>NC_086166.1:2242500-7042500 GCF_035149785.1 Candoia aspera | reverse complement strand
ACAGCATGGATTCAGTTGTTATTAGCCTCCAAGTTTGCTTACTTAAAACCTTTTAAATGGTTGAAATCGCACATGATCTCAAATTCAAGGAAACGAGGTTGTGCAAGACTCAGCTATTCATGATTAAGCTATTTAATTTTGTATTAGGATTTTGTTTTAATAGGAGTCCAGTGGCCGCATGGGTGTCACTGTGGCTACTGATGTACCTTTCTAGCCCCGGATTTAGTTCTTGCAAAGCTGGTGCCTATCTGAGTTCAACCTTAGCTATGTTGGCTAGGAGGCTGCAGGAGTACAATTCAACCCTTGCAGTGAGTCTCTGCTTCACTCAGCTATTAAAAAGTCCTGGAGGAATAAGATAGTCTTCACCTGATGCTAAAAGGAAAATGTCAGGGCAGCCTCTCTATAGAGCAGTATTCTTCAACCTTGGCAACTATTGTGTGGACTTCAACTCCCAGAACTCCCCAGCCAGCATCTTAAAGTTGTCAAGGTTGAAAAACACTGGTGTAGAGCTTTAGACTTGAGGGCAGCAACATCTGTATCACTTAGGAACTATCCAAGGTCCTGTAATATAACTCTTTCTTCCTCTTTCGATGTCTGTATGCTGTTTGTTGCCTTGAGTAAGATTGCACAGGGCCAATCTTACTCAAGTCATGGTTTCTTAACTTCATTAGGAAAGAACATGGTTCACCTTGAGGTTATCAGGAAGTTCAGCTCGCCCAGCATACCCAGGATTCATTGTGATGAATACTGCACAGGTTGGATTAAGAGAAATTTCTGTGCCTTCAAAGAGGAACGTCCGGAGCTTACGAATAATGGCCTGTTGAATACTGAGGATCTGTTGTGCTACCACAGAGAGCACTTCAATCTATGAAAATCAGGACATAAAAGCTTGTCAAGGATGTGGGGACATTTCTTTGTTGTTGCTATTGTTTAAACATACTTTAAACCTATTTTAGCTTTTGGCATACAAGTGATTGTCTACTCTCTGAATCAAAATGGCAGGGAAGAAATCTACAGATGTGCCAGTGGTGCTTGAAAGATCTAGGGGCTTCATTAAAGAAATTCAAGAATGACAATGCTGCCAAGCCCTCAAGTTGTCAATTATATATAGAAGTCTACTACAATTGTCCCCTATTTCTGGCAGGTCTCAAACAGGTAGCACTTGGTTGACCTTCTTTAGGTTAAAAGCTAAACAGAGTTGGAGCTGGTTAGTTCTTGGATGGAAGGCCACCATGCTGATGAAGTCCCAGCATTGTAAGCTAGGCTGGCAAATAATCATAATAATCATAATGATCATAATGATCATAATAATAAACCAGAAGGCAAGAGCACCAGTGCCAATAATTCTGCATGGTTGTGTCCATGTGTCACCAGGAGTTGAACTCCACTCAAGGACATACCTTCCTTTTTTTTTTCCCATCCCACATAAGCTACTATCCTTGCTGATTACTCTAGAGGATTTGGACAACAATAGCTATTTATGCTACGCATAATTACCTCAATTCTGTTGAACTCATCAAAGCAGGCCCAAGCACCAGCCTGTGCCAGTCCTTTAAAGAATTTGCCCATGGCTTTGTAATCAAGACCGTCTGAGCAATTGAAGACCACGCACTAAAACATATAACAACACATTTCATTGCAATTTTCCATCTTTTCCCAGCAGGCTGGTCAAGGCAACACTGGCCAAATCTCAGCAACTCTTATTGGCATAGAAGTTCTCCTTAAGCTGATACCCAGGCAGAGATTTATGAAAATGCCTAAAGCAAGCACCCTCCTACTTCACAGGAAGATAAACAAGGAAGGAGGGGAAGCACATTCAGACTTACAAGATTCTGTTACTACAGCTATTCTAACAAAAGTAGCTTTAGGTCTACACAGCGTCTCTTGGTCTGGTCTACTTTGTAGGGCTTATATTACTGTATGTTCCTCTCCCCCACCTAACAATTGCAAAGGACATTTTACAAAATGCACTACAGAGGCCAAGACTGCAATCAATTCAGCTAAATGTCTGTACTCCCCACGAATATTAGGTGTACGTAAGCTCCTGCATCCAATAGCTAGATGTGACTTTTTTCCTTAAGACACATGGACTTTTGACTGACAGCTTCAGCAGAAATGATCCCTGTGATGTTCTTAAAACAAATAAAAATGCCCAGAGTTGTCATTGGGAGTAGGGGGACATATAAATGATGGAGGAGGAGGAGGAATAATAATAATAATTATTATTATTATTATTCATTGGTACCTGCTTAGCCAATGCTTTGGCAAGATCCTTAGTAGTTTCAGTTTTCCCAGTGCCAGCAGGCCCTTCAGGAGCACCTCCTAGGTTTAATTTCAAAGCTCCCATTAAAGTCCTATGACACAGAAAGGAGATTACTGTACAGAGACCCAGACACATCCTCTCTTCATATATATGTATGTTCTCTCTGTGTATGCATGCACACACACACACACACACACACACGGCGGTACTGAGAATCACATGTTTATTTTCAGTAACTTCCATTATTATATGCCCAACCATGCAACTTTTCTCAGGCTAAGGGCTGCAGTTCCAAAAAGGGACGCTGCCAAAAGAAATATTAAAACAGATTTAATAATTAAAGTAATTAACATTAATCACTTTAATTCTACAGTATTAATGGCAATTATAGTAATATAATTAACAGCCTCCCAGAGGTGTTTGAGGGTGGGGGGGCACGTAAATCAAATGAATGAATGAATTATGCAATTTCAACTGAAACTGAACGGAATTACAGGATCAGGATTCCTCCCCTTATCTTCAAGAGTTTCCCCCTTCTGTCATATTAACCTACATAATTTAGTGACACCTTTTGATCTGCTACCACAAATAATTTCTTCTATTAAATTTTGGCAGCACAATCTCAGGGGGCCGGGGAAGGGTTGGTCGGTCTGCCAAACGCAATCCATGGGCTGTGGTTGATCACCTCAAGTTAGAGGGCACAGTCTGGAGCAGTGCTTCTCAACCTCAGCCATTTTAAAACGTTTGGACTTCAACTCCCAGAATTCCCCCAGCCAGCATGCTGGGTGGGCTGGCTGGGGAATTCTGGGAGTTGAAGTCCAAACACCTTAAAGTTGCTGAGGTTGAGAAACACTCATTTAGAGATAGCGCTATATCCTAATGGCATTTGTATTGCCCCAGTCACTGTGCATGATTTCTGGTGCTATATTACGTGTGCATCAGGCCGCTATGCCTTCTTCAGCATAAGCCTGGTGTAATGTGTGAATCCAGTCACTGGTGTCACGGGGGTGCAAGGGATGTCATCATGCAAATTATGAATGACATTCTGTACTTGGTTCATGTCGTGATGCGACAGATACAAATTTACCTCATCAATGGAGATAAAGGACATCTTTGACCCATTCCACGCTACATTTTAATTACCAAGGAAATAATCCCGTTAGTGACTTCTTGAGCAGGGTTAGACTAAAACAGTAAATTTTTATCCAAGAAACAAATTCTCCAGGAAATCGAAACTTCATTGCTTGAATAAAAAATGTAATTTTCCTCCCTACTGTTAATCTAACCCCCTCCATCAAATCGATGTCTTTGCTACCCACGATCTATAAACATTTTATTTCTGGAAACAGAAAAGAGGGGTGGAATTTTACCTATAGCATCGGTCGGTCAGTGGAGTTATCACCAAACGCAGCGAGTTGCCCAGGTATTCATATCCGTATTTGGCTTCTGTGGTGATCATTCGAACCATCACTTCTTTGTCTTCCCAATAATATCGCAGCTGAGAAATCCACTGGAAATCGTTCAGATCTGAAACTCTGTCTTCAGCCAATTTCGCAACCACGTCACGGGCTGCAGAAGCAAAATTATTTGGTCAAGCATACATTTTGGCCTGGGTTCACCAGTTGCTCATGGAAAAAAATCTAGCTATGTGGTTGCTAGGAGTCAAAAATGAATTGATGGCACATAATCAATCAATCAATCAATCAGTCGATCATCTGTTGTGCTTAGCTACAGCGTGGTTTGGTTCTTTGGAGCTCTGCATATACCAGGGTTTCTCAACCTTGTCCGGTTTAAGATGTGTGGACTTCAACTCCTGGTTCTAATTCTAGCTCTGGCTCTGGTTCCGGTTCCAGTTCCAGCTGGTTCCGGTTCTGGTTCTGGTTCCGGTTCCAGTTCCGACTGGCTTGAGTTCTGGCTCTGGCTCCGGAGGAGCTGTTGCAAAGTTGCGCTTCCCCGTCCGCAAACCGCCTTGCTCTCCCTCCCGCTCTTTCAAGGGAGGAAATATCTCCGCATCCTCCTTCCTCTTGCCCACTGCCCGCTTTCTCCCACTTCCCGGCCCTGCCGCTTACCATGCACGTCGATGACCGTGAGGGCGCCCAGGGTCAGCCGGGCTCCGCTCGACAGCTTCCCTCTCACCAGCTCCACAATCTCTGCAATCTGCCCGTTGCTCTTCTCCAAAAATCCCTGGAGCAGAGAAACCGCAATGAGGCTTTGCCTCCTCGCCAAGGGAGCCGGCCGCATCGCCCTGCCCGTAAGTCAGGGGCGAAAAGGTGTGCTCCACAGCTGGTTCCCAGAAGAGGGGCAAAAGCTTGTTGGTTTGTTTGTTTCGTATTTCGAAGGGGAGTCACATTTTTAAAATCATGTACAGAGCAGAACTCAGTAATTTTCTATGGTTTTACCAAAATTCAAGATTAACACTGGGGGATGGAACCTTAGAAGAGGCTGTGCGTGGCCTGCGGGTCAGGCTTCACCCCAACTCTGTCCTAAGAGGAATCCTGCAGTTTGGTGCTCCGTATATCTTGGTTCAGAAACCTTTTCCTGCTCCTAACATTCCCCAGGGAGGGAAAGAGGAGGACAGAAGGCATAAACTGCCCATTTTTCCTTTCCCCTCTCCCAAGGCCATCCAGGCTGAACTGAAAGGCTTTACAGTCCCAAGCCTGAACATTTCATATCTAGATAGGAAGGCCATTAATATTACGCAGTCTGTTAAAGTCTATACTAGTGTTTCTCAACCTTGGCAACTTGAAGATGTGTGGAAGAGTTGAAGTCCACACGTCTTCAAGCTGCCAAGGTTGAGAAACACTGGTCTATGCATACCAGCCATCCCCAACCAACAGATGTGCATTGCTACCTGGGGAATTCTGGGAGTTGCAACCCAACCTATCTAGAAGACTGGGAAAGGTTTCTATATCTGGTAATTTAATGTGGGGGGGGGGGAAATTACAGGTAAACCGTTTTCCGTTATGGCTTCCGATACTTCTTTTGTCCAGAAGATTGAAGATACACAGATAACTACTTGCCCGGGCCACTGCAGCACCCATGCTTTTCGAGGAACCTAAAAAAGTACAGACACACAAGAAATAATATCTGAGCCCTCTCCGGCCATAGCTGCTGAGCATCAACCTGTTTTTCTAGGGGCCAGGGAGGCACTTACAAAAACAGTTGGGTAAGACTTAAAATAGGCTTTCTTGACTAGGACTCTCATACCAGGCCTGATTGGCTCTTGGGCTGAGAGGGAGGGACTGGCCCAAGGTCACCCAGCTGGCTTCCATGCCTAAGGCAGGACTAGGACTCTCATACCACGCCTGATTGGCTCTTGGGCTGAGAGGGAGGGACTGGCCCAAGGTCACCCAGCTGGCTTCCATGCCTAAGGCAGGACTAGGACTCTCATACCACGCCTGATTGGCTCTTGGGCTGAGAGGGAGGGACTGGCCAAGGTCACCCAGCTGGCTTTCACGCCTAAGGTGGGACTAGAACTCACAGACTCCTGGTTTCTAGACCAGCACCTTAACCACTAGACCAAACTGGCACCATATAATGGTGCTTAGAAGATACAGCTGTTAACAATGGACCAGACAAATAAGTGCATCTGCATTTTGGCTGCTTCTGTCTGATTGGGTTCCTAAGGCTGTGGGTGCAAATACCTCTCAAGGCATTTGTGGATTATCCACTTACCTCATCATACCCCTTGATGCCATTTTCTATGACTTGCCTAATACTAGCTAGCATCATTTCTTCCACTTGCAACAGCCACTTCTCAACCATGCCCTTAAAAAATAAAACAAAAAGGGAGAGAAATGCAGACAATGACCAATTACTGGGACCCCCAAAGAGGTAAGGGTAAAAAAGGAGTGGGCGTTGGTAGGAAGGTTAAAATAACAGCCTCATAAACTCAGGCTCCCAACTGTTGGTCTGGAACACCCCACCTCCCAGCTCCATAGGATTTACCTATGCACAAATGCAATTCAACATATGTTGACAGTGTTGAGGTTGGGTAAAGGCTGGTCTAAATTTCAGCATCTAAAATAGGTCATTTCCCAAAGCAGAGTTAAGGATAGGTAGGGCTATAATGATAATTGAGAGAGGAAGGAAGGAAGGAAGGAAGGAAGGAAGGAAGGAAGGAAGGAAGGAAGGAAGGAGCATTCAAGGAAGGAAGGAAGGAGCATTCAAGGAAGGGAGGGAGGGAGGGAGGGAGGGAGGAGCGAGCATTACCCTAGCGTGGGCTGGATAGATTTTCTTAATAAAAGGAACAACTTCCTTCTCTGAACTGATCATTCCTGTAATTTCCAAGCCTTCACTGAACTCCAGTTTTGCAATTCCCTCAAAGCACTTCTTCAAGTGTGGTTGAACGCGAAGAGGATCTTTGGTTTCCGATAAAATCTCCAGCAACTCATCGTTGGAAAGGAAGAAGAATCTGTTCAAAAGAGATCCCAGGGGGTCAGTCCCGTTACGCTGTTCCCGTGAGGACAGCCAAGAACCTGATTACCCATGACTACTAGGGCTGACAGCATGGTTGAAACCCAGTTCTTTGGATGCCAGGAGTTAGTTACTGCATCTACATCTTGCTTCAGGCCTTCCTACAGGCATCAAAGTCTTGCTTGGATAGACATTTACTCGGTCTAAACAAAGTCATGTTCCCCATGCCAAGCTCATCCACTCTTGTAACTCCACTTCAAGAAAGCATTTAACGCAAGGGACTATATTCCATGGAATATTTCCAATACTTAAGGAAAGATTTCTGACCTTTTGTTTCTTCCCTTTCCCCTTCCCATTCTTCTTGTCCTTCTGTGAGATGTGAGGTTAAGCCTGCAGGCACGGAATCTCCCCCCACTCCCGCTCGCCACAGCACCCAAGTGAATGAATGAATGAACACGTGCTTAGCCAACCCATTGCTGTAATGAGTATTTTTTCCCTGCCAACTGGGAATAAGCCTACCTTGGGAAAAACAATCTTTTCTTTTCTAAGTAATTATTCAGGCCCTTCTGGATGTCTTCCAAAAACAGATTTGCTTCTTGAAGGCGGCTCAGCATCTTGGGCTGTTCAGTGGCAACGATGACTCGGGTGTCTTTAACCTAAGTTTTGCAGTGATGGTTACAATAGTAGAGACAAGGCAGATCTGCAGGCTTTACTAGAGACTCCTGCAAAGCATGTAGTACCACCACTTATGGTGCAAAAGTTTGCTTCATTTAGTAATTTATTTGTGTCTAGGATTTTTATTGAACATTAAGTGGGATGCGCACAGAATCTTACAGAGTACATCCAAACTTGGATATCTGCAGCTCCATCTGCTTTCATCATAAGGGCAAATGCAGCATCATGCCATAAGCTCTGCCCTTTTGGGATGAGACGTCACACTGCATGTTCAAAAGGGATGGGGCTTGTGCTGTAAGGGTGCGACACAGCATTCATCAGACTGACTGGTTTGGCCTCCTTCAATGGGCAGACCTGTGCTAACAGCAAACTCAATTGCACCTATGCAGACCGTGCGGCCATAACATCTGTAATCCACACACAAGTTCTCAAGAGGCCAGGTGCTTGAATTAAACCGTTTGCTGGGTCTGCACAAGGCACTGAACCATAATCCAGTCAAGTGGTGTAATGGGATGTGGGAATGACCTTGGGAGACAGGAGGGAGAGCCACAGACGGGACAACCAGCATGTAAAAGGTATCTCAGCCCACAGAAGGGGGATGGCGTGGGAAACATTTCAGAAAGGACCCTCCCTGGTTTTCTGGAGAGTAAATAGAGAGGGGGAGAGTCATGCGAGATTCTGTTCATGTAACCTTACAATTAAGATAGAGCTAGTACTCCTGGGTGTGCTTCTTGCTTGGACTACCTCGCAGGGCTAACCAGTGGGCCACATTTATACCACAAACCTAAAACACAAAGCAAACCAGTCAACCAAGCTTAACAGTAACCAAGTTCAACATGTTTGGAATGCAACCACAAGGTCCTTAACTAAGCTGGTGTGACGTGTGAATGCAACCACTCTGGAGAGAGTTCTGAAATGGGGATTTCAAAAACAAGCAGGCAAACCACAAATCCGTACCGCTTGGGTCATGATGTCCTTCCAGTAAGAATCCACGATTCCAAATTTTCGTCCTTCTTCTGGCATTTGAGCAATAATGTCTTCAGAGCTGAAGATTGGCTCCAAGTAGAGCCACGTGGACTGACATTTTAACCAATTGTCCAAAATTTCCTGCATCAGGACAAGTTTTTCTTCCCACTTCTGAAAAAAAGTTAACTTCATTTCAGAAGGGCCTATTCTTAATCCCCACCTAAAAGATTAAACTGCATTCCTGTTTGATCTATATGATTTGATCGGCCAGATTTACAAAACTGCACACTCAGTCATCCAAACCACCCCAACCTCTTGATCCCTTGAAGTGAATCCTTTGATTTGCTGACCTTCCATTTTTCTCAAGACTTATAAATAAATTCAACACTGAAAAACATTCATCCTAAGCTACAATTCAACCAAAGCATATTATGGTTCAGCATAAGAACAGAATTAAGTTTGTGAAGGTGTTTGTAAAACAATGAAATAGACACTCTCATTTTCCCTTTTACCAGATGTACTTTCTTTTCAAGCATGTCTCCAGGATAAGAGATATAATACCCTATTTTCTGAATCCTGTCCTTGATAATCACCACTCTACTGTTTAACAAAATGTCAAGGAATGCCCAAAAGGACTCCAAGTTTAGGCAGGCTTGAAGAAACAGTCTAGTGTTTATTTCAGCCCTGCTGCTGATTTCTAATCAATGGCACAGGCCACTGTTAGGCTTTATCTCTGGTTCTCCTTACCCGACATTCTGCTTCTATGGGCTTGATAAATGGAGAGCCGCACATGGTCTGTGTCTTGATGATGTGGTCATCCAGCAAAAGTTGAATGTCATCAATTGCTGAAAGGATGCTGGTATCCTGCCAGAAAACAGTTGAGTTGCAGGGAAATTACTTTTACACTCAATTTCTAGGCTCTTGAAACCCAGGATTCTTGCTCTTCACTCCCCAATAGAGTTATCTGATCAGCCATCCTGCAGATGCACAGACTTCAACTCCCAGAATTCTCAGGAAGAGCCATGCTGGCTGTGGAATTCTGGAAGTTGAAGTCCACACATCTGGAAGATGCTCAACTTGAGAAAGGATGCATTATATTAACAACATACTATGCTTCCTATCTTATTCTTTGCTTCCTCATCCTGATTGTTACATTACTGGTGATCTCAGTTCTACAAGTGTAGATCCTGACACAGCCTCATACTTTCTCCCCTCGGTTTCCATGAACCATATGTGAAGGCTCTGCCATCTGCCCCAACTGAAAAAGGCTCATAGGTATTTCCCTCCATCTTCAGTGTTGTTACATGAAAACAGTTTCTAGAAGCCTCTTTAAGAGTTTATGGCATTTGAAATATTAGGGAATAAGAACTGCTTCCTGACAAGGACAGGTTACAATGTCTGGAGCTTTTTAGTTAAGAAAGGAGTCAAAACAAGGAGAGCGTAATGGTATGTAGGAATGATCTCGGGAGACAGGAGGAAGAGCCACAGCCTAGATTAGGGTTTCTCGACCAGGGTTCCATGGCACCCTCGGGTTTTGTGAGAGGTCACGAGGGGTTCCCTGGGAGATCACGATTTATTTAAAAAATTATTTCAAATTTGGGCAACTTCACATGAAAGAGGTAAGTTTCATTCTTTATTTTTAGTTTAAGAACACTGTGAATGCATACATACAGGCCTACCCATGAAATGAACAGAATAATTTTGTAACTTCTGGCCTATAATTGAGCCTGAATGTGCAGGGGTTCCCTGAGGCCTGAAAAATATTTCAAGGGTTCCTCCAGGGTCAAAAGGTTGAGAAAGGCTGACCTAGACAATGGTCTGATAAATAAAATTTGAGTCCAAAAGAGGAAAGGTGGAGAAAGCACCTCAGAAGGGACCTTCCCTAGTTTTCAGGAGAGTAAAAGGGATGGGAAGGGTACTTGCAAGATTGTCAATGTAACCTTACAAGATAGAGTGGTTGTGCTTGTTGTGTGAACTATCTTGAAGGGCTAACAGAGAAGGATACAGGAGAGGTGTTCATATAATTTCTTTGCCCCTGTGAGCCTATCCAAGAGCCTATCCAGCCTATCCAGAATTCTTTGCCCTTGTGAGCCTATAGAGAGCCAGTTTGGAGCAGTGATTAAGGCATCAGACTAGAAACCAGGAGACCGTGAATTCTAGTCCCACCTTAGGAACAAAGCCAGCTGGGTGACCTTGGGCCAGTCCCTCTCTCCCAGCCCTAGGAAGCAGGCAATGGCAAACCACTTCGGAAATTTTGCCAAGAAAACTGCAGGGACTTCTCCAGGCAGTCACCAGGAGTCAACACTGACTTGAAGATGATGGGAAGAGCCTTCACCTCTCCTATTGTTAGTTAAATCAGTCTCTGTCTGATTTCAAATGCCGGATGTATTGATATCCATCCTCAGCACCCAAAACAGCTATATTCTTTTTTTCCTAATGCTGCTTAGCTACTCTGCATATTTTCAGCATTTGGTTTATGTTTATGCTGCAAAATTCATGGACAGAGCAAATGGCCCAGCTAAAGAGATCTTCTCTCCCTTCCATGTCTATGATCAGCTTCCCAGGGGCTCTTGGGACACAGAATGGTTCCCCCAGAAGCCATGGTCAAATCTGGAGCAGACTCAAAGGAGTCCAGCAACCTAAATGGGAAAAAATGAGTCAGATCAACGATCCCAAACAGAATTCAACAGCAAAGAGAAAACACACTGACCGTATCCCTGTATTTCACAAAAGTGAAGCGGATATTGACCCATTCCAACTTCATCTTCTCCATGTTTTTCTCTAAGGAATATTCTTTGCTAGCTGCTGCACCAATGGGCTCGATTCTAGAATGGAAATGAGAAAATGAGCAAAGCCTGGCACCTTATACTCCTCGAAGGAATGAAAGAAGGCTGCAAACGTTCTTGGCTTCTGCTTGGCAACTTAACCCTGGTATCCAGGAGCCCAGATAGTCAAGCCACAGAAAGAGAAGAAAGGGGACATCTTGCAGAATATAATCAGGGAAACATATTCATTGCCTTTTCCTGTATTTCCTGGCTTAAAGCCTCCTAAAACAGGGCAGCCTATGCTAGAAACCATCATCAGCTACTCATTTCCATGAACCCATGACGTAAATTCATGAATTCATATGAGATGAGCTGGGCATGGAATACGAGGGCAGAAAGTGCTCGAGCACAAGGACTGCCCACAAAGCACTTGTCTGCAGCTCTCTGAACCCAACGTAACTTTTCTCAGCACTGTACAGCAGCTGTGGCTATGCATTCCTAGAAGAAAATAAGTTGCTTTAGGGAGATCCAGATTATGCTTCTGAATCCAAAGGGGCGCGCAGCCCTGCTGAAGATCAATCCCTCATCCCACTGATTCATCATACTGTGTGCATAAAGCGGGGATCACCCAGGGCAACAGTGTTGCATTGTGCCTTCTGATTCTTAAGGAGCAACAGTAGGAAAAGTGCCCCACAAATACTTGGCATTGACACTTCCTCAAGTTGGCCACCAAGAATTTTCCTGAAAAAGAAGATGCACCTTTTTAAAAATGCCAAACTGAACATTTTCGGGAAATGCCAAGGAAGAATTAAATGTCTTTGGTCTTGGCATACAGGGACGAAGGATTGGGGGGTCTTCCTTACTTGTCAATATATTTCGATAGCCCAAATTCTAACATATTCATCAATGAAGTCGTCTCATCTGGCCGTATCTCATAGCCTACTATCTCACTGATCTGGAAATTAGAAGGGAGGTAAGCATTATGAAGGCTGTCAGGAGAAATGGACCAAAATCTCAAGTTATATGGGACTAGTAACACTGCTCTGCCTTCACAGGCACACAGGGCTGCCTGGGGAATTCTGGGAGTTGAAGTCCACACATCTTAAAGTGGGTGAGGTTTAGAAACACTGGTATAGAGGATGGCCTTGAGAGAGAGGGAAGATCCCTTACCAAGGCAACAAACAGATAACCATGGCTTAAGCCCACACCCAAAAGCAGGTATCCCCCTAATTTATATGAAGATAAAAGAGGGAGGAGGGGAAGCACATTCAAGCACTTGTAAGATTCTCTTACTATAGCCATTCTAATAAAGCAGTCTTAGGTCTATGCAGCATCTGTTTCTTGATCTGGTCTAACTTGGAGGGCTGACAGCTTGCAACCAAGGAGTGAATGAGAGTAACTCCGTGTGTTGTCCAAGCCAAGAATTCCTCCCAGTACACAGCCTTAACAACTTTGCACGTTGGATACTATTCAGTTTAACAGACCTGTTCCCAGTGCCGGTCTTTCATCCCATGATTGCAGGCAATGGAGAGGACAGGCAGATGTTGCTTGAACTTGTCGATTTTAAATTTCACATTCTCTGCCATACGTTTGGGGCCAGGAAGATCTATAAAGGTCTTTGTCAATTTATACGCGGTTCGCCACATATTGGAGACATCGTCACTGATTTCTTCGGAGTTCAAGTCTTGGACAGGGCCTGCAGGCAGAGATGCAAAACAAAGATCAGAGGGAAGCGCCTGCAAATGGTTATAAGCAGGAGCATGCTATCAAAACCAATTAGCTTTGACACATTCTAAATTCCATGAAAATACGAATTAGAAATGATCCTTCTGCATTAATGTGACAGCACCAGGGATTATAAATCCCCCGTCAGCACTCAAGAAATGGTTGGCTGGAGCTATTAAATAAGCAGAATAATACTGCTGGTTCAAAGGCTTGAATTATACATTTTTTAAGATGGTCAGGTCCTTCTGCAGGGGTTCCTGGGAAAAACTTCTAATTGGAGAAGACAGCCTCTAGGATAACAGGAAAAGAAGACAGAGATTTTTAAAAAGCCATTTTGATATAGAAACGATTTCTGACAAATGCCTAATTGGGAAAGGACTATCCAGTTTGAAAAATGCCTTCAGAGCCTAATGGATTGTCTGAGATTCACCACCTGACCGTCTGTCTTTTGGTGAACTGAACACACCTTATTCTAGCCTTCCCTGCAAATGGTAAATGAATACATAATTTGAAAAAGGACCACCATATGTTTACAAGAAACCCATCACCACGCACAAATCCTCACCATTCATCCATTCCTCAGACTTCAAATGGAAGTGGTAAGCAGTCACCCAAAGTTGCTCAAAGGGGATCTTGTTTGTAATGATGGTTTGCAGCTGAGGAAACTGGCTTTTCTCTCGTTCAAGTAACTCCTCTTCTTTATTAATGGCCTGCAGTTCAGATATACATTCTTCTTGTTTTAACAGTTCATTTCAAAATGGAGCAATGTCCTCTTTGCTTTCTACAATGCCTACATATTTTTCCCTGCACAGGTTCAGTCTGACTCTGTTTCCATACCATTTTTCAACTGATTTGTTTTTTTTAAGAATCAACAAGATTCCCTGAAGCACCATGCTTTGCATGTACAGGTAGTCCTCGCTTAACGACCACAATTGGGACCAGAACTTCGGTTGCTAAGCAAAGTGGTCACTAAACAAATCTGACCTGATTTTACATCCTTTTTTGCGGTAGTCGTTAAGCGAACCACCAGTTCCCCACTGATTTTGCTTGCAGAAGCTAGCCAGGAAGGTCAAAAATGGCAATCATGTGACCACGGGACGCTGTGACGGTCATAAATGCAAACCAGTTGCCAAGTGCCTAAATCCTGATCACCTGACCACGGGGATGCTGTGATGGTAATGCTGTTTCTCATTACTTTTGATAAGGAGTAACTCCTTTGATCTGACGCTCTTGATAAGGACAGTCTTGCCTGGCTGAGATGCATCTGGCAAGAATAACCTGCACATAATGCATGTAATAATATAAGACTCATTCTTCTGTCCCTGAAATTTTCTTCCCAGGATTGATTATTAATATTATCAATAAAGCTTCAGGGCAGCATGTGCAACTAATAACTTGGAATTAGAATGTCCATATTAAATAAGTCAAGAGTTTGATCTCCACTGCTTGGTTTTTCATCTGCATCTGTTTTCATATGTTTTGCCTGCTTGCACTTGAAAAGACTAAAAACTGTACAATCGATCTTTGAGTGAGTGAACTACACTTACAGTGGTTCTCTGAACTCTCAAGCCATTATGAAAAGCCCCACGAGAGCCAAACAGCTTGCAGAGAAAAAACTGTGAAGGCTGAAATAGTTTCAGCACCTGAATGCACTTCTATCTTTCACATCAACAGTTCGGTGGGAAAAGGATTCAAGCCAGGGTCCCATCTTTTAAGAAGGAGAAAAATGCCTCCCTTGGCATTTTATCCACTGCATATCAATACAGCTCTGTAAATATATTTGCATGACTGAGGAAGCCAGCTAGAAAGAGTATGGATGCTTCTGAATTTTGGTGTTGGAGAAGATTCCTGAAGATACCATCAACAGCCAAGAAAACAAACCAATGGATCATCAAGCAAATCAGCCCAGAGTTCTCACTCAAGGCACAGATGACTGGATTCAAATTATCCTACTTCAGACACGTTATGTGAAGACCCAGCTCTTTGCAGAAGGCTCTGATGCTGGGAAAGGTGGAAGGAAAGAGATGAGGACGTCTAGCAGCAAAGCTGATGGACTCCGTTACAGTGGCAATGGGTGCACCGCTGGAAGACCTGAAGGGCCAGGTTAGGGACAGACTGTCATGGTCACTAAGAGTCAACACCAACGTGATGGCACATAGTCAATCTATCAACTTCCATGGGCTGGTCCCTCTAATTTAAATCAATGCTTACCTCTTGAAATCTATGGAGACTAACCTCATATTCCAGAAGAGCATGGTCCAAATTCCTTGACAACTCAGTGAATTTTTCAACGTTATTCTTCATTTCTTCCATGGTCATGACGTCCTTCTTCCGGAAACTTTCCACTTCTTTGTTATAACCTTCAAGTACAGTTTCAAATTCAGAGCATCTAGTTTGGAGCAAAGATTGATTGATTTTTTTATTTATTACTCAAATTTAATTACTGCCCATCTCCCCCAAAGATAATGAAAGGCAAGGTCATCTTAAATTTTCTCACTCAATTAAAATAATAATAGGCCTTCCGGCACTGCTCCATCTCCATCATCATCATATGGGGGATTTTATGAATATTTTATATATATACAGGCTGGACTTAAAGCTTACGTTATGCTTTTTTATCAACATCAACATCATCATCACCACCGCCACAATCGTAATGGCTGTTGTTTCCATTGTTGCATTTCAAAATGGGACATGGCCTGCTCTCCCTCACTTCAGTCCTGCCCCATGACTTCAGAGCGGCTTTCCTAGGATTTTGGCTCAATTTTCAGTCCTTTTCCATAAATTATGTCCACTTTCATCATTTTTCTGCATAGGATATCCTTCTTTCAGCAACTTCCCAAGCATTAGGTGGGAACACAAGATGGTTCCAAATTTTAAGAATCCACATTGATCCAAGAAATATGAATCAGGTCCATTTGCTGAAAGAAAACCTCTGCTCCCTAGTTTTCTATAACCAACCTTTTAATCAAGGCAATCTCAACTTGATCCCTCCTGTTCGCGAGTTGATTCCGACTGATTTCGAAGATATCCTCAATCCCGTCTGGCCAATGCAGAACTGTACTATTTAGTTTTATATCATCACCTAGCAGGAAAAAACAGCAGCTTTTTTCTATTTGAAAAAAGGGCTATGGACCAAGAAAATATCCCTTAAAAAGACTGAGAAGGAGAAGAGATATAGGTAGTCCTCGACTTACGACCATTCATTTAGTGACCATTTGAAGTTACAACAGCACTGAAAACAGTGATTTACAACCGGTCCTCACATTTACAACCGTCACGATGTCCCTGCGGTCACGTGATCACAATTCAGGTGCTTGGCGACCAGCTTAAAGGTTGCAGCATTCTAGGGTCATGTGATCACCATTTGCAACCTTCCCAGCCTTTCCGATAAGCAAAGGCAATGGGGGAAGCCAGGTTCGCTTAACAACCATGGTAATTCGCTTAATGACCACAGTGATTCACTTAGCAACCATGGCAAAAAAGGTCGTAAAATAAGGCGTGACTCACTTAGCAATGGAAGTTCCAGTTGAGGACTACCTGTATGCTTCCTCCAAGGAATATGGGACAATATACATTTGTTATTCCAGCTTTCCATTATGACAGTCTGCAAGTATGAAGAATCCAAGCCAAAGGAGCAGGGTTAACCAATCAAACCATTAAAGTTGATTCAATTCCTGACCCCAGAGAACAATCCTAACCTATCCCAATGATTGATTGAGGGGTCTCTCTCCACTGGTGGAGAGATTGATGTTACCAGCAGGGCAGCACTTCCATCCCAGGGTCTGCTCATATTTCCACTGGTGATCCTGCTGCTGGTTCCAAGACCAGATGCAGGGCATGCTAGGGGATCCAGAATCTTCTCTTGCCTATGATGTCACCTTGGATCAGCTTGGCCTCCCAGCCAAATCCATCTCCTTGGAATCTTCCCCTTCACTGCTTTCCATAGGAAGGTTTAAAGGAAAAGTGGGGGGCAGGGGAGAAAGGCACCTGCTTCCTCAGTCACCACTAATTCCAATCCCACCTAGAGGGGGCTGGCAAGGCCCTCAGGAAGAGATGCTTCAGCAATGGCACCAGTTCCAAGGCCAAGCTTTGGCCCTGAAGCCTGCCCCCACACCACATGCCACTTTCTGTTCCAAAGCATACTTGGAAGGTCGGCGTAGTCCATTAAGAACTCGAGCCGGTAAATGGCTTCTCGGATTTCACGGCGCAGCTTGAACACCGTAACTTCACTGGATTTTTTCAGGTAGGCTGTGAGTTCAACCAGCTCCTCAGTGGTCAAAGGCACTTCGCTGACTCTGTCTGCAATTATATTGTACTGGTTGCAAATGCTTGAAACAAAGGAAAAGGAAAAGTTACTATGCAGCTCCTGTACTTAATGCAAAGAATTACAGCTCCAGCCATCACACCTCTCTCTCCCATTCCCTCCCTCTGTCCAACTTCCCTTTTCAGTCCCTCCCTCTTTTTCTTCTCCTCCTTTTCACCCTCTCTCCCTGGTCTCCCCTTTCTCTTCCTCTTTTCCTCCCTCCATCTCTCCTTCTCCAACCTAATGCCCTCCAAAGAGGCTGGACCTCAACTCCCGTAGGCTTTCGATAGCTCAGTCAGTGTTGGAGTCAAGTATCTGATCTGGAGGACATCAGGTTCAATCAGGAATATTCAAGACCGGTATCTATAGTGACATCTATCTAATCTGTTCAAAAGAAAAGCGTGACACTTACTGGTGTGAGATCAAAAAAGCACGAACCTGGTAGCACTTTTTCCAACTAACTAATGTTATTAAGAGATTAGTTCTCCATGCATGTGATGGTGAGCTGCAGTTCACAAAAGCTTTTACCTTTTAATAAAATGTGTTAGTTGGAAAAAGTGCTACTAGATTCCTGTTTTTGTGCCACTGTAGACTAACACAGCTCTTCTCCTACAGCATCTACTGAGATAATTTTTTGCTTATTCAGACAGACACAAACATGAACCCTATTGTTGCTTGTATGGTTTTGGTCTAGTGTGTTGTGCAAACCCAACCAACCATGGCTTATTCAATAAACTGTGGTCACATAAACCTAACTCAGCAGAGCACAGGAACCCAGCCACTGTATGCATGTCACACTAAGCTCTATTTGTTCTGGTTTGTTGAATAGACCATAATTACTTGAGTTCACCCAAAGCACTAAAATATAAATTACGATTTGCACACAACAAAGGTTGCCTAGAAGTCATCGCAGTCTGGCCTTGTTTGGGATTTTCTCGCGAGTGAATGTCCTGTTTGTGCCTCCTTTTAATCTTTCTTTTCAGGTTCTTTTTTGTTTCTGCTTTATAATTCTGCACCCTTGATTAGCATTTGAAATTGTATACAAATTCTGGTACTCTTAAAAATCTTACTTCTAGTTACTAAAAATTAAAAATAATTTAGATGTTAATTCTACTTACTAAAAAATAAAATAAAAATAGATGGGAGCTAAAGAATTGAATAAATGAAGAAAAATACTAAATATACTTAAGTAAAACTAAATAAAAGAACTACATGAATTAAAAAATCAGGAGCTCATTAAAGAGCTGTTAACCTGTCGCCATCTTGAGTGGGAGTCCACAACAAAGGCCAGGTTCACACATTCCCTAAACAAAACAAAACCACATGATGGCTTAGCAGAATGTGTGATCCTATCCTCCTCTACGTTACTCCACTACTCTAACCCCAGCTGCACAGATTATTTGCTATTTCCTCCTTTTTATTTGAAGAGACCCCAAATGGAACCCGCATGTATGCTCTTCCACAGAATTACAGGGCCTTCCTTTTCTTCTTCTTCTTTATTAATTAGTAATTGTTCAAGATATAATTAAGACACATAATGTAGAATATAAGAGCGAGAGAATGCAAGTCTAAAAAAGGAACAGGAAAGCTAAAGCGGTGCGGGAATAAGCAAAAAAGCATATCCAACCAGTGGCTTCTGACCTTTTCCAGCACAGGTATAAAAGTACTTAAAAGTTAATCCCTTACTATTAATTAAACATTTAGTAACCTTGTATCTCTAAATTCAAACCATTCAATCATCTTCCAATGTGATGCCTAGTGCTGGAATAGATCCATCCTCTTGGGTGAATGCCTTTCTTAACCATACCTTTTGTTCATCTTCCTGTTTTCCTCAACTTCAAACTCAATCAATTGGTCCTTCAGCTTCTGGGTGCGATTGCAAAGTTCTTCATTCAATTTCAGGGCATCCAGGCAGAACATGGCCAGGGGAACCGTGACGTGCAGAGAAGCAATTTCCTTCTTCAGTTTTGTCAAGCCATCAATTTTCTGCAACATGACAGGGATTGTTAAAGCAGTAAAAAGCCACAATGTGGTTATTTTAGGCTGCCTGCAGGAAAGCAGATTCATGTCTGAATCCAGATTCGGTGGAAGTAAGAGAAAAGTACAGTTTACAAATGTCTTTCTTTTCCAAACTGGCGCTTAAAAATCATATAGGGCTGGGCACAGTTAATGGATTTGGCAACAGAGAACATTCCATTTTCCTTCAGACCATGCTGTTCCAGAGGGCGGTTCTGTACTCTCCAGAAAAAAATCTGGAAAGTAGAAGGGGCTAATGGTGTTCTAGGTGTAATATTCTGGACCCAACAGGCCTGTTTCAGGACTGGACCACCCTCAGAACACTTTGAACTGGTTTGGGGGATTTATTTCTGGAAAGTGAACAGCATGATCTGCATGAGATGTGGTCTTTTCTGGAGGGAAATGGAATGTCCCAGAATTTTACAGACCGGTCCACTTCAGGATCAATACATTTTGCATATCCCAAGAGCACAGCCTACCAGGGGCACACATGCTCACTTCCAAGAGCCATGGCTGTAATCCCAGGGCACTACTGAAAGTTTCTGCCAGTGCTTGACAGAATGAGGAATCATTAAATACATGGGGAATAAGCACCCAAATTACAACTCAAATTTAAACACCATCCCATTATAATTTGTAAACTCATTGAATTTAATCCACTTTACTTTCTCCTGGAGCTATCTACATCTCGGCCCAACTTACTTTTAGACAGTACACCTGTCTGGCATGTTCTCTAAGTGAATTCCCCAAAACCACCATACCCCCATGCCTCATAAAAGCAATCTTTTGGCTGCTGGGCATTTGTGGTGAGTTTTTAAGGATCTAAGACATAATCTAAGATTGCTGGCTGGGGAATTCTGGGAGTTGAAGTCCCCACATCTTAAAGTTGCCAAGTTTGAAAAACACTGATCTAAAAAGAACTTTACGGGACTGGATCAAGGGGTAATCTAGTTCAGCATTCCAGGTCCACAGGGGCCTACCAGGTGCATCCAGGAAACTCCCAAGGGTGAGCAGGAGAGGGAACATGAATGTCCCTCCCTGACAGTGGTATTTAAAGTAGGTTGCCCGCCTCTGATGCAAGTTAAAATACAGCCACCCTAAGCAGGAGAATCTCCATGGATCTTTTTTGTTACATCCTTTTTAATGTAAATGCCCTTTTAGAAAAGGCTTTTTCTAGGACTATATTAACAAGAAAATGTTTTTCTCAATCAACAAAAGCGATACCTCTACAAATTCTTCCAGATCGTGTCTTTTGCTTAAAAATTCAGTCACCTCCTTGTCGGCATTGTTATTCAACAGATCGTTGTATTTCTTGTACACGTTCAAGTACCTTAAATATAGAAAGATCACACACAAAGCAAATTCTCTAAATCAAGATCATGGGCACTCAAGAACAAATACTTTTAAATAGCAGCAGCATCTCATCCTATTCTATGGGCTAGTTTCACACATCACATTAAGCCAGGTTGGGTTTAACCATGGTTACCTGGATACAAGGGTCGACCTGGTTCACCCATAATGTTATGCCACCCTGTCAGGGTTCACATCATCCTAAACCAAACATAAACTAGCCACGGGGGCTTAGCTCAATATATGCCCAACTCCTAACCTTGCAGGAGCTATTCTGTTGACACAACCATGATCCCTTTGTTCTCTTTTGAACAGAGCCCTCAAATTCAGTGATTTAAAAAAAAATCATCGAACAGAATGCAATAATGGAGATCATCTAGTTTGACCTCACCCACTGCAGGACTCTATGCCAGATGGAAAACATGAGAAAGAAATGCCAGAGGAAAAATTTCTGAACTAGAATATAGGAGACTAGCCTTCTCATCTGTTCTTCGGTTGCTACAGACTTACTTCTGTGGACCAATTAGATTGAGATTGAATATCTCTGCAGTTTTTTTTACATAGTCTGCCACCAGTACTTCATCCTCATTGACAGTTCGAAGAATTAGGTCATCTCCTTTCAATTCTGGGAAAAGTTTAACTTGAACCTAAAGTATAAATATAAAATTTAATATAAATGCTATCAGTACATCACTCACACACACACACACACAAACCAAAAACAGGATAATCTTATGCAAAATATTTTATTACCCTTCTGATGATAAAAACACATCCCAGAAAAAGTTTTAGCTCAAACCTATGACTTAACTCAGAAATATGTTCCGAAGTTGAACGTACACAGGATTAAAGCCTGAATGAGTAGAATAAATGACATACCCAAGACCATATAAATGTAGCTGGGCTACAGAAAACTCTAAGCTTTGCTGACATCTAGTGGCTGGCCAGGTTTTTACAATACAGATTTGGTAATCCTAATTTATATAGATGCACTTACAGGTGAGACAAGATATAATTATTTATGTGGCTGATCCTTTAAAAACGTATCACTAACACAGAAGGTCACCTAAACAAGTAAAAGGAAGGGGCATGGAGATACATGGTTTGATTTTTAACATCATAATATGCAAATCTAGCCCATTGCTTTGTAAATCATGCTTTAGAGTTTTACAATGCATGAACTGAACCACAGCGTGGTAAAGCAACATTATCTGGCATGAGAATTTGTTCTACAAGCCATTGTATTGCCTGAACCTAAGCAAGTTTATTGAAAAGTACATCTGAGGCTGGGTTCACACGATATGCTAAACCTAGAATCTTGATTAACAAAAACACAGTTGCTGTTTTCATATAAAATGCAATGCTCAAACAGATAAGTTGTAATACAGTTTCATGGACAGGTTCACTCAATAAGCTTAGCCAGTGGCTGAATTCCTACAACATGCTGAACCACAACCTGCTCAACCCACTTTTAGTCTAGACTATTGGGTTGGGTGAACCCAACCTAATATGTTCATTGAGATGAATTCCTGGTAAAGAATAGTTTCAATTTTATGCACACATATCTAATAGTTAACTTAATTGAACACAATGCAGCTTCTAGCTCAGCAAACATGCCTAAGAATGCGATTTTAGGCCGGATTCTCACATGATGCTAAAGTCAAAGACGGCTTGTTCAGCTTTCTCTTAGGAAGTTCAGGGAACCCAGTCAACTGTGATTTCTTCAATAGTTAAAACAAACTGTGGAGTTACACAAGAAGAGGACCTGGCCTTGACGTTCCTTCTGCGTACCTTTGGGAGACCTTCAGAATGTTTGAGAATCTCAATAAAACAGCGGTAGATTAAATCCCACAAACTCCTCACGTCCGGCTCAAATATAATAGAAGGGTCTTCCACGTCCAGTTTCAAGACCAGAATTTGCGGAATAAAGAACTGCATATCATAATAGGTGTCACCAAAGTCATTTCCGTCCTCAAGACAAAGAAGGAAAGAAATTATATCAGGGGAATAACCGGAAAGGACCGATCTTCAGGAACAGGAGCTGTCTACAGTTGAAACTGTGGCGTTAAAGCAGACCTGGAATTGCTAAGAGGTAGGGGGGTGTAGGGACGCAGTGGCGCTGCAGGTTAAACCGCTGAGCTGCTGAGCTTGCCGATCGGAAGGTCGGCGGTTCGAATCCGCGTGACGGGGTGAGCTCCCGTTGCTAGTCCCAGCTCCTGCCAACCTAGCAGTTCGAAAACATGCAAATGTGAGTAGATTAATAGGCACCCCTTCGGTGGGCAGGTAATGGTGTTCCGTGTAGTCATGCCGGCCACATGACCACGGAAGTGTCTTCGGACAAACGCCGGCTCTTCGGCTTTGAGACGGAGATGAGCACCGCCCCCTGGAGTTGGACACGACTGGACTTAAGGTCAAAGGAAACCTTTACCCTTTACCCAGGGGGGTGTATGGCACAGCAGCTGATAGGCCATGAGTGCAGCACTCCTACACTGATGATAAGGCTCCTGAAGTCTACCTAGGAACTTTGAGTGAGAAGATTCATACCTGTATTGTGGCCCTGCCACCCAAGTTCTGCAACCTAAGTCGCTAGCTAGACTTCAGGAGCTCCAGTGACTCCATAATTTCCAGTCTAAAGCTCAGAGGTCTTATCTGTAGGCCTTCCCACTGCAACCCAAGGAGAGGTCTTCTCCGTAACCCAGTTGTAGACTGTCTCCCAATGGACATCTACCAGGGGTAGAAGGTTCAGGAATGGGAAATCTCTTTTGCATCACTGAATTCCTCACAGGATGCAACTCAAATAGGGATTGTGCTAAAGTGTAGAAAGAGCTAGTGATGCAGGAGTCCAGAAATAAAAAGGGATCTCCATTTCCCCATCTCTGTGATAATCCTTTCTCCTCCTCACTCCTCATCCAGCAGGCTGTTGGGAAGGGGCAGACTTCTGAACTGATGGTATGCATGAAATCAAGCTGCCTCTGAACCATTAGTTGCTCATCTCTGCTACCTATAAGAATTGGCAAGCCCTTTTAATATGGTCAGATCCACCTACCTTGTGTATCTTAAAAAAGGTGAGGAGGTCTTCTAGAGAATTAATGACCATCTCCCTTAGTTGCAAGGACATTAGGATGGCCACTGAAGCAAAGTATTCCTCTATTTGCTGAGAAGAATCTAAATCACTTTGTGGGGCAAGATGCAACCACTTTTCTTTCTGATCAACAAAGAGGTCTGCACACTTGGGGATCCATCTGTAACAACATGAAAAGTGCCATTTGCTGAGGTATTTTATAGTGGTGGGGATACAATGATGGGTTGCAAAGTGTCTTGAGATCATACAGTTAGAAGACAGAATGCAAATATTTTATTTGTATTTCTAACCTGGTCTCAAGGATGTTGTGCGCTTCCTGGCATTGCCTTCGGATCAACTCTTCAAATTCACTTGGCAGAAGGGGCAAATCGCCATCAAGGATCTCCTTAGTGCGAACAAATCTCAGTTCAGAAAACCTGGATGGGAGAGAGTCACGGTTACGACGACCTCCCGCAGTTATAATTTTGCTGGGTATATACGTCTTGCAATTAAAGCTCTTTTTCTTCTTAACTGCAACTTAACCCTGGTCTAGGTTCAGATGACACGCTGGGCCTAACGCTGGGTTAGCGACATCACGCAAACTTTCCAAAGTTTATCCAACGGGAAGCCGTCTGTGTCTGAACTCAATTTAATAGCCTTGATCTGAGGATTAGCTGTGATTATAACAAGAGGGCCTTCCTGCCTCGAAGCGTATTTATGGATGGCAAAAAATATGGTTAAGCAAGACAACTCACTCAGAGAACCAGAGATGCTGCAGAGTGAGCATCATAGGATTAACTGTGAAGAGGTGGGTCTCGTTCCAGGTTTTCACTTCTTGATAAACTTTGTGCCATGGGACCGGCGCCCGGATCACTCGTTGGGGAAAGGGTCGAGGGATGCTGCGTATAAAGAGTCTTTTTCTCTCATCCGTATCCATCAAGATGTAATCGACTAGTGCAAGATGGGAAGAACAAGGTAGTGAAAGCAAACCAACAGCCAGAAAAGTAATTAAACGGTAACGCAGCTGGAACCCAAGTTCGAGAAGCGATACTGTAGTCAGATGCACTGATAGGCATTAGGTGGAAAGGTGCAAAAAAACTGATTGTGTTCACCAAACTCTGCACACCTAGACTGAAAAACTGCGTTTCTCTCCTGACGTGTTAGAGCTGAAGCCAGAAAAATAGGCAAACAAATTCCATAATGTGGCTTTGAAGTGACCCTTGGGTCTTATTAACCTAAATGAGTGTTTCTCAACCTTGGCGACGTCAAGATGTGTGGACTTCAACTCCCAGAATTCCCCAGCCAGTTGAAGTCCACACATCTTGACATCGCCAAGGTTGAGAAACACTGAACTAAACAAACAATTTTGTTAGTCCACTTGATCCTGTTAATTCAAAGGTGAAGACAATCAATCTCTTTATCTTGTCAGGCAAAAACGGACACCCCCATTCTGACAGTGCATGAAGTCCTAATGCAGCTGGTTTGACACGGATGAAGTGAGTTGCATGAATCTAGTCACTGTGGCTAGAAACCATGATTTATGGCTTGGAAGGTGGATGAACCCATCTGATCTTCATTTAGCCAACATATTAATCAAGCCCTTCAGCAAAGGATCGTTACCTTGTGGTGGTGCTGGAGCTTGAGCACCTCAATGATGCCATGAGCTAAACCGTGAAGGGCCCTCAAGACGGGAAGGTCATGACAGAGAGGTCAGACTAAATGCGATCCCTGGGGAAGGTAATGGCAACCCACCCAAGTATCCTTGCTGTGAAAACTAAATGGATCAGTACAACCAGAGATATGTCGGTATACCATCGGAGGATGAGACCCCCAGGTCGGAAGATGGTCAAAATGCTACTGGGGAGGAACAGAGGATGAGCTCAACTAGCCCCAGACGTGATGACGCAGCTAGCTCAAAGCCGAAAGGACGGCTAGTGGCCGATGGTGCTGGTGGTGAACGGCAAATCTGATGTTCTAAGGATCAACACACCATTGGAACCTGGAATGTAAGATCTATGAGCCAGGGCCAATTGGATGTGGTTATTGGTGAGATGTCAAGATTAAAGATAGACATTTTGGGTGCCAGTGAACTGAAATGGACTGGAATGGGCCACTTCACATCAAATGACCACCAGATCTACTACTGTGGACAAGAGGACCACAGAAGAAATGGAGTAGCCTTCATAATTAATAGTAAAGTGGCTAAAGCTGTGCTTGGATATAATCCAAAAAACGACAGAACGATCTCAATTCGAATTCGGGGCAAGCCATCTAACATCACAGTGATCCAAATATACGCCCCAACCACAGATGCTGAAGAAGCTGAAGTAGAGCAGTTCTATGAGGATCTGCAGCACCTACTGGACAACACGCCTCAAAGAGATGTTATTTTCATCACAGGAGACTGGAATGCTAAGGTGGGCAGTCAAATGACACCTGGAATTACAGGTAAGCATGGCCTGGGAGAACAAAACGAAGCAGGACATAGGCTGATAGAATTTTGCCAAGACAACTCACTCTGCATAACAAACACTCTCTTCCAACAACCTAAGAGATGGCTTTATATATGGACTTCACCAGAGGGACAACACCGAAAGCAGATTGACTACATCCTTTGCAGCCAAAGGTGGCGGACATCTGTACAGTCGGTAAAAACAAGACCTGGAGCTGACTGTAGTTCAGATCACGAACTTCTTCTTGCACAATTTAGGATCAGACTAAAGAGATTAGTGAAGACCCACAGATCAGCTAGATATGAGCTCACTAATATTCCTAAGGAATATGCAGTGGAGGTGAAGAATCGATTTAAGGGACTGGACTTAGTAGATAGGGTCCCGGAAGAACTCTGGACAGAAGTTTGCAACATTGTTCAGGAGGCGGCAACAAAATACAGCCCAAAGAAAGAGAAAACCAAGAAGGCAAAATGGCTGTCTGCTGAGACACTAGAAGTAGCCCAAGAAAGAAGGAAAGCAAAAGGCAACAGTGATAGGGGGAGATATGCCCAATTAAATGCAAAATTCCAGAGGTTAGCCAGAAGAGATAAGGAATTATTTTTAAACAAGCAATGCGCGGAAGTGGAAGAAGACAATAGAATAGGAAGGACAAGAGACCTCTTCCAGAAAATTAGAAACATCGGAGGTAAATTCCAGGCCAAAATGGGTATGATCAAAAACAAAGATGGCAAGGACCTAACAGAAGAAGAAGAGATCAAGAAAAGGTGGCAAGAATATACAGAAGACCTGTATAGGAAGGATAATATCAGGGATAGCTTTGACGGCGTGGTCAGGGAGCTAGAGCCAGACATCCTGAAGAGTGAGGTTGAATGGGCCTTAAGAAGCATTGCTAATAACAAGGCAGCAGGAGACGACGGCATCCCAGCTGAACTGTTCAAAATCTTGCAGGATGATGCTGTCAAGGTAATGCATGCTATATGCCAGCAAATTTGGAAAACACAAGAATGGCCATCAGATTGGAAAAAATCAACTTATATTCCCATACCAAAAAAGGGAAACACTAAAGAATGTTCAAACTATTGAACGGTGGCACTCATTTCACATGCCAGTAAGGTAATGCTCAAGGTCCTGCAAGGTAGACTTCAGCAATTCATGGAGCGAGAATTGCCAGATGTACAAGCTGGGTTTAGAAAAGGCAGAGGAACTAGGGACCAAATTGCCAATATCTGCTGGATAATGGAAAAAGCCAGGGAGTTTCAGAAAAACATCTATTTCTGTTTTATTGGCTATTCTAAAGCCTTTGACTGTGTGGACCATAACAAATTGTGGCAAGTTCTTAGTGGTATGGGGATACCAAGTCATCTTGTATGCCTCCTGAAGAATCTGTATAACGACCAAGTAGCAACAGTAAGAACAGACCACAGAACAATGGACTGGTTTAAGATTGGGAAAGGAGTACGGCAGGGCTGTATACTCTCACCCTACCTATTCAACTTGTACGCAGAACACATCATGCGACATGCTGGGCTTGAGGAATCCAAAGCTGGAGTTCAAATCGCTGGAAGAAACATTAACAATCTCAAATATGCAGATGATACCACTTTGATGGCTGAAAGCAAAGAGGAACTGAGGAGCCTTATGATGAAGGTGAAAGAAGAAAGTGCAAAAGCTGGCTTGCGGCTAAATCTCAAAAAAACCAAGATTATGGCAACCAGCTTGATTGATAACTGGCAAATAGAGGGAGAAAATGTAAAAGCAGTGAAAGACTTTGTATTTCTAGGTGCGAAGATTACTGCAGATGCTGACTGCAGTCAGGAAATCAGAAGACGCTTAATCCTTGGGAGAAGAGCAATGACAAATCTCGATAAAATAGTTAAGAGCAGAAACCTCACACTGACAACAAAGGCCCGCATAGTTAAAGCAATGGTGTTCCCTGTAGTAACATATGGCTGCGAGAGCTGGACCATAAGGAAGGCTGAGAGAAGGAAGATCGATGCTTTTGAACTGTGGTGTTGGAGGAAAATTCTGAGAGTGCCTTGGACTGCAAGAAGATCAAACCAGTCCATCCTCCAGGAAATAAAGCCAGACTGCTCACTTGAGGGAACGATATTAAAGGCAAAACTGAAATACTTTGGCCACATCATGAGAAGACAGGACACTCTGGAGAAGATGCTGATGCTAGGGAGAGTGGAGGGCAAAAGGAAGAGGGGCCGACCAAGGGCAAGGTGGACGGATGATATTCTAGAGGGGACGGACTCGTCCCTGGGGGAGCTGGGGGTGTTGACGACCGACAGGAAGCTCTGGCGTGGGCTGGTCCATGAAGTCACGAAGAGTCGGAAGCGACTAAAAGAATAAACAACAACAAATTAGTCAAGCCACGGTTTACCCACCTGAGCATCCAGCACCTATGATGCACCCAGCCAAAGTAAGACTTGAATTCTAGGGTTCTAATTTGGAGGAAACAAATGTTCTTGACGCAAGAAAAGTTCAATTCGTTTTGTCTAATGACACTCTCTTCCACTCACCAATGTTCTTCATGAGCCAGATCTGGTAATCCCTTTGAACTTCTTCCATCAAACTGTTCAATGATGCCTCCAGATCTGCGTTGATGAGGAAATGATTTGGGATATGACTCAAAATATTGCTCATCACTTGTTCATCCTGTGGTGCCAACATGTCTTTCCGAATGCCATTATGGATGTAATAACAGTATCTCTGCAAAAGGCCAACAATGTATTTTTTTAAAAAATCAGTAACGAGGATCACCATCCTTGGATCATCCTGCCTGCCAATTCAGATTAAGAAGTATCCATCAAAGGGGCCAAATGTTGTATAATGGCCTCTCGGATTAGAAAAAAAAAGTGTACTGCTGTCCCTCTAGTGGTAAAAGGCAGCTTCTCTAATTCCTTTTCATTGTGCATCTCACATAAATGTGATTTATGCCTTCCCGTGTATGTGCACATACAATTTGGTCACTAACCAAAAGAAAGTGATTTGATTTGTTCAGTATAATGAGAGCCAGTTCAGTGTAGTGGTGGAGGCACCAGGCTAGAAACCGGGAGACTGTGAGTTCTAGTCCTGCCTTGGGCACAAAGCCAACCTGGTGACCTTGGGCCAGTCCTCTCTCTCAGCCCTGGGAAGGAGGCAATGGAAAACCACTTCTGAAAAACCTCGCCAAGAAAACTGCAGGGACTGGTCCAGGCAGTGTCCGAGAATCAGACACGATTGAACGGATTACAAAAAAAAAGTCTATCAAACTCACAGTCCCCACGTAGGCTTCCAACTGCAAAATGGGGGGAAACTATCCCCTCTGTTTTCAGGTAGCCTCTGAGGGCCACAGAAAAGGGGATTCCCCCCTCCCAGCTATCAAGGCATGTGGGTACAATCCAACTGTTACAGGTAACCATTTGCTCTGCCCGTTCAGAAGTCAGCTGAGGACCAAACGAAACGGATTCCCAAGGGAAGATGACAAAGCTAAAGAAAGCTTTGAGACCAACATAGTTCTGTATCATCCAAGCCTGCTAATAAAAGGTGCTCTAAAAGACCACTTATTAACCGCATCTCAGAAATGGCTTAAGGACCTCCAGGTCTTCCTCTGTGGGGGCCTTTTCTCCTTTGCTGATCTCCTCCTCATGATGATGCATCACAACAAATTGCTCCTCCGGAGTCAGAGGCTGGCTGTCAGAATAATGAGGAATTTCAACATCCGCCATTTGAATATCCAGCCTCAACACATCTAAACTGCACGCCTGGGTTGTGGTTTCAGCCCTGAAATGAACCACAATCAACACATGAGTCCTGAACCCCCTAAAGGACTATGTTTGTGACTTACAAGGAGACACAATACAGTTAGCTTGGCTCTGGCTTAGTACGTTGTGCGAACCAACCATTCGGGCTTGGACACCATGCTTCCTGACTCAGCATGTTGGGCAAAGGCAGCCAATGGTGCTTAATTCAACAAACCATGGTTAAATGAACGACTTAGGGTGCCTGTGAACCCAAGCATTATGGTTTGTAAACTATGTTTATGGCTGAGAATGGTGTGTGAACTTAGCAGCCAAATGCAGCTTATTCAAGGAGCCATAACCTATTCAACCATATCTATTGAATAAGTGTAAAGGTGGTAACATTACAATACCTGTCATATTTACCCTCAATGTTTTTAACAAAGATTTTCATCTTCTTTTCTGATGGAGCATATGCAGCTAGGCGATCCCATTAAAGAAAAACATCAGCCAAAGTAAGAGGAAAAAGAAAGGCTAATCCAGATTTATGGAAAAATCGAAGAATGTAATCCCTGTAAATCCGGGCTAACGCGTGGATCTTCTTAACCTAATCCACCAGTTCTGACATTCCCCAAAGTTTGTGTTTTGAGAGATATTTTTGTCCTAACAGTCAGGAATCACGCTGAGACAAGGAATAGGTCTCTAGTGTTTATTACTGCTACATAAGACCGAAAATCCTAACAAACTGAAGAACCGTGGGAAAACCCAGACATATAAACCCCAAAAGTTAAGCGGGTCTGTTCTGTGTCTCTTTGAATGGCTGCTCAACTCCTCAGTACTATGCATGCATTTTCCCCCCTGGATAGAGGCCCCCTCCTGCTTGCCATCAGTACTCATGACAATTTTGAGCGAAAATAGCGCAGCCATTGATCAAAAGGAGTCAGAGAGCACCTTTTCAGACTAACACACTTTATTAAAATGCGTTAAGATTTTGTGAGCCACAGCTTCAGAGTGACAGGCTTGAAGCAAATACAGGTAGTCTTCAACTTATGGCAATAGGGACCAGAAAAATTGTTGTTAAGTGGTACAGTCACTAAGTGAGGCATCATGTGACTGCACCCAATTTTTGACCTCTTTGCCATGGTTGTTAAGCAAATCATGTGGTTCCCCACTGACCTTGTTTGTCAGGAACTGGCTGGGAAGGTCATAAATGGCGATCATGTGACCCTGGGACACTGCAACTGTCATAAATACATGCTGATTGCCAAGTGTCTGATTTCTGATCATGTGACTGCAGGGATGCTGCAACAGTCGCAAGTGCGAGGACCGGTTGTAAGTCACTTTTTTCAGCACCATCATAACTTTGAACGGTCACTAAACGAATGGTTGTAAGTTGAGGACTACCTGTATTCATAACTGTTTTGTAAGCACAGAGGATAGAAGCATTCCCTAAGTCCTGGGAAAGGAGATAGTATTAGGAAGAGGCCCAGGCTGGCTCCTCCCTGACTCAAGGAAGTCTAAGAGAGAGAGGAGGAAAAACACAATCAGACTTGCAAGGTTCTGTTACTCTAGCCTTTATCTCCATAAAGTAGAGTTCCGGTCTTCCTGTCAAGTTTCTTTCCTGATCTGACCTACCTCAAAGGGCTGAAAAGTAGTCCGGCTCAAGTGAAAACAAGATGCTAAACTGAAAAACTACCAAGGTTGTCCCTGCTAGGAGACAGAAGCCACCACCCCAAGATAGCTTTCCAATCTCTATGATGTTAAACCTGGTAGGATACGTGGATATTCAGCCTTTTGTTTGGTGGGCCCAAGGGGCTTTTTCATTCGGACTGGTGAAGCCACCTTCTGTAGATCTTTCATCTTCAGGTCACGCGCCGTCGGTGTGTAGTTGTTTGCAATGGAGTTGCTCGGGCTGCGGAAGTAGCGCTGCTCTTTCAGCGGCACTGCCAGCATCCAGGAGGCTCGCTGCATTAGAGTGGGGAAATGGCTGCTGTCTTGGATCATCTAAAGCCAGAACCAGGAGAAGACAAGAAGCAAGACATTCAGCCACACAATCTGATTGTGGCAAGGACATACAACAATACCTGGAGAGGGCAGTTCCTATTCTTAAGGTTCATCTTCCCCAACTTGGCTGTCTACAGATGTGCAGGTCTCCAACTCCCAGAAGTCTCAGACAACCTGGAATTTGAAGACCAAGTCATTTGAAGAGCTCCAAGTTGGGCAAAGCTAGTTAAGATGCCATGAGTGCAATTAAAGCAGGGGTAGGTATCCTGTATTTCTTCAGAAGGGGTTTGGCTCCCATTCCTCTCAACTTTTTGCCATCCACTGTGCTAGCTGGATCAATGGGCATTGCAGTGCAGCCACCTCTAAAGGACTATTGATCCAATGTTCATGGTGCCTGACATCCTAAAAATGAACCATGAAATATTCATTTCTAAGGAACTGTGTTTACTCTGCAACGGAAGCCTGGGGAATACTGTCTTCTTAGATACTAATATGACATTTATCCAGTTTTGAGTGACAGACTCAGATTTACAATCATTAAAGCCTGGAGTTTGCCCACTCCAGTTACTGTTGTTAGGAACAACTCTTCACCAATTAATGCTCTTGGGATCTATGATTAAAACCAAGCCACTCCACTGAAGCCCAATAAACACTCTCTACCTAGATATGCCTGAATCAAGAAGACAAAGAGGTAAAAAAAGCAAGAATTTGAAAGAATTGATCAGTGCTTTTCTACCTCATTACTGACCATGCTCATCTTATTAAGAAAGAAACAGGTTTTGAATTCTTGCTTTTGGTTCTCTGGGGCTCATAAAAGACGCCTCAGAAAAGGACAAGAGAAGCCTTTGGCCAAAAAAGGATGCACGCACAGCCTCAACCCCAAAATAAAACCCATGACTTTAGCCGAGAAAAGATCACAAGTGAGAAATGCAACTCAATGTTAACAGCATGTACAGCCCAAGTTCAGAATGCCGGTCAGCTACATTTCCATTCCTCACAAAACCCCTGCCAAAAAGGCAGTCCATATTTCTAGCGTCATCAGATGGGTGAGGCCCCAAACCAAACAAACTAATTCTCTGGAGTTTCTTTTTTTTCCAGATTACTGCTGGCTCCCAATAAGTACAGATAGTCCTCATTTAGCAACCGTTTGCAGTTATGATGGTGATGAAAAAGTAACTTTATGACCAATCCTTGCATTTACAACCTTTGCAGGTCTGGAAAGCAAAGGAAAGCTGACGTACAAGTAGACCTCACTTGCCAACTGCTTCATTCAGCGACCGTTCAAAGTTACGATGATGCTGAAAAAATAACTTTGCGACTGATGCCTGCATTGACAACCTTCGCAGTGTCCCTCAGTCATGGGATCGCCATTACAGTCAGCATGCATTGTCCTGTGCCTGACCTGTCTTTTTTTCTTTTTTTCTCCCCCTTGCAGAGTGAAGAGATTGGAGAGGAAGGGATTATGAGAGAGTAAGCAGGCACACAACAGGGAATACACCAGGCTGTTTGTGTAGTGCGCTCGGGGCTTCCAGCACCACCGCATTCCTTTTGATGTGTATTCCCCGTTGTGTGCCTGCTTGCTCTCTCGTAATCCCTTCCTCTCCAATCTCTCCACTCTGGGGGGGGGGAAGGATCAGGCACAAGAGAGATTGGGAAAAAAAAATCCAAGTGATTCTGCAGGCAATCTCTCCTGTGCCTGACCTGTTTTTCTTCTTCCCCTGCCCCCCTCACAGAGTGGAGAGATTGGAGAGGAAGGGATTACAAGAGAAGAAGCAGACACACAATGGGGCATACACTGGGCTGACTGTGTACCATGCTCACAGCTTGCTTTCGATGTGTATTCCCCATTGTGTGCCTACTTACTCTCTTGTAATCCCTTCTTCTTCAATGAATGTAAATACAAACATTAATACCCTTTTTGCTAATTATCTCAGCATCAAGGCAAGCATTCTGCAGGGGGAACCTTAGGAGGCAAGCAGAAGTAGAAGGTTTGAAACTGATTAGTCTCGTCAGTTTCTAGCTGGCTATCCCAGGGCCCCTGGGGTGAGCATTCCAAAGAGCAGGGGAATGGGGAATGGGGAAAAGGAAAGCACAGTCGCAGTCACGTGATTTCCCACTTAAAGACCGTTTTGCTTAACCACAGCTACCGGTCCCAACTGTGGTCGCTAAATGAGGACTACCTGTATTGTCCTTAAGATGTGTTTCTGTAGTAACTATTTTGTAATGAGCGTGTAAGAACAGACCTGATAGAGTTGAGAGGGCTCCATGACTGCTTCTGCAGGCAAAGGTGGCAGTTCCGGTATCTGCTTCACATGACTCATATTATAGATAGAATTGGTCTGTGACTAAAAATATGGGGGGGAAAGTTTCAAGAAAGCGCACAAGCATATCTAGACAATGACACTGCAGTCCACAACCCCATTTTCACCACTACCACTCTGCATTTAAGTTGGGCTTGGGGTTCTTAAATTAAGATCCCGAATTAAAGTTTTAGAAAGAAAGAACCCAACCCGGGATCCAAACAGCGGACAACGAACCACCTCTTCCCACTGCAGAATTTAAGGTTTGCCAAATAGCCCATCGCTTTCTTTCTACAATGTATAGCTTTATACAGTTACTGGAATGCTGGAAAAAAGAAGAGGCTATGACTCCCTTCACGCAAACTCTTGAATAACTCAGCAGCCCAGACCACCTCACAGGGTTGTCGTTGTGGGGAAAATAGGAGGCAGGAGTATTAGGTATGTTCACCACCTTGAGTTACATATAAAAAAGGTGAGATAAAAAATATAATAATAAATTAACAACAACAACAACGTTGCTTTAGAGTAAAATTCGGGCAGAGGTGCCCACACAGAGAACACCAGACCCAGTTTTATAGACTTTAGAAACCCCTCCCTGCAAAATAAGCAATTCTTGGTGGCACATTTCAGGAAATAACGTAATTTCTTGGGTTTTGGCTTAGCGTGTTTCTAAGCACAATGTTATGGTTTGTAAACAGACGACATTATTTTTTTTTCAATAAACCACAGTTAAACCATGTCTTAGTGCAACTAAGCCAGCAGCTATTCTGGATGCCCTGGGGAGGAGATCCATTTCCATTTTTCTCCAACCTCGTCCTTCTAGATGCGCTGATCAAGCTGGGACTTTTGGAAGCTTTTATCCAACACATTTGAAGACACCACATTAAAAGAGGTTTTGTCCAGAATCTGCAATGGGATTACTGTATTACTTTTCTCCAAAAGTTCCACATTGTGGCATTTCATTTTTTCATTTAGAAAAACAGCACTGAAGAAACAGTGATCTAGGTACAAAGAGGTGGAGGCTACTAAAAACGTAAGCTTTGGAAGCAAGGCTTCCTTACGGCCAAAATTTATCCTGCAATCCATTTTGCAGCCATGTTAAAAACACCACCCTTCACAAAGCGGAAGTCTTGCCTACTTTTTAAAGCCACACTCACTCACAATGGCAAGGATGAGTAAGGACCTTTAACAGAGAAGGATGCTCTTTGTACAATTTTCAAATCCTTTCCTTTTAAAACGTACTGATTGGACACATACCCCAAACTAAGCCATTGTTTAATCATGGTTTGATGAAGAGGCTGAAACTCACCAGCTTTACACCAACCCTTATTACAAATCAAGGTGTATAAACCACAACTGCTGAGTTCACATAAGTAAGCCTAAATCACAGAAACGGGATTATGTTTCTGGCACAATGAGCGAGTCCAGCCAATATCTTCATGACAATTATTCACACTTACCCTAAGAATCTTGGTAATCTCCCTTGGATTCATGATGAAGATTTCTTTGGATGTCCTCGTTCCTTCTTTTTTTCGAAAATATCAGTTAGATCAATTATGTGTCCCAAAATAAATCCTGATCCCGGCTTTAAACTTCTAGAAGAAGCATACCAACTGACATTCAAACCAAAACTCAGTTATGCTACCATCCAGTTAGCACATTTTTCTAACTTTCCTTCATTAGAGGACCCGCCGAATGTATTTTTCAAATAGCCCTTCAAACCCAGGCCAGGCAGAAAGACACTTTCTCTCACCTTTAGGAATTAGGAAGTGACCCACACTCGAGGGAAGGAGGGAGGGGGAAGGGGGAGAGAAGGAAAGGGAGAGAGAGAGAGAGAGAGAAAGAAAGAGAGGGAGGAAGGAAGGCAGGCAGGCATATGCAAATTAAAGCAAAGTTGGGCACTTGCAGGGAAAACGAACGGCAGGTTTCTTTTGCCTCTTCTCAACCCAAATATTAGACTAGGAAGGGGTCTTAGGACCACCCACTACTCCAGGATGGCGTCCCAATCACCTGTTTCCGTGCTTGCTTGAGGAGCCCAGCAGAAAAAGAACTTCTGTCTATGACATTCTCTTGCACTTCTCAATCGGGGTAACCCGGGTGACAGCATTGCTGTCGCTAAGCAACGTTAAGAGTGACTCCTCTCCCCACGGCTCAACAGCCCCCCCCCCCGCGACCCAGTTGGCTGCAATACAGTTGCTCCCGGCGTGGATCCGGAATAGCTGCCACTGTAAAAGACGGTTTGCTTAACAAGCCAAGGCTATTTTGATATGGTAAGATGGGCTGGGAACTTAGGTAGAGCAATATGAGCCATAAATGCAGGGGAGAGGAGGGGTGGACGTATGTAGCGCCTTACCTCGATGAGCTTCATTTCTTTTCTTTGGCTCGACCCCTCGCAAGGACCCAACTTTTGCAATTTGTAACTTCCTTTTAGGTTTAACTTCTGGTATGATCCCCACCAAGTGGGCGGGCTCCAAGCCCTCTTGATTAAACAAGGCCATCTCTTAGGACCTAGGAAGTGCCGCTGCTCTGTCCAGCACCCCGCCCAGGGGTGTCCATGGGGAGCAGGTCAAAAAGGTCAAGATGAGTCATTTGGCATTTTTTTTTCTATTCATTCAATCGTGTCCGACTCTCAGAGACTGCCTGGACAAGTCCCTGCAGTTTTCTTGGCAAGGCTTTTTGGAAGTGGTTTGCCATTGCCTCCTTCTTCGCGCCGAGAGAAAGTGGCTGGCCCAAGGTCACCCAGCTGGCTTTGTGCCTAAGGTGGGACCAGAACTCCCGGTCTCCCGGTTTCTAGCCTGGTGCCTTCAGCACTACACCAGACTGGCTCTTCCACTTGGAATAGGGTGGCCTTAAAATAAAATAAAATATAAAATAAAATAAAATAAAGTATAAAATAAAACAAATATAATATATAAAATAATTATATATTAAATATAAAATTATATATATATATATATATAATTTTATATTTAATATATAATTATTTTATATATTATATTATATATTATATTTGTTTTATTTTATACTTTATTTTATTATATATATATATATATATATATTTATATATATATATATATAAACATTATATAAAATAAAAATATAAAGTATAAAATAAAGTATAAAATAAAACAAATATAATATATAAAATAATTATATATTAAATATAAAATTATATATATATATATATATAAACATTATATAAAATAAAAATATAAAGTATAAAATAAAGTATAAAATAAAAAATATGCCATAGAATATATCAAATAATATAAGAGAATATATGCAGCTCAAGTTGAACCCTGGAGTCCTCGGTGCTCTCTGAGTTTGGTGGTTGGCTTGCTCCCTGTTTATATACAGTAGCTTGCTCTACCAGTGTTGGTGGGAGTAGACTACACCCCCACCAACCACACCCCCAGAAAACCATACCCTCACCAAAACTGGCAGGGCAAGCTACTGCATATAAACAGGGAGCCAACCCCATCCTCCCTCGCACTGATGACATTCCCTAGTCAGGTAATGAAACGTCCTCAAGCCAACCACCTAAGCTCAGAGCGCACCAAGGACTCCATAAAACAATATAAAATATAAAATAATATAAAATACATACATATGGAATATAAATATATAAAGTAAAAGATAAAATATAAATGTAAAATGTAAAATATTAGTATTAATAAAAATACAAAATATAAAATTAAACTCAAAGTAGAAAATATAAAGTAGATCTAACATATAAAATAAAATAATATAGATATGATTCATCCAAGGGAGCACTGTTAAGGAAAGGTCAGCTTAGCACAGCAGGCAACGGTCTGTTCAATTGGCGGTGCTCCGTTCACTTGTAGGACTTCCTAAACGGGAAAAATTCAGGTACGGGTGGACGATTAGGCTACTGCTGTGTCTTACTTCTGGGGCTGCCCTTGAAGACTGCTCTCCGTAGACAACGACGGTTGGGCATCTCTTGGACTGGCCTCGGCATATGACTGCGGGGATCCCTCATCCCCAGTGCACATGGACATAGAGAAATAGCCACCACTTTGGGCTTAAAAGGTAAATAAACCTTTGGGAAATAATGTTTTTTTAAAAAAAATACTGCAAGGGCCAAGTTGGGAAAACCAAAACAGAAAACACCTGTTCTCTGTCCATTATTTATTTATAACTTCTTTGTTGTATGTCCTACCTTTTAACGGTTTATTTATGCCCTCTTTTACTTCTAAGGACAGAAACAAACAGGTTAAAAGGACCGGCACTGATTCCGGGGCCTAGATTTCTTTTAGGAGGGGACAGATAATAATTCTTATTTGATGAGTGCCCAAATCTGACTAGCTGCTATGATTACTTGGCTAAGATGCTTTTTAGGAGGGGACAGACCTTCTTTGTCATCATCATCGTCATCTTTTTCTGTCCATTTCTTACTGGACTCTATTTCTAAAATCTTAAAAGGACAAACTCTTACTCCTGGACAGAGATTCCTTTGAGGAGGGGACAGATAAGAGTTATTTCCCTTTCATTTCTAACATGGACTTTTATTTCTAAAGGCTGAACCAACGGGGTCCCTTGACTAACAGCTTAGCTAAGATGCCTTTTAGGAGGGAAAATCTTTCTTTTTTCTTCTGATCATTTTTCTTACAGGGGCCTTTGCTTCTAATGACTAAATGAATGCCCAAATCTGACTAACCACTATGATTACGTGCCTAAGATGCCTTTTAGGAGGAGACAGACCTAAATCATCATCTTTTTCTGTCCATTTCTTACTGGACTCCCTTTATTTCTAAGATCTGAAAAGGACAAACTCTGATTCCTGGACCCAGATTCCTTTCAGGAGAGGCAGTTCATGATAATGACGATGATGGTAGTAATAATAATAATGGTAATGATAATAGTAATGATAATAGTATCTTCATCATCTTTTTCTGTCCATTTCTTACTGGACCCCTTCATTTCTACGGTCTGAAAAGGACAAACTCTGATTCCTGGACCCAGGTTCCTTTCAGGAGGGGGAGATCATGATGATGATGATGATATTAGTAGTAATCATAATAATGGCACTAATAATAGTAGTAATCATTAATCTTTTCCTGTCCATTCCTTACTGGACCTCTTCATTTCTACGGTCTGCAAGGGAGGAGCCCAGATTCCTTTCAGGAGGGGGCAGATACTAATACTAATACTAAATACCACCAACACGAATTCTGACGGACGGGGCCCCTCCTCGCGGGCCTTTCCGGCGCGGGAACGCCCAGGAGGGCCTGAGCAGGCCGGGGGCCGCGCGCGGGCGGGCGCCGCTCTCGGGGCCTCTTCCCGGCGGCGAGGCGGAGCAGCGGCAGCAGAGACGCGGCGGCCTCAAGGACTGAGCCGGCGGCCCCGCTCCGGCCGGGCCGGCGGAGGTAAAGGCAGGCAGGCAGGCAGGCAGGCAGGCAGGCTGGCAGGCAGGCTGGCTGGCTGGCGGGCGGGCGGGCGGGCGGGCAGGGAGCGGCGGGGGAGGCGCAGGCCGGCCCTTTTCGCTTTCCCTCCGGGGAGGCGGAAGGCAGCGGCTTCGGAGGCCGAGCGGCCGGCCTGCAGGCAGAGGTCCGACAGGGCAGCGCCTCTTCTCCCACTGGCCTCAGACCTTCAGGGGCGACGGCCCGACGTTCAACAGGGCAGGCCTCTGCTGAAGCTGGAGGGTCAGGCAGAGGTTCAACAGGACAGCACTTCCCCCCATTGCTCCTCAGGCCCTGCACAAGCTGGAGAGTGAGGCAGAGATTCAACAGGACAGCACATTTTCTCACATTGCCCCCCAGCCCCGCCGAGGCTGGAGGGTCAGGCAGAGGTTCAACAGGATAGTGCCCCTGCTGCTTCTGTGCCCCGCTTTTGCCAGATTTTGGGGAGCTGCCAGGCACTTTCAGAGACAGTCTCACAGCTGGGGAGTTATTGAAGGCACAAGGGCAGACATTCAACAGGGCCATTTACTGCCCCATGGTACTGGACTGTTTGGGATATTTGTTTCTGGACAGCAAAGATCTGGGGGCAATTCCTTCCGCATCTCATGTGGGGGTGTATTTTAAGAAGCACTTTTATTTGTTCCCTCTTCCACCTCCTTTTTTTTTTCCCCTTCGTCCTTTAGCAAGAGGAAGATTCTACATCGTGGAAACAATCATGGTAAAGCTGTAGTAAACTGGCAGCCCTGAGTTTGCCAATAATTGCATAGGTTCTACTAGGAATTGCAACCATGTGGAATCTGCCTGTTGCAGTGGGGGAGAGAAAAAAATGAAGTATCTTTAAAAAAAAAAACTAAAAATGCAGATTTTGTGGTAGCAAAATGGGGACTTTTTCTGTTTAGCTGTTGCACTGAAAAATTTGAGACACCCCCAGGGGGAAAAAAAATAGAGAAGCATCCAGAACCCCTGAAACCAAATGCATCAATTTCGACACACTGAAATTGACCATTGAATGGAATGTGATCTCATTCAGGGATCCATCAAACTCTGGTTTATTAAAGGTACCACAGTTGGCCCAATCATACAACTCACTGAGCCATAAACCATGATTGTTGTAAACCACCCAGAGTCCCCCCATGGGAGGAGATGGGCGGGGACAAATTGGATAAATCAATAAATAAAATAAATTTACAAGCCACAGTAATCAGATCCATTCAACCTGCAAAGCCCTACCTGAAACACATTACGGTGAACTCAAGGCAAGATTGAATCAGCTGCATTTCAATGCTTATACCGAAGTTGACGATTGGCACAATTAGTTAAGGATAAATATAACTGAAAACTGAAACATTGTATCAAAGTGAACCCTGTTGACTGCAATGGAGATAACTCACAGGAAACTATAAATGGGATTGTCATCTTATTGATCAAAAAACCTGTATTTTTGGCCTGTATTCCTTCTGCGCTCCCTGACTTCTTTTTTAACATCAGCCTAAGGAACAGTTTGTGAGAACCTTTTACACCATCTAGAGCAGGGTTTCTCTACCAGGGTTCCGTGGTATACTAGGGTTCCTTGAGAGGTCACTAGGAGTTCCCTGGGAGATCACGATTTATTTAAAAAATAATTTCAAATTCGGGCAACTTCCCATGAAAGAGGTAGGTTTCATACTTTATTTTCAGTTTAAGAACACTGTTAATGCGTATATACAGGCTTACCCATGAAATGAATATAATAATTTTGTAATTTCTGGCCTATATTTCCCCGAGGCCTGAAAAATATTTCAAGGGTTGCTCTGGGGTCAAAAGGCTGATCTAGGGGATAGCTAATTGATCCTAAGCGTTATTACCTAACAATGATTTTGAATGGATTTTTCCTCTGTGGAACAATAGGGCTAAGTGTGCTTTACATTTGGGAATGTGAAGAAATACCGCATTCAAAATACTTTTTCTCACTCTCTCTCTAGGATTTAGGAGTTGAAAAGGCACTGATTTGCTTCTAAGCTAAAAGCATCACCATGTCCAAAGAGGTGAAAGAACTCCAGAAACGGTGGCACGCAATGATGGATACGGTTCACAGCAATTCTCATGTGAGTTATGGATGGCTTTGTGGCTTAAGATGGCTTTTTCCTTCTGTGTAGGGAAAGACAAGCTGAACTAAAAGTAGGTGTAACAAAATTGGATGGAAGGGGGGATTATCTACTCCTCCCAGCGCACAATCAACATGCCTTGGGTTGTGTTTTTTTTGATGCAAGGCCATTTTTGCATAATAGCTAGGCTAAAATTTGGCAAGTTCTTTTGTGGGAATCCAGCCAGTATGGTTGGCTTATGGTAGTGCAAAATCAGCCAATTGGGTTAATGCAGCAATTATGTTTAAATAATGAATTATCTTGTGTGAACACAGTTTTACAGGGGGGGCATCCTGGGGGGAGGGCAAAAAGGGCAGGATGGTCAAAGCCTCTTCCTTTTTGTACGTGACAAAAGGGGCAGGGCACCCACTGGATGGTCATGGCTGCCATATTGACTTTTTTGACCTCTCCCAGTGGATGCTCTTAATATGGAACCTCAGCTCTCAGCATCTTTTGCCTTGATTTGTTTGTTTGCAGCGGAACACGTCTGAACCCAAGCAGTCTGGTTTGTCAAACAGCCTTTATGGGTCACAGCTTTGGGTTAACCAAAGCACTTCTATAAATCATGGTTAAGACAGGCACACCTTAGTGTGTTGTGCAAACAGCCCATGACTAACTATATAAAGTGCAGCCTTATATTGGTTTATATCTCTACTCAAAAGCCCTTTTTTTTGCTAAGGCAGTTGAATCTCAGAACAATTTGAAATGAATTTTAGCTCAGTAAATAAATATAATTGTATGTCCTTTGAAATTTGGAGGGATGATTTCATGTTGATGTTCTTTTCAGAGCTTCTCTGTCATAAATTCAAGATAGGTTCAATGGCTAGCTAGAGTCACACTTAAAGAGTGTATTAGGCTAGCATTAATTCAATGATTTTCTCTTTAAGTAACTTTTTTTTAATCCATTCAATCGTGTCCCATTCCTGGCAACTGCCTGGACAAGTCCCTGCAGTTTTCTTGGCAAGGTTTTTCAGAAGTGGTGTGCCATTGCCTCCTTCCCAGGGCTAAGAGAGAGTGACTGGCCCAGGGTCACCCAGCTGGCTTCATGCCTAAGGCAGGACTAGAACTCACGGCCTCCTGGTTTCTAGCCTGTGCCTTCACCATGACCCTAAACTGGCTCTCCAAAATAATATTACTTCCCAGAATAAGTTCCAGAATCTTTAAAACCGTTATTCTTTTTCCACTTCTATTCCAGGTTGTTGCTTTTATGAACTCCAGAGTTGGCCAGTACCTAGATGATCACCCTTTTGTTGCCCTCTCCCTGCTGGTATTTATTGCAGCCTCAGCCATTCCAATCGCATTTTTTCTGGTGTTTGTTGTCACTACAACGGTCCTGGCCTGCATCGGAGTGATCGTCATGGAAGGTATTCGCTCACGTCTTTGGGGAAATGGGGTGGGACGATGCCACACCTCTCCAGGGACAGCTGCGGCTTTTGAAAGGAGTTGGGAGCCGTGACCAGGATCATCACCGAAGGCTGCAGAAGAGCTAAACTTCCCTGAAGTTTAAGGGCTGTAGGCCTGTTTCCTTGGCAACAGTGTAGAAGTCGTTCCTCATTGCTTCCTTCCAAGGCTGAGAGAGAGTGACTGGCCCAGGGTCACCCAGGATTTTATTCAATCTTCCGATCTAATCTACTACCCTGATTTCCTAGGGGCCTCCCATCCAAGAACTAACCAGGCCTGACTCTGCTTAGCTTTCCTAGACCAGCCATAAACTTGCTAGGTGCTGCCACCTGCTGATGATGCAATAAAAAAATAAATTCCTACATCTCATTTTTGGTAGGCGTTGTAATATCTCTGGGCGGCGTCACCTTGCTTTGCATTCTTGGTGGACTGGGCATGCTGTCCCTGGTGGTTTCCGGAGTGCTGAGTGTTTGCTACTTGTCTCTTACAACCCTGCTCGGCTACTGGCCCATTCAAGAGTAAGTATTATCCAGATCTGATAATAAACAATATTCCTTATACTGTTCTGCAGCAGCCGCAAACCACAAGGACTAGTCCACATTTGCTGCCTTGAAATACCGTCCAAACAGGAGTTCTGCAAATGTTTTGCAGGGCATTTAGTTCCAATAGATTGGTTGAGCTCCTCCATTGTGCTAAGCTGGTTTGCCTTAACTGTGGGTTGTGAGCAAGCTGTAATGGCCTAGCTCACGCCGAAGGCTAAGTTATGAAGCATGGTTGACAAGCCACAGGAGCTAGGTTCATGCTAAGCCATGTTATGGTTCTACTTGGCCTTGTATAGTTCACAAATCAGTTAAATCTTGTGTGGTTCCAACCAGATGTGGCACATTTGACAAACCATGCTTACCCAAGCCAGCTTGGCACCATTTCTTGCCCCATCTCACTGACTTAGCAGTATGGACTCAAGGGAGAATAAACTACACTTTGTGATTCATTTATTCCCTGCCAGCAGTATCCAGCGCCTGAGCTGTCGTTTCAGGGCTAGCACAGCCCACTTCTATAAGATTTTGAAGTCACAATCTGCATTTTTGATGCCTTTGCAATAGCCTATTCCATTCCTTCTCTAGACTATTTCCACTTAAGGTATAATTGCAGCATGGACTCCATTCTTCCTACTATCCAGTAAAAGCTCCCGCTTTGCAGACATTAAGGTTGACTGCATTCACATGGGACACTTGTCCCCAAGCTCAAAAGCTGTCTTTAGCTTGTTGTCCAAACCAATCTGTGTAGTTAAATTAATTAAATATAAATTATTTCACTGCATTTTGCATGTGCAGTCGCATTCATTGAATGCACCATGCATTGGCGTGGCACACAGGCCCTCTCTGGCAGAGATACTGTTTCTGCCGGAACCAACAATTAATCACCTAAATAGCAAAATGCAGGCCATGAGAATTTTAAAACTAATGGAGAGAAAGCTGTATCACCATTTTTAATTAAGGGCTGAAGTAAGTGCCTTTAGTTCCCCTTTGAAAAAGCTCTTGAAACAAGTTAATGTCACAATGAATATTCTGGAAATTTAGAATAGCTGCCCTGCTAGCCAATGAGATGGGGATGGTTGTGAGTCATGAAAGCAGAAATCCTGTTCTCTCTCTCTCTCTCTCTCTCTCTCTCTCTCTCTCTCTCTCTCTCTCTCTCTCAGGGGCCTGTCAAAGAAAGAGATTGCCAACGGAAGCTGTTTTGTCTCAAGCATCGTTTATGACGACCCAGAAACTGCTAACGAGTGAATAAATTGAGTGGCTGCTTGAAATGTTTCTTAGGGTGGCACTTTAAAAAAATGTAGCTGGGAAGGCATTCTTGTTACTCTGTAGAATTGTTTACCCGTCAAGATGATCAGGGTTCCTCATTATGGGAACCGGAGAAAAATTTCTCCCAAGGCCGCTGCAGCGATAGCTGAGCCTTCGTTCAATTGATTTGGGAACCTGAGTTTCTCGGCAGCTTTTAGGCAGGGCTTCCGTGCACGGCTGCTCCTGCTGCTGCTGGTTTCCAGCTCATCCACTCTTCACTTTGATAGGCCAAGGAACCCAATGACAGTGTTGATTTCAGTGTGGGGAGTGGGACAGAGGAACCTCTTTAAGCCTGATGACATTGCTGGTAATGGCAAACAGAACAGAAATACGGGCAGCAGCGAAGACCCCCCGTTGAAGCAGGTATCTCTCTTTAGGACTATGTTTTGGTTGGGAGTCATACATTTTTGGTTCTTTGTCTCTAGGGCACTTGGGGATGATGTTCTGCCATTTGTTTGTTTCTCATCGTACCAGGCGTTTAGTAGCTTTGCAAAATGCGCAATTGTTAAGCACAGTGCCTTCTTTTATGCAGGCTTTAGAATATAGGTCATTCTAGCCCTGGTCTGCATATTTTCACTTAAAAAAAAAACGTGTTTTCCTCCTCCTCCTTTGGTGAAGCTGTCATCAGGTACACTTTTGCCACTAAACCATTGTTTTTCATCCAAGCTGTCTCTGTCACATTTCTCAGCATCAGTTTGCACCAACGTGTGAGTGTGAGATGCCTTGGCACATAAACCTTAGCCCCTGGTATATACTTCTTCCAGGGCTGAGGGCTACATCTAGTCTTTAATTGTTATGAAAACACACATTTCAAGAAGCTCTAAAGTGGGGCAGGTCAAAAATTAAATAGTTTCATTTCAGTTTAATTAAAATTAAATACAGATTAGAGTGATTGCAGCGCAGGCACATATTTTAATCATTTTCCTCTTTTATTACATTAAAAACTAAGATGGTAGTTTTCAGAGGTTCTGGATTTCCAGCCCTGAGACTTTGTTACAGGTATGCAGTCTGGAGCAGATGATGAACCTCAGGGCTAAGCTATAATTCAGTTTGGGCTTAGCATGTATGAATTTAACTAAATTCAGATTGTTCAGCAAACAGGGACTCTGTGCAGAAATAGGGACATGCAGCCCTCTAGCATCACTTTCATGTGGCCCATAAACTATATGAAACCAAGAGCTAGGTTTTTAGGGATTCTTCCCTCTTTTGTATTAAATCTTCTGCTGGGAGATTTTGGATCCACAAGTTGGATATCTGGGTAAGAATCTATCCAAACTTGCATACCAAAGACCAAGCTTAAGGTGACATCAACGCAGGTACAGTGTTTTCTCCACCCAACACAGAAAACATGGTCTATACCCAACATAGAAAAGAGTTTGGTCTAGTGGTGAAGGCACCAGGCTAGAAACCGGGAGTCTGTGAGTTCTAGTCCCTCCTTAGGCATGAAAGCCAGCTGGGTGACCCTGGGCCACTCCCCCTCTCTCAGCCCAACCCACCTCACAGGGTTGTTGTGGGTAAAAGAGGAGGAGGAAGGAGTATTAGGTATGTTCCCTGCCTTGAGTTACTTATAAAAATAATAAAGGGATAAAAAAACTAAAGGCAGTTATATTATTCATTTATGGTATTTATTCCCCCTGCAGTCACGAGAAGCATCTCACTGCAGACCTTGCAGAAGAGCCGTGTTAGTCTATGCTAGCCAAAAACCAGGATGACTCTGGCAGCCCCTTCGTCAACTAACCCATTTTATTCAAAGGCATCAGCTTCCGTGAGCCACAGCTCACTTCATCAGGTGCATGGTGTGGTTGGACCAATGTAGGATTTAAATTGGGATGAGGTGGGGAGGAACAGGAAGGGAAGACAGGCTGGTGGCGGGTTATAAGTACTGTCTCAATTAGCAATTGCGGTGTGTTAAAAAAGAAAAATCCATTGCGTTTGTTGACTCCTGACTTTTCACAACGCGTCTGAACAGAAGCACCAGCCTAGCCGTGAGATGTGATGGTCTGCTGCTTTAGGAGGAGGATTTGGAGGGAGGCTCATCTTCCACTCAGCATCTGCTTCACCCTGCCTTACAGCAGGGCCAGCTTCAGATTGCTTGCTGGATGGAGGAGGAGGGGAGCAAGGGAAGAATGCAGGGTGGGATTAGGAGGGAAAGGAAGAAAGTGAGCGACTGAATGAGTGGAGGTGGGGACCGCACTGCTCAATTTGGCCTCTGCCCTGCTCAGGGAGGCCTGTAGCCCACTTGTTGCCAATAGGATACCCTTGGCAGATTAGGCTCCAGAAATGCAGACTTTGGGGATAAAAGAGCCAGTCTAACACGCTTAACCAACAAAGCCACGTTGTGGTGTAGTTTGGGCTCCATTCATCTTCTGCACCTAATCACTGTGGCTTGCAAGGAGCGCAGCACGGCTCTGCTCCACAGGCAACAAACCTTTCACAACTTCTGCTCCTCGATCACAGCTGGAAGAGTTGCCAGTTGGACAAACAACTGCACAGCCAAGAGGAGGAAAGACCTTGGGGAGGGGGCTTTCCAAAACCACCTTGCCCAGCCCCAGCCCCTCCACATGCTGATTTGCACAACACCCTATAGAAGTGTTTCTCAACCTTAGCAACTCTACTGTAAGATGGCTGGATTTCAACTCCCAGAATTCCCCAGCCAGCATGTGCTGGCTGGGGAATTCTGGGAGTTGAAGTCCAGACATCTTAAGAGTTACTGAGGTTGAGAAACACCACCCTATAGTAAAATGTGGTTGGCTAGTTTCTGGCTCGGCGCGCTGCACAAACCTCACCCACTGGCTGAATTTAATAAACCACTATTAAAGCATCCTGGGGACAACTTGTTAAACCGAGAATCAGCCAAGGTTGGCTGATGCTGGCTCACACCTTCAGCTTCCCACCCCTACAGCAAAGATGATTCGGGCTTCAACCTCCAGCTCAAGTCCTTGTTTCCAAGCTAGACGGCAAAGTTCTTCCAAAAATGCGCAAAGCTGGGCTGGCATTGGCTTTTTCAGAAGGCGGTACAGGCAGCAAGCGAAGTCAGAAGTGCGTGGGTACGTGTGTGCGCGTTCCTCCGTTTCTGCAGCAGGAGAAGCTGCTCCTTTCAGTCTTGGGAAACAAAAAACGTGGAAGGCACGAAGCGGCACCTTGCGGGGATTCAGCTCCGCTCTCCTTTCTTCCAGATGACCCCGCCTCACCATCTTCCCACGGCCCCCGGGATCTAATTGCTTTCTAACACTCCCTCCAAGAATGGATTTCCAAGCAAATCATTCCTCAAATGATTCCACTCCGAATATCACACAGCTCGGACGAGGCTTCCCCCCAAAAGGTAAGTTGAAGCAGAAAGATGCAGTGAGAAAGAGAAGGAAGGAAGGAAGGAAGGAAGGGAAAGAGAGAGAAAGGAGATCTTGCTCAGCCAAAACTTTTATTTCATAGCCGAATAGGTAAATCCCTCAAAATTCTGTGCCTTTTGGTATTTCAGCTGGGCACAGTTACTCCCTCTTGCTGGGCAGATTTTGTTCTAAAAGATGTTAAATGCCCAAGCGACCAAGGTGTTGTTGCTCTGTGTGTTTGTGCATTAAATTGAAAATCACAGCATGAAAGGTTTCACCTATCAAGCTAAGCTAGGGTTTGCTTCTCCTTTGTTGACTAAACCACCATCAATGAGGTTTGCATGTTATGCTTAGCCAGGATGTGATCGGTTTGGTTTCTGTTCAGCCAGCTCTGCAAATACAACCGAGGTCTCATGTGTCCTTGGAAGATGGAGAATCAGCCGCATGTTTGGCTGATATTTAATTATTCTGCTTGTCACTTTGATCTGGCCGATTGGTGCAATCGGATTCAAGGTGGTCCCTTGTCTGAAAGCATCTACCTCAGCTGGAAGCATCAAAGCAAGTCAACCCAATGGAAGTGGCGGTTTAAATCGGAGGGAAAGGAGTTTCTGGGCATGCACAGAAACCCTTTTTAGCCCAAAGGGCAACAGCTATGCAGTTTTGCTTTGAAGGGGCACTTGGATTTAAACATCTTCAAATCAAAGGGGTCCTTCAGAGCTCTGCTTTAGAATAGTATATAACTGGATCATCAAGTTTGGACTTGGGGCAAATTTCATGGCACCAACGTAGCTGCTGGCTTGTCTGAAAATTTTCTGAACGAAGCACAGTAACACACCTGAATATTTGAACAGTCCCTCCTGCTACTCACCCATCCATTCTAGCATCTAAAATTACTAAACTGCATTTATATTTATGCACACAGACACAGACACACACACACACTTCCAATGTCCCTATGTTATAGAGCAATCTGGAATATTCCCTTCCCTCTTGGCTTAAACAGCACAAGCCCTCTGCTATCATTTCTTTTTCAAATGTCTCAGGAAATAAGAAGCAGGGCAGATACTTCTCTACGTGCTCTCAAGCCTTTTGGGTGGGAATACAAAGAAAGAACAGGCTGTTTCCACCCACCAACATCTCTTCTTTGGCCTCTCAAAGGTTCCTGTGTATATTAGATGGAGGGAAAATTAACATCAGGCCAAAATGCAGCATTCACATGGAACTAAAAATGTGTGTTTTGCTGGTGGTTCCTTGTATCTTATACCCTTGTATGGATATAGGAATCAGCCAGTACAGTGTTTTTCAAACTTGGCCACTTTAAGCTGTGTGGACTTCAGCTCCCAGATTTCCCCAGCCAGCTGGCTGGGGAATTCTGGGAGCTGAAGTCCACACAACTTAAAGTGGCCAAGTTTGAAAAACACTGGTGTAATGGGTCTGAAATGAACCAGGAGATTCTGAATTCACATCCGATCTCTGGTCCACATGCACTAGAATATATCACTTCAGCCTAGCTCACCTCACCCTAAGCCATAACGTGGTTTCTATGAGTCCCCTTAGTGCATTGTCCAAATCCAGCCATGGTAATACAGTTCAGGAAGCACGGTTAACCATAACAAGCAAGTCATGGCTTAGCATCACATGTGAATCCAGCCAATACTTCTGACTGAAGCCAGATGGCTCTGTTATTCAGGCTAATGATCAGGTGGACTTTGTTCAAAGTTAGTTTGCCTTTGCACACCTCTCTGGCTAGGTTTGCACACCATGATTTGCCATGGTTAACCTTATCTAGCTTCAGAACCCATACAACATAGTGACCCATTAACCACACTGGAGAGGTGCATGCTCACATCAACCCCACATTTTGGCCAAATATGATGGATTTGTGCAGCTGCTCAACTATTTCACAAGAGCGAAGCTGTAGAGCACAACTGTCAAGGGCCAAGATCAAGGGGTGGAAAATAACCAGGAACTCACAGTCAGTTGGATTCAGAGTCCAAAGCTGGGCCAGAGGGAATCTAGGATTCAAGAGGCAGAGGTTCAGCAAGCCAAAAGAACTCCATCCATCGGAGATTAGTAGATAGACATTAGGGGGGACTGCTTCTCAGGAGCTGATAAAATTGGAGCTCTAACCCACCCATCTTTCAGCTGCCAGCTATTCGGTTACCTGGAATAACTTCTTCCTCATGAGGAGGGCCCCTACATCCAAGTAAGCCCTAACTCACATGCAGACCTGCTTCTTAGTTATCCCTTCATTTCCTGGTCTGAGCTCAATGGCCAGTCTGCCTTTGTCTTGACTACGAAGAGGTGGACTGTTCTTTCCATATTACATGATGCTTTCACTATCTTGTGGTGATATGAACCTGGGATTGTAACTCCAAAGTTCCAGGAATCTGATCTGGGGCAACTGGTAGCCACCTCAAGCTCTGCTGATTCAGCTTCATCTTCAGCTGAGGATTCTCAGCTAAAGATGGCATGGCACTTCAAGTACCCTCTCTCTTTCTCTCCCTCTCTTTCTTCTTAGATGATCTAAGTTCCTCGAGCTATTCAACCGTTATCATGTCCATCCTCTTTGGTATCATTTGCCTCGTGGGCATCATTGGCAACAGCCTGGTGATCTGTGCGGTCTTTAAGAAATCCAGCCCAGGCAGCAGTGTACCTGATATCTACATTGTCAATCTTTCCTTGGTGGACCTCCTGTTCCTTCTGGGTATGCCCTTCCTCATCCATCAGCTGTTGGGCAAAGGAACCTGGAAGTTTGGAGAAACCATGTGCACCATCATTACTGCCTTGGATGCCAACAGCCAGTTCACCAGCACTTACATCCTCACCGCCATGTCCATTGACCGCTACCTGGCTACTGTGTATCCTTTCTCCTCCACCCGCTTCAGGAAGCCCCCAGTGGCCATCTTGGCCATCTGTATGCTCTGGGCCCTCTCCTTCCTCAGCATCACTCCAGTCTGGATGTACACACAACTCATTCCCCTACCAGGAGAGCTACTGGGTTGTGGGATTCGTCTGCCAGATCCTCAGCGGGACATCTACTGGTATACTCTCTACCAGTTCTTTCTCGCTTTTGCCATCCCTTTTGCTCTCATCACAGTGGCCTATCAGAGAATCCTCCTCAAGATGGCCAGGTCCTCCAAAGTGCTGACCAGACAAAGAGGCACCCAGCTCCGGATCAAAAGGGTGACACGCATCGCCATCGCCATCTGCCTGGCCTTTTTCCTGTGCTGGGCCCCATTCCATGTCCTACAGCTAGTACAACTGGCTATGCAGCCCACCATACCTTTCTATTATGCCTACAATGTGGCAATTAGCCTGGGTTATGCCAACAGCTGCCTTAACCCGTTCATCTACATCTTGCTTGGGCAGAATTTCCGCAGGAGAATCGTGGTCTCTGACAAACCTGCAGATGCGGAGGGACTTTTTCAACATCAAGTCAAAAGTGCCCCAGGAGAACCCAGTGAGTCTGGGCAGCCTTTGTTGCATCTGGTCTCCGTCTTAGCCAGATAGAGATGACAAATGGATTTATTTGCCACCCATGGGTGAACTACCTCCAGGACGTGTGTTCGTCCTTCGGTGCCCTCTCACTTTTTTTGAGAACTGGGACCTTTGGAAGGTGATCTTGGCAACTTCAAGAGGTGTGGACTTTAACCCTGTTGGCTGGGGAATTCTGGGAGTTGAAGTCCACACCTCTTCAACGTTGCCAAATTTGAACAACACTGAAATAAACACATCAAAAGGCAGCTGAACATAGCATAGACATTGTATGCTTTTTTTTTTTTTTTAAGTATTCAGGAAGAACAAAAAAAAGTGATTTCTAGAAAGGTGGACTGTGGCAGGACAAATGAGACTGATGACCCAGGATCTGACAATGTCCTTTTGGCCTGCAGGTCAGACCGCTGGTTCACAGCAGGATGCGAAGATGAAATGCATGGCGTATAGAAAGATTTCTGAATCAACAGGGACTAGCATGGCACAGAGGCACTGGAATCGGGGGCATTCAGGGCCACCTACCCACTCAGACACCAAGCTTGATGGGTAACTAGGGCCAGATGCTGCTTGCGAGGGTCATTGTTGAGGACAAAACAGGGGAGAACCTCAAGCATTAAACTCCCCAAAAAACAGATGTAAATATATTTTATAAGACAAAGGCACTGTCATGGTGCTTGTCTCCTTGCTAATTAACATCAGTTACCCATTACCAACCTACGAGGGGATAATGTTGAGTCAGTATTTCCACCGCTCCCAGGGAATTGAGCCAGGCTGCTCAAAGGGTTTGAAAGCTGGAGATTCTCCAAGCATGCTAAACAGATCAATCAAGAAACAGTTCAAATGACATCAGTACCCTAATAACCAGGGTGGGTGGGGGGAAATCATTTTAGGACAAGTCCCATGCTAGCATTCATCAGCACCGTAGCTAGAGATTCTCATTTAAACTCAATTTCACCCCATCTAATGTTGTATGTGTGCATGCCCGTACTGATTAAATTACCAATACAGTATTGTTTTAATTTGCCTGTGTTTTGCCTGGGGTTTGACCTTATGTGTTTGTGAACTGGATTGTACATCCAAAATCTTGAATAAAGAGACTTTCTTTTATAGAAATTGATTACTGCATGGGCTAAACACTCCAGCCAGAGGTCAGTTCAGACCTATTTTAACCCTCCTTCTAGACCAGTGTTTCTCAACCTTGGCAACTTGAAGATGGGTGGACTTTAACTCCCAGAATTCCCCAGGAAGATACGATGGGTTTTCACAGCACGCGAAACCATTCATTTAACTGTAGTGTTCTGGATCAAATCGATCAGGATTCTACAAAAAGCTAAACCATAGATGGGTTTACAAGCCCTCGATGTTTGGCTTTACTTAACACACCAATCCAAAAAACCAACGAACCACTTCACGGATGAATCATACTAGCAGAGGGGTCTGTAGTGCATGGTGAAAAAAGTCAAGATGGCAGTTGCTATACATAAAAAACAAGTGGAGCTTCAACTGCACTGTTGCAGCTGCCAAGTTGACTTTTTGACCACCCCTTGCAGACAGCCCTGCACACCAGTAAGTAGGTGGCCCCAAAAGAATCTTTCCTGGAGACATGTTCTCCAGCTAGGCAGGGCAGATGCTGCTAAAAAGGTCCCTGTTATGATAGCCATCCATTTCTCCTTAGATGGTGCTGAGGCACCTACAATAAGTCCTTTGTTGTACAAGTAAATCCTGATCCAGACTTTACAATTAAGCCTTATCATAAAGCCCAGCCTCAAATAGTAATCTAAGAACTGTATTTTCCATGAAAATGTTTCTGAATAGTCTACAAAGGCAGGTCCAGCTACAGCATACCATAGCAATCTATCCTGGGGCTCACTGGAGCGTAGATAATTAAGTTCTTTCAGCCCTGAAGCTTTTCTCTTCTCCTTCACAGGTATTTCCATTTTTAACACTGTAGGCAGTGCAAAATGAGTCTTCATCAAAAATGCTTCTGTTACATATAAAAGTAATAATGAGAGAGGGAAGGGGAAAATGCCATTTTTTTCAAGCCAAGCTGCCTTGTGAGCCAGCAGGATTGAAGCTCACCAAAGGGCAAAACTGATTTTTAGCATGTTCCACTTGATTGTGGTGCTACAGGGAAGGTTCCAAACTGTTAGCCACAGGGCAAACCTTCTGAGCAGAAATGACAACTCCAAGCCAAATTTATTTCAGCGTGGAGCATCTGACAAATGCTTTGATCCTAGTAGAGTTTACTTGCTAGATCTCTAGCGATGCCTTTAAAAGTGATCCTGCTATCAAAGGTCCTGAAATAATAACGTGAATGTCTTGGAGGTTCAGTTCTCTAGCTGTGTTTTTAAAAAATTACATTTGCACAGAAAATCCCTGGCCATACAGAGTGGGGAGCATTTATTCCGCTGATCTAATAGTGGTTAAGGCACCAGGCAAGAAATCGGGAGACCATGAGTTCTAGTCCGGCCTTAGGCACAAAGCGAGCTGGGAGACCTTGGGCCAGTCACTCTCTCTCAGCCCTAGGAAGGAGGCAATGGCAAGCCACTTCTGAAAAATCTTGCCAAGGAAAATGCAGGGACCTGTCCGGGCAGTCTGAGAATCAGACACAATTGAACGGGTATACGTATATGTATGTTATAACTTATGGAGGCCCATGAACATCTTCGGCCACTCAGAGTCTCTCTCTCCTTGGTCACACCACCAGCCATGGCAGCAAGTGGTACCTCAAATTTGTGGAAAATTATACTTGACCACTGAACACTGCATCCCTTAAGAGCCAATCCAGGCAAAAGGGTGTCTTGTGAACAGGGCAAGATATTCAGCGACCTGAAGAGCCATTTAAGTGTCTTTAGCCCTCAAAAGCTGCAGGAGATGGGCTTCCCCATGCAGGTGATGGGACACAGCAATTGGGGAAGGTGAACATAGGTGGAAGACGTAGAAGGAAACAGATATCTCAGGCTAGTTTAGATAATATCTTTCCTTTCATATGGACAAGCAGATGGTAGCCCCCAATGTGGGCTGATTCTGGAAAGGTAAACAAGGTCAGAGCTGGTTAATGCATGGATGGGAGACCACCACAAAGTTCCAGGGCTGTTGGTTAAATTGGGAAGTCCAAAGCATCTCGGGAAAGGCACTGGCAAACCACATCTGTACTGCTGCAAAGGAAACAGGAACGCCTCCTCGAATCCAGCTCAACTACTAGAGCCTTTACCTTTAATTTTCATTTCAAGAACCCTCACTGCTGCCGTTTCTGATTTCAGGAGGAAGAGATTTCTTCCTGCTGGAGCAAGGAACTTTAGATCTACAGCTCATCTACAGATCTTAACTGAACCCTTCTCCCCTCCCTATCTTTCTCCCCAGTTTATGCCCCCAATCTATAGAATTTCTTTATGTTCTTGGGGGTAAGTCCCTTCCAGTGGTTACTTTCATGATGTATTAATTAAAAGAAAGGCTAGTGTTTCTCTCAAGCCTTCTGGTTCCTGGAGACAAGCAAATGAATCCAACAGACCACAGGGAAATAATCTCACCCACGCATCCAGGTAACCGACGGCTCTTTTTATTCAGTTCATCAAGCCGGATCCTTTCCACCTTCTGAACAAAGTTAGGACCACAGAAGCAGTAGCCAAAAAGGCAAACACAGCTATCAAGGAAGCCGTGATCCACATCTCGACACTCAGCTTCTGCTGGCCTACAGAAGGATGGACACATGAATAGGGAAATAATCAGATTTTGGGGGGGGGAAAATTCTCCACTATTATACTCAGTATGGATTTGTGGTGGTATACAAGAAAAACCAAAAACAATCCTAACAGATTCCCACCAAGTAGCTCTTCCTCTCTATATATATAGTCGGGTGATGAAACGTCTGCAAGCCAACAGCCAAGCTCAGAGGGCACCAAGGACTCCACCTTTTCAAACCATCCAAAAAATTCAAGGAACTTTGGGGCATCTGCAAGCACACCTTTTCCAAAACCGCAAATTGATTCCAACAATTCAAATCCTAAATCTGAATTGGAGCAGATCACAAACTGAAATTTATTTATTTATTTATATTTCAAATTTCATCACCGCCCGTCTCCCTCAAAAGAGAAATTCAGTCTGCTCTGATTCACAAGCGCACCACTGCACTGTTTTTGGACTTTTGACACTGCTCTTGTTCCTTCTGCTGTATTCACATAACTTACCACCAATGGTGTTTGTAACCCTAACAGTCTCCTCCCACAATTACTATAAGAAGCACGCACGTACCTTGCAGCTTAAATTGCTCCTCTGGTACCAAAATGACAGCATGTGGCAGAGTCACAACAGCAGACTTCTCTGTTGCCTCTTCTGCAAACAGAGAATGACAAATATTGCATTCTACTTAGTCGCCTCTAAGACTATGCCACCTTTTAATATGATGGGACTTCATCTCCCAGAATTCTTGGGGATTCTGGGATTTGGCATCTTGATCCATCTAGAACAGGGTTTCTCAACCAGGGTTCCGTGACACCCTCGGGTTCCATGAGAGGTTACTAGGAGTTCTCTGGGAGATCATGATTTCTTTAAAAAATTATTTCCAATTTGGGCAACTTCACATTAAAAAGGCAAGTTTCATTCTTCATGTTCAATTTAAGAACACTGTTAATGCATTTATATAGGCCTACCCATGAAACGAATATAATAGTTTTGTAACTTCTGGCCTCTGTTTGAGCCTGAATGTGCAGGGATTCCCCAAGGCCTGAAAAATATTTCAAGGGTTCTTCCAAGGCCCAAAGGTTGTGAATGGCTGATCTAGAAGCTACCAGATTAGAGTTAAGTGCAGAAAGCAAATTTAAAGCATGCGCTAGCTTAGCCACACGTTCAGGGTAGGAATCATGTAAACATGAGACTGCACTGATCTCCCATCTGTCAGCCCCACTAGGGAGACTAGACCAGAAACTCAACTCCAGAGAAAGTTTCTGATTTTCCTCCCGTCTTCGTATGATCTCGTTGGGGGGCAAGTCTCTTCACTGATAATGGGAAAACTTGGAGCTGAAGCATGTCCTGAACTTTAATTATTGGCTCTTACAACCTTTGTAATCCTTCTTAGGTTCATATTTATGTTCCTTGTTGGCCTATCTCTCAACTAAGACCTTTCAGGATGAATCCCTTACCTCGCCGTTTTCTGGAAGGACGAGGACATCGGGTAGAACACAGAGGAGAATCTGGATACTGTCTATCACAGATGATAATGCTGCAATGGAAGTACACCTAAGGGGATAGAAAAGGATAGCTGTCAGCCCACCAGCTCCTGTGGATCAACTAAGGAGTAAAGAACAGAGCAGGGGTACCCCAAATCTACAATGAATTTATGCAGCCTGCCCCCAAGAATAAAGCTGAAGAAATAATCCACTAACTGCTATAGCTGGCAGGTGGTTTTGAGAGACGGCAAGACCAATGGGTTCAACCCTCCCTCAAAACTAGTTCCAGGATTCTCTGAGCTTGCCCAAGAAAAAGAATGAGTTTTAACAGTGCTTCCACTTCATCTGAGCAAGCCTGATCAGCTTACAAAAGGTTTTGGCAACCCATTTCTAAGGGACTCATCATCCCCGGGGGGAGGAGGGGGCATCAGGGCCTCTAGTTTGATATCCCCTGCCTGAGAATATAGCCAGATTGACTAGGAAGATCTTCCAGCTGGTCCAGATCCTTCTCTGTTTTGCCAACTCCCCCAAACCATTTTCTGAACACAGTGGAGTGGACAAGGTTTCAAATGGCTGTGCCAAATAATTTCCCATTTTGTCCAGAGAAGGGTTTTGGTTCTTCTAATCAATTTTCTGCTGTAAAACCATAGCAAGTTCCTCTAGCAATTTTCAGCAACCATACAGATGATTCTGGTCGTACGTGGGAGAGGGCTCTGGGGACTGACACAAAGAATAACTGGGGGGCAAATATTGGCCATTCCAACTACAGAAGCGATTTCCCAATTACTGCTGTATTTCTCACATGCAGAAATCAACCTTGCAAGAATTTTCGGCCGCAACTCACTAGGCTGGGCAGGGCTTTGCCATTGGAGACAAAAGCAAATGCCTTCACTTCAAATCTTTGGCGGAAATTAGCGTAACTGACCGCTGGGCCCACTGGATGGAAGACGGTTTTGTACCTGTCAAGCTCATATTCACATCTACAAAAGGAAGCAAATCAGTGTTAATCACACATCCCCTTCTGAAATGTGCATTCTTGTCTTTTGAAGACCTGCAGGACAAGTTAGAGGCTACGAGCAGAGCAGTGCATTTTTGCAAAAAACAAACCAACCAACCCTGTGCGCAGGGATTGGTTATGCTGTTACAACCTAAAGCTGTGTTAACCATGCTTCCCTCAATTAATCCAACCTTTTTGCACAAGGTTGGCGCAATACACTCAGCGAATGTGTGCTCAGCTAGCTGACAGCTCTCCAGCTGCATTCATAGCATTGTTCCTTAACCAGGTCAGGTATAAGCCCAATGCCTGCATTTTTACAACATAAACCCGGTTGAGTGTTAAACTTGGCCAGGTTTTCATTTTGGTTGATTTGGTGACAGGCTCAAGAGCCTTCCCCCCGTTCCTTTTCCAGCATGCCAGTATCGGTCAACCACCACTTACCCATCCACCACAATGTTCCAGCGTGGCAAAGAGGCTGGCTCTAAGGATGGGGTAGCCCAGCAATCGTCCAGCATTAAGTGAATGTTTGGATCATTGCGGTTGAGTACTTGAACTTCCAGGAAAATGGGCTGCCGCAGGTATTTTACAATCGGATACTGGTCGTCTCTGTAAGGAACTGAGTAGGACTTATCTGCAAGACAGGAAACCATCTGGAACTGATTATTTCTGCCCAGGTTGCTAACAGACACCCAACCCTGGTTGCATTCATACAACCTGCTTAATCAAGTCAATTAGAGACCTAGAAGGTTGGCTAGGTCACGACTTGGGGGCTCAGCATACAGTGGAAACCCAGAATGCTTGGTTAGATGAATCAGTATACCATGCAAAACAAAAGTGGAGTTAATTCAGTAAACAGCTGACCTGTATCGTGAGAACACAGCTGTTATGTTGCTAAAGAGCAAGATGCTAACAAAGCTTGTCCCTCCTGGCTGTTGGTTTCCCCAGAAGGAGGGTGAAACAGGCTTGCCTTTTGCAAGCCAGGTTTCAGGGAAAGCATTTCCCAGTCTGATCAGGGCCCCCTCAGTCTGGCACAGGGTTTCTCCACCAGGGTTCTGTGGCACCCTTGGGTTCCGCGAGAGGTCACTAGGGGTTCCCTGGGAGACCACGATTTATTTAAAAAAATATTTCAGATTCAGGCAACTTCCCACTAAAAAGGTAAGTTTCATTCTTATTTTAAGAACGCTGTTCATGCACATCTACAGGCCTACCCATGAAACGAATATAATAATTTGGAAACTTCTAGCCTATTTTTGAGCCTGAACAGGCAGGGGTTCCCTGAGGCCTGAAAAATATTTCAAGGGTTCCTCCAGGGCCAAAAGGTTGAGAAAAGCTGGTCTAGTAGAAGGACGTAACAAACAGAGCTACCAACAGGGTTGGATTTTAACCACGCCCCACCCCACTGGCTTTCTACATCTTGGAAAGACTGAAATAAATATGCATCACCCTTCAACAAGTGTTCCCAGGCTATTAAGTCTAGAGCTGAAACACAGCCTAATTGTCCTAACAGTCAGAAATCACGCTGAGACAAGGAGTAGGTCTCTGGTGTTTATTACTGTTACATAAGACAGAATCCTAACAAACTGAAGAAGCGTGGGAAAAACCCAGACAGATAAACCCCAAAGGCTAAGGCGGGTCTGATCTGTGTCTCTTTGAATGGCTGCTTAACTCCTCAGTACTACGCATGCATTTTCCCCCCTGGATAGGGGCCCCCTCCTGCTCGCCTTCAGTGCTCATGACACTAATTATACCCATGTCAAGATTCTGCTTCTGAGCCGGCGTTTGATGCTTCAGCATCACTAGCCCATTCAGTTCAGGCATTCCGTTTCTTTTTTACAGATGCTTCCAAAATCCTTTCTCTCAGCACTTTTTTATTTGATTTGATGCAATTTATCCATCGCTTCAATCCCCATGGACTCTAGGCAGTTAAAACTGGATTTCAGTATTTCCAAAGTGGAAAACATCATGCAGGCAGTTTTATGCTAGTTTAGCTTCTCAGCTTGCTGTGACTTTCTAGTTCAGTAGCATTTTAACGCATGCATGAGGATACAGAGGGGAAAAACGATGCGCATATAATTACGTTTACATGCATTAACGGCATACTCAAGCCAGGCTTCAATTTAATGGACCATTTGGGCACGCCCTTTCTTTCCAAATGTCCATTAGAAGTCAAATGACATCATTTGCATCCGTTTGGGTCACTTGTATAATCATGTCATTACACCAATCACAGAAATCACCAAAGTGTGTAAATTTAACTCTTGTTTTGGTCCTTTTAAAGTGCTTCTTCCAGATAACTTCGGATACATTGGCTTTGTCCTCTGTTCTAGGAAAATGTCCGGACAGAATTTTTTTCCCCTGCAGCATCTCAAGTCTGCTAAAAGCGTGTCAGCCTTTTGAGGTAGGCCAGGTCAAGAAACAGATGCTGCGGGAATGCTACTTTATTGTTGTGGGGTAAAATAACAGCTGTCTTGAGTTTCTCACTGTCCCAATTTCTACTGTGAGCGGAAGTCCACTTATCTTAAAGTTGCAAAGACCGAGAAACACTGCTCTAGATACTGGATATAACAAGGAGTGAAATTGCAATGAAGAAACATCCCGCAGCACCTAGCCATGAATTAAGACCTCTCACCTGGATAAATGAGAAGAATTAGGGAAAGTGGACCCTGGTTGATTACAGACTCAGGAGGCGGAAGGGTGCTTATCTTGACATTCAAGAAAGCATCGTCACCCTCGTAAGAGCACACCACTGTCAACCTGGAAGAAGAGTTGAGTCACGTCAGCCCTTCGAGGTAGTCCAGACAGGAAACCCAAACCGTGAGTACTAACACTACCTTTATTGTAAGGTTACAGTAACAGAATCTAGCAAGTCAGAAAGGTCTTGCTTTTATTTTCCAGAGAACTAGGGAGGGTCCCTTCAGAGACGCTTTCTCTACTCCCATTCCTTCTGTGGGCTCATCTGCCTCTTATCTGACCGTTGCCCTGGCTGCGGCATTCCTCCTCTCCCCCAAGGTCATTCCCACAGCCCACTGCAAGCGTGCAGGAAGGTGCACGTGCCATCAGCTGCACAAAAATCACAACCTGAACTTCTGTGTTTCCAAGTACGGTTTGCCACAATTTGCATTTGCCGTTATTCAGGTCATAAACTGCCTCCCAAATATGTGTGTGTGTGTGCAGGGGGGATCATTTTCCTAGTTCATCTGCATTCAAAGATTTGATTTCCCTCCCAAGATCCAGCCAGAGTGCCGTGCCTTCTAATGTCTTAGTCGAAAGGTCTCTCCTCAACCATCCACCACTCCGGATGTATAAAATCTCATTTCATAGCCAATTTAGGGGGGAAGAAGTAACTCTCTAGCTTCAATTCCATTATTCTTACCTCTTGCATTTAAAGAATGCTAGCGTATTTCTTACGTGACTGGGTTCACACATCACCCTCAGCCATAATGGGCGTTTTGGCTTAGTGGGTCAAATGAAAGCAAGCCACTGCGGTCTACCAACTACAGTCTTAAGATTAGCGTACATCCAAATGCATGATTTATACAATAGCACAAAAACTGGGCTGTAAACTATAATCCTAACTGAAAATGCAGGAGGATTGCTTCTAGAAATGTGCAAAGCAGACATGCCACCCAGTGATGATGATTATGCAGTACAGGTAGTCTTCGACTTATAACCACAATAGGGACCAGAAAATTCATTGTTAAGCAGCGTGGTCATTAAGTGAGGCATCCTATGACCACACCCGATTTTACGACCTTTTTTGTCATGGTTAAGCCAATCACCACGGTCATTAAGTGAATCTTGTAGTTCCCCACTGATTTTGCTTGTCGGAACCTGGCTGGGAAGGTCGCAAATGTCAATCATGTGACCCGCCCCTGGATGGTGCAACCGTTGTAAATACATGCCAGTTGCCAAGGCCTGAATTTTGATCACATAACTGGGGGGTGCGGAGACGGTCATAAGTGCAAGGACCGGTCACAAGTCACTTTTCCCAGTGCTGTCATAACTTTGAACAGTTGCTAAACGAATGGTCGTAAGTCAAAAACTACTTTTCTGAAATATTTTTGCTTTCTTGCTTTCAGTCATGAACCAACTGGGATAGGGGAAGGGGGAGGATATTCATTAAATCCATTTTTATGTAGCTACATAAATTTTACATAATTTATGTCGATGGCATATACTGTATCAACATTGCCTGCACTAGTTCAGAAACAATGCACTTTTGGGGGGGGCGGGTAAAGTCTGAATTCAAATTTTGTCCATTGCCTCCAAAGTTCACTGAATTGGGGGGGGGGGAATCTGTAAAATAAAAATTTTATTGTATTTCTCTTCAATGCATATTGCCAAACTTTTGCAATCCTAACCCTGGTCTCGGCCACTATTTTGAAACTCCAAGCTAAGTTTGTTGGGAGTTAGCCGTAAATGGAAAAGTGCAAATACCAACAGAAAGCTAACAGTGCGAAGATATTCTGATCTCCACACGCTCCTAAAGACAAGCCAGCTTCACCTGAAATCACTGTCCCTGGAGATCCAGCGTGGGGGCTGATCTGCCCAAAGCGCACTCACTTCATTTTCATAAACCATCTTCTCACCATCAACCTGGAAATGCAAAAGAAGCTGTCTGAGTGTCCAGTGAAGCAGGAGAACTGGTTGGGCTTCATCCTGGGAAGGAACTCACCCTTGGCCTGGTCCCACAACTATTCAGTGGCACTCGGAAGCGGACTCTGTCGTTCAAAGGCGACCGGGAGACGGGCCCACAGGTTGGGTCTCTAAGCCTGAGGGTATCCAGGTTTAAGTCTGGTTTCGTACTGCTGCTTGCTATCTCAAAGTCCATATATCCATCTTGCGTGCATGTGGTGGCTGTAATGAAAGTGGGGATTAAGTCACACACCATGCTAAGCCACCATTAGTTGAACTGAAGAGAACATCTGTAGCCCAGGGTTGAACTGTGGAGTTTTTGATCCTCTCTAAATTGGTTGGTTGGTTGATTTTGTCAAATTTCTCTACCGCCCATCTCACATGCGACGACTCTGGTTGCAGATGTTTCATTACCTAACTAGGGAACATCATCAGCGCCTGTCAGATTAGGGCTCCTTTTAAGCCTAACAAACTTTAGTATGAAGCACAAACATTTGTGAGTTGCGGTTCACTTAATCAGATGTGTGGAGTGGCTAAGCTGAAGTAGAATTTAAACACCTAGGGATGTGGTATGGGGAAGACAGGGTGGTGACGCAGATGAAGGTTTCATGGGAGACATATTACATTAAAGAAGATCACAGAAGCTGGTGCTCTGGAGTGTGCCAGCTTCTTTTTATGAATGAAAAGAATCCTTTAAAAAATTAAGCAGAACAGGAAGCCTGCATCAAAGGAGAGATCTACAGGCATATTGTGGTCCCCCACATTTAAACAAGCAAGCTCCACATAACCAACCCCTCCCTCCTAACTTAGTGTTTTTCTTTCCTATTGATCATTCTCCCTGGGACTTCCAAAGCCTCTCTTCTGCGGCAACTTGCACAAACAATCTGCCTGTGATTAAATACAAAACCCGAATTCATTCTACACAGAGGGCAGCCCTGAAGTTATGGATTTAACTCTCACTCAATCACTGGGAGAAAAGAGCAGGTGGGGGCTGAAAATTGCTAAGGGGACTAAATTCAACAGAAGCCAAGCACACATCAGCTCATTGTGCAGAAGGTAAGCTAATAAGGCCAAAAGGTATGTAATTTTTGTGTAAATTATGTTAGAAAGGTGCACATAGCATGTTCCCTGCCCTGGGGCTTCTGAAGATTGGCCCATAACTAGGGTAGGATGCTTAACCCTTCTCAGGCCACATTTGAAAATATATTTCTAAGAATGATATTAAAATCCTTACCTATCAGTGCATTTGGTTCACAAGGACACTCCGGGTAGCTAATCATGGTGGCTATTTCTCCACGGTAGTCAAAATTCAACTTCAAAGACGAGATGTACAACTGAAAACCTGAGCAATCATCATCTCGGTAGGCCTGGAAAATCAGAGATCATTTTCCATCACTTTCATCAGAATTTCAACAATCTTCCCACTAGGAGAGAGAAGCGAGTAACCCAGAACTGATGGCTAATCAACAGATAGTCCATACTGTGACACACTCTAGGACCTCCTGCAAGCCCAGGACAATTTTCACCCTCCCAACTGACTCTCAATCATTGTAACTGTTTTTTGTTTAAACAAAAAGCCAGTCCATTAAGCTCAAGACCCCAAAATAAAATATTTGGGACAGTAACCCACAAGCCACTAATCATCAATCAGGTGGGGCACCCGTTGCATCAATCACTGCATCAAGGAGCAACAGACTGTCTGCAGAAAACCCAGTATTGGTTCCCCTGAAACCTAGAGAACCCACCTACTATGACTGTATTCTTAACTGTGTATTTCTAATGATCACGCACATGTATATCACCCAGATGCAACCGGGCTTTCCAGACCACTGAGCTGAAGTATTGTCCACCCATTCCTGAGTTGGTAGAAAAACTAGAGTGGTATGAAATGTTGGTGGCTCCTTTGTTGATCCATATCTGTCAGCCCTTCAAGGTAGACCAGGCTAGGAAACCAAAGTCATGTAGGCCAATACTACTTTGATTGTAAAGTTATAGGAACAGAGTCATGCAAAACCGAATGCGCCTCCCCTCTCCCTCCATCTTCATGTGAATTAGGGAGGGGCTTGTCTGAGTCATTTAGGCATGTTACAGTTCTGCTCTGCACTCAAGTTTCTTTTATCTGACCATTGCCTTGCAAGCACTTCTTCCTCCTGTCCCTCAAGGCCATTCCCTCTTCCCTCTACAATATCTTCTCTCTGTTGCTGGTCATTGCAGTTCCAACTTTCTTTGGTCATCCCAAGCCACGTTTTCCACATCTCAAGCTGTCCTTCAGTAGGGTTGGAATGACGAAAACACCAGCATAACTAAAGAAGACACAGCTGTCTTGCTCCTCGGCTGGGGATGAAGACAACATCATGAAGATATGAAATAAACCAGCAAGTGGGGCCTGTTTGTGTTTGGCAAGGTGCAAATGGGAAAGACCCAAAATTATGTTGACATTAATAAAGAAACTTAGCTAACTGTGACAGCAGATTCTGCTCCCATCCATCATGTGCTCAGTTTGGGCTTAGCATTGCTATATTAACTTGGCCACTGTGTTTCACAAACTAGAGTGTGAACTCAGCCACTTCAACAAACCATAATGAAGTAAAACACACATTTGTGAGATTCAGAAGCCCAGGGGACTGATTCCCTAAAGCAGGGGTCCCCAAACCCCGGGCAGCGGACCAGTACCGGTCCATGGCCTGTTAGGAACCGGGCCGCACAGCAGGAGGTGAGCAAGTGAGCGAATTTACAGCCTGAGTATTTACAGCTGCTCTCCATCGCTAGCATTACCACCTGAGCTCCGCCTCCCATCAGAGAAAGCAAGCCCATTGGCTGCTATCTCCAAACGGCACGAAGAAAAAAGAATAAAAGGTCGGGAAAAAGAGGAAGTGCTTGAATCATCCCCAAACCATCCCCCCCCAATTCATAGAAAAATTGTCTTCCCCGAAACCAGTCCCTGGTGCCAAAAAGGTTGGGAACCACTGCCCTAAAGCAGCATTGCTCAACCTTGGCAACTTGAAGATGTATGGACTTCAACTCCCAGAATTCCCCAGCCAGTCCACAGATCTTAAAGCTGCCAAGGTTGAGCAACACTGCCCTAAAGATTTACACAAAAAATTGCTCCAGTACTAACTGGAATTACCAAGGACTGAATCGAAGACCTCCAGCACATAAAGTAAGTGGTCCACCACAGAACAACAAAGACTCCTAGAACAATTATGTTCTGTTAGATCATGACCTCCAAATAAATGAATTTGAAAAGTTGCTATTTTCTCACTCTTGTACTTTTAGACAGTTGTGGGGTGTCCAAGACAACCCCAACATTTGCCTCAAGGGGTACCTCCTCCAGTCCAAGGAACTCACACGGGTGTTCAGAAGTCTCTTGTGAATGTACAGCTTCACTCCCCTTCTGGTGTCCACACCAATGCCACTGGCTTGAAGTTGGGGTACTGGAATGTTCTTCTCATTCAGAGCAACAGCTGTCAATTTTCCTGGGAAAGCTGGGAGCATCATCATCATGTGGGTCGAATTGCAGACTGCTGGGCCTGGAAAGGGGGAAAAAATAATTGAAGTTTTTCCAAACCACGTCTTTTCTCCAAGGCTGTGATGGTCTACTGCACATTGAGGTGCTTCAAGAAGAACCTGAATTCTGTTAAGAAGGATGTATACCTCCTTCCAAAAAGCTGGTCTGTCAAAAGCATTAAACCACAATATAAGCCAGTATCGCTGTGTTCAGGCCTAATATGGTACCACAAACCATGATTTACAAACCATAGTTGTTGCATTTACACACAACACGCTAAGCCACAAACCATGTTCATGTTTTGTAGTGAGCCCAACTAAGTGTCAGGATTCAATTAATCCACTTCCATATCCCATGGGAAAACAAATTTGGGTCAAGGAAGGAAGAAAAGGGAAAGTATGAGTTTTCTTTCATGAAAGAAGTATGCAAGTTAAAGGAAGGGATGGGCAGAATCAGCTTATGGGTAAGAACATGAGAAAGCTATAGATGGAAAGCCCAGTTTGAAGCCAACATCTTTATATCCAATTTAGAAGCGGAGCATTTGAAACACCAAGTTCTCACCTGGGGCACAGATCATTCTCGATTCCACAGTCAGACGCTGCTCCGGTGGCCCGTAGGTTAGCTTGATGGCTGCTGTGTACAACATGTGGCCATCTTGCTGCAAGACATTAAGTGACATTTCACGCTTTAACATTCTAGGAAACTGCTTTATGCCAATATACAATCCCAAAGCAGGTTGCATTCCCTAGCAGGAATGTGCAAAACCCATCCATTCCAAACGGAGCATTCTGGAATGCTCTTTTAGCTTCTAGCAGGGAGGATCAGCTGTTGAGAACTCCAAATTGGAAGCAGCCTGAGGCATCCTGGGGTGGTCCAGCCCAAAACAGGTCTGTTTCATCCAGAGCTCCAAGACAACTCAAACTGCCTCCAGAGGGAAGGCTTACTTCTGGAAACTCCTAAGCTACCCCCCAGAATGGTAGGGTCCAAAAGAGGAACGGACCATTTCAGAGTTCTTCAGAGCATTCTGTTCTCAAATGGACGAGCATTGCAAATCCCTATTTTCCAACCAGTACAAGAAGTTCTTAAGTATTCTGGGTATGAACCCAACGGGGGGAGCGGGGACATCTGATACATCGGAATCCACAGGAGAATCCTTAAGATGGATGAATCAAAGAGGGGCTCTTGTGGAAAAGACCACATTCACCCATCCTATGGAAGCGTCACATGAAGAATAGCTAATGGCATCCCACTTGGTGGCCTCCCTCTAAAAGCAAAGGGAAATTTCAGCTCCATACCATTTGGAGACAGGAGCACATGAAAGGCGCACTATAAACTTAAAACAGGATTCATTTAATTTAGAAGAAAAGAGACAGACACTTAGAGCAGTGTTTCTCAACCTTGGCAGCTTTAAGAGGCATGGACTTCAACTCCTAGAATTCATCTTCTTGACATTTCTCCCAAACCATTAGAGAGAGAGGCTGCCCACCCCTAGATTACTACATCATTGTCATCAGTGTATAGGCCACCCATTCTAAAAAAAACCACAGCTCAACTAAGAAAGAAAGTGTAATCAATCATCAACAATAAAAGCCCTCCCCAAAGCTCAGCATTGCAGGAGTGGGTCCGAATTTGGGGAATTGGCTGCCCCTGGGACCCCTAGCCGTATTTCTAATTTCCTGTACCTCGTAAACCGTGACTCCCTTAGCACTGAATGGGACTTGGAAGGTGAAATGATTGTCATCTGAAAGAAAGGTGTAGCCTTGCTGCACGGCCTGTCTGAGATTCCACCGGTGCGTTTGGGTGCTGTCCTCCATCGATACAACCCACTCCATCGGAGACTCGGCAGCCTACGAAAAGCCACTCTGTTACAACCTTAGGAAAGATCCTGGATCAAGCAAGGCTGGCACTAACCACGTTTCGGAATCTGCTCTCCAAACTCAGGCAGCGGTTTTAAAAGTGAACCAAGTAATTGATTGAAGTGGACCCTTGAGGTAGTGTCCCTCCCGAAAAATCACCACCATCTGTGCAGAAGGACCCCTTCTGAGATCATTCTTAATCTCAAAACACAGCAGTCTAAAAACAATTAGTCCCATTATTAGCCAACTCATACCTTCTTCGAGGCTTTAAAGTAAAACCACAAGTCTCGTCGAAATACGGGAGACAAATCCAGATTTTTCCTCTACTAAACCACAGTTTTTGTGTCAACAGCGGTGATTGAACTATAAGCTCTACCAGCATCCAACAAATCACTGTGACAATGTGAATGGGACTCCGGCCAGCATGCACAGGTACAGATTTTTTTCTAGCATTATCTTTTTAAAGGTGATTAAACTGGCTTGCCTGAGAAACTTGGATTACATACCGTGTGTTCATCACGGAACCTGGGAATCAGCCTTGGGAATGTAACCTAGAAAAGGAGGACATGTTGGTACCCATAATCAAGAAAATTCACAGACAGAAAAAGGCATTATTTCATTTACATCATCGTAACTTGCACTGTTTGTCGACTGCAGTTTTTTTTTCAGAAACAACTCTCATCGTCTTTCAGTTTGAGGCTCACTTCCTGCTTAGCCCTTGTGAGATTTTCTGTGACAAAACCACCAGATTCTCTGACCCCAAAGCAACATGAATAGCAAGGCCCTGCAATGCTTTGAAAATAATCTGGCAAAGGTCTTTTGGAGCATGTCAGAGAACAGACACATCCCCATCTCCAACTCTTCAACGAAGCCACGGCTTTCCCCAGCATTCAGCAGCACAAACTGCAGATAGGTGTGAAGTTTGTACACACACACCCCTCTGTGCTGAAAAGCACTTGTTTTTCACTTAGCCCAAATTGCAAATTCAAGACAGAAAACACATCTTAAGTTGGCAAAAAGCCCAACTGAAAACCAGGTTTTATGGGTAGTTGTATCCTGGCTTGTTCTAACTCCATCTTATTGTTACAACCCATCTTCCTAATCTGTTTCTCCCCTCCTTCCAACTTGTCTAGCCGTCAAAGAAGTGGAGAAAACCAACTGGACAAGCCACGGGTTAGCAAGGAATGAGGCCACCACGCTGAAGTCTAGCTTAGCATGCTATTCTAACTCCGCCAATCTAGATATGTGAATTTCCACAATGCTCAGCTGGTAGGGGAAGCTCTACACACAGAAAGTAGGACTGATGTATTGGAGTTGCCTCCAGAGAAAATGGCACACAAAACAATGGAAGGCATATGCTATTCAACACACATAAGGGCATACAGGTAGTCCTCGACTTAGGACCACAATTGGGACAGGAATTTCCAACTTAAGTTGTTGTGGTCGTAAGTCAAGTCATCACATGACCAGATCTGATTTTAGACCATTTTTAGGGCAGTTGTTTAGTGAGTCACCCGTAAAGCACCCATTCTGAGGCCATTGTAACTTCAGACTGTTGTTAAACAAACAGTCATAAGTCAAGGACTAGGTAAAGGTAAAGGTTTCCCTTGACGTAAAGTCCAGTCGTGTCCGACTCTAGGGGGCGGTGCTCATCTCCGTTTCTAAGCCTTAGAGCCGGCGTTGTCCGTAGACATTTTCCGGGTCGTGTGGCCAGCATGACCTGTATTCTAAAAGCTTTTTCCACAGCTTAAACCTCTCAGCCACCCCATTGCCACACTTACTGCCATGAAGTTTTTGGTGCAGTTTGTACCACTGGTGAAGCCACCACGGGGAAACGCTGCATCGGCCTGGGTGGTGTCGCAGTCCACGCTGTAAGTTTCATTCTGGAGGCTTATCCCCTCTGTATCGTTGAACTGTACCCTAAATCTCAGGCGATGCTTGTTATCCTGTGGGCAGAAGCCGCAGAAAGATAGCATCTGGGTGCAGGCATCAAACTAAGCTGTGAATTCCTTAAGTGCAATTTTTGAGCAGATCGTTCTTTACTGAAGAGTTGGCACATCACGCAAGCCTGGCAAACCACTTTATGGCTTTGCATTTGGGGGGGGGGAGAGGTCCAGAAAGTGACACCATCATTTTGATTTGCTCAGAAATTGCTGAGCTCTGAAAACCAGCCTGTTTTCTTCTTTTGCTTTTTTTTTTTTTAAAACCCACTCTTTTTCTGCATTTGCAAACCCTTTCTCCTTTAGACCAGTGTTTTTCAGACTTGGCAACTTTAAGGTGTGATGACTTTAGCTCCCAGAATTCCCCAGCCAACATGCTAGCTGGGGAATTCTGGGTGTTGACGTGCATACATCTTAAAGTTGCCAAGTCTGAAAAACACTGCTTTAGACACAGTCTTCAATAGATATACAGTATTAGGCTACAGCTCCTAAGCTATGCTGACTAGGAATCTGAGACCTGTAATCAAGTACATCGGGAAGCCAAAAGGTTAGGGACAGTGGATAAAATCCTGAGTGGAGAATTCCAGAGTTATGGGCAACCCTTTCAAGAAAAGCAGAAAGCTACCAAAATGGTTAGACTTTACACTTTTCCTAGAAAGCAGGACATGGTCAGACTTCAGTGGCCTCCAGTGATTTGGGACATTAGCCTCTACCGCCTGAGAACGCAGGTTAAGTCAAAACTAGACTAAATCATCTAAGCTTTTTTTTTAAACTACGGGATAAGTAAGAGGCTTTACTCCAATAATCCAGTTGCACTGAACCAAGAGATTCCCAAACCGTTAAAAAAGGTTAGGCTAACTCAGGATACACAAGCCCTGATTTCTGCAATCCCAACTTTAACCAGGGGGCGCAGCTTCCTTTGCACACATCCCCATGGTGCATAATCCAACATGCACAAAAATCCACTTACACAAGGGCTCCTCAATGAACTCCTGAACTGATTTTTTTTTTATTGAATTGAACCTATGGACTAGACTACATTCTCCAAATGTATTTTTTTTTCTGTATCCAAAGGATACAGAATTCCTAAGCACAAGATTCTTGTTTTTTCAACACCCACCCAGAGGGCATTGTCCACAGCGTAACAGCATACCTCTATTTTGGTACAGTTCTGGGACTCAACCATCAACACCTGCTTTCCATAGTCAATTTGATAATCACAGTCTTCCATTTCTTCCCCGTTTCCATCTAAAGAAAAAACACACAAGGGGGTAGACACAACCTATTCCTAAAACTGAGTGATGGTTAAGTAAAACTAAAGAGATGAAATAGTTGAAAAAGCATCAAACATACCAAGAATGTCTATGCTCCAGAAGCTTGAGTTGGCAAGTTCCTTTGGAAGCCAAACTTGCCACTGATCATCATGGCAAGACAGTGTACCTGTAATAAAATATATGCCTTGAACAGAAAAGGGATTTAAAGATTCAAGCTAGGACAACAGAGTATGATCTTACCTTAAGACTCCATAAGCAAATCCACATGACACATCTATCCATTGGGCAGTTTCTTTGCTACATCTCTCAAACATGTCAAGTAAAGCCAACTGTAGTGGTTTATTCTATAAACCATGGTTAATCCATGGATTGGCCCTGCACAAAAACCCAGCCTCTGGGTTCCTGGTACTTCTGGCTATAGGCCAATAAGCATCATTTGAGATTCATGTGCCAGGGAAAGCTGCTAAGTCACATAGGATGAACTTAGTTTCTTTTTTTTTTAAGCAAAAATAAGTCTTAGCAAAAGTTTCAGATCTTTCAGCTGTCTTCACAGGGCAAGATCAAGTTAGCCAGAATAAAACTGGAGTTGGGCAGCCAATAAATTTAAATAAATAGTAATTATTATAAAACACCAGGTACTAGTGACTCTCCCAATATTGATAATGCTCAATATCATCCTTTGCTGTATTAACTGGAGATGCTGGAGCTCCAGAAAAAACTGGTTAAACAGCTGAAGCAGCTTCTTCTGGAAAAAACAAGACAAGCCCCCACAATATGCTGTTTTCCAGCTCTCTTGGACTACAACTCCCAGAATTCCTAGCCACCCATCCTTGCCTACATAGGTACCAGCCTTATAAATATATTTGCAGGACTAGGGATGCACAGTTTGGGCATGTTCAACTCCCACACTGTTTTTCCCAGCTGGGCCAATTTGCTAGAGTCCATAACACAAGCCATCTGCTCATCAGGTCCAGAAGAACAACCCATCACCAGTAGCCCAAATCCATTTGAAGCAGCAAGCCTGCATTTCTCCTATTCTCTGGGCATTGCTCTACACAAGCTGGGTTACAGCCCTTCTTGCCCATCTTAGATGTCTTCTCCATGCTGCACTGCAGAAACCCTCTGGTGGGTTTTTCCATGGGCAGATGTTTTATCATTCACCCAGGTAACAACTTCAGAACTTGGATCCTGGAAAAGTCTCTCCTGCAACTAGCTAACAAGCTTCATGTTTCCAAGATCAAAGCATGAAAGATGTTGCTCAGGCAGGTAATGAAACACAAAAACCCACGTCCAGAGAACTTCTCCAACCCGATGCTTCATCCTTGAGCTCCATTTCTGTTCTATATGCTCTACTATTGCTTGGCTCAAAGAATTGACATACCTAAAGAAGAACCTCCAAAGGGTCAGACATGACTCAGTGCTTGCACAGGGGACCTTTCATCACAAAGAAGAACACAAGATGATACCGTGGGTGGTCATTTTATGGGCTCAGGGCAAGTCAGCAGGGAGAGCATCATGGGCCAGATTGTCACCACACTAAGCCATGGCTAGTTGAATCACAGTTTAGTGTCTAAACCACAACTACTGCATTTAAACAGCAGACTAAGCTCTAATCTCTGGTTTACAACCACAGCTGTCGGATGCACACCCACGCTAATCCAAAGCCAAACCAACACTGGGGATTTAAGACAAACTGACAATTTAGCCCATCTGTCACATCCTACAACTGGGCTGCAAAGGGAGATTATCACCATCTGCATTCACCCAACCAGGTTAACATCACCAAGGCTAAGTTTCCAGCCCATGCCAAGCCAAAGGAACGAGACTGCACCATGGCTTAGCAGCCTAGCCTCACCCGAGGCACCCCAGAGAAAATGTAGTTTGTCCGGTCTGGGATTAGCCATGGTTTATAAACCAGGATTGATAGTTTGGCACATTGCTTTGAGGGCCTACCCATCAAAACCAGAGCATGGTGAAGAATCGGGGCTGGAAGGGGCAAACCCAGTTTGTTCTCAACACATCCCTGAGGAAGAGCAGAAAATCCTGTTACCTGGGAAATCGAGAGCCACGGAGGTAAAAACACTGCCCAGAAAACAGCCAAAGAACAGGAGCCTACAGCAAAGGAAAAACAAGCTCAGCCAGACCGCATTCACACGACAGCCTGCCCTTTCCCACTCCTGAAAAAATTAATAAAACTTTACCACGCATTGCAACGCGCCCAGCCTACACGCATCCCCATCCTATCCGCCCGACGGAAAACCAGCCCACGCAAATTCGGCTTCGCGGCCCGACTTTATTTATGCCCTGAACGTGCTTGCAGCGCGCAGGTGCAACGCCGGTCCCAGCCCGGGAACGTTCGCACGTTCTGCCGGTAGGGCTGGGGAGTCTCCCGGTGTGCGGGTGCGCTTTTTCCTCTCTCGCGCGCCCGCATCCCATATCCTGGATCGCATTATCTGCCATTGCTTTGCAAGCGCGCAACTCCGATCCTCCGGCACGCTTGCAACCTGTTCACAGTTCGACTGAACCCCTTCGAATTGCACGAGAAGAGTCGGGGCCGCCCAGTTCCCAAACCTGGATCCAGCCCGGTCCACCGGCTGTTGAGGCTGGGGCCAGGTGGGGTCGTAAAGCCTGCGGGCTGGTGTGAATGTGGCGCGGAGGTCGGCTTTCCCGACTCGGGTGGGTCCCAGAGAGTCAACCGACTTACTCGCGAGGCACCGTGCGGAGGACCGGGGCTGCCACCTGCATCAGCCGTTTCAACCGGGGCCGTTCCATGGAGCGAGGCTTAAAGGGTTTACAGATCGCGCGTTCTTGTATCTCGGTTTCAGTCCTAAAATTGGCATCCTCCGTCGCTCGCCTTCTCTCGGTGATGCAACAAACAAATAGATAAAGCAAACTGCTTTTTCCCTGCCCCAGCGCAGTGTTTTTCAAACTTGGCAACTTTAAGGACTTCAACTCCCAGAATCCCCCAGCCAGCATTCTAAAATAAGTCAGGGTAGGCAGAAAAGCACCTTTTCCTATAATCCCCACCAGGTCCTTGGGGGGAAAGACAGGGTGTAGAGGTATGGAACAAAAGTAACGCTTTAATTTGTTCTTGCAAAAAAAAAATTAAAAATTAAAAATGAGGAGGATTCCACCAGAGCAGTGTTTCTCAGCAATTTTAAGATGTCTGGGCTTCAACTCCCAGAATTCCCCAGCCAGCATGATGGGGGGGCAATTCTGGGAGTTGAAGTCCACACATCTTAAAGCTGCTGAGGTTGAGAAACACTGACAAGACAAATCCATGCTGTCTTTTGGCAACATTTCCACAAGGAATTTGCCATTGCCTCCTTCCTAGGGCTGAGAGAGAGGGACTGGCCCAAGGTCACCCAGATAGCTTTGTCCCTAAGGTGGGACTAGAACTCACAGTCCCCTGATTTCTGGCTCTTGTAGGTAATGTGATACTGCTAGTAAAGTTCTCAAAGGCACACCTCCCTTAATTAAAAAAAAAAAAAGGCAAGGCTCTAGCATGTTCAACCACCCTGCTCCCTGGAGTATGAAATGCTCTATGCAAATAGATTGCAGGGAGTAACCTTTGCTTCCTCGCCATTGCCGTGTCATCAATTAAGCACCCGCCTTGGGGGAAGCTTGGCGCTGGGCGGGCGGATCAGGCCTCAGCCGCCCCCTTTGACCGACCAGGAGGAGGAAAATGTCAACTCGCTTCCATCAAGCTGCTGCTGATGGCAACCTTGAATTGCTACGAGAAAGTACACGGAAGGATCTGAACACTGCAGGTGCTGATGGGATGACACCCACTCTGCTGGTGGCATACCACGGCAACATCGAAGCTCTGGAAATCATCTGCAGCCGGGGGTGAGTGGGGCTGATTTTTAGTTTCCAATCCCAAATACTCTTCAGGGAAGAACAGGAACTAATGGTGTCCTAATGAACCTAGTTATCTTTCTGGTTTCGGAACAGATCTGTGATGGGTGGGAAGGCAGGAGAATGGACAGTGGGGTGATGCCCCCACATGTGCTTGGTTGGGGCACAGATGTTAAGGCTGAGCACCTATCCAGGGTTTGCATAACCGTGGCTTGCTAAATTGGCTACTGCTGGGTGGGTTCATCCAATGTGCTAAATCCCACGTTGTGGTTTGCTGGCTAGTCCACAGGACTAGCTAAGCCCAAATTAAACCTGCTGCTCAGTGGCTTAAGGTGTTGTGTGAACCAGCTCGTAAACTGGAGGAACAGCAGAGCAGATGCTAGAAACCTGAACCCCGAGTTCGTCTTCGCAGCCTGGTGTTTGCACCTGATGCGGGTGGGCAAGCCTTCTCACATGTGTCAAAGGCCATTTGCAAGGATGTGCAAAAGAGCCTGGGATTAGAAGATCTTCGGGATCTGCAGAAACAGCACATGGTTAAAAGGGTGAAAACTTCACCGAAAGGAAGGAGGAAGCACCACCATTACCAGCTGGCTTTTAGATATGGTGTGCTTTTTTTTTTTTTAATCTGCCATGTGCAACAGCTAATAAATGTGACCTTTAAACAGTTCAATTGCTTTGCATCAGCATTAGAGCTGGTGCTGGGCAGAGAAACACCTGCTTCACCTCCCTCCAATGCTCATTCATTTGTTGAAATACAGCTTCCTCCAGAAATCTTTGTCAAAGGGGAATTGGGTTGAATTTGGGTGCAGTTCTCAGGGGGAAGAGATGCTGCCTAAGGAACAATCAGATAAGAGGAAGGGGAGCTCACAGCTGCATAATGGGCAGGGAAATTGGGCCATGCATTACTTTCTTACACCTATTTAGTGCCAGCAGCTGTGTTGTGTGCATGTGAAGGTTGTTACATTGCACACCTGATCCTCTCCCTGCCAATCTCTCTTGCTACACTTCCATCCATTCCTAAGAGAAGAAATCAGGAGGCAGCTGTAGGGTGTCCCATCCTTCACAACACCTTTATTCATTTGTTTTGAGTGGTGAGGTTTCCTTCCCTTCTCCTCTGCCAAACCTTCAAGGGTGGCCACCTATTGATCTTGCAGGTTGAGTCTTCTGGACCCACTTGATGGCATGAAGCATATGCTCCCAAGATGTAACTGTAGATGGGAATGACCTTGGGAGACAGGGGAAGAGATGCTGCCTAGGGAACAATCAGATAAGAGGAGGTGAAGCCCACACCTGCCTAATGGGAAGAGAAAGAAAATCAGAAAGGAACTTCCCTAACTTATCAGGCTGTAAAAAGGGACAGCAGGAGATTTGTACTTTCAGACTTGCAAGATTCTGTTAATGTAGCTTTACAATAAAGTAGAATTAACTCATCTGGTCATGTTTCTGGTCTGGTCTATCTGGTAAGGTTGACAGGATCTGAGTTCTTTGTGTTGTGTCCTTTCAGAGGTGATCCAAACAAATGCGACATCTGGGGAAACACACCGCTCCACCATGCTGCCTCAAATGGCCACACCCGTTGTGTTTCCTTCCTCATCAATTTTGGCGCCAATATTTTCGCCCTCGACAATGACATGCGCTCGCCCCTTGACGCAGCTGCCAGTCGGAGCCAGTATGAATGCGTCCAGATTCTTGACAAGGCAGCCACTGAGCAGAACATCAAGAATCCCAAACGGGTTGCCCGTCTGAAAGCTCAGGCCCAACGTGACGTGCAGCGACAAATCTGCCTGTGTGAAAAACGCCAGGACAAGCACCAGCTCGAGATGACAAAGCACTTCAACAAAGGTTCTGTCCACTCCAGCCGCGGCGCTGCCACCAAGATGAAAGTGTCCCAGTTCTTTGCAGGGGGCTCGCTCAGCACTGTCCCCAAGCAGTTGAAGGACACCTTCAAACTGAAGACAAGGAAGAAAGAGGAGAATGCTGGCACCAGCAAATCCAGGAGCCATGGAGCAGAGAAGGAGGGCTTCGTCGGAGAAACAGCCATGATGGATTTGTCCCATGAGAAGGAGGTGGAAGACCTTGTGGGTGGCTTTCAGAGGAAAACCAGCTTTTCTGAAGAGGCAGAGGACTTAGGGCAGAGGTCCATTTTCAGTCGCCCAGGCCTTGGCAACCTTGTCTTCAGAAGCAAAAAGGCAGAGACCATGCTTCCTGAGAAGGAGGACAGGGGCTTCCAAATCCCCGAGTTCTTTCAGTTCAAGGAGCCACTCGGTGGTTCGGACAGTGAGAATGACCCAGAAGTCCCCTGGGTGGAAGAAGCAGTTGGGTGGGATGAGGACAAAGAACAGGCTTCCCCACTTGAAGTGTTCCTGGCCTCCCAGAACCTCCAGGAATTCCTCCCCATCCTGATGAGAGAAAACATTGATTTGGAAACCCTGATCCTTTGTTCGGATGAAGACCTCCAGAGCATTCAGATACCGCTGGGGCCCCGCAAGAAAATTCTTCATGCAATCAGCAAAAGGAAGCTAGCCTTGGAAAGGCCGGGCCAGGCCAGGGATACCCAATTATAAACCAAGAACAGTGCTTCTGGTCAACGGTTTTGCACCAGACTACTTCAGAAAGAGTTACGTTTTCTGTAAAGGTTGAGGAGGATGAGGTGGGAACCAGAGATGACCACTGTGCAAACACCACAACCTCCCAGCTTCAACACTGCCAAGTAGCCATTGATTCAGAAGAGCAGAATGAAGAATCCTCGAGTTTGAACCCTGAGAATATCCAGCTTTTTATACCTTGCCACTCGTTCTCGCCAAACAACAACGATCCGAGAGGCTTCATTCTTGTGTGCAATGAAGTTTCAAACCTGGGAAGCCGGGATTGATTGATCAGGAAATCTGTGATTTATTACAAGATTTGTGTCAGTTTTCCAAGGTAGACGAGGTCAGGAAATAGATACCACAAGGGCTACTAGAACTCCATTGTTGTTGGGCAGTGTTTCTCTACCTTGTCAACTTTAAGATGGGTGGACTTCAACTCATGGCTGGCTGGGGAATTCTGGGAGTTGAAGTCCACCCATCTTAAAGTCGACAAGGTGGAGAAACACTGCTGTAAGGTATAACAACAGACTCTTGAAAGCCTGAGTTTCTCTCTGCCCCCAAAAACATTCAAGGTGGGGCAATCTTGACTTTCTTTCTCATCCTCCTTCCTTCCCAGGGCCAGCTGGAGGTTTACCTAATCGTTCTTGCACTCCTCTGTCAAGGTTAGCTCCATACTCCTCAACACCCATCCACCCCAGGTTTGGATACCTGAAACTCTTGTCTAGTAGGATTCAAGCTACCCGCCACACAGAAAAAGAAATATTTGGAGTTTCTCTGGCACGTGGTCTCTAAATCATGATGTCAGCCTTACTAGGTAGACCAGACAGGAAGCCAGATGAGCTAATTCTACATTATCGTAAGGTTACATTGACAGAATCTTGCAAGTCTGAAAGTACTTCTTTCCCCCGTCCCCTTTACAGCCCAAAAAACTAGAGTGGGTCCCTTCTGAGCCTCTTGCCCCACCCACATTCCTGCTGAAGGCTAAGCTGCCTTTTATCCGACCATTCCCGTGGCTGGATCTCATTGCCCTGCCTCCTAAGGTCATTCCCGCACACCATTACACATAGTTGGTGACTTAGCCTGTTGGGCAACTGCAACCAGTTATGTCTTGCTCCGCATGCCATGATTTACCAGTCCTTAGTATGACCTCTGGGGAGATCCATACATGAGAACTAGTGGCAGAAGCAGGGCACCCCACTCTTATAGTTTCTACAATTGTGGTAACAAAAGCTTGGTTGGTGGTGCTCACGATTGTGAAAAGAAGATGGTTGGATTCCAACAGTGCCCAAAGTCATCAGCAGTTGACTTCTTTAGTTTTAATGTTGCCCATTAGGTGAATAGGCTTATAAAACAAGCTGAATGTGTTTGAGGAATCCAACCAATTGTTTCTTTCAGGGGAGGAGAAACTGAGAGCCAGGAGTTTTCATTGTGCAACCCAAAAACCCCATGTGACAATGGTTGCTGAGATGTGACAGTACCGCATCCCTTATTTTGAAGTGGGAAGCACATTGTGCCCCTAATGCAAACAGGCCTCTGTTAAAAAACATTTTAAAAGTAAAGAACACCCTTCCATGTTAAACATGGCCTTCTCTGACTTATTTGGTAAACCATGTCTAACATGATTTGCTAAACCATGGTTTATTAAAAACACAATTGGGTTTCCAATCATGTTAAGCCATGATTGACAAACCACAATGTCTGTTGAAAGTACACCCCACCACCATTTATCAGACCAGAACAACAAAAATGAATACTTGGGGAATGTAGTTTTCTGAAATGTTAATTTTATTTTTGCTACAAAATATAGAAAATACAATTGACACCAACCCTCAACCAATATTGATTCACCCCAACGTCTTTTCTATTTTTTTAAAGAAAGGGAATAGAGTTTTGTTAGCCATTTTGAGAACCTATTCTAGTCTAATATTTTCTTATGCTTGTTGGCAGTCCTCTTTGTTCTATTTAACAGTAAAAAAAAAAGCAGAGAGAAATGCAAACTTTTTGCATTAAAGGCAAAATGTAAGTTAAAATTGTTACATTTTAAGCAGAAATCAATCCTTAGATTCCAAATCTAGAATCTAAATTTAGAATCTTAGATTCTAAAACTGTTATTTCAGGTCTCAGGGAAAATCTGAGAGAAATTAAAGGTCATTGACAGGCAAGTAAATAGGTGAGATTTTAGTTTTGGAATCTCTGAACATTTATCCCAATAAAAGTTAAACTATAGCTAATAAAGTGAATGATTTAGTAGAAATAACAATGTAGCCTTCAAGAGTTGAGAAAATCTACCCTTGTCCTTTAGATGATATAAACTTTGAACTAAAGTCACTATCCAAATACATGGAAAAAACACTGATTTGTGTTAGAATAATTAGACAAATCAGTGTTTCTCAACCTTGGCGATTTGAAGATGGGTGGACTTCAACTCCCAGAATTCCCCAGCCAGCCTTGCTGGCTGGGGAATTCTGGGAGTTGAAGTCCACCCATCTTCAAGCTGCTGAGGTTGAGAAACACTGAGATAAACCAATTTCCATTTGATTCTTTTGTTATGCTACTACTTATCTTGCTATCATGATATAAGAAGAGTTACAGTGCAATCTCCACCAATTTTGCTCAGAAGTCAACACCAGATGCAGCCTTCATCCGCTGGCTGACCAAGACTCAAAGACCATTTTTGCTGCGACTGTGTCTTCAATTGCCATCCCTGAAAATGAATGGAAACCACAGGCAATGGTGTGATGGAAACCATCAAGAGGACTTTCCTGGCCCCAGCCTGTTCAGCAGAGCATTATCCGCTGTTTTTCAAAGCAGCAGGTGACCCTTCCATCCCCACCACCCAACTCCTCTAAGAAAGCCTTTCGTAGCTTTTCTTTGGGGACTGGACGACAAACAGCTGGAAAAAAGTCACGGAGCGTTGTTTTTATGTATGACAACTGCAGCGAGAGTGTTATAGGTGCAAAGGTGGAAAGATTCAGCACTACCCACCATGGAGAAACGGTTGGGGTTGTTGATGGAACTTGCAGAGATGGCCAGATTGACTTCCTTGGTTAGAGAAAAGACAATATCTGCATTTATTGATGACTGGAAACCCCTTATGGACTTTTTGCATGTGACAGAAAAAAATGAACTTGTGACTGATGATTTTGATGATTAGAAAAAAGGGATTATAGAAAAAAGAGGGGTTATTTTTCGTAACCATAGACCAGGGTTTCTCCACCAGGGTTCCATGGCACCCTTGGGTTCCGCGAGAGGTCACGAGGGGTTCCCTGGTTGCTCATGATTTATTTTAAAAAGTATTTCAAATTCGGGCAACTTCACATTAAAGAGATAAGTTTCATTCTTACTTTTAGTTTAAGAACACTGTGAATGCATATACACAGGCCTACCCATGAAATGAACAGAATAATTTTGTAACTTCTGGCCTATCTTTGAGCCTGAATGGGCAGGGGTTCCCCGAGGCCTGAAAAATATTTCAAGGGCTCCTCCAGGGTCAGAAGGTTGAGAAAGGCTGCCATAGACTAAGAGGTAATTTTGTATTTGTACTTATAATTGCTGTTTAAAAAACTGCAAAGCGGTTAAAAAAGCGACTTTTTCTATTTCTTTTCATTCTTTCTTTTTGCACTTCTGCCTTCTTTCTTGTTCAACTTGTTCTCTTCTTTCTTCCCTGTTCTTTATATTAGTTCTTGTCATTTTTATCTCCTTTTTAAAAAAAATCTTGAATAAAAATTATTCAAACCTAAAACAGCATTTTGTATAGCGTCCATTTGCTTCCAGCGCTCAAGAAAAAATTAAGCAAGCAAGGCACCCGGGTTTTGACTGTCTGGATGTTGGTTTGTGCCAGGAATGCAGATGTACCATGGCTCAGGAGTGGCCCCAGGGACAGCCATGCTCCAGAAATGAGCAGGACCAGGACACATTGGGGTGGGGGGAGAGTTAAGGGGCAAAATGGGTGCTCTAAATCTTTGCAAGTGTCCTCTTCAGCCTTCTTTCAGATGCAGATAAGAAGTGGGGGTTGCCACAGGGCCCCACGCAGCATTTTTTGCACTCCTGCTTCAAGCCATTCTCAAAGATTCCCTCCCCAGGCCTTTGAGGTCATAAATGAGTCCCTGGCTCGACGGGTCCCATAAAAACTACCCCAGGAGGGTTCTGCCATCCACCAAGAAGGCAGTGGCATATGGTGCGGGCTTGTGTTTCCAAGCTTGATGAATGGGCTGTGTGCAGGGTTTGACAAAACGATTCCTCATCCTTTCTTCCCTGCCGAGGATAATGGCTTTTATTCTCTTTCTGCAAAGGAGAAATTGTGCAGCTGGCTGGGGGAGAGCATCAGGCAGGTCGGTCGGGAGCTGGAACCCCCCACCCATTTCCCTGTAAGGCGATGCATCATGCGCCACCATTCCTGCCAAGCCATGGGGTTTATCCTTACCCAATGATTTGAACACTGTTGTTTTCTCACGCAGGGCCGGCTTGCTTCCCGACACCACCTCGCCGAGCTCTGCAAAAACGTTGGCCTGTGAAACACACATCGCTCCGTCATTTCTGGTGCCCTCCAGACTGCGAACGGTCCTACGTCACTGAAGCAGCTTCAGGCAGACACAGGCGTGCGGCAGGAGCCACAAGGATGGCCCCCACACCTCATGACGCCATTACACAAACGGTGCCATGCACATGATGACCTCAAACACCCAACCGCCTGTGGATCATGATGTCATCATGCAACTGATGCAAATGACATATTTGGTGACATTTCTACGATGATAGGGCACATGATGTGACTTTTACCTGCTCATGGTAATGCAGGTAGAAGAATGAGATAACAGGTGGCTTGGGGGAACCCCAAGTCTGAAGGAATACACACAGAAAAAAAGAGGAAGGAATTTCAGCCCTTCGAGGTAGGCAAGGTCAAGGAACAGACATGGCAGGGATTCCAGGAATGCTACTTTATTGTTGGGGGGTATATTAACCGAATCTTGGAAACCTGTCCACACCATTAGTGCCCCTTTTTAATGACAAGATCAAAGCTCTTCTGAGCCTTTTTCTTGTGCTTTCTACTAACCTAGGGCTGAGCAAGCATTTCCCCTCTTGGTCCTCTTTCTCAAGGCCAGAGCAAAACTTCTCTACAGGAACTTTGTAACAGCCCACGAAAGACTGATGGAGGGCGGGATGGGATGGGAAGGGCTGAAGACTGGGATGCAGGCAGAATAAAACACATCACATTTTGTCACCCCTTCGAGGTCGGCTAGGACAGGAAATGGACACCAGAAGAAATAATAGAGCTCTCCTTTATTGTAGTAGGGTATAACAACATAATTTTGAAAGCCTGACAGAGTTTCCCCCTCTCCCTTCTTATATCAAGAGAATCAAGATGTAACGGTATGTGGCAATGACCTTGGGAGACAGGGGGAAGAGCTGCAGACTAAGCAGCAGGTAAGAGGCAGCCGAGCCCACAGAAGGAATGGGGTGTGGCAAACATCTCAGAAGGGACCACCCCTAGTTTCTTGGGACGTAAAGGGAAGGAGGGAGAGTTGTACTTTCAGACTTGCAGGATTCTGTTAATGTAACCTTACAATAAAGTAGAATTAGTTCATCTGGCATGCTTCCTGTCTGGACTACCTCGCAAGGACAAGATAAGGTGGGACTCTCTTGAGTTTCTTTCTCACTCCCTCTTCCTTCCCAGGACTAACTCTTGTTCACTTAACTGTTCCTGCATTCCTTCTTCAACATTAGCTCTGGGATCTTCTACGTGTTTCCACTTTGCAGTCAGAAAAAGAGGACCGACTTTCCTAGGTTTATCAGTTCTCCCTCAAAATATTCTTAAGACCAAAATATTTTTCAGAGCTGCAACTGCATCCTCCTTCTGGGCCATCCCAAATGACATGACCTGGAGCCTTGCAATCTGGTTCAGTGCTGCGTGAACTCAGCTATTACAGTTTCTTTAATAAAGCAGGATCAAAAGAATCCATGGTTTCACATGGGGTCTGTCTCCTTCCACTGTTTCAATCCCAACTCCCTGTGGAGAAACCCCCCAGTAAAATGCTAAAAAAAAAAAAAGAAGGAAAAGGGGGAGAAACGATCCACTTCATTACCCCCGATAAAATGACATCTCCTGATTCACGCAGAGCTGCCTCTTTTGAATCGACGTACAACACAGATTCTCTCATTGCATTATCATCCAGCTCCCGCCAATCAGGCCGGCTTGCTCCTATGGCTAAAACACAACAGGGCCAGGTTTTTCGGGAAGAACTGTCTGAACAAGGTACAGTAAGCCCCTCCCTTTCCTGCAGGTGAGAGTAAGGCCACAGACAGACAGATTTGCCCACTCCGATACACAGAAGTCAAAAGCTTTCTATTTTTCTGCATCGCAGGATTTCAGTTCTGCATTAACTAACCAAATAGCTGGGGCTTGCTCAGCCATTAATTTCACTAACCAAACGCAGCACATGGTACAAGTGTAGCTGCTGCTTTTGCAATTCACTTATGTCTACATATGTGTGTTTGTGAAAATAAGCACAGAGGTGGAAGAACCTCAGAGGTCATCTAGTTCAGACCCTGCTGATGCACGAAATCTGCAGGAACAACATCCCTGTGGGGTAGCCCGCCCACCCAGACATTTTTAATGAAGGATACAGCATTGCTTTTCAAGCTCTTCCCTTGCGTTAATAGGAATTATCTGCTAATAAATTCTTCAAATCCCTCCCCTTTTGCAATCTGAACCCATAGCTCAAGAAAAACACAGCATTGTGAGCATTTGAACTCTGCCACACTCACTAACTCACAAGGACTAGCATGCTTGCATTGTCATCTCACTCGCCGCAGAGACAATCAGCTCCCAGGGCACCCCTTACCATTGATGTGGGCTCCGGGTTTCACCCACTCTCCACGCAAGATGGGCTGAGTTGCCATCGTGACCGTGACAATCACATCGGCCCCGCTGACGGCCTCCTGGGCGGAGGAACAGACCTGCACTGGTCCGTTCACTGTGTGAGCAAACTTCTCCGCGTTCGCCTTGGTGCGGTTCCAGATTCTAACCTTCGTGGGAAATTAAACAGAGGGCCTGTAATGGTCTGTGGGACTGACCTTGGGAGACAGGAGGGAGAGGCACAGATGGGACAACTGGCATGTAAAAGATGTCTCAGCCCACAGAAGGAAAAGGGGCGTGGGAAGCATCTCAGAAGGGACCCTCCCTCAAATCCTGCAATGCCGTAGGAATGATTTAAAGGCCAAGACTGGGCAGAGCAAAACAGAAGGAACATAAAGTTGGACTATTTGACCAGGGATAAACTGTTTGTTTGATATTTCTGGTAACTCCTTGGACTTCTTGCTGAACTAGGATTGAAAAGATGATGATTTCTGGATTGTGTATAGATAAAAGGCTATGGGGAGAAGTTTTTTTTTTATTCGTAACTTTAAAAGAGGGTGAAAAGTTAGTATATTAGCTTTTGCTTGGTGTGATGAAAGCAGGAAGCCAGTTCTTTAGTATTGTTTTTGTTGCCTCTTTTTTCTTTCTACTTTTTTTCCTTTTTTTCCTCTTTTCTGCACCTTCTGAACTTTTCTTTTTCTTTTTTCCTCTAGTTTAGTTTGTATTAGTTTTTACCGTGTTTATTTAAAATTATTAACAAAAAAGAAGGGACCCTCCCTACTTTCCTGGAGAGTAAAAGGTAAGGAGGAGAGAAATGTTGGCTGGGGAATTCTGGGAATTGAAGTCCACCTGCCTTAAAGTTGCCAAGTTTGAAAAACCCTGATCTAAGCTATCCAACAATTGCTTTGTAGGGTTTAAAACAACAATTTTCTCTGGTGTAAATTGGATTACCCACCTCTTTAAAGGAGAACAGCTCTGTGAAAAGTTCATAGTGGCTATAAGCTTGGACACCAGCTCCCAGAATGCAGAGGACGTCCAAATCTGCAGGCATTAAGTACTGAAAACGTACCCAGTACAGAAAAAAAAGGCATTCTTGTTAAAACACATCCTCCTTCAAATTAAGAATTTCCCTAAAATCTGTGGTCTTGTTTCTTCTCTTCAGTAGAGTATACCGCCCTACCCCAGTTTCCCTTCTACTACAGGCAGTCCTCGAGTTATGACCAGAATTGGGACTGGAACTTCTGTTGCTAAGTGAGGCAGTCATTAAGTGAGTCACACCTGATTTTACGACCTTTTTGCTGTGGTTGTTAAGTGAATCACTGCAGTCATTAAATGAATCGGGCTTCCCCCGTTGACTTTGCTTGTTGGAAGCTGGCTGGGAAGGTTGCAAATGGCGATCACATGACCATCGGATGCTGCGACCATTGTAAATACATGACAGTTACCAAGCGACTGAATTTTGATCCCGTGACCACAGGGGGATTGCGATGGTCATAAGTGTGTGGACCGGTCGCAAGTCACTTTTTTCAGCACCGTTGTAACTTCAAATTATCACTAAGCCCATGTTCATAAATCAAGGACTACCTGTAGTTTCTTTTTCCCTACACAGCCCTTTTCACATCCAACTCTGAAATTTTAAGAACCAACTTTAAATAACTTCCTGCTCTTCACATTTCATTTATAATTTCACAATTGCTGTTCTTTGATCCTACCCTTCTTGGAGGAAATGCTTACGCTTTTTTTTACAGTTCTGGGGAATTCTGCCAGCTCCAACTGGATTCCCAACTCCCCCTTTTCTGGAAGAACACAGCACCAAGGCAGGTGCTGAAATTAACTCCGTTGTGTGATGGGCTGCAGGAATAACCTTGAGGAGCAGGAGGTAGAGCCACAACCAAGACAACAGTCAGATAAAAGAAATTTGAGTCCAGGGCAGAAATGTACAGGTAGTCCTCACTTAACAACCATTTGCTTTGTGATGGTTTGGACTTACGACGTTGCTGAAAAATGACTTATGACCGGTCCTCACACTTATGACCGTTGGGTGCTTGGCAACCAGTTCGCATTTATGACGGTCGCAGTGTCCCATGGTCACATGATTGCCATTTTCGTCCTTCCCAGCCAGCTTCTGGCAAACAAACTCAATGGGGAACCTCGTGATTCACTTCGTGACCATGTGGTTCTCTTAACGCCCATGGCGATTGGCTTGACGACCACCACAAAAAAGGTTGTAAAATGAGGTCAGATTTGTTTAATGACTGCTTTGCTTAGCAACCAAAATTCCAGTCCCAATTGTGGTCGTTAAGCGAGGACTACCAGTAATTTGAGAAAGCATCTCGGCTTGACCCTCCCTAGTTCTCTTGAAGGGAAGGAAGGAGGAGGCTCATTCAGACTTGCAACGTTCTATTACTGTAACTTTATAATAAAACTAGGATTCGCATTCATAACTTTGGTTTCCTAGTCTGGTCTACCTCAAAGGACTGACACATTGCTCCACTGCCAGAAGTATATGCACCTCCCTCAGTACGATAATTACAGCCACACGAAAGAGCTTACGGCACCGATGCCGACAGGAGGACAAAATGAACCGAGAGAGCTGCAAAGCCAATTTTTGTCGCTGTCCTCTACTGCAAGTTTCAGGATTCTCCAATTGAGCTTCCTTCTCCTGCCCCCCCTCCCCAGTTTCTCTGTCTTTGGTTTTATTAAGCCTCTATGGCAACGTGAGCAAGAGGGCTGAAGAATTCAAAAACCTGCAGTTACAACTGTGCTTTCTAGCTGTCCCTAAATAATAGCTCTCAAACCAAACAGTTGCTTGTGGTTTCCAAAAGGATTTCTTGGCAGGTCATCGTAAACAGTCAATGGGATAGAGGGGTTGGGGAACTGGTAATGCTGGAATCCCAAAGTAGATATAATCTGTGGGTCTTCCAGGCTTCTGCAGTTGCAGCAAGGGAGCAAAAACTCTCAGCCTTAGCAATATTTCGTAGGGACGAACCCTTTGAACCCCTTATCTAAAGCTCTTGGCTTTTTAAAGTTAATAACTAAAAAAAACCAAGTCTCTGAAGCAGGGTGCCAATTAAGCAAGGGGCTGAAAGGAACAGCCTCAAATGATTTCATTCTTAAGGATCCTTGGAGATTAGCCCAAAGCGCTGATTCTGAACGAGCTTCACACAGACCCGAAAAACTCATGGAAATGCCAGCTAATGAGGGAAGTTGGGAATCAACAAGAGTTGATTGGAAGCAAGGGACTTCTTTAAGAAGATGGCAGGAGCCTGGTCTATGGAGAGAAAGGTGTGAGCTCAGTCAGGTCCAGAAAGAGGGAACTAAGCTACCAGCGAGGATCCAAACGCTTGGAAATGGACAGATCCTGTTCTGGCTAAACTGGGCATCATCTGTATTGGCAGCTTCCAGATTTGTAGGGACTGCAGTTCCCATAGTTCCCAGCCAAGAACCATCCTGGCTGAGAATTCTGCAAGTTTTAGTCCTCCACATCCCTGGAAGATGTTGGGTGAAGACCTCTGGGCTAAGCATATAACAGTAGGACAGCTTCTGGTCCTAAAATAAAGGAACTCACCTTGGTGGCTATTGCTGAAACAGCTGCCGTACGTTTGGCTGTAATGATGTTGCCATCCATCACCTTTTTGAAAGAAGAACATCAAAGGGGATGACCAGAACATGGGAGGTGCAGATAAAGAGCAAGTGCTGTGAAATCCTGATTTAACCCACCAACTGGGGGGAGGGAGTGTCCATTACTCTCAAATGTCCATCAATCATAAATGACATCAATTGTGCCAGGATGCATCCTTTGCATAATTGCATTATGATGCAACTGAGATCACTTAATGATGCTAATGATATCCTTATTTAAATGACATAAATGGCCACCAATGATGTTAAAGCAACATAAATTAAACTGCCTTGCCCAGACGAGTTTGAATGCAACAGACTTGTCCATTATTCGCATGGACAGAAAGTTGGTCTGTTGCATCAGAAGTCCACTAAATGAGGAGCCTGTTAAATCAAGGTTTCCCTCTACCACTGTCTGAGAGCCAGATATGTAGCTACGTTTCCCCTGCTTTCAAATCCTATAGCCAGTTGGACAAGACTTGGGAAGAAGACACTACCGTGATATCAGTAGGGTGGGGGTGTTAACAGATTTAAATACCCCCCAGACAATACATTCCCTCCTCACTTTTGCCATACCCCTGGGCTCTCATGATCACTTCAGTAAATGGCAATTTTCACATATATTTGAAGAGAAAGGAAGAAGAGTACAAGTTATGAAGCCCAAACTGATCTATGCGGTCCAGTCCATGTATAGACTGACGATCACAAGGAAAAATTAGCACAAGGACAGAGTATCTAATCCTATCCCAGATCCAAACCTTAAGCGTCAGTGATCTCAAAGCTGTCATTCAACTGCGCAAGATCAGGGAAGCAAGAAATACCCATACTTTAATAAGGGGTCCTTAATGCTAGAACTCGAGGGAAATGCAGAATCTTGGAAACTGCAAGAAGAATTTCCCACCCTCCTTTATAGTGAGTTTATTAAGGCGGGGTGTCTGTGAATGATGTGAAACGCTTCTTCCCAGGTTTCTGGCCCCCTGGGTTGAATGGCAGTTTATGAGACAAGCTGCCAATAGGCTCACATTCTGTCTCTTGATTCTTTGTATCCACTCCCTTCCCTTCCTTTCCTAGCCTCCCCACAAACTCCTGCAGATGTTTTCTAGAGGTCTTGGACTTAGCTGTGCTGGCTCGAGGTGAGGGAAACTGTAGGCCAGTGTTTCTCAACTTTGGCAACTTTAAGAAGGGTGGACTTCAACTCCCAGAATTCCCCAGCCAGTGTGGGTGGACTTCAACTCCCAGAATTGAATTCTGGGAGTTGAAGTCCACCCATCTTAAAGTTGACAAGGTGGAAAAACACTGCTGTAGGGTATAACAACAGACTCTTGAACTCCTGAGTTTCTCTCTGCCCCCAGAAACATTCAAGGTGGGGCAATCTTGACTTTCTTTCTCATCCTTCTTCCTTCCCAGGGCCAGCTGGAGGTTTACCTAATCGTTCTTGCACTCCTCCTTCAAGGTTAGCTCCATACTCCTCAACACCCATCCACCCCAGGTTTGGATACTTGAAACTCTTGTCTAGCTGGAATGGAGGGTCTAAGCTGAAGGGCTGGTCTAAGACGTTGGGGCGCCCCACCTAATTCAGCTGCCAAATCCTTCCTCGTCAGGGCTGTCAGCCAAAGAGGAACGTCTCCAGAGCTTACCGCTTTGAGGGTGCCATTGGCTGGGTCAAACAACAGGACTGTTGCTTGGTGCGAAGGAGTCACATTCTCATAGAAGGTCACCAGCTTGGTTGTCAGAGCATCGTCCTTTGTGCTGTATGCAGGCATGACTCCCAAAAAGCTTAGGGGAAGAAACAAGGGAAGGGGTATTGCCAGCCCTTTGAGGTAGGCCAGGTCAGGAAAGACATACCAGAAGAAATGCTAGAACTCTACCTTATTGATCTAGGCCAGTGTTTCTCAACCTCAGCAACTTTAAGATGGGTGGACTTCAACTCCCAGAATGCCGGCTGGAGAATTCTGGGAGTTGAAGTCCACACATCTTGAAGTTCCTGAGGTTGAGAAACACTGCTCCACAGATACAGCCATCATTCAGGCATGTTCTTTTCCAAATGGCTTACTTTGGCCCTACCCAGCCTAGATTTTCAAGATCCAGCAAGGTCAGCCAGGATCAAACACTTCCAGGAGAGGGTTGCCCAGCGTCTGCAGGTACACCTCCAGTGGAAGTGAGCTCACCTTGGCTGTGGCCCCCTTGAAATGGTTTTGAATATGATTCCCAAGTGCTCTGGCCTCGCGCCAACCCATGAGAGCAGACGTCTGGAGAGCGACCATCTTTCCCAGAGAATGTTACACTCATGTAAACTCCAAAGTAGGCACCAGGCTAGAAACCGGGAGACCAGGAGTTCTAGTCTTTCTTGAGGCATAAAGCCAGCCAGGCCAGACCCTCTCTCTCAGCCATAGGAGGGAGGCAATGGCAAACCCCTTCCAAAAAGCCTTGCCAAGAAAACTGCAGGGACTTGTCCAGGCAGTCTCCAAGAATTGGATGCGATTGAACAGATTAAAAAAAAAAAAAAAGCAATACTTCCCATTGTTTTCAAAGTCGGCACCCCTCCTGAGGTCCCACCATCTTCCAGACTGTCAAAGCCTTCTTACCCCTAGGAAGCGTTTGCTAATATTCGACCAATTCACCCAACTATAACTGAAATCACTTCTTCCAGATCCTGCCCAGGGGACAGAAAGGACCTGATTCGCCTTCGGGGTGGGGGGTCTTCTCTTTGGCAACCGCAGTTCCTCCACATCTTCTGCAGAGCGTAAGTTTCTAGTCCCTCGGCCGCGCACGCACGCACGCACGGCGCCTTTCCCAAGGCAGAGTCCCACCACCCCCCGGCTCCAGGCTGCTTGCGTTACCCCTCCGCGGCTCCGCTCGCGCGACCCGCGCTCGGGCAAAGGCAAGCGGGGGAGAGGAGCTTCTCCAGGGTCCAGCCTGCCCCCCCCCCCGGGCTGGAAGGTCCGCCCCGCCCGGCGCCCCCCGCCCGCGGGTCTCACCCGCTGTACTTCTGGATCGGGACTACGGTGCGCAGGGGCTGCACCACGCCGCCCGCGGGACCGCTGGAGAAGGCGGCCAAGGCGGCTTCGAGGGCCGAGACGAGCGGGCGGGGGCCGGGCCAGTGCTGCTCCACCGCCCCGGCACCCAGGAACGCGGGCGCAGCGCCGGCGCGGCTCATGGTGGCGGCGGCGGCGAGGCGAGGCTAGCTGAGCTGGCTGGCGCGCAGGCAACCCTCGCCCCGGCCGCTCCTCCTCGCCCGTCCACCGCCCACGGCCAGCCCGGCGCCGCCGCAGCGCCCAGCACCGCCTAGAGGGCGCGGCGCGGCGACCCGGCGGAGCGCAGCTCTGCCCCCGCCCCGTGCCGAAGGGCGGCGGCGGCGCCGGCTTCTCCGTGCGAGGGGCGCCCGGGAGGCTCGCGGGGAGCGCCAGGGATCAGATTTCCCCGAGATTTGGGGATGGTGCGCGGGCGGCCCGGAGCATCAGGGGATGATGGGAGATGAGATGCAGCCCGGAGCATCTAGGGATGATGGGAGATGAGATGCAACCTGGAGCATCTGGGGATGATGGGAGATGGAGCCTGGAGCATCTGGGGATGATGGGAGATGCAGCCTGGAGCATCTGGGAATGATGGGAGATGCAGCCTGGAGCATCTCGGGATGATGGGAGAACACACTTTTTGCTACTTCATATGAAGCAGAGTTTCTTCCTCCTTCAACTGCCTGCTCTGACCCAACGCTTTTTCACACATGCAGCTGATCTTGGGGCCACCCGATCTGGATGCCAAAAATGCACCTGGCCGCCTTAGTTTGGAGCCAAGAGGTGTGGACATCTCTCCCTCTGTGCTGCCACCTAGCGGTGGGCACCGTTGCAGCCCAGGTGAGGCAGCCGCAGGGAATAAATTGGATGACCCCGTTGATTTTGCCCCCAACCTTTAAATCTGGATTAAAAATTCTAATTTCCCTCTCCGGCTTGATGCTGAGACTTTTTTCATCTTGCTGGTTGGTCCCTGTTGCATGAAAGTAATCTGGTTACATTTCGATTTGGGGAGCATTTTATTTATTTCGCAAACAATTTTGTTGGGGAGGGTTAAGCTGCTTTGAGATCTCTTTTTTAAAACGGGGTACAATTGTGTTAAAAATGAGAATAGGAAAATCCTTTGTATCTGAGGAAAGGGGCGGGGCTTTAAAGGGGGCAGGGCAGGCAGGCTTTCCTGTGCCTGTCCCAAAAGAAGTACAGGTAAGGTATGACAAATGCAACCTCACGCATACATGTAATGCAACACATGTTGGCCTAGAAGTAAGTTTAGGATAGGATTGTACACTCCCCTGATTTTAAATACAAAATTGCTAGCTATTTCTCATACACTTTATGCAGTGTTTCTCAATGTTGGCAGCTTTTGGATGTGTGGACCTCAACTCCCAGAATTCCCCAGCCAGCCATGCTGGGAGTTGAAGTCCACACATCCAAAAGCTGCCAACGTTGAGAAACACTGCCTTTGTGGATGGAGAATGTGACACTTGCCAAAGCTGATGCTGATAAAAAGCAAATGGCAGGCAACCATTCAGCTGGTACAGCCTTCCCACCACATATCCATCTGCTTGATTTCCTTGAAACTTGAAGCCAGCGCCTGTAGGAAGAGCCCTGCAAAGTATTTATTGATTTATTAAATTTATATGCCGCCCAACTCCCAGCAACTCTGGGCAATTTACAAAATACTTTTTTAAAAATCATTTAAAACAAGAAAACAACACAAAACAAAAAAAGAGCAAAGATGGCAGAGACAACCAAACCAGTGGGAATCTCGGGGGTGGGGGGACCTCCTTCCACAGGGCTACAGAGAAGGTGAGCTTCCAGGGTCCCAACAGATGGCATTGTTTAATTGAAGGAAACCAGAGCACGCCAACCCTGCCAGGTTGGATTGGTCAGGCAGATACTATAGGAGACAGGTGGATCTGCAAGTAACTGGACCGTATGCCATGTAGGGCTTTATAGGTAAGAACCAGCACCTTGAATCACACCTGGAAGCAAACAGGTAACCAGTACAGCTTGCGAAGCGGAGTTGTTACCTGGGCATACCAAGGCGTGACCATCACTGCCCTCCCTGCTGCATTCTGGACCAGTTGAAGTTTCTGGGTGGTCTTCAAGGGCAGCCCCATGAGGAGTGCATTGTGGTAGTCAAGCCAGTAGGTGCCCAGGACATGTATGACTGTCTGAAGGGCCTGCCAGATCCAGAAAAGGGCCCAAATGTCCAACTATTGCACTCGAACTTCCTTGTCCCACTGGGAGAAATATGCTCCCATTCGCAACCATCCCCGCAGATGGAGAAGTCGGCCAACTGCAACCTACAACCGGACGCTCTTGCCTGACTTGATGCTCCCCTTGATTTAGACTGGGACGCTCTAGCCCCTAACTCTCCCGTTAGAAAGCCCCAGGTAACCTTCGAACGTCCCTGGCTCGATGGTTCGGCGCTAGCGGGGAAGCGCGGGAGGGTCGCGCGGGGCAGGCTGGGAAGGCCGACAGCTTCCGCTTTCGTTTCCGGCGCCGCCATTTTGGGTTCCTTCCCGGGGAGGGTCGGCGGTTTGCGGCCTCGGCGGCGATGAAGCCCCTTCTGGTGCTGGCGCGGTGCCTCCCCGTGAGTCAATTCCGGCCGGCGGGCGGCGGCGAAACCGGGCAGCCGGCGGGGGCGGCGAGCTGAGATAGGCGGCGTCCCTTCCCGAGCGTGGAAGCGACCTTGACCGGGTCCTTTCAGCGAAGGGGGGCGGCCGGGCCGCTGCTGCTGCTGCTTCTCAGGGGCCGGTTGAGGGAGGCCAAAGGCCGCTTGGGGTGCCTGAGGCCGAGCCCTGGTTAGGCTCGCCTGGCTGGGACGCCCCTGCAGGGAGGTCTAGGGGTCGTCGGGCTCTGCCTGGGGGGAAAGGAGAAATCCCTGCACGTTGAAAGCTAGCAGGTCAGGGCGATGGGTGTATGGCCTTATCCAAAGGACGTATGACTTCTCTTGGGTGAAGAACTGTGCCCCAAGTTGGCTAGGACTCCGTTTATTTATTTATTTATCTATCCATCCATCCATCAGATTTATTACTGCCCATCTCACCCACAAGGAGGGACTCTGGGCGGTTCACAATAAAAACATTCAACCACAATATCATATACAATAATGTACGACAATATCAATGACATAAAAATATAAATATATTAAAATATAATAAAATCCAGATGGCTAAGATTTTCTCTCTATCCGCAAGCGAACAGGGCAATTCTCTGGAGCTAACCATCCTCAAGAAGAACTATTCTCTTTCCCACCCAGGCATGTTGACAGCCAGGTTTTTAATTTTTTTCGGAAGTCCAGGAGCGAGGGGACCTGCCTCGACTCCCAGGGGAGAATGTTCCAAAGGGCAGGTGCTGTTGCAGAGAAGGCATGCTTCCGCGATCCCGCCAGATGAAACTCTTTAACAGATGGGATCCATAGCATGCCCTCTCTTTTCTAACTCATATTTGATTGCTGTGCTATTTTATTTTTGTTCCAAAGGGCAGGTGCTGTTGCAGAGAAGGCATGCTTCCGCGATCCCGCCAGATGAAACTCTTTAACAGATGGGATCCATAGCATGCCCTCTCTTTTCTAACTCATATTTGATTGCTGTGCTATTTTATTTTTATCCCATTTGTTGTGTTCCTAAATGTTTTTATTGTGCTGCAAATGTTATCCTACGGTCATTACTTTTTTAAAAAATTGCATGGTTTTAAAAGCAGTTGCAGAGGGAGGCTGGGAAGGTAGAAAATAGGTAGACAGCCCAGCAGTGGATGGATGCAAAGGGGAGAAAATGTCAGGGGCTGTCTTAAGGAAAAGGGCCCTGCACGTGGAGTCTTGCTCTGGGAAATAATAAGGCAGGTATTAAAACGTTCACTTCCCAAGTGGGACAGTTTACTTATTTTTATTGGCCAGTGGCATCCTGCCTATGAAGGATTCGTTGAAGACGTGGAGATCTGTCTGCACATCATTAGAACATTGGAAGATTATCTTCAATAATGGTTTCTTACTGTCCTTTCTTGGAATAATCATGACATACATAGCAGTGCATAGTTCTGTGGAAAGTTCAGGAAGTAGCTGCTAAGTGGCATTTGAACAACTGGTGGCCATTTTTTCTCTACAATTGCATTCCCAAAGCTGTAAGCAAATTTGTAAAATCTGAGGAATGATACTGCTGAGGAAGCACCAGTCAGGAATTACCTCTTATTGGCAGTAAAGAGGACTATGCAGAGCACTGATGTATAGATATGCTTTTCTGCCCTAAAATGAGATCACAAGGCAGTTCAAAATATCTGAAGTCTTGTTAAATTTAAATAATGGATCATTAATGCAAACTGAAGTAAGAAAAATTTTTCTTCCTTTATAATAATAGCTTTGCTATTCTAAACGAATTGCACGTATGGTTTTTGAATAAGTTGTAAGGCTTTGTTTCTACCCAGTGAATAAGGCTTAATACAGTTGGGAGAAAAGAGTAGCACAGTTTATTCTTAGGGAGTCAGCGTTGCAATGTTTGCTGTTCTGTGCCATACTGAAATTCTAAATCAGATGATTTCTTATATGAGAATGGGTGTTTAAATCTCCCCATGTAGCTGCCCAGAGTCATTGTATGTGAGATGGGTGGTAGAGAAATTTGACAAATAAATAAATAAATTTGAGTTGAATATGTTTTACCAGGAAATTAAGCAAAACTGTTTTTGCTATGTGGACAGCCTACAACTTGGATGTTCTGGTGATTTATATATATTTCTTCAAAACTATATTGTGTTTATATTCTCTTAATAGAAAAGGTTTTATTCTGTCCATGCTGCGTCCAGAGTTAAAGCCTCTGCAGTACCAAAAGTGCAGCTACAACCCCAGGAACTTGAGGTCAGTCTGAACTTGAAAGAATGTGCTTTGCATTTTGACGTTTTGGTTAAAGTAAAGTCACACGAGTCTTACATGGACTGATTTCTCCTTTCCTAAATGCAGATCACAAAATTACCAAGCGGTTTGGTGATTGCCTCTCTGGAGAACTATTTGCCACTTTCTAGCATTGGTCTCTTCATAAAAGCAGGCAGTAGATATGAGACCTCCACTAATCTGGGAACTTCTCATCTGCTCCGTCTTGCTGCCAGCTTGGTAAAATGCCCTTTTTGATTTACTTTTAGAAAATACCTTTCACGTTATTAAGGTCTAATGTGCTAAACATGAATGGGAGGTTGGAGAATCAGTGAGGCAGCTCAGTAAAGTCCAGGTAGAATTTTGAAAGAACCTTTTTTTTTTTTTTTTTTGGTGTTAAAAAAGATGGTCAAAAGTAAAAAGGATATGGGATGGCGCAGTTAGCCAAATTGGTTGCCTGAGACGTTTACCAAATTCTCCTCAGTGGGTGGCCTCTAAGCCAGAACTGGAAGCCTTGAAGTGAAGTCAGCTAATGCTGTCTTATTATGTAGTAATTTGGAGATAAGTCTTGGCAATATGATGAATGCCTTCACGTAGCATACTGGATCATGGTAATTTCAGCATAATATGAATAAGCAACAATTATGGATTAATATAAGGTGCAAACCAAACTGATTTGTTTATTCGTTTAGTTGCTTCCGACTCATCATGACTTCATGGACCAGCCCACGCCAGAGCTTCCTGTCGGTAGTCAACACCCCCAGCTCCCCCAGGGATGAGTCCATCACCTCTAGAATATCATCCATCCATCTTGCCCTTGGTCAGCCCCTCTTCCTTTTGCCCTCCACTCTCCCTAGCATCAGCATCTTCTCCAGGGTGTCCTGTGTTCTCATGATGTGGCCAGAGTATTTCAGTTTTGCCTTTAATATCATTCCCTCAAGCGAGCAGTCTGGCTTTATTTCCTGGAGGATGGACTGGTTGGATCTTCTTGCAGTCCAAGGCACTCTCAGAATTTTCCTCCAACACCACGGTTCAAAAGCATCGATCTTCCTTCGCTCAGCCTTCCTTATGGTCCAGCTCTCGCAGCCATATGTTACTACGGGGAACACCATTGCTTTAACTATGCGGACCTCTGTTGTCAGTGTGAGGTCTCTGCTCTTAACTATTTTATCGAGATTTGTCATTGCTCTTCTCCCAAGGATTAAGTGTCTTCTGATTTCCTGACTGCAGTCAGCATCTGCAGTAATCTTCGCACCTAGAAATACAAGGTCTTTCACTGCTTCTACATTTTCTCCCTCTATTTGCCAGTTCAATCAAGCTGGTTGCCATAATCTTGCTTTTTTTGAGGTTTAGCTGCAAGCCAGCTTTTGCACTTCTTTCACCTTCATCATAAGGCTCCTCAGTTCCTCTTCGCTTTCAGCCATCAAAGTGGTATCATCTGCATATCTGAGATTGTTAAAGTTTCTTCCAGAGATTTTAACTCCAGCCTTGGATTCCTCAAGCCCAGCATGTCGCATGATGTGTTCTGCGTACAAGTTGAATAGGTAGGGTGAGAGTATACAGCCCTGCCGTACTCCTTTCCCAATCTTAAACCAGTCCGTTGTTCTGTGGTCTGTTCTTACTGTTGCTACTTGGTCGTTATACAGATTCTTCAGGAGGCATACAAGATGACTGGTATCCCCATACCACTAAGAACTTGCCACAATTTGTTCTAGTCCACACAGTCAAAGGCTTTAGAATAGCCAATAAAACAGAAATAGATGATTTCTGAAACTCCCTGGCTTTTTCCATTATCCAGCGGATATTGGCAATTTGGTCCCTAGTTCCTCTGCCTTTTCTAAACCCAGCTTGTACATCTGGCAATTCTTGCTCCCTGAATTGCTGAAGTCTACCTTGCAGGACCTTGAGCATTACCTTACTGGCATGCAAAATGAGTGCCACTGTTCGATAGTTTGAACATTCTTTAGTGTTTCCCTTTTTTGGTATGGGAATATAAGTTGATTTTTTCCAATCTGATGGCCATTCTTGTGTTTTCCAAATTTGCTGGCATATAGCATGCATTACCTTGACAGCATCATCCTGCAAGATTTTGAACAGTTCAGCTGGGATACCGTCGTCTCCTGCTGCCTTGTTATTAGCAATGCTTCTTAAGGCCCATTCAACCTCACTCTTCAGGATGTCTGGCTCTAGCTCACTGACCACACTGTCAAAGCTATCCCTGATATTATTATCCTTCCTATACAGGTCTTCTGTATATTCTTGCCACCTTTTCTTGATCTCTTCTTCTTCTGTTAGGTCCTTGCCATCTTTGTTTTTGATCATACCCATTTTTGCCTGGAATTTACCTCCAATGTTTCTAATTTTCTGGAAGAGGTCTCTTGTCCTTCCTATTCTATTGTTTTCTCCCACTTCCGCGCATTGCTTGTTTAAAAATAATTCCTTATCTCTTCTGGCTAACCTCTGGAATTTTGCATTTAATTGGGCATATCTCCCCCTATCACCGTTGCCTTTTGCTTTCCTTCTTTCTTGAGCTACTTCTAGTGTCTCAGCAGACAGCCATTTTGCCTTCTTGGTTTTCTCTTTCTTTGGGATGTATTTTGTTGCTGCCTCCTGAACAATGTTGCAAACTTCTGTCCATAGTTCTTCCGGGACCCTATCTACTAAGTCCAGTCCCTTAAATCGATTCTTCAGCTCCACTGCATATTCCTTAGGAATATTAGTGAGCTCATATCTAGCTGATCTGTGGGTCTTCCCTAATCTCTTTAGTCTGATCCTAAATTGTGCAAGAAGAAGTTCGTGATCTGAACTACAGTCAGCTCCAGGCCTTGTTTTTACCGACTGTACAGATGTCTGCCACCTTTGGCTGCAAAGGATGTAGTCAATCTGATTTCGGTGTTGTCCCTCTGGTGAAGTCCATGTATAAAGCCATCTCTTAGGTCGTTGGAACGGCAAGAATACTGGGGTGGGTTGCCATGACCTTCCCCCGGGATTGCATTTAGTCTGACCTCTCTGTCATGACCTTCCCGTCTTGGGTGGCCCTTCACGGTTTAGCTCATGGCATCATTGAGGTGCTCAAGCTCCAGCACCACGACAAGGTAACAACCAAACTGATACTATGAACCAAATATTCTAGGGCCATTTTTGCCATTGGAAGTCAGCTCTAAGTAATCTTAATACATTAATGATGTTATATGTTACAATTACCCAAGTTTGCCTTCCTTCATAGTTGGTGTTAATACTGTTGATAGATTCAGTTTTAATCAGTGAATTTATCTAATCTTTTATGTCACTCTTATAGTACTTTGTCATCGGTGGGAGAACAAGAGGCCCAGGGCAGTTTTCAGCAAAAGCTGTGACTCTCTAATAGAATCTGGTTCTGGTGGAGAGGATCTAAGCCTTTTGAATTTCCATAAAATATCGATCATTTTATTTGTTTGTTTGTTTGTTTTTATTTTATTTATTTTCTATCCTGCCTTTATTATTTTTATAAATAACTCAAGGTGGCGAACATACCCAATACTCCTTCCTCCTCCTATTTTCCCCACAACAACAACCCTGTGAGGTGCGTTGGGCTGAGAGAGAGGGACTGGCCCAAGGTCACCCAGCTGTATTCTCCTTACTTTGGTTCCCATTATCTTTCTCAGTCCTACCTATTGAAAGCTAAATAGTTCAGTGGTATGAGATTGATATGATGTGTCTGGTTATACAGGTATATGTCCTCGACTTATGGCCACAATCAGGACCGGAATTTCCATTGTAAGCCATTGCGGTCATAAGTTGAGTTACCACGTAACCAGACCCTAATTTTACAATCATTTTTACTATGGTCGTTAAGGGAATCCAGCTTCCCCAGTGAGTGTTTTTTGCCGGAAAGTGGCGAGAAATGTCACAAAACACGATCACGTGACCACGGGACGCTGCAACTGATCATAAATCCGAGCCGGTTGCCAAGTGCCCAAAATGCGTTCATGTGACTGTGGGGTGGTGGTGCGACGCTTGGAAGTGCTTTATGGGCTGTAAAGCACCCATTCCGAGGCCATCGAAATTTTGAACCATCATTAGACGAACGGTTGTAAGTCGAGGACTACCCGTAATGCACAATGGCGAAGGTACATTTCTTTATGAGATGGCTATGGCTGCACCCTGCCTTGATAGTTCCAACTCAAACTGTAAAACCTTTTTCCCATTCTTCCTTCAGACCACAAAAGGAGCTTCTTCCTTTAAGCTTGTCACTGGCATTGACGGTGTTGCAGCAAATCTCAGGTTTGTTACGGAAAGTTCACCTGTCTTTTGAAGAGTTTGGGGAAATAGATTCTCCCAAGTTGTTTGCTCACAGGGTGCTTCTTTTAATAACCAGGAAGTCATATATGTTTGAATTCTGCATTTTGCCAGATATGCAGACAAGGCATTTGAACAGTTCACAGCAGGACAGTGGAGGGCAGAGAAGTCTTTAAACCAGCAGGAAAAACTGGAGGCTTTTCATATTTTAATATTAAAATTGAGCCCATCTTAAAGAATCTTTGGATTTGCAGGGGTTTTTTAGTGATTTGTTTTGCATAAGTGTTTTCCCAAGTGTATTGGCAGGTAGAGCAATTATTTTAAGAGCAAAGAACTTTTGGTTTGATAATCCCGCCTTAACGATACTAGTGATGACAAAAAAAAAATATCTCGGTGTAGCCAATCCCGGATTTCAGATATTTCCAAAATATTTTCCATTCTGGAAGATGTACATTTTTGTTCTTTCTTTTTTTAGTGTGACTGCTACCAGAGAGAACATGGTTTATTCTGTTGAATGTCTGCGTGATTACATGTAAGCATCTAGACGTGTAACAAATCCATTCTCCATTCAGTGAGCATTCTTGTTGATGAAATTGTGGAACGTTTTGTGCTAGTAGTTTTTCCATTAAAAGTCTTTTTAAATACATCTTAGTTTTCTTTGCTTTCTTTATTCAGTGATACCGTGCTGGAGTATTTAATAAATGTCACTACTGCTCCAGAATTCAGGCCCTGGGAAGTATCTGAACTCAGAACCCGTTTAAGAACTGACAAGGAAATTGCCTTTCACATCCCCCAAGTCTGTAAGTGATTTTTAAGCTGGATGGCTATAGTATTAGTTCTTTAAAATGGGTGGGGAAACTTTTCTGCTACAACTATGTTTCTTCAGAAATTATTTGCTGCATGCTAGAAGTGGGTGAGTCCACCCCTTCCATTCCTCCAATTCCATTCTTCCATTTTCCTCGTATCCCCTGCTCTTTTAGACTGACAGAGGAAATTGCAGATGCAAAACATGAGACTGACTGACTGACTGTTTTTAGATTTAGGCCACAGGCTGTTGCCAATTCCCATTTTTAAAAAATCTGCATTAGCTGCTCTGTGTGTGTTTGTCACAACAGCGTTCTGAAGATGTTTTGAAAGTGACCGGCGAAGTCTAGGTTCAAAACTATTGTGCTCTCTGTGAGTGTAACTGCTTTCAATTAACAATTCTCATCCCTTGCTGTGATAAAGGGACTTGAGTATGGGTAGTCCTCAGTTACTGACTGCCTCATTCAGCGACTATTTGAAGTTACGACAGTGCTAAAAAAAACTTTACAACCAATGCCTGCATTTACGACCTTTGCAGTGTCCCTCAGTCACGTGATCGCCATTGCAATCAGTACACGTCCTGTGCCTGACCCGTGGCTTTTCTTTCCCCTTGCAGAGTGGAGAGATTGGAGAGGAAGGGATCACAAGAGAGCGAGCAGGCACACAATGGGGAATACACTAAGCTGTTTATTATTATTATTATTATTACTATTATTACTATTATTAATCAAATTTATCGCCGCCCATCTCCCAAAAGGGCCTCTGGGCGGTTTACAATAAAACATAAGAAAAAAATAAAACTGTAAAATACTATAATACATAATAAAATAAATATGATAAAAACCCCAATGGCTGGAAGTTCTCTGTGATTTGCAAGCAGAGCAGGGTCCTTCTAAGAAACTAACCATCCCCAGGAATGACTACTCTCTCTCCCGCCCCAGGCGTGATAACAGAACCAGGTCTTTAGTTGTTTCCTAAAGTCCAGGAGGGAGGGAGCCAATCTCACTTCCGGGGGAAGGATGTTCCAAAGGGCAGGGGCTGCTGCAGAGAAGGCCCGCCTCCTGGACCCCACCAGATGGAATTCTCTTACAGACGGGGTCTGTAGCATGCCCTCTCTGCGTGACCGGGAGGGACGGGTTGATGTGATGGGGAGGAGACGGTCCCTTAGGTAACCTGGACCCGTGTTTGTGTAGTGTGCTCTGGGCTGCCAGGGCCACTGCATTCCTTTCGATGTGTATTCCCCATTGCGTGCCTACTTACTCGCTTGTAATCCCTTCTTCTCCAATGAATGTAAATACAAACAATTCCCTTCTTGCTAATTATCCCAGCTCCGGGGTGAGCATTCCAAAGGGTGGGGGAGTGGGGAAAAGGAAAGCACAGTCACAGTCACATGATTTCCCACATAGCAAGCACTTCGCTTAATGGTCGCTGCCAGTCCCGATTGTGGTTGCTAAACGAGGACTACCTGTGAGTAATTCTTTATGTTCAGTGGCATTTCAGAAATGTTTTTATTAATGTGAAAGTCTGCTTTTCAAATGGATCATATTTTTGGTGGCTCAAGTGAGCCTGAAGGATAGCTTAGCTAATTCCACAAAATAGCTCTAATTTCCAGCCAATATCTGTGGTTTATGCCTTTGCTAGTTGGTTAAGCACTTTGGAGTATTTATTTCTACTTTTTTATATATATTAAAAAAAATCTTGTCAATGGGGCTTCACTTCTGAGTTGAGGAAAAACGGTACATGCAGGCGATGGGACTTTTGTTCCTGTAGAATGCAGCTTGGGTGCAGATTTTGTTCATTTTATTTGTTACATTTATATAGCCGCTCATCTCACACTTGCGCACACAATTAAAATAACCAAAAAACAATTCCTTTGACTTGTTTTGTAGTCAATTCAAGTGTTCCCTTCCATTTTGCTTAGGTGTTCTGGAGAATTTGCACGCAGCAGCTTACCGAAATGCCCTTGCCAATTCTTTATATTGTCCGGACTTCATGATTGAGAAGATTACATCAGAACAGGCAAGAATCTGAATGGTACTTTTACAGTGGTAATGTATGGAGAACCTCTGCTTTGGTCATCAGTAGGCTTGGGTAGGGCAGGGCTTCATATCATGCAGGATTGGTTTGTAGAATTCGCTGCCCTAAGATGTAATGATGAGTATCAGTTTAGTAGTCTTTAAAAGGGATTAGATGAGACAGCAAAGTATGGGCCTATGAATGCAAGAAGTTGTGACTGCCTTATTCTGCCTTTACTATCCAAGACAGTAACTGGGGGCCCCGGCTGTAGAAGGGAGTTCTTGCATTCTGCTTGTGGACTTCCAGGGGGCATCTTTTTAGCTGCTGTATGGTAGACAAGTGGCCCTTTGAAGTGACCCAGAAGGATTCCTCTTATCCTCTCATTTTAGTTTCACATCAGCTCTTTTGAAGGGTTTACCTCTGTCTTTATCACAGTTGCACCAGTACGTCCAGAACAACTTCACAAGTGCCCGAATGGCCTTGGTTGGGCTCGGTATGTAATCTGCCATTTGTGTTTTATGCCGTGCTGTATTCCTTTAAAGACAACTCTCTAACCTCTAAAATTGGGTGTTCCTTCTGACCCAGGTGTTGTCTTGCAGGTGTCAGCCATGCCGACCTAAAACAGGTCGGAGAACAGTTTCTTAACATTCGCAGTGGGGCTGGCTTAGCTGGCGAAAAGGCCAAATATCGTGGAGGTAAGCTGCAATCTTCTACCCTGGCTCTTCCAGTGCTGTTTTTCAGCGCTCTTAGATTGCTGGGCATGCTTGTCGAACCCTCAGACCTTTTATTATGGAACTACCATCTTTAGCGTTGTCTTACTGCAAACACAGGTGTGGCTTTTGAAAGATAAAAATGCTATTAACCCGCTATTAGCTATTCATCCTGTTCCGCCAAGAAATCCATAATCTTTCACAAGAATATAGGAAGCATTGAGTCAGTGCGTTGGACCATTCAGCCCAGGGGTGCTCCTGAATGAAGCACGGCTTTCTTCAGCCCCTAATAGCCTCCCAACACGTGGCCTGGGGCTGGCCAGAGCCATATCCCAAAATATCCGGAGGGGGCTACATTGCTTACCCAGGACTGGGTTTCTGTCACGGTTCCTGTTCCCATGTTCCTGAAACATTGCAACGAGTTCCCCTGCCACGCTGGTGCTGACACGTGTTGTTGTCCAGGAGGGGGCTGCTACTGCTCCTTGGTGCCAGGCAGCGAGCTGCATGATGCAAGTCGGGAGGAGTGCACCTTTGGGCTATCTTAACTGGTCAAGGACGTTACCCGAAGACTGCCAGCAACCGTTACAAACACCTGCAGGGGGATGGAATTGTACTGACTCTGCGGGGAGGGACTTGAGATTGCTTGTAGGTTAATTGGGAGAAATCCTGCGCTTTTGGTATTCTCAGGTTTGCCTGTGATCCTGCATACTATTCATCATTAAATCAGATTTCCATAGAAGTCCTGTGTGAGTCTGATTGTTGTTTTGGATAGGCAGTCATTGCAGTTTCTCTCATTACTATGTGATTCTTCATTGGATCCAGGTTGGCAAAACAGGCATTCTAACACTGGATTACGTTGCTTTTCCCCAATAATTCTCATTCTAATCCAATAAGATGCATTAAGATGGGTATATATGACTGGCCCTTGGTGAACATCATGGATGAATAAGACTTTGATCCCAGTTGTTAAGTCCAGCACTCAAACCACTCTATCACGTTGCTGCACGGATCCTAATTGGCTTCCCATTCTAACTTTTCCAATTGCATTCCAGGGAAAAGTTTTTTTAAAAAAAATCTTCTTGATGTTTCTGGTTAGATTTCCCTTAAGTATTGTTTGTTGATCTGCACAACTCCAGGGGAAATGCTGAATGCATATTTTAGGTGAACACCTGTCTGTAAGGGATGATGATCTAGCAAGTATTTTCTACGATCAGAGAGTTTTCTGGGACGTTTCCTAGGATGCATAGAGATGGAGGGCTTTGGTGAAAAAAGTGAGTGACAATACTGAGCAATCAGTATTCGGATTCTTGGCATACTTCGTCTAGGCTAATTTATCCTCTTTTTTGCCTTGTACTAAGGTGAAGTCCGAGAACAGCACATTGATAACTTCGTCCACGCTGTTGTAGTAGCGGAAGGAGCTGCTGTTGGGAGTGCGGAAGTGAATGCATTTAGCGTCCTTCAGAATATCCTTGGGGCAGGGCCTCTCATTAAGAGAGGAAGCAGGATTACCAGCAAATTTGTCCAGGAGATTGCGAAGACAACTTCCCTACCATTTGATGTAAGCATTTAAACTTCTCTTATTTCTTTTTTTATCAAGGCGAAAAAGCAGAGCTTTTTAAAATATATATATTTGGTAAGAATTGTGTGTGAAATCCTTGTCTTTATAATATTTGGCAGGAGTGTGTGTGGCAAAATAACTCAGGAGCATTTCTTGTACTACAAGTAGTCCTCATTTAGGTTGAGCAACCACAATTAGGACTGTCAACTTGGTCGTTAAACAAAACGGTCGCTAAGGGAAACCAAGGCCATGCTTATGATCTTACTTCAGCTTCCTTTTGATTTACAGACCTGTGAAGGTTGTAAATGTGAGGATTGGCCGCAGTTACCTTTCGTCACCGTTGTAACTGTGAACGGTTGCTAAACAAGGACTACCTGTCGTCTCTTTTTAACTAATATAGATCTGTGCCTGTAATGGAGGTTCTCCACTGATTGTGCCCTCGGTTCATGCCAGAGATGAAGCATTTGAGCTTCCTAACAGTGAGAACAGTTCCTGTCATGAGTGAGGATGGCCAGCAGGGGGCTCCCCTCCAGCCTGTCAAGCGCATGCGTAGCACTGAGGAATTGGTCAGCCATTCCAAGAGACACAGATCGGGCCCGCCTTAACCCTTGGGGGTTATATGTCTGGGTTTTCCCACGCTTCTTCAGTTTGTTAGGATTCCTGTTAAGTACTAGCAATAAACACTAGAGACCAGTTCCTTGTCTCAGTGTGTTTCCTGGTTGTTAGGACAGTTCCACAGTGGAACCATCGCCCCAAAAGATGGTGGCCCCTCTGCACTCGGGGTGTTCAGGCAGAAGCTAGCAGCCAATGTTTACTGCACTTAATGGGATGTTGGGCTTGGCGGCAAAAGGCCCCTTTCAGCCCTTGAATCCTGTGGTCAGATTAACGATGAACTTCCATTCATTGATCATCAGTTTTTAAAAGATTTTCTTAACGGAATCATTTTGAAGACCCCTTCCAATCCCTCAGGTGGCAAGTGCCATTTAGAAGAAGAATTCCTCCTTTTCTCCTACAGGAAAAGTTGCCCTTCTAAGATCCTTGCGAACAGTTAGTGCATCAACTAAATGAAATGTGTTTTTTTCTTTCAGAACTATTTTTGGTACGATTGCTCGACTAAAGTATATAAAATTGATTCGCTTAGGTTTCATTAAGTGGGAATCCTAGTCTGTAAGCAGATGCTTAAATTTCAGTTCATCTTAACTCCCAGCAGTTTGCAGGATTAAAAATAAGTTATACTGAAGGAAAAAAACATTCTGGAATATGGTAACTGAAAGCCTTATATTGCAGGTAACGGCATTTAATGTGAATTACACCGATTCTGGGCTTTTTGGCATATACACCGTATCTCAAGCCTCAGTCACTGGGGAGGTAAGATATCAGTGCTGATGTCGTTCTAGTTCACCTTGAGGCCTATGGGCTGCTTGCACTCCCAAGTACATTCTTAGGGTGGGTGTGCCAAAATTTGTAACTCTTTTGGGAAGGATTTTAAAGGGAAAAATGGATGTCTTTGAGGGTGGTGTACTTCCAGCTACTGCAGCCAAAAGTGAAATATTTTGTAACTATTGTGTCAAGGTAATCAAAGCTGCTTTGAATCAGATGAAGGCGGTTTCCCAGGGTGGAGTGACTGATGAAGAAGTCTCAAGAGCCAAGTAAGTTTTCTTTTGCGATACGGTGACTTGTTCACTGTTCGAAAAGGCTGTGGCTCCTTCTCCTTTCTGTAAAATATTCTTGCCTTTCAGGTATGGCTATGTGTAATATAACTCTTTGTGTCTGTTAAAGCTTGATTAAGCTAGAGTAAAAAATTCACAACTTTATCTGTGAAACTTGCTAATCATCCAGAATGAACAATCAAGTGGTATTCAAAAGCAAGACTGTAATTCAGAGATAGAGCACATGCTTTGAATACAAAAATTTCCTGGTATCTCAAGGGCATTGTCTGCTAAGTCAGGCCAGAGAATACTGAGGTAAGTGGTCAAGCAGCTAGTGTTTGTAATCAGTTGAATATTTAAAAAAAACAGTAAAAACACTGTTACGTAAAATTTGTTTATTCCGAAGTTGTTTTTACATGATTTTATAAAGAACATGATTATGGTATTTTTATCTTGGAGATATTTTATTGAAACTTGTTTTTGTTCCCAGTTGTATAAGTGAAACGTCTCAGGTGACTTTCATGTTGCCTTCCTTAGAGAATCTCCTTAATTCCACACTGACAGCCATTTTAACATAACCTGCACCCTTTGATTCAACTGCAATGTAAAATAAACGCTTGTCAAAAGCAAAGTGACAGTAATTGTAAATGTATTCAGTTTTATCCTTTTCACACATTTTATCTCTTTTCTTTCAGTATCCATTTCACAATCAGTTAATCTAGCATTGTACCATAATTTTGAAAATGTCAGCTTTGTAGGGGGAATGCATCATAAAAAGCTTACAAATCAAACCGGGTCATAAAATTTGCATGCCACGTGTGGCATCAGGTTCAGCGTATCTGAAAATCCAGCACTCTGGAGTCCTTGGTGGTCTCTGAGCTTGGTTGTTTGTTTGCAGATGCTTCGTTGCCTGACCAGGCAACATCTGCAGATGTTGAAGATCTTCAAGATGTGGCCTAGTCAGGCAACGAAATGTCTGCAAGCCAACAACCAAGGTCAGAGAGCACCAAGGACTCCACCGGTCAGCCCTGAGCTACAGAGATTCTCTTCTATTAATCTAGCACTCTGCTTGACTTGCTAATGAAGACACTGGGTGTTCTCTGAACCCTGAAGGGAGGAAACTGCCTGGGAGCAATTTAGGCCTGTAGAGAGAATGGGTGGACCGTGGGCTGTACCACTTTGGTGGGTAAGGGTACTCCCCTTTCTGGAAGCAGCCATATTTCATCACTTGTAGAAATCAATAGGAGTTTTGTCATTTTTCTGTGGAAAGTGTCCTAACCCTAACTCTAAAATACAATAGCTTGACATGGTAGAGCTGTGAGCAGGCTGTGGTACTTAACCTTCTCTCCCCGACTCATTGACAGGCAGCAACTGAAGGCAGCTTTTTTTATGTCTGTGGAGTCTTCAGAAGGCTTGCTGAATGAAATCGGCAGCCAGGCATTAGCATCTGGGACGTATACATCACCAGCCACTGTGGCTGAACAGATCGATTCAGTGACCACTGCAGATGTGGTGAACGTAAGTAACGTGCCGGTCAGTTATGATAATAAGATCAGAAACCAAATTAAGCAGAAGTTCATCTCTGCATTTAGTAGGCAGGAATGGGGGGAACTCCTGTGGTCTTAAGAGAGTTAATGATTTGCTTCATGACAGGGTCAACAGTCCTCTTAACCATGACTGAGTCCTGAACCACAGGCTCTCCTGTCTTCAGTGCTGAGTGTTTACAGCGGTGTTTCTCAACCTTGGCAACTTTAAGACGCGTGGACTTCAAGTTGAAGTCCACGCGTCTTAAAGTTGCCAAGGTTGAGAAATACAGGTTTACAGGGACAGGGCTTGCTCTGAGATTCCATAATGCCAACTGCAGCTATATTAGGCAAGTGCCTATTGTTAATTTGCAAACTCCAAAGTAAACATGTTCTGTTTGCTCACACTGTGGATAATACTTTGGGATTGGGCATCTGCTGCATTCATGTCTAGTTTTCATCCATGTTGATTGTCTTTGGAGGCCTGGATTTGATAGAAAAGTGGAGATAGAAATAAGTTAGCATCAGTTTGATTTTCTGTCAGAAAGATTGCTGCTTTTAGAAGAGACTTTGAACTTAAAGGAGTGTATTTAAAAAATAAAAAACGGGCTTTGCCAATTGTCAAGTATGCTTACCAACCAAACTTTCTGCTTTATTTTTCAGGCTGCAAAGAAGTTCGTTAGTGGGAAGAAGTCGGTAACAGCTAGGGGAAACTTGGCAAATACCCCTTTTGCTGATGAGTTGTAGGAAGTAAAACATAGGGTACGGCTTTACGGTGAATTCCAAAGCCACTGTGTTGATGGTTCTTCCTTGTGCTTTGGCTTTATAGATTTCCATGTCCATTTGCATAACACCAAATAAAGTGCAGAACTCCTACAACAACAGGATTGCATTTTGTGTTCAAATACTAGACTGCAGAAGTTGTCAGCTTTGATTGGACCAGCTTATAAGACTCGTATGTGAATAGATTAACTAAGGAAGTGAGTCCTAGCGTAAGCTGTATAAACAGAGCTTCTGAATATTGGCTTGCTGGGTGGCTACACCACAGAATTCCCTATATGGCGTGTAAAAGGCAGGACTTACGTTCATTTAGACCCGCATAATCGTTTTAAAGTAAATTCTTACCTCTAAAAGTGAAAAGCGGCTGAATGCCACTCTTTCAGCTACACTTCAGCAGTTACACTTCAGAGGCTGGCTTCTAGAATCGGTCTGTAAGGAAATTGATTGTAGTTTTCTTCTTCCCTTCTAAGGCGGTTCCCCCACAGAGAGCGTTCCTTGTTTCAAAAACCAGATTTTCGTTCCGCCAAGCAGATGAAAGCAAATTTTCAGTACAAGGATAAGGAGCGCAAATGAAAATCCAGCCAGTGGGTCCAATCCGGAGCCCCCGGCCTTAGCCAGGGCAAAGGTGGACTCGGTGGCCTCTCTACTCGAACTCGTAAGAAACGCTCTCGAGCCAAAATGCATCCGACACGGAGGAAGAAGACGATGCCGAGGGCACGACTTTATGTTTGGGCATGGTCCAGTAAGGAGAGGAGGAGGATAAACGTAAAGTTGAAACGTCCGCATCGCTTTCAGCTTCAAAGTCTTTGTGGATCATAATGTCGCAACCAATGTCAGAGCCCACAGTAAACGTGTAGGTTTTCCTTTCAAAAATGTGCCAGTCCTTAGAGATCCACTTGGGCTGGATGGAAGGGTCAAAGGAAAGGGAGTGCACAGCCTTCACATTCAGGACGCCGCCCACAGAGAGAGCTCTAACACGAACGTCTTCCTGGTAGCTCTCCTCAGTGCTGCCACCAGTGCCTCGGGTACCTTCTGTACCTGTGGTGCCTTCGCTGTCTTCTGTGCCATCTGTGCCATCAGTATCTCCAGTGTCTCCAGTGTCTCCAGTGTTTTCAATCTTACCTTCGCTCTCGTTATCCGAGTCTTCACTGCTTGTCCAATTTTCTTCACTGGTGTAACTTGCTGTGCTAAAATGTAGAGAGTCATGAGTTCCAGCAAGGAATCATTTGCAATTATTGCTCCTTCCAGATCGTTTTAGGGGGGAACACCCTAAATCCAGTCGGTTGGCAATTAACAGGAAGAGGGATGGTTGATAGTAGAGCTCACGCTTTGCAAGTTAAGCGTTTGGGTTTAGTTCTTGCGATCTTTGATTAAAAGAAATGGGTAGCGGCCATGAAAGGCTTCTACTTTCAGTGTTGGGGAGAGTAAATAATGTTAGGGTAGTTGGACTAATAGTATATAGGTAGTCCTCGCTTAGCGACTGCTTCATACAGCAACCGTTCACAATTATAGCAGTGATTAAAAAGTAACGTTGCAACCAATCCTCACATTTACGACCTTTGCAGGTCTGTAAAGCAAAGGAAAACTTAAGATCATAATCACAGTCGTGGTTTTGCTTAGCGACCACTTTGCTTAATAACAGTTGTCAGTCCCAATTGTCGCTAAACAAGGATTACCTGTGATACGGTATAGGCAGCTTCCTCTGCTCATAACTTTTCACCATCTTGAATCAAAGGCTCAATATTGTACTAGGCAAAATAGTATTTAATAAACTTCGAAATGTAACCAAATAAATCTAACAAGATAAATAATATTGCAACCGCTACATCCCTGTTAAAATGAAACAACCTTTTCAAAATAGCACATTGGATTTCCTTTAGAAATGAGTTAGAAATGAGCTTCTGGTCTGCAAGTAAGAGCTGTGAAGCTGGTAGATAACATTGGTGGTGCCTCTTTTGCACTGTCCTCCCCCCACTCCAAATTTGGAATACTGAACCATCCCTTTGAAATGGGTATGTTTTCCTTTGCTGGTATTTGAGAGAATTTTAAAGACTTGTCTGGAACATAGTTGATTAAATTTATCTAAAGTTTGCTGCTACACCTTAATGAGCTTTGCTTTAATTATTTACAAATTCAGTGTTACTTTTAGGATTTGGTAACCCATCTGGTGCTATTCTCTACTTTGTGATGGATTTTTTTTAACCACACAGTGAGCTGTAGTTCCCTTTTTTTTTTTTATCTCCATCGTTAAGGATGTAAATCTCAAGCAATGCCTGTCAATCTCTCTCTGCCTTGCTATGAGTAAACAAAAGCATTATTTTTGTCATTTTATTCTGTATTTGGAACTTCTACCTTTTACCTGTCCCTCTGATTCTCATTCTGCTCCCTTCCTGGCTGTCTAAGGTTTGATAAGTGGTGCAGAAATTAATGATCTGTTGCTGCTATTTAAATAATACAAGTAATTATGGTATCTATGTATCCAGGATGCATACTTTTTGACAGATTGAGAGCTGGACCTTATTTAGCATGCCAGTTTTCATAGTCCAAATATGGGTGGAGCCAGGATCCAATTTTGAAGAGGGTTTCAGGGTACAATGGGTGCCTCAACGCATTTGCTCAAACACCTTCCTGGTTCCTCCCCACCCCCCCAACACAACAAAAAATCTGTTTTATGAACAGATGGGTTGTAAAGACAGAGCAGTAGCTAAAATATACTGCAAATATCTGAGGAGATGGGAATGAGCTGGTGCTTGAAAGAAAAAACTCATGCTGTGCATATGGTTGCAGAAAATCTGTTGAAATCTTGCTGACCCTCCAGTGGGCATAGGCTGTACTGAACTATCTAGACAAATTGTCTCATAGCTGCCCATTTTCCTATGATTTATTAATGTTTGGGATAGTTTCTAATATGTCCATCTTAATCAACATACCATAATACATATTGCCTCCAAAATATTTAGCAGGCTGACCTTGTTCTCTCTCTGCAGTCTACCATTTTCATGCTTCCATTCTTTGTTTTCTCTGTGACTTACATAACTTAAAAAGACAAGCTTTTTGGAAGTGGAAAGTAAAAACATCTGTTGTACATAATGTCTATCATAAATCCCTAGGCAAAAGCAAACTTTTAAACATAAACTAATTCAGAGTTGGGAAAAAGAGTGCTGTGCTATCACAAGGCTTCGTGAATTTTGACACAAGACAGTTTAGTGGAATCAGCCTTTCAAAACTTCATGGGTTGAAATGGCAAAGATTCCGCAACAAGTGACATTCATCAAGTGCAAATGGTAATTTAGGGAGGATCTTTAGGACACACTCTGTGTTTCAGGTGACATTTTCCCAAATACTGACAAGGAGATGTCATAACATGAATCTGGGACCTTCAAGATATGCTCTGTCTTTGAGCTACGGCCTCCCCCTTTCAGGAAACCAAATAATATTTTTATTACATTTGCCTCCTGCCTTTCTTCTAGGTATGTAACCTAATGCGGGGGCATTTTTCCTTATTTTCAGAACATCCCTATGAAGCAGAATGGACAGAGAGTAACCTAATTCATACAGCGCCATAAGCCTACAGTTGGTTAGTTTTTGTGTGATTCAAGTCATTGTGTGAGGAAATCATGATTTGTGGGCTTGGAGCATTGCATGAATGGAGCCAGTTATGGTTTCTTTAATTAGCCATTATTGAGTAGTATATGAACACAGCGAGTGTGGCTGGCCAAAATTCACCCAATGAGCTCCAGGATCAAGTGGGTCTTCGGCCTTGTTCTTCCCTGAGCATTGCGGCTCACTGGCCTACCATTTTATTTTTAGCCATTACCTGCCCACCATAATGGTATGTGCGAATGTCCTTGAAAGACAAGGGGAAAAGATGCCAGCTAGGGAATGATCAGATAAAAGGGGGAGGAACCTGAAGCTGCATAACAGGAAGAAACGTAGGAAGCATCTGCCATAACGTACCAGGCTGTAAAAAGATGGTGGGAGATTTGCAAGATTCTGTCAATGTAGCCTTACAATAAAGTAGAATTAGCTCATCTTGTGTTCCCTGTCTGGTCTACCTGGGAGGCTGACACCCATCTATTCAATATGCTGTTTTAATATTCCTCAGAAATTTGGATAAAAACAGATTCTTACTCTATTGCAGGTCCTTTTAATTCAGGAATGTTCTTGAGAGCAGCTTCCCATCGCCCTGGAATTTTAATAAAATCCCTATAAACCTGGATTTGCAGAACTGTCCCTATGGGAACAGTGTGCAGAAGCTGCCTTAGTTCTCGCAGGGTCCACCCTAAGACGTTAGCATGTCCAATTTTGAGTAGGATATCACCTGAAACGAAAAACAGGATTTACTCATTATACCATTGGCTGCAAATAATTCCTTAATAAATGTAGTTGAAAATGGTTGGGCTAAACAAATTAAGAAAAGGAAATATACTAGCTTCAAACTTAGCAATCTTAATGTTTAAAAAATGTGTGTGTGGGAGGTCTGGAAAACAAGGTAATAAAAAGAACATGTCCAAACCGTTGACCAGGTTGCTCGAAAGCCAGGCAGTCCTTTGCCAAGCAAATTAAAATTTCCTGTTTGGACAACATGGATTTTTATCAAGTGGTACCTATGGCACCTATTGGAGAGCCCAGCTCATGTAGAAGACCACGTTAGACATGGTTTTCATCTGGCAGCAGATGCAGCATAATCTCAAGGGGGGGATATTAACTTTGTCATAGCCAGCTCCCCCTCTGATTGCTATGGCACAACCTCTGTAGGAAGAACCTATTTGATCATTCTGCTCTAGGCAGCTAGTGGATCCTTTGGATTCCCAAAGGGTACTTGGTGGGTTTCCTGAGGCCACGGTGGACAGTCCTATTGAGGCTTTGGAAGTGAGAGGCAGGAACACCCTTGGACGATATTGCACATGAGCAGTCCCTCCCGCCTCATGGATCCTTACTGAAGAGGTCCAGGAGATGAACTGACAGAGGAGATGCCGGAGCACTGCTGGTAGAAGACAAGAAGCACATCTGACCAAACATGGGTGAGGGTTTGGTTGACAGCCTATACTGGGGTAACGAAAGAGGCAAACTGGTACTCTCTCCTGAGAGTGTTTGAGTATGAGCTTTGGTTGTTTCTCTATGCTTGGGAAGTTAAACCATTTCTCACTTCAGATTGTGAATAGTTTTTCATCTTGTTACCGTTTTGTATGGTCTCAAACTGGTTTTGTGTTTTTGTCTCACCTCCTTGAAGTTTGCCATCTCTGGCAGCAGCACCTTTCTCTACCAGACCAGAAATCTGGAGATAAGGACCATTCTGAATAAGTATGAAACCTAGACCATCCTTGTCCATCTGAATATTTGTCTTGATTGTTGTGCTCAAAGTATGCTCAGAATCCTCCATGTCTGAAGACTCATCTAAATGAGAAATGCAGGGGTCTTCAAAAGTAAAGCTCAGCTTTGCTTACTAGTCAGTAGAGAAGCCGATCATGCCCAGTTTCCTAAAGTAATACAATTCCTCTGGACTATATTGTACAAAAGATGCATGTCTACATTTTTACCCTGTCCTTAAGTCAACTCTAGTTCTTGCCTTCTGACCAGTATAAGTGGCTGGGTTTGTGCTAGGCCATAACTAGATAGCTCAGCATATTGTGCAAACTACTGTGAACCATGGATTATATTAGAGTATGTTGTGCAAAGCCAGCCAACATTGGTTTATTCAAACCAAACTCTCATTGTATTCTGAACAGTGCCCTCAAAATTATGGCTCAATAGGGCGTGCAAAACTGCCTTTCCTTAGCATCAGTCTGATTCTAACCATCACAGCCCACTGGCTCAATTTTTCTACAGTCTGAAATTTTGAAGCAACCCAACCTATAGCACATTGGAGCTGCTTTCCCTGTCATTCTTAGGTGTGCTGGACTATGACTTCCCCACCAATTAACTTGTTTTCATGGTGCTGGTAATGGATTTTAATAATTATAGGCCAACACACCTGAGGACAAGAAGTTGGAGAATGACGAGCCAGCAAATCTTAGCTAATTCCATTGATCTATCTTTTCCCAGTTAATTTCCTCTTGATGTGTTAGTTGTCAGGTTAGAAATATCTTTTGATATTTGAACAAATTGGTGCTCACCTGAATCCCAGTCACTCTCATAATCTTCTGAGTCACTATACAGGCTTCCTTCATCTGTAGAGAATGAGAATTTTAGTAAGTGACAAAGCTTGTATAGCCTGGCCAAAGTATATAGCAGTCTGTATAATAATCCAAAGGACATGCCTCTACACTTTAGCATTTTGCTCAAACCAAATCTTAGCAAAGTGCTTTTTAGGAACTAAAGAAAAACATGGAGGTGTTTGCGAATCCCAAGGCTTGAGAATGCCTAGAGGCCTTTGCTCTTTAAATAGCAAACTTCAGTGCTACATCATAAACTGCTTAGAAAGTCCTACTTGGAAAAGCCATTTGTTACTAAGCATTGGTGGCTGCCTTATGAGAAATCTGAAGACAAATCAGATGCATATTTCATTGGATGCCATCTGAGATCAATAATCAGCTTACTGCTTAGTACTTCCAAAGAAAGAGTTGGCCTGCAGTCGTTAATTTATTATGTAAGTGTATGCAGGAACACAACAGTGACATCAACAATCTCTGGGACTTTTGCATAATCAGCAGCATTTGTTGACACAAAGATTTGTAATGTCAATCGCAAGAATTTGTATCAAATTGTTGATTGTACTGATGGGAAGAGGAAGGAAGAAGAGTAAGAATGAAAAGGAATTTAGTTTAGTTATAATGATACCTGATGATACACATGACCATCTTCTGAAGGTTGTTTTGACTGATGACCTTGTGAAATATGGTGTCTTTGCAGATGGCCTCCTGGCAGATGAGCGCCTTCTGTCAAATGGTCTTTCTCTGGTGGAGGACCGCCTTCTGTCAGAAGATCTCCTCCTGTCAAATGTCCTACCTTGGTCAGATGACCTCCTCCTGAAATAGGGTCTCTTTACAGATGGCCTCCTGGCAGACGAGTGCCTTCTGTCAAATGGACTTTCTCTGGTGGAGGACCGCCTTCTGTCAGAAGATCTCCTCCTGTCAAATGTCCTACCTCGGTCAGATGACCTCCTCCTGAAATAGGGCCTCTTTACAGATGGCCTACTGGCAGACGAGCGCCTTCTGTCAAATGGTCTTTCTCTGGTGGAGGACCACCTTCTGTCAGAAGATCTCCTCCTGTCAAATGTCCTACCTTGGTCAGATGACCTTCTGGCTGATGACCTCCTCCTGAAATAGGGCCTTCTTACAGATGGCCTCCTGGCAGATGAGAGCCTTCTGTCAAATGATCTCTCTCTGGTGGAGGACCTCCTTCTGTCAGAAGACCGCCTCCTGTCAAATGTCCTCCCTCTGTCAGATGACTTTCTTCTATCAGATAATCTATCAGATGAACTTCTGATAGGCTTTAGGAAAGATGAACTACTCTTGAAAGTCAATTCTTTCTTATAATTTGGCTTTCTATTATCCATGGTTACCAACCCTCAAGAGATTCTATATGGAACCAAATGTATACAGACAAGTGTATATGGTAAGTGGAAATGACCACCAACCTGCAAATATCACATTAAGAAAGAACACTGTGGTAGGCAAGGTGAAGGTTCTAAACCTAGCAACAGTTTAGAATCTTAGTGCTATTTGAATTCCAGGCATTTTGGAACTTTCAAAGGTGAGTGAAGATAAAAACCTGACTGGACTGATTTAATCTGCCTCCACAAACTTGTGGTATATCCAGTATTGTTGCAAAAGTGGAACTGTGGTAAAAAAATGCTCGTTCACTTGATGGGCTCACATCAGATACACTAAAGTATTAAAGGCAATGTATTCTCGATAGCAGATACTGACTGAATATCCCCCAGGTCTGATTTTTCTTTAAAATTGAATTGGAACAGCAGGTTTGGGATAGAGGTATTAATATTTTTTCTTGCATTGTTGTCTTGATCTTGTGCTATCAAGCTCCATTTTCTCTAATAGTATAATAGCAGACTGCATAACAAATGTTAAGTATCTCCCTCAGTGTGGAAACAAGAACTAAATGTGTTTCCCGCCCGTACTCCAATATTGCTGGTATGATTACAGTTGAACAACACAACTCTTTTATGAAAAAAGTAAAGGAATCTGATCACGAACCACTAGCATCTCGTGTTGCTGGGCTCTAAATACTAATGTGTAATAGCAAAAAGAGAGAATCCTATTGTTATACTACATGGAGTGCATATACGGGGAGACACTTTATATAATGCAAAAACACCTCAGAGCTAAAGGCGTATCTGAGGAGATGTGTGGATACCTCAGTCTTGCAAAATCTCTCTGGGTGAGGTGAGCCACACAGTATTAAAAGTAAAGGTAGATCTTGATGAAGAACAAGCATCATACTAAATCATGGCTTGATTGACCATGGTTTACTAAATAAACCACAAGTTGTTGAGTTTGCACATGGTGAAGAATAAAGCAGGGATCACGTATGGACAAGGATGGACAAAGTGGCTGGATTCACACATGCTAAGCCAAAGCCAAACCACATTATAACTTTTGATGATGTCCCCGGCCTGGCTGACTATAGCTGCTCTCCTGGGTCTCCTACAGAAGTCATTCACATTATCTGCTACCACATAATTTTGGCCAGAAGTGTCAGCTGAATCTTGGTCCTGCCGTAAACAGCGCACATACTCTGCCTCTCAGAAAAACTTCCCCATATTTCTTTCCTAAAACTCGGCTCTGCAATAATTTTTTGCACAGCAAGCCGTGGAGATAATCTCTTAAGGAAGGGGGCCGTTTTTAAGAGAGTTGAGTAAATGCTGGAGTTAAGTACTCTTTTCTCAGAGACTCTGTAATTTGCACAGATGGGTCTAAAACTAAACTGGATAGACCATCCGCTGCTTAAATGTCACATGGCAATTAGTTTAGGGTAACAGCAGTGTTATGGGTATGTCATATCAAGATATCAATTGAAAGGAAAAGGTGTTGCTATGGATATATATATATATATTTGTTGTTTATTCGTTTAGTCGCTTCCGACTCTTCGTGACTTCATGGACCAGCCCACGCCAGAGCTTCCTGTCGGTCGTCAACACCCCCAGCTCCCCCAGGGACAAGTCCGTCACCTCTAGAATATCATCCATCCACCTTGCCCTTGGTCGGCCCCTCTTCCTTTTGCCCTCCACTCTCCCTAGCATCAGCATCTTCTCCAGGGTGTCCTCATTATGTGGCCAACGAATTTCAGTTTTGCCTTTAATATCGTTCCCTCAAGTGAGCAGTCTGGCTTTATTTCCTGGAGGATGGACTGGTTTGATCTTCTTGCAGTCCAAGGCACTCTCAGAATTTTCCTCCAACACCACGGTTCAAAAGCATCTATCTTCCTTCTCTCAGCCTTCCTTATGGTCCAGCTCTTGCAGCCATATGTTACTATGGGGAACACCATTGCTTTAACTATGCGGACTTTTGTTGTCAGTGTGAGGTCTCTGCTCTTGACTATTTTATCGAGATTTGTCATTGCTCTTCTCCCAAGGATTAAGCGTCTTCTGATTTCCTGACTGCAGTCAGCATCTGCAGTAATCTTCGCACCTAGAAATGCAAAGTCTTTCACTGCTTCTACATTTTCTCCCTCTATTTGCCAGTTATCAATCAAGCTGGTTGCCATAATCTTGGTTTTTTTGAGGTTTAACCGCAAGCCAGCTTTTGCACTTTCTTCTTTCACCTTCATTATAAGGCTCCTCAGTTCCTCTTCGCTTTCAGCCATCAAAGTGGTATCATCTGCATATCTGAGATTGTTGATGTTTCCTCCAGCGATTTTAACTCCAGCCTTGGATTCCTCAAGCCCAGCATGTCGCATGATGTGTTCTGCGTACAAGTTGAATAGGTAGGGTGAGAGTATACAGCCCTGCCGTACTCCTTTTCCAATCTTAAACCAGTCTGTTGTTCCGTGGTCTGTTCTTACTGTTGCTACTTGGTCGTTATACAGATTCTTCAGGAGGCATACAAGATGACTTGGTATCCCCATACCACTAAGAACTTGCCACAATTTGTTCTAGTCCACACAGTCAAAGGCTTTAGAATAGCCAATAAAACAGAAATAGATGTTTTTCTGAAACTCCCTGGCTTTTTCCATTATCCATCGGATATTGGCAATTTGGTCCCTAGTTCCTCTGCCTTTTCTAAACCCAGCTTGTACATCTGGCAATTCTCGCTCCATGAATTGCTGAAGCCTACCTTGCAGGATCTTGAACATTACCTTACTGGCATGTGAAATGAGTGCCACTGTTCGATAGTTTGAACATTCTTTAGTGTTTCCCTTTTTTGGTATGGGGATATAACTTGATTTTTTCCAATCTGATGGCCATTCTTGTGTTTTCCAAATTTGCTGGCATATAGCATGCATTACCTTGACAGCATCATCCTGCAAGATTTTGAACAGTTCAGCTGGGATGCCTTCGTCTCCTGCTGCCTTGTTATTAGCAATGCTTCTTAAGGCCCATTCAACCTCACTCTTCAGGATGTCTGGCTCTAGCTCACTGACCACACTGTCAAAGCTATCCCCAATATTATTATCCTTCCTATACAGGTCTTCTGTATATTCTTGCCACCTTTTCTTGATCTCTTCTTCTTCTGTTAGGTCCTTGCCATCTTTGTTTTTGATCATACCCATTTTTGCCTGGAATTTACCTCCGATGTTTCTAATTTTCTGGAAGAGGTCTCTTGTCCTTCCTATTCTATTGTCTTCTCCCACTTCCACGCATTGCTTGTTTAAAAATAATTCCTTATCTCTTCTGGCTAACCTCTGGAATTTTGCATTTAATTGGGCATATCTCCCCCTATCACTGTTGCCTTTTGCTTTCCTTCTTTCTTGGGCTACTTCTAGTGTCTCAGCAGACAGCCATTTTGCCTTCTTGGTTTTCTCTTTCTTTGGGATGTATTTTGTTGCCGCCACCTGAACAATGTTGCAAACTTCTGTCCATAGTTCTTCCGGGACCCTATCTACTAAGTCCAGTCCCTTAAATCGATTCTTCACCTCCACTGTATATTCCTTAGGAATATTAGTGAGCTCATATCTAGCTGATCTGTGGGTCTTCACTAATCTCTTTAGTCTGATCCTAAATTGTGCAAGAAGAAGTTCGTGATCTGAACTACAGTCAGCTCCAGGTCTTGTTTTTACCGACTGTATAGATGTCCGCCACCTTTGGCTGCAAAGGTTGTAGTCAATCTGATTTCGGTGTTGTCCCTCTGGTGAAGTCCATGTATAAAGCCGTCTCTTAGGTTGTTGGAAGAGAGTGTTTGTTATGCAGAGTGAGTTGTCTTGGCAAAATTCTATCAGCCTATGTCCTGCTTCATTTTGTTCTCCCAGGCCATGCTTACCTGTAATTCCAGGTGTCATTTGACTGCCCACCTTAGCATTCCAGTCTCCCGTGATGAAAATAACATCTCTTTTAGGCATGTTGTCCAGTAGGTGCTGCAGATCCTCATAGAACTGCTCTACTTCAGCTTCTTCAGCATCTGTGGTTGGGGCGTATATTTGGATCACTGTGATGTTACATGGCTTGCCCTGAATTCGAATTGAGATCATTCTGTCATTTTTTGGATTGTATCCAAGCACAGCTTTAGCCGCTTTACTATTAATTATGAAGGCTACTCCATTTCTTCTGTGGTCCTCTTGTCCACAGTAGTAGATCTGGTGGTCATTTGATGTGAAGTGGCCCATTCCAGTCCATTTCAGTTCATTGACGCCCAAAATGTCTATCTTTAATCTTGACATCTCACCAATAACCACATCCAATTGGCCCTGGCTCATAGATCTTACATTCCAGGTTCCAATGGTGTGTTGATCCTTAGAACATCGGATTCGCCGTTCACCACCAGCACCATTGGCCACTAGCCGTCCTTTCGGCTTTGAGCTAGCTGCGTCATCACGTCTGGGACTAGTTGAATTCATCCTCTGTTCCTCCCCAGTAGCATTTTGACTATCTTCCGACCTGGGGTCTCATCTTCTGATCGTGTGCTGACATACCTCTGGTTGTACTGATCCATTGGGTTTTCACGGCAAGAATACTGGGGTGGGTTGCCATTACCTTCCCCAGGGATCGCATTTAGTCTGATCTCTCTGTCATGACCTTCCCGTCTTGGGTGGCCCTTCACGGTTTAGCTCATGGCATCATTGAGGTGCTCAAGCTCCAGCACCACGACAAGGTAACGATCCTTTGCTGAAGATAGATAGATAGATAGATAGATAGATAGATAGATAGATAATTTTTACAAGTCTGTGACATTCAAGTTGTTAGAGTTGGTGGTCTAATATACCAGTTATTGGTCAATCCTCCTACACCACTGGAAGCAAATACATCAGATTTTGACTTGGGGCCACTCGGGCAAGAGCTGCTTTGCATGGCTAAAACACAGCTTTTAGAATGTTTGATGTGATACATCTTTAGGGCTCATACACACAAGCACATTTAAAAACCAGTTTTTATAGAAGTCCCAAGCATAAAGATTACTTTGCATAGTAAATAAGTAAGAAAAAAATAAAATAAAACCAACTTATGAAATAAAGAAGTATGGAAGAGGGGAGAACTGGGTAGGCTACTCCAGAAAATTATCTCCTCTTCTAAGCTAGTTTTGATTGATAACTGGCAAATAGAGGGAGAAAATGTAGAAGCAGTGAAAGACTTTGTATTCCTAGGTGCAAAGATTACTGCAGATGCTGACTGCAGTCAGGAAATCAGACGACGCTTAATCCTTGGGAGAAGAGCAATGACCAATCTCGATAAAATAGTCAAGAGCAGAGACATCACACTGACAACAAAGGCCCGCACAGTTAAAGCAATGGTGTTCCCCATAGTAACATATGGCTGTGAGAGCTGGACCATAAGGAAGGCTGAGAGAAGGAAGATAGATGCTTTTGAACCGTGGTGTTGGAGGAAAATTCTGAGAGTGCCTTGGACTGCAAGAAGATCAAACCAGTCCATCCTCCAGGAAATTAAGCCAGACTGCTCACTTGAGGGAACGATATTAAAGGCAAAACTGAAATACTTTGGCCACATAATGAGAAGACAGGACAGCCTGGAGAAGATGTTGATGCTAGGGAGAGTGGAAGGCAAAAGGAAGAGGGGCCGACCAAGGGCAAGGTGGATGGATGATATTCTAGAGGTGACGGACTTGTCCCTGGGGGAGCTGGGGGTGTTGACGACCGACAGGAAGCTCTGGCGTGGGCTGGTCCATGAAGTCACGAGGAGTCGGAAGCGACTAAACGAATAAACAACAACTAAGCTAGTCGACCCTGGCCCAGGCCCAGGTGGTATAATTGTTGGGAATCTAGGTCTCCAACTGCTGCTGGTGAATGCCAGGTCTGTGTGTAATAAGACCGTGCTTGTTCATTACATGGTGACAAATGAGCATGAGACCTGGCTGGGGTAATGCTGAGGGTGCCGCCTTGTCAGAAATCTGCTCAGATGGGATTCAGGACCTGAGCATCAAGGTTGGCGGAGCACCAAGGAAGAGGAGTTGTGATTGTACCTAAGTATCTGGCAGTCACAGAAATGCACTGCCTTGGAGGTGACAGAACGTGGGCACCTGTGCATAGGATTAAGTCATTCTGACAACGTAGAGTGCACCATGCACCAAGGTGCCAAGCGGTAACTTTACTTTGTCTCAGGATTGATGTTGGACTCCTTAAGGCTTTCAGTTTTGGGTGACTTTAATCTTCATGCCTGGGGGACGGTTCTGGTGGGTTCCTGGCATTCAGGATGACCATGGGCTCGCTGGAAGTAATTGCAGCCCTGATCATTTCTGTTTTCACTTTATTATTATTATCAGCATCATTAATTGCTAGAGCCACTTTGAATAATACAGATATTATTAAGCACTCTCCTGCTTAAAACCTGGCACCTGTAACTTGTGTTGGTATCATGATGTTATAATTTGTGTTAGAGTTTTTAAAAAAACAGTTAATTTTTATAATACGTAGGTTACGTTGTTATTTCAATGTGATGGCTCTAATTCTATTTTTTAAATCTTTGTTTTGCTGGTTGACGACCAAAAGAGGCTTGACTTGACTTGGTCCTCTCGAAGTATTTAATAGATCCAGAAAGTTTCCAAGGACAATTAGAGGGCACGCAGTTCAGTTCATATCTGAGCTAACAAGGTGATGATCAGAATTCTACTTTGGGTTTACCCATCTTCAAATTCTCAGGTGAGAACCCTCTTCAGGGTTACCTGGAAAAGATGGTTGGGATAAAATGCCAAATGAGTTTTCAGGGGTCTTCTGATGTAATCAGGAATTATTTTGAGCTTGTGGATCATCATGATCCTTTTAGGATTGTTCTTATGGATATCATATGATCTCTCCCGGTTCGTCCGGGAGGAATTGCAGTAGAGAAATAAAACCTTGGTTTTAAACTCAGTCCTCCTCACTGCAGTGGTCCATGAAGAGAATAAAGGCATTGCTCTCTGTTTAAGGCCCAGGACAAGAGGGAAACTGAGTCCTGAAGAGCAGCATAAACACTTAATGTAGAAATTGAAGCTTCAGGCCTCTTCATTGGCCTGAGAAAGGTTTAATCTTTTTTTTTTTAATTATATCTTCTTTTTCTTTTGTGGTCTGTTCAATGTTTTTTTACACTGCCCCAGTCATTTGAACTGGGCGGCCATAGAAATGTCCTAAATCAATAAAATGTATGGTTTTTCCTCACAACCAAGAGGGAAGGCAGGAGAGGACGACTTCGAGCCCCGCCCTCCATGACGCCCAAGCGCAGCACGAGGTCCGCTTTCCCGCCTTCTCCGAAGCCCCGCCCCGCCCCCGCCCTCCTCCCTCCGCTCCGCCCTTGATGCCCCTCCCCAAGCCCCGCCCTCCCGCGAAGCCCCGCCCACCCCAAGCTGTCCTGGCGAGGGTCGGCGCGTCGCCGTCTCCTCCAGAGGCCCCGCCCCGTCTGGTGCCCACTGCGAAAGGCGCTCGGGGAGAGGGGGCCGAGGCCCAGGGCTTTCGCTTCCGGGTGGCGCGACCGCGGTGGTGGCTGCTCGGGGTTGGCTTCCGGCGCCGTCCCGAGTCGGGGCCCGGCGGGGAGGGGCTGCCCCTGCGCAGCGGCTACCCGAGGACGGCGGGCGGCCGGCCGGCCCGGTCAGGCCAGGCCAGGCCAGGCGGCGGCGCGAGGGGTCGGAGGCCGCGCCGAGCCATGGAGCCGCGGCTGTGAGGAGGAGCCCCCGGCCCGGGCCCCGCCTGTGGGAAGCCGGGCCGCGGCCGGAGCCGGAGGACATGGACAAATTGACCATCATCTCAGGATGCCTCTTTCTGGCCGCCGATATCTTCGCTATCGCCAGCCTGGCGAACCCGGACTGGATCAACACCGGCGAGTCCGCGGGTGGGTCGGGGCGGCGGGGACGGGGGTCGCGCGCTGGGGAAGGGCGGGAGAGCCGAGGCCCCGGGAGGAGAGGACGGGGCGGGGCGGGGCGGGCGGGCGGCCGAGGGGCGCCTCCGGCTCTGCAGCCCGTGGCTGTGCCGCAGCCTCCCCCCCGCCCGGCCGCCCTCGGGACGTGCGGGGGGGACGAGCCCCCAAATCCCGAGTGGGGGGGACGGAGGTGGCCCTTGCCCTTGTCCTTGCCCTGGGCGTTTGCCCCGAGTGCGCTTGCGGGAAGGGGAAGTGCGGCGGGAGCGGGGGTCGAGGCAGCGGAGAGATCCGCCGCTTTTAAGGTTTTGGCTGCTGTGAAAAGCGGGGGGTGGGGGGGCTGGCCCGGGTGGACCCTTGGGCGGAAGGCCTTTCTGGGACGGAGCTGGAATTTCTGGTGGCCGGGAGAGAAGCCGTGGAGGAGACGAAGCTGGGAGGGAGTCCAGCTCTGCCAGGGTTTTCTTGTCCAGGGTGGGTTTTGTGGTTGTGTTGAGGCGGGACCCAAATTGTTCTTTTGTGTACTGGCAATGTTGTTGGGCAGGTGGGGGAGACCAGGGGGAAGCTGAGGATTAACCTGAGTAAGTGTAATCCTGGTCAAAGGAGTTCCTGGAACATAACCTGGGGGAGTTGGGGTCAATCATGGTTAAATGCCATCTCTTGGTTCAATGGCAGAATGCTGCTCAGTATCTGATGCTTGGGCTCAGTGGTGAGGGAGGATTATTGCCTTCGTGGTCTGTTTTTGGTGCTTGCCGTTTCTGCTTGACCACCGAAAAGGATGTTGGGCTGCGTAAACCTGCCCTAAGATCCTCCTATGATACCAGATATGCCTGGTATCTGTTGGGCTTCAGGGCTTAGCTTCAGGACTGAAATCTGTTGCTTAGATCATCTTCACTAAACCTTGAAGCTCAATGCTGCCTATCCTCTTACGATGTTTTGGGAAAGAGGAAAAAACAAACTTCTTTCTTTCCTTTTACATATCCCAAAATCTACTTGTTAGAAGTGTAGAATCTTCAGCTGCTGGACTTAATCAGTTTCAATCAGTCACCATGTAGACCAGCAAGTTTTGGAGAGCAATTAAGTTTTCCTGCCTCTGGCATAAATCTGGGATAGAATGGATAAGAAGTACAACACAGGTGCAAATTATGAGGAGCTAGTAAGGAATTTGTTCTCCATGTAGAGAAGGTGCAAGTAATCTGTGGTCCACCAGTAGTTGCTGTAACCCATTGTCCAACAGTTGAAGTCAGTATGGTCTAAGGTGAAGGATGCTGTTAGACTCTGTGGGTGACATAAAGCTATTTCACATTTCCTGTACTTGCTATACCTTATGTTTTGAGATTTTGAGTCTATTAGTCTCCAGCTGGTCCAGAATGCAGCTGCATGAGCTGTTTTTGGTGCCCACAGAAGGGCACATGTAACACCACTGCTGCACGAGCTGCATTGGGTACCAGTTTGCTTCCGGGTCCAATTCAAGGTGTTGGTTATTACCTTGAAAGCCCTACGTGGCATGGGGCCAGGTTACCTGAGGGACTGCCTCTTCCCCATTACATCAACCCGTCCCACCAGATCGTGCAGAGAGGGCATGCTGCGGACCCCGTCTGTAAGAGAATTTCATCTGGCAGGGTCCAGGAAGCAGGTCTTCTCCACAGTGGTGCCTGCCCTGTGGAACATGCTGCCCCCGGAGGTGAGATTGGCTCCATCGCTCCTGGCCTTTCGGAGGAATTTGAAGACCTGGTTCTGCTGCCTCGCTTGGGGTGGAGAGGGGAATAGATCTACATGGGGATGGCTGCTATAGACCACTCCTTCCACACTTGGACTCTTTTAGATTCTTCGCCACCTGGATTCTTTATTTTTACCTTTATTTATATTATTTATTATTGTATTTTATTCTGTGTGTTTTACGGTTGTTGTTTTTAATCGATTGTTGTAAACCACCCAGAGTCCCCCGACGGGAGGAGATGGGCAGGACAAATTAGTTAGATAAATAAATAAATAAGTGCAGCACTGGAAGGAATTAATGTTGACTGGTGCTCTTGTTCTGAAGTTAAGCCCACTGGGAGACTAGCTTTCATAACTGAAAAGTGTATCTTGGGCAAAGCCACATAGTAGTGAGGTTACTGAAAGAATGATGCACTGGTTTACTTCTAATTTTCCTTCCCCATAACATTCCAGTGTTTGGAAAGGACCACCTTATTATATGCTTGAGAAATGAATGCTTAGTCCTAGTGAGGCGTCTCTGAGAAAACATGCAGCCAAATGGAAAAACAGAATTATTTTGGGAACTTGGGAGTGGGCCACGTGAGATAAACTGTAGCTGATGTTCACCCAACACCCTGAACCAAATTCGTTTCAGATGTAGCAGCTGCATTTGCAAAATAGATGAACTTAGTTAGTTTTAACTTTGGTTAGTATTTCTGTGGTTTATTTGTTTAGAACCAGTATGTTTGGTTTATGGATGAGTGTACAGTATTATTCAAACTTAAAAAACAATTTTATTCCTTAAATCAGGCTAAGCGTGTTGTGTGAAGACTGCCAGTAAGAAGGCCCTATGACCTTTGGCCCATTGGATAGTGATTTATAAATGTCTAACTTTAAAAGAAACAAGGGAAGGAGTTTGTGAGCTTGGTTCATTCCAGGTGAAAAAGCAAGTTGTGCTTTGTTAGTAGGAAGGAAAAACAGCAAACAAGTGGGAAAAAATGACTTGGCGTTAACATCCCTATAAGTAAGAGTTGCCTGTGTAACAAACCTTTTACGTCCCTTATTCTTCATTTTATAGCCTTCCAAAGCCCCTTTTTTGCTTCGGATTGGCTGGGGAGGGCCACAGCAGGGGAAGGAGGAGCAGATGATATTTTCTTGCTGCTCCAAGTCAGACCAAAAGAAACTGCAGAAGTTAGAGCAAATTTGGGCTAATCTAATCTAATCTAATCTAATCTAATTGTTATATATCAGTGTTTCTCAAACTTGGCAACTTTAACTTCCAGAATTCCCCAACCAGCCATGCTGGCAAAGTTGCCAGGTTTGAGAAACACTGTTATATATCATCATAATGCCCAGAATGTATGTGAGAGATAAATGGGAAGCAAATAAAGAGTGAGTTTTTAAAAGGTGGGTGAGAAATGGCCAACTGCAGGTTTGTCAGTAGTGGGTTGATCTTGGGACGTGTATGTGCCTGTGCTCCTCAGGAAAGAAGGGCCTATTCTCTTCATTGTACCGAAGCTTTGTATTTGTGGTGGGAGAGGCTGTTCAAGGAATTGATTTATTTCTATGCAACACAATTCAAACTGCAGCACTGTTTGTTTTGTAAATGTGATAATAGCCGCTGAGAGAGAGATGGAACTTGGATGTCTGCATGACTTTGATTCGTGTGTGTGCTTTTAGCAAATATGAATGATAACCTTGGTGTGTGTGTGTGTGTGGGAAATGAGCCTCCGTGAATAAGGATTTAAACTGCAATGCCAGAGGGTGCATCAACCAGAATAGACTTAATTAATGCTGTAGAGTGTTCACCTAATACAGCAGATTGATACAAGCCTGATAGATGTTATCTCTCTGTTGTTTTACTTCTGATTGTCTTAAATTTCTTGACAGGAAACTGGACAGTAAATTTGGATTTTGTGTGGCTAATCACCATACTAAATTAAGCCAATTTTTTGTTTTCAGAGATGAACTAGTAAAAGTTACTTGGTTGCATTGTCTGTTTTTGTTTCCATTTTAAGCGGAGAGCTTACTGCAACATAATCATTCCATCTTGATCTCAGGGCAGCTCTGCCAATGTGTAAGATATTCTTATATTGTGTGTTCTGTGGGAGCCCAAAGTGGCTTCTAACAAATTGCCAAAATAATTTCTTTTGATTTCTTTGGCTGGTGGGTCTCAAGCTTCTAGGTACTGTTGGTAGATCTCTACAGTCCATCCAACCATAGGATAACCCGAATATCTTTACAGATAGGATTTTCTTTCTGTATCTGTTTCAGAATTATGTAAATGAGCTTTCTCTGACTTGGGGGACATGGGATAAGGTTCCAGGAGTCAAAAGCTGTCCTGCCTGGAAATTCGGCAATCTAACACTTTTGGAGGTTGCTAGGTAGGAGTCGCGAAGGCTGAAGTTTTCTTTGCAGCTTCTTTATGCACATTGTTTAGAAAATTAGAGGTTTGCTTTTTATGGAACGGATCCCTACAGTCATTTGAAGTGTTTGACTATTGCTCTTCTACTTCTTCAGTATGATTTTTTCATTCATAAGGACCATGAATAAATGCAGTCAGAAAACACAACAGCCCTCCTGTTGTGAAAAGTGCCATGGAAGCAAGACTACTGTAGCTATATCAAAGATGAGCAGATATTGGTCTTGATTTTGTATCATTTGATCATCGAGTTGCAAAGCAGGACAGTTAATAGTCAGGGGGCCACCAAGGTCAAGCATATACTGTATGTCTGCTAGCATAGAAATTCACTCATAGCAGAGGTTGAGTTGTGGTATTTTAGCAGAAGAAGAAGGTGGTCACCTATATTGTATGCTAGTGTGATATATTATGGGTCCTCATGATAAACAGGTTATCCTTTTTTCGCCCCAACGTTTGGTATCTGGAGGCTTTCTGCCCTGTGTCTGCAGACTTCATTACTTCTTTAAGATTACCTGATTTGCTCACATTTTGGTAAAACGGTGGGTGTTTTCTTCAGCAGTTCACTGCAGCAACAGACTGTTTGTTCCTGGTGGTTTGCTTGCTTATAAAGATCTGCTCCAGCCTGCTCCAGCCTGGTTCCTCCTGATGTATTGGCTGAAAGTTCCCAGAATTCCCATCCACTATACTAATGGCTGGGAATTTGGGGAGCTGTCAACCAACACATCCAGGGATAGAAAATCAGACTGGGGAATGATGCCCTAGAAATGTGCTGCTGGTCAGAGTAAATAACAGTAAGAAGAAGAAAAATTGGGGTAACCCAGACATAGATTTTTATTTGAGGTCCTCTCAGTTCTGGTGTTCACATCTAAGCTGAGAAATGAGTAACAAAAATCCATTACCATATGAGGGCAGGAGACAGAAACCTAAGATTTAAACCCTAGAACTGTTACATACTACGGATGGGATTGCAAGCTTCTGCAGGAGCTGGTCTTCTTCATTATAAGGGCTCCTTACATCTGCAGTAAAAGCAGCTTATCTGTCTGAGCTCTGTCCTTGATTTTTCCATTCCTGGCTCCTGCGTGCTCGTTGAGTTTCTAGAGAGAGAGAGATTTATTATCATATCCTGGGTGAAGCTGGGACAGAAATCTTCTGTAAAATAGCAAGTCCAACCTCACATGGCCCAGGGTTAAAATGACTTATTCAAGCTACTGTTCTTCTCTAATCGTTAACGTCAGTTCCTGATGCTTTGGCTGCACTTTTAATTATCTTTACGTAGAGCTCTCAAATAATAGTTTGATCTGAATTGGGTAATATTTGGCAAACCTTCAGCCATTATGGATGTTTCTAAAGCAGTGCAGACAATTCAAATAATATTTTTGATGAGATAAGCTATTTTCTCCCAATCTGAAAGAGAGGATTAATAGTCACAACAGCAAAAAACCTGCTAAACTGAGGGGAACCCTCAGCAAGGCCTCTCTAGATGTTTGGACTGGATGGATAGGTTCCATTTTGGCAAGGTCATGCTGTGCTGTATGGGGCTTCATAAGTGATGACCAGTTCTTTGAATTGGGCCTGGAAGCTTACTGGCAGCCAGCACAGCAACCGTAGAATCAGTCTGCTGCAACTTCAAATAATCTCCAAAGGCAGTTCCACCTGGATGGTGTCACAGTAATCAAACTCCGTGCTGATCAAGGCAGGAGTTGCAGGGGCCCCTGATCCAGATTGGGATATAACTGGTGTATTGGTTTTAATTTTAGTATTTTGTTACTAACATGTTAATAGTTGTTGAGCTGTTTTATGGGCCGTCTTTCTACCAGTTGGGTCCATAAACAACCGAGGCATGTTATGGGCCATCCTTTGACCAATTCGATCCATGACTTGATAAGCAAAACACATTCAAAAGGAAAACAAAGAAGCAAGAGGCCAGTTTTGAATTGTGCTAAGTACATCTCTTGGGGGACGATGTTCAGAAAATAAAGCACCATCGCTGAAAATGATGACCTGTGTTTGCCGTCTGCCTCATCGCAAAAAGTTAGAGGCAGAAGCATCTTCTGAAGTGCACTTCTGAGCCTTAAGCAGCGTGTCTTCTGCTTCAAGCTGGCAGCAAAATCCTGGCTTTCAACTCTATAGGAATTTGATGAAGCCTCTTCTATAGTTCCTTGAGCATTAGCAGTAAATGTACATCTTGGAATGATGTTGTGGTTTTCATTAACGTAGATGCTTTTCTTTCTCAGCTGGGAGAGAAGCACATGGAAGATGGCTTTAAGATTTTGAAGCGCTGATTCAATTGCTAGAAAATTGGGAAGGCTTGGGGGTTCTCCAGAAAGAAGTACATCACCTTTCTATATATAAGAAGGCAAGCATGCATATCTCTTATGAAATCAGAATGGATGCCTGGGCCTTCAGTTAACTCTCACACAGTACTCACACAGCTGTCTGTGAGCATCTGTTCAATGGCAATCTGCAGTATAGAAAATAACTTCTTAGAGCTTTGCTGTTAGCTTATAACGGATGTTGAAATTTAGCTGCTGAATCCCTCTTGGTCACTTTTCCCACAAGGATCCCTCACAAACATTTAGTCCGAGGCACATTTTTCCATGTGGCCGAATTGGTTGTCCTTGGTACTTCAGGCATGGCGCAGTTTTGATTTGCGTGCTCCACTACTTTGGAGTAAATTTGGTTCTGTAGCTGACAAATGTAGTACGCTCAAGTAACCTTGTTCTTTTTCTCATTTAAAGAGCTCTCTGAACTGCCATATAATAACAATAATAAGTTATGAATTGTAATGAGATATTTTAACTGCCAGTCTGAGTTAGGCACATCAGAACTTCCCTGTAGAATTTTTTTTTAAAAGGACTGTTAGGTTTTTGTAAGCTACTAATCATTTTAAATGTAGTCTGGAGATAATTGGCCATGCTGTGTATTTAAAATGGGTATGTAACTACTTTGCTGTATGCCGATAGATGTAAAATAGAAGCTGTTTTCTTTCCTTGCTTACAGTGTTACAGCCAGTGAGCATGCAGCTGTACACATAGACGTCCATAGGCATAAATACAGACATAAAGGTAATAAATAATGCATTTTGAAATCAGGAAAAATACAAGACTCTTACGAGGTGTATTTTTCCAAGGTGGGAATTATAACAGTAAGTTGTCCTTTGTTGGGATTGCTTAAGAAACTCTGAATATTGCATTAGAAATAGTAAATGGGCATATTGTTGATCACTGGAGCTGTGTGTTATCAGAATAAGACAAAAAAAAGGTTGAGTGCTGCTCACACTTGAATTTTAGGTGGGAAACCCATTTTATATTCCACCTTGCCGTTATTGGCACAGTTGATCTGTATCATATCACATTAATAAATCAATAAAGAGGAACCCAGTCAATATGATAATCAGCTGAAACAAAAGGGGATGAATGAAAAGTTTAATGTGACTGCTTATTAATCAGGTTAGGGTCAAAATTTTGCATAAGCGTTTGATTTTGTTCCATCTTTTACAAAACAAAATGCTCCGAAACCAAGGCAATCTTTGTGTGTCCCCAGACAAGTTGCTGAGCAGTTTTGCAGAGTGGCTCTTGACAGGGCTGATGGGTACAATTTATGATGAACCTGGCTGTGGTGGGTTTTCAGTAGTATCTTAAAAAACATTTCCCATGATTGTCACACATGGATTCTGCTGTGACATGAAACAGTACCCAGAAGAGTGATTTTATAGTGGCTTGTACAACCATCTCCTCTTCTCTCTCACTGTCTGGTCTGCTATAAAATCATAGATCCAGAAAAGGTCCATCATCCCCTTCAATGTATCCCCAACAGATGGATGTCCAACCTCTACTTGAGTGCATCTCTAGCAAAGGAGCTGTCGGTTCCATTCTTGATTTGTTGAAATATTTTTTTCCTGATAGTCAGCTGGAATCTGCCTTCCTGTAACTTCAGTCCACTAAATTGTAATTTTGTCCTTGTGGACCGAGGAAAGCTGCTGCTTCTTTGTGGCACTCCTTCAGTTATTTAAAGAGTCCTATCATACAGTAATTTCCTTCTGTCATTTTTTAAAATCAAAGCTAAATATACCCAGACTCCACAATTTCTCCATAACATACAGGTACTCCTTGATTTACAACCACAATTGGGACCGGAACTTCCATCGCTAATCAAGGTAGTTGTTAAGTGAGTCATGCTTGATTTTACGACCTGTTTTGTTGTGGCCACTAAGCGAATCACTGTGACCGTTAAGTGAATCGCATGGTCATTAAGTGAATCCAGCTTCCCCTATTGATTTTGTTTGTTGGAAGCCAGCTGGGAAGGTTGCAAGTGGCGATCACGTGACCCTGGGATGCTGCAGCCATCATAAATACCGGTTGCCTAGCACCTGAATTTTGACATGGCCACAGGGACACTGTGGTGGTCATAAGTGTGAGGACAGGTTGCAAATCACTTTTTTCAGTGCCATCGTAACTTCGAATGGTCACTAAACGAATGGTTATAAGTTGAGAACTAACTGTATATTAATGATTTTTTTTTTCTGCCATTCTCTGAACCATTTTGCAATGTGTCTTAAGAATAATATGCAGTGCCCCGTCATGGAGTAGCTCAGGAATTTGAGACTTGCACTTACGTACCGGAGTGTACCTTCCTATTGCAGCCTGACTAATCCCGTGTTGGACTCTGTATTAGAAGCGGATCTACTTACTTAACCAGGGAGTAGATAAATTTCCCCCGAAGGCAAAGAATGGAAGTGCTGAGCCTTAGCACATCTCAGATGAAGGCAGCTATACTTCCTCACCCACGCTGTCAGAACTAATTATCATCATCAGGATGCCAAGCAAAAGATGATGAAATTGTCGGAAAGCGGTTTGTGTGTCGAATAGGTAGCAGCTTTGGGTGCAGAAATTTCTTCTCTGTTGCTTGCCTTTCGAGGGACGTTTCTGGTGTCTCTGCAAATTTACCTTGAAACTACTAGTATTTGAGGTGAGGAGACGCTTCCGCCATGAACTTCCCCTTGAACTTCTGGAGAAAATGCAGCAATAATATAAATAAGCGCAGTTAATGTTGTGCCTCATATCCCTTATTTCATTAGTAGCCTCTTCTCCCCCCATCAAAGCGATCTCCCCTAATTGCACTGTGCAAAAAATGTACTGTATTCAGTTACTTACGGGGTGAGGAGCAGGGCAGGGCCGCCTGAATCTTCCCATTGCACAACTCATAGCGAGAAAGATAGGTCATCTTTCAGCAGGCATTGCTTAGTCGCATTGCTAGTGAAATGTACCAGGCTTCTGCCTGGAGCGGTTGTTTGTTCCAACTCTTGACGAGAACTAGAAATGCTTTTCAGATCTTGCTATAAATCACTTAATGGAGCCTGATGCAGGATGAGCCAGGATCAGTATCTACCTGATGACACCAGCCCAATGGTCTTGTCTTAGCTGCCTAAGAAGAGTTAGGAAACCCCAAGGGACCTTCACAGCCAGACCGGCTGGGCTCATGGGTGAATTGGATGAATCAGAACAACGCTTTGCTCAGTTTTTGGCCAGAGGAAGCATTACCGGTCGCCGTTCTAAGGCTGACTTTAACTTCTTATTCCTCCCCAGATTCTTCCACCCACCTTGGTTGGATTTAGAGCAAGCTCTCTCGTTTTCCTCATTTTGACTTCTTCATTCTGTCCTCGTTATAGCAAGCTGCAAAGGTTTTTTTTTTTTTTTTTTTTGCAGTGGATCAAGTTCCTGTACTGCCCTTGCATTCCTCGAGGGCAGTAGTCATGCTTTTAATTAATTTGTGCTGTGCTGATTAGGACTTAATTCTTAGTTTCCTGGCGGCGATATAAATGAAGGGAAAATAACCACAGTGACAAAAAAAAAACTTGGATGCCAAATAATTAAGTCAGCTCAGGGCCGCAACTAGGGGGGTGGCAACTGGGGCATGTGCCCCAGGTGCCACGCTTGTGGGGAGCCAAAATGAGTGCTGGGGGGGGGGGCGCCAAAATGGGTGCGGAATCCATGTTTGCCCCGGGTGACACAGACCCTAGCTGCGGCCCTGAGTCAGCTATATCAATCTATAACCCCTGTACCCCAGGCAGAAGAGTTGGTCTTAACCCCCACGTAGGAGAATGTGGCACCTTTCAGTCTGTATTAGATAGATTATCTCTCTCATTGGTCAAAGGGCTAAACCTGTTTCTTGCCCAACAGCAGTGTTCTGCTGCATCTGTTTGTTCCGCATAATTCAATGACTGGGCGGGACCTGAGCCCAAGAGTGTTTATCGCCGTTATTGATATATTAGATATAAATACTTGAATAGAATTGGCCGTCAGTTGCAGCTGGGATGGGCACACCATTGGGGGACCTGAAGGGCCAGGTTAGGGACAGATCATCCTGGAGAAGGTCTCACCGTGTGATCTCTAGGAGTCAACACCAACTTGATGGTACCTAATAAGATGGCAGTAGATCAGAATGGCACGCCTTAATTGACACAACGTATTCAGTGTGTCTGATTTATTATGAGTGCATAAATTAGAATAGCAGTGTTTTGTGAGGATTTCTCTCTAATATTGGTAATAACTACTTGGGTCAAAAATAGAAGACCCCCATTCTCTGGATAAAGTCCATGAAAACAGGCAGCTTTTGTGTTGCGGAATGCAGAGCTATCTGAGAAAAGGGCGTCTGGAGAACGTTCACCTTCTGTGGAATTTCCCAACTTCTCCAGGATACTTGAACCATGCATGCCAACATCTGGCGTCTCCAAAAGAACAGGTAAGCTCTTTTGATGGTGCCCTTTTTTATTACTGTGTCCTGCTTGCCATCTCACATATTTCGGTTCCCTTTGGTTTCATTCCACATGGAGCATCGATGACGCACGCCTGCTAACTTGTGCATTTGTACAAATGTGATTCCCTGGCCGCCTCCCGTTGCAGTCGATCATAATCTTCATAGATAATTTAGGAGTTCGTGTCATCTGGAGGGCATTCGGTTGTCCGCTTCTGAAATAGCAACCAGGAGTGCTTCTCCACTGTCACCCCCCAAACTGTATCTCCTGTGAATTTCAGATCTGGCAACAGTCACATTTATGTAATTTCCAGGCCAGATTATTGTAATAGCCAAATGAAAGATGTTCCCTGGAGATTGTTTAGAAGCGTCCATGGCACACCATACAGATGCTTGTCCAAAGGGGAGTCATACTGTTCTTCTCTCTTTTTCTCTGTCAAGTGGTCCTCAGCTGGGAAGCACTCACAGATATCTTGAAGATGAGAATTCGCAGATATATTAAAATCTTGCTGTTTGGGGACTAGCAGCATCCATGTTTGTATTACCGAAAAGAGAATCTATACAAAGCAAATTTAGAAGATGAGAAGGAAGGACAAGCTCTGGGTCAGAAGAAAAGAAAACAGTTAAAGGATGTGAAGAATTGACAGAAGCTTCTGCTGTAATCTTACTTTGTAAAAACCATAGTTCAGAAGGAGTGGAATAACCATGTCTTGACCTGTTCGATGATGGATAAAAGAATGAAGTGGAGACAGCCACCTATTACAGGTCCCTCCAACCGATTGGCTTGTTGCAACACCAAGTTCTGAGTCCTCTCCCTTTCCCTCTCATGCACCCGGCTGTAGAGGACACCCATGATATCCAGACAGGGTAACCGTGGTTTAGGTATTGCCTGTAAACCAGGATCAGAGTCTTGGGTTTTTGTAGCAATTTGTAAGAGTTCTAATGCTACAGTTCTTTATTACAGGCAATTGATGTAATAAACGGAGAGATCTCTTCAACAGCCAGGTGTAGAAAAGGAAGGGGATGGTTGGTCATACATTAAATGTTCAAACAAATCTTGGCTGCTTTAGTGGTATATATCAACTAGATTAGTGCTTGAAGACAACATGCATTTGCTACCTACATCCATACAAGAAAAAGCATCCTTCTCAAGTAAGCTGTGGAGTGTATCTGGGACACGCGTGCAGTAAAACCGTGTAGTTTCTCTGTTGCTGCCAAGCAGGCTTTATCTGGTTCATGTATTTTTCCCTCTCAAGTTTTTCCCCAGTTACAACAGTGGAAGGGATTTTGAAGAGGACTGCTGAAATAATATCTACGAATTCCCGTCATGCTCTGTTGACAACAATGGCAGAACCAGCAGAATTCTCTTGGGGATTCAGCAGAACAATGGCTGTGACAATCATGTGCAGATGGAGTAGGATGTAAATCATTAGCACATGTGATATCCTAGCTAGCACTGTGGTTGGACCTTGGGATACAGCAAGCGTGCAGCATCTTATCTTTGTAGAGAAGCAGCACAGCTATTTCTTGCAGCGCTCAGATCTTTTTCTATACCAAGAATGGCTAGAAACTTGCCTTTTGTCTTTCAGTGGCCTGGTTTGTTTCAAACTGGACTTCCAAGACCGAAGATGTAACCAGAGTTTCTCACTAAAGCTTTTAGCTGTGACTTTTTTAACCACTGGCAGAGTTCATACAGCATTAGGGCTGCCAGATTGGACGGCAGAAACGTGGAGGGCTGTTAGATGACCATAAAGAGATTTTTGAAAAATTGGCTTGTAAAAATATCACCCTAACTGATAATTTGTTTAATTCTGCTTGGTTGAATAAAGTACAGTTGGCTGGGTTCACAGCAAACACCAGGTCATAAACTATAGCTTGCTAATAAGAAAGGCTCAGTTGACAATATAGTTGAACCCAAAGCCTTGAATCCCAGGATAGCTCAGGGTGGGGTATGAATCCAGTCTGTGTGTGAAGCTGGTCGTCATGGCTAAAACAAAGCAAAGCTGGACTAAACGCATGAACCTGGCTATGGTGTCATCATACAAGTCCTTTGGTAGTGGTTTATCCATTCCACGTAGGTTTTCTTTTTTAATCCTTCTGCTTCTGGAAATAGAAACCAAAAAAAAAAAAGTTGGGTGGGGTGGAGAGAGAACAGAGAAGCAGCAACAAAAGTATTTAAGGTCATAGTATTCTTTCTTCTTACCCAGCCTTGCTGCTATGAATGCCCATTATGGATCTTTTATTGCACCAGAAAAAAAAATGCATCTGTCGGCAGCCAGTTCTTCCCACGCTGTTTCCTCTGGCTGAGGAAAAAAAGCAAAAATTGCCATCTTGCTTTCTCAGTCCATGGAAATACTATACCTTTAAGCACTGCGTTATTCAGCTTTATCCACAACTGTCTGTCAATTTCAGTCTAGGTAGATAGTGCAACATGGGGGTGGTTTGTACGCCTAAAAGGTATTTTGCTAGCTGACAGAGTAAAACTGGCCATTTCCAGCCTGGGTGGCAAGCTGCATAACTCTTATCTTCTTGCATTAAAGACCTTGTGAGAAACACGTTGGAAGGTGGCTACGTTGCATATGTTTTTTCCTCTCTTCCTCCCTTGTCGTCTCAATAACCCTGTGAGGTGGTTATTTCTGAGATTCGGTAACTGCCCCTTTCACGGGAAGCTAGCATTGCTTGCCTGGGCCTCCAAGGAGCAGGCTGCACTCATAATCCTTTGCCAGTGGCCATGCTGGCCGTAATCCAAAACATTTGGAAGAGCTATCCAAGTCCCCTCCGTCCCTTGCAGGATATTCGCGCGTATATTTCTATTCTTTCTCTGCGTATGTCGTCTTCCTTCTTTTGATAATCCAGAATGTTTGCCCATGAATCATTCATGTACACTGAAGTCCAGCTGGGGAGATTTAAGCTTTCCTGCAAGGTGTTTGTACAAGTAATTTCGCTGCTGTGGTCTTCCAGTCACATACGTTTTTCTAAATACCTGTTGAAAGTTCTAATGCCACAGCAGCCTTGAGGGTTGAGTCTAAATCCCACAAAAAAGAAGTATAAGTTAGTTTCAGACCATCAGGTGGGAATACATCTCTCCTTGCGCCAATAAGTTTTTTATGTGCGTGATTATAATTTATGATGGTGGCCAATGGAGGAGTCCACTTGCAAACTTCCTCCGTTTCTAAGAGCTTTCTAAATAATTGAACAGAGCCATGCTAAATTCTTGTTGATATCAATTTGTGTCTAGTACTTTGTTGTTCTGTTAAAATTAATACCAAAAAAAAAAAAATACAGCCAGCAGAAAGATTAGCAACAGATGTTTCTATTATAATATTATGAAAGCTTTAGTTTATGAGCAAATTAAGTGGAAGAGAGCTACAGAAAAGCTGTGTTGGGACCCCAAATTGCATCCAGTAAAATTCCATTTCAGCTTGCAATCTGTAGCCTGACTTTCGCTCCAAAATTAGCTTGATCTTTGTAATTATGTATTTATGTTCTTGTAGTATTTTTAAATGGATTAATTTAGCTGTTTTCAGAAACAGAGTTGCAGGGATTAAACGCACAAATGAGATTTGCATACTGTTTTTATGTGCATTTCTAAATTCTAAGATTTATTTTTTGCCGTTCCAGTTAACGGGTCTCTTTGGTAATTTTATTGTGCTGGATTAAATTCTATCTGCATTTTACACACAAAAAAAATTGTAGGAAGTATTCTTGCCAAAATTGAATCTATAGTAAATGAGTCTTTGGCTGAGTTCATGTATTGCATTAAGTCTGTAGATTTGTTTGTTTTTGGCTTGGGGTAAAATATGGATAAGTGGCAATGAGTGCGCTGTTGAAAGAAGAGGTTGTGGTAGACTGTCTTGGAGAAAACCTACCTGTGTGGTCACAAGGAGTCGAAAACGACTTGATGGCACATAATATATGGATAAACCATGGTTATGAAATATCAGAGCTGGGAACCATGATTTGTTGTTAGCTTACTGATTATACTAATGGCTTAGTATGATATGTGAAAGGAAACATGAGGTTTGTTTATGTTTTCCTGCTTTGTTTCTGTGTTCCACCCAAATGCTTAATTCAGGGTTTCTCCACCAGGGTTCCATGGCATCCTAGGGGTTCCCTGGGAGATCACGATTTATTTAAAAAATTACTTCAAATTTCGGGAACTTCACATTAAAGAGGTAAGTTTCATTCTTTATTTTCAGGTTAAGAACACTGTTAATGCATATATCCAGGCCTACCCACGAATCGAATATAATAATTTTGTTACTTCTGGCCTATATTTGAGCTGAATGTGCAGGGGTTCCCCGAGGCCCGAAAAATATTTCAAGGGTTCCTCTGGGGTCAAAAGGTTGAGAAAGGCTGGTCTAATTAATCCACAAAGGCAAAAGCAGATGAGAAAGAACAAACCAGGAATTGGCCGGATAAGCCTTTGTTACCTTTCTTGTCTACACAAGATTGACTGTCTTGTCTGATAAGCCACAGTAGAAGCAAATTGTGATTTTACAAGAAGGGTGAATGCAGCTCACTTAATTTCATATTTCTTGAAAAGAAAAAAAATTGAACGCACTGTCTGAAATTGTGGGGAGGTTTGTACTTGGGAAGGACTCTGTTGAGCGTTGGAGCTTCACTGCTCAGCTGCTGTGACCTTGGAAGGAGAGGCAGATCAACTCCCACGTGCAGTTTTTGGTGAAAAGGTTTTTCTCTGTGTGTGCTAGTTTTGGAAAGATGACAGACAAATAGGAAGATGAGTAAAGCAGCTTGGCTGCTTCCTCTCACTCCCCCCCCCCCCCATTCTTTGGATATTTTTACCCCACATCCATATTTAATTTCTGCATGGACCCAACACTCCATAGGCATTTATTAGGACTGCTGGGAGTACATCTTGCATCTAATTAGGCTTAAGTGTTTTATAGTGATATCAGATGGACATAGGAGGGGGAGTATGGAATTATGGAAGCAGAATAGTTGGGGGTTTACTTATCATGCCCACAAAGAAAAGTGTGGCATGTGGTTTGCTAAGGATACCAATGGGGCCAGCTATCGAAGCACCATCATGCCAGTTTTAAGCAGTTCCTCCTATTGCCAACATGTTTCCAGGTCATAGTGTATGTTGCCTCTAGAGCCCCAAGTGGGTTTTGGAGATAGGCAATATGGGCTGGTAACCTTGGATCAGTCACTGATCTGCCCAAATCTTCTGAACAACTTCTGAGTCCCTTCAACCAACAACACTTTCACCCAAAAGGATATTTTGCTTTTCAACTGTGCTCCCTGGCAGATCTCATCTTATAGCTAAGTGTTTTGGCTTGTGGTGTACAGGTTGTCCTCGTTTAGCGATCACTATTGGGACCGGCAACTTGGTCGTTAAGCGAAGCAGTCGCTAAGAGAAGCCACGGTGCTGTTTATGATTTTACTCAGGCTTTCCTTTGCTTTACAGACCTGTGAAGGTCATAAATGCAAGTAGTGATCACAAAATGACTTTTTCATCACTGTTGAAACTGCAGGCGGTTGTAATGGTATGTGGGAAAGACCTTGGGAGACTGGGCCAAGAGCTGCCTAGGGAACAGTCAGTTAAGAGAGGGCATAGCCCACATCTGAATAGTGGTCAGGCAAGAGGCTCAGAAGGGACCCTCCCTAGTTTCTCAGGCTGTAAAGGAGACAGCAGGATATACTTTCAAACTTGCAGGATTGATGTCAGCCTTACCAGGTAGACCAGACAGGAAACACGACCAGATAAGCTAATTCTACTTTCTTGTAAAGCTCCATTAACAGAATCTTGCAGGTTCCTAGGCAGCATTTCTTGGCCCATTCTCCAGAGGTCTTTCCCACATACCATTACACGGTCACTGTACGAAGCAGTCACTACACAAGGACTATCTGTAGTTGTTTTTGAACGGTGGTTCTGTGACTAGGGCTGGCTCATAAGGTGAGCCTTACTGTTTCTACTCTACAGTAAACAGTGTTCATTGCTGATTTAAAAAAACAGATCCACGAAGCCTTCCTCAATCTGGTCGATCACAAAGAGAGTTGAAGTCCAATGTGTAATGGACAAGGGGAGTCTCCCCCCCCCCATCACCCTTCTTCCACTTATCTGAAATCTTGTTCCTCGAAACTTGGCTACATTAAAACCTGGCTAGCTTTTCTTTTACAAAAGAGCACTACAGTAATGCATACCTGGAAAGCCCTGTCAGATTTATTCTCGCTGCTGCTGCTGCTGCTGCTTTCCACCCACACACACCCCTTGCTGATTAGGTTGAGATAAAAGTTTCCTTTTATTTCTGGATAAGTCCCTAGAGCTACGCTTTAATGCCAGAGCCTGACAAGCCCTCTTTTTCAAACAAAGCTTTGATGTTTCTCCTCTTGACTCCAGAACGGCATCATTGAGCGTGTCTCTCTGCCTGCACGTATGCATGAGAATGAGCGAGCGCTATTTATATGCAGACAACACCTGTTCTTACCGAAGGGTGCTGATGATGTAAGCTTCTGAAAATCTTTGAGTGTTTTCCTTGGAGTGCAAAAAATGGCGCGGACAGCCCACCGGGTTCTGCCCCTTTGCTTTCGGTGTTGGCTGCCTCGCCAGAAGGGTCGAGCCACAATCGCCCCCGCTATAAAAGGAGAGCTGCCAAGAATGCTGTGGGGACTCCAGTGACAGAAACAGTTGACCTCCCTCCGATGGATCAGCTGGTTAGGCTGCGCTAAATGCAATTTGGTTTCAGGAGACCGAGAGAAATGTCAACAGTTTGGATGTCTACACAGAAGGGACAGTGTGTGTTTTTCTTTAAAAAAAAAAAAAAAGCTACCTGAACAAGAGCCTGAACAAATTAACTAGTCTGTCTAGCGATGTCACGGAAGAGCTGTGTGCAGACCTGTGAATCTGCATGTATTCTTCAGCATAGTACATTCCATGTATGCTGGAGAACAACCATTCCCAGCTCCTTTATCCATTGAGAAGGGGTGGGAAAAGTTGGGACCCAATGAACCTTCCCCTTGCAGGAGGCAATTAATATAGCCTGGTGTTCCTGTTTTGTTTGGTGGGCATCATCGCCCTGCCCACTTCTGTCAAAGATCCTGGTTTTTTGGTGTCACAAACGTCTTGCCATCTTTGAACTCTGCCTGCTTTGGAAGATGCAGCTTCAACCCGTACTTGAATGTAGATGCGCGTGTGTGCAGGTTTTCTTTTGTGGCGGATATTTCTTTTGAGACCCAGGTTTTGTATATTGGCCACTGGTCCTGTGTAATGTTGGGTCCATAATGTAGAACAGGCAGGATTTTTTTTTTTACCGGCCTTGCAATGGAGAAAACACTCTTAATGAATTCTAAACTGGGGTTAGCACAATGAGATGGTTTGATGCAGGGTGTCTGAGGGGGCGAGGGTAACAGACAGAATGGTAGGTATGTTCTTCCATATATTTGTGGCAAGAGGAAGGAGGAAGAAGTGGGTGGAAGATTAAAAACTGGGGAAGGTTTCTAATTTCTAGTACTCTTTAACACATGTTGATTATAGGTGTTATGCAAATATTGCAAATCAACTAGCATTATGAATCAGGTATCTTTACGAGAAAAGTAGAATACGTTCAAATGGGGAAGAGCAAGGCACATTAAGGAAATGCTTAACCTTGCAGTCCTACACTCACTAACTTTAGGATAAACCCATTAATTCTAGTGGGGCTGATTTCTGAGAAAACAGGGACAGGATTTAGTCTAGATGTGAAAAGAGGGAGGAAATAGAGGATCTGATGGTTGGCATCCCAGGACAGAGATGGAAAGGAAAGTGGTGGAGGCTGGGTGTAAAAAAGAGAAGGGAAATACAAGGGAGTGAGTTTAGAAAGAACTCAAAGTGCAAGGTGGTAAAAATGAAGATGCAAAATGCAAACATGGTTCATGCTCTGCCTAACAATAAAAGAATAGACCGACCAACAAAAAACATGTAGGAATAATCCGAGCAGACCATGAGAAGACAGACTAATGACTGTGGCTGTAATGTTCCTACTTAGCATGAACTTAAAAGATGTGGATCAAATGTGCCTTTTCCTTTTGCCCCAATTAAGAGCCATTGGAATTGGCCTGCAAGGGTTTTAAGGTTGAGCTTGTTCTGTTTACCTCAACCTCCAGTATAACGTCTCTGCCATTTTGAGAGCTCTGGATTGCTCTGTTTTTGAAGTTTTCTCATAGCTGGAACCACTTTCCATCTCTTTGTGATGTTCAATGTAACCCCTTGCGCAGGATCGGAACAGCTATGTGGTCATTGTAGATTCTGGCTCTGCTGCCTTCTGATGAAGGCCAGAATTCATACACTAGCAAGGAAGCATTTAGAATGCTCACCAGTGGAATAGCAAGACTCAGGTGCAGGATGATCCCTCTGTTGGTCAACTATGGCTGGAATTACTTGCCACATCTGTATGTGTGTGTACATGTGAGTGTGTGTGCTCCACTTGCAGGTTTTTGCAGTTCCAAGACAAGGTTCTAGATGTCTGTGGACCCATTGTGACTTGCCACTCTCTCTTCAGTGCCGTAAAACACATGTCCAAAATGATTTGGCAGGCGGGCAACAGAGCTGACATTTAATTAAACTTTCTGTGCTGGGTGAAAGTACCCTTCGGCCTGAACCAGATCCTCTGTTGTGGTATGCGAAGGTTTGACAGAGTCTTCATTGTGTTTTTCCAGGGAGCTGTACAAGGGTGGCTTTCAGTGGTTGCCAGCCTGTTTCCTGTGAAGATGCACCCATTAAGTAAAAAAAAACAAACAAGCAAAAGGCATCTGAGTAGCAATAGAATGGGGATAGCTTTGGATTCCATTGTGTTAAAAGCGGTATAGGTAGAAATCTGTTTTAGAAACTCACTTTTTAAAATTCAAATCAGATTTTTAAAATTTAAATTGCGGTGTGTGTGTGCTTAGTTCCATTGAATTTAAATTTTCATGTGCTTCCTTAAACACATTATCATGAACATGACTGCTAATTATATTCTGTTCTGCAGTTTAATTTGGGGATGAGCGACAAGTTAACAGACTAGGGAAGTGAATTCTCTCTGAAGGTGAAGAGAAAGTCAATGAATAGAGAATTTGAGGTGACGCTATAGACCTGGGCGAGGAATCAGAGAGAGAAAAAGACTGAAAGAGAAAGTGGGCAAAAAGTTTTTCTTATATTCTGTAGTTTTGTTTGCTTTTGATCAGCAGCAGGTTTTTTTTTAAAGACGTTTTTGTTACTGTACATCTCTATTAATACTGACACACAGAGAGAGAACCTACCTTTTTAAATCTAGTCTTAGCTTTTAATACTAGCTGTTTGTCATCTTTTGTGCTGTATTGTCTAGAATGCTATGGCTACTTTTTTAGACTATTGTATTACCTTATGCTGATCTAGGAACAAAATAAAGATTGATTGTCACTAGAAGGTGAGCCGGATGCATGTTCTTCTTCCTTGTTCACTTCTTCTTCCATTTCAAATTTCAGTAAAAAAATATACATTTTAGCAATTTCATGTTCATCATTTGTACGTAGTTCAGCTTCAAATTCCGTCTTCTGCTGCTCAGTTCCAAATGCCCTATTATCTACTTTAAATCTTTCTCTTAACTGTGCGTACAAAAACCATTTAAAACTAAATTCCTCTGCAGCAGTTGCGCTCTTGATTTCATCTTATATTCTCCATGTTCCTGTTCTAACAACTCTCAAATTAATTGTTTTTCTTTACCTTCTGTTTCCTTCTTGTAAAATGCTTCTTGTGCTGAGACCCATAAAGGCATTTTTGGGCACAGTTTGGGGGGTTTATATCTGTTCCGTATTTTCAGTATGGCACTTCCAATATAGTGATTCTTAAAATCTACATTAACCTTAACTTTATCATACCATAGAAAACCATGCCATATATATCGAAGGGCATGACCTGAGGTTCAGATGGCATGGTTTTCTATGGTATGCTGGGAATTTGCTGGGAATTATATGTATATGTATATGTATATGTATATATATATATATTAATTAATTCCCAGCAAAACGCACTCTTTATTCAAACTAAGCAGCAGGCTGCAAAATACAATTTCAAATCCGGCAGTCCCAATCCTCCTCGTTCCTTTGCATCTTGAAGTATTTTATATTTAACTCTTGGTTTTTTCCCTTGCCATATGAACTTAGATGTACCTTTCTGCCATTGTTTAAATGGTACATCAGTTGTCAGAGTAGGTACTGTTTGAAACAAAAGCATCATTTTTATCACAGAAATTCTCCCCAACACTGACAGTTCTACTTCCTCCCATCTTAACATGTCCTTCTTAATTTCATTCCGTGTCTTAACATAATTATTCTGGTATAACATACAGTTCGTATTAGTCATAGTGATACCCAAGTATTTCACTTTTTTCTCAATCTTAAAACCAGTTTTTTTCCATCAATTCCATTTGCTTTTCGATGTTCATATTCTTTGTTAACATCTTCGTCTTTTGTTTATTAATATTAAAGCCAGCTAATACCCCAAAGTCCGTTAGTTTTTCCATTAATGTTTCTATTCCTTCCAGAGGGTCTTCTCATTTTAGCGATCTGCAGTGCCCTCAGGATTGCCCTGCTGGGATGCAGTACTTTTGGTAGCATAATTTTATTTTCTTCTTTTTCAGTGGCTCCACTGCCACTTTCCACAACTAAAAGAGAGCTAAAAAAATTCAGTCCTATCCACTCCAGGAGCGTCACCTCAGGGGCCGTGGAGGTCAAAACTGCAGTCCTGGCCAAAAGATCTTGGCTTAGCTGTATTCCAGTTCAAATATGCTTCCAACCATCGGGGTAACTTTGATTAGTACTGCAAGCAAAAGAGGTGGCAAATGTGTCCCAGTGTCTTAGAAGCTGGACCCCCCCCCCCCAGTTTAGAAATTCAGATTTTGATCCTGTTGCCTTGAGGAAAAAAGGATGATGTGGTTTGCCGCCGGTTTAGCAAAAGGCAGTGTTGTGAAGGTAAGATTCAGGAGAGATCGCGGGTCTGAACTTGCCCTCCGCTTGATCTGTTAGCCCGCCGGATGGACACCCCCAGGAAAAGGAAATCTCTCATCTCTGAAGCTCTGTTTTCAACGAATATGCTTGACTGTGGTTTCAGAAAAAGGGGCTCTCGTTGGAGCAAAGCTTGTTTCTGATTCTGCATGGCCTAATGGACCCTGTTTTGGCAGGACAGTCTGTCACTCGTGGCTTCTTTGAGTTCTCGTCAACTTATCCTTCAGTGAAACTAGCACAAAAACATGTTTGGAAGCACGTACCCCTGCTTCTCTTTCCCCTCTGCGCAGATATGGGTATTGCACCACTGAGTGTTGTTAGCATCCTTAATGCATGTAATCCCACTCCGCTGGAGGCTGAGAGAGAAGCCCACGTTTTCAGGCATGTCTCCTTTGAACGGAGAGCATATTTTCCCCATTTAAAAAAAGTCTTAATTGCTGGCAGAGATTCCCACACTTCTGCTTTGGCTGCCAGCAGGTCACATGTAAGAGAAAAGCTGGTTAGTAACAGATAAATACTGAAAACGTGTGTGAATCAGAGGTGTAGGTAAATCCACGCCTAGTTCTTTTTCTGCCTCTCGTAGCAACTGGGGAAGACCTATGTGCCTGAGTTCTCATTTCCATAAACAGGATTGGGGATTATGGGAATTGTGGTCCAAAAAATCTGCAAGGTACAAAGCTGCTTTCCTATAAAATTACAGGTATAGCTTAACTGTCGGGACACAAAGAGCTGGAAGCAACTAAAAAATCTATAGTGAGCTTGGCAGTTTAAATTTACTGTTTATTCCTCCCTTCCCATTAATCTAACAGGGCTACTAGCAGCTTTAGTGTGGCATCATAGGTTCAGTACTAAGTGATTGGTATTCAGGTAGTCCTCGGTTAACAACCACTTGTTCAGCGACTGTTCAAAGTTACGACAACACTGAATGAGGCGGCTTACAACGGGTCTTCAAAGTTGCTGCTGTTGCAGCATCCCTGCGGCCACGTGATCACAATTCGAGCCCTTGGCAACCGGCTCACAGTTACGAAGGTCGCAGTGTCCTGCGGTCATGCGATCACCGTTTATGACCTTCACTGCTGGCTTCCAAAAAGCAAAGTCAGTGGGGAAGCTGGCAGGAGGTTGCAAATGGTGATCATGTGATGTTGCGCTTAATGACTGCGCAGGATTCACTTAATGACCACAGCTGGAAGTGCCACAAAGGCCATCGTAAGTCAGCATGGTCACGTAGCGTTGGGCTTTACGACCTTGTTGCTTAGCGATGGAGTTGCCAGTCCCAATTACCTTCACTGAGTGAGGACTATTGTTATCCTGATTGGGTTTGCACACACTCCAGACTGGGCCAAAGTGGAATTGTGCAGTTTGTGACTGACAGCATCACAGGAACCCGGTGATTAGTTTAGTGCAGTGTTTCTTAAAATGTGGTCCTAGGACCCAGGGGGGTCCCCCAAGACCCTCTCAGGGGTCCACAAAATCAAAATTATTTGCCTGTCTCTGTTGAAAAATAATGCTGTATTAAGATCCCATCAAACAATCGTGAGAAGCAGTGGCAGTGAATGTGCCAATTTTAATTTTTAATACGGTAAATATCAATAAATATATCCCATACGAACAAAAGCTCTTTTTGGGTTCTCCATAATTTTAAAAAGTGGGAAGGGGTCCTGAGAGAGAAAAAAAGTAAGAAACACTGGTTTAGTGCATTGTGTCTGAACCTGGGCATTAATGTTAAGTCATAGTGCGGCTTGTTTGGGCATTGTATGTTAGATGAACACAGTGAACTTTGTTTACCTGGGTTTAATATGTCCTGTGAACTGAGCCAGAATTCTGGGAGTTGAAATCCACACATGTTACAAGTTGCTGAGGTCAGAAGACACTGTTCTAGTGTAAGACCACCACAGTGACCATCAGAAATCAGGAGAAGTCTGGGAGTACCTTTTCAGACTAACAATTTTTCTTAATACGTAGCTCCAGAAAGCTGGGGCCTTTTAACCAAATCTGTTAATTCGATAAGATGCCTCTAGGCTTCTGGTGTTTGGCTACCATAGACTAACAGAGCCCTTCTCCGACAGTATTCACATATGATTGCCACTGATCAAGCTAGAGTACAGATGAATAGCGTAACTGCAACTGCCTTGAGGCTTTAAGGTTGGACTGGAATAATTCAATTATAACAAATTCTCACCTGTAATAACATTTCTCCTGGCCAGCTTCGGGCCTACAGGGATCACGCTAGCTCTCCGCACATTTAGCTGAGTGGCAGGAAACACTCCGCTAACACACTTTGTGATACTCCTGCTAGAAAAAGATTTCGTCAGGGTCTTCGTCCTCTGCTGTGTTGGATGGGAAACGATGAACACATTTTTGCCACTCTGAATTCTCACAGGGCTCGAAGAAAACAGCTTTTTCTTGGAAAGAGAAAAGGCTCTTGTGCGTACTTGTTTCCACAAAGTGTGTGCCATGAAGCCGGAAGAGTTTTGGCTTTTGACAGTCATCTCGAAACAGAGGCTGGATTGTCAGTGCTCTTAGCTCTCACAGAAATGGCCAGGATTAGGTTGCCATGCTGAGATCTAGGAAAATGTGCTGAACCGGCCTCTTTCTCTGTGAGTAGCAGAGACATGTCCTACTGATGTCATTTAAACCTTTTCCTCTCCTCTCCTGTCATCCAGGGCAGCTGTTTTGTCAGTTCCTTCATCTAAGCCTTGAAAGTTGTCCAGTGATATTTGCATTACACACATAGAAACTTAACAGTATGTTTTGCTGTTCCTTCCTGGTCTTGAAGGTGGTGTGTGCATGTCATCCTTCAGGCATTTGTGTCAAATAATGGTTTTCTGCAAGAGGCGCGACTCAATTCTTTTCCATGATAGCTATCACTCAACAATCCCTCTTGGTTTTGGGTCCAGGAATTGCGGGTTGGCCCAAATTAGCATCCTGCTGAAACTTGTTAATGGCTTGATTTGTTTCAAGTTCTCCTGTTTTTTTCCCCCCAATGTAATTAATACATTTGGAAAGGACCTGGTTATTCTGTATACACTTTGGGTGCATCTTTGATAAGACCCCAGCTCATTCTCTTGGTCATTATTTGGGGAAACACTTAGCTGAGAAAAAACTAGGTAGGGTTGGTTGTGGATAATCAAATAAATAATAAAATTATTTATTTATGGACTTGGATAAGAGATCACTAGCTGTAGACTAGACTAGGATGTGAAAAAAAATCCTGAAAGCGCTTTGATATTATCATTTGGTATCAGTGCCAGGGGAACAATATGGATGGAACCATCAGGAAATGAGCTCAACTTGTAGGTCTCCAGTCTGAACGAGGTGGGTCTTTCATTGGCTTTCCCAGGACTGTTCTTCCATTCTGTTTATTTGGCCTTCTTTGGGGTCTGATGCTGAGCAGATGTTCCTAGCACCAGGCCAGTAGAAGCAGCCAGTCTCAGCCGGCCGGCCGGGGAGGCGAGTCAGAAAGTCCCCCGTTCCGTAGACCTGGGGATCAAAGCCTCGAGGAGTTATTGGCGCTCTCCCCAACTTGGTTCTTGCCTAACAAACACCAACCGGTGGTTGCATCAGTGCCTTTGCTCTGGGGAGTGAAATAGTTTCCTTTCTGGAAAAACTCGGAGCGTAAAGCTCAACTCTCTTTCCACTCCAAAGTAATTCCAAGAAGTCTTTCTTTTTCCTTCCAGGCTCTTTAAATATTTATGTCATTGGTGAATACCATAGGTTCACCTTACTACTTTGGAAGATGAGATCAGTTCTCTGCTTCAGAGGCTTAAGCGAAGAAGCCCTCTGTTCTTAGGATAAAAAGAGGTCACCGTTGTTTAAGTTTAAGGGACCTGGCCAGCCATCTGGCTCAGGGTTTGGGGGTTTGCTTGCTTAAGCCAATTACCCTTTTTCTCCAAGGTTCCAGGTATATGAAATAGGCATCCGTGAAAATAGGATTAGTTAGGGTCAGCCTGCCCAAATTGTTTCTGTGCATGTTCTCAGAATGACTGGTTGCTGAGAGGGGTGGGGTGGGATTCAGCCCTCTTAACCAAGGCCCTGCCCTGAGTTGACCCAAAGAAGCCGTGGCCGAAAACAGGACTGCTCTTGCCTTCTTGTCCCAGAAGATGGAGAAAGCCAAACCGAACCAGGCATGTGTTTGGAGATCGCTTGGCTTCCAGCATGTATGTTAATTAATTGTCACGTGGTCTTTGTGCGTGTCATTTCAGGTGCTCTCACAGTTGGCCTTGTGCGACAGTGTCAGACCATTCATGGACGTGACAGGACCTGCATTCCTCCACGGCTGCCCCCTGAGTGGATCACGACTTTATTTTTCATCATCATGGGAATCATTTCACTGACTGTCACTTGCGGTTTGCTAGTGGCTTCTCATTGGCGAAGGGAAGCGACAAAATACGCACGCTGGATAGCATTCACTGGAAGTAAGTCTGTCTTTCCCGCTTGTCAGACGAAACGGGTCAGGTGGCTTTGGGAGAAGTCAGCCCAGATGGCCCACCTCCATCCAAACATTTCCCTGGCCTTCCAAAATCGCACAGGGATCTTCCCCTGCCTGTTCAGAGACCCGCAGTGCCTTATCTTTGTCCAGAAAGCCTGCAGAGATGGGGGCTTCCCCTCCAGCCACAGGACAAATGGCAAACTCAGCGGGCACTTTGTTGTCTCCACTACCAACCAAACACTCAACGTTGCAGGCGGGATGCATTGTGCAAGCATTTGTTCTGGAAGTAAATTTTATTCTTTTCATGAAAATGTGGCTTGTGAGCCTGTCAGACAAGATTGGATGGGCATGGCCCATGTTCTCAAGCTGGTGTTGTTTTGCCCCCTCCAGTTCCTTTTCAGTTAAAAGCTATTCCTCCCCCATCATCTTCCTTCCCTTAAAGGGCCTTTTCTGCTCCCCAGAAGGGCTACTGAATAACAGTTGCCAGAAGAAGGGGGCAGGAGAAGGGGAAGGCCCTTGCCTCCATATCCTGTTGGTTGGCTTTTCTGAAACGTCCAGGTGGTAGAACATCCAGGCTTTGAATCTAGACATATTCCCCGGTTTAGTTCGCAGCACCCCAAATTCAAGCAGGCTTGGGAGTTCCTTGACGTATACAAATCCACAGAGCCTTTTCTGCAATTTCTGGAGGTCCTTCTCCCTAGATGCCACCAAATTTTCCCACTGAATCCCCAAAAGAAAAACAAGACAGGACTATTAATTTCCAAAGCGATAGCCATGCTGGTCTTTTGCAGAGAAGCAAGGAAGACCCTTAAAACCCAGAACTGTACTGTTGGAAACCCATTTACAAACCATAGGTTCGTATCCTGAACTAACTCCAAAAGAAAGCACATTATAGCCTGGCCTGATGTAGCTCTCTGTGTAATCCGGGGCAGGCTTGTGTTGGAAATAGGGTACTGGACTTCCCGGATTCATTAGTGCTGCTTTTGGGGTTTTAATGAAAAAAAACATAAATCAGTTGCTGCTCTCTTCATTTTTTAGAGTTTCTTTGCAGAGAACCAGATTTTTTTTTAAAAGGAGGAATATTGAAAAAGAACACATCCCACCTAGGGTCTCAAATAACCTGGTCCATTTTCAAGTGAAGGTCCAGCTTGGCTTTGATGGCCAAGACGAAGCTGTACTAAATATAAACCCTTAAAAATATTAAGATAACCATCCTGCCAGGGTCAGTAACAGACAGAGCTGCCTGTGATCTGTGATTAGCTTTACAGGTGACCAAGCTCAATACAGTTTGAATTTGTCCATCAAACCTGTGCAAAAGGTTGTGCTTACTGCTTCATTTGCAGTGTTCGAGTGCTGCTTTCCCCAGGCCCATGTTCCCCTTGAAATGCTGGACTCCCAACACCCATAATCCCCCATTAGAGTCCTGATGTCTCTGGGGTGTCGGAATTATGGAAGGCCAAGTTAACCACAAGTTCTAAACACCCTCTAGCTGCTCTTTAGCAGACATTCCAATAAGCTGAAGTGAGTTGGTTTGGTTTTAGAGTTGGATGGGGAGATGATACACTTTTTAAGGTAGGGGTTCCATGGTTCTTCTCTGGCGTGAGGAGCTGTCAGCTCCCCACCTTGTGGATGTTGCAGGAGAGCTGGGTTAGTCTGTCGTGGCAAAACATCAGGAGGAATCTGGCAGTCCCTTTTCCAACCAACAAACTCCATTCAAAGGCCGAAGCTTTCCTGAGCTGTTTTTGCCTTTTTATAACACGCTTTCATTGGAAAAGATGCTACCAGACTCCTCCTGACGTGCAGATGCGACCATAAACCCGTTTTGCACAGTATGTTAGCTTTTGTTTCGGTGGGTGATTAAATCCGTGGTTTCGGTGCCATGTTCCCTTCCTTCATTCACCTTGGTGTCCTGGCATTTAAATGGCACTTCTGAGGGCTTTTACAGTGAAATAGAATGTTGAAAAACAAATAGAACTGCTGGAAACAAATTGGTTGCACAATGAAAGTGCACAGGAAGTCCAGAAGCTTCCTTCTGCCTCCAGATGCTTGGCCCACCATGTTTGAAGCACATCATCCCACCTAGGCCCCTGAGGGCAGCAGGATGAGTCTTGTGATGCCCCAAGTCTTCTGGCTTTTCCAGTGGTTTCAGCCATCAGTACAACTTTTTCCACTAACCTAGTTTTTTTCTCTTTCTCTCTCTCTCTCTCCTTTTTTTCCCCTCCTTCAGTGATCCTTTTCTGTATGGCAGCCTTAATATTCCCCATAGGATTTTACATCAACGAAGTGGGAGGCCAGCCTTATAAACTTCCGAACAACACAGTGGTCGGCTCATCTTACGTACTGTTTGTTTTATCTATTTTCTTTACGATAGTGGGACTTCTGTTTGCTGGCAAAGTGTGTTTACCTGGCTGACGAATGTCTCAATACTTTTTCGTATGATCATGAAGGAGAATAGGACGTCTGACGCATTCTCGGGAAGATGCTAGTGTCGGGCCGTTGCAGTCTTACCAGAACGAGGAGGTTTCTCTGTTCTCACTATGCACTTTGGATTTTTTTTTAATTTTATTATTATTGTTGTTGTTTTTCATTTTTATGGAGAGTCTTTCCCATAACCAAATGCAGACAACCACGACTCATCTCTTCAGCATCTGGATGTGGTCAGGTGTGCACTGTGATAGGACCTCGTGTGGAAGAAGATTTATTTTCTACACTCAACAGCATTATTCGCTTTTCCCCATTCCCCCCAACTCCCTCCGCATCACCGTACTGTACCCCTTTGAAATATCTGACAATATTGAAAGTCTCAAAAGTATTTATGCACTTTGGTTGACCGGGCGTTTGCCAAGGGTGGGGCTGGCCTCACCCTCTTTCAGAGATTTAGCATCTTCCTTCTATGGTAGGCAAGAAACGTTTGCCATCAGCCCTCCCCGCCCCCCACACCCATGCACTCAAGAGATCAGTCTCACATTAGCTGCACCCTGAAGCCTGTAGATCAAAAGACGCTTTTGGAAACCTGTTACGAGGACCCATCCACTCACCACCACTGCTGTTGTCGCCACCTCCCTGTGACCTTTAGGAAACACCAAGAACACTGGGGTGGGGTGGAGAATTCTTCATATATATTTATATGTGAATGTTTGTGTGCGCATGTGTGTGTGTGTATTTATATGTATGATGCAGTATGCAGAATGTCTAGGTATGTCTGTCTGTACACAAGCACACACACATGCATACATACCTACCAACACAGGCGAAACACTGTGGTGTGCAACACTAGAACTTGCAAAAGAAAAGCAAGCAAACTAAGAAAGAAAAGCCATTTTTTTTTTAAGGCTGCATCACTGAGAAAGTCTTCAGTATACCTCATTCTCTGTAGCAGCCCTTGGTTTTGACAGGTTTTTCTAATAGGTACCAACAACTCCATGCCTTCCTCGGTGCAATTTTAAGTTAAGCTAAGAGGGTTGGTCCTCCTCCTCTTCCGTTGTAGGGTAATTTATTTGTGTATTGATGGTCAAAGATGAAATCATGTCTGTCTTTAGAAAGATCTGACCCCAGTGATGGGAAGCTAAACCCAACAGTTCAATGCATAATTTAAGCAGTGTAAATAGTGGGCACGTCTCATCTTTTTGAGGCCTTGCTCTTTACACGAAGGGGCGCTTTGACGCAAGCAGTCTGCCACAAGCATCTCCGATTGCGTGGAACACGAACAGCACCGGCCTCTTTCCCCTGAAAGTATTAAATCCCCTGTTACTATTTCACGAAGGAACAAGTTGATTATTGGATGGCGTAGTGTTGTTGTTGTTGTTTTTTTAAGGCTTAAAACGTGGCCTGTCTGTTTTCAAGGCTCTTTGCAGCTGATGTCATTGTCCTCCTCCTCGCAGATTCTCTTGGGAAATAGCATCGCTAGTCTCGTTCAGATACAGGCCTGGCCACCTCAGTTTATGTCCGGTGCTTTCCTGTTCTGCCCACTAGAACCAAAACTGGGCCGCACGCTTCTCCCAAAGCGTGCCAAGTAACACCACAAGTCTGTCGTGCTGGGTGCAGCCACCCCCTAATCTTGCATCCGGTGCTCATAGCCCAACTGTTGAGGGCCTCCGACTCATTGGTGCAGGCAAATGCTTGCGGTTGAAGGAATTGCTGAGGACTTCCAGTGTCACGCTGTGGGAAGGACTCCCTGCTGCAAAGAAAGGGGGAAAAAAAGCCATGCACACATAAGGATTCTCAGTTGGATCAAATAATGTAGGTTTTTGGGAAACTTGTGGGCGGTTGAAGAAAATGGCTCTACCATCATGCTGGATGGGTTCCTGCCATCTTCTCTAGCCTGCCCCACTCCCTGCAGGGACCCTCCCTAGCAATCCCCACCTCCCTATTTGTTCCTGTTAGGCAGGCCCTTTTCCCACCTAAAAATACTGAGCTACAGCCGTACCTTTTGCTTTCTAAAAGGCTCAACGGGCCCGTTGTGGAACCCATGAGCCTTTTTGCTCCTTAGCATGCTTGCATCTGTTTTAGTTTTGTTCAGATTAATGTTGAAAAAGATGTAAAGGGACATGGTGGAGCATCTTGCGCCAAATAATGTGTGTGCTGATGCATTGGCACCCCTGGGTGCTGTGTTGGGGATCCCATCATGTGGATGGCAACAGAGGAAGGGCTAAGGGGAATCGCTTCTCGGTCAGAGAGGGGCTGGTGCTGACCCATTAAAATTTGCAACCAAGCTCAGGAGCTTGGCGTGGTAGGAAACCACAAAATGAACTCCAGACAGCCAAAGACAATCCAGCGAGGCGAACATCCCCATCGCAGTATTGTTAGAAGGGACTGATTTGTGAGAGCGCATCATTTCTCTTGTCTGAGTTTGTGGATGACAGTGATTCCTTTTTCAAACTGGAATAGGTGACTGAGTTTCATTTTGTTCTTGGAGCGTATTATTGGTCCATTCAGTTGGCAGAAGAATTCCTCCGAAATAATTGGCGAGTTTCAATTTTTTTTTCTAGAGGTTTTGTGAAATCATGGCTTTGTTTGGCTTAAGGTCAAGCGTTCAATCTTGAGCTTTGCCAGGAATTGGAAGTGGGTTCTAAAGATTTTTACCTCTGCAGACAGAACACGAGTTGTAGATGCTGGACCATTTTATATAGAAAATTACTGTTTCTTAAAATAATTGTTGCAAAGCAAGGGTGGGTTACCTTTTGCAGGCCAAGAGCCACACTTACCATTTAAGGGAAGGATAAGGGCCACAGCAAGCAAGACAACAAGGCAAATCAGATTGCACACAGGCTGGGATTTTCTGTTTTTTTTTTCCCCACTCCCACCCTGTAGATCTGTGTGTGTATGTGAGGTTTTACCCAGTTTTATTGGATGAGAATGAGGTCTTTGTGCTGTTTTAGAGTTTATGCAGCCATTTTCACGTGGTTTCCCACATTGAAATTGCATCACCAGTTTTCAGCAGTTACACTCCTTCACTTTGGAGCAGACTCCAGAGGCTGCTGAAAATGGAGTCCGGGGGAACCAGCTGCAAACCTCTAGCTTCTCCACGTGGCCCACTCCGGTTGAAGATAGCTCCACAGCATAGTTGGGCAATGGCACCCTTTCTTTTTCGCTCTTGATGTTGAAAACATTTGCCTAATCAACTCCTTTGTATCAGGCTGTGTTTTTAAGGACACGAGTGCAAGCGTGCTTCAGAGCCACAGGCCGCATGATCCTGCCTCATCATCTCTCTTGCTGGGGTTAGTTATATAAACACCCTGCAACCTCAGTGTTGCACATCGTTTGCAGCAGGTGACCTTCCAGATTTTAGGAAGTTCAGCAGTTGACTCTACAGCATTGCTGGGGCAACCTCACCCCTTTTCTCTCCTCTTTCCCCTTTCCACACACAGATTCTTCCTCTCTCTGCCATTTGCATCTGGTGCTGAATTCTAGCCTCCAATGGCACCTCTTAACTGAAGTGGGATCATGTTCTCTTTCCATTACAGGCAGTCCTCGCTTAGCGACTGTTCACTTAACGATGGTCTAAAGTTACGACAGCCTTGAGAACAGTGCTTTACAACCTGTACTCGTGCTTATGGCCATTGCACACTGTTGCACCACCCCCACAGTCACGTGATTGCAATTCGGGCACTTGGCAGCCGGCTAGCATTTAAAACCAGTTGCAGCGTCCTGTTGCACAAGATCACAATTTGCGACCTGTTCTGCCGGTTTCCGGCAAAAAACATCCATTGGGGAAGCTGGATGTGCTTAATGACCGCCGTGGCTCACTTTACGGCTGTCGTAAAATCGGGTCCAGTCATTTAGTGACTCACCTAACAACCACGCCACTTAACAGTCAATTTTCCGGTCCCTATTGTGGTCGTTAAGTGTGGCCTACCTATAGTGTCTTTCCATTTCAGGGGCAGGGCACCCAGTAGGATAATTTGGGGAGGGGAGAAGACCCACCACTATTCCTGTTCCTTCGCCATCGCCCAGAAGCCGATGACCCTGCTCCGATTCTCTCTGCCCACCTTCTGCGGTGTTCAAGGGAGTGGTGCAAAAACGCTTCCGCTGAAACCATTTTCAGTCAGTGTGGGTCACAAGAAATCAAGCAACCCGTATTTTTTTTGGTCCCAGTCTTAGTTTCCTTTTGGAAATGCCTCGGAAAAGGGGAGAACCAGCTAACCAACCTACCCTACAAGCGGGCCTTGTAGAAAGTTTCAGCCTTGTAGAAAGTTTGATCTTTTACAGTCAGCCTTGGGCTAACACGATGATGCTACCCACAAAAAAGCAGTCAGTGGAGGGATTTGTGCTGAATAGGCAGCCAGGGTGGTGGATGGTCCCCAAATTCACGCAAAGCTCCTTCAAGTGGCATTAAGAAAACCAGTCTCATCCACCTTGACAAATACGCCCTACGGTAATAAAGGACTGTCTAGGGGGCTAAATTCCCCCCAAGCTTTCGCCATAGGATGACTTCTTCCATGCCCTGAAATTTTTTAAAAACAACCTATTTTCCACGTCACTGCCTACAAAACTGGAGAAGCACATTTGCCGAAAATCACGCAGCGACCACTGTGTCCGTAACCGTAAGGAGTCCGTGCGCATTCACTCCACTCCTGGAGTGCATTTTGTACGTGAACGGACGTTTCACCCTCCTGCAGGAGTTTGTGAAAGCCACATAGCTGCAGCTGGCAGAGTGGCTAAACCTTTGGCTTTAATGTGAAATTGAATCATTTCTTGGAGGGAAGCAGGAGGGGAAAATCCCCGTGATTATTTTTTTAAAAGGGGGGGGGGCGCAGTAAGGAAAAATCAACACTTGCTTTAAGTAGAATTGCAAAGCGTGCAGTATTAATTTATAGCAGAAAGGCCATATCTTATAAACTGTATATAAAACAGTTCTTTTTTTTAATGGTGCAAATGTCTGTCAATTTTCTGTCTGTCGCATTGGGGGTTTGGGGAGGGGTGGGAAGAAATCTGATTGTATGTGTGTGTATGTGTGTGTGTGCATTTCTTTTCACTACTAGCAGCCTTCCCAAATCCAGCTTGTGCAGAGCACCAGGTTCGAGAAGGCAGCCCGTAAGAGCTTTGGGGTAAAGTGTGCATCGGAATACGCCTCGCTTCTCTTGCCCGGGAGTATTTGTATAACACGCTTTACCTGGTTTTGAAATGCCTGCACCCTAAATTTGGTTCAGCTTGCATTACCTATTTTGTCCAAAGCAATTCATATTAATGGAGGTGGGGGGAAAAGTTCGTGCTGAGCCTTTGAAAACAGCCAGGTTGAGTTTAAAAGCTCATGGACATCATTTCAGGCGTGTGGCTTTAGCCGCTGTTTCGTTGATGCCTCAAAATTCTCCAAGTAGATGCCTGGGGTTTGGGGTGTGGTGGGTTTTTTTTTCCTTTTTTTAAACCACCCAGTTATGGGGCAATGAGATTTTTTTGTGTATTCGTTTTAGACAAGCTTGTATGATTCTTACCTAGGCAGCCAAGGCTTTTCACACACTAAGGAGGTTTTTTTTTTTAGCATTATTTTTTTCTCCTCCCATCAAAGTGTCTCAAGTCAGATTAGTCTGCAAACAAACCTGTTTTTTTTTTGTTTTTTTTTTGCAGCATCTAATCCTATTGGCATTCAAGACATTTTTGGGGGTGGGGTGGGGAAGACTGGTATCTGCCCAGATGTTGTTGAAGTACATTCCCCAGGAACTCCAGCCAGGATGGACCTGATGAAGGCTGCTGAGAATTGTAGTTCAGCAACATCTGGAAAATCATAAATTCCTCTTCGTTATTTAGAACAGTGTCTCAACGTTGGTGACTTCAAGATGTGTGGACTTCAACTCCCAGAATTCCCCAGCCAGCATTAGCTGGCTGGGGAATTCTGGGAGTTGAAGTCCACACATCTTAAAGGTGCAAAGCTTGAGAAACAGTGATTTAGGACCTTCTTTTGGGGCATGTTTGAGCCAACCTCCTCCAGCTTAGACTTTCCTAGATAGTTGGTATGCAGCTTCCACCACCATTAGAAAGCATGGCTGCTGGACAGGGTGATAGCTGTTGTGGTCTGAGGTTCAGAAAAGCCAGGTTTTTGCCTTATTTGGCAAGTTTAGCTGCACTGATGGGCATCTGGTACAAGTTTATAGCAGTTAAGGCTCATTTAGGCATTTTCTTGCAAATTTGACTTTTGGGGGCTTTATAGAGAAGCCCAACTTCTTTTCCCCACCCTCAGCTGTAGCTCAGTTTGCTCTTTAAAGGTATGAAAACCTTGTGAAGGATGCAAAAGCTGAAGGAAATGACATTTCAGTGAGATTTGCCTCTGTAAGCAATTTTAAAAATCTTGGGCTTAGCAGTGGTCTGTTCCCCTCCGCCTTCCACTGCATCCAGTCCTGCATCTCTAAAATAATTGTTTTCTAATTGGTGAGGGCATTTGGTTTGTTTGTTTTGTTTTGTTTTGCAGTTAATTTCCCAACAAATTGTTAATACAAACTGTATAAAACGGACATGATTTTCCTCACTTGTATTTTTGTTATTGAGCAAGTTTATCAAAATAAATTCTCTACTGAAAGAAATCAAACTGGCTTGACTTGATTTTTTTTTAATTCTTTCCAGAGCTGATGGCTGTTTGTGGTAAGCACATCCTCAGGACCGAAGCCCTTTCGGGAGTTGAAAGATTGATTGATTGATTGATTTTTAAAATAATAACGGGGGAAAAGACAATACAGAAAGACATGCATTATAAAAAAATTACATAACAGGTGCTTTAAAACGGAGAAAAATAGAAAAAACATAATATGAAATATAACATGCCATTACAACAGTAAATAGTTACAATTCTCTATATATTTATCTAATGCAAATATGCAAATACATATCTATATTTCTAATACAATTATACAGCCAACATGCTTTTCCCTAAACGGCTTTATTTTGTGTAAGTGCATTTTGTATAAATTATTTTGTACAACAAAAATGAATTTTGTATAAACGAAAGCTAAGAGCTTTCCAACAAAATCCAGTAGCAGAGCACGAGTGCTTTAAAACTCCTAATTATGCAAGTTTCTGGTGGTGGTGTTTTTTAAAGGTGGATTTCTGGTTCCCAAATATCTAGGATCTCTTCCACAGATTGAGGAAAGCAGAACCATGCCATCCAGAATCACATTGGTGAGATGGGTGGCTATATAAATTTAAAAAATAAATATGGTATAGTCCTCTTGGGACCATCTTCGCTTCGGGCAAAGGTCTACCACCAACAGCCTCTTGGGGCCCTTAAAAATCTCAGATGCCGCCCCCAAGCACCTCTAAAACCCATCCTCACATTATTCAGTAACCTTTAACAAGGCCAAAACAACGTTAAACAGATACCTGGAAGGCCCTATTCATTTTCTTCAATGAAACATTTAAAAGGAAAGGAAACAAACACACATCTTGGTTCTTTTCCCCAGGCCCTGTCAGTGGCCCCTGTGACTCCCCACTTTGCAGGAAAGGTGGCCCTCGAGTCAGCAACAGTGTGCCACCCCTGGTTGCAAGCATCGCCAGCTACACCTTGGATGGGAGTGGACCTCTTTAAAGAAAAAATCAGTAGCAATTCTGTGTATGAAGGGTTACATGGCGCAGGGAGGGCTGAGTGCAGGAAAAGGGCTTCACAGGCCTTAATTGTGGTGCATGGGAATAATTCAGCAAGTCTTCGGTTGCCCAGCTGATGTTTCTCCAGCCCTTGGAGACCTGCAAACAGGCCCTTTTGCCATTCATCTGCCCAGCCCTCCCATCCTTCCTTCCCTCCCTGATGGGAATGGTTGCTTCCGTTGCCATTGGAGATGGAAAACACAGGGCGAGCCAGAGACGATGCGAGAAGGCCCGGGAAGCATCAGCTGCACCCGGGAGAGGCACAAAAACATGGCAGACACCTGGTGAGTCCCAGATCTTGGGGCATCATCTTGGGGTGAGGGGGAGGGAAGAACCCAGATGGGAGTTGGGACTGGCTGCGAGAGAGGACTCCGTAAAAATAAATTTTAAAAACCCTTGGTTTTTATTTACTTTCAGGGGTCCCTTAAAGGGCTTAATAAGGAATTTGATGAGAATGTGTGTGTCTGCAAGGATCAAAGCAGCTGCATGCCTGAGCTGCAGTTATTTGCGCAGGGTTTGGGTACGGTGACTGGGTTTTCTTGGAAAAAATAATGGGCCAGCCTGAAAAGGGGGCAAATCTGAAAGACGTTCATTGGGATAAAACACGAATTGTTTGTGTTTATAGCTTGGCTTTACAGAGGAAAATTCAAGAGCCAAGCCAAGAAAAACTTTACAAACATGCGTATTTGAATTAAAAGTATCTAAAATCAAGCAGTATATGTACACTGACTGTAAAAAGACCATTCAATTTCCATATTTTTCACATGAATGTGAAAGACTGTGCATTAAGTGGTCCCGTGTGCACAGTAAAAGTTAAAATGACGGAAATAAAGGGCCAACGGGAGGGTCCCTGGAGGTTTAACCAGCCTGCAGGCCATCATGTGGGTCATGGGAATGCGTCCCCTTCCGCTGCCCTGCGGCCCGTCCAGCATTGCACGCAGTGGGGGGGGGGGGCGCCTAGGCTGGCTTTTGCATTTTGTATTTGAATAAAAATACCTAAAATCGAGCAGTATATGTACACTGACTTTAAAAAGACCATTCAATTTCCATATTTTACACATGAATGTGAAAGACCGCACTAAGTGGTACCATTTATATGGGAAAGAATGACCCGAATAAAGGACCAATGGGAGTTTTTGAAAAATAAAGAAATCTAAAGGACAGCTTTCTGAAATAAAGGGCTGGCCTTTATAATAGAAAATGGATGGTCACCGTAGGCTTGCATTGCATTGTTGCAAGGCTGCATCCATCACTGGATTCCGCACACCATCCCTGGTGGATATCTTTGTTCATTGGGGGGGAGGTCCCCTTTATTGTACCCTGTACCAGTGAACTGGGTTGGGCTGAGTCATCTAGTGAGCTTCTTTTCCAGTTCCCATCTCTATATGTTGTCCATTTTAAGATGAAAATAAAGTCACGGGTTCAGGTACCCTAAAACATTGGATGCATATGATGGCAGTTTCACTAAACTGCAGTGCAGTCATTTGCTTCTGACTTGGCAGGAGATGTGAATCCAGCGCTTTTTTTTTTTTGGCAAATCATGGTTTACAGCTTAACGCATTATCTAGCACCAGCCTACTGTGATTTGTTAATAAAAGATGGTGAAAGCCAAGTGTTGTGCGTAACCAGTCTCCACCTCTTGTAGTGCTGTATGACAAGATGGTTGTTTTTGCAGTGCAAATCCAGAATCAAAGGCAACATCACCAAAAAGGTGCAAATCTTGGCAGGGTGTCCGTATCACTGATTCTGTGGATGATGATGAATTACTAGTGACCAGTGTTAACCAAACCCAGGATTTAATGGTAAGTTAATATTTCTGTTAATGATAAATAGAAGCATATGTAGGCTGTACTATATTGGTGAAAGCAGAAACTGGTTTTGGGAGAAGCATACGCACACTATCAAATTGTACTGGTAGTTAGGACAGACATTTGTTTAGCTTGCGTTTAAATGTGAATTTATCCAATTTTGCATTTCCAAAGCAGTGTACAAACTGAACCTCCACTGTCGGCAGAAATTCCTATCTCTGATCTCGCCATGCATTTTACCAATTAAAAAAAAAAAGGATTTGTGATGAGAGAAAAGATATTTCTGAAAATAATATAGAAAAATGCAGTGCAGGAAGAGAGAGGATTAAAAAAAAAAGGTTCCAGTAGGCCAGATGCCAAAACACATGCTCTGTCTTCAAAAATACGATACACAATTTAGTGTAAACCTTAAAAACTAAACAGAAAAACTAGCACAGGATGAGCCAAACCTACAAATAGAAAACTGAGGCTGGAGAGAAACTAAGATGAGAAATTTCCTTGCTTGGGATAGATTTACAGAATAACACTGAAAAATGGTTCTGGGCATTTGAATCAACCTCTGTAGGAAACCGTGGGCTTGACCATCATTAATTCATGAGAGTTTGTCTCCATACCATCCAACAATTGAAAGCCCATGCTTTCCTGCACTGCCCTGGAAATCATAAAAAAGGCATGGGTTTATTCTCGCCTTGACTTCCGTTCCCATTTTGCCCACAGCAACTCAAGGACACGGAGGTGCTGTTTGCTCATTTAAAAGCCACGGACGACTGGATTCAGGTCTACAGCCTGGAAAGCTTGCAACTCTCGCTGGGGGATTTGATGAAGAAAGGCAATGCTACAACGTAAGTGCAAGGCCATCTCGTTTTCCGGCTGCTTGTTTCTCCCCTTCATTCACCATGGGGTGTTTTCCTTTAGGGATGTAAGAAATGCGGTGGAGCACATGGAGTTTACCCAAGAGGCTGTTAACGATTTTGAATCTCAGTTGCGAATGTGAGTACCCAGCCATACATTGCTTGCCCAACCCCAGGTTCTCTCCCGAGTTGCCGAAGACTTTGCTTTAGCCGAAGCCAGTCCTCATTTAGCGACCACAATTGGGACCAGCAACTTGGTCATTAAGCGAAGCGGTAGCTAGGTGAAACCGCAGTGGTGCTTACTATCTGACTTTGGCTCTCCTTTGCATTACAGACCTACGAAGGTCATAAATGTGAGGATTGGTTGCAAAGTTACTTTTTCTTCATCATAACTGCAAATGCAGTCGCTGAACGAGGACTATCTATATATCCTCTTTTTTAGAATGTCCTCTCCTCTAGCTTACAATCCAAAGACACTTGCTTTTTAACATCTGATCAGAAGCAGGAGGAGCAGAAACTGGAGAATGCAGAGAATGTCAGCTCAGCAAGTTTTAAATGAAATCTTCCTTCGAGGGCAACCTAAAATAAAATTTCCTATTTCAAAGAATGCTGCTTTGTAGCACTTCTGGTGGAGATTTCAGTCTGAAAAGCAGAGGAATAATGGAAAATATTCCTTATTTTGAGAATCTGAAAGTTTTTCATCCCTCAGCTTCCTGCTTTGGTGCCTCCTTTTCATTGTATGAACTGTCGTCAATAGCCTTAGATTCACAACACTGACAAAGTGAACTGTCTAGTTGTGCCTGGGAGTGTCTTCATCCGGGTGTGTCAGAGATAAAGTTGCTGCCATGCCTGTCACAGATGTCCAGGGAGGTGGCTGAATCCCTGGGCATCCATGGTGGCAGGCTTATGGTGCCCGACATGCCATGACATCTTCATGCAAATGACACAAATTATACATGACATCCTTTTGACATCATGGCATGGACCAGGTGTCTATAGCTTCACCCCAGTGGATTAAAGTGTTTAACCAAGTATCTTAGGAAAGCAATAAAGGGGAAAAATATAGGGTGAAAATTTCACTGACCCCCTGATTGGATTGATCAATCAATTGATTTTATTGATTGATATAACTACCCAACTTGCCAGTTGCAATTCTGGGCAGTAAACATAAGATTAAAAACCAACAGAAACAAAAGAAAACCACAAAAAAGAACAATAACAATGGAATAGCATCCAAGAATATTCTGACCCAGTGTTTTTCAAACTTGGTGACTTTAAGATGGGTAGACTTCAACTCCCAGATTTAAAATTGCCAAGTTTGGGAAATACTGGTCTAAATGGATCTTTTCAGCAAATTCTTTTGACTGTCCCCCCCAGAATTACAGTTTAAATCAGCATTCCCCAGCTTGTTCAGATGTGTTGAACTTGAGTGGTGTGGGCTGCTGGGGGATCATGGGGGATCAAGTTCAACTGTTGGAGGGCGTTAATTCAGGGAAGGGCCAGATTACTAAAAGAAATATGGAAGGTACAATACTTGCTGATGGCATTACAATATAATACATTACCTATATTTGTCGGGGGTGGGATTACATTCATCCACAGAGCCATCGATCTGTATGACAAGCGAGTGCGTTGGCTTCTGCAGGGCAGCAAAAAGGTAATGTTTAAAAAAACGGTTAAATGTTACTTCCAGTATAGATGCATTATCTCTGTGAGAGCAAATGTGGGGGGATATGAATGGGAAGGTTGAGCTTCACAGAGACATCTGACTGGCTGCCTTGGAAAGTGAACACCCACACGCACACCCACACACACACATGCGAACACTCTTGCCAAAAGGAAGATAAAAAGCTTAGGCTGTCAAATTAAACTGTAACCATCACTAGTCCTAAGAGGTAGAACTGATCAGTAGCTAGTTACAGATGATGCCCAGGAGGGGAGGGCTGTTGTGCACAGCCCACTGTTCACCTTTGGAACCGATTGCCACAGGATTTTGTCTGGCTTTCTGTGTATTTTTGTTCTGGTTGTTGACCAGAAAGTTCACCCCATCTCTTTTATCAGACCATGGATGGATTTTTGCCATGGGCTGATGAGATTTCTATCTGGTGATTGTTATTGCTTGATTTTTTTTTAATAATACTTTTTATTGAAGTTTTAAAATATAAAGATAAAAAACTAGTACAAGCTAAGAAGGATATGAAAAGAAAAAGAAAACATTGATAAAGAAATGACTTTCCCCGTCATCAAGACAAGTGCAAACCATTTCAGTAACTCACCACCTTTGACATCTCAGCCAGAGGTCTCTTCTTTCCATATCTCATCTCTTATCTGTAAACAAATTATAAAGCCTCATTATTCAGTCCTATTCAGTAAAGTCCATTAAGAGTTACTAGAGATAACGACATATTGGTCATTGTTATTATCTGAGATGGGGTCGCTAACGAAGAGAATGCTAGTAGGAGGTTTACATTCTCACTAAGCCATACTCTAGTCTGTCTGTTTTGGGCTTAGAATGTTATATAGTCCTGGTTTTTATGGTTTGCAAGCCAGGGTTGATAACACAGTTTGCAAACTCAATGTAACACCTTGCAAACAATTGTGGCTTATTCGACGAAGCACATTTAAATGTGGCTTGGCGCGAGGTGTGAACCCAACTGCTTTGTTTCAGACAATCCAGACCATTTGCTTGATTTGATCTGGATCATAGATTTACAGCATCCAGTTCCACTACTTTGTAATGTCTGAAAGTTTTATTGGACTGAATCTGAAATCCAGCACTAGGGTCTTGGAGGGAATTTTTCTCAGCTAACCCTGAGTTGCTCTGTCCTGTGTAGGGGAGAATATTCAGTGTAATACTTCCTGATAGCAATGTTATGCTTTCCGCTGTGGGATGGGTAGAAATTTTATGCTGCAAGAACTCTGGGTAGGTGAGGAACATGAAGCTGTTTTTATTTCTCTCCCCCAGTCCTGCAGTCCAAACCTATGATTTATTTATCTTACTTGTTTGATCTTCCTGTGCCGCTCCACTCCAGACAGCTCCAAGGGGCCCATTGTGCATAAACACTTCATTAAAATATGCATTTGCTCTGCTGTGCATTAAATGATCACAGACACCATAGCCTAAACCATGACAATAAACCATGGTTTGCTGAATAACTCACAAGTGGCTGGAGTCACATAACAGCACTATTAAAAACCATAGTTTATAAGCACAGTGGCGGGATTCACACAACATCCTAAGCCAGAAGCAAACGTTATGGTTTAGGAACAATGTGTGAAACTAAACTATATCTGAATAGAAGAGAATACAATCAGCTGAATTTAGATGGGCGGTGACAAATTTGATAAATAAATAAATAAAATAAATTTTAGAGCATAGTGTAAAACTATCTGTATTTTTACAGATTTCACTCTGGCAGCCACTGAGATTTGTTTACTGTAAGTCGGGTATTTAGAAGCTCTCCTGTAATAAAATTCTCAGGGTGTTTCACTATACAGTTCAACAAAGATCCTAATGTTCTAAGATCTTTCTGTTTCATTTAATTTCTTCTTCTCCCAATCCAGATGTTTGGTGTTATTCAAGGAAGCAAACTTGGAGTTCTGATTGAAATGTCCAGCGTAAGTTGTGGACCAAGTCTACAAGAACTCCAGATGGATCTTCTGGTAAGTATTACTGGGGCCCGTGCTGGCTTTTACCATGGAAGATGGTGATCAAGTTGTGAGCAGGGTGGGACTTAGGAAGGTGTTGTTCCTGTGTTTCCCTGCTTGGTTGCAGGTCTGTTGTTTCGCACTGTGTTCACTTGTAGTTCACAAAGCAAAGCTCTCGGTGCATGATGTGACAAAGGGTTTTGTTTTTCAGCTGGCTTGTTGTAGAATCTGATGTTGATTTGGGCTGAGAGGGAGCAACTGGCCCAAGGTCACCAACTGGCTTCCGTGCCCAAGGGAGGTCTAGAACTTGGGTCTACCCACTCCTAGTCTAACTCCTTAACCGATGATTCTCAAGCAGTGCGTAGGAAAGAACACAGGAGATTGCCTCCTACCAGATCAAACCGTTAATTCTTCAAGCTGGCTACCCTCCTTCAAAAGCTGGAGGTGTCTTCCCTGGGGATGTCATGGTTTAAGCTTGTGACCTTCTGGTTGGGAAGCCTGCATTGTCTCGCTAAGCTGATGAAATCTTAAGCCATGACCTTTATTGGTTTCCATGGCCAAGTGACCCTCCCCTTTTAGATTCATCTTGTTCCCCAAAGACAGTTTGGGGAGCAACCCTTAAAATGACAAGCTTAGTTTCAGTCTTCATTCAGTCCCTCTGGTGATTTACTCTAGTTTGTCAACTCTAATGGTTTGTTGCATTGGAGGTAGGATTTCAGGAAGGATAGATTTCCTGGTATAGGCATATCTCCATCACCTTTATTCATTTCCTCCTTGAGATTTCATCCTGATAGCTGGAGGCTCAGCGGGGCCATAAGAGAAGAGGGAAGAAGGTTGGATCCTGAAATCTGCCAGGCGATTATATGATCCATGCATAAAATGCCAATATTAAATAAGAGTGAAGAAAACCATTTGCTCTTCATTCTGGATTCATACAACGCATTAAACTCTAGCGTGGTTGCTTGCTTGAACGTGCTATGGAAACCCAGCCACCCTAATATATAAACCAACAACTCTAGTTTGTCAACTATTATGATTTGGCACATTGGAGGTGGGATTTCTATTCATCCTGCGTAGACATTGTGGTTGAAGGGCTGATTACACAATGGCCAGTTGTGAGTAATTCAGCCAACCATACTTAACAAAAGACTGGGTTGGGACACTTCGGAAGCCCAGCACATTTTATTTAACGAAGCTCAGTTCGTGATACATGGCTTAGTTTGATGACTGAACCCACTCTGTTGTAGACTGGTGGTCCATTCAATACTGTATTGTTGACAACATCTGTTAGTGGCAGCCTCATGGAGGTGATAACAGGACCGTATGTTGTGAGAGCTGGGTCGTCTTGTCTTCTGCGGGGCCAGCTCTGATCAACCTGAACTGTGGCTGTTTTCCTTCCAGTCATTAGTTGATGAACAGCTGCGTTACATGAGGAAACTCTACTTCATTTCGTTTGGAGCTGAAATCTCAGCTCTGTGGGAGAAGCCACAAGCAACTGATGGGGAGAGGTAAGTGTGCTATTTGTCTCTGGAAGGTTCAGATTTTTGTTCATCTCGCTGGAATCATATGTCCTCTATTTCCTCTCTGAAATTCCTTGTTGGTTGTACTCTTATCAATACTGGTGCATGCAGGCGGGGTGCACTTTTAGTAGAAGAATTCTATTGCTGTCATTGCTCTGCTGCAATTTTATTGAACAATGTTATTGGATAAATATTTGCATTTACTGGTTGACTTTCACATTCGCTAACCACATTTACTCGTTGACTTTCGTTTTAATTGATTGGAATTGGTTGTTTGATATGTGCCTTGATATGTGTATTCTGACGGGGACATTATTGTTGTTCTTAAACCCAAAATGGGAACCCAGTCCTTGTTTCTCCTGGCTTGTTTCTAAATGGGTGTGCAATAAAATTCACCTTCCTTCTTTTTTTTTCCTAGATTAAATGAAGCGAGGCAGTGGGTCCAGCAGCTAAAACCCAGCAGAGGCTGCAATTTGCTAAAAGCTTTGAAGAATGTCCTGGCTATGAGAGATCTGGATTCGATGGTGATTATTGTAGGAAGCTGGTAGGTCATCAGTTGAAAGACAGATGTTGTCTTTGGTTTAAATGCAGTCTATGGCCTCAAGGCAAAAGACTCAGCAATCTTGCTTGAAGGATGTCTGTGTCTGGAACAGTTTTGGATAGAAGAATGTTTGAGCAAGGTCATCACTTCCTGTCCCCTAGAATTTCCATATGGATAAAAAGTGGGAGATGAAGCAAACAATAAAGGAAACAGTGTGTATGTTTGAGCATCCAAATCTTTTGGTTTGATTCAACCCCACATGGCTTTGTATGAAAATACACTGGAGATAATTCATTTTTACATGGGGAGTATACTTCAGCAAGATCTTTCAGTTAGCTTGGCCAAGCCCTGAAGGATACAGACATGCTGGGATTTTCAAATTCTCTTTATAGTGTTAAGTAGGAGAGGGAAGCCTGCCAGCCTCCAAATAATTGTTGAGCTACAACTCCCAGCATGCTTCACCACAGGCCATGATGCCTGGGGCTGCTGGATGTTGAGTTCAGCAACATCTGGAAAGCCCTCGGTGTCCCTAGGCTTGATCTGTGGGTTGGTTCTGCTTTATTCCTCCTAATCTGGTAGATTATAGCTCTGTATGAATCATATGAGAGTTCTAATGGTGGCTTTAATTGTATTCCTTAGTTTGATGGGAACTTTCTCTTTCCCATCTCATAATTATAGATTGCTCTACTCTCCTACCCCACCCCCTTTCTTTTCCTGTTTTCCGAAACAGTCCAGACCAGGCTTCAGGAATTTTGTCTGATTACATCCAGCAATGTTCAACAGGAAGACGTATGCTGGTCCATACTGTGGCATACAATTGCAGCAGTGAAGCCCCTCCTGTGAGTCTCTGGGTTGTGGGAAGGGGAAGCATAGCTCAGAGGCACACCAACAGCTTTGTGTGCAGCACGCACCAGGTTGAACCTCCAGATTCTCCAATTTAAAAGAGTTAGGTACCAAGTGAAGGGAAATAGGTTGTTCACCGGAGACCCAGCAGATTCTTGCCAACACAGGCAAAGCTAGGCTAAATGGAGAAATAAAGGATCAAAGGAAGAGCTTCTTTCTCCATGCAGGATGAACTGTATTTTATTCTGTTTTGGTTTTTCGTGGTTCATGTAAACACACTAAGCCATGATGTGGATTGTTTGGCTCTTGGCTTAATTGGTTGTATAAACCCAATTTGTGGTTTATTTAAGAAACCATTGGACAGCAAATGGTTTAGGCAAGAAAGATAGAAACTAATATTTAAAGAAAAGAAAGAAAAAGCCAAAAGTGCAGGGAAAAAAAGGAAGAAAATATGAAGAAGTAACTTTCAATTTTCTTTTACAGCAGTTATAAATATAAAGGTAAATTAACCTCTTATGTTAGCAGGACTTTCATTTTTCTATAATCTATTGTTTTTTATAATCATCAAATCCATATATCTAGAGTTCATTTTTTTCTGTTTCACGCAAAATGTGGATAAGGGGTTTCCAGTCAGCGTTAAACTTAGTTAATGTCTATTCTCTGATCAAAGATGTCAATTTGGCCATCTCAGCAAGTTCCATCATCTTCACCCTCCATCCCTCCATTGTGGGTAATGTCACATCTTTCCATCTTTGTGCATATAGTAGTGTTGCTGCAGTTATCATATATAAAAACAAAGTTCCATGACTTTTCTCCAGCTGCTTGTTGATCGATCCCAAAAGAAACACCTCTGGTTTCAATTGCACATTAATCTTTAAAATGCAACGTTTTTGGAGGTGCTTGGCCCTTGCCTTCTTCTTCCCAGGGCTGAGAGAGAGGGACTGGCCCAAGGTCACCCAGCTGGCTTCATGCCTAAGGTGGGTCTACGTCTCAGGTTCTCCAGGTTTCTAGCCACATTTTTAACCATTACACCAAACTGGCTCTCAGCCCACAAATACATTGGTCGATGCTTTTGAAGTGCTACAAAAACTTGGTTGTTTTGGCTGCTGCTTACTTGTGAGAAAATAATTTCTCAGGCTGGTAAGAAGTCTAGCAGCAGTTCCCAAAACAGTCAACAGATGCAGACTACGTTGCCTTCGTAAAAAGGACGCCAAAAACATGGGAGGAAATGGCTTAGACTAGTGTTTCTCAACCTTGGCAACTTTAAGATACATGGACTTCAACTCCCAGAGTTCCCCAGCCAGTAATTCTGGGAGTTAAAGTCCATGCATCTTAAAGTTGCTAAGGTTGAGCAATACTGGCTTAGACTTTTATCTATCTATCTATCTATCTATCTATCTATCTATCTATCTATCTATCTATCTATCTATCTATCTATCTATCTATCTATCTATCTATCTATCTATCTATCTATCTATCTATCTATCTATCTATCTATCTATCTATCTATCTATCTATCTATCTATCTATCTATCTATCTATCTATCTATCTATCTATCTATCTATCTAATTTACCCCCGCCTATCTCCTCCCATATGTTGCCTATATATAGGTTTCTCATTTGAAAGTAACCTGCTGAAATACTTATGTTGGAACCTGAACTGTCCTTCTAATATATATTTTAATTAGAGTCTGCTTCTTCAGATTAACTCTTTCTAGTTCAGATTGCTAGGATGGAAGTCCAGCAATACTGATAAGGCTATTCTTCTGGAAGCTCTTATATCAAGGAAAAAAATCATAATAATTTACTTTCTGTCTTTTCATTGTCTGTAGGGTTACCTTAGCACTTTATAAAATAGAATTATTGTTCAGAGGGAATAGCTGGTGACTTTAATTAATTTTGTCCCTTTAGGCCATTCTAAAGAGTTTGGCAGAAGAGATGAGAGGCCATTACCATTGCTATTCAGGAAAGAGTGAGGTAGGCCTTTCAACTTAAGGTGCATTACTTCAAAGCAGAGGTGCACAATCTTAGGCCCTCAGGCTTGAATGGGACCCCCCAAGCCTTCCAAAGATGCCTGAATAGTGATTTTTAAGGTGGCCAAAAGGAAAAACAATTATCCATCTATGCATCTCACCTCACCTCACCTCTCTATGTCATCTACAGTATGTCTATCTCTCCATCTAATCTCTTTATCTATGTATCTAATCTATCTCATCTCTCTATCTTCTATTCATCCCATCCCATCCCATCCCATCCCATCTCTCTATGTCATCTATATCTCCATCTATCTCTATCTCTCCATCTAATCTCTTTATGTATCTATCTATCTATCTCATCTCTCTATCTTCTATTCATCCCATCCCATCCCATCCCATCTCTCTATGTCATCTATATCTCCATCTCTCTATCTCTCCATCTAATCTCTTTATCTATGTATCTAATCTATCTCATCTCTCTATCTTCTATTCATCCCATCCCATCCCATCACATCACATCTCTCTATGTCATCTATATCTCCATCTCTCCATCTAATCTCTTTATCTATGTATCTAATCTATCTCATCTATCTCATCTATCTCTGTCTCATCTATCTACTGTACCTATCTATCTGTCTCATCTATCTATCTGTCTGTCTGTCTGTCTGTCTATCTCATCTATGTATCTCATCTATCTATGTATCTATCTCATCTCTTTATCTATGTATCTTATCTATCTATCTCATCTCTCTCTATTTCTCCATCTGTGTCTATCGCATCTATGTATCCATCTTATCTATCCTATCTGTCTGTCTGTCTCATCTCTCCATCCATCCACCCAATTTATATAGATAGATATACATGACTCTGGGCAGATGAAATGTATTCAAATTTATTTGATTTCAATATACTTCTTTTCCTGGCCTGACTCTTTTCTTTGTTCTGGCCCCACCCATTCTCAGAGTGAACCTCCTGTTGCACCAGAAAGAACTGAAGCAGGTTCCATGGTCTGAGGAATATTACACTCGCTGTATTAAAATGTGGTTACCAAGACCTGTAACAGCCTCTCAGCTCCCCTGTGCTGTTCTGTGCATAACGCAAAGCCAAATCATAGAAACATAAAGAGATAACTGGTCCTATTCTGATTCTGACAATCCATAAGTTGATAAATAATAACCATTCCGGGTTTTTTAATTTGCTGTATTTATCGATCTCTTTATTTTATTACAACCTTGTTTCAAATACCCCAAACTACAAAATACCTTATGAAAAAACAGCATACATGCAAGGAATTAAAAACAAATGCGTGTGCTTTTTTAATTCTTTCGGGTTGGCATCGTCTAATCAGAATTGCAACAGCACGGATATTCATCTGGTTCTTAGTGAGCGGCAAAAAGCAGATAGCTTGCTCGAGATCGTAAATGAAATGTACCAGGGCAAGATGGGTGACCCACTTTTTAATTTAGTGAAAAATGTAAGTATCTGGTTTCTTTTAAATGCTTTATTGTGTGCTGTAGCTTAGTGCCAGGAGTTCCTGTATTCATACATTATATTTCTGTCCCGGCTGTAGCTGCGTTTGCTGCAGCTGTTGCTTGTGTACCCTACTTAGAGTAGCCTTGACTGAAGCAGTTTATAAATTTATAAATAAATAAATGCCTCACTGCTGAGAAAATACAATATTGTTACTGCATTGGAAATAGGATACACCTAATCAGGACAGAGTTAAAATAGCACCCATACTTTATTTCTTAATGATTAGAGAAGAACTTTTTGTTTTTAATCTGTTCAGTCGTGTCCAATTCTCGGAGACTGCCTGGACAAGTCCCTGCAGTTTTCTTGGCAAGGTTTTTTTCAGAAGTGGTTTGCCATTGCTTCTTTGCTAGGGCTGAGAAAGAGTGACTGGCCCAAGGTCACCCAGTTGGCTTTGTGCCCAAGACGGGACTAGAACTCACGGTCTCCTGGTTTCTAGCCTGGCGCCTTACCCACAACACCAAACTGGTCTAGGTTTAGTTTACAACTTCTCAAAATCAGGAGCAAATGATCCATGCTTAATTTTAAAAGCCAGGAGGTTTATTCCAAGCTTTCTCATACTGATGCTTCTAAGGCAGTGTTTCTCAACCTCGGCAACCTTAAGGTGCCATGAAAGAAATACCTTCTATATAAATTATACATCAGCAAATATTTTTGGATTCTGTTATCAGTTGTGAATGTTGTGTCATTTCTACTGAAATCTTGCCAATGTTAACTGTGATTTCACGCATTATGATTTCATGGTGTACATGACTTGAATAAGGAAAGAGAGGTTGGTCAAGGCAAGTAGGTCAAATGGTCTTCCAAAAAATAGTACTGTGATTTCATAATTATCATTAATAGGATAATACAAGGCCTGGTAATTTGTTTGACATCCCATCAAAGAACATGTTCTGTTCCGGCATTGCAGTTCTGTTTTTGAAGCCTTCTAGGTGTGCCACCAAGCCACACATCTTAAAGTTGCCAAGGCTGAGAAACACTGTTCTAAGGTATTGAACATCACCTTCCAGAAATCCTAGACAGACACCATTGTAATTGCCACTGGAAATTCTGAATGTTTCATTCCAACACATCTGGAGATCACTGGGTTAGAGACGTTTGGTAAGCTTTGCCCAGCTTCTGTCTCTTTCCTGGTTGAACTTAATTCACAGGCTGGTGGTGAGAATGAAACAAGGAATTATGCACACAGTTGGAAGAGAAGTGTAATGGTATGTGGAGTATGACCTTGGGAGGCAGGAAGAACAGCTGCAGACGAGTGGGGAGAGATGTACTTTCAGACTTGCAAGATTGATGTCATCCTTGCGAGGTAGTCCAGACAAGAAGCACACCCAGAAGTACTAGCTCTAACTTTATTGTAAGGTTACATTAAGAGACTCTTGCAAGTTTGAAGGTACATCTCCCCCCACCTTGCCTTTACAGTCCAAGAAACTAGGGAGGGTCCCTTCTGAGACGTTTGCCACATCCTCATTCTTTCTGTGGGCTCAGCTGCCTCTTATCTGACCGTTGCCTAGTCTGCAGCTTTTCCTCCCGTCTCCCAAGGTCATTCCTACATACCATTTCATGAAGCTTGAGGTAAAGAAGTGACATAAGTAAATATGTAGAAATGATTAAAACAACACTTTTGTTGGTAGCCTCCTTTTAATTAAGATTTTGTGGTAGTTGCATATTCAGCAGGAACAAGAGCATGCTATTTTTTACAGAGGACACTTTGACTATATCTCTGCTTAGAGTTCAATGGAACATGTGAAGTCATCCTCTCTGGTGCAGCTGACCAAACCCCTCCAGCATGAACGCCTTCTGGCCATCCAAATCCCCAACTTCTTGGCCAAAACCTCCGCAGAATGGTTAAAAACCAATGGCTTGCGAGGTAGGCAGAGCCCAGGGTTACCCTCTGAAATGGTACCAGCTCGGCCCAAGGGCCCCAGTTGCTAGACTCATGCTTCTTTCTTGCTTGCCGCAGCCAAGAAACTCAGCCTTTACCAAGTTTTAGCCCCCAATGCTTTTTCACCGGTGGAAGAATTTGTGCCCGTGCTTCGAAAGACGGTATCGTCCACTTTGCATGGGGTAAGTCAGGGGGAACTGATTTTGTTTGTTCGTTCGTTGGGGGATTGTGGGAGACATTCACGCCCAGGACAAGCCAGCAGGGAAGTGGAATCGTCATCCAAAGGCATCATCCAGCAATGTTGGCAGAGCTGTGCCTTGCTTGCCCTTGTGAGTCCAAACCCCACATTTTGATATGAAAAATCCGGAGCTAGGCTGGCGTTGCTAAAAGGCAAATCTCTGTTGGTTGCTGCTGCTTGAAATACCCCAGCAAGGGAAGATTTGAACTCCAGGCTGTAAACTTCACATGTTCAACTCTTTTTCTTAATGTTTAGATTACTAGCCTATAAAGCAGCATTTCTTAAACTTTTTGCTCTCCCTTCCCACTTTTAAAAATTATGGAGGACCCCAAAAGAGCTTTTGTTGGTATGTGATCAGAACTTAAAGGTAAAGGTAAAGGTTTCCCTTGACATTAAGTCCAGTTGTGTCCGACTCTAGGGGGCGGTGCTCATCTCCGTTTCAAAGCCGAAGATCCGGCGTTTGTCTGCAGACACTTCCGTGGTCATGTGGCCGGCATGACTAAACGGAATGCCGTTACCTGCCCGCCGAAGCGGTACCTATTAATCTACTCACATTGGCATGTTTTCGAACTGCCAGGTTGGCAGGAGCTGGGACTAGCAACGGGAGCTCACCCCATCACGCGGATTCGAACCGCCGACCTTCCGATCAGCAAGCTCAGCAGCTCAGCGGTTTAACCCGCAGCGCCACCACGTCCCTGATCAAAACTTACCATATTAAAAATTTTAATTGATGCGTTCGTAGAATACTTATGTATTGAAGGCTTTTAGGTGTGCCACCATGTCAGGTAGTATGTGGTTTATCTTAAACCAGACAACCCGTGACCCGTTGGGTTCTAATTTCAGATGCATTTCCTTACCAGATTCCTCAATGACTTCAACAATGACAGAGCTTCTAATGTACTGGTAAAGTTCTCAAAAATTCAGGGAGAGATGGATCTGCCTTGAAAGTAGCCCATGTTGAACTGTATAGCATAGTCAAACATCAGGAGCTGACTACAGGAAATATTTTATGATGTTTTGTATTATGTCATAAAATATTTTATAAAATTTGCCGAATTTCTATTCCATGGGAGTCATGGGTCCTAGATTTTGGATGCATTCTGTAAGTTAGCTCATTTGAGGTACTTTGGTTCAAAAATGGTTGGCCCACAACGCACCGTTTTGCCCAGTTAAAGGTCACAAAGTATCAAACAGACACAAGAGTTTTAGTAGTATATAGATTTCCCTTCCAGAACAGCTGGATGTAGCCTGATGAATCCAGCTAATGGCAGGGCTCTTCCAAAGGTGTGTGCCGTAATTTGATTTGTGGTGTTGTATCCTCTTCATTTCAGAAAGCCATGATGCAGTTTGAATGGCACGACGGGACAGTGAAAAATGTTCACGTTGATCTTCCAATATTATATAATTACCAGGTGAATAAATTACATGCTGTCCGTCCTGATTATTGTTTGTCTTGGGGCTAAACAGCCAATTAGGCTCTGAACTGCAGCACAGCTTGCTCCCATTTCTGTAGTTTAAGAGGGCAGGGAAGATGGTTGCAAGCACAATGCTATAGATGGGTGAAGGATCTATAGAACCTCCAGATCATAGGATGGAGCGGGACCTGAAGCACCTTCTGCACCCTTTCGTGGGAATTTGACTTGAGGAGGGGAAACTCCCAAAATTGCTGCCTGGAATATTTGCATTATCATTAGCCAGTAGCTTCAGTTAGTGTCCTTTCCCCCTTGCTTCACAGAAGCAGCTTGGGCAGATGGTGAAGTTGTACGAGAGACGCATTGATTGGCTGTCCCTTTCTAGCAGAAGAATTTGGGGAACCGTCTGCGAGAAGAGGTGCCACGATTTGACTTCCTTTAATCCGTTTCAGAGAGAGGCTGCCTTTTTGCCTTTTATTTCTACAGCTGTCTGTTTGGGTTGGTCAACCCCTCTTCCATACTTTGACTCCACTTTGGTTTAAAAGGAGGAAAACCTCCCAGTGCATGTGCTAAAAGAAGAATAAGAATAATTTATTATTTATTTGAATGTATAAACTGTCCAATTCCAACAGACTCTGGGCACAGATAATCATTATGGGAGTAGAGATGAAAGAAATAGACCCAACAATTAAAGCAGAAGATGAGAACGTCCTCCCCCAAATCCTTCTGTAACTGACCGACAAAATATAATTCCTAACACAACAGAAATGGAAAAGTATAATACAGGTAGTCCTCGCTTAACGACCATTCATTCAACAACGGTTTGGAGATACGACAGGGCTAAAAAAAGGTTACTTACGACCTGTCCTCAAAGTTACAACCATTGTACCAACCCTGAGGTCCCATGATCATGATCTGGACGCTTGACAACTGGCTCGCATTTACAACCAGTTGCAGTGTCCTGCGGTCACGTGATTGCAGTTTGCAACCTTCCCAGCCAGCTTTCAACAAGCCAATTTTTTAAAATTTTTATTATTAAATTTTGCCACTGCCCTGTTTCAACCAGGTCTGATCACTGAGTGAATGGAGAGGCACTGGAGAGATGGAATATGCTCTGTATGCTTGTTTCCTGCCTTCCATAGGCCTGTAGATTTGGGGTGTTCCTTAATATGGAAAGCACAGCACGGCAACAATGACTGATTTGCAGATCTTGTTAAGCAGTGGTTTGCCTGTTGAATAAACCATAGTTGTTTGGGCCGGCCAAACACAATAGACTATAAGCCAAGGTTTATATACCACCTCTCCTGGGCTCGCTAGGGTCCCTAAGCTAAAAGTAAGGGAGCCAAATGTGAGAAGGTTAACCCGATGTTGAATCTGGTCCATAAAAAAGAAGAAAAGGAAATGCTGATGATCTTTGGTTTTTCACTAGGGTGCTTCTACTTGTTGACATCTCCAGGACAAATTCCCTCTACCTCTTTCATATCCAGCACTGCCTACGACTTTTGCTGGAGGAGCAGATGTCGAGTAAGGACTTCTTCAACATCCTTGCGTGAGTAACTTGTTTTCTCTTTTGTTTTCACACATAATTTTTATTGAAGAAATTTTTAAGAGAATAAAAGCAATGCACACTTTGAAAGAAAAAAATAAAGAGAGTAAAGCAAAGTAATAAGTAAGTGGGGGGGGGGGGAAAGTACAAAGAAGGAAATAGAGAAGAAAAAGAAAAGGAAGTTATAAAGAAGTGGCTTCCGATCTTAACCGCAGTAACAAGTACGTTTATGGTTTACCCTCTCTCTCTAAGGTTACAACATAATTTCCTTCTTTCCATAATCCACTCTTTCTAATCATCAAACAAACCCATAAATCACAAGTTCCTTTTTTCACTTTTTCACCAAAAGAGTCCATAAGGGGTTTCCAGTCACTAACAAATGACGTTATTGTCCAGTCTCTAATCAAACAGGTCAATTTTCCCATCTTTGCTAATTCTGTCATCTTTACCATCCATTCCTCCATTGTGGGTATTTCAGAGTCTTTCCATTTTTGTGCAAATCATCATCATCATCATCATCATCTCACAGCAGTTATCAAAGATAAAAACTATCTTCCATAACTCTTTTCTATCCATTAGTCCCAACAAGAAAAGTTCTGATTTCAACTGAATATTAATCTTTAAAATTCTTTGCATCACTGTCTGTATTTGAACCCCAAATTTTCTGGCTTTTTTGCAAGTCCACCAGACATGATAAAATGAGCTGCTTAAGTAACTTTGATTTAACAGTCAGAGCAACTCATGAAAAGTAAGTCTGGCCCCTTGGTCATCCCTACTTCACAGGCCCCCTACATCCACCGGAGGTGATCCTCTACTAAGCCTGGGGTAATCTAAGAAATGCTGGCTTGGATCTCATGTGAGATAACCTCCTGTGGGCCCTGTCTTCATATTCTGTGAAGGAGCCAAGGCCGTTGCTCCTGAGGAAATATAATGAATCCTGTCATGGGAAAGCAGAGATATTCTGTTCTGGTTTAGGTCCTGTTAAAGACCAGGAGGCAGCAAGTCACAGCAGACTGAATCACCGTTTTCTCTTGATTTTGCTGTCATGCAAAGCCATCCCTTCTTGATGGATCTGCTCATTTCTGCAAAACTGTGTATGGACATGTTGGGGCAACCAATTTATTTTTCCAACAAGTAATGGATGAGCATGGCCAATCTTTGTTTATTCTATGTTCCTCTACAGCTTTGGAAGTGATGTTAAGGCTTGGCAGCCTGAAATGGTCCCACCTCACCCAGATAACTTACAGAGTGCTTGGAGGTAAAGAACTTTGCATATATATATTTTTTCTACTTCTTCACTAAAAATGAGCGAGCAAAACCTGGAACGATTACTGTATTCTTTAATTACAATTAGGTATATGCGAGGGTTACCCATCTCACGAACTCAGAACATTACTGTACTTGTTTGATTTTGGGTTAGCATGTAGGCATGGATCCATGTGTTGTACAAACCCAGCCAATACTGGTATGTTCAGTAAATTATGGTTAAGCAACCAGACAGAGTAAGCCTTAGGGATGATGGAAAGAAGACCTGTCTACTCTGCAAGTGGTATTGAATGAAGTAGTAATTTGGGAGCTAAAATGTGTCATGTGAGGACACAGTCATTCCTGAATCTGGGTCAGCCAGAAGTGCAAAAGAAGTGACACTTTGACCGAGAGATTTCAGGAATTAGAAATCCCAAGTGTGAAATCTCTCAGATTGATCTCTTACTTCCAGGAAGTGATTCAACTTTTCTTCCTCTTCCCTGTCTTTAGTTTATTTCTACAAAAATTTGGACAGAGCTCTCTTCAGAGACTCTAGGGGGCTGATGAGAAAAAGGAGGAGACCGCATTTAAAAAGTAATAGAAAGTAAAAAAAACTAATCTCAGAAATCCATAAAATGAAAAGCACAGCTCAACCCGTCCTTGGTGTTCAAATACTTTAGATAATAAAGTAGGTGCAAGAGCTAAAAAGTTGGAAGGAGCATGCAACTCAGTGGGAGAACATGTGTGCTCAACTGCACAATCAAAGCCATCATCTTGACTTCGTCATCCTCTTTGGGGATGTCCATGCCCTTGATGTCTCAATCTGCCATTTGAGCCATCGTGTGTCAGCCCGAAATGTATGGAATGTCACATGAGAACATTGCTGATACCTAGTCATTTTCCTAGGTGGGTGCTGAGCCTGCGCTGCGAAGGCACCAGAAATGTTATGAAGGCCCTTAAAAAAGCCATGGAGGTGGATTTTAAAGAGAAAGACAGGCACGAATCTCAAAGCCTTTATCTGCTTGTAGCTGGAATCCCTGATCAGGAGACGGTAGGTAAAATCCCAAAATCAGCTTATGTGATGCCTAGGGCTCCCTATTATAAATGCCAGAGCCTTAATGCGCTACACCTAACTTGGGCTTGCAAAAGGCTGTGAAGTGGAAAGGTGGATTACATTATTCTATTTATAATAGCAGGTAGGAGTAACTAATGTTAGATAGGTAAGGTAAAGGTTTCCCTTGACGTAAAGTCCAGTCGTGTCCGACTCTAGGGGGCGGTGCTCATCTCCGTTTCTAAGCCTTAGAGCCAGCGTTGTCCGTAGACACTTCCGGGTCATGTGGCCAGCATGATGACTCGGAACGCCGTTACCTTCCCGCTGAAGCGGTACCTATTGATCTACTCACATTTGCATGTTTTCGAACTGCTAGGTGAGCAGGAGCTGGGACTAACAGCGGGAGCTCACCCCGCCGCGCGGTTTCGAACCGCCGACCTTCCGATCGGCAGCTCAGCGGTTTAACCCACAGCGCCACCGCGTCCCCTAATGTTAGATAGGATATAAATAATTTGTTGTTTATTCGTTCAGTCGCTTCCGACTCTTTGTGACTTCATGGACCAGCCCACGCCAGAGCTTCCTGTCGGTCGTCAACACCCCCAGCTCCCCCAGGGATGAGTCCGTCACCTCTAGAATGTCATCCATCCACCTTGCCCTTGGTCGGCCCCTCTTCCTTTTGCCCTCCACTCTCCCCAGCATCAGCATCTTCTCCAGGGTGTCCTGTCTTCTCATTATGTGGCCAAAGTACTTCAGTTTTGCCTTTAATATCATTCCCTCCAGTGAGCAGTCTGGCTTTATTTCCTGGAGGATGGACTGGTTTGATCTCCTTGCAGTCCAAGGCACTCTCAGAATTCTCCTCCAACAATATAAATAATACCTTCTTCAAAATTAGCTTGGCTCCCGGGTAATCTTGAGGATGCATCTAAATTGTTTTCTTGGCCCTAGTAAGGAACTCACCTGCCATTGCCTGCTTTCAGGAAGTTTTTCAAATTCTCAGTCTATTCTGTTGCACTGGCAGCTCTTGATGATGGTCTCCCATTTAAGTCTTTGCTAGACTCAAGATGGCTTTAGCGTCCATCCAAGACAAAGCCAGTTAGTACCAACAAGGACTAGAGAAAAAAAAACCAATAGCATTGATCCTGAGCTGTGGTGAACAAGGTTCATACCATTTTACAGGACAAGGTTTATATTTTGAATATGTCTTTTGGCTGAGGGCCACTCTATCCATGGATACAGCTGTTACTCTGAAGCAGTGTTTATCAACCTCAGCCACTTAAAGATATATGGACTTCAACTCCCAGAATGTTGCTGGCTGGGGACTTCTGGCTTGGGAATTCTGGGAGTTGAAGTCCACACTTCTTAAAGTGGTTGAGGTTGAGAAACACTGCTCCGAAGTGGTGGATCATTGGCATCAAGTAGGCAGCCTGGATTTATTTTTTCTACTCTCATTAGACAAACTGTAAAAATCAAAAGAAACCCACATCTTTCCCAAACACGTTATCATTAAATAGCAATCTGGAAACATCATGCCAGTGTAAAAACCAAGCAATGCCACATCCCTGAAATTCAGCCACGAGATAAGAAAAGAGGCCTGTGACCCTTTGAAGTACATTGGAGGGGCGCTGCGCAGATCCCGTGGCCCATGGCTTGCCCATCCCTGCACCATAGTTGTAGTTACATTGGTTCCCTGCTTCTTATAAAACTTATTCTGATAATGAATGTGAAGTCCTTGGAAGACCTTCAAGCAATGCATAAACGCTGTCTAATAGCACAGTTAAAGTCTTATCAAATTATGCCTTAAACTGCATTGGTTATTGACCTTGTTTTTCAGCACCTAATCTCTTCTTATCTGGTTGAAGTCTGTGGGGGCTGTGATTTGCAGCTACATGCTTGCCTCTTCAGTGTTAATGGTTATTCCCTTGAAGATGACATTCCACCACGCTATGCAAGTCCAAATGAAACTGCCATCGCTTACAAAGAAATTGTGCAGGCCGCCAATGGCCGCTTCCATTGGTTTGGAGAAACAGGTGTGGTAGAATTTCAGTGTAATTTTTTAATGTACTTCCAAGTGCTACACGGGGACTCCTCAAGTAGTCTCTCGACTTTTTAAGAATGTGGACGCCACTTGGACTTCTGCTTCTTCATGTGTTTACCTTTTGCATTCTGATTTAGCATTCTGAGGAGATTTGAGTTTGGACTGTTTGGAAATGACCATTTTTTCCCTATACTGTATGAATAAGTCAGATCTAAGTGCATGCTGAAACAAATATATCACTTAGCTCAGTACTTGAACCAGAATGGACACAGTGGTGAATTAGGTAATTTTGGTCACCACATTTAATGTTCTTACATGAGTGACACTTTGAATTTAATGGGGGTATGGAGAAGAGGATGTTAGATTTGGAAAGTGTAACATTTCATTTACTTCAAAATGTAGGCCTCCAAGCCTCCAGGTCCTTCTACTGCATAGGGTTCTTGGATTCTGCCCCACTGACCTGCCCTTAGGGTACCCCAGGAAGGAGAACTCTTTGGACCTCCTTGATGTTCTTGGGCTCCCTGTTCCCTTCAACACATCTGATCTGGTTAATAATCAGGGATTGTACAAACAGTAGTCCAGCAACATCTGGAGAGTTGCAAGTTCCTCACACTCGGTCAACACTGACTGGAAAAAACTGCAAAAATTCATAAATCCTTTTCAACCTTCCCTTGGAGATGTCTGAAGGTGAAGCTATAGACATTTTGCACGAACATATGCAAACTCACACAAATGTGTCTTTGTTGCAAATATGCTGCTTCTTTGACCATCGATGGTAAGTTAACCTTATTTTCCTCTGGCAAAGAGGAGACCCAAGTTCCATTTAACCAACAAACACACTGTGTTATTCACTATATTTCAACCCAACCTGCTTCCCAGTGTTGTCATGTGGATAAAATGAAGAGAAGACCGTCTACATCAGTGTTTCTCAACCTTGGCAACTTTAAGATGTGTGGACTTCAACTCCCAGAATTCGGGGATTTGGGGAATTCTGGGAGTTGAAGTTCAAACATCTTAAAGTTGCCAAGGTTGAGAAACACTGCTCTGCATGAACCATCTTGAAACCTTGTAGGAATGGTGGGATATACTGGTAAAAATAACTTCGTTGATGAATATCTACAATTGCATGAATCAAATCTTCCTTGGCCTCCATCAAAGAGATCCTAGGATTCCCAAAATGTTCCAGGAGGGGTGTGTGTGTATATTTTAGCAATCTTTGTAAAAGTTGAGTTGCATCAGGTTTTGAAACGTAGGCGTTTATGTTTGTATTTTTTACTCCTCCTTGCCTTCGGGATAGGTATCAACGAAAGTGATGATATCAGCATTATCCTTTCTGAAATGGAAAAAGCAGTCAACTATTCTCACAAGGTTGGATCTTAGATCTTTCAAAACTTTACTTCTTAAAATAGTCACTCTGTCTCTTCACAATGAGGAGGATACAGTGGTTTGACCACATGGATGTAGCATTTTGCACGACCCCTGGGGTCAACTGGTATTCTGTGTCAATTTCTCTGATGGGTTTATGAGATCTGAGCTACGTGAATATGAGTGACCACAAGATGGCAGCAAAGGACCTGGAAATCTCTTACTCCTTGTGGCCTAGTGATGGTTGGGATTTTTGCAGCACAGATCTGGTCCCCATACTTTGTGATAAAGTACAGAAGTTAGAGCAAGAAGCATGTTTCCTAATTTACAGTAGACCCAGACTTCAGAGCCCATTTTGGCTTATTTAATCTTTCTTTCCCATCCATGGAAATAGATTTCAAGAAGAAGCAAGAAACTATATTTAGAGAGAAATGTACAGATGTGTATATGGGTGCTTTTTGTGTGGAGAACAGGAATTCATTTGTGATCCATGCACAAGGCGTATTGCTCTGGCCTGTCCCCTGGTAGTTAGAAATACACATTCTATGCATCACCCTTCAAATAGTGGGGGGGAAAATGATTTGCTACTGATTTCCTTTTGAATTCATTCCTGATGAGAACTGATTGAGTTACTGTTACGTCTTTCATGAGATTTGCCTCTAACGGAAGCCTAAACGTGTGTTTGTGATTGTTGATTTGTTGCTTTGTTTTCAGTGTGCCTTGTTAGTGGAATCCTTAAGGCAGAGATCAGGAAACGTCTTGGGGAACCAGTCACTGTTCAAAGAAGATGACCTCTCGTCACTAAAGAAGGAAGAGAAGACCAGACCATCAAAATTACCATTCCCAAGGCCAACAGCCCTCACCCTTGCCAGGAAGGTATGATGGTACTGCTACTTCAAGGTGAAATCTGTCATCGTTGGTGGCAAAATATATTGATGGTTCCCTGCTTTGTCCAAGATCTCTCTGCTAATTCTGGTCCTTGAATCAAGAAAGCACCTTTTGTGGAATTGCTGGAGAACGCCCTTTAGAAGTCTTGTTTGCAGCAATGCATGTCCGTCCTTGCTGAAATCAGGCCCAAAGGGTTGCAGAATCAGCAGTGTTCAGTTGCAGGGATTTTTTAAAAAATACCACCCTGTGTAAATCACTTTTCCAATACATTTAGGAATGGGGTGGGAACTAGGCAGCAAACTGCATCAGTGGAATTTCTAGCAAGGAACTCCAGCCTTTTAAAATGCTGTTTGCTGATTGGCGGCTGTTACTGCCAGGAAATTCCTCCTGCTGTCCAAGCAGAATCTACTTCCTATGATTTCGACCTAATGGTTCTGGTCCTGCCCTCTGCAGTAATAGAGACAAGGTCTTCTTCTATGAGAACCCTTTAGATATCTGAAGATCGTTCACCAAATTACCTTGACGTCATGGTTTCTCAGGAGCTGTTGGGAGGATGGAGTGGTGTAGGTGATCACACTCCCTGAAGCTCATTGACCTTGATCAGGCAAACCTTCCTGGCTTGACTCACACACCCTGTGCAGCCATCATGTGGGTGTTTTTGGTTGTGCCCTAACATGATACCTTCCCTGTTTCAACCATGATGACTTGATCTATTGTGGGTAAAACAATCAGTGTCTTGTGATGCAAGGAAATCCAACCAAGGGCTTTCGAGTGACCAGTATATCTTTTAGCTTAACATATTTTACAGGGTTCTTACTTGGGTTAAACGGGTTGGACGGGTCAAGTGTCTGTGTTCCTTTACCCAGGAAGAGTAGGAGAAATATGAAAACAAAATAGGCAAGATTTGTTTTTTTATTAATGATGCAATTGACCTGCACTCATCTTAACAGCTCAGTTTTCCTTCATTAAGCATTGTGCCAAACCAAGGTTTGTTTTATCCGTGGTTTAACTAGGCTATAGTGTTTAGGCTGATAAGCCATGAAGCACAGTTGACAAATCATAATTCCTTGGTTCAGACAACGTGCCAAAACATATGATATATGAGTGCAGTAGGTGAACCAAGTCACTATCTTGCAGTGTGGGCATCCAGATAAAGTTTGTTCTTCATTGTTGGGAGATTCTAAAACAAAGTTGGAAATAAAATTGTCCATGGTTTCTGCGTACACTGCATGTTGGAAACTCACAATGAAATAAGAGGTTTTCTCACATGTTTACCATCTGTTCATGAGAATAGCACCAAGATGGCGAGAGAAGTGGTAACATAAAAGCCCTTTCGTGGCGTCCTCCGAGTGGCAAAGCGGAAATCCCACCAGGTGTGTATAAGTGAAGTGGCCACCAAATGGGATAACCAAGTGTGGGTTCGTACATCTCTCTAAGTCAGGTTCCCCAACCTTGGCCATTCCCAGGTGTGTGGACTTCAAATCCCAGAATTCCACAGCCAGCCAGCACGGCTACTGATGAGAATTCTGGGAGCTGAAGTCCACATACCTGGAAGTTGCCAGGGTTCTAAGTCATCCTGTGGCTTGCTTAGATTTGGCTTAGAGGATTGTGTGAATGTGATTGTGGGTTCTCTACTCATCTATCCATCTGGCCTGCTTGCCCATATTTAAAATACAGCAATGTGTTTAATACTTTTTCTGCAAAGTTAACATAGTCTTGGCCCACCTTTCCAAACCCCAAGGGGCAGGGGGCTGCTGACTGCTCAGATATCCCCCCCCTTCCTTCCATTGGATGGGACTGATCCAAAATATATTATCAGAATCCTAAAATTTCAACAGATTGCAAACAAAAAACGTACATGGATGAGGTAATGTTCTGATCCTAGATGATGACTTGACTTGACTTGACTTGACTAGAATTGACTTGACTTGACTTGACTTGTTGTCCAGTTCAGCCCATAAAAGAGATTTTCCTGGCAAGAAAGAAATTGAACTTCAAGGCAAAGAAACAGCCAGAGATTTCAGCCTCTTTCTTTTATCCCAGCCAAAGAAAAAACATAGGTGGGTCTCCTAAGGTAACAGGAAATTTGTTTTCCTTCCAACAGAGAAGTTTTTAAAAATTTAGCATTCTAAGCAGCATAACGTTTTTTTCTCCCTTGATCACAGAATGTGCATAGTTTTCCATCAGAGAGATTTAAATGTGCGTTTTAAATTCATAGTTCTCTCCTTCCAGGAAGGAGTATTTAAAAAGTTGATTTCAAAAACGGTGTATTTAAGAAGCATTGGGTGTTTGGTTTCTCTTTCACCATGTTGGTTTTGTGCCACAGATTTCACACCACTTAACTCTTGCAAACTATATTTGAAAAGGTGGTACAGGTAGTCCTTGCTTAACGACCACAATTGGGACCAGAATTTTGGTTGCTAAGTGAAGTGGTCATTAAGCGAATCCAACCCAATTTTACGACCTTTTTGTGGCAGTCATTAAGTGAATCACCACTGGCATTAAGTGAACCACGTGGTGATTAAGTGAATCACATGGTTTCCCATTGATTTTGCTTGCCAGAAGCTGACCGGGAAGGTCGAAAATGGCTATCATGTGACCACGGGACACTGTGACGGTCATAAATGTGAACTGGTTGCCAAACACCCAAATTGCGATCACGTCACCATGGGGACGCTGCAATGGCCATGTGAGGACCGGTTGTAAGTTGGCTTTTCCAGCACCATCACTAAACAAGTGGCTGTTAAGCAAGGACTACCTGTAACTGAGTATTCTTGAGTTAAGCCAAAACTCCACATCACCTTTCCTCAGAGCCGGCCCTACCGTTAGACAGAGTGAAGGAATGGCCTAAGGAGCCTCAGATGTTGGCAAGTGACCAAAGGGGGTGTGAGGTGAGAGCTGAGTTTCATATGCTTCTCCTGGGCAACCTTAAGCCCCCATGTTGCCTCAAGGTGGCTGGAAACTTGGCCCTGTCCCTGGCATCGCTACCCATTTCAATTGTTATCCAGTCAGCTGCAGAACATGGAATGGGAAGGCTCTGGCCACTGCGTTCCTCGCTCCCTCAGTCCCAGTGAAAGGCAGAGACTTTGGCTGTTCTCAGGAGGGGGACAACAAAAGTGGGTTTATCACTGGCAGAAATTCCTTTCCTTTTTCTTCAATTAAAATAATTTTATTAAGGATTACAATTAAACCAATACAAGCTAATACAAACTACAAAAAAATAAAGAAGTGAAAAGAAAAGATAAGAGGGTGCAGGAAAAAAGAGAGAGAGGAAAATAGGGAAGAAAGAAAGAAAAATAAGAATGTAGCCAAGAAAAAGAAAAGAGATATATAAAGAAGGAATTTTCCCCTTTTCACAAACCACTGGCAGAGATTCCAGGGCCAGTGTAGTCTCCTCACATACTGTCCGGGAACAATACTCAAAGGTGGCTCGTGATTTGGAAGATTTCAAAAGTAAGAGTGAAGTGCTCCTCGGGGCTGCTTATCTTTTAATTTATTGTGGTTTGTGAATAAAAAGACAGCACTACCAATTGAAAAAGGAATAGGAAACTGATGAGCAGAACAAAGGCAACTGAGGAAAAAAAATGAAAATGGGGTGTGCCTACACAGAATCACGCATGGGATCTTATGAAGAAAACTTCCACATTCAATCCAGAAAAGGGCTCTGTACCGGGAAAAGGAATCTGTTAGGAAAACTTCGTCACTGTAACCAACAAATGTTTCACTGGTTGCGATGGATGCTTGCAACCTCCTGTATCAGAGGAGACCAGGCTTAAATACTAGCTGCTGTGAGCAAATACCAGTTGTTGCATTTCGGGGTCCAAGGTACGAGTCAGAATCCATGTCCACCTTTCGAGCTGATCCAACGGGGTATTTGGAAACCTGGAGAAGCAATTGCTTTGGTGCAGTGAGAAAGCTTGGCTGGAGGGACCTTCCCAGGCTCTCCTTCCTGAAGCCATTTTTATTCCCATGTCTCGGCCCCTTTTCCCCCTCTCTAATCAATCAAATAGTCCTCTGCTCCTTTATTGTGGCTTCTTGTTAGTCTGAAAAGAAAAAGGTGGTCAAAACCGTTAACTGCAACCACCCCTCTCAAAACCAGAATGTTGACTATCGCTGTTTTTTCCTTCCTCTCCAGGCACAGTTTGCAAAAACGATTTGAATCTCAAGAGCCGGAAGAGGTTGATTCCTTCCGTTGTGTTGCCCAGAGAAAAAGAAATATGCTCCACCAAGGCGGTACGTACTTTCCAGATCACTCCACCTATGACAGAAGCATCCTTAAATCACTGAACGCTTCTTTGGTCCCAGCGCATCCATCTTTCACTCAGCAATCCGCCATTTTCCCCCTCTCCAACAGTGGCTCAGCAAATACAGCATAAAAAGGCTGAAGTTAGATTTGCCCAGTCTTGTTTTTGGACCCGGGAGCGTGCATCAGAAGCAGATGGTGGAGTCGCTGCGCAAGAAAGTTTCAGCAAAATACTGCGACATTTTCCCTAGCATAGAAATGCAGGTACGTCCTGTCTTTTGGGTCTTTTAGAGGAAACGTGAAATGTTTTTTTTCAGTAACCTGATAGTAATCGTAGTAATTTTTCTCCAGCTACACTCAGCCTCAGACTTTTAGTCTTATTTATTTATTTCTTGTTGTTATTTATAGGCTGCTTTTAAGGGTCATAGTCCTCCCACACTGGCTTATATAAATAATGGAGGATAAAGCTTGCATAAAGCCAATACAAGCAGACCTCATCAGGTGTGGCCATTCAGTCCAGTGTAGCGACCACAGATAGCAAAACTGAGGTCTTCAAAAAGCATCGCCTTTTTGAGACCCCACCTGCCATTTTTTCGTACCCATAAAATATGCAAGAAGAAACACAAGTCCTCTTCCAAGCAAAACGACATGCCAGAACCTACGGATGCATAAAACTTGAACAAACCAACATCTGTTCTGTTCTTGCCGACCACAATATGTGAAATAGAACCTTACTAAACCCCCTTAAATCTTTTATGGAATGACACTCACCCCTCCGAACCTCTGAATGAGTCTCAGTACTTCTACCCAGCCTAAGTATAATCCCAGGTGGTCTTAGCTGCAGAGGGCATAGGGAGTGGCCTTGAAGGACAGGAGGAAGAGGCACCACCAAGGCAGTGATCAGATAAGCTTGGCTTGAGTCCAATCCAAGAAAGTAATTTCGGACAAGCCCTCCCCTAGTTCACAGAAAGATAAAGTGAGAGAAGGGAGGAAGCACATTCAGACCTACAAGATTCTGCTCCTATAGCTATTCCAGTAAAAGTAGTTTCAGACCTACATGGCATTGGCTTCTTAGTCTAGTCTACATTGGACATGACCCTCCGATCACACCTAGAGTGACATCTTGCAATCTGTCTCCCAGGGGATGGTGAAGCATCTGCAGATTGAACCCAAGGATTTGGAAGATTACATGGAGCAAATGGAGAGAGTGCTGCAATGCTATATCCGAAGAGTACAGTGGCTTCTCTCGGGTCTGTCCTGTGCTGAATATTGAGGAGTTGCCCCACTGTTAACCGTCGTGGTGGGAGATATTTATGCTCTTCGCTTTCAGAATTGGACCACATGGCAGTAGGACCTAGGTTGCGTTTCTTAAAAGATGATTCTTAAGTCTTGGAAAGAATGAACTGCCCCAAAGTTTGTGGCAAAATGATTCTTTTGAACAAGTCCAGGCCCAAAGCATCTGCAGGAGAAGGCGGATAGCAATGAAACTCATGTTACGATGCAAGAATGTAAGGGTGGGATCTGTGTCGTGACATAACCCAAGCTTGCTCCAGACTCTGTCAAGAAAGTGCTCCATTGATGAGAAAGTTTGGTTTTACAACTGTAGAAATGATTAGGATGCCAGATTTTATAGGGCCCAGAGTATCTCTGTTCATCGGTAATATTTAGGCCAGGATTGCAGCCTAGAGGACAATTCTGTGGGCTTTGATCAGCCTTACGCAGGGTCCCAAGTGCTGGAAGCTAAGAGATCATGGAATCAACAGTGGATTTCAAGACATGCCTCACCACCTTTTTGAATCAAATATTTCTGATCCAGTGTTAGAGCCTAGCCAAGCTGAATATTCTTTAGGTGCGTGGACTTTGTTTCCATGCTGGTTGGAGAATTCTAGAGGTTGACATCACTGATCCAAAGGGCACCAGCCTGGAGAAGGTTGGTTTGATGGGATTCCTGGCCACCTTGGAAATTGCAGCATCCGTCTTTTATCCTGATTTTATTTATTTATTTATTTATTTATTTATTTTCTATCCCGCCTTTATTATTTTTATAAATAACTCAAGGCGGTGAACATACCAAATACTTCCTCCTCCTCCATTTTTCCCCACAACAACAACCCTGTGAGGTGGGTTGGGCTGAGAGAGAGTGACTGGCCCAAGGTTACCCAGCCGGCTTTCATGCCTAAGGTGGGACTAGAACTCACAGCCTCCTGGTTTCTAGCCCATTGCCTTAACTGCTGGACCAAACTGGCTCCTTTAGATAAACTGAATCCAGTGCTAAGTAAGATCAAAGGGTGGCTTGACATTAAACAGTGATAAATTCTCTCTCCCAGGCAGCCGCCGATTCTTTGGTGTCATTTTGGAAGCCAATGTCTGCATTCTTATTGACACATCTGGTTCCATGGACCACTCCTTGAGTCTGGTTGCCAAAGAACTCACCTCTCTTATCTGGGAACAGCTGAGGAAGAATGACACCAAGTAAGGAAGATGCAGGAATAGTAGTTTACCCCATTCCAGTGATAGCCAGTCTTGGACTGGTGAATTGTCCCCATAAGCAGGCTCCCCACCCTCAAATTTCTCACAAGGGAGCAGAGTTGAGCTCTGTATTTTGTGTTTAGATGTAAGAACTCTATGTGGTTGTGGGACATTGTCAGCCTTCCCAGGTGGACCAGACAGGAGACACGACCAGATGAGCTAATTCAACTTTATTGTAAGGCTACATTAAGAGAATCTTGCAAGTTTGCAAGTACAAATCTCCCGCCGTCTCCTTTACAGTCTGAGAAATTAGGCAGGGTCCCTTCTGACCCTCTTTCTCCACCTGTTATGCAACTGTGGGCTATGCTCCCTCTTATCTGACCATTCACTCGGCAGCATCTCTTCACCCCATCTCCCAAGGTCTTTCCCACATACCATTACAGATATCCCCCCTGTATATCTATGGTACTGGGGGATTTTTGGAGGGAAGCCTGCTCAGTGAAGATGGTTGGTCTGCTAAAGGTCATTTGGTGGGAATTCTCAGACAAAATCCTACTTGCTCTTGTGTGCAAGAAATAGTTGATCTACTGGATGTGTTTGGAGTTGATTCAGATTATTAAATCATACACAGAGAAGTCACCGCAAACCAAGGTAGCTGACAATGCAGAGTGTGTGACCTGAAGAACCTTGTGTGGCCTCCAAAGATCTCTAAAAATTGTTACCAAAATGTTAATATGACAGAAGGGGGAAAATGTGATATAAATGACCAGAGAGTAATACTAAGCCTATGCAGCTTTAATCAAAGCAAAGGCAGGTGTGTCATGGCCTCAGTCAGTCCATTCTGAAAGGTGGCCCCCAACATGTTACTCAAAAGACCAGTGTGGTTCTTGCTCAGAAGTAGTGGAATATTGCAGAGATCTTGAAAGAAAGGCCACCTGATCTTCTTCACCCTCTTCGAAATATCAACAAATAACATGGGAAAGAAGAGTGAATTATAATTATATAATCTGTTGGCCACTTAATTTTTGCATCATGCCAAAAAGTGTCCTCACCACCTATTTGATGATGTGGTTGCCCAAGCTGATGTGGCTTTTGATGGATATCTCACTTCCTCTCCAGGTTCAACCTAATTGCTTTTGCGCAAGAAGTCCAAGTTTGGCAGGAGTGCCTTGTGGAGGCCACTGATGAAATGTGCCATGAGGCTGCCCAGTGGGCGTCATCATTTCAGGCTCATGGGAATACATCCATTCTGAAGGCTTTACAGGTTTGTTCAGTTGAACAGAATCTTCTTGGGTACAAAGGCAACCATGAAGTATGGTTTTTGTAAACCCTGGTGCCACTGGCATAGAGAATGGGTTTTCCCTTCCAAAAATTGTGGCCCACCTGAATTTTCTGAATTCCAGTGCTACTTTGCTGGAATGTTCTAATGGAAGGTTTCTTGAGACCATTGTAGAGAGAAACTTGCCCATTTTGTACTTAATTTGTAGCATGAATGTACTTAGAAGAATAACTTAGATAGGCTATCTAAGCAGCCTTTCTCAACCTTTTGACCCTGGAGGAACGCCTGAAATATTTTTCAGGCCTTCAGGAACCTCTGCACATTCAGGCTCAAAGAGACACCAGAACTTACAAAATGATTATATTCATTTCATGGGTAGGCCTGTATATATATGGAGAGCCAGTTTGGTTTAGTGGTTAAGGTGCTGGGCTAGAGACCAGGAGGCTGTGAGTTCTAGTCCCGCCTTAGGCATGAAAGCTGGCTGGGTGACCTTGGGCCAGTCCCTCTCTCTCAGCCCAACCCACCTCACAGGGTTGTTGTTGTGAGGGAAATAGGAGGAGGAAGGTATTAGGCATGTTCGCCGCCTTGAGTTATTTATAAAAAAAATAATAAAGGCAGGATATAAATAAATAAATAAATAAAATATATGCATTAACAGGGTTCTTGAACTAAAAATAAAGAACATAACTTACCTCTTTGATGTGAAGTTGCCAGAATTTGGAATAATTTTTAAAATAAATTGTGATCTCCCAGGGAACCCCTCGTGACCTCTTGCAGAACCTGAGGGTGCCATGGAACCCTGGTTGAGAAACCCTGATCTATAATATAGTATAAGCACTGAGTTTTGTATTCTGCAAACCAGTTCTAAAAATGCGAACAAAATGTCATTCATATCATTCAACCAGGCATGTTCCCTCAGCTACCTGGCAGGTGAACTAAACTTTTTATCAAAGTGTTCTAGTGCCTGAGCTCATATTTAATTCAAGGTGTTTGTGTTGCCATTTTCAGAGAGCATTCAGTCTTCAAGATGTAGAAGCCCTGTATATTCTGACTGATGGAAAACCTGACACCAGTTGCAGCTTAGTTCTCAAAGAAATTGAAATGCTTATGAAGAAACGGCCCGTTACCATCCACACAATTTCTTTCAATTGCTCGGACAGGTATCTGTTGCTTTGCAGCCCAAACTGATTTTTAAAATTTAATGCTTCTGCAAAACTGCCAGCTTAGCAAGGGGCCAAGTTCCCCGAGTCTTCCAGATCCTTAGAACGTGCTGTGAGATTTGAGCTCAAATGACTCCCAACTCAGGACGATTCCCTTTTGGTCTTCCACAGAGTAGCAAATGACTTTCTCAAGAAACTGGCCTTCCAGACAGGTGGGCGCTACCATCGGTGCCATGGAGAAGTGGATGGACAATTGGCAGCACACCGACTGCTTTCAGAAGGCTTCAAAGATGAGGAGGTATGTTTAATTGACCCAACTCAGAGTCAATTGTTTAATCTTCATTCCCAAAAATTTTACACTGAGATCACTGTAATCCACTGTGCAATGTCCACAAGATTAGGCTATAAACGTTTGAATTACTGATAGCACATTAGCAGGAGTAACGTGGCATTTTTTAAAGCGAGCATCTATGGAAAAACACGATGCGGATAAAAGTATATATCAAGGAACTATAGAAAGGGGTAAGGCAATCTTGCTATGTTCTAATTTCAGTTCTGCACCAAAACATTCAAACTTTGCAGCAATAGCATCCATGAGAGAAAGAAAGGGATGAAATCAGTTGATAAGTATCACAGGAAAAACTTAACTGAAGTCCCCTGCTGGAAAGCAGGATTTTAACACCTATTAAAAGGCTCAGGAGGGGTATCTGAACTTGATGCCAACCAGGCCTCAGTGTGGGTGCCAGGCAGGCCCCTCTGGGGAGGGCGTTACCAAGTCGTACACCACCACTAAGAAGACCTCTAACTTCTCTTGCTGAGGACAGCTGGACGAGGGCTTCAAATATGGCCGGAGTCCCCAGAAAGACATTTTCAGGACAGTTCCTAGCAGATATTCCCAAGCAAGAGTGATGTTGTTTGATCTTTGACATTTATTTTCTTTAATGATTAAGTGTTCTTCCCTTAAACGAAACAAGGCAAAAAAAACCCTGCATTCTTGTTTGTTTCTTTTTTCAGGATCCTGTTTTCCCCTTGTTTGAAGGAGATGATTTGAAGAAGCTTGTTGGAGAAATAAGCAAAGCTAGAAACTATTTAATGCAGGCAAAGCTGTTTAGGTGAATGCCCAATAATTGGCTTCTGGGCTGGTCGATTTCCCTAATTATCTTTTCTTTGTTTCAAGGGTTGGTGATTCCTTGCTCTTTGGGTCTGGTATTTGTTTTCCTTTATGTTTTGAAAAAAGTCTTGGGGTGGTTGCTGCTGGGTAAAATGAGCAGGCATTTTCAGGCATTTCTGCTTTGCTTTCCATATTGGGCTTCCCTGAAGTTTTGAACCAGAAACTATTGACTATATTGTATTTATGCTTTTGAGTCTTGGCTTCTGGCAACCGCATGGACATTGCAGTTTTCTTGGTAACATTTTTCAGAAGTGTTCTTGCCTTCTTCCTGGGGCTGAGAGGGAGGGACTGGCCCAAGGTCACCCAGATGGCTTGGTGCCTAAGGCAGGACTAGAACTCACGGTCTCCTGGTTTCTAGTGTGATGCCTTAATCACGACACCAAACTAACTCTTTCGTTTTTTTAACTTTAAACTTTTAAATCTTTATTTCATTCATTTATTTACGTGATAACATTTATGCCCTATTTTTCCTCCAAGAAGCTCAGGATAGAACATGCCCCACTTTTGCATCTTTTGAGATGGGTTAGGCCAGCTTTCCCTAACCTGATACCCACCAGACAATCCATCCAACCTTGTGGATTGTCCCAATGCATTTGTAGAGTACCAGGCTTGATGGAAAGCTGGGCAATGCTGGAGAATGTGACTGACCCAAGATCACTAAACATTGTCCTCATCTCAACATGGGAGAAGAAGTCATGCAAATGATTCCCAGTAGACAGAGAGACATACCTATGAAAGGAGCATTTAGCAGGGCATTTTAGAACTAAGACCAGCATCTCCATTGAGAAAGTCCCTTCAGACATCAGGAAACATGTGAGGGGAATTCTCCACTATTGCATATATTAGTGTTTCTCAACCTTCGCCACTTTAAGATGTGTGGACTTCAACTCCCAGAATTCCCCTTGCTGGCTAGGGAATTCTGGGAGTTGAAGTCCACACATCTTAAAGTGGCCAAGGTTGAGAAACACTGACATATCCTATGCCATACCGGCTTTCTATCAATTAGTAAATTGTTCAAGGCAAAGAAAATAAGATGTAACACAGCAGGCAGTGTAGATTTCTAAGACTCAGCCCAGAAACAGAGGGGACAGAAATATTTCAGAAGGCTATGCTTATTTTCTGGGTGCCACAATCCAAAAGAATAGGTAGTGAGCCTATTTTTGAAAATAGGAGATGAAAAGAAATCAAAGGTAATAATCTTCTTTGTCTCCTTTCTTCTCCTTTACTAGATCACTTTTAGAAGAAAAGAATATAAATCAGAAGAACCATCTCTCTTAATACATCTGCTTCAGGTACAATGTATACATGTGTGATTGTTAATCTTTGAAGCTAAATAGCTGTGCATTTTTCAGATGCAAGTACCAAGGAAATACAAATTTGGAAATACATTTATTCTAAATATGTGAATCTGTAAAAAGTTCCAGAAACACCAAAAGTGGCCATATATATTTAGAACTGTGAGAATTTCCAGTAGCTGTAAGACAAGTCTCATTCACTCCAGAATACACCAGACTTAAATCCAAATCCAGATGGGGAGAATGGACAATGGGATGACCAACAGAAACCAACACAATGGAGCAGACGGGTTTCAAGCTTGAAAAAGCTGTATTCTGAATATGCAGCACTTTGAAGCTGACCAAATAGCCCATCTCAAATGTGGGACAGCAATTTTCCATTGAAAACAGCTGTTTTGAGCTGGAGAGAGGTGTTTCAAACTCAAGACGGGGTGTGCACCATTTGGAATTCTTCAAGTTAAAAAAAAAAGTGCACCTTTATTGAAAATAAAAATGTTGATCCAAGGGCATTGTGTGCATGTCTACAGTTTTATGATTCTATTGTGTTCCTTCCTGCTTCCTCCTCTTATTTGCTTCCCACTGGAGATTTTTTAAACTAGGGTTAGTACTACTGTAGACAGATTTCTGCTGAAGATGGGGGAGACTTGTCCATGCAGAGCAGATGCTATACCATTGACCTCTGAATTATTTGGAAGAACCAATTGCTACTTCATCAAACTTTGAATAAATACTAGTTTGGAGAATTGATTTCGGATTTTTGCATAAACCAGCTCAGACGTTAGCTGTGGAAAGGCAGGATCTGAAAACTTAAATACCATAGACCCATGTTTCTCAACCTCAGCAAATTTAAAATGTGTGGACTTCAACTCCCAGAATTACATCAAATATTTGAAGAATGTAATCAGATTCCCCCTCCTCTTCTTCTAAATACTCTGGATCTCTCTCGTAGGAGTTTTCAGAGCCCAGTCATTTTCCCAGCTACTTAGACTTCGTTGTAGAATCCTAAAATCCTAGTTGAGGCCTTATCAGCAGTTATCTAGTACATCCCTGTGCCTGGCACAGGATCTTACCTAAATCTTTCTTAAATTATGATACTCAGAAATAAATGCAGTACGCAGAGTTGATATTTGGGCCCACACATAATCAAGTGGAATTATCCTATGGATGAATTGCATTAATGATTGCCTTTTTATTAAAATGATACTCTCTATCATTCTTTTAACAGAACCAGCAAAGAAGTTTTTTTCAAAAACGGTTGCTACAACATCCTGGTTCGCAAATCTTTCTTCATTCGCACAGGAATTCTAGAATGAAAACAAAGAAGCTTGTAAAATCTTTCAGACTTTTCTTGTCCTTTATACTACCCACAAAATTACTGCATCACCACCAATTTAGCATAGCAGGAATAAGTCCAAAAAACCCCTATACATTCCTTATACAGCCTCCCCCTTCCCACGATAGAGCATACGTGACTGCAGTTAATCCGGGATCTACTGAGACACAACCTTTTCAGCTTTGCCAAACGTGATAAGAATATGCCTGTTCACATCGCTACAGTTTTATGATAAGTTTGTTAATGGATTCTGCACATTTTGAAGATGCAAAAGGCTGTTCCCAGAATGTTTTTTTTTTAAAAAAAAACTCAATTCCCACAACTCCCCTCATCTTCTGGATCTTGGGGCCACTGGCTTCTCTCAAACTCACAAAGCAGGGCAAAAGGTAAAACAAAGTCTCTTCCAAATTGATACCCCTGATTGCTGTCCAAGGCCACCATTCCTGAACATGGCACCTTCCAAAGATATTGATCCCATCATCCTGAGCCAGATGTCCAATGAACAAGGGTGATGAGAATTTTAGAACATGTGCTGGAAGGTGACATCTTAAGAATGGCTGGCCTAGGCTGTTGGATGACCCAGCAGGTAAACAGAACTTGAAGATAGAGATATATGTTACTCCCTAAAAAAAAGGTGAATTTTCTGAAATTCTGCCTGTGTGCTATCCTAAAACTGTACTTACTCAAGGTGTTTTGAAGGTTAACCATGGAAGCTGACTATTTTACTTTTCAGTTGTGTACTACGTGACAAATGGCTTGACCATTCGGTATTACGGCAGTTGACTATTTCATATAGCAAATCCCTGTTCCACCTTCCTTCATTTTTATTTCTCTCCCCAGGGTAATAAGAAAAAGTCCTGCTAAAAACCTTCTGAAAGTTTTGGACATTACATTCCGAGGATATAGAAATGGCATGAAATCCCTGGCTCAATATGTTTTAGTGTTAGGAAACCAGATTAGAAAGTCAGCTTACATGTTCCACGTGAAAAGGAGCGCGCACCATTTCACGGATATCTTACAAAGTGATGTCTGTATTAAAACTTGAAGTGAAACCTGTGCTATTTTTTCTACATAGGAAGTGGCAAGTCTTCCTAATGGTATTATCTGCGAAGCCCCAAAATCTAAATACTGAACAAAACACCATGTTTTCTGATTGCCAAACCTTTCAGCTGCTCACTGCATGAAATGGGAGAGCTTTGGAATTAGGCTGCATGTGGCACGCTCAGAGATGCTTTCATTGCCTCAGATAGGTCCCTGCCTGTTCTGCTTGGCTGAGGACCATTACTGCATCAGATTTTCAGATGTCTTGGTTTCTGTCCAGAGTTGTTGTTGCTTCCCCTACCAGTACAACCTGTTTCTTCTGGAAGGCCTGAGAGAACATTTCGAATGTCATGACCCTTTTAGTGTTGATAAACTTTGTGGAAGAGTTCTCTTAACACTTTATGAGAGTTGTTCTTCAGGTCTGCTTTTTCAGTTTGTGCCTCTCCTAGCTCCCCACTACCACCAGCTGGTCTGCAGCAGCCTTCCTCCACCTTTTGACCCTGGAGGATCCCTTGAAATATTTTTCAGGCCTCGGGGAACTCCTGCACATTCAGGCTCAGATACAGGCCGGAAGGTCCAAAATTATTATATTCCTTTCACGTCTAGGCCTGTACATATGCATTAACAATGTTCTTGAACTAAAAATAAAGAATGAAACTTACCTTTTTGATGTGAAGTTGCCGGAATTTGAAACAATTTTTTAAATAAATTGTGATCTCCCAGGGAACCACCAGTGACCTCTCATGGAACCCTAGAGCCTACAGTTAGACTTACCTAGCTTTAAGAAGTTGGTGCCCCAGGGTCAGCCCTTCAAGGTAGTGAGACCAGGAAACCAAAATCATGAATACTAATACCATTTTTATTGTGAGGTTACATTAACAGAATTTTGCAAGTCTGAAAGTACAATTCTCCTACCACCCCCTTTACAGCTGGGAAGCTAGGGAGGGTCCCTTCTGAGCCTCTTGCCCCACCCATTATGCAGCTGTGGGCTCTGCCCTCTCTTATCTGACTGTTCCCTAGGCAGCATCTCTTCGCCCCGTCTCCCAAGGTCTTTCCCACATACCTTTACAGGTATCCAGGGGAAGATGGTGTCAAAACAGCCAAGATAGTGACAGTGGCTGCACAATAGAAGCCACACCCATTTTTTTACATATTTTGCACAACCCATACACAAAAAGGGCAGCACTTCTATCACACGGTCACAGCCATCATCTTGACTTTTTTTGACACCCCCCTGATGCCCATGACTGCTAGATTTCTGATATCAGATAACAGTTGGATGCTGCTCTTTCAAGTAACATCAAAAGAGGTACCAGTTGTCATCTACTCACACCAGTCTCGAAATCATCTTACGAACTTATTAGCCATGGCATTTCCTATAGCATGAACATCTTCAAATAAATTACTACTTATGCCATATTGATTGTATACAGGCTGTATGTGCATCCCACATCCTCTGAAATGTTTTTAATTATAAAGGAGGCAACCCAACCATGATGTACATCAAAGCAATCAACCCTAACTCACATGTACCATTCGCATAGTAAGTATGTGTACAGATTGCTTTATGACAGTTCATATCCCATCAGTGGGCTGAAAGACAACAGATGGACAGACGTCACTCTCAAAATACAACTCAAAGTTACATTCAAGGCTGCGCACCATTGCACTGAATGGGTGAAGCTACTTTTGGAAAAGATGTTGCAGATCTGAAAACATTGGAGTTGGAATGGTATGTGGGAATGACCATGGGAGACAGGAGGAAGAGCCGCACACTAGGCAATGGACAGATAAGAGGCAGCTGAGCCCACAGAAGGAATGGGGCATGGCAAACATCTCAGAAGGAACCCTCCCTAGTTTCTTGGACTGTAAAGGCAACGGGGTATAATAAAGTAGAATTAGTTCATCTGGGCATGCTTCTTGTTTACCTTGCTAGGCTGACACAAGTGATGGCATATGTCTTCACACTGAACTAAAGTTTGTTAATTGCCCCCCAAAATCAAGATAAAAATAGGATAAATGAAAAAAAAAATTACATTTAAAGGTTAAAAACAACCTCCACCACACAACCTTCTAGGTACCACATCTTTGTGGCTTGATGAAACGATAGGAGTGATGGGGAACAGGGTCATCACTGAAAAGACCTGTTTCCAGCCCACCTGTGTTTAATCACTCCACCGAGGGAACCTGAAGCATCTGTTTCTGGGCCATCTAATAGGGAGGAATAGATTCTCTGGGGAGGAGATGGTGTTATAAGGAGAGGGCGCCTTAAGCCAGAACCAGCAGAGTAACGTAGTAAAGATGACAAAAATGGATGTGCTCTAGCCAGGAGATCTGTAGGATTATCTGGCTGCCTCATATATGGTAGACCATTTAGCCACTCCCAAAAGTCTTAGGAGGCCCAGGGGACGCCACGTGGAGGCAGTCTATCAATTGTCCCCCCCAGAACCAGCACCTTAAATTGTAAGCAGGTGGAACGAATGGTGCAATGCTGTTAGAGCAGCCCTATCTGCCCTATGGCAGCTGCCTTCAGATGGTCCTACATAGCTGTTCTGATTTTTCTAGTTAGTGTCCCGGATAAATACACTATGAGCTAGCTTAGTTTTTTTATTTTTTATCTGATGGGACTGGTGGTCACTTAAACCTGTTGCAGTTCGAGCTCCAACATGGGGCAACCCATGGCTGGTTTCACTCTTTTCAAGGTTGAGCCACTGATGTTCCTCTGATACACACCTTGTTGCTGTGTCTGGGAGCTCGCCTTTCATTCTGTGGCTTCAGGTAAAGTCTGTCTGGTGGGGAGGGGGCTGCTCAACCTGCATTTGGACTGCCCTCCTCCCACGAAAGGTGTCCAGAGCCTTTGCTTGGGCAGTTGAGTTGTTCATCATTGCTCACATTGATTCTTATCCAGGACAAAGTATTCCTCTGGTGATATATTACATTCTGGATGAGTGTTCAGATACTAGCCAGGTGACAGATGAGCTTGCATATCCCAGAGGAAGCTGCTATAAAAGGCAAGAGATTTTCCAAGATTCTCTCAAAGCCCTCACAGGAAACCGGCAGATCTCACTTCATTACAAGATTGTTAAAGAAGCCAGTTATATGCTAAAGGTAATTATTATGTTTTTTTTTAATCCATTCAATCATGTCTGATTCTCGGAGGCTGCCTGGACAAGTCCTTACAGTTTTCTTTGCAGGTTTTTCGGAAGGGGTTTGCCATTGCCTCCTTCCTAGGGCTGAGAGAGAAGGACTGGCCCAGGGTCACCCAGCTGGCTTCATGCTTAAGGCAGGACTAGAACTCACAGTCTCCCAGTTACTAGCCTGATGCTTTAACCACGACCCCAGACTGGCTCTCATTATGATTTAGGATTAAGCAATTATTGTACATTTTTAATGCATGTCACTGTGGATGCAGACAGGTCCAGAAACTGGTGGGGGCAGGCAAGACTGTATAGTTTCCAGATATTTTTTATTAAAAAAAACAAAAATAAGCAGTTTACTTATACGCCAAGCCTTATTACAGTAGACAAGTAGTATCACTTTTCATCAGCTTCAAAATTGTTACTAGCCCATTTTAAAGTTCCAGTAGAAGAGACCAAGGACTCCACATTATTAAGTTCTCAACCAACTTAATGCTACATAAAATTATTACGTTATATATTTGGCCAGACTATTTTATAGTCCTGAAGAATCTTATCCTTATTAACTTTATGAATCACATTAATAAAAGGATGCCCTGTATCATAAACATTTAAGGGACTGTGTGTTCTTTAATTCATCTTAAATGTTAACTTTTCCATAGATACGTTATGCCATACTTTATTTAAAATGTTTTCCAACATTGGATTTTGCCTGTCTGGGTTGGTACTAGCAGGTTATGTTATTTGATATAGTTGTTAAACTGAACTCAGAACAGATTGATGACAAACATAAATTTATTTCTGCTGCAAATGATTGGAGATAATACTATTAATCACCTTACTCCAAAAGATATTATCATAAGGTGTTCCCATAAAAAATGTTAGAATTCCTGTTTGTCCATGACCTTTCCAAAGAGTCTGTAAATATACTAAGCTGTGCAGGAATGTAAACCGCCCAGAGTCTCTCTTTTGGGGGAGATGGGGGTAACAAAATTTGATTGATAGATAGATAGATAGATAGATAGATAGATAGATAGATAGATAGATAGATAGATAAATGTAGTGCCAGTAATGAATTAACTTCTGAGAATCTCTCTAAGACCTAAAGGAATGGTTAAGAAAGTTTTTTGTCCGCCAATTTACTTCCCACATTGGTTAATTTGTGGTTTATTTTAAGTCTGCCTCCCCAGTTTCTTGAAAATTTTGTTTCTGACGGTAGGCAATTGTTTTAAGAAGAATGCAAATGTTAGATACTGCTTCTCTCGGATTATCTAGGCTTTTTAAATATGGTTTTTCAAAAAGTTTTAATCTTACGGGACCTATTTGGACAGAAAGGCCAATTAAAGGCAATTAAAGATTGCATTCTCAATAATTGAAAACATCTTCCCTATTCATTCTGTTTCTTCCTGTTAAAGGGCTGTTTCCAATATAGAACGGAGCCAGTTTATATAAATCACTATATTGCCACTCGTTTATCATTAAGATAAAAAACAGATCCTGCAGACCTGAATAGCTTAGCAATAGGATTAGAGTCAAAAAAGTCAAGATGGCTGTGTGCCTGAAGCCCTGTCCCTTTCTTAAATGCACGTTTGCCTATCAAACTTTCTGCAGGTGTTAGCTACTTGGTGGTACACTTCTCTGTGGATTACACCCAATTTCCCTCCATGTGTATCCACAATGATTTCCTGAGCTGCCCCCTCTCTCCTCCTCCCCCTGCCATCATTTTTGATCCTCACTGGAATGTTGTGCAATTGCACTCCCAAGTCATCATTTCAGAGAAGTTTCCAATGTCTTTTGACTTCAGGATTTTGCTCCCCAGCCAGCCTGTATAGGACTGGAGGTGGGATGGGCAAAATTGGTTGGAATGAATATACTGAAGCCACAAAGGGCGTTGAGGAGGCCAAATTGAGGCCCTTTCCCTCACAAAACTTGTGACAAATTAGTCCCCTTGCTTTATGTAGGTATGAAACGAAGGAGTATTTCCCCAGGAACACATTTACACAGGAGATCAGGATGCAATTACGTGGAGGCCCAAACTGATTTATTGACACCGTAGGAGGCCAAGGCTGGGCATGACATCAGGAACTGGAATGCCAAAAATAAATGGAATTTCCTCCTTAACAATCTGTTTGTGACGCAACAGCGTTGCTTGCTTTGCTGTTGTCAGCCCTTCGAGGTAGCCCAGACAAGAAGCACATACCATGGTACTAACACTATTTTTATTGCGAGGTTACAGGAACAAAACCTTGCAAATCTGAAAGCATTTCTCCCCTCCTTTCCTTTTACTTCCCCGAAACCTAGGGAGGGTCCCTTCTGAGATGCTTCCCACGCCCCTTTTCCTTCTGTGGGCTGAGATACCTTTTACAGGCCAGTTGTCTTGTCCCTGTCTCTTCCTCCTGTCTCCCAAGGTCATTCCCACATTCCATCACATCAGTTAGGCAGCAAGGCTAAAGGGGAAAAGGATAGTAGATTCCGCCTGACATGACAAATTAACCGCCCAGAGTCCCTCTTTTGGGGGAGATGGGTGGTAATTAAATTTGAATAATAAATAAATGACAAATTATATAAAGCCTGTACCTCCTAAGAGTCTGACAAGGTGTATTAAAGCACCTACTCCATTTCCTTAACCATTTTAAAGTATTACATTATTGTCATGAGTGAGGATGGTGAGCAGGGGGCTCCCATCCAGGCTGTAAAGCGCATGCGTAGTACTGAGGAATTAGGTGGCCATTCCAAGAGACACAGATCGGGCCCGCCTTAGCCTTTGGGGTTTATCTGTCTGGGTTTTTCCCACGCTTCTTCAGTTCGTTAGGATTTTCCTGTTATGTAGCAGCAATAAAACACTAGAGACCTGTTCTTGTCTCAGCGTGGTTCCTGGCTGTTAGGACAGTTATAACGGTTAAAAGATTTTGATACCATTATTGTTTCGATTTTAGATTTAAATGTTAAGGTCTGTAATTTATTACTTTTAGATTTTAATAATGTCTAATTTTAAGGTATGTGTGTATTGTTGTTATCTGTAATATACTTGAAATGGTCTGGAGACTTACTCAATAAACTACTTACTTATTTTGTTTTAATCGGTTCAATCGTGTCCGATCCTCAGAGACTGCCTGGAGAAGTCCCTGCAGTTTTCTTGGCAAGATTTTCAGAAGGGGTTTGCCATTGCCTCCTTCCCAGGGCTGAGAGAAAGTGACTGGCCCAAGGTCACCCAGCTGCCTCTGTGCCCAAGGCAGGACTAGAACTCATGGTCCCCCAGCTTCTAGCCTGATGCCTTAACCACGACACCAAACTGGCTATCTTGTTTAGTTTTAGACTTAGGCAAATTAGACTATACCTACGATTGGATACAGCAACCAGGCCTTTAATTGGATATCGAGTGCTATATGAAGGTCAGTGAAGCAACTAAGTCAATGAAGCAACTAGGGCGTAACAGGGTGAGACTACAAAGACTACAATTGGGGTTTTGAAAGAATAAAGAGACAGTATTTCATGGACATGCTCTACTTTTAGGGAGTGGTTTTGTTTTGCGTTCCCACAGCCCTACTGGCTTCCAGCCCAGGATCTTCCCCCAGCGTATCATCATATTCCTTGGCCTTCCCAATATTCTTATGCCTGAGGTGGCCACAGAAATCCAGGAGGATGGGAGCAACACGTACCTCCACACTGAAAGAGTTCCATCCTTTTTCAGATGTTCACCATTTTTCAAAAAGGAAAAATGAAAGCATTTAGCCTATTGGAGGCTGGCTGCACCAATTTTGCTTCTAATTTTAAAGAAAACCAGTGAAGGATGCCACCGTTTTCATGACTGCATTGGTAAAATTTTGCAGCTAGTTGGAAAGAGAAAGAAAGATATGATTCCAGGAGAAGGCCACGTCTATATTATTGTTAAGAAAACTACAAGAATCTGTTCATGTAGTCACAAGGAGACCAGTTAGAGTTATGGGAACTTTCCTTTTATTTAGACCAGTGTTTCCCAACCTTGGCTACTTCAAGATGTGTGGACTTCGACTCCCAGAATTCCCCAGCCAGCCATGCTGGCTAGGGAATTCTGGGAGTCGAAGTCCACACATCTTGAAGTGGCCAAGGTTGAGAAACACGGATTTAGATTGTTCAATAACAGTCGTTACTTGCCTAATGTATCAGTTGGTGAAAGCATACTATGTAAGAGAAAGAGAAAATAATCTAAAAACCAACATGAAGTAGGGGGAAATCAAAACCTAAATAAAGCACCTCATAAACTGAATTTATGATAACCACTGGTTATCGTTTCTTTGATTTTATGCAGGGAAGGCTTTGAAAGCCCACCAGCAACTCTTCGTGAATCCAGTGGACTGATTTCCTGGCAGGCCCCTTTATAGACCAGACAGAAGTTTTCCAACAATGTTGCATCAGCATGGGGACGTCATCCAAAGGAGATCCAGTGAAAGTGTGCTCAATAGGGACAAGCCACCTGGTTGCAGCTTCCCCAGGCCGATGGGATTGTTAGGTCCAAAGGCAATGATCACCGGTGGAGCAGGCTCTTGTGGATTCTACCTGTGCCACGCTCTCATCAAGGAAGGGATCCATGTGGTTTTGCTTGATATACGTAAACCTACATGGGAAATACCTGAGGGAGCAGTCATCTTCCAGGTAGGATGGGTACCTGTTTGTTTGTTTGTTTGTTTGTTAGTTTGTTGATCTCTCACTTGTCCTTCAGAAGCTCAGGCAACATATGTAGGACTTTCTCCTCCAGATTTTTCCCACAACAATAAACCTATGGGGCAGGTTGAGCTGAGCGAGAGAGAACAAGTGACCCAAAGTCCTGCAGGGAACTTCCATGGCTGAAGGTGGCTGAGGGTGGATTAGAACTGGGAATCCCCACTCCTTGTCTAGTACCTTCAGCACTAGATCACCCTGGGTCCAGAGTCCCCCAGGGAGTTTTTGTGGCTGTGTGGGGACTTGAACATCAGTCTCCCTGCTCCTAGTTGAGCACCCTAACCACTACACCATGTTGGTTCCTGGGATGAAAGAGAGCATCTACCCAAAGTTTGTTGGAATTATCAGGGGTCAACTCAGCATTGTCTCATAAGCATAAGGGGGGGCTCTCTAGCAAACGCATCTCTATTGTGCTTGTGGGATGTCACACGGGTCATCTGAGTTCCACTTCCTCCTCCTTCTTGGGCTTGGGGATTAACAATCTCCATTACCCTTCTGGCACACATGCAAGCAGGAGCTGCTGCAGGAATGCAGCCCTCCCCCAACCATCCTCTGCTACCAAGAACCAGTGATGATTAAGTGCTTTCTATTATGAACCTACCTGTATCCAGATCTACTGAATAAAAGTAAGCTATCTCTATTTTTCTTCATCTAACTACAGTGTGAATTTATTTCTGAATGTAATTACGCTTAATCTGCAAGTTCCTTTTTTTGGTTCACACTTCTACTCTGCAAGATTGCTGTTTGCTGCCCGGAGTTCTTTTATTAACCTTTAAAAGCTCCATCAAAGTTATCCAAGGAGCTTCTGTGGCTGAAGGTGGAATAGAACTGGAGCTCTTCACTCCTAGTCCAGCAGCTTCACCACTGAACTACGCTGGCTCTTGGGCTGAGAAGGAAGGACTGACCCAGAGTCCTAAGGGAGCTTTGATCACTGAGGGGGGACCAGAACCTGGATCTCTCTCATTACTGTCCCACACTGCTTTTGGGCAAAGAGAGAAGAACTGCCCACAGTCTCCCAGGGAGCTTCTCTGGCTGAAGGGGGACCAGACCCTGGGTCTCCCCACTCCTACTCCAGCACTTTCCCCACTACACCACACTGGACATTTGGCTGAGAGGGAGAGCCTGGTCCAGAATCACCCAGGGAACTTTCTGGGCTGAGGGGAGATTAGAATCTTGGTCCAGCACCTTCACCCTTACATTGCACAGGCTGTTCTCCATATCAAACCAATTTACTGAATGTTTGCTTGAGATGTAGACATTGTAGACTACCAGTGAATAAATTGCTGATCTGTAAGTCTTCGAGGCCTTCCTACTGTTGCCCTTGGTCAACAAATCAGCATAATCAGTTGGCCGTTGAAAAATAGATTTCATTCCTTGATTTCTGGATTAGTGGAAAACCAGGGACCTGGGTCCAGCTTATCAGGCATACAAAACGACTCCAGAAATGAACTTGTAATCTTAAGTGCTGAGGTTGGAATGAGTATCCTAAAAAAAAAGACCGATGTTGATTTGTTCCTGGGCCAGTTCAGTGTAATAGTTAAAGGCACAGGAGTTCTGGTTTATGCATGAAAGCCCACTGGGTGACTTTGGGCCAGTCCCTCTCTCTCAGCCCTAGATTGGGAGGTCAGAAAACATCTCAGAAAAAAGATACTGGCAAACTCTTCCAAAAATGTTGCCGAGAAAGCTGCATAGACCTGTCCATGGAGTCACCAGGAGTCAAGACTGGCTTGAATCACCATAACCACAGATTTATTCTTAATCTGTTGTTGTAATCTGGTTTGGGTATTCACCCGTCTGACTGTCCACTACCAGTCTTATCCAGCAAATGCTGATGCAATCAATGAATTGTAAGGAAGTTCCTTTGTGATTCTTGCTTTCATGTGCAATTTTTTTCCCCCCACACACACGTTCCAGGCTGATGTGCAGGATTATGAGAAAGTGCTCAAGGCTAGTGAGGGAATCGACACAATATTTCATCTGGCAAGCTTTGGCATACGTGGAGTAGAGCAAGTAAGTGGCCAATACAGAGTCAGCTGCTATTTATAAGTAAGTATAAGTAACCTAGTTGGCTGTGTCTTTGTTATTTTTGTTTGTAAGTAGTGTCTGGATCCTGTCCTGTTTTGGTTTGTACTGGAATTTTTATTTTCACACAGAGCCACACAGAGTCAGTTGGAATTGGGTGGCACCTAAATCAAATTAATTTAATAAATAAATAAATTGCTACTCATTGAAGCACCTAGCTTTTTTTTTTTTTGGCTTCCATGTGAATCTAAAAAAAAAAAGGACACTACTGCTTTAATGAGACCAGCATGACTCTTGAAGCTGCTATTGTATGCAAAAATGAGGCAGCTGTTTTAATGAGTAGTGGAGAAAGGTTGTGCTGGTGTGAAGTCTTCCCTGAAATCATTTGCAGAGTAGATAGCAACCCTGTTACATGGACAATGCTGTAGTTATTCTGTAAAACTTACAGTTCCTTCTTTAAATGGAAAAAGAGGCCAGATTTATGGGGCAGAGAAGGGTGGCACAGAAAATTGGCTAGGGATGGTGCAATCTAAGTTTGGACATGACTGAACAAACAATTCTTCTTCTTTCCATCTTGTTGCTTCTATCTTGAACAGAAAGAAAAGATCGAGTCCACCAATGTGAGGGGAACAGAAGTTATCATTGATGGTAGGGTTCCATTCATTCTTCTCACTTGTACTAACGTAGGGGAGCTTTCCCATTTCTGAAAAACTCAGTAGCCTACTATAATACTGCGTGCTGAAGGAAAAAAGAGTGGATATTACCTGTGGTTGGCTGTTCCATAGTTGGCTTAATTTCTAAATTTGCTAGATTTATATCTTGCCTTTCCTCCAGGAACCCATAATATGCCATTCTTCAATGTTATTGTGAACCACAACATAATGAGATATGTTAGACTGAAAGAATCAGTATGGCCCTAACTGGCTACATGGTGCTAATGCTGTAATCCCTGATTGCCTAGGACAATGCCAGTCAGATGTTGTTTAAAATAATTAAAATGTGAACTCAGAACAGAATAAAAAGCCAGTTAATATGCTCTTCCAAACATTGGTAAGCCTTTTATCAAGTGTGAAATTTAATGCAGTACACGCAATCCTAGCTTCAGAGTCAAATATATTTGTTTTGCATGCCAGCTGGGGATGATGGGAACCCAATAGCCCAGGCAGTCCAGTTTGACTCTTAAGCTGCTAAAATCAATTAAATAACTTTTTAAGGTATTTCCCCCAATAAAACATTTCCTGCAAATAAAGCTAGATTATCAGAGAAGACCTGCATCCTGCTGCAGTATATTCAGCTTATCCAATAGTTTTGTCTGCTTACATAGGGGCATCTGAGCCCTCCATAATAGGATTTTTCCCACTTCTCGCTCTTTGAAATGGTACACCCCAGTTCGCTCTTGTCTGGACTCTATCATCCCTTGTGGCCTTGATTTTTGTCCCACATAAGCAATATTCCATGCTTGGAAAGATAAGGAAAATTTGGGCTGGGAATTCAAGTTCCATTACTGGATGGAGATAGAGGAGAAGGGATCATTCAGCTCAGCAGTTTGGATTCAATTCACAGCCATTCCACAGAATGGCATCATTTAGCAAGCGCATCTGCATGGCAGGGAGGGTCAAAAAAGTCGTGATGTGACTGTGACTGCACAACTAAAGCACTACCCCTTTTTTACATGCATCACAGCCACCACCGCAGCTGGACTTCTGTGTCATTTAGGCATCACTGATGCTAGTTACTTAGTCAGAATGACACCTAGAAACACAGTCTAAATCAGTGTTTTTCAAACTTGGCAACTTTCAGAGGAGTGGACTTCAACTCCCAGAATTCCCCAGCCAGCATGCTAGGGAATTCTGAGAGTTGGAGTCCACACTTCTGAAGGTTGCCAAGTTTGAAAAACCCTGGTCTAAATTATTTATTCTGACTTATATATGGCGAGGATTTTGCATATACAGGCTTACGTACCATAATAACCAGAATATCTAATAACGTTAGTTTCCCATGAATTAGCAAATGTGCTGGTATATTTTTTGGCCTCTCCTGGCCAAAAACTTTATATGTTCCATTTTTGTTCATCTACTTTTGTATATTCAGAAGGAACCTGGGACAGTCCTTCAAAACACTGAGATACAAACACCCTCTCTCAAAACTTTGCTTTTAAGATAATGCAGAGCCATAGTGTTCAGCCACCTGGGATTTCACAAACACCCCTGAAAGCATTTATTTCATAGCTTAATGTGTTATTTCTCCGCAGTTTGCAAATCAAGAAACATTTCCAAACTGATCTATACCAGTACAGTGAACATTGTGTTTGGCGGGATTCCCATTGAAGATGGAGATGAGTCATTGCCGTATTTTCCGCTTGAGAAGGTATTTGGGTGGGAAATATATTGGAATGTGGGAGAGTTTGCATGTTAACGTCAATTTATCTAATTTTACATTTAGAAATTGAGCTCTCTCAAATTGAACAGAACAGAAATTGTTTGCCCTTGCTTCTTTCAGAAATGGTCAGGTAGTCCTTGCTTAATAACCATTCATTTAGTGACGATTTGGACTTACGATGGCGCTAAAACCTGACTTACGACTGCTCCTTGTACTTATGACCATTGAAGCATCCCCACGGTCACATGATTGCCATTTTCAACCTTCCCAGCTGGCTTCCAGCAAGCAAAATCAATGGTAAACCATGTAATTCGCTTAATGACCACCACAAAAATGGTCATAAAATCAGGTCGGATTTGCTTAATGACCGTATCGCTTAGCAACCAAAATTCCGGTCCCCATTGTGGTCGTTAAGCAAGGACTACCTGTATTTCCTGGTCTAGTTTTATAGCCCTGGGATTTGCAATACAGTGATGAGATCTTCCAATCCTGGTTTACTTTTTCAAGCTCAGCCAACAAGGCTCTTCTACTTGAATCAGAATTCAGTAACCTCTCAAAGTTCACTCTTTTGTGAATTTTGCAGTGCAGTTCTCTAATTTCACAAATTAGAAATTTGGTTCCTAATTTAATTTTAATAAGATGTCTATTTTTGCAATGCAGTTCTCTAAACAAATTTCCTTGCAAAACTACATATTTGGCCACACTATAAGCAAAATGGAGAGATTTGGAGAAGGTTGCACAAAATGCAATAAATGATTTTTGTGGACGTCTCCTGCCAGCCCTGTGCAAAACCCCCCCAAAACCCTCAGATAAATATAGGAATAGGAACAAACTAAATATATAAATCAGTCTTTTGCAACCTGGGCAACTCTGAGATGTAGTCCTCACTTAACAAACACGATTGGGACTGGAATTTTGGTTGCTAAGCAAAGCAGTCATTAAGCGAATCTGACCTGATTTTACGACTTTTTTTGCAGTGGTCATTAAGTGAATCACTGCGGGCATTAAGTGAACCATGTGGTCATTAAGCAAATCACTGGTTCCCCATTGCTTTTGCTTGCCAGAAGCTGGCCAGGAAGGTCAAAAATGACCATCACATGACCATGGGATGCTGCAAGAGTCATAAATGCAAAGTGGTTGCCAAGCACCCAAATAGTGATCACATCACTGTGGGGACACTCTGACAGCCATAAGTGTGAGGACCAGTCATAAGTAGTTTTTTTCAGCACCATCGTAAGTCCAAACAGTCACTAAACGAATGGTTGTTAAGCGAGGACTACATGTAGTATTCTTTGCAATGGCCAGGATAAAGTCCACACATCTTAAATTGCTGAGGTTGGAAAACACTGATATAAATGGAAATCTATCATTTGCAAAAATAAGATGGTGAAAAATGTGAAAGTGATCTGCAGAGCTTTTAGATTTCAGCCTGGGCTTTTTTCCACACCACAACTGATCTTTTGGTTTGCTGTCTTGGTTTAGAGGGAGGAGCATTGGTGGGGAGGGGTCAAAAAAGTCAAGATGGCAGCCTGACCGTGCAGTTGCACCTCATGTAAAAAAGCAACCACCATCCTGGCTTTCTTGATGTTCTCCTCACCCGCTGCCCCATGGACACCCCTGTTTAGGAGGTCCCTGAAAGCTCTCGTTTGCTTGATGAGGTAGCAACCAAAACTTGGGTTTTTGCTAAGCAGAAAGTAACTGGAATCCTAGAATATGTGGGAAGAATGACAGCAACAGTCTGCAACCTATTTGCCAATGAAAAACATAGTTTGGGGAATTCAGGGGGTGACATCTGAACCGCCCAGATGGAAGGTCACTGGCCATTAACTGCAACACGATGCGTGGCCTCTGGAGACTCAGAACGGGTGTTCCCTCTCTCCGACAGCACCCTGACAGCTACTCCAGAACCAAGTCAGTCGCAGAGCAGATGGTTCTGGCTGCCAACGGGCACTCACTCAAGGGTACGTTTTCCTTTCTTTTTCCTTTCCAACCTGGCAGAAAGTTGCAAAACATTATGCAAAGGGGTTCAGGACTCTGCCTAGCTCAGCTTTTCTCAACCTTGGCAAGACGTGTGGACTTCGAGATGTGTGGATTCCCTTGCTGGCCAGGGGATTCTGGGGGTTGAAGTCCACCCATCTTGAAGTTGCCAAGATTGAGAAACACCAGTCTAGCTGAGAGCTCCCCAAAGCCAGAAAAGAACAGGGCCAGATTTGATGGGAGGGACCAGCTTCTCATGGAAGAAGCTGGTCAGGGACAGATGCAGGTTGGAAACGGGCTGGGGAGGGGGGTGCAAAGAAAAAAAAATCTGGAAAATTTCCCCCATGGGAGAGGCTGCGGGGCAACGGCCTGCAAGTTGGTGTCTCCTCTGTTCTAAGCCGCCTCCCTCCCAGTCATGTGACCCACAGCAACATGGTTGCATCCCACCCCATGCTTTCCAATGCACAAGTACACACACACACTCACACTCAGATACAACATGTTGTTACACCAAAGAAAATACAGCTCTCTCCTCTCCTCTTTCCTGCTGAAAAGGGACTTGGAACAAATTTCAAAGTTTTCCCGCCCTCTTATCACATGCTTGCTAGCTTTATGCAGGTCATCCTCCTTTAGTGGCCACTATTGGGACCAGTAGCTTGGTCATTAAGTGAAGTGGTCGCTAAGTAAAACATCACAATTTTACAATCTGACTTCAGCTTTCCTTTACTTGACAGACCTGTGAAGGCCATGAATGCGAGGATTGGTTGCAAGGTGACTTTTCATCACTGTCGCAACTGCAAATGGTCACTAAATGAGGCAGTCACTAAACGAGGACAACCTGTATGACCATTCAAGTTGGATGGGGAAAACCCACCTTAAATGCAGACCTTAAACTTGCTTCATTGTGCAGGCTTAGCTTGGGAACACCATGCAGAGTATCTCTGGAAGAGTATATGACTCCTTTCCCAAAAGTGTGCCCCTCCGAATTAGTTGAATGACGAGTCCTCTTACCTCCAGCAATCAGGGCCCATCTGCTGTGGAGGATGGGAGGCAAAGTCCCACACAGCCAGAGCGGGCCCACATTTGGGGAGGTGCATCCTGAGTTTTGTTTTCAGCTTGCTCAGTAACTCTTTCTTAACACTGCTTTGTCTGGCAGAAATTCCCTGGAGTCATTTCATTTTATTCCGCAGGAGGGGGGACGCTCCGAACGTGCGCTCTTCGCTTCCCTGGAATCTACGGCCCTGGGCAGCAGAAGCGTTTACTGCACGTCTTGGTAGGCGTTGCTTTCCTGAGCTTTGAGGGTGCTGTGCAAACGGACTAGAACTAAACCCCATCTTTCTGAGCTGAAAACGGAGCTCAAAGCTGGGATGGCCGCACCGTTAATAGCAAGGGCTCTTTCGTCGACAAAGAAATTCTAAACTTCATTTTTTCCTGTCAAAGAAGATTCTCAGTCACCTGGGTGGAATTGTCTATAGGTTGAGTCATGGCAACTGGATTTCTTCCTTTTTGGTAGAAATGTTTCGCTGCTTGTCCAAGCAGCTTCTTCAGTCTGGGCGAAGGTCGGTGAGGGGACCCCATATGTGTCTTCCAGGGTGGCTGCATTGTCCCTGCACCTGAGTGGCTGTCGATTGTGCCACGGAGGTGTGGATTGTCCTTGGGATGTCTTACCCCTAGGTCCTTTGTTCATCCCCAAGTGTATCCTTAAGAGTGGCCTTCCTGGTGGTCTCGATCTTCCTGGGGACCGATGAAAGAGCAGCATGAAAAATGGGGGTGTCTGAGGCCTCCGCCTCTATTGAGGGAAGGATTTTCCACTTTGGCATGGATTTAACGATCCACCTGGGGGTGAACAAAGGATCTAGGGGTAAGACATCCCAAGGACAATCCACACCTCCGTGGCACAATCGACAGCCACTCAGGTGCAGGGACAATGCAGCCACCCTGGAAGACATATATGGGGTCCCCTCACCGACCTTTGCCCAGACTGAAGAAGCTGCTTGGACAAGCAGCGAAACGTTCCTACCAAAAAGAAAGAAATCCAGTTGCCAGGACTCAACCTACAGTTCATTTTCTCCTCTTTAGCATTTCAATCCAGCCCAGCCACAGAGCAGGAATTTTTGTCAAAGCTTGACTGGAGCAGTGATTCAATGCAAAAGCATCATGCTCCTGTTGACAGTAATTAGGCTTTCTGAAAGATACTTTGTTGTTTTGCAACACTGTAGCCTTGACATATTTTTACCATTTTTATATAATCTACAAACCAGAATATATAAAGAAGAAGAATACCCATCCAGAAGTTACTGGGAATTAAAAAGGGCCAAAAAAGATGGGGAAAAGAATAAGATAATTATCGAGTAATTATAATCACTTATTATAATTAATAATATATGTACAATTATAATTAAGGGCAGAAGGCATAACTATGTTTGCTTCTCCTTTCATTCCTTTTTTTTTCTTTTTCTTGCTTTCCTCTTTTTTGTTGTTTTGTATACTTTTACCGTATCAAAAAGTTTTTTTTAATGAAAAACCACCCAGAAGTAGCCAAATAGCTTTAAAACATACCCATTTCCCAGTTATATTGCCCAACTGAAAAATAACCGAAACTCTCTATTTAGACCTCTGTTTTGGGGGGGGGGGGGGCGTGAAATTATTTTAGATCAAAACACAAGAAAAGTTTTAGGATAGAATTTTCTGGCTCTGGAAATGAAAATGAACTTTTTCAAAATATTGCAGAATGGGAACAGATGGATATTTTTGTGGTATAAAATAAGTGACTAGTATCTTCCCCATTAAACCAGGACACAGTTGGAAATAAGATCAAGGAGGCCCCACCTTAAGGCACTCACTGATAAATGAGGCCCAAGGCACACACACCCAGTTTTCAAGAATTTGCAACCTAATCCTTTTTTCTTGCAATAAACCTGCCCATGCAGACTGCATGAAAATCTTCCTTTCTTGCTTGTGAGCAGTTGACATCTGGGCCACTGTCATGCACCTCAGCCTTTTCTGACAGTGCAAACAGAGGTAGCACAGCGTCTCTTTTCATGCAAATGAGCTAATTAGGATTTTAGAGCTCTTACAAGTTTAAGTCCAGCAGCCAAACTCAGTTTTCTGGACCTGTTTTTTAAACATCTTCTCTGAATTCATAAGTTCTATGATCTCATAGCTTTCCTCCAATGAGCCCAACAGATTATGAGGGTCCCCCTTCTCTTTTTTTGCGTTTTGCAATCATCCTGTGTACAGGTAGTCTTCATTTAGTGACCACAATTGGGACTGGCAACTCGGTTGTAAAGCAAACCAGTTGCTAAGTGAAACCATGACAGTGCTTGCAATATTACTTCAGCTTTCCTTTGTTTGACAGACGCGCAAAGGTCATAAATGTGAGGATTGGTCACAAAGTTGACTTTTTCATCATTATCATAACTGTGAATGGTTGCTAAACAAGGCAGTCTCTAAACAAGGACTACCTGTAGTCAGTTCAACGTGAGGGCATGATCTGCTCCAAGGTAACCCACTGACCTCTTTGACTGAATGTAGATTTGATCCTCAGTCTGTTCAGTTTTAGTCTAGCCACAATCTTCTTGGTTGCATTTCATCCAACCCTGAAGATTGGACGACTTCCTCTGATTCCTTCTCCGTAGGAAAATGTCTACAGATGGCTCCCATGCTTCATCTCTGAAGCCAGGGACACGTGGGTAAACTGGATTCATATCTGCAATTTCACACAAGCCCAACTCCTTGCCAGGAAAGCTCTAACGGCAGAGAGAAACTTTGTTGCTGTAAGTAGTCCACTTCTGACCCCACGTTGTGTCCATTTGGGCAAAAATGGCTGCCAGAAGCAGTGGCACCTGCCCTGTGGGACTGTGACCCTTCAGCAAAGCTTTGAGGGCCTGGCTATTCCCTCAGGTGCTGGGGCCAAGATGTTAGGTGAGCTGTCCTGTGAGGTGTAATATATGTTGGTGTGTCTGCTTGCTTTCACTTTCGGTTGCTTCTTTATTGTGATTCTGTTTTTAACCCTTTAGGCCACCTGGAGTCGCATTCTTTGTGAGTTGGGCAGCCATATAGATCCAACAAACAAACATAAATACAGTTGACCGGAAAATGAAGTGATGTCATCCTCCCTTTGATCCCAACGTACCTGAAAAGTTGATTTAACCCAATGTTTTTTCAAACTTGGCCACTTGAAGATGTGTGGACTTCGACTCCCAGCATTCTCCAGCCAGCATGGCTGCCTGGGGAATTCTGGGAGTCGAAGTCCATACATCTTCAAATGGCCAAGTTTGAAAAAACAGCGATTTAACCCAACAGAGGCTAATTGGGGGTGTGTGTGCAGGGGGGAAACATGCCTCTAATATAGATTTTAAAAATTTAAGAATTTTTAAAGAACATGCATGCATGTTGTCATAGAGGTTAACATTGTGTTTTAGTGCACCCTTTTGAATGATTTTGACCATTATGGGATAGGTTGCCCTTTCCACAGTGATGAAATGTCATTTCTAACGTTAGAGGCACAATTTCTTTGCTTTTAAAAAGAAAAGAAGAAAAATGGACATCCCAAGCTCTCATTTTGTCTCTCTACTTTCTCTCTCATTCCTCCTCGTTACTTGTCACCAGAGTGGTCAAGCCTATTTTGTACATGATGGAGAAAAAGTCAATATCTTCGAATGGGTAGCAAATATGGTAAGCGTTTTTCTTGCCTGAGAAAAGCAGTTGAGAATAGGCCAAGTCACAGGGCATACTCTGTAGGAAAGGCCACCATGACAGAATTGGTCAGCGAGCTAGAGACATAGACCAGCAAGACAATCTTTCTGTGAGGGAGCACTCAGGCCCGTCGAACTATTGGAGACCACAAAACAATATCCCATTGCATGCGTTCCTGCAGTGAGTAATGCTGACCTCAGTTTTCTGCACCTGCCTTAGGACAACTTCCAGAATTCTGAAACATCTGGAAATATCCCCCAGTGCAGTCCCAGACAAAGGGTAAATTTAGCTCAAACCCAGCAAACGCTATCCAGACACCCTCCTCAGCTAGTTAAGGGTCTTCATGGAAGAGGACAACAAAGCCACTTTAAGCAACAGCTTCCCCTCTGCCAAGTTGAAGTGGAGATTCTTCTTATGCTGCTTGAGGATCAAACCCATGGTTTCTTTTTCTTGCCATCCCACCATTTAACAGGTCTACTTTGTGCTTCTCTTGGTATTAAGAGGCAGTTGGTTATTGATACAACAGTGGAAGAGACTGTCTGCAGCCCAGGGTTGAACTGTGGAGTCCTTGGTGCTCTCTGAGCTTGGTGGTTGGCTTGCAGATGTTTCATTACCCATCTAGGTTGAAACTGTGGTTGAGTCTATCCATGTGTTGCAAGATTAAGGAGTCTAAGATGTTAGCATCTTAGACCAAGCTAACTCCATAAACTCTAGGGAATTTCTGGAAGCTTGGCATTCAGACACATCAGCCATCAGTTGGCACCTAGAGATAAACCATATTCACACACAATTCAGAAGAGACAATAAAAAAGCTAAGAAGGATACAAAAAGACCAGAACATATCCTTTCCAGCAGCCAATACCCAGATAAGCAGAGATTAACACCAGACAAAAAATCAAGCAAAGAACAATACCCCAATCAAGGACCTACCAAGGAGAACAGCACCACCCCACCAAGACTGGCAGGGCAAGCGACAGCATACAAACATGGAGCCAACCCCACCCTCCCTCTCACTGATGATGTTCCCTAGTCGGGCACTGAAATGTCTGCAAGCAAACCACGCAGCGCAGAGAGCACCAAGGACTCCACAATCAACTTTCTCATCCCTAGCTCCCAAAAGACATTGTGGGAGGAGAGCTGAGTTAGCCTATGGTGGCAGAAAATCAGGGGTCTGGTAGCACCCTTTCCAACTAATAAATTCTATTAAAAGGCTTAAGGTTTCATAAGCTCCATCAGATGCATGGAGTGATAACTCCAGGTGCATCTAAGCCAGCCTTTCTCAACCTTATGACCCTGGAGGAACCCTTGAAATGCTTTTCAGGCCTCGGGGAACCCCTGCACATTCAGCCTCAAAGATAGGCCAGAAGTTACCAAATTATTATATTAGTTTCTTGGGTAGGCCTGTTGATATGCATTAACAGTGTTCTTCAAGTGAAGATGAAGAATGAAACTTTCCTCTTTAATGTGAAGTTGCCTGAATTTGAAATAATTTTTTAAAGAAATTGTGATCTCCCAGGGAACCCCTAGTGACCTCTCGCGGAACCCGAGGGTGCCACAGAGCCCTGGTTAGGAAACCTTGGACTAGGCCCTCCATGCAGCTGATAAAGCAAGCTCACGAAAGCTTCTGCCTTTTAAGAAAGTTTATTAGTTGGAAAAGTTGCTACCAGATTCTCCTGCTTCCAATATAACTGTCGCGCCATATCAACCTTTAAAATTCATCATGGCATGGGAAAAGATGTTGGTTTCTTTCATGCATGTTTCTTTTCTGTCCCTTACAGTATGAAAAGCTAGGCTACCCAAAACTCAGACTGTTTGTGCCCGGGTTTTTTTTGAAAATCACAGGTAATCAGAAGATTTCATTTGGCGGCTTCCGCATCCTTTGGCCTATCTTGTCTAGGAAGTCTCTAGTTTAATTAAGACTCTTTATTCCTAAGTAAAATAAATCCATACACTATTTGGGGCATCTGGCAAGAACAGCTAACCTTTTGGTGTTATTCAATGAGTTGCATTGGAAATTGAGGGCATGGTTTTAGTGTGCTTAGAAAAGGTCAGCCAAGAGGAACATCTCTAGTCACCAAGTTGTGGGTATGGTGGGCATGGCCAGTCCCAAAGTACTCATGGAATCATAGGGTTGGAAGGGATATTGAAGGCCTTCTAGTCCAACCCCCTGTCCAGGGTAGGAATCCTCATACCATTCTGGTCTGTCTGCTCTTTTCTTGAAAAACTTGTTTACCAGAAGGTGACTTAGCCCCAAGCTATTCTCTACCATCCCATGGCCACCTATGTGGGACCCAAAGGCATTGCTACCGATCAGTAAAGAGGCTGATGCTTTGTTCTGAGGCATGGCAACTTCCAGTTTATTACTTTTTTTTTTAATGTTTAATCAACTGGGACAAGTGTTTGGGAGCACCGGGATGTCCATGCCTTTAAGACCCAAAGTCTGCCATCAACATCTTGCGATCACTTGCTTAGGGCAGGCCAATCTATTGGGTTCTGCCCACATGCTTTTCTCGTGCTCCTAAATCTGGATTAATTCACAAATCCCTCGTTCCTCCCCTTTTAATGTTCATCTTCTTTTTCTTACAGTTACCTTGATGGAATACCTGCACTGGCTTCTTAAGCCCATATTTGACTTTACACCATTCCTGACCAAGCTGGAGGTAAAAAAAAAAAATGCTGGCTGGGGAATTCTGGGAGTTGAAGTCCACATGTTGACACTGCTCTAAGGCATGTTTGCAAGAAAAAAAAGGCCCCCCAATTTTCACCTGCTGCTTCTTTTCAGCTGAATGCACAGTTTGTGACTTGCCAGGCCAGGCCTACACTGGGAGCCATTTTGTGAGTGTTCTCCCAGCCTCCTGCCAAGGTCTGCCACGGATCCGAAAAGCTCAGAGGCCACTGGTTTATGTCATTGTGCATTTCCTTCCATAGGTGAAACACCTCCTCGCTACGCACACTTTCCGGATAGACAAAGCACGTAACCAGCTGGGCTATCACCCCAAGAAGTATTCACTGACCGAGATGGTGGACTATCTGCCAAAAGGACTTGAAGAAGGATATTCCTGCCCATAATATTCATATTTGCCTTTTCTGTTATGTTGGGGTCTTTTTAGTCCTTATTTAACTGTTTTTAGAAACTTTTCCGCACATGGAGAATGACTGGCTTGGCTTCAGAAGGACTGGTCCCTCAAGGGGGCTGATGACTCCTTTGGCTCTGAGCTTTGATCCGACTTTCTTTTTTCCTTTTCTTAATCTTGATATGGGTGGAACTGTAAGGTATAGAAAAATACAATTTGTAAATAAGCAAGATCTATATAAACATATAGAGCAATATCATATAGATCTTGGTTGGGGGAGATTTTTAGGTGCAAATATTAATATTAGTTAATAGCGAAGGGGGGAGCAATATATGTAAAAAGTTTAAACTAGTGAGCAACACAATATTACACCTTTAAAACTAACAACAAGTTAGGAAAAGATAGTGGGAAACTCATTAAATGATAATAGCTAACCCAAGTAAAGCTTTCAATGGCTTACAAATAAGGTAACAACTTAGAACGCTTTCAAAAGAGAACAAAGGGAAAGGATGGGCCTCTTTGTGAGTAGCTTAACAGAAAGAGAGAGACGGTGGGACCCTATGCCATTAGCCCTATGCAGTCAACATCAGGATGACCTCTCCATGAATTAGGGTAGGATGTGCCAAAAGAATGCAAGGGAGGAAATAGCAGGCAGGGGCCTCCACTGGGAACAAGGAGATAAGGTTTGGTGAAAATAAGGGTAAGAGGGATGAGGCGGTCAGAAGATTGTGCGTCTGAGTGCCCAGCCAATGGGTAAACAGGCCAGAAAGGGGAGGGGGGAGGCTGGACAGGGAAAGGTATAAGAAAGTGTGTATTTGTAATTTTGGGTGTGACATCTCTCCTTTCGATCAGACTCTGCGTAGCCTGGTCAAGGTACCCACCACGCTTTGCAAACCGCTCAAATAAAGTAAGTTCCTTTTCAGAGATCTCTGGTCCGGGGTTTCATTATTTTTATAACCAACAGAACCAAATCAGAAGAGGGGAACAGGGGAAGGCAAAGGCCTGGGCTGAGAGCTTGGCCGGACAATGGATTATTTATTTATTTATCTATCCAATTTTGTCACCGCCCATCTCCTCTCACCAGAGGGACTCTGGGCGGTTTGCAGCAAGAGTAGTCCATTAAAAAAATAAATAGATACAATACAATACAATACAATATATAAAAATATAAACACCATTAACAAAAACGATGAAGATAGGATTAAAAATAAAGTCCAAGTGGCAGGATGTGACACGGTCCGTGTAGGCGAGGAGCGCTCTAGGGTGCTGCTCCCTTCTCCACCCCCAGCAAGACGGCGTTATGAGCTGGGAGGGGGTCTAGCCTACACCTTTCCAAGGTTGAAACCATTTGTCCTAGGTGGCCGCAAATGCCACTCCGTCACCTGTGGCTGTTCTTCAAAGGGAGTCCAATCCGTACCCAAGGGTGCTATATAATTTTTTTTTAATCTTTTAAAAAAATTATGTAGATATATATAATTGCATACACACACACAATCTTATACACACACACACACAGTATAATACTATATATATATATTTAGACACACCCGCATAATATGACTATGTAGTGTTGCGATATATATGACTATATTGATTTATTTTATTTTATTTTATTTTTCAAATTTCTATCACTGCCCATCTCTCCCGAAAAGGGGACTATATTATTTTTGCAATATAGCCTTAGCCCATGTTTGTATCTGGGATGCTTATTTTCTAGGCGGCAGGAAAATGTTGCAAGTCGTCTTTTTCTTCCTCCCCCTTGCTATTATATATTTAATACAGTTAATATATCATAGCTGTACTATATACAGCCATTGTCTATAACTACCTCTTGATAGGCTATAATAGCTGTATTTTCTGCAGCTCTCTTGGAAATGTGCTGCCAACTGTGAGTGGGGGGTTGCAGAAACCTGATTCTCACTTGCTAGTCCTCAGTACCCTGCTGCTTTTGTGTGTGTGTGTGTTGTGTTTGCAACTCATATTGTGATCTCTGGCTTCTCAGCTGTAGATCTAGGTGCCAGCTAGATTAAGAAAGATGCCAAACCCATAGAGAAGTCTTCTTTTTAAATTAAAATCAAACAGGGTAGAAAACATTTTAAAAACTTTTAAGCAGTGGACCCCCTTTTCCCCACTTTGCATGAGGTCATGTGGTCACTGCCCCACCCCACCCCACCCCACCCCTGGAAATTGAAGCAATTTCCCCGGTCCAAAAAGGATGCTCCTTGTTTTAACAGATTATCCGTCTTTTATTATAGGAAATTCTCCCTCTGAACAATCCACTTCAGTAATTACAACTCATCCCATTGCTCAGGGAAATAGATTGCTGCTGGGGGAGGATTGACATTTTTCCATTTTGTGGTGTTTTAGCCCATTAGCCGGCTAGGCTTTGTGAGTGCCTGCAAAATATTATTTGGAGATTCTCCCATTACTTGTTACTCCCTTGTAAAGACAGCCTTATGAACTTGCACGCTTCCCTTGCTTTTGAAATTGTGCATTTGAAACCCTTGGAAGCAGGGTTGCCCTAGCTGGCTTGCAAAACGCCTGGTGGCCACTGGAGGGTGGCCAAGGGATACAGAGCACTCCAAAGCACTGGCCCCATCTAGTGGCCACCTGGATTTCTGCAGCACAAATACAAAACTTTAAACTGGAAGAACTGTTCGGTTCTTTGGCCGTCTTCTGCTTCCATATTTCAGATGTACTCAATCCAAAAACAATTGTTTTGCTATTAGTGGATGTGCAATAGAGCCATTGGCTGTAAATTATTTTGTCCTATTACAGCTATTATTTCTCTTCCCCTTTTCCACCCCTCCCCAGCTCTATGATCACTTCTGTAGTGGAGATGCTGGAAGGAGAAGGAAGCGCTGGCCCATCCTACGATTTCTCCATCAATTCATGCCAGATAAAGGTTCAGGGCCCGAGCCTTTTATTACAAGCAAACGGTTGCATTATTTGTAGAATTATTGGTAGGTTTGGACTGGAAGTTGATTCTTGCCCTTGAGCTAAGATCAAATGTTATTTATGGCATGTAAGGGACATTTGTCTGGATGTTTGGCTCGGCAGAATAACTCGGCTGGGAGGTCAAAGGCCTGTGACCACTGGGGGACAGCTTTAAAAATAAGGTGATTTAGGAAAGGCAGGTGACAGCCTGGAGGTTGCCTCTCTTGAAGATTAGCACCCTGGGCGAAACCGGCCACAGTTTTTACTGCTACCATCAGATGTGTTATGGCTCTGTTTTAAAAAATGTAATGATGCTCTCAAGCTCAGCAATAAACCAGTGCAGATGTTGTGCAGACCTGTGCCTTCTGTTTCGCTGATGGATTCTTCTCTCTCTCCCTCTCTCTCTCTCTCTCTCTCGGCAAGGTGGATGTAGTCCCCCTAAAATCGTGGGCTGAAGCCTTGCAAAAGATTGTGGATTTTTGCCCACCCACCCCGCTTCCCCATCCCAGCAGATCCTGGTTTTGTTCAGGGGTCCAACCAGATGATACCTTTATAGCAGTGTTTCTCAACCTTGGCAACTTGAAGACTGTGGACTTCAACTCCCAGAATTCCTCAGCCAACCATGCTGGCTGGGGAATTCTGGGAGAAGAAGTCCACACTGGTTTATAGTGTTGAAGTCCACACTGGTTTATAGTGTGGTGTATGTGCATGTGTGTTGGTGTTTGTGTTGGAGGACAGAACTGGATAACTGATGGGAGGAGGGAGGGCTGAGGAAATAGTCCCTGGAAAGTTGCCTGCCCAGCCCTGCACAAGACAAATCAAGTGGTCTAGTAACTTGGGTTAGGCTTTATAGTTGCGGCAGGGAGGGGAGACTTCAGGAGCATGGAGAAGGCAAAGATGAAGAAGAGGGCACATTGGCTCTATCGATGCAAACTATTGACCAGGTGACGCTGGATCCCAAGCCCAACTCTACCTTTGATCCCCATCTCAGTTTGGAGTGGAAAACTGAAAATGGTGGCCAAGTCCGTTTTGAGCGGCTCAAAGCTTCATGCAGGTGCGCTTCTAGTCTTGACCATTTTCTTTTAAAATGGTCCCCCTGCTTTCTCCAGGACGCCAACCCGTCCTGGGATGCTGGAGGTGCAAAGTAGTAGGAAGACGCGCAGGACGCCTCCCGTCGCCCCCCCCCCGGTTTACGCCACTTCGCGGGAGGGGGCCGGCGGTGGAAGCCCAGCTGGAGAGTCGCTCCTTTTGAGTGCGCTTCTGATCTGACATATACGGCCCGGCCCCAGCGCAGCCCGGCGTGCGTTAGGTCCGCTTCCCAGCTTGCGCGGTTTCCCCCCCCGACCCAGGATCCAGCACTTCCTCGCCCCCACGCCCCCGGCCTAGCCTTTTCGAAACGTTGCGAGCTTGGTGGGGGAACATGATCGACCGGGGTGGGGGTGGGGCGCCGGTCACTGCGCAGAAGACCGGCGGCTGGACCTGACCGCCTTCCGCGTCGTCCTCCCGGTCCCCAGGTTGGAGGGGAGGGCCTGTCCAGGACCGGGAGGGGGGCCCTCGGCTTAACCCCCCCCCCCAGGGTAAACTGGCCTGCCGAGAGCTCCTGAAATTCAGTCCATCCACCTCAGGGGCGTTTCTTTGGCTAGAGGGAGAAATCAGCGCCTCTCTCTCTCCCTCCTGCCCCCTCCCCAAATCCGCCCCCCCCCCGCCAAGTTCAGTTATGGTCAGAAAGGGAGCGTGAACTGCAAGCTGCAACGCAGAGCCGAGCCTGGAGTTGCTATAAAAGGTCTTGACCCCCCCCCCCCCTTAATAAAGGCTTTTTGGTTTGGCCTGAATTGCTGGGTGATTCCTGTTTTCGGGTAGGCGGAAAGCCACCTTTGCAAAGGTTACGTTGTTTCTCTCCCAAATTCAGGGAACGGGTCCTCAGCTCCACGCCACTTGGGGTGCCTGAGTTTCAAGGCAACGCTGCTTTTGTTGGTCTCCAAAGTTGGCTTTTTCACAGAATCACACAGTGGGAAGGGGCCTTGGAGGCCTTCTAGTCCAATCCCCATTCCTTTCAAAACAAAATTTTGTAATTAAAAAAAAATATTTTCCAATTCATCGCAAGGGGCAGTGGTTTCAGGCCGAGCCGTTCATCTCTGCGGTTTTTTCATGCGGCCGGTTGAAAAGAGAAGTGCTTGTCAATGACAGCTCTTCCAGTCTCCTATTGGGAGCGCATTATTGTTCTTGGGGCAGCATTTGAAGCGTGCGTGTCTTTATGGTGCCACAAAAGTCTCATTTCCTGCTGCTGATGTGTCTCTCCTTCGGAAGTGTAAGGAAAATCTGATTGGATGTAACCCCTGTAACAGAGTAAAATCTGGATTATCAACATGGAAAAGCAAAGGAAAGGAATAGAAAGGGAAGGAGCATATGCTGCTGAAACAGGATCTCTAAAATCAGTCCTTTTTTTTAAGTGAGGGAAGAGATACCGGATTTGTTATCTGGACCTCCCACTGCCGGTATCTCATTCCTGCAGTGTGTCATTCTTAAGTATTACTTGTGGACAAAATCAGTGGTCCATTACTAGTACAATCCTCTGTGCATATCTGTTCAGGATCAAATCTCTTGGAAATGGGGATGACATTTCCATCAAAACAATTGCATTTATTTTAAGATGCCCTGCAGCAAATGGGCACCGTACAGCCAAGTCATCTCTACGCGTGGGTATATAATTTCCATGGGCTATTTGCAGAAGATGCCTTTTCTTTCCTGGAATGCAGAAACAAAGTGGGGCCATTTTCCAGCACAAAAATTGCTGCTTATTAAATGAGCCTAAACCAATTCCCCTCCCCACCCCCCGCCCACAACTTTAGGAGAGAAAAGCCAAAACTTTTGGATTTGTTTTGGGGTACTCATCAAGGAGGCCAAAAGCTTGCTGTGAGGTTTGTTTAAAGTAGCCTCTTGTTGATCATGCAGGAGAGATATGCAAGTGAAAACTATTCTCCAGGGCCATGTTTCTCAACCTTAGCAAGTTTAAGATATATGGACTTCAACTCCCAGAATTCCCCAACCAGGGGAATCATAGCATGATTTTAACACCCATTCCCCTTTTTGAACTAAGTTTTTTTTACTCAGAAATAAGTCCAGTGGGATTTGCTTTGAGATAAACGCCCTTTGGAGCAGCCGGGATAGAATTCTGCTCAACTGCATCAACTGCCAGTGTCTCCGCTGTCTTTTGATTGATTTGATTCTTCCAAGTTGGGGGAATTGTTTCCTGCTCCCTCTCATTTCTGGAAACCTACGTGTATGGGTCAGTAGATTTGGTTTCGTATAGGTGGGGTTCACATGATACACTTTAGTGGGTTAAGGAATTAATTTGCTTTCTGGGTTCATACAATACATCGATCCCTCAGATAACCAGACAGAAATCAACACAAGATTGAAGCCCATCACACTTTTCAAAAGCAGGAGCCACAACACACTCATTCCTTGTCAGCCTTCCCAGGTAGACCAGACAGGAAACACGACCAGATAAGCTAATTCTACTTTATTGTAAGGCTTCATTAACAGAATCTCGCAAGTCTGAAAGTACAAATCTCCCACCGTCCCCTTTACAGCCCAAGAAACTAGGGCAGGTCCCTCCGAGTCCCTTTCTCCTCCCATCATGCAGCTGTGGACTAAGCTCTCCTTTATCTGACCATTCCCTTGGCAGAGTCTCTTGGCCCTGTCTCCTAAGGCCTTCCCCACATACCATTACGCTTCTTGTATCAGGTCTCTGAATCGCCTGGGGACGGGGTGGCCACAGCCTAATTGATGCTGGTGTTTTTGAAGCAGGTGAGGAGAAGGAGACCCTTTGCCCCTCTGAATGGAGTTTTGGGGCTCCCAGCCTGACAGATCCACAAGTCTCCCAGCCTGTAATGGAGAAAGCGAATGACCCCAAACCCAGCCGGTTCTATAAATGCTCCAAGGAAGACGCCAGACTGGTAAAAAAAAATCCCGAAAGCTATAAGCCACCATTGAAGAAAGTCAGTGACAAGACGATCATAACTGGAGGTGGTGGCTACTTCGGCTTCACCCTTGGCTGTGCGCTTGCTAAATCCGGAACGCAAGTCATTTTGTACGACGTGAATCCGCCTCTCTGGGACATTCCAAAGGGAATAATACTTATAAGGGTATTTCTCTTTTCTGCTGAGATCTTAATTTTCCACCTTTGGAGTGGGGGGAGGAAAGAAAACACCAATGTATGGATAGTTTTGCAAAGCTCTTGGGTCAGTAGATTTGGGTTGTGTAGGTGGGGTTCACACCGCGCAGTTTACTGGGTTCAGGAATTAATTTGCTTTCTGGGATCATACAGTGCCTTGGTTCATCAAGTAGCCAGACAGAAAGCAACGCAAGATTGAAGCTCATCACACTTAGCCGTTTTTGTCAATGCAGCCTGTTTGGATTAATTGATGGATCAGTTTATTGCATGAATCCAGGAAAGCGGCGGTTAATAAAATGCCAGGGGGTAGCATAAAGATTAAGGTCAGACTAGGGCAGAGATGGACAACATGCCCCTCATGGGATGCGACAGAGCTGCCTTCCCAAAACTTGTGAATTTCCCCTCTCAGGATTCCCTAGCTAGCAGGCCCGTTGTTGAGAATTCTGGGAACTGAAGTCCACGCATCTGGAACTGGCCAAGGCTGGCAACCCGGCAGGGCAGAAGACGTTAGACTCTTCTGTCAATTTGCCTCTGAGCTTCCCTAGAAAATAAAAATGAGGAGCTGGCTTGCAACTCAGTATTTGGTTGGAAAAGTGATCTATAAATCTATATGAAGAAATATATTGGTAGGCAGGAAGACTAATCATCTTGGCAAGCCAATGCAATGTTATGGTGAAGGAGTTAGTCTGGGGTGGGGAGACCCAGCTTCCAGCCCTCCTTTGGGGTTCATTTCATTTAAACAGGGGCTGGCAATCCCCAACCTCTGGCCACATCTGGCTCGGAAGCACTTTCTGCTGTGTGCAGGAACTTCAAAATGGGCCTCTCCCCAGCTGCTCAGCCGTGTGATCTGCATCATGTGCTGCCAAGTCCTTTACTATCTCTGGAAAGGATTGGAACCTAGAATCTTGAAGGTGGGGTTGGGGTGTATTTATGGATGTCTGTGTGTGTTTGTGTGTATGTTGCAGGAGGGGGATGACAAAGCATGCACTGTGAAGTCACAATGCCCATTTTGTCATGTGGATGTTCTGTCAGCCTTACCAAGTGGACCAGAGAAGAGAGACGACCAGATGAGCTAATTCTACTTTATTGTAAAGCTACACTGACAGAATCTTGCAAGTCTGAAAGTAAAAATCTCCCGCTGTCACTTTTACAGCCCAAGAAACTGGGGAGGGTCCCTTCTGAGCCTCTTGCCCCACCCATTGTGCAGCTGTGGGCTGTGCCCTCTCTTATCTGACCATTCCCTAGGCAGCATCTCTTCGCCCCGTCTCCCAAGGTCTTTCCCACATACACGTTCCTCCAGATTTTGTGGATGTCTCTGATGATTTTAGCAGAAGTCTGACATGCTGTTTTATGAGTAGCCTGGAAAAACAACACTTTTCCTCCAATCTGTCACTCACATGAGTTTTCTCCCTTCATCACAGTCAGATGTGAGAAGCTTCAGTGACTTGTACTCAGCCTGCGAAGGGGTGGATTGTGTCATTCATGCAGCTGCATACGGGATGACTGGAATAGAGCAAGTGAGTCCAGCGTGATTTTCCTTTGTTAGCCTTGTGGTCTTGCGACTGATGCAGGCTTTCTTGAAGATGTGGGATATTTATTCTGGGAATTACAGTCCCAACCAGCTGGAAGATGCCAGGTTGAGGTGGCTGAATGTAGCCCACTTGTAGCTTCTATGTGCATAAAGAAGAGCTCTTCCCTCATCTGCTGATTGGAGATATTTAAAGGTCAGTTTTGAGTGGTCTAGGGGTTAAACCACTAGACTAGGTATGGGGAGACCTGAGTTCTAATCCTGCCCTTGGCATGGAAGCCAGCTGGGTGACTTGGGGCCAGTCCCTCTCCCTCAGCCCTGGGAAGAAGAAGGCAAGGACCAACCACTTCCAAAAATGTTGCCTAGAAACCGTAGGGACTTGTCCAGGCTGGACTTCAAGGCTGACTTGAAGGTCAGTAAATAAATCTGGGCATCTGATCCAACATGAAAAAGAAATGCAACATTTCAAAAGCCTTTCTAGGACCTTCTGGCATAACTGTTCAGGAAACACACAGAGAAACAAAAAAAATGTTTTTGTTTTTGGGACAACGAATTTATTTTTGGTAAAAGGATATTAATAAGGTTATTGTTTAAATATGTAATGATGGAGATATAGTGTTTATAAATGCTTTGGTTAGGAGTAAAATTGTAATGAAGGAGGATAATATTTAATTATCTATTGGGGGAAAAATCTTATAAAAATGTTTCTTTTATATATTCATCTCGAGGGGAAAATAGTTTGTTTTAGGGGAAATGTTATATTGAGATGGAAATGTTTTATAGAAGTAATGTTTATTCCAGTTTAGATTAGAGTAAGAGACTGATGAATGAATGAATGAATGAATGAATGAATGAATGAATGAATGAATGAATAACTTCTTGGCCTTTTGGCTAAGATCAAGTGTAAGAGATTGATACTGACCTATATCTTTGTTGTAGAAAGTTGGAAATCAGTATGTATGTAGTATGCAGTGGTTCTTTTTTGTATTCTCACACATATTAATTCTTTTTCTTGTAGTTTACTTTTCAATTCTTGAAGTTTTTATGTATTTGTTGAAAAAAATTAACAAAGCTTTAATTAAAAAAAAAAGGAAACACAAGGGGAATAGAGCCGTGTTTCTCGACCTCGGCCACTTTAAGATGTGTGGACTTCACCTCCCAGAATTCCCCTGCCTGGGGAATTCTGGGGGTTGAAATCCACGCATCTTTAAGAGTCTGAGGTTGAGAAACCCTGGAATAGAACAAGCCCTTTTGTATGCTGTTGTGAAATTGTGTCTCTTTCTCTCGACCTCAGATGCACAAGAAACATATCCGGTCGGTCAACATTGGTGGGACCGGAATCGTTCTTGAAGGTGCTTAACTGGTGTTTTGTGGATGGCTGTGGTGGTGGGTGGGGGACAAGTGAGAACAGATCTGCAATTGTGCTGCACAAAGTTGCGACCGAGCTACAGAGGGGAGACCGTGCTTAAGCGATTCGAAGCTTACATTTGTGGACTGGCGAGAGCAAAGACCGATAACATTTTTGGCAGTGGGGAAGGACACATTATTCTGCCATCATGAGGAGAAGCTGAGCATGCAATCGTGGTGCTGTTGCCCAATGCTTTCAGTGCACAGTGCACAGGCATTTCCTTCTAACTGGAAAACAGAACCCCACCATCTTCTTGCCATGTTGTCCTATAAAATAAGGGAAGAAAACGGCCGGTTTCCAGTTATGGCCGAACACGTGCTTCCAGAACCTGTCATTCGGAATCACCTGGTGGTGCCATGCCCCATTTTCCAAGTTGGAGTTTACCCTTGCTCTTGTCCCTGGGGCAATAGAGAATAAGTCTTACGTCCTTTCACTGCCTATGTTGACTCCACTCTTACAGCTCTTCTTTGCGTGTCCACAATTTAATTTTTTCCCCCCAAGAGGCTACCAACCATTTCTTCTTCCCTGTTCGCTGCAACCCAGTAAAAAGCAAAACCTCTTTCAAGTTGAACTCAAACCCCTGGCGACATCCCAGAAATGTCCGGTTCTTGCCAGCAGCACACAACCAATTTCCCTTCACCTTCTCACCCAACGGTTTTCCACTTCTCAGACTAGCCGACAGTCAAGAGATCTCCTCGTGGCCTCCCATCCCAGTACTACCCAGCTCTGCCCTGCTTAACGTTTTTGGGGTCAGCCATGCTCAGCTCCACCTCGCCACCGGTGCGTGCCAGACTTGATCCAATGCCTGGTCACTCCTCCATGCCGCCACGCGATACAGCCGTCTGCCCTTTCACAACCTTTCGGCCATGTTGCATTATTGCACCACCAGACGGCCTCCTCTCTTTCTCTGTCTCCCAGTTTGCAAGCGGCAGAGCATCCCGAGATTGATATATACCAGTTCCATCGATGTAGTCTTTTCTGGACAAACTATCATTGACGGTGACGAAGCTACTGTACCGTATTTTCCTTTGGAGCAGGTATTTGAGCTGAAATAAATTATTTTTTAGCATTTGGCTGAATTCAGGAGTTGGACTTGGAAGCCCTGTGTGCAGGAGGAAGGGACTGGCCAGTTGTTTTCTCCCTGGGTGAAAGATTTTGCACGGCTTTGCAAAGCTTCAAACTCTGATTTCCCAAAGCGCTTTGGGGTGTACGAGGGGGCCAACACAGCTCTGAAGCCCCTTTTTTGGCCTTCGGATCTAAAGCGCCACACAGCCCTGAAAATCATCCATGTTTTTTTTAATGTGCTTTTTCTCTCTTTTTTATTTTAGCAAGTTAATGAATATTCCCGGACGAAATCAATTGCAGAACAAATGGTCTTAGCAGCTAACGGATCACCCCTGGCAGGTACTTCTCTGCAAGTTTCCGTGCTTGATTAAAACTCAGGACTGGTTCTGCTGTTCAGTTGATTGTGGGGGATCAGGGATGATCGGGAAGGAAGGATGAGATCACTCGGAAAGGACCCCCTGAATCTTGATCCCCATATTGGGAAGGAATGGGAGTTTTCTGCTGCACAATCCTGTGAGGAATATTAAAAGATCTTCTTCCAATGTATAGATTCATCTCTATTGTTTCCTGTCCAGAATTTCTCCCAAGTCACTCAAAACCACTCTAATTATTTTAATTTTTGCACTGGCAGGCCCATTTCATGCCATGAAAGCAGGGATCCCTGTGTCCAAAAAGTCAAGATGATGGCCACATCCACACATTCCCCAAGGGGGCTTTAGGACATTTCTAAAAAAAGGTTCATTGTGATTGAGGAATTAACTTGTAAACCACTGTCATCCTTGCGAGGTAGTCCAGACAAGAAGCACTCCCAGAAGTACTAGCTCTAACTTTATTGTGAGGTTACATTAAGAGAATCTTACAAGTCTGAAAGTACATCTCCCCACCCCCCCCGCCTTTACAGTCCAAGAAACTAGGGAGGGTCCCTTCTGAGACATTTGCCACACCCCATTCCTTCTGTGGGCTCAGCTGCCTCTTACCTGACCGCTGTCTAGTCTACGGCTTTCCTCCTGTCTCCTAAGGTCATTCCCACAGACCATTATAACCACCTTGGAATTGCACCCAAAGGGGTAAGGGTTGTCGTTTCATACATCCAGGGGTTCATTCTGGCTTGCTTTGCTTGACAGGAGGAGGGAAGCTACACACATGTGCAATTCGCCCTCCTGGGATTTATGGACCGGAAGAGCAGCGGCATTTCCCTCGGTTGGCCGTACGTATTTTGACTGACAGCCCTGGGCAGCCCTAATGAAGAGAGGGGGGCAGAGAAGCACCCAGGCAGAGGAAGCTTGCAAAGTCTGCAGTGGTGCAAATGATTAGCCAACTTGAAACAGGATTTTTCTTCAGGTAAATAAGGGAAGGTGAAGCAGGAAGGCGTCAAAACCTGCACTGCATTTTTATTTCTCAAGCGCTGCATTTGAGATCAGAAAGAAGGGAAGAGGCTAAGCAACCCCCCGTCTTTCTTTTTGCCTGGCACTAAAACATGAGTACCACCCCACCCCCAATTGCTCTAAAACAGTTTTTCAAACTCAGCAGCTTTAAGTATGGCTGGCTGGGGAATTCTGGGAGGTGAAGTCCACACGTCTTGAAGTTGCCAAGGTTGAGAAACGCTGCTCTAAAATGTTGGGGTGTTCTGTTAAAAAAATAAAAAATGGTAAAAGTAGTTGGAAAACTTCTTTTCCTGTGTCTCCTGTTTCTAAGCACTCCTATCCTCTACTTTAGCGATGTGATTTTCGTCTTTTGCCAACAGCTCAATATTGAAAGAGGGATTTTTAACATCTGTGTCGGGGATCCAGGGACTCTGATGAACTGGGTCCACGTGAAAAATCTTGTGCAAGCCCACATCCTTGCTGCAAAGGCGCTCACTCCAGAAATGAACTATATTGCGGTGAGTTCTTCGTCCCCCAATTTCTCAAAGGTGTTTTGGCTTCACCCATCGCTAATGCTGAACAAATGCCTGTACGACATTTATGCACTGATGGCATATTTTCCTTTTATTGATTTTTTTCCTCAGTTGGGATTTTTTAATTTTTTAATTTATTGATATTTCAAATTCCTCTCACTGCCCATCTCTCCCAAAGGGGGATTTTAATGTAAAATGTTAAAAAAAAATAACAAAGGGGGAAAAAATCCCTGATTTACTGCTTAGGAGCTGAAAGTCAGCCCATAGCTTACTGATACAGGTAGTCCTCGCTTAACAACCACAATTGAGACCAGAATTTTGGTTGCTAAGCAAAGCAGTCATTAAATGAATCTGACCTGATTTTATGACCTTTTTTTCTGGCGGTCATTAAGAAAATCATAACAGTCATTAAGCAAACCACATTGTTGTTAAGTAAATCACATGGTTCCCCATTGATTTTGCTTGCCAGAAGCCGGCTGGAATGGTCAAAAATGGCAATCAAATGACCATAGGATGCTGCAACGGTCATAGATGAAAACCAGTTGCCAAGCACCCAAATCGTGATCATGTGACCATGGGAACACTGCAGCTGTGATGAGTATGAGCACCGGTTGTCAGTTTTTTCAGCACCGTCGTTAAGTCTGAACCATCATTAAACAAATGGTCATTAAGTGAGGACTACCTGTATATTGAATTGCCAGTGCGAAAAACTTTTTTAACAGTATTAGGTGGTTAATTGTCCTGATCCAGCCACATGAAGGGAGAACCCCTCCAAAGTAGATTCGATGAGATGAATCAGTGTTCTTCATTCAGGGCAAGAAAATACATTGGTTACATCATGACCCCAATGGTTATTCCATTCATTTCCATGGAGAAAAAAATGGACAAATATAAATATGTAAGTAGGATACAGCGAAAAGATTGTGGAAGAGCTTAGCATTCTGTTCTTGTGCCTCTCGGGGCCTTAAAAAGGCTTTGGTCCTTGTTTAGGACATTGGAGGGGGATTTTTAAAACATTACAGCCTGCCCCCCCAAAAAATTGTTTAACATAAGTTAGGAAATGCCTTGTTGTTTTTGCTGCAAATGATCAGGCTCTTGATAGGCAAAACAAGATTTCCGCAGTCTCCTTTAACAAGATTTGTTGAAAGGATAAGGAATAGGGTTACAGATACTTTCTGATTCCTTTCTTTTTTGAGCCCCTTGTACATTACATTTCATTAGGATAGAAACTTTTTCAGGTTCTTGATAATACTTTACTATGAACTAGGGAGCAGGCTGTTCTTCTCAAAGAGAACTAAGGAATTTGCAGGATGGTGTTATTTTCTAAACCACCTTTTGAGTCTTTCTCAAGCTCCACACAGACCATGAACAAATTGTCTTCTGCTTACACAGAAGCAACGCCTCCCCAGTGATGGCCCCCACCCTTTGAAAACACCCCCTTCCTATCGTTGGAAGACCCCCGAACCTTCTTTTAGATGCTCACTCAAGGTCTCTGGCGTTTCACCTGGATGTCCTTACCTGACTACCTCTGCCTGGGCATCTTTGGGGTTTCAAGGTCACCTTTCTAACTGGTCCTTCCGTTGTATCATTCCTAGGGCGGCCAGGCATACTTTATCAACGACAATGAGAAAGTCAACCTGTTTGAATGGCTAACTCCCTTGGTGAGTACAAGAACTGTGGATCACAGGCACGCGTTTACAAAGCTCGTTTAATTGCTGCCCCGGATGGCATAGAAACGCTGAGGGTCCTTTCAGTAATTTTATTTATTTATTATTCAAATTTCTATTACCGCCCATCTCCTCCCAAAGAGGGGGACTCTGGGCAGTTTTCAATAAAATACTCGGTTAAAACCTCAACACCTAAAATTACCAAATCAGCATCTAATCCCTTGAGCATCCTTGACCAGCTGCCCATGTATTGGTCTTTAATTCACTAGGCAAACAAAGTCAACTCCAGTGGGGCAGAAAAGCCAGCAGGAGCTGGTTTTGCTCAGTTGCCCCTTTATGTGGGTTAAAGGCCTCGTCTCTTCTTCCCGCCCTACATTTTGGCTCTGTTGACTAACGGAGGGGCCCGCTTGGACCCCATCAATCAGTCTTTCCCTTTGTTTTCAGTTCGAAGGACTGGGCTTCCGTAAACCCTGGATCCGTGTTCCCATTTTCCTGGTTCATCTATCAGGTAAACTGCCTCTGATAGTCAGCTCAGTGCTGTTTTGTGGTTCGGTTTGACACATGATGTGATCTCAGTTCCAACACACCCCAAACCACAGTCAGTTCTGGCTTGAGGAGAGTTTCTAAGCCTCCTTTTCCCCTTCTTCCTCTGATGGACATCGAGGCTCTTTTTAAGCAGGGTTTCCAAGCGATTTGGAATTCAAGCTAGCCTGTTGAATTCAAGCTAGCCTTATCCGTTGACTTGGAAGTGTGAGAAAGAAACTCAGAGTAACCCCATCTTGATTTTCTTCAGTATAAGAGTACAGGGACCACCCATCCTTTATTATAGAGGCCGGGTCTTCATTTCAGAAAACTGTCCTTTAATTTTATTTTTCAAAAACTCCCGTTGGTCCTTAGTTTCGGCAATTTAACTTTTCCTGCACAAATGGGGCCACTTAATGCACAGTCTTTCACATTCATGTGACAAAATATGGAAACTGAATTGTCTTCTTAAAATAAGTGTACATATACTGTTGGATTTTAGATATTTTTATTAGAATAGGCGTTTGGGTAAAGCTTTTCTTGGTTTGGCTCTTGAATTTTCCTTTGTAAAGCAAAAGTATCAACATAAACAACCAACTTTTTTTATCCTGATGAAACTCTTTCAGTTTTGCCCACTTTTCAGATTGGTCCTTTATTTTTTCTAAGAAAATACGGTCCCCATAGGTAAGAGAGACACCGGGAGAAGTTTCTGAGATTGATGCCAGCCCCATCATTCACATGTTCTGCTTTCCGTTAAACCTGTGACCACGAGGGCTGCCTTTTCTCTTCTACAGTTCTCATCATGGAAAAAGTGCACAATGCATTGCTACCGATTGTGGAAATCACACCCCTGCTCACCAGAAATGAAGTAATGTGTCCCTGAGCAATTTGGGGGGCAAAGGGGCTACTTGGCAAGAAGAATTTGTAACCGCCATCAAGCCAGACCCCAGTGGGCCTTCCGAAAGGGAAAAGGGCGATGCCACCCACATTAAGGCATGCCAGGAACATGCAGTGGTTCGGTTTACCAGTCTTTGCCCTCCATGTCCCTGGGATGAAGAGTCCCAAATTGTCCTATGTGTCCATTTTACAGATAGACAACTGAGCCCAGGGTAGATTCTTGGTTGCCTCCTATGCTTGCATGCAATGCTTTGTAACTGTAGACTCTGGTCTATGAGATGTTTGTTGGTTTGTTCAATTTATAAGCCACCCAATTTTTACCCTGCTCTGGGCAGTGGACCACAGGCAACCATTAAATGTTGCAGAGATCATGAAAAAAAGAACTCCAACATCAGGAAAGCAAACATCTCACAAGGGATTCACCCGCCACTCAAGCTCCAAGGCCTAGAGAAACAGCCAGGTTTTAAGGCCTGGAGAAGAGCCAGTTTTAAGGGTGGGGCCATACGAATCTTGGGGGAATCTCAGGGGAGACATTGTTCCAGGGGGCAGGCACTGGGATGGAGAGGGCTTCCCCACATTTTATTTATTCCCCCTCCTTTTCTATACAGGTAGTCCTCGACTTATGACCATTCATTTAACAACCATCCTTGCACTTGTGACAGCTGCAGCGTCCCTGCAGTCACATGATCAAAATTCGGGTGCTTGGCAACCGGCATATATTTGTGACGGTTGCAGCGTCCTGGGGTCATGTGATGGCCATTTCCAACCTTCCCAGCCAGCTTCTGACAATCAGTGTTTACAGACTGCTGCAAAAAATGTCATAAAATTGGGTACGGTCATGTGATGCCTTGCTTAATGACAGCACCACTTAATGACAAATTTTCCGGTCCCTATTGCGATTGTAAGTCGAGGACTATCTGTAAATGCTACTGAGGATAACAGCAGCAAAAACAGGATCTCTCTTTCTTCCCAATGTACAGATACACAATATGTCTTGCACCCACACGTTCAAAATTGATAAAGCCCAGGCCTACCTTGGCTATGCACCCAAAAAGTATTCGTTGGCCGACTGCGTGGATCATTTTTTGAAAAAGAGACCCCGGCCAAGGAATTTTTTCTTACTCAAATGCCTTTTTCTGTTGCTCCTGTTCACGGCACTGATTGTGCTGGCTGTGAAATTCACCCAAGTGAGAGATTTTCTTCTAGAGTCCTGGAAAAAATATTGGTGCCTTCTTGAGACATAAAGCGGGACATTGCCAGTCAGCCCCTAGGAGGGCGGACGGGAAAGCTCACTCTCGGACTGTGTGGGACGTGGGCTTTGGCATCGTCCTCAGCTTGGAGGCCAAACAGGTGGCACTAAGAGGAAGCAACAATTTGCATGAAACAGTGAACAGACGGGGGAAACCGAGGGCAGCATCAGCGTGATGTGGCCAAAACGTTGCACACCGGCGCTTCTCCAGGACCGGTGTCCTCCTCCCCAGAGGTCCTCAGCTTTTTGTCCAGCTGGATGAGAAAGAAAAACAAAAGCCAAAAGAGAGATACTTAACCCCCCTGGGTCCTTTAAGGGCCACGCAGAAGGATCAAGATGGGTGTCTCCTTCTGCAGGTGAAGCCTAGAAGGATGATGTGGGAAATAAAGGCCACTTGCGGATGGTTTTCTGGACTGCATCCCTCCAGCCGGCAGATGTTTATGGCAACCATGTATAGGTGCTGAAAATAAAAGCACTTGGGAAAAAAGACCAAAATGGTGTCTTTTTGAGAGAGAAAGTGGGCATATATAATGGTATGTGGGAAAGACCTTGGGAGACGGGGCGAAGAGATGCTGCCTAGGGAATGGTCGGATAAGAGAGGGCATAGCCCACAGCTGGATAGTGGATGGGGCAAGAGGCTCAGAAGGGACCCTCCCTAGTTTCTCGGGCTGTAAAGGAGACCGGGATGGTTGGTGCATGGGAGAATTGTACTTTCAGACTTGCAAGATTGGTGTCAGCCTTCCCAGGTAGACCAGACAGGAGACACAGCCAGATGAGCTAATTCTACTTTATCGTAAAGCACTTAAAAAACAGCAGAGGATTTTTTAAAAATTATTTTGGAATAAACAGCAAAAGAATGATTAGAACTTTGATTTTGGAAAGTTACAAATGGACTAAGGGTCCAGATGGATTTGAAATAAGATTTTGGAATTAATTGTAAGAATCCTTCCTGTGGGAAAATGCTTTTGTTTTCCTTTTAAAAACACACAATAAGACTTTAAAAACCGGACACTAGAGGGAGCTAGAAGGAACTGAAGATTACAATTAAAGAACACTTAAATTTGATTTACAAATTCAGAATGAAATGAAATATTTTAACGTTGGACATATGGAAGGATATTTTTGAGCAAGGGACCCAGAAGTTAATTTTAAGAGAGTCTGTCTCTATAGAGGGACTGTGTTTAAAAGATGTTATGGAAGAGGAACAAGTATTACCCAACATGATTGAGACTGATTTGAAAGTAGATTTAAAAATGACAGGCTACAAGAAAGACATGTGGACATACAAAAGAAACTGGCTGATATCTTAATAATTAAATAATTAATAATTAAAATAATTATAAAATTATGACAAGATAATGAAAATGATAAAATGAATAATTAAAATAATTAAAATTAATAATTAAAACAATCAAAACTAAACAACAATAACAAAACAGTGGCACTTCCATGGCACTGTCATGGCCATCTTGACTTTTTTGACCATACCCTGCCAACGCCCCTTTCTTCGTTCAAACATTTCTGCAGGCATCATGTAATCATCTCATTTATTTTTATCCCGGTTGTGCTCTTTTACACACTGTTCATTTTGTTTTTAACATTAAAAGACCGGCACAGTACAGTAGCATTTTAACAAAACAGGATGGTGTCACAAAATAAATAACTTGGGTGAGGTTTTTTTTTCTTCTTAAAAAAGGGGGGGAAAAGCCCCTCACCCATTTCCACCTTTTGGTTATTGCAAATCAGCTGGCTGCTTAGTTACTTTCAACCCCACCAGGTGACTGTAAAAATTCCTGGAATAAGGGACCTTCTCTTAAAAAGACAAAATCCCTGCAGTAAAAATAAATAAATAAACAAGCTAAAGTAAAAAAAAAAGACTTGCTCAAGATAATAAGTAAGATTTAACTGATCCATTACATAGTATAATAATAATAATAATAATTTTTATTTATTTGTTTATATTTCAAATTTCTATCACCGCCCATCTCTCCCGAAAAGGGCACTCTGGGCGGCTAATAATTATTACTAATTATAAATGTATAAACTTATATGAATGTATAAATTAGAATAGTCAATCCATAAAATAGGGCTCAGCATCTTTACAATCTTACTTATATTTCTAATCCTATTTCCTTGCTCTGTTTCAATAATTCCCTCCTTCTCCCGAGAGTTATCCCCATCTGACTTACAGCTTCGGGGGCACCGTCCCCCCTGCATTCCCCCCCATTCCCCCTTCCCTTATATATATATTTTTTGCAAAATCAGGTTTCCGCTCTGCCTTCCCTGCAAACGGCGCTCTTCGGCAAGCCAACGCGGAGCTGCCGAGCGAGCCTCTTCCCTCTCGCCCGCCTGAGCCGCAAACCCGCGGGGCCACGTTCAGACGCCTCTTTCCCACGACGCCCGCAGGCGGCGCCCCACCAGGGGTCTGCGGGCCCCCCAAAACGCGGCCGCTCCAAAAAAAGGCTGTGCTGGCAGCGGTGGGATTCGAACCCACGCCATCGAAATGACTGGAGCCTAAATCCAGCGCCTTAGACCACTCGGCCACGCTACCGCTTCCTCGAGGAGGGACCCTGGATAGCCTATGAAGCGTGCGCGGGCTTCTCCGCCCCCTTTGCAAAACCCGGGAGAAGAATAGTGGTTTCCCGCCCCGCTTTCCTTTCCCACGGCAGCCAGACTGTCCTCCGGCTGGCGCGTCTCCGTCCTCCCCGTCTCCAGCCGGAGCGGCTTGGACTAAAGCCTTTCGCGTATCTTCTGCGGTGGGCGGGCCGCCCGCCCCCCAAACGTTTCTGGCAAAGGGCCACCGCCTTGCAGCAGTCGCGCCGCCGTAGAAAGACCCGGCCGGAGCGGCCTCGCGGCAGACACGGAGCGACGGCCACGGCCCCGCGTGTCCTCAGCCGCGGGGATTCCCACGGTTGGGGGTGCTATTGCACGCGGTGGACACCAGATGGCGCTGCGCGCCAGCGTTTTCGCCTCCAGATCCGTCAGTCTTGGTAAAAAAGGAAAATCTCTCGGATTGTTGCAGGGTTTTGCCTCTTTGAATCAGGGCTTCTTAGCCTCAGCCGCATGCTGGCTGGGGAATTCTGGGTGTCGAAGTCCAGGCGTCTTGAAGCGGCTGTGGCTGAGAAACACTGAACTAGATTATCTTGAGGGCTTTAGCTAAAAGACTTCCTGCACTTCAAAATTTAGCACCCCAACATTGTTTTGCCCCTTCTACCCCCTGCATTTCCCCTAACAGAATAAAAAACAAGCAGGTTTCTGCTGAGAAAATGGATTGGCTGATTTGGGAGTCTTCATTTATTTTTATTTATACACACACAATTTTTTAAAATATTCATTTATATATGTGTATATGTTTTTGTGCGTGTGTTACTTTTATATAGTAAACACCTTCCACACCACCACTTTCACCCCCAATCCTGTACTGAAGAACCTCCCTTGGGGGTTGGATTGGATGACCTTTAGCGGACCCCTTCCAATGAGTCCTTGGCAATGGGATAGGCCTGGCAACCTTTGGGCCGGGCCAGCGTGAACCGGCTTGACCCTGGCCTGGCTCCCCAAACCGTTTCCTGGGTTCCCACGCACCCTTTGTGCTCCCACATGGTGTGTTTGCCACTTCCCGTAACCAGGTTTGTTTAACGTTCACCTTGGTTAGCATTTGGAGGCGAGGGTGGGGGGGCTGTTTAGTTGGCTGCAGGAATGCTTGCCACTCTAGAAACGGGGTTAAGGTACGGGGACCCTATTTTCTTGGAAAAAAATAAAGGATCCACCCAAAAAAAGAGGAAAACCAGGAGGCTGTGAGTTCTAGTCCCGCCTTAGGTGTGGAAGCCGGCTGGGTGACCTTGGGCCGGTCACTCTCTCTCAGCCCAACCCACTTCACAGGGTTGTTGTGGGGAAAATAGGAGGAGGAAGGAGTATTAGGTATGTTCGCCACCTAATTTATAAAAATAATAAAGGCAGGTATAATGGCTGTATTACTCAAATCCAATTCATACAGTGAATATAGTAGAAATCTCTTTAATGGAGAGGACCATACAGAGCAGTGAAGAAGTTGCGAATGGAAGTTCCTGCGTTTTCCCCAAGTTGAACAATCCAGTGAGGTCAATCCCCCTCCCCTTCCCAGGCATGCAGCCCCCTCTTTGTGCCAGTCAGTTAGCTCCACGCAGATGTCTCCAACCGCTGGGCCAATTGACCTTCAGGAAACTTGTCTAAAAGATCCCTTCAGGGAGGTGGAGCAAGTCGGAAGCAAGTCGTTAAGGAAACAAAGGAAAAATGTCAGCTGAACCAGACAAAGGAAGCTGGGCCTGAGCACATGGAGAACCCCCCCCCCCCCCAATCCCATCTACAGCTACCAAACTTGTGAAAACTCTGGAAAACCCAGGCAGAAAGCCAGGGGGGCTGACAAGATCTGCGTGCCTCAACAGGCTGTGAGTCTGTGAGTGACTGACCATAAGCCCAACCTGGGAGCTTGTGTGTGTGTAACAGTTCCAACAAGATGTTTCCACCCTCCTGGCATGTTCCTCCTGTCAGCACTAGACCATTCGAGCATTCACACAATGACAGTCAGGAGACCAGGATCCTTTAACTGTTTAATGAAGCGAAATGACTAGGACAGAGGTAAAGCTGCGAATGGAGAGTTCCTGCTCAAACCTACATTTAAAACTACATTCCCTTGTCTACCACCCTTTCCCACGAAAGTAAGTCACCCCCCTTCCCACCCAGGTGGTGTTGCTGGTGTATCTCTAACAACTGGCCTTGATGTGACCCATCATAAATCTGTAGCCATAATAATGCAATTCACACTCCAACTTAACACCCACTCCCATCCGGCAACAGAGAGTCTACCCCATTGATAAGGAAGTGATGGAAGATGCTCCAATAAGGGGTTCTGTGAACCTTTTGATCGGAGGGATCTGACACCCCCTCCCATTCTACTGACTCTCAAGTCCCAACACGTGTTTAGAATAGAATAGAATAGAATAGAATAGAATAGAATAGAATTAGAATTAGAATTAGAATAGAATAGAATAGAATAGAATAGAATAGAATAGAATAGAATAGAATAGAATAGAATAGAATAGAATAGAATAGAATAGAATAGAATAGAATCGCTTTATTGGCCAAGTATGATTAGACATACAAGGAATTTGACTTCGGTGCAGAAGCTCTCAATATATTTAAATACCAACAAAAAATAAACTATAATAAAGTGGTAATGTTATTTATTAAATACACTAAATAACTAAATACTAAACTTAACTACATTCATCTATGCAAGGCCAACCAGATGTTGTGGGAATAAATAAATAAATAAAAAACCTATCTATCTATCTATCAATCAAATTTATTCACCGCCCACCTCACTCAGAGAGCAACCCTGGGCGGTTTACATAAAATAGGAATAAAATATTAGTTAAAACACAATAATACAATACAATAAAAGCAATCTCCTTAAACAATACTCGTCACAATTGTTAATTGTCTGCGTGTACCCCTTTTCTGCACAAAGGAAAATTCAAGCGCCAACCAGGAAAAACTTTCCAGAAATGGGGATTCGAATTAAAAGCACCTAAAACCGAACAGCGTGTGTACACGTATTTAAAAAAGGCCCTGCAATTTCCGTTATCTTTCCCAGGCATGGGAAAGACCGTGCAGTAAGCGGCCCACTCGGCACGGGAAAAGTGAAAGTAAAGGACCCACGGGAGTCTTCGAACAAGGAAGAAAGCGAAAGGGCGGCTCTCTCCAATAAAGGACCGGTCACTGGAGGGGGAGGCAGCCCGCAGACCACACGGGTCGTGGGGATGCGCCCCCTTCCACCGCCCCGGCCCCTTCCAGCATGCACGCGGAGGGGGGGGGCGCCCGGGCTGGCTTTGCACGGAGCCCCGCCTTGCAATTGGCCGCCCAGGAACCGCGCGAGCAGCCGCCCGCCTCCCTGGCGGGGCGCGCGCGAGGCGCCCGGCAGCTCCGATCCCCGGGGAAGGCTCGCCATTCCTCGCCGCCGCCGCCGCCGCCGCCGCCGCCGCTCGCGCTGCTTGGCCCGCTCCGAGGGCTTTGCATCCCGGCCCTCCGTGCCAAGGTAGCCGGGCGCCCCCCCGCCCCAGCCCGCTCCGGGCGTGCACGCTCTTTGCAAACCGGGGAGGGTCTGGGGGGGTCCCCACGACCCCGGTTGCGCCCGGGAACGCGGCTCGGGGTTCCCCAGCCGCCCTGGGCGGGGACGGGCGCGGGGCGGGGTCGTGGGTTGCCCTCCCCCCCGCATGCCTTGGCTGCGCCCCCCCAGCCGCCCCCCAGGGTCGGCCCGGTAGGGGCAGGAAGCGAAAGCAGGCGGGCTGCCGCCCGGCCTGGGTAAAAGGGTTAGGGTCTTGGGGGGGGCGACTTGAGGGAGGGGTGGGGGGCGCGTCCGTTGGCCCGGCTCAGACTTCATGACTTTTTACTCTCGGGGGGGGGCGTTGCTTGGTTCACCCCTAACTTGGATGGGGAAGTCTTCTGCTCCGACTGCTGGAAAGATTTGCTCGGCGGACCCGGAGAGATTGCAGTATGGAAAAAAAGGGACCCCCCCCGCACCCAGATGGTTGCGTGAGTTTGTTGCGTGGAAAAGAAGGGAAGCAATGGAGGAAAGAGGGTTCAAAGCAGCCTTTTAGTCGAGATAAAACAGCCTCTGGTTCGGCAGGCTTTGGCTGGGAAGCACTACCGCTCCCATCATCCCCAGCCTGCAGAGGGGGTGCTGACTGGAGCATGGGAACCTCAGACATCTGGAAAGGCTCGGCCTGGGGTTAGGTTTGCCACAAGTCTGTACTTGGAGCTTTAATATTGTTAGGCGCCGCACGTCTCTGCATTATCTTTCTTTTCTGCCTCCGTGATGAATTTGCTTTTGAAGCTGGGTGGGGTGCAGTTTTCTCCTAATGGAGTTTGCCACGCTGGACTGGGAATGAGGCCTTTTCAAGCGATTTGGAGTGCGGTCCAAACTCAATTTATGGAAAGGAAAAGTTATTTATGCAGAAAGCTTCAAAATAGTTGGGGAAGGACTTGTTTAAATCCTTCAGAAGGAAGCTGGTGCCAGTGGCTGCCCGAAGACCCCCGTTTGTCACTTTCAGGAATTGTAATCCAGGTCATCCCCAAAGCTGGAGAAAGCTGGTCAGTTCCTGGCCAATTTCTCTGTTTGTTTTCCCTCTGTGTGGCTGGGATTACTTGCTTGAGCTTCCTACCCTGCAGGTCATCTCTCTCTCTCCCTCCCTCCCTTCTCCCCCCCCCCCCCCCATGTCAGTTGTGTTCTGGGGAGAGGAGGGAGCAAAACTGTGTTGCCTGTGAGGTGGTCCTCAGCTGTGTGGCCCTGGTGTCACAACAGCTGTGATGCCATCAACCCTTGCTTATTTATTTAAACATTTGTATGGCTGCCTCACTGCCCAAAATGCAACTTCTTAATCTCCCACAATAGTCTTGGGATGCTTGAGAATTTCTTGCAAATTTCTCTTCTTTGCTGTCATGGCCTCCATGTCTGTTGCTCCAGGCAGATCTTTATCTCCATCGAACAACCTTGCATGCAGCCTGCTCCTGGTCAGATACAATGCCATGTTCTTTGGGCCCGTGCTGCATGGGCATTTATAGCATCTCTCTCTCTCTCTGCCAAAAGCAAAATAACAGCAGAGGGGACAGTTTGCATTGCGTAGGAACATGCCAGTGCATGAGCTGCTTGTGGGTGTTTTGCAAATGCGCAAGGGATGCCCTCCATGAAAGTGAAACATTGCTGGCTGGGGATGATGGGAAAGACGCAGGGCCTTAGAGACAATTCCCTACCCGAGTCAGCACCATTTAAATAAGTTGCAATATTTTTATTAAGCAGGGTTGTTCGCCTAGCTGAAACAACGTCTCTTATCTGGAAACGTTGCAGGCAAGGAGTGTCAGTCAGGCCCACCTGACTATATGGACTGAGCCCTACATTAAATTAAAGTTTTAATTCAAGCTTTTTTGTAAGAGTGACCCCAGTTGTGCAGTGGCGCATGAAGAGGGTGACGGTGTGTTCTTAAATGAACCTGAATTAAGTTGCCCATTTAAAAAGAATTCCAGAGGCGTCCTTAGAGAATGTAACTTCATAACTGCCCCATTTAAACCGTTCTTGGAGAAATGCCCCCCCCCCCGCATTGATTCTCATGTAGTGGCGTTCTTCTGAACTTAATCAAAGCTTGCCCTGGAGTAAATGTGCCCCAAAGCATGCTGGAAAACGTTTGCAGGAAGGATTTTCTTCTATATGCGCTCCTAAGAGTGTTCCACGTTGCCTTTATTTGGCAAATGCCCAGTTCCAGCAAAGCAGGGTGTTAGCTCTGGAGCTCCCCTCCACTTCCCAGTCTGGGTTCTTAAAAAGCGGAAAGTTGATCTCATCTCGAGGTGTACTGGATCAACAGATCTGCCTTCGGATCAGCTCATGTGTTTCTGAGTCATGGCGGTGGGGATTTGGGCACGGTGGAGAGTCTGGGTGGAGCAACGTCAGCCATGTGCAGCCAGCGCTGGGTGTAAAATGTTGTGTAAACCACCCCCCTCCTGCCCTGGAAGGCCTGCGTGTGCCTGTGTGGCAGTGCATCCCGAGTGTAGCAAAAATAGTTCTCGGCCAGGCCGCCTTGACGTGTCGTGCCCCGTCAGTTTATAGCTTCATCAGGACTGGAGGGAAACACCAGATAAGAAGGAAGGACAGGTTTGTTTTCTTTAAGTTCCAACCTGCATAAGAATGTCAGTTTAATTAATTCTTTGGACACAGATGGTTTTGCATTGACGATAGTTTGCACTGAAGATAGGATTTGGGGTACAGTAATCTAGTTCTTTCCTTCCTTCCTTCCTTCCATATAGCTAGATTCCTTCCTTCCTTGAATACTCCTTCCTTCCTTCCTTCCTTCCTTCCTTCCTTCCTTCCTTCCTTCTTCCTCCTGCTAGATTGCTTCCTTCCTCCCTGCTAGTTGATTCCTTCCTTCTGCTAGCTTGCTTGCCTTGCCTTGCTTGCCTTGTTGATTCCTTCCTTCCTTCCTTCCTTCCTCTTTCTCCTCTTTCTCTTTCTCGCCTTCCTTCCCTCCCTTTCTCCTCTTCTTTCCCTTTCTCATTTTCCTTCCTCCCTCCCTCCCTCCCTTCCCATTTTTCTTTTCCCCCTCCTCTTTACCTCTTTTACAGGAATCACCCTTCATTTCCCATCTTATGGGTCTGTTCGGACGACCCCCTGACAACTAGCCAGCCGTAGCGAAACCGAGCATAATTTATTGCTGCTTTCAGGGCAGAGTGAACTTACTGGTTTGGCTTAGCCTGTACTGGAGGCATGAGAAAGTTACAAGGCTGTTAAAATGGCCTCTTGCATCGGACAGACAGAGGAGCAGCGAAAGAGGTCAGCCTCTCGAATTCACTCCTTAAGTAAATAACCAAAGTCTGTTGGTCATTGTTTCCTCTGTGACTAAGGAACAGTCTGAACGTTTGGTGAACCATCTCCCTGGGATCAATTTCTAGCTTTTGCCAGAGATTCCTGGGGGACCAGTCCATATCGCCATGAGATCTCTCCAAAACAACCTTTTGAAGCTGCCAAAACATTTTGTCTGAGATGAGATGCAGTTTCTCAGTTTTTTTCAAAAGAGGCTTCTGGTTTTCTGCCTTATTCTCAGATGGCTTGCAGACTTCTTCTGAAGTTCTCTTGGTGGTATTTTCCAGCTTTCTTGCAGGAGGGGGATGCCTGTTGATAGTTGTGTGTGTGTGTGTGTGTGTGTGTGTGTGTGTATTTTGTCCTGTGTTTTCATCATTCCCTGGTTTCAATACCTGCAAAAACTCCAAGGGTTTCCCTGCACACATATGCACCCAGAGATCAAGCTGAGGAAATTACAGACCGCTGGAAAAATAATGGCAGAAGGGAAAGTAGACCACTGAGCGATCCCCATGTCCGGAAACAGCCGCACGACTTTCTGAACTGGCTTCTCCCTTGCAAGAAAGGTCTGCTTCTTGCAAAAGAGCGCTTCAAAGCAACTTCTCTTCCATCAGGTGGAAGTGATTTAAAGAAATGTAGAAAAGGATTTCTCTGCACAGCCCCGTGCCTGGTAGAAAGGGCCGTGCTTGGCCCATGAATTTATTAAGCGTTCTTTGTCTGTCTCTTGGCACTGTGGAGGGAAGCTGCAGCCTCCTTGCCTGATTGGCTCACGGTGGACTCAGCCGGCAGGGAGCCAGTCGTTGCTTTGAAAAATCTGTTCAACTTGGCAGCATGGATCTCCCTCCTTAAGCAGGAAGGGAACAGCGTGTTCTCCCAGAAGCCACATCTCCCTGCCTGACTTTTGCTGGTCCTGGAGATGAGACTTGGAACATCTGGAGGAACTTTCCAGTTTCCTTTTCCAATTTCCTTCCTGTAGGATTGGCACGCTATGGCAGAAATTAGTTTGAACAGGGGGCTCTGCAGGGGCTGGGAGGGGGTTATCAAATCAATCAATCATACAATCAAAGCCCCACCTCTTTTTTCACATTGATCACCACCAGTAAAAGGGGGCAGGGCTTTGAGCAACCGGTCTTGGCTGCCATCTTGACTTTTTTGACCCCCCGTGGAGGTCTCTGACTTTGAGGCAGGGTTTAATATTTTCAGAAGAAATGTCCATATTCTTTTGAGCCACCAACTTGTTATGTGGAAATTGATGGCCGGACAAGCAGAATGAATTAATTGCACCTGTCTTATAGCTAAGTCAACCCTGGGCAAATCAATTTATGGCTCCTGTTCCTAAGTGGATTAAAGACTTTAAGGTATGTACAATTTAGGAAGGAGCTGCCTAGGGGCAGAGATTATGTGTGGACAATCCCAGTGAAATACTCTCATCCTTTATTGAAACAGTTGCAGAAAAACATGTTTATTTATAAGAAGGCTTTGGATGCTTCTATAAACAATCTTGCTTTGTTCTGTTTTTACTTTTTTCTTAGTGTTTATCCTAACTTTTTTTTTTTTTTTTTGCTTTCCCTTGGCTTGTTTTAAGGCACTGTTTTTCAAACTTGGCAACTTTAAGATGGGTGGACTTCAACTCCCAGAATTCAATTCTGGGAGTTGAAGTCCACACCCCTTCAAAGTTCCCCAGCATGCTGGCTGGGGAATTCTGGGAGTTGAAGTCCACCCATCTTAAAGTTGCTAAGTTTGAAAAACACTGTTTCTAAGGTATGGCCAAAACCAAACAAACTTCGTTCCAAGGGAAACTTCCTTTTCCCATGGTTTTTTGCTGCCCATAAGGAACCAGGAAAGGGCTCACTCGGTGGAGCATAAGAGCATCAAGAAGCAGATTAAGGAGCCCAGGAGCCGGGCAGATGCTGCCTGGTTATCCAAAAGTGCCAATCCTCCTGACTTCATTGACTCAGAAAGGCAGTGTGAGGATAAGAAGCGGATCAGAAGCAAATCCAATTACAGGTAGTCCTTGCTTAACAGCCATTCATTTAGTGACAGTTTGGACTTATGACGGATCCCGAATTGGGCGCTTTGCAACCGGTTCACCTTTATGACAGTTGCAGCGTCCAGTGGTCATGTGATCGCCATTTTTTACTTTCCTGGTCAGCTGCTGGCAAGCAAAATCAATGGGGAACCATGTGATTCTCTTAACAACCACATGGTCTGCTTAACGCTGCAGTCATTCACATAACAATTGCTGCAAAAAAGTAAAATCATGTTGGATTTGCTTAATGACTGCTTTGTTTAGCAACCAAAATTCTAGTCCCAATTGTGGTCATTAAGTGAGGACTACCTGTAACCCTTAGGTTTGTATTTCAGCCCATTGCGTACCTTTGACCCAGGCAACACCTTGTGCCTGAGAGCCTTTCAGGCACTGCTAATCTTTGTCTGTACAAAGTGGAGAAAAGGAAGATTCAAAGGAAAACAGTACAAGTTTTAAAAAAGATGTTTTTGTCAGGGTAAGCTTACTTTTAGGAATGATACTTTTTGGGTTTTATTTTATTTTCTATAACTACTCTCTGTGACTTTGTTAACCATAAATTTAAATTGTAAGTATATTCTTTGTATCCTTTACTATAGTATTTCCTTAATACACATCGAAAAATTTATTTTTTAAAATTTTTATTGCCTATTTCTGTCAAGTGGGAACCGATTACCCTCTTTTCCATAGCAACATCACCTTGAAGAGTGCGAGTTCAAATAATGCGACCTTTTCTTGGGGTTCATGAACTGCACTAAGCCAGATCTACCTGTATTTTTCTTTTTTGAGAGATGCTTTTAAAAAAATTGCATAGGAATCACCTTTCAGTTTCTTTCCAGATTTTCCTCTGTGCTGAGCTCTGCAGAACCACTTGCGTGTGGTTAGGAAATAAACTGGGTGTCATGCTCCCTGATCAAACGTTCCCAGAACAACTGATTGGACTCGCATGCATGAATGAAGTCAACATGTGTCAAGACTTGTGGGTCAGCAGAGTGGGAGGGGGAACACTCAGGAGTGAGAAGACATCACGTTTGGACTCTCTCGTGCCCAAGGTCAACAGGCTGAGCCGTTGCAGACACCTGCAAGAGACTGGCACGAGCTGAGGGAAAGGGGGGCTGCATGCCGGAGCGGGGGGGGGAATCTTGCACTCATTGGGCTGTTCAAGTTAGGGAAAGCGCGGGAACTTTCATTTGCAGCTTTTTTGCCATTCTGTACGCTTCTTCCATTAAAAAGATTTCTACTGTATTTACGTATGAATCGGATTTAATGGTAATAGAGTGTTGCAGTCATCACACTTGGGGGGGGGACCTTATGCTTAGAAAATTGGAAGGTAATCCTGAAAAGTGGAAAACATTTTGCGATGCCAGCAGAAAACATTTGTTCTAGCTGATGAACCATGCCTTTTTTCCCTTACTGATTTCATGCTCGTGATGTATTTTTGAGACAGGCTCCCCAGTATTACTTACATCTCTATCTCTCTCCCTATCTCTATATTGGAAGTCCTTGACTTATGACCATTTGTTTAGCGACCATTTGAAGTTACGACAGTGCTGAAAAAGTGACTTATGACCATCTGTCCTCGCACTTATGACCATCACAGCATCCCTGCAGTCACTGATCAAAATTCGGATGCTTGGCAACTGGCGTGTATTTACAACAGTTGCAGCATCCCGGGGTCACGTGATTGCCACTTGTGACCTTCCAGCCAGCTTCCGACAAGCAAAATCAATGGAAAACCATGTGATTCACTTAACGACCGCACAGAGATTCACTTAACAAATGTTGTAAAATAGGGTGTGGCCACTTGATGTCTTGCTTAACAACTGCACCACTTAACTATGACTTTTTTGGTCCCTATTGTGGTCGTAAGTCAAGGACTACCTTATATATAGCATCATATCTTAGGAGAACTTCGTTTTTCAAACAACAAAAAAAAGGAAAGAGTCAGAAAGGAGAGATGAGTAAACAGAATTGCAGGACAAGAAAGGCAAATTGAAGTCAGGAGGGGGAAAAGGTCGTGTCCGAGGAGTGTGCATTTCTGCACATGTGCCTGCGCATAGATAAACAGGATGTATGTATGCATTGGTGTGGAAAAGAAATGATAATCCGTTTGTGCCATTCCTTGTGGGGAGTGGTTCCTGTTTTGGTTCATAGAGCAATATAAGCATTGGGACATTTTGATTGCGGCGTATCTCCGACGTGCCAAGGCTAGCTGGCGGGCTGGCTAACGGAGTCAATCCTGTTGCTAATGGTGTGGGTCCCAGAGGTGGGGATGGCAAGTTCAGGCTTGTGCCACGCCACTTGAGGCGGCCTTAGAGTCGCAATGTAACTTTTCAGTTCGTTTTCTTGGCTGTCCACGGTATTCTCTGGAGTCTTCTCCAACACCATCGTTCAAAACCATCAGTACTCTTCAGCTTCTCCTACTTTTTCAGAGTCCACATATTTTTCTAACACGTTTGCTAAATGTTCGTTTTTGCTGGCAGATGGGTGGCTTAAAGGAGCATTTTTGATGCCGTGAAAGAAACATGCATTTGTAACATCTAGGCCTACGTTGGATGATAGGTCTTTCTGTTTTGAGGAGGACCGAAAATGCAGGATGTGGAAAATGCGGATTCTTGAGAAAAATCTGCTCATCCTTTTTGGAGTCTCTCTGTTTAAATGGCCTTGTGATGGCTTGATGAACGTGGAATATTTCCCTGCTGTAGTAATCAAGACATCGACTTGGTTGGCCCATGGCTCTAAACCAGGATAATCTTTGTTTTGGGTTTGGCTTGTTTAGTGTTGCGTGGAATCCTTGGTCCAGCTGGCTCAGTGTTGTTGGAACAGACAGGGTTCGCTTCTTGCGCTAAGCCATGGTTTATAACTTTGTTCTGCAATCCCAGCCAGTTCTGGTTTCTGCTCCTCCAATCCTGGTCGTTCATTTTTCTCTTGATTTTCTTCCCTAGTTTCTTCTGCCCATAATACTGGCTCCCCAGGCGGCCCACCCAGTGAGGTCCATTGGCTCCCAATATGGCAGACGAAGACCTCATCTTTCACATGGAGTATCTCGACAATGCCAAGCTACCAAAACGAGGTTGTGGGGACTGCCGCGATGCTGACAGCGATGAGGAGGAGAATTATTATATCTGCCCGATAACAGACGACCCAGTTTTGAGCAAAGCAGCTGAGGACAAAATTCATAACTATTATGGCAACTTGGTAAAAAATGAGCAATATTCTTCCAGCTCTTCCCCACAGAATTCCTTCCATTTTAGGGTAAGCATTTGCCCCTTCCTTCCTTCCTTCCTTCCTTCCTTCCTTCCTTCCTTCCTTCCTTCCTTCCTTCCTTCCTTCCTTCCTTCCTTCCTTCCTTCCTTCCTTCCTTCCTTCCTTCCTTCCTTCCTTCCTTCCTTCCTTCCTTCCTTCCTTCCTTCCTTCCTTCCTTCCTTCCTTCCTTCCTTCCTTCCTTCCTTCCTTCCTTCCTTCCTTCCTTCCTTCCTTCCTTCCTTCCTTCCTTCCTTCCTTCCTTCCTTCATCTGGCATGACGAGCTTTCTTGTCCGCTTTTGCTGTGTGTAACTAACTGCCAAGAAACATTATAATTTGGATATTTTCCTGCTTTAGTTGAGTTCTTCCCCTGCATTAGTTGAGTTCTCCATGAACTGTTTTGTTTGTTTATGTGATTTCTATAGCCGCCCATCTCAGCGAGTGACTCTTTAGTTGAGTTCTTCACAAACCTGCATTTTGGACCAGTGTGCTGGCCCAGTTTGCATTTTCCATTGTTTATCCTTTGGCCAGCATGCACAGTGGTTACCCTACAAAGTTTGAAGGAGACGTACAGCGGAAGGTGTCCATTGATGGGACCCCATGAGCAACTTTTCTCGTGGCCTAATTCTCCCTTGCTTAACAGCTGACTTCTTGGCTAGACCACTTCTAGCTAATTTCACTCGTGGCACTACAATATCAACCGTGGTTTACAGTTTGTAACAATGAGCTTTGCCCTGTGTGCCACAATCAAACAAACCATGTTTCAGCTGAGCATGTTTGGGAACTCAGCAGAGAGGGCTCCCCTCTCCTAGAAGGATCCGTGGTAAGGATGGGCAAAACCGACCCTTCTGGGAACGGAATGTTCTGGGGAATTCTAGAACGCTCCCTCTGTCCTCTGGACCAATCATGGCTGTCCAGAGAACATTCTAGAACTGTGAGCATTCTGCATCCAGAATGGTGGGTTTTGCACAGCCCTAAACACCTGCAGTCTCTTCATTGCTACCATCCTGGCTTTCAAATGGGCTAATCTAGATATTACCTCTAAACTGGAGCAGATCTGGCCTCCGTGTGTCATTGTAACGGTTTTAAATATTATAATTACTGCATGATCTCTTTTATGCCTCTTATCCTTTTTGTTGCTGTAATTAACTACTGTGTATTAGTCCCAGTAAGCTTTGCCTGAAGGATTTGGATATATTAGAGCAGTGTTTCTCAACCTTGGGCATTTTAAGACGTGTGGACGTCAACTCCCAGAATTCCCCAGCCAGCATGGCTGGCTGGGGAATTCTGGGAGTTGACGTCCACACGTCTTAAAATGCCCAAGGTTGAGAAACATTGTATTAGAGTAAATATGCAAGGAAGAAATAGTGAGGTTGTCTGTCTATCCTTTCATGGCTGTAAGGTACCCATAATTTCTCCCAAGTTTCTTTTTTAATGCTGTCTTGATGTAATTGTTGGAAAAAACATGCTTTCAGTAAGCATAACTAATGGTGGATGCCATCACTGTACACACATAGAAAAAAAAGGCAAGCCTCTTTTTTTAAAAAACCCTTTTGAAACTGTGGATGGCGAAATTTAGAAACCTTTTGCAAATGAAACTGGCCTCCAAACTGTACAGGTGGCCTGGCCAGAGACGGCAGGCGCAAGTACAGATTCTGCCAGTTTTGCTCACGTTTGCTTTGACAGTGGTCGAGTGCAGGATCAACTGATGCTCCTGATTTTTTTTTTTCCTGGAGCCGTTTGCACTGTGCCCTTCATGGAAAAGTCAGCGTTTTTAGCAAAATCTGGCAGTGTAGGTACCGTTAAGTAAATTGGTTGTCGTGGCTTGTCTGTTTTGCTCCGGCGTTCAGTAATTGCTTCTTGTCTGTGTCCTTCAGAACGGGACTCAGCAGCCCTCTAAGCCCAGCGCTCTGGCTGACCACGGACGGGTAGGTCAACTGCAAACGCCCTCCTGTTCTTGAACAGACCCCAGTCAATGCCTGTTTTGCACTTCATGTTGTCTCCATTTCATCCACTCCACACAGTCGCCGTGCAATCGGAGTCAGCAATTTAAGGGCAAGCCTGCCGGGTCTCCTCGGAAGTCAGGGTCCAGGGAGTTCAATGGGGGTTGATTCCCAGGGAAACGGGTAGTTGGGAGCTGCAGGGTGTATGCCTTTCTTTTTTTAGAGTGATATTGATTGATTCGATTTATATACAGGTAGTCTCACTTAATAATCACTCATTTAGTGATGGTTTGGACTTACAACGGTGCTAGACCCAACTTATGACCGGTCCTCGCACTTACAACCATCGCAGCATGCCTGCAGTCACATGATTGCAATTTGGGTGCTTGGTAACCGGTCCGCATTCACGATCATTGCAGCATCCCATGGTCATGTGACCCCCATTTTTAACCTTCCCAGATGGCTTCCGGCAAGCAAAACCAATGGGGAACCACTTGATTTGCTTAACAACCATGTGGTTCGCTTAACAACTGCTGCAAAAATGGTTGTAACATTGGGTCGGATTTGCTTAATGATCGCATCACTTAGCGACCAAAATTCCGGTCTCAATTTTGGTTATTAAGTGAGGACCCTTTTTACCTCTTTTGCAGCAGCTGTTAAGCAAATCACCACAGGTGTCAAGCAAACCATGTGGTCATTAAGTGAATCGCACGATTCCCCATTGATCTTGCTTGCCAGAAGCTGGCTGGGAAAGTTGAAAATGGTGGTCACGTGACCACGGGATGCTGCAACAGTCGTAAATGCGAACTGGTTGCCAAGGGCCCAAATTGCAATCATGTGACTGCAGGGAGGCTGCAATGGTTGTAAGTGTGAGGACTGGTCGTGAGTCAGTTTTTTCAGCACCATTGTAAGTCCAAATCATCACTAAACAAATGGTTGTTAAGTGAGGACTACCTGTAGAGAGACATTCTATCAGGCATATTTCCTTGAATGAAACTGGCAAAATGAAATGAAAGCTCCTTTCTTTTTTTTCTGATCCCTTCTGATCATTTTTGGAACGTGGCCCCTACCAGCTTGCTTTTCAAGGCCCAGGTGTGGCTCTTGAAGCCAATTGCACACCTCAAAAATAGGATGTGACAACCTCTTTTGAGGAGGATCACATCAAACAAAAGTAATGTTGCATTTAAACTTCCTTCGGTAACCTATCCTAGCATTTCATATTGGCTTGGAAAAGCTATTTATCTAGAGTTTCGATGCTTGCTTCTCTTTGTACTAACAGCTGCTTGAATTCTTGCGGCTTTGGGGGCATTTATGCTTTCAAAGCTTTTGTTGTTCCTGTGATGCTTGTGGGAGTTTTGTGTTGTTTTGTTTGTGCACCGAGAGCCTGTTCCAGTTTCACTGTCTATTTGTTTTGAATAAAAGACCAAGAGTGCTGAACTAAATAAAGAGGCCCCGAGGTCAACAGATAAGGCATTCGCTGGAAGACAACCAGCTGAGTCAGTAGAGGAAACAAAAACATTTTTTCTTGAGCAAGAAAAGATCTTTGCATGTGATTTAATGTGCCAAGCGTCTCTTCTCCCATTTATCATTTTGCTTCTGTGCGTTTTTTGGACGGCGGGGCTGCCAAAGGGGAGTCAGGGTCCAACTTCACAAGATGCTGAGAGGGAGGTATGGTCAAAAAAGTCAAGATGGCACCTATGACTGCACAACCCAAACCCCGTCCCTTTTTTACATGCAACTCAGATTTTAAAAGGGGTGGGGTTTTAATTTAGTAGCCAGTGGGCACCATCTTGACTTCTTTGACCATCCCCTGGACTCCCCCCCATCTTTGTCCCATGCATTCCATCATTTGCATTAAAATTAATCTTCAGTACATATTTTTCCTAGCTTTAGTGCTGAGTTTTGTAAACTAAAGTTTAAAAAGTCCCCCAGTGTTATCTATATTTTCTTGAGGGATACAAAAATAGCTGGATTCTATGAATCAGCAGGAAAACGATGAGAAATGGTGAATAATCCACTCCACTGTTAGACAAATGAGTTTCTAGTTGAAAGAACTTACTTTACCGTTCCATTTTGCTTCCCAAAAGAGTGGCAAGGATAAAAGTGTTTATTGAGAATTTATATGGAATTTAGACCCACAAAAATAGGAGCCTGGATGGGGCATTTCTTCGAAGCCCTGTGTTCACATTGGCTCCGTTCACACAACATAATTAAGTGGGTCAGTTGCAAATCTCCCAGCTGCACTCACAGAACTTGTGAAGAAGCATGGCTTGTCCCAACTTTGATGAATTCCTGTCTGTGGCTCGGTGTATTATGTGAGCCCGACTCATTCAGTTAAGTTTGGGTTCAGTGCATTAACCCAGACCCTAAAGATAGATTAATTCAATTTAGGTTACGGGTGTTGTATGAACAGAGCCAGTGTGAAGAGACTGAAATTGGACTGTGTTTCAGACATCTAGCAAAGCCATGGTTTGTCTAAGCCAGCATTGGCTGGGTTCTTCCCACAGTAGATATAAAGCCATAAACCATGGCTTGCAAACTACAGTGGGTGGGTCTACACTACAGCTGGCTGGGGAATTCTGGGAGTTGAAGTCCCCTCATCTTAAAGTGGCTGAGAAACACCGGTCTACCCAATGTGTTAGCCTCAAACAAGCCACATTATGACTATGTGTCCAGTGTAGACATATATTTTATCCTGTACCAGCTGAAGGGCTCTTGACTCTAGGACCAAAAATATAATGGAGACCTTGACCAGGTTTACATGTTGCGTTAAATCATCATGCAGTTGCTGGGCGGCACAAGACCAGCATTTCTGCTTTATTAAACCAGGGTTTCTGGATTGGCATAATGTCTGAACCTCCACCATTGAGACTTAACCAGCAGCTAGAATCAGGACCGTGAATCCAATCTGACGATGACTTTCCGCGCGTGCTGATTGCCTGAAATCTGGGCGCTTTATAAATAACTGAATTAATAGTTTTGACCTTTGCAGGAAGCGTGGAAACATGCCATTGAGAAAGCCAAGCACATGCCTGACCCCTGGGCTGAATTTCACTTGGAGGACATCAAAATGGAAAACGCCACCCGCTACAGGTCGGTTAATGTTTTTCGCACGTTAAGAGGTTTGAGTCCAAGGAATTCGTACCTTTGCCCCCAGGTGCATTTAAAAAAGAAATTCAGCACATCCAAACCAACAGCCACTTGATATTTCTCCTCCCCGTCTTCTCCCGCTTTTTAGAAAGGAGGTGTTGTGGTATTGTCGGAAAGGAAAAAGAGATAAGGCTTCATAACTGCTGAAAGAAAGCTGATGGATGTAGAAATCAAATTAGCCAAATGGGTTATAATTGTATTCCCTGTTAGTTAATTGGTGCCTGGATTGTAGTTAATCTCATTATCCAGAAGCAGTGAACAGCTTTCATTCTTGTCTTCTGAACTCTGAGTAATTCGTTCTCCCTTCCTTTTTATGCGCGTGTGTGTAAGTCATACAGGTAGTCCTCGCTTAACGACCACAATTGGGACTGGGATTTTGGTTGCTAAGTGAAGTGGTCATTAAGCAAATCCAACCCGATTTTATGAGCTTTTTTTGTGGTGGGTGAATCACCGTGGGCGTTAAGTGAACCACGTGGTTGTTAAGCGGATCACACAGTTCCCCATTGATTTTGCTTGCCAGAAGCCAGCTGGGAAGGTCAGAAATGGCGATCAAATGACCACAAGACGCTGCAGTGGTCATAAATGCGAATTGGTTGCCAAGCACCCAAATCGTGATCATGTGACCACAGGGATACTGACAGTCATGTGAGGACCAGTTGCAAATTGGTTTTTCAGCACTGTCATAAGTCTGAACCATCACTAAATGAATGGTTGCTAAGTGAGGACTCCCTGTATAATTAGACACAGGTGCCCTGTGCACATTACTGGTCATAGTGACAACTGCATCCTATTTCTGAGTAGCTAAAAAAGGTCCAATTGCGTGACTTTTGGATAGATTCTTGTCTTGTTTGTCACATATACAGAATTCTTTCCCATATTTATAGGTAATTCCTTCTTTCTCTCCCAAACCTTGAAGAGAAGCCAGCTAGTTGCTTGGTTCTTTGGAAATCTTCAAATAAGGAAAAACAATGTCTGGAAAGATTTTTCTTCCGAGCTATTATTAGTTTGGCCTCTGTGCTCCTCTCAAAATAGTAATTTTATTTCCCCCCTCCTGTGCAACCACCATGTTCCCTCGGTCAGCAGAGCCAGAACGGGATCTCACCCCTCGCTGCAAAAAAGAAAAAAAAAGCAGCAGAGTGAAGCCTGGGGAATGTGCAGACATCAGGCTAACCTTTGACTTGAGCAAAATCCTCGGTGCAGAGACACATGTTCCTCGTCTTGGCGCTCGGCGTGCGTGTGTTCAGGGCGTCCCTGCTGTTTCTGTTTTGCTGCTTTATAAGATCTGCGGTCGACGTGACTTTCCCCACTTGGTTCTTTTTCAGCTTATAAGAATGTTGGCTGGGAAATGCTGGGGGTCGAAGTCCACTCATCTTAAAGTTGCCAAGTTTGAAAAACACTGGTTGATAGTGCAGTATGTGGTGTGTTCCCAGCCGACTGAGATTTGATCTTGGTTAAGCTGAGCCAAGTGTAAAATATTGGGTGAACCTGGGCACTGTACTTTTTCTTTTTACTGTTAGCGCTTGTCAGGGTGGGAAATCGAACAGCGGGTTAGTGTTTGTTTGAACGCAGACTGTGTGTTTTTGAAAGCATGCTTCAAGGGCATCTCACAACACCTGGATTTTTTAGGCTATGTTTCCCTTATAGTGCCGTTGCTTCTGCTGCTGGAAGTTGGGCGGATACGCTGGATGACAGGTCTTATCATCTAGCATAGGCATGTTGGGTGAGGATGATGAGACCTGTTGTCTACTTTTATAGAGCATGTTGGGTGGGAGAAAGCTGCGTTGAAGCGTTGTAGGGAAAGGCACAGTGGTGATTCATATGCCTATTCACACACCCAGTGTCAGCCTTACCAGGTAGACCAGACAGGAAACACGGCCAGATGAGCTAAGTCTACTTTGTTGTAAGGCTACATTGACAGAATCTCGCAAGTCTGAAAGTAGAGATCTCCCACCATCTCCTTTAGAGCCCAAGAAACTAGGGAGGGTCCCTTCTGAGCCTCTTGCCCCACCCACTCTCCAGCTGTGGGCTAAGCCCTCTCTTATCTGACTGTTCCCTAGGCAGCTCTTGGCCCCATCTCCCAAGGTCTTTCCCACATAGGTAAAGGTAAAGGTTTCCCTTGACGTAAAGTCCAGTCGAGTCCGACTCTAGGGGGCGGTGCTCATCTCCATTTCTAAGCCTTGGAGCTGGTGTTGTCCATAGGACACTTCCGGGTCATGTGGCCAGCATGACGACACGGAACGCCGTTACCTTCCCGCCAAAGCGGTACCTATTGATCTACTCACATTTGCATGTTTTCGAACTGCTAGGTGAGCAGGAGCTGGGACGAGCAACGGGAGCTCACCCTGCCGCGCGGTTTCGATCCGCCGACCTTCCGATCGGCAGCTCAGCGGTTTAACCCACAGCGCCACCGCGTCCCTCCTTTCCCACATACCATTACACTATTGGAACCATCAACCAAGGCTTCAAGTCAACAAGGACAGTCAAACTGTGTCACCTCTGTAAGGAGAACTTCATCCCACCATGTGGACTACCTCATGGCGATGAATCCAAGCCATTTCACACAGACTAATATTGGTGTGCATCCGCTGTTCCTTGCCTATGAAAGATTATCCTATTATGAATCATATCAAAACCCCATAAAACAAAGCACTCTTAAAAAAAGCAACGAATAGCATTCAAATGGTGTTCCCTGTAGTAACATATGGCTGCGAGAGCTGGACCATAAGGAAGGCTGAGCGAAGGAAGATCGATGCTTTTGAACTGTGGTGTTGGAGGAAAATTCTGAGAGTGCCTTGGACTGCAAGAAGATCCAACCAGTCCATCCTCCAGGAAATAAAGCCAGACTGCTCACTTGAGGGAATGATATTAAAGGCAAAACTGAAATACTTTGGCCACATCATGAGAAGACAGGACACCCTGGAGAAGATGCTGATGCTAGGGAGAGTGGAAGGCAAAAGGAAGAGGGGCCGACCAAGGGCAAGATGGATGGATGATATTCTAGAGGTGACGGACTCGTCCCTGGGGGAGCTGGGGGTGTTGACGACCGACAGGAAGCTCTGGCGTGGGCTGGTCCATGAAGTCACGAAGAGTCGGAAGCGACTAAACGAATAAACAACAACAAGCATTCAAATTTCCTACTCTAATGGAAGAAAGATAATTTCTTCAAATTTCATCCATTATGCAGCTGTGGGCTATGCTCCCTCTTACCTGACCATTCCCTAGACAGCATCTCTTTGCCCCGTCTCCCAAGGTCTTTCCCACATGCCACTACACCCCTCCCCAAATTTATTTATTCATTTATTAATTCATATGGGCACCCATCTTGCAAATGCAACTCTGGGTGGCTGACAACACATGAAAATGATGAAAAACACACATTCAAGACTACGTAGTGGGATATAACATGTTTGTGCATTTTAACAAGCAGTCATTTTTCATTTTTTTTTTAAATTGGGCAGGTACAATGCTGTTACTGGAGAATGGGTTGAAGATGAGGTCTTGATCAAAATGGCTGTGCAGGTAAGAAGAGTGGGCCTCTTTTCTTAGCCAGCGCCCACAGCTTTCCAACTGTTTATTTTCATTTGTCATATTTTTATTTTCTGCCACTCTTCCAAGAGCTGAAGGACAGCATGTATCCTACCCTCCCCCTTTTTACCTTCACAACAAGCCTGTGGAGCAGGCCGGTTGTAAGCTTGGTCCAAAGTCCCAGCAAACATTATGACTGAGTGGCGATTTGAACACAAGCCACCCCACATCCCTTCCAACATTTTGGCTCACAGGAGGTGGGGGGAGAATTGTACTTGCAAGATTCTGTCAGTGTAGCCTTATAACAAAGTGGAATTAGCTCATCTGGTCATGATTCCTATCTGGTTAACCCAGCGAGGCCAACATCCATCTTGCAAGTCTGAAAGTACAATTTTTCCCCTCGTCTCCTTTACGGCCTGAGAAACTAGAGAGGGTCCCTTCTGAGCCTCTTGCCCTGCCCACTATCCTGCTGTGGGCTCAGCTGCCTCTTATCTGACCATTCCCTTGGCAAAGTCTCTCTACCCGGTCCCCCAAGGCCTTTCCCACATGCCGTTAACAGTGAGTTACCATGATCCCCCATTTTTATTTTCCCAAAATGGTGATGTGGTCCTTCTGAAAATGTTCTGGCGAACAAGATTACCCTCGAAAGTGATGCTTCACTTGTAGCATGGCTGCTTCCCACTTCCTTGGTTTCAAAACGGTCTGGCGGAGACCAAAGCCTTGTCGATGTCCAGAAAGATTTCTGTCTTACCCCAAATTTTGACTGTTGCTGACTCTGGAACTGCGCCTCCAAAGCCGTACTTGATGTTCTTTTAAGTCACCTTCAGCAGTTTAATAACTTCTGTTTTGTTTTTCTAGCCTTTTGGCCGAGGAGCGATGCGGGAGTGCTTCCGGACGTAAGTGTGTGGCTGCTTGTAGAGGTCTTTGGTTCCCTTTGGGGATGTGGGCTTGGAGAAGCTCCGTTTCCTTGCTTTAATTCAAGTGAGGTATAACTCCAGAAAGGGGAAACTGGTGCCAAGGAAAGGATGAAGGGCCAAAGTGCCTTTCTGAAGCAACAGCTTTTTATTCATTGCAAAATATGGGTAGTACTTGACTTATGACCACAATTGGGACTGGAACTTCTGTTGCTAAGCAAGGCAGTCATTAAGTGAGTCGTGCCCAATTTTACCACCTTTTTTGCTGCGGCTGTTAAGCGAATCGTGGTCGTTAAGCGAATCTGGCTTCCCCCATTGACTGCTTGTTGGAAGCCAGCTGGGAAGGTTGCAAATGGTGACCATATGACCCTGGGATGCTGCAATTGTCATAAATACGTGCCGGTCACCATGCGCCTGAATTTTGATTGTGTGACTGCAGGGACACTGCGACAGTGTGAGGACCAATCGTAAGTCACTTTTCTCAGTGCCGTCGTAACTTCGGTTGCTAAACGAGTGGTCGTAAGTCGAGCACTACTTGTACATGAAAAGTAGCCACCTTCTCACACATCAGGAAATTAGGCAATTCCTGGAGACAAAACGAACAGGGGGGATGTTCTACTTATATTGAAATCTTTTCATATACAGGGACTAATTTCTAGCACCGGTACATTAATTCGTTAACCCAGGAATTAAGGCACCAGTTTGATGATCACACCGCTTAAGGGTAGATAGCTAAGATAGGGGCAAGCTGCTTTTGAAACGTTGAAATCTGCTTTTGCCCACCCTGACCAATTAATAACGTTCAGGATTTCTAGCAGAAAGTGTTCAGCTCAGCTTGAGCCAGGAATCCCACTGGAGTTCTCCTGCATGCTAGGAAAACAACGCCTTTCTCTAAAGTAGGCCTGGATTTGCCATAGGTACAAGCTAAGGAACAATGCTGCTGGGGAGGATCCTTAAAATTGCAGCACACTCGCCGAATGTCCCCTGTTTTCACAGCATCCTGGCTTCACCAGACACCTGTTTCTCTCGCTCTTTTAGGAAAAAGCTGTCCAATTTTTTGCACATGCAGAACTGGAAAGGGGCCTTTAATTACGTGGCGAAGAGGTACATCGAGACCGTCAACAGGGACGTCTATTTCGAGGATGTGCGGCTCCAAATGGAAGCCAAGTTGTGGGGAGAAGAATATAACCGTCATAAGCCCCCCAAGCAGGTATCTTGCGCAGGGTCTTGGGGAGACCTGGTGAAGCCCAGAGGGTTTGAAGTTGTGCTGTTAAAAGCTGTGTTAACTGTAATGAGTCCACTGCATACAATTGAGTGGCTTTTAACCCAAGAGCATTGGGTGTGTTCGCTGCCTTGAGTTGGCCAAAAATATATAAAAGGCGGGTTTGTTTATATTGTGCTTCTAGGCTGCAGTTAGCCTGACAGAAGTGAGAGAGAACCCATTTCTCAGCACCTTTCCCAGCTAACCTTAACCCATCCTCCCTCCTTCCTTCCTTCCTTCCTTCCTTCCTTCCTTCCTTCCTTCCTTCCTTCCTTCCTTCCCTCCCTCCCTTCCTCCCTCCCTCCCTCCCCTTCCCCTTCCCCTTCCCCTTCCCCTTCCCCTTCCTTCTTTACCTCCCTCTTTTTCTTTACCTCCCTGTTTCCTTCTTTCTCTTTCTCCTTTTTCTCCTTCTTTTCCTTCCTTCCTTAGGTGGATATTGTCCAGACCTGCATAATTGAAATGAAGAACAGGCCAGGGCGACCTCTTTTCCACCTGGAGCATTTCATTGAGGGGAAATACATCAAATACAATTCAAACTCAGGATTCGTACGAGACGACAACATCCGTCTAACACCGCAGGTGGGACTTTCTCTGCAACTGGGTTGGCAATTTCAGTGGATTATGGAGGACCCTGAGAGCCAGTTTGGGGTAGCGGTGAAGGCACCAGGCTAGAAATGGAGAGACTGTGAGTTCTAGTCCTGCCTTGGGCACAGAAGCCAGCTGGGTGACCTTGGGCCAGTCAGACACTCTCAGCTCTCGAAAGGAGGCAATGGCAAACCACTTCATGCCAAGAAAACTGCAGAGACTTGTCCAGGCACTCGCCAGGAGTAAAAAAAAAAGGGGGGTGACCTTGGCTTTTTTTTAGCTGAAGTTTATTGGCCAAGGGGTCCAGACATGGCTTCTCCTTTCAAAACCCTGCAGTGCTCACTTATGTATGTATGTATGTATGTATGTATTTCAGAGCAAATATTTGTAGCTCAGGGTTGAACTGTGGAGTTCTTGGTGCTCCCTGAGCTTGGTGGTTTGCTGGCAGATGTTTTATCAACCGACTAGGGAACATCATCAGTGCAAGGGAGGGTGGGGTTTGCTTCCTGGGATTGCTTGTAGTGATTGCATACAGGTAGTCCTCGATTTACGAGCACAATCGGGACCAGAATTTCCATCGTAAGTCATTGCAGTCGTAAGTTCAATCACCACATGACTGGACCCGATTTTACAACCAGTTTTACAGCAGTTGTTAAGTGAATCACTGTGGTAGTTAAACGAATCACAGGTCATTAAGCAAATCCAGCTTCCCCAGTGGGCATTTTTTTTAAAAATTACTTATTTTTCAGATTTTTATCACCGCCCATCTCCCCCAAAAGGGGGACTCTGGGCAGTTTACAATAAAATAAAAATTTTGCCAGAAATCAGCAAGAAGATTGCAAAACACGATCACGTGATTGCGGGACACTGCAACTGGTTGTAAATGGAAGTTTTAGCGCCTGAAATGCGATTGTGTGACTGCAGGGGTTTGGTGCGACATTTTGTGATGCTCAGAGGTGCTTTGCAGGCCATCAAGCACCCATTCTGAGGCCATCGTAACTTTGGACCGTTGTCAAACAATGGTAAGTTGAGGACTACCTGTATAGTGACTGCACATAGAAGCAGATCTGGTTTCTCTTCTCGCTGGGCCGATTGCAACATATGCTTCCTTGCAGGCCTTTAGTCATTTCACATTTGAGCGCTCAGGACACCAGCTGATCATTGTCGACATCCAGGGAGTTGGAGATCTTTACACGGATCCTCAGATCCATACTGAGAGTGGCACAGATTTTGGAGATGGGAATCTCGGTAAAAACAGGAGTGATGGTTTTTCATTGGGGCGGCTTAACTCCGGGAGTTGGGGATTCTGTTTGGTTTGAGAAGGGGCCAGCTTCAATTCTGGAAGACTTCCACCCTTTGAAGGAATGACCTATAAACATGGGGCCACTGTGGATTTCCTTTTTCTTTTTTTCCTTTTTTTTACTTACATTAGTTTCTATTAGTTTTTTATCTTCTTTTTTAAGTTTTAATAACATTATATTTTTTAAAACAAACCCTTATAGACCTTTTGCATGAAACAGAAAAAAATGAACTTACCATTTATGGTTTTGATGATTAAACAGGATAGATTATAGAAAACAATTAAGTTATATCGTAAACCTAGATCAAGAGGTAAATTTATTGTTGTAATAACTGCTGTAAAGAAAATCAGAAGTTACTTCTTTGTATTTTCTTTCTGTCCTTCCTACCTTCCTTCCTTTTGCACTTCTAGCTCTTTCTTTGATCTCCTTTTTCCACAGCAGGCCGGCTGGGGAATTCTGGGAGTTGAAGTCCACTTTGAGTTTGAGTAACTGTGGTCTAGATTATAATGAACTTACCAAATAAAAGTAAAGAGCGATAAAGCAATTAAAAAATGATACATCTTGGCACGGTCTCCATCTTGGCACGGTCTGCCTTTTTGGAATGTGGACTGGCAGCCGATCGAATATGGATCTTGACCTGAGAAAATCATGCAGTTTCCATTTAGGACTTTGCATCTTGAAATGGTTTCTCACTGTTTCTGTGGATGGTTCTCCCCCCCACCCCCAGGTGTGCGAGGGATGGCCTTGTTCTTCCATTCTCACGCCTGCAACAGGATTTGTCAGAGTATGGGGCTGATGCCTTTTGACCTTTCCTCCAAAGAGAAGGACGCCTTGTTTCGGAGTAGCAAACTGCTTGTAAGTGTTATCTGCAAAGGAGCTTTGAGTCCAGGGAATTGCTGGGCATCATTTTGCATGGTATTTTGTAAAGATGGGCAACAATTCATGCTGTGGTGGCTTAATACAGTAGATTCCTCGGGTTTGAAGTCTGCCCATAATGGTATGTGGGAAAGACCTTGGGAGACTGGGCAAAGAGACGCTGCCTAGGGAACGGTCAGATAAGAGAGGGCACAGCCCACAGCTGGATAGTGGGCGGGGCAAGAGGCTCAGAAGGGACCCTCCCTAGTTTCTTGGGCTGTAAAGGAGACGGGGTAGAATTGTACTTTCAGACTTGCGAGATTCTGTTAATGTAGCCTTACAATAAAGTAGAATTAGCTTATCTGGTTGTGTTTCCTGATTGGTCTACCAAGTAAGGCTGACATCAATCTTGCAAGTCTGAAAATCAAATTTTGCACCGTTTGAACTCGCATTCGCAATATGACCTACCCGGTATTCAGCAGGGGAACATTTGCTCAGAGAATACTGGGTGTTCCTGATTGTGGTTTTTCTTTCCTCTGCCAAGGAATCAGCTCAGACGGTTGTGCGAGGCACAGAAGAGAAATGCGGCAATAGCCGTGTGAGAACCGTCTCTTGTGGCCGCCCCCCCCTCCTTTTCCGTCTTTCTGAAAACTCGGGGGACGAAAGCATGAGTGATATGGCATTCGACTCGCTGCCCTCTTCGCCTTCTTCAGCAACACCTCACAGCCAAAAACTGGAGGGTCTTCGTAAGTGCCAACCATTGGCAGATTTTTTTTTCCATCAGGAATGGGGGGCTGCTGGTTCTAGAAAGGGATCTTGTGCATAAAGAATGAAATCCTTCTCTGTTTTGATCTAGACTGGCCTGTATTTAATGAAGTCGACAACTTGGTTCACAAAGACCATGAAGGCCTTGACAATCAAAGGGTAAGTCCTTCTTCAAGCCCTACCTTAATTGCCTGGATTCACACATTATCCTAAACCATAAAGAGGTTGGATCTGGCTTAGCGTGATGTGTAAATCCAGGCATTGGGGCTTGCAAGCCAGGGTTTATGACTTGCTATGGTTTGTGAACCACTAAACTGTGATTTGCTCATTGAAGAGTGGTTGAAACAAGTCATGGTTGAGGGTCATGTGTGAGCCCACCTTTGGGTTGATGAAAAAAATCAACTCGTGCAAGTGTTATTTTTAACCTCCTAAGATCATCCATTGAAGCTCCTATAGTGGGGTTTCTCATCCTTGGCCGCTTGAAGATGGGTGGACTTCAAGTCCCAGAATTCCCCAGCCAGCATGGTTGGCTGGGGAATTCTGGGACTTGAAGTCCACCCATCTTCAAGCGGCCAAGGTTGAGAAACACTGTCCTATAGTGTGATAGACCTTTCTCCCCATTTGTGTGTATTCAAATATTTCTCTCATCCTCTTGAGTTTTCATTACGTCTCCTGACCAGGACCATGAGCTGGCTTGGTTGTCCCACCCAACAGAAGTGGGCAAAGGTTCTGTGGTCCTTCAGATATTACTGGGTGAGACCTCCCATCATATCTGGAAGGGCACAGGTTGGTCACCCCTATTTTAAATCCTGTTTCCTAATTTGAGCCGGAGGCTCTCAAAGCCCAAAGGGTTCAGAAAGGACCCTTCACAACTTGACAGGGGTCTTACAGAAGGACAATGTTCTGTCTATAAAATGCAGTAAGGATATCTGAGATGGAAGAACTATATTTTTCTCTCCTGTTTTTCTCCCTAGGACTCTGAAAACGGAGGTGACAGTGGATGTCCTAGTGAAAAAAGGAGTGATCAGGAAGACATGGATCACCGAGAAAAAGTAATGCCTTTTTTTCTTCATTCCATACACTGATCTCTGATTTTTTTTTTTAAATAAGTCACACTTGAATCGTTTGCAGTTTGACTGGCCTCCTGACTTGACTTGTGAGCAGAAGAAGATCATTCATTGCACACCTAGCATCACCACCACCACATTCCTGTACTGTACACTTCTATCTCCCTTGCTTGGGATGGGTGTCTAAGAAGAAAAACACATTGGCACATCAGGCCTTCTTTTCTCCCTGTAAAAATGACCCCAACATTCTTGGGGATCCTGAAGGCTAAACATTTGGGTGCTTTGATGAAAGACCAATGAAGAATTCTGCTAATGGGAAACCCGTCAACATCTTGACACCAATTGGCCGGCAGGCTTTTGATGCACTCCTTGATTTGGCCCTTGCTGGGATTCTTGGGCTGTAGGTTTAACCTTTCTTCTAAGAAATGCCATAAATCAGAGCTTTCAGATTCTTGTTTTTGGATTAACTGTTTTCAATTGAGATTGCAAGGAGGGAGGTCAGATCAGCGGCTTCCCTGGCACGGTGGAGTGTTTTCTGTTACTACAGTGTGTAATGCCACACTGTGTCGGCGAGCAATCTCCTTTCTCCTGCTTTCTCCATAAGAAGTAATATGGGACAGAGTCCATACCAGAAAAAGCAGCATTTCTGAATGCTGCGAGTGGCTTTCTAGGGCCTGGTGTAAAAATAGGGACGCAAAAATGCTTATTCCTTACAGCTTCTGTTTAGTATTTAATCTGCCTCGCCATAGAAGACATTCATCTCTCCATGACATTGGGCCAACTTTTTTTTAGAAAAGGGAGCTTTTAAAAATGCTCTTCAGCCAAACCTGAATTAAATTGTTCTTCCTTTTTTTTTCCTCCATTAACTTAGGGTCATCTTAACTGCAACCGGAGACATGAATCTGATGAAGACAGCTTGGGCAGTTCTGCACGGGTAAATAAATCAGCTGGTTTTTTCCAAAAACCGCATTGGGTTTGCGTTGTTCTGGGTGGCCTGTGTACCAAAGCTAATAAGATTTCCCTGGGTGGCTGAAAAATCTTTCCCTGTGGATTACAGGTAGTCCTTGACTTACGACCACAATTGGGACCTGAACTTCCGTTGCTGAGTGAGGTGGTTGTTAAGTGAGTCACACCCAATTTTACAACCTTTTTAGTGGTGGCCGTTAAGCAAAACATGGTCATAAGTGTGAGAACTGGTCACAAGTCACTTCTTCCAGAGCCATTGTAATTTTGAGCGGTCGCTAAATGAATGGTCGTAAGTGAAGGACTACCTGTACATCTCTTCCTTTTTCCTTCACTGTTTAATTCTTTCTCTTTTCCAACTAGAGAAATGCTGTTCTAAATAAATGGTCTGAGACCGCTAAAACGAGTCCCAGGAACAAAAGGGTGATTCTGCATGAATTCCATCCTGTGTCTGGGTTGTTTGCTTGTTTTCCTCTGCTGTTTTTTTGCTTTTTGTGAACAACTCCAGCTTGGAGCGTGCTCCACCATCGGTTGACTCCTGTGCTTTCTTATCCTTAAAGCAAAAAAAAATAATAATGGCAGACTTCCATATGAGCTTTCTGTGAAAATGTCCTTCTGCATTTGTTGATCATTTAAAAACAAAAATTGTGCATTCTGAACAAGGAGAAAGGAAAACATGGACTTGGACCCTTCGCATCTCCTACGGTGTCTGCTGGGGGTCAAAAAAGTCAAGATGGTGGACATGGCATCATAGTTCAAGCCTGTCCTTTTATACTGCAAAAGAGATAGGGGGCATGTATCAGTCTCCTGTCTGCCATCTTGCCTTTTTTGCCCCTGCCCCTACAGATGCTGCTGGCATTCTCTCTAACTTCAAGAGTCTGAAATAAATATGTTCTTGTAAAGAAGCAGGCAGAAGATAGACTCTTTCCAGTAATTCAAACTGCTTGTTATTCAACTATTTAAACAATTATAAAAGACAACTGGGAAGAGGCCTTCACAGACAAATGGCAGCTTCATTTTGTTTGGAACTTCCCATCATAATTAAATTGTTTAATGACTGCATGATCTTAATAATTGTCTGAATAACTTTTCTTGCCATGTTGCGGTTAAAAACCAGGTGAGGCCACAAAAACATACCTCTTTCCAGCTGGACCTTTATCTGAACTTTGCAAATTTTAATAGAAATGGTTTTTAAATGTTTTTAAAGTTGTAGTCCAGAGTGTACACATTAACTCCTAAATGTAAGCATGCGCTGAAATGCTTAGTTGGTTCAACCCGGAAGGTAGCATGTAGGCTGATCTTCTTTGTTTTTAGCCTGTGGCATATAAGGCAATTTTTTGAAAAGTATAGCTAGGATGCTTATGTTTGAAATAACCACAAAAGTCAGCACCTGTCTCTGTTTGAATGGTTTCACAAAAACCATTCCTGTATATTTAGCCATTCCTTGGCATTTTATGAGTGGCGGAACTGGTTCAGAAATTGCATCTAGTAAGCCACAGTTCACAGAATGGCTGGGCACCACTTTAGCTGCAAGGCAAGAAGACATAGCTATCTGCAACTCTTTAAAGCAGCTGCTTCTCTTCAGATTCACCTTCAAGTCCGAGCACCTCGCAGCCCAAGTTTGCAGGACCAGATGTGCTGGGAGCAGATTGCTTAACCTCCAAATAGAGATTTGTTTAGGGGCGCCTGCAGGGAAGCGAACAACAAAATGTGCATTGCGTTGTCACAAAGCAAACTTTGCCCCTGTTGGACATTGCTGTGATGTTCATAAATGTCATGACGTTGCAACACACATTTTGTCATTCTGATAAGAAGTTCGTGTACTGGGGATGGCCTTTTTACGGGTCCGGTGTGAAGCGCACACAATCTGTATTTATGGCTCCTTGCACTCGCTGCTGAGGTATCAATGTATGCATGTGTGTGTGTGTGACAAATTTATGTGTGAAAATTTCCAGTGATACTGTCCTGGCGTCTTGGCTGTGCAGTGCAAGGATAGTTCTATAAAGCAAGAGTTTGCATGTGGCTGCCTCCTTTGCAAGTGAGAAAATTTAGTGTACAATCTTGCCCTTGTTAACTCAAAAGCAAGCCCTGTTGAATTCAGTGCTTGTGCATAGATACGTATGTTTAGGAAGGTAGCCTTTGTATATTTTAATGAAATCCTGTTTGCACACTTTTACTTGGAAAAAGTTATAACGAGTTGCCTTACATTGAGTCACAAGATTTATCCAGGTTGGCTGTCACCAACTAAGGTCCCTGTGCTGTGCCAAGCTATGATTGATAGTTTCAATTGGATTAGGATTTACTCAATAAACACTTAAGCTCTCATGGGTTGTTTTGGCCAAGCGTAGGGGCATCTTGACCATTGTGGTTTGTGTCGAGCTGTAGAGAGTAAGGAAGATGACCTTGATGGAAGTACTGCATGCAAGAATTGTTACCTAAGAAAAAAGGGCCAAAACATTTTTTTAAGCCCTGGGAAATATTCAGAAGTGGCTCAGGCAGACACTGTCCTGATTCACTGGAATATAAGAAGAGAAGTTTGCAAGATTCTGTTACAGATGGTCCTCGCTTAACAATCATTCATTTAGTGATGTTTCGGACTTACGATGGCGCTAAAACCCGACTTGCGACTGATCCTTGCACTTGTGACCATCACGGTGTCTCGCAGTCATGTGATCGCCATTCGCAACCTTACCAGCTGGCTTCCAGCAAGCAAAATCAGTGGGGGACCATGTGATCTGCGTAATGACCATGCAGTTGACTTAACAACTACAGTGATTTGCTTAATGACCACTGCAGAAATGGTTGTAAAATTGGGTCGGATTTGCTTAATGACCACTTAGCGATCAAAATTCCTGTCCCAATTGTAGTATGTATGTATGTATGTATGTATGTATGTATGTATTTATTAGATTTTTATCACCACCCATCTCCCCCACAAAGGAGGGACTCTGGGCGGTTAAGTGTTGATAAGTGAGGACTACCTGTATTACAGCGAATCTCAATAAATATAGTTATGGTCTTCCACTGGAGTTGATTTTTGGGTGTGGTCAATTTAGTGGGGCTGACAAAAGCCCAGTTAATGGTGAATTCAGGCAGTTTGGCTTCTCCAGCAAGCAAGCCATGGCTTAGCATGATGTGAGAACGTAGTCTCTGGACGAGAAGAATTCTCTTAAGATTTGAGTCTGGAGGTTTTGTTTTTTTTAACTTACGAAGGAAGTGTCGGGGCTCAACCCTGGAACCATTTACAAGTGTTCTGCTGCTGAGCTTCAGCAGCAGGTCGTGAAGAAGCTCAGTGAGAAGAACGTAGGCGGTGAAGATCTGAAAGAGGACACCTTTTTTTTCCCCCTTGCCTCCTTTCTCGAACACTTCAGACCCAAGTTCTGATGTGCTTCCCCTCTTCCAGGTCAGCGTGGAGAAGTGGAATCTCTACAACGCCGCGCGGGTCCACGTTCACAGACCCTCCTGCGTTGCGGTGGAGGTTCAGAGACTCAATGCCCTGGAGCTAGAAAAGAAGATCGGAAAGTCCATCCTTGGGAAGGTGAGGTTATTGCAGCCTTTTATCCTGGCAATCTTTTACCGTCTGAGCAGATGGCTAGCTCCCTGACCCGAAGGAATAAGTTTCATACGGATTGCTCCAAATTTATTGCCCAGCGTTGATTGTTACAGGGATATTCTTTGTTTAGGAGAAGAACAGAAAATTAATTTCATGAATTAACTTGCCCACTTTGGGGGTGACCCTCTTTTGTTCAGTTAATGGCCAATTTCAAGGAGGGAAAATTTAGATCGCAGAAAAAGCATTCACCAGCTTGGCATCATGGCAGCCGGGAGGGGATTTAGACCTTCCAAAATGTGAAACTGAAACCATAGTTGGCCATCAATTAATGTTTTTTTTCTTTCTCTTTTTCCCCAAATTAATTGTTTTATTATAGAATACAAAAAATACACTGTTGAACGCAAATAAAAACCATGGCGGTGTCTATAGAATAGAAGCTGGAAGCTGTGAACCCTGTGATGCTTAATGTGAATCCAGCCTTTCCATTTATATCAGTGTTAACCGTGATTCCTAATATTTTATTCGTTTATTTGATTTATGTAGCCGCTTGTCTCACTTTTAAGTGACTCTAGGTGGCTTACGATAAAATAAATTGAATACATAAAATGCAACAATATAAAAAATAAAAATAAAACACACAGCAGCTGGGCATCATACAACCAATAGATGTATGAACATACTGTAAAGTTACTGAAATGGTACGGTCAATGTTTAATACGACATTGATAAGCTGCAAAATGCAATGAATTATTTTGTAATAGGAAAAAAGTTGCTATTGTTGAACTGAAAGCAAGGGGATTTTTTGCCCTCACCTCTTTGCTGTGCTTTCGTCAGCCTTACGAGGTGGACCAAACAGGAAACACGACCAGAGGAGCTACTGCTACTTCATTGTAAGGCTACATTAACAGAATCTTGCAAGTCTGAAAGTACAAATCTCCTGCCATCTCCTTTACAGCCCAAGAAGCTAGGGAGGGTCCATTTTGAGCCTCTTTCTCCACCCATTATGCAGCTGTGGACTCTGCCCTCTCTTATCTGACTGTTCCCTAGGTAGCATCTCTTCGCCCCGTCTCCCAAGGTCTTTCCCACATACCATTACAGCTTTTTTTTTCTCCCCCCTCTCAATAGGTTCATCTGGCCATGGTTCGTTATCATGAAGCTGGCCGATTTTGCGAAAAAGACCAGAAGTGGGATGAAGATTCAGCTCTGTTTCATCTGGAGCATGCAGCTGAGTGTGGAGAGCTGGAAGCCATTGTAGGGCTGGGCCTCATGTATTCTCAGCTACCTCATCACATACTTTCAGAGGTCACAATACAGGTAAGTAAACAAGGTAATGTCCCTGCACAGTTTGGGACTTGATACTCTATTTGTGTTCTTTTCAAGAAAGTGGAGAAAATTTATCCATTTTCAGCGGCATACGCTGGAAGATATTCTTGTCTACACCTACAAAAGTGGATGGTGCATAAGAGCAATATGTATTTTGCAAATGTCTCTAAACCACTGTTTCTCAACCTCAGCCACTTTAAGATGTATGGACTTCAACTCCCAGAATTCCCCAGCCAGCACGCTGAGACTTGAAGTCCAGTCTTCAGTTGAAGAATTCTGGGGGCTGAAGTCCAAACATGTCAAAGCAGCTGTGGTTGAGAAACACTGCTCGAAACAAACCCCAGATCGATAGCATGAATGATAGATTCTAGTCTGAACTGCATAACGGGTGGAAATTAAGATATGCAAAATCGGTGACGAATCATGGGATAGCTGAGGCTCTCTTGACTGTATGGAATGGGATGCCCGTCAGAGCTGTAATCAGGCCATATTTTCTTACTGCCTTTTAGAGGAGTTAGGTTGCAAAGATACAGGCTTGTTATTCCTTCTTTTTTTGTTCTACTCATTTCCATCTTTTTTTCTGTAGGACACAAAGCAAAACAGAACTAAGGGCTTTGACTATTTGTGCCAAGCAGCAGAAGCTGGAGACCGGCCTTCCATGATTCTTGTTGCGAGAGCTTACGACGCAGGCGTGAACCTGGCACCAGACAGGTACTCTTGTGCCGTTAAAGAGGAGAGTGGACCATCCATACATGGGGCATGGGGCTTGCATCCTGAGACATTTGACCCATGACAAGAGCAAACCATGGACATCATGGAGGAGTTCTTGAACTTTTGGAATGGCATACGCATCAGCACTCTTAATAGGCCGTGTTTTCCTGATGCTCCTTGTAGAAATTGAGTTATTTTTTAATTAGAGCACATGCTACAAAGACATCATTCCTGTTAAGTATTTTGTTGTCTCTTCAAAGACGTTTTTGGAGGGTTGAGGGCTTTCTTTCCTGTGTTGAGGATCTGGTTCCTGCTGGAATAGTCTCTGGGCACCAGAATGAAAAATGCCATGTTCTCCCCTTCGACCACCATAGTTTCTTTCTCTCTAGCTGTGTTTGTGCAGTATTCTTATCTGGGGTTCGCTGATCCATGATTTATGGATTTCAGTTGGTTTTTAGGTAATTCTGCCTGTTTTGTAATCAGTACCAATGGATGCAAGATTCTGTTAGTATATCTTTAGAATGAAAGTAATACTGACCTGCATGACGTTGGCTTTCTAGCCTGGTCTTCCTTGAAAGGCTGACATCAATCTCGCAAGTCTGAATGTGCTCCCACCTCCCTCCCTCCCTCTGTCTTTGTGAGAACTAGGGAGGGTCTTACCCGAGATGTTTTCTCAGGTTACATTCCTGCCCCAGACGCAGTCCAGTTTTATCTGACCGTTGTCTTGGTTGATCCTCCTCCTATCCCTCAAGGCCATTCCTTCTGCCCACTACAGTTTGTTCATGCTGTAAAAACACACTCAATCCATCAGTCACGCCCCTGGAGTTTTTCACGTTGGGTTTTGTTACTTTTAATTCCGCAGAGAGCAGGATTGGAAAGAAGCCTTGTACTGGTACGACAAAGCTTTGAACATGACCGATTATGACGAAGGGGGCGAGTATGACGGCACTCAAGATGAGCCTCGCTATCTCCTCCTTGCAAAAGAGGCAGAGATGCTGATGACGGGAGGGTTTAATTTGGACAAGGATCCGCAGAGATCAGGTAAGAGGCTGGCTTGTTCTCGGCTTGCCCTTGGCAATTCCGTCCTCTTAAATTCTTAGCTATGTGGCTGTAATGGAAGGTGAGAATGAACTTGGAAGACAGGGGAAGAGATGCTGCCTAGGGAGCGATCAGATAAAAGGGAGAGGAGCCCACAATTGAGTAACGGGAAGAGAAAGAAAGAAACGATCTGCAGTTGGTAAAAAGGGATGGCGGGAGATTTGTACTTTCAGACTTGCAAGGTTCCGTAAACGTAGCCTAACAATTTAAAGTGGAAGTAGCTCATGTGGTCATTTTTCCTGTCTGGATTACTTGGGAGGGCTGACAATGGCCAATTGGGGTCCAGGGATCCCAAGACACAGATCTTTGATAAGTAAGTTCATTGCAAGAACTAGGAAAGCTATCAAAAAAAGATTCCAAAGGCTGCCAGGTATGAAACGCAAGCCCTATTTATACTGTCATCGAGTCTTAGGCGTCTCTCACCGTCATTGCTGTCTTTCACTGGAAGCCGCCTGTGCCTGGAGCAGGAAAAAGGGTTTTCAGCTGTCCCTTGTTACTGCAATGGGCTAGCCTAGTCTCAGGCTGTTTGGTGAGAAGAACACAGCCCCACAAGTCACCTTGTTACAGATTAAACCCATTTTCTGGGTTTGCTCCATAGACTGAACCACGAACCTACCCCATTGCCTGGTTCACACAACACCGTAAGCCACAAAAAAACCTAACCAGATCTGCTGTACTATTAGATTTGGAACTCTTGTAGGGGAAGTAGGGTGTGTTCAAGGAGCCCAAGGGTTGGACTTCAAGGTGTGTTCAAGGAGCCCAAGGGTTGGACTTCAAGGTGTGTTCAAGGAGCCCAAGGGTTGGACTTCAAGGTGTGTTCAAGGAGCCCAAGGGTTGGACTTCAAGGTGTGTTCAAGGAGCCCAAGGGTTGGACTTCAACTCACATCAGCTCCAGCTCCACCAGCTGAGCCTGCTGGGAACTGAAGTCAGCACCTCTTCAGGAGACCAGGTTGATCAAGGTGAAGCTGGATTTGGCTTTTACCTGTAATTCTCTCTCCCATTTACCCAGGAGATCTTTACACTGAAGCCGCTGAGGCCGCTATGCAAGCCATGAAGGGGAGGCTTGCTAACCAGTACTATCAGAAAGCAGAAGAAGTTTGGGCCATGATGGAGGAGTGAAAAATGGCAAAAGACGCTTTTTCCTTGTGTATATATCAAGACCGAGAGCCTTTTTTAATTTAAAAAGAAGAAAAAAGTATATTTTATTCAGAAGCTGGCTGGGGAAGCAGGGGAGAAACACGTGGGGTTTTTTTAATGTCCCGTGGGTGGATCTTCTGTTTAAATAAGAACTTTTTTTAATTTCTCACTCGGTTTAGACTCAGACCCGTATTTGTGGTAGACCTGAGTCCTGCGGTTCTGATTCCTCTTGATCTTTTTTTTGTACAATTGTCCAAGCTGGAAACATTTTTGTGTGTGTGTGTTTTTAAATTTGGAAAAAGTCAAAGCTCCTTGCCGTCTGCATTACAGCTTTACCATAGGTGTCGTAGAAGGTTCATTCATGTACGTCTCTTACTTGGCTGTTGGCCTCACTCACAAAAATCTGCAATTATTTTTTTTTGTGTAGGTGGGATATATTTTGTTCTGGGTGTTTATTTGCTTACGATTCAGAATGGATCCTCCCAAATTATTGAATGTTAAGATAGCAAGGAGAGCCAGTTTGGTGTCGTGGTGAAGGCACCAGGCTAGAAATTGGGAGGCCGTGAGTTCTAGTGCTGCCTTGGGCACAAAGCGAGCAGGGCGACCTTGGGCCAGCCACTTTCTCTCAGCCCTGGGAAGGAGGCAATGGCAAACCACTTCTGAAAAGCTGCCTAGAAAACTGCAGGGACTTGTCTGGGCAGTCTCTGAGAATCGGACACAATTGAACGGGTTAAAAGAAAAAAGATAGCAAGGGGGGACAGTCTAAATATCAGAAACTTTTTTTTCTAGGCCGACTTTTTAAATAGCAAAAATCTTTCTCTGTAATAGCTTCAGATGGCTGATCGCTTTATGCCCCAGCCTATATTTTTACTCTGACACCCATTCTGTGAAGGAGGCTTAGCTGAAGCCATCACCCACCCCAGATGAGCTTCATGGCTTAATGGGGATTTAAAATTGAATTGGTTCAGAGTCTCTGATTAATGGACTTCATTGCTAGTTCCTGTAATGCATAGCAGCAGCTGCTGCTGTTGTATTTTGATTTACGGTCAGTGAGCCATCAGTACAGCAAGGGCCAGTGCAACAAAAACAATCTTCGAAAATTAAATAACAGTCAAATCAAGAACAAAAATAAAACTGCAGAATCCCTAAAGGAGAAGCAGAAAATTACATTATAATAGTCCCTGTAATCTGGGACGTTGATTCTATTCTTTTTCTTGAGAGCCACTGACCTGAGCCAGAATCAGGAGATGCAGTTCATTATCTAGGTCCTACAAATGGTGGTGCATTTCAACGTCTAGACCAGAGTTTCTCAGCCTTGGCAATTTTAAGACGTGTAGACTTCAACTCCCAGAATTCCCCAGACAGCATGGCTCGCTGGGGAATTCTGGGAATTGAAGTCCACGTGTCTTAAAGTTGCCAAGGTTGAGAAATACGGATCTAGAAGTTACTAAAACAGCTTTGATTATTTATGCATCTCATTCTAAAACTGGTCTGCTGAACAGAACAGTTCCTAACCAAACATGGGTGCACCCATTTTACAGATGAATACCAAGGCTGAGAGAAAAGCATTCAGCAGCAGGCAAGCCTGGCAAAGGTGGGAAATCCATGGCGATCTACTGCAAATTCCCCAGGAAATCTGCTGGTCAATCCTGAATGACCTTCTCCCAGTCCCTGATCTAACCAGATTTGTCCCTTTTTAAGCAACTAGCTGCTAATTCAAGACGCGGTGAGTTTTGCAGCTAAATCTGTTCTCCCATTTCTTCCCCCTAAATAAGTGAAGAGGTGATTCTTCCCTACTGCCTACCAAGCAATGTGTGAAAATTCAGGTCTAATATTGTGGCACAGGGCACAGCTCTCTCGGAGAATTGTAACCTTTTAGGGAAATTAGTCCTAAAGTGTTGCATCACCCTCCATGCCCAGAGGTGGCAGGAGCTTTTTTTAGTGATTAAAAAATATATATGATCCTTGAAACCAATACGATGCTTTGCTTATCCCAAGTGGATACGAACTGATGTATGAACGGAAACAAATTCAGCTGTAGACATCTGTTGTTTTTTTTAAGTATAGTGGTCACATTGATCTTTTCCTGGATGATGATGTGTTCCCCAACTGCAGCTTTACGACTATTTGCTTGAGTGCAGTTTCATAGTGATCTTCTTGATCGTCAGTTTTGATGATCAAGCTGGAATTCAGATCAGATGAAGCTCGTGTTTCCAAATAAATCTTCGATACAGTCCTGGAATTAATTTTGCAAAGGGCGGTATGGACGTACTTGTAATAAGTAAGAATGCTTTTGCAGAGCAAGGCTGGTGGAAATGAAGAATGGACGTATCCAGAGGCATCCGAGGAGGTCAGATGAAAAAAGCAGTGTTGCACTATTGTGATACAAGCATTGTGTGCGTTCCATGCACGTACAAGAAAGGCAGAACTTGTGATGGTAGGGTGCTTCGGCCTTTTTGAGGAAGCATCAGATCCTGCAGGTGCCTCAAATTCTTCTAAGGCAATGCTTTTCTGTATTTAACTGGAAGTGACCTTTAAGTGGAAGCTCAGCCTGAGATTTAATAAGTGCTAGACTATCCAACGATAGTCGTCTTCGAACCCAAAATCTTCCTATAGGATTTCCTTGAGCATCAACATTTTTGCCATGTTCCACTTCTTACTTGGAAGCATTGCCACCTTAAGAATGATTTGGCTGCTCTTCTGACAGATGACAGGTGTATGGTTAAGTAAAGGTTTCCTTTTATTTTGTGTATATGCCTACTCTGCAACATAAAAGCAGGAATTAAATCTGTAAACCCCACTGCCCTGCAGAGAACAACAAGGAACAGTTCAAGTCAACTTATTGTTATGCCACCAACTGTATTGAATAAGTTATAATAAAACAGTCAGTGAACAGGAAGCTTTTGATTCAGGGTACAGTAGTCCTTAAAAGCAACAACAGTGCTTTGGGCATACTTTCAACAGGTGCACTCATTTTTTAAAAAATCTGTAACGTAAAGCTGATAACATAAAATTCAACAGCTTAATGATGTCACTGTATATATGTCTAGGCCTTCATGTAACTGCTAAGTACAATGCATAAAAATGGGCAATTTTAGAGAAAAATGTTTATTTGGAAATGTTGAGGTTGCAGTTTTACTTCCCTTTACTTGAAAATAAGTTCTACTGAAGTCAGCAGAGTTCAGGAACACCTAAGGTTGCACAGAATAGAGTTTGCAATCTTTGGACAGCATTCTGCAAGATTGTAGGACTTCTGCTTGTTCGTCTATGCAATTAATTGTTAACGTGTGCTTGTGAAACAGGATCATTTTATCCGCTCCTGTGAATGATTGCTAGGGAATGTCCCTAGCCACATTCACATGGCCAAGTTCTTGGAAAGCAGCAGATAAGGTGTTTAACTTACATCTGAACTCCCACATTTCAGCACTGGACATGGGAGCTCTGAAGGAATGATTTCTCTCAAAACATTCCCTGCAGATAGGTGAATCATCGTCAGCCAGAACCCAAGAGTTCAAAGCTTTCTCTGCAGGGTCTTGATTCCTACCTGCAAAAACTTTTCTGGTTTGGCCTTGAGATTCTGTATGTGATCCTTAACTCTGGATCCAAGATTGTAGAGGCCACATTTCATTTGCTAAATGGAAGAAGATGGATTTCTGTTTTTCACCTTCCAATCTCATACAGACGGGGACCTGGAATCTACCAGCGGCATGACAAATGGCGAAGGATGGAGTTAGCATTTTCTGAAAAACCACAGCTTCCCTGTCTGCTCTAAAGGATTGTAGTATTTTGCCTTTAAATCAGATGGTCAATTAATTCCATTTCCTTTTGCACCCTGCCTTATATGCATGCTTCTACTACCTCTCTGCCCAGCAAAAACATGGCAGATCTCATCAAGAGCATCCTGTAGACTCGTCCTGGATTTTATTTACAAGCTTCTGCTATTTTCATTTGCTTTACAGATTGACGAATCTTCTAAAACAGCGATGAATTTAATGTTTTGAGCAGTGCTATGGGCTGGGCCTCTGGGGTATAATGTTTTGGTAAGAGATGCTACCAAACATTGGTTGTGGCTAACAAGCTTTTGGAGCTAGTGCACTCATGGAAGATTGAGCTGGTTGCAAAGAGTTTTAAAGGAACTCAAGGTCCTGTCTTATGTTTACATTGCCCTGCAAAAAAAAAAAAGGCAGAAAAATGCTGTGATACGTTTTCAATAAACTTCCTCAAGGATGAACCTTGGTCTAGTCTGCATGTTTATTTGGGTATCTTCATGGATTTATTTATGTTCTTGAATATATTTGTGGTTGGATAATAGGAGTTTGGGAAACTTGGGATTTTATGGCAGAAGTTCTCAGACTTTGCGGTCTTGGGGCCTCTTCAAATGATAAAACAGTCTGTTTTTCCCTTTCCTTCCCAAATAAAATCAATTATTTCCTGTGATCCTTGCTGGGGAAGAAATGGACATTTTTAGTAATGTATTTTAATATATAGATTGTGGGAATTCACAGCCACTGTGGTTTTAGAAAATTCTGGGACTCTCCCTCCCTCCCTCTCAGCTGCTTGGGGGGACCCTAAGTTTGAGGGGCTTCCAGAAAAAAATAGTATTGGGGATCTCAACTAATTGATTACGTGCCATCAAGTCAGAGACAACCCTTAGTGACCACATAAATTTTCTCCAGGATCTCTCAGCTCTTCCAGTGGTGCACACATCACCTCCACCCCTTGCTGCTGGTCGTCCTCTTCTCTTTCCTTCCCCCTTTCACACCATCAGAGCCTTCTCCAGAGAGCTGGGTCTTCCCATGATGTGTCCCAAGTTGGATGATTTGAGCCTGGTCCTTTGTGCCTCGAGTGAGAACTTGGGTTTTATTTGTTCAATGATCCATCGGTTTGTTCTCTTGGCTGTCCACAGTATTGTCAGGAGTCTTCTCCAGCACCAAAGTTCAAAAGCATCAATACCCTTCCTATCAAAATCCCTCAAGCTTTTTTTTTTCACCTCTGAAAAAATGAAACTGTCCCATCAGAGTGAAGAAGCAGAAGTAGGTAAGAGTGGCTACATCTACTTGCAATGAAAGTGCCAGCCCTTTTTATGTGCAGGGGCATGCATATAAAAAGGCCAGGCCTTTGATCATATGATTGTGGCCACCATCCTGACCGTTTTGAACCCCCCCCTGTGCAGACACCCCTGAACAGAAAAAAACGTGCCACTAAATCAGAGTAGATTTGAGCCAATGTCTTCATACTCCAGTGCCTAGAGTGGCCAACCGCAGGCCAGTGGAAGCAACCAGATAGGAAGTTGCTCCTCTGCAACTAGCATTTATGGGTACACTGCTCCTGACCAGGGAGGCTCAACGCAGCTCTCTTGGGCAAACAGCCCTCATCTTAAGCCTGCCTTCTCTAGCCATCCCTATGTGGTGTTATTGAATAGATCGCGCTGAGTTTGCAAACAAACCTCCGACCGGATTCCTCCGGCACCAGCAGGAGCTTGGCTTAAACCTCCCGTTCCGATCAGAAGAACCGGGCCTGGACGGAGCACGTGACGCCATCCGCCGACGTCACAATGGCCTTTGGAACGCGGCGGGGAAAGCGGAAGCGTCGCGTTCTGTCGCGCCTTTGATCTCCGCTGTTCTGAGCCGCTGATACGTTTCTCCCCCCGCTTCGGGCCAGTTCCTCCCCGAATATTAAGAAAAATAAAATTCGCCCTGGGATCATCCGTCGCTTCCCGGGCAGAGCCCGCGTAAGACCTGTTTCAGCACCACTGTACTCTTTTTTTTTCATGGGGGGGCGAAAAGGCGCATGTCTGACTTGGAAAAATGAACTTCGGGGGGAGATGGGCGGCAACAGAAAGTTGAATGATAAATAAATAAATAAATAAATAAATAAATATACATACTTTTGCAGGGATGAATAAACGCCGCAGCCATCTTTTTCTCACGCAGGTAGCGTGGCCGAGCGGTCTAAGGCGCTGGATTAAGGCTCCAGTCTCTTCGGGGGCGTGGGTTCGAATCCCACCGCTGCCAGTACATTTTGTCCCCTTTTAAAAAAGGGGTCTTTGCAAACCCACGCGCAGCGCTAGACATATATATGCATGCGTGCACACACATCTAGATCGATATATATATAAAAAACACGCGAACCAACACTCACACGGGAGAAAGGCAGGTCTGCAGCGCCCCCTGGTGCTCGCTTCCCCCCTTCCCGGGCGAGCATTATGGGTACAAGAGGCGGCACCCAGCCTCCCCACGTGCTTGGAGGAGTTTCCCCCAACATGGCTGCGAGCTGACATCCGGGTTTGCGGGCACGTTGCGTCCAGTTCGGAAAGGGGGGAGACCGAAGCAGCAGCCCCCCCGCGCAGCGAGGGGTTCATGGTTGGAGCAAAAGCGGTAGGCGCCCTTTGCTTTTCCTTTGATCTCCCCCCCGCCCCCGCTCTGGAGGTTGGTAGATTTGCAAGGCCCGGCCGGGTTGGGTGGTGGGGGCACGATGCCCCCTTCGGATTGCAGAGGCGAAGGGCCCGAGCTGGGGGGGGAGCGCCCACCCTCTCCCATCCCTGGGTCGATCAGCCCCCCCCCCCCCGGAAGAGCGAGCAAGTCAGGCTTCTCAAGGGAGCCTCCTCCGAACCTTGCAACGTCCGGATTGCAGATTTGCTTGCGCGGTTGCATCAGCCGGAGTCCCCTGGCCTTAACCCGGATTCTTAAAGCCCTGTTTAGGCTGAGTTGAGACGCCCTGGCATCCCACCGTGATGAAACGGCAGCAGGGCTGGGAACATCACCCCATGGACCGGCTGCTTGCGTTGCATTCGTCAGGCAGAGCTTGGTTAGTCAGCTGGGGGGAAATCCTCATTTTTACAGGAAGGGGCGTGTGCGTGAGTGTGACCCAAGCGGGGGTCTTACTGGCATTAGCTGCCAGCACTTTTTTTTTTAAAAAAAGAGCGAAAGCCACTGCTGAACCGTGAGTTAAGCTGAATAATCGGATTTTTCCCCTCTCCGTAGCTGTGAGTTTGGCTCAGGAGAGGCATCTCGGAAATAAGAAAAAGGATTTGGTGGCGCCTCCTGGGGGAAGGACCCTTGGAGAGATGAGTTGGGGTGTTTTGATGTCCTGCCTTTTAGGGAGAAGGGCCATGCCCCCTCCTGGGGTTTCCGGGGGGCGGATGAATTGCTGGTGGGCCGGGAGTGGTCAGTGGGTTCTTGAGATTCATCAGCTGGGCAACTCGGTTGGTCCTGGGTTGTCCCTGGGGATCTGAGACGGCTGTGGCCTCTGAGTGCTCAGAAATGGATTAAGAAGGGAATGGATCACTACTTCCTAAGCTTGGTTTGCAACCTTGAGCAGAGAGAGAATTGGGGAAAATGGGGAATGAAAAAAGGCTACCCCGGACAAGAAAAAACTATAGTGGTTGTCTGAATCAAACATAGCTGAAAAACCCAGCAAACGAAAATGTGTATGATCGGTGTAAATAGAGCAGTATTTCTCAACTTCGTCCACTTGAAGACATGTGGACTTCAACTCCCAGAAGTTGGCTGGGGAATTCTGGGAGTTGGAGTCCACACGTCTTCAAGTGGACGAAGTTGAGAAACACTGCCATAGAGCAAGGTAACATGTCTTGTTTTTAAGGCTTGGAGATTTTCCAAAAAATAGATACCAAGCTCATATCCTGGGTCACCCCTAAAATCAGGAGAGTCTTTCTGGTTATGTTGGGGTTATTCTCTTTGCTGCACCCCGAATTCCATAATGCCAGAGTTCCTCATAAACTGACATATTCCATAGTTTTGGAGTATAAGCCAGTGTCCCATTGAGATCCTTCAATATAACTCTTCCCCTAGTAATGTTAATGTTGGTGTCCCTTTGAAACCCAAACCAAGCTGTAATAGCACAAGGCCTAACCACGACTTTTGAATTTCTTGTCCTGTATATTATACTAAAGGCACAGAAAGTGAGGCCTGCAAAAATGGGACAACTGGGACCCAGTATATGCCAAAAAGTTAGCACAGAGTGCAAGAAAATTGTTTTAGGCCCCCACTGGCTTGATTCTTCTTCTTCCTAGCATTTTCCCGCTATTGCGGGATCCTGAAACGCCACTTTGCTCGATCTTCAGGGCGCAAACCCTCGATTTGCATGTCCTTTTTGATGGGGTCTTGCCACCTCTGTCTCGGTCGCCCACGTGGCCGCCAGCCATCGATTTTGAGATGGTAAACTATTTTGGCAACAGTGGAAGGTTCCGCTCTAATGACATGTCCATACCAACGAAGCCGGCTTTCTCTCACCTTCTCTGTAATTAATGACATGCCTAGTTGTTGTTGGGTGGCATCGTTTGTGACGTGATCAAGCAGGGAGATGCCCGATATCCAACAGAGCATACGCATTTCCATAACATGGAGGTGGCTCTCTATCCCCTTTGTTGCTGCCCAACACTCGGTTCCATACAGTGCCACGGGGCCAACCATCGTCTTATAGATCTTAGATTTGAGACGGGTTGGTATTTGTTTGTCGCAAAGCACACCGGTGAGTTCTTGCCAGCGCAGCCAGGCCACATTCACCCTCGCTCACACATCACCACTGATGCCACCGTTACCTTGGAGATGGGAGCCAAGGTACCAAAAGGTATCCACCTTCTTTAAATTTTCTCCGTTTATTTGGAGTGTCCCATGGGTGGTTACAGTCTCTGGGTTTTCAGTTTTCTTTATGTTCCAGCGGAGTCCAAAGTGGCTTGATTGGAACTGAAATAAACTGGTATATTTCCCTACCTTCTAAGTTCAAGCCTCTGGTCTTCACACAAGCTTTGGGCGGATGGATATTTTGCTGCAATTAACTTTGTTGGCTTTGTACTTGGTTTGAGATGCTGTGTAAACCAGTTATTGTGGCTTAACACTGTATGTCAGGAATTGAAAGGGAGTCTTTTAGCCCTGACACCCGTTCTTAACCTGAGCCATAAGCCACTTGTGGCTTGTTCAACCAATGATGGTTAAAGTCATCATGGGTTAGCGTTTCCAAATCAGAACAGATGTTTAGTAATGTAGGTAAAATTTATTGGAGTTTATAATCTCAGTCAGAGATTTAAGCTGTTTTGATCATAGTTACTGATATTCATGCTTTGTTTAGAGCTGTGTTTCTCAACCTTAGCAACTTTAAGATGTGAACTTCAACATGCTGGCTGGGGAATTCTGGTAGTTGAAGTCCACACATCTTGAAGTTGCCAAGGTTGAGAAACACTTGCTTAGAGCTTAAAAGTGATGCTTAGTTTGTTAAAACAATATATTCAGTTATACCCAATGAAAGAATGATGCATTAGAAAACTATACGCTCTGTGACACTTGTAAATCCCTTGCTTATTCATTTCCATTTTATTCTTTATCCCCTTTTTTGTTCTCTTCCCTTGTTTGTTTATCTCCCTTCTCTAAAGTGTTCAGTAAAATGAAAATCCAAAATAAAAAAAGGAAATCAGGGTTTGGAGTAATGTGTGAATGAGTTTATTGAGTTGGAAATGACTGTTTTATTCTATCAATGTGATTATTTTCATTTCTGTTGCAGAGTGGCTGTTGTGTTAATAGTTTTATGCTGATCTGTGACCGAAATCAAATAAGCAAACAAAAGGCTAAGAAAGATAAGAGGTGAAGACAAAGGAATGAGAGAGGAACAGAATGATCTTTTCAACATTTCTTTCGCAAGAGGAGGAGGAGGAGGAGGAGGAGAAAATTTAAGAATAATGACGTTGTTGGTTACCTTTTATATTAACGCTTTGTTTGGAAGGAGACCAGTGATGTGATGAAGAGACCAGCAATGTGATGATTGTGTTTTTATTTCAGGTTACACTGAACAATACCCCGAGGCCAATTTTCTTTCAATGCTAGTATGGCAAATGAAGAAGATGACCCTATTATACAAGAGGTAAGTGGTGACCATGTTTTAAAACATCTTTAGGATCTACTGTAGCTTTTCCCCCCAATAGAAAACATGGTAAGTTTTTCTCTCAAATTATCAGCTAGATCTACACCCAAGTTTTCCTGCCCTGTGAACTGCACATCTGCATTTTGCTGTGAAAACTTAATATCCAGTCTAATTTCAGAGTGCAAAAAGTGCCAGGAAGGTTAAGCTCTAACTCAGCCTTTCTCAACCTTTTGACCCTGGAGGAACCCTTGAAATATTTTTCAGGCCTCGAGGAAGGAACCCCTGCCCATTCAGGCTCAAATATGGACCAGAAGTTACAAAATTATTCTATTAGTTTCATGGGTAGGCCTGTCTATATGCATTCACAGTGCTCTTCAACTAGAAATAAAGAATGAAACTTACCTCTTTCATGTGAAGTTGCCCGAATTTGAAATAATTTTTTAAATAAATTGTGATCTCTCAGGGAACCCCTAGGGACCTCTTGCGGAACCCGAGGGTGCCACAGAACCCTGGTTGAGAAAGCCTGATCTAACTGAAAAAAAGGGATGCTTTATCTTGGCAAATCCAGAGCTTCATGATTATATTCCAGCCTCTCTTGCAAGAGACTTCATTTTCAAACAAAGCATCATTTTCAAATGAAACACCTTTTTAGGGGTGATACCTTTCCAATTCCTGCTTCAATTACTATGCCAACCCCCCTTTTGCATTTTAGAAAGAAGGCTTGAAACCCACCATTATGTATTCCCTTCTTTTTATACCAATGCAGCATTTTTAATTGCTTTGTTCTGAATTATTCTTCTAAATTGTGATTTTTGGTGAGATGCCTTGCAAAGTCTTTGATTGAAATCAAAGATCTAGAAAGTAAATAAAAAATAACCTCAAATATGTCTTCTGTCTTTTTTGTTAGATTGATGTGTACCTGGCCAAAAGCCTGTCAGAAAAACTGTATCTATTCCAGGTATTTTTTTCATGCAAGTTTTTTTAAAAAGAAAAATAGCTGAAACAGTCTTTTAAAACTAACTCAGGTTGCATCTTGGTTTGTTGCAGTATCCTATTCGTCCAGCCTCGATGACCTATGATGATGTCACTCATCTCTCAGCGAAGATCAAACCGAAGCAACAAAAGGTTGGATGTAACTTTAAAACCTTTTTTTAAAAAAATTAAGAGCTTGTTTCAAAACTAAGATGAAGTTTTAATGGTGGAAACAACAGGTAGTCCTCGCTTAACGACCACAATTGGGACCTGAATTTTGGTTAAGTGAAGCTGTCATTAAGAGAATCTGACCTGATTTTACGACCTTTTTGTGGTGGACATTAAGCAAACCACGTGGTCATTAAGCGAATTACATGGCTCCCCATTGCTTGCCAGAAAGCAGCCGGGAAGGTTGAAAATGATCCCATGACCACCGGACGCTGCGACAGTCATAAATGCGAACTGGTTGCCAAGTGCCCAAATTGTAATCACATAACTGCAGGGACGCTGCAACAGTCAGAAGTGTGAGAACTGGTTGTAATTCTGGACCGTCACTAAACAAATGGTTGTTAAGTGAGCACTCCCTGTATCTGGCTAAACCTTTCCAGGAATCCGATTATTTCAGCCTGCCCAGGATGGTTTTCCCCAATACTCCACTCTTATTAGAGATTTTACTTTCTTGCTGGGATCAAATAGGGAATGGCACTCTGTTGAGCTGATCAATCTGTTGTTGCTCAGGTTGAACTGGAAATGGCCATTGACACTTCGAATTCCAACTACTGTCGCAGCAAAGGGGAGCAGATTGCCCTCAACGTAGACGGCACGTGTTCCGACGAAACCAGCACCTACTCCTCGTAAGCGTCGCCTTTTCATCGACGCCCGGTTTCAACTGGGTGGAATCCCATCTCCGTCAGGCTGTTTGTTGGCAGGTTAAAACAGCAGTAGCAGCAGCAGCAGACGCCATGTGCTTTATATTTGCACCTGGTTTTTATTTTTATTTTACTTTTGCCATCTGGTTTCCACTTTTTGGAGAAACGGGGTGAGATCTCAGCTGAGTGGCTCTTGAGGCAGTGGATGAAATCCTCACCGGGCTGATGGCATATACGTATTGGCGGCATAGGGTGGGAATTGCAGGACAACATCACTGGTGTGGATGATGTCCTTTTGGATTTCAGGGATAATTGGGAATGGCGGACACTCCCTCCCTCCAGCTGGCCTGCTAAGTCAAGGTTTTCTTTGGATACCTGGCCCCTAATGTTCAAGCCACCAAGCTCTGCTCTGTGGGACTTTCCAACGAAAGATGAAATGACCTTTAAAAAACTAATCAAAAGGGACATGGAGCCTGGGCATCCCCAAGGGAACGGCCTTTGGGCAGATTGTGCCCACAGACGTCACCTTGGGGATCGAGGGTGTTGAAAATGCACGCTCTTCCCCTTTAGTCTGAGGTCCTGTATTCCCTGTTTTGCAGGAAGCTGATGGACAAGCAAACTTTCTGCTCCTCACAGACCATCAGCAACATTTCACGATACGCAGCTGCTGTCTACAAAAAAGGTGAATGTTATGCCTGCCTTTTGGGGTTTCCAAAATACGCCATTTAAAAAAAACCCACAATCTTCTGAACTTGGGTGCAAAATTGGGTGCATTTCCATACCACCCAAGCTGGCAGCTGGGTTAATTCATAGGCTGGGTTTGCACAGGATCCTGAGCGGCTGAGTTTGTGTGAACCATCCAACCCCATCAGGATCTAACCACGCTTAGCGGGTGGTATGAATGCAGCCACTGAGTTTGCAGCCTTCCTGCTTGAGCAGAATTGTTTAAATGCAGCTAGCAGGAGGCTGAAATCTCTGCTTGTCCACTGCCCCCCAACTCGGTCTCCCCAAGGGCTGCCTATATTTAAATCAATGTTTCTCAGCCTCAGAAACCTTAAGATGTGCCTTCTTCAACTCCCAGAATTCCCCAGCCAGCCTTTCTTCCCAAAATCAGGAGCTTAAAATAATTAATTATAAAAAATAATTAAGATCCACACTTAATTTAAAAAGCCGGGAGGTTTATTCCAAGCTTCCCCACGCAAATGCTTCTAAGGCAGGGTTTCTCAACTGTGGAGACTTTAAGGTGTGTGGACATCAACTCCCAGAATTCCCAAGCCAGCTATTGGTTGGAGTCCACACATCTTAAAGTTCCAGTCTCTGCTGTTTCTCTTGTGAAAAAGCTCCTTTATTCTGTTGCAGGGGAACTCCACTTGACCCCGTTGCATGGGGTCTTGCAAATGCGCCCAAGTTTTGCCTACTTGGACAAAGCTGACGCAAAATACCGAGAACGCGAGGCTGCTAATGACCGTGAGTAGGACGCCGGATTCTCTCTCTTTGTGGCCGGGAAGATTGCCAACCTCCAGCCTTAAAATGGCCGGGTGTGTTTGAACCGGGATGGATTGCTCTTAATGCTTTGGGGCTGCAAAGCACGGTTAATAAGGTTTCTGGGCTGCACCTGAACTAACGGCTGATGACTTTTTGTGATGATGCATTGAGGGCTGCTTATTCAAGGCTGGGACCCTTCTAGAGGGCGTGGTGGACAGCCCGTGCTGGTTGAAGGTTTTAATTGCAAATTGCAATTGTCATGCAGAGAGGGCATGTTACAGACCCCGTCTGTAAAAGAGTTCCATCTGCCGGGGTCTCGGAAGTGAGCCTTCTCTGCAGTAGCTTCTGCCTTTTGGAACATCCTTCCCCCCGAGGTGAGACAGGCCCCCTTGCTCCTGGACTTTCATAAAGAACTAAAAACCTGGTTCTGTCATCAGGCATGGAGTGGGAAGGGGAACAGTCATTCGTGGGGACGGCTAGCGCCTTAGAAGGGCCTTTACACTCATGGACTGAGATACAACCTTAGCCATTGGGATGTTGTTGCGTGTTATATTTTATTGTCTATTTATATTTATATATTTATATTTGTTGTATTATACGGATATTGAATTTTAAATTTTGTTCTGTTGTAAAACCGCCCAGAGTCCCTCCTTGTAGTGGGAGATGGGCGGCGTTAAAAATTTGATAAATAAAATAACATAAACAAACAGATTGCATTCAGTGGCTGAATTCTGGCACTGTCACGATCTCAGGAGTGCCCGCCATTCATGTGAGGCATAATTGTGAGATTTTGTAATGATTGCCTATCCTGATATACTCAGACTCACAAGCAGATACTTAATGATATCTGATTTATTGGAAGAATAGTATGCAAATACAGAGAAAGCTGAGAATGACTAAAAGCGCGCCAAATACAAACTAAAAACCCTCGGCTCCCAACGTAATCCCTCCCCTCGCCCAACTGCAGCAACCACCCCCCTCCCAGGTGCTGTTCACCATTTTCCACACATCCTGGGAAAACAACCTTGAACACGAGATAACCCAAACACATTCCAACCCAGCAGCCAAGAGATAACAACTCCCCGAAGAGGAATCCTCCTCCCTCCTGAGATCAAACACGTATCAGGCAAAGGACATGCGAAACGTTACGATGTACCAGGAACATTGGAACAGTGAACATGACAGATTTTGGCACTCTTTCAAGAGCCTTGGCAACTCGGCTCGCTTGCAAGAAGAGCCTTGGATAGGGAAAAATCGATGATTCCCCAGTTCAGTCTCCCATCTTGGAAGCAACATGCTGGGGAGGAGCAACAGAAAGGAATTACAATTCACACACATCCAGCTTATTGGCTTTCCAAATTCAGCTAATTTCGCACTCTGGCTAAACAGGCTACAAGTAGTCCTCGACTTAGGACCACAATTAGGACCAGAACTTCCGTTGCTGAGCGAGGCGGTCATTAAGTGAGTCACACTAAGTTTTACAATTTTTTGCAGCAGTCGTTAAGTGATTCACTGCAGTTGTTAAGTGAATTACATGGTTGTTAAGTGAATCCAGCTTCCCCCATTGACTTTGCTTGTCAGAAGCTGCCTGGGAAGGTCGCAAATGGCGATCACCTGACCCTGGGATGCTGCAACCATTGTAAATCCATGCCAGTTGCCGAGTGCCTGAATTTTGATCACGTGACTGCAGGGATCCTACGATGGTCCTAAATGCAAGGAGCGGTTGCAATCACTGTTTTCAGTGCCATCGTAACTTCGAATGGTCACTAAACAAATGGTCATAAGTCGAGGACTGCCTGTATCTTCCTATATTTCCTTTGCAGTTGTGAAAATCCATCCAACGCGGTTGGTGTTCGTTCCCACTTGCAGAAAGCTTGACTGTCAAGATGCTTTAGGCTTAACATTCTCCTTTTTCTTATTGCAGATGGTGATTCATCCCAGGATGAAGCTGAGGAAGATGTCAAGCAAATCACGGTAGGTCAAGATGTTCTCAGACACCTCCCTAACTCCCAGGAGTATAAGAAGTTGCCCCCTTTTGGTTTCTTTTTGGGGGGGCGGTTACTTGCTTTTTAAAAATTACTATTACTTTGCTCTTCCAGTCTGCTGTATCTTTGGTGTGTTTTTTATATATATTTTGGTTCCTGGTGAATAGCTGCCCAGAGTTTTATGGGAATCATTTTGGCTTCAACACAGGTAGTCCTCACTTAACAACCATTTGTTTAGTGATGGTTCAAACTTACGATGGTGCTGGGAAAACTGACTTATCTCACACTTGTGACCGTCACAGCCTCCCCGTGGTCATATGATCAAGATTTGGGCACTTGGCAACCAGTTTGCTTTTATGACCGTTGCCACGTCCCCATGGTCACATGATCACCATTTTTGACCTTCCCAGCTAGCTTCTGGCAAGCAAAATCAATGGGGAACTGCATGATTCACTTAATGACCACATGGTTTGTTTAATGCCCACAGTGATTTGCTTAACAGCCACCACAAAAAGGTTGTAAAATCGGGTCGGATTTGCTTAATGACCACTTCACTTAGCAACCAAAATTCCAGTCCCAATTGTGGTTGTTAAGCGAGGACTACCTGTATCTCTCAATTCTTTATGTTCTTTGCTTGCTGTTGCAAAGGAGATTTCAGTTGTTTGGAAAATGGGGTCTTCACCCGCTCCCATCATGCTGGGAGTTTTGATCCCATCCCATAACAACAAGGGTGTCTTTTTTCAGGTGAGGTTCTCCCGCCCAGAGTCGGAGCAGGCCCGCCAACGGCGGGTTCAGTCTTACGAATTCCTGCAAAAAAGACAAGCAGAAGAACACTGGGTTCACCTCCATTATTACGGTTTGAAGGTAGGTCTACAGAGCTGTGTTCGTACAGCATGTTAAACTGTGGTTTGGTTAGCCGTAGTTTGTTGAATGATCTATAGTTGGCGGGGTTTGCGTAACAGTTTGGAGAGAATGGACTTTAAGGAGAAAAAGGTAGCAGTAAGTGGTTTGGCAGAGGGGGGAGAAAGGACCACAGTGGGTGGAGCCAGATCTCGAGGGTGGAGCCAAAATTTCTGATTTTTATCATGTTTTAGGGGGTGTTCTTGGTTTTTCTTAAAAGAAACAAATAACTTTGTGCCAGTTTGGGTGTGTTTTTCACTTCAACACGGCAAGAAACTGTGCTGGCCATTTTCAACACTCTCAAGCAGAGCTGGTTCTAGGGATGAGGAAAGGGGAATTTGAGGACCTTGCGTGGCATTGGGGCTACAAGTTGATGCTTCCTTCCTTTCTTACTTGAATACATATAGCTTCCTTCCTTCCTTCCTTCCTTCCTTGAATACATATAGCTTCCTTCCTTCCTTCCTTCCTTCCTTTGTAAAAAGCTCTGCTCCTTTTTCTGAATAGGAAAAAAGGGTTTAAGCTTAGCTCTTCAGCTCCTGCCAGTATATTTTCGTGCAATGGGCAGAGAATCCCAGCTGTTCCACTCCATGTTTTATTGGGCCTGAAATGGCCATTAAAGCTGGTGGAATCCATCCCTGGTGATGAACTTTGGGCTTCCCCTTCCATTTCTCCTAGGACAGCCGTTCTGAGCATGAGCGCCAGTATTTATTCAGTCAAGGTCACAGCATGGCTGGGAACACGGAATTAATTAAATCACCAAGGTAAGGAAAACATGGCTTTGGGCAGGAGCACGATAGGTCAGTATGGATCAACCTTTGCAGATGTGGTTTCTTCTGGCTGTTTTGGGGTTACACCTCCCAGGCTTTCCCATGATGGCAGTGCTAGCTGGGAATAATGGGAGGTGGTGTTCCAACATATCTGGGAAGCTCCAGAGAAGAGAAAGTTGGTTTCATGAATATGCTGTAATTTGAATTCATGCAACTAATAATGGACTGCTTTGATTACTGGCCAGGATCTTTGACAACTTACTTTCTCTGTAGCAAAATTAATTGACCAATCATCACAAGTTTGTGATGATTGATTGATTGATTGACAATTGACAAAATTAATTGACCCATCATCACAATCCATTGTTCCTTGTTTGAGAAATACGGTGAACTCTCAATTTAGTGGTTCTTGAGGCAGTGGATTTTGAACACCGCGGATGAAATTCCCATTGGATTGATGGCATTTATGGATTTATGGCGTAGGACGTGAATGAAATTGTTCCTTCAACTTCTAGAGTCTACAGATCTAACCATTGTTGGGTGAATATTCACACTTTAACCACTTGCAGATCTATTCATTGTTTGTCCTGCTATCCAAGCAACGTAATCTTTGAACTGACTGGTAGAATATAAGAATATCACTACCACTTCCATTCCCATCGCTCAAAAGCAATTTGACAATGATCCATGATTGTCAACATTATCCCTGATCTTACAGTGCTGCAAATAAGGAACAAAATCTACTCCCCCATCCTGAAAAGCTGTAGAATTCCCACAATAACAACAACAAATCCTTATCACATTCTACCAAGAGAAATTAAAAAATAAAGAAGGAAAAACCAACCACCCAGCCATTTGGAAGGGGAGAAGAGAAATAATAGGAATCATGTCCATTTCCCCCAGCTAAGGTCAGTTGGGCTACTCAGGAGGAGACACAGAGCTGTTGAGCCATCATTCCTCTTGCAGGAATATTGGCAGTATTGTTGCTTATAAAAACTCAGGTCAATATGCCCCACAGTTTATCCAGTTGATTGGCTTGGACAATTCTGATGGGTTGTCTTCTCAAGGCGAACCTGTATTCCTTCTTCTCTCTCCACAGTGAATACTTGATGATGCTGGTCCCACCAAGCGTACAGGAAGAGAAGTAAGTCACTTGGGATCTCTCCCATTCTCAGGGGAAAAACCTAAAATTATGTAACTTCTTAAACGTCCTTCGCTATGTATGACTGGTAGTTTAACCTTCTCCCCATCCTGAAGAATGGACCAGACTCACTTGGCCCCAGGTCCTTCACGGTTCCTTCTGAAGATGAGCCGTACAGGCTAGGTTTACATGGAATCACTAAGCTGGGATTTTTAACCATAGTTCGAGGCTACCATAGTGGCCTGCATTCAGTGCTAAGCCATGATGGGTGGGCTAGTCATGGCCTTTGCAACTCTCTCAGTGAAAGGTCTCCAAACTTCCTTGGATTTCCAAATTGTGTTGCCCCAACCATGGTGGGAGATGATGGGAGTTGTCATTGAGTGCATCTCACTGGTCATAAACTCCTTGGGGGTGGATGGGAACTGAGATGAACAGATTGGTGGTTTGCCGGAATCTGGCATATCTTCTTGGGTTAAATGTGTTGAAAACTGGGTTGCTTCTTCAGGGGCATCTGTGGGGACACAAGGAAAGAGTAAGGGACGGGTGCATGGTGACATCGTTGCATATATGGCTTGCACTGTATAATTTGGATGTGACCATCACCAAGTGTGTGTCATCACGGTGGGTTTGATAGATCCCAACGTCATCTCTATTTTCTCTTTGGAGTGTTTGTCTTGGAATATCCAGATCTCAGGATTCAATGTTGGTCAGTGGTTTACTTTTTTTAAAAAAATGTTTATTTTGCAAACAGGGAAAAGCCTGTAGCTCCAAGCAACGTGCTGTCTATGGCTCAGCTGAGGACACTCCCTTTGGCCGATCAGATTAAGATTTTGATGAAAAATGGTACGTTCTGTTATTTCTCTTCTTCCCCCCAAATTTTCCCTTAACTAGAGTATTTTGCCCGCTGAAGCAAGCAAGTGGGTCTGCGGTTAGTGGCAAAAGCTTGTAGGGTTCAAGGACTGGCCCATTATTGGGAACGGTATTTGTTACTGCCTTTGGGGGGAAGTTTTTCAACTTCCTATTCTAGCTCACGGGTTGTGATTTCCAAGTGGTCTCCCATCCAAGTATTAACCAGGATGCTTTGGTTGAGAATAGCCCCTCCTGGATTTGGCCCATGATGAATCCTGGGTTGGGTTCTTAGCATCAGGTCTTGATCAGCCCTTCCTGTTGCTCCCCGCTTTCCCTATTTTGCAGGGCTTGCTGGCTGGGGGATTATGGGTATTGTTGATTCCTGCTTTCTCAGGTGCTGATGGATCCCTGCTTTTTCCCTCTGCAGTGAAAGTAATTGCGTTTGCCAGTTTAATGAGCCTCTTGGCCTCCGGGACAGATCCGACTGCAGTTTTGCGAAGCATCCAGCAGGTGGCGCTGCTAGTCCAGGGGAACTGGGTGGTGAAAAGGTAAAAGAAAAAGTTTTATTTGATTGCATGGTGTCTTGCAGATTGCAGATTGGCCTGCAAATCCCTAAATTACCAGCCAGGGTGGGCCCTGTGGCTTCTGGGAGCCGTAGTCCAACAGGACAGCGAGGCTGTAATAAAATCCAGAGGTTCTCTACATGTACCACCCTGAAGGTGCTGGAGACTGGAAGTGTCGATTTATTGTCAAATTTATTTTTCAAATTTTTATAGCCACCCAGCTCACAGACAAGCAACTCTGGGTGGCTATATTGCTTTTTAACATTGATTTTAATGTTTCCATTTTATTCACTCGGAGAGGCTTATTCCCTGCATGCAGAAGGAAGTGGAAAATCATGCAAAACAGCAAACATCAGGAGACTCTCTTCCAACCACTTAAAAAAGTTATAATAAAATTATAATAATAAAAAAATAAAGTTCCCCACAACTTGGGGGTAGCTCAGCATCCAATCTCTTCTCCCCACTGTAAGAGCCAGGTGCAGCCCACCCTGTGGAGGGCAGATGACAAGGTTTGGGGTTTTGGAAAAGAAGCCAAAATAAAGGAGGCAGGGTTGGTGAGTAAAATCAGGCCTGGGGAGGCATTGGTTAAGGAAAAGTAAAAGTATACAAAAAAAAGAGAGAGAGAGAGAGAGAAAGAAAAAAAGTAAAAAGAAAGCATTATTATGCCTTCCCTACTTCTTTCTATCAAGTAATTACCATCTTACTCTTTTCCCTACGCTCTTTGGCCCTTTTTAATACCTAAATCATCAATTCAGTCTTTTCTTCTTTCAACAAAAAGTCCGTACAAGGGTTCCAGTCTTTCAAAAAAGTCTTTGTCGTTTTTTTCCCCAACCAGACTGGTCAGCTTTGCCATTTCAGCAGCTTCAGTTACTTTTATAATCCAGTCTTCCACTGTTAAGTATTTCATTACTTTTCCATCTATAAGCATACAATCACCTTTATGCAGTTATCACATACAATATTAATTTCCTATATTTCTTTTCTAATTCCACATCCATAAAACCCAATATACATAATTCTGGTTCAGAGAATTCAACTCTGGAACTCCCTGCCACAAGAAGGGCGAAGGGAGTATCAGGTTCAGTCAGAAGGAGATGATATAAATACCCACCTTGGTTCTAAGGGCAGGAAGGAAACGCCAAATGCCTAATCTGGTTATGAGCTTCCCAGAGGCATTGCGAAAACAGGAGCTGGGGCTAACGATATAGTCCAAGAGGGGGGGCCAAAAACATTGAAAAGGGCCCTTACAAATTCTGAAATCCATGTGTAACCAAAGGGTGTGTGTGCTTGGTGTTCTTTTAAACCTGGGAGGCTGCCTCAAGGTGGCTCACATTTTGCTTTGGAGCCTTGGTGTTGAGGATTAACTAAGTTATGGCCCTCGCTGCCTGGAGCAATGCTGGCTGATAAAATATGCTGGGCGTTCTGCTGAGAAAGTTGGCTTCAGATCTCTCTTGAATGCAAGGCTGGTTGAGAAACACTGGGAGAGAGAAACATTGGGGCAGAGTTGGAGGGGGAACGGTGTGCATGCCTCTAGGTTCCTGGTGGGGAAGCCCTCTCTTCCCATCTTTGGTGTAACGGTATGTGAGAAAGACCTTGGGAGACGGGGCGAAGAGATGCTGCCGAGGGAACGGTCAGATAAGAGAGGGCAGAGCCCACAGCTGCATAATGGGAGGAGAAAGCAACTCAGAGGGGTCCCTCCCTAACTTTTCAGGTTGTAAGGAGACGGGGGGAGATTTGTACTTTCAGACTTGCAAGATTCTGTTAAGTAGCCTTACAACAAAGTAGAATTAGCTCATCTGGTTGTATTTCCTGTTGGGTCTACCTGGGACGGCTGGAAGGAGTTGCACCACCCCGAACAGAAGCGGTGCACAACCTGGGGGTCCTCCTGGACTCCCGGCTCCTGTTCGAAGAGCAGGTGGCAGCTGTGGCCAGGAGGGCTTCTGCACAGCATTGTTTTGTGCGCTAGTTGCACCCCTTCCTGGACTGGGAGGCACTGCTCACTGTCACTGAAGCCTTAGTCGCCTCCTGAGTGGGCTACTGCAGTGTGCTCTACATGGGGCTGCCCTTGAAGACTGTCCGAAAGCTGCAGCTGGTGCAGAAGGCGGGAAACTGGGCAGTTATGGCTGCACCTCTGCACGCCCACGTTACACCTCTGTTTGCGAGTTGCGTTGCTTCTAGGTGGAATCTAAGGTTCTGGTTGTCACCTATATGGCCTTTTGTGGCGAGGGGCCGGATTACCTGTGGGATTTCTTCTCCTCAGTTGCTTCTCCATGCTCCACCAGGTCCAACAGCAGGCGCACGCTCCAGGTCCCCTCAGTTAAAGAATGCCATATTCGGAGTCCCTCTTCGGTGGGAGATGGGCGGCAGTATAAATTCAAGAAAGAAAGAAAGAAATATAAATAAATATAATGGGGCCTAGGAAGTGGGCCTTTTCTGTCTGCCCCCTGGAACTCCATTCTTCTGAGATGAGGTTGGCCCCAACCCGCCAGCCTTCCACAAGGAGTTGAAGACCTGGATGTGCTCCAGGGCATGGGGGTGAGGAGGCTGGACGGCCCGTGCATGGTTGTCCTGCTGCCTGGGGTTTATTCTCACTCTTCATTGTTGGTTCTTTACATTTTATGGATATTCTTTTTATTGTTTATGCTTGTGGGCCACCCAGAGTCTCATCTGTGAGACGGGTGGCTGGATCAATCAGTTTGGTTTAATGAATCAAAGTAGACGAACAAAATCAGAGCACTTCCTGCTAGATCAGTAGCATGCTGGAAATCTCTGCCTTCTACAGCGACCTTCTGGGTCAGTTCCCCTGGGATACCCCTTTCTCTACTTCTTTTAATTTAACTGTTCAACTCAGCCCGGGCAACTTTAGTCTGGCACCCTCCCAGGACTACGATGGGTCAGATGCATCTCGAGAGTCCAGCTGGAGGAAGCAGGATGGATTTCTACAGTCTACTAGCTTCTTCACCATTGCATTTTTTGAAAACATTAGCTTTTAGAGTCCCCGCTGACCTCGCTGGGCTGCGAAGGATCAGTTTTGCCCTTGGGAAGTCCTTCCAGCCTATAATACACAAATGTAAATGAATAAAAAGAATCCACTTCCTTAAAATGAAGTGGTGATTGATCAGAATATAGATGGATTGCATCTAATTCAATGTAGGATTGCAACTGAAGGAAGGACTGGCAGTGTAGTGCTGTTAGGTCCAAAAATACAGGCCAGATCCTAAAATGGCAGCCACAGCCCTCCACAATTAAATGAAAAGAAATCTTGCAGGAACCCCAAATCTCACGATATCTCAGTAAATCCAAATCTCAGGGAGATCACAAAAATCGTGCAAGATTTCAGACTTTTTTTAAAACTTGGGTGATGGTGCCCAAGGCTTAAAAAAGAATGCTAAAAATTAAATTTTAATCCATTTCATTACAAAGGCCTCTGGTTTACCTTTGGAATGCCTTTGCGTTGCAAGATGGGGCTGGGTCGGTGCCTGGAATTTTTGCCCTAGTTGCCAGGGGGGCACTGCAGCTAATAAATATTTATCTCCCCCACAGTGACATCCTTTACCCAAAAGATACGTCCAGCCCACACAGTGGCGTCCCAGCCGAAGTCCTTTGCCGAGGGAGGGACTTTGTTGTGAGTACCAAAACACCCAATGCTGGCTGGGGAATTCTGGGAGTTGAAGTCCACACGTCTTCGAGTGGCCAAGGTTGAGAAACGCTGGTTTAATGTCCTTTCTCTGAGGTCAGATTTTAATTTCCCCTCTTTGGGGAAAGGGTTGGGTAAGTACATCAGGTCTGATTGCTTCCTTCTTTTTCAGATCTGGAAGTTCACCCAGGATCGATGGGTGGTACGGAAAGAAATTGCAGCTGTAACAAAAGTAAGTTTCTTCATAGACCTTCGTTTTTATCAGGCTAGGTGATATTGCATCAACTGTGTTCTTCAAGGCAGGACTCCCCAAATTTTGCTTGTCGGCATTTCCCAACTGGGTCTCTTTCCAGAGGGATAGACCACTTCCCAGAATTCTCTGCAACGGCTGTGCTGGCTGGGGGATTCTGGGAATTGAAGTCCACACATCATCAGGCTGGTGGCCCAGATTTGATGACAGAGAAGGATCTAGGATGCATAAATTAGGACTGGAGATCCTATGGCCTTCTGCATGTTGCTAAATTGCATCGTGCCCAAGACTGGAGGACTGATCTGTTTTGTAGCATCCTGTGACAAGCAATCCAAGTTTGATTTATACTGTTTTAAAATGATAGTATCGCTAGCTCTTAGGGCAGGGTTCCTCAGCCAGGGTTCCATGGAGCCCTAGTATTCCACGAGAGGTCACTAGGGGTTCCCTGGGAGATCACAATTTATTAAAAAAGTTATTTCAAATTCGGGCAACTGCACATGAAAGAGGTAAGTTTCATTCTTTGTTTTCAGTTGACGAACGCTGTTCATGCATCTAGACGGGCTTACCCATGAAATGAATATAATCATTTTGCAACTTCTGGCCTATCTCTGAGCCTGAATGTGCAGGGGTTCCCTGAGGCCTGAGAAATATTTCAAGGTCTCCTCCAGGGTCAAAAGGTGGAGAAGGGCATAGAGTGATCTCTATATATTCTTAGAGATAGTAGTTAACTTGCTTTCACAGTAAGCAGCAAAGAGGGAACGCACGGAGGCTTCCCCATTAGAAATAAACTTTCCCACACTCCAGATCCTAGCTTGTCCTCCTTGGAGTCAAAACTTTCTCTGCCTCTTATTCTTAGTCCCATGGTGGAGTTGAAACTTGAAAAGGCAGAGCCAGACCTTTCGGAGAGGGCGTGCAATCACACAAGCGCCATTGCAAAAATTCCACTGATGAGTCTTTTTATTACTGCGGTGTTTGAAATGTGATTTGCACCCACACCCCAATACTGGAGAAGCAAATAAGCTTGCCTTTTTTAATATGTATATGTGTGTGTTCGTGCATGCACACATGCATATCTGAGCTCATAAACAAGTGGTAACAGGTTCCTCCTTGGAACGAGAGTTTGCATCTGTTAAGGCGTAGTCCAGTCTCCCGCTTTTCTCTTTGTCGGACCACGCCCCAACACTTGGGATGACCCTTATGCTCGTAAACGCCGTTGTCTTCTCTGTCCGATTAATTAGAACTGCAGCTAAATATTTGAAAGCAAGTTATAAATACACAGCTTGTGCAAAAGTTAGAAATGGACGTTTGCTGTATGGACCTCCTTTCACCGTCAGCTCTGTCCTCCCGACCTGATTTCATGCCGTTGGAAATCACTAGCGAAGCATTGCTAGTTTGGCAGCCCAGTTGGATTTGACCGTTTCCCCAAATGGAGAAGCCAACCCAGGGTGTTCGGTATGGAGGCTCAATAGATTTCCTTTCGTTCACCCTGCCCCAAGCCCGTTCTCTTAAACTTGGCTTCGCTCATCCAGTGATGCCGGTGCCCATAACAATATTTGTTTTGCAAAAAAACAGGCTAGCCCACCTCTTCTGAAAACAAGTTAAAAGGAATTTAATTTGTCTGTGCAGCTTGGCCCGGAAGATGTGAAAGATTTCCTGGAGCACGTCTCTTTCTTGAGGATAAACCAAGGGTGGGAATTCAAGCTCCGCTATGATGAAGATTTTGTAAAGAAGCATCCAGATGTGGTGCAGAGGCAAAAAATGCTTTGGATGGGTATTCAGGCCAAGTAAATAATTTACTTTACTTTCCCTTATTTTTTATTTTTTACAGCAGGGGGAGAAATAAAACAGAAAGAGGAGTATTAGTTTCCCTGCCACACTTTTTCCTGCAGTCTAGGATACTTGTTAATACAGATGGTCCTCAACTTATGACCATTTGTTTAGTGACCATTCAAAGTTATAATGGTGTTGGGAAAAGTGACTTGCGGCCAGTCCGCACGCTTAGGACCGCCACAGTGTCTCTGCAGTCACGTGAGCAAAATTCAGGCATTTGGCAACCAGCCTGGATTTACAACAGTTGCAGCATCCCAGAGTCACGTGATTGCCATTTGCAACCTTCCCAGCCAGCTTCTGGTAAGCAAAGTCAATGGGGGAAGCCAGATTTGTTTAATGACCACGTGATTCACTTAATGACCATGGCAGAAAGGTCATAAAATCAGGCATGACTCACTTAATGGCTACCTCACTTAGCAACAGAAGTTCCGGTCCCAACTGTGGTCATAAGTTAAGGACTACCTGTAAAAGTTTGGTCTAGTGGTTAAGGCACCAGGCTAGAATCCAGGAGGCTGTGAGTTCTAGTCCCACCTTAAGCATGAAAGCCAGCTGGGTGACTTTTGACCAGTCACTCTCTCAGCCCAGCCCACCTCACAAGGTTGTTGTTGTGGGGAAAATAGGAGGAGGAAGGAGTATTAGGTATGTCCCCCGCCTTGAGTTATTTATAAAAGTAATAAAGGCAGGATAAAAAATAAATAAATAAAACCAGATTGCAGGGGGTTGCTTTAAAAAACTGTCATGGCTCTGAAGCCAAAATGATGCACTGGAGCAGGTGTGTGTGTGTGCGCACACAGCAATAACTAGCATATCAGACTACCTTAAAGAAGCTGCCTCTTTCCCTATGTTCACACGGTAACTGCATTCTGCCAGGGAAAACGCATTTCAGTGAAGGAAGCGCCGGCAGTGTGCCTGATTGGTGGCCCCTGAACTTAAACATACCTTTTCCTGGGATTGCACCTCTACTGTGTGAGTCTGGGAAAACACACATTTTCCTGTAAGAGATGCTGACCCCAAAACACCTGTTCCACTTTGGATTTGAAGTGCTGCAGGTTCCTGGCGGTTGCTAACAAATCCGGTCAACATGCTTCCAGAGACGAGTTTTCCTTTCCTCTTATTTCCAGGCTGGAAAAAGTGTACAACCTGTCCAGAGAGCACCTGGCTTCAAAGAAACCAGCAGGTAAGGTGTTTGGAGAACCGGGGACACCTAGTTAGAAGGCAGCAAAAGGTCCCAGAAGGCTAAAACGATGTTTGCAGAGGCTGGATTTACTTAGATTTGATTAAATCTTTGGTCCGTCATGCTATTGTGGCCTCTTAGGCAATCATAGTTTAATAAAAACCATGGCTTACCACAGTGTAGTTTGCTTTTTTTTTTAATGCGTAAGACCTAGGAAGAAGTCATCATTGTTCCTAGGTGTGTAGCAGTGCCTGAACAATCCAAGAGCCATTTTGAATAAATGAAGGTCCTCAAAAGCAAAAACAAAAAAAAGCCTCTTGGATTTTTTTGGCAAGGCACTGATTGATGTCAGCCTTCCAGGTAGATCAGAGAGGAAGCAGGACCTGATGAGCTAATTCTACTTTATTGTAAGGCTACATTAACTGAATCTGGCACGTCTGAAAGGACAAATCTCCCGCCAGCTCTTTTTATAGCCTGGGAAGCTAGGGAGGGTCCCTTCTAAGTTTCTTCCTGTGCTTCGGTGGCCTGTTATGCAGCTGCGGGTTCTCCTGCCTTTTATCTGATCATTCCTTAGGCAGCATTTCTCTCCAGCTCCCAAGGTCATTCCCACATACCATTACAAATGTCAAAAAAGACAATCTTACTCGGCTACAAGTGACCACCACCACCCACAAATGTCAGTCCGACAAGGTAGAGCAGGCCGAGAAACCAATGCCATAGTTTAACAGCTATAGTAATAGAATCTTTCAAGCCTGAATGTGCTTCCTCTCCCTCACTTTATCTTCGTGTGGACTAGGAAGGGGCTTGTCTGAGGTGTTTTCTCAAGTTATTTTCTGGGCCTGGGCTCAAGCCCCTCTTATCTGCCATTGGCTGAGTAGCATCTCTCCCTCCTATCCTTCACGGCTATGCCTTCCACACTAGATGGAACAGATTTCTTCCTGTCATCTTGGTCCAAATTAACCCTGCTCTCTTTTCCATAGCTGCTCCAGTGCTCACTTCTGGAGAACAGAGGGTCAACCTGGCCTGGACCAAACTCAACCAGAGCTACAGCCAGCTGGAGCAGGACTACCGAAAACGGAAAGCAGGGAGCCGGTTGGACGAGTCTCCTCACGAGATGGACCTTCTTGGAGTCCGTATCAAGGAGGAACCGGTGAGCGATGAGGAACCAATGGAGACCTCTGTCCCCGACAGCCTCAATAATGGACTGGTCAACGGGATCCATTTGGAAGATAGCCTGGACTCCTTCAATGGCCAGGTGCCGGTCCCAGAGAGGGTCACCGAGGAACTGCGATCTTTTGTGGGGGCGACATTTAAGAAACAGTATGTCCTGACTCTGAACGAGCTTAAACGATTATTTAACCTTCATCTGGCTAGTTTACCTCCTGGGAATCTTTTGTTTAGTGGGATTTCGGACAAGATGTTGCAAGACATGGTGTTAGACATAGGCTGCAAGCAAATCATGGTGCCTGTAAGTGGATTTCTTCTCTTCTTGTGTTGTTATTTTTAGCATCTGGATGCGAGTGAATCTTCTGATGCAGGGATAAAGAAGTGTCTCCAGGTTGAAGGCCTCTTGGGGGGGTTGGCTGTCTCTCAGAGATAATATCTCCCCACCCCATTAAGCGGGTCAAGTCAAAGAAACGAATGGTACGAGGATAAAACTGCATTTCATTCCATTGTTTTAAATGCAGATACAGTCAGTTCAATACAGTTAACAACTGCACGCTGGGTTTTAGTAACATTGTTTACTTTCATATTAAAAACTACAAAACAGTGGCATCTTTTGGAAGGACTATGGGACCCCAAGGGTCTGGCTGTGGCCCCAGAGTTCAGGTTAATGACTGTAATGGCGTATGAGAAACACTTTGGGAGACAGGGTGAAGAGGGTGGGAGAAATGTACTTTCAGACTTGCAAGAGTCTATTAATGTAGACTTATAATAAAATTGAATTAGTTCATCTGGTTGCATTTCCTATCTGGTCTCTGGCTGACATGAATCTTGCAAGTCTGAAAGTACAATCCTCCCCCATCTCCTTTACAGCCTGAGAAACTAGGGAGGGTCCCTTCTGAGCCTCTTGCTCCTTCCATTGTGCAGCTGTGGGCTGTGCCCTCTCTTACCTGACCATTCCCTAGGCAGCATCTCTTCGCCCCTTCTCCCAAGGTCTTTCTCACATACCATTACAATGATGTTAGGTCTAGTTAATGTCTGTTGAACCTGTCTAAGAGTGGGATCAGGACATTTCAAGCTGCCCATTGGTTTACCTGCTGTGATGTCAGAAAGGTGCCCCTTTGGGCTTGATGGCTGGTAAAAAGCCAAACATTAAGAACCTCTGTGGTTTATTTATTTATATTTCAAATTTCCATCACCGCCCATCTCCCCAGTTGTCTTCAAAACTGACCATGGTGTAGTTCAACAGCCTCTTTATTTTTTCCTTAAATGGGTTTGTGGTTGAGTTACAGAGAATGCAAGGTTTTAGGAGGGATTGGTTGGATTAAAACTAGGTCCTCCAAAGTTGTCAGTATCAACCCCCAAGGGTCGATGGGATGATCCCTTATTACTGTTGTCATCATTAATATTCACGGTACTATTAGTTAAAGTAGCATTTATTAAATTATTTTCTTACAATGCATGTTTGGGGGTCAATGAACAATCTAAAACTTCATGAAAGGGTCGATGAGCTGAAGAGTTTGGGGAACCCTGGATTAAAATGAGCTCTCCCAGCATCAGAGTTTAGCATGTTGGGGAACACAGCCCTGTTGCCTTTGTGGGTGTTGATAAGGATTTTTGAGGTCTCATCATGATCAGGGCTGTTCCCCATTATGGTATGGGTGGCCCAGGAATGATAGAGTCTTCTTTGTATCAAATCCACCCTGAAGATAGAAAACTAATACTTCTGGGGATAGATGTTCTCCTTGACATGCCATGGTTTCTAAATGTGGTGTATCAGTATTTATACCTGTAAGCCTGTCATCTGAGATCCACCCAACTTTGGAAGCGTTCAGAGGATTAAACTTCTGAAAAAGATGACTAATAATAAGCTGAGTTGCTCAGCTCATTCCATGAGGCCTCTGTTCTTGGAATTTCCTGGGGCCATTTTGTTGGCAAGGAAGAAAGGCAGTAGCCACAGTTGGTTGTGTGGCTGCTGGACAGACGGGGTGTGAACTGTAACAGGACCTGGGCAAAGTAAACAGGAATCAACTTTTAGGGCAGTGGTATGCCAGAAGTGAATACATTTTTGTTGCGAGTCACAGCTTTGAAGCATGTGTTTTATGACATGGGGAATGTTTTCTTCTGTTCCCTGTGCCTTGGATTACAATAATGCTCTTCACGCTTGTTTGCAAGGTCCGTCTGCAGTTACAAATATCCTAGAAAAAACAAATCTGTGCCAAGCAATCCAGAAACAGGATTTTCTGCTTCTCCGGCTTCTCATCTTGCAGGGTCTGATTATGCATGCCGGGCTGTTGGCAAACTAAGCCATGATTAGGGCGAAGAACTCAGATGGGCTGACTAGCATGTATAATGAACAACAAGGTGCTCCATATTTAAGTCTGCAAACTTGCTTAAAAATCTTCAGCTTGCTGGCTGGCTCAGGCTGATGGCAAACTATTGTCTGTCAGTTGGTGGTGTTCTGCAGCAAACTATGGTTGCGTTGAAATAGTTTGTTCGCTGAGTTCAGATGTAGTTGGAAACATGAAAAGCTTTGGATTTTCAAGCAAACCACTGACTTGTTAAGCGATTTCTTTCAGTATGTTTATGAGAATAATTCAGGTTCTCAAAGCATGGTTTATTTCAGAATAGGTCTCGCAATAGTTTGGTGGAGCATATGATTTGTTGAAATGAAAAAATGAAAGCCTCCAATCTCTTCTTCCCTTCATTAGGAAAAAAAAGTACATTTCTGAAGTGTTCTATTGCAGGAAGCCATGGTTTGTAACCTAAATCAAGCCAAGAAAGGCTGTTGGATCGTTCTATGTTTAGCATACCTCACAGGGTTGCGGGTGTGGGGGAAGAAATGGGAGGTTGTGTGTTCTCTATACCTCCTTGAGCTTAATGAAAGATAGAATATAAATATTAGAATAACTAATAAATACTACATATTGGTTGTTTGATGTTGGTTGGTTGGTTGGTTGAACTGAATTGAAAGAGCATATCCCCCATTTTGACTTCTAGGTCATCCAACAAGTAGGGCCTTTTAAACAGGAGCAGACGACCTGTGGTTTCTGGGACCCTTCTTGTTTTTTAATGACACACAGATCCTTCTGTGATTATTTTTGCTGAATGCTGGAGTATGGTTTTCCATCATTTCAAAGGGAGAAATCCAGAGGAAAAGAGGGATGTGGTCTGTAAAATGGGCATAAGGAACCCCTAGTCCCGCCCACTCTGGGGTAGCCCTGCCCACTTTGCATCCTCTGACCCGCCCCTTCTGCAGACAAGCCAGCACAAAGTTTGCCCTGGCTTGCTCCCCGTCTTGCTTTCTAAAACTTGCTGAGATCTCAGTTTATAGCCGGCCTGCAAAACTCTACAGTTGAAGGTGGTGTGTTTAAAGTAACTTCAGAAATTGTGCTTCCTGTGAAAACAGGCAGTATTTGACTCAGAAATCTGTTTTTTTTTGGTTTTTTGCTAGCTCCCTGTTAATGGAGAACAATTTAACTTGCTCTTTGCCCAGAAACTAACTTCAGATATTTCAAGCACACAAACGGCTGGTTTGGCATGGTTGTGTAAGCAATGGTTGGGGTTTTTTCTACCCTGGTTTGAGGAGGACAACTTGGTGAATAAAATTGAGCATTTGAGGAATCGCAGTCCACCTCCTTTTGAGCTGGGATGTGAGATTCAGCATACGGTCCTTGAATTTGGAGGATGCCTTGTTAAAATCCAGTTGGGTGGCCGCGTTCCAGATGGAATCATAACCTCCTGACTTGATTTTTTTTTTAAGATTTTTTTATCCAGCCTTTATTATTTTGATAAATAACTCAAGGTGGCAAACATACCTAATAGTCCTTCCTCCTCCTATTTTCCCCACAACAACCCTGTGAGATGAGTTGGGCTGAGAGGGAGGGACTGGCCCAGGGTCACCCAGCTGGCTTTCTTGCCCAAGGCAGGACTAGAACTCTCCTGCCACGCCTGATTGGCTCTTGGGCTGAGAGGGAGGGACTGGCCCAGAGTCACCCAGCTGGATTTCTTGCCCAAGGCGGGACTAGAACTCTCCTGCCACGCCTGATTGGCTCTTGGGCTGAGAGGGAGGGACTGGCCCAGGGTCACCCAGCTGGCTTTCTTGCCCAAGGTGGGACTAGAACTCTCCTGCCACGCCTGATTGGCTCTTGGGCTGAGAGGGAGGGACTGGCCCAAGGTCGCCCAGCCAGCTTTCAAGCTTAAGGTGGGACTAGAACTCTCCTGCCACGCCTGATTGGCTCTTGGGCTGAGAGGGAGGGACTGGCCCAAGGTCGCCCAGCCGGCTTTCAAGCTTAAGGCGGAACTGGAACTCACAGTCTCCTGGTTTCTAGCCTGGTGCCTTCACCACTAGACCAAACTTGCTCATTTCCCAGTTAATAGTTAACCGTTAACTGATTTCCCAGTTAAGAGTAGCAAGTCCCAATTAGTAGCAAAAACTGTTCTGTCTCTGGCTTACATTGGGAAGGAAGGCTTAGGGAACATTGGAACCCATCCAGGCAAATCTTGACATTTCCCCAAAATTACACCTTCTGTACAACCTCAGTATTTTTACGGACTCTTCTCTTGCTAAGAATTTGGATTTTGCCTGTAGCAGACCCAAACCTAGATTGCAAAGTTTGCATTCTCCCCCGGGCTGCTCCAGATGGAGACAAAATCCAAATGCTCTTCCTTGTTCCTTCCTCTACAGGTAGTCCTGGACTTACAACCATTCATTTAGTGACTGTTTGAAGTTACAAAGGTGCTGAAAAAAGTGACCTGTGACTGGTCCTCGCACTTACGACTGTTGCAGTGTCCCTGCGGTCACATGATCACTTACGACTGTTGCAGTGTCCCTGCGGTCACATGATCAAAATTCAGGCACTTGGCAACTGCCATGCATTTGTGACAGTTGCAGTGTCCCAGGGTCATGTGATCGCCATTTGTGACCTTCCCAGCCAGCTTCCGACAAAGTCGATGGGGGAAACCAGGTTTGCTTAACAACCGCAGTGATTCGCTTAACAACCTTGGCAAAAAAATGTAAAATTGGGCATGACTCACAAACAACCACCTCACTTTGCAACAGAAGTTCAGGTCCCAATTGCGGTCATAAGTCGAGGACCGCCTGTATGTGCGTTGTTAGTCCTGCCAATCCAGTAATCGTGAACTTGCCTTCTGTTTTCAGTTTCCCCCACAGACGACAGCGTTGCCGGATGAGCAGAAAGTGTTTGCGCTTTGGGAAGCTGGCGATGTTTATGACCAGGTAGGCAACAAACAGACGCGGTGGCGCTGCGGGTTAAACCGCTGAGCTGCTAAGCTTGCTGATCGGAAGGTCGGCGGTTCGAATCTGCCTGACGGGGTGAGCTCCCGTTGCTAGTCCCAGCTCCTGCCAACCTGGCAGTTCGAAAACATGCCAATGTGAGTAGATTAATAGGCACCGCTTCGGCGGGCAGGTAACGGCATTCCGTGTAGTCATGCCGGCCACATGACCACGGAAGTGTCTGCAGACAAACGCCGACTCTTCGGCTTTGAAACGGAGATGAGCACCACCCCCTAGAGTTGGACACGACTGGACTTAATGTCAAGGGAAACCTTTACCTTTACTAGGCAACGAAATGGGGAAATATTGTCACAGTAGGAGTCGGATGCTCCACAGCCAAAGGGAGGTTTCGTGAAGCTCTGTCTTTCCTTGGGTGTGCAGAGTAGCCATGCAATCCCAGGAAAACATCTTTGACTGACAGAGCTGCCAAAAAAATTGGGAAGGCTATTAGGGCACAGAAGTGGGGCAGGCGTATTACATGCAGCCTGGTGTTTGCACACCCGTGATGCTGGGTGTTCAAACTTGCGGTTTTATTTTTCTGGGATTCCTTCAGATCTTGGCTGATTAAGCAGAGACCTGGGCATCCCAATTCAGGCAAAATTAACAAGTAAGTTCAGCAAATGAAACCAATGGCACTTTATGCCAACCCAGGCTTGATATCTCCCATGCCTACTTGACCTTCTTCTTCTTGCCGTTCCTACCCTCTCCTCAAGCACCGGCAGATTTTGCTTGAAATCTTTTCCAAGAACTACCGTGTGCGTCGAAACGTCATCCAGAATCGGTTGGCCCGGGAATATGGCGAGGATCTAGACAAGCAGGAAGTGGATAAAGTTTTGAAGGTAAAGCTTGGCATGTTTAAAGCCGCCTTAAAGTGCTGGGCTCTGCTTAACTGTTGATTTGATTATGTGCCATCAAGGCATGGTTGACTCCTAGCGACCACCTAGTTTTTCTCCATGATGATCTGTCCCCAGCTTGGTCCTTCAGGTCTCCCAATGGTGCCCCCGTCACCACTGTAACTGAGTCCTTCCACCTTGTGGATAGTCATCCTCTTCTCTTTCCGGCTTTCCCAAAATTAGACCCGTTTCCAGAGGTCTTTGCATAATGTGTAGGACAATTTGAGCCTGGTCGTTGGGCGTCTTGAATGAGAATCTGGGTTGATTTGCTGGATGGTCCATTTGTTCATTTCCTTGGCTGTCCACAGTATTCTCAAGAGTCTTCAGAAACACCAGCTACCCTTCCTATCCTGCTTCTTCAAAGTCCACCTGTTGAACTCTACTTACGTGTTATTCACCATATATTTAATTATGAATTATTTACCATTGGGAACGTACGTCGCTTTGGCTCTCGAGCTGGAAAGGCAGAGAGGACATAGCTGTGTATGTGTTACGAGCATGAGGAAGTCCTTGTTGACCTGTCTCCTGGGCAGATGTCCCACAAGGGAACCAAACAGTCCTTGAGCTACAGCCTTCGTGCTCTTTAGTTGGGAAGGGGAGTTACAGCCTTGCAGCTCCAGAAAGGGTTGTGGATGATGGGTCTAAAATGACCCGCAAGCTGTTTCCCAAGGCTTACTGGACATGCAGTGAGCCTTAAGCGTGAGCCTTTATCCGGAGGGGGCAGTGATATCCCAGTGCATCCTAACGTCATTGCACAAATATGTAAGTCGCGTGACTCGAATCTGGGTGTGATGCCATAATGGCTTCTGCTAATGGCTGAAGAACCTAACGTTTAGTTTTAGTTCACAGGAATGTAACAGAGAGCTACCTAATGCAAAGAACACAGCACTCCTTCTGTTTTGGATGCAAAATTTAATCTTTGTGAGAACCTGTGCGTGCCTGCCCATCTCCTTATAATGCTGAACTAAACAACGGGTGTGCGTTTAGCGTTACGATTCCATGACTTTGCCCAAGGAAGATTCTCACAGGATGCCGCCTTTTAAGTCCATCTGTTCCCCTGATTCCCTTGCGTAACAGACTGCCAGTTTACCTGAAGCACTGAGAGCGTTTAATTAAAATTTATCAGTATTTACTTGGTTAAGCAACTCAGGAGCAGGGAAGGAAGATGACGCTTGAGGCCTGGATTGCAGCCCTGAAAAGCATTGATGGCCCCAGTTGGTGTTCTCTAGGTTGACCTAACTCACGGGGTCATGGCGTGAGCCTGCTGTCAACAGGTTTTTAGGGGTACAGAAACAGGATGGCACGTGAAAACCATCTCCCCGCCCCCTTGTAGTCTTGCCTCTCTGCCAAATAACAGAAGGATGGTGGAAAAAGAAGAGGAGGGAGCGATTGATGGAATACAGGTAGTCCTCGCTTAACAACCATTCATTTAGTGACAGTTCAGACTTGTGACGGTGCTGAAGAAAACGACATATGACCGGTCCTCACGCTTACGACCATCACAGCGTTCCTTCTGTTCACATGATCACGATCTGGGTGCTTGGCAACCAGTTCATATTTATGACTATCACAGCATCCCAGGGTCACCTGATCACCATTTTCCACCTTCATGGCCGGCTTTTGGCAAGCAAAATCAATGGGGAACCATGTGATTCGCTTAACGACTGCCGCAAAAAAAGGTCATGAAATCAGGTCGGATTTGCTCAATGACCGCTTCACTTAGCAACCAAATTCCGGTCCCAATTGTGGTCGTTAAGCGAGGACTACCTGTAGTTTGTTCAGGGCATGGCTGACTCTGAATAGGAATGTTTTTATTAATTTTTTATTTATACTTTAAATTTAGTCACCGCCCATCTCACTCAAGGAGTGACTCTGGGCGGTTTACAATAAAAACAAGAATAAATAATCATTAAAATACAATAAAACAGTATTTTTACATAAAAGTATAATAGAAGACAGCCACCTGAAGATGCTCCTGTAAATTAAGATTTTTTTAATACCTCTAACCAACCCCAGGGTTGGTTGCCCCTCCTCACACCCCACGTGAGATGGCCGAGCCAGGTCTTCACCCCTTTCCTGAAGGCCAGCAGAGTGGCCAGCCTCACCTCTGGGGGAAGAGTGTTCCACAGGGCGGGGGCCACGGCAAAGAAGGGTCTCTTCCTGGGCCCCGCCATTCTTTCATGGACGGGGTCCGCAGCATGCCCTCTCTGCCTAACCGGGTGGGATGGGTTGATGTCATGGGGATGAGATGGTCCCTCAGGTAACCTGGCACCATGCCATGTAGGGCTTTAAAGGTGATAACCAACACCTTGAATTGGACCCGGAAGCAACACTGAACTGGCACCCAATGTGGGTCCCGCAGAAAAGGTGCTACATGCGCCATCCTTGGGGCACCCAAGACTGCTCACGCAGCCGCATTCTGAACCAGCTGTAGCTTCCGGATACTCTTCAAGGGTAGCCCCATGTAGAGCGCATTGCAGTAGTCTATCCAGGAGATGACCAGGGCATGAGTGACCGGTTTGTCCTTCTGATCTGAACGCTGTTCAGATGCAAAAAGAAAAGTCTGAATGATTTCGGGTGGGGGGATGTGGAAGAGTAACAACAGAGCCCAGATGGCTGGTGAGATTGAAAGCAGCACACGTGTTCCCTGTTTGCTTTAATCTGTAGGCAGGGTGCTAATTATTTAATCGCAGCAATTAGCAGCTTTGTGCTTGCGGGGAGAACCCTAATTACGCTTCCAGGCAGGTATGGTGCTAGAAACGCTCTGTGTTTTCAGTCTTTTTTCGGAGGTGGGAAATGATGTCAAATTGGCTCCCCTTTGAACGATGCTTTGCAGTCTCTGAGGATCCCTGAGTACCGGTAATTGGCTTGGCAGCACCAAGAGATTTTTTTTTCTGCTCCAGCGATAGCTGCTAAATTAATGTTCCTCCCGAATCACATGGATTTGTCCCAGTCAATCTGGGGTGGGGAGAAGAGATAAGCTAGGTGGGGGGGGTTAGGGGGGGGGGGTTAGCTTGCATAACCCAGAAGATTCAGAAAAATGGGATTGGATAATTCGTGGCGTGGTGCGCTGTGGGAACCCAGGCCTTGTCTTAGCAACGGTGTGACCCAACTCATTGCGTGAAGCTATTTTTTGTTTATGTCACCATCGTAGTTGAGTTTGGTGTGTTGCAAAAGCCGACTGAGAACGTCCTTAAGCACTGTGCACCTTAAATAAGTGGGTTTTGTTTGACCCCAAAAGCGAGTGTCACCAACACAGGCCTCTTACCTTGAATTGCTCTATACACCTGTCTTTGCTTCTCAAGAGCAAGCGTCTAGCCCTGTTGCACCATGATCCTATTCACTGGTCCGACCTCCTGTCCTGGACGCAACAAGTGTACACCTCGATCTTCGCCCTTGAGACTTGGGTCTGAAGATGAGCTGGAAGGCTGGATCTTCTCCTTGTCCCCTTCCGCCGCCACAGCACAATTGCGTTGGGCCTTAGAATACCACATGGGTGCTACAAATCTCCGAGAGAGAGATGATTGCTGGTTGTCCTAACCGTTGCAGCCCAGATGTGGTGGCCCTTCAGCAGAAGCTCTCTGCCACATTATCATCAACACTGTTCAGCAGCATCCCACCAAGGTCTTCCAGGGAGCGTCCTTTCTCAGCCCTCCCTGGAGATGTTGGAATTGAACCTTGGTTCTTCAGCATGCAAAGGAAATCCTTGGGCTTTGAACCATGACCCCTCTTCACTACAGCAAGAGCCCAGACTTACTCCTCTTCCAAGCTTGGAGCTGGTGGTTAACCCAGCAACTGCCTGAGTTTTGGAATTACCCTGGACCAGTGCTTCTCAACCTCAGCAACTTTAAGAGGGGTGGACTTCAACATGCTGGCTGGGGGAATTCTGGGGGTTGAGGTCCACCCCTCCTAAAATTGCTGAGGTTGAGAAACTGCGCTAGTGCTTTTGTAAGAACCAGGTCAATTCTAATGATGGCTGTGTTGTGGAAGCATTTGTAGGCCAGGACCTACCTTCCTTAAAGGTTGGGCACTGTATAATTTGCAGTGGAAGCCATGCGTTAAATGTGTAGTATTTTTGACAAATCATAAATGCTAGCTGGGTTCAGCTGTGCTTTCCTCTCCCCCAGCCACAGTAGGCAATTAAGGGCAAGCTTGCTCGGTAAGGCTAGCTTGGCAGATTGAAACCAAGCTGTCTGACCAGCTTCTTCCTTTCCTGCAGGATTGCTGTGTAAGTCAAGGAGGGATGTGGTACCTGAAAGGGACAGTTCAACAGCCAACATCTTGACCATGGGAGTGGCCTTAATTTGCATCAGGTTTAACACCAGGATGGACAAAGAGAAACCAGATGGGGTAGGAAGAGCACCCCTCCTTTTCTCTCCTTTGCAACAGAGCTCAAACCCCTCCCAGCCCTGCGGATGGAAGACGTGCCCAAGGTGGCCTGGCTATTTGCAACGGCGTCCAAACCACCGTTCTTGAAAGGATGGGGGAGGGAATGGATCTTTATGTATGCCTAGATTAATTTGGATTCTTACAAGAACAATCCTTATAGCGGCTGAACTATTGCAGATCATGATCTAATGGTTTATTTTATAATTAATGCCAATAAATTGCAAGTTTCCATGAGGAGATCCAGGTTTTAATGCTACACATGCGCTCTCTCCTGATTACTGGGCAGTCTTCCAGGTTTCTTTGGGTGACTGTGTTCGCCCCTCAGAAGGCATGGCGTATTTTGACTCCGTTCCAAATTACATAATGAGGCAGTATCCAGCCCAAACTGCTGAGGTGCCTTTAAAGAGAAGGACCCCATTCCCTTTTCAAAGATAGCCTTTTTCAGATTTAACAATGCAGAGGATGTCTTGACTGCAGTTAAACCCACTCCCGTTTTTATTCTGCAACTAAGCGGCTGGAAGTCTTGCATTTGCACAGGTTTGGCAGAAAGATATTTCAATTAAACCGGCGCAGGGAGTGAAAATGTTGGCGCTTCAGCCAGGAAACTTGGGGAATCAGGCACCCCCTTAACCTGTTTCGCAGGTTGAAGTGGAACATTAGTGCTGTGCATCCTGAAGCGTTTGGAGGACGATGGAAACTATAGATAAGTCTTTAAAAAGTGTGAGGGTTTGAAGCAGCCCTTTTCCAACCTGATACTTGCATGATGGAACTATAATGCCCAGGATATGTGGCCATATTTATTGGACACAATAAAATCTAGGCAACAAATTTACATAGGATTGAGACATTAATGTGTCTGTTTGCATATATGTCATCAGCTACTGCCTTTTCTTAGGACACCAGCTTTAAAACCAAAACCACATTCTAGACTTTTGATTTGATTTACAGCCTGCTGCAATCACAGGTAAACCACATGCCTCCTTGGGTAGGTTTAAAATGCATGGAACCGTAATAGTCGTAATAATTCATCAAAAACAAACACCAAGCATTGGGCAATCGCATAACAAACACCCCCTCCCAGAAACACTATCCCATCTTTCCACTCCAAAGATCTGCTGAAAACAGTCAAAACTTAATAGCTTCGCAGAACACGGTAAGTATGGAAGACAACCCAATCTCCAGGCGCATCTTACTCCAAGGAAGGAGGGCAGTAATAAAAGACCTGCTTCCAGTGTCCCTGTAGATGCCATGACCCCAGGAAGCCCACTCTTGGATTTTATTGGAGAGGTGGAGGCTACCAAGGTGGTGCCAACCCACGAAAGACCTTCAAGAAGACAATCAGCACCTGGAAGTCAACTAATAATCCGCGGGTTATCCAACTAGTATTCGTAACTACTTGAGCCACTGTGTTCTGAGGTCAACTGCAGCATCCAGATGCACTTCAAGAAAAGCCCCACATGGAGGGCACTGCAGTAGTCCAAACAAGAGGAGACCAAAGCATGAGTGACTGTAAGCAAGATCCAAGAAAGGTAAGTGGTACAACACCTACTCGTTGAACAGGAGTTGTGAGTGCAGAAGGACTCCCCCCTTAATATACTACACCCTTTAATATACTACACTATATTATATTTTAATAAACTATACTACAGGTATCTTCTCTTAATGGTCACAATTTGGACTAGAATTTTGGTGGCTAAGTGAAGCAGTCGTTAAATGAATCACCCAATTTTACAACCTTTTGTGGTTGTTAAGTGAACCATGTGGTCATTAAGCAAATCACGTTCCCCACTGATTTTGCTTGCCAGAAGCTGGCTGGGAAGGTTGAAAATGGTGACCACGTGATGCTGTGACAGTCATAAATGCGAACCAGTTGCCAAGCACCCAAACTATGATCCCATGACCACGGGGTCACTGTGACGGTTATAAGTGTAAGGACAGGTTGTAAGTTGGTTTTTTAGCACCATTGTAAGTCCAAACTGTCACTAAATGAATGGTTGTTAAGCAAGGACTACCTGATCAGCAATATTGCTACACCCTTCTATTGCTATCTTCCTTTGTATGAAGTCAGAGGCACATAAATACATTCACCCAATACCAGCACAAACTGAATTGCAGAAAGGATTTATTCGCTCTTTGCAAAACATTCATAATACCATACCACTCGTAAATTTAAATAAGCCACATGGCAGAGTGAGTTTCCACTTGAAATCTGTTAATTCAAGCAGAACAAGCTACCCTCATTTTGTTGCGGTAGGTAAGGCAGAAGAGTTTGCAATAGCAGCCAAGAGTTTAAAGCTGCAGTTAGTTTTTTTCCAGGCAGCTCAAGTTCATCTTTTTAAACCAGGAATGCAATATGGACAGATCCCTTTTCTTTGGGAAAACAAGTCACCTTTTGTAATGCCACTTAACCACGTACGTATTCATCTGTATTTTGAAAGAACTATTGGGGAAGTTGTTTCATACTCTGTAATTTTAAAAAAGAACTAAGGGAAGGGACTTACTTTTAAATTCTCAACTTTCGTTCCCAGGAGGTTCTTCTGACAAAAGCTTAAAGTAAATGCTTGCTCTAAAAACTACAAAGAGTTCTTGGACTTTACAATAGGATGTTACTGTCAGGAGGCGGCTCAGAATGGTATCATCCGTATTATAACTTCATAATTTGGCCCTTTCTACAGTACATAGAGCGCATTTGCTACAATGATGGTGGGTGACTCTAGAGGAGGAATGAATGGCAGGTTGTTTAAGCTCCCCCAGTTCTTACCAACTTGGGTTTAAACTGGCTATGTGATAGACCATTCTCAGAAAATCAGATCCTTGAAGACAGGCTGAAAGGCTTTAAGTTAAGGTGAAACTGGGGCCTATGTGCAACAGCCTCTATTATTTTAATTTTGCTCCATCTTAATCAGTTTGCTTTTTACGTGGGTACTGTTTTGAAGTATTCAATCTTCAAATGCAGTGGTAGGTTGCGACACACCACCAGGACCTTTGTCAGCCAAATTATACATATGCCTAGATTTCTCCAATCCTGGAATTTTTATTTTATTTTTTTAATGAGCGGCCAGACTGGATTTTCAGATAAGACAATGCCATCCCAGCCTGTCAAATACTGGCAGATCTGTAAAATTCCCGGGCTTAAGGAATGTAGTAGTGCACAATGTTTAATGGTTGGCTGGCAGTTATATATGACCATGGCACGCTACCAAAGAATTTCTGTGCTGTGGTTTGCAACACCAGGAAGAATCTAAGCTCAGGAGAGCTGTCATTCTGTAAAGTAACCTTCTGCGTGTTTCTCATTTCTACAACACGTCAGGCTTTTTGAGCCGAATGAGGATTGTTAATTGAACCGCGTAACAGAATTAATTCGCAAATTAGTTGTCAGGAGCTCACCCTCTGGGAGAACTTGGTTCATGGTGAGATGGAACCAACAGGATTCCAACTGCACGTAACTAATCATATGGATCCAACCTGTTCTATGGAAAATCAGGCAACCTGCTCCCTGGACAAATACAGCCATGCTACACCCTGTTTCCTAAGGAACATTAGAAGGGTTACTTCTTGAAAAAGATTTTATTTTTTTTTTAGCCCCGCCATTATGCCAATACACTTCAAGGACGTTGAGAAGAGAAAGACTTATATTTTGCCCGGTGTTCATCTATTTCCTTTTTGGTTTTCTTGATGCAACTAAAGATTTCCTTGAAGAGAAGTTTATATTCGGGTGGAGTGCTGGAAGAGAAGCTGGCTGAATCCACGTTTGGGGAAGCAGGCTCCTTAAGACGGGCCTCCGGGGATACGCTCCCTCCAGTTACATCTTTGGAATACTGTTTTGAGGTCTGCACAGCCTTGTGGTCCAACAGCTCTTTGTCCATTTGACACTTCTGCAGCAGCTCTTCATACTTGACCTTCAAGGCGTTATATTGGGCATCAACCTCGTTCAACAGGGAAATGCCCCGTTGCTTCACGGCCTCTGCCCGCCTGATGCAGGTCTCTTCGTGGCCCTTGAACAGGTCCTCCCCTGCAGCGCTGCTAAGCAAGTTCTCGCTGCTGCTTCTTTTGAGTGCCCTTTTCTCAAGTTCAGGAACGATGAAGGACATTCCATCCAAAGGCCTTTGGCTGAGTTCCCTTTCTACGGGGTCTTTAGGAGAAATGAAAAAAGAGTCTGGGGCAAGTGGTTCCACCCCATTCACACCTGTGTTTCCAGAATGAAAGAGCTGCTTCATTTCAGCTACTTCTACCTCGAGCTCCTCCACTCTCGCCCGGTACAGATTGACATCCACCAGCTGTTGCTCAAGATCGGTGTTTTCTTTGAGTAGAAAGCCATACTCTTCCTCCATAGACAATCTCTTTTCTTTTTCCAAGTTGAGCTGGGTTTGCAAGAGAGTCACTGCCTTCTTCAAATTCTGGTTTTCCTCTTCTACAGGACTTAGCTGACTATCCATAGAAATAATCTTTTCTGCAAAGATATGGTCATATACAAAATACCTAGGCATACACAGAAAGAGAATAAAAATCCTTAGTTTGCATTGCCCAATAAATCTTGCTCCCACAGCATATGAAAACATCAATCCCATGGATACATCGCATCGGGAAGAGATCACCCAAAAGTGGAAGACTTGGGTGTATTTATCAACACCTAGAATATTAGGTAAGATTTTAAGTGTCCGTTTTCAATCAAAGCAGGCCACGGCATCCTTCTTCTAAGAAAAAGGACCGTAGGGAACTTTTGGCTGGAATATGGCATATGAACAATACTAATTTTCAATGTTCACCCCTACATTTGTTGCTTTGTGAGTTTGCCACTTACTTGCGAAGATCATACAGTTCCTTCAGGCATGGAAAACTCTGGACAGATTTTGGCTGCTCGGGTCTTTCACAATTCACGTGGCCTTGCCCAGAGTCCTTCAGGTCTTCCACCTGCCTCTGCAGGTCATCAATCTGAATCTGGAGGTTCTCAATCGTCTCCGTGAGACTGAAAGAAATTTTAGAAGGCACATAAACCAGGGTGTGCAGATAACCAATCAGGTATCTGAGGCAATTGCACTTGCTCAACATACAGTTTGATGTTCTGACTCGGACCTCCATCTCCTACAGGCACCAGGAGATAAAGTTAACAAAAGCGGTCCTGGGAAAATCACATCCCCTTGCTCAAGAGAAAGATGCTTTTTAAAAAAAATCAGGTTCCAGACCGGAAGATTCAGAAGAACTGGCACCAAAGCAAGCATGGTACACGCACATCCCCTCATCTCCCAGTTGAATTAACTTTTGGGAGCAGGTATGGCAGAAGCAAAAGTCAACATGGGTCTGGTAACCCCTTTTCCAACCAACTTTATAAAATTTGCCATAAAATTGATCAAAAGCAGAACACTTTGAGAGCTGCAGCTGGTGAATCTGATGGATTCATCATTGCATTACTACCTGATGAATCCTTCATCATGCGTCTGATGAAATAGGCTACAGTTCACGAAAGCTTAGGTCTTTGAATGCAATCTGTTAGTCAGAAAAGGGGCTACCAGATTCCTCCTGATTTTCTGGGGGTAGAGAAAAGGAGTTGCGTGGAAAGAAAAGGAAGCAAGCACGCCTACAATCCATTCCACCACTCAATATACTGCTTAGATAGATCCTCTGATAAAATTGGACAGGGTACACGATGAGTCCATTTATAATAACCTAGTAGGTAACAGGAATCGTGTTGCAACAGCCAACTTATTACCTTCCTATTTTTTGCTGAGAAGACCTACTATCAGCAACCAGTTTTTGATTAGCATCTTCCAGTTCTCTAGCAGTAATGTCAAGCTGCTCATAGACCTTGGCGTGCTGATCATTCATCTGACGCAGAAAATCCACCTGCTTTGTCAGATACTGCAAAATAAAACGGGAACGTGTATTAAACCACCAGCTTCAGAACTGACAAACTAGGAGCAACTTTCGTTTTTTCAAACGTGCAGAGCTGTCCAATTTTAGAACATGCTATGGGAAAACTGCATACTGAAGGAGAAGAAATTGAGGTCAGGATCGAAAACGAAGGAACTACGAACGCATAGTCAAGGAGGTTTGGAGGTGTTAGTGCCAAACACTATTTCTCCCCCCTTTTGCTTCCTGTAAATAATTTTAGAAATGACATTTTATGAGATGGTTTGAGCCCAATGGTCAAAAATCCTTTGGGCCTGCCAGTCACTTCTTAAGTCCAGAATGGGCAGCATGTAGTCATTCTTGAAATTCAACCCTAGTTGACCAATGATAGGAATTGCAGTTAACAGCAGTTGGGAAGCATTTCCAGTGCTTGCTTTAGAATACAACTGAAGTGTTTATTTCCCCAATAACTGCTGATATAGCCCAGGACATGATCTTAAAGAAATGTGCGTGAATCATAAGAAACAGCAATACAACGTCACACCGTTGGTTAGTCAATGTGCGTTCTGCATCAACCCTTGGAAAGTCGAGTTTTTCAGGGAGAATCTCTTATATTCCCAAAATATTCCTGCTTGATTGAAATCTGTATGAAACGCTCAGCAGGGATCCTCTTAATTCCCCAAATCCTCCTTTTTAAAGTTGTAAAAACAGCTTTCAAAACTCCTTGACCTCAGATTTGCTGATGTAAGAATGCTAATCTTTCCATTTTTAAGCTGCTTGTCTGCAGGGGCACCTTAGTATCAAACAATGGATTTCTATTCCAGTTTCTCTTACTGAAAACTGAACAACAGTTAGCCTCTCAAGAGTGCCATTAGTATGTTGTGCTAATAGTTTTACTAGCTAGAAAGTTTTCAAGTGCCAAGAGGCGGCCGAAACAAGTTATTAAACTCTACAGCTCTTTTTCAACAAACCGTCTATATAGGTTTCAATCATTCTTACATGTAGCCTGTTAATTAGGTAATGAAAGCTTCCGTGTTCCAATCCTTACCCGACTTAAAAGCCTGATAGGTTTCCAGTTTAAGAAGCAGGATTACCTCTTATCTAAGATCACCATCCTCAACCTGATTCCTCTGTGGGAATCAGGGATTACCACCTGTTGCCATTTATAGCTACTTAGTGATCGGCAAAGGGATTAGACAAAGCTAGAACTGGCATTATTTCAAAGGCAACATTCACACAGCACCTATAATTTGGTTACTGATTTAATTCCTTTCCTGATTTAATTCATTTTCTGAGGTCACAGAACAAACTGAACCATAAAGGCCTCCAACTGCATTCATACAACGTAGTAAGCCACAGAAATCCAACTGCGATATAACTTAACAGGTTAATTTGTACTCCCCTGAAAAGAAATGGAAGATGTTCCTAATGAAGAATTTCTAATGAAAAGGCCCTCGTGAGTTCACCCATTAGCAAGACAAATCTGTGCTGAAAAAGGTTGGCTTTAATCTATGCTGCAGTTTGCATGCAGGAATAATGCCTGAGGTCTACATCAGCATGCAGCTGTTTGCCTTTCAGTGCAAGAAGGGGCGTGCACCCATGGGCTGGACTTATAAACCCACTACAGGCAAGATCATTCAACACGCTAAGTTGAAGGGAAACCACATGGCAACTGAATGCAGTGGGTTGACCCAGCTGTTTGTTGCACCCTATGACTCTTGGTGCAATCCTGGTTTGTTGGCCTCCCGACCCACATCTCTACATCAGAACAGCAAACATGCAGCCTGAAGTGGTATATAATCCCATTTTATAGGACAGTGTTCAGTCACCTCTATTTCCTGCACTTGCTCCTGGTTGGTGGAATACATCTGCTGCAGAGAGGTTTCCAACTCCGTGTTTCGGTCCAAAAGTGTCTTTCCGAGCTCAGCAGCCAGATGAAGATCTGCAACAAATTGTGGATATGCTTTCTTTAATGCAGTCACCACCACCTTATTTTAAGTACTGTACAAGCATTAAAAAAGGTCAAGTATAATTTTATGCCGTAGTAACAAATGGCTGTGAGAGCTGGACCATAAGGAAGGCTGAGCGAAGGAAGATCGATGCTTTTGAACTGTGGTGTTGGAGGAAAATTCTGAGAGTGCCTTGGACTGCAAGGAGATCAAACCAGTCCATCCTCCAGGAAATAAAGCCAGACTGCTCACTTGAGGGAATGATATTAAAGGCAAAACTGAAATACTTTGGCCACATAATGAGAAGACGCTGATGCTAGGGAGAGTGGAGGGCAAAAGGAAGAGGGGCCGACCAAGGGCAAGGTGGATGGATGATATTCTAGAGGTGACGGACTCGTCCCTGGGGGAGCTGGGGGTGTTGACGACCAAGAGGAAGCTCTGGCATGGGCTGGTCCATGAAGTCACGAAGAGTCGGAAGCGACTGAACAAATAACATAATTTTTGGAGGAATGAACACTCGCTTCTTAAAGATTTCAGAATCTCTACTTTTTTTATCTGATAGCTTTAGTATCCAAAGCTTAATCTATGTTTCTTGTTTTGCCCTCCAGCGTTTCCTCAATGAAATGTAAGAGGTGCAGAGTTAGTAAAGTCCTTTCAGGATAGATTTTGAAAGCAGATGCATCAGATATTCTATTTTTCACCCAATTTCTGTAGTATTCAATTAACCAAACCACAATGATGTAGAACTGGCAGCCACAAAGGAAAGAAAGGAATAAGATAAATTTTTACTCTCCGTGGCTGGCTCCTTAAAAAGCAGGGTTTCAAAACACTGCTTTTGTTCCCTGCCTAAATGTTTGGTGTAGATCTATAATGATGGCTTGGTACCAGAGAATGTAAGGTATTTTTAAACAGGCCAACTTTGTTGGTATTAAGTTTGTACAAGTTTCATCATGCAAAGAACTGGCAGACTCCAAAAACTTTGCTAAGTATCCAAGGCTTAGGAGCTTAAAGCCTCTCCCATTAACTGTGTAACACGCACAAAGACGTTCACTGTGAACAATATTTGTGTTCTGGCTTTAAGAATTTACAGATCTTCACACTGCTGATCTGTGAAGAAATGCGTTCAAGAGGTGGTGATGTTGACAAACAGTACGATAGAATGACAATCTCTTGCAGAACTAATCACCCCAAAACAGCTGTAGCACCTCAGCACATCCCTTGTACTTAATTTTATGTGCTGTGTTTGCTCTGTAAGTCTGTTTTGGTGAAACTTGAAAAACTTTTTACACCTGAAGTAGACCTTTGGGAAAGAACTCATTAGCACTACAGAAACTGTTACAACCTTTACAATTTGGAATAGAGAAATTGTACGTTGACTGGAAACCAAACACAAGTTGTAACACACCTTAAAACATACCAATCCATTGTAATTTTTCTTCCAGCTCTATTGCACTTAGCAGTGTAAAAAGATTGCCGGAAACATGTTTGGGATTCATAAAATGTCAGGGAACCCAAACTGCTTCTCCCTATGTCAAATTCTCTTTTTAGGTCACTGTAAACTATGTTTCTTGACCTCAAAACTACTACAAAACTATCAATGCTTTTTGCAAAACGTCTAAGCTAGGATTTGCCATGATCTTCTCTAACAATCTGCAGAATTGCCATGAATACAGTTGGTGCCACGCTTGGTGACATTTGACCGTGCTTAATAGTTCAAAGTCCACTCATTAGTGCAATAATAACTTCCACGCTATTATATTCTATTACCTATAGCAGGCAACGAAGTCTACAAGTAACAAAGCAATACTTCCTTGTATCATATTATCCACGTAAGGACTCCTTCATTAGATGGCTTTCTCCAGCTTGATTCTCCTCCAGATGTATTAGACTTGGAAGTCCCTTCGATCCACTTCTACTACTTCAAGACCAGTCCCCAAAATATACTATAGTCTGAAATTGTGTATCACTCACAACTTGTACTAAAGTCTGCACAACCTATTTCAGACACAGAACAGATATGTGAAGCATTTCCCACAGGGAATATTGAAGATAAATGAACTGCACCTATTAGTATTTTCATCTGGAACATATCAGCTTTAAGGCAAATAGTTTAATTGAAGGTACTCGGTGAAATTATATGTTAGTCTTAAGTGGATAACTAGAAAAAGAATTCATCCTCATGTTGTTACGATGTCTGCCGCTTGCAAGTCACATATACGGCAAAACGGTTTCAACGCTAAGCAAGACAAGATTAATATTCAGCAAGAAATTCTTCTGAAATTTAAAACACATTCAGAAATATGCCTTCCTTTCTTCTTTCACTATTGCATGGAGAATAATCAGTTTGGCCACTTAGTGCCCTTTTCAATAGCTTATAAAGCCATAATATAAGAACCTAGGGTATGGAAAATCATAAATGCCACAGTCCAACGTTAAACTGCATTAACAGTATGAAATGAAGAGTCCAAAGTTGGGAGTACAAGAAAAGAAAATAGGTTGCAGTGTTAAGTGCTGTGAAGGAAAAAGCGTGCATGGTTGTTGATAGATTTCCACTTCTTAGGCAATATAATCTGCTAACTGAAGGTGCCATTCAGATGTTGCAACCGATGCAAGATTTCTAACTGGCAATTTTAAGCAACCCAATAGTCCAAATGGTTTAGTATGAAGTTAATTTGTTTTTTAAAAAATTAAAACTGACCGCTGGCCTTAAAATGACAGGATGCCACAACAGCTGCAGTTTCATCGCATCTAGAGCCAAGAGGTTACGTAGAGAATAAAAATCTTGATGTGAATGCGTGTCTCTGATTTACATCAAATAAATACAGCCAGGAAGTGGGAAAAGTTTGAGCCTATTTGAAGAAAGTGCTCTAGGTGAAGCATTTCACAACTCCCCCTTAAACGATGTATTATCTCAAATTAAAGCAAGGCATTTTAAATTACAGGCTTTTAAAAATGATCCAAGTGAAGAAGAGATGTTTTCACATCAGCTGTATACCCTTGAAGGAGAGGGCAAGCCTCAGAATATTTCCCTGGATATTCTTACAACTCCCAAAAGTAAACTAGGCAACAGACATCTGATAATAAGGCAAAGTAATTCTTGCCCCTTAAACAGAACTAAGTACAGAGCAGAGCAGACACTACTTTGTAAAAAAACACTTATCTTCTGCATCTGTGCACAATCTGCTTTTGAACTTCACACCCAATTCCCGTTTCTCCTGTACATGCACCATCAGAGCAACTTGCCAATTTTATGGCACATCCAAACGGTCATAGTGGTCCATTCCCCCCACCCCACCCCTTTGGAAAGCTCTAGAGTAAATTCCCCCAAATCCAGCTGATAATTATGAGACAACCCTACTTTTAAATTTTAAAACAGCAGTAAGATTTTGTTTCAATTTTTCTGCATTGCTTATTTGCCAATTAACCTAAAATTGGATACCCACCCCAAACTCAAAGCCAGCTCTCCTTACATACCTGTGCGGACATCCAGAAAGCTTAAGTTCACTCACCCGTAGTTTTCCAGAAGCCTAGCCTTCTTTTGGAAACCATATTTCGCAGCATTTAGTCCTATTTCTCCCAAGCAAGGATTACTGCTGTGGTGGAACTCAGGATTTGGTTTCCAAATAAAACATGGCAAGGAATTGGGCTTAACCATCTTTAATTGCATTTTAAAGTCTTTCCATGTGCTTTTGAGGAACTGTGCCTTCCAGGGCTGTGTTTTTCAACCCCAGCAACTTTTAAGATGGGTGGACTTCAGCTCCCAGAATTGAGAGTTGAAGTCCACCCACCTTAAAAGCTGCTGAGGTTGAGAACCACAGCTCTAGGGTCTTCTGTCCACATTATGCCTTGCAAAGCCTATTTCTTCTGCAAGCTCTCTCTATTCTTCCCCAGCCCACCCTCCTCCCCTTTCGCGCTTCTCCACCAAATTCACATTAATCACTTCTCCCTCAAGGGTTTCCAGCTACGCCCCTCCTCTGTTCATTGTCATCTTTCTCTCTTGCCCCCCCCCCCAGCCACTCTCCTTTGGAGGTAGCTCTTTCCGGGTCCACGTTCCCCTTTTGTCCAGGGCGAAATGCCTTTTTCCAAAGCAGAGGAGCCCCTTGGCTTCCTTTTGCTCTGCTGGGAAATCCCTGTGGGTCTGCAAACAGCTGAGCAGGCAGTAGGGTGGAGGAACAAAGCCGGGCCAGAGGGATGCAGAAGAGCTGAATTGCAAGGAGGGAAGCGAAGCAGGCAAGGATGGATAGGGAATAGTCCAGCTGGGGATGATGGGACTCTTTGCAGCAGAAAGGCAGGAGAGCTGGAAAAGGCTGGCGGGCAGAATTAACCAGCCAAAGACGATGGAGGAGAGAGAAGCAAAAGGAAAGGACGGGGAATTAATTCTAGGGAAGGGGAATCAGCCGGGAGTAAGAAGAGCAGGGAGGACGGTCCATACAGGTGAGCGGCCAGAATTAGACAAAGCCATTGTCCTAAGGATGGAGGGAGAGAAACGCCCCCCTTAAGGAGGCGAAGGGGTGACACCTGGCAGTTCCGACCTGCTGCCTTGCAGATGCGCCGCGCTGCAGCTGCCTACCCCAGCCCAGCTGGGGAGGATGGGGATTGGAGTACAGGGGGAGACAGGGAACGCTCTGCAGCTGTAGGGCACCCCGGGCAGGGGAGGAAGGGGGAGTCCAGCCTTCCCCTCCCCTCCGGGCTCGGCTGGCCTTAGGGGGAGCTGCGGGCCCTCCCGTCCAGCCTGGGGTGATGGGAGCGGGTTCCCTCGGCCGGAGGAGGGCGCCGGGTTGGCCGCGGATGATGGGGAGCCTCCCCCGGAGGATAACAGGGATAATAGGCCTTGAATTTCCCCCACCCCAGCCCAAGAGGACATTGGCTAGAAGGTGGGGCTGCGCCGGCTGGGGATAATGGGGAGTGTAATCCACGCCTTGAGCTCAGCACGGAGAGGAGATGGGTGGGGCGGAGGATAATAGGAGCTGGAGTCCCCCCTCAGCCACAAAGAGGATGTTGGCTAGGGGCTGCGTCGGCTGGGGATAATGGGGAGTGTAGTCCAAGGCTTGCGCTCAGCGAGCAGAGGAGGAAGGGCGAAGTCCCCCCGCCCGCTCACCTTGCTGCAGGTCCTGCTGGTCGTACCAAGGCTCATCCTCGCGGATCTCAAACTCCTCCACCAGGCTGTCGGTGAGCATCGTACCGCCACGGCCGCCGCTCGGCTGCGCGCCGCCTTAAAAGCCGCTCCCGAGCGCCTCCGGACTCACCCGAAGGCCCCGCCCCTCCCCGGCGGCGAAGGGGGCGGGCGCAAGCGGGCGAGCGAGCGCCGGAGAGGCAACGTGGCAAAGACGCCGGCCGCGATTCAAAACCAGGAACCCATGCCGGCAGCAGCCAATAGCGCTCTTCCTTCGGCGGGCGCCCGTGGCCGCTCCGACCAATGGTGCGCGGGGTGCTCGCGCGCTGGCCAATGACGACCGAGCCGCGGGGGTGGACCTCGGCGGCCAAGGCCTGCGTTGCCCGAAGCCGGAGTGCGGGTCAGTGCGGCCTCGCGCTGGAGGGCGGGAGGGGGCGGCCGCTGTCGCTAGGCGTCGCGAGGGGCTGGTTGCCAGGGGGAATGGATGGCGCCCCGGCGAGAGCGGGCCGTGCGGGGTCCCCTCGCCTAGACAGAAGTTCCGCTGAGCACGGAGTTGACACGGGCAGGGTTGCCGTGGGGATGGTTACGGGAGAGGCGGAGGAAGTCGGTGGGGTGGTCCGGGGGCAGGAGTTAGACCCCCTGATAAGCGGGTGGAGGGGCGATGGAGGTCCTGACTGGCAGCCAACGGTGGTACAAAAGGAAAAGGTCCTGCTGGTAATATAAATAAAATCAATTATTATTAATTAAAATAGAATAAAATACCGTTCCTCTGAACGGTGCCACTGAAGCCTGTTGGGAGTTTTCATTGCAAGAATATGAATCCTGCCTACCTCGGCAGGGTTCAGTAAATGCAGCGTTGTGCCCTATGAAAATAATCACAATAATAGCCATTTTAATCAGAGTGGGCTTCTGCATTTCTATCCACCGCTCTGCTGCGACTTGAGCTTCCTGTGGCCTTCCCCAGAGCACCCCTGAAGGGCACTAGGAACTTTTCTGGCAGAAACTCTTTCCCGGCTAAAAATCTAATTCTTGTTTCTTCATGTTTCTCAAAGTGTGGTCTGAGGACCCCCGGGGGTCCCCCGAGACCCTCTCAGGGCTCTGTGAAATCAAAATTATTTGCCAGCCTCTGTTGAAAAAGAATACCATATTAAAATCCCATCCAACAATCTCCAGCCGCAGCAGCAGCAGTGAGTGCATCAATTTTGATTTTTGATACAGTAAATATTGATAAATATAAACCATATAAACAAAAGCTCTTCTGGGGTCCTCCATAATTTTTAACAGTGGGAAGGAGTCCTGAGAGAAAAAAGTTTAAGAAACGTTACATTATCTTTTGGAATAGGCTTTAGTCCACAAAAGTTTTCCCAGTCATAAATATTTAAGGCTTTTAAAAGTGTGGGCATGGGCCGATATTGAAAAATGGTTATTCCTGTTGGCTGGTTACAGCGAGAATCCAAATTCATTTTGTGTAGCACTTTGGAGACAGAAGAATTATTGTTATCCTGTGCTTTATGCAGAGACTTATTAACTTGCTTCCTTGTTACATATTTAAATGTGGGGCTGCCTTTTTTTTTCAGTATCAAAGGGGGCATTTGTTTTTCAAAACATGAAGCAAGCCTATGGTTCTGTAAAAGTCTTGGCTTGATTGGACAAGGCACTATGAATATATATATATATGAAACTATATGAGACAAAGTACACAGGAATGCCATATAATAGATGTTACTGTGCTAGGAGCCAAGGTGTGGGATCAGACAAGGAGTGGGAGGTGGACCTCACGCACACAAACCCCTGAGTCCTGTTAAGTATTCTGTGTGTTGCATGCCATTCATTCTTACCCTAGGAATCAGTTGCATCAACCTCAGGATGCCTTTGGAATTAAATAAAGGGCAGCGCTGCCCTCTGATTAACAGATTTTAGCTTGCTTTTGGAACGTATTGTACAAATGGGTGGATTAAATATCTCCGTTTTGAAGGGATTTCTAAGTCGGTAGTTCTGTTGAATTGCGGTTTTTCTGTGTGTGTTTTGGGCTATATTTTGTTTTGGTTTATTAAAATTTAAATATTTTTTAAAAAGAGAAATTTGGGTGAAAGGGAGGGGCAGCCTCTTTTGTGCTCCTTCTGTATTATCTCAGTTGGAAAGCAAAAGCTGCCCTTTATTTGTTCGTGATCCGAGAAGGCCACGCTCTTATTTTCTGCGTTAAATCTGTCCAATTGCTAAGCTCTCTTGCTAGGCATGGATAAAGGTAGGTGAGAAAACGTTGCCCTCTAGTGGGTCATGTGAACTATATTCTAATTAAAGGAAGATTTATATTCTCTGTCAACATCTACCTTTGTTCAAGCAAAGTGTTGGGCTTTTACTGGCTATTAGCCAGCATAATTTAATCCATGGTTTTATGTGCTAGTTGAGGATGAAAAGTCCTGATCTGTAACATATTCAAATTCTGCCATATATTAAAATCTAATGAAATAGGATTAACACCATCTTATTTTTGCGTTTTTAAATGTATTTATTCAAATTTATATAGTCACCCATCTTTTGCTCTTTTCATTACTATCTTCACCTATATTGGGCCAACATCCAACATATTCATGCTTGCTCTTTTTCATTATTATACATGCAAATAATAACTAAATCCTTTCCAAACTTATTCATTACAAAATTATGGTTAATATATAGCACAGTCCATCTGAAAATATTAATTCCTTTCTCACAGAGAAAGGAATACATCTGTACAGCTGATAGTCACAAATTAATTTTTAAAAATTTCAGCACAATACATTAGATAAAACATTTTTTCACTCATAAACTCATCAGATTAACCACATCAAACCATCCTGTTTCGAATTACCAGCCTGTAACATACTTACCATCTGATGCAGCTCTTTCATTATTTTACAAAGTTTGCTGATGAATACAGGCCCAAAAGCATAAAATTGTCACTTTGGTCTGATATGAATTAACCTTTTTATTGTTACTCAAGAGCAATGTTTCTGTAATAATTTTGTTCCAATACAAAAATTGTCCAGTAATGTTTTATGCATTATAGCAGTGTTTCTCAACTGTTGCAAGTTTAAGATGTGTGGACTTCAACTCCCAGAATTCCCTAGCCAGCAAGGCTGGCTGAGGAATTCTGGGAGTTGAAGTCCACACATCTTAAATGTTGCTAAGGTTGAGAAACATGGTGTTACAGTGTCATGTTCATGTTACATGTTAATCATCTGCTGATTGTCTCTGTGTTCCATCATATATTGCACAGAAACACACTAAATTCCACAAAATTATGACTGTGCTCTAAACTGATGAACTTCATTCTTAACTCTCTAAATTCTGATTCCAGCTATAAGTAGGATTTTAAAAATTAAAACTCATATTCTGAGGTGCTCCATGGGAATTACAAGCCATATATACTTCATTCTTTCAATAGTAATTATTTCTTTTCCACAGGGAAGAAGAAAAACAGTAGAAAAATGAAGTCTGTTTTAGGACTTCACCGTAATGCTCTTGCCTACTCGATGACCACCTTAGGCGCTGGAATGATGAACAGCATCTTCAATTTCTATTACGTTAAACTCTTTTTAAACAAGTACAAGATCTCAGAAGCAGCATTCCATCAAGGGCAGGTATAGTAAATGACACTGATGTAGTTATTTGTGTACTGTTTCCAAGTAGATCATATTTTTAAATTCAAAAAGAACGGCTTGTCATGAGAGAGATGGTATAAAACTAGCAATACAGGTAGTCCTCAACTTATGACCATTCTTTTAACAATGGTTCAAAGTTATGTCAGCCTCAGAAAAAGTGCTTTAGGACCTGTACTCGCACTTAATGACCATTGTACTACCTCCCCATGGTCATGTGATTGCAGTTCGGGTGCTTGGCAACCAGCACGCATTTGCGACCGGTTGCAGCGACCTGGGGTCACATGACCGCAATTTGTGACCTTTTTTGCCGGTTTTCGGGAAAAAAACAGCAAAAAAGTCCATTAGGGAAGCTGGATTCGCTTAATGACTGTCGTAAAAATGGTCATAAAATTGGGTCCAGTCACGTGGTGACTTGACTTACAATTGCAACAACTTACAATGGAAATTTTGGTCCTGATTGCAGTCATAAGTTGAGGACTACCTGTACACTGTTGCAATCAGTAAAAATTCGACTTGTAGCCCAAATGCTGCTACTTTGAAACTCAGCAGGGAGCTTGATTTTTGATAGTGATTGTGGTGCAGTAGTGAAGGTGCTGGACTAGGAGCGGGGAGACCCAGGTTCTAGTCCTCCACTCAGCCGTGGAACATCCCTAGGGGACTTTGGGCCAGTCCTTCCCTCTCAGTCCAATCTACCTGACAGGGCTGTTATGGGGTAAAATAGGAGGGAAACACTGTGTACTCCATCTTGTTGTTACAAAAGGTGTAAGCGTGATCAATTAACTGTTGGGACCTTAGAATGGGAGAACTTATCGTGGCTTATTTCCCAGATGGTTCCAATCTCTCTGGAAAAAACAGTGTTAGTTTCTTTGATTTCTTTAATTCTTTTGTACATGTCCCAATTCATGCTGTTTGTGGAGCGTAAGCCATTTGATGGTTTCGGCTGAGGTGTAAAACTTTCACTTCCGCTCCCACATCTACAGCTCATTCTGACACAGCCAGGGAGGGTCAGCCCAGTAGCTACTCCCGACAGCTGCAAAACCCAGGGGGATGGACACCTGCGTGCCAAAGGGAGGGCCGAGCCCTTTGCTACGTAGGCTGAGAACGAGGTGCAAAAAGATCCGAATATCGTTTCTGTTGTAAACACAGCAGATTAGAATTCTTTGGTTGCGGCTTCCTAACTTCGATAGAGAATTACTTGCGGGGCATCCTTGGGTTTTGTGAATTCCAGTCTTGCTTGCTGGGTGAGGCTTGACCTGTGATACTTGTTCCTAGGTTGTTTTTATGATATGGAATGCCATCAACGACCCTCTCTTTGGGTACATTCAAGACACCTCCAAAGCGCCCTGCTGCTCCCGACGTCAGTTTTCTATTTTATACGGCGCTCCCTTGTACGCCCTGGCTTTCCTCCTCCCGTGGTTTCCTTGGAAACAATACGAAGAACACGACTGGCTCTGTGGGCTGCATCTTATTGTGGCTTTGTGCGCCTTTGATGGCCTGCTCACGTTCGTCTTGCTGGCGCAGTGCGCCCTTTTTGCTGAAATCTCCACCAGACACGAGAGTCGCCTCCAGCTGATTAAGTACAACCAGGTTGCAAGCTTAGTTGGATCAACCAGCATCCTGTTCTGTGGTTTAATCTCTGCTAACATGGAGCACTTCGCCTATTTTCAAGCCTTCACGGTGCTGGTGGGAGCCATTGCCGCTGCGTGCATGTGTTACACTGGCTTCTACAGCACCACTCAGTATGAGCAAAAGGAAGCGCTGATGGAGGGGTCCGATCCAGAAAGCACCAGCACCCCTCTTTCTTGGTCTTCTGTGTTCTCCTTGACCGGCCAGATCTTGGCTCAGAGAAACTTTTTGCTTTTTGTCGTCATGAACTTTTTCCAAGTTTTCCACTTAGCCTTCTGCAACAATTTCATGATGATCTTTGCAGATAATCTCATCCCAAAGGGAATTCTTTCGTCTTCTGTCAGAAGTCTTATGTATGGGGCAGGTTTTATTTGTCCCCAGGTAGGCAGAAAGCTGTGTTCTTTTTCTCATTTTTTTAAAATGTGTTGATTCCCAGCAGATTTAAGTATACTTCTTGCTGAGAAAACTTAGGGATTATCTTGGAGAAAAACATCATGTTTCAAGATCAACCACCCAGAGTTTGATATGTAAATAAATAAAATAAAAATAAATCAAAGATTTAGCACTACTGATTTCAACCAATTTTTTTGTGCTGGGAATAGGTTATATATATGTAATATATGTAAATCATATATATGTAATATATATAACCTATTCCCAGCACAAAATACAACTCATTTCTACACTTGTATATTATGTGTACACCAGTAAAAAATTCTATATATTTGTTTTGAACACAGTGCGTGTCAGAATGTAATGAATAGTTTCCAAAAAGTGTTTTTGTGGAGTTTTGTTCCCTCTTTTGATTACACCATCATGCTAAGAGGTAGGATTTGAGAGTTGCCACTTCAGATACCGCTCAGCTGGCCTATTTGCTTTCAAAATACAGTTTCTCTCCTAATTTTTTACTTTAAAAATGTCTTAATTCAATTCACCTTTGGAGGCAAGTTACCAAAAAAGGCTTTGTGAACTTTGAAAATATGGCGAGAATAAAACGTGAATGGAAAAGCCACAGTTTTCATCCCTGCTTGGAAATAAATTCTTGGGGCCAGTATTATAGTGTCCATAATGAAATAAATAAATCTCTCCACAGACGTTTAAATCGTCCACTAAGTGTGACACAGAGTTAAACGCCCTTCTCAAAAAGCTTGCTGAAGACGCTGTTTAAGCCTAAGTGCTCAGTGCTTAAGTTGAAATCTAGTACTTCATCTCCAAGCACATTTTTTTAGTGAAGCATGTTTTCTTAAACCTCTCCCCCCTTTCTTAGTTCATTAGCATCTGTTCCTCCACAGGTCATGCAGCGTTAACCTTTATTTATCGTTTGATATAGTCCAATTTGTCAGATTATTTGGTTGTGTTTGATGTTTTCAATATTGTGATTGGGACTTTGGCTTGTTAAGTTTTTCTTTACTTTAGTGATTGGTTGGGCCAGGGAAGAGAGGGAGGGAAGGAAGGAGGGATATTTAAAGTATGAATTTATGTAAGGATTGGCTGGAGACAAAATTGGTCTTTCTAGAAACATAAGTGAAGTCATTTTTGCAGTGCTGTACAGGTAAATGTATAAACAGCCTGTTAAGAGACATACTTCTGTATGTCAGTAAAGCACCAGATGATGTTTGCAAGTGATATTTTGATATTATTTACCAATTCTTCGATAGGGTTATGTAAGTACTATACCTGCATAGCAAGGCTACAGTACAATAACAATCTTAATACTGTTCTCTCCTTCTTTTTATTCCTGTTGTATTTCAGTGTCTTGTGCTCATCAGTCACACTTTGTTGCTGAAATTTGGTTATTACAAGATTGTCTTATTTTCTTTCTACCTGGAAGGAATAGCTGCGGTTATCATGTTCATTCTGGGTCGAGAATATTACTACTTACTGGCTATTTATCTCACTGTCAACATGTAAGCAAATACTTATCATCACTTTTAGGCGCTTAAGAATACTGCTGGCAGTTCTAGGCTGCCAAAACTGGGGAGACCAAGAAGATAGAGACCTTGAACTGCTTCTGGCCATCTAGCAACCACTGAGATTTTCTCAATCCAGAACTGCAACTGACACCAAATGTCTGCCAGGATTCTGTGCTCAGAAATTTGAAGCTAAGGTGTCAACGGCCCCAAACCATTTGAAACCATAATCTTTCTTTGCAAAGTGAGCTGTTTCTACCATGGTGCTAGATAATCCATGAGAAGAGAGTGACCACCTTTGATTCTGGTGCTTTTAAAAAGAGGATTGGGTGTGTTCATTACAGTTTAATTATCAGTGGCTAAAATACAGTATTTGGTGTTGCATCTCTGCATGGTTCATGCCTGGACATGTCTAGTTAGATGTGGGAACAAGGCAAGGCCAGATTAGCTTCCCCAAAGATCGATCCCTGCAGGTAGTTTGATCAATAATTTATCATCCTTGAGTGTTAGCTTACAGCTTAGCCAGTGTTTCTCAACCTTGGCAGCTTTAAGACTATTTGGACTTCAACTCCCAGAATTCCCCAGCGTGCTGGCTGAGGAATTGTGGGGGTTGAAGTCCACACCCCTTAAAAGTTGCTGAGCTTGAGAAATTTTTCGCTAAACCACCTTTCTGCTTTTGAATCCAAAATGGTGCCCATCCGTAATACCTAGTGATTGAGTTCCAGATCCGTGCTGTTTTAATTTAGCAATACATAATTAAAAATACTTTATGGTAATGAACAAACTTACTATACAAACTTGACTTGTGCGGGCTAATTCACCAGATTATTTTGTTTCTTCAGGGTAATGGTTCAAGCGTCCTTCAGTCTGTTTAATTTGCCATTGGCCGATATTGTTGACACAGATTTAAAGAAACATAGACGACGGTGGGTACTCTTTAAATAAATGTCCACCTTTTATCTTAAATGAAACAATAGGTGTTGTGGATATTAAATGCCAAGCTGTTTATATTAATATGTCAAGTAACACAGGTCTCTGTTTCACATTTCAGATCACCCCTCTCCTCTATGGTTTTTGGAACGAATGCCCTCTTTACAAAACCAGCTCAGTCTTTAGCTCCTATGCTTGTGGTTTCTATACTAAATCAATTTGGTTATGCAGATTTGAATAGTAAAGCTGTTGATCTTGATCCAAGGTAAGTGGCAGGTTATTATTAAAGTCAAGCCCAGGTCTCTGCCTAAAATAGTTACAGCTTTATGGTTTTTTACACACACCCTCAGTTTGACTCTTGATTCACATAAGACTGTGGGTTTGATGAAGTGGATGGTAATTCTGAACATGATCATTAATTAGCCTTGAAGGTGACATACATCTTTTTGGCTTTGCTGCAAAAGATGAGCATAGCTGCCCTTGGGAAGCAGGCTGTCTGTGAGTGGGTTGTCTGGATAATCAACGGGTGAATTCAGTAGTGTCAGGGACATTTGGGGTGATTTTCCTGAAGACCAACTGGAGAACTCCACTTTTTGCTTAGAAAGCCGGGTTCCGAATGCAAAGAAAAGATCATTTTGAAGAGAGGGAACGAAATCAGTACAGTGAGGATGGGCCATCGTGATACTTTGTTCTGTAAGTCGTAACATGTTTTCTCCTAGTCTGTTCTTAGGTCTCCATGATGCCATGTTCTACATGATCTGTCTGGTCCCACTCTGCATTGCGGTGATACAGATTCTGACATGGACCCCTTTTTCCATCCAGAATACCCATCTGACGCCAATACTGTGAACTATACGTGTGAGCATTAGCGAACAGAGTGTTTAATTGACAGGTGTCAATTGTGAGCAAGAACACGGGATTTTCCTAACCCTTTGGCCTAGCAAATGAAATGCAGCCTTGCCATTTCATGATCATCTGTAGTTTTAAATCTTACCATGCTTTATCAGGAAGCAGGAATCTTTTTCTAGTTCCACTGATGTACCAGGTAATTGGAGGCAAATTAAATCTTGCAAGTAGACTTGATGGGTACTCTAAGTTTCTATCTCACATTATCATCCAAGGGATAAATAAAACTGCCCGGAGTCCCCCGATGGGAGGAGATGGGCGGGGACTGACTGACTGACTGACTGACTGACTGACTGAATGAATGCCTACCTCCGATTAAGACCAAAAAAAGGAGATGCAAGTAACCTCAGGATGAGGCATCTAAACACCATCCCACCCCTGTAATTAAATCCTTCTTTACTGCAGACAGAACAGGAAAACTGTTGATTTCCCTCCCCCACCCCCCCAGTATATATGACAAGACCACCTTTCTCTTTGTTTTGTTACTTAGATTTTATCTGCCAAAAAGCCCCACAACTGCCTCCACTTTGGAAAGGAGGCTGACAGGTTGAAGCAGGCAAGGGAAATGTAGATGGCTGCACCGCCAGGAAACTAGGCTTGACACAATCGTAGAAGCTGCTGCTGCTCTGTTGAGCGCGCTGGCTCTGCTGTATTTATGTCCCAAAGGGCAGTGATGGTGAGGCACACAACACCGGAGTTTGCCAGTGGTGGCTGAGGAGGGACTATAGGAGCACATGGTGGAAGAGCTGAAGTGAAGAGCAGAAGCTTTCATGGGGACTTGGGGGAAAGGCTTGGTAACAGAGGAAAAGCTCGCTTTCTTGAGCTCTTCCTTGAGCTGTCAAGCGTAGAGCTGGGTTTCGAGGGCCACAGGAGAAATATCTATTGGGCTTTGGATTTCTTAACTGCCACGCCACACAGATAATCTCATGTACGATTATCCCGTAGGATTTCTGTATTTGTTCCAGCTGATCATTTTTTTTCTGCCTTACTTTAAAACAGCACTTTGGGTTTCTTTCTATGAAAGTCTTTGGTTTTTACCTCTCAATAGAATTTATAATGAATGGAAAACAATTTTTACTCGATTAGGATGAAGTCTGAATTATGCTGTAATAAATCGTACTATCCTTTGCCCAGTGGATTATTGTGTTATTCATACTTGTAATGCATACATACAAGCCAACTCTTTTTTTTAGCTGTTCTTATTATAACATTGGAGGAAGGAACTGATTTCTTAGAAAGCCTGTCTAAGGTAGGCTTTAGCTTTTTTTCCCCTTCTTTCTTTCCCATGCTGAAATAGTCCTGGCCTATCAGGTTCTTTGGCTCTTCCAGTCCAGCGCCTTTCCCACTCCTTTTAATATATTACCCTGAAGTTTTTAATCTGGTAAGGCCTTACTGTGGTGCCTTTTATTATCAATTGAACTATAATGGTTCCGATGGGTTGCATTTTTAAAGCCTTAATTTCTTTCTGCTGGTGGACATATCACAGGAAATGTAATGCAACTGGCTTACCTAGGTGACATTTTTGGTGGAATAAGTTGTATAAACACTGTTCTGTAATTTTCCTGCTTGCTTGGTAAACTGGAAGAACTGGTAACAGAGCAGGCTTCAGATGAGACGTACCACCTAAGAACTGGAAACACCCACATTTATTTGGCCAGACCTTTAAAACACTTTCTCCAACTGTTATTGCTGTCATAAACAATGCTATTTTTCAGTACAGCTCAACTGATTGAACAAGGCTAAGGTACAATTTGTCACATGTAGTAACATTATAATGCTGGCTTTTTTTGTTTTAATTATCTGCCAGAATACTTGCTGATGCCAATGGCTTTTATTTATTTACTGCAACGCTAATTATCCTAAAACTTTGCTGGCAGAATAAAAGGAGACAGATCCTAAAATCCCGCTTTAATCAATAGCATATATTGGCCTGGGCTTTGGGTTTTCATAATACAGAATCCCCGCTTGGTATAATTGTTCAGCTCTTTTAAAGGTGGGAATGGTGCCAATCCAGCAATAAGTTAACTTAAAAAAAAAACTGCCTCCCCCATTATAGGAACTTTAATTTTTGAATAAGTTATTAATGGAGAATATGGAAAAGTTTGATATTTTGTAGGTTTCTGATTTAATAAATCTGGATCATCGTTCTCTTCAGCTTCTAGTGACCTGCTCATCATCACCCATTGTTTCTCCATTTAAAATAAGATAACTTTTTTTTTTGCAGAGCATAAAAGGTTTTTTTCTGGTATGCTATAAGGAGTTTCCAGGTGCTTAAAGCTATTCTGTAAAAGTGCTTTTTTTTTTAACGTGGAGCACTGAAATGAACAGTTAGGAAGAACTCTGGAACATGTACAAGTTTTTTATGAGCCATCACAGATGTTCTCTCCCATGCAAGAGCAGTAAGATTTCCTTTGAGCGATTTTCTTTGGGGAGGGAAAAATCTTTCCCATTATTTCCATTTAATATGAAGAAGTCTCTTCGTCAGATGCACTGCCGGCTGTTTTGGTGGTGAAAGACCAAGTCGTCTTTCTGAGGCTCTCTGCTGCTGCAGGCCACGTAAAGCCTCCTTGTGCAGGCACAGTCTACCTGATGAGCAGTTAACGGCGCCGTGGGTCGTCATGTGCTGGTTTCTTCCCTGGCGTGACACGGGCAGGCTGTTAAGGAAGAGGACGCTGGAGGAACGTGACAATTTTTTTTTTAATCTGATGTCTCGGGACGTGCGAGAGGGAGCCTCCCTGTGCAGGGGAAGTCTACCTTTAGAGAACAGGCTCCGGGGAGTCTCAGGAGGGGTCCAGCGGCTCGCGTCGTTTTAACGATCGGGACCTCGCCGGCGCCTCGGAGGGCAGCCGCTTTCCGACGACCCCGCGATCGCCTCGGGGCGGGAGGGGGGCGTGCGCGCGCGCCTTCGGGCACGTCCCCTTGCGCGCGCGCGGCCCCGCGACGAGCATTGTGCGGTGACGCGGGATTGGAGGAGCCGGCCGAGGCGCGCGCCCCGCCGCGTCCCCGGCGAGCGTGCGCGCGGCTGCGCGGAGGAAGGCGGCTGAGGCGAGCTCGTCCGGCGGCGGGCGGGCGGGTGTGTGCGCGGGCGAGCGAGCGGGCGCGTGCGTGTCCCTGGCCATCCTGTCCGGCCGGGCCCCCCTTCCGCGGGCCTCGGGTTCCGGCCTCGGCTGCGCGCCGGCGGTGCCTGCGGGTGCGTGGCTGCGAGGGCGCTAAATGGGGAGCCCCGCGCTGGCTCCTGCCGCCGCCGCCGCCATGGAGAAAGGAGGCGGTGGTTGCGGGAGGGGGTGATCGGGCGCCCCTTTCTTTCCTCTGCTCCGCGCCCCCTTCCCGCGCCCCCCCATGAGACTCTGCCTGGCCTGGCTGGGCTGCTGCGCCGTCTCCCTGTGGCTGCTGAGGAAGAGGATGTGGTCTGGCCCCGCTCGCTACCTCCGGAGCCCTTTATCCCGCTCTCTGTACGCGAACATGATGAGCAGCCCCGGCCAGGCAGCGCCGGGCGCCAAGGAGAGCCACCAGGTAGGGTCCCGCCCCCCCCACGATGGATTGCGGGGGGGTCGGCCTGAAGAGAGAGAAATGGGGGCTACCGGGGCAGACTCCCCCCCCCGCCTCCCTTTTGTGGTCTTCGGATTCTCCCGCCTCCCTCCCTCCCTCCCTCCCTCCAAAGGGTGGGCTCAGGACTTCCAGCCTGATTTTATATGGCGTTTCTAAGGACCTGGGACAGTTTGTGGGGGGTGGGGGGAGAAGCCCTTGCGATGCTCCCTCCAACTCGAAGGCCCCTCCCCAAGGGGGTCCTGACCTTGCCCATTGGGGGGAGACCCCCAACCTGGGGTGTGACGCCTGGCCTGGCCCCAACGAAGTTTCCTCCCTGCTCGGACCCCCCCTTCAGCAGTGTCCTCTTCGGGATGGGGGAGTCCTCCCGTCCGGGTCTGAGAGGGAGGGCACAAAGATTGGGAAAGGAATAAAACTGGGTCCGGAAGGAAGGAAGGAAGGAAGCGGGGTGGGATCTGTGTTGGGTGTTTCTCCTTCCAGGGTGGGGATCGATGGGCTGTTTTCCTTCTTGGAGTGCAAGGCAGGAAGGAAAAGTTGCCAGGGCCAAGGAGGGGACGGGAGGGGACAGGTGATCCTGGGGATCCCCACCACCCCTCCTCTCCTTTCTCCCCTCCGAAATCCTAAGAAAGAACAGGGCATGGGAAACCAACATGCAGAGACCAACAATAGCAGAACATAATCTGAACGGGAAAAGAACAGATCAAATGACATGTCCTTACAGGTTTCGTGACCGGAAGGCAACGTGTAAGACATTTTCTCAGCCCTCCCCATCCCATTTTTGTAGGTCTGTAGCAGGAAAGACCAGCACTAGTGAAGACTCCCATGGCTTGAAAAAGCCTCCCTTCTCAATTCCCCGGGCTTAAAACCTCATGGATATCCAGGAACTGGAAATCCAGGAACTGGAAATATTTTTCTTGCCGTGCAAATCCCCCAGTTGTTGATCGTGTCCTGGCACAGCCTCCTTTTCCCGTTTGTGCAGTGCACTAGCTGTGCCCCTTGCTGTGGATGGATAGCAGATAGCAGGGTGGTGATGGGAATGAAGGAAACAAATTTGCCTTCCCAGATTTTAGTTTGCAGGATCTCCACTTGTGAAAGTGACGCAGGGACCTTTTTTGTTCTTCTTCCTCTGAAGCCAGATTTCTCCGACTTGGCATTCTCCAATTGTGTTGGGACTACAACTCCCAGAATTCCGAGCCAGCGTAGCATTTGACGGCCAGTCCTTTTACTTAATATATACAGGCGTACCTCAGAGATGTTGCGGGTTCAGTTCCAGGCCACCGCACTAAAGCGAATATTGCAATAAAGCGAGTCACGCAAATGTTTTGGTTTCCCAGTGCATACAAAAGCTATGTTTACACTATACTGTAGTCTGTTAAGTGTGCAATAGCGTTGTGTGTAAACATACAATGTACATACTTTAATTAAAAAACACTTTATTGCTAAAAAATGCCAATCTGTTGGGAAAATGGCACCGATAGACTTGCTTGACACAGGGTTGCCATGTATCTTCAATTTGTTAAAAAACGCAATACCTGTGAAGCGCAGTAAAACAAGGTATGCCTGTTTTGGTAACACCTGTGTCCTCATGTTTGTGGTGTTGGTTTCTTTCTCCCTCCCCCACGTACTTCAGCCTTCATTACCACCCTTTCCATCACCTTTTTCTTAATTCTTTCCTTTTGGTCAGGTGCTCTTTTCTGATTCAGTGTTCCTGGTCTTGTCCATCTTTTTTCTGCTTGCTTGTTTTTCTTCTGAGTATTCTACCAGCAAGTATTATTATGGGATTATGGGAGCTGGATCCTAAAACATCTGGACAACTCTGATCTTACATATATTATTTATACGCCTGGCACTTAGTAGTATTTTAATAAGTGTAAATGTTTTCAGGTCTTGAATGTGGGCCAACATGTGCTAGAAAGCTGGAACTGTGAAAGAAACATGATTTATAGATATTCCACTTGTGCCAGGTAGAGTTAGATATAAATATTATTTGAACTCTGTTGGTTTTAGGTGGGCTTTGTGGTCAAAAAGCAAGGAGTAGCCAAGGAAACGGCAGCTGTCCTTTTATGGACTGGTTCTTATCCCTGGCTACATGAATGTGATTGATAAATAAATAAATAAATTTGTTAAATGGAATCCACCTTTAGTTTTAACTTCTCACTGAGCCTGAATTGGAGCTGTAATGTGATTCTGTTTGACATATTATTCTTTAGAATAGAATTTACTGGGTCAATATGCAAATAACTGTAAGAAGTATTAAAATAGGCTAAATTGTTAACAAACTACAAGTTTTCCTTGTCAGTTAACCAGGAAAACCATCTCATGATTGTCTGACAGCATTCTTGGTCAACATTTTCACCAGCCTTCTCCTTGCCAATCTTTGGAGTCCTGAGCTAATTCATCAGGGGAATTAAAGGATCCTTAATTTGGCTAAAGACTTTTTGATGACCTGGTTGGATTTAATATATATTGCTGTAATGTTGCAGGTTGGCCTCAAAAAATGAATTATAAATTTTAACTCATTATTTCTTAACCTTGGCAACTTTAAGCTGTATGGACTTCAACTCCCAGAACTCCCCAGCCACATTGCCAAGGCTGAGAAACACTGGTTTAACTGTTCTAAAGTCAAATAATCAAAACAGTGAATTCCCATCTGGAGACTGAAAGATTTAACTAGGTCCATGCAGGGTTTTTTTTGGCAACAGTATATAGCAGTTTGCCACTGGGATTTTCTTTTTCTTTTTACTTCCCAGTCTAGTCTGCAGCCTTGGGATCACTTGGTGGTCTTCCATCCAACTCTTAACAAGGCCTGACAAGATCAACCCAGTCCTGCCAGTTGCCGAGACATTACCTAATATTAAGCTTCAACTGTTCTTTGTGTGTTGTGATGTCATACCTTTCAGTTCATTCTAAATTCATTTTCTCATGTATTGTAAGAAGATGACATCCTACACACCAAGTTAGGCTGGCGTGTCAGACTCCTGATCATAACATTAACGTTTAGACAGTCTTGTCCTTTCCATCAAATTCTCCAGGGGATAATTGAAAGGTATAATTTTCTTCCATTATAAACCTGGGGGAGTAAAGATGACATCGTACATGCAACTATAGAAAACAACGGGACTGAAAGTTTGGATGTTTGCCTGCATTGTGCCTTTTTCAACTTGTTATGGTAATTCAATATTTTGCTGCTAAATTTTGTATGGCTAGGATCTTTTATATAAAGAAAAGCTTGCCTTGTAATCAATTCCTCCCATCCTTTCAAGAAAAGCACAGAAGATTTACAAGCTTTCATAGAAGATAATTAGAACAGCAGGAAGCCCTACAGTCAGACATTAATACATTTCCTGACAAGAACAGGAAGTGCTGTAAAATGGCCCTGCTGATGTTTCTAAGATTGCTTAAAACAGTCTGATTCCAGCAGCCCATCTAGATCAGAGGGGAACAAATATGATCATGATCTGTTGATCTCTCTCAGTCAATCCCACTCCCCACACCCCCATTCTTTTTTTCTCCCCAGCTCCTTGGCAGAGGCTAGACCAGCCTTTCTCAACCTTTTGACCTTGGAACCCTTGAAATATTTTCCAGGCCTCGGGAACACCTGTCCATTCAGGCTCAAATCTAAGCCAGAAGTTACAAAATGATTATATTTGTTTCATGGGTAGGCCTGTCTAGATGCACTAACAGTGTTCTTAAACTAAAAATGAAGAATGAAACTTACCTCTTGAATGTGCAGTTGCCCAAATCTGAAATAATTTTTTAAAATAAATCGTGATCTCCCAGGGAATCCTGGTTGAGAAACTCGGGGCTAGACTGAGGACTTTATAGAGAACTTTTTAATTCTCTCAGCTTCAGCCAATTTTAGTCTTGTCCCAAATTTAATTTAAAAAAAACTGATTTAAATCTCAAATTTAATTCTAAGAAGCTCCAGCCCTCATCAACTTACTTCTTTTCGATAATGCCTCTGAACACCCCCCAGCCCTCCAAGAAGGTACCTCAGCATCCTGTGAAAATTAACATAGAAGGTATCTCCAACCCAGTGCTTTGCTTGGAAATTTGCACACCTGCCCAGAAGAAAAGACAAGAGTGATGGAGAACATCCTAAAGTGGGGGAGCTACTTCAGTGGCTGGCTGGCTGCTAAATTGGTGTGGTATCTGGCCATGCCTGCTATGGCAGGCTTGTGAATTGAAAATTCCATATGTGCCTGCCGACCTGCAAAAGTTGCCAGTGCCTGCTTTACCTAATGATAAATAGGTAAATAAAGATACAGAAAGAGGCCACTCTTACCTCTAGGCACTAGACTGGGTTCTGGAATAACATCGGAGGTCAGTTTATCTGCTTACAGCATCTTCAAAGAATTCTGCTTCCAGGTAGAATGAAAGTACCATCCGCTAATTAGATTATTCATTAGGCTGTTTAATGTTTTCAGCAAGCCGGTATTGGTGATCCAAAAACCAGTGGGGACTGGGGACAGGATGCATCTTAAATTTGATGTAATTTATATTGAATTCAAATTATGATTGCAGTCCATTCATGCATTTCATTATCTGTCACCTTAAACATTACAATCCAGTAACTGCTTTTAGAGGTCTCTCGGATGCAGTCAAGGTTTCATGGGCTGCCTGCAGCCTTAGGATCTTTAATGTACATATATTACTCAGATTTTATCCTTCGTTGTTTTAAACTGCCAAAGGAGCTGATAAGGTGGGAATATGGAATCAAAGTATTTTAAATACAGCAACCACACAGTCCTCAGGAAGACAGAGGCACCTCACAGGGTCTGACTGATTTTACTGTGAATATTAGTTGCAAACTCCTGTTGAAAGAGTTTCCTAAGCAACGGGAATGGTCATGGCCATTTTTGCCTATTAAATTAGAGCAGTATATCAACTAAGGTTCAAAAGAGACTTCCTTTTCTAGGTGTAGTCTTTGTCCATACAGCCTAGTGTTACCTACTCTGACCAGCAGCTCATCTCCAGCTCTTAGACATAGGAACTGATGCTGTGTTATACTGCATGAAATGGCCCATTGTTAGCACTGACTGGCAGCAGCTTCCTAGGACTTCCAACAGCAGTTTTTGCCAGCTGTTGAGAAGAGACTAGACAACCCGTGACCCGCTGGGTCATCATTTCAGAGGTATTTCCTTACCGGATTCCTCAATGCCTTCAGCAGTGGCAGAGCTTCTAATGTGCTGCCTTCCCTGGAAAAGTTCTTTAAAATCCAGGGAGACCTTCAGAGATGGTCCTGCCTCGAAAGTAGCCCATGTCATTCATACTGAACTGTATAGCCCAGTCAGACATCAGGAGTTGACCACAGGAAATGTTTTATGGCATTTTGTATTACGTCATAAAATGTTTTTTGATAATTTTTATGTCATACAATGCTTTATAAAATTTGTCAAATTTCAGTTCCCATGACAGGAGTGATGGGTCCTGGATTTTGGACGCGTAAGTTAGCCCTTCTGTAAGTTAGCCCATCTGAGGTACCTTGGCTCAAAAATAGTTGCCCTGCGACGCACCGTTTTGGCCAGTTAAAGGTTACAAACAGACACAAAAGTTTTAGTAGCCTATAGATGTTAAGAGTTGAAATTGGGACTCTGCATGCACAAAGTGGGTGCCCTATCTCTAAGCTATATTGTTCCCCACCCCCTGCCCCCAGAGTCTTTTTTAAACTGTAGATGGTAAATTCTGGGATTTCCGGCAGACAAAGCATGTGCTTGCCATTGGATTGTAATTCTTGCTTAATCTAGAGCGCATTCTTGTTGGCAGAGCTGAAATGGGAGTAGTAATTCTTACCTCTTCCTCCCTCTAGTGGTATGTGTGCAATACGGAGCAGCTGTGTGAAGCACTTCAGCCTATCTTTATCCAGAGTTACCTTGACCAAGGAACACGGATCTTCTTGAACAATAGTATCGAGAAATCTGGCTGGTTGTTCATTCAACTTTATCATTCCTTTGTATCCTCTGTTTTTAGCCTGTTCATGTCCAGGACGTCTATCAATGGGTAAGTGTGAGACCCTTGTTAGACTCTTGGGTTTGATTAAAAAAAAAATCAAATTTCGCACATGTTCAGTCTCTAATAGACCAGCTTGGAAGGGTGTCCTCCAGCAAAATGCCTTCTATTGCGGGCTGGGATGACCTTTGTGCCCTCCCTAAATAACAAAAAAAATAATTTGCTTAACAGCCACGTGATTCACTTAATGACTGTGGTGATTCCCTTGAGCACGGCAAAAAAGGTGATAAAATCAGGCATCACTCACTTAACAACCGCCTTGCTTAGTGATGGGCGTTCTGGTCCCAATTGTGGTCGTAAGTCGAGGACTACCTGTTTATTTTCTTTCACCTTGGATTCCCCTTTTATTCATTCCTCCACCAGAACCTCTGTCGCAGCTTATATGGTCTTGTGCTACGGGCTTCAGAGCAGAGCCAGCAGATTAGCCATTGGAGATCTACCGAGACTCTGGCTGTCCCTTGCTGCAGAGGCCTTAACAAACGGCTTGTTTGCTTCGCCGTCTTCTTCCCCAGCACAGGAAAGTCAGTCTCAGGTCATGACTTGTGAGCTGTCATCGCCACGTCAGGCAGTTTTAAAATATTAATCTCACCTCCAGCTGCTCTGCCCCAACCATGTCACCTTCAGCCTCTCTTTGAACCGGTGGTTTCCATGGTTGCATATCCTCATTTTATTTTTTTTTAAAAAGGAGGGGGGTCTTTGGGGTGGAATCTCGGCCCTGCCCTCTTGTTCCTGTATGCCCTCTGAAGGTGGAGCCAGTTCAAATGGAACACCACTGTCAGGAGGAAGAGCGCCACAGGAGAAATTCCTGGTGGAGGGAAGGAAACGTGTGCAATCTCACACAGGGTTTGGAAGAGGCCAGAGCTGATGTGGAGCCTGGGTTCGGAAGGCCGAAGGCCCCCATCCTGTCCTAGCATCTCCGCTTAACAAGCGCTTCAAGAGCTGAAACTTCAAGATCTGTCTGAATAAAGGGTTTGGCTTTTTAGGGGTGAATCAGTGTCTAACTCTTGATAAGGCTTTTTCTTACCTTCTGGTTTCTCCATAATGAGAGGGTCCCCCTCGTGTCCCCAACAAACATCAAAGAAACGTGGCCTCCCATTTGCCCCCTCCCAAAATAAACTCATCTCTCCCCGTCTTTAACATTTCAGCTTGCTGGGAAGAGGTTCCATGTTTGTGTTTTCACCTGAACAATTTCAGAGACTGCTCAAAATCAATCCAGACTGGAAGTCCCGTCGGCTTCTCGATTTAGGAGCTGGAGATGGTGAAGTCACCAAAGTCATGAGTCCCCACTTTGAAGAGACGTACGTGACCGAGTTGTCTGAAACAATGATTTGGCAGCTTCAGAAGAAAAAATACAGGTATGATACTAAGTGGACCCTGTGTTGCTTCAAAACAGATGTTTAGCAATTTTTCATTCTCTTCTAGGATCTATCAATGCGCTAACGTGTTTTCTACGGCTGATTTATATGTAAGCAAATGAGGGTGTCCGAGATGATTCCCTCATTCTTTGCACTACGTGGCCCTCGCACCAGTAAACAGAAAGAGGCAGAATTTTGCAGTTAAAGAAAAAAAAAAACCTCCCAGATTCCTAGGGCTTCAACTCCAGACTTGCTGGCTGGGGAATTCTGGGAGTTGAAGTCCAAATATCTTAAAGTTGCTGAGGTAGAGAAACACTGCTCTTCATCATGGCCTCCACATCTGGGCCTTTCCATCTTGGCCTCCACATCTGGGTTGTCCTGCCTCTTCTCACACCAACTGAACTCCTTTGCCTGCTTCTCTCCTTCCTCATTAAATTTAAGCTTACAGACAGTCCTTGCTTAACGACCACAATTGAGACTGGAATTTTGGTCGCTAAGCAATGTGGTCGTTAAGCAAATCCGACTGGATTTTTACAACCATTTTTGCAGTGGTCATTAAGCAAATCATATGGTTGTTAAGCAAACCATGTGGTCATTAAGTGAATTGTGCAGTTCCCTATCAATTTTGCTTGCCGGAAGCCAGCTGTGAAGGTTGCAAATGGTGATCATGTGACTGCGGGACGCTGCTGATGGTTGTAAGTGTGAGGACTGGCTGTAAGTCAGTTTTTTCACCACCGTCGTAAGTCTGAACTGTTGCTAAACAAATGGTCGTTAAGCAAGGACTACCTGTAAATTTTGCCAATAGCTAAGCAGAAACTGTAGAGTGGGGAGGACCTGGCCTTCTCAGAGGCTGTTGAACTCTAGCCACTCCACCCGGCAAGGCCAGTGGGGAGGGATTATGGGGGAATTGTTGTGCAACAACATCCCCAGGACCAGTTTCCACACCTTATTCAGTAGCCACGTCCCCTTGATTTTGCCACTGGCCCAATACATACTAACCATCCAAACTGAAAAATCTGCTCTCTTTCCAGGCTTTAGATACCGGACAGCCTTGCTGAAGGCTGAACCCTTTTGTGGCTCTCTCTCACTTCATTATTGGGCAAATGAGAAGTGAGGAGTCTACCCTTGACCGAGTATAACTGTGCCTTTTCCCACCTTGGCAGAGTGCTTGGCATCAACGAATGGCAGACCACCGGGTTCCAGTACGACGTCATCAGTTGCTTGAATCTGCTGGACCGCTGCGACCAGCCGCTGACGGTATTGAAAGACATCAGGAGCGTGCTGGAGCCGACGAGAGGCCGAGTCATTCTGGCGCTGGTTCTGCCATTTCACCCGTACGTGGAGAATGGTAAGGTCTCCCAGGTGAAAGGGAAACAAGAACAATCCCTCTCAGCTATCCGAGATCTGAGGCGCTTCCTGCCTTCCCCAGAAGTCAGTCCGCAAGCGTACCGTCAAGATCTTTTCAGATACTTAGTAATCCTCACCAGGAGCTTGTAGGAATACGGGGAGGGTGAGAGGCTTTTTTCCCAAATGAACCTATTAGTTAATTATTTCAAGCCTCCAACTTTAGGAACCAGCGTTCCCCAAGCTAATGTCAAAACTCCTCCGCAAGAGATCAGTTCAGCTCTTGGTAAAAGCTGCTTGCTGTGGCTTGGCAAGGAGGAAGAAAGGACCGGTTAGAGAAAGAAAGATGCACAAATCCGCCTTGTGTGCCAACTGTGCCCGTTCCTGGACCGGGAGGCCTTCCTCACAGCCACCCATGCCGTAGTCACCTCCCGTTCGGATTACTGCAACACGCTCTACATGGGGCTGCCCTTGAAGGCCGTCCAGAAGCTGCAACTGGTCCAGAACGCAGCGGCACGTGCAGTTTTGGGGGCCCTGTGGTTCATCCAAGAAACACCACTGCGGCGTGAGCTGCATCAGCTTCCAGTTGCTTTTCAGGTGCAATTCAAGGTGCTGGTTATCACCTTGAAAGCCCTACGTGACACCAGGCCAGATTACTCGCGGGACCGCCTCTGTCCAGGGGTATCTGCCCGTCCTTCTAGGTTAGAAAGGGCGGGTGTGCTCCAGGTGCCCTCCCTTAAACGTTGCCATCTGATGGGACCTCAGAGGTGCACCTTCTCAGTGGCCACCTCAGTCTGTTGGGACAGCCTCCCCCCTGAGATCTGAGGGACCCCCACCCTTTTAGCCTTCTGGAGGGCCTGGCTGTTCCCCCAAGCACTGGGCTAGGATGAAGGTCAAGCTGGGAGGAGGATTGGTCTGGCACCTGGGGAAAGGATACTTTTGTTTTTAACTATGTTTTTTATGGATTGTTGCGAGCCGCCTAGAGTCATTGTATGAGAAAGGCGGCCATAGAAGTCCTGCAAACAAACAAACAAACAAACAAACAAGATCGGTTGTGGTTAGAGCTGGCTTCAGTCGGTTACCTAAAAAAAAAAAGATTGATGTTATCCCTTCAGGGGTCATCCAGACAAGAAGCACAACAGTGAACACTAGCACATACACACACACACACACACAGAATGAATATCATGTTACACAAATTGTTACCATGTAAGTCGATTTATTTACAAAGAAAGAAAACAATGAGAAACTAAATATATAAACTAATATATGCTATCCAAACGTTTCTAGTTAATCGAATGCTTGTTCAGACAAAGAAAGGGAGGCGTGCTGCTTAGTTATATCACAAATGACTGGCGGCCAGTGTCCTTCCTTGCAATCACACAACTACACAACGTCTGTTTCGGTTTAACTTAGTTTACCGCATCCACCCCAGGTTTACAACCCGCCTGGTAAACAGTTACTAACGAAAGCGTGTGCTCTCTCAGTAGGTGGCAAGTGGGATAACCCTTCCGAAGTTTTGGAGATCAAAGGACAGACGTGGGAGGAGCAGGTGAACAGCCTCCCAGAGGTTTTTAAGAAAGCCGGCTTCGCCATCGAGGCATTCACCAGGCTCCCGTACTTGTGCGAAGGCGACATGTATAATGACTATTACGTCTTGGACGACGCCGTCTTTGTGCTCAAGCCCATCTGAATCGTGTCCTCGGAGTCCAACCAGAAGCCACCAGCGAAATGAGACATTTTGATTCTTTGGATTGGTTGGTTCTTGTTTATTTTGCGGTTTTGTTTTTAATTACGATTAATTACAGGAAGGGGGATTTTTGTGGTTGTCTAACCTCAGTTGACATCGTGACTGAAAATCAGAATTACTAATTTCTTCGTAATACCCTTTTTAAAAAAAAAAAAGGACATCTTTTTTAGAACATCAGAATTCTTTCCATTATGATTTCTTAAATCCAGGACACATCTGATGAAGTGGAGATATTTTTATATCTAGCCTCCTAGGACTACTGATCCAGTCGTTGCCAAGAAATTACGCAAACGAAGCCAGCCCAGCCGGTTTTCCTCAAGGACGTATAAAGCGAATGCCGACAATAGAGTTGTCCGGCCGCTCAACTTGAAATCTGGGTTGGTCAAACGTCGGGCTAGACCTTTTTTTTCTTCCGTGTTTCTGAAATTATTTTATCTGTTGGTCTTCAGCACATGTTTTTAATCATGCTAATAAAACTTTTTTTGAGATGGTGCTTGTAGAAGAGCTTCATTGAGGTGAAGGGGGTCTCAGTTAAACTTGGAGAGGAGGAGGAGGAGGGATGGGCAGACACACAAGGCTGCCTTGAAATGAATTGATGAAGTTTACCCAATTATGGTCAACTTCCATCCATTGAAAAGCTGCCCCGAGCGTATCAGGGACTGTGCTGTGGGGTGCACAGGACAGGATCCCTGGGGGCAGTTTCCAGGGCATTGAAATGAGTACCCTAATCTTCTGTCCTTTAATGTGCCCCCTTCCTCTCCAACAATGAAATGATGAAATGTGTGGCTAAATTCTCTTCTGGAGGAGCTGTGAAGGTTGCAGAAGGGCTGCTGGTGGTTCCATGAAGCCTCTAAGCTGGATTTTTGGTATTCTTGATTCATGCCCTGGCTCACAATGTACATAGCATGGACTCCAGGCACCACTATATAGTGTGTGTGGAGTCAAGCTTGAAGAAGACTTCTGTTTTTCACTACTAACCAAGCTGGCATGCTGTGGGGCCAAACATCAGCCATCTCACTTCAGTGTGATGTCCACAGATGCATCTGGGCCTCCCCGATGGCAGGTGGGGAAGTGTTCTCCCACCTATCCAGAGAAAAGAGGAATCCTGGGAAGCTGGAGAGGGCGAGGCACAACTTTCACTGTTGTGATTTCTGGTGGGCCTGTGGCTGTGCTCTCCATGATGACCACTCTAAATGGAGAAGCTCCTCTGTTCATGTCAGTCATCTTGGGAGGACCCACCAAGCACTCTCAAAATCCCAGTGTGCCCCCCGCCTAAAAGCTTTGCTAATATCCAGTGAATTACCACCTTCTATCAAGCATAAAAAATGGCCTCCAATAACAAGGCACAGCAATTCTCTAAGATATGATGGAGGGCTGAGTTGGAGATGGCCATGTCATTCTTGGCAAGGTAAGAAGCTGTAATCATCCCAGCTTTTGGCAAAGTTATTTCTCTAGGCCAGTGTTTCTTAGAGTGTGGTCCAGGGATCTTCTCGGAGGTCCGCAAAATTCAAATTATTTGCCAGATATTAAAGATGATTGCAAAAACGTACAACAATGTCACTCTTCCCATCATTATTTTTTATTTGTTAAAAAAATATAGTGCTTTTTCATGAAAAATATTTGGCTTGGCTGGCTTGGGAATTCTGGGAGTTGAAGTCCACACATTTTCAAGCGGCCAAGGTTGAGAAACACTGGTCTAGGCCAGAAACACTGTTCTGTCCACCTTTCCAGGATGGAAAAATGAAACAAAAGCTCATTTGCAATCTTTGTTCATCTCCATCTCCCTCCTAGGGGGTGCTAGAGCTCCAGATCTACAGTCTTTTTGCCTTGGCTATCAGTGGCTGAACTGCCCACAATGGCTTGAAGTATAATCCATCTAACTCACGGTCTGCTGAACAAGCCCAAAGCAAGCCAGCATCAGACAAGCAAAGAAATTCCGCCTCCTTGGCCAGTTTTGGCTTTGGAGGTGTTCTTGCTTTGCTTGCTATGGGACGGATAGTGGCTTGTGCAAGGCACAAAAGCAAGCCAGGAATAAGCCACAAATATCACAAGCAAGCTATTTGGCCCCGATGGGAAGCCACTGACGCAGTTAGGAAATCAATAAATTGTGGCTTGCAGGGGTATCCTCAGGGGAGTAAAAAAACAAAATCAAGCCTTGCCTTATTCAGAGTATCTGCAGGGAGCGGGGTCAAAAAAGTCAACATGTCAGCCACCACCACCATGGGATTGGAGCCCTGTATTTTTTTTTTACACGTGACTTCTTGCTTGAGGCTAAACGAAAAAAAATGAAGCTTCTGGCATTCTTTGTTTAATAGAAGATGTTCATTACATGTATATATTTTGATTTCAGGGGTTTTCTGCTGATGCTGGTCTCTGTTTTGGACCTTAACTCCCATGGAAGACATAAAGGAAAACATTTAGAAGAACAGTTCTGATAGGAGAGAAATCCTGAATTTGTTTATGAGGGAAAAAAATGGGACTTTCTTCTTGGCAATCCTGCAAACAGTCGTTTTTCTTCTCAAAAATTAACCTGATGACTCGAGGATTCTAAAAGTTGGGTTTGCAATGGGACAATCTAGCACGTTCCATGTTTGGTTTTGAAAATGTTCCCACAGCTCTGCTAACTCACAAAAGTGACATCTGCTTGGAAGTCAGCCCTGCCGAACTGAACTGCAAGCGCTTTCAGCTGAAACTCTTTCAGAGAATAAGGAAAGCCTTGAAAAATGGGTTGGGGAGGAAACAAAGTAGGAAATGGAATGATGAGACTACTCTCCACCTCGTTTGGGTATGTTAACTTCTTTATTTCTGCCAAGCACATTTAAATGTCACACCTGCTTTGTAGCACTGTTGAGCAGTGAGTCTATGAGTGATGCTTAGCTGTGTTGAATGCTGACCCAGCACACTGGGAAAACTCAACCTTGGTGACCAGGGCTTTGCGAATAAAACAGCACCTATTTGCCATGCCGGTTCAGTGAAAGTTGGAGGATTTCAAACAGAGGCTGGGTAGTCCTCTGCTGGGGATGGTGTTGTGAATCCCACAGTGTGCAGGGGGTTGGACTTGATGACCACTGAGGTCCCATCAGACACTATGATTTTATGGAAAAGCAGATGGCATCTGGTGTCAGGAAAGAGATGAAAAGGCTTAAGAACAACCTGCTGTCGATTGTACGCTGTGGGTCAGCCTTGCTTCAAGTATCCCAAAACCTGGCCCAGAAAACTGCAGGGACTTGGCCAGGCAGTCTCCGAGAATCGGACACGATTGAACAGATTAAAAAAAAGGCATCCCAGCCCTTTAAAGCAGCCTGACTAAAGATCCTTTCCTCCCCAGTGGTTTTGAGTCCTTTTTGCACCTCTCAGTTACAGCTGAAGAAGGGTATCCCTTAGAAACTACTTAATTTGCACAAGGAACAGACACGAGGGAGATCTTGGAGTGTGTGGCTGTGTGTGCAGACCTTCACACACTTAGGTCAGTGTACCGTGTACGAGAAACACTTAAGATTACCTTCTTCCTCTTCCCTTCCTCCTCCTCCCAGTTCTTCATCATAGACCAGCTGATGTTGTTTCTCTTCCTCCTCCTTCATAGACCAGCATATTATTATTATTATTATTATTATTCCTCCTTCTCCTTCATAGACCAACATTTATTATTATTATTATTATTATTATTATTATTATTATTCCTCCTCCTCCTCCTCCTCCTCCTTCATAGACCAACATTTATTATTATTGTTGTTGTTATTATTATTATTATTCCTCCTCCTCCTCCACTCACTGCTCAACCTCTGCTTTTCAGAGTCCCTCCCCCTCGCTCTGTCCTCACCCTTCCAGCTGGAGAGGTGGGCTTTTGGCAGTCCTCTCTTCTTCCAGCGAACTGTTTTGATCTGGACGAGAGCTTTAAACTTCAGGTGAGTCAAACGTTAAGTTTCACCATCCAGTTTTTGATGGAAGGAGAGGGAACAATCCTTTCCTCGGTTAGGGTGGCGGGGCGAATGATTTCAGTGATATTTCAGTGAAATCATTCAGTGATCAACGGCAAATCTTTCTTCAACGTTGGCAGTTTGCTCATTCCTGGCATTTGGAGTTGTTTGTCTGATATACCTTGATGCTTCGGGTTTTTTGTTGAAAAAAAGTATTAAAGTGCTTTTTCCTACCCCAGAGATTCCAATGATGAACTGTTCAAAGATAAAATAATCAAACCCTCTGATTTCCCTCTAGTTTAAAAAGTTTATTTTTCTATTGTGTATTAAATAATGTGAGGGTTTCCAGACCTATAAAGAATCAAGTTCCTTCCAAAGACATACATGAAAACAATTCATTTCTTCCCCCCTCCCCACCTTTTGTCTAATGAAAAGGAGAGACTAAGGAACAGGGTTGGGAAAATGCAGTAGGGTTTTCTGGGGGCACCCACAAAAAAATGTAAGCAATCAAGCCGCTGTTTCACAGGGAGATATTTAAGAGATCAAGGATCGCTTGGATTCATACACTGCCCTGTCGTATTTGTGGTTTCCTTGAGCAAGGTTTGTGTGAATTCAGCCACTGGGTCTCATTAATGATGATTAGGAAATTAGTGAGTTCTGCAAATCCATTTGAGGTTTGAGGTTTATTTAATAGCCCACATTTAAGAAAACCATTGTTTAGCATGCTGTGTGAGCCTCATCATCATTTTGCTTAAGCCCCTTTCACAGGTTTGGGCATCAGACTAAGCCATGATCAAACACCATATTGTGGCTTAGCAATAGAACTCCAAACCAGCTCAAAAAGAACAACTCGCTTAGTTGCCTGCCAGAAGCATCACCTCAAGAGGAAGAGAAAATACTTTAAAAACCCAGATCTTATTAGTTTCTTCAGCTCTAAATTACTAACACAGGGATATCTGCTAGCCTGAAAAAAAAGGGTTGAGGACTAGCAGCTTGGAAGGCACTATTTGCAAGGTTGTACCTTGCTGGCTGGGGAATTCTGGGAGTTGAAGTCCACACATCTTAAGGTTGCCAAGGTTGAGAAACACTGCTGTCGAGTTACGCCAACTGGCTATTGGTTTTCACAAGAGCTCTGTTTGACTCGGACAACGCCTCTGCCAAAATGGTTACCAAAGAAAACATTAAATGCATAAAGATGTGGAAGATGTGGTCTTTCATCCTTTCTTTGCTTCCAACTGAAATCTCCCCCCCCCACTTTTATTGTAGTGTTATAAATCTTGATACATTGTATTATTTCAGCACAGATTTCGGTGCAATAATATTTATGCAATAGCATTATAAATTAGGACATTCTCTTATTTAGAAAGGGGAAAGTATTGAAAAGAAGAAGAAAAAAGTAAAAATTCTATCAATATTAACAGCATTCTAGGTGGTCAATATTGCAAGCATAAAATCCATGAAGTTTTCATCCAGTGTTGAGTATAACATAAAAAAGGACCACTGCATATCATATTGAAGTAATATTCATGTGACAGTAGTTTAAATCTGAAACTAATTCCTCAGTATTAAGACATCCATTGTATTATTAATTAGTCTATGTGTAGATAGATACAGTAGGCTCTCAGTTAACTGGAACTCAAGCAACGGGCCCAAAAATCTGTATCTCTCTGCTGCCATCTAGTGGGTATTAGGGTTTAGTAGTTACTCTCAAGCAACCAGAAGCTACATTTATCTGGCATCTACCAATTTCCATGGGTGCCGGTTAACTAAGAGTCTACTATAGATGGAAATAAAAGATAGATGAAGCAAATTTAACCAAAGTTAAAATAGCTGAAAAATAGGGGAAAAAGAGAAACAACAACAATAATAGTAATACAAATCATTGATTTCTCATTTCCCCCTTTTTATAGTTCTAAAACAAGCTTCTAGTCCTTACTAGGCTAGACTTCCTGAAGCACTGGCATGGAAGTCGTTTATTGGTGTGGAAGAGGTTTATATTTGCAAACTCCACGATGCAAAAAAAAAAAAAAAAAAAGCCAGCTTGAGCGAAGGGGAAGGCTTTTGAATTGGCAGTGCTGCAGGAAGGAAAGAGTTAAAGTTCCTGTTTCAAATAGCAGCTGCTATTTTTAATTATTTTCTAATGATCTGAAGTTGTGCCTCTCTGGTCTCACTCAAAAAAGTTCCTTTGGTTTTTTTTGCCTAAGCAACAATGTTGCCTAGGCATTCAGGAAGGGGATCTTTTTAATTTTCCTTTTTTTGTTGCAATTTCTTTTATCTTTGTGTCTGTTTCTTGTTGCAGTTTCTTTCATCTTTGTATCTGTTCTGGTATCTTTGTATCATTTCTTTTAATCAAAAATGGGTGGGATTTGCAGCTCCAGGTGGGCAGAAAAGCCATTTGTAAATAGTCCCAAGAAATATCAAATGTAGAAGGCCTTCTCTCCCCACCCCCAAAGGAATGAAAGGAAAACTATAGTTTGCATTAAAGTCTCTTAGCTGAGCTGGGCCGCTATAGAAAATAATCAATCAATGAAATAAATTAAGAAAAGGCAAACACAACTGCATGAGTAGGGAATTGTTCTTTGGAAATATGGTGGTTGAACTCGAGAGCTTTGCAACTAAGTAAAAATGCCCCGGTTGCAGGTGTCTATGAAAGGCAGGATTTGTTAAGCTGTGCCAGATAATTTCAAACCTCCTAAAGTAATAGGGCAAAGTCTGCACAAAATACAACTAAGCTCATTGTTAGGGAAACTGGACACTTAGACATAGCAGAGACGCACTGGAGAAATCCCAGAGGAGCAGCCTGGGAAAGCAACGCAGGGGCTGTTCAACATGTCCAGGTCTGACTAAAACCAGGCGGGTTCCCAGGATCGGATCCTGATCCCCATTCGCACAAAGGCTTCACTTGATGCTGTGCTCCGTGTTCCAGTTCTTCAGCTAAACAGAGGCCTACACCCAAGGCCTTCTGGTGGAAAAGGGGTTCCAGCTGTTCAGCTGATGTAGCAGATGTGAGCAGAGCAAGGCTTGTATCTTCAGGTGGGTTTTCTTTTTCCTTTGTCTTTTAACTCCATTAAGCTTACAATGGGTTTTATGTGGTTCTGGCCCCCTACAGTGGAATAAGCCCATTTGGGGGCCATTGTGGTTGAAAGAGGATATCTTGAGGTCCAGCAGAAGACACTTGGCAGTGGTCAATGGCCTCAGGGGCTCAGGGTTCCCAGGACCTTACTTTGAGTCTATTGATTAATTATGACTCTCAATTCAATGACACCCCCTTTTTCTTCTTCTTTTCAAGTCTGTCTTCTCAGCTCCTGAAAAGGACCCGAGAAATGGTTCTCCTGGCCTGGAGAATATTTGTCTTGTTGACCTTAGTGACTCTCACCATGGAATCTGACAGTTCTCCAAATGGTAGCCAAGGTGAGATGAAAAACTTTGTACGTTTTCCTCAAAAACGGATCGCGACATTTCAGAACCAAAGAATTGAAGCGGCTTGTAGGTTACTTAGAACAATAATGCTCTTTGGCAGAGAATATTTGAGTCACAGGAAAGGGAAATCAAGAAGAATCTCCAAACTTATTGTGGGTTAATTCTGGCCTCATTTGGATGTCCTACAGTACCATCTTTCTCCAGCCTGGTTCCCCTGAGATACGTTGGAATTCCTATAATCTCTAGCTGTCAATTGAGCATATAACTTTAATGCCATTATATACCTCCAAAACTGGTTATCAAAGCCTCCTCCTCCTTCTCCTCCTCCACCTTAGACTCTTTCACAGGTCTCCTCAGATTAACTTTAGCTGCTATTTGAAGATACATGACAGCATTTCATTTCAATCCTTTCCGATGCCTAATTTTCTAGTTTTTTGGAAGCCGTTTCTTGCATTTGTTTAAAAAAATTTTTCCCCCTTCCTCTCTCCAGAACTGCCTCCACAGCTACAAAGAACCGTGGTCAGTATTTTTATAGTGCTTGATCATTTCTGCAACATTTACTTCTTTGTTTTCAACATTTGTACGTTGCCCTTCAAAACAGGAGCTTCCTAGGAAGGCTTACGACAGCTTAAAATTGCACAGAAGTAAAAAATAATAGTTAAAACACACCAACGCACTAAAATGCATGACATTAAAACAATAAAAGCAATAGATTAAATAAAAGTTTCTAACCTTTCTATAGTTTCCTCATACTTGTTCAACTGAGTGCAATTCTCTCTCTTTCTCTCTTTAGGAAGATATCATAAGTGGGCAGTATTTAAATGGTAACTGGCATTAATTTTCTGTCTCTTTTTTGAACCTCATTAATCTAATTTTATTAACTTTTTAAATATTCCCTTTTTTTTTTTAGCTCTCCTCAATATTCTTAATTTCCAAAGGTAAACATTTGATTTATGTTTTTTAATGTTTTAGCTGAGGGGCAGGGATAAAGCTGGGCTGGAGATCAGTCTCATGGAAATAAGATCACTTAATTACTTTTTAAATGCAAGAATTGGCATCAAAATTAATGGAACTTTTGTCCTGAATAGCAACCACTGCCAACGTTTGAATTTGGTGGTGCAAGTCACAAGATGCACTCACCTACAAATGTAGCAAGTGTGTTTTAACTAATGTTGCATGAATCCAGGCCTGTGGGAAATTTATATTCAGTTTGTTGTACAAACTGAGATCATTGGGCTAATGGAATAAACTATGGTTTGGATGTTATGCAAACACTGCCAGTTTGTAGTTTCTAGTAGTTTCTAGTAATTTCGCTGCGTTGCTATGAGCATTACCTTTCTGTGAAATTCTTCAGAGCAAATTACTTATTTTTTTCCTTTTTTCTTTTTTTAGCACCAATATTTGGACAAAAGATCTCTTTAACAAAATCAGGGCACACTGCCATGCTCAGAATTTTGCAGTTACTTATGGCAGCTTACAGGTTGTATAGATCTAATATTTTCATTCCAAAATGTTTAACTATCCTGTGACAGCAGAACTAGAAAGATGATCTTCAGGAATAAAACACCGTAGGACTAACTAACTAATTAATGGAGCTAGAATTGAAATAGTCACTGCATTCACACATTTACCCAAAGCAATTGTGTGATTCGAATCTTTTTGGTTTAGCTCTTCTGGCAAATGTTTCCTCTGTGGCTTATGAATTTTGTAGTGGATGTTACTACCTCCCCCCCCCTTTTTTTTTAAGTTCTTTTCACCCCTACACTCAGCTAGCTGGTAGCATCTAGCCAATCTTGGCTAAGCTTGAAAATGCAAAGAAGTATCTGGTTAATATGTGAATGGTAGACCATCGGGAAATCTTACCGTCAGCTAGAGTGGAAAATGGAAAAAACATCACAGCAGAAGGCAATGCAAATAGTTTCTGTCTTATTGTCAAGAGGACCATGAACTCACCAAGTCTAATTTGAACTTCACCCCTAGTTGATGCATCCCCTTCTCTGTTTTTACTGCCACGGATGTTGTTGATCTGTATTTTTCCATGTGTGTGTTTGTGTGAATTTTATCTGTTCAGTCATGTCTGATTCTCAAAGACTGCCTGGACTAGTCCCTGCAGTTTTCTTGGCAAGGTTTTTCAGAAGGGGTTTGCCATTGCCTCCTTGCTAGGGCTGAGAGAAGGAGACTGGCCCAAGGTCACCCAGCTGGCTTTGTGCCCAAGGTGAGACTAGAACTCCCGGTTTCTAGCCTAACACCTTAACCATTACACCAAACTGGCTCTTTTGCCGTTTGTGTTAGCTTCCCTGAATACCTTAAAGATACTGAAAAGGCAAGTAAAAACATTTTTGGGGGGAAAAAATGAAAAAATACAGAACTGTTCTCAAGGAGTAATTGAACTGCAGCGTAATGATCAGCTTAGACTGCTGATCTCTGCCAAGCATGGGAAACCCGTATGAGTCCTACCCATGTGGCTGGATTACATATCCCATCCTCCTTGACCAGTTAGGTCTTATGGGAGTCTGAGCTCACCCTGAACTTAGTTCTTGTCTCTTATACGATCCAGATGTTCAGTTTATAAATTAGCGAATGCATTGTGATCCAATGATTTGGGATGGTGGTATTTTAGTGGTTGGGGACCATGCTTAACTTTGGGGTGGGGGGGGGGGGAAGGGGAGAATCTGTGGGTCTCCCTGGGGCAGGACAAATGATGTAAAATGGGCCTATTGCATCGTATACATGGATGGGCTTTTCTGGATTTGAGGGTGAATTGCTGCTTTTCAAGCCTGCCATTTTGAGGGGGTGGCTGGTCCCAAATAGCAGGAAAACACTGGGCTGAGCTGAATTTGATCAGCAAGCATCATCAGAAAGAGTCCTGGTATTGAAGGAAAAAAAAAGGATTTGGGGGTCAGCTTCCCATATCTGAATATGCAAAACTTTCTACCCTGTTTTTCAGGAATCAATCACCAATTACTTTGAGCATCTTTTCCACAACCCCAGAATGTTCCTTTCAGTGTTCCGGGACATGAGCCCTGAGAATTTTCAAACAGCCATGAAATATCTCTTTGGAAGAACCCAGAAGTATTTGGTAAGGCGTGTTGGGTCACTGGGTGGGACAAAAAAATGAACAAGCTTGTCCTACACTCCCTCTTCTAGAAAGGGTTTCTATTGCAAGCCTCGTTCCCACTTGCACTGATCCATACGTCCTCCGACAACTTTTTCTCTGTTAAGGAAGAGAAGAGACCAAGTGGTGGGGAGACCCTGACCCTAATCCTCGGAGCATGCTCACAGCCTTTCTTTAAAATATTCCACTTTGTTTGAACCCTTCTTAAATGGGACAGTATGTAGCCTGATCACTTCCTGCCCCTCTTCCTCATTTCCTTCTCCCTTCCTCTTCTTCCTTCTCATCTGCTTCCTTCTCCTTTTCATCTTCCTCCTCCTCCTCTCCTCCTCCTCCTCCTTCTCATAGATACAACCACTGATAGTTCATTTTCTAACTCTCCAATGGATGTAAGAGCCCTGCAGAACTACAGTCTGACATCTGTTGCAGATCTCACCTGCCTTGCCGTTGCTAGATATCTCTCCTGTATCTCCAGGAACTGGGAGATATTCTGATCAATCTACCTGGAATAAGAGAGAGACTTTTCCAAAGTCCCGGGGGGAACCGTACCTTGGTCCTTGTTACGTTAGAAAGGTGTTTTCTGCTCCTCAATTCTGCTGAATGTGTGGATATCTTAAGCCAGCTCCTTCAAGCTTCTTCGGCCACTTATCTCCAAGCCCACAACGTGGCAAGCTTCCCCAAGATCTTCAGAAAGATGCTTTCCGAAATCTGTAAGTCACTTTCTCAACTGTTTATTATGCAGAAAGAAAACCATTATTAACATTGATACAATGAAAGTGGGGGGCTCAGCAACCTGATGTCCGTGAACACCCATGTCCTCTCCAACACCCTTCTCTGAGCTCAGCAGACATTCTGCTCCACCTGATTTCTTTCTTTTTTTTCAATAAGCTGCTTTGATCTTTTTTTAAAAAAAGAGTAAGCTGGCATCATGCGACTAAAAGCCCCAGTTTCTAGTGTTATATTTATTTGTGTTATAAATATAATCTAATCTACTCCATAAAAGTCCCAGTGGGGGGAGTAGAGAATGATAATTTAGGAGAGGAAAGCTGTGTTAATCTCCAGTAGCCAAAATTCATGGGGTGCCTGTTAGCACCCTCTCCGACTAACAAATCCTATCAGAAAGCGTCAGCATTTGTGAATTGCAGCTCCATGATCACTCCGTGCACCTGATGAAGGGAGCTGCAATTCACAAATGCTGATGCTTTCTAATAGGATTTGTTAGTTGGAGAGGGTGCTAACAGGCACCCCCTGAATCCCGGGGACTTAGTCAGTCTACTGGCAAATGGGTGTTGGGTGATGGTCTGCAGCAACCTTGACAAGCAGTTCTCTTGCGGCAGTTGTTTTCTGAATGCCCCTACCGCACACGCTCAAAATACCAAGCGTGCTCTCAGTCCCAAGACAAGGTGTTAGCCCTGCGAGGTAGTCCAGACAAGAAGCATGACCAGGAGTCCTAGCTCTATCTTTCCTGTAAGGTTAGATTAACAGGATCTTGCAAGTCTAAAAGTCTTTATCCCCTCCTCTTTTTACTCTCTGGAAAACTAGGGAGGGTCCCTTCTGAGACACTTCCCACGCCCTCTCTCCTTCTGTGGGCTGAGATACCTTTTACAGACTTTTCCAGTCTGTGACTCTTCCTCCTGTCTCCCAAGGTCATTCCCACATACCATTACTCAGGGCTTCCCTTTCTCTAGCATTTTACTGGTTGCCCTTTCCATTAACCTGGTTTTTCTTAGTTTTTGGGCAGTCCTGAGGCATTTTGGCTGGGGCATCCTGTCTGATTCCAGTGTGATCTTTGTCTTTTAGATCAACAGTATTCAAAGACCTGTATGACAGACTAACAGCAAATACTCAAAGGGCTGTGTATGAGTGGATGATGCAGAACCTACAAACACCCTACAATGCCAGTGGTAAGTTAAATATGCTATTTATCTGTTTGTGGGCATGCATGTCTATGTGTCTCTGGTTTGTGGGTCATTTACAGAAAACTACAGCAATTAGCACTGATCCAGCTGACACTAAAAAAGCTAAGCAGAATGGGATCTAGTTAGTATCTGGATGGGAGACCACAAGGAAAACTCAAAATGGTAGGCTCAACTGGAAAGGCAAAAATAATATCTGAGAAGAAAGCAACACCACCAATTCCTTTCTGTTGCCAAGAAAACTATATGGATATATCTTGTAAGGCCCCAAGAGGTGAGTTTGGTCTGAAGAAGGTTTTACCTTATCATGTAGTTTTGATGACGTTCAGTAGAGGGCACTAGAGCAAAAATAATAGATAAATGCTGGTTTAACTCTGCTGTTCAGTCAGTCTAATAATTGTGAGATCCAGTCTTGATTTGGCCCAAAAGCTGAGAAATGAGATCCGGATTCCTCTTGCAGCCTATGATGCAAGCAGGGTTGAGAGGGATTGGGGATGTTCCTCCTGGGTTTCCCTTATTGTAGAGAGTGAGGAAGATGACCTTGATGGAAATATGCAAGAACTGTTACTAGGCAAAAGGGGCCGAAACATTTTCTAAATCCAGGACAACAAGGTAACATTTGGAAGTGGCTCAGACCGACACCTGCCCAATTCACTGAAGTATAAGAAGGGGAGGTGGTACAGCACAATCAGGCTTGCAAGACTGAGGTCAGCCCCACTAGAGAGACCAGATCAGGAAATCCACAGGAAGGCTAAAATTACTTTTATTAAGATTGGCTGTAATAACAGAATCTTGCAAGTCTGACTGTGCTGGACATGCCCTTCTCCAGTAAATTTACTCCAGTAAATCAAGGAGGTGTCTTCCCAAGCCCTTTCTAAATGCTATCTTGTTTCTCAGAACTTAAAAAATATTTCAGCCCCTTTACCCAGGTAATATTTCTTCCATACATCCATGAAGATCATCCCTACAGTTACCTAGGAATTTGCATTCTTTCTTCCCAGACATCTTACCTCTTACCTCTTGTCTGACCTGCCATAATTCCCTTTTTTCTTCTGGCATTTTCCACCCACAGACAGCACGTTTTGCTTGCAGGCACTTCTAATCAGGTTTTCATATTGCTGATATTCCTAGAATTAGCTATGCATGCTATTAATATGGTGGCCTCCTCATTTCAGAAAATTCCACATCTTGGGTCAGCGCTGAAAACCTGTGGATTCTGGGGAGGTATATGGTTCATCTCCCCCTTGAAGAAATTAGGAAAATTCACCCGTATGAAGTAAGTAAAAATAATGCCTGTCTGTGAAGAGCAGTTGTGGAATGGGTAACGTGGGGTTTTGGGCACCTTCCATAAATATTTCTGGATTTCTGCTCTTAATATCATTTGCAGACAATTTTTGGATTCTGGAAACCTACACAATCCATGAATCAGAGAGGGTTAGTCTACATCATAAAATCACCAAAATCTTTTTCAGAAATACCAAGATAAATCCCAGTATGAAGGCTGGGGCATATTTAGGCACTATTAAGGATTCAATGTACTGTCCCATCAATTTCCAAGTTGCTACCTGCCCCTCCATTCTAGATTATTATGGGTTGTATTTTTAAAGCTTGTATACTTTCTTAGGAACTTCAAGCAAAAAATGCAAAAATGGGGTCTGTGTGGATTTTGCCAAAAGCTTCTGAACATTCAGGGCAAGACAAAAATGGGTCTTCTTATTTAAAAACCGGCTTTAAAAACCAGAATGTGCATCTTTATAAACAGAAAATAGCTCCCAAATTAGTACTTAGATTGTTGCTTTTGGCAAACAGCATTTAAAATATTCAAAGTAGCTAGATTAAACACATGTATTTTATTAAGAACAAGTTGCTTCCATGCAAAATTGTTCTTATTTCAACTTTGCCCCTTCAGTGATGGCACCTTAGGGGCTGGAAGGAAAAATAACTGCTTAAAATTAAAGTGCAGTTTCTGGTTGAGAAAAAAAAATGTTTTTCCTTTTTTATATGCTGATATAAGGGTTTGTTCAGAACTTGAGAAAGATTTGAGAGGTGGTTGGGGAGATGTTAAATCCTTGCATCTTCTCCAGCTGGTTGAGAAATGAATTCCCACCTCCCTGGTTCACAGCACCATTGTTTTCAAAAAGGTGGAAAAGTTTCTGCAGAGTATAGTAAAGGAAAGTCAAGATGGTAGCCACAGTGCTACAATTGTAGCTCTGCTTTTGCAGCTGCCATTTTGACTTTTTTGACCACCCTGCAGAAACCCTGAGCTCAAGACTGAAAGTTATCCAGCTGCTGGCATTTCTGTAATCCTTTAAACTCTTATTCTTTCAATAAATCTAGTAATAAATACAGAAGCGCCTTGGTAGGTGCTTCTGATGCGAAAAAAAAATCTAGTGGAATTTTATTGTAGGTTGACTCTAAAGAATCTGATGGATAAATTGCTACAGAACTTCAAGATCTGGAAACAGAGGCACCCTCTGGTTTCTTCACATACAAAAATAATCTATAGGATCTTTAGCTGGTTGAGACCTCATCTATGGCTCCTGAACGGACTTCATTAAATTCTACCTCACTTGTCTTTTCTCTGCTGCTTAGATGTGGCTATTTGTCAGCTACGACAATGCAACCAAGCAATTGGATACTGTTTACGATGTCACACCAGGGTTTGCACAAGCCTTCTTGGAAAGAATCAACGCATCTGGCTTTGATATGAGGAACATGTCGACTTTGTACAGGCAAGCTTGCGTTTTAAAGGCGAGGGAGGGGTACCTTTGGTTCTGAAGCTCAGAAGTGAGCTGTAAGGTTCAGAGGAAGTCAGCTAAGATGACATAGAGCACTGTTTCTCAACCTCAGCAACTTTAAGATGTGTGGACTTTAGCTCCCAGAATTCTCCAGCCAGGATGCTGGCTGGGGAATTCTGGGAGTTGAAGTCCATGCATCTTAAAGTTGCTGAGGTTGAGAAACAGAGATACAGAGACTTGAGGACACGCTGTATGAGAGCAGGCTGAAGGAACCTGGGATGTTCAGTTTGGAGGAAAGAAGACTGAAGGCCACATGGTAGCCATGTTCAAGTAACATGGAAGCTACAGGGAAGGTGGTCAAGAACTATTTTCTGTGGCCACAGGAACTAGAAGCAGAAATTAAAGTTGCACTGCCTAAATTTAATTTAAACAAAAGGAAAACACTTTCTGAGGGTAAGAACAGGACAAGAGTGGAACAGTCTACCTATGGAGGTTGTGAGTTCTCTGTCTGGAGGTTTTTAAGAAGAGGCTGGAGAGCCAGCTCTTGTGGATGTTGAGTTGGTCGTCTTATACATTGCAGAGGTTGGCCTAGAAGGTCTTTGGGCTCCTTCCCGCTCCTAGATGGTCTTGATGATCTCTTCCAACTCCATAGTTCTTTGAAGTTTTGTGAAGTTGTCTGATTGGTCTGTTCCATGAGGGGAAGCATGCAAATTGGTCAGAGCCCCTTCCTTAATGATGCATTCTGGATGTTGAGTTTGGCTCAAGATAATTTGGAATAAGTTGGTGTCTACTTTGCTCATCCCGGCTAGACAGGGATGCTATCTACAGTGTGAGAGCTATACCTGGTTTTTTGAAGGGCACCAAGAAGCCCTCCTGAGTGCTGGGATTCAGTTGCCTACTGTTCTGAGGTGGAAAACCCCTCAAGTCTAAAATCGGCTTAATGAAGATTGAAAAAAGAAAAGAAGACATAATCCCTCCCGAATAAATCCAGAGAAAGGGCAGGCAACTAACTTCTGCTGTGCCTCACTTAGGCTGGGTTTGCTGGTTTGTTTCTACCATGATCTGGCAGAGATGGATTCCACCATGGCTCGGGCGTTGCTTCACCAAATGATTAAATGTCACCAGCTGAGAAGCTTCCAGGCCAATGTTCAGAAGGTAGGTAGAGACTGGGACATCATCACTGCCAAGGGCTTCGCAGTGGTCTCTCTTGTCTTTGAGAAAGGCAGTTGACTTTGAAAACCGTGTGCCTGAGCTTCTCGACATCAGCTCTTCAAAGGGTTGTGGTTCTTGTTGTTGTTATTATTGCTGTTCTTGGAATGGTTCCAGCTGAAGTCCCAACTTCTCAACGTTGCCGTGCAAAACCAGACTTTGAACGATACTCTGGGCACCCTCTCTGATGCCGTCGTTGGACTGGCAACCAGCCAGCTGGAATCTCTCTCCCCCAGAGCCGTGCATTCTGCAATCTCCACGTTAAACCAAGTCTCCGGATGGGCCAAGAGCCAAATCATAGTTTTATCCAGCAAATATCTGCTTTATGAAAAGGTACATTGGGTTGTCAAAGGCATCAGGTTGGTTTTAATGATAAAGCTCTTTTGTGGTGGTCTTTCTTCAGACAGCTGGGCATGTTGGGTCAATTCCAAGCCCATTGCAATGCTTGCTGATTGAGTTTGCACACTGTGCAAATGGTGGTTTACTGAACCATTTATTGAATAAGCACAGTTGCCTAGGTTCACATTATCCTTTCAGCCATAAATTATGGTTTGTAAGCTATAAGAGGGGGTTCACACCTCCCATTAAGCCAAAACCTAACAAACCACATTAATGCTTAACGGTTTTTTGAACGTAATCACACCAACTGACCTTGGACTGCTCATTCTCTCTTGACTTCACCTACTTGGCAGGGTTCTTGTGAAGCTAATGTGGGTGAGCGCATGGTTTTGCTGCACCAAGGGAGATTAGAATATTAATTTGAGAAGTCAACTGGGTGAATGTTTTGGAGGAATATCTTCTGGGTTGGATATCTGTAATGTTATGAAGCTCCAGATCCTACACATACAGTACCTCCCTGTCATCTGCTACCACTGATACCATTTAAAAAGCTGGAACTGGGCCATGTTCACAAATAATACTGATGTTTTGTTTCACCTACCTCTGTGGGAAAGATGTTTCTCAAGTTAAGCTCAACTCCTGGTGACTTCAAGGACATATCCAAGGGTTTTGTTGTTTGCCGATATTATGGAAGTGGGTTGCTATGGACATCTTCCATGATTTTTATTTCCTTCCGAGACGGGTCTATCATCCTGAGATTTCCCAGCAGTTTCCCATGCAACGTTAATCAAATTTGACCCTGTTCAGCTTTTTCAAGATCAGCCAAGGTTGGCTAGGTGCTTGTCCTGAACAGTTTATGTTATTAAAAAATTGCATCCTGAGGCTTACAATCTGACAAGACGTGGTAGGGAGAAAAACAGTGAGGAACTGAGTGGGGGGGATATCGGACAAGTTGCCTAGGACTGCAGAAATTGATGGTGTTTCTTCACCATCTTCCCTGAACAGCTGTCCCTCGCCATAAATGGCTTTTGAGTCCTCTTCGAAGCACTTTTCTGCTCAACACGAGAATGAAAAGAGTGAAGCATAAAGCTTCCTTGACCTTAGGACACCTTCCTTGACGTCCTGGTGTCCTTGTCCCCTCTTCTTAGGCGTTGTCGTTTCACAACGTTAGTCAAATGGGGGCTTTGGTGACTGGCATTGACACCCTGTCCTTCTACAACATGAACCCCAACGAACTCTCTCAGGCAATCCAGAGTGCCTTGGCACAGAGGGCGCTGGATTTGTCCCCAGCTCAAAGACAAGGAATCTTCCGGAAGGTAAGTGCTGATGTTTCTGAGTGGCGGAGAACATGCGAGTGAGATGGAGACATCACGGATTTAGAACTAGAAAGCTTTCCTGTCCAACTTCTTCATTTCATACAATCTTATCAAGAGGACTAGCCTCAGAAGTCTCCGCAAAACTCATCTTCAACTTGTTAAGTGGGGGACCATCTGAACCAGTGTTTTTCAAACTTGGCAACTTGAAGGTGTGTGGACTTCCACTGAGTAGGTCTTCAACTGTAAAGGTGATGGGGGAGAGATGTACTTTCAGACTTGCAAGATTGATGTTAGCCTTGCAAGGTAGTCCAGACAAGAAGTACACCCAGAAGTACTAGCTCTAACTTTATTTTAAGGTTACATTAAGAGAATCTTGCAAGTTGGAAAGCACATCTCTCCCCCCTCGCCTTTACAGTCCACCCAACTAGGGAGGGTCCCTTCTGAGACATTTGCCATGCCCCGTTCCTTCTGTAGGCTCAGCTGCCTCTTATCTGTTGCCTAGTCTTCTGCTCTTCCTCCTGTCTCCCAAGGTCATTCCCACAGACCATTACAGAAACTTCTCAATATCTAGAGTGGGTGTCTGATCCAGCCAAAGGAAACAAATTAAACTCAGGCATCCCTTTTTTTCACAGGTCCTGGCATCCACACAGCTCTCGTCCATCCTCACGGATCTGCCCAGCGCCTTTTTTACGGAGGTGTCCCTATTTGATTTGTGGAAGGCAGGCAGCTTCAACGCATCGCTGGTGAAAAAAAAAGAGCTGAGGCCAAGCCAGGTAATCTGGCAGAGCGACAAGTGGAAGCCAGTTGCTGGACGGGTGCATGATGGCCCTTTGCGGGGACCCTGGGTTGGACAACCAGAAGGTGGAACAGATTGTGCGGCTTTGCGTCAAGAGGAGAGCAAAAGGGTGCAGTTCTCCCTCCCTTGAGGCACACCCTGGCCCTAATCTGGATACTCTCCCAACCCCCATTGTGAGGGGTGTCCCCAGATAGGTCAAAAAAGTCAAGATGGCAGAGGCAACTATGCAATGGAAGCCCTGCCCCCTTTTAATCTGTGTGTGACACTTGTAAAAGAGGGAAGGGCTTTGATTGCATGGTAATATCTACCATCTTGACCTTGTTGACCCCTTACCCTGCCTTTGTACTATGAAAATAGGCACGACAACCACACTTGGTCAACTGAGAAGCTGAGCTTAGCTCCCGGTACCTCCATGGACACATCCGTGGCCACTTTTCTGGCAACAGGATGGAAGTGGTTGGTCACTGGTGCCTTCTGGGATGCTATTTTGATTTCCCAATCTAGCCTACAGCCTGGCATTTCCTAGTGGTCTCTCATCCAAGTACGAATCATGTCTGTCCTGGCTTCATTTTGTGTATATGTTTTATAAGTATGTATATAAAATGAACTCCTACATGTATGAGTATAATATAGACACTTATGCTGGCTGGGGAATTCTGGGAGTTGAAGTCCACGTATCTTAAAGTTGCCAAGGTAGGAAACACTGCTGTAGTGTATAGGTCCCTTATTTGTTTAATTTCAGGCTTTGTTTCTGTATGAATTATTGTCAAGGAAAACTCCTCTGTCTGATCTCTTAAGGTAAGGCAATGTCCTCTGTGTTTTAATCCCTGGATTATAGTGAGAATATCAACATACTACATATCCTTTACTTGTCGTTTGCTATATTTTATACCCTGTGTTTCAGTGGGAGCTCAAAGCAGCACAGTTGTGTGTGTGTGTGTGTGTCCATTTTATCCTCCCAACTAAACCCAACAATGAAGGTTGGGCTGGAAAGGGAGCGTGGTCCAACGTCACCTGTAGTTGAGTAATAACTTGAACAGGGGCCCTCAGTTCAGATGCTGGAAGTTCCCCCCAGTTTCGTGAGACTGAGACGCACTTAAGAATTCACCTCTTACCTGTGTGTCCAAGACAAGGACTGGTGAAGTTTTGAACCCTCTGTGCCCCTGCAAAGCTGGTTTTCTGGTCCAGTTGACCACTCGAGTCTCAGATCTCAGGCGAGATCTTGAATGAACCACCACCATCTCTCAGCATTTCAAGAACTTGGGAGACTTCAGCCATTCTGGGAAGGAGACAGGACGCTTCTTGGAGCCAAGGTGGGCTCCCTGTTGCCAACAGAGTCACTGAGCAATGGTTCCCCTTGGGGACAAGCACTGTAGCCGTGATCACATCTGCTGGAGCAGTTTACAAGCCGGGGAAGGGCAGCCACAGCCATTTCCCCACTACAATCGGACTGCTCACCCCTGCTATCTCACTAATGGTTCTTTCATCATTAAATCGAATGGGAGAATCTAGACTCCCTTTGCGTAATATCTGGGGACATTTCTTCTCCGATACAACACAGAATGATTTTCTTTGCCATTAAACCATACCAATTTCTAGGCATTTGGTGTTGTGACCAATAGGTAGTAAGCAAGGTGTCTATGCAGAAATAAGTGGGGTTGAGAATTTAGGTAAGATTGGTCATCTGGTGCATAGAGAGGGCCACTGCAGAGGGTCCTCACTTACCAAACTGTTCACAAAACAGAGCACAGAAACAGGCAAGGTGGGTGGTGGCTCCCATCCTATGGAATCACTTGCCCCCAACGGCAAGGTGGTCCCTTCTCTTGTGAAGTTCCAGAAACTCTCATCTCTCCATCTTCCACCTTCCACCTTCTGTCATCTCTGCCATTCCAGACTTGATGTCCTCCAGAGATGTGGCACTACAGCCCTCATCATCCTTGACCATTGGCCATGCTGGTTGGAAATTAGGAGAGTTGTAACAGAAGCCTTTGAGAAGACATGAATCGAAAGAGGGGAATTTGATCCTAACTTAGAAAATGTCATTTTCCAGAGATTGAGTCTAACTGAATGAGATGGAATATTCTTAGAATTAAATTGGATCTTACAAATGCTTACTCTATATCTTTTTTTCTCTTCCAATTCAGCACCAGACAGCTGTTGAAAGGCCTGACCTGCCAGCACATTGAGAATTTGAGTGCAATCTTTTTTTTGAACATCTTCAACATCTTTGAAAAGCATCTTCACTTGCTCTCCCCCTTTCAGGTCAAATGTGAAATAACCTAATGTGTTTGTTTCATTTCTAACAGAAGGTCTGTTAAGAATCTGGATTATGATTTCAAACATTTACCTAGGGCAAAGTAAATATAGAGACATGCTTGTGATTTGCATTTTAAGGAGAATGTACTTGATTTCACATTTTGGAAATAATGTAATCAAAAAACAGCAATTGCTTTCTGAATTCTGCCCTTTTCTGAATTTGAAGAGATAATACTTTTATCCAAGCAGATCTACACAAGTGTGGATGTTAGATCTCATACATGTCTCTTTTTTTGATGCGTTTAACACACATTAATGAAAATAACATACCAAAAATGCATTCTTCTTGCTTGTAAAAATGCATGTGTTTAGGAACTCTATATGGAATGTGGAAACTTTTTTTTAAAAATCACAAATGTGCAGAAAAGTGTCAATGTCAATTTGCGATCACTTTCACTAAGTGGGAAATTGATGTGACAATGGATTGAAATTACTGATATTATGTTGGCGTATGTAGAAAAAAATAGTCACTCAGGATTATAGCTTTTACATGTGTTGTTTCTATGCAATCACATTTGAAAAATCCTCTTTGCAGATCAATTGTTTGGCTTGGAAATTCTGGACAATTTCCGAAGCATCTGTACCTCCCTACCTTTTAGCTGTGCTTCCGTAAGCCATTCTTTTTAATTTCCTTCCTTTTCTTTTTTCTCTAACCAGCGTGAAAAACAACATGAAAATTATAGATCTTTATAGTGCCAATTATATATACATATATTATTCCAGTCAATATTCATGCATTTCTTTCATGCTTTTCAGAAAAATATGACTGGTAGCTGCTTTGTCTTCAGAGAATGAAAACCCATTAATTTGATTTTAATGGTGGTATTTAGCATCAGGATGCAGATTTGAAAGGACTATATGAAAGACAAAGGATTATTTCGTTGTAATTATTCTAAGGCAGTGTATCTCAACCTTGGGAACTTTAAGATGTGTGGACTCCAACTCCCAGAATTCCCTAGCCAGGATGGCTGGCTGGAGAATTCTGGGAGTTGAAGTCCACACATCTTAAAGTCCCCAAGGTTGAGAAACATTATTATAAGGCCTCCCTTAATTAAGCGCACAATTAAAGTTAGACTTAAAATTCTGTAAATATTCTGAGAATAATTGGGATTTAAACCCACGGAATTTAGAGATCATAAAAAGTTGCTTGTTTGCACTGACCTTGAAACTATTTATTATTACTAATTGGATCTGAGGCTATTTTACTAATTTTTTGGCAGAGACATGACTCAAATTTCTTGATACAAAGCTCAGTTGTATATGATTAGCTGGGTGAATCTCACATTCAAATCTATCCGTATAACTTATCCTAAAGGCTGCAAGGAATCCATACTGTATGCTTTTTATTGGAAAAGATCTTTGATCCCTTCTTTGGAAGAATGGCTAATTAAATTATGGGAGTATGCTTCGAAGACAAAAAACAACTTCCTACATAAAAAATAAATCAGATGCAAAATGTAATTCCAACTGGAAACCATTGGATTTTGCTGTTATATATGGTTTTGTATCCCATACAAAACATGGGTTTTCTTTTCTATAGAATCATATTTCAACTTGATCTATAATTTTTATTACTGATTTAATGCTTTAATGTTTGTGGTTCTGTAAGCAGTTTGTACTGCATTAACTGAGTATGTTCAATTTAAAATTCAGCAGGGATAACTATCTGCCCCTTATATTTTGTTTTCTTGTATGTTTTGTCCATCTTTCCCTGTCACTTTCTATTCCTTTCAATGAAATTTTAATCTAAAAATCTATACAAGCAGCTGGACATAAACCCTCCTGACGTCAGCAAGGGTGTGTTTCTGCTTCAGCGGTCTCGGGTGTAGGCTAGAGAAAAGATAAGTAAATCGGTCTCCTTCCTTGCGGTTTTTGCATCTCCACAAAGTGATCTTTGGGAAACTTTCTCTTAGTGCTGAGTTCCTGGACTCCGTCTCGGGATCCCGCTGCGTCCCTTTTCTGATCAGCCTGGGAAAGGTGGACCTCGATCGCCTCGTTTGGAGCGAGCAGAAGAAAAGAGCCATCCTGCAGAAAGTCCAGTATTGCTTAGTAAGAACTTCCCATTCTTTCAGCTCAAAGTCTGCCTCCTGTGCAGGCTGGAGATGGGATAAGGCAACATCACAGGGACAGCCGGGGCATGCTCCTGGAAGTGGGAAAAGGACCGCCAATTAAATCTGTAAAACACAGGCGCCTTTTCGTTTCCAAATGCAATTGAAGGTAGCGCCTCTACAACTGGCCTATGGGTAGTCCTCGCTTAACAATCACAATTGGGACTGGAATTTAGGTCCCTAAGTGATGCGATTGTTAAGCAAACCTGGACCCAATTTTATGACCATTTTTGTGGCAGTCATTAAGCGAATCACGTGGTTCCCTATTGATTTTGCTTATTGGAAGACAGTTGGGAAAGTCGAATGTGGCGATCATGTGACTGCAGGACACTGCAACTGTTGTAAATGCACGATGGTTGCCAAGTGCCTGAATTGCGATCACATGACCACAGGGATGTAAGCGTGAGGAATGGTTGTAAGTCTTTTTTTAGTGCCGCCATAACTCTGGATGGTCACTAAACGAACAGTCATTAAGCGAGGACTACCTGTATTGATGGGAAATCACCAGGAAAGCCCACGTCATGCCTTCCTTGCCTCCAGATCAACTCTTTCACCTCTTTTGGGAATGTGTTACCCATGAGAAGTGACTCTTCCCCTCCCACTAAGTCAAACAGATTTGTTGAGTTTTGGCTTAATATAACGTGAACTCACTCGTTGTGTTTTGAGTTAACCAGGCCATTGGCTTGTTTGAAATTGGGGGAAGCAGCTTATGTCCTTACAGCATCTTGACCCCTTATTCTTGGCCATGCTGGGAATAATTGTTCATTAACATCTGGACGGCAAGGTCACTCAGTCCGGGATTAAAAGATGCGAATGCAACCTTAATGGCATGAGGAGTTTCTGGGCGGCTGTGCTCCAAATGAATGTGGCACTCCTTGGCTCGCTCACTGGTCGTCTTCCTTCATTTTCTTCCTTTTCTGTTTTCATTAATGTTGATACATTCCTACATTTTATTTGGATCTTGGTTCATCTTGCCTGGTTCAGCTAGTTAATGAATGTGGCTCGTTTCAGAATGGCTCAGTGGCAGATGAATATTCCGTGGACCTGCTGGGCAATCTCCTTTGCCATTTGTCCCCTGCGTTCATCTGCAACGGGGTCTCCCCAGAAGTGATGGCAATGATCCTCCACCGATACGGCCCATGTCCCCATCTCAGCTACGAGCAGCAGATAGAGATCAAACAGAGACTGATTGAATTGCATGGGTAAGATCTGTGCAGGTCTCCCATTGAGTAACAGCACCGAAAGAAGCCAACCACGATGTTCAAAGAAGAAACTTAGATTTTTCTAGCACAAACTCTGTACTATGAATGCTTCTTCCTTCACCTCTCTTCCAACGTGTGAATCTGACCAGTACATTTTTCTTAAACTTGGTGGTAAATTCAAGGCTTGCTTTTTTCAACTGAGATCCCTACTTTGTTTTTCAGCTCCCCAAGAAACTGGACAGTTGAAACAACTAAGGATAACGGACCTTTTATTGCATTATTGCCAAAAGATGAATTGATGGTCCTTGTTGAAAAGGTATTAGCGATGTTTTGCCAAAAGGAATGGATAAGCTAGGTTGTTGATAAGTGGGAGCAGCTATGATTAGCATGGTGTGTGAACCTGGATGCCATTTCTTAGCTTAGTCAAACCCATAGAGTTGTTAGGACAGTAATAGGGTGGGCAGAATCCCATTTACAGGTAGTCCTCAACTTACGACCACAATTGGAACCGGAAATTCTGTTGCTAAGTGAGTCGTTATTAAGTGAGTCATGCACAATTTTATGACCTTTTTTGCCATGGTCATTAAGCGAATAACAATGGTTTAAGTGAATCACCACGGTGGTTAAGTGAATCTAGCTTCCCCCATTGACTTTACTTGTCGAAAGCTGGCTGGGAAGGTTGCAAATGGTGATCACATGACTCCAGAACTGCTGCAACCATTGTAAGTGCGAGCCGGTTTCCAAGCACCTGAATTTTAACCATGTGACCACAGGGACACTGCGATGGTCATAAGTGCAAGGACTGGTCGCAAGTCACTTTTTCCAGCACCGTTGTAACTTTGAATGGTCGCTAAACAAATGCTCACAAGTTGAGGACTATCTGTACTATCTCGATCTCCTGGAAGGAAAGTTGAGATATGAATGAAATTAATAAACAAGAGGCTGCTTTGTTAATACAGAAAGTTGGCATCCTAGATGAACACTAATCAGTGGTCATCACTGATCAGGAGCCCACAATCAGAGAAAATATTGCCAGAAAAATGTGACTTAGGAGAATTGGGTGCTCAAGTACACAAGACTTGGACATAATCTCTCATTAAGTCTGCCTTTAAAGTCTTCCTAAATAAATCTTATTCTTCTCTCCCTGGTGATGTTCCTAAGGCCGTTTTCCTACCAGTGACTCATAGCACCTCCAGTCATCACTGAAACATTTTAAACCCTGTTGTCATTACTGTAATTTTGGCCCAATGAGGGTTGGATGACTCTACAAGAAGCTAGAAGTCACTGGTGGGGAACAGGATCTACATCTTATTACACCCTCTTTAGGGCCATTTATCAAAGCAAGGGTGACTTAAAACCCTCATCATTTAATCTTTTTCATTCCTAAAGTTTCCTGATTTCATCTCAGAAGTCACATCAAAAACGTCCCAGCTGGTCTCTGCAACCAGGCATCTCCTCTTGGTTCAATTCGAATCTCTTCATGCCTCCAGAATTCTAACCCAACCATCTAATTCAACTCCGGGTAAGCAATTCCATTCCTTGTTACGTTTGTCTTGTAAGACCCAACAGCTGATTTCTTTGGCCTTTAATACCGCTGTCCTTTAAGACCGGCATTGTGTCGCCCGGGTGTATGATCAGTCAAAGCTTTTTCTTCCTTTAATGCTAATCCTTTCATGAAATCTGCCAATTTATATTTGGGGCATTCCGGATGAATGCGGGAGCATTGATGGATTTGCTCTGCCTGTAGGAAGTGCAAACTCTTGGAGTTAATGTATGATTTCCGTGTAACCCTTTGCTGTGTCTCAGCATATGCTGACTCAGCCGTTCTCCAAAGTTCCAAATAAGATCCTGCTACCATTTCCTATTTCTTAGCACGGCCATCCAACCGTTCCCTGTTTTGATGCTTTGTATTAATGGCACTGTAGCCAAAATAGTTTTGCTAGGAAACAAGTGTTGCAGAGTGCTGGAAAGCATTTGGCCCAGAGAGATCAGAAAAATCACACACCAGGCATTTCTATAAAAATAAATTTATTTACATAAAGCACAAAAACATATTTACAGGCTTGTGCATTCACACACGCTCAGAGAGGAGAGAGCTCTCTCAGAGAGCTGCTTACTGGCTGCAAGGCTAAAAGAAAACAATCCTGCAAGCTGCCTTCCCCTCAGGCAATGCAACTATTAACACCTAAACTGAGGACAATTAAATTCGACCGCTTCACCTGGCCAGAATGATTTGTTACCATAGTAACCTTAATTTCTGTAGCAGAAAACAATATACCAACAACAACAACAGGCTTGGGGGGACCCCAAGTTTTGTATACGTAAGGGAAAAAAACCTAGGAGAAAGATACACAACGCAGATCAGCATGGACGGAGATGTTCATTTGCTAAAATACACAGGAAAATAGCAGCTTAACCTAGTTTAATTGTGTTACTGGACCAGGCAGAAAAGACCAAAAAAGAGATAGGCAATCAAAACAATAATAAATACATTTGCCTCCAATTTGCCAGCATATACTGAAAAAGACTGCAACTGGTTTGGGGCTACTGATTTATGATTGATTATGTGCCATCAAGTCATTTTTGACTTGAAAATAATAGCATTAAAAATTATGTTTCAGATGATTTTCAATATTTCCTTTGTATTTTTACAGAGAAATACATTGAATGGTCAATCAAATTTTACATGTATTTTTTTGCAATAATAATCCCTTGTTGCCAATTAATTATGACGTCTGCAACAACTTTGATTATGTATAATCATTTTAGTATTCACACTGCACCTATAGCTTACAAATGAGATCATTGGTTTGATGTTCAAATTCTGTGGGTTCCTCAGTGTTTTATTTTTTTTAATAAGGAGGCATGAAAATAAATAACTTCTACCTAAATTTTATTCTTTCTGATTTAGCAAAAAAAAATTAGAACATTTTAATGCCTGTTGTGCCTAATGGATAAGCTGGTCCTGTGTGCAGCCATCGTCTTTTGAGCAATGGCCACCATAACAATGGGTTCCACATGGAATGATCTCCTGGGTAGATCCCCCTTGATCCTTCTAAATAGAAATATCAGAGATGGAAGCTGGAATCTTTGCTTGAGTTAGACTCCTGGGAATCCATTTCTATCTGGCCAAAATACTTGGCCCTTAATCGGGCCGTGCAGACCAGCTCCAAGCTGATTCCAATTGTCAAACTGATTTGAATTGTTGATCAGATTGACAATGTTGATCCAATTGGAATGGATGTATCGGTCTGGTTCAACACCTTGAGCTAAATGATCTGATTTGATGGTATGATTTGATCCCCATCATCCATCTGAATCAGAAAGTCCACTGAATTCCAAATTTTGATCCGTACTGTTGAATTTGATACCGTGTCAATATTATTTGAAGGCTCCATTTGAGCAGGAGCTTCATAAAGCCCTAGGGTTTTTGGATGCAAGACATTGGTAATTTATGTCTAGAAATTCTAGGGCTGGGTGACCAATATATGAGACTTTAGAAAGATTAGCCATTTCTCTTCTTTAGATGACGGATAAGACAATATTCTTCCACCAAGCTTTCTATGGTTAATGTCATTCTTTGCTTTTAGGGTTGTCCTCTGCTCTTTGAGTTACTATCTGATGTATGTACAAATGCTGTCTTTTTATTAGTTTAGTGTGCATCACTGCCAGCACCCTTCCAGTGGATAATATTTAAATGCCTCTATCCAACTCTACTTTCAGATTGTGAAGATGTCATGGCACCTTCTCCAGATGAGATTATAAAACTATCAGAAGCAAACATGTTTTGGTCCGTCCAGGAACTGAGCTGCATGGAAAACAGAACTTTTGCCAAAACTGTGGAAATCCTTGGCTCAGTGCGTAATTTGAACACCCTCCAGCTCGCTGCCTTGAAAGAAAAAGCTAAACAGGTAATTATGGCAGGGGATCAGAACAGGAATCTCTCTCAGTATGGATTCCAAGGAACTTTTTTAAATATGGATTTTTCAGATATTTGCCTGTGCTACTAAAATCCTCCCTTTGCTCAAATGGGGTGACACCTTGCTTTCTTTCATAAGAAAGAGCTTGACAAAAACTTTAGACATTGCACTAAACCAGTTTAACATGTTCTATGAGTCCTGCCACTGGGGATTACAAACCAACGTTTATGGATTAGCATGTTGTACAAGCCCAACCATTGGTTGTTAGCTTAATAAACCACAGTTAAGCAAGTAGTGGTCATTGATATGCAGGAACCGAAACCTGGCCAGAGAGTACATTTTTAAAACTTTCCATCTTGACAGATTATGTGTTGGCATGACTCAGAAAGCTGCAATTTTAAAATATACTTTACAGCAGTGTCTCTCAATTTCAGCAACTTTAATATACATGGACCTCAGCTCCCAGAAGGGCTGGCTAGGGGATTCTGGGAGTTGAAGTCCCCACATCTTAAAGTTGCCAAGGTTGAGAAACATTGCTGTGGTGTATAGATCCTTTATCTATTTAATTTCTAGTGGAACAGAGAACCCCTAGTGTGGAGGAATACTTTGACACCTCATGTCATATTAAACTATGGTTTGTGTAGCCATTGTCAAAACAGTCTAGTTCAAGCAGCGCTAAATCATTGTATAGTGGCTACATTCATTCATCACCCTAAGCCAATGTTTCTTAATCTCAGCAACTGTAAGATGTGTGGACTTCAACTCCCAGAATTCCCCAGCCAACCATGCTGAAGTTAGGATGGGGGATTCTGGGAGTTGAAATCCACACATCTTAAAGTTGCTGAGCTTGAGAAATGTTGCCTTAGAGCAGGATTTCTCAACCTTGGCAACTTAAAGACGTGTGGATTTCAACTCCCAGAATTCCCCAGCCAGTATGCTGGCTGGGGAATTCTGAGAGTCGAAGTCCACACATCTTCAAGCTGCCATTGTTGAGAAACACTGGTTTAGCCCAATACATAAAGCCATAAGCTGATTTAACTTTAGCTTAGCTTGTTCCGTGATGCCACCCATTGTGGGTTATTTGCTAAGCCATGGTTAAACTGTAGCTTGGAGCAATTTCAGGATCCATCCCATAATCACTCAGATGCAGCAGTTTAAAAAAGAGAGCTCACAAAAGGACAGATAGAAGAAGGGTTAAATTCATGATTTTCTTCTCTTTCTTTAAAAACAAAACAGCAGACAAGTGCTGTGCCTTTTCATATATTAAAACAGTCCCTGGTTTTTATTTTTTTAAAACTTTGTTAGCTTGTTAAAGATCTTAAATCCAGTTTTCTTTTCTCTCTCACACTCCTGTGTTATTGCTATTGATTTAGGCTGTAGTTCTACCGTTACAATATTATTGCAATATTACATCCTGGATTATTCTGGGAGTGACCGCGCCACTGAAGGCTCAGGGTAGAAAAAGGAGAAATAAATAATGATCTGATCATGCACACATTAATATCCTAATACTGTAATGCTCAAGGGATACAAGTAAATAAATAAAAATCTATTATTCCTATTCTTCCTAGGAATACTTGTGAAATATAATAGTAAGACAGGCATGTGAAAATGTCCATTACTTTCCATTCCATATCCTAAGGTGAGAAATGGGTATATAAAATCTTCCAATTACATGTTTATTCCCAAGCTAAAAAAAAATCACTTCATGATACAAGAGCTGTAGTGCTGTAGAAAGATTTTTTTGGGGGGGGGGGTTCTCAAGTCTCCTAAACAATCTGCTTCTTTGCAAATCTGCACATGCACGAAAGCTTCTCTTTTTCTGCCCCCTTGATCCGTCGGGAAAATCAAGTTGGTGTGATTCAACTTTTGAACTGAAGCAGCACACTGGTTCGGTTTCCAAATTGATTCCACCTGTTGAGTTAGACAAATGCGCTGAATCAAATCCATCATGGTGGTCGGTCACAACCAATTTGTAGCCCCCCACACCAGCAGGGCTCCAAGGATGCCATTCTGTGGCGCTCACTAATCAAATGCATAATTCTGTGTCTCTTTGTCGGACTACATACATTACCTCTCAACAGCTTGCATTTTGAGATTCCCATTAAGAGGCTATAATGACCATTTTCTTGTGGGGACGAGCTTTGTTAAAGTTTGGAAGAGGCTGGGGATGATGGAAGCTATTTATCAAACACATCAGGTTGGGGAAGTGGAAGTCTGAGGTTCTGCCTCCCATGAAACTGTGGTGGTGGGTTACTGTTCTTTGTGTGCTTATAAAGGTATGGGGCCTGCCTGAAAGCTGGAAGAGATACCACATTGTCTCCCTGGGGCGCATTGTCACAGCGTTGAACGAGAGTGAAATTGGAGCGCTGAATCTGAGCTCGGTTGATACCGTCTCAGCCTTGGGACAGCAAACAGGCTGGAATCCAATTCAGGTTAATAACATTTCATGTTGAGAGTCCATAGCTAATAGAAGACTGCTGATTCTGGTTTGTGTGTGTTTCTTTTAATCTGTGCATGTTGTGGGCGTGAGGGTGAAAATGGAGCAGGAAATTGGGGTCCTGGAAGTTGCTGGCATCCACCCAACTCACCAGCTCTGCACCTTTACTCATTGCAAATGGCTGATATGTACCCACCAGGGCCCATAGAGCTACAGTAGAAAAGTCTTCAGGCTCTGATGGGTATCTTAGGTTAGCAACAGATGATTCACACAAAACAATGTCAGGCAAAGGCTGTTACGAGATTCTACCAAGGATGGAAACACTGAGGGATTAACAAAAAAGGCATTTAGGATAGACTTCTAGGCCCAGTGATTTGATTATTGTTCTAGAGCAGTGTTTCTCAACCTCAGCAACTTTATGAAGCGTGGACTTCACCTTCCAGAATTCTCCAGCCAGCATGCATGGACTTCAACTCCTGGAGTTCCCCACCCAGTATGTGTGCATGCTGGCTGGGGAATTCTGGAGTAGAAGTCCAAACATGTTAAAATTACTGAAGTTGAGAAACACTGCTCTAGAACAGAGATGTACAATTTTTTTCCGCTCTGAAGGTTCCTCTCCAAAATATAGCTGGTGCGTCAAAACAGTCCGTGATTTCACATGACTTACACATATCCTTAATTAACAAACTGATAGCGCTCATGAATCGACTTGTCTCCTTTGGTTACATAAGAAAATACAAATTGGAAACCCACTCTTGGAGATTGTTGGGCAGAGCACCCCAACCTTGAAGGTTTTTCTTCAGTCTTGGATCTTTGGGTGGACTTCCTTCACTTTCAAGGATGTATTTGTGCCACAAATTATTCTGAGATCAGTTTGCATAAGGTAATGATTTTAGAAGGAAAAAGAGAAACACAAGGACGTGTTTTGTTGCTGCTGCTGTTGTTTGTTTTCCCCAGGCCAAATCCATTTTACAAGGCTTTCTGGATGATTCAGGGCAGGAGGTAGCCAGTCTCAAAAGTTTTGATCTGGCAGGTCTAGATGCCAGCCTTTGCACTCTAAACTCAACAGAGCTTGCAGCTATCAGTGCCACCGAATTCAGGTATCCCACCGTTCTCCTCTCATTTGTGAAATGCTTCTAAAAAGTACATGACAGCACAAGAGGATATTATATTTTCAAGATAATTGTCCGCTTTCCTAAGGGTTGAATAAGATGTTTCTTACGCACCATTTCTCAAGCTTGCAAAGCAACCAAAATATAATTCCAGCCAAGCTTCAGAATATGAAAAATAGCTGCACTCACCAACCGGTGTGCTAATGTTGTGTTTATCTGTTAAAAAAACCAACCAACCGGGTTAGGAAAAAATCACTGAGAAAAATGTGAAATATCTTTTGCTGTCTGGTTTTCCATTTCCCGTCCAGCTCTGTTACAGCATGATGTTCTTCTAGTCCAAAGTCTACTCATGAAGACGGTGCCATTTGCAAATTTGTCCAGGGTACAAATGAGTTTGGATACTGTAGTATATACTCCTGAAATCCTACATGCTCTGATTATTTATGTAGTTCTTTATTTTCTCTGACAGCTGAGGAGGAAAATCCTCCCACTTACGGCATCATTAAGACTTTGTAACTTTTTTTCTTTCTTCTACCCGCCAAATGTTGGCAACCGGGTGCAAAAGAGTTGGTCATGACATGCTTTCCTTTTGCCTTCTCCCCAGTGTGGTGTTAGCCAGAATGGGTTCTTTGCCGTGTAGTTCAAGTATTCTGCAAGGATTTAAAAAGAAAGTAGAATCGGTATTTGGAACGCCTACGAAGTGGAGCCATGCCATCCTGCAAGAAATTGGGACTATTGCTGGTAAGGGAGTTAACCAATCCAAGCCACCGTTTGCCCACTGCAATCTGATTCATCTTCTGTGTAGCAGAAGTATAGGTAGTCCTCGTTTAACAACCATTTGTTTAGTGATGATTTGGACTTATGACAGTGCTGAAAAAAACGACTTCTGACTGGTCCTCACACAACCGTTGCAGCGTCCCCATGGTCACATGATCACGATTTGGGCACTTGGCAACCGGTTTGCATTTATGACTGTTGTAGCATCCTGTGGTCATGTGATCGCCATTTTCGATCTTCCCAGCTGGCTTCTGGCAAGCAAAATCAATAGGGGACCCCATGATTTGCTTAACGACCACATGGTTCGCTTAACGCTCACAGTGATTTGCTTGATGACTGCCGCAAAAAAGGTTGTAAAATCGGGTCGGATTCACTTAATGACTGCTTCTCTTAGCAACCGAAATTCCAGTCCCAATTGTGGTGGTTAAGCGAGGAGTACCTGTAAGAGAAAACAGAGAAGGTGTGTCTTCAAAGCCCTCCACATATTAAAACCAAACCCAGCAAAAATGTGAATTGAACTAATTAAGTGCACACGTTTGCCAGAGTTGCTTCCCATCAAACATTCATTTAATTGCAAGCCCTCCCCTACTTCTTTTCAAGGCCTGATTTCCCAGAGGGGCCTGAAAAGGTTTTAGAATCAAATATTGATCCGCTAAGGGCTGGTGCCCCTCAAATGTCCCGAATTCTCTCTAATCGGAATGGTGTGAAATTGCTTCTGACCGCTTCCCTTTCCCCCTCTCGCTAGCTGGCTTAAACAAGAAAGAATTAAGAGCCCTCGATCAAGAACTGATGGCTTATTTCCAGCCAACGGCAATAGCGTGCATCCCCGATGAAACCTTTAAAGTAAGTCGGAAAGCTTTCAGTGGGATTTGATGCCTTCTCCTGCTTTTTAAACTGTATTTGAAAAAATCGGGGGGGGAGGAATGTATGGCTTTATTTGGAAAATGCCATGCTCAGTTACAACAGTTGTGTTCTTTACATACCATTAGCAACATTTTGATTTGATCATTCTCCAACTTCCTCCCGGAAGAATTGCTTCCTGATTCTGCCCCCCGCCCTTAAAATTAGGGGAAACCATTTTCCAATTCTTTTGAGATGAAAATATTGATATAAGGGCTAAAGTTGGGGGAAAACCCAATAAATTCCTATATGTGAATGGATATCTCTCCAAGCGTCTTGCGATGAGCACCAGTCTATAAACGCTTCCATCCATGATTGCAAGCTTCTTTATATATTTATGATGTGTGGACTTCAGCCCCCAGAATTCCCCAGCCAACATGCATGGACTTCAACTCCCCATTTTATTTATTTATTTATTTAGTGGATTTTGATTGAGATAGTAAAAACGAATACAAACTAAACTTAAAGAAAGAAGAGAGAATAATCAGAAAGAATAAAAAGCGCAACGAAAAAGAAGAAGAAAAAAGAGGAAAGGTAGAACATGACAAAAAGAAAAAAAATATAAAGAAGTGACTTCCAACCTTCATTACAAGTATAGACAAATTTAGCAACTCTTTACCTCCTATAAGGTTACAGATACCTCTTCATTCCATATCCCATCCCTTACCTATAAGCAAATCCATAGAACACCATGATTGCAAGTTTCTAATCTAGGATTAAAGAGTTCGGTGATGACCCCCTGCCAGCCAATTTCAAAATATAGCTTAGTCTTCGCTCGCTCAGTTTCCTCCCACCGTTCAGAACCTAAAGTGGAATTTTCCAAAGGTTGAAACAAACCAAAAGGCGAAAAAGAAAGGGTTAATTTAGATACCATAACTGCTTGCTGCCTTGGGAGGCCAATGTCTTCTGAAAAAAAGAAAGAAAAGGCAAATCTAACACACATACCAAGGGAAACACTTTGGCATTGTTGTAAATGTCAGTTGTTCACATTTGCTGTCATTGTTCTACATGGAAAGATAATGACTGTGCAGTTCTAATCATAGGGTTGGGCATCAAAAAGGGGCATAATCATGTGAGTATATTTGGTGGCATATTCTGCACTGGAAGTGGGGGGGAAATCAACTTTCAGGTAGTTTTATTCTCTTTTTTGTCTGGCTCATGTCACCACTAACCTCTCTACAGTCACCATTTGCCTGCAGGAATGAAAGCAGATGGATTTGGAAATGAACTGCTGTGGAAGAACAGGCAGAAAACACTGTGATGGGAGCCACAGTTCCCTAAATGCACATGCCGAGTCTTAAAGTGATTTTAAAAAAAAGGGGGGGGGGAATGAAATCTCATCAGACCATCAAATCCCACCTGGTTTTGGCTTTCCTGCCTGAAGTCTCTCTCTATGTGAGGATCCCAAGATCTTGCAAGTTTTCAGCATTCCTGCAAGAGTTGTTATGTTATGTTATCAGGGGAAAAACTGGGGACTCCTCGAGTTGCTAAAATCTTGGTCTCTTCACTGCTGTTATAATCAGGTTTTTTTTTATCCACTCAACCGTGTCCAATTCTTGGAGACTGCCTGGACAAGTCTCTGCAGTTTTCTTGGTGAGGTTTTTCGGAAGTGGTTTGCCATTGCCTCCTAACCAGGGCTGGGAGAAAGTGGCTGGCCCAAGATCCCCCAGCTGGCTTTGTGCCCAAGGTGGGATTTAATGGAAGTAGAAGCAAGCAGTCGTCACACAAACTTTTCAGCTTTGTGCAAATGACGACCCCTGATTCTGAAATTCACAATCAGTGGCTTAATGGTAAATTCTGAATTACAAGATCTTCTCATGAGACCTTTTACATGTATAGGAAAAAATTGTAATATGTCTGTGGCTTTTCCTTAGTATTGTCCCCAGGCAACAGAATTGTTATTGGCAATTTCTTACCCTCTTTGGTTAGAAATTGGTTCTTAGCAGGTGGTTACAGCTTCGATTCTTAGGCACCATTATTTCCCTGATACAGGTTTTTAAAACAAAATTCCTCCACATCAGCTCTTTTTTTTGAAGTGTAAGTCTTACTGTTTGTATGTAACTTTCATCAAAGTACTTTTCTCTAGGGCCGATAATGGATAGAGGAAACACCAGTGTTAGTTGATTGCATTTGATGCTGCGAAATCCAACAGGACCAGAAGCCCCAGATTTGTTTCCAATGGCAGTCTTTTACATCAGGGTTTCTCAACCTCAGCAACTTGAAGACCTGTGGACTTCAACTCCCAGAATTCCCCAGCCAGCATATGCTGGCTGGGGAATTCTGGGAGTTGAAGTCCACAGGTCTTCAAGCTGCCAAGGTTGAGAAGCACTGTTTTACATCTTGAATATTTGCTTATTAGGAGGGTTCAGCACGGCTGCAGTAATCAGAGGTTAAATACCAGGGAAGCATCTAAAATAGCTAATCACCACTTACTTACTTATTTCAGGAGCTGTCTCCAGAGCAGATTGCAAACCTTGGCCCTGAAAATGCAGCCAGGGTGACCGATTCACAGCGTCAACATCTCAGTGAGCAGCAGCTGCAGAGTCTTCAGCTGGCATTGGATGGTGGGAGGAGAAAAATCCAGGAATGGTCATTGGATGAAAGTACAATCCACCCAACATATACACCTGTTTTGAATGGTGAGTTTTCTTTTCTTTTTCTTAAAAAAGCACCCTTGGGTTTGGTCATCAGCATAATTGTTATCATAATGTAATGTTTTTTTGCTGCCCAATAACAAGTAACATTCCAGGATATGATGTTTTTCTTCTCAAACCCACAGGTGAGAGACCTCTCTTCTCCCTTTATTTACTCAAAGGGCAAATTTCATCTTTAGAACCAAAAATCCCAGTGGTCACCTGCAAAATATATAAAGCGTCCTTATCCACAACAGCTGGTGGTTTAAGAACTGACATTTGTTTTGAAGGGGCAAAAGGTGCTGACTACTGCGAAGAAGATTGTCTGAGCTGGGATTGTTCATTGGCAGGCAGGCTTTCAAGAGGGCCCAGTTTGTGCCTGCTTGGGATGTGTTGTCTTTCCACAACTCGCTAACAGGTTGGCCCAACTGGGAATCAACCGATTTCCCCGAGCTCAGTGGCTGCTTCATTCTTCAGGGAGGTTGCCTTGAGAGAATGCAGGTGCTGTGTCTAAGTTCTCCCTCTGGGTTTTCGCTGAGCAAAAACAGCTGTGAAGTGGCACACAACTTCATTAATTCCTCTTCAGCAGAGCTTCTATTAGCGAGATAGCCGGCTTTGCTCCTGTTCTTCCGGCGACAGGTTCCCCGAGGGAAGGCCAGCCATTTCCTACTGTTGCAAGCAGCTGACCTTTTTATCCTTCAAGACAATGATGTCTCTGCTGACCTGTTTAATTCATCCAGGGTAGCCTCCCCATCTGTTTTTGCTGCAGAGAACGTTGCAGATTCATTTTCCAGATCAGGTTGGAAATCTACCGGTTGGAAAAGCCAGACAGCTGTTGATAGTCAGGCTGACAATTTGGAGGGACACATAGATGTTTAGATGAAGAAACTGGACATTGCCACTGGCTGGTTGCTTCCATTTCTCACATGTACCACTCCCTCCAGTGACAGAAACCCTGGTTTTGATCTGTCTCCCCACCCTAAAATCCTAATCTGTATTAGAGCATCCAGGAAGGAAGAACAAGTATCTTAAAGGCCAACTGTAACTGGCCTTTCCCCCTCTGCTGTTTTCCTGAACATCAAAAGGATGTTCTCCACCACAGTCTCATCCTGGAATGAGTAAGCAAATAAAAGTGAATGAATGAATGAATGTCCTCTGGCCAATTTAAACGACAGAAAGGGATGGTTGGGACCCTTTCTGTTTCCACTGTCCTTGTTAATTGCTATGTGATGGGAAATGGAAGGGTTACCAGATCTGGGGCTGGATAATGAGGACTGTTCCTTTCCCCCAAACCTTTTCAGGTCTAACTCTGAACTAATAAGTCTGAACTAATTATTTGGGCCGTTTTAGATGCTGCTGATTCATCCTTCTCTCCACTTCCCACCCCCAATCTCCTTTTCAGGAGTGTCCTTACCCTGCAGGTTAAACGTATGGGTGTCTGCTGTTTCAGTCCTGTGTCTGGCTTCCTGAACTGAGCACCATTTAAGTTTACAGTAAGCCATTATTATTATTATTATTATTATTATTATTATTATTATTGTTATTATTCTGTAAAGACTTCACACATTGAAATGACAGTGGCAATCTCTCAGAAAGATTTTCTTTGAACTTTTAAAACTGTCTTGACTGACTTGATTGTTGCTTTGACTTTATGATATGCATACCGGGGAAATACAGCAGTAGTGGGAACAACAGAATTATAAGACGGGGTGATTTTCTGCAGACTCAAGAATGGCTGGAGAACATTTAAATTAGCAAGAGAAAACCTTTAACCTTTTGTGAAAGGAGACATAGAGGTCTTCTCCTTCTCGGTCAATAGGCTAGAAATGTTTAAAAACTCATACGCTAATTTTACTGTACATATTTATTTCTTCCACATTTTTCTTACCTTGATCTATTTCTTCAGAGTTTTCCAGGTCACATTGCAAAGATGGAGGAACAGTCTTGGGAAAAACCTGCTGATGTTTGAGGAAATAAAATAGTGCAGTTCTTTCAAGTTGGGGAGCTGTTAGTTCCAGGAACATATTCAATATTTGCCAGCATCTTACATTCACGGACACAGCAATGTCTGTTGAGGCATTGAAAACCTTTCATCGCAGGATATCAATAGCTTTTAGATGAACTTAGAAAAATAATATGCAAACATTAGATGTTTAAAACCGGAATGTAAGCTTTGATTCAAATGTATAAATATCAAGTTTTGGAATCAGGATTCTTCCTGTTCAGACATTCATCAATGACTGGGAACCTGTTATGGACTTTTTGCGTAAGAAAGAAAATGATTTTGTGGCTTATGATTTTGATGATTAGAAAGAATCGGTTACAGAAAGAAGGGAATCATGATGAAATGTTTGCGGTTTGATTAGAATAGATTAGAAATAAATAATCATCAGCGTATGTATAATTGCCAAGAGGACTTCTTTATATTTTTTCATGCTTTCTGTTCGTTTCTTCTTTTTCTTTCCTCTGTCTTTTTTTCTTTGTCTTCCATTTTTTCCTTTTCTATTTTTCTTTTTCACATTTACTTTTTTTTATTCCATTCAATTATGTCCGATTCTCAGAGACTGCCTGGACAAGTCCCTGCAGTTTTCTTGGCAAGGTTTTTCAGAAGTGGTTTGCCATTGCTTCTTTCCCTGGGCTGAGAGAGAGTGACTGGCTCAAAGTCAACCAGCTGGCTTCGTGCCTCAGGCAGGACTAGAACTCATGGCCTCCGGATTCCTAGCCTGATGCCATAACCACTACACCAGACTGGCTCTCCCATTTACTTCACATTTTTTTTCTTTTCTTTGAATGTATTTCTTATTAACTTGTAAAATCTTTTAATAAAAACTATTTAAAAAAAAGACTATTGGCAGAATCCAATATAGAGTACCACAGAGATGACTTTGAACAAGGCATGGGGAGGCCATTAGCAGAACATGAGTTAAGCCTGGGAAGGGAAGGCAAGGTGTTAGGAAGAAACTCAAGATGGCCCTGCCTTGATTCTCTTTCGCATAAACAGGAGCCAAGAGGAAACACTTTCAATAATCCTGTTGTTATAGTCTCTATCAGTATTTCTCAAAGTGTGGTCTGAGGATGCCCAGGGGTCCCCCCAAGACCCTGCTATTGAAGATATTTGCAAAAATTTAAAGCAATGCCACTCCCCTCATTATTATTTTTTATTTGTTAATAAAAGGGTTTTTCCATGAAAATCTTTTATTTATATTAATATCTAATGAGTTTAATATTGTTATTTTTACATGATTCAGTAAATAAATATTCTACAAATGGGTCAATTTTAAGTTTTAAGGGAGTAAATATTGATAAATATAACCCATACAAAGCTCTTTTGGCATCCTCCATAATTTTTAAAAGTGGCTAGGGTTCCTAAGAGCCTAGAGTTTAAGAAACACTGGTCTGTATCAAAGAAGCTGAGTTCTGATATTTCTTCTAGCGTGTGTTTCCTGACCTGGCCCACCTTGAAAAGTTGACTTCAGTCTTGAAAGGCTGACAGCATTTCCCCTTCTACCCTCCTTTTGCCAAAGAGTCATGGTGGAGTGACATTAAGTTTCTTTCTAACAACTTCTTCCCTTCTTGGCCTTAATTTATGTTTTGATAATACTCTCTATCTGCCTTCTCCAAGTGGATCTCTGCAAAGAGTGATTTAAATCTGCTGCAACCTGAAGTATAAAGATGTTGATTCTACAACCTTACACCCAACTGAATGTCCCGCGGATGTGAGAAACTGCATCGTTAGGTGTGTGAGCAGTTGAATAGCTGGTTCAGACTTATGTCCAAGTAGATATTCAGGTAGTCCTTGCTTAAGAACCATTCATTTAGTGACAGTTCGGACTTACAACGGTGCTGGAAAAAACAACTTGTGACCACTCCTCACACTTACGGTCATTGCAGCATCCCTGCGGTCACTTGATTGCAATTTGGGTGCATGGCAACCGGTTTGCATGTATGACCATTGCAGCATCTTGTGGTCACCTGATCGCCATTTTCAACCTTCCCGGCCGGCTTCTGGCAAGCAAAATCAATAGGGACCCGCATGATTCACTTAACGACCCCGTGATTCACTTAAGGCCTGCAGTGATTTGCTTAACAACTGCCACAAAAAAGGTTGTAAAATTGGGTTGGATTTGCTTAATGACCACTTCTCTTAGCAACCAAAACGCTGGTCTCAATTGTCATTAAGTGAGGACTACCTGTATATAAAAATGCCATTCCAATGTAAAACCTCACTGAAATAGAACTTGGAACCAATATAGATATGAAATTTCTCTTGAGGCTCAGGCTATTTTTTTTCCTCCTACTCCAACTTGTCACCAAATGCCGGCTGGGGAATTCTGGGAGTTGAAGTCCACCTGTCTTAAAGCGGCCAAGGTTGTGAAACGCTGGTAAATGAAATAAGTTATTCATTAAATAAATAATCATCGGCACGCTCGCATAGAGTTCCTTCTGGGCTTCCTGTTGCATTTAGGGCAGGGTTTATTTTGCGCCGCGGCCAGGGGGAAAAGAAGGTCGGCGCCACGTGGGGCTTCGCGGAACGCCGACCGAGTTTCAGAAGCCGCGGCAAACGCGCAGGCGCAGCCGAGCGGGGGGGGGAGAGAGAGAAAGAGAAGAGCATGGCGGGGGCCTCTCCCTCCGCGCGTGCGCAGAGCAGGGCCGAAGCAGTGGCTCGCGTCAGCCCTCCGCCCGCCGGGCCGGGCGTGGGCGCGGCCTCCTCCTCCTCCTCCCCTTCCCCCCGCCTCAGGGGGCGGTGCGCGCTTTTCCCGGCGTGCCCCGCGCCCGCGCTGGCTGTCTCTGGCCACGTCCCCGGGCCACGTCGCTCGGTGCCCGCTGCGCGCTCGCCATCTTCGGCTCGGTCCCCGGTTCGTCTCCCGCCGCCGCCGCCATGAACGTCTTCCGCCTCACCGGGGACCTCTCCCACCTGGCGGCCATCATCATCCTGCTGCTGAAGATCTGGAAGACCCGCTCGTGCGCCGGTGGGTGGCGGCGGGCGGCTGCGGGGCGGTGGGCGAGGGCCTCGTGGCCCGGCCGGCCTCGGAGGCCTCTCCCCGGGCGAAGAGGGGGTCCCCGTGCGGCTGGGGGGGCGTTGCTGGCCGCCTGCGGGGCTGGGGGGCTCTTGGGAGGTCGACCCCCGCCCCCTCTTGGGGGGTCGTTCAGAGGAGAGGAAGTGGGGTGGCGCCCCCTCCTTGGGATTGGGGATGGGGGGGCTGGCGCCCCCTACCCGCGGTTCGTGCTGCAGGCTGGTGTTGGTGGGGATGGGATTTGAGTGGTGGGGGGGCTGTCGCTTGGGGTTAGGGTCCCTTTCAATCTTAGGGGGCTGTTTTGTTTCCCACCACCCCTTGAATGTGGGGTTGACCCTTTGGGGGCAGGGACGCCTGACCCTTCCTGGGGTTGCAGGGTTAGCATTGAGTTCTGGGGGGGAGAATCCCCCTGCGGTGTCTTCCATGGTGCGGGGGGAGCTCTGCTTTCAGGTGGGGAGGCAGGAGGCCGGCCGATCTCCTCTCCCATCCCTGTAGTGTGGGGTTGGGGGGAAACGACATTTCAGTGGGGTGGAGAGCCTGCCACCATCCCTTGTATGGGTGGGGGTATGCCACCTTTAGAGTTGGGGTCTTTGTTTTCCCTCGGGGTTGGGGCTTATGGGAGAGGTTGTTTTGAGAGTCACCCTCCCCCTGCTTGAATAATTTTTCCTGTTCCTGGTTTGGACTTTGCAATCTAGGAAGGAGCAGTGAAGGACTGTGGATTGGGGTGGGAGGGATGCATCTTTCTTCATCAATGGTGGGTCAGTTGAGTTTGCTTGCAGGGAGGGAGATTGGGAGAAAGCAAGGCAGATCCGTAGATTCGCTTGGCTTCCCTGTTTGTGGCAGGCTGGTGGGGGGGTGTCCTGCGTTCAATAGAGTCATCACTGAGTACAGCACTGGGTGTCCAAGGCACATCTGATATAGCTTATGCTGGTGCAGTTGATGGGGAGTTTTGCATTAGGTGAGGGGGAATTTGGGGATGTTGCAAAAAGTGATATTTTGGGGGTGCTGAGTGATGGGACCCATTGAAGTGGTTTAATATTAGATTAGGAAGAGAGGTTCAGATTCCCAGTCTGCTTTTTTGAACAGCCATTGGTTTTTCTCAGTTTAGTATCTCTCACAGGGTTGATGTGAGAATTGGAGTCAGTGTGAATTGTCAGTTCTAAAGGTTAAGATTAAGACGCAGTGGCTTAACAGAAGATGTGGTGGGTATCCTTACCCCTATACAGTACTATCCCTCTTTATTGAGGTGTTACTTTTAAAACCTATGCAGTATTAGAAAGCAGGGATTTGGTGAGGATTCTGTCCTAAAAACAAAGGCATAAAGAAAAATTACAGGGCAACCTAGAAATACTTTTAAAGATATTTCTGTAGTTTCTGTGTGTCACATTTTTAACAGTAGAGAACTGTCAGCTTGCTACCATTTGCAAACACAAAAGATTTGGAAACCCCACTGAGACCTTTTCCCTTGGTACTGCGAAGGAGAAACTGGTGTATGAAGGTCCCATGGGAAATAACTGGCAAGAGAAATATTACTGCTTTTTTCTTGTATTTCTGTGTATCACAAATACAGAGCTCCTGTACTGCAGTTGAAATTAAGCTGATTGAGTCCAGAGGCTCCGAAAGGGGTCAACATCTAGGCAGGCTATTAAATATATTCTGAAAGATTTGCTTGAAAAGTAATTGGAAATATTAAGGGCAGGGAATAACCTTTGTAGATTAAACATCCAGGGATAGGGTCTAAATGAATGGTACCTTTCTTAGCATAGAAAGGGGAAGTGCTGGGTTCATCTCCAGCAGAATCATTTTCCAGGGTTGCTTTGCTCTTTGACTTTGAAATCAGAGAAATAAAATAAATGTTTTGGGGCTAAGGCTAATCCCATGTGCTTCTTATTCCTTACGGAACTGATGTGCAAAACTAGAATGAATGGACTTAGGGAAAAAAACAAAGCCGAGCTTCCCAGTGAGATTCTGGAGTTGTGTGCGATGTTGGACCCAACCCGTTCTCCTTCTCTTTAGGCAGTGAAATTTTGCTATTCCCAAGAGGAGAACAATCCGGCTTTCATGCTGACTTGGTAAGGCCAAGGCTCATGCTCCTGAATTGCTGGAGTCTCTCCCCGCAGGTGCTTGGCTTTTTTTTTTCCCTCCCCCCTGAAGGGGTTAAGCGGTGATCCAGCTCGAAAGCTTGATGGACACTTTCCCTTGCCTTGCCAACTGCAGCTGAAAATTGGAAGCAAATGAATCCAGGCTTGAGAGAATAGGCTTTCCATTGGAAGGCCTGAGTCAGTCTGACGTGGCAGCGAAGGGAAGGTGTGGTGACAGAAATGTCTGGGAAGAGACATTCTTCTCTTGCCCATTTCCCAGCAGAAGAGCAAAATTCTCATTGATTAGGGAAGAGACAGGTGTTGGTGATGCGCTCCCAAATGAGATTGAACGCTGCCTTGTCTGGGGTTGCCTTATTTTGAGAGTAACTTTGTTGCTGATAATCAGAAGGAGCCTGGTAGCACCCTTTCCAACTAACAGATTTTATTAACACCTCAACCCCCCCACCCTGCATTTTCGTGCTTCAGGCTATTTTTTTTAAACCCATCTACTAACCTCAAGCGCTTTTTGTTTGTTTAACTTGCGTCAGTGACTTGACACTGAACTGGGTTCTGGTGTCTCCAGGCTAGTCCCGTTGCACAAGCGTGCTTTGTACTCTGGCAAGCAAGCCCAGCCGTTTTGGAGCAGTGGGATTAAGGGGAATGAAATGCCACTAGTGGGTGAAATAAATCAGTCTTCCTTGGCAATTTATTGGAAGAGGTTTTAAAGCCAGGACTTGAGTTACTGTTGAGGAGGGAGCAGGGTCTGAAAAAAGCCACGTGTCCCCTTGTAGGAAGAACCATTCGGGATTATGACTCCATAGACTAGTGCAGCCTTTCCCTAGCCGGGCACCCATTAAATGCTTTGGACTATAACTCCTGATTTTGCAGCCAGCGTGGCAGATCATGTCCAGCTGGGAGCAAAAGAGTCCCAGGCCTGTCCATTCGGAGATGCAGATTTATGGAAGGCTAGCCTCTATTTGCAAGCCATAAGCCATTCCCTTTTAACAATAGTAGTATTATTGCCCAGTTGCTGCTAATGTTTCCTATATTGTGCAATTCATATATATCATGTAACTTTTGTGTGCCTTCAAATACTAAACAGTGAGAGCAGATGTAATGTGAATCTTGTTGTCCTCGTGTCTGTGGGCAAATCGCCAGCGCAGAAAATTCCTTCTGCAGAGCTGGCTATCAGAAGCAATAGCCCAGGTGTGTTGGACTTCAAATCCCATGATTCTTAGCTAGTACAATCAGGGGCTGTGCTAAATTGGAATTGTGTTAGTTGAAATCCTGCCTAACCAGAAGAGCCTGGTTGGAGAAAATGATAGGGCCTTATTGCATGATTTATGTAGGCCTAATCCTGTTTCTTTTATAAAAGATGCAAATGTCTTTGGAAATCAATTAGTGGAAGCATTTTGGAACTAGAAAATTATGACTATTGTAGGGCTATTTTTAAGTTCTGTTTGCTGTTCTCAGAATAGCTTGAAATGCAGCATTAGCATTTGGGGCATTGTGGTGAAATGTGAATTAGTTACATTGAAGCTAATTGTATTCCTTTAATATAGCTATTTATAGTTACCTTGAAGCAAGTTGGCAACAATCAACTATACACAGACCTTCAAGACTGATTTTAAAAAACCCCACAAATTGGTATGAAGGCTTTTGGTCTGATTTATGTAGGCTTTTGAATCTAAAATATTAACTTTTCAAGAAACGTAACAATACTGGAAGGATGAGAGAGGATCAATAGATTGCCCACTTGCTGTCACATAGGAAAGTGTTTAAGAAAAAAAAAAAAAGATCATGAACATCACTCCAGTGACATTTTCTTTAATCTACTTTGTTTTTGAATAAAAATGTATAATGAAAGACTTCAAGGAAGCAGATTTTACAGTAAATCAAAATGACCAGAATATACACAGTCGAGGAGCTAGTAAAGTAGAACACAGGGCCCCTGGTATTGAGGAATACTTTTACTTCTCATGCCATATTAAACTACCGTTGTTTAGCCATTGTCAAAACAGCCTAGTTCAAGCAACATCAAATCATTTGATGGCTGCATCCATTCATCAGCCTAAGCCAGTGTTTCTCAACCTCGGCAAGTTTGAGATGCATGGACTTCAACTCCCAGAATTCCCCAGCCATCACGACTGGCTGGGGAATTCTGGGAGTTGAAGTCCACGCATCTCAAACTTGCCGAGGTTGAGAAACACTGCCCAAGCCAAAGACTAGCAAACTCCATTGCGGATTAGCGTCATGCTTGAACTGAGCTGTAAGCTTACAAACTGGGGTCTTCTCTAGTCTTGGCATAATCTTCCCCGGCTACAGAGCCGCGGTGATCAGGCTTCCCCCCGTTGGATCAACCGAGGCCTGTTATCCGTTGGATTGCACTGTTCCCAAACTGTCTCTTGAAAGCTCTTTGGCTTGGTGTTTTACTGAGTGCAAACATTATGCAAGCTTTGATGGTTGTGATGGCATGTTTACCTTCTCTTTCTCTCCCTACCCTTTTCCTTTAGTGTCATGCCTGTTTACGTGCCCCTGGTTTAAGCTGCAAAGCACCTGGAGAGCTTTTGCAAAACGTTGGTGGGAAAATCTGTAGAGTATCTAGCATGCAAATGTACATATAAATAAATGTGGTGCGGAATCACAGAAAAGCTAGGAGAGTTAAACTGAACCTTGAAAAAACTAAGTAAGGTAGATCATGGTTAGTACTTGCAGGGGAGACCACTGGGACATCCCAGGGCTGCAAGCTAAACCGAGAAGTCAGAAAAGCATCCAGGAAGAAGATAGATGGCAAATACCTATTTTGCAAAAAAAAAAAAAAAAAAGTCACAAATATCTCTCTGTAGGTGCTAGGAGTTGAATTTGACCAGAGGGGATGTTTATCTTTACTTGGGATTTGTTTTTAATGTTAGAAAGTAGATAGATACAGATACAGAGTAAATGACTGGGTCTTGTCCTCTCCAGGATATAAGAAGTAGGTTTAACAATACAGAACCTGCATACTCTTGTGGTACAGTGCTGAAATATGCAGCATATTTTGGAAGCTTTGTTCACAGGCAGGTTTTATGCATGGTAGAGCTAATCAGTGGGGCATGTGACCCCACATTATGTTCAGAAAATGGAGCATGTACTGTAATCAAACCTACATTTCTGGCATTGAGGTGTTACCTGTACAAAACTGACCTGTGAACTCTATATAGTGGGAAAGGGGTGTGTGCTTAAACATCTTGCTTGTCAGGCTGTTGATGCTGGAGCCGAGGAGGGATCCCGATTCAAAAGGGAAAAGGTCATTTAGAGCATATGTGAACGTGCACGTCACACACCTGGCAAACACCTCCTTAAATCCCATGTGCCTTGCTCCTTCACAAGCCCAGGGAAAAATGCTGCTGCTTTTAGAAATTGCCAACAGATGCAACATCCGTGCTCTTGTGTATACAAAGGTGCCCTTTCAATCCAGATCATTGCATCTTCCTGGTAAACGATCAATGGGAGTGGGGTGCATTAGCCACTGTGTCCTGCTTGAGGGATTCTGGAAGAAATGACACTTTGGGGATAAATGAACTACTGCATTAAGGCTTGGAGCTGCCCCTGGGGGAGTTTCTTGCAGATTAGGATGGGGATCCCAGTGGGGGGTCAAATAGAAGAAAGAGAACCAACTTCATGGAAACTGCTTCCTTTCTAATCTTTCCGAGACACGCAACCAGCTTAAATGCCCAAAGCTGCTATGGCAGGATAGGGACCACACAGACCTCCAGCTGGGTTTGAACAGCTGTTTCCAGTAATGTGGAAGACACTAGCAGTTGTAGTTTGGCAGTATTGGGAGGCATAGGTTCTTCTACCCTGACGCTCAGATACACACTCCTTCAGTTTCATGGCTGCCCTTTCTCTGCCTAGGCCCTTGACTGACGTGGAAGGTACAAGCTAAAACTGCATTTGTGTCGTTTAAAGGCTGTGGTGAACCCTGGGCTAATTAGGCGGTTGGTGAAACTCCCACAGCAGCTTTTGTTACCTGACACTGAACGGTGCGGTTCATGCAACATGGTGGCCTTGGCTCAGGTGCGGTTGCGTAGTTTGTGGCTTCTGTGTTTGGACGTCCAGCCCTTTCATAGCAGCTTGTGGTAAGCCTGACCAGCATGTTCCGTGCACATTGTTCTGCAAAAAGAGCAGTTGTGGTTTCTGAATCCAGGTTTAGGGGTAGGGGTTTGGGCCAGTGATGCTTGTTCAGTATAACCATGCTTGGAGTAGGAAGATGAGGCAAATATTTTGCGAGGCTGGTGTTTTGGGGGCTCGGTGCATCTTAAGCTTTACGATCAGACTGCAGGAAGAGAACCATCCTCAAGTCTAGCTTGATTGAAAAACACAGGCGTGGTTTGGTCTTAACCATGATCTGTTGACTAGGCACAAACTGCTGGATTCGCCCCTTATACTAAACCACAAACTATACCCAAGTTGGCTTCGTTCACACCACAAGCTACACCAGAATCAATTCATTAAGCATGGCTTCATGAACTGAGTCAGTGTGACCTGCGTTTACCCTCAACAGCTAAATTCTCCTTCATATGTCTGGTTTGTTTCGGGCTGTCCCTGCCCTTGCACACAAACTTTCTAAACGGAAGCATTTGCTTTCCAGCTGTAGCCAAAGGAAAGGGAAGCAGGGATGTTCCATCCGCTCTGCAGAGTCCAACTTGCTTGGAACTGTTTGTATTCAACCGAGGTCAAAGATTTGCCATCCAATAAATGTTAGCACTTGTTGGATTCAAACGGTTCAGCCATCTTTGGCAGCGTTGACACTCCTACTAGCTAACTCTGAGAAGCCCACAAGCAGAATATGAAGATAATGTCTGTCTCGTTTGTGGCTACCATCTGACTGATATTCTTTTGCCCTAGTTCAGGTCTGTATGGACAGGTCTTTGCAGTTTCAGGAATGATTTGCCAGTACTAGAAACTATGCCAAACTGACTCTCAGTACCACTGGGCGAGCTGCTCTTGATTCATTGCTCTGGGCTCTTATTTATGAAGTTTTTTAAATGAAGATTTAGCCCTTTCAGTTCAGTGCCCGATAGATTGCAAGTTTGGAGTGGAATGGAAATGAAATTGAAGACTAAAACAACCAAGCAGAAGCCAGTCACTGCTAGTGATACATACGGAGGTGCCCCTATTGAGACTTCCACAGATTTGGATGGATGGACACTTTCCATAAGGTTTGGTTGGGGGATATTAAGTGGCCCTGCCTAATGCAAGTGTTTAGGACAGCCTTTCTCCACCTTTTGACCCCAGGGGAACCTTGAAATATCTTTCAGGCCTCGGGGAAGGAACCCCTGCCCATTCAGGCTCAAAGATAGGCCAGAAGTTGCAAAATGATTATATTCGTTTCATGGGTAGGCCTGTATAGAAGCACTAACAGTGTTCTTAAACCGAAAATAAAGAATAAATCTTCCCTCTTTCATGTGAAGTTGCCTGAATTTGAAATAATTTTTTAAATAAATCGTGATCTCCCAGGGAACCCCCGGTGACCTCTCGTGGAACCCAAGGGTGCCACGGAACCCTGGTGGAGAAACCCTGGTTTAGGACAGAGGTAATCGGCATACTTTTGGTTGTTAAAGGCTTTCCTCTTTTATTCTTAATTTGCTCTAGGTATATCTGGGAAAAGCCAGCTCCTCTTTGCACTGGTGTTCACCACTCGATACCTGGATCTCTTCACTTCATTCATTTCATTTTATAACACTTCTATGAAGGTACAGTATACTGAATAAGTGCGAGGGCTCTAGAAGCCATTAATTACATCTGGGCCATGTAGCCTGATGCATTTCATGACTAGAAGGGATTTTCCCAGTTTGAACAAGAACAAAAAGCTGGTCAGGAAAGGTAGAAGTTACTGAAAGATGCTTAGTTCTGCTCTGAGCCCTGCAGCTCAGCTTGGAATCAAGTTCCACACTTCGATGCGGTGAGTTGCGTTATCGCCGTGAATATTGGCAGAAATATTTCATATTCCAATCCAAAGCATGAATCTACTCTGCCAAAGCAGACTATCAAAACTGTATTTGGCACTCCTTAAGCACATTTTATTTTTGGGGGACTGTCAGGCCTGCATTAGCTTAAAGCAGCATTTCTCAACCTTGGCGACTCTCAGATGTGTGGACTTCAACTCCCAGAATTCTCCAGCCAGCCATCCTGGCTAGGGAATTCTGGGAGTTGGAGTCCACGCATCTTAAAGCCGCCAAGGTTGAGAAACCCTGGATTAGAGACTCCGTATGTCCACATCTCCATCAGGTGGTGGTGGTATAAATTTCCACTTCTTGGTTCTTTGTTGGCCTTTGCAAGTCTTGTCTTCATTCAAAACTTGTCTGGAACTAAGCAACAAAGAAGACACTGAAGGAAAAAGAGTACAGGATCCAAGGAAGGGAACTGAACCTTTCTTCTTTTGGATGACTTCCATAGATTGCTAACTTCTGATTGGAGATAGGAACATTCTGACCTTGAAATGGTTTACCCAGCTCTGGATCTGAACAGTATAGGACCACTAGTCAGAATGCTTTAAAAGACTGGTTCGGGGAATAACATGAGTGTGCCTAAAGCTGCAGAGGTGCTGTAATTAAAGAGATATATCGATCTCATCTATCCCTTGGTCAGAAGCCTACATAAAGCCCTGAGACCCTTGGATCAAACTGGTGCATTTGACTGTGGGAATGGGTGCTCATCTGTAACTGTTGATTCATTTCTCTCGCAACAGTTTAAGTTCCCTGTCTAGTTGGGGAACTAATGGTCATAGTTCAGAGAAGATTAGAGCTGCAAAAACAGTTGAAGTTTATTTGTTCAGCCCTCTGAATAATGGTTCTCTTCCATTTTCTTTTAGCCTTCTAAAATCCAGCCATGTAATCATGGGGTTTAGTTTTTGGAAAACATTTCAAACAAACTGCAGAGCCTGCTACCGTAGATGCGTTACTTGGAAATTTAGTTTTCAGGAAGGCATTTGTGTAGCTGTGCTTAGTCACAGAGGCTGCCCTGGACGTTGATATCCAGTAGATCTGGGGACTGTCAGGTTGAGGAGGGTCTCAAAACCCTGTTGCCCACAGAACTGTTGCTGGTACGCACGTGGAGGGCGCCAGGTTGGAAAAAGCGACTGTCCTAAATTCTGGCTCCAACCTTGCTGACCTGACCTTGAAAAGGCCATTGGCATTTTCTTGTCTTTCCCCGCTTACTAATCAAGTCAGCGTCTAATGTTTTCAATATGGGTGTAACGAAACCCAGTCTCATTAGAAGTGCCTATTGCTTGGGCTGCGATGCGTAATTCAGTGAAAATCTTATCACTGGAAAAGCATCTTGGTTGATCAGAAAGCAAATTTAGGATGTTAAATATGTACAAAAGCTGCCGAGAACAGGTTCTCTTCCGAAGGGGCATCTTCTGAGATGGCCTGCCCAGCGTCCAGAAGGGACAGTCTTGCTTCCAGAATACTGCTGTTCAGTTATGAGAAAATGCTCAGCAGACAAGTTCTGGCCTGTAACGTTTATTACAGTGGCTTCTGAAAAGTTTTCGCTTCTTTGTTAATTAAGATACGACGTGGCTGGCATCGTGGAAGGTTGCAGAGAAAGGCTCGGTATTGGGAGTCTGCAGCATCAGAGATGGGCTTGGTTTCAAGCCAACTGGATTTTGAGCCCAGCTGGTTTCAGTCTGTGTCAGTCAATGAGTTACTACGGGGAAAAAAGGTGTTGGGGGGGGGGCTTACCTCTTTATATTCTCGATCACTTTCAGCATAATATAGAGAGTTTGTCTGAAGACAAACATGTAACCTTGTGGGGTAGACAGTGTGGCCAACTGATGACTGTTACTGAACAAATGAGGGGAGAGAACCTCAAACAGCCCACGAAGGTTCCTCTTTGCATACGTAAAATGCTTTTCCTTGATAAGCTGAGGAGCAAAAGCTTGATAACACGTCCGGATCCCTTCCTTTCAGCTAATCTACGTTGCTTGCTCATACGCTACAGTCTATCTGATCTACATGAAATTTAAGGCTACCTACGATGGGAATCACGATACATTCAGAGTCGAGTTTCTTGTGGTTCCAGTCGGCGGACTCTCTTTTCTGGTCAATCATGACTTCTCTCCTCTAGAGGTAAGTCCAAAAGATTGCATTTTGAAGCCGTGCAGCTATCACCAACACAACAGTACACTGGTTAATCTTTAATAGACAGCAGCAACAAAGCAAGTAGAAGACGAGGGAGACTTTTGTGAGTCCTTCTCTCCTTCCTGGAGGGCATGGCGAGGTAGAAATATATTTCATTTTCAGTGAAGAGCAAAGCAGATGACTTACGCCACGCGGATGGGCAGATGACCCCATTGGAAGGAAAAGTCGAATGGTTTTCACACCTTATCATTGATACAGTGAAGAGCATTGTACTGGCAGCTTTAGAGCCAACCCCCAAACACAAGAGCTATCTACAAGTGACAGAGAAATTTAAACATGTTTTCTATACATAAAAGCATTAAAAAAAAAAAAAGAAATTGTGCAGACAATATAGGGTTTTCCGTCTGCAAGGTTGTAATTTGGAAAAACCAAAAGGGGAAAAGGGATGGGGAAAGAACAATAGAAGAAAAGCAAAGTCACCCCCCCCCAACTCTCAGTTGGTAAATTGAGTTCAGGGAGAGGAGGAGTCCCAACCAAGGTGGTGGGAACAATGGAACAGCCCTGCTTCCTCCCTTCATTGGTGATGGCCTTGGCAAATAAATTGTAAGGTCAGAGATTAAGGATAGCCCAGTGTAATCCAGAGCAACGGAGAAAAGCCCAAAGTGCCTGGTCACTGTGTTTAAATTCTGGCCAGGTTCCTGCAGCTTGTGAAAGGTGAAAGGTCCCCTGTGCAAGCACCGAGTCATGACTGACCCTTTGGGGGGACACCGCTTTTGCGATGTTTTCTTGGCAGACTGTAGTGGGGTGATTTGCCATTGCCTTAAATGTGTGGTATGAACACTGTGTGTGTTGCTAAATCATGGTTTATGCATTAGCATGATGTGTGAACCCAGCTGTTTGTAATCTAGTTAGCAGACCACGGTCAGAACGTGCTATGGTTTGGCCCAGTGTACGAACCCAAGTTTTTGCCCCACATGGCAGAGGCTCTCAAGACAAGCCTGTCGTCCTCCTGAATTAATCCTGGGAACTGTGAGAAGTAGCAGTTTTGCATCACGGCCTGAAGGGAGGATTGGATGTTGTCATGGATCCCAGTTCATTTTCTTCATTTTCTCTCAAGTTCTTTAGCTGGCATTTGAAAGTGCCTGGTGCCACCTGGAGGACTGAGCAAGATCTACAACTTTAAAAATGATCTTACCTTTAAAGGGGGGGCATGACTTAGATGCATCTTATATTCTAACCGATCTGCAACATGCATTAGATCTGTCCTCTAGAGCAGTGCTTCTTAACCTCAGCAACTTTAAGGTGGATGGACTTCGGCTCCCAGAATTCCCCAGCTGGCATGCTGTGTGCTGCAGCATGAGCACGTATGATCGTGCAATATGGGTGTAAAGCTTTCTGAGGATATGCTTCATTGCAGACCCGGGCAGTGTTGCTGACCTGGGTGCCATCCTATGGACTTGGTTCCACCACTCATAGAAACAGTTGGGCTGCTGGGAGATTCCGGGACTTGGTTGACGTATCTGATGGGTACCCGGATTGGGGAAGAAGACATTGCACAGCTCCTTCTCTCCTCTCGTTCTTATCTGGATATTTTTCGCTGCATTTTGATGGGTACTGGGTTTTTCCAGTGCTGACTGAAATACTGTTTTCAGGAGGTAGACGGGATTCTTGAGGAGGGTGTGACTTGACCATCTCTGTCTTTTTCTTCCAGATCTTGTGGACTTTCTCCATCTACTTGGAGTCCGTTGCGATTCTTCCCCAACTTTTTATGATCAGTAAAACTGGGGAAGCGGAGACCATCACTACTCACTATCTTTTCTTTCTGGGCTTGTACCGTGCCTTGTACCTTATCAACTGGATTTGGCGTTACTATTTTGAGGGGTTCTTCGACCTCATAGCTGTGGTGGCTGGGGTGGTCCAGACTATTCTGTACTGTGACTTCTTCTATTTGTACGTTACAAAAGGTAAGAGACACACGGTAACACACATTGCGGCTTGTAATCCAGCATCTTTCCTCAACTTGATGGCTTGTGGTTGTGTTGGACTCCAGCTCCCATCATTCCTCATGGCTGCAGATGCTGGGAGTTATAGTCCTGCTCAGCTACAGGGCACCAGGATGGAAAAGGGGAATCTAGATTCCTACAGTATGTTTCCATGGTATCTTCTATAGGTAGTCCTCGCTTAACAACCACAATGGGACCAGAATTTCAGTTGCTAAGTGAAGTGGTCATTAAGTGAATCCAACCCAATTTTACACCTTTTTTGCTGCAGTTCTTAAGCAAACCACTGGGTCCCCCATTGATTTCGCTTGCGAGAAGCCAGCCGGGAAGGTCGAAAATGGTGACCACGTGACACCGCAACCATCGTAAATGCAAACTGGTTGCCAAGTGCCCAGATCGTGATCATGTGATGGGGAAACGCTGTGAGGGTCGTAAGCGTGAAGACTGGTCATAAGTTGGCTTTTTGCAGCACCGTTGTAAGTCCAAACCATCACTAAACAAATGGTTGTTAAGTGAGGACTACCTGTATAGCTTGCACTAAAGCTTCACCAAAGCAAGAGGGAGTATGGACCTTTCTAGATGTCATTTTCAGGAAATGAAATAAGCTACAGGGTTCCCCCTTCCTCCCAACTTCTCCTCTTGTATCTCTCTGCAGCTTTATAGAATATGGTCTTAAACATTGTTTCTGAGGACTGCATTTAAAACAAAGCCCATATTAATCACAAATAAATAAGTCAGTGCCATTGATCAGGGCCATAAAATAGTTGGGGAAAATGTGGTGGGAAGGGATTTTGAATGGCAAATTTCCTTCCTTGCTTGGGTCATTTCTCCAGATGCTACCTGTGCAAGTGCCTCTAGATTTTTAATGTAGTACATTTTTATGTATGCTCAGCTTGGATTAAAGAAGCTTGGAAATGGAGTAGGCTGAGAGAGACCTTTGCTGGCACTTCCCTTGGTGACCTTGGGCTGGTCGCTCTCTCTCAACCTTGCTACCCTGCAGGTCTGTTGGGATGATAGACTGGGACAGTGTTTCTCAACCTCAGCAACTTTAAGATGGGTGGACTCCAACTCCCAGAATTCCCCAGCCAGCTTGCTGGGAGAATCATGTCTCCATAAGTTTAGTATCCTAGGTAATTTGAGTAGTTTTCCTGGTTCCCTGTGATGGACTTCAGTAATGCTGCTGGTTCCCAGGAAGGAGGGAGCGCATTCCAAGGAGGGGAGTGAGATAAGAGGAAATGCAGCCCTGAGCTGGAACATGGGAAGACTAAGAGGTTCAGGATAGCCCTGCCCTGGAGCCTCCCAGGTTATTTCCGCTTAGATTAGGAAGAGTACCTTGAGTCTGGCAAGATTCTGTCCATACGGTGTGAGCAAATAAAGAATTGAGTTAACTGGATTGATTCTCTGTCGTTCTTGGGCTGGGCCAGTTTTGGAGAGCTGAAGAAATCCAAACTAATAAGAGCAGATTTGATTTTTGGTGGCTGCCTCTCCCGTCCAGCAGGTGGGGATACCTGTGCTCACCTCTGATCATATCAACATAGCTGACCTGCGTCACAAGGCTTTGAGGTAGTTTGAACTCCCATGGCTGAGTTGGAATTTCTCCTTCTGCCTAAGCAGGAACCACTATGTTTCTAATCTAATGCTTGGTGACCTATGAATCTTGTAAATCTGGGCTTTTGAAAAAGAGAAGGAGCTCTAATATGTGTATTCCAGGTAAAACTTGAACAAGAACACCATGGGCTTTTTTTTTAATGGGATGTGTTGGCTGGTAACGGGATGCTTATCTGTTGTTCACCTTCTCAGGGCTCCAACCTAGTGTCCAATATCTCTTTCAGAATTTCTGTTATTTACAGGTAGTCCTTGTTTAGTGCCTCATTTAGTGACCGTTTGCAGTTATGACAGTAATGAAAAAGGAACTTTTGACCACTCCTTGCATTTACGACCTTTGCAGGTCTGTCAAGCAAAGGAAAGCTGAAGTAAAATCATAAGCACAGTCTTAGTTTCACTTAGTGACTGCTTCACTTAGCTACCAAGTTGCTGGTCCCAATTGTGGTCGCTGAACAAGGACGACCTGTAGTTTTTATTGAATTCTCCACCACATACCCCTTCCATTTCCTTCTGGCCCCTCCGTGTGCCTTACACTGGAGAGCTTCCTTTCTTTGCTATGACAATGTAAGAGAAGCTCCCTGTCGTTGTCCAATGTGAACAGCAACAGTGCTTTGGATGTGGATGTTTGGATGCCCGTGTGAATTGATCTTGTTTCCCTCTTTCAGTACTCAAAGGGAAGAAGCTCAGTTTACCAGCATAAGCGCCAAGGGAGGTCACCCCCATCTGTCATCCTGGATGCGCAGACAGAACAGTCCTGACCTTCAAGAGGCTGAAGATGCTTGAGCAGACGGCCTCCCCCTCTTCTTGCAGAGAGTCATCCGTGGGCTCTGTAGGACCAGAGAACCAGCTGACTTCTGTTTGACGCATCTTGCCTTTTCTCTTTTTTTATTACTATGTATAAAGATTTTTTACATGAGAGAAACTTAATACTGTGTGGATTTAATTCAGTGTGTAGTTTCAATTGGAACAGTTCCAAAAACAGTGAGGTTATTTTTGGGGGGGGGGGTTCTTGGTGATCAGGAATGAGCGCAAAGGCTTATTTTCAAAAGATTCTCTTTAAATGGTTGACTTATTTTGGTGCGCACAGGCCTGTGCTGACTGAGGGATGGTAACTGTTCTTTCCTGTTTGATTTCAAATTTCATTCCACTGTATTTATTTTCCTCCTTTCCCCCACAAGCGTTGAGTGTTTCGTGCCAGCTGAAATCAAACTACAAGTGTCGGAAAATTCTCATGGAAAAGATGTCACCGTTTCACAAATTCTTCGAATTGCCCATTTTCTTTCTCTTTCCACAAATAGTGTCTGCTAATGAATACTTTCCTCTACCTCTGTTCACCTCCTGAAGACATTACAGTAGCTTAAGACTGTTTGGTGCCAATGCAGTTTTTTTCCCCCCAATGTAGTGGTTTAGCATTTTCCATGTGCCTCTTTCAGACTAAAATTATTCCTCATTTTTTGGAGGGGGGGTTTCATAAGCGGTTTTCTATTCACAGCAGCATTAACCCTACCCCTGCAATCGTCCAGTTGAAGTAATCTCTATGTGGCAATTTTTAACAAGGTCTCCAACTTTTTTAATACAGAATCCTTTTACAAGCACTGTCTTTGTTTAGCTTTCCGGCAATTTTAGATGTGCCAGTTTTGAACAATTAATTGTCACTTTTATAGACTTGTTCCTGAATCGGCAGCACCAAGTTCTGTTCTCTAGCTTCCCTTTTTTACTGAGCTGTTGCATGATTTATCCTGTGTTACCATCCTAAATAAACGTTTTATGAAGTGGTTCTCCATTGTGGTTTTCTAAAACGATGCCCCTGCCGCAGATGATCTCCGTGAATTGCTGTAACTTGGTTCAAATCAGCGCTCCGTTGCATCCTGGTTATGCAACAAAGGCACCTTCCTGCCTCATCTGCAAAATAGGTGTAGCTTTCAAATTGTAAAGTGTTGGCAGTCTTGTTTCCCCCCCCCCCAAGTTTCTTCCTGCAAAGAAAAAGTTAGAATGTGCTGAAGTGATATTAAGAGAGTTGGCCGTAGGATGGTTGGAGCTCAAGAGTCCTACAAAATGCAGAATCTGTGTGGTGGTCTACCTCGCAAGTAGACAAAAGAAGAGCCAATCACTGTTCTGCAATTAATTGAAGCCTTTGGATAATTTGCACAAGTTCCCCCCATTTGTTTCGAAGGACATGCTTCCTGATGCTGCCACCACCACCTCCCACCACCTAACCCTGCCATAAATTGAAGGAAGCATTTATTGATGGGTTGAAGTGACGAAAGAACCGGGCAAAAGAACAGGAGCCTCATAGGAAAAATATCTGTATTTGAAATTGCAAAAGGGTCAATTATCGATGGACTCTGGAGAAAAGCAGCACCTCAGATCAAGCCTCGCTTTTATTTTGTGTATGTGTAATTTTCTCTTCCAAATATATATATTTTCTCACTCTGTTGCAGTGTCTTATTCATGAAATGCATGCTTTGGCAGGGAGGTTCCCAGCAAGGACTGTACCTTATTTTGTAAGGAAGAGAAGCGATGGGTCGAGAAACGGACGTTCTTTGATCATAGCCAAGTTTCTTGTGGCTTTTAATTGTGCTTCTATGGTTCTTCGTGAGTGGCAGTGCCACAGTCTGTGCCTTTCCAGAAGCCTGTTTTGCCTTCATGGATGATGGTAAACAAATTATTTCCACAACACTGACCAGATAGAGTTGAGTTGGCTTGGTTCAGTGTGTGTATAAACCCAGCTCTTAAGATTTGAAGGCTGGTTTATGTCTTGGTATGTTACGGACACCCAACTGGTAATTTAGCTCATCAGCTCCACGTAAGCAAATCATAACTTGATTTTGTAACCCGCAGAGAGTCCGAGTGGGCGGCCGTAATAATAAAGAGTGGGAATTGGGTTTGCTCTGGAGTTGATAGAACTTGGTTTTGTGATTGTATTATGTGCTCGACGGTCAGTTCCTGGAAGTTGGACTGGGACATTTTAAAGCTACGTGGGTGAAAGATGCTCTGTACCACAGGCTTCAAAGGCTTTCAAAGTATGAAAGCTGCTAAGCCCCATCCCTGATTTCCCCCCACCTCTAAACTAGCCACCTACCCATCTGAAGAGCTATATTCGAAGCATCCTTGTATTCAAGCCACATTTTTCAGAGAACTAAGGAAAACTGAGTTCTCCCTTCCCTTGGATAAACCGCAGAAATAAAAATATTTATTTGGCCAAATCACAGCAATGCTGCACTTGGTGGGAGTTTTGTCCATGAAAATGTGATGCCCTAAATCTGTCTTTTACAAACTTGGCAACTTTTAAGACGTGTGGACTTCAGCTCCCAGAATTCTTAAAAGTTGCCAAGTTTGAAAAACACTGCCCTAAACACATTTGCCAATCTTTAGGCACCTCATTCTTCTGTACCATTGTGGGCAATCTATTAAAACTTTTGAGTGTTTAAAAAAAAAAAAAGCGTGCATAGGTTTGGGATGTGGGTTAAAGAGGATCATCTTGTTCTCCAAGCGGATGAAACAAAGCGCTACTCCCGCTGTAGGGTTCTCAAAGCAATTCCCCGGGAAGCGATTCCGCCTCGCACCTTATCAGACGAGCTACTCAGCTCGATACCGGCCCTTTCCCCGGTGCGATGAGGACAGCAGTCCACCCCCTTAGCAAGGAGGCTGCCCAGCCTACTCCTACTCGTGTCATTTCTAACGTGGAGCTGGAACCGCGAGCGATGTGGCCGGCCGCCCTTTCAAGGCATCCGAACGAAACCGAAACTTGCGTGCCTGAAAACCTCTTGAGTAATCCTTATCTCTTTGACCCGAAAGACTGCTTCCCCCGCCTCTTCCTCCGGTCTGCGCATGCTCCTTGCTCTCAACCTCGCTCCGCCTGGCCGCCGATAGGGCAGAGGAGGGCTTGACGCATGCGCCCCTCCCAAGAGGTCACCTAGCAGCCCGCACCGTCGGGCCCTGGATTCTGGGGTGACGTCACGGCGTTCTGACGCCGAGCGGCGCGAGCCGAGCTGTTGTTGCGGGGAAGGCGTTGCGCGTGGAGGGTGCAAACCAGGTAAGGTGGGTTGCAAATGCGGGACGGGGGGGTGGAAATAGGTGGGGGCGGTCACTGAGTAGGGAGGGGGGTCCTCGGTCACTTGCAAGGAGGGCCTGAGCTGGGAAGAGGACTTCCCTGGGGGGGGGCAAAGCTCTGGGCTGCCGGGGGGAGAGATTTGCAAGAGGTAGAGGCGGGGGGGGGGCATGGAAGAGTGGAAGGAGATGTGGGCACGGGTGTTTTGGGTGCTGAAGGGGAAAGCTTGCAAGGGTGGGGAAAAAAACTTGGGGGGGGGCCTGGAGGGGAAAGTGGCAAGGGTGGGGGAAAAGCCGGGGGGGGGCTGGAGGAGAAAGCTTGCAAAGGTGGGGAAAAAGCTGGGGGGGGGGCTGGAAGGGAAAGCTTGCAAGGGTGGGGAGAAAGCCGGGTGGGCTGGAAGGAAAGCTTGCAAAGGTGGGGAGAAAGCTGGGGGGGGGCTGGAAGGGAAAGCTTGCAAGGGTGGGGAGAAAGCCGGGTGGGCTGGAAGGGAAAGCTTGCAAGGGTGGGGAGAAAGCCGGGTGGGCTGGAAGGGAAAGCTTGCAAAGGTGGGGAAAAAGCTGGGGGGGGGGGCTGGAAGGGAAAGCTTGCAAAGGTGGGGAAAAAGCTGGGGGGGGGGCTGGAAGGGAAAGCTTGCAAAGGTGGGGAGAAAGCCGGGAGGGGCTGGAAGGGAAAGCTTGCAAAGGTGAGGAGAAAGCTGGGGGGGCTGGAAGGGAAAACTTGGGGGTGTTCTTGGGGATCCCCACGTTAAAGAAGGGGACCGGCTTGCACTTCCAGGCGCAGATTGCAAGTGGGGGAAAGTTCGTGCGGGGGAAGGCAGAGCGAAGCCTGTCGGACGAGGTTGGTTGGAAGCGCCCTTCAACCCAGTGCCCTGATGCGCGCTTGGCCGCCTCCCTCCCTGCCTTCCTCCCCGAAACCCGGACGGGAGGCTTTGCTGGCGTCGGGCTGACGACCCCGCAGCCTCCGGAGACAGCTGGCCGGTCAGAAGAGAGAAAGGAGGTTTGCAGCCTCCGAAGCGGGGCCTGTTTATTGCGGGGGAACCTTTCCGGGACGTGCAAATGCAGCTGGGGCTGCAGTAGATAGATTTGGAGCGCAAGGGGCCAGACGGTTGTGTCACTTATTCAGGACTTGGGAGTTTTAAAAGGTATTATTATTTCATTGTATGTGTGGTATATCTCCAGCAGGGTTTCTCAACCATGACCACTTTAAGATGTGTGGACTTCAACTCCCAGAGTTCCCCAGCCAGCTCTGCTGGCTGGGGGATTCTGGGAGTTGAAGTCCGCACATCTTAAAGTGGCCAAGATTGAGAGACACTGATCTACAGTGATCATCTGTCCTTTATTTATTTCAGAAAGCTGTCCCTGAGATGCATTTATTTTTCAAAAACTCCCTCTGGTCCTTTATTTCGGTCATTTCACTTTTACCTTACGAATGGGACCACTTAATGCACAGTCTGGAGGCAGAAATCCTTTTCCATATTTGCTTCTTATAATTTTTGATGCTTTGCAGATATTTTTATTAGAATAGGCGTTTTTAAGTTTTTCCTTGCTTGGGCCCTCGAATTTTCCTTTGTAAAGCCAAGGCACGACCATACACAATTTAAATGTTTTCTCCCGATGAGCCTCTTTCAGATTTGCCCCTTTTTCAGGTTGGCCCTTGGTTTTTCCCCCCAAGAAAATATGGTCACCGCAGGTATATCAGATGCAACTCGGAGGGCTGGGGTCCTGTAAAGATGAACTGTTTTGAAGTGGGCTTTAGCTCATGAGGGTATGTCACCCTAAATCATGTAATCTTTTGAAAGTGCTGTAATGATTCTCAGCTCTGCTTGCTGTATCAGAGGCTGTTTGTCGCAGCATACTAGATCATAAACCATGGTTCATGGTTATATAGCCTAAACAAACAAATTCTATTAGGACATGATATCAAGGCGTCATTCCTAGAGCATGCTAAAACATAGTTTGGAGGGGTTTTTTTTTATCCATTCAATCTTGTCTGATCCAAGTCCTGCAGTTTTCTTGGCAAGGTTTTTCAGAAGTGGTTTGCCATTGTCTCCTTCCTAGGGCTGAGAGAGAGGGACTGGCCCGAGGTCACCCAGCTGGCTTCGTGCCTAAGGTGGGACCAGAACTCAGGGCCTCCCGGTTTCTAGCCTGGTGCCTTCACCACAACACCAGACTGGATTAGGATTTTCAGTGCGGTTTGTAGTTTGCAAGCCTGTGATGTAGGGGGTTGTGATTGAAATATATATATATATATATTGAACTTTGCACTCACCGCAGTGGGAATTTTTATGTGTCGCAGCTTAGCTGCCGCCCTGTTGTTTTGCTGTTGTTGTCAAACACGGATTGTAGGTTGGAAGTGACTTGTACTGTGAAGTCTTCATGTTTTTGCAATGTTTATACAGGGCCTCCCTGAGAGCTGATTCTGCCGGAGTTAAAAGGTTGAGAAAGGCTTGTTTATAGTAGGTTGTACAACGCAGCCAGAGGCCTTTAAAGGCTATCAATTACGGTGGTGCAGTCCTTCGTAGATTAGAGGCAGGGTAAACTAGTTAAGGTTCTTTCGATGTTTACAAGTTTTGCTCCTGTAAGTCTTGGCCAGCTTAGCCAGTGACAAAGAACTGTGGGGTTTGTCATCCAAACCATTTAGAGGGCCCCGGGCTGTCTGCTCTTGGACCAGTCTGCTTCAATAGTCCCATCAGAATTTATGCCCCTATCAATATTCTATTTGTTTATGGTGCCACCAAAATGTTCTTGAAAATCGTGTGTATGTGCATGAAATTTCTTAAATCTCTACGGCTTCACCAAAGCTTATTTGGAAGGCGCAACTAATAAAGCTGAAAGGAATGCGATGAAGGGCTCTTTGGTTGATGATAATGGTGTCCTCAGGAAGCTTGGAAGGACACATAGACTTGAACAGGAAGGGGGTCAAGAAAGCCTAAATGTGTTTAAAATGTCAAGCTAACTGTAAGAGCGGTTAAGCAGTGGGATGATCTGCCTAGACCAGGGTTTCTCAACCGGGGTTCCGTGGCACCCTAGGGTTCTGCAAGAGGTCACTAGCGGTTCCCTGGGAGATCACAATTTATTTTAAAAATTTCAAATTCGGGCAACTTCCCATTGAAAAGGTAAGTTTCATTCTTATTTTTAGTTTAAGAACACTGTGAATGCATATCGACAGGCCTACCCATGAAACAAATATAATAATTTGGTAACTTCTGGCCTATCCTTGAGCCTGAATGTGCAGGGGTTCCCCGAGGCCTGAAAAATATTTCAAGGGTTCCTCCAGGGTCAAAAGGTTGAGAAAGGCTGGCCTAGAACAATAGCGGATATTCTTCATCGCTCGAAGCTTGGGTGGCGTCTGCTGGAGCGGTTCTAGTGGTTTCCTGTGCAGAACAGAGGGTTGGACTAAGATGATTCAGATGTCTCTTCCAGCTCTGATTCTCAGAGACTCTACAGGTAAATCTAGTTTTGTTTTCTGTTAACTCGGGTAGCTATATTTTTGTCGTTTTTTTCTATATTTCCTTTTCTAGTGGCTGTGGTTGTTGTCTTCGTTTTGTCTTCGTGATTTCTTTCCGTAAAACCTGTTTGGATAAACACGTAAAAATGTTTTTAAGCAAACAGGGTCAAAGCTCCAAGTTGTTTTCCGCTGGAGAGACAGGCGAGAAAGCCATAACCTGGTGTTGGGTCTCCTTGTTCTTCTGCAGCAGTTGAAGAATTGCAGCTTTGGCTCGATTTCCACTATGCCCGGAATGGTGATGTTTGGGAGGCGCTGGGCTATCGGCAGCGATGACTTTGTCTTCCCTGGAGCCTTTGAACTGTTCATCAGATTGACTTGGTAAGATGGCTGCTGTCAGCGGCAGGGCTGCCAGTAGATACATTAGTAGTTGAAGTTTGAGTCTGTGATTTGGAGACTGGTCCATCTTGCAGTGGGCACAGAATTGCGGTTGAACATTGGCCTTTTCTGCCTTCTCTTTCATACCCAGTTTAAATGTCCCCAAAGCAAAAAAAATAAAAAAGGGGGTGGTGGTGGTTTCAGCCACAATCCATCTAATGACATTACCTTGTCACCATTGTGCTACTACCGGTAGGCTTCCAGAATTTAGGACGCTGAATTGCAGTCTTAAATGATTTTTATTAAACTTTTGAAAAGGAAGATAAAAACTAAAACAAAGTAAGGAAGAAAAAAGAAAAAGAAATCAAAGAGGAGGCATGCTGGCTGGCTGGGGAGTTCTGGGAGTTGAAGTCCACCCATCTTAAACTCGGCAAGGTTGAGAAACGCTGTTCTGTTCTAAGGGCTTGTGCCTTCCAGCAATGTGTCTTCTGAAAAGACAAGGGTTGTGCTGTGAATTTTCTGATGAGTTAATACTTTGCCACGTTTTTCTTTGGGCCTCCCAGGTGGATCGGAATTTTGGTGTTGTATTCCATACACAAAGGACGATTTAATTGTACGGGAGGTAGTTTGCTGAACAGTTACCTGCTCATCCTCCTTATCCTCCTGGCATTCATCATAGGTGCTGTGTCATCTATTCTGTACATTAGCATGCAAGGTAATTAGCGTCTGGATCGAGAACTCGCCTCGTGTGAATATCAGTGTTGAGTGTCAATCATGCTAAATGCTCTCCTTCAAGAATGGGGTTTGGTATATCATGGAAGTGCTGCAAACAAATGGGGGTGCGTGGGGGGAAAGAGTTAAACTGGTTTGGGGTGATGTAAATTAGACAGCAACACTCAGAGTTACACAATATCCCGTAAAGCGTTTTAAGCATTTATTTAATAGCATAGGAGGGGTGATCCGTTAGTAATTATTCTTTCACTTGGACCAGTGTAACTTATTTTGAAAGCAATTTAAGGATGATCTCCAATGAATATTTATAAGAATGAGTCTGAACATCTCTGTTCAAGTGGTAATTATAGATATAAACACACACACACATTCATCTATGTGTTTTAATCTTGTAGTAATTATGGTAAATCACTTCTATTAAAAAGAGGTTCTCCTATAGTCTGGAGAGGAGATCATTCTGGGGAAGGTTTTCCAACATGGTGGCTAAGGTTTGATGCCAACTTGATGGCACATAATCCACGGGAAGGGAACCTATTCCTGTTCTCAAAGGTTTTCGGTCTCAAAACAGCTCTGTGTCTACTTTGGATTCTTTAGGGAGGCACCACTTTAATCATTTTTTTAAAGTTGAGGGATTGTTCCAATTAATGGAGGGGTGGCGGTTTGGTTATTTATTTGTCATATTTCTTTACCGCCCATCTCGTATTCTAATGACTCTGGGCGGTTTACAAATAATTAAAAACAGAAGCATAGAATGTCATTAGAACAATACAGTATCAATATCAGTATATAAATGTAATATATATATTATATATAATACATAGCTTTGTGAAATTGTTTTATAGTGTATTCTATATTGGAATTTTATTATAGAGTTATTATATATTTATTGTGTTATATTGTAAACTGCCCAGAGTCCCTCCGGTTGGAGGGGATGGGCGGTGACAAATTTGATAAATATTATGTGTGTGTGTGTGTGTGTGTAAAATATATAATAGAACATTCAAGATGGCGAATAGCGATGTTATCATTGACCCCCTCAAGAAGCCAGCCACCTCCCGTGATCCGCTGTCCCCCCTCCCACCCCACTCAAGGTGGCACAACCAGGTCTTAACCCCCTTCTGGAAGGCTGGGAGAATGGGGGCCTGCCTTACCTCTGCGGGTAACTTGTTCCAGAGGGTGGGGGCCACAGCAGAGAAGGCCCTTCCCCTGTTAGCATATCTTGGTGTTTTGCTAATATATTACCTTTTTCTGAAATTAATTAATTAAATAAATGAAGAGGAACTTAAAGTAGTAGGAGAGATTTCATATCCATTTTCTAGTCCGTAAGTGGAACGATGATATTTTCTAGGAACGATTTCCAACCCTGGACCACGAAAATCACTTTCCAAACTTCTGTACCTCCGCCTGGCCCTCTACGTACCAGAGCTGGTGTGGGCTGTTGTGGGCACCATGTGGGTAGCAGACAGGAGCGTAAACTGTGAAAAGGCTATGATAAATGCCATTTCCGGGACGGTCATCGCCAGGTGAGGATGCTCTGCCTTCTGTAGATAGAGAAGGGGGCTGGAGATGGCTTTCTAAATATGGATACTCAGCTGTTTTGGATACAGCTGGATGTTTTCTTCGATTCGTGAAGGTTTCTTTGAGATAGCGAGGCCTCAAGATCATCTACGTGGGTCTTGTTGGTGGGTCCTAGAAGTATCATGCTCCCAGCAGCTGTACAATAGATGGTTTCACACAACACATCAAACTCAGTTTAACCAAACAAAATTGCAGAATTCACCAAAGTTGCTATGTCAGACCAACCAACTGTATTTATGCTTGATTCACCCAACCATCTATGATAGTGGCTGGATTCCCATAATCCACCAAATCACAATGACCCAGCCCTCTTTTAGGCTAGGCTAGTATCTTCTCCAGCTTGGGCATCTACCAGATATGTGGACTTCAGGTCTCAAGAGTTCTCAGCAGTGGCCGTGGGGATTGAGGATTCTTGGATTGAAGTCCATGAATGTGGAGGGCACCCAGATTGGGGAAGACTGGGTCAGGATTTGAAAACTGGAGTGGAATATTTGCTTTTCATGCAGACGGTCTCAGATGCAATCCAGATAGGGCATCTTCAGTAATGCTGGGAAATTAATCTGGCTAGACATCTGCCCGAAGAGGTGCTGTCTCTCCATATACACCAAAGTTGGGCAACTCTTTTTGGGGACCAGAATGTTTGGCTTTTCCTGCTTTCAGAGATGGGGTGGTGGACCTTGAGTAAAGCAGGTGCCACCACATTTTGGTAACACTCCTCGGGAGGCTTAGGAGCTGTGAGGGTTGTGGGCAATGATGTCCTCCTTAGTCTTTATGGAATTTCTTCTCTGTTCTTCATGGCAGCTGGGTGATCATTGTCTTTACTGTTGTGGCAATTATCATTATCTTTGATCCACTCGGAAGGAAGACGGTCCATCTTGCTGACCATGCCAGTCGCAATCTGGAGAGCAGCCAGTCTGGGCAGCTGCTTTACAACATCAAGAAGAAGGCAACCCGAGTCTGGGAAAAAAGAATCCGGTTGTTGTGTTGTTGCATGGTGCAAGATGACGATCATCGAGTGGCTTTTACGAGCATTGCCAAACTTTTACGTTCCTACTTCTCGGTAAGATGTTGGTGCCTGGTTTTTTTGTTGTTGTCCTCTCGCTGAAATTCTGTGACAGCAGAACGAACTAAATCACAATTTAATTTAAGTTGGTTGAAGCATAAGAAAAATTGCAAACAAGATCTGCTGTTGGAGGCTTAGATGCATCTTGTTCTAATAAAATAACAAGTGGAAATAGTTAGGATTCAGCTCCCACTGCTGGTAAAAATTTTGTTTTAGTTCTTATTGCCCATGTCCAAGTTTTTGAATGGTTTTTGAATGGTTTTAGGCAGCTTTTTCCTGATTGGCGTGTGTGAAAAGATATACTAGGCCTTCTTGGAATACCCATGATGATTTCTTCCACCTTTTTCTTATGCTATGATCTAGACCAGGGTTTCTCAACCAGGGTTCCGTGGCACCCTTGGGTTCCACGAGAGGTCACTAGGGGTTCCCTGGGAGATCACGATTTATTTAAAAAACTATTTCAAATTTGGGCAACTTCACATGAAAGAGGTAAGTTTCATTCTTTATGTTTAGTTGAAGAACACTGTTAGTGCATATAGACAGGCCTACCCATGAAACAGATATAATGATTTTGTAACTTCTGGCCTAGCTTTGAGCCTGAATGGGCAGGGGTTCCCCGAGGCCTGGAAAATAAGGTCAAAAGGTTGAGAAAGGCTGATCTAGACCCTGTCATGAAACATCTTTTGCATGTTTATATCTGTTAAACCACCTGCAGTGATTTATAGTATAGCACCGGAAAAATATTTGTAATTTTTATTTGCGCAGCAGGAAAAGAAAAATCAAACTGTAAAAATAAGCGGGACAAGGCAAGGAACAAAAATTCAGGTGGTTTAGCCCCGAGCATCTTGAGCAGTGAGCGACAATTATGCCCCACTGCGACTTTTCGGCCTGACTCTGTTCTTACAGATTAATCTGAAAGGATTTGTCGCTTTCTGTCTGCAGGACACCGACTTAGTGCCAAGCGACATAGCTGCAGGCCTGACTCTGCTTCACCAGGAGCAAGATAAGGTGGAAAATTCAAGAGACCTTGAAGAAGTTCTGACTCAGTCTCCATCGTCTCCTGCAGTAAGTCTCTTGGACCCGTTCAGGCAGGCTCGTGCTGGTGCCTGTTCTGTGTCGCACGACTGAAGTATTCCGGAGAATGAAGTGGGTTGTCCTATTGTACTTGGGAACGGTGTTAATCCAGATTGGAGCAAATGTGTCAAAGGGGAGCCTTAAACATTTGCAAGCCCTGAGGCAGTGTTTCTCAACCTTGGCCAGTTTAAGATGTGTGGACTTCAACTCCCAGAATCCCCCAGCCAGCACGCGTGGACTTCTTGCGTGGCTTGCTGGCTGGGGGGTTCTGGGAGTTGAAGTCCACACATCTTAAACTGGCCAAGGTTGAGAAACACTGATTTATAAGTTCCTGTGGTGTTTCTGGTTCAGTCTCCTTTTTCAAGAAGGCTAGAGTTAGGAGAAGATGGAGGGCAGTGGGACGTCCCCAACGAAGCCTATTTTCATTGCCGTTCAAACAAATGGCCCTTGACTGGCTTCTTTGCCATGTTACATTGATCGTGTAAATTCCCAAATTCCATTTATATTTACATCCCCCTTTTCCTGAAGGAGTTCAAGGAGGGGATCGCATTCCAGTTTTATTCCCACAACAGCAACCCTATGAAGTAGGTTGGACTCAGAGCAAGCAATTGGCCCAGAGTCCCCTGAAGGACATGGCTGAGGGTGGGCTACAATCGGGCCTCCCTGTTCCTGGTCTGACACCTTCACCACGAGACCACCTTGGTTCTTGGACGGAGAGGGAGGGATGGGCCCAGAGTCCCCCGGGTGCTTCTGTGATCGTGGTTCTGGGTCTGGAGAGCCATTTCAGCTGTTCAGCTTTCTCCAACTGGGCATTTTCCAGACGTTTGGACTACAGAGCCCATCAGCTGTTGTTTTGCTTCCTGCTGCAAAGACTGGCTGATGCAAATGGCCGTTTTCTCGCTGGTCCCTTTCATAGGTGAATGATTTGGAGGTTGAATTAGACAACGCTGCTCATTATATGAAGTTTGCTGCGGCTGCTTACGGCTGGCCCTACTATATCATGACAAATCCTTTCACGTGTCTCTGTAAACTGAAAAGGTTTTGGTAGGTTGACTTTACGTTTTTAAAAAGCAGAATGTGTGTGGTTTTTACAATGTTGCGTGTGAACCCCAGTGTTACCTGCAGAAGCCGGCCAGCCGTCCAAGACGTAGAACTGTACAATTGGGGGAATTAAGTGGGTAAAAAGTATTTCCTGCATCACAGAATCCTTCCTTTCAAATTGTGTTTCTTAAAATTTCAGGTCTTAATTTTAATTTTTAAAATCTAAATGTTTCCAAAATTTTAATTTCAAATTATGTTTCTAACTGCTAGCTTTTTCTATAGCTTAGAAAAAGCTTGAAAATATCTTTCTGCACTGCTAGCCTAAATAAGCCCATCACACTTACAACATTATTAATATTATATTAATATATTATAATTAATGATCATATGTTAGCACAGATTTAGGCTGATGAAGTACCATACGTAGCATCTTAGAAAATACAAAGAATCTAATTTAAAACCAGATTGGGAAGAGAAGAAGAGAAGGCAGGCAAGAATGGTCAAGAGGAGAGTATCAGAATAGTTCACTACGCATAGACAGAGTTGGAGTAAAACATGAAGACCAGGAGACAGAGCTGAAGAGATAATCTGCTATATAACCTGCTCAGGAAAATAATTTAGTGTATTTAATATGCTTCCATGAACCTTATGTAATTTAAGACTTTATAATGCGTCCTTGCTTGCTTGAAGACAAGTTCTGTTGCACAGAATTTATACTGCATTTAGATTTCACAATGAGAGTGTGTTCTAAGAAATCGCTATGGAGTGGAGAGAGAACTGTTTTCAACTGTTTGCTATTTTTGGTTTCCTTACTTCTTTCTTTCTTTGACTTCTTAGTTGTGGAAACAGCCCAGTGCAGACGGAGATCTTTGGCAATGATTACCTTAGCGTGAACTTTGGTTCAATCTTACAAATAACAGGGCTGCAGGACAGAGATTTCATCCACATCAGCTTTCACAATAAAGTAAGCAGCCTGGAGGCATCTCTGGCAAGTGGTACGAGTCACTTCTCCATTTTAGCTCTTTGGGTGAAAAAGAGATTTCTCCATTAGAGTGGCTTGACCATGGAGGATGTCTGAGAAACTGTTTGAAGGAGAAAAAGGGCCAACAATAATAACTTTGATCCAATGCTGCTTTGGGAAATTGAAGGCTACAGGGGTCCCACTGCTACACGCAATAGTACCTAGGAAACACATTATTTCAAAACACAAAATACCCCCATTGGAACTGGAGATTTCAGTTGGAATCTGGTTTAACTGGTGCTCTATCACGTAAGATTGAATTGACCTATGGAATCTGTTGAGCTGCTGCCATAAATCATGGGATGGACAATGCTGTTGATGGTTTTTGTAAAAAGACACTTGACTATGGTCCATCTTGGCATGATAACTCAGAGCCCAGCTTCCATAACGAAGCAGTTTTCAGCCTGTGATGGTCAGAGAGGTTCCCATTGGACCATAGCATCTTGCCTATGTATGGTTAGATGTCAGATGGTACAACTCAAAGCTGAATGGGCTATAAAAGTTGCCCAAGCATAAAGAACCCTTCTTTTTACCCTCTCCTGCTTGTGTTTCAGATTTTTGAGATACCTTTCTTTGTCGCCTTGGATCACCAAAAAGAAGCTATCGTTGTAGCTGTGAGAGGAACTTTATCATTTGAGGTAGTCTTTCAGTGTATGGCTCATGTTATTTTATGGTTGAATAAGAGTTTGCTTATGGAATTATTTTCAGCTGTCCCTAAGAAAACCATCCTGCTACCCTTGCTTCCTCTTGCATCTTCCCCTTCTTGACCATTTAATGTGGGTGCTTCCTATCGATGCTTTAATTAAAACATCTTACTTGGAGTCTAAGAGAGATGGACTTGAATTGGGTGGAACATCCAAGGCCTTCTCAGAATTTGTGCCCTCCAGCCATGCTGAGCTTCAGTTCCATGAACCCTACCCAGTACCACGGAGATTATACATAGGTAGAAGGCACCAGATGAGGAACAGGATACTCGAGATGTTTTATGCTGTATTATTGTTAGAACAATGTTCCAGAAAAATGAATGAAGGTGGTTTGTCTTCTGTTGTCTGGTTTTCTTAACTCTATGGCTATGTTCATTACAGGTCAGGTAACCAAGTCAGTTAGTGGTGAGCCAGTTTGGTGTAGTGGTTAAGGCATCAAGCTAGAAACCAGGAGACTGTGACTTCTAGTCCCACCTAAGGGACAAAGCCAGCTGGTGACTGTAGGCCACTCATGCTCTCAGCCTTAAGAAGGAGGCAGTGGCCAACCACTTCTGAAATCTTGCCAAGAAAACTGCAGGGCCTTGTCCAGGCAGTTGCCAGAAGTCAACACTGACTCGAAAGCACTAAAAACAGCAACAGCAGCAAGCCAAGTTAGTGAAAGATCTGGCTGCTGTGTTCACACAACATGCTGAGTTTGGTTAGTTTATACTGAGAATCCAGAAAGGAAGTTGATTAGATGAAATTCGCTGGTGAACCAGGTCACTAAGACTATGCCGCTTACAGTGGCTGATACAATAATCTTGAGTCTGTCTGCCAGGCAGTGAAAATACATGACCCGTGTTGGATTTCTTTTGCATTCAGGATGTCCTAACAGACCTCTCGGCAGACTGTGAAAACTTAACTCTCGAAGATGTCCTAGAAAATGGTCTTGTGCATAAGGTTGGCAAGTATTTTTAGAACTGCTTTTGGCCTAATAGTCCCAGAAAGTCCACTGAGCCCAGGAGCTGATAAATCTGTCAGTTTTCTGTTGTCCAAGAGTGGCATACTACAGTGCTCCTCTATAGAAGATTAAGTAGCTAATCCATTAGGTTACAGAGAAGAACCTCATGAGATAGCTTCATAGGCTTGAGAAGGGCATGCTGTATTGTGCCTACTAACCTTACATCAGTGCTACTCAGCTAGTAGCAGAAGATGGACTAGTGTCTTCATGAACTAGTGGGCTGTACTGGGTGGGGATGATGGGAGGTGTAGTTGAGGATAAACTTGTAATAAAGTTGGCTTTATTACTTGCAACTGAGGCCTTACAGGTGCTACTAACCTCTGTCATTTTACCTTATAGGGGATAACCCAGGCTGCCAATTATATTTATAGAAGACTGATAAACGATGGGATTTTGAACCAAGCACTTACCATTGCTCCAGTAAGTTGTGGCATTTGGACTCTGCCTGCCTCTCTGATGTGTCAGTTGAGTTGGGCTCTGCTTTGGGATTTCTGTCTTTCTCCTAGCTTGTTTTCTCTTCCCCTAGGAATATAAACTCGTTGTCGTTGGCCACAGCTTAGGAGGGGGGATTGCCTCCATCTTGGCTATCATGCTCAGAAACTCTTTTCCCACCTTAGGATGTTACGCTTTTTCTCCACCTGGGGGTTTATTAAGGTATGTTGATCCCATTATTTCTTTTCATGGAGGAACATAAATCCATTGGGGAATAGAACAGGGTGCCAGATTGAGCTGGGTTCACTGGAGGTTCCTGAGGTGAGCTTGAATGGCTGGAATGGATTTTGTTGAGTCAAGATGCTTTCCAGAAAGGTGGAAGCTGGCATTTAAGGTCCTTGGCATAATGTCAGAGTCTTTGCAAGTAGTTGGACCTCAGAAACTGTAATGGTGGCCAGCTGGTGGAGGGCAAATGTTGAAGAGTGGAAGAAAGTTTGTGGATTCCCCAGCTGTAAAGGAATCGAGAGTTGACCTTGGGGAAGATATGAGAGACCTTTAAGGGGGGACTTGGAGAAAAGATTCTTCAGTCCAAAGACAGAAGGAAACATGAGGAAGAAAGTCAAAATAACCCCACCTTCATTTTGTTTAGTATATGACAGGGCAGAGAAAACTCAGACAGGCTTTCAAGATTCTGTTAATATACCCTACAGCAATAAAATAGCATTCCTGCACAGCCATTTGTCAAGGATGGTATGAAGATTCCTGCAGGGGGTTGGACCAGAAGACCTCCAAGCTCCCTTCAGACTGTATGATTTTATGGTTCCCTAACGTAGAGTATCTGTTTCTTGAAAGACTGATACAAACAGATTATCCCAGCAACAATGCAGCTCTCAACAGAGAGAGAAAAAAATGTCCCAGCTGTAAGAACTGGGCTGACATGAAAATAGGTCTGGTGGGCCATTGTTTCCTTCATTCATTTTGGCCATCCTTAATTCAGCAAGCACGGCCTTATGGAATAAACTGACAACAATGAAAAACAAACTGGTCAAAATAAAGAGTTGCTTCACTTTTAAACTACAGCCATTTCATTCATTCATTCATATATTCTTATTTTCAAACAAAAGACAAATCTAACAGAAAAAGTAAAAGAAGAAAAAGAAAAACAAACAAGAAGGAAAAAAAGAAAAACAAAAGAAACAAAATAAGTGACTTCCAATCTTCTTTCTAACAGAAATTAACAGATTAACAACAGAAATTGACAAATTCAAATCCAAATTCCGTAGTATTAAAGAAATACCTTCAGTCCCATATTTAATTCTTTTTCAGTCATCAAATCCATAAACAATCACTTCACTCTTCTCTGTTTTCAGGAAAAAGTCCATGAAGGGTTCCCAATCTTTTAGAAAAGTACTCAAATTGTTTTATCCCTGACCAGACAGGTCAGTTTTGCCATTTCTGCCAATTCTAACGCCTTCACAATCCATTCCTCCATTGTGGGAATAAACCACAGCCATTCCAGTTAAACAAAACTGCGGGCTGATTGGTACGCAAAAAATTATTTCTCTCAATTAAATATGGGCGCTGTTCGGAAGGACCAAAGGCCCGTGTACTCAAGTCGGTGACACTACGCAGTGACATTACCAGCTACAGAGATGTTTTTTTCCCCTGAATTCCACAAAACCTGGGTGTGTATATGTGTTTAGGTGTGTATCTTGCACTTACAGAAAGTGGACCGATGTTGATTCTCTAGAAGAAGAGAGGGGAGTCATGTCTATATGTAAATAAATAGAGAAACCGCCGTCTTTACCTCTAGTGGTAGTGAAAATCAGCCATCCGCTGACATAATTGGGCTTCCCTTAATATTTCCTCCTTTTAAGCAAATCGCTTGCAGACTACACAAAGCAGTTCACTGTGTCGGTCATCGTGGGAAAGGACATCGTTCCCAGGTGAGGGTGCGTGCTGCGTGTCGTTCACGTGGAAACCAGCGCCCTGTGTGACAGGCCCTGAACCATGATCTTTTCTCCTTCCTGTGGTGCACAAAACAGGCTAAGTATGCTGAACTTGGAAGACCTCAAAGGAAGGATCATTAGAGTGGTTGCCAACTGTAACAAACCCAAGGTAAAAACTCCTCGGTAAATTATTTTGACCAGGCCTCTTACCTTGGGGTGGGTGGATTGGTCGGCTTAACTTTTGCTGTTTCTTACTTCAACGGGCCAGATGTACGGGTGGGAAAGGAACAGCAGTGGCAGCTCTTACAAGGCCTTCTGTAACAGCGCATTTGTGAGGGCAAACATGGGAAGCCTTCGGAAGTACTTACCAACCCTCTCTGGTTCTCTACCTCGGGTATGGATTATTTTGAGTAGAGGAGTAATCTCAAGTGATTTTCATTTTCATTTTATTTATTTTATATCCCACCTTTATTATTTTTATAAATAACTCAAGGCAGGGAACATACCAAATACTCCTTCCTCCTCCCCTTTTCCCCACAACAACAACCCTGTGAGGTGGGTTGGGCTGAGAGCGAGGGACTGGCCCGAGGTCATCTAGCCGGCTTTCATGCCTAACGTGGGACTAGAACTCACAGCCTCCTGGTTTCTAGCCCAGCACCTTAACCATTAGATCAAACTGGCTCTCTTATTACAGGTAGTCCTCAACTTACGGCCACAATTCAGACGGAACTCCCATCGCTAAGCGATGTGGCCGTTAAGTGAGTCACGCCCAATTTTATGACCTTTTTTGCTGCATTCGTTAAGCGAATCACCATGATAGTTAAATGAATCGCATGGTCATTAAGTGAATCACGTGGTTTTAAGTGAGTCATGCATTTGATTTTGCTTGTCAGGAGCCAGCTGGGAAGGTTGTAAATGGTGATCATGTGATCCCAGGATACTGCAACCATCGTAAATCCACGCTGGTTGACAAGAGCCTGAATTTTGATCATGTGACCGTATGCTGCAACGGTCATAAGTGTGAGGACTGGTCACAAGTCATTTTTTTCAGTGCTGTCGTAACTTTGAACTGTCATTAAATGAGTGGTCATAAATTGAGGACTACCTGTATGGCCATTCCAGGTAGTTCCTGTTCTTGTGTGAATGCTATTCAAAAAGAATAGCACCTAATTAAAATACTAGCCCCAGTGCAATCATATATGTATTTTTTCGAACAGTTGCCTGCTGAACTGAGATGTCATTCAAGAGCAGGTTGTTGGGCACGGAAGTCAACTTCCACTCTGTGCGCCTCCACTTTTTTCACAATTTTTTTCTTCTTCACACTAAGTAATCAGGAAGATCAAAAGGGTGCTGCAGCTTAAGATGTGTGCTATCCTAATATTGCCAGAGCTCAGAATTAACATAGCTAGAAATGTTCTTGATCATTTTTTGCTGCTCTCCTCAACCTGATCCAATAAAATCAAACAGCTTCACAATTTTCTTTTCTTTTTTGTCTTTCTGTTAACCAATGTTCAGTACCAGATTCTTTTGCACGGGTGCTGGTATGAAGTCTTTGGAGGACAACCTGATAACTTCCCAACAGAACTGGACGGTAGCAGCCAAGGTTCTTTGACCCAGCCTCTCCTGGCTGAAGAGAACTTGATGGCCCACCAGTCTCCTTTGTACACTACTTTAGATGACAATTCCCCTTTAAGCTCTGGCCCTCAGTACCCCCACTTGTTTCTCCCTGGAAGAATCATCCATATTGTTGAAGAAAACAGCTCAAGAAGGTAGGGGTTTTTACTTCTTTATTTATTTATAAGCAGGGATGCCACTTTGTGGTCAGAGTCATCTTCTCCAGGATGCCGAGCAAAGGTACTCTGGACCATCACCGCCTGAATATGTAGGACTGAAGCGGTAACGATCCCTTTTGTGGTTACTGCACAAACCTGGCCGTGTTGTGCTTGATCAATGCAAGTCCAATAAAAAGAGGGAAACTGCACTAACTGTGCAAATGTTTAAGGAACTTCAGTGTTTTAATGTGGGCTGTTTAGTCTGAAGCAGAAAAAAAGTCTTTATTTAAAGGAAAGCATGCCACCCACCCGATACTGCTGACAGTGTAAATGTTGCAAGTTGCACACACTTCTCTTTTGGCCCTAATATCCAGACTGTTCTCCATCTGCGAGAAAAATCCAACTTCTCTGTCTTGGATTGTTCTTTGGTTGACCTCATGAAATAATCTATTTCAAGAACAGCTTGCACGAGCAAGCTTCTCTTAATTCCTCTTTGGCATCACATGTACAAGAACTGTTTTCCTGTTCTTCTCATTCATGTTAGAGTTGGCAAGCACAAGATAACCGAAGTTGTGTCTGAACCTTTTGCCGTCAGGAAACCCTTTCCATGTTTTGCTCTGTGCTAGTTAGGGGTGTGCAAAACCCTTTGCTTTGAAACGTTCCAAGCATTACATTTTGCAAAGCTTCCCAATTTGCTTGTTTGTTTTTAGTGTGAAGGGCCTGTCTCAATGTTTTATTGAGCTCATCCCATTTGTTTCCAACTTGAAGCCCTTCCAGATCTTCAGGGTGGCCTGTTTCAACCTTGAAACATGAGTTTGCAAAAGTTTGCATGAAAAATTTTGCACCCAAGTGTTAATAATAGCCAGAATATTGGACCACAGACTTCAAATCCCGCGTTGACATTTAATTCTTTTGCAGATGGTTCTCCTCTGAAGTCAAATATTCAGCAAGCTGGTCGAGAGAAACTGCCTTTGGTAATATTTTAATAAGCCCCAAAATGATAACCGATCATTGGCCATACACAGTCTTCAGAGCTCTGCTCAGCTTGGTCCAAACCAATACATCTTGCCTTTCCTGCGGAACACAAGGCGACACCTTTCTGAATGTTGTATAATTGCAGAGATTGGACAAGCGCAATGTGACTGCTTCCAGGTGTTCACAAGAGCAGCCTTTAGCTGTTCAGCTCAGTGGGTCTGAAGCAGAAACCAGGGCAAGATCTTCAGAAGTTTCTGGATGACTACGTTGGGTTGCAGCAACGTCTTCTGGACTGCTCTGCTAATGGGAGCCTTTCAAAGCTGAGAGGTTTCGTCTTGACAGAAAGATGTGATCTGAGAGTGAAGTTTATTATGTCACTGCTGGCCAGGGACTGCTGGACAGAACCACCCAAACGGTGATGGGAGACAGAAAGTGGTGGTTGCTGTGATCCTAATGATGCAGAACTTTAGATCCAACTGATATGCTACAGATTTTTCTGAAACAAAGTTATGTGTCCTCGAAACAGTCTCCTATGACATAGTGACATGTATCTGCAGGTTTATGAAGTACTTGTAAATGTGTAAATAAATCAGGAATGTTGGTGAAAATTAAGTTCAAGACATCACCTATTTGGATATGCAGTGAGGACCCCCTGCCAATTCTTACGCTTGTTAATGATCAGAAATGTCTTGGTGTTCTGTATTTCTTGAATCAGCATTCTAGATGCTTTTTGCAGACTGAATTCTGTTCTTGGATATATGTGCAATTATGTCCACTTTTGTTTACAGTTTTCTAACCCTGCTAAATGTGCAATTAATTATAGAAAATTTAAAATCCATGGCCTTTTGTCCTTCATGTTAGTACAAACCAGAAGGAACATTTTAGCGCTGTATCAAGATCTTGTCATTCTCTTTAAAAAAAATTCTTATGTATACAGCTGACAAAGCTTGGTGTGATGGTCCAGAAACAAATCCAGAGATTAAGTTGATTTGTGGACTCTTCAAAACTAATTGCCATCCTAACAGTTGGTGGTGGGACACGGAACTATGTTTTGTGTGGTTTTTTTTTCATAGATCTTCTAATAGAAGGAAAGTAGGCTAATTTCCAACACACTGAGAAATGATGCAAATCAGGAAAAGTGCATGCTATTGAATGTATTTCTGTTCTGGAAATGAACTACATCTGAAGTGGCCATTCTGGTTTGCCTCATTCTGGTTTCAGCACAAACAAGCAGGTCAAGCAGTGGGCTTTTTTTAAAGAAGAAAAGAGTTTACGCGAGGCCAAGACACAATTCGAGTCAGGTTGGAAAATGTAGGAGGGTGCTATATATATTTTCTCTCACGCATATTAATATTTGGTGCCTACTTGGCTTGTTTTCCTTTTAGCTAACCTTGGGGTTAGCCATGTGGATTTCTAGGAGCAGCATCCAGCAAAGGCACTGAAAATTGAATGGTTTCTGATCAGTTTTATCTGAACTGGGGCCTGATGTTAACCATGCTGTACACGTGTTATCTGCTCTGGTTGCATTGGGGGGGATTTGAAAGGGTCTCACTAAAGAGGGTTTGCCACTAAAGACGTGTCAAATATCTACATAGTGGGCTCCCTAAAGCTTGCTGTTGCCATTTGGGCTCCGTAAGCAGTTGTTTGTATGTAAAAGCAACCTTGGGAGAACAGAAGTGCTGTTCTGGACTCTTCCTGTAACTGTTGGGTGCAGCAATTGCGCAAGGAGGTGAAACGATGTAAGAGTTCTTGCAGTGAGTACTGTTAGCCTAAGCAGCATCTGCATAGGACATCGGGATACTTTTTTCCAATAAAAACAAGTTTCTGCGTGTTTTCCTTCAGGGCTCAGACAGCGTGGCTCAGAAATAGGAGGGACTGCCACGGAGTGCAACAGCCAGACACTGCTGACAAGATGCAGAAGAGGATTTGCAGGAGTTGCCTTCTGTGTTGGTTAGACCGAAATGCCTGGAATTTCCTGGTCCACGAGACCTATGCCTGTTACGGGAGTTCATTGCCCAGAGCCAGGCGGCGCTGGGCCAAAAGCTGCCTGAAGCAATTACCTTGCAGCTGCGCAAATCAGCGCAATCTCAAAGAGAGGACCAGCGTTAAATTAAGAGGCAAGAGAAAATCAGGCTGGGTTAAGACGGGGAAACAAAGCACGCTACACAAAGGTCGACCCCCACCATGCACCTGCACAACCAGCACAGAGTTTAGCCCACGAGGGGCTCCAGCTCCCATCCCTCGGGGCAAGAGGCCTGCCGTGACACCGGCATCCGATACGCCGATGCAGCTCAGAGAGTCAAACTAGCCCATGTGTGATTTAAGAATTTATTAAGTCATACATGCAAAACAGACTGCTAACCTGCATTACCAAAAAAGATCAATGTAAAAACTTCACAATCTTGGAAACTCCATATATATATATATATATGTGCGTGTGTGTGTGTATATTTTTTATTTGTTCTAGTAGTTGAAAGGCAGGAGATCATCGTGCACCATGTTCTTGCCACCCACGGAACCTCACAGACCTGATTACTGTGATTGGACCTATTGACAGGAGGTATGTATTCCTGGAAATGTTAAAACGGGCTATGTCAGCATTAGGAAAGTTACACAGCCTCAGGATACCTGGCAGATAGTGACATTAGCGAGAAGAAAAGGTGGAGTGAAATACTAAAAAAAAAAAAGTGGTACATGAGCTGCCCATGATTTTTACACCAAGTCGCCTTGAAGGCCAAAGAAAGCCTTTTAAACGATTTATATAATTAGGATGGCGGGGGGGGGGGAGAAAGCTATGCTTGACTCCTCTAGCTTACCAAAGAAATGGCTAATACAAATCAGAAATGCTTTAAAATACAAGTTATATTGCTCAGGAGGAGATTCTGTAAGAAAAGCATCCAGCAAGAACATGTGAAGAAAGGACCAGTTCAAAACTGTAGTAGACTGAATGCCCTACCAGAAAAAATGTGAACAAGTACACTAGAAAAACACCAACCTGCTGTTCAGCTACTTATTAGCTGCAGAAGGGGGCTTCCTTTAATGGGTTTTATTATACAAGAAAAAAAATCCACTCTGCTTTCAACTAGTGTGTTGACAGTGTAGTGTAAAGTGATCTTTAGAGTGTCAAAATACTGTCTGGCCATTTCCATTGACCAATCTGGCTGTCTTTCCCCCAACAAAACAATCTTATTCTGCTATGAAGGAAGACGAATACATTTCAAGAAAAAAATAGCTTTAATCACAGAACCTTAGTAGGTTTGACTTTTTTTAAAAAAAAAGGGAGGGGTAAATCTGGAGTTGTCAATTATTGCATTTGTTCAAGCATGGAAATGACTGTGAAAGCTGTCAGATGAATGAGTGCATTAGACAGCAGTATTTTCTTCCTGGGAAAATCCTATAAAGTGTTGCAATTCCTAATAAACATTAGTATTTTTAAAGACACCTGCCTGGCTTTAAAAAAAAAACAGGTTTGGTGCTCCACATAACAAAAGCACAGCAATCCAATAGAGTAAGGAGCAGATAGTTTGGCAACAGTTGATTAAGCAGAGCAAGAAAAAGTTGGGGGAAAAAATAAGGCTTTTATATAGGTTTGTCTTTTTAAAAAAAGATCTCTTTAGAAGGAGAAGAAGAAACCACCTAACTTTTTAAACAAAGGGAAAGGTAAGATTGCTGTTCAAAATAATCTGTTGGAAGAGAACCATTTTTTTTTAAACAAACATGAAAATGCTCCATTATTCCAAGCAAAGCACAGAAGGTTTGGGGTGGGGGAAGCAGCATTACAGCAGCAGGCATTTTCTCTTCCTCTTCTTTACAGGGGGGGGGCAAAGGACTGCTCGAATGGCTTCATCAAAGACTGTCTTGAGGCCCCGCTGTGTAAGTGCTGAGCATTCTAAGTATTTTACAGCACCTACCAAAAAAAAAAGACAAACTTTCTGAGCAACATACAAATCCCAGTGTCCTAAAACCAAAGAATAGGAGGCATTCTTGGCAATAGGAGAACAGGAGGCAACAATGTCCACCCTCCCGAAAGGACCCCCCCCCCAAAAAAGTACTCTTTTACACCAGTGTTCTTCAAACTTGGCGACTTCTAAGCTGTGTGGACACAGGGAATTCTGGGAGTTGAAGTCCACACAGCTTAGAAGTCGCCAAGTTTGAAGAGCACTGCTCTATAGACACAATCCAAAGAGACCCTGGTAGTCACCCTCCAAGTGAGTCAGAGCCCTACCGATCTCCTTGGCCATGGCAAGGCCTTGCGGGTAAGTGATAGGGGTCAGTTTCTTCTCCTTGAGTTTTTCAATAGTGTCTTTGTCATCTCGGAGATCCAGTTTGGTTCCCACTAGGATGATGGGGGTATTGGGGCAATGGTGTCGCACCTCTGGATACCACTGTGGAAAAAGGAAAACTGTCAATTCCTCTGCCCAGAAGATCGACACAGTCAAAGCAAATATGAAGCCAACTTCACACCAACAAGCCAGATTCTTGAGGCATGCAAGCTAATGGGACACTGCACTTCAGAAGACGCACACATACACGCAGAAGGAAGCAGTACAACGCCCAGAGTTCAGACATGAAGGGGGGAATCTTCCCTTTCCCTGTTCAAATGAGGATGCAACAGGCTCCAGTCTAGGAATCTAAGACAAGTCTATGAAATGCCAAGGTTTTCGATGCGCTCTACAAAATCTCCTATTGCAGCTTGCTCGTATGTACAAAATGAAAAACAAAACAAGACAAACAAAAGGCAGAGGAAAAGAAGCAAGCTTTGATATGGTGACATCCCAGGTCTGTTTTAACAACTGGGGAAATGGCCAGGGAAATGGCCAGTGAAAGACCATGCTGAGGCACACTGCTTTTCTCCAGCATCCACTACAAATGAAGTACAACCCAGGTTTCTTCTTCCAGGCACACTGTGCATCCAGCGCAAGCTTGCGCCAGAGTATGAGAAAAATGTTTCTGGAGTCCTTGGTGCTCTCTGAGCTCGGTGGTTGGCTTGCAGATGTTCCACTACCCAACCAGAGAACATCATCAGTGGGAGGGAGGGGATGGTTTTCTCCTTGGTAGGTCCTCAACTGAGGTATTGTTTTCTGCTTGATTGTTTATCTGGTGTTAATCCCTGCTTATCTGGGTGTAGGCTGCATACACTAATCAAGGAACTACCAAGGAGACAGACAGACCAACAATCAAGCAGAAAACTATCCCAATCAAGGACCTACCAAGGAGAACACCACACCCCCACCAAGACTGGCAGGGCAAGCCACTGTATATCAACAGGGAGCCAACCCCACCCTCCCTCGCACTGATGATGTTGCCTAGTCGGGTCATGAAGCATCTGCAAGCCAACTGCCCAGCTCAGGGAGCACCAAGGACTCCACAGTCCAACCCTGAGCTACAGAGATTCTCTTCCATCAAAAAATGTCTCTGCTATGAATGCTGCAACACCTCAAACGGGCAAGACAAAAAGCCCATCTCCAGCTCAAGGTTATGCCTGATGCACCATCCGTTGTGGGCTTCACAAGCTTGGAAGAAGAAACTTGGGTTGTACGTCACTGTTAGCTTGACAGTCCAGGACGGCAAAAACAACTTTTCCCACTGGCTTTTACACTTAATGTCAAACATGGTGTGGCAAAACAGATACCAGCTCCATTTCCAAAAGGATTTCCTTCTTTTTTATAGCCATGTTTTGCTAGTTTCACTGGGTGGTGGTGGTGGTAGTTGATTGACTAATTTATTTTTCTGCTATTAATAATCTATGTCTCTCTCAAGGGGGGAAAAAAAACAACCCTTTTTTTACTTACCTTTGCACGGACATTTTCAAAGGATGCTGGACTCACAAGGGAAAAGCAAATCAAGAACACATCCTGCAAAACAGCATTATCAGAATCTCAGTCTCCAGCAGCTTGATGTAACTTTCACATACCTAGCTCTACTTACGATTTCTAATTACCAAGAAACAGCAACAGTGGGCTGGCAGGATAGAATATCTTTCAACTGTGCTTCTTTGCCGTTCAAAATGGAATTAAATGCTAGCTGTCAAGAAATACTAGAAGAACAAAGGAACCCATCAAACAGGGTCTTAGTCCTTTACCCTATTTCACTGATGATCTCCTGTCTGAAGTGTTGCCGATGCCTTTCCTACTGCACACACATGGGCTGCACACTGTCTTGAATCACATTATGTTAGTCCTCCTCACTTCACTGTCCTATAAAGTGACAGCCCAGCTTTGTGGGTGGCAAATATAGCACTTTAGTTTTCTGCTCTTCAAAACCACCAGCAACTCTAGAGGCCAGGACCTACTCTCACTGATCTGCTCCAGGCTGAATCATTCACAAATGCCATTTCCCAAATACCCAACTTACAATACCCTTCAACACCTAGACCACATTTTTTTCCCTGCACACCTTTCCAAATTACCCCAAATGCAGATCAACAGCTGGGCTGCTAAGAACCAGAGAAGCCTGGGGGGGGGGGGGGGGTTAGTTGATTATTCTGCAGCCCCAGGCCACTGATGAGGTCAGCTCTTGAGGCCTTCACAGTTAAGCATTCACAACCGTAATCAACCATGCAGCCAGGTGGAAAGTTTATATGATCCCATGGCCCCCCACAGCTCCTTTCGCTTGCTGGCGAAGGGGCTCCTGCCCAACCCATCCCTTTTCCACCATTCAGAAGAAGCCTTTGAAGGAAGTGGCTTTTGTAAGTGCTTGATTTAACTGTTTGTTAAGGAATGGTTATGTTTCTCAACCTGGGCAGCTTGAAGATGTGTGAACTTCAATTCCCAGAATTCCCCAGCCAGCGTGTTAAGAGTGGCAGGAAGGTGCCAGGGGACGGGAAGCCAGTTTTATGTCTGCAGAGGCAGGAAAGAGGGAGATAGTGCAGCAGAACAGCTTGGAACGTAATGGATGAAAGCGTTACATACGCAGAGCGGCTGACGTTTCACACTGGGAGTTAAATCCTTACCATTCGTTCCTTCAACCTAGTAATAGCACGAGACAACTTTGGTTAAAGTCAGGAGACGCTGCACAAGAGGCTATTTGTTCATCAGCCAGAACAAGGCGCCCAGCATTTTACAGCTTCAGAACTGCAAGGCGTCAGACTTCTATCTGAACGGGCCCCAGTTTTTGTTTCAAATTCCTCTGCTTCTAGAAAACTAGCCTAGAGAGGAAATTATCACACACACAGGTGTACCAAAAGTCAGGTCCCATAGGCCAATCACAATATGTTTTATTATTTAGTGCTTTTTCCCCCCACTTTAGGAATGTTCAAAGGTTATACATCCAAAGAGGAAGGGTTTAGAAGAAAATGGCAACCAATCTGAACATTTCATGTAATTTACATAGTACACTGTCCACTGGGCCTCCTTTCTGGTAAACCCTGTATGCATGTGTATGTATATCTCCATTCAGTCGTGTCCAGTTCTTAGAGACTGCCTGGACAAGTCCCTGCAGTTTTCTTGGCAAGATTTTCCAGAAGTGGTTTGCCATTGCCTCCTTCCTAGGGCCGAGAGAAAGGGACTGGCTCAAGGTCACCCAGCTGGCTGCCTGCCCAAGGCGGGACTAGAACTCGTGGTCCCCCGGATTCTAGTCTGATGCCTTAACCACGACACTAAACTGGCTGTATCATGTGCATATATACATATATGGAGATGTGTTGCATTTTAGAAACTTTCCAGACTGAAATTTGACTGAACCAGCAACTCTCCACACATATTTGCCTTTGATGCCTCTGAAAGGAGGGGATTTCCCCCCACAGGAAGCTGCTTCTGGGATTTACTACAACTTCTACCAAAGCCATTCACAAGGAGATGACAAAACTTCCTAATAGCCAGAGGCACCTAAGATCCTTCTTCGATAACATTTGGCTCAACGTATCTCCTCATCCTTATCCTTATCCTGAGGTTATATGTAGGTACATTTCTGCAGGGACAAGCCTGGATAACTCATCATGAGATATGAGGCATCTTACAATACAGAAAGTCCTCAAATTATGACCATTCTTTTAACGACGGTCCGAAGTTACAACAGCCTCAGAAAGGGCGCTTTAAGGCCCATAAAGCACTTCTGAGTGTCACAAAACATTGCATCCCCCTCTGCAGTCATATGATCGCATTTGGGCACTTGGCAACTGGCTCACATTTACAACCGATTGCAGCATCCTGTGGTCATGTACGTGTTTGCGTTTTTTTTGCCATTTTCCGGCAAAAAAGGCCCATTGGGGAAGTTGGATTCGCTTAACGACCACCATAAAAATGGTCGTTAAATCATGTCTGGTCATGTGGTGACTCGGCTTATGACCACAATGGCTTGCAATGGAAATTCTGATCCCAGTTGCGGTCGTAAGTTGAGGACTACTTGTATTAAAGGCTTTTTTTTTTTTTAAGCAATCTTAGAAAAGTACTGTGGCTGGCAAGGTACTTAAGTCTCACTTGTTTTTGAGCCTATTAACAAAGGAGCGCAGGAGAGGCACTAGAAAAGCTCCTGCCCTCTGCCTCCACTCAGCTACACTTCAGAGGTGTGCTTTCCCCTGGTCACTACTGGGTGGCTGTCCCAGATGAATCACTCTTTGCACTCCAAAGGTCCTTCTTGGAACAAAGAACTCTTTTTCCTTTCCTGGCAGTTTTCTCGGAATCGGCGAGGCCATCAGCAAACGGCTCTGCCAGCCCCTGCCCATCTTGCTCTTCAGTAAAGTCAAAGCAAGGCAAAGGAACCAAGTTCCCAGAGTTGTACGTGTAGAACAGTTAGTGAGAAAGTGGGGGAAAGAAAAAAAAAACAAGTTCACAGAACTGGACAGCTGAGCTTTTTCATTGGAGGGGTGGCAAGAGGGGAAAAAAAATTCACCGACTGAAGAGCCAGGAAAGGGCCTCAGTCTCTTCGTGGGAAGCGTGCGACTTACTTTTGTTAGTTTTCAGGTCAGTAAGCTCAGGGCAAAACCGGAAGGACAAGCAAGAAGAAACACCTGGGTCACAGGTGGGCAGTTTGGCCAACTTTGATCAAGAAACAAAACGTCGCGCACAATGAGACACACGTTAAATTCAGGGTAGGTCTACAACAGCTTCACTGGATTTTGGAGAACCAACATTGCTTGCCATAAAGGCGTTAAATATTAATGTGCCCACATGTGTTAGAACACACTTTGAGGTACACAGGTAGCTTATAAATCGCTCACGTGTGCTTTTGTTTGGGATGAGATTTTAATTCCTGAATTTATCTAATTGCAACCGAGTCCTGGAAAAACACACTTGGCTGGATCACACATAACATGGACTCCCTTAATTCACCACGGTGAAGTGGGAAAACTCAAAACAACCTTTTCACTATTTGGGGGGGGGGGGGAGATTTGGAAGAACTGTGCTGTAAAATCTGCTAGTTTGAAAGCAAGTAGACAACTCCTGTTCCTCATCCTTCACTCCCAACCCCGGAATGAACAAATGGGAGCAAGCAGGACATCAATCTGCACCACACGGGGCAGCTGTCAATAAACACGGCCCCAAATGCTTCCGTTTAAAGCAGTTTTTTTTAGATTTTTTTATTCAGCCTTTATTATTTTAATAAATCACTCAAGGTGGCAAATGTACCTAATACTCCTTCCTCCTCCTATTTCCCCACAACAACCACCCTGTGAGGTGAGTTCAAGTCATCTCACATTAGAGTCATCAGCTACACTACCTAATGGGTTCATTTAATTGGGGCCTCAGAAACAATTCATTTCTCACCCTGCAGTGAAAAGCCAACATTGGCCTTAGCAATGGGAGTGTCGGATTGCGCCTGAACGGCCAGAACAAAGCTGGCTTTTTAGCAAGACGGCCAACTGCCCATCAACAACCTTGCTGAGGAAACTCTTCCGCCTCCGAGATTTATTAATCGGCCAGGGTCTGAGTCTGGTGAAGTTCTGAGCACAGCACTGTAACTATCTGGCTGGGTCCAACAACGAATTAAAGTCTTAAAAGGGTCAGCCATAGGACCAATGGACAGCTTTGCGGGGGAGTGACCTGTTCAGTTGGAGCGAGAGAGGAAGCCAGGACAGGATGAACGAGCTACCAAGTCAGAACACTTCTGCATATTCAAAATGTTAGCAATAAGCAATTAAGGACAGCCAAGAGGGTGAAAGCAGTCGTATTAAAGGAAGCTTGTCATTACAGCCCTTGAATATTAAGTATGGATTCCAACATTTTACTGGAAACTCCGTGAGTCCCAGAAACACCCAAGACTGATGGAGAAGGACGGAAAAGTTTGAGCACAACAGTTGCTTATGCCAACGCAGCCGTTCTACAGATGTGTGGCTCCTTTAATGTTCAGCCAGCAGCCACACATTCACACTTGCAAGGAACGCACGGGGCAACAGATACAATGCTCCTGTACGAGCTGTAGAAGCCAACCAGTGGGCTGGCTGCCCAGGGCTGTTCTGTCCAAAATGGGCCATGCAAAGGGAGTTCCCGCTTCTCTCGTTCTTTCTCCTGAGGGAGCTTTCAACACAGATGGTTCAGAGCTGGAACCATCGGTGCCGAAAGGGCAGGCACCAAGGAGTGTGGCAAGTCCGCTCAACCGGTGTGGGGGTGCTGCGTTTTCCCACCGTTGAGCTCTCAGCCTCAGTCAACTGCTTGGAGGAGAAAGGATTACTGCAGGGGTTATTGGAACTAAGCCAGCTTGTAAGCCTCCGGGACAGTGGATCGGTACATTTCACACTGAACTAGAAGCCCCTCTGATTTTCAGCAAGCCTGTAGTAAGAAGACACAGTCAGCTCTTCCGCCATATAAAGCTTACGGTTTGTGGGTAAGATAACGGGCGTAGCCTGTCGTAGTCTTCTTGTCCAGCAGTATCCCACAAGCCCAGGTTAACTGGCTTCCCATCAACCATTACATTGGCAGAATAATTGTCAAAGCTGCCGGGGAACAAGAAAAAGTTAAACCGGGCCCGTGTCAGTGTATATGCAGCTTAAAACAACATGTCAGTAAGAGGTTTAAACCCGATTTTGGAGCCTGGCTCCTCCCTTTGAAGGATAAAATTAAGAGAAACCAAGGCATCTTAAAGATTAGTAATTTTACAACGCTTTCAACGCTGACTACGCTCCATGAAAGCTTGTATCTTTAGGAGGGTGAAACAGCAAACTGACCTCTCCAAAAACTGATTACGTGCTTCTGTAACCTGACACTGTGATATTTCTGCTTTTTAAAAAGTGTACTTTATTATAGTAACCTGCGTTGTGATATTGGTTTAAATGAATGCAGAATTATTTCATATACATTAAAATAGATTTAATCACAGGAGGCCTAAGGCACAGGAAACCGCTCCCAAGTGAGTTATATTAAAACCAACAATAGCAGTGTTGGATTTCATTTCAGTTAATAGGTGTTTCTCGAGAATCCTAATTGTGTGTACTGCTATCCAGGCATTGCACACTCTTCTGACGTGCTATTTATTATTTTATAGTTTACGTTTTTTGTGAACCATTCTGAGTCATTAGGAGCTGGGCCTTGTACAAACTGAGTAAATACAATAAATGCTAATTTTCCAGAGATGGAGAGCAATACAGACAGAGCCATCAGCAAAAGAAATTATTTGTGCCAGAGATACTACTTAAAGCGCAGCTCCTCTATTACAAAGCAGCCAAATCAACTCTCTTTATGGTCTTTTGAACACTTAAAAATGCTCAAGAGAAAAATAAAATACTCACACAGTTGGTATATATTCTCCAGGAAATGCATTGGTTGTGTAGCTGATGAGTAGGCATGTTTTACCTACAGCACTGCGAAAGAGGAAAAAACCGGCATAAGAACGGATTCACGCGATGGAGATAACACGCAAGCCATTTAGCAGAGCAAAATTAACTGTTTAACAGCACTTGACTTTAAACGAGGTAAATTTAATCCTTTAACTGCAGGGGTGAAACCTGTTTTTAGATATATTCATGCCAGGCTAGATAAAGGAGCCAAAGTCTTTGATATTCATACTTGGCTGAATTCCCTTATCAAATACACCTTGCCTATGGAAAGCTAATTTGCAGACCCGGCCAGCTTCTGCCAGCTGACATGCTAGCTTTCCACAAACATATATCAGTGACATATGATTTTATGAACATTCTGGAAGCCTACCGACGGCCATTATGGAGGACAAGATACTGGGCCTTGGTCTCAATCTTTCTGCAATTTACATTCAAGTCCTGAAGCCAGAATTTATAATCTCACCTTTGGGTCATTAGACCACTTTAATTTTCTTAATCTGTGGGATGACTGTGATTTCTGGTGTTTGCAAAGTCCTCAAAATGAAAGCCTGTGCGTCAATTTAAAGCAGACTGCCTGTTTTGTAGAACAGCTAGCTCCTGTGACCCACGTGTGGCTGAGTGACTGAGCATGACTTGAAAACCCTGTTTTGTGCATTTACAGCCAGGAAGCCTAACAAAATTGATCACAAGAAAAGAACCTCACCACAGGGAGAAGTGTATCAACAGAGTAACAAAAACACCCACAAGCACAGGACTTTTTGTGAGAATGCAGGTTTCCTGAGCTTTACTTTTCAGGTCAGAGCAGAGTCATATTCAAGGCTATTGTTTTTTTTAATCCATTCAATCGTGTCTGATTCTCAGAGACTGCCTGGACAAGCCCCTGCAGTTTTCTTGACAAGGTTTTCCAGAAGTGGTTTGCCATTGCCTCCTTCCTAGGGCTGAGAGAGATTGACTGGCCCAAGGTCACCCAGCTGGCTTCGTGCCTAAGGCGGGACTAGAACTCACAGTCTCCTGGTTTCTAGCCTGGTGCCTTAACTCAGTGTTTCTCAACCGTGGCAACTTTAAGACGTGTGGACTTCAACGCCCAGAATTCCCCAGCCAGCATTGGGCGTTGAAGTCCACACGTCTTAAAGTTGCCACGGTAGAGAAACACTGCAGTAACCACTAACCCAGCTGGCTCTCTAATTCAAGTAGTGTCTCATTGAGTCATTTCTCGTGATAGTGAAAGAAGACAGGCAACAACCCAGAGAAAGAGGGCTCACGTGCAATTTTCACCAACCAAGTCCTACAGAGCGCAGACCAGAGTCCTGCTGAATACAACGTGACTGCGCCAGAAGCCTAATTGTACCACTCCGCATGGACTTTTGAATTACATCATTATTCTAAATTAATGGATTGAAAGATTTTTTTTCTTTTCCTTCGGCCAAAGAAAGAGAAAAGCATGCTTGTGAATTCAAACATGAGATCTCTGATATATGGACTGCAATAAAACGAGTGGGTTTTTTTAGTTCATCCACTGCTTTCCTATCCTAGTAAAAAAAATGGGACTTTTCAACTGCCCTGAAAATATCCACCTCCAGATATTGACACTTTTTCATCATTTCTGCTGCTGGTGGAAATCTTTAAGTCATTCAGGCCCGAGTGCAAGGTGGCCAGGAATTTTACTTCCAAATCAAGGTACTAAAATCGCTAGAAGCTTTGAAACCATTTGATTGCTGGGGGAGTGGATGGGGGTGGGGTGCATCACCCAGCTGCCCAGTTCAGCCCTACTATCTTAAAGCGTAGCAACGAATGGTGCACGGGGGGGTCTCCTGATGGGAAGTTTACCTGGCTGTTCTTTGCAGATTTCACCAGTGCCCAATGAATGTGGACCTGCTTGCTCAAGCTTTTAACTGGATCCATTCTACTTGTCCTGATTTTCAGAGGCTATCTCAATTTATACTGTATTCATAATTAATGGCAAATTGGCAATTTCATAAACAAACAAATGTGGATTCTTTTCTCCTTCAACATCTTCAGGTTCTTAAGTAGCAAATCTCTCTCAGATTTCCAACAAGGCAGGAAACCTTCAGAGCCACTCCAAGGCACTGAAAAGAGGAATGAAAGATTTCAAGTCAAGCATAACCAGGCCATTAAAACAGCCTCCGCAGTGGTCGTGCAGTACAAGTCGAACAGGTCGACTAAGAGAAGGAAATACTCACAAGAACAAACACGTTTGTTCTGTTCTAAATTTCGTGTCTTCTCAGCTTGCTGGCTTTCGGCCCAATGAGTCAGCTCTGTACTCAGCACCAAGACGAAAGCTTGATTTACCTAGACTCTGTAATGATTCTCCAGTTTAAATAAACAGAAAGCCTGACAGTTCTTAGGGAAGCCAAGTTTATTTTGGGGGAAAAGGACGTCAAATATGCTGGATGCATAACTAGTCAAAGCACAGACGAATTGCCATAAGCCAGAAAGATGCAGGAATACAGAATACCGACCTGTTTAATCCTGCAGGCGTTTTTCTGAACTGGACCTTGAATTTGTAATTTGGGAAGCAGCCTGTCTCTGGAACTTCAACAGCCCTACTTACTGATCTACTTCCCTCGGGCATGAAATCTGCATAGAAATCACACATCGCATCCCTTCAGAAGATACACCACCCCTAGAAATCCCTTGCTTACGTCTGCGTTTACAACTAACATTCCAGGCTGATCTTTCCTAACCTAATTTCACCAATATGTGTTGGATCTGACTTCTCATGATCCATAGCCATCCTGGCCAATGGTTAGGCAGCTGCAGTCAGCACAAATGGATGGCACTAATCTGGGGAAGAACATTCTGCCTGCCCCCGCGGCTCCCCCCCCCCAGTAAAAGCTAGTGTTGGATGCATCATCGGTTCATCTGATTCTGAACCAAAATAAAAGCTGACACTGAGCATCTTCACAGAAGACATCCAACAGCAGAGGCTCAAAAAAGGACTGGGTAAGGGACAGAGGATTATTCACTTTGTTCCTCCAACCTTGTGGTCACAGTGAGGGTATCATAAACCCAAGCAGAAGAAGCCGTTACTCTGCAAAGCAGGGGTAACGGGGCCACGCTGGCCAGGGTGAGTTTCCTGATCCCCCAAGGGCAGTAGGAATCTGTTACTTTCCCTCTTTTGTGTGTGGCTTTTTTTGGGTGGGGGGGAGGAAGAAAGGGAATAGGAAAGGTCGCTCATGTATCAAACCTCATTTCCTGGGGCACGAGCATGTCAGCTTCTCAGTAAACACAAGAATCACAGAAGGGGGCGAATGCCATGTATCAGTTATTAAATTATCACTGCTCAAGTTATGAGAAACCTTTCAAGTCATTGGACTGAAGTGATTTGGGGGAAGAGAGGTCCCCACTGTGGGGAGGGGTGGGGAGACAAATGCAAGGGTGTCTTAAAACTGTTCCTTCCACATATGGTTCCAATCGGTGCAGGGGAAGGAAGCAAAGGGCGTTACTGAGTGAATAGTTGGGTTTCTTTCCATTATTGTTTTCCTGTTTCACCTATTAGATCATGATGCCAGGAAGAAAAACATGTGGAATATAGCCATGATTTCTGGGTTGAGCAACACTTACATTCGTATCTAACAAGCTTTTTAGAGAGCCAACAACTGCCCAAAGAGTGTATCTTTCACCTTTTTACTTCTCAGAATGGAATCCGTAACTGCCTTCTGCGGATACTCAAGCAGAGAATTGCTGGGGGTGTTTTTGCCTTATAATGTTCAGGTTCCTAAAATCCCACCACTGATCTACATGCTGAGCTTGTCCTTAAGGAAAAGAATACAGGAATGTTTGGGGGGTGGGAAAGAAATTCATATTCTACATTATCAGACCTCAGCTCCGTTTAAACTGTGTTCAGTTTACTGGGTGTGCTGTTGATCTGTATACACACACACATTTAATAGCTGAACATGGGCAAGATGAAAATGCTAACAGCTGGAAACTGGCAGCATTAGAAACAATGGCACCACTATTACAGTACAAAAGCTGCTTATTCTGCTTGGTCATACATCTGTGAATTGGAAGGTCCAGATTGATAATGAGGTTTTTATCCTATCCCAATTTTGTTCAGAAAGTAAGTTTTTTCAAACCGTTCCAAGCTCTTACAGATTAGTTTAAGATACTACTTTTAGCCCCTACTTTTAGCAACCTACAACTCAAATACAACGTCACACACTAGATGTACTAGACATTATAGATCCCCTGGCGCTGCCTCAAACACTAAAGAACTGGCTGGCACTTTACAAGATTTCTTTCATTTACTCTGTGACAAGGATTGCACCCAGACTGGGATGGGAAACTTAAATCAAAGCTATTGCAAGAGAAAGGCTTTAATTTTAGATTTCCATCTCATAATCCAGGAAGAAAAATACATCTGAATAGTTCTGTTCAAACCTCCAGACATATGCCAACTACAGGAGATGTTAATCATCATAAAGGCATAATAAATGTGATCTTAAACAAATCTTATTCAGTTTCCCCACGGTATTATTAAATGTGAATTTTTAACATGGGGGCATGTTCAAAGAAACTATCCTGCTTTAGTTTTCCCTTATCTTGACTTTGATATATGCCTTCTAAATTCCCTTTCCCCCATTCTTTTTTTTAATTCATACCAGAATAAGAAAATTAATAAATGCAAAAGCAATAACTGTAAATAGTTTAACATGTAATATACTGAGTGCATCAGTGATCTTGAAAAAGGGTGGGAACAATGGGAAATGGCTTGTTAATAGCATGTATCATTAACAGTGCAGTTAGGAAAAGAGAATCAGCAGTGATTTTATTGTAAAAATAAAGCATAAGCAAAAGTAATAATATACAATATCTGTTTAGCGATGTATTCCCCTGGGAAACAAAAGCTGCAGAGCCCAAAGAACTAAATTTTGTGCACAGCTTTCCCCCATGATAAATTGCAGCAAATTTAACACAAAGAGAAGATCTGGTAAAACCCCCTCCACACTCAAGCCAAATCAAGAGTCAATAAAGGCAGGGCTGGAAAAATATTTTAAATACTTGAGAACTAGAATCATAGTTAAGATGCTATCCAGAGCTGTTTAAAAAAAAAACCTAGATCTTAGACACCATTATTTCTCTTTAGAGGTGTGGATGCCCAGGCATCTGGGGAATTTTGAAGGTCACCTGAATCCCTCTGGAAAAGAGAAAACTTCCATTTCCAAAATTCAAGTTCTTAAACTAAGCTACATTTTCAATGCCTGCACCATTTGGTCACGCCCAAATGTAAGTAAGTTACTACTCCAATTCGGGCAGATTATGGATAAGGTTTCAGGGAAATTTCAGGGCTGAAAACAGACAATAGCTTAAGTCATTATAATGCTCCAATCAAAGAGATTATTATGGAAATGTTTCAGTTGAGCCCAACTACCTCAAGACATCCACAACTAATCTCACCATCACCCCCTCAAAATAAATCACCCCCCCCCAAAATCAGGAGTGTTAATCTCACTGCAGTTCATTTCTTTTCATTTTCAAACTGACTCATCTCAAAGGCTCCATGCAGGAAGCACACCTCAGAAAATATTTTGGGAAGGTGCCAGTGTCTGGCTTCTTTATAAAGACAGCTAAAAGTATAGTCTTAAAATAACTTCAGCCTTTGAAAAATGTTTCTTTTGTTAACCACAAAACAAAGCAAAGTTTCATACTATTAAGGAAACACCAAAGAAAGGCAAAACGTGGTTGAACACAGCACACAACAGCAGCTGCTAAATTTTGGAAACCTCTCCCCTTCAGTTAGGGACTCTGCCCATCACACACTTCAACAAAACCCACATGGATATCTATCATTTCTCCACTCAGTGTTTGAGCATTCCAAAGCCGCAGCTGCCTTGATAAGATTTTTCAAAAAATCCACCTCTCTCTACAAAAGCCAACCATCCACCATCCTTATATCTAACACCTTGTGCATGTAAACACTGAGCTTGCATCCCACAGAAAAAAAGTTCTCTTTTTAGGAGGAAGCAGCAGTGGAGAATTTCTCTATTTCCTCATTGGCCTACTTCACCGGATGGTTGTTTGAGGAGAAAAACCATTGGTGGAGAGGGCATTGCCTTGACAACCAGCGAACGAAGCCAGTAGCTTTTCTACCGAGGAACTGCCTCACAGCAAAAGATAAGGTTTACTCTTATCCTGCGATTCAAGGAGTGCCTTGGGCTTCACCTATTACAATTGGCTTGATCAGGGCAACTGAAATACGCTAAAGGTTGTATGGTGCATCAAGAAGCCATAAATCAGTCTTAGGAGAAATGGAGGAAGACAAGGAAGCGGAGCAGCAATGCTTAAACCGTAGCAGAGCCTGAACACAATGCATGCTTACATGGGAACCAGCCCCACGGAAACACACTTGTCTGGCAGACAAGCTTACCTAGTTTAATATGGATTTATGCAAAGTCTAGGTAGGCTTGCCGCAGGCTATTTAGTAACTCACTCACAGAGAAGTCCCAGCTCCCAGGAACAAATTACAGAGATATCTGGCCTGCAATCTTGCATATGAGGGAATAGGTTCCCATTAATCGGGTAGTAGTTGCACAGCGTTTGGAGTAGGGAGACCTAAAACAGAGTAAAACTTACCTTGAATTTCCCAAGCAGCCTTCCTAACTTGGTGTGCTTGAGAAGGGCTGGCCTACAACCCCCCACCAGCCCCACCCAGCACGCTTTCTGAAAGATGTTTACTTTATTCCATTACTGTAAAATAAAAGACAAGAACTGCAGTCCAACCCATACAGAGAACACCCAATTGGAGAGGGCTGCCAAAAAAAAAAAAAAAAAAGGCAGACAATTAAAGAGACATAAAATGGCCCAGCTCCACACTTTGAGCACCAAGAGGAGAGCAGCTGGCGCTTCCTGTAGCTAAAGGGTGCAAAAAGAGAAAGGAATGGAAATGCAAGCCGAAGGATGCCCTTCCCATGCTAGTGGAAACCCCCAAAAAATCAGGGATGGGGAGGGAGGGAAAATACATCTAAATAAATAGATAAAGCCAGAGTTGTTGAGAATCGGGCGGCACACAAGTTTAATCAATTATTATGTATCATTACATTCCTAAATCTTTCCCAGGGAATTTTCAAATGCTTCTGGCGTTTTCTGCACCTCCTTTTCTCTGTCCGCACAATTATGGGGCTAATTCACCTAAAATAAAGGCTACCTTACCTAAAACCATACCCAGCTCCCACCCACCCCGGGAAGAAGATTAAAGCGGAAAACCACTTTTCTGCCCTCCATCCTCATTTCCCCAGCCAATTTAGGCAGCCCCCCCCTTTGAAAGCACGTTTGTTCGTGGCGAAGAGGCTACCCCAATCCCTCGCCGCTTTGAGAGGAGCTTCCATCGTTTCAGGGTCCAGAGGAAGAGGCCACATTCGGGCCGGGGGGCGGCTGGGCTCCCGCCCCCAGGCTGGACAACGACTCCCATAAGCCGCAGCCAGCGCTGGCTGGACGGGGCCCGGGTCTCCCCTCCCGGAGGCCCGCCCGAACCGGCTCCCCTCGGCCCCGCAGCCACTTACCCGTCGCCCACCACCACACACTTGATGGCCTGCATCGGGGCGGCTGTTCGGTCGGGGCGAGCGTGGGCGCGAGCGCGGCGGGGAACGAAAGGAAGGGCCCCGGCGCCTCCGCGGTCTCTCGCCTCGGCGGCTTCTTCCCCCGGGAGGAACCGGAACGAGGGCCCCAAGAGGAGGGTTCGCAGGACGGCGGCGGCAGCGTAGGAGGCGACGACCACCACCCAAGGCACGGGGCGGGCGACTGAGGAGAGCGCGGAGGAAACAGGAAGCGGCCGCTCCGCTCACATCCGGCCGCGCGGCTGGCCGCCCCTCTTAGGTCCGCCTTCCGGAAGGCCTTCTGCCAGCCCGGACGCACGCCGCCCGATCGGAGAGGCGCGGCGCTGGGGCGCTTCGGGAGCGTCCGCCGCCTCCTCGGCCCCGCCCCACCCCCGGCCTGAGAGGAACGAAGGGGTTCGGGAAGGCTCGGGTGGCGCGCTCCCCCTCGCTCGCCTCGGACTCGGGGCTTCGGTGTCTGTTCGGCAATCTTCGGGCTGCGGTGTGTCATTCTCTCCCTCTGCTTTTTCTTTCGCGATTAGTCGCTTCGGGTTCTGGCCTCCGTCGCCCGGGGGCGCCAGGTTGGTGCTCTTCGTGCCTTTCAAAGGCGTGAAAAGTGGGAAAAAATAGGAAAAAGTGGGCTGGTTTTCACTCTCAACCTTCGTTTTATCTCATATTCACAGGTACTGCCACAACTGCTTTTTTCCATTACAAAGCAAGCTACCGAAAAATGGGTACTTCTGAAATGACTGCCTTGAACCCATGTTTTAACTGTGGTTTGTTAATGCACACTAAGCATAACTGTAGTTTATGCACCTCTGGGTTTGGGTTCACACGATGGTTTGTTCAACACCATACCTACAAACCCATTGCGCTCTTCCCCTTCAGGATGAGCAATATTAGGCCGAGTACAGAAAAAGGGGGGGAAATAGCCAGCAAAGGAAATTAAAGGCAGGAAATAAGAGCAAAAGAAAATTAAATATTCAATATTTAAATATTTAAATTAAATTAAATATGATTTGTTCAAGAAGCCACCGTGAGGCGTTTTGCTCTCAACCCATTCAGCCCTAAACCACGATTTGCAAAGGCGGCTGGCAATCACATGACATACTGACGTAAACAAGCCATGTTACAGCTTAATGTGAAGTTGGGACACTAACATTGTTTGTGCACTTTTATTTTTCTTTCTGTGTCCCTGGGGCCTAGGTGAAATCATTCCCGTAACTTTAGTCAGTTTCTCATTGTTTTACATCAGATGGTCAGAAGATAATGAAAACCACCCAAAGTTGTGTAAACGAAACTGAATGGCCCTATCATTTATTTAAAAAAAAAAACTACTTCCTCCATTAAGTTTGTCCGTGTCATATATCTGATAATGTTCCTTTCCTCAATTAAGACGTCTTTGAAACGAGGACAGCTAGTTCTTGCTTAGAAAAAGGAAATCCGTTTAAAATACAGCTGGAGTGTGAGACTTTTATCATGAACCTTGGCAGCGAAAGGCACGATTGCTTTACATGGGTGTGTGCTGCCAGAATAAACACACTGATGTCATTCTGGAAAAACTGACACATGTTGCAGAACATGAAAGAGGAGAGAATAATACCAGGGTCGATTTTTATAGCATCTTTTGAAAGGACTGGGTTTACACTGAAAGGAAAAGAATCATAGTTATCGGTCCAATTATAATTGGCACTGATTTTTACAGGTTTGTGTAAAACTTTTTTTTATAGTTAACAGACCTATGCTTCTATTTTTTTGTTGTTGTTGTTATTGATCTGTTTTTATCAAATTCATGCTGGGCTTTGGTAATCACCTTGTTCCTTTGCGTTTGTAAAACCTCTGCTTGGTCACCTTCTCTAGGACTTTCCCAAGCATTGAGGTCAAGCTGATTGCTCTGTAGGGCCCACTTTTCCACTTTTAAAAAAGACAGGGACCGTATTAGCTTTTCTCCAACCTTCTGGTGCTTCCCATGTCCACCGGGAGTTCTCAAAGATTAGAGTCAGGGATTCTGAAACCACATCTGCCAGATCCTTTAGTATCCTGAGATGTAATCCATCCAGCCCCATTCAAAACAGCTAGGTGTTCTTTTACCACTTCCCTGCCTATATTGACCTAGATTTTTCTTCTGTCTTCCCCTCTCCTTGGTGCAGCTTCTAACAAAGTGGACCACTTTTTCCTTTTGCGGAAGGACAGATGCAAAAAGGGAATTAAGCACTTCAGCTTGCTCCCTGTTGTCTGTCCCCATCTTGCCATCTCCTCCAAGCAGCTGACCAACCATTTCCCTGATTTCCCTCTAGTTCTGCACATACCCTTTGGTGTTATTCTTGGTATTCGTTGCGAGCTTCAGCTCATTCTGAGCCTTGGCCTTCCTGATCCCCTTAGAGATCCAGGCAATTTCCTGACATTCTGCTTTTGTTACATGCCCCTCTTTCCATTTTTTAAACTTGTCCTTTTTGTTTCTTAGGTTATCAAAAAGGTCATTATGCAGCCACACCAATCTTATCAGCGGTCTCCCCTTTTTCTTTCTCTCTGGTATTGTTTGGGTTTGGGGCCTTAATCCTCTAATTTTTCAGAACTTCCCAATTCTTGTCAATTGCTTCTCCTTTCAAGATCTCCATCTATGGAATCCTTCTATGTTTTCCCTTTGCTTGTTGAAGTCAACTCTCTTGAAATCCAGAACACTGATCGGGCTAACCTCAGTTCTCCCTGCATGCTGTATGATAACTTCTAGGATGACATGGTCATGCTCTCCCAATTGTCCATCAACTTCCACTTTCTCAGCCGTTTTTCCTTGGTAGTGAATGTTAAGTCCAGTGTAACTCATCTCCTGGTTTCCTTCTTGACCTTTTGGATGAAGAACTGGATGGGAGGGAGCTATTGTTATAGAAAGACTGGATTGGTCGAGGTGGAGCAGTGCATTGTGACATAGGAATGTCATGTCATCAGCAGCAGCAGCAAGACAGCATCCAGATCATCTCTTTGGCTGCATTGCTTTGATCCGTGGACATCCAGATCTTTGTGCAGGTGGAGGCGGAGCCTATGAGGCGTGGCTTGGCAGGTGTGTGCGGGCATCAATGGCGGTGGCAACTGTGCTGCTATCCACCTTGGCTGCCCAGCTCTCCCAGTCGGCCACCGCCCGCTCATATGGGATCTTCTGTAAAGGACTGACACGGACCCTCCTCATCTTCTTTGAGTTGGCCTGGAAGTTCCGCATCAACTTCTCCTACCTGTACCTGGTGGCTTCCATGATGTTCAACGTCAGGCTACAGGTAATCTTTGGAGGGGGGAGCTCAACCCAGGGGGTGAACCTGGCTCAGCCCTTCATCTGCTTTAACTTTGTACTCAACTTTGGTCACCCATTGCTCAAGCCATGGCTTGTGCAGTCATGGTTCATGAGCAAACCACAGTTCCTGGGCTCACGTCACATGAGAAGCTGAAACCAAGTCAACTTTATGGACAGTTTGCAGTGACATCCTGCAAACTAATAATGGTTTACTGAAGCAACTCCATTTTCTAGGTTTGTGCTACCCACCCATGTTTACTCAACAGCTGGCAGCTTAGTACCTGAGTTAACTTATTTTCTGCGTTCATACAATATACTGATTCATAAACTTAATAAAAGGGTTAGGTTTACATGCCATGCCAAGACACAAAGAGCAAACTATGGTTAAAACTAACCCAATGCATATATGATGTGCGTGTCCAGTGGCTAAGCGTGGGATATGAGTGAATCATCAGCTAATCATAGCCAACATGCTAAGTAGAAACCTAGTAAATCATGTTGATAGTCTGCAGTGTTCACCTATGGCTAAGTCAATGGTTTGTTAAAATAATGCACCTGTGTAGACTTGTACATGCTGAGTCATCAGGTGGCCCCAGGAGATGGGTTCCTATGACATCCTGGGCTAGAACTGAAGTCTTTACTATTTATTCTCCTCTCCAATCAAGAACCGTTTATTACATACACATTACTAGATTTTGCCTGGCAGCAATTAAAATCCACAAACAAATAATTAAGGGTGCTGGGCATGGGTAAACTTACTGAGAATTCCTCTTTTATTTGTTGTTTTAATCTTTTTCTATTCTTACATCCTTTTTGTGACCTTCAGAACTCCTCCCCACCCCTTTAGTTCACACTCTTAGTATTACTATTAAGAATTTTTAGAGATATCTTAATGCTTTTATGTTATAGCATTGTGTTAGCAGTCCTAGCTTTTGTTTATCTCAGATTCAGTGTTATTATTGAAACAGGTATAATTTTTTTTTTATTGTGTTTGATGGCAGTCTAGGATCATCATCAAGATTTGATTTGAAATCTTTATTATTTATTTACTCACATGTATATTGCCACCAAAGAGTTCCGTGGTCTAATGGCTAAGATGAGGGACTAGGAGTGAGAAAATTTAAGTTCTAGTTTCATCTTAGACATAAAACCCATTGGGTGATCCTAGGCCAATCCTTTTCTCTTGCCCTAGGAAAAAGACAATGGCCAACCACTTCCAAAAAATGCTGCCTAAAAAACTGCAGGAACTTGTCCATGTAGTCACCAAAGTCAAGACTGACTTGAAGGCACTAAATAAATAAATCCACCCAGCTTCGGTGACTAACATCCCATTTTATGCCTTCGAGTCAGTCTTGACTCCTACCAACTGCACGGGCAAGTCCCTGCATTTTTCTTGGCAATACTTTTGGAAATGGCTTGCCCTTGCCTACATCCTGGGGCTGCGAGCACCTTAACACTGGACCCATCTGGCTCTTGTAACCCGCCCTAAAAAATCTAAAACAACAATAATCATCAAAACAGAAATGTCACAACAATATCAAAACAAGGGATGACAAAAACACGTGAGGGTTAAGATCGACCTACAGCCAGACTCTTCTTTTCCAGATTCTCTCATAAAAGGGAGGACTGGATAGTTACACTTCTCAACCTACTTCACAGGAGGGTTGTTTGAGGAGAAAAACAATTAGAGGAGAGAGCATTGCCTTGAACCTCTGGATGGTAGGCAATAAATCAGTTTTAACAAAGAAATAAATTCTGGCTGAGTGCTTATAAATACCTGCCTGCTCACTGTGAACTCCAGATTTTATTCAACTATATTTCTGAGCATCTTACCCTTTGACTGTGCTTCCAGAAATGATGGGAGTTGTAATTCAGCAACATCTGGAGTCTTAGAGATTGCCCACTCCTGCAGTGGATGGACAAAGAGTGTCCGTTGGTAAAATGCAGGTCTTTGGAGTCTTACAGATCTTCTCTTGCATTTCATGTAAGGGTCCTTAACCAGTAATCTTTAATGTTCATTAACAATTGCATGTAACTGCTCATATTTCATTTTGGGTATGGGCCCTGTTGTAATCTGCAGGTAGAACTCATACACTGTCTTAAAATTGACTTTTCTCCTGCTCAGAGTAGAATAACTTCCTCTTCAATATGTTCTTCTCATGATGAAGATTGGTTTGTAACCATCTTGGCTCAGCAGAAACTCAATTTATTAAAAGTAATAATAATAAACATGGTCTAATGTTCCATTTCATTTTTGAAGAAAGTGACACTCTGGAATAATAGAGGGTTATGACATCACCGACTACTTCCTGTGGTCTTATTGGTTGGAATAAGCTATTGTTGCCTAATAAATATTCTGCTATGTCATTTGCTGGAGGATGGCAAGTGATGTGCAACACTTAACTAAAAGGCCAAAGGCTTAAATTTCAGTAATCTAGCTGTGGAAGGAAAGAGAAGATAAAGATCAAGCCATGTAAGTTTTCAGAGTGTCATAACCTAGTTTTATGAACTCCAAACGAGATAGGAGTTGAGTAGTGTGTGGTTGTGATTGACAGAAATGGCACACAAATCTCGGACTGTAAAATAAGGTGGATGCTCATTTAACACCAAGCTATTATTTATTAATTCATTTTTACTTACCCCATTTACCTACTCATTACAGGAGCTGATATGCTCTTCCAGTCCAACAGGACTCTGAATGGTTTACATTCCATTCTTATAGCAAAAAGGTTAAAATACAAAGCTGATATAATAAAATGACACACTATAATGAGAAATAATAACAACAACCAAAATTTCTAAGAAAGAAGCTAAGGCTCTCAAGAACAAAAACTTCCAGACATAACCCTGGATTGGGGATCGAATTTATACTAGATCTCCTCATGTGGGTTTCTTAAAATGGTTTAACAGCTGTAAATAAAACACAAGAGGAGGTATAGTCTATGACTTTGCTGCCACTCCATTACAGTGTGTTTTAAATAAGTTGAATCAGCTGAATGAGTCATAAGTGGAATAAGTCACAATGGCTGGATTTACCCGTCATGCTAAACCAAAATTAAACAATGCCCAGGATGGCTTAGGTCCATTTAAATGTTTTCCTTTATTGAGTTGTAAAGATTAACACCTGCCAAGATTTCAAAGGGGTCACTTAAAACAGTTCTGTGAAAATGGTGGTTCGGGTCTTAACGTAAAGCCACTTAATCTGCGCATTAACAAATAGATGATTATAGCAAAACTGAATGCTTTACTTTCTCCTCCTAAAATGGGGACTTTAGTGATGAACAAAAGTGCAAAAGTAACCACATTGGCCCACCTGAAAAAAGAGAAACCCAATGAAGCAGTCAACAATCAGGAAAAAAGCAAATGAATTTAAACCATGCTTTGCTGAAACAGTTCAAGATGATTAAAAGCATGACTTGGTTTCTTGAAACAAATGTGGATGTACTCATAAATCGTAGTTTAGGGACTTGGCTTCTTTCACCAAATGATAATTTAATATGACCACAGTGTAGATGTTAGTTAATTTAAAAAGAAGTAAGGGCTTCCAATCTTCTCAAGTAGGCAGAATGTGAGCCTAAAGGTGGTTTCTACTTGTGGTGGTAAACTACACTTTGAGATCATGTCATACATCCAGGTTTCTGTACTCTGAATGCATCATTAAAATAATTAATTGGCCAGTTCAGTTTAATCTGTGAAAAGATGGAGAAAGCAGGTAAAATGGATTCATTCTATAATTCTAACAATATGTGTGTTAGAATTAGAAACATAGAATCCTAGGGTTGGAAGGGGTCTTGGAATACTAGAAGATCTCCGAGCTCCCAACCATTATGATTCCATAGGGCAGGAATCCCCAGACCATCCCAGACAAATAGGCTGTCCAATCTTAACTTGAAAATCTCCAGTGATGGAGCACCTACGACTCCAGGAAGCAAAGTGTTCCACTGATTAATAGCTGTAACAGCCAGGAAATTCCTCCTGGATCATCTTCTGTACAGCTTCCACCTGTTGGTTCTTGCCCAACTCTTGTTTACTTGCCTGTGTTTTTCTGTTATCTTGGTTTTGCTGCAGGTACACATTGAGATCCATTAAATCGTGACTTAAGTTGCAAAGGAAGGCGTCCGCCTTATACTGGGGTTCACTACAATGCAGAGCGTTGAGGACAGAGTGACACCACTCTCTTCTCTCAGTATGGCCCAGGAAGAGGATTTGGGACAACAGCTGCAGAAAAGTGCCTTGAATCAGCAAGAGGAGATCCTTCACCTTCCAAATATCCATTCCTTAATGGACAGCTCTCACTCTAACAGTAACCATTTGCAGAAGGAATTCTTCTCCCTTAAGATCCGGAATTGCCCTCTGTTCAAAGCTGTCCCACTCCCTCATATTGGTAAAAAAGTCTTGCCAGACCTGAGCACAGTGGCCAATGGAGCTGACTCACCCAAGGAATCCCTCAGTCTGCATTTTTTACCAGAAAACAATCTTCTGGAGAAGATCTTCAGCCACTTTGATAGCACTGCAGTAACAGGTTGGCTGGAGAGAGCTCATGGTGTCCTTAGTGAGCTGGGCAGGTGGGGTTCCTCCAGAGAGAACTTTGTACACTTTGCACACTTCTGGCTGTCTGAGCTCCAGCATGACCAGAAACAACAGTTGTTGGAACTGGAATTGGGGATTATTGGTGATGAAGTGCATCTTGCATTCCTAGAAGGGCAAGACTGTAAGGACCTTCAGCCTTCAGAATTGAGTTCCATCCTGGTGGCTGCACTGGGTGAATATCCAATGGGGTTCACCAGTAACCAGCACCCTTATGTTTTTCTGGATTACTTGAACCTCATGTCTTCACCCGATACATCCGGATACATGGAAATGCTTTCCAACATACAATATTCAAGCAAAACCCCTCAGATAACTCAGTGGTTGCTCGCTATACGAGAATTTGCCCTTGCGAATCTCTGGCATGCTATAGTCAAGGTAAAAACCCAGGTGGGAAATGTTGGGGCAGGATTGCAAACTGGCTTATGCGTTGTTTTTAACTTGGACCAGATGTTGAGACTGCATACACTGGTGTGGTTTTACAGCACTCTAGAAAACCAATATTAAGTAGCATTAGGGAGTCAGATGGTTGGATTAAAATGGGGCATCGCTTCTAAGTTAGCATCGGCCTATCATCAATGGGGTTGTGTTTGAACTTTTTGTGCCTCTGAATTGTTTGCCGTCTGCTACAGCAGCCACATATTTCTCAGCCAATCCTAGCTTTTTGCATTTTTACCTAAGTGAAGGATATCTACTATGAACTTATATTTTTGAAGCATTTCAGGAGTCCACCAGAAACATAACATACGAAGCATAGCTTTGACTTTGAAGAGTAAGGAGAGGGGTAAAAATGGAAATATGATTTAATTATGGTTACTATTTAGTCTGGTTTTCCCTATGCCAGGTTGGCGTGGGAAGATGGGACAGTTCCTTGGCTCCTCAGTGGCTTTGGGTACACTCTTGGGCAAATACTTTGGCGCATCTTAATGTAGAACAGAGGGAAATGTTGAACTTCCTATAAAGTCACCACTTAGAAAACGGGGTGGTCCAGACTGCCTGGAAAAATGTCTGCTTTCATCTTGGGACTTCTGTAGCAAAGCAAAATACCTTTAGAAAAGGGGCCAAGATAGATGACTCTCCCAACTGTGATTGCATATGCTTTGCTTGTGACAATGATTTCTTTTTAGATGAGTTGACTATCAGCGAGATTTGGAATTAAGATGCACAGTCATGTACTAAGTGCCCTACTTTTAAAATTTAGTTCTATAAGACGTTGGTCAGTACCCAGCTCTCTTCTGAACCACCCATCAAGATTCCTGGTTCTGCTACTAGAAAAGAATCCACTGAAGTCATTAAAGAAAGGTAAGGATGTTGGCATTTGAAGACTCTTTGATAGTATTATTTTTCTATCCTATTTTAAACCAGAACTGGTGCAAATCTTGTACTGCATTACAAATGAATACATTCTTTATTATGGCTGAAGACCGCTGGCCTTGCTTTATGAAGTCAGGCATAATTGCCTTTTTGATGGCATTTTCACAAGAAAAACAATCTTAGTCAAGTGTGGCTGATGTTCGCATGTCAGAGAAAGACTTGTATGATCTTCCTCTGAATAATGTGCCTGTATTCAGTTTCATACGTAGTGCCCCAAATTGCCTACTTAAGATGCTTTAATGCTTAGGAATAATTTACTTCCACCATTTTATTCACGTATACCCCCAGGTGTTGAAAAACTGCTGGATTTTTCTTTTTTCCAAACACAGCAAGTAAATGGTAATAATTGGGAAGATTGCATGTGACAGCAAAATCATGTGAGGCTAGAATAATGCCCTGCGTATGACTGTGAAATCTTTATTTGCCCTACCTGTTTGCTTCAAGAGACACTAGAAGTTTCATTCCCTAAATATTTGGTGGTGCAACAGAACAGGTATAATTTGCTCCCTTCTTTCTAGAAGTTAAATCCCTGCCATGTGCATTCTTTGTTCACATTGGTCGAGTTTGTTCAGGAACATTCTTAAATTGGCTTGAATTTCTTTTGGCAACTGTACCTTGTTGAACCGCATTCCTATGATTCGGCATCTGTACTGCTAAAAATTAAGGGTTTCCATTCAGTCAAACCTGGGCATAGTTCCCATACACAGAAGTGTGTTAAATGTAATTTCCCCACTTCCTCAATGCAAGTACAGATACAGACAGCTTGGGAAGTATTGCAAGAATTAGGAAATTATTTCTTATGCGTTTCCCATCTAATGTTCTCTGCCCAAGTCATTTTGGGTGGGATTACGGGACCCATGTGTTAGACTATAACATGTGTTAGATTTCTTGCACGGTTTCTTCATATTGGTTGAGCCAGGTTTGTTTAACTATTTTTTGTTGAAGAAGTCACAATTGGCTGGATTGGCATAAGTTAAGAGATGAACCACTGTTCACAAACAACAGAGGTTGGGTAGATCTATTGGCTACTCCAACGGATGGTAATTGCTAACTCAGTTACAAGCTTCAGAGCCAAGATGGTTTTAAAATATTCCTAACTAGACATCCTCTGTGGCCAAGTAACTGGGTGGAGGAACAAGCTGGAGTCATCAGCCACAGTTTACAAACTTTCACACATTATGCTAAATAGTGGGTGAAATTCAGACTGTAACCGAAATCATGCCACATAACCACCCAAGATTTTCAAGACCGATAGAAGTTGGAGTTCTATCATGTTGGAGAACATGGCCTTTGAGTTTCAGACAAAGCCAGAGATATCATCTTCAAGCCCTTACCTAATCCAGCATCCTGCTTACGACATTACTTTTCAGGTTAGAGCTTTTGTATATACTACTTAGTGGCTGGGTTTGTAGATCAGGCTAAACTTGAGATTTTTAAACCTTGATATGTTGCATAAGTCATAATGTCTTATGAGTGCAGATGAGTTCACACAGCACACCAAGTCCACCAGGGATCAAACCTGCATGATGTCTTTGGGAGAACCCAATCCTTGTGACAAAGGGCCATTGAGTGACCTTCCTCAAAATATCTGCTCCCTTTTTGAGCCCTCTAAGCCTGGGTCTATCTCCATGCTCTGTGGCACCAAATTCCTGAATCATGTGAGGAAGTGTTTTCTCCATGTATCTACACCGAAGCAGGAGAATGGAGAGAAGTGGGTTGGAAGAAAGACTTTTCATGGGACCTGCTCCAGTGGTTTAAAAAGAGAATGTACCTTGTAGGGGAGAAAATGAGAGAGAGAGATGATAGAGAGATGAGATAGGGAGATAGATGTAGAGAGTCCCTCTGGTGAGAGGAGATAGGTGGTGACAAATTTGACAGACAGACAGACAGACAGACAGACAGACAGACAGACAGACAGACAGATAGATAGATAGATAGATAGATTGATTCTGCTGTGGCATAGACAAATTTGGCTCCCATAACTAATTAATTTTAAAAGTCTTCACTCAACTGCTTGTCTGCAAATAACTACTCAGTCTTTTACTTTTGATGGAGAGTCTCTGTTAGAAAGCAGAGTACATCAGCTTTCACTGTTGTTAAATGTTATTAGGACATAGTTTAATCAAAGAGGCTTCTGGATAACTGTAACTCTTTAAATTAGGGATTAGGTATGTTCAACAAAACACATACGTTTCTTGAAACCAATGATGGAATTGCTTGCTCACGCCACTGGAGGGTGTTAGAGGCCAAGTGTTTGAAGCTCCTTAGTTCTTTTAGTTCTTCCTTGGGGAGTACATTTATCAACATTTAAATGTCACCTGGAAATGTGTGGTTGTTTTATGTTTTCCCCTTTGTCATCTTAGTAGGGTAGCATATTGTATCAATATTGAAAGGCATATATTTGTGGTGGTGATTTAAATGTGAACACGCAATGCTCCTCTTCTCATAGTTCAAGGCAGTTTAGAAGATCAACATGTAAGACAAACGTAAGATAGGATCAACCCAAATTTTAATAACAGGAAAATAGTTACTGTGATTGGGGTTTTTTTCGGTAGACTCTACTGAGAATGTGCTTCACACATTCTACTCCACATTTTCCTGAACCATAGTTAAAGAAGCCACAACTCGCTGGGTTCCCCCAGTGAAGCCTTTAAACATGGTTTATAAACCACAGTGGTTGTGTTCAAACAACACCCTAAGATGGTAACACCCACATCCTGGCTTTGTGTCATTTGTAAATCCAGTCTGTTTTGAGCTACACCAAAGAACAGGAACATAATCCTCTAAACACTTTCAAGTTTAATAAGCTACAGGAGACTTCAGGTTAATTTAATTCATTATCTTTGCATATGAGTAATGATTCATTGGTTTAAAGCACTCTCCCTGTCTTGTTCTTGTTAAATTTTAAGTTTCTTGAGTCTGATTTAGTCTAAGGCAGTGTTTCTCAACCTTGGCAGCTTGAAGATTAGCTGCCAAGTTTCAAAAACACTGGTCTAAGGAGTCCAAGATGAATAGAGAAGCACCTTTGGTATCAACATGTCTTTACATCTGGCAAAGGACAATGGACATTGCCCTTTTCAACATTACTTAAGTCACTATTTTAACCTTAGTTTGTTGAACAAGGCATAGTGGCCTGGTTGACACTTAATGCTGAATCATAAGCCATCATTTACTGTTCATAAAACTGAGTAGAAGCTCTCTAGCAAGAATTTGGGCCTCAATCTCTTCATGTTGTAAGTTATTATTTTTGATGCATTTTGTAGTTGTGAGATTTAAAAAAAAAACCTTTCCTCTCTATTCCTGGCATCTTTAGGTGAGGACAAGTTATAAATATCCAACCTCTTTGATCCTGCCTACTAATTGTAGGAGAAAATCCTCGATTTGTGTAGAGATGAAAATGATCAAAGTGGCCTGTCTTTGATGCTGGTCTTTTCCAAATGGTATCAACCATTAATATTTTTGCTTTTCTCCTTCTAAGAGCTCTGCAGGCTGTTCAGTGGGGATATGTAGATGTCTTGGATTATCTTGTTAGAAGCCAGAAGCTGGACCTTAGCATCGTGGATGAAAAGAACCGAAATCTTTTATTTTTGGCCACTATCCATGACCAGTCTAAGATTTTGGACTATTTTCTTGAAATGGTCAGTTGTATAAAAGATTTTGTTAACCTTTATTATTGTAGATTTCCAAAGATACTGCAAAGTTTGGCTCAGCTTTTCCCGAACTGGTTAGGGGTGAGGGAGTCGTAACCCTGTAGATTTGAAGAACGTCATATTGGAAAAGAGGCAGATAGGATATTTACAGATTTAAAAAAAACAGCTAGGGATAATGCTTCCTCATTCAATAATGTGTCAAAAAGTTGGCCGCCATTTATTCAGTCTTTTCAGGTCAGATCTTTTCAGTGTCAAATCTTTACTTCTGGGGCAAATGAAGAAGATGTTAGAGTAAGCCCCAGGCAACATGCCCCTGGTTGCATCTGAATTCTCAACACTCCTTCAAAATTATTTTTTTTAAAAACAAGGGGTGAAACCTTGTAAGTATGCCAGATCTAGTGATTAGGCAGTAGGCTGTGTGGAATGCGAGGAGAAGGACACTTTTCTCAAGAAGATGTCTCACCATCTTGGTATTAATGTGGTAAGAAGGATGCCACGACAGAAATTCTCCCGTGCCTGGGCTTTGGGATAAGTTTTGGTTCTCCACTTTTCAACTCCAGGACAAGCAACACCTGCAAACATACAGTAGTTTCCTGCCAGATTAGATCCAAGACAACTTTCTTCCCACAACTGTTGAGCAAGAAGCCCTCGCAGCTTAGACATTTAGGACAATTTCCTTGTCTTTGCCTCCAAGTAACTGATGTTGTGAATGGCGTACAGTCTTAATTCAGGGAGATCTTGGGAGGTAGCAGCAGAGAGAGTGTTTGCACATGCCCATTATATCAGGGAAGATACATTTAGGACAAGAAAATGTTGGCTGTCCTATAAGTGCACAGCCATTGCCATGTAATGCAGGAATCACATTTTTCAAGCCAAAGGATGGGTAGGACCCACAGAAAAAGTAAAAAGCCATTGAATTCAATGTAAACCATTTGAAATCCGTTGAAACTAGCTACTGTGTTTGTTCTCCCTCTTTGGGATACCTTCCCATTTAGAGTTATTTAGAGATTTTTTCAAGGGATGTTGGAGGTGAACCTGCCAGTTTCAAGGAATGCTGTTTCCTGCTGATGCTCTCAATGTGTTGCTTTGCAGGCCCTTCCTGTCCCTGATGTAAACCAAGCAGCTGAAAATGGCAATACACCCCTTCACGCTGCGGTCAACACTGGCAAAATGCATCTTATTTCTCTGCTTTTACACTACCCCGGGATTAACGTGAACGTCCAAAATCCCCAGTGTGATGGAGCAACTCCGCTGCACCTTGCAATTGTTTATGGTAAACTCTGGCCATTGAGTTATATGCTCCTTAGGCTAGTCCTCCTACATTTATATTTGATGCCTGGATAATGCACATTTTTCATTGGGCTTCTCCCCCCCCCCCCGGATCCTTCATAAAAGGATGCTATTACACACAATGATGGCAATAGTTCTCCCTTATTGGTAGCCTCTGTGGAAGCTGGTTTTCAGGGCAGGCATAAAGGGAGGCTTATAAGTACACTAAATTGATCATGAACAACATTGTGGAAGAACAGAGAGGTGAGCCCACCGAGATCTGTGATTGTAGCAAAGCAACTCGGTGATGTTTTTCAAGTGAGGTGGGAAGACAATTCGCATTGGAATAGTAATCTTGGCAATTGGGGGCTTCCGTAGTTCTTCCAATGCCTTTGTCCTAGTGAGAAATGTCCAACTTTTTCTTGATGGGTAGCATGTGCATAGGACAGATTTACATCAATACAAAAAAAGTGCTATATTAAAGGGACAACTATATGGAGAATTTTGCTTAAGAAGTCTCATGCTTGTCTACAGAAAAGCAAGATTTGTGAGTGTGAGGGCTGCACTGGGCTTGGAGGGGGGCATGTTGAGAGCCTTGACCCCAAATGGGCCAGACCAAGATTCAAATGTCCCAATTTTGGGGTGGGTGGGTATTTTTCTATGCTTCTGTCATTTTTGCCCCTTAAAATCACCCCCTCTGGATGCAAAAAAACTAAGCAAAGTTCTGGCTCATGTCTTTGGAAGGGGCCTCTTTTGTGGGGGGGATGTCACGGAAATGATATTTTTTTCTACCCATGCTGCTGTATATCAATTTCTGATTTAGCATGGAGAGTTCCTCTCTGTTCCCCACTCTGCCTTCCCTTCTCATTGAGCTGGAGAACAGGGAGACATGAAATATGATGATTGATTATGTGCCATCAAGTTGGTGTAGACTCTTAGCGACCACATAGATATTCTCTTTTTTTTATAATAGTTTTATTAAAATTTACATATTCAAAGATAGTACGAACTAAGAAAATATAAAAAGTAAAGAAAACAAGAAATACAAAGGAACAAAAAAGAAAAGACATAAAAAAGAAGATATATAAAAGATGACCCCCCCTCTCCCCTCCAGACAAGTATTTTTATTTATTTTATAAATTTATTCACCTCCCCCACAGGGGGACTCTGGGCGGCTTACAATAAAACAGGATTAAAATTCAAAACCATTCCAATACAAAATACAATAAAAATACAAATATAATATAAGTATAAACAGTTTCAGTAAGTTAATACCTTCTCTGGTCAGGAAAAAAAATACCTTCCCATATCACATCCCTTCTTGATAATCAAAATATAAGAAATCACCCTTTAATCCTAATTAGCAAAGATCTATTAAAGGCTACCAGAGTTAGTGCACAAACTTTAACCTTAATTTTAAAAAATCATTTTATAATCCAACTTACCCTTTTCTCCAAAAAATAAAACAGAAGAAAACTCTCTTCATTTATAGACAAATCCTTAAAGCCTTGTCATGCAGTCCATATCTAGAAAGAAAAGCCATTAATAACTACCAGATAGCACAACATATAAAATTTAACCCTGATCAAATAGATTCACCTAATAGAGTTTCTGTTTACTTTTAAAAAGCTTAATTTTTAACCCTGTCGAATAATGTCCCCCACGTTAATTTCTTATCATGTCTTTGTTTCCATTCAGGAAGAAAAGGATAGATAGGTTTTCTCCATGACGTTCTCTCCCTAACCTAGTCTTCTAACCAAGCACTCACTGCTGCTGTAACTGAGTTAAATAAACCCCAGATTCTTGCCTTCGCTGCCATGCAGAACGGTTCTTCATGCTGTATATTTTACCCACCCGTAGTTCCCACATCAAAGTCTCTCTGCCCTGATCTTCAAGTCCTACCATTGAACTGATAATTTCCTAAGTGAGCAATGAAAGTCACCAGGAACTGTTGCTAGCTACATGAATATTTCTAAATGTGTGCTGAAAGATACTTCATAATTCCAATGTGCCCCACTGACAGGTTTTTAAGTCTGAATGGTACGTGTGACATACTGCCTTTGGTAGATTCTAATCAGTTACTAAACTAGTTAGGAAGTTGTTCTGAAATTTTGCTGTGCCTGAGTCACTAATGCAGTGTTTCTCAACCTTGGCAACTTTAAGATGTGTGGACTTCAACTCCCAGAATTCATAGCTGGCTGGGGAATTCTGGGAGTTGAAGTCCACACATCTGAAAGTCGTCAAGGTTGAGAAACACCGCACTAATGAGATGCCCTCCCATGGTATGGAAGATCCAAACAAAAGGCTGGCGTTAAAAATGGTTGTGTTGAAACATAGCAAACCATGATGATTTGAAAGCAGGTGGAATCTGGAATCCTTGGCAAAGGGCCTTTGCCTCTTCTCTGTAAAATAGGGAATAAATACATTTCTTCAGGCCTTTGTGCTCCTCTGCAGGCTGGCTTTCGAGGTTCTTAATCTGTAGCAACTTGGGTGGAAGTGTGCTTCTGTTATTCCAATGCGTGTCTCATAGGGTAACTAAGCTACCATTTTGAATCTAGCTCTACCTCCACTACCATCTTTGGATCCTTCCCTTGGGGAGATAGCAGGATCACAGAAGAATATTAGTAAAAAAAGAGTCAGCATAGGGTAGCAGTGAAGGTGTCGGACTAGGAGTAGGAGACCCAGATTCTAGTCCCCTCTTGGCCCCAGAAGCTCCCTGGAGGATTTTGGACCAGTTTTCCTCTGTGAACCCAGAAGCCAACGTGGTGTCATGATGAAGATGCTGGACTAGGAGTGGGGAGGCTGATCTTCAAGTCCCCTATGGAAGCTCCCTGGGGGCCTTTGGGCCAGTCCTCAGCCTAAGAGTTAGTGTGGTGGTATGGTTAAGATGCTGGACTAGGAGTGGGGACATCCAGGTTCTAGTCCCCCCTTGATTACTGAAGCACCCTGGATGACATTGGATTAGTCCCTCTCCTTCAGCCCAACCTGCCACACAGGGTGGTTGTTTGAGGGGGAAATAATTCCAGTGTGAAAAGGGGGATATAAATCTAATAAAATTAAGTAATTAAAACAGAAGGAAAACTAGATCTCATGGCAGTCTTGGCATAAATGGAGGGAGAAAGGGCAAGAGAGTCACTTCATAAGATTGCTTTTTTTTTTAATGACTTCAGGGCATCTGGGCATTTGCTATTTACTGCTGAACGCTGCGGCTGATGTAAATAGTGCCATGGGGGGCGTGATGCCTTTGCAGCTTGCCGAAATGTTTGGGAATGAAACGATCACCAGCCTGATCAAAATGCACGTAAAGAAAACTCAGCTTGAAAACACCATCTTTGCCCGATCGACCTCTGAAGGAAATTCTATAGAGTTTTAAAAATGCATCTTTTCTAGGTTTTGTTTTTCTTTTGTATTAAAGCTTTTTTTCAAACTTGGGATATGTTCTTCACTCCACCTGTTGTGTTTGTCTGTTTACTTACTTATTTACTTGTTTTCTATCCCGCCTTTATTATTTTTATAAATAACTCAAGGCGGCAGACATACCTAATACTCGTTCCTCCTCCTCTTTTCCCCACAACAACAACTCTGTGAGGTGGGTTGGGCTGAGAGTGACTGGCCCAAGGTCACCCAGCCGGCTTTCATGCCCAAGGCGGGACTAGAACTCTCAGTCTCCTTGTTTCCAGCCCGTTGCCTTAACCACTAGACCAAACTGGCGTTGTTGTTATTTCCCATAGTAGCTCCTTGCAGTCTATATTCCACTTTATTTCTACCCTCCTTGAGGTTCCACCTGGATTTTCTTGTCATGCTGGTTTCATGATTCAACTTGGAGGCAACGGAAGAAAAGTTGGGAGAAGATTAGTCTGTTTTGGGGTGCCGACCAATGAAGCAGGGCAAAAGGTGATCTTCTCCCAGACCTTAGGTTGGACTGTGGACCTTCTTGTCCAGTACAATTTAGAAGGAGAAATGGATGTTGATATTTCCTTGTCCTCTCTTGGAAGAGATAAATGAGGGTTCTTCCCTTCTGCTTTCCAATTTGTACCTTGATGGGGACACAAACACGGTCTTCTCAGTGGTGCCCTGTAGAACTGCTTCCTATGGTCCATTGAGAATCAGTTGGTTAATTAGGTTAGTATAATGAGTTACTTAAAAAAGTGTTTCCAGGAACTGTTAGGGACACTGCCTAAGCCAGTGTTTCTCAACCTCAGCAACTTTAAGATGTATGGACTTCAACTTCCAGAATTCCCCAGCCAGCTATGCTGGCTGGGGAATTTTGGGAGTTGAAGTCCATACATCTTAAAGTTATTGAGATTGAGAAACACTGGCCTAAGCAGTTTTTAGAAGAATCTAAGAACTTGAGCAGCATGTAGGTGGCTTACCAAGGCCACGAAACCATGGTTAGAAAACAGACTGTGAATATTGACTAAAGATCCCCCATGTCTTAACCTCAGCAGACAGCTGATTCACTGCTAGAACACAATGCACAATGTCAAAGTTTGAACCTTTTTGCAGTCGGGAAGATCAGAAGTGAAGGCAGACGCCTTTAGCTCCATTGTTTTTAATGTGCAAAACAGTGAGCAGTCCTAATTTTTTTTAAAAAATAATATTTTGAATAATTGTTTGGAAAAATTGCCTTGTTCCTTTTAGCAGTGGTATGCCTCCTGTTTTAAAGTAAATGTCCTAAACTTATTCCTGCTTTGGTTTGGAAACTAAACCTCCCCAGATGTAACTCACGAATGTCACCTTTGTTTGGAATCTTTATTTTTTCATACATAGGCTGAGGCTATGACTGCTTCCAATCCTTGTAAATTTATTTCTTTATTCAATTTATTCAGTTCCATTTAAAGAAGAAAGTAAGACCGGCTTGCCAACCTTTTCAGGGCCAAGGTTTGGAAATTTGCAGATGCCAAGTGAATCTGGAGGATGGCTAAAACTGAACGCCAAAAAACCCTTCCTAGCAGGGGCATCGAAAGGAGGGTCAAAAAAGTCAAGATGGTATCCACAACCATACAGATGCACCCTGCCCCTTTTTAACATGCAACACACTTTAAAAGGGGCGGGGTTTGATCACATGGTTGCAGGCATCATCTTGAGCTTTTCGACCCCTGCCCCCATGGACACCCCTGTCCCTAACAGAGCAATTCCATAGGGGAATTCATCACCCCAAATGTTGGTGATTTCCGTTCACTAGATGTGTTCAAGCAGAAACTGGACAAATGTTGAGATTTTTTAATTTGAATTCCTGCACCAAGTTGGTCTTGATGGGCTCAAATGTAGCTCCTATCATTCTTTTAAATATTGCTGTTGCTTTCTTGCACTGATAACTTGTATTTTTCCTGTTCTGGCCAAAAAAAGGAACATCAAAGCATAAAATCTACCCCTTAACAAAAAAGTGGGATTGAACAGGACTTCCTGGGGAAAATTCCTAATTTTAGGGTGTGTGTATGTGTGTTTAAATCCCTTTCTATCTTTAATTCTTCTGTCTTCTGATGTGCCAGAAAGGTTGGGCAAACTTTCTCTTCCAGAACAAAATGTAAAAATGGGAAAGGAAAAGTCCCACTTCCCTTTTTTTATTTTAAAGCACCCATTTGGGATAAAATAACCAAACCCTGCTTTGGTGTTATATCTTTCTAAGCTTATGCTGTGTGGTACAATTAATCAGCATTGAAGAGAATGCAGCATTCTGTCTTCATGGACATTTTTTTCACAACATTTGAGATATTTATCCGAAATTAAATCCTGGGATCAAATCACAACATGATGCCATTCAATCAACATGTACATTATTAAACTGTAATTTTGCTTTGGGAACCCCACCTTTAAAATTGGCATTCCCTTCCTTCTTCCGTTGCACAACGGAGTGTCATTTCAACTGGCATTATTACTGTTGACAGACATCTGGTTGATGCATGAAAGTTGGCTCATTGTATTATGAACCTGACTTTTGATTATTCTTAATGAGAATCTTTCTACCATATTCACTAACTTGATGGGCAATGTGGGACGGAGGACTTTTAATGATTGGAATTGCTACTCGCTCTGTACAGATGCAGCAACTATGAACATCTGCAAGGAGGCAAAATTGAAGTTGTGGAGCATGTCAAAACCAAGCAGAATTAGTCCTAGGTTTAGACGGCCTCCAAGCAACTGGATGGGCAGGTGGGTTGGTAGACACCATCTTGCTGCTCTGAAGTATCTGAAGCAGGGAATGGTTTGCTCTGGTTCCGCTATTTAAGGATGAATTCTCCCATCATTGGGAGGCTCAGAAATTTCTTGACTGTCTATATCAGGGTTTTTCCACCAGGGTTCCGTGGCACCCTCGGGTTCCGCAAGAGGTCACTAGGGGTTCCCTGGAAGATCACCATTTATTTAAAAAGTTATTTCAAATTTGGGCAACTTCACAAGAAAGAGGTAAGTTTCATTCTTATTTTTAGTTTAAGAACACTGTTAGTACATACATACAGATCTACGCGTGAAACGAATATAATAATTTTGTAACTTCTGCCCTCTATTTGAGCCTGAATGTGCAGTGGTTCCCCGAGGCCTGAAAAATATTTCAAGGGTTCCTCCAGGGTCAAAAAGTTGAGAATGGCTGGTCTATGCTCACTGCCTCTCTGTGTCAGCCTTACCAGGTGGACCAGGCAGGAAACACGATCAGATGAGCTAATTCTACTTTGTTGTAAGGCTACATTAACAGAATCTTGCAAATCTCGAAGTGCAATTCTCCCCACATCTCCTTTACAGCCCAAGAAACTGGGGAGGGTCCCTTCTGAGCCTCTTACCCCACCCACTATCCAGCTGCAGGCTATGCTACCTCTTATCTGACCATTCCCTAGGCAGCATCTCTGGGCCCAGCCTCCCAAGATCATTTCCACATACCATTATGCTCTGACACACTGAGTGGGCAAGAACCAGTATGGTTAAGATACTGGACTTGAGAGACCAAGGTTCAGGTGCCCATTTGAACCAAAGCTCCCTAGATGACTTTGGGCCAATTATTTAGTTCAACCCATCTCACAGGGGTTGCAATTAGGGGGATAAATTGAGGAAAGAGGTGCATAGGTATGTGCCATGTTGAGCCCACCAAGAAACTCCATGTTGTAATAAATATAAAAATCCAAACTGTCACCCAGGTGCACCTAGCTTTCAGTAGAATTTGTTTTACAGCTCACCTGTTGAGAGGTACTTGGGGGCCCTCAGACAGCATGGCCCCAGCTCTGCACGTGTCGGTGCTGTGCCTAGTGGTGCAAAATCACAGGATCAGCTCGTGTTCAAAGTGCAACCAGAATTCACGTGCTGATGTTCATTAGGCATGTGATAAACATTCTGACTGCTTCATTAGCCAGAACCCAAATCAGATTGCAAATGAACTCGACCAGGAATTGAAGCAAGAGATTTTAATGGCATTGGGGCTTTGCAGGCAATCAGATCTGGGTGGAAAAAAGAAAAGAGGGCTGAACAAAAGCATAGAAAATCTCCAATTCTCACCGTTAAATCCCACCTCTAATGTTTGAGGATACCTTGAATGCTTTGAACTTGAGTTCCTGTTTATGAAAGTGAAATGCAACTAAAGCATCAAATACTAGGCCTAGGAATTAATCAGTGGTTGAGAACAGCTGAAACCATGTTTGGAAGCAGATGTGAACAAAGCCGCACCTAATTCTGTTGTGAGATGGGCAGCCATATAAATGGTTAGATGCTGACTGCAGTCAGGAAATCAGAAGACGCTTAATCCTTGGAAGAAGAGCAATGACAAATCTCGATAAAATAGTTAAGAGCAGAGACATCACACTGACAACAAAGGCCCGCATAGTTAAAGCAATGGTGTTCCCTGTAGTAACATATGGCTGCGAGAGCTGGACCATAAGGAAGGCTGAGCGAAGGAAGATCGATGCTTTTGAACTGTGGTGTTGGAGGAAAATTCTGAGAGTGCCCTGGACTGCAAGAAGATCCAACCAGTCCATCCTCCAGGAAATAAAGCCAGACTGCTCACTTGAGGGAATGATATTAAAGGCAAAACTGAAATACTTTGGCCACATAATGAGAAGACAGGACACCCTGGAGAAGATGCTGATGCTAGGGAGAGTGGAAGGCAAAAGGAAGAGGGGCCGACCAAGGGCAAGATGGATGGATGATATTCTAGAGGTGACGGACTCGTCCCTGGGGGAGCTGGGGGTGTTGACGACCGACAGGAAGCTCTGGTGTGGGCTGGTCCATGAAGTCACGAAGAGTCGGAAGCGACTAAACGAATAAACAACAACAATGTTAATCTATATCATGGCTTTCAAGCTCGTGTAAATTTAATACTGGAATTCTGGGTGCAGTGCAAGAATGTGAAAAGGAATCTTCGCTTCCCAAGACATGTTAAACCTTCATGTTTCATTTTGGTTTGCTGTAAAAATGAAGGTAGCCATCTTTGATGAGAGCGCCAGGCGGTTAGTTGCCCTATAGTTTAGTTTGCTGAAGGACCAGACAACCTGGTTATCTGAAAAAGCCATGGTTAATTTGGCCATAGGTATGTATGTATGTGGTGGGAACACAGGTGATGTGGTGGTTTGGGCTTAGACTGTTGTGCACGTCCTCTCAATGGTGGGTTAGCCGATTAATCATGGTTGAACAAATCATGACTTAGGGTGATATACAAATGTATCCTGGGTATGGTGATGTTGATGTTGATGATGATGATCCACCCTTTGGAACATCATCCCCCTGGAGATCTGACCAGCCTTGACTCTGATGGTTTCTGTAAGGCCTTGAAGATGTGGTTTTGCCATGGGGCGGGCGGTCCTGGGCCAGTGGTAAAGCCTGTGCAGTTGCTGCGTTGATTGTTGTTGATGGGTCTTGGAATACCTCAACTATGGATTGTGTCATATGCTTTTTAATATTGTTTTACATTGCTTTTTAAACCTTTGTTTTTGTCTTTTTTTAAATAATGGCTGTTTAGACATTGTGAGCCATATATTTGAGATGGGTAGCTATATAAAATGAAATAATAAATAATACAGTATATAGAAAGGCAAAATCATTTACCTGCGGTCTATTTCCCAAATGTATTAACATTTATTTGCCGACAGTTTCTTCCCATAAAAGTTATCATAAGAACAATAGTGATATAAGGATTATGGCTGATGAGGGTGACGGTGATGATGATGGAATAGCAGTCATAATAAATTATTTACCTGTGTTTTTCCCCAAGTAACAATTGCCTGCTCTTTCTTCCCATAAGGATAATCTCAGTAAAAAAAAGTGGTATAAGGATTATGATGGTGGAGATGTAATAATAATAATAATAATAATAATAATAATAATAATAATATAGGAGTCATAATAAATTATTTGTGTTTTTTCCCAAATAACATTTCCCTGCAGATTCTTCCCATAACAGTAATCTTAATAACAATTGTGATACAGTATAAGGATTAGGGCTGATGAGGACGAGGCTAGTAATTCGTAATAAATCATTTACCGGTATTTTTGTTCCCCAAATAACAGTTGCCTGCAGTTTCTTCCCGGAATCGTCATCATAACAACAGTTGTGATAAAGTATAAGGATTACGGAGGATGAGGATGATGATAATAATAATCGAATACCAATCGTCATGAATTATTTACCTGTGCTTTTCCCCAAATGACAGCCGCCGGCTGCAGCTTCTTCCCATCGTCGTAACCAGCATAACAATTACGATACGAGGGGGAGGAGGAGGAGGAGGAGGAGGCGAATCCCGCCCGCCCCATCTCCGGGGCGCCCCCCACGGCCTGGGTCCCCCTCGGCTGCCCCCTCGCGGCCGTTCGGGGCTTTGCCCCCCGCTCCCCGCTCAGCATCCCCAGCCCCGGCCGGGGCAGGGCGCGCGGGCGCCGCGCCTGGCTCGGCTCGGCAGAGGGAGCCCGGCCGAGCACGGGCACAGCAGAGGCGTCCTCCGCCCATTTCCGCGGGGACGGCACCGGGTCATATGAGTCGGCCGGGCGGGCGGGCCGAGCCAGCGGCGGCGGCGGCGGCGGCGGCAGCAACAGCTGCAACAGCTGCCAGCGCGGCGGCTGCTGCAAGCGCGGCGTCCGCGGAGCGTCCCGGGCGCGGAGAGGCGGCGGCGGCGGCGGCGGCGGCGGGGCTGTCGCTCCTGGTGCTGCGGCGTCGGGGCTGCTCCGGGGGCGACGCCCGCCGCGCTGCCCCACCATGGACGAAGACGGCGGCGGCGGGGGAAGCGGTGAGCAAGGCCGGCGGCGGCCGGAGCGCATCCGACCGGGGGAGAAGCTCCGGCCGGGCGCCCGGGGAAAGCGGGGGAGGCGGAAGGCTCTTTGCCCTCCCCGCGCCGGGGCCGGACGAGAGCGCCTCTGAGCGCGTGCAGAGGAGCTGCCCTGCGCTTCACGCCGGGCGTTCGGGGTCCCTCTGGTGGTCCGGCTTGGGGGGCGCCTCTTGGGCGTCTTTGGGGGGGCGGGGGGGGGCGGCAGGCGATGGACCTCCGGTTTGGGAGGCTTGGGGGGCGCTCGGGGCACGCCTCGGCCCCTTCCCACGCTCCGCCTTGGCAGGGATGCGAAAGAGCAGCCAAAACGCTGGCGCGGGTTTAGGGTTAACCTGGGTTGTGGGCTGGTGTGTGTGTGTGTGAACTGGTGTGGGGCACACGTGCACACGCGCACACACACACACACCCAGGGCGAGTGTGTGATTCCGCCGCGTTGTGGGCGAAGCTGGGGAAATGCCTTATCTCAGCAAAGTCAGAACAGGACAGGCGGACTGGCGTCCTCTGGCCTCGGTGCCAACTGTGCCAACCTCCCGCCACCCTGTCCCGGGGTCAGGGATGATGGACGCTGGAGTCCAGCCGCAGTCACGGGGCCGCTGGCATCCTGCCGGGGTGCAGTGAGATTGTTTCGGGCTTGGGAGTTGATAATATTTGGTGCCTGCTATTAATAGTTGTATGCAAAGCTAAGTGGAGACTTTAATGGGAATTATTTTCTAGCCCCCTGTGCATTTTGGTTCCTCTCTGCCGCTGGTCTGAGCCCTAGATTCTAGACCCCCAAATTCTGTTTTTATCCCCATGGACCCCCCCCCCCACCTGTCTTTATTTCTGTCCATGGAAGGTCCTGGAGCCGGATCTCTTCGTTTATATGCTTTTTTGTCAATTTTGTGTGTGCGATTTCTGACTGAGAAGTTGAACTTACTCAGCTCTTCTGCCCTCAGTGGAACCAAAGGGATTGCCAAAATGTTCCCTCGCTCCACTCTTCTGGTTCTGCATGGTTGAAGAAGCAAAGTCCTTGGTTTGTTAAGGATCAGCTTGACTTACAGTCACTGGTAAACAGCAGGGTCCTCCTGGTTCACATAAGCCAGCATTGAAAAATGAAAAATAACTAGGCCTTTTCTCTGCCATTCCCTCTCCGTTTGGGGTCTGGTGTTCTGTTGGCCATGACCAGGGATAAAATGTTGTTTGGCCTTTGTTCTCCTGAATGACCAGAGTCCACTCCAGTTTCGTATTTAAAAAAAACAACGGCCTCCGAATTAGTAGATTAGGCGATTGAGTTAAAGAACAACCCTTCCCCTGGATTTGCGTGACATCCCAAACCCAAAACAACTTTCCTTCATCCGCATAACATCAAAGCCTGCATAATCCCTATTTTTGAGACGGGATCTGGTTTTTCAATTCCTAGCTGAGCATAAAAGATCTGTAGTCCAGCACATCTGGGAGAGCAGACACAGCTGGGCCGACTTCTGGGGAAGTTGTGCTCTGTGATCAAGCTGCAGTTAAGTTGTCTTCTATCTGTCCAGGCAGAGGTTACTCTAAAACTGTTGCGGCCAAGGATGTCCACAGGGCATGGTCAAAAAAGTCAAGATGGCGACGCCTGGTTGCAAGGTTCAACCACCCCACCCCACCCCATCCCTTCCTTCTCATCCTTTTCTTTCATTTTTCAATGATTTCATTGAGAATTACATTAAACAGGTAAAACTAGTAGAAGAAAAAACAAAGAAGTGCAGAAAAAAAATCCCCCCCCAAAAGAAGAAAAAGAAAAAGAAACTTCCCCCTTTATCCCCAACAGGTATATTCCACATTAACAACTTACTACTGCCCCTTAAAATACAACCAAATAGATCTTCATTCCATACCTCAGCCCATTTTCTATCAATTCATCTCTAAATCTTCAGCGTTCCTTAGGTCCAGTAAAAATTCACAAAAATACCTAGCAATACTATATTTGTATTTTTATATTTTATAATGTATCTTTTTAATTGATATTTAATTTCTACTGTTTTAATTTGTTTGTAAACTGCCCAGAGTTGTTTTCGAGATAGGTGGTAGAAAAATACGATAAACAAACAAATAAATAAATGAAACAACGTAAGCCTATCGTCCCCCTTTCCATTTAAACAAAATCCCCCTGATCCTTCTCTTTCGTAATCAAACTCTAATCCCAATTCACAATGAAACCTTACCAAAAAAATTAAAGACCATTAAGCATTCCCAGAAAGAGCGACCCCTTATTTCCATATCAAAAAACAACGTAGATATTGCAAAGTCCTTCTCATCCTTTTCGATGTCAATATCCCCATTCATGCCTTCTGACGCCTTTGGCTTCCCAAGCTTCACCCCTTCTGCCATTCACCACCCCACATTTCCCCCCCCCCAGATGGCTTTCTTTGGATGGGGGGGCCAACAACCCCATTTCCAGATGCCCCTTGTGATAAAGAAGTGGCTTGTTGGAAGGGACGCCCCGGATTGGGATTTTCTGATGGGAGAAGCGAGTCCTTTGAGCAGATTCATCTGTGGGGAGGCTGCTCTGAGTCGCATGGAGGACAATTAGAAGCTCTGTTTTATGCTGTAACCTAAGTTATGGATTCCCACCCCACCCCGCTCTGCACTGCGTTTCCCCCTGAAAGGTCAACTGTTTCTGAAAAGAAGGAAAATGAAAGCTTGGTTGTTTGGGGTCGTGTCAAGGGTTGGAAAAAGCAATGAATGAATGCATGCATGATTAGGCCTGGATATAAAGATCCAATAGAAATGGAGGAAGTTGGTCGTAGGGCCATCGGAGCCCAACAGAGGCTGAGGTTCATGCTTTCGCACGGTTGGTTCGTGCCGATTCTCTCAAGGCCAACCATAAATGGTGGCTTCTTGTTTTCTGACACAGGGTGACCATTGTCTGTTTTTGGTGTGGTTGACAGACATGCCCAAAAGATGTTCCCTTTGCCATTGCCAACCACTCTTCCAGTTTGCGCAGCTGACTAGGCCAGGGTTTACTTAACCATGATTTCTTCAATAGGCCATAATGTGGCTTGTTAGGCTTTTGGCTTAGTGGATGTGTAAATGTCAGCAGATGGGGTTGTAAACCAGGGTTTATGGCTTTGGGTGATACATGAACCCAACTGTGGTGGATTCCTCCGTCAGCTTTGGTTAGAACCAACAGCGGCTTAGTGTGAGGTGGGAACTGAGCCAGTGTGTGACAGTGGCTCAGTTTACACATTGCACTAAGCCAGTGTTTCTCAACCTCAGCAACTTTAAGATGCATGGACTTCAACTCCCAGAATTATGGGAGCTGAAGTCCATGCATCTTAAAGTTTCTTCGGGATCTTCTCAATCTTGACAACTGCACTTAGCCATCAGGGTCTGTGTTGCTTTGGCTCGGTATCTTGCCCTAATGCAGTCAATTTGGCTTACAAACCCTGGTTTCTAGCTCAACTTAAATGAACCTGGCCTGTTGTGACAAATTCATTACCCAAGATGGTTACGGTTACTGAATGTGCAAACTCAGTTGTTGTGCTTTTACGCTGCAGCATTTGATTTGGCATTGTTGCTGTCAGCCCAGCCAGACTTGCTGGAGGCTTCCTCGAGTTCCAGGTTTCCATAGGCATTTACTGAAATGTTTGTAAACAGCTCTCATAGTCCAAACAGCATATCTGTGTATCTGCAGGACCTTTTTGGCGGTGTGCCTGGCTGTGGAGTTATCGCCATGTTTGAATTTCAGGTAGAAATTTTACCCCCCAAAAAGCATTTCAGAGGTGTATTGGGTTAACTTGGCGTGGGCTTTAGAGGCGAACCAATCAGGGACAAATTCTTTTCCTTGAACAGTATGGTGTTTCATGTTCAAGCTGCTCCTGCTTTTCTTATTAAATTTAAATATATATGTTTGTGCAGAGTTCGAGTACTGTAAACGTGGTTTCTCGGTTGTGATCATTTCATTAGTGTACTAGGCCATATCATTAGGACCTGCTTTGTGCTGTTGCAGTCACCATCTTGACTTTTTTGCCCCCCTTGCAGGCCCCCAACCTTGAAGAACAACTCCAGCAGTGCACCATGCCAACTCTGAGCTGCAAATATTTGCTACTGTTGCAAATGTTAATCTTGACCCGAAAGGTGGAAACGTATAGATTAGAATGCCATTTAAATGCGTATGACAGAAAGTTAGTTAGTTAGTTAGTTTGTTTGTTTATTTATCAATCAAATTTATCACTGCCCATCTCCCAAAAGGGACTCTGGGCGGTTATGCGCTGAGCCTTGAAACTTTTCCAATGAAGTTGCATGATAGTGTTCATTAGGATGCGGATATGTCACGTCTTGCCCAGAGGTGCATGAGTAATTGTCGCTTTATGACTGCAAGCATCCGATATAAGAAACCAGAGTTCCAAAACTTAGTGGGTGTGGTGCATTTATCTTGAGAAGGAGAGGAAAATATGCAGGGATGAATCAATGGCATGTAGCAAGGAGTCTATAAACAAACAGTGCTACCATAGATATCTCTCAGCATCTATTGCCCCAGCTGTTCAGTCAGCTGCAGATATGAAAGAGTTACATTGGAAAGAAAGCAAAAATCATGTCAGGGTCGCTTTAAGCCAGGGTTTCTCAACCAGGGTTGCATGGCATCCTCGGTTCTGCGAGAGGTCCCTAGGGGTTCCCTTGGAGATCATGATTTATTTAAAAAATTATTTCAAATTCGGGTAACTTCACATTAAAGAGGTAAGTTTCATTCTTATTTTTAGCTTAAGAACACTGTTAAGGCATATTGACAGGCCTACCTATGAAACTAATAGAATCATTTGGTAACTTCTGGCCTCTCTTTGAGCCTGAATGGGCAGGGGTTCCTTCCCCATGGCCTGAAAAATATTTCAAGGGTTCCTCCAGGGTCAGAAGGTTGAGAAAGGCTGCTTTAAGCCATTTTTGTCTGCTACAAAACTGGAGTGGGGGGGCAGAGAGGGAATAGAAGAGGTACCGAATTAGCAATCACATCAACAAAGCTGAACTTTCTGTATTTAAAATACTTTGGTAGGTGGTGCGCTCCAGGTTTAAAAATAATAACAGGGTCAATGTACAGTGCAGCTTGCCTAGTTTAAACCAAGAATGTGGTGCTGTGGATAAATTGTTCGCCTCTACTGCAAGCTGAGTTTTCACCACTGGCTAAAAAAGGTGGATTTTGATGTTCACAGCTACTGTAGTTTGCACATTGTGGTGCGGGCTTTGCCTGAGGTGCCAACCTGGTAGCTCATTCATAAACCATGGTTCATTCAATAAACCATGGTTCGTTCAATAAACCATGGTTAACCAAAACAAGGGTTAGTATAATGACAGGACTTAGTTCACAATTGCATCAGACTATGGTTTTCAACCAGCCAGCCTTGTTGACTAAGCTTTTTCGTTAAGCCAGAAATCTGACTTACCAAGTTGAGTGACCGCATTGGCTTAGCGTAAAGAAGTGAATCACGTTGCATCTTGAGGTGGTGTCGGAACCCAGCCAAAGGGCTGACGAAATCTGGGTGCCAAATACAAAAGGGAAGGGAAATCTTAAAGTAATGTTAGTTAATCTTGGGCTGAGAGTTTCTCCATTCTTGATCTTCGCCAACTATAAAGCTCTGTTGCTTCAAAATTCATTTGGGGTTGTTGGTGGCTCCAGCCGGTAGACTTCCTAATGTCTGCAAAGCGGCCTGCTTGGGGTCAGATGAAGCGCTTTGGACCAAGAGGCAAGTGTGGGAATAATCCTAAAGAGATTTTCCCTTCGGTGCGAGCAACACCACCGGTAAAATATCCGGGTAGCCATGGGGGTCTGTCTTCAGCAGCTTTTATGAAAACATCTAAAGATGCTCTTTAGGGAAAATGTCTCATGAGACTGAAGGGATCCAAGATGCCACAGGAGAAGCAGAGGGCCATGGGGCAGCGAGAGATCGTTTGTCTCGCCTCTCCTCGGTGTTGCAAAACTAACAAGAAAAGCCTCTTGATGTGGTTTCCTTTAATTTTCACAGTTCGTTTGGATGACCTAATATGCATACACACAAATTCTCACGCGTCTACATACTCCTCCCCATTCCTCTCTTTATGCTTTGTAAGGGAGCCCTTTTGTTTTACAGAGCGGTGGTCCTTGAACTTGATTACTACGGTGGGATTTTATTTTTTTAAGGCAGGGGAGAATCAAGCTGTGGTTGGTGTTTCTCCTGCAGCCCCTTCAAAGGACATAGAACTTCCAGACAGGCCTTTGTCTTCTTTTGGACATAGGGAGATCTTCCCAATCCAAGGGTTATTTCTACTGTTCTTAGCTGGAAAGTTAGCATTTCTTCGTTAGGGTAAACCTACTTAATTTATTCTTCCCTCCTAGCTCTGTAGTGGAAAATCTACTTTCCTTTTATAGCTGTCTTTGTTTAGAATTATGGAACTGGAAAGAGTTATTGAACTTGAACACTATTTGCTCAACGCAGCAATCCAAATTAAAATTTAGTGGAAAGTTAGTTGTCCAACATCTTTGTGAAACATCTCATGAAGATATGTTCTTCATCTTTTCTAACTTTGAACCTGGCTTCCAGTATGACTGTTGCTGTATCTCCTGAATTCTCTGACAATAGAGAACGGGTTTTGACCTTCCTCTGTGTGAACTGCTGTGGCTGATCAGCAACATATAAGCGCAAGAAAGAAATGCATCAAATGGGCTGCTGTAATATTCATCTCCTTCACCTTTGTCTAAGTTTTTGCAGCTGCTTCCTTAATAACTGTAGAGCAGCCTTCCTTAAATCTGGTGCGTTCTCAAGCCTGTTGGATTTTAATGAAAATAGGTCATGGCTTTAGGAGTGAGAAATTAACTGGCTACTGATTTTCCATTCTGGGTTATGAATCTTGGTTCTAAGTACAAGGAACTTTGAACTGAACCAACTCATGGTGGTGATGATACTCGTGTGTGTGTGTGTGTGTGAGAATATATATTAGTGTATTGGCCCATATTCAGATTTTCTCCCATAGCTTCAGTTGATGGAAACTTCTAATTAACCACATTGGCGTTTTTGAGTAACTTGAATTTTTGCATCTAGTGTGGCTTTTGATATTAGTCTCCTCCCTCCCTCTCTCCCTCACCCCTTTCTTTCTTTTCTTTTCTTTCTTTCTTTCTTTCTTTCTTTCTTTCTTTCTTTCTTTCTTTCTTTCTTTCTTTCTTCTTTTTTTCGACTTTATTAAAATGGTAAGTAAGGGATTTGTTTCCAGGACCAAAGCCCAGCCTGGTACTGAGTAAGAACGCTTCCTGAATTCAGATTCCTTGTATAATATGTCCTCAGAGATCTGGTATCCTGCACATCCTTCATTTATTTATTTTGCTTGCTTGAAACAGAGACTCAACTGCAGCTGCTTTGGGGAACTTGTTCTCTTTTCTTCCCTTTTTAAAATAAATACGGCATTTGTTTATGAATCGTCTGTGTCATCAGAAACTCCTACAGCTTTATTTCGTGATGGTTCGTTTGCACTCATGAATTGAGGGGGGGATGGTTCTTCCTTTAAGAAAGAAAGAATGAACATTTTTAAACACAGCAGTGGGAAAATGCAAAGGATATAGAGAGATGCATTTTTGGAAGATGATGCCCTTAGAGGCAGAAGAAACAGGTCTGATTAATACAGGATGTTAATGGTTCCTGGGGGAGTAAAAAATATCAGCTGCACAATCAATGGCTTGCCTCTTTTTGTGGGTGTTACAGGTGCAATGCACATGAAAAACAAGGGCATAACACCACTGTGGTCTAGTCCAGCGTTTCTCAACCTGGGCTACTTTAAGATGTGTGGAATTCTGGGAGTTGGTCCACACATCTTAAGGTTGCCAAGGTTGAGAAACACTGGTCTAGTCTGATGCGTAGGCCAGGCCATTGGACCGAGTGCTGAACACTAGTTTGGTTTGCTTATTTGTGGCTTCTGTTGTGCAATCCAAACATGGTCGTCTACAGAAGTCACAGGTTATGACTTAGCACATAACTGTGAACCTAGTCAGCTGCGGTTTATTTAGCACATGAAGGCAGGGGTGCCCACAGGGTATAGTCAAAAACGTCCAGATGGTGGTCACGATGGTGCAATGTCCACTGGTGGTTTTATGTGTGTCACCAAATTCCAACATAGGGTTGCATTTGAATATGGCCCCAGTGCAGAGAACGTCCCTTGGATTAGTCAAATTGATAACTAGTTAAATAATTCAAGCTAAAGCCCTCAGTATACCTCTCTTATTTTGGGCAATCTCATATCCAAAACTATATACCAACATTGCCACTTTTTGCCCCCTTTTGATTTTGTCTTTAATTGTCTTGTTGACTTGGGCTGGAGAATAATGAAGTGGCCAAGAAGATGAGCTGTTTTGTTGTTGTTGAAGGATCAGTGTTAGTTAATAAGGAGGTCACTAAGCTTTTTGCTAACACAGTACAGAGTTTGGGTGTCTGATCTGGTGCACGCCATCTCCAAGCAGGTTGGAGATGAGAAAATATTTGTTAAAATTATTCTTCTCATCTCTCACCAACAACAGCCCTCCCTTGGACTGAGGAGACATCTGCAGAGGAATAGGGTGCAATTGAGCCACTGGTGCCTGGTGGAACATGCATACATATGCACAGGCTAAAGAAAAGTTTGCGGTGGCAGCTTAAATTTTGGCGTGTTCTGTTTCTAGTGATTGGGCATCCTTGGAAGTTCAGTTCTTTCCCCCTGTGCCCATCCCTATTAATCTCTGCCTTTTTACTTAGACATTTGACATCCCTGTTCCTCCACTTGAGTTAGCAGATGCTCCATGAAGCAAATGTTGTTTGGCACTGCTGTGTTTTCTTTTTCTTGGCAGCAGACACACACCATTCACGAGAAAGCCATGTGTGTGTTGGTTTTTTGTCTTCTTTTTTTGCTGCTCCTGGGAGATTTACCCAAAGAAGGAAACAGCTCAACCTGTTTGGTTGCTATGAAGTACAAAGGCTCATATTTATGTCTTGGGTGAACATCTGTGTTGGGTTTATTTGGTTTCCTTTTGGAGGTTCTCAAAACTTGGTGGTGTGATGTTTTAAGTATTCCTTTAAAAAACCCAAACAAAGCATCAATGTGATTACATCCAACTGGACTCTCTTCTTGCCAACACCTCTTAAGTGGTCCTTAATGGATGCTAAAACTGAGTGGGAACAGCCTTCAAGGAAGAGCGAAAGAAGAGAGCAGAGTAAGAGCCCAGACGACATGATTTGTTAACCTTTCTCTTCTGATGGTCACCAACCCACTAGGTGTTATGAGAAGCCCAGGACACAGGATGTAAACCCAGGAGCACCCTTCTTCTTGCATTCACCAGCAGCTCTTACACAGGGAGGTGCCACCTTTGATACTAGGAGTTACACAGTCTGAACTTGGAGGAGGCGAACTGTTAAGAGAAGAACAAGCCAGCATTCCCAGTTTGCACATGATTTAAGGATCATGCGCAAACTAAGAATGCTGGCTTATTCTCTTAACAGTTCACCTCCTCCAAGTTCAGACCGTGTAACTTCTAGTATCAAAGGCGGCATCTCCCTCAGTAACAGCTGCTGGTGAATTCACAATTCTCATTCCCTAATTTATTAAAGGATAGAATGTGCACATTCTGGAGGGCTGTTCATTCAAAACGAAGCCCACCAGAAACCAGCATTGTATATTGTAGAGAGTAAGGAAGATGACCTTGGTGAGGGAGAGATGGGTGGTGAATAAATTTATAAAATAAATAAAAATCTATAAATAAAATATGCAGGAACCTTTACCTAGGCAAAAGGGGCGTAAACACACTTTAAGTCCCGAGCAATGAGATGACATTGGGAAGTGGCTCAGACAGACCCCTCCCCAATTTAATGGAATATAAAGAGGGGGAGGAGATGCAGCACCCATCAGGCTTGCAAAATTCTGGTTTTATAGCCAATCTCAATCAAAGCAGTCACAGCCTTCCTGTGGAGTTGATTTCCTGGTATGGTCTACTTCAGCCTTTCTCAACTTTTTGACCCTGGAGGAACCCTTGAGATATTTCTCAGGCCTCGGGGAAGGAACCCCTGCCCATTCAGGCTCAAAGATAGGCCGGAAGTTACAAAAGTATTATATTAGTTTCTTTTTTTTAAATTAATGTTATTAGATAAAAAGTTTAAACATAAACTTACATATAAACACAATTACACATTACAATACTGGTACTTATAGAGAGAAGAAAGGGAAAAGAAAGAAAGAGAAAAAGAAAAGAGAGGTTTAAAAAAACAGGATTTCCAACAATCTAAACGGTGGATCTTTATGTCTTAACATATTATCTACTTTTCTTAATCCCATAATGTAACATCTCTATTTCTATTTAAATTATATAATTAATGTAATTAATATTTACATTTTATATATCCATTGATACTTTTTGCATCGATTCGATATAGTTGAAAAAGGGTTTCCAGTCGTTTTTAAAATCGTCTATGTTTTTGTCATTTAGTTGATCAGTAAGTCTTGCCATCTGTGCTAAATCCAAAGATAAAAGTATTATATTAGTGTCATGGGTAGGCCTGTGTCATGAGTACGGATGGTGAGGAGGAGGAGGCCCCTATCCAGGGAGGAAAACGCCTGCGTAGTTTAGAGGCTTTGAACTGTCCTTCGAAGAAACTCAGAGCAGACCTGCCTTGAGTTTGGAGGTTTATCTGTCTGGGTTTCCCACACTCCTTCAGTTTGGTAGGATTTTCTGTCTACTAGAGCAGTTAATAAACACTAGAGACCTATTCCTCATCTCGGTGTGGTTCCTGCTTGTCAGGACAGCCTGTCTAGATGCATTAACAGTGTTCTTCAACTGAAAATAAAGAATGAAACTTGCCTTTTGAATGTGAAGTGGCCCGAATTTGAAATAATTTTTTAAATAAATCGTGATCTCCCAGGGAACCCCTTGTGATCTCTCGTGGAACCCGAGGGTGCCACAGAACCCTGGTGGAGAAACCCTGGTCTACTCAGTGGGGCTGACACACATATTTGTTCATGCGTCAAGAAGTTTTGTGTAGAGAGGTAAACTTTGTATTATTTGCAGGTGCTTGTTTGGAATGCACACTCTGTCCATACAAGGAGTAATCGTGTCACAAGAACTCGTAGGCAATAGTGAGCTAGTACTTTTTTTCCCACCATGATACAAAAAATGCAGGGAAAAATAAGTGGGTGTGGTCAGTACTTAGAAAATGATTGAACACCCCCTCCCCCAAGCGGAATCTATTCTCAGATTAAAATTTGATCTTCTTTTACTGCCTTGTCTGGTTGACGTCTGAATATAGATTCTACAGGGGATTTCGTGTTACTGCTTTCTCAATTTGTTCATCATTCTTGACGTTGGTTAAACCGCATTCTTGGAACAAACTCGTTTGGATTTGACTAATAACTAGAATGCTGTTTTTTGAGTCACTCTCCCATTTCTGCTTAGCTCTTGACACCTTTTGAAAGGGTCCCCAGAAATACTCTAAGCAACTGAAATATTTTAGGGTGGGAAATTGCAGGAAAAGCAGAGTTTTCTTGCATCTGCTTCTTGAATTGCAGGACATAAACCTGGACCAGTGTTTCTCAACCTTGGCGGCTTTAAGGTGTGTGGACGTCAACTCCCAGAATTCCCCAGCCAGCAAGGCTGGCTGGGGAATTCTGGAAGTTGACGTCCACACACCTTAAAGCCACCAAGGTTGAGAAACACTGACCTAGACATTCAATAGCCTTGTGGACTAAACATTTCGTTCTGAATGAAAGCAAATATTCTCAGATTTCTAATCTCCTGCTGGCCCTTTTGGGTGCAATTCTTTCTATAGCTAATATATAACTGCTTAGTTTCTCATTAATGGCGAGGAACAGCCTTGACGGTTTTTGAAGCCTAGGCTGAAAAGTGTAGCTGGTTGGGATGATTTTTGCATCCTGAATATGAAAATACTCCTTATTAATTTTAATGTGCAAGGGGAAATGTGAGAGCTTTCAAAACCCTTGGAATGTCCAGTTATATCGCTTAATCTTGCCCGGGCCTTATAGGAGAATATCTGTAATTTATCGATTTGATTCATTGCCCAGAACACCGTGGACTTCCTGCCTACGTTTCAACAAGCACTTGCATATTTCCCTTTCACTCACTCTTGATGCCTTGTAACCCCTTAGTCCTTTCTTTCAGATATTTTAGCGATTAGTTCAGTGATCATAAATAATGTATATTTTTAGCTGTCTGATATTCCCAGAACTCTAGTTCTCCAGAAAAAATGTTGGAGATTTGCAGAAGTATCCATGAATGAAGAGGAAATGTGATTTGGACAGAATAACCCTATGTTATCCTTGAGATGCTTTTGGCTGTCCAGACATCTCTGGAAGAGATTCACTTAAAACTTGCTTGCTCCATAAAAAGTTTGTTCTATTACGTTCATACATAATCTGCATAAACCACAGTTGGCCGGATTCACACAACAGTCGAAGCCAAAACCAAACAACCACATGATGGTTTTTGCATTCTGTGAACCCAGCCTTAGAAATGCTAAGTAAGCTGGTTTATGGCTGCTACTACCCTAGTTTATATTTTGCCCTAAATGTTAGTTACAGCAAACTGTAATTGATGGGGCTTGTACCACATGCTAAGCCATGATGAATACAGGTAGTCCTCGACTTACAACCACAATTAGGACTGGAACTTCCGTTGCTAAGTGAGACGGTTGTTAAGCGAGTCATGCCCAATTTTACAACCTTTTTGCCGCAGTCATTAAGCGAATCACCATGTCGTTAAATGGAACACATGGTTGTTAAGTGAATCCAGCTTCCCCCATTGACTTTGCTTGTCAGAAGCCAACTGGGAAGGTCGCAAATGGCGATCATGTGACCATGAAATGCTGCAACGGTCATAAATACACCCTGGTTGCCAAGAGCCTGAATTTTGATCATGTGACTTCAAAGATGCTGTGACAGTCGTAAGTGTGAGGACTGGTCATAAATCACTTTTTTCAGCGCCGTCATTGAACGGTCACTAAACCAATGGTCGTAAGTCCAGGACAACCTGTCAGCTATAGGAGTTGGAGTTGTACTCTGTCTTGACAGAGCCAAACAAGCCACATTTGGGCTATTGCGAACACTAGCAATAATGATACATGTACAATTGTGGCAACACAACTGCATCAGTTTGGCCCATTTGAGACTTGAAAGCAGCTAATTTTAGGAATTTGATTCATTATGCAGAAGAAGCTCATCTGTATGAAGACAGAAGGAAGTGTGAGAAGAAATAAAAAAAAACCCTCTTTGCATTGTTTGGTAGACGTTGGGACAGAGAGGACCTCAGACAGACTTCCAGGATTCTTTTATTATACCCTGCAACCATAAAGTAGCATTCCTAGAATCTTGCAGGCTCTGTTTCTTGACTTGGCCCACCTCGAAGGGCTGACACAGGCTACAAGCCTTCCCCACGTCTTCAGCCAGGATGGTTACTGGTGGTGGGTAGTTATGGCACCTTAACTCTCCTGCAGTGGACCCATGAAGAGCTCTGTGGGTCAACAGGATAAGCATTGAACATTTCTGTTGTGCAACATCTAGGTGCGACGTCTTTTGTCCCCTGCCACACCATCTGGTGACCTAAATGTGGCTACTGCATTTAGGGCAATGGCATGTCTCGAAATAGCTCCAAAAGATTGTTTACAGATTGGCTGCTGCAGGATAGATTCAATCCAAGGGAATTGGAAAATATGCAGCTGGGCCCTACAGCTGTTAGGTATTTTTTCCTAAGCCTCTCTCATCTCCTGAAATGAAACTTTCGGCACAGGAGAGTGTGCATTGTCCCAAGTTTCTGTGTGCAGTACCTGATGATCTACTGGTACAAATTGTTCCATAGCGTTCCAATCGCAGGAAAACTTAGGCAAAGTTTAGATTAAGCTGAGATGCCATCTGGGACCCACAGAAAAGCAACTGATCTTAACTTCTGTCCGGGACTGCAAATATATGCAGGAGACACGGATCTTGGCTCAGCAGTTGGGTCTGCATGGTGCATAAATGTGGTTTGTTTCGTTTGGACTTGGGCACGTGTGAACCTAGCTGTTTATGGCTTCTTTGGTCAACTGTGGTTTCGTAAATGCCAGCTTGGTGAGCTGGGTGAAAGCGGCCCTTGGCTCTGTTCCTGCGGCACGCTAAGCCAAACCCAGCAGACCACACTGCAACATAGCTGGAGGGCTGAGCCCAGTCACCTTGTCCTGTGAAATGTCCAGCCGTGGCAGTTTTAAAGTAAACATACAAGAAAATGGGGACATGTGATCTCTGAAAGCTGTGCTTTTATTTAACTTGCCCTAAATGGCTGACTCATGCAGGCAAATTTCCTGCTTTGTAACATCGGGTATGCCTTTTTGTCAATTATTATTTTGTTCTGTTTTCATTAGGACATTTCAGAGGCCTTTGGTATTGTGGGCATTTACGTTATGGGGAAAATGACATGAGAGTTCTCTTTCCCATCTTGGAAGGGAGCAACCGATCCATCCTGCTCTTTGCAAAATTAGGTTGTGACACCATTAGGGGCCTTGGTTCAAAAGACATCTACGAAATATCAGCCTGTGACCTGATTCACCAATGTGTTTTCTTGGAGAAGTGGCATCCGCTAATTTTGAGTAAAGCATGACACCGTAACGTTGGGATTTGCTAATCCTAGTGGCTGAGTTCACAGGATTATTAATTAAGCTGGTGTTGACTCTTAGCAACCACATAAATCTTCTCCAAAATGATATGTCCTGAAGGGCCAGGTTGGGGCACATTGTGCTTGAGAAGGTCTGTCGATGTGGTCTCCCAATGGTGCACCCACCGCCACTGTAACTGAGTCCACCCACCTTGCTGCTGGTCGTCCTCTTCTTCTCTTTCCTTCCCCCTTTCCCAGCATTATAGACTTCTCCAGAGAACTAGATCTTCATGTTGATTGATTATGTGCCATCAAGTCAGTGCCAACTTTCACTGAACACATAGATAGATTTCCTCCATGACGATCTGTCCCCAACCTGGTCCTTCAGCTCTTCCAACAGTGCACCCATCACCCCTGTAACTGAGTCCTTCCACCTTGCTGCTGGTCGTCCTCTTCTCTTTCCTTCCACCTTTCCCAGCATTATAGACTTCTCCAGAGAGCTGGGTCTTTGCATAATGGTCCAACATATGATAGTTGGACCAAAATATGATACTTTGAGCTTGATCATTTGTGCTTTGAGTGAGAACTCTGGATGGATTGTTCTGTGATCACAGAATTATGGCCAGTAGTAAATACACCAAGTTAAGCTGCTCTTAGAGTAGTTGTGGGGGCAAATACATGCTGTACCCCTCGCTTTGAGTTACAGCACTGAGGTTCCGGTTTCCTAAAGTGAAGCAAGAAAGCTATTGTGGAAATATAGCTGAGCAAAGGGAAGTGCGCCCATGGGCATAGTGTTATGGGTAGGTGTTATACCTTGTCTCAAAAGGACCTCTTGGTGCTTGACTGTTTCACAGCAACATACATAACAAAAGTGAGATTTCAATAGATGCTAATAGTGTGGAAATAAGAGGTGTGTCGCACGGTTAGGAGAATATGATTTCACACACATTTATATGCGTGTCTGCTGGAGAAAAGTTTATTTTAAAAGAGAATTAAGACTACTTCAGATTCTGGAGGCTTTGCTTGCATTAACATTTCACAAATTCCTCAAGAAGCTGACTTTTCTGCTTGCATATTCATCGTTGCGTTAGCCTTGTGCTGGTCTAAGATCGCAATAAACGATTGATTGATATTCCTTGGTTGATCTTGCTCAGCTCTTCCTGAGACTCAAAAAGGTGTCTTGGATGATCCAGTATGCCTAGAGATGCTTATAATTTTTCTGAAAGCCTTGAGGAAACCAGTAATAAAAATGAAGTAGATATAATTCTCCTTTCACTGGGGTTCATGGGAGGGTAGATTTGACATGCATGTGCTTTCATAGTGTTACTTTTAAAAGTCCGTATGGAATTAATCAATGGGGGGGATTTCTATAGTGTTGTTTTTTTTAATTTTATTTTTTAAAATCAGATGCAAGGCACATGTGGGACCAAACAGAAAAAAAAAACTGTTGGGTCACATGTTGGAAAAATTAATTTATCACAATGTAGGTCAGATTTTCCCACTGCTTACTAGGCTCTTGAGCATTGTAAACATGGCTTTCGATCATGTGGGAATAACACAGGATCCAGCTGTCAGGGGATTTTTTTTTGCTTGTGAATGAGTGTGGTTTAGCAGTGGTCAAGTCTAACTCATTGTGTAAAAATTCTCAAGGAAGAGGGCAGGGTGGGAAAAAAGTGACGCCGTGTAAAAGTATTCAAGGAAAAGCAAACAGGAAATCTGGCTCTCCATTTCAGGCCTGTTATTTAGATGCCATATTGAAATAATTAAAAAAACCCCACAGCTTACATCTTTAGTTTTTCCATGGTCGGCGCCTGCATATTTTTATTTTTCCTTTCAAAATTAAGTAACAGTTGGATCACAAAAAGCCGACATACTTCCCAGCTGCAATGCCTGTGTTCTTGATTGAAATTCATGCAATCTTCCTGTGCTTTTAGAAAACTACATAAAAAAAAAACCCTTGCTTTTATATGGAGAAAAATGTCTTGATGGACCAGTTCTCCACGTTAGATGTGGGGGACCTGTGGCCCTCAAACCATCACTGAACTACAAATCCCAGCATCCCTTGCCACTGACTAGAAAGGCCGGGACTGCTGGGAGTTGTAATTCGCAACACCTGGAAGGCTGCAGATTTCCACATCTGCTGGAGTCTTTCCCACCAAATAGAAATAAAACAAAAAGTTGCAGGGAGGGATATTGTAGTAGAGTTGTGGCTATTACCTCCTGCAGATAGTTGGTATGTTTAGTAGCTGGGCCCCAACTCAGATTAGCTTGTTGACTTATTCATCCTTTAGTAAATCATGAAGGAAATACTTATTCATCATCTGCATCTTGTCAGGTTTCTTGCATGTCCTTGCTGCTTGGCAGATGGGGGCTCTCTTTTTCCATCCCTGCCTGCATCTTAAAATAATCCAGATTAAGGAACTGACAAGGATAGTCATGCATGAATGGTGGAGAAAGGTGCTTGGCTTTGAATATTTATTTATTTTTGGGTAGGGCTCAGGAAATTGTCACCTTGAATTAATTGCTGTGGAAATGGCGTCAGGCATCATTCACGAAGATGAAAAAAAATCTTGCTTTTATAAGGAGAAAATGTGTCTTGATGGACCAGTTCTCCACGTTAGATGTGGGGGACCTGTAGTCCTCAAAACATCACTGAACTACAAATCCCAGCATCCCTTGCTGTTGACCAGAGAGGCCTGATCTTTCGGTCAAATGGAAAATCCCACCGAATAGTTATGCCACACTCTCAGAATATACCTACTTTACTTTTATTTAGGATGTATGAGTTGCTATATTCTCATTTTTGCTTGTAGGATCAAGCCAAGCCTTTGGTTGGGTCAAAAGCTTGGCTGCTTTAGAGTGTAGAGAATTTTAAATGGTCTGTGTCTTTCTTAATTGATGAGCAGAAAATTTTCCCCTTCAGAATGTCCAGGAAATTACTTTAAAATTCTATTTGTGGTGTGACTGAGTCACCAAGTTTCCTCTTTCCAGAAAGGGCACTCGATTGGACAAATTAATGAATGTTACCAGCATGCACTTTTTGGATTGTATCTTTTCCTGGTTCCTAGAAGAGATATTCTGGCTTAACCAGAGAAAACTTATCCCCAGTTGACATCAAAGTGGGCTTGATGACCAGCTACCAATTCATCCTACCATTATTCCTGCCTTTAAAGTCCTAAAGTGGCAATGTTCTTCTATGTATGTAATGCCATTGTTGTTGGAGGCCATGTTAACACCGCAGTTAATAGTATGCATCCGGGAACTATAATTAGGTATTGCAATACAATCTAATTATATCTAATTACAGTATTGGCACATTCCACCAGTCATGGTGCCATCAAAATCACTTGCTCTGCTCTGAATTCATTCTTCTGGCTAAGCTCCCTATGGGAGCTGGGCTTCTTATGAAAATATAAAATACTGCCCACAAGTTAGACATGACATTTCTGAATCCATTGGAGTGGAATGCTTAGAATCAGCGATACAATTTAGGAAAATTAAGGGGCTCTGCCCCACAACCCTCAGTTCCAACCTCAGCACTTCCAGTCATAGGTCTCCAGTACAAGCCACGATGTTGCTGTGTGTGCCACGATGTCCTCGTGCAAATGATGGGAATTATGCTATTTGCTTCATTTCCGCAATGACATCAGGACCTACCCCTCCTTACTTGCTCCCTCTTTTTGCTGGCAGGAAGTATGACAGATATTTTCTCCCTCCAGTTGAAAAGCAGAGGGTGAAAAAAGGCAACATTTTGCTGCCAGTGAAAGGCTCAATGACCAAGTTCACACCAAGTGCTGTGCCACAATGTGGTTTGTTTAGCTTTCGCTTAGGATGTTGTATTAGCTCAATCACTGTAGTTTATGCAGTGAAACCTTGATTTAGCAGACCATGATTTAGTGGAGCCTTGATTTAGCAGACCATTTAGCAGTGTCTGTTATTCCCAATTGTCTGTTAAATCAGAGAGTATGTTATTTCTGATTTACATCATTTCTGTAATGGTATCTTTGCACAAATGATGCAAATGATGCCCTTTTATGTCATTTGGGCATTGAAGACTTCACATGAGTGACATGATTTGGATCATTTGTGTAATGATGTCATGATGCTAGTGATCTGAATCACCATGGGTATTTGGTCTGTTGCATGTGAAGTGCATTGTATCAAGATTTGATATATTGGGGTTTCACTGTAATTCATAGCTTATGCCTTAAGTGTTGCAAGAACCCTTGTTCAATAAACAATGGTTAAACATTAGTGGATGGTACAATGGCCATGTGTTTTTGAAAGGGGTGGGTTGGCTAAAGTTATACCCCTAGATAATCTACACCAGCCATAATTAAATGTGTTTGTGTAGATCCCTAAACCTGTGGCAAAGGAAATCTCAGAAAAAAGCCATGTGTTCTGGAAGAGTGCGTGGGCATGCTTGATATTAAGTTTTCAGAAATAAATGGCCACAGATCAGCCCTGGCAACCTGCTTGAGAAATGAGGGGAGTTTCCTAATTAATGATGCATGTGGTATTTCCAAACGGAGGGATAGTATAGATTTCTGCCAAAAAAAAATCTTTTTTTAATTGAATGGTTAACTCTGCAGGCATAAAAAAAAGCAGTGAATGGATTCATCCTCCTACCCAGGATAGCCAAAAAAGAAGTTTGTGGGCGTGAATTTTGCCTTATCAAATATTGCTGGTTTAAAGATTCTAAGGGTTTCTTTCTGTGAATGGTGCTGCAAACATTTAATCTAGTTTTTTTACGTAATGATGGCACGTTGGCTTTTGTTTCGGATTAATTGGTCTCCTCTTCATCACAATTCAATAGATAAACCCTTGGGAAGTGAGTACTAAAATCCGTCTCCAAACTGACCACTGTTCAGCCACCTGCAGATAAAAAAAATTATTATTTGCTGTCGTTTTCCAGGCCTTGGAGTAGGCATTTCCCAATGCGATAGTGTGGTGCCGCATCCAGCGATAATGAACTGGAGGATTTGATTACCCGCTGGATCCCTTTAGCTGTACAAATTAGTGTGCAGAACTGTGGCTCTCAGAAACCAGCCAAGAATTAAATCTAAATCTAGAGTCAGCACTCTAAATTTGCTTGCAGATGGAAATCATTTTGCTTCCCGTCTGCTTCTTGCTGTTAGTAAAATGCAGTACAGATTGATTTGGGTGGCTTGCTGAAGAGCACACAAGGATAAATCACATTGACTTTCATCAGTGGTGTCGAACAGGAACAGAACAAGGGGGAACAGTTGGGGCTTGCTAAATCCCACGAATGAATTCTCCTAAGGCTGGGAAGCTGATGTTTATCACTGCCACAATTATACGTATTTTGTGCTGTGTCTTAAGCCTTCCTTGGTGTCATGTTTAGAATCATAGAATGTAAGGATCGGACAGGAACTTGGAGGACATCTAGCCCATCCCCTGCTAAGTGCAGGTATCCATTACTACAGCATCCCAAACCAATGGCCACTTAATGTCTGTTTGAACCTCTCCACAAAGGAGACTCCACCACCTCCTAAGGTAGCCCAGTCCATTGGTGAACCGCTCTTACCATTAGGAAATTCTTCCTGATGCGTAGAACATAAAGATTGGAAAGTTCCTTGGAGATCATCTAGCCCATTCCCTCCCCGGTGCAGGAATCCACTATTACACCATTCCTGACTGATGGCCCTCTGATATCTGCTTAAACATGTCAGGCCAAGGAGAGTCCTCCACTCTCTTTATTCCTGGTCTAAATATTTAAGACATATTAAGTATTAAATGTATAAGAAGAGGAAATATTTTCAGTGCCTGAGATAGAATTGATGGATGGTTATCAAATGCAGATATTGGAGAAGACTTCTGAGAATACCATGGGCAGCCAAGAAAACCAACGGGTGGATCATTGAACAAATCAACCCAAAGTTCTCACTCAAGGTACAGATGACCAGATTCAAGTTATCTTACTCTGGACACATTATGTGAAGACCCCACTCTCTGGAGAAGGCTCTGATGATGGGAAAGGTGCAAGGAAAGAGAAGAAGAGGACAACCAGCAGCAAGGTGGAGGGACTCAGTCACAGTGGTGATGAGGGCACTCTTGGAAGACCAGAAGGACCAGGTTAGGGATAGATTGTCAGGGAGAAAATTTATCTATATGTTCACTAGGAGTCAACACCAACTGATCAGTCATCAGTCAATCAATACTAACAGGGTTCTCCCCCTACACCATCTCATTCATTCAGGATGCCCATGCAACCATGGGCCCTTCCAACCATGTTAGAAGAGCTGAAGGACCAGGTTAGGGACAGATTATCCTGGAGAAAATTCATCTATGTGCTCCCCAGGAGCCAACAACTTGATGGCACATAATCAATCAAATGCAGATGATATTGACTCTTACTCATCAATTTCTTTTAAGTCGTATTGAGTTGGGTAGACTGGCTCTTTTAAGAGTTATAAACCGTTTTTTAAGTTAAGGGGCTCCTGGAGGCTTTCTGATTGTTTCAGATATGGGCCTTAAATAGGTTTTGGCGGTTATTTGCTTCTTCAGTTAGACCAGTGGGAACCAAAGATATTTCTCTTTGCACATGAACGTTGGGCACCCTCTGAGCTGCAGAAGGTAAAAAATTCCGGGGAAAGGACTACTCAGAAAGAAGATGTGTTGGAAAAAAAGTGGAATTCCTGGCAAAGGAGATTCAAGGCCCTTCTCTAATAGGACAATGGTGTGCAAAACACAGGACCCAGTTCTCTTAATTTAGCTGCAGCACAGCAAACCAAAAAAAAAAAAAATTCCTTTCTTTTGTCTGAGACATAAGACGAATTGTTGTTTTAGGAAACACGTTCTTCATTCCTTCTGGCTAAATTCAAATTCTTTGGCTTGAACATATCAGCAATCTTTGTTGGTTGGGTTTGGTCGGAGGTGGGTGGGTGGGTTGGTTGTTTCGTTACGACTTTTCTACTTGCCTCTTAGTAACATGTGGTACTAATATTACTGGTACGGGATTGCATTTTTTTTAATTAAGTCTCCCCCAGCTCCTTTTTCACTGTTGAAATATCTTTATTTTCTTCTCTTTTTTTCCCCCTTTGCATTTCTGATGTTGAGTCTGCCCTCTCTCAGGTTAATGTTGAACCTTGTAAAAAAGAATATATTCCTTAGTTCCTCTTTCTGCTTTATTAGTGACCATCATATCTAGAAAGAGAAATACATTTCTTTGTTGAGGGGCAACCGAAGACGTAAAACTCCGAGTTCCTTATTTCCATTTTTTAATGTTGTTCATGTATGAACTTTGTCTTGTTGAGCTACTATAAGCTTGAAGAATGCTGAGTGTCTTATCACACATCCTTGTGTGTCCTCCTCATACTTTACAATGGAGAGTGTGGGGGTGCTGCCCAGAAACTTTAGGGTGCCCTAAAAGCTATGAATGGCCACCTTCCTTTGCAAAATCGCCACCAAAGTATCATTTCTAATGTACCAAAAGGGGGAAAGGTACTAAAACCTCTCATTCTTTGATTTCTTGGTTTAAATTAAGCCAGTTATCTTGTGACCTCACCCACATCTGGGATGGTTGCCTCTTCCAGAAGCTGGCTGTCCTTCGGCCAAAGCTCAGGGCGTTTATCTTGCTGTGGCTTCTGTTGGAGATGAAACCTTATCTAGTGAACTTTGCACAGAATTGCAGAGTCATTGATTTTCTTGGCTTTAACATACCTTGAACAGAATAGATGGACTTGCTTTCTACCCCAGTCTTGTTCAAAGGGAAGTGTGGAAGGACTAGGACCTATTATTCTAACACTTGGTCAGCCTTTTTTCACCTTCTGAAACTTTTCTCTATGTACATTTGAGGAGTCATCCTGGATATACAAAATGGATCCGTGCTGTTTCTCCACCTGTGAGTTGGGTTGCTTCCCTCCTGAGGTTGATCTCCCAAATCCACTTGTTCAGGGCTAACTGAGCAATGGCTCATCAAACATTGCTGAATAAAAACAACCCAGGAAATCTTAAATTCTCTTTTAAAACGCGATGCTGTGTGTTGCGTATTTCATCTCCAGTGTCCGTTTACGTCTATGACTTAAAACTAACCACAGTCATTAGCCTAGTTCATACGTAACACAGATTGATTACTTCTGCGGTTCGCACATCACACTAAGCTGAGGTTTAAACATAGTTTTTTAAATTGTTGCAGTAGTTATAATTTTTTTTAATCCATTCAATCATGTCTGATTCTTGGAGACTGCCTGGACAAGTGCCTGCAGTTTTCTAGGCAGGTTTTTCGGAAGTGGTTTGCCATTGCCTCCTTCCTAGGGCTGAGAGAAAGTCACTGGCCCAGGGTCACCCGGCTGGCTTCATGGCCAAGGTGGGACTAGACCTTACATGATAAAAAAAGAAGGGTTCCTTCATTTCGATTTCTCATGTTGCATGAAACCTGTGGTTTATAAGCCATAGTTTACACCCTTACATAATACAAATATGTAAACTGTGGCTTATAAACCATAGGAATTCATGGCTTCATACAACATGAGAAATTGAAAAGAAGGAACGCTTTTAACAGCATAGAGAGATGTGAGAATCCATCCCTGAATCACAAAACCAGGACTCAGGGCAGTAACTGCTAGTAATGCCATAAACATTGAAAAAATGGGCATGGTTGCTTAAACAAAATGCTGTCATTTAAAAGTAACACAGGAAAGGAAGCCTTTCTCATCCTTGTGAGAAAGATGCATCTGTTTACAGGAACAGAATGACAGTCTTTATTTTCTAAAAATGGTTTGTGTCTGTATGAATTCATCCCTTCATTGTAAGATAGTTTACTTTGCCATTTAAAACCCGTTTATACTCATGGCATAAAAGCACATTGTGAGAGAGGACAGCAAAGTACACAAATTACAGACCTGCTTGTTATCAGATTGTGGTGTGTGATGGAAAAAAAAATAATAAGAGAACAGATGAGAATAGAAAGCATGTATTATCTGAGTTTAAATATGTATTTTTCAAAGTGTGACTGCTTGTATCACTGGGGTAAGTAAGGGACGGGTGGGTAAGAGACATCTAACTAAGTGTTTAGTTATCTGGCTGTTAGAGCTAAACAAACATTTGCCAAGCCATGTGAAGACATAATGGACTTTCAGGAGAAATGTGTGACTTCTTAGCGTTCCCCTTCCTGTAACTGCTTCACCAAGCAATGCTTTGACTTGACTGTCATCTAATCTGTCTTTGCTCTTTGGGAAGATCTAGATACACCATCTGTTCATTTCTCTGTGTTGTATGATTTGCCAAGACACCCAGATAATCTCCAGAATCCACCCTGCTCTCTAGGTTTCCTTCTGAGGAATGACCTCTCGACTAAGATATAGGGGATAAACCGGGCAATTTGGACAGGTCTGCTGTGAAGGTGGGGCAGGTGGCCCCATGACCTTGCAGGGTGAGAAGGTGAGGAGAAGGATGTCCCAATGTTTAGGTGGGAGACTTACCTGCTCCACTGTCCAAAGCCAAGATCTTCATCTGCTTTGCAAGAAAGTGGGCCTGCCAGTGAAAGAACCGCCTTTCTGAACACCAGTTCGAGATTACACCCTGTTTTATCTTTTTGGACAAAGATGTTAATTTCAAGCACCCAGAGTCATCGTAATACAAGATGGGCGGGAAAGAAATATAACAAACAAACAAATAAATAAATAAAAGTCATGAGAACCAAAGCTATTTAGAGAACTGGGTTTTCAGCATGTTTGATTAGGGAAAAAGGCCTCTGAGATCTTTTCCCTCCTGTCTTAGAAGTACAATTTCCAAAAGGAACATTTTTCTAGTGGAAAATCATCCCAGGTAATAGATATAATATGAATATTATCCAATATGGTAAGTCATGAGTTGCTTAGCGTGACTATGGCTTAATGTATTCTACAAATCCAGTAGATAGTGGCTTATTTGCTAAGCCATGGTTAAGCACATTTGCACATACAGAGTATATATATATACATACACATGTATACATACTGTGTGTGTGTGTATATATAAATGTTATACAGAAGCTGGCTAAGATAACCACCATTAAGTAGTAGAAGTTGAGTAATACTGCTGAGAAAATCTGTTTATAAGAATGGATTCAACTGGTTTATTTTATTGTAACAGCTGCTTTTAGCCTAGATACTAATCTGAAAATAATGTAGAATCAAAATTGGCCACTACATGAATTTTACAGGATTGTCTTATTTATTTAGTTATTTATTGTAATAAGTGGGAATATTAAAGGAGGCGGAATTTGAGGGCTTAGAGCTGCAATATGACCTCCCCCATAGGTGAATCCTTAAGCTGTCAGCCAATTTGAAATCTTCAAACAGAACGAAGGGGAAAATCATGAAAAAATTCAAGTGTCATCGTATCAACTCTATGTTTGCCTAATATAAATTAATTCAAGTTGAATATTGGTCTGGGTTTGTCTCAAAGGTTATCTGTGCGTGGATTGTGACAACAGAAATTTAGAACTTGTAAACAAACTTGTACTGAACTGAAAAAGTCGAAGTAGCTCGAAATGCTTTCAGATGTGTGACTCCTGAAGTTCAGAAGTCATCTGCTAAAAATCCTGGCCTATTATTAAAATTAAACTAACTTCGTTTGGAAAAAAAATCATAGTGTTGAAACTATTTGATAAGGCTTGTTTTAATTCAGCATAATGACGTAACTCAGATACGCCTGGAAGAGTGCAATATCCAAAGTCTGGTGGATGCATATGGATGGTGAACTGGAACAGGTTATACCTGATAAATCCAACAAAAACTTTTGTGCAGCCACAGTTTCTTTCAGACGATCTCATTCTTCTTAAAATTTAAGCAGAGTGTGTCTGTGCAATGTCTTCCAGGCCAAGGAACATATTGAGTTTTTGAACGATGTCCTGAGGGATGCATTCGGGAAAGTAGTGTGGGATGAGGCAGGGCAGACATTAAATCTGATTTGGTTTACATTTCAGAAATGTAATTAATGACGATAAGAAACTCAATGTAAGATCCAGTTCAGCTGCAGTCTGGGCCCATGGCCAAAACAAGGAAGTGAACTCACTGTTTTGTCCTCTTTAAATGTGGTTTGTACTCAAGAAGTTGGGGAAGGAATAACTGGAGCAAGTCATATAGCACCAGGATGACAAGACTGTTAAGCAGTTGGAATTCAGCTAATCTAATTGGCACTTAAGGATTTTGCTTTGCTGCAGTAGCTCTGAAGTCAGAGCTAATGTGGTGAGAACAGTACAGCCACCAAGGAGCAGAATGATCATTACGCTATTTTATGGATTATCTGCTCAGAAGTTTTCAGTTTGTTTTTTTGCCCCCTGGTTGTGAAGGTTGTGAAGCTATGAAGGTGATTCTTCCTTAACCAAAGTACATTTCTCCGTACTGCATTTAGAAAGGATGCATGAATGCATGATGTGCTGGAGTGGTTAGGTCCCCATAATGTATGACACCAGGGCTGAGCAACTTGTACTCCCCAGGTGGCATATATCCCCCCAAGGACCCTGAGATTGTACCATTGTAGCTTGTTTGTTTTGTGCTTGTTCCACCAATATGGAAGATCCAGAACCAGTTTCCAAGCCACCCAGAAGTAGTTATGCTTACATGAACTCTAAGGAACAACTGTACAACAGTGGAAGAGTCTCCATGTGGAGGTTGTGGGTTCTTCATCTCTGGAGGCTTTTAAGAAGAGGATGGAGAACCACCACTCATGGATGGTTGAGTTGGTTTTCCTGCACATTGCAGAAAGTTGGACTAGATGATCCTTGTGGTCCCCTTCCAGTGATGAACCATGAAGAGATAGCTGGCCAACCATGCTCTTCATGGCAATTTCAGTGCTTAACTATAAGCCCAGTAAGGGTAGCATACAAATTGGTCTACTAGGACCAGGGAGAAATATGTCACTCCCACCTTAGAAATTGTTATTTTCAGTCTGTTGATAAAACAAGCGCCTCTCTTATCAGCAACATTACACGGCATCTGGCAGAAGGGAACATGGAGACATTGTCCTGGTTGAGTGAAGAGTGAAAAGATCTGCTGGACCAAGTAGGACTAACTAGTTTAAGCTCGACTCTGGATGTTGCCGTGGTCTGAAAAATGCTTCATAGACGAATCAGAGTTATGAGAGTGGCTTACAGTGGAAGGAGGACTGTTGAAAAGGTGAAGAACCTGCCAATCTTCACTGAAAGTATAAACATGTTTGCAATTTAAAAAAAAAAAAGTGAATCTTTTCCCTTTATGAACAGTAGCATTTGCCAAGTTTGGTTAAGTTGCGGAACGGTCTCTCTCCTTTAGCAGGGCTAGGCTTTATTATGACTTGCTTTTTCATAGTTCTTGGCCTTCAAAAATATGCAGAGTAAAGGATTACTAATGTTCTTCTGCTAAGGAAATTAAGACAGTGGTGGGTGGGGAATAATTTTTGACTTGGCTTGTGAATGTTAGGCCCCGACTACGATACTTAACCAAAGAAAGACTGTCCTCGAGACTTCCTGCATGGTATCAGCTTGCCGTCCAAATCTTTGCTTATAAAAATATTGGGAGATCAAAGGTGTGTTCCTGGAAGAACAGCCAAAATATGTTTCTTGTTTTACATCTGGAGCCTTCTTTGTGCTGCTCCCAAGAGCTATTTGTAATATGTCCCCATTTCTTTCGTCCGAAGAATGCTACAGCTCTTAATCCACCCCACCCTGGAATAATTTTGCTTAATGGCCAAGCCATTCAGCCCCATCTAGGGCATTGCTGGGAAAAAGCTTTTCAAAACATGGAGCTCTGTTCCATCAGAGATCAGCTGTTCCTTTTTATACCCACTTACACAGATCTACAGAGACATTATTATTACTAGTAGTAGTAGTATCAGCCTGAATCTATCCACTGGAGGATGAAAAGCTTTTCTTTGAAGATTATAGACCATGATCTACCACACTGGCCCACAGTGGGTTGCTGGGTGGAAGTTTTTTGACTTCCCAGGGTAGGGCTGAGAGAAGAAGATTGACCCAAAGACACCCAGCTTGTTGGAATTATCAGGGGTCAACTCAGCATTGTCTCATAAGCATAAGGGGGTCTCTCTAGCAAACGCATCTCTGTTGTGCTTGTGGGATGTCACATGGGTCACCTGATTTCCACTTCCTCCTCCTCCTCGGGCTTGGGGATTAACAACCTCCATTACCCTTGTGGCACAACTTGAGTTCTTTAAAATGAAAAAAAAAACACCCATAAAATCTCACATCAAAAATTCTGGCATCTCTCTCTTTTTCCTTTTCCTTCCCCAACTATATAAATCACTAAACAGAATAATGTAATTCCTTATAGCAGTTTATTTAAGTTTATAGCCCATTTCTGTTGCAGAATGAGAAGGGTTAGGAATGTTCCTTCTTGGAACTTGTCAAAAACTACCTTTTTCAGCTGCTACATCTGTTAAAACAAGAGACTGTCTTCCTTTTCAGCTTTCTAAATGTGTCTGTAGAGAAGCAAAAACACTTGCCATTTAAAACGTCTCCATGTGTGCACTTTGCCACTGATGTGGAACAATTTAATGTTGTTAATTGTTTCAGCCTCTGCTTTTCACAGAGTCTGGGGGGCAAACTGCTTTTATAATTTTTAAGCTAAGTGAATGACTTCTATATTAGCCATATGGATGTACACATGTAATGGAGTTCCTTGCTAATTATTGTTGAGTGTTTTGTGGGAAAATAAACTTGACATCGTTGCTATTAAACTAATAATATGTATTCACTCGGTTGATGGAGTTTCTTCTCTGTGTGCAAAGGGTGAAGTAATCAGTATGTTCTTTTGTTTTCAACTAGCCAAAGTTTAGGGCAAACTATAGTTATTTTAAATCATAGTTTGTTTGAAAAAGCCAGCTTTGAACTATAGTCTATCAAATCTTGGTTTGTTGGCTAAATCATTGTTTAAAATGATTGCAAAAGTGAAATTGTCACAAAACTGAGCTTTTCCCTCAGGATCGAAGGACGCAGACCCATTCAGGTAATATATTTCTGGGTTCAACACTGACATTATTGATTTAAGCTAAAATGTTTGGCGTAGCATATCGTCACGTAGTTCTTACCATTGTGGTTATTAACCATGGGTAATAGCTTAGTGTTGTGGGGAGACCCAGCTAATGCTTTATTCAGTCAACTGTGGTTAAACAAAGGAGGCAAAATGCTGTGTGGATCATGCATTAGTGATTTTTATGTTTGATTGATTATGTGCTATTAAATCAGTGTTGACACTTAGTGCCACATAGATAAGAGTTCTCCAGGAGGGTCTGTCCCCAACATGGCCCTTCAGGTCTTCCAAGGGTGCACCCGTTGCCTCTGTAACTGAGTCCATCCGCCTTGCTGCTGGTTGTCCTAATTTTTTATATTAAATTTAACTTTTATTTAGTGTGAAGTTATAACTAACCATACACGTAAATTGAAAATGTTATATAAACCAGGGTCAGTAATAATGTCATGTATAAGTATAATCATCGGTACAATACATTTCCTAATTCCAGTGCCAATATAATATAATAATATAATATAATATAATATAATATAATATAATATAATATAATATATAATATAAATATATAATAATATCATATCATATCATATCAATCTATAGAGTTGCCCTAAATGGAAAAATGACCATCCATCGACAACAGTGATATTGAATATAAAATATCTGTACAAGAGAAGCAAAAGGAGAGATTTTCTTAATCTTCATTAATTGCTGGAGCAGTAACTGTTGTATGCACACAAATGGGATTCATATGTCTTGCTAAGCTATCATAATGAGCATTTGGTTTGGGCTTAATGCGTTATATGTAGTCAGCTGCTTATGGCTTCTTCAACACACCATAGTAAAACAAGCTTTGGTTTAGCCCAGTGACCAAACCAGTCTTTTCAAAGATAAGACCCACCTTTCACTCTTACTCAAGCTTTGAGAGACAATTGCCTTGTTAGTTCTCAGTCCTTGACACTTAATGCTGCTCATTTCCAAAAAGTTGATCATGGGGAGACCCACCTGGTTCCAAGGTCATATTATGGTTTGCTTACAGATAGATCGTGGTCCAGTGGAACCACATTTGGTGGACAATGTGGTGGATTTACACACTTTGCTAAAGCACATCAGAATGTGGTTTCTTATTCGGAGAAACCTAGAGTTGAAAGAGGCATCAGGTCCATCTTCCTTCATAGTGGAGGAACTTGAATTAAAATATCTCAGATGGATGTCTAGCTTCCACTTGAATACAAGGGATGAATGGGAGCCTGCTGTGATTTTCTGATGTTCCTATGGAATCTGCCTTATGCTGACACCCACCATGTTGAGGATAATATATATTTACTAGTAAAACACGAGTAGTTTCAGATTGTTTATAAGTGTGTATTTCTTTTCATTTAGTGCCTGATGATCTTTCTGTGGAGGAAAGAGAAGAGCTTTTAAACATTCGTCGTAGAAAAAAAGAACTGATTGATGATATTGAGGTAATCATTTTCCTTTCATTAATAAAGTTTTTTGTCTCCTGGATTGGATTAAATGGCATTTCAGTTACTCTGCAGTTTTTCAGCTCAGTAAGTTTTTTTTAATAATTGCTACTAAGAGAAGTCATGGGAATAAAGTGACATGACAGATAAAGATACCCCCAGATTTATGAAGCATCTAAACTCTTTTTTTAAAGAAAGAAATGAACAAGCATGCCATCCTATAGGTGCACTTTCTGGGAAAGCTCCTTTAATTTCATTATTTCAATTTCATTTATTTGCTCTAGGCACTGCCTGACTCCAGAATGACTCTGGACGGCTCACAATAGGGCATAGAAAATAAAATACAATGCAGTCCCAAAAAACTGAACCAAGAAAAACAAATAGGATCAGGACAAAATAAAAAACAAGACAGAGAATCCAGCCAACAGCACAAAAATCATGTATCAGCAAAACTTGCAAGGGTAAACTGTGACATGTGTTCTTTCTGCAGCGGTTAAAATTTGAGATTGCAGAAGTTATGACTGAGATTGATCACCTGACAAGCGTAGAGGAAAGGTGAGTTGGCTTTGCCGGTGGGGGTTCATGTGGGGCTTCAAATACATTCATTATTTATTAGGTATCGGCTTCATTTCTTTGCCCACTTTTCAGGCAATGCTGGTCTCTCAGAGGGGCTCAGATCAGACCTGTAAGCTGAAGAGACCAAGAGAAGGGGGTGAAGAAAAGGGGTGGGTAGAAGGTCAGCTTTTGCAGGCTAAAACAGAGTGGGGAGCTGTGATTTTTCTCCAGTTCTGCTCTGGAAGGAGACTTTGCTGGGGTGCTTGCTTAGAACAGCAAGGAGTGAATCATGGTCCTTTGGCTGATGTGCTGACCTTCATCTCTCAAGTCCCCAGAGCAGTGTTTGTCAACCTCAGCAACTTTAAGATGTGTAGACTTCAGCTGCCAGAATTCCCCAGACATCTTAAAGTTGTTGAGGTTGAGAAACACTGCCCTAGAGAGATACCAGAAGAAGCCGTGCTCTGCTCTGCTCAGTAACTCAACAAGTTCTTTGCAGATTGTTTTCTTGGGATGAAGGAAGGGGTCCAGTTGATCCCTCTGTCGTCATAATGTTCTTCCTCGGAGGACTATGCAATGCTGGTTTCTGGTAGAACCCATGATGACATCAAAATGGTGTTGCAGGCATTTTACTTGCATCATTTGCATTATGACGTCACCAGATCGGTGTCTTGTGTCATGAGGCACGCCGTGTTTCTTGCTCCCTGCCTTTGACCCCTCTGGATGTTCAAGTTTGCATATCATGTTGCAGGACATTCAACAGCCTTGCTCCAATTGCATTTCTTGTCCGCCATATTGAAATTGGGGCAGAAAGACCTGGTTCATACTTTGCATCTAGTATATGGTGGCTTAGCTGTGTGTTGTCTGGGCCAAAGAACACACAAGAGTTTGTGCAGCCAAGTTTATGGGCTTAGTGAGGTGTCTTACCCGCCCAATTTGCTGAATTGACAAACCATGATTAAACAGACTGTGGTTTAATATTGGGTGTGTCTAAGTGCCAAATGGTAAAGTAATAAGTAGGATGCTGACCTTCAAAGTCATTCTAATAACAACAAACCATATGTCACAAAACATTCACACAACACCCAAAGCAATCCACATTCAAAGACATTCCCTTTACCTAAACAAGGCCTACCAAATTCCAAATCTGGGGTGCAACTGAAAATTTGGAAATTATCTGCTAGCAGGAACTTTTCTGCACTCAATAAATATAGGCTTTCACATCAAAACTCTTTGTTTATTCAAGTTATTGTATAGCCTTCTTTGCTGCGAGATACACGCCTTTCTGTATCCGGAGCAGAAATAAATTTTAAAGCAAAGGAAAGGGTTTTATATCCTAAACTGCACTGGGATCTTTGCAAACAAAAATATAATTTCTGTTGCCTTTTGGGGAGGAGGGGAAAGAAACAACCCTTTTCCTTATACAAAGAGTGTTATTTTAGTGCATCTGGACTCAGAGTGGCTGAAATGTCTTCAGGATGTGATGGTTAATGTTTCTGCATCAACTTTTTGAAGGTTGAACTGGAAAGAGCTTTACATCCTGCCGCTGGCACAATGCTGACAGTTCTCACGTCGTTTCTGGCACAACGTCCTTGGTTCGTTTATTCAGCCTCTGCAATCTTTGTAGTTGTGGGATTGTGCTAGCAAAGCAGAAGACCTAAACAGTTGTTGGCAGTCCAGACACTCAGCATATTATACTGACAGTTGGCTTGAATGAATCCAGTTTAACTGGTTTGTGGGTTAAAACCCTATAATTCCTGGCTGCCGTGTGTGTCAGAATATTTAAATGCCATTTCTACCTCCCAACGATGAAACCAAAGCTACTTCTGATTTTTGTCTGGGTTAATAACATTTTTTTAAAACTTTGAGACGGAACATTCAACTAGGCTGTAGTCTCTGTGCTGGCCTCATCAGGCACTATGATGCTGTAAATAACTCCTGAAATTTAATTGTGGAAATACATTTCATGCAGTCTTTGGATCTAACGGCCTTCCTTTTTCGTTTCTCTTCCCTCCAAACCAACAGTAAAGCTACCCAAAGGAATAAGCAAGTTGCAATGGGAAGGAAAAAATTCAACATGGATCCCAAGAAGGTGAGACATTTTTTGGTTCTTGAGAATCCCTATTTTGGGCTGAGTTGTTTCATGAGCCCCAAGCTATTATTTCTTTAACCACAGTTTATTCAATCAACCATAGTTGGAAGGGTTCATCCCATACTCTAAGCCAGTGTTTCTCAACCTCAGCAACTTCAAGATGTATGGACTTCAACTCAGCTTGCTGGCTGGGGAATTCTGGGAGTTGAAGTCCACACATCTTACAGTTGCCAAGGTTGAGAAGCACTGCTCTAAGCCATAAACCATTGGGTTCACAACATGGCTTTCTCAGGAGGTACCTGTGATGGCATCAAAATGGTTTGCTGCAAAACCGTTCTTGAGATTGTAGCTTGTGGAGTCTTAGAAGGACAGCCCCAAGATTGTTTCAGTGGAAGCTTACAATAAAGTTAGAAGCTAATACTTCTGGGTGTGCTTCTTGTCTGAAGTGCCTCGCAAGGTCGACATCAATCTTGCAAGTCTGAAAGTACATCTCTCCCCCCTCGCCTTTACAGTCCACAAAACTAGGGAGGGTCCCTTCTGAGACATTTGCCACATCCCTATTCCTTCTGTGGACTCAGCTGCCTCTTATCTGACCTCTGTCTAGTCTGCAGCTCTTCCTCCTGTCTCCCAAGGTCATTCCCACGCACCATTACAGCTTCCTCAAAGCATTGGTGTTTGCCTAGGCTACCCACCTCTCGGGGGTCCACGGGGAGGGCCTTAAAAAGATCAAGATGGCAGCCACAAGCATGCAATCACAGCTGCCATCTTTATTAACCCACCTCCATGGAAACCTTTGATCTTCATCGTACCATCTTGCTGGGAAAGCCCAACAAATGGAGCTCTGCATCATTGGTGCATGCTGTCTAAGACCATCCTGGAAATGTATCTTTCTTATCACATTTCATTCTTTTTGTTATTCTCCCCTTTTTCTTTATTAGATCTCGGAGAGACAGTCTTGCCAATGCACATCCTCTTTTGTCTCATTCACCTCCCCCCATCCTAAGAGCTAAATACATCTGGAGCCTTGTTTTCTCCCTAAGTGGTTAGCTTTATTTTGTTTCAGATGATGATAACTTCATTTTCTTGAGACATCTGGATCTCCAGACAACAGGCCCTAATGCAAGAAAGGGATTTCTGAAGCATAGAGCTGAAAGAAAAAAAGAGAGAGAGAGAAAGAGAGAGAGAGAGAGACCCCCTTGAAGAGCTTTTGAATTGCAACAAATTTCTTAACTCCTGGTGGTTTTGTGGAAGGAAACGTAATCCTTTTTTTTGGGAACACAATGCTGCCTCTTGTTGTAGCTTCAAAAGGAAATCTGATTCTTGGGTTTTGTATTTTGGCCAGATATTTAGGGAAGTTTTTGTAGTAGCAATTTTCTGCACACACGGGCAAAAAGAGGGTGAAAAACATCAGCACTTTTTCAAGACTAAAAATAGTTTCCAAGATTGATAAAATGGCATTGGGCTTACCCTGATAAAACAGTTCGACGCAGAAGCAGTAAGAACTGCTTGCATTTTGGCACCAATGTGTGCTGGTGCCCTCTGTGTTTCTTCTGTCAAAAATACATTTGTTTTTCCCTATTTCTCCTTCATCCCAAACCTTCTTTGAACTTTCTGCTTGTTTGTTTGGAAAAATGAACCCAGTTATTTCCATTCCAGCCGTTTGCGGCTCCAGCTGTCTGGAGAATGAAACAGAGGAATAAATCTTGCCAAAGGATTGCTCCCATTAAGCCCCATTTCAAAGTGTAGTTAAAATGCCATTTTCTAAATGGTATTTAATTCTGTTGATGCTAATGTGAGTCAAAATGTTCAAATGCATCTCTCTCTCAGAAAAAACACAAAGAAGGGACAAAGCTCAACCAGCAGAGGCTGAGTTTGCACATGCTAAGTCAAAACCAAGCAAACTACATGATAGCTTAATGTTATAGGTAGTCACAATTGCTTGTTCAATAAACCATTGTTAAAACAAGTCATGGGTTAGTATGGTATTTAGCAACGTGTAAATCCAACCATGAGACTGCCAAAGCTTTGAGTAGATGCGTTTCCTTGTTCAATAAACCATGGTTAAATCAAAACATCATGGTGTAAACCCAACCATGAGGTGGCCAAGTGTTTGGGTTGATGGGTTTCTTAGAATTTATTCCCTTTTATTACTTGGAAATACAGGAAAGTAAGAAATATGAAACTAATTTTCTCTTCGTGACTCAACTTCTTCATTCCTTTCTACAATTTTTCTTAAAAAGAACAAAACTTGTCCAAATGGTCACGGGCATCTGCAGGGGATGGTCAAAAACATCAAGATGGCTACCATGTGAGTGAAGCCCCCACCTCTTTTTATATTAAAAGGGGGACAGGCTTTGATTACACCTTGACGTTTTTGACCCTCCCCGGATAGATGCCCCCTGCAAACTGTTCATTTTGCTGCATATCTGCTGAATATTCGCTTTGCTTTCTGCTCCTTAGACTAACAAGCAGGGTCATTCCTGGCTGGGGAAAAAAAAGTGTTCTCTCTAGCTTCTTCGTATTTCTGGAATGTGAATTTCGATAAAGAGGAACAAAGCCTGAATTCTTGTCTTCCTTTTTTCTGCTGTTTTAGGGAATTCAGTTTCTCATAGAAAATGATCTCCTGCAGAACACTCCGGAGGACATTGCTCAGTTCCTTTATAAAGGGGAAGGGCTAAATAAAACCGTTATTGGCGATTATCTTGGTGAGAGGTAAGTGGAGGCCAGTCTCATTGTGTATCTCCTTGAGACGGACGTGGAGAACTTTACTTAGAACCTTGATCTTCCTCTGCTTTTATACCAGGGAGTACCACAAAATAGGAACACTTGAGAACATATTTTATGGAAGCACCATCCCATCTCTGAGCCAATGAAAAGAGCCTTTGAAGTATGAAACAAAAAAAGTTAACATGGAAAGCACTGTAAATATTACAGTTCAACTGAGTGTTCGGGCAGCTCCATTCCCAGGTCCCATCACAGAGCGCATAAAGGTTGGCAGCTCTAATGGCTGTTGTAGGAGTGACTTCCATACCACTGCTGCATTTCAACTCTCCATAACCCTTCCAACATTTCCACCCTGTAATTTCTCACATTGCTGAGTGGGGAAATAGAAAGCCATCCTATCAAGAGTTCACTGTAATCACATGTCAGTGTAAATGAACATGTGATTTTTGTCTTGGTCACACCTACCTTAGAGGAAGCTTCCAGCCCACCACAAAGATCAGTTGTGTCATTCTGTCGCGAAGCTTCTGATTAGGACTGGCCAGTTCCTCCATCTAACTTTCACACTGATTTATTGGGTTTTTAGAAACCTACCTTTTCTACCCTTTGTAGAAGTAGAATATCCAAGCCAGATTTATTTGTCCATCTAAGCAGCTTCATGCCAGTACTTTGTCCCCTCAAGGCGACCTGATACTTTCAAATGGAAACACCAGGAGTTTGAAGCTGAGAACTTTTATCCCAAGAATAGGTTGACAAAGTCAGTGCTTTCTTTGGTGGTCATCAGGCTCCCAGTCCCAATGGACTTTTTTAGAAAAAGAGATCTATTCACCTAAAACTATTTTAACTATATTTATTTATCAAATTTGTCACCGCCCATCTCCTCCGAGCGGAGGAACTCTGGGCGGTTTACAATATACAACAATAAATATATAATAAAACTTCTATATAAAACACACTATAAAACAATTTCACAGAACTACCAAATATAATAGGGGGATGCGGTGGCGCTGCGGGTTAAACCGCTGAGCTTGCCAATCGGAAGGTCGGCGGTTCGAATCCACGTGATGGGGTGAGCTCCTGTTGCTAGTCCCAGCTCCTGCCAACCTAGCAGTTCAAAAACATGCCAATGTGAGTAGATTAATGTTCAGTGGGCAGGTAACAGCGTTCCGTGTAGTCATGCCAGCTACATGACCACGGAGGAAGTGTCTACGGACAAACGCCGGCTCTTCGGCTTTGAAACGGAGATGAGCACCACCCCCTAGAGTCAGACATGACTGGACTTAAGGTCAAGGGAAACCTTTACCTTTGCCAAATATAATAAAATCCAGATGGCTGTGATCTCATTCAGTCATTGTATCGGAGGGGCACTTCAAGGCACTAGCCAGCCCCAAGTATGACTATATAGAAAGTTGCCCTTCTGCGAAGCAAAAGGCTGGATTCTGGTTTCATCTGTATGCCATAAATGCTCCAAAGATCTCTTCCCAAATCTTCTTGGAGGATAAAGATGGTAGATACTTCAGCACAGTGCTTGGTTTAATTAAAGTGAGCCCACTTTCTGAGAAAGCAGATAAGGAAACGGATGGCCTCAGAATGTCACAAAAGATCTGGTTGACTGCCCACATCTCCTTTGGCCACCATTATGTAGAGAAGTCTTCCGGGGCAACATTTTGGGAGCGTGTTCTTTCTCCAAATTCCAAATATGCCCGTTGGTCTTGCTCTATTCAATGTGCATTGCGTGCACTCTGCAGCTAAGCTCTTCTGCTTTTTTCCCATCATTCATTTATTAACATTAATTTATTAAAATATGCATTCATAGACCAAAAAGTAAATGACAAAGCCTGAGAAAAGAATCCAGAATACAAATCTTGGGAAGTTTCGGAGTTAAACTTTTTAAAATAGGCTGCAGCATTTGATATTGGAAGGCAGAAATAAAAAGAAATTGCTAATTTTAGGAGGCATATTGATTGTATTTGTTATCACTAAAGTTCTGCCAATCCTAATCATCTTTATAGTCGTCATTTTTTTTTTTTAGTTTTCTCTCTTTTGAAAAATGCTTTAGCAAAAGTAGTATTACATTTAAAGATCTTTTTGCTGTGGTGGCAAATGTGATTGGAAAAAAACATAAGCTAAAGGGGGGCTTAAAAGATGAGTGGTTGGGAATGGAGATTGCCATCTAAATCATCGGGGGGGGGTTGTTACTTCTCCAGTTTCATCTGGATTCCCTTGCCTGCAAACCATTTCAAGCTTAGTGTGCATAACTCACAAACATACCTCAGAATAGCCCAGACAGACAAAGATGGAGAACATCTTGATGGAGTCCTGATGATTTCTTCTGTTGTAATGCTTTCCAGAGACAGAGAATATAACAGCCCCTTCTCAGCAATCTTGCTGGCATAAAATGGGAGAAATCAAAGAAACAATTCATCCAGCAGGAGCTTATTCTAAACTTTTTGGGGATGAATCTCCAACATAACCCTGCTTCTAAGAAATACTAAGCTGCTTTCTTGTGATAAGGCAGGCAGGAGAACGTTATGTAAAAGACACTGTGGGATAGCAGGCCTGTTCTGCTTGCCTGCCGCTTGAGAAGACAAAATGGTCCAGCATTGTCCCCAAGGCACTTAAGAAGGGACTCAGCTGGCGAGAAAGAGAAATGCTGTCGACACAACCAGCTGAACTCTGCCAATGACTCTGTTTTCCCTTACTGATCTTGATTTTACCAACAATGGCCAAATAGGAATTCAGGTTTTGTTCACATAACGTTTGCTTCGGGCAGGAGATGGTCAAAAGCAGCCTTTCTCAATCAACTTTTTGACCCTGGAGGAACCCTTGCAATACTTTTCAGGCCTTGGGGAACCCCTGCACATTCAGCCTCAAATATAGGCCAGAAGTTGCAAAATTATTCTATTTGTTTCATGAGTAGGCCTGTATAGATGCATTAACAGTGTTCTTCAACTAAAAATAAAGAATGAAACGTGTCTCTTTAATGCGAAGTTGCCCAAATTGGAATTAATTTTTAAAATAAATCATGGTCTCCCAGGGAACCCGTAAGTGGAGAAACCCTGGTCAAATGGGAAAAAGACATATTTTATATTAAATCAGCTTGGAGTAGGGCTACAGGGTTACATGGTTTTTTTAAACATATATAATCCTTGAAGGCTGAGATTTAATTTATCCATTTTGTAAAAAAGAAGCTTCTTGTGTGTTCAAAGTGTGTGGAGAATGATAGAATGATAGTAATTTTAAAAAGTCATTTTATGGGACTATTCAATACTTGATTACTTGAAAAGAAGCCCCACTATGCCCCCTATGCCCCCTGGGACTTACTCTAAGAAACATGTCCATAGGATAGCAGCCTAAGCCTCATAAAGCGAGTAACTTGGTTTGAGATAAGTCAGAATTTCAATAGATTTTTTTTTAAATAAACACAATGGTTGAGTTCACATAAAAAATAAAACACAATAGTATTTGTTTTCTTTAGGCTTAGTGACATCTTGAATCTAGTCATTGTGCCTTGCAAACCATTGTTTTATGGCTTATGCAAATGAAGTAATTGTGGTTTATTCAGTAGATCATGAGTAAATGAACTGGCTTAGAGTGATGGGTGAATTCAGTGGAATGTATAGTATGTCAGGGTAAAAATGCACAGGATTCTGTGTGTGGCTCAGACTACAAAATAGGAAATCTCTAACACTTGCTAACCATTTGATTGTGAAATTGATTGACAGAGCACCCAGAATTAATCCCTATACGTAAAACCCCAAAGACATGTTCACACTGAAGACAATTGTCCTGTATGATGGTTGAATTTTAAGACTGGCATTGCTGTCTATAATTAATGAAAACAGATGGTCTGTACACTTGGATGTATATTAGCCAAGTGTGTATTATCTTTAGCAAGGTATTGAGAATTTTCCAAACTAATTTCTGTGCATTTCTCCCATTAGTTAAATATCTATCTACATACTAAAAATATATCTAAAAGACTCTGCTGTGTGTCCATCTGTTGGGGTGGGGGGCTATCAGCTTGCAATGCAGACATGTAAAATTGTTCAGAGCATTTAGATAATTTGGATTTATGAGACAAGGAATTCAAACCAGAACAATTTCACATTAATAATGTATCCTGGTTACAATCCAAGAAGGCAGCAATATTCTTTTGTTTTGCTTCTCCCTCCTCCCTTCCTTTCATTCTCCCAACATTCACGTGATCACTTCCCAGTTTACAAAGAAGGAGGCCATACTTGACAAAGGTCATCCAGAGATCTACTTAGAATTATCTCCCAATCTTCATCTGTTGCCTTGAGGTCAACCAGGGGATCACTCCATAACCTTGGATGGGGTTACAGCAGTGACAGTTACGGATTCCCTGGGATAGAGATAGCCCAGGTTTGATAGATATAGATGCACGCGTCTGCACGCACATATCCACACACACACACACACACAGTAGTTAGGTTCTCCAGGCTTCAGGAGATCAGTTCCAAGATATCGATCATGTTTCCCATAGATGCCAATCTCATCTCTCCCAAGTATTTTATGACTCTGTTCATAAAATATATCCTGCCATAAAGCCTATCACAGTGTCTAGATTCACCTACCATGCTATGCTAAGATGGAGTTTGTTTTGCTTTGTGCATGGGCATCTCGTACAAGCCATGATGATATTATGTGCACCATGATATCACTTGCATAATGACATCACAATGCATATGGCATCACTTACCCCCTCTCGTTATCTCCCGTACACACACACGGATGCCCATGGCTTAACGTTATATGAACTTGCCCATACAGTAGCCGGGAATCTCGCAAGCATCTTTCAGGATTATGTGCTCTTTTTATTTTTTTTATTTTATATCCCACCTTTATTATTTTTATAAATAACTCAAGGCGGCGAACATACAAATACTCCTTCCTCCTCCTATTTTCCCCACAACAACCCTGTGAGGTGAGTTGGGCTGAGAGGGAGGGACTGGCCCAGAGTCACCCAGCTGGCTTTCTTGCCCAAGGCGGGACTAGAACTTTCATACCACGCCTGATTGGCTCTTGGGCTGAGAGGGAGGGACTGGCCCAGGGTCACCCAGCCGGCTTTCATGCCTAAGGCGGGACTAGAACTCACAGCCTCCTGGTTTCTAGTCCGTTGCCTTAACCACTAGACCAAACTGGCTCTCTTTTCAGAGAGAACAGTAAATTGTTGCTTCTATATTACTTTCTTTTACTGGACGAAATCTTCATTCAAGATGATTGGAACATTTTACAACTAAGAGGGAGGTCTCAGAGAAAGATCTTGAGATCTTTCTCCAAAGGATTCTCCTGGACCATATTTGCTAAATTGCATTATTGTTGATACGATTGTGTTAAGGTTAAAAAACACGCCTTTTGATCCACCACATTTATTTCCCCTTGGCAAGCACGCCATAGTATTTATACAACAACTTGCTTGCTTCCGATTTAATTAGTGGTTTTTTCGACACACTAATTAAAATCCTTGGAAAGGTTTGTCGTGCTCACTTTGGGAACTGCCTGTAAAAATCCGCCTACCCTTTCTTGGGGTAGAAGCGGATCCGCAACTTTTTAATCTACTTATGCCTTTCAAACACACCCTGTGGATTGCAGGACTTCATACTTACATGGTTGAATAATGCTAAATCATTGTTTTAATGGCATTATCGCTTACGTTGAAAGAAAGGCAATGGGTGCTAGACTGTTCCTGTTTCACGATCATACATCTCATCAGGCGTTTACATCTTTGATAGAGAACTTCAGAGCATATGGAAGATAAGTAAGTCTGAAGGATTTGCTCAGAGGTTCTAATCTGGAGCACCACTGGCTTCGTGACAATACTAAGAGCTCATTGAAAAAAACAAACAAACCAAGTTTCTGGGTTTCCTGTCTATCATTAGAATAGGATGACGGACTGGAATTCCATCTGCCAAATCTTAAAGGATGGAGTCCGTGTGAATACAGGTTCCCTGCATTTGCCTTTGAGAAAGGAAATACAAGTGGTTTGTACAGTGGTTCTCTATTCTGGATGTAGGCAAGCTGATATTTTGTTGTATTTAACAGTCAGTTGTGATGGAGACTTGATGGTTAGCCATGCAGGAGAGGGGGACCTGCCAGTTGGATGAGGGTGCATCCTGTTTGAAATCAAGCCAGAGGTGAATTTCTCCCTAGCTTGAATAATCAGCATGCATTTTGAAAAAAAAATATTGGTTCTAATAATAGGACCCCATGATCTTTGACATGAATGCCTTTTTCAATCAGCTAATAATAAGATTAATGTCTTAAGGTTATTGTTGAAGACCACATAGCTTTGGACCAATGAGCACAGCTTGGTAACAGGCCAAGTTAAAAAAAACAACAACCCAACCTCAAAAGCCCAACAGCTGAATATTAAATTAAAGGGTTGCTATTTCCACTTTTTCTTCTCTCTTTTACAGGGATGACTTTAATATTAAAGTACTTCAGGCTTTTGTTGAACTCCATGAGTTTGCAGATCTCAATCTTGTCCAAGCATTACGGTAAGAAATGTTTTTAAAAGGCTGTTGGAAAAACAATGTTAAAAATAACTTTGTCGTTTTAAAGCAGAAGCTGTAGGGGAGAAAAAAATGCTATTTGAGAGGCTTTTCTGGTGTTATGAAGATCCCTGGGCTTAACCCTACATATCTGCATATAGAATTGGGGTCTCATTTGTTGAGTTGAGCACTGTGCACAGCCGCCTACACTTAGCCACAGGACAGTTTGTACAGTAATAGCTGGTGTGTTTGGTGAATTCAGCTGATGTGGTTTCTTAGCATAATTCATGGCTTAATAAATGTTACTGAGGGCATGCACTGGGATAATTTAAAAAACCAAGATGGCAGCCAGAACCCCACGATAGAAGCCCTGCCCCTTTTTTGGCTGCCATCTTGATTTTTTAACCACCCCTGTGAACAACCCTGAGCTTTACCATTGTTGGATGAATAAGCCACTGTTTGGCTATGTTTGCACATGGCACACACTCTTTTGTAGCTTTAAGCAAGGCAGGAACCCATTCATAGATTGTGTAAATGAAGGCAGCCATGATCACACAAGTCTTGGCTTAGCATGGTCACTAAGACATTTGGAAATGAATTAAAACTTAAGCCATGCTTAAGTTTCTCCCTGGACCTGGGGGAATGTTAAATGTTGACCTGTGCATGGACTGCACCATCTGCACACTGCCCTCTGGCTGCTGCTGTGAAAATCACAGCTTCCTATGTAAGAATGGGTTGGCTTGATGGATCAATCAATCAATCAATCTTTATTTGGTCATAGACCAGCAAATAAAATCACAGTTAATCAGGATAAAAAGAGAAACACATAAAATTCTAAAATACTGTATCTGAGAAAAATTAGAGGAGACTCTACAACATATTGCGCAAACAATAGAACAGTCCTTGGCTGTGGTCAACGAAATAAAATCAGATTGATCAGATAGGAACAACTTGAGACAAAATGAGTCAGAGCAACCAGGATGTTTAGTGAAGAGCGGGGATAGTAATCCCTGGCAAGCACCTGCGTAGAGGGAGCAATACAAAATAGCATGTCCCATCTGTTCCATCATTTCAGTCGTTCCTCCACCACATGGACACAGTCTCTGTTCAGACGGGATATTTCGGTTTCTCCCTTCAGTAACAGCTGTTGGGAGGGCATTGAATCTGGCCAGGGATAAAGCCCTTCTACATTTTGGAATTGTTGTGTGGCTTAGGGATCTGGCTGGTCGGAGAAAATATTCAGAATGGCTCAAAAAGATGTTTCTAGGTAGAACTGATAAATCTGATTGCAGCTTCAAATCGATGGCCTGTTGTTTGAGGTCAGCAGGTGTGCATTCGTAACTCATCGTGGTAATGGCTGCCCAGGTAAAGCCAGAAGATTGCAATTTGGCATGTATTGCCCGGCACCAGGAAGACTGAAAGCTATTGGTCATAATTAAAGGGGCCAATCCGGCTGGAAAGAAAGAGAGCTTAAGGAGAAGATGTAGATCCAAGCAGAGGTTTCTATTTTAAACTTGATTGATCTTTTCCAAGAGCTCAAAAGATGGTGTTGGGAGACAGAAAGATCTGGCTGGCTGTCTTGTGTAATCAGCAAACACTGTCCTGCTTGAGTGGCTAAGCTTCCCAGATGACCTTCAGAGAAACATTTCAAACCTGATCTGATAAACAGATGTTTAATTTCTGATTAGCCTGAGCTCATGAGAGTGTTTTTTTAATTATCAAGAGGCCTGGAATGGGTTTTAGTCTATCTCTGACTTTCTGGATATCTTTGCAGGCAGTTCCTGTGGAGTTTTAGGCTACCTGGAGAAGCTCAAAAAATTGATCGTATGATGGAAGCGTTTGCTTCGCGCTACTGCCTCTGTAACCCTGGGGTTTTCCAGTCCACAGGTGAGTGGATGTGGCCTTTCCCACTTGTATTTGTCTTGATCAGTCGGGCTCTCACATCCCACAAGTCTCAACGTGTTTGGTGTTGTGGTAGCTTGGCCAGCTATTGTAATGGTTGCCCTTGGTCACCATGATTGAATATTCGTTATGTTTTTGTCAACCTCTTTAGGGCAATTGGGGTTGGAAGGCAGGGACATTCACCACATCCACAATATGGTATAATTAGTGTTATGTGTGAAGCTGGCCACTATGGCTTCTTCAAGAAACCATGGGTGGAAGTTGGATCTCAGAATGTAAGAAAAATCCTGCTCTACCATCTTCATCGAAAGCAGCTTCTCCTTTGTCCAAATATTATTTTCTGCTATTGTTTCTGAGCAAAGAGATGATCTCGGCTGGGAATGATTATAAAACAATGATTGGTTTCATATAACAGTCCAAGACTCCCCCAAAAAACCCTTGTTAAGGCTTAATGTGATGGGTCAACCCCTGTTGACAGGAACTAAGCTGAAAACTGTAATGATCTAGTTTCTTATGGAACCTGAGGTTTCTGGAGTGTAGAATCAAATCTCTAGATTCCAAGCTGTCTTCTGGTCACAGTGATGGGGTGGTCCAAAACATATTACAATGGAGTCTCCATAAATGCCATTTATTTATAGGGTTCCAGATGAGATGTTTCAACTTCATACATTCCTTGCTTTTCTACCATGTTTTGGCTCACTGACTTACTTCCTGTATAACACAATACAGGGCTTCCTGCCGCATTTGAACCGGCAAACTGTGGTTGCCTTCCAAACCAGGATTGCAAACTAGCTTTGAACAATGGATTCCACTCCTCTTAAGCAAAGGCAGAGCAAACCATAGTAGAACAGTTCAAATTCATTGGATTCTGTTGGTTGCTTCATCACAGAAGGATTGTACTGAATCAAAACATGCAAGAGGAAGATCATTTTTGTCCTAGGAAGTTGTCTGGTCATGAAATGGCATGACATGGAGAATAATTTGCCAGTAGTAATTGCAGACAAAGAAAACTGAAATACAGTTTTAAGTTTTCCTTGTAGGACACATGCCTGAGAGGTTTGCGTCCCAAGTTCAACAGAACTTCAGCAGGATGTCTTTTCTCTCTGCTGGAGGTTGTAAGAGATGAGGACATGCTTGTTTATTTTATTCCTCATTTGCCAGAGGCTGGTTTTACAAGCAGCTTTGCGGGGCAAACATTCTGCTTTGATGTTTTGTTTCCCAGATACATGCTATGTACTCTCGTTTGCAATCATTATGTTGAACACCAGTCTACACAACCACAATGTGAGAGACAAGCCAACGGTGGAGAGGTTTATATCTATGAACCGAGGTATTAATGAGGGTGGAGACCTCCCAGAAGAATTGCTACGGGTAAGTGGTGTTGAAAGGATGAGCGCATGATGTAGGGCTTTGAAGTGTGGCCAAGGAATAAATACATCACTCTTGGTACTGATCACTGTGGAAACGAACACAACAGGGTTCACATCCTGGGACTTTAGATCTCAGTAGAGAAGTGATGGTATTCCTGTTATTATTGGTTGTATTATTATTACTGGTCCTATTATTTATTCAGTCCATCAAGTCTTCAAAGATTTCTGGATGATATACACCAGCCTTTCTCAACCTTCTGACCCTAGAGGAATCCTTGAAATACTTTTCAGGCCTCAGGGAACCCCTGTACATTCAGGCTCAAAGATAGGTGAGAGGTTACAAAATTATTATATTTTTCATGGGTAGGCCTGTATATATGCATTAACAGGGTTCTTCAACTAGAAATAAAGAATGGATCTTACCTCTTGAATGTGAAGTGGCCCGAATTTGAAATAATTTTTTAAATAAATCGTGATCTCCCAGGGAACCCCTCGTGACCTCTCACGGAACCCTAGGGTGCCACAGAACTCTGGTTGAGAAACCCTGATATACACAGGTGCCCTTGAATTTGATCTTTTAGTATAAATCAGTGTTTCTCAACCTTGACAACTTTAAGCTGTGTGGAGTTCAACTTCCAGAATTCCCCAGCCAGCATGAAACACTGGTATAAAACAACAGTATGAAATGGAGTAATCTTAGAGTGAGGGACTAGCACAATAAAGACCATCAAGGTTTGAGGTGATACAACATCACCTCTGGCCCCAGGGCTTCCTGGCTTCAGTCCAACATGCTAGCTACTAGGCTGCCCTGTCTGGCTTCACACACTGTAAGGAGCAATATGACTTAGCGTAATGCGTAAACCAAAGTTTTTGGAACCCATGCAGCCATGATTTGCAAGGTGTAGACCAGGCCATTGATTTTTACTCCTTTATACGGTGTATTTGAATGCTTTCATGTCTTCAAAGGCCTTAGGTTGTAGTACTGTCTTATGCTGAATTAGACTATTGGCCCATCTACCAGAGATTACTCCTCTGTCTTGCAATTGTTCTCCAGAATATTGGCCAAGATGACTTCTGACTCTACCTAGAGATGATGTTTTGTGCATCCCTTCCTCCTGTTGCTGGGGAGCTTTATAGAGAAGCATGTGGCTCTCAAATGACAATCTTGATATTTTGTGTACTATAGTGGCTACTTGTTGACCTGTCCTCCTTTCAGGATACTCCGTTTTTCCTGATCTGACAAGAGTTCCTTTGTTGAGGCTTCTTCCTGTAATTCTTCAGAATGGGTAGCCTTCTATTGGAAAGGGACAATGAGTTTGCCCTGCGAAGTCGGTATCTCCCTATGTTACACAACCACTTAATTTTGGATCCATCCCAAACACATTTTCAGATTGTGGACCAAACTCTATTCCATTTCCAAGTGCTTAACAACTACTTGTTGAGGTTGTCACATGTCCTAACTCCAGGTTTGAAAAGGGGAAGGTAGATCTGGAAAGAAGATGTTGCCAATTGGTCCTCAAAGAAGAACGGACTTTTGATTTCTGTTTGAGATTGTGGACAGAATCTGTCTCTGGCCAGGTGGCGTTAAACTTTTCTGCCTTCTCTTTCTTCTAGAATTTATACGAAAGTATTAAAAACGAGCCCTTTAAGATTCCAGAAGACGACGGGAACGATTTAACCCACACCTTTTTTAACCCAGATCGAGAAGGCTGGCTCCTGAAGTTAGGTCAGTAGACAGATTCTTCCTTTCCCCCTTTTTCCTTGGCATATGGTTGATTTGTCTCTCTCTCTTCTGTTCTTCCATGGCTGTGCTGAAATTTGAGCAGAATAGCAGTATTGTTCCTTTCTGCTGGAAGCATCATTTCATTGGCGAGCCTGCTGCATCGTTATCTCCTCCTCCTGCTTTTTGATTATTTTACGCCGGGATGTGGCATTTGATTTCTGAGGTTGCCCATCTCATCCGAAAAACATCCCTCTCCTTTTTCAAGCATCTGAGCCCACGCGCCAACAGCTCAGTGGGAATTCAATAATTTCTCGTCAATACGCTGTAATGTACTTTTACCATTGGTTATCCATGAGGGTTCACACCCAAACGAGACGTGCCTTTTTCTTTTATACACCTGGATGTCTTCTCTTTTTTCCCACTCTGTATTTGTGCATTTCTGTTGGTTTGATTTGGGGCTAGGATTTTTCGGAACGAGTGGTTTAAACGTGCCTTCTTGTTTTCCTTTTGGGCTGAGATCTATCATCTTTCTGTTCTGTGACTGGCTGTCGTTCTTATTCTGCGTTAGGAGGTATGTATTCCTCTTTTCACCTTCTGTTGCTTGGTTCTGCCTTCATTTAACCCCTTCCTTGGCCTCAGTTTGCTGATGTTTCTGTGTTTGTCACTAAATCACTCGGCGGAGCCTGCAGAATTGTGTGCGCCTAAAATCGGAAACCGTAGCAGGGTGCTGAGCCCTTGGTGACGTCCTAACACTTTGTCACTGACCAACTTGATATTCAGGGCTGTTTGATACTGCATAGTTTGATCTTTGTGGAACTAGAGCACCGAGGTAGCATTTGAATTTTCCTTTATTTCCCATAAAAATATCGATGCCACAGACTTTTTGCATAGAACAGACCAGTTTTCTGCACTGATTAGTGCCACTGGCATACTAATGTCATTATTCCAAAGTCATAAATGGACTCAAACAATGCAAATGCAAATGCCAGCTGGGTGACCTTGGGCCTGTCCCTCTCTCTCAGCCCAAGAGCCAATCAGGCGTGGCAGGAGAGTTCTAGTCCCGCCTTAGGCACGAAAGCCGGCTGGGTGACCTTGGGCCAGTCCCTCCCTCTCAGCCCAAGAGCCAATCAGTTGTGGCAGGAGAGTTCTAGTCCCGCCTTAGGCACGAAAGCCGGCTGGGTGACCTTGGGCCAGTCCCTCCCTCTCAGCCCAAGAGCCAATCAGTCGTGGCAGGAGAGTTCTAGTCCCGCCTTAGGCACGAAAGCCGGCTGGGTGACCTTGGGCCAGTCCCTCTCTCTCAGCCCAACCCACCTCACAGGGTTGTTGTAGGGAGAATAGGAGGAAGGAGGAGTATTTGGTATGTTCGCTGCCTTATTTATAGAAATAATAAAGGTGGGATAGAAAATGAATAAATAAATAAATAAATTGCTGCAGGAGAGTACTTTCTAATTTAACAGACATTTGTTAATAACGGACAACCCTTCTCCCATTAGTCTGCTAAAGTGAGGTTTCAGGGTAGTACACTTCTGTTCCTGCCCAAGTTACTGATATCTTTCTCTTCTATGTTTGATCCCTGTGCAACAATTCTTAACAAATATTAGCTGGTTGTACTTAGCTGTTGCCGTGTTAAGATAATTATGAGAAGATTACGCACCAAGGATGTGTCACTGGACTTATCAGGGTTGGTGGATTAGCAACTGGAAGAATTCAAACAAGAAGGAGTTTACATGAAGGGTAAAAACACAATTCTCCATCTGTAGAGGAGTTCTGGAACGGTTTTGCAGGAAACTAGAAAATTATCTTACTATGCAGGAGTGGTTTGGGGGCACCTTCCCCCATTTTAAATATGTTTTTAAATTCAAAGTTCATGTCCACTACATAAATCAAGGCAGAGTTACTTTTTCAGGCGGCCCTCACACAAAACACAAAAATAAGGTATCAAAAATGGTGAGTGGAGGTCACCCCATCCTGCAGAACCTTCAGTAGAAACATTGGAAGTGGCCATCAAGTGAGATTTCAGCCATTTTTTGTTTTAATAATTACTTTCATTAAGGAGCCTGGGGACCCTACACATCCGAGTCTACCTGGAATCTTGTTTGTTTGTGCATCCCAAAAGCAGGCATTTCTAACCAAACCAGAGGTTCTCCAGAGTCACCTGGACTCTGATGATATGGCAGCCAGTTAATATTCTGGGTCCAAATTCTGCCACTCTTTTGAAAAGGGCTTAGTTACACATTAAGGGTTCATGAGATGATCTGTTCAGCTTTACCAGGTAGACCAGACAGGAAACACGACCAGATAAGTGAATTCTACTTTATTATAAGGCTACATTAACAGAATCTTGCAAGTCTGAAAGTACAATCCTCCTGCCCTCTCCTTTACAAGCCTGGGAAGCTAGGGAGGTTCCCTTCTGAGCCTCTTTCTCTCCCCATTATGCAGCTGTGGGCTCTGCCCTCTCTTACCTGACCTTTCCCTAGGCAGCATCTCTTCACCCTATCTCCCAGGGTCTTTCCCATATACCATTACAGCTGCTTTCATTCCCAGCTAACTTCCAACTTACTGCTGACTTGTTTCAAAGTCTCACCCCAGTCCATTCAGAGGCAGGAACTGGCTACTGCTGAATTTTAAAGTTACAGAGGAAGGAAAACAATGCTATAAATTCCAGATGGTTTTTTTCCTCCTCGTGACTGGATTGCCAGAAATCTTTGCCAGAAAGCTGAGGTTTGTTTTCTTCTTTGCCAAATCTGTCCTCTCACAGATTACAAAAAGGGGGGGGGGTTGCCCTAGTGGTCCTCCTGGGATAGCAGTGATAGCAATCCCTTCCTGCCCTTTTTCCTAATAAGTTCTAGCAAAATGTTGGCATCGGCTTGAATCCGGGATCTTCTTCTAAAGATACCAGTTTCATCAGTGGAGAACGGGTTTGAGATGAGATACCAGCAAAGAGATGCTTTTTCTCTTCCAAATTCTAGAGGACACTTTGAAATTCGCACGGTTGCCTGGATATTTTAAGATGGGGTATCCATCACTTCAGCGATGTAGTTGCCAAATCCAAATGAGGAGGCTTCCCCATGGGAAATTTACGTTGTACACTTTCTATATAACCCGGGCAGCATGGAAAATATATTCTCCCCTCTACCCAAAAATAAATACTTTTTGGGGTAGTGCTAAGAATTCAATTCCCGCCCCCCAACCAGGGAAAAATAATCGGTAAAGCCCTAGTTTATTTTAGGTGAATTTGGAGATGTTGCATAATGATTAATTGTGGGCCAATTGAGGGGGTGGAAGATGAAATCAAATCCCTGTTGCATACTAGTAGACGCTGCAGCTGGACAAAATCTTTGCAAGCAGTTGTTCCCAGGGAGGGGTTCTTCTGGACAAGATTTTTTTAAACAATTCCAAATAACAGTGTCTGTTGGCAACAGCTCAGCTCAACTGTCTGAGACTAAACCATTTATTGTAAATAGCCAAGGCCTGGTTTTAATTACTTCCTCTTTTGCTCAGGAAATAAATCTGGCCAATTTTGGAATGTGTTATTTTGCCTTCTCTAATGTTTCTGCTGAAAAGGAACTATTTTGCTGGTTGTGTGCATTTTCCTGACTAGATAGCCAGAGGGTAGAACATCTCCTTTTTTAATGCCGCCTTTGCTTTACCTGGTGCCTGGCCAGCACCTTCAACTTTTGAACATTTAAAATCCCTTAGTGGAAAAATGCAAATTAGAGACATTTGGAAGGAATTCTAAAGCACACTGAGGCTGAGGTAGAAAAACAAGGGCCTCTTTTGCAGAAGGAAGCATTTGTGAAAGAATAGGGTGGATTTTGGCATTGCTTTTGAAGGAAGAGTTTGGCCCTCAAAAATCTAGGTGGGCCTGGATTCCAAATGAAGATAAGCAGTTGCCATTGCTGGCTGTTCCTTCATTCTTGTTGGCGTACCACCAGCTTTTGGATTTTCTTCAAGCTAGTCATCTTTGCCACTGATTTTGAGTAGGAGTTTGATCTAGTTGGTGTAATTAAATCAAGTTCTGGGTGGCTCCTAGAAATGCCCAGATTCTGTCACTAATTCACCAGCCTCCTGAGTGTTTCCTTTCTGGAATTCCTTGCTTGGTGCCCTCAAACACCCACCCATGTACCCACCAGCCAGGAAAAGGTTGTTCCTCCTGCCCTGCTAGGATTATGCAACATGGACCTGTTGGTGGTAGGAAGTTAGACCTTCATGTGAATGCTATGGAAGTGTTTGGCTTACGCCTAAACACCCTTCTCCTCCCTTTGTCCACCCAACCCCTGCCTTTCCTGCAGGAACTGAAGATTGTGTCCATAAAATGCCCGCCTCCATTTTATCCCAACAGCTCTGTAAGATAGGTTGGGCTGAGAGTTAGTGCTTAGCCCAAAGTCCTCATGAACTTCCATTCCATTCATTTAGACAAAATATGGCCTTTTGAGTTAGAGTTCATATTGCAGAGCGAGAAATAAAATGTCGGTCTGTGTGGTCTATTCCTGCCATTGTTCTAGAGTTTGAGGTCTTTTAAAAAAATTATAAATTGCCCACCACAAATGCAAAGCTATCTTCCCAAAGGAGTTTGGGGCAGACACTTTTATATTCCTGAATTGAGCAAATTGATTATGAAAAGTTGCTAATTCTGTAGACATATTTTTCTATACAATGACATTCCTGGGGATGATTGGTAATACATTTGGCTATGCAGAGAATTGAAGGCTAATGAGATGAAATGGGGGTGATGCGCCTCTCACATCTCTGATTAAAGAGTTCCTTGGTTGCATTTTTGATGGCATCCAAAATAGTTTCTGCCTAAGATTTTGGCAGTTATTAGCAAGAATTTGGAACGTGAATGAACCATTTGTTCTGCCTTCTGTTGGGTGGGTCAAGAAGATGTTCCTGAGATTTCTTCATTTCTGACAAGCAGGAACCACGCCGAGACGAGGAATAAGTCTCTAGTGTTTTATTACTGCTACATTAGACCGAAAATCCTAACAAACTGAAGAAGCGTGGGAAAACCCAGACAGATAAACCCCAGAAGTCAAGGCGGGTCTGTTCTGCGTCTCTTTGAATGGCTGCTCAGTTCCTCGCTACTGCGCATGCATTTTCCCCCCTGGATAGGGGCCCCCTCCTGCTCACCATCAGTGCTCATGGCAGTTTCTGACTATTGAACTATCCAGTCATCAGTCCCCAGGTTGCGGGTGTTAAACCTTTCCCCAGTCCTTTCACAACTGGTAAGTCCTCTTTTAGTGCTAAAGTGTGAATCCCAGATTTTTCCAACCACAAGCCTTGCATTTTTCTTGGAATGGCATCTTCTAGAATTACAAATCATTTGTGGTTTGATGAGTGATAGAACCTGGATTGACTGATGCAGACAGCCTTTCTACAACCATTTGATGCTGGGTTAAATAATGAGTTTGAAAGGAACAGAAGGCATCCTTGTTCTTTTAGTTTCTGATCAAGAGCTTCTGAACAGACTGGTGTGAAAGGGGAGAGAAAACTCAATTTCAGATATAGTGAAGGTTTTTTAATATACGCATTGGAGTGTTTTCCCCCTGATGTTCAGATGTTTGAAGAATGTAGGCAGGCAACAGCGTTTCATAATTCTGGTTGGATTTACCCATCACGCTAAGCTATAATGCCGGTCATTTGGACTTGGCTTAGTGTGATGTGTGAAACCAGCCAGTGGCAGTTTAGTTGACGATGGGTAGGCAAACCATGGATTAGTATTGTGCCTGAACTCAGCTAACTGTGGCTTGTCAGTCATAGCTAAACCAACCATGGCTTAGCTCAGCAAACCAACCCAGCTATCGTTTCTGGATAAGGAGATTCTCAGTAACCTTGTGTTCATTTAACCCTACTTCTATATCCATTTCCCCCTCAACTGTCTGATTTTGACACACCTAATCATTTAATGAAGTAACAAGATAACCAGATTTTCTATTTTGTCCCATCCATGGTAACTGAGGGTGAAGCCCAGTCTAACTGAGGGGGTTGCCTTATGTCTTGTAGGCGGACGAGTAAAAACATGGAAAAGGAGATGGTTTATACTGACTGATAACTGCCTCTATTATTTTGAATACACAACGGTGAGTATGGTTTGTTTTTTGTTGTTTATTCGTTTAGTCGCTTCCGACTCTTCGTGACTTCATGGACCAGCCCACGCCAGAGCTTCCTGTCGATCATCAACACCCCCAGCTCCCCCAGGGATGAGTCCGTCACCTCTAGAATATCATCCATCCACCTTGCCCTTGGTCGGCCCCTCTTCCTTTTGCCCTCCACTCTCCCTAGCATCAGCATCTTCTCCAGGCTGTCCTGTCTTCTCATGATGTGGCCAAAGTATTTCAGTTTTGCCTTTAATATCGTTCCCTCAAGTGAGCAGTCTGGCTTTATTTCCTGGAGGATGGACTGGTTTGATCTTCTTGCAGTCCAAGGCACTCTCAGAATTTTCCTCCAACGCCACAGTTCAAAAGCATCAATCTTCCTTCTCTCAGCCTTCCTTATGGTCCAGCTCTCGCAGCCATATGTTACTACGGGGAACACCATTGCTTTAACTATGCGGACCTTTGTTGTCAGTGTGATGTCTCTGCTCTTAACTATTTGATCGAGATTTGTCATTGCTCTTCTCCCAAGGATTAGGCGTCTTCTGATTTCCTGACTGCAGTCAGCATCTGCAGTAATCTTTGCACCTAGGAATACAAAGTCTTTCACTGCTTCTACGTTTTCTCCCTCTATTTGCCAGTTATCAATCAAGCTGGTTGCCATAATCTTGGTTTTTTTGAGGTTTAGCTGCAAGCCAGCTTTTGCACTTTCTCCTTTCACCTTCATCATAAGGCTCCTCAGTTCCTCTTCGCTTTCAGCCATCACAGTGGTTTGTATTGTTTGTAGATGCAAATAATAATGCCACTTCTTCTTCTATTTCAACTGATTGACTGCATGCTGTTTTTCCCGGATTCCTAGGACAAAGAACCCAGAGGAATTATCCCATTGGAAAACCTCAGCATCAAAGAAGTTGAGGATCCAAGAAAACCAGTAAGATCTCCCTCCTTTCCCATCTCCTTCAGAAGATGCTTTTCTCCCAGGGACCTTTCTTGAGTCCTTTAAATCGGTCCTCATGCCCAGTGAGCAGCAATTCTGGGTCTACCTGCTGGTTTCTGTACGTTCAGCTTGCTGACAAACTCTTCTTCTGGTGATGCATTCCAACTGCTTAGCAACATGAACACCTGCTAAAATAAAATAGAAAATAGCTGACACACAATTGGGCAGGGAAGTGTGTGGAGGGATGGTGCTCAGAAAAATCAAGATGGTGGCCACGACCACATGACTGAAGCCTTGCCCCTGTTTACAAGCAGGGAGCTTCAGTGATATGGTTGAGGCCACCATCTTGACTTCCTTGAGCCATCCCCAACCCTGCTCTTTAACTTCTTTTTTAAATTAAGAACTTCAGGTCCAAAAACTTTATTATCATCGTTCGTATGAGTCTAACTATATGCTGATTTCTGTGTCTTCCTAGTTTTACCTGTTCTTGATTATCAGGTCATTATTTAGTCTTGCTTTGCTATTTTATGGATCATTGATTGGAATTGTTAAAACCACTTTGGTTATTATTCGAAGGAAAAAGTAGGTTGGAGAAATTATATTGACTTATGAGTAGTCCTTGCTTAACAACCATTCATTTAATGATGGTTCAGACTTACGAGGGTGATGAAAAAACCGACTTACAATTGGTTCTCACACAACAGTTGCAGCGTCCCCATGGTCACAATTTGGACCCTTGGCAACCGGTTCGCATTTATGACTGTTGCAGTGTGCCATGGTCACGTGATCACCCTTTTCAACCTTCCCGGGCAACTACGGGCAAGCAAAATCAATGGGGAACCTACGTGATTCACTTAACGACCACGTGGTTCTCTTAACGCCTGCGGTGATTTGCTTCACCGCCGCAAAATAGGTTGTAAAATTGGGTCAGATTCACTTAATGTCCGCTTTTCTTAGCAACCAAAATTCGTCCTAGTTCTGGTCGTTAAGTGAGGACTACCTGTATATAAAATAGAATGACATCTATTAATATAAAATACATTAACAGCTGTCAAAGGAAGCTTCTGTTGAACGTTTGCTTCTGAAGCATAGCACCTCCATGCTAAATGGAGATTAGAATACCAATATTGGTTTGTCTTCTGCTCCCTAGAATTGCTTTGAGCTGTACAACCCTAGCCACAAAGGACAGGTGATAAAAGCCTGCAAGACTGAAGCTGATGGCCGGGTGGTTGAGGGCAACCACGTGGTTTACAGGATATCTGCTCCCACACCTGAAGAAAAGGAAGAATGGATTAAATCCATCAAGTGAGCTTTCTCAGTGCAGAGATGAGTAGCACAAGGCCATCAGCTGTAGAGCGGTTGGCTTAGTTTGAGTTTTGCCTGTCACATATACCTGCTCACCCTGTATTGATTTATATCTTACCTTTGATTCAGGACTCCAGGTGGCATATGTAGCCCTCCCTCCTATTTTTCCCTACAACAGCAGCCCTGGGGGTGTTGGTTGGGCTGTGAGGGAGGGACTGGCCCAGAGTCCCTTGAGGAGCTTCTGTGGCTGAGTGACTAGAACCTGGGTCTGCTCGCTTCTGGTCCAGCACCTTCACCATTACATCATAATGGCTTAGTGCTATCCCAGAAACCAGTCAGCGAAGTGGTTTATCCACAAAACCTGGATAAACAAATGGTGGCTTAGTGTGAGGTGTGAATTCAGTCTGGAAATTTCTTGCAGCCTGTCCCACAGGATTTCCAGTTTCCTTGTCTTTGGTGCACCATGAGACCTGCTCTACACATAGGGTCCTGGGCCTCTGCTCTTGACTGTTGTATGTAGGAATTCTGTACCTACTCAATAGGAGTTGGTTTTCTCCTTCACGTGTATGCATTGCCTTAATTCACATCTCATGCTACTTCCTGGAGCTCCAAATGGAACATACTCCCTCCTTCGGTTCTATCCCGGACAACCGCCTTGTGAAACGGGTTGCACTGAGGTTTTGGCTAACACAGAACCACGAGGTGAATTTCCATGACGTAGCTTGGATTTGGACCTAGACCTCCCAATCCTTGTCTAATAACTGCCTCACCCTGGCTTATAATCAGAGAAGAAGGGGAACCATATTTTAAAATAGAAATGCAGGATTTCAAATCCTTGGTTTGCTCCTTATACTAAGCCACCGTGTGCCTTGTTGCTTTTAGCTTAATGTGCTGGGAGAATCCAGCCATTGTTCAACAAATGAGGATTAAGCAAAACCTAGCGTAATGCAATATGCAAACCCAGCCCGAGACACGGGGAGGGGGTTGTCTTTCAGCCAAAGCTGCCTTAGCGTTGAGAAACCAGGTGGAAAGTAACTGCCCAGTGTGCATGCAGACAAAATGGCTTGTCCATAGTTTGTCATGGTCCAAGCAGTGTTTTTCAACCTTGGCAACTTTAGGATGTGTGGATTTCAACTCCCAGCATTCCCCAGTCCATACATCTTAAAGTTGCCAAGGTTGAAAAACACTGGTCCAGAGGAACCAGGAGTTAGGACAGTGTGCAAACCCAGCCTGATAACTATTTTTTTCTTTAGGGCAAGCATCAGCAAGGATCCCTTTTATGACATGCTGGCAACTCGGAAGAGGAGGATTGCTAATAAAAAGTAGCTGGGACACGGGAGACTCTCACCATCCACGTGCCAAGTGCAATGCCAAGGAAACCAGCCTCATCCTGGCAACCTTGTTTCTTTCCTGTAGCATCTGTCTTTCCCTTTGCCCATGTGTCTTCTACCCTTCCATGGGCTCCTGGGAGGCCTTCAGATAGAGGGATGAGTCACTGGGGAGAATGGACAACTTGGGATCCGTATGCCCCGTTTGGGAGCGTGGCAGAACCAAAAATCTCCTGTCCCTCTTTATGTGTGGGGGGCATTGTTGGGGATTGTGTCAATGTTATGTCCTTTCTGGTAGAGGGAAATCTTTTCCTCTGTGTCGTTGAGAGTCCTGTTCATACAGCTTACATCCAGACTGCTGTGCATAACGTTGAACCCACCGGTGTGACTGGTGTGTGATCACCTCCCCCTCTCCTCAGCGGATGATCCCGCTTGGAAAATTTCTCCAAGACGTTGCTTTTTACCCCAACTGGCATTCCCCAAATTGGTTTCTCTTGGGTTTTTAGTGCAATCTTCCATATTGCCTTCTCTAGGAAGTTCTCATTTTGCTTCCAGAAAACTGGATTTATGAGATCTGCTGTCCCTGCTAAAAAAAAAAGAGCTGTTGGGGGGGGAGGGGGAAAATGACAAACTGAACATCACACCATCGCCGTGTAAGCTGTCCCCCTTTTACACACGTCCACATAGAAAGGGGAGAACTTGCATGGTGGTGCTCCTGAAGCTGTCAGATATTGTGGAAGCCCCTGATGAAGTGGTGGATTTAGCATAAAGCCTCAAGTGAAAAAAAGGTTTATCTACTTTGGTCAGAATGTACCAGAAATTCTGAGGATTTTAATCTCAAATGGTTAGATCAGTCCAGCCCTCTGTTTGGAACATATAAGATTGAGGGAGAACAGAGACATTTTGCATTTTTCAGTCCATCTGATTAGGAATCCTCTGTTGGCAAAAATAGTAATAATAATCTGTAAACTTCCTAGTGAATTAGAGCGCAATACCATTGCTAGGCATATAGATTGTTTATAAATGTTTGTATCTAACAGTATTTTCTCAGGAGAATCGTCCGTGGCTGACAAGTAGAGTAAGATTGAAAGAATTGCATTGGTGGTCACCAACCTGATGGTATTGAGAACAGTATTAACAGGGGTCCAAGCTGGGCAGAAACTTTTTGTCATAAGGCCAGTAACGAAATTAGAAAAGGCTTACATTTTTAGAGTTTAGTTTAGGTTAATTTAGGTTTAGTTTAGTGGAAAGGCCTCTTAAGTTTTTGGCTACTCAAGGTACTACCTTTATGACGGTATCAAAATCTCCTCTTTGACCCTTCTTTCTGCTTTGGAACAACTGTGTTCTAAAAGTTGGTTTTCTCATACTGGCCGCACAGATGACGGTCTAGCCTTGGATACCCGCTGATAATATTGGGTACCTCTTCAGGGGTTGATCAGTAAGATGCATCTGTGCCATCCTGTGCATTTTGGGAGGGGGGATGTTGCGTAAGCATGGGAACACATTGCATGCCGATGACAGACCACCTTTTTTGGCCCAGGTGCCAAACCCTCCCCAAATCCCTCTCATAAGAACTTGCCTAAGAATTTCCGCTCTTAATTTTTCTTACTACTTTTGGGCTAAGATGGGAACCTATGTATCTATGCTGCCACCCCATCCTTTCCAGGTTTTGTGCAGGGAACAAAGCAGGAGATATCCAGTTCATTTGGATGGAGTGCCTCTATTGTTTGTCCCAGATATTTGGGGAAGGTGGGGGGGAGGAACAAAGCATTCATTTAAAGGCATCAGTGCCCCTGGTCTCCACTTCTCACCTCTTCTCTCACTGAGAAGGTAAGTGAAATGCCATTTCTCCTGGGCACCATCTTTGGGCTGCAAAACCTGGAATCACCATTACCGCTTGCTGGATCCCCGCGCCATCTAGTGCTCGTCCAGATTTTTTGAGCCCAGAGCTGACAGCCTTGTGCTCCACCTCAGTTGCCTTGTGTCACTGTTATCCTTCCAACCTTAGGACCTTGAGTTTTTGAGTCGTCAGGATGCATAGAGAGTTGAATAGCACTTTAGGTTCAGCTGGCCTGACAGGTGCGAAATGTAGCAGGGAGTTTGGGTTGGGAAGCTCATCTGAAGATTTTGGGTGGCTTGCCATGTGCGGTACTAAATTAAAAACTTTTTAAGCTTAAGAGTGTTTAGAAGACTTCATACTTTAGAAGAAAAACCCTATTTTTACAAAGGTAGAACATATCTTTCTAAGTATGCTTGCTGGAAAAAAGGCTCAAGAGACAGATGAAGGCATAATGCTGGCTCCTTACTAGCCATTGCTAACGAATCAAGGGCCATCCTCCATGGCGTAATTCTAGATTTAGTGGCCCACTGGAGATGATGCTATGACTGAGAAGGATGCAACTGAGGCCATTATGCTTAGCCAATGTTTCTCAACTCTGGCAACTTAAGATGTGTGAACTCCCAGAATTCCCCAATCAGTATGCTGGCCAGAAAATTCAGGGAGTTGAAGTCCACACATCTTAAAAGTTGTTATGCTTGAGAAACACTGTTCTAGGCTGGCTGAAGTTTTGGCTTAATGTGCTTAGGATGTGATTCTAGCCTATTATGCTTTGTCAAAGAATCATGCCTTGGTTCCATCATGACCCGAGTGATGTGTTCCTGAGACTGGCTAATGGCAGTAAGGGAACCTGTTTTCTATTTGCACAGGGACCTTTTAGGGCAGGTATTCCAAATGAGTGTGTAACCCCCCAGTTCTATTTTCTTGTACAATATTTCTTATCAACCACTAAATGTAAAGTAAATGTATATAGTGTACATCTATGTATTGACTGAGTGGTTACCAATAAAGTGCGCAATATAATTCTATATCCGCCAGTGGCAATCTAGTGTGGCTGTCTTTAAATCCTTTTAGGCAAGAAAGCCGTTGCTGAGATCTAAAAAGAAAAGTGAATTTGATGAAGGTGTAGCATTCCTGCTTAAACACTACAATCCTCAAATACTGGAGGGCAAGTAAGAAAGCCCTTACTGGTAACTGCAGTCTAACCAAGAGCTGGTTAAACTCACATGACCTTCAGAGGCTTTCTGCTGAAACAGCAGTTCATACCCATCAGTTACAACCAGATGTAACTGAACGAACAACAGAAACACGTTTGATTTGATTTGTTGGATTTATATACTATATAAATTTTACATGCCATATATTTACAAGTGGGGCAAGTGCTTTTATCTTTAAAAAAACAAAGATCAAACTTTTAGACATCTCTGAACAACACGGCTTGTATAAATCAGACAGATTATTCAGATGAACTGTATTTAATACAGTTTTCCCCACTCTGTCTCCTGATGCAGGACCAGTGAATTAAGTGTATCACAGTTTGATAGCATTTCATCATTAAAAAATAAAAATAAAAATAAATCACAGTATGAACGTGTCTGTAACTAGAAACATTGAAGGGACGGCTGAGACCTGTCAAGACGAGCATCACTACATTAAAATTAACGCAATAAAAACTTAGTGGGAGAATGAAAATGGCTCCTTCAGGCAGCCGTGGACCCAGGCGCCTGCTCTCGCTTACGTCCAGCGCAGGCTCGAAGCCCAGACGACCTGAGCACGTTTAAAGAGCAACAGAGAAACTCTGCAGAGCAGGTAGACGCTTGAGGACAAAGCCACGGAGGGCGGGAAGAAAAGCCGAAAAGGAAGGGATGGAAATAGAGGAGGATGGGTTGGGTGAAGGAACACCCAGGGGAGGAGACGGCGACGATCACTCGAGTGGGGGAAATGGAGGCAGAAGCATTTCCCACAACAAACTGGCCGCTCAAACCCTCTGCAATTGCCGGTTGGCGTTGAAATGAATTCTGGGAACCAAGATGAAGCCGGAGGACGGGCTGTGGTGACAGGCGGTCTTCGGACGTGTTCTGTGATACATTCAAAACCTGGCAAGCGTCTGAATGGCACACACACCTCACAAAGCCCAAGACTGGAATCCAACGAAAGAAATGACGTCGAGTTTCTAGTAGCAGACATCCGAGGGGAACCGATGGAGCGCTCGCAAGAAATCCAAGTTGCGTGTGAAATGTTTAAATAATTACTTAAATTAAATAGACCCTACCAGTTGCAGCTTGCTAGTTTCCTTGCCCCTTGTGCCAAATACGCGGACTTGGGGCAACATCACGTGGACAAACACATTGAACCTGAGTCGTGGAACGAAGCAGCATTTGAGATGTTCTGATCCAGGGCATTATTTCTCACTGTGACATTGACAGGGTAAAGCTCACAATGTTCAGCAGCTGTAGAAAGTGTCCATCCTCTTGTGTTTTGGGATTGCAGAGAATTTTTTTTTTAAAAAAAGAAGAACAAAGACTCAAGGTAAAAACTTAAAAAAAAAAAGGGGGGGGGGTTCTTCAATGGTAAAATCCTGTACAGTATTTTCTGAAGCACCAATTATGAATTAGTTAATCGCTTTTCGGTTTATAAATACACTGTAAGCGGTGAAGGGGTAGCTTCCAACGGACACTCGGGATCTGAAAGGCAAGGACGACAATATCATTTTGGGAAACTGCGGAACAGAGGAGGATTTAATAGCCCAGCACTTCTCAGCCTTACTGGCACGTGGCAACCATGCCACCTGCATCACTGAAAACCCATCATTTCTCATCTTTCTCTGAAACAACTAGTCCATGCAGCGTAGCAGGAAGAGGGGGGGGAAAGCCAGCCGTCATTAAGAACAGTTCTGCAGCTTTAAAATGGGCGCTTAATATTTCCCTTCCCATGCTTGCTAGCTAGCTCCTAGCCACAAATAGACACTCTGTTATCCCTCACTTCTTAGGAATCACAGATTCCCTCCTTGCTTTCAGGAAGGCTGTTAAGATGCTAGGTCAGGAAGGGAGGTGAGCCTGGCATTTCTGGTTCTGCGATGGAACTGTTATGGTGCTTGGTGGTTTGGGAGGGTTTTTTAATTTTTGGTCTTTTGTTTATTCGTTGCTGTTAGCCGCCCAGAGTTATTTTCTATAATATCAGCGACCGTATAAAACTTTTAAATCAATCAACACAATAATCACCGAAATAAACTGAGGATGCCCAGCGCTTGGCCAGAACACACCCAGCTACAGACAGCATTCTGAAATGCTTGCTGGTGTGGTGGTGGTGGTGGTGGTGGTAATAATGGTCAGCCAAAAGGAGAGGCTGAAGGAACTTGGGCTGTTCAACTAGAAGGTGAGATGTGTGTTCAGCTACACAAATGGAAGCTACAGAGGAGATGATCAAGAATGATTTTCTATAGCCACAAAAACTAGGACCAGAAATAACAGGTGAGTTATGGGTGTCTGTATTTTGCTTAAAGATAAGGAAAAAAATCCCTGATGGTAAGCTCTGGAGGTTTTCTACAAGAGGCTGGACACCATCCCTTGCGAATGCTTTCATTGGTTTTCCTGCACAGAACATTGGACTAGACCAGTGTTTCTCAATCCCAGCCACTTGAAAATGTGTGTACTTCAACTCCCAGAATTCCCCAGGCAGCAGGCTGGCTAGGAATTCTGGGAGTTGAAGTCCACACATCTTCAAGTGGCAAAGGCTGAGAAACACTGGACTAGATGATCCATTTGGTCCTTTTGAACTCTATGACTCTGAGCCTCAAAGAATGACAGACGGGCCAGGACCGAGTCGCCCCACTGATCATCCCCCTCCCAGCCTCCCTTACTTACCAATATTATGATCTCTCAGTGGACAGAAGCCACCCCTGTTGCTCCTTTCAAGGCCCTTTGCTTTCTGGCAAACAGCCGTGGTTTCATTGTGGGAGGCTGGGCTGGGTTTCCTACAAGCCTCTGAAGAAGATCTGGGCACCTCCCGGGTTTTGAAATTCTTGATTTCCAAGCCGGGTGGCTTGGGAAGGAGAGGTGTTGAGCTTCCGTTGCAGTCTTCCGATCTCTTTGCACGTTTCTTCTTCTTCTTCTTCCTCTTTTTATGCTTGTGTTTGTGGGCCTCGGCCTCCGAGCTGGAGGGAGATGGGTCGGAATCTTGGCGATGCCTGAAGGAAGGCGAAAACAAGTCAGTGGAAGTGCCATGCCGCCATCTTGATCCAAGCAGCCGTTTCCCCTTTAAGGAGGGCTCCCTTAACATTTCCTAGCATGTTTTTCTGAGGATATGGACATTAAACAATAAAATAAAATAAAACAAAATAAAAATTACATTATCACATTACATTACACAAAAATAATGAAATAAAAATTAAAATAATACAATAATAAAATTAAAAATTAATTAAAATAATAAAATAAAAATTAAACAAAACAAAATTAAATAAAAATTAAATTAAATTATTAAATTACATTACATTACATTAAAATAATAAAATTAAAATTAATTAAATTGAATAATAAAATAAAAAGAAAAGAAAAGAAAAATTAAATTATTAAATTACATTACATTAAAATAATAAAAAGTAAAATAAACTAAAATAATTAATAATTAATAATTTTGGACTGGACAGAGAAACCATCTGTCTGTCTGTTGAGGCAAAAAGGGACCCAGTCAGGATTCCATCTTTATCTGTTCCTGCATCCTTGCCAGGCGCTTTGTCTTTGCATTGTGCCTTTAAGTCTGTAAACTCGATGGGAGGAATTATCTTATTATTCATCCCTGCAAGATGATTCGGGGATTTTTTTTTTTTCTGTTGAACTGCAGGAAAAAGAAATGTTTTAAATACTATGCAGTTTGCTCAGTGAAGGAGCCAATGCTGTAGGTAGGCACAGGTCCTACTGGCTGCCCTCGTGCCTTGCCTGAAGAGCAGCTTTCTGCAGCTTTGATTCATTGGTTCATCCACTGATTCATTCCTTCAGCCATCCCAAAAAGAGGGGAGCGAAGGACTGCTGCGCTATCCATTTTACAGATAAGGAACTAGGGCTAAAAGAAAGGAATATGCTTAAAGACCACCCTATTAATCCACAGTTCATACCTTTCAACCACCTCTAATTCAACCACTAATACTAATTCACCCACGTCATGAAGCGATATCCATTTCCTGGAGGATTCTGTTGCAAAATAAGTGTTAATTCAGAGGTGGGCCACAGGGCATCAGCCAGACCTTTCCAAATGAAATAAAAATAATTAAAAAAAAAATTTTTTTTTAAGTTCCTCGAATCTTTCAGCCACTTCTTTTTTGGGGGGGGGGGGCGGGAGTGGGACATCTGGGTTCCTGTGAGAGGGGGTGTTGACTCTGGTACAGGTCAATAGGAGGAAAGATACCCGCCCCACCCCAGAAACCACACAGCACGCGGTCCCATTGTGTCTCCCGCCCTCCTCCGCTAACCTGTAATCTCTCTCTCTGTGTTTATCTTTTAACTTTTTCTTCTTCTTGGACTTCTTGCGCTTCCTCCCCCTGGGTTCGTCGAGAGATCCGCTCTGCGAGAGCTTGGGGTGTCTCTTTTCGAGGGCACACTCGCTTGCCTCCGGGTTAGGGGAACGCCTTTTCCTGTCCTGGTCGTGGCTCCACCGGCTTTTGTGATGATCGCATTTGTAGGGGCTGCTGTAAACGTGGCTGGATTTGCTGTAGTCCCTCTCGGAGTGAGCAAACTTCCTCTCGGGATTGTGCCTGGGGGCGTGGGGAGCGGAGTGATAGTAGCCGTGAGGTCGGCACCCCTCCCACCTCCTCGGCGTCTCCTGGTAGTACCGCTCCCGGCTCCACGATCGCTCCCCTTTCCCGCGACAGTGTCTGCTCCGCTCGGAGTCCGTCTTCCCCCTGCTGCGGGATCGGTAAGGAGGGTACCTCCCCAAACTCCGGGCAGGATCGGGACTGCCTGGGAATCTGGAGTAGCTCGTGCCGTGGTGATCCCACCGGTGCTGGTCCGGCTGCTTGGCCTGCTCCCGGCTGTGGGCGCACCTCTGCTTGCCGTGATGCCCCTCGGGCTGGCTCCAGTCGGCCGCCCCGTCGGCCGCCTCTTCCTCACTTTCGGAGCGCTTCCTTTTGGAGCGATGGTGCTCTTGGTGGGCTTTCTTGTAGGGGTGGGCTTTCTCCTCAGGGGGGGACCTCGGCCCCGGCTTTTCGACGCTTCTCCGGGCTGGCTCGCTGCTGTCCACTGGCTTGCCTTCCTCCTTTGAACGCTGGCCCTCAGCCACCACCTGGGGCTGCGGGATGGGCGGATTCTCGGTGCGTGGGGCACCCTTGCCGCTCTGGGGGTGGTCCTGCGCTTCGTGACCTTTCTCAGTTGCATTTAGGGGGGCCTTTAGCTTATGAGGCCTACAGTCACCGTCCGACCTCACCCGGGGGCTCTGCGTGTCTCTTTCTGCTGGCCTGGCCTTTCCTTCAGCAAGCTCCAGGCCCTTCTCCAAAGCTGCTTTCTCCTCTTTGGACGCCCCTGCCCTTTCAGGCCGGACCGCTCCATCCCCTTCTCCTAGGAAGGCCGCTTCCTCTGCTCCTGGGGAACCGGACGGAGGATCGTGTGGACCGTCGCTCTCGAGCGGCCCATTTTCCGCCTGGGCAGTCCTTTCACAAGGGTCCTGCGTGGTTGACGTGACGTCGGGGTCCAAAGGCAGGGGGGTTGAGATGCTGTTGGGAAGGGCACCGGGGGCCTTTTCGGAAGCATCCTCGGCTGGCAGTTTTTCTGGTTCGGGACCACTGCTGGTCGGAAAGAGAAAGACATGAGCATTCCTTCAGTGTTCTGGGAACTTTTAACTCCTAGGGAACTTTTTTTTTTAAAGGAAAAAAGAAAAAAAACAGTGACCCCTCTTGACATCTGTCAATCCAGATTCTGTGAGGCCCATAAAAAGGTTATCCTGCCCAAAGGAGCTTGTCTTCCTCATCTCAAAGATACAGTTCTACCTGGCCCAAACTTTACAGAAGGCATCAGAGAAGAGAGATTCTCTTTTCTCCAAAGCAAGGCTGCTTAAAAATGCAACCTCAGAACCTGCTTTCCTTCCTTATCTCAGACCCCTTGTTTCACCCGATTCCCTCAGTTCCTGAAGCAGGCAGGCAGGAACAGGACACACCGTGAAGCAGTTGAGACTATGACTTGAAACTTCAATTCATTGAAGAAGGCAATTCTGAGTTTAAAGAACTATAAACCATTTAATGAAAGGATTTATGAAATCTGCCAAGAGCAGGCAGTATCCTAAAAAATACATGTTGTCACTCTTGAAAAGCAGAGAGCGCATCTTCTAAAGGTGCCTCATGTAAGAGAAACCAACTTTCCCCTTCTTACAAAATCAGATAAATCATGGTCACGCTGATGCCAGTGAAAGCAATAGAGCTTGTCTAATAAATCGATTGCGGTTCGTTTTTTAACTGGAGAGTAGCTATTTATGCCTATACAAAATATAAATTCATCTTCCCAAAGGGGTAACATGGAAAATATAATAAAAAATAGAAAGAAAATAAAACGGAATGATGCAGGCATCTATGTGACTTGAAAATCTAGCTAAAAAGTGTATTTGGCATTAAGTCTAGATGTGTTCCAAGCAACAATGCATTCATTCTTTTGCATTTTTAGCACCCCTTTCTTCTGAGAACTCAAGGTGGTGTACATGGGAATCTACTCTATTTTATTTCCACAACAACCTTGTGAGGTAGGTTGAACTGAGAGAGGGGTGGCTGGCCTACAGTTGCTCTACAAACTGTGTGATCAAATGGGGATCTGATTCTGGATCACCAAGATTACTATCCTATACTACTGGCTATCTAGACCAGTGTTTCTCAACCTCGGCAACTTTAAGGTGTGTGGACTTTGACTCCCAGAATTCCCCAGCCAGCAAGGGGAATGATCTAGACTACTTAAATCACCTGGTTTTAAAGACTTGATGTTTTTCTTTTAAAGAGAGTTAATCATCTGCCTTTTAAAATTCAAAACAAAGGAAGACCGTTTTACCTGGAGTCCCCAGACAAGGTTTTTGGCTGCTTATATCTGAAGGAATCTAAGACCCTCTCTTCAGGGACCGGGGACAAAGCTGCTGGAGGACCCTGTGGATTGAGAATGGACAAGGTTAACCCAACGACACGACTGAGCCATGGGACTGGCTGGTCCAGACTCCAGTATGAAATCCAAGACCCCACTCCCACATAGCGGTAAAATCTGCATGCGTGGCTCGCTCCCAAGAAGAGTGCAAACATCAACCAGAAGAAGAATAGGACCAGAGGTCCCCACCTGATCTGGAGCAGTTCAGTGGTCGTCTAGTTCTGTAGCCTTTTCCAGTTCTTCTCAGAAAGGGTGGGGATCGACCCTGAGACCTTTAAGCAAGCCTTTAAGCACTAACGCTCCGGCCTTTCCTCTCCAGTTCAGAAGCACCAAATCTTACTCCGAAGCTAAAGAAGGAAGAGCTACGGAGACAGACATCTTTTTCCCTTATTCTCCTAGCACGCAAGGGTATTTTTATTACTTTGCTGAAGTTCTGGGGGCTTGAATAATGTAAGAAAAGAACCCCTCCACCTTGTGCTGATTGCTATTTCTGCAGTTTCTCTCTCCTGTGACTTCAATACCAATCTTACTCCCCTTCCTTTCTCCACGCTATAGCCAACCTTACCTCTCCTTTTCATCAGCAATTAATTTACAAAGGAGCGGAACTTGTATTATTTTTCTGCTTCTATTTGCTTCTTGGATTGACATCTTGTCTTCCTATTCCACTGAGTATTTGAGGCTGATTTATAAGCCGCCTCAAGACGGCATCCCGAGGGATGTCCCTTTGTGAGGCGGTCTGGCAGAAGCGTCAGTGATGAAGCCAAGATGACGTGAGCTTCATGGCCACACAAAGTCGTGTCCCTAGCGACACCCCCACCCTGCCCCACCCCAGCTCCTTCCTCTGGCCTTGGCCCAACTCAGGGCCTTTGAAAGGACATGGACAACTCCCAGCCCTGTTGGTTCGAATGGTGGAAAACCCTGGAAGTTGCAGCCTAGCACAATTCTGGGACTAAAGCTTGGAAAGACTGTTCTGCACCATTATGCCATAATGGGAATAGCTGTGTTCACCGTAAGAAAAATACTTATGTCCTTTTTGGGGTGATGTGTTTGGACTGCTCTAAGAAACATACCAGCCTAAAAAGAATTTATCTTTAAATAAAGTCATTTTTTCTTTTTTTAAATGAGCCTCGTGGTCTTATCCCTAGCTGGCACTTCTTTAAAAATAATGGGAAAAACTGGGCTAGAAGTAACTTAAGTTTCTCAACCTGGAAAAGTGTGGAACCATCTACGAGGATGGCCGTCCCACCGAGCTGACTGGGAATTAAGAGGAGGAATTACAATCATCTTTTGACTTAGGAGATGACCCACAAATTCAGGTGGTTTGGACTCAAGTCAGCCCAGAGGAGACTTTTGAGATGTGAAGGGAGATCAGCTGAAGGACAAAATATTTTTATGAAAAGTTAAGGTGGTCACCCCACCCCACCCCAAATAGTCCCTTGAAAACTGAGCGGGCAGCCACAGCGTGTCAGGGATTATGGAAAGGCGCATTGCAGGGCATGGGCTGGCAGTGAATTGGCTTGTGCGTACCAGCCTACCCAATCTGGTGCCCTCCAGTTCCCTGGGCTGGAGTTCCCATCATCCCAGACAGCAGGGCCAGGACGGCAAAGGTTAGCTTTACGAGGCCCCTGAGGTGGACAGAGCTGACTAACAGGAGCGTACCTGGAAGGGAGTGAGAATATTCTGCAACCTTATGTCACAGGCCCCGCAGGTCCTTTCTGAACTTGCAAAGCATGCTAGGGCTGCTATCGTGTTGCCTCCAAACTTCACCCGAGCTGTCTGAACGCTCCCTGAATAAGGGCATAGCATGGCTGGGTATACGTCATGCAAAAGAAGTCAAGTTCTGCGCCCAGAAGAGCCGGATTCTGTGACATGAATAAATTATGCAAATCAAGCAACTCTGCCTACAGCGGCTTATTTCATTCACTACTCCTGCACCCCCATCAGGAGAGACGGGTCGATATATCAGGAGCTCAAAGTGGAAAATCTTTACCAACCCTCCCCATCTCCAACATGCAATTCTCAAGCTCCATTTTCCAGGACCGGATATTCCTCTGGAAACCTGCAATTCACAGGATGCTACATTCTGTACCAGACAGTAGCATGGTTCACACCTCAAGCCAAGCCAGGGGTGGCAATCTGTGGCGCACCAGATGTCGAACTGCGGATTCCAGAATCCCTCACCACTGACCACGTTTCCTATAATTCAGTCTCTGGAGGGCCACAGATGGTCTACTTCTGCACCAAGCCCTGGTTTGTTTAACTATGTTTTTTAAAACAGATCACCACTGGTCCACATGCTAAGCCATTCAGGGCAAGTTACAAACCACAATGGCTGAGTCTGCACAACACATTAACCCCAAACCAAACAAAGCACGTCATGGCTTCGCTGACAGGTGAATCCGGCAAACTCGATTCCATTTTGCAGGGACAGATATGTCAAGTGTACCCCCAGAGAGGCTGGGATGTTAGTGCAGAGACTGCTAGCTTCAAGAATGCTCACTTGCTCTCCAGCATGAATAGCTCCTGTACTTGTTTGCATTAAGCATCTGCATTCTTCTACTCAGCATTAGCGGTCAACTGTGGCCCTATCTCAGCTTGAATGTGAAAAAGGTCTCCAATCCCAGTTAAGAGGGGACCTGACTAGTACTAAGATTCCAAGACTGCATGGGAAATGCTAAACTATGGGTAACTAACAAAAGGAAAGGGGAGGGAGCAAGTGACTAGAGCAGTGTTTCTCAACCTCGGCCACTTTCAGATGTGTGGCTATGCTGGCTGGGGAATTCTGGGAGTTGAAGTCCACACATCTGAAAGTCGCCAAGGCTGAGAAACCCTGGACTAGAGGCTTGAGGAAGAAACACACGTCTTCCTGAGGACGGCTCTGATTCATAGCTAGCTTTCACCCCCAGGCAGAGGGACTCCAGCCCATTGCTCATTCAGTCCCAGGCCTCGTTAATCTCAGCCGGAGTGCTGCCTCATGAGGCTCAGAGACTATCTTCTCGAACCCCAGATTTGCAACTTAAGGCTCGCTGGCTGAGAACCAGATCGTAACTACTCCAAACCATAGAAACACACTCACTTTTCCGGGCAACCCGTTGGTTTTGGAAAACGGGTTGTCTGCCAGCCTCACCGGCTTCACTGGGCAGGTGGAATCACTGCAGAACTGCTTCGGGGCATCGTTCAGGCTAATGGAGACCACCACGGTAATGTTTTTGGGCAGCTCGTGCTGGGGCCCCTCCTTTTCAGGGCCGTGACGGGACAAGCAAGGGTTCTCCAGCCCGCCAGCTGCGCTGTCTAGTAAAACGCCATTGAACACTTTGGCGTGGCCGTTCTCCTTCAACAGGCCTTTGGACTCCTCGTCTGAGTCTTCGGAAGATTCCGCTCCGTAAGGGACCAACGTGCTGGGGCTGCGTCTGGACCTGCCGTTCATGACCAGCTTGGAACAGGGCTCGCCGGGGGGGGTCGGCTTGGAGACCTGGTTCGCAGCCGAGATGGTGGACGTGCTTGAGGTAGATTGCACTGCGGAAGGGTTAGAAATGGTGGACGACGGGGCAGGCTTGCTGAGGTTGTCCAAGGTACCGCTGGCGTGCGACACGCTTTGGCGAGCAGGCAACTTGTTATTGTGAATACTGAGGGTGAGTTTTGGCTTCTTGGAGGGATCCGGGGGGGCAGCAGCAGTGGACCTGTTCACGGTCCAATTTGAGATGGACATGGCAGGCGGTGCGGAAGGAGACTTGACGAGGGAAGCATTGCTAGGGATTGCCACAGTACTGCTGGGCGTTTCCTTCAGGGATCCAGTTCCATTCAAATGATTTGAATTCTGCAATTATACAAAAGGGGGGGAAAAACCCAGAAAATAAGAGATCTACTTCCAGTCATCAGTTCCTCACCCTTTCTTCCTATATTGCTACAATCTCGTTTCAGGAATAAAGCCACAGTTGTATTTCTTCAACCGTGGTTTGATGTGGTGTCTGAACCGTTGATGGCTGAACTGGCCAACTGTAGACGGAGCCAAGGCTGCGCAAGGCACAGCACACAGGCCGTCTTGTGGCGGATCAAGAACCTGAGGCTAAGAGAATGGAAACACCAGCAACTCAAACTTTGAGTGTGCCTAGATATTCAAATCGTAATGTGGGTTCTCCCTGTGGTGACACCGAGCCCAAACTTTGTGCTTTGCCACGAAGTTCAAACTGAGCTGCTGCGATCTGAGGATTTCAGAAAAAGAAACCACCAATCTTCCTTTAGGAGCAGTCAAACATTAGAGCTTTATTTCAACCCACTAGATATGAGTTATTATTTCTGCCTTAAATAGAGGATCTGTCTGTCTAACCCAACAATCACAGAAGTTTACTTATGGTACACCATCCTAGGAGAATCCGACTGGAAGTATGAGGCTCTCTTACAGAGGGAAACGGGCTCCAGGATGATCAGTGGAACTCTTGTAGCTCAGCTACCTTTGAAGAAGCCTCAATCATTCCTCTCTGCTCTCACTCCACAATTACAATCTTCCCTTAACATTGGGAAGGAAGATTGAGGAAGCAACATGTGCAGGACAATTCAGAATCAAAGCGGCATAACAGAAGTTGGGAGAAAGCTTGAGTTGCTCCATTAAATAGGAAAAGAGTAATGCTACGTTAAATATTTTCACATGATGGACAGATTTCTTCCTGAACCAAACTTCTGAAGGTGTTGCTACGTTTATTTCCCTTACCTTATCAATGTATTATAAGACGTATGGCATGATTAGAAGAACTTTATTTTACAAATTAAACTCTGGCTCTCTAAACAGCTTCTTTGATGACCCTGTACTTAACTGAGAGCCAGTTGGGTGTAGTGGTGAAGGCACCAGGCTAGAAACTGCGAGACCGTGAGTTCTGGTCCCGCCTGAGGCACAAAGCCAGCTGGTGACCTTGGGCCAGCCACTTTCTCTCAGCCCTAGGAAGGAGGCAATGGCAAACCCCTTCTGAAAAACCTTGCCAAGAAAACTGCAGGGACTTGTCCAGGCAGTCTCTGAGAATCAGACACGATTGAATGGAATTTTTAAAAAAACAAAACACCTTACCTTAATCATGTGTGGAGGGAGCTGAGGTCCAATAAACCCTGGAGTAGTTTGTTTATTACTGACCACCCGCTGATTGATAACAGGTCGGGGAGAAGACTGCCCTGGCATGTGAACTGAATGAATGTGTTCGCCACCATTTTTCATGTCGTGGGACCTAATAAATAAAAAGCCATATTGAGCCATGTTAACTTCTCCTTTCACAAGCCTGGTATTCTTTCCTTAGGCTGGCATCCATTCTACCCTACCGTATTCCCCCCACTCAAAAAACACCCTAAGTGGTGTTTTATGTTACTATAAACTTGAGGCTGAGAAACTACAGCTGGATTCCCACGTCATCCTTCTGACCTCATTCACAGGCTGGGGGACCGAGAAATGCTGGCAGCCAGATTCCTGGCTCTGGAAAGAAGAGGCCGTGGCCTCTTATGTGGCCTAGAGAAAGAGCAGCTGCAGAGAGCTTCCTTCCTCACTCTGGGTCAGCCCTTCGAGGTAGTCCCGACAAGAAGCACACCCAGAAGTGCTAGCTCTACCTTTATTGTAAGGCTACATCAACAGAATCTTGCAACTCTGAAGGTACATCTCCCCCGCCCCCGCCTTTACAGCCCAAGAAACTGGGGAGGGTCCCTTCTGAGACGTTTGCCATGCCCCCACTGCTTCTGTGGGCTCAGCCGCCTCTTATCTGACTGTTGTCTAGACTGCGGCTCTTCCTCCCGTCTCCCAAGGTCATTCTCACAGACCACCGCACTCTGCTAGAAAGAACACTGGGTATAAGCTGTCCTAGGGTGGAGGAATGAAAAGTATGAAACTGGGGTCCCATCCTTCAGCCAGGCTACAGGTAGTCCTCATTTAGCGACAATTGGACCAGCAATGCGGTTGTTAAGCAAAGCAGTCACAAAGTGAAACTGACTGTGTTTATGATCTTACTTCAGCTTTCCTTTGCTTTACAGACCCGTGAAGGTTGTAAATGTGGCGACTGGTCGCAAAGTTACTTTTTCATCACTGCTGTAACTGTGAATGGTTGCTAAATGAGGCAGTTGCTAAATGAGGACTACTTGTATAGGGATCACTGGGATGATGCTGCATGTGTCTTCTGCCCCTCTTCGATCTCCCCTGCAGACATGTTTCTGGCCAGGCCCAACTGGACCAAAAAGTCTGCTTTATCTCACTGCTTGGTTCTAGCCTGAGTGAATGTATTTCCTTCCTCTGCTTTTTCTCTCCCCTCTGCCTAGTGCACGTCTTGCCGGTGGGCTGTTTTGAGAGACGTGATTTTTTAAAATATTGACCCTTTTAAGAGCTTGTTGTAATTAAAATCCCTTGCTGAAATACTGCAGTCCCCCACCCGAGATCTAGAGGTTGATCCTGCTGGACTTCCTGTCTGACCCAAATTTAAACCGCAGAGGGAATAGTTTCTCAAGATCAGAAAGCGTTAGACATTACGGAGAACGATGCTGGGAAAGAGGAGTGACTCTTCCATTTGCAAATAAGGTTTGCAGGCCAGAAGTGGGGCAGGTCATTGTGCCAAGACAGAAAACCAATTTTGGAGCACTTGAAATTACCTGATATAAAAAAGCACATAGGCTTGTTGATTTAATACAGCTCTGATGTCACTGTTTGAAACAGTGGAGTCATTCATCTGGTACCACTGCCCGTTACTGGCCTAAAAAACAACAACAAGAAAAAAACCCATTGCTCTCTATAAATCAATTCTGCAGTGTGAGGTAAAGCAAAACCCCAACCTCTTGCATCACCCTTATCTTGAAGAAGGCCTTTGGCTCCCACCGAGGCATCAGAGGCCCTTTTTAAAAAATAAAACTGGTGGATGGGAGACCAAGTCCATGCTTTGTTTAAAACTGGATCCCACCAGATGTTTCTCTTCTAGGAAGGGATGCAACTGGTGATCTGCCAAAACGGATAAAAGCCATTCCATGCCACAGATGTTACGTGGCTGGATCCGGAAGGAGGCCTGGCCTGCAGAGCCGACCTCTGTATCTGTTGCTTTTCAGTGTTTTTGGCTTCCCTGTTTTAAAACCCCCCATCATTTCTGCAGGAAACTGCAGTAATACATCCTTAAAGATGCATTACCATCTCAGACGCTTCCATGAATGCTCCAGAAGACAGTGGCATAAAGTTAGGAAAGGCAGCTCTGCTTTTCAGAAAGAGTCTCGGTTTTAATTGGAAAATAAAAGGCCTTCCTTAAAGCTGGTGGGAGGAGAAACTGTGCCCTCTACTGGGACTGAAGTGAAATACACAGAGTGATTCTCAACCAGGGTCCCGTGGCACCCTCGGGTTCTGCAAGGGGTCACCAGGGAGATCACAATTTATTTAAAAAATTATTTCCAATTCGGGCAACTTCACATGAAAGAGGTAAGGTTCATTCTTTATTTTTAGTTTAAGAGCACTGTGAATGCATATAGACAGACCTACCCATGAAACAAATATAATAATTTTGTAACTTCTGACCCATACTTGAGCCTGAATGTGCAGGGGTTCCCCGAGGCCTGAAAAGTATTTCAAGGGTTCCTCCAGGCTCAAAAGGTTGAGAAAGGCTGTTCTATACAATCAAAATATTTTGTCTAGCAGAACGAGAAAGGAAAGGATTGTATAACTAAAAAGAGACTAATATAGCCTTTACATTTTAGAGCAAGCATTTACTAGTGTCTAAAAGTACGCACAAATCTTTTGAGAGCATGAATTACCTTAAAGCAGTGTTTCTCAACCTCGGCAACTTGAAGATGTATAGACTTCAACTTCCAGAATTCTCCAGCCAGCATGGGGAGTTGGCTGGGGAATTCTGGGAGTTGAAGTCCACACATCTTCAAGTTGCCGAGGTTGAGAAACGCTGCCTTAAAGAATTAAATGCCTGGGATCAAATCTCAATCCCTTTGCAAAGCTCACTTTGGGCAGTCGCTGAATGTATTCCTACAGTGCACTAAATCATGGCTTGGCTCACACTCTAAGGAGTAAGAATGTGAGCCAAGCCATGATTTAGTGCATTGTATAAATACATTCACAGTGCCCAATGTGAGTTTTGCAAAGGGATTGAGACTTGATCCCAGGCATTTAATTATTTAATTTAATTTAATTTATAAGTCATAATAGCAGAGGTCGCGCATTTGGAAAAGCCGCCACTTAGCAAAACACAGGACCGCTTATTATGCTGCTACCTATACTCTCTGCCTGGCCTACCCACAGGGCTGTTATAGTTATTAAAAAAGGACAAATGCTGCTTTGAACGCCTTGATGAAAAGAAAAGATAAAATAATAAATGAGACCGAACAAATCTGAAATGATGTACTGTATATATTAGACATCTAAGTATTTCAGGGCACAAGGATCACCCCCATATGATTTGGGATGTAGGTGTTTACATTTTATGCAGGTTTATGTTTAGTACTTCGCATAACAATGTATTCAAAGTAATGGATTAGTGGAATCAACTGTTCTTACTTCGCTGGGATAAGAGTTTGTACTGCTTTCCATTGCCATCACCCATTTCAAATTGTAACCAATTATTACAGAACGGTCACCTGCTCTGTAGTTAAGAGCAGAGACCTCACACTGACAACAAAGGTCCGCATAGTTAAAGCAATGGTGTTCCCCGTAGTAACATATGGCTGCGAGAGCTGGACCATAAGGAAGGCTGAGAGAAGGAAGATAGATGCTTTTGAACTGTGGTGTTGGAGGAAAATTCTGAGAGTGCCTTGGACTGCAAGAAGATCAAACCAGTCCATCCTCCAGGAAATAAAGCCAGACTGCTCACTGGAGGGAATGATATTAAAGGCAAAACTGAAATACTTTGGCCACCTAATGAGAAGACAGGACACCCTGGAGAAGATGCTGATGCTGGGGAGAGTGGGGGGCAAAAGGAAGAGGGGCCGACCAAAGGCAAGATGGATGGATGGTATTCTAGAGGTGACGGACTCGTCCCTGGGGGAGCTGGGGGTGTTGACGACCGACAGGAAGCTCTGGCGTGGGCTGGTCCATGAAGTCACGAAGAGTCGGAAGCGACTAAACGAATAAACAACAACAACACCTGCTCTGACACACCTTCTTTAACGGCTGGAAACAGTGAGATGGGAAACACAACAAGCGTTTACCTTTATGTAGCAGTAGTAATGTCCAGCGTGACAGCTGAAGCCCGTATGGACTAGCACTGCGTAAAGTGCATAAATTATTGGTTCTCCATTTGGTTGGGACATGTATGGTCGGACATCTAAATACTCTGGGTATTTCACCTCCTAAACCAGACAAGAGAGGTACTTCTGAGTTTGCATATCAAATCCAGTTTAAAAAAACACAGAGCGAGAAGCAACCTCATAAAAGTTAATTTTTTATATTTGTCTCTACAGAGGACATCAGTTCACACAATTATGTTTGTGAAAATACCACAAGTTGGTTACCTTGAGCATCCAACAGCCCCCCCTGCCCCCCCAAGCACTGTTCATTTACTCAAAACCATTTTTATACAGTCCTCTGCCTGGTTTAATCCTATACAGCGTGGTGTACTTTCAAGTCTTTATCATTCATATTGCTAAGGCTACGCTATGAATCACGGAAGTTCATTTTTTACCTTTGTGATTTTGCCACCACTGAAATTTGCAAACCGTTTGAGGGACAAGGTGAGGACATTTGAAGCCCGATGTATCGTAAACCGCTTGGATGCAGGAACCATTTTTTTACACCTAAAACATAAGGGAGATTTAAGACTTTTCCCCCCCTCGTATGGAGCATTTCCTGAAGTTCATGCAACTACTTTCTGTTGGGAATTTGTGTTTCAAACAGGTTTAGATTTGCTTAAAAACATGGAAGAGGAGCCAACACATTACTCTTCCTTCTACACCTAGGCTCACCTCCTTCAATATTCCCCCAGGGCAGTGTTTTTCAAACTTGGCAACAGGTTGAAGTCCACACATCTTGAAGTAGCCAAGTTTGAAAAACACTGCCCTAGTTTGCCGGGGGTGGGGTGGGGTGGGGTAGGAGGAAGCCTTTTCATTTCCCTCTAAGATTTTCCTCTAAGTAGGACACGCGCATTTAGGAAGCAAACACAGGGCAAAAAAGACAAGACATACATACCATGCCTTGCTAAATAAACTATACCATAGCAAAACCTGTTTAGTGTTAAATGTGGGGTTTTGTAACCATGCAAGACACACAAGAACAATCAGCCTAGGAATTATAGAACATATTAATTCTCCCTCTTACTTGCTACATTTATAGGCATTTTCACCATCCAGCTGTTCGGGCTTGACAAACTGCTCCAGAGCTTTGTTGACACTTTGAGCTGACTGAAAGAAAAGGGGGGGGGGAAAAAACTTGCTGGGAGCGGTCACAAGCAAATAATTCAGTACAAATACTCACAATAGCACTAGGTCTGGCTGGGATCTTTGTGGCAGCGGTGGACAACTGGAATACCTCAAAAGTCTTGCTGTGACCCAGAGAAAGCCCCCACCTACTTTTTCCAGAGCACCCCTGGCCAGATTAACTCAAGAACAAGGGTATCTCTTGGCCTAAAAATGGGGTGCAGCCTCACTCTAAACCAGTGTTTCTCAACCTTGGCAACTTTAAGAGGTGTGGACTTCAACTCCCAGAATTCCCTAGCCAGCCATGCTGGCTGGGGAATTCTGGGAGTTGAAGTCCATACATCTTCCAGTGCCCAAGGTGGAGAAACACTGCTCTAAACAGACAGAACGCTTTCCAGCTATCTAATGCTTTACCACCATTGATTTTGCAGAATAAATTCTCCATATCCTTTCTCTGTATCCCCTCTGCCCAGTAACACAGTAATGGAATTTCCAAGGTTTTAAATGGGGGCGTAAGAAGAATAAAACATTCTTCATACAAAGCCTTACTAAAGAAATGGAATCCATTGTTAGAAGGAGGGGCAAGAGTCCTGAGTTTAGAAGGAGAAAAATTACGGAATATTCATCTGTGAACCACTGGAATCCCTCAGGATCTGAGGCATATTGCCATGGAATAGCTAGCTATAGCTACTGTGGTGGAGAAGAGGGCAACAACAGAAAAAATGCCCCATTCTTTTAGATCCCATTCCTAATGGGAATGATAAGAGGAAGCATCACTCTGGGATATCAGGGGTTAGATTAGATGGCTGTTTTGGTCTGGTCCAGCAGGATGTCACTGGTGCTTACAAGTATGGGGAAAACGTCTACATTTGTCCTTGCAAGCAAGTGTGACAAAATAGCCTCAGGAACAGGGGTCCTCAGTCATATAGACAGTTATGTCTTGACCGATGACAATGCTTTTATATTTTCACCTGCAAAGTAAAAATAAGGCCTGCATTTCCTCAGCCATTCACGCCTGGGATTTTCTGCATCAAATGCATTGTGCTAAGTGTCATTAAGAATTTGCAAAAAAAAAAAAAACCCAAAACAAAGCACCAAAGAAAACGAAAGTGTACCTTTATTTCCAATGTAATATCCAGATACGGATCAAAGGTATCTGAAACACCTTTGCAATTCATGCATTTTACTGCAATTAAAAGAAAAGGAGCAGGTTGAACATATTATGAAAGGAAAAATCAGAATATTCGATATCCTCAATGAACTTTAAGAAATATTCAGAGAAGGGAGCTAGTTAGGGGTGTACCTCTAGATCTGAGATATCCTCCAAATATCTGATGAATGAAGGTGGTCGCCTGGGTATGTCTGTCCAATCTAGAAATAAGTTACAGGGGTAGATCAAACATAAACATTAAAAACCCACCTATCGGTCTAGGGATGGAAATCACCCATCAAGAAAAGAAGCATAGGTTGCCGCTTACTTGTTGCTACCATTCAGACATGCTTTCTGCATAGCGTCAACAGTGTACCTTAGGAATTCATGCGCATCTTCTTGATTGCCAAAACGGAAATGTTTTGCTATTCCTAGCAAGTAAAGGAGAAAGTCGCATTATATATTTTACGACAGCTGTTGTAAGAAAATAAAAACCGAAGTGCAGATCAGGCCTATTAAGCTGCACCAACCCCCTTCCAGAGACACAGTAGCCTATTAGAGGCAGAATGTAACTCCTCTGGGGGGGCTATTTGGGGGGGAGTCCAAAGGATCAAAGATCCCCAGTATGATAGAGCAGTCAAAACACACCACTTAGCCCCCGTGTTTAGCTCAGTGGCTGTGGGGGCCAAGTGCGGGTCAAAACCCTCTGCGTGCACCCGTGCCAACATCGATAGAGCCTTACGTCTAAGATCGTTTATGACAGGCATCGGCTTGATGACAGTGCCGGAATTAGAAAAAGCCTGGTTGATGTGACCTTGCATGGTGCACATCATGCAAAATCCTTGTTCGTGACCTGCATGCAAAAAAAAAAGAAAAAGTTATATCCCGTTATGGTATCTCCGTACTTGAGAAACAGGACAATACTTCTGGCAATGTTAATCCCCACAATAAACAAAGGGGGAGGAGGAAGAGACTGGGGTCGTGTAAGAGCCAACACAATATGTGTCAGCCTTACCAGGTGGACCAGACAGGAAACACAACCAGATGAGCTAATTCTACCTTATTCTTAGGCTACATGGACAGAATCTCGCAAGTCTGAAAGTACAAATCTCCCACCATCTCTTTTACAGCCCCAGAAACTAGGGAGGGTCCCTTCTGAGCCTCTTGCTCCACCCATTGTGCAGCTGTGGGCTGTGCCCTCTCTTATCTGACCGTTCCCTAGGCAGCATCTCTGGGCCTAGTCTCCCAAGGTCTTTCCCACATACCATTACAATATGAATGATCACCGATTGATTGAATAAATAAACAGTACATTAAAATTGCAGCATCCTGAGAAAGCAAGGCAATTCTATCTGTGACATATACATCTGTGAAAATATTTAGCAAAACATAGACTTGGAGTAGCTCCTCTGTATAGAAATATTTGCCTTGCTGTTCCTGCATATTTGGGGGGAAAAAAACAGAGCCAAGCCCAGACTGAACCACCCTTTGAAGAATATGCATTTCAGCTCAGACTTCCTTTTTCAAATGTTTAGGGGAAAAATGTTATGAAACATACTCACAGGTTTTGGAGTGTTCATAGGAAAGCATGTAATTGGCAAGGGGAGGGGTGTATGTCAGACATTGCAGAGCGGAGTTCAGGAAACAAGTGTTGCCAAGATTTTGGAGACCAGCTCCAACTCGATGCATCTTTTGCCATTTTAAGCAGATCTTCTCTGCCGGAAAGAGGACCTTCTGGGGCGCTGCAATCCCATCACCGATAGCTATCAGAAATTAGAGATCAGGAAATAATTATGGTTATACAAAAAGATTAGGCAAAGGCATAATTCAAAAGCCAATCACAGGATGGTTCCCCTTCCCTTTTCCTGGATAAACTAGGCACCTGGGGAACTCCAGTTGAAAGAAGGGCTGAAAAACTCTGACGTTAATTAATAAGGCGATCAGAAGAATAGCTGGATTAGTCCCTTAAAGTGAAAACAATTCAGAGTGTCACATTCAGGTCTTAAAGCTAGCAAATTTATTGTGGCAGAATCTATTTTGTCACTTTTTTTTTATTTCCCCCTTTTCAATTTATGGTAAATACTTTGCTAACCTTTTTTCTTTTTTCTGTATTACAGCAAAAGATGTGGCTTCTTTTATTAATATATTAGACAGCATAAAGATGAACATTAAGGAAACAGAAATTTGAAGAAATATGTCCTTTAGTTTTAGAGGAGGCACATATGCACTCAGTGGAGATTTTCTGAGGAAAAGCATTTCTCTTCTCAAACACGCAGGAAGGAATACTTGATGGTGCGTGCTTGCTACCCATTTCCTTTTTTTAAAAATGAATTTCATGCAATGATAAAATATAGAGATCTGCTCTCCCATTCAGCGGGGAGCATCTTTGGGTGTGTGTGTGTGAAATACACCTTTGCACACTGACTGTTGCAACAATCACAATCCATTTTCGGAAGGAAAGGCTATGCAAGTCACGTACATCTGCAGGGTTTGGCTTACCTTATAAATCGGAATGACCTGGTAGCGGAGCTTGGTCTCTGCAAGAGGAATGTGAGAGTAGCTCTTGCCTCCTGGGATGCAGCCAGGCAAAACAAGTAATTTAAGTGCATCACTTCCCTGTGCGTGGGAATATATTCCCCCCCACATTCCCCCTCCTGCACACTTCACCCTCAGGAAGTGGCACACTGAACTTTGCCAGGGAGTCAGGAAATGGTGCTGGCTCACAGGATGTTTTTTCCTTGGCTACCAAGAGGTCACCCAATATAAAAAAGGGCCTGAGGTGATGCACAGCATATGAATCAGTCCCCAGAGCAGATACTTAAAGCTTCATTTACAAAGGAGTTACAGGCTGTATATTAATGGGTTGTTTTATATGGCCAGCTAGCCAAGAGCATAATATTATACGCAAAAGTAACTTCCAATTCAAGTTTCATGGCTCAAATTTACCTTCCAGTTTCCAGCTGGATGTTGGTGTGACTTATTCCAAAGCCCCAAGACGTATGCAAATGAAAATGGAAACCGTGGAATTAAGTCACTGCAACCAAGACCACCAGACCGATTTCTAGGTCAGAATGCGGCCCATCCTGGATCCCGTACCTCTGGGGTGGTGTGAAGGGCTGCCTTTACCACTTATTTTTTAATCATTTTTCTAGCAACTTGGCACTATAGATAGCAAAGCATGTGCCACAGGAAGTTGATAAAAAGCTAGAAATCCACTTGAGAAACAGGTGTACTGTAACTTTTTTTTAAAAGGTTCTTTGCCTCTGTAAACCCTGTTGGATGGTGTTATCCTAAGCACCTCGTTTTATTTTGGTATGAAAGAAGAAGAACTGAGAATCACCGAGAATAGCTTTTGCAAACTGCTGTGTAGCGATAACCATTAAAAAGGGTTGGCCCGTGCTTTTAAACAGTGTCTGGAACTTACACAGCTCTTTGGCGGAAGGCTTGCATTTATCTGGTCCTGATGCACTGGAATAGACTGCAGCTCCTGGCACTGGTCCCAAGGAGATCTTGTGTTTCGGAGCTTCTAACGAAGACGACACAGCGCCCCATCCTGTAGTGCCTGAGTCCATATCACCGGAAGCTGGTGCCACGGAGCTGAAGGGCTGCTTCTCAGAAGCCGAGGGCTTTGAGGACTCAGACGTCTTGTCAACTATGGTCATGGTTCATCTCTGGAAAAGAAAAGGGTGGGGGGGAATCTTTAGCGCATGGCAGGCAAAGCAGAGCAGTCCTTATTCAGTACTCATTTCCAGCTGTTCTCGATTTCAGAGAACTACTCAGCCAGCAAGGTGAGAATAGAGAATTCAGCTCATTTAAAGGAAGAAGAGAACACATGGTCTCTTTTCCTCCATGAAGGAAAACCAGCCAAAGAGAGGCGAATCTTTCAGATGGAAGAAATGCATTATCATATTGTTTTGTAGTACTCTGGCTACTGAAAGCCTTCTAATAGTTTTGAAGGAGCAGCAGGCATTAAAAGAAAAAAAAAACCACCTAGCTAAAGCTTATGAAAACTATATCTCATGGCTACGTGGTAGCATTAGCTCCTCCAACAACTTATGGTGGTATTGATTTTAAAATAGCATTCTTTAAAAAACAAAACAAAAAACCCGACACACGCCGGCTTCATAACCAAAAAACAAAAACGAATTGCAACCAGACAATACAAACTTAGTTGGGGATATCTGTATGACTTGTGACTTAGTAAAATCAATAAAATAATATAAAACGCACAGCTACCTCCTCACCCTTTGAGCCAATATAATTAATTCCATTCACTCAAAGAAGTGGTGGCAATATCTGTGAAACCAGATGGTGACATAGCTAGGTTTACTGGTCGCCAGAGAAAATTAAATCAATTCAGCATCTACAATAACGCAAGCCTCCAAGTTTTACTGGCCAACCTAACATTCTGCCAATTTCCCCAAGGACAGCACTGCCCCCATTTGGAACACTGATGCAGTGGAGGTCACATTTCCCTCTGATGCTCAGGCCAAAAGACAAAAGTGATGCACAGCTGCCTTTGGATCACATACAGTGTCGGGATGAGCCCGTTTTGTAGAGGTGGGGAATATGACCGTGGTTGGTTGTAACTATAGTCGGTGTTCTTTTTATTTTTCTTGGCTTTTTCCCTTTAAAAGTCTTTCTATTTTACCCCTATTTTAGCTACCCAGAGTCACAATTTGTGGATTGGTTGGTTGGTTGATTTATTTATTGGGTTTCGGGGCAACCTGACTCCAAAAAGGCTCTGTGGGCAGCTTACAATTCTTAAAAAGAATATGTAATCAAAAAAAAAAAAAAAAAGGAACATGAGTGTCCAGACAAAACCACATAAATAACATCCTGAAAAAAAATGGCCAGGGACTCCACAAATACCCCAACCCCAGCCCTGGGAACAGAGACTTCCAGAACATTTGATGAGTGGGAGCTGTATGCATCTCTGGGAGGAAGCTGCTCCAGAGGGCAGGTGCTACAGAAAAGAATTCATGCTTCCTCAGTTGCAAGATAACAACATTTAACCGAAGGGACCCGGAATGCACCTACTCTGCCTGATCATACAGGATGGGCAGAAACAATTGGATACAGGTGATCACTCAAATAAAAGTCAAGGAGCACAGTGAAAAAATGGGACTCATATTAAATATAAAGAAGACCGAACTCATGACAACAGGAACAACCACCAGCCTTAGAATTGACAGTGAAGATATTGAAGTGGCAGATAGCTTCTGACTTTTAGGCTCAACCATCAATAGTAAAGGAACAAGCAGAGAAGAAACAGGCCACAGTTTAGCACTTGGTAGAGCAGCCATGAAGGCCTCGGAAAAGATATTCAAATGCCATGATGTCTCTTCACTTACAAAGTTCAGAATAGCGCAAGCAATGATATTCCCTGTGAAAGCAAAAGTTGGGACTTTGAAGAACCAGGATAGAAAGAGTTTTGATGCTTTTGAACTCTGGTGTTGGAGAAGACTCTGAGAATCCCATGGACAGCCAACAGAACAAACGGATTGTCAAATAAATCAACCCAGAGTTCTCACCCGAGGCACAAATAACCAGCCTCAAATTATTACGCTTTGGATACATTATGTGAAGACCTAGCTCTTTGGAAAAGGTTCTAATGTTCGGAAAGGTGGAAGGAAAGAGAAGAGGATGACCAGCAGTAAGGTGGAGGGACTCAGTTACAGCGGTGATGGGTGCACTGTTGGAAGACCTGAAGGACCAGGCTGGGGACAGATTTTATTTATTTATTATTCAAATTTTGTTACTGCCCATCTCCCCCAAAAGAGGGACTCTGAGCGGTTTACAATGAAATTAATACTATAACAATAAACGTTAAAATCCCATAAAAATAAAAACAAGTTACAAATATAAAATACAAAATAAATAAATATAGAATCCAAGTGGCTATAAAAATTCCAATCCGGTGGGAGGGGCTCTAAGGCATGAGCCACCCCAAAGAATGACTACCCACCTTCCCGCCCCAAGCGAGACAGCAGAACCAAGTCTTCAGGGCCTTCCGGAAGGTCAGGAGTGAAGGGGCCTGCCTCAGCTCCAGGGGCAAGATGTTCCAAAGATTGTAAGAGAGAAAATCTATCTAAGTGATCGCTAAGAGTTGGCACCAACTGGATGTCACATAATGAATCAATCATGTCATGAAGGGCTTTAGAGGTGACAGCCAACACCTTGAATTGCACTCGGAACCCAACCGGTAACCAACGCAGCACACAAAGCAACAATGACACATGGGCATAATGAGGAGTGCCCATTACTGCTTGTCCCACTGCATTTTGGACCAGCTGTAGCCTTCAGATGAGCTTCAAGGGTAGCCCATGTAGAGCACACTGCAATAATACACACACACACGTCGAACGAATGAATGCTGAGAAGGATGAAGAAACACACAAAGCTGCAATCATACTGCTGTCTGGAGAAGGCACTCTGGTTGTTACTCAAAGGGACACTGGCCCACTAAAGCTAAAATATACTGCATAAAATAACCGTCATGGTGTTGCATTTTTCAAAGCTGAAGAACCAACAGTAAAACCAACTTGTATAAGCTTGCTTGTGTTACAAACTATTTCCCATTTTTTCTGATTGGGGTGGGGAGGCAGTTAAGGGTTACTCCTTGTTTTAAGCCTATTCCATTATTATTTAAGCTGTTTGGAGCAGGCCCTGGGGCTGAAAAAAAGAAGGCTGAAATGGAATTACTCCTTATAATAATTCACTTCCATGAAGGTAAACTGAGGGGTGACTGCTCCCAGGTTACCAGTAAACTTCATGTGGGGGTGAGAATTTGTTCCAGGTTGTAGCCCAACTTTTAAGCCATTGCACGATGAAGTGCTTTCTCATTTCAATACAAATGACAATTTCCTGAAATTAATCTCTTTGCAGTTACAAGGAAAAGATCCTGGTTCACTAGCAGAATACCTCCTTTCCATGTAGAAAGTCCATTTCCAGAATCTAGCATCTCCAGGTTGAGCTGGAAAAACTCCAGAAATCTTGGAAAGACACCCTTTGATTGTGTTCAAACATGGGCTAGAAAGACCAATGATCTGGTCCACTGAAAGGCAGCTTCTTACATTCTTACTGTGAAATCAGCAACACTTTAAGTCCTCACAACCTCCTGATGCTCGTCTAATAAAGCCCGTGGTTTGACTGAGAATGGATAAATACTGCAAGCGTTTTTACATGCACAAGATTAAATAAAGTAACATTTAACAGCTCTCCTGCTCTAGAAAAACCACACATTCCCAGAAGTCCCTATTAAAACTCATTTCCTTCACGGAATTATAAAGCTAAAATTACCGAAATTGCACAATCATAGAACAAAAATCACACTGAGAAAGGAGCCTCTGCACCAACATGCTCAAGTATTTACTCATTTCCTGCATGTGGCTGTTTGTTCTTAATTTGAATAGCAATGAAAGCACATCTTAAGCAGAATTCTCTTTTTCCCATTAACTAGGAAAGGTACAATATACAAAGAGAAGGGAAAGAGGTAAGGTAAGATGTCCCTTGTTTTACAAACAAGCCTATTACGGGGATTGCTGGTTAAGAGTTCCCTTGCAAGTCATCTCCAGATTTGTTTACAGAAAAGGGGAAAAAACACATCAGCAAAGAAGACAACAAGCCAAAATTCATTTGGATGACAATAAACTACAGGCATAGTACATCATTCCAGAGGTGCCTGGAGCAAAGCTGGCAATAAGAGAGAACTCAGAATTGTCAACTGCTCAGATAATTTGCCTGCAGATGGGAATCCAGACAAAGGGTACATTCCTGGAGGAGTGGGATTCTCTTGTAGGAAAGAAGGGTGCAAAATGTGACAAAAATGGTCAAAAGGAAAAGGGTAGCAAAGGAAAGACTGAAAATCAAGCTACAGTAAACATGGCCTTCCCTCAAAAACAAACAACTGATGAATCAGGTAAAAGGAAATATTTTCCTCTCTTAATCAGCTACAGTAACTGAGAGGGAGTTAAAAGCCACATGCACAGTAACTGTTACGTGATTTCTGGGCTTGCTTTCTGACAGACAGGCTTAAAAGACCCCACCATCCAATGAAATGAATGGGTGACAAGGGATTCCACCGGTCTGTGCAAATTCATTTAGGGCCAGACCACCCTCCCAAGTGAACTGGCCTCAGACAGGGCTGACTCTCTTCGATTGACTAGAGATTAGCTTTCTTGTGAGAAGTCTCTGATGGAAAACTGGAAGAAAGTTAAGCTACTAGCCCAAGTATTTCACACTCCTTTTTTCAGGAGCAATCAGAAAGGACTTTAAAAGGCCACTGGTTAACTGGCCATGCCGCGAGTTTCACATATGATTCTGCATGAAGTGGGAGGAGGAAGAATACACCTATGCAGTGCCGGCTGAAGGGTATATGGCGCCCTCAGGCCACATTGATTGGCCTTGCTGCTTCCCGCCGATGCAAAGGTTTGCATTTTTAGAATGATTTGGAAGTTGGCACTCCCTGAGCTTCCGCTGCCGAGCCTTAGCCAAAAGCGGGCCCTGCGTGTGTATCCTCGTACCACACCTGTGTGGCAGCTGCCTGAGAAGGAGCAGGACGAAACAGAAGATACGCTTCAAACATCACACCTAGCGATTGTTTTTAAACCATGGTTTCCTGAACAAGCCCTACTAACCTGGTTCACAAGTTCCACCAAGCCATAAATTTATTTAATTTTTACCCCACCTTCATTATTTTTATAAATAACTCAAGGTGGCGAACATACCTAATACTCCTTCCTCCTCCTATTTTCCCCACAACAGCAACCCTGTGAGGTGGGTTGAGCAGAGAGGGAGGGACTGTCCCAAGGTCACCCAGCCGGCTTTCCTGCCTAAGGCGGGACTAGAACTCTCCTGCCACGCCTGATTGGCTCTTGGGCTGAGGGAGGGACTGGCCCAAGGTCACCCAGCCGGCTTTCATGCCTAAGGCGGGACTAGAACCCACAGCCTCCTGGTTTCTAGCCCATTGCCTTAACCACTAGACCAATAATCTGTGACCCCCCAGCACCCAAATATTACACTATCAAAATGGCTGGATTTGCACAATGTGATTTTGGCTGTTTTTGTGTACTTAACGCTTGGGATGGTGGTGAATTTTCTCCAAGATTCACAGCCACCATTAAGCCTCCCCTGCCATGACCAGTATGGAGGGTTTTTAAGAGTGGGGGTCATAATGGTTTGCCTCCAAAAGCCTCTCATTCCTGTTCGTATCCTTAAATCCCACCCCGCCAAAGCAGCTTAACATTTTCAGTCACACCTCTTGTTGTGACGTCAACCTCCTGAACCCCTACAGCAAGTTGAGAGGCTGTGCTGCAGCCACCAGCCTCTCAAAAGGCCCCCATAAAATCAAATTAAATATAATAGAGCAGTGTTTCTCAACCTTGGCAACTTTAAGACATGTGGACTTCAACTCCCAGAATTCCCCAGCCAGCAAGGTTGAGAAACACTGTATTAAGAGTTTAGGACAACATACAAATGGTCTTTAATCCATTGGACTCTTTATTATGATATGGGGAGACAAGTAATTTCTTAAAACTAGGATGGGGGAACCCAGAAGCAAGCCACATGCACTGGATGTAGGAGGCCCAATCCCTGGGGTCCAGTAGAAGGATCTAGTATGAGCTGAAGGGAAAGACCTTAATGAAATCCCTGAAGAGACACCCTCAAAGGGGACAATACTGGGCTAATGTGCTAATGGTAGTTGGATCAAGTATACGGCAGTTCCCCCTCTTGTACTTCTAAGAATACATGACAGCATTGTAGCTAGATGAGCATCATCAATGTAAACAAGGATAAACATGAGCATTTTAGTCGCCTTTTCTACTTCTCTGTAACTTCCATGCATAACTCCAGTTAACCCTCCCGTCACCAAATTCCCTGTATGCCTTTATCTGGACTAGTTAACATGTGACAATTGTCCCTACACTTTACTAAGAAAAAATGCTTGAATATCTCATGGCTATCATTTGAAATATTGTAATACGGCATCTCCCCATAATCTGATGCTCAGTACATACACCACAAACACAATACCCTTACAGGTGCATATTTATTGTTTCTACATGGAGGCTCAAGCTGGATAAGAAAGCTGCCCAGGCATGAACTACTGCGCTACAGAGAGGAGCCTTTTGTGCAGGGAATGGGAAGTGCAAAACTGTAGGACTATCATAAAGTAACTGGCACACTACTGACTCCTTGCATTAAAGCACACCTCTGTTAAAATCCGGCAGTTCTATACTTACTACACTAATCAAAAATATACAGAGGTAGCCCAACTAATGAGAACTGGAAGCAGAACTGCAATACAGTTTTAAAATTTATTTTTACACAACCTCAGCAAGAACAATACCTTTAACAATCACAGTGTAGACTGTTCACATTTGTCTTTGAACTTTAAAATGTATCTAATTGTCCAATTTGCATTCTCTTTGAAAAGAAATGTACCTGGAACTCAACAGAACACAGCTGACCTTGTAGAGCAAATGCCATGATTAAATCCATTAGATCTCTAATTAGAAACCTAGAATTATTTTAGGGACCTAGATGAGTATGAGTGTGAACTTCTAGCAATAAACTCCCACTTCCACTAGTTATATTTTCACATAAAACAGTGCCCTGTCCTCTACTTACGATTCCAAACTGATTTATTTTTAAGAGCTTCTAATTCTTTTCTCTCTTCCAGCTTTGATCTGCTGCCTGAATCCTTTCAGTTTAACCACAGCGTTTTACAACTAAGTTAACTGGTTCTCTTAACGGATTTGATTTCACCTGCCTGAAAAAGCAATTAACTTGCAAGGAGTATTGTGTGTTTAAGGCCACCTTTAAGGTAGATTTACGGTCATAGTTTCATGGCATCATTTATGCCAACCGAGGCTAGTATTTCTATAAAGCAGCACAGAGCAGTAATCAGCCCACAGCGAAAGCAAGCAGACAATCTATAATGAGCCAATTTCCCTTAGTCCTAGAAATTAATATTACAGGAGCATCTGACAGACGTTTCCTTGAGAAGCTAAGTGGGAAGGAAAAGCCATATTCACAGTCCTATTCTGAATTATACTACCTTGGGATTTATCATGCCAGAGTTCTATCATTTGCACTAAAGGAAGAGCAACTTCATATCAACATGTCTCACAGCAAATGTTCATGCAGGAGAAAGATTTACCATCCTTTTCCAAATCCAGTGGCATCTGCTGCATCCCTTCTCCTCAAAGGGGGAAGGAGAGAAACAGGAGACTGCCAACTCAGGCCTAAGACGCCACAGAGAATCCACGACACCGGCCTCAGTTAATTTCCATCCCCACCGTACCAAGGCCTGATTCCCAGACGCAGGGGGCGGAAAGAGAAGACAGGACTGTAAAGGAATCACTCATTTGAGAGGCAGTGACCATGGCAACCAAGCCAGGGAAGAAACACCAATGACAAGTGACTTTAAAATCCACCCCCTTCAACAGCAAAAGCAGGAAGGTGGCCTGGGCCACAGGAGGAGAAGGCAAAAGTGAAGGCAAGTAAAGCAAAATAAAGATCAGGCACAGTGGAAGCAGGGAGCGAGCCAACGCAGGCCACTCACAAACTGGAGGAAGGGGAAGCAGCCTTTGCCCAAAATATAGGGGGATCAAAATCGGGGCGACAGGGTCCAAGCCATCCCGTGCGGGAAACCTGAAGAGGTAAAAGCGAAAATCATTCAGAAGTCCTCAAACAAAGACGGGCGGGGTGGGGGAAGGAGGGAGAGATGCCTATACAAAGCCACCAACAAGCCTTCTTCCTGCAAACCCTTTTGCACGCCCGTGCACGCTCCCCCACCCCCCGCCATGGATCCGCGCCCCAGGATGCCCCCGGCAGCGCCTGGAGCAAAGCACGAGGGCGCCTTTCAAAGATGCTCTCCGCGCAAAGTCGCACTTCGCGCACTTCGCCCTCCCGGCTCGGAGGAAGGGGGTCGCCGCCCAGCCGAATCGCCACCCGCCCCCCCCACGCGGCCCAGGTGCGGTTATTGTTCGCCGCGGCAGGTGAGCAGAGGCGGCCCTCCGGCGGGAGGCTCAGGGACCCCCGGCTGCCCCGAGCCGGACTGCAACGCCCATAATCCCCGGCGAGCAAGGCCGGCTTCCCCTTTCGCCACGCCGGATCGGAGGGCCGCCGGCACCGCCGGTGGGGGCAGGCCGGAGTGGCCCGCAGGGGGGCGCGGGGATGGGGCCCGCTCCTCCCCGAAGCCGCGGGGGGGCGCCGGGACGCCGGCGGGGAGGCACGCGCCCGCCCCCCACGGCCCCGGGCCCCCAACGGCCCCGGAGCGCGAAAGGGACCCCCACCCCGCGCGCGGAGACACACCTCCCTGCCCGGGCTCCCCCCGCAGCCCCGGAGGAGGAGGAGGAGGAGGAGGAGGAGGGGGCCCTCCAGCTCCACGCGTGCACGCCCCCGCCTCCCCAGGGGGGGCCCGCGACCTTCGCCCCCCCGGCCGCCGCGTGGGGGTGGGCAGCGCGGCGGCCGAGGGAGTGGGCGGGGCCTGGCGGGGAGGGAGGCAGGCAGAGAGGGGGCGGCGGCAGGCGGAGGGGGCGCTCCCGCCTCAGCAGGGGGGCGGGCCGAGCCGCGCAGGCCGGCGGCGGCCTAGCGCGCCCACCCGCCTGCCTTCCCGCCTCTCCTCTCCCGGCCGCCCGCCCGCCCGCCGCCGCCGCCGTCGCCGTCGTCGTTACCTGGCTCGGCGCTGCCGGGTCGCTCTTGGCCTCAGCCCGCCCGCTCCGCCCGCCCGCTCCGCCTCCGCCTCCTGCTTCGCCCGTGTCGGGGAACAATGACGTCCCCGCTCCGCCCGGCCTCCTGCATCCGGGGCTCCGGCGGCCGGCACAGCTCTGGGTCACACGGGGACCAGCGCCGCCCCTACCGACGGCGGGCGGCAGGGGGCGCTGCGCGCGCAGGCGGCGGGGGCGGGGCCGAGCCGGCGCCGCACGCTGGGCCCCAGGCTGCGCCCGCGGGCGCCCTCCTGTGCCTCCGCCGGGGGACGGAAGCGGCTTTTCCTACCTGGCCTTCTTCCGGGTCCGGCTGTCGCCTCCCCGGATCGCCCGGTGGTCTCCCGTCCTCCGCTCCCCCCTCCGCTTATTCCAGATCAGGCCAGGTCGGATGGGTGCAGCCTGGGCTGAGGACTCCAGTTCCCACCATGCCCGGCCGGCGCACTTGGAGGGTCGGTCGGGCTGAGCAGCAAGAGGCCAGACCCAGACCTGACCTCCCCCTTCCTTCCCCAGCGTGGCAGGTAGCGTCCCATCCTCCCCAGCGCTCAGTGGGAGTGGTACCCAGCCCCATCTCCCGCAGGAGGGCTGCTTGATCGCCCTCCCCGTCTCCCACCTGGGCAGTCCCGCTTCCCCTGAGGTGTGGGGAGAAATCTTAGGGACTGGCATCCTTGGCACCGTTGTGTCTAGAAAGGCGGGTTCGAAAGTGAGGGGGAATTTCTGAAGCACGTGATGGCATTTGGAAAGCCAATTTCCCTGCCAAGCACCCAGGATAGTGTTTCTCAACCTTGGCAGCTTTAAGATGCCAAGGTTGAGAAACTCTGAAGCTTCCTTGTATTGAGTCAGGCTACTGATCATGAAAGTCACTAGTCTTTTGGCTGGTTCACGCAACACTCAGGGCTAACATATGTGGGATGGGTCTGTGGCATTTCTGAGTGTTGTGCGAACAGAGGAAACTCTGGGTATCCCATGAAACCAATTGATAAACCATGGCTTAGGGTGTTGCATAAATTCGATGGGCTCCTGGTTTTCAGAAAAAGGCGTTACCAAGCCCTGCCTGAGACGCAGAGAGAATTTGAGACTTTAATTGCAGAGGATGTTTAGAGCAGCAATCCTTATGCCAGAAAGCAAGCATGCTTCTAATCCTGATTAAAAGGTTTGTTTCAACACGGGGAACGGAAAGCACCCCTTTTAGAAGCGAGACCACAGATTCATGTCAAATTCAGTTTTGTAGGGGCATGATATAATTTTATTCCAAACAATGGCATTCCTTATCTGGAGTGGAAAAGCATGTGTTCTGCTATGAGATGGGCCCCTCCTGTCTTTTTCTTTACATAAGACATTATTTTCAAGGAACTATAAGACTAGCAGAAACACATTCAGCTGTTGGGCTCAATCAGATCTGCACTCAGATCCTTCTTTTATTGCGAGTTTTTGCTGACCAGAGAGTATCTTTTAACCTGTCTTACTTCACAAGGCTGTTACGAGGATAAACTGGCAATTTACATCCTTGGTTCTTTGGGAAAGGAGAAGCTTTCCCAAAGGAAAAAAAAAATGAAATTGCACAGAAAATAAAAAGAAAGTAATCAGAGTTTAAGATGATTGTTCTGTCCTGAAGATACACAGACTAAGGAGCTGTGAGATTTGGCGAAAGCACTGAACATTGGGCTAACAGGGATTTCCTGATAGAATGCTCCACTACAGTGAAGCTCCAGGAAACCCCATCAGAACAGCTGGAAATTCAAAGTTATGGCTGAGATGTAGACAGCACAGAAGAGTAGGAAAATGCTTATGTCACCTCTTAAGGACTAGCAGCTTGGTCTCATGCAGTTTTTGGATTCTCCAATATTCCTTTGCAGGCCATGCGGATTGGAATTCATGGAGTAAAAGTTCAACCCGCTTGGAGGCCCTGAGGTTGGTTATCCCTCATTCCAACCCTGCAGAGGCTGCGATTTTAGATGCAACAAGGTATTTCTAAAATTTAACACAACTGGAGGGACCCAGGCTAACCCTAACTCTACCAGATTAAAACAAATATATTAAACGTTCAGTCCCACCACCTATTAATGTGACTGCTAAGAGCAGTTCAGTTGTTCATTTAATCAGGTATTTCACAATTCAGAAAGCTGAAACAGAGGTACAATCCCATCCACACCCCCAACAAATCTCTTACTGCCAACATTTCCAGGTCCATGCCTGAATGATCACTGCCAACCCATATGAGCTCATCACAATGGTGTAGATATCCCACGTTTTGTACCTAGCTCAAAAAACGATGTCCTGCTGAATGAGCACTGTAGATCATCCCCAAATTCTGTCTCCTCCACAAGCTTCTGTTCTTGGGAAGAAGAAAATGATAAAGATGTGTGAGTGCAGGATAGTGCCTGGTACGTGACAAAACATCAGGATTTCCAAGTGCCTTCAATAGCACTCAGCAGGCACTCACTTCTAAAATCTGTTGGGTTTTGACAGGAGACAAAGAAATCCTCTAGAAAGTTAGCAGAAACCACGAGTGAAAACTTCAAGATGAACAGGAGTGTCCGTTCTAAATTTTTGTAACAGATCATGAAAAAAAACAGAAGCCCTCACTATAACGTTCAGTTTCTGGGGAGATGTGATTTAATTAATCACCTCTCGGTTTGCTGAGTTCTTGAACTGCATATTCCCCAGAGAAATGGATGGCCCCATTAGCTTGATACAGATGGCTCCTGTGTAAAATACAGCTTTTTTTAGACATCCTATTGAATCCCCATACAAATTAGGAAGCATCTTTTCTCCCAGATCCAAAAATAAACATTCAGAACATCATGGATGAAATTCAGCAGAAATCAGCCTCACTGAGCTTTAATGGGATTAATTTTGCAGAGGTTTATCATGTAAGGTCCCATCCAAATTTAAATAAAATAATTGATCTGAATGCTATGTTAGCAGCGGGAATGCATTTATTACTTTCAGTGAAAGGAAAATGATAATAAAGCTAGCTGTTCTCACTAATAGTCATTTCTCATTTTTGACATGAGCTGGCTTTTAAAAACATCTCCAAATATATACTTTGTTCCCACGCATCCTTCACTTGCGAGAAAATGCTTTTGAATTACCTGCGGTGTATTAATCTGACCTAATTTTATGGGAGTCTTTGGTGCTCCAAAAGAAGAGAATCTCTGTAGCTCAGGATTGAACTGTGGAGTCCTCATGCTCTCTGAACTTGGTGGTTGGCTTGCAGACATTTCATTACCTAATTTTATGGGCACCCACAACATGCTAGCCATAAGCTACCTTTACTGTCTGGCATTGCATAGTAAATTGGCTAAAACTTGGTTAGTACAGGATATGGTTCAGCATGTCATGTGAACACAGCCACTGGAGCTTATTTACAAAGCATTATTTATGAAGAAACTCTTATAAGTGTTTTGGTTTAATCCCAGTTTAGTTCAACCAAAGTTTATTGAATAACAAAGAGATGTCACCCATGTAGACTTACCTGGGAATATGTTTCCTTGAACATCAAGGGACTAAGGTCTGAACAAAGATGCATAGTAGAGCTAATAAGTCAATTATTAATAATATTCTTCTGTTTACAAAATGACTGATACAATGGCCTAAAATTTGAAATTGGTTTTCTCCCTCCTGAATATATTCCTGCCCATGCAGCTTTCTTGACAACCGTAATGGAACTGGATTTATTTCTCTCTCTCTCCCCCTTCCTTCCTTCCTTCCTTCCTTCCTTCCTTCCTTCCTTCCTTCCTTCCTTCCTTCCTTCCTTCCTTCCTTCCTTCCTTCCAGCTGCCTCCATTCTTCTCATCCAGTGGTCCCCACACATCTGAAGCTCAGCAAATTGAGTCTGTCTACTCTACATTTGAGGTCCAGTTTGGGGTAGTGGTTGAGGCATCAGGCTAGAAACTGGGAGACTGTGAGTTCTAGTCCCGCCTTAGGCACAAGGCCAGCTGGATGACCTTGGGCCAGTCACTCTCTCAGCCCCAGGAAGGAGGCAATGGCAAACCACTTCTGAAAAACCTCGCCAAGAAAACTGCAGAGACTTGTCCAGGCAGTCTCTGAGAATCAGACACGATTGAACGGATTAAAAAAAAAACTCTATACCTTTGTGTGGAAAGGACATAAACGTGAGCATAAGCTGCATGTGTTCAGTACTGGCACGTCAGAGTAAATAGGCTTGAATGCGGAGGACTAACACATGAAATGCTGCTGATGCAGAGCAATGCATGATGCTTCCCCCCTCCCATCCCATGTAAAGCCATAGATTGGAAACAGCATGAGGCAGTTTGCAAATCTTAAGCTTTCACAGGCTTGTCCTAAATCTTCCACAGGAGCAGAGAAAGAGGTAAAGTATGGTTTAGTTTTACAGATCAGAGTTTCTGCCAGCAGCTTGTAACAGGGAAGGAAGTTTGCTGGCTGGAAACAAGCAAAGGCAGCTGGGTTGCGCAAGAAGCCATCCGTGGGTCTACAGCAGAGAAGGGTCTGCAGAAGGAAGACCAGGGTCAAACTGGAGCTCCATCTGCCGATCCAGGAACATGGAAGTGAAGCTGCAGGAATGCAGGTCGGGAAGGAGTGTTTCCAGCTTTCTTGTCTGACCAGAGATCCCCGGTGTAGCATTATTGAGAGGATCCTCTCCTCTCCTCTCCGGGGTCCTGCAGATCTCTTCTGCTCAGCCCTCTTTAGCTGGCGGCATCTTTATGGGTTGGCATCTCCCCAGATCAGGATCTGACTCTCTCTTACCCATGTGTGCGGCCGACTGCATTGACTCTGAGGCCCTGTTTTCAGGGGGCTGGTGGGCTAATGCTTCCCCAACTCCAGGCCAACAGGTTCAATCACAGGCAGAGAATCCCCTGGTTCAATTAGAGGCTGAAAGTCCACCAGGTTTAACTACAAATGGAGAATCCACTAGGCTCAATTACAGATGGAATCATTGGGTTCAGTTAGATGCTGAAAGTCTACCAGGTTGGACTAGAGCAGCGTCCCTCAACCTTGGCAGCTTTAAGATGTGTGGACTTCAATTCCCAGAATTCCCCAGCCAGCCATGTTTGAGAAACCTTGGATTAGAGGCTGAGAGTCTACCAGGTTCAACTACAGATGGAAGATCCACCAGGTTCAGCTAGAGGAGAGTCCACCAAGTTCAATGACAGGCAGTGAATCCACCAGGTTCAAGAATCTACTAGGTTTAATCGTAGGTGGATAATCCAGCAGGTTCAACTACAAAGGGAGACTCCAGCAGGTTCTTTAGAGAAGAGAAGGAGGGTCCACCGGATCTGATCAGAGGCCGAGAGTCCACCAGGTTCAGTTATAGAGAGAGAGTCCCCCAGGTTCAGCAGCAGGCGGAGAGTCCACCACGGCCTGTTTTTCAGCCTGAGAATCCAAGGCCACAAGCATCGCAGGCCGAAATCCATGCAGCACCCAAGAAGTCGTGATAAGGATAACGATAATAACAATCCTAATCCCCTAAGTTTGGGGGCCGCCCACGGGCAGCCTCCCCCATCCGCGCCCTCAGGATTCGCCCCCTCAGCCCGGCTGGGTGGGGAGCATGGGCAGGGTAGTGGCGCCCGCGACCGGCTGCGGGCCGGCCAGGGGGCGCCGCCGAGCCGGGCGGGCGCGGCGCGAGGCAGGGAGGAAGCGAGGCAGGGAGGAGGGAAGGCCCGGCCGGCCGCGGGAACTGCGGGAGTGGAGCGCGGCCATGTGGCGAAGGCAGGCCGGCGGCGGGGCGGAGGGGCGGCGGGCTGCCCCCGCCGCCATTGGCTTCCCCGATGAGGAGCCGGGACCCGAGCTGCCCTTCGACGGTGCGCGGGCCGGGACGGCGGGGTTTCTCTCTGCCGGGCGGCGGAGGGCGGGAAGGTGCCCCTCGGCCTCGCCGCGGCCCCGGAGGGAGGGAGGCCGGCTGGCCGGCGAGCACGTGAGCGAAAAGAGAGAGAGAGAGAGAGTGTGTGTGTGTGTGTGTGAGAGAGAGGGGGATACGTGGGAACGGGTGCGCGCGTGTATCAATGGTATGGGTAGGTGAGGATGTATGGGTGCCACTGTGGGTGGTGAGGGGGTGGGTAGAAAAAGAAGGTGGTTACTTGAGAGGGAAGGGGGTTGTGTGCGTGTATGTACGTATAGTGTGTGTATATGTACAGAATAATCTTGGGTCTCTTATATAAATATGAGACTCTGTACGCGACTGGGGATTGTAAGTGGAGGTGTGTATAAAAAGATGGTTATTTTAGAGGGGGGGTATGGGTAGGTATGTGCAGTGATGTATGTGTGTATATATGTGTGTGTGAGAGTATACATACATGTTTGTGTGAGAGAATGTATGTATATATGTGTGTGACTGTGAGAGTCATATATATATATATATACGTGTGTGTGTGTGTGTGTGTATACAGAAATTAGGGATATATATATACAGTATATATCTTCCTAGATTATTATATGCTCAACTGGGGATTATAAGTGGGGGTGTGTATAAAAAGATGATTATTTTAGAGAGAGAGCTGTGTGTGTGTGTGTGTGTGTGTAGATTATTGTATATGCAACTGGGGACTGTAAGTGGGAGTGTATCTAAAAATATGGGTTTCTTAGTGATATATATGTATGTATAAAGATACACATACATGTATATAAAAGCCTAGATTATTACATATACAATTGTGGATTGTACATGGATGGGTATATAAAAATATGTCTATTTAAGAGAGAGAGAGATGTGTGTTTAAACATATATGTATATAAAATCCTAGCTTATCATAGATGTAGTTCTGGATTATAAGTGGGTTAGATATCCTACTTGTACATTATCACAGCTGGGTTTTAACTGGATAATACAGATATGAATTATAGTTCTTAGGTCATGTTGACATATGGTTACGCATCTATAAATTTTTCATGTGTATATAAACACATAGAAAATTATTTATTTTCCAATTTTTGTAGCCCAAATCAAATAAAAATTGTTGTTGCTGCAATAATAAAAGATTCCAGGCAAGTTACAACAAATTGACATGATAAAAGCAACATAGTAATGCTTCAAATAACAAGAAACAACTGTAGTAATAAGTCAGCATAGTAATAAGTAACTAATTATTTATTAAGTGACAACCCTAGTCAATAATCAAATAATAAATAAAAATATACACCCAAAATACAGATATTTTGTATTTGCAAAAAAAAATTAATATAGATGCACAAGATAATAATTGTATTTCTGGATATTAATGTTTTGTGAGTTGCATTAGGTGAAACAAGGATCCCCTCTTCCCTCTAGTGTGTTTTGTTCATTGGATTAGACTCTGGCCTTTTTCTACCTTTTGACCCTGGAGGAACCCTTGAAATATTTTCCAGGCCTTGGGGAACCCCTGCACAATCAGGCTCAAAGATAGGCTAGAAGTTACCAAATTATTATATTCATTTCATGGGTAGGCCTGTCTAGATGCACTAACAGTGTTGATAAACTAAAAATAAAGAATGAAACTTTCCTCTTTAATGTGAAGTTGCCTGAATTTGAAATAATTTTTTAAATAGTGATCTCCCAGGGAACCCCTAGTGACCTCTCACAGAACCCGAGGGTGCCACCGGACCCTGCCTGAGAAACCCTGGGTTAGACAAAGGTTCCTGCCCTTGATAATCTGATATTCAATAAGAGGTGGTTACAAAATTGATGGAGAAGAAGATGGAGGCAAATGATGCATAATAAAGTGCAAATTACTACTTGCAACCTCTAATAAGAAAGCTAATTATTTCCAGGATTGGAATCAATGTTCTCCACCCACCTCCACGTTTGCAAAACAGAATTAGCAGCATGCCCCTGAGCAGGGAATACATGTGTGGTAAAGTTCACCTGAGAGACTTAATCCACATGAAAAACAATGTGCCCCCCCCCAGTTCAATTTCTGTTTGAATGCTTTTTTGCTGGAAAGTACCTGCATCTAGAAAAAGGTTGGGCTGGAAGATAAGTTCATCTGCAGCCTTTTCCCTAACATGCTAGTTTTTTACATGCAAGAAGATTTTGTTGGGAATATTAAGGTATTACCCCTTGAGCAGGAAGTGGATAGCTTAATCATTTATTTGTTACATCTATATATTTCCTCTGTGAAGTGAAGTGCATTTAGAGAATACAGTTTTGGACTGTGCAGGTTGACAACCCTGCTTTGGAAAGAAGATGACTTTTTAAAACAATGCTCAATTATGTGTATTTAAAAAAAAACTCCAACAAGTAAAATAGAAAAGTCTTGCATTTTTCCTGGTTCTGAGTTTCTGGGCAGAGATTTAAAATTCAGAGTTAGAGTTGAACTTAATGTTCCTTTGGTTTTGCCTTGGGGGAAAAAACTTCACTAGACAAGGAAAAGGCATTTTGGGGGGTCTGTGTTTTCAGTTAAATGGCTACTTTCCATGTAATTGCCACTTTTTATTTTTTCTTTCCTCCCTGTTTCAGAAATACTCCCCTTGTAGAATAGCATTTGAGATATTAGTGCCTAAGCATTGAAGAATATTAGATGGCTGAACTTGCACATTGTGGGATCTCATTTCTTTACCTGGAGACTGATAAGGGAAGGAGCTATTGCATCATTTCTTTGAATGGGCCTTGTGACTTTGTTTGCAATATCATTGCATCAGCGTCCTTTCTGTTGCCTCAGATGCAAAGCGGATCTTTGGAATTCTGAGCTGCCTTCACTTAAAAACGGCCAGGCAAAAATCACACAGAATTTTTAGCACATTGATTGATGTGAAAGGGATAGAGTTACAAGAATTTCAGCAGTTAAGCTATTTCCCATAGAACGGATTGATCCTAAGATAAGGCCTTGAGTTGACCAAAAATATATAAAGAAAGGCAGGATAAAAATATAATAATAATAATAATAATAATAATAATAATAATAATATAAAGAACCAGCTGAACTTGCAGTTATGGGTGCAAAGAGAAGGGATCATGTGATAACTAGCGGATTGAATGGAAGAGGAATGGATCACTGAGTGACCAAGTATTGTTGGACTACAGATCCAATGCTCTCTCTAATTGGCTAGGCTAGGTGGGAATTAATGTTAGAATTGCACAGATTGGGAAGAAATCACCTATTGCCCAAACGCATCAATATAGCTGTGTCAGTATTTTTTTTACTCAGATGTATACATGTGGTGGATCCTCACAAGTTGCATGGGAATTTCTTGCTACAGTATTTCTGTATGAGATGGAATCAGTTTAGTTGTCCACACACGGATAAACACAGGCAAAATTATTCTGTGTGATAATCTATACTTTTCTTTCACATTTTCTTTATTAAAAATTTTATTACTGTGGCTCATACCACAAATATAAAACAAGGAGATGGAAAGGGCAATAAAGCTTTTTACAAATGAGTAACAACAGTTTGTCTATATAACAATGCATGTATTACTTATAAATAGGCTGTATAATCTGGGGATGATTGCTTCCTACAAACATGCTTTTTTAAAGCAACCCTGCTGATACAGCCTTAGAGATGGATTGCATCTTTATTACATCCCATTTGTCATGAAAATGAAGCATTTCTCTTATGAACATGTATCTTGCACCTTCACATGGCCATAAAACAGCTCTGCAGCATTGATACTCCATGGCATAGATAGGAGGCTGAGATAAATAATGGATTATTGCTTCACTCCGCATGGTTTCCATCTGTTCCAGAAAGAAGGGGGAAGAAAATCAAATGCTTTTGAAGAAATCTGGGTTCTTTACACTAGATCCCAACGTATTTGAAACTCCTTTGAATATTATTTTCAAGGCCCTACAAATGAGATGTAATCCAGTTTTTTGTTCTTTTTTTTTTTTCAGATTCTGACTGGCCCACCGAATTTCGGAGTGCAAACAGCTCCCAGAAATTGATGAACATCACGTCCTCCTTTGCCAATCAGCTCCTTCTAGTTTCTCTGCTGGAACATCTTTGCCACATGTATGCTGAAGATCCTACACGCTCAAGACGTTTGTTTCAATGTTAGTGAGTAGTTTGAATTGACCTGGCGGGATAGACTGGGCACAGTACTTTTCGGGGAGTAACACCAAAGAACAGCATCCATATGATCTCAATTTTATTACATTCAATAAACCTGTTAAATAGGAGGGCAGAGAATAAAAAGGTCAGCACGTTCAAGATGCACTTGGTGCATCCTTAAATATAAAGTGGCATCTTTTTCAGCCCTGCTGACATACTTGGCCATTTGCCCCGCCCCCAGCTGTATTGAGGGTGTGGCCAGTGATGTCATAGTGACATCCCATGGGTGGGACTAAACATTTTGAATTTTTCCTTTTTTTTTTTTTTGCATTTTTTCAGGGTTGAAGGTATGAAATGGGGGGTCTTAAGCTTTGCAGAAGTCCAAGACACACATTTGGCCTTCTGAAATGGGGAAATGTGTACTTTTGATTGGTGGTTAAAGTTTTATAGATTAAATAGGTACCTCATGTCTCTGCACTTAAACACTTAAAGCCACCCAGATTGCCCCAAAGTGCCATTTGATGGGCTTTAGCTGAATGTATCATTGTGGGTTCAATGTTGTTTTCCTCTTTACTCTTCTCCACTGTTACATTACAGCAGCTCTGCAACATGGCCCTTTAATTGTGACCTGGCCTCCTTCCTTTGCAATGCATTACGGGTAAAAGCAATTAAGCCTCACCATTATAGACTTATAGGAAAGCTTAACCCCCTCCCTCTTTTTTTCCCCTTGTTTTTCTCTAAAATTGCTTTTTATTTACCTGCCGATGGTGTGTAGCTGCTATTGTTTACTGGATTTTAGATTTGGAGGGCTGGGTGAGGCTAGTGTTGTTATAACTGCTAGTTGTATTAATATCTGGCTTTTTATTATACTTGAAGCCATCCTCTGGGACTTATAAACATAATTTAAATGAAATAAAAGCAATAGAAGTAGAGTGAGGCCATAAAAACATAATGAACGCAAGTGTTGAATAGCGTTGGGTTTATTTTCAAATGGTCTCATCCTCTTTTTTTTCATACAGTACTCTGCAAAACGTTTACTCAGATGCGCTTGCTTTCCGATTTCGCTGTCTGTGAAGAATTCAGCAGTTTGCGACTGCAGCATAATCGAGCCATTACTGAACTAATGAAAGCAGCCAAAAAGCAAATACACAGTGAGGTATTTCTCTCTCTGCTTCCTGGCAGAACCATTCAAATCATGCTAGGACAGGTAGTCCTCGCTTAAGAACCATTCGTTCAGACTTACAGTGCTGAAAAAAAGGTGGCTTACGACCAGTTCTCATGCTTACAACTGTCACAGTGTCCCCATGGTCACATGATCACAATTTGGGTGCTTGGCAACCAGTTTGCATTTATGACCATCGCAGCATCCTGTGGTCACGATTGCCATTTTCAACCTTCCTGAGCGGCTTCTGGCAAGCAAAATCAATAGGGAACAGCATGATTCACTTAATGACTAGGTGGTTTACTTAACGCCCACAGTGATTTGCTTAATGACTGCCACAAAAAGGGCTGTAAAATCAGGTCAGATTCGCTTAGTGACTGCTTCACTTAGCAACCAAATTTAGGTCTCAATTGTGATCGTTAAGCGAGGACTGCCTGTATGGTGTTTCAGATCAGTCCAGGATGACTCTTTTAAGACTTGTGCTAAATTGGGAATCTTGGCAGTTCATTGCTATGGTTGTGGTGAGTTTATGACAGCTGACGCAGCTTACTTTGCTGAAGGAGGGCAAGGAGAAAAAACCACCATTATTCAAGTTCATTTGGATGTCATGCTAAACTATAGGATGTATCAACTTCATTGTAGAATATAAACTAAAGCAGTGTTTCTCAACCTTGGTGGCTTTAGGAGGTGTGGACTTCAACTCCCAGAATTCCCCAGCCAGCATGCTGGCTGGAGAATTCTGGGAGTTGAAGTCCACACTTTTTAAAGTTGCCAAGGTTGAAAAACACTGTATTAGATTCAGCTTTCAGATCTAAAAAGGCAACTGTGGTTCAGAGCAGCTTTCAGCTTATGATCCTCTCAGCATCCTTAGTTTGTTCCCTTCTCAGGAGATGCCCAAACCTCCTATTAAGCACAATGAATGCAAACTCTTCTTTGCAAGCAGATCTTCAGATCATGGATTTGATTTGTTGTGTGACCAAAAAAGGTCTGTGAGGTTTTTTTTCCCCCAAATTTATTGTTTGGTTTCCTTAGGTACGGTTTTGTAAAATACCTGGAGAATACTGTAGGAATAAGAAGACATTGGAAAAGAAGCTCAAAACTGCTTCTCTGTTGGATTAACCTTTCTTCTTAAAGACTGCTGATTTTTGCTTTCTTGGCTTTCATTTTATTTTCACTTATCAAATCTTCGCTTTTTGATTGTGCATTTGTTACTGAATCCATGACTGCAACATTTCTTTCTTTGTGTTACATAGGAAGTTGGTCATGATGATTCCTACAAAAACAGGTACGTTAAATAAAGCCCTGTGTTTTATTTAACATGCTGACTTTAAAATTGCTTGGTAGAACTTTATTCTCCACTGAGCATTGGCTCTTGGAGTTCCCGTATTGCAGATATAAAATTCAGGTTAATGTTAGGTTGGAACCAAAAATCATGTAATGTAAAAGTCTTGGGCATCACAAGAAGAGACTAAAGTATTTTGGTTTCTGTTGTCTGAATTGGAAAAACTGAGATGTGTCTAAGGCAGGCTAGAAATCAACAGTGTGATCCTGGAAGGCTGTCACCAGTCTGGATATTTTTCTACATAGACAGTGGCTGTATGTATATAGACAGGGTCAAATACTGCAAAACGGAGAGCCAGTTTGGTCTAGTGGTTAAGGCACCAGGCTAGAAACAGGAGTCTGTGAGTTCCAGTCCCGCCTTAGTCACGAAAGCCGGCTGGGTGACCCTGGGCCAGTCCCCCTCTCTCACCCCAACTAGGTACAATGTGAACTAGCCTCCTCATGGTGCACCCCGGGCAACATGACTTGTCACGGCTAAATAGTCCACACATCTGGCTGCTGGACCTCACAAGGATTACCCAGCAAGAAAAGCAGCATGAACACCGAACTGTTATGCCATACGATTAAAAAAAAAACAACTGCAAAACTCCCTGGTTTTCAGCCCTGCTTCCACAGATTTGGATTCCCAAGCTGCAACAATATTTCTATTTAGCTATCAGTGGTGAGTGCAGGGCAATGCATTTAGAAGGCCTCCCAGTTAGGGACAGCTGCCCCTTTTTCTCCTGCAGTTTGAACGATACTGTCTTTCCTACTTCCATGCTTTGCTCATCTCTCCATGAAGAGAAGTCCTACAATGGAATGCTTCTCCTTTTTATGTCTGTTAGTGATTGTACTCCATTGCTAATTTTTTAGTGGCAATTATTAATATGCTCTTTTAAAAATTAGGGAAAACGAAATCCTCTTTGAAGCACAGACATCCCGTTACGTTAATGAATTTGATGAGATTTCAAGGCTCGGAAAAGGAGGATATGGAACAGTATATAAGGTATTTATAATTGACTATCAGCAGCGTTATCATTGTTTATAATGGAATGGAGAATAATTCTCATTGGTGGTGGATAGGAATTCTGGGAGGCCTTCTTTTGATATATCTAAGATTTTATGCTGAGTAGGCTTACAGAATGTGATGCAAGAATATGCTCTTAAAACAACAGGTGGTTTGGATTTGCTGAAAACTAAAATTACATAGTGTGGATTGTTTGTGCAAGTATGTCATGATACACACGGTGTGTTTCTCCCCACTTGCCACCCGAGGCCCATATTCTGAATCTGGCAGATTATATGTGTGTTTGTGAAATCACAGTGTGTGTCTGGATTAAACATCTTTGAAAAAAGGATGCTCGGGTTGCTGTTTGTTCCTCCCTAGTCTAAATGTTCCTTCTGCCCTGTTGATCTATTTTCAGGTCAGAAATAAACTCGATGGTCAATTCTATGCGATTAAAAAAATCCTGATTAAGAAAGCCACAAAACAGGATTGCATGAAGGTACACGCTTGTTTTAACGTTTGCTCGAGGGTGTTGTGGAAAGGCAGGCATCGTGGTCCTTGGCTCAGGGTTAGTTGGTGTTTAGTGTTAAAAGAAGCACAAGCAGAAACCTTATTTCATTGTCTTGTTTCAAAAATACTGCTCATCATTGATGCAGACTTTAAGCAAAAGTACTCCCTTCCTGCCTCTATGCTGGGGAAGGAGAATGGAGGGAGGGAGAGAAGAAAACAGGATGTCAGTTGGATAACTCCTCCCACTTTTGACTTTGGCCCCTCCTGCTGATTAATCCCACCCACCGTTTGTTGGCTGTACTTCCAGTGGAATGCCAGTGTGGGAGGGGGGGAGGGAGAAGTCACCCAGCTCTTCAGGAGTCTTTCCCATCATCCAACTCAAACCATTTGCCCAGAGTGCAAAGTTTTTCAGTGGGTGCCTTAAGGCCTGCAGTGCCCTTATTGTGGAAGTTATATCTTGTGGTGGTGGGTAAGGACAAAAGTGAAAGGCGCCCTCTAGTTCCATTTCAGGAAACATTTATTTATTTATTTATTTATTTTCTATCCCACCTTTATTATTTTTATAAATAACTCAAGGCGGTGAACATACCCAATACTCCTTCCTCCTCTTATTTTCCCCACAACAGCAACCCTGTGAGGGGAGTTGGGCTGAGAGAGAGGGACTGGCCCAAGGGCACCCAGCTGGCTTTCATGCCTAAGGCGGGACTAGAACTCACCGCCTCCTGGTTTCTAGGCCAGCACCTTATCTGGCCACGCTGAGGGTGATAAGTCCTCTTTGATCTTTTTGTAGGTCTTGCGGGAGGTGAAAGTCTTGGCTCAACTGCAGCATCCCAATATTGTAGGTTACCATACTGCTTGGATGGAACATGTTCAACCAGCGGGTCCAAAAGGGGAGTATAACTTGTGGGCTTCATTCCGCCGTCTATATCATCCATAAACATCCTTTTAAGTTTTTCTCAATTAGTGGAGAACCCGATAAGGTTTATACGCTTAATAAATATGTCGGTAACGTTGAAAAAAGAACACATGGGTAACTTGCATTGATTAAGCTGTAGTAACTTCCATTGCTGGCACCACAGATAGGGGACATGTGGTCTTTCAGATGTTGTTGGAGTTCAGTTGTCATTACCATCAGCCCCAGCCAGAAAGGCTAACGAGAAATTTAGTTCCAAGCCCTCTTGATGGCTGCAGGTTCTTGGCCTTTCACCACTATATTCATAAAGCTGAACAACTTGAATGTTTCATGGTATTAATAAATAGTGAGGTCATGGTTTGGGTACATACCCACAATCTTAAACCCGGCTTATCATATCACTTAATGCTCCCAGCAAATAAACTGCATTGTGCCCACAACACATACTAAAATCCAATTTGATTTTCATCTAGTCCATCTTACATGAACCCAGCAGTATAATATATTGTCTTTATAAAATGTCCTGTTTCCCGATTATAGGTGACTCAGTCTTGGATCTTCCATTGCTCAAAATGTCTTCTGGGCAAGGAAATTCTGAGTACGTATTCTAGGATTCCACAAGAACAGCCTTGTTATTTTCCAAAGAAAAGCCTGCTTTTGTTTTCTTGGACAATGAAGGGATGTACAGTCTCCTTCAAAGCCTTGTTTTTGGTTTTTGGCAGGGGCCAGAGCTGCATTCAAGAAATGGAAGACAGTTCCATTATCTTTGCCAACCAGAGCCCGGAGGATTCTCTCAGCAGAAACTCTGAAGGAAATGATGCGGATGCTTGCGCACTTCCTCTTGGGACACATGACAGCAGTGGTGAAAATGACATGACCAGTGAATTAAGGGACAGCGGAAATCATCAATCTATCCTACATTGCTATAATCAAAATAGGGACCAGGAAAATGCCAATGATTCTTGCAGTGATGAAGACTCACAGAAGATGTCTTGGCATCAGCCCTGTACGGTAAGCACAGATTCACCTTGAATATTTTAATTATGTTCTGATACTTCTGCAGAATGGTTTTAAGCCCCTTTGTAAATCTGAAATCTGGCCCACTTTCTGAAATTTATTCTTTTGTGGGATTGCATCTGAACAGGAGTGAAGGAGAAGAGTAGGATTGTGCTAACTGTATGAAAAAGATTTGCCCAGATTCAGGTTTTGCACAGCCCTGGTGAACCACGTGATTTGAGTGAAGTGGGGAGGGGTGTTTCTACATGCGGTCTGAAACTGTCTCGTTGTTGAGGGATGGTGTATTTGTTCAGAAGTTGGTGAATATGAACATTTGATAAGCAGTCCTCAAAATGCATCATCTGTGTCAGGCATGTACCCTATGACTCTGAAGAGTTTTGAGGGTGGAAAAGCAGGAAGGATTTTTCAGTAAATTATCTACCGCAGTTCTGATTTGAGTAACTGCACAGCCTTTCATAGCTTTGGGGTAGCGTTGCACATGCTTCTTGTGGCGCATTGAAAAAGTGTGCATTCCTGCTTTCTTCCTAGACCAAGTATCACCTGATGCTTCACATACAAATGCAACTGTGTGAAACCTCCTTATGCAACTGGATTGCTACCAGAAATGACACCTGTCTGAGAGGAACAGGTGACTCTAGTAAGCCTTAAAGTTTAAGTAACTGTTCTTGAAAAGACTGCTGGCTTGATTTTCTCTTTTTTTTTAACTGACAGTGCTTTAAAATAGAGTTGTTAACAAGCTGTTGTAAGACGTCCCAGTATTGAACATTAAAAAACTTGGTTTTTTAAAATGTTTTTTATAGGCCCTTATCACCATATTGAGAAACACTGGACACTAAAAATTTTCCAAGAGCTGCTAGAAGGAGTGTATTATATCCACAATATGGGAGTCATGCACCGGGACATTAAAGTAAGTAAAATGCTCCTTTAAGGCCATCATGGAAGCTCCATCAGCTTGTGGCTTACGTATGCCCCAGAAGAAAATCTGTTTATAAATTCTGTATTCAAATAGTGCATTATGAACATGGATATACAGTTAAATCGTCAGAAGAAACACACACTCCTATATTGGCATCACGTTAGATACGGAGAACAGCGGAGTCTTCTACTTAAGCACAAATTTCTGTTGCTTCAAACTGATGAACACATTTTTAATATATGGGTATTCACCATGCGTGCCAGTTCCTCCTTTCCCCTGCTTTTAGTTTTTCCCCAATCTCTGTGGTATTCAGCTATAATTACATTCCTTCTAGTGGGGGTTAAAAAGGCTCTGCCGTGTGTCTGTGGCACATCTCTAAATGCAGAAATCCCCTCCCATTTTTCTTATAAATATTGCAACAGATGGCGTGCGCTGCATTGAAGTAAATGTTTGTGCGGACTGACTCAGAACACAAAGCCAAGCCTTTATTTTTTTGATACTTTGGTTAGCATCACAGGGCCTAATTTCTCCTACTCTTGACTGGTGTGCACATTGCACACGGTCAAGTCGTTTATTTTTGAAGCGTACGAAAACTGTTGGCTAATGAATATAGAGTCCCACAGTTGGGTTGGGATTCTCCGTTTGAGCCAATATCTTGAGTTTCCTCCATATATCTTCCTGATGTTGAACTTGCAGATATCCTGCAAGGACCACACTTCTGAAGATGCTTGCAGAAGCAGGCCTTTCAGCGGCTCCCAGCAGGGGTGGCCGAGCGCTCGGGGTAGTCGGCCTTCGCCGTTAGTGAGCTTCAGAGGGTACGATAGGCTTAGCAGCTTCTTCAGAACGTGGACCTTTCTTAGATTGATTGCTCTTTCAAGGAATAGAAAAAGGGGAGACTCCTCCCGCCACGTTAAGGAGTTCACGTCTGCCCCATAATCGAGGAGGAGGTTAATGATGTCTTCTCTGCCGCTCTGGCAAGCGCGGTGAATGGCTTCCTGGCCTTCCCAGTCTTTCATGTGCACATTTGCGCCATGCAGCAGCAGCAGCTCCACACACTTCCCACCTGCTGCTAAGACAAGGCCGGCCTTGGAGGAGGAGCAGTGGACCGCCAGATGCAGCGCCGTCTGTTTGGTCATCAGAGTTGTGCAGTTTACCTTGGCACCGCAGCGGAGTAGCATTTTAATGGCTTCTTGGTTGAGGGTTTCTGAAGCTAGGTGAAGAGCAGTTTGGTTTGCTTCCGCCCTGTCGTTTATTTTGGCCCCCCGCTTCAGCAGGTCGGGTATTAGGTGATGACACCCAATCGTTACAGCTAAATGGAGAGGGTGGTGATCATGGTGGCCAAACATGTAACTGTTTATGGTCTTGACATGCTCCTTCAATTGGACAGGGAGATGTTTTTTATCATTCCTTTCTTCTGTTCCGTGATGGATCTCCAGGGAGCATTCTGCTGTTTGGTGGCTATTTAGGCAGGGATAAAATAGATAAACACAGGTCGTCCTCACTTAACCACCATTCGTTTAGTGAAGGTTCGGACATACAGCAGTGTTGGAAAAAAAAAATTATGACCGGTTCTCACACTTACGACCATTGCAGCATCCCTGTAGTCACATGATCACGATTTGGGCACCATTTTCTACCTTCCCGGCTGGCTTCTGGCAAGCAAAATCAGTGGGGAACCACATGATTCGCTTAACGACCATGTGGTTCGCTTAATGCCCACAGTGATTCACTTAAACACTGCCACAAAAGAGGTTGTAACATTGAGTCAGATTTGCTTAATGACTCCTTCGCTTAGCAACCGAAATTCTGGTCTCAATTGTGGTTGTTAAGCGAGGACTACCTCTACTTTGCAAGTCCTTTTTCTCTGCACTGTAATATCTAATATTCAGGGGCAAACTACATGGTGTGGTCTAGATATTTTGGATGTCATCAACTCTGGCCAACCAAAGATGACTTCTCATATTTGGTTCTTCACTGCTAAAAGGCTTGGGTTGGCAATGTCGATGGTGAAGCCTTTAAGAGGGGTTGGGAATTTTCTTCCTGTTAAACATTTCCCAGATCCCATATTATAACCTCTGATATTTGGTAAAACATTACCTCGTTTCAGGATCTTCATTGTGTATATTATCTTGCTCATACCATCCTTGTTTCTTTGACAGTAGGGGAGAAAGAAGATATAAAACTGATAACTGGTAAATGTAAGCTAGTGAAACAATCCATCATATTTGATGTACTTTAGATAAATCACAGTCCATCTGAAGGACTTTACCATATTTATAATACATTTTGCTCTACAGTCTATGGGTGCATAAATAAATAACAAGCTTTTCTATTTCCTTCTCCAAATCCAGTTCAGGCTAAAATTTCTACAGCTTTCAATAAAGGCTGCAAGCACCTGGCAACCCCCAGAACTAAAGCATGACACTTCTGAGTGCTGAGTGCTCACCTTCCTTGAAAATGTTACAGCAGTTGTCTTGACAGACTAGGCCAAAGCCTGCTGTGATTAATACAGAGAAAAATCTGGGCAGCCATAGCTCTCCTGATACTTGGATAACAGTCTGGATCCCTCAAAATTTACAGACTGAAGAGAATTTTTCTGCCATAAAAAAGAGCCTCCCTTCCAACTGCTAATTCAAGGAGAATGAAGAGTCCAGAAACTGTCTCCTAAAGTGGGATTAAGCAGAGTCACCAAGAGCCTAGGAGTGGCTATGACTCCCTGAAAGCCAGGCTGTGTTAGCCTTCCCCACTTCCAGAATTTCTGACTTATTCTCTGAATCTGACCTGAACTTTGACAAATGCCCAGAAACTGATTGTAGAAAGGTTAATTGTAACACATTTTGCTGATTGTTTTGAAAGCACAGCACCTCTGTAGGAAGCCTGCTAAAATATTTTATAATCTACATTGGAATACGTATCTGAAGGATTAGCCAAATAACACTTTTTCAGTGACGGCTTAATCCAGTGTATTTGTGTGTAAGATTACAGCCGCGTCGCATAGACTTGTGTTTGTTAACTCAGAATTAAGACCATTTAGCTTTAAATCCTAAGAGTGGTTCAGTGGATCTTTCTTTTTATCAGATATGCATAAGACTGCACAGTCATTCTGCTGCTTGCCAGATGTTCAGATCGAAATAACCTTTAAATACCATTTGGAATGAATTTGTAATACTAAATTAAACATCCTTCCAGAAATACTGGCTTTTGAGCATTCTATGTCAATTTCTATGTATCTTTTAGGTTTAGGCAGATGGCTACCTGGCAGATAACGGTTTGGTAGACTGAATGGGATGGCAGTAAATCTTGAAGCGTCGATGTATCGTTGGTCATTATGGCTTCAATTAATTTTTCTTCCGTCGATTCACTTTCCCATTTGCGGGGACTTCTTACCAAGTTACCCATATTAGAAAACACCTGGTTCAGAAGACTTTGCATGGAGAAAATGCAGAGGCTCGGAGCCTTATGTGTGAGCCATTGTCCCTTTGTGATGGTGATGCCCAGCATCTGCCTGGTTCTGGAACCAGTTAGGAGATGATCTCACAGTTCTTTCCAGTGGCCAAACTCCGAAAGGTTGCAGGCCAGCCAGGAGATGGATTGCCTCTGCAAAGATGACATGTTCAGCTCAGGCTTGTATCACTGCTGGAGAAGACACTGTAGAATGGGAAGGGGCCATTCAGGGTCCCCGTACTTGGTGCTCACAACCAGAACCTGGTTAGCATGTCACTTTAGCTCTTAGCTCTATTTTAAAAAAAATTCTATTTTCAGCTCATCTAAATTTCACACATCCTGCGATCCAGGATTTCTGAAATGCATTCACCATTTGTTTTGTTTTCACAGCCTCGAAATATCTTTCTACAAGGACCTGACCACCACGTGAAAATAGGAGACTTTGGGTTAGCCTGCAGAGAGATTATAGAGGAAGATACAGCCCGCTTGCTAAGTGCAGAGAAAAATAATGGTAATCATTAAGCACTCCAATAGTGCTTCAGTTATTGATTTGGATAGCGATTTTCGATTTTTTGAAAAACACTGACATTCTCTCTCCATTTTGGTATAGTGTTCACCCATACCTCCGGAGTAGGCACTTGTCTGTATGCTTCACCTGAACAACTCCAAGGCTCTCGTTATGATTTCAAGGTACGGCCGGCCAGCCAAACCTCCAGTGCAATTGTAGCCTTTTTTAACAGGACCCCAGTTGTGAACTTCGTACCTTTCAGCGTAGGTGTCAAAGGACAGGATGCTAATATTAAGAATTCTAAAGGTGAACTAATTAGAAAGGCACAAAACTCTCAACATGACAAACCACTGAAAGTACAAATGCTTCCACGAAGGACGGAGGGCATGGGGATTGTTCGTAGCCATGAGAAATAACAGTTGCAAGTGGCAGCCTTTAATCCTTACCAAGCTGTTTCGCCATGAGCTTAAAATATTAGAGGTGACCTCTTTGAAAAATAAAGCGCTTTTTGTAGTGTAAAAGACCGATATGCCTTGATTTACAAGAATGCCTGGCTAGGTGGGGAATTCTGGGAGTTGATGTCCAGACACCTGAGAGAGAGACAGACAGAGAGAGAGACAGAGAGAGAGACAGACACACACACACACACACACACACACACACACCAGGCAAGCCAGCTAAAAGGGGGATAGAGAGCACACTGGGAGCTTGAGAGGCGATGACACAGGGTCCTTACTTGTGCCTTCTGGAAAATGGGTATATTGCAGACTGGCTGCAGTGGCTATGACAGACATTTGGTGAACAGACAGAGTGGGAGTGTCCTGTTTTGCTACGTGAGTGAGTCATCACCCAGCGATCACCTCAGGAACCAGCGTCTGTGCAAGCATTTGGGCTTCTCGGTGGTTTGGAACGATGGCCTAAAAAGCAAACGTGCAGCTGGCCTGAAGTGGGAAAGTTTCAACCCCGGAAAAGTTTCTGGCCCACATCTCTGCTTTTGCCAAAATTTGCCTCCCTGGTGTATGAATCAAGTGCAAACCGCTATCTAGCTGTTGCTGTACAGTGCACATCCCAACAATGATCCTGAGGGGCAAGAATATTAAAAATATTAAAATCTGAAAAGAGCTGTAACCCTGAACATTTATTTCTTTTCTCCCCAGTCGGATATGTACAGTTTGGGGGTCATCCTGTTTGAACTTTTCCAGCCATTTGGAACAGAAATGGAGAGAACAGAAGTTTTGATGGGCTTACGACATGGCAGTCTACCGTTTTCTTTTAGTGGAAAATGGCCAATACAGGCCAAATACGTGAAGCTGCTGACAAGTAACATATCTTCATGCAGACCAACAGCCATTCAGCTTCTGGAAAGCGAACTCTTCCATAATTCAGCAAATGTAAGCTTGGGCAAGATCTTTTCCTATCAGGGGCTCCTTTTGTGATAGCTGGGGTAGATGTGCCTCTGTTATGCTAAGATAGCTTCCTGGGTGTGCTCTGCATACCAGTATTTCCATTTAGTCTAAACAGGCTCACAGATAGATTGATAACCCAAATGGACAAACGGTTTTCAAGTTATATCCTTGTTTTTTTTTAAAAAAAAATCTTCCTTTTTCAGAGGCATGGATCCCAAAATATTGCAATAAATTAGATGTCACAATTGTCATCCAGCATTGCCACAGGACAAAGCTGTGGAAGGGAAATGCCAGAACAGGAGAATCTGAGATATGCTTCCTTAGATGACAGCAATCTTTGGCCAGATAGTAAATCACGGTTTTCATTTAGAAGCATTCCTCCACAAATGATGTCCCAATATGGTTTGAGACGCAACACTTCCTGCGTGCTGAAATGCGAACCATGAATATAATTTAAGTGAAATTAAGCTGGGTGTTCTTAATTTGAAAAAGGAAGCGAACAGCCACATAGAAAAATTATCCCGTGCTATCAGATCCCATACTACTACTATTTTGAATGCGGGATGGCTGCAGTAATTGTCTGTTTTGTTTTGTTTAGGTCATTTGTATTCTTCAGCAGAAAGTAATGGAGCAAGAGGAAGAAATCAAACTGCTTAAAGAAAAAATCAAGTTACTTTTAGAAGAGAGAGATGAAAGAGACAGAATTAAGCCAATCGGCTCTCCGGTTTAAGTGAACCAAAAGTGCTTGTAATTGTGTTGCTGTTAACTTGTGTTTTTTTTTTTTTACATAAAACATCCCAGGTCTTAATGTGCATGTTTCTCATTTGAACTGAGTAGAAATCAGGTAAGTGTTCCTGAAATTCTTTGGCTTCATACATTAACAATCATGCTGAAGTTACAGCAGGCAGCAGGACCAGCCAAACTTGGGTTATCCCAAAGCTAAGCAGGATTGGGCAGGGTAACTGCTTGGATGGGAGACTACCAGAAGATTCCCAGCTTGTAGGCTAAGCTGGAAAGTTAGGAGAAAAACATCTCATACGGCCCATACTGCTGCCAAGAAGGCCACGTGGGTATGTCCATGAAATGACCAGGGGGTAGTTCTCTTGCTGAAGAACTCTCATTTTACAAAGGAAAATTCTGATACCTTTATTGGCATTACAGCTTTGACTATTTCTTAAATCTCATTTGTCCCAACCAACATCCCAAATTCAGAGCCAGAGCCCCCGGTTTAGAAAATGCTGAATCTGCGTGCCTGTCCGCAGGACAGAAATTCACTTCAGTAACTTGAGAGCGGAATTAAAAGGTGCCAAATTCTCACAAGACCTGAGCCATTTCTGCACATTGGCCGGGACAGCCTCGGTACTCCCCGTCTGCCGAAGGGCACACCAGGCCACAATATCCGCAACCGTCAATTCGTCGCCCACCAGCCAGGACGTCTTGCCGAGGGCTGTGTTCATGGACCGCAGAACCGCTGCTTTCTCCTTATTGCTTCCTCCTTGGAGTTGGAAGATGGCGGTATCGACCCAGCTGTCTATCAGAGTGGCCATGACTGCATTCAGCTTTTGGCCGAGTAAGGAGAACAAGAACCGAGCAATGTTTCCTTCTCCTTCGATGGGGCACATGGTTTGAATGCTGAACTTCATCTGGGGCTTTGGCACTGAAATGACAATCCCAATATAGCATTAGACACGGATGACATTTGAAGAGCTAGTACAAATTCCCTGTTCCTTCTGAACATGCGTATGAAATCTCATGGAGTTCGGAGAGAGATTTCCTTGGTTGCCGGCCTGATTTTTCATGTAAGATATTACCCTGCAGGTAACAAATATCCCAAGATGAACAGCAAGCAACGAACATATCTCCAAATACCTCACCCTTTCCTCCACCTCCTGGCATCCTGGTGATTTAAAAGGTTTCTACAGCCACCCAACTCGGTTGCAACTCCAAGCAGTCAAATAAAGATCCCCCCAAATAATAGTGCAAATAAAAACATCCAACATCACACAAAACACCCGTCAACCGTATCAACACAAAGCTGGGGCTCACCAATCATGCACTATCTCCCGGAAGACGGGCTCATCTATCATCCTGGCCCAATACTTAGGGCAGAAGCCAGATTTTTAAATTCCCCTGAGGGCTAACAGGGTCAGGGCCATCCAAGTCTTGGGGGGGAGGGGGGAATCTCCCAAAAGGCAGGCAGAACGGAAAAGGCACGTCTTCAGCTTAGAAGGCCTGTGGCTACATCAAAACTGCCCTATGATGCTCTAGGCAACGTCCCAGGAATGGACGGTGTGTGCAAGGGTGTGCCACTCTCAGCGTTTTGAGTTCTTCCACAGAGCATGCTTAGCTACCGGATTCTGCTTAGAACGACAAATAGCTGAGGGAATAATTCAGCAAGAACAGCCCAAGCTAACACTGCCAAAGAATTCACTGCAGCACCGAGCCTAATCAGTGCAGCTCCGCCTGTCACTGTGTTGTTCGAGTACCCCCGGTCCTTTTCAAAGAGTGATTTCTCTGATTCATAACCACAGGTAAAATCTCATGGCAGCTACTTCAAAGGGATTGAATTGGCAGTGTGCTTGTTCTATAATTAATGACAAGTTAATTTCACCAGTTTAAATTGCATTAGCTGGGCATTTTCAAACGGTCTTCTAAGAAGCAGGATAGGAAGAGTATTGGCGCCTTTGAACTTTGTGCTGGAGAAGACTCCCGAGAAGACCATGGACAGCCAAGAAAACAAACCAATGGATCATTGAACGAATCAGCCCAGAGTTCTCACTCGAGGCACAAAGGACCAGGTTCAAATCATCCTACTTTGGACACATTATGGGAAGTCCCAGCTCTCTGGAGAAGGCTCTGATGCTGGGAAAGGTGGAAGGAAAGAAGCAGTGGACGACCAGCAGCAAGGAGGAGGGACGCGGTTACAGGGGTGATGGGTGCACTGTTGGAATTGCTGAAGGACCAGGTTGGGGACAGACTGTCATGGAGAAAATCTATGTGGCTGTTAGGAGTCAAAAACAACTTGATCAATCAATCCTAAGAATGAAAATTCCTGAAAACCTTAGGATTTTTGTGAAAATAAAGAAAACAGGAAAGTATCCCACTAGCTACATTGCCTACATTTGCCTCAGCCTACTTCTAAGGAGAGTGAGTAGGCTGCCCAGCATTTAGCTTTAAATGTCATTATATTACCGAACTATCTATCTCAGATTTTAATATATCTGGATTAGCTATGATCTATCACAGGTCTCACAATTTATTGTAAAGGCCCTATAAAATGCGACTACACTGTAAAAAGCTATTAATTCTAAGAGTTACTTTGGCGAGGCCAATATTCTTTGCCCCAGTTCATATTATGAAATACGCCATGGAGAACGAAAATGTGATTTGAATCTCATTCATAAAATGATCCTGACTTGCAAATACATACTTAAAACCGCTTTAGATACGAAGATCTGAGCATGCATCTTCGTGTTAAGAGTTAGGATAATTAAGATGGTGTGAGCTAATTCTGTAACAGTTCTAGCAGCTATGAATAAGTGCCCGTAGACTTACCATCTTTCCAAATTAAAGTAAAGCCCAGCTGGTATTCATGGCGTGCTTGTTTCTTTGTCTGCTCACCAAAGCATCTGAGGAGGTTTTCTGGCACAGTTTTCACAGATGAGTGTGTATGCACAGTTGAAAGTATCCTGTAGTTCTCACACAGCAAACTGTGGAGTATTAGCAATGATAGTGGAGGAAAAGAGGGGTTTGCGTTGATCACGATATCCTTCAGAGCACCGTAGTCCTGCATTAAAACAGACGTGCCTTTAGTGAGCTATTCAGGAGATTTCCATTTTACATCTTTTCCACACATTTTAATTAATATTCTGCAGTTTTTTAGTACAGGTAATCCTCACTTAATGACCATTCATTTAATGACAGTTCAGACTTACAACAGTGCTGAAAAAAATGACTTAACAACCGATGCTCACACAGCCATCACAATGTCTCCATGGTCACATGATCACGATTTGAGCACTTGGCAACTGGTTTGCATTTATGACCTTTGCAGCATCCCATGGTTATGTGATTGACATTTTTGACCTTCCCAGCTGGCTTCTGGCAAGCAAAATCAATGGGGAACCGCAAATCACTGAACAACCACATGATTTGCTTAATGACTGTTGCAAAAAGGCAATAAAATCAGGTTGGACTTGCTTAATGACTGCTTCGCTTAGCAACTGAAATACTGGTCTCAATTGTGGTCATTAAGCAAGGACTACCTGTACTGCAACTATTTTTCCATAGATCAACTGCAGTTCTACACTGCCTATTCACTTCATCTTCCACCCTGCTTAAGCTAGCTGTGGGGAAGAAGCGGGGGATAAACCACATAAGTGGCTCTCGTGGGTGGCAAGAGATGAACCAGCCATTACACATGTCAGTTGAGAGCTTAAAAATGCTAGACCTCTAAGAATGTCAGAAGCATAGAGTGCACACACAGAAAAAAAAGGAGAATCTGTGTCCTAAACAGATGCTGAATTGGATCCAGATTTAGCCATACTTAGAACAGTCTCATCAAAATTGTATGTTATGCACCACTACATTTGAACACATCCTATAAACACACACAATAGTTAGGATACAAATTATTGCCAGCAATATTTTCTAAAATATTCCAAATTATAAATCATACATTTGGTTATCGGTACCAGTTAACCACTGGCAGTTACTACTGATGGCAACTGAACATTTGGGTGAAAATATTCTGCAAAGGTCAGGAACTGCACAGAAAATCTGTACCCACTCAGATATACCAAGCGATAGGAAATAGGAGATGAGAATCAAATGCTGCTCCCAGATAAAGGAGAAAAGGCTAGTTATTTTTACTTAGCTAGCTATCAATATACAAAGTGGTATTTGTCACTAACAATGGTTTAATTTAATAAATTTTTGCTCATGCTAGCTGTAACTATTTGTAAGTAACTAAAAGCAAACAGGTTCCTCTCATTTTTAGGCCGATTTTGAACAATTAAGTGTACCTTCCATTTCCCTGAAGCCCCCAAATCCAACTCTGGCATTAGTGTTGGCTTGGGACAAAATTATATTTACTATTTGGTTGATACTTCCGCAATATAACTTTGTTTGTAGAATCATCATCACTAAATTTATCTGGACTTTTGGCCAGACTGCAAGTTGTTATTTGTTGCAACCCAACCCCCCCCCCCAACTTTGGCTAATCTATTCAGTAGGCAGAAGGTGAACAATCAAGGAAAAGTTCATCCGGACTTGCCTTGCCAAGTAAACTATCGAGTTCTGCAGAGCTGACAGTCAGAGGAGCATGTTCATCTGCTTGAATTATGTTAGTGGCATCGAAGTCTGCATCGGGTGTCTGGATCAATTTTGAGAGCCCATCCACAGCAGCTTTCAATTCATACAGACGTTTCAAGATCTCTTCCTGGCGTGATTCAAGAGCCTGGAGTGTTGAATCAACTTCATTCTAAATGAAAATTAAGTTAGGATTCACTTAACTGTTTTGTACTGTGTCATAACAAAACCAAGTATTTCAGATGTCCCTTCGTAGGTGCAATAATCCCACTGAATTCAATGGGTTTATATTAGAGCTTATCCAAAATTCTAATTCTCTCCTTAGCATTTGATACACATTTGGTATGATCATGAATACATACATGGGACTGTTGCAAATATGAACAGATCCGGTAATGATTAATTAGATTATACTTAATACACTGCCGCATTAACAACCAGGGGAAAGCCTCAAGACCATTGATGAAAAAAAAATTATCCCTTCCAAATAGATGGATACAAAGAGCTGGAATTCCCTGTTGCCCACTCATGCAGTTCTCTAAGTTCATAGAAAAACAACACCAATTTTTTAGTGCTACAATCAAAGTCATCTTAAACATTTGTTACATTATAGCTTTGGCTCAGAAGCTTGCACAAAATTTAGATACCATCTTTTACTGACAAATTATTGTATATTTAAAAATAACTGAGTCAAAGGTTTCCTTGAGAGTTGTCTGCCTGTTGAACTGTCTTTAGTTATACACTGGGGTCTATTTCTCAAAATTGGCTTCCTAATCAAAAACAGTCACAAGCATAATGTAGGAGTCATGTGTCAGTAACATGTGCAAGTATTTGTCAGAGGAATATTGGTGCAGCTGTCCTAGGATCTGGAGCTTGGCCTGAATCACTGTGACAACTGGGCTTGTATCATGTTAAGCCATGTTGAATAAACCATAATAGCTGTGTTTTCAAAAAAAGCTAATTCGAACCAAACAAACCATGTTATGCCTTATGTCTGAACCCAGTCACTGATTCTTCCTATTAACAGATGGCTGGGTACTACTGTGACCCCTGCATCTGGAGCCCTTTCACTGCAGTCGCTGAAAATTAGCGACATCGTTTCCTGCCCTCCTACGGTGGGGAAAGTTCAAAAACTCTAGCACAAGTTCTAAAGTAGATTCACACATTAAAATCAAAAGAGAAAACAGCAATGTATTTATGTTAAAAGCAAGGTAAATATTGCCATTCATCAAAATATAATCCAAGGCACTTTACAGAGCACCATAAAAACAGCAACATAAACATCATTCCGTTCAGTGGAAGTTGGCCAGGAGAGTGTGTGTGTGCGCCATTTGAACAAAAAGGGTATTTCCCCCTGATTTAACTTCACTTTCTTTGATCCCAGCTGGGCTGGGAGCTACGCCTGCTGTGGCTGTGCATTCTGGGAACTGTAATCCAGTGCATTAGAAAAGGGCTGGGACCTGGGAAGAAGGACATTCCCACGGGATGTCCCATTACGCCTTTGCCACACCTGTTCTCTTCAGCCAGGCCTTCCTTGTAGGAACAAGGTGGGGACAACCTTTCTCTTCTGATTAAATCGCTATGGCTCGATATTCCGTCCAATCGGATTTTGTACGCGCTTGGAGACGCCCTGGCACAGGATGCCCCGCTGCCAAGAGGCCGTCCTTTGGGATACCCTGCATTTTAATACGGCTTTCTTTTTTTTTTGGACCACGACTGTACCTTCTTTAACAAGGCAAAGCGAGGGACAGAAGAGCCGGCTGATCCAGGGGGGGCGGGCCCCACCGCGGAGGGGTGACTTTGCCCGAAGTTGGCGGCGTTGAGTGAAGTGAAAGCGAAAGGAAGGCAGCCCGATGCGAATCCAGGCAGAGGCGCCCCCCCCCCCCCCAGGCCCCAACGGGTCTCCGAGGAAGGCAGCCCTTCCAAAAGCTTCAAACCATCCTCGGCTGATGGGACCTGGAGCCAGGGACATTTGGCAGGGGCGGAACGATGAAAGGCAGACTCGAGAGAAGGGGCTGGGGCGGGGAGAATGGGAGCTGTAGTCCGAAAGCGAAAGCGCCGGGAAGGGAAGGGAGCGCCTTCCTCGGCGGCCTCCGGGCCAGAGAGCGCGGCCGCCAGCCCCCCGCCACCCACCCAGCCCAGGGGAGGCGCCGCAGGGCCGACCGGCTCCTACCTGCTGAGGCGGCGGCGAGGAAGGGTCGGAGGCCCCGCCGCCCTCGGGCGGGCGGTGGGCGCAGCGCACGCGGTACATGCAGGTGGGGAGGTGCTCAGCCAGCACCGCCGGGCCCGACCCGTCGCGAAAGGGCCTCACCTTGTACATCGGCATCACGGCCGCCCCGCCGCTCGCCTCACGCGACGGCCGACTCACGCACCTCCGCCTCCGCCGCCCCCGCGCGCGCCCGGCTCCCATTGGAGGACCGCCGCCCCGCCGCCCCGCCCGTCGGCCTCCGATTGGCCCGCCTGCCACGGCCGCGAAGGCTACTGGCGGCTCCCCTCGGCCGAAAGGGGCGGGGCTTCTGCGTCGGCCGCGTGCGGACTTTGCCTTCGCCGCAATCTGTTGCAAGCAAGCCACTAAGGTCGGGATGTAGAGGGCGGGAAAAGCGGCGCTGACCTTGGTCTTCGGGTTACAAAGCGAACCCATCTCCTCCTCATGCGGGGAAGGGCGGCTTCCACCCAAATACGCTTCTTGGGGTCAGGCGAGGAAAACGCAGCGGAGGCCTCTGCGCACCCTGCTTGGTTTAACCTTGCTTCCTCACTTAGCAGCTGGGGGACTCCGAGCTGCTGGGGGAGTTGGTGCTTCGGCGTGTTATAGCGCAGCCCGGGAAACGGGGGTGGGAATCAACAACCAGGTCAGTGCCTCGTCTGAACAGAGCACCAAAGGATGAGCAGAGACTGAGGGATGCTTTTCACAGTTCCGCCCTGCTTATCATGACCATCTTCTCAACCAGCATCTCTGTTTTAGATTCAATGCCGGTTTTTTAAAACTCTAAATCACTGCTTCCAACCATAGCCATTTCCAGGCGTGTGGACTTCGACTCCCATAATTACCCAGCCAGCATGGTCATTGATGAGAATTCTGGGAGTTGAAGTCCACGCATCTCAAAGCGGCTGAGCTTGAGAAACGCCGTTCTCAATATTTCATTATTCGGAGGCTATTGGGTTCCATGGGTACCTGAAGTGGTGGTAGTCACACCCGACTCCCCTCCCCTAGTCGCAACTCGACGGGCTTCGCTAGGATTCCGGTCTTCCTTCCTTTTAATCCCTTCTCCTCTCTGATTGGTGCGCTGATGGGCCAATGAGAAGGCTCCGCCGCCATGATTGGAGGAAAAGGATTTTACCCAGAAGGAATCGCGGGCCTGGGTTGGTGAGGGGATGCGGCGAAGGCAGCGAGCCTCGGGAGCGGGGCCGAAGGGAGGCTCGAGCTCCGGCCCGGTGCTTCATTTCCTTCCGTGAGATCGACTGAGTGGAAAATGGGCGGGAACGAGCCGGACCGTCCCTTCACGCTCTTTTGCATGTCATTTGCATGTCATTTGCATACCCCGTTTGAAAAGTGAGCAGGCGACGAAGGCTTAATTGCAGCTCCGAGCAGCATGGAATTGACTCCAGTGTAAGTGTACATAAAACCTGACTTGTAAATAGGAATCACGCTTTTAAATCTATTTTTATTTTTTATTATTTATTAAATTTATCTGCTGCCCGACTCCCAGCGACTCGGGCGGTTTTACAGATGGCTTAAAGAAAACGTGCAAAGAAGAAAACCCCAAACAAAAAAACCCGTTTTGGACAAATGTCTGCAAAGTGGTTTCTGCAGGGCTCGGTGCTGCATTGCTCAGAGGGGAAAGTGAATTATTTGATTCGGATTTAAGAGGGGATATTTTGCCCCGCCGAAGCAAGTTTTCCTAGGCTTGCCTTTCAGCGCGGTTTAAAATCTGATTCAGAATTAAGGCAATGTTACAATCTGAAAGCGGAAGCGAAGCAAAACCACAGAATAACGTCCTGGGGGCCGTCCTGGTTTCTGAGCAGCTAAGAGAAAGAAGAGGGGGGGAAAGCAGCTTTATTGTTTTTTCCTCTTTTTTAAAGGGTGGGAAAAGCGATCAAGCCAATTGACCGCAGGTCCGTTCATCAGATCTGTTCAGGCCAGGTGGTGCTGAATCTCTGTAGTGCCGTGAAAGAGCTGGTGGAAAACAGCCTAGATGCTGGTGCTACTAACGTCGGTAAGTTACTTCTTGTTTTAAAGGCCTTAAATCTCGGCTGGCTTAGTTACGCCGCTATTACCTATTGGTATTTGGAGGGAGGCAGGGAGGCAGGAAATAGTCTTTAGAAACTTAATCTTCATAATTTGTTTTGTCACTCCTTTGAATCATTTGCAGAAGTGAAGCTTAAAGATTATGGAGCAGATCTTATTGAAGTCTCTGATAATGGTTGCGGTGTAGAAGAGGAAAACTTTGCAGGCTTGAGTATGCTGTATTTCATACATTTTTCACAGGAAAGAGGAATGTTTTGGACAACTCTTTTTCTGATCTAGTTTTCACTTGTATCCAATTGCTGATTTTGAATCTGGGAAAGCTGCGGTAGTGGTTTTGAAAATAAAACCATAATTTGCTGTGAAGCATGTCTGTTCATTTTTAATCTTATTTACAGTTAATACATCCATTCATTCATTTATCCATCCATCCATCCAATTTGTCCCTGCCCATCTCCTCCCATCTGGGGACTCTGGGCGGTTTACAATAATCAATACAACAATCACACAATAAATAAAATATACAGTATAAAATTACAGTAATAAATAATATAAATAAGAGTAAAAAATAAAAAGTCTAAGTGGCTAAATTAGTTACATTAGTTGTTCTTCCACAGGGAACCTTTTGGATTATTTTTTTCTTCATAATGCAAAGTTTGGCAACCTGGTGTTTGTGGGTGTCTGGGAACCCCAAACAATGCCTGCACCTCCCTAAATTATATATAATAATTTTAAAATGTGCTAGGATCAGCACCATCTTGTCACATTTCAGTGGGGTTTTTTTTTGCAAGATCTCTCAAAATTTGGGGGGTGAGATCACCAAACTCTCGTTAGGTTTAACAATGGTGTGAGATTGTACCAGCAGGGCGAGAGCAATCAGTCCCCTTTCTTACTTTCTTTTGTAGCACTTCTACACCACCCCAGTCAAATGATCCTGGTAGGGTACAAAATCATCAATACAATAAGCATCAATTAACAACCTTTCCCTCGTCCTCCAAAAGTGTAGGAAAATTAAACAGCCACTCCTTGTTCCTTGCTAGGGGCCAAAGCCCTGTTAAAAATGTATAGTTTTCAGTGCCTTCTGAATTGCCAGAAAAGGCGGGTGGGGGACAGTGCATCTCTGGCATCAGCCTGTTCCATAATGTGGGGGCCAGGCCAGAGAAACCCTGCCTCCTGGCCTATACTCTTCTTACCTCTCTTTAATATATCCCTTCCAGCACTGAAGCATTATACTTCCAAGATCCAAGATTTCTCTGATCTTATCAACGTGGAAACATTCGGTTTTCGAGGTGAAGCTCTGAGTTCCTTGTGTGCGTTAAGGTGAGAAGCTTGTCCACGTGGGTAGCATTCTAACTGGAACAGTTGGTGAATCTTATGCCAGCTTCAGTCAGGAAAGAGGACAAAGCTTGTTTCCTTGCTGTAAACCAAGGGGAAAACATTGTATAGGTCTCCAGCTTCCATCTCAGCTGGTATGGAGTAATTTGGGCAGAGCAGATCTGCCCCCAGCATAGCAGCAGCCTTTGCACACTTACGAGGCAGAAGAGCACAGTGTGACCTAGACCAGGATAAGCATGTGCAAGTTTATACTGCTGAACCCAGGCTTGTGTGGCTTCATTCTCTGTGTGCACTTGTGTGGGGAGAGAATGCTTCGTGTGCGCGTATGCAAATAGGAACTGATGAATTTTACAGACGGGGTGGGGTATATATATACACACACACACATATATATACAGTACAATGCAGTGTAATATCTTTGTTCTTTGACTAGCAGAAAGTAAAGACATAGTGATTATGCAAGTAATGCCTATGCAGGTAGTCCTCAACCTACAACTTGTCGTTCAGCGACTGTTCAAAGTTACGACAGTGCTGAACCGATGGTGATTATGACAGGTGTTTTGCAGGTGTCCGACGCATGCCTTCAATGGGGGAGAAATCTCTCAGACTGATTTCAGTATGAATTGGCAACCCCAGCTGACAAGGTGGGGAAGCTGGGCGGTATACTGGATTTCTCTGCAGGTGTTTAATCTTTTTCTGTCTGATCTTTTGGGAGGACTGCCTTAAACCCAAGCTGGTCCCCCTTGCGGAGACCTCCGTATTAACCGTGAAAACGAATGCATTCTTTTGCTCAGCGATGTTTCCGTTGTCACTTGTCACAAGTCTGCCAATATTGGGACACGGCTGGTGTTTGATCACAGTGGGAAGATCACCCGGAGAGTCCCTATCTCCCGACCACAGGGGACCACTGTCAGCATCCAGCAGCTGTTTCACACTTTGCCGGTCCGACACAAAGAATTTCAGCGTAACATCAAGAAGGTAGGAATCAGTGACCCTTGTTTTTAACTCTGGCAGGAAGAAAACCTTTCCTGAGGAACTGAAACCAGGGCAAGTGCCACTAAGGTGACTAAAAATGAAGCATTACCAACCCTTGGTAAATAGGATGTTTAAAAAATACTGGACTTTCAGCCTGAATGTATGTGTAAATACCTTTTTGTGGTTCTAAACTCCAGAAAGCATAAAACCCTGAAAAAGTACTGTGCTTTACATATGTTACTGTAAGGTTTGAATACTTGGAATCATAGTTTGACTGCCGGGCAGTAGATAAGCGGGATAAAATATTTGCAAAGGGAAAATCTTAAATGAGAATATTATTTAGATCTGATGTCCAAATTGGCACGTATGTTTGTGCCACATTGTTCCACCTCCAATAAAAAGAGTCTTGTGGAAAAATAATTTTACAAAGATAATGCTTTCGTTTTTAGATGCCCGTCATAGCAACGAGTAACTTGACCATGTTTAGCGAACTTCCCATGGTAGATTTAAGTTTAAACAGAGCGCTTAAGATTCTCAGCTCACTTTTGTCCTGATACTGTTCACTATCACTAATTCTTGTTACATAACTCCAAGGTTGTTTGTTTGTTTGTTCGTTTGTTTTGTGAAGATGTTGACTAGGAAACCATCCATTAAAAAGATGGGGGGAAGGCATTGATCACGAATTGCATTTTTGGGTGTGGGGGGGAAACTAGGCAAGAGCTATTCTTTATCATTAAGGTTCCACTTAAAAAATAACTTTTTTTCTGTTGCACACACCCGAAGGAGTTTGCAAAAATGGTTCAGGTATTGCAAGCGTACTGCGTCATCTGCACCGGGATACGGATTAACTGCACGAACCAGGTTGGTCAAGGGAAAAAGCAAGCGGTTGTGTGCACCAGCGGAAGCTCTACTTTGAAGGAAAGCATTGGTGCTGTATTTGGACAAAAACAGGTATTTTTATGTGCTGGTTGTGATAGTTGCTGCTGATTGGAAGAAAACTGCCTTTGGATAATATAGCTTTGGAGGCCTAGTTGAATAGAGGTGTTAAAATTCAGTGGAAATCAATACGGTGCATTTGAAACTGTATTCTATTTGGCGCCCTGTTACTGTAGTCAGTGATGGGACACAATCTGCAGGCAGGACAAAACTCTGTTTTGCATTAAAAGTTCATACAGCCACAAATACAACCACCTTTCGGGTAGAAGAAAAATCACCTAATGCATAAGCCATATCCAAAGAGTAGTTGGATGTCTGAGGTCAGTAGTTTTCAAAACTGTCTTATTTACAGATGTTTGATCCTATTTTTTATCTCTTAAAAACCACCACTCAAAGGGGAGCAGTGAAGTTCTCCGTTTGCTAACAATCCTGCTTCAAGGAAAAAGGCATAATATTTGCTAATGGTTAGATCTGCTCCAGGGTCTTCAGGCATGCTTACTGAAGCCTGAATTCAAAACAATATTTATGTGGAACGTGTGATTTTGAGTTCATTGATGTTACATTCAGGTTTCTTACACATGTAAGCTCCCTGGGGGCTTGCCAATTCAGCTGTGAGCATAACTCTGTAGGGTATATTCTGCCATTTTGGGAATTTTCAAAATTTAGCAGCTGGCGGGAAGCACCATGTTTATAAAAATAACATAGATGGGCTTCAAAGATGAACAGCAGAAAGTTTGGCCCATATATCACATCAAGCCATAATGTGGTCGTTTTGACTCTGACATAATGCATTGTGGTTTCCAAATTAGGGCATCTGAGAAGTCAGTTTCCGTATAGTTTGTTACTTCTTTTCCAGGTACAAACTCTGATTCCATTTGTACAGCTCCCTCCGAGCGGAGAAATCTGTGAAGAATATGGCTTGAATTTTTCTGATATGCCCACTAAGCTTTATACGTAAGTAAAAAATGGGGACGACCTTTTCTGGAACTCTTTCCTCTTTGTTGTTGTTCATACTGGGCTTAGAAGTCAGAGATCCAGGGCTGCCAGTCACAGCATACCCTTTGTTTTGATTGTCACCTTAAGCCAAATGGGAGGCCTGTTTTAAAATAACCTCCTCCTTTCTTTCATTCCTGTGTCGAGAACTCAGATGAAGGAATCCCATTTAAGTGAAAGGGGAGCACGATTTTTTTGGATAAAAGTGTAGGTCTTTTGATAAACAAGCTGAAGAGAGGGTTGGTTTGCCTTTCATATCAAGGGGCTGTCACAGCATCACATGGTCACATGATTGCCTTTTTTGACCTTCCCAGCTGGCTTCTGGCAAGCAAAATCAGTGGGGGACCCGTGTCATTTGCTTAACGACCACGTGGTTTGCTTAATGGCTTCATTGAGTCACTTAACAACCACCACAAAAAGGTAAAATCAGGTTGGATTCGCTTAATAACCGCTTTGCTTAGTAACCAAAATTCTGGTCCCTGTTGTCGTTAAGTGAAGACTACCTGTATTTATTATATTTCCAGAATTTATCTTGTTCTTGAGTAAGTGCAGGTGAGAATTTCCACAAGACTCGTTTGGGTCTGTCTTAAAACAGATCAGATCACCAGCTTTTTAAATCTATGTTGTTTTATGGGACTCTCTTGTTGACGTGTTCATTTTAAACAGCATCACAGGATTCGTTTCCCGTTGCAGTCACGGTGATGGGAGGAATACTGCAGATAGGCAGTTCTTTTTTATTAACCAGCGGCCATGTGATCCACGCAAGGTGTGCTTTTCTTCGTTTTAACTTCTTCGTTTTAACTTCTCTCTGGCATTCATTCTCTCTTTTGAATCTACTTTCAGGGTTGTAATTGTATTTTAATCCACATTGTTTAAGATTCTGAGCAACCACCCTGCTGTTGTCAAGAATGTATGGTGTTTTCATTTTGCATTTCATGTGATTTTATTGAATATGTTTTTATTCCAATGGTGTTTTTAGTGCCTTTTGTGGTAAATCACCCAGAAAGCTTCAGCTGTTGGGCAATTTAAACATTTTTTTTTAAAAAATTACGCCTTTGAGTCATTTTTTGACTCCTGGTGACTGCCTGGACAAGTCCCTGCAGTTTTCTTGGCAAGATTTCAGAAATGTCTAGCCTGGTGCCTTAACCATTACACCAAAGTGGCTCTCAAACATTTTAATATGTAAATAATATTAAGTAAACCACACTGTTTTGGATCTTTTTAAGTCTTAGCTGAATTTGAGCAGGAATAGATGTCCATTATTTTTCCTTTTCTGAACAGGTTTCCAAAGTTGTGAATGAAGTATATCATATGTTTAATAAGCACCAATATCCATTTATTGTTCTTAACATCCATGCAGAATCCGGTGAGTCTTATGTGCTGCTCTTTCCTTTTTTTAACTGAATGTGTCAGCTTGTCAGCTGTGTCCCTGATTACCATGTGGAATGAATCTCCTGACTCCAAACAACCTGATTGGAGATGCAGATTTTTGATTCCAGCAGTTTTTATTTCCAAAATAAAGTTGTCAGTTGCCTTAAAACACGAAGACACTACAGACTGACAATGTAGATGCCAGTTTGGAAAGTTTACATGGTCTGAAGTTCAACTTCCCATTGAAGGACAGGGGGGAGGGCCAGATCAAATGTGACCATTTCCATCACATCTGCATATATTTTTAAAACAGTGGGTTGTCCTAGCTATTAGAATGTCTCCCACGGAACAGGTCTTCCAGAATTGGTCCAGAGGACTTTCAGTGATCGATGGTCTTCTTGATGGAGATGGTGTTGGAACGCTTGATAGAAGTCCCAGTTATGGTGGTTTGGAAGAGTTCTCTGAGTTCAGTTTTTCGTTTGAAGATGCTTCTGTACCCTCTTAGGTAAGAACTTCAGAGCTATGACCTTGGAGAGGAATCTTCTACAGCTAACCAACCAACTTCCCTTCTCCAAGATCAAGGCACTGAAGGTGTTACCCAAATGGGTAACTAAATGTTTGCGAATAAAGATCCAAGTTCAGAGAAGTTCTCCAACCCAGTTGAGCTGGATATACAGTATTCTCTACCCTCTCAGTCTTAGTTAGGTGTTTGAGCTATTGTGGATGGTTTTCCAATGGAGGTTTTAATCTTTAACGTTGGACTTATTATAGCAGTTATTCTAATATTTGAGTGTTGACTGTGGGGTTTTTTTAATGTACGTTGCTGCCATGGATGTTTAATTTGATTGTAAGCAATATTCCAGTTTTGAATTAGCCCCTTTTGAGAAGAAGGCTGGCAGTTTCAACCGTGTGGTAAAAATTCAATAAATCCTCAAGAAAATAAAGCACCAACTGCTGCTATTTTTATTAACCAGTGTCTAGCAGACGCTTTAGCTATCTCACAACTAAAGCCAGCATTATATTTTCATGAGACGGCAGTAGAGTCTTGTTTCTTGACAGATGTGACCGACAAGTGAAAGAAATGCAGGAGAAAACTGAATTATTTTCCCTCAAGGTAGGATGGGGAAAACTGTGCTCTGCCAGTTAGAATCTAGGAATGAACTTTTCAGTAATCTCTTTCTCTTAAGAGAGAACAAAACACAAAATCAGAAAAACTTCGCATTACAGGTAGTCCTTGCTTAACAACCATTCATTTAGTGATGGTTTGGACTTACAACAGTGCTGGGGAAAAGCCAACTTACAGCTGGTCCTCACACTTATGACTGTTGCAGCATCCCCATGGTCACATGATCACCATTTTCGACCTTCCTGGCCAACTTCTGGCAAGCAAAGTCAATGGGGAACCGTGTGATTCACTTAACAGCTATGTGGTTTGCTTAATGTCTGTGGTGATTTGCTTAACAACCGCTGCAAAAAAGGTCATAAAATCAGGTCGGATTTGCTTAATGACCGCTTCGCTTAGCAACCAAAATTCTGGTCCCAATTGTGGTCGTTAAGCAAAGACTACCTGTAGTACTGCATGTCACAAAATAGTGCAAAGAAGAGAAAGATAGCAAAAGAATGGCAAATATTTTTGATTTCAGGATGCGTGGACATCAACGTGACTCCGGATAAAAGGCAGATCTTGCTCCAGGAAGAGAAGCTTTTATTAGCAATCCTAAAAATGTCACTGATGGCAATGTTTGGCAGTGACGTTAATAAATTGGTGGTCAATCAAAAGCTGACAGATGTTGAAGGTAGGAAGCCAAGTGGCAATTTAAGCAAAATCCATTTCCGTTGTTATATGCAGCTTTTAAGACAGACCGATAACAACAGCTCAGACTTCCCTGATCTGCTAGCTGGAAGGTTATGATCCGTCGCATATAGAGCACAGCAGGTCAGAATTTTATGAAGTTTTTTATGATTATTTTTTACTAGACAACCCTGTGGCCTGTTGGGTCACCCTTTGAGAGAAAGGTGGTGCAGTCTGATGTGACCGGAATGAATGTTACATTTTAGGCTGACCGTAGTTTTTTTACCCCAATGCTAGACAGTCCCGTGATCATCTAAGAAGAGTATAGATAAATAGATCATAAATAGAAAAAGAATTGTAGTGGCAAACGAACGTCAAGAATAAGTCAATATTCATCATCCTAAACAGATGATGGGCAAAAAAGCAGGGGGAGTGGGTGTGACTTCCTACTTCCTGCCGGCTTCCTCATGGACTTTGCTTGTGGGAAGCTGGCCAGGAGCATCAGAAATCACAATCACATGACTGCAGGGACGCCACAACATTGCAAATCAAACTGGTCTGAACATCATGGAAATTTCATTTCCACAGGAATAGTGGCTCCCGGATTTTTTATGCATTCTTTAAGTTAGTGGATTCGAGGTACCTTGATTCAAAAATTGTTGCGGTATAATGCACCGTTTGGGCTAACTTGAGGGCACAAACAGGCAAACAGATAAACACAATGAGGGTTTTAGTAGTATATAGATATGCTTTTATATTGGGTTTTTTTCCCCTTGTATATTTTCCTGGTTGTGTCATTCTTTTTGTTTTTATATTTGTTTTCATTGTTGGTAAGCCACCCAAAGCCATATATATTATGAGATGGGCAGCTCTGTAAATTTGAATAGTAAATAAATAAGTGGAACATCAGAGACCCTACCAGGAAAATCACCACCATCTCGTTTCATACCTTTTGGCAGGGAACTTGAAAAGCACTCTCCGAAATGAGACAGCAGTGCCTCCCTTGGAAACGTCACACAGTTCTCCAAATCTGGGTGTGAAAATAGATCTGGCGGTTAGTCGATTAAGGGAGTCCTTTTCTTTGTCACCGAGAAAGTCATCTGCTTTCCAAGAGGCTGAAAAAGCCAAACAGGCGTGCAGATCCCCCAAACAAGGAACACTCCAAATGTTTCCTGGCATTTCAGCGTCTCCCCAAGAGAAAACTCTTTCTTACAAGGGTGCTAAAGATGGAAGCGAGCTGGATTTAAGGAGATCCCCGCTTGCAGGCTGGAAGCTGGAGAAATCAATGGAAGACATTGATTATGGTTTGGGTAGCTCCTCTGCTGATGGAAGCGAGGTGGATTCAAGGAGATCCCCACTTGCAGGGCAGAAGTTGGAGAAATCAGTCGAAGGCACGGATTCTGGTTTGGGTAGTGCCTCTGCAGAGTCAGATGGGGGTTTCAGCACCCCAGAGGTGGGTGCCCAACTTAGAGCTGAAAGTGCTGTTGGTTCCCCAAGTGAAGAACCCTGTGTTTTTAGAGGAGAAATTCAGAGCAGTGACTGTGGATCTTTCGGGGTTTTCCGGCCCTCTGAATCAAGCCAGAGCGAAGGGGAGAGCGTCTCTCCGCAAGCCGATTTATCTCCCCAAGCAAAACGTTTTAAGAACAGCCCACCTTTTGCACCCAAGGCCAGTTCCTCGGAGACAACACGTGAGCAGGACTCTGGAGCGCAGCCCTTGTACGACGTCCCCGTAAAACTGGAAAAGAGAACGGTGCCTCTCGCCGTCTCTTGGAGCACCTTGGCGGACCGAATCCGGAAGCAGTTGAGGCACCAGGAGACCAAAAGGGAAATGCTGAAATGCAGAAAGTTTAGGGCAAAGATTAGCCCAGAAGAAAACAAAACAGCGGAGGATGAGTTAAGGAAGGAAATAAGGTATTGGAGAAGAGAGGCGTTCTCAAAAAATGAGTGCTACTGACAGATGATTGAAGAGCAGATAGATCTTACAATCTATGTATCTTTCTGTTTCTCCCTATGCATGCAGTAAAGAGATGTTTGCTGACATGGATGTCATTGGCCAGTTTAATCTAGGGTTTATCATCGCCAAGCTGAAATCGGACCTCTTCATCATTGACCAGCACGCTTCGGATGAGAAATACAACTTTGAGATGTTGCAAGAGCACACGGTCCTGCAGGGGCAGAAGCTGATCAGGTGAGTGTCTTCTCAGTGGTCCCAACTCACCTGTGGCTTGTCATTTCCTGAATTGAGCCATAATTGGCTTGTGTTCATCCAACATGCTAAGCCGTGAACAAGCAAACCAGGTCATAGCTGAATGCAGGGAGTGAACCAGGCTCTGAGTTACGTTAGCATAGTCCAGTGTTTCTCAACCTTGGCAACTTTAAGATGTGTGGACTTCAATTCCCAGAATTCTGGGAGTTGAAGTCCACACATCTTCAAGTTGCCAAGGTTGAGGAACACTAGCATAGTCAATGCAGGTTCTTTGCGTTGTGACTCATTTTGTTGTTTTTTACTACAAAGTAGACTTTCCCAATCTGATACTCTCTCCCATCATCCACAGCCAGCATGGTCATATTCTTTCTGCTCTGTGTATGTGCCTGTGAGTCTCCTCCCTCCCCCAGTTTGTAAACTGATTTGGCTATGCAATAACAGGATAAATCTTAGCAAATTTTAGATGAAATATAGCTATTGGATCATTCTGGGCTGTTAGTGTTTTTAATGTATTATTTATTTACTCTATAGACTCCCAGCTCCACAAGGGCTGCCTTCAGATGTAATTTTTTTTTTTCCCCTGTGTCCCACTTTTTCAGGCCTCAAAATCTTAATTTAACTGCTGTGAGTGAAAGTATCTTGAGGGATAATCTGGAGATCTTCCAGAAAAATGGATTTGATTTTGTTGTTGATGAAAACGGTGAGTTTTGGCCTACAAACTTTCCTAATTTCTGTAAGGGAAATGGAGAGAAGGTTCTACTATGGGGGAGTATCAGTTTCTTCCCTGTTATCCATTAGGAAACCAGGGAAAAAAATAGGTTGCCCTGCTGACTTAGATCTTAGCTGACTAAAATAGAATAAAAACCAGCTTTTGAAATTGCCTTTCTACTTATTTGGGGAGAATGGCTGGGGAAATACTGTCTTTTAAAAATTCACTCTGGATTTTCCATAGCACAGGCAAGTACCCTTGCTCCATTTTTTTAAATTATAGATTGTCACAGCTCTAGAAGTATAAAACACTTCCAAATAACAGAAGAATCAGCATGTCAAACAATTCCATTTTAAAGCTGTCTGAAATAGTGATATTTAAACTGTCTTTGGAATTGGGGTTCAACTGGATATTCTCTTACTGCCCCCCCCAAAAGATCCCCTAGGTTTAAACTTAACATTCAGGGTTTAGCTCACAAGTGGCAATCATTATGCAAGCGGTTGGGTTTGATGTTAAAATGTTCCCACTGTCTTTACCCTGGGAGAGTGACAATTACGCTATTTTAAAACTTTTCAGCTCCTGTAACTCAAAGAGTTAAGCTCTTATCTTTACCAACCAGCAAAAACTGGACTTTTGGTCCTCAAGACATAGAAGAATTAATCTTTATGTTAAGCGATTCCCCGGGAGTCATGTGCAGGCCATCCAGAGTCAGGCAGATGTTTGCTTCCCGAGCGTGTAGGAAATCCGTAAGTATTGCAGTTGCTGCAAACTGGGGCTTGGTAACCCTTTTGGGTGGATGGGGACCCTGAACCTTTTCAGAGCACTTTGAGGCAGCCTCCAAAAACGCAGGTTTGAATATGAAAAATGAGTGGGACGTGCTCTACCCACTTTTTTTACTCCCTAAGGAAGTCTCTGGGGACCGTGTGAGGCCGAGGGCCATTTATGTAAATAAAGGAGACCCTAGAGCTTGGGGGTTTGCCTTGCATCAGGTGGGGTTCCCATTTGGGACCCGTAGCCGTGGGAAGTGCCCATGGGTGCGGCGTTTCCCCAGAAACTGAGTAGACTGACCCTGCCATCTTCAGTTTCTGTTGCTATCTTTGATTGATTTTATTCCGCACTGTGACTTACAGGTAGTCCTCGACTTGCAACCATTCGTTTAGCAACCATTCAAAGTTTACATGGTGCTGAAAAAAGTGACTTGCGACCAGTCCTTGCACTTACATTGGTTGCAGCACCTCCACGGTCACATGATCAAAATTCAGGTGCTTGGTAACCAGCATGGATTTACAATGGTCGCCGTGTCCCGGGGTCACATGATCACCATTTGCGGCCTTCCCGGCTGGCTTCCAACAAACAACGTCAGTAGGGGAAGCCAGGTTCACTTAATGATTTGCTTAATGACCACGGCAAAAAGGTAAAATCAGGTGTGACTCACTTAACGACCACCTCACTTAGCGACAGAAGTTCTGGTCCCAGTTGTGGTCGTAAGTTGAGGACTGCCTGTAGCCGCTCAAGGAAAGCTCCATGTCTTGCTTCTCTTAAATCATGTGGAAGATCGGCTCTGCTTCCTAGTGAGGCCTTTCACAATCAAATGGTCCTTTATAAAATCAAGCCTTTGGGGATAAAAAGGGGAGGTCTGGGTTATATAGCTCTTCAAGTTCTCCAGCTATTCTCAGTTAAAAGGACCTGTTGGATATTTTAAGGAACAAGGGAGCAGCCAAGGTATTTCAAGGAACAAGGGAGTAGATATTGACACTTGGACTTTGTTCCTGTTGCAGGTGATGATTGGAACCCCACTCACTGCTGGTGAAATGAAGAAATTGATCACTCACATGGGTGAAATTGAGCACCCTTGGAATTGTCCCCACGGCAGACCCACAATACGACATTTGGTCAACCTGGACCTTATTATGCAAGAGTGATGGGCTTCGTGCTGTATCAGCACTTACTTTATCAAGGAATGTGACCGTGATCTTTGAGGCTATCACAGAGCTCTCAATTTTGCTAGACCAGAAGCTTAAATCATGGTTTTGTGTTGCAAAAGAAGAACATGTTTCTCTCTCTCTCTCCCCTTCAAAGGGGCTGGAGACTCTCCAAGTGGTTCCGTTAATATAGACCCAATAACTTTCCATCTCCTGCCCTCCGAAAGAAGACTTTTTTGCATTTTTGTTGAAAAAATGGCCAGAAAATACAGCACTGCCTTTTCCCCCAAATGGGCTTGTTTTATTGCTGCCCTTACAGAAATCTTTGTTTTCTGCCCATGTTCTTCATTTTATTGATTTCCTCTTCCCTGTATACAGAAAGAATTAAGTGCACATCACATACCCTGTCTGGAGGACCTCCTGTTTTAGAGCAGACCCATTTTTAAAATAAAGATTCCTTTTAAAATACCTGAACATTCTTTGTGCTTTAACAGAGTGGTTCTCATCTACAATCTATAATGGGATGGCCAGTTCCTGTAAGTATAATACAGATGGTTAATGCCAAGGGCTAGTTGTTTAGGACACTGGTGTCACGGCATTTTAGTAATTATAAGACAAAAGGATTAAACAGTTCTCTAGCATTACAATCTTTAGTAACTGGTTTGTCTAATAGTGAATGTATGATCAACTTTGGATCAATCAGTTACTTTATTAGAAGTCACAGACCCATCATACAGGCCAATTAGATGACATATAATGAAGTAAGATAGAGAAAAGAGGGAAAAATAAAGATTAAAACAATACAACGCTGTCATGCTTTAGGGAGTACTCTATACAGCACAGCCAACGATTAATTGGCCAACAGTAATGCACTAGTTGTACAGGCTGCTAATGTAAACTTTGCTTGATTTTAGGATCCGGATCTGCCAGATGACATCGGGTATAGAATTCATTTGGATGTCTAAGGAATGGCCTGGTTAGGTGTTAAAAGTTCCCGATGTGTCCCCACTACAACCTATAGTAGAAGCAGTTATTTCTCAACCTCAGCAACTTAAAGCTGTATGGACTTTAACTCCCAGAATTCTGGGAATTGAAGTCCACACATCTTAAAGTTGCCAAGGTTGGGAAATACTGCAGTATAGTAACGTGGGCCAGTGGTTTGATATTCCCAGGCTGGCAAAAAAATGCCCTTTCTGCAGAACAGATTTTCTTAATGATGTCAGAATGATGTCAGAATGCGACAGCATAAAGGCCCCAGTGATAAACCTGAGGAAGTGTGGTGTAAACTACCGTACAGGCAAAAAATAACATGTATAACCATGTGAAGCCTCACCTGAGTTAATAGACCGGGCACAGGCTGTGTCTGCTATGAACGTATCAAAGAATTAGTAGGGAAAAACTTCAGTTTCCCAAGACACTCCCTGATTTCCCCGAATGACTACAGTGATCATATTTTCTTGGAAAAAATAAAGGACCAACTTGAAAGGGAGGCAAATCTGAAAGCGGTTAATAAGGATAAAAAAAATGTTTATAACTTCATTTTACGAAGAAAAATTCAAGAGCAAAACCAAGAAAATAACTAAACCTAAAGGACAGCTTTCTGAAATAAAAGGACTGTCCTTTATAATAAAGGATGTATGGTTGCTGTACAAATAGCAGAAATACAACATGGATTGGATGGTGAATACGTTTGGTCCAATGTTACCATGCTTTAAACAGACTCTGCCAAAACCATTTTGTGAATGGTCACTCTCAAAGTGGGAAATGTACTTTATGTGCTCTTTTGCAGTTTTGCAACTAGGCTGGACAGGATCTGGGCCTTTTCCCTTTCCCAAAACAAAAGCTGGGCCTTTGCAAGCCAGAGCGAGTTTTTGCCACGTTTTGCAAAATGCAGAAAGGTGAAGCTGGAAGGGGAGGTTACCCAGGGCCCACCCCAGTGTTTCTCAACCTTGGGAACTGTAAGAGGTGTGGACTTCAACTCCCAGAATTCTCCAGCCAGCAGATGACAATGCTGGCTGTGGATGATGGGAGAGAGTATCAGATTGGGAAAGTCTGCCTTGTAGCAAAAAGTAAAACAAGTCACTGCAAAGATTCTGCATTGACTATGCCAGTGTTTCTCAACCTTGGGAACTTTAAGAGGTGTGGACTTCAACTCCCAGAATTCATGGCTGGCTGGAGGATTCTGGAAGTTGACATCCACACCTCTTAAAGTCCCCAAGGGTGAGAAACACTGGCCTACCCAGTTCTCTTGGAACAGCGAGGAAGACTCTCTTGGCCTGCCTAGGCCCGCGGTTGCCATGGCCACCGCCCAGCCCTGCCTGTGGTTGCCATGGCCACTGCTCAGGCCTGAAACAAGGCTGCTCCGACAGCTTTGGCTCTTAGCAACTTGCACGGCAGGGCAGATTCAGGCGGCCTTCCCTGGGCACCCACCAACCACAGCCTTGTGGAGGGAGGCAGCGGGTGCAAGAGAGGAGGGATTTCCCAAAAGGTGGATTTTACTTTTTCCTGGTTTCATTCGTGGCTTTCAGGTTTGCTTTTTCTGCCCACCACCTGATAGTTTAGGACTACCAAATTCCACATCCTGTTCCTGTGATTGCAGATTATGGAGCATCCCTCCAGCTGTGCTGATGGTTGCAATGATTTAGGACTTTTTTATTCTTATTCTTGCTATTTAGTCATCAAATTTCTAGGCTGCCCAAACCTGGATCGATTCCGGGTCTCTCCGTTTTTAAAAGGCGTTCAAGGTTGCCCAAAGAAAAACAGTTGATCAGTCTTTTGTGGTTAAAGAGCGTATGGGGTTTTTAAATGTTCCTTTCGGGAAGGGGAACATTTTTTCAAAAGGGACTTACAATTCAAGCGCTATTAAAAATATTAACAATGAGACAACCCCCCCAATTTTTAGAAAGGGCTCTAACTTTTTAAAAACTGTGCTCTGAGTACAGTGACCATATTTTCTTGGAAAAAATAAAGGACCAACCTGAACAGAGGGAAAATCTGAAAGAGGTTCATCAGGATAAAAAAAAAAATTGTTTATGTTGATAACTTGGCTTTCCAAAGGAAAATTCAAGAGCAGAACAAAGAAAAACTTTACAAAAATGCATATTCTAATAATAATGTCTAAAAAGCATAAAAAGCTATGAATACTTTAATACTTCTTTTATTAGAAGCAAGTATTAAAAAGGATTTCTGCAATCAGACTGTGCATTAAATGGTCCCCTTTGTACGGTCAAAGTGAAATGACCAAAATAAAGGACAAAAGTGAGTTTTTGAAAACATAAATAAATCTAAAGGACTGCTTTTGGAAATAAAAGACTGTCCGTTATAATAGTGGACACATGGTCACTGTAGCTATGAGCTACATGCTAATAAAGCAACATAAAATAAATTTAATATCTCCTGCTTGTATTAAGGATTTTATATAAGCGATTTTATAGCACAGAAATCCTGGTGTGTTGCAAAATTTTGCTGTTGAGGGACATAGAAAGCTGTGAGAAGAATCACCATCTGCAGCAGTAACCTTCCTTGCCTATGTTAGAAAGTAGTACATTCTTCAAACAACTATGAAAATTGTAAATTTTTTTATTATGGATTGAGTTTTATTTATTCTATTAGATTTCTGGTCAATGACTGTAATTAAGTTTTGCTTTGCTTTGATTTTACATTCAGTATCATCACTGCCCCCATCCTGAACTGCTCAAGGAAGAAAATAAGTATTAAACTTAATAATTTTTTAAATTTAAATTTTTTAAAGTTTGTCTTCTGGACCTATTTGAAACCAGGGCGTCTGCAGGGTATGGTCGAAAAAGTCAAGATGGTGGTCATGGTGGTGTGATCAAAACTCTGCCTGTTTTTTATATACAACAGAGTTTATTTTAACAGGACAAGGAAGAAATTATGGGGAGATTTATGTTTTTTAATCTAAAGGGAAAGCAGGAAGGCTTTGGGTACATAATTAAATCACGCGCCCCTCTGGATGCCTGGATATTTTGGACTTTAATTCCTATCAGTGCCAGCTTGGAATTATGACATATGTCCTCCCCAAACATCTAGAGAACCTCAACTTGCCTGCATCAACTTATGGCATGTTGTTGAGTCATTAAATGCACCTCATTCAATCATTTCCCTCTCTGCAGAGCAGGCAGGTCTCCTAACGAAGTATCTCTTTTTCCCATCTTGAGATTAAAAATAGGAGCTGCAACTCTGGGCAAGGACACCTAATTCTGCCATAAGTTGGAGCAATGGGTAAAGATAAGAAGAGAGACAGTAAAAAGGGGGAGAAGGCCATGGCCGCTTCTATCCATGACCCATCCATCGACCTGGCAACTTCCAATCAGAATGTCCCACCTCTTGCAGAGCCAGGGGACGAACACCTGGCTACTCAGGTAGTTTCCAAAGAAGAAACTAAGGACCCAGAGCACCCTTCTGCCCCTGAGCCCATTGAGTATGAAGAGCCAATCCTCACGCAACTCATTGTCGAAAGGTAAAGCCAGAATTTAGCTAAAAATGGGGGAAGTTCATTGGGGACGTCTATCTAAGGAGTTTTTTTTACCAATGTTTGGGTCTGTGTGAATCCCGGCTCATGATTTTCTATTGTTCCTCAGCTGGTGCCCTCCAGATATGTTGGATCCTCAACATCCAAAATTCCCAACCAGCTAGTTGAACTTCTGGGAGTCATGATCCCCACATATCTGGGAGAAGAAGCCTGTCTTCTTCTTCAGTTTTAGATGGAGAGGCTAACCAGAGGAACCTCAACGGAAGGGTTTCCATGCTACCAACAACATAGCATTCAAGCCATGTTTTGTTTTCACCATCTTTTGCCAAACCAACCATCGGGGCCTGTTTTGCTCACTCTGCTACACCAAAAACCAGGGTTAATAAATCACAATGGCTGAATTCACACAAGATGTGAAATCAAAACCAACCATGCTTGTTTAGTGAAATAAGTGAAGCTGGTCGGGGGTGGCTGCCATTTTCCAGTCTTGAGAAGATTCCTCTGGACAGAAAAGAAAAATTGGCTAGGTTTAAGATTTCCATCGCTGCTGCATTTGGATCAGAAAATGGGCGTTATAGAACCTACGTTCCTTTGACTGTGTCCAAAATGGCTGTATTCACCGTATGATTTATTAACACGGGTGAGTTTTCATCGTGAGTTTATGTTCTCCATAGGTACGAGGGAGAAAAGGTCCATGGATTATATGAAGGGGAAGGAACTGCCTATTTTCAAGGAGGCAACATATACAAGGTGACAACACCTGTCATAAATCTTAAGGATATATAATTTCGGTGCAATAGGCCTGTTTCATTATTTCCTTGAAGAGTAGGATAGATTTAAAGACTAGCATCTTTTGTTTCCTGTGCATTGGTGGAACATGTGGTATGAACTCAGCTGTGGTGAGAAAACCAGGGCTGATTCACTTACCAACTTTAAAAAAAGAACCAGAGGTGCAGAGGTGTAAAAGTCTGACTTTTCTTACTGTTCTGTGATTTTAGGGATCACGCCATGCACTCATCGGCTTCTTGCCATTTTGTAGGGCATGTTTTCAGAAGGCCTCATGCATGGGCGAGGGACTTACACGTGGATTGATGGAGTGCAGTACGAGGTAAGCGCGCATGAGGAGATCAGCCGTCATTGCAAGTGATTGCAAATCAGAACAAAGAAGAGAAAGCTGGTAACCTGCAAGCATGTATGCTGGACTCCTTGGGTTTAGATGACTTCAGAATTACAGGTAGTCCTTGCTTAATGAGCACAATTGGGACTGGAATTTTGGTTGCTAAGCCAAGTGGTCATTAAGCGAATCTGGCCCAATTTACAACCTTTTTGCAGCAGTTGTTAAGTGAACCACATGGTCGTTAAGCGAATCACGTGGTTCCCCATTGATTTTGCTTGTCAGAAGCTGACCGGAAAGGTTGAAAATGGCGATCATGTGACCATGGGACACTGTGATGGTCATAAATGCGAACCAGTTACCAAGCACCCAAATTGTGATCACATGACTGCGGAGATGCTGAGATGGTCATAAGTGTGAGGACTGGTCGTAAGTCACTTTTTTCAGCACTGTTGTAAGTCCAAACCGTCACTAACTTAATGGTTATTAAGCAAGGACTACCTGTATAGTCTAAGGGATGCGGTGGCGCTGCGGGTTAAACCGCTGAGCTGCTGAGCTTGCCGATCAGAAGGTCGGCGGTTTGAATCCACGTGACGGGGTGAGCTCCCATTGCTAGTCCCAGCTCCTGCCAACCTAGCAGTTCGAAAACATGCAAATGTGAGTAGATTAATAGGCACCGCTTCAGCGGGCAGGTAATGGTGTTCTGTGTAGCCATGCTGGCCACATGACCACGGAAGTGTCTTCGGACAAATGCCGGCTCTTCAGCTTTGAAACGGAGATGAGCACCGCCCCCTAGAGTCGGACACGACTGGACTTCATGTCAAGGGAAACCTTTACCTTTACCTGTATAATCTCTTTCTGCCTTTCAGAAGCACTACCGCTTCCACTGTCTTCTAAGCAACACAGTCCTTTACTGCTTTTGCAAAACCCTCACCCTTTCAGATGTGATTATTACAACACCCATTTTCTAATGCTAAAGATGGGCATTGTAATAATCACATTCTGAAGGCACCAGATCAAGGAAAGCTGACCAAGGAAAGAAAATATAGATGGAAGACTCATTCGCTGAAGACTCAGCAAAAGCTCACGTTTGGGAAAACGGATAATAACTGCTGAGATTTAAGGATTAAAGATTTGATGTTTGTTTTGCTCTACAATAACTTGCAGTGCCCTGTTGTTGTTCGGAGCGGGGGGAAGGTTTATAGGACCTGAGCGCATTTACCATTAAAAGCATAAGTAAAGGTAAAGGTTTCCCTTGACGTAAAGTCCAGTCGAATCCGACTCTAGGGGGCGGTGCTCATCTCCGTTTCAAAGCCTTGGAGCCGGCGTTGTCATAGACACTTCCGGGTCATGTGGCCAGCATGACGACTCGGAACGCCGTTACCTTCCCGCCGAAGCGGTACCAATTCATCTACTCACATTTGCATGTTTTCGAACTGCTTGGTGAGCAGGAGCTGGGACGAGCAACGGGAGCTCACCCCGCCGCGCGGTTTCGAACCGCCGACCTTCCGATCGACAGCTCAGCGGTTTAACCCGCAGCGCCACCGCGTCCCATCATTAAAAGCATAATCCATCATTAAAAGCATAATCCATGCTAAAAATCTCCGTTTTGCAGATTGGAATGGAAGGCGGATCTCTGTGCTCAATGTTGATTTTTCCCACCTTTCCAGGTGAAAGGAGGAGATGTTGGTTTCAGGAGTGGGGTGTTTTTTTTCTTCCCCTGTATCTTCATCTGTTGTAGGGAACCTTTGTGAAGAACCTGCAAATGAATCATGGCAGTTACAAGTGGCCAGACGGCAGCATGTATGAAGGCGAGGTGAAGAACGGGATTAGGCACGGTTTTGGCATGTACAAGTGTGGCACCCATCCTGTTTCGTATATTGGCCATTGGGTTGAAGGCAAGAGACATGGCAAGGTAACGTGGTCCCTGAAAACATGGTCGCTGAAATCATTGTTGCCATGGGTAGATTCTGTGAAGAATGAAGAGACAGCAGCTTGCAAATCCAGAATCAGCTTAAACGTTCTCTTCCTGGCCCGATACAGATTTGCAGTTGACTGAATGACAGTCTGGAGGAGGAGCACCGTGTTAGTTGCACCACAGTAGGCAAACATCAGGAGCCTGGGAATACCTTTTCTGACTAGCACATTTTATGAAAAGGCAGAAGTTTCACGAGATGCACATTTTACTCACTGAGGAAGGGAGCGACGACTCCTGAAAATCTCTGCCTTTTCATAAGATGTGTGTCTCCCCCAGACTCCTCCTGATCTCTGGATTCCAAATAGGGGTCCTCTTTCCACCCCTCTGAAAACTTGTGTTGAATCTAGGCCAGCCTTTCTCAACCTCTTGACCCTGGAGGAACCCTTCAAATATTTTTCAGGCTTTGGGGAGCCCCTGCCCATTCAGGCTCAAGTAAAGGGCAGAAGTTGAAAAATCATTATATTCGTTTCATGGGTAGGGCTGTAGATATGCATTAACAGTGTTCCTAAACTGAAAATAAAGAAATGAAACTTAACTCTTTAATGTGAAGTTGCCTGAATTTGAAATAATTTTTTAAATAAACCGTGATCTCCCAGGGAACCCCTAGTGACCTCTCGCAGAACCCTAGGCTGCCACGGAACCCTGCTTGAGAAACCCTGATCTGGGCTCTCTCTGGAGGATCTATCTCCTACTTCAACTAAAACATCTACTAAAGAAGCTTCTCTTGCTGTAGGCCTCAGATGGCAAGGGACAGATGAAAATGTATGGGAGCTGCTTGGAAAAAGTAGACGCTCAGCCTATTTCATTACTGATACGACTTTGTGCCACTATGAGGCATCAGAGACCATCTCCTGTCTCTTGGATGGCCCGCTAAGCCATCCCCGGGCAGAGATCTTCCTTCTTTAATTATCTCAATCTTAATGGCATTCCATTTATGTACTTACAACATTGGGACCTGCCCATCAGCTGGCAGTGTTCCCTGGATAACTTATAAACCACTTTTAAGGAAAGGAAGACAAGGATCCCCTCTATTAGGCTTACAGTCTGACTAGACATGGCACACACACACACACACTCAAAGATGGGGGAAGAAAAAGAATATAACCTTTGGGTACCAGTTCTTAGTTTAATGCTCTTTTCTTCTGCCAACCACAAAGAGACAAATCTTGGAGTTGGCTTCTTGGCAGACTGATGGATACCTTTAAGTGCTTTAGTAATGTAACCGTGCCTCCTCCTCGTGTAAAACCTGATGGGAGATGCTTAAGCCATCTTAAGTTCATTAAAGTGTTTGTGCCATTGATTTTTAGGGCACCATTTACTACAGCGAAGCAGGTTCTTCTTGGTACGAAGGAGACTTTGTGAACAATATAAAAAGTGGATGGGGAATAAGATGGTAAGATGATCGGCTTGCTCCCCGTGTATTTAGTATCTTTCTTCTCCATGGTGAAGTTATAATTTGCTGGATGCTTTCAAGGTCGGCGGTTCGAAACCGCGCGGCGGGGTGAGCTCCCGTTGCTCGTCCCAGCTTCTGCACACCAAGCAGTTCGAAAACATGCAAATGTGAGTAGATTAATTGGTACCGCTTCGGCGGGAAGGTAACGGCGTTCCGTGAGTCATACTGGCCACATGACCCGGAAGTGTCCTATGGACAACGCCGGCTCCAAGGCTTTGAAACGGAGATGAGCACCGCCCCCTAGAGTCGGACACGACTGGACTTTACGTCAAGGGAAACCTTTACCTTTACCTTCAGCGAAGCTACGTCTAAGACTGTGTGGGCCTTGGCTCACAAGAATGGTCACCCCCATTTTAGGGAGCTAGCAGGGCCTTGATCATAGTCAAATGCAACTGTGGGATTTTACTTCCTTGGTTACAAAAGAGGAAATGCAGATGGGCCCAGAAACCAAGTTTCAGGGCAAAGGGATGGGATGATCATGGTTCAAACTCTAATGTGTTCATGACGGAAATTGCTCTGCCACATTTCTATTTTTTCTTCTTTGAGAGGAAAGTTTATGATGTATGGCATTTGATCTCCATGGGACCTCCCGTCCCAGAATTTTCAGCAAAAATGGCTGTTTTGGATGGGGATGCTAGGAGCTGAGTATCCATCCGGAAGATGCCTGGTTGGGAAAGGCTGGTCTGTCCTAAAATAGTGGGTGCTCCATCATGATTGGCACTTCAGCGAGAGCTGCAATGTTGATGTCCTCCTCTGTCTCCTTGAACAGTTACAAATCTGGAAATATCTATGAAGGCCAGTGGGAGAGAGACCTGCGCCATGGAGAGGGACGAATGAGGTGGCTCACATCTAACCAAGAATACACTGGGAAGTGGGTTAATGGCACACAGGTGAGACCACAAGGGAAGCAGGGCTTAAATTTTCCAGGTCTGGTTGCGGTTTGTCTTCCCTTGTACTAGGCTGTCACTGGCCCTTCTGATGTTTATATGCTGCTCAGGGCAGCTAAGCAGCCGTTAATACCAGTGAAATGAAACGACCCCAAAATGCTAAAACCCCAACATTGTTTGAGAGGAAAATCTCTTTTTATCTACGTTTTCCATGCTATGCACAATTTTATACACTTCTGTCACGTTCCACCTCCCACAGCACATCTCCTTTACAGGTCATCCTCACTTAGCAACCACAGTTGGGACCGGCAACTCAAGTAAAGAGGTCGCTAAGTGAAACCATGATGGTAGTTATGATATGACTTCAGCTTTCCTTTGCTCTACAGACCTGCCAGGGTTGTAAATGCGAGGACTGGTCACAAAGTTACCTTTTCATCACTGTTGTAGCTGTGATGTTTATTTCCCTAGCATGGGAGTGGTACCCACACTTGGTATCTGAAGAGAATCCCTGGGTCACAGTATCCCCTAAGGAACGAATACATGGGCGATTTTGTCAACGGTGATCGGCACGGGCACGGGAAATTCTTCTTTGCGAGTGGCGCAATGTACGACGGAGAATGGGTTTTGAACAAAAAGCACGGCAGGGTAAGCATGGAGAAGTTGGGGAGAAAGAGGTAGAGCATTAGAGCAGCCATTTTGCCTTCTCTAAACACGCAGGCCATCCTTGTTTCTCTCTCCTCTTCCTTGTATCTGTGTTTTTTAACAGTGTCATTGTTCACACAATATACTTGTCCCCAGTAAACTTAACTACAGTTTATTTCATTAGCCCATTTTGGGGGTTTATAGAGCACAGCTAACTCCCTGGGCTTTGTTCCCATCACATGTTGGTTGAAATGGGGTCAACTTCTGGTGGTTTGGTCTGTCTTACGAACACACATACTGACACTTTTGAGGGAGGATCCTGCTTCTCATTTACAAATCTCTGTATGATAATGTCGATATTTTATACTCAGTACATCAAAGGGATATAGGTGGTCCTTGACTTACGACCACAATTGGGACTGGAATTTCCATCATAAGTCGTGGTTGTAAGTCGAGTCACTATGTGACCAGACCCAATTTTTACAGTGGTCGTTAAGCAAATCCAGTTTCCCCAATGTGCCTTTTTTGCCAGAAAACAGCAAAAAAAATTGCAAAATGCGATCGCGTGACCACAGGATGCTGCAACTGGTCATAAATGTGAACCAGTTGCCAAGCACCTGAAATGCAATCATGTAGGGTGCGACATTTTGTGATGCTCAGAAGTGCTTTACAGGCCATAAAGCACCCATTCCAAGGCCATTGTAACTTTGGACCATGTTAAATTAATGATCATAAGTCGAGGGCTACCTGTACGTTATTAGGCATCCCCTGGAAACAACCGAGGTCCTCCATACATCTCCGTCAGTGCTTCTCCTGAATTCAGGAATTTGGAACCTGCAGTTCTTAAGCTCCTTTCTTTACAATCTCTGAGTCTCCTCCAAGGCTTAAGGGCAGAATTTTATGGTGGAAAACAGACCAAGAAGATAGTTAATTTCTATAGCAGGGTTAACACATCAAATTTACCACCGAGGAAAACAACAGACAATTTCTCCAACTTGAACTCAACTCTTGGTGGCTTCACGGACACGTTGATCATTTTCTTGGCAACAATATGGAAGGGGCTTGCCACTCCCTTCTTCCAGAATGTTTTTTGACTTCCCATTCTAAACTACTCCTTCAAGATTTCTGGGTGCTGTCCCATCCAGGTACTAACCAGATCCAGCCCTGCTTAGCTACTAAAGTGTTTCCCATCCCTGATCTGGTTGATCTAGTTCTGATCTGCATTCTAGCCCACACCCCTGATCTAGTTGATCTAGCCTACAGTCCTGTCTCTTCCTCTAATGTTGCAGACCAGCAGTGCCAGGAGAAGAAGTCCTGTATTGAGAGAGGCGTTGGGTAGGTGGTTAGCAGGGTTTTAAAAGCAGAACAACCGTGAGCAGTTACTTTTCTCCCCAGGGTAAGCTCGTCTTCAAGAACGGCCGTGTGTATGAAGGTGAATTTAACTACGATCACGTAGCAGAGTATCCAGCCTTGCAAATTGACATGACAAATGTGGAAAAACTGAGCAACCTGTGTCTGAAAGGTTCTTCTGGCATAGGTGAGCGGCTTCAGAGTAGATGGAGAAAAGAGTAGACTTGATGTCCTTTGTCTAAGAGGCTCCCATTGACCCTGAAGACTTCTGGTGACTTCATGGATATAGGTGACCCATCCAAATGTAAACCAGGTCATACCCTGCTTAGTTTTTTGAGATCAACCAAGATTAGCTAGGTGCCACTAGGAAATTAAATCGACGGACAAATCAAAGAAACCTGAACTTTGTTTCCACAAGTTTCCCCTCACGCTCATCTTGCAGAATGTAATAAGTAAGTTCCAAAACCCTGAAGAAAAGAGTGCATTTGTAAAGGCGTATTTTGAAAGAATGCAAATACGCGTTTAAAGCCTTTTTTTTTAAAATGGGGATTTATCGGTTTATCTTTCCTGTAGATGTCCTCGGTTTCCATGATTGTGTCTTACTTTTAAAAAAAGATTGTAGTGGAGAACGGATGCCTTTGTCGTTTTTTTTCTTTTTCACTGTCTAGATAGCGTCAAAGTGGTCGATCACCCAAGAAGCTCATCTACATCAGGACCAAACATTGAAGTAGACCTATCAACGTTGTTGGCTTTATTTCCAGAAAAAGATAAGGAAGATGAAATCAAACAGGTACGGGATGCCTCCCCATGACTGATCTACCCAGTTGTATGGCCTAGGAGGATAGGAATAAAACGGGAGTCAGTGACAGAAGAGAAAAAGTTAAGAGGGATGGTGCTCTTCAGCCAAGAAGAGCTACAGCACAAGGGAAGAATTGGTAACTTTTCCAAGCACTGAAAGTGTTGTTGCAGTGAAGAAAAGAAGGGCCTCGCTCTTACGACGTTTGGAAGTGGTATCCACAATTTACACAGTCCAGAAGGTTCACTAAGCGATGTCAGAGGCTGATGTTTTGCAGTATTGTCCTCTTCTGGGCTGGAAAAGGTCACCAGTGCAGACACAAAATGCATCTCCAGGACCCCAGGAGCTTAAATATCAGTTATGGCCAGATCTATCCTCACCTCTTACTCTTCTTTCATTTTTCCTTCCCCTAGACAGAGTATGCTGTGCTGAGACACATCTCCGAGCTGAGGAGGATCTACACCTTTTACAGCAGCCTGGGCTACAATCACTCCCTCGACAACACCTTCCTGATGACCAAGCTGCAGTTCTGGAGGTTCTTGAAGGACTGCAAGTTTCATCACTGCAACCTGACGCTTGCGGCGATGGACCGGATCCTGAACGGTGGGCATTTTTCATTACAGGCCAGGCAAGGGCTTTCTTTACCTTGTGGCGCCTCTACCTACCACAGGTCATGGTTTGTCCCAAAGTCTAGTTTAGTCTCAAAGCAGTTGGTGGTTCCGAACTGGAGCCATGGCGGGGGACTGTTCCATTAGAACGGTTCTAACATTCCCCAAATGTTAGCCTTGTATTTGGGATTCTTAGCACAGCCACCACCCACTGTAGTGCCGAACCAAATGGAGCCTGGCTTGGATCAATACTGTGGCTGCCCCCCCACCCTCCAGATAAACACATACAGAATGCAGAAAAAGCCATGAGGTGGGTGGGCACCATCCACTGTCATATCCAGCTAGGGACGTAGCACGACCACCAGCAGCACCAGCTGGGCATGCTGAAGACGGCAGAAACATTTGCACTGTTGTGTTATTATTGTGATTGCGTTACTTTATTGCGTTTGCAAAGTAAACCAGGCAGCGTATTAAGAACAGAAGGAGCAGAGTTTGAACAATCAATTGACAGCAGCCAATTCAGTGAATCTATAGCAGTGCTTCTCAACCTTGGCAGCCTGAAGATGGGTGGACTTCAACTCCCGGAATTCCCCAGCCAGCATGCTGGCTGGGGAATTCCGGGAGTTGAAGTCCACCCATCTTCAAGTTGTCAAGGCTGAGAACCACTGATCTATATAGACTTTGCTTCCCTGGGAATAAATGCCACTGAAGATAACTATATATTTATATATATGATGAATGAATGAATACGATGAATCTAAAATCTATACTGGGGCGGGGAGGCAGGGCTACAACTAGGGTCTGTGTCACCCGGGACAAACATGGATTCCACTCCCATTTTGGTGTCCCCCCCAGCACTCATTTTGGCGCCCCCCCAAGCGTGACACCTGTGGCACAATCCCCACTTGCCCCCCACAGTTGCGGTCCTGTGGGGAGGGGAAGATCAATGGAAAAGTTTTATTCTGGGGGGAAATTTGCGTCATCATTGACTCCTGGAGACTACCTGGACTAGTCTCTGCAGTTTCCTTGGCACGATTTCAGAAGGGGTTTGCCATTGCCTCCTTCCTAGGGCTGAGAGAGGGTGACTGGCCCAAGGTCACCCAGCTGGCTTTGTACCTAAGGCGGGACTAGAACTCCCGGTCTCCTGGTTTCTAGCCGGGTGCCTCAACCACAACCCCAAACTGGCTCTCTCAATGGAAGGTTTACTTGCTTCATTTGTCAGACTGTGACAACTCCTTCCTCTACAAAATTTTCTTTTTTCTTCTTCTTCCTCCCCCAACCACTAGTATTAACGTGCCCAGCGGCTTCCTTTGGCTTTTTTTTTTTAAACACGTATTCAAGTTGCTCACACTTTTTACAAGATAATCCAATCAGCCCTTGAAGCGTGCAAATGCAGATGTTGTCCTCTGTCTCTTGCAATTGATGGGATTATGTTTTTTTCCCCTTACATTCTTTCCTTTTGGAAAGTGGGATTTCCTTTTTTCAATTGCTTTCTGCAAGAAGGAGTGAAAAAGAAAAAATGATTCAAATAACGAAAGGTTTCAAGAAGTGGAAACGGAAGACCATGAATTGCAATCCGGAGAGATAAATATAGAGGCTGATTGCTGTCCCTTGAAAAGTTTCACGTCCAAATCTCTGCAAAAAATGAAGCGTGAAAGACCGAGTTGCAGAAACCAGTTGAGTGTCGTTGCTGTTGCTTTTAAGTAGAGCATAATAAAAGACTAGGTAACCTAAGATAAAGAATTCAGACGCTTTAAGGGCAACGACACGTCAAAAGCAAGCTTAATAAAAATCACCAGAAATCATGCAGATGTAGTGGGCAGAGTTATGCAAATCTAGCACCAATGGAGACAGCAGGAAGTTCCAGACTTGACACAATCGAGAAAATGTATAAAATCTGCAGATCATCATAACGGGAAGGCGTTTTATTCCTGTGGGTTTGGGAAATGACGTGTTTTTGAAGGATACTCCTGGGATCAGGAACCAGCCTGACCTCGGTTTAGCCCTTAGCCCGTATGCAACTCAGACATTCTCTCACAAACACGGAATTTCAACGGAAAGGATGTCTTCGGCGTCTCTCCCCCCCACAGGTATCGCTTCTCGGCCTTTTGGCTAAGATCAAGTGTAGTATCTGTTCTTATCAGTTTAATATCTGATATGTTCTCTATTTGAGAACTATGTATTAAGCAGATTTTTGGAATTGGGAGTTGGAACAGGGGCTTGCTCCATCCACTCCAAGCATTGACCTGGTATTGCAGTACCTCCAGGAACAGTGCACCCCCCCTAACTTGGTTCAAAAACAGATTGGTATTTTTCTTTTTCTGTTCTTCCCTTTTATTAATTGGTTTCAATTTCCTCTTTCCCTAGTTCCCATCCTCCTGATCAAACTGGCTCAGATCTCTCTACCCCTTCTCCATTCACACCTATTCCTCTTTCTACCCATTCTCTTTTTCTCATTCTACATCATCTTCTCTTCCTGCTTCTACTTCATATACCCCCAGCCCTTTTCCTTTCCCTGCTCCATTACTTTTGGGAGTTTCTTGATTTAATTTCTCACTGTTACTACAGTATTTGGCTGATCCGAGCCAGTCTGGCCTAGTGGTTAAGGCAACGAACCCACCTCACAGGGTGGTTGTTCTGGGGGAAGGAGGAGGAGGGAGTATTAGGTATGTCTGCCACCTTGAGTTATTTATTAAAAAAATAAAGGCGGGATAGAAAATGAAATAAATGAAATAAACATAAATAAAAACCTTACCTGGTCTCCAAAAGGAAAGTATGGCAAGGTTTGGTGAGGGTGTGGCTGGGGGACTACTAACAAAACTTGGCGTGTTGGAAGTTAAGGAAGCATCCTGGAAGAGGGGAATGGCAGACCACTTCCATATTGCTGGGAAGGAGTTGGACCTGAGGAGATGACTTTCCTTGCTGTTGTTCATACCAGGAAAGACCTGACTGCCTGAAAGCAGGCTTAGCGGCTTAGAAGAGTGCGGTTCTTAGTCAATTTGGAACCGATAAGAGATTACCCGGATCCACTGCCTTATTTCAGAGCGGAATGTAAACCAGTGAAAAAAAAGGTTCACCCAACCGACGCACATAAACAGCGCACGCATATGTCAATACCCTGTTTCCATTGTACACCCAAACCCCAACACTCTGACAAACGGACACTGGAAAACTCAATCCACGTTTCTTGCCTAGCATATGCAACCGATTTTAATCTGATCGTGTTTAATGGAGAACTGCATTTCTAAATTTGTAGGTTTCTAGGAAGTGGAGGCAAGGAGGTTGAGTCATATCCAGAATTCCTAGCCATTGTGGAAATTGGGGTCCTATTTCTGAGGAGGAGCGGGACAACGGGAGGGAAGAGTTTGGTTTAAGCAGTGCCTATATTCCGCTACATACATTAGGAAATAAATTCAGTTACCATCCAGTGACTCCTTCCCAATGAAGCCAGCACTGTTGTCTACAGGCCTAGCTGTCCAAACTGTTAATGAGGGAATCATTCATATGTAGCTTAAGCCAGTTCTAATTATATGCTTCCTACTTAATTACTTCCTCTGTGTCTGTGCATGATGGTGTTTGTGTTTTTCAGATAAAACATTACTGGAAGAGATTCATTCTCCATATGAGACTTTGCTACTTAGGATGTTTTTGACGTATCTTATTTATTTGTCCTTCCACATTTATCACAAGGAGTTTGAGTAAGTGGAATGCAGACGATGAGCTGGTAATGCAGCTTGAGATGTGCCTACATCTATCCGACTGAGGATAAATCTGTCAAGGGATTCTAGACTTGCCTCCAATCTAGATGGCTTTAAAAGGAATTTAGGCCAGGTCGTGGAGGAAAGGATTCTACAGGCAGAGAAATATGTTGCAAGGTCAACATTTTGCTTGCTGTTTGATTAATATGGATGCCCTCAATCAGAACGGGAACAAAGACAAACTAACAGTGGGCAAAAATGAGGGATGTTGGCAGTTATAACTTATTATAACTTGCAGGGCCACAAGTTTACCACCACTGATCTGGACGAATCAGGGCTATCACCAGTTTAATCCTGGGTTAGCCTGATTAATAATTTGAAGTGGCACAACTGCACCCCAGCATAAATCATTGTCTGTTTGTGACATGACGCACCTTCTCTCCTGGATGTCCTCTCAGAAGCAGCATTCCTGCCCATGTAGGAGATGCTTCTTCCAGGGGTGGCATTTACCACCTGCAGTTAATTCTCAGGGCAGGCTTTGTACTATTTTTTTCTAATGCTGCCTGATTATTTGGAGCAGCTTTTCACTCGGTTAAAGCCACTGTTTTAAATCTTTGGATCTAACCCAGCCTTCTCTTACCCAACACTCTTCAGAGGAGTGGGAACTGCACCCCCAGAATTAATTCTTGGGCCAGGCTGCATATGGAAAGTGCCAGGTTGGACTGAACGGTTAAGGAACCTAACCACTTAACGTCACCGAATGGTGAAAGCATCTCAGATGTAGAACAAAGCGAACCGGATTTTTGTCCTGAACTTCTGAAGCTGTTTTTGGCAACTGTTCCAGCGGCAACCCCATAATGGTGGTCTTCTCTAACCCTAGCGACAGAAGTCCCCGCCTGTTCAAGTGCTTCTCCAAGTTGATGACCAAGAATATTAGTCCCAACGCCTGCCATATCAAAGGTAGAATCAAGTTTTGCTTCGCGGGTTGGTTTTCTGACCTCCTCCAGTTTCTTCTGCCACGTTGTTCAACTAATTAATAGCCATGCACTAATAAGCTCAGACACCTGTTTCTGCTCACCTTCACAGGCCTTTTGTTCAGTGATCGACCGCAAGCAGTCTGCGTGCTCAGTTACATTGACAAGTGCTGGGAGATTTTCCAGGCGTTCTGTAGACCTAGAACAGTAGCTCCTTACGAACCTACGATGAAGATGAGAGATTTCCTTTGGATGCTGAAAGTAATCTTAACTCTCAGAAGATTTAGCAGCAGATCTTTAGCTGACCTTGACTGATAGCTAGGATGGTCCAGCAGTAAAGGTGTTGGACCGGCACCAGGGAGTCCCAGGTTCAAACCCAGCCTCTGCCACAGGAATTCACTAGGTGGCTTTGGACCAGTCCTTCCCTCTCAGGGCTGCTGTTGTTGGGAAAAATTAGAGAAGGGAGCTCTGTGTATGTTGCGTTGAGCCCCTGGAGGAAAAGCAGGATATAATTCCAACAAATATATAAACATATCCTTTCCCAGATGCGTGGAATTGTCCCCCCCCATCCAAGCCTCACATCTGCCCCAGATGTTGTATTAGGCACAGAATATAAATCTCAGAGCAGCTTCACACTGTATTAAAACCCAAATTCAGTGAAGAGAAAATAGTATCTCAAAGAAATAAACTTGAAGGTCACATGCATGTGCAACAGAAGGGCTGATGGAATAATGAGTGCGCACATGGGACCTGTTGGAAGACCTGAAGGGCCAGGTTGGGGACAGAGCATCCTAGAAATCTATGTAGTTGCTAAGTGTTGACACCAACTGGATGGCACATAATTGTTCATCAACATGTGATTATTAAGACAAATGTGGGTAAAACTCATATTTTTGTTGGGTTTCAATATTCAGGATTTAAGACTCATCAGCAAACAACTAACAGCTACCAAGGTTGTGAGTATTCTGGCCAAAGACACCCCTTGTGTCTCTGATGCGGAGACCACGAATCTGGAGCATGAGGTACGAACTGAAAAGAGAGTTTGGGATAAGAGACGTGGATGTACAATTTGGCAACAGCAATTTGAAGAAAAAGCTTGCTTGGCCTGGCAGGTTATGGGGGTTTGGGTTACTCAAGCTGGACTTTTTGCACTTGGGATTTTAAGAAGACCCTCAGTCATCTCAAGCCCATTTTTGGTTTGATGTATCCTTCAGCTCCTGAAGCTTGGCCGGGTTCCTCAGATTTGATTCCCCGCCAGTAGCTTCTCCCTGAATCCTACTCCAGCAGGACTTCTCCTACCCCCTTGCCCCGTCTTCTCCTCTTTGGTTTCTCTTCCAGATTGTCTTCCTTGAGTTCTTTGAAGCTCTGGTAGACTGTGCCCTTCTTTACGTCACTGATGAGATGTTGAAGCAGCAAGCCGAAGAGGCTAGCCATGCAATGACCGCTTCCTTCGGAACAGAGGAGTTCACGGACAGGAGCGGAGTGTCTCCTTTGGCTCCCGAACTGTCTTCTCCTCAGGTCAGTCCATTCGAAGTCAGCCCTGGTTCCCTGGCGGTCCTCACGCAGCTAGGTCAGGTAGAGACAAAATAGTTGCATGCTAACTTTAGGTAGTGGCAACCTTGGTTAAGGTTTTTTCACGGCTTAGCATGTCAGGCAGATTCTGTTTGGTTAGTTTGAGCTTTGGTGTGTTGTGGGAAACCATTCAGTAACCGTCTTGCGGGAACACAACTGTTGATAACCTGCCAAACCATAACAGGCGGTTAATGGGATCAGTGGTTATCTAAGAGGGTAGCTGAGGATTGCTGCTTGGCCTGGCCCTGGCCTGATTTTGGGGACAGGGGGAAAAGGTTAGGGGTCTTTGCCTCCTTTTCGTCCCAGTCACACTGTGTTCTGTTTTCAACAACTAGTCCTTTCACACTAGAAGCACCAGCAGCGACGAAGCAAGCACTGAAAACGCTGACGCCAGCTCCAGCCATGTTAGCGCCAAAAGCTCCTCTAGCAAGATTGTGCATTTCGTGGAAGTGGGCAAGACCAAGAAATCCGAAGGCCATAAAAAGGGAAGTCATAACGGTAGCGTCGCATTTCCTTGGCAAGATGCTGGATTAGCAGCATGGTCAAATGACGAGAAGTGAACTATCCTGCAGTTCCAGCCCTCCCAGATGGGACAGGTGGTTCTCTGAACGGACCTTCTTAGTGTGGCTTCCAGAGTCTGGAATTTCCCCTCCCCAAAGGTCTCTCCATCTTCTTCTTTTCCATGCTTCCAAGAGGCAGCAAAGACCTCCTTCTTTTGGAGGACAGCTTGCTCATGTTGCTACATCTGGGACATCCAGTTTCAGGTGTATTTATTTAGCTATCATTCTGGTATCCTGCCATAATCACATACTAGACTCCAAGCAGAACCCAAGAAGAGAAATACATTTAACTACCATCCTCAGCTCTGCGTGAGTCAATTCAAAAGGCATGAATTGAGGGCAATCTGCCCACCTTTTTCTTGAGCAGCAACATCAGGATGATGTTGGGAGGGGAACCGGCCAAGTTTCCTTCCCCGTCGCTTTCCTCCTCTTTGCGGTATCTTCCTTTCTGCCTCGCCAAATTTTTCTAGCCCTTCCTCTCCTCCCACTGTCCCCGATTTATGCCATTTTTATGTTTTCTTTTCTCAGAAAGCCAAAAGCAAAGAGGGGAAGAAAGAGGAGAAATCCCACAAAAGCGGGAAGCCCCACAGCAAAGAAAAATGCACGCCTCCTCAAAGTGAGTGCAAAACATCCGCCTTGTACAGTCCACGAGCGACTTTGGCCGGGCTCTCGAGAAAAACGGTGGGAGAAATAAATGCGTGCAGAGCTAATGTTTGCGTGCTGAACAACTTCCGTAAGATGCTCCAGGTAGAGAAGCTGCACCATTGAATTGTCCTTGTGGGTGGGCTACCATCTCTTGACGTGGTAGCGCTTGACACCAAAAGATGTTTCAGCAGCTGGGTACCACTTCCCGTGGTTGATGGCCGTGGTGACAAACCCATGACTGGTTGGTATCATGATTTGTCCGCTGAGTTTCCACCGCACCTTCAACACTTAACCTTTAACCAAGGCTTGCAAACAGAATGGTCAGGTTCGTGCCCCGCACCAAGATAGAACCCAACGAGGTATATGGCCATTTAGTGCGATCTGTCGTCCGGTAGCTGAGCGTTGGTGGGCTTCTGGGTTCCTAGCTCCTCCTCAGCACCTCGTTGGTGGGGAAAGCATCACAGCTCTGCACTAACTTTCTCCACGTAACTTGAGGCCTTTCTCTCCCCCCTAAAGACAAAATGCGGTTTGACTGTTCATTAGTCCTGTGTTTCCCCACCTTTCAGGCATCACCGTGGACGTCGTGTTTTCTCCCATGCCAGAAGAGAAAGCAGCAACGGCTGAAATTCGGCCAATCGTAGGAGGGGAGCAGGATAGGAACCTGAGTACTCCAATGAAAGAACTAGCAGGTGAGACTTACAAGGTGTTTTTTGGAAACAGAGCCAGTAAGCGGGTGCTGTCTCCCTTCATTGCTGCAGACCAGGTTTCCTCCAACTTGGACAGCATTAGGTTGGGGAAGGCTGGGGTACCGATTCTGCCTTTAGGAGCTTAACAGAACAGAATACCCAAACATAAATTCCATGGCTTAGGATTCTGTTTCAGAAGGAAGAAAGCACATGTACAGGTAGTCCTCACTTAACAACCATTTGTTTAGTGACGGTCTACTTACAATAGTGCTGAAAAAGACGACTTAACACCAGTCCTCACACAACCGTTGCAATGTCCCTGCAGTCACATGATCATGATTTGGGAATCATGTGATTTGCTTAACAACCATGTGGTTCACTTAATGACCATGGTGATTTGCTTAATGGCTGCCACAAAAACGGTAATAAAATCAGGTCAGATTTGCTTAATGACTGCTTTGCTTAGAAACTGAAATTCCGGTCCCAGTTGTGGTTAAGCAAGGATTACCTGTAAGATTTAATCGGTTGGCTTTTTAAGGTTTGAGCTGTAAGGGAGTTGTCTTTTCATTGTAGCATATCAAACTGATCTAGCATGTTCTGGTTATCTATCTACCATCTGTCTGTCTGTCTGTCTGTCTGTCTATCATCTATCTATTCTGGATTTTGGTGGGTTTTGTCCAAAGCAATACAATCCTTCCTGTAGTTCCCAAATTCCCTCTTTGAAATTGACTTTCCAGGCTGCACATTCAGACAGTTGAAAATATACGTTGGACAAATATGTATTTCTGCAAGCACCGATGTTCTCACAAGAGGGCAGTAAAAGAACATCAGAGAAGGGTGTAAGCAGCTTCTGTTCCTGAGTTTTGCATGGTGCATCTTTAGAAGGACATGTACCTCTGATTCAGAGCATCAGTTCAGTTCAATGCATGACTGGAAGTGATCTGAGGCACTGAATCGTTTTGATTCACTTTCCCCAGTCAGTTTTGGGGTGGGTGGGAAGTCTTTTCAAAATCATTTAATTGATCTGGAGGCATTCGATCTTGGCGCTGCGGTTTGTACCATTAATCTGATTCAGAGGGTTGTGGAGTTTCAGTGTCAAAGCAGCCTTCAAACCGACTCCAAGCTGAAGTTTTGCATGTCCCTTCCAAGTGATGTCTTCGGCCATTGGGAAAATATAGAGCAAGAATATAGAAATCTACCTAGTCTAGCTTTCCCTGTTGTCACCAGCATGCCAGATAAGCAGTACAGGTAGTCCTCGACTTACGACCACAACTGGGACTGGGACTTCTGTTGCTAAGCAAGGCAGTCATTAAGTGAGTCACACCCAATTTTATTTTTGCACTGTGGTTGTTAAGCAAATCCTGCTGCCCCATTGACGGTCCTAAGTGCGAGGACTGGTCGTAAGTCACTTTTCCCAGCACTGTTGTAACTTCGAACGGTCACTAAACGAATGATTGTAACTCCAGGACTACCTGAATCCTATTCCAGGCTACTTGGACCTCTTTACTGGAGAATTCTTGGCAAAATCTTGGGACTTCTACTTGTTTTCCATGGTTTTATATAGAGGTTTGTCCTTTCTACCACTGTTTTTTTGCTTCCTTTTCCAGAAAAGCTGGAAAAAGAGAAAAATGAGCAAAAAGACAAGCTCAATCTGTGGATGAGTCAGATGTACATTTTCTTCGTCAAATGTTTTTTTGCCAACTACAAGAACTTGCAGGTGGTGAAAGAAACCACTGCAGACAACAGAGTCCGAGAAGCTGAACTGTTGGTGCTGTGGAAAATCCAAGAGGAGGAAGAAGAGGCCAAGTGAGCCGTTGGGTTTTGTTCACACTGAATAGGGGTGTGCGGGTCTGAGAGTAGCCAAGGGGGTGGCCCCGAAGGGAAGATTTCTCCATAGAGCCAACCTTCCATGGTCCAAGCTGGGCTGATTTGGATTAAAGCTGTAGCACGGCCACAAGGACACTTTCCTTTCCCACCAGCTAGCTGGGGATATGCTCCAAGCCAGGGTTTCTCCACCAGGGTTCCGTGGAACCGTAGGGTTCCGCGGGAGGTCACCAGGGGTTCCCTGGGAGATCACGGTTTATTTAAAAAAATATTTCAAATTCGGGCAACTTCACATTAAAGAGGTAAGGTTCAGTCTTTGTTTTTAGTTTAGGAACACTGTGAATCCATATCTACAGGCCTACCCACGAAACAAGTACAATCATTTTGTAACTTCCGGCCTATCGTTGAGCTGGAATGGGCAGGGGTTCCTTCCCCGAGGCCTGAGAAATATTTCAAGGGTTCCTCCAGGGTCGAAAAGTTGAGAAAGGCTGCTCTAAACCATCATGTGGTTTGGTTTGGTCTCAGTTCAACACATCCAGGGGAGCTGGTGAACTAACCATGATTTCTGGTTGCTTACTGACTGCAACTGTGGCTTAACAAATCCAAGTATTTCCTTTCCCCTCTGCTTTAAACTGAAGAGTCTCTTTCCTGCTTCACTTCAAATTTGGCAGAGGAGTGGAGAATTTCATCATGGAAAGGAGCCCTGATCAACTTTAGCAAAAGATGCAAGTCTGGTTTGCTGGGGATCAACCCTTACAGGCAGTCCTTGACTTACGACCACAATAGGAACCAGAAAATTCATTGTTAAGCAGCGTGGTTGTTAAGCGAGACATCATGTGACTGCAACCGACTTTATGACATTTTTTGCAGCGGTCATTAAGCAATCACTGCAGTCGTTAAGTGAATCATGTGGCTCTTCACTGATTTTGCTTGTCAGACACTGGCTAGGAAGGTCACAAATGGCGATCACGTGACCGTCGTAAATCCAGGCCGGTTGCCAAGTGCTTGAATTTTGATCACATGACTGCAGAGATGCTGCAACGGCCATAAGTGCAAGGACCGCTCGCAAGTCACTTTTTTCAACAGTCGTAACTTTGAACGGTTGCTAAACGAAGGTCGTATGTCGAGGACTACCTGTTGTTTTGGGATAGCAGAGCATCAGAATGTTGCCTAGGGCTAGAAGGACTTTGGTGTAGACTCTCCTTTTTGGAAAACGGTGGTTTTGACTCAAATTTCAAACTGGGCTGTGGGTTCAAGATCAAAGTTCATCCTCACCGCCCTTAGGAGGCACGGGCTGAAAGACCCTGGGACTGATCTCCTTTTGTTCACAGGCTCCAGGCGATGATGGAGGCCGAGGCAGCCAGGAAGTTGGAAGAAGCTGCTGCTGAAAAAGCAGCCTTAGAACTAGAGGAAAATTTGAGTCGCGAGGTGGAGGAAGGTTTGATCCAGCTCCAGTCTCCTCCCAAGGACGACTCTCCTGCTTCATCTCTGGTCCCACCCAGCAGCAAGGCCAGCTTGGCCATGAAGAAGAAGAAGAAGTGATTAGAGGAACTGCACAGCCACGACCGACTTGCACAGGATCCCGGCGCTGCGATACTGGGGCTGCGGGGCGGCCTCGCGGGTTAACTGGCTTGTATGATGCGGATGGAAGGGGGAAAAAAAGCACAAAGTATTTCAAAAGTTTTCCGGTCTTTCAAAGCGCTTTGCAAGCACACCCAAGGTTCTGGGATCCTCATGTGGGAAGGCTGCAACCCATTTTTTTCAGTGCTTGGAAAATAAGTTCCAGGAGCACGTTAGCAGAAAAGCCCACATAAAAATTCTCCAAGTTTGTGCAAATGTTCGGCACAGGTGAAGGAAGTTAGACAGAGATGGGGTTCCCCGCTGATTTTCAAGGGGTGCCTGTAATCTTTCAGCCCATCTGACCTCACGGGGTTCTTGTGCAAAGCATGGACATCGTTTTGAGCTCCCAGGTGTAAATGTCATCACAACAGTAAGAAAAAACTTGTTTCCCCAATTTCCCCTATGAGATTTGCTGCAAATCTTGCTGCGTGCTTGGATGTACAAAGTCAGAATCAATCAAGCACGTGGGAGGCCTTTAGCTGGTTGGTGCCATTCAGGATAAAGTTACTTTTGCAGCTGGGATGCAGCACTTAACCAAAAAGTTGTAAAAGGGAAGCTCCGTTGTGCTCCCCCCACATTAATTTCAACAGACAAATTATAAAAATTGCAGATAGCCAGGGCCATCTAGGAGATAAAATCTCTCTTCTAAGAGAAGGGTGGGTTTCGTGTTTACATCTTCTAAAAACAATTATCTTTTTCTTTAGTGGCAGTTTTGCTCCTGTACATAATGAATCAATATTATCTGCATGGATTACCTAATGCCAAGAATAATTCTAAAACAATTTACAGCAGTTCCATTGCTTTCTCTGCAGTTAGCATTTGTGGCCTTGATTTCTACTCTGGAACGTCCTTATTGGAGTTGATCTCACTTTCCCTAAAGAGGACAAATTATTTCTAGGACATCAGAACATCACAAGGCTATCCCTCAAGGTCAGATGGCTGCCTATAAAATGTGTTTATTTTATTCCAAAGAACAGAAAGAGGAAGAAAGTTAGTTAAAATGGTCACAGTTACATTTTATTATTCCAGTAAAATAGTTACATAACGACGAACAGAGACAAGGAATGACACGTATTTAATTCGGACCAACTTTAATCAATTTGCACATAAATACTTTAAAATCTAAAAACCGGTATGATTGGAGAGCATATGGTTTTCGTAGAAAGTTGATTCATAACAAAGCAAGTATTGCTTTACCATTGTCATTATGCCAGTCAGTAAAACGACTCAGTAGACGGTCCCTGTAAACCAATTATGCCTTTTGGAGATCTTAAAGCCATCTTGGAAGAGTGAGACCCTTGGCTGATCAATCCAAGAAGAAAATGTTGTTGAACTGGGTTGCACAAAGTTTCTTTACTTCCTCTGAGGGGGAGAAAGAACGAGTTTTAAGGCTTAAAAGAATGAAGTACTCAGTGTTGACAAGCTGCCCACAGTAGGACGTAAATGTATCTTTAGCAGATTCCCTGAAGGCTGCCTGATAAATTATTTCTGTGGTTCCAAGCCGTTTTTTAATTTTACTCATTAATTTATTTTTGAGGGACAGTGTACAAACACCTAAGAACTATCCTTTTTGTCAGTGCCAACCCAAAAAACTGTTCGAGAATGCCAAAGGTATTCTCCTAGCATAAGGGCCTTCTGACAGTGAGTGCAAACTCTGTTCAACAGCCTTGGGTAAACCAGCATTTCTCAACCTTGGCAACTTTAAGATGGGTGGTCTTCATCTCCCAGAATTCCCCAGCCAGCATGGCTGAATTCTGGGAGTTGAAGTTCAACCATCTTAAAGTTGCCAGGTTGAGAAACGCTGGTTACTCAGAGGAGTTCAGCTTAATATAGAAAAGGTGATCAATGAATGCCGGTAATGTCAGGGCCAGCCCAAGAACAATGAAGAATCAGTCCAGCCAGACTCAATTCGTTATTTGCTCACACCGTATGGACAGAATCTTGCCAGACTCAAGCTACTCTTAGTCTTAGTTTAGGCTAAGCTTAGGATAGGTAATCCTAAAACGAATAACCTGGGAGGCTCCAGGGCAGGGCTATCCTGAACCTCTTAGTCTTCCCACGTTCCAGCTCCTGACTGTGCTTTCTCGTATCTCGCTCCCCTCCTTGGAACGCGCTCCCTCCTTCCTGAGAACCAGCTGCATTACTGAAGTCCATCACAGGTCATGAAGTCTACTAAAAATCTTTGACCCAACTTCTCTGTAATCCACTTCCTGGATTAAGACTTACTACAATTCCCAAAATTCCAAGCTAGAAGAGATATTATGCAAATTCTAGGCCTGCCTAACTCCTCTGCATTTCCTCCTGTTTCTCCTGCACCAAAGCTTAGAACAGCCTCCTCATTGGTCTTCTCTCAAACTTGGTAACGATGGTTCTGGATTGCAAATGACACTGAACGAGCAGGCAATTAATATTCTCCCCCCGGTCGGATTAAAGGCCTACGTGTTGAAGGGTTCCTTACCGTTCACTTCAATCAGGTTTGCGTTTTTCTGATTCAAAATAACGTACAGCTCCCGCTGATCAGACTTCTTGCCAACAATCCAGTAGTCGCTCATGGCCTTCACAATGATTTCTTCGTCATCGTCAACCCTTTAAAAAAAAGGAGGAGATCCGGTTTTCAGATGTATGGAAAGCTCCCTTAGAAATAAACTTGGGGGGAAAAGGACATCCAAAAAGCCAGCAAGCTCAGTTTGATGGTTAAACAAAAATTGTTCTTGGCAGCTACATGGAAGTAGTTTGCTACTGTCTTTTTCCAGGATGTGCGCCTGAGTGTGTGCGCCCTTTAACTTCCCAGTTTAGACTACACCTCTGAGATTTCTTCGTGGTCTTCCATCCAAGTATTACACTCAGCTTGCTCAAGGTCAACGCAGGTCAGATAGATGCTGGGACAGCCATAAACATACCAAACCTGAAATACCCTCTGAAGAAGTGAGCTTTGATTTTTGCTTTGTTCCAGGTTTGGGGATGAAGACAGCAGTTTTCAACTTTTCGAGCACTCTCACAAAATAATTGCCACGGTGGGTGTGATGGACCACAAAACACCCACATACGAGAAGACTAACCAAAGCCACACCCCCATTTTATTTTCTAGAAAAGCCTCCGAGACGTACGTGATGCCCACTGGCGCTGTTGGAAATGCCGATTACCATGTAAAAGAGGCATAAGATAGTCATGTACAAACGGGTTATTTTTAACAGGACAAAAAAGAAATATTATTCACCCTGCACCTGAAGAGAGAAGGAGAGTGATAAATAAATAACGGAAATGGAAGAGGGGAGATCACCTAGTAAAATCATTGTTGATATCACCAAGAATCCTCATCAAGTCAGGGTGGACTGATGTGGGTGAGCAACTTGATGTTCTCCTCATATGGATAGTACTTTTCTCTGCCAGATTCATATGATTGAAGTAGATAAATTTAAACTGAGGGTCCTTCTCTGACCTAAGAAAGAGACGAAGGGAGAGATCAAATGAGACACTGCATCTCTGAAACACGCATTTCAGATATTTCAGAAAGGGTTCTCCTTACGGTAAACAGCAGCTGGCTGTTCTCCTGATACTCTGGATTTGTTCCTGCCAGCTAGTGAACCACCACAGTGCTTCTTTTACCCACCCCTTTTCTCATCTCCTTAGAATAGGGTTTCTCAACCTTAGCAAGTTTAAGGTGTGTGGACTTCAACTCCCAGAATTCCCCAGCCAGCAAGCTCGCTGGGGAATTCTGGGAGTTGAAGTCCACACACCTTAAACTTGCTACGGTTGAGAAACCCTGCTTTAGAAACACCAAGGGCCAACTCTCCCAAAACACAGAACGATCTCCTTTAACCACAAGGCTGAGAATCAGGTCAAAAGGGATTCAGGCTCTGGGATAATTCTGGAGCTGCCAGGAGAATATTTCTGCTGCACTCTAGACCCTCAGTAGCTTTTCAACCAACTTCAGGAAGTGAGGAGTCGTCCTAGCTCTTTCCAGCTGTTGGCAGCGAAGGCCTAGCCTTCTACCATCGCTGTTCAACGTCTGGCTAGGAGAAAAGGCTAGACTTCCGTCCTATTTTTACTGCCCCTCAGCCTGTGCCAGAACTCACCACTGGACTGCATGCGTCTCACCCAACTCTATTTTATGATCTTGGAGCAGGAAAGGACTGTGACACTGTACACAGTGGGGCGGAGGGCTATTCTTCGCTTCTCCAAGAAATATACTGTTGAGACCGCACAGGACCGTGCCCGTACATCTGCTGTCTGGCTCTCTGGCTCCTGATTCGTTTGTCTGTCCACCTGGGACAGGAATGAAGCCAAGCATGCCATCTATGGCTTGACTTGCTCAGAGTGCTAAGCCTTGGTTTGCTTAACTCTAGTTCTCTGAATAAACTACAAGGGGATGGGTTCACCCAGGATGCTATCTTCCAAGGCCCGCTTTCTGGCTCTGCGCAATGCATAATCCGTGCCGGTCTCTGCTCTCTTGGCCAACAAGGTGGTTCTCAGGGTCAACTACTTCAGTCAAAACCTGCAAACAATCCCCATCGTGAGCATCAATGGCTTATCTGTCCTTCACTGGGGTGGGATCAGAGAGGGATTACTACTTGTTATTCAGGACAATGGGGGGGAGGAATGAAAAGCGGGAAAGAGCCCTTCCTGTAACTCCTGCTTGTCCTTAACCGTCATCTGCTTTGCCAACTGAAACTTACTGCGCTGTTAAAAACATCTCTGCAGTTTCTAAACACCAGTCCCTCGTTAAGAAGGTGCCCTCTCCCTAAAAACTCAAAAAGAAAAACAAACAAACACAGCCAACCAACCCCGCCATCCTTTTCTTGAGGTTGTACTGTTCGCATATATCCGAAGCTAATACAGTAAGCTGAGGCCCAACGAGGCTATCGAGTCTGCGGCAGAAATCCAGCGTAGGCTGCACAGAGACTGCGAAAGGGGGAAAGAGAATGGTGAGACTTCCCTGCACCCTGAGCACAGAGGGCAGATCAACACGGCTTGGAGGAAATGCCAAGGCCTTGTGATGATACAGGGGCAAGGCAGTGTTGCAAGTCAGAGATGCACAACAGACTGGTTTCCATAAATGCCAAGGTGCCTTGGGCTTCCCAGGTCATCTGCTGATGGTCATCCCGAAGGGCACAAACTGGATCTGGTTTTAAGTATTTCAGGAAAAGGCAGAGCTTTTTTTTTTTTTTTTTTTAAATCCTGTTCTTCTGTTCCCACATTAGTGAGCATGTTTACCTGCTTGAAGGTAATTTGCATATAAACATCTGCAACGTGGCAGGCAATTTTTTTTTGGGGGGGCGAGGGGGTAGAGACCCAGAACCACAATGTGTGGCGAGATGGTGCAGTAGTGGGTGGGCCAGGCCCTGCTACTGGTTGGGCCCAGGATTTTGTTTGATTTGTTCAGGGGTTTACGGCTATTTTAGGATTTATGCTAGAGTGTCTACATTGCTGAGTTCAAAGAAATAGGAAACAACACTCTGGTTTTGGCAGTCACAGCTCCAGAACCTCAGGCTGCCTCAATTTAGACAAATCTTCACTTCGTTACTGAGGTTTTATTCTTTGATGATTCACTGGCACACTATGACTCTCTGAGACGACAAAACTTGTGTCCTTTTCTTTTTCATGTGTAACAGGAAGTAGTTAAAAAAAAACTCTCATTATAAGATTCTGGAACTCTTACAGACGGAGAACATACTATCACAGCTAATATCCAAATGACCATGGAGAAGGTTCAAAGGACGGGATTTAGGGAACAGAGACAGGAACAGTGATCTCAATGATTATGATTTGATACTTACCATCAATCATAAAACAGACAGCTGCACTCATTGCCTGGAAGAGACAAAACATTGATCGTACCAGCAATTTTCAAGCTATCCCAATAATACAAGGTTGCGTTCAGCTCTACTGCTTAAGTGAAGAAAGTTGGTGCAAGCTAGTGTAACAAGGACCTCTGATTTGAGGATGATCCCTGAGATGAAAGGATAACTTAGATTGTGGATGGAGAAGTTCTGGTACTCCCCAAAATTGGGCTCCAGCTACCATGAAACCCAGCTAGCATGGCCAATGGGTGGAGATGATGGGAGTTGTAAACCAACAAGTTCCTTCTCACCTCAGGTTCACCATAACCTCCAGAAGAATTCATCATCTAAGCTGTTACTACTTAACTCTGACTAGCAATGGATCTAAAACATAAACTTCCAACTGTTCTTTCTAGGACCCGGCACCTGATTTTCATCAAGGAACTATTTTTCAGCTCAATCTGAAGCCTGCCTTTACACAATATATGTTTTACCACTAACTCTTGGCTTTTCCTATGTGATCTGGAAGAACTGAGACATAATCTCGAGTTCTTCAGAGGAGACAGATTTCTGTTCTCATTCCATCTTGCAACTTCAAGGACATTAATGGAACAGACAACAGAGGTCAACTTTCTGAAGCCACTACTAGCTTAATGATATTTTTGAAGTTAGGAGTTTGCAAACTCTGGTCCTGGCAACCAGTTTGTCTTCTACAATATAAGGTGGATGAGAGAGTTGGCTGTTCTTAGGCAGATGTTGTCAACCTAGGGTGTGGGTAGGTTTTCCAGAATGCTGCTGGAAACAGAGATAAAAATCTGGTGCCCAATGTACGTGTGCTCACTAAGAAGTTGTTCTAATTTCAGTGGAATTCACTTCAAAATAAGCTAAGCACAGGATTGATGCCTCACAAGAGCCAAAAGGTAGTGTTAGCTGAAGCAATTTCTGACTCCTTTCACACTGCAGTGCTTCTCAACCTTGGCAACTTTAAGGCATGTGGACTTCAACTCCCAGAATTCCCCAGCCAGCTTAGCTTAGCTTAGCTGGCTGGGAAATTCTGGGAGTTGAACTCCACACATCTTTAAATTGTCAAGGTTGAGAAACACTGCTCTAGGGCACAACCCCTTTCCATCCAAGAATATTTATTTTATTTATTTATTATGAATGCTGTGGAGAATCACTTCATCTTACAGTGAAGGGGGAAGAATTAAACAGATTACCTTATATACGATTAAATGAAGCTCTTCATAAGCATCCTCTGTGTTAACAAATATTTTGGGGAACCTGCATTTTGCTTCTGGGTCATTCAGATTCAGAGGTCCAGTGAGGAACCTAAAAAACAAAGACAGGATCTTTCCACGTTCCACCGTTAGACCTCAGCCAAAATCTTAAAAAAGGCCAGTTTTATAGCTTTATAATCCAACAAATCTACCTTCACTTTATAGAGCTGGCACCCAACTCAATTACTTCTCCATTTCTTTGCTTTTAATATACAGGAGTTTTTGATAAATATTTTATTATTCAAATTTAATTACCGCCCATCTCCCCCAAAAGAGGGACTACTTTAGCAGATTTAGCAAATCAGACCCTAAAGAGAGCCAAAATGATCCACTGCTGGACTGCAATGGGCAATCTTCAGTAGCTGGTGGAGTCATTTAACACTGGAGGGGGGGGAATAAAGGTAATCACAGGGAAAGTGGGAGAGGCTGTATCTATGGGGAGAGGCCAAGATTTTCAGTTTTCTCCCGTTTGGGGAGGGCCCTGTTGCTGTTGCATTTAACTATGCTTAGCTTTCTTAGCCTTGTATTAGTTTTTGTGCTATTTCAAAATGGCGGAAACCCGTGTTGCCAATTTTCAGCAGTGGGGGCTGGTCTTGCAGGAAGGGGTACAAAATGGGACTCAGGTTGAACGCTCCATAGGGCATGAAAGGAAACAAGAGATAAGGAATGGCTACCTTCCGTAGTGCTGTAGATTTCCAGATATTTCTACGTGTATGGGGGAATCTCTTCCTGCCAACTGAAAGAGAAGAGATATTCAAGGAAAGCTTTGGTTTCTTTCAGCAGACGAAACTTGTGCATGGAATTGTTTCCCTTTCAGCCCGGGAAGCCACATGTTCCAGTGGAAGACAGGGCACCCAACTCACCTCGGGCTCCATATATCTTGGAAACAGCGATGTGGTGAGGTACTTGTACAAGATTCTCATGTCTTCTTGTTCCAGTCCACTCCTGGAAGGTGAAAAAGGCTACCTTAAAGCAAGTTTAATGTTTCAGCTGGTCAACTCTTTCAAGCAGTTAAGTTGACTCCCACGAACCTGTCTAGGCATGCTGGGTCAGACAACTGGTTTTGGACTTAATACCCTCTTCTTTAACTGACAGCAGCTGCTCAAGATCTCAGAAAGAGAAGGGGTTTTGCTGTGTTTGCTTGGCTTCAGTTTGCACGCTCTACGACCGAGCGCCAACCTTGCCTTTGGTGCAATGGTGTTCACCACTCTGAGTGAAGCACCAAGAAGTGAAAAGGAAAGACCCCCAAACGCTTGTCAAAATCTCATCACCTGCACTTCTTGGTTCTGCGCTAGCTAGATGGAGCCATCCTTTCCGTTTGACCTAGAGGCATGCCACCAACTTCCAGGGAAGGGGTGGAGAAGGGCCCCATCTAGCCCTAAATTATAAGCTACTGCTACATTTAGCAACTGGTCTTAACTACAGTAAATCAAATGCCTCAAATCTGAAGTCAACGTTTTATATTAAAACTGGAGGAGCCTCTTTGAATCCCATTCTAAGTGGTAATTATTTTACACAGCGCTCTATAGATTGCTTTTTATCTAAGCCTCTTCTCTCGGCTCCTTAATCACTTCTGAATAGGAAGCCCTTGAGCTGCTGCCCTGAAAATGAAACTGGAGGCGGACAGCTGTGCCGTGTCAATAAACACCCTGAAAGCAAACACAGCTGAAGAGAAGCCCCCCCCCCGCTTCGATTACATCGATGCCGCAAACTGCAGGCGCTCCTTTGTTTCTGTTTAAAATGCAGCATTTTTTCTGTGTGAGGTCAAAAGTGTGAGTTGAAAATCGGCTACCGTTCAAAGTTCTGCACCTGTTTTATTTCTTTCAAAATTGAAGATGTTCTTCGGCATTTGAAAGGACTAAGATTCTGGGAGGCTGTGAGTTGAATAAAATATATATATATGTTTCTTCCTTTTTTCCTTGCATCAAGTTGCCACAATGACGTCCTTACGTCAGAAACAACGGCTGTGATTCAGCTAATCCCATGCTCAGAAACTGCTTGGTTCCTTTGTTACCGACCTTTTTCGTATATGTGAGGAAAGATTACATTTAATGCTTTTTCAGCTTGGAATAAAGGCAAGCTCTTCTTGCGAGCTATACCTGATAGCCCTGTTAAGTTGTGAAGAGCGTGGCGAAAATGAACAGAGAAATTCTGCCCTCCCTTTGTCACACTACAAGAACCCTTCAGTACATAATGAAGCTGAATCATGGACGATCCCAGACAGGCACAAAAGGAAGGACTTCTTCACACGGTGTGGATGGAACAAAGGAATTGGCTGCACAACCTCAAATAAGCACACATACACTGCTTAAATCTTAGCCCTCCAGACCGGCACTTGCTGCTGCTTTTCCAACACTCTAAACAAACTTCTGGAACAGCCCTGGTGGCTGCTTTCACACATTTCATCTGGTCCTCTAAGCCACTTCTTTAAAAAAAAGAATTCTATCTTGCTGTCCTTCCTAAAAAGAGGTCAAGATAGCATATATTCATTTCTCAAGGCCCCTTTTATTCTGAAGTTATCTGAGGGCAAGCAGGATGGCTATCGTTGCTCAGATGGACTCCTTGGTTTAAGTCGGATACTCCACCCGCTCTCCTAGGCATATTTTGGGCTGGTGTCAATTTGATTTTTCTAGCTGCTGCTCTTTTACATCATCCGCACGTGATGGGGTACAGCATAAAAGGGAAATGTTTTCAAAAGCCATATGCATAAAAAGGCCAAGTATATTCTGGATAGTACAGCTTGTGCTTACTTAGATTAGCATTAAATTTGGGTAGCCTAAAAGTCGAAGGGCCACCATGCTGACTACAGAAAGCAGAAGACAGCTGGATTAAGAACTTTAGAGTTAGCACAAGTCATATTTGGAAAACAGGGTGGCATGACAGGGAACTAATATATTCTGTGACCTGGGAAACATAGGGGATTTTTCTCTTCCTTATGCCTCGGTCACATGGAAGCAGAGTGCTTTGCACATTCCTACTTTTATGGTGAGACATATGCGTGCAGGGAAGAATGCGGAGCGTGCCCAGGGAGATTTTACTCAATGTGAGTTTGCACACAAGCCCACCGCTTCATCCTGTATCATGTGTATTTCACATTCCATTGCGATAGCCATCTGCTTAAGCTCCTCAAAGGCATTCTGGTACTCACCAGATGAGCTGATCGTTGTAGAGGAAGGCTGTGTATTTGACTATGCTTAAGCTTTCTTCCATCTTATTGATGAATGACTGGATTTTCAAGTAAGTCATCTTGTCTAACGGAAAGAAGCTGATTCCGCAGAAGACGTCCAGGAGATCGCAGGAGTATAAGTGAAGCGTTTGCAAGTACTGGAAAGCAAATGGAAGAAAACATTTGAACTTAGAAAACCTGGCTAATTTTGCTGCTATGCCTCAATACTGTAACTTCTCTGATCAACTTGAGTAACACATTTCTCACATACGTTGGCTGGGTTCACACATCATGCTAAGCCATGGATTAACCGTGGCTTGCTGAAGAAGCAACGACTGGCTGAATGCACCTGACAGATTAACCAAATCCAAACAAAATCACATTCTGGCTTAGTGTGATGCATGAGAGGGAAAAGTGTGATCAAAGCATCCTTCTTTGAAGCAGTCTTCAAGAAGAAAGCAAAGGTCTGCTGCACTGGTAGAAAAGTGATGGCTGAATGGGAGTAACTATCATTTGAATTTTTTAAAGAAGTTCTATTATATGCTTCATTGGTAATATTCCGTTCTTTTGCTTTAAAACCGCTACAGACGAAACTTTATGTTGAGCATCAAAGCAAACAGTTTAGAGATCCCCCACAGTGCTCTCTGGGATGTTCTAAGATGTTCACCGATTGTGGTATCCAAGACTGTGCTGGGTTTTGACATCATCTTAGGGAAGCAAAATAATACCTAGCACGTTCTCCCAATGGACTTTCAAGAAACAGGGTAAGAAGAGTATTGAAGCTTTTGAACTTCGGTGTTGAAGACTCCTGAGAATACCGTGGACAGCCAAGGAAACAAATCAACGGATCATCGAATAAATCAGCCCAGAGTTCTCACTTGAGACATAAGTGACCAGGCTCAAATTACCCCACTTTGGACACATTATGTGAAGACCCTGCTCTCTGGAGAAGGCTGTAATGCTGGGAAAGGTGGAAGGAAGGAGGAGGAGGAAAGCACGACCAGCAGCAAGATGGAAGGACTCAGTTACAGTGGTGCTGGGTGCACTGTTGGAAGACCTGAAGGACCAGGTTAGGAATAGATCATCATGGAGAAAATCTATCTATGCAGTTGCTAAAAGTCAACACTGACTTGATGTCACATAACCAGTTAATAAATGTTCTCCCAATAAAAAGTTACAGGAGAAGGTAAGCGCTGAAAGACCAAATTAAAAAAAATCTAGTTGTAATGACTGCCTATCCAAAACAACAATCAGACTCACACAGGACTTCTATGGAAATCTGATTGAATGATGAATAGTATGCAGGATCACAGGCAAACCTGAGAATACCAAAAGCGCAGGATTTCTCCCAATTAACCTACAAGCAATCTCAAGCCCCTCCCCCAGAGTCAGTACAATTCCATCCCCCTGCAGGTGTTTGTAACAGTTGCTGGCAGTCTTCGGGTAACGTCCTTGACCAGTTAAGATAGCCCAAAGGTGCACTCCTCCCGGCTCGCATCATGCAGCTCACTGCCTGGCACCAAGGAGCAGTAGCAGCCCCCTCCTGGACAACAACACGTGTCAGCACCAGCGTGGCATGGGAACTCGTTGCGATGTTTCAGGAACATGGGAACAGGAACCGTGACACTAGTGGCCATTACCACTCTTCTTACTATAGACTCTTGCCAGGGTTCAAAGCAACCCCATCCATCCATCCATCCATCCATCCATCCATCCATCCATCCATCCATCCATCCATCCATCCATCCTAACCCATTATGCCTTTCCAGAAGAGACTCCAGGGCAAATCAACTGCCAAACTCTTAAACATCCACTTGTTGTTCAGATAATAAGATAACAAGGACTTACCCGATGGAAGAATTTCTCCAGCCTGTCTTTCAGAACTTGTACGCCTCCATCTTCCATGGCTTTTCGGAACGTGCCATTAAAAAGCTAATCGTTATTTACAAGAGAAAAAAAAAATTAATGGGGCGATTAAGTCACCACTTAATCCACACCTTGTTTTTCAAGATATAAACATTTAACCAAGAAAATGAAGTGTTGGCCTTGTAATACCAGCTTCCTGGATTCAAAGGGAAATATTACACCTGGCTGCATAGCACTTAGGACTCTATTTACAGAAGGCTTACAGCAGATGACAAACACTGTATATTTCCGATTGTTAATGTGTGACATCTTTCCCCCTTAACCAATGTATTGCAGAAATAGTGCCCATCACATCAATGATGCATGTATGAGAGTTAACAGTACATTAATTAATTAATTAATTAACATCCATTAATTAATTCCTTTCCCATCCTGATTATCACTACTTCAGCCAAGGCATTTTTTCCCCAACTGGCAGAGTGATTTGCAAGATAAGCTTGCTGTTTTGAATGAAAAGACTAACAAGAGATGGCCGCAAAATCGGGAAGGGAAGACATCGGACCATATAAAGAGAAGATGAAGCGTTAGGGACTTAAAAGTTCTTCAAGGCTTCTTCTCATAGTGCCAAACCATGGTTCAAGTCAAGAGCCAACCAATTCTGCAAAAGGTTGAACCTGCTCAAGAAACTCTGGAGTTAACAGAAAGCAGTTTGGAACAGAGGACAGCATCCAATTGCTTAGAAAGCTTCTTTTTCTTCTAGCCAGCCACACCTTCTCAAACTCTGGAGGGTGAAGGTAACTCACATTTAGAAAAAATCATGTTCAATTTAGGCAACAGCCAGCTAATTATAGCCTGTTCAAAAAACAACAACAACAACAACAACAACCCGGCAACCTCAAAAGATCAGTTTGATGTTTTAGAGAAAACTGAGCCATCGCTGTCATTTGTCTTGCCAAAATAACCCCTTCAAATGCAGGAGCACCTGCCCCTGCAATTGCTATTTTGCCCTTTCTGCCTTTTTCTTTCTACAACATGCTAGATCATAAGCCCTTCTTTTAATCTGTGTGCTGTCAGGAGGGCACAAATATAAAGATGACATGGAACAGTTCAGGACAAGAAGTATTATGAAAGAAACAAGCCACTGAATAAGTGTCAGTAAATATTCGGCACTGACAACATATTTCTGCGGCTGGAAAAACTGGAGTAAAGTATTAGTTCAATTTTATTTTAGGGGGGTAAAGGCTGTTTTACCCACTCCAGCCTAATTAACAAAAATTACAGTAAAACTGACCTTGTACATGTTGTAACATTGCTGTAACACCGAGCTATAAACTTTGTCCTATAAGATATTCAGAATCAAAAAGTTATTACAAGAACAACACGAAGAGAAATATTTTGACTGGGGATGCATCGAGGTACATAGGCTTATTTTCCAGAACAACATACTATATTTTGCTGATTGGCACATTTCCAGCAATCAATAAACAAGGACTCCTCTCCTTTGACACTTTGTACGTGTGGGTGAGTTCCCCAGTCTCTATTCCAAAGCCCCATTTATGCCAGGGACAAAAAGGCACTCCAAGGGGTTGCAAACTGCCCCATTAGATGACTTTTGCTTTGAAAGGAACCTTTCTAGGGAAAATAAGTCAACAAATCCTGAAAACCAGCTCCAGCTGAATTGGATCCAGATGCAAAGAAACTACAAGCAGTGGGTCTGGCTTCGGAATATTGTTATTATATGTTATAATAATGTTAGTCACACTAACCGTAGCTCGTTTATCCCATATATTTCAGGGCAGCTAGGGTGACTTAGGGTGAGCCCAGCCCTATAATGCTACCATTAAAACAGCTGGATCTCTGCAGAAACATGCAAGAGGAAAAACAAACAAAGTCCGATGGCATTGAAGATTTTCATACCAAATCTTTGAGAGTGGGAGAAATGCCACAAATGGCAGCTTTCCCCAACCGGGTCCTATAAATATCTTGAGGTTACTATCCTGCTTAATTTTCTTCTTTAAAAAACTAAGCTGGGGAGGTCACCACCTTTTGGAGTACAGGTAGTCCGTCCTCGACTTATGACCACAATTGGGACTGGAACTTCCATAGCTAAGAGAGGCGGTTGTTAAGTGAGTCACACCCGATTTTATGACTTTTGCCATGGTCATTAAGCTAATCATGTGGTTGTTAAGTGAATCTGGGATCCCCCACTGACTTTGCTTGTCGGAAGCCAGCTGGGAAGGTCGCAAATGGTGAACGTGTGACCCCGGGATGCTGCAACCATCATAAATACATGCCAGTTGCCAAGTGCCTGAATTTTGATCACGTGACCGCAGGGATGCTGCAATGGTCCTAAGTGTGAGGACTGGTCACAAGTCACTTTTTCAGCACCGTAGTAACTTTGAACAGTCGCTAAATGGATGGTCGTAAGTCAAGGACTACCTGTACAGAATTTCAGAAATTATTTACAGATCTTGGGAGAAAGGCCAGAAAGGGCGAGCCTTGAAGTGTTCAAGTCATAAAGAGAGGGAAAATAACACCATATTTGCTAATATTTCCAACGTGACAGCTAATTATTACCAGTAACTCCTCTTCTTGGTATTCAATGACTGGTTTGCCATCTCTGTGTTTTTCTATTATTGGATTCCGTACAACCTTGAAAATGGAACAAAACAGGCATTGGGTAATCATCTGGAGTTTCTAGTGCCCTCTTCAAGGTAATCAATATATAAAGCAGGATCAACAATATACAAAGGAGAATCAACTAAAAAACAGGAACAAAGTCTCCAAGAATGCATCTCATTTTGTTAATTAGACAAAAAGATGCCAATGGTCGCATCATAACACCAATTTAGTAATTTAAAACTAAACGATCAGTTAAGAGGAAAAGAACTTAATATAAGCCCTCTATGTCTACATCCAAGTACATAAATGCAAAGGGGAAAACAGATAATTGAGAAAGGTTTCTCTTTTTAAAAACTTCAGAACATCTTTTTATTACAACCTTGCAAAAGGACCATATGCTGGATTTCTTAACATCTGTACTATACCAGTGATATCAATTATCCATGTGCTCCAAACAACATTTAAAGTGTTAGTGTAAATTTACAAAAGGTGCATGGCTATCTTAAAGAGCTCTTTCTAAGAGTCTGTCCAGATCCTAATTCAAGACTTAATGCTCTTCCCTTTCATCACTGGTGATGTAAGTCCAGGCAAAAAGGTTTACTTTTTTAAAAGGCACTGAATTCTGGGCTGTTTGTCAAGCTCTGTGCCCTCCCACTTTTTTCAATAAGCCTTAAAGCCTGACATGCTTTTAATGTTTGTTGCTTTGCTCTTTTATTAGGGTTTAGCCACACTGCTACTCAAAAACAATGTATATTACATTTGTTTCATTTAAGCTATAATGTTTTGCATGTTTTCCCTTTTGTAGGCTCTTTTGAAAACATTCAGAGAACAGCAGGCTGCTGCTGATCTAAGCAATCAACTTAACTGGGCTTTCTTTTTCTCATTTGTAAATTAACGCGGTGGTGCTGCGGGTTAAACCGCTGAGCTGCTGAGCTGGCCGATCAGAAGGTCGGCGGTTTGAATCCGTGTGACGGGGTGAGCTCCTGTTGCTAGTCCCAGCTCCTGCCAACCTAGCAGTTCGAAAACATGCAAATGTGAGTAGATTAATAGGCACCACTTTGGCGGGCAGGTAACGGCATTCCGTGTAGTCATGCCGGCCACATGACCACGGAAGTGTCTTCGGACAAACGCCGGCTCTTCGGCTTTGAAACGGAGATGAGCACCACTCCCTAGAGTCGGACACGACTGGACTTCATGTCAAGGGAAACCTTTACCTTTACCTTAAATTAACTACAGGAGGTAGAGGAAGAAGAGGAGAGGATTTTTCTATTGGCTCTATTGAAAGACTAACTACTTTTGGCTCTGTCAAACTGTCATCCAGCAGTAGTTATTCCATCAGGCTCCTGAACTGTTTCCACTAAATCCACCAATTCTAACAATCATAGCTAAGAAATGGGGCCTGTCTTTGCTTCCCCCCACTTCCTATCCATCCCTTTCCCCCCCCCTTTGGCGTCTACAGCATGGATTGTTCAATTATTCATCTGGAAACTGTTCTAGAGACATTTTCAGCTTAATGCGGGGTATAAAAATCTGACGGACCTTCAAGAAATTACAGAGAAATTACATAAAAGAATAGTATCATGCATTTATATACCATAACCATCCAGAAATTTTCTTCCGGTTCATTGAAGAACTGTCTATTTTTCTGGGTATGTAGGGATTTTGCAGGTTTTGTAGGACTAAAGGTCCTAAGAGGAAAAAAATATATACAAATGAGCATAATTTAACTATTTGTTAGGACCAGGGGTGTCCACTAGGCATGGTCACAAAAATCAAGAGGGCATCTGTAATGGTGCAATCAGAGCTCCACGTTGTTTAATGTGCATCACAGGCACCATCTTCACTTTTTTAAACTTGTGAACAACTCTGATTAGGATGTTTCATTAATATTTAGGCTATATTAAATGACTTCCAACATCCATAAAACTGATTAACAAACTGCCTGAATTAATCAAACAGACTTCGAGAAACTGCAGATAGAACAAGCAATGACTTCATGTTTTATAGCTGGCTTTACCTGAATGGAGATTTAATCGGAAACCAGTTTCAAGTTGGCTGATAAATCGTAGTGTAAGTAATATATAAACAAAACCAACGTGGACTGCGGAAATTTAGTTTAATCCCTAATTAGCCAAGAAATCCACAGGACAATTTTAGTCCTATAATTATTTTTTTCATAGGCTTGCTGGAAACACAAAACCAACCAGATAGAAAAGGAAATAGATGTATTGTCTTGGGTGAAATGTGGGATCAGTAGCATCAGTAACAAGCCTCAAGAACATCAAGACGACATGTGTTGTGACATCATCATGGAATTAATATTTTTGGCCAAGGTTCATGACACCATTCCACCCCATGCTCCCCACGGATGCCTGTTTGGGGGATATTAATGGGTGAAAAAAATCTTGCATGAACGAAGAACAAGCAATTTCTGTAAATCAAATCATGGTAGGTATATTTGAGAAAATTACAGGGTTAGATGGTGTAGTCTAGTGGTTCTCAACCTTGGCAACTTGAAGATGGGTGGACTTCAACTCCCAGAATTCCCATGGCTGGCTGGGGAATTCTGGGAGTCGAAGTCCACCCATCTTCAAGTTGCCAAGGTTGAGAAACACTGGTCTAATCTGACCATCACCTGGCCAAAGTGCTTTTTTGATCTGGAAAGAGCCAGGTAAGCTTGATTCTTCTCACAAATAAAGGAGAGGAGATATACAAACATACAGACTGTTCTACCTTGTGAACTGAACAATGGCCTCGCATAATCCAACATTTCTGATCTTTTCATTCTTTTCTACTTCATTTGGGTAATAGAAGAGAATCTTCTTTTCTTCCTGAAAAAGGAAGAAGAAAAGAAACACCTAATTCATTATTTTAAATAGATCTATGCAAACACCTTGAAATACAGGTCTTCACAACTCACTGCATTTTACATATTAACCTATTTTATTCACAAATCTATGAATAGGGCCCTTAAAAGATATATTGTGCTAAAATGCTATCACTCTGAAATATATCTATGAGATTTTTTTTAAAAAAGAAGGAATTTGCAGTTTTCAGCAAGACTTCTTAAAGAAAATAAGTATTATAGGACTGTGCTATGAAGGCCTCTCATTTAGCGTTTAATCTACATATTCAAACATTTTGCTGCCTACATTAACTTCTCCCCATTCTCCTCATAGATTATTTAGCTCTTTGTATTGCCTTTTAAACTGTATACCTGGGAAACGATAACTCAAATACATTCATATATGGGTATATAACTGGTCCCTGTGAAGCCAGCATCTGCAGCAAGTTTATATTTTGATCAGAACGATGACTTCTGATTACTTTTTAACATTTGCATATGTGTACACACACACAGAATACATACATACATACATTAACACATTTTGTGAGCTGCCCAGAGTTGCTTAGATGAGATTGACGGCCGTACAAATCAAACAATAATAATATTTTTACATATGTGTACGCACAAACTTATCTATATCTATCTACACACACACACTTAAACACACAAGTATATACTTTACCTAAATATACTTTTCCACATTTTACATGCACGTACACACCCATATACACCCATATATCTAGGCATCTATACTTTTTAACATGTGCATACACAGAATCTCATACACAAATACCTCTCTATGTATCTGCACTTTTTTACACACACACCCCTATACTTTTTCCCATTTTACATATGCTTACACACAACACCGCCCCCCCTCTCTATGTATCTCCATTTTTTACACACACACCCCAGCAACAGCCGCGCATCTCTCCCTCCCTCCCCCAGGGTCCACGGAAGGCCCTTCCCGCCCCTCCGCCCGGCTGGGCCTCCGTCGCTGGCCGGTCTGTCCAGGGAGAAGGGCCGCCTCCCACTCCGTCCCCTCCGCGGGGCGGCCCTGCGCCGGCTCGGCCGGACAGGCGAGAGCCGCTCCCGAAGAAGGCCCGGCCGGCGCTCCGGCTCCCCGCGTCCCTCGCCCGGAGGCTCCCGGGCCGCGCCGCCGCCTTCCTGCCCACCTCGCCCTCTCGCGTGCCCAGCCGCGGGTTGTACACGAAGAAGCCGAGCAGGTCCGGCGCCAGGAGCTTCTCGGGCCCGGCCCCCGACTCCGCCGCCGCCGCCGCCGCCATCCTGCCGGGCGGAGCGGAGCAGAGCAGAGCAGCCTCGGGAGCGGCAGGGGGCAGCCGCGGGGTGGCCGCCGCCGCCGCCTTTTCCAGCCGACCCGCCAGCGGCCTTCCCGCCGCAGCGAGCCCCGGCCTCGCCTGGCCCGGCCTGCCGCCGCGCGCGCGCCAATCCGGGCCAACCAAGAGCGGCGGCGGCGGGGCCGGCTGAGCCCGGAGCAACCAAGCCCTGGCCTCACCAACCGACCTTTCCTCTATCGGGCCGGCTGGGCAGCCTCCCGGCTAGCCAGGAGGAGGCAGCTCTATAAACGGAGAGGAAGAAAAAGCCCGGAAAGCCGAGGATTGTCATGGATGGCCATGAAAGGCCACAGAGGGTTCTCCCCAAGATGGGATTCTCGCAGTTCTAGGTAGGCTGGCCTTCATGTTGAAAATACCCAGGGGTTTTCACAGGCAGCTTCAGTCTTAAAGTGGGTCTGTCCTATCTTTGCAATAACAGGTTTTAATGATGCGCCAAGAAGTATGGTTTCCGCCTTTTAGGTTCAACCCTCGCCCGCCAAGGAACCAGCAGTCAAGAACTACACCTTGGTGGAGCAGCCACAGAGGCCTTGGAAAAGATTCTCAGATGTCATGATGCATCTATGCCAACAAGGATCAGATTCGTGCAAGCCATGGTGTTCCCTGTGACCCTCTATGGAAGCGAAAGTTGGACTTTGAAGAAGCAGGAGAGGAAGAGTATTGATGCCTTTGAACTTTGGTGCTGGAGAATACTCCTGAGAAGACCGTGGACAGCCAAGAAAACAAACTGAAGGATCATCAGACAAATCAACCCAGAGTTCTCATAAATGACCAGGCTCAAATTATCCTACTTTGGGCACCTTATGCAAAGACCGTGCTCTCAGGAAAAGGCTTAATGCTGGGAAAGGTGGAAATAAAGAGGAAAAGAGGACAACCAGCAGCCAGGTGGAGGGACTCAGTTACAATGGTGGTGGGGGCACCATTGGAAGCGCTGAAGGACCAGGTTGGGGACAGATTGTCATGGAGGAAATCTATCTCTGGGGTCGCTAGGAGTCAACAATGACTTGATGGCACATAACCAATCAAGAATTATGGCTATGTCACTGCCAAAGAGAGATTTCAGTCATGCTGAAATTCCAGTTTTAGTAAATACATAAAGATTCAATTTAAAGAGTCTACGGTCTATGCATGGGGCAGCCCTCTGGCAGATGCATATTTAATGTGAACGAACGCATGAATGTAAGCTGACAGATAGGCAGACTACTGATTTTTACTTTCACTTACGGGAATGCAAATGAAGCCAAACATTAATTGGTTCGCTGTACGGGAGAATTGGTAAAATGTCTTTGGGCTTGAAATGTGCAAGTGCCCCTAAGACTTTCAGAGCATTCTGCTTTGCATTGCTTATACCAGCTGTGTTGCAGTCGGATCTGGGCACATGCTCAACCCTTACCTGTACATATTGTAGACAGGAGTCCTTAGCACAGGCCTGTGCAACTAATGTGAGCTCTGCCAGGCCTTGCTCATTATGTGGGAGCACCAGGGGCCAATATGGGGGTAATTTCAGAAATTTTAAGGTGCAAAATAGGCTTCTTAAGCATCCCTGAAGCTTATGGAATCCATATCACTTTGTAAAACCACTCAACAAAACACACACAAATACATCCAGGCTCTTTTGCCCAGTTCTAGAAGCCTCAGAAAAGATGCTGGCAGCCCACTTGGGGTCACCAAGCCTCATTTTTTTCACCTTATCTTGCGTATGATATCTGGGAAGACAGAGCTCCCATCTTGACTTGGACAGATGCTGATACTCAAAGAGACATTTGTACGTTGTACCACAGAGACAATGACTGACGTCTACACTAGCACAAATTATCTTTATTCAGTAGCTTGGGAGAATTAAATCTAGAAATAGCACACAATTGAATGGGGGAAAACATAATGAAGGATCCTTGGGTTTGAAGGTCTCAAGAGAATGCTCTCAAAGCAACACAAGTTCTTCTGTCACGCAAGGCCACTTCCAGTGCTTTAGGACTGTACCATCTTCTGGAATTCTGCAGCAAAAGAAGAAGCAGTTGGAAGATTCTGAGTGGACTCCTCTGCAATTCTTCAGCTGGAATAGTTATCATACCAAAACTGAACTTTCATAACCAGAAGGAGTTCTAAACTCCTGATGGAGATTATTGTTGACTTTATTAGCCTTTTTGACTGACGGCTGTTGGAAATGGGATACTGGGGAATCTTTTCTCCATCGAGGGGACAAGGGCAGAATGTTAATTAGAGCTCGCTCTCCCTTTTTCTTACTGCCTCCCACATCAACATTTTCCTTGTTGAAGGTAATGGACAAAGCTGAGGAACTCCCAGTGAAGAGGAAAACATCTCAAACTATCAAAGCAACTCTTGGAGACATCTTTCTGCAGCTTAGCTTCACTGTCAGGAATCAATCATCTCAATCCGTCTGCTCAATTCACATTTTGAAACCAGTGTTTGGCTCGGAGCTCCTCCATATATGGAACCTGGAGCAATGATCCCATTCCTCCCCCAGCTTCCAAAGACAGCCATCGATCGATTACATTTCCTCATGTTTCTAGGTTCGGGAGGGATTGCATGATAGGACAAATCCAAGTCAACTGGGCTCATACCTTCTGCTCCAATTTTTCCATCTCCATCATGGTCTGCTGCTGCCAAAATTTTTTCAGTTTCTGTCACTGTTAACAAGCGAGCCTCAGCCTCAAACCTCTGGAGGAAATATCTAGGGAGAGGAGAAGAAATGCAGTTTCATGTGGTGCTAGTCTTTTGAGCTGACTTCATGGTAGGGAAAGCCCCAGATGTTTTGAAATCTCATGATATGTGATAAGAGACATAAGTATATAATGTGGGTGGAGCAAAGAGTTAAAGGAATGTTCTTATACCTCATAAACAGGTTACAACTCAAATTCAGAGATATCTGCCTCCACTGAAAAATTTCTCACTGTGGAGATGCAATTTTAAATGAAGGCCTCTAGGATTTACAAATGAGAAAGCAGAGGCATGCAGTACTGTTCTAGACAAACCTATTAGGAAGGAAAGTCCACGGACTTCACTTGGGCCTCCTCCCAAGTAAGAACGCATAGGATTGTACCCACTCAGAAAGTACAGTAAATAGAAAATCAGAGGAGGAAGAAGAAATTTGTGGAGCATCCTCACTTGAGCTCTTCTTCTTCAATGAATCCACTTTGATTACGGTCTAGGATTTGGAAGATATCTTTGAGTTGGCTGCTACTCTTTTTGGACATACCACTAAGCTGGAAGAATTTTCTGTGGTTGAAACTATCTGGAGCTAAAAGGAGAAGAAGAAAAAAGGACCATTGTAATGTAGGTCTTTGGAAAAAAGATGATAACTATCCTCCTCCTCCTCCTCCTCTCCATCCTCCTCATCTTATACAGTACATGCTATTACTGAAGATGCTCAGCTTATAAAACCTCTGTGTGTAAGATATTTAGATTTTGTTTGCACAGACATACTTCTTCCAACACGTTAAACCCAATCCCCTCAAAAAAAAAATGTGGACTGACAATTGTAAAAGTTGTCTTTTGGTCTAGTGGTTAAGGTGCTGGGCTAGAAACCAGGAGAGTGAGAGTTCTAGTCCCGCCTTAAGCACAAAGCCAGCTGGGTGACCTTGGGCCAATCCCCCTCTCTCAGCCCAACTCACCTTACAGGGTTGTTGTTGGGGAAATAGGAGGAGGAAGGAGTATTAGGTATGCTTGCCACCTTGAGTTATTTATAAAAATAATAAAGGGATAAAAAAAAAGGAAAGTCAAGTTAAGGGAAAGGGGCCTCAACATGTCAGTGGAAGCCTACAATCTTACACTACTATTAAGGATCAAAATGATTAGTTGCAAGTCTTGCTTGTTGGCCAGATAACCATAATAGAATCTTACATATTCAGAGAAACATCTCTTGATTCAAGAGATGTTTTAGGGCAAAAATTGTGGAGATACTACCCTCCACCAATCCTGAAGGGATCAGCCCACATTTAAGCTTCAAGACACCTTCTAAATTGGTTACCTGATAATTACTTCATTGTCAGACTGGTCCTGCTTTTGGTGATGCTGGAAATTCAGCCTTGTTTGTAAATTTCTCAAAGACTCACAAAAACAGTCTTAGGCTGCGTCTGAGCTTTTGGCCTGATTCAGTGAAGTAACTCTTAGTTTATTTACCACAATTTTGTCATACCTTGACAATCTTGGAGTGCAGCAGCAATATCAGAAGGACTAAGGAAGTCACTAATGCTCATCTTGAACTCTGCCAAAGGAAAGTAAGGCAAAGCGCTGTTTCAGAGAAGCAAAAACAGTACTTTCATTCAAGCAATACAAAAGGAATAATACGGGGAAGAAATGACTGGTTATGTAGACATTTGCTTTACAAATGTCTGCATAACCAGCATAATCTTTCATCAATCACTCTTGTTTTTATACATCACATTGAAACCCACCCACCCTCCCTCCCTCCCTTCCTTCCTTCCTTCCTTCCTTCCTTCCTTCCTTCCTTCCTTCCTTCCTTCCTTCCTTCCTTCCTTCCTTCCTTCCTTCCTTCCTTCCTTCCTTCCTTCCTTCTTCCAAATACCAGATTAAATATCCAGCTTTGTAGTTCATCCGAATCATAACAATCACAGTTAAGAGTGGAGACACAATTTTCTCCTACTCTCAAATGCTTCTGCCCTTTGCTGTTTTTGTAAATGTCTCCTTTAGACAGTTCCTCCAAGCATGGAAAGTTGCAAATTTCAGCTCCATTTCACAGGAGCAGGTATATACTTTCTACTTGTTCTCACCTGTATGGATTCACTGAACAGGGAAGACGGAGTCCCAAAGCACAAACGATTTCTAGCAGTGCTGCACCTTTGGCACACAGTTGTCTACCTAACTTATATACGATTCAACGGGTGACTGTAGCTACTTGGGTTACCTTTTCAAGGATTAGGTGCTCCATTTGAGACTGTGCTCAAGTGTCATGCTTAACTAATGAACTGGGTTTTGTCTTCCCCCTTCTATTTATACCCCAGAAGAATAGGATGGGGAAAAGTATAGAGACTCCCATTCTGATAATACAGTAATGTGCTAAGCATGAGAATGGGTATCGGTCCAACTTCTGTGGTTGTTCCAAGTATCAAGGCCCACTAAAGCAAGGTGGGTATGGAAAGGAGAACTTGGTGCTCAATGCTTTGAACATGGAAGGATTGGAACTGACATCTCCAAGGAGGTTTAAAATGAGTTGTATCAGAAACTCCGCATAGCTCTTATAACCAGCATCATCTGGGGACCATGAACCAAATGAAGTCCTCAAGCTGCTTTTGGAAGGAAGGGAGGGAGGAAGGAACAGAATATCAGGGGGGTCATGAGGAGTTACTGCCAGATTTCAAGGGTTGACAATACACCCACAGAGGGCCCACTCTGTAGTTTTCCCTTAGGACACTGAGATTCTGGAGATTAGCCTCAAAGCAAGACAACTTACTTCATGCAAGCAGCTTATTATGGGGCCTGATGAGCTGGGTTGCTCTTGGTTTCGGTATGGAAATCATTCACTATTCCTACTGAATGGTCTTCCTGAGAAGTTCATTTGAAAGTAAAAGGGAACTAGTCCTTCAGAAAGAGTTCGACAGAAAGGATGAAAAACACTCTCCCCCCAATAAATAAATAAAATATTGAGAGAATACAAAGAATTGCTATAAGAGGATTTTGATACCCGCAACGTATAAATCTTAAGCCTCTCCATTTTCAGTCTAATCCCACATTGATAATACATATAGGTCTTACCCAAGTAGTGTGGATCCTGGGAGTGAAGGGAGAAGCTCTTCTCTTACTGTGTGTGCTTCTTTAGAGTGTATACATAAGTTGTGCAGCAGGTCCTTTTGTCTTTTTGTAGGTTTGACTGACACGTGTCATTCACAAGGTCCATGCAGAGATAATGCCAGGACACCTTTAGAGATAACATTTCCCTTCTGGAGACTCTTATCTTAAGAGGTGTGTAAGGGCTCTTGGTTGTAAACACAGAGAATTGTTTCTTCGAAGGAACAGTGATATCTCAGCCACGCCTGATGCAACCAGGATGGCTTATGAGTTGTCCCCTTGGAGTGCATCTTGCTTGGTTCAGCTATGTTGGCTGGTGAATTGTCTCTTTCTAATATACACCCTGACATCTCGAAAGAAAAATAGGGTCAATCAACGGGTGCTGACACCCAGTTTCAGCTCCTTCTCTAACTGGTATATGTATTTTTCCCTCCTTAGGAATGCATCTTTTATCGATGTTCAGATAGATTTCTACCGATGGTGGGCCAGAAAACCTTTAAAGCAGAGATGCAGAAATAAAGGACTTCTAGTTGTGAAATAACTTTTGGCCCGATCTTTTCCTTCAGCAATTATTGAGTGAAACAGCTCAAGGGAATTGACTGGTAAAGGGCCAGGAAAGTCAAGGAAGTCAGCAAAAGGAAGACTGGGATCCTTTCAGTGTGAAATCCCATCCCAGAATTCCACATGATCCTAATCCTGCCTGAGTGGTTGGTTTCCACTGTGAAACAGAACTGCATTTCAGAACGAAGAAAAGGCTTCCATACAGGTGACAATCTATACTTACTTGCACTTCTTTATTCATTGATGATAGCTTTCATCTCAAGCATTGCTTTCTGTCTCCCTTAATTAGAATAATGACATCTCTGGGGTGGACGACATTGATAAGAGGGCAGCTTAATTACATCTCTCCCCAAATGGAACCTGAAATACATATACTGGAGAGACAGGAGAGATGGAATTTGAATGGTCTCTCTTTTATCTTTAACTATTCATTTTTCTCAATCTCATCATTCCTGTTCGATGGGAAGGGAATAAAGATGTCCTAACAAAGAAGTAATTTGTGTGAAGCAGACAAATGTAAAAAAAAAAATCCCTTTTCTATGGTGATCTCTGGTGTAAATCTCAGAGCTGTCTCCAGAAAGTCCAAAATTAAAGGGGTAGAAGTTCTGACTTTTTCCTGGTCCTGGGCTACTAGAACTTGGCAGAGCGCTGGCTTGTAATCCAGAGATATTGTGCAGCTCTTCTGTTGGGTAGCTATAAGATTTGATCACATTTTCCTTTTAAAGTCATCCAACCTCAGTCTTTCCCAGACTGGATGCCCTTCAGATATTCTTCAGTTCCCAGCATTCCCCGGCTGTCTTGGCCATTGCTTGGAGTTCTGGGAGTTAAAGTTCACGTAGGACTTCCAGGTTGACAAAGAATGTCCACCGCATTTGTGCAGTGAATGCTGTGAATTAAGCAAATTTCATTCATGAGGAAATGCTTTCAGGGCTTCAGTGGTAGAGGGATGATGCAAAATAGGTGCCCCCCTCCTCATTTTTAGAGGCAAGTGGATAAATCCCCTTGCTGATTTTCAACCATTATTTCTGAAGGAACAGCAGAGCAGTGAGAATTGCTTAAAACAGCCATGGCATGTCATTGCTTTTGATGGGAATCTACTCCCTACTGTAGGCATTTTCTCACAAAAGCTGATTCTATGAAAATGTCTTGGTTTTTAAAGGGCCACTAGATTTTTCATTGCTATTGTTTGCGTGCAATCTATCACAATATCTCTTTAAAAAGACTATCAATTCAGTGAACTCCTTAAATTTTCCTATGTTGAAATTATGACATTCACTGTGGTATTATTTGTGTATTTATTGATGTAATGCTTTTATATAGTCTTCCTGCTAAGGCACCTGAGCCAGTTTCCTGTTTTCAAATATTAAAAGGAAACCATTACTAGCAAATAATCAGTCACGTTTTCTTGGGAAGATTGGAGATCCTTTCCAAAGATGATGCCATCAGCACATAGGTGTGAAACTTCCTTGCTTCTTCCTAGGAAAATGCCCAAATCAGAGATAGTTTCTGGAGTAACAGTATAGTTCCACCCGCTTACATCCTTAAGATTCTACAATTTGAAACCAACCGTAGATCACCCCTGCTGCTCTAACTGCCGTTTGATATTCTCCATCTGATGATCGTCAAAACAGATCATCTAGAATCACCATGGTGACTCAGTAACACTATCTTACGGCTGTCAGTGGTGTAATCAGGGAGAACCATCTTTAATTGTTGAATTATTTAGGTTTTCCTCTGTTAATTCAACAGTAAGATGGCCTTAAAGATTAAGGGATGATTAACCATGTAGAAAACATCTCTCAAGAACTGGTGAAAAAGCTGCAAGTATCCAGCTGTGTGTATTGTTATTGGCACATCTTCTGGGATTCCAACACACAGTTGGCCACCAACTTAAAATAATCATCACAGTACACGTTAAGAAGAAGCTGCGTGTGTGGTACTGCTGAAAGGACATGTCATGAGTACTGATGGCGAGCAGGAGGGGGCCTCTATCCAGGGGGGAAAACGCATGCGTAGTACTGAGGAGGTAAGCAGCCATTCAAAGAGACACAGATCAGACCCGCCTTGACTTTTGGGGTTTATCTGTCTGGGTTTTCCCACGCTTCTTCAGTTTGTTAGGATTTTCTGTCTAATGTAGCAGTAATAAACACTAGAGACCTACTCCTCGTCTCAGCGTGGTCCCTGACTGTTAGGACAGGATAGTTGCTTAGAACAGCTGGACATGCAACATTAATTCTTGTTTATGGGATATGTCTTTAACTCTTTGCCACATAATGCAGTAGAGGCAGATGCTACATGGCTTTTTAAAAAGAGTAGACAACTTCTTGAACAGATTCATCAACAGGCACCAAACCTGATTATTGAAATAACTTATTGCAAAATATGAAGACAGAGAACTCAGAGGTGTGACCATGGCCTGTTTTACCTTTGGAAAATCTAGATACCCAGTATTGGAAGAGAAGTGTAAACTAAGAGTCTGCATTTTCCACCTGTGAGGCAGTGTAGAATGCAGGCATCTCCTGTTGTGTTCATCAGGCTCCCTGCTCCCTGGTTAAAAAAATTATAAAGCAATATGAAATGGGAAGTTGGTGTGTTGCAAAATGAATGCCAGTTTCCGTCATTCCCCATTGTTTCCAAGAATGCTTCATAGAGACCATTTAAGTATTTCTGGAAGTTGAACCTGCTGGATAGCTACAGGTCAATTTTTTTTTTTTTTTGAGATGTCAGTGTCATTGCCCACTCAGGAGGGACTATCTCCTGAGTCTCAAAACTAGCTGTTGGGACAGAGTTCATTATCCAACACTGCTAGCTTGTAGGGGCAAAAGAGCTGGTCTTTGAAGCCCCCCAGACCCAGGCAACCATTAAATCTGATGGCTGCACCAGGGTCAAACTCCAATAGCTATCTACGCCCACAATATCTGCTTTACTACAGAAGGCTGTACTTAAGTTACCTTAATGAATTAATTCCAAGAAGTATTTCCGGTGGCGTCTTAGATGAGCTGTCCCAAGTGGAACAGCCTGACCCAGTAGAGATGTTAATTTAAATCTAAGAAATTACTGGCAACTGGAAGCTGGATGGGCCCAGAGACAATGCAATTATTCTCAGTTTTCCAGAATAGGGAGCAAGCTGCAATTTGAGTCCAGGCAAGCTCTCCTCCAGTTGCAATAGCTAAGGAACCAATCAGTAGAGAGGCAGACCACATTTTGTGGAAGAAGAGAAGACCTGGCAGTGAAAACAGGGCCTCTTTTTGTGTTGTGACTAGGCATGGGATTTAGATTGGGGAAAATTGCCCAAGAAAGGCCTCCATCAATTTAATGCTTTCTTTCCAACCAAATAGTGTTCTTTTCTATATTTTCTCCTCCACCTGTTAATGTTCTGAAGATGACAGGTTCTAGAGATTTCCCGAGCAGATTACCCTGGTACCACTTTTCACTTCTAGCCCAATGTAACTCCCTGCCATTTTCCCATCTCATTTAGCAGCCTGAAGGATTATGGTGAGTGCATGTCCCAGTGTCAATTGTCTTCTGTTCTAAATCTGACCAGGGTGGTCCTCTTCATGGCCTCATCTGTGGCTGTGGTTCACATGTGATGCCTCAAAGTAGGATCTTCTTGGTGGTGGGTCCCAGTTGTGGAATTTTCTCCCTGGGGAAGTTCAACAGATCCCCCATTTGGTGCAGTTTTAGAAGACAGATATCTGCTTGGGAGGTAGATATTTCTTCAGGTCTAGAATGCTACCAAGAGATGTATATTCTGTTGGTCAAGAATTGATGGGAGGTTCTCAGTTGTTTTTATCGTCATAATAATACTAATAATTTATTAAATTTATATGCCACCCAACTCCCAGAGGTGTATTTTATTGGTTGTCTTGTTTGCAGTATTACCTTCCTGTCTTCCAACAAGGTACCAAGGATGGGTGGACTTGCAAGTAAAACAAGAGTACCAATATCAAGTGGTTTTATATTTCTAAATCTTTCATTTTTTTCTTGCAATTATTAGTGATGCTGGTTTTTGACTAGAATGTCCTTGTCTTGATTTCCAGAAACGTTGGTTTCCTGTGCCTCTACTTCAGGAATGGATACTACACAGCCCATGGGACATATCCTCAGTCCCAGCATCTTATTTGTAAACCCCTTCTGGAGCCCCACCAGATTTGATGGCAAACCAAGGGAATTTCTGTGTGGTTTTTCATTTAAAAAAAAAGAGAGGGCAAAAGGAAGCAAAATAGATGTGGGAAGCCTCCACTAGCTTAAAACATTTATTTTGCTTTTTTTCAAAAACCAACCCCATAAAAACCTAAACATTGTCCTTGTCCACTCTGGAGATGTCATTATGTCATTACTATGCCTTCCTGTGGCCAGAAGAGATGGGGAAAATGCTTTGATTTTTTTCATTTTCTGCATTTTGTAGAAATGTACCTCATTTTGCACCACCACACTGTTGCAGAGGATCAGGTCCTAAAGCAGGAGTGAGAGTTTGGATCATGTACACTTTCTTGCAATGACTGAGTCATTCCCCACCCGAAACATGTTTATATGAACCCTAATTCAGGCCATGCTTTAGATGCAACTGATCTGAGCTTCCGTTTTCTTCCTTCTTTGTCTGATTTATTATGGACCATAGTTGCAGATCTGGCACAGACCTTGAACCCACACAGCAAGGACATTTTTAAGAACCTGAATGAGTTTGAAGCTAGCCTGTTTTGAGTTATGGCATGTTCATTCATCATTTAAACCAAGCAAGGACAGGAATGTCACAATGGCAGTGTCATCCACAAAGAAACAGGCTCAGAATCTGTCAATGGTGAAGTCACTTTATACGGATGATTGGACAATTCCACTGAGTAAGGGGTTTTATGAAGCTGGTTAGGTAAGGCAAAGACCAGTTTAAACCTTCTTATTTAATTATTTTTTCCAGTATCATGTCATATACCCTGATGGGAAGGAAGGCAGATGCTTGTTAACTCTTGATGCAGATATCTCTTGGAAATCTCACCCTCTCTGAGTAGTCCTAATAGACCCTACCCACAAAAGGAAATATCCAAGTTCTTTCCCTTGGGCTCCAACTTTGTCCCGCTTTTGATGTAGAGAGCCCTTTTAATTATGAATTTTACAACACTAGACAATAATAAAGATCAAACAGTGCATTGTGAGTTAACACAGTTCCTGAACAATAAGAAACAAGATGCTGGCAACTGTCAATGCCATTTCACTGTATAAAATGTATAAATAAATAGTTGACTTGCAATAAGAAAGGATGTTGTACAATACAATTTGCTTGGTCTTCCTCTTGAATCACTTTAACCCTTTGTAACCAGGACTACAAACTCTGGAAAAGAAAAGAAAAGAAAAAAGTTTATATTATTTTGAACCTTGTCTTCTCAAACCAATAGATATAGGTTCCTAGATAATCTTGGATAGCAGATGCTAAAGAAAACAGAGCTTCCATTCCATTTGTTATTTGCTTGTTCTATTTATCAATATATATAAATTTATTATATAGCCTTAGGAATTTGTTTCATCGATTGATTGTCCCCATATCAAGATGGCAGACATAACTCTTAGCACAGTATATCCTCGTAACAACAACCTTTGGAAGAGGTTGGGTTGAGGGATACAAGGCATATCCATGTGGGACTTTGCCCTCCCTCTGGATGATTGATTGATGAATTGGTTTCATGTACCACTGTAATCACTCAGACTCTCAGCAGTTAGCCACAGAATTAAATCCGTTCTGCTAAATAATTCGAAACCTACTGATGCTCCCCCTCTAGTGCCTGGGTGATGATATTTGAGCAACAATGCGCATTGCCCATCATGCTGGATATCGAAGAAGAGACGCTATTAATGCTTCCTTACCTTCCACACCAATTTTGCCATCTCCATCAGTGTCACCTGCTTTCAGAAATTCTGCAGTCTCCTTGTCAGTCAGGTCTCTGGCTTTGCCATCAAAATTCTGCAGGAACTTCCTAGCGGGGAGAGATGGTTAGATTAGGGCCAGGATGACAAACCAGAGGGAAACATTTGATCAACGTTAGTCATGATTCTCTTCTTTTTGGTGGGTTAAAAAACCAAACCAAACCTGAGACAGGAAGTCTCAATTAAGAAAATGTGATGTTCTATGGGGCAGAAAATAAGTCATTTTGAAGAAGTTTGCTCTGTTCCACAGGATGAGGGTGCAGACCAAAATCACCTTCATACTAATTTAAATGCTAATCCAAATCACAACAGGCCTAGCCACTGCTGAACAGTGTGCCAAGCTTCACTGAAAGATCTGATTGACCCCAGGCAGGCAACCTCTGCTTATTTTCAGCAGTGGCTTGTTAAGGAGCACTCCAGAGATGCAAAGACAGGCCAACTTTTTTGAGACCCCCGGAACCCTCTCTAGGCACAATCACCTAACAATTCTTGTTTTGGGATGGGACACAAAAAGTGTGAAGCCGTCATACTGGCTTAACAATTAGAACATTGTAGCATTGCCCACTCCTGCTTGAATAAGCATTTGGACTATTCCAATCCTTGTGTCCTAACAGCCAGGAACCATGCTGAGACGAGGAATAGGTCTCTAGTATTTATTACTACTACATAAGACAGAAAATCCTAACTAACTGAAGAAGCATGGGGAAAACCCAGACAGATAAACCCCAAAGGCTAAGGTGGGTCTGATCTGTGTCTCTTTGAATGGCTGCTTAACTCCTCAGTACTACGCATGCGTTTTCCCCCCTGGATAGAGGCCCCCTCCTGCTCGCCATCAGTACTCATGACACCTTGGTGGTTGATGGGATATAGCTTTGATGAAAAATAATGACTATCACATCAGAGCTCTATTTATTTATTTATCAAATTTGTCACCACCCATCTCCTCCCACCAGAGGGACTGAACAATCACTATACTGAAAGGAGAACTGGGTATTTGAATGATAGGGCACATTGAAATTGGGATGTCTTTGCATGTTGGTAGGTGACAAAGACTGTTCATTGGAAGGACAGATCCTGAAGCTGATGCTCAAATACTTTGGCCACCTAATGCAAAGAGAGGACTCACTGGCAAAGACCCTGATGCTAGGAAAGACTGAAGGCAAGAGGAGAAGGGAACGGCAGGGGATGAGGTGGTTAGACAGCATCACCGATGCAATGAACATGAATCTGAGTAAACCCCAGGAGACACTGGAGGACAGGAAGGCCTGGCGTGCAAAGGTCCATGGGGTCACGAAGGGTTGGACACGACTTAACAACTGAACAACAACAACAAAAGGTGACAAAGTAGAGAGCCAGGTAAAATTCTTCCCAAGGCCTTTTTCTGTGTTCCAGGAATTATTTTCATCTACTATTGCATTCCCAACATAGATGGTTCATGGATTGGATTCAAAAACCCACAAGTGGAAAGATGATACTAATTTGTACTGTTATGTATGCGCTTAAGAATTCACACCGTAGCATATCAGGTAAGTCCTACAACAGTTCTGTAATAAATAATAACAATAATAATAATAATAATAATGAAATTTATACTGTATGTCGCCTGACTCCCAGCAACTCCAGCTCTGCTAAGGCTCATGGAAGCCAATGCAGAATCTTTGGGTGTCATTTTGCAGAAGCATGAACCTATGCATCACCTTCTACTTGCAGGAGCTAGGGAACATCTCTCCCACTGATCTAGGGCAGGATACAAAGGAGTCCTTCCAAGGATTGACGATGTCTTTGGCATTTGGAAACGCCATCTTAGAATCCCACTGATTAGCAAGTGGTACTTCTTAAATTCTACTCACTTCAGTTCATCTTCCTCAATGTATCCACTCTTGTCCCGATCAATGACTCCAAACACTTTTGTTAGCTGATCCTTGGATTTGGAGTGCAAACCTGATTTGGCAAAGAATGTCTTGCAGCTAAAGGAATCGGTAGCTTAGGAAAAGAAAATGGAAAGAGAGAGAGAGAGAGAAGACAAAATAATATAAGGAGATGAAGAAAGGTTAAGTAATTGTGTTGTTTTAGCTCCCTTTGCCTAGTAAATCAAGCATCACTTTTTGCTCTCCTGACCATGTCAGTTGGGGTGAAATAGACATTTGAGGCACTGACCTTAGTTGACTTTATTCTTGGACACCAAGAAAGTTTTGGGACAGATTAAATATCAGCTGCCCAAAAAAAGCACAGTAAAATGGAGCTGACTTTAAAGCTAGATGTGCAGGGATCCACTTGGGCATCGGTTGCATGACCCGTTCTGACCCAAATTCTCTCTAGCTATGTTCTGGCATCAATTCTGGTGATGCGGGTGGGTTCCAAGCAGTTGGGATTTCCTGTTTCAGATCAGAAATTCCTCATTTTTCAAAACTCAGATGGACAGGTTAAATAAATTATATTAGGTATCCAATATTTCCTGCAGGAATTTAGAATTCGTCTGTGTTTGCTCTATCTTTTTCTAATGGGACATAAACATGTTCCCTCATACTTCCAAGCAAAGGTGGTATTGTCCTCCCTCCCTCCCTCCCTCCTGGCCGTTTCCAGTTGTGTTGAATTTCCACTTCCATAATTCCCATCCAGTGTGCTGAACTGGGAGATATGGAAGTTAACGTCCAATATATTCGAAAGGCATTAGCTTAGAAGGTGTTAGACAGAAAACCTGGGAGTCGTCACACATTGTCTCTGGAGGGTTTACTTCAGATTCTTTGCTCTCCTGAAGCTACTCAAGAAAGTGTAAAGCCTAGAGCAGCACACTCTCCAGAAGTGAAGGACAACCAATCCCATCATCCCCAGACAGCATCTTTGTGATATTGCTCACTTGGGGGAAGATTGTGTGAAACACAAGAGACTTGCAGCCTCTGAGCTCTACAGCTTTAGGTGGTACGTTAAGAGCACGGTTCCTTAAGAATCGGATGTGTTAATTATTTCAGTAAAAATGCTTAGCGTTACAGTCAGCATGCCATTCTTACCACAACTGCTAACTTCCTTGCTACAAACCCATTCTAACTGATCATCCAGCAATAGTTCGGTTCCATTTTCCATACAAGAAAACATAATGTCTGTCTTGTCTGAATTTACATGGGCACCGCATGGCCATATTTAGAGGCAGGAAGGAATGCCTGGGGGTCACATTTCAATATTGAGCAGAATGTGTATGTGGGTGGGTGGGTGTCTAAACCTCTAGAAACCTCCGTCATTCACTGTGCCAAATCCGATCATCATCAAAGACGTCAAGATTCTGGGCTGATTCATACTTTTAAAGGAAGTTTGTGCTATACCTACTTCTTGGACAGGTTAACTTCATGGTTTCTGTTTTCTGCGGGTGCTAATTTGTCATTCGGACAGCCTAGAATAGTCAGAATTTTTTTCCAGCTTCACTTGAGGGGGATTTCTGTTTTTTGCTCGCCTGGCACTGATGCAACAGGATGAATGTGAACTATGCCGCTGCAGCCGGCCACTCTCAAAAGGTGATTAAATGCTCCAGCCTTCCCTGATCTGACAGTCTCCAGATGTTTTGGCTGGCCATTCTCCCTGCCCCATCTGCCTTGCTGGCTGGGGACGATGGCAGCTGTAGTCCAACACATCTGAAGAGCAGAGGGTTGGGAAATGCTGAAACCTAACTGTCCTAAATATTACGGTCAAGAGAACGAGGGCAGAAAAACGATGACCTCTGTCCATGGTCAGAAAATAACTTGAGAATGGTTTTACGGTTACAGATTTTAGTTGCGTAATCTCTTTAGAAATGTGAACAAAGATTCTTTTTAACATTAAGAAGAGGTGTGCCTGGTTTAATATGTCCGCCTTAGGAACTGGCATTTTCTCTATAAAAAATTCAGACCCTTCAACAAAACTACTGGGTGGCTGTTTTTCTAAAATCATCCAAGACACTTGGGAATGTTTTCTGTGCAGGACAAAAGCTGGGAATTTTATTACCTCTCCACTTGATATTTGAAGTTTGGACCTAAATATTCAACAACAGTTTTTGATACTTAAGAAGACTAGATGTGTAAGACTACACATCTAGTCTTCTTAAGTAAGCCTGTTTATTTATGAGGGTTAAAAATCTCTGATTCTGATGGTTATACAAATACCTCTTGCCCATATGTCTCAATTTATCATGCATTATTTGACTAAAGTTTTGCAATCCGGTTTTCCTTTTTAGGAAAACTTTTTGGAAGCACGGATTTTTGCTTCAGGCTTTGCTTCGTCTCAAGGGAAAGTTCTAATTCTTCGTCTCTCTTAAGAGGGAAGAACCGAGGCTTTTAAAGGCAGGAATTACCTTGGCAGCTTTGTAAACCAGCTGCAATATCCGCATCACTCAGGATCCCGGCGAATGCCATCTCAGAGCTGGGAGGGGGAAAGAGAGAAGGCGTTGAGATTAAATTACACACTATTAACATTTTCAGACGAGACCTGCAAGATGCAGGAATCTTCTCAAGGAAGACGCTTGCAGTTGCTGGAATTTGCAGCAGCTAGATGCAGCAGCAGCAGCAAGAAGAAGAATATAGATTAGGGTCCAAGGCTAGCAAAGAGAGTGTCTTCTTTGGTAATCATGATTCTGCCTGTCTGTCTGTCTGTCTGTCTGTCCGTCTCTCTCTCTCTCTCTCTCTCTCTCTCTCTCTCAGAATCCTGTTGTCCACCCAGATTACTAAAACTTTTTTGGTCCCCCTGAGATGGTCAGGAAGCAGATGTCTTTTGATTCCATGTCGAATTCCCAGTTCGTGCAACCTCAGGATCTTTGGCCTGGCTAAAAACAAAACAAATCAAAACAAAACACGACTGCTGGCTTGCTGGCTTTGAGGAAATGGATTCCTCCCATGCAGTTGGGCCACTTAAGATCCTAATGCTTGCTCTTGTCAGGAAGAAGGACAGCAAAATAAATAAATAAATAAATAAATAAATAAATAAAAGTCGTCTATGGCTAGGCTCAACTCACCTTGTGGCTGCTTTTCAGAGCTGGGAGAAGAGGCAAGACAATGATCCAAGGAGATCTCTTCCGTTAGAGCCTTGCTGGAATGGAGTCTCTGTCTTATATAGGCTTCACTCAAGGCCCCCCGGCCTTTTACAGAAGTCCTCAGACCACGTCATCGCTCAAATGACCGAGGGGATGAGACACTGTATCTGACAAGACCTGCTAGCTAATCAAATTGATATTTATATCTCACAGGAATGTACATTCGGCCTTAGACAATCTAAGAAGTTTTCAAGTCACACCATTTCCCTCCTAATTGCTGATTCTTAATGAACACCAAAGTAAAAACAGAGTCTTTTAGGATTGTGGTGGGCTATAAATAAGGCAAGCAAATCAACAAATAAATATACTTTGGGGGGGAAAAATCATTTTTCTTGGGTTGGGATACAGTTCAGTTTTGGCTTTCATTTGATTTTTTAAATTGTTATTATTTGACTTTTGTTGATTTACTTCTTTGACTTCTTTGAAACCGGCTGCTAGGAGCATTTCCCAGGGAATGTGGACCCTGCTGGTAAATGTAACCCACCAGAATTAATGAAATGACATGAAGAGCCAATCTGGTTTGTAGAAGTAGTCTGTCTGATTCATAACAGAGATCCGCTTCCTACTCTCCCCTTGGCTTGGTCAGTGGCAACCGTATGCATCTGGGAGTAATTGCCACTGAATCCAGGAGGACTTATTTCTTGGTAAACACGCATGGAATTATGTTCTACATCTCTAAAAAACCTTCCTCCTGTCTATCATCCTTTCAGTATACTTCCATATCTGTTCACTTGCCCAAATGATCAGTGAATCAAAACTCTTTTTTTTTCTGGTAAGTATATAGAGGTTCAATTTGACAGCATTTCAGCATTAAACAGGAAGGCTTGGATTTCATGATAAGCCATATTGGTATCAAGACAGTTTTTCCTTTAATTCCCTCCAAATTTGCCTGCAGCCCAAGGATGAGTGATCCTTTGTGGAAAGAGATGACAATGAAAGATGCCAGTTTCCAGATGTGGTTGATGTACTCCATTGCTGTTATGTTTTGGCCCAAAGAATGTGTTCTTCAAGATTTGGGACAAGGGCCATTCTTCATTTTTTCTATTTTCCCTAGCTTATTATCTCTGAAGTCATCAGCAATAATCTCAGATGAGCTTTGGGGACATTCTTACTGCACCATGGAAGGATCAAGGCAGGAAGGATCAATCAATTAGGACATATTAGTCTGTAGTATCTTTGACAGAAAACAGCAGATGTTGAGTAATAGGAAAGCATGCAGATCCTGGGCAGATTCCCTTACAAATTTAATGTGGATCAGGGAGTTTTAATTATATTAATTAATTAATTGTGAGTCCCATGTGTCTAAAATAACTATCCTACTTGTTATGGAGACCCTGACTGGAATTTTTTCAGTTGAAAACCACGGTAATAAATGTAATGGAGAGACTGGTTGTTTAACAGAGAATGCACTATTTTTTCAGGAGGTGAATTAGGTAATCTTATTGTTGTGGATGATGTAGATCATGATGGTGAAGAAGGTCATGATGACAATGATGACAATATCATCTAATTTGCCCCATTTTGTTTGAATGACCCTGACATGCTGTCAAAATCCCATTTATGCTGTCTAGCCCTAAAAGTTGCCTATCGCAGGTCTTCCCTTGGATTTCACTGAGGCTTATTTTGCATCCTACCTGGAGATGCTAGGAATCAAACTTGAGGTTTCAGATGCTGTACCACTCAACCACGGCTCCTTCCAAAGATGGTGGACCTAGAACAAGCCTGGAACTTTGCAACTGCCATGCTTCCCCCTCCACTGGCTGGTGCCAACTAGGTTTCCATAGGCAGGCCTAGATCCATAAGCTAACAAGAATGTTTGGCACTCAGACAATTTAGACCCCATGAATGTAAAGAATTCAAGTCTAAATACTTTGTCTTAACTGCCTCGTGGCTGCTTCTCCTCTTGCAGCTTCTGGCAACAAGAAGAAGGGGGCACATGTTTGAGAGTGAGCTGGATATACACCAGAAATATGTCACTTTGAGAAGGAACTCCCTGTACGATATCTCATTGGGCTGGAGGTCAGCCCATTACAGAACTATGAGCTCCTTGACACCCAGCAGCTGAATCTGCTTCTCAGTTCCAGAGAGGAGGAACTGGAAATAGGTGGAACCTTTGCTCTCACTAGGACTTCTGCTAAGCCAAAAGGCCAAAGGGTAGGGTGAGGAGCTGGGTTCTTCCATGTTCATGAGCTGGGAATAAAACCAACAGAACGTGACAGATCTGAATTTCTGAGAACACACATGCAGTAAATCTCCAACAACTGGTAGGCCACTCTGAAGCTTGTAGTGCCAAATTGGACCAGATGAATTTACAAATCATGCAAATGCGAGTTATGAGTCATTAATAGTCACCATTGGTTGGGTTGCATAACCCCATCGCTTGTGATTTGCAAGTCTTAAATTGGAAGCAGACAGCTTGAGACCTGAGGGCCACATCTAGCTCCCAAACACACCTTTGCACAAGATAAAGACTGATGGCATGGCTTTTTGAGAAGCACCCAAACATGATACCATAAACTCTAAATAGGTGGAATACAGTTAATAAAATCCTTAAAATTCCTTTTAAAAGGGTTTTTTTGTTTAAAGGAAAATCTCAGCACACACGTGTTTGATGAAGCCCTCTGTTTTGCATCATCCATCCCATAAGCTTGGGTGTGAATGCAATGTTAAGTAAACATTTTAACTGCCAATCTTTCCTAACTTGAAGTAACAGTTTCTAGAGGGGAGACCTTTTAGCTGGACTAAAGAGTCAGCTACTAGCTTATATTTGGAAACAGAGATGGGAAGCCTTCTTTGGACCCAAGGTACAATTTAGCTTGGTGTATCTTGCTGAGAGCTACACTCGAAACAACGTAAGGCCTGATGTTGCATGCACTTGCACCTAACCACAGCATAAACCTACTCTGGCCACTTGGTGGAGAACATCTCAACTCAACCATGGGAAGAAGCTGGTAGTCTGAAGAACAATGACATCCAAACCTCAGGAAAGATAATTATGACTTCTGCTTTGAATGGTATTTCTTTTTCTTCCTGTTTTTAATTGATGGACTGGTTATATGATACTGTTTTCGTTGGTAGCTCCTCTGTGGGGTGAGAGAGCTTTCTGAGATCAGAAGGGGATCGGGAAATAATCTGATCCATCCTATGCAAATTGACATTAGCAAACACATGCCCAGCTCTTATAATAAGTGCATTTTCAAATGTGCCACTATTGATATGGTTGGTTTAATAAATAATGATCAGACTTGTCTTGACCCTACTGGCCTTTCACAAGTCATTAAAAATTTGGCTTTGCCATCAAGCCTGAGGCCATGATAGTGTGGATGAGCCTGTTTCTTGGCTATGTTGATTGTGGGACGCTGTGAGTTCCTCAGTTGCTATCTTTTATGATGTACTTTATGTTTATAATTACTGGTATTGTTTTTATTTTGTTTTTGTCCTGGTTTAATTGTCAGCTGCCCATAATCATGTATACGAGATGGGCAGCCATATAAATCGAATAAATAAATAAATGGGCATTTCATTTAATCTTCTTGGAGAACCTTGATGGAGTCCTGTGTAGGTCAGCTGTTTGTTTATTTTCAAAAGAATGTGTATATGAATGAATGGCATGGAGACAGTGGTGTGATTAGGTTACAACGTGCCAATAGGTGGCACCAAAGGAACTAAGTTCTATGGAAAATGCTTCTGATGTTTCCTACAGGGGAATGCCAGTCTCTTCTCACCACCTCAGCTGATGGCACAGTAAGTACTTCCTGGCACCTGCATCTGCTCCACTTGCCCACAGAGGTGGTGGTCTCTTCTTGAATGGATGTGTTCAGGCAGAAGCTAGACAGCCATCTATGGGGGATATTTTAGTTTGGATCCGTCCACTGAGCAAAGGATTTAGAACCAATGGTGACTCCTTCCAACTCTGATTCTGTTATTTATTGGCTATTCCAAGGAAGAAAACTCGAGCTTCCTTGAGACTTCTCAGTCTCATGCCAAGGACTGCTTCTTGTTTTTCATTTTTGCTCCATGCATTAAGGAAGTCTCTCCTATATTAAGAGTGCAAAGAAAGGTGGTTCCTGGTATCTTCAGGCAGGACTGGGAAAAAAGTGTTCCTAAGGACTATGCTGGATTAGACCAAATGGCTTTCTAATTGATGATGAGAAGCCTGCAAAGAGGACATAAGCACAAAAATATCCTTCCATTTATGCTTCCCAGTACCTGGAATTCAGGCACATGCAGCTTCTAATATCTAAAGTAATACAGAACCATCATACCTAGTAGCCATTGGTAGCCTCCTCCTCCCTTCTAAAGTGTCTGACCATGATGGCTACCACAATTTCATCTTGCAACTGGAGTTTGTACTCTGTGAAAAAGTTTGTCCTTTTAACCACCTTAAATCTTTCATCACGGATGACCCAGGCCCAGCTGTTCGGAGAGAAGTTAACTAAATATGTCTTCCATAAGACTCTCATACGTACTGATACGGATATTTTTCATTTATCAACCTTCTCTTCCTTCTCCTCCTAGCTGGCTTCTAAGCGTGGCCCATGGGTTGCCTAGCCCAGAATTAGGATCAGGTTTTACACTCAAGAGACCTGAAGTCCCAGTGCTACATGTAACTTACATTTTACCCTCAACAGTCTCTTTGGAACTATGGTTAGATAAAGGTCAGGTCAACCAACAATGGGCAAAAAGGAGCAATAACAGATCCGTAGGAGTCTTCTGCTATTTGTGCTGGGTGTTCACATGAATGCCACCTAGAAACTCAATGGATCATTTGCACGAGAGGGTTAAGCACAAACTCACGTATGTCTCAGGCATGGGGTGCCCCAGAAATTCTCAGATGACCCAGCTGGACAAGCACCATGGAGAAGTATGTCTGCCAAATTGGCCTTCATAAAAAGGCCCTGCAGACATTGTCTGGAGCAGTTAGAGCCGTGGATATGATTAAACCTCCTAAAGTGACATGGAGGAAATTGATGCTCTCCTTATTCCTGAACCAAACACATGTTAGACTCTTTCTCCTGGGATTCACACAACCATGCTAAAGCCCTCGGCCAGCTTTCTCTGCAGCTGGACATCAAATTTCGTCCTCTTTTATTGCTGACAGTGTTCTGCCTGGTTCCAAAAGTTGGTTTACCGTTGCTGCCACAGGCAATTCTCCAGATAGAATTAACCCGGTGTATATATATTTTTAAATAAAGCATAGCCGCTGGTCATTACACCCCATGTAAGATTTGGGACTTTTTTTTGCAAGGAAATGAAAGGAGCGCAAATTCCATCATTACAGAGTGTCAGATAGGACCGTATTTTAACCCTAGGGAAACCAAGGAGAGATTGAAAGGTTTATAGTCCCAATAATTCGGCAATAACCCAGCTTGCCAAGGCATCCAGGGAGAAGGCTCCTGAGGGTTCCTCCTCTGAGTTCATAGCCTTACATTTGACACATGGCTCAGCTTCGTTCTTGGCTGTAATCGAGCTGCCCTCGGCATTACGCGATCGGCTTGAAATTCAGGGCTACGCTAGCGATGAAAGTTATATAAATGTCCCAAGATACTTTGTTGGGGCAGCTCTTTAAAAAAAAGAAAAAGAAAAAAGAAAAAGTGGCAACCAGACAAATGGAGACCTCCTACACGCCGTGTCTCACCCAGTTCCACGTTCACAGAGGTTGGTAAAATGACTGCAAATGTGTGCCTTGCAGCCAAGGAAACAGGAATATGGGCTTCGTGCTGTTTCTCCTACAGCTGGAAAGCTGGCTTGGCTGCTTTTCGGCAAGCATTTGGCCCTTCACGGTGACTACAGTGGAGTTTTTGGAAAGCGATCCTGTCCGATGGGCAGAGTGAATATTAGTAATCTGGGAAGCTGCAGTCAAATCAGTCTTGCAAGGAGAAGTAGGGACAATAAAGCAGGAGGACCCCTTTTAAATCAGCATTTGCAAATGAAGAGCAGAGAACTGCAGCCAGTTCTCTGTCAAAGGCAAATTGGGTTGTTAACATCCCGGTTCAGGAAAGCGTGCTTCCTTTTGGGGGTAAACTGAGAGGCACAGGCAGTCAACTGATGCCATTGCATCATGTTTGGTGGGCAAGATGGTTGCTGTGAGCAGACAGGCTCCAGTTATGCAAAGAAGCAAGGAGAAATAGCTTGCTCCTGACTGTATCGGTTAGAGTAGGAAGGTTAACAGACCAAAGCAATGTTACATTGATTTATTATAGCCACGGCTCTGGATATGCACTTCCTACATTTGCAGTAACCACCTGGCATTTGAAAATGCAAAGCAATTCTTAATGACTTCCTAGCAGTATATACTGAAGCTCCTCTTTCACAGGATCTAAAATTTAGAAACCAGCCAATAATTTATTCCCCATCCTTTGGCTACAGTATCTTCTCCAAGCTGGGACTAGACTTCTTGCATTTTTAGGGCTCTTGTTTGCAACTCTGTTCCTTAAGGATTACAAGAGTCCAGGGCCAACAGGATGGGACCATGAGGCATCGGAAAGAAGCTATGTTCTTTCCCTTCCTCTCAGTGCTGCGAAACTACAGTTTCTCTTCTTTGTAAGAGAAGAGTGGAAGAAACGAAGAGAAAGCGATGGAAAGCCAGAATAAATAAGGCTTATGTCCAGCCTACATCAGACTTAATTTGCAGGAGGATAGATCTTAGTAGAACATTGGGTGATGCTGCATTGTGATGTCCCTCAATGACAATGTCCAGCAGCTCCAGCCAGCATGGCCAGTGATGAAGGATGCTAAGAGTTATGGTTCAGTGACATTCCAGAAGTCACAGAGGTTGAGTTAGATAATGGCCCTGTGTTGCACAGTAGGCTTAAACTAGTGGGTGTTAACCCAGTCCACTCTTCTTATTGATAGTTCTGGCGGCACCCAGTTGTACTAACTGGGTCAAAAGTTGTAGTTGGCCAGTAGAGTCCCCAGTCATTTCCTTTAGGAAATGCTTGCTATTGCGTGAGCTTTGAGTCAGGAAAGTGTTGGCAACTTTTGATGACATCACTTCCTTCTTTCTCATGGGCCAGAATGCAGCGCTTGGTGTGGCTTAGCCGCCACAGTTAATCCATGTTTGGGAGATGGGTTCTCTGCTGACAGTCCATGCCAGTCTATTCATAATGGAAGGGACTGCTTTCTCAGTCCCTTTGTCTCTCCAGCTCTTATTTCTGAAGGACTAAGTAGGCAAAACATGGCAGTTGTTTAGGCTTTAGTGCTCCTAATGTGGTTGACCAGGCGGAGTTGGTTTAATCCTGTGCAAAATTGGAATTGGCTAGGCTAAATCTTTACACGTACACCCACACACAGAGACTGTAATGAGAAAGACGTTGAGAAACGGGGCAAAGAGATGCTGCCAAGGGAAGAGTTAGATAAGAGAGGGCACAGCCCGCAGCTGCACAATGGGCGGAGCAAGAGGCTCAGAAGGGACCCTGCCTAGTTTCTCAGGCTGCAAAGGGGACGGTGGGAGATTTGTACCTTCAGACCTGCAAGATTCTGTTAATGTAGCTTTACTATAAAGTAGAATTAGCTCATCTGGTCGTGTCTCCTGTCTGCTCTACCTGGGAAGGCTGACATCAATCTTGCAAGTCTGAAAGTACAAATCTCCCACTGTCTCCTTTGCAGACTGCAGCTGCACAATGGGCGGAGCAAGAGGCTCAGAAGGGACCCTCCCTAGTTTCTCAGTCTGTAAAGGAGACGGTAAAGGAGACTAGACAGGAGACACGACCAGATGAGCTAATTCTACTTTATAGTAAAGCTACATTAACAGAATCTTGCAGGTCTGAAGGTACAAATCTCCCACCGTCCCCTTTGCAGCCTGAGAAACTAGGCAGGGTCCCTTCTGAGCCTCTTGCTCTGCCCATTGTGCAGCTGCGGGCTGTGCCCTCTCTTATCTGACTCTTCCCTTGGCAGCATCTCTTTGCCCCGTTTCTCAAAGTCTTTCTCACAAACCATTACACACACACACAGCAGGTTAACTGACAGATTGAAGCAGTCCTTTTGGTGTTCTCATGACTCTCTAATGCCCTTCCCATTCACTCAGTTAACTATGTCATGGAAACAAGGTCAATGAAACCCATTTCCTGGAAGGGTGGTCAGCTATCCCACAGGAGATCTACAGGCAGATGTTGGAGACCCATTTCTTCAGCATTCCCTTACTCTGGATTTTGTGCATCAAACAGAGGACTGGACCCATCCCATGCCATCTGAAATAGTACAGTCCACCCTATCTATGTGACCTCCTTCCTGCACAGGAGGGCATCCCCTTTTAGCTGCAGGAGGCAAATATAAAATAGAAATAAAAGCCAAGGCCAACTTTGCCAAAGCATTTTCAGAAGAATGTTATGGCCCAAATAATTGGCAAGACAAAGCTGTTGCAGCTACTGCCATATTTAACCTCTGGTTGTGGAATTTATGCTGTAATTTGGAGATGCTGTCTCTCCCAACAGATGGGCTGCTTTCAGTTTCATGCCTACATGTTCCTCGCCAGCTTGAATGTTATGGAGCCTCCTTGCTCCAAGCACCAGCCGCCGTCTGTGCGGCGAGCAGGAGATGGTCAGCAGAACCTAGTTTTGCAGCACCAGCTTTCATTTTAGCCCATTTCGTTTTTGCTTCCTTTCTCCATCACCTCTTTTTCAACCAGGTGCGGAAAAGGAAAGTGTTGAGGTTGCTGGGAGAGGAAACGAACAGGAGAAGAATCAGACAAACAGAAAGGGCTGGAAGAGATGCCCAATTAGGGGCTTTGCAGGAGAAGGCGCAAGAGCTGCTGTGGAAGCACATTCCAGCCGTGTGTCTCCCTCCTCTTTCAAGCTCTGGCTAAGATTAGCCTATGCGCCAACCAGAGATGCCACCTGTTCGACTCAGGCTGAGACAGCCCAGCGTTTCACAACACCCCCCTCCAGCATGGTCGATGGGAGAGATGCCCTGCTTCTCCTCCTCCTCCTCCTCCCGCCCCCAGGCAGATTTTGAGAGGTGTGTCAAAGGCTGTATTTCAGAAGTGGGGTGGGCAGGTGAATAGCTGGATCCCATCTGGGGCAGGGGCTTTTAAGGGGTGAAAGTCTTTTGCCCCATAAGCCCCCTTCCAAAAATGACAAGAGAAGGGGGAGACATTTTTGGTCCAACCCACTCTAGATGAGTCCTGGAGCTGGAGGCTTAAAAAAAAAAAGTGGGCATCTTATTACAGTATCTTCTGACCAGTCATAATCAGGATAGTACAGTAAATAGGACATAGTCAAGATAATACTGTTCTTTGCTCAGTGTTTTGAAAAGGATGCTGTTCAGCACCAATTTGGGTCTACTTTCATACATGCACTCAAGCATCTGAGGGAATTTGCCACTTTGGAAGCAGTAGTCTTTCTATCTTTTAAACAAGTCGTCTTTTTTTTAAAAGAAGGTTTGTAAGCAAAAACATGAGAGTTGCAGCCAAGCTAACTTCCTGAGAAACACCATTAGACTTTAGGCTAAATGTTGCACACATTTCATGGGAGAATGCTCTCTCTGGAGCAGTGTTCCTCAACCTTGGCAGCTTGAAGATGTGTGGGCTTCAGCTCCCAGAATTCCCCTAGCCAGGGAATTCTGGGAGCTGAAGCCCACACATCTTCAAGCTGCCAAGGTTGAGGAACACTGCTCTGGAGTCTAGTCAATTGTGCACCCAATCTGATCAGAAAAAGGGAAGTGTTCTAGTCAGTTTCACAAGCCTGCTAAAGATTCCATGACCAAATGACTCAATTTTACTGGTAGAACTTTAAGTTGCTTTTCAGGGTTTGGGACTGGCTTAAAGGTGGGAATGTTTGCCTTCCAGAGGCCTGCTTCTCCCCCACTCCCCCTCCCAGCCCTAAGCCCTCCCCAGTACCATAAAACCAAGCCAAGCATCTTCAGCCACATCTCTTTTGATGATACCACTAGAAAGTTTCCTCCAACTTCTGTGGCCCCCGCCTTCTCAGGGCTTTCTTACTCCTAGTTTAATTAATAGGACACCATTGGGTGGATTCACATAATGTGTTGCAAATGTTGGTTCTTTGAGTTCAGTATTATTATTGTTCTTGTTATAATCCTACCATTTCACCAAGAGATCAAGGTGTTATTCGTAGCACTCCTTCCTCTCTGACTGGCCCAAACATATCCAGGGAGCTTTCATGGCTGAGGGTGGTGTAGAACCTGCATCTAATCCCAGCATCTTCTAGTCCAGCATCTTCTAGTCCATTCTAGTCCAGCATCTTCACCATTACACCATCCTGGCTCTTGGATGAAAAAGAGGAACTGGGCCAAATCCCCCAGGGAGATTTTTTGAAGGAAGATGTGTTGAATTTGAGTTTAAAAAACATTGTAGTCCCCTATAGGAACCACTACAGCACGTCCTTTCTCTAGGATAGCCTTGAAACCTACAAAGATGTCTCAATTCTGTATCATCTTAAAGCAAAGTCCTTGACGATTGAAAAATACTCCAACATCTTAAGCCAAGGTGAGTTGGTCCATCAGAAAATAAACTACGAAATCCTCAATTTGGCAATGCTTCCTGCAGGATCAGCCACAAGGTCTTGAAAGAGAATGCATGATGTCATTTGGGCAATGCACAACTTTGTAGAAGTAATGTGTGTGCTTTGCCCATCCTAGCCTCTGCCCAGAGGTTATTTGTGTGATGGCCCACTGTTGACCTGATTATGTTCAGCATGATGTGGCCAAAATGTAGGGCAAGTTGTCTTTTTCCCATGGCTACTGTGATGAGTCAGCCATATGATTAAGCCCCACACTCTAACATGTGTGAACAATCCTTCTGAGTGCTAAGGATGGTACATCTCAAAGAAATGCCATTCTTTCAAATTATCTAAGGGACGTATATAATCTTAAGACAAGGTTTGCAATCATCTTGTCTTATAATTTCCATTCTGCAGCTCGCAGCTGAGGTTCCCCTAAGATCATCGAATAAATTCAGAGTCAAAGGGAAATTAGAACAAAAGCAGTGTGCAGATTTGTTTAAAAGAGCTAAAGCCAGAACAAACTGAGTTAATTTAATTTTTTAATTTTTTAGTTTATATATTTTTAATTTTATCCCGCCTTTATTATATTTATAAATAACTCAAGGCAGCGAATGTACCTAATACGCCTTCCTCCTCCTATTTTCATTTCAATTTACATTTACATTTCCGTCTAATTAAAAGTTAGGTTAATTTAATCTAATGAACATACGCACTGAACATACTGAAAACTTCCCACCTTCTATCACATTTAAAACTAAAAATTGGTGGCCACACTGGGAGGGAACCTGCAGGCCCTGCTCAAGGCTTTTCCAACCACATTCAACTCTTAGCTCCAAATTAAAATCCTTCAAGCCATGAAGCAACATCAGAGGTAATAACCTTCCAAGCTCGGGTAATATCTCTGTTGAGACAAAAGGGAGCTTAATTAATTCCTGAAATAACTCAGCATTTGGCCCAAGCTACCCTTTTCCTGCAAGAGGCTAAGTATACTTACATTTGGGGTTGCAGAAATATGGATTTATTTATAGGATCAATGTCTAAAGCCACCTGATTCCATAATGATTCTAGACGGGGTGCAGTATTTAAAAAAAAGAAACTTCAACAACCAGTCTTTATGGGTGACCACTAGAGGGCACTTTCTGCATCTTTTGGCCACCCTCTAGTGGAGGTCCTTAGTTTTGCACCCAGGTATGGTAGGCTTCCCAAAAATGCAGGAAAAAGGGAAGAAAAATTCCTCCTGCTTCCACTGATAGCTCTGCCCGAGAAGCCGAGCCAGAATAAAACCCTTCTCTCCACTCAGAGGAGCGTTTCCGAATTGTGATCGTTTGGAATGTAGCCGAGCGTGTCCCTCTGCTAAATAAAAAGCTGATCTGCATTGTAGTATCATTCCTTCGCTCCGGCAGCTGGAGAGCAAGTGAGAGAAGCTCTGAAAAACGTTTGCAGGCATTGCATTCATGGCATTGAATATCTATTAGTGGGAGAAGCAATTTAGTCATTAAAATAACTGCTCCTGCTCTGTATCCCCACCCTGAGGCTGGGATTGAAGCGTTGCTGGGACCATCACTGATGTGGGATCTGTGATTCCCCTAATTTAGGGCTCTCAGATCTCAGCTGCATGATAAATCTAGTCCACCAGTAGATTTATTGGGTTCCGATTTGCATTAACCCCCCCATCCCCACCTGAAGGAGCACCACCCAGCGATGCGGCCAATTCCTGTCTTCTTTGGCGCCCTTTCTCGACTCAACTGAAACTTGGAAATAAATTCTGCCAAGGGACTCTGTCTGCCTGTCCGTTCATTCGCAGGGTAACCTTCCAAAAACAGAACAGAAGGGGACCAAATGTGGTGCGGGGGCAGAAAGTGGGAAAAGATTGGAGTTGAAAATGGACCAGTCCAGCAGGCTCACCCCTTGTGCTTGGCATGGTTTGTTTTAATTGGATTTTTTTGGGGGGGAAAAACAGGATTGGCTGAATTCACTCAATGAGCTACACTATAAATGTATGGCTTATAGGTCAGCCCGGTGGAGTTCTGAAGGACTGATTTCTAAATTCCTAAAATTTGGAAGGGATGGCAAAAAACTAGCTTAAGCTGATGGCCCAGCCTGTTGTCTAACACAAACCAGGGTGCCTCACTCAATACGTCTGCTAATTGTCCCTTTTAAAACTCTCTCCTGTCTTATAAATATATATTTTCTCTGCACCCATTACATTTCTGGCTGGCCAACATCCATCAATAAAATAGCGTTCACTCTTTTATGTGATTTTAACCTACAACAATTCTTCCCTGATGTCTTTCAAAGAGAACTTTTAAACTGCCCAGCTGTGGCTGTACTGTATTCACACAGCCTGCTAATGCCCAGTGTGCTTGACAGGGTTGATCAAACTGGCCGGGAGTTTGCGCGATACCACAAATAAACAAAGCCACTGCAATTTAAGATGAGAGGCCAAGCTGAGATACGATGACTACCCTGGATCTGTCCCTGCTGTTGGAAATCATCTGATGCTACTGGAGCTAGTTTGCCGTAAGCCCGTTTCTTTCTGTACCCCTTTAAAAAAACGAGCCAAATATTTTTTAAAAAGATGGAGCAAAGAACATTCCAAATTCCCAAGGAAGCAGCCATGTTTCTTAAGCAACATTCCTGCTTCAAAGCAAACACAACACCGGGATGTGATCCAACACCCCTTTCGGTCTGAAATCAGGCTTCCAAAAATGTTGTTCCACTCCTTCCATCTAATAGGGAGAGGCCATAAACTTGGTTTCTTTGTCAGAATTTGATCCCTCTAAAGGTGATCTCAGGTGAGCTAGCCTGGAATTCTTCAGCAGCTGCACTGCCCTCTGGTGGGATTTTGGAGAGCCGCAACATGGAACAAGGGGATTTTCCTGATTTTTTTTCCTTTCCATTTTCCAAGGAGTTTTATTTTTCCTTAAGGCACTTACTGGTTGGCTCTATTCTTCCAACGTGTTTAAGCAGGTTTCTGAGTTAACCCATGTTCTGAGTTTGCCCAATACAATGACTCATCCATTAATCAAACATGCTGGTTCAAATAGCGTGCTATTTTTTTTTTTTACACCTAACTAATATTAAACCTAATCAAATTTTGCAGGTTGTGCAAATGCACAAGGTTCATAACTGCCCAGGTTATGCATGTTGTGTGGATATATCAAGTGTCATGAGTACGGATGGTGAGGAGGAGGAGGCCCCTATCCAGGGGGAAAACGCATGCGTAGTTTAGAGGCTTTGAGCTGTCCTTCCAAGAAACTCAGAGCAGACCCACCTTTAGTTTTGGGTTTATCTGTGTGGGGTTCTCACGGTCTTTCAGTTTGGTAGGATTTTCTGTCTACTAGAGCAGATAATAAACACTAGAGACTAAGCCCTTGTCTCAGTGTGGTTTTTTGCTTAAGTCAGGACATCAAGGACTGTAAGGAACTGCAAATGAGCACCTTATTTTCGCTAGCATGTTGTCCAAACCCAGGTTATGCAGTTATCTTAGGGTAAATTGAATAATGTGGCTGACAGGGCTAATGCGCATTGCATCATGTGCATGATGACATCATGGTACAACGTGATGTCACTGTGATATCCTACTGTTGCCAGCAGATGATGCTCACCCTGGTGTGATCCCACAGGATCTAAGTAGGCGTCAACAGTTAGGTTTCCATGATGCACTTGGTTTACTCAACTATGGCTTACACACTGAATCCCATTTTTAAGCTTAGCGTGACATCCTGAGCCACTGACTAACCACACGTGCTGGATGCATGCAACACGCAAGGCTGAAATAAGGTTTACTTGTTGGTGGAAGCTCTTGACCAAGTGGATTTAAGCAGGTTCTAAATTGTCCAGGTTCTAAATTGTGTCCTCTGTTCCACAGATAGTTAGACTTTAAAGGTAAAAGTAGCTTCTGCTCCTGAAAAAGCAAAATAATTTTAAACGTTCGTCCTTAAGGCCACCAAGTGGATTTGCTGAGCGCTTTTGAAAGCTCCAGAGGAGCTATTTTAGGGGGATTCTGTTTACGTAAGAACAGCTGACTCGGAATGGCACGGTGGCTTTCCCGAGATGATCCCCTCTGAACGTCCCCTTCTCCCCCACCACAATTTTACCAAGTTTCACGCCACTGCTTAATTTAAGATCATTTTGCGGGGACCGCTTAGCCTGAGTTCTACGGTTTCAGCCAGTAAGGAAATTCCATCTTGGTTCGGACAGATCAGATATCTTGGCTTGACCCAAATCCCCCTGTGCCTGCTTTCACACCATTCTTAAGGAATATCTCAGACCCGCCTGGAAGGACCCCCATGGACTTGTTTTCCAGCTTTGTGATGCCAAAGTTAAAACAGTTTGCACATTATTTTCTCCTAGTTTGGGGACACTCGCACACCAGTCTTCCCAGCCGTTCACCCTGGATGTGTGTTGGATTTCTTGCAGTTCCTACACAGCACTTCTGGAAGATTGCCATAATTGGTAGAGCCAGGGACTTAGACTGGGTAGGCGAAGCCATGAGTAAACATGTAGGAGCAAGCCAGGAGCCTGCGACAGGACACAGTTTCCAGGAAGGAAATCCTTCTGGAATGTTCTGGGGTTTACTGCAGAGCAAGGACAGCCAGATGGGGCTGGAAAGACCTTCAGACTTAATTAGTATCTCTTTGGTCATGTGGGGCTTAGAAAACAGAGTTTGCTCTATCTTTCCAGGATAAAACCAGCTAGATTGGAGCTGAGGTTTGCTTAGCCCATCTGAATTGCATTCCTCAGAGCCTTACCTCACTGCTGAGTAGAAGTGCGATCCCCTCGTCCTTGAATTAATGGCATCAAAATGGCTATTGTCCACCTTGCGGCCATTCTGTTTCGTCCAAGCCCCTGCAGACACCTCTCTCCCTCAAAGGGGACATTCCTCGAAGCCGAACAGATTTAACCCACCTTGAGGTTGCGCTTGGATGGGGTCAGAAGGGGTGTGGGGAGATACAACTTTCAGACCAGTTCAACTAAGGATGGTTTAAAGCTGTTCCCCCACTGACTTTGGGGACGAGATGAAGAACAAGGTCATAGGGATGTGCTGAAAGGACATGGCTGTGCTGTGCTTAGGGATGTGGGAAAAGGTCCTGAGTCATGACAACCACACAGGGTGTCTGATGAAAGTCCAGGCCTATCCAAATAAGTCTAAATCGGCGCAGAGCAGCCTGCGGATATCTGCCCGAGCTATAAGGTTACCGGCTTGCTAACGCGCTGCAAGCTGACGCGCAGCTTTATGCATAGTGCTAGATTAGGGCTATATTTAACAAAAAAGCTGCAATTCAGTGGGGTGGTTTCCCCCAGGAGAGTAAGAAGGGGATTGAGAGACTCAAAGTCCACTCTTTTGATCGGTGCATCTAAGGCAGGGTTTCTCCGCCAGGGTTCCGTGGCACCCTCGGGTGCCGCGAGAGGTCCCTAGGGGTTCCCTGGGAGATCACGATCTATTTTAAAAATTATTTCAATTTTGGGCAACTTCCCATGAAAGAGGTAAGTTTCATTCTTTATTTTTATTTTAAGAACACGGTTAATGCATATCTACAGGCCTACCCATGAAACAAATATAATCATTTGGTAACTTCTGGCCTATCTTTGAGCCTGAACAGGCAGGGGCCTGAAAAATATTTCAAGGGTTCCTCCCAGGTCAAAAGGTTGAGGAAGGCTGCTCTAAAGTAACATCATGAAACCCCACTGGTTTTTCTGCTTGATCGTTTGGAGATATTCCTTAAATATCCCATCCCATCCCATCCCATCTTATATCTTACCTTTTTATTTTATCTTGAAAGCCCAAGTTGGATTATGCTATTGGAAATCATCCAACTGCAGGTGAATTTCAGCAGCTTTTCATGGCATCCCCAGTGGCTGCAAAAATAAGCTGGAGGGGAAGGTGGTGGTGGTGGTGGGGTTGCCTGTGGTCTGAAAAATTGTGAGTGGATCCCCTCTGCTTTGAAGCTTGACTGACATCTGTTGGCTAAAAGATGTTTCTCAACCTTGGCAACTTTAAGCTGTGTGGACTTCAACTCCCAGAATTCCCCATGCTGGCTGGGGAATTCTGGGAGTTGAAGTCCACACAGCTTAAAGTTGCCAAGGTTGAGAAACACTGCTGTAGGAAGACCTAAATATGTCATCCAGCCTGGAGCTCCCGAGTCAAGGTAGGTTTCCATTGCTCATGATGTTCCTAAAATAGAAGTTGTTTTGGCAACTCCTTGCAATGTCCTTTCTGTCCCAACTCAAACATGAGACCCTTGAATAAGATGGGGTTTCCTCCGGGGACAAATATGGTCTACAGCCTTCATCATCTTCTCAGGACCAGCCCAGGGAAATTCCATCTCTTCTTGTGGGAGAATCTTTTTGAGGGAAAGGAGCATCATAATTTCCTGGGAGACAAGAACTTTAGAAACTCAAGGCCCAAGGTGACATTTTTGAACTGAAATCAAAGGGGGAAAAAAAAAGAAACATTAATGGCTACCTGGCTGTGTCATTTCCAGCAAGGCAAGAATGTCGGTTCTTCTGTTAGGACCAGTTCGAAAACGTCAGTGAAATAAATAGGAGCAAATGGGCAATTTTCTTGGTTCTTGGTGGTGGAAAATGAGAAGAAGCATCCTTCAGGGATTTGCACTGAGGCTCTGTGCTTTTTAATTTGTTTGTACATGATTTTGACTTCAGGGCCAGCAATGAGTGGGTCACATTTGCTGATAAGAGCAAAATGTTCGGGATGGGGGAAATCAAAGGGGATTGCAGAGAACTTCAGAAGGGTCTTGGTAAGCTGGAAGAATGGTCAGCTAACCAGCAAATGCAACCTAATTTCTGCAAGTGTTAAGTGATGCACATAGGCAACCCTCCCCAACCAGAACTTTTGACTTCACCTGTACACTGATGGGATCTAAGTGGTCTTTAATTAACCAAGAAAAAGACCTTGAGGTCATAGTGTGTAGTTCAATGGAGATGTTGACTCCAGCAGCTGTGAAAAAGGGAAATTCCAAGCAGGGGATCATTAGCATAGCGTCCAACAATTAAACCACCAATGTGTCGTGCCCTGATAGAAATCTGGGGTAGGTCCACATCTGGAGCATTGTGTCGACCACCTTTGAAAAGGGATATAGTCAAGTTAGAGAAGGTGCAGAAGATCAGGGAGCAAAAATACCTTCCATATGAGAACAGGCTAGAAGATCTGGAGCTCTTTAGCTTAGTTTTTCTTAAAGTGTGGTCTTTCTTCGCTGACTCCTAGGGGTCCTCGCTGCGGGTTAAACCGCTGAGCTGCCGATCGGAAGGTCGGCGGTTCGAAACTGCGCGGCGGGGTGAGCTCCCGTTGCTAGTCCCAGCTCCTGCCCACCTAGCAGTTCGAAAACATGCAAATGTGAGTAGATCAATAGGTACCGCTTCGGCGGGAAGGTAACGGCGTTCCGAGTCGTCATGCTGGCCACATGACCCGGAAGTGTCTATGACAACGCCGGCTCCAAGGCTTAGAAACGGAGATGAGCACCGCCCCCTAGAGTCGGATTCGACTGGACTTTACGTCAAGGGAAACCTTTACCTTTACCTTAACAATATTTGCAAAAATTTAAAACAATGTCACTCCTCATCATTGTTTTTTATTTATTAAGACAAGCCAGAGTTTTTTCATTAAAAATATCTTATTTATGTTAATATCTAATGGGTTTAATATTGTTGAACGTGGCAATTAGTAGGCATGGAAGAACCAGCCTCACAATGGAAGGAACTGGCTGCTATTTGAATAGGCACCGAGACCTGATCCAAATACAAAGGGTATCAGTCGGGGTGTTTCAAAAGTCCCGAACCCCATTTTGAATTAGAAAGGCCTTTCCTTGGAGTTTTGGAAGAGGTGTGCACTTCACCCTGTTAGGCACCTCCCACATCTATCCTCAGGGTGACATATATTTAATATAAAGTGAAATATTATATACAGTACACACACGTACACATGTGCGCGCGCGCACACAGAAACACTATACACACAGACACACACACATACTATATATATACACAGAAACACACTTATACCCCATACACACACACACACCATACACACACACACACACACTATATATATATATATATATATATATATACACATACACATACATACATACATACACATACACACACTATATACATATATATATACACACACACACAGAGGGAGACACACACACACACACTATATATATATATATACACGCACAGAGGAAGAGACACAAACACAATATATGCACACACACACATTTTACACACACGGAGACACACACACAGACATATATGTAGGTATGTATGTGCGTGTATACCCACAGGTGGCCAACTGTGTGCCAACGCATCGGGGCCGTTCTAAATTTGGCCAAGGGTATTGGGTTGCCCTGGGTTAAGTTGCATAATTGTAAGCGGAGTGCGAACTGGACCGGCTCCAGGGGCAGCGGGAGGCGTGGACCAGCCTGTCTCCGCTCGGCCTGCGCCCCGGCGGGTGTCAACGGGCATCAGCGAGATCCCGGCCGGCCGCTGGTGAGGAGGTGCTGCAGAGCTCCTGGATTTTGATACTCGCGTTCTTCCAAAATGAGTCATTCTTGAAGGCAGACACAGGATCTCCAGTGCTAGGGAAGCTCGGCGCGACACATGCAAGCCCCAGCCTGGAGCAACTTTGATTTCTGGACTTATATGGTGTCCCCCTCTATGGAGAACAGCCCTTACCACTGCCCATCCTGTCAGTACTGCCCATCTCACCAGTGGGGTCCTAGGCAGCAAAGGAAGACCAAAGCTTTTGCAAGCCTTGCACTGATGCTCCTCTCTCCGTTTCCAGCCTTTCCTCCTCTGACCAAGGCCACCAATCAGCCCTTCTGGGTCTGCTGCAGATGGGCGGGACGATCCCGATGCAGTTGGAGAGATTTATTTATTTATTTATTGCTCCTGGCGGTCTCAGCCCTGTGAACCTCCGAGCATGACCCCAACGGTTGTATATATTCACCCCTGACACTTTTGTGACCGTTCAAAACCAAGGCTGGCTAGGAGGACGGAAAGTGTGCATGACTCCTTTGCTCTCCTGGGCTGGGAACAACGCTGGCAGTCATCAAAAAGCATTTCCCGAGTATGTTTGGCATTAGCCGGGACTTGGGGATCCTAGCACGGCTGTTTCTCAGCTCTGTGCCAGGGTGGGGCGGGGTACCGTTCGAAAGGCCTGCCCTAATGCTCCCTTCCAGCCTGGAAAAGCAAATCGCTGATTGCTTCGGAATCTCCTGCGTGCCTTTTTGAAATGGAAGGCAGAGGGGGGCCAAAAAGCAATGGCCGAACTATCCGGTGGGCCTCCCTAGAGCTTCAAAGGGGGGGTTGCTTCCATGCATGTCTGTGGAGACCTTCTTTGAAGCAGCTAGGCCCTGCTGGTGAGACCCATCCCTTTTAGGGGTCTCCTCCTATGGATCTTCTGACTAGGACAGGGTTTTCCAACCTTGGCCATTTACAACTGTACAGACTTCAACCCCAGGATATTCAGCAATGGCCATGCACGTCCAGGAACACTTTTTAAATTGCCTCCGTTCTCAGCGATCCTGCGGGCTTCGAGGCCTGGCTGGAGTCTGAGTCAAAGTGTAACCAAGTGCTAGATACAGTATTGTTCTCTTCTCCTTTCTCCCTCCCTCCCTCGCTTTTTCCCTTCCCTTCCCTTCATTGGCCTTGCAGGGTAATCCAAACAGGAATCACAACCAGATGAGCTAATTCTCCTTTATGGTAAAGCTACATTGACAGAATCTTGCAAGTCTGAAAGTACAATTCCACCCCCCACCCACGTCTCCTGTACAGCCTGAGAAACTAGGGAGGGTCCCTTCTGAGCCTCTTGCCCCATCCGCTATCCAGCTGTGGGCTATGCTGCCTCTTATATAACCATGCCCTTGATTGCATCTTGTTGCCCTCTCCCCCAAGGTCTTAACCACATACCATCACACTTCCCTTCCCTTCTCCTTCCTCCTTTTCCCTTCTTCTTCCTCCCTCCCTCCTCTCCCCCTTTTTCTCCTTCCTTCCTTCCTTCCTTCCTTCCTTCCTTCCTTCCTTCCTTCCTTCCTTCCTTCCTTCCTTCCTTCCTTCCTTCCTTCCTTCCATAGCTAGGGGAGCAAGGTGGGCTGCCCAAATGCCACAGGGGTGAGGTGACAACATCTCCTGATATGTAACCCCCATTCACAGCCCTTGAGACCAATTGCTCCAATTATCCAGGCTCATAACACAAGCAGAGAAAAGGGGACGTAGCCCTTCCGGATGAGACTGGGATGTGGGAGGGAATCTGCAGGACACCTTGTGGCATTTGAAGATGTAGAGCCCCTCCTCAGATTCCATGGATGCTGTTGGTATTTACAAGGAAGCCCACAGAATTTCAAGAACTCGTCTCCTCAACCCTGTAGAGACAGTCAGCACCAAGGAGCGTTGCAAGAATACTTGTCGAAGAGGAAGAAACAATGAGTGGTGTGCTATGCCTGGGAACAAGCCAGTCTTTCTTCCATCCTCATTCCAAAGTGACAGGCCTGCTGGGATTAAAAGCTGATTCTACTAGATGGGAGTCCATTAATGGAACCCAAGCATGCGCCTTCTCCTGCATCCCCACGTCAGCGTGGGCAGCCAGCGTGGGCAGACGTGCCAAATCCTGCCTACTCCCAGAGATGGGTATTGCTGGCCTGAGAAGGTATGCGGAGCGCACATTGCTCTGCTGATGGATCTGCATCCCCCTCTTGAAGACGCTTCATAGGGACTGGATGGTGCACCTTGATCCACTTGCAGCAGGGCGTCATCTAGTGGCTACATGGGAGAACGAGGTTTTTGCTGTTTTAGGAGTTCCCATGCAGTTTGGAAGTGGTGCCCCAGGGCCCGCTCGTCTGCAGCTTGCAGAAATACTCTCGGCCTCCCTCTCTGTGGTACTGCCCTGGGAAATCTGCCAGCCCACCAAATATGACATGCTGTCCTAACAACCAGGAAACACACTGAGACAAGGAACTGGTCTCTAATATTTATTACTAGTACTTAACAAGAATCCTAACAAACTGAAGAAGCGTGGGAAAAACCCAGACATATAACCCCCAAGGGTTAAGGCGGTCCCGATCTGTGTCTCTTTGAATGGCTGAACAGTTCCTCAGTGCTACGCATGCGCTTGACAGTCTGGAGGGGAGCCCCCTGCTCGCCATCCTTACTCATGACACATGCCATCAATCTACCTTGATCAATCATCTCAAAAGGCTGCAGAACCTAAACAATAACAAGTGGAGAGATTACAACAGTGTAGTAAAAAAGATAAAGACCTTAAGTTACCCTAAGCCTGACTCCTGGTGACGATGTGGAAGATCCATGTGGTTTTCCTGGGAAATGTACAGAAAAGTTTTGCCATCCCGCTGTCTGGGATGTTTTTAAATTAAACCTTAGGGTTCCCCAGCATCTTCCACCCAAGTTTTTAATTAACAAAATGGTTATTGAATTATAGCAAAACAACAACAACAACAACAATCAGTTATTGTACAGTAAAAATACCTGTGTGACACTGATTAAAGTAAATTAAATTGAGCACAAAGGGGAGAAAAAAAGAAACAAGGAAAAATGCATCCATATAATATCAACATAAGGTTAATTCAGTTATTCAATCTATCACTAAATCTTCTAGACCATATAAAAACATATTGTTCCATCTCATTTTTATGATATAAGGACATTTCAAACATTGGTAACCAACACATGCCTTCACATATCTTCAATCCATTCGCTGACATCTGGAGGATAAGTTTCTTCCCAACTAGGCAAAGTAATTTTCTTTGCCAAGCCCTCTTTCCCATCTAAATATTAACCAGATCCAACCCTGCTTGGCTTCCAAATCCAGATAAGGTTGGTTACTAATATTTACGGCACCAGCTCTTCTGCCCATCATTTCTGCCCCATGCTCCTAAGTTCCAAAACAATCTCCTGGGGTTCTGAATTCTGGGAGTTGAAGTCCCCCCATCTTAAAATTGCCAGGGTTGAAAAACATCGCTCTAGAGGGAGGAAGGGAAAGTGATCTCTCATGGTTCATGCTTCATGACATCACTGTGCAAATGGTGCATCACTGGCATGGTGGTGTCATGACAAAGGTGACATCATTAGGGCTTCTAGCAAATGCTTCTATGGCATTATTCAATTAATCAAACAGGACACTGATTCATCGTTAGATAAAAGGCCAGTTCCAAAGCACCTGGATAAGCTGGAGAACACAATTATATAAATCCTTTCAAGCAATCAAAGGTCATTACTCTGATTAATTCCACCGTCTCGCAGCTAAAGTGCCTCCCACGTGGCCTGGGTCACAGTTGAGCAATGGGAGCCAGTGGATTATGGCAGAACCAGGATTTCATATTCCCCTTACAATCAGTGTTAATTAATTCCTGCATAAAATTAGAGAAACAGCTGGCCCCGAAACTAAGCCATCCATATTCCAATGCTCACTCCTTTGGGGCTAATTTTTTCTCCCATCTCCTTAAAAAGGGAGGAGGAAGAGGAGAAGGAATAGCTGAACACCCTGAGCTATGGAAAGTGGGAGAAGAGCACAGATTTCAGTGGGTGCTTTAACCAATTTAAGCTTTTTGAACAAGGAGCCTTCTTACTGAAATACAAGATTTTTTTTTGGTACAAAAATTGGGTTATCTAATCTGAACAGCTGCATGTTTCTTAATTATGCACTGCTATTGTCACCAGCCTGCTTACGCACACTGCTGTGTGGGAAGTGTTGAAAAATCTTTTTTTAGAGGAAGTTAATTGGATCGAAAACAAGAGGTGGGATGCCTTTTTTTTCCCCTTTCTGCCTGAGTTTTTAAAAACTGTTCTCCTTCTGCAGAAAGTGGGGCTGAGCACCTGAAATGCAGATTCTGAAAGGGACAGAAGCTTGGAGGTATGCAGCTTCCAGGAAAATGTCTCTGTTAACTGCTAAGGACTTGTTCAGTCATTGAGGCTAACCCATAATGTGGTTGGATTAGTTTGGGGTTAGTGTCTTGTATGGTTTTTAAACTCTGATTTAGAAGAGATGCCTACATTACTTGTTAGGCACAAACTCCGATCTAGAAAGAATACCTAGAACACATTGTTAGGCAGAAACTCTGATTTAGAAGAGATACCTAAAACACATTACTTGTTAGTGTAATGTGTCCAGTTTTACCCACATGGTGCCTAACAAGTGATGTGCCCTTTCTGCACCAGATGCATACCCATTAACTAGCCATCAAAAATCTTAATTATGGTTATAGACTAGCATATAACTAACCATGGTTATCTCAAACTGACTTTCAAGGCTGGCCTGACACATTGGGCCACACCCTAGCCTAAGTTAAAATGTGATTGGCTGTTTTGCGTGGCCCACAGGCACTCACGGGGGTGTGGGTCAAACTCAACAAGATGATGGATGGAGTGTCACAATGCAAGCCCCGCCTCTTCTGTACTGTACGCGCCTTGAGGGGCGGAACTTATACCATGACACTCTGTCCATCATCTTGCTGATGTTGATCCCCCCCCCAGGGCAGATGCCAATGGTGTGGCCTGAATGTCCCCACACAGGTAAACTCAGGTGGTTGCTTCCAGATTGGGGAAAAGGGAGCAAACTTCACCCAGAGAGATCACACAACTCATTTAAACATGCTTTACAAGAGAGTTAAACACGCATTAGCGGACATTTAAACAAATCTTTAAAAAGCCACTGCAGGAGGTCTTTCTAATTGTGACTGCAAAAAGCTGGTGGCATGCTTTCCCCCTTTTATTATCTGAGACACCCAATGAACAGTGAAATACACCCTTAAAAAGGGCATATTTTTAATGCCTTGTTATTAAAAAAAAAAGCAGAGAAAAATAATAATCCATGGCCCCAGCCACTTTGCATTATTCGTCTGCCCATTCTGATCCTCCAGGGCCCCCAAAGGCTGCTTGAAGTCTGTTGTAACGGTTATGATTTATTAAATTTAATATAGTTGCCCACTCCGGTGGATTCCGGGGGGCTTACAAAACATAATCGTTAGATTAAAACAATTAAGAACAGGAACAAAATGAAACAAGACAGCCTGCACTAAACACGACCATGAAAACAACAGTCTTTTAAACTCTGTATAATGGCTTTGCTTTCTGATTTTATCCCAATGATGTCTTGAGCAGAGAAACTGTCTGTTGTGGACGCAAATCTAACAAGCTTCAGCCTGCCACAACCGGGGTCTTTCCAGATGTGCTGGACTACAGCTCCCATCATCCACAGCCCCGGCGGCCAGGAGTCTCTAGCTGAGGGAAAATCTCATTAAAGCATCAAGCTTTATTACGAAAAAAAGCTGCCAATGTTGCCGTTGGTATTTAACAGCTGTGATTTCATCTTTGATGTGATGGGCTCTTTTGGAAGCACTGCATTGAAGGAATGATTTGGTTTTGTTAGCTGTAATATGCTCAGAAATGACATTACATTTTACGAAGCAGCGTCTTTCCTTTTTTAAAAAAATCGCTGGCTTCTTTTATAATTGTTTGAATTGGTGCCTCTCCAAAGCACTCCGGAAAGCCTGTGTTTCTTCCGTCATCCAGCAATGTTGCACCCTCAATGCTCATGCGCTTCCCAGTGCCCAAAGACGCTGCCCATCAGCTTTGTGGTAGGTGGGGATCCAGAGCACCAGATCCTAAGGGATCCAGCCTTCCTTAGGAGCTTATCCAGGGAGGAAGAGGTCCACAGCAGCCATCAGTTGCTGCAATTTAGCCCCGAGAATGAATAGGACCCTTTTTAAACCTTCCCAGAATGCTTCTGGTCTTATGCAAGGTTCCAAAGGCATTCTGGGAAAACGAACGTGGCAGCAGTCGCAACTCTTTGACTGGGTTGTCTGGCTTTGAGCACCACCTGCAAAAGAAAAGGGTGCTTTTAATAAAAGTAATTTAAAGTAAAATAAAAGGTAGTTTCAGAGTTCAACAGTAATGGGTTCAAACCACTTCCTAAGATGTTTACTACACAAAATAGTGAGGGATAATCATAATGAAAAGGCTCCGTTCAGTAACCAGCTTGACTTGTGCTGCCGTGTAATCTAAACAGGTTTAATTTGCACTTAGCTGGTTTTGGCTGATCTTGGAAAGCCCAGCGGGGTTGCACCTCCGGTTGATTTGAGTCAGGAAAACTTTCTTCCCCAATGAAGCCCATTACAGCTCACCTATGAGTTTCCCTCCTGTGCAAATATATGCAGAATTAGCTAACTGAACACTAAAGCAGCATATTTACAGACTAATGTTTATCCAGGTTGCCCTGAGATAGAGGAAAAATGGGACAGTTTCAGCTGCTGTGACTCAGAAACACCAGCCATAACCCTACCCATAACTCTAAGCTGCTGCAGGTACCGATTCTGATAAGGAGAAACAGTTTAATGATAAGATTGGGTGCTTGCATTTTTCCTTTACCCTTCCCGCGTCCTTTTCCTTGTGTGTTACGGCTCACAGACGACAAGTCTCCCTTGATTTATCAATTGCTTTGTAAGGGTCAAACTCTTACGGGAGCAGCCTCACAATTAAGTGCAGAAAAAAACATAATAGGCACCTCTGAGCATGCACAGAATACATTTCGCATGCTCGATTTAGAACGGCTGCTCACCCTTTTTGCCCCGTCTTTCGTTCGCCCCCCTCCCTCGCCCCGATCTGATTGGTGGCGGCGCCTGCCAATTACAAATCGGCGCCGCGAACTCTATGCAGTCATTCGCCCTCCTTCTCCCAGCGTTGGGGGGAAAAAAAGGTAGAATTTGATTGCTCGCTCCTCCTGCCAATCTCGGAACCGAAGCCCGCCCCTTGCAGCTTCGCCTGCTTCCCCCCTCCCCCCACGCGCTCGCCTCCGAAAGCGGGGGAGGCTGGGCAACTTAGAGCGCGCCTCCGGTTGGCTGCGGCGCGACTGTCACTCCAGGCGAGCCTCCCCTCCTCCGCGGTCGTGCGCCTCCGCCTCCTCGGGGAGCGGATCCCACGCCGATTGGACTGCCGGCCAGCCAATCGTTTGCCCGCGGCCAATCCCCGCGTCGTCCTCTCAGGTAACCCGGAAGATGGCGGCGGCGGCGGCGGCGGCGGGGACGAAGAGCGGCCGCGCCGCGTGAGGGAAGCGGAGCGGCGGGCGCCCGGCCTGCCTTCCCGCCCTGCTGCTGCTGCTGCTGCTGCTGCTTTGCGCCCTTGTCCGGCGGGAACCCATGCCGGCCCCCTCGAGCCCCGCGGGCTGAGGCGAGAGAGGCCCGGGCGCGGGCGGCGCTGAGGGCTCGTCCGGAGCCCCCCGAGGCGGCGGAGGGATGCCGGGCCGGCTGCTGCCCCCCGGGCTCGGCTGGGGCGGCCTCGGACTCTGCTGCCTGTGGCTTGGCGGTGGCCAGGCGGCTCCGCTGCCGCGAGCGGGGGCAGGTGAGACGCCGGGGAGGGGCGGGAGGCCGCGGGCGAGAGGAGGATTGGTTGCCCCCCCCGCCATGACGCTCTCCCGGGTTCGGGTCGGATCGCCCAGCCTGGCCTACCTGGCCGGGTTGTTGTGCACCTCAAGGGCCAAGCGGGGGTCTGACGCCTCTGCAGGGCAGGGGCCGCTCGGAGGCCGTCGGGACCCGGCAAGGCAGGCGGTGACGGCAGCATTTCCTTCTCCCCCTAACTCGTTTTTATTTGTTCGTATTTAATTTATATAGTATTAACTTTTACAGCGCCCATCTCACGCTTGGGGCTCTGGGTGGCGTTTTTCCTCATGGGGAGGCGTCTTCCCTTCCTGGGGTGGCCGTTCCCTTGTCGCCCTCCTCCTCCTCCAGCTCGGGGCCCTGCACGGATCCGCCTTCCCCCAAAGGCTCCAGCATCCGCTCCCCTCGGCTCCTAGGGTCGCCCTGGGAGGCCAATCCTTCTGCAGGGGGCCGGATTGCAAAAAATGCTGGCCTGGGTTGCAGTGCTAATCCGGGTCCGGGTTGCAAGGCTTCGTTCTCTCCACTAGCTTCTCGCCACAGCCCTGTGAGGTAGGCTAACCTGAATGCCGAGGAGGGGGTTGGAGACATCCGGTGGGTCTGCGTCTTGAGTTGGGGCTGTGGGAGAACTTGGCTTTGAGACTTGTGGAATCCTAGAATAGAAGGGGCCTTGGAGGTCCTCTAGCCCACCCTCCCAGTGCAGGGACCAGTAGTGCAGTGTCCCCCCCATCCACCCTCTGTTGAAACACCTGGAGTGGAGGAGACTCCACTGTGTCCTGAGGCAGCCCAGTTCATTGCTGAACAGCTCATCCTGTTAGGAAATTCTTCCTGATACAACATCGCAGAATGTAAGGAAGGGACTCTGGAGATCATCTAGTCCCACCCCTGCCCATTGCAGGAATTCTTGTTCCTTAACAAGTGGTTAGTCTCTGCATCTCCCACAGTAGTCTTTTCCATTATGGCATAGCTTACTGTTAGGAAATTCTTCCAGATGCTCAGCTGAAGACTCCTTCCTTCTGTTTTAAGCCTTTTGCTTCTTGCCCTGCTTTCATGATCCCTCCCTGACCCATTCTGCCCCTCTTTTATATGGCAGTTCTTCATCATTAATATCTATATGCCAACAGCAATCAGGGGTTAGGATTTATTATTTGTATCTTGCCATTGGGGTGCATCCTGGAAAGTTCACAGCTTGCAAGAAGCTTACAGTGGAAAAAAGGTAACTTGGAAACGCTTAGGGCAAAGAATGTAGGTGAGACGTCTGGCTCGCTCCCTCTTGCCCGTGTTATATATTTGCAGATGTGTGCATGCATGTGAGAAACGAAGAATGTCACCTTACCCAGATGAAAGGAAAAAAAAGTGGGGAGAAAAGAAAGATTGTTCAGTTCTGCTGTTACAGTTTACACTTTGCATATTTTTTTAGACAAGCCTGAGTTTTGGGTAGAAACATCACAGCTTTAAGATTATTTTTGCATTTTGGGTCTTTTGGCCTGCTTTATGTGTCTGTATGCTGGTGTCCAAAAATTACCCAGTTAGCAAAACGCTTCATGCCAGTAGTGATGGTATGCTTTAGTTTATGAAAACGGCCATGTTAACCTGGTTAATTTTTAAAAAGCCATGAAACTCTTGGCCTCTGTGAATACAAGAGATATAAGTATAGGTATTTGTTGGCTGTTATAATCAAATCTCCCTTTACACATGCATAAAGATTTTCCTTCTCTGGAGCAAACCTGTTGTTGTGTAGGCAAATTACACAAACATTTAGTAGCACAATGTAAAAAAAAAGAGCCACAGTGGATAAGACTGTCTGTCCGAATCACTATTCTGTCTTGGTTCCATTTGTTCCCAGGTATTTAAGGAACCCCCCTGAACAGTTCTTCCTGTTTGTTTATCTTCCAAGAATGGTTATTCAGTGTCATTCTGTGTCTAAACCTTGTTTGGCTGTTGTGACAAAGACATAATCTTTCTGAATGTGTTCAATCTTTTTCAAGGGAAACAACTTACTGGTTATTACGTCTTTTGGATTTAACTGCTGTAAATCAAACCTTTTATGAAATAGTTCCCCATAGTGATTCAGATATTAGTCCTGAGGGAAGTCATAGAGCTGAATCTGTTTGCCTGATTAATGGAGTCATCTTTGGTTTTATATTAATCTCAGATCTTGAATAAATTATAATTGCCCTGAGAAGATTATTGCCATTGTCTGAAGCTTAGTAGAAAGCAAAGGTATTTTATCTTAGCATTTCCATATATCTTTTGCTGCAAGTGATGCAACCTTTCTTGGACTTCCATATTTTCTTTTCCCTCTTAATTTGGAAACTGTTGGAATGTGGCTGATGAAGTATAAATTCAATAGGGGCCAAAAAGGAATTTGAAAGTGGCCGAATGTCAACATTTGAAACAGTTCGTTGTACTGTTGTGAGGGCCGTTCAAAATATAGTAGGTATATAGTGTAATATAATGTATTTTGTATGTAATGGTAGAAATGGGAACTGTGATGTGCAATATCTGGAAAATATCTTTCTGTTCTCATACTTCTGCAGTTTCTGTGTTGAAACGGGAAGTGTGGCGACCTTGAAACTGACTGGTGTACCTATCCCTTGATAAATTTCCTTCTGCTTTTAAAGTAGAACATCTTATTTGTAACAAAATTCCCACATATACTAAGGCATTGGTTCTGTGCACACTTACTGCATGTCAGCTCCATCATTGAACATAACAGCCATTACTTTCAAAGAAAATGCATACGGTCAAATAAAATGCATAGGTTTCAGGAGTAATTGCCATTAATATATACAGATTTACTACCTTACGTTTCCACTGGGATAATTGCTACAATCCTGTTCAAAACTGGATGATTAAAGAGAATTTAGCAGATAGACCTTCTGTTTCAGTTTTCTCAGCAAGTGCCACTTATGCAGCCGTGAGGTGTTATGACTGAAGGCCCCTTTGCTATGCTGTTAATAAAGGCTGAGGAAGTTTGTTCTTCTTAGTACCTGATCTACCTCGGTCTGTCCTTGCAACCCCAGAACTGAACGAAGATCTCTGCTTCTTTTAGAAATGTCAGAGGATGTTCGTTTCCCCAGTGTGGTCAATGGGTACGTTCAGGTGTGAAAGCAAAACACCTTTGACCTTTGATCTCACTTTATCAGACGCAAGTTTTACATTTTGTAAGGACAGAACTATTGCTTTAACATGTAGGGATAGAGCCTTGTTTTGCTTTCCACGCATACCTGCTTGACTGTCTAAATCAGTGTTTCTCCAACAGGGCAACCTTAAGATGTGTGGACTTCAACTCCCAGAATTCCCCAGCCTGGCTGGCTGGGGAATTCTGGGAGTTGAAGTCCGCACATCTTAAAGTTGCCACGTTGGAGAAACACTGATGGAAATGGTTCAGCATCAGAGACGACGTTTCTGCATTCTGCTTCTGCTTAAGTCTTCTCAGACTCTAGGACTCCAGATGTTTTGGCCAGCACTGACTGTGCCAGGTGACAGAACCCCCCACACCTGGAAAACATAACCTTGCCTGACTGCGTCATCCCGTGTGTAGATTTAACACCGCGAGCACAAAATTCACATACTGTGTTAGTAGTGACTTTGCCCCTTCTGTGGCAAGCCCTGAAGTTTGGGGTAGTTTCTGTTCAATTCCAAGGCTGTATGAAACTGCAGGGATCCACCTTAATGGGGCTGCTCCAACTGCAGATGACATTGTTCGTGAGATCTTTGTGTTGTTCTTCTTTATTGTATTTTCTTTGGGGGTTTGGACTTCAGCGTGCAGGCAGAGTTTCCTCCTGCTTACTGTTAACACGGTATTTCGTTTCTTGCTGCTCCAGTTTTGTTACATACCTCCCTGGGTTTTTACTGGCTTGCATCGTTTAAGCTTAGCACACGTCTTCTGCGTTCTGCTTCGTGTTACGGTGTGGGCTTAATGGTTCAGAATTCTCTCTCTCTCCTTGAAATTCTCTCTTTTATAGTCCTATTTTTTTTCCCATGCCAGGAGCAAAATTTGAAATAGAAAATGCAACTTCCAGTAAAATGAGGTATTATACTGTTGTTTTAAGAGTGAATTAGGAGGCCCTAGTCTATTTAACCCTACTCATTAAATGCCAGCCCAAATAGTGGATCTAATAGAGTTAATTGAAAAATACTGAGGCTTCTGTTTTGAATCATGTCAGGAAAGGAAGATATATGTTAATATAACTGGTCAGAAATCTTGCTTTAATAAACCATGACAAGAATAAACAAGCCATTGACTCCTCTCTTCCCATGAATAAAGAAACCAGGAAGATGATGGGTTTATACAATATCCAATTGTGGTTAAATGAACACATAAGCCCATTTTCAACTTCCATGTGTTATTGGCTTGTGAATCCTGGCTTATCACCTTGATTGGAGTGGACTTGCTTAACCTCATGTCAGATACAGGTGCCAGACACTGTTCTTCCTTTCCTAGTTTTTTCCTGGTAGATAAGACTGAATGAGACATATGAACCATCTTATTCATATTGTGCTTTATTACAGTAGGAATCCTCTGTTAGATATTAATGGTACCATTGCGTGCTCCAAGTCTTCAGAGTAGGTCTCATTACAAGTGATATGAAGGGGTGTGTGTGTGTTTGGGTTTGGGTTGACAAAAATGACTTTTCCAAGTAAAGATTAAAAAACACGCTTTTTATTCCTTGTAGTTCATTCTGGAAAAGTGGTCCCCGCCAATGGAGAACGAGTTACAGAATCATGTACTGTTTCGCAATAATCTGCCTAATTTGTATGTTTTAATACCACATTTATGTAGAATTTAGAGTTTCTGGAACAGTAAGGTTAATTAAGAGGGATGAATATGTGCCTTGTTAAGGAGCTGTTCTTATCTGAGCAACACATAGGCTCTGGAAAGGTAAGAAACAGCTTTTATATTAAATATATATATATATTGGGATTGTTGTAAGATTGGCAATTGTAGGACCTTTCTTTTGCCCCTTAGATTATGTTTGTACAAACCACACTGAAGGTATCCATACTATGCTACAGCTCTGTTCTGTACAGATACCTACTTTTTTTTTTTTTTTGCTTTCTTAACTGCTACTCAGGACCTGCTGATTTTTCCCATCTTCTCTCCTTTTGTCCTTGACGGCTGTTGCTGAAGACTGGTAAAGGTACAGTCACAGTGCATTGAAAAATAATTGACCAGAATTCCTGCCCCTTCATGGGAATCTGGAAAACAGAAGTGAAAAATCAGTTCTAACTTTCCTGAGGTCTGCGTAGCTGCCTTTGTGGTTGCCTGTGGTTAACAGTTAGAAATACTTATCTGTCCTGTAGATAATACATTGCTTATATTAGCCAAGAAGGTAGTCAGGAAGTATCCTTGGATTTCCTATCTTGAGTTTGCTATTTTGCTGAGAGATTTAGAAGTCTAGATGATCTGGAGCATGTAAAAGGAATGGTGAGTTTTGCCTGATTGATCCTGGGCTTATGAGAGATGCCAAGCAGACCAGGAATTCTATCTGTGGCTTCTTTAGGATTATACAGTAGTTGCCTCTTTTTGAAAGAGGCAGCTCTCTGTGGTTCATAAGTGTGCAAACCAAGTTAAACAGTGATTCAGCTATCCTACCTTTATGTGAATTGGTTCTGATTTGATTTGGATCATGGATCCAATAATTCATGTTGACTTGGGAAAGTAAATTGATTTGACGTCCCCAGCTGATTTGAAAAAAACAGCTTTGGGGATGTGCAAAATCTTTCTGAATCATCCAGTAGTGTGGAATATGCCTGATTATTCTGGGGCAGTTCAAAAACCCAATTTGGAGCTGGGATTGCATTGCTTTTGAAGTTAATCTCCAAGTTGAACCTTTGTGGAACTGGGGTGCTTCCTGGGAAAGGCACCTCGCTGAACGCCTGGCCACTTCACAGGGTGGGAAATAGGGAATTTGAAGTTTCAAGACATTGGAGAGATGCCAGGTTATAAAAGCTGTCATAAGATTTTGAGGGCGTGTTTTTTTTTTAATAGAATAAATCTGGTGGTGATGAGCAAATTCCTGTGGTCTGAATAACCCTACTTGATTTGATGGACGGATCACCTTCAGTATCAGAGGCTCGGATTGGTTGGGATCATGTGGTGGGAGGGGGCTCAAGACAGCCCTGAACAGACTCCTGGGATTAACACATCTTTCCTGAGCAGAGAGCGAGCCTGTGACTAGGGATTAATTGCTGTGATGGTTTTGTTTGTTAAGGGAGAGGCAAGGTGACTTGGCAACTTCACACCGGGTGTGATATCATTGTGACACACTCTTCCCTCCCCTGTTCTTCTAGCTAATTTCCGGCTTTGTTTGTACTCTTACAAAGAGGTCTGAAATAGCCATTTGTTTAACTTCTGACGGTACAGTTGCATTATGAACATATATTGTGTCTTTCAGGGTGCTGGCTTTCAAATTATTGCTTTGTTCCTGCACAAGAGTAGCGTTAGCATAATGCCAGGGCTCATGTGGCTAACTGTTAAGAAAGTATTTCCACAATGTAGACTCAAAGTAGTTCTTAACAATAAGGAAGAATGTTCATTTTGGATGTGTCCGAATTGAAATGGCATTGGCAATCCATAAACAGGCTGCATGAAGGCATCTGTTTTCCAGAGTGTGCATTACTTGCTAAAAATAAATTTATCCATTAACAATAACAAAGCATATTTCTAACCTATGAACAGCCCAAGAAAACAAAATTGTATTAAGTGGGGCCATCAGGATGCCAGTGAGGAATTCAGAGCCAGGGCACTATTACTAAAAAAAAATGGGGGGGGCCTATAGGTAGTCCTCGTGTAGCAACTGCCTTGTACATCTGCAGTTACAACAGTGATGAAAAAGTAACTCTGCAACCAATCCTCACATCAATGACCTTTGCAGGTCTGTAAAGCAAAGGAAAGCTGAAGTAAGATTGTAAGCACAGTCGCGGTTTCACTTAGTGGCTGCTTTGCTTAACGGCCAAGTTGCCAGTCCCAGCTGTGGTCGCTAAATGAGGACGACCTGTATCTTTGATGGACTGTTCACCTCACTTAAATTGAAAGAGAAGGCACTAAGCTAGACCTCTAATCTTAGGAATGGTGCAAATTGATAACAGTCACCCATCTTTCAAGTATCCTGGTTCCTTAATATATAGATCCATAAAGGTCAAAGCCACCATTATGCAGAAGTCTTCAAGAACACTACCTTTGATGTTCCCTTTTTGAGTCACTGAGAATAAAACTCCATAAGCTGGCTCTTACAGACGCGGGTGACCAGATGGCTTTGCATCAAAGCAGCCTGGATGAAATTGCAGTAGCGCTTGAGGGAATGTCTGACAATCATCAGAAAGGTAGCCAAGATTACTGAGCAGGTTCTTCTCAGGTTCAGGCACGTTCACATAAAAGTTGATTTACATTCATGACTTGCTTATGTTTCAGGGTGGCTTCCAATGCAGTGTTCTGCCTGCTTGTATAAGCCTGTCTCCTAGAGATCCTAAAGGCAAATACGCAGATTAAGCAGGGGTTGGAGACTTACTCTTTGATCTTTTGGGGTGATCTCAAACTAAACTCCTTTAGAATGGAGCTTACGTCCTTGTTCCCTCCTGGTTTTACTGTAGTGTCTTGGGAATGCTCTCCCACTGCAGTGACTGCAATGGCCCGACTCTTCTGCTTTCCAACTCCCACATCCCTGCTGTCAAATCAGAACGGAATTTTGTTCTGGGTGAGATTTCTTGCACGACAGAGTTTCCCTGTATGCTGTGAGTCTTCATTGCAGCATGAAGTGTAGAATGGTTGCAGGGTCGGTCTGTCTGTCTGTCTTTCTGGTTTCATAAAATGTTGAACTCGTTTTTAAAAAATGCATAGATTTTACAGAACTAAAGTGGCATTCAGTAATTAACTTTTCCCTCTGTTAGCTATTTTCAGGCTATTATTTTTAGGGGAGGCTGTATGTATCACAAGGCTGAATTGTATTGCACGTTGTGTTGAATTTTCAAAACACTTTCTTTCACTAAAATACAGTTTTGTATTCCCCATATGTGGAGACATGTTCAACCTATTCCGAAAATATTTATTCATTCTTGTCTGCTGTATCTAGCTAATCATTATTTAAAAACTAGAAATTAACCTCAGGAACTGGTGCTATAGCTTGCTTGAGTCTCATTCTATCTTGCCCAGTCTCATATAATTTCTCTTAGAGATTTTTCTTGACAGAGATTTTTGTTCCTTGATTGTAGGTGCTACTCAAAAAGACTTGGCCTATTTGGGTGGGATAAAAATTCTGTAACAAAATTCTGATATATTTTTATATTGATCCTATTTCTCTGATATTGCACATATTACTTTTAAAAAAGAAGTTTTGTTCTAATCAAAACAAATTATAAAACTTAGTTATCAGCTTGGCAAATATGCCTTAGGCAGTAATTTAAAATTATTTGCTGATACATGTCATCAGCGGATCCCTCCAAGAAATAATAATTAAGCGTCTTTTTAGTCTGTGCATGTGTCATATTTGGAAGATTTATAGCATCTGTTAGATGAGAGAAAAATTGATCTGGACCAGCAAGATACAATAATCTTGGACAAAATCCCATCTTAATCTAACCTTTGGTTTGAGGTGTGTCCAACCAGATGCCACTAGAAAGTTCACAAGCAGAGAAATCTCCTCTGTTCCCAGCATCTGAACAACTGGAGATGCCCTGCTGCTGAATATGGAGATCCTGCAGTTGTTACACTGCAAGTCTAATTTAGAGAATTTGGAAGCCTTCATGTGCCATAATTCGTTTCTAGTGCAAAATATTCTATGGTGGATTTGAGCCATATCAACCATTTTATGCTTAGGACAACAAACAAAAGTAAAAAGATGACCACACTAAGTCTTGTCTGCTAGTGATAATCTAGTTGATATGCCACAACAAGGAACAATGAAGGAATCCAAGTACTAATTATTGTGCTAAATTAGAAGTGTGCGTGGGAAGGGGGATTGTCAGAAATCAGAAGCCGTAAATTGAGGTTCACTGATCCTTAAAAGGGATAGAAACCTGATAGCTTATTATTTATGCTGTCTTCCTTACAGAAGATCCAGTTAAATATGCCAACAAGCAGGGGTTTGCTATAGATTATGAGAAATGTTAAATTCCTTTCTCCTTGAGTTTGCAGTGTTCACTGTGTGTACCAATCGAAGCAACTGTGTGTATTGAATGTATTAAATCTCATTTAACGTAAGCCCCATTTGTTTTCCAGGAGAGGAGGCAGCCATTGAAATTTCCTTTTCCCTGGTGGTTCTTTCTGCCTGTGGCCTCTTAGTTTTGATACTGCTGCTTGTAAACTGTGTCTCCTGCTGTAAAGGTCAAGAGATTAACTTCAAGGTGGGTAGTATCAAGAAATGCTTTTGTCCGTTGTATCTGAATGCACCTGGCACCATAACAAAGGTACAGATGTTGATATAGATAAATATGCTAGGGAATATTATGTATCACTTTGTTCAAGTGAAGCCTGGGATTCTTAAGGTGATTTCTCCAAGTCATTTTAAATGATTTAGAATCGGTATGCATTTGGAGCAAGCTTGTACTTTTGCCACATTTAAGCACAGAGGCCAAAAAAGAGCTAATGTATTCCAAGCCAAATTTTCTAGCCCTTCTAGTTTCAAGATCATTGAACCACTGAGAAAACGTAGGGTCAGCAGTGTCAGTAGATGTGCTAGACCAGGCTAATCGCTAACTGGAATTGAAAGTGGACGTAGAGCAAATCACTGATAACATTTATGGTGGTATGGATCTGTTGGGCATTACTATAAACATATCTCAGGGTGAAAAGAGACTGAAATAAATAAATGAAAAATGCCTCCATCATTTCTTTTCTAATGGGATTCAGGAAAAAAAGCAGAAGAAAGTAACAATATTGTTTGAGGGCTGTTCATTCAGTAAAAGGGATTCATTTCCCTTGAGCTCATCTTCTTGGTGACTTTATGGAAATTCCCTTGTAGCTTTCTTGACAGCATCATGTGGAAATGGGTTGACTTCCCAGGCTAGCATGCAGCCTTCAGACTTTTGGAGGAATTTTGTCCAAGTACTTGATTTGGATTCTGGAGACGCAAAGAATGAAACAAACAAGATAACAAACAACGTTCATTCAAACACCTGAATGAATGTTGAGCTTAAAACGATCCTTGATCAGCCATCCGATTCCTTGGATGCTCATCTGCTCCTTATGTTACTGTATACCTTACTTAGCTTTTCAAGGTCAGCAAGATGTCATTATCTCACTAGGCTGCTTCACACTTGGTTATGCAATGAGCAACTCCAGAACTATTCTGCACAGTCAAATGCATAGCTAAAGGTTGAATAGATATGGATTGATATGGATTCTGGAGACGCAAAGAATGAAACAAACAAGATAATGGGTTCTGGAGACGCAAAGAATGAAACAAACAAGATAATGGGTTCTGGAGACGCAAAGAATGAAACAAACAAGATAATGGGTTCTGGAGACGCAAAGAATGAAACAAACAAGATAATGGGTTCTGGAGACGCAAAGAATGAAACAAACAAGATAATGGGTTCTGGAGACGCAAAGAATGAAACAAGATAATGGGTTCTGGAGACGCAAAGAATGAAACAAACAAGATAATGGGTTCTGGAGATGCAAAGAATGAAACAAACAAGATAATGGGTTCTGGAGATGCAAAGAATGAAACAAACAAGATAACAAACAACATTCATTCAAATACCTGAATGATTGTTGAGCTTAAAATGATCCTTGATCAGCCATCCGATTCCTTGGATGCTCATCTGTTCCTTATGTTATGTTGCTTCCTTTCCAGCTATCTTAGGATAGCTAAATCACAGCAAAGCTAGCAGTTCCTGGGTGGGCTGAAGTACAAAGAAACTGACATAAGGCAAAAAATTAAAATAGAAATCCATGTGGATTTTGTAGGAAAAATTTGAGCAGAACCCAGGAAAAATTTAAACACCAGGACTGGGGGTGGAGGATGAGACTAGTTCTGTACTTAGAAATCGTAATCATAACATGGTTTGTAATATACGTCTCTTGAAATAAAGGTCATCTTTTGGAATGGAGGTCATCTACAAATGTTATTTTTTTAATATAGCTCTCTGTGTATGGAAGTTAAGAGGAGAGTCTGCTGTTGAAGGAGAATGTTAAAGCTGTACTAGAGAGAGGAAAACCATTGGGCCTGTCTAAAGTATTCCTTTGGTTTTCTTTCCTGCTTTGCAAATCTAAGTGATAAATCTTGCACAGATTGATTGGATGAAACCAGTGGTTAATCAAGCTCCCTTTTGGCTGCTGTATTGTGGTATAACTTGAATTATAAATAGTCTTATTGGAAATGGGGAACATGGTGGTTAAGTGTTGTTCAACTGCTATCCACGTGATTTCTCTACATCAGGAGGGGCTAAAAATGGCTTAAGTCCATTTCCATCCATCCATCAATAAATAAGAATGGCTGGAATCTCACAGCTTTGCCTGTGTTTTGTTTTGTGTGATATATGAACCAGAAATTGTGCCATATAGAAGAATAACACGCCGCGGTCATAAATCAGGGTTTGCCTTCGGTGTAGCGGATCAAAGGTTATGCAGAGCAGTTCTGTTAAAAAAAGATTTTCCTGTACCGCTGCTTGAAGAAAGTGTCTTCTGAAAACTGGCAGTAGGTTTGGGAGTTGATTTTGAGTCCATCTTCAACCCGAAAAGGTCCAACTAGCTCATCTTTAATCATACCAGCCCATACCAGCACCCCACCTCCACCTTGCTGGCGTCTGAGTCGAAGTGGAGCTCTGAGCCCATTACTGATCCAGCCACGGGCCCATCCACCTGGTCCGTCAAGAGTCAAAGAAAATTTCTTTGTTGTTCAAAGAAATGTGGTGCCATACGGTGTCTGATGTGTGCAAGTTCATCACAAGGTTTGCAAGTTCAGTGTATGTTCGGGGGGGGGGGGCAAAGTAAAACCTTTTCGGCAGCCATACCATGTGCAGCTTAAGCCACAAATATACGTTTAGTGTTACTTAGGGTTGGTATAAAGTTAGTTTTGGCCTAAGGTGAGATGTACTTTGCATCTTGATGGTGTGTTTTTGCATTGCATTGCCATTTTCGTGTTTTAAAATGCGTAAGAATCCTTGAAAATTACATGGAAGTTAAAGTCATCCTTTTGGCAAAGGAAAATACATTTATCTCTGAACTATTGGGGGACACTGTTATTTTGATCCCTTTCCTATTATTACAAATGTCAGATCTGCAGTCTGTGAAAATACCCCATCCTTTGTAAGGGCAGTACCAGTATCTGTACTTCTCTGTCTGGCTGAACATCTGTTTCCAGTAGTCCTGACTGGTGAGGGAGGTTAAGAGCTGATGTTTAGCAGCCTCTAGCAGGCCATTGTGTTCAGGAAACACATCAGTAATGTATTGAATGAAACACCCTAAACAAACCCAAAGTTGACTATTGGTAATTTCTTTTACAAAAGAATAGTGTGTATTCTTCTATAAAACATGAGAGTATAGCGTTAGACGTGGGCTTAGAAACATTGGATGTCGGTGATCTATATAGTGGTGCGGCCAAGACTTCCAGGCTGGGTTTGGCTTGTGATACGCAAATCAGTTCTGAGTTTCTGAATTGGGCATGTCCGTGTTGGCCTGCCAATCTTTGCTTCCGTAGGAATTTGAAGACAATTTTGATGATGAAATAGACTTCACCCCACCTGCAGAAGACACACCAACAATTCAGTCTCCAGCGGAAGTGTTTACACTTACAGTCCCCAGTGTTTCTCTACCAGCTCCGTCACAATTCCAACTTCCAGCAGGTATGATGATCCCTGTCGGATACGCGCACTTCCTCTTCTGCCCTCTCCAGTATTCTGCCATGGCACTAATTGGTTCTTGCTGTCTCAGGCACAGATACAATCTTGTATATGATGGGGAGCGATAGACGTGCTGACTTTTGGGGTTTTGGAATCCAGCCCGGCTGTTGTGCCTCAGCACAGGGTCATATTGTAATCACCAGGACTGATACAACCCGAATGATGACTTGGTCGAACTGTCAAGGTTTTTTTAACACTGTGGATCTCTAATGCACATTTGAAGAAATCCCATTTAACCTGGGAGGATGGTCACTAAATCTGGCTGAGTTCATTGTGTTTTACCCTCAAGTACAGGTAGTCCTCACTTATTGACCATTTGTTTAATGACAATTCAGACTTACGACAGCGCTGAAAAAACCGACTTACAACCAGTGCGTGCATTTACGACCGTCACAGTGTCCCCACGGTCACGTGATCATGTTTGGGGGCTTGGCAACCAGTTCACATTTATGACCGTCGCAGCATCCTGTGGTCATGTGATTGCCATTTTCGACCTTCCTGGCCAGCGTTGGACAAGCAAAATCAATGGGGAACCACGTGATTTGCTTAACAACCATGTGGTTCGCTTAACAGCCACAGTGATTCACTTAATGACTGCCACAAAAGGTTGTAAAATCGGGCTGGATTTGCTTAATGACCGCTTCACTTAGCAACTGAAGTTCTGGTCTCAATTGTGGCCATTAAGCGAGGACTACCTGTATACTCAGTTGGGTGGTGGAGAGGGGAAGTGAAAGTAGCTTTTTCTGAAAATGAATGGGAATAGCTTGTATGAGCCTCTTGTGGATAGGAAATGTGCCTCTCTTCTGTTTGGGGTCTGATACCTTGAAAGTCGTAGTATGGAGGAAAGGAGACAAAGCTCCAGCTACTGAAATCACTTGTTCTCTCGTGGAAATGTTCATGAAGCTGGACCCGGTGCTCATAACTACAGGAAGGGCACGTGGAATGGTGGGGTGGTCTTCCTCATACAAGAAAATGGAGCTTAGAACTCCTGTCCACATCTGCTGAACAAGCAAGTCTAGCTAAAATAGGGTTATGGGACCCCAGCCAATGTCTGAGTGTATTGTATGAAACAGGCCATCACGCTAGGCCATAACAAAGAACAGTGTTTCTTAGCTTTGGCAACTTTAAGATGCGTGGACTTCAACTCCCAGAATTCCCCAGACCTCAATTCCGGAAGTTGAGGTCCACACATCTTAAAGTTGCCAAAGCTGAGAAACACTGATATAGAATATTTGTTTGGGCATAACCTGTTACATAACTGCAGCTACTGTGTTTTGTCAAGCTGGATTTAGAGTTTAATGTGTGGCCTGAACCCAGCCTCCGTGTTTTCCCTTTTTCTACTCAGTGCAATCAGAATGGTTTGATCTGTTAGGATTCACAATGTCATTGGTCGTGCTGCTTGCTGTACAGGGAATGAATACAAATCTGTGGGAAATCACTTAGAGGCCCAACTCCTGGGTTGATTCCAATGGTCTCATCCCACTGAAATCACATATCCCAGAGCAGATGCTGGAGACACGAGAGTGACAGGAAAGTCTGTTTGCACAACATTCAACGTGGTTTCAAATTATACATTGATTAAATATGATCTTGTCCTGTTGTAATGGGAGAGTTATGTTGGATTTCTTGGAAAGAGTTGTTAACCCAGCCAAACACAAACCTGTGGCTGTTTCTTTTGACTTGTTTTCTTTCCTTACATCACAGAAGATCTGAAATCTCAGGTTGCCCGTCAGAATCTCAATTATATTCAAGAAATAGGAAACGGATGGTTTGGAAAGGTAAGAAACCTGTATCTCGGATATTATAATTCTTCTGCTCATGTGCCTGTCAGTTAAAACATTTTCCAGTGGTAAAAGTGAACCCATAACAGCAACAAATTTCTTGAATCAGTTGTGAAGTATGGGCTTGCGATCTTCGTGGTAAGCAGCTTTAGAAGAATTTGGTCATTGGCTTTTGAAATGAGTATTTTGATGGAAGCTGGTACAAGCATTGGTAGTGTGCTTGTGTAAAGAGGAATAGCACCCCTGGTTTGTTGGGAAATGTGGTCACAGATATGACCATTTAAACTCTCAGAACTCATTATACCCTCTCACACTAATACAAGAGTCTAAAGGACTAAAACCAATGATCGTTCGTCTGCTTCTGCCTGGTGCATTTTTCGTTACGTAACCGCCACAAGAACATAGAGGCATAATTTAGTTTTTGGCACACCACTCCAGTTCCGACTTACATCTGTTTGGTTAAAATGAGTGTGTTATTTTAAAATACTGTCCTGGGCAGTAGCTTCAGATTTCCCATTCTTAGTAAATATTGTTAGACAGAATCTAAGCTTGACCTAATCAGGTTTATAGGAGAAACGTGTTGATGGTTTTTCACTTTTTTAGCCACATGCACTACTGTTCAGTAGAGGGAAGTGGCTGTCCTTTCCAGCAGATTTTGGATGGCATATAAGGGCAGGCATTTCTTAGTAAATTGGATTTCACAACTGTTTATGAAATTGTCTGTCTCGTATACTCCAATAAGTTGGAGGCTGGGGTACCAATAATCCAAAATTAGATAATGACATTTGTTGCTACATCTTAGGAAGCAAAATGTCTCAAGCCTACTTTAATTATACCCCGAAACTCTCTTCAGAGTCTGAACCAGCCGGGACCAGGGCTATGGGGCGATTAGGAAGATAGCAATTAGCCCAAAGCTTGAGTCCTAACTTAAATCCCAGTTTAAAAAGGGTTCTGCTGCAAAGAAAGCCTGTGTGCTGAGAAAGGCGTTGTTGCAGTAATTGTAAATATAGTGGCCTAGTTCCTATTCCTAGAAACTGAAGCTGCGTATCAGAATGCTGTATTTTGAGGCCTCCAAGAGAACTTCTGGTGGGCAGCTGGAAAACATGCAGAACGTTACCGCTGCCAGGGAGCGCTCCTTACCTGCAGTAGAGCTCCTGGTCTGGCGCTTGCCCAGGGAAGATTGGCTGGGACCTTGAAACCCGGACCTTGTCCCAGGCTACCTGGAGCTAATGTTCATCTGGCCACCAGCCAGCTTATTTTTATTTATTTATTTCAAATTCAGTCACCACCCATCTCCCTCAAAGAGCGACTCTGGGCGGTTTACAATAAAACCAGAATACACAGTCATTAAAAGACAGTAAAAACAATGTTCTTAAATATATAATCCAAAGTATAGCTGCTGAAAAGTTCTTAATTTAATTTATGGGGGCATCTTCAGGGTGCTAACCACCCCCAGGACTGATTACCCCTCCTCACGCCCTTTCCGGGTCCTTGTGGACACCCTGAATCAACACGGTGCTGACCTTTGTTTCTTTGATGCACACCAGGGCTCCTCTTGGTTTTCAAAACGGAACTGAGGTTCCGTTCTGTCGTTTCAGGTTCTGCTGGGGGAGGTTTACACCGGCACCAGTGTGGCTAGAGTCGTCGTGAAGGAGTTGAAAGCTAGCGCCAATCCCAAGGAGCAAGAACGGTTCTTGAGGCATGGGGAGCCATATTTGTGAGTAGTTTTTGTTAACGGTACATTTGGAGCAATGGACATGCAGCGATGGACCCGGCCTTCCCCAACCTGGCACCCTCCAGAGCAGCGTCTCTCAACCTTGGCAACTTGAAGAGGTGTGGACTTCAACTCCCAGAATTCCCCAGCCTCCAGTTCTGGGAGTTGAAGTCCACACCTCTTCAAATTGCCAAGGTTGAGAGATGCTGCTCCAGAGGCAACCATTCCCAAAATCTCAGGCCAGGCTTAATTGTAGGAAGGTTTGCTAAAAGGAGTTTTAGCAAACTCCTTTTAGTGAAGAGTTGCCAGGAGTCCCGGTTAGCTGACTGATGTGAGCAGGAGAAACCTTTGCAAAAATGTGTAGATGTTTGCTGAGTGCATTAGGCTTCTGTGAAATGTTTCCTTGTGTTTGGTGTTTCCTGTTTTCCAATATACTGGCAGACTCAGAGTAATTACCTTTTTCTTCCCAAGTTTTCGGTGTTACGAACCACAAATAAAAATAATTGTTCTTGGTCTTCCTATTTATTTTCTGGTCTTTTCTTTACAGCACTCTTCAGCATCCAAATATTCTCCGCTGTACCGGCCAATATGTGGAAGCAATTCCTTATCTGTTGGTGTTTGAATTTTGTGACTTGGTGAGTAAATGCAACATGGGCCAAGAGCAGTTTGAGCTTGGGTTGATGTCTGTCTTGCTGATAGTTCCCTGAGAAGTGAATTTGAGGAAGGTGGTTTTTGGCTTTTCTTCTCCTGGGGCAGTGAGCTGGGGAAGGAAGGACCATTCGGTGGTAGTCTTAAGTGAAAGGAGTGCCAGAAGACAGTGGAGCTCTTGTCCATGGACAGTAGGAACCATTCATTGGTCTAACAAAATGGAATAAAAGTCAGCTGGATGTCTGTCAGAGTTATTTAAGCTGGACGTTATTTGCTTAATTTGCTTGTTACTTGCAAGACAGGTTGCTCTGCTAACATCTTTTTAGTGTTTTTAATACATTTGCATGCAACCAGTCATTATTCAGCAACATGATAGGGCAGTTGCACTGCCTGGCAAAGCTACCTCTGCCACCCCAGGTTAGGTTTTTAACTTTTACACACACACACACACACACACACACACCCTCTCTCTCTGAAATATCTATCTATGTAGGTAGGTTGGTCTGACCTCTTTATATTAATTCTATATTAGTATAAAATTAATATAATAATTTCCTGTGTCTCTAGAGGTAGTCAGTGCTAATTATTTTTCATTTAATTTCCTGGCCTCTGAGGAGGGTGACAGGGGTTGCGTAGAATAAACCAACATTATCTTTTTTTTTCCCCTGGTGAAAAATGCATAGCTGCTTGGAGATATTTTATTTGCATCTGTGTGCTTTCCTGCTTCTGACAATTCAGCTTGCTTGCAAGAAGCTTTTGCAGAGAAAGTAGTTTCTTAATGCTCCCATTGCTCAGCCACATAGCACTTAGTATCAGAAGCTGCAATGATTCTGTGTTTTGTTCCCATGCATGTAATTCCTACAAGGACTTTGCTTCCCAGGTCACAGTATAATGCAATAAACTTTGCATATAAAGGAGCTAGAGTCCATAAGCATAACTGTTCTTTTAATGATGGCCGTTGAAAGAAATTGCTGTGGTATTGTCTGTTTTAATCAAACTCAAGCTTGTCTTGGAAGCAGAAAAATGTAATGTACCACAGCTGCCAAAACACTTTGCTAGTTGCAAGTGTGTGAGATGAGTGTAGCTTTTGTAAGTGAGAAGAAGAGTGGGAGGTGATGCTAGTGTTAATTTGCCTTTGTGCTGCTCAGCCCTGTGAACGCATACATTTATAGCTACAACTACACTCAAGAACATTCGCAAAATGAGGTGGTAAAAGCTTCTTCTGATTCAGTGTTTCTCAACCTTGGGAGCTTTCAGCTCTGTGGACTTCAACTCCCAGAGTTCCCCAGCCAGCTCCTATTCTCACTACTCTAGCTTAAGAAAATGAGTCCTGGTTGCTTTGCTACTCCCATGTGGCAGTTGGGGCTGGCATCTACAGCTGGTTGAAGCAGCCTTTTGGAGTGGTAAACTTGGGCTCTAGTTTGTTCCAGTGATCAATAATTTGTCTAGATACCTGGTAGTCAGCATTATTTCATAGGAGTCTTTCCTTAGGGTTGATCTTCATAAGAACATAAGTAGTGTCCAGGTGGATTAGCCCCCTGGCCCATCTAGTCCAGCAGTCTGTCCTCACAGTGGCCAGCCAACTACACCAGGAACCCCACTAGTCTCCCAGCAGATGGCCTTCAGAGGCAGCCCCCTGGCCATCAAGGCTAATAGCTTTACATCTTCATCCCCTTTCCCTCACGATCCTTCTGCACACACTTCTGCCTCTCTTGAGTCAGCTGTGAAAACCTCAGGATGAGACTAGGCCAAAAATCTGTCTCTTGCCAGATGGTATTACTGAGTAAGTGATGTAATAGACTTTGATCTACGGTGCTTAATCAAATAGGAAATAAATTTTGGGTAGGTGCCCTCCTGGGGTGTTCTCAGTGGAAGCATGCTCTACTATCACTTTCCAATTGCTAGCGGTAAATCAGAGTAATGTAATGTCTGTACTGAGGCACAATGCTGGGAGATGTTGTGTTGGTGTGCTTCTTACCACCACAGTACTGGCTCAGTTTTGACTGGTAGTCCATCGCCGTTACTATGAGAGTTTGTCAAGAAGCCCAAATTGTGATTACATGACCAGGGGGACACTGTGATAGTCATAAGTGCGAGGACTGGCCTCAAGTCTCTTTTCAGCTATCCAAACTTGCAGACTCTCATTCAGAGTCTTGGATGTAAAGAACATTCAGTTTGGAACCTTCAGTGAGGACCCATTCACTGTTCAGCTGTTCCTAAATTAGACCTTTTGCTCTTTCCTAAATGAGCAATTGCTCTCTCCTGTCCAGGATGATTGTGTAGTAGCTTACACGTTGTGTTTGTGGCAGCCCAGTTAATCTATAATTAACTAATGGTGTATTATTTCCTATCGTCACAGAGGTTACCCCAGGTTAAAAATAGGGTAGTAACCAGCTTATTAGCTGTAATATATTACCCGATGATATGTGGCCAATCTTTTGTCGGCGCACCAAATTCCTTGTTGATAGAATGACGAATGATGAGCAGAGATTCGTATTATAAAGTGGGTGCAATGTTTCTATTGCCAGGTTAGCTTGCTTGGCAAGCCGGTCTTGCTTGTGTAGGAAGCCTACTGCTGCTTTAGCAACCTGGTGGGAAGGTGGAAATTAGCTCTTTGGCCCCAGCTGGCGTGGATTCTGCCACTTCTGGAAAATGGAAGTTCTTCAGGTGTGACTGAATGATTCTATATTTCCAGAAACAGGAAGTTTATACTGTAGCTAGAGTAGGGAATCTTGGTCTGTCTTCTTCCTCCCTCCCCCTTCCTCCTTCCATTGTGAAGAAAGACCTAAACCAGCCTTTGGCCTTTGATTCTAATCAGTTTCCATCATCTTAAAAGACTCTTATAATCTTTTCCTTATCTATCCAAGTAGCCAAGTACCCCCTTGCTCCTCACTGATCATCTGGAATAATTTTGGCCATTTGACTTTGTCCCTTACTCGCTCCTCCAAGTTGTATGGCTTACACCTTTCAGTGGTGTTCTGTGTCTCCATAAGATAAAAGCCTGGTCACATACTACTACTACTACTACTACTACTACATTGAGTAATAGTCAATGAGGAAAAGCTAAAAAAATAGAGAAATATAAAGACCTTCAAACAGAGATCAAGCAAATGTGGAAAAAAAGTTGTAATGATGCCAGTAGTGGTTGAAGCACTTGGTACCATCCCAAAGATCTGAAAAGGCATTTGGGCATAATAGAAATGGACAGAATCTCAACTCATCCATTACAAAGAGTTGCATTAGTTGGAATAGCCGCCCAGAGTTACTTGCTGAGATGGGCGGCTATAGAAATTGAATAAATAAAAAAAAATAGCACGTATATTACAGATGTGTTTAACTGACTTAGATCTTTGGGGAGGATCTGATAGACAAAAGTACCAAATCCAGTCAGGGCTATCTGGTAGACGGTGCACCACCATCATCAAAAATAATAGTTGGAAATGGTCAAGAAAGGCACTGTCAAAAAATCAAGGAACTAGAGCTGCTGCTACCCCGGGGGAATCCTTGGTTTGTGATTTCACCTTAGAACAGCGTTTCTCAACTTTGGCAACTTCAAGAGGTGTGGACTTCAACTCCCAGAATTCCCCAGCCAGAATTCTGGGAGTTGAAGTCCACACTTCTTGAAATTGCCAAGGTTGGGAAACCCTGCCTTAGAAGAAAGGCAAAATCAAAAACAATGAAGATGTATAATGCGCATATTGTGAAGAAAATTAATAAAATATTTTTCGTCCTCTTAGTGTTAGAATCTGGAGTCATTCGATGAGGCTGAATGGTGGGAAATTCAGGGCAGATAAAGGTCTTAATTCTTTCCAACAGCACATTGTTAAATTACAGTGTTTAGTCCTGAGATGTTACGACGTGGCTGTACCTAGATGGAACTGAAATGCTCTCAGGATGTCTCTGTTTTCAGGATATCTTTTAAAGCAGCTCTCGCATCTGCAGTTCTTACAACTCTTTGTATTTAAATTATTTTTCAAAAATCCTGATTCCTTAATAAATGTAATTGGGAGCATCTTTCGTCTATCAAAATGTGAAGGTTCTTTTTTTTTAACTGTTAATGAATTTGATTAAGTGTTTAAAGTAGGAACATGGCCTGTGACTTCCTATACATGAATTAAACAGGTATTCTTATCTATGCATGAGACACGATGCTCAGGAAAGAGTGCATAAGTTATGTTATATTAATGCCTTTTTGAGATGCCCCAGTTCAAACCACGACACTGAAGATGTCATGCATTAACTTGACAAAAATTAGAAAGATGTCACCTTAAGCGCTCTATAGCTCATTAACAAGGATTACTTGGAGCTGTTCCCGAGGGAGGCCTTACATCCTCTGGGATGCCAGTGTCTGAAGTGAAGATATCTTTCCCCTGTCTGCCTGTCTCCCTATTTGCTAATGAGAAAGAGAGCCTATCATTAAATTTAAAAACACAGACGTCGCTGCATGCTGTGCTTTGAGCATAATGTCTTAGGGCCATGCCTTTCACCCAGAATTCATCTTTAGCCGAGCAGACAGCTCCTCTTTCAACATACAAGTGTAAGGATGGCACGTTACAGGGCCGTGCTGTGCTTCAAATTCAGTCTCCAAAAGATGCTTTGAAATGTGCAGGAGCGTACATTCCTGTCTGTAGCCCATTAAAGCAGTTGTATCTATTCCTGGAATTGCATGCACTTGCTTTAAGGGGTTGCAGATAAGTTCATGCTCCAAAACACCTTTTGGAGGCCACTTCCCAAATGCTGCGCTGCCTTATTTGATGTTGAGTTCTCAGTCTTGTAGAAAGGCTGGCTGTGTATTGCGGTATTGATGCATTTGGAGTCAAGGCATCCAGGAAAAGTAACTGGGTTTAAAATTAGATGTACTTTAGACTTTACAACAGCCTGTAATGATCCTTAATTCAGGAGTTGCGGCAAATTATCCAGAAAGCCCGTGTCCTTGTTTTTTTTTTTTTTCCTTTCTGGGCAATAAAAGTGTCTGTTTTCCTCTAATGTTGTACTGCCCCCTAGTCAGTTCTGTGCAGCTTTTCATCCACCTTTCTAGCCACCCTGATGTTTTTGCTAATGTCTTTTTGGCACCAGGGAAATATTTTTCTGTTGTTCTAGACCTTCCAACGTTTTCAGTCTTCAGACAATAAATATTGATAGGGATGGTTTGGGGCTGGAACGTGTTGTTCTCTGTGCGTATGTGTTAAGCTGTTTTCTCTGCTGCAGGTTCTCATTTCGTCTACAGTACATAATGGGTGTTATGACATGTTTCTGGATATAGCATTTCTGTTTTAAAATATTCAGGTTCCCAGAGAACTCGAGCTGTTCCTGGGGAACTGACAAATGTTGCGAAGCCCAAATATATGCTTGCTTTGCCCAACCGTCACAGTTGTTACCCAGACAACTTATTTTTTCTCTCTCTCAACTCCTGATCCTTTTCCTTTTTTCTCCCGAAGAAGAGTGGTGGACATACCTTTCCAACGTCCTATAACCATAAGCCACACGGTTCATATCTGTGGCATTTAACTGCTGGGTGGCTTTAACAGAGCCCCGGCGTGTAATCTGTGTGTCTTCTCTACAGCACCTTAAGGGACTTGAAATTTAATGACAGGGCTCTCTAAGTACCAGCTTATTTATAACTACTGCTAATAATGTTGTTGATGGACAAGTGCTAACCTATGTGTTTAGTTGCTGCTTCGTTAAATACCTGTTAACTGCAGTTGGCAGGAGAGGCTGTTTATAAGCGTTCTCAAATTTGTTTTACAGGGTGACCTAAAAACGTATCTTTGCAACGAGGAGGATAATATTAAAGGGGATTCTCAAATAATGCTGCTACAGAGAATGGCCTGTGAGATTGTTGCGGGACTTGTCATGATGCACAAACACAATTGTGTGCATGGGTAAGCCTTTAAGCCCTGAATGCCGCAGTTGCTCTTTTATACACACTTAGCGAAGTACAGCGTCAGAGTTCTCATACTGAAATGCCATAAAGTAAGAAGCACATTAAATACGGGAGCTCAGCCTTCTTTCTCCTTTCCCAGAAAAACCAAAGGTGCTTGTTCACTCCATCCTTCCATTTGGGGTCCCTCCATAGAGTAATTGCTAGTTTCTTAAAAGGCGGGAAAGTGAATAACCATTCTTGGGGGTGGCTCGCACCCTAGAGTCCCTCCCACCAGCCTGGATTTTATATCTATCTTGGATTTTATTTATTTATTGTATTTTATGATAACTGCTTTATGTGATTTTAATGTTTATGTTTTGTGCTGGATTTTATTGTAAACCGCCCAGACTCCCTCTTTTGAGGGAGATGGGTGATGGCTGAATTTGAGAAATAAATAAATAAAAATAAAATTATATAACCTGGAATAAAATAAATGCTAGGGTGTTAGAGCAGGGTTTTTCAAGCTGTGTCCATGGAACTCTAGGCTTCAGCAATAACTTGGTGGGTTCTGTGGGAGACTGGGGGGAAAATCCCTGAAAAAGTCCGCTTGAACACATCTAGTTTTCTATCACTAGTGCTTTGCCTCTTGCTCAGTGGAAAAACCCAGTATCAGAGTATGTAACTGAGCTGCACTTTGGGTCTTGGTTGTGGTGAAAGTGTTCCCATTCCTGGCCTTCAGATTATTGTGTGGATTTCTTCTGAGGCAGACATGTTCTTCTCATCATCTGTATCAGCCTTCCCCTACTCGGGCACCATCCGTATGTGTTGGGACTACATTTCCCACAACCCCTAGCCGTCGGGTTGGGAAACAGACCTAAGGTAGAGTTGAAAGACCAGATGGCAGTATACCATAAATCAGTGTTTCTCAACCTTGGCAACTTTAAGATGGGTGGATTCAACTCCCAGAATCCCCTAGCCAGCATGGCTAGCTGGGGAATTCTGGGAGTTGAAGTCCACGCATTGTAAAGTTGCCTAGGTTGAAAAACACCACCTTAAATAATATTTAAACTGGGCACCAGGAGAAGAAGCCTCTGCAGGGATCCCATCTGGATCAGAGGATGCCCTTCCCTTCATAAGCAGAATTCCCGTATTCTGTAGCTGATGATTGCTCCAGACGGTGCTGTTTGCTGAGGGTGACCCAAGATCTCCAACTGAAAGGATACTGGACAAGAAGCAGAAAGTCGATTTGCAACAGAGTGCTGATTGTTCAGGTTTAAAACAGTGAGGCAAGTATACTATTGAATGGCTGTTGCTATGGCACTTCAGAACCAAGCTGAATTTAGAACTGAAATATAGCGCAATGCTCTCAGAGATGGGCTTAGCAGCATTAGCTACATTCTTGAATTTTCTCATTTGATCTTGTATTGAGATTTCTTTTATTCTCATCACAATACCCTTCTATTATTTTTCCAGTGATTTAGCTTTAAGAAATTGCTTCCTGACATCTGACTTAAATGTAAAAATTGGAGATTATGGAATAGGATTCAGTAGGTACAAGGTAAGTTGACGCATTTAAAAGCGATCAAATTTAAAAACCTGATGTTGATAGTCTGCTTTGTTTATTTCATGTGGGCTTGCTTGAGTTTGAGTTTAGTCATTTGAGAAACATCAATCTCTCAAGAGTTACTTACAGCACTCCTTTTTTATCTGGTTAAGTGTTAAATACACAGCCATCTGCTTTCCTTCTAGACGCGCATTTGCAGGAATCTATACGGTTCCCTAAACGAAGGTTGTGACTCAGACCCAGCCTGATTCATGCTTACGATATGCTTTGATGCTGGAAGTAAAAGCATCTATCTTTATTTAAAACTTTGTTACCCAATTGTTAGATGCTTCGTGTAATATCCAATCCATTTGCATTTATACTGATGCTGACCTGCAATTAATTACTAGAAATTGCCATGCTAGGCTAAACTATTCCCATCCTACTCTTCCCACATCCATGCCACTTGCTTTGCTGCTGTTGTTGTATCTTTCAGGCCAATGTTGACTCAGGGCAGTGTTAGGGTGTGCAAATACATCCCCCCCCAGCCAATTCTAATCATGTCTGGATGCAGCTTAATGAGGCTGGTGCGTTTTCCTTTAGGGGAGCAAGATTTTCCCCACTGGTTGCCTCCGAAGACCACATTCCAGAAGACGTTAAGAGAATCCAGTACGCCCAATAACGATTTCCTTCTCATTTTTTCCACCGTTTCCAATATTCTTGTGCTGCTCTTTCAGTTCTGCAGAAACCCGGGAAGGGATTTCTAATTCCTAGGACGTTTTCTAACAGTGGGAAGGATTCTTTCTTAATAGATCCAAGGGAGGGTTCAGCTAAACAAAATGAAGGACGGTTAATTGCACTTGATGTGGCCTTCTCTGAAGACATGGCTTTTGAATTTCCTTTTACGCTAGGAAGATTATATTGAAACGGATGAAAATAAGCTTGTACCTCTTCGGTGGACTGCCCCAGAGCTGGTGACGAGCTTTCAGGATCGGCTGTTAACGGCAGAGCAAACGAAGTACAGCAACATCTGGTAGGAAAACACCAACAACCTTTTTCAGCCAAAAGTTATACCAAGGAGGGGAACGTGTGGATTCATAGATCACAAAAACAATGGCATGATTTCAGAAGATGACATTCGTGATCCCAGCAGCTCTAACTTATTTGTCACACCATCCTGATGATAAAAAAGTGCCTGGATTCCAGATACTGAAAAACCAAAGAAATAAATCAAAACTGACCGCTGTAAAGAAAATACCCCTCCTATCACAAGCCGGAAGGGCATCGTTTTCATCCAGTCAGACCAGAGCTGAATTTAAAAACTTAGAAACTCTCTGCAGTACAGCTTTCTGTAATACAGAGAGGCAGGACGTGCGTTAGCTCCTAACCCAGGTTCCAGCTAGTCTCTAATAGTAAATCCATTGAAAATCCGAACAGTGAGGGCCAGTTTGGTCTAGTCGTGAAGGTGCTGGGCTAGAAACCAGGAGGCTGTGAGTTCTAGTCCCGCCTTGGGCATGAAAGCTGGCTGGGTGACCTTGGGCCAGTCCCTCCCTCTCAGCCCAACCCACCTCACAGGGTTGTGGTGGTGGGGAAAATAGGAGGAGGAAGGGGTATTCGCTATGTTCCCTGCCTTGAGTTATTTATAAAAATCATAAAGGCAGGATAAAAAAAACTAAAAAGGGGGAGCTGGCGTTCCTTTCGCCCTGTTGCAAACTGACATCTTACTGAAGTCTTCCTTTTTCGCAGGGCCCTGGGAGTGACGCTGTGGGAACTTTTCAGCGGTGCTACGAAGCCTTATTCGGATCTCTCTGACAAGGAGGTTTTGGCGCAGGTCATAAAAGAAAAACGGACCAAGCTCTCCGAACCACACCTCGAGCAGCCGTATTCGGATAGATGGTAAAATCACCGGGTTTTGGTCTTTCAGTCAAGCTCTGTTACAGAATAAAGAGCTGGGGGAAAGCATTTCAAAATGCTCAGGGCTCAGAAAGCTTCAGGCGTTTCCTTAGCCTACAAAACGATAGGTCAGCGCTGACTTGACGAAAGAGCCGCCGAGGAAGAGGGAGATTGGGACCTGCCTCTGACCACACAGGAGGTTAGGAATTGCTGTCTAAAATTTGGCTTGCTTTAATGTACTGAAAAGGCAGAGAGACAGAAGAAAAACCAGAAAATGAAAACAACAAAAACACTGTGTGAGAGAGGGCCGTGTGTGTGTTTATTTGGGGTTTTGCACATTAATTGAACAGCAGGCCAGAATGGTTCAGTTCATGCCAGGGTGAGCAGTGTTTTATAATTAGGACCATATCTTAACCCAACCCAAAAGAGAATTGAGGTGGGCTTTAAGATCTCAAGGAGGGTTAACACAGCTACTTTATTTAGCTTTATGTTCCCCTAAAAAGAAAACCTCAAATGGTATTTCTGAATGGCAGCGTTGAGATCAGGGCCATTTGTGGATTGTCCCCCCTGGAGTTCAGGTTTAGTGCTCTCTGACTTGTAACCTCCAAAGTTTGTTAAAGAATAAAAGCTTTCCAGGTAAATCATTTTGAAAAACAGGTTATTTTGGCAAACCGTTGGAAGAACTCTTGACCTGAAATAGTATTCTTGTTACAAACAGTATTGAAATCTTGTCCTTACAGGTATGAAGTTCTGCAGTTCTGCTGGCTGTCTGCAGAAAAGCGAGCAACTGCGGAGGAAGTACATAAGCTTTTAATCTATCTCTGCCTGCAAAGCCAAAGGGATTCTGTAATTGATCCCGAACAGTGGGATGATCTCAAGCCGAACATTTCAAACAGAGAACCTTTGGGCAGTTCTGCCTTTCCAATCCTGGATCATTTCACTGGCAGCAGGTTTGGTCGTGAGATGGAAGAAGTTCTCACGGTGACCGAAACGAGTCGAGGACTCAACTTTGAATACATCTGGGAGGCAGCCAAACACGACCACTTTGAATGTAGCCAGTCAGATTCTGTGGAAGGGAAGACCTACACAAGCATCTTCTTCCCAGTGGAAGTTTTTGAGAACACGTTGACAGAGCAAGGGCCTGGAGCCCAGGTTGAGAGTGGACAGGAACTTTCCCTACATGTGCCTGGGGAACTTCCTGTGTTTAATGCCCGTAAGCCTTCTTTGGGAAGTGATTATTACATCCAGTTAGAAGAAAAGAATGGAGGCCTTAATAGTGTAAACCTTGACCACCAGGCTGCTGTATTGACCACAGAAGTGGACAACCCTGAAGTCCTGGAAGACAAAAATTCTCACGTCGTGGTTCTAGGGCACTTTGCTGCTGAATCTACTACAGATGGGGATGTTTTCTGTTATAATACAGACCCCATGGAAGAGAATTTACACAGGGTTGGCCTGGTTAGCCCTTCCCAGAGTATATTTAGTGGCATCGCCAGAAATGAGCAGCTGGCAAATGTGATCAACAGACTTGATTTAGCTGATATAAATGATATTCATCTGGAGCTGGAAGCAGTTTCATGCTCAGATCGCAAGGAATCTACCGATGATCTGCCCAAGAAGGGAAGTCCCTCACCCACTTTTCAAAATGAAGCTGTTTATCTGCAGGAGGATACCTCACAGGATTCTGAACTTAGCCTGCTGACTTTAGAGGAGCTATCTGATAACTTCCTTTTTCTTCAGGAGAAGAATTTATTGAAGCGGACAGTGAGTAATGAAGGTGGTGGTGATCTCAGAAGAGCACATGACCCAACAAATAAACTAGAGCCACCAAGTACAAACTCTTTGGGAGTTGAATGTAACATGAGTGGAAGTGCTCGCGACACTAAAGATGAGCTTCTTGTGCGAATAGAGCCCCATCCAAGCACCCTTGTGCAGAGTCAAATGCTTTCTAGTTCACCTGTGGTAGATAAGCAGCTCCTGTTCTCCTCATCCGACACTAAAAAAAACCTTTCTAGCATAGAGGTTGAAGATACCTCTACTCATAGTATTGCTGCCTCTCACCTTGGAACGGAACAAGTCTCTGAACTTGGTTCGACGGATATCCAGTCCACAAATGTCCAAAACCAGACTGATGGGATCGACTCCTGTCACGGTGTTGCACTCAGTGCTCGAGAAGAAAGACAGAAAAAGAAAGAGGAACTTAAAGACAGTAGTAACTCTTGGGAGTTGACCCATGATTTAAACACTAAGAAATCAGAACGAGATAATGCCTGTGTTCTGGAGCAAAGTGATAGAACGTCTCAAGTTCAAAGGCCTGACAAAGAGGATCTTTTTCCCACAGATCATATGAGTCATGACAGTCTACTAGAAGACAGCTTATCAATTTCAACCCAGAGCCTGGGACAACTGGTAGATACACCAGACTCATTCGAGGCATTAGATGTTAATGAAGTTTTAGAATCCTTTGAACCAGAGAGTCCCCAGAAATTTTTACCACCTGATAAACCTGCTGATAGTGGCTATGAAACTGAAAATCTAGAATCTCCCGAATGGACTTCACATCTTGTTGGCAGCAGTTCTAATGAATCTGCTTTATCTAGTGCTGGTGGTGATCTCTCGCACGATAACCCCATGATAATTGTGTCAGCCAATGTGAATTCTTATGCAGAAACAACAGATATCATGGATAAGTTTGAAACACCCTCTAAAACCGCTTTTGAGGGCGTGCATAATTCATACAGGGATTCGGCCTATTTTTCTGATAATGATTCTGAGACAGATAAGAAATCTGAGGCTATGAATCCATCAAAAGAGCCAACAGTATTAACAAAGGACAACGCTGATTCACTTGAAATGGAAAGTACTGGGAATACAGAAAATGGTTTAAGTGGCAATCAAATAGCTAGTTATTGGTTCACCCATAACTCGACCTCCCAGCTGCATGTGGATGGAAAAGCAGAGGACCACGAGTCTGATGAAACAAAGCAGGAATGGCTGCATAAAACTGATGTTACCACTTTGTTGCCACCTGTCACCGACCTAGAACATACAGATGAAGATGAAATATATGAGGATTTCCCCAAAAGTGTATCTTGCACAGGAACCAGTACAGCAGATTTTTTTCCTGAGGGTGATTTAAAGCTCATGCCAGACTTACATGGGCCTCCTGAAGTCTTTGAAAAAAACATATTGTGTCACCTTGAAGGCCATAAGTTAAAAGAACCAGATATTGAAGGAAAGTATCTTGGTAAACTTGATGTTTCTGGGATGCTGGATCTCTCATTAGATGAAGATGATGCTGACGAGGAAGATGGAAACAGCGATGATTCTGAGGATGATATGAAAACTTTCCACCTTCATGGGCTTAGCTCTGACAGTGATGAGGAAATTATGCATCAAGTGCCAGAAATCCTTAGTGATGGGAATGATGGAAAATATCTAAGGAGCTTGCTGAAACATCCAAAGCGATACGGGGAGAGCAACCCTACTGAAACCTTTCGGAAGAATGAAAGAAAAGCAGTAACTTTCTTTGATGATGTCACCGTGTATCTTTTTGATCAGGTATCTGATTTTTTTTTAATACTTGGATTTGAGAATAGACTGTTCAAAGAAAGGTCATTTCCTTCTCTGGTTAGGTAAGGCAGGAGGAAGTGTATGTCCTGTGTAAAGACGACAGATTAAACTCTAGCTGGCAACCACTGTTTGTTCCCATGGCAGGCAGTAGTGGAGTGGACACAGTCAGTGCAACATCATTAGCCTGGCTTGGTGTGACATCCAAGTACGGTCAGTGACAGAGTTCGTGTCCCCTAAAGGTGACAGTGAGCAGAGGGAAGAAGTCAGGGCAGCCACAGTGTAATCTTGGAGAAGCATTCGAGATTCCATTGTTCCTTCAAAACCTTTGTTCCCCAAAGAGACTTGAAAAGCTGGGTCTTGCTGTGTGATACAATTACAGTATTAGCATGTGAGAAAGCTGTGTGTTGTCATGTTAAGTTACGTGATAAGGCAAGAATGTGTGGCTAAGCTGCTGGACTAGAAACCCGGAGATGGTGACTTCTAGGCCTGCCTTAGGCATGAAAAACCAAGCATTATAAAAAGCAATTATTAAAATTAAAATGTTACTAAAAATTTTAAAATCTACAAACCCCACAGTGGGAGCAAGACTATCAGTCACAGTGGAGCCATCTAAGAATGTCTCTGGTTCCCAAAGGCCCCCAGGCCTGATGACATAACCAGGTCTTGAGGGAGTTCCTAAACGGAATATTTGGTGTTAATATCAGGAATATTAGGGGTTAGCTGCCTTGAGTTGGCCTATATATATAAAAGGCATAAAGAATAATAATAGCAGCAGCAGCAGCAGCATGAAGCACATTAGGTTCAATATGGCAGCAGATTGGGGAAATCTGCCCTGCCATATTATGTCAAAGGTGGGAAAATACAGGTAACCAAAGGTAACTAAATTACTAAGACCTGTTACAGTTTTCCTGCTTAGTGGCTATTCAGCCTGATCTTTGTTAACAGGACGAATGTAATTCCTTTATTGGCGTGCAGGGTTCTCTCCGTCCCGAATTACACCAGCAAAGAGAAATTAAGCAAAGAAAACACACGAGGCTTAAAACGTAACTTGTGGTGGTCACAATATCCTTGTGTAATTATGAAACCCATTTAGTTTGTGTGTAGTTCTTAGAGTCAGAAGGATATGTCTGTGTGCTGCCTCTCTCTGAAAATAGTTGACCTACAAATTCCAAGGTTGTGCCGCTGGTCTTCAGTCCTGTAATGAGGGGCCACAATTTCCTATGTTCTGGGATGGCAGTCCAGCACAGCCAGGGTAGGTCTTCTATGAAAAATGAATATTCGTTGGCTTCTCTAGTACTTCCTTAGGTAAAGTATTACAAGTGACAGCCAAAACATTGAATTATGCTTTCCTGACGTTGCCTTCGTTCTATCCATCACACTTCAAGGCTTGTTACCGGAAGAGCTGGAGAAATGTATGCTGATTTTTATAGCGGTGCACTAATAGGAGCTACCTGCGTTTCTTTTGTTCCTTTTTAGGAAACACCAACCAAAGAACTGGGAAACCGAGCTGCCGAACCAAACCATCCCAACTCAAGTCACACTCCCGCTTTAGCTTCTACTTTGGGCTACTTGAATAAATTCACAAATTCAGAAAGCTCTACGGACGAAGAAGGTATTTAGTCTCTGAGCGACGCATCTAAGTGTCTTTAGCAAATACAGCTTACAGAATTAAGACAGTGGCTTCCTAACCAAAGTATTATTTTCAGCACCGTCTTCCCTATATTTGTTTGGGTGCATGTTCTCATGGGGCCGATCATTGGAGATGCACAGGGTGTACTAAAAGTCAGGCCCCACAGGTCAGTCGCCACATGTTGTTTTCTTTTTCTCAGAGAAAATGTTATTGTACTTCGTGATGTTCAGTGGTCATGCTTCAAATGAGCAAGGAAATATTTAGAAGAAAATGGCAACCAATTCAAGCGTTTAATCTAATTTATATAATAAATTGTCTGTGTGGCCTGACTGTTGGTACACCCTGTATATGGATTGGAAAATGTTATTATTAACCTTTTATTATATATTACTATTATAAGTTATATGTAACTGCTGGATAGTGGTTCATAAAAGCTAAAGTTGTTAGTTATTGTAACTGCAGAATTTTTCTTGCTGATGTTGCAGGGATTCTAGCCCAGCAGTGGGAAAAACATTTTTTTAAATGGTTCTTTTCTTTGAGTATCAAAGCTTCTACAGTATTAATAGCATTAACAGCATTAAATAGTATTAACAGCATTAAAGCCTGCCTCATTGAAACAAGGAAATTTTAAGTCCTGAGTAGTCATTGTCCAATTGACTTAAACTGGCCTTTTGAACTGAAGCAGCAATTGCCTGGCTATCCGAATTCTCTGTGTGATAGAAAGACAGAATCTTAAGTCGTAAAAATAAAAGGCGTAATCGTTCTGGTAGCACTGCTTGCATTCACAGCAGCAGATAGGGAAAAAAGAAGATACTTCGTTTGTTTATGTGCAGCAGAAGCAACTCAAATTTCAGTAGGGTTGTTTGAATTTAAGATGCAAAGAGACTTTCCACGTCAGAGCAAGCACTGCTGAAAACCAGATTAAAGGAGCAAGAACCTAGAAAGATTTATATTTAATCTTCTGTGCACTCAACTTTGCTGAAGTAAATTTACAAGACATCTGCATAATTGAACGTGGGGACTTTTAAACATTCTCTTTGTATAGGTCATAAATGCAGAAACAGGTACCCTACAAGAAAACCTAAGAATTCGAATTGCCAGCTAATACCGTTCCTCCTAATGTCAGGAAAAGGTTTATTTTCCAGTTAAATTTCTCCAAACTTCATTTTTCCAGGAGACCAGATCCTGTCTTATCACATACATGCCTATGCCTGCCTCCTTTTTCAATTAATTGGTTCCTTCGTCTGACAAAGAATTCCAAAATCCATCCAAATAAGCCCAGTCTAGGATGGTAACACAAATAATGTTATTTGTTGGGAGAGCCAACCTGGAAATAAGGAGGAATTTCCTGACAGAACTGTTATGCAGTGGAACAGCTTGCCTCCTGGAGTGGTGGGTCCTCCACCGCTGGAGGTTTTCAAGAAAAGATTGGACAACCATTTGTCCGAGATGGTATGAGGATTCCTGTCTTGGACAGGGGGTTGGACTAGATGACCAGCAAGGTCCTTTCCAACCCTGTGATTCTGTGATTTGCTTTGCCTGCACAAAAGCTAAACAGTTGTTGTGGCTGTTGGGAACAGGGCATTTTAAAACCATAGTGTTGATTTGGGGCATCATTGACAGAGAAGAGAAGAGCCATTGGTTTCGATGAGTTTTCACGGACATTAGATTTTCCTCTTCATTGTCTGAAACGCCCACGTGGTTTGCTTGTTCTAGGAGGAGGTTTTGAGTGGGACGATGATTTCCCTTCTCCGGGGCCCTCCATGATCCTAACGGCCGCAAGCAGGCTCATCAGCTCCAAGCCTTCTCTTCAGACCGCAAAGTACCTCTCCCCTCCACCACCGCCCCGAAGCCCTGAGCAGGAGTGGTCCCACCCGTCACCTTACTCCAGGTTCTCTATCTCACCGGCAACCATCGCAAGCTTTTCGCTCACTCACCTTACGGATTCTGATATCGAACAAGGAGGCAAGTATTTTCTTTCAGCCCGTGGATTTGCCGCCTGTTACAAACAAGCTTCCTGTAGGTTTAGGGAGCCTGGCCTCAAGCCTTCTTGGTGATGGCCCCCCTCCTTTGAACAGTTTATCCTGGATATCTGGACCCTCTTTGCTGCTGTTTTGGAGAGCCATGAAAACAGGTCTCTTCCAAAAGGCACTGGGGGATGAGGAAGATCACGCTACCCCACACGGTGGCTCATTGGGCTGATTGCTTATTGTTGCATTCACTGATTTTTGTTTTTCATCTTCTGATGCTAAGCCAATAAGCTGCTCAGGGACTGTGGAAATTGATTGGCATATGAGCCATCGTATGACATAAAGAATAAATGAATAAGGGGAACTTTGATCTTAGGGGTCTGGAAAGCTCTATGTTTGGCAAAGGTGTTCAGGTTCTCCTAAAGAAAGTTAAACTCCATGCAGCCTAGTTGAACTTCAGCTAACATTCAAATCAAATCAGATCTTTATTATGGTCATAGACCAGCATAAGGAGCATGGGGTACAGTCAATTAAAAAGGATAGAAGATGCATCAGACTAAAAAAAAGTTTTGAAAGCTAGAAGATATTAAGACAAAAAGTATATATAAAGGCCTATAAAAATCTGAGAGCCAGTTTGGTGTAGTGGTGAAGGCACCGGGCTAGAAACCAGGAGACTGTGAGTTCTAGTCCCACCTTAGGCACAAAGCCAGATGGGTGACCCTGGGCCAGTCACTCTGTCTCAGCCCTAGGAAGGAGGCAATGGCAAACCCCATCCAAAAAACCTTGCCAAGAAAACTTCAGGGACTTGTCCAGGCAGTCTCCGAGAATCGGACACAATTGAACGGATTAAAAAACAAAACAAAAAGAAGGGTTAGGAGCATCCCATGGGTTTAGGGGAGCATAAAAGGTTACAGCTAACATTGTACATTGTGGGTTCTGTTCTGAGATGAGAGCATTTATTTTCCATTGCAAATGTTTTTCCTTTGTGGCTCTTGAGTGTGTCACCCTTCAGACCTTGCCACCGGGCGGGGGAAGCCCCCTTGCAGTTTGGGGCAAAGCGAAATAATGGCTTTTCATCCTAGAAAAGGGAGGGGAGGAGGGATCTAGATTAGATTCACCAGCCTGTCCTCCTGCAGCGTTCTGGAAGCATCAAATCCCAAGGCAGATCTGTTCATCTGAAAGAGTCCTAGCCTGCATTTAAAACACGAATCTCTACTTGCTCTTAATTTCACTCCTACCAGCCCCAGTTAGCACGGCTGAGATGTTTGACACTGGAATTCCACACGATCTTGAGAGCCAGGAGTTTTCTACACTTAGATAAAGCAGGCTAAATAAGCAGGTTCCTCATTGGCTCACTTTAATTTTTTTTTTCCCTTTAAATCATGGAGCTAGGACATATTTTTACCATGCAGATGCCCTGGCACTTGATGTTTGGGTATGTGCTCCGATTCCACAGAGACCCGCTGTTTGTACTTGCCTCCGGGTGCTGATTAGATAAGCTTCTTTGCTTGTTTTAGCCAGTAACTCGTGTTCGAGATAGGGCAGCTTGCTTTTATGTCCCAAATTGTGACATTGAAGTGTGCGATTTGGACAGTTGGGTGTGGGAGACCTGCAGGTGTGCCCACAGTGTGATTTTGTAAGAGGAGATGGGGAATAATGCCTTGAACATCAGGATCCCCCTTCCAAGGGAAGGAAGAAACCGATTCCAACCTTTGGGGAAACTATTGTTACATCCATATGGAGGTGGTACCTGCAGCACACCTTTTGCACATGTTTTTATAAAGACTCTCCCACTTTCATTTCATTTCAGCTGAGCTAGTCAGCTACAAGTACCCTAAAAAAGTAGGCCTCAAAAAATCTGCAGAGTTTAGAGCATTGTTTCTCAGCCTTGGCAGCTTGAAGATGTGTGGACTTCAACTCCCAGAATTCACCAGCCAGCCATGGGAGTTGAAGTCCACACATCTTCAAGCTGCCAAGGTTGAGAAACACTGGTTTAGAGGGTCCTTTGGCAAGCAGACTCTCCCAAGTATTTTCCCTATTGTAGTAACTTTGTTTCTTCAACAGGGAGCAGTGAAGATGGAGAAAAAGATTAAGAACTGAAGCTCCCCTCTGTCTGTTCTCATGGTTGCGGGGAATACCTCTGCTTTGGGCTAAGAGCCATTTTGAAAAAGTTGCACCTGACGACGATCTGCTGAAGCCCTACAATCAAAACGACTGAAGGAACTTGCAGTCAGGACCAGAACTGGGAGTGGATGTATTTCACGGCGTACTATTTTTGAAAACTGGTGCATTTTGCATTTCCTCTTTAAACAAAAACAAAAACAAAAAACTAGACCTCCCTATGCTAGTTCACTCCCAGTACTTGAAATAACCTCCGGATGATTTGTACAACGGTAATGTTCTGGTTTATATACAGGATTGTAACATACTTATTTTGAGTAACCATGTATTATCTGTATGAATGTGTACAATTGTATATAGTTGAGCTGCAGATAATTACATTCCTTGATCCGGCTGAGAGTTGTGTAGCAAGCCATATTTTGTAGGTTTTGCTCATTGCTTAGCTATAGGCGCGCTAGTTGTATCCTTGCCAAGTCCCTTTGCACTGTACAAAGCCATTCTGGACCAACGGGAATCGTAGTTTGGGCTCGTTGAAATTGGTTCCCTTTTACTCCTGTGTCTCTTTCCACACAATCTATTTGTCAGAACGTACAGAACTTGAGTCTTCCGGTTATTGTTTTGTTTTTAAGGATTTCTGAAACTTTATGTGCTATTTATGTTTCTAAAGGGGCAACTCACTTTGAGAGAGAAAGGAAGGTAATTCTCATTTGCAATTGATGGGTGTTGATGGACTGACTTTTTATTTGTAGTTGGCTAAAAATGGTGGTGATGGTGGTGGGGTACTGGTTTTTGGGTTTTCCTTGTTTTTTCTAGGACAAAGTCTCTGGGATTTTGTTTGATATGGGTGTTTGTGGAATGTCTGTGTGCATCCTTGTCCAAATGATGTTCTTGGTTACTGGGCAGCTTGTAGTATTGTTCCTATCATCTTCAGGGATCTGTCAACATTTCTGGTAGGCAATCTGAGAGAAGATTGCTTCACTTCTGCTGTTAGTGATCTTTCTTTTTGACGTCAGGTGCCTGTAAAAAAAGAAGCTTTAATAAGTTTGGGCTCTTTGGGTCTTCCTGGGTGTCCTGGTTCTCAAGCATGAGTGTGCGTCACAGCAGTCTTCAGGATGCATTTGAGTTTTCCATGACTGATGTAAATGGGACTTCCCGTAAATTTTCTCCCAAAATTTCTCTCAAAATAACTGTCTCAAGGTCTTCAAGGGTGCAGGCTGCAAACTTATGGGCTAATAGGCAGTATTTCATTAAACCCAGCTGTTCTAGGCCTGCTTAAAGGATCTTTTCTGAGCTCCAGTCCTCTTCACATAGACCTATCCTGAACATTCCTACAGTAGAAGACTCGGGCTGCGACAAGCACAGCTTTAATTACACATTGTGTGGACAAATAGCTTTGCTTCTCACTAAAACGGTTCTCTTTTTTTCTTTTTTTACTTACCTCATTCTAAAAACAAGCATTTGAGCTCTTATGTATATTTTGCACCCATAGTTTGGTAGAGGAAGAACATGCTTGCCACCCTATTTGTAACGCTGTTGGTCTGCTTAAAGGATGAGTTTTTGAGAACTTCTCTGAAAGAAAGAACTGTAGGAAAGAATGGAAAGCATGGGTGTTTCAGCTAGATCAGTGTTCCTCAACTGTGGCACCTTTAAGATGTGTGGACTTCAACTCCCAGAATTGGCTGGGGAATTCTGGGAGTTGAAGTCCACACGCCTTAAAGTTGCCATGGTTGAGGAACACTGAGCTAGATCTTGGAAGCTGCGTAAAGGGCAGAAATGGTCGTGCATGAAATATGCCAGGGAGTGGTACAGCATTGATGCGTAAGGATCTTAAGAACTCGAAACAAGAGTAGCATCTTGAGAAATACTTTTGCTTTGTGTGCTTAGCTTCAGCACTTGCCAGCAAGCCTTATGGAGGTCTGCTCTTACATGGTTGTTCTTGATAGATCCAACATCTGCATGCACTGAATTCCTTCTTAACTGACAGCCTTGGATCTGGCCTTCTCTGCTCTTTGAGAAACTTGGAGTCTGAAGTGAGACCTCTTCTGAGATAAATTCAGCTGTGCCCATCTCTTTGATAAAGTTATACACACACACACGAACTCAAAAGCAAGCATTCTCAACTCTGTTGGGTTGCATGGCTGCAGGCCTATGCCCCTGACCTTGTGTGTTAGGAGTTTGGACATTGTTTATGGCAGCTGTCCCCAGTGGCACCCTTCAAATATGTTAACGCTCCCTTCAGGGCAGAAGACATCTAAATGGTGAAGACTAGTCGGTGGGGTTGAGTGAAATGAGTGTTCGTATTCCCTTCATTTTGGAGTCCACCTTTGAGTATTGGAATTAGCCTTGGTCCAACATGAATTCCACTTGTCAGGGTTTTCTTCAGGTTCTTGAAGGTTCTCTCTGCTGCCTCTCACCTCACCTCACTTCACTCCTATGTCTAAACTTTCATATGAATTGCAAACTCCTATTTTTGGACAAGCCCAGGGCACATCTGTCTCATTGAAAAGGCAGAGTTTCGGGTACATCATGCCCCAGGCTGCGCCAGAAATCCTTTCCTTGTGGGCAAAATACACATGCGTCTTTTTTAGATACTAAAGCTTTTAAAATGTGAGTCACTGGAAGTCCCACATTTGCTTTTCTTTAGCTGAGGTAGAATCCTCAGCTTCCTAAATCCAGGCCAAGTTGTCCAAGTTTCTTAATGGATTCCTAAAGGTTATGTGTAGTCATGGCCAGATTATATCTTTTCATTGAGTGGAGGCGCCTGTATTTTTTTTGCACTATAATTTCCCTGAGGACCTGGCCCCGTTTGCAGAATTGGGCAAGTTGGGGTTTGGTGTGTTGCTTGTAAGAAGCAGTTCTGTGCCGTGTTCTTTCTGTTTTCCGCAGGGCGTGTTTTTATCAAAGTAGCAGATGTCCAAATCCCAGAAGTGGCCCATGGCAGCCTTAGGTCAACCATGGTCCTCGTGCTCTAGAGACTTAGAGTTGCTGGTTCTCTGTCCTCTTCCTGCCAGCCCACCCCAGTATGTAACCTGTGCATTTGAACAACTGAATGCTAGGCTGGAACTTAGCAGAGGTCTATGTATGTCTGTGTATATGTGCATATTGACCAGGGTAGAGATAATTGACTAAGGAAGCTGTATGATGTGACGTCCAGCCCGTTGTGAAGCTTTTGAAGGCAGTTGAGTCTTGCCAGATGTTTTCAGCAGCCCCAACTGTCTGTCAGTCCTAGTTTCTGAGGTTCTGCAGTATAACCAAGGGGTTATTCAGGGGGCAAAGCAGGCACTGGTGGTGGCCCTTTGCACTAAAATGTATGGGTGATCAGGAGCTCAGGAGCACCACAACAAGGCTTTCATTGGCCTGCTGCTAGGCTGGAGTGAATGAGTGAGTGAGAAGAAACGGATAACGTCAACCAGGATGTCTTTACCCAGTTCTCTGACATAGGAGAATGTTTTATTTGCAGTATAGCTGCTGTTGGAGTGATCCACAAGCACTCCATTTCAGGAAGGATAGGAAGTTCCCAAGATGAACGAGTCGGCCAACCTTTTCTGGGATGGACCAGTAGCAGTAACGGAGATTACCATTCTTCTGGAAGGCCACCATCTTTGGGAAGGCTGGTCTGATGCTTGTACTCAGGCTTTTAACGGCTAAATCATTTCCAAGTTCCGTTCTTTATAAAAGCTCCTGCTTTTTTGGAAATGAAAGGTTTCTTTTAAAAATAAATCTTTGACACTAATGAAAGTTATTTGTGCGTATGTTTTAAACACTGTTTTAGATTGATTTGTATGCAGATTTTGTTTTTCCTTTTTTTGAGAGAGAGAGAGCCAACTCTGGAGGGTTTTTTTTAGAGAGAAACCATTTCATGCTTGGCTAAAATTTTAGTGGGGGCAAAGTGGCTATTTAGATTGGAAGGAATTGGAAATATGACTGATTTGTGAGAAATAGCCTTAACGATAAGAACAGGGGTTGAGGAAAATAATAGCCTCAGCTTTAATTTGTATAAAATATCCACTTCTAAAGAGAAAAATTGTAGAGGAGAAAGGTTCAATGAAGAGCAGATAATGAAGCCTTCTGCTCCACAGCCTGGATTTTATTTTATTTTATTTTATTTTTATTATTCAGTTAAAACTTGAATGAATTTAAGATGTCCAGTTCTGTTTAACAGTTTGTCTGATCTTGCACAGTGGTGGGTAATGATACAGCAGTTTCAGTTATGTGTATATAAAATATTTTACTCTATTTGTACATGAGGAAATTTATGTAACGAAATCATGGGGGAGAAATTTTCTGATTGGGATTTAATACAGCTATGAGGTTTGTGGCAATATGCTAGCTAATTAAATTCCAGGTCGAATTTATCTTTAAACCGTGTAAATTTTAAAACTGTAAGATTTCTACTGTATATTGATCATGCATAGTGTGATCCAAGGCTGCTTGTAATTTAAAGAACCTTATTTAATATTCAAAATAAAATAAAGCTATATATTTATAAGCCTGGAATCTGATGTTCCTTCTGTTTTGATACCTTCCAAGGTGTCGTCGGTTGGTTGGTTGGTTGGTTGGTTGGTTGATTGATTGATCGCTTATGTGCCATTAGGTCGTTTTTGACTCCTAGCCACCACATAGATCGAGTCTGTCCATGAAAGGTACCACGTAAAGAGGGTTAAACGTCCCTGTAGACTGTGTTGTCTTCTGCATTTCCCAGACTAAGCCCTGCGATTCGTTTGTTCCAGAATAATGTTTGCCAGAGGTTAAAAGCATGGTGTTGTGAGGCTGAATAAATGAATTCTTAAGTATATATGAAATTTAATATTGGCCAGAGTGTGTGTATGTGTGGTGTGTGTATGTGCATGTGCATGTGGCCGGGGGGGGGGGGGGGGCGTCAGAAATAAGCAACCAGGTGAACCAGTTTGAAGCTTGGCCTTCACCCAAAGAGAACGTTACATTTCTTCCTCCTCCTCCCCCCCTTCCTGTTCTCTCTCTGATTTTTCCCTTGGATCTTCCATAGTTAATTCTTACTTGGGCCAGGTGCTTTTCCTACAACCAACCCTGTTGATCAGCAGCCTCAGCTTTTGAGGATCAAATTTCACGCTCCAGGTTTCTGCTCCGTCCCAGGTTGTGGTTTGGCATTGTGCTGCAACCGTATTCATCCCCAGCTGCCCGAGAGTCCTGGGAGTTGCAGTCGAATGCATCTGGGAAACGCAGCCGGTTAAGGAAGACTGCTCTGAACTTCAGAGGTGGTGATTGCATTTGGTCGCAGCCTTCCTTTCCACGCTGGAGGAAACGGGTGCAACCCAGAGGCAGAAGCTTCATTTGACGGAAGGGTTAGGGTGAGAGAACGGCTACGTGGCCATCAGCGCCAGTGCCCCAGTTTTCTGTCTTGTACCTTCCCCCAAGGGTACGCCAAGTTCTTGGCCTCAGCCATAGAATCCAAGTTGAGCCCAGCCACGCGGGGAAATATTCCGCTCATAATCTTGCAGCTCTGCACATCCCTTGGCTTATTTGCAGTAGACTTGGCCAAGCCAGACTCCGCCTCCCTACCTGTTAGTGCATTAAAGTGACGTGTCCTAGCCCAAGTGAACAGTCTGGAGCAGGTTGGGACGGGCGGACAGCTTGCTCCCTGGGAGATGGTCACCTTCTCCTGAGGCGGTGTCTGTGTCTTCATGACCCATGCCAGGTTGGACTGGTTAAGGATGGCACTTGCTCCACTGCCAGGTAGGGATCTAATCACTTTTGGCCTATTCAGCTCAGAGCCATCCCTGTCAAATATCGGGAGTGAAAGAAGGGGTATAAAAGGGATGGGCAGCAGTTGTGCAGGGTGGCCTACATGAACTTTACCCTGCAATGTCTACAGAGGGAAACCAATCTCTCCCAAATGCCTGTCTTTAAAAAGGTAGCCTCCCCCACCCCAAACCATAGGCTTCTGAACCTTTCTTTGTATCTTTGCTATCTTTTCTGAGTCTCAAACTAAGGGGAAGCCACATCGAGGAAGCGATGGGTGTGCATTATGGGACCTCTCCAAAAAGGGAGTATCGAGATCTTTAGTAATAGATGAGAAAGCAGCCCCATTATGCGGAAGAGTTATTCAAAGACCAGTTCATGTGGCTGGGGACAGATCTAGGCTGGCAAGCTCGTGGATGTTCAAGCTAAGAATTGTGGTTTGTTGCAATCGCCTGGCACGTGTACTAGACACTTGAGAACTGAGTACATTTTGCACCAACGGTGAGTTGAAGAGGACAGACAAGCAAAGGGAAAGAACTAGGACTGGCTTAATTCGGTGTGTCTATCGCCATTTATCCATCCAAAGGATTGAGGAAGGTGGATGACGTCTGAATTCCCTCCCCCCATCTTTTGTGTGTGTGTGTGTGGATATGAACAGTTGATTAACCTTTGTCGCAAGGACAAGCGATTAGATTGCGTGCTCTTCTGTATCGAGCATTGCACTTCGTGTTGCTCCTTGTAGCAACCATTTGGGTGGTATTGTGGGTTGCTCCGTGAGCACCAGTGGGATGCTGATTTCCTCAACGTGTTTCACGCAACTTTCCCAAGATTTAGTTTGGGTTTGGTTTGTGCCTGTGAAGTTTCCTTAGCTATGCAGATGCTTTGCATTAATATTTGAATCCTGTCCAATCATTCCATTTTACGGTGCCCTGGAAAACAGACTGATAAGGTTATGTACAGTATATAGGTATTTTGCCCTTCAAAAGCAGACGGGTGGAAGCACTTAGAATTTTTTAAAGGTATGCCCAGCATTAACCAACATATTTTTAAATCTTGCAATCCACAAAGTATGCTGGGCTCTTGTTGACAGTGTGCAACAAAAACAGTCCCTCTTCATCTGGGAATAGTAACTTCTTTGTGGCACTTCTTTGCATTGGAGTCAAACCAAGGATGGTGTTCCCTTTAAAGCGTTACTAAGCCACTATGCCCAAGAGCCCTAGAGAGTAAAACCAAGTGCAAAGGATGATGATGAGAGTTCAATTCAGCAGAAAGTGGTGGCCCACCCCTACATTAATCCAAGAGACCTTACATAATTGCTCCTTTCTCACCTATGCTGTGTTGGGTGTATATTCAATTGGAAATAACGCCATTGTAATTTGGGTGCAAGAGATAAAGGCCATCCCTCTCTTTTTTGTAAATATGTTATTTTCATTCTTATTTGAGTCCCAAGAAGCTTAGGGCAAAATCCTACTTGGCCGACCCAATTTGGTTGCTCTAGTTTCCACCTTACTGTGGATCTTCGGTAGAACTTCTGTAGAAGTTCAAAATATCTCAGAATCTGATCCTCCTGTGTGATTTTAATAGGTGAGAGAAGTGGGCTTTATATAGAGGCTTTCACAACCATATATAAGATGCCCAGTAAGAAAAATGGAAACATACAGTCAAACAAGATGGTTGGATGAATTACTACCTTTAAACACAAGGGGAGAAGATTCTATTTTAAAACTCTTCCGTGCAAGAAATTGCTTGAAAATCAAAATCTAGCATAAGAGTGGGAATGTTCTAGGCAGGCATCATTTCTGACTTTTTCCACCTATAAAGAGTTTTTCCATAAAAGAAACCTCTCAAAAGTGATCCAGTGCTTTTTCTTTATTATACACAGGATTCCGCTGCTTCCATGGATCCTGGCATGCCTAAACCAAGATTCAGTTGGGTTGACAACTGATGAAGATGAAGATGAAGATGTAACTATATAAACAGTCAAGTTGATGTCCTCTTTTTTTTTTAAAGAAACAGTCCTTGGGTGGATGTTGGACTTCTGCTAGAAGATGAAAGTCTAGTTCCTATATCTTTGGGTGCACCAACAATGAAGGCCAAGAGCAAAGGAACCAAGCATCGGAATGCAGTCAGTGAGGATGTTTTGGGCCAAGAACCCACCCAGAGCAGAGACGATCTTTTGAAATGTTCTCGGCGCAAGGAAAAGAGGAACAAAGAGGGCCAAAAGGTCACCTCAAAGCTCCCTTGGAGTAGCAAGGATAGGCGCTTGCGGAGGCTGGAAAGCAATGAACGCGAACGCCAGCGCATGCACAAACTCAACAATGCCTTCCAAGCTTTGAGGGAAGTCATCCCTCATGTCAGAGCTGAGAACAAACTCTCCAAAATTGAGACCCTCACTTTGGCCAAGAACTATATTAAGTCACTTACAACCACAATTCTCAGGATGTCCAATGGACACCACCCGGTTGTTGAAGGCACGGGCACCGAAAGCAAGTCGAAACTGTATGAACACTATCAGCAGCAATATGAGGAAGGAGATGAACCAGGAGAGCAGCTTCAGAAATACTCCACCCAGATTCATAGCTTCAGGCAAGGCAGCTAAACCTGGCTATACGTCACCAGTTGTCTTCTAGTACCGGAGAAAGCAGGTGGACGTCTGTGACTTTTCTCCATATTTTTGCAAACTGGAAGCCCAGTTTTGAACTTCTGCTCTGTTTTATGAGAGGACCTGTACATGAATCCACCTTAGGATCCCAAACGGATATCTCCATAGGATATTCAATGTGCCAGCCAGCAAGATCTTCTGCTTAACATGCCATTATTTTCTCTATATACTATGTTTTCCATTTTTTTTCCCAGCTGGTTCTCAATGTTCCATAGCTATAAAAGATACTCAGTCCAGATTGGGCTCCTTGTTTGGAGGGTGGGTTTATACTAACCTGAGATTTTATTTTTTAAAAAAGATGTTTTGTATGCTGACATCTCCTTCTTAGTAAAATTCCAGATCATTGTAGCCCCTTTCTGTTGGCACTCACTGTGTTTGCTTTTGGATGGAAAAATCAAGGTGTTGGACATGTTGAGAATCTGTATCAGTATGCTCACTCAACCTCAGCAGTGGCTCAAATTTTGGGACAACGTGAGAGAAGCAACTGGTTCAGATCAGGAATTTTGCATATTGGAGACTCTGCTGTTTGTTGCGCTAGGAATAAACGAACAGACCAGAATGCCTGTTTAAAAATCCATCTCTGGTTTGTCCCAACACCACTTAGGTTTAAACTGTTACAAAATCAGAGATTTTTTTTTTCTTTTTAAGGCTATTTTCTATAACATAAATCCATTTGGAATTAAACTGTTTTTTAAGAAAAGCTTCCTAGAATGAATAAATGCTGCAAGCTGTTATTTGTCCAACACCAGGAAGATCTCCAGATGTTGCTGAACCTCAATTCGTCTTAGTTGTAGCCATTATGACCCATGGTGAGGGATGTTAGTATTAGCTCATCAACATCTGGAGAACAATAGGTCCCACATTACTGACTTAAGCTAAAGCAAGGTGAAGTTATTTTAGCTGTTAGAATTGGTATGAACGTTGTTGTTTTTTTAATTGATAAATTAGCAAGCAGGGAGTCTGATCTAGGTGGCACCCAGGCATAGTAACACAAAAGGGGCTTTAACACTATGGTCTCCTTTGGGATCAGGGCAAAATGAGAAATTTTTTTTTTAATTTTTCCACTAGAAATAGGAGCTTCAGGATAGAACCACGGTAGTGGATAAAGGATAAAAGTCTCTTGTCCCTCTTCTTCAGGGTTTTGATCTAGATGGCCTATGTCCTGTGTTTTAATGTTTTAAAAACCATGCATGAATAGCATCTAATGTAGCTGTACCTTATCCGTCTTTTGCATGCTGAACGCAGGTTTATATATTCAGTCAATTAATTCAATATTCAAGGGCATTTTGGTCTTAATTTCTGTATCCTGGGACTGATGTTCTGCTGTTTGAAAGGAATACTAGTAGTTATATCTCCAAGCCAAAATGCAGACTGTACGGCTGCAGCATCCTTGGTCCCTTTCTGGAAGGCCTCTGGCGCTAACTTCACTGTACAGAATTGGCAATGATTTTTGTAGAGGTGGGAACTCGGGGTTGAAACAAGGTCCAAATCTATCCTTAGTGTAGCTTTCAACATCCAAGGAAAAACCCAAATCTGTCCTTCCAGAATGTTGGGGTGAAAACCAGAAAGCCCATCTGGCCATGTTTAGAAGGCAGTCCCACCTATTTATGTAACAACTCTATACATTAGAGCAGCATTTCTCAACCTTGGCAACTTTAAGATGTGTGGATGTGTGGACTTCAACTTCCAGAATTCCATGCCTGGCTGGGGGATTCTGGGAGGTGAAGCCTACACAGAAAGTTGCTACGGTTGAGATACACTGCACTTGGGTCTTTCCTCCCCCAAATATTAGGTATGGCATGGACCATCCAAAGGTTGGTCAACCTCAACCCAGCATGTTGGAGATCTGAAACTTCGGTGTCCCATCTTGGTATCTGTTGACAGTGTAAATGATCTTTAATAGCAACCACCAGCAATGTATTTTTCGCAGCCTTTTAGATTAGAAAGGAAATGGTAATTTATAGGCAGTTGTTTTGATTGAACGGAGGGGTGATTGAATGGAGGGTGATTGGGTAAACTAATACTGAGTTGATGGGAAATTCTGTCCGAAATACGTAAACAACAGTACTGTGGAATACAATAAAAGAATGAACGCAGCTATTACTAAAACAGGGTGGTTTTTCTTCTATTTCTGCTTTTCCTTTTTGCTACCGCACAGTACCATTTCTGGATGAGCTCCTGATTCGAGTTCCTGTTGGCACTGCTTGTTTTTTTTTCTAATTTTCATTAAAAAAACATTCCTAACGTACAGTAACTATAAACAGGGCAATAAAATTCAGTACATATATGTAGGGTTAAAAGGGGAGACAAGAAAAACACTTCATAAAACCACCTATTAATAGTTCCTTAATATTCCTCCCATGCATATATATATATATTTATCTGGCATAAAACAATTGTGGTTCCCCTGATTAGCATAAGGCAGTGTTTCTCAACCTTGGCAACTTTAAGATGTGTAGACTTCAACTCCCAGAATTCCCAGCCAGCATGCTTGCTGGGGAATTCTGGGAGTTGAAGTCCACACTTCTTAAAGTTGCCAAGGTTGAGAAACACTGTCGTAAGATACAAAGTCAGACCGTACATTTGATAAGGCTTTAACTTTAGCTTGACCAGAATGCAGGTGAGGCCCCTAACATAGATACAATATATGTATTTAATAAATTATTATTATAGATATTATGGTTGGTTGCACAGTCAGCCAGATGTTTAGATTGGATGTGGCATTTTTGTCTATCTATTAAGTCCTTCCCAAGGACCTGGGATAGGCAGATGTTGTGGTTTAATAATATTAAAGGTATCGCCGCAGGATGTCAGCTGTTCCAAGTAAAGCTGCTTTTTGCAATTGAATGATGGTGATTTTGTCAATGCCGATGGTGTTCAAGTGGTTATTATTACTACCACCCATTTCAGTGGACTCTGGGTGGCTTACTAAATATAAAGCTAGATTAAAGCAATTAAAAACATAAATAAAACAAGAAGCCTGGACTAAAAACAATCATTAAAGCAAGAACGACAGGTACCCCTTCTAAACACATTAAACCTAAGCCTGGGACTAAAGCCAGTTGTAACAGGCTTTATCTTACTGAATGGAGATGGAGGGCCTCCAACCTTTTTGTTCATGAGAACTCCATCAGATTAATGAAAAATATTCTGAGACACTAAAATCATGTATTGAATCAAGGGGGTTTGGTATGAGATATTAAGCCACATTTCTCTGGAAAACGGCTATTTGAATAAATGGGATTGAGAAACTAAGAAATAAGGGATATTAAGAAACTGAGCATCAGACTAAGAGATATCAAGGAAGCATCTCCATGAGCTTGTGAGGACCTGTTGCTCCAGTCTCCCGTTGGCCATTCCTGAACCAGCAGTTGGCCATTACTTAAAGTGAGGAAGGGACGCTGTGCAGCTCACCAGCATGCCTGTTGTGGCCCCCCAAAGCTTGACCTTCAGTTGATGGAGCCAAAGATTGATTTATCTGCTGGTTTAATCAAGATATTAGATGCTTCAATCACCAAAGCAATTCTTGGAAGCACATCTTATAATTTGGGAGTGTTTGAGGAGGTTTTGAGGGTGTCTTAAGCCCTAAAAATGTTCAAGACATACATCTAACGCCTTACCTTCTTCCTCCTGCTTCTGGGGTGCACACCCCAAGGGCCCCACAGAACGTTTGAGGAGACCCTTCAGCCCTCAAGAGACAGTTCTATCTAGCAGATTGAGCTGAGCATATCCATTTTAAAGAGGTTGAACACGTTTATCCAAACGCTCTGGTAGTTTCATAACTAGGTGGTTTTTTTTAAATTCTTTAATTAAATCCAGGAGTGGGATATTAAGTTTTTTTCCCCCCTTTGGACACAACCTGCCAGATTTCAACAGAGCCCACGGGAAAAGCAATGCAAATAAATAAATAAATAACCCCACCCTTCCCAGCAGCTAGAAAGAACCATCGACTTCTGGAAAGACAAACAAGAGCTAAAGGCAGGCTGAAGGGCTTTAATTGCACAGTAAATAAATTTTAGGAAGGAAGAGAGAGAATGGTGTTGTACACACCCATAAAATGAGCGCGCTGGGTGAGAACCCAGACTGAAAGGGGTTATAGGACGGTGCAAAATAGGTGAGTAGCAGCCCTTGCAGGTTTCATGATTGGGAATTCAGGTTAGAAACTACTGTAAGTCATAACCCTTTATGGACCTGCATTCTTCCATCTCAAACAGCAGGCTGTTTTCTACAGCTTTCTCTTATTTATATAATCTGCCTCAATGAACCCCGTATCAAAGGACATTGTTGTGGTTGTTGTTATGGTCCTTCAAGTCAATCCTGACTCCCGATGACTACAGGAACAAGTCCCTGTAGTTTTCTTGGTGTGTGTGTTTTTTCCAAAGATGGCTTGTTCTTGCCTTCATTTCGGGGCTGCGGGAGAGGGACTGGCCCAAAGTCACTCAACTGGCTTCATGCCTAAGGCAAAATTAAAACTCATGGTCTCTTAGTTTTTAATCCAGGGCCTTTAGCCACTACACCAACCAGCTTTTGGAAAGGACACCAGTGTAACATAAAAACAGGGACTCCCAAATTCTATTCTTTTCCTGCGAGAACTTCAGGTGACAATAGTCCAACCCATACATCTCTTTCAAGGATTCACACTTTGCCACCTTAAAGATTCCTAGCTGTAAGAAAGCCAAGTGCTAGCTGGGGATGGCGAAGTTTGCTCGCCACTCCACTAATACATGGCAGAGCTGGCAGGCCAGACAATGGTGTCATCTTGCACCAGAAGATTTGCCTGATCAGCAGTTCCTAACTCCTGCGAACTGCTTCCCGTTGTCCTTCAGCCTTGTGACTTTTAATCTAACGTATTTGCCGGAGAGTTAAACCATTGTTCAGAAAGGAAACAAAGCGTCTGTGTGTTAGCTGTGAAGCAAAAGCTGGTTGCTCTTTGAGGGAGAGGACACCTCTTCTAAAATGGTTGTGGATCGATAGGTGTTTCTTAACACTTAAATTACATCATGTATTGGGACTTTGATCCCACTGAATGGTGGCGGTGGGTGTAAATATAGGCACCCAGGAACATGCATGTAAATAAAAAACTGGTGCCTGATTAACTAGAAGCCGTTTTGTGGTCAATGAAGAGGGGAGGAAGCATCTTAAGAGTCAGTTATACAAAGAGGTGCCTGTTTTGTGCAAGCATGTGATCCAATCCATAGGTACATGGATTTGGATGAGGTTGTAGTCAAAACGAAGAATGGGGTGCCCATATTTGCAATGCACAAAGTGAACAGCTATGATAAAACCACCTTAATCAAAACTGTGTGTTTGTGCTGAAGACTAGAAAGAAGAGAATCCCCCATACTATTTTTTAAAAAGGACCATTTCTTTATAATTTGGGGCAGCCTTTCTCAACCTTCTGACCCTGGAAGAACCCTTGAAATATTTCTCAGGCCTCGGGGAAGGAACTTCTGCACATTCAGGCTCAAATAGAGGCCAGAAGCTACAAAATGATTATCTTTGTTTCATGGGTAAGCCTGAATATATGCATTTAACTGAAAATAAAGAATGAAACGTACCTCTTTCACGTGCAGTTGCCTGAATTTGAAATAATTTTTAAAATAAATTGTGATCTCTGAAGGAACCCCTCGTGACCTCGCGGAACCCGAGGGTGCCACAGAACCCTGGATGAGAAACCCTGGCTTGTGATATTTTCTTCCTGTGATCCAATCAATAGCTGTTTGAGAGCCAGTTTTTGTTTTGTTTTGAAGAATAAAGTACATTTTGAACAGGTCTTTTCTGTTTCCTTCTGGGGAGGGAACATGAGAACAATAGCTGCCTTAGCTGGATGGCATGAATTGGCCAGCGTGTTAACTCAACCCAGTCCAGCTTTCTTAACGTTAAAAAAAAAATGCAGCAGAGTGATTATGTGTGGTGGCAAGATGCAAGCAGGAATGGCTTGTCCAGAAGTACGACAGTCATGGCAGGTCAGACGGTCCTTTGGACAGCCGAGCTGCCATGCACACTCCCTGGATTGACTTTGGTGACATTAAAAACGTCCCCGTTGCAGCGGAACAAAGCAGCAGAAAAGGTGCACAAAGAAGAAAGGATCATTAGGAAAGGTCACTGTTGTTTACCGCTTGCAGACTTTGGCAAAGGCGCCCTTGATCAAAGTTGAATCTTCTGCATCACTTAGGAAGAACAGGGCAAGAGTTATTAACTACCAGCGAACACAAACAATGCAGTCTTCACTGGGAACAAGATTATTTAATGGTTGCTGCAGAGAACTTGATCTGCTACCCAGTGTTTGATCACGTTTCCTACATACATTGTTTTAAGTTCACGTACGCACAGAGGCCTGGATTGTTTTCGGCTGGCATTTCAAGCGCAAATGTCACGCCGTTTAGGACCACGACATTCTCTTGGGTGGCGTTCAAGGGAGTCGAATCCCGTGCCATTTGGAGCAATCGGATGTGAAACCAAGTTGATGGCTAGAAAGGCCCCCTCCGTTGCTTTCTGTGGGACTTAAGGCACAAGCTTAAGATCTTCCTTGGTGCAAATTCCTAGGAAAGGTCTCAGGAAAGTTCACGTTTGCCTTCCCAAAATTGGAGGTTGGACACAGCTCAGCCTGGAGATTCTGATCCCAGATCCTCAACTGCCTCCAAGATTGGTTCTAACACTGGAAAATCTCAACTTCAGAACGTTCCCAAGGAGAAGGGGTGTTTCAAAGGGGAGATCTGATGGGTTGTAAATTCTACCACATGTCTCAGCAGACAGCAGCACTCAGTTAACTGTCTGGGCTCCCTCAGACCAAAGCAGAAGCACGACCAGGATGGTCATTAGATGGAAGTTGAGCAAGAAGTCACAGGGCTTAGACCAGTGTTTCTCAACCTTGGCCACTTGAACATGTGTGGACTTCAACTCCCAGAATTCTTAAGATACTGTTAATCTCTGCCTAGTAGAAGGCTATTATAGGCAGAGCAGAAAAGCCAGTTTTAACCCCCACCCCAACCCTTTAGAGCACTGTTTCTCAACCGTGGCAACTTGAAGACGTGTGGACTTCAACTCCCAGAATTCTGGGAGTTGAAGTTCACACATCTCAAAACGGCCAAGGTTGAGAAACGCTGGCTTAGACTGTGAAGTGGAGCGACATCCCAGAAGATGACAGTGACAAATGGCACTGCCGGAAAACCTTTGTCCTTAAAGTCACCAGGAGCCAAGCATGAATTGAAGGCATCTGTAACTTTTCAGAAGCTCCACTGTGCTCCAAGTTGGAGAGAAGATCCTGCATTTTAGAAGAAAGGAAGGAACTCAAGAAATTTGCTTTCCTATCATCCCAGCTTTATCTGCTTCTAGACCCCACTCAAAGAGCAGGTTTGAACCTTTAAAACGTTCAGCAGTTAAAGGGCCCAGCTGTACAAGCCCAAGGGCAATCTAAAACCAGTTTGCACAAATTAAGCAGGTAAAAATATTATTCAGTTGTCATCTTTGTGCCAACCCAAACATAGCTACTCTTAATCTCTGCCTAGTAGAAGGCTATTATAGGCAGAGCAGAAAAGCCAGTTTTAACCCCCACCCCAACCCTTTAGAGCAGTGTTTCTCAATCCTGGCAACTTGAAGATGTGTGGACCTCAACTCCCAGAATTCCCCAGCCAGCATGCTGGCTGGGGAATTCTGAGAGTTGAAGTCCACACATCTTCAAGTTGCCAAGGTTGAGGAATACTGATCTAGGCATTTGATTAGGTAATATAAGGTGACAATGCAGAATTTGGCTTTTCAGGTATTCGGAGGGGACCCTGAATTGTTTTAGGGACAATTCAGCATCTTCTTTGTTCCGAGAAGTACGCACCCCTCTCAAAACTGACTGTTTTAAAAAAACCCAAAGCACAGGCGTTGAAATGAAGAAATAAATCATGCACGGATCACAACTGACTTGATTTTATTGTCCTATCTGGGCCATTTCTACCTTTCATCGTGTTTCAGTTCTTGGTGCCAGTGAATTAGTATTTCGGTTCACATATGTTCCTCGTTTCTCATTCTCAGCAGAGGAAAAACTGTCTGCCTCCTTGGTGTTTGAAAGGCAGAGTATCTTCGGCGCTTGCTTGAATATCGAATAAATGTGATATATTTAATGAACAGGTGCCCGCTTATATCGAGACCCACTCGTGCCCCATTCGCACAGACTTTCCTTTCTACCTCCAGCAATAAATACAAAAATATCGCTCTGGAAAACCTTCCACCAGTGGTTTTAAAATGGAGCAGCCCCCCCTCTTTTTAAGAATGTCATGCTTAAAACACCCCCGCCCCTCCTGTATTTTTCGCTCCGTTTACTTGGCACTGGATCTATTTATACATCTAGGCTCTAAAGTAGAAAGATATGTCAAGGTATCCATTTCAAATACAAAATAGCTCTGCAACCACGCCACGTTACTGCGCCTCTCTAAAAAGGCAGCGTTAGTGAAGGGATGATACACAAGTCGATCGGCAGCTCCTCGTTCTGACTGGGGTCAACAGGACCCAGGACTATACAACAGGGATGCAGAAATTTCCAGCCCTTTTCTTCACTGGTGGCATTTAAAAAAAAGACAAGCCAACTGTCAAACAGATGCATTAAGCATAGGGGAGGCTTCACAGGGCTATCTTAGTACTGTCTTTGCATCCCCCACCCTGCAAAAAAAAAAAAAAAAGAGGCAGCGGTGGTATTGCTGAAATTTGGAATTTGCCCTGAATTCTGACAACAGCTTCATGCAACTCCAAAGGCTAGAGAGATCATGTCTGGGAAGCTGGGGGACATGTGGTTCAGAAATGAGGGCTGTCCATAGGGAGGGGGTCCAAAAAGTCAAAATGGCAGCCACAAGTATGCAAGCAAAGCCCCACCCCTTTTTTACATGCATTTGATTGTAGATTGTGAACGTAGGACTGATGGGGCATTTGAAGCAAAGAACATAACTGTAGTGCTTGCTATAGGATTAACTAACTGGCTCAGTTTACTCACATCAACCCTGCGAGGGAGGCTGGCTCACAACAGCTGGGGACTTCACATCTAGAGAAGCCAGTGATCAGAGTCCAAGATACTCCAAGCGGGGTCTTATGGAAAGGATTAATTGACCCTGTTCACATTTTGCATCCTATACTGGCCAGCATAAACAAAAGCTTAGTTGATAGGAGTGAATCCAGGGCTATTGTAGGACACCAGATTGCACCAGGCCTAAGAAATACCACTAAGTCAATAAATTAGAGGGTTAAAACACCACAACCAGAATTCACGCACAAAAAGCATCCAGTTCTCCCAACCAAGCATTGAAGTGATGGATGTGCAGTCTCTCCATTCAGCCGTCTCCAAATTACATCTTCTCCATTGTCTCCAAATTACATCTTCTCCATCGGGGTAGACTGACCTCCCAAAATGCTTGCTGGTGGCCTTACTGACTGGGGAATTCTGGGAGCTGACAATCACACACCTGGGGGATGCCCAGATTGGAGCATTATTTCAATGGGGATGGGGTTGGCTCTGCTGTCTTCCAGCAGGGATACAAGACAGAAGGGTAAGTGGGTGGACTGCATGCTCGGAGTTGGCCTGGTCTGTTCACACACTCAAACGAGTGTTCAAAAACCGGCCTAGCATTTAGTGACGCTTCCATGATCCAGGGCACACGGAATGGGCAGAACGTGGAAAGAGAACACACCGTCTCTGGAGACATGTCAACACTGGACAGCGTTCCTGTCCAAGCCTTGGGTACCATCTACAAAAAAGGTTGCTTGCGGCTGGTAGCTTCCTTTAGCTTCTAAGCCACGAAGGTCACGGGGAGAGCTGCTTGAACCATCCTGAGATGCGATCTTGATGCTTTCGGTTGGGTTCCCTCGTACGGTGATGTGTTCCCATCCTCCCTACAAAATCAGGGATGTGAGAGAAGAGCTTAAAAGAGGTGTTGGCAAAATCCCAGGATCCCACTCTTTGGGGATGAAGATGCGGGAGCAAAGCATTGTGGGTATTTAAAACAGGGGAGGGAGAAGCCCTTTTCTGAAAGCAGATTTTTCAGCCCTCGAGAACAAGAGGCCCATAGGTCGCTTTATCAATGCATGCAGCTAGAGTGCCTGTGCTCTTTGGACTTTACTCAATGTGGTCCAAGCGCAAAGCAGGGCCATTCCAACTTCTTTCAAAAGCCAGAATGGCTCACTTCCCACCAGGAAGGAACGTGACATTTCAGAAACCTTCTACCCATGACTTACGTTATCTTCTGCTTACAGAGCATTCTGGATTGGGCAAAGCAGCTTGGGAAGAACCAAGTGTTTGCGTTTTTGATGCTCACCCCAATGCCGTAGTCCCAGGAAAGTCCCTTTGGTTCTGTAGGCTGGACTCCGGTCCGATGGCAGACAGTCCCACAGCTCAGGCTGTGGCTCCCTTGAACTTTGTCAGCTATCACCCAGATCTAAAAAACAAGGATGTAACTGGAGAGGCCTTCCAGCCCACCCTTCCATAACGTGTACTACTCACATCAAAGATGGGCATCTTTCTGGAGGCCAATGGGGAAGTTCTGAACATGGAGTGTGTGGATTAGGTGCTCTCGCCAAATGACACCTGGAGGGAGTTTGTCTAGTCATAAAACACCAGGGCAGTTAGACCAATCACCAGTTGCCCATTTCCTAGAAGACTCTTAAACCCCTTCAGTTGTAAACAAAATGTTTGTGTCTGGAATATTGGGTGCTGTTCTGGTCACTGCACCTCCAAGGGGATCTAGTGGAGCTTGAGAAGGTTCAGAGGAGGTCAACTAAGATGACCCAAGGGCTGCAGCAGCTTCATTAGGAGGAAAGGTGGTGACATTTGGGGTTTTTTAGTCACGAAAGGAGGCGAATGAGAGGGGACCTCATTGAGGTGTATAACATTATGCATGATGTGGATAAAGTGGGCAAGAAGCTATTTTCCCCTTCCCAAAATACTAGAACCAGAGGTCACCCAATGTATCGGAGCAGTGTTTCTCAACTGTAGCAACTTTAAGATGTGTGGACTTCAACTCTCAGGATTCCCCAGCCAGCACTGCTGGCTGGAGAATCCTGGGAGTTGAGGTCCACACATCTCAAAGTTGCTAAGGTTGAGAAACACTATATTGGAATCTTGGAAGAATTAGGACAGACAGAAGGAAATACTTTTGTTTTACACAATAATTCAAGTTTGGAACTGGGGTGCTGGCTACCAGCTTGGCTGGCTTCAAAAAAGGGTTGGACCAATTCATGGAAGTCATGGGGATCAAGGGCTCTTAGCCTTGAAGGCTGTGGGACTGCCTCTGAGGGCCATCTGCTGGGAGATGAGTGGGCTTCCTTGTGCAGTTGGTTGGCCACTATGGGAATGGACTCCTGGAGGAGATGGCCCAGGGGGCTGATCCAGCAGGGCCCTACTTAAGTTCTTAAAAGAGATACTTTGCTGCTATGGCCAGACCTGGTCCAAGGGTCCAACAGAAACTTTGCGGATGTTGTTTGAAATATGTTCCCAATTAGATCCTTGAGGGTAACTCGGTGTGATTCCACCACGAAACCACAGATTACCTATAAAAGACAAGAATGCACTGACAATTCTTCTAAGAAAAAGCAGAAATAACCTCACACCTGTTTGTCATCTTATTTCTTGTACATCATTGTAGATAGAGAGCCGTGTTAGTTTAAGGTAGCTAAAAATCAGGAGGAGTCTGGTAGCACCTTTTCCAGCTGACAAATTTGATTAAAAGGCATACTTTTTTTAATGAGCTGCAGCTCACAAAAGCGTATTTTTATTTATTTATCATATTTCTACCCCGCTCATCTCGTATTTTGACGTCTCTTATGCTTTATAATAAAATGTGTTGGTCAAGGTGCTGCCAGATGCCTTTAAAGATGCCTTTAAAATCTGCATTGTTCACTGATCCTCTAATACAGCTGCAGTTCCTTCCCAGTGGAGCAATTACAGAACTGACCGGCAACTGAAAGAAACAAGAGCTTTCTCAAAACCACCATTAAAAAACCCAACTGGCACATGAGATCCCCTCCTCACCATTTTTATCCACGGCAAGCACAGCTGTTCGTCCCACGGAGACTTGCTTTAACTTCTGCTTCAGAGGAGAAGGAATGTGATACCAGCATTCACCTGGACCAAGGTATTCCCAGAAAACCAGCAGTAAGGAAATAAATAAGAAGGAAATGAATGCAATGGATCGAAGCAAGGCAGGGGCTGAGATGCAAAGATTGACTTGTTAGACATGGCCAATTTCAGAAATGTGCAGGCTCCTCAATCTACATTCAACAATCACCACGTTGTGTGAAGCCAACGTGTTGGACCTGTTGGCTGGGATTCATGGGCAAAGGCTGAAAATATAACCCAATTTGGCTCTTAACTCTTTCTATGGGGGATAAAAATCATCTTCTTCCCCCCCGCTTTTAACTGGTGCAAAACTTAGAGCACTCATTTTGTTCCTAGAAAAATATCATCAACAAAACTTCTGCCTTGTAACCCAAATGTTACTGGCTCAAAACACAGCAGGAACTTTTTGGTGAGGCCATCTGGTGTAGTGGTTAAGGGGCCGGACTGAAAACAGGAGTCTAGTCCTAGGCATGAAAACCGGCTGGGTGACTTTGGGCCAGTCTCTCTCTCTCTCCGCCCAACCCACCTTGCAGAGCTGATGTTGTTGGGAAAGTAGGAGGTGGGAGCATTGCATACACTGCCTGGCATTGTACAAAATAAAGTTGGGATATAAATCTAACGATAAATGAATAAAATCCCTACAGACTCCACCTGCAAAAACAAGGCAAAACATTTGTCTCCTTCTCTTGCAAATATCTAACTAAGATATTCCTGACCTTTCCTTAACTTCACAATAATCAAAACAGGTTTGGGTAATATGGGAAGTATGAGCCATCGCACCTCTGCTAATGCACTCAGTGACCTATTCTCCTCCTGGTCCCAGTCTATTCCACGGATGCTCGCGTGCAAATGAGCAGGCAGCAAAGAAGAGGCCAGAGATTGATAGACTGATAGATTGATAGACTGAATCAGTCTGTCTGTCTGTCAGTCTGTCTATCTATCTGATTTATATAGCTGCCCATCTCATGAGAAGTGACTCTGGGCGGTGTACAATAGATCTTGGACAGGCAGCCCAGGTGACCTCTTCTTCAGTTGAAGGCCTTGGCAGAAGTTCCATAACACTAACTCTGGGCCATCAGCAGGGTGGGAAGAACACCCACAAACTGCTGTTTCTAACAATGCGTTCTTGGATACCCTTCATGTCCTTATAACCTGATGGATACAGGTTTGGGACTGAGCTTGACATGCAGACAGAGTTGGCAACTGCTTTATCTTCAAAGGAGAATTCTTGACTTGCTAAGGACTCACCTTCTGGTTTCTCCGAAGACACTGAGCCCCGACAGAATGCCGAGCCATCTTGTGCAATAGCCCAGACTTGGTGAAACGTTCCTATGGAGACTGAAACAAAGGGTTGGTCTGTTCCCACATGCAGCCAGGAGGTGCCCTGTTGGGGGAGAACGTGTGAATAACAAAACCTTTGTGATTCTTGGAGACCTTCAAGAAGTGGACTTGTACCTCCATCTCCTTCCACCCCTTCCCATTCTTTCCTTGGGTCATGCAACCTGTGCCCCTTCTAGATATCAAAAAAAAGTTAAGCAGAGACCAACCCAATTAGTATTTGGAAGGAACACAAAGGCTATAAATTCGACCGGAAGATTGAAAAAACGTGACATAACTCACAAGAACAGAGCCACACAGCTGCCAAGGAAACAACGCAGACTCAACCCAAAGACAACGTTGCTTACATGTAAACTGAGCTTCCTCAAATGCAATCACCAAAATGTTTTTCATAGTTAAGAAATGATACTTGGCAGATGAGATAACTAGTTTGATCTCCAGGAATGGAGTAAAACCAGGCCAGAGGAAACAGTAACGAAGAGGGGGAAAGTCTTACCGCTGGGTTCTGGGGAGTGACGTGCAGCCGGCAGAGCACGTCCCCCTTATCGCTGATGGCCCAAAGAGGAACAAACTCTTCCTTAGTCCCAGGAGGTCGTGACATGATAGAAACATCCCGCAAAGCGATTGGAGGCCCTTCCAGCCATGGTCCACTTGTGACAATTTTACATTTTCTGGAACGGAGGAGAGGCACAGGATGTGAGGCACGCTTTCAGCCTGCAGCATCAAGGTTGGGACACTCCTGTTCAAGTCCCACTTAGTTAGAGGGCTCAATGAATGGCCCTCAGCCAATCACACACTAGCTGAATCGTTAATTGGCTGGCCTGAGAAGATCATGCCATGCAGACTCTCATTCTCATTTGTGAAGCATGGTTGAGGAGCTGGAATGTTGGGGAACCCAACTGTGGTTTATTCAATCAATCCTAACTTAGCATGATGTGTAAATTGGGCCTCTGTCTTTGCCCACTTGGCGATGGTTCTTGTGGGGATGAAATGAGGGAAGAACCTCACCGGTTCTCAGAGGAATTGCAGTAAAACACCATCATTGCCCATTTCATGAAATATCTTGACTAGGGAAATCACAGCTCCCACAGCTCCAAGACATTCCATGGGTTGAACCAGGAAGGTTTTTGCTGAAACTCTAGGAGTGATGCCTGGACCCAGAACAATTCATCTGTAGCCAGAATAAGCCAACACAGAGCCACCCAAGACATCAAATCCGTAGGCTGTAATTAATTAGGGAATGTTTACTTTAGCGATTAGCAGGGCCCGAAAGAAAATCAAAGACCACAGTGTAATGGCAGGCTCTGAAACGGTGAAAGCGTGCTCTAAAAAGACGGATCATGTTGGGCGGTGCAAGTGCTGGCTAGATTTAGACATGGGGTTAAGCCCTCATGTGATCAGATTAATCTTGGAGTAAGGAGAACTGTTAAGCCAGGCCCAGCTGAGCATCTTCAGTGCATTCAGCAATGTGCAATAGCTTACTAGTTATGAGTATGTACCATGATAGATGGATATTCTTCACTATGTTATCGTGAAACTAATATAAAATAGCAGAGTACGTGCGGCAGACAATACAGCAGTGTTTCTCAACCTTGGCGACTTCAAGATGTGTGGACTTCATCTCCCAGAATTCCCCTTGCTGGCTAGGGAATTCTGGGAGTTGAAGTCCACACATCTTGAAGTCGCCAAGGTTGAGAAACACTGCAATGGAGCAATAAGGATGACTGCATCTATTTCTCCCAAGAATAATTCAACAGGTACAATGGAGGGGGCTTCGCTCTGCTCCTGGCTATAACCTTGAAGACACCCTAGTTTTTCAACCTGGGTTAGAAGTTTCAGATAAGCAGCTTAAGTGTTTTAACCAGGTGTTACCATGCCATCTTCTGAGACTTCAGAATGATACTCAATTTCCCTACAATATCAGGCTTTTATTCCCTGGAACATCACAGGACGTTAAAGCCAGACACAGAAATACCACATTTATTTTCCAGGAGTATTTTGCAAACCTTGGCTAGCCTATCCAAAGCCAGCTGTGGTTTGGATGCAGGTAGCTGCTTTGAGTATCCAGGTGGGGGGTGGGAAAGGGGAAATAGAGCCTAACGAATGAAAGAATGAACGAGTTATGATTTATGGCTTCCTGTCCCTTGCCACTTACTCAGGAAGCCCAGATCCAAACAAAACTAACGTTGTGCAAAGTGTAAATGAGTTCAATGAATTCTTTAACAGCTGTAGTTGTATGCCATTTGTCCCCAACGTGGCACTCCCAGAGCTGAAAATATTGGGAACTGCCATCCAGCTGATGCACAGAGTGCCCAGCTAGGAAAAGCCAGTTCCGGGATGTGGTCTATCTACTTATCTTTTATCAGATGCCAAACCCCTGTCATTTAGCTGCCAAAGCAAATGTTGTGTTTGGAATGGCATCCAGTGTTTTAAAGAAACAACCAACAGCCAACAGGAAAAGCAGAAACATGGAGGAATGTACCTGCAAATGAAAAGAGGGGAAAAAAATGACATGCTTTAAATGGACCTTAGAGCTTTGGGAAACACGAGATGGGTTACCTGGCCCAGCGTCTCCGACGCACAAAGTCTTTCATTGTTTTGTAGCTGTGATAAGACCTGGCGGAAGAGAGAAGATGCAGCTTTTAAAAGGGGGTTGTTACTCTTCTCTTCTCAAACAAAAGAGCGTTTAGGAGTTCCACCTAGAAGTCATGACTGGCAAGGAGCAGGAGAGCATCGGAAGACATTTACAGTCCTTAGTGTCTGATGCAGCACTAGGAAATTCCTTGTTGCTTCCAGATATTTATTCTGAAAACAAGTAGACTTTCCTCTCCAAATTGTTATTCTCTATGTACCCTCGTGACCACCTTTTGGTCAAGGCCAGCTTGAGACCAAAGAGGATAACCATCAGAAGGTCGTCTGTAAGTCTGAGATGACATCATCATCTTCAACATTATCTCCATCAAGATTTATTATGGCTGCCCAAAGACTCTGGGCCAGGGTTTCTCAACCTTGACAACTTTAAGCAGGGCTGGCTGGGGAATTCTGGGAGTCGAAGTCCACACATCTTAAAGTTGCCAAGGTTGAGAAACCCTGCTCTGGGCACTCATAGTACATCTAATAAATAGCAATAGCATCAGAAGCTGTAATCATGGATTGCATTGGCCAATTTTAATTTGCCAAAAGGCCTGGTGTTGGGGCCACCACCTGCTGCCCACAGAGATTTTGGTTCTCAAATTCCATCAGCCCCAAGCAGCAATGGAGGATGGTGAAGGGTACTGGGAAGTCGAAACCACCTGGAGAATGCTAGATTTGTCACCCCTGCTCATCCTGATCCCAACCTAAATCCAATTCATTTGGAAAGCGTTTTTGTTTATCACACCGAAGCACATCTCCAAAATGTGTCTTCATTGCAATCATGAAGGTTAATATTTGGGTAATGGACACCAGGGGTAGGTGGAAAGTGAAAATCTGGACTCGCTTTCAAAGCCTCCTGGATGGTAAAAGCAGTTCAACCATGGAACCAGGTTCCCCCACCTATGAACTTCAAACAGGACATGGATCGCCATCTGGATAGATTGGCAATGGATTTCTGGAGCTGTGGGTTAGAGGAGATGACATCTGGGGCAACGTCAATTCTATGATCCCTGTCTGACTGAAAGCAGATGCTTGATCGACAGGATCTCGTCTGGGGAACCAGGAACTAATTGTAGGGTCAGATTTACTTCATTATCCCGCCTATTTTCTTCTGTCATATGCTGGAGACAGGAATCATGTACAGGGCTAACACCTTCCATCCAGAGAGGGTGCTATCACTTCCATTATCTAACCCAGTTAGTGGGTGGGAGAGAAGAAAAAAAGTCCTTACGCTGGAAAGTCTGCTGCGTACTGCCAACCTTCTCGGTCAGTCCCACCTGAGACACTGAAGTCGATGGACCAGCCAGACACCTGAATTGTACAGAGAAAAGCAAAATAATAAAACAAAACTTTATATACCTGCCTCACCTGCAGACTTCTGGAGTCGCCTTAATGGAAAAATTACCTGTTAAGTTCTCATAATGCTCCCCAGTGATGCCATGCTGGGGAGGGGATTGTGGGAAGCTGGATATGGCAGAGTTCTTCCCAAACTCTGAGGCTGTTGCCAAGGACATCAAGGGTCGGAGCGAGTCTACTTACCCAAGACCACTGCGGTGATGGGGGTTTGGTGTTAGCTTTCGTACACTCGCGTAGGCCAGATGCATCGCTCCACATATACCGATCTGTGGGTAGGCCTCTGTTGAGACAAACAGGCCCAGCACTCAGCATCTAGTGTCACCCCCAGTAGCTACTTGACTTCCAAGATGGCGCTCAGTATGAGAAACAGAAGCTTAGACTTGGCCCATAAGTCAAGGCAGGAGATGACACGGGCACTGAGTTAATCTAGCCTTCTTAGAGAGCCACTTGGGTGTAGTGGTTAAGGCAGTGTTTCTCCACGGTGGCAACTTTAAGATGTGTGGACTTCAATTCCCAGAATTCTGGGAGTTGAAGTCCACACATCTTAAAGTTGCCAAGGTTGAGAAACACTGGATTAAGGCACTGTGAGTTCTAGTCCCGCCTTAGGCATGAAGCCGGCTGGGTGACCTTGGGCCAGTCACTCTCTCTCAGCCCTAGGAAGGAGGCAATGGCAAAGCCCTTCTGAAAAACCTTGCCAAGAAAACTGCAGGGACTTGTCCAGGCAGTCTCTGAGAATCGGACACGATTGAACGGATTAAAAAAGAAGCCTTCTACTGCTGATTTGACTGTATAGCATGCTAATCTCTCAGTTATCATTGTCGCTATTATGATTTATTAAACTTGCATACTGCCTGGCTCCCAACACCTCTGGGTGGTTCACAAGGTGTCAGCCTTGCGAGGAAGTCCACGCAAGAAGAACACCCAGGAGTACTAGCTCTAACTTTACTGTAAGGTTACATTAACAGAATCTTGCAAGTCTGAAAGTACATCTCTCCCCCCCTTGCCTTTATGGTCCAAGAAACTAGGGAGGGTCCCTTCTGAGCCTCTTGCCCTGCCCACTATCTAGCTGTGGGCTCAGCTGCCTTTTATCTAACTGTTCCCTTGGCTGCATCTCTTTGCTCCGTCTCCCAAGGTCATTCCCACACACCGTTAAACAAAGAGGCATTAAAAGGAATAAAACAATGTAATAGTAGACAAGAACAAGGGACAAAAGAGATCTCACCAGGTTGGGAAGGACCGAGTTCAAGGTGATGTCCACCCAGCAATGCAAAGGGCATTTTGCAAGAATCTCACCAAAATGAAAGTTGAGATTCAGGTTTCAGGATTTATAAGATACAGGGCAAAGGGTGTTTTACAAGGGGGCGATCTGCCACACCGGTCACACCAGTTGAGGGATGTTTGCAAGAAAAAATGCAAACAATTTTTGACAGCTGTTAGTTTTTTTAGGACATGAATATGACTGGGCAAGCATCATTCCAGAGGCAACATTAACCTGCTGCAACAGACTGGCAAAAGAGGGATTTTTTCCTTTCTGCTTCCCCTACCTGTTACTGTAGCCAGTCACAGGATTCCACCGCTGATTCTCGTAAATATAGACACACTTTACATCCGTCTGCGCATGAATGTTCTCAGTGCTGCCTGCCAAACCTGTATAACCGAAGCCATGGAATTATTCCTCTTTCGTTTTCCTTTCCTGTTTTTTTTTAAATTATGGTTTAATGATCCTCATCCACCTAAGCACTCAAAATATTAACATAATGCCATGTGCAATAATAAATGTCAGGATGGTTGAACTACAATACCCTAAAAAAAATTAACCCAGTATATTAGTCAGCCACATGGATCCCTAGGATGTCAGGATTATCTGTTGCCCTCTAAATTGGCATGGGCAACCTCTAAATGGAAGCACATGTGATTTTAAAGCAGTTTATAAGGAGGGTAACTCAGCGGGAAGCCTAATAGGTAATTCTGGGCCAGCGACCACCTCTGAGTCAAACCTGTCTCCCAGGGTGGTTGTGAGGACGACACGGAAGAAGAGTGGAAGTTTATAAATGTGCTACTTTAAGCTCCTGGAAGAAATGTGGGATATAAATCTAACCAATGAATGAAAAATGGAGGTTGCCAAATTGCAGAGTTGGGTGTCCTCATGAAGTTTTGGGTTTCGCACCACGAGCTCTTGGAGGGGGATGGACAAAATTGCATGACGTTTTGGGCCATCTTGATTTTGCCCTTTATTCACCTGTCTTTGAGTCGCTGCACAAGATCACTCAAGGTGCATCAGGCTGGAAAAGGAGCTTAATCTTTACGGTGAATACAACTACAGAATAAAAGCAGAAGATGCCTGACGACACTGTTCTAGCACAGCGTTTCTCAATCTTGGCAATTTCAAGATACGTGGATTTCAACCCCCAGGATTCCCCAGCCAGCAGGCGTGGATTTCAACTCCCAGGATTCCCCAGCCAGCAGGCGTGGATTTCAATCCACGCCTGCTGGCTGGGGAATCCTGGGAGCTGAAGTCCACATATCTTCAAATCGCTAAGGTTGAGAAACACTGTTCCAGCGGAAAGGTGAGCGAGAGAAAGCCAGAAGCTCTTGACAAATTGGCAGGTACCGATTCCCCGTGTTCAGCTGAAGAGGGATCGACCGGAAGGGGTATTTCTCACCCGTCAAAAAGCTTCCTCCGTATCCCCCAGTGTAAATCCAAGCCATGTGGTCGTATCCCACTCCCCACGCGATGCCGTCGCTGTTGCATTCAATCAGGCGCAGATGTCCTCCGATCTGACGCCAAAACCTACAAGGAGAAGGCACTATGCTCAGATTTCCTCCAGGATCCATCATAAAACAAAGGATTTAATCCACTCTAAGATTATGGGAGAACCCAAAGTGAAGTCAGACTTAATTATAAAGCCCAGGAGCAAACTAACTCCACCCAAAGGTTCACCAAGCCAGGACAAAATTGCGTTTCCTTCATTAGACTGGACAAGGAGGTGCCCTGTCAATCCTGGGTTAGATATATGGTTTAGTCCCTTCCTCTGCCTCACTTTACCTGCTCCTGGTCTCTAAGAGCATCCCCCTTCTGCCAATCCCAATTTGCTTTCCTATGAACCAGCCCTTCAAGGTAGGCCAGGTTGAGAAAGAGGCACGGGAGAGATTCCACTCACATTTGGTCACAGGGCATCGGGTGTGTTACAGCCTCCAGGTCAGGGCTGGGCTCACTCACAAAGATGTCGCCTTTGCAGGTCAGCGACCAGATGGCTTCACGAGAAGGGGGCCCCTGGATTTGCCGGCCCTCACAACAAGACATGCTCAGCAGTGCCAGCTGGGAGACAAAAAGAATTGGGAGACATATGGACACAGTTCCTCCCCTTTTGGAATACCAAGTTGGAGTTGCTATCCAGTCCCACCGACTTGCCATCCTTCTGCTGGATGGACGTTGGTCCAGGGCCGACCCGGGCTGTGTTCAGCATGCTGAGAGCTGTGTTCCCAAAGTGGCTGGAGGAAGGTCCCATTTTGAGAGTGACTTCAGCTCTGTTCTAAACCACAGTCTGCTGAATAATCCATCACTACATGACACTGCACCTTGTGCTAAGCCACCAACCAACCAAGGTTTACCAAGACCAGGGATGGGCTCACTCAATAAATTAAGTCCAAAATAAACAAATTGCATTAGGTCTTGGGGCAGCGTGTAAACCCTGATATAATGTGGTTCTTGAGCAGCTTGGAACACATCTGCAAACATACCCAGTCGTGCATTTCTTGTTCGGTGCCTGCCGCAAGGCGGATGGGCCATCGCTGCTTGGTCCTCTCTGGTGTATACAGAGCGAAAGAATGCTTGGCCTCGTTCAGAATCTCAACTAGGATAGTAACTTCGTTGAGGAACATGTGTATGTACTGGGGAACACACAGATAACGTCAAATTAGATCTTCAAGTTAAGGAGTGCAGTTAATAAAAATGGAGCCTGGAAGACACCCCGGGCAACACTTTAAGGGCTCGTCAAGATTCTCAAATTATCTTTATCTGTGGAGGCCTTGGTGCTCTCTGAGCTTGGTGGTTGGCTTGCAGACGTTTCATGACCCGACTAGGGAATGTCATCAATGCAAGGGAGGGTGGGTTTTGCTCTCTGTTTATCTACAGTAGCTTGCCCTGCCAGTTTTGGTGAGGGTATGGTTTTCTGGGGTTGTGGTTGGTGGGGGTGTAGTCTTCCCTCACCAACACTGGCAGGGCAAGCTACTGTATATAAACAGGGAGCCAACCCCACCCTCCCTCGCACTGATGACATTCCCTAGTCGGGTCATGAAACGTCTGAGCCAAGCTCAGAGAGCACCAAGGACTCCACAGTTGAACCCTGAGCTACAGATCTTCTCTTCTATTGGTATCTTTAACTTGCCCAGGTGCAGCGGCTAAGCAGAATTTGGCTTGGTTAAAACTTGGATGGGGGACTATCCAAGCTATAGGCTAGAAATTAAGAAAGAAACCAGAGAAAATGCAGGGAGAAACCACTTTCATATTATTGCCACAGAAACTACACGGATGTGTTCTTGAGTTCAGCTTGGTTCCTTATGAAATTCTCTTTTTTGTAGCAGGGAAAAACAAATTGGTTTTGTTCTGGTTACAATCTCTTCCTTGTTCAGGATTGTCTGCTTTTTTGAACAAAGATCCTGGCTCACCACTCAATAGAATTTGGAGCCTCTGCTTCAAATTATATTGTATATTTATTGTTTGCCTTTGAGTCAGATTTTACTCCTGGTGACTACATGGACAAGTCCCTACAGTTTTCTAGGCAAGAGTTTGGGAATTAGTTTGCTACCATCTTCTTCTTCTTCCCAGGGCTGAGAGAGAGGGACTGGCCCAAGTCACCCAGCCAGCTTCCTTGCCAAGGGCAGGATTAGAACTCAGGTCTCCCCAGGCCTAATCCAGCATCTTCAACTCTAGATCATACCGGCTGTCAAAAAAAAAAAGTTGTGCTCCCTTTGATTACAATTCATGGTTGCAACGCTGGATTTCACAACTACTTCCCTGAATGTGAGAATTTTATCACATTGATTTAAAAAAGAATCAGAGGCTGAAGGAAGAAAAAAAGAAAAAAAACCCCAGCATCTTTAGAAGATTTGAAACTCATTTAGGGCCTAAAAAAGCACATCATATTCAATTATTAAGCCACAGACATTTCACGAAGTCTTACCTCCAATGCCCCGACGTATTTGGTTAGGAACCACATTTGGGGAGGGACAGAGTTCAAGTTAATTCCTATGTCACGAGAACATTTTTAAAAATCCTTCCCAAATATACAAATAAATTCCTAGTTTTATTGGAACGTTGCTTTTATTTTGATGCTTGTAAACAGCCTATAGCAAGCCAACTCAAGAGGACACACCTCTGCTGCATTAACATCTACATATTGAAGAAAAAGAATGCAAAGCTGCTGAAATGAGTTATATGCTACCTTTTGCACATCTCGAGGATTCTGCTTGAACATTGCTCTCCAGTGGACACCTTTTGAAATCACATTTCAGAAGTTTTGGTCAAATGCACTGACTTCGTTCATTTCTGAGATACTTTTAATTTCCCAATTACCCTAATTCCACTGTTTTTGGATCTTTTTCATCCAACTCCTACTTAATTTTTCAGAAAAGAAATTGGAAATATTACAGCAGAGGGAGGCGTTGGATACAAACTCTCTCCTCCTACAGCCAAGGTTTTTAAACGTGTAAAATATCAACGTAGTGCAGAACACCCAGCTAGGTAGAAACACTATGATGGAATAATTAATCAATCAATCAATCAATCTTTTATTACTGTCACAGACTAGAATTACAGTGGAATAATAAACTACCATTGGGAAGAAAGATGGCTAACTGATTGTGCGGGCATGAGCTGGAGACAAATTCTCCCTGGTTCTTTCTTTTGGTGGGAACAGGTAAAATCACTGGTCACAACAAGGAAGACTTGGTTTGTCACCCACTGAAGAAATATGGAAACCCACTGAAGAAATACGGAAACTCTAACATTAGCCTCAGGGTTGTTAGTGAAATGACTAGTCAACATTCTCAGGCAATACCGATTAATCAGTATTATGCGTGGACGCAGGCAACAATGACTGTGTCAAGCATAACTAAGACTTCATGCAGGGATCTTAGCTAACCAGTTCATTCCCATTAGAAAAAAATTAACAAGGGGGTTGTACTAAGTGTAAGCAGGCAGTGGTCTGTTATCTTTCACACTCAAAGATTACAGCTGGTTGTATCCACTCAGTCTTCCTGCAAAGGATGAACACCAGTCTTCTGGCAGGACATGACAGACCACACGAGGAGAAGGGCGAAGGAGCAACCAGACAGCCCTGCATGTCCACAGGGAGGTCAAAACAATCAAGATGGCCACAATGACATGACTGAAACCCTGCTTGACTCTTTGGATGCCTCAAGCAGATTGAGCCCAGTCCAGAAGCACCAGGGACTACAGAAGACATCTCTACCACCCAGAAAGCTGATGGAGAGGAATGATCTTGGCGCTACGGGAAGCCACCTCTGAGTATGGGTCCACTGGTCCTGTCTACTGATGCTTGGCTTTTTCTACTGCCCTCATCTGCTCAAAAACTCCTTTTTGCCTACTTCTGATATCACCTCTGGTTTAGTACTACCTGTTCAAGCAAAAAACAGGCCAAGGGAAACCTTGGGCAGAATCTACACATTGTGCTAAGATAGTCTGGCAGTGACTCGTTGAGTAAGTCAGCCATATACTGCAAACCACAAACAAGCAGATTCACACCACTTACTGAACCAGACCTTAGCAAACTACATCTTGGCTTAGTACAATGTATGAACCCATTCTTAGTCTCCTTCATTCCATTCTCCCATCATCATCTTCCATGCAGCCAGGAGGAGGAAAGATCCTGCATTCAGTTCCACTTCATCCTTTTCTCAGCTTGTCAAAACTGGGGAATTAGATGTCCTACCTTTAAAAAACCCTCTAACTCAACTGGTAACCAAGCCTATTGCAATCCCCAGATATTTCAGTTCATGTGTTTAACAACCTACAATTTACTCTCAAATCCTGACTTCTGTTTCACATAAAACAAGCCAGGAATGGACTAAAAACTGGAATAGGAACTTGATTTATTCTTCGGGAAAGAAGTCCTGAGTTCAATGGTATTGGCAGGGTTACTTGCTCATGTACTGTGTGTTAGATTCAGGACAAGAGCTGTGGGTGAATGCAGCCACATCGCTTGGGCATGCCTACCTTCTTTTCCTCATTGTGTGTGTAGTACACAAAGAGAATGCTGTCCCGGGTCCCATCGTTTGCAGTGAACTGTTCAAGGGCCACCTGCACGTCGACCCAACGGTAAGGCTTCCAGCTTCTCCACCACTGCAAAGTTCCAGTTTTGACCCAGACGGACTGGAGGAGGCAAAATCCGTAATTCCATCAGAGTCAGCTAAGAGCAAAACTGAGCAAGGCATTAGAAAGAAATTTAATGTCACTCCACTTTGATTCTCTTTGGTAAAAGGAGGATGAAGGGGAAATGCTGTCAGGCTTTCAAGATTGAAACCAGCTCTTCGAGGTAGGCCAGATCAGGAAACACACACCAGAAGAAAGATTAGAACTCAACTTCATTGATATAGACCAGTATTTCTCAACCTTAGCAACTTTAAGATGGGTGGACTTCAACTTCCAGAATTCCCCAGCCAGCAATGGGAGATGTGTGGAATTCTGGGAGCTGAAGTCCACCCATCTTAAAGTTGCTGAGGTTGAGACACATTGATATAGACTATAATAACAGGATTTTGAAGGCCTGACAGCATTTTCCCTTCCCTCCCTCTGTTGCAAAAGAAAATCAAGGCAGAGCCATCTTGAGTTTCTTTCTAACACCTCCTTCCCTTCCCGGGCTTAATTCATGTTTTGCTAAAGGCCTCCCCATACCTTCTCCAAGGTCATCTCCGAGGTTCTCTACTGCCTAGTATTTTTTCTATACCATACGGAAGGATTTGGGGAGAAGGGCAGAAGCCACAATGACATCATGATGTCATAGCTCAGACGATGCAAATCAGGGTCATCTGTGTGCTGACGTCCTGATGCATGGGACATCATTCTCACACTCATCAAGGACTCCCATGGGTGCTACTGAGGAATTAAAGGTGTTTTTTCCCCCCTCCTCCTAATATTAGAACCCAAGGACATCCAATGAAGCTGAACGGTGGGAAACAAAAAGATAGCATTATTCCACTCAGTACACAATTAAGTTGTGGAACCTCCCATTGCAAGATGCTGGTGGAAGAAGGTGGAACTCACAAACACCATTCAATCTTCACTCTTCTTGGATGAGTTATTTATCAGAAGAGACGTCATTTTAAAGAACAAAGACAGAATTACGAGAGAAAGGAACATGCGCCTCTCATCTGCCTGCGCTCCTGGAAGACTTTTTGGCTCCCAATTTTGGGCAGTGGAACCACCACAAAGCCCTGCCCAGAACAACCCTTCTCCACTTTACTTGCTCAACAGCCTGTTCGTAATGTCTGAAGTTGTCCAACTCCCGGTGGGTCCTTTCGGAAAGCTGGCGAAAGATTTGCTTCCTCCACAGGGTGGTCTGACTCGGGCTGAGAGAAAGAGTGAAGGACTGTGCGCAGGAGTTTAAAGCTATAACCGGGGGGAAAAAAGACAGAACTCATGATCAAGCATTCTCTACGATTCTGCACTTAAAAAACACATTTTTTAAAATTGTGGCTATTTCTCTGCTGCTCCACTCCAAATGACTCTGAGGAGCAGATGGCAGTAAGAGTTAAAAACAAGCAATATACACACATACATACATACATATGAAAAACTTAACATGGTGCAATCCAACAACATGCCCCAAATGTTCTCTCCCAGAGCCAGGTTTTCACTGCTCTGAGAAAGCTCTTCAAGGAAGTGGCAATCTGTATATACGGAAGCAAGTTATGCCACAGGAGGGGTGCCACCACGGAGAAGGCCCTGCTATCAGGTCCCTGCAGATGGAGATCCTTGGGTGATGGGACCTCAGCAAGGTTCTTCTCCCAGATCTTCCAAGACCAGCAGGTGGTCATGGAGATAACCAGGGTCTGAGCCAAGAAAAGCTTTCAAGGCAATAACCAGCACCTTGAATTTGCACCTGGAAACTGACTGGCAGCCAACACAGGTCCTGATGTTCCGTGGGCAAATTCCTTTGCTGAATTTATATGGAATCCCTTTGCTGAATTAATACTGAATCTCTATCCACTTTTCTGCTTAATGGGTTCCCAGGAAATGCACACGTCTGTAACGCATAGAGGGACCAGAGACAGGTGTGAACTTGCCCAAACATTAACCTTTATCTCAGCCTGATTCCAAGTGAGTAGAAAGGCTGAAAACTTGGGTACAAGACACTTTTCGGTGGTGGCACCATATCTCTGGAACCTCCAAGGGAAACATGGACAGTTGAACAAGACCTCAACAGCAGCCCTAAACCAATTCACTGATTCACTTTCGCAAGCTGAGATTTGGATTTTGCACTGCCACCATTTGCAAATCAAGAAGTTGATACAGCCGCTTGCCTCTTTCAGTGCATTTCTTTTAATTCTGGCAAATGGCCTTGGGAGGAGGTTGCATTCCCAACTGTAAATGACTACAGGTAGTCCTCAACTTACGACCATTCGTTTAGTGACACTTCAAAATTACAACGGCGTTGAAAAAGCAACTTGCAACCAGTCCTCTCACTTACGACCGTTGCAGCGTCCCTGCGGTCATGTGATCGAAATTCAGGTGCTTAGATTTACGATGGTTGCAGTGTTGCAGGGTCACTTGATCGCCATTTGTGACCTTGCCAGCTGGCTTCCAACAAGTCAATGGGGGAAGCTGGATTCACTTAACGACATGATTCACTTAATGACCATGGTGATTCGCTTAACAACTGTGGCAAAAAGGTTTTAAAATTGGATGTGACTCACTTAACTGCTTCGCTTAGTGACGGAAGTTCTGGTCCCAATTGTGGTCGTAAGTCAAGGACTACCTGTAGTTGGGATTTCAATTCTCCAAATTATGTAAGGAAATAAAGGAGGGAACAAAGACACACATGCACACACAGATAAAAGGTAAAATCAAACATCCTTTAAAGGAAACTTTAAAGGGTTTCTTTAAAGGGAACAAAGACACACATGCACACACAGATAAAAAGGTAAAATCAAACATCCTTTAAAGGAAAATGACATTAAAATAAAGAATATTTTTTTAAAATATTAATTTTTAAATAATTTTTTAATTTAAAAAATTAAAAGCTAGAGATACCACGCACCGGACTGAGCTGCGAACCATTTTAGGGTGCTCTGCGAATCCACAAGGCAGCCCCTGCTGGAGACCCAAGTCCACAGTGGATGCTCGTCGGTCACAAAGTGATCCTCGACACCCGCTGGTAAGAAGGACGACAGGCTGGATGTCTCTGCAAACACGCTGGCAGATGCTCTGGAAGGCCTGCTGGCTTCTTTCAGATCGATGTTAGACCACTGAGGCTTTGACGGAAGGGAGTCCAGGTTGGAAAGGGGTTTTTCTGGGGCACCTGGAAGGTCTCCATCTGGCCCAGCAATGGCTTCCTCAAGAACAGTGGCCAACGGGTCCATATCCAGCTCCGGGGCCAGATGGGGACCGCTGGTAGCCTCAGAGACGGTCCCAGGGAGACGGGCATTGTGTAGAACGGATTCTGACTCCCCTTGGGAATCTCCATCACTCTGAAAGGCGGAATGGCTTTGCTCTTTGATGTCATCCGTGAAGAAGCAGCCAGCGCTGGAGATGCAGGAGAGAAACGAAGATTTTACTCTGAGTCAGTGTTTCTCAACCTCGGCCACTTTCAGATGTGTGGACTTCAACTCCCAGAGTTCCCCAGCCAGCCTTGCTGCTCCGAACTATCCATGTTATTCATTGAAACACTAGCGAGTTGTATGTTTCTTTCCCCAAGTTAATTCCTTTATTGCATTATCAAATACAAATAATCTATTGCAGCATATATATCTGTTTCAAGTGAGTACAGTGGTATTTACACAACGGAAACTGGAAACCATTAGCACCGTGATCAATCAGATAAATTAAACCTCTAAAGATGTCCCAAACAGTTTATGTCCACGTTAAATATTTCTAAGATGTTAATGAAGATAAGGTTGCTTAAGTTGTGCAACGAATGCTAAGTGTGACATTGGTAAAAGGTTGCAAAATGCATTGAACTGGTTTATACTTTGAAAAAAGATTTATATTCTTGAGACGAGTGAGTTTGTTGGGTCAAAAAAAAAAATTCTCTGTGTTAATGTTTTCTGTGAGACTGGCCGGTAGAAGGCTTCCCTGCCCTCCAAAGATTATTTACACACACACACACACACACACACAAAACAAGAAAAAACAATCAGAAAAAAATAGAAATAGAATCAGGTAAATTACAAGCATAACGAAGTCTTAGCTTTTCCATATTCGGAAGTGAATAAAAGAATACCCTTGCTCCCAAAAATCCTGATTAAACTCTACGCAGAACACAAATACCAGGAATAGCAAACAACACAGTATAGATCACACAGTAAAACTGTGAAGTTGTAAATTGCAATGAAAAGGCAAACATCGTTGATTTGGATAACTGGGAAGGAAGAGGGGAATGAGGGTCTCCAAAAGGGCCTCTCTGGTACCTCTATGCTGATGTCTCTATGGTTTTGCGAGAGAGCCCACCAGATTGGCAGTTCTTCCTGCCCTGTTCCGTGCTCCGCTTTGGAGAACAGTTACCTAAGAAGGCTGGTGGAACTGCCGGTTTGAGATCGGTCGCTCTCTCGGTTGCAGACAATCGCTTTCCACAACTTCCCACTCAGCTCGCTTGGCGTGACACCTTGACGGAAGTAAATTGCTCGGTCCTCACAGCTGACCCCCCAAACCTACATCAGAAGAGATGGAAAGGGCTGAAGGGCTGAACGAGAAGAATCACAGCTGTCCACTAGAAGGAACTGTGATGTCCAACCATGACACTGTCCACCCTTTTTGCCTCCTGGAGGACATCGGAGGGAAGCATATATGACTAGACAGTGGTAATTGCACTAACGCTTGGTTAACTGTGTGCAAATGAAATGGCATGAGGTTGAGTTTTCAGTGACTTCTTTGGAAAATGTCTCCTATTACCCCTTTTAGGGTTAGGGTGGTGGATGAAAATGCTCTAAAAACCATCTCTGCACTGAAAGCAGTGTTAACTAAAGGAAATATAAAAAACTAAAAAAACAGGACTTGTAAGTAAAAAACTAGAACACTGCAACACTCGAGGAACTACAGGTCATCCTCGCTTAATGACCGCAATTGGGACCGGAATTTCAGTCGCTAAGCAATGCAGTTGTTAAGCGATGCATCGTGTGGCCGGACATGATTTTACGACCATTTTTACTGTGGTTGTTAAGTGACTCACCATGGTCATTAAGCAAGTCACAGCAGTTGTTAAGCGAATCAATGGCTCCCTATTGATTTGGCTTGTTGGAAGCTAGCTAGGAAGGTCACAAATTGTGATCACGTCACTGCAGGATGCTGCAACCGGTCATAAACGCAAACTGGCTGCCAAGCACCCAAATTGCGATCATGTGACCACGGGGGTAATGTGATGGTTGTAACGTCGGGGATGGGCTGTAACGTTTTAGCTCTGTCGTATCTTTGAACTGCTGTTAAATGAATGGTCGTTAAGCGAGGACTTCCTGTAAATGTTCTGAATCTTTTCTCGAACTGTATTAAGGGTGGGTTTGCTTCACCTCCAGCATCCTGCCACTCTCCCAGCCCAATTTTTTTGGAATGTGGGCCTTGGCAGGAAGGTCAGTGACTGAAAGTAGCCCTTGACTCAGAAAAACATTGGGTACTCTGTGCTAAGCCCCCATTTGCTTTGATTTGGGCCTCGTATTTATATGTACCCGGCTATTCTGGTTTATGGCTAAAATGTTCTGAGAAATCTGCCAGTGGTTGTTTATTCCACAAACCAAGACTAAACCGTGACTTAGAGCAACACGGGACTCTAATCCCCACTGTTCTTTCCTCTCCTCCACCCAATGGCCTCAACCCAGTTTTTCTAAAAGCCTCACCTGGTCATTTAAGCCCACATCCACCATCTGCATTTCACCAATCATCTCGATCCAGCTGTTGCCACAAGGGTTGTGAGAGTTCACGCCTCGCCTGAACCAGACCTAGCTCAGAAAAGCCCTCGTATCAGGGATGGAAGTTTGGAGTCGCCCTCCCCAAACCCCCCCAAAAAAGCCCCTTAAAATCCTGACATTGGAGCATGTTATGAGCAGCAGCAATAGTCATACCCCAGATTGCCTGGGGCAAGCCACAGAATCATCACCTTTATTCAGGAAAAAACTCGCAGCTGAGTGCCCATCAGTCATTCTTTTAAAAGGCTCTCTACAATCAACAGGACTAGCAACTTAGCCAGCATTTACAGCTCCAAAGCCACTTACTTTTCTGTCTTTCGTGACTGCCCAGACCACATTCACCCCAACAGACACATGCAAAATCCCATTATCGGCAACTGGTGGATCCACAATTGTCCAAGACGTTCCTGCCGAAAGAGAAGAGACAGGGACTAGCAGAAGGGTGCCACAGCTCCGCAGCAGAGAAATGACTTCCTTGGGCCACAAGCGGACCTACCCTGTGGGTTGTTTCGGTCAATTCCTTTTCTCACAATGGCCTGTCCTTCCCAACAGGTGGCCCAGAGGAGATCATACGCTCCACAGCTGATCTGTATTGCTTCACCTGGGGCAGGTATTAAGGTCCAGGAAGATCCCTCAGGATTGTGATGATTGACATCTTCCCGATACCAAATCTAGGAAGAAAAGGCCGTGGCTCAGAAAGAAACAAACGTTTGTGAGCACACCAAGCCAGGATTTGGGCCTTCTTCTCTTGCATCAGGGATGAGAGTCTCATAGCCTTCTTTGATATTACTGTCCTCAAATTCCAACACTGAGGGATGTTGAGGGCATCAGCCAGCCATCCTTCCCTCTACAAGCAAACTTGGGAAGCAAAGAGGTGCAGAAAAGCCAAAAGGGAGATTCAGACTGCTTGCTAGCCAAGAATCACAGTAAGCTTGAAAGCCGAAAATAAATCTTGGTGGGCCTGGGGGAACTGTTCCATGAAGACAGGACATTTTCAATCAGTGGGGGACGTTGGAAAGAAGAATATGAGTGAAGGAAAATGGAATGAGAAGTTGGAGGAGGGCATTGCAGCCCAGCCAGCTCTGATCAGGAGATGTTAGGAGATGAGTACAGGTAGTCCTCGGCTTACGACCATAATCAGGACCAAAATTTCCATCGTAAGTCGTTGTGGTCATAAAAAACATTGCAAAATGCGATCATGTGACCGCAGGATGCTGCAACCAGTCGTAAATGTGAGCCAGTTGCCAAGAGCCCAAAATGTGATCATGTGACCGCAGGGTGGTGGCGAGACATTTTGCGACACTTGGAAGTGCTTTGCAGGCCATCGTTAAATGAACACCCATTCCGAGGCCATCATTAACGAACAGTCATAAGTCGAGGACTACCTGTATACAGTGGAGCAAACCGTTGAAAAAGTCAAGTTTCTGGTGACTTCATGGACACTTCTGTGGATTTTTCTTGGTAACAAGGGCATGCTCTGCCAATGTTGTTGTTGCCCTATTCCTACACCACTTTTAACGTTCCGGTTTAGTCTACAGACCAGTGTTGGCTGGCTGGGGGAATTCTGGGAGTTGAAGTCCACACACCTTAAAGCTGCGAAGGTTGAGAAACACGGCTATAGACCTGGGGTTTCCTGGCTGTCTCCCATGAAGGTACTAACCAGGTTGGACCCCGCTAAGGTTTTTGAGATCAACCGAAATGCTGCCGCCTAATCCTATTAGTGTAACATGGCCAAGAATGACAAAACCTTGACCCAGCTCTGAAGGGACTCTGATCATTACTCTGATTCTCATGGAAACATCTCCACCCTTCACTGAGGCCTGCTTTTCAACCACAAGCAACGACAGAACCCAAAGCGGGCACCCTTTGTGAAGTGGGGAGGGCAGCCTTCCTCTGGCATTCTCCAAATACACCGGACGACGTCTCCCGTGACTGCCATACTTGCTGGGAATCATGGCAGTTGTATTCCAACTCATTGGGAAGAGACCAGGTTGGGGGACTTGGCTCTAAGCTGGTCAGCTGATGGACCGGCCCCTTTGGCTCTGTGCCAAAGTGACAAGAGGTGAAGAAGAAGGCCTGAGGACAAGGAGACCTTACTTTGCCTTGCAGGGAGACAGCCCAGACTGACAGTCGCCCCAGGGGTTCATCGGTAATTTCCCAGCCTCCCACGGAGATGTCATTAAAAGGATCTGGCAACTGCTTCGGATCTTGATGGGATGGAATCTACCTCAAAAAAAAAAAAAAGGAGAGAAACTTGGAGTTACTGATGGTTCCTTCTGAGGGCCGCAGGAACACCCCTCCCTTGCCGAACCCCACATGGTGACGCATTCTCTATCCTGGGATGCCCCCAGCAACTAGAAAGACCTGTGCCCTACAAGAAAATCCATTAAAACCCCCCCAAAAAAGAATATGTCTAATACTTATTGAAAACCACAGAATCCCTTTTTCCTAAGGGAAAGTTGCAAATATTCTTTCAAAGCCTAGAGAGGGAAGAACCCTCACCTTCACGCTGCCCAGAGCCATCACAGAGTTGGGCAGCCTTAGAAATAAAACACAAAATATAAAGCAATAAAATAAACAAAACAAAACAAAAAAATTGTTGTTGAACGAGAACCAAGAAACTGCAGCTACTTGGGCAAGGCAAAGTCCTTGGCCACACCCAACCACCTCTGGACATACTAGAGGCTTTAAGCAAAGGGGAAGAAAGAGAGAGAACAAAACAGCACACACCTTTGCCCACGTGTCCCGCGCCTGGTATCTCCTGTACCGAATCCACCTCCTTCGTCTGACGCAAGAATTCCACTTCTTGTCCTTGGTGTACGTAGCTGGGAAATCTATGGCGTAGGCCCACCCCTTCAAAGGAAGAAGAAAGGGACCAAGATAGAACATGATGAGCCCACCAGGAACGAGGCTTCAAAGAACCTAAGGTACAGTCAGTCACCACTGATGCTCTTGTGATGCCGCTACACCCCACTTGCAATCTCTTCGCTAACTCAAAAAGAAAATCAGAAAGGAAATCAAAGCCTCCCATTCTTTCTGGAGAACTGGAAACTCTCCCTTACTGCTAATTTCATTAGGACCAGCTGGATGTACTGCACTCGGCCACTGTTTACTTAGCAGTGGTTTCCCAAATCAACTATGGATTCATGCAACATGCTAGAGCAGGGTTTCTCAACCAGGGTTCTGTGGCATCCTAGGGTTCCACGAGAGGTCCCTAGGGGTTCCCTGGGAGATCACGATTTAAAAAATCATTTCAAATTCGGGCAACTTCACATTCCAGAGGTAAGTTTCATTCTTATTTTTAGTTTAAGAACACTGTTAACGCATATTGACAGGCCTACCCATGAAACAAATATAATCATTTTGTAGCTTCCAGCCTGTCTTTGAGCCTGAACGTGCAGGGGTTCCCCAAGGCCTGGAAAATATTTCAAGAGTTCCTCCAGGGTCAAAAAGTTGAAAAAGACTGCACTAGACTAACATCAACAATTATGGCTGCGTGTGTTTGGGGAACGAAGCTTAGATGTCTCATGCCAAGAACTGAAGGATTGACCTAAATGCCAGAGATCTTTCACATGGAGATTTCTGCAAAAGACTGTCTTGAAATTAAAAGATTTGGAGACTAAGATTTGATCTCAAGACTACAATGGAGCTCACAGTCTCTCTGCACAAAAATCTAGTCTCAGTTGACCTCAAGTTTTATTCACTTTAGCAAAATCATTTTAGGGTTGTGTTGGAAAGAGGGACGACCAATTCAGAATCCCTTTGGGATCTACTACGGCAGTGTTTCTCAACCTCAGCAACTTTAAGGTGGGTGGACTTCAACTCCCAGAATTCCCCAGCCAGCCATGCTGTTGAAGTCCACCCACCTTAAAGTTGCTGAGGTTGAGATTCACCCTACTATGGAGATCTGCCAGGGGTTTTAAATCTACTTTTTCATCTGCATCCAGTAAGGCTTTTTTTCCTCCTTCCCCCAAGGATTCGAAAAACTGAACCAGAGTCCAAAAGCTAAGAAACCGTGGTACAAAGCTGGACTTCTGGGGGAGAAATGGTGGACTAAAGACGGCTCCATGAAAAGCGGAGCCAATGACCGTGGCAGAAGGAAGAGCCGGGGAGTCGACTGGCTCTTTGTAATTCCTCTCTGGCCAAGGAGAGGACTTGAGATCACCCACAAGGACTCCAGACAGTTGCTCCTCGCGAAAAGACCTCAAGACAGTGGTCCAAATTGGTAACTGTGATTTTCTTGAAATGCTGTGTGCATATTTGAAGAGATTGCCCTGTCACTGCTGTAGGCAACCATATATTGACACAACAGCAGCCAACAGCCTGGCCTTTTTAACCCAAGTGCCTTCCTGATGTGCAACATTTCCGTACTGCCCGGGGATGATGGGGGTTGGAATCCATCAGGCGGGCACTTGAATGAGGAAGGCTGCAATGTGGATTATTACCATGGGGGAGGAGAAAATCTCATTTTCCCAGCAATTCATTATTAATAAAGGAAAGGGGAATTGCATTTTCCCAACAATTCACATTATCAGTGGGATGAAAACAGAAAACAGCATTTTCCCAGCAATTCATTATTACTACCAGGAAAGGAAAAGGGAACTGCATTTCCCCAGCAGTACACATTATTGGGGATGAGAACAGAAAAATAGCATTTTCCCAGCACTTCATTACTGCTACAGGGATAGGGAAGGGGAATTGCATTCTCCCAGCCCCCCACAATATCATGGGCATGAAAAGAAGAAATGGCATTTTCTTAGCAAATCATTATAGTGACTGGGATAGGAAGAGCACATTACATTTTCCCAGCAGCTGATGCTTGGGCTTCGAGGCCAAAAGAAACACCCCAAGGACATCCATCCGCATGTTCAGTGTAAGCAAGCTGCTTCCTACGAAGGCATTCAGACCCTGATCTAGCTTCCTCCGCCCTCCCGTTTATCATTTGCGGTGGCTACTGCTTTCCCCCGAGAAGGCAGACCCCATAGTGTTCACCTACCCCTTTCTCTGTGGGTTCCCCTCCAAAATTTTCATCCACGTACCAGTCAGATTCCCACTCCCAGTGAGGAGACGGCAGCGCAAAGCTTTCCAGCTGCTGATGCTTCAGCCCACTCACGTCACTCCATTGCCAGCGGTCGCTGGGCAGCAGGCTGGCGCAAAAGCCGACCACCGGGTTCCAGCGCTGCCCGAAGGGGGGCCGGGGGCAAGAAAGAAGACAGTCACACCTCCCAACCGACACCAGCCTTTCCCCCACCCTGGACATACTCAGGCCGTGATTCCCAGGCTGGGGGCTATGGGCTATGCCATCCCAACAGTGCAGGCTGGGGAACTCTGGGTAGCCAGACACCATTAGGACTGTAACGTTGCAGAAATGAACTGATTAAACCACTAACTTGATCTAGAATCGGCTCGACTAACCGAGGGCTGCAAAACAGTTCACGCTCAAAACATCCCAACTTTGAGATGTTCTTCCCCATATTGACTTGACCAGCCCTCTTCCCACAATGAAGCGGACCTCTCCAGGAAGGGCTTGGACCTCAAAGTGGACCGTTCCAGCTCTTTTTGCACACCTCAACCAATTATTCTTCTTGACAGCTGACAGTTACAACCTCTCTCGGTCTTGGAAGCTAAGGAGTGTCAGGCCTGGTTAAGAATTGGAAGGGAGGCTACAAGGGAATCCAGACTAACCTACTCAACCTTGATTGATTAACCGAAGTTTTCAGCCTCCTCCTTTTCCTCTGGTTATTTTTTTTAAACACAACCTTGGACTGACGCTTCTAAAATCGAGATGTTCTCCCTCCCCTTTCTTCAAACGCAACTCAAAATCCAACTCAAGTCCTCTTCAACTCCTCCAGATGCTGCTTAACCACATCCTTTAGGAAGAGCGAGCATTTTTCGTAAGCTGAAGGTGGCCGGAGGGTGGGACCAGCTGCAGAGGTCAGCTGAATGGTTGTAGAAACATGGGGCAGGGCCCTCCAGTCTGAAGGGTGGGAAAAGAATGTCCATTGACTCCAGAAGGTAGGAGGAAGATGATTAAGCCCTGGGGCTGATAATATACAGAACACTTGATTTCCACATTCTACAGCAGGATCCGGGGACTTTGGATACCTTTATTTCTCTCTGTGATACAGCAACTTGTTTAGCTGGGTCAAGCCTATGAAAGTTCTGCTCTTCTCTACCGGCAGTCATCACTTAACGACCACAGTTGGGACCAGAATTTTGGTTGCTAAGCAAAGCGGTCATTAAGCAAATCCAACCCGGTTTTTGCAACCTTTTTGTGGCAGTTGTTAAGTGAATCACCGCAGGCATTAAGCAAACCACATGGCTATTACGCGAATCATGCAGTTCCCCTTGATTTTGCTTGCCAGAAGCCAGCCAGGAAGGTTGAAAATGATCACGTGATCATGTGACGGTCATAAATGCAAAGCGGTTGCCAAGTGCCCAAATGGTGATCACGTGACCATGGGGACACTGCAATGGTCTTAAGTGTGAGGACCAGTCGAAGTCAGGCTTTTTTTAGCACTGCTGTAAGTCCAAACCATCACTAAATGAATGGTTGTTAAGTGAGGACTACCTGTAGTTCCTGAATGCCGGGTTGAATTTCTAGAGATCTACGGGCTTGCCGGGTCTGAAGTTTGACCCTTTTACAGTGACTAACACTCCAGAAGCACCGACAGGTAAAAGTTCCCAAGTTTAAAAGCTGGCCTGGGTGGACGAAAATGGTTGAAGATGTAGGAATGAATTATTTTTTCTGCATATGGATTTACAGAGAATTGCTGAAGCAAAGGATGTTTTGTTTTACACATCACACACATCCATGAGTACGCACGGTTTGCCTGAGCAACTCAGTTTCCTGGGTTTGTTAACACCTCGACTAAGGCTGAGCTCACGGATTACGCCGGGCGAAAATGGACTGGACTTGGGTTTGGCTCAGGTGTTGTAAGAACCAGGCAAGAAAATAGGCCAGGGCCAAAGCCGGGGAGGGCGATTCTCTATTTTGCTTTTTGCAACATTTTTTCTCATTTTTTTCTTTGGCACGTTTTCCTCTCCATGCAGCAAGCTGCTGAATAATGTAACCGGTTACGCCTGCAAGCATCTGAAGATGAGAGACAGAAAGCAGCTGCCCACCTCTGAGCAAGAAACTTCAGTTGCTCCAAGTTTCTTTTTCCACATTGATTTCAAGTAACCCGCTGGACCTCTTTCTGCTGTCTGGTAGTGTAAGGACTCCCTCTTTTTTTATCAGTTTTCATACAGAATAGCATTTCTCGACCTTGGCCACTTCAAGATGTGTGGACTTCAACTCCCAGAATTCCCCAGCCAGCCATGCTGGGAATGGGAGTTGAAGTCCACACATCTTAAAGTGGCCAGGTTGAGAAACACTGATATTGGAGTGGACTCGTTACCTGCACTGAAGGGCAGGGCCAGAGCCAACAGGCTGAAATTGCAGAGAAGCAGGTTTAGGTTAGACATTAGGAGCCGCTGACTATACGAGCCGTCGGCCAGTGGAACAGGCTGCCACATGAAGTGGGAATTCTCCCTTGCTGGAAGCCTTCAGCCAGAGGCTCAAAAATGTTTTAGCAGGTCCTGCCCTGAGCAGAGGGTGGGCTGGATGATCCCGGGGACCCCTTCCATGAGTCCACGCCCTACATACCTGATTCTCATAGGCTTCCTCTTGGAGTCGGATGGGGACGTCGCTGGCGTGCACGTAAACGTAGACGCGATGATCGCAAGCCAGCCCCCAGCAGCACTGCTTGACGACCGAAACCCGCTTAAATTCCAGTTCGCCATCCCTGCAGAGCTCCCAATAATGGCCGGTAGTGGCTAAGGTGTACACCCTCCCCAAAACGTCCACTGCCCACAGGAGCGAATGGGAGGCGCTCATGGCTGGAAAATACAAGGGGAAGAGGCGGGCCAGGGGTTTACACAGGTCAGATCCGGTTTCCCCCAAAGGCAGTTTGCCTTTCTGGAGTCGGAACAGGGCCTGAGGAGGGGGGCACAATAAGAAAAGATCGGAGCTCGGAGCCACTGTTCCCAGCTGGGGCTGAGTCACGAAACACATGGACTGGGTCAAATCGAAGGAGGTTGAGTTAATAAAAAAGGAGGGGGATTGATTAGGAAAAGGAGGACCTAACAGAAGAGAATCTCTCTAGTTTGAATGGTGGAGTCCTTGGTGCTCCCTGAGCTGGGCTGCTGGCTTGCAGACGTTTCATTGCCCGACTAGGGAACGTCATCAGTGCGAGGGAGGGTGGGGTTGGCTCCCTGTTTATATGCTGTCGCTTGCCCTGCCAGTTTTGGTGTGGTGTGGTTTTCTCCTTGGTGGGTCCTTGATTGGGGTATTGTTTTCTGGTTGATTGTTTGCCTGATGTTAATCCTGGTATTGCCAGCAATCAACACCCAGATAAGCAAATATTAGCACGATTAACACCAGACAAACAATCAGGCAGAGAACAATACCCTAATCAAGGACCCACCAAGGAGAACACCACACCCCCACCAAGACTGGCAGGGCAAGCGACAGCATATAAACAGGGAGCCAACCCCACCCTCCCTCACACTGATGACGTTCCCTAGTTGGGCAATGAAACGTCTGCAAGCCAACAGCCCTGCTCAGAGAGCACCAAGGACTCCACAAAACAAGGACCCTCCACCAAGCCAGCCAGCACGAGACCAGGGAACTGAAGCCCTCCACAACTCAGTTTCTTGAATAATGCTAATCTATTACCTGTAAAAAAAAAAAGCCTTCATTGACTTCTTTATTGCCTTTGCAACCACCTCTCTGTCAAGGAGCTCCGGCTGGCACGCCCAGATTAGATTTTGAATCCATGTACAGGACAGCAAGGTCCATCACCCTCTCCCCTCCCCCCCAATCCAACCGGGCTTGCTCCAGAGTAAACCAGGCTGGGATAATACCACCAGAGCCGGCGCTCGCCCCTTTCCAAGGAAGGGCAGGCGTTCTCAAAGGTTCTGGGGCTCCCCCTGGTTCCCAGGCGTTGAGACGGTGGGGGGGAGGGAAGGCTCCGGGAGAGACCCGGGGGGGGGCATTATTTTTATTTACTTGTTGCAACGGCTGCCCATCTCAGCTATTAACAGAGAAGGGGCGGCGGGGGGGGGAGAGATTAAGAGGGAAGGGAGGAAAAAGCCAGCACCGGTGCAAAAACGGGGTGGGCACCTGCCCCGGGCACTTAGCCCGTCCTCCGAGACCGACGCGGCTCCCTCGCATCTCGGAAAAGGCAGAATGCCAGCAATTGCAAAGCGGCCCGGGAGGGGCCCCAGGGAGACCCCGACCTCGGCGTTTGCTCCAGAGAGGAATGAATGGATGCGCGGGCTCCCTCCTTCTCTTCCAAGAGCCCCCCCCCTCATTTCTTCTACCTGATCCCCCAGCCTCCTCCTCCGCCACGTCCGGCGCTGCAACGGTGGCCGGAGAAACGCGCAGCAGCGGCCGCAAACCGCAACATAAGGAACTGGAGCCCGGGAGGAGGCGCCCCCTTATTGGCTGGGAGAGCGCAGGCCTCGGCGCCGATTGGCTGGCCCGGGAATCAGCTGGTTCCATGGCGTTCTGTTCTCCCCGCCCCCTTCTTTGCAGGCCGATACCGGCTGCTCGCTCGGCCGTGACGTCTCGCCCGCGGAAGACTCGGGGCAGACGCGCGTTTGCGGGTCGTGGGAAAGGAGGGTCCAAGGCGGTTTCTTCTGGAATTTGGGATTTTTTTTTCTCAAACGGGAGGAGACGGGCAGCCGGTCTAAGAAATAGCATTCCCCCTCTGTTCGGCATAAACACACAAACTGGGCTCACGAGGGGTACCAAGCCCTGGTTTGCTCAAGGGTGGGCTGTTCCAGAAGTTACAACTGGCTGGGTTCACCCGACGTGCTAAACCACTGGCCACGGGTTACACATTGCAGGAACTTGGCTCACACTCCCTGCTAAGCTGGGTTCCCAGGACACACTTCTTTGCTGCACCTCCAGCTAGCTGAAGACATGGGAGCAATTTATGGGTTGGTTGACAAGACCTATAGCGGGGCCCAAGTAGGATTCAAATTAACAGCAGAATCCATTCATAGCAGAAAAGAATGACAGCCAATCAAGTGCACCAAGATTTGGGGGGAGCACATTTACTCCACCCCCTTTTCTAGAAAAGCCACATTCTCTTCAAATGGAGGATGGGCCCTCCTGCTTCTAAGACTCGTGAGATGCTAAGCTATTATGCAAAAATGGGAGGGTTGCAACTGAGGAATGACCGAAGGGACATTATGGGCTTTGTACTGAGATGGTCCATCTAGGGTTGCTAAATATGGGTAGCAAAAATGCAGTGAACCATTAGTGACAGCTGTGGCACAAAAACTAGACTTGTTACTGCCTTCTTGGGATCAGCTGTATTTCTGCATGTTGGCAGCCTCGATCTGAAACCCTACAATTTAACTGTTTTGGATCTGTTCACACAACAGGCTAAGTCAGTTTATTCTGTACAACTCAACAAAACCTAAACATTGAGTCAAACACAAACCAGCCAATATGTCACCACTGTCTGAACCAGTGTTTCCCAAACTCAACAACTTTAAGGCCTGTGGACTTCAAGTCCCAGAATTCCGCAGCCAGCATGGGAATTCTGGGAGTTGAAGTCCACATGCCTTAAAGTTGCTGAGGATGAGAAATGCTGGTCTGAACTCTGCCAGCAACTGAGTTGTAATCCTGCCCATGGAGCAACAGAGAATCAATCTGTTCTACGTGAAGACCACTAACCTTCATCTCATCTTCTCCAGAAGAGAGACAATCATCTCCTTCAACAATTATCCCCCAAATCTGTCTGCTCATCAGCTTCACCACCCTCTGCACAGTTGACTCACAAGTTAAGTTGGGCTCACAAGGCTGGTGTCAGCTGTTCTTGAAGAAGATCATAAGATAAGCTGGAGGTGCTGTCCAAAAGCTTCCTCTTTCAAACTGGGGACAGAAACACCCATTCAGTGACAAAGCGATTGGGGTGTGTGACAGATCATCTGAGGAACCAGGCCAGCGTTTCTGAACGTGGAAACTCCTTATAAAGATTTACACTTGAAGCTTACAATAGGGTATGGCATGTAGGGGGTAAACACCCTTAATTCCCTTTGCAGCCCATGGAGACCCTCTCCCTAAGATTAAACCATCAATTTTCAGCAGAAGATCACAGCAAAGTGGCAGGTGTATCTATTTAATTATTTAAAAAGAAAGACATAGTAAAAAGGGCACATCAAGGCTTGGGGATCCTCAGCCCACCAACTGTCCTTGGCTCTTAAACTTCTGGGTGCAAAGTTTTGGTGATGGGGGGGCTTTAAAGGTGCTGCAAGCCTGTTGGTTGTTTTGGCTGAAAGAGTCACCTTAGAGCAGTGTTTTTCAAACTTGGCAACTTTAAGCTGTGGGGACTCCAACTCCCAGAATTCCCCAGCCTTAAGTCTGAACTGTCACTAAACGAATGGTTGTTAAGTGAGGGCTACCTGTACTGTGTCTATTGACAGCTGACTGTCCGGAGGCGAGCTCCCAGGACTTCTAGGTGTCTGCAGAAGCAGGCGCTGCTCTTCGAAATCTCTTCGTCGTCGGAGACGACCTTCAAGATTGCAATAATCTTTTTAAATGAAGCTTTAATCCTGAGTTTTGATGATGAAAAGGTCTGATTTATAGAAATAAAGTTACTAAGGCTGAAGTAATGGAAAGAGATTATATTTGTAATTGCGTTTATATCTGTCCTGGAGAAAGTCGGAAGTCCCTTTCCTTTTCCAGCTCTTTGCGCTTTTACAGTTTTTCTTTGGGTCGATACTCGCTCTTTTCTATACTCGATTTTGTATTTTAACTCTGCTTCGAAACGTAATGAAGTTCTTCAACAAAAACAGACAAACCCAAGATCGCAGGAGTCCAGCAGCCGTCCCGGGGCGCTCCACGGTTTTGTCCACTTTCGCCGTTCCCAGGGAAGAGCTTCGCCGCGGCGCGGGGCTGATCCGCGGGGTCCCCGGTCCCCTTTGCGCTTGGGCGGTCGCTTGCGGACGTGCCACCGCCGACGCGGGAGCCCCTGTCCCGGCAGCCGAGGGCGTGCGAACGCGGGGGGTGGGACAGGCTGTCCCCGGGGGGGGGCGCAGAGGCGCGGCGGCGCGTCCCCTTTAAGAGGGACTTTCCTGCCTCCCGGGCCAAGCCTCCGCCGGGGCGGGGAGGGAGGAAGGGGGGGGCGCCGAGAGTCACGTGACCGCCAGTCTTGTGACTGCTCCGACTCGCCGCCGACGCCCGGAGGCACGAAACGCCGCGCGGAGACTCCGGGGCGCGCCCGGCCCCCCATGCCCGTGCCGCCCGCCAGGCGCCGCCGCCGCCGCGTCGGGGCCCAGCAGCCCTCCCGGCCCTGAGCCCCCCGCGCGGGCCAGCCGGCCCCGCCCGCCCCGCGCCCCGCTCGGACCGGCCGCCGCGCCCCGGCCATGGACGGCAAGCCGCTGCTGCAGGACCGGCCGCCGGCGTACAGCCCCTGCGGGCCGGCGGGCGGCTACGGGCCCCACACCTACGGGGCCATCCCGCCGCCGCCGCCGCTGCCGCCGCCCTACCCGTTCCCCCCGGGGCCCGGGGCAGGTGAGCAGGGAGGGAGGGGCGTCTGGGCAGGACCCCGCGGGTCCCTGCAGGAGCGGAGGGGGTTCCTGCGGGGAGGCGCCCGGGAGTGCCTCTGGGCGCGTGCAGAGCGCCTGTCCGGCCGTCGGGGAGGGGAGGGGAGGGACGAGGGGCGTCTCCGCGGGGGCTTCTTGGCTGGCGACCTGGGGAAGGGGCGGCCCAGGTGGCCCTGGCTAAGGGCAGGCGGGAAAGGGGTGGGGGGTTGAAGGCCGCCCTCCTCCCTCCTCCCTCCCCTCCCTTCCCTTCCCCGGCCTGGCCTTCCCCAGCTTCGGCGGCCCGCGGGACTACCGCTCCCATCGCGCCCGGCAGCAGGGGACGGGCGTTGCGGCCGGAACCCCTGGCGGGCGCCCTGTTGGACAAGGGGCTGAGGAGGGTGCGCTCATTTTCGTGCGGGGCAGGGAGGGGGAAAAAAAGCAAGGTGGAAATTTCCCAGCCTGGGGAGGGGGGAAGAGGGGCTTTTCTTGGAAACGCCTCCCAAAGTTTTTCCCCCCAGAGGAGGATGCTTTGGATTCTTGTTTTTTCGGTCGGTGCGGCTTAGTGGATCTCCCCGATCTTGTTCTCCGACTCGGTCCGGTTTTTCTGCCTCTCCTGGTGGTTGCAAAGAGTTGGGCTTAAAACCTTGGGCCAGCTGAGATCTGCTGACCGGGTAGTAGTGATCCAGAGGCTTTCCTGGGGCTGGGTAACCTTGTTGATCCAGATCCAGAGGCCTTTAAAAAAGGTCTTGAATAGCCTTGTTGAATCCGTGGTGGGGATGATTCAGTTCAGAGGATCAGCAGTTTCAAGGGTGGTGGTTTTTTTTTTTTGCAGAAGTTTTATATCGGGTGGAGACCTCAGTGGGGAAAACCAGCATTTGGACTCCAGTTCCTTGCTTGAGAATGAGGAATGAGTCTTTCTCATGAAGACTCAATTGCTGTTCAGGGGAAGCGTTCAGACAGCCTCTGGCTCGCTTGGGGCTTAGTGCCGTGTGTGAACCCGGCCTCCATCGTGTGCCAGGTCTGGTGATCCACCGTATTTTTGGACCACCACGCTTGCAGAGATGTGTGGAGCCCTAAAAGCAAGAACTGCCATCTCTTAATAATGCAGAAGTCATTAATGAATCATGATTATTACCCAAGAATGAAACACACCACCATGGTTATGGTTTGAAAACTTTACGTCAAACACCCAGTGGTGACTTAGTCTAAAACAGTGTTTCTCAACCTGGACCACTTTAGGAGGGGTGGACTTCAACTCCCAGAATTCCCCAGCCAGCCATGCTGGCTGGGGAATTCTGGGAGTTGGAGTCCACCCCTCTTAAAGTGGTCCAGGTTGAGAAACACTGATGGAGAACATGGCTTAGTGTGATGTGCAAACCAGCTTTTCCTGTTTGTACAGAGGCTAATAATCTTATCTAATGAGGCTATGGGGCTATGCTGGCAGGGGAAGCTTGGAATTGTAGTCCAGCTTACGTGGAGGGAGAATGTTGGAACAAGAATGTGCCACAATCCATGCAGGAATTATTTTACAAATAGAGGCTACTTGTAGGTAATTTTCGCTGTCTGGACCTCCTGTTTATCTTCTTCTTTTGTGTTTCCTCTTCTTTCTTCCCCAGTGTAGGCCTGTTTGTTTGTATTTATTTACACTTCCATCCTTCATTTTTGTCCATGTTCCACGCAACTTTAGACTTAGGCCAAAGTGGCCTAGAGATTGGATTGATTTATCAAATTTGTACGCCCAAACACAAGACAGACAACTGTTTCTGTACCTTGAGCCATCAAGGCTGCTTTTGTGCATCTCCTGCTTTTGAGGGTGGGGTCTTTGTAAAGTCTTTTTCGGGGGGATAATGTCTATTTTACTTGATTTCTGCCTGATCCTGGGTACACAGTCCTGGGGGATTTATAGAGGTCTCAAATGGCCCTCTTGAATCTTGGGGCCTCAGTTGATTAAGGATCGTTCTCCATCATGGTGCTACTGGACTGGCCAATGCTTAGCTGTGCCCTTGCATGTCATAAATCCCAGTTTGGAGGGGGTGTTCTTTAAAAGAATCACCTTAAATTTGAGTATTTTTTTTTTGTTAGAGATATTTAGCAAGGAGCAAGAAGAACAAAAAACACATGTTTGAACTAGCACACTATACTTCCATTTAATTCCAACGGCAAGAACCAGTAAGTTAATAGAAATTGCCTCTTTGTGCTTGCTGCTTTCCAGAGGTGTGGGTGTTCAGCTCCCAGAATTCCCAGTCAGCTGAAAGGTATCCTGGGAATTGGAGGCCAGTACATCTAGAGGCCCAAGGTTGGAGAAAGCTGAACTAATGGACTAGATGGGCCAGTAAAGGAGAGGAATTTTATTAAAAGGCATAATGATAATTGTTATGAAAAGGTACTACCAAACTCCTCTTGATTTTGGGCTATCCCAAACTAACAGGCCTCTCCCCCTATGGTGTCAGGCACAGAACTGACTTTGCTTTATCATGGTTTGCTGAGTAAGCCTCAATGAGCTGGGTTGATGCCTCACCTTAGGGTGGAAGCTACGATGTGCACATCTTCATGGCTGGTCTGCCTGTTGCATTAAACCAAGAATATTGGCATGGTGGCTTACCAGAGACAGATGAACAGTGATTTGGAGAACACTTGAGAACCTGAAAGCACTTGAGTGCATCTGAAAGGGTTTGGTGTTTCCCTAAGCTGAGATCCTTGTGTGGTTTGGAAACTGTTGATCTGTGGTTTTTTTGGTCTGTTTTGATCCTGTGAAGAGTCTGTCTGAAGTTAATAATTAGCCCCGGGTACATTTGCCTTGGCGCAGAGAAGAGCAGAGGTCTGCAACCAGGTTGCTAGGATGGGTAAGGGTTATGGGGCATTGAGAAGAATTTGTTCAAACTCCATTTGGGTTGCTACCTTTGACATGAGGAGATGTCAGAGAAAATGTCAGAAGAGCCTTTGACTTTAAAAATGTTGGGAATGCTTTTAGGACCCTTTTGTCGTGATGAGTAGACGCAAGGGGGAAGAAGAGAGGACATGAAAAGTTGCTGTCTTGGTTTAATTTGGGAGAAGCAGTGCTTATAGGCACAACGAAGGGGGCTTGCTTAATGTCTGAAAGGGCACTGGTGCTCACTGGCTTGCATGGGGAGGAGATCCCACCCTCCCACCCACCCATTGCGACTTTCCCACAAGCTTTGGACCTCAACTCTGCTCGATGGCTTTCTTCTGGAGTTGAGGCGTTCCAGATGCCGTTTGGACCAAGCCCACCTCTGGACATGAAGAGTCGTCCATAGAATGGATGAATTCTGGAGGTCTCTCTCTAGTTCTAACAGGAGGATGAGCTCCCTGGTTATCTAGCAGTGGGACAGGTAGATGTGGGCAAAGCTTACACGAGGGACAAAAGAGGCGGATGAGGTGGACACAGGGAGCCTTGCCAAAGTGTCTCTGTAACCCTGGTCCTGTCAATGGAAAGTCCCGTGCTCACCTCTCCATTTTGTTTCCCTGCCCAGGATATGCCGCTCCTTCTGGTCCATTGCCACATAACTACCCCAACACTACGTGTACGATAATCCAGCAGCCCCCTCCCATCACGTCCGTCGTAGTTGTTGGCGGCTGCCCCGCTTGCAGGTAAGTTTCTTTTTCTGGGGGTGGGGGGGATCTGTTATTTATTTATTTACTGAGGCTCATGATGTGGGGTGGCTTATCTTCCCTTAGGACAGTAACAGGATCAAAACACTGTACCTAACAAAATGTCTGGATTGGGTTCACCGTCACGAGCCTCACAAAGTCACCCCGTCCCTAAAGGCTTAACAGAAAAGCTAAGTTTTAATTGCTTTCTGGAATCTTTACGATGTGTGGACTTCAACTCCCAGAATTCCCCAGCCAATTCTGGGTGTTGAAGTCCACGCCTATCTTAAAGCTGCCCAGGTTGAGAAACACGGGTTTAAACCTCCTTTCCCCCTTTGAGACAAGATTGCATTCAGTGTGATGGAGCTGTGTATCCCACCTTCTTTTTACATCTAGGGCAGCGTTTCTCAACCGTGGCAATGTTAAGCTATGTGGACTTCAATTCCCAGAATTCCCCAGCCAGCAAGTGCCTTTGAACTGGGCTTGAGTTCTAATGTTTACATGGGTACAGCCATGTTGTTTTCCGGGATGTTTTTCACTTCCTGTTCTGGCCAGTATTCTCCCATCTGAGTGTTCGCCAGGCCCGATCTTGCTTAACTTCCCAGCTCAGACAAAATGTCCTGCTGAGCTTTTCAAGAGAGAAGCGCATTTCCTTGCATGCTCAGTCCTTCCCATGGTGTGCTTTTTAGTAAAAAAAAAAAAAGTCCATTAAATAAACTGTCCTTGGTGCACAATTAACAGTTAACCCAAAAGGGGTTTTCTTGCCAATTCTAAGCATCTGGGGCACTCCGAGCACAGCAGCCCAGCTTTAGACGCGAAGATAAACATTCATTCTCTATTTTTAGCCAGCCCGGGAGTGACAACTGTAAAGCACGGGAAAGTTGCTCAGGTTTCCCCGGGCCAACTCTTACTGTATAGCTAAGATTAGCGTTCCTCTAAATGGAAAGTTTTATGGCCCTCTTCCTGGCGCTCTGCCTTCCCGTTAGCGGGCCAAAGACGCAATCGTCATCGAGAAAATTGCTGGTGTTTCTGTGGTGTTTAAAACGCAGCGTGCTTAGCTGCAAGGGAGTGAAGAAAAGCATAGGAACGGGGTGGGGATTCCTACTCAGTTCGGAAGCAGGAAGGTACATCTTCCCTGCTGATAATGTGACTAGCTGGTCATACTTCCGGGCTGAAGACACAGTCACTGAAGTTTGCTGTTGGGCCTACAGGATGAAACACCAAGGTGTGTTTGTGTGTTGCAGCGTTCTGGGAGGGAGGAAGTGTGTGCTACTCTGCTGAGCTCTGCTCATTTTGCTGCTGCGCTTTACCACATTGCAGTAACTTTTCTTCCTTTTGTGCGATTTCCTCTTGCAGAGTTGGTGTGTTGGAAGACACCTTCACTTGCCTCGGCGTCCTCTGCGCCATTGTATTCTTCCCCATCGGAATCCTCTTCTGTCTCGCCTTGAGACAACGAACGTGTCCGAACTGCGGGGCCACGTTTGGTTAAGGGATCAACCCCTGGAGGCTTTGAGGAGCCGAACCGTTTTTCTAATGTAAATGTCGTGTACAATCACGTTTATGCATCGGAGCTGATTTTGTAAAAATCAAAATGCGAGTCTGTCTCTCTTTCGCATGTGAAACTGATACCCGAGCAAATCTGTTACACAATGCAAACCTCGTTTTGGTTTTGTGTTTTAAATGCACCTTTTTGGGGAAATTTAAATAAAAGTGCTTTTTGCAACTTTGCAAGGGGACCCAGCCTTTTTCCCTCTCCCCAAAATTAAAAGAAAAATCTCTTCCTGTAGTAGTCTTGATGTTACTCAGTGAGGGGAATGTAGATTCGCAGTGCTAGCCCAAACCCAAAGAGCAGGGTTCCTCAACTGTGGCAGCTTGAAGGTGGGTGGACTTCAAGGCTGGCTGGGGAATTCTGGGAGTTGAAGTCCACCCATCTTCAAGTTGCCAAGGTTGAGGAACCCTGCGGTAGAAAGTGAGCCTCAAAAAACAAGAACTGATCTGAACCAGGCTATAGTTCAAACGCTGTTTCCAGCGGCTCCAAGCAGCTCTGAGAGATGCAAGGTGAATATGACAATTTTCTGCACTAATGCAGAATTGTTTGCAGGGCTTCTAAAAGAATTACCTACTCAACAGATGTTTGTGCCTTTGTGCGTGTGGTTAAAATGCAGCATGATGTTGTGCAAATGACACGAAGTTCAGGTCATTTCCACAAGGATGTCATGACGACAGTGTGGCTTCTGCCAGTTGCTTACAACCCCCCGTGCTTCGGTATCACCTGCTGTGCTTGCTTTAAGCTCCTTGTCACCTGCTAAGATTGTCCTGCTCTCCTGTTGGGACTACAGTTCCAAGTTTCCAGCTGTATAGGTAGTCCTCGCTTAATGACCATTCGTTTAGTGATGGTTCAGACTTAACGACAGTGCTGGGAAACCGACTTGCGGCCGGTCCTCATACTTACAACCGTCGCAGCGTCCCTGCGGTTGCATGATTACGATTTGGGTGCTTGGTAACCAGTTTGCGTTTGTGACCCTCACAGTGTCCCGTGGTCATGTGATCGCTGTTTTTGGCCTTCCCAGCCGTGTTCTGGCAAGCAAAATCAAGGGGAAACTGCATGATTCACTTAATGACCATGTGGTTCACTTAACACCTGTGGTGATTCACTTAACTATCACCACAAAAAAGGTCATGAAATTGGGTTGGATTCACTTGACTGCTTTGCTTAGCAACTGAAATTCCGATCCCAATTGTTAAGTGAGGACTACCTGTAGTCAGCCTGGTCTTAACTCCAAGAAGGGTTGCTCAGTGCAGAGTGGAATGAGCATAAAGCATAAGATGGCACTTGACTATCAGAGGCATCTCTCTACACACTATTTAATGGGCAAGATGTCAAAAGCTCTGGAACTAGATTTCCTGACTACCAGGGCTCCTGAGGGCTTGCTGAGGTGACGGGTCTCCACTCAACCCCTCTGTTCAAAACTCCCAGCAGTTGCTGAGTTCAAGGCAGTTCAAGCTGTTGGGCTGGAAGCGGGACCCGAGCAGGCAATTCATCTCCTGGGCAGAGCTAGGGGCTCGGAAAAGCCTCACTGCAAGGTCTCAGAAGGCCTCTGGGCTACCGACTGGGCACCGCTGTCAACCTCGCCCTCAGCTCCCGCAAGGCAGATGCTAAAGGTATTCAGTGTTCTGCTAATATTTCTTTCCAAGCCCACTGAGAGAAGGGGCACAGCGGGACTGAAACGGACTCGCTTAGTGTTGAACACGGAACGGCAGCTTGCGCAGGGGGCAACGGCTGGGAAAGCAGAGCCTGGAGGCCTCCCCTCTCGTTCTGGCACACACCTTTGCTGGACTGCTTGCAAGGTGGCAGAGGACAGGCCGGCTGTTTTCCAGCCTTCAATCCCCATAAATCAGCTGGGGAGAAAGAAAGGATGAGCCTCTGGATGCAGCTCCCCTTCTGTTGGGCATGGCAGCTGACAGCTCCCACCCAGCACAGACCGTGGGAACTGTCAACACCTCGGGAGGATGTTGTTCTGGAGAGGCTGATCTAGAACACAAAAGCCTACAAGCTCTAGACCGAGAATGATCTCACGTGGAGATGCAATACACGAACAAAAAAAGCGTAAACGCATATACAGATCGTCATTTAGTGATCACAATTGGGACCAGCAACTCTGCTGTTAAGTGAAGCGGTTGCCAAGTGAAACCGCAACGGTGTTACAATCTGACTTCAGCTTTCCTTTGCTTTACAGACCTCAGAAGGTCGTAAATGCGAGGACTGATCGCAAAGTGACGTTTTCATCACCGTCGTAACTGGGAACGGCTGCTAAATGGGGACTTACCTGTTTGCTCTTTTTTAAGTGTGTGAAATGTATAGGTAATTCTTCATGCAGTAATAACCCCTTGTTTATTATCTATCAATTAAACTTTAAAGGCGACATCTGAAGGTTACGCAACCTTAAAGAAAGGGTCAATGTGGCAAGTCCTTTTAAGGTTTTCTATCTGTAAGGATTCATGCTTGAAAGGCAATCCTGTTAAATAGCATCCAGGAAGGCAGAACAATAGATTGTGCTTTCATGTACTGGAAACCAATTAAAGAACAACCTGTTTTCTGATTACAGTATTTATTATTATATCCCTAAGACATTTTATCTTGGCTTATATAGTCAAAATATTATTTGGCATAGTGTTCTATTGTATGTTAGGTCATCCTTAAACGGCCTGTTTAAAAAGCAGCTACTCATATCCGTCTCTCTAAGGTAAATTGTACAAGCAAAGCTGAACGGAACTTATCCATAGGATTAACCACACCATTGGCACAGAGAAATAAACGGTTATGCTGGTAATAGAGGAGTAAAGGATCAGTTCGGCCGGCTTCCCTATTTTCCTATTTCTGTCTTCCTAAACAAGGCACACTGTAAAATCAAACGAATCTGCAGGCTTCTTAAGCCATTAATAATCGGCAGAAGCAAGAAGCAAAAAAGCTCTTTTAAAAAAGTCAGAAGCTTTTGCAACTTTCTGCTACTGTACACATTAATTACATTTAAATAAAGGTTAAAAACAACTCCGGACAGGATTTGAAAAATCATACTGCAGAAGACGACGCTGCCGCCTCCAACCGGGGGCCCTCTAGTTACCGAGCTGGCGGAGAGCGCCAAACCATCCCAACGCAACACCTGGAGGACAGCGGGCTGGATGAGGCTGTGCAATGCTAACAAGGTAGGGTTTTTTACAAAAAGGGGGGGGTCAATGCTGCTCATCGAAGGATTGGCGCTGATCTGTCGTTTGTGACTGTCGGTCGGAGTTTCACGGTTGCAAATGGATTTTCTCCACTGTAACAAAGCAGACGCACACACACAAATAGAAAGATAACTAGGAGGCTTGTGATAATAAGCCATGTTATTTTTACAAAGGGAAGGAGTTCCTGTTACCCCGACCCTTGCTGACCCCCCCATTTTTCCAACAGCTGTTTTGGCGGGGCGAGTATGACGGAGGGTGCTTGAGAGGGAGGAAGCATGACGGGCTGCGGTTTTAATGACCGCGTAAATTGCTTTGTGGAGTCTGCTGGGAAAGCGAGAGAAGTGTGCCTAAATTAAGTCATGATCAATTAAATAATGAAGACTGCAACATATGGTGCTGAGAGGGTAGTTTGGAGAGAAATGCAGTGGTGGTGGGGGATTTTGAATCACTTTCACCCATTTTTATCTGCTTTTTAAAAACTCCCTCCTCTAGTTTTATCCCACGGAAAGGGAAAGGACCAGAAATGTGACTAAGACATCCTAAATGGTTCCCCAAGATCCCATGGGCAGAAAAACCAGGGCTAAGGTTTTTGAGTCTGTGGCATGTTCTCAATTGTATTGAATGATCCCAACTTACCTTAGGAAAGGTGGCTTCACAATGCCATTCATGTTAGGTTTCTAGAAAGGAAAGAAAAGTAGTAATTACTCAGTCCAGAAGAAATGGGAAGGCCATTCATGTAACAGGAATAATCTGCAAGGGGAACTTTAAATGTCTGGGGAACCTTAAGAGGGGTGGACTTCACCTTAAGCATGCTGGCTGGGGAATTCTGGGAGTTGAAGTCCACCCATCTTAAAGCTGCCAATGTTGAAAAACACTGACTTAGAGCATTCACCCTGTCAACTGCAATTTTATAGGCCTCTCCCAGCTTTTAATCCCTGCACTTTGTAATTCCACGCTAATGATTTTTAAATTTTTCTTTTATTTTACTCCATCAGTATGATCTTTTATTTTTACTTCTAGTTGAGGGTGATTGTTATTTTATTGGTTTTATGACTGAAATAAACAATACACCAATTAATTAATTAATTAATTAATTATCCCGCCTTTATTATTTTGCAGGATGATCCTTTAGAATCATTTCCAACTCTAAGAAGGGGCACTTTGTACATAAGTAATCCTTGTTTTGAGTCACAGTGGTGCGAGTTAGGGAATTATTATCTCAGCTCAGTCAGTCATGAATTCACAATGTGAAAACTCAAAAGTCCCAACTTCCTCTTGCCAAACTCATGCATCTCTACTTTGCCTAAACTGCAATGACCCTTTGAGCCCAGGAGGTGGCGCTGGAGCTATCCTGTACCTAAACCTTATACAAACCGCCCCACAGCCACGGAGGTCTCAATCTATCACTACTGGTCACGCCGAAACAATAATAAATTAACTCTCTGAATCAAGGCGTAAAATACTTCCAGTACGTTTCACGGCAAACAATCTCATTATTTTAAAAAGGGCAAAACTGCTAAAAGTTGAGCGGTTTAAAATGCCATTTTTCAGCGCCTGCTCTCCAACATGACTTACGGTGGCTTCCTCGACTCTCATCAATTTCACGTAACCCTTGAACAAACAGTTACTATAATATCTGAATTTACGAGTCTTCTCTTGGCCTCTCATAATGTCTGCTTTGTTCAAATCCCCGAAATGTCGTTTTAAAGGTTTAAAGGTGTATCTGAACCAAATGTCTGCAGTTTGCTGGGTGCAGCACAGATTTTGTACCAACCTTTTAGCCTCCACTCCAGGGTCTAACTGTACTAATATTTGGCCCACAATTAATACTACAATCCCAAGCATCTGAAATGCAACTTATGGTGGTTCTTTTTCCTACGTAATCGCCAGAATTTAAAAGAATGATGTAACTGATCAACAATGACGAAAAGTAAGTTCAGCCTGGCATTTCTCAGGTAGCTGGATAAAACCCATCAGCACAAGTATTTTCAAAAGCTGTTTTTTTATATGACAGGAAAGCTTGTTATTGAGAAGAAACACGGCAGCAAAATATCCTATATGGATTAGGGTGTCATTAATTGAAGTTCTGGGTATATTTTCAAGATGCACAGAGTCATACAAGAAAGTACTATTCGCCTTTGAACTTTCGGAGACGCTGGATCGTCAAACCAACCCACCCACCAACCCAGAGCTCTTACTCGAGGCACAAACGGCCAGGCTCAAGTTACCCTCCTTCAGACACATTATGTGAAGACCAGCTCCTTGGAGAAGGCTCTAATGCTGGGAAAGGTGGAAGGAAAGAGATTTCTTTCCCAGCCTGCAAATGCGGGCTGGTCTGGATACAGAACGGTGTGCTGCGATTTGACATTAGGAGAGCGCGATGCAGCAAAGCTCATTTGCTTGGGTCTCGAGTTTGCCGCGTTCTCCAGATCTGCACAAACAAGATTTCTGATCTTGTAGAGATCCTTCCCCTCTCCACTACAGGAATACTAGAGGGGTACAAAATGTTCTGGGGTTGAGCTATGCCAATCTCAAAACGGAACACGTTGAGCAAAATGAAAGAGGTCCAAACGCAAAACAGGTTGTACCACTTCTGTGATGAGATGCTGCAGGATCAGAATGTTTTGGAGTCAAAGTATTTTATACACTTCTAGGAGAATCTCACACAAAAGCTTTGTACTGAACCAACTTCCTTCGTGCAAACATGATGTATAAAAAGCCCTCACTGTTCTGCTCTTGAAACATTCTCTTTCCACTTTATTAATTAGTCTCTCTTTCTTATAAAGCTGCAGATGTTTAATGGGTTCTGATTTTATTACAAAATGTAGGTTTGCTATCACTGGTGACATACATTTATAGTTGATTAGCCCCTTAGCTTTTTAAATGTTATTTTGAGGATAGCGTCAATTATCAATTTTTTAACAAAGAAATTGCAAACATCTGTCTATTTTTACTGCATACTTTGATCATGCAACAAAAAAAGTTAACATTATCAATAGCCCATATGAGTGATTTCAGATTCTGGAGTTTGTCTCCTGAATATTAGTAATTCATACTGTGTCTCCCAGATTTTATTAACTCAAAAGTTATTTTGAAAGAAACTGGCATTCCTCCTAATCTCTACATGAATATCTGACACCTGGAATTCTAATTAAAATGACTGCAGCTATTAAATATTTAACTGTAGGATGGCTCCTCTATTTGATTCAAATACGGTAACTAAGAAGTTCAAAGTCTGCTTAGCAATTCATGTCACTGAAAGCTCTACATCTGGACTGAAAAGTTACACATTAAAAATTTGCAAGGAATTTGTCTCATTATGCAAGTTTTTTTTTTAAGGAGAGTTTAAAGCAGCCTTTCTCAACCTTCTGACCCTGGAGGAACCCTTGAAATATTTTCCAGGCCTCAGGGAATCCCTGCACAATCAGGCTCAAAGATAGGCCAGAAGTTACAAAATTCATTCATTCATTTCATGGGTAGGCCTGTCTAGATGCACTAACAGTGTTCTTCAACTAAACATAAAGAATTAATCTTAGCTCTTTGATGTGAAGTTGCCCAAATTTGAAATAATTTTTAAAATAAATTGTGATCTCCCAGGGAACCCCTAGTGACCTCTTGCGGAACCTCAGGGTTTCACAGAACCCTGGCTGAGAAACCCTGGTTTAAAGACATTTTTAAAAAAACCCTTCAATAAGCATTTTGTCTGAAGATTTTTTTCTGCTTTCAAGAAATAACCACCATTCATAGCTCTTACAAAGCCAGAAAGAAAAAGGAAGTTGGTTATAAGCCAGTATATTGTTCAGGCATTTTTGTACCATGTTGGGACTTACATACAGTTAAATACCCTTCAGAAACAAACATTCAAACCAGGCAGGTCTACTCACAAGATTTATGCTTTCTCCTTTAGCTGCTGTAGTTTTAGACAGTTCAAGTTTTGCTTCTGAAGCTGTTTTCATTTGCCCAGATACTAAATAATCTGGTGGGGGGAGGATGGGGTTTTCTCTGTCTGTTAAGTTTACTGAGCTGATGCTTCGGACAGGTGCAGGGCTACAGGAAAGAAAACCACTGTTAAAACCCAACAAGAAATAATAGATTCTTCCTGTACATTTCCCCTCCCACCTTTTTTTTTTGCTCCCGATAGTTTTTGTGCCATTCCTGCTTATTCGAGCTTTCAGAAACTGTATCTCTTCAAGAAAATGGGTAAAAACTCTTCATTTGAAAGTATGAACCTAAAGGAGAAGAGTCCACAATAAAGGCCAAGGCTAAGGAACATGAGACGCTGAAGGCCCTTTTCTGATTAAGCAAGAAAAGGGACAACATTCACTCACTCACTCATTCACTCACTCATGGTACAACTTGATATTGATCTTCCAAGGTCCCTCCTCCCCTATTCTGTGAATGCGTGGACCTTGAAATCTGTATCTGGCTGTAATACCCAAGTTGCCTTGAGTCTCCCAAAAGACCTCCCAAGAGACTCGTTCTCAGACCTTCCCCCTGTCCTGAGTCTGCTTAAGTTTTCGAGCTCCTGTCTGGATGACCCTCCTCTCATCTTTCCTTTATCTGAGCCCTGTACCATTCTTCTGTCTGTAGAAATCATACACGGAAGAAAAGGTAAGATTTGTTCTCTCTTTCTCCTCCCGCTCTGTTTCAACTTGGACCATGAATCCCCTTCCTGTCCTCCTCCATGAAACGAGGAAGACTGCGAGATGGCTTCAGCAACATGGTAACATTATAAATCTAACCCATGTTTCAAGTCAGCTTGTCCACAGATCTTATTTTACATTTTGCTTTGCAAACTCAGTTCTTGAGAGCTTTTATGCCAACGCAACATTACCTTGGCACTGGAATATGCATCGTCTCTTCTGATGGACCTTCCAAGGGCTTTGTATAAGAAGATGGGAACCAGCCTTTCCTAGAAGAGAACATCGTAAGAAATAACTACGGCCCCCTTAAGGGTTAAGGGCTACTTTTTAGGACAGGCTGTATGCAGTAAGAATAGACAGTTGTGTCATAAAAGGCTGCTAGTCATTACAAAATAACTACACTCTAGAGCAGCCTTTCTCAACCTTCTGACCCTGGAGGAACCCTTGAAATATTTTTCAGGCCTCGGGGAAGGAACCCCTGCCCATTCCGGCTCAAAGCTAGGGCTGAAGTAACAAAATTATGATATTCCTTTCATGAGTAGGCCTGTATAGATGCATTAATGGTGTTCTTAAACTAAAGACTGAAACTTACCTCTTTCATATGAAGTTGCCGGAATTTGAAATATTTTTTTTGAATAAATCCTGATCTCCCAGGGAGCCCCTAGGGACCTCTCGTGGAACCCGGGGGTGCCACGGAACCCTGGTGGAGAAACGCTGCGCTAGAGCATACTTTTGATGCTCAGTTTCTAGGGAAAAGGAATGGTGCTATTACTCTGACATCCTAAATGTAGCCTTCTCAGGGGCACCTAGTTGCTGGGATCAGTGGGGAAAAAAGGCTGGATAAGGTGGGGCCTTTGGCCTGGTCAAAGGGGGCTCCTTGGTTGCCCACACAATGCTAAAAAATCAAAAGGGAAATACAAAAAGCACCACAAACAAAAGGCTACGAAGCAGAAAGCCGGGTAAGGTGATCCATACGATTCAACTGACCTCCACGTTTTATGGGATGAAAATATTTTTGACATATATTCCAGACTACCCAAAAGATCCTTCCTCTGCTTCACCTCAAAGTAGGTGCACACCCAAAGGGTGGGGGGAGGGAGATTTTCTCCAATACCTAACTGCAAATGGAAAGAGGCCATTGTGGGGAAATTTCATTCCGATTTTAAAATTATACAACTGTCTCAGCCCCTTCCTTTTCCTGCCGCAGTAGCTTCCAGTTATAAAACTGGAGTTTCGTAACTGAACAAAATCCTTGCGTTTATCAGATTCTGCTGGAATCGGAAAACCCCTGATCCCGATCAACCGTATAGCAGTCTACTCAGAGGTTTTCCTTGTATCATCAGCTGGGCCTCCCCCGCAAATAAGGGCTTCAAGCACTTTGATTTAACTTACACTTTTGTCACGTCGTGTTCTCCGTACAGCCATCCGTCCCTTTCCTCCGATACAAGCAGCGTGATAAGGTCGCCCTGGGCAAAGCTCATCAGAGTCTCATTGCTTCCAGCCGTGTGGGGGAAGATGGTCTTAACTTTCTGCCGCTTTATTATATTCAGTCCGGTGGCCACAGAGGTAGATCGCGATAAACTGGGGTCATCTGCACGATCTCGCGAAAAAGGAAAACAGACAGGAAGACGCAGGGAAGAGTCACGGTTACTTGTGGGATTTCACGGCAGAGAGCATCAAGCTATCAACGTGTTCCTCCAAGCCTGGTTGTTACAAATCACCGCTGAAGGAGGTCAACCCTAGCTTGTGTCTGGATTCTGGCCGCTTTAGATAGGCTCACCCTGATTAACTGCCTGTCAATACAATCCATGCTCTGGCCAGCTGTCTGGGTGAAAGATTCTAGTTTAACTTTCACTGCTTCCCAAAATCTAATTCTCTCTCTCTCTTTCTCTCTCTGTAATGTAATATATACACTTAACTATTTGGGATGAAAGGTCATTCAATCATGAAAGCCTCTCCCAGCCGTCTGGATATAAATTTACCAGCTTGCTTGCAATTTAGAAGTGGGCCTAAATCAACAGGACATCAACCGCTGTCTTCCAATGGAACAAGAAACTGGTGTTAGTTATTTCAGAAGCCCCTTCCCACCCACCTCCCCAGGACCAGTCATCTACCGAAGGCATCACAACGGTGGCAGAATCAGATGTCTTTCAGCTGAATGTTCCTCCCACAAATTGAGTTCCTATTCTAAACCAACAATCATTTATTAAACCACCTTTTTGACCAATTACACCAGCAATGCTGTGGAATGAATCTCCTCTTTTGTTGTGACTCTGAGATTCCAAAGTCCTTAATCAAGGCAGGTTATGACGCAGTCTCATGGTTCCTACGTAACTGCCACTATATCCACTGAGCCTTACCTCTGAGTAAATGTGCAGTCTAAAATTCAACTCACTTCAACTGTACCACATACATGGAATTACCGCCTTGATATATTTGACATGCGCTATCCTTACCTGTTGAGTTGTTTAATGTCTCTGAAGATGTCTTTGCTGCCACTGGTGGATTGTTGAACATATCAACTAAAGGACTCGTATAAGCTCTCCCTGGGGGCGCTGGGGGCACCTTAGGAGAATGTCTTTGAAGTGAATCATAATTATTTCCAACCTGCTGACAGAAAGTTACCATCACAGCATCAATAGCATGAAACAACGCACTAAGGTATTATAAGATATTAGCAATTTTATGGACTTATCCAAACTGAATTACTTCTTTTAAAAATACCCCTTTTCCTTGAATAGGTCACTCACTGGTTTCCCAACTTGATTAGATCCCATAATTCATGGAAGCTCAGCACAGGAATGAATGCAAGCTAGATTTCATTTGTGTGGTAAAACTGGGAGGCTGTAGTGCAATTTAAGAAATTCGTAAAACAACAGCCGTGTGGAATTTAACTGATTGTTAAATTGACAGTACGCCCTTGAAAATTAGCAAGAGGAGGAGAGAACTTCGTGTCCTTCTTGCCCTGTTTGTGAATTTTCCAGATCTATTGGAACGTGCACATGATGGATGGATTACTGGATTGTCCCAAAGCCTTCAGAACAGAACAGGATGTTCTGGTTATTACAGGCGGATAGCAGGAATGATGGGACAATAAAACAGGCAAAACAGTGGCCCCCGCCCTCTGGAACATCTTGCCCCCGGAGGTGAGGCAGGCCCCTTCACCCCTGACCTTCCGGAAGGCCCTGAAGACCTGCTTCTGCCGTCTCGCCTGGGGCGGGAAAGTGGGCAACCATTCTTGGGGGTGGCTGGCACCCAGAGCCCCTCCCACCAGCCTGGATTTTATACCCTCTTGGATTTTATATTTATTACTGTATTTTATAGTAAGTGTAATGTGTCTGGTTTTATGAGATTGTAACGTTTATGATCGGAGTTTGATTTTATTGTAAACTGCCCAGGGTCCCTCTCTTGGGGAAGTTGGGTGGTAATTAAATTTGAATAATAAATAAATAAATAAAAGGCTTTTGAACTTCCTTACCTGGTTTTTTTTTTATTTCAATTTATTGTTTTACCTGCCCTAAGAGCAAGATAACAGGCAGGCTGTAGGTAAATAAATAAATCAATAAAGTAGTTTCACCAATCTTGCTACAAGCACCTTCATGCAAGATTCTTTCACTGAAATCACTTTCAGCTGACATTCGACCCTTCCAATGAGCCCCACTTTTGCTTTGCTTTTGTCTATATATTTCTATTTCTCTTCGTTTTTAAGACCAAGAATAAACAAAAAAAGACGGTAAAGGTATCTTAATAACAAAACAGGGAATTTTTGCTAATGGGCTTTGTTCAACCAGAGGGAGAAGTCGCATCTGGTGATTTTTCTCTCTTGTCCTACAACGGCAAGGAATCTTGCTGTTTTTTTTTTCCCCCCTCATGTGGTCATTCTCCCCCAATTTTTGGCTCTTTTTGCTACAGAAATTATTTTTAAAACAGGTAGCTTTGGAACCGTGGAAAGACCAGCCATGTGGGTTCTGATTCTTCATGTGCTTGAACACACGCAGCTATTTTAGGGCACCTCAGCAGCGCATATAAAAACAGGTGGCCCTTGAGTCTCACCCTTGGGGCCACCATCTTGACTTTTCTGCCCATGTCCTGAGGACCCCCACTTGTCTCCCTTCCCTACTCTGCTCCTCAGAGGAAACCTTGTAACTTGGAAGAGACGTTCTCACCAGGCTGTTTCTCTCTGTCATTGGGGATGGCAATGGAGTCCCTGATGTCCAAGCTGACCCTGGAGTCTTGATCTCTGCTATCATGTTCATCACTTTCTCTGGAACTTTGGTCGCATCGCTGCATGTTTCCAACCACCCTGGCAACTTGGAGTGAAGTATATCCGAGCACTACAAACAACACGATGAAGAGACAAAGATGCTTCCCTGAGTAAGTCTAGGAATTGGGCCGCGTTACAATTTTGTTACACAGGGGCCAACGTTTTTAGACCAAGGTTGTGGGCCAAATGCTATCCATCTCCTAGAACTATTTTTCAGACTCTTCTGGGCCCTACTGCGGAAATGCTAGCATATCTATTCAAACGCAGAAACTAAGCAAAACCCGTTTTTAAAATACTCTGAATGGAGCATCTTTTGCATTAGAACCGTCTTCTCAAAACTGTTGCCCTTGGGATGTGTGGTTGAACTAAAAAAGCCATCCTGGCTGGGTAAGGTGGAAGGGTTAGCCTCAGTGTGTCTGTGATGAAATGGTGGGTTGGTGCAGTGCTTCTCCACCTTGGCAACTTGAAGCTGTGTGGACTTCAACTCCCAGAATTCCCCAGACAGCATGTTGGGGAACTTTAAGGTGTGAGTTGAAGTCCACACAGCTTCAAGTTGCCAAGGTGGAGAAGGACAGTGGCCGATATCATATGTCAGTAGAATGTTCATTTGTCTTTTCCACCTGAATCTTTTTGCTGGGACCTTAAGCAAGGCAAGAAAAGGGGAAGCTGCAAACTATATTCAGGGAACCTTCATCCCTGGACTTCAAGAAGACAAAGCCAAGCCAATGACTTTCCCCAGAAACACCTAGTGGAAGAACCTTGATTGTATTCACACATTCTGGACACCCTGGGTACTTATCCTCACCTCAGACCTATTTGCAATCATGACCACTAACCCACTGAGGAAACTGGACAGAGCCCGAAGTGCGAAAGAAAAGAAAAAGGGGTGACAACATAGACACGACAAGAGGTTAAAAGTTAGCCACCATTGTGTAAATAAGTATGAAGTCAATACCACTCAAAAGGAACAATTTATCTCTGCATTTTTTGTAGCATGTAATGTTATGGTTAAATAACGTTTAAATGATTTATGACCCTCTGGTCCTCTCCATAAATAAGTGATATAAAATGATCATGCTACTCCCTCCACTCCCTGCCCCCTGGCCTAACATTCATCACTATCAGGAAAAGAACTTACAGAACGTAGATAAATTTAGGAGTCCATATGCTGAAGGTATCCTGGTCGCGGGAGGGGAGAGGTGGGGGCAGCAAGATGTTCGTCTATTTATTGATCCGCAACATAAACTTGGAAGAAAATACGTGACTTCTGACAAAATAAACCCAGTTTCGCCACAATATCTGCATGGCATCAGTTCAGGAAGAGGTGCTACAGAGCTGCGGGCTAAGCGGCATTCTCAATTTCTTTTATCTGTTTGGGTCTTTTTCGATTTCAAATGCCTTTCTCCCAAGTGCCCTAATTTTTGCTTTCTTAGAGTATCTTACAGAATCATCAGAAGGGACCTAAGAGGCCATCAAGTCCACCTCCCTGCACACAGCAGGATTCACTACACCATCTACAATAGATGACTATCCAGCTTCTGTTTGAAAACCTCCAGTGAAGGGGAAGAAACCAATCCACTAATGGACAGTTCTTACTGTCAAGACGTTCTTCATCTCTAATCTGTATCTACATCCTTGAGGTTTCATGCCATTCATCTTGTCTTACCCTCTGGAGCCAAGTCCAAACCCTCTACAAAGTGACAGCTCTTCAGATATTTGAAGACTGCTATCATGTCCCCTTTCAACCTTCTCTTCTGCCAGCGAACCATCCCTCGGTCTTTTCGCCGCTCCTCATAGGACATGGTTTCCAGTCCATTCACAATCTCGGTAGCCCTTCTCTGGACTGGCTTCGGTTTCTCAAAGTCCTTTTTAAAGTGTTTTTCCCCCTATCTTCTTTTAGGCCACTCCTCCATACTCACCTCCACGTGGTAATGGGACAGGCGTTGAGCGAAACTGCAGTGTTTGTCCACCAGGAAGCAAAACCTTTTTTTCTCTTCCAGTAGAGCCTCTCTGCAACCCTCCGCAATAAATCTTTGGATATCGCTCTGTCGGGAGCTTACTGTTTCCACATACTAGGGCAAGCATTAAAAGACCAGGTTCCATCAACCACACACACAAAAAACATCCCCATGCTATTCGTTTAATATATTACTAGACCACTTTCCAGAAAATCCCAACTCAAGGCAGCGTGCAATAAAATGACAACCGTCCAATAATGAAACTCTAATTAAACTATTACAATAGAATTCATTCAATATTCATGCAGTATAAGAAAGACCTGGTAAACAGGGCTTCTTGTACAAGTTGAGTTTAATGGCAGCTTCAATCTCTTCATTTTTCTCAAGTAGAAGTACGCAGGCCAGTTGCCTATTGCCAATCTATATCAACATGTACAAATATCATTCATCTTTAAATACATGTATTCCCTTGATAAGTCTGCTACCCTACACAATAGCCAATTAATTTTTCCATGAGAGGGATAATTCTGTTGACATGCAAAAGGCTATAAATATTCTTGGTGCATCAAGTCAAGAGACCAACTTTAGTCCAAGACACATGTTTTTATCTTAAGGCAGTTTGGGGTATTCCAAATGGAGACAGGTTTGGATCCAGATTATACATGAATGAAAGCCAGTAGCTCACTGGGGCTTTCTTCTTCCCATTTTGGGTTGACCCTAGTACAATGGGAGGAGGAATCAGTGAATGTTATTGTAGGTAGCTTGCACAAATAAAGAGCAAAGAGGAATATAACTGTACCGTACCCATCCAAGGGATCAAAGCCATGTGCTTTGCTATCCTGAAAATAATCTCAGTACCAGTTGATAGCCGTTATTAAGACTGAGGAGGAACACTGATATCACTTGGTGGTAGAGGGAAGAGCATTTATGTCAAGAAAAGGTATTTATATAAATAAAAATAAGTTACAAAAGGATTGTACTCTTAAAAAGTAAGACTTCTTAAATTTTAAAAAAATCACGAACTAAGCTTGACCGAACCTTCAAGCTAAGACGAGGTGGAAACAGGGGCCAAGGTGAATGTACTCACCTCACTTTCTTTATGTTCGTATTTCACTGCATTCCGTCCTCCTTGACTTTTCCTTCTGATTTTTTTCAGCTCAGCCTGAGACTTTTCCAAAGAATCTAATTTGCTTCGATGTTCATTCTGATATCTCTTCAGAGTAGCCTGTAAGAAGAGAGTTCACAGAGGTCTTGTAGGAGATCATGAGGCTGGGAACCTTGTATCAGCGCCTTCCTACTTAGGGGAGATGCTGTCAATCAAGTAACAGAAGATTGTTCTGACATTGTAGGGAATAACAACATTAGAGTTTATTAGGACATGCTTCAACATGTGGACCAATTACCACGAGAGGAACATGCATGTGAAAACAGAAAAAAAAAAAAGATGCCAACAAGATGTTATTCATAGAAAACTGGGGGTTCTCTGATAACTCTTGCTACCCTCATTCATTTTATTTACTTACTGACATTTTATCTCACCTTTAGGTATATAGATTTTTAACTCTGCTATCTGCAAAAAGTGATACCTAGATTTGGATGCCTGGCTGACATTAAAGCAGCAAAACATTAAAACATTTGGGAGAAGAAACCTGAGAATTAATCCACAGCTTCTTCCAAGTCAGAACTTTGTTATTCATGGTAGCCTAAACTCTCAGGCTTTACAGAGGCTGAGAAAGGTTGGGGTCATTTCAGAGACAGGACTGATTTGTGACAGCTACCAAGAACCTGGGATGAATCCAGGACCTCACCCTTTGCAGGACTGTAATGCTGGACAATGAAAAGGACACATTCAGAGATAATTCCTTCCCTCACAACTCAAGTTTTAGGCTCAAGTTTAATGGGTAGATGTATATTCTACATGCAGAAATCACCTGGAGTACTTCTGGTCAGGTCATCCCAAGAACATTCTAACGAATTCCTACTTTTCCTCTTGGGAAATTACCCAACCATTATAGAAATAGATCTGTGTTGTGCAACCCTCCTTCGCCTTTCTTCCCATGCTGTGTCAGATAAGATATTCCTAGAAATTCCAGTTCCTTCTTTGTTAAATCTTTTTGATAACCCAAAGCAATGACTTTGAGCGTATTTCTCCTTGGCCCCTTCATCTACGCAAGAGGAAAACTGAGCTCATTTTGTTGTTTGGCCTTGTTGGGGAGCAGCAAATTGCGTAAGACCCTTTGTGACTGGGGGATAGTCTCACTCACACACTGCTGGCCCTATATATTGTAACTCTTTTAGGAAAGGTCAAGGAAGATCTAGAAACACAACCAATACCTTTTTTTAAAAAAGATGTAACAGTCTGAAAATCCATAGGAATATTCTGTGGAGTCCTTACAAATGTGGGTGTTGGCTTGATGTCAAGTTTCCTTCAAGTTAAACTAACTCCCAGCAATTTCTCCGACATATCTAAGTTTCCTGAGCGGTGATCTGAGACCTCCTTCTTCTGGAATGTTTTCTGATTTCCTGGTTTAGCCTACATGGCAGTTATCCAAGAAGTAACCAGCTCTGACCTGGCTTAGCATTTCCGAGTTCAACCAAGATTAGCTAAGTACTGCCACCTACTGAAATACTTCATGAGTAGCCTCTAGCAGCCCACCCTGCTTGCAGTGAGCATTCTTGAAATGTAATCTTAGAGTAAAGTCTACTCAGAAGAGCAATGGAGTTAACTAAACAAATATTTCTAGGACTGTATCTTGGCCTTGGAGATTCAACTTAAGTATTCACAGTCTTTAATTTTGTAAAAATCAAGAACGTGTTAAACTGAACTCAATGCTCACTGTTCTAAACACACAAAAACACAAATCTAAGCATACTAACAGTGCTGTAACTCCAATCTTGGTGATCTTTCATGATATTTACCAATATCAAAAGGCCCAACAGGCATGTTCTTACATTTAATCTTCTCTGGCATTGAAAAAACCCCCCCACTTACATTCATATATTTTACATCCAGTTCTGTTTTCTTCTCCAGCTCAGATATAATTTCTTTATGGAATTTCCTGAACTGTAGTCAGAAAAAGCCGACAGACAGGTGAGAAGGTTAGTACCCTCGTATGGAAATACTCGTACAATATTTTAAAACATTGCAGAAAGATTTACTTACGTTTTCTTCTAGGCTGTCATTGAGTTTCTTTTGGGCAATAGAAATTTCTATGAGAACGTGCCCTGTTGACAAACAAGATTAAATTTTATTTCTGGTTCCTTTGGCCCTTCGAAAGGAAGAAAGAGTGGTACATGTCAAATATCTTGATTCCTTTTTAAACTCCTGGCCAAAAACAGCAAAAGATGTTTTGTAGAAATCTGGCCTCGGTTACGAGGAACAGCTCTTTGACAACAATATATTTGTACAGACACAATAGCCCTTTATATACATGTAAAATATATACAGAAACTTCCAAGTTTAAAAAGTCCCTATATATCCACTAAAGATTTTCATGCATTTGACCTCTTCCCATTTGCACTTAACTGAAGCACAAACACATCCTAGCAACATTTCCCCCCCATCCCTTCAACTCATTCCCCACCCTTGAATCAGACAGGGTTAAGTTGCCCTTAGCTGTACCAGTATTAAAGTTATATTTTCCTCCTTATTCGAACACCCTCTGAGGACAATTCAGTGAGAAACCATGTGTTTGGCATGCTGAAGCCCCTGGCATTGATCCCTAAAGGTTGTGGGAAAGGGCTGCAGCTGCCTAACCCACTGGAAAGTTGTGGCCACTCAGTGTAGACCATCCTGAGCTAAGGAGGCAATCATCTGACTTGCTAATGTAAAGGAATTTTCTTCTCAATAAATTTCACTGTGTTGGTAGCATTTCAAAGGACAGTATGTCATATGTCAGAGTTTCAGTATGTTAGTATTTCAAATGACACTATAACCTATAAAAAAGCCAAACACGAAAGTCAACATAATCATATGGCTGCAGCCTTTTTTTCTGGAGTAGTCAATGCAAGATCTAACAAGAATGATTTTATCTTTCTTCTGCTTGTAAGAATTCAAGAATGGGGTGGGGGGGTGAACTTACTGAATTCTCTTTCCCATGCACCTTCTCTTCCATGTTAACTGTTGGGAGATCTAATTTACACCTACATTTCTTATCTGTATTAAAAGTACATAGTCTATGCCAGTGTTCCTTTAACCTTGGTCACTTTAAGATGGGTGGGCTTCAACTCCCAGAATTCCCCAGCCAGCATGCTGGCTGGGGAATTCTGGGAGTTGGAGTCTACCCATCATAAAGTGGTCAAGCTTGAGAAACACTGGTCTGTACCTTAGCTCTTCAATCTCTAAAATAGGACTAGTTCCATGACCCAACTTGCAAATGAAAATAGGAATGCAATGAGGTGTGGCCCAGCTTACAGTTCTGCATGGACAGGTCCCACCCATTTAAGTGGGACTTACGCATCAGTAACCACAGGAAGGCTTTGAGGTGAGGTCATAACTCTGGTTCAGCTTCAGCATGCCTATCTGAAGATTGAATGGAGCAATAAGGAAAACCTAATGTGCAATGTGGAACGGGCAGTTTGATTGAAACTACAGTTCAATGAAGAGTAAAGTTCGTATAGAGTAGAGTGTGTGGGTATTAAGAGCCCCCCCCCCCCCAGTTACAGTCACACGGTAAATGCTTTGGAGAATCTGCTGCTACAGCAATGCTCTCGTCCAACGGCTGGCCTGTTTGCAAAGATTAACATGTCAGAATCTAGAACTTGATGTTCTGGCTGTTTTAAAAGGGCTTTGCTCTTTCCGTCCCTGCACACTCCCACCCTCTAACTTTTCCTGATACATATACATTCATCTATCTGGCAGATCAAGATTGGAAAAACTGACTGTTACGTGCTGTTGTTCTGGTCTTGGTAACACACAGGCTGACTATAGCTTTCAGAATGATAGTGTACGACTGGTCTTCCTGAAAACTAATTTCTGTTTTTTAGTTCTTCAATTTGAAGGACTAATACAACCGGGAAATGGAAATAAGTATTTAAAGGGATGAACACAGACACAGACACACACACACAGGTCTGTATTTCCCCTTCTTCTTGCACAGTCTCTAAGTGCCTCCACCACCATGGAAGTATATACACTGGCTCACCTATTACCTCTTGGGTGGTGAGCCAATGTTTTGACCACAAACCACAGCAATCTCTCTGTACCTGGCAGGATTCACCAAGTAGGACAAACTGATAAATGAACGCCAAATGTTTCCACAGCAGGAAGATTCGGAGTAGTCGTTTCATTAAAGCTGAAGCCAGATTTCCTGGAGTGGCAGGAGAGCTTTGAGTTTCGCGTCAGCTCAGTCTGTAGCAGAGGCCCCAAAACCTTCTCTCATCAAGACTGCAATAGTTGGGACTGAGCTATCCAGCTCTAGGGCTTCGGAGGACCACTCACGCGGGTAGCTCAGCCTTCCCTGACCTGACACCTTCCCACAACATGGTGGGATTCCAGGATGCAGAATCCCCTCTCTGCAGTTATGGCCATGATTGTCTTAAACTGTTGGATGGATACCAGACCAAGGAAGGCTGTGACATCTAGGTGTTGGGTATGTTTTGGATGTATGGACCAATTTACTCAGGGCAATCTCCAAAACCCAACCCAACGAACACATCAGTTGTGAGTTTGAGAATCTCACAGCGTCTGCGATGCTTCACGTTCATGATGATTGTGCTTGAATTACACGGTGACGCTTGTCCAATTACATTCCTGTCAATGGATTTTCACAAGGGCAACTAATAATAGCTCAGTAAACGACCCCTGATGAATCACAACAGGGACCGAAGATCCGTTTCGCTTCACGAAAGCAACTCTAGCTCTGGAGAACGGAGCACACATGCGCAAGCCTTATTTGACCAGAGTGTTCTTAAACATTGCTTCGAATGCATTTTGTATTAAAAAACGTAAATTTAATTATTAAGGAAAAATGATGCCAAGATCAGCACACTTAAGATAAGTTGCTAATAAGTGAGAACTACCACTTGCTGTGGAATACTTTGGTAAATTTGCAAGCAGCTTGCAAAGGAATCAATTAGACTTGTACCAACTCAGGCACACGAGAGTATATGCACAGTAAGAAAGTCAACCAGATAAATATTGGGGCACTTTATGTATCTGACCAATAAAACATTGTTTGTTAGGTGGGCAACCCAATGTTTACTTGGTTGTCACAAGCAAAAACTGTAGACTTTCCTGAATCTGTATTAGCTACAGTCATTAATATACAACATTTTGTGAACTCCATATACTTTTACATGAATACACAAAAAACCACGTATAAAGTATTTATTAAAGTTTTATAAATGGCTCAAAGAATATAGTTTTCTATATAACTTGCAAAGTAGGATTAAATCAATAATACTAAACGTGTGAAGCGAAATTGAGCTGACGTCCAATAAACAGAATGTTTTGATTGTTTTAAAAAATAATTTCGACTAATCGAATTCATTCCCATCAGATGGGAACTGAAATGAAGAGTTTTAGTGTGGTGAACTCTTTTTCACTGACTTTCAGGAACCCTTTATCCTGTCTCTATGCTACGAGCCTTGATATTCTGATGTTGCTCAACAATGCCTCAGATGAGTTGGCCCTGGGTTGGGAAACTGCTGAATAGGTCAGATCTGTCTTCTCCGACATGCACCCAAGACTTAAGCTCTTAAGCACAATGATTTATAGTGTACTGGCCTTGAAAAAACAAACTCAGTCAAAAAGTAATTTACTGACTCACTGGCAAAACCTATAAACATCAGAAACGGATTGTGTCACCCGATTGGTCAAAATAACAGACCAAAAAGCTGGCTTATTATCTGGACTTCGCTTTAATATTCCTGTAAAAATGTGAGATTTTACTCCCAGTAGGAAAAAAAAGTTCTATTCCATGTTGGGACACGTGTTCCTACCTAAGCTCTGTGTGTGTCCCCGTGTGTGTATTCTTGCTTTCTTTTTTCCCTATTGATTTATTTGTAAACTCCTTACGGAATTTTAGTAATTTTACACTGCAAACTGAAAGCGATCTGCAGTTGGCCAACCGCACCTCTTCCACACAACTATTAGGAAAGGAATACCTGCAAATATGTGCATGTCAAAAAGATCATCATTCCCATTCATGCCTCTTGTTGGATCAAGCTAACTGTTCTTGTAAAATGTAAGTTTGTGACTAACACTGCAGTAATCTAAGTCAAACTATATCCATCCTTCTTCAGTTAAAAGTGGTCCGTAAGGTACAACTTGCAATTTGGTATTGGTAAAGAACAGAAACCAAGCAGGTGTGTTATAAATAATGCAAGAACCAAATGTGATCTGTTGTTCGTCCCATTCCATAAAAGCAATGCAGCGTTGCTCCAAGCCGTGTAATATTTTCCTCCACTCAGTCATATCTGTTACAACTTCTTTGTTTTGCTGTGTTTTTAAACTTCGCATAGGCTTTAATTCAGAGAACTAAATGCATTCTGCCACCCTCCTGCTTCCCAGTTGCAACTGCTCTGACCTCTCAGAACAGTTGTTTTGACGGGACAACAGAGACAGGACAACATGGAAAAAAAAGAGTTGTTGCAGAAGTCTGCAGCACAAGGAGGGAAATAAACTGATGCTACACCAACACATACAAGAATCTGGAAATACCATGTACAGTACAGGTGGTCCTCACTTAACAACCATTCATTTAGTGACAGTTGTGACTTATGACCGATCCTTGCATTTATGACTGCCGCAGTGTCCCTGCAGTCACATGATCATGATTCAGGCTCTTGGCAACCAGTTTGCCTTTACAATTGTTGCAGTGTCCCACGGTCACTTGATCGCCATTTTTGACTTTCCCAGCTGACTTCTGGCAAGCAAAATCAATGGGGAACTGTGTGATTCGCTTAACAACTGCCGCAAAAAGGTCATAAAATTGGGTTGGATTTGCTTAATGACTATTTCACTTAGCAACTGAAATTCCGGTTACAGTTGTGGTAGTTAAGCAAGGAGTAATCCCATATGGGGCAATTTGGGATTCAAGCCACTGTACAGGATTGTATTGCCCACCTAAATTTTACAGATCTGTCTTTATCTTATCAAAGCCTATAGGATAGATTTGCTTGTGCTGCTTTCAAAATTGAATTGATTTCGTGAAAATCCATTTAGTGTCCAACTGCAGCCTGAACACTGTTTGGTGAAAGAATGGGCAATAAAACCTAATTCAAGCAAACGTGCAGGACCTCATTGCATGACTCTGAGCCATGATTTCCAATCCTTAAGTGTTTATTATTTAAGAAAAACCTGTAAATCTCAAGTGCAGATCCCTGGTTTTGATTTCATGTTGGAAGATTACATGAGAAAACCACAGGCTGGGATTAAAGGCTAGGAGTTCGATGACGACTCACAATTCTGAAGCCTAGTTCTAAAATTTGCCCTGCTCGTGAATGGTCAGGGTTAGAGTTAGGTTAAAATACCTAATTAAATTTAGAAAGTTAACTGTTCCAGACACAGTGAAGAACATGGAATCTCAGTTATAGGAGGAGGAAGGTTTGGAAATGCTGGGGAAAAGGATGGCAGAGACTTGAAGTGACTAGCTGTTTTCAAAGTACAGTTGACAAGCTAGAGAAAATACTTTTTTCGTACAGCACCCCCCTTCTTCGGGTCAAACGTATGTGGCAATTGAGCACTCGCAGGATCGCATCTCAAGCCTGATCTGTTACTCATAGAAGAAGCATCACCCCCCTCTGTCCTGTGGAGGGGCGGAAAAGCCACGCTGTAAACATTACAGCGGTATTTAATGCCCATCTGAGCTGATTCTTCCCATTGTGCTCTTTCACTTCCTAGAATGGTGTACGCAGAGGACACACCACAAAGCAAACGAGCTGTTCTACTCGTCTACAGAATAAAAATGGAGGCAAGAGAATTTGGCAAAATAGGTAGTATAAGGGGGTGTGTGTGTGTATAGCCACTCCCCAAACAAAACGACGACCACCCCCCTAAAACAAAGGGTCACTTGACGCAACGTCAACGCAATGAAACACCTACAAGGCAAAAAGATACGCACCAGATTGAGAACGAGCTGTATCACCCACTGCAGGTGAAGCTTTTTTTTTCCTTCTGCATTTTGCCAGAGGGTGTGTCATTGCACATAACACTGCAGATGCATTCTAAGGTGGCGAGCGTGTGCCCTTGTGCAAGTTTATCTAACCCACTACCGTTGCCTGTTTTGGGGTGGTGGAAAACAAACCAGAAGATCAAAATATTCACCAGGGCTGCTCCCATATTCATCTCCCGAGCATCACTTTGCACCATGCCTTCATCTTTCAACCAAGAACCCTGACTGGGCTGTCCTTAACGCTGTTACACAGCCACCGTCATCTACCATGTTCAGTGAAACCTTTGAACGTTCGTTCCCCCAGTTAAGTTCTTCCTTACTCATCATTGGCCAAGTGGTGGAAGTTCTAAAAAGGAAGAAAGTGACCTTTGATTCGTTGATAATTAGTAACAGGATGTGGTTAAAATCTTGGAATTCCTTGCTCATGAACCTCAGGGGAAACCAACTGGAGATAAGCTCTCAGTCTTGCTGGTGTCACAATGTAGACTAATTCCTCCAGGCTGGGGTAGGATGAGAGAGAGGATGAATTCGTTATCTCCCAGGGGTTCTTGCCCTGTCTTGTTGCTTCTCTGTCTAGGGATTTGATCGGAGAGGGCACGAAAATTCAGCAGTCTTAAAATATTTTGTGTGTCAAGGGACTGTGATGACCGGTACAATATACTTAAGATGTCTCTGTTTACAAGAAATAAGAAGGGACAAAAGAGGACACTGATCTCCTTTGCCAACACAAGGAACCCAACACAAGGAAAATGAAGTCGGCAGAACCCACTGCGGTTCCAACACTGGCAGACTTTTCCTGATCATATCAGAGTCTTCATTAAAACAAACAGCAAAAAATCAAAACTCCACGACTGACAAAATTGCAAATTCAGAGTATGTCCTTCTAGCTATTTCTGGTACGATATTTAAAATTAGCACACCACCAAAAGGAACGTGTGGAATACTGATAAAACCGCAGTGTGTCCGTTTCTGTCCAATGCTCATAGCTACACACAATCGGGAATCGGGAATAAGACGCACAGAACCTGAAAAATTTAGCTCAGCAGGAAACTACAAACCTATTACTGTCAGGTATTCCCTTATCAGCAATTTAGTGCATCCCAAACAGAAACATACAGAATAGAATACTATTTTTAGCACAGATATGGGTCGAAGGGAAACTTCCCAATTTCTTTTATAGACAATAGTCTACTGTAGGAAAGTAACTCAAGAAAGAAAGACAGACAGACAGACAGACAGACCCAAAGTTGTATTTGATCCTGGGTTAAAAATGTAAACTATTAATAGACTATCATCAACATAACTATATTTGGGCAAGTCTGGTTCGGTGCACACGCGCGCACACACGTTTCCCCAGTTGCCTCAAGCCTGACAAAAACTAGGAGAAAGAAAAATATCCCTTTCCAATATTTTTATACTACATTTTGCGATCTTACGTAGGGATGAGATTAAAAAAAAAAACCCAACACATTTCAACGTAACAGCTATAGATCAAGTTGCCATATATGACTGTACAAGGTACTGCATATTTTTAAACCAAGTAAATATGGGTACCTTGAACATGATGTGTGTACCACTGATAATCCATGACCTAAACGCTTACCACAATGAACAAAATAATTTTCATCAGCTGTAACAATTACAAAATAGCTTGCAGAAATATGGCCATAATTACTGCAGCTGCTATTCTGCTTCATCCTTTGCATTAGTCTACTTGCTAATTCAAGTAGACAATGCAAATAGCTTAAATGTTTGTAGAATACTAGTGGTTTCAGCTGATAGTATTAGAAAATAAAGTGCATCAGAATAGTGCAACAGAGATTAATAAAATTCCCTCATTGCACTGAAGCACATTACCAGGAAGGCTAATAGCAAGGATTGAATTGTCTAAGTGCCATTAAGTTGGTGTCAGCTCTTAGCGACCACATAGATTTTCTCCATGACAATCTGTTCCTAACTTGGTCTTTCAGGTTGGGTAAATTAGGAGGGGCAAAAAAAGTATGAGAATCACTCTTTCATTATGACCAATTTGAAGATCTTCTTTTAGCTATAGTTTATGTTTAAAGTCTTAAGTAGCCAAGGAAGGAACTATTTCAGGTTTAAACCCTTGCTTGATTTAGAAAGGCAATGGGAGAACCACAACCTAGTTCTTGATTAAAGATGAGACTGTCCGGTTCTAGCAACCTTTTCAAAGTTTGGTGCTGAGTCTTGGCACTCTGCCGTGGCTGTTCTATCTGAACCGAATGTTCACCATTTTTCTACAATTTGCCTCCAGAAACCTAACTTTTAAGAAAGCCTGAGTATCTCCAAATGATGAGTTTTTCAGGTATTATTAAGTGGTAAACTCTGTCCACACCTATGTACAATATGGATTAGCGAAACGGAATCCACCCGTTTTTTTCAGGTATTTCTTCCATTTCCTCTATAGGTAACCACCTTTTATATACTCATGTTGCCATTTTTTCTTGATGATGACCTGGTTCAAGTAGCCTTCTGTTCTGGATGAAATAATGGATCAAAGTTTAGAATGAGTGTGGTAGGACCATCAACATTATCTAAGTCTACGAAGACCCATCTGTAGTCTTAGATGGCATCGCCTTTATTGGCATTTTGATTTATACATCGTACCACTATTGTCCAATTTACTTTCATCTCTTATTCTTAACAGTGAGAACTACTTAAAAAATGAATGCCCTTATTATAAAGGAAAGGACTATGTGAACAGTATGAAAAGGAACGCAGCTTTTATGTTAGAAGACATCAAGCAGTTAAGTGTTTTGCCTTACTATTATTCATGCTCTGGAAGGGTCTTCTGCAGAAATTCTGCAAGGACATTTCTGAGTGAAGGTCTTCTCTTACACCCCTGACACGTAAGTTATGAACACGTTCTGTCTTGAGTTTCAACATATGAACCCCTTCTTAAATTGTGAAGACCAAGGGTTAATGGAGAAATATCCTAGATCCTGCTTTGACCAGGAATTAATGAGTACAGTACAGTAAAATCCATGTCAGACCGTTAGATCATTTAGTCCGTAATGTTGGCTACACTTCATGCCTATCAAACATATAACAAAAATAAATTTGTCCTTTATGCTCAGATGGCCATAAAAAGGAAAAGTAATCACAATTTCAAGAACAGACTCAGAAACTGAACAAAGGCAGAGTGATTTTCCACTGACCAAATCCTTGGCAGAGCCAAGACGTCAGTGATAAAACTGATTAAGTGGCACAATTAGAAGGTGACTATGTCGAGTTCTTGTACTTCTGGGGTGGAAATATTGCATTGTTTCTATTTAAATCACACCCCATGAGCAGTAAAAATAATGTAAACATATTAGCTACTTTGCATTCTGTACAATACAGTGCAAGTATTTTATAAAATTTTGAAAGCCAAAATCAATTAGGCCTCTTTCATTTTTTTTTAAAATGTCCAAAACAGTATTCAGAAGTTACCTTTAACCATCAGGAACAAAGTTTAAATTTGTGAAGAACTATAGATCTGCACTCCTGTCCCTAAAACATGTGAGGCCCTTTGATCGTAAGCAAAATATTAATAGATTAATCTGATCAGCACAACTTTCATTACAATTATTTTTGACCCAAAGAGAAAAAAAACAGCATAAGATACTTCTTTTTATGGAAAAATAATTCTATCTCTTTTTTTAGGGGGGAGAAAAACTCAAATTTTCACTGACTTACATTAACTGTGTAAAGTTAGAGTTCAAAAAGCACATTCCGATCCACAAAGCATGACAAACTGGATATGCAAAAGGCCAAAACCTATGAGGAACTTGCATTTTAAATATAAAAGTAAACAATTGGGTAACTTTATAGTTATGTAAATAGCAGCCTTCACTTTCTCACAGTCCTCTGAGGACACGTTACCAGGAAGTTTTTAATCTTATTTCATACCTAGGCAGGAAAATAGCTCGTAATTTTTTCAAATATTTAGAAAAAGCATTGAATATAAATGTATTTTAAGCAACTCGGCATTCTTGCTGGATTTATGCAGCCAAAAAAGCAGCATCATGTACACAGTGTATGTGTGTATGCATGTGCGTGTATAAACACACACTTGGACATTCACATTCGTTATTAAAATGCTGTTTAGAATTTTCAGGTGCTATGCAAACTAGTTTTTTAAATGCTGAAATTAGAATCTTAAGTCTCTGAACTGGTTGAACGAGAAATATAAGCCAACGGAGGGAATGGAAACTCTTTTATTCTACCTGTGCCTAGCTACCTACTTTAGAATATATAAAGACATACCAAAGATTAACCCATTGCTCTTGATTTTCATTAATTTTTCATTATACTGGCTGGTGTAGTCTTTCTATCAGCAGTTTTTGGTACAGGCTAATATTTTTTTACCTTCATTTTTTTTTTTTTGCATTTTTTCAATGGCAATCAGACCAGAACGAGAAAAATCCAAATTAAACATTGTTCGCTGGGGCATGGCAAGCAGAGGGAGGAACATGAACGTTCAAGATAGGTAATCGTTGGTAAATGGTGGGTTGGTTTTGGACTTTGAGGAAATCAGGAGTTGGGGAGGAAATACCTTTCCAATCCTTTCTAAGTTAGGATTCCAGAGCTAGGATCCTGGTTAGAGGGAGTCAATGAAAGCAGATTTTCTTAAGGCCAGATTGACAGTGGAGACCATCCTCTAGGAAGGAGTTAATGCAACTACATGTAGTCCTCGCTTAACGACCACGATTTGGACTGAAATTTTTGCTAAGCGAAGTGGTCATTAAGTGAATCCTACCCGATTTTATGACCTTTTTTGCGGTGGTCATTAAGTAAATCACATAGGTCATTAAGTGAACAACATGGTCATTAAGCGAATCATGGGGTTTCCCATTGATTTTGCTTGCCAGAAGCTGGCCAGGAAGGTAGAAAACAGTGATCACGTGACCACGGGACGCAGTGATGGTCAAAAAGGCGAACTGGTTGCTAAGCACCCAAATCATGATCATGTGACCGCCGAGATGCTGCAACAGTTGTAAGTTTGAGGACTGGTCGCAAGTCGGTTTTTAGCACTGTCGTAAGTCCGAACTGTCACTAAACAAATGGTTGTTAAGTGAGGACTCCCTGTAGTTTCCCCAAGTAGCATTGTGACTATATAGCTCTTGCCCCTTGTTTATAGGAGAGTGGACAAGTTTTTACAGGGCTAAAAAAAGAATTTAATTTTAAAACAGCAAAAGGATTAGGACTGGGTGATGAGGTGATTCTTACTCAAAATGGATGGAAAGTACTCTTCATTTGCAGAATTCTTTGTTTTGCTTCTTCTCCTGGCCACCTTTTTGCTCTTAAAATTTCAGTCTCATCTACAACTTTGGAGCTTTCCAATGCCCCCTTCCCATCTTGTCATCTACCCAGAGAAATTGTCTTTCTATTCCTACTATGATCTTCTCAAGTCAAAAGCTGCTCAGGACCTCTTCCAGCTCCTGATTTAGTACTTTTTTCTTCTTTCTACCTCATTATCAGTTATTTCTCTCTCAGTGACTGAAAGTTTTCCTTGAGAACTCCCAAAATTCTTTATTAGAATCATTCTGTCTAGCTTCTAGTGCTGTGATGTGATCCTTTATTGCTTGGAAATTTCATACCCTTTGGGTATTTACTCTCACTGAAAATTACACTTAAAATTACAGATTTTACTCTGTTGACAGCTGCTAATCTTTCTCCCTGCCTTTCTTTAAATTTTATTTTGAGGAACTTTCCCTGCAAGCTGAATTTCTCAAGACTGGCTTGCTTATTTTCATTCCTTCAGTTTCTTAGGCATTCTTATTTTTTCTCCTGTAAAAGGAACAGCCCTGCTGGTTATAAGAAAAAGTTCAAAGTCCACATTAGGATAACCCCTACATAGCGTCAATTAAAGGTTGCAACATAGTTATTAAATATTTTCATCTTGCCTGAGAAATACCTCCTGGAGTATTACTTACTAGCTAAGATGGTCAAGTCCGAACAAACGATAAAAACAAACAAAGTTCAAACCACAACGTCTGCGTTTAGCTGGAGTCTATTCAATGTGTGAATAGGCTGCAGGTGTAAGGCAGAGGCTAAACGTCCCTAGGGAAAAAACCGAGATGCCACCCGAACCTTACAAGGGTTAGGTTTAACAATCTTCATTGTTAAAAGACATAAAAACAAACATCTGCAAACAATTCCTAATTTAAGGATGACTTGCTTCGGAAGCCCTGAGTTTTGAAAGTTATTTCAAGGATTTATTTGCAAATGACTGCAAATATTACCGGGCTTCGTCCAAAGTTCTCTGACCTTTGGTATTTCTACAGCAAGGACTCTGTCTGAAATTAACCTGGAGGGAATCCAACACCATCTTTTCAATGAACATGAAAAACGCTGTACCGGAATTTTATGGGCTATTTTAAGTCTCTATTAGAAAACCATCACAGTGATATTCTTCCAATAATTTGTCTGTTTTTGTAGAGCAGGGTTCCAGGAGCCAAAGCTACAGTACTTATTACACGGCATTATTCACTGCTTTAACTCCTGGATGGTCAATTTATTTTCTTCAATAAACAGCTTGTTCAGGAACGGGGAGGTCCTGGCTGAACGAGAGAATGATCTTGAATGATCCTGCAGGAACTATTTGGACCTCTCTGCTCCTTAGCATGGAGCCATCAGCAGTTGGCAGAATAATACGCTTAATATAAAAATAAATTAGAAATTAGCCCGTCTTCAGGCTGGAGCTACAATGGGGTTTAGGAGATAAAACTCTTCCCTGCTGTCCCAGCCCCATTTTGGTCCCTTCTCCTGCCTATTTATCGAGGGAAGGAAGGATTAGGCCCAGGAGAAAGACAAAACATCTGAACCAGCCCTGGGGATTCACTCAGGTTTGGAAGTTTTCACAGATGTGGTTTGCCTTCTCCTGCAAAAGTCAGAGGCGTATGCAAAAAGGCAGCTCCAGCCGAGGCTTTCCTAGCTGCTGGCGCTCATAAATATGGAAATGACTTCTTTGTAGGTATACAATGGAAGGCAGTCTGCATATCAAAAAAGGACTTAGATCGCATTAGCCTCCTGAAGGTGTGTGCGGTATTCTCTTGCTCAGGATTAAGTCTTGCTCAAGTCAGAGGAATTGATGCTAGAGGATCCAGGCGTTGGGCGGACTGGATACAGTTCTGCTAGAAGTTGAATCATCTCATACGAAAAAGAGAGGGGTGCCAGGGGTGCCAGTTTGGTGCAGTGGTGAAGGCACCAGGCTAGAAACTGGGAGACCGCGAGTTCTGCCTTAGGCACGAAGCCAGCTGGGTGGCCTTGGGCCAGTCACTCCCTCTCAGCCCTAGGAAGGAAGCAACGGAAACCACTTTCGGAAAACCTTGCCAAGAAAACTGCAGGGACTAGTCCAGGAAGTCTCCAGGAGTCAACACTGACCCAAAGGCAGAAGAGGAATCATCATCATCATCATCATCATCGTCGTCGTCGTCGTCGTTTTGGCTAAAGGAATTATCATCAGCAACCAAAACACTGGCTGCTAGCTAACTCTTAAGCAATGCAAAAAAATATAAATAAATCTGAAGCTTCGGGCCTTGAGTTTTCCCATGATAGTCATACTCCTGACCCCTCTAACACAATTTTTCCTGGAATAAGGGAGAAATGGAATGTTTTTTTTTTAAACCTTTCTAGGTTTGCCTCCCCTTCGTCTCCCTCTATGATCTCTGCATACGAGGGATAGCCGTGATAGCATCAGCTTTGCATTGCATCTTACAACCCTGAGCAGCACGCTGAGGATCCTGGGATATTCAATGAGTAGTTCCTAAATAAGTGGCAACGCAAAGAAGGTCCTTGTCACGATTTATCTGTTTGCCATTCCACCACTCCCTTATATCAAACACCGAAGGGCGTACAATGATGGCTTTGAGAAGGAAAAGAAAAGGAAGTGGTTTGAGTTTGCAGAGGATCACAGAGGAGCTTCAATGAACAGCTCAGTTTGAAATGAAAAATGAACATCCCCATGTTTGCTGAGAATAAAGGGGTGGGGAGTTTCCATGCTGTCCTTCACCCTCGCAATCTTTTGAGAATCTGAACATTATCGTGGACTTTGAAGAAGCAACTCGCTCCATTGTTTGGAGTTTTTGTTTTTATTTATTCTCCTTTTACACAGAACACTGTTCTCCAACATTTTCATTTATTGATTTGATTTGATTTGTACAGTCGCCCCTCTCACAGAAGTGACTCTGGGCGGCTCACAGCAAGTAAAACAACATCAACCCAAACAGCACAGTGCAAGTAAAAAATAAGCAGATAAAACCATTTTTAAAAACCACAAAGCGTATTCCGCAGGCGAGTTACAGAAACATTCACAGCATTCAGCAGAACAACTGAATGGGTCCTACATCAATAGATGTGGTGCAAGCTATTTTAAATGTTGTCACTGGCAAGATACAGTTAATGTATGGTTTTTGTCTACTGATCTTTACAAAAGAAAAGAAAATCACAGAGATCCCTGAAGCTTAAATATTGCCCTAAAACTAAGATAAGCCATAAATAGAAAAAGGCTTATCCATGCAACCACTTGTATCCTATCACTCCTTTAGTTAAGCTTTAAAATGGCAAGAATAGTTCTGGGTCCAGAATCAGGCAGCGTATATGATCCATTTGGCGCGCTTACCCAACTCTTTAGACACGGGTGATGCAACAGCAATATCACCTATTTTTGCAATACCATCGTAGTAAGCTCTTCCAGCAAGGACCATACCTAGAGAAAGAGATAAAAATGAAAAAAAAAAAAAAGCCCTTATGTTAGTTGTACTTGAAAGTAACATATTTAACCATCAACTATATATCTTATAGATAACTCAACCTTCCCCAGGTTGGGATAGAGTGTTAATCATAGAGGGGCATCTGTGTGTTGGAGATGCCTTCTGAAGTCACATTCCACACAGCCAACAGCATGCTGGCTGGGGAATTCTGGGAGTTGACGTCCACCCACCTTAAAGTTGCCATGTTTGAAAAACACTGGCCTACAATGCAGTCAGTCAAGAGTTAAAAACTGATATGGAATATTCAGAGTTTTTCCCTGCACAAACATATTAAAATCCTATGCACTGGTGAGAGCAGCTGGCAGCTGCTGCAGTTTAGTCCGAAGCAGGTGCAGAAATTCATCTTAGAAACATCACTCTCCTTAATTGTAATGAGTTCATGATGACCATTTCTCAGCGATACCACTTTTTAGATTGAGACGGTCAGACTGGAGTGTCTGCCAGAAAGTTCCTAAGGAAAATCCTGCCTTGAAATCCAGCAACAGGGGATTTAACCTTTGGCTCTGTACTTGAACTAGAACGAGGAAGAGAAGACAGTTCTAAGGCATTTCATGTACGAACGACAATGGCGTCTGGCTCTGAACTAGGGACTGGAAGTGATGAACGGCTTCCAGCTTCTCCTTCGCAGATGCCCACAGGAAGGGGCAGTAGCAGAAGAAGAAGGAGAAATTCTTTTATTTATTAGGTGCTTAAAACTAAGCTTAGCATAGATCAACGATTGATACAATAACATATTACAATCAATTGCGATATTTTAATTGTAACATTGCAATGTAACTTAATTGTGTATGTGTATGTATGTATGTATGTGTATATATATATATATATATATATATATACACACACACACATACATACATACTTTAATATAATATAAGGTAAAGGTAAAGGTTTCCCTTGACATTAAGTCCAGTCGTGTCCGACTCTAGGGGGCGGTGCTCATCTCCGTTTCAAAGCCGAAGAGCCGGCGTTTGTCCGTAGACACTTCCTCCGTGGTCATGTGGCTGGCATGACTACACGGAACACCGTTACCTGCCCGCCGAAGCAGCACCTATTAATCTACTCACATTTGCATGTTTTCGAACTGCTAGGTGAGCAGGAGCTGGGACTAGCCACGGGAGCTCACCCCGTCACGCGGATTCGAACCGCCGACCTTCCGATCGGCAAGCTCAGCAGCTCAGGGGTTTAACCCGCAGCGCCACCGCGTCCCACTAATATAATATACTGTAATATAATTGTAATATAAAATAAAGGGCTTTCACAACATGTAATAATATTAACATCAATATAGTCAGAGAACAGGTTCATTTTAAAGCAACTTCATTGGGGCCACAAGCAAAAAAGAAAGCTTTGTTCCTGCTTTTTAAAACTTAAAACTGATTTGACTTCAGGCATAGCCTGGGGGGACTGTGCATGCTAAAGAACTGGAGCAGGTGGAAACAATCTTTTAACCACCACATGGCTGTTCTAATATGGTACCTGGGCTTGAAAATTAGGGCACAGGTGTGTGAAGCACCAGCAGGTCTGTCAAACAACTGGGTGTGCCCATTTGCAGAGGAATGAAGTCTCAACACCATCAATCGCTACTGGCAAGCAGCAAAACAGGCATTGTGCCATCATGCCTTGCGCCAAAATCCACAGGGCAAGGATGTAAGGGTGGAATTTGTATCATTTTTCAATAGTAATTTTATTAAAAGTTACAATTAAAAAAGATAAAAACTAATAGAAACTAAAAAAAGAAAAGAAAAAAAGAAAAAGTGCAGGAATGAAAAAAGAATAGAAAGAAAAATAGAAAAGAAAGAAAAAAATAATATAGTAAAGAAAAAGAAAAGAAATATATAAAGAAATGTCTTCCCCCTTCATCACAACCAGTATAAACAATTTAGTAACTTTTCACCTCTTAAAATACAACAAATAATCTCCCCTTCCCATATCCCATCTCTTATCTATAAACAAATCCTTAAAACCTCATTCAGTCCTGATCAACAAAAGTCCATTAAGGGATACCATTAACGTCTATTTTAACGTTGATCAAACAAACTAACTTTACGTTCCTTCCTTTTACTTTAACAATCTTGATCTTTAGTCCCTTCAAATAATGTCCTAGAACTTGATTTCTTTTTTTTTTTCTTTGTCCCTTCTCACAAAATTCTTCAAAGCTTTAACAAGCCTCTTTTGTAAATCCAATATAGGGAAATTATCCAGGTCACTTCCAGGGAAGAAATGGCGGACTGAAGAGGGCTGTGGTGGAATTTGCATCATGATGTCACAGCATGTCATCATGTTGATGAAATCTTCCTCTGTGGACATGCATGTCTCTGGCTGATGACTAAGGCCAGGCTAGCTGTCCCTTGACCAGAGAGACCCACCGAACAACGCATGTCACGTAACTGCTACTCTTGGAGAGATGATCCAGCATCAACAGGCATTTTAGCCAGAGTTCAGTGCTGGTTATTCAGCCCCCTAAATGGCTTCCCTTTTAAATCATTTGAAATCAAGGCTTTACACTAGTTAAGATAGAATGAGCTTAAGCTGGTTTACCTTTCTGGTCCTTCTTTTACCTTTGTTCTTCAATGGAGAACACATGCATTTGACATTATTCTATTTGCTAAGCAACTGGCATTTTTTAAACATTTACAAGAAACAGCTCCCACAGAGTAGGAAGTATATAATTTTCCTTTTCGGCAAGAACGGAGATTTTAATCTTTCTGGAGGAAGGGCATAGTTCTGCTTCACATCAAAGGCAAATCAGTTCAGCTTTTTAATTAAACAAGAGTATCACTGGGCTTGGTTGTTCCCTGTTCATTATTTCCATAATACGTTGGCACTTATATTTATTTATTTATTAGAGTCATATCCTGCCTTGTTTGTTCAGGAGCTTGGCGGGGCACGGGGAGTGCTGCTTTCTGCTATTTTCCCCTCCCATCAACAATCCTGGCAGGCAGGCTGGGCTGCGGGTCAGTCCTAGTCCAAAGTCACCCAGAGAACTTCCACTGCTGTGAGGGTGACAAACCGGGTCTCCCAGCTCCTAGTCCTGAATCACTATACCACACTGGCTCTCTAAATCAGCTTTAAGCTGGGTGGATTCCAACTCCCAGAATTCCCCAGCCAGCAATCAAATAACCCTGCAGGTACAAAATCCACATAGCACACAAAGATTCATTTGAGGAAAAAAAATCATGTTGTACGAAGTAGCAGTCATTTCTAAAATGCTGCTGGAAAGGTGCAGATATTGAACTTCATAAAAAAAATCAGAAATTTACTCTCACTGCAATGCAACTAATTAATACCTTGTTCAGATTACACTGGAGTCCTTACCAAATAGCCAGGCATACAAATAATTTAGCTGTATAAGATGTATAACTGTCCTGTACTATGTTTAAGTAATGCAATTTGCAGGGCTTTTTGTCTTTTCTTTTTTTAAATGTTAAACTAATGGGATATAAGTGGAGATTTCTCAGGCAAACAGGATTCTTTCATCTGTCTCCATCATGTTTTAATTTGCTAGTTTCCAAAAAAGCTGTTTGAGTGGAAAAATATGTCCCGCAGGCTTACTGGAGGGCAGCCGCATGTATTACTTCCGACAAATTCCCTTTAAAGTGAGGAATTGCACCATGAGGAAGAAAAAGTAATCTAAAATTATGTGTGTCCCAAACAAGACCATCATCTCTAAAAATAGACTGTCTTCTCATATGGTGCCAAACTGGGCTAACTCCAATGATACGCGAGCAAAAGGGATTTCCCCACTTTCTCCTCTCTTCTGCAGCCCTATGTATATCAAATGAATCTCAGATGAGACCCCACCAACACACTAAAAGAGAAACTGGAATTTATTTCACTGTTGGATCTAACTCTTGGCCATCATAAGGGAAGCGGAAATAAGCTTCAAAACCAGTCAAAACAGCAGAGGTCCAGTGAAATTCTCTCTAACGGCAGCAGGCCACATTGGATCAGCAGGGCAGCTGTTAGACCTTCTGAAATATCTTCTAAACATGGCTGGCTACTGTTTTGATTTTGGGGAGGGGGGTGGCTCTTGCTGGCTCGCCTTTATTTTAAGCAGCTATGTACGACTTTGGATCTCTGACAATAAATAAATAGAATTCCAATAGGATCAGCAATGACTCATCTTGAGGTCAGCATGTTATGCCTTGGAATGGGGGTTATCCAGCTGCACAGGCCATAAAATATGTTAAGCTGCTGTTGTGTCAAGACATTCCTATATGACAGAAGGTCAGAAAAAAGCTTTTGCCAAGATTGCATACCTGGTCACCTGAAAGCTCTTCTCATGAATTTCTGTTTTTTTTGTTTTTGTTTTACAAGCCTCATAAAACTGCATGGCATAACTCTACTGAAGCATGATGAACCAGACATTACAGAGGGCACCCTCTGGGACTGCTAAAATGCAACTATTCATGTTCCTCATGTGGATAAATATTCCTGAGTATTTACCAAAAATTACTGACTTTTACAGTTATTTATGCACATACAACATCTTTGCGGTAAATAAGAACTTACAGAAACCAGATCCTTCTGACTTACATCCTTAGTGCACAGATCCCTGGCCAAAAACTAATTCTATCTGATTTGTTCAGTTCTTTATTCCCAAGACAGCCTTGGGAAGCATATCCAAATCATCCGATCAATAGAAAGCCCTGGATTACAAATTCAGACAGGAAAGGATCCTGAAAAAAAATCAGGTTATTCTCAGAAAAGAGGGAGATATTTATGTTTAAAAATATCCAGAACTTCCGCTTAGTTCCTAGGGTAAATATCAGTAGTTCGTTAATAACTTTAGGGGCATACTTAACTGCAAGGCAGTTATTAGATTTTCAAACTGTAAAATTAAAATATTAGGTATGTAAAACAGACACACACATTAAAAATGTAATGGAGACTTACCATTAACAGCTTTTTCATAATTTTTCCCCAGGTTTATTAAATTCCGCAGCCCGGGATTGAATTGCTCCATAACATTCTGATGGCGAACAAGAAAACGAGGGAGAGTTAAGTCCTTCCTTAAATTAACAGAAAATTCTAATTATAAATATCCCTGTCATTTAACATTTAAAAACATATTTAGACTTTTGACCCAAAGGCCTTCAAGATGGCTTAAAATGGTTTAGGAATTAAAAAAAAAAATTGCTTCATGTCTTGACATTTATGAATTTATAAAGTTTGTTGTCTGCTTTTCATTGTACAATAACCCCAAAATGGGCTATCAACCTGTATGAGATTGTATTAGTTTAAACCCTCCAAATAAGACCGAAAGAAAAAATACAGAACAGAATGAGGCAGGGACATAAAATGCAGCGCCACAGATTCAGCCAGAAGTAAACCAGGTAAACAAGCCAGTTTTCAAACACGCACTTCCGTGTATCTTTGAAGGAATGTTTCAGCCTTAGATCTGTGCAGGATTCACTAGCTCACTTTCTTTTTTTGTAAGCCCAAATGAGATTGTCATTCTCCAAATATTTTTCCAAGAAACACTAGACAAAATGTTCGCCATCAGAATGTGATGTTAGATAGGAATCAGATATTGACACTTAATGCTTTTATCTCCCTAGCCTGGACAGGTTAGATGCCTCAAATCCTAATACTGGTTATCTAAAATCCAGATGTTTCAAACACTGATATGGTTTAGAACAGTGTTTCTCAAACTTGGCAACTGGAAGATGCATGGATTTCATCTCCCAGATTTCTGGGAGTTGAAATCCATGCATCTTCCAGTTGCCAAGTTTGAGAAACACTGGCTTAGACGAACAACTCTGTTGTCGTTAGCCACTAATTACAAGACAAATAACATACCTGTATGCTAAATGAAATAGGTCTCTGCTATAATATTTATAATCTACATCTAGATAAAGATTAATAAAATAGAACTTGCTTCTATTTTCCACAAATGTGCTTCTAATAATTTTGCCATCAAGTTTATTAAATGTAGTAAGTGTTCCTTTTTTTAAAAAAAAGTTTAATTTTCTGTCAATTGTCAGTGTTGACATATAAAAGATTGCTTTCTTTTAAATAATATCTGTTGGATAATTGGATAACAGCCCCTCTGCCTTGACTATTTTGTCTACTGCAAAATCAATGGTACTGAGTGTAAAGTGTCAAACTTCCTGTATGGATGGCTTGGTTCATACATTATACTAACTTGTAATCTGCTTCATTTTGGCTTAATATGCTGTGCAAACGTGGTCTGTAAGGTCTTTTTTAATTGTAATCTATGCTTAATTCTGGACAACGTAGCTGGTCTCATCTGTGTCTCTGACACCAGGTTGGATGCAGTAGCAAAATTTGGTTGGCGGAACACGTGCCTTGAATTTTGATCACGATGGGATGAAGACACCCACAGAGATAACATTTTTCCCTTTGCAGGTATCCAGCACTGAACTCATCCTGTTCTGAGGCTAGTAGAATAATCAGCATTCAGCTCATGCCAAGTCTGATCCATCAAAGCATTGATCCCCTCTGAGTAACTGACATCACCCTGCCATTTGGTAGATGATCTGCCTTACTGGGTTTCAGTGCCTCTCCAAGAAACCTAACTCTGGACAGGCCAAATAACTTTTCAGTCAATGAGTTTGAAATGGGTTTGTGTTACTGGATGATGGTTATGGCATTTTAGCTTGCTTTCAGAACATAATATTGCATGTATTTGAAACTATCGAACGAACGAACGAATATCTTTATTACGGTCTTTGACCAGCCTCTACAATAAAAGAAAATAGTTTAACAATTCGTTGTCAGGGAAAAGAAAAACAATAAAACAGTGAAACAATACGTCTAATTAAAAGTTTTGCGGGATTGTATTAACTTGATAAAAAATATTTGGACACCTGGTGTGTGAGTGTAGAATCAGCATCTCTTAAAAAGGAATCAACATAAAATCTGTCAGGATGACCCACAAATTCAGAGAAGGTTGGGGTGATCGGAGCATGCCTTGGGGCATCATGAAAAGGGCACCGTATGAGGACATGGGAAAGAGTTTGGATGGCTGTCATATCAATACGCAGAAGCTACGGCCAGTGTTTATTTCGCTCTGGATCTCTGGATCTCTACTCTCTACACTCAGCTGCTGTTCTGGTAAAAAGGGCAAAAAGAGCCCAAGCAAAACTTTTTCTTCATTTTTATCTATGGGAACATATAAACACAGAGGTACACACCTTCCTGGATGGAGGCATATTTTAGCTGTAAACTGCTAGAGTGTAAATTCTGCTGATTTCACCCTCTTTTTATTTTACCGCTGGGTTTAATGTGTTTCATTTATTTTTACTGAGGAAAATGAAGCTTGCTATGAAGTAAATATGCTCTTAATACCTTTTAACAGGTCAGCGTTAGCTGAGGTGCTAAATTCTAATTTATTCCCTGACATATTCAATGCTGTCAGTCTGGGAAAGTCAACCAGATTTCTCTATCAACTTTCTGCAGAAAAGAATCAAAAGAGACATTGTCCGTAACCTGCTCAATACTATTCAGATCACTGTGCAGATTAACAAATGTCCTGAAGATTCAAATATTTCTGCTGTTCTTCCTTGTTGAAGTCTTTAGCCAGCATAGCACTGCAATGCTATCACAGCATATTCTCAGCTGCTTGGAGCAAGCCAGGACAAATCTGGATGATGAAATTCTGGGATTCCCAGTTTTGAAACCAACGGATATTTTCCTCTTACGGAAGAATTCAGGTGGAAGTTTTCTCTCCGTGATTAAGGAAGACCAGGAGTGTTCAACCATGCCAAACACTCTCTCTCTTCTATCAGAACAGTATCTCACCCCAAAGATCGTAAGAATTTGGTGGGCTATTTGGGTTACAACTACAATAAGGTGCTATGGATCATAGTGGACTAGTAGAAAGAAAGTGTTTGAATAATCAGTGTAAGAGGGAGAAGGATTATTATTCTCAATTTAAATGCTTCCCACTAATAATCCTTGTGTGGCCGGCACATGATTGCTGAACAACAGACCAGCGCGTATAAATAAAAATACCCTGCTTATCATTTCCATGAATCAAGTCCGTTGTCTTCCCATGGCCTATTCTAAAATAGTTTGCCCCAAGTATTGGCGGTGGTTAAGACTTTCTGTGTTTCTCTTAAGCAACAATCTCAAGTTTAAGGACAACTGTAAACAGAGTTACTGCTGACTATAGAGAGGGATATTTCCCGAAGGTGGTTTCTCAACTTGCTCACACGGTCAACGAGAAGCCAGGAGGGAGCTCAGTGCGAGTGTTATTAAAGTGCTCTCCAACAGTAGGAATTTGCGAGATGCTTCAGATCAACTTTTTAACAGCCTATTTCAGAATATATATTTCCTGATTCTTTTTTAAAAAAATCAAACTGGTCATGTATCCTTTTGAAATAAAATCGTATTATTTTAAACGTAATTCCTTACACTGAAAAAAAAAACCCAAGGAAATAACAACACAGAGATGTCTGTGACCTGCTGTGTTTTTAAAAGATAATCAATGGCTTTAAAATGAAACAGTTTACATAAATTAAGAAAGTAAACAGATTGTGAAAGAAACTAGAGACATAAACATAAACTGGGTTAACAAAACAGATTTAATGTCACTTCCCCTATCTGATTCCCTCCAGCTCCAGATAGGATAGAAAGGATGGCAGTTCCTAGAATTTATAACAACAAAGGCGAACTAGCAAATCCTGAGAATTTTTGGAAATAAGAGTTCCAAATTGGGAGACAACCATTTAGTATCCTGATTCCCATTAAAATAGCAGGCCTGAAAGGGGCTGGGGGGTTGCATCTGATCTGCCTTTCCTTGTGTGGCCATAAAGCTGATCTTGAGCCAGTCACTCCTATGCAGTGGGCATTAAAAGGGCGACAGGGTGAAGATATGGATGTAAACCTTTCCCTGTTGCACTCTACTCCAGGGTTTCTCCGCCAGGGTTCCGTGGCACCCTCGGGTTCTGCGAGAGGTCACTAGGGGTTCCCTGGGAGATTACAATTTATTTAAAAAAATATTTTAAATTCGGCCAACTTCATATAAAAGAGGCAAGTTTCATTCTTTATTTTTAGCTTAAGAACACTGTTAGTGCATATATACAGGCCTACTCATGAAACCAATATAATCATTTCATAACTTCTGGCCTATCTTTGAGCCTGAAGGTGCAGGGGTTCTCGGAGACCTGAAAAATACTTCAAGGGTTCCTCCAGGTCAAAAAGTTGAGAAAGGCTGCTCTACTCTCAGACCCACTGGGCTGAAACATCTGGACAAGCTCCTATATCATTTTAACTGCTGCATATGCACAGCTGCACAGGATCCTTCTCTTCACCTATCCTATTTCACAGCATTGTTCTGAGTTTTGTTGGTAAACGCAGATCATGGCTCTGTCTTGAGCTCAGCAAAGGAAAACAGAGCTAAATTCTCAATAAATGCTCTGCGTAAGGAACTGCTGGAAGATGCAAAATAACCCTTTGAAAGGTGTTGAGGATCTTGCATTCTTGTTCAAATGAATCAGCACAAGTGGCCAGTAGTGTGCCCTTCATTTTGCTTTGAAAATGTAAACAAATAGTAGTGGTAGCAATTTTATTTTTCATGCACCCTGATGGACCAACTAATAAAATACAACATTGGGAAATGAATACAATAGCTTGTATTTCAGGTCACAATTGAAATACAGAGCCTTGGTAACAGGAATGGCCCATAAGATTTAAAACAATAAACAGAACCCATAGTATTTCTAAACAACAAGAACAATAATAAAATGGGCAACTGATTTGCTGCAAAGCATTAGCCTCAAGTATTGTATTTACTTGTAACAATACGTCTGGTCTTAACATAGAGCCCCAGAGGCATTCTTAGAGAATCAAAAGGTGTTGAGGGTGAGCAGAGTTTTTAGACAGCAAAGCAATTTTGGCAAAAATGAAGTTTACAGATTAAAGAGTTCTCCTGCTCTTCAAGTACGAGATAGGCTTTTGCTTTTCAAACGAAAGTTATTACAGGAGTAATACTCTGAAGACTTCAGCTTTGCTCTTTAAGACATGACACGCACCCTGAAAAAACAGTTGCCAGCACCGCATTGACAATGATCAGGAACGCATGAAGTCCTTGAAGACTGAGGTTGCTAGTTTTTAATTCAGATCTGAAGCCTTACAACAGCACCTTTAATTAATTGACTAATGCGTTAAAAAAAAACTTGCAGCAATGCAGTAGGTCACACCAACAGACACACGTTTTTAAAGGGCCCTTGCAGATAGGGCTGCAGTTCTGATACTGAATTGACTGGTGGCCTAAGGACACCGTGTCCTGAAGATTATCGCCACCTTGACCCAGCCTTGACTCTTCTTGAGATGGGGAAAGCCTGTTCAAGTAGCTGTCCCCACCTCATTTTTTTCCTTGTGGTGATTTGGGGGAGATGCCTGCTTCAACCCCGCTCCCTGCCCTGTGGGCTTTGCAGTGACAAGTTGAGAACATGGCTAATAAGGAGGCCTGAGTGCAAACAAGCAGAGAGGAGGCATTCCGTTACGGTGACCTCAGAAACGTTGGTAATCTTAATTTCTCTCTCTCTCTCTCTCTCTCTCTCTCTCTTTCCAACAACAGGAAGTGATATTTTAATGCAAAACATGGGGGGCAGGATGAAGCATGCGTTACTGACCAGCAACAGATTGGCTGATATTCCCCTGCATTCAACTACTGTACTGGTCCCAAAGGACAAATGTTGACCGACTGTCCGTTCCCTGCAAACTCTGCAGTTCTGTACACATTTGTAAACAAGCTCTTTCCCACAGCATCCTGTAACCCGAATAGATGTGGAAGCCTGTTCAATCCTTACGGTCTTCTAATTCTGGGATGAGGAGGGTAGCATGATGGAAAGCCGTCTGAAAGTGACCCATGGCCAACATGGCTGCTTTTGAGGATTCTTGCAACAAAACTAAGAGGATCTTCATACAATGATATTAAACAAAACACGGCCCGATAATTCTCAGGAAACTTAATGCAGTAATTTTCAAATTCTCCTCTAAAGTATTTTCATTTTTTAAAAAATAGGTGTGAAGAATGTTGTGCAACAGGAATAAATCTATTCTGATGGGAATCCAGTAAATGGGCCTCATGTTAAGTAAACTGGCACTCAGCCTCGAATGGAGAAGGAGTCAAAGTGGAGAGCAAATACAGATTACTTCCTTTTAGAGCTTTCTGTATCATTGGGACTTGGGGGGATTTTGTTACGACTACTGATCTTGGAATCCATATGGCTTATGGTGATCAGTGCACTTCCCGAGTAACCCATCCGTCTGTCCTTGTAGCAAATAAAGAAGATGACCTTCATGGAGATATGGAACCTGGTTGTCAAAGGGACAACCATTTTTTAAGCCTAGAATGTCCAGATAATGTTCAGAAGTGGCTCAGGCAGAAACCTCCTTAATTCATTGGAGTATAAGGAGGAGGAGGTGGTACAATAATCAGACTTGCAAGATTCTGTTATTACAGCCAATTTCAATAAAAGTAGTTTCAGCTTTCCTGTGGAGTTGATTTCTTGGCCTGCTGCGCCTAGTGGGACTGACAGTCCTACCAAGTCTTTCGGCCTGACCCATAATCATCTCCTACTTCCCAAGCCCACCTCACCTTATCAGAGAGTCTAGACCAGTGTTTCTCAACCTTGGCCACTTGAAGATGTGTGGACTTCAACTCCCAGACTTCCCCAGCCAGCCAGTTGAAGTCCACACATCTTTAAGTGGCCAAGGTTGAGAAACACTGGTCTAGAAAGTAAAAGTAGCTTTTCTCTAGCATGATTTTAACTTTCTGGCATAACGTTCTTAAGCAAATTTACTGTATGTGTGTGAATACATCTCCCCTACCTTTATCTAACCTGGTTAAGCAAGTTGGGTTAATGCAAACAATCATTCCATGATTTGCTAATCCCAGAACCCTGTCAAATTTAACACTGCTGTTTGGATTTTTCTAATGAACAAATATGCCAACCATTTTATAATTATATCTTGTCAATTAACTTTAAAAGAAGGGGAGTTTGCACAAGCACTTCAAATAGAAGTTCTGTCGACCTTGAGCAATGGAATTTGGGTAACATAATCAAACCACAACAGCCTTTTTTTATATTAGAGGATGGAAACAGGGAGGGAAGGACAACAGAGCATTCTTAAATAATGTAATACAAAACAACAGAATAGATGGTTTTATTTTTGTTGGGGCAGCCGCATCATTTGGATAGATGAAAGATTAGCCAGCTCATGTGGACGCCAATTGTCACTTCCGAGCCATACGTGAATACTTGTGAGATGCAGCTCCAAAGGGCAAAGCCTATATAATCCAACTACTGCTGACAGATTTAGCAGAACCCTTGATAAATGTATACAAGCAGAATGCTAAAATTGGTTATGCTTCCAAGTGCTTTGCACCTCCATCCAAACCCCAAACAATGTCTCATGCAGATTCTAGAGATCCTGACATTTGACAGGTCTACAAAGTAAATGCTAAGAGCTCCATTTGACATTTTGCATCTTATCTTAGTTCTGCTTGCACGATTAGTAGAGTTTGACTGGATGCTGGTTTCTGTCAACAGAGCAAGGAAATATAAATCCAGAAATAAACTTAGGTCCACTATACTCTATTGACTGAGCAAGTTGACATAAGCAGAAGAGGTTATTCAAAGGTGAAGAAGAAAAATACTTTGTTTTTCTGGAGTAGAGAAGAATTTTCAGCTTAAGCAGTCATTCAGAGTCGCTGGAAAAAGCTAGAAGGTTCAGCACGGTGCGGAACTCACTTTTAAAAACAAATTATGCAAAACCTAATATTGGGAGATTTATGTATTTGCCTGTATAAAGCAATTGCTTCTGCTTCAGTAAAATGGCAAGGCACTGCAATAGTAACTGTTCTGTGTAAATCATCCATTTATAGTTTATTCAGCCACGTTTCTGCCATGTTTTAATCGGAGCATACGTGCACACAAGTAGTACGTCATGGCAGGATAATAATTCGGATACTTTTCAATGTTGTTCAAAGCTTGGGCTTGGGCAGGGGGTTGGACTAGAAGACCTCCAAGGTCTCTGCCAACCTATGATTCTATGGTAAGTCTTCTAAGGTAAGAAGGCACAGTTTCATCTTGGCCAAAAATAACAATGCAGGAGACCTCACTACTAACGTAAACGCCAGCTCATTTTGTACCTATACTAAACTGTTACCGAATTAGAAACTTCTAGAGTGGCAGTGTTTTGAAAACACGGAATGGGTGGCGCACCTTTCCCAACCGATCATCCCTTTTAGAACGGTGTAATGTGTAATAAACCCCTTTCTCATGCTAAGGAGGATCTCAGTAATGCTCAAGGAGCGTAGAACAGAATTCTTTAAATGTTCTTTAGACAAAGGAAGTGTGGGAACAGCCTCCTCCTAACTAGGAAAAGAGTCGCTGGGAGTCGGGCAGCATATAAATTTATGTTATTATTGAAGGAAATCAGCCAAGTGTTCTGGAACATTGGATGAAACATCAATATTGCGTCTAGTATTGCATGTCTGTAGGTCCCAGCTGTCAAGACAACATAGTTCTACAACTACTGGGGGTTCAGGGGCAGGGGAGGGAGGAGTTTGACCGCTTTTCTTGACCCAGGCAGAGGTTCAGCCTCTCAATTTGCCGCATTTGGACTGTGCAACAGGAAACAAGAACATGACCTCATAAGGAGCCCTTTGGGTTTGGATATTAGCAAAGCGCTGACATAATTATTCAAAGTCAGGTAACTGATCATCATTTAGACCGGTGTTTCTCAACCGTGGGCCCTTTAAGATGTGTGGACTTCAACTCCCAGAATTCCCCAGCCAGTAAGGGTGGCTGGGGAATTTTTTTTTAAGCAAGGCTGGCTGGGGTATTCTGGGAGTTGAAGTCCACACATTTTAAAGGGCCCACGGTTGAGAAACACTGATTTAGACCATTTAATGTACATGTCCCTGGTGGGGGGAACAGGCCAGATTCCAGGTTCCTGAAACTGTACATGGTTTCTGTCCTTTATTGCTTATGAATATGTGACTTATTTTATTATGGCTTAGAGTCAAAGCAAATTAACCTAATCGTTATCTTAAGGGCCATGCCCAACAACTTACCATAATACATATACCCTTAATTTTGTTATGAGCAGCAGTGATGAATCAAGTCTTCTCACGTGCCTCAAGGGCAATAGGGAACCTGTTTGTATACAGGGCTGCCTTTAATAGAGGGCTATTATACAGTCCAAAGGCTGAGCACCACTAGAGGGCAGCAGAGCTGACTCTTTCTGTATCCCTCTGCTGCCATCCAGTGGCTATCTGGATTTCTGCAGCCTCAGATATGGTCGCCAGATTCCAGCCCCTTCTTTGCAGGGCCCAGAGCTTCCTTTAACCACTGTTGCTGAAAACAATTGTGGTGCAAGACCCACAACAGAGGTAACACGCTTTTTATTGAAAAGGCAACACTGCCAGTCAAAGGAAAAGCCACTTTCACTCTCTTTGCCTCATGATCCCATCCCCTGTGTCTCCTGGCCTCACAAACACATCAGGTGCAGCCCCTGGCCTTCAAAAGGTTGCCCATCCCAGCCTTAAGGGACATGTTTGCTTAATCATGGTATACTGAATAAACCAAATCTGGGGAGATTTGTAATGCAGTGCTAAGCCATTAAAGCACAGTTCCTAAATCACAGTGGCTGGATTTACAGAACTGGCTAAGCTAAAACCAAGCGACACGCGTTACGTGTTAGTGCCATGTGAGAACCTCAGAGCCTCTTCAAAGAACTGGGTTGTAAATGCTGAGCCTTTCCACGACTCCGTGTCCTTGGTGTCCTCTCTAGCTACATGACAATGATTAACATTGGAAGGCGTCCCATCCGCAGAACCTTCAGGATCACGTTTCCTTGGGCCCATCTCATTTTCTCTAAGCCAGTGTTTCTCCACCTTGGCCACTTTAAGATGTGTGGACTTCAACCCCCAGAATTCCCCAGCCAGCCGTGCCCCCTGGGGAATTCTGGGGGTTGAAGTCCACACATCTTAAATTTGCCACAGTGGAGAAACACTGCTCTAAGCCCTTTGATGGTCTATTCCCCCAAACTTCCCTTTGTAGAACAAGCACGTTCCTTGTCTGAGCAGTACCACCACGTAGTACCACCACTCAGCACTTGCCCCTGTGAGTGCTTTTCCCATGCTACCAGAGTCCTTCTGATTTTTGGCCCCATGCCTGAGAGACACCTCTTAGTACACAGCATGCCAACAGTGGAGGTTTCCATGTACAGAATATGGATTGCAAATGCTTATTCTCTTTATTTGTGTTGAGAAGATTGATGACACTTTCCCTCTTCTTTTCATCAGATGAACCCTTACTTTAGAAGACTCTCTGTCCCAGGTGAGACACTTCAGTTAATACCAAGAGTTGGATTTTTTTTTTTTGCCTTTTGATATCGAGTACTCTAGAGAGCATATCACCTCTTATAAAGACTGGAGACCTGGAACTCACAAGGCAACGCATTCTTTGTTAAGGAGGACTACCGCGGGCACACCTCATCTGATACGCATTATAAAAATGGATTAGCACCATTTCCCTTTCTGAGTAAACAAAAAGTCTCCCTTGAGCCATGGAGACTTCAAGGAAACATTTGCACATACTGTTTTCTTCTGCTGACACCTCCAACCACTTATATTGATGAGATTTAACCTGCATTACCTGGCCAACCAACCTGTCTTAATCCGGAAAAATTTCTACCCTTCAACTCCCCACATCATCACTCCCATAAATTTCCTTTTAAATTCCACTAATGTAGGTCAAAGCCATCTTTTTTTTCCCCCAGCTTGATGGTGGGGTTTCATGATCAGGAGAGAAATTATTTTCAAAGCCACAGGTGCCTTTCCCTGACCCCACCCACAGTGAGAACTTAATGTGCATCTCCTGCCAGATAAACACACCCTCTGTGTGAGTCAGCCTTTTTAAAGTTAGCCAACAAGCCTATGGAAAGGGGCTGACTCACAAGTCGCAGGAGGGGCCACATCCTGCTGGTTTTCGAGCAGAATGCTTCAGGCTTAAAATCTGGCAGAGGGGACCCCGGGGATGGGAGAGAATTAGAAATGGAATCGAAAAGAGTTGAGATCAAGCAGGCTAAACAGAAGAGCTCCTGGTTTAAGTCAAAGGCCAAACCCTGGTTTTTGGCAAAGAAGGGCGATGTTTTCAGACAAGGATGGTGATGGTTTGCATAGAGAAGGTTCTTAGTTCTAAACTTAAAAATGATTATTAAAAATGAGCACTCACAAGCAATACTCCAAATTGGCTTTTGAGCCTGGAGAACCACTACAGGTAGTCCTTGCTTAACAACCACAATTGGGACCAAAATTTGGGTTGCTAAGCGAAGTGGTCAATAAGCGAATCTGACCCGATTTTACGACCTTTTTTGCAGCAGTTAAGTGAATCACCTGCGGGCATTAAGCAAACCACATGGTCGTTAAGTGAATCACACAGTTCCCCATTAATGTTGCTTGCCAGAAGCCAGCCGGGAAGGTCGAAAATAGCGACCAGGTGACCATGGAACCCTGCGATGGTCATAAATGCGAACCAGTTGCCAAGTGCCCAGATCATGATCACGTGACCGCGGGGACACTGTGATGGTCACAAGTGTGAGGACTGGCTGTAAGTTATTCTTCTCAGCACTGTTGTAAGTCCGAACCATCACTACACGAATGGTAGTTCAGTGAGGACTACCTGTACTAGTCAAGGTAACTGTAACGAAGACCAAGAATCTGTTTCTGTTTTTCTAATGTTCCCATGTGCATTTGTACCCAATGGGGCGTGAACTGAACATGTGCACTGGGAAATGGAAATGACCTCAAAGATCATCCGTTATTGTTGTTAGTTGCCATCGAGGCCAAAGTTTCTCAACCTGAGCAACTTTAAGACACGTGGACTTCAAGTCCCAGAATTCCCCAGCCAGCCAGTTGAAGTCCACACATCTTAAAGTGGCCAAGGTTGAGAAACACTGGTCTAGAAAGTAAAAGCAGCTTTTCTCTAGCATGATTTCAACTTTCTGGCATCAAGTTCTTAAGCAAAATTACCGGATAAATAAAGAGAATAAGCATTTACAATCCATATTCTGTACATGGAAACCTCCACTGTTGGCATGCTGGGTACTAAGAGGTGTCTCTCAGGCATGGGGCCAAAAATCAGAAGGACTCTGGTAGCGTGGGAAAAGCGCTCACAGGGGCAAGTGCTGAGTGGTGGTACTACGTGGTGGAACTGCTCAGACAAGGAACGTGCTTGTTCTACAAAGGGAAGTTTGGGGGAATAGACCATCAAAGGGCTTAGAGCAGTGTTTCTCCACTGTGGCAACTTTAAGATGTGCGGACTTCAACCCCCAGAATTCCCCAGGGGGCATGGCTGGCTGAGGAATTCTGGGGGTTGAAGTCCACACATCTTAAAGTGGCCGAGGTGGAGAAATGCTGCTCTAGGCCACCCTCTTCTTGCATGAAATCTGCAAAGGCAGTGAAATTATCTTTCTCCCAGTCCTTCAAGTATGCTTGCTAGGAGCAGTCCCTGATAAGGGTCCTTGACAGCTATGGAGAATGATAGAGAAGCAGCAGGATCTTTGCCAGTGCGAGATGGGTAGATTTGTGTGGTCACTCTGTTCGTAAATAATGAGGCCGACTCGGAAGACTGTACTGTGCGCATTTTTCCTTGCGTTATCCAAGTTCCTTCTTCTGACCCTGAAGCCTATCATTATAAAAGCACCTTTGCCCAGAAATAAATCCTATTAGGGTCATCGAGGGCTTACTCCTAGGTAAATGGAAGACAATTTGCAGCCCAAGCTGACAAAAAGATGGAAACAAGAGAAGAAGGTTCAGGTCCATTCGGCTATTTAGTTTAACGCACTGAATAAACCTGGATTTTTTTTTCTAGGGTGGGTGGGTTTCCAGATGTGCTTGATTATAAATCCTTGCAACTCCAATCAGCACAGCTCAGGTGTGTAAGACTACAACTCCCAGATTCTCATCATCCCTGGCCCGCACAAGCCTCCAACTGTGTGTCCTTCTAGGTCTGAGAGAACTACAATTCCCATCATCTCCAGCTAAAAAAAACGACAGGGACTGTAGCCCCACCTGCATCTAGCTGGGGAAGTTGCTTTAACTTTTCCCTCACCTTCTAAAATTGCGAGGAGGGGAAAGAAAGTGTGCAAAAGAAAAGAAACATGCACAAAGACACCTATAGCACCCCGAACTTTTTCACCAACAAGATCTCTCGGACTGGCTATAAAAGCGAACAGCAGTCGGTACAAAGCAATAAGTAATCCATAAGAAACAGGACCAGCAGATCCAGAACAACAGCAGGAAATAAAAACATCATCGCATAACCCCCCCCAACAATTAAAAAGCAATATATTCTCCCCCCCACCACAGCATCAGACCAAAGTCACCAAAGAAAAGAGCAATAAAGCAGTAACAGTAAATTTAAACAGCCACTGGCTTTTTTTTAAAAGTTACATCAAAAAAATCTATCCGTGGTTGCCTTTACGTGATTTTTCTGTTGTGTTTTTTTTTAAAAGTCATTTCTTGAATTACTCCTTTTTTAAAAAAAACAAAAAGTCTATCCCTGGCTGCTTTAAAAAGGAGCAATTCAAGAAATGACCTAACAAAACAAAAAGAAAACTCGCGTGAAAGCAGCCCCGGAGAGAAAGGCTGAAAAAGGAGCAATTCAAGGAGTTTCGGGTTTTTTTTTGTTTTTTTTTAAAGTCCCATGAAAGCAGCCAGGGCTAGAATTTTTTTTTTTTTTAAGTACCAATGCAAGGCATGACTTTTTACTGAAAAAAAAATAAAAGAGAAGAAGAAAAACGACATGAAAGCAGCCAGGGACAGCAAAGTATTAAAAAGGAGCCATTCAAGAACTGACTTTAAAAAAAAGAAGTCACAGGAAAGCCACCACAGGTAGAATTTTTTCTGTTCAAGGAGCCGTGGAAGAAATGACTTTTAAAAAAGAAAGAAGGAAAATCCCAGGAAAGCAGACGCGGACGGAACTTTTGGCTCGCAACCGCCCGGCGGCGCATGGAAAAGCCAATAAAAGGGCGAATAATAGAGTTTTCCTCGAGCTGGGGCGGGGGGAAGCCCTTGTGGATTTGGGGGTCGCTTTCTCCCCTGGGGGGAACACCCGGCGTTGGGGGGCCCCTCCCTGCCCCCGGACGCCCCCCCCTCACCTTGTAGGTGCTCTCGGTCAGCCTGTTCACCTCCTCGGGACCCCGCGACATGACGGCGGCGGGCGGACGGGCTCCCCTCCGGGCGTGAGGCGGCTCCGCGCCTTCTCGGGGGGCCCCGGCGGAGGGGGGCGCGACCTGGCTCGCGCGGCGGCGCAGCTGCCCTCCCGCCTCGGCCGGCGCCCTCCGCGCCAACTGTCAAACTTGCGGAACCGGCCACCTCAGCGGCGGGAGGGACGGAGGGCGGGCGGATCCTCCGGCGCGCGGCCCCGCCCAGCCCCGGCGGCGGGGCGGGGTGGGCGGAGCCGAGGGAGGGGCGGCGCAGGGGGAAGAGCCGGGCCGCCCTGAGGGGAAGGCTGGGCGCGGCCGCCGCCTTCTTTTCCTCGCCCTCGTCCTCCCCCGCCTCCGAGGGGGTCCAGCGCCCCCCTCCCCGCTGGGCTAGGCCTGGTTGGGACGCGGAAGAGAGACCACCAGGAGATGCCCGGGCGGGCTGCGTGACCCTTTCGAGAAAGTCCAGGAGCGGTGCTGCCCTCTGGCGGAGTTCTGAGGCTAAGACACTTTAGGAAGCAAGCGGGTGGGTGGGTGAGTTCAGCCCTAAGTGGCGCTGTGGGAGAGGGATCGTGGGCAGTGCCCGCGGAAAAGGGCTAAGAAGCCCCTCTCTCCCGCCGTATGAATCAAGGCACCTTCTTTGCTGTCCCTTTCGGACTTTCCCTCGTTTGCAACTTGAGCTTTTAATTGCATTAATGAGATACTGTGTTGGCTTCACTTTGGAGCCCCCCCCCACCAGTCTCTTCTGATTGATAAATAAATTCTGAGTGCTAAATAAACAGGCAGCCTGGAGGAACGCCAGTCCTTGCGATTGAATAAAGTATGTCCATAGGGATATTCATGTATGTCCTATTTCTCTAAACCAGTCCTTCTCAAAGTGTGGTCCAAGGACCCGCGGGGGTCCCCCGAGACTCTCAGGGCTCCATGAAATCGAAATTATTTGCCAGCCTCTGTTGAAAAAGAATACAGTATTAAAATCCCATCCAGTTTAAGAAACACTGCTCCAAACCATGGTTTGGTTTATCCATGTTTTACTGCATAGAGCACAGTTCCTCAGGTTTGCACAATAACACAGAGTAAGCTTGTCGACAAAACTTGGTCTTTACGCTTGGTCAAAACCAAGCATAGGACCATAATCCTGCTTCCCCAGTGGTAGGTCCTGTGGATCTCAATAAATATTTGGATTGCTTGGCAATGATATAATCCTGTGCCTTGAGCAGAAAAGACTTGAGTTCACACCCAGGATAGGCTTAACAGTGCTGTGATTAATCCTGGCTTATTTATTGATCGATTTGATTTGACTTGATTTCTATTGCCGTCCATCTCAACAAGCGACTCTGGGCGGAGTACAATCCTAAAAACATAAAACGATTAAAGCAATTGTTCAAGGTATGGCATCCTGCAGCTTACAAGCTGCCCTTACATGTAAAAAAGGGGGCGGGGCTTTTGCAGAGAGTTGGGGCCACCATCCTGACTTCTTTGCATTTTTACACCCCTGAACAGCAGGGGTAAGCCGGAACCAAGCCGAACAAGCTTTGGGTGAAAAAGGCCATTGTGGCCAGAGATGGTTTAGAGCTGAATTGCTTGGAAGTGCTACCTTTATCTGGCATTTGAACCTGAAATCTGGGCAGAAAGAGGAATGCTGCTTGTGAGGCTTGTTCACTGGGTTGAGGCAAGGTAAGTACAAATTCCAGAGGGCTTCTTCCTGTGTTAACTTTTCACAGAAACCACCTGAAACGCAAACAGATTTATGGTGGCGGCAGTTCTTAGCTGCTGGAGCCTGTTTTTCAGGCTGCAAACAGCAGATCCTTGTTTGCTGCAGCCAGAGAATCCCTGACTTCAGTGGCCGAGTTCTCACGACACACTTACCCGTATGTAATATTGCTTCAACTGTAAATTGAGCTGGGGGGATACAACAACCTAGACTATGATAGCTTTATTATTGGTTTTACTGTACTCTGCCCAGAGTCCCCTTGTATGAGATGGGCAGCCATATAAATTTGGTGAATAAATCAATAAGATAAAATGACTTAGTTAGGTTGTCTGGGGTTACATTTGTCACGTAGCAAAATACCCCCTTGTGTTATTTGTCTGCTTGTGACATCTTCATCAGAGGCAACTGAATAAACCCCAGTGGGCTGGATGCACCCTTTGGGCTCATAGAAAAAAGGGTAAGCAAGTTTGTGGCCCTTTGGATATTCCCCAAATGCCCTCATCTGTTGGCCCTGCTGGTTGTGGCGGCTGGGCATTGTAGTCCAGCAACATCTGGAGGACAAGCAGTTCCTCACCTGAACTTTGCGCATCCCATGAACCTGTTTTAGTGTGATGGGCCAACCCAATCCTGGGAGCTACATTCGCACATTGCACTAAGGTGCAACGTGGTTGAGTTTTGCCTTAAGGTATTGCAAGAACCCAGAGTCACTTGTTGAGATGGGCGGCTATAGAAATCAATCAATCAAACAAATAAATAAATAAAGTTCAGTGCAGTGTTTCTCAACCTCAGCAACTTTAAGATGCGTGGACTTCAACTCCCAGAATTCCCCAGCCAGCATGGAGAATTCTGGGAGTTGAAGTCCACGCGTCTTAAAGTTGCTGAGGTTGAGAAACACTGGCTTTGTGTGTTAGGTAAAGGCACCCCAAAAGGCATTATTAAATAAATTACAGTTAGACAAACCATGGCTTGGTGCAGTGTGTGAATTCGGCCATGGGGCTGTTTTACCCACATGCTGGAAGATTTTAAAGTGCGGCCAGGCGGTTACCTGACTACATTTGAGATCATTTTAGGAGCTGAAATTGTCGTTTTGCAAAAGCAGCTGTGGAATCTTGGGGGTTGCCCAGACTGGTTGTGTGTGGGGTTGCCAGAACAACAACAACAGGGTGATTTGTGTTGCTGCGGGCGAATTTACGCTGCACTCGACTTGGAAAGTTAGCTTCAAAACTGCAGAGGGCTGGCTGGTTTCTTCACTGGGGGGGGGGGGGGTGCGCGCGCACGCCTGTCTGTGCTTCTCATGAAGGACTTGCCATTGATCTATGAGCGAGTCATGCGTGTCAGTGGGCTGCTCCAGAGAGAGGTGCCATCTCCCTGTGTTTTTCAGGAGAGAGACCGTGCGTTCAGGGGTGAGCAGCTTGTACCATCCTGAGCAGCCAAGTGTCAACTCGACATTGTGGACCAAGTGAGTGTGAAGGACAAAGTGGGCTGCAACCGCGGAGGGGCCAACAGACTGAACTATCAATCAGGGAATCCACGGTTAGACTCTAACCTCTGGCTGTGGTGCAGATAAGTCCTAAAAGATGCAGCTCTGAGAATTCCTATTTTTTTGCAAAATTTAGCAAAAAGCCTTGCCGTTTTCTAAATATCCTGAGATGTGTGTGTATGTGGGTTGTGGGGGTGTGTGCATGCTGTGGCTCAGTCCTAAAGCAACCACATTTGAACCACGGTCCCCTCTTTGCCAACTGATGTGTGGCTGTGCTTCCCGCTGTGCCTACAAGGATTGTTTGACAATCTCTGGGATAAATGCATTGCACTTCCATAACATCATTTGTTATTTTAGCGGGCTGTGATACGCAGATGTAGAATGGCTGCCTTAGAGTAACGCGCACATCTCTCATTTTTTCCCTGATCGGTTGAGAGAGGAAGTGGAGAAACATTCATCTTTTACTTAATCGGTGTTTTCTCACATTATCAAACCGGCATTCTGTACTGCAAGCAAGCTGTAGGTAACAGCAGCCACACATGTAAATAGCAGAAGCAAAATAATATAATGGCTGAATTGTGCTAGCGGAGGAACTGATCTATTTTTCTCCTCCTTTCTCAGTGATCCTTAGCATTGTGCAAAGCCAGCCTGCAGTTTAGTGCAAAGTATAAACCCAGCCAGTTGTAATTGTAAATAAATGGTGGCTTAATACACAGTAAACTCAGTTAAATTCTGAAAACTGGGGATCTTCTGAAGTTGCTAAATGCGGCTTCTCAATCATCTGATCTTCTACAGCCTTAATTCTCCTTGGTGGCTTTGTGCTGGTCATCCAGGAAATGACAGTCTCATCGCTTTTCCCCATTCCATTGTACAGGCTGTCCTCGTTTAGCGACCACAGCTGGGACTGGCAACTCGGTCATTAAGCAGAATGGCCGCTAAGTGAAACCGCAACTGTGCTTATGATCTTACTTCAGTTTTCTTTTGCTTTACAGACCTGCAAAGGTCATAAATGCAAAGATCGGTTGTAAAGTTGCTTTTCCATCACCGTTGTAATGGTGAACGGTTGCTAAACGAGGCAGTTGCTAAACGAGGACTACCTGTAAGCTACCCCTCCACTCTTTTTATAGGTGGAGAAAGAAATTCTGCTGGAGTTCCCCGTTTCTGTCGTTACTGGACACAGTTCCCTCATTCTGTTCACTTTCACTCTCATTGCAACGTGAGTGGCAGTAACCACTGGCCTCACTGTCCCACATATGCTGGAGTACAGCTATCAAAGAAGTGAGGGCTTAAGTCCTGTCTCCATCTAGTTGCTATCTTCTCATATGCTCTTATATGCATACAAATACCGTTCTTGTTGCTTTAACATTCTAGTGCACCAATTCTAGCTCAGGGTAGCTAAAACCTAGTATATAAAGCTTTTCCAGTGTTGGTTGGGAAATACGAGAAGGGTTTGTGGGCCGTGGTAGTGGGGGCATGACTTGGTCTTGCTAGAATAATAGGGCTGTTTGGGGTCAGGCGGGATCCTTATAAAAGACAATTTATTCAAAAATGACGTTCTGTCTTCACCTTTCCAAATGCTAGCTGTACCCATTTCCCTGGTTGCTGTGGTGGGTCACTGGCGGCAGAACAATACAAGTGGACTGAAGACTTCCATGGATCTCAGGAAGGAGGTAAATGTTCAGGTTTCAGGAATTGTAAAACTAAATTGTCTCAGTAGATGGAAGTTGTTGTATAACGTCACAGTTGCCTTCAGGGTTCTGTGCTTATATGAGCCTTGCACTGATTACACCCAGAAGCGATACGGTGGGTCCATAAACACAAGCTTTAGTGCTCGTAGACCGAGGCCAGTAGGATGGGGCAGAGCTAAGATGGCGATGGAGCAGCAGCGTCCCTGCTGAGCTCCTCACGATGTTTAATTTGCTCTATCCGTTGTTATATATAGCCTAGCTACACATCTTAATTTGTATCTAGCTTTATTTCATAAACCCATTCTCCGCAAGAGATATTCTAAAACTGAACACCAAGTTCTTTAAACATCATACAGGCTTCAGTGATGCTACGTCAACGCTGAAGCAATGGGGAAGAACGAGAGACGCAACAGGACAAGCCCGGGCTCTCAGCCCCTGCCCCAAAGAGCAGAACAGCCAAAAACCAATGACTGCATGATGGACAAAAAAAACTTTGATAGACCAAGGCCAGTAAAGCTGATAAACAGAGCAAAGCGTTGGATGTAGGCATAGGCAAAAGGAGGCAGAGAGGTTATATCAGGGTTTCTCAACCGGGGTCCCGTGGCACCCTCGGGTTCCGTGAGAGGTCACTAGGGGTCCCTTGGGAGATCACAATTTATTTAAAAAATTATTTCAAATTAGGGCAACTTCACGTGAAACAGGCAAGTTTCATTCTTTATTTTCAGTTTAAGAACACTGTTAATGCATATAGACAGGCCTACCCATGAAATGAATATAATAATTTTGTCACTTCTGGCCTAGCTTTGAGCTTGAATGGGCAGGGGTTCCTTCCCCGAGGCCTGAGAAATATTTCAAGGATTCCTCCAGGGTCAAAATGTTGAGAAAGGCTGGGTTATATACTTAATATATTTTCCCCACACCCTTCTTCCCGTAAAGAATTCTGATGTCTGGTTCCCAGGTGATTTCCCGTCCTGGCAATTTATAAAGTGGTTCCTGTTCAGCAATTATACTGGTTCTTTATCATGTTCATTCAGGTTATCATGTGGTCTGATGGGCAATCATCAGACTTCTCTGTTTGAACCTTGGCTGCTCCAGTGAAATCCTCTGATGGGTTGAATACCATTTCCCTATATAACTTGTTCTCCTGAATTAGGTTGGTGAAATGTATTTGTGTTGATTTCTCAAGTATTGGATTTTTTTTTAAAAAAAGCTCAAATTCTTTCCATCCCACATGAAAAAAATGTAGATTTTTAGTATGTTCTAATAAAAGAGGAAACCAAACTATTGTTACCACCACCACCACCTCCCCATCCCCTTCCCCTACTTCCAGTCTATATTATGGTCATAGACCAGCATATTATTTCTCCCTCCTCCTCCTCCTCCTCAATTCAATTAACAGAGTATATTTCATTTGCCTTTTCTCTGGCTGAAGGCTGTTGGGGAAGAACAATTGAAATAGCCCTCGAAATTCAGTAATGCCAAAGACACCGAGATTTAAACCCAAATTCTAAAAAGGCAATTGCGTGTACCACAAAACCCAAAATCCTAAGGTTTTTTTCCCATTCTCACTGAAATCTTTGAATTTGAATTTTTTTTTTTTTAGAAAACTTGGTGAAAATCTTACTCATCCCACTCTTGACTCTGTGTACTGAAAGTTAATATTGAAATATTTAACGACTTAAAATATACAGTATTTCTATAATAAGGACCAAGCTGTCAGAGTAAAAGAAAAATAAATGCTTGCTAGAATGACTGCCAAATTCTACTTCCTTCGCTGATGTAGTGGAGGTGGTCCAGATGGGACAGGTAGAGAAACAGATGTAGATCTGTAAATCCCTTTCAGCCTTGAGATTTTCACCTTTCATAGACTGGTTTCACACGTTGCAGTGAGGCATTGGTTGCTTGCTGTTGGACGTGAGGGTGATCTGGCTGCAGCATCTGCTACCCCATTGATTGGCAGGGTGGATTTGGCTGACCTTGCTGGCTACGTGGCCGTCCCCTTCTTCCCTCACCAATCCGTGTGCAGTCCCCCCTCCCAAAACTTGGGAAGAAGATGACCGTCCTAGATCAGCCTTTCTCAGCCTTTTGACCCTGGAGGAGCCCTTGAAATATTTTTCAGGCCTTGAGGAAGCCCTGCACATTCAGGCTCAAATTGAGGCCAGAAGTTACAAAATTATTGTAGTTGTTTCATGTATAATTTTTCATTCTCAGCTGTCACTTCTTTTTTGGATTGTAGGCTTTAACAGTTATTTATAGTGTGGTTTTTTTATTTTTAAACTATATTGCTGCCTGAGTCCCTGGCAAGAGGGGCAGCTACATACACATATACATATACATATACATATACATATACATATACATATACATATACATATACATATACATATACATATACATATACATATACATATACATATACATATACATAGATAAAGGTAAAGGTTTCCCTTGACATGAAGTCCAGTCGTGTCCGACTCTAGAGGGCGGTGCTCATCTCCGTTTCAAAGTCAAAGAGCCGGCGTTTGTCCGTAGGCACTTCCATGGTCATGTGGCCGGCATGACTACACGGAACGCTGTTACCTGCCCGCCGAAGCGGTACCTATTAATCTACTCACATTTGCATGTTTTCGAACTGCTAGGTTGGCAGGAGCTGGGACTAGCCACGGGAGCTCACCCCGTCACGCGGATTCAAACCGCCGACCTTCTGATCGGCCAGCTCAGCAGCTCAGCGGTTTAACCTGCAGCGCCACCGCGTCCCTATACATATACATACACATATACATACATGTATGTATTTATACACACACACAAACACACACACAGACACACACACACCACAGACATACTGTATATATATACAGACGCATCCCTCTGTTTATTATGCTAAGCTGTACTTGTGTGATTCCCATATCACCCTAAGCCAAAAACTAACAAACCTCATTGTTACTTACTATGTGCAAACCAGATCACTGGGTAGAAAAAGCATTATTTGGACACTGGGGGAAAACAGTGTATTTCAGGATGAGGTGAAGCAACCGGATTAAATATCAGGAAAACCCACCCAATTTGCAGTCTTCAAAAACTGATGTTATTGGGCTGTTCTAGTGGAGTGGTGTAGCTGAAGTTGGGGAAAATGTTTCACCAAAAGAACAGAAGCGGGAGTAGAAATAGCAGATTTGTAATTTCATACAAATCTATTGTGCTAAGTAAAGAAACTTTTCTTTTTTTAAAAAAAGACCCATGGCTGAGAAAATGCTGTGCTAAAAATACATTTTCTTTCAAGTGGCTTTAGCTCAGAAACAAAAACACAGAGGAATGTTTACTCCCTTGTCTTGGAAACATTGCTGAAAGCACAGTAAGAATTTACTGAAACAATCTGCTGTCTTTTTAGAGTTTTATGGCCAGTGTTTGTGTTTTGAAATACAGCCTGGACATGAGACAAATCTATTTATTTTATGGCTTTGGATGTGAGCACAGTTTTGATTATTAAACTAAACACAGGAAAATATTTTATGGAGAATGTTTGGGAATAATTTATATCACGCCTGTATACTTAAAACGTACCATTGAATAATAATTTATAGCTTTGCTCTAATTGTCCTTAAGCGTCTTAAGGAGCAATAAAGTCTAATTTTTTAAATATTTAAAATGTCTAAGTCCTTGCGGCATGTAAAACAAATCTTTTAATTCAAACTGCAAATGTGTCTGAAATTGCTGAATCAAGTGCCTGCGGTTCATCTGTTGGTGAAGTCAGCCAGCAATGGAAAATTTGTAGGGCAATGACTGAAAGCTGCTGCCTTGCCCTGAGCCCATGTCCACTGCTCAAATCTAAATAATAATAATAATAATAATAATAATAATAATACATTATATGCTGTCCAACTCCCAACTCTGGACAGCTGGATCATCCCTCATCTCTCCAACCAAATTTTCAGGGGCACAAGGGGGTGCATATATCCATTCCTCAGACAGATGTGCTCAATTGTATTTAACCCTATCAATGCATGTTTTTGACCATGAAGAACAAATCTGGAGTACAAAGTGCTATGTGTGAAGTGGTCCTTAAGAATTTGCTAATCGAATACACCAACCTGCTTCTCCAGGGACATCTTAATGTTATAGCGCTTACTGAGTGTTTAAAGATGTCTAAGTACATTACACATAAACCTTACAGCTGTTGAGGTCTTGTCCATGCAAAGAGAAGCTGAGATGGTAACCAGTACATTCCTTGGATACCTTCCTCCTGACAACAGGGAGCTACAGGCTGATCCTCCAAATAAAAACAGTTCTTTGGGTCGAAAATTGGCATGTCCAGCAAAGGGGTGGCTACAGTCCCCCACCCTGACATCTAATTCTGTGTCTTCAGTTTTTGTTCTTTGTAAGGATACTTTGTCATTCTTATGAACCCCCCATCGGCAACCGTACAGTCCAAATACAAGTCTACTGCTTTATCGGCTTATGTGGAAACTCTTCCTAAACTGACCCCGGCAACTGGGCTGTATACAGTTTTCGTGAAGTGAGCAATATGGCACCAACATTACTAGATCTGAGCTAAGTGTAGCTGTTTGTGATACTACCAGTTCGAAGGTCCATGGGGCTCAACTAAGCTTATGGCTATTAAAGCTGAAATTGAAATCTTTATATTGAAATCAACATGTCACCCAAGTTAATTCACATTTGATAGACTGATTGACTATGTGCCATCAAGTCAGTGTTGACTCTTAGTGACCACATTAGATAGATTTTCCCCATGATGATCTGTTCCTAACCTGGTCCTTCAGGCCTTCCAATTCATATTACCCTCATGTGTGCATGATGCTAACCCAACAGAGGGGTTGGGTGTGTGAATATAGGCAACTGGGATTAAGTGAAGCAGGGCATAGTACAGTATACGAATGCAGCCACTGGCTTCACTACCACCATCCGCAGTTATGTTCACAGGAGGAATTGAAGCTTTGTACATGGAGATCAGCTGCTTTGTTTGACAAAACATGGACCTGGAGATGCTTAATTTATTCTGACCATTTGCTTTCTGTCATTCTCATTCATGATGAACCTGTGAAAGAAACCACATGGCAGATAAGCTTGATGTGAACATTTTGTGCCCCCACAGATGTTTTTTTTTAATTTAAGATTCAGAAAATACTTACATGTTCCACTGATGTAGAATTTAAGGCAGCAAAGCATATATTTCGAATATTCATTTTCTTCATAACATACAAATGCCATTCTCATCTTTGGATAACAGGTGGAAACATCAGCCATTTTTGGGTCATATTGTGAAAAGGTGCATGAGTGGAGGGTTTGCAAAACTTTGGAGTTCTTTAGAAACTTATTATCTTCATGGGCCACTAGGTGGTGAGCAAGTTTTGCAAAAGAGAGCCAGAAGTGATTACTTTCAGTGTTCTTGAAATTTACAGGCATCGGCTTGCTTGCTTTTTCCTAGCAAGCTTTGAGAGAGCCTTTGTTGCAATCTAGCACTACTCTGTTCTTGGAAGGGCCCAATATGTACCTCCATCCAAAAAGGTGAACAGCTTCAGCTCTTTAAGCAACCGGCACTGGAGAATGCTTGGTCGTCACTGATAGGCAGCTGCTCTGAGTACCATTAAAACAGGACTGTATTTCAGTTGTGTACATTATGAGTAATCCTAAATTACACAATTCAGTTTACAGAAGTCAGTTGCAAACATAACATGGAAGAAATAGTTCCATGGAAAACAGAGTTGTTATTCTTACATTACGCTCAGTTGCGGCTTGTTTAATCATTTCTTCAATAAGCCAGAGATGGCCTTGGTTGAGCTGAGTATTCCCCAGTGACTGTGTTTAGAAAGGCATTTTTTAAAAATGTGACAATATGGTTCAGATCGAATGAGGATGCCATGTTCTCCAGCCCTGTGCATAGTGGCAGTTAATAGTTTTATCAATAATGCCTCAATGTTGTGATATTCTGACTCATGCATGTAATTATTACGTTTGCTTGAATGTCATTGTTGTGCAAGTTATCATTTTGGTATCATTGCAGGCTCGGATGGATAGAGAGACTTATAGTTCTGAACTTCATATTTAGGGAATCCAGTTGCATGAGTTGCTTTGTGGCATGATTACAGGAGACCAAAAAAACAAAAAACAAAACAAAACCCACCATGCTCAGAATGATCTCTGGTGTCTTTGGCATGATTGTCATTGATGGACAAAGTCCTATATTGCAAACCTATTTATTTTTACTCAGAAGTAAAGCTCATTCAAACATAATGCTAAGCCAATATTTTAACTACGGTTCCTTGAACAAGCTATAGTGACCTGATCTGTGTCATTATAGTTTATTGCAGTGTTTCTCAACCTTGGCAAGTTTCAAATGGGTGGACTTCAACTCCCAGAATTCCCTAGCCAACTAGGGAATTCTGGAAGTTGAAGTCCACCCATCTTAATCTTGCCAAGGTTGAGAAACACTGCTTTAATGGAAAGGTTCACAGCTCACATTAGGCTGGGAACAAACCAATCATATTATGGCTTTGCATGATGTGTGAACCAGGCTGTTGTGCTCAATGGGTCTCATTTGCAGGGAAAGGTTGATAAGATGTTAGCCAAACTGAACAAGTCTAAGCAAGTCTGTGAGAAAAGAGTCGATCTCTTGCTGCATTAACATTTTATCAGATTTATATGGTCAAGGCAAGGGCTGGATGTGAAGATCTGTTCTTTTTAAACCTTTTCCCTCTGGTAGCAAAAAATGAGGAATGGGGTAGCCTCTTTTCCGACTAATCAACGTTATTTAAAGGCCTAACATCACTTGATCAGATGCATAAATTACAACTGATAGTTGATGAGGGATTTGTAATCCGTTTCATATATAACCTGCACCAGCGTAACCAACCTGTGTTCCCCTTTGTTTCCTCCCCACCTCATCCCAATTTAAATCATACATCACTTTAGCCACTCTGTGCATCTGATGAAATGAGCTGCAGCTCACAAAAGCCTTGGCCTTTTAATGAAATGGGTTCATCAGAGAAAGGGTGACAGGCTCCTCCTGATTTTTTGGCTACCAGATGCTAACATGGCTCTCCTACAGTTTCTGTCTCACGTAGAAAACAGGCCAGGCTAGAATACTTGATGAGTCTCCCCCACTGTTTCAAGCCATACCACTAATGGGAACATATGATGTGGTGCACCATTAGCTGGTGGGAGGTGATTCAGCTCTATCCTAATTCCTCCTAGCAAGGATGGGGGTTTAGGACTTCACTAAAATAGGGTTAATCAACAGTAAAGGAAAAAGCAGTCAAGAAATATGCCACAGACTAGCACTTGGTAGAGCAGCCATGAAGGCCTTGGGAAAGAGAATCAAATGCTGTGATGTGTCTGTACCTACAAAGATCAGAATCGTGCAAACGATGCTCTTCCCTCTGACACTCTATGGGAGTGAAAGTTGGAAGAAGCAGGATAGGAAGAGTATTGGTGCCTTTGAACTTTGGTGCTGGAGAAGACTCCTGAGAAGACCATGGACAGCCAAGAAAACAAACCGATGGATCATTGAACAAATCAGCCCAGAGTTCTCACTCGAGGCACAAATGGCCAGGCTCAAATTATCCTACTTTGGACACATTATGGGAAGACCCAGCTCTCTGGAGAAGGCTTTAAAGCTGGGAAAGGTGTAAGGAAAGAGGAGAAGAAAAGGACAACCAGCAGCAAGGGGGAGGGACGCGGTTACAGTGGTGATGGGTGCGCCATTGGAAGATCTGAAATACCAGATTGGGGACAGATCATCATGGAGAAAATCTATGTGATCACTAGGAGTCAAAAATGACTTGATGGGACATCATCAAAACAGGCTTGACCAAGTTAGTTTTAACCAGCTGTTTAATTCTGTATTTTTTTTTAAAGTTACGTGCGTACCATTTTAAAAGAGGCATTATGAAAATTAAGGGCGAATGCCACTTCTACACAGCTCCACAATGTTAGTAACACTTAGTACTGCCTATTCATTGATTAAAGATTGCAGCCTTGTCTTCTATTAACTACCTAGCTGAGGACGAACACCAAAGCCAGTAAAGTTTGAAATGTCAAAATGTGGCCAGCTTTGTTCTTATGTTCCAAAGTGGTTGATGCTGCAGAGAATAACGATGAAGGATAATTTGCATTATGTTGGAACTTAGAGATGCCAGTCAGAGATGAGATCCCTACTGTGGCGAGTGAACTGTGCCCATACATAATGAAAAAGGGCTTTTCTCCAGAGGGACCCACCGTGTATTCTAGCTCTTTAATTGCTTCTTGAAAGTGTATGGATTATTTATAGTTTGGAGGGCACTCTTCACACGTTCCATGGGTAAAGTTGACAAAGAGGTGATAAATTCTTCACATGATAATTCTTTTCCTTCGAAAATTAATTACTGTAAGACTTTCTGGGCAGCAGAAGGGAAAAGTTAGCAATCAGGGCCATCAAAAAGCAGAATGGTGTGTGTACCTATTTCGTTCTGATTTTGCTTCTCTTAGACCACTGAAGCAAATGGGGCCTGCCCACCCCCCGTTTGGTCCCCTCTGGCACATGGTCTTTTAAGATGCCAAATGTATTGACTTGTTTCCCTATCAGCAGTGTGAAAGTACACGTCTAATTTCTGAGAGGCTTGTGGTGTGCCCTTACGGTTATTTAGTTTACACACTCATTAGCAGTATGACAGCTTACTGCAGGGTGTTTTCCACACCACAGGTTCACTTACAAATGTGAACTTCCACATCACCAGTTGGTGGTGAGCTTCCATACCACTTCCCCACCACTTCCAAATGCTAAGTCATAGACAAGTAAACCCGATTTTGTGGTAAGACAAAGTCAGGTTTACTTGTTTATGACCTAGCATTTGTTCAAACCCAGCCATTGGGTGCAAACCATTGTTTATAGCTGAGCATGATGTGACTATCCAGCCAACTGTGGTTTATTCAACACGTCAGGATTTAGTGCAGTATATAAACCTAGACAGAATGTATGACTCGGCTCATGTGTAATGCTGAGCCTCTATGTGGTTTCCTTGTTTTTGGCTTAGTATTAAACCATGGTTAAAATAAACCATGGCCTGTGTGAATGTGGAGCAGAGCTATCTTGTTAAAAAAATAATTGCAAGTGGCTATTCTGGAAGAGATGAAGAAAATATTTCTAAGGATGCTTGCCTAGAAACATGTTAAGGGAGATGGGTTGTTTCGTCAACTCTGCTTTTCACAGTACTCTGAACCTATCAGCCAATATTTTTTCCTGTTCTTTTATGCAGAGAGTAGGGTCCATCTTTCTGGAGCTCTGTTTAGTGGAAATATGCTTCGATAGTTTTCGTTTTAAATATCAGAGGAATAATTTTTAGAAAGGGAGTTTCTGCACCAAGGGCTTAAAGCTGCACTTGTACCTTCGCAGGAAGCCTGTCCTGCGAAGGTACATTATTACTAGTTAAAATTAAAACTGCTTATTTTTCCCTTCCAGAGAAACAGATTTTCGATAAACAAGGAACATGTGGAGACAGGAATGCTGCACTGTGGGGAGATTTTGTCCTTAAATGGAACAATTCCCAACCTTCTCATCGTACAACCTGTCCCCATCACTATTCTCAGCTAAGCCTACCTTGTAGGCTGGTGTGTAGACGTGATGAGGATTCTGATGTGTGCAGCTGCTGATGTGTGCAGCCGTTCAGGTGGTTTGGGTGGATTACGAAGTTACTTCCCACAGTGTTTTTTGAAAACACAAAGGCAAGGAAAGAATGAAGAACGTAAAAACAGTACAGAAAAACACACCATACGGAAAGTGTAAGGAAATGGAAAGGGGAAAAAAAACAGCCATGGAAACAAATCAGAGGCATTCTTCCAGCATGGTGTTGGCGCTTAAAATCAAATGGAACATGAAACGAGCAAAATGCCTGGGAGAAAAGGAACGCTTTTGCTGGAGCTATGCTGGCTATGGTGGCTGGGGAATTCTGGGAATTGAAGTGCAGACATCTTAAAGTTGCCAAGGTTGAGAAACACTGGCTGGAGCCGAAAAGACCCGCAACAGCTCTAGGAAAGGCAGGCCGTACGTGAGGCTTCCTGGTGGAAGGCTTCCCCACCGCTTGGGGCTACTTGCCCCATTCCCCTTGGCAGGTGCTGCAGAGTAGGGCCCAGGAGATGGGTCCAGAAAGGCCAAGGAGGTGTTTCGGCGAGGGTCCATACAGGTTATAAAACAGGAGGGGGAAAAGAACCATACGCTTCTCCCTGAGCCCCTTAGATGAGATGAGAAATGCGATTCATAAGAACTTGTCACTGCAAGGGAGAAAATAAACCTAACAAACAAAATGGAAATCGCACCCTTTTCCTCCCCGTCTTTTAGATAGGGCCAGGGTCAAACCCAGTCCATCTCTTTGCCTAATCCCATGAGGCCCAAACTGACCCTCTCTGCCCCAGACAAAGCCCCCCAGCCATCCCATCAAACCAAGGGACAGAAGCCACCTCACCAGCAAGGTCCAAGGGCCACCCTGACATGGGAATTGCAACCTGGAGGAACCCCCACTTTCCATCCTCCACCAGCTGAGGACCTCAGCCTTCCACCTCCTTCACAATGAGCTTCCCCAGCTCTGCTGCCCCCCTGAGAGGCCCACTTGGCCTAACAGTAGAACTCACCCCAGGTGCACCGACAAGGACCTGCCCAGCTTCCCCAAACTGGCCAGCCAACCAGGTCCCTGCGGCCTCCCACCTTGTAGCCCTCAACGTCCATAAGGGTCTCTGCTTTTCCATCATTCAGGGCCTCCTGTCAAGCAGACACCCAACGATCCTTGCCACAAGCACAGTGTTGTGCCCCTTCTTCAGACCGAATCCGTGACAGTCATGTCTTCCCTAACCAGGATGTGGAACCCGTCCCTCTGTGCACAGTTTGTGTCTGCAGTGTCATTTTGTGTTCTCCTGGTGGTTTCCATTTGCATGGGGTTTAAAATTAATCACCAGCGTATTTACGATGAAATGTCTCCCAAAGAACCCTTGGTTGCACTAATGGGAAAAGCGTCCAGGGTCCATAAATGGTGGGTTTCTCACCCTGCTTTCTCTGAAATGTCTACTTGCACGTGCGTCATTGCCATCCACTCTCAAACCCTGATGGGCTGATGAGGCTGTTTTAGATGGAATCCTGTCAGGAAGTCATTTTCCATCAGTCTCAAACATGGGACATACTTTCCAGTTAAGACCGTGCAGAGTCGCCCAGATTGTTTTCCCTCAGCACCACTTCTCTTCCGATGTTTCCTAGCAACTAAAAGGATTTTATTATTTTTCCTCCTAATATCTTACAAAGAACGAGGAATGACCTTGAAATGTAAATTTCAACCTGAAGCTAAAGTTCTCAAGAGTTCAGGGTGCTAGGATCCCATATCCAGTTTGCTCCGTGTCCTCCCATTTTACCAAAGGCGTACAGGTGAGTGCGTGGCACAAAGGAATCGTTGCAAATGGAGAACGGGTGGGGATGGTGTTAATCTTGGACTGGGGAAAGCCAGGTTGAAATCTACCCTCGGCTACTCCATTCCAAAAAGACTACGTGGGCTGACATACTTACATCGCAGAGCCGTCTCCGAATTCTGAAGAGCGCTAACTTCAGCTTCAAAGCCGTTTTGGAGGGCTGATAGAAAAAAGTTCCCCATGAGCTAAGACCGTGCCCCTGTGGACAAGGGGCTGTTGAAACTACGCCTCACCTTATGATTCCTTACCTGATAAAACACTCGGGAAATTCTGATCTTTTCCATGTACAGTTGTTGTGGTCAAATCAGTATGATTCAGTCTCCTTGAACATAGTCAAATCCTGATGTACTGTTGGTAAAAATTAGGCAGACTTTGAGTGCCCATCAATGAACCCACCACCAATTATAATATTTTTTTATCCTGTTTTTTTTTTTACTTTATTTTTATTTTTTAATGTGCTTCTATCTGTAATTCTGGACTGTGCCCACAATAAAAAATTCTATTCTGATTCTGTTTGGGCCAGTCTCCCTCATAGGGTTATTGTCCTAGGGAAAAAAATGAAGGATTACGTATTATGACAGCTGACTCTTGAGTTTTGGAAGGAAAGGCAGGATATAAACGGGAGAGAGAAGAAGACTGCATATGCAGCTTGGGGTGGATTGCGCCATGCACAATATTTTTTAATTTCTTGTAAGTCAATGCGTTTATTATCATCGATTGTTTATTATATCGATTTATATAGCCATCCGTCTCACCAATTATGACTCTGGGCAACCAAGATAAGAGTAAAAACCAACAGAAACAACCCCCACCCCCAAATAATGCAATGATAAAATTATGTGGAAGTCCACACTGGAGCAGCTATCCATGTACATCCCAATTATTTTGTAGAACTCACAACAACAAGAAATGGAGATGGCAGTTATTCTGAAGAGATGGAATTAAACTTATTAATGGAGGACGACTAACAGTTGTTACTCATGGTGGGTATCGCTCCTGGCCTTCCGGAGGAGTCTGAAGACCTGGTTCTGCTGCCTTGCTTGGGGTGGAGAGGGGAATAGATCTACATGGGGATGGCTGCTATAGACCACTCCTTCCACACTTGGACTCTTTTAGATTCTTCGCCACCTGGATTCTTTATTTTTACCTTTATTGATATTATTTAATATTGTATTTTATACTGTGTGTTTTATGGTGGTGGTTTTTAATTGATTGTTGTAAACTACCCAGAGTCCCCTGATGGGAGGAGATGGGCGGGGACAAATTAGATAGATAGATAGATAAATAAATAAATAAATAAATATCCTTTGGATCTCCAGAAGCAAGACCAGTTTTCCACTCAATGCCAGTTCCTGGAAAGTGATGGGCAGGTCGCTGTCGGCTTCATCTCCTGCCAGAAGTCTTCCCAAAGGCATTTATCCGATGACATTAATGCCAGATTAAATTAATGTATTGAGTGTAGAGTGACGAATGAACCTATGTTGGCTAGGACATGACTGGGAAATGAATGTGAACTGGCTCCATTTTAAAAAAAAACCTGTCATTTGAGAAGATGTTGAACTTCTGCATTGGGAGTTATGGCGTCCCTTGTGCCCCACTTCCCACAATCCGCCTGTTGATGTGCCATCGTTGAAGGATGAAAGGTCCTTTATCAAGTACAGGTTGATATTTTAGAGCGGTGTTTCTCAACCTTGGCCACTTGAAGATGTGTGGACTTCAACTCCCAGAATTCCCCAGCCAGCATGCTGGCTGGGGAATTCTGGGAGTTGAAGTCCACACATCTTCAAGTGGCCAAGGTTGAGAAACACTGCTTTATAGAGTCTGATGACTTAGCTTTCTGGCTTCCAGGAGAAGAAACTTTTTGTCCATCTGCTAAACATCACCCAACCCCCAAAACTTAAGTCTAGTTTGTACATTCTGGAAGATTGGTGCCAGCCTTATCATGAAATAATGCCTCTCTTCTCAGCCGATCGGGAAGATGGACGAAGCTAGTGCTACAAGCTCTACCTGCCAATCTCAGAGAACCACTAGCTGGACCCAGTGCATCTCCAACTCTCTCTCATGTTCCGAATCTGGTTTTTTTCTCCCCAGTAACAAGCAATGAATGAAGGAAAATAATAGGAACTGACCTGAATGCGTGGCAGTCGTAACCGGGCGTCCAGGCAGAATTCAGATTCAAAGAACAGTGGCTGAGAGTAGAGAAAGAATGATTGATGAAAGGAGGAGAGGAAACAGCAAGACCCTTTTCTTTTTGATATTTCTGAGCTAACTTGCACAGCGGGGGAATCATCCCGTCTGGTATCAGTAGCCTCTAGCTACTGCCAAGAAGAGAATGAATGAAGAATGACAGCAACACAACAGAATTGTAAGGGTTTCCAGACTAGGAGTTGAGATCACACACCAGTTGCACTGGAAGTCTGCTTTTAGGAAAAGTCCCCATCCTCCTCCAGGCTCTGCATCTCCTTGAAGTTTGACAAACCTCCAGTGGCTTAACGCATTGCCTAAAAGTGATTAAACTAACCAGGATTTGCCAACATACCTACAGGATTTCCTGGGAGGAGTATTGTCAAATCAAATTGCTTGTTGGATTTGCTGTCTCAGGCCACATGGAGGTCCCTTCGATCTAGAGGTGTTGGCTTGTGGTGCTAATTGTGAATTATTTTTTTGGGAAAAAGGCTAAGAAAAGAGTGGTGATTTGTAATCGATAGGCTGCTTTTGCAGCCTCCCGTTTGATGTGACCCAAGCCTGTGATTCTTCCTTACAAGAGATTCACTGGCAAACCTGAGCATTGCAAAGTAACCTTGCTGTGGAGCACTTGAGCATCCGTGGAAGTATACATTTTTCGCGAGGGCTAAGAAGCCAATTCTAGGTGCTTGCTTGTTCTGTGGAGGTGATGGGTGTCGTGAGGGCTGAAGCTGGTGAGGCAGGAACCATCAGTGCCCAGGGCAGTCAAAACCATTATGGAAATGCGGTCAAGGCCCATTAACTTGAAAAGGCAAGAGGAAAAAGCCTAGAATTTAAATTCTAAAGCAGACACATATATAGGGTTTGATTCTGGTGTTCTGCAATTAGTTGATCTTCTACATAGATATGACTTCTTTCTTGTCTGCAATAAAGCAACTGGTCTGGCCATGTTGTGTCTGTTAGGCTTTTGCTGTAAGCAAATTCTTGAATATGGAGTGGTATGTCTGGAACTTCGAGATTTATTGCCGTGCTGGGTGTGAAGTTGGGGTTCTCCATCTGGAAGGTTACTGTTTGTTAAGTCTGCTTTATAATGTGGAGAGTTTCAAGCACATGGCCACCAGCAGCATGATTTATCAAGGTCAGGAAGAAGAAAGACAAGGCTACTGGTGCTGGTTTTATCTCACAAACAGCTGAAGCTGGTCTGAAGCATCCATTTTATTAAGCATGTTTAAGATAAGTGCATTGTAGGAGGAGAGCCATCTTATTCTACAAGAGCAAAAAATCAGAAAAAATCTAGAAGTACCATTTCCAGCTAATAAATTTTATTAAAAGGCACAAGCTGCAGCTCTCTTCATTAGATGCAAGGAATGATGGCTCCAGATGTATTACTACTCTATGCATCCTGATCCAGATCTGAGGCATTACCTCTCCTTTTAATTTGCTAGTTGGAAAAAGTGCTACAGGCTGCTTCTGGTTTTCAGTTAAACGGGCTATTTATTTATTTATTTATTTATTTATTTATTTATTATTCAGATTTAATTACCCCCATCTCTCCCAAAAGAGGGACTCTGAGAGGTTTACAGTAAAATCAAGCTCCAAACATAAACATTAAAATCTCATAAAAGCAACGACATCACAATTGTTATAAAGTACAATAAATAAATAAATTTATTTAACTATAATTTAGGAAGGATTGACCTGCTGAAGCTGGAATCAGTGTTTCCTGCACCACCTCCTTTAACTGTCATTTTTAATGTGCCCAAGGTTTTTAAAAAAATCATGAAATAAGTGGGGAAATCTTCTTAACTAGGGTTTCTCAACCAGGGTTCCATGGCACCCCAGGGTTCTCTGGGAGATCACAATTTATTTTAAAAAGTATTTCAGATTTGGGCAACGTCACATTGAAGAAGTAAGTTTCGTTCTTTATTTTCAGTTTAAGAACACTGTTCATGCATACATACAGGCTTACCCAGGAAACTAATATAATGATTTTGTAACTTCTGGCCTAGATTTGAGCCTGAAAGTGCAGGAGTTCCTTCCCCGAGGCCTGAAAAAAATATTTCAAGGGTTCTTCCAGGGTCAAAAGGTTGAGGAAGGCTGTTCTTAACTCTAATTAATCTAATTTAAATTTAATTAAATCCAGTTCGGTGTTTGCTCTAGCCTCCCTCACTTTATGCTCTGACTCACTTCCCATGCAGGAAGACCAAGGGCTGTCTTGTGGGGGGGGGGCGGAAATTACACGAGGGTTACCCATGAAATTTGGGAAGGGATTTTCCAGCGAATCGTTCCCTCCTGGGCGGGCTTTGTGATGGTATCAATTACAAGAGTGTCCCCTTTTATTCTTTATTACTTGTCTGCAAGAATCCCCAAGCAGATCTGAGAATACGGGGCCTCCTTGTGACGTGTGATCCTGCGGGCATGCCTGTGAAAATTCAGCACTGTTGGGCACTGCAATGCCTTCAACAGCCTGATAGCAGCTGGGTTGATAGCAAACCTTCAATAAAAGTGTGGAGATATGTTGGATTGCCAGAAACAAGGTTTCCTTCATGGGCTTGAGGTTGTTGGGGTTGAGATTCTTCCATTCCCCTCCCTGTGGCAGTAGTACTTACAGCAATGTAAGTACATGGCTGGCTGGGGAATTCTGGGAGTTGAAGTCCACACGTCTTCAAGTGGCCAAGGTTGAGAAACACCGGCTTATAGCATGGCACTGGGTGGTCTTTTTGTGATTTTCTGTTATTTGGACACCTGTTATTAGCTGCCAAGGGTTATCTTATGTAATACAGGCAGCCATCTCAATGATAAATATTGTAAACTGCCCAGAGTCCCCCGTTGGGGGAGCTGGGCAGTGATATAATTATATAATATAGCGATATAGTGATACAATTTTTGTAAGTGATATAAAAATTATAAATATTTATTGTAAACTGCCCAGAGTCCCCCGCTGGGGGAGTTGGGCGGTGATATAAATTAAACAAGCAAGCAAATAAATAGCAGCACTTGGTTTGGGCAATGCTGTCCTCTGCAGGAAACGGAGCATGGCAGCCGAGGCTGAGAACTTAATTCCAGTTGGAAGCAATTGTCCCCCGTAAGAAAAACGGGCACAAAAGGTGAAGACGAGAACTGGGCGAAAGAGCGGCACGAAAGAAGGCTGCCCTCGGAAGCCAAGAATTTTGCACTTTTCCCCATGAGAGTGAATGAGCAGATCCGGGGAAGCATGAATGCTCGTTACAAATAATGTCTGACCAAGGGTTGCCTTTCAGCGAGATGAGGTGAAAAGCAGTGGGCCGTTTAAGAGTGACCATAAGGGTAATGTGAGACTAACCTGGATCAGATAGAGTTCTGGGTCAGCATCCCTTGTGGCACTTTTTTTTTGGCATTTGTCCCTCTGGCGGCTGCTGCCTATCCTAAGCCACGGTCTGTTTAACCCACCCCGACTGGCTGGGCCGCCCAACACCCAAATCCCATTCGGTTTTCACCTGCCACCTGAACCTAGGCAGTTTAGCCCGAATCCCAAGAAACCAAATGAGTACAGTGGGAGAAAAAGATTTGTTAAACCAATTTTGGGGATCGTACTAGTTCCTCTCTGTGTACCACAGTACTCTTGGGTCCTGGTTTTAATTGGTAAATATTTTTAATGATTGTTGTTCTCCTGGCATACAGTAAAGAGAAGGAGAAAGGGCTTGTTAGACTCAGAGAGAGGAGGAGGAGGGATGGGGAAGGGTGCAGAAGCTGTGACACATCCCTGTGATGATAGGAAAAAGATACTTGATGAAGTTTCTAGCAGGTGCTGTTGTCACCTTGGATGTGATTCATCCTCACCTTCTTCCTGCGGCTGCAGCGACTTTGCATGGATTTAATGGGACCTCGGGAGCCTGAGCTGCATTTTGGATGAAAATGCCAATGTGAGAATAGGCTTGGCACCCTTTAAAACGAGAGCACGTCGTCACGCACCTTTTTTATTTTATTTTGTTTTATTTTTTCATCGCAGGCATACGGGAAGCAAGTTGCCGGTTGCCCTGATGATGGTCCAAGGGTTAAAAAGGAATCCAGGCATACAGGCACAATGGGGCCGAAGGGGCGAGAAAACCAGCTCCCCTTGATTTGCTTGTTACTGCTGATTCAGTTGGAAGCTTTGGCATCAGAGCTGTCCTCTTGGACCCCAGCCGTTCATTCTTGCAATTTCAGGGCAGCCCGGCATGCGGTTTATTCTGCTTATTTTCTGGGAAGAATAATGATCATCCAATGGGCCACTGGAAAACGCTTGCATTGCAAAAAGCTTTTGAATTCCCAATGGATAACGATGGCATTGTGGCATCAGGATATTCAAATTTCAGAAGAAGGAGATGGAAGAGGAAAAGAGGCCAGAGTGCAGGCCAGAGGAAGGATAGGGTAGTACGAAAATTTCCCCTAAAAGGGGTTCTTTTGAACTGGAGACCAGGATGCGATTACATGGAAGCCCAGATTAGTTTATTGACAGCACTGGAGGCAAAGGCAGGACTAAAGAGGATGGGGTTACTGTCCCTTTTTATTTTATTGTTTTTATTTTATCCATTCAATCGTGTCCAATTCTTGGAGACTGCCTGGACAAGTGCCTGCAGTTTTCTTGGCAAGGTTTTTCAGAAGGGGTTTGCCATTGCCTCCTTCCTAGGGCTGAGAGAGAGGGACTGGCCCAGGGTTGCCCAGCTGGCTTTCATGCTGAAGGCGGGACTAGAACTCTCATACCACGCCTGATTGGCTCTTGGGCTGAGAGAGAGCGACTGGCCCAAGGTCACCTAGCTGGCTTCATGCCTAAGGCGGGACTAGGACTCTCATACCACGCCTGATTGGCTCTTGGGCTGAGAGAGAGGGACTGGCCCAGGGTTGCCCAGCTGGCTTTCATGCTGAAGGCGGGACTAGAACTCTCATACCACGCCTGATTGGCTCTTGGGCTGAGAGAGAGCGACTGGCCCAAGGTCACCTAGCTGGCTTCATGCCTAAGGCGGGACTAGGACTCTCATACCACGCCTGATTGGCTCTTGGGCTGAGAGAGAGGGACTGGCCCAGGGTTGCCCAGCTTCGTGCCTAAGGCGGGACTAGAACTCTCCCGGCTTCTAGCCTGATGCCTTAACCCAGTGCTTCTTAACCGTGGCAACTTTACGAGGTGTGGACTTCAACTCCCAGAATTCCCCAGCCAGCATGGTGAATCCACAGCTCTTAAAGTTGCCAAGGTTGAGAAACACTGCCTTAACCACTACAGCAAACGGGCTCTCGTCCCTCTACAAGCATATTGTGATAGTTGCCTTAATTCCAATAACACACTCAGACTCAAAGGAACAGTTCAGGTTCTGAGTTTATTTAGAAAAGGGTGCAAACGGGTAAAACGCTGAGAATGAGAAAAGCGCGCCTAAACTCAAACTAAATAGCATCGTACAAACAGCAGCCCAGCCCCTCCCTTACATGCAGTTCACCCCACATTCCCAGGTGCTCCTAACGAGCTCTGCTGCTCAACGGGCAAAGAGACCTTGACATTTCAGAGATAGTCACATTCCTTCTGGCACAGATCAACACGTTTTCAGTACAAGGCTCGCAGCAGCTCCCTCCCAGCCAGGACACGTATCAGCACCATGGCAAGCGAACCGTTACGATGCAGAAACATCGGAACGGGGAACATGTCACATATTTAGATTATACCTGCGAATAGATACAGCAACCGGGTCTTTCATTGGATGTAGCTCTTCACATATCTAGCGAGGTCAATGACGCAAGTAGGGCATAGCTATAAGTTAGCAGGGTGGGACTACAAAGACAATGGAGTTTTGAAAGAACCAAGAGGTAGTATTTCATGACCAAACTGTAGAGTCAGGTCTGCAACAAAGGAAAAAACACCGTAACTATATCATTAAATTAATATAAATGCATACATACATATATAGAAGCACACTTTGACATGTTGACTGTGATTTAAATACAAATGCAAGATACCTCACCTTTGAAGGGGGTGTCCAGGTGACCTTTTGAGATGTTAACTATTGATGAGCATCTTCAGGGCCCTTAGACTCAGCTGGCCAACCCTTCAACCAGAGGAAACTTTTAATCAGAGGACAGCCATCTGGGCATCTTTTAAAGAGTGGACTGCCATGAGCAAATGCAGATTGTGGCCATTGTCTTCCATTTTGACTCATTCTCTACTCTGTTGAGTAGATTAAATTGAGTAGATCTAAATCCCACAAATCCCACATCTCTTGAACATGGGGCTTAGCTCACAGAATATCTTCTCCACGTTTGGGCAACACTGGGTTAGGTGGAACAAAGCTGAGAAACCATGGCTTGTGCAAATTCAGTCATTATCTGTGATATCCCAGGAGTCAGGGAGCTGGAAAAATCATGACTGTATGATGGCTTGGTCGTAACTACTTGAGATGCAAGCAGGACCCCAAAGTTAATGGAGCTAAAATAGTATTTATACTCCTTCACACAAGCTGGATTTTTATACCACAATTCACAAAGGGAAATGATAAATAGATTAAGCCTCAGCAGATAGTTGATTCACACTTTTTTCCCACAGCACACCTCTATCTAATAGAGATTTTGAAAAGATTCTCCACTCTCTCAGTTTCACAGGTAGAATCAATTTAGCAGATCAGGACAATGTGTGAGAAACTAATAAGCTTTGTTCATCTATAAAGCCTCCCTTGCGTCATCCTGTCCATTTCCCATTCCTGAATTTCTCACCTTGACCCAGCTGGTGGTTTCTGGGATTGAAAAATCTGATGTTAATTAGCATTTCTGAAACCAGCCAGAGAAGTGGGAACACAGGCTTCTTATTGAAATAAATTAGCATGAAAGGGTTCTAAAATAAGATAGTAAAGACCTATTTAAACATTTTATTTATATATATATATATTTCATTCTTTCTCCAGACAAAGGAAATCCCTGGGTGGCATAGGGATAAAATGCACCATTGTTTCTAACCTTTCAAAAAGACAATTTAAATATTTAAAGCAGAAGACTATTCAGAAATGATAACCAAGAGGGATCTTGCACCTTTGTCAAGATGGCAGTCGCATCAAGATTCCTGAGTTCAACTCAAGATTTCCCACCAGAATGGGGTGTCCTGTTAGCTTGCTACAAACAGATTCAACAGTTTAGGATTTCAGTAGAAGAGACTATCTGTAGCTCAGGGCTGAATTGTGGACTCCTTGGTACTCTCTGAGCTGGGTTGTTGGCTTGCAGACATTTCATTACATCATCCATGCGAGGGAATGTGGGGTTTGCTGCCTGTTTATATACAGGAGCTTGCCCTGCCAGTTTTGGTGGGCAAAACTGAAACTACACCTTCACCAAAATTGGCAGGTGTCAGCCTTGCGAGGTAGTCTAGACAAGAAGCACACCCAGAAGTATTAGCTCTAACTTTATTGTAGGGCTACATTAACAGAATCTTGCAAGTCTCTCACCTTTACAAAGTTTTTTTACAGTCCAAGAAACTAGGGAGGGTCCCTTCTGAGATGTTTGCCACGCCCCTATTCCTTCTGTGGGCTCAACTGCCTCTTATCTGTCCACTGCTTAATCTGTAGCTCTTCCTCCTGTCTCCCAGGGTCATTCCCACATACCTTTTCAGCAGGGTGAGCTACTGCATATAAACAGGCAGCAAAACCCACACTCCCTCGCACTGATGACATTACCTAGTTGGATAATGAAACGTCTTCAGGCAAACAACCAAGCTTAGAGAGCACCAAGAATCCACAGTTCAGGAATTGGAAGTCTTTTGTTTATGGAGCACTGGAGAAACCACGCAATGCAGTTGAGGTCCCAGTGGGATGTACTTCTCTGTTTCTCTCTTCCCCATGTTCAAACTCTGCCTCTTCCACTTAAATCAAAGGCAGGTTGGGAAATTCGGGACCAGTAAAAAACAGTACTATTTTATTTTATTTTATTTTATTTCAGTTTGGATGCCACCTGACCCCAACCAGCTGTGTGTATTTCCTTACACAGCCCATGATTAATGTCTAGAATTTACTGCCCTCAAACAGGGTAATAGTTTTAAAAGAGAATTTCCTCCCTTTTAAAGGGAATTTATATTAGGTTCTTTTATTATGCTAGTAGTAATTTGGGATTCATAGGAGGTTGAGTATTAACGAACCAAACACTTCCACATCTGGCAGCATGGTAAGAGCGGTGTATTGCGGTAGCAGGAAGAAAATTTGGGAGCGCCCGTTACAGTCCGAGGAACCACCATCCTCTTATTTTTCCTGACAGCATCTTTTTGCTGAACAAGCAAAAGCAGTGGCTAATCAGATGCTTACCACCCAGTTGCATGTGAAGGCATGGAGTAATAACTTCTGTTTATGTGGTCAAAAGATGGCAACTTTATACTGAAATCAGTTCAAATGGCACTTGGATAGACAGCCCTCAGTGCTAAGTTTAAGTCCTGATTCCTTGTTCCGCAATTGAAGCCCAAGGGAACTGGTTGATTGATTGATTGATTTAATCAATTCTTATGGACACTCATCTTGCAGATGCCACTCGGGGTGGCTAACCACCCGTTAAAAACAACGCAAAGAACACTGTCAACGAAGCATTAAAAACCCACAGTATAGTGGTTGCCAAGAACAAACGCAATAAACACTCAGCAGAACAATAATTTGCTGCCAGACTCCCTTGCGAGTTACAAACGTTGATACCAACGGAATGATTTATTGTTTTAATGCCCAGTTATGGGTGACATTCTTTAGTTTCTGCAGCCTGTTATTATTCAGCTATGAATTAAGGTGCTTCCTCCCTGTAATGCCTCCAGCTCTCCAGCTATTTTGCCGCGTTTTCAGGCTGTCAGACGTTTGCCCCTGAAACAGGCATTTTTCTTTATGTATTGTGTGACCCAGGACTTGCCTCTGAGTTACTCTGACTGGTGTTCTGCTGAAGCTGAGTAGCTTTAATACCAGCTAGTGCTCCACTTGGATGAAATCTCTTCATGTTCTCAATGACTCTGCAAATGGATGGTTGGTCCTCACTTGCAGGGGCTTGGCCAAGCAGTCCCTACTCGAGGCTCTTCCCAGATGAAGTGTTTATCCATAATCTTTGTAGCCACACTGTTGATGATCCAGCTTTCTAGCTTCATCTTCTAGGTAGGGCTAGAAAACAAGGATGTCAGCTCTCTCTCTGTCCTGGTTGAGCCTGAGGTGAGCCGAACTGGACTGTGGAAATGTGAGCCTGGATCCTGGGCTCCCGGTAGCATCATTCGTCATTCAGAGACATTGAACAGACGAGAAGACCAAAGGGCCTTTGTAGCCGTGATAGTTGTGAAAAAGGAATCGTCATTGACATGTTCAGATTTGTACATGGAGAACTCTTCAGTTCTCTGCTCATTATGGGGTTGGAGAGAAAGTAATCACAGGTGCCTCTGAAGGTTTCTATCAAGATAATAAAGGAACAAAACCAGCATGGATTCGTTTCTCTCTAACCTTCAGCTTTGTTTTGATGTTTAATTGGATGAGAAAAAGAGAATTTGATGATACATATTGAATTTTCAATCAAGTTCTCTCACAAAGAACTCTCTTGGCCAGTGGGAATTTGGGGTTATGGGCTTGATTGCTGCCTGAACACAATGCAGGGGAGTTTAGAGGAACATCTGTTCCACAGCTGGTTGATCCTCATTAGATAAGCGTTGAATTATAGGGCCTGCTTCTCTTTGGGCCCAGGAGCTATTCTGAGGGAGGGCAAAGAAGAGCAATGCAGGAATATTGCAATGGGCAACCTTGTCCAGTGTCCATTTTCCTCTCCCAGGGACCAGCCAGATGCCTCTGAGAAGCCTACACGCAGGACATGAATACCTAGCTCCCAACCAATTGGTACCCAAAAGCATTCTGCTCCAAAGCTGAAGATCCTTAATGTGCGTTTTGTAACCATGGACAGCTTTTTCCTCAATGACACCATTAATGCACCGCTTTGTATACTCTGCAAAAAAGAGGCCAGCGTGCTCCTCTCTGTGAATTATTCAGAAACCTGTGGCAAGAGATAGTCCTCCTGGTGCTTTCCAAAATGCTGTGGATTGCAACTCCCCCGGTCTCTTGCCAGCTGGGGCTGGTGGGAGTTGGACAAGACATGGACATAGAGCCACCGTCAACTCAACGCAAACTGGGACAACACACAACTACAGATCACACCAAATCCCAACTGCAGAACCTCCAAAACCACTACATGGATGCCCCCAGATGGATGCAGTGCTGCAATGGTTTTCTACACTGAATGTTTTTCCCGACAAGCAAACTCCACAATCATCAATAAAATATGCTCCCTTCGTTCCCAGAGTGGAGGAACGGATTGTGAAAAGGTCAGAATTCACTGAGATGGCAAAGCTGACCTGTTTGGTCAGAGAGAAAAAACAATGAAAACTTTTCTGAAAGTCTGGAAAGCTTATGTGACTTTTTGCTGAGAGAAGAAGAAAAAAAAATAATACGATGATTTATGGGTTTGAGGATTAAGAAAGACGTGGATTAAGTGAGGGGTTGGATGGATTTGTAGAACATCTAAGAGGGAGGGAGGATTGTAAGACTGTAATTATCTGTCATTATAGTTCATAACTTTAGTTTATTTTTATTTTTTAATCTGTCATTACAGTCCATAACTTTAGTTTCTTTTCTTTTTTTTCTGTTCCTTGCACTTTTCCCTTTCTTCTTCCACTCTTTCTTTTCCATCTTCTTCTTTAGATTTGACTTTTACTGTATGTAAAATTCTCAATAAATATAAATGAATAGAAGATAAAACGTACACCCTTTACGCAACAATCTCAGCAGAGCAGAATGAGATGCCCTCCAAGGTTTCAGTAGCATTGACGCTGCAATCAAACTAACACGGCTCTCCACCTGCAGAGGGCACTAGGTTGCTCATCTCTGCCTATTTCACATTCCATAAGGAAATACAGGTCGTCCTCGACTCACGGCCATTCGTTTAGTGACCACTCGAAGTTACGACGGCACTGAAAAAAGTGACTTATGACCAGTTCTTCCACTTACAACCGTCACAGCATCCTGAGGTCACGTGATCATCATTTGTGACCTTCCCAGGTGGGTTCTGACAAGCAAAATCAGTGAGGGAAGCCAGATTTGCTTAATGACCACATGATTCTCTTAATGACCATGGCAAAAGGTCATAAAATCAGGTGTGACTCACTTAACAACCTCCTCACTTAGTGACAGACGCTCTAGTCCCAATTGTGGTCATAAGTTGAGGACTACCCATATGGGCTGAGATCGGCCATCATCTAAGGATGTGTGAATAAGGCCCTGATATTTGCATGGTACAGTAAACTCAAACACAACACTTGCCTCTAATGGAAGCGGGTTGCAAACCAACCACACAATTCATACCTCATGCCACTCTTTGGAGCGAATGTCTTTATTGTACTTCTTGCCAGTCAGAAGGACTGATATTCCCCACCCCTGTTTCATCCCACATCTGAGGGCTTAAGCACACACCATCATAGATGTCTTACTCACTTAAAATCAGAGCGTTTTTATCTCTGGGCTGGGATCCGCGGCATTCAAGAGCGTTCTATGCAGTCCCGAGTGTGGGGAGAGGCTGCGTCTTGCTCCCGATATGCTGCTAATTATGGGTTATTTGTGTCTTGTTTTTAACTTTAATATTTCCCATGCACACGCGGGGCCGATAAACATGACTGATGACCACGGGCACACATGAATAATGAAGCTGTACCAAGGTTGATGAAAGAAATAAATAAAAATAGCAGGCAGCTGTTTTAACATTCCCTTTGGTTCTCATTTGCTGCTGAGAACAGTCCACGCTTTCTCCCTGGTTTTTCTGCCTTGCCAATCATTAATTTACTTGAAAGCCGTTGATGGGAAATGTAAATGTCGAAAGCTCACTCCCTGCCTCTACTTTTACATTTCCATAAAATGCAGCTAATTTGAAATATAAACATTTTCACGATGGACACCCTGCCAGAGAAGTAACAAGATTCAGTTTAAATAATAAACAAATTTATTAAATATATAAGCATCATACTGTCTGTGAGGAAAGGAATCTTTTTTTGAAACTTTTAAAGCAATGATTACATGGATAACTACCAATATTAGCCCAACTGTATGTAAGATATTTTCCAAAACTCAGGAGAATTTATTATTGCCAATATTCCAACCCACAAGTTAATGCTTACATTTCCCAGCCTTTATAGTTCCCTTAATGCAATCAAGCATCCTTTTCTATTTCTATATATTGTCTAATATTTATAGGGGGGGGCCTTTTAGTTTAGACCCAGATAAGGAAAGATAAACCATGCAACAATACCACTTTCCCCCACTTCTTTTGCTTTTTTTTGTTTGTTATTATGTTCTGGTCTTTAAATTTTTGTTTATAATTTCTTTCTTGCATTTTTGGAGTATTTTTATGTATCTCCTTTGGAATGGCATCGGTCTGTCTGTCTGTCTGTCTGTCTATCCATCCTATTCTGTTTGAAAGCGTCCACTACTTAAAAGATTGCCCAGTTGATAGGTAGGATATCCGGACAGGCTCACAGATCAGCTGGTAGGCACAGCCTCCTAACATTTACTTATTTGATTTATTGATGACTGATATTGTTATGCCCCTTTGTGCAGCTCTCTTCCTCCTCCTCCTGTCTCGCAAGGACATTCTCACAGACCGTTACACAGAGCCAGGGTTTCACTTCTTTATGGCAACACACTAGGGAGAAGGAAGTTCATAATATGAGGATAAGTTTTTCCACAGGAAGGGGGCCACCACAGAGAAGGCCCTGCTACAGTGTTCTTGTAGATGGGACTCCTTTGATGACAGGGCCCTCAGCAAGGCCTGTCTCCGAGATCTTGTAGGATGGGCAGAATCATTTCAGAGCAGGCATTCTTGGAGATATGAGAAGACCTGCTACATTTCCATGTACTTTATAGCAGTACGTTTCAAGTATGCTTCCATGCATATCCATAAGCTGATAAACTGCTATGGAGTTAGCATCATCTTCTGTCTTTATTTCTGGGAACACGTTGCATCTTGTTTGATACTGCACAGGTAGTCTGTGTGTGTGCTACCTCAATGGTTTACAAACCAAGCCAACATGTGGAATTATAATCAGTTTTGAAATGGAAGTGGGGGTCATGCTCACCGACCTTCTCTGCGGTACGTTCCCTTAGATGGAATCCAGGGTTTCTCATAATATCTGAAGCAGGACAGAGCTGAAGGGGAGTGAGAAGAAACGACCAATTTATTCCAAGTTAAACCATCTGAATAGTGAGAACGGGCGCAACAACGAAAAGAGGAAAATGCTCTTCTCATCTAGCGGGACTCAGCCTTCCTGATGTCAGACACAATTCGCTACCCCCATGGCTGGAGTGCTTTTGTTCCCACCTTAGAAACGGTCCAGAAAGGTCCAGCAAATGGTCCAGAAAGGCCCAGCGTTCGGCCCTGACGTACAATGGCTAAGCGTGTTTCTCCAACTCCAGCAGAGAAAATTATTAGTTTGTAAGCAGAGAAGGAAAAAGGGACCCAATGCGGAGATTTCCAGCCACTGTTGACCAAGGCAAATTCATTTTCCTTCTTGCCGGCCTAATTCATCAGAGGTGACATGGGTGGGCCACCGAAGTGCCACAGCGCAATAAAGCACAAAGGTAGAGTGCAAAACGAAGCGAAAAGGGAACATGTTATGGGAAATGATGGTACCAGTTAGCTTCCCCCCCCTTCCCAAATTAGGGGTGTCTGCAAGATACGGTAAAAAAGAGTTGAGGGCAGCCACAACAGTGTGATTGAGGGCCCACCTGTGTTTTTATGCGCATTGCGGATCCTGCAGATCTCTCTGTCTCCACTGAGGATCCCTTGAAGTCTTTGCTGTTAATCTCTGTTTCCTCACTTTGAAGAAATACTGCAGGAGCTCTTGGTTATTCCTTCTGATTGTAAATAAATTGTACATAAAGCAGTATAGTAAATTCCGGTCCTCCCTAAGCCCCCAGTCAATCCTTGATCTCTTTCCTTGTGTTGTTCTCAGTTCTCTGTTACTGGTTTTTGCCCTACATGCCAGACATAAGTACCGATTCTCTGTCACACAACCTTGAAATACACTCCTTTAAAATCCATGCGAACGGTTATATGCAATGTTCCTTTAATTGGTTGCTTAGGTTGAACCCACCCTGGAAAGATAAGGGGTGGGTAGAGAGGTTTAGATGAGCTCCCTGTTGTTTTGATGCTACTGCAGGAAAGGACGATTGATGCCAGAAAAAAAGGGTGTAGATACAGTTATTTTTTCAGTTAGGCCAAGCTTGAACCCATAAGCCGAAGAACTGATTTTAAGCAGTTGCATTTTAAATGGCAATTTGTCCAAATAGTTTCCAGGATACAGAGCAGTGCATCAGCTTTGTGAAACGATTCAACTCTAGAAGCTGGTAGGACCTGGTGGATGGTGTTTTTTGATTTGATTGACTGGTTCCTTTTTGATTCCGTTGTCTGGTAAATGGTTTTGTATAGTTTCTCCTGAAATATCCCTAGCGCAAGATATGGCTGAGATTATGGTCCTCCTAGAGTGAAATTGAGAGAGGGATTACTATAAAAATTGCCTCTTATTTCTTTGATAATACAGTAGCAGACAACTACAGACTTTGAGATGTGGAATAAAATGAGTTTGTTGTGAATGCATCAGGTCGCTGTAACCCTGAAGGTTTATTCAGCAGTGCGTTCCACTGTGTCTGATGGAATGTGCGCCCTACTCCATCCTGATGCTGTCAAGCTGGGCCTCTGAGGGTGACCTCTCTTTCTAAGCAGGTTTCTGAGGTTGCCCTGGTCCTGTAGCTAACTTGATCTGGAAGTATTTAAGGTGGGGCTGGAAAAAGTACAAGTTGCTAATGTAGTTGATATGTGGAGTGCTGGGCACTCCAACCACTTAGCTTCACCACCAGTGGTGGTGGTCCATGGAGTCTTTGCTCAGCCGTCAGTGGTGGTTGTGTTGAGTCTTTGCTCAGACAGCATCGACCCAGATGGTCGCTAGACTTATATACATCCTGAGCATCTCAGAATATTCATTGCATTGTTCACTTCCATTTGGGAGTTTGCTCAGATCCAGATTTTGGAAGCTGGATTTTAGGTGATCTGTGTGCAACCTTTGAGGGTGTGATCTGTAGAGGTCAGCAGGCCCTGATGGCTTTTTTGAAGGGACTGTAGGCCCAGCTTAGGCTTCACTTAAGAGCACTAATATCAAAGGAAGGCGTAGTGGGTTTTGTGTGTGTGTATCTTCAAGTCGAGAGCCAGTATGGTGTTGTGGTTAAGGCACCAGGCTAGAAACCAGGAGATCGTGAGTTCTAGTCCCGCCTTAGGCATGAAGTCAGCTGGGGGACTTTGGGCCAGTTACATTCTCTCAGCCCAAGGAGGGAGGCAATGGGCAACCTCTTCCGAAAAATCTTGCCAAGAAGACTGCAGGGATTTGTCCAGGCGGTCTTCAAGAATTGGACCAGAGTAGAACATTAGGGGAAAGTTATACAGTAAAAGATGTTTGGCCCAGTAGTCAGCCTTTAACAGACAGAAGCCTCCAAACTAAAATTTGAAGCAGGCTTTGATGCAAGGATAATGATGAAGAAAAACAGATGATTGTAGGAGGTTGGTGATAAAGCATCTCTTAACACTCTTTCAGCAGCAACGTTGACACAATCAATCATGGATTTCTTAATTTAAGAGGATGAAGGGTCTTGGCACAACTTCTAAAAAGTTTTCTTCTCAGATTGTTGACTTCTTTCTGAACAAAACTCAATCCCAAACTTTAGCTCTGCCTTTCTCAAGCCTTCCCTCCTGTGTCTTAGGCTACTAACCATGATATGCATTTTGTCTTTCAATGGGACGTTCCTTTAAAATAAAAAAAGGGTAGGGGAATGGCTAAGGTGGAAGTTAAAATAATTGTTACAAATCCAAACAGATATTTAAAAAACAAGAGAAGTAGTACACTTAAAATTAAAATTTTAAAATTGGGTTGGAAAGTTATGCATTTGAATTTCCGTAACCAAATGGCCCGGGTTGGTTCTCTGTTGACTGCAGAATAGCTCCCTCCAGACTGTAAGAGACAAAAATAGCAGGATGCTGTCAGGCCCTGAGCTGGTTTCCGGAAGCAGCAAAAGGAAACGGCTGAAAATCTTTGAAAAATAGACACATGAGTGTTTTTTATCTTCTGGCGAGAACCTTGCAGATTTGAGTCGAAATAACCTGGAAAAAAAAACCCACCCTTCCTTCATTTCCTAATGCTTTAATCCAAATTCAAGGCATGCAGCAATGGAAAAGAATGGCTACAAAGCATTTTGATTATGGCTGAAAGCTTCCTTTTCTCTTCGGTGAATGAAATGGCTGCTCTGGGGTGAATTAATGGATCAGCTATTGTTGGAATATTTCCACCCCCTTTTCTCTCCGCTTCTGAGAACTCTGAAAGACTCCTGGCTTTGGGAATCAGATAACAAAAAGGTTGCATTTCCATTTCCAGCTTTCCGATTTGAGCGGATGCTTTCTAATATGCATGGAAGGCTGCAAAGCCACTGTGAAGATTGTGGCCTCAGAGGGGTGGCCTCTCTTTCTCATTGGAATTGTGGGCTGTGCTAGGACCTAGGATGAAGGCACCAGCCAATCCTTCCGTTTTCCTTCTTACTGAATGGGCTGTGATCCCGGTTTTCTTTATTTGTTTCCGCATTGCACCCAATTTTATTTTGGAGCAGGGTCATGACAATGGCAGAGCACCTCCTTTGTTTCCAGAAGATCCTCGTCTTATTAATTGAGCAGTCTGGCATTATTTCAGCTCAATCCACAATTCATGATGCCTTCTTTATTCCTTTCTAGTGACATCACCTTTACGTCCAGATAGGCCACTAAACATTTCTGCGACACGTGTCTCAAATCAAATTTATTGAATTACAGTCAATGACCAGCAAAAGGTGGGCGGGGGGAGAGCCCTAAAACAAAGCTGTTTAGAAACAATGGCCAAATGCAAGACAATATAACAGTCAAATCCAATCAAGTCAAAATCTTTTATTATGATCATAGATCAGAAAACAATATGACAGTCGAATCCAATCTAAAAGAATTAAGACTTAAAAGCCAGAGGAAGGGAGATTGGAATAAAATAAGGAAAACAATATAAAACATATGATGACACCGAAATTGAATACAAAAGGAATACAGTAAAATAAGCAGGGGGGGGGGCCTTCATAGTGTCATCACTCCAAGATTAGGCCATTTTATGCTTCAGATGGCAGTTTAGCAACCCTGTTGGTGATGACAGGGTTCTGATCTGCAATTGCAAATGGACTGCTTCCCCCTTATTAGGGACTCGACTTAATACCACAACTGGGACTGGAACTTCTGTTACTAAGCAAGGCAGTTGTGAAGTGAATCATGCCCGATTTTACGACCTCTTTTGCCGCGGCTGTTAAGCAAATCACAGTGGTCGTTAAGTGAATCACTGGTTGTTGAGCGAATCCAGCTTCCCCCATTGACTTTGCTTGTCGGAAACCAGCTGGGAAGGTTGCAAATGGCAATCACATGACCCCAGAATGCTGCAACCATCATAAATGTGAGCTGGTTGCCAAGCACCTAAATTTTGATCATGGGACCACAGGGACACTGTGATGGTCGTAAGTGCGAGGACTGGTCACAAGTCACTTTTTTCAGTGCCGTCATAACTCTGAACAGTCACTGAATGAATGGTCATAAGTCGAGGACTACCTGCACCTGTCACTCTTTTGGAGAGGGAAGAAGCTGAGCATGTCCTTGTCTGATGCCTTTATTCCAGAAAAAAAAAATCTTAGTAGGATATAGTATCCCTGAGAAGATTGGCCACCACATATATGTCCTTCATTGCACCTTGATTTTAAAACAAACAAGCCTGCATAATGTGAATCTTAAATTTTTGCTTAAAAGCAAGCATCTAATTCACTCCAGTAAACCCTGTTTTATATGGAAACTTTTGCAGAGGTGGCAAAAGAATAAATATTCTCTGGGGTGCAGCGTTGTTTTTTTTTCAAACTGCTTGAGGAATGTGACTTTTCAACTCATTAAGTTTGTTTCCCACTCTTCAACAGCCCTCCTGCTCTGGAACAAAATATAAGGGGGACTTCTTTGGCTGCTCTGGATTGGTGGATCCTCATTTCCTGCTAACGCAGGAAAAGGGGCAGCTGCTGGTGACTTGTACAGGCATTTGTTTTGGCTGTGACCCTGTAGAGATGGAAGTTAGACTTTGAAGAAGCCGAAGAGGAACAGTATTGGCAGTTTTGAATTTTGTTGTTGGAGAAGACCCTTGAGAATACCATGGATAGCCAAGAAGACTACGGATCATCAAACAAGTCAACCCAGAGCTCTTACTTGAGGCACAAATGGCCAGGCTCAAGTTATCCTCCTTCAGACACATTATGTGAAGACCCAGCTCTTTGGAGAAGTCTATAATGTTGGAAAAGGTGGAAGGAAAGAAAAGAAGAGGATGATCAGAAGCAAGGTGGATGGACTCAGTTACAGTGGCAATCAGTGCACCACCGGGAGACTTGAAAAGCCAGGTTGGGAACAGACTGTCCTGAAGAAAATCTGTCTCACCTGGTTGCTCAGAGTTGACACCAACTTGATGGCACCTAATCAAATCAAATTGGGTGCCTTATGGTTTTGTTTAGAGCAAAGTTGAGCAGAATGTGCCATGGCATGGATTTATAAATCTCTGGTCATCTGGAATGAACCAGCAAGATTTCCTCTGACCAAGGCTGTTGGACAACAGCAACAACAAATACTTCCCACTTCCCTTCTAAGTTAGACGTAAGTGACCTTTAGATGCATTGGCATTAAAGTAGTATTTAATTCCCCAGGCTGGCTGGGGAATTCTGGGTGTTGAAGTCCATCCATCTTCAGGTTGCCGAGGTTGAGAAACACTGCTGTAGAGGGAAATTGGATGAATGGCGATGGCTGGAACATTTGCCACTGAGACAGGAGAGAGATCTGCAATGGGGGCAGCCACTGAAGGATGGGTGGAGAGCACTTGGTTTCCCCTTACAGGCATGATCAACATCTGTTTGGAGAAGCTGGTTATTTGCAAGAACACCTCTTGTCCAAATTTGCTCTGATTTAGATTATAATTACAATGCTTTTTCATCTCAGCTGCAACTGGCTGCCTTGAGGACAGAGCTACAGATTAATTCATTGTTCTGTATCTCTTAAGATTGCTTGGTATGTGACACAGATGACAAGGAGGACAGTCAGAAACAAAAGGGTAGTAGCAGGTGGGGTTCCTAAAATGAATCACAGAACTGCATGTAACAGCTAAGCTAGGTTCAAGCAGCATGCTAAGCCATAAAGGCACGAGAACATCCAAGACTGTTGTGACACCTTGTAGACTAACCAGTTGGTGTAATGGTATGTGGGAAGGACCTTGGGAGACAGGAGGAAAGCCGCAGACTAGACAGTCAGATAAGAGGCAGCTGAGTCCACAGAAAGAATGGGGTGTGGCAAACATCTCAGAAGGGACCCTCCCTAGTTTCTTGGACCATAGAGGTGAAGGGGAAGAGATGTCTTTCAGACTTGTAAGATTCTGTTAATGTAACCTCACAATAAAGTTAGAGCTTGTACTTCTGGGTGTGCTTCTTGTCTGGACTACCTTGCAAGGCTGGCAGTTATCAACACACATGCTTTTCCTGACCGACTTTATCAGATGCACGCATGGTGGTGATGGAATGACATCACTGGAAGGGGTGGTAGGGAATTCTTTGCCCCCTTTGAAAAAAGATTTGTAAGCTTTGGGTGTACTGTTTTCTCCCAATACATTAAATGCATTAAATATCTTGAAAACTCTGCACCTTTTGTTACCTAACTTTAATGGCACTGTCCTGGACGAATTTGGAATTTTCAGAAAAGGACCTGGAGGGGAATCTGAACAACAAATCCCAAAGCTGCAAACACTGAAAGTAAGTGAAAAGGTCCATGCAAATCAAATGCAGATTCGGAGCACTTTGGGAATTTCCCTCAGAATACTATTAATGCAGAAGCACTTTTTATTTGAAGTAAGATGATTCAGTGCTATCCCACAGTTTCTGGAAGCATTCCATTAGGCTGTATTTAACTGAGGAATCAAAACAGAATATAACATCCTTCCTACATTGCCATCAAAAAAAAAAAAAAGGAAAGAAAAAAGAATAATGATAGCTCCCCATTTGGGGAAAAAAGCCGTGTTAATTTCAGGAATAGATATTAAATTATAGTTTTTATTATCCCTCTTAGATTTATGCTATCATAACCTCCCACCCACATCTGTAGCAGAATAGTGGCAACATAATTCTCCCTCTCTCGCACACACACACACACTTTGTCTCCCTGCAGGAGATTTCACCACACTTCTTTAGAAGAACAATTGTTTTGCTCCCCCATTTTATAGAGTTGTTTTCTTACGGCCAAAAAGCACGTTCTCTCCATTTCAAGAAGACTGATGTGTTTGGCAGGGCACACATGGCAGCAAAATCTAAACACTTTTGCACTTTGCATTCAAGGATGACCATTCAACTATTCAGTGGGCTAGGAATTCTGGGGATGTTGAGGACTCCTGTTCATTTAATTGGGATGGTATCCTTAGTGATTTACGGCAGGTAAAAGTGCATTTTTCAGCCTATGATGGAGAGAGTGTTGTGTTCCTCGCCCTTCAGATGTCTTCAGAAGTCTCAAAAATCTGGGAGTTTTCTTGAAGCAAAACGATGGCATTTGGAGATGGTTCTCTTAATTTCTTTAATCAGCATCCAGAAGGCAAGCTGACACTTCTGCATGACGTTGCTACTCACTGAGTCGGGCTGAGTTCACACCACAGGCTTAACCTGGTTACTGAATTAGCACATTTGCTGAGATTACACTATAGCTTGACCCATAATGTGACCAAATAGGGTGGATTCCCGCGGGATGCTAAACCATATCAAAGGAAACAAAAAACAGCCCAAGTTAAATTTAGCGTGTTGTATGAAAGCGGACACCATGTTTGTAGCTGTTAGCCTTCCCAGGCAGACCAGCAGGAAACATGACCAGATTAGCTAATACTCCTTTATTGTAAGGCTACATTAACAGAATCTGGCAAGTCAGAAAAGTACAAATCTCCTGCAGTCTCCTTTACAGCCTGAGAAACTAGGGAGGGTCCCTCCTGAGCCTCTTTCTCCACCCATTGTGAAGCTGCAGGCTAAGCCCTCTCTTATCTGACCGTTCCCTAGGCAGCATCTCTTCCCCCCACCTCCCAAGGTCATTCCCACATACCATTACAATAGCTGACCTGGTTGATACGTGTTGCATGAGGACAACCAGCTTTGGCAGGTCACCGTCTCTCATCCTTGGCCCCTGGCTTTGCAACAGGGAAGAATTTGTAGAGAAAAACTTGATGGTTATCCCTCTGGGACATCTATGAGTTACAGAGAAATCCTGTTGTCTACCATACAGGAGCTTGCGGATTTCTGCTTGGTGGGGACTTGGACAGTAGTTCTCTTTGTATTGTGGGATAACTTTGCTTTTTGATGTTGGCTTTCCTAACTCAGTGAGAAGGTAAAATCTTCTGGTCAAGGTCAAGTTTCTCATTCCCATTAACACTCTCAGTCCTGTTAGTGGACAGGGAGGGCTGCAAATTCATTTGGAGGAGTCCAAAGCGTAGTACAGGTCTTTTATTTTTTTTAACCTACCAATTTTTTTTAATTAAGGTCAAAACATCTTTTTCCCATCTCAGGTTACACCCATCATCACCATCATCATCATCATCATCATCATCATCACCATCATCATCATCACCATCATCATCATCACCATCATCATCATCATCATCATCATCATCATCATCATCATCATCACATCTTCCAGCCAAAGCAGTTGCTTACCCCTGTGTGAGCAAATCATGTGATTACAGTATTGTTGTTTTCTAATGTTATAAACTACGTTGTGAGTTGCTGGCATAAAAAAGAGTCAATATTTTCATAAATGCCTGAATGATACCATGAAAAAGAAGAATGGCAGGCCAGTTTATTGGATTATTGAGAGGGCTGCCAAGTTTTGGAGCATTTGGGATATAAATTGGGGGAGGCCGATCAAGCGTAAAGCAAAATAGTTCCTCTATTTTCGCAGCACGTTAATTGATCCTTTCTCTGAACAGTAATACCTTTCTTATTGACTTATCTGGGAAGTTGCACCGAGAATAAGGGCATTTTGCCTAATGTCACTGAACATATTTTCTATGCTTGTAGCCTTCTCTAAACATTAACTAATTATTCATGAAGCGCTTAATGAATCACATTATTCTCTAGTCTTTGACTCACTCTGGCATCTCTCATTACAATAATTAAAACAGCTTTTCTTAGCGTGCTAGAAGAAACCATCTGGGCTGCAACAAAGTGAAATTGTTTACTCGCAAAACTTGATCTATAAGCCCATTGCAACGCCCTTCCTCGTTGGCCGGCTTAATAGGATGCACGGAACCAAAGCGGACTTCCTTCCAAGGAGGATAAAGATTCTTAATTGTGTTCAGTGAACCGTTACCAATCACTGGTTGAGATGCAAATCAGTGTATTCATACACATTTATAGCAACCCCTGGCCAAATCAACAGGCACTTCCAAGTTCAGCAGGAAGCAGCATGACTCTTTCAAGTTCAGTGTTCTATTTTTTGGTGCAGTTCTTTAAGGGAGGCTCAGATATGCTGGCCTGTATTTCAAAGAAGGGGAATTTTGCCCTGTGCATGTTGCAAATCCGGCATGCCTCATTAGCATGTGAATTAGCAGGTAAATTGAGTTGTCCCACAATGCAACTCTGAGGAAGCTGTTTGTTGCCACTCCTACTCCCACTTCTTCTTTCTCTCCTTCTCCCACCCAGGGAGAAGCAAGCATGCTGCTCTGCTCTCCATTCATCAGGGCCATGTGCTTTGGCCTTGATGAAGGATTCTGCCCCTTTCTTCCATGCAGCTCTTGGCAGCAAAGAGGGCTGAGGGTTTAGGGCAAACTAAGTATTTAGAAAGAAAAGAACAAAGGATCTTCATCTTTTCCACCAAGATGGATGTAACAGAAGCAACAGTAAAGTCAGTAAAACTCTTTTTTACTTATCTTAACCGAATCTGTCTAAGCGTGTGATTCTTTATGCTTGAGAGGGCTGAATGTGTAAGATCCATACCCTGTGTTTCTCTGGCATGCTCACTGAAGATAATTTTCTTTTTCTGTGCCAGCTTCTCAGCTGTGTTATAAGCTCTGCTCCATTTCAGTGGTTCTAGCAGGCCACTAAACCCTGGAAATCAGCAGCCATCACAGATTGCACGGACTTACATCAACAGAATTTCTGGCCATTTCACTGCTGGCCTTCTCAGCCCCATTGTTTGGGGTTCCCCGGCTTCCTTGATGTCCGAGCGACAGCGTCACACCTTTGACAGGAAGCCACGTCCATTCGGTTCACCTGCCACTGCGGTCCAAGGTCGCAGGAGATGATCCTGCCCTGCAAACGGTGTGTTTGAAAAGGAAACTGACGCTGCTTCTAAAACTGTCTTCCTCATTTGCATTTCAGTATTTCACCGCTGGTCGGAAAGGAACAGCCCATGCAGTTCTGCTGAGTCACAACCAAGTGAATGATATTAATATAATTTATCAGTCTCTTGCAAGGATACCTTAATCAGGCTGTTAAATGCTCCTCAGCTCACTTTCCATCATGGCCAAGAGGTAACAGTACCTGAGATAACAGACTCCAACAACAAAGTGAGGGTTTAGAAACTTTTCTTGCAACAAACGGGGAGGGTCCTTCCCATAGGACTTGATCTCCGAAGAACCAGGATTCCCTTCCTGCTTTTTATACGGTCCTAACCCGTTTTTTCGTCCCTCCTCGTTCCCCATTGGGCTAGGTACCACGCGGTCACAATCTATCCGGCCGCCTTCTACATATTTCCTGGTTCTTCCCATTTCAGATGTGTACATACATTGCATGTGCATTGAAACGAGTACATTAGATATGCAAGGTGTGTTAGATAACATTCGTAAAGCAATCATAAAGCCTGTGCAGTGTATTCTATAGCTCGTCCTTTAAACGACCCCCCTTCTCCTTTTCTTCTGGGAACTTTAGGTACTTTCTACCAAAACCCACAAAACACCCCTTAGCTAGCTAGCACCGTTAGTAATTTTCCACCCAGGCATCAAGCTTGTTTGAGTTCTAACGATGAGACTACATCACCCATCTTTCACAAGGATAGTTTCTCTTGTGATGCGGTCAGAATCATTATCCTGAGAACTCGAGCTGCATCTGGGGGCTAGTAGGATGCATTTGGGATTTCAAAAGTGAGAAGTCAGGCTTTAACAAAAATGGCTGCTAGGATGGGGGAGTTGCTGCTTCATATGTAGGTGGGCATATCCCCAACACCAATTTCCCAGAAAGTTAACTGTTGAGGTGGATCTAGTCTGGCAGAAACTTCTTCCCTCGTAATGGGTTTTCTATCAATCCAAGCATCAGTAGCAGCCCTCAACCCTTTTCGTTCCCTGAGAAAGCTTATGAGGCCTATCTGCCTGGATGCAGTCTTGGAAACAAAGTTGAGGCTGGAGAACAGCACTTTGGCTCCAATTCAGCTTCCCATCTATTTAATTGAAGCTTGTAATCCAATAATTTTCTTTATCCCTGTCTCAGGTTTTCCCCTTGTTGAGTTGAAGTGATCCCCGCCCATCGTTGAGTCAAGTTGAAAACTAGACTGGCATTAAATTTTTGTTCCCGCTGCCATCCTTATCCAGCTTCTACTGCCTCTGTTTCAAGCCACTGCTACCCCTTGACTTTCCTCCAAGGTCACTGAAGACAAAACCTAACCAATGTTACACACCCACCCTTGGACAACATCACAGTAAGGCTACACTATCACCGGTACAGCTCAGGATGACTCAAGTCTGTCTCACAGATGGACTCACAATGAGATTTATTTGTTTATTTGTTTGTTTATATTTCAAATTTTGTCACCACCTGTCTTCCTCAAAAGAGGGAACGTGCTCCCTCCTTCTTGAGATGAAGACATCGTCATGGGGACTCTGGAAAAAAGGCAGATGTCATAGCAGCTCCGCTTCAACTTAGAGCTCCATGGGTGTCAGGCCCAGCCCAAGAATGACAGAGAATCAAGCCAGCCAAACTCAATCCTTTATTTGCTCACACCGTATGGACAGAATCTTGCCAGACTCAAGCTACTTTTCCTAACCTAAGGGGAAGTAACCTGGGAGGCTCCAGAGCAGGGCTCTCCTGAACCTCTTAGTTTTCCCATGTTCTCTCTCTGGACTGTGTTTTCTCTTATCTCTCTCCCCTTCCCTGGACTGCGCTCCCTCCTTCCTGAGAACCTGCAGCCTTATGGAAGTCCATCACATCACCTCCCCCTTCAGAGACCCATTCCATCATAATGGGTGACTTTGGGCCAGTCATACCCTTTCCATCCATCCAAACTCGCAAGGTTTTTGTTGGGATTAAATGAGCAGACGCCTCCATGTATGTGCGGTCATAAAACAGCTGCTGAGTTAGGGTCAAGGTACATTGAGTCCAGCATTCAGTGTGACACAATGGTTCATTACATGTACTCAGAAAGTTTGCAAACATGGACCAGCTATAGTCTGCTGCTCAAACATGGCCCACTCCAACTTCCACGCTATAGTCAGCCATCTCCCATCCCAAGGAAACCCTGTCTTTTAGATTTCACTCCCCTAAGACTTTTGACCAAGTATTGTTCCTCCTGTTCTTCCCCACAGCAACCTCTTTGCCCACACGTTATCTAGCCATGATCTAGCATCCCCGGGCATTTACCCAGCAGTCGTACTTGGATTTTGAGCTGTCCTGCGGATGCTGTAATTCCTCCCTCCTCAATTCCATTCTCCCTGTCTCTCTTTGCACTTGGGAGCCCCTAAGCAGGAGAACTGTGCATTCAGCAATACGAGGGTGATTGAAAACGATGAATTCTCGAGAATTATTTGGCCTGGCTTTACTCCAACAGCAGAAAGGGAGGGAATGATAACCGTGTGACCATTACTGCTGTAAAAATAGCCGCCTCTTAAAATCCAGTCAACAGGTTAGTTCCTGTTACTGACAGTAGCAGTTTCTCTAACCGTGGTGCCAGGAACCTGCCGTCCCTGTGGCTTCTGCTACATCCCCGTGTGCACAAACACGCAGGGACCCATAAGATAGTTGCGTAACGCCAGAAACTTAACGAGGCTCTAACTTCTGTTTCTAGGTCCGGAGAAAGTTGTGTTCTGTAGCTGAATTAAATAGATGGATGCATTTTGCAGATGTCGCTCTATTTTTCTTTACGTCCTTAAAAGAAGTTGGATTTAAACCAGCTGCTTTGAAACAAAGGCTCAACCCTAAAGGGCACGTTTAGGATGAGCAATAACTTCCCAGTGACATGACCCCTCATGCAATTGTTTCTCAGACAGTTTGGTACTTAGCCATTGCAGCTCAAGCTTAGAGTTGTTATTTTAAAGCCATCCCGATTAGTTGGGTTGCGATTTGCATACATCCATATTTATTGCTCACCACCCCATGGAATGCCAGATGGCAGAATCCCAAGACATCCGTGGGTCAAAAGTCCCCAAAACTGAGAGAAAAAGATAGATCTTGGAGGCTTTTCACAGTACATAATTAACCAGACGGTTTTTCTAGGATTGAAATGATGATATTTATCCACATCCATTGTGTGCCCAAAAAGAGGAAGAGAAAGAAGGAAGGTGGTTTTGGTTGGAAATAAATGATTGTGCGTGTCTGTGTGTGTGCATAGATACACACCCACCCGCACACATATCTCCACTGCGTTCCCTGACACAGTATCTTCCAGATCAATCATCTGGAAATCCCATTTGTCTGTGATACTGGAGGATGATAGTCCACCAGATAAAAAAAAGTGCCAGCCTGGTCTGCTCCGTGTTCTCAAAGACTGTGTTGCAATCTGGTCTGAGGAAAGATGGCATATTTAGGGTTGTTGATTAAACAAACCATTGGCACTGCAGCATCCTTTTGGTTCCCCCATCTGTCCTATCTTCTGTAGCTGGAGGTGAAAAAACAACAAATTATTGACTTTATGGACACCATCTTTCTGGGGGCTCAGGAGTTTTGTTGATGGTTTTAGTCCTTGGGACAGGAAGCGTTTAACTCTGCAGACAGAAAAGAGTTAAAGCCCTTTCCACTTTGCTGTGACAATTAAGCTCCATTCACACCAACATGTCTCTCTTCTGATCAAGATGGGTGGGTAGAAAAAGTCAAGATGATGGTGCTACAACCATGCAGTCAAAGCCCTGCCCCCCCTTTTATGTGACTCCATGGTTGTGTTGCCACCATCTTGAATTTTTTTATCCCCCTCCACTTCCCGTCGACACCACACTTTGTGGTGATAGTGACCCTCTGTCATGCAGGTGTGTAAGCCTAAGATTACAATCAGTGCTTTTAATACAAGTTGCTTTGTCTTGCACCCACATATCGGTGGGCATTATTCTCAACACAAAAGATGTATCCATATGACATTTTATTTTTATATCTATTATAGTATAATTGTTATGCTATTAGTTCTATGCTGGTCTACGATGGAAATAAAGTTGATTGCTTGGTTGATAAAACTGGCATTTGGGTCCAGGAGAGGGAGGCGAGCCAGCCCTTCCTCAAAGCCTTTGCTCAACTGATAGCTCAAACGATGCCCCTTGAAGAAAGATGAGTCCATGCCTGTTTTCCCATTCATTAAAGGTAGAAGAGATATCCTGCCTGGTGGATTCCCATAATCCTAGGACTACACTACAATGACACCGTTGATTCCCGTTTGTGAATGACGCATCCTGGACTCATGGCTTAAGTCTCACTTGCTAAGGACGACCCTTCAGCTGTTTGATGATGAGTCAGCCTTTTGTCTGCCGAAGCCTCTGCAGTCACAGCACCTGCCAAGATCAACAATGGGCGACGTGCATCACTGCTGCTTTGGACGAACAACCAGCTCATGGATCAAATCCACCTGGGACTCTGCAAATTAAAAAGTGCAGCCGTTGAAGTCTTCGTCAGCTGGCTGGGCTTGCCAACCTCCTTGAGTGGTGCGTGCATGTCAGAAACATCTCAACAAAGATGTTGATGGCTTGGAGACCCATAAACTTGCAAACTGGATCTGATTTGCTACCCAGGTCAAGATATTTGTGACTCAGGTCCGCATGCGCTGTTAAACCGAGAGCTGGCAAACCACCAGCCACCGGCTACATTCCTGTGACCTTTAGAGAACTTCCAAGTTTCCCCCACTAAAATTAAATGGCCAATCACTACTTTTTTTTGCACTGGAGCGAGGAAAGGAATAAAATAGTTGCATTCAACCCATGCAAAGCTTAAGGCACCTATTTTGCATTAAAATTGCCCCCTTTTCCAACCCTTCCAATTTTTCAGCTGTGCCTTCTCCAGTAGAGATGCTCTCAGGAGCCTGTAGAGCAGAGTTTCTCAACCTTGGTGAGTTTAAGGTGGGTGGGCTTCCACATCTTCTAACAGGACTGAGAGTGTTAATGGGGCTGAGGGACTTGACCTTGACCACCAGGAGACAAGGAGATCTTACCTTCTCACCAAGTTAGGAAAGCCAACATCAAAAACAGCTGGCTGGGGAATTCCGGGAGTTGAAGTCCTCCCATCTTAAGCTCACCAAAGTTGAGAAACACTGCTCTAGAGGTTGGAAAAAGATTTTAAAAAGGCTGTCTCTGGCGTCAAAAAGTTGCCTGCTCAAGGGCTAGATCTGAATGTGGTTGCTGTTGGTTTGCTCTAGCGTGATGTAGGAATCTACTTGGCCCTTGTGGCTTACTGTGCTGTGTGAACCAAACTGATGTGGCTCGATCGGTCTTGACGGGGTCACAAGGATGACGGACGTCGCTTTTTCTCCGCCCTGCCTGCTCAGCAGCTTTTAAATCCCTTGCTGTTAGCTAGAGAAGTACAGATGCTATTTTTGTAGTTGTGTGTCGCACAACTTGGGAGAGAGGATAAAACAAGGGAGAAAGGAGAGGGGGAAAGGGCTAGACCAGCCTTTCTCAACCTTTTGATCCTGGAGGAACCCTTGAAATATTTTTCAGGCCTCGGGGAAGGAACCCCTGCCCATTCAGGCTCAAAGAGGGGCCACAAGCTACAAAATTATGGTATTTGTTTCATGTGTAAGCCTGTCTATATGCATGGACAGTGTTCTTCAACTAAAAATTGACGGGAGGAGATGGGCAGGGATAAATTAGATAGATAAATAAATAATTAAAATAAAATAAAAATAAAGAACGAAACTTGCCTCTTTAATGTGAAGTTGCCCAAATTTGAAATAATTTTTTAAATAAATTGTGTTCTCCCAGGGAACCCCCAGTGACCCCCTGCGGAAACTGAGGGTGCCACGGAACCCTGGTTGAGAAACCCTGGGCTAGACAGTAGAGGGGTGCAGCATGGGTGTGCATCTGTGACAACGGTTTGCAGTACCTTAAAGCAATCACACAGGGATGTGTTGCAGAAGATGCCTCTTGGGGGCCCCTCTTAAACACAGTCTCCAAAGCCGCTCCTTCCCCCCACCCCGCTTGCTTTCTAGAACAGCAACCCGCAAACCAAATCATTTGCACCAGCTCTAATGCAGTCCTAGGATTATGGGACTCTGTCAGGCAGGATATCTCTTCTACCTTTAATGCAGAGCTATGAAGGCTTTCCTGTTTATCCAAGGGAGAATTTAGATCTAAAGCCACATTTGTGAGAAACCTTGCTGGGTTTTTTTCCCCCATTCCTACCCACTGCAATAAAGATGGGGGGACTCCAGGTCTTCAAAAGTACCTGGGCCAAATCATGTTTGATCCCTGGCCTTGCTAAGTGGAGTCGGTGGGAGTTGGATTCCAGCAGCAGGTGAAAGAGAGTATTTGTGCCCCCCACCCCTTGCCAATACAGCACAGAAGATCAAAGCGACACCACCGTCTTATCTCAAGTTAAATTAAACCCTCTCTTGGTGGTTTGGGAGATCAAGCAGGGAGAGGTGAAGGGAAGGGGGAAACAACCCTTTGTGGTTGGATAATATTTGATACAGCTTTTTTCCTTAAAAACCACAACAATCCTCAGCCAAATGTCACTCAGCCATCTGGATTGCACTGCCGTGTCCTTGAACATTGCAGATGGCAGTGGCCTAGCACTGATGTCTTCCGGCACCTTCTCTGAGCCAAGAGAGAAGAGCTTTTGAACAGGAATGAAATCCTTCCCGCTCTCATTTCAAGGCTGCGTGGTCAGGAAAGTACGCACTTGGTGAGTGGCACCAAAACTAATGAGATCTCCATAGATAAGGGTGGAAGATTATTTGCAATATGTGTTGTTATGGCAGAGATCCTGCGAGGTCTTAAAATAACATTTTGTATTACTCATATTATAGCCATAATTCATTGGGAGCCCAGTGACTATTGATAAGTATAACATATAAGATAGATTTTTTTTTCTTTTCTTCTTTGTTTGTATTTTTGATTTTTGATAAATAAAGTAAAAAGGATTATTTAACTGCACTCCCTTTTTGCGCAAAGACCTTTTTCATTGCCTGCTCTTAATAATGGAACATATATATGTATTTTGAGAAAGAGAGAGCCATTCCATTCTGTATATTAACCCCATGGTCAGGTGAAAGAAGGTGAAAGGTGAAAAGTGAAAAGAGAAATCAGACTTCTCTTAATAATCACTAACACTCTTCCAAATATTTGCATTGCAGCTCAAATGGAGAAGCCATTTTGTACTGGGGTTAGGGAGATGCCATCCAGCCAAGCTAGACTCCTGGTGTTGTGGACAAATATTTGCAAATTTGACTTGCTGCTTGAGATTGCAAAGTTTATTTGATACTGGAGGGATTCGCCGAACACATCGTGTTCCAAATGTTTCTAAGTTTGTGTCTAGACAGATTCCTGGCAGCTAATTGATCTAAGCAGTTCATAAACTAATTATGATTTCATAATGACAAGTCACTCACATCTACCATGGTACTGTTGCCAAGGCAGAATCTAAAATAAGCATCAAACCCACAAGATCTATGTTTCAGATCAAGCTAACGTCTCCCCAAGCAAGTGTATGAATGATGGTAAAAATGTGAAAGGATTTTTTTCTTAAAGAAGAAGCATTCAATCATATCTACCTCCAGTGTGTTCTCCAGTTCTCCAGTTGGGATTTAGATTTTACTGTTCTGCGAAAACAGTCTGGATGTAGGCTGAACTCCCTCAATGAAAACTAGATCTATGTATTTATGCATTTATTAGACCATGTGTATAAAAGAAACTATTATACAGGAGGAGTGTTGTTATTGGTTCAAGGACTGGATTGACTGGGATCTGGAGGATGTCAATGGGATAGACTTCCCCAAATCGGTCAGCCTGGCTTCTATCTTGGTATCTGTGAGCGTCCACGGTTTCACAACTGCTATTTTCCATTTTGTGGGTCATAGTGGTAAGAAGCGTTTTCTGGCAGCTGGTAAGGCCTACCATGAGCTATCAGGTTTCTGGAATGTGGGTCTGTAAATATTGTGCTTAAGGGTCCTTTTGAAGTTGGTCAGTCAAAATGCTGAAGGTCTGTAGCAAACCTAAGTGGGATTATTCATATTTCATCCTACAGAATGTGATTTCCAAATGAAATTATTATTATTATTATTACTATTATTAAAATTCAGCTAGAAAACTATTATATGTAGATTGTATTCAAAATGCCATACCCACGTACATGAACACAAACATATATCTTTCATACACACACACATAAATATATAACACGAAATATGCAAAAATACATCCCCCCACACAGTCCTAATTAAAGGGTGACATTTGTCCCCAAATATCTACATTTTATACCAAGCCGTTCTGGTGTTTAGAATGGGTTTCCATCTCTTGCCATTCCATTGTTGGAATTGATGATACCGCTGTGTAAGTATGGAATGGGATACATTCATTTTTGTTCATAAGCATTCTTGCCAGCTTTTTGAAACACCAACCGTCCTTTATGTAAAAGTTCATGTCCCCTCATGACCTGTGGCTCAGTTTTGAAAACAGACTTCTGAAAGCTGGAATCTACCCACTTTCAGCAATAGTCATCACGGATTTTGCCCTTCTAATGCAGTTAAAAGGGAGAGAAAATGTTTTTCACATGAAGAATCAAACCGGAACTGGCACTACGGAATGAATTGCAAGCAAGCAAGTGTAATGGACAGGAAAGTGGGTGGATGATTACTTTGAAATTATATAAAGTAAAAATGAGCCCATCAGGCTTAGTCCTATGTTGGCATTCATGCAGCATTCTTGGCAGTGTTGCAGAAGTGGCTTATTGTTGCCTTGTTCTGTGCTAATCCTCCATCCAAGTATTAACTGGGTTGATCCTGATGAACTAGTACACCCAATAGGCTCAGGAAGGTTGGCTAATGGTGGGAGATTTGGGGCCTGGCAGCATCTGGGGTACAGGGAGTCCTTGACTTATGACAATTCATTCAGTGCCCATTTGAAGTTACAACAGCACTGAAAAAAGCGACTCACAACTGGTCCTCGCACTTAAGACCATTGCAGTGTCCCTGCAGTCACATGATCAAAATTCATGCACTTGGCAACCGGCAGGTGCTTACAACTGTTGCAGCATCCTGGGTCACACGATCGCCATTTGCGACCTTCCCAGCTGGCTTCTGACAAGCAAAGTCAAGGGGGAGGCTTGATTCACTTAACAACTGCAGCACAAAAAGGTCATAAAATTGGGTGTGACTCACTCATTGACCTCCTTGCTTAGCGATGGAGGTTCCAGTTCTAACCGTGCTCCTAAGTTTACGAGGAAGGCTGTACCACCATTGCTCCATCCCTACAATAGGTAGAACATGAGCGTTAGTGTGGAACGAGCCCACCATCCAACGGGAATGAATGTCCAAGGCATCCCGCTAAGCTAACATATGGTGTGGTGGGAACCCAGCCCTTGTGATTTGGAAATAGTGTTTTTGGTAGACAAGAATAAGTATGGCAACTTCACCATTAGCTTCACCGTCAACTGCCTTTTAATTCAGGGAGAGTTATAGCAAGGAAAGAGTTGATCGCATATTTATTTATCTATCTATCAGATTTGTCCCTGCCCATCTCCTCCCACTGGAGGGACACATACGCCAACATGGGGCATCCAAGAAACAGGCTACTGACACAGCAAGAATTGCTGAATGAAGGTGGGAATTTACCATGGTTGATGTATTTACAAATTGTTGGAGGAATAAAAAGTGATCTCAGGAAAGAAGGAGGAACTTTGATCAGGAAGACAGTTTGAAATGCTTATACGAAACCAAGGTGCTCCATTACAATACGTGTGTGTGTTTGACAAAGAGATGGAAGGAATAAAAAATTGTATGACAAAGCGGATGCAAAACCTGAAAGGAAGAAATACAGTACGCACTGGGAAGAGCTATGGAATAAAGATCAGTACAATTTAGTCCCAGGTAATAATTTAATTTAAGGGAAAATTGGTATGAAATGTTTTACAGAACTCCATCAGTAACAGCCAAGATAGAAAAGTCATTTAACAATAAATGCTGGAAAAGTCATAACGAAGAAGGAACATGTTATCATACATAGTTATGTAAATAAAGAACCTCAGAAGTGCTGGAAGGAAACACATCAAAATATTTTAAAAATCCTAAAAATAAAATCTGAGCTGAAACCACACACATATTTATTAGGTAGAATTCCAGAAAACATGAATGAAAAATACTTTTTATTAAGATTTTTTTTTTAATCCATTCAGTTGCATCTGATTCTTGGAGACTGTCTGGACGAGCCCCTGCAGTTTTCTTGGCAAGGTTTTTTGGAAGTGATTTGCCATTGCCTTCTTCCTAGGGCTGAGAGAAAGTGGCTGGCCCAAGGTCACCCAGCTGGCTTTCATGCCGAAGGCGGGACTAGAACTCTCCTGCCACTCCTGATTGGCTCTTGGGCTGAGAGAGAGCGACTGGCCCAAGGTCACCCAGCTGGCTTCATGCCCAAGGCGGGACTAGAACTCCCGGTCTCCCTGTTCCTAGCCTGGTGCCTTCACCACCACACCAAACTGGCTCACAGTTTTACTAAGATACATGCTGGCAGTTGCAAGTACAAATTCAGCACAACTTGCTGTTGATATCAGATTGGGAGACTAAAATCAGAAAATCTGCAGCAATGGGATAATTGATCATATACATCCATAACCGAAGTTTATCCAAATTTAAGCAATGGACAGCTCCCTTATATACTACACCTTACACAACAAGCAAATGCAGACATTTGGAATATGGTTTCTAGGAGAAAAATTACGAGACCAATCGAAAATAATAGATGAAAGGACTTGATATTAGGAACAATCTTCACTGTAAAGTATAAATATCTAGGTTGTGGTCAGCAGTTGGGGAACAAACAGAAGGGGAGAATGTGTGGCTAGATAGTTTTCCCGAAATGTTTTTATTTATGCTTAGTAGTTGTTCCTGTTTGTTTTGTTTTATTGCCACTATAATGTAGACTTTTCCCCATGTATTTCACTATTTCTATGAGTTTCACTCTTCTAACAATAAAACTATCTGAAAGAAAAATAAAGTTTTTGGTGTAGTGCAATATGTAAACCAGGCACTTACTTACTTACTTACTTACTTACTTATTTATTTATTTTCTATCCCCCCTATTTTTTTAAATAAATAACTCAAGGAGGTGAACATACCTAAATACTCCTTCCTCCTCCTATTTTCCCCACAACAACAACCCTGTGAGGTGGGTTGGGCTGAGAGGGAGGGACTGGCCCAGGGTCGCCCAGCCGGCTTTCATGCCTAAGGCGGGACTAGAACTCACAGACTCCTGGTTTCTAGCCTGGTGCCTTCAGCGCTACCCCCAACTGGCTCTCATAACTGGTTCTACAGATCACGGCTTTGCATAATATGTGAACTCAAGTAACTGTGACTTACTCAACAAACCAACATTAAGCAAATTATGGTTGTAGTTTTAAGACATGTGTCACATTATTTGCACAATGATATGACATACATGATGTCACTTGCCTCCATTGCCCCTTCTATGCTTTTTTAGAGATAGTATCCCCTTCCTGTGCTTGGAATTGCCGCCAGCTATAATCTTTCCCCCATAAATGAGCAAGATTGGTTGCAGAATCCATTTTTTCTAACTATGGAACTGGAGTGTGGCTTCTGCTCATGGCCAGCAGACCTCCTATTAAAAAGAAAAAGAAAAAAATCTGGGAGCTGAAATACCATCCAATATATATTCTACTGCCTAATGAAAGGATCCATAAACTAGATAAAATGTTAGTTTTAAATCTAAAAGATATGCCCTTTTAGGAAACAAAGCCAGCCCAATCATTCTGTCACATTTATACACTTATTGCCGATTCACGGAATCTGGCATCTCATAAAAGAGTAATTGCAATATTGTTAGTTAGATTCTTTTAAGTGTTATGGGATGTTGACAGTAAATGTAATAAAAGATGGCATTAGTAGCAACTATCTTCCTGGCTTTAAATAAAACTGTTCATTCTGAGAAGCATTTATTACCAGGGAAGTTAATTACTACAACATTTTTTTAAAGATAACAATGCACTATATTTTAATGACATTACTTGATCTATATCCAGCAGTACTCATAAACTGTGCAGGGGCTGAGCTGTAACTTAGATGTTGCTAGTCTAATCAATACAGAGCCACTGGATCGTGTTGGGTTGGATCCAGATCTTGTACAGACTGTAGGGCCAGCCTGGACTGGGGCTTTGCAAATGTGGATCAGGTCTCTTCCCTTTCCACTGCCCCAGGAGGTGAAGGAAAACTCCAAAGCTCTTACTTTTCTTTAAACTCAATTTGTTATCTTGCTCAGAATGGAGGTTATCCGTTGCAAAATCAAGTGTAGTCAGTTTCGAACCTATGGTCAATTTCAAATCAGACCCTAATTTATTAGGTGTGCTTTCATATCCCATTAAGCTGAAGTTATTTTAATTACGTTTATGGAACCCTTCAAAAATTAACATGGTGTATGTACCAGGCCAATTCAAGAAATCACGGTTTTAAAAAGTCCTGGCTGGGCTGTAATGTGTGAAGCCAGCCAGCCCCAGGGCCCTCTTCTTAGAAGCATCCAGCAACTTTGGCACCTGAGTTAGAAGAATTCTAGTTCATTGGTGCGATAATGACACACCTCAGTTTTGGGTATTCCAATTCCACAGTCAAGTTGCCTGATTAGGTACCAAAGTTTCAGTACCCCTGGAGCAGCCTTTCTCAACTTTTTGACCCAACTTTTTGACATTTTTCAGTCCTTGGGGAACCTCTGCATATTAAGGCTCAGATCTAGGCCAGAAGTTACAAAATGATTCTATTTGTTTCATGGGTAGGCCTGTAGATATGCACTAACAGTGTTCTTAAGCTAAAAATAAAGAATGAGACTTGCCTCTTTCATGTGACGTTGCCCGAATTTGAAATCATTTTTTAAATAAATCGTGATCTCCCAGGGAACTCCCAGTGACCTCCTGCGGAACCCGAGGGTGCCACGGAACCCTGGTGGAGAAGCCCTGCTCTGGAGTTTTGAATGGATCTCCAGCAGAGGGCTAGAAGAATGTGTGTGGGTACCTGTGTAGGGATGAAAAATTACCAACGTTTGACTGCTTCTCCTCAAAGCTCTTCCATTTCTTATGCAACTCTCTGTGCAGCCTTCCCAGAGTGCCTGGGGAGCAACACGGCTGCCACGTCCATAATTTATTCCTCATCTGAGATGGTGCTGAACCCAACTATACTTGCCGTCGCTCATACCTAACCTCATTACAAAGGTCTGCAGGGTTCCTTTCAGAGTTCTCTTTCCAAAACAGAGAAGAAAGTAGCAGCCCTATAAATCTTTTCTATTTTACTTCTGCAGTGCCACTGCCAGAGGAAAGAAGACAACAGCTTGCGTCGAAGGATGGGAAAGCTTGAAATCTTCCTTTCTCATTGTATGCGGTGATCCCTGTAGGTCAGGGGGGGGGCGGCAACTAGCTGCCCTACAGTGACTTGCTGCCTTGGCCCAGATTCAAACAATATCTACCATCAATGAGTTAAGATCTCTAAACAATGATGGGTCTTTCCCTGGCCTTGCTCCACCATCTTGCACCACCCAGAGTTGCTGGGAATCGGGCAGCACATAAATTTAATAAGTCATCATCACCATCACCATCTTCATGCTTTTGAACCTGTCCAGCTGCCCTTTCCCAATGCAAAATATGAGAAAAGCAAAGAGAAGGGACTCCAGCGGTGAGGTAGATATGGCCCACAAGGAGAACACGGCTCATTGGGCAGTGGTGACCGAGCAGTGTGGCCATTTGAATCCCATGCCCAAGGGTGGCACCAGCTTGGATGAGCCACTTTTCTCCAGATGCCATTGCCTTCAAAGACAGCAGCGGCTGAAAACAGGGCCTTCTTGCTGCTTGCATCCTAATTTAACCATTTCTCATTCTTTGAGGAAGTGTTTTAGATTGACGGGTTTAACCTTCTAGACCTTGAGTGAAAGCCACATTGGAGCACATCTCCTGGACCTTGCCGGTGCTGCTTCAGACTGGCTATTGGCTTATTGATTTGTTTACATTTCTCATAAAGCCCCTCAATGTGTTTTGTGGGAAGACAATAGTCAGAGACCACCAATTTCATGGGATATTTGTCTTCTTCCTTGCATTCTGTGCTACCCTACTCACTTCCATGAGTTTTTCTGCACTTTCTCAAAAAATGGCGTGAGTTTGCCAGAGCTTGTATGACAGCGATCCTTAGTGAAACCTGGGGAAGTGTGAAAAATCACTCCCATCAGATATACAACATGTTTACCATGATTTTCACCTGCCTTTATTCTCTTGTGTCAGTATTGGCACTTAAACAAATGTTCAATCAAACGTCAACAAGCAGGAGTTCTTCTGCCTTCCAGACAGACAGTAAAACAATCAGTGCTGTGTTTGCAAGCCCACAAATTGTTTTAACCCCCTGTACATGTTGGAGGAGACCCAACAACTCAAGAGCTCTCTTTCATGCTTAAACCTTGTTGTTTTGCCTGGGGGTATCTTTCAAATATTACACCATATAACTTTAAATCTGGAAAACATAATTGATAGATTTGTTTAAACCGCTGAGCTGCCGATCGGAAGGTCGGCGGTTCGAAACCGCGTGGCGGGGTGAGCTCCCGTGGCTAGTCCCAGCTCCTGCTCACCTAGCAGTTCGAAAACATGCAAATGTGAGTAGATCAATAGGTACCGCTTCGGCGGGAAGGTAACGGCGTTCCGTGTCGTCATGCTGGCCACATGACCCGGAAGTGTCTATGATAACGCCGGCTCCAAGGCTTAGAAACGGAGATGAGCACCGCCCCCTAGAGTCGGACACGACTGGACTTTACGTCAAGGGAAACCTTTACCTTTACCTAGGAAAGGAGAAGTAATTTCATTTGATGGTCTCACATCTTCCAAGGAAGTTTGATCAACTAGCTTCTTGGGAAGAGTGAGACGTAAAGACATCTCATCTGTGTTAGGGACTGCTGCCAAATTGCCAAACAAAATGTGATTTATATTGACGGGAAATATCAGAGGAGGCATCAGCTTTCTCTTGTTCTTCCTCCTGAAACCTGACCTTCTCAATCCAAGTTTGTTACTCTGCTGAAGCAAAAAACATTTCACAGCAACTTCAAAACTAATGTTTTTAATGTGATAGAAGAAGTAAGTGTACAGTATCTGTGTTGGCTTAGCATAAGAAAAAAGACTATATTCATATTAGGCCAAGACTTTTATTAGGCCAGCTCTAATGACATTAGATCTAATGACATCTAATGACACATGCAAACTTCTTGAAGAACCAGGCTGAGATATTTTGGACTCGAGATGATGATTCCAGAGTGCCTTTCCATTGGCCATGCGGAAGGTGATGGGAACTGAAGTCCAAAGCATGTGAAAGGCACCGGGTTGCCTGCTTTAGGGAAATGCACCATATTATACAACATTAAGACTGAAATTCCAGGACCTTTTTTTCTGATTTCTCTCTCTGAGATTGAAGAGAACTGTCTGCACTAGACCATTCGAGCATTCACACAACAACAGTCAGGAGACCAGGATCCTTTAACTGTTTAATGAAGCGAAATGAATAGGACAGAGGTAAAGCTGAGAATGGAGAGTTCCCGCTAAAACCTACATTTAAAACTACATTCCCTTGACTGGTTCCCTTTCCCATGAAAGTATGCCACCCCCCTTCCCACCCAGGTGGTGTTGCTGGTGTATCTCTACCGACTGGCCTTGGTGTGAACCATCATAAATCTATAGCCAGAATAATACAGTTCACACTCCAACTTCACACCCCCTCCCACCCGGCAACAGAGAGTCTACCCCATTGATAAGGAAACGATGGAAGATGCTCTGATAAAGGGTTCTGTGAACCCTTTGATCGGAGGGATCTGACAAGAACATTCTGGTTCGAGGTGGGAGGAATCTGATATCCAAAACTCTCTGCTTCCCTTTCCCCACCAGCCTCTGAGATAAGTTCTTTCTCATGTTTTGAAGGGCTATATGCTGTCATGTCAACTATTGGACAGAACCTGGTGGGAATTTCAGCCCTCTGAATTGCCACCATATAATCTTTAAACTGGACAGTTTCCTCCCTTCCCATTGCTGCCAGAATCTCAGCAGGACTTCAGAAATTGCAGAGGTTCTAAATCAGGAGCATCCATGGGAATGGGAAGGGACCTGTCAATGAATTAGACGAGTGTTTCTCAACCTTGTCAACTTTAAGATGTGTGGACTTTGACTCCCAGAATTCCTCAGCCAACTTGCTGGCTGGGGAATTCTGGAAGTTGAAGTCCACACATCTTAAAGTTGACAAGGTTGACAAATACTGAATTAGGTGATATGCATTCATGTACCAGGTGTTCTGTAATGCCCCTGCCCCCACTTTATCTAGAGAAAAGTCACTGTTTTGGGGCCAGTTGCATATGACTCTTTTGAAATTGTAATTGTTCTAAATTAGACTATGACAATTACAGTATTGGCATTTTAACATGAAGAAATCAACCTTTTGTCTTTGTTTTTAAGAATCCAAATCCTGGATGAAAGAAACTGAACCCACTTGTCCTTCTTGAGGAGCATCTTTCTCTCCCACCCACCCACTTTTCTGTTTTTCTAAAGAAATTGCACACTACGTACAGAGTAGTGATTTTTCTGGATGTAATGGTTTTCTGGACTCATCAAGTATCCTGGGAGATCTATCAAGATTTGTTTTCTTTGCAACACCACTCAGAACTCAAGAGGAAGCTGAACATCCTGACCAAGCCTCTAATGGTTTAGCCTTTTGAACATCGCATGCGTGAAGTTATAATATTCTCTCCAATTATCCATCGCTGAGAAAGGATCCTAGAGGAAAAGCTGAAGGCAGAATTCAAGGTTGTTACATTCCTAAGTAAATAAGAAACATACACAAGGGCATTGATTAGCTGCAACATTATGTTCTATTAGAAAAAGAAGGATTCAAAGTACTTCCATTATCCTGGTGCACCTGGGTATTTTGTACAACAAGGTCAGTATTTGGTTTTAACACATCATCTGGACTGCACACATCATGAGCGTACAGAACCCTGGCTCTTTAAAAAAATCTGCTCTGGGAAGTTGACAAAAAGACAGCAATGGCAAGCCACTTCTGTATTGTTTCCAAGAAAATGTCATGGATGCATCCATGATGTCACTAGAAATGAAACTTAACTTGAAGGCAACATTACCTTTTTATTTTTAAATTTAGCAATGTAATTCTTTCAGGAGCTCTCCAGATGTGATGGGATTAATACGCCTGGGAATTAAGGGTGTTGCAGATCCAACGACACCAGCCTGGAGAAACTTATTGTAGACATTTCTGAAGAGGCATCATAAGGGACATATCTCATTTCCTTCCATTCTACACCCACAGGGGATATCGGGAAAAAGAACTGAAGAGAAATTGGGACCACGGACAGCTCTTGGTGGAGTTAGGCACCCTTAAGCTAATGTTTCTCAACCTTGGGAAGTTTTAAGATGTGTGAACTTCTGGGTGCTGGCCAGGGAATTCTGGAAGTTGAAGTCCACACATCTAAAAGTTGCCATGGTTGAGAAACACTGCTTTAAGCTGATGCAGAGTGATGCTTTAGAGGAGTAGGATGATGGGATTGAAACCCCCCTCTCGGAAGGATCAGCAATCTGGAACTCTGCAGGAATGCCTGCACTAAAAGGTGAGGAGATGCTGCAGTGTCCCCTTGAATTTATTACTAGGAACAGAAGCTTTGCAGCTTACAAGCAGCATATGGGCAAGAAAGGAAACCCGGCTTGCTTGCCCTTGGGCTCAGTCTTTCTTGCTCATTTCCAGGGTTAGGCATTTTTAAAACGGCCCATCAAAGGCTGCAAATGATCCCCAGAAGAATACAAATGCTGCTTTGAAGGGGAATAAAGCTCTTTTGAAGGAGGCTGGAATTGTCAATGCTCAATTAAAAATTAACAATCCATTCGGTGGGCTGAAGCAAAGTCGTGAGTCTGCCAGACAGCCCTTAGGAGTCAGAAGTTTTTCAGTCCTCTTGACTGCCATGATACATCTCTCTCTCTCTTTTTATTTATATTTATATTTATGTTTGAGGAAGGAAATATATCACCAACTTGCATGAATCAGTTGGGGGGAACCATTTCCTTCACTTCCATCTCTATTCAAGTGGTTTGTTGCCAAAATACTGATCAGCTGGACTGATTTCTGTTTTTAGGGTTGTTTCTCCTACTTCAATAAACACATTAAGCTGTAAACATGCTCTTAAATGCTGAAGCAGCCTTTGTGTTTTGATAGTGATGGTATTTAATAGCCATGGTGTAACAGAGATTCTCAACAATAAGAATTTTGGTTTATTTTCTTCTTGAGTAGTGTCAAAGTAAAATATGGATAATACTGAAGAGCATGAAGGGGAATATCGGACCCCCAACTCAATTTGCCATGTGCTTGGTTGCTCCAAGTGAGTGTATCATGACTCATATTGCCCACATTAGAAGTCTCTGCAATTGTATTGACTTTACCTGTCAAGGCAAAAGATACACTGCTTTAATACTGAACAACTCTTTGTTCTCATAAACCTTTTCTTCACGTACTGTACATGAGTATTCAATAGCTGGGCAAGCTGAATTTGATCCCGCGGTGTGGTGGTTAGCTCTCTCCATCTCCGATAAGCATCAGATATTCCCGCCTGACTAATATAAATCACAATCCTGTGGAGATCAACAGGAAAGTTCCTGTTGTAAATGGGAATATTGTATGTCGTAATCTCCATTTAATAGGGTGCTGCTGTCAGCGACACAGACTGGTGCAAAATAAAGACAACTCAGATGACTGGTCTTAGGACCAGATCCATTTTTACGAGCCCTTGAAAGGAGATGAAAACACACACCTAGTGTGAATATGCCCCTGATCCCAATAAATTTAGAATGTTGAATGGACAGAGGGAAAGAAAGAAAGAAAGAAAGAAAGAAAGAAGGAAAGAAAGAAAGAAAGAAGGAAAGAGAGGGAGGGAGGGAGGGAGGGAGGGAGGGGAGGGGAGGGAGGACTGCATACTGGAATATGGTTCTGATTGGTTGGATGCTATGATATCATAGGCTCTCTAGTTCTCTCCCTGGAGCAGATGTATAAGATTTTTAAAAAAATGCATATAATAACGATCGGATAGCAAATATCAAAGCAATGAAACACCAGTCTTACAAATTACTAGCAAATGTCATTATCCAAGAGCCAGCCCTTATATTGGCAAAGCAACAGCATCCATGCACAGGAAGGAGGTGTCAGCAGGCTCAGGGGAAGCCCTCAGAGTTTGCAGAAATAAAAGAAAAGGCATCTTAGAGTTGGAGGGAAGAAGACCCCAATGATGGATAGAAAGGAAGAAAGTGACAGCAATCCACTTCCACACCATTGCGGAAAAACTGCCCCAACCGGTCCATGAAATCATCAGAACTTTTCCCTCCCTCTTAACAAGATGCACGGAAGGAAACATGAGAAACGAATGTAAACCTGTCTCTTTCACCACCAGAGGGCAAGATGGTTTAACCTAAACCAAATCTCAGCCCCACAATTGCTGCAACATGGGCTGTCTGTCTGTCTGTCTGTCCAACCATCCATTTTCTGTCTGTCTGTCTGTCTGTCTGTCTGTCTGTCTGTCTGTCTATCTATCTATCTATCTATCATCTATCACAGTTAGATAGATCACATGTACAAAATGGCTTTTCCACAGGTGTAACACCTGTCCGATGATAAAATATCTGGACCAGGGAAGACAAATTGGGACTGCATCAAAATACCCCACTGTACAGTCCTCCTGTTCATGACGTTCCACTCCATATTCCCCCTGATTTTTTTATCTCTCTGCCATCCACAATAGTCTCTGAGCATACCAGACCTATGGAGTATGCTCAGTTTTCATCGGACCTTGCTCAGGTTTAGAGTTGGTTTTTAGCCATAGTAAATATTTTCTTTGGGTGGATCTGCTGCCAAGTCCAAAATGGAAGGCATTATTGTTAACTAACCGCATCATTATAGTTAGAAAAAGAAGGGAGAAAAAGACTGGTTAATTTGTGATACTGTATTGGAATAACAAACTTTATGTACAGCACTACACATTTTGGGTAGAGGAACTGTTGATACTATTAAATCATTTGGTTTAAGCCTGGTTCACTTATTGGGCTAAACTGTGATATGTATACTTTAGGCTTTTGGTACAATTTCCAGCTATTTCCCACTGCAAAATGGCATTTTTAGCCATTGTTTTAAAAGAAGTTACGATCAGAGGGGTTCTGGAAACTGGGGAAAAAAAGGAGTCCTGACAGCCACAGGTTGTCTTCCTGTCATCTAACCCTCATGTGGTTTTTTTGGTTTCAATTTGCCACACTGTGGGAGCCCCTCCGCTGTGATCTATTCCGTACATCTTGGTTAGATAACGGCTTGTGGTTTGTGTGAATCCAGCCTTATAGAACATCTTGTTAGCTACTTCTCTGGAAGCTGACAAGCGGAGCGCGTGGATGGAATTAATTTTGGATCAGACAGCTGGACATCTTTGATCAAAGTCACATTTGAAGTTAGAAAAGATGTGCACAAAATATTTGTGAAGAGGGGGAAAAAAATGCAGGACAAAAAGTTAAGGATTGTGATCAGCAGGGAACCCTGTCTGCCTGTCCAGCACTGTGACCCCAGAGCCCCAGACTTGCTTCAGCAAAAGGTGGCCACCTACCTGCTGCAGGGTAGGCTCCATTTGTTTGGCCAGCACCTCCCATCATCCCCAGCCAGCAGACCAAGGCCAAAGCAGCTGGGGATGATGGGAGTTGTGGTCCAACAGCTTTGGAAAGCCATGGACTGGCCTGGGATGCTGCAGGGAGCCACATCTGGCCCGGATAGGCATGTTTATTAAGAGAGAGGGACAATGTGGTGGGGTGGTTAGAGTGATGAATTGAGCCCGGGGAATCCTGGGTTCAAATCCCCACAACTCTGAAATTGGGTGATTTGGGGCCATTCACTATCTCACTGCCTAATCTACCTCACAGGGTTGTTCTGGGGATAATCCATGTTGGTATAATTCTCTCTTAGGCAATAGTCCGCACCTTTAAGGGGGGTCTTGATCAGTGACCCCAATGTGTTGAAAGAGGAGTTACTGGCCTGATTTTTAGAGGGCAGAGAAGAGCCCCATCCATCCTTCCCCACCGGCTGGAAGTGCCTTCCGCTTAAACTAGGACTGCAACTCCCAGCATCCCCAGCCTGATGGTGGGGGGTCGTGGGTCCTAGAGTCGTATCCTGACGGGAGGGCACCAGGTTAGGGAAGGCTAATCTAGAGTGTTTGGATATTAACCCAGAGTCCCCTGTATAAAGGATTTAATCTGCTTTGAGACTCATCCATGTTGTAGCCTCAAATAAGTTGGGAACAAGCAAAATTGTAACGAAGCAAATCAATATTCTTCTTACCTATCCTTCTTCAGGACGATGCCCACGTTCCCTTACCCTCGCGAAAATCTCATCAGATAGGAAAGAGAGGGGAGACTGGAGAGCAACGTTCCCAAACCTGAGCCCTTAATTGGCAAACAATTTCCATCAGCTCTACCCGGCATGAACAGGAAGGGGTGGCTAGAACTGTATTCTAACGATCTGCCGGGGGCACCTGCCAGTTCGAGAGGAAAACCTGCCAGAATCTCTCCCCTGCTCGCTGTTTGCATTCACACAACCTTTGTAACCTGACTACATTATAAAACCCGTCTCCTGGGTCCACCCAATTCATCCCACCCTAACCTAACCAAAGGAATTGGGCTAGCCCAGGGCTCCGAGCCACCAAACCAACCGGGTTAAAACTAACCAAGTTCGGCAAGTGGGGCGAACCCACCAGCCAGGTTTTGGACGGGCCGGCGAACCCACGCACAGCCCCAAGGCTTCCTGGTCGGGCAACCGGGAGGCCGCAACGCCCAGGGAGCCTGAGCTGTAGGGCTGGACCAAGTCTGCGCTGCAAAAACCCGGACGACCCCTAGGTGGCTGGCTAAAGAGGCCGAAAGGGAACCCATCCCTGCCCCTTAGCGGCCGTCCGGGGTTTTGCACCCTACCCCTGAATGAATGAATGAGGGCACTTTTCCAGACCCCGCCCCCCTCCAGGTCCCCGCCAATCAGAAGCCTCCCCGCCGCCGCCTCCCTAATTTCACGGTCCCGGGCCGAGGGGGCGCGGCCTGAGGAGGGCGCTCCGCCAACCAGCCGCCTCCCCCGCTCCCCCTCGCCCGCGGTCCCGCCCTCCCCGCGGCGGCTCAGCGTTTTAAGAGCGCGGAGTTGGCTCGGTTGCTTTGCGCGAGGACGGCTTGCTCCGGCAGCTGTTGCGCGTCCGGCCAACTCCAGACTCGTCCTTGCGCCCCCCGCCCCAACCCGGGCTTTCTCTACAGAAAAAGTGAGCTGACACGGGACTCTCCTTTTGCTCCGGCCCGTTCACACGTTCGCCTCCTCCATGCAATAAATCCGCCATGCTGCTGCCAGTCTTGGCCGGCCTCTTCTTCTCGGCTTGCGGGGCGGCAGCGGGCACCCAAGAGGCCCCCCCGGGCAGTCGCTTCGTGTGCACCTCGTTGCCGCTGGACCCCGCCAACCCGGGTTGCCCGCTGCCCCCCGTCCCCATGCAAGGGGGCGGGCTGCCTCCCGAGGAGGAGCTGAAGGCCACCCTGTTGCAGCTGCGGGAAACTATCTTGCAGCAGAAGGAGACCATCGGGAACCAGCGGGAGACCATCCGCGAGCTGAGCGGCAAGCTGAGCCGGTGCGAGGGTTCCGGCAGCAAAGGCGGCGCGTGGAGGAAAGAGCTGGGCAAGAGCAAGGACACGATGGGCGACTTGCCCCGCGATCCCGGGAAGATCGTCGACCAGCTGAGCCGCACCATGCAGGCCCTCAAGGACCGCTTGGAGAGCCTGGAGGTGAGGCCGGGGGAAGAGAGGCCGCGCGGGGAGGGTGGGAACGCGGGATAAGAGCCCAGAGGGAGACTGGCCTGCGTGTGCGGAGGGAATCTCTCCGCAGTTACCGAAAACTCGGGGTTGGGGTACGGAAATGGACGCCTTGGACGGGGCGGAGGAGACCGGAAGACCTCCCGAGTCCCTTGCCACCCGGTGGTTAGGAGACCCGCGGGATGGGAAACGCGCCGTAGCTGTCCGTGGTGCTGAAAGGCGACCCCGGTTGGAGGGAAGAGCGACCGAAATCCTTGTGGGCTGACCTGGGGCCAAGGCGGGTGGTGAAGGTCCTGACCGCAAGGACTTTTTTTGACCTTGCAACTTTAGTCTTAAGGGCCGCTTCGCGGGCGGAAGGGTTTTGTCTAAGTCTAGGCTGCAGAAAACAAATTGCGGGAGCCAGGAGAAAGATCCGTGCGTGTGCAAGACCAGACTGAGCCTGTAATCCTTCCACAGCGTTAACTGTGATAGGGAGACTCTGAGACGGTTTAAATATCCGAGCGTTGCACGGTTAAGGTTTCATTTGCATTCCCCTTTTCTGGCTCTGGAGCAGTGTTTCTCAACCCTGGCAACTTGAAGGTGGGTGGAGTTGAAACCCACCCATCTTCAAGTTGCCAGGGTTGAGAAACACTGCTCTGGAGCGTCCCAGTTTGCACCCGGGTCCTATTCTGTTTGGTATTCTTGCAACAGCCTGGCGTGGAGACCTAGTGACTGATCTCAAGGTTGCTTAGTCAGAATTGGGGCTGAGATCTGACCCCAGGTCTTCCTGATCTGAATCCAGTACCCTAACTCTTATACCTTGCAAGCATGGTGGCCGAACTGAGCTTTCCCCAGCCCTCCAGGTCTCTTGAAACTACTTTCCCAGGAAGAGATCCGGCTTAAGGAGACCTTGCTGTTTGGAGGGAATCTTTTTCTGAATGGCAGTTCTCTGAGTGGGGAAATAGCAGAAGATGCCTTACACACATAGGCACACACACACACACCCCTAGCAAAGAGGGAAGTTTGTGCGATATGATGCTGGTTGGCTCATCCCACCCAGCATGGCCGTTCTTGCATGATTATGACTGATCCTTTGCTAATGTCACTCGCTCTGATTTATTAACGCAATAATGTAGAGCAGCGATGGACAGTCATGGAGTTGTACATCTTTCTTTTCCCGCAGGAGTTCAATGCGTATTACATGTTTCTCATCTCACCCCGTTGTATCTTCACAATAACCTTGTGAAGGGGTGTGTGTGTGTGAAATTAAAAAGTGGCGATGGATTGTGGTCACCCCATGATTTCATGGTCAAAAGAGGAAGGGAATCTCTACATCCTAGTCTGAGCTCTAACATTGTAAGTCTGCCATATATTAGAGATAGCTCTGTATACAGTTATGCATATGCTGTGGTGTATAATATATGCGTATAACGCGGTGGTGCTGCGGGTTAAACCGCTGAGCTGCTGAGCTTGCCGATCAGAAGGTCAGCGGTTCGAATCCGCGTGACGGGGTGAGCTCCCGTGGCTAGTCCCAGCTCCTGCCAACCTAGCAGTTCGAAAACATGCAAATGTGAGTAGATTAATAGGTACTGCTTTGGCGGGCAGGTAACGGCGTTCCGTGTAGTCATGCCAGCCACATGACCACGGAAGTGTCTTCGGACAAACGCCGGCTCTTCGGCTTTGAAACGGAGATGAGCACCGCCCCCTAGAGTTGGACACGACTGGACTTAACGTCAAGGGAAACCTTTACCTTTACTATACTGTTACATACAGCTGTCTGTTAGGAAGCAGGATCTGATATTAACCCACTGAGAAGGGCTTAAATCCTCTCTGTATGATGCTTCAACCTACGTGTTGCAACATATCTAAAGCATACATTTATTTCTAGTCAATATTTCTGGATGAGTTTGTGGATTCATTCAAGGATCACTCAGCTTTGAAGACCTCCTCCTACTTATACCTGCACCTCTCCTCTTATGCAATTGCGTGGTCATTCATCGTTTCAAACCTGCAGGCTCAAATTTTTGTCATCCAGAAGTGCATCTCCTCTTAGAGGATATTGTCACCAGCTAAATATACACATAGGATATTATCAGGAGGCCAATCAATGAATGTCCAGTGGGACATTTTCACAAACAAGCTTCATTTCTCAGAAACTCTTGCTCACTCTCAGGGTCATCTTTATTGCATTATTATTATTATTATTATTATTATTATTATTATTATTATTATTATTATTTTAAATAAAGGCTTTAAATAAGTCACAATCTTGAAATTCTTTGCAACGAGTCACTTTTAACAATTGCATTAGGGACAGAAACGATCTTTTATTTCAGGCAGACAGAGAAGAGACCGGGGGGGTGGGTGGGCAGGGGGCTGGAGAAAGTCAGGGCTGACCATTCACAAAGCAAAGAAATAAACCGATGGTACTGTACGTCTGGTTAAACGCTTGGTCTTGTGAAAATGGATTGCAAGGAGTAAAATCTATCAAGTTTTATGTGTATAAATTAAAGAAGGCATTTTCTCTCAGTGGAAATGGGGAAGAAAGAGACATTCTGTTTGTTTTCATTTAAATGGATTGAGATTTGTTCAGCTTTATTTTCCTGCCCATTGTCCGTCCGTCCTTCCTTCCTTCTCATTTCCACCTCCTTCCTCTTCCTCTCTTTCCTTCTTTCCTTTCCATTCATGCTGAACAGATTATATTTTTCTTTTTCTTTTCTTCTATCCTAAGTGTAAATGGTGTTTCTAATTAATTTTGCTAAAAGCTGAGCAGAAGTTAACTACTGAAAACATGATGGGTAGACAGCCATTGGGGGAGAACGTTTATTAGACCCCTGTTCCCACCACCCCTTTTCTATTTTTTCCTCTGTTGCTTTTTGTCCATTGAAGTCCATGGTCCAATAAATATCAATGTTTGGAGAAACCCCAAATATTCAAATAACTTCTGGAATTGATTCCTTCAACCGTGTAGTTTTACTGTCTCAGATGGAAAGGTCTTCAGTTCTCTGATCATTTCAAATACCCATGTGGGGGAGATGGGCAGTGATAAAAATATGATAAATAAATAAATAAATAAATAAAATGTTGAACTGTACTTTAGAATTCAGCCTCCTGCATATGCTCCTACCTTCCCCTTAAACCAGACTCTGCCTAGAATGGATGCAGCTACTTCTGTTTGCAATTCCAGCACTCATTAATGAATATCTGAGGTTGCTTTCTTAGCCAGGGTTCTTGAAGGAGAGGGCTGAAAGCTCTTCATAATCCATATGAAATTCAGTCTGTCTAAATTGGCTCTCACGGTTCTTTGAAGCACCATCCCTGTGGCGTGGGGGAGTCCCATAGTAATAAAATATCAAAACTGTAACTCTTAATGGACAGGTCTATAATGTTGTAATTCCTGCTTGTCTCCCAAAAGCTAACATCTTGGTAATGTGCATTGTGTTTTGGAAACTGTCTTGCATTATTGAGATTTTTGATATATCTTAATGTCCCGGACAGTTAGATAAAGGGAGCAATGTTTTGCGCATAGATGACTTGTCAAAATGACGGGATGAGAAAGTGAGTTTATTTATAAATGTTATAGATCTTTCAGTTTAAGGGGACGGTAGCTGGGGTCCTAGGGCGAAAATAATACATCAGCAGTGCAAATATAAAATGCAATATAACTAAAGCAGTGGAACATTGTCCATAGACACTGAAGCAGTCATCTCGCAGGGCCAATGGAACCATAACTGATCATCTCTGAAGGCCTTCTGAAATAACCAGGATTTTACCAATGTGTTTTGGAAGGCCATGAAAGTGGGAGCCAACTTTACTGTTACTGTTCAGCATTTAGTATCTGGTTCCTGTGTTAACTGGTGTACATCACATCTGAATTGTAGATATTTGTAGAACTATCATTTGGGGAATGTTTGCCCAATTTCAGGTTAGAGGGAATGACCCTAATAAAATACTTTTGTATGGCCCATTTTGGCCCTATCAAAGTTTGATTAGTATGTGGCAAAGCAGTTGCCCACATTTCCAAAAAAATAAAAATGAAATATTGTAATAAGGATTATGGATGATGATGATGATAATAATAATAATAATAATGCAATTTTCTTGTTAAGATAGAAATTTAGATGACAGATCTTTTAATGTTACTGCTTTCTTAGGCTGCTGGATTATTATGGCTGAATCCTGTTTGTCTTACAAAACTGGGCTTAACTTGAAAACAGTACCCTTAGAAAAGACCACTCCCCTCATGGCAACCTCCCACTGTCTTATTCTGGGCTATAAATCCCAGCATTCCCAGCCTGCTTGGCCAATGGACTTCCGAGTTTTAATCAGCACAGTTCAGTGACACCATCACGATTCAAATTCTTGGAATTCTACCACTCCTGTTGGCTGAAAATGCTGGGATGGGGTTTACAGTATAGTCCAGAGTATCTGGAGGACACCAGACTGAGGGAAGCTACTGCACAACATAGCTGACCTTCCATCTGCTCCAGATGCTTGGACTACAGATTCCATAATCCCTTGCCATCAGCTGTGCTAATTGATGTAGATGGCAATTGTAATCCAGAACATCTAGAGGACCCAACAGTGCATGTCTCTTCAGGTATGACCCACTGGGTCAGTCTTTAGAGGGTGTCCTTCCTACTGGTCTTCAAAAAAAAAGTCAGAAGCTTTGATTATTCCATTCCAGTTTTGCAGCTTTCCAAAATCCATGGTTAGTGAGTCCTTAAGGCCAAGCTGATACACCATCTATTGTGTCTGGATGGTTTTAATTCACTATTTTTTTATGGTTGCATGATTTATGGCCATGCATCTATGTGTGTAGGGTTGATCCATCTTGCATTTAGAGGGGGGTAGCGGGGGCATTTGCCCTCCCACAAATAACTGGCTACTAGTCTTCTGTGCTCAGCTGGTCCTCTTCTGTTCAATGTCCATTTAAATCATAATGGAAATTAAAATCAGGTCGAGTTCCTTGGCATGGAAGTTAACTCCATTCAAGCAGTAGGATGTTATCTGGATCCCCTTTCAGAAATCTACCAATGGACACAAAGCATTCCTACACTCCTTTCTAAAGCCCACTTGGCTCCTTCAATGGAATATATTTTTTTCTGGCATTGCTAGAGATGCTCTCAGCTTTGCTTTTGAAAGAACAGCGTAGCACGCATTCTCCTTATAAATAAGTAACAATGTATGGATGTCTGGCTGCATGAATGTGTTGAACCATGTGGCTATTGCTAGTATCTGTGGCTGGCTTTCCCTGTTGATTCTCTCATGTTTGTTTGTCTCTTTGCAATGGCTTTGGCTGTGATCCAACACGGGAGATGCTGAGAGAGGCGGGGGGCTGTCAGCTGAGACTAATAAAAAAAATCTAGAATCCCTCCAGCCAGCTGTTGAAACGGAAAAGGTGCCCTGAATCTGTCTCTCCCTCCCAACTCCAGAGAAATCTATCCACAGCAATCCAGATTTTGTGGCATGCATTTCTGATTGTTAGATCACAGAGGCGGAATATGAACAGAGCTGCCTTTTGTACAAAATGATCCCAAATGGCTGGGGAATTTGGGAGTTGACGTCCACCCATCTTCAAGTTGCCAAGGTTGAGAAACACTGGCCTGGAGGTTCTCATGTGGAATTCTGGGAACTCTAGCTGAGAAATCAGAGCCTGGTGGGTCTTAAAACATGTATAAGGGGGGGATATTGCTTTAGGATAAGTATAGCAAGAGAAATGCCCTCAAAAATGGCTTTTATTATAAAACAGTAGAAAATTAAAGTACATTTCTCTTTAAAGATGAGTGGTATTTAGAAATGAGGGAAATTGCTTTGGTCAAAGATTTCCCAGATCTCTTTCAAAGATCTTTGAAAATAAAACCTTACAATTTAGGATAGGTTTCAAGACACATCACTGATACAGCTAGAATTCTAGAATTGCTAGAATATAGCTAGATTCTAGAAGAGCTAGACTATAGCTAGAATTTCAAAATTCTTGAACTTTGCTCCCCATTTCCCAGCTACATTGATGAAGTTTTTCCCAGTAGGTTTCCTAACTGATTGCTGGGGTCTGTTCAGTTGTCATTCTGGGTAGAAGAAATGAACATGGATGTTCAGTAGGCTTTTATCATCCCATAACGTTACCTCTGCAAGTAAGAATATTATCACATTTGTTTTCTTTGTTTTTCTGTGTTTGTCTTCCTTTTTACCTGCTGCAGTTTTAGTTTTTGGCCAGATGTTTTATGCATGTATGTATGTATTTATACGGCTGCCCATCTCACACAAAGTGAATCTGGGCGGCATACAACAACTGATAAAACAATAAACCTATAAGAGCAGTCATTATTAAAAAATGTAAAAAATCACAAGGCACAAGAGAGAATGAGAAGAGATGTTTCAATAGATGAACCTGAAAAACCTGCCAAGAAAACTGCAAGGACTTGTCCGGGCAGTCTCCGAGAATTGGAGACAATTGAATGGATTTAAATAACCATCCATCCATCCACCCACCCTAAGGAAAACGTCTTGAGTTTGGCTTCTGGAATTCTTTCTGATCTCTTAATAAGAATTCTGCCCTGGTAACATAAGCAGGGAGGAAGCAAGAGGTCAGCTTAGGATGGGGGTGTCACCAACTTTCTACGCTGTTGCTCAACTGCCTCCCCATAGGGATTTCTTGAGGGATTGGGGAGCGGGGGGTTCTTCCTGATCAGGTCATTTCCAATCTCAGTCTTCCTTTTGCCAGTTTCTCCTCCTCACCCCACCAAATTTGCTCCTGTTCTGTTAAGTTTTGGGAGAGTTGTCCTGCTGGCAGAGAGAGTTCTGACATTCCATTGGGTAGAACAGAATGAAAACAATCTGTTCCTGTGTAGACATCTGTGGCAGCATCTGCCTTGTGGAACAGCCCCCCCTCCAGAGATCCAGATGGCCCTGACCCTATTGGTCTTTTGTAAGCTCTGAAGAATGGCCAGTTTCCCAGTGTCTGGGTCAGGCTAGCCCTGTTGTTGATGATTTGTTTTTTGATTGGAAGTTGTCATTTACTTGGGGTGCTTATTGTTTAAATTGTTGGGTTTTAGTCTTTGCACACCGCCTGGAGTCACTGTTGTGAGGTGGGCAGCCATATGCATTATTTAAATAAATCAGTAGGCATGTCGTAGGCACCCATGCTTGTGTGTATGAGCTGTATTGGTGTATTTGCAGTTTTACACACACAGAGAGAGAACAGTAAGGTGCCTGATTAATTAAACAAATGAATTTGGTCCTCATCTCTTGTGGTATGTGGTTTTGTGTCTTTCCCTCTTCTTGAAGCACCAGCTTCGGGGCAATGTGTCTTTTGGAGCCCTGCCCACTGACCTTAGAGAGATGCTTCAGAGGAGGCTTGGAGACCTGGAGCGCCAGCTGCTAAGCAAGGTGGCTGAGCTGGAAAATGAGAAATGGTTGCTTCACAACGAGACATCCACCCATCGGCAGAGGACGGAAGCCACCCTGAACGCGCTCCTAGACAGGGTGTCTGAATTGGAAAGAGGTAAGCTTGATGCCCCTTCAAATCTTGTTCTCAGGAATGTCTTGCATGACAAGAGCATCAGAAAATTCATCCAATGAATGTTTGGTGTGACTGATACATTGGCTTTCCTCCCTAAAAGGCAACATCAGTGAACCTTGTGGATGGTTTTCTACTTCCACCTCCTGTGAGGCCAATGGTGCATGCTTTAATTTCTATCCATCATCCATCCATCCATCCATCCATCCATCATCTCCTCTCAGAAGTGTTAGGTTGATGGTGCTGGTGACTTCAGTGGAGTGAGCTGAGGCCAAATTTTCCACCCTTCCCCTGAAATGAGGAGAACTGTTTTAGAACACACACAAACAGCCCCACCTACAAAACCAAGGGTGTCCATAGGATATAGAAAAAAAAGTCAAGATAGAGGCTGTTGTCAGGAGTATAGCTGGTGAGCTGGAGGGGGCCCCTATCCAGGGGGAAAAACGCATGTGTAGTTTAGAGGCCTTGAACTTTCCTTCAGAGAAACTCAGAGCAGACCCACCTTGAGTGTTGGGTTTATCTGTGTGGGTTTCTCATGCTCTTTCAGTTTGGCAGGATTTTCTATCTACTAGAGCATTTAATAAACACTAGAGACCAACTCACTGTCTCAGCGTGGTACTTTGCTCTCAGTTAGGACAACTGTGCTGGTATGTCTCTAACTCCACCTTTTTTTTTTTTGCGTGTTGCATATAAAAAGGTGGAGCTTCAATAGCCCCTCTGTAGCCACGATCCTTAATTTTTTTTTTATCACACCCTGTGGACCCCCAAGCAGCTGTGACACAGTCCAGAGAGAACCTGAGTCTGGGAAGGCCACACCTGGGTCATAGGTTAGGACCTGCCCCCTCTTTTATGCATTACATCTTGCAGCTGAAGGCCCCTGTACATTCCAACAGCAATCCGTCACTTCTGGAGAGCACTTGGGTGTTCAAAGCACTTTTGTCATGGCAGATTTGTCATCCTTCCAACCCCCTTGCTATGCTCTCCTGCTTGAAGTTCGGGAGTGAGGGAGCATAGGCAAGACTGAGAAATGTGGGCTTGTCAAAGGGTGAGTTTTGACCTAAATTCTTGGCTGGCTTAGGGATTTGCATTCCTTTCTGTGATTTCTACAGGATGATGCAGAGTAACAGCATTCTTATCTCTTGAAGCGGATATTTGTAGCTCAGCGATGAACTGCGGAGTCCTCAGTGCTCTCTGAGCCTTGCTGTTTTCTTGCAGATGTTTCATTGCCAGACTAGGCAACATTTTCAGTGCGAAGAGGGAGTGGGCCTTGCTCTCAGTTTATATACTGTCCAGCTTGTGTTGGTGGAGGTGTGGTTCTCTTCTTGGGAGTTTCTTGATTGGGCTGTTGCAAAATGGATACCCCCTCAACTTGATCAAAAAGTGCCTCAACAATCAACCCACTACAACCCAACCAACAGAAGCTATGATAAGGATAACACTACCATGCATCAGAAACATCTCAGAAACTACCAACAGTCTGTTACAACTGCATGGCATCACCGTAGCACATAAACCAACTAAAACTCTTCAAAACTTCTTAAGTAAACCAAAAGACATGGTAGCCCAAGAAGGAAAAACAGGAGTTATCTACAACATACAATGTAAGGACTGTAACAGCCACTATGAAAGACAGACAGGCAGAAGACTAGCAGAGCACATCCACAAACACCAACTAGCAGTCCGAAGTCTATGAAAACTCCTTAATCTCACAATACATGGACAGACTCAACCATAGCTTTAACTGGGGAACTGTGACCATCCTAAACCAAGCCAAATCCCAAAACGCCAGGGAATTCCCGGAAGCCTGGCACTCAGACAAAGCAGCCATCAACAGACACACAGAGGTAAACAACATTTACATACCATTCAAAAGAGACAACAGAAAAACCAAAAGACCAGGACACTCCCTTGCCAGCAATCAACACCCAGATATGCAAAGATTAACACTAGGATTAACCCCAGAGGAACTATCAAACAGCACGATACATATAAACTGAGAGCAAGGCCCCCTCCCTCCTCGCACTGAAGACATTGCCTAGTCTGGGAATGAAACATCTGCAAGAAAACAGCAAGGCTCAGAGAGCACTGAGGACTCTACCTTCCTTATCTTTTTTTCTTGCATAGAATCCCTATGACCTCTCCTGCAGTTACGATGCCAGACTCTATTTCCAAGGTTTCTTAATAGCTAACAAGGCAATTCTAATCCTCCTCTAATTATTGATATTTTGATGCTCTGAAGAGGATTCCTTTCAGGCAGCAGGACGTCACCTCTGACGAGAAACTCCACGGGAGGAGAAAATTCCTCAACAGCTGAAACTCGCAGACACACTGCCCCTAAACCTGCGAGTTCCATACAGAAACATCACCTTTGCCTTCCTAAATTTGTCCAATTCTCTTGAAAAGCCCTTGAAACTAGGGGCTATTACCACATCTGGTGGCAGTCAAGTCCATAAATTAAATTATGCCTAGTAAAAAAGAGATGATTTTCTTTTTCCCTTGCTAGGAAGTAAGAGAGGCAGCTTTTTCATCTTCCTTCTAAGCAGTTGCTGAATTTCAATTCAATTCATTTCAGAGGTCTCCAGATCCACATATTTCAATAAAGCAAAACTTAATCCTTCCTCCTCCTCCTCCTTGTAATCTATATTATGATCATAGAACTTCTTCCTCTTCTTCTTCTTCCTCCTCCTCCTCCTCCTCTTCTTCTTCTTCTTCTTCTTCTTTTTCTTCCTCCTCCTCCTCCTCCTCCTCCCTCCCAATCTATATTATGGTCGTAGACTAGCATATTATTTCTCCTTCTCCTCCTTCTCCTTCTCCTTCTCCTTCTCCTTCTCCTTCCTCTTCTCCTGCTGATTTAAGTAGCTTTCATTTTCGACTGACCCACTCTTGGATGACATAGGCTTTAATTAATATCAGATTGTTTGTCTCCTTGTCAGCTAGGTAAGAAATTGGTTATCACTCTAAATGTTATGGACTGCAGCTCCCGCAATCTTTTGCCGTTGGCTGGTGAAATAGGACCAGCCCAAAGCATTTAAGAAGTACCAACTGCCTATCCTCTTGGACTGTGCTATCTTATACAACTTTAAGACTGAAATCCTCTGGTCCTTGGGAGGGCAGTGCAGGGACCATCTGATTTATTTATTTATTTATTTGGATTTCTCTTGCCAAGGTTGGAGAGAAATCTCCAGTTCTGACGATGGAAAGCCAAGATTCGCTCTGCACCTATCAGCCTTGTGGGGTAGTCCAGACAAAAAGCACACTGGGAAGTACTAGTTCTAACTTTATTGTAAGGTCACATTAACAGAATCTTGCAAGTCTGAAAGGACATCTCTCCCCCTGCTCACCTTTACAGTCCAAGAAACTAGGGAGGGTCCCTTCTGAGACATTTACCATGCCCCATTCCTTCTGCAGGCTCGGCTGCCTCTTATCTGACTGTTGTCTAGTCTGTGGCTCTTCCCTCTGTCTCCCAAGGTCATTCCCTTGGGAGTTACATTCCATCACCTCCTTATCAGCTTTTAGGTCAAGTTCTTCTACCCCACCTGCCCACTTCTGGGTTGCTTCCAACTTTGGCAGGGGGTATACATCTATATTATGGGGCTATCAGGAAGGGGTGAGTCTTCCAGTTGCCAGTTAGTTAGTACTGATGGGAGCTGAAGTGCTAAACATCTGAAGGACTTCAGATTGCCTACACTTCCTGGACAGAGAAGGGCTTTCCCCATCATCTATTATATCTTTTTCAGGGACCCTCAGATGTTCTGCCACTCATGTATTGTGTTACTAAGTTATAGAACCCACCCACCCCCTTCCCACAATCTGAGGCTGGAAGTAAGATTAATAGAGAAGGAGATGGGAAGATCCTTAGATGAAAACAGACTCTTGGCCTATATAAATTGTTGGTATGTAATGTTATGTGGGAATGATCTTGGGAGACAGGGGGAAGAGATGCTGCCTATGGAACCATCAGATAAGAGAAGACATAGCCTGCAGCTGCATAACAGGCAGGGAAAGAAACTCAGAAGAGACTTTCCCTAAATTTCCAGGGGTAAAAGAGGCGGCGGGAGATTGGTACTTTTGGACTCACAAGATTCTGTTAATGTAGCTTTACAGTAAATTAGCTCATTTGCTTGTGTTTCCTGTCTGGTCCACCTGGGAAGGCTGGCCTATAACCTCTCAGCTTTGCAGCTGTCGTTTCCAATCCTGTATCAATTGACTTGGTGAATTAGCACAAATGCCTCCAACGAATTGGAACTGATGCATATCATGAGTCAGCACCAGTGGGTGATCATGACTCAGCTACAAAGCATGGAATGAATTGGCGAAAAGGCATGGAATGAGTTGTCAACCTGGCTAAAATTTTAGCAGCTGAAGAACCAGCTAAAATCTCTTGATTAGGGGCAATCTTGTGTTCTATGTACATAATTTTGTTTATGGCCCTTAGGTACCAGTGCTTTTAAAGCGCCGGATGAATTCAAAGTCTCCCTCCCTCTTCGCACCAACTACTTGTATGGGAAGATCAAGAAGACGCTTCCTGAGCTCTATGCCTTCACCGTCTGCTTGTGGCTGAAATCCGGCGCATCCCCTGGAATTGGGACTCCCTTTTCTTATGCTGTTCCGGGACAAACAAACGAAGTTGTGTTGATTGAGTGGGGGAACAATCCCATTGAACTCCTGATTAATGACAAGGTGGGGCACAGGCTAAGTTTCCTTTAAGAAATCTGATCGGGGCAGGACAGATTCAGCATTGAATGAGTGAGGAGGACCAGGGCCCTTTTGCTGAAAATTAAAAGGCCAGCCTCAGAATATATTTTTCAATTGCCCCATAAATATAGAATGTCTCTCCAGTAGTTGCCAGGCTTGGACATTTTAATGTGGGAAAATCCTTGACTGTACAAGGCAAACTTACTGTGTTGTGAACTTGATTTAATTTACATTTACTCCCTCTGTTTCCTCCCTCCCTCCCTTTCACCCCCTTCTTTATTTTAACTTCCCTACTTTTGAGAATGTGGCCAAAGGCTTGGGAACTGCTAGTTGGGGAATTCTGGAAGTCGAAGTCCACCCATCTTAAAGTTGCCAAGGTTGAGAAACACTGGGCTAGATATAGCAACATAGCAACATAGAAGGGCTTCCCTTTTACTTGACCACAGTTGGGCCACAGGAAGACCTCCAGTGAAAATTTCAGGACAGGGCAGGGCTGTCAGTCCTTGAAGGTAAATCCGATGAGTAATCCAATGTCATGTAGGTCAGTATTACTTTTATTGTAAGGTTGTAGTAACAGAACCTTGCAAGTCTGAATGCGCTTTCTCCTTTTCTCCCTTTAAATTCATAAGAACTAGGTAGGGTCTTGTCTGAGATGCTTACTCAGGTTACGTTTCTGCCCTGGACTCTCCATCCTCTTTTATCTGACTATAGCAGATCTTCCTCCTGTCCCTCAAGGCCATTCCCCTCTGCCCTTCCCATAGTCTGGTATGGGAAGCATGGGTCCTCTAGATACCCTGGACCCAAGTCACTGATGGCTTGACTTGTGAGATATCAGATAAGACACCCCACCTTACTTGTCCAAAGGTAAACTGTTGGGCTGACCAAGCTGTACAGCCACAGTTGCAGGGGAGCTCCATTCGTTCAGCAGGGATTTGATGGCTCCGTTGTTTAAAGCCGAATCGTTTTAACGGAACCATTGACTGGGGCAGCAGGTTGTTTTGTTGAAAACAAAACCTTTATCGGGAGGAGAAAGTTGTCGTGAGAAGGAAGCAGGAGAAAACACATGGCGCTATGAGAGTCTCATAAACAATGAATCCCTGGGAGAGTTGCATGTGAGTTGCTAAGTGACACATGCATCATTCTGGAATTGCAACAGCGCACCATCCTTATGCACAGGATTTAATTGAAGCCCAGGTACAGAATGTGATTTTAATCCCTGAGCCTCTGCTTTTAACGATGTGAAAATTAAAAAAAAAATCACAACGATTTTTATGGTTTTCTTTGGCAAGGTGGCCCAGCTTCCTCTCTTCATTAGTGATGGAAAGTGGCACCACATTTGCATCACGTGGACAACGAGAGACGGGATGTGGGAGGCCTTCCAGGATGGAGAGAAACTGGGGACTGGAGAAAATTTAGCTCCTTGGCATCCCATTAAACCTGGAGGAGTTTTGATCCTTGGGCAGGAACAGGTGAGCCATAGCAGAGAGTTTTGGTTGGGTTCTCTCCCTTACCATCTTCCTGCATGCGGGAAAAAAAAATCCCTTCTTACTCCTATGGGTGGTGTGTGTCTTCCTCAACCTGGGGTCCTCTACCAGAGGCCTGGGAGTTTGAGGGTTCTGCGCAGGATCTTAGCTGTTCCTGGCTCTGCACTCTTCTGGACAGGGAGCTCAGATGTTGCTCCTGGGATCTGTTGGAGCCACTCTCCCAGCTTGGAGGTCACAGCCCTGAGGGCTTCTACCACCACTGGGACCACTTTGGCCTTCCCTTTCCACATCCTCTCCAGTTCCTCCTTCAGGCCCTGGTCCTTCTCCAGCTTCTCACACTCCTTCTCCCTGATGTTGCTGTCACTTGGCACCACTATGTCTATCACCACCACTGTCTTCTGGTCCTTGACTACTACCACGATGTCTGGTTGATTGGCCAGGACCTGCCTGTCCGTCTGGATCTGGAAGTCCCACAGGACCTTAGCCCTGTTATTCTCCATGACCTTCTATGGAATCTCCCATCTGGACTTGGGAGGGCTAGCCAGTTTCACACTGGAAATATATAAATGCATACACACACACACACACACACACACACACACACATGCACTAAGAGTCGACAATGACTTGATGGCACATAATCAATCAATCAATGCACCAACAGTGAAAGAATTTCAGAAAATGTCCAATTCTTTTCCCAGCAGAACTGTAGGAGGACAGGAAAGGATGGAGTGGATTCTGACATCTACTTTGTTTGTCTACTCAGTCCTGAGATCCAACAGCTGAATCTGATGCAAAAAATAGAAAATGTGTTGGAGGACCAGAACTGAATAGAATCACTGCCTTTCCATGCCCAGTTTCTCCACCTGTCTCCCATCTTTTTTAAATTTATAATTTATGTATAAGATAATACGATATGCATAATTTATTACAGTCTGATGTAGATGCTGTTATGATTGAACAAGCTGGGAATCAGAAATGCCTGAGTGATCTATTGCAAAGTACTGAGAGATCTACCTGTAGATCTCCATCTCCATCTTCTAGCAGGATCTTCTCTTTGAAGGAGAAGATGATGTCCAAAGAAGTGGCTACCAGGCTGTGATTTCAGCAAAGAGATGGCTGGAAGAGCGGGAGGGTAAATCCGGATATGGATGCTGAAATCCTGCAAGACTGCATCTAAGGATCCTCAAAGTGACTTCAAAGTGAAATTTCCAAAACCCCAAGAGATTTGGTGATCTTGTCAGATTTGTCATTCTTTTTAGCTGTCTGGGGGTAGAGAAGCTATTTTTTTCCAGGATTTAACTTGTCTGCTTCTTTTAAGCAAGGACATTAGCGTGGTCCTAACAGATTGTTTGTTTTCCTTTGTTTTGAAGGATACAGTTGGAGGGAGGTTTGATGCAACCCAAGCTTTTGTTGGAGAAATGTGTCAGTTCAATATCTGGGACAGAGTCTTAAAGCCAGACGATATTATGAAGATTGCTAATTGTTCGATCAACATGCCAGGCAACATCATTCCGTGGGTCGACAATAACGTGGATGTGTTTGGCGGTGCCACCAAATGGCCTGTAGAAAGCTGTGAAGAACGTCTCATTGACTTATAGCCATGGCCATTTCCCATCCAAGTGCCCTGTTTTCATTAAGACAATCTTTGATGCTCTGATATCCCTCTTCATTTCCTTGTACTATAATAATATTAATTATGATTTTATTTTTTAAATCCTGCTTAGTTAGCTGCCCCCCCCCAATATACAGTTCCACACATAAAGCATAGTTCTCCAGGGATGTGTGCAAAAGTCCTCTTGGAACGAATGGGAAATTGGCACACGTTTGATGTCTTCTGGTGGCTGAGTTTGCACATCCAGTGTGCTGAACCCAGCCCTGGCGATTTGTAAACTATGTTCTAAGGCTTAAGCCACTGTTAGAACAAAGCCATTCTGGCTTGCTCAACAAACTATGGCCAGAACAAGTCATGCTCAATGTGTGACCCCAACCAATGAGGTTTCTGTGATGGCCACATGGGCAGGGAAATTCTGGGAGATGAAGTTCACAGACCTGGAGACAGTCCAGTTTGGAGGAGGTGGGTTACTAGCCTGAATTTCAGGCCAACTCAGACTCTGAAACTCAAGTGACACTTCCTGCTGGAGGTGTGTTCTAAAGCTTCCTCTGGCTGTGGAACAACACCTCAAAGGAGTAAATCCATACCTCGTGCAAATCTTTTACTCTTTCTAGCCACACTGTATCTGCCTTCACCCAAGAAGTTAAGATGAAATGGGGTTGAGGCGATTTGCGCTTCAACAAATTCTGGGTACCTGACCATTATCTTAACTTGATGTAGAACCAGGCCATAATGCTAAGCCATAATATGATGTATTTATTTAGACATGTGAATACAATACTTGGGTTTTGTTACACCGGGTTTGGACTTTGGTATACTGGGTGAACTTAGTTGTGGTGTCAAAAACAGGTGCAAATGATGGAGGGGAGCCATTAGGGGTAAGAGACCTGGACCGCAAAAATTGAGTTGACTGCTAGTTGCCAGAAAAGCAATGGAGGAACCTCTTTGCTGCCATCTAGTAGCCTTACAAAATGTGGCAGTCCAGATTTGCTAGCCCTGGGAGAAGTCTAAAGAGTTGGACTCATAATTCATGGTTGCAGTTAACTTGAATGCTTAATTAGAACCCACTAAAACTGTTACACTTAGGTCTGTCGTTGGGTTGAACATCCCAATGCTGATGGCAAAGGATGGTTGGAGCTATTCAGCAGTACAAGTTCCTCAACCTTGGTTTGGCTAGTTCTCTTCCCCCCTACGTCCCCTGAAATATTTTCTCCCTGCACCACTCCTCTCTCCCATCTTTTTCCTAGATTTCTTTCCGGTCTCACGAACTAGCAGGATGGAGAAGCAAGTCTGTATCTGCTTTTCTAGGCTGAGGACCAGGGAAGAACCTCATCTGTTGATTCTCTGCTCATATATTGAGTATTAGATAGTCCTTCCTACTGGGAACAGCAATTCAAGAGTGGAACCAATTATTCAGAGAGGTGATGGCATCTCTTTCAAAGGAAAGCTGGATGCCCATCAGTTGGGGGTGCTTTCTGAGTAGGGGACCAAACAGCATAAACGCCACCATCTATAGATTCTGTGAGTCTATCACTTCTTAAAGAGTTGGTTGACTTTTTCCCTGTATTTCATTTTAGGTTGGCTTTTCACTGATTTTTTTTTCCAGAGACCAGTTCACCTCTCAAAGGATGGTGATTCTAGAACTTCCTGCTTGGAGGTGTATCCTATTGTCAGCAATGAGAACTTTTCTTGATAAATCTGGCAAAGACGTGTTGTCAGCTGTGAAAGAACTGTTGTTAAAGCCATACTCCTTCTTTCCTTCCACACTGCCGCTTCATTGTTGTGATGATCCCCATATTTCTAGTTTCTTAAGAACAACCTCTTATTAAATCTGATCATGAAGAGACACCATGATTGAATCTCCCTTCCTCAAGTGCAGAACCGTATGTTCTGGTCTCCCTCTCAAAGAAGCACTTCTGTTGTTGCTGTTATTATTAGACCGCAAATAACCTTGTCTTAATTGTCTTGGAAAGGCCCTTAAAACAGCAAGTTCTGCAGTATCAGGGTTGCAAAAAGGGTTGCTAAACACTTAATCTGTTTTATTCTTGTGTCTGTGATTCAGCCCAACAACAATGCAAACTGTGCTGTTTTTCATTTGTTGAAAGTGTTATGCAGTGAGGACTGGAGGGGGAAGGAATTCATTTTGTTTACCATATATAACATCACATCTGAGGCGCTGCTTGGTGGAACTTGGTGATCCTTTAAAAGATGCACTTCGGTTGCATTTTTGCAATGCCATTCACCAGAGCAAACAAGACACACCACTGACAACTGTAGAGTAGGGGACAATGTGCACAAAAATGCATGGATTTAATAAAACAATTAGAGAGAGCATGCACTGATTGGAGAAACGTTTTGAAAGAACCGAAAGGCACACCAAAATCCAGAAATTTGGAGAAATGCGGACCAAAATCCCTGCAAGCATGGCCCAGACTTTTTAGAATCTCAGACTAGCCCAGGAACAGAACATATTTACAAAGGAAAATGTGAGAGAGAGATGGCAAAGTTTGCCCAATGAAAAATGGAGAGAATCTGGAATGGGCAGACTTGTCCTCCGTAGATATCCTCCAGCATGGTCTAATTTGTCAGCCAGATTTGACGGAAAGCCACAATTTAAAAATGTGGCCTGTTTTAGGGGAGCAGACTTTTTAAAGAGTGAAATGAGGGCCTTAAACCACTGAAAGGTTTAAGGCTCCCATTTTGTCCCATAACTCCTAAGGCCTCCGATATAAAAAAAGGCCCGATATTTTGGTTCCAACCACTCAGGGCCACAAAAGTTCTTCTGGTGGGGCGTCTCTTTTGCCTGTCCTCCCCAAATTGCCTTGAAATGAAGGGAACAATGGCACTCATGCATTACTATCTTGCAAGCGTTGAATTCCAAGTCCCATCTTTTCATCTAAAAGTTTTGAACCAAAATGGCTGACGGAGGTTGTGACTCTGATGGCACCCGATGAATCTAGCCAAAAGAGCATCTGACCCAGCTTTGTTTTTTGTTCAGTTGTTGGCCAGACCAGGGATGTCCACAGGATGTAGTGAAAAAAGTCAAGAGGGTGACCTCAACAATGAGATTGAAGCTCTGCTGGTTTTTTATGAGATGATCCAAGCCCCCAGCTTCTCTTTCCACTGACTCAGTTGTCTGTGGAAGTTGGGTGTGTTAAGAAAACCGTTGTCAAGAGATTGAGGTTCTGTAGGTAGAAATTATCCATAGAGGAAAAGAGAATGACTGTGTTTCCCTTTGCTTAGCTTCCCAACCAATCAGGAACCATTACTAGCTGGGCCATCTCTAGCAGCTTCCCCCTAGTAGTGCTGGGATTCTATTCCCATAATCCCCAGCTAAGCATGGAATTTCCTGGCATGCTTGGTGGCAGAATGTGGGACTTGCTCATTCAAGGAGAAGAAAACAGGCAGGAAGGTTCTTCAGTCCCCTGAATGGGCTACTGGCAGCTCCATTCCACCTATTCTTCACCTTTTGCTGTTCATGAAAAAAACGCCATGCCAGAGATTTTACAGAAGGCATCAGTCTTTCCTTTGACTCTGGAAGATCTTAAACCTGAACAAATGCTACCTTGCATTGGAAGGAAAGGGGGGAAATCTGTGAAATGAATGCTAATAGGTCATCTGCTGCATTTCAAGAAAAAAAAAATCACATTTCCGAAGCAAAATTTCTCCTGTGATGGTTCTTTGTGCTTTTGAAATACAATGTCAATCAGCTACGTTAGTTTTTCGGTCATCTTTGCCATCATGGTATCTATGAATCCTGTGCAGACATGGAGTAATATGCGTGTGTTTTTATCCCCTTTAATGTTTTTTTTTCTGGAAATAGCTAGTTCCTTCTCAACACCCCCCCTTCACCCTCACTCCCTCCCCCGCTTTTTTTAAACAAACAAAGAAAAAGAGTATTTGGGATTATTTTGGGCTCCTGGCACTAAGCATCCGAACATGAGACCTGGGAGCAGGACAAAGTGGCTACTTTGTGTGATTTTAGAGGAATGTTAATTTTAGAGAGGGTGGGGAGGGGGTATTTATAAAAGACCATATTTTATTTTTCATATGCTCAGATTGTTTGGAGGTCTGTAACAAGGACTGCCGTTTGTAAGACAAAGTTACATATTTCCATTAAAATGTAAGATGATGTTCTTTTAAAAAAAAGAGATTAAAAAAATCCTTATATGGGAAAGCAACTTGCCTTTGTACTTTTGTGAAATGCTGTGATTTTTCTTCCTAGGCCCTGTCTCGCGTATCCCTTATACAAATGTCACAGTGCTTTTCTGTTTGCAAACGTAAAAAGTGTGATTGTCCTAACAGTCAGAAATCACGCTGAGACGAGGAGTAGGTCTCTAGTGTTTATTACTGCTACATAAAACAGAATCCTAACAAACTGAAGAAGCGTGGGAAAAACCCAGACAGATAAACCCCAAAGTCAAGGCGGGTCTGATCTGTGTCTCTTTGAATGGCTGCTTAATTCCTCAGTACTACGCATGCGTTTTCCCCCCTGGATAGAGGCCCCTTCCAGCTCGCCATCAGTACTCATGACAGTGATCAAGACAAATGTAAACACCATGGCTTGGTTTCCAGAGAGTTTCTAATCCCTATTTTAAGGACATTTTTAATGCTTGGATAAGGAGCTTGGAAATACCTCCGAATGCCTGGGTTCTTTCAGCTCACTAAAACTGACAGAACACAGGGTTTGTATAATATGATAAAGGGTCAAGTCTCCAAGCTGAGAAGATGATGATGCTAGGGAAAGTGGGAGGCAAAAGGAAGAGGGGCCGACGAAGGGCAAGGTGGATGGATGATATTCTAGAGGTGATGGACTCATCCTTGGGGGAGCTGGGGGTGGCGACAACTGACAGGAAGTGCTGGTGTGGGCTGGTCCGTGAAGTCATGAAAAGTCGGAAGCGACTGAATGAATAAACAACACCTCCAAGCTGAGCTCAATTCCTGATGACTTCATGGACATGTCCCTGTGGTTTTCTTGGCAACAGTATGGAAATGAATTTCCAGGCTAAGCTATAGCTCAGGGATCTCCTGGTAGTCTCCTTTCCAAAGTCCTCAATTGCTTAGCTTTTCAAGAACAGCCAAGATGTGATGTTATGTGGGAAAGACCTTGGGAGATTGGGCAAAGAGTCACTGCCAAGAGAATGGTCAGATAAGAGAAGGCTTAGCCTGCAGCTGCATAATGGGTGGAGCAAGAGGCTCAGAAGGGACCTTGCCTAGTTTCTTGGGCTGTAAAGGGAATGGTGGGAGATTTCTACTTTCAGACTTGCAAGTTTCTGTTAATGCAGCCTTACAATAAAGTAGAATTAGCTCATCTGGTCATGTTTCCTGTTTGGTCCACGACATCAATCTTGCAAGACTCAAAGTACATCTCTCTTTCTGTCTCAGGTGTGAAAGGCCGAGGCTAGTTAACTCTGAAGTATCTGAGACGTCGGCTTCATTTGAAAGAAAATTGCATTGGTGGTATATGCTGCTGTCTTAATAAAATGCGTTTAGATTTGGGAGCTTTTATTGGTAACCATAGAGAAGGGTAATTGGTCCTGAATTGCAACTGCCTCTGGGGTACAAGATTGCAGCCGGTCAATAGACGATGCCCATCTGTCATTTGCAGCAAGGAACCTTCTCCCTCGCGCCCCCCCCTTTAATTGGAAAAGCATCCAAACGAACACATAAAGCCTTGCCTGGCAGAGCCAACACTGACCTTGGATTTTTCCCCAAAGATATTTTTTGCGCAGCTTGAAATTCAGGTGCTAAGGCACCTTCTTTATTTTTTTTATTTTTATTTTTTATTTTTTATTTTATTTTATTTTATTTATTTTATTTTATTTTATTTAAATTTATTTATTCAATTTGTCCCCGCCCATCCCTTCCCATTGGCAGGAGACTTGTCCCCTTCTTTCAGCTCATCCTAAGGCCTCTGCAAAGATTAGTCACAGAATGTGTAGAAGAACAGAGCAGAACAGAACAGAAGCTAGACAGGAACAAAACATTTATTTGTGTAGCTCTTCCAATATGGAAATATTGTTAATTTCTCAGTAGGTGAGGAAGCTGAAATGTGATGCCTTGTTAAAAACAGACACACAGATGCACACACATTTTCACACGTTTCTTGCGAAGACTGTGGGCAAGGTTCTGATGGGATTTCTTTTCACATTTGGGGGGGAACCCAAGACAGTGGGAAAGGGGAGACAGAAAGAGAGAGCCAGGGTTTTAATTCCTCTTTTCTCTTTTTCCTTCTTTTGTTCTTTCCTAGATTTGTTACCCCTCCATTGCAAGAAATACATTAACAAATGCCATTAGCAATCAGCAAAGTTGCCTGCCTTCCTTCCTTCCTTCCTTCCTTCCTTCCTTCCTTCCTTCCTTCCTTCCTTCCTTCCTTCCTTCCTTCCTTCCTTCCTCCTCTCCTCTCCTCTCCTCTCCTCTCCTCAACGTGTGACTCCTGTCCTCTCAGCATGAAATTCCCAAATGAAAAGGAAAATGGGAGAAAGGTTTCTAATACTGCACATTTGGGGCACGTCCAACATCTGGAAGAGAAGGAGAATTTCCAGATTGTTCCCACTCTTCGCTTTCCATATTGAGAAAGAACTTAGCCAGCCCTGTTGTGATCCTCTCCTTTAATTCACTCACTCGGTTGACCTACCCAGTTTCTGGCACGTCCTGTTCTGATGCTTGAGCCGTATTTCTCCTTGAGACAGAACTGATGGTGCTGTGATCGGCCTGCTAATCTGAGCTGGATCTAGAAGGTGGGGTGCTCATCCTTTCTTGAAATCACCCACAGCCTCAATCCGTTCTTCCCTCCTTCCTCACAATACACTGGATGAGCAATAGGACGTTACCTAAAGGGTACAAAGGATGCTGTGAATGATAATCAAACCTTTACCTTCTTTCTTGCAAGTGAAATTGAAAGCCTTGTTCCCAAGGCCGACTCGACAATGAAAGGTTCCACGTTGCCATGGCAGCCATCTTGGAAGAGCACTGAGTTGCTCTGTGAAGGGATTGGCCCTGGTTCCATCTTTATCAAGACAATGGGGAAAATTTGGGGAAAGGGTGGGGATGATTGGCAGTGAAAAGAAAAGGAAAGAAGTCATTTTTCAAACTTTGTGATACCCCAAACAGAAATGGAGGTTTACTCAACAAATCATGGTTCGTGTTGCTGACATTGGCTTTTTGAATAAACCCAGCCAATGCTTGGCAGTCTTCTGCTGTCCACCAATCAAGGAATCTTGCATTTCTCAGGGGATAGAAACAGTTTAATGTGAATAATTTCTCACACTGATAAGTTTAGTAGCAGCTAACAGATGCCTTTGCAAAAACAGTCAGACATCCTCCCTTTCTCACCCCCAAAACATAATGAAATGGACCACAGTTTTGCTACCATCAATTGCCTATATATAGGTTTCTTACTTGAAAGTACAGTACTAGCTGGAATTCTTATGTTATTGCTCTGGTCTTTCTTCTGAGAAACATTACTAAAGTGAGGGTTTTTATCTTTGCATCATTTCCAGTCTTGATTCCTAGGAGGGAAATTTGACATTTAAGAGCTAGATTTTGTATTTTTCAAAATCTAGTCTTCAAAGATTAATTTGCTAAATCTGTCTCTATCTCCATCTCCATCTCCATCTCTCTATGTGGTTGCTAGGAGCTGAAAATGACTTGATGGGTCATCATCATCATCTTCCCATTTTCTTCAGCAGAACTTTTGGTGCAATTGAAGGTGACTTTCTGAACCTGATATGACCCAATATGCAACAACCTACCCTTAATAAAATCACGGCAATGTAGATGGTGAACTCAGTCAAGAATCCTTGGAAGTTTCAATAGTTTCATCTGTTCTATGAACCTTCTGTTGACAGCTTGAAGATACTGCTTCAGCATATTGTTTAAGGCAAATTTTGGGTAGGTGAACACAATCAGAGCTTGTAACAAAACAAGTGATGTGGCTCTCCACAACTATGGGGCGGAGGTAGGAGATGGGTTGTGAATACCTCTTTCTGAATCAGAGCATCTTTATCAGCAAGCGACTCACTCAATTCCAATTTTTTTTGACATCAGGAAAACAGGGCAGAAGTTACAGTGGCTCTTTCTGAAAGGGAGATGGGAATGTGGGGGTGTCAATGTATTTGAATGCAATGATTATCACAGCAGTGAATCAGGAGAAGCTTTTATATAGCAGCCAAAGAATAAAGACAATTTCTAAAGCTTGGATGCAGATGTACTGTGTTCATACAATATGGTCCAACAATATGGTCCAACTCAGTCAAGTAAAGTTCTAGTGACTGTATTCATGCAACGGGCAGAGTTTGGCTAGTTTTAAGTTTGGATCCGTGGGCTGTGCAAACCCAGCCTCCTTGGTTAGTATATTACATGAAACCAGGAAATGTATGGTACTCAGTGTTGTGTTTTCCCAGAGACACAGGTTCAAATTTAGTTCTGGAAGTTGCAAAGGTAAGAATCCGTAGCTTAGAGCACCGGTGAGTAATTTGAACTAATTGGGGTTTAGCCAACCAATAGTAATTAAGCAAATTGGGGCTTAGTCTGTGTTATGAGTACTGATGGCGAGCAGGAGGGGGCCTCTATCCAGGGGGGAAAACGCATGCGTAGTACTGAGGAGTTAAGCAGCCATTCAAAGAGACACAGATCAGACCCGCCTTGACTTTGGGGTTTATCTGTCTGGGTTTTCTCACGCTTCTTCAGTTTGTTAGGATTTTCTGTCTTGTTGTTGTTGTTTATTCGTTTAGTCGCTTCCGACTCTTCGTGACTTCATGGACCAGCCCACGCCAGAGCTTCCTGTCGGTCGTCAACACCCCCAGCTCCCCCAGGGACGAGTCCGTCACCTCTAGAATATCATCCATCCACCTTGCCCTTGGTCGGCCCCTCTTCCTTTTGCCCTCCACTCTCCCTAGCATCAGCATCTTCTCCAGGGTGTCCTGTCTTCTCATGATGTGGCCAAAGTACTTCAGTTTTGCCTTTAATATCGTTCCCTCAAGTGATCAGTCTGGCTTTATTTCCTGGAGGATGGACTGGTTTGATCTTCTTGCAGTCCAAGGCACTCTCAGAATTTTCCTCCAACACCACAGTTCAAAAGCATCGATCTTCCTTCGCTCAGCCTTCCTTATGGTCCAGCTCTCGCAGCCATATGTTACTACAGGGAACACCATTGCTTTAACTATGCGGGCCTTTGTTGTCAGTGTGATGTCTCTGCTCTTAACTATTTTATCGAGATTTGTCATTGCTCTTCTTCCAAGGATTAAGCGTCTTCTGATTTCCTGACTGCAGTCAGCATCTGCAGTAATCTTTGCACCTAGGAATACAAAGTCTTTCACTGCTTCTACATTTTCTCCCTCTATTTGCCAGTTATCAATCAAGCTGGTTGCCATAATCTTGGTTTTTTTGAGGTTTAGCTGCAAACCAGCTTTTGCACTTTCTTCTTTCACCTTCATCATAAGGCTCCTCAGTTCCTCTTCACTTTCAGCCATCAAAGTGGTATCATCTGCATTTCTGAGATTGTTAATGTTTCTTCCAGAGATTTTAACTCCAGCCTTGGATTCCTCAAGGCCAGCTTGTCGCATGATGTCTTATGTAGCAGTAATAAACACTAGAGACCTACTCCTCGTCTCAGCGTGATTCCTGACTGTTAGGACATCAATCCTAACAAACTCAACTACTCCCATCGAAAGAGGGAGGAACAAAGAAAAATAAAGGAGAGACATTTGGAAAATGTCTTCGGAAAACCAGGAAATTCGGCTCGCCATCCAACAATTGGCAGCAGCCCTGCAACAACACCAACAACAAGTAGATCTCCAGATCAACACATTACAAGCAGCCACGCTACAGCAGTTACAACAACCAGCTCCGATTAACCCACAACCAGCAGCAGCAGCAGCAGCTCCGCCAGTAGTCTTGAGATCCCAGGGCAGTCTACCAGAGAAGTTTGGAGGAGAAGCAGGACAGTTGAGAACCTTTCTCACACAGTGCACAATGTTTTTCGACAGCAGACCGGCAGAGTTTCCCACAGTCTGTGGACTCAGGCTGTGTTTTGCTGTAATTCAATGATGGACAACCTTTTTGTCTGGGGAGAAAACTCTTCCTGACCTCTGATACTGTCCTTATACCCTTCTACAACAGAGTAACATTTCTGGAATCTCTGTTGGGTTTGTTCTTGACCAGCCCCACCTTGAAAGACTGACATCAATCTTGGAAGCCTGTCTAAGTCTGTTGACGTCCCATCTTATATTAAACAAAATCAAGGCAGGGTTATTTTGAGTTTGTTTCTCATCTGTTCCTCTTTTTCAGGACTTTGTTATCTTTTCTGGGAATGCCCCCTTAACAGCTTGTTCATCCTTTCCTGATGCCCAAGGTCAACTCAAGATTCCTCGCGCTGCCATAATGGTCATGCATTGACCCTGTACGCTTCCCATGGTTCTTCCCAGACCCTTCGATTGCATTAATAAAACAATGTCCTCTCTGTCACAAGAAAATGAAGAGTGCACACTTTTGGTGAGAGGACAGAGAATGCAATAAATAATATGGCCAGGATGCATGGCAAAAATCTGTTTCTTCCCCTGGTGATGCTTGATGTCAACAATAATAACAATCCAGCTTGTCTTTCATGATGGATTTGCATTGCTCAGCGTCCTTATCTTGCACCCACTTTGTGTGAAGGTCAACTGCATCTTTCAGAGAGAAGATATGGTGTGCAACCTGCTTGAGTTCTTTTTAGGTTTCTTTAGTGTGTTGGAGAAAAAATCTCATCTTTGATATTTTCTCCTTCTTCAGCTTTGGAAATGGGTGATTTCTGCAGGCTAAATGGGCCCAGAGAATGATAAAATGGAAGCAAGTTGGTATCTACCTGCTTTGGTTATTTGAAAAAAATAAAATAAAATGGCATAAATGTGTTTTAGAGGTTCACTGTGAATTAAGGCTCCAAGCCAGTCTTGATTCCATTGTTTCTGGATTCTTGTCGTTATTTTCACACATTTGTCTGAAGAATTGCAGTGTGCCTGGGTTCACCTGTTATACTAAGCCATGGATTATTAACTACAGCTGGTCGGATAGGTTCACTGAATTCACCCAGTTCTAATCCTGAATGGTTTGTAAGCTACAGAGTCTGGGTAAGCTAATGTCAAACAGATCACTTCATGTATTGTGTGATCCTGTCTCAATCTGCTGTAGTAGGTCTACTGGGTGGATCTTCCAACTCGCAAAGTTAGATTCAGGGAGGTTGAAAAGTTCTTATTGTAAGGTTAGGGTTAAGGCCAACATGGGTCCCTCACAAAGTGCCCCCTTGATGGGCTCTGCCAAGGTGGTTTGCAGAGAGGGATAAAAAAAATCAAGATGGCAGCCACATCCACATGATTGAGGCCCCACTCGTTTTTACATGATGGATGTAAAAAACAGTAGGGCTTTGAACCTGTGGTGACTGACATCTTGTTTTTTTTTTAATCCCCACATAGAGGCCTGGGGTCTATACCCACCATTAGTGGATTTTCTGTCTGCTTTGCAATTCAACATTTTTGATTGATCTGAGCTGACACAATTTGAAGATCTTGAAAAATTTCGTATGGCTGATTTGACCGCATACGGGCTGATCACATTCAACAGCCCAACTGGGACGGTCACATGGTTGAATCACAGACACAAGGAAGATTTGGGTAGCCCTCACTGACAGCAACTTACCAAGTTTGCCCTGAGCTGCAAGTTTTTAACATTTCCCTTTATGCTTCTGAAGTACCACTGCTCCACTGCATTATGGGAAATAAAAGTGATGGCTGGGCTAAAGTAGAGTCCAAGAATATCATAATGTTTAAAGAAATTGTAAGAGAGCCAGCACTGGATTTTGCTTAATATATTAGGCTGCCTAAATATCACCAAAAGGTATATCACATTAACTTAGAATGTGGTTTCTTGCTTTGCTGAACTTGTGGTGTGGATCCAACGTATGTTAGCCTATTCAAAAACACGAATCAACAAATCACGATTTGTGGCAGTGTATCTAAGAGACTGGGATTGCTTGTACATTGTTGTAGCTGTTCCTGGAAAATAATTCTCGTTAAATTTATCTTTGGAGGATGCTAGGTTGTTATTTTCAGCATGAGTTACCATAGGGGGAAACAGCACTTAAAATAAAATACTGTAAAGGGGAAGAAAAAGATGCCATTATGAGAAGATTTAAAGTTTTGACCTCTGTGCAAGCTGCATAATGTTGCCAAAAATTATGAGTGACAATTTTTAACATTCTGCCTCCTCTGTATTAGTCTATTGCTAATCTCAAGTGCAACCTTACAGGCAGATGCTAATTGTACCACATTAATCCACCCAGGCCATTATAAAATATATTTGTCAGATCCAATATCGAAATATTGCTAGAGAGAGTTGGTTCTGCATATGGATGCAAGCTTATTAAAAGAAATAAAAATGCAGCAGCCTCTACAAATAGTGAAAACAGATTGCGCCTCTCGTAACAGGAGCAAAAATCATCTAAAATGATGGCTTCTCAGAGGAGAAAAAGGCCCTTTTTTTTAAATGCGATTTTAAAAAAGAAAACAAGGAGCGAGTTTCTGCTTGATAAACAGTTGCAGGAGTGGCAAATGGTAGCGGTGGGTCTCTGAAGTGGTTCCTTCCATCTTTCCATTCTGTGGAGAAGGAAACAGGTTTACACATGGCTTGCCAAATACACCACAAAGTTTGGGAACCATGGTTGGCAGCCAGGGTTTACCAATGGCAAACCATGTAGATTAGCCAATAAACCAGAGTTTAAATCCAACCTGGCGGGAATCTTGGGATCTACAGTATGTAGAGTCAAAGAAGCTACATTCAGATCTGGCATCCCCCAAAACCCTTCCTGTGGGATGATCTAAAGCTCATAGAGATCTGAAACTCTGGACCCCAGGAAGGGAAAAATGCCTGCTCACTCCAAGTGATACTTCCATCTTGAAAACTGCCCTATTGGTGCTTACGTAGTACTCAGGACAGATATGTAGACCGTTTCATCAGTAAAGATCTTGAGTGTCACTCAGCCCTCCTTGAACTGGTACAACCTCTTGCCAGCTGGCAGCTTTGTTAAGAAGTTCTGCTCCCTTATGCACTGCCAATCAACTAAGATTGACTAGTGGAGATGCCCTCTTCAGGAAGACACATTTGCCATTGATTCACTGTTTGGTAGCCCAAGAGAGGACATTTCCGACACATCCACCCTGGTTGAGAAATTCCTGCCTCTCTAGTTCCATGCCAGCTTCATATATATCTGTTCATCCAGTCTTTGAGCTGAAGTTGTCCTATGCTGCCTTCTCTTCTCTAGGTTATAATGTTTTTAGCTGTATTATGGTTTCAAAATTGTTTTATAGAGGTTTTATTGGGTTTTATAACAATTAGTTTTAAAATGTTTTGACTTAATTTAGATTATTTTTAATTAGTTGTCCCCACTTTGGTATTATTTTTAAGATTAAATATGTGGATTTTAAAAATATCAATAAATAAATGAAACCAAATAAATAAATAAGGCTCATAGAGATCTGTGACTGAGCCACCATCCCTGGGACCAAACCATTGGCATCTGGGTCTCCCAGTTGGCTCCAGGAGCCATGTTTGATTCCCATAATGCCCTGAGTGCTGCAAGGATGGTTGCATTCTGGGAAAAGGATGATGCAAAGATGGCGGACCAGGATGAGGATGTATTGGAAGACTGCATCCCTGGATGGATGGACATACTTGGCTTCTGAAGCAACACTGATCCTGTTTTAGGGCAGGCACTAAAATTTCAGGGTATTCCTTTCTCAAAAAGAAGGGCAAATCGTCCCTGATCTTTAGCGGTACAATGGAAGGGGTGCTCTTGGGATGCAAAAATAAAACCATCAGTGGCGGTGGGGGGCACTTCATGCTCGATCTAGGGTCCTGACACAGGGACTGTTATACTGCAAGGGGTGTCTTTAGCGATAAATTTGCCTTGACTGCACACTAATATGGCCTGGAATGATGGTGCCTGCAGTGTAAATTAATGATCCATATTTCACCCTAGCACACAATTAAAGAAGAGGGAGGGGGCCCCTTTCTTTCCACTTGCAGGCCAACCAAAGGAACTAGGCTGTACGGGCCCACCTCCTCTCTCGCTCGGCCGCACATCACAAGACCTGCGATGAATTTCCAGGCATAAAAGCCACAATCTGGGTCACATCTCCTAATCAGCTTAAAAGAGCGGTTTGGGTTTCTGAGGATCAAACTGAAAAAATTTGACCTACTTTAGCCCAATAATCTTTAAATACTGTGGAACATCTGCCTTTTGGCATTTGCAGATCCTTTAACGTATCTTTTGTGATTTTTAATGAATGGACTTTGGCATGGATGGAACCAGCTGGGTGAGGGAGAGAATCCGGACCGGGCTGCAGATTGAAACAGTCAAGGCTGTTAGGATTCCTGAAAGCCTCAAAATTCATGTGCTGGTGAGATGCTACCCATTGAATTTTATCATCCCTGCTGATGTGGGAGAAGTACAGGTAGTCTTCGCTTAACAACCATTTGCTTAGTGATGGTTCAGACTTACAACGGTGATGGAAAAACCGACTTATGACTGGAACTAACACTTAACGACCATTGCAGTGTCCACACCGTCACATGATCGTGATTTGGGTGATTGGCAACCAGTTCACATTTATGACTGTCGCAGCATCTCCTGGTCACATGATCACCATTTTCATCCCTCCCAGCTGGCTTCTGGCAAGCAAAATTAATGGGGAACCACATGATTTGCTTAACGACCACGTAGCTTGCTTAATGCCTGCAGTGTTTCACTTAACGGCCACCAAAAAAGGTCAGATTTGCTTAATGACCACTTCGCTTAGCAACCAAAATTCCAGTCCCAATTGTGGTCATTAAGCAAGGACTACCTGTAATAATTACAGGGGTGGCTAATTTTATATTGCATTTATAGTGTCAGATGTATTATTAAGTGCTATGAACTGAGAAGTGATATTTGCAGTTATTTTTATGGATCATACGTTCATCTCTGGATTTGACGGCATGGCAAGTATAAACATTCAGAATACGGAAGCAGAGACATATAGCCTTGTAAGCAGAGCTGTCCACAAGGCATGGTCAAAAAAGTCAAGATGGTGGCCATGATGGTGCGATTGAAATTTTGCCTGTTTTTTAATTTTTTTTTTAACATGGATCACTTAGGAAAAACTCGGGAAGGCAAGTTAGGAAGAGCAAAGGAAGATTTGCTAATGGAAAACTTTAAAGGCAGACTTCAGGGATGTTTCCATCAAAATCTGCTGTATTTAATTAACTCTCCCAACACTCCTAAGTCAATTAGAATTCTGTCCATGTGTTCTCCAACTGGAGATTCCTCATTGGTGATCAGCAGCGAATTAGCATTCACCTGAGATGCCAACATCTATCTTTACAAAATAATCTCTTATTTATTCATTTCTTCTGCGTCCTGCCTTCCCTACCAGGAGATCAAGCCCATAAATGTGATTCAGCCCAACCTGTTAACATCACACCAGCCCTGAGTTGCAAGAAGCTATGAGATGGTGGCTGGGTTGACACATTGTGCTAACCATAAACAAGAGTTGTTTGATTTTGGCTTAGCAAATAAGCACAGCATCACACTCAATGATGGTTGGGTGATGCTAGAAGAGATCAGAAGTGCCCCAGAAAACCCTGGATTCTTCATAGGCAACAGCTTGCTCGGCCTTTGGCTGTGCTGTCTGCCAAAATATTTCGTGATATCCTAAGTCCAGGGGAAGAAAAGGAAGTGACGTTCCTTCCAAAAAACTAGAGGTCGCAGTTGACCGACCCTTGCTTGGCCATGGTACATCTGGCACTTTGCTGGTGAGGAAATGTCTCCATGGGATACATTATCAATGGACTACAAAATAAATCACCAACCAGCCTGTGGCCCTAGGAATCTCTTTCGTGCTTATCAAATGCAGCAAAAACAGGGCTGTAGAATTATCCAGGATTGCCACACCCAAGATACAAATAGATATCGGACCCACTGCTTGCCCCTTTTAAAAATGCTGGTATAATCATTTGAGATAAAGCAGAAAAGTAGAAAATAAAATACTTCCCCTTCCTGCTCCAAGACTTGCTAGCTAAATAAATTACTGGTCATGTTTTATTCAAAATGCTAAGCCTGTTGGAACAGCAGAGAGAGAGCAAACCAGCTTTCAGTTAAACCTCTAGCAGAGGGCTTTTCCTTCCTCCCTCCAGCTGCTTGTTCTCTGACTTTCTTGCATGCTGTGTAGCATCCTGTCCACGTACGTGAAATATCTGCATAAATCCGGGCTCCCCAAACACTAGAATCAGGCCTTTGCCAGCTCCAGAGCAGCATATATCTAAAGAACAGGTCTCCTCTGGGCTAGGAGTTGACTCTAGAGTAGGGAGTTACTACTGAGGAGCATTTCTACTCAAAGGCTTCATGGTTTCTAGCTGGACCATGTGTGGGGCCCCAGGATCTTTAGCTTTATAAGCCCTCAGTTTGGGTTTATTGGCCAAGTTATTATCTTCTGATATTTGCTGTGGTTATTTCTGCTCCTTGAATTAATCCTGGGCTTTGTGGAATGCCTCATTTTCGGCTGGAGCTTTGCTGATGACCCTGGTCTGGTTTCTACCCGTGAGTTATTGGTTTTCGGCATTGCTAGCTTGTATCCTAGGTGGACTCACCAAGGCCTGGTTAGGATTCCTGGCCCTCGGAGAAAGGTAACTAACTTCTGTGTTATTTACCCCACCAACAGTTTTCTCTATATGTAGTGGCTGGATCTGCAGGGGAATGAAGCTGGGATTGGTGAAAATATGGTGTTTGGCCATTTAGGGGAAACAGGGGCTAAGTCCTATCTTTTCCAGTAGTCAGTGGCCCCTTGACCCTCCTGAACTTTCATTCAAACAGGAAAAAATCTCACTGTGTATGTGTTTAGTAGCCCTGCAACTTCCTGCACTAAGGGGAAAATCTTTCCTTCAATAGCTGACGTTGAACTTCTCTATTCCCTGGAGACCTTTGGAGAAAATATCTACCTACTTTCTCTGACCGCAAACCAGGTGGAGAATTTTAAGGGTCTTGATAGCATCTAGCTCTTTTAAGACTGATTTTCCCCCCAATTACTTGTTGTCATTATGGGGAAAATAGGAAGGAACATGATGTATGCCACCTTGACTAATACAAAATAAAGCAGGATGTAAAGCATACCAGTCAATAAACATATCCAAGAATGCTACAACTGGCATTCCTAAGTAAGCATTCTGTTGGAGTTCAGCAGATAGCTGCTTGTGGATTCTTTTTTTAAAGTTACAATTAAAATTGCCTCCTGTAAGGTTGGGGTGTGCATATTCCCATATGCGGTTGGGCCTTACTTAAAGGGAGCGAATGAATCTGCTCATCTGAGAAGTGAAATCTCATCTGGCTGCGAGAGCTGGACCATAAGGAGGGCTGAGAGAAGGAAGATCGATGCTTTGGAACTGTGGTGCTGGAGGAAAATCCTGAGAGTGCCTTGGACTGCAAGAAGATCCAACCAGTCCATCCTCCAGGAAATCAAGCCAGACTGCTCACTTGAGGGAACGATATTAAAGGCCAAACTGAAATACTTTGGCCACATAATGAGAAGACAGGACACCCTGGAGAAGATGCTGATGCTGGGGAGAGTGGAGGGCAAAAGGAAGAGGGGCCGACCGAGGGCAAGGTGGATGGATGATATTCTAGAGGTGACGGACTCATCCCTGGGGGAGCTGGGGGTGTTGACGGCCGACAGGAAGCTCTGGCGTGGGCTGGTCCATGAAGTCACGAAGAGTCGGAAGCGACTGAACGAATAAACAACAAAACTAACTCTGGAGGGGGCATGCAAAGGCAGGGTCTGGGCGATGCCTTCAAGCTCTTGGATACTGTAAGCCGAGCTTCCCTGAACATCCCTGCTTTCCTGTCCTTTGCTCCAAGTCTTGCTAATTATTTCTGCAGGCCCCGCTGTTTAATTTCTGTGCAATGTAGTGCTTTTATGGGGGGAATTCAACTGCAAACTGAGCTCTTAATTTTGTAATCTTTAGCCTGGAAACATCTGAACACCAAGGAACGCTCTAGACCAGGGCTTAAACCTCCCCTTTTTAAAAAATTGGAATGAAACTTTAGCTTTTGGGGATGTGAGCTGCTGCAAGGGACATGACAGGGGCCCACTGCCTCTCGGGTGACGGCTGGTTCTTCCGCTTCTGTTGTTCCTTGGAAAAATGTTGCTAGCCTTAAAAATTGGCGGAAAGCTTGCAGTTCCTGATACTCCCTTGGCTTCTTGCTCCTTTCACGCAACATTAACAAATGAAACTGATCGTTCCAAAGGACTAAAAAAATATCCAACACAATTTGGGAAAAGGTTTTCACAAAGGGCCCCTTCCCTGCCCCACCCATGAAGTTCTACTTGAAGTGGCTTGCTATGTTTGAACAAGCTTTAAATTGGGAACGCAAATGGAGAAGAGTAGGTGAATAGGGGCTGAGAACCACAACGTCATGCATCTTAATATAGCCACGGTTGGGAAACGTTGGCCTAGAGCAGCCTTTCTCAACCTTTTGACCCTGGAGGAACCCTTGAAAGATTTTTCAGGCCTTGGGGAAGGAACCCCTGCCCGTTCAGGCTCAAATCTAGGCCAGAAGTGACAAAATGATTATATTTGTTTCATGGGTAGGCCTGTACAGTATATATGCATTAACAGTGTCCTTAAACTGAAAATAAAGAATGAAACTTACATCTTTAATGTGAAGTTGCTTGAATTTGAAATAATTTTTAAAATAAATTGTGATCTCTCAGGGTGCCATGAAACCCTGGCCTAGAGCATCCTTTGGTGCTCAAATGTTCCCAGACTGAAGACAACAGCTGGAAGAACCTGCCAGTGCTGGTCTCTTCCAGACTTTCATTTTTAGAATTTATCCTCTTTCCCTGCTAGACTAACACCTTATTTTTTTAAAAAAAAAGCTTGCCCAAAGGTCTGTATGTACTTCTTTGTATATTTCTGCAAAGAACAATTAATTGCGATTCCATATATTTTCCTCCAATATATTGCATTTTTGTTATTTTCATGGGAAAAAAATAGCTTTGGGCATGCGTACCTCTCATAGACTTCTTTTCTTGTTTGAAAAACTGTAGTGCAAAAAGAAAACCAGATTTTGAAGGATACTTACTTTTCAGACTGTTTTTTTTTTAATCCGTTCAATCGTGTCTGACTCTTGGAGGCTGCCTGGACAAGTGCCTGCAGTTTTCTTGGCAAGGTTTTTCAGAAGGGGTTTGCCATTGCCTCCTTCCTAGGGCTGAGAGAGAGGGACTGGCCCAGGGTTGCCCAGCTGGCTTTCATGCTGAAGGCGGGACTAGGACTCTCATACCACGCCTGATTGGCTCTTGGGCTGAGAGAAAGTGGCTGGCCCAAGGTCACCCAGCTGGCTTCATGCCTAAGGCGGGACTAGGACTCATACCACGCCTGATTGGCTCTTGGGCTGAGAGAAAGTGGCTGGCCCAAGGTCACCCAGCTGGCTTCATGCCTAAGGCGGGACTAGGACTCTCATACCACGCCTGACTGGCTCTTGGGCTGAGAGAAAGTGGCTGGCCCAAGGTCACCCAGCTGGCTTCATGCCTAAGGCGGGACTAGGACTCTCATACCACGCCTGATTGGCTCTTGGGCTGAGAGAGAGTGGCTGGCCCAAGGTCACCCAGCTGGCTTCGTGCCCAAGGTGGGACTAGAACTCCCGGTCTCCTGGTTTCTAGCCCGGTGCCTGAGGTCTGGGTCTCTTTCAAATGCAAATCATACTCATCTTCCTCAATTCTGGAATCTTCTTTGATCTTGAAAGATTTTTTCTCATTCTGGACTTGATGTGAGCAATAATAATAGTGCGTTTGACTCAGAAATCGGTGGCTGCTTGTAGTAGGTACATACGTACTCTATCTGTTGGCTCTTGCACTTAAAATGCGTGTCCTACTTTGTTGGGGTGTAGCAGTGACGCAACTCTGGCTCAGAAATCTCTCATTATGATCGGTTTGGCCCACCAATCCTTTGCTAGAAATTAGCTTAAATATCCATACAGAGAAACCAGCGAGGACTGGTGAAAGTATTTGCTTTCTAATGGAAATTGTTGGTAGAATTTTATGAACAAAGCTTGAATCTTAAGGAGCTATTTGCATTCCTACTGCTTTTTGTTTAGTTGCATATTTTCTTTCTCTAATATGTCCACCCTCCTGTAATTTCATTGGAATTCAACCCAGAAGACTTTATCTTTGCCTGGTTGTTCTCATATATATGATGATTTAAAGCATTCAGAATACAAATTAATCTAGCTGTTCTCATAAATGGAAAATCCGACATGTATTTTAAGATATAGATGAGGCACTGATCATGGGAATAAAACTTCATCCTCAACAGGCAGCCAAACGGTGGGAAAAAAACTTATCACAACTTATTTGGGGATGTGATGGAGATGTAGAAATTTAGCTTCGTTCTTCTGCTGGAGAACACAGATGGACTTGAGATAAGACAGCAAAATCACTGCATCTTGCTAGCTTTGTGCTGTTCTAAAAAGCTTTTACCAACTTCCAGAGTCTGAAGTTGAACAAGACTTCTTTGGGAGATGTTCCACCAACCAGAGATGAAACCTTCATGTGAACTGGGCCCTATAAAGTATTTGTGCTCTTCAGATGTTACCAAATGAGCAAGGAACAAGTTTCCAGGCTCTCTTATGAGTGTGTGTGCATGGTGGGGAGATATGTAGCCCTCATGACATTGGTGAATTCCCCAGAAACCAACCCAGAATGGGTTGAAGGAGTTGAAGGATGCTGAGAAGTGTTCTTCAGCAATGCTTGTACAGCTGCTAGTTCCTCAGGGAGGGCCAGTACTTGCCCAAGCTCTCTTCTTGTGTTGAATAGTACTTCTGGCTCTTACTTTATTTTGAGACCTCACCTGCTATTGGTTTCTTTGTGGCTGACAGTAAGTCCTGCTTGGTTCTAGAGCTTGGCTATGATGCAAGAGAACTTTTGCTGAGACTTGTGATGGAATGTAGGGTGACCTTGGAGAACAGAAGGAGGAGATGCTGCCTAGGAAATGATCAGATAAAGGGAAAGGAAGTCCAAGAGAGGGTAACAGTCTAAAGAAGAAACTTAAGAAGGACCCATCCTGACCACCCAAGTGATAAATAGGGAGGGAGGGGGGGGTTGTGTTGGAATTATCAGGGGGTCAACTCAGCATTGTCTCATAAGCATAAGGGGGTCTTTCTAGTAAACACATCTCTCTTGTGCTTGTGGGGTGTCACATGGGTCACCTGATTTCCACTTCCTCCTCCTCCTTGGGTTTGGGAATTAACGATCTCCATTTTACCTCTTGGGCACCCCTGCAAGCAGGAGGCGCTGCAGAATGCAGCTCTCGTCTTTCCATCTCGCTTGCATGCAGACATTTCTATTTCCAATAGAAATGTGTCTACAAAGAACCAGTGATGAATAAGTGAAGCTACTTGTATCCAGATCTACTGAATAAATGTAAGCTTTTTTTTCCTCTTCATCTAACTACTGTGTGAAGACCGAATTCTTTTCTGAACATAATTAAGCTTAATGTGCAAGTTTCTTTTTGGTTCACGCTTCTACTTTGCAAGATTGTCATTAGCTGCTTGGAGTTCTTTTATTAACCTTTAAAAACTCCATCAATCTGCACTTTCAGACTTGCAAGATTCTGCTAATGGAGCCTTACAATAAAGTAGAATTAGCTCATCTCATTGTGTTTCCTGTCTGGTTTACCTGGAAGGGCTGGCAATACTTGACCACATAGTCTTCAGTGCTTTTTAAAAAAAAATTGTTTTGGTGGAGGTGGGGAAAGAGAAGGCAAATGTAAGTATCATTGTGACACCTGGATCTTCTCCCACCAAGGATGACTGTCTTGAGTGTGTCCTCTCTGCAACTGGTATGCTTTGCTGGTAATATCTCTCCATCTGCTGAATGAGTCAGTACAATCTGTTAACCACTTGTCCTCTGCCTTTATTTTTTTCCCTTGAGAAAGGGAGTTGGTTAATGGTGGCCCTGGGGGGAAAGTGTATGTTTTAGTTTGCCATTTAATTTAAAGCAGGAGCAAGGACGTACTGTTGCCCTGACTAACGGTAGTGCACTTAAAATTAAACTTAGTTGATTTGATGACTATCCAGTTATGTACTGAATAATCTCCTCCTCCTCTCATATTAGCAATGACCATTTGGTGATAACTTCCAAAAGTCTCTGGATGACTTCTGGATCAACAGTAGCTAGCCTTGATGACTGTTCTTCCAGGCATGGGGGCAGTGTGCCTCTCCGTATTACGTTCATGAGAACAGCAAGGGAGAAGAGGGCTGCCTTGGTTTGCTGTTTGTGGGCTTCCTAAACACGTCTGGTGGACCACCATGGGAAATATGATGCTGGCTAGATGGACTTCAGCCTGATCTAGCAGGACGCTTCTCATGTTCCTGCTATAATCCCTCTTTAGGGCTTCAGATTCTTGGATGATGACTTAAGGCCAACAGGCACTAATTTTCAAATCTTTATGGTCTGGTTCCATTCTATGGAAAAGTTATGGGCATATTAAATAAGCATAAAGTGGTCTCCTCCCTTTGTGGTCCCCCCCCTTTTTTTTTTTGCTTATTTACTTTGTCCAGTGTCTTCCTTGCTCAGTGTTTCTATGCTGGAATGTTTGGTCTGAAAGCCAAGATGTCACTGGGAGCATTTGAGTTTCAAAAATTTATAAGCAGTCCCTATTATAGGGACTGTTCCCTGGAGCCTTGAATACTGTATTTTTCAGGCTTTTTTATTTTCTCCATGTTGGCTAGGCTCTGGCTGTCGAAGAGCGGGAGGCTTTTTTTGCGCCAAAAACCTAAAGTGAAATCAAGACGAAACCATCTGAGTTCATAAGAAAACTCTACCCGCTTTTTTACAATGGATCCCCTAGAAGGATGGCTTGTTAAAATCAAGCACTGAGTTCTTGAAAAAGTGAAGAAACAAGATGAGGTGACTCCTGCTAATAGCGATTTTGAGGGTCAAGCGCTGATGGAAAGGAGGAAAAATTGGGCGGGCGTGAAAGTAGTAGTATGGGTAAGTTCAAAGTATTTGCATAAAGACGATGGAACCTCAAACAAATAGTAAGGCCTGTTCAAGGTTAAGTGTTTTCTAAAATCATGCAATGCTGCATATCGGGTGGAAAAGAAAATTAACAGCAGGTAGAGGAGACTGTTTTGTAACCTTCCTCCAGCCTAGGCCCTTTCAATATATTGTAGCCATTTGGCTAATGATTTAACTTGGCGAGTTTTTTTTCCCTGGGAGGGAAAAAAAATAAGGAAAGAACATGACACACTCAGCTTGACACAATCATGAAATGTGATTGTTCTGAAATACCTGGGGTAACAACCAGTGTTGTATTAAATGGTTTTCTATTACTCTGCTCTTGTAAAACATCAATCACATCCATTTTCGGACTTTAATCCTGTCAACCCATCCTTCAAAGGTGGAGGAATCGTGTTCTTCTGATAAAAAGAGATAATTATTTCAGTTGCTATGAAAAGATTCAGTGGATTTTTTTTTACTCATCCAATATTCCAGATAACCGGTTCAGTATGCAACATAGGCATTTATGTAAAGACCAAACAGTGCAGCGTCCTTATCTGCAATCAAGAAATCTTAGTTACTGCAGACTAAGGGCATGAGAAAATTTGTTCCATCCATTCTGTGAATAATACATCTTTTGATCTTTCAGCCTTCCATATGGAATCCACTTTATATGTAACGGTATGTGGGAATGACCTTGGGAGATGGGGCAAAGAGACACTGCCAAGGGAATCGTCAGATAAGAGAGGGCAGAGCCCACAGCTGCACAATGGGTGGAGCAAGAGGCTCAGAAGGGACCTTCCCTAGTTTTCCAAAGAGTAAAAGGAAAAGAGGGGAGAAATATTTTGTCTTGCAAGATTCTGTTAATGTAACCTTACAGTAAAGGTAGAGCTAGTACTCCTGGTTGTGCTTCTTGTATGGACTACCCCAAAGGGCTAACTTCATATATGTATGTATGTCCACATAAACAGATACTGGCAGATTTGATTTGGTCCATGTTCCTTCAGACCCAACGATTTTCCACCCAGCCTTGAACTCTCCCAATCACCTTTGAACACACAGTTGAAATCTGGCTGAAAACTGCTGTAGGATGGCAATGCCTTATCTGAGTGTTTATTATTAGTTTAATCTGCATTGTTAACTTCTTAGAGTCTGTCCTTGTTTGAAATTTCATTAGCTGTCTTGGGTCCCCGTCAGGGCTGAAAGGGGCGGGTGTCAGATCAACCCATCAGGATACATTTGCTTTTCAAAAGAAGAAAAAAATCTCTCTGAGCTTCATAATCCAAAATTCTTTGTGCAGCAAAGAATTTAACCTAGAGGAAGGTATAATGGGCAGAAGGAACAACCTTGAGGGACAGGAGGAAGAGCTGCAGCCAAGGCAACAGTCAGATAAAAGAAATCTGAGTCTGGGCCAGAACTGTAAGCTGAGAAACCGACTCAGACAAGACTCTCCTTAGTTCTCACAAACATGGAGGGAGGGAGAAAGCACATTCTCTCTTTTTTTTAAGACCAGTAAAAAATGTAAAGGGAATGACACATTGCATTTTTCTGTTACTATGGCTAGCTCCTTGCCAGATTATCAGGAATGCTTTGCTTGGCCATTGTTCTCAACGTTGCCTTTGTTTCCTTCATGTCTCCAATTCTGGTAAATCTTCCAGTCTTGGGATCTGGGCAATATGTATAAATATACATAATAAATGAAGTTGCTCAGATGACGTTAGCACTCTGCAGGCCTTACATGTTCCAGAGTTATGATTTTCCAGGGAAAAGCCTGCATAATACTACAGTAGCTTCTTCTGACCCTGTACGTGGCCTGGATGGCTTTGTTGAGTCATCCATGGCGTTTGGGGGCCAAATAAGGTTTTAGAAAGGCCCCAGTTGCAAAAGGGTTGCCCGCCTCGGCTGAATGCAAAGAAAGCTAACTATTTCAAAAATGAAATCCATCCAAAAATCTCATTTTTTTTTAAAAGAAAGTTCATTCAAAAACAAACCTGCAAATCTACTCAGCTTCTTTCCTTTAGCACACGTCCATGCAACGCAGCAGGCCCTTTTCTCGCTTGTGATAATACTTGTTAAAAAAGCTAGGCTAATTATCCACTAGAAAGAAACAAACAAACACACAGAAAATATGGGTATGGGACAGTTACTCATTTTGCGTCAAGCTTGGCTGATGGTTTTCCACCGTTGTGAGTGGGTGGCTGTGTAGATGTTGACGTATGAAGTTGGAAATCAGTTATTCTGAGCAATTAAAGTGTGACTAGGATCTCCAGAAAAGAGTGTGTGGTTCATGCTTGGATAACTATTTCAATTCACACTTCCCCCCCATAGGTTATAAAGAACTTTGTTTTACAAATGAGAAAACAGTGTTGATTGGATGGTCCACAATGCATGCTGTGTTTCAGCTGGCAAAACAGAAGTGTTAAGGGGTTGGACAAAGACTAGGGAGACCCAGGTTCTAGTTCCCCTCTATTGTGGAAATTCCGGGGATGACTCTGGGTTGCTCTCCTTCTCAGGTCCAAAGCCAAGGTGGTTCAATGGTTATGGTCCTGGACGAGGAGAAGAAAAACCCAGGTTCTACTCCCCTCTTGGTCACTCAAGCTCCCAGAGATTTGGGGCCAGTTCTTCCTTCTCACCCCAACCTATCTTAAAGTGTACTGTGAAGGGAGACCCCAACTCCCTTGAGTTCCTGGGGGAAAAGGAGGGTGATGAGGATGAGCACATGGCCTGTCTGGTTCTCCTAAACCCGCTGAGATTCACACTGCCCTTTACACATACCCTCAGTCATAATTCTTGACTAAGAAAACACAGTGCTTGCTCTTCCCCAACTGTCAGCCCTGCAAGGTAGACCAGACTAAGAAATGTGTGCCATGTAAGCCAGGACTACCTTAATTGTAACAGAAGCTTGTAAGTCTGAATGTGCATCCCACTCCCTCGATTTCTCTTTGAACTAGGGAGGGGCTTGCCTGAGATGTTTCCTCAAGGTTTTCTCTTAGCCTGGGCTCAAGCCCCTCTTATCTGACCGTTGCCTTGGTAGCAGTGCTCCCTCCTGTCCTTCGAGGCCATTCTCTCTGCCCTCTGCACCAGCCTTTCTCAACCTTTTGACCCTGGAGGAACCCTTGAAATACTTTTCAGGCCTCGGGGAAGGAACCCCTGCCCACTCAGGCTCAAAGAAAGGCCGGAAGTGACAAAATGATTATATTTGTTTCATGGGTAGGCCTGTCTAGATGCATGAACAGTGTTCTTAAACTAAAAACAAAGGATGAAATTTGCCTCTTTCATGTGAAGTTGCCCAACTTTGAAATTATTTTTTGAATAAATTCTGATCTCCCAGGGAACCCCTCGTGGCCTCTTGAGGAACCCGAGGGTGCCACGGAACCCTGGTGTTGAGAAACCCTGCTTCACACCAACACAAAAATCCCGTCATGACCTAATCTGATGGCTAATAAGCTGCCCAGAGTCACTTGTTGAGATGGGCGGCTATAGAAATTAAATAAATAAATAAATAAACCATACAGCATGCAAAGCCAGGGGCAAGCTTGCTCGCTAAATTCCCCAACCTTCTTTTTGCTCCATCTAGCATGCTGTAGAAGCCCAACCTGGCATGGGCTGTGAGAGTGACCTTGGGAGACAGGGGGAAGAGCCCAGCCTAGACAACGGTCCAAGAAGAGAAATCTGAGTCCAAAGCAGAAATGGGGGTGGAGGAAGCATCTCAGGAGGGGCACTCCCTACCTTCTGGGAGAGTAAAAGTAATGGAGGGGAGAGGAGCTTTCAGACTGGCAAGATTCTGTTGCTGTAACCTTAGAACAAAGGCAGTGTTGGGACTTGTGGTTTTGATTTCCTGTCTGGACTACCTTGAAGGGTGGATAGAGGGTTTTTTTCACATAGGTTCCTCATCCCCAACAACCAGGTGGCCTGCAAGGGTAACTTCCTCCTCTCCAAGTAGGGAGTATTGTAACTATCTAGTAGAGATGGCTGGGAGTGTTGTCTTCTGAGAAGGTAGCATCAGCTGACAGCCATTTAGCTTTAGGGACAGGAATACAGTCAGGGAATCTCAGCATTTGGAGATAATGGGGAGCATTTTTGCCATCCGTTGCCTGCAGGTTGGTAACAAAGAGGTATTGCTAGTTAAATTCTCCAATACTTTCTCAGGAAAATCTGTCCAGAATCTGTTCTTGCTCAAGGCAGGAAAAGCTAAACCTGAGCTGATCCAGTTACAAACCCAGCTCCTAATTTGACCCTGTTCAACAGAGTGCATTTACTTCCAAGAAGAACACCTGCTCTGTGTGTGTGCGGGTTTTAATAGCTTTCCGTCTGTAATAAATACCAAATTAAAGGAGGGGAAAATTGATGATGCAGATCCACCTATGGCACGCTACATCACTCTAGTCAGATGCCCCGGGGACATTAATTACAATTAAAATTAATTAAATGAAACTTGAAACAACAGTTTTACAAAGACGCAGAGCTGTTGGTCCAATTACCGTTGACAGCGCTGAGAATCATTTTGGCGGGCTCTTTTTTTCCAAAGGCAATCTGGCAATATTGTTTGCAAATTAGGAACCTCCATTAAAAAGAAAATGGGCTGCTAATGGCTTGAAATATGTGAGTGAGCTGAGGGTTTTAGGGTTTTTTTTCTTGAAGACATGATTTTTAGTCAATCATCTCATGGAGACTAAATAGATTTGCGACAGCAGGAACATCAGGGGCTGATTCACGCATATACAGGTAGTCCTTGACTTATGACCATTCGTTTAGTGACTGTTCAAAGCTACGACAGCGCCAAAAAAAGTGACATGATTGGTCCTCATATTTACAACCGTCGCAGCATCCTGGGGTCATGTGATTGCAACTTGCAACCTTCTCAGCTGGCTTATGACAAGCAAAGTCAATGGGGGAAGCCGCATTTGCTTAACGACCATATGATTCTCTTAACAACTGTGGCAGAAAAGGTTGTAAAATTGGGTGTGATACATTTAATGACCACCTTGCTTAGCGATGAAAGTTCTGGTCCCAATTGTGGTAGTGGCTCTTCCTCCTGTCCCTTCTTCCCATTACACCTTCCTCTAGGTTAAATTCCACTTTTCCTTCAGCCTTAAAATGTAACACCTAAGTTAGTTGTTATACTCTTGATAAATCCTGCCCACAGCTGAGTAGAATATTTCTACTTTCAGCTGGGTCCCAAAACTATGTCTGTTAGAACACAAAATCTAAGTTACAGGCCTGCATTGTCCAACTGACAAATTATATCGGGAGCTGCGGTCTCCCTGTTTCTTGTCCAGCTGGAAAACAAGTTAAAAAGAATTGGTGCACAAAGAATTGTGGATATGGAAGCTCAGAGGCTTCCCCATTGAGATGGCTGAGTGCTATAACCATCCTTTCCAAATTGCCAGGCTTTTGAACGCAAGAAATGCCCAAACATCTTAGGGAGGTATTGACCTGAGCAAGATCTGAGCAGCTGGACCCAGTGGTTAAATACGGAAGGTTGAATCAAGCCCCAGAGATAGAAGACATAACACATATATTTTATATTTTATTTATATTGTATTTTATATCTGTAACTTGTTACTTGTATAGGATTTTAATCGTTTATTATGATAGTATTAATTTTATTGTAAACTGCCCAAAGTCCCTCTTTTGGGGGAGATGGGTGGTGACAAAATTTGAATAATAAAATAAAATAAAGCGTATTATTTGAATGTCAGTTGTATAAGAAAGAGAGAGATCAGTATCTCGGACCACGTATTAGACGAAGGGCCTATTGGGATCCTTATATTAAAACAACAAATTTCATGTGTGGTCAGAATCCAAAAATTACATATAATACGGCCCTTTATTTGAACAAAGCCTTTCAGTTGAGAACTGCACGTGTGGATTTGATTGGGGTAAACTGTAGGGGTGGCGTGGAAATATGATTTGCATTTTCTTTTATTTCTTTTATTCTATTTTTAACATATGGTCTTAGCACGGTCTGTGTTCTATATTTTGTATTCTGATATGGCCTAATGGCTAATCAGTAGGGTATTACTATTACTTTCAGTTGGGAGGCTGTACTTCTGTTAAAGCTGCCAAAGATTGCATTGGCTTTTTCAGCCACTGTATCACACTGCTGGCTCATTTTAGACTGGTCTGTTTTTTGTCTAAGGTGGGTATTGCAAGCTAGGAATTTTCAGGTTTTGCCTGGAAGTTGCTAAAGTGATAGGCTGCATCTGGCCTGGACACTTCTTTGGACAGCTCTTTTTCTGCTTCTGCTAGGCTCCCTGATGGTGTATACCACCAGGTTTCTCCTTTGACTGGTTCAGAAAAGTTGGACCTCCTGCTTCTTCAGTTGGCTAGACTCTCAAACTGCAGAACCTGTTTGATTAAAAAAAGAAAGAAAGGAAAGAAAGTAAGAAAATTCCTGGAATCAAGAAGCAAAGCTCCAGTGACACAAAATTGGTTGTGTTCAAGTGAACTCCCCACAGCCCCCGTTCTCTCAAGGAACCCCATCAAGTTCTCATGAAGGTGGAACATAGGGTTCTGAGGAACCGAGTTGGAAATGTATTATCGTCTTGGTTGAGGAATGATAAGAGTTGGGAAGCAAGGCTGGCTGGATGACGGATGCATTCTGCTGGACAGTCTGACTTGCTTGTTGTTAATCAGGTTCCAAATGTTTCCATGGCCACAGAGCATTAGGATTTCTAAGAAGCAGGGAGGTTAACCAGCAGTTGAGTCAAGGAAGGACATTCTACCCAACCTGAGCAATAAAGGAAAGACTTGGAAAGTGGTGGGGCTGCTAAACCTTCCAGAAAAATTAAGAATGAGAGAGAGATGAAAGAGAGGTTGGTTCCTTGCCAATTACTGAAACATCTGACATCCAGAAGATCAGTTCCCTGTGGGCTTCAGCAAGTTAGCTTCCTTTCTCGGGTCTCAGTTTTGCCTGTGGGGTATGCATTCTTTAAAGCAGGCAGTGGCACGTATTCCTCCCTCTCTTTTCCATATGATACTTGTTCCAGTTTAAAAGTAATAATAATAATGACTCATGAGTACTCCAGGGAAGATTGGCACGATGTTTTGGAGGCAGCAAACAGGCTTGTACCAGTGGGAGAGTGTTCGGTTGCTCATATGTTGTGGGCCTTATAAGATCCCTTTCTGGATCTCTGTATCTGAGCTATTCTTTACAGGTAGTCCTCTCTTAATGACCATTTGTTTAGTGATGGTTCGGACTTACAAAGGTGCTGAAAAAATTGACTTGGGACTGGTCCTCGCACTTACGACTGTCACAGCATCCTCACAGTCACATGATCACGATTTGGGCGCTTGGCAACCAGTTTGCATTTATGACTGTTACAGTGTCCCATGGTCACACGTTCACCATTTTCGACCTTCCCGGCCGGCTTCTGGTGAGCAAAATCAATGGGGAACTATGTGATTCGCTTAACAACCTTGTGGTTTGCTTAATGCCCACAGTGATTCGCTTAACAACTGCTGCAAGAAAGGTTGTAAAGTTGGGTCAGATTTGCTTAATGACCACTTCACTTAGCAACCAAAATTCTGGTCCCAATTTTGGCCATTAAGTGAGGACTACCTGTATTACATCTAGCCAATGCCAATTTGAATGTCTGCTGGCCATAGAGGGCTTGAATAATGGTTTGCAAACTATTCAAATGCAGAACATCTGTACGTTTCTTCTTAGGAAAGTGGATAGCCAGCTCCCCACTGCGTTCAAAGGCGATTAGCAAGAAGATCAACCTAAGAACTTAGTGATAAATGGGGTAATCCAGCTGCTAAGATTTCTGTAACCTTCCCCTCCTATCCCCACTTTCAATAAATCCTGTTAATAAGACTCTGCGAGAAACTAGTATTCTTGGTTGTGAGCAACCACGAGGGGCTTGACAGTGACCTGGTCCTTACTGATTGCTCTGGAGATGTCCTTAATAATTTAATTTAATTTAATACCTCCTGCACTAACCTGACTGTTGAATGTTTACCCCTCTTCCTTGCTTTCCAGCCAGTGATCAATAATTGGTCTCCCTCTTCATCTGACGAGACAGCAGGAAGGAAACAAATGGGTCAGATTTTTTACCTCTTCCTTAAATGTATTTTACAGAAAGCATCTGCCATGTTTGACAAGTGAAATCTTTTTAAAAATCCCCTAGTTTTCTCCCTTAAAAAAAAAAAAGAATGCCTCATTTTCTTTCCATTTACAAAAGACAGCACCAGAGGGAATAACCTTTTCTCTTCCTTGAAACAAAATATGGGATTGCATTGCATCTGCTGTAAGTTACCTTTTCTTAGATATGTAAGATCAGAAGATGCTCAGCCAGTGAAAATGGGGATGAGATAGAAGTTTTGCTTCAGAGTGCATCTGCTGTGAAAAGATTTTTAAAAAGCCAAGGGATTGGTTTATGAAATTACCCTTTGTTGATCCTCAAAGGTTGTATAACCTCAGATCTTCACCCATTAGTGCCCCTGTGTATGCCATTTTCCCAACCTGCTAGACCAGTGTTTCTCAACCTTGGCAGCCTTAAGATGGGTGGACTTCATCTCCCAGAATTCCCCAGCCAGCTTGAAAATAAACACATCCAAGACCTTAAAACAACTCTGAAAATAATCAATCACCCCTGAAGTTGCCAGCAGTACCTGACAATGACAAAATTAATTGTGGTTGCATTTATTCTAAGAGGAAAAGAAGCAGGAAAGGAGAAATGTGTCAAAAATTTAAGAATCTGTGCAAATCACCACAGGTTTGTGTTTTCACCTCTGCTGCTTGGGGTTTCAATTTACATTTAAAACTGCCCAGAGGGTGTGTTCAATCCCTTCAATGTCTAAAAATAAAACAAGGGTTTTACTTTTTAAACAGTGTCATTATAGTTACGGAATTGAAGTGACTTTTACTTTGTGTGTGTGTGTGTGTGTGAATTGGCTAGAGAATCTTTGTTGGAGAGGAATCCATATAAAGATGCAGGCTACCATAGTAGCTATAATTAGATTGAAAAAAAAGAAAAGAGAAAAGCCTGCTTGTCTTTAATGAAGGGCTCCTTCCCTTAACCCAGCAGATATGTCATCTGCTGCTAAAGCTACATGTGCTTTAAAGTTTCATAAGTAGGCTAGTACACATGCAGAGACAGGTGATTCTGTCCTTAACTGAAACACAACAGTTGCTGGCTAAAGGCTGTAATAAATAAAACTGAACTGAAACACAACAACCCTTAACCAAAAGGACGCACTTGCCTACCTCTTAACAGCTCTTTCCCCATCAGATAAAAATAAATCCCAAGCTAACAGAAGATGCATTGTTTCTGAAAAAGGTTACTGGAAGGTCAAGAGAAGCCAGAGAGATAACAAAGCAGATCCTTGTTTGAGCTATCAAAAGAAATCCCAGATGGGTTTGCTTGTTGGCCTCAGAAGCCCAGGGGCCTTTCTTCTTTCCATAATGCTGAGATTCCATTTGGGAAAGGGTGTGTAGAGCTTCAGTTCTAGGGTTTTCCCACTCCTCGGAGAGGGTACTCTTGAGAGATGAAAGGGAAGATGACACAGTTCGGGCTGTGGATGGACTCAGTTGGTGACTTGGTCTAAGGAACTGGGCTTCCTTTTGCAGCAAATGGAGGAGGTGTGGAAAGACAGGCTTCTAAAGAATATAAGGGAAAAGATGACTTGCTCTATTCTTGCAAAGCTTTTACTCCTCAGTATAGCTTTCACAGGTACTTGTTGGATGAGAAAGGCAACGGATGTGCAGCCCTTGATTGAAGTTTGCTATGGAAAGTGAAGGGCTGGCTTTGGCTTGTGAAGAAACATAGGAAATCATCCAATTGCATGTCAGGCTATCGATCTATCTTTCCTGGCCCCTTGCCAGATTCCTAGTTAGGCTTTTGATTCATCTAGTCTAGAATTTTTCTAAGGAATCTGCAATTTCAGGAGTGATATTGATCCATCTCTTCTAGCATTTAACTTCCTCTAGTTTGGCTGTGATAGCAGTACTCCAGTGTTTCTCACAGGGGTACCTGGAGCTTCCTAGATTGCACATGGAACCTTCTACCCTGTGTAGGACCTCCACCCACACACCCACTCGGAATGAATGATCTTAAAGTGCCTTCCTACCGCAGAGACTGGAGTCCACTTGTTCATGCCTTCTCTATTCTAGTCCACATAGGTCCTCAAATGGAAAAGATGAAAGACATGGTAAAGAACATCCTGTCACTTCTTCCATACTTACAGAGGACAACCAGCAAGAATGACAAGGAACAGATGGGGCAAGAAGCTCAAGGGAATTTGGACTCTGAGCATCTGTGGGGCTTCAGGGTGTGCCCAACCAGTCCTAACAAGATGGTGGACAGACAAGAAGTTACTTTAGATGTGGCCAACTGAATTTGGAAGTGTCTTGATTCATTTGCTCATTTTTGGCTGCCCCTTTGCGTCTAAAAGAGGAAGAACTTTGCCTGGAGTTGTAATACTGTTGTTGGATCAACACGATGGTGGAAAAGTCACATCTAGTAACATTCAGAGGTGATTTTGAATTTCTCAGTTATCTATCCTAAATTAAAAACCTTTAGAAACTGTGAGGTGAATGTTGGCTTAACACCAGGACAAGCACATGTTTGTGTTCTTTTGTTTGTCCAAGATTTTTACAAAGGCCAATTAGAGCCATTCAGTACCTTGGACAGCTGCCAGGGATGAAATAACGTCTTCCTCTGAATTCTCATCTGTTGCCAGCAGAGTTCTTGCGGTGATTGTCGGCAATTGGGGAGCTATTGATTGGGGTTCTCATGGTCCAAACCCCTTGGGATTCGTGGGTGGTGATGGTAGTCACAACATCTGGATTAGCATTTAACCTTTTGGGGGCCTAGGTGTGTGCTGCAATGACTGTGTCTACTGCACGTCACCAGGATGCTCTGATTTCCCTCTCCTTCATGTTAAACCTATTTGAAAGTTTTGGCTACAGTTTCTCTATTTCAGGGTTTGTGTTGAAGATTCCATGTACTCATCTCAAAAGAGATGGTTTTGACCCTGTCACTGGTTCTCTGCAGTGGCGGTGGTGATGGTAGGGCCTGAGGTTATGAAAAAAGAGGCTCAGAGCTGCAGGTGGCCCTGGCATCTCAGCTTGTGTGTGCTCAGGCAGGACCTTCCAGCACAGTTCAGTTCATATGAGTGGTCTAGAGAGATTCCTGGCTGGCTGGCTGGCCAGGCAGCCAAGTCATTCTGGAAGGTCCTTCACTGAGACATTGAAATAACACAGCTCATTCCATGAGAGCAACAGACAAGTCTTGACCAAGTATTGGGGACTGGTTCTGAGGAGCAGTGTCCTCCAGATATTTGGGGCTAAACTTCCAGAATTCCCAGAACCATGGGATTGGGAATTATGGGAGCTGTCATCCCAGTACATCTGAAGGATACATGATTAGCAAAGGCTGGTCTAGTATCTTCATAAGTTGCAGGTCTGTCCCTCTTTTGCCTCTCATAAGTCATGATTTCTAATATGGTGGAGGATAAAACTCATGCATTTTTGTGCACTCTATAATGAAAACTTGTCAAGAGTTCAATACTAGGCTGACATTCCTATTGATTAAACTATTGGGTAAATCTTAAGCCTGGATTAAATAGTTTGATAAATCACACCTCCCAATCTTAAGAAGACCCTATTGGATTTATACAAGTATGGAACAACCCAAGAATACTTTGGGTGATGGTTGTGTGTAGAGGATGAAGCTCTGAGGAACAATTGTTGACCATGAATCATATTGTTTTCCAATTTTATTCTTCCAGTCCATGAAAACCTAATACACTGAAAAATGTTTACAACGTTCAGGCAAATCAAATTGATTCCTTGTGAAATTTATTTGCAAAGTGTGGAGAGCAAACAAATGTTTAGAGTCAAGGACACAAATAATTTCTTTGGCAGATGCTGCTCCTGGTTTTCTGATTGCACACCCAAACGTGGAGAACATCTTTGATGTAGGATGAAATGCAGATAAATAAAGCTGTAACCAACTGATACTCTGCAATTTATCTGATTTTACCCAGTATTGTAGTCATCATCCCATGTGTAATCTCAGTCAGGCCTACAGCCTGATGCCTCCACAAATCAACAGATGCAATGGCTTGGGATTATCAGAGTTGTAGCCCAAAGCATTTGGGAGGACTTATCCATGACATTGTCGAAGTACGTAAATTACCTATTTCAGTACACTTGACCACCTGTGATTTACTAACCAAGTCTGACTCTGCTTATCTTTTTGAGATTAGCTATGGTAAGGTAGATGATTATTTAAAGTTGACGAAAATATTTTTATTTGCCTACAATTAATTTAGAGTAAAAAACTTCATTGGCCACCTCCACCTCTTCATCCCAGTGATCCCAAAGGTTGATGGTCTGAGTCTAGGTCCAAAATCAAAATTCACTGCAACACACAACTGAAAAAAAGCAAAGTGACCTTGGTCTCATCCCTCTCTCTCAGCTCTAGGAAACCACTTCTGAAATTTTGCCAAGAAAACTGCAGGGACTTGTCCTGGCAGTCGCCGGGAGTCAAAACTGACTTGAAGACACTCCAAAAAATCGAAATCGAACAAAAAACAAGCAAAAATGCTCTTTATTAAAGGAGAGGAAAAATTTACCTAGTGGGAGGACAAGTTAAGAGACAAAAACTGGAGAACCCCAAAATATATGTAGGTAAGGGTGGTCATCTTTGATGGAGGTTAGCACTAATTTCCCTTGTGTTTTTGGGGGGAGGAAGTCAACCCAAAATCAAATTTCTCTGGTGATTTGCTGCTGAATGTCCACCCACAATGATGCTAATGTGATGTACTATTGGTGATTAAATGTGTTTATGTTCACCACAGGCAAATCTATCCAATCCCCTTTGGAGTGGATATTGAGGAGAAGGATCATCCTCATTTTAATAGCCATTTGGACATGACTGATGAGAACTGGTTTGATTCCCTTTTTTGTGAAATGAAGGTGGTAACAATAGTAACAATGTTAATACTTATATCTTTAATGCACGCCATCTTTGTGATGAACCCCTAAATGGATTTTCTGGCCAGTCTAACTTTTCCAAATTGAGCTTGCCAGCTCATAATCCTGCTGCTCTTTTGTTGTTGATGTCATGTTTCATTACGTCTCATTTTGATGCTGAACTTGAGAGACGGAGATCAGATTGCACCCCTGCCTCAAGAGAAGGATGACTGCAACAGGCAACTCTTTCTTTCTGAAGTCCAGAATACTTTCTAAAGTATCTCTTCAAAATGAAGTCCAGGAATGCTTCTTCTATCAAGCTAGGTCATCAAGTTGGATTTGGACTTAGAGTGATGTGAGTTGATTGATTGATTATGTGCCATCAAGTCAGTGTCAGCTCTGAGCAACCACATAGATTTACTTGAGGACTATCTGCCCCCAACCTGGTCCTTCAGGTCTTACAATGGTACACCCATCACCACTGTAATTGTGTCCATCCGTCTTGCTGTTGGTTGTCCTCTTCTTCTCTTTCCTTCTATTAGAGTGATGTACCAATCCAATTCTGAGGGATAACCCATAGTTTATAGCTTAGTGCTGAATGCAGATCAGGGTCCTATGGATTGTACAACAAGCCATCATGTAAGCAAACCAGAGCTTTGCTCGCAAGAGGACAATTAGAACAAGCAGAAGCAAGTTTTGACACAGTGTCCATTGATCACAGTGTTATTACAGAACCAACCTACTGTTTTATACTTGGTAGAGTATATTGTGTGTATTAAATGCTTCAAGTGAATTCCCATCCAAATTTTGACCTAGCAAAGGCCAGCTTAGCTGCATCAGGCGTCCTGATCCCCACATTGATTCTCTTTCTGGAGTAAGTTTTGAGTGCGGTATATAGAGGGATAGGAATCTGAATCCCCATGCACCCTAGATAATAAATCCTTCATTCTACGCTCCCTGCATGTAGAAAGCCAAACTCTCAGGGAAACAGTTCTAGCTCAGCCTTCCTTCCGATATGTTTTTACTTGGTGTTTCTCAACCTTGAGAACTTTCTCATATACAGACCAACATCAAGAATTCACAGCAATGGCCAAGTTGGCTGGGGAATTCTGGACTTGAAGCCCACCCATCTGGACACTGCTAAGTTTGAATAACCTTGTTTTAAACTGCATGTAGAATTTCCAACAACTTCCCAGAGAAGAGGCTTTGTTTTCCCTTTATTGTTGCAAAGGGGTGTGTATTCATGTGTGGGTCTGTAGGCACGTAAGAGAGGAAAAATAATTTCTATACTTCCCAAACATCACCAGGGGTGAGTGATTAAAAAAATGCCAGCACACAAGGAGTTGAATCATGGTAGAGGTCGTGTGTGAGGAGAACCGAATGGTGGTTTCTCTCCTGAATATTTATGTGCCAATATAAGATGAGCTTGTTTAGAATTCCTTTGTTATAGCAAAGAGGTTTATGCTGTTCCTATTTTTTTCTGTCTACTCTTCCAGAGGAAGAGAAAGTAACATGATTGTGGAGATCTTAGAATCTTTAGGCTTGCAATGAGGACACGGGTAGGGGGCTGAGAGCTCCCAAATGGGTGGGACCGTATCACATGTGGACATGGTGGGTTTTCAGCAGGACTTTTCCAATAGAAATCCACACCCCCTTTCCCCACTGTTTTTTTTTTCCCTTTCTAACACAGCTGGTTTTCCTTCCTGTATCTAAAACAGAAGGTTTGAAACAACCCCAGCCTTATAGTAGTTTTGTTCGTCTGACCAGTTGGTATAAAAGGAAGAGAATTGCTCAGCTTTTTTTTTTAATGCTTGTCTATAATGAAACGACTAGCAAGCAAAACTCCATCAAGAGCAAGGGTCAGCCTAAAATATCCTAAGAAAGCTTGCTTTCGATGAGCAAAGTTGCCAAGAGCTTTCTATCACCACCCATCCCATTCTTCTTTCTGTCAAGCCTGAAATGGTAAATCTAAAGCAGTGTTTCTCAACCTTGGCCACTCTAAGATGGGTGGACTTCAATTCCCAGAATTCCCCAGCCAGCATGTATGTAGAAATCCCCAGCATGCATGAATTCCCAGAATTCCCCAGCCAGCATGTGTGTTGAAACACCGACCTGGGCAGCTGCATTCTGTACCAGCCAAAGCTTTTGAATGCTCTTCTAGGGCAGTCCCATGTAGAGCACATTGCAGTAGTCCAAAGGGGGGCTCACGAGGGCGTGTGAAGTTCAGCGACGAACACTGCAAGATGGCGCATTTGAAGGCCATTGCCTCATTCCTTCCCAGATTCACTGGTTCCAGGGGCAGGAACACATGAAAGATTGGCTGCTTTCCTTGGCAATACAAATGGGGGGGGGGGGAAAGGCCCAGAATTCACTGGTGTGCTTGCACATTCTCACACACCAAGATACAGACTCATTTGTGGGTGAACATCAGGGGTCAGGCTTAATTAGAAAACTCTCCAGCTTGTCGTAATTAGCTGAAATGAAACCGTTCAGAATAGTGACTTGTGCTGAGCCTTTCCAAAGCTGATTGATCCTCCTTTTACGATGAGACTTTGCTTTAAGTTGGAGAAGGGCGCAGAGGAATTAGCAATCTTTAGAGACAGTTTATAAGACGAGAAAAGCTGTTATGAGGTGGGCAGCAGAAATGAAGGTGTGGGAAGAGAGTCATAGCTGGATTCTTTATTTTAAGGGGATAAATGAAAGCCATAGCTAACTTGCTGGGAAGCAAATTTCCAGTCTTTGCAGAATTTTCGCTGGCCGATGTACTCCCAGCTTCGATAAGAAATAAAAGGGGTTTGGTTTGAAGGTGAGCTCACGAAAAAGGCCAGAGGAGACTGGGCTGTCAGGGAACAACCTCAGAGTTGACTTCTGGGAAAGAAGTATTTTTTTCTCATTGGCCAGCTCCACCATTTTATAAGTACACGTGTTCTCCCTACATTTTGTGAGCGTGATCCCAGCAGGGTGCTGTCTAAATTAAGAAACAGCTGGTTTCTGGGCAGGGAAGGGGCAGAGTCAACAGGACTCAGGTGTTGACTTCCTGCAAACTGGGGTACTCCTCTGTAATGGTGTGTGGGAAAGACCTTGGGAGATGGGGCAAAGAGATGCTGCCTAGGGAACGGTCAGTTAAGAGAGGGCATAGCCCACAGCTGCATAATGGGTGAAGGAAGAGGCTCAGAAGGGACCCTCCCTAGTTTCTTGGGCTGTAAAGGAGATGGGGGAGGATTACTTTCAGACTTGCAAGGTTCTGTTAATGTAGCCTTACAATAAAGTAGAATTTATTGTAAATGAGATGCTAAGATGCTGAGTCACTCCCTTCCTCTGTTTAGAATTTAGAGCAACTATAATAATCAGTTCCCAAGACCACCCTGGAGAACACCCTTGATCCTTAGCAGACCCTCTCAAAATTCCAGTTGTGACCCATCTGGTGTGGAAAGGGAGATTTCCCTGGAAAATGTTCAGAAACGTCTCTCTTGCCTCATATTCAACCCAGATTTCCCCAGGCTGGCACCATCTAAGCATATTGGCCTGAGGTTGCTTGCCAATCTATGATCCTGCTGCTTAGGCATTCTGAGTGGTACCATCCCAACATGTGTCAGGCGCATCAGGTTAGAGACAGATTTTTAAAACCGATGTCGTCTGTCTTCTGTTTGGTGAGCCGGTGCCAGAGGATTGCGTAGACTTACCCTCTGCTCATAAAATATTAAATTCAATTGGTAACAAATGCTAGCAGCTGTTTTTCCGTTTTAAGCTTTCCTCCCTCCTGGACGACGGTTGATAAGAATCAAACTGAAACACATTCAGATCCTTGTCACATATTTTCATTTTATTTATATTAGCAGAGTTTAAATATAAAGTTCTGCGGGCAATGCTTTGGATGATCCCCTCTCCCCGCTCTTACAGACGTTTGAAATATTTTTCTTTCTGGGTGAGCCTTGTTTTCTCATTGTCCAAGAAACTTTGGGAATGGGCAAAATGGTTGGCAAACGCTGATACTTTCTGGAATGAGCAACGAGGCTGTCCAAACAGAGTCACATGGCACACTTGAAAGAGAACTATAATTCAGAGATGCTTTTCTTATTCTGATACAGGAAAAGTGCCTGGCATAAGATGAAGCCTGAACATCTTGGAGAAGTTTTGCTATACATATCCAGGGCAATCAACATAGGAAGTATACACATTAATTCATAGGTGTCATGACCCCGTTGCATGGCACAAAGAGCCTCACAACGTGGATCATGATCATTAAGAAAAAGAGGAAGGAGATAATTAAATCAGCGCTTGAATCAAGCACCCAGAGCACCCACACCCATGGAATCATATGCAGCTGAATAGAAGGACTTCGGATAAGCAGCGATAAGCCGCACCTGGTGCCCTGGAGGACACACCTGACCCAAGAGGACAAGGACAGCAACGGGGAAAACGCCCCCACAGCCATCAAGAAACCCATCAAGGGGAATGGGGACAATGAAGGGTGGAGGAGCACGGGACCCCGCAAGAGGATATATACAGGGCACCTCAACACCGCACCCCCGTTCCTGTTTTTCTCTCTGTCAGTACCGTTTCAATAAACCGGAAATCCCTAATCCCTATTAAGTGAGTCCGTGTCTTATTCGGAGCAAGGCTGACCCTGACAATAGGCTTCTAGGTATCTTCCGAGGAAAAATGGTGAACTTGGTCAAACTCTGGCCTCTAGAACAGCATTTCTCAAGCTCAGCAAATTTAAGATGAGTGGATTTCAACTCCCAGAATTCCCTAGCCAGCACGTTGGGGAACCTTAAGATGTGTGGACTTAAACACCCAGAAAAGGGAAGTTAGAAACTAATGTTTATGTATAATGTTTAAGTACTGTTTTTTTTCTCTTTCTTTTTTGTGTATTTTGAACAACGAATAGTGGAGATTTTGGCACTTACCTTGGAGATTTAAATTCTTACTTCCATTGTTAGACCAATTTAAGGTACTTAAATTTAATGTTTTCCACAGTTAATTTCTAATGATAGATAGACTGAGCACTAGTGGTACCATCTTGGGGATTCCTTTGTCCCCTTGTAGATGTTATGTTTCTGTACCAATTTTTTCTTTTTGTTTGTTTGTTTGCTGTGATTTTCCTTTAAAATGTTTATTAAATAGGAAGGGGAAGGAAGGAAGGAGAGACAGAGGAAACATGGTTTTCAAACTTCATGTGACTGGAAGCAAGATTTTAGGAAGGCATCTTCAATCCTAGTTTGGGGTAAAGGCGGAATCTTGGAAATTGTAATAAGTATTTCTTCCCCTCATTTACAGAGAGCTTCAGGCAGAATCTCTTTCAATACCTTGTAATGCTTCTTCCCAGATATTCCTCCAAAGTTGCTGTTCTTGAGATAAACTGCTAGGAGATTCACCTTCTGTCTCCCAGTTATTTCTTTATCATTATTATAAGGTATATTTTCAAAAATGGTAATATCTACAAACGGACAGATATTTACTGAAGTTATACACTTAACGCTCACTATAATCTTAGGAAAAGATACGGCGTGCCAAGTGCCATATTGGATTATGATCCACAGATGTCACCGGAAGAATGTCTACCTCTTTAATAGATGGTGTTGAAGTCTTAGGGGCCCAGCATATATCTGGAGGGTGACAGAGGCCAAGAAGAAGATGTAGTCTGTCAGGTTTTGCAGTCTCTGTATGGACAGATATTTACTACAAGCAGTCCTCACTTAGCAACCATTTGTTTAGTGACGGTTCAGACTTTCAACAGTGTTGAAAAGAACGACTTCTCACACGACTATCGCAGCCTCCCCGTGGTCACGTGATCACGATTTGGGTGCTTGGCAACCAGTCCACATTTATGACTGCCACAGCATCCCATGGTCATGTGATCGCCATTTTCAACCTCCTCAGCCTGCTTCTGGCAGGCAAAATCAAGGGGGAACCTCATGATTCACTTAACGACCATGTGGTTTGCTTATCGCCCGCAGTGCTTTGCCTAATGACCGCCACAAGAAAGGTCATAAAATTGGGTTGGATTCGCTTAATGACCACTTTACTTAGCAGCTGAAATTGTGGTCCCAATTGTGGTCATTAAGCAAAGACTACCTGTAACAGTACCCGTTCATCCATAAACTGGAACACTTTTTGCAGAAACTTCTCACGTCGTCTCCTCTGGGATGATGTATCTAAATTCAGATCTAACACTCTGTTCCTGTCTCAGAAGACACATATCTCACCTTCTTCCAATTCTACTTTCGAAAAAATCTTTTGTGGAATTGTTCTATCAGCTCGCTTCTGTTCCTTTCCGACTTCCCCACAATTTCTCACATCAGCGTGTGTTTTTCCTGGCAGCATATCCTAGCCATGCCCCATGAGTTTAAAAAAAAAAACTTGACTTCTGAAACTTCAAAATATACGGGCACTGGTAGCACATAGAAGCCCTATCTGCCTTCTTTTGCACCCACTTCCAAAGAACAGTTATGAAAAGTTTCAGGGAAAAATCCAAATTGGGGGAGAGAGAAAAAATAGCACCTTGTACATTCCATGAATGAGACAATTGATACAGGGGTGGAATATGACAGCCATTTAGATCTGGCCCTACTTATTATATTTTCTATTTTGTCACCCCCTTTGTGTGCCAGCTGCTAAAACATGCCTTTGGTGGGCACTGAATTTCTGAAGTGCGCAAACGTTCTGTTCGGATGGCTTTGCCATCTCGGTGGTCCTCCATGAATTGCCTCTGTTTTCTCTGGTTACACATTTAAATAAGCCAGGAATAAATCAGGTAACGGACTTAATATTCTCCGCTACGAAAATGCTTTCTCTGTACCCGCTGTTTTGGCCAAGACATTTTTTTCCCCATCGTTGGAGGGATTTCCTCAGATTGCAAGAAAGGAGGAGAGAGTCTTCAGTCAATTTATTATTTATTGCACTCCCCATCCATTCTCTTGCACGCTCCCCCTAGACCTCCCTGCTCCTTTAACAGAATAGCATTTTCCAGTGTGCAAACTTGGAATTAAATATGCATTAGAGTTAACCCAATTGAAAATGCGTTCTCTTCAATGGAGACAGGCCCTAATAAGCTCAAACACAGTAATGCTGCCCGGGATCTGTCGCATGAACATGAGACATTGGGAAATACTTTTTTTTTCCTGTTTCAGAGAAGACTTAATGTTAATGTATGGATATTTTTGAACCTTCCCTTTCTGTCTCTTTTTTTTCATTTTCTACAAGCTGCTGCCTGCTGCGTGCAATTTGACAGACACGATTTCCACATAAAGATGCGCTTTATAATTGCCTTGAACTTTGCGGTATGGGAGTGGGGTGGGAAGAGAAGCAATTTTTCATGTGGGATTTCACAATAAATCTGACTTTTCAAGCCAAACAGACTGGATTATGAATCTCCGGGACGTGGGTAGGGAACCATCCATTTAGTCATCCTGTGAATTATAAACCATCATTGCATCAGAGAACGCCAGGCTGGAGTGTCTCAGGGGCAAAGGGTGGGCCGGCTAGGTCAATTTGCAAAGCACACGCAAGTTCATTGCAAAAAGTCAAAGATGCCATTTGCCCTGAGTGTGGAGGGATTCCACACAACAGATGCTTCAGCATTTGGAACCATCAGATGGAACATGCCTTCTCCGTTCCAGGCCCCAAAACAAATCTTTTAAAAATACAGAGGGGCTCTGAATTTTGTCTTTCTCGGGCAGAGTCGGCACACCATCACCCAAAGGTGTGCAAATCATGTTCTGGTTTAAGGCTGATACTTCTGGAAACGCGACCTCTTTATACTTGAAGAGGGCAGACCGGAGTTCAAAACAGGCGTCTCTAACTGGTGCCTCAGATGTGCCAGGTGTTGTCAACCATAATCCCTAGCCAACCCAGGGCATTCTCATTTAGCCCCCCAAAACAGTATTTGACAGCATTTTAAGCGGCATTTGTAAAATTCCTTGAAATGATGTTCTGTCAGTTGTGCAAGAAATCATTACTATGGGAACAGATGCAGATATATTCTCTGAAGCAGTATTTCCAAACCTTGGCAACTTTAAGATGCATGGACGTCCACTCCCAGAGTTCCCCAGCCGGCATGGCTGGCTGGGGAACTCTGGGAGTGGAAGTCCACGCATCTTAAAGTTGCCAACGTTGAGAAACACTGCTGTGGAGGTTCATTCATTAGATTTCTCCTAGCTTTATGTGACTTTCTCACTGGCGGGGACAGAAGTGGGTCAAACATGGGTCTAGCTGCAGCTTAAGGAAGGATTAAAAATTTTGGAAATAGCCCTCTTGGTGCTGGCAACAGAATTTAGAAAGCAAACGAAACAGAAATTGAAAAGAGGAAAAGGCCATTATAAAGGTCTCAGACTGGATTTAATAGAAAATTGTGTGTGTGTGTGTAAATGAATAAATAATAAATGAATCTTTGGACAATATAATCCTAGCTCTGCAAGTCCAGCTATAAGATCTCTATTATGTTTAAACATTTTTTTAATTAACACGGAACAAATGTAAGACCCCAGAGTTGCAGGTCACGGCTGAACTTTTTGAAAATTGCATTAATTGTTGGGTTCTTGCAATACTTTGAACCTGCTTCTCTTTCTGTCGATGTTTTATTACCAGGCTGGTAAGATTACCAGCAAAGCAAACTCAAGGAATGCTAAGCACCCAGCAATTCAACCCTGAACCACATCTCTTTTCTGCTATGGTGAGTGGGCTTTAACGCAGCTGCAACCACGACTGTCCCAATTTTCTCCTCCTTGATCTCCTGGTACAGGCAAAGATGCCAGTGAAACCCCGAATTTGGGACAGGAACAATCCGCCATTGCTGGTGCCAATGGAGAAGGGAACAGGGGAACGCAGTGAGGTTCTTTCAGTTGTCTGGGTCACTAGATTCCTGATTAAGTAATATTTATATGTTAACATTTCCCTGCTGAGAGGTGGCCCGCCCTTGGCTAGGAATACACGCACACGCGCTGGCTCTCTTTCGCTTCTAGTTCATGCAAAATGCATGGTGGCTAACCTAATTTCTTTTCCGAGGTTGACAAAGCCAACGGGGCTTGTCTAGAAATCTGCTCGGATGCTCTGCTTTATCTCTACCCTTCTCTCGAATAAAAGCCTTTGGCGTGCAAACATCCCATCTGTATCTTACTGTTCTGGCAGGGACCTCCTTTGAAGCAAATCCAGCCCAGGCTTTGAGTGATATTTCTGAAATATTAGTAAAGAGAGGTGTGTGTGTGTGTGTGTGGAAACACAGGATGCCTTTGAATGCAGAGTCTTGGTTGCAAACTCCCTCCTTCCCAAATCTTGAGCTTCCCACCACAACATTTGCCCCCTTAGCATTTCCTTTTCTTTAAATCGTAAACTTGGGAATACAGTAGATCCTAAGTGTTAAGGGTGGTTTTATCCCAAATCTACTTCAGATGTAAATAATCTGCAGTCTTGTGCAAAGATGGTAGATCCTCTACGGAGGGAGGAGAAGGGGGTGAGCAAACAGGTTTGAGATTGTTGACTGCAATGGTCCAGTTTGCAAACAATGGCCAACTGGGTCATTCAACTTTCTGCCCAGGCATTCTTATGCGACAGCGACCTCTGCTGGCAAAATTGTAGAAAGCACACTCTATCTCAACATAAAACACTGGGTGGGTAGAGGAGAGAAAGCTGGCTTATCTGGAGTTCTCAGGATCAGTCGGACCAAATCCAGCATGTCAGACTGGTTTTGTGAACCATTCCATTTTTTTTTTCTTAGCATGACAAAGATAGACATAATCAGTTTGGCTGAAGGTTGATCTTTCAAGGTAGATGTCAGCCCTCTGAGGTAGGCCACAGGAGGGGCAGGGTGTCGGCCTTGTGGGGTAAACCAGATAGGAATCATGGCCAGATGAGCTAAATCTATTTTATTGTAAAGTTACATTGACAGAATCTCACAAGTCTGAAAGTAGAAATCTCCCCCGTCTCCTTTACAGTCCAAGAAACTAGGGAGGGTCCCTTCTGAGCCTCTTTCTCCACCCATTATGCAGCTGCAGGCTAAGCCCTCTCTTACCTGACCGTTCCCTAGGCAGCATCTCTTGGCCCCATTTCTCAAGGTCTTTCCCACATACCATTGCACAGGTGTTCCATGAATGTTCTTCATTGTTGCAGAGCATAACAACAGAATCTTGAAAGCTCGTCAGATTTTCTCTCTACTCCATCTTATACCAAACAAAATCAAGGCAGGTTGCTTTGAGTGTTGTTTTCATGCTTTCTTCTTCCCCAGATTGAGTAATCTTTTTTTGAAATTCCTCCTCCCATTCCCAGGGTCTGGCTTATGTTCCATTACCCCAGATAATGCAGGCCTGACATGTGCCATCGAAGTCCAGCCCTTTTGAATTTGCATAACCCTACTTTCATCCTGCTCTTTCTCTGCTGGCCCCGGTGCTGAACCATTCATTTAGTGATGGCTCGGACTTATGATGGTGCTGAAAAAACCGACTTACAACCTGTCCTCATGCTTACAACCGTCGCAGTGTCCTCACAGTTACGTGATCACAATTTGGATGCTTCGCAACTGGTTCACATTTATGACCACTGCAGCATCCTGTGGTCACATGATCACCATTTTCTACCTTCCCGGCCAGCTTCTGGCAAGCAAAATCAGTGGGGAACCATGATTTGCTTAACGACCATGTGGTTCGCTTAACACCCGCAGTGATTCACTTAACGGCTGTGGCAAAAAAGTTCGTAAAATTGGGTCGATTCGCTTAATGACTGCTTCACTTAGCAACTGAAATTCCAGTCCCAATTGTGGTCATTAAGCGAGGGTCGCCTGTATGGTTTTTATGTCTGGATGGTCAGGTGACAGGATGGCGGATGGTGTTGATCTTCTCCAGTTGGAGGCTCCTTCTTGGACATCATAAATGTTGTTTTCTTGTCAATAACATGAAATGGCTTGACATTGCCGTGGGCATCCCAGCCCAGCCTGGAGCCCTGTGATTGTCCTGGGGTCACCCAACCTGCTGATCTTGCTCGGCCTCTGAGCCCAGCCAAGTTTTGCCAGCTGCTAAATTTGAGAGCAAATGTTATGTGGTTTCTCCTTCTTTGATTGTTTTTTCTCGGCCAAATATGGCCTTCTGACTTTGTGTATTCAGCATCACATACCTGGGATGCTGCTTTCCACTGGATCACTTTACGGTGTGCTTCACACAACAGACTCAAGCTGCAATGCAGCTTTGTTTGCGGCCTGCGCGTTCTAGGAAACCAGCCATTATGGTTTCTAGACCTCCGTCTACGGCTTGCCTGCTGTGCAAACATCCAATTGTGGCTGAGTCAAAAAAAAAAATCACGGTACCAAAATTGGTCTTAGCCTTCACAGATTGTAAATTGTGGTTTTGCAACATAACAAGATGTACAAATTCAGTCAATGGTGGTTAGCATACAAATTGCACCTGGCATGGCACGTGATTCCAGCTGTGATGGGCTACAAACAATGGTTTATGACTTGGCCAGATGATTGAAGTCACCCCGTTGTCATATTGGGATGTTAAGCAAGCTGTGATTTGTGATATTTGTGATCCTAACTGATCTATCCCAGATTTGTCTCATCCAAAGCTTCAAACAGGCAAACCAACATGTTTTGCCAGCAATGGGCTTTAATAAAAAAGAAATCAGTCCGTGCTTGGCAACCCCCCACCTGAAATATTGGGAATTGTCTGAAACCTGAATCTCTTGCAGCAAGCTGTATGAGATTCTCTCAGGTTTTAGACAATTCTCAATATTTCTTTCACTGGGCTGGCTAGAGCTCAAAGCTGTAAGGACACACTTGACTAACAAGCAACACTTTCAATTTCTTTGAAATATATTTAAAAAAAATATGTGGATGGGGAAGAAACTTGGAAACCCTTCAAACATTCTATCAGTGGAGTTTGATCCAGAAGGTGCTTTTCTCTTGTGCAGGTCTGCTGCCAGATGTGCTGACCAATATACGGGTAGTCTTTGCTTAACAACCATTCGTTTAGTGACAGTTTGGACTTACAACGGTGCTGAAAAAACCAACTTACAACTGGTTCTCACGCTTACAACCATCACGGCATCCCCACAGTCATGTGATCACGATTTGGGTGCTTGGCAACCGGTTTGCATTTATGACCGTTGCAGCGTCCCGTGGTCACGTGATCACCATTTTTGACCTTCCCGGCTGGCTTCTGGCAAGCAAAATCAATCAGGAACCACATGAGTAGTTTAAGGACCACGTGATTCACTTAATGCCCACAGCACTTCGCTTAACGACCGCCACAAAAGAGGTCATAAAGTTGGGTCTGATTCACTTAATGACCGCTTCACTTAGCAACCACAATTCCAGTCCCAGTTGTGGTTGTTAAGGGAGGACTACCTGTACTGTAAAAGTATGAATATGGAGCACTGGAGGAGTTTCTCCCCCCCCCCCCCATTTAAATGTAATTTATTCTCTGCAACAAAGCTGAGATTTGTCTATCTTTTGTCAATCTAATTCTTTTTAGGGACAGGTGGCAAGATTACCTCTCTGCCGACAATTTTTCCAGTGGAGGATAGCCAAGGGGGGATTGTGATTTCTGATTAAATTCCATCCTTGGCCAAAAAATATTGGTTTGCCTGCCAGAAAGCTTCATTTCCAGGGATGATAGAAATTAAACGAGGAACCTCATCTGACATTTCATCAACAGGATCAACAGATTCAGATAGCTCCTTATTGACTCATAAGGCCATAAGGCAGGGGCAGCTGGGGAATGCTGGGAGTTGAAGTCCACATGTCTTAAAGTGGCCAGAGGCTGTGGGTAAAAGTCAAGGATTTATTTTGTGGCCCTTGAGTGCCTGGGTTTATTATTTTAAGTTATGAATAAAACTTAATGTATTTGCAGCCTGGCAGGGGCCCTGTCATACAACGCATGCATCTTCTCAGCAACTTTTTAAAAAGTCATTTAGGCTGCTTCGTGCTGAATGAATGCTGCTGAACTGGACGGGAATTACTTTTGAGGACTAGAACTTGCCATTTTTTTTTTCAGTAGGGCCAAGTTAAAAATTTACACTATGGGTTTTTAGATTCTCTTTTAAGAAAAACCTACCACTGCAATTCATATGATGGGGAAAAACCGCTTCAAAGGGACTTTTTTTCCCCCCAGAGAACATTTTGCTGAAATGTTTAACAATTTTAATAATGGACCATCACTGACCCAGATTTCCCTGAAGCCTGGATGTGAATGTCCTGCTGTTTATTATACAGCCCTCCTCTCTAATATCCTACAGTGTCTCTAGCTTCCCATGCTTTTATCATGGTCCAAGGAAAGACGTTAAAAAGGAACTGCTCCTCGGGTGCTTTCCAAGTTTAGAAAGTACAGATATTGGAGCCTACAGAATGATAGGGAGAGATGGATAATCAAAAAAAGCCGCACCAGGAAAATTCCCTTCTTGGCACCTCCCACTGTTAAATCAGCTCTTAAATTCCCACAAGAGAAATTACCAAGAAAATTTCAAGCATCCTGAGCATAAGGTGGAAAAACAGAAGCCTCTTTTTCCAAGGGCTGTAAGGCTGATTTTGGCATGGTGACAGCGTTAAGCTTGCTCTTTCTGGACAGCTGATTGATCATCTGCCGCCAAATGACTTCTTCTTCACCCACGTTGGCAAAGCCTCTGATCATCCATGAAGGACTTGGAGTGCACGGCGGAGCGGCCAAGTGACCTCGTTGGACCCAAGCGATATGTTGCTTGGAGTCTCTCAGGCGCTGTACAGCTGTCTGGATTTGCACAGGGGCTGAAGAAGGCGGTGGTGCTCTTTAGGCGTGCTGCAAAGCTCTGGAGACGACTGAAGGAAGCAGGTTTTGCAGCAGATTTGCCCACAGCCCCATCCTGTGCTGGAGGGCTTCTTGGTGGACACGGGGGAGAAGTCAAAATCAGCAACCTGTAACTCAGCAGCAAGACGAAATCTCTGTTGGACCTTGGAGAACCACAGTTGCTGGAGAATTAGCTCTCCGCGAACTGTGCTGATCCTGTCCCTTTGAACCTTGAAGAAGGGAGCGTTCCTTTCAAAATCTATGTGGAATTGAACCTGTGACCCCCAGCACACAAAGTCTAGGCCAGTGTTCCTCAACCTTGGCAACTTGAAGATGTGTGGACTTCAACTCCCAGAATTCCCCAGCGGAAGTGGAGTTGAAGTCCACACATCTTCAAGTTGCCAAGGTTGAGGAACACTGGCCTAGGCCGTATCTTTCAGCTATGCCTTTCTCCCAAACAAATCTAGCATTTACCAAGATGGCCCTGAGAAGTCCTTGTTTAAAGCTAGGGTTGCATTTGGGGGGCAGCACAGGATGAAGCCTTAGATCTTGGGTGGGAACGTCTGGGAAGAGATTTCCCAAAGAATGATCCAAGTTTGCTAGTTCAGGTCAAGGAAATGAAAGATGGCTTACCTCCACCAGGTCCTTTTGCTGCACGGTGCTACGAAAGGTGACGTAGACGGCTAAACCCAGAGTGGCCGGTAAAAGGATGATGCAGGGCAGGACGAAGAAAGCTGGGTGGATGCCTATTGAAGGACAGAAGGAAAAACCTTGGGGTAGAACCAGCAGCCTCCCGCAGGCGTCGTTTAGGCAAGGCTGAGCTTGCAACTGTTCACAAATTATCCAAGTTCCTCTCAATTCCAAGGACTGTGATAGCCGAGCCAAGCTTCCAAGGTCAAGAGAAGGATACCTTAACCTGTTATATTTATTATTTGCTAGATTTACAGTACATTCCCCCACCTCCCCTTTTCGTCCAGAGGCTTGAAGCAAGATAGCACTCACCCCCTGATTTTTGCCACCCCCCTCAAACAATAACACAGTGGGGTAGGTTGGGCTAAGACAGTGTTTCTCAGCCTCCGCAGCTTTAAGATGGGTGGACTTCAGCTCCCAGAATTCTTTTTAGGGGGAGATGGGCGATGATAGAAATTTGAATAATAAATAAATAAATAATTCCCAAGCGGGCGGGGTCTCCCCATTTTTTACAATGCATAACCAATGTGTGGTGTTATTACTGATATTGACCACCAGGGGGCAGCATAAGCCTTGTTTAAACCGTTGGGACTTCTATTCTGCCTTGAGGTTTTGACCTCCACAGAGGTCTTGCCCTCAAGCCAAAGGTATCCCAGGTGGGGAGGAAGAGGAGGAAAGCAAAACGGGGAAGAAACAGGGTGCACAGGCAAAGGGAGCCCCATAAGTGCCCTCCAACTCTCACCCGACGGCCTTATCTGAATCTCCTGGTAGAACTGCAAGATGTTCACCCGGTTCTCCACGCGGACGCTGAGGCAGTATTGTCCCGCGTTGCTGAAGGTGTGGTTCAGGTAGAACCGCGTGCTATTTGTCACCACTAGGTGGCACTGGTCTCCTCCAAGCGGGATGCACTCCGTCTTGATTAACCAGCATAAACTGAGGGGGGGACTGGAAACAAGAGTGGTCAAAGAACAGCGAGTTCATTTGGCTCAGGGGAGGGGGGGGCGATGCCCTCCAAGTGGGTCTGGATCCCCCAACTCCCCTCGTACCCGACCACCGGCTAGGCTGCTTGGATGATAGGAGCTGGGCGCCCACCTGGAGAGCCATCGGTCTTCCCCCTGGGTTTATTCTCCCTGCTTTGCAGAAATCGCCACGGGCCGGCGGGCCAGACCCACCCTGCCAACCTCATTCTCTTGTGGGTGGTTTGGGCAGATGTTTTGCCTGGAGACAAGGCTTTTTTTTTTTTTTTTGCAGTGCTGGAATGTTTTGAAAAAGGAGCAGGTTGCCCTTTGCTCAGCCGAATTAAGAGATGAACCGCATCCTTTCAACCCCGAGTCGGACTGCAAATATTAACAATCCTTGGAGGAGAGCACCCTGATCAACCATCGTGTGTTTTCTGTTCCCTGTGCCTAAAAAAGGAGACTACAGGTAGTCCTTAACATCAGTTAGTTTAGCGATGGTTCAGACTTACGATGGTGCTAAAACCTGACTTATGACTGGTCCTCGCACTTACGACTGTTGCAGCACCCCACGATCACGTGATCGCGATTTGGGCGCTTGGTGACCAGTTCACATTTTATGACTATTGCAGCATCCCGGGGTCACATGATCACCATTTGCAACCTTCCCAGATGGCTTCCAGCAAGCAAAATCAATGGGGAGCCGCATGACTCGCTTAATGACTATGCGATTCACTTAATGATGGCAGTGGTTCACTTAACGACCACTGCAAAAATGGTCATAAAATCAGATCAGATTCACTTAATGAAATTCCAGTCCCAACTGTGGTTGTTAAATGAGGACTACCTGTAGTATTTCCACTGCTTACCTCCCCTGGATATGCAGAGATAAATTTAAGTTTTCCATCACATGGGCTTCAGTGGAGCCTGTGATGTTAATGCTTCTTACAGCATCTGAGAAAGAGAGATAAAAAAGAAGAGATAACAAGAAACAGTAAGCCAGAAATTGCGATCTTTGTCCTAACTTATTCAGCTGAGAAGTCTGAAAGCTGGACTCAAACTTTTCCTGGTCTAAACAATCCACTGAGTAATAGCAGCAGGAGTTTTGTGTTTTCCTCTTCCCTCTGTGTCTGCTTCTCCTCAGGTGCTGCAAACCTGAGGGCAGGGTTTTCTCAACTGTATTATTTTCCAAACGGTGTGCAAATGTAATCCATAACACTACTACTACTAATGATCAAAATGGGCTGTGGAGCAGGAATAATTAATCCTGACATTTGTGGAACAAGAGGCCAATCAGTGGCTGCTGATGTTAGTGACTGTAGATTAAGGAGGGAGTAACGTCTGGTCTTCTAGACACCGCTGAACTACAATGGCCATCATGCCCATCATTAGGCCCACAGACTGGGGCTACTAGGCACTGTAGTTCAGCATGGCCTAGAAGATCACAGCTAATTCTCCTTTGCTGTAAGTACTCATGTTTCTGAATGAACATTTGACAGTATTCCATCCAGGGCTCAGCTGCCTAGAAAGGGGAAGAGGTGTACAAGGGTCAGCCTTCCCAGGTAGACCAGATGGGAAACACGACCAGATGAGCTAATTCTACTTTATTGTAAGGCTACATTAACAGAACCTTGCAAGTACAAATCTCCCCCGTCTCCTTTGCAGCCCGAGAAACTAAGGGAATGTCCCTTCTGAGCCTCTTGCCCCACCCATTATGCAGCTGCAGGCTCCGCCCTCTCTTATCTGACTGCTCTCTTGGCACTGTCTCTTTGCCCAATCTCCCAAGGCCATTCTCACCTTCCATTATGATGAGCCAGACTGATAGGGTGTTCCCCATGGCCCTGTTGGAGAAATTTCTCTCACGGGTTTCCCCGAGGGATTGTTTAAAACTGGGGACCGGTACCCAACTCCAGTGAAACACAACTGAGTTGACATGGTGCCAGAGGCAGCTGAGACTAACTTTAAAAGGGGGGAGGACAGAAGAGATGGCTTTGCATTTTAGAACCTGCGTGTGATTGGATCCGGCGGCAAAGTATCTGATGGGGTGGAGCAGCACGCGGTATTCAGTGAGGGAATTGGGGCGGGACTGTGAGATAATTGAGGGCGGGACTAGACAGACAACCCCTCTGAGAGAAGAAAGAGATAGCGTTTCCTGAACACAGCTTCTTTCTAGGGAGCTGCTATTAAACTGGCCTTAGTTCCCGGAGAAATGTTTGCCTCCTGGTATCTACTCCTGGTTTTATTAGCATTCCTTGGCCCTCTATGTTTTGCGGCTGAGCTGACAGAGTTGTTGTTTCTGAAGTCGATAATTAGAAGAGGGAAATGTGTCTGATTTATTTCACTTCTCCTAACCAGCCCCATATTTCCTCCTACAGCCCCCAAGTTTTCCAGACCCTGGATCTTGCCTTGAGCTTCCGGCTCTGCTTGGCCTTCCTCCAACAACTTCAACGTCGTGGTGAAATGTCCTGTTTTCTGGACAACCTCTCTGGGGCGTTCCCCGCTTGTCCCCGCTCGTCTCCATTCTGCAGTGATGTTGAGGCGCACCGTCCGAGTCCCGATGGTAGAATAACTATGGTAGATGGTGGGCTTCCCTGTTTCTGCTCCTGTCCTGCATTTGATGGAACGGGGTGACACGAAAGGAGGTTCTCAGTGGCTTGGAAGTTCTGTGACTAAATGTATTGCTTGATCCCCGCAGAGAATGCATCTTCCTTGGTGTTCGCCCAACACATCACACCTGAGAGTGACATCTGTGGACACGCCCGTGAAGGTGATTTCCCAGCCATACCTACGTGACAATTCTTCGAATAAACTTAGTCCAATAGTTGTAAGGGTGATTCCTTTCAATACATAAGCAAGAGGTTGCTACTGATCTGCTGCTTTAATACACACACACAAACACACAAACACACAAATTTGCATGCTGCCCGAATTCCAATGAGTCTGGGTGGCTCACGATTAAACACATTAAAAAAAAGAAAAAAAAGTAACAAGATTATATGGAATATATATGTATGTAGATATGTATATCTATCTATCTCCATTCATCCATCCATCCATCCATCCATCCATCCATCTATCCTCAAAAGTATAGGATTAGGTTCCCATACCAAGCCAACCCATAATTAGTTTACCCATGAATTACTGAATAAACCACAGTTGGCTGGATTCACACAACAGACTAAGCCAGGTTTTTATGGCTTAGTGTGTTACGTGAACTGTGCCACTGAAGGATAAGAGGAAAAGGGCATACCCATCTCCAAAATCCCAGTTGTAAATGAACGATGCGGACTTAAAAAAACGACTGGGGTCATGAAGAGAAAAAGTCGCCAGGGCCGGGATGCCAGAGGTGTGATGGCAGTCAAGTTGGTGCCCGTTGCAATTCTTCATCCGAGTGAGGGAGAGATTCCCCACTATAAACTCTGCCAGAGAAGAGAGGAAGAACCGTCAGCCAGCCTGCATCCCGCAAAGAGCTTCCCGTCCGGTAGGAAACTAGTCGTTTTGACAAGGTCAAGGAGAAGGCTTTGATCCATTTGAATTGGTACGTATGTCAACTAATCAGCAAAGAAATAATATTTTACTAGATGGAGGCTGTGTTTGAGTGGTGAAGCCCTAAAAGAGAGATCTGCGTATCTGTTTATTGGTAAGTAAACCTCATTGAAATCAATGGTGCTTTTTTAAAAAAAATCCATTCAATCGCATCCCATTCTCAGAGACTGCCTGGACGAGTCCCTGCAGTTTTCTTGGCAAGGTTTTTCAGAAGTGGTTTGCCCTTGCCTCCTTCCTAGGGCTGAGAGAAGTGGCTGGCCCAAGGCTACCCGGCTGGCTTTGTGCCCAAGGTGGGACTAGAACTCCCAGCCTCCTGGTTACTAGCCCGATGCCTTAACCATGACACCAAACTGGCTCTCACAAACTGCCTCTCTGATGGCGCTTACTTCTGGGTAAAAGGACTGATATTTGGATATCAGATTGTGCTGAGCCATCCTTTGTTGAAGCATGGCTCTTTGGAAAAAGCAACTGCCTGGATTTGCACAATTTAGGCTAGGCTATAAACCATGGTTTCTAAACCATACTGGCTGAGCCTGCACGTAAGGTTCTGTCTTCAAACAAACCACATTTATAGCTTAACATGATATGCAAGAAGCTCATTATATACTGCATTGTGTTGTACCTTAGATCTTTCTGAATAAATTCCAAGATGAAGTGTTTAAAATAATTTTAATTTTAACACCAATCATTTGGTAAATATGAATCTACAATGTTCTATAGAACATTGCAGATGGTGTTAGCTAATGGAAGCATCTAATTAAACCAGTTTAAGTTTGGAATGGAGACCACCTAAATCCTAGGGCTGTGAGTTCGATTGGGAAATAACAATAATGGTACAACAGCCCGGAAGAAGGCAGTGAAGAACCGTTTCCTTTGCCTAAAACCTGTATGAATGTGTTCACGAAATCCCCAAAGTCAAGTCTGAATCCAAGGAAACTTTGCCTCTGAATTCGCAGAGTTTTCGCATTTCTTAATTCACTGTTTTCAAAAGTTGTGGCTTCTGAGGAGAGATGTGCCTTCTTGAATATAATCAATTAACTGGGTGAGTTCATAAGATGAACCCCTCTGACTAAATGGCAGGGTGAATTAATTTGAGTTGCTTTCCTTTCTTTCTTATTTTAGAAGAAAAGAGTTCAGTAGATTTAGTTTGGATTAGACATTGATGGGATCGCACTGCATAACAGTACAGTTTCCTGGGAGTGAGCCCCACTGAATGCATTGGCATGCACTTTTGAGTAGACACCAGTAGGATTTTTCTCTTGGAGAACCCATCTGCACGTGCAAAACTAGAATTACCTGAAACCTGTAGAACGGTTAGATTTCTTGCAAGTGTCCCACAAAACCAACAGTCAGAATGCATCACCTCCACAGAAACAGGAAACGCTCCAGGAACTGGGCTAGTGACCACAATTTGGGAATTTCTCCCATGCTTGATTTTCTCCACCAGAACCAAGGGGGCGTCAAACTTCCAGGCAAAATGGTACTTGGGGATGTCCAACGGGGGATGCCCATCGTTCTTCTGGCGGAGGGTGGATTGAATCGTAGCCCGAGCTTCTGTTGTAACGGGACCGTTGTTGGCAACCTCCAGTTCATAGGGGTCTGTGGAAATAATTCCTTCTGAAAATGAAAAACACTGGTTTCATCCCAGAGATGGGTCTGGGAATGATTTTAGGGACAAAGGAATTGCTGTTGTGTTTTCTAGAGCTACAGTGAATTCTGCAACTATGCAATACTTTTGTTTTATCTGCTATGCTTCTAGCCCAACACGTTTGGAGAAGACAAGCTACAAATTGGATTTTGCAGTTTCTGGCATGAACTCAACGAAACCCTGTTCCCTTGTGAAGATGTGGCCCCTGTCAAAATGACAATGGGATGGACTAGATGCTGAATCTGTTGAGGCTCGTTTACCTGTGTCCCATCAGCGCTTGTAAAAAGACCATTCAGATCTTCACCCAGTGAAACTGGCACCCTCTTTTTTGACCTCTCCTGGATATGTCCCATCAGATTAGGGCTCGATGCTAGTCATCCTGGAGTTACCTATATGAAGACTGGTTTTGTTCACTTGTTTTCCTTTGAGAAATACTTCTAGTGTGGAAGAGTTGTGGTCCTCGTTCCCTCCCATCCACTTCCAAAACCCACATCGGATCAAGACGGAATTGAATCGTTGGGTGAGGCACATCTTAGTCCCTCCAACTCCGAAGGCCTGGGTGAAGAACACCCAAACGTTCGTAAGAATTACAGGAATGACTTTGGACGCCGGGCTCGGCAACGTGCAGCCCCAGGGCTGCCTCTGACCGTGATGGCTGAAAATGGGTGGTGCAATTTACCAACATGTTGAAATAGGGGGACTTTATTTATTTATTAGTCAAATTTCTATTACCAACCATCTCCCCGCAAAGAGGGGGCAGCATAAAGCCTAAGAGAGGTTTAATATACAGGTAGTCCTCACTTAACAACCACAATTGGGCCTGGAATTTTGGTTGCTAAGCAAAGCTTTCAGTAAGCAAATCCAACCTGATTTTACAACCCTTTTTGCAATGGTTGTTAAGTGAATCTCTGCAGGCATTAAGTGAACCATGTGGTCGTTAAGCGAATCACGTGGTTCCCCATTGATTTTGCTTGCCAGAAGCCGGTCAGGAAGGTCGAAAATAGTGATCATGTGACCATGGGCCACTGCAGTGGTCATAAATGTGAACTGGTCACCAAGTGCCCAAATCGTGATCGCGTGACCGGGGGGGATGGTGTGATGGCCGTAAGTGTGAGGACTGGCCATAAGTCGGTTTTTTCAGCACCGTTATAAGCCCGAACCGTCACTAAACGAATGGTAATTAAGTGAGGACTACCTGTAGCTTTAAAAAGGAAATCCAGGGAAACACTGACCATTTTAAACGGTTGCTGCATCCCATTCCACATAATATCGGGTCCAGTCCTGTATCTTGGCTTTGCACATTCCTGACCCATTTTAGAAATAAAACATATTCGTGTTCATCAGCTTCCTCCAGCTCCCTTCATTTTATGCTCCTTGCTTTCCTGACAAATGGGGCACCCATCTTCATTAAACAACAGCGGGGTTTACTTGTCACACTAACCCACGGCTTGTTTCAGCCCCAGTTTGCTGACAAGACATCGTGGCTTGGTTTGGGACTTAAAGCTTAGCCCTTGTGCAAAACCAGCCAACTGCAGCTTAGCCAAGAAGTCCTGGTTAAAGAAACAGAGCTTTAAAGCGTGAAGCAAGCCAACGACAGCTTTTTCAGAACATTTTTTTCCCCCAAAAAAGCAGCTGACCAGACAGAAGCTGCAGGAAGAAGAAATGAGGGTAGGCATCCAAATATTGTACAAGACTTGTCCCCTTGGAGTGAAAGGTTCACACACCAGTGTGATGAACAAACTGTGAACGGTGACATTCAAGAAGCTATTTAAAGCAAGCGGGTCTACAAACTGTCCTAGGTTTAGGACGGGGTGGCACCCATCCGAAGCAAAAAATAAAAGCCACATTTCACTTTTCTTCCACTTTTCTCCTCATGATCATTTTAAGGAGTCTGTTTCTATTTCTGCCCTTGGGGACAGAAATATTCCCCCCTCCCCGGTTCGGATCCATGCTGTTTCTTGCACCTCGGCTGCCTTGTTGACAAGAGCTGATCTCTTTCACCTTCCCTGACTCTACAACTTGGCGTTTTCAGCGCACAGCCCAACAGAGCCACAGGGAAAACGCTGCCCAACCGGACCCCCGTCTCAAAGAAGACCATTCTAATTTGATCGCCTGGGTTCACGCAACACATTTGCCAGGGGAGCGATCACGACTGACGGAACTGGCTCCGTTTTCTGGGATTCCCTAACACGGTGCAAAGCATGCGGCCCAGGAATGCTAGTCTAAACTGTAATTGACCAGTTTGGGGTGTAGTGTGTTGTGTGGACACAGCTGCTGCCTTGTTTTAACCCAGGGATATTCAATGGGGGGGGGCACTGTAGAATACATTTAGCCTTGGAATAACGTTGGGAAGATGCAATATACTTCTCCAGTGGGCAGGGACGTGATTGAGTGGATGCAATTCTGATACGGACACTCTGTTTATATTTATTCCATCTGGAAACTTATGCACTCATTGTGGGAGGTTGCGCGGATTCTGAACTGGCCTTTACAGCCACTTATGGATCCACCATTAAGATCTGAATCCTGGAAGACAATCTTACTTGGCTACGAGTGATCGCCGATGAATGAACGAACTCTATTTATATTGATTCATTTCCCCCAATGATCATATTAATAAGGAGTTTTGGGGGGCATCCTTAGGAGGTGCCTTCGGGCAACCCCACGGCCTCAGAGTGTGCACCCCTCTTTTAATCTCTTCTGGCTGAATCTTAAAGTCATTTTCCCCTCCCCATCCCTGAGCTAAATAATGCAGCCAGGGCAGGTGGCGTTTTAATGCATCCGTCTCCAGAAGCTGAGGGCGTCTTATCATGAATTGCAACAAGGTTATTGCAGCAGACGGTTTGCCTTTCAGGATGTAGCCCATCCTGTTTCTTTCCCCACAAGAAATAGGAGTTGATCTTACCTGCAGCTCTGGTGGCGAGGAACAGCATCCCCCAAAGCACCTGGATGAAATTCAGGGCAGAAAACAGCAACGCCATTTCAGAAGTGATGGCTTTGGAAGGAAATCTCTTCAGCCGTCTGCCTGTCTGCTCAGCAGGGAGGGTCAGATTTCAACTTAGATGAGGCTGGCTTCCCTTTCCTTTTACCTTAAGAAAAAAAAACAGCCCTTGGTAGCTGCTGACCTCTATTGGCAGCCTGAGAACAGCGCCTGTTGTGTGCCTTCTGCATTCCTCTGCAGCTGATGCTGTGTCCATGCTGAAAAGTTTTTGCTAAATGTTCCTAAGCGTTTTTCATGCCCAAGCTGTCTGGGAAGGGGCAATTGGTAGCAGATTCCCCTGGGCCTTATGCAGCAGAACCAACAAGGGTTTCAAAGGTCTTATTGAGGAATACAACATGTTCTTTGTGAGCCAGGAAGTAGTTAGGACTGGATGGGAGACCACTAGGAAATCTCTGAGCTGTAGTTTAGAATGGGAAGTGAAATGGACGAAAAGAAAAATCTTTGCACGGGGCAGTGGCCGATTGTTTTGCACTGCCGCCAGGAAAACCCCAGGGTCATGTCTGTGTAGCTAACAGGATTCAGGCTTAACTCAAGGGAGCATTTACCTCTATTTACCCAGCTGCCAAGAGATGGTAAATACAGGAGCCATGCTTCATTTTGGCTCAGTGCTATTCAGAATTGAGGGAATGGTTCTTTTCACATCCCTATAATGCTGTGATCGTATCCACACAATATGTTTTATTTAACCATGGTTTAGTGAATTAACTCAGTCGGCTGGGTCTGTGCTACATACTAGGCCATATTGACTGCCTTCCTGCAACTGACGGTGTCTCTAGCTGGCTGAACTCATTTTAGCTCGCCTCCTGTACAAACCATTCCAGCCAAGATAAGGGGATCAACATCCATGATTATCTAAACCAGTGTTTCTCAAACTTGGCAACTTTAAGACAGGCGGACTTCAACTCCCAGAATTCCCCAGCCAGCAAGTTTGAGCAGCAAGTTTGAGAAACACTGATCTATATTGACATCCTGCAAAACGGTTGTATCTGGAGTGCTCCTGGTAATAAAGTCTTGGGTGTAACTGTGTGTCAGTTTTACAGTACATCTCAAAAACATAGCGAGGAAGGCCTGTGGAAGAACATAGCTGTATTTAGGATATGTAGAACATGTTATTAGCATTGATTGGCAGGATTAGGGTCCAAACCATAAAATCTGTGTATTTTTATAGAACCATGAGTGTCTTTCAGGGTGATTTTGATGACTAACAATTCTTGCATTGTTGTGCTTCATGTAGGTATATCATACAAAGTTATAAATGCTTTGTAACCAGACCTAACAATAATTGCAAAATGTGGTTTAGCACAGTGTGTAATAAAGTAGAACACATGTCATTTCAACATTTTGTTTCATTCCATTTTGAACACCCTCAAAATATGAATCAACAGTAATCTTATGAGGCTAGTCAGTGTGAACCAGTGTTTCTCAATCTTGGCAACTTGAAGATGTGTGGACTGCAACTCCCAGAATTCCCTAGCTAGCTTGCTGGCTGAGGAATTCTGGGAGTTGAAGTCCACACATGCCAGCTGAGGAATTCTGGGAGTTGAACCCCACACATGCTGGCTGGGGAATTCTGAGAGTTGAAGTCCAGCATCTTCAAGTTGCCAAGTTTGAAAAACACTGGTGCAAACTATCCTCCTGTTGCACAGAGCAGAATAAAATGTTACTTCACAAGAATCAAAAATAGAATTTGCTTGGTTTTGCCTTCATGTGTGAATCAACCCAAAAACCCTGGTATGCAAGGATGGTTGCCTTGATTTGCTGGTGGAAGGATGGGCTATAAAGATAACATCCATGCTAACTACACAGTTAGCATGTATTTGCAATACATGGCAGTGCCAGTTGGAAAATCCTACTTGTTTTCCAATGAAGGGAAACAAATACAAACCATAGCAACTAATTAAGAGATTATCTGGCCAGAAAAAAATGTAGCATTTTAAAAGACTAACAAATGTGTAATGCATGGTTGACTGCTTTAAGAGGAACATTTTAAGTTTCCAGCTTTCATCCCACGGATTGCAGCGTCAAATACAGATGCAATTTATTTATTTTTATTTATTTATTTTTCAAATTTCTATCACCTCCCATCTCTCCCAAAACGGGGACTCTTTGGTTTATTGGGAAGGTGCAACGTTCTGCACCAGCCGCTTTACACACACGCAGGCACGAATAATCCATAAAGCCCAACCCAACTGATAGGGAATTCTGGGAGCTGGGAAAGCTCCCTCTGCCTGTCTGCCTGAGAACTCAGTCACCTTAAACTCAACAGGACTCAGATCTGTACAACGCCGCACAGATTGGTTGGGAAGAGGCGAGAGCAGCACACTGATTGGTTGATCCCAGAGGAGACGGTGAGACCTAGAGATAGGAAAAGTGTAGAAAAGGCAAAGGCCATGGATCCTCATGTACAGAAAAGACAAAGCTATACATAACATATATCTGTGCGCAGCACGATGCATGGCCTTTTCCTACACTTTCTTGGATTCCTGTTTTTTTATCCGCCTCTATTCTTAACTCTGGGGCACCTCCTAACCGTACTTAACTCTTTGGTTAACTGGGAAGGCGCTTTAAGATGGCGGCGGAAGTGACGGCAGCACGCCCCTCTCCACTCTTACTTATCTCTAGGGGAGGAGGAAGGGCCGGAAGTGGCGCCGCCAAAGGCTTCCGCCGCGGGCAGGTGAAGGAGCGGAGCCAGAGCGGCGGCGTCCGGGTTTCTGGTGCCGCTGCGGCGGGGCTTCGGGAAGCCGCCAAGACGGGCATGAGGGGGCCGGCGCGGCCCGGGCCGGTGAGAGGAGCGGGCAGAGGGCGCGCCCGGGAAGGGCGGGGGCAGGAAAGAATGAAGGGGAGCCACGCTTCCCCTCCCCTTGCGGAGCACAAAAGTGGGCGTGGCGGGTGGGCGTGGCCAGCCCGGGGCGAGACGAGATTGGCATTCGGGTTCTGCGAGGGGGGTGGAATCGGGGTGCTTCTCCAACCGGGCGCCCTCTGCTTTCGGAGGACTGCCGCTCCCATCCTCCCCAGCCCTGCTGGGCGTTTAAGGGGTGGTGGTCCTCCCGCCTCTCTATTCCTGCGGCGAAAGGGTGGGGAGTCGCCCCAAGTTTGGGGCTGCCGAGCTGGGGGTTCCAAGGGTGCTGAGCCAGGGCGGCTGTGGGTGATGGGAATGGTTGCTTGCATTTGAGGGGTGGGATGAGGGTAGGATAGATTCCGCTCTGAAGTGGGGCGCGGAGCCTTTTACACATCGCGGATGCCTTGGATCGATCACCTGCATTTTTCACAAGAACGGGAGGCGGTGGACGTAGTGGCCTTTTTTCCCTGCAACGACAGCCCTGCGAGGGAGGCTGGGACTGGCCCAAGGTCACCCAAGCAGCGTCTGCGGCTGGGTGGGGACTCTACCTTGGCTGCCCCTTCTCCAGTCCCCTGCCAGAAGTACCCAGATCCTTATTCCAACACGATGCGGAGCAGAAACCCGAAATGCCTCTCTTCCGGAGGCTTTTATTTTGTCTCAGAGCAGCGGAGAAGCTCAAGGGCAACGCCGCGCTCCGTCTCGGCCGTTCGGGGCACGTCTGCTGTCCTCTGAAGCTCAGGATGTCTTAACCTCAGAACACCGATTCTCAGCTTTTTCAGCCTGAGACTAAAGCAGGCTTGTCCAGAAGTAAGGCTCACTTTGGAGAGGTGAAGCTGCTCTAAGCCAGAGTTTGTTTTGAAATAAATGAATCTCAAAGGCTTTAGAAAAACCCTCTAACCTTTTATTTTTGAGGGCTGCAGTGCTACACCAGTGCGTTTTCCTAAAGCCTTTGAGATTCGTTTGTTTTTCAACTGTGTTTTAGGCAAAAACCCACATTGATCCTCATGAATAAATTCTTGCAAGATTATTATCAGTCTTTCAGCTAAAATCGGTGTAAACAACTTATACTTATTATTCAGTGATGATGTTGGCCTGTAATTTCTTTGCTGAAGTCAATTCTGGTGCCTCTTTAGGTATTAATGTTATATTAGCCTCTTTCCAAGTCTCTGGCATCTTTTCTCCCTGTAGAGTGGAATTCATTGTACAGGTAGTCCTTGCTTCACAACTGGAACCGGAATTTTGGTTGCTAAGCGAAGCGGTCATTAAGCAAATCTGACCTGACTTTGTGACCTTTTTTGCAGTGGTCGTTAAGCGCATCACTGCAGGTGTTAAGCAAACCAGGTGGTCGTTAAGCAAATCATGTGGTTCCCCAATGATTTTTTGCTTGCCGGAAGGCAGCCGAGAAGGTCAAAAATGGTGAACGCAAGACACTGTGATGGTCATAAATGCGAACCAGTTGCCAGGCACCCAAATCATGATCATGTGACTGTGGGGAAAGCAGTGACGGTTGTAAGTGTGAGGACTGGTTGGTTTTCCAGCATTGTAGTAAATTTGAACTGTCACAAAACGAATGGCCGTTAAGCAAGGACTACCTGTACTTTGTAAAGGTTGTAAAAGTTCATCCTCAAAGCATTTATAATGCAAACTCAAGAGTCCATCTGGTCCAGGCACCTTTCCTGGTTTACTCTTTCTAATTGCTTCTGTGATTGACCTTATCGTCACGAGTCCATTCATAATTTGTCTTTGTTCATCTGTAATTCTCAGTAAATTTTGTTTTCTCAGATACTCATCTATCTTCCCCAAGGGGATATCCTGCCCCTTATACAACTTAGAATTTGTTGTTTATTCATTTAGTCGCTTCCGACTCTTCGTGACCTCATGGACCAGCCCACGCCAGAGCTTCCTGTCGGTCGTCAACACCCCCAGCTCCCCCAGGGACGAGTCCGTCACCTCTAGAATATCATCCATCCATCTTGCCCTTGGTCGGCCCCTCTTCCTTTTGCCCTCCACTCTCCCCAGCATCAGCATCTTCTCCAGGGTGTCCTGTCTTCTCATTGTGTGGCCAAAGTACTTCAGTTTTGCCTTTAATATCATTCCCTCCAGTGAGCAGTCTGGCTTGATTTCCTGGAGGATGGACTGGTTTGATCTTCCTGCAGTCCAAGGCACGCTCAGAATTTTCCTCCAACACCTCAGTTCAGAAGCATCTAACTTCCTTCTCTCAGCCTTCCTTATGGTCCAGCTCTCGCAGCCATATGTTACTACGGGGAACACCATTGCTTTAACTATGCGGACCTTTGTTGTCAGTGTGATGTCTCTGCTCTTGACTATTTTATCGAGATTTGTCATTGCTCTTCTCCCAAGGATTAAGCGTCTTCTGATTTCCTGACTGCAGTCAGCATCTGCAGTAATATTTGCACCTAGGAATACAAAGTCTTTCACTGCTTCTACATGTTCTCCCTCTATTTGCCAGTTATCAATCAAGCTGGTTGCCATAATCTTGGTTTTTTTGAGGTTTAGCTGCAAGCCAGCTTTTGCATTTTCTTCTTTCACCTTCATCATAAGGCTCCTCAGTTCCTCTTCACTTTCAGCCATCAAAGTGGTATCATCTGCATATCTGAGAATGTTAATGTTTCTTCCAGCGATTTTAACTCCAGCCTTGGATTCCTCAAGGCCAGCTTGTCGCATGATGTGTTCTGCGTACAAGTTGAATAGGTAGGGTGAGAGTATACAGCCCTGCTGTACTCCTTTCCCAATCTTAAACCAGTCCGTTGTTCCATGGTCTGTTCTTACTGTTGCTACTTGGTCGTTATACAGATTCTTCAGGAGGCATACAAGATGACTGGTATCCCCATACCACTAAGAACTTGCCACAATTTGTTATGGTCCACACAGTCAAAGGCTTTAGAATAGTCAATAAAACAGAAATAGATGTTTTTCTGAAACTCCCTGGCTTTTTCCATTATCCAGCGGATATTGGCAATTTGGTCTCTAGTTCCTCTGCCTTTTCTAAACCCAGCTTGTACATCTGGCAATTCTCGCTCCATGAATTGCTGAAGTCTACCTTGCAGGATCTTGAGCATTACCTTACTGGCATGTGAAATGAGTGCCACTGTTCGATAGTTTGAACATTCTTTAGTGTTTCCCTTTTTTGGTATGGGGATATAAGTTGATTTTTTCCAGTCTGATGGCCATTCTTGTGTTTTCCAAATTTGCTGGCATATAGCATGCATTACCTTGACAGCATCATCTTGCAAGATTTTGAACAGTTCAGCTGGGATGCCGTCATCTCCTGCTGCCTTGTTATTAGCAATGCTTCTTAAGGCCCACTCAACCTCACTCTTCAGGATGTCTGGCTCTAGCTCACTGACCACACCGTCAAAGCTATCCCCAATATTATTATCCTTCCTATACAGGTCTTCCGTATATTCTTGCCACCTTTTCTTGATCTCTTCTTCTTCTGTTAGGTCCTTGCCATCTTTGTTTTTGATCATACCCATTTTTGCCTGGAATTTACCTCTGATGTTTCTAATTTTCTGGAAGAGGTCTCTTGTCCTTCCTATTCTATTGTCTTCTTCCACTTCCGCGCATTGCTTGTTTAAAAATAATTCCTTATCTCTTCTGGCTAACCTCTGGAATTTTGCATTTAATTGGGCATATCTCCCCCTATCACTGTTGCCTTTTGCTTTCCTTCTTTCTTGGGCTACTTCTAGTGTCTCAGTAGACAGCCATTTTGCCTTCTTGGTTTTCTCTTTCTTTGGGATGTATTTTGTTGCCGCCTCCTGAACAATGCTGCCAACTTCTGTCCAGAGTTCTTCCGGGACCCTATCTACTAAGTCCAGTCCCTTAAATCTATTCTTCACCTCCACTGCATATTCCTTAGGAATATTAGTGAGCTCATATCTAGCTGATCTGTGGGTCTTCCCTAATCTCTTTAGTCTGATCCTAAATTGTGCAATAAGAAGTTCGTGATCTGAACTACAGTCAGCTCCAGGTCTTGTTTTTACCAACTGTATAGATGTCCGCCACCTTTGGCTGCAAAGAATGTAGTCAATCTGATTTCGGTGTTGTCCATCTGGTGAAGTCCATGTATAAAGCCGTCTCTTAGGTTGTTGGAAGAGAGTGTTTGTTATGCAGAGTGAATTGTCTTGGCAAAATTCTATCAGCCTATGTCCTGCTTCGTTTTGTTCTCCCAGGCCATACTTACCTGTAATTCCAGGTGTCATTTGACTGCCCACCTTAGCATTCCAGCCTCCCGTGATGATAATAACATCTCTTTTAGGTGTGTTGTCCAGTAGGTGCTGCAGATCCTCATAGAACTGCTCTACTTCAGCTTCTTCAGCGTTTGTGGTTGGGGTGTATATTTGGATCACTGTGATGTTAGATGGCTTGCCCTGAATTCGAATTGAGATCATTCTGTCGTTTTTTGGATTGTATCCAAGCACTGCTTTAGCCACTTGACTATTAGTTATGAAGGCTACTCCATTTCTTCTGTGGTCCTCTTGTCCACAGTAGTAGATCTGGTGGTCATTTGATGTGAAGTGGCCCATTCCAGTCCATTTCAGTTCACGGACGCCCAAATGTCTATCTTTAATCTTGACATCTCACCAATAACCACATCCAATTGGCCCTGGCTCATAGATCTTACATTCCAGGTTCCGATGGTGTGTTGATCCTTAGAACATCGGATTCGCCGTTCACCACCAGCACCGTTGGCTGCTAGCCGTCCTTTCGGCTTTGAGCTAGCTGCGTCATCACGTCTGGGGCTAGTTGAGCTCATCCTCTGTTCCTCCCCAGTAGCATTTTGACCATCTTCCGACCTGGGGGTCTCATCTTCCAATGGTATACCGACATATCTCTGGTTGTACTGATCCATTGAGTTTTCATGGCAAGAATACTGGGGTGGGTTGCCATTACCTTCCCCAGGGATCGCATTTAGCCTGACCTCTCTGTCATGACCTTCCCGTCTTGAGTGGCCCTTCACGGTTTAGCTCATGAAATCATTGAGGTGCTCAAGCTCCAGCACCACGACAAGGTAACGATCCTTTGCTGAAGTCAGAATAGTATTAATAAAATGTTTTTTGTGTGGCCACACTGTCCATTGATACTGTATTTCCCTCTTCAATATCATTTTCTTTTTCTCTTTGCAATTTAAAAGCCAACCCTGGCTGAGGGTGGTGGGTAGACCCAGCCTGCAGCATCCCGGGATCTGGGTCAAGATGCTAAGCCAGCGCTGCTTTTCGTTTTCTTGTAGGCAGGCTGATTCTCGAACTCTTCAGTTGCCCCCTAAATCCATTCAGAAGTGAAATGGCGTTTGTTTCAGCCCAAGGGCCCACGGTGGTCGACCAGACCACTTTGATGAAAAAGTACCTCCAGTTTGTGGCGGCTCTCACTGATGCGAACACACGTAAGTTTCTTTTTGGCGCTCGTTTTCTGTTGGCGCCGACTTTGAACAACTTTTGTGTGGATCGTGGTTTGCAAATTGTGGGTTGTCTTCCGGAATGCGTACTCTTTCCTCTCCTGTGGATTCTTACGGAATTGTGAATTCTTGAACCTGAATATATATATATTTTTAGTAACCTGCTGCTAAGCCTGGGCAGTAATAAAAGTCCTCATTTGACCACTAGCCTGTTAGCACTAAGTGGTAAGCCAGGATTCGTCAGAATGTTGGGTTATCAGTAAGATGAAAGCAGTTTAGGACATGCTTCCTGACTGCTGTTCCCTTTTCTGAGCAGAAGAAGCCAGAAAGCAGAAAACAATGCCAGGGTCAGAAAACACAGTGCAAAATGTAGATGGCGAAGATGGAATTTTATAAGCAATATTAGTCCACTGGTTCTCCAGCTTTGCAATACAGATAGTCCTCGACTTACAATTGTTCATTTAACGACGGTCCGAAGTTACGACAGCCTCAGCAAGGGCACTTTAGGGCCTGTAAAGCACTTCCGAGCATCGCAAAACATCGCACCCCCCCCCGCAGTCACATGATTGCATTTTGGGCGCTTGGCAACCAGCTCCTATTTACAGCCGGCTGCAGCGTCCCATGGTCATGTGATTGCACTTTGTGACATTTTTTGCTGTTTCCCAGCAAAAAAAAAAGCCCATTGGGGAAGCCGGGTTCACTTAACGACTGCTGTAAAAATGGTTGTAAAATCGGGTCCGGTCATGTAGTGACTCGACTTATGACCGCAATGACTTACGATGGAAATTCTGGTCCCAATCGTGATCGTAAGTCAGGGACTACCTGTACCACACCTGCTAAAACGCTGAAACAATTTGTGCTGAATGGATTGAATGACTTTATTGGGGTTATAGCTGCCTGAGAAAGAAAAATGCTGCTGTTCATAATTAAATTCCATCCATCACAGGAACGCTCAAACTTTTGAGTAGCACAGCTGCCCAGCGCGGGATTGTGTAGATGACACAACTTGCTCCTGTTATGCCAGGCAAGCCTGCAGACGAAGCAGGCAAAACAAAACCAGGACAAGGTTTTGATGGCCCTCCCATTTTGCCTGCAAAACCCTGATTGGGTTAAAATGTTTGGGGCACCGCCTGCAAGTCGCTGATTATCTTTTTTGGGGGTGGTGTTGGTGTCATGGCCCAGAGTTTGAGAAACCTGGCTTCACAGTGGTACAAATTGGATGCTCAGTTGCGTTTTCGCACCGGAGAGGGGAGAGAATGCTACGCGAGGGCAGCTGACAATTTACAAACCCAGGTTTGGATGCAGCCATGTAGTAAAGGCGGTATAGAAAATAAATAAAAACATAAAAAATTTCGGGCATGCCTGGAGGCCTAACGAAGAAGCAAATGATGAGCATTGTCTTCCTCGAACCCCACAAAAATAACTTGGGTGTGAGTGCCTGGGGATGAATGTGTGTGAAGGTGCATGGCTGGGAGTTGTGATGTGTGAAGCTTGACACAGGGGTCATGAGAGTGAAACTGATAAGATCTGATTGCTTCTTCAAGGGAGTCCAGACAATGCCTTTCTGCCGCGCTTCAGAGGTATTTAATCCCCTGCCTTTTGTTCTTGCTTTGCAGCCGATGAAACGAAACTGAAGATGATGCAAGAAGTCAGTGAAAACTTTGAGGTAACGCTTGAGGATGCTTGGTAGGTCTGAATATTGGGGCCATTCTGGGTTGGAGGAGCTTCACTTCTTGGCTAGAAAGGTTCTACCAGAAACCTGGGAAGCTGCTGGGAGATTTGCTGACGTATGCTGGAAGAGCTGAAGCAAAGATCTGACTAAGAAGAAGACGGCTTCCTGCATCCCTGTTGTTCCTTGCTGGAAGGATTGCTTGGAGATGCGGGGGCTCTTTGTGATAAAGCGGGTGCTGGTGTTGAGGGACGTCTCAGTCTCCAGACTGGGATGCAGGGAAAGGGCTGCTCCACTTAAGGGTAGGCGGAAATGGACTTAGGACCAAGGATTTGTGGTTGGTCGTCAGAGTTTGCCCAAGGTTGCGTTAAGCCATTGTGTGGTTGGCTTCATTTTGGCCTTCTGTCAGTTCTTGGGCAAGCCGTTGTGGTTTCCAAACCTGGCTGAAGAGCACAGCATGGTGAAGCAAACCAGGTGTTGAGGTGTTTAGACTAGATGATCTCCAAGGTCTCTTCAGACCCTTTTGTTCTCTGGTGCTATGGCTTGGCAGGCTGTGTGCGTGTCAGCTGTTTTAAGAGTTTCTGGCCTGGTCCCTTTTAACAGCAGCAGGGGGTTTTTGGTAAGCGACTGACCGTAAAGCTTGGAGCGTTCCTCTGCCTGGTGCTTAAAATCTTATTTTCTCTTACCAGAATGTAACCTCATCTCCTCAGTATTCCACATTCCTGGAACACATCATCCCTCGCTTCCTTACGTTTCTCCAAGACGGGGAAGTCCAGTTCCTGCAGGAAAAACCCGCACAGGTATCCTCTGAAATAATTCTTTATTCAGCAGGGGTGGCCTTCAGTCTCTTCCATGGACCTTTCTCAAGCAGCTGGCTAAAGACCAAGCAGACGTCCTTCTTCCTCAAAGCAGCTTGCTTAATGACCACAATTGGGACTGGAATTTAGTTGCTAAGTGATCCTTAAGCAAATCTGGACTCGATTTTATTCCCCTTTTTTGTGGCAGCCGTTAAGTGAATCACCATGGCCGTTAAGCAAACCATGTGATCGTTAAGCAAATCACGTGGTTCCCTGTTGATTTAGCTTATCAGAAGTTGGCGGGGAAGGTGGAAAATGACAGTCACATGACTGTGGGATGCTGCAACAGCTGTAAATGTGCCACAGTTGCCAAGTGGCCGAATCACTATCATGTGATCGCAGGGACGCTGTGATGGTCGTAAGTGCAAGGAACGGTCGTAAGTCAGATTTTCAATGCCCTCATAACTCTGGATGGTCACTAAACGAATGGTTGTTAAGCGAGGGCTACCTGTAAACTTAAAACTGGTTGGCCATCCTTATTGTGAAATACGTACGCCATCATTTTAAATCTTGGAAGGAAGGTGAAATTTCTGTTAAAAGACAAGGCCTGCTTCTGATGGAGTTCTACTCCGTGTAATTTTCGTGGCAGTAATATGAAAGATTTAGTGCGTCTTCTGAGACCTTTTTTTGAACTTCCCAATTTTACTTGCCACCCTAAGAATTCCTGGTGTGTCTCCTTGAAACGATAATGGGATTTGGCCCTGCTTAGCTGGACTTGATTATTGTGCATTTTTACATGTTACCTAATTTTTTTTTTAATGTAAAATCTTGCTTAAGCTGTTAATGAATTTAACAGATTTGCAGACAACGCACAGCTTCCTTTAGCATTATAATTTGTGCCTTTTGTGTTTAATTTGTGTCTTTAACACATACAAGTTTATCATTCAAAGCTGAGTCTATTCCCCATTTTTTTCTCTCCCCTTCTGCAGCAACTGAGAAAATTAGTTCTGGAAATAATCCATAGAATACCAACCAATGAACATCTGCGCCCTCACACAAAAAATATCTTATCTGTGATGTTTAGATTTCTAGAGGTAACTGTATTTGGCAATATTCTCTGCATCTTATTCCAAACTTGCAATATGGGGATCTGGATTTTGCCGTTGTTTAATAAATCCTTCCCCCCCCCCCATGTTTAGACTGAAAATGAAGAAAATGTTCTTATTTGCTTGAGGATAATCATTGAACTTCACAAGCAGTTCCGGCCACCAATCACACAAGAGGTAAATTATTTTCTGGCAAAAGTTTTTAACTTACGGGGCTTTTGAGATACTTTCTGATGGGCTGTTTTATAAATTATCAGGTTTTATTTATTTACCAAATTTATATGGCTGCCCATCTCATAAGAAGTGACTCTGGGCAGCGGACATGAGTGTGATGTGTAGCACTTTTTGCTCCCCGTGTTATTTTTGCCCAATCAGATTGAATTAATGTAGAAAATCGTTGTGCCTTTTTGGTAAATGTGTGAGAGGTTTGGGACACACCTGGAGTATTATAGTTATGTGGGGAATTTAGATTAATGACAGGAAGAGTGGTGGATCTGCGTGGATAGTTTGTGAAAATTTAAAACGATGGTTATAAAGGAATTTGCTGCTTTAACCAATTTATTGGCTAGTGAACCAAAAGAGTTTGAAGGTTTGGGATATTAAAATATATGAGTGTAAGCTTTGGTCCTTTACGTGCTTGCTTGGAAGTAATTCTCATTAAGCTGAGCAATAATGTTTAGATCGCCAAATATAAGATAGGGCAGTTTTTTCCTCTCCTCCTCCTCCCTCCTGTAGACTCCCCAAGGCCATCATAAAAAACCTTTTCCAAATCCTTGTTATGCAAAGCATAGAACCTGCTAAATGCAACTTGCATCACTTTTCTGTGTACACTGAAGTATATGGTGATGTTGTTTCTTAATCGTACTATTTTTAGTTTCGCATTTTAATCAAAAGTTAATTTTCGATTCAAGTCCTCCTTTTAACTCTTAAATTTCTCTAAGCCCCCTAGAGTCTGGGTGGCTTCAGGCAGCTGGACAAATTGTGCAAATGGAAAGCATGGGATGAAGTTCTGAAGGAGTTTGGGCCATTATGTAATGGATATCGTTTGTATAATTGTCTGCAAATAATTTCTGTTATATCCGTTACATAGTGTGCACATGGTGAAAATTACGCAGTTTCACAGATGGTGTAAAATGATGCCGGTGAGAAAAACATACACGCTGTGTACCAGGGACAGCTGCATTTCTCTTGCAAACCACCATTTATCCCCAGGCTGAGAATTAGGAGCTGTTGCAATAAGGCCTAATTGATACCGAAGCGTATTCCGTCCATATTACTATTTAACGTTAATAAGAACGCAGTCCATTTTGAAGCATATTCCATCCATATTAAACCTGTATCTGTCCTGACAGGCAGGAACCACGCCGAGATGAGGCATAGGTCTCTCGTGTTTTATTACTGCTAGAGTAGACAGAAAATCCTACCAAACTGAAGAAGCGTGGGAAAACCCAGACAGATAAACCCCAAAAGTCAAGCCGGGTCTGTTCTGTGTCTCTCTGAATGACAGCTCAAACTCTCTCTACTAAGCGTGCGTTTTCCCCCCTGGATAGGGGCCCCCTCCTGCTCACCGTCAGTGCTCATGACAGTATCTCAGTTACTCCATTTCAGATTCTGAGAGGAGAGGGCTTTGTTGATGTCTTTTCCCTACAGATGATTATTTGTGCTTGAAGGCAAAAGATTAGAGAGAACCTGGAGCCTAGCTGAGCTCCTCTAGTTGGGTTGGGTGGACGATAGGTCTCCCCTTATGGGCTCCTCAGGCAGCAGATCCTGGGGCTCAGTTGACTTCTCGCAAGAATAGAATTCTTGGGATTCAGATTTCAAAATAAGGTTTCTCATACGTTTTTCCCCCTTTCCACAGATCCATCACTTCTTGGATTTTGTGAAACAGATTTATAAGGAACTACCAAAAGTAGTGGTAGGTAATGTGTTGATGGCATTACTGCTTTTCTTCTACACAGTTTTTTTTTTTTTGGGAAGCCCTTGGTCTTGATCCAGTGTCACTGAATCCCCAGTGGCTTCTCTACAGTTTTCCTAAAAGAGTCCCTTATCCCAGGACCCATCACTTCCAGTTAATTTCACATCGCAGCCTGCGACCTGCAGCCAGGGTGACGTCTCGATTGTGTTTCTCACCCCAGAATCGATACTTCGAGAACCCGCAGGTCGTTCCCGAGAACACCGTCCCTACCCCAGAAATGGTGGGCTTGATCACGACAATTGTAGTGAAAGTAAATCCGGAGAGAGATGACAGCGAGACCAGATCGGTGGGTACAAGCAAAGGCACATCTTGAAAATCTCTGACTTTAAGTTCTGTCCCTTGCAATCTTGTAAGTCTTTTGTGGGTGTCAGAAAAGCCAGCTGTTTACCACTGTCACATGAGCAGAACATATGCAAGAAAAGATTACTTATTTAATGACAGTCTAGGCTTGATCCATCGTTAATTGATACAAACCAGACAAATCCACAAACAGGCCTTCTTTAACCTCACGGCCCAAATCTGGGCCTTTAATGCATTACTGCCTTGCAAAGCTCAGCGCACATTTTTTTTTTATTTTCCAGCACGCAGTCATTCCTCGTGGCTCGCTTTCTTTGAAAGTTTTAGCAGAACTTCCCATAATTGTCGTCCTCATGTATCAGGTTCGTATGAAACTGTTTTCAGCCACGTCTCAAGTCCCATTCTTTACTTCCAGCAAACGCTCTGGCACTTTTTTCTTCTTTCTGCCATCAGAGATAATAGCTGTAATTTCGTGCTCGTCAAGTTCTGAACACTTTTGCTATTCTTCTCAAATTACTTAAAGGCGGAAAAAGGAAAGGAAAGAAAAGTTGGTGGCTGTCCTCCCCTAACACACCTTTTTGTTTTTTTTTTTTTCTTAGCTCTACAAACTGAATATTCACAACGTGGTAGCAGAATTTGTGCCCTTGATCATGAATACTATAATTATTCAGGTGTCCAACCAAGCCAGGTATGCATCAGGAACAAAACCTTTAACAAATCCTGAACTGTGTAAGGAAATGCATGCTGCTGATGTGGAGCGAAGGGGAACAGATTCCACCAATCCAGCATCAAATTTCAGAAGAGAAACCCCATTAGTTACAGCAAGAAAAGGCACCACAGTTTTTAGACATCTTAAGACGGAGAGATGTATTTCCAAAACCTCCTTGAATTGGAAGCTGTTTTCCTAAATCTGTAGTCTTTAAGGCAGGGAGTGGCAAGATTTGATTTATTTGTTTGTTTGTTTATTTCAAGCTGAAGGCTGTGTTTGAGAGTTCTATCCAAAAAGGGACAGGCCAGGACAAAAATTGAATGTAATTTAATTACAGTCGCCTTATTTAACTAGGTACAGGCCATATCCTTGCTTTCCATGGGTTTAACAGTTATTTGTCATATGAAGCACTGCAGTTGGTTGGTGACAAAGGGGGGGTTCGTGTGGGATCAAGATTTTGGGGGTCCCCATCCTGGTTTGAGATGTAAGCTTTTGGTATCATGGACTTTTGAATATTATTTTGCTACCTTAAGAGTGCAGGGCTGTGTATACTACTTAGGAGTAATCCTCACTGAATATAGTAGTTCCCCCCCCACCCCCCCAAAACAGGGCCATTTTTAAGCCTTTCTTTTTCATAACAAATATGCGAACATTGAGAAGATTACCTTTTTAAAAAGAAAGTAAGCATGCATGCGAGAAAAGAATTTTTCATAACAAGGAGCTTGCTTTGTGTTTAGGGGTTACAAATATGTGCCACAAGAAGCACCTTCTTAGGAGAGGCATTTTTTGCGGGGAGGGGAGCAGAATACCTGGGTGCTTGGCTGAAATAACACAGCCAATGAATAGTTGTTTTGATAAAGTCTGCCTTCCACTTTCAGGCAGAATAAAAATTACAATAAGGAATTATACGCCGACTTCATTGCTGCGCAGATCAAAACATTGTCGTTCCTGGCTTACATTATAAGAATTTATCAGGTGAGCTGTGATAGAGGTCTGAGGAACTGGATGGCAACGATCCGCAGAAGCTGGAGAAACCAGACAAAATGTCTTAACTGGGTGCCATGAGCCAACACTAAAAAAACCAGCACTGTATTTCTTTTATGTATCTTAGATAACATATATTTTATGTACTTTAGAATAGTCCTATGTTCTAATCTTCTAACTTGTTCTCTTTTACTCTGTGCAGCTTTACTTAGCCATTTTTAAAATTTCTCTCCCCCTTTATCCCTGGGAAATTAGTCATGGAACTATGCTGAAATTTGGTCAGTGGCCATATTAAAGGTGGTGATGATTAAATCTTGAGGACTACCGGAGGCTGGAGGAAATGGGTCAAGGAGAGGAAGCAGATATTTTTAGTGGTTTCTCCAATTTGTACGCCGCAAATTTCATGTCGATGAATGGCAGCTTACAGCAGTTAAATCTCCATGGTCCACGTAACAGTGTAGAACAACAGAACATCCACAATGAATATGAAATAGTAAATGTCCATAGTAAATGATAGACATTAAAACATCCATGGAACAAACACTAAAATGTCCACGTTACAGGATAATTATAAAGTAACACTCTATTGTCATAATAAGTTGACAATCTAGTATATTCCATGATATTTACGTAGCACCTCATAGTTAACAGTGACCAGTAATGTTGGTGCCCTCTGGAATAGTTCAAACCTTAGTTCTTTCTGGAAGGCTGTGGCAGTCGGGACCAATCTAATGTCTCATTTTCTCCTCCCTCTTCTCTCTCCACGGTCCTCCTTCAGATTCTCCAAATCAGTCTTCTCAACCTCAACTCCAGAAAATATTTGGAGATACTTCCACGGAGATAGTTTATATAGGGACCTCCTAGGAGGAAATTGGGGTCTTGATTGGTAGGTGTTGAAGCTGCCTCTGTTAGAAGGAAATCATGGGAATGACTACACATTTCTGCTGCTTATCTAGGCGGCTTGAGATATTGTTTCCTAAGTTGGTGGCCTCGGGATGCATTGGGCAACAGTTCTTGTCATTGCCAGCCAGGCATGTCCCTGTACTTTGTTTGGAATCCAGCACAATGGAAAGTCAGTCTTACTTACACTTCCTCTAAGTTACTCTTCCTTGGGATATAAACAGTGGAGGTTATATCTATAATATGGAGGTGCATTGTCTTTTCTTTTTTCACTTTGCCAGGAGCTGGTGGCTAAGTATTCTCAGCAAATGGTGAAAGGAATGTTGCAGTTACTGTCCAACTGTCCAGCCGAAACAGCTCACCTGAGGAAGGAACTTCTCATTGCGGCCAAACATATTCTCACCACGGACCTGAGGAGCCGTACGTACTTTTGCCCCGTTTAGATAGTTGCCCGCAGTGTTGGGGAAACGGCGATAGGTAGATGTGGGATGCCATTGCTTTAAAAAATGCTGGGCCATCCCATGGGTGGTCTTGTTAAGGCCATGTGATCTCTGCAAGGGTGGTTTTTACAATTGCTGGGAAGTTTGCAGTCTTCTATTAAAAGCCACGTGCAAGATTTTGCTCAGTGTTGTGGGCTTCTCCAGTCACCCTGGGGATGGTTCCAGGCAGACGTTCCAGGGTCAGCTTCCCCAATCACTTAATAAGGATGATGATGGTGCAGTTGTGGCCTGTGCATTTGTACAAGGCATAGTGTTTCCCCCAAATTCCACCTCCTATACTAGTGGGGCAGGTAGAAATTCAACACATCCATTATCCATTTGCAGCCTCCTCCTCCTCGTTCTTCATTGCATACACTGCTCGGATTTCTGCCCGGTGAGGCAGCCCTTCATGGTTTTGGTGGACCTTAAAGCGAAACTTCAGATATCTCTCTTTTAAAGCTCTTGAGATACTTGGATGGTCCCAGGGAATAACTAAGGACTTTATCCCAACATTCTCACAGGAGATGTGCTTCTCTTAACTGTCTTGTATGTATGTCTCCTTCTTACCTTTCTTACATGCTGGTTACCTAGCAGAGCTTTCAGAAGGGAAATTCCGGCATAACACTCAATTCAAAAGCCCTGATTGTGAGAGAAAATTTGCCCTGGGCCTTGTAATTCGTGGCTTGTTAGAAGCAGCAGCTGAAAATTCTGGAGCGGATGAAATAATATGGGGGAAAATTTTGGTTTTGCTTTGTATTCAGTCTGGCTTGAGGGGGGAAAGGAAGGATGAAAAGGGAGTGTTGACTAGCCGGTGCCATCAGCCAGCATGTTTTCACATGGAAGTAGTTCCTCTGTGACCCTTGTATTACCAGCTTAAGTTAGTTGAAACATCTTAATAATCCTTGTTGCTTTCACTACAGTATTCATTCAAATTTTTGTTGCAGAGTTTATCCCGTGCATGGACAAATTGTTTGATGAATCCATACTCATAGGCTCCGGCTACACGGCCCGTGAAACTCTCAGGTGTGTAATTGTAATGGTGTGTGGGAAAGGCCTTGGGAGACTAGGCCCAGAGATGCTGCCTAGGGAACGGTCAGGTAAGAGAGGGCACAGCCCGCAGCTGCACAATGGGTGGAGCAAGAGGCTCAGAAGGGACCCTCCCTAGTTTCTTGGGCTCTAAAGGAGATGGGGGAGAGATGCTGCCAAAGGAACGGTCAGGTAAGAGACAGCATAGCCCACAGCTGGATAGCAGGCAGGGCAAGAGGCTCAGAAGGGACCCTCCCTAGTTTCTTGGGCTCTAAAGGAGATGGGGGAGAGATGCTGCCAAAGGAACGGTCAGGTAAGAGACAGCATAGCCCACAGCTGGATAGCAGGCAGGGCAAGAGGCTCAGAAGGGACCCTCCCTAGTTTCTTGGGCTCTAAAGGAGATGGGGGAGAGATGCTGCCAAAGGAACGGTCAGGTAAGAGACAGCATAGCCCACAGCTGGATAGCAGGCAGGGCAAGAGGCTCAGAAGGGACCCTCCCTAGTTTCTTGGGCTCTAAAGGAGATGGGGGAGAGATGCTGCCAAAGGAACGGTCAGATAAGAGACAGCATAGCCCACAGCTGGATAGCAGGCAGGGCAAGAGGCTCAGAAGGGACCGACCCTAGTTTCTTGGGCTCTAAAGGAGACTGGGAAGAGAATTGTACTTTCAGATATGCAAGATTCTGGTAACATAGCTTTACAATAAAGTAGAATTAGCTTATCTGGTTGTATTTCCTGTCTGGTCTACTTGGCAAGGCTGACAGTAATGGGTGCTATTACTTAGAGGCGTTTAGTGGTCATGTAGAAGAGTCATAGGTGTCTGTAGGGAAAGGCAAATTACGATGCATGCATGATCCCATCATCACATGTTGCCACTTAACATACTTGCATCAGATGTCATGATGCAACTAGCTAATGGTGATGACCATCAGTGCGGCAATAGCAGCTTGTTATGGATGGCACAGCTAATAGTATCATGCTTCAGAAGGTTGATGAGTTTATGAGACTTTTATTGCAGATCTTTTTTCTGTGCCTATCAACACCAAGGGAGGAAAAGAAGCTGTTGAATTCTGGATTCTGTTTTGGGTTGTTGGTTGGGAATCCCAAACATGATGAATTCCTGGTTGCTTAAGGAGAGCCCATTCAAATAAGTATGTCCGTATAGGCTTCAATTCCATGCAGAGATAGCTGGGCTTAAATTCAGAAACCCCTTCCTCAAATCAAATGTACAAGTAATCCCTCCAGAGGAGAAAATAGGATGGTATGGAGTCTGTTCCCTCTCTTTCAAGATGAACGTGGTGGCTTGCTGAACATCTAGCTATGGGTGGTGCTTCTACTTCTTTCAGTGAGTTATTAGGAATGATGAAATACTAGATGCCCATGTTGGCCATACTCCTGAGGAGTTGAAGCCGGGTATTGCGAGTTGGGAAAGAAGGCTCCATGTGTTTGATCGGTCTGGAATCAGCATTCTTTGGAATCAACCTTTGGAAGGTTTGAAGTTACCATCCTTGTTAAAAATGAAGGGTTTATTCCAAAACCACTTTAGCATGCCTAGTGTGGTTTTTAAACGGATTTATTTGTAAAAGATCTTGGGGGGAAAGAATCATCCCAGATTTTAAACCATACTTAAAACTCCCATCTCCTTGACTTTCAGCATCTGTTTGGCCACAGTGGCTGGGAATTATGGAACCTGTAATCTATTTGAAGGGTCCTGGTGGGAGTAGATTGGAGGAATGCGTCCTAGATTTCGCTCCCCCGTTAATTACATGTAGTCCTTGCTTAACGGCCACAATTGGGACCAGAAGTTCATTTGCTAAGTGGAGCGGTCATTAAGTGAATCTGACCCTATTTTATGGCCTTTTTGCAGTGGTTGTTAAGCGAATCACTGTGGGCGCTAAGCGAACCACGTGGGTGTTAAGTGAATCACGTGGTTCCCATTGATTTTGCTTGCCAGAAACTGGCTGGGAAGGTTGAAAATGGTGATCACATGACCACGGGATGCTGCACTGGTCATAAATGCGGACTGGCTGCCAAGTGCCCACATTGTGATCACGTGACCATGGGGACACTCCAACGGCCGTAAGCTTGAGGACCGGCCATAAATAGGTTTTCCCAGCACCATCACAAGTCCGAACCATCACTAAATGAATGGTTGCTAAGCGAGGACTGCCTGTATACACTTTAATTTTAAAATTTGGTATGTATGTGTTGCCCAGTTTGACTTAAGGTTGCACTTCTGTATCATGACCGCGTGCATGTCTAAAGATGGAAAGCTTTCTGCGGAAAAATAAAACAGGCAGCTTCCTGCCCCACCTTCGTATCTGTTGGACACCTCTGTCTGGAAAGCGGAAGCTTACGATGCGTAACCCTCGCCTCCAAAACAGCGCGCTTCTCTCCGTTTCAGGCCCCTTGCGTACAGCACCCTGGCCGATCTGGTCCACCATGTCCGCCAGCATCTGCCCCTCAGCGATCTCTCCCTGGCCGTCCAGCTCTTTGCCAAGAATATTGACGACGAGTCCTTGCCCAGCAGCATCCAGACGATGTCGTGCAAGCTTTTGTTAAACCTGGTGGACTGCATTCGGTCCAAGAGCGAACAGGAAAACGGAAACGGCAGAGACATCCTCATGCGGATGTTGGAGGTAGGAAGGCTTGCCCGTGGGAGTGAGAAGCGGGAAGAGCCCGAAATGATGTCGCTGCTCAGAAACGGGGTCGCTCTGATTGGAGGGGGGGGGGGGGCAGAACGGGAATGAAAAACGAAGAGATGGAAATGCGGGGGTCCTTACGCCGGGCAGACAGGTAAGGTCGCGTCACGGGCCAGGGGTAGAACATGAGCTTTGCACCCACAAGACCCTGGGTTCAATCCCCAGCATTTGCGGGTGGGGTTGGGGGAACGGTTGCTGCCTGAAATCCCGATGAAGGTTGACCCATTTTGACAGCGTTGGGTTCAGTCAGCGCTTCCCAAACCGTTTCCTTCGTTGCCCGAAGCTGGTTATTGGTCCATTTTAACCAACGCAGGTAAAACACTTGACGTCAATTTAACGGGTTGGTCTGTCGTTCCCCAGAGAAAGCAAGCACCTTTACCCAATTTGGGGTCATTTGCCCAGGTTTGGGAAGCCCTGGGTTCGATCATGCTTCAGCTCAGGCTGCAGTTGGCTGATTCAAAAAGGCAAACGTGCAGTCTGCTAATACATCCAGTTAATGGCGGTTCATGGAGTGACGGTGAGAATTGTAAAGTTGATTGGCGGTACAAACTGTTGTTTGTCTGCCGGGATAGAATAATAAATGATAGCGTAATGGAGGAAGAGTTGCAATAATAGGAGGGATGTAGGACTCCGAAAGGAAGGTAACATTTACAGCAATGAAGGGGGGAGCAGGTATCTGAAGGATAGCAAGAGGGATGCAGGAATTCCAGCCACTTCTTTATACAGGTAGTCCTCGACTTATGACCACAATTGGGACCGGAACTTCCATCGCTAAGCGATGCAGTCATTTAGTGAGTCACGCCCAATTTTTGACCTTTTTTGGTACAGCGAATCACCGTGGTCGTAAAACGGGTCAAGTGAGTCTTGATGGTTGTAAAGTGAATCAATTGTTTCCAATTGATTGTTTGGGTTGGAAGGTCACAAATGGCAATCATGTGATCCTGGGACGCTGCAGCTGTCATATATACATACTGGTTGCCAAGCACCTGAATTTTGATCACATGACTGCGGGGACACTGCAGCGGTCATAAGTGCGAGGACCAGCTGCAAGTTACTTTTTCCAGCACCGCTGAAACTTTGATAAACGAATGGTTGTAAGTCAAGGACTGCCTGTAGCTCCGTTGGCAGTCTGGTGCAGTTGTTACTCCTGATCTCCCTTCCTCTTTTTCTAATTCCTCAGGTTTTTGTCTTGAAATTTCACACCATTGCCCGTTATCAACTTTCCGTTATCTTTAAAAAGTGCAAACCACAGTCAGAGCTGGGGGCAGGAGAAGCAGCTTTATCTGGTGCGCCAGCAGGGGGAAACACAATTCCGGTCACGGTGCCCTCGCCTGCCCCCACCACCCCTGTAGTCCCTGCTTCAGGACCTGTCTTTGAGAAGCAAGGGGAGAAGGAGAAGGAAGACAAACAGACCTTTCAAGTCACCGACTGTCGAAGCCTGGTGAAGACCTTAGTCTGTGGCGTCAAGACCATTACGTGGGGCATCACGTCTTGTAAAGCTCCTGGGGGTAAAGTTGACTGAGACTTACCCTTTTTTAAAAAGTATTTCAGGTTGCAGCCCAATCACCGACCTTTAAACCGAAGTTGTGAACGGGAGTTTGTGTTTTTGTTTCATTAACTTACGCATGCTGACAGGCAAATGGCATTTCTGTGTCGTGTGCTTGGATGTAAAGACGTGTTACGGCAAGCATCTTCTCAAAGAGGCATTCCTTCCGCTCTGTGGGAGAAAGCAGAATGCCTCTTGTAAGATGTCTGCTGTCTGCCTAATTGGAAGGGGCATCTTTTTATTGCTTTGAACTATCTAAATAAATTAATCACTCACGCTGGCTAATTGAATAAATGGTGCAGCCATAATGTTTTATTGTTACACAAACGAGTGATCTTTTGCAGTAAAAAGTAATTCTGGTTTCAGTAATTCTTATTTCTCCTCTTCTTCTTTGTCATCTTTGTTTTAGAAGCCCAGTTCATTCCTAATAAGCAGCTGCAACCTAAAGAGACCCAGATCTATATAAAATTGGTCAAATATGCCATGCAAGCGTTGGACATTTATCAGGTACCTGTTGGGACCCTTGTATCAGCACAGATGTGGCTTATATGTGATTTGGAAGATGATTAATCCATTTCCCTTGGAAGAGTTACTTCTTCTCAAGCTCTGTGTTTTCCAGTTAACGCTTGGGCAGTTGCAAAGGACCGTATTTTAATTCTTTGAAATGTGTTCTTTGCTCCCAGGTCCAAATAGCTGGAAACGGGCAGACGTACATTCGAGTTGCCAACTGCCAGACGGTCAGAATGAAGGAGGAGAAGGAGGTCCTGGAGCACTTTGCCGGCGTCTTCACCATGATGAATCCTCTGACGTTTAAAGAAATCTTCCAGACATCTGTCCCTTACATGGTTGAGAGAATCTCCAAGAACTATGCCCTTCAGGTAGTATGTTTTGTGCACTTGACAGTAAGGTGTACCGTACAACTGGGCGTCAGGGTTCACACATTCTCCTCCAGGGCTGATTTATAACAGCCGTGGCATCTTATGGGTGCTCAGGGTTGCAGGGAGGCTGTGCACCGGAGGGGGGACTGTGGACCTCACGATTTGAAATGGAAATTGTTGAAGTGGGGAGATCTCTTTAAGGAAGATCCACATCCTGCTGGTCTAAAAATAGCCACTTATCAGCCTTCCTTGGGAAGGTCTGTGGCAGGCAACAGCTCTCTGTGGTTGCCCTTTGCTGCAATTGGGAACAGAACATCAGCGAAGCAAAATCACTAGAGGAGGCAGGAGGGTGCTTGGAAAACTAGGAAGGTCTCACCCTATGTGTCCCAGCTGCTCTAGGTGTTCTCCAAAGGAGAAGAGAGGTCAGTCTTAAAAGGAGGAGAACCATGGAAGCTCTTTATCCATGGCTTACCTGATGACCTAATTCTGGAAGTGGAGCAAGGTCTGGTCACCCTGAGCAAAGCACGGTGGTTTTGATGCCTGTGCCCTCTGTGGAGCTGGCCTATTTTATTACCCTTCTTTTTTCTACAGGCGGGGGGGGGGGAGAGCAGATCAGGAAAGTGGGGCAGAATAAATTCAAGAGAGGCATTTAACATTACTGCTTCCTCTTCTGCTTTTGGGAGTCACCCTGGAAGGGATTTGGAAGGGATGGGAGCATTGATGTTGGCATTCCTGTTGGCCTTTCTCCCCCAGCAGCTGAATTTGCCATTCAGTAACTGTCAGCTCTTCCAGGTAAACAAGACAGGTGTGAGAAAAATAAGTTTTCAGGTGAATGGTCCTGTGTAAACCAAATTGAAACATGAAGGTAGGTGGCAAGAACCTTGGAGGCTCTCTCACACCAGCTCCTGCAGATTTTGCTAACTTTTATCAGGACGTTCCTAGAGCAGCCCACGAATCCCCATATTCAAGAAGTTTGGTCCCTCCCTTCTTCCCACTAAGGCAGGGGCCTTCTTCAGAGTAGAGAAGTAGGACAGAAAGTAACTTGAGATCTATTGCTTATGAATATGTATCTGTGCCTGCACCATCATATGAATATGTACACTTACATCCTTTCCTTTTCTGTAATGTATAAATATCAGGGCATTTCTTTTGTCTGCAGGGGAGGCACCCACCATCTTGGTGAGGACCCCTCTGGTGCGCCCTGTATCAGTAATGACTGCGGTCAGCCTTGATTGTTTGTGCTTTGGGTCCTGTGTTGATTCCACACAGGAAACACAGCTAGATAGCCTTACAGTAAAGTACAATTAGTCCAACAGAATCTTGCAAGTCTGGAAGTGCAAATCTCCCGCCCTCCCTGTTATTATTTTTTTTAATCATCAAAGCCCAAAATCAAAACTTCATTTTTTCTGCATTACAAGCAAATAGTCCAAGAGCAGCTTCCAGATAGAAACAAATCCAGTCACGGTGCTTTCTCTTATCGGTGCTGTCAGTTTAGCCATTTGTGCCAGCTCCATCAACTTAATCATCCAGTCCTCCATTGAGGTAATTTGTGCATCCTTCCATCTTTGGGCATATAAGAGTCTTGCTGCTGTTATCATATATAAGAACAGAGTTCCATGTTGCTTCTCAAACCGTTGGTCCATCAGACTTAAGAGAAACAGCTCCGGTTTCAATTGTAAGTCCACTTTGAGAATCTTTTGAATAATAATACATACTTGATTCCAGAATTTCTTAGCTTTTCCACAGGCCCACCATAAATGATAGGAAGTTCCTTCACCCTGTAAACATTTCCCACAGACATTTGATACCCCATTATACATTTTCTTTCCTAACTTTCTTCTTTAGACCGTTACCCTCTCTCGGACGCCCTTTCCTTTTATCTGATCGTTCCCTAGGCAGCGTCCCCCCCCCTCTGTTCCTCAAGGTCACCCTCACTTTCCATCACAACACCATTTTTAGAGACAGTCATAGGGGCAATGAGTCCCAATTGCTTTTTCTTTATTGTATGTTGACAGATCGTCGCAAATTCTTTCTTGGCCAATCCTACGACTTCAGCTTTGTTTGCCACCATCCTGGTGGAGTACCTGCTGGACCGTTTGCCTGAGATGGGCTCCAACGTGGAGCTGTCCAACCTTTACCTCAAACTGTTCAAGCTGGTCTTCGGCTCGGTTTCGCTCTTCGCCGCCGAAAACGAGCAGATGCTGAAGGTAAACGCTGGAGAGATGGAGATGCAGGAAATGGGTTTGGTGGTGTCGAGTGCGAGGACGACCAATTCCCTTGGTGCAGAAGCCAAGCCAACCTCAAAATCGTAGTTGGAGTCCAAAAAAATGGTGGTTTTGTACATCTAAGAGCAGGGATGGGAGAGTTTTCCAAAGAAAGCCTCTTTGAAGGAGCAGGAGCTTGGAAATTAATTTGGGTTTTGTTTTTGTTTTGTTTTGGTGGCTACTGAGTGGACTCTCTTGAAGACCTGTGAGGTGCTTGAGCACCCCAAAATAATACAACCTTTTTAATCTCATAAGCATGTCTGTAGGGATTTGTGGGAAGGGAGGAATCCTTGGACCATTGTAGAAGAGCACGTGATGGTGCCTGGAATCAGAAAACATGGCAGACTCCAGCCAGTGAAGAAAAACAGTGTAGGAAAAATGTCTACAGTGCACAATTTAGGGCATGGTTGTTGAAGGAATATGCAGCATGCTGTTGATTAAATCAAGAACATCTTGCAAGTTACCTTGATGTTAGAAAATAGCATGTAGGTGTTGGTGGACCTATCAAAAGCAATTTGTGGCAAGCCAGAGGGAAAAATAAAAACGAATGAACCCTTCAAAACTGTTAGATAGTCTTCTCTAAGCTGTACTTGTCAGATTCTCTTGGGGATTATGGGAGTTATAGTCCAGCATATATGGAGAACATGTTGTGGAAGCTTGTTTCAAGTGCGTCTGAATAATTATTTCTAACTTAGCCGCCATGTGCCAGTCTGCTTCACATCTAGTGTTACTGCACTTGGTAATTTTTTTTTCTTTTGAATTACAAACGTGCCGTGTATATTTAAAGAGATAGGGAACATTTCTTCAACTGCCAAGAAGTCCTGATTACTTGCGGGTTAATTGCTTAACCCCACTGCTTCCTGTCTTGCAAATAAATCCAAGATGTGTAAAGCATTCCTTCCGTGGAATTGCGTTCTGTGTTTTTATTTTTTTTTTAAGTCAGCCTCCTGAATCAAGGTCATTTTGGTTGTATAAAAGGCAGATCCAATTTCACTGACGTGATATACTGCTGCCTTCGTTCCATGCCTGTTAAATTATTTGATTCTCAAGAATTGATGTATGGCCCTGAGTAGACAATTTAATTTGAGCGATGAAAATGATTCTCCCCAATAGTGGAGCAAGGCTGGGCCTTTAGATGTTAATAAAAAAAAAAAAACCCAGTTATTTTGGAGTTTGTTACTTGGTTGGGTCAGATGGCCTCCTCCCCCTGTTTTCTGTAGGTGTAACTCAGTGCTCTTAATTTGTTTCTCCTACGGTGATGGGGATGCATTAATTTGCAGATTAACTATCTAATGCTAATGGTTTGAACCTCCTGATTACTTTTAGTGCATTCAAGAGAGCACTAAGATTATTAGAAGGGGGGGGAAAGACCTCAAAAAATGTGAAGATCTGTCATATTCCTATCCTCCTCCCCTTTTTTTTTTCTTTTTAACAACAGAGCTTCATTGTAAGGACAGAAGAATACATTCTGCTCAACCTAATTTAGTTGCTTGGTTCAAATATGAGCCTAAGCCACAATATCAGAATGATTCATTTTTATGGCTTAATTATACAAGTGTGAACCACACCATTGTGATTTGTTAACAAATTGTGAGCAAAAAAAATCTTGATTAAGCTTAATACGCAACTGCGTTTAATGTCTGCTTAATTTCATCTATCCTTCTGAACCGCTTAAAAGGAACTTCATGAGCATATTTTTAATTTGAGGGGGAAGTACAGTAACTAAGATACAGTAATAAAATGCAACAGTGATTACACAGGCAAGAAATAATTTTTTATATAATAAAGATTGAAGTGAACTAAAATTGAAAAAAAAATCAGGTAGCAACGTTACTATAGAACCAGTATAATCAACGGATGTGTTCCCTATTAATTTTTGAAATGTCTTTATATTAGGAAAATGAGAAGTTAGGGCAATACATTGCTGTACAGTTTAGATTTAATAATGCTGAATAATAACCACATTGTCAGTTACTATTAATTAAATAATGTAGCGTTAAAAGGATTCAGCTAGCTCGCTCTGTCTTGCTGAAATTGTCAGCCAAGGAGTAGCAGCACGCCCAGACCAATTACTTGAAAACGTTTTTGGCTTTTTGCTTTGTAAATAATCAGCACCTTCATCCCCCCCCCCCCAATCTTCCTTTCTGTTTTTCAGCCACATCTACACAAGATAGTGAACAGCTCCATGGAACTTGCACAGACAGCAAAGGAACCCTACAATTACTTCTTGCTTCTCAGAGCCCTTTTCCGATCTATCGGAGGAGGAAGCCATGACCTCTTGTATCAGGAATTCTTGCCCTTGTTACCTAACTTACTACAAGGTCAGTAGACCTCTAAGCTCATCAAATCCACCCACCTACCCACCATATATCTCTTTGGGTCAGTAGTTTTTGGTAGTGGACTTGATGTTTTGTTCTTGCTCCCTGTTGCCCTTCAGGTCTTAACATGCTTCAAAGTGGCTTGCACAAGCAGCACATGAAGGATTTGTTTGTTGAGCTTTGCTTGACTGTCCCAGTTCGCCTCAGCTCCCTCCTTCCCTATCTACCGATGCTGATGGATCCTTTGGTATCAGCTTTAAATGGATCCCAGACGCTGGTTAGCCAGGGTCTGCGCACTCTGGAGCTGTGTGTAGATAATCTGCAGCCAGATTTCCTGTACGATCATATTCAACCCGTCCGAGCTGAACTGATGCAGGTAAAGGTGTCATTATGGGAATGGGACTGTAGAGGTCAGCCTTTGCTTGGTTATTCGGAAAGTTTTGCTTTTGCGCCGGTCAGCTCTCAGATTGTGATTCAAGGTGGAAGACGGTCTGATAAACAGGAGGAAAGTTTTTTTGAGGAAGGTGCTGCTGATGGAAAGTGACATCGCACAACTGCTGTTCAAATTGTTGGCGGTTAGTCCAAGCGAGGCAAGGAGAATAGCTTGGCCTGATTTAGACCTGTTGGATTATAACAGGGAAAACATTGTAAAGCTGTAACTTGCAAGAATTCCCGCTAGCTCGGAGGAACGGTACATTGTTTTGTTTATTTCTCATAATATATTTATTATGGAGGTTTTATACTGCCCTGAAGAGTAACAGTCCAGAACGGTTTTCAAAGAGTTTTGAAAGCCCAGCGTTTCAACAATCTTCTGAACCGCCCCTGTACACGTTTTACCCACTTGCTTCTTAGGCTCTGTGGAGGACGCTGCGCAATCCTGCAGAGACGATTTCTCATGTGGCTTATCGTGTGCTCGGCAAATTTGGTGGGAGCAACAGGAAAATGCTGAAGGAGTCACAGAAATTGCACTACGTGGTGACCGAGATTCAGGGGCCCAGTATTACGGCAGAGTTCTCTGACTGTAAAGCATCAATTCAGCTCCCCATGGAGAAGGTAATGCCTACCTTGAGGTCCTTCTGGGTTAGGGGTATTCAGCCTGAAAGCTTGCATTCAGACATACTGTAGATCCTGGTGGCCTTGAATGCTGCTTGCAGTTTGAGTCGTATTTGACTTCTGGTGAGACCGAAGCATTTTTCTTGGAATGAGACAGACCCATTTTGCCATCACATCTTATGAGGGTGGAGATAGACAGACAGACAGGCAGGCAGGCAGGCAGGCACCCTATCTAGCCTACAGCCTTTATACACAGATCTAATTAAAATAAAATGTTCTACCTGGATGCAGAATACTAATTAATATTCTGCATCCAGGTAGGACATTTTAGGGTCACCAGAAAATTGGGAAACCTTTCTTGATGAAAAAGTCAGCCTTTGTCTGGAGTGAAGCACTCATGGACTGGGTTCACAAAACATTCTAAGGCAGGCTTTCTCAACCAGGGTTTGTGGCACCCTCGGGTTCCGCGAGAGGTTACTAGGGGTTCCCTGGGGAAATCACGATTTATTTAAAAAATTATTTCAAATTTGGGCACCTTCATATTCAAGAGGTAAGTTTCGTTCTTTATTTTTAGTTTAAGAGCCCTGTTAATCCATATAGACAGGCCTACCCATGAAACGAATGTCATAATTTTGTAACTTCTGGCCTATCTTTGAGCCGGAATGTGCAGGGGTTGCTTCCCCGAGGCCTGAGAAATATTTCAAGGGTTCCTCCAGGGTCAGAAGGTTGAGAACGGCTGCTCTAAGCCATAGCTAGCCATAAACCTAGCTTGAGGAATCAATCATCATTGGCTGGGTACCATGTGCTCAACAGCCATAGGGGTTGTTCAACGCACCAAGCCCAAACTAAACAAACCATCATTGGGGTCTCGCCAGTGGGTGGGGTGTCACCAAGGGGGTGAATGTGGCATAGCAATGTGAGCCCTGTCCCTTTTGTAGACCCTGCACAAAAGAGGTGGGCCTGCACTGTCATGCCGCAAACTCCATCTTGTCCTTTTTGACATCCGTGTTCATCCTGCCCCTGCGGACCCTGCCGCAAGAGCAGTGTATGCCTATGCGCTGCCTATCTTCCATTGAATTCCCATCTTGTGCAAATGTTCTGTTATTGTTTTCCGGTATTGTGGTACTTTGGGTTTTTTTTTACTGGTTGACCAGGAGAGGTTCCTTCCATCATCTTAGGCCATCGAGACTGCCTTGGACTGCTTGAAGAGCGCAAACACGGAGCCCTACTATCGGAGACAAGCTTGGGAAGTCATCAAATGCTTCCTGGTTGCCATGATGAGCCTAGATGACAACAAGCATGCTTTGTATCAGCTTCTGGCACATCCCAAGTAAGAATCTTACTCTTCTACCTCTGAGGTGGATCAACTTGACATTGGCAAGCCGGGCCTCGTTCTTGCAATGGCCCAGAGCAATCTGCCCAGTTTGAGTGCCCTTTGGAGCTAGTGGATTCTGGGAAAGGAGACTTCCTTTCCCAGAATCCACTAGCTAGTGTGCCTGTTTCTGAGAATTCTAGGAGTTGGTGGCTGCACCTTTGGAAACTGCCTACGGTGGGGACGGCTGGTCATACTGGGATCATACTGGAATAATATAAAAGGGAAGGAAATCAGTTTGTCAAAGAGCTGACATTGATCGGATTCAGACATTGAGCTAAGCTACGATATTGTTTGTTTGATTTTTGCTTTTCGGACAGTGTGAACATGGGCATTGCTGTTGTTAACTAGGATGCATGACTAGGTGTTGTGTGTGAACCACTGCCCTCTAGGTTTTTTCAATAATTCTGCACTGTAATGGCGGTAAAATGGTTGTAAAATGGGGTCTGATCACATGGTGACTCAATTTACGACCGCAATGACTTATGATGGAAATTCTGGTCCCAATTGTCATAAGTTGAGGATTACTTGTAGGACCTTTTAGCCATTGTGACATTTTTCAATATCTAACACTAAGCCATAATGCTGGGTTTCTAATTATGCAATGCTAAGAAACCACGTTATTTTTTATCCCTGTGCATGAACCAACACTGGGCTGGATCCCCGTGCGCCAGGTGAGGTTAGTTTGATTTCATGATTGATATTGGTTGCAGCCTAATGCAATATGTGAGCTGCCCTTTACTGATAACAGCTGGCAGTCTGCTGAACATTTCTCTGATTCCTTGCTTGGCTCCAACAGTTTTCTCCCAGGGAGACATTCCTCAGAGTAAATTCATGTGGCACTTCTTGGTGGTACCAACCCTTACTTTGGTTTTGGCAGCTTTACTGAGAAGTCAATTCCCAGCGTGATCATTTCCCACCGGTACAAGGCCCAGGACACGCCTGCCCGCAAAACCTTTGAGCAGGCCCTGACAGGGGCCTTCATGTCAGCGGTGATCAAAGACCTGCGACCCAGCGCGCTGCCTTTCGTGGCCAGCTTAATCCGTCATTACACCATGGTGGCAGTAGCTCAGCAGTGTGGTAAGAATTCTGCAATGAGCCAGTCGTAACAATGATCAAGTGTGGAGTCCTTGGTGCTCTCTGAGCCAGGTGGTTTGCTCGCAGACGTTTCATGACCTGACTACAACATCATCAGTGTGAGGGAATGTGGGGTTTGCTCTCTGTTTATATACAGTGGCTTGCCCTGCCAGTGTTGGTGGGGTCTCGTTTTCTCCTTGGTAGGTCCTTGATTAGGGAACTGTTCTCTGCTTGATTGTTTGTCTGGTCTTAATCCCTGCTTATCTAGGTGCTGGTTGCTAGAAAGGATGTGTTCTGGTCTTTTTGTTTCCGTCTTTGCTTTTTTATTGTCTCTTTGTCTCAACAAACAAAGAATACCCCAATCAAGGACCTACCAAGGAGACAAACTACCATCTGCAGAAATCCATCACTCATGTTGTTGTCACTGAAATGGGTGCATTGGCTTCATGGACTCTTCACAGCCCTAGCATAGTTCCTTGATTAGGGCATTGTTTGTCTGCTTGATTATTTGTCTGGTGTTAATCCCTGCTTATCTGGGTGTTGGCTGCCGGAGAGGATGTGTTCTGGTCTTTTTGTTTCCTTCTTACCTATTTTATTGTCTCTTTTTGAATGGTGTGTAAATGTGGTTTATCTCTGTGTGTCTGTTGATCGCTATTGATCATCTATTGACTATAAACGTAGACCTGACCCAATGCTTTCCAGATGTGTTGATGCTGAAGCTTCTAGAGTTTTCAACCAGCAGGGTCAAAGGCTAAATTCTTGGTATTGTAATTCTAACACATCTGGAGTTGCAATCCAACATGCACCAGGTTGGGAAAGGTTGTGATGTAGATCTGGGCTTCTGTGCAAAGATTTGACTTCAGAGATCTAATGTTAGTTGGACTTCGCAAAGGTTTGACTTAAAGTGTTAGCTGGAAGGTGATTTGATCAAGTGACCCCTTCGAAGAGAATTGTGAGATCAGTTTGAATCAGGCCTTTTGAACCAATTTGAAAATTCAGTGGACATCTGCATGGGTTGGATCGACCCAACGGATTGCAAATTTGGCTGATTTTCACATTCTACTGTTTAGTTGGAGAAAGTCAACTTGGCTTTCATTTTACTCACAATGCTAGATATTGGGTATTACCAGGGAAGAGAGTTCTGTGCATGAATTCAAATGAAAAATACCGTTACTGTGGCATGCAGCTTCAGCGTAAATAAATGTGGGGAGGTTTGGTCACCTGGAATGTAATGATTGAGAGAGTCTATGAGAAGAGGCTTAGCTTAAATGGCCTTTAATCAAGAAGTGTACCTAAGGTTGTAGAGCAGAGTGCATCTATTGCCACTGCAGATGTTGTTGAAAGATGACTCTCATCCCTTAATGTTGGCTGGTGCTGCTGGGGACTTTTTCAGCAACACCTGGAAGGCCGCAGTCCCCTCTTTTTGGGGAGGAGAATTTTAGCATCTCTTAGCCACAATGGCTATGTTGAAGCCCCGGTTCAGAAGCAGAGAGAGAGAGAGAGAGACAGACAGACAGACCGACTGACTTTATTATGTTCATAGATCAAAAGTGAAAATGAGTTGCTTGAAGTAGCATAAGAAGAGGATTTTGTTAATATCGTCCTTATTAGTTGACTGCAAGCATCTCATTCAGCCTTTGCAAGTGGGTTACCAGGATGCTGGATGGGGACGTCTCTGTCTCTGCAAAACCACCCACTCGCTGTTCTTTAATGGGAGACTCTTCTTCCCCCTTCCCTTCCCTTCCCTTCCCTTCCCTCCCCGCCCCACTTTTGCTCTTCTTGCTGCGTGGGCAATCCCCAGGCCCTTTCCTGCTCCAGTGCTATCAGGTGGGAAGCCAGCCCAGCACCGCCATGTTTCACAGCGAAGAGAACGGATCGAGAGGCATGGATCCCTTGGTGCTGATCGACGCCATCGCCATCTGCATGGCCTATGAGGAGAAGGAGCTTTGCAAAATAGGAGAGGTGGCCTTGGCTGTGATCTTCGATGTGGCCAGCATCATTCTGGGATCGAAGGAACGGGTAACCGATGGGATGTGGCCATCATCTCGTCCTGCAAAAACCGGGGCCTGCTTCTTGGCCCTCTGGGTGACCAACATTTCTTTCTGACCTCCAGGCGTGCCAGCTGCCCTTGTTTTCCTACATCGTCGAGCGCCTCTGTGCATGTTGCTACGAACAAGCCTGGTATGCTAAGCTGGGCGGGGTGGTGTCGATCAAGTTCCTCATGGAGCGCCTGCCCCTCATTTGGGTCCTCCAGAACCAGCAGACGTTCCTCAAGGCATTGCTCTTTGTCATGATGGACCTGACAGGAGAGGTATTTCACCCTTGCTTTTTACAGCTGGCCTCCCTTCCCTTCTCCCCTCCTGCGGCTTTCACTCCAGCTGCATTTGCCCGCTGGCGTTTGCTTAACTGTGGTTTGTGGACAAGCCAGGGCGGAATGGGCCACCTGCTTTGCTGAGCACAAACCAAACATATTATGCGTAGAGCTGGGTGGCCGGGTGCAGTCAAAAAAAGTGTGATGCGCATAAAAAAGTGGCTTCGATTGCACTGTTGTGACTGTCCTCTTGACTTTTTTGACCACACCCTTAGTCCCCTCTGCTACAGGGCTAATCTCGAAGGAACTGAGAGCTGTGGGGACAGTAATGATTCAAATGGGTGGAGCCACAATTATTATTTCTTTCCTTCCTGGGGATGGAGTTTTGAGATTGCTCATCATTCTTGAGAGCTTTTAAGCCTGTTGCCGTTTTCTTGCATCGCAGAATTGCAAACAACTGGCACTGCAGACGTGATTTGTGGAGTTAGTCAGAGAGTGTTCTGGAGGATCACGGGGTTGGAGGCTGCAAGTGATAAATTTCCTAGCTTAGTTTGATGTGGAAAAGAATTGCATTATGGAGTTGGATAAAAAATACAGGTAGTCCTCGACTTATGACCGTCCATTTAATGACTGTTCAAAGTTATGACAGTGCTGAAAAAAGTGACTTACGGCCGGTCCTCGCACTTACGACCGTTGCAGTGTCCCCTGCGGTCACGTGATCAAAATTCAGTTGTTTGGCAACCGGCATATATTTACAACAGTTGCAGCATCCCAGGGTCACGTGATCACCATTTGCGATCTTCCCAGGGGGCTTCCGACAAGCAGAGTCAATGGGGGAAGCCAGATTTGCTTAACAACTGCAGTGATTCACTTAACGACCATGGCAAAAGGTAAAATTGGGCATGACTCTCTTAACGATGGGAGTTCCAGTCCCAATTGTGGTCGTAAATTGAGGACTACCTGTAGTGCGTAAGGTAACTGATTAAGTGCTGCATTCTCCTGGGTTGAGCAGGACATCTGTTCTTGCTTTTAATTGCAAAGGCCTCCATTTGGCCCTCAAGTTAGCCTTTCCTTGCAAACTTTGCTATTGTGACATCAGAGCAGCATGCCCATTCGTTTCACTGGTGGATAAACGGAGGGGTGCGTGCCCACCTAGGTTTCCAACGGGGCTGTCGCCATGGCCAAGACAACCCTGGAGCAGCTCTTGATCCGATGCGCGACGCTGTTGAAAGAAGAGGAGAAAACGGACGACATCCTGGCGGCCCAGGAGAAGTCATTCCACCACGTGACCCACGACCTGGTGCGAGAGGTGACCTCGCCAAACTCCACCGTGAGGAAGCAAGCAATGCATTCCCTGCAGGTGGTGGCCCAAGTCACAGGGAAGAGCGTCACTGCCATCATGGAGCCTCATAAAGAGGTGAGCCGGCACGTGGTCGGCCTGCAGCCAGACCGCTGAAGCTTGAACGCTTTCTTGCAGCGTTGTTCCTAAGGAAAGTCTCCTCGCAAGTAGAAAAGTAGCATTGCACGGGATTTGTTGGGCTAGAACTTTGGGTTCTAGATGATGGGTTCTTTGTTTTTAGAGGCCGTTTCCGCAGAGATTGAGCATTCCAGTGCCATGCTACTGTTTTGTTCTCCAAGGGCTGAACCTGGTTTGTGAGGTGAATGGGGAAACAACTGTGGTGGTGGTGGTGGAACCAAGCCAGCAAGGCCATGTTTCTGCTGTGTTCTAGGTTCTCCAGGACATGGTTCCTCCGAAGAAGCATTTGCTCCGACACCAGCCTGCAAACGCACAGATTGGTTTGATGGAGGGGAATACATTTTGCACCACCCTGCAACCTCGACTTTTTACAATGGACCTTAACGTGGTGGAACACAAAGTATTTTATACAGAGGTATTTTCCTTTGTTGCTCTCAGGTCTTTCCTGAAATTGACCCCTGTAAATCGGCGGTCCCGTGTATGCTTTGATTAGTACTGAGTGAGAAGGATCGGCATTCATGAATGCTATTAAATTTATGCATCTGCAGCATACCTTTGCTTGGATTTTTTTCCCCCTAATGTGTTAGGCTTTTTAATGTTAAAAACAGAGGTTATTAACCTGGGATCCACAGATCCCTTGGGGATCTATAGATAGATTTCAGAGGCTTTGTGAACTTGGATGGGGAAAAAAAAGTACAACTTTGTGTTCACTAATTTCTAACTGAAATTTAGATTTTCATGCAATCATGAACATAGGCAAGCAAGTAATTTATAGTCTCTAGACCTCATCGGTTTCACTGGACCAAGGGATCCGTGGTGCCGAATGGTTAAGAATCCCTGTTCAAAGGTGGTTGATATTTTTTCCTTTTGCCCTGTTTTCATTTTTGATAAGCTGAACAAACTGTTCTTAAGGAGCTTTTCATCTTTTCAACTGTCCTAACTCTTTATGGTATGCAATGTGGACCCCTTGTTGTGAATCAAGAACAAGCCAGCAGCTTTCCAGATGTGTAGGATGAAAGGAATTCTGGGGAATGACGTTCAGCAGTTGAAGGACTGAGGTTGGATTATCAGACTGAGCCAGGTTCCAGAGTTGTTCAAGAGAGAGGGAAAAAGGGGTGTGCAGAATTTGGAATTGTCATTATAAAGCAAGCTGGACTGGACAAAGTGGTTTGGATCTATTCACGGAGGGAAGTCTAGCAAGCTGTATCACTCTTGAAGGCAATATTGGGTTGAGAGGACTGGATCTTCAAACACTAGTTGTAGAGGAACACGGTGAAAAGGGATGACTCATCTTCTCCTACTCATGAAGACCTCAGATGCATCTGGTAGGCCATTGTGACAATCAGAATATTAGACTGAGATGGGCCTTGGTCTTACCCATTGGGGCTGTTTTTATATTTTTCTGTAGCTGAATCACTAAAACAGCATGCAACGATGGGAGAGGTTTCCAAAATGTAGGTGATACCCTGGGGAAGAAACTGTGTACCAGTGTATCCTGCTTCAACATGTCTTACTAAGTTGGTGAAGCACCTTAACTTTGGAGATCATACTGGCATTTCGATGGTTTCTTTTCTGGCCTGGGAGTTAGCCAGGCTGTATCCAAAGCCGATGGACTAAGTTGTCTTCTCTTTGAACTTTCAGCTGCTGAATCTGTGTGAGGCTGAAGACTGTGCCTTGATGAAATTGCCCTGTTACAAGAGTCTTCCCTCTTTGGTGCCCCTTCGAATTGCAGCCCTGAGTAAGTTTGCAAGCTCTGAAGCTAGCTAGTAGAGATTTACGGGATAAATGGCACCAGTTCCAAGGCTGAGGACAGCTGTGTTGAAGAAGATTCGGCATTCGTTGGCTCAGCGGCTTCCCCTGACCTTGGCGTGCAATTTCCTGGATTCCTGGCCAAAATTACTAGCAATGCCCAAAGAGCCGGAGGGCGCTAGGTTGCAAATGCAGTTCTCTGGTATTTCTACTGCAATTAAAGAGAACATTTGTAGCTCAGGGTTGAACTGTGGAGTCCTGGGTGCTCTCTGAGCCTTGCTGTTTCCTTGCAGACGTTTCATTGCCAGACTAGGCAACGTCTTCAGGGCAAAGAGGGAGGGGGCCTTGCTCTCAGTTTATATACCGTGGCTTGCCCTGCTTGTGTTGGTGGGGGTGTTGTTCTCTCCTTGGGAGTTTCTTGACAGGGCTGTTGTTTGCTGCTTGGTTGGTTGACTGGGTTAATAGTTCCTTGATTAGGGTGTATTGTGCTGTTTAGGGTATATTGTGCAGCAATCAACACCCAGATATGCAAAGATTAACTCTAGGATTAACACCAGTTGAACAACCAAACAGTACATTACATGGTATGTAAATGTTGTTTACCTCTATGTGTGTCCTAACAGTCAGAAATCACGCTGAGACGAGGAGTAGGTGTCATGAGTAAGGATGGTGAGCAGGGGGCTCCCATCCAGACTGTTAAGCGCATGCGTAGCACTGAGGAATTGGGCAGCCATTCAAAGAGGCACAGATCGGGCCCGTCTTAACCTTTGGGGTTTATCTGTCTGGGTTTTTCCCACGCTTCTTCAGTTTGTTAGGATTCCTGTTATGTACAAGCAATAAACATTAGAGACCAGTTCCTTGTTTCAGCGTGTTTCCTGGCTGTTAGGACAGTACGTCTCTAGTGTTTATTACTGCTACATAAGACAGAATCCTAACAAACTGAAGAAGCGTGGGAAAAACCCAGACAGATAAACCCCAAAGTCAAGGCGGGTCTGATCTGTGTCTCTTTGAATGGCTGCTTAACTCCTCAGTACTACGCATGCGTTTTCCCCCCTGGATAGAGGCCCCCTCCTGCTCGCCATCAGTACTCATGACAGTGTGTCTGTTGATGGCTGCTTTGTCTGAGTGCCAGGCTTCCAGGAATTCTCTGGCGTTTTTTGGATTTGGCTTGGTTTACATACCGTTCGGAAGAGACAACAGAAAAGCCAAAAGACCAGAATACTCCCTTGCCAGCAATCAACACCCAGATAGGCAAAAATCAACACTAGGATTAACACCAGAGGAACCATCAAATAGCACAGTACACCTTAATTAAGGAACTATTAACTCAGGCAACCAACCAAGCAGCAAACAACAACCCAATCAAAGAACTCCCAAGGAGAGAACAACACCCCCACCAACACAAGCAGGGCAAGCCATACACTGAGAGCAAGGCCCACTCCCTCTTCGCACTGAAGGTGTTGCCTAGTCTGGCAATGAAACGTCTGCAAGGAAACAACAAGGCTTGGAGAGCACCCAGGACTCCACATCTCTACTTCGTCCTGGATCCCCTCCTTTTTTTTTTTTCATCAGAAAAACTTTTCCATTGTTGCTGTTTTTTTCTTTCATTTATGAAATGAACAAGCCAACCTTCTACAACTGAGGTGTCTCCAGAAAAGTGAACTCTTAACTCCCAGAATTCTCAAGGGATGGTTGGGAATTCTGGGACTCTGCCTACCGGCAGGGCATCCCACTTGGGAAAGGCTATCATTGACAGAAATAAAATAGTGAGCATCAGTTGAATGAGTGAAAAGAGGGTACCAGACAACCCTGTGGCCTGTTGGGTCACCCTTTGGGAGGAAGGTGGTGCAGTCTGATGTGACCAGAATGAACACTACATTTTAGGCTGACCGTATTTTTTTTACCCCAATGCTAGACAGTCCCGTGATCATCTAAGAAGAGTATAGATCATAAATAGAAAAATAATTATAGTGGCAAATGAACGTCAAGAATAAGTCAATATTGCCTTACCTAAACAGATCAACAGAATGACCACAGGTGGGCAAAAAAACATTGGGAGTGGGCGTGACTTCTGATTTCCTGCCAGCTTCCTCATGGACTTTGCTTGTGGGAAGCTGGCAGGGAGCGTCGGAAATCATAATCACTTGACCGGCCACAGCTTTGCGAATCAAACTGGTCTGAACATCATGGAAATTTCAGTTGCACAGGAATAACGGATCCCAGATTTTTAATGCATGTTTTAAGTTAGTGGCTTTGAGATAACCTTGATTCAGAAATGGTTGCGGTATAATGCACTGTTTGGGCTAACTTGAGGGTACAAATAGGCAAACAGATAAACCCGATGAGAGTTTTAGTGGAATATAGCTAGCCTGAATTCCTGCCTTGTGTTGCTTGAACCCGGTTGTTGCAAATTGCTGAGAATTCTCTTGGGGAAATCTAAGTAATCTTGGAGTCTGGCTACGTAAATAGTGCATGCAAATCCATACATATATGTGCAATTAGACATGGATATATGTGTTATTACTGTCCAGAACCTGAGTTCCAGTTCATTTCTCTCTCTTCCGATCTTGAAATCTGTGGCTCGTGGCAGAAGCTCTTCAGCTCTTCCTAATTTGGGGAGAGATCAAGAGGGGTGTCATGTAGCAGAATGCCAACCCCGAGAGCTTTGTTTTGGACTGTTTGGGTTCTGTGTTTTGAATTCCCACTTAAGAAGGGGACCTGCTTTCCTTTGATTCCATGCAGATGCCTTGGCCGCCTGCAACTACTTACCCCAGTCCCGAGAGAAAATCATTGGTGCTCTCTTCAAAGCCCTCAATTCGACAAACAACGAGCTTCAGGAGGCCGGCGAGGCATGCATGCGGAAGGTTGGTGGCGGGGAAACCCAGCCCTTTCCTCTTGGCCTCCTTTCCTTTCTTGCCCAAGACCACAAGCTGCAAGAAAGCAGAGGGCTGTTGAGGCCGATGGAGTCTCTGTTGAGGTGTTGGTTGTGGGAAGACCCTGTAATTGGGCCACTGCGAAGCAGATGGGATGGGGAGAAAGCTTCAACTTGGAGGTCAACATCTCCAGGGCCTCTGAAATGCACGATGCTACCTCCCAAATGGAGAACAAACATTTTCCTAAGGTGTTTTCTCCATGCCACCTTTACCACCTACCCATACGGACTTGAACGAAGGCTGTTGGGGTAGCTGTAATGCCACTTGAATGGATCTTTAATTGTCTTGCCCCAAACTGTTAAAGGCACTGCTGATGGCTGCCTGTGGGGCCTGTAATATTCAGAACTAAGCTGCCCAGAGTCACTTCTTGAGATGGGCAGCTATAGAAATCAAATCAAATCAAATAAACAAATAAATAAACAGTAGGGCTCAAACTGCTCGTCTTAAACTTAGAGAGACAGGCAGTGGGCTCATTTTCTGGGTGCAGGCACAGTGACAGTTTTTTTCCTAAGAAGTTGGCGCGGTGAGTTAAATGTCTAATGCAGCCTTTCTCATCTTTTCGACCCTGGAGGAACCCTTGAAATATTTTTCAGGCCTCGGGGAAGGAACCCCTGCACATTCAGGCTCAAATATGGGCCAGAAGTTACAAAATTATTACATTCCTTTCATGGGTAGGCCTGTAGATACGCAGGAACAGTGTTCTTAAACAGAAAATAAAGAATGAAACTTACCTCTTGAGTATGAAGTTGCCTGAATTTGAATTTTTTTTAAAAAAATAGATTGGGATCTACCAGGGAACCCCTAGGGACCTCTCGTGGAACTTAAGGGTGCCACGGAACCCTGGCTGAGAAACCCTGGTCTGATGTTTGATTGGCAGGGGTTACCTGACTGAGAGGCCAGGGTTGACCAGCTATGGGAGTTTGCTAAGAGCCAGCATTATATATTGGTTAGACCAGTGTTTCTCAATCTCAGCAACTTTAAGCTGGGTGGCTGGGGAATTCTGGGAGCTGAAGTCCACTCAGCTTAAGTTGCTGAGATGGAGAAATATTGGGTTAGACGGATGAAATAAACCAAGGCACGTATTGCAGGCAACGTGCTATTTTTGTCTAGTTACGGTGTCACGGAACAGCACGGCCTTATTTTGATCGTGGTACAGCCGCATAGAAGGAGCATTTGCTTCCTCCTGGCGTTCCCCAATACTTGCCTCTTTTTGCCCCCCCCGCAGTTTTTGGAAGGTGCAACTATTGAAGTGGACCAGATTCACACCCACATGAGGCCGTTGCTAATGATGCTGGGCGACTATCGAAGTTTGACCCTAAACGTGGTGAACAGGCTGACGTCGGTGACGAGGCTCTTCCCCAACTCCTTTAACGATAAATTTTGTGACCAGATGATGGTGAGGATGTGCAACAAAGGCGTTTCACGAAGCGTGGTCCAAGGACCCCTGGGGGTCTCTGGGGCCTGCAAAATCAAAATTATTTGCCAGCCTCATTAACATCCCATCGAACGATCTTGAGAAGCAGCAGAGGCAGCGAATGCATCAATTTTAATTTTTAATATGTAAATATCGGTCAGTATAACCTGCACAAACAAAAGCTCTCTTGGTGTCCTCCATAATATTTAGAAGTGGGAAGGGGTTTTGAGAGAGGCCATGGGTGTGTGTTACGATGTCATCATGCAAATGACACAAGTTCTGTAATTTGCTTCGGTCTTGTCATGACGCAAATACAGGCAATCCTCACTTGACAGACCGATTGGGACTGGAATTTTGGTTGCTAAGCGATGTGGTCATTAAGTGAGTCCAACCCGATTTTGTGACCTTTTTTTGCGGCGGTCGATAAGTGAATCACATGGTTCCCCGTTGATTTTGCTTGCCGAAAGCTGGCTGGGAAGGTTGAAAATGGTGATCGTGTGCCTGCGGGACACTGCGACGATCATAAGTGCGAGGACTGTCACAAGTTGGTTTTTTCCAGCACCGTCATTAGTCCAAACCATAGGTAAACATGGTTGTTAAGTGAGAACTACTTGTAATGGGCAACATATACATTGTGTCATTTGTGGCATATCATGATCCGCACGGAGTGACTTTTCTCATTGGCAGACATATCTGCTAATCAGGAACATAAAGAGTGCAGGATGTGACTGTCTCTTTAATCCTTTTGTAGCAACACTTGCGTAAATGGATGGAAGTGGTGGTCCTTACCCATAAAGGAGGACAGAGGAGTGATGGCAACGTAAGTAGGAATCCGTTTTTCATGCGCTGGACTCCAAAACAGAGACGCTTACAGTATAAGGGGAAACCTCTTGTTAACTGCCAGGTTTTGATTCCAAATCATCTGCCTTGCTTAATAACTATTTTTCATACAATTTAAGCATTTGCATTTTTCATAATCACCTTGCAGCCGCTCCATGGCACTGGGATGCAGCTGGTGGGACATTTGCTGCTGGACCTTGGGTGCAAGAAAGGCCCCCTTTTGGCTGAGTGAACGGTGTGCAAGTTACCCTGCTGTGAAAGGTGTGGCTGGGCAACAGTTGGTTTCCATGGGCAATTCCATCCCAGTACATCACTTGCTCGGCTTTTCCCAAGTCTGGTCCTCGGAGGTGTTCTGGCTCCCAACCACTGCTGGGACGTTGGAGATAATTAGTCCAATTCACCCCACTCCAATCTGGTACCCTCCAGAGGCATTAGGATTGTAATTCCCCGATTTCCAGCCAGAATGGCCTCTAGGCTCTGGATTGGGGGAATCTGCCCCAACGGATGTGGAGAACCCTGGCTGGGGTGGACTGATTCAATCCATCATAATTTATTGAGGTCCTAGACCAGTACATGGGTTCAGAAGAACTGATTCATTAAGAGTTATCCATCCTTAGAAAAATTACACGTTGACCTGGAAGTCATTCTGTCTCTTTTCTTCCCCTCCAGTTAATGTACTGGATGCTCCAAGCTGCTTGCACATCACATTCCCCCCCACCTCCCCCCCACCCCGGAAGGGTATGTTTAGTCAGTGTCCATGTTTAGGGGAAAAGAAAGTAGAGTCTCCTATCAGACTAAAGGAAACTAGTGAAAGCTAGTAAAAGGCTGACAGATGTTCCATGCTGTGCCTTCTGAATTTTTTTTTTAAAAGAAATGACGGGCTGGTTTGTGTTGGCCAGAGCTCTATCAGGTTGAATCCCCCAGGAGAAATCTGCATCTCTATAGTCTTGGTGTATCATTAATATTTAGCATTTTCTTCCTATTTCATTTTTAGTCTCCTGGTACCTAAAATCTATAGCCATCGTTGGTTTTTTGGGTCCTTTGGAAGGATTCATTAGTTGGGCAAAACTAATGATCGGTATATTTTCTGCAAATTTTTCTGTCCAGCAGTTGCATTACAGCACAGCAGCTTGGTTTTAACGGTGTGCCTTCGTCTGGTATTTTCCGTCACAATTGTCCATGTTTCGGTGTGTTTGTGTGTGTGTGTGTGTGTGTAAAATCTGTTCTTTAAACAGCCGTGGAAGTCTGTCAGGGGAGTATCAAAAATGTGGTTTCAATCTTGAGTAGCGAGCATTCGATATTAAAAGCTTTCTGCAAAGTGATAAGGGAATACAGACATGATAAATTACTGCTAGTTAATAAAGTTTGAAGTGTGGATGGTACTTGTCTGAAAGCTTTGCAGGAAGGCTGGAATCAGCCAAGTCCTTTTGAAGCTTCCATCGTTCAGCTTTGATTTCCACCGAAGATGGTGCAGTCTGTTTCAGTCACTTTCTTGGCACCTCCGCCAGCCTCCTGGAGTTTCAACAAAGCTTTTGGTCCTTTCTGGTTTTCCAGATGGGCCAGCAAAATGCTTCTAAGGAACTCACAAACCAAAATCTCCCCCCTTAGAACTTCTTATTCTTCATACTTGTAATCCTATTGAGGATGACGAAGTATGTAATCCTTTGACTCATCTTCTTCTTTCATGACCCATCTTCTTCTCTCCTGGGTGGTAGAGAGGAGTAGTCCTCTGCAAAGTCAGCGTATGATGATATGTTGATTCCTACCGATAAACTCCCTTTCTTTGGAGTGCCACCTCCAAGAATATAAAGCCCACCCATTTGGGTTGTGTCACAAAAGAGCCTGCTTCTGAGTAGACAACCCAGATAATCACCAGCAATGAATTGCTCTGTGTCTGGATTCAACATCAGCCTTGCTTGGCTTGATGTCCTCCTGAGGTTTTTTATACCACATCTCCCAAACTTCCGAAGGGAACTCTTGCCTGAGAGTTCTGGGAGTTGTAGTTACGGATCCTTTGATCACAACAGACACTTAGAGAGTCCTGCTGACCATATACCCATAACATAACCTGTATCCAGGTGTTGCCTTTAGCTGCAGGCCTTTGCTTGGGCAGGGGTCAGCAGTCTGTGGTACTCCCGATATTACTCCTAACATCCATTGCCAGAACATCCATAGGTTATCTAGCCCTATGTCAGGGTGTGGGTGGGGGGGAGTTCCTCCAGGGTGATTAAGCTTGTGTTCCTAATGCTTCTACCACTCTCTTGGTCCCCAGGAACATCTGTCTGATAATCCTGTGAAGTAGATTAGTCCAAGGACGAGGCTAGTTTGTTCTGACTATGGTTTGTTGAAGAAGCCATACTAGCCTGGTTCACACCCAGTGCCAAGCAAACCAGGGCAGAGTCACCAGCAAGAGAATGATAGTTCCCAACATTTTGACCTGGGAATTACAGGCAAATTTGCATTGGATGCCTTTCACCTTGCCTTTGGAAATTTCCCGATGCATATTATCTTACTGAAATTCACCCGATTTGCCTTGTCAACAAGATGGGCCGGAATCTCTTCCTTGGGAAAAATAAAGCCCTGGAATAAAACGGCACTGGCTTTTCGGTTTTGGCGTTAATGCAGGTGTTCTTCCCCTGCCCCTCTCAAATATTTTAAGGAAGTCTTTCTACTCACATGCCTAACATACAGTGAATTTTATCTAGGCCAGCCTTTCTCAACCTTTTGACCCTGGAGGAACCCTTGAAATATTTTTCAGGCCTCGGGGAAGCAACCCCTGCCCATTCAGGCTCAAAGATAGGCCGGAAGTTACAAAATTATTATATTCCTTTCATGGGTAGGCCTGTTGATATGCACTAAGTGTTCTTAAACTGAAAATAAAGAATGAAACTTACCTCTTGAATGTGCAGTTGCCTGAATTTGAAATAATTTTTTAAATAAATCATGATCTCCCAGGGAACCCCTCGTGACCTCTCGCGGAACCCGAGGGTGCCACGGAACCCTGGTGGAGAAATCCTGGCCTGGATGGTGCTAAAAGCGGGTCCCTGTCCGCTCTCCTGAGATCCTGCTCTTCGTATTCATTTTTCCCAGATGGTTTTCTTAAAACATGTCGAAAGGATGCAAAGCGTTTGGGTGTGTGTGCGAATTAGCCAATTGGAGGTGGCTAATCTGCACAGCCTGGTTTGTTCTCTCAGGCACTGGAAGGGGAATTTCTGGTTGTGGCTTCCTCGCGCCACACTGCTGGTCCTCCCCTGCGAGAACCTGAATGCCGCTTTTCACTGTCTTGTCGAGCTCTAATCTCTCCCCCCCCCCCCCCAATGTGCAATATTTTTTTTTTTTGGAAATATGGGGAGTTCTATGTATTCGGTGTGTGTTCAAATAGCAAAAAAGAAAAAAAAGTTGCTTTTCCCATCCTTAGGACAGTATTGCGGAGTGCAGGAAATGTTCCTTGTCTCCATTCGGTCAGTTTGAGGTGAGAACACGATCCCTACTTAAAAAATAATCAGTTTTTGGTTGGTTGGTTGCTTTTTCACCCTGACTGCAATCCAAAGCACCAGCACATCCACTTTTTTGTTTTGTTTCTTGTTTTGTTTTGGGCATTTGTGTTCCTTTTTTTGTTGTTGTTCATGCCGTGAATTTTTGTTTTTTCTTTTCTTTTTTTCTTTTGTTTGGTTCAGCCTGCCGTGGAAGGGGTAGAGGTGAGAATTGTTGGTAGAGGCACAAGGAAGTGGTGATCCTCCTCCTCCTCCTTCATCTTCTCCTCCTCCTCCCTTTCCTTTTCATCTTCCTCCTCCTCCTCCTCCTCCTTCCCATCTTCCTCCTCCTCCTTGCCATCTTCCTTCTCCTCTTCCTCCTTCCCCTTCTCCTCCTCCTCCACCTTCTCGTTGTTCCTTTTTCTAACCTTTTGGTTTCACTGTTATTTTTGCTGTGGTTTGTTAGCTGTATTTGTTGCATATTGGGGCAGAATGCATTGTGCCTTTGAGTGCAGTGCTGTGATTTGTCCTCTGTTTTCTCGTCTGTGATGGAGTTGTTTGCGTAACACTTGCCATGTGAAGGAGTTTTAAGCATGTTCTTTATTTTTCACTGGGAGATTTGGTGTGTGTGTGTGTTTATATATCTCTGAATGTTTTGAGTTGCTAATGTCAAACTGAAAAGAAATAACTGAGGTCCCCGTTTTGGAAGCTGTGACGGCTTCTCTATCCTATACTTGATTGAAGTCCTGGAAATGCAGCCACCGTTCTAGATTTAATGCACTTTTTTCTCCTTCCCCCTCCTTCCCCCTCCTCTTTATGGCGTTTACTGCAATCCAGTGTGAAAAACAAATGGCTGGTAGAAAAACAGCCATCCTGTGAAAGAGGCCCAGCGAGGATGGCCCAGCTGGATTTTAAAGCAGCTAGTCCACATGAACAGCTGAGCTGCAGTGCTAGAGAAAGATCTTTTAAAAGCCAGGCAGAAGTTTTTATGGTCCCATCCTGTCCGAGTCCATTTTCAGTAGCAGGTTTTGCCTTTTGAAGAGAAGCGTACCACTTCAGAGTTTCATAACTTACCACGCCTCTGTTGTCATTCCGTTAAAAACAAATGAGAAAAGAGTTACAGATTTCACTTCCGAAATTTAACCAAGTGATCTAGGTAGACCCCTGGCCCCTCAAACTAAGGCAGTTTCTTAAACACCCTGGGGTAAGTAACCATGGTTTAACTCCTTGCTTTGGTTTGCTAGCTATATTAACTTGTAGAAAGAGGACTGTAGCTTCGGGTAGGGGTAGCTGTTGTGTTATATATATATAAAACACACTGGGCGTTTGCTGATATTTCCATTTTATCTTCAGGAAATGAAGATTTGCTCAGCAATTATAAACCTATTTCATCTGATCCCGGCCGCTCCACAGACGCTCGTCAAACCCTTGCTGGAAGTGGTGATGAAAACGGAACGGGCCATGTTGATTGAGGTAAAGGACTGCTGTTTCCTTAATTGTTTCTGATCCGCTGTTTGGGCAGGTGGTCCTCGCCTTACGACCACCATTGGGACCAGAAGTTCCATCGTAAGTCGTTACAGTCGCGAGTTGAGTCACCACATGACCAGACCTGATTTTACGAGCATTTTTGCAGCAGTTGTTAAGCGAATCCCTGTGGTCGTTAAGCAAATCCAGCTTCCCCAATGGGCATTTTTTTTTCTGTTCATACAATACTGAGCATTGCCCAATAACTTGGCCTTATATAAACATACTCAGAGTGTAAAATATGGAATCCCTGTGCTTAGCCTGGATTTGAAAGGAAAAGCCAAATGTCTTGCATTTTAAAAATGTTTTAAAAGCCTGTAATTTACTGATAGGAGAGTTGTCGTCATGTTTTGCAGTCTATAAGAAAAGGGGTTCTTCAGAAAGCAAGCTGGACAGCTTTGTGCTTGCTCACATGTTAATGGAGCCTGCTTTCCTTTGTAATCCGCTTTGCAGGCTGGCAGCCCCTTCCGCGAACCATTAATCAAATTTCTGACGCGTCACCCATCTCAGACGGTCGAGCTCTTTATGATGGAAGCGACCTTAAATGATCCACAGTGGAGCAGGATGTTCATGGTAATACGCAGTTGGCTTTCTTAAACTGACCTTTGCCATCCCAACCTAGTGCTGGCATTCAGTGTTCAGTCTTGACGGGTCTGCATTAGGTGGCATGAACTCTAGTCCACCTGAAATGCACCACCTTGGGCAAGGACGCAGTGTTGAAGATGGGGAGATGTTCGAGATGGCCAAGGAGCCTGGGAAGAAACAGGAGGACCTCTATCCTCCAGCCATCAGGAGATGGTGGAGCTAGTTAGGCGTTTATCTCATAAAGTTTATCTCTCACTAGACATCCCATGACCGGTTGGGTCATCATTTCAGAGGTACTTCCTTACCAGATTCCTCAACAATGGCAGAGCTTCTAATGTCCTGCCTTCACTGAAAAAGCTCTTAAAATTCAGGGAGACCTTCAGAGATGGATCTGCCTCGAAAGTAGCCCATGCCATTCATACTGAACTATATAGCCCAGTCAGACATCAGCAGTTGACCACTGGAACATGTTTTATGACATTTTGTATTATGTCACATAACATGTTTTATGGTAATTTTTATGTCATACAACGTTTTCTAAAATTTGCCAAATTTCAGTTCCGTGGGAGTCACGGGTCACGGATTTCGGACACGTTCTGTAAGTTTGCCCGTTTGAGGTACCTTGGTCCAAAAATTGTTGCCCTACGATGCACAGTTTTGCCCAGTTAAAGGGTACAAAGAATCAGACAGACACGAGAGTTTTAGTACTATATAGATTCCAAGATCCCCTAATTCTTGCATTAAACCCTGTGTGCTCCTTGGTTCCTTGACCACGCCCTGCTGTAAGGAGTTTGACAGCAAAGCTGTTGCTGGGTATAATGGAATGATGCCTTACATCCCTCCTCTTTGGACTGAATTTGGTACCATATTTTCCAACTAGCAAATGCTTCTGCCTTTCAGTAAACTTTGTTAGTCAGAAAAGATGATACCGAACTCTTTCTGATTTTTTTGCCACCACAGACTTAACATATTTCTTCTCCTATGCCTACTCTATAGAGCAGGGTTTCTCAACCTTAGCCACTTTAAGATGTGTGGGCTTCAACTCCCAGAATTCCCCAGCCAGCATGAGGGAAGAAACTGTGCTGTAGAAAGTTTCCAGAAAGACAGCAGAAGTTAACAAAAGCTTTGCAGCACCTTATCGTCAGGAAAACATTTGCTGCTGCTTGGCCTTTGGGCTAAAATCAGTTGTAGTGTGTAGCGATAAACTTTTATGGATCATAATCCATAGTTTGGATTAAAGTCCTAGGGAGGACTATTATATATGCACCTCCCTTTTTTTCTTTTTGGCACGGTGGATGTGCTTTCAGCCACAGGGGTGTGCAATGTAAATGTATTCAGACATTTACACAACCGTATTATTACACAACCGTATTTTTACACAGCCGTATTATTATTTGACCAGGGCTGGTGTGAGTCTACCTCATGGTTGGCTCTGGCAAGGGGAAGGGAGGAGACAAGGAGAAGAAAGTATCAGTCTTCAATAAAAAAGTAAAACTATTCTGCCAGTATTTGAGGTGTGATTTGTATTTTATATTCCAATTTGGGCAAACTGGGCATTTGATGTGCAAAGCAAGGTTGCTAAGCTGTGGTTGGCACAGAGGCCTTGTAGAAAATCACGTCTCGGGCATTTTTTGTAGACACTGGGTGGGTGTCTTCACCAGAAGTTTTTATTTCCCCCCTATTTTTTTTTAAAACAGAGTTTTTTAAAACACAAAGATGCCAAGCCTTTGCGGGATGTCCTGGCGGCAAATCCCAGCCGTTTCATCACGTTACTCTTACCTGGCGGTACCCAGACAGCTGTTCGGCCTGGCTCCCCCAGCACCAGCACCATGCGCCTTGATCTCCAGTTTCAAGCTATTAAGGTATGGTAATTCTCTCCAAAATGTGATGCTAAAAGGTACCGATCTGGATTTCACTGGATTAGCTAGCTGTGGAGAGTAAGGAAGATGACCTTGAAGGAGATATGCAGGAGCTGTTACCCAGGAAGAATGGGCTGAAACATTTTTTAAGCCCTGGGAAACAAGGTAATATTGCTCAATCTCGAGTGGCTGAACGCCACTTGTCCCTCTAAGAAGTTGGACGCCGACCGCTCGGGCGTCACACAACTACTCGTTCATGGGGAATAATTGCAGTCCCCGATCCCCATCACGAATGGGGTTCAGTGGGTTACCTGCACCTGTCGGCGTAGGGTAGACACACGCTGAGCCAGTCAGTGTAGCTTGTGCGCAGCCCCGGACATCTAAGGGCATCGCAGACCTTGTTGTTTATTCGTTCAGTCGCTTCCGACTCTTCGTGACTTCATGGACCAGCCCACGCCAGAGCTTCCTGTCAGCCGTCAACACCCCAGCTCCCCCAGGGACGAGTCCGTCACCTCTAGAATATCATCCATCCATCTTGCCCTTGGTCGGCCCCTCTTCCTTTTGCCTTCCACTCTCCCTAGCATCAGCATCTTCTCCAGGGTGTCCTGTCTTCTCATGATGTGGCCAAAGTATTTCAGTTTTGCCTTTAATATCGTTCCCTCAAGTGAGCAGTCTGGCTTTATTTCCTGGAGGATGGACTGGTTTGATCTTCTTGCAGTCCAAGGCACTCTCAGAATTTTCCTCCAACACCACAGTTCAAAAGCATCTATCTTCCTTCTCTCAGCCTTCCTTATGGTCCAGCTCTCGCAGCCATATGTTACTACGGGGAACACCATTGCTTTAACTATCGCAGACCTACAGGGTAATATTTAGAAGTGGCTCAGGCAGACACACTCCTGATTCACTGGGGTACAAGGAGGTACAACACGATCTGACTTGCAAGGTTCTGTTATTACAGCCAATCTCAATAAAGGTAGTTTTAGCCTTCCTGTGGAGTGGATTTCCTGGTCTGGTCTACCTAGTGGGACTGGCACCAGCAGATTCCTCCAAAGTGTATTCAGATGCTAGATTCTGCCCTCTTCAACGGCTCCCAGACTCTCTCCTTCTCTGAACATATTTGTTAGCACCCCTTTCTAATGTCTAGTCTCCTCTTCAAATTCTTCCATGCTTGATATAGGTCTCTTGTTAAAGTGAACACTTCCATAATTTTCTTTCTGTTTTCATCTGGTTTCCAAGGGTCTTCAGGTTCCTAATGCCCATGCCTAGAACCATGGCAGAGGAAACGTTAAGTGGACCATTACCCCTGCTCAAGGCAATTTACAGGCCAACGTCCTTGTTTTTGCTTCGACAGATCATAAGTATTATTGTTAAGAATGATGAATGCTGGGTGGCCAACCAACATTCTTTGGTGAGCCAACTGAGGCGAGTGTGGGTCAGCGACGCTTTCCAGGAGAGGCACCGGAAGGAGAACATGGCGGCCACAAACTGGAAGGAACCCAAACTTCTGGCCTATTGCTTACTGAATTATTGCAAGTGCGTCTTTTATGCTAATTATTAAACTTAGTGTCCTGCCTCTCTGTTTATACTTAAGCAAACCGGAGAGCGGATCACTCCCTCTCGTAGGGAACTCAAAGAGGGAATGGGATGGAGGTCTGGAGGGAAGGATATGACCCATGGGACCCTCCCACCCATGTGGAGGGCTGATGAAGAATGTCCCATCGCTCAGCAAGGGGGAGGGCCGGCCCGTGCGTGAAACCCACCCAGTGGGAAGAGGGTGATTGTGGGGGCCAAGCTGTCCTTGGACGGGGGTTCTGCTCAGCCATGGGACATCCAAAGGTAAGTCTGGGCCGGCCACTCAGCCCAACTGACCTTATGTGGGGGCTGGGGGGTGTAAAAAAAAGTGGTGGAGATCCTAATGGACACTGGAAGAAAAAGCAGGCTGTAAAATCAAGCCAGCAAATAAAGAATGAAATGGACATTTTGTCTCAGGCTAGGATGGTATGTGGGGAAAACCTTGGGAGACTGGGTCAAGAGACCCTGCCAAGGGAACGGTCAGATAAGAGACAGCATAGCCCGCAGCTGGATAGTGGGTGGGGCAAGAGGCTCAGAAGGGACTGTCCTTTCAGACTTGCAAGATTGATGTTAGCCTCGCAGGGTAAACCGGATAGGAATCACAACCAGATGAGCTAATACTACTTTATTGTAAAGCTACATGGCAGAATCTTGATGAATGGGACAGTCCATTTTGTCACAGGCCTCCCTTGGCTGGAAATATTTCCAACATCTGTAAAGTTGAGCCCTTCCCTTCCCTTCCCTTCCCTTCCCTTCCCTTCCCCATTCACCAGCTTCCCTTCCCTTCCCTTCCCTTCCCTTCCCTTCCCTTCCCTTCCCTTCCCTTCCCTTCTTCTCCATTCACCAGCTTCCCTTCCCTTCCCTTCCCTTCTCCATTCACCAGCTTCCCTTCCCTTCCCTTCTTCTCCATTCACCAGCTTCCCTTCCCTTCCCTGCACTCGCCTAAAGCCTTGATGAATGAGACAGGCCTTTGCAGCCAAGGGGAGCCTTCCGTGCCCTGCATGTTTTTACCTCTGGATTTCCTTCCCCCCTTCTTTCTTAGGAGGAATTACAACGATATCGAACTGCTTTTCCAGCTTCTCCGGGCCTTCACTGGCCGATTCCTCTGCAACATGACGTTTTTGAAGGAATACATGGAAGAAGAGCTTCCCAAAAACTACACCATTGCCCAGAAGCGGGCCCTGTTCTTCCGGTTTGTTGACTTCAGCGATCTCAACTTCGGCGATGAGCTGAAAGCCAAGGTAAAGCGCAGTCCAACCTGGCCGCGCATTCCTGTTCTCGAACAACCCGAGTCCCTTGGCTTTAAGTGCCGGGGAGCGTTTGATAGTTGCCAGCCCCCCTTCGGGAGAATTCTGTGCCCAGTGAGGAGGAATCATGGGTGAAGTCAGGAATTCATCTGACTCCCTTTCAAACGTGCCCCTTCTTGACTATGGACGTGCCGCTTTTCTGCGAGAGACATTGAATCTCAGGGTGGATTGGCGTGTCCTTTTGATAACTGCTTGTGCGTTGCCTTCTTGACGTTGCGGGTCACGCCGGCTCCCCAGTAGGCTCCCGAGCAGGTCTTCATCGTTCTGTTTTTCTTGTCTTTGGTTGCTAGGTTTTGCAGTACATTCTGAATCCTGCTTTCTTGCACAGCTTTGAAAAGGGGGAAGGGGAACAGCTTCTGGGACCCCCCAACCCTGAAGGCGATAACCCTGAAAGTATCACCAGCGTATTCATAACGAAGGTAGTTTCCGTGAAGAAGGGGAGAAAACAGGGTGGGAAGCCTGGGAGGGGATGCATCCCGAGCAGGGCCGGCTCTACCATCGGGTGGGGGGAGTTGGCTGTCTCCAACGGCGAAGGCGGTGGTCCGGGAGAGATGCGAGAGGGGGGGGGGCAGATCGGTTGTCCAGCTCTTTTGAATTCTATACTTTATAGGTCTTATTAGTATTCTGCATTCTATCTGAGGACAGAAAAACGGAAGTAAATAGGAAACAGGTACACAAGCTTTATAAGATCAGAAGATGGCATTTCAAAGTAATACTAGTTCTGCATTTTAAAATACCTGGTATCAGTTTAAAACATCAGATCGTTATTAAAATCAAGTCAATATTCAACGATTAACTGTAGCTGATGTAATATGAGTTGTGAATCGAAGTAGGAAATGACAGTGTGCCTAATCTAAGAATTCTATCTTGATTGACAAATGAAAGAAAAAAACAGGTATTAAAACCTTACGTTTAGAAAACTCAAACTTTGGAGTAGTACAAGCCCATATGTAGTACTGTAATCCAGAAATACTTTCCAGATTGAGTATCGGATTTGTTTCTCTTTTTCTTTTTTTAAAGAATTTTATTAATTTTCAAAGCACAGTTAAAATATAAAATATAGAGTATGGAAAAGCTAGAATACAGGACTAAAGAAAAAAAAAACTATAGAAGTGCAAAACAGACAGAAACAGAAGATGACTTCCGACTTTCTCCAATCCAGATATGATTAAGTTTACAAATACAATCTCTTGCCATTAGTTAAACCTTAGTAACATTATTTCTATCAAAACAAACCATTTAATCACAAGAACCCAAAATCAAAGCTTCATTTTTTTCTGACACAAGCAAGCAGTCTAAAAGCGGTTGCCAAGTAGAAATAAATCCAGAAACAGTATTTTCTCTTATCAACTCTGTTAACTTAGCTGTTTGGGCCAGGTCCATCATTATCTTTCAGCTCTTAAACTAGCCTGCTGCCTTTCGTGTAGTGTAGAAGGAGATACTGTTAGCTCATTTTCAACTGTCAGTCTGGTTGGTCCAGTCAGTTTCTCTCTGTGAAGCAAGGAGAATATCATCTTGGCCTTTGCCTCAAGTGGCAGACTATCTCTGATCGACTCTGATTAGAAATGTCTTTATTTCCCATTGATCTTGGTGCTCAATGGTCATATAGGAATTTCACTGCCAGGGACACATTTGGACGCTGGGAGAAGTGTGGTTTATTGTTGGCCAGCCGATAATCTTAGTCCAAAGAGGAAGCCTTTACCCTCTAGCCTTCTTCTCCAACCTGGTGCACGCCAGCTAGGTTAGGACTGCAATTCCAGGTTGACTGGAATACTTTCTGGGAGGCGAAACCCAGCATTTTGGAGGATGTCAAATTAGGGAAGGCTGGGCAGTCTTTTTTGCCCTCGGGAATCTTTGATATTTCAGGGAAGACTGCAGCTTCTACCCTTTTGGGCTCAAGTGTGCCTTGCCAGTTCAAGGCCCGGCAGCTCCTAGGAGTAATTTTAAGGTGCTCATGCAGATGCATATGTTTGATAATATATTCTGGACATTTCTTCCCCTCCATTTGGGCGATTCAGGTTCTTGATCCAGAAAAGCAAGCTGACATGCTGGATTCGCTCCGGATTTACCTCCTGCAGTTTGCCACCTTGCTGGTTGAGCACGCACCGCACCACATTCACGACAACAACAAAAACCGGAACAGCAAACTCCGCCGCCTTATGACCTTTGCTTGGCCCTGTTTGCTCTCCAAAGCCTGCGTCGACCCAGCCTGCAAATATAGTGGGCACTTGCTCCTTGCACACATCATTGCCAAATTTGCCATTCACAAAAAGATTGTCTTACAGGTATGTGTGGGGTGAATAAGAGGTTGGCAGTCTTTTGAAGCACCGTTTTGCAATTCATGCTAATTCTGAGTTTATCCACTCCTTCTATTTGCTTTGTTCCCCTTTCCATAATGAAATATGTGGGCATATTTGATTTAATGCATTGGTGTGTATGTCCATCCACTTGTGCATTAATATGGCCAAGAGATCCTTGAAGGCTTTGCTTGGGAAGAGGTGGTACAGTGTCATGCGCTGCCTACCTCTGAATAACTTTCAGACACTGGTTTGCAAAGCAGGCTCTGGTTTATTTCAGGGTAGGTACAACGTTGGTAGAAAAAAGCTGAGAGTGACAGGAGCGCGCCGGTGCGGGGTTTAAATACCCCGCGCCGGTCAGCGCCCCCTCGCTCTCGGTCACGTCACCCCCCTTTGTCCCATGCGTTGCCCTGCCATTGGTTGAGGGTTTCCAGGATCGCCCATCCTCAGGTTTTCATTCTTCTGCTGATTGCTTTCAGCTGGGCGATCCCCGTTGTATTGCCGCTGATGGCTTGGGTGGCTCCGTGATCCGTTTAGCTATTGTTTGTTAGCCGTTAGTCGTTGTGGGTTGATGGCTACTTAACTTGTACCCCTTCACCTATTTCCTTGTCATTGTCATGAGTGCCATTGCGCTGATGACTTTAGCTCAACGGCACTCATGACATACTGCCCCCTTTCCGAATAGTGTTCTCCCCCGGGTTTCTGGGTTTTCCCCATGGAGCTGTCAAAATGCCACATTTTTTTTTTTTTTTTTTTTTTTTTTTTTTTTAAAGTTCCCGCCGGAGTAGTTGTCGCCCCTCCCTTTGCTCCTCCCTCTACCACGTGCCTTCCCAGGGTGTGTCCATGGTGCGCATGCTCGGGTTCTGACCTGGCGTGCGCATGCTCCAGCCACACCCTGTTTGTTTGGCTCAGTTCGGCGAGGCGAGAGGCGTGGCTGGTCGGGTGCTTCTCAGCTCCAGGTAGGGCCCTTCTTTTCTTATTTAGAGTGCGTCGCCTTTGTTGTGTCTCTTGGGCGTTGCCCCCAGGTTGCCCTGTTGACTTGCTTGCCACTCCCCCGCGGCCGGGGGGCGGGGGGAGGGTGCTGGCGATCGTTTGTCACCACCCCGTGGGCCCGGGGCGGGGGGAGTGAGTCCCGGGGGGGGGAAGGTCCACCCAAGTCGCGGGCTTGGGGGGGGCCCTTTCCCTTGGGGCACGGGAGGCGGGGGGAGGCCTGCGGGGGGGGGTTTGGTTTTGCTGACCTTGGTTGCGGTTTGTCGGGGTATGCCCGGTGAAATGCTCTGGTCAGGTCAGGCGCGTTAACGTTATGCGCCGCCACCCATTCAGGGTGGGGGAAGTGTTTCCACCTGACCAGGTAGTGTAGGGTTCCTCGTTGTTTGCGGGAGTCGAGGATGTCCCTTATCTCGAAGTGGTGTTGCCCGTCGATCATAAGCGGTGCGGGCTGTGGCGTGCTTGGGTGCCATCGGGAGGTGGTTGCCGGTTTTAGGAGGCTGGTGTGGAACACCGGGTGGAGCCTCCGGAGGTTGTGTGGCAGGTCCAGGCGTATTGCTACCGGGTTCACTATTTGCGTGACTCGGAACGGCCCGATGTACTTAGGCCCCAGTTTTTTCGAGGGTTGGGTTGACTTTAGGAACTTGGTGGAGAGATAGGCCATATCCCCCGCCTGGAACGTCGGTTGTAGGCGCCGGTGCTTGTCGGCCTGCTCTTTGTAAGCAGCCTGTGCCTCCTTTAGCGCCGCCGTGATTACTGGCCATGCTTCCGCGATCTTCCGTCCCCAGTCGCTGGCGTCCACCTGGGGTTCCGGGGGTTGAGGTAGCTCCGGGATGGGGACGAAGTCGCGCCCCGAGACTACTTCGAACGGGGTTTTCCCCGTGCTCGTGTGGACGGCGTTATTGTATGCGACTTCGGCGAACGGGAGCAGTTCAGCCCAGTCGTCTTGGTGGTAGTTCGTATATGATCGTATAAATTGCTCTAAGGTGGCATTAAGAACCTCAGTGGCTCCGTCCGTCTGCGGATGCCAAGCCGTAGACAGGGCCTGTTGGGTCCCCGTCAGCTTCAGGAAGGCCCGCCAGAATTTGGAGGTGAACTGTGTGCCCCTGTCGGTCACCACACGTGCGGGACATCCGTGTAGCCTGTACACGTGGATGAGGAAGAGTTTGGCTAGTTGTTGCGAGGATGGGACCGACGTGCAGGGGATGAAGTGGGCCTGCTTTGAGAAGTAGTCCTTCACCACCCAAATGGCCGTTTTCTTCTGGCTGGGTGGGAGGTCCACTATAAAATCCATAGAGATTTCCTCCCATGGGCGGGAGGGTTCTGCCACCCGTTGCAGTAGCCCCGCGGGTTTGCCTGGCGCCCGTTTGGCCCTAGCGCACGTTGGGCAGGACGCCACGTAGGTTTTTACGTCTCGCCTGAGCGCGGGCCACCAGAATTGGCGCCGCGTTAGGTGTAGGGTCTTGAGGAACCCAAAGTGTCCCGCTTGCTTGGCGTCGTGTGACCTATGCAAGATCGCCTGGCGTTGCGAGTCCGGGACGTAGATTCTGCCTTCCCCCCATGCCAGGTCTTGCGCCATTGTTACCTTGTCGGGGTTTGCCAGGAACCAGGGGTCGGTTTTGAGGGCGGCGGCGAGGTCCGTGCGCATTCCCCCTGGTAGTTGCGGTTGCCTTCTTTCCGTCGCCGGTTGTCCCGCCGTCGGCTGCGCCGTAGCGTCGAGCTGCCTCCGTGCGCCGCTTCGGGTGGTCACGGCCATCCCCAGTTGCGAGGCGGATAGGACCGTCCCAATGGTGTCTGGGGCGGGCTCTTCGTCTTGGGGCAGCCGGGAGAGGGCGTCGGCCAGAAAGTTCTTCTTTCCCGGCATGAACTTCAGCTGGAAATCAAAGCGGCTGAAGAATTGGGCCCATCGGACCTGTTTTGGGCTAAGGCGTCTAGGCGTTCGTAGGGCCTCGAGGTTCCGGTGGTCCGTCCAGACCTCGAATGGTTGGGTGGCTCCCTCGAGTAGGTGACGCCATGTCTCTAGTGCCGATTTCACCGCGAAGGCTTCTTTCTCCCAGACGTGCCATCGCCTCTCTGTCTCGGAGAACTTCCTTGACAGGTAGGCGCATGGTTTCAGGAGCCCCGTGGAGTCTTTTTGTAGCAGGATGGCTCCCAGGGAGAAGTCTGAGGCGTCGGCTTGGACCACGAACGGCCGTTCTGGGTCCGGGTGCGCGAGGATTGGCTCCGTCGTGAACAGCGCTTTCAGCTTGTCGAATGCGGTCTGGCACGCGGGAGTCCAATTCAGCACTGTGCCTGGGTTCTTGGCGCGTCGGGTGTCCCCCACCCCTTTGGTTTTGAGGAGGTCCGTTAAGGGGAGGGCTATCTCAGCGAACCCCCGGGCGAAGGACCTGTAGAAATTCGCGAATCCCAGGAAGCTCTGTAGTTGCCGTCTGTTGCGGGGCCGCTCCCAGTTTAGCACCGCTTCGACTTTTGCGGGGTCCATTTCGATGCCGTCCCCGGAGATTCGATACCCCAAATAGTCTAGGCGCTCTTTGTGAAACTCGCACTTTGTGGGCTTTGCATAGAGCTGCGCCCTTCTGAGCTTGTCGAGGACTTGCCTGACTAAGGTTACGTGTTCCTCGTATGTTTTTGTGTAAATGAGGACGTCGTCGATGTAGACCAGGACCCCTTTAAACAGATGTTCATGCAGTACCTCATTGATGAGCTGCATGAACACCCCAGGGGCCCCCGCGAGTCCGAAGGGCAGTACCTTGTACTGGAACGCGCCTAGGGGGCAGTTAAACGCCGTCTTCCATTCGTCCCCCTCCCTGATTCGGATGCGATAGTACGCCTCGCGCAGGTCCAATTTGGAAAAGACTTTGCCCGTGGACAGGTGGGCGAGCATGTCCTTCACCAGGGGTAAGGGGTATTTGTTGGACAGGGAAGCCGCGTTTAGGCCCCGGTAGTCGGTACAGAGCCGTAGGGTCCCGTCTTTCTTCTCCCGGAATAAGACGGGGGCTCCGACCGGTGAGCATGCTGGCTCTATGAATCCCCTGTCTAGGTTTTTATCGATGAACTCCCGGAGGGTTGCCATCTCCTTCGGGGTCATCGAATAGATCTTTGGTCTAGGTAGGGGGACGTCGGGCAGTAGGTCGATCCGGCAATCCGTCTTGCGGTGGGGGGGTAGTTGGTCTGCCTCTGCCTCTCCGAAGACCTCGGAGAAGTCGGCGTATTGTTCCGGTAGGTCTGCTGTGGTAGCGGCGTTGTCTTGTGTGGTCGCCTCCGCTCGTCCTACCGTGGGGTTGCTTTCGCCAGCTGGTACTGGTGCTCGATACTCGCCGTCGCCGAATGTGAAGGTGCGGGTCGCCCAGTTGATCCGCGGGTTGTTTTTCGCGAGCCATGGCATCCCCAGGACTGCAATGGGCCGTCCGATGGGCGTGACTACGAACGACGTGCGCTCGGTGTGAGTGCCCATTTGCAGGGTGACCGGCTCGGTTTGTAGCGTGGCTGGTTTCCCTCCCGCTGTAGAGCCGTCCAGCTGGTGGAATGCCAGCGGCGTGGGGAGGGGGAAGCAGCGGAGGTCGAGTTTGGCGACTAGGTCGGGGTGGATGAGGTTTTTTGAGCACCCCGAGTCCACTAGTGCCGCGGCCGTGGTGGCTCCGTTGCCGGCAGAGAGTTGAATTGCTGCCAATATTACGGAGCTTTTGTCGTTTCGTTGAGGTGGTCCGCGTTGCTGTCCCACCGCCTGCCTCGCCACGCGTCTCAGAGCAAGCGGGGAGCATTTCCCGCCGGCTGGTCGGGGTCGGTATTGTCCTCTTCCCCCCAGTAAGTGTCCCAGCCCTCTTCCGGTGTCGCTGTGGCCACGGTCATTCGGCGGTGAGGGGGCGGCCCCGGGTTGGGTGGTTTGGGGCTAATTTTCGGGGCGGGCTTGGGCGCGCTGGTCGGCGGTCGGTTGGCGAAGCAATCCGCCGTCTTGTGCCCTAATTTGCCACACCTCCCGCAGGGCTCCCGGTTGAACTTCTTTTTTGGGTATATGGGGCCGGCCATCCCCCCGTGTGGTGCGGGTACCTTTTTCCCGACATAGTTTGTGTCTTCCGTGGTTGTCATCAGGAAGGTGCGGTGCGCGTGTTCGGCTTTTCCCGCGAGGTGGATCCACCCGTGTAACGTTTCTGGGTCGTCGCGGTAGAGGGCCCATTGGAGAACGTCGCGGTTGAGCCCCCTTTTGAAGATTTCCAGCAGGGTGGTCTCAGACCAGTCGCAGACCTTTCCCGCGAGGGCTTTGAACTCCAGGGCGTAGTCAGGGACCGTGCGTGTGCCCTGTTTAAGTCTCTGGAGTGCGCTTTTCGCCCGTACTTTAGCTAGGGGGTCTTCGAAGTAGGTTTTCATCTCTTTGATGAAAGCAGGGAAGGTGGCGAGGGCGGGGGAGCTGGACTCGTACAGTTGGACGTACCAGTCCGCCGCCCTGTCTTGGAGTTTGATCGCCACGGCGGCGATCTTGTCGGCCTCGGAGTCATAGGAGTGTCCGTGCCTCCCCATGAACTCCCTAGCGTTGGTCACGAAAAACGAGAGTTTTGAGGGGGTCCCATCGAAGAAGATGGGGAAGTCCTTTGGGGCCCGGGCGTTTTGTGCGGCCCCGCCTCTCGCTTCCCGGGGTGTGGTGTCGGCCGCCTGTGCCGTCTGCTGGCTCTCCGCTGGCCCGTGTGTGTTCGGTGCTTCGCTCGGGGTGTGGGCTTGTGCGGGGACGTCGTTGGGTGGCGCGGGGGGCATGAGCGCCTGGAGCATGGTCCGGAGTTCCGTCAGCTGAGCCCGCATGGCCGCGAGTTCAGCTCGTGCCTCCTCGTCCACAGCCCGCGCCGCCGCTGGGGCCGGTTCCGTTGGCGCGTCCTCGGGGGTGGGTTGCCGGTGGGGTTCATCGTCCCTCCGCCGCGGGTCCGCTTCCTCCTCCGTCTGATGGGTGTCTCCGTCGTCCTCCTCCGTGTCGAGCATCGTGGGGCTGTCGCTCCACGCCCGTTGCTGGGGTGCGATGTGGGGCGCGGGGTCCTCCGCTGGTTTCGGAAGTCGTGCTGCTCCCTCCCGCGGTCGGGTTGCCTCCGTCGCCATCTCCCCTTGGGGTTGGAGCTGAGGCTCGGGTCGGGTGGGGTGGGCGTCCATGGCTCCGGGAGTCCGCGGTGCCTCTGGCCTCGGTCGGTCCTCCTCTGTCTCTTGCCGCGCGGCTCGCCCTCCTTGCCCGCGTCGTTCCGGCCTCATCTTGCTGGTCTTCTCGCCGTCTACTCCTCCCGCGGCTCGTTGTCGTCCGGTGGGGCTCGGCGAGGCTGAGTTTATGACTCTCAGCTTTATGTCATGCGCTGCCTACCTCTGAATAACTTTCAGACACTGGTTTGCAAAGCAGGCTCTGGTTTATTTCAGGGTAGGTACAACGTTGGTAGAAAAAAGCTGAGAGTGACAGGAGCGCGCCGGTGCGGGGTTTAAATACCCCGCGCCGGTCAGCGCCCCCTCGCTCTCGGTCACGTCACCCCCCTTTGTCCCATGCGTTGCCCTGCCATTGGTTGAGGGTTTCCAGGATCGCCCATCCTCAGGTTTTCATTCTTCTGCTGATTGCTTTCAGCTGGGCGATCCCCGTTGTATTGCCGCTGATGGCTTGGGTGGCTCCGTGATCCGTTTAGCTATTGTTTGTTAGCCGTTAGTCGTTGTGGGTTGATGGCTACTTAACTTGTACCCCTTCACCTATTTCCTTGTCATTGTCATGAGTGCCATTGCGCTGATGACTTTAGCTCAACGGCACTCATGACATACAGCTTCCTGGGAGAAATGGTGGGAAAGCTGGGAAAGGAGTAGAAGAGAAAGCAGATACCAGCAGTCAAGGAACAGAAAGCAAATCAACTGACAGCCTTTCATAAATAGCAGTTTAGCCCAAATGGAGATAAGCTTGGGAAGAAGTTTTCAAATCATTCAAAGAAAATCCCCCTTAATGAACTCCCTATAAAGGAGGCTGTAAAACTCCTTGTACAGTTTCCAAGATTTGCTGTTTATTCTTGACTAGCATTAAAGAGACCTTAGTAGAATCTTTGGTCTTCCCCAGTTGTGCAATGCTTGGTATCTGCTTCTTCTGAAGGATGTGTAGAAGTGTGACTAAGGATTCATACCAATAGTAGAAGCTAGAAGAAGGTTGTTGAATATCCTTGGATGTAACCATTGAGTTCCAGTATTGTGCGGTGGTGTAAGGTATTTGGCTTCATTTGGGAGTAGTCAATGCATGAAGTTGGTAAGACATCTTCTAGTGGAGTTCAGCTACTGGCAACAGCCATTGAATTGTAGGAGGTCTCCCATTTGAGTTCTGTGTTGGGCTTTCTCTTAGAACTGGGAGCTAAGCAAGGTCAGACCTGGTTAGTGGTTGGATAGGAGAATGCCAGGAGATCTCAGGACTGTAGGTCAGACTGGGAAGTGGAAAAGTTTTTCTATAAGGAGCAGTGGCAAAGCACTTCCTTATTGTTGCCAAGAAAACAACATGGATTCATCTACATGGAGTCTAGAAGTTGAGCTTGACTCAAAGGAACCTTGTCTTTAATGCATAGAATCCAGCAATAGTTCATAAACCATCATTTATCAGTTACCTTTATGTGAAAACCTTAATGACTTAGGTTTATTTAACCAACTACTTGAACCAACTGTTGTACGGCCAAAGATACCCAATGATGTCATTAGCATTATGGACAGTTTTTCTTCCATTCTCCAGCATTTTGAAGACATTTATTTCCTTGTGATTGGAGAAGATGCTAGGGCATGGAAGGTGGAAAGATCTTGGAGAAACCATTTGACATCTTGGCTGGGGTGGTGATTTAGTTTAACCTTCCTCAATATGGCGGCCTCTTGATGTATTGATGTATTGAGAGTGCACCTGCTAGGATTTCAGCCAGTTTGAAAGGGAATTACAGTCTGGAGCCTGCCAGGTTGGAAAGATTTGCCCTATCATCTTGTACTATCCACCTGGAAAGATTGAATGTAAAAGCTACATACTTGAGCTTCCTGCCCATTGAAATCATGTCCACCACCTCTTTAGGTGTTCCACAGTCTCTTGAAGGCTCATGCAATGGAGGCTCGGATCATCGTAAGACAAGCCATGGCTATTTTGACACCTGCAGTGCCTGCCCGAATGGAGGATGGCCACCAGATGCTGACTCACTGGACAAGGAAGATCATAGTTGAGGAAGGCCATACTGTCCCTCAGCTGGTTCATATCTTGCACTTGATAGTTCAGCACTTCAAGGTATGAACTCAGCCTGCATAATATTGATGCAAGGCAGGAACTTCTGTGCTAGTTTTAAGTGTCTGGGTATGTTGTGCATTAAAAACTGAAGTGAGTAAATAACTTAATGACCACATGCAATGCCAGCCAAGTTTGCTAGGGTTTGCATCAATGTGCGGGTGCATGGGGAATGTGAGCATATGTATAGACAGACAGCTGGATTTCTACGTGTAATTTCCTTGGTGTTGGTAACCAGCTGTTGTGATTGTAGCTCACGATTTGTGAACAGTGTGATGGGTGAACCCAGCGAATTACAGTTTATTCCGTAAACTATAGTCAAATCATGGTGGTGCAACTCCAGCCCTTGATTTGCTTGTCCTGCAAAATCAGAAACTCCTGCAAATTTTCCTCAAAACATTTCCATTCTTAAATAATAAAGCAAATCACATTTGCTTTCTTGTAACAAACTGTAATAATGGAGGCTCTCTAGCAAAACTCGCGCATTCCCTAATTACCTTTGAAGCTTCTGTTGTATTGACTTGAGACCTGCTGGAGATCATCTCAGCGACAGGTCATGTTGGTCAAACATCTGCAAAATTATAGGCTGATAAGAAATAGAGTTCTGTATACAATAACTGGAAAGGTATTTCCTTCCTCTTTCCATTTGGATTTGCAGTGTTGTTCTATTCCTTTGTAACTGTGTAGTAGCCTTTCTCAACCTTTTGACACAGGAGGAACCCTTGAAATATTTTGCAGGCCTTGCATTCAGGTTCAAATATAGGCCAGAAGTTCCATCTGCTGGCCTGTCTATATGCACGAACGGTGTTCTTAAACTAAAAATAAAGAATGAAACTTACCTCTTTCATGTGAAGTTGCCCGGATTTGAAATGATTTTTTAAAATAAATCGTGATCTCCCAGGGAACCCCTTGTGACTTTTCACAGAACCCGAGGGTGCCACGGAACCCTGGTGGAGACGGATAAATCAGTAATACACATACACACTCACAGAGATGGATGGATGGATGGATGGATGGATGGATGGATGGATGATGGATGATGGATAGATAGACGGATGATGGATGATAGAGATACATAGATAGAAGATAGGTATAGATAGATGGATGGATGATGGGTGATAGATATAGATAGATGATAGATAATAGATCGATAGATGATAGAAAGATAGATGATGGATTATATATATATATATATATATATGTATGTATGTATGTATGTGATAAATGAGGGACGCGGTGGCACTGTGGGTTAAACCGCTGAGCTGTCGATCGGAAGGTCGGCGGTTCGAAACCGCGCGCGGGGTGAGCTCCCGTTGTTAATCCCAGCTCCTGCTCACCTAGCAGTTCGAAAACATGCAAATGTGAGTAGATCAATAGGTACCGCTTCGGCGGGAAGGTAACAGCGTTCCGAGTCGTCATGACAACGCCGGCTCTTCGGCTTAGAAACGGAGATGAGCACCGCCCCCTAGAGTCGGATTCGACTGGACTTTACGTCAAGGGAAACCTTTACCTTTACCTATGTGATAAATAGATGATAGATACAAACCATTTGGATAATGCTGTGTCCTTGAATCAGTCTTGGCATTAAAGAAAAGCTGCATGGTAGGCATACGTGTGGTCACAAAGGAGCAGAATGGCTCTGAAGCCGTGCAATGCCTTTTGATTCAGTAGACTACCAATGGCACGCGTATGGTCCAAGCAGCTTGGATTGGGGTTTTCCGAGATGTTCTGGAGCGGCAGGGAAGTCAAATGGGTAATGGTTCTTTCAGCAGCAAATACTTGGTGGGAGTGCCGGAGGGCCGGGGAAATCGTTTCAATGTCGACAAAGACTGCTGGAGCTGTGGCCCGTTGTCATTTAGACGACTCACGAATGCAGTTGGTTTTTGTCGTTTTGGAATTGCCCCCAAGGTTCATGCTGTTAGTAAGCTTGAGGGAGTCACAAATAAAGAGAAAAGTGCTCTGCAGTCTGTTGGCCAGGGCCATTTAGCATACAGTATTTAAAACCAGAAAGCTCTTTTTCTCTTCTTTATAATGCTCTGGCCCTCCTCATGCAGAGAAACCAAAGGACTAAGTGTATCTGTAGGTATATTTAGAACAGCTTGAATTAACTAAGGAAGAGGTACGAGGCGTCCAAAGGAGACCATCATCCTTTTCCTGAAAACACTGTTGTAATGTCTGTATAACATTCCATGTTCCGCAATTTTGAATCTGTGCATTGAGACACCAGACCAAAAATCTTCCTTCAGACATCTCACCCAGTGTGATGCACTCTAACTAGATTTTAGACACTAAACTGAATTTTTGGATCACCAGGAAAACCATAGTTTAGAATGTCTGGTGAGCATGGATGCTTGCCAAAGATGCATATGCTTGTCTTGGCTGTATCCCCAACGTTGGAAGTGAGGAATGGTACTTCATCCACAGCAGGGGGGCTTTCTGCCAAAAGAATTAATATGGAAAAATGAAAATGGCCCCATTAGGTCATTGACATGGAATCTCTCTCTTTTTTTATTTTTTATTATGAATTGTATTGTTTGACATGGATTCTTCCAATAATAATAATAATAATAATAAAATACAAACTGATAAAGTCTTAGCACATAACACACCAGATTTAGCTGTGGTTGAAAAGAAGGAAGTGTGGATAATTGATGTGGCAATACCAGGGGATAGATCACAAAGCATCACGTTCTGAAAATTGAAGGTGAAAGATTATGGCATAAACTGGCCGTGGTGGTCCCAGTGGTTGTTGGCACACTGGGTGCCATTCCAATAAACCTTGGACGGCACTTGGAGAGTCTGCGCATGGACAACATTTCCATCTGTCAATTCCAAGAGGCCACACGGCTTGGAGCTGCACCTATACTAAGGGCAGGGAGGATGGCTTTTGAGTGGTTTTGAGCAATTTTCTCGAGCTGTTCTGTGATACACGTTTGCAGGTGTACTACCCGGTGAGGCACCATTTAGTGCAACACATGGTGAGCGCCATGCAAAGGTTGGGCTTCACGCCCAGCGTGACCATCGAGCAGAGGAAACTGGCGGTGGATCTAGCCGAAGTGATCATCAAGTGGGAATTGCAGCGCATCAGAGATCAGCAGGTAAAGCGGGGACTGCCTGGGAGGGCTGCCTGCAAAATTGGGAGAAGAACAGATTGTAGCAATTTGTGATTCCTGGGCTCTTCTCTTTCCCTTTCTCCCCAAAAGCCGGATTCAGATATGGATCAAGGTGCCAGCGGTGAGGGTGTGAGCACGGCCTCATCTGGGGTGAAAAGAGGGCTCTCTGTGGATTCCGGTCAGGAAGTGAAGCGGTTCCGAACGGCGACGGGGGCAATCAGTGCAGTAAGGACCTTTTCTTTTTTTTTGCTTCCCACCCCCCATTTCTTTATTCCCTTGATGTTTGTGCTGCTTTTCCTTCTAAAGGAGCATAGAGCAGTTGACCAAAGAACTGAAAAAAAGAAGGAAAGAAACCTTCAGCTGTAAAACCCAGCAATCCTCAAAATACAGGTAGTACGACCACAATAGGGACCAGAGTTTTGGTCGCTAAGTGATGCAGATGTTAAGTGAGGCGCCATGTGACCGGACCTGATTTTACGACCATTTTCGCAGCAGTCGTAAAGTGAGTCACTGCAGTCGTAAAGCAGGTCACGTGGTCGTAAAGCAGATCAGTTGTTTGCAATTGATTTTTCGGGTCAGAAGCTGGCTGGGAAGATCGCAACTTGTGATCATGTGGCCGTGGGACACTGCAAATGGTTGTAAATGTGAACCAGTTGCCAAGTGCCCAAATCGCAATCACATGACTGTGGGGGTGGTGCGACAGCCGTAACTCCAAGGATGGGTCATAAATAACTTTCATTGCCCCATCGTATCTCTAAACTGTCGTTAAACGAATGGTTGTTTGAGTTAACCGAGGAAGTGGTACGAGGTGTCCGGAGAAGACCTTCATTCTTTTTCCAAAAATGTTACGGTGTCTGTATGAAAACACTCCATGTTCCACATTTAAAAAAAAAAAAAAAAAAGACATGTAGAGTAATAGGCAGATTCAGAAATAGCCTGGTCCAGCTGACCTGCAAACGCCTGGGTGAACAGGCAGGTTTTCAGGTGAAGTCAAGAAACAAGAAAGAAAAAAAAGGACAGCGCCTGTTCTGTTTGTTCTGTTTTTGCTGTGCGGCTTTTCTGTGCTCTTGTGCTGTTGTGACAACCGGCGAACCCTTTCGATGTGTGTTCTCAGGTGTTTGGACGCAGCCAATCTCTTTCCGGAGCGGACACCCTCTTTTCCAAGTCTATTGACAAGCAACACACCGACACGGTGATCAATTTCCTCATCAGAATTGCCTGCCAGGTACTGTGCTCTTCTGAAACGAACACGGTCTGGCTTGATTAGCATCAGAAAGTCTCTTTGTTCCACTGAAGGGAGATCTGGAGTGTTTCCATGGTCTCAAGACAGAGAAAGAGAAACAAGAATCCTCTCTCGTTATCCAGTTGTTCTGCGCCTTTGGGTTTTTCAGTTTACAACAGTCTTTCTGTCTGAAGCCTCTCTTCCAAGTTCCAGTGGGGTTCCTGAGCCAGTGAGCGGTCTTGGGAAGCCTGGTAGAAATGGTGTCCCACGAAGTCTAAAGCAGAGAAGGAGAGATTTGGGACTTTCTGAATGTGGTGGGATTGGATTTTATCAATGGTATTTTTGTACCTTACTCCTCATTGGAAACTATCCTGCAAATGTTACTTTATTAGGTAGCCAGAATTAAAAAGTGGATGGCAAAAGGTTTCCACCTGAGATGGAGCTTGGCACTAGGCAGGTGACTCTGGTGGGAGATTTATGGAGCTGAGATGCCACCACTGAATAGGCTTGCCTCCTGCCAGAAAGAGGGTTGCTTAGAAAAGTATCTGTGATGATTTTTCCAAGGTTGGATCCTTTGTACTATTTGTGCAGTAGCGTGGGTCACACTTTTTACTAAGCCAGTTATTGCCCTTAGACATCATGGATTTGTCATGACAAGGATGGTCCTAGTCACCATCTCCTGAGCTTCAGGTTCACCATTTTTTCTTCTCACATGTCTGGGAAGCATTTAGAGATGTTGGCTGCCAGTTTGTCCTAGCAGGTGGAAGCATCTAGATAATCTGGTCAGGACTTGGAAGCCAAGGAGGGTCAGAGCTGGTCAATACTTGGATGGAAGTCTCCAGGGTATATCACGGCTGCAGGCTAAAGTACGAGGGTAAAAAAAGTGTATCATCAAAGAAGGCAGTGACAAACCACTTATATTCTGTTGCCGAGAAAACGGCATGGATATTTGGACCACTCTTTTCTTACTATATCTTCAGAGACCAATAAAAATATGGCTGTTCAGAAAGACATTTGGGGATGAGTAAATCATCATGGCACATCAAGTTGATTGCTTTGTCCCTGTTATTAATGGATTTCTGTTTCAATTTTATTATACTGATACTTTACAAGGCACTCAGAGTTTCCAGAAGTGGAGCAGCATATAATAGGAAGGAAGGAAGGAAGGAAGGAAGGAAGGAAGGAAGGAAGGAAGGAAGGAAGGGAGGGAGGGAGGGAGGGAGGGAGGGAGGGAGGGAGGGAAGGAGGGAAGGAAGGTAGGGAGGGAGGGAGGGAGGGAAGGAGGGAAGGAAGGAAGGAAGGAAGGAAGGAAGGAAGGGCCTGTGAAGTTACTAGAAGTCAGCTTGAAGCAGACTTTGCCTTCAGCTTCCATTCCAAACTAATTGTCCTTCAGTTTATTATTACATTTCCTTTGGATAATTCTATTTGTGCTTTGTTTGAGGCAAGACAACCAGATAACCCACTGTTTGGATTTGCTTATTGCAACTTAACTACAGTTCAGATTGATTACAACGTTTTAGGGCTGAGACAATGCCCAGGGAGCTCTGGTTAGTCACAATGGGAACGCTTTGCCTCTACATGAGCCCAAGAGATACCATTTAAGTGACTTCCAGGTCAGAAGCTTTTCCCACATCTGCTGCTTGGTGGAGTTTTAGGTTCAGGGGTGGGTGGAGGTATGGAAACCTTGTTTGTACATCCAGAAGCAGTTTACTAGAATTATGGAACGACATTGCCCTTAACAGTAATCTCCTGGCTGAGCTAAGTCTTTTTGGAGAAGTGAAATGTCATTCCTGCGTACATGGGAGGTATGATGGCATTAAAATATTAATGAGCTCTAAAAGATGATGATGATAAATATTTGCCACTTGGTAATTATTCTGGTTAATTGCTAGGTAAATGACAACTCAAACACTGCCGGCTCTCCAGGAGAAATGCTCTCTCGGCGCTGTGTTAACCTTCTGAAGACAGCTTTACGGCCAGACATGTGGCCAAAATCAGAGCTGAAACTGCAGTGGTTTGATAAGCTTCTAATGACCGTGGTAAGTTGCACTGTGGCTTTGAAAGAACTCATCAGCATAATTAAGTGCTTCATAAAGCACCTTGGTTGTATTATGAGTTGTCATGCTGTGTCCAGTGTGTCGATTTGTTTTAAAATTATGGAGAAACCAAATAGGTGTGGAGGGGTGCTTGTGTATGGAAGCAGAGATCTTGAAATGTCATGTTAGCTTCTTTAATTGCCAATTTAATTTGATGTCATGACTTGGAAAATGTTCAACTTAATGGAATTGATTTATAGTCTCAAATAATTACACTTGTCCTGGTTCTTGACTTGGGATGAAAAGTCAGCGGCTGCGAATTAGAAGTGAACGCAAGGCAGGAATGCTAGGCTTTGAATTGGAATATTGACGAAGTGTTAGTTTCTTGTCTTTTTCCCCCAATGCAAATCTTTTAAAATGGTTGAGTTTCCAGAGGATTTTTTCTGAGATGAGCATTTATGTGTTTTCAGTCTTCCTCTAAGAAGCGCAGAATTGTATGAATACCACCCACTATCCACGCGAGTAGATTTGTGTTTATAGCTTGGTATTACTTCAGGGTCATTCAAGTGGCTAAAGTGAATCACTCAGCCCCTGCCCTGCACATGGTCTACCTTTCTCATAAATGAAGTGCCATTACATAGGGCTGGAATAATGATTTCTGGCCCATCTCTCCTGCTCTAAATAATTTTGTCTGATGTTGTCTGACCTCAAAAGCTAGGCAGGTCAGACCTGCTTGATACTTGGATAGAAGTTGACCAGGAAGTCCCAGAGTTATAGGCTCAAATGGGAACTCTGGGAAAAGTCAGTGGCGAGCCACCTGTGTCCCATTGCCAAGAAAACTCCATGGATGCATTTGATAAGAGTCCAGAGTCAACCCCATGGAAGTGTCAGCAAGAGTCAAGCTTGGCTCCACTACATCTTACTTTCAGGGGTATGTATAATGGAAGTAACTTTTTTCACATCCTTGAGATTGGCCTCACTCATTGGCAGTAACACTGGGACTGTTACTCATGCTGTGTAGTGTTTAGAGCACTCTTCTCCATCTGGCGCTCTTCAGATATGTTGAGACTGCAACCCTGTGTTGGTGGGGTTGCTTATCCCACCAACAGGGACGACAGTGATGCTAACTGTTGTGGTCCCAACAGATCTGAAAGGTGCCTAGCTAGCTTCCTTCTTGAGGAAGGAAAAGGAAGGAGGAGGGAGTCTGTGACACTCCTGTATGTGTGTACATTAGGAAAAGAGAAGCTGATGTTTTTGAACATACCTCTGCCCAGAGATGTGGTTTGTTAAACGTTTCCTGCCTCCAAACTTACCTTAAATGCTACGTAATCAATGTCACCAGTAAATGCAACTCCTGGTAGCTGTGTGTGTGGGCGCTAATTGCCACGTTTTGCATCCTAAGCTGCAGTCTGGAATATTTATTTCATTCATTAGCAGCCACGTATAGCAGAACGGTTATATGTTACATAGGTCTGTCAACAAATAAAATAAACAAAAATTCCCAATTGCTGCCTGTATTGTAAAATGTGGCAATTAGATTGCGGAGCTTATCTCTAGATGGCATGTAATTCCAAATCCTGAAAACATTAGGAAGCCTTTGATATGAAGATTTCTTCTGTAGTATCTCAGCCTTGGGCCTTTTATTTATTTAGCAGAATTGTAATTGCGAATTAATTAATTGTGAACTTGGGGGTCATTTTCCCCCTTTATTTTCTAAACCCTTGAGCTTCAGAGTTTGAGTTTTCTTTTGGGGTCTAATGGCAATTCTCTCTCTTTTTTTAAAGGTGGGTTTTTATTACACTCATTCTTTGATTGCTTGATATGTGAACATGAGATGACCCCTATTAAAATGTAGTGCTTTGGAAAAAAGCAAATAAGATCAAACTGAATCACTCAGCCCCTGCTCTGCACATGGTCTACCTTTCTCATAAATGAAGTGCCATTACATAGGGCTGGAATAATGAATTCTGGCCCATCTCTCCTGCTCTGAATAATTGAGTGTAGGTCTCTTGTTTTGGTAGTTGTCAGGTCTTTCAGTCCTACATCAAGGGACACAGGTTGGAAGCAAAAAAGAGAGACTCCTTTGTTCCTGGGGAGACCTTTTGGGCAATTACATTTCTAAACTCACAACAGCCAGATTTCCAGGTGGGGTTTAAAACAGGAAAAATTAGCTGCTTTACAGAATCGAAACAAACAGCATCGATAATAAATACAATAAATGAAATAAATATAAAGCCATTTTCACAAGTGTAAAATGCTCCCTTTAATCTTGTCGCTGCTTGGATTTTATATCTATTTTATTTTCTGTTTATATTCGTGGTTTGTATTGTAATTTATGTGTTCCATGGTTTTAGTGGTCAGTTTTATTGTAAACCACCCAGAGTCCCCCTTTTGGGGGGAGATGGGCGGTGATAGAAATTTGAAAAATAAATAAATAGGGAGAGGTGGGGAGTGAGGGATCTTTGGTTCTCTGTGTGTCGTGGCAACTTTTGGTAGCTGGACTGTGGGCTCTTCTAGCTGGTGGGAGCTGGAGTCCGGCAGAACCTGGAGGGTCACATTTCCCTTTATGCCTCAGGCTTTGCCCTTTCTAGGGAAGGAGAGAAGAAGCTGGCTCTGAGGAATGATTCATACATGTTTTGACTAGCAGCTCTTTGGATTCATGGAGTTGAAAGGAAGACAGTGCCGCACTATGTGAATGGGGTGGGGCTACACAAAATGTTACCCATCCTTAGATTTCATCCATCAGTGTGTCTGTATGGCTGTTGCATCTGTCGAGATGGTAGGCTCCCCATTGTCTGGGGTGTTTATGCCCTGGTACATATCCAATTAGAAATGATTGCAAATCTATTTAATTAAGCAATATTTCCTGAAGATGGCACTGTTTGTTGGCGTGGAAGTCCTTAAATCTGTTTATGCTGCTTCTTCCTAAGTCTTCAGCATCCCTGATCCTGTGAATTCAAGGAGATTGGACATGGGGAGTGTATCAAATCCTGTTCTTCCCTTTCCATATGTGTCCTCCATATATTTAGTTTTTACATTCCTAAACTCATAACAGCCAGATTTCCAGGTGGGGTATAAACAGTAAAGATTAGCTGCTTTACGGAATTGAAACAAACAACATCAATAATAAATATAATAAATGAAATAAATATAAAGCTGTTTTCACAAGTGTAAAATGCTTCCTTTAAAGCCTGGGGAAATACAAACATTGTCACCCAGCATCCAGAAGATCATAATGCAGACCTCAAGCATGATTGCCTGGAGAAGAGATTCCCTAACTGGGAACATAATTGCTGAAAAGGACTCAGCCCCTTTGCCTCATTTGTGATTTGACCTCAGGACAAAGGGCGGATGCATTTAAAAAAGACAGAATGGTTTTCCTTGGGAGTCAGGAATTAAGACAAGAAATGGGAACTTGTGATCTTAGCAGCTCCCAGCCAGCGTGAGCCATAGTGAAGGTTGCTAGAAGCTTTAATGCAGCACCGTCAGAAGAACCACAAGTTGCTTAGATCAGAAGACACCTTGTAAGAATGGAAACCGTTCCACAACATCTTAAAGCTTCTTTAGATGAGTATATACGGTTACCTGAGGGACCGTCTCACCCCCATCACATCAACCCGTCCCACCCGGTCATGCAGAAGGGGCATGCTGCGGACCCCGTCTGCAAGAGAATTCCATCTGGCGGGGTCCAGGAGGCGGGCCTTCTCTGCAGCAACTCCCGCCCTTTGGAACATCCTTCCCCCGGAAATATGGTTGGCCCCCTCTCTGCTGGGCTTCAAAATACAGCTGAAAACCTGGTTCTGTCGTCATGCTTGGAATGGGGAGAGGAAGACCCATTCCTGGGGCTGATTAGTTCCCTAGCTCTGCAAGGACCAGCCTTATCCCTTATGGGCTGAATTGATCTGCCCTTACTTGGATTGTATTGTATTTTATACTGTATTTTATATTTATTGGAATTTTAGTGTTATTTATAATTTTATTGAATTTTAAATTGTGTTTACTGCGAACTGCCCAGGGTCCCCCATGTGGGGGAGATGGGCGGTGATAAAAATCGAATGAATGAATGAATGAATGAGTTTGCTGGTTGTCTCTTCCAATCCTCTTTTCCTTTCCAATGTTTTGTTCCAGGAACAGCCCAACCAAGCCAACTTTGCCAATATCTGCACCGGATTGGAAGTTCTCAGCTTTTTGCTCACTGTGCTCCAGTCTTCAGTTATCTTGAGTAGCTTCAAACCGCTGCAGCGGGGAATAGCCTCTTGCATGACGTGTGGAAACACCAAGGTTCTGCGAGCTGTCCACACACTCCTTTCTCGCTTAATGAGCAACTTCCCTACCGAACCAAGTACGTAGGGACAACAAGGAATGGGGATGGCCTTTCGGTGTCCTCCTAGAAACTGGGAGACCGAAAAAAAGGGCAGAACATCTTGAACGCCGCCCTTCTCGTTGGTGCCTGTCTTTATGGACTTCTTTATTTTTTAAAACTTGCACTTCCAGCCCCAGTTAAAATAAAAAGTGGAAATAGGTAACCACTAGAAATACATCATTATCCAGTGGCATAAAAACTTAATAACCTGTGGCAGTTATTACTTTGGCTCAAGAAATGCATGTCATAAATTTAATGTCTTTTGCAATTACCATTTTTTCTGCTTTGAAAGTGCAGTTTCTCAGTTGTTGAACATGGCTGCATTAGTAAGACAAGGAAGGGAAATTAGCTGTAAAGGCAGACTTCTGATAAGAGGGAACAACTGGATAGAAGCGAAGGGCCTCTTTGCCCAACCTTGCCTGGGAAGAAGCCTCGTTTGGCTGCACGGGACCAACTGCTAGATAGAGAGATGGGTGATCGCACCATCATGATTGCAACTGAGTTTAATCTTAGGGATGTGCATCTATTTGGGTCCAAAGCGGGAAAGGAGCTGCATCTGTCTGTAGCTCCTGAAGGAATCCTTGTCTTTTCCTGGGCTTGTACAATAGTTTCATGGACATAGGCAGACAGCAAGAGTGACCACGCTGGGTCCGAACCACCTTGTTCTCTTTGCCTCCAAAGAGCTGCATGTTCCTGCTTAGCAGTTGATTATGGAGATCCCATTTTGCTTGAAAAACTGCATACTCGTTTCCCTTTCAAGTGGAGAATGCAGAGCAGAGACACGGCTCCTTGTAGAGGGTAAAGGGAACGGCCTTGAGGGACAGGAGGAAGAGCTGCTACCAAGACAGCGGTCAGATAAAAGAGGACTGAGTCCGGGGCAGAAATGTAACCCGAGTAAACATCTCAGACAAGGCCCTCTCCAGTTCTCAAATTGGCGCCCTTACTCTCTGCAAGCCTTAAGGCATTTGCTTTGTTTTTGAACGCCTTTTATGCAAACTGTACAAAATTCAAAAGAGCTGGTAGAGTTTCTGGTCCCATCCAGTCTGGGGGGGATTGCAAAAAAATCTTTAAAAAGTGGGTTGCATTCTCCCCCACCTCCCTCACATACCCTGGTGCTTTCCCAAAGCTTGCTAGGAATGAGGAACAAGCCAATGATTGTCAATCCTTCCTTTGATGGTCTGTGGCTGTAACAAAGCTTGATTTGATTTGATTTGATTTGTATGGTATCCCCTGCCTCCTTTTGAAAATACAGGTACTCCTTGACTTATGACCACAGTTGGGACCGGAATGCCTGTTGCTAAGCGATGTGGCTATTAAGTGAGTTGCACCCGATTTTATGACTTTATTTGCCATGGTTGTTAAGTGAATTACCATGGTCATTAAGTGAATTACATGGTTAAGCGAATCTGGCTTCCCCCATTGACTTTGCTTGTTGGAAGCCCCTTGGGAAGGTCGTAAATGGCAGTCGGGTAACCCCAGGATGTGGCAACCCTCATAAATACATGCCAGTTGCCAAATGCCCGAATTTTGATCATGTGACTCTGGGGATGCTGCAGTGGTCATAAGTGCGAGGACTGGTCTCAAGTCACTTTTTCCAGAGCCGTCATATCTTCGAACGGTGGCTAAATGAACGATTGTAAGTCGAGGACTACCTGTATACATTCTGCTTGCTAAAAGTCAAAGAATCCCATTCAACATGTGAATCTTACCTTGTTTTGTTTCTTGTCCGCTCCTGTGTAGGCACTTCAAGTGTTGCGTCCAAATACGAGGAACTGGAATGTCTCTATGCTGCTGTTGGGAAGGTTATTTATGAAGGACTTACCAACTATGAAAAAGCTGCTAGTGCTAACCCTTCTCAGCTTTTTGGTAAGCAGTTTGATGTATTGCATTGTTATGACTGACCACGTAGTCAGTAAAAAATTGCCCGGTCCATTTATTTTAATATTTTGAGAACTAAGAAGGCAACTTTCCGTTGTTTTTTCCTTTTTCCTTTTGCTGAGCATTAATAATAGACTAAGACGACTTGGTTAGGCTTCCATAGAGCCGATGATGTGGGTTCACAAAAAGCATGGTATGCATGTCAAGATGATGGTCTGCGTTGGAAGACCTTGGTGTTGCCTTGATTGCGCCTGATGGCAATTGAGAAGGGTAAAGCTAACTGTGTCTTATTTGAGGCTGTCTTTAGATTGGTTGGAACATAACGCTGCTGACAAGTCACATTATAAGGTGCCTGCAGAAGTTGGTGATAGTGAGGTCTCTATCAAGGGGGTGGTGAAATCTCTGGAATGATTGGCTGATCTTCTCTTGAGGGTCTTTGATGCTTAACGTTAGTTAAAAAAGGTGGTGGGATCATACTTCTGCAGAGCTAGTTGCCATTGGTTGAGTCATTGCGATGCTATGCAAGAGCCCACAGGAGTAAAACAATGGTGGGAAGGGGAAGGGGAAGGAGAAATAATATGCTGGTCTATGACCATAATGTGGACTGAGAGAAGGAGAAGGAGAGACTGGGATAGGGTGGGGTGAATCTGAAATCACTGCAGGATGGTTAAGAAAATGGAGTTAAGGCTGGAAGGGGAATATTACGTTTGGGGTGGCAGCTCCAAAAAGGGAAAATGAACTGAGCGGGCGAAGCAATGAAAGATTTGCTGCACAGGGGCTAGAACTACAAAGTCAGGGAATGCTAACATTCGCATTCTGGGATTAAACAAGTCGCTCAAACTTCAGCTGTTGCTTTTATTTCCCCGTGGGCCCATTGCTGTTGGGCTCTTGTTTAAGGACGCCCTCTGCTTTTCCTATGTGTTGCTGATAACCATCAGAAGCTTTTTGTTCTTTCCTTGCTGATGGTAGGGCCTCGTTTCAGAAACAGCTTCCAGATGTATTCACTTCATCCTGCGAATCGCTCAGAAGCTCTCTCCTCTTCCACTCCCATACTAACTTTTGATTAAACGAGGGGCAGGCAGGCTTCTCTTTGGATCCCATCAAAGCCATCTAACCAGTAGCACGGATGGGCTGAGATGATTAAACCTCCTGGCAAGTTGGGGCCATCTTAAGCTTGCTGTAGAATTGCTTCTGTCAATAACGCGGGTCTGAAATTGCGGCGACTTGGTGCACTGGCTGCTTTAGATGGCAAATGTCCTTCAGTATCCAAGCCTGTGATCTGTGCAGACAGAGGTCATTTCATTTGGGAATTGCCTATTTGTCAGGTGTCAGTTGTGCTGTAGGATAGACTAACCAAGAAAGATACTTATCATTTGTCCAGAACACATCAAGGTTATACAACCTGCTGTTATTGGGTTTCTCTCCCCCAACATTCATCTTCAAAAAGGTTGTGTATTAGCTCTGGACTGGGGGTGGGGATCCCCACCCCCAGACCAGAGCTAATACACAACCTTTTTGAAGATGTTGTTCCCTAGGCCCCCTTGTGAAAGGAAGTAAGTAAATGAAGTCTCTCAAAGATGCAAAATATCAAGCATCTTTTATGATGAGGAAGACAAAAGCAGGGACCACTAGGAGAAGTCTTCTTCTTGGTTACTCATAATGGAATGTCTAAATTATTTGGGTGGAATTTCTGTAGAATTCCCTGATGCAAGCATATCAGAGATTATGGGACCGTATGGATGCAGTTGATGCGCCAAAGGTTTGAAGGTGGGAGTGTGTTTGTAAACAGAAGTCTGCTGGTTTAGATTTGGTAGAACCCCATCATATATCAGATTCAGGACCCTGTCTTGAACAGAGATGAATGTTTGGTCTGCTGAAGGCAGCCCTGGTTTGGGATTTGTCATCTGCTTTTTCCTGCAGGTGCAGATGGTGTTTATAGCTTGGATGAGGTCTTATAATGATTGAATGCTCAGAACAGGAGTTTGACGAGATTGGATCTTTGGTTTCCTATGCTGGATGGCAAGTTAGAATGGATGAGAGAAGTTGAGATGAGTCCCAGCTCTCTAGTTGGAGGAGGGAGGATGCAGAATTGGTTTTGGCATGGCAAGGATGGTTTGGATCCATTAAGAGCAGTTGAGTTGGGTTGGGCAGCAAAATCCTCCTGGTTTTTAGGAAGTCCATCGCCAAGCTCCACTCAGCTTGGCAAGATCAAGGAAGCAAGACCTACACAGAGGCCTTTAATGGCAGTGTTGAGTAAAGAAAGAATTTTGGAAATCCCTAGCCTCATTTATAGTGAGTTCATTCAAGGCGGAGTCTCTTTGCGTGATTTGAAATGCTTCTTCCCAGGTTTCTCGCCACCTCGGTAGAATTTTATTTATTTTTATTTATTTATTTTTCAAATTTCTATCACTGCCCATCTCCCCCCAAAAAGGGGGACTCTGGGCAGTTTACAATAAAATCGACAATTAAAACCATGAAGCACATAAATTAGAGTACAAACAACCGATAAATAGAAAATAAAATAGATACAAAATCCAAGTGGCGAAAGATCTCGTTCATTAGGGAGGGCTCTACGGTGCCAGCCACCCCCAGGAAGAGCTATTGCTGCCAATAGTCCCTCCTTCTGTCTCTTGATAGTTTATGTCTGCTCTCCCTTCCATTCTTTTCCAACCCTCTCCTCAGTCTCTCACATCCATTAAAATGTGGTTATTTCATTAGGCAGTGGTGACTGGAATGGTGTGATCTGCTTCCAATAACAACAGGCACCTTTTGGCTGGTGACTGTTGAACAGATCAGATTCCCAGTGCTGTGTTTTGCTCTGCAGGATTGTTTTTATGACTTGTGGTTGCTGCTCTTTTATTGTGCTGCGTGTCGTGTATTTTAACCCAGTTTACAAAGGTTGGGCTATACACTGCTCAGAGTCAGCTTTGACTAGAGTGGTTTACAAGCCCAGTAAAATATGAAACAAGAACCAGTTCCCCCAATTTGGGTGCCTTCCAGATGTGGGGAACGTCTCCCAGAATTCCTCTGCCAAAATGACCATTGCTGGGACTTCTGAGTGGTGAAATCCACATATCTGGGGGATGCTCAGGTTTGGAAAAGATTGTTTTAGGAGACGGAAGAATAGAAATGAGGACAATATGCAACAGAGGAGCAGATAGAATGACCTGAAGTCTGTGCCCAGAACATTTTAAGAGTCTACATAAAGTCACTGAACCCTTTTTGAGCCTATATTACTGCCTAGTTCTATTCCGTTTTGCGTTCAAACTCCACCGTTGAGACGTCATTTGTTTGGAAGGAACAATTGGTGAGTTGAACATCTGTGGTGTTCAAAAGCAAGCAATCTAACCTTTCTTACCACCTTCAGAATAGCACTTGATTGGGCCGGTTCAAAACAGAACAGTGACAGATGGGTTCTGTTCTTACCTTCCAATAATGCCTGGTTCTGTTTTGTTTATGTCTTTTAGGGACCTTAATGATTCTGAAATCTGCATGCAGCAACAATCCCAGTTATATAGACAGGCTTATTTCAGTCTTCATGAGATCGCTCCAGAAGATGGTGAGGGAGCATTTAAACCAGCAGTCGCAAGCAGGAACAGTAGAAGCCAATACAGGTAGGTCACCATGTTGCAACTGCATGCTTGCCACGCTGAGGGTCCTGCCAGAGCAATTTTGCTCCTCAAAATGTAGAGTTTGGCTGGTTTTGGTGGAAGGATCTGGTTTTCATGGTGCAATTTGGGCCTGTCCTTGAAAGCTGAGAAAACTCATTCAGGGGAACTATGATGAAAAGAACATTGTGCAAATCAAGAAATATTCACTCCTGTAACCACACTGAGATTATTGTGCGGACAAAGATAGATTTGACAAAACTTACAGTGGAGGAATGGTTGGTGAAGATGATAGAACTTGCTGAGATGGCCAAACTGACCTGTTTGATTAGAGAAAAGATAATATCTGCGTTTATTGCTGACCGGAAACCCCTTAGGGACTTTTTGTGTAGAACAGAAAAAAATGGACTCATGATCTATGGTTTTGATGATCAGATAGGATAAATTATAGAAAAAAGAGAGAGTCATGATGTAACTTTAGAAAAAGAGGTACATCTACAAATGCATTTATAACTGCTGTAAAGAAGATCAGAAGCCACTCCTTTTTATCTTTTTTCTTTCTTTTCTATTTTTCTCCTACCTTTTTTCTTTCTTTTTTCTTTTTGCACTTTAGCTTTTTCTTTTCTTTCTTTTTTCCTCTTAGTGTGGGTGGGAACGATCCATGCAGGAACGTGGGTAGGCTACATCCCAACCCCAATACCCTATTTGCAGTTCTTCTGGACCCTGAACTACTAAAGTGTCCTGTTTCCCCATCGTGTTAAGCTCTGCAGTCTGGATTTAAGCATGGAACTGAATCATGGTGTGCTTAACCACGGCCTACAGTATTGATTAAACCACACTCGATTGGGTTTCTGCCTTGATTCTATTTGCAGCTGGCACCAGCGAGTTGGTTATGCTGAGTTTGGACTTGGTGAAAACCCGCCTAGCTATGATGAGCATGGAAATGAGGAAGAACTTCATTCAAGCCATTCTGACCTCGCTCATTGAAAAATCGAACGATGCCAAAATCCTTCGTGCTGTGGTCAAAATTGTGGAAGAGTGGGTAAAAAACAGCTCTTCGATGGCAGCTAACCAGGTAACCTAACAGGATTGGGGCAGGGGGGAGAGGGGAGGTGGGCTTGTATTCCCACCCATTCCACCAACTCCCCATTTGACTGCTACGTTTTCATCTTAAATGACCTCAGAGGGTTATGGAGGGGAGAGCAGGACGCGATGCCATGTGTTTCTTTGAGCCCGTTGGAAGGAAGGCAGCGTAAACATGGATGTTGATGATGAAATAAGGGGATGAAAGTGCTAGGAGTTGAATTGAAACGAATTGAATTGAACCTTGCTATGTTTCCTTTGAATTATGGGTTTGACTAGGAAACCTGACTAGGAAACATCATCCAGGCTAGGAAACATCATCAGTGCTCAATCATCAGGCACTGATGACGTTCCCTAGTCAGGTAATGAAACCTCTGCAAGCCAACAACCAAGCTCAGGGAGCACCAAGGACTCCACATTACATACTTTGTCTACTAGGAAGAATAGTTATTTGAGAAGAAAGGCAGGACCAAGGGTGGGACGTTGTGACCTTCTGAAAGTCATGTTCGTACTATGTTGATACGTTTAATAGTGATACAGTGTATGATTGGTGATGAAATCACTGTATTTTGTCCTTAGAATTTTGGGGTGGTGACACTCAAGCATTACTGCGTATATTCTGCTATGAGGCTATTTCAGAAGTGGGCTGTGTTTACGGACAGCTATTCCTCTGCCATCTTAGGGATGGCTAGGGAAAAATGAACACCTGAGGGACTGCCTCACCCCCATAACATCGACCCGCCCCACCCGGTCATGCAGAGAGGGCATGCTACGAACCCCGCCGGTAAAGGAATTCCACCTGGCGGGGTCCAGGAGGCGGGCCTTCTCTGCAGCGGCACCCGCCCTCTGGAATATTCTGCCCCCGGAGATGAGGCAGGCCCCTTTGCTCCCGGACTTCGGGAAGAACCTAAAAACCTGGTTCTGCCGCCTCGCCTGGGGTGGGAGGGGCACCAGCTCATCTTGGGGGTGGCTATTATAGATCTCTCCCCAACAAACAAGATCTACGCTGCTGGATTTTATATTTCCTACTGTATTTTTATTTTGTTTTATAGAGTATTTATATTGTAATTTATGTGTTTTAATTTTGATTGTAAACTGCCCAGAGTCCCTTTTTTGGGGGAGATGGGTGGTGATGGAAATTTGAAAAACAAATAAAACAAAACACTCTTTTCTTTTTTCCTAAACAGATCCCAACGCCCCGAGAGAAGTCCATTTTGCTGGTAAAAATGATGACCTACATTGAAAAACGTTTTCCAGAGGACCTTGAATTAAACGCTCAGTTCTTGGACCTTGTTAACTATGTCTATAGGTAAATTATAGCAATTAATCACCTGGTTCAGCATCTCAGTTCATAATTTGTGCCATCTATGACCTTAAGAATTCACCATTCATCTTTTAAAGTCAATCTAGGGATTTGGGAAAGCTGTGGGGATGGGGACGATCAATTTCTCGTTCTCCGGGGTTTCAGTTACTGTTCATGCTCCTCAAATTCTTAGTCAATCTCTGTCAGTTCTTCTGAGGAAAAGATATCCCCCTGTAAGAGTTAAAAAGCATTTTTTAAAGTTTCAAGATAGAAAATTCAAGAGAGTTTTGTAATTGACTGAATTGATTTCTTTGCATTGCACTGGAGCATGACTGGACTTCCTCAGTAGTCTGGCTACCACCAGCCTTCCCTGGACAGCTTGGTGCATCTCAAGAAAGGGATTCAGAGTGTGCACGTTACCCATCCCTAATCTAACCCACTGCTGTATTTAGGAGGTGGCACCCACTTTCTAAAGTTTCCAAGGCATTCTGAAACGTCCCACGTGTCTTCTCCTGTTCTTAAAATACGTGCCAATTTTCAAGCAGCGTTTTCTCTAGGAATATGTTGTGGGTTTTGATGTTGGTCTACGCAGTCACCTGGATGTGACTTGGAACATGCGCGTAGCATGTGTTTCGGACCATCTTAAACCTGCTGCATCTTTTTCAACCTGATTTGGTGAAACGCAGGGCTTGGTTTAGTCCCTGTTTCTGGCAGGGACTAGGCTGCAAGTCATAGCTTGCCCTTGGAATTCAGATCTCTGCGTAGCTTTATTACTCAGTTTTGTTAGAAATGTCTAACAAGAGCTTCCTTGTTAACTAACTCCTGCAGGTGAACTTTTCCCGTGTCTCTCATCTAGTCATTTCTATACCTTTCTTACCAGCAGTAATTTGGGTTCCTCCTCCTTCCTAGGGATGAAAATCTTTCAGGTAGCGAGCTCACCGCTAAACTCGAACCAGCCTTTCTCTCTGGCCTCCGATGCACCCAGCCTCTCATCAGGGCTAAATTTTTTGAGGTGTTTGACAACTCCATGAAGCGCCGGGTCTACGAGCGACTGCTGTACATAACCTGTTCTCAAAACTGGGAAGCGATGGGGAACCATTTTTGGATCAAGCAGTGCATTGAGGTGAGGATATGGCCAGTTAGGGTCTTGGTGGCTTCTCTGGAAGCAAGTCTTTTTTAACAAGATCATCTTCCACCGTGGATTCAATGTACGTTCTAATTTGCCTTCTGGTTTTGTTGGCAACACTTAAAATTAGGAGGTTGAGGGCCTCTTTACAGTTGCGTCAGCCCTTGGAGGTAGACCGAGTCGGGAACACGACTCCACAAGAATCTATTGATAGAGGTACTGGTAAAAGGATCTTGAAAGCCTGACTGCATTTTCCCTCCCCTCCCTCTTATACCCCATGGAGTTAAGACATAATCAGTCTGAGCTTCTTAATGTTTTCTTCATTTCCAAGGCTTACCACGTGTTTCAGTAACTGTCTCTGCGAAAAAGTTTCCTGAAAGCTGTCTCTGCGGCTCTCCACAAGATGTCAGTTAATACTGCGATGGGAGACTATCAGATCTGTAGGTCAGATGGAGAAGTGGAAATGCACGCCAAGAGACAATGCTTGGACGTGCGGTTGTGATCGTGGAGTCCCTGGACTGGGATGTGAGGTGTGAGTTGCTGTTCATAGGCTTTAGAGGACAGTTTTCATCTGCTATCATCTACTACCATCTATTATCATCTGCTATCATCTTTCATCTGAGGTTGACTTTCAAGATCGCTCACTGGAAGGGAATTAAGTAACTGCTTCTCAGCAGTTACAAAGGAGGGCCCGAAAAGTGGGAAGGAATAACTCTAGTTTCATTTGCATTTTGCAGAGAAATAGGATGCACGCAAGCCTCGCAGAGCTGAGCTTTTTAACCTTGCTGCATAATTCCTCCCCGGCTCTGCTATTCGTTTCTTTTTAAAAAAATAACAAGTCTTAAACACAGGTAACGGCATTTCCTTGGGGTCCTTCCGTGTAGAAAAAAATCCCATCACAGCAGCCACCAGATGCCTTTTCTTTCTTAAACGGACACCAGCGGAATCCCGAATAAACTTCTTTTTGCCACCTTTTTCAATTGTAAAAAATACGACTGATCTGCCACGTGAAACTTAGCAGCAGCATTTCATTTCTGTTCGCTTTTGACATTCCACGACCGTCTCTGCTGCTTGAAGCGCCCCAGTGATTAAATTCCGAGACAGCGATCTGTGTACCTTCGCACAGCGAAAAGGCAGAAATCGCTGTCATCCTGCCGAAGGTCTTGGACTGGTGAGGCGCGCGAGAGCCCTGAATGGGAGGGAGGGGCCTGAATTCTTGGGAGAACTCCACGTTTTGCAGAAAGACGTTATTTAAATGGAGCGGGGAAGCAAGGAAAATGGCTTTTTTTGCGTGCTCACAAACAGTGGAGGGTCCAGGATGAATGCAGAAAGGTGGATAGCTGGATGGTTGAAGCATTTCTCACAGACTGAGCTGTGGTCTGTAACGATTAAAGAAGAAAGAGTTGTGCTGGGACTTGGATGAGGAGGAAGAAGGCATTTGAAAAGGGGGAGAAGAAAGCCTGGGGGTGTAATATTTTTCCATATTCCAAGGAGATGATAACCAAGTAGTTATCAGAAACCACCTTGAGAGGATAACCTATACAAATTAAATAACCCAGCATATTTACGGCCAGTCACTTAGACCAGTGTTTCTCAACTTCAGCAACTTTAAGATGTGTGGACTTCAACTCCCAGAATTCCCCAGGCAGCCTGGCTGGCTGGGGAATTCTGGGAGTTGAAGTCCACACATCTTAAAGTTGCTAAGGTTGAGAAACAATGACTTAGACTATGTACCATCCCTCCTTTCTACCAGGACCAAGTTACAAAAACAACCCCCCATGGGGGAAAGATACCCGGAAATCCCATTTTACCTGCCAATCCAGAAGTGCTTTGAGCTCATCATGTACTGGATGCATGTAGTAAAATAGAACAGCGAAGATGGTTCTCAGTGAAGGTTCATAAAGAAACCCAGAATTTTGGGTGCCACTGAGATGCATGCAGGATTTCTCTTGTTCTTTTGCAATTTCTTTTGCAATAGTTGACAGTCTTCCACCTCTTATGCCTTTGCTGGTAACCCCCTGCATCTGTGTCAAACAGTGCAGGATAAATCAGATTAATAAGGTAGAAGCTTAAAGGAAGAATGCAGAGCAGCCGTGTCTGATGATAAAGTAATGGGATTGTAACACATACCTTACAGTCTTGCTGGGTGAATGCTGAACAATTCCTCGAAGCACGAAGCAAGCAAATCAAATGGAGGAACAGTCACATTTATTTATTGACATACACGCATAGATTTAAAGGATGCCCAACTCCTAGTGACTCGAGGCGCTTTACATTATAAAAAGCCAGAATAATAAAATAAAAGAACCAGTGATGTGCATCTAGACAAAGAAAAATCATACGAAGCAGCACAAAACCTTACTCTCACCAGCCACCCTACCCTAATGCCTGGGAAAATAATTGGGTTTTCAGTGTTTTCTTTTGGGATGTCAGCATAAGGCTGGGGACTGTTATGGATCCTGGGGAGCGGGGAGGCAAGCTGTCCCCTCTTTGTGCAGAATAATCAGTGTCCATAATCTCAAAGTGGGTTGAATGAGATCTGCAAAAGAACTCCCCTTTTTGCAATCCTTCATTCCAGTTGACTTTTTGAAAACTACAATTTAGGTCATAAAATGTATGTGGGGAGTGCTTATTCTGACATCCTGACCATATTGGCTAATAGAGGAGAGGCGATCTGTGGGATGCTTGCAGCTCCCCACACTCATTTTGGGGATCCAGAGCAGTCTGGAGTAGTTTTCAGCTTTTTTTTTTTTGGTCTTAACGGATTTTTAAAGAGCCAAATGGGTGCCTTAAGCCTTATTTATAGAGTCCATTTCACTCTTCCATTAATCTTCCCACTGCCAAATTTGGCTGGTTTTCCCTGATTTTGGAGCATTATAAGGGACAAGTCTTAAGACATCCATTTCAGTTCTTAAAACCCCTCAAACCAACGCACACAAAAAAAAGGAAATCTGAAAATTATGCCCCCACCTATTCCAGTGATGTAGTGACATCACTGTTCATGCGCTGCAGCTTCTGGGAAGCCATAACAATTGAAATGTGGTCCCCAGCTCTCATATAAGGGAACTTGCCACGGGATTTGTGCCAATCTGTGATACACTATTCACAGCTTGGAATTCTGTAGTGGGAAGATGGAAGGGCCTTGAGGACAGGAGGAAGATCAACCAAGACAACGGTTAGATAAAAGAGGACTGTGTCTGGGGCAGAACTGTAACCCGAGAAAACATCTCAGAGGAGACCTCCCGAGTTCTCATGAAGATAAAGGGAGGGAAGCCGGAAGTGCATTCAGACTTGCAGGATTCTGTTGCTATATCTTTATAATAAAAGTAATATTGGCCTGCACGACTTGGATTTCCTAGTCTGGTCTGCCTTGAAGGGCTGATAAGTTCCCTCTTCCTTTCTTCTTCCTTCTGTAGCTGGGAGAGCACTGACATAACAATTTCCTGTTTTAAAATAAAAGGAGTCGCCCCTCCATCTGAACTCAGAAAACGACAAATTCTGACTTGCTCACTAGTTATACCACATCGAACCGGAGTTCTCTGAATTCAGTTACGGCGGTGAGGCCGGTTGAGTTGAACAATGGAAGCCAGTGCTTTGCGTCACCTTTTGCAGGGATAGGAGGAGAAGTAACGTAAAGGTGGAACACCTAAGTTCTGAGTTTGTTCCCAGCGTTGACCTGGGCAGCTGGGTGTCCCTAACTTGATGTCTTCCTGTTTTGGGACCACTTCCTGTTGGGGACCCACTGGAATTTTCCAGTCATGGATTCTGCATTTGCTCTGGTAACCCCTCCATGAGTCCTTAAGTCTGCTGGCTAGGGGATCCTGGGGCATCAATTACATCTGGAGAGCATCAGATTGGGGAAAGGCTATGCTAAAGCAAGAGAAGAACTGATTTGTGTCTGATGAAGGAGGGACACTGTAGCCTGGTCCCACATATTCCCACCCGTGTCGAACAGATGTTCATTTGCACATCTGCACAAGGCCATTAGCAACGGGAGTTTAGGTTTTTTTGTTAAATGTAAATCTGGCCTTCCAGGAATTCAAGGTGGCATACCCAGGACACCTTCGTTCAGCTTTAGTTGACGACAGTAGGAACCATAACCCTCAGGCAAAAATTGTTAGTCATGTCTGCAGCCTCTCTCTTCGATCCCCTTTAGCTCCTGCTGGCGGTCTGTGAAAGAAACACAATAATTGGGACAAGCTGTCAAGGAGCCACACTTCCCTCCATCACAAATGTTATTAACTTGGCTGATAGCCACGACCGGGCGGCCTTTGCCATGGTGACGCACGTCAAGCAAGAACCTCGTGAGAGAGAAAACAGTGAATCGAAAGAAGAGGTAACGTTTTATTTCACACACGCCCACCCCCACCCACCCCAGTGTTATAGTACACCAGCTTTTCCCAAACTGTCTCCCTCCTGCCATGTTGGCTGGGGAATTATGGGAGTTGAAGTCTACGTGCTCTAGTGGAATTGGTGGAAGTGATTCTTCCTTTTTCCCACCCGCCTGTGTTGAACCAGAGGTCCTCTACTGTGTGGCAGACTCGTGAGATCTCCCCCTTTCAGATATTTGGCTTGCTATACTGCAGGGAAACGCCCATGTAGACCTTACCGGCTTTCGTGTAGAGATCTCTGCGTTTTAGGTACCTTGACGTGCGTCATTGCGAAACTCTTATCTTCTCCCCTTTGTAAATAAAATAGGATGTCGAGATAGACATCGAGCTGGCTCCCGGAGATCAGACAAGCACACCCAAGACCAAAGAGCTCTCTGAAAAGGACATTGGTAACCAGCTGCACATGTTAACCAACCGGCACGATAAATTCCTGGACTCTCTGCGCGAGGTGAAGGTGAGCGAGTCGATGCTGCCCTTGCATTTCACAAAACCGCTTGAAGAGTCTTTTCTGCGGTGCGCATGCTCCTAAAATCCCTTTTGGTGTAAGAGTAGGTGCGTTGCAGGCCACTCATTAGGATGTATGTATGTATGTTTGTTTGTTTGTTTAATTTGTCCTTGCCCATCTCCTCCCATGGGGGGACTCTGGGGGGTTTCCAATAATGGATTAAAACAACGTTTCCTAGCACGTTGTTACAGCTGTCCCATAGTTGGTCTGCTGGGTAAAGATGAGATCTCTGTGTTGCTGGTTTCTAGCAGCCTTTCCTAGCTCAACCCTCCCCAGATGTGTGACCTTCAGGTGGTGGCTTAGGGAAGGCTTCTCTCTCATTCGTTCTTTCTGGGGGTGGCGGCGGGAAGTAAAGTGGCTTCACCTTCTTCATCATTTAATAAGCCTAACTAGCAGTTTTGTTCCAGACTGGAGCCCTGCTAAGTGCCTTCGTACAGCTTTGTCACATTTCCACCCCCTTGGCTGAGAAAACGTGGATCCAGCTGTTTTCCAGATTGTGGAAAATTCTTTCAGACAGACAGCAGCATGTGAGTGTCATTTTGAAAATAAGCAGTGATGCAAAACTGGTGAAATATTTTGGTTCTCTCTCACTCTCTTTCTTTCTCTTTCGCCATCCTTCCTGCCTGGAGTTGCAGTTTGCAAGGGAAAAAAGGCCCTTTTCCAAGATCAGGAAATCGTTCCAGCCTAGGGAAAGGAGGATGCTTAGATTTGCTGGAAAGAAACCACATGTTCGTTTGTTTATTGATCAATTGATCAGACTTGTATGTCGCCAGATCTACACAACCTGTTAGGGCAGACAGGGAAAGTGTTCTTCACTGATGATGTTAGATCAGCTGCTGAATCTAGATGACCTGGCACAGGTAGCTAAAAGAAAATAGGCGATGTTTCATGCCTGGCATTCAGTTGTCATAGCTGCCGTCTGGGCGTTGGGGAATAGGAGACTCTGTTCTTCATTTTAGCACTGTTCCTCTTGAGAAAAGAAGTGTCAGAGCTTTATTGCTTCCCCGGGAGGGATACAATGGCAATTTCAGTTCCACTGAGATTCGTGTTTCTAATCCTGAAAGAACGGTTTTTGGCAATGCCCCTGTTGAGAGCATTACCGGCAAACCTGTTCACGATGCCAGCTTGGCGCTTGGAGTTCCCTGAATAATGCAATCGTGGCTGGTTTCCCTTTTAGGCTCTCGCCGGTGAAATAAGTCCTTTCTTGTGCAGCGGAAGCCACCAGGTCCAGCGCGACTGCCAGCCGAGCGCGCTGAACTGTTTTGTGGAAGCCATGTCGCAGTGCGTGCCCCCCATCCCGATCAGGCCCTGCGTGCTGAAGTACCTGGGGAAAACTCACAACCTCTGGTTCCGCTCAACCCTGATGCTGGAACACCAGGCCTTTGAGAAAGGCCTCAGTCTGCAGATAAAACCAAAGCAGACCACGGAATTTTACGAGCAGGAGAGCATCACTCCGCCCCAACAGGTACAACGCAAATTTGGGATTTGTATCCCGAAACAAATATACACGTGTGTGTGCGTGTGTGTGTGTGTGTGTACGGAGAGGCAGAAAAGTCCCAGCAAGTGCAATAAACCTGGGTAGGTGACAGATGTGAAGCAAATGGGTCTATACAATGTTTAGGACGGGAACCACCTTGAATTCAAAATGCCCAGTTTGGAAGGTGAGAAGAGAACATCTTTGTTACAGACCCTGGCTGGACAAGCACACAGTTGTGCACAGGAAGTCCTTGCCGAATGACCACAATCGGGCCTGGACGTTCAGTTGCTAAGCGAAGCGGTCATTAAGTGAACCGGTCCCAATTTTACGACCTTTTTTGCAGCAGTCGTCAAGCGGATCACCATAGGGTTTTCATCACCGTCGTAACTGCAAGTGGCCGCTGCACGAGACAGTCACTAAACAAGGACTACCTGTGTGCCACTTCAAGTCATTTGCAGTTGGAGTAGCCATTAAATCCCGTTAAATAAATAAATATCGTAATGCTGCCATGCAATCTTACGTCTGGGTGTTTGAGCTTTGTAAAGGACCTTGGAGAAGGAAGGGAGGGAGGGAGGAAGGATGGATGGATGGATGGATGGGTTAAAGGAGGAGAAACAGCAACTGGGTCCTGAGAAAGTGGGGAGTGCAAGAAAGGAACTCAAAATAGTCCTTTCTTGATTTTGTCGGGTATAAGATAGGGCAAAGAAAACCTCTGGCAGGCTTCCAAGATTCTGTCGTTACACCCTCCTACAATAAAGTAGCACTCCTGGAATCCTGGTGGTGTCTGTTTCTTGACCTGGTCTACCTCGATTGGTTGACAAGCTTAATTGTAAAGCAGTACCTATTAGTCTTTGGGCTTTTCCCTCCCTCCTAGGAAATCCTGGACTCGCTGGCCGAGCTGTATTGCTTGCTGCAAGAGGAAGACATGTGGGCTGGACTGTGGCAGAAACGTTGTAAATTTCCAGAGACGGCAACCGCAATTGCTTATGAACAACATGGCTTCTTCGAGCAGGTTGTCTGTGTGTGTGTGTGTCTGTGTGTCTGTGCGTATAACCAAAAAACCGATGTATCAGATGAAAAATAGACCACAGCAGTATGGGCCTGCTTGAAGTTGCCATTTCTTTGACATCAGAAGCTCATGGGGCCTCTCCTTTATTGAACAGCAGTGGGGCTGTGAGTGACTTTGATTAAGTGCCTCTTGCAAGCTGGGATACGTTCAAGCCGTGCAAATTTAATTAAGGGCTTTTTCACGAACTTGAGGTGCTCGGTAGTAGCCGCCACGATCGCTTTTGTTGAGCTTGGCGATGTTTGTGTAGAAGTCCAGAAGATGCCTTTCCTGGCAAAAATCCTTTCCACAGACACACACAGTGTTTGAACGCTGATTAAATAGATCAGAGGGATATTTAGTAACCCATGGCACGTGAGCCGAGCACGGAGTTATTAAGCCTTCCGGCTGATTGGAATTGGATTTTTTTTTCTTGAAGGAATACATGGAGGAATTGGGATTTACTCAGGCTTCAAGGCAGACAGTTGTCTTTCTCTCCTCTGCCACCCCGTTGAATTGGAAAAATGTCTGGACTTAACCTATATAGCACGCTTAAGCTAGTTAGGAATTCTACGGATTTGTGCAAGACTTTGAAGTTTAAACTCAACAAACTGACTTGGACGTAGTCCCGCCTTGCAAAGACGCTGGAGGACCAGTAGCATTATGGCTTGCTCGGAAGGGAAATTGAGTATTTGTGCTGGATCCTGGGAGGGCAGGAGGAGAGGCTGGGTCTATCCAGCTCCCCCCATTCCCCACAGACACATTTGATGCTCTAGTGCAGGGTGAATGAACTGAGATGTCACAGCCTTGGACCCCCTGAGGCCCCTCCAGAACTTGTAATTGTAATTGATTCACAGTATTTAAAGGGATAATAAGGGGGGGAATCTTCAAAATACAGTGATGATGTATTTTAATTAAACAAATTCCACCAAATCCATTTCCATTTCTGGCTGTGGCCCCACCCACCTGTTTGTCCTGGCCTGCCACATGGAGGCCAAAGGTGGCCTTTGGTGTGGGAGAAGGTGCTCCCCTCCCTCCCCTTGAAAATAGGTGACCTCCATGGCCTTGATGAATGAATAATGCAAATGTGTGATACAGTTGTTGTTTTTCTAGTTTAGGAAGCTCCGTGTCATGGGTACTGATGGTGAGCAGGAGGGGGCCCCTTCCAGGGGGGAAAACGCCTGCGTAGTTTAGAGAGTTGGAGCTGTCGTTCAAAGAGACACAGAACAGACCCACCTTGGCTCTTGGGGGTTTATCTGTCTGGGTTTTCCCACGCTTCTTCAGTTTGGTAGGATTTTCTGTCTACTATAGCAAAAATAAAGCACTAGAGACTTCTTCCTTGTCTCGGCGTGGTCCTTGCTTAGTCAGAACACTGCGTCTGATAATCAGGGCACCCAGTGGAACCAATCTCCTTGAGTAATTGGTGGTGGTCTTGGTGGGGAATAAATGTCACTCTGCAACAGACTGCATGGGACCTGCATATTCAAAGCCAAATTCCTGGCCCCGTAGCCTCTGTCAGCATATCTTTCCTCTGCTTTGGATCCCATGAGAAACTGAACTGCTCTGTTTTTGTTCAAGGCTCAGGAAACCTATGAAAAAGCGATGGAGAAAGCTAAGAAAGAACATGAAAGAAGTAATGCCTCTCCTGCTATTTTTCCTGAGTATCAGCTCTGGGAAGACCATTGGATTCGGTAAGTTAATTAAATCTGATTGTTGTTTGTTTTTTATTACGTTATTACGAACGCTTGGGCCTCCGGGGACCAGGATGTGAGATTTAACCTACATTTCAGAAAGTATTAAGAATAAGCCAACTCCATCCCGTTCTCTCAGAGCTATAGCCTGCCTCCAGCTTTGCAGAAATGTTCCTTGCTTTGACTTAAATGGACTTCTGAGGAATTCTTTCATTCCACATTAAAATTGTGATATGGGAAAAAGACCTTGTTTTGTTGTTTCTCTTACCACGAGTATGTCCTTCTAAATGGGTGTGTTGCTGCGAATATTTCCACAAGCCAAAATGGAGTAGAGTTACAACGATTTCAGATTAAACTCCTAATAAGAGAAAAATTGGGAACCAAAGACAGCAATTGAATGTCAATGGGTAGCTCAACTCTTTGGAAGTGTTTTAAGCAGATCTTCTCTGTTCTGGCACCTGCACGGTGTGACGGCATGCCTTTCCAAAAATTTCCTAGCCAACGTTGTTGAATCCCCAATATATCTGGAATGGGGAAGGCCAGAATCTTTCAAAATGCTGGGTTATGACAGCTAGATTCCCTGCTTTTCATCGGAGGAAAGGTTCCTCTTGACTAGAAAACTGGATTGGTGTTGCATTTCTCATTTCTAGGTGTTCCAAGGAATTGAATCAGTGGGAAGCACTAACGGAATATGGCCAGTCCAAGGGTCACATAAACCCTTACCTGGTTCTGGAGTGTGCATGGCGTGTCTCCAACTGGACAGCCATGAAAGAAGCCCTGGTCCAGGTGAGTTGTAAACCTTGTGATCAAAGGGTCTGCGGTCCTGGGCATCTTTCTCTTGCAGAAGAGAAGATGGTGGGGAGACATGATCGTGGTTTACCAACATCAAAAGGTTATCACGAGCAAGAGGGGAGGACCTGTCTTCAGATTTGAGCAGAACAATCATCAGTGTGTTGAGCTTGCAAGTAAGATGATTCAGACTGAATGTTAGAAGAGATCTCTGGCTGGTCTCCGCTGTGAAGCAGTAGGATCGTCTGCCTAGAGGGGTGGTGGATTCCTCCTCCCTTGACGTTTTCAAACAAGCTGGATGGCCACTGTTAAAGATGGTTTAATGGATGCCTGCTCTGAGCAGTGGGTTGGATGAGGCCCCTTTCATCAGCCTCAGGCATCTAGGCAAGATCTACACAAATGTTTGTAAAGCGTATGTAATCACCGTTGGGGGCAAGTGTCAGTGTGAATCCAGAGTCTTGAAAACAGTAAGAGGAATTTCCCACTTTTGTGTATATTGAGTTATCTAAGGCAATGTGTCTCAGCCTTAGCATCTTTAAGTTATGTGGACTTCAACTCCCAGAATTCCCCGGCCAGTATGCTGGCTGGAGAATTCTGGGAGTTGAAGTCCACACATCTTAAAGTGGCCCAGATTGAGAAACACTGCTCTGGGTACACCCTTTCCATAAAGATACTCAAAATGCTTCTGAAGGAACAGGGTCAATCAAAACAAGGTGAAGTCTCTGAGTGGTTTGAATGGCTGCTTGCCAGATTTCAACGGCTGAGTTGCTGTTTATGAGATAAACTGTCGGTTGGACTTCTGTCGCTTGATTCTGTCTGCTCTCTCTGGCGTTTCTGTCCCAGCCTCCCTGCAGTCTCGCCCATCGACCAGTCAGACAGTCTATGACTCTGCATTCAAAGGCTGCCTGTGCAGGGCTGTTAACCAAACCCCCAGAAACATAAACACACAGACAGGGGCTGTGCCCATCTTTTCGGGGGTTATTTCTGATGGAGTGAGCAGCTGGTTTTCCTTGCGATCAACGTGTAGCCTACCCAGGAGGGATTTGTAGGTTTGGTTGTCAAGATTTCCTGAAGAGTAGAAAATGCTGATGGAGCACCTGCAGGTGGAACACAGACATGATTTTGCGGCTCGTTGGTCTTGTCCTGTGACCAGGGAGCTTTTTGGCAGAGAAAAGGGAGGGCATAATATACATCCAGAGACATATATACCCCAGATCCCTAGTCTTCAAGAATTGTCAGCAAGTGGAATGAGAGAAAGAGATTTGATCTGCTTTCTGGTAACTTGGAGAAGACACTGATTGTTACTGCAGGCAGGACAGAGAAAAGGCAGGAAGGGAGAAAAGGGGGACATTCATAAGAAGGGTCTTCTAAGAGATTGTCCCCAAGAAAGTGCAGCCCTCAGTGCACGCACACACACCATCTCCAGAATATTTTTAATAAAGTATTTTTTTAAAAAAAGATCCACACATAATAAATAAAACCATCTTTAAACTTACAAAAGAACTTACAAAAAGCTATTTAAAAGAGAAGAGAGAACCCCACACAAACTAAAAATACAAACCAAAAAAACGGGGAAAATCTACCTTATATTTTATACTTAACAATAGTCACTAGTTTACAAAGAAATACATGGCTATAATAAAATCAGTACAAAATATTTTTGTAAAATATCACAAAATTTCTGCCATGATAGTTGCATCCTTTGATTAGTAGAGAATATTGCCTTTTCCAAAGCAGATAGATCCCGCATTTCCAACAGTCATTCCCACCTCCAGAGTATAGTTTAACAATAATTGGGCAACGGGGCCAGGTTATTTATTGGATTGCTTACTCCAATTTAGGAAGCACAAATTCCATACTTCATCTCTGCATCTCCTGTTAACTGTGTTGCTCAATCCCTCTGAAATCCGCCACAGATCATAGCTTCAGCTCCCAGGCTATAGAACAGGGTTTCTCAACCTTGGCAACTTCAGACTGTGCAGACTTCAACTCCCAGAATTCCCCATGCTGGCTGGGGAATTCTGGGAGTTGAAGTCCGCACAGTCTGAAGTTGCCAAGGTTGAGAAACACTGCTATAGAAGATTCTCCTTTGGGGGAGATGGGCGGTAGCAAAATTTGAATAATGAATGAATAAATGAATAAAATAAATTCCTAATTCCCTGCTCATATCACTCCTGATTTTCCAGTTCACCTGCCTTGAGATGGTGAAGATGAGAAGGAACACTGGGTTATTCTTTTGGAAATCAGTGAAAGTAAAAAAATAAATATTTAGAACTTGGTGGAATTGCGTAAGTTCCCAAATGGAGGTTGGTGGTGAGAGAGAGCACTAGATCTTGTAATGATTTATTCAGCAGCAGCGTATCGCCTGTTAAAATACCTTTGTGGAAATACCATTTTCTGTCACTGGCTGGACATGGATCTTCCAGTTTTGGACTCCTTTCTGGTGTTCCTTTGGCTTCAAGGAAATTGCCATATTGTCTGAGGCATCTCTCTCTCTCTCTCTCTCTCTCTCTCTTTATTTATTTATTAATTAAATTTATTTCCCACCCATCTCGCGTACGACGACTCTGGGTGGCAAATAGCAATCACTAAAACAGTTCAATATAAGTACCTAGAAATATAAATACATATACAAAATATGCAATATACAATATAACATTCCAGATGGGAAGATCTTAACCTTGGCACCCTCACGGGGCCAACCAACCCCATGAATAACTATCCCCCCTCCCATCCCAGGCCAGGTGGCATAGCCATGTTTTTACCTCCTTCTGAAAGGCCCGGAGAGTGGGGGACTGTAGCTTGTTCCAAAGGGTGAGTGCTATGGCAGAGAAGGCCCTCCTCCCGGGCCCCGCCAAACGACGTTCTTTCATGAACGGGGTCCGTAACATGCCCTCTCCGCCTGACCGGGTGGGACGGGTCGATGTCACGGGGTTGAGGCGGTCCCTCAGGTAACCTGGACCCATGCCATGTAGGGCTTTAAAGGTGATAACCAACACTTCTTGTCTGTCTTTCTGTTGTTTTCTTGCTTAAAGCCAGCGCTGGAAGTTTAGGGCATAAAACACTGCTGATGGCTAATTGAGATATATTTCCGTTTGGATGGCCTAGTTTCAAATGGAAAGTGCATCAGTGGTCAGTCATCCACTGTTTTATTTGACATCACGATGCCCTGCAATATAGCCTGTAATGGCAGTGACGATTGGCAACCCAGAAGGACAAGAAATCAGATGCGCTTGAAGGCTTTAGTTGGCAAATGGCCGAAGAGGAACAACTTGGATTGCATGTTGCAACAATTCTGAATACAACCTTTGAATGTTTGGGGTGTCTGGCAGTTTACGTACTGCTTGCAGTGTTGAAAACTGTGTAGGCGACGCAGCTTCATGTGGCATAGAAAATTGCACTAACCAGAATTGGGTGGGATGTCTGCCTGGCATCTAAATACAGAGAATAAAATAGGTGCAGTTGTAGAGTAACCTAAGATGTGGGAGCAATCCTTGCCTGAAAGGAATGTCCAGTTCTTGGCTTGGTATTTTCCCTACCTTACCTTCATTGGCCCAGTTCAACAGTCATGACCAAACCATGGTTCACTTGCTGCGAATATGTGCTTCATCTTCCATTTGCTTTTTGATCATATTTGATGTGAGGCCCAAGTTGTGTCGACGTGCTTTATTTCAAGACAAGGATTGGAGGTAGGATCAAATGTTGGCTCTTGGATTTGGTTGGGGAGGTCCATACTTCAGTGGCCAACTTAGTAACCATGTTTATGAAAAATGTCAGTGCCCAACTCCTAGCTTTTGAAGCTTGCTCCCTTTCAGAGGAGATTTACTCAACGTTTAAAATGGGATGAAGCAGCTGCCTTACGTCATACCAAGCCAAGATGTGCAGTAACATAAAAGATCATGTTTGTTCCTATGTACAAGGCAAACCATAGTTTCTTTCTCCCTTTGTCAGTTCTGGTGGGAGTCCCAAGAGGTGGCTTCCTACCGTGGGGCCATATTAGGACTACCGTACCAGATCTGGGCTGCAGTGATCTAGATCACCACTAGATGGCAGACAGCATTTCCTGTGTCTCTTCACTGCCATCTGGTGGCTGCATCGGTTTTTGTAGCCCTAGGCAGTATCCCAAATCATGTAGGGTTGATTTTTTTTTTTGTCACACGCTGTACGCCGATACAGCCTGTATCTTGCATCCTGCTAAGTAATCTCCACACTTGAACTGGAGTGTGTTTATTTTCCTCTTAGTGAACACTACGTGCGAACCATTTAGGTGAAATTTGATATCTCTAAGTGGCTGCTTCATTTCACATGCCAGTAAGGTAATGCTCAAGATCCTGCAAGGTAGACTTCAGCGATTCATGGAGCGAGAATTGCCAGATGTACAAGCTGGGTTTAGAAAAGGCAGAGGAACTAGGGACCAAATTGCCAATATTCGCTGGGTAATGGAAAAAGCCAGGGAGTTTCAGAAAAACATCTATTTCTGTTTTATTGACTATTCTAAAGCCTTTGACTGTGTGGACCATAACAAATTGTGGCAAGTTCTTAGTGGTATGGGGATACCAAGTCATCTTGTCTGCCTCCTGAAGAATCTGTATAACGACCAAGTAGCAACAGTAAGAACAGACCATGGAACAACAGACTGGTTTGAGGTTGGGAAAGGAGTACGGCAGGGCTGTATACTCTCACCCTACCTATTTGACTTGTACGCAGAACACATCATGCGACAAGCTGGGCTTGAGGAATCCAAGGCTGGAGTTAAAATCTCTGGAAGAAACATTAACAATCTCAGATATGCAGATGATACCACTTTGATGGCTGAAAGTGAAGAGGAACTGAGGAGCCTTATGATGAAGGTGAAAGAAGAAAGTGCAAAAGCTGGCTTGCAGCTAAACCTCAAAAAAACCAAGATTATGGCAACCAGCTTGATTGATAACTGGCAAATGGAGGGAGAAAATGTAGAAGCAGTGAAAGACTTTGTATTTCTAGGTGCAAAGATTACTGCAGATGCTGACTGCAGTCAGGAAATCAGAAGACGCTTAATCCTTGGGAGAAGAGCAATGACCAATCTCGATAAAATAGTTAAGAGCAGAGACATCACACTGACAACAAAGGCCCGCATAGTTAAAGCAATGGTGTTCCCCGTAGTAACATATGGCCGTGAGAGCTGGACCATAAGGAAGGCTGAGAGAAGGAAGATCGATGCTTTTGAACTGTGGCGTTGGAGGAAAATTCTGAGAGTGCCTTGGACTGCAAGAAGATCAAACCAGTCCATCCTCCAGGAAACAAAGCCAGACTGCTCACTGGAGGGAATGATATTAAAGGCAAAACTGAAATACTTTGGCCACATAATGAGAAGACAGGACATCATGGAGAAGATGCTGATGCTAGGGAGAGTGGAAGGCAAAAGGAAGAGGGGCCGACCAAGGGCAAGATGGATGGATGGATGATATTCTAGAGGGGACGGACTCGTCCCTGGGGGAGCTGGGGGTGTTGACGACCAACAGGAAGCTGTGGCGTGGGCTGGTCCATGAAGTCACGAAGAGTAGGAAGCGACTGAACGAATAAAGAACAAGCGGCTGCTACAGAAGGGCTGGTTCTGAAATACAGCTTCTCTTCACTAAACCCTTAATTCAAGCATGCTGAGTTATTGGAGAGCTTTAGATATAATGATTTTTTTAAAAAAAGAAGCCCTTCTGTATAGTTTGCTCACATGTATATTTCAAGTAGGTTCTTATGGTGAGCCTATCCAAAGAATTCCACCAAGCACGCCTGCGGAATCCATCCTTGAGCTAAGTGATACTTAAGTTAAACGGGTGCAGCATTAGAGGCACTAAAAACATGATGGAAGCTAGGGACGTTGCACTCCGTGGTCTGATGGTGGTCCTCCTGCGCTTTCTCAGTCCTGCTGCAAAGTTTGGGAGGTGTGCATTTGAACCTGTGCAGTGCAGGGAAGTAGGAGATTAGGAAGAACAGGATGAGCATGAAACGTGAAGTTTTCAACAGAATAAAAACAGTACCAATTTTAAATTGAGGGACGCGGTGGCGCTGCGGGTTAAACCGCTGAGCTGTCGATCGGAAGGTCGGTGGTTCGAAACCGCACGGCGGGGTGAGCTCCCGTTGCTCGTCCCAGCTCCTGCGCACCAAGCAGTTCGAAAACATGCAAATGTGAGTAGATTAATTGGTACCGCTTCGGCGGGAAGGTAACGGCGTTCCGTGAGTCATGCTGGCCACATGACCCGGAAGTGTCCCTAGGGACAACGCCGGCTCCAAGGCCTTGAAACGGAGATGAGCACCGCCCCCTAGAGTCGGACTGGACTTTACGTCAAGGGAAACCTTTGTTGTTGTTTATTCGTTTAGTCGCTTCCGACTCTTCGTGACTTCATGGACCAGCCCACGCCAGAGCTTCCTGTCGGTCGTCAACACCCCCAGCTCCCCCAGGGACGAGTCCGTCACCTCTAGAATATCATCCATCCATCTTGCCCTTGGTCGGCCCCTCTTCCTTTTGCCTTCCACTCTCCCTAGCATCAGCATCTTCTCCAGGGTGTCCTGTCTTCTCATTATGTGGCCAAAGTATTTCAGTTTTGCCTTTAATATCATTCCCTCAAGTGAGCAGTCTGGCTTTATTTCCTGGAGGATGGACTGGTTTGATCTCCTTGCAGTCCGAGGCACTCTCAGAATTTTCTCCAACACCACAGTTCAGAAGCATCGATCTTCCTTTGCTCAGCCTTCCTTATGGTCCAGCTCTCGCAGCCATATGTTACTACGGGGAACACCATTGCTTTAACTATGCGGGCCTTTGTTGTCAGTGTGATGTCTCTGCTCTTAACTATTTTATCGAGATTTGTCATTGCTCTTCTTCCAAGGATTAAGCGTCTTCTGATTTCCTGACTGCAGTCAGCATCTGCAGTAATCTTTGCACCTAGGAATACAAAGTCTTTCACTGCTTCTACATTTTCTCCCTCTATTTGCCAGTTATCAATCAAGCTGGTTGCCATAATCTTGGTTTTTTTGAGGTTTAGCTGCAAACCAGCTTTTGCACTTTCTTCTTTCACCTTCATCATAAGGCTCCTCAGTTCCTCTTCACTTTCAGCCATCAAAGTGGTATCATCTGCATATCTGAGATTGTTAATGTTTCTTCCAGAGATTTTAACTCCAGCCTTGGATTCCTCAAGGCCAGCTTGTCGCATGATGTGTTCTGCATACAAGTTGAATAGGTAGGGTGAGAGGATACAGCCCTGCCGTACTCCTTTCCCAATCTTAAACCAGTCTGTTGTTCCATGGTCTGTTCTTACTGTTGCTACTTGGTCGTTATACAGATTCTTCAGGAGGCATACAAGATGACTTGGTATCCCCATACCACTAAGAACTTGCCACAATTTGTTATGGTCCACACAGTCAAAGGCTTTAGAATAGTCAATAAAACAGAAATAGATGTTTTTCTGAAACTCCCTGGCTTTTTCCATTATCCAGCGGATATTGGCAATTTGGTCTCTAGTTCCTCTGCCTTTTCTAAACCCAGCTTGTACGTCTGGCAGTTCTCGCTCCATGAACTGCTGAAGTCTACCTTGCAGGATCTTGAGCATTACCTTACTGGCATGTGAAATGAGTGCCACTGTTCGATAGTTTGAACATTCTTTAGTGTTTCCCTTTTTTGGTATGGGGATATAAGTTGATTTTTTCCAGTCTGATGGCCATTCTTGTGTTTTCCAAATTTGCTGGCATATAGCATGCATTACCTTGACAGCATCATCTTGCAAGGTTTTGAACAGTTCAGCTGGGATGCCGTCATCTCCTGTTGCCTTGTTATTAGCAATGCTTCTTAAGGCCCACTCAACCTCACTCTTCAGGATGTCTGGCTCTAGCTCACCGACCACACTGTCAAAGCTATCCCCGATATTGTTATCCTTCCTATACAGGTTTTCTGTATATTCTTGCCACCTTTTCTTGATCTCTTCTTCTTCTGTTAGGTCCTTGCCATCTTTGTTTTTGATCATACCCATTTTTGCCTGGAATTTACCTCCAATGTTTCTAATTTTCTGGAAGAGGTCTCTTGTCCTTCCTATTCTATTGTCTTCTTCCACTTCCGCGCATTGCTTGTTTAAAAATAATTCCTTATCTCTTCTGGCTAACCTCTGGAATTTTGCATTTAATTGGGCATATCTCTCCCTATCACTGTTGCCTTTTGCTTTCCTTCTTTCTTGGGCTACTTCTAGTGTCTCAGCAGACAGCCATTTTGCCTTCTTGCTTTTCTCTTTCTTTGGGATGTATTTTGTTGCCGCCTCCTGAACAATGCTGCCAACTTCTGTCCAGAGTTCTTCCGGGACCCTATCTACTAAGTCCAGTCCCTTAAATCTATTCTTCACCTCCACTGCATATTCCTTAGGAATATTAGTGAGCTCATATCTAGCTGATCTGTGGGTCTTCCCTAATCTCTTTAGTCTGATCCTAAATTGTGCAAGAAGAAGTTCGTGATCTGAACTACAGTCAGCTCCAGGCCTTGTTTTTACCGACTGTACAGATGTCCGCCACCTTTGGCTGCAAAGGATGTAATCAATCTGATTTCGGTGTTGTCCATCTGGTGAAGTCCATGTATAAAGCCGTCTCTTAGGTTGTTGGAAGAGAGTGTTTGTTATGCAGAGTGAATTGTCTTGGCAAAATTCTATCAGCCTGTGTCCTGCTTCGTTTTGTTCTCCCAGGCCATACTTACCTGTAATTCGAGGTGTCATTTGACTGCCCACCTTAGCATTCCAGTCTCCTGTGATGAAAATAACATCTCTTTTAGGCGTGTTGTCCAGTAGGTGCTGCAGATCCTCATAGAACTGCTCTACTTCAGCTTCTTCAGCATTTGTGGTTGGGGCGTATATTTGGATCACTGTGATGTTAGATGGCTTGCCCTGAATTCGAATTGAGATCATTCTATCATTTTTTGGGTTGTATCCAAGCACTGCTTTAGCCACTTTACTATTAATTATGAAGGCTACTCCATTTCTTCTGTGGTCCTCTTGTCCGCAGTAGTAGATCTGGTGGTCATTTGATGTGAAGTGGCCCATTCCAGTCCATTTCAGTTCACTGACGCCCAGAATGTCTATCTTTAATCTTGACATCTCACCAATAACCACATCCAATTTGCCCTGGCTCATAGATCTTACATTCCAGGTTCCAATGGTGTGTTGATCCTTAGAACATCGGATTCGCCGTTCACCACCAGCACTGTCGGCTGCTAGCCGTCCTTTCGGCTTTGAGCTAGCTGCGTCATCACGTCTGGGGCTAGTTGAGCTCATCCTCTGTTCCTCCCCAGTAGCATTTTGACCATCTTCCGACCTGGGGGTCTCATCTTCCGATGGTATACCGACATATCTCTGGTTGTACTGATCCATTTAGTTTTCACGGCAAGAATACTGGGGTGGGTTGCCATTACCTTCCCCAGGGATCGCATTTGGTCTGACCTCTCTGTCATGACCTTCCCGTCTTGGGTGGCCCTTCACGGTTTAGCTCATGGCATCATTGAGGTGCTCAAGCTCCAGCACCACGACAAGGTAACGATCCTTTGCTGAAGGGGAAACCTTTACCTTTACCTTAATTTTAAATTGAAGAGAAAAAGAATCTCTGTGTGGAGTTCTGATGTAATGCTGATAACGCAAGGGTTATGAGAGTTAGCAACCGTGGCACTTAGCGATGGAGTTGCCGGTCCCAAATGTGGTCGCTAAGTGAGGACTACCTAGTCCTCACTTAACGACCACAGTTCGGACCAGAATTCTGGTTGCTAAGCAAAGCAGTCATTAACTGAATCCAACCCGATTTTACGACCTTCTTTTTGCGGCAGTTGTTAAGCAAATCACCATGAGCATTAAGCAAACCATGTGGTCGTTAAGCAGATCACACAGTTCCCCATTGATTTTGCTTGCCAAAAGCCGGCCAGGAAGGTTGAAAATGGCAATCACGTGACTGCAGGACATTGCGATGGTCATAAATGCGAACCAGTTGCCAAGCACCCAAATTGTGATCATGTGACTGCGGAGATGCTGCAATGGCCATAAATGTAAGGACCGGTCATAAGTCAGTTGTTTCAGCGCTGTCATTAGCCTGAACCATCACTAAACGAATGGTTGTTAAGCGAGGACTACCTGTATGCTGTAGGGCAATGAAACAAACTCTTGAAGTGCAAATTCTGAAGTTCTGGGGAGGAATCAGCATCAGGGCAGTGGACAAGTTAATGGAAGAATGTTTTATTTGTTCTGAATTGAGTATTTTTCACAGACAAGAGTTGCGGGGGGGTTGGTGGAGGATGACTCAGAAACTTGCTGGAAGGGATTCAAGATGGTGACAGAGTGACAATTCTTTAATGAACTCTTAACGTTATTTATTCTAAACTTGCTATCAGCTTTCCAATGCCACTTAGGGTTTTGCACCGTTGGTGCAAAATTGAGGTCAGGGTCCAGCGTTTTGTGTACATTTAGTAACAGGGCAAGTCCTGGGGGGAAATAAAAATAGAAATGGAAGGCTGATTAATTCTAGGGGTTAATCTGCGCTTCTTCTTCAGGTCTAAATGAAATAATCGAAACAAACTTGTCCTTCAACAACGAAGGGATCTTTTTAATCCTTAAAGGACAGCCCTGAAACTGGAAGGTGCCTCTTTTTCCTGCATAATTAGGAACTGAGGCCCAATGCATTTATTTCCCTTTAAAGAACAGGAACAGACCTGCTGCCAGGAGGTACCTTATCCCTTTGATACATCTGAAGATAATTTTATAACAAGTGTATTTTGGTGCTGGGATTTGTGTGGTTGTGCGCGCGCGCACGTCTGCTGCAGCTGTGCAGTAAAGAATAAATCGCAGGGTAGGCTAAGAGGCCTTGAATTGCGGCCAAGTGCATTGATCAGTTCTGACAGCTTCTCCTTGTGTAGTCGTGCAAGCTAAAGCGATGTGACAGCCACCAGGACGATGGGCACTTTCTCAGTGGAGCTGCAGAGAATGGGAGATGTTCAGTCATGAAGCCTTACTAATGAACTCCAAAGGGAGGGGAAAAAAAACCCACTCTGGTATCCGTTGAGCTGCTCTGATTTTGTTCTTATTTCCATTTAAAAAAAAAAAGGAGGAAGTGTTCATAAATGCAATATTGTAAGCATAATTATCTTAATGCTGCTAGTTCATCCCGACCGACTTTCACTGGGGGTAGCTTAATGCAGTTCAAAGCACAGTTTATACCAGCTGGAGTTGTGTGGGTGATTTGGCTGTTCGTCTTGGCCGAAAAGGGAAGTGTGGGTTGGCTTGCTAGGATATGGGGGGTCAATGAACCTTTGCAGACCACCATTTGCTCTAAGTATGGTTTGCCAGTATGTATGAATTTCCTGGCTGTTAAAGGATTAAAACCATTGCTCTCCTCTTAAAAGAGGCAGGAGTGAGCTTATGAAGTTGGGTCTTATTCAAATGAGAAATTAAGGCAAAGTATCAGTCTTCATAGCCTCATGTGGCACAGAGTGGTAGGTGGCGGTACTGTAACCAAAACTCTCCCCACGACCCGAGTTTGATCCCAGCGGAAGCTGGATTCTCTCTCGGGTAGCCAGCTCAGGTCGACTCAGCCTTCCATCCTTCCGAGATCGGTGAAATGAGCACCCAGCTTGCTGGGGAAGGGGACGACCAGGGAAGGCAATGGCAAGCCACCCTGCTATAGTCTGCCCAGAAAACATCGCAAAAGCGGCATCCTCCCAGAGGGTCAGACATGACTCGGTGCTTGCACAGGGGTCCTTTCATCACATCATCAGTCTTTATAGCATGGTATGAGCCTTTGATGCAGTTAAGGTGAGCCACAGTTTCATGTTGCATCTAAAAGAGGCCTTTCTCGACCTTTTGACCCTGGAGGAACCCTTGAAATATTTCTCAGGCCACGGGGAACCCCTGCACCTTCAGGCTCAAATAGAGGGCAGAAGTTACAAAACGATTATATTTGTTTTGTGGGTAGGCCTGTAGGTGTGCATTAAAAGTCTTCTTAAACTAAAAATAAAGAATGAAACTCGCCTCTTTAATGTGAAGTTCCCTGAGTTGGAGATAATTTTTTAAATAGATTGTGATCTCCCAGGGAACCCCTCGTGACCTCCTGTGGAACCCGAGGGTGCCACGGAACCGTGGTTGAGAAACCCTGGTCTAAAATCATCCACTCTTTTTCTTGGGAATTCCCTTGGTCCTGACACCTCCCCCTATCCTCTTCTTTTGTCCCAAGGTGGAGCTGAGTTGTCCTAAAGAGATGGCATGGAAAGTCAACATGTATCGGGGTTATTTGGCCATTTGCCACCCTGACGAACAGCAGCTTAACTTCATTGAGCGCCTGGTGGAAATGGCCAGCGGGCTGGCTATCCGGGAGTGGCGAAGGCTTCCGCAGGTGGTTTCCCACGTCCACACGCCACTTCTTCAGGTAAGACAGGCTGATCTCCGGAGATGCCCAATTCTTTTGCAGGTGGGTCACTTTAACCACCAAATGAGAGAGCTAATAATGAAATATGGAGGGTTTTTATCTCATATTTTTGCAAAAATCATTCTGGGATATTTGCCTTTCCTTAACCAGGTAGGGAAAAGAATGCAGAGTAGGGCTTATGAAATTCTTTCTTTAATAAGGCTCAGAAAGAAGGTGGGAGAGAGGCTTAGAATGGGGCGCTTGTCAACTTCCCAAGCTGCTGCCCTATTTTGTCTCCTCTGGGAATGCATTGGGATATTTTTTTTTCTGGAATTCTTCTCTCTGCACCGCCTGGCCAGATCTGGCTTTGATATCAAACTTTCTTTTGATGGGGGGTCCCCCCCCACCAAATTTGGTTCAGTTCTGCTCTGTTTTTGGAGTCTCATCTTGCTGGTGGACAGATGGATCAGGAGTATCCTATTGGGTTGGAAAGATGTTTGTTTATTGATGGTCCAAGATGATCATAAAAAATAAAATACAGCAAATATATTGAATAAAAGAAATTACGTAACATTAAAAAAAACCTGAAACAGTTAATCATGTTAATCAATTAGGTGATTTCTAAAAGCCATGGCTATCAATAGGAATTTGGTAACCTCCTTAGAAGTCTCTGAGAATTGATCACATCAATTGATCACATCTTCTTTTAAGAGCAGTAATCTCATCATTACAGGAAATCAGGAACACCTTTTATGACTAACAAATTTTATTAAAAGGCATAAGCTTTTGCGAGCTGTATCTCACTTGTTCAGATACATCAGCCTAACCCAGTGTTTCTCAACCATGGCAGCTTTAAGATGCACGGACTTCAACTCCCAGAATTCCCCAGCCAGCATGCTGGCTGGGGAATTCTGGGAGTTGAAGTCCGTGCATCTTAAAGCTGCCAAGGTTGAAAAACACTGATCTAGGCTCTCTGTGCATCTGATGAAGTAAGCCACAGCTCACAAAAGTGTGTGCCTTTTAGTAAAATGCATTGGTTGGTAGAAATGCTACCAGATCCCTGATACTTTGCCATCATATTCCAACATGGTTCTTCTCCTGCAATACTCACAGGAACAACTGAAATTACTGATAATTGGAACTGTGTGCTCAATCGCCATTGGGTGTATAATGGGCATTACAACAGCATGCAGGACACAGGTTCAAATTCTGTCTCCAAGCGCAGATGGTTTTCTTACGGAAGGAGCGTCTATTCGCCAATTGTCATCCTAATGGGTCATTCTCTAGTTTGCGGAAATGTGGTATCTTTCTCTTGAAGTCACCAGGGTTGGCTGCAAGGAATCCTTGGAGAGCTCAATAGGGGGGGAAAAAATCCCAGTTCTTTTATACTCTGATGCATAAACCTCCTTGAGCTGTGAAGTGGTCGCTGGGCCATGAAGTTACTGAATGATGCCCCTGGAGTTCATGGCAGAACAAGTACTACTGAAAGGGAGAAGAAGGATGCCATAGCAGGGATCAATTAGGGGACTTTTTCCTGACCTGGCAGCCGGGTGTGAAAGATGTCTTGCTTTCTTGCCTTCTCTTAAGCCTTTTCAGACCATTTTTTAGGTACACATATTAGGCTATGTTTCCCGTCCTTGGCCAGTCCCCAGTGTGAAGACTTCAACTCCCAGAATTCCCTGTTACACATGGCCCACGCTGAGCATTCTGGGAGTTGAAGCCCATCCATTTGGAAGCTGGCAAAGTTGGGGAAGTACGTGCTAAGCTATCATGCAGTTGGCTTGATCTTAGCATGCAATACCAAACCAGCTGTTTTGATTTGTGGACTATGATTTATAGCTTAGCGCAGCCTTTCTCAACCTCCTGGAGGAACCCTTGAAATATTTTTCCGGCCTTGGGGAACCCCTGCCGATTCAGGCTCAGATCTAGGCCAGAAGTTAAAAAATTATTATGTTCGTTTCATGGGTATATATGCATTCACAGTGTTTTCAAACTAAAAACGAAGAATGAAACTTACCTCTTTGATGTGAAGTTGCCCAATTTTGAAATTGTTTTTTAAATAAATTGTGATTTCCCAGGGAACCCCTAGTGGCCTCTTGCAGAACCCGAGGGTGCCACGGAACTCTGATTGAGAAGCCCTGGCTTAGTGGGTTCTTTGAAATTATTTGTGGTTTACTCAACAAAGTTTGGTTAAACCGTTGGTGGCTAAGCCTGATGGACGACCTCAATCATTTTCTCATGTGAGATTGCTTAGGTGGGCTGTGAATGACAAGTTAGCAACATGGCAATAAAGCTACTCAGCAGTAATTACTTTTTTCTAGATCAGATAATGGGTGATTAAGTACCTGCTTGAAAATTAAATTTATATGATGAATGGGGTAGGAAGAAGGTGAAATTCTTGTGGAAGCTGATACCACGGCAATTATGGGTGGGAGTGGGGGTCGGAGAAAGAGGCTGCCTTGCCTAATTTATTTTATTTTCAGAGGTCCGTGCCAGAAGCGTGGCCTAACTTTTGGGGTATGAGAGACAGTTACTTGAGTTAGTTGATTAATAGCTCATACAAGTGTTACCTTTTACAAAGGAGGTCTGCAAATGGCTTACATTGGTTTACTGTCTCTGCGGGATTTACATTCCAGCAAAGTTTTTAGGTCCACTGGAGCTTAACTCTGTGCTATGTAGGGGTCTCTCGAGCTGCTGGTTTCTGTGCCTAGCAAGTACTGGAATTTGTTAAGATGTGTTCGAAATAAGCAAATACAGAATGTACAGTGATGAGCATGTTGGACTAGGAGATTTGGGGTCAGATCCCCATTTGGTTATACCGTATGGCGTCTGCAGGGTAATCTTCAACTGGTCATGTGCCTGTTTGCACACAAGCCCTGGTGTGGGCTATGCTTAGTATGATGCTGGAACCCAGCTACGTTGCCTATAGTAAATAAGGCTTCCTTCCCGAGAGTTCAAGAACCCACATTTTTAAATTTTCCTAACCTTCCTCCCCTTCCCCTTCTTCCTCCTCCTCCTCTTCTTCTCCTTCTTCTTCTTACTCTTCCTCCCCTCCCCTTCCCCTTCCCCTTCCTCCCCCTTCCCCATTCCTCCCCCTTCCTCCCCTCCCCTCTTCTTCCCCTTCCCCCTTCCCCCTCCCCTTCCTCCTCCTCCCCCTTCCCCTCCCCCTCCTCCTCGTCTTCATCATCGTCGTCTTCCCAGGCTGCCCAGCAGATCATTGAACTTCAAGAAGCTGCCCAAATCAATGCAGGGCTGCAGCCGGCCAATCTCGGGCGGAACAACAGCCTGCACGACATGAAAACCGTGGTGAAGACCTGGCGGAACAGGCTGCCCATCGTGTCAGATGACTTGTCTCACTGGAGCAGCATCTTCATGTGGCGGCAGCATCATTATCAAGGTGGGCCCCCCTCCGGAGGGGCCTCAGCTCCTTCTTCAGAAAGTTCATTGGTGCAACATCTTGCTGAGACCCTCTTTGGGAGGCCGAAAGGAAACAACGCCACTTGGTGGGGTTTTAAAATTCTGTTCTGGGGAAGCTTGTCTGGGAAATCAAACCTCGGGATCAACAAGCTCTGTGCGAAGCTGGGGCTTAGCGATGTGAAACCCTCTTTTTTCCAAACCCGTTTAAGGAGAGGCACTGATGTGTATTTAACGGCACACATCAAATGGGACGATGACACATTCCTAACTAAGTCGGGGTGGGGATGCAAGGATTTTTATTCTGGTTTTGAACCAAAGTATTTTCAAAGCAGCTTAACCGTAGATCAGTGCAAACGAAAGTGGCCGAAAACAATAGAACAGAAAGGCTGAAATAAAATGAGCGCTGAGGACTAAAAGAACAGCTTAAACGCTGGAAGTGTAAAAGGGCAGCTCATTAGCGCCTAAAGGCAGATGCTTTCAGTTTCAAGGAAGTTTCAGTTTCCGTGGAAAGGGTGCTTCGTAGATGAGGCCCTTACCTGTTTAATCTCCTATAACAAGGATACCCACAGCGAGTCCTTTGATTATTAAGATGCTCAGGCCAGTACAGATCTGAAAAGGTGAACCTTCAGGTACTCACGTTTCAAGTCCTTTAATGGTTGAGACCAGCGCTTGGAATTTTGCTTTCCCAGGAGGAGAGATCCTGATGAGTAATTCTTTATTTCAGAGTATCCAGTCTTTCCCTGTGGGATGGGGCCACCTGTAGGATATAGGAGAATGAAGTGGAGAACCTTGCCCGAGAGGGGGTCAGCCCCTTTAGGTAGACCAGACCAGGAAATCCACTCCACAGGAAAGCTAAAACTACTTTTATTGAGATTGGCTAGAATAACCGAATCTTGCAAGTCAGACTTCACTGGACCTCTTCCCCTTTCTTATACTCCAGGATGGTGTCTGCCTGAGTAGCTTCTGAATATTATCTCATTTCCCTGGATTTAAAAAACGTTTCAGTCCCTTTTGCCTAGATGATGGTTCTTGCATATTTCCATCAAGGTCTTCTTCCATCCTCTCTAGAGTGGGGTCCCAGATATTGCTGAAGTAGATCTTCCTGCAGCCTGCACCATTGGCCATGCTTTGCAAGGCTGCTGTGAGTTGGTCATCCGCATCGGCAGGGTGGCAGATTCTCTACCCCTGTTTTAGCCATCCTTGCTAAACATATATGGTCAGAGGCAAGAGTGCTATGAGATGAAGAGATAGGAGCACCAGGACCTGCTTTCTACTCAATCAGTTCTTGGACTTCTCTAGCAGAGGACTTTCAGTGATGACAGAAGCTCTTCAGGGGTTTAGGAAGAGTTTTCCAGATCCGCATCTGAGACCTCTTGCATGCCAAGTGTCTTGCCACTAAGTCTAGTGGGAAGGCACCTGAACCAGGAGCATTGCTGAAGTTAAGTGAATCTGGATTTTGGGGTGTCCTTCCTCTGACAAGGACTGGAACACTTAGGAGACCTCACAAGAAAATCCAAGACCGTCTGATAAGTTATATTTTTAAAGACAGGGAGATGTAACCAAAGAATTATCAGCAACTCTTTTGATTCAAGAACTAGTCTTATGCATAGACAATTTTTTTTTAAAACCTCCTTGCATTTTGTTTTTCTTCTTATCCTGTATAATAGACTGCCAGGTCCTTTCTTTTGAATCGCCTGGCCTATTTTCATCTGTGCTTAGTGTTTGCGTTAGGGATGCGGTGGCGCTGCAGGTTAAACCGCTGAGCTTGCCGATCGGAAGGTCAGTGGTTTGAATCCGCGTGACGGGGTGAGCTCCCATTGCTAGTCCCAGCTCCTGCCAACCTAGCAGTTCGAAAACATGCAAATGTGAGTAGATTAATAGGTACCACTTCGGTGGGCAGGTAATGGCGTTCTGTGACTGTCATGCTGGCCACATGACCACGGAAGTGTCTACGGACAAACGCCGGCTCTTCGGCTTTGAAACGGAGATGAGCACCGCCCCCTAGAGTCGGACACGACTGGACTTCATGTCAAGGGAAACCTTTACCTTTACCTTAGTGTTTGCAGTGGCCGAATTTCCACTTATCTTGTTTTTTACTGATAGTGTGAGAACTCAGTTTCATCCCTGTTTATGCCACTTCGGGTACCATCATAGAAGGAGGACAGGATATATATGCTGTAATTGGGGAACATAGATAACTTATGTTCATTCTGTGTTTTGTTTTGTTTTTTTAAATACTCTCTATCGCTTTTCTAGCCATCGTAAGTGCCTATGAGAACAGTACTCAACATGATCCTAGTTCCAACAATGCCATGCTGGGAGTCCACGCATCGGCCTCAGCGATTATCCAGTACGGCAAGATTGCTCGGAAACAGGGTCTGGTCAACGTAGCCTTGGACATCTTGAGCCGCATTCACACCATTCCAACTGTGCCCATTGTGGATTGCTTCCAGAAGATTCGGCAGCAAGTCAAATGCTACCTCCAGCTTGCTGGTGTGATGGGCAAAAACGAATGCATGCAGGTATAGCAGCCATGTTCTAGACCAGTGTTTCTCAACCTCAGCAACTGTAAGATGGGCAGACTTCAACTCCCAGGGAATTCTGGGAGTTGAAGTCCACCCATCTTAAAGTTGCTGAGGTTGAGAAACACTGTTCTGGACTATGTGCAATATTTTTCAGGGCACATGCCATTAATCCCTGATTTGCTGAATAACCCTAGTGGTCTGGTTTGCATATAACATTGAACCATGGTTTACAAACATGTTGAACTAAGCTAAAAGCAGACACATCACATTTTGCTTAACAGGATGTGTGAACACAGCCGATGGGGGTCTCTCCTGGTCCAGTGGAATGGAGGGTTGTATTGGGGTCTAGTTTTTGAGAAGCAGAGAATGGGATTAAGAATTCAGCATAGAAGAAGAAAGGGGTTTTGATAAAAATGCAGAGACCGTTTCAGCTTGGAGCTAAAATCCATTACAGCAGGGGGAGGGCAAAAAAGGGGTGGGCATCCTGAAACTCAGCTTCAAATTAAACAGCCCAAATAACACGAGAGACTGCTCAAGAGAATAAAACACAAGCCATGCATTGTGATTAGCGGTTTGCATTTAAATTATATCCTTAGGGATGCAGGATACCAGATCAGACTAATGGTCCTTATAGCTTAATATTGTCAACACTGATTGGCCCAGAATTTCAAGCAGGCTTTTTCTCTGGTCTGCCTGGGGATGTCAGAAGTTGATCTTCAATCTCTTAGTTCAGGAGCCCATTGATCCATAATGCTATGCAGATGCCCAGAATCCCATCTTTAAGTAGGATGATTGTTTTTGGAGAGAAATTCCAAAGGCTGCTCCTGTAGCAAAGTAGTATGAAGCTGTCCTTCCACACATATGTTCATATATAAGGATACTAATGCAAAAAAGGAACATTGGTCTTATACAGGTAGTCCTCGCTTAACAACCATTTGTTTAGTGACAGCTCAGACTTACAGTGGTGCTGAAAAAACTGACTTATGACTGGAACTTACACTTACGACCGTTGCAGCGTCACTGCGGTCATGTGATCACGATTTGGGTGCTTGGCAACCGGTTCACATTTATGACTGTCGCAGCATCCCACAGTCACGTGATTGCCATTTTTTACCTTTCCAACTGGCTTCTGGCAAGCAAAATCAATAGGGAACCACATGATTTGTTTAAAGACCACATGGTTTGCTTAATGCCCATGGTGTTTCACTTAACGACTGCTGTAAAAAAGGTTGTAAAATTGGGTCAGATTCGTTTAACGGCCGCTTTGCTTGGCAACCAAAATGCCAGTCTCAATTGTGGTCGTTAAGTGAGGGCTACCTGTACTGTGAAGTCCTGAGTTTTGAAACATCTTAATATGTCTTTGTCTGACTGATACATCTCTTTGCAAACCTTGCTGTGTCCAAATCTGTCCGATAGGGCCTGGAAGTGATCGAGTCCACAAATCTGAAGTATTTCACCAAGGAAATGACTGCTGAGTTCTACGCATTGAAGGGGATGTTTTTAGCTCAGATTAACAAGTACGTATGTTGGGTAAAATGTTGCAGTAACATCTGAGAACGCGTATAAACCACACACACAGACGAAGCTTTGTTTCGTTCCCTTAATTCCAAAGGCTTTATGTGCAAAGTGAGAGCTTCAGTGCGGGCCGTGCATAATAATAGTAATAATAATTATCAGCTGCACCCTACTCAGTGCCGTAGAAAGATTGACGGGTCCTACTCACTCCTTTGTTTAGCCTTTTAATTGTACTTCAGTTAAAATTCGATGTTATAGAGGACCAATTTGCTTTCTCTCTTCGTTCTGGAACAGCCTTGACTGAGGTGGGTTACAAAAGAGATACCAGGTTAGTGTCTGTTTGTAATTAATATTAGCCCTTTAAGCAGTTGAAACTACAAGTAAATCACTACTGGAAATTTGCTGGTTTCTTTCTTTGTCAGATGTATCCAGCTGCCCATCTCACACACATTAGTTAAGGAGCAGTAGTTCCTTTAGGCCAGAGATGCAGAAAATGCCAACAGGAACCCGAGATCCCTTCTTTTGACCTCGGGATATCCATGGGAGATGGGGTGGAGGTTGTCAGAAAAAGCCGAGGTGGTGGTTACGACCTTTTAAAAATTGTTTTTAATTGAAACGCTTTCCTTTTTTATATGCGTACATTTGTTTTGTGATGTCCAATTGCAGCCTCCTTTCTTCTAATTGGAACCCGTCCAGTTTTAGTTCTGTCCTCTGGAGCAATTCCGAACAATTCTGTCCTGTCTTCTACTGTACATGCCAGCTGTGATGGGTTCCCATCATGGCCTGTTGCGTATGGCTAGGTTCCCACTCCACAGCTGATTCTAGACCACCTGGCCCTTTTTCGCCTAGTCTAGCGTGTTGGGCGAATGCTGTCATTTTGAAATCTCTCTGGGTTCAGTGATGCTTACAAGGAAATGCACACAGAACTGGAGAAGTTAAATGCTGTTCAGCTTCCTTTAATGGGTTGGGGCTCACCAGCAGGATGCAATCAGTTTAAGGTGGCTTTCTCCAACGGCACCTCTTTTTCCCCCTTAAAAATGGATGATAAATAATAAGTAATGATTTTAAGAAGGGGAGGGGGAGAGGAATGGATGGAGAGGGAGCGTATGTAAAAAATCTGCTTTGGTGATATTCATCTGTATCTCCATAAACTCATGCTTATTGGCCTTTCCTCAGAAGACTGTGCTAAAAGTATTAAGAAATTTCCCCGGTGGGATTGCTCAGCCTTTCTCTTTAGAAGGAGATTTATGTAGATTTAAACCAATGAGCTTGCAGTGCAGTATGTAGTGTCTAGTCCCATGACAGGACAGGAACCAGATCTTGGTGGAAGGAGAAGAGGATGTGAGGGAGAAATACCTATTATTCTGATGACACATTGTGCACATGATCGGGTCACCCTGGTTGTGTGACTGATGGGGAGTGCAAAATCCACAAAAGTTAAGAGTGAGCATCGGAAGAACCTGCACGGAGCTAGCACAGGGTGGAGATGGGTTGTCACAAAACTTGACTAGTGGGCTAGGCCTCTAGGATGCTTCTGACTATTTTTAAAGTTTATTTTATTTACTTACCACATTTGTACAGAATAGCCGCCCATCTCACCTAGTGACTCTGGGCGGCGTACATCGTAAGACAAAATAGAAGTAAAATACAGAAAACCCGACAAACCCACAATTTAAATTAAAAACAAAGTGAAGAACAAAATGGCAGCCAGCACACAGAGAGTGCATCAGTTAACGATCCCATAATCATCTGGCAGGCTCCGCTCTACCATGGGATCCCCAAACTCGTTGTTTTGAGGGCCTTCCGGAAGGCCCTTGATGATAGAGGCTGGGACTGTGCTTTACAGCCTGTGAATTTCCAATTTAGGGTTTGTTTGTTTGTTTGAATTAATAGAACCTTTGAAGAAAGCCAGCTCAGCCCTCTGTACACCGATTATGCGCTCTTGTTTCGGGCCCCTTAACATCTTTCTGGAAAGGCAACCCATCCTCCCTTTTTTTCCCCTTCAAAAAACCTCACGGCCAAGCTGCGAGACGGCCCTGGGCCTGCTTCTGTGCTGCCGGGTTTTCAGAACCCCTCCATGCTGAACTGGAAGCAGAGTTGAGCCTGTAGTCAATGCCATTTGCAGTCCTTGAAGAGGAGGGACTTTAAAATGGGTGGGGGGGATTCACCTGTTGTCCAGACACACTGCTTAGCATCACAGTGGCATAGGGTAGGAGCATTTTAAATCAGGAAAACGGGATTAGTTGAGCAGAAAAGTGCAGTAGCCTCTTTCTTGTTAAAGAACTTGGTGAGCATGTTCAGAAGTTTCCTCTGCAGAGGAAGTGGGGTTAAATAATTTAGATGACCTGCCTACCGGCAAGGTTTTGGACCAAATACAGTCTTCAAATGCCAGCTTCACTTTGTCTCTTGTCAAAAATGAAGCGGGAAAAAAGGACATACAGGGAATCGGGGATCTGGGGTTTCTCTACCGTATTTTCAAGATGTTTGCTCAGACCAAGATTGAGTTGTGATCCTTGCCTGTCCGTTGGAAGACCTGGGATTGAAAGATCATTTGGATAGATGGCTGGGTCAGGTCAGTTTTGCCAGCCATGTGGCTTGGAGGCTGTAGGAGGGTAAAGAGTTATCAGAAGCCTTCGTGATAGATAACCCCGGACGAGAGGCGAAAACAGAAGAAGCAGTGGCTGGAAGACAAATCCCTTTGTTAGCAGTTGAAAGGAGAAATATGGCAAGCCATTTATCAGCTATTTTCCTTTGGTAATAAGCTGTAAGGCTTTGCAGAGTCTGGGATGCTGAAAGCTGTTAGCCAAAAAGATGAAGACGAAGGTGAAAACCAAGCCCAGTAATACAGAGGCTAATTAGCTGTTTAATAAGCTATTTGACAGATAGGCTTATTTTCCATTTGGCAGTGTTTTTTCACCCAATCCCATCCGTTGTTTCTTTTTTAACCACTGCAGGCAGATAACTGGGCCGTCCTAAATTAAGTAAACTGGGCTGCTTCTGATGCTGCACCAATGCTGAAGGGAGCAGAAAGTGGAAATGGGTTCTTTTTTCCTGAAACGAAGAGAGCTGTGCAGGTGTTTGAGGCAGGAGCTTTGCAGTTGCTGTGAGATTGCTTGGAGGGGTTGCACATTTTTCTGGATTGGCCTGTGCAAGCAGTTGCCGATGCTGAGATACAAGTAGCGCAGATTAGCCCATCCGTGGTTCTAGTAGGTGTAAAGATGGTAGCTGTGGCCAAGGAGGAAGGTGAAAACTTCTACTTCTTCCTTCCTCCTCACTCCCCTTTCTACATTGTGAAGTGAACCCATTATTTTTCAGCCTGAAAGATGCAACAGTTGTTTGGATTTTTGGACTGTCCAGTTCCATCATTCTCTTCTCTGTGCCCAGCAAATATCCTTCCCTGTCGTGTTCTCCCCAGGTCTGAAGAGGCCAACAAGGCTTTCTCGGCAGCAGTGCAGATGCATGATGTGTTAGTGAAGGCCTGGGCCATGTGGGGCGATTACCTGGAGAACATCTTTGTGAAGGAGCGTCAGCTGCACCTCGGGGTGTCGGCGCTTACTTGCTACCTGCATGCCTGCCGGCACCAGAATGAAAGCAAATCCCGGAAGTATTTAGCAAAGGTGAGTGTTTTCTTTCGGAGACAAAACCACCTGAAAGACAGAGGTGGGCAGTTTCTTTCTTGTGGAGTTCTTGGTGTTCTCTGAGTTTGGTTGTTGGCTTGCAGATGTTTCATTACCTGACTGGATGACATCGCCACTGCTAGTGAATGAGGTCACCTAGTCGGGCTACCTAGTCAAGCTGATGATTGTCCCTAGTTAGGTAATGAAACATCTGCAAGCCAACCACCCAGCTCAGAGAGCACCAAGGACTCCACAGTTCAACCCTGAGCTACAGATGTTCTCTTCTGTGGGAGTCTGTTTCTTTCATCTTTGTCGAGGCAGGAAAAGGAAAGAGAAAATAAGTTTTGCCCTGTTGCTGCATAACAACTGAGCTATTTAAGCCAGAATAGGTGGGACGGCTTAGCCCACCCAATCAGAAATGGGTCTTCTTGAAATAAGGGAGCAAGTTGCCAAATAATCACAGTACCTTTTTCTTATTATTATTACTGCTACTACACCCACTACTATTTACGCACAGTCCACCAGATAGTTCAGACTGGGTATGATACTTTAGGTTATCAGTTCCTTCCCAAGGATCTAGGATATTGTCAGTCTTGTGAGGTAGTCCAGACAGGAAGCACGCCCAGATGAGCTAATTCAACTTTACTGTAAGGTTACATTAACAGAATCTTGCAAGTCTGAAAGTACAGTTCTTCCCCCTCTTGTCTTTACAGTCCAAGAAACTAGGGAAGGTCCCTTCTGAGATGTTTGCCATGTCCACATTGCTGCTGCGGGCTCAGCTGCCTCTTATCTGTATAGCCTGTGGCTCTTCCTCCTGTCTCCCAAGGTCATTCCCACAGACCATTACAACAAATAATACTGCAGTAAATCTTGAGTTAACACATGTTGATGCAACAGAATTAGGCTGACTCTTATGCCACCGTTGCCATGGCTGCAGCTCTTCCCCCAACTCCCAAGGTCATTCCCACATACCATTACAGATAGTTAAGGAGATTGTAATATATGCGCTGCTCCAAGTAATGCAACTTTTTGTAATTGAAGAGTTGAGATTCTGTCCATTCATCTGGTGTCCAAGTGCCTTTTCGGATCTTTGGGATGGCACCAAGCACTCCAGCCATTACTGGTGCCATTATAACTTTCTTTTTCCACATTCACTTGATCTCTCTTTGAAGGTCTTCATATTTTCCTGTTTTTTTCTCATTGTTTCTCCTCCTCCTCCTCCTATTTTGTGGTTTGTTTCAGGTTCTTTGGCTCCTGAGCTTTGATGATGACAAGAATACCCTGGCTGATGCTGTGGACAAGTACTGCATCGGAGTCCCGCCCATCCAATGGCTGGCTTGGATCCCACAGCTCTTAACCTGCTTGGTTGGATCAGAAGGAAAACTCCTCTTGAACCTTATTAGTCAGGTATGGAGATGTAGGAAGGGGATGAACCATGGTTTGATGGCTAATGGTCTTGTATTTTTGGGATGGAATTTTCTGGGGTTCTTGCAGGAAAAAGGGGTTGCTAGGAGGCTGCCTGGGGACTTTTGCTGTTTTCAAAATGACGGTTTTACCCTTGACTAATATTAAAGAGGCCTTTCTGAATTCTGTCTTGTTCTCACTTCTTGGGTTGCCAGCCACGTGGGGCTTTAAACCACCACGTGATCCCAAAATTCCAGCTGTAATCCATACCCCTGTCCCACATGGTGCAGATGGTGCAAGGGTTGGGAAGGAAAACCACTTGTCATAGATTCTCATATCATAACATCTGATCAAATGTATTCTTTTGTTTCATGGACACCAAAGTTTATACCAGTGTTTCTCAACCTCGGCAACTTGAAGATATGTGGACTTCAGCTCCCAGAGTTCTCCAAGCTGGCTGGAGAATTCTAAGAGTTGAAATCCATACATCTTCAAGTTGCCAAGGTTGAGAAACACTGGTTTATACTTTTAAAGACAAAAGTGCCATGTTGATGTCAATTCAGCATCTTACCTTACCTTACCCCACTTCTCTTCCTCCCCCTTCTTTTCTGGAAGAAAACCACTTGCTAATTGTGCTTTTCCCCTTTCCATTCGGTGGCCATTCTTCACCTTTAGTGCACAGTTTTTGCTGAATAAGGTTCCACTCTAATGAGCCTGACTAATACAAAGCACACAATTTATTGGGAATTTGCAGCCTTATTTAAAGACTAGGTATCCTTTTTGAGTTTCTCCCTTTTATGATTAGCATATATAACATCTTTTTAGCATCCTTGCCAACCTTGTGTTATGCAGATATCTGGCATATTGGGTACTACAGCAGAACCTTTCTCAGCTTCCTCTTTTAAGCACATCAGGAAATGTGTCCATGCAGAGGAAGCAGAGGGTGTTTAGACGATGCCCTCTGTTTCCATCTGATGTTAACAGTAGACATCCACAGAAGGTGCAGCATTTAAATTGATCATACAGGCATTTAAATCTTAACTTAGATAGGCCCAGGATGATTTTCTGGAATATCTGGGATGTCTTTTGGAGGAAAGATTTGCAATCTGGATCTGCATGTGTTTAATTTTGATCCCAGGTTTATGTACGTTTGGCGGGGGGGGGGCAGAGTTCGATCAAGAATCATGCTGGCTTTCCAACTCACATGTCAGGGCGAATCAGCAAAGAATAAGTGGTGCAGGAATAAAGAAGTAGAACCAGGGCAAAGCTAAATTTGATTTAGTTGAACATAAGCTATCAATAAGACTGTACCCTAGCTGTTCATTTCCTCCCTTGTTTTTATTACAAATGCACATTGTGGGGCAACTGAAGTGGTTCCAGTGGGAAGGGGAGCATCCAGACTTTTGGGGATGCAAAAGTGACTTTAGATATACATCCCTGGTGGACCCTTCTCGGATAGGTTCCCCTTTAAAGGTTGTGGACTTGTCTGTGGGGGGAGCAGGGAAGTTAGATGTCCTTTCAGATTTGCGTAAAACTGTTCCCTGATCATCAGACACTTCGTTTTAAGATTAACCTAGCCTCTCCTCCATCCCTTTCTCTCTCCTCTATATAAATCATTATTAATTGATTTCATGGAGACAACGCTAGACGTAAATCAGTGGGCAGATTGCTGTATGGCAGTACTTCGGAGACGGACGTTGATTTTTAACACACGCTTCTTTTTCATGGAATAGGTTGGACGTGTCTACCCCCAGGCGGTTTACTTCCCCATCCGAACCCTCTATTTGACATTGAAGATAGAACAACGAGAGCGTTACAAAAGCGGTAAGCTGGAAACATCACAGTGCTGTGTCCTCAGGGGCTGGTTCTCAGGTCAGGGAAAATTGAGTTACGTTGCCTCCTTGGCTGGCAGATGGGCAGATCCTTTCTTAGCCTTCTTTCCTAATTGGAGGATGGGATCAGATGGATCCAGTTAAACTCTTAATTGCCATTTTAATGATATTTGTGAGGGGGGCTAGAATTTAGCATCTTTAAAATTGCAGTTGCAGTAAGGATTCTTTTCTTACAGCAGCACCTCTGAGGGATATAAAATCCCCCAATACTAAATTATATGGGTTCTCATAGACCCCAGCTCCATTTTCCTTCAATCCAGATTGTCCTGGAGTCAGGAATAAGGTAGATTTGGGGCAGCTGGTTGTGAGATTGAATGAAAGGCTACTGAAATGGACCCAGCTTGAGTGTTCTGCAAAAATATCTTCTTGAATGGCCTTGCTGAAGTGGAAATAAGGTATTCTCTTGGTGGCCACCTCCTGCCCACCAAGAATCTGTTGACGTTTGCCGCATCTTTAAGGCAGCTGCAACGTGTTTTTGAGGCTAGGCTGTGCTTTGCAGTCTTAGCAATATTTTCTGGGCATTCCCTTCTCCTGGAGAGGAGTATAGAGATGGCCTTCAAGAAGGCATTCAGTGACCATTATGTGAATGTCAACTGTCAGCCCCATGAGGCAGAGCAGACCAGGAAAATCAACTCCACACAAAGGCTAACACTACTTTGATTGAGATTGGCCACAGTAACAGAGTTTTGCAAGTCTAATTGTGTTGTACCTCCTCCTCCTCATTGTTCATTGAATTAGGGAGGTGTCTGCCTGAGTCACTTCCAAACTTCATCTGGTTGCTGTGGACTTAAAATACGTTTTACCCCTTGTTGCCTTGGGAATGGCGCTTGCATGTCCCCATCATGATCATCTTCCTCACTCTCTACATCAACTTAGCCCAGATAGTTAGGAAGGGTGAGGAAAAAGACTGAAGATGGCCCTGCGTTGATTCTGTTTACTATAAGGTGGGGAGAGAGAGAGAGAATCTCTGACCGGCTTTCAAGTTTCTGTTATTATACCCCCGTTTCTCAGCCTTGGCAACTTTCAGATGTGTGGACTTCAACTCCCAGAATTCAACTGGGAGAGCTGAAGTCCTGAAAGTTGCTGAAGTTGAGAAACTGCCCTATAACAATAAAGTAGAATTCCAGTAGTCCGTGTTGTATTTGTTTCCCAACCTGGCCTCCTTTGAAGGGCTGACCCCTTCTCCTTCCCATCTCCCCCTCAAGATTCTGGGCAGCAACAGCCGAGTTCCGTCGGAAACCAGTCGCATTCCGCTTCTGACCCCGGGCCGATCCGAGCGACTGCCCCGATGTGGCGATGCAGCCGGATCATGCACATGCAACGGGAATTGCACCCAACGCTCCTCTCGTCTCTGGAAGGGATTGTGGATCAGATGGTCTGGTTCCGAGAAAACTGGCACGAGGAGGTAGACTTTGTTTTCATTTGTTTTTTTTAAAAATAAGTTTTATTGGAAGTTTTACCAAGAACGTAAAAACTAACGCAAACTAATAGCAGAAAAAAAGAAAGAAAGAAAAATAAAGAACGAGCTTCCGATTTCCCTTGCAGGACATATTAGTACAATTACAAAATTATCTCTTACTCTATGATTACAAAAAAAACTCACTATTTTCTACCATCCAATTTTTTTCTAATCAAAACCACAAGTCGTAACAGCATTTTTTCCCTTCTCATGTAAAAAGTCCATAAGGGGTTTCTGGTCAGCCACAAATGCAGATATTGCTTTTTCTCTGACCAAATAAGTTACTTTAGCCATCTCTGCAAGTTCCATCATCTTCATCAGCCATTCCTCCATTGCGGGTGGTGTCGAACCTTTCCACTTTTGAGCATACAATAGTCTCGCTGCAGTTGTCATGCACAAGAACAAAGTTCCGTGACTTTTTTGCCAGTGACTTTGTTTTAATTTGAGATGTTTGCTCCTTTGCATTTGCCCCTGCTTCCCCGAGTACTGGAATTATTTTATTTTATTTTATTTTATTTTATTTTATTTTATTTTATTTTATTTTATTTTATTTTATTTTATTTTATTATTTTATTTTATTTTATTTTATTTTATTTTATTTTATTTTATTTTATTTTATTATTTTATTTTATTTTATTTTATTTTATTATTCTATCTATCTATCTATCTATCTATCTATCTATCTATCTATCTATCTATCTATCTATCTATCTATCTATCTATCAGATTTGTCACCGCCCATCTCCTCTGACCGGAGGGAATCTGGGCGGTTTACAATACAGGACAATACATATACAATGAAATTCTAATAAAATCCCACTAAAACAATTCCTTAACTACCCCAGCTCATAAAATCCAGATGGCTGTGATCTCCTTCAGTCATTATGTAGGAGGGGCACTTCAAGGCACTAGCCAACCCCAAGTATGTCGATTCTCCTCCCTTATCTGCATATCTTCTTATGCAGGGGTGTGGTTCATATTTTTGCACCTGGTGCCCTTTGTAAGCAGGGCATTAAGCAGAGGAAGAGCCTGCCGCCTGAAGTCATGGATATTCCACCGCTGGAGGCTTTCAAGTAAAGTTTGGACAGCTATTTCCCTAGGATGGCCTGAAGATTCCTGTCCTGGGAGCGGGGTTGGACTAGAAGACCTCCAAGGCCCCCTTGCAACCCTATGATTCTCCGATTCTATGACTCTGTAGCAGAGGACTGGAAGCATTTTTTTTAGAGTTTTCTGGTGGTAGTACTATTTATTGTATTTGTTACTGATAGGTCTGTGCTACTCTATTCCAAACTGGCATACTGCAGAAATAGAGGTGGAAAATATCAAAACAGTGGCAATTAAAGTATATTATAATAAAAGCAAACCAATCAGCAGAAGTAGACTGTTCCCCGTCACTGTGGGGACCTGATATTTATGTTTTTTGTGGAGTCCTTGGTGCTCTCTGAGCTTGGTGGTTTGCTTGCAGACATTTCATTACCCAGCTAGGGAACACCATCAGTGCTCTGGTGTTACCTAGTGAGGCAGTCAAATGTCTGATGATGTTACCTAGGTGGGTAGTGAAATGTCTGCAAGCCAACCACCAAGCTCAGAGAGCACCAAGGACTCCACAGTTCAACCCTGAGATACAGATATTCTCTTCTGTTGGAATTTATGTATTTATTAGATTTATCTCCTGCCTTTTTGGTCAGAAGCTCAAGGTGGTGCCCACAGTTTCCCCATATCATTTCCACCACCCCCACCCCCAAACCATAACCATGTGAAGAAGCTTTGGCCAAGAGAGAGTGACTGGCCAGAGTCCCCCAGGAAGCTTCCGTGGCTGAGAGGGAACTTGAACATCAGTTTCCCTGCTCCTAGTCCAGCACGTTAACCACTACACCATGTTAGTTCTTGGGCTGAAAGGAGAGTGTCTACCCCAAAGTCATCCAAGGAGCTTCAGTGGTAGACTAGAACCTGGGTGCCCATTCAGCACCTTCAACACCACACCTCGCTAGCTGTCCTCCTTTGCATAGCCAGCAAGAACATATGACCTCTTTCTCTCATACATGTATAGGAGATAAATTCACACATGAAGCTACACTGTGATTTTTGTTGCTTTTGTTAACGTCGCCACAGCTGGCTGGGTTCTAAGCCAACACTCTTAAGCCAAAGTCAAACAAACCACATTGAAACTTGGCATGATCCCAGCCAGTCCCTTGATTCTTGCAGTGTTGTTTCCCATTCATGTAAGCACTCATGCCACATCTTTCAGGAGAAGAACTCCTTTGAAGCATTTAATATATTTGGGGCAGAAGTAACGGACGATGCGGCCGAAGGACAGAATATAGGCTTCATAAATAAATTAGCATATTTCTAAAGTTCTTTCGGAAGCCAGGCAATATCTTGACAAGCTCAGAGTGATGTAGCTGTAAACGAGAGGGATCTTCAGCCTCTCTTGGACTTGAAAGCTAATCATTTCAGTATCTGGTTGTGTCCTATCTGCAAAATTCTGCAGGGTTGGATTTTGGCCATCTGCGGCTTTGGTCTCTTGCAGTCTTGTGTTCCAGGTTTGTTCCATACTTCCTGCTCAAAAGTCCCTCTTTGTGTTGTCTCTCTCTGTGACCACGCCACCCCACCGGTCCGTCCCATGTTTGGTGGCTTTAGGTTCTCCGGCAGCTTCAGCAAGGCCTCGCCAAGTGCTATTCTGTCGCCTTTGAGAAGAGCGGGGCCGTTTCGGATGCCAAAATCACACCCCACACCCTGAATTTTGTCAAGAAGCTGGTCAGCACCTTCGGAGTGGGCCTCGAGAACGTCTCCAACGTGTCCACCATGTTCTCTAGCGCCGCTTCTGAATCACTAGCCAGGAGGGCCCAGGCCACAGCCCAGGATCCTGTCTTTCAGAAACTGAAAGGGCAGTTCACAACAGGCAAGTCATTTCTAGACTGACTGGAGCTCAGTGTCGGTTTTCCTTGTCACGATCCCCTCCCCAGTTTTGAATTAACCACGGTTCCCCAAATTTGGGATTCGGAATATTCGTGATTGTCTTTGAAGCAGGACATTCTCTCTTCTTCGTTGGGGGGTGGGGGTGGAAGCAGCAGGACAATTGAAACTTTTGGCTATTAGGTCTTTTCCAAGCTCTGTTATAAAAGTTGCGACCCATTACAAAAAAATACTTCTGTGGGCTTTCAGTCTACCGGACGTGACGCCTTAAGTCCTTTAAAAAATATGAATAAGAAAATAATCTTCAGGTCGTTCAAATTCGTGGTTGAGCAGCCCTCTTGAAACGCGACGATAAAATTTGTACGTGAGTATTCCGCTCCCCCCAAATTAATAGCATTCATACAAGCAAATAATTTAAGCTTTTGGTATCAGGCAGTTGCAGCATGGCTTGAGGGTTTGCATCCGAGCCAAATAATTTAAATCTATTGCTGTAATTGGGTATTTAAAAGGGCCACTTGGGAGGCATTGCAATAACGTTATTGGTTTTATATTAGCCAGTTGCCTTTTCCATTATTTCAAGATTGGCAGTGAATAAAACTTTGATCTGTGAGGAGCACCTGTGTGAAGCCATTTTAAAATGAGGCAGGATGTTTACTGCTCTGCTGAAGTGTGAAAGCACGGTTGCTCTGAAGGAAGCCCTGTTGGGTTTAATCTGGACTAAACATGCTTCAGGTTGCAATGTGAATTGAACTCCATTTGTTCTCCTCCCCATGAAACAAGTAACAGAACGATTTCATAAAGGTTCCCCGCTCCCGGTTTTCTGACATCTAGGAGGCCAACTTGTATGTACAGGTAGTCCTCGACTTAGGACCGCTCGTTTAGTGGCTGTTTGAAGGTACGCCAGTGCTGAAAATTACGACCAGTCCTCACACTTACAACCGTCGCTGCGTCCCAGTGGTCATGTGATCAAAATTCAGGTGCTTGGCAACCGACATGCGTTTATGATGGTTGCAGCATCCTGGGGTCACATGATCACCATTTGCGACCTTCCCAGCCGGCTTCTGACTAGCAAAGTCAATGGGGGAAGCTGGATTCGCTTAACAACTGAGTGATTCGCTTAACAACCATGGTTATTCACAGCAAAAAAGGTCATAAAATCAGGTGTGACTCACTTAACAACCGTACCGCTTAGCAATGGAAGTTCTGTTCCCAATTGTGGTTGTAAGTTGAGGACTACCTGCATATGCATGCTTGCAAATGTGACAAGCATGAATTTTTTCCCCCTCCCTCTGCCTTGCAAGATCATCAACCTTCATTCAGAGCCTTCTTTGTGCTTTATTTCAAATATAATTGCTGTAAAGAGACATTTGAGCATAGCACTGAAACGTGGCATCATTTCTTGGAAAGGTGGATGGATAGGGAGAAGATTGAGGATGGGGAAGCAGACATTTTCAGTGGAACCAGGGATCATGTAATTCTTGCCACCTCGTTGCACATCTCATGCTGGATCTGAAGCTCAGTTCCCACCAGTCCACATCCTGCAGACCCCCACTTCATAGACTCCAAGAAAAATCAATGTTACGGGTTCAGTTGAAATATTTTACTATTCCCACCTCACACTTAAAAATAATTCTGTCCTTAATTATTGCATGTATTTGGTCTTTATTTTTCTTTAATGTATTTTCTTTATTTTTCACATTTTCAAATGCTGTAGACAAAGTTTGGGCTTGCCTGAGTTGTTCATTTTGGAAAAAAAAAACTGTTCAGAGAGGCAGATTTTCTTCAACTCCTGAAACAGAAGGCTTGAAACAATCAGGGTGATGAAAGGATTCTCTACTTTTTTAGAATAATAATAATTAAAAACCCCTTTCAAATATCCTTTATAGGTTCAGAATATTTTATTTTTCAATTACGATTAGGCCTGAGTAATTAAGATGAAAGTAGCCATTTTACTCAGCTCAAGATGAGATTGCTTTAATCTGTTAAAAGTTGGGCGCTGAATTAATGTTGAAGGATGGGGAGGAAAACGGCTGCAATTAAATTGGTCAATGGGCTTACGGTTTGGAGTTGTGGGATTTAATTCATTTTGCGGAAAATAAAAATTTTGATTGATGTGCAGCAAGAATAGCATTGGTGCCACTGGACCGATGGCAATTTAATCACCATACTCTTCCACAGCTGATCAAGATTTTCTGGGTTTATAATCTCTTTTCTCGCAGTTGCAGTCCTGTCCTTGTGTGCGTTGGGCCTTCTCCCAAGCATCCACTTCACAGTCAACAAGCCAGGTTTTGAAGTTAGGACGTGTGCTTGGCTGCTGATTCTGAGTGGTTAGAACGTGTACCTAAGCCAAGGATTTTAGCTCTCCTTAAAGCAGAGAGCAGTGCTGTGCCGGCTGGCGTCTGGTGGGGATTCTTTCGTGGGGATGGATGGTGGCAAGATAGAAATTGGATCTGCCAACACAGTGACCCTTTGGAAGGAAATAAAACCCATGGTTTTGGATGGAGGAACTTCCCAGCTCTCTGCTGCTTGTGGAGAGAGCAAACTGTGGATGCATTTTGGAGGCTGGTCGTGTTCTGTAAGCTTGTTGGACATGAAGAGCATAGTGAGAGTTCAGATGATCATAGCTAAAGAAGTCCTTTCAGGGTTCGCTCTTATTCCTTCGCTGTGGGCTCCATACCAAAGCATCATCTCCTTGTATTGTCTCTGTGCTCTTGAGCGGCAATTGCTCTTTCGTGAATTGAAAAGGGAGTCGCTTTCCAGCCATCTTCGCAATCCAGGCAGTGCAACATCCAGAGCGTACAAGAATGAAAACCAGTGCGGGATAGGTGTGGCATTGCTAGGAAAGCGATGGTCTAAACCAGGCTTTCTCAAGCTTTTGACCCTGGAGGAACCCTTGAAACATTTTTCAGGCCTCGGGGAAGGAACCCCTGCCCGTTCCGGCTCAAAGAGAGGCCGGAAGTCACAAAATTATTCTATTCGTTGCATGGGTAGGCCTGTAGATAGGCATTAGCAGAGTTCTTAAACTGAAAACAAAGAACGAAACTCACCTCTTTCATGTGGAGTTGCTGAATTTGAAATAATTCTTTTAATAAATCGTGCTCTCCCAGGGAACCCCTAGTGGCCTCTCGCGGAACCCGAGGGTGCCACGGAACCCTGGTGGAGACACCCTGGTCTAAACTAGCGTCTTCCATCCTAACTTCCACGGAAGATAGCATCATTAAGGAGTGAGCGGCATATACCTTGGTGAGATGAAATAAAAGGTCACCAGAAGGTGAAAGGTTCTCCTTCTGTGGCAAACTCAGGAGTGGTGCTGAACCGCAGCAAATTGTCAGTTATGGATGACTTCTCATTTCATCCCTTGTGGCCCATTTGGATTTCCTGTAACCCAATATCATAGGCCTTCTGTGCTGACGAACTTACTCTTTAAGCTTCGAGCTGTGATTTATGCTTCCTTCGACCTTCTCCAACCCAGCATCGTTTCAGATGTTCTGAGCTTCATTTCCCATCTTCCCCAACCACTTGGGGATGGTTGGATTTAGGCTTCCCTGCTGTTTCACTGCTGTCCCAAATAATTGGCTTTCCTTTTTCCTTCTGGTGAAAGACTCTTAATCCACCTGTCAGTTATTCAGTGTTTCGGAAGAATGTTCAGAGCTAAGTCCAAAATGTACTTTTCTTCAACAACATTGTCATGTTTTTGTTCAATCTGAAGCGCTTAAACCACTGCAGGTAATAAAGAGTTGGATTGTATTTCGGACTGATGCCAAAAGAGATTTCATTTCTAACCTCATTAAGCTACTGGCAGAACAGGCGACTGTGGCCTGTGCCGCTCACATTGCTGGTAATTCTTTACCTCTTTGAAAGTCTGGATTTAGTTAGACAAGCTCAGTGTGAAGCCTTTCTGGCATGAACAAAGACGGCTAATTAATTGCGTGCTCCCTTGTCACTCTCGTCTGGTCCCACAAAGCAAAACAGGAACAAGAAAGAAGGAAGAAGCGAATCTAAAATAGGTATTTTCAGCAAACTAGAGCGATTCCTATGGTGCAAAGGATGACTCACTTTTTAAAAAAAATTAACACTGCTGATTTTTTTTTTTAACTTCACCTATTTGCATACCGTTAGCAAGAATGTTGTACTTTCCTGTTTGGTGGCATATTCTCCAGTTGCTCACTAGAGGGTAGACTTGGAATTAGAGTTGGGTTTTTCGAACATTCCCGATCGGCCCAAGAGCTGCTGGAAAAGATTTGGGGCATTTTTGTTTTTTAAAAAACATGTTCTGTACAATAAATCTATTGTGAGATTAATATGAATCATCCATCTCTTTCTTAACGGGCATCCCACAAAATGTTTTGATCATTGGCGGGTCGGTAGACCTGTTGCCCTAGGCACAAGTGTGTTGGGTGTTACAATGTATTATCTACCAGCTTGAGAATCCTTCTGTTGAAAGCAAGGGCATAAATCTAAACGAGTAAATAGATTGCCTCCACACAAAATCCACCAGAGATGCAGCATCCTCACCTGTCTCAGGTACGCCTCGTGTTAAACGAGGAGGCTGTTGACAGAGATGAGTTGAGGCTGCATAGAAACGGCAGATGCCCTCTTTTTTTCCCCCCCTCTGGCAAAAATGATTGGGTTATTTTGATGTATGTGTTGTACTTCCAAGCTGGGTTGAAAAATTTGGGTTTGAGTTGGCAGCCTTTTTCAACCTTCACTGCCCTCTGGGCATGCTGGGCTGGCTGTGGATGATGGAGGAGATTGTCAAGCACATTTAGAGGGCATTGCATTGGGAAACACTGTGTATGTATATCATTCGGCAGTTCTGAAGGCTAGGAAGGGCTGTGGAGAATTTATTGAAAACCTGCTGATAGCATGTCTAAGTCCCCCTGCCCGTTTACCTAAAGGGATTAAAAATATTGGTATTTGAGAACAGGTAACTTTAGCCATTGACAGCTGCTCACCAAATCTTTTTAAACTCTTGTTATTGAGTAATATTAAGAAAGGCTGTAGAGGGACTATTCCAGACAGAAGACACTATACATTTATTAAATATAAATGTATCTTTAATGAATGCTATCTTTACAGTCCCCCTTTGGGCCTTTTTCATAGGGGGGCCCTGAATGTGAAGATTTCCCTTTGGGTTAATGTGGAGCTTAACAAATCACAGCCCCCAGTTTTGTTACTTAAACACAGCAGTCTGATTTAGATCAAAACTACTTGAAGGATATTGAAGCCTGCCTTTTCCCACCCTCAGATTCCTCTTTCAATTCGATTTCAGACAACATTCCCGAAGTGGATAACAGTAAAGCAACTAATAATACAGAATTGCATATTATTAAATATGAGTACATTAAAACTAGATATATGGGGACAAATGTAATATAACATGCAAGACGCAGCATGAAAAATAATATTAGGGGGGAAAAATCAGATTAAAACTATCCAGCGTCATTGCCCATGAATGGCTGTTTAGGAACAGTGTATGAAAAGGCCAGATCAAAGCAGAAGAATTACATGCTGTCAAAAATATTTGAGGGCAGATTTTGGCAAGGTATTCCCAGTGCCACCACCAACCTGTCAATTTCCATTTTCCTTCCAAGAATTTGGAAGTGTTAACTGTGATGGATAGTTTTTTTTAAAAATTGTTTTGTAAACTGGCATGAGTCTGTACTGATTTGGCAGTATATAAGTTGAATGAATTGAATGAATGAATGAATGAATGAATGAGATGTGATTTCCTCTAAACAACTCTGAATCTTTGGGCATATTTGCATAAGAAATAAGTTCAGAATATATTTCTGCAGAGCAGTATGACCTATGCGAGTTTTTCTACAAACAAAATTGCCTTTGATTTACTGCATGTCTAGTTAACCTTTTGAAAGTTGATATGGGAGGGAACTATCCAGCCATTTTTATGCAGTTAACTATAGCACAGAATGAAATATTTACAGTTTCTTTTAAAAAATGTGAGGGTACCCCAGCCACAAACAGCATCCCCAGAACGTCAAAAGAATTGACAAATCAACCATATTTCATACATAATCTCTTTCGACTCTGTGTAAGTTGGAACAGTTCAGCTGAAGTCACTGTTGCTTATCTATTTTAAACATCGACTTATAGGATAAAATGCTGCAAAATCTTAAGACTTGATTGACTTGATTGACTTGATTGGATATGATTTATATCCTCTTTTCTGTCTGGCGAGCACTCAGGGCAGTAAACAAAAAAAAAGAATGTAAAGAGGGAAAATACAGATTAAGAACAATAAAATAAATACGAAGATCTTGTAACCATTGAAAACTTGGCAAAAGAGATGTGTCTTCACAGATCTCCTACACATCTGAAGATGTGCAATGTTCTTTTCTTGTTTTCTTCTGCTTTTCATTGTGACATCCTTTTAAACTGCTGGAAAGGAGGGGAGAAGGAGATAAAATTCTGGAGATGAAGCTTCTGATTCTGCATCACAGGTATCTTAATACTTCTCATTCCAGTTTCTAACAGCAGATATTTTCTGTGCCCCTCTCTCTGACAGATTTTGACTTCAGCGTGCCGGGCTCCATGAAACTCCACAATCTCATTTCTAAGCTGAAGAAGTGGATCAAAATCCTCGAGGCCAAAACCAAGCAGCTGCCCAAATTTTTTCTCATTGAGGAAAAGTGCCGTTTCCTCAGCAACTTCTCTGCCCAAACTGCCGAGGTGGAAATTCCTGGGGAGTTCCTCATGCCAAAGCCGACGCACTACTATATCAAAATTGCAAGGTAAAGGAGAAGGCTGGTAAAATGGAGACTTGGTTGTAGTGTTGCTCCTGGATACCGTTGTCCAAGCTTTCTTTTCTTCACTGATTCATTGGAAATCTTTTCAGGTCATGGCTTTAAGAGCAAGGTGCTTTTAATAGTAGAGGGTATATGTAGCTCAGGGTTGAATGGTGAGGTTCCTGGGGTTATATATATTTTTGAAATGGAATGTACATAGGGTTTATCTCTATGGATCTGTTGATGGCTGATTGGTCAGAATGCTAAGCTTCCAGGAATTCTCTAGCATTTTTGGATGTGGCTTGGTCTAGACCAGTGTTTCTCAAGCTGGGTGACTTTAAGATGGGTGGACTTCAACTCCCAGAATTCCCCAGCCAGCAGGGCTGGCTAGGGAATTCTGGGAGTTGGTCCACCCATCTTAAAGTCACCCAGCTTGAGAAACACTGGTCTAGAATGTCAGCATTCACCCACTTGAAATTGAGGGTGAATTTGTCTCTGTGTTGACAGATTAAGGAACAGACACATAGCAATGTTTTGGTTCCTTAACCTTTCAACACATAGGCAAATCCACCCTCCTTTCAACCACGATTTCACACGCTCCCTTGGAGCCAGCACCCAGGAAAGCAGGGAACAGCACCAGATTAAACCATCATGGAAGAAGCAATATCTTAATCAAGGAAGAAACCACACCCCAAACCAAGATTGGCAAGGCAAGCTACTCCATCTAAACAGCCATAAACTCCACTCTCCCACGCAGTGATGACGTTCCCTAGGCTGGTGACGAAAGGTCCAAGCTTAGAGAACACCCAGAAGATGCTTTCGCAAAAGAAATAAAGCATTAATAAGGCCATTGATAAAACCAAAGCGTTTTCTTTGCCTCCCCTCTCCCCCAAGCCTTTGGAGGCCATATTCTGCATTGGGAGATGTTTTTATATTCTGTTCCAAGGCAGCCCTACGTAGAATGCATGATACTACTATCTAGTTGTTGTTCTTGGAATTAGCTGAATATATCCAACAATTGGATTTGTCAGGCCACTGGGTGACAGGAGCAGGTTTTTTTTTCCATTCAACCATTTGGGGGCTGGAAGTGTTGAGCTCTTTAAATCAGTGATTTAGCAGTGGTTGAACGGGTACAGACTCCCTAGCATAAATGGGAGTTAAAATTCTGATTAGACCCAACTTGTAGAAATTATTACCAGATAACATCAGCCCTCCTCTGAGTATATAGGCCAGTCTTTTTCCAACCTGGTGCAGGCTTCAAAGCAGACTGGGACTCATGGAGTCTGTAGTCCAACCCATCTGGAGGATGCCGCAGTTCAGGAAGGCTGGTGCTTAGGACATAACACCCACTTAGGGGCTGTGTGCTCTCGGGCTTAGAAAACTGTCTGATTGTGCTCAGTAACTTGCTTCTTCCTCCCTGTGTGCGTGTGTGTGTTTAAAAAGAAGTTTTGTCATTCAGTTTGGGGGGACAAAAGCATGTATGTATCTGCGGAAGCTTTTCACAGAAAACACTCATCTCAGTTGAGCCACATAATAGAAGAACGTAGTTGCTTAAAAGGTTGTATCGTTACAAAAATTCATAATGCCGGTGTTAGTCTAGCAGTGTAATGTGCTTCCTATTGTTAGCTTTTTAAGTAAGGTAATAGAATTCCTCTTTTTAAAAAAAAAAAAATCTGGCTTTCATCTTGAAGGAGAGAAATGAAGCTTTAGACTCTCTGGAAGCTCAGCTGCTTTTTATCTTTTTTTTTTGCCCCCGCCTCTCTTTTTTCTTGATAGATTTATGCCCAGAGTGGAGATAGTACAGAAACATAACACGGCAGCCCGAAGACTCTATATCCGAGGCCATAATGGAAAGATTTATCCATATCTTGTAATGAATGACGCTTGCTTGACCGAGTCGCGTAGAGAGGAGCGAGTGTTGCAGCTTCTCCGCCTCCTGAACCCTTGTTTAGAAAAGAGAAAAGAAACCACAAAGAGGCACCTTTTCTTCACTGGTGAGTTTGACAAAGACCAAGTGGCAGCAAAGGAGCTTTAACCTTAAGTGGGGGGTGGGTGGGAGACTGTAGTTGTGGCTGAACTATGAGGAGGACGGTTCAGAATTGGATGGAGTTCAGAGCAGGGTGACCAAGATAGTGAAGGGTCTGGAAACCACTCCCTGTGAGGGATTGTTAAAGAATTTGAGGTGTTTGGGCTACCAAATGGATGAACGAAAGGAGAAATGATAGCTGTCTTCAAAGGGTTGTTACACAGAGAATGGATGTACTCTCTGTTGCCCCAGGGGGAAGGACCAGAACCAGTGGATTAGAACTAGGAAGTAGGTTGAGGTTAGACATCTGGAGGAACTACCGGATGGTACAAGCTGAGTCAACCAGGGGAACACGTGAAATGGTGAGTTCTCCTTCGTTGGAGGTCTTCAGACAGAGGCTGGGTAGTCATCTTTCAGAGGTGTATCCTGCACTGAGCAGGGAGTTGGACTTGATGACTAGGTGGGCCCTTCCAACTCTTGATTCCTAGTAGCCTGAGGAATGCTGGGAATAGTAGTTCAATAACTTACAGAGAGCTTCAGGTCTCCACTGCTGTTCCGTAAATTCATTGCTTCCAAGGATCTTGAGGAAGAGATCCTCCGCTTACAAACATGTCTCAGATTTCATACAGTGCCCTGGAGACAGACAGCTGGCTGTCCTGGAGTCCGTTTCCAAAACTCAACACAACATAAGCAGATATCACAAATCTGTTTGTACCCTTGCCACGTCCCCAATTAAGAAATAAACAAGGCTGAAAATGTCCCTTTTTTCTCTGGTGGGGCTTTGGGGCCCCAGAAGAGCACCATAGGAGGGTTGGGTGTTATCCACCATTGACTTAAGGGATTGTTCCATCACATTATGAAAGTGGACAACTGAGATCTGCAGAGTAAACTTTTCCAAGGGTATTGATGCATGTGGAAAATGGTTTTGTGCTCTGCACCTGATTCCATTCGGCCTGCATTTGTTCTTTCTTCGTAAATAATAGCTTGCCTTGCCAGCCTTGATTGGGATGTGGTTTCTTCTTTGATTAGGATGGTTTAGCTGCTCCTGTTTCCTGTTTATCTGAGTGCTACCTAGATAAGCACAAAACAATCCGCAAAACTTCATTTTCCCATGCACTGATGATGTTCCCTAACTTTTGGTGATGCAGGAAAACAACCAAGCTCAGTAAACATCTAGAATTAGTATTGAGACATGGTCTTAACGTAAGCTGGCAAAAAATCTGGTAGCACCTTTTCCAACCAACAAATTCTATTAAAAGGCACCAGGTCTTGTGAGCTACAGATTGCATCATTAAATGCACAGAAGAGCTCAACTGGTCATCAGTTTGAACTACATCAGTCTAGCCCGGTGTTTCTCAACCTTGGCAACTTCAGGCTGTGTGAACTTCAACTCCCAGAATTCCCCTGCTGGCTGGGGAATTCTGGGAGTTGAAGTCCACCCAGCTTGAAGTTGCCAAGGTTGAGAAACACCGGGCTAGCCCCTCCGTGCGTCTGATGAAGTAACCTGCAGCTCACAAAAGCTTTTGCCTTTTCGTCCAATGTGTTAGTCCTAATCAGAGTCCTGATTATTTTGCCACCATGGACTAACAGGGCTGTCCTCTTACAGTAACTCAAGTTGGGTGGTTTTTATTCTTTCCAGCCCAGCAGATGGGATGGGCACCAGTATCAAATCACCAGTAAAGTCAGTGTTGGCAAAATAATGTAATACCAGCAAGGTTAATTCATATTGCTCTGGTAAAATTCTTTTCGGTTACAATGTGTGTGCCTCATTTCTGCTTCTCAGTTGTATTTGATTACAGCATTCAGCAAAACCTTTTGGTTCTGGAGGATTTTTTTGTTTTTTAAGTCCCATGAGCTCACTGATGGCAGACTAAATTTAGCGGCACGTCACACAACAATTCTCTGCATATAACGAAAGAAAAACACACAAACGCCAAGAATATGTTTGGAAAGTAAATACTTCAATCAGAGTCATTTTTAAGAACCCATTTGGGATCGGGCGTGTTGTTACCTAATGCCTGTTTTCTCCCTTTTTCTTTTCTGCCCCCCCCCCCCATTTGTGACAGGTCTTACTTATTTGTGACGAAGTACAATTTAGGCTGTTCTAGGTTATCCAGTGCTGGCCAACTGTCCTGATGTAGCTTTTCTAAGCCTGTCTTTAAAGAAACAGCTATCTGGCGGGGTCCTTAAATAGGGACGAAGGCTGTGAAGGCTGAGCTGATCTCCTCCCCCAGTTCATGGAGGGAGGCACCGCCACCAGCTCACCGATGGTCAGAAAGCAAAGAGCTTAATCTGTAGCAGGATTAGGAAATTTTGCTCTGTTTGCTGCTGGAGGTTCCTCGGAACTCTTATTAGAAGTGGCGGTATCTCCGTTTCAGTGTGATTGAACTTGGCTGCTTCATTGGCCATGCTTCAGCGACATGGCTGAGACAGCTGTTCTCCTGGGAGCAGGCTCATCCTTATCCACCGGCAGAGCAGAATTTCGAACAACCTTGTCACCCAGGAAGTGTCCATCGTCCATGTCGTCCCTGCTGTAATCAGCATCATGGTGGACAGAGCAAGATGGAGGGCCTTGCTGGTCTTAGTTTCTTTCTGCCTCCTGTTCCGCAAATAGGAGACAACTGAGAAATCCTGTTAGTGTAAAGCAGCCCTTCTCAACCTTCTGACCCTGCAGGAACCCTTGAAATATTTTTCAGGCCTTGGGGAAGGAACCCCTGCACACTTAGGCTCAAAGGTAGGCCAGAGGCTACAAAATTATTATATCTGTTTCATGGGTAGTCCTGTAGATATGCACTAACAGTCTTCTTAAACTAAAAATAAGAGTGAAACTTACCTCCTTCATGTGACGTTGCCCGAATTTGAAATAGTTTTTTAAATAAATCATGATCTCCCAGGGAATGCCTAGTGACCTCTTGCAGAACCTGAGGGTGCCACAGAACCCTGACTGAGAAACCCTGGTGTAAAGAATCTGGTCATCTCAGCTTCTCTATAATGGTCGATCAAATACTATTGCTTTTATTTAGACGGGCTGGTTTCCCAGCCTTTTGCTCCGTCTCCCTCAACCTCCACCCACTGTTTGCTTCAGCCCAGCCCACCATGTGCTCCCTGCTCCTCAAAAGGTTACCTTGGAGGCAGTCCAGCCCTTGACAATAGGAAGGCTGCCCACCCACCCATCACAAAACATGCCCGTGCACATTGTGTCTTCATGCTCCCCCCTTTTCTCTCCTGCAGAAGAGGGTGTGCCCGGTTTAAGATTACTGCTGTTGTCTGTCATTGTTGTAAGGGTTCCAGTGGAACGTTGGAAAAGCTTTAAAATCTGCTGACCGGCTACGAGGGAAATTGTTTTTACAGTGTTTGCAGATGATCAATCAACTCAATATTGTAGCTGTGATTTTGGGGGTGGAAAAACGTTACATGCGTTTGCCTGAAAAATCCATTGTCCATCCTGCTCGTGCATTTGCTCAACTCAGAGGTGAGGATATGGGATAGGCTGCCTTGTGCTGCCCAAATCTTACGCTGCTGGAAAGAAATCAGAAATATTAGATCTGAGGGTGTTCAAAACGGTTTCAAGCACTAAATGGCCGTTTTGAGTGTTTCAGACTCAAAACAAAACAAGGGCTTCTCTTGAGTTTTGTTAGGAGGAGATAAGGACATGCTTGTTTTGGGCTGACCTCATGCAGAGCTTGGCTCAGTGAACAGCGCGCGTTGACAAGGCTAGGCAGTCTGAAGTCAAAACTGGTGGGGCAGAAGATACCAGAGAGGAAGCAGAACCAAAGTTGGATTGCCTGCTTAGTGCCGTGTTCCTCAACCTTGACAACTTTAAGATGTGTGGACTTCATGCTGGCTGGGGACTTCTGGGAGTTGAAGTCCACACACCTTAAAGTCGCCTAGGTTGAGAAACACTGGTTTAATGCAAAGCAACACTGAGCACAAGAAGAAAACGAATTTGGACAGCTGAAGGTCAAGCTTGAGGTGAAGGAACTGTCTAAGGTGAGTATGTAGGTTGAGTCCTGGCAACTGGATTTCTTTCTTTTTGGTAGAAACGTTTCGCTGCTTGTCCAAGCAGCTTCTTCAGTCTGGGCAAAGGTCGGTGAGGGGACCCCATATATGTCTTCCAGGGTGGCTGCATTGTCCCTGCACCTGAGTGGCTGTCGATTGTGCCACGGAGGTGTGAATTGTCCTTGGGATGTCTTATCCCTAGATCCTTTGTTCACCCCCAGGTGGATCGTTAGGAGTGGCCTTCCTGATGGACTTAATCTTCCTGGGGACTGATGAAACAGCAGCATGAAAAATGGGGGACAAGTTGTGTCTGAGGCCTCCGCCTCTGTTGAGGGAAGGATTTTCCACTTTGGCATGGATTTAACGATCCACCTGGGGGTGAACAAAGGATCTAGGGGTAAGACATCCCAAGGACAATCCACACCTCCGTGGCACAATCGACAGCCACTCAGGTGCAGGGACAATGCAGCCACCCTGGAAGTCATATATGGGGTCCCCTCACCGACCTTTGCCCAGACTGAAGAAGCTGCTTGGACAAGCAGCGAAACATTTCTACCAAAAAGGAAGAAATCCAGTTGCCATGGCTCAACCTACAGACGATTCCACCCGGGTGACTGAGAATCTTCACCAACATATGTCTAAGGTGAGGGTGAACTACTAGCAACAGGTTCACAGATAGGTCTTAGCAAGGGGAAATTCCAGCAAGGTCTCAGAGAAGATGCATATCTATCCCTTCGGTTCCACCCTCAGGGTAAAGCGAGGGTATCTCAGCTTCACTTGCAGAATCCTCAGAGCTGGAATGTGAAGGCAAAGGAATGCCTTCTGGCCTCATTAAGGAAAACTGGTGAGGTTTGGGGAGCCCTGAGGCTGCTAAATGCTCATGGTTGGGCATTTGCGTGGGGCCTTGCAGCATCTCCTGTGGTCTGAGTCGATGAGAAGCTGTGACCGTAACTTACGAGAAAGGGCATATTGAGATTAGAAGAGAGATTACAGAGGCCTCTGGAGGGATTTGAAGATGAAAGGATATGAGCTCTTGCAGTGAAAGAAGGATAAAGTTTCGGACTTGCTGGCTGTGGTTCTTCCAGCCGTTTTCCATGAAATGAATTAGTCCTTTTGTTTTTCTCCTCTCACCCCCTTTTTCCAGTTCCCCGAGTTGTGGCTGTCTCTCCCCAGATGCGCCTGGTAGAAGACAACCCCTCTTCTCTCTCCCTGGTGGAGATCTACAAGCAGCGCTGCGCCAAGAAGGGCATTGAGCATGACAGCCCAATTTCTCGCTACTATGACCGGCTGGCGACCGTCCAGGCACGAGGAACCCAGGCCAGTCACCAGGTATGGCACCAGCGACTGATGACTCAGGATGGACTTTCTTCCCAAAGTCCACTTCTGTCCCCTCTTTGCTTTCGCACCAGAAGATCTTCGGAGCCCCTGCATCGCACTGAAGTCATGGTGGAGCTCCGAAAACAGAAGCCCCTCAAACGAAAACGGAAGGCTGTCATTACCTAATAGAAATGAGATTATGAGAAAAGCAGATGTTATGTAGGATGGAAAGTTTTGTGGGGTGGCATTTAATGTTCTTTGGGACACTTCAAGTTTACATTTGGAGAACATGGCTGAACTATTCAACTGCTCCCCCATGGGAAACCTCCCAGGTGCTGCAAAGGTGGTTGAGAGGTTCTCCATTGTAAAAAACAAAGGCCTTTTTGAGAAACAAAAATTTTGAAAAAGATACAGGTGGTCCTCAACTTACGACCACAGTTGGGACTGGAATTTCCATTGTATGTTATTTCGGTCATAAGTCGAGTCACCACATGACCAGACCCGATTTTACGACCATTTCTATGGTGGCCGTTAAGCAAATCACAGGTCATTAAGTGAATCACCACAGTCGTTAAGCAAATCCAGCTTCCCCAATGGGCATTTTTTTGCCGGAAAATGGCAAAGAACATCGCAAAACAGGATCATGTGACTGCAGATGCTGCAACTGGCCGTAAATGTGAGCTGGTTGCCAAGTGCCCAAAATGCGATCATGTGACTGCGGGGGGTGGGGGGGTGCGACGTTTTGCGACGCTTGGAAGTGCTTTACAGGCTGTAAAGCTCCCATTCCGAGGCTGTGGTAACTTTGTTAAATGAACAATCATAAGTCAAGGACTACCTTGCAATGGCCTGATTGATTTAGCATGACTGCAGAGTGAATATTGGGAGATTTACTCATATATCCCGTCCCCTTTTTATTTCTCTTCCACTCTTCTTGGACATCAGGGAGGGGGGTGAAAAGCAAAATGGACAGAGAGATGGAATTTGTAAATTTTTTTTATGAGGGCCTTCTAGAACTTTGCCTCTACCCAAGCAGCAGGAAGAGATGGTGTTAATTTTTTGCCTCTGTTTCTGGGAAAACGTTGTTTTGAGCCGGAATGAACCCCCTTTAACCTGCTGTTGACCGGTTGTATGTGTTTTTACAACCTTCCTATTCTGCCCATGACCCTAAGTGATGCTCATGTGTGAACATGGGGTTGCTAAAGTCACCCACTGCTGTTACGTTGATGTGTCCCCATGCTTCAGAGTACCTTTCTGGAACTGAATTTGAAGCATTGTGCAACTATAATAAACGATAATACCAAGCAACTGGGTTAACTGTGCTGATGTACCCCAGAAAGCGCTGTCCGCTTAGTGTTGTTCACTCAAGAGATTGGCCTGTGATGAGTCCTTTCCCGTTGGCATTTAAACTGCTCTCCCACATCTTCCCCTTAATTTCCTTACTCTGACTAAAGCACAGTTTGACTCTTTCTGAGATGGAATAAGGAAGACTTAATCTTCCATTATCATCCTAAGTCATCCATTTCTGATAGGAAATAGTTAGCTTCAAAGGTTTAAAATTTATAGGTAGACCTAAGGTTGTCCTTGACCCATTTCTAATTGGTGAAATTCCAGGTGCGCTCGATCTTGAAAGTTCACCTGCTGATAAACAAGCTTTCATTCTTGGCCCAGCCTAAAAATTGAGTGACTTGGAACATCTGTCTCCTTTTCCTTTCAAGGCACTTGCCTTCGGCTCGCAGGAATTTTGTCTCCCTGAATAATTTAATTTGAGCAAGTGCACTGATTGTGCTTTCCGAGCAGACAGGAGCAGCCCCCCTCTTTATTTCTAGCTCCAATTAATTAAGCCAGTCCATGCTGTAGTAATTCATTATGGGTGACTTACCGATATTTACACGTGACGCCCAACTTGCCTGCAGAACATATGGGAGCAAAAAACCCTTAAAGATCTGAGGCTGATCCAAGCCCTTTATAGACCAAGTGAACAGTAAGATTTGACCCCCCCGAAGTGATAGGGAAGAAGAATATAAGAAGATATATCTCAGGTTTCCTCAATTTGGTGCTCTCCAGCTGGTTAAACTGCAAGATCCAAATTCCCTGCTATCATAGGAGAAATAATTCCAAGATCCTCCCCGCAGCGCCCAGCCATGTAACCAACTCACCTCCTGATCATCCCACCCTTTCCTTTTCAGGTCCTCCGGGATATTCTGAAAGAAGTTCAGGGCAACATGGTGCCACGCAGCATGCTGAAGGAGTGGGCCCTGCACACGTTCCCCAATGCTACCGACTACTGGACGTTCCGGAAGATGTTCACGATCCAGTTGGCGTTGATCGGTTTTGCGGAATTTGTCTTCCATTTGAACCGGCTGAACCCTGAGATGCTGCAGATTGCTCAGGTAGGTGTTGAAAGCTGGTTGGCCTCAGGGACCTCGTCTGTGCTCCTAATGGCATAGATTAGGCTTAAGGTGCCAAGGGAACTTTATTTGTGTTCAGTTTTAAATCTGTATTCCCTCGGTCCTCATCCAGAGTTCTAAAGTGATTATGTGCCATCAAGGTGGTATCACCTCTTAGTGACCACATGGGTAGATTTTCTCTCCAGCCTGGTCCTTCTGGTGTTCCACACTCACGTGACCCATATGCAGCCGGCCCTGTGTTTCCCCTGTGCCTAAAGGTACACAAATGCACACTCACAACAGGAGAGGGGAGCTGAAACACACACTCACACATGCAGGCGACACAGGCGGTGACCCCGTTTAGACTCTGGGGAGAAATTGCACGCACCCATTCGCACAGACGCAACACGTCAGTTCATCATGGAGAAGAAAACTCAGATGTCTTCTCCGGCCACTGCAGGTGAAGGGGTTGGGAAGAACGCCGAAGGCTTGCTCTTCGTCCTTTCCCTGCCTTGTCCTTCATGCCAAAGATGCTGAGTTTGCTGAAATTTTAATGGACCCCCTCCTTCTTTTGGAGCCCACCCCTCCAGTTCTAAACCCCTCCTTTCCAGTTGCATTGTCAGGGAGAACATTGAGAGTTTCTGTACTGAGAACAGCAGAAACGAGCAATTTTCCCCTGTGCCTGACCCATCCAGCAGCACAACAAAAGAACCCATTATTCAGGATTGATACCTTGCTGAGAAAGTTTATACCTGTCATCTTTATACGCCTGTTAATAGAGGGGAGCGTTCAAAGCTGAATTTCTTGTTAACCTCTCTCTGGGCTGATACTGCCTGAGCGGGTTTGATTCTGCATGAATGTCAACCTTGTATATTAGAAAAATCGAATAGGAGGGGGGCCCTTTTTTTGATCTTCATCTCTAGGGCACATGGCAAGGGCCACGCTACCAAAAAACAGTTGAGGGGGATTGTTAAAATCTAAACCTAATGTCATTAAAATTGCATTAATTAAGTACAATGAATATGATGCCTCCCACTTACATAATACACTCTCTCTTTCCATCACATTACCAATTACTGTTTGGGGGAAATGTCTGGAAGCCTCTGAGGACCACCCTGAAGATGTTGGAGGGCCACATGTGGCCCTGGGGTCCCAGGCTGTGCATTACAGGTAGTCCTCAACTTACGACTGTTTGTTTAGCGACGGTCCGAAGTTACGACAGCCTCGGAATGGGTGCTTTATGGCCTGTAAAGCACTTCCGAGCATCGCAAAATGTCGCACCACCCCCCTGTGGCCACATGATCGCATTTTGGGCGCTTGGCAACCGGCATTTATGACCAGTTGCAGGGTCCCGCAGTCATGCAATCATGTTTTGTGACTTTTTTGCCATTTTCCAGCAAAAAATGCCCATTGGGGAAGCTGGATTCGCTTAATGACCGTCATAAAAATGGTTGTAAAATTGGGTCTGGTCACATGGTGACTTGACTTATGACTGCAACAACTTACGCTGGGAATTCCGGCCCCGATTGTGATCGTAAGTCAAGGACTACCTGTATTATTTTGGAGTAATTTTTCTTCCTGCCCGCTTCCTATCATTCCTTACAACACTGTGCTTGTGTTTCATTAAAAAAATTAGGATACGGGCAAATTAAATGTGGCCTATTTCCGCTTCGACATCAACGATGCCACTGGGGATCTGGACGCCAACCGTCCTGTCCCGTTCCGGCTCACCCCAAACATTTCTGAGTTCCTCACCACCATCGGGGTCTCCGGCCCACTCACCGCATCCATGATTGCCGTGGCTCGCTGTTTCGCTCAGCCAAACTTCAAGGTAAGCGTGTTGGGGCTGCCTCGGGGCTGGGTCAGTGCAGAGACGGGCAGCCGGTCCCTCCCTCGGCCACTAGAAATCCATCTGCAAAGTGCTGGCACGCTTCAGTGCTCTTTCACACCCATTTTCCGGTCAATTAGAGAACCATTGCACTTCCCCTTGTACAACCAGGCAGCCTGTATGGAGCCATCTTGGCTCTGACTGGGGGGGAAGAATTGCTGCTGTTCGGAGGGCAGTTCCATCCTCGGCTTGGCCCTTCGGGATGAAATTAATTTGCCCAGCCGTCGCATTCTTCTAGCCACACCGGTTTTTGCAAGGCTGCGAAGCGGGGTGGAAATGGCATCGTTGAGTTTAGGGTAATTCCCCCCCCCCATCTAACACTGCAACTTGAAATTGGTCTCGGGAGCTTGTTAGCAGAACAGGGAGTGAAATCTCTCCTGTGACTGCGATGGAGCTGACCTCGTCGCAGGAGGCCCTTTGCTAAAGGAAGTGGGCGTATTCCTTTCAAAATGCTCAAAGGACGAAGCAGCTCACAGAGCAGCTGTTTCTTCAGATTCATCCTGCAGTTGGACCGAATCCTCCGCAAAGCTTTAAAGCACCACCCTCCCCACCCCCCGAAAAGAGAATCGGATTAAAACATTTTACCACCTCGAGTGATTCGGAGGTATCAAACGTCTCCCGTGGCCCAGAAGGTGAATCCAGACCCTCTCTTGTTGGGCGGGCGGTATAGGAAGATGAGAAATGAATGAATGAACTTGTTGACATAAATCAGGGTTTCTCCACCAGGGTTCCGTGGCACCCTCGGGTTCCACGAGAGGCCACTAGGGGTTCCTTGGGAGATCACAATTTATTTAAAAAATTATTTCAAATTCGGGCAACTTCACGTGAAAGAGGCAAGTTTCGTTCTTTATTTCCAGTTTAAGAACACTGTGAATGCATCTAGACAGGCCTACCCATGAAACGAATATAAGAATTTTGTAACTTCTGGCCTGTTTTTGAGCCTGAATGGGCAGGGGTTCCCCAAGGCCTGGAAAATATTTCAAGGGTTCCTCCAGGGTCCAAAAGTTGAGAAAGGCTGACATAAAGAGTTTAAAAAAAACACCCGGAAGAAGGCCTAAAGCACCAGGGAGTATTTCCAGGGCAGTCCAAAACTCGCCATCCCTCTGATCGGTCTTTTGAGTTGAATCCACTCGTCTTTTCCCTACCTTCTAGGTTGACGGCATCCTAAAAACAGTGCTGCGCGATGAAACCATTGCTTGGCACAAGAAGACCCAGGAGGACACGTCCTCTCCTCTCTCGGCAGCCGGGCAGCCCGAGAACATGGACAGCCAACAGCTGGTTTCCCTGGTCCAGAAAGCCGTGACGGCCATCATGACGCGGCTCCATAACTTGGCTCAGTTTGAAGGTGGGGAGAGCAAAGTCAACACTCTGGTTGCGGCAGCTAATAGCTTAGACAACCTCTGTCGCATGGACCCAGCCTGGCATCCATGGCTGTAGGTGTCACGAAGACTTGGATAACGGCAAAGCCAGTTGGGACAGGCTTTGATGAGACAGGAAGAGAACCTTCACCCCCATCATGGATGGCTTCTTCACCCATCCCGGCCCTGATGTTTGCAGCATGATTGTGTTTCCAGAAACTGTTCTGTTTTCAGACTCTCAAAATTGCTTTTCCCTTCCTCGTTGTGCTGGCATCACTCCATTCTGGGGGATCATGAAAAGGGTGAGATTCAAACTTTGCACGTAGAACCATCTTGTTTTATGTGGTGAGCAAGAAGAGTGAAGGCGTTAGTGAGAGCATTGAGACTTGCATAGGAATACTGGTCAACCTTTTTTTTAAAGAAGTGCTTTGAAGAATTATCCCCTACGTTGTGGCTCTTGGTGTGCAAAGTTTTTTTTGCAAGGTTTTTCTTTTCTTTTTTTAATCGCTTACTTTCGGGTTGAAACAAAGACTGCTGAAAGGTCATTTTAATCCAATCAAAAAAAGTACGCGAATGTGTGGAATTGTACAGCAATTTTGTAAGAAAGATGTACAGGAAATCACTCTTGTTTTTATTGGTGGTGTTACTGTTTTGTTTGCTGGTTGGTTAAAAAAAATGATCAAGTTGTGCTAATTTTTTTTTTTCCCTGCAGAGCATTATATAGTGAAAGTGGACTCATTTCTGAATTCTGGGTTGGTAAATCCCTTATGCCTAAGAGGAACATTATAAAACAGAAATTGTCATCCGTTAAAATAAGTATTTGGAGGTAACCTATTCACATCAAATCCAAAAGCTCTTGAAAACCCGGTGATCTTGTTTTGTTTTGTTTTGAGCTCTGACACATTTAAATGTATTATCATTAGGTAACTTCCTGAGGAACTGTTTTTTAGTTTTAGCCGTGTAATTTAAAAGAAGAGAGAGAGAAATTGCTTTAATGGGTCCATGTTAGCGTTTTTTATGAACCATGCAATATTGAGAATGTTCTAGTTCAAATTTGTATGGAGTGAACTTTTTTCAGAATAAATATTTTCTAAAATGCCAGGACTGGCGCTTATTTACTTGAAGGTGGTCTTTTAAATGGCAATAAAAAGTGATGTATGAGGGGCACACTCATTCCCAAAAAAGGAGGGTGCTTTTAAAACAGAGATTTTTCCCATCCTTTTTAGGATGCATAAAGAGCAGATACAAGATTGCTTCAATATTCAAACATTCTAAGAACATGGCTCTTTAAATCTGGCCATTTTTGTTGCTTTGAACACCGAATGTTGTATGATCACCCCCCCCATTCATGCTAGTTACTTTGTCCTCATATGTCCCTTCTCAGAGGACTCCAATTCCCATATTCCTTGGGATTCCAGTTCCCAGATTTCTCATCCAGCCCCCATCTCCTTAGTGAGAACGTTGGGGGATCCACATTCTCCCAGCGAACCATGGCTGCAGCAGAAGAGATTCGCATCTTTGCAAAGGCCAGCTTTGCTGCTGAAGACAGAGAAGGTGGGAGCAAAAAAGTCCTTTATATTCTGGAGGGGGACCACGTTTTTGAAGCCCGCAGACCAACCGAAAGACTAAAAATCTGCGGAGACCTGCAGAGATCATGCCTGAGAATGGATGCTGGTGGTTTTTCTCCCTAATGCCCTAATCCAGTGTTTTTCAACCTTGGCAACTTCCAGATGTGTGGACTTCAATTCCCAGAATTCCCCAGCCAGCCTTGCAAGGCTGGCTGGGGAATTCTGGGAATTGAAGTCCACACATCTGGAAGTTGCCAAGGTTGAGAAACACTGCCCTAATCAATCAGTGCCCTAATCCAGGAAGTACCAAGGAGAAAATAACTCTTTTTATTAATAAGCCTTTCCCATCCCTCCCCATATTCTTTTTTAAGCAGGTGAATTCTGAATAAGCTCATCTCCAAAACGGTTGATTTCCATTTTCTTCCTGCATCTTTTGAAGAGAGTGTTATCACGACTTTTGGGGGTCAGAGGGTGGGTGGACTGCTGTCCAATTTCCTCAGTTGGCTTGGCTCCAGCTGTTTTTATTTAGAACGGAGAGAGGCAGCCTTTTTATTCGTGCCTTTGTTTAGTTGGGGAATGCAGTTTGCTGTGGGGGAAGGCGAGCCAACTCTGGAGCCAGTGGGGGCAGAAAACAGAGAAAATTACATTCCCCCGTTTCCTGGAAGAGCAGGTGGCTGACGCAGCAAACGGAGGCCTGCTAAAACGCTGTGCGCTGTTCCGGCTGGTAAAGCATTTGTGCCTTTTTAATGTTGCTAATTGTGTTTTTGCTCTCGCTGTCTTGCTCCCAAGTGAAATTGTGTAGGGCTGGCTAAGCGTTTCAAGTCATCTGGGTCTAGGACCTTACTCCCCCACAACGCCCCCATTGTAATTGGGCTGTTCAGTGGGTTTAAAAAAAGAGAGATTAGATGGTTGAAGATGACTCAGGGTGTCTAGCAAAAGAAATACCTGCTTGTGGGTAACAGTGGCAGGAAACTGGCTGTTTTAGCTAGATGCCAAAAAATAGCATAGCAGCCTAATTCTCTATATACTGATGGATACAGCATTGAGTCCAAGCAGAGGTGGTCCTCGACTTACAACCATTCGTTTAGCGACCACTCAAAGTTATGACGGCGCTGAAAAAAGTAACAGCCGGTCCTCGCACTTACAACCTTTGCAGTGTCCCCGTGGTCATGTGATCAAAATTCAGGCACCTGGCAACCAGCATGTTGGTTGGATTTATGACATCATGTATTTATGGTGGTTGCAGTGTCCCGGGGTCATGTGATTGCCATTTGCGACCTTCCAAGCTGGCTTCTGACAAAGTCAATGGGGGGAAGCCGGATTTGCTTAATGATTGTGGTGATTCACTGAACGGCCGTAACAAAAAAGGTCGTAAAATCGGGCGTGACTCACTTAACCGCCTTGCTTAGTGACAGACGTTCCACTCCCAATTGTGGTCGTAAGTCGAGGACTACCTGTATTTTGCTGCTGAATGTACACTGGAGGGAGGAATCTAGGTGTCTATAAACAGCAAGGTACTATGACCACCTCTCTCTGGGTTCTGTCAGGTTCCCTCTCCTACTTAACTTTATAGCATGTTAAAGATTATTCTACTAATTAAAACAAATAATGGGAGTTAGCCTGCTGCAAAGCATCAGCCCCTAGCCCAGAAGATATTCTCTGGACCTATCACAGAATCCATAGATGCTGTTCAGAAACAAAAATGGTAGGTGGTGGGATCTTTAGAAAATGGTGTTTGCTTGAATAAAAGAAAAAGTGAACATGCCGGTTGAGAGCATCTGGATGGGTGTGCACTCGCCAACCCTTCATGGTAGGCTAGGTCGGGAAACTCCCCACAAGAGTGCTGCAACTCTACTCTATTGATGAAGGTGACAGTAACAGCATCTTGAAAGCCTGAGTGTTTTCCCTTCCCTTGTTCTTATACCAAAGAGAGTCAAGGTGAGGCTGTCTTGAGTTGACTCATGCTTTCTTCCTTTCTCGGGCTTAATTCATGTTTTGCTAGCCACCACATTCCTTCACCAAGGTCATCTCTCTGGTTCTCTACGGCAGGGGGTTTGAAGGAGAGGGAGAGTCAAGGGACAGCCAGAAGCAGCCGTGCCAGCTGGCCTTCTGAGCTGTGGGTGTTTAGAATCATCCACATCTGCCTTTGGTTACAAGGTGGACCATGGAGTGCAAGAAGAACCAATTGGTCCAACCAACTAGCCCAAGAACCAAATGAAGGCCAATTGCTCCCTTAAGGCAAGGAGGCCCTCATACACTTTGGGTGTGCAATGCAGACAGATGATAGACTAGAAAGAATGGTTATGTTTGGCAAGGTGGAGGGAAGTAGAAGAAAACCAGTGACACAGGACATTCTGAATATGGCTACCAGTCTCAAAGATTAATGTTTACTATGCTGGCAGTGGAAACAACAGTATGGTTAACAGAAAGATTAGCCTGGAACCTGCCCTCCTTTTACTTGCATCTGTTGTATTTTGGTTTTAGCAATCATTCGACTTAAGATACAGGAGGACAGATTTTGGTCTGGGGTGCTGAAGTGTCTGAGCAATGACCATGGCATTATCAACCTAAAAAATGGGGGTCCTTCCTTTCTCAAGTCTTCAAGCAGAGGCTGGACTGCTTTTGTGGAGTCTTGATAACTTTGGAGGACCTGCCTCAAGAAAGAGATTGGACTTGATGACGGTCAGCGCTTCAGGGGGAACCAGATCAGGAAAGGGAGTCCATAAGATGACTAGAACTATATTTTATTGAGTCGGGCTAACAGAATCTTGCAGGATTCTCCACCTGACTGCATTTCCCCTCCCCTCCCCTCCCCTCCCCTCCCCTCCCTCTTCTACCCCAGGGAATCAGGAAGGAGCCAGCCTGAGTCTTTTCTTAACACTTTCCCTTGGGCATGTTTTGTGACCATCTGTGAATCGTTCCTCCAAGGTCATCTCCATGGCTCCCTACCCCAGCTCTGTGTGGCTGCCTCTGCCTTGCTTCTACACATCTGACCCATCAGGCTCAAATGAGAAGCCCTGGATCAAATTTGCTTTTTGCACGAAGTTCCTTGTTAGAATTCCCTCCAGAGCCATCCAGTATGCAGTCTGTTCTTCAGAGCAGCTGCCAAGGAAACCAGCCCGTTGGCTTCAGTGAGGAAGGGTCATGGGGCTGGCATTTATTATTTTTAAAGGTGACATTTGCTTCATAGAAGTGATGCAACAATCAAGCCATGCTTGATGGCCATTTTCCTTGGGGAGATAGGGGTATTTATCCAAGGCTGCTGTCAGAATCCCACCCTCATCAATCAAAGTTTGCCCTCTTTGGGCCCTCAATCAGTGCTGACTTCATAGATTTTCTTAAGAAAAGCTTCCAATCTCTTATCTGAGGAAGAACAGAGGCCCTTGGTGGCTTTTGACTTCTAAGCACATTAATTCTTGTCTCCCTGCACTGCCTGGTGATAGAAGACTTGGACATTAATGGATCAAATCCTCTCATTCAGCAAGATCCTTTGATCTGTGCCCATTGCTGCATTGGGCACTTTGGAACTGGATGAAATGGTATGTGGGAATGACCTTGGGAGACAGGAGCAAGAGCTGCAGACTAGACAACAGACAGATAAGAGGCAGCTGAGCCCGCAGAAGGAATGGGGGCATGGGAAGCGTCTTAGAAGGGACGCTCCCAAGTTTCTTGGACTGTAAAGGTGAGGGGGGGAGAGATGTCCTTTCAGGTTTGCAAGATTCTGTTAATGTAAACTTACAATAAAGTTAGAGCTAGTACTCCAGGGTGTGCTTCTCGTCTGGACTACCTTGAAGGGCTAACATCAATCTTGCAAGTCTGAAAGGACATCGCTCCCCCCCTCACCTTTACAGTCCAAGAAACTTGGGAGCGTCCCTTCTGAGACATTTTCCATGTCCCCATTCCTTCTGCGGGCTCAGCTGCCTCTTATCTGTCTGTTGTCTAGCCTGCAGCTCTTGCTCCTGTCTCCCAAGGTCATTCTCACAGACCGCTACACTGGGTCAAGAGCACACCAAAAGCTCTGATGTATGGCTTGATGTCTCGCCACAGCAGGATTTTAGTGGAGGTCTGCCAGTGCCATGCAAGTTGCAAGCTTTCTTCTACAGCTGAGCAAAAAAATGCTCTCTCACCCACTTCCTTGAGAAAAACCCAGCAATTATTCTATAAAACAGAGCTGGAAGTTGATAGATGTATTTTTAAAGTAATATAAACTGTGTAGGTGGCAGTAGGGTTCCCCCCCTTCCTTTCCAGGTAATTTCATTGTTCTTTATTATATCATCTTTAATGCAATCAATTCTTTTTCATATAACAATAATAGGTAAAAACAGAAGGTTGCCAATCATGCTGAAATGAAACCGTGACTTCATTCTGTTCGCACAACACATTTAACCAGGTCGGTAAAAACCTTGTGGTTATATCAGCACAACAGGCTAAGCTAGGATTTTTGCAGTTAACCCATTTGGTTTATTTATGTTTGGATATATTGTGTGATCCCAGAAAAAGGAATAAGTCAATAACCCGTCTGAAGGCTCCCCGATCCCTATGCAGAGATTGTATTCCTGAATTTCAACGTATTAAGCTGCAAAATAAATGTTTATTGTCCAATTCCAGCAGTCAAACAAGTTGCAAAATTTGGATGCCAACCAAAGAGAGAACTTGGGGGGGGGGGAGCTGTGTAGTCTATTGGTTGCCCATTGCTATCCTACCTTCTGGAGCTTGTACAAGCAAAATCATGCATTCAAAAATAACAACATAGTTATTTTGACAAAACTCCCTCCAGGAAGAACAGTTGCTTGAATTGAGTTCATTTTCCCTCCAGACTGTTAGCTGTTGTTAGAGGAACTCCAGGAAGAACCAAAATCCAGTTTTGGGTCCGTGAGACATAAAGATCTGCCTTAGAATTTTACCACCCAGTAAAGAAACATCAGCAGGTAATCAGTTGTCCACAACACATCTCACGCCATTTAATTTACAACTCCCAACTTAGAAAACTTCCACCACACTCAAAGAGCAAACTTGGTTGCCTTAGCTTCTTGCTGTGAGTACTGGACAACTTCAGGATCTCTGATCTTCCCATTCATCACAGCAGACAGAGCTCAGCCAGAGTGGTGGCACCTGTCAATACGAAGGCTTCCTATTTTGGGAAAGAACAGAAAACCATCAATTTCAGGAAACAATTCCCTTTCCCTTTAAAGGCACTGCTCTCTGATGCAGGTCCCAGAGAGCCAAAATGGGGGCATGATTTCCAGTCGTTCTACATCAGTTGAACTGGCATGGCTGTTTCAGCTGCAACTTATTTCTGATTTTCAACACAGGTGTTGGGAAGCTGTTTGGTTCTGGTGGAGGCTGACTTGGGTGATGAGCTACAGAACTGCCGGAAGTGGTCATCTTAGCAAATCAACATCCTACTTTGGATTGACTCCACCCATCACTGAGTATAAATAAGCCCAATGGTCCAGGCAGATCTCCTTTAAACCACAAGGAGTGTGTTCCTGAATGGTTCTTCGCTCCTGGTTGTTGGTGTGCCTTCTGATTGTGGTCTTTGCTTTGCTTCTTAACTCTGCATCCTGGAGTTTTCTCTGTCCTGATGACTGATTCTTTGCAAGGCATCCTGGTTCATTTCTGACAGCTGCCTGGCAACTCCATTTCTGGAAGAAGATCTTGAAGGTATTTGCATTACTCAAAGGTGGAATGTTGCATTTTGTGATTCTGGGGGGCTTAACATGCATATACTGATGATCTATACTGGACTGAATCTTAACATGCAAAAAAAAAAAACCTGTTCAGAGATGATCAGAAGGATACATTTCTGGGTGGGAAGATTTCTCCCCTCTCACACTCTTAAATGTCTCTGAACAATTTAGATTTCCACATTTGTCCCTTTTTCTGCATCATGGCGGACCCCGAATGGCTGCTTGTTTTGCCATTCTACATTAACTGTACAGTATGTTTGATCCCAGCCTACCAGAGATCAGAACAGATGCTGTGTAATCACCATCACTGAGGATAAAAAAAATGATGATGCTGTAAATGAATAAGCAAACTTTGGCTTCTTTAAAAAAATGATAGGTTGAAACATGGCAGTAAGGGGATGCTCCATAATGAGAGGAGAATCCTAATAGTTCTAGGGAGGACTTTCAGTGGGTAGGGTATTAAGACAAATTCTTGCTGCTTCTGTTGAGGTAGATATCTATAATCAGACTCTTTGCACTTCCCTTGTGTTGGCTATGAAAACTATAAAGACTTTGAATTCACTTGCATGAAGTTTTGCCTACCTTTAAGTGGAAGTCATTAATTCTCTGTTATAACAGTGAATTTTTGGTTACTGCAAAGTGCTATTTTTCAGGTGTCACTAACACAATCTGCTGAATTCCTATATCTTGAAACTGTATCTTCCCATTTTTCCTGTTCATCTACCAAGAATCCCCCTTGGATTGTTCTTCACAGTCCTGCTTCTCACAAACACAATTATATAAGCCACAACTAGCTGGCTTCACTCAACACATTTAGCCAGAAGCCAAGAAGTCATAAGCCAAATTTTTTATTCATTATTCAAATTTCTATCACCGCCCATCTTCCCCAAACGGGGGGACTCTGGGCAGTTACCAAAATAGTAAGGCTCATGCCATGAGCAAAGCCAAAAGTGACCATTTCTACCATACACTTCCCCTTAATGTGTGCAATCACAGACCTGTTCTACACATCACACTAGCCATACTGTGGTTGGTTTATTACTTGATTAGCATGCGGTGTAAAACCATCTGCTGTGATTAATAAAGTAAGTGTAACCATGTGTAAAAGTAACCATGAGTAAACCATGGCTTATAGTTTACTGTATTATGCAAACTGGGGCAAGTGTGGTTTATTCAGTAAACCATGGGCAAGTGGTTAATCAATGCCATGGTGGCAGAAGAAGATTGAAGCAGGAGATAATGCTTCCTTTACCGCGAGTTCTCTGGTCATTTGATGGGATTGGAGATCTGATACCAGAATCAGATTCCTGCTTTTCCTCCCCAAATTGGCCAGCCAAGCAGGAAATGGATCTCTTCTCTCAACCTACTTCTTGCCATGGATGATGAGAGATGATGGGTCTTCTGTAGCTGGTTACTTGTACCAAAGGAGGCATGCTACATTCTGCCTCTTTTCTCCCCCTAATTTTGGTGTGGCTAGACCTCCTTCATTCCAAGGAAGGATAGGGAGTTATAAAAAGAATGACCATTGCATCTGCAAGTTGTCATTTTCTGCCAGCACCCACATTAGATACCAGCAGTGTAGAACAGCACTAAGCCACAACTGACTTGGCTTGCACAATGTCCAACTCACCCATCTCCATTTAAAAGCCAGAAAAGCTAGGGCTGTACCCTAAGCCAAACCAGCAGAGTGCATGTTCCGGTTGGGTGGTGAGTGTGAACCCACCCTACATTTAAGCTTGGCTCCAGACTTTCAGAGCACTTTGGCCCATTGAGAATCATGATCTCTCTTCAACCCTTTGGGCTGCTCAGTGGTGCAAGTCAAATCTCTTTAGTTTGGTCATTGACCAGCAAAACTCAGGGGAGCACTAGCTGCTTGGATCTGAATGAAATTTTGGCAGTTTTGCAAAACTCCAGCACAGATGTTTTCTCTGTTCTTGTCAGTCCGAAATACAGCCTGCCTTTGAGGCATGCTTTCTTTGCCTGCCAATCGTAGGCAACTATTTAGGGAGCAATCTCTACTGCCTTCCTGCAACAAGGTGGTGGAGATGGGAATGTCAGGGCCACCCAAATTTGAAATAGTCCATTGATAATGAGAATAATTAGATTTTTATCAGTTTAGCTGGCTGTAACAGTTTCATTATCATTGACCCAGATTGCTTTCCAGCATGTCTCTCCTATTAAAATCCACAGCCCCCATGTTAATGAGTTTTGTTTCCATCAAGATATAATGAGGACTGGCAGATCTGCATATTCTCCAAGCGAGCTGAGAAGGCAGACAAATACTCAATTTTATTACTACCTGACAGAGACATAATGATTTTCTGAGAATTTCATTACTATCATATTATGTGATGATTTAAGGTAAAACATGCACACACGGACTTTTTTTTTGGCAGCAGCCTGGAGGGCTTGGAGTGGGAGGAGAGGAAACCTTTGAGGATATTTGAGCAAAGGGAAGGATCAACCTATCGGTCCCTAATGGTTTTGGCCCTACCATCTAAATTCCATTTGTTTCTCTACCTTTTATGTTTGCAGACAGCTCCTTGGAATACATGTCATGGCGACAATTTACAACTAGGAGATTTAAGGAATTGCCTCTGTGCTGCATGATTTATTCTATGGGGACCTAAGCAGGCAAATGAAAGATGAGTGGTTGGGGACAAGCGCAGCAGTGACATTGTTAACTAAGGTGGATATCTCTAGGCTGGAGGTTGGGTCTTAAGCTATTATTGACAGATTGCTTGGATCCACACTGCACCCACTAAGCCTTGATTGGATGAACCATGGTTTATTGGACAAACCATAAGCAACAGAGTTCATACCACATACAAAGTCATAAGCCAAGGTTTACGAGACAAACCGACGTGGCTAAGTTCCCAGAAACACACAAAGCCACAAACAAGCCAAAGAATGCTTTGACTTGCCACATATTGTGAGGAGCTAGTCACTGTGGTATGTTTATATGACATATTTGCCCACAGTTCATTTAAACAAGGGACTTAATTTTTGGAATTGTGCAACATGCCAAACCATGAACTAACTCATATCAGATGAGTTCCCCCAACAGATGAGGGTGAAATGTGGTTAGGTGGGAAGGCTGTGATCCTAGATCTTGAGAAAAGCTCAGAAGGGTCCAATCTGGTCAGTCCACCTGGAGATCACCAGGAAGTTCCAGGTCTGTAGGCTGGACTGGACAATCTGAGAAACTTCCCAGGAGAAGGCTGTGGCAAGCCACTTCCAGCTGGGTGCCAAGAAAGCGACAGGAACATATCCAAGAAATCACCAGAGGTTGAGTTTGACTTGAGGGAATCTGACATTTATAGTAGGGCCATGCACATCTTCAGAGGAGTGGCTCATGGAGGCAATGATAGAAATTCCCCAAGAAAGCCCCAGCATGAAGAACAGTGGACAACCTACACACTTCTACTGGCTTGTTTTGTGGCTCAGTGAATAAAGCCCCAGGTGGTGGGGTCCCCCCTTATTAAACCCTAAGAGTTTATAAACCACCCTCTTTGGGTTCCTGCAACACGTGAAGCCCAAACCCAAAGAAACAGCAGAAGAGCTTGGCATGACATGTGAATTCAGCCCCTACACAGGCGGGACCTTGCGCTGAAGGAACTGCTAGCTGACAGCAAGAGATGATGAGAGCCAGTTTGTGAGGTTCTTGCTTACATCAAACCAGGTGAACATATTTCCCCAACACAGCCCAGCTTTCAAAACTTGGGATAGCTGGTAGGGGCATCATTGTGTCTTATTAGATCACCTAATTGACACTGTCTTTCACTGGCGATTGCTATTAATAGTTGATGGAACAGGCTTCCTAGCTGGAAAATGAATCATCCAGTGTGTCTATCAAAAGCAAGAGAAAGGAGAGGCTCAGATGGCCAGGAGGTGGATCTAGGGTCTCTCTGGTTTATCCTTCATCAAAAAGAAGGCTGTCTTCTGATCCCAGAGATAACTAACAGAAGTGGCCTGAAGGACTATATTAGGGTGTGAGAGAGTAGGAAGCTAAGGCTTAAAATATGTGTGAACATCCAGCCAAATGCAATTGATTCAAGCCACAATTCAGCAAACCCTGGCTGAACATGGGTGGCCCCAGCCACAGAGTTGCTAGACAACCTATAACATTTGATTTGGCAAACAGTATTGAATATTCCCATTTAAAGTTAAAGATTGGAAAGATCCAGACAGGGCCTTGTTCCTAAGAAGCATACCATTTTTTTTATTTTTTTAAAAAAGGCTATGTTTAGATGACAAACTGAGTTTGTCAACCACATTTTAGTCTAGTGAGTGTTGGGAATACCATAAATGGTTCCAATAGAAAAGACTATACATAGCTCAGGGTTGGACTGTGGAGTCCTTGGTGCTCTCTGAGCTTGGCTGTTGGCTTGCAGACGTTTCATGACCCAACTAGGCAACACCACCAGTGCGAGGGAGTATGGGGTTTACTCCCTGTTGATATACAGTGGCTTGCTCTGCCAGTTTTGGTGGGGTTGTGGTTTTCTCCTTGGTAGTTCCTTGACTGGGGTATTGTTCTCTGCCTGATTGTTTGTCCCTACTTATCTGGGTGTTGGCTGCTGGAGAGCGTGTGTTCTGGTCTTTTTGTTTCCTTCTTAGCTCCTTTATTGTCTCTTTTGAATGGTGTATGAATATGTTTATTTCCATTTGTCACCCAAACTCACTCACTGGTTTGTCTATCTATGTGTCACCCATACTCACACTGATGATGTTCCCTAGCTGGGTAATGAAACATCTGCAAGCCAACCATCAAGCTCAGAGAGCACCAAGGACTCCATACCACAAATGATTCAGGACAGGTTATTTTTAACCCCAAGCAGCCCTGACTTCTGGGTGGCTGGGGTGGCAAAACCCTGTGGCTTGGTGAACACCCTAATCCAAGTAACAGTGGGGCTGTTTCCAAGCTCTGCCCAGTTAATCCTCCAAGCAAAAGAGTTGAAAAGACAGAGCGTCTCAAAATGAGCAAACTTCTCCGCCACAGCATGTGCTGTCAAAGGCAGGGGCTCTCTGTCCCCCCAGCCACCAGCAAGAAGATTTGCCTAGGTTAAGCGTAGGGCACAAACAGCCTTTCTCCCTTTTTGCTGACGCTTAAGGTGACAGCCTAAGCAACAGACGGAGAGAAGGCGACTGTGGAGTGAGCTAGAAACATGTACAGTGTGATAGTTGGTCTGAGCAATGAGGCGGCAAATTCTTGGGAGCTCAAATGGCATCCCATAAAATGACAGGGTTGCAATTGCAATATTCATCTTTGGGATCCAGATATTATCGGCTGGGGGGGCTGCATTCTTTGCCCTCCCCCTCTTCCCCGGCTCCTTCATAATTCTTGCATAGAAAAGGAACATTACATTGATTGTATTGACCAGGAAGAAATAAGGTCACTGCACAAAGAGGCTTTCGAGTGGAAGGCATTTACCGAGGCGGCAAAGGACTGTGTTTTAAATAAGCTTAAGGGAACTTTATGGCAAGACAATATTCTGTCCTATTTATTTCCAAGCAGACTGGCAGGGCCATTACTGGGCAGGAGAGTTAACAGGAAGGATTTCTTTTTTTCTTTCAGGCCCAGGGATGTGCTGTGTCCCCCCCACCCCCCTGCCTTCAAGGATGGCATTAATTTGTTTTTAATTTAAAGTGGGCCTGGCCAAAATTCAAAGGGAGGGAGAGGACAACCATGTTTCGCATTTCTTCTTTTCCTCGCTGACCAGTTTCATGTAGCCTGCTAAGGCACTCTTTCCTGGCAAAGCCACAGAGGAGTTGATACAGGGTAGGAATTGCTTGGGGTGGCCCACTCTTGGGAAAGGGATTTTGGCACAATGGTTTGGTTGCTTTAAAAACAATGCCAAACGTCTCTTAGAGCTTTTGCTCCGAAGGACAGGGCACAGCAAGGAAGAAGGAAATTTTGCCACCACCCATCTCGAGGGAGATGGGCGGTAGCAAAATATGAAAAATAAAATAAGAAATATAAAGATATATAAGGATCTTTCTTTCTTTCTTTCTTTCTTTCTTTCTTTCTTTCTTTCTTTCTTTCTTTCTTTCTTTCTTTCTTTCTTCCCTTTTTATTTTTACTCTTTTATATCTTTCTTAGTTTGCATTTGTTTTTTTATCTGTGTCTTGGTTTTTTGTCTATTTCTTAGTTCGTATTTGTTTTCATCGCTCAACTTTAATAAAAATTATTCTTAAAAAACAAAAAGGGCAGGGCACCATGTTTCCCACCATTTGGAGGGAAATCTAGGGACTGTTTGCAGCCCCCCCCCTCTCAAACCTGGGTTGATAACATGCAGTGGCTTTGTTGATATGAAAGGGTAATGAACAAACCACATTGTGGTTTCCTGCAATGTGCAAACTCAGCCTCTGTGTCTCTCTTTGGTGCACAGCATAAAAAATGTTGTTTTTTCCGCTGGACTGTTCACCCCACCCATGTCTTCGGAGCAGCTTCACTAGAAAGCAGGTGCATCTATAGGCAGGACAAAAAGGCCAGGTGGAGCCGCGATGGCCCAACACCCTCCTTTTTTTTTTTTTTTTTTTAACGTGGGTCACATGCAAATAGCTAGAGCTTCAATTGCATGGACTGCAGGTGGCATCTTGACTCTTTTTTTTTGACTGCCTCCCCCAGGGATGCCCCTGCTGCAATGATTGAGTCAGCAGGAGGGATAAATGGGTGGAAGGGGCTTGTGAGAGGTTGGTGGGCTGAAGAGACCCCCTCCCCTCTTGCAAAGCTTTGTTCTTTTTCATCATGCAGAAAAGCGGTGTGGTGTGGTTTGAGGAGAGAGCTAATAGCCAACAGCCTGTGATGTGAAAGGTAACAGCCGGCCTGCATGCATATCAAATTTCTCAGTTATTCTAGGCAATCAGATTTAGAGATACCTGTCACATAAATGCTAGACCTTGGCCAGCTAATGAATTTGGCAATTAAACCCGAAGGATTTCTTTGGTTGTAGTTTATGTACATGTGTCAAAATAGAAAGCAGCGTTTGGGGAGACAGATTAATTAATTAATTGGTGCTCATTAATTGGGATGCATTCTAATATCTACTTCTTTGCAAGGAAGCCACCCTGAACTCTGTCTGGAACACATTTCAGAGAAGGCAAGGATTAGACGGTGCTATTAATCTCCTATCAGGCTAGTCTTTGGGGTAATGTACAAATTAGGTAAGAAACCAAACAATGGTGAAAAAATTAATTAGAACAAGGAAAGAAAATAGCATAAGGCACCAGCACAACTTGTAAACAGTGGGACAGCTGATTATATCTCTCCTGCCCCATCCCCAAATCAAGTTCAGTGTAGAGTTTAAAACAGATAAGCAATATGATGCCTTCTAGTTGTTTGGGAACATAGCTCCCATAATTCTGTGCTATTGTGGAGTCCTTGGTGCTCTCCAAGCCTTGCTGTTTCCTTGCAGATGTTTCATTGCCAGACTAGGCAACACCTTCAGTGCGAAGAGGGAGTGGGCCTTGCTCTCAGTTTATGGCTTGCCCTGCTTGTGTTGGTGGGGGTGTTGTTCTCTCCTTGGGAGTTCTTTGATTGGGCTGTTGTTTGTGGAGTCCTTGGTGCTCTCTGAGCTTGGTTGTTGGCTTGCAGATGTTTCATTACCCGACTAGGGAACGACAACAACAACAAAAGACAGATAACAAAACAACGCAAAATTATTGTCCTTTTTCACAGGGAGTAGTGTTACCTAAATTGAAGGTTGAAATCTCTATCTGATACTTTGCAATCATTCTAAGATCCAGGCCAAAATGTGTGTGTTTTTGTGTGTGTGTGGGAAATCCTTTCCCTTCCCCAACTTCCCTTCCCTTCCAACTTCTCTTCTCCTCCATTCACCAACTTCCCTTCCCTTCCCCTCCATTCACCAAATCCCCTTCCCTTCCCTTCTGCCAACTTCTCTTCCCCTTCCCTTCCATTCTCCATTCACCAGCTTCCCTTCCCTTCTGCCAACTTCTCTTTCCCTTCCCTTCCCTTCCCTTCCCTTCCCTTCCCTTCCCTTAGCAGTGGCTTGCAAAATTGTTTTGTTCTAAAAAGCCCACAGTTCTTCTGTGTTTGTGAACAGATGCTTTTCACTGAGAATGAAATGCAGCTTGTGGTGGTGCTCCTTGGAGTGGATAGCTCAGTGATGGCAATTAACAATCAAACACCCTTTTCAAAGCTGTCCTAGCTTTTGCGATAATGATGTGCAAAGACAACACAGAGAATTTCAAAAGCCAAGTTCATTTTAGGCTTTGCAAGGGACAGGAAGGAAAAGGATTGCCAAGTGGGCAAAAGCTTATGTGAAAAACGTAACTCCATTGGCTTCTAGACTGTTCAGTTTTTTAAAAAGAAAATTGTAATAAATGAAGAAAAAATTAGAGGTGCATATACATATGTTACAAAACTTATTCCAATATATCTGGAGGGATACCAGATTACCATGATAGATTTGCTATCAAGTCTGAGATATAAAAATCTAGCTGGCCACTAGATGGAAGGTAAGAGTTGAAGCTTTTTTTCTCCTACCTCTTTGCTGACATCTAGTGGTTGCCTGGTGTTTGCAGCCCAAATCTGGTATCCTGATACAAAGGAAAGCAGTTAAGTAGCTAACATATTTAACTTCAAGCAGAAGATCTGTATTTAAATGAAATAGTATTAACTATGAAACTGATTGCTTGTCTTGGATTAGTTTCTTGAGAGGACACTTTCTGTTTATTGACAAACAGATTAAAATATAGCAGTAAACAGGTTTAAGATCCCCCCAACTTTTGGAACCATAGGGAGATATTGCAAAAGGTTTGTTTGTTCGTTTGTCCTAGGGCAAGATGTCCATGAACAGAGAAATGTCATGAAGTGATCTCCAGTCTACTTATCAGATGTGTTTACAGTATATACTTTTTCAGGATTAAAAGAACATAATTTATTTAGTCTAATTCTTTGGGTTTGCATGATTCATTGAATCCTATACTAATGACATGGGCTGGTTCACACAACACTGCAGGCCAAAAATTGGCTGTCTAATTTGTGACATTAGCTCAATGTGTTGTGCAAACACAACTTATTATGCTTCCAACTTTAATAACTTGGGAGGAGCCAGTACTCATAGGCTGTTATTCATATGATAGACTTAGGTAAAGGTAAAAGTTTCCCTTGACATGAAGTCCAGTCGTGTCCAACTCTAGGGGGCGGTGCTCATCTCCGTTTCAAAGCCGAAGAGCTGGCCTTTGTCTGTAGACACTTCCGTGGTCATGTGGCCAGCATGACAGTCACAGAACGCCGTTACCTGCCCGCCGAAGTGGTACCTATTAATCTACTCACAATTGCATGTTTTCGAACTGCTAGGTTGGTAGGAGCTGGGACTAGCAACGAATCCCCCGTCACGCGGATTCGAACCGCCGACCTTGGCAAGCTCAGCAGCTCAGCAATTTAACCCACAGCTGATGAAAATACTGTTTACTCAGTCCAATTCCCTGATTCACCCAATACCCAGAATCATAAACTAAGCACGCAGGCTGGGTGCACATAACATACTAGTCTAAATTGTAGTTGCTACTTTTGTGAATCAGCACCATGTGCCAATATTGTTAATTTAGGATTTGGTGACTTATAGGAACTCAAGTGATTGGATTAACACCATGGTTTAATTAGCTGTGGGTTAGTATGTTTTGCAAATATAGCCATTGAAGAAGGGTGCTGGCCCTTTTAGAATCAGCAGGAGTATTTGAAAGGGCGGAGCTTCCAGCAAATCTATTATGGCCTGAGTATAAAAGACTCTCAGTTGGCCCAGGCTGGTTTTGGAATAACTGGTCTGCTCTGTAGTTGAAAGGTGCTCTCCATGGTCCTGAAACCAAATCTCTTGGGTAGTATCTGCAACTATTAGTTGGAGTGCCTTGATGGCTTTTATTACTCCCTCCAATTGATTGCCCCTTCCTTTATGTGCACATCTACTGTGAGCAGTAGATGAATTCCACCCTGTTGGACCAGGATGCTTTTCATCCAGCAATCAAGGTAAACTAAAATGTTTTAAGGAAGTAATTGACCCTAATAAATACTCTTGTAGTTTTTTCAAGTTGCATTAGCTGTGAGGACCAAAAAAAAAAAAAAAGGAACTGACTGATGTTTGGTTCCTGGTTGTTTTTGTGGAATGTGCAAATCTGATTTTTTTTAAAATGGTGTAGTAAAATACTCACCCAATCTTCTTTGACGTATTTCTTGGACTGGAGCAAGAGATATGTCGGTGAAGCTAGAATATGTGTTTTGCTAGCAGCATTTCTTACTCTGCTTTCCAGAGAAGCTGTGATTTACTTCTCAGAAGCTTTACTGCTCATCAACATTCCATAACTTGTTCCCTCCTTATGACATCATGTCAGGGTGGTTTTGATCAATGGCAACTGATTAATCTGCTATATTAAAGAAATGTGGTTTCCCAAAACAGATACGTAAAATGTATGGATGTTTAAACTGTATAAATGTTGCATTTTTAAAACAAAAAAGTCATTTGGCACAAGGAAGTGTAATCAGAATAAAAACAAGGGAATTTTTAAATTTTTTCTCCCAATGAATTTAGAGACATGGGAAGCATTAACTTGACTAAGCAATGTGGCCCAGTTAATGTGAGTAGGGACCTGTTATGAATTTCAGGCTTCTGAGAGAACATGGGGACAAGATGCATGATTTCCCCCTTGTTCTTTATCACTTATTGATCCAGTAAAATAGCTACTATTATAACAGGTAGAGGTGAAGGAGAGAGAACCTTATTTTTTCACCAAAGATTGTCTTTTCAGAGCAAAAGTGTTTTACTCAGAGATCTTCAAGCCTCAGAAGAATTTGTAGTTTTTCCCCTTTTTTTTCTTTTTTAATCCAAACTTCCTTTGAGCAAATGGCTCCTTCCTCATTTTGAGCTCACAACAATTCTGAAAAAAGCCCAGAGTCACCCGGTGAGCTTTAATATAGAGATCTCTACCTGTGTCTTCCCAATCTGAGAATCTTTTTCAACCAGGCAAACTTTTATAATGGTTTTTTATGACCGTTTATTTGTAAGCCACCCAGAGTCACTTGCATAGTGAGGTGGGTGGTGTATAAACTTGATTAAATAAGTACATAAATAAACACTGTTCAATATGATTCTTGGTTCTATGGCTTGATTCATCCAATGCACCAATCTAGAACATGGTATGGTTAGCTTTACTTTAGCTTATTATGTTAAGAATGGTGCATGGGCAGAAATGTAACCAGAGACTCCCTCATTTTCTCTTTGCCCTGCTTTTCCAAAAGTGAGTTACTCTAAAAAACATGGGGCCTCCATAGAGATGGTGATCCCACAGGAGGAATTACCTTTCCAGAATGCTGGAGGCAGGGATGGTATGGAGGGTTAGTGCAACAGAAATATCAGAACTGGTGTGGAGAGAACAAGAGTAACTTGGAAGGGCCAGATCCTCAAAAACCAACAGCCAGGGCACATGACTTCTGGAGACTCAAGAGCCATGTGGGGCTTTGTATGGCATGTTGAGGAACATGTTCCCAAACTGGACATTTCATGAGGTTGGGGTCAGAAGAGTTGAGATGGATCCCTACAACTCTGCAAGGCTTACAGCATCTCCGTTGCTCCTTAGAAGCTCACCATCCCCTACAGAAATCTTAAAAAGTGGTAATGTTTGCCCCCCCCCCCCACTCTGGATGCTGTACTTTTTTACAAAAAAAAAGTTGGGGTGGGCTTGATTTTTGTCCCTGGGCCTCTTTGAGTTCATAGTGGTTGGTGGCATGGATTTCTGTTGATTTGAAGCACAGAGAAAGTGCAGTGTAAATCCTAGAATAAGCAGAGCACAGATTTTGGGGGTGGGGGAGAGGCAAAAGATGCATGAACTTGCCCTCTAAAATCCTGGGGAAAATCCCAACTTTGCCCACTTATGTGATGTTGCCTCTCCTGCAATGGCCCTAATAGGTTGCCCGTTTCCATCTTAATGGTTCTTGATTTTGTTCTTGGTCCTCTGCCCTATTCGTGGCTCCCCCCCCCCCCGCCCCAAGAACAATGATGAGTCACTGGAAATGGGGAGATGTCCTTCACTACCTTGCACCATCTGCCCCCTTGAATATAAAATAACACTGAAATCATTTTCTTTTCCTCCTCATTCTCAGCCAACTCAATGACAGAGAGTTTGATTTTGAAATGCCTTTCAGAGGAGAAAAAAATTGGGGTGAAATTCTCCTGGATGAAGTGTGAGAGTCTTGCTTTGCTTTGCTGGCCAAGAGATGCATGTGAATGTCTGTCTTTGACCACTTCCCCGGTTCCTCACCATTACCCAATCCTGCCTTTGGGTAGTAACTCCACCAAGGAGTGTTTCCACATTACGAGGCTGGGGCAGCCAAGTGGCTTGAAATGAGGGAAACTGGAATCTCAGACTTGCCATGAGAAATTAGAAGCACATTCTGAAGAGCCTGGGAAAGACTGTAGAACATCACCAGCCTTTTTTGTAGGGGAAGAAAATTTCTGGGAAATGGCAAGAGACTCGGGATAAATATTCCTCGGTCTATTTCATCTGCTGTTGAGTTTATTTATTTACTTAAGGTCCAAGACCAAGTCACAGAACTTTAAAAATATATGCCAGAAGCTATGAAATTATTATATTTGTTTCATGGGTAGGCCTGTAGACATGCATTAACAATGTCCTTAAACTAAAAATACAGAATGAAACTTAGCTCTTTAATGTGAAGTTGCCTAGTTACCTCTTGCGGAACCCTAGGGCGCCATGGAACCCTGGTTGAGAAACCCTGCTATATATATAAGATTATATATATATATATATATATATATATATATATATATATATATATATACACATACAGATATATATATACATACATTCATACATATATATATATAGAGAGAGAGACTCTATAAAGTTCATATTTCATAGACATTCCCAAACGGTTCCTATAAGCTAAATGTACAAATGAAAATTTTGCTAACACCTGGCTATTGGTCATTTAATAAGAATACATCAATCTCATCATGAGTAGAGTTTATCAAACAAAAGAGTGGGTGTGGTAGCTCTAATCATCTAAGTGTGTACAATGGGCCTTTTAAAATTGTGGAGCTCAGTCAGTTGACCTTGACCAGGGAAGACTAAATGTTTTTTCAGGGATCCCTGTAAGGTTTGCCTTTCCCAAGTACTCAGACTCACAAGGTGTTACTTAAATGAAATCTGATTTTTAGAGAAATTATGGCAGATACAGAGAAAGCTGAGAATGACTAAAAGCGCGCCAAATACAAACTAAAAACCCTCGGCTCCAAACGTGATCCCTCCCCTCTACCAGCCCTAGCAACCACCCCCCTCTCAGGTGCTGGTAACCGTTTTCCACACATCCTGGGAAAGCAACCTTGAACACATGAGATAACCCAAACACATTCCAATCCAGCGGCCAACAGATAACACCTCCCTGATGAAGAATCTTCCCCACTCCCGAGAGCAAACATGTATCAGGCAAATGACATGCAAAGCGTTACGATGTACCAAGCACATTGAAACGGTGAACATGACAATCCCCCTCTTTTTATTTTTTGTTAAATTGTACAGTTCAGTGGTGAAGCTGCAGACGTTACTGGATTGTTACTTCCACCATACAGGTGAGAGATGATGGGAAGGGTAGTCCGAGGCATCTGGAATGCTGATGTTTCCTGAAACTGAAGAGAATATTTCGCTTTTCATCCAATGGCTTGAAAGCATGGTGGTGGTGGGGGGAGTAGTCCAGCAAAGAGCTCTTATTTTGCTCCCCAATGTCCAAGGGACGTTTTTATGTTTTAAAAATCGGTGGAATGATTAAAAAGGTAAAACACGCCATTCTTGCTGGCCCTGTGGTAATTAGCGAGTGTGGTTGATGAAAGGATATTTGCAAGCTGGACTTTCTCTTATTCCCCACCCCTAAAGATGCTCTACTTGCATTGATTAAAATTCCTCTCATTTTATTTCCCCTTCCCTCTGACAATTAAACACAAGGAAAGGAGCAGAGCACCAATGCAAAAAAAAAAAAACATAGTTGAAGAACAAGATAATAATTAGCTGTTTTTTTCAAACCTAGTACAAAATAATTGGAAAGGCCTTTGCTGTTTCATGTGATGTACCATGCAGCTCAAAAGCCAGGGATCATCCTTGGCCCGAACAAGGTTGTGCCCCTTGCATTAGAAGGCTTTCCAAGATTTGATTCCCAGTTCTGAACTGGCAGGGCTTGGGAAGGCCTTTTGCCCCCCCTCCCGACCTGAAAAGAGAAAATGAAAGAGCTGCTGAACTCAAGAAAGCATGTTTACCATTATATTTTACGACAAACCAGTGCTAATGTGAATGCCAAACTGGATATAAGGAATTAATAATAAGGAACTAATTTTGCATTTCCTGTTGAATAATGTAAAGCAATATTAAGTCTTACGCTCACACTGTTTGGGAATTTTAGGATCACTCCATCACTTGAAGCACTTAGATGTGTGGCAGATGGTCATCCAAAGAGGTAGAGGGGGAGCGAGTTCCATGTTCCATCATCCTTGTCCTGCTCTTGCCCAAATGAAGAAGATGAGGCTATAGAGTGAACTCTCCCCCATCTAACACTAGGCTCCTAAATTGGTTTTAATCAGCTTCTTAGCTGGGTACCAGCTTGGCTTTGGAGCTTCAAAGGGTTCTGATTGAAACAGGGCTGTGATGAAGAGGACCAAGTTGTTTTGTTTCAAGGCTTCAAAGCAAAGCCTTGAGGACAAGGGATTGGATTTGACTAGCTGCTGCAGCTTGGAGCACAGTCTTGATCTGAGCTTTGAAGGAAATGCCTTAAAGGTGATGCTTTGAAGCCCTAATATTTAGCCCTTGACACTTAAGTGCCTCCATCTGAATTTCCCATAATGCCAAAACTTATCTGTCTATCTGTGTCTCTATCACCTGTCTCTATTGTCTAAATCATTCTACCTATCTGTCATATGTCTATCAATTCTCCCTCTATTGTCTGTCTGTCTGTCTTACAAGAGGTCAAAGTAGCCCTAGAGAAATCGACTGGCCCAGATTCAAAAGGTGTTTCATTTTCTCCTATCACATAAAAAATATCTACTTGATGGCAACTTTGAGATTGCTCCAAAAGAAACATCCAAGATTTGAGGGGATGGGTGAATCCTTAGCATGCCCCCCTGTGCCCAATTGCTGGCTGTCTTCCAGCAGAAACGGCCATGACAGGTAGCACATCTATTTTAACGAGGCTTCCAACATGCAAGGCCATCTCTGCAGCATTCTCTGGAAGTGCCCAGAAAAAAAACAATTAAGCCCTGGAAGAAGACTTCAAATTTAAATAAGAGCTCCGATGCTGGGAAAGAATAGGAGCAATAGAGCACGGCGCCGTGTGCCCAGAAAAATGGGATTGGCGAGATAGGACTTTGCAGAGCTGTTTTCTAATCCCTTAATCCCCTGCTGAGTGGTGAGAGGAACCACACTCTTTGGCTGCCTCTAGTTTTAGCTACGTCAGCACATGATTTGATAACTCCCACCACAATAAATAAATACTGAGAAAGTCAGCTTGGCAGGGAGCCCCAAGATGAACAGGGTGGGAAGTTTGTTTGGAACCAAAGAGGAGAGTTTTAAATATGCTGTTCAAGTACGGCCCATCCAGTGTTCTGTGCTCCTTACTCCTGCACATTTCTGGATTCGGCCCAGCTTGCCGGCATTCTTCTCCTATTTCTTAGCAGGGTTGTCCTCACAGTGGGGCTGAATTACGCAGAAAGGAACTTTGGTGCCTTTTCACAAAGGAGGGTGTCAGAGGGGTGCAAGTCCTGGAGTAAAAGGGGTTTTCTTACTGTGTAAATCTGAAAGCTTTTTTTTTTTAAAGATAATCTTGCTGAATTTTTTTTCATTGTTTCTCCTGCGCTGGCATGATGAATTATTTTTCTCATTGTGACAGTTCCTTCATTCCTCTTTTTCTTTTCCTTTCACCTCTTCTTCCACCTTCCTTCCTTCCTTCCTTCCTTCCTTCCTTCCTTCCTTCCTTCCTTCCTTCCATCTGTCCCTCCCTCCCTCTGCAGCCTCCCTGGCTGCCTGTTACTGGTTTTGATAATGCATGATGGGAGATTCTTTCTCAAGTCTTCCTTTAGGCTTGAATGGAAAACTGGTAGGTGAAGGAGACTGCGAGAGATAATAGCCCAATGAAAAGCTTCCAGCAAAAGGAAATGTCAGACCCCCCCCCCCCATGTGAAAATTTCATGAACTCCTTTTCCTTTGGGGTGGGACAAAGGCAAGAATATCCATTTCATTTAAGTGATCAAGGAGGAGGAAATTTTCCACATGACCTTTATTCCTTCACAAGGACACCCCGATCTGAGGTTTCTGAGATACCCTTGATGGAGAACATTCTCCGCATCCTCTTGCTGCTGACTTAACCTGAAAAAAATATTCCTTTTATATTAATGGCTTCTTTAATCCACATTCTGGTGCACTGAGAGAAACGCAAAACAGATCTCCAAGGGAATGACTATTGTAATTTCTGCAGAAGTGTTTTTCTTCTCCCCCTGTTCTCCCCCATCCCCTGCTGCACCACTAAGGTGTTGTTTGGAGGTGGAAATTTTAATTCACTGCTTTGCTTTTATTTTCCTTGTGTTTGTGGTTTTCTTCACATCAATAGCTCCCTGGTATATTATTCTTGTAATGGAAATTCCCTCTCCCCAACAAGCAGCGTAGGAGTTAGAATTACCTGTTTCATTTCTTCTCCCTCTGAGACGACATGAAACACTTCAAGCTTGCTCTCCCGTGAAATCCAACCAAAAGGATACAAGTTAATGTTGGTGGCTGCAACTTTTTGGGGAGGAATCATCAAGGGGCTTCGCTTTGTGGTGCTGTCCATTGTTTGGAAAGACATGGGGTGCTGTGAGTAAATGCAATGGACACATTGGAAAGAGCCCTCCTCGTATCGCATAAAAATTGTAAATATAGGCGCAACAGATATTTTGTGTCTACTGTATATATAGAAAACATTGCTATGATGTAGATGAGTCATCCTCAACTTGGTGGTATGCAGTTGGATTGAGAATCTAGCTCCCAGACTTCTTGCTGTAATGGTATGTGGGAAAGACCTTGGGAGACGGGGTGAAGAGATGCTGCCTAGGGAACGGCCAGCTAAGAGAGGGCACAGCCCACAGCTGGATGGTGGATGGGGCAAGGGGCTCAGAAGGGACCCTCCCCAGTTTCTCAGACTGTAAAGGAGACGGCAGGAGAATTGTACTTTCAGACTTGCAAGATTCTGTTAATGTAGCCTTACAATAAAGTAGAATTTGCTCATCTACTTGCATTTCCTGTCCGGTCTACCTGGGAAGGCTGACATCAATCTTGCAAGTTTAGCATGGCTGGCTGGGGGATTCTGGGAGTTGAAGTCCAGACATCGTAAAGTTGCTAAGGTTGAGAAACACTGAGATAGATGATTAAGCTGGATCTATCAGAGCTGGAAGGGCCAGTTGGTGTAGTGGTTAAGGCACCTGGCTAAAAACCGGGAGACCGTGACTTCTAGTCCTGCCTTGGGTACAAAGCCAGCTGGGTGACCTTGGGCCAGTCCCTCTTTCTCAGCCTGAGGAAAGAAGCAATGGCAAACCACTTCAGAAAAAACCTTGCCAAGAAAACTGCAGGGACTTGTACAGGCAGCCTCCAAGAATCGGGCACAATTGAACGGATTTAAAATAATACTCGGAGCTGGGCTGCAAGCATACAATTGATCACTAGGGAGCAGCAAAGAGAAGGACAAAGCTCTACATCTCTGTTGCCCCTAGGGGTGGTCACAATTTTTGTAGCTACCCTAATTAAGCTACAGTACATGCAGTTCTGCATGAAGCCAATTTAGTGGCCTGCTAGAACCACTGAAATGGAGCAGAGCTTATAACACAGCTGAGAAGCTGGCACAGAAAAAGAAAATTATCTTAGATAGTTTCAATGAGCATGCCAGAGAAATACAGGTTATTGATCTTACACACTCAGCCCTCCCAAGCATAAAGAATCACATGCTTAGACAGATTAGGTTAAGAAGTAAAATAATTTCTTACTGACTTTATTGTTGCTTCTGTAACATCCATCTTGGTGGAAAAGATGAAGTCCCTTTGTTCTTCTTTTCTTTCTAAATACTTAAGTTTGCCCTAAACTCTCAGCCCTATAGCTGCCAAGAGCTGTGTGGAAGAAAGGGGCAGAATTCTTCATCAAGGCCCAAGCACATGGCCCTGATGAATGGAGAGCAGAGCAGCATGCTTGCTTCTCCCTGGGTGGGAGAAGGAGAGAAGAGAGAGAGAGGAAGTGGGAGTGGCAACAAACAGCTTCCTCAGAGTTGTACTGTGGGATAACTCAATTTACATGCTAATTCACATGTTAATGAGGCATGCTGGATTTGCCAGGACTTCCAACACTGCACAACTTTCCCCGATAGCCGTTTGCCTTCTCCCATCCCCTTGATTTTATTTTTGCCTCCTAGAGTCTCTATAGCTTCACATGGCAACCTGCCAGAGGTTTCTTTTTCATCATCAAGTCAAGGTCACTCGGCAGAAGCTAATTTTCTGGTTTCTCTTTATAAATCTCCTAAAATGTCAAGCTCTTCTTCTGGTGTGGAAGAACAGATGGAGAGTCCAGGCTGTCCATTGTGGTGAAGCAGTTGGAGGGAGTTGGGTGCAAGTTTCCTGTTAGACTCTTGAGTTGAGGCCAGGTTATGTTGCTGTTTTCATTCAAAGGGGAGAATTGGTCAGAGATGGAGAAGCATGGCTCAGCTTGGGATTAGGATCTTGACACCATGTAGTTCTAAAAGCTGATAATCAGGAGAACCAAAAAACAGTCGGAGAACCAGGGAAGACAGATCAATCACACTGGGAGAATCCTGACTGGAGAAGAAATATTGCTTTTCTGCCAAGATCTGATTGGTTCTTGAGAATCTGAGATGAGACAGCCCAAGCATCAGGGATCATGTGCACACCCGTTTTATGGTGGTGCTTTCTGACGTGCCGGGATAGACTTACCCATTGCTGGTGGATTTGCTCCTCCATCTTCTGCATTGCACAGCTTGGAAACAGGCACTGATGACTTGTTTACAGCTTGTTGTGTGAGACAAACACAAGGTGGAAGGGACTGAAGGTCAAAAGCATCAACCAAGTCAAGAAGATCCCCCCTTGGTTTGTTTAGAACCAGTTCCTCAAACATCACCCTCAGGTTACCAGACAGAGAAATTGAGGGAATCGTTTCTCCAGGGGAAGGGAAATTCTTCAACAGCTTCTCCAGGACCAAATGAGGCCCCAGCACTGCTACTGGAAAAACCCCAGGGAAGAAGAGCCTCCTGAAGTCCTTCCTTACGACTGCATGGGAACTCTGGAAGCTGGCTGTAGATAATGGAAAACAGGACTGTAAAAGGAAAGCAAGGACGTTCAAACAATTTTAGACATGTCATCACTGACTTGTCAGAATGCCACATTCCACCTATTTCACTGAAACTTTAGTCTCTCAAAGAACTTTTGAATGTCAAGTCTCTTTCATCAAACTGAATGAGAACTGGTCGGGGGAAAAAGCTCTGGATTTTTTTTCTGCTCTGCCCCAGGCATGAGGTGTTTATTTCAGCTCTTCAGTTGTACCTCCCAGGAAATCAGTCTTCACTTCATAATTTTTCTAATAGCCTTCCTCTGATTTCCTTACAAATCACAATTTGGAAGAACATCTTCCAAAAGGCACCTGATCCATCATGGAAGGCATTTATGCAAGGGGCTTTAAACAAACACACCAATATTGCAAAGCAAAGAAGTCTGTTACACAAATCATCTCTAATGAATGCTTACAATACATAAAAAGTAAACTGGATTAAAGGATCAAGGGATAAGGTTGTTTACCATCCCTCCCTCATTTTCAAGAGTTCAAATATGACAGAATAACCTTCGTTAAGAAAGATGTATGCGGGATTTCCATGCTGCAGATAACAAGCATCCATTGAGTTATAGATTTGATCCAAAGAGGCCAGAAAATAAACAGAACAAACCCAGATGCCAGACCAAGTGAAAAGGACAGGAGAATTAGCTTGCTTTGTTTAAAAACCACCCCAAGGTCATTTTTAAAGTTTTCCCCCCAGAATCTTGTTAGATTAGGCCAGTATTTCTCAACCTTAGCAACTTTAAGATGTGTGGACATCAACTCCCAGCATTCCCCAGCCAGAACTCCCAGCAATCCCAGAATTCCCCAGCTAACTTTAAGATGTGTGGACTCCTAGAATTCTAGAATCCTAGAATTTCTAGCCAGCATGGGGAGTTCTTGGACCATAAGGAAGGCTGAGAGAAGGAAGATAGATGCTTTGGAACTGTGGTGCTGGAGGAAAATCCTGAGAGTGCCTTGGACTGCAAGAAGATCAAACCAGTCCATCCTCCAGGAAACAAAGCCAGACTGCTCACTTGAGGGAACGATATTAAAGGCAAAACTGAAATACTTTGGCCACATCATGAGAAGACAGGACACCCTGGAGAAGATGCTGATGCTAGGGAGAGTGGAGGGCAAAAGGACGAGGGGCCGACCAAGGGCAAGGTGGATGGATGATATTCTAGAGGTGACGGACTCGTCCCTGGGGGAGCTGGGGGTGTTGACGACCGACAGGAAGCTCTGGCGTGGGCTGGTCCATGAAGTCACGAAGAGTCAGAAGCGACTGAACGAATAAACAACAAATGGGGAGTTCTGGGAGTTGAAGTCCACATATCTTAAAGTTGCTGAGATTGAGAAACACTGGATTAGGCCACCACCATTTGCAGCAAAATTTGGCAGTTTGAGATTTGTTATAGGAGTTTGATGGTTTGCATTAAAAGACCATTCTCAGCCATGTCACTAACACTTTCTCCATGATTCTTGGAGGCCTCATCAAAATAATGTGATGCTCCTGAAAACGAAGGGGTGGCGGTGGGAGAAATGTCTAGGATTTACTTTAAATATACCGTATGTACAATTATACCTACCCAAGTGGTACCTTCTTGAGAAATGCAACTTTCTCAAACACACCCTCATTTATCTGCTAGTTTCTTTTACTAGTATAAACTCAAGAGGACAGCTGTGTGTAGTGGAAGATGCTGGACTTGGTTTCTTGTAGGCAGCTATAGTGTCTTGGAGACTTTTACTGGTTTGCAATGTGTCGGTTTTAATTTTTTGTTTTTTGTTTCATCTCCACAAGGCAGAGTTTCTGCTTTTTTTCCTAAACATTGCATATTTATGTAGCAAAGAGGCAACCTCAGAAGGAAAATAAGCACATTGTTCCTTCAGGATCTTATTTAGAAACCCATAGGGACATTTATGGTTGGGTTCTAGACAGCCGGTGTCGTCATTTCCTTTCCATTCCGGTCCTTCTTAGTCATTTCTCCTGAAGAGGTCTGTTATGCAACCCATCCACACCCTCGGTTGAGCTGTGCAAATTGCTCCATCTTAGCAAAAGCGTGGGAAAATCTCTGTTGACTAGCAAAGCTGCCTTCTCATCCTGAAGTCTCTCTGAAGAGTGCTTTGACTTACTAGCTTTTAGTGTCAGGTTGCTGACCTCCTTACTGCTATGATCTGACAAATGGTGCCTTCATGCTTCAAGATGGATTTTGAGATCTATATCTCCTGTATCTCTCTATCTCTATCTTTATCTCCTGTATCTCTATCTCCTGTATCTCTCTCTCCTGTATCTCTCTCTCTCTCTCTCTCTCCTGTATCTCCTCTATTTCCTCTATCTCTATCATTCATTCAGTGTTCCATGCAGTGTATTTGCTTCAAACCATCTTGTTTCCTGGTCCTTGGCAAAGAGTATCATGTTGCATACTGGTGAAGGTGTTGGACTAGAAACAGGGAGATCCAGGTTTACCTATATGCTTGGCCATGGAAGCTGCCTTGGTGACTTTGGGCCAAGATTGTGGTATGGAAAAATTGGAGAAGAGAACTGGGCAGCATTCAGTTTTTAGTCTGAGCAGGGTAAGGCTCCACGGAAGAGTTTTTGTAGAGCTTGGTCATGCCGTTCGAGCATCTTTTTACTTTCATCCATGAAAGTCAAAACCATTTTCATGCTCTGCTTCCCCCCACCCCCCACTCCTTAGATCTCTTCTAAGTTTGATTGATATTTTTTGTTAACTTCCTGATTTTTGGGGGTGGTGGATCAACTGCAGGAGAGGGGTATGTCTTGACACCTACCTTGCAGACCCACCAGAAGCATTTGCATGGCCACTGTGAGAACAATTATTTATAGTATTTATATGCAACTTCAGTCTAACGGGGCTCTAATACTGGACTGAGTTGGGGCTTGGCCTGATGCAGACCTTATCAATGTGAATGTTTTGTTTGATGGCTGATTGTGATCTTATTGCAAAAACAGAGAAATCTAATGGGATTATTAATATTTAGGGCTGGATCTTGACTTGGGGAAAACATCTATCCATCTTGTTCTTGAACACCTATATTCATAAATTCAGCTTTCAGACTTCTAGAACAGTTGGTCTACCTGATATTTCCTGATCTGGACAACTTCTGGATATGTGGACTACAAGACCCAGAATTCTCATCGATGGCCAACTTCCACACATTTGGAGGTTGCCTTTGATATCTAGAGGAACATTGGTTAATTTGACTCAGTCAACATAGTTGGAGGGTGGGGAAGAAGATCCATCTAAAATAAGGTTGGATATTTGACATTTTGGGGTTTCAAACCATTGGGAGATAAAAGAAAGGGGTGGTTGCTTTATGACTTTCTCATGACCTTCTATAGAGCAGTGAAGGCATTCTGTCATCCTTGGGTTATTGTTAGACTCCATCATCCATCTTGACTCATAATCTGAGGTGTTGTGAATTAAGTCTGCTAATATCTGGAAGGTCACATATGCACCACCCCTTGCCAAGAAAGATCTGGCTGGTGACTCGAAGCAGCAAAACTGGGGTCTAAAGTGAGAGTTGATGGCTACGTATTTTCAAAAGGTAGCGTTTGTTTGTTATTTTTTAGGAAACCTGCTTGTTGTCTTATGCAGATGTTCTCCTTCTCCAAAAAAGAAGACATCCCTTTATTTTTCTGCATTAGTTAGTTTGTAACTTGATGTTTTCCAGCCATGTTTTTTGAATCTCTGCCTCCCATTTTTTATTTTGTCCGTGTTAAGAAAAAGCAACCGTTTATTGAGCTGACACTTATTGTTACTCTGAGCCAAGCAGCCCATCATAAATTTGGTTTCCTCCAACTTCGATCTGAACAAAATGTTGTAAATTTTATTAAACATTTTATCGGAAGCAGACTGGAGTTCTTTTTCCTACAAAGAGCCATTTTAGATGTCTCCTGAGTTTAAAAGCAGAATTTCTGTGGACAAAAAAAATATGGTTAAATTGATGCAGGAAGCTTTTATTTAAGCATTTCATAACGTTTTCGGGCTGGGACAAAGTTGAAGACGTTAAAGATGTGCCTTGTATGAGGCAAAGGATTCAAGTGTTAAAATGAAGCTTTTGGAACAAATCTCAGGGTGACAGTGAATGGAAACCTTGATGTAAGAAAAGAAGACACGAGGTAATAATGAGAACGGGTAAGAAATTCATTTCAGTCGCATTTAAGCATACACGGCTTGTGTTTCAGCTATAGTCTGCCTCCTCCTGCAATGCTATGACTATATTCATCTGACATTCCTACCTGTGGTTCAACTAAGCATAGTTTATTCAAACCATACCAATTCTCTGAGCTCACATGGCCCATGAGCCACATGTACGATGCTTTTGGCTGGGCTGCAGCCCATGGCTTTTTGGCTTCATGTGTTTGCGGAGGCTTTTGGTGTTGCATCACGATGATACCAGATTGAGGTGACCCTTGTGCCTCCATTTAATATCACCCCTTTCCTTTTTCATAACCAGTGTCTTCATTCACGGAGTTGACAGAAATGAACAGAAGTCTCTCCCTTGAATGCACCAAGCAGGATGAGAAGGATGGTGCCTTACCTTACAAGGGCTACATTTAGAAATGCTGTCCGCTTTTCCAGCCTTTTCTCCCTCTATATGTGTGTATGTGTATTCACACACACGTGTGTGTGTTTAGATACAGCAATTTCCACACCTTTTCTGCCATGAGCAGAACCTTTCAAAAATACAAGTTTTGACCCACGGGCAGCTGTGATAAGATTGAAGTGGAGAGATGAAGCTATTTGTAGGGAGGAAAACATACAGGGGGATGGTCTTCAAGGAGGGGGTCAAAAATTCATGATAGCAGCCAAATCCATGCCATTGAAACTCCACCCGCATTTTATGTGCCATGCATGTAAAGAGGAGAGGGGCTTTGACTGCACGATTACAGATGCCATCTTGATTTTTATGACTCCCTTGCAGATCCCCAGAAATGAAGATAGGGACAGTTGGGCCAGGAATAAGGCATTGCATCTGCAGAGAGAAATCACTGCAACTTGTAAGAAGAATCATTTCAACTGAGCAGGGACTGGCTGGGCTCCAGTCTTTATAGCCAGGTGTCCTGTCTTCTGATTGGTCTTTAGCTGAACTGGTGGTTCTGATTGGTGCAGAGACCAGCCCGCACCAATTGGAAACCAGCTCAGCTAAAGACCAATCAGAAGACAGGACACCTGGCTATAAAGACAGGAGCCCAGTCAGTCCCTGCTCAGTTGTTGGTGGTTGGTGTATCAGGCCACCTTGCCTCAGAAGATGACAGCCACAGCTGCCAGTGAAACATCAGGAAATCTGTTGTCTAGACAGACCCTGAAGCCCAACACTGCCAACGGGTGTCGGCCGTGAATGCCTACACCATACTGTTCCTGAGAAGACATGGGTGTGTCCTTGAAGCCACCAGGAAATGTCCTTACCCTTTTAGATGACGGCAAAACATTATTGTCATGTCTCCTCATATGAGATCGCTTTGTCTGGAGACTCGTGATGAATCTTAGGGAAGGCTCTTAGCTAATTAAACCCCTATTCCTTCTTTCTGCAGGAAGATGGCTTCAGTTTATTGTCTATGCTTCCTGAATTGGAAAGGTTTTAGCTGATGCAAAAGACCCCATCTCATGAGCTTCCATTAAAGCTAGTCACAGATAAACCATCCCTATTTCTCAGATATTTCAGGCCACAATTCCCATGTGATCTGTGGCTGTATTGACCTTCCTTATGGAAACTGTAGTCCAAAGACATTTGTAACATGACTGTAAAAAACAAAAACAAAAAACCCAACAACCAGCCATTTTTGGCTTCGTTTGTTGTCCCTTTTTATCATATCCATGGACACATTTTGCTTTTTAGCTTGGCTTCTTATTTTGCTCATCATTCTTGCAGAGAGGTGTATAAAATATGCCATCTTTCTCTAAAATCTCCAGGATGACTTGCAAAAAGAATAATGGTGTGTACGTGCACTTCAATAAACAAAGCAACAACAATCAAATGTAAAAAACAGCAGAAAGCAGCGCTTAAAAGTAGAATATTCAGGAGAGGAGATGAAATAAAAATTCCTACAGCTATCACCGAGCAACTTAGAATCAAAAAATGAGATACGATTGGAATAAATAAATAGCATATTGTGATCCTGACTGTGTTTAAACACAACAGTAAATTAAAATTTAGCAGAAAGAAAAGGATCTGTGGCTGAGTTTGTCTTTCCAGTTCTCCCTCTGGCTCATTCCAGGAAAATTGGAAACATCTTTCACGTCTAGATCAAGCAAATCCAAAACCTTGGATGGGTTTAACTACAGTTGATTGAAACAAGCCAGCTTTGTAAACCCAGGTTTGAAAAAGGCTTGTCTTAGTAAGCCAGAGTCAAAATTCTAGGTTCAGATTTAAGGTGAAATTCTAGTGAAGAAAAATGATGGAGGCAGAGAAGGGAGTAGAGAAATTTTGTGAATCCAAGGATCATCTGGACTGATTCTCACAACAAAGTTTTGAGAATTAAACTTGAGTGGCCTCCATATATATTATATATTATGCAACAAGGTAAATACAGACATTAGAGTTTTTAAAGCTTATGTCAAAAAGCACTGCAAGTCGGTTGGAGCACAAAGAAGGGAAGAAGGTGTTCAAAGATTTGCTTTGGGTTTTGGATTTGGATTTGGATTTAAATTCCATTCTGTTTTTTAACTTGCTTTTCATGGAAATGATAACGGATGGTTTTGATGGTGGTTACTGCTTTATTTATTTTTATGTATTTATTTTTCAAATTTCTATCACTGCCCATCTCTCCCGGAAAGGGGACTCTGGGCGGTTTACAATAAAATCACAATTAAAACATATAAATTATAATATAAATAGATCTATAAAAATAAAATAGATATAAAATACAAAATCCAAGCAGCGTAGATCTTGTTTGCCGGGGAGAGATCTATGATACTAGCCACCCCCAAGATGAGCTGGTGCCCCTCCCACCCAAGCGAGGCGGCAGAACCAGGTTTTTAGGTTCTTCTGGAAGTCTGGGAGTGAATGGGCCTGTCTCACCTCCGGGGGCAGAATATTCCAGAGGGTGGGTGCCACTGCAGAGAAGGCCTGCCTCCTGGACCCCGCCAGGTAGAATTCCTTTACCAGCAGGGTTCGTAGCATGCCCTCTCTGTATGCCCAGGTGGGACGGGTCGATGTTAGGGGGACGAGGCGGTCCCTCAGGTAACCTGGCCCCATGCCACGTAGGGCTTTAAAGGTGATAACCAACACCTTGCATTGGACCCAGAAGCAAATTGGCACCCAGTGCAGCTTGCGCAGGAGTGGTGTCACATGTGCCAATCTTGAGGCACCAATAACTACCCATGTGGCCGCATTCTGGACCAGTTGAAGCTTCCGGATACTCTTCAAGGGTAGCCCCATGTAGAGCGCATTGCAGTAGTCTATGTGGAAGATGACCAGGGCATGAGGGACTGTTCGGAGGGCCTCTCGATCCAGGAAGGGGCTTTGCTTTATTGTATGCTTTTTATACTTTTACGGCTGCAATTTGTTTTTCTTTCCCTTTGAATTTGGGGGGATATAAATGTTGGAATACATAAGCACATAAACCATGCAAAATTTAAAACAAAACAGAGGAAATCAAGAAAAGCAATCACTCCTAAGGACGAAGCGTGTATAGGTTGCCACGTCATTGGCTCCCCAAGAGAAAATTCCAAGCCGGTCTAGAGGTGGCTAAAGAGAAATTTCAAAAGGTAGTTTCAGAAAGGAAGGGGCAAGGCTTTTGGAAAAGCCCATTTTCTTAGGCTGAGTGTCAACATTCCTGGCTGTGGATGCCATGAAGAACCTGAGTGTGCCAAATGGCTCTCGGACTTGGGTGGGAACAAAAGGGTTTCCTAAATGCATCATTGTCATTTCCATAGACTGGCAAATGATGACCAGAACGATGTGCCACCTTATGCTTGCAACCGCATTCACTGTTTCCACAACTCTGTGTTTAGCTAGCTAGCAGTAAGACTGCTGCAAGGGATTCATCAAAGTCCTTTAGCATCCAAATGTTCCTCCTTTTGTCTAGAGAGGGGGGGAAAAAGCGGCGAGGTTTCAAAAGCTTTGTCGTGCTTTGTATTTATGGAAATAGAAGATTGCTCTTTTTCTTTTTGCAAATCGTATCGAACATAAAGGATGTATGTATGTATGTATGTATGTATATTCTTTGTATGCTGCATTTAATTTGTTTCATTTGCCAGGTGATTTAAATGAGCTGCAAGGGCAAGATAGCTCGGGGGACCAAAATGTAGCATTATGCTGTATATTATTCAGACTGTAAGACTCAAAGTAATTGAATCTCTGTTTGTTGCAATGAAGACGGAGTGTTCTTATTTTAAATTTAAGTGTCTATATAAACATTATGCCTTAGGGCACTGCTGATTTATAATATGTACGCATCAGAGGCTGCCTTAGTGGCGATGTCTGATCCTTTTTCATTAAGTTATTCTTGGAAGGAGATGAAACCACAGACTCCCCCTTTCTGCCAATAAAATATTTTTTCTCTTTATTCCTAACATTTTTTTTTGCCTTGCCACAATCCTTTCTAATGCTGTTAGCAAAGAGCTGTTGTGACTACCTTAAGCACACGGCAGAAACTCTCCCAAATGTTCTGTGGTGGTCTGTGCAAATTAAATTTGGCACGTGGAGAAAGGGGTGCTGGCTGCTATTTGTTATCCTGAAGCTCCACAGCTATGACCTTTTGAGGTTCTGACAGGATTACCGAGGAGAATAGGGAGTGGGGTAGCCGTGCTTCCCAGCAGCCCCAAAGAAGTAAGTCTAGCTCTTTCCCATAATGCCCCGAACAAGCACTGAGCTGAAGCATTATGGGAAATTTAGATGGCAGCTAAAGCTGGCCTGCTCTTGCTTGGAAATGACGTGCTGAGTTTTGGACCGGGTTAAACTACTGTAATTCTTAAGAACTTTGTGCATGGTTCAACCCCAATCAGGAATCTTTGCAGGCAGCAAGGAAAGTTAGAGCTTCTTCCCAGCACTTCTCCAATGTAAGGCTGGAGGTCATATTAGAAGAAGCTTTTTCACTGTTCATTCAAATGCTACTGAACGCCTCGCCATCTCAAAATTCACCTCACCTCCCAACGCTTGTATAGAGAGTTGCTGGTTTTATTCTCCAGCAGTTTTCATTGACTTGTTCATATTTTGGTGTTTTAGCAGAACCCTTTCTTTTCTATTTGTCTACAAGGTTGGCTGATTTTCTGCAGTGTGCTTGCAAATGCGAAGCCTTTGCACATTATATATGAAGAATTTTAAGAGAATACTCGGTTCCAGGTGACGCAAAGCCTAAGTGGGAAAAGTGGGGTGGGGTTGGCTGGAGAGGAGCCTTGAAAAGGAGTGACCCATTTTCTCAAAACTGCTCACATTTATTGACTGCAGGTGGACAAATCATTTCCAGAGAAGTGGGAGAAAACTCTACCCTGGCTTTCTTGTTTCTGTTTGTGTAACGCGGTGGGCAGAGACAACCCTTCCTTTGTGTGGCTGTGAGCAAAGGATGGGGCGGCTATTTAAAATGAATGGTTCCCAGGAAATGTAACCTTTGCGTTTGGTCCTATCCTGATGAAGCTGGCGGAGCTGGAGGTGCATTCATGCCCTGCCATCCGGGATGAAAAACAACCTCTCCCCAGTCCAAGTTCTCCTCCTCGTAAAACCTGGTCATCGAGATTAGAACAATGGCTCCTCCCTTTCCGCTGAGCCTCTTGCCCAGGGAATGTGCCAAATGTTACAGGACTGTGTACAGGTTGAAAAACTCCTTTGCCCAGGAGATATGGGGGAACATCGACACTGACTGAGAGATGGCTGTCCAAATAGCTTGTGCCAGGGGGAAACTGCGCCTCCGTTGCTAGATCTAGAGGTTTAACTCTGAAATATATATTAGCTGTGGGGAGGAAAAGTAGGAAACCAGTGGCTGAGTAGTTAGCTTATGGACAGTCACTCCCAGAAATAAATATTTCACACCTCTTCAGTTCAAGCTGGCCTTACTTGAGATGTGCGTTGTCAAGTGGAAGGAATATCAAACTAAGACTAGGCGTAATCCATTGCACCCTCATAACTTCTGCATTGTGGCTGAGGGAATATTCAGCTTGATAGCAATTTGATTGATTGTCTCCTAACTGCATTTCCAAACTGAATCAAAGGGCCAGATCACAATGGATGCCTTCCTTGAAATTAATCAGGACTTTTCTGCAGGTGCAGGACATTTTCTCTCTCTCTCTCTCCTCACTCACCAATCAGTTTTCTGAATCAAATTGACCTGATCTGGATATTTTATTACAGTAGTCCAGGAGGGATCAAATCATAAATCCAAATTGAATTGATTATTCAGATTAGATATTGCAGATAAACCCACCCTTCCTCTGAATCACAATTATGTATAATGTGGTTGAGACAGTTTTAATATATGGAGAAATGAGATGCTTTTATTCTACCATGACTACTTCTGTCCTTGGTTATTCCTTTCTGCATTGCTGTTTAATTAGGAACATTTCTAAAGCCCCAATATTGTTTAATTCCAATATTGGTGTGATGCACGTGTATTCCTATGATTTCATACCTTATTTGTAGGCCATTCCCAATATTCACACAGGGATTGGTAAAATAACAATTCTCACACAAGCAAGCCTTGAGAAGGTTTGAGAAGAATGTCAGAGGCCTCTGATGCTACCTGGTGGGACAGGGAAAAAGCAAATTAAATAGTAAATATTGCAAAGTGTTGGAATTATCAGGGGTCAACTCAGCATTGTCTCATAAGCATAAGGGGGCCTTTCTAGTAAACACATCTCTCTTGTGCTTGTGGGGTGTCACATGGGTCACCTGATTTCCACTTCCTCCTCCTCCTTGGGTTTGGGAATTAACGATCTCCATTTTACCTCTTGGGCACCCCTGCAAGCAGGAGGCGCTGCAGAATGCAGCTCTCGTCCTTTCCCTTGTGTGCAGACATTTCTATTTCCATAAGAATGTCTGCAAAGAACCAGTGATGATTAAGTACTTTCTACTATGAATCTGGAAGGGACGCGGTGGCGCTGCGGGTTAAACCGCTGAGCTGTCGATCGGAAGGTCGGCGGTTCGAAACCGCGCGGCGGGGTGAGCTCCCGTTGTTAATCCCAGCTCCTGCTCACCTAGCAGTTCGAAAACATGCAAATGTGAGTAGATCAATAGGTACCGCTTCGGCGGGAAGGTAACGGCGTTCCGAGTCGTCATGCTGGCCACATGACCCGGAAGTGTCTATGACAACGCCGGCTCCAAGGCTTAGAAACGGAGATGAGCACCGCCCCCTAGAGTCGGATTCGACTGGACTTTACGTCAAGGGAAACCTTTACCTTTACCTTACTATGAATCTACTTGTACCCAGATCTACTGAATAAATGTAAGCTGTCTCTATTTGTCAATTCATCTAACTACTGTGTGAAGACTGAGTTTATTTCTGAACGTAATTAAGCTTAAATGGGCAAGTTTTGGTTCACGCTTCTACTCTGCAAGATTGTTGTTAGCTGCTTGGAGTTCTTTTATTAACCTTTAAAAACTCCATCACAAAGAAACCCAAATGCAGAAGTTGCTGCTAATGGTGAGGCCGTTATCTTCTCACTGCACTTGGAGAAGTAAGAACCACTTACTTACATTGCTATGTTTTGTTGACCCCTGGAGAGATACCAGGATGGAAATAGATCTGGAACACACACTGTTTCACTCAACATCTGGCCATCCTGTAGAAAACGAGGTAATTACACAGGCATGGGGGTTGGTGAACCTCCTGAACTTGGCTGGATGTTCTGTAAACACTTTCCCTGGCTTCAGAGAACATCCAGTTCTCTCGCTCCTGTCTGCTTTTAGTTAAAATAGTAAGAAGAGAGACTGGTGTGGTGTTTGGGGTGAGCAACAAGAGATTGTGTTGGACCTTAGTCAGGGCTGGAGCAAGGTCTTAAAATCCATGGGTAGCATCTAAGGAAAGGAAGATCTAGTAGAGAGGGAAAACATACAAATGAGAATGGGTAAAGTAGGTTGAGAGCTAATGGGTGGTAAGTTTAGAAGAGATGGACTGAGGCTGAACTTGGCCAGACCAAAGTGTTTAGGTAGCATCCCTATGGACCAGAATTAGACATCCTAGAAGACACTGTTCCCTCCATCTCCTATGATGTGTGGCTGCAGATCACCCAGAAACTGAATGAAGAGAAGAAATCATCTATCCCATAGGGATAAGAAGATAGTGTTGTGACAAAGCCATGCTGGACTGAACATTCTTAATAAATCCCTGGAAATAATTGTGCGCAAATGTTCTTCAAGAGTTTCAACAGAGTCAAATGAACTTCACCTGCCAAAACAGGCAGGTAGTTGCAGAGACAGGTAATGTGATGCAAAAGTGGGCTTTCAATGAGCTGGTCTCAAACTTCAGGAGTGTTTAAACTTGGCATGTCATGTACCTCCTGGAAGGGAACTGTTTAGAGCCCCTCCGATACACCATCTTTTTCTCCTGCCTCAATTTTGGTTGAAGTGATCCACCTCGATGAATGATCAAGTAATGACCATGAGTTGAATCAAAGAAGGTGAGATACCTATCGTAAGCTTCTGCCTCCAACTATGCTCATGTGCAATCAGCATGAAAGATCGATTTAATCTCGCAGACCCTTGGCTGTATATATCCTGTGGATTTTGTTGTTTTTCACTCTTCTTCGGAAAGTTCAGTATTTTCATTCATTGCATTGTGTTTCCCATCCTGATAGAGGCCTGCAGAGCTAAAAAAACAGTCCTTACAGCATTTCTCTTCTTTTTCTTTCTAAATCAGAATTAGGGTGTGGTTTTCTGTCACATAGAAGGCTATAAACACTCAGTGGATTGATTGAGGAATTAATTTATCCTAAATGATGCATATTCCTAAGTCAGTTGTGTGCTTCTCAGCCAAAATCATATATATGTCTAGAATGGGGAGGGATGTTCCATCTGAACATTAAATCAAGGGCCTAAAATTAGCTACTTTTCATCCACTTACATCCAACAATGTCCCTTTCATAAGTGTTCTCTCATGTCATCTTTGAAGGCTACTTCTGAATACGCAGATGGGTGGTTGAGATCAGCTAGAGGAGATCAAAGAGACCAGGCCTCTAAATAGACAGAGGGAGTACTTGTAAGACGGGAGTCCGTGAGAACATTGCTTGGTCTGTCTAGAGATTTTCCGTGCGCGGGGGAGTAATGCCAATTTGATTCAGATAAGAAAAAGGGGGAATTGTTCTATTTAGAATAGAGTCCCACCTTACAAAATCCCTGTTTCTTTTGAGGGACCTTTTCTTTGGGAACGGTGTTTCAAATCTATGGCCCGTTTGGAAGAGCATATCTCAGCTTAATAAGCCAAGATGTGCCAGGAGGTTTTCATGCTGTGTGTTCCATCCATGCGCCACCCATCTCAATTAGCTCGCTGCCTTTCAGCTGGGGGGAAAAAAAATCCAGAAGACAAGACTGTGGGTTATGTAATTAACACCACACTGAGAAGAGGATGTGGGGGGCAAGGCAGGACAATCTACCACTCACTTTGTCACTTCTGACTTCAGTGATTTCTCAGGTGATATGAGATACTTAGCACGGATCTGAACAGAGGGCAAATGTTGGTTTTCTGCAGCTGTTTTCAAAAACGATCCGTTCAGCCAAAAATGAAAATAATGGAGTCATACTCTGCCGTTTGTTGTAGTAATTAATGGTCTCCTGGATTTTTCTGGGAAGAAACTCTGCTATATATTTTTTTCAGTCTCTCAAAAGGTCCTGCTGTCTGTGTGTGGTGTGCAGACCGCTCATATTAGTTAAACAGGCTCAACGCTTCACTCTACAGGTAGTCCTCGCTTAATGACCACAATTGGGACTGGAATTTCAGTTGCTAAGCAAAGCAGTCATTAAGTGAATCAACCCAATTTTATTATCTTTTTTGTGGGGGTTGCTAAGCAAACCACGTGGTCATTAAGTGAATCACATGGTTCCCCATTGATTTTGCTTGCCAGAAGCTGGCTGGAAAGTTGAAAATGGTGATCGTGTGACCATGGGACGTTGTGACTGTCATAAACGCAAACCAGTTGCCAAGTGCCCAAATTGTGATCATGTGACTGTGGGGATGCTGCGGTGGTCCTAAGTGTGAGGACCAGTTCTAAGTCAGTTTTTTCAGCACTGTCTGAACCACCACTAAACAAATGGTTGTTAAGCGAGGACTGCCTGTACGGCTATCACAAGCCAAAAGATTAATGGTGGTGGTGGGGAATTGCTGGGCAGGAAAGGAGTAGCCCCCCAAGATTTGAGATGGTTTGCACCAGTCCTTCTCCAAGGCACACTTAATATTGCCAACTAGGGAAGATATGCTGATGTCACCATAAACTAAGCTTTTTAGCCCGAAGCTAAGAAATGCATTGTCATTTCCCCTTATATTGGTGTGCAACCCATTTCTTTACTGAAAATCCAGCTGGGATAATTATAGCGTACCTCGAGCCCTTCTAACCAATGTTCTATTACTTTTTTCAAATCCCATCAATTCTTCATTTGTGCTAAATCACCGGGAATGTGTTTGTGTGTGTGTGTTTTACCTCCCCCTCGAGTATTTCCAGAAGGGGGGGGGGAAATCCAATTAAATTGCCTCGCAGGAACTGACACTCTTCTTATTGATCTCATAGCCTCCTCAAACATGCTTCAGAAAATACCCCAACTCCCCTTTTTAACTACATTTGTGTACCAATGGCAAGGAATGAGAGTTACCTTCAAGAAAGCTTTTACGCACACGGCCAGGACTTTCCCCCAAATTTGAGATCTATGGAAGTTTTTGCACAGACTTCAGTGAGGGTTGCATTCAATTCGAGGGATTTTTTTGGCTGCCATTAGAATTTAAAAATATCTGCTTTTTCTATATATAATATTGGATAGCAACATGGAATGATTTTCATTCTTATCTAAGGCACGTAATGATGACTATATTTGAGGAGCTGTATTTGCGCTCAGCAATTTTGACCCAAATCCTCAAATATTGCTTTAAGCAGTAATGGATGGCTGAGCCTAGATGCCTTATTAATTTCCCATGAACCCCGGTGGTAGGCTCACTCCAGGACAAAGCTGGGTCCTGTAATGTCCTCCAGATAATGTGGGATATTGAATTTCCCACTGCACTTGCATCTCACAAGCATTTTCTCCCCATGCAATCTTATGACAGCAGTTGATTCTGGCTGAAGAACAATAATGGAAGAATGGGATGTTGACACAACTTCCAGGGAATATTTTAGAAAAAAAAGACACACATGGGACCAGGGCAGCTGTAAGACACTGGCCACACAAGCAAACAAATCAAGAAAAAAATCTCTGCTGGTAGAGCTGCTTTTAATACATTTTGGACTGGAATCCTTCATTGGAGACATTCTAAAATATGGTAGGCTGGCTAATAAGCCTTCATTTTTTTTTAGGGGAGCATGGAGTTAACTATCTGGGCCCTGTACAAAACCAAACCCATCCAAATTAAATTTTGGCTTTTGAAATGGTTAGATGGAGCCAGCCTTTTTCATTCTAGGCAGTGGAAAAACAGAACTGAATTCAGTTACAATTTCCAACATTATTTTGGTTCTTTGCATTCATCCATACGCTCTTGTTGACTGGACCGTTGACTTCAACATAGAGGAATAATGAAAAAAAAATGACAGTGACACATCCAGGAACAAGGACAGCTCTCCAAAAGAGTTTAAGGGGTCTCTCTCTCTCTCCAATCCTATAAGAAAATATCAGATACTTTAACCATAACATTTCTCAGTGGCTCAGGTCATGCTTACCAGGGGCTAACAGATCTGATAACCATTAACCCAATTTTCTGCATTTGAACAAACATTACCTATAAACTAACAACACAGGCTATTGCACAACCAACTAGGCTAAAACAAGGCTGGTATATGATTAGTGTGTGATGTGAATAGAGCTACTGAGTAGAAATTGGGAATTTGGGGAGGGAGAGATACATCAGTTGGTCCAGTTGAAAGTTACATTGACTGCAGAGTTCTTAACATCTGTCAGACTCCCAGGTCACAATGTTATCAGAACTTCCTGATCAGCCTCGCATCCATCTTCACTGAATCCGTGTCAACGGACATCGTGTTGCCAGATGGGAGGGGGAGTTCGTATGGAGTGTGAATTGGGTTGTTTAGACTACATGTTTATTGCTCAAGGCCATCCGGGCAAATGCCATTCTGGCCATCTGGTGGCAAAGGGGGAGCACACGCTTTGATGGGTAGAAGGGGAAAAAAGTAGAAACGGGGATTTTTAAACTGTAGAATGCACGGGAAGAACCCCATTCGCAACTTTGCTTTGTACCAGACACTTCTCTCCATTAAACAGTTAAAAGAGCTCAAGTCTCAGAAACTGAGTGAATGCTAAAATGTGTGGATCGTTATAATCAGCCTCCTTTGTCATTTCCAACATGCCTGAATCTGTGCCCAAGTTTGATAAAGGAACTACAGAATGAAGAATAATGTGGATTTTGGATTGTCACTGTAGCGTTCCGTTCTCATACCAGTTTGGGGGCTGCAGATTTTGATAAATTCCAAACATGTTTCCCCTTCCTTTTAAACTTCTCTGTATTCCTCTACTGCTGCAGGGAATCATGAGGCTGATATAATGATTGTTCATCTTTTTATTACTGTCTTCAGAAAATAATTGGCGTTCAAAATTGGTTCATCATTAGATGGCTTCCTTCCTGTCATTGGGAAGTTGATAGCTTTCCTTTGCCCAATGTTGTCCCAGCAAAATTCCATCTAATTATACTCATCTAATATCTTTTGACTGGCATAACTTTGTTACAGTCCTCACTGTCTCATTGATTTTAAAACTCTGCTGGATTTCCTAGGTATGTATTGTCTGGGAAGACAACTATGAAGGAAGGTTGGTTGGCTAGCTCATCTATTTTACTCTCTGGCAAAATCTCATTTACATCTTCATCACCTTCAAGTGATTTTAGCTGATATCAAGGCTGGTGTAACAGACTTCATCTGTTCTCCTCCTCTTCCATCCTGGCCCTGCCTACCTTTGGAATGTGACCCCCTCATTCCAATCAAGTTGGGCACCCTTGGGCCTTCAGCCTTCTATGGCGGTTCTGTCCATCTTTGAGGTTCTTCCTTCCTTTATCAAGGAAGTGAGGTAGGTAGAAACTTTATTCACAACCTTCAGGAACAGTCCTGGGTTGATAGGACTGATGCGGCCACCTTAGAAGATGTATCATCTCAGCCCAATCTGTGTTCTGTTAGCACTGAATTTCCAATAATAAGATATATGACAAGCTCTTGGAAAGAAAATGGGGGGAAATTAAAAATGAAATAGATGGGGCTCAGTGCGATAAGCCTGGTAAGTGGAGACAGAGAGATCCATCTACTTGGTAATAAGGCTGAAAATTTTGTTACAGGTGGTTAGACAAAATATTGATGATGGATAAAGCATATTTAGTTTACTATTGATCTCAAGTTACAGTGGTTCTTAAGCAGGCCTGGGCCCCAGTTTTCTTAAGAAAGCAAGAGTGTGCCAGTACATTTTTATCCAAGAATTTGATTTTTGGTGGGTAGGGCCATCTTCCCCTGCTTTTAATAGAATGAGTGAATGTGATTATTTGTTTATAGTGTTTTAATTTAGCGTTTCAGCTGGAAAAAAAAATCCCAGGAAGTTTCTGTCTTCAGCCTTATGATCTTAGGACACAAAAAGAGAAATGATGGGGAGAAAAGAAGTCATACATTGTCTAACTGGAAAAAAAGAGATGAGACTGCAAGAATATCAGCAACTAAACAATTTCCCTTCTAAAACCAATCTATTCCCCAGAGTACACTTGGGCAGACACAATGGTTTTGAGTTTTATTTAGCAAGTCAAGACAAAAAACCAGGGAGATAATCTTTTCTGAATAATGAAAGGAGCAGACTGGTTTTCCCGAGACCTGATGTATTCTTGTTTCCCTGAGAAATAGAGATGGCAACTTCCAATAAACTTTGGTCAATGGCAATTACCACAATTTGCTGCTCTGAACTCCTAGGACAAGAAAAGTGTGTTCAGTTTTCTTGTGTCTTCTTCCCATTATCCTCAACCAGTATTACTAATTGGGGACGTTTGAGACTCTTGTACCTCCTAAGGGCACCAATTAAGGGAAGATAATGAGTAGTAAACAAAAGTGTGAAAGATTCTGGGTTTTTTTTGGAGGGGGGAAGAAGGGCTGGGAAAGGAATGGAAGAGAGAGCTGTCAAAAAAAAGTCAAGAGGCAGAAGGTGAGTCTGTTGGCCTCTTATCTTGTAAATGGCAACAAAGCCCAGGTGGGAAGAAATCTTAGCAGAAGTGATTCAAATTATCCAGAGACTGCCTTATAAAGCAGGCTGGGAAGTTCCTAATACAGTTTCCAAGGTTCTGTTTTTGCCCATTAAGCAAAATAAGCAGGGGCTTAGGGCCCCAAGGGAAGGGGGGCACCACAGAGTTCCCCCCCCCAGCTATCTTGCCCTTAACTTTCACTGCCATGCTCAACTTTAGTTTTCAATGAATTTTTGTATTTGTATTTTTTCCATATGTATTACTGCAGATGCTGACTGCAGTCAGGAAATCAGAAGACGTTTAATCCTTGGGAGGAGAGCAATGACAAATCTCGATAAAATAGTTAAGAGCAGAGACATCACACTGACAACAAAGGCCCGCATAGTTAAAGCAATGGTGTTCCCCGTAGTAACATATGGCTGCGAGAGCTGGACCATAAGGAAGGCTGAGAGAAGGAAGATAGATGCTTTTGAACTGTGGTGTTGGAGGAAAATTCTGAGAGTGCCTTAGACTGCAAGAAGATCGAACCAGTCCATCCTCCAGGAAATAAAGCCAGACTGCTCACTTGAGGGAATGATATTAAAGGCAAAACTGAAATACTTTGGCCACATAATGAGAAGACAGGACACCCTGGAGAAGGTGCTGATGCTAGGGAGAGTGGAAGGCAAAAGGAAGAGGGGCCGACCAAGGGCAAGATGGATGGATGATATTCTAGAGGTGACGGACTCGTCCCTGGGGGAGCTGGGGGTGTTGACGACCGACAGGAAGCTCTGGCGTGGGCTGGTCCATGAAGTCACGAAGAGTCGGAAGCGACTGAACGAATAAACAATAAAAAAATGTATGTATGTATGTATGTATGTATGTATGTAGTCCTTCAAAGAAGACACACTGTTGTGCAGTTCATCTGTGAACACGGAGGTGGCTCTGTGGTCCCAGGGATCACAGAGTCTAGCACAATGGGGGCACTGGAGGTCCATTGTTACAATAACTGTGGGTGTTACTCTGTGATGCTACTCACGGTTTTCCATCAGTTTTTGGTGGTGCCTGTCTTTGAAGTTGGTGTAGGCTTTATAGCACAGGGCTCACCAGTGGATTCTGTCAGCAGCCACAGCTTCTAGTTCTCTTGACTGGATGACACAGTAGCGTAGGGTGTCCTTCACACATCTTTGTAGCACTTGTATGGATGACCTCAAGGTCTCTTTCTGATCTCCAGTTCACCATAGAGCAACTGACATTGGTCATCCACTCTAATGATGTGTCCTGCCCACTGCATCTAGGCTCTGATAATCAGGGACTCAATGCTGGTGGACTCCGTATGATCCAAAACCTCCAAGTTGAAGTCACGGGTCTTGCCAGTGAATGCCAAGGATGGAGCGGAGGGTGCACGTGTGAAATGTCTCCAGTTGTTTGATGTGTTGTTGGTGAAGACTTATAACAACTTTATTAAAACTGCATTAAGAAGTGTTGAACATTTGCATTTTTTCTGTTGCTCTAGTTATAAGTAAATCATTTGCTTATTTTGCTATCTGCTAATTAGTGTTAAATATTTTTTTAAAGTTTATGTTTAATATAGTTGTGGGGTCTGGCTTGGGGGATAGCCTGGAAGAAAATGGAATTTTTAATTTCTTATTCTACCTTCATCACTTACTGAATTTTAATATCTTGTCAGTTAAGCAATGGAAGGGTTAAGAGGCCCCATTGTTGGGCTGCGCTTGGGGCATCCGTTGGCTTTAACCTGGCCCTGCTTTTACCCTTGAATAGCATTAGAGATATCTTCTTGTTTCTAGATCTTGCCCAGCTGTGTGGTCTTGGCAATAATCTATATTTTGCAGTGAGACCAAAGGAGTAAAGCTCTGCAGACTTCCTGCTCTGCCAGTTTTTACTTTTGGGAGCTTTATTTAAATCAGGGTGCATCCAAGAATGTGATCTGCCATCTGGAATCAAAGATTGTGTGCCAACAGGCTGGAGGTTAGAGACTGCAAAAAGCTGAGTCTCCTGTAGAAATCAGCCACAAATGGACATGAACAGAATTTAGCAAAAATAGAATGCATTGATCCCTAACTGGGAACAGAATGAATGCCACTTTAATGAACGAATAATGAAACAAATGAAAACAAATGTGCTCTTGAAAAGAGGGCTAAAATATTGCCTGCTTTAATGGGAAGTACAGGCTGAAGGAAGGGCACGGAAAAAGAAGCTGCTTCGTGCTGGGTTAGAACATGTTGGCAATCTTGGTTGTAGATTTTTCAGTGAGAGTGTTCCAGAGTCACAGCACAGATGTGAGATCTCAAGATGGGAATATTAGAGATCAAGAGGGTGCTGTTTTGAAAAAGGGTCCCTCTGTGCAGCTTGTGAATATAATGGAGACCCTAATTTTTGTGAACCAAGGGGCGCTGGCAGAACACCTGCATAAAGGGTTTGCTCCAAGTCCAGCTTGATTGACTGATTATGTGCCATCAAGTTGTTTGTGACCCCTAAGAACCACATAGATTTTCTCCATGATGATCTGCCCCTAATCTAGTCTTTCAGTTCTACCAATGGAACTCCATTGTAAATGAGTCCCTCCACCTTGCTGCCGGTCATTCTCTTCTTCTCTTTCCTTCCACCTTTCCCAGCATCAAAGCCTTCTCCAGAGAGGTGAGTCTTCACATAATGTGTCTAAAGTAGGATAATTTTAGCCTGGCCATTTGTGCTTCAAGTGAGAACTCTGGGTTGATCTGTTTGGTGATCCATCAGTTTGTTTTCTTGGCCTTTCATGGTATTCTCAGGTGCCTTCACCAACACCGAAGTTCAAAAGTGTCAATTCTCTTCCTATCCTGCTTCTTCCGAGTTCAACTTTTGCTTCCATAGAGGGTCACAGGGAAGAGCATCGCTTGCAGGATTCTGACCTTTGTAGGTACAGACACATCACAGCATTTGAATATCTTTCCCAAGGCCTTCATGGATGCTCTACCAAGTGCTAGTCTGTGGCATATTTCTTGACTGCTTAAGTCTGAGATATAGGACCAAACTCCTCCAGGAGCAATCTGGTATCTGACACTGAAATTCTACAGCTCAGGATGGTTTGATCGGTAACCATCTATACTGACACAGTCCTCAAGAGTGGGTCATTTAATTAGACAACTTGTGGCTACCCTTCTTTTTTTTAAAAAAAAATAGTCACCATGAACATATTTAGGCTGTTAGGCTGTGAACAAACTTGCTTTGAGGATCCAGAGTTGCTCCAAAATCATGCTGCAAAAAGGTTGTCTGCACAGCTATGTCTAGCTGTAGGCACTGACCTCTGTGCTGCAGAAAAAATACCTTCTGCTTCGTTTCATTTGTTTGGATGGGGGAAAAGTCCCTTTTGAATATTGGTGATGTTCTTATGGGTGGTGTGATGTGCTTGCACCGATGAGATGGCTGAGGATTGTGCAGATGGATCTTTCAGCCTACAATTGTCCCTACAAGGTGGATGGACTCATTTACAGTTGTGATGGATGCACTGTTGGAAGACCTGAAGGATCTGCAGAAGGTCCGTCTATGTGGAGAAGGTCTATTTGGTTGCTAAGAGTCAATAGTGACTTGATGGCGCATCATCATTAACCACCATCATCATAAAAAGAAGATTGCTACTCAGGAAAGATGGATCTGGGGGCGTATACAAAGAAAATAATTTGTGGCTTTTTTCTTTTTATGAGTCTGAAATGGACAGACGTTTTCTTGTCTCCTTGTGTGGCTCTGTCAATCCCATTTCCTGTAATTAAGGCAATCTGTTAGAAAAATGGTTGAAAGTATCATTAAGTGTCTGATTAATTTAGGTATTTTTCTTTCCACACAGATTTTTTTTTCTAAAGTTGCATTTTGATCAATGTATAGTATTTTTCCTTGTTGCCCCCAGTGTGCCAGATTATTAAGGCTTAATTGCATTTCTCTGGACACAACCTATTCCTCAAAATTTCTTGCAATTATACAATACCCATAGCTCATTTCTTTTTTTCCCTCTTTCCTGGTGATTAACACTAAAGACACTGAAAAATGCTGTGTGTCTTCCTATTCTTTCTGTCATCAGTCTTTCCTTTCACTGCCTTTCTCCCTTTTCTTTATCCCTCTCTTCCAGGCAGGTTCATCTGCTTTGGATCCTTTAACTAGTGCTAAGGAATATATCCATTGGTCTTATACAGGTAGTCCTTGCTTAACAACCATTTGTTTAGTGACAGTTCAGACTTAAAACGGTGCTGAAAAAACTGACTTAAGACGGGTTCTCACACTTGCGACTGTTGCAGTGTTCTTGTGGTCATGTGATCATGATTTGGGCGCTTGGCAACCGTTTCGCATTTATGACTGTTGCAGTGTCCCATGGTCATGTGATTGCCATTTTTGACCACATGATTTGCTTAATGACCACATGGTTTGCTTAATGCCCATGGCGATTTGCTTAATGGCCACTGCAGAAAAAGTCATAAAATTGGGTCGGATTCGCTTAATGCTTCACTTAGCAACTGAAATTCCAGCCCCAATTGTGGGTGTTAAGCGAGGACTACCTGTATAGGACTTCACTGTTGTTTTGTGTATTACTAGCTTCCAAGTACAGCATGTCAGATTTCTTCAGCTCTTTAACCTGAGATTTCATAAGAGGAGAAATGCAATTTGTAGCAGAGAGAATGCTACTAATGCTGGGCCAAAAACCTGTAGTGATTGTCCAGAAGAGCAGATCCCTGGGGGATCCATAGAGGAGGTTAAAAAAGTCAAGATGGTGGCCATGATTGTGTGATTGAAAGTCCGGCCCCTTTTTATGTGCATTGTGCGCATGACAAAAAGAGGGTGGAGCGTTGATTGCCCTCCTCAAGGTGATTATGACTGCCATCTTTTTGACACCCCAGAAGACCCTCTTGTCTTATAACATTTAATGGAAATAAGTGGCAGCTACCTAGAGTTTGATTAAATCTAAGAAAAAAAACACCTTTCTCATGATAAAATCTATACAACAGTGGAACGGTCTAACTATGGAGGCTGTGTGTTCTCCATCACTGGAGGTTTTCATGAAGAAGCTGGACAAGAGGATGGTTGAACCGGCTTTCCTGCACAGAGAGTTGGACCTTGTGATCCCTACCAACTCTACAGGTCTATGACCCTTTGCTTGAAAACCTTGAGTACTCTATGGTTTCAAAATGGACTTTTTCCTCCTAAGTTTGGGTGTGGGGAAGTGGTCTGCAAGGAAGACTCAGAGCGATGTCCCCCACCAATGTTTAATGGCATCCCTGGAGGTGTCCTGAGCACCCTCAAATGTTTCATTGACGTTAAAGGTGTTGGCTGAGATGGTCCAGCTATCCATGACTGTCTCTCAATAGAGACATGGTTTTCAGAGAAAGAAAGGAAACTTTCTCGAGTTTTCTGGCTGTGCAGGTAAGGGGAAGAGCCCCCACCAAGCTACACTGTAGCTTTCTTTTAATCAAGCCGAGCTTTGATCTTCTGCAGAAACAAAGGCACTCTTTATAGCCGGAGGTCTTAGCAGTCACTGAATTTAATAGGTAACTCTCTGCAAGGCACACATTAACTATACTGGGAGCCCAAGTTTCTAAGACTCTGTGCTTGGACGTGTTCCCTCTATGGCAGCATTTCATAAAACCATTTTATTTATCAAACTGCCTGCTGTTGCAACGTGCCAGGTTAGTGTTTCAGAGGTTGGGACTAAAAATGAAAACAAAACCATACAGAAAAACATGAAAAGGGGAGAAGGAATTAAGTGAAGCTATTACATCATTTCTGCATGTGTTGGGGGATATATGAATGAACGAATGAATGATACACCCTCATTGCTAGAGAATAAATAATAGAATACAAAGATCATAACTTTCCAGCTTCCATTGGGTTAGGATGTTGCACTGGATCAGGTTGAGCTATTTTTTTTTAATCTTTCCCCGCAGCAGCTTTGCCTGGCTATTCACCATCTGTTTATCTAGTAAGTATATGTCCTGCCATTTAAACTTTGATCCTTCTCCAACTCTTAAGCTGCTAATTGGCAGTGTTTTTGCCAAATTTCAGAACCTCTTAAAAGAAGATCACTTCTTTGAAATATACAAAAGAGGGAGTGTATCCAACTGAGTGTAGAAAAAAGGGTGGGAGTGAAGAGGCTGTAGTTCTTGGCAGGTCAGAGCTTTGGGAAGAACTAAATATCCCTTCCTTGAAGAATGGTGCTTGAGAAGGACAACTCCTGCGCATTTATGCATGGTGGGGATAAAGTGGGCAAGGAAAAGCTGTTTTCCCCTTCCCCATATACTAGAACCGGAGGCCACCCAATGGACTGAATCCAAGAATCAGGGCAGACAAAGGGGTTGCACAATGTATAATCCAGCATTGGAATTTGCTACCATGAGTTGTGGTGCTAGCTACCAGCTTGGCTGGTGTCAAGGCCTAGGCTCAGGACTTAGATCCTGTACCTAACCCTGAAGAAGCAGCTCCAGCTGAGCCTGCAGAATGTCAGCCTCAGGAGAGAGAAAGCCAGGAATCACGTGAGGCTGATCAGACACAGGCATCATCTGGACAGCTGGACTTGTCAGGTGAGGATGGTGTAAGTCCTCCCAGCCCCTGCACCGGATGAGTGGAGAAGAGAGCAGAGACTGTCTATGAGGCTCCTTGCCAAGCAAGGGAGTAAATCTCTTAATTAGTGTCAGCTGGCTGCAGCCTGATTTAAGAGGCAGCCATGACCATGTTTCCTTTGCTGGAAACAACTGCCTGATCTCCAGCTGTTGTGTGACACTCTTGTTTGGATTCTGTCTGTGAAATTCTGACCTTTGGACTGGCTGACAACCCTGACCTGGCTCTCTGAACCTTGGACTATTCTTCTGTGCATTCCTGTTAAAAAGCAAATCCTTCAGGCAAGCGTCTGAGACTCTGTTTTGGTTTGCAAGCTTGGACTGTTATCTCTTGACTTTGAGTAAACTGTGAGCTAACACAGCAACTGTGTGTGACTCAGTGTTTGAAACCTGAAGCAGGACAGCTGGCTTAAAGAAAGGGTTGGACCAATTCATGGAGATCATGGGGATCAATGGCTATTACTCTTGATGGCCATGGGACTGCCTCTGAAGGCCATCTTCTGGGCTTCCTAGTGCAGTTGGTTGGCCACTGTGAGAATAGACTACTGGACTAGATGGATCAGTGGGCCAATCTAGCAGCACACTGCTTAGGTTCTTAGATTCTCCTGAGAAGAGAAACGTAAGGCTGTCAGAGAATGACACTCTTTTATCATTTTGGATCCAATATCTTGCTTTTCTTCATTATATGAACTTGACAAAATATGAGGCCCATATCTGAATTATGTTCTGGTGAGTTACCACTGAGCTGTGGTTCCCTCTCTCCCCTCACCCCCAAATGTGTCAAAATTGCAAAATTGGGTGGGTAGCTGGTTTCATCCCAAACCTGTTCCCATTTCGCTGGTGTTCCAGTCCAGCTATGATAATTCATGAGCCATGCGATGCTGAAGGCTCTTATTAGGAGAATGATAAATTGAGATTGTCACACCGAATCCTATGAGCCAAACTGCCTTTTTAAAAGCAGGAGACATCGGATTGTGCAGCCACGGTTGAAGGTTTTTAGTAAAGGATGAAACTTGTTCATTTAGGGGTAGAACGCCTTGCAAAAACACTTTAAATTTTACATCTCTTGTTAGGTTTTACTGTTATTTATTATTATTTTATTTTATATTATTTGTGGTGGGTTATGTTTCTTACCCCTCTGGCATTCTATTTTTCTTTTAAAAACATGTTATTGCTATTTTAATAATAAACATACAAATATAATGATGATCAAGATGCTGGGCTGTGTTGGGAATGGGGTGACAGAGAGCATTGCATTCAACTGCACCCTTGGGGCTTTGTTGTCTTCTCATAAATAGGCCATGTTGTCCCAGGAAGGTAAGCACAACAATTTTTCACAGGTGGCTTGGCTTCCTGGTAGACTTCAATGAGGTCAGTGCTCCTCAAACGTGACCACTTTAAGATATGTGGACTTCAACTCCCAGAATTCCCTAGCCAGCAAAGTGGCCAAGCTTGAGAAACACTGTTGTGGGTGCTGTTCTTCCTAAAGGGTGAAGCGGGCAGAGGAAGGCTACCAAACATTTTCCAATCTGGCTTTGGAACTCTCTGAATCAGCCTGGCTGATACAATCATTTTTTCTTATTAATTAATTAGTTTAAATTTATTGGCCGCCCAGCTCCAGTGGAGTCTTGCAGCATCGCTGCTGAGACCCATACGCCTCTCGCAGCATCTTGGGGAAAGAGCAAATTTATCCTCCTTCCTGTTCCGCAACAGAGAAGCTTTGCTGTCTTAAACTGCACCTTAGCTTGGGACCTGCACCAGCAAAATTAGTGCGTCTTCCCTTTCAATCTGGCAGAACCGAACAGAGAGATTCTGAGCGAGGATTCATCCCTGTGGGATGCTGTGGGTCGTTGCTGGCTTGACATACTAACCGGTCCTGACATATATCTAAAAATACCCCTTTCTAAAGTGAAATGAGGTGTGCAATTTGAAAACACACACACACACACACACAAACACACCCATACTACAAAGGTGCAGCAATCAGGAAGAGGGATGAAGAGGATGCATTTGTAACGTGTGGGTCCAATTTGCTTTACTTACACTCCTGTAAGTTCAGCAGCAGCAGCTCGATGCAAAGGCATTATGGATTGCTCAGGCAGGCTTCCATGCTGTGCTATGCTTCACCTGCTGTTTGCTGCTGCTTCAGTGGAGCCGTTGCACAAGGCAGAGATCCTGGACTTTAGGAAGGTGCTGTAAACACACTTTTCACTCAGAGCAAATTCCTGATTCTCCTTCCCATCTCCTTGGCTGGTCCTTTGAAGTGTTAAGACCTAGCAACCAGGCCTCTTAATCAACAGGAGCTGCAACCTACAGTGAATGGAATCTGGGTTTTTCCTAGGCTGATATTCTGACAGTGTCTTCTGCAAGTTCTTGGTTGCCTTGCCATTACTTGTCTGAAGATCATAGATTGAGTGGCTTGTCTGCGGTTCAAACTCTCACAGGCAAACCATCTGCCTTTGTTTTTTTTACTGTGGTTACACTCAGGGAGACTTGAAGAATGATGTTCTTTAATGCGGGAAGGTTCATTCAGAACAAATTCTGGAATCCTTGGGTGAGACTGGGAGTTTTTCTAAGCAAATTGATTTTCCAACTTGCAGTGAAAGTCACTGGGCTGGGCCTTGAAGGAGCAGATGCAGATTTATTGCTGTCCGCTTGGCCTTGATGGGCATCCATAGGAGAGTGAGGGACGTCATGTGCATCATGGTGTTATCACACCAACCGTATGAATGGTGCAATCACAATGCAACATGGTGCGAGTATGCCATTTGCTTTATTTGTGTAATGGTGTCATGATGCACATGACATCATTTTGATGCAATTGTGTCTTGTAGTGAACATCTATCGGGGCCCCCTAATGCATACATTATTAATAAGAAAGGGTAATTTTCAGAAAGAGAGTTGAATAATTTGGGATTCTATTGTCTGGAGAGAAAAATTGGTGAAGGATAATGCTTACATCACTGTTAGCACTGAAGAAGCTTGGACTGTATTCCCCACAAAACTCAGCCATGGAACCGACTGGGTAAATTGTATTCTATAAATTGTATTTGTAGAATAGATCCTCGACTTTGGTGGGGAGAGCTAAGAAAGGTGCAAGCCCCTGCCACTGCAGATACATTGTTCCATCTTGGCCATACTTCTTCTGTTCCCTGGAGGTTGGGGGAAAACAATCTATGTGTAGTTTTGGTTGCCAAATGGTGGCTTAAACTTGGTTTAATACAGGGCTCTCCAAAGTGGGCAATATCGACCCCCAAGGTCAGTGGGACTATCCAAAGGTTTGATATTATTATTATTGTTATTATTCATAGTACTATTAGTTACATTAGTATATCTGAAACTTCATGACGGGGTCGATGAGCTGAAGAGTTTGGGGACCCCTGCTTTCATATCACTTGCAAAGTTGTGAGGACCATTAACTGGCAGAGGAGATGGATCTGTGCTGTGCTTCCCAAAGCAATGGCAGAATACAAATCTTTGTTGTGTTTTGAGTTATTGAACCTTGAGTTGTAGGAACAAGATCCAAAGCCATGAGTTGGAGAACATGTAACCGTCCTGCTGTGTTGGACAACAAGTCCCATCAGCCCCATTGGCTGTGGCTAGGGGATGGTGGGAATTGGAGTTTAGTACAGATTCCATATTATACCTTTGAGAGAAGTGGCCTAGGGAGCTGCTTGGAGGAACCCTGTTTCTTTGAAGAAATGTGAATGTTGGGAAAGATTGGGGGTCACGAGTTGGTCTCCTTAGCGGTGTCAGATGCCGCGGCTGAGCTTTGCAGAGGTAAACTGTGCGGCATTTAATTATTTAAAGCCAGCCGTGTAATGGGTCTTTGGGAAGTGTGTGACCTACCAAATCAATCCTTCCACCTTTGCATAATGCATGTGGCATCAATCTCATTTCATTTCAAGAACACTTAGGAGGAGGAGGAGGAGGAGGAGAAAAAGAAGAAGAAAAAAAGAGAAGAAAATCTGCACACATCACTGCCCCTCTTCCGCAGCTCCAGCACAAACAAGGTGCTTGCTGTTTTGTTGGCTTCCAATGCTTAAGGATGGTGGCAAAGGTTCCCCATGGTTCTGGCCTCCCCCCCACCCTTTTCTTTTAAAAAATGTTTTCTCTTGAACATCCTTAGCCTGGATTCAGATGGAGAACGTGAGTTTGGCTTGCAAATGAAAAGGGCTTCAGGTTTACCACTGATCCCAGCGGACCCACGCCTTTTTGTCCTTGATGAATCATTGTCCCTTGTTATATAGGGCAGGTGGGAAAACAATGGAAAGACACTGTTGAAGAGGTGGAATTACATTTATGTTCAGATCGCCCACTGAAAAGAAAATCTGAATTTCTGCTCACCGGATTCGGCACCACGCATTACGTGCATTGCAACAAAAACAGCCCAAATATCTAAGCTACAGTGTTCAAAATCTGTGTCTGTGGGGAGGGGGGGGGTCAAAATGTCTGTAAACTGGCAACCCTCCTGAAATGGCTCAACTACATATCCCAGCAGGCACAGTCAAGTGTAAAGAGCAAGGGGAAGTTTAGGTCAGCAACACTGAATCCAATGTGACCTTCACGCCTGGTTGTAAAGGTTACTCTGACCTGTATAAAAAGGTTAAGACTGTTTCTTAGTGATTGGGTAATTTTACAAAAATTACCATTCTGGAATGAAGGCCAATTATTTTTATTATTTTTTGTCGATTTAACGCAGAGCGGGCTCTCCCAAGTTCGGAGGGAAATGCAAGTTCCAAAATGGGTATCAAATTGACCCTCCATGGAGTGGATACTTTATAGGCATTAAAAAGACATCTTCATTTTTCTCTTTGCATTTTGAAACCTGTATGGTTGATCTAAGAAAAAAAAAAGTGGATCAAATTTATTTTTTTTCTTTTTTCCTTTATGCACCGTTTCTTGGTTGATTCAGGGGCTCAGCTGACTTGATGGACAATTGCTTTGCTGTGTTGAGTCATAGCTCCCTTTTTTCCCAAAAGTTATTTTTTACTTATTTACAGGATCCCCCCCCACCCCCCCCACCCCCAGCAAGGCACAATTTCTCTTGCAGAACATGCTCTTTGGAGGGAAACATGGACAGAATACATTCTGGAAAAATTCCATCTTCTATAATATTAGTGCAAGGTGGAAGAGGTGCTGCCTTCCCCTACCATTTTTCATTCAATATCATGAAAAAGAATTTGTTCTAAAAATTGATTTGAAAAGAGATTTTTTGAGAATTTCTCTGGGGGGAAGATGATATCCTTCACTCATTTAGTGATGGTGTTGCCAAGAGAAGTGTGTGTGTGTTGCCCTATTTTTCAAGGCCACTGTTACCCTTGATCAAATAATTTCTCCTTCCCCTAGAGAAATTTGGAACACCAGCCACCAGTTGTAGTTATCAGTTCAGTACGATTTAGTTTCCCTGAATGTAGCCAAATTTTGTTATACGGCCTTTATAACAAAACAGACACATCTTGACTGCCTACCAATGAACTCACCACCAACTGTAACATTCTTATCCTGTTTTGTGTTTTCATTCTTACTTTTATTTTTAATATGCTTTATTTTTAACTCTGGTCTATGACTATAATTATCTATCCAACTATCTACCTACTTTTTGCTGTCTGAAAATTTGGGATTGAATTTTGAAAGGCTTTTTGGATCCTCCTCGATGTAATAGTGCCAAGATTCAGAAGTCACCAGTATGAATTCTGGAGAAAAATTAAGTCTTTCTGATATTTTAGCATCTGGTATAATGTCTTCTGTACATTTAAAAGAGGAAAACCAAGGGGGGAAAAACTCACCTCTTCTTGTTTATTATGTGCAGTATGCACATGTTTCCATTTAAGCAAAGTTTTTCATTGCTGGGAAAAAAACCTTAATCTCCAAAAGAAAATTAAGATGGATATTACCTCTAGTCACAGAATTCTGGCCATTACCTCCCTAGGGTGGTTAAAATCTTGGAGATGCTTTCTAAAAAAACCTGTGTATCAATTATCCTCTGCTGTGTTTTCATTGCAAAACCTTTCCTTTCCTTTCCTTTCCTTTCCAGACCTTGGTTTCAGAAACTTCCAACAGTCATAGTGTCCAACTAGCCATGAACACAAGTTTCAGTCCTGGAGTTCAAATGTGGAACAGATCGTGACTGGAGTGCAAAGTGTCTATATGAAATAGATAAGCATGACCCAAAGGGAAATGTGTCAATTGACTTGAAAATAGAAAGACTAAAAGGGGAAGCAAAGTCTGCGTTCCTGCAGATTATTATAGGTAAAGTGTTCAAAGCATGCTGCACTTACCTGTGAGGACCTGGAAATAAAGACTCTGATGCTATCCGAACCTTATGTGGTCCTTCTAATCTGCCTTGGTTTGGTGCAGGACATGTATTTTATTTTCTGTATTTGTCATTTTCTTGAATCAAGAAGAACCATGGGGAAATGTTGGTCAATAAGAAGACATTTCTCATGGTTGAATACTTTGCACAGTAGAGAAGCAGAGGAAAATAACAGATGCAACGTAGAAATAAAAAGTCAAAGTCAACCTCCCATTGGGTTTGACTCCTGATGTCTGCATTGGTGAAGTTTTCTTGGCAACGTTATAGAGGTAGCTTTTATGGAAATTATTTCTGACATCCCAGTCTGACCTTGGAGTTCCCAGACAGCCTCCCATCCAAGCACTAAACAAAATGGAACATGCTTAACTTCTCATATCAGCCAAGCTACTGTAGATGCTACCACCTACTAAGGTAGTAGACTAAGAACAAAGAAAAAGAGGATGGATTGATGAAATATGAGCCACTTTTTTTTTTAATTCACTCCCTGGGTGGAGTGAAGAGTATCTTATAAAACAAACACAAGTGCATCTCTCTCCACAGATTCCAGTCAGATGGACTATGTCTTGGGAATGTCAAACACCAAAGGTCATTGTTTTCAAGCCCTGTTTTGCACGTACTGGGACCCTATAAATGGGATTTTTAGATCTACGGATGGTGTTGGCCTTAAAAAAAAATACAGACTGGGGGGAAAAACAGGATTTTGATGATAGAGGAACAAAATCTGATTCACCTTCCTTAAATATGGGATTGAGAAGGTCCCCTGATCTTCTGCAAAAACAGGATGGCAGAGAACTCAGTCTTTATATATTTATACTTGTCTGATTCATATATATGAATATATATGAATCTTTACTGTATTTTATTTTTTGTATTATTCTGATGGTTTTAATCACTTGTTGTAAACTGCCCAGAGGCCTCCGACGGGAGGAGATGGGCGGGGATAAATTAGATAAATAAGTAAATAAATAAATGTCCACAGACTGGACATGTCAACATTCTTGCACTTTTTAGAATTTTGTGATGCAGTTCGCCACTCAAAATGTGAAGGAGAGATATATGAAGGGAAAAATACTGAACAAGGAAATTGGAAAGGAATCACTCAGCAGACATGTGGAGACGAAATGTAAACAAACAGGTGTATGAATTTTCTTGTGGGCTTAAAAAAAATACAGGCAGATGAGGAAATGGGTTGGAAATGAATTTGAGGTCAGAAAAAATGAGCAGCCGAGCTAAACAGAAATGGATGGATTCACTATCTCTACCAGAAGTAGGTTAAGCATCATTTATACTGGAAAACATCCTGCTAGACTAATTGACAAATCATTTTAAGATCAAAAAAAGACTCATGAGAGAGCAAAGCACCAAGTCTTCTTGCCAAGGAGATGGTGTGATCATGTCTACCATTAAACCACGAGGGTGTGTCCATCAATTTTGAAAACTAACATAAACATCTCATTTCAAGGACAAATGTCTAGAAACTCTCAGGAGCAAGGTAGCCACTGGATTCAAAACCTACTTAGTTTAATCTTGGGTTTAATGTTCATTAGCTATCTGCAACAACTGTTGATTTATCTGTACTTCCCAACCCACCATTTTGCATAGTCTTCTGACTGGTGGACTTTGAATTTGAGCAGATCTTATAAGCTTGAGATTTTCCATGGTGTCAGTGGCTCCTCTGCTGTGGAATAAAACAGATTTGCCATTATTCCATGGGGAGAAAGAAAAGTGTTAAAAATCCTCCCCTAGTATCACATACTGGACAGAATTTGCATATACCCTTAAAGTGTTGTGGTCTTTTTCTCAGAATAAAACAGGGAAATCTCCTGCAGTCATATCTGTCTATTTCCTAAGATCCAATAAGATATTCTTTTTCAAAACCATTACCCTGGTTTTATTTGATGTGGCCTTGTGGGCACACGGAGGGATTGTGGGAAAGTTGGAGAAAGTCAGCGAAAGTGTCTCAGTGTCATGCGCTGCCTGCCTCTGAATAATACTCAGACACTGGTTCGTGGATCAGGCTCTGATTTATTCACAGCGCAGTTACAGCGTCGGAAGAAAAAAGCTGAGAGTGACAGGAGCGCGCCGGTGCGGGGTTTAAATACCCCGCGCCGGTCAGCGCCCCCTCACTCGCAGTCACGTCACCCCCCTTTGTCCAATACGTTGCCCTGCCGGTGGGTGAGGGGTTCCGGGGTCGCCCATCATCAGGTTTTCTATTCCTCTGGTGATTGCTCTCAGCTGGGCGATCTCCGATGTATTGGCGCTGATGGCTTGGGTGTGCTCCGTGATCCGTTTAGTTATTGTTTGTTGGCCGTTAGTCGTTGTGGGTTGATGGCTACTTATCTTGAGCCCCTTCACCTATTTCCTTGCTATTGTCATGTGTGCCATTGCGCTGATGACTTCAGCTCAACGGCACTCATGACACTCAGAAATGCAACTCAGCCCACGTGATGAGTGGGGTTCCACCTTAATTAACGCACATTAAATGAAGCTGGGAATTTCCTTAGTTTTCAAGATTCTGTACTGACCCCAGACTAGCACTAAAAAGACCTTACTGAAATTCTTGTTCTTGCTTCCTTGGTTTTACCAATTATGTGAGGTTTGACACACGTCCCAGGAATGAAATCAGGAGAGGACAAATTACAAGATGGAGCCTTGACAAAAACTGAATTGGGTTAATTGAGGTCAAATGTCATCCATGTGATTGCTATCCATGTGATTGCATCCCATTTTGGGGGGTGAGTTTAAAATTACAATTCAGCAATATTTAGGGAGCCTTTAGAGTTGTCTTGAGACTATGCAAGTGGTGTCAACCTACTTAAAATGGAAAAGAACTTGGAAGAAGGTCCAGCATGGACTTCATGTAAACTACACAGATCCAAGAAGGGTTCCTGTACAGATTCTGACACCACTTTTTTCTGCTTTCATTCCCTCTAAGGATGAGCAAATATTGATGCAGAAATCTTACATTCTTGCAATAACCTTGTTAATTTGTTTTCTCAAGTGGGAAGAAGGTTTTTGAGCGTGGAAAAGTAAATTAAAAAGCGTATACCCCAGCCCAGTCTATTGCCTCTAGCTCTTATGCATTCAGTCGCTGTGAAATTTGATTAACTTAGTGCTTCATTTTCTTTTTTTAAAAAAGACACTCTCTGTTGCTTCCCAGTATGGTTGTGGAACCCACCTGTTCCCCATAACTCTGACATTTAAAAAAAACAAATCAAAGTTTTGTTTTGGTTTAAAAAAAAATGAAGATATAATGAGGCTCTGTTTGGTCAGAAGCATCCAGAGCATGAGAGCTGCCTTGATTTTCAATGATTGGGGTTTTTTTGGGGGGGGTAGGCTATGTTCATTCTTCTGTGGCTGTATTCAATCTTATATAGGGCCAGAGAATGAAAATGAGTGGAAAAAGATGATTTAGTAAATAAGGAAATGTCTGCTACAGTTCAGGTGATTCTTAGCAGATGTTCTAAAAGCCATTAGACCAATCTCATGAGACATTTGCAAGTGAATGAGTGTGTTAGGCACCCTTTTGACCCTCAGTGTTTATTACAATTCATGATACAGAAGTTGGAGGCCCCCAAACAATGGGGGGGGGATTAAAAACTTCTAAATCTGTATTTACTGAGACTTTTCATTTGAGAAAGATTAGACTACAGTCGTGATAAAAACGGCATGTTATTTGATAAACAGAGGAAAGGGGATTTGCTTTGAAAACAGTTGTGAGCCAATAGCTGTTGCAAAGCATGGGGTCGAATTTGTGCTTTGCAGTGAGGGGTTGGACAATGCTGTCTCCCCTCAGTGAAAGTAAATGCCAGACTCTTTCTGCCAGTGCTATGGAAAAAGCCTTTTAAATTTCTTTTTCACTCTGATCTTCTGCGCTGTTTACATTTAGAAAGTAAATTACAAACTGGGATGCGAGATGAAAAAAGACACTGTGGACACAGACCAGGAGGTGAAGAAACATGTTTTTCCACCCAAATGAGGTGTTTATGGGATCTTCTGTTTCTAGATTTGCCTTCTCCTTGCAGTGATTCGTGCGGCTTCCTTGTTCTGGTGTTTTCAGCCTTCTCAGCCTTGCGAAGAGAAGGACATTCTTAGGATCAGTGTCCTGGGGACATCAGCTAGGACAATTCCTTGTGATTCTACAATCAATCTGATTCTAGTGTCAGGTACAAGTAACTCTTGGTTGCCACTGAATACGAAAAAGTCGTAGCTCTGAAGTGTTGCGAGGCATGCTTAAGCACTGGATTGTGGACATTTCTTGAAATGATTGGATTGGTGTGATCTCAGAACTCTCTTGCAATGCTTGGAGACCAACCTTTTATGCCCCAAACACCCGAATTTGGAGATGAAGCCGATGAATCAAAGGTTTTTGGAAACCTTTGCATCTATCTCAAAATCACACTATGCAAAGTGTAAATATCAGATCCTGCAAAGAACTCCTAAGTGCTAAAGGACACTTTTCCCCTCTTTAAAAAAAAGAAAAGAAAAGAAAACAGCAGTGTGTGCTTTGCTGAACTTCTGCCAAACTATCTCCTTGGTGACTTACATAATTGGTAGGGTTAGCAAACATCTATTAAGTTCATAACCACATTATACCTCCATTGGTATAATTTCTGGAAGATATAAAACCAAGGGTTGTATCGTCTGAAGGTGAGAGACAGGGAGAAATGCCTCTATCAGAGTTTCAATCAATTTCAGTTTTTCTCAGCCTTAGCTTCCTATAGGCCTTCATTCGCAAATTTGGCAAAAATAAACATCTGCATGAAATTCAAATGATTCCTTGCTTGTTTATTTTCCTCCAGATATTTGGAAAATGGTGGGAATGTGATCCACCCTCAAAACAAGGCTTTGCAATGTGTGTGATTCCCCTAATATATATGTGTGTGTTTGTATTCTCTCTTTTTTCTTTTTATTATTATTATTATTATTAATTGTTCAAGATATAATTAAGACACCTAATGCAGAATGTAAGACCAACAGAATTCTTGATGCTTTGCCATCCCACGTTGAACTTCAACTCCCATGATCACTGAACTGAGACTCCCAGCTGAGGAAGGTTCTCAGCTGGTTTTTGAAGCCACTTTGCGGAAGATGCCACATTTTGAACGTAGAGAGGAAAATAATAAGAATTTGAACTGATTGCTCCTTTTTATCAGGGCAATGTGAGATATCATTTTGCTTTTAGCATCCTTTTAAAATACCATCTGAAAAATGTGCGCAATATCAAAATGCCTGCAGGGTGTATCTCATCTAGGCGACTGTCATGAGCCAGAGGAATGGAACATTCAAGTTGGGGAAATCAATGTAGGGCAGATAAAAGCCTCCTCTGGTAAGTGGTTCCCTACTCAGTTTATAGCTCTAGAAAGCTTCAGCTGTGTAAAGTTTGCCATTTCCTTGTTTGTCTTAATAGTCCTACTCCAGACTTCCCCAGTCTTGCTGATTTCCAAATACCTGCATATCCATGATCCATGCTAGTTAGGGAATTCAGAGATTTCCTACTTTGACCAGTTGTAGTCTTTGCACAATTTGGCAAGAATACTTCCTACCCGGCATTTTAATTAGAAGGGTAGTTCTTCCATAAATTCAGAGTGACATTTTCTTGTTGAATGCTCCGAGTTTCCTCTAAAACTTGATGTACATGATGACAGTGGAGAGCAAATCCCATCTGCTTATGAATTTACAATCATTTTTGCTAGTTAGGAAGAGTATTGATGCTTTTGAACTTTGGTGTTGGAGAAGATTCCTGAGAATGCTGTGGACAGCCAAGAAAACAAACCAATCCAGAGTTCTCACTCAAGGCACAAAGGACCAGGCTCAAATTACCCCACTTTGGACACATTATGGGAAGACTTCTCTCTGGAGAAGTCCATAATGCTGGGAAAGGTGGAAGGAAAGAGAAGAAGAGGACAACCAGCAGTGAGGCAGAGGGACTCAGTTATAGTGGCAGTGGGGGCACCGTTGGAAGATCTGAAATACCGGTTGGGGATAGATCATCACGGAGAAAATCTATCTATATGGTTGCTAAGAGTCGGCAACAACTTGATGCCACATAATCAATCAATTGATCAATGGTCGTGGAAGTGGTGATTGTTGCTGCTGCTGTTACCAGTGGTCCAGGATAGCCATAGATACATTTTCTGTCGACACCAGGTGGGGCAAGTCCAGATAATCTCTTCACAGCTCTGTCTGCCAAGCCAATATTATTTGCTGGAAGCCCTTGGAGACTGGTGCTACCTTTTAAAAGGCTTTCTGAGCAAGTTTCCTCTCCAACTATCTACCTTGGGCAAGAGGAATGCGAAATTTCTTTCCTTCTTTCCTTCCTTCTTTCTTTCTTTCTTTCTTTCTTTCTTTCTTTCTTTCTTTCTTTCTTTCTTTCATTTTGAGGCTGCCCACTTCCCCCCCAAAACTCTGGGTAGCTTACAATTTTAAAAGTATGCATAATATAAAAAAGAAAAAGAAAAAAGAAAACATGAAGTTTGCATGAAATGGCAATTATCATTTAATGGACCAGTTTTTGCAAAGTGCATTCATTTCTCAGTGCCATCAAAAGGCTGATTAAACATCTTCAGCAATCATTATGATGAAAAAGGTCACTCTTATTTCATGATGGGACATTTTCATTAGGACCTATTTCCTTGGGTATTTTTTTACCAGCATGAAGAAATTAACAGCTCTTCTTCATTCTCTCGTACTTATCAATTATTTTCTTCTTCATTCTCCACCCCGTTGCCAGTTAAATAGTGTTCACATGATGAGCAGGTCTGCTTTGGATTGTTGACTTGCCTTGGTGCTATCTATTAGAAGAGATAATTAGGAGGAAGACGATCTAACCTCATGTTGGTTGCCTGCACAATTCCACCCTCAGCCTCTGAAGGGAGATGAGAAGAAGACAGAGCTGTCAAAATATTGACTGTGTAATTCCAGGTCAGCCACTAATTCACATGGCTTCCTGATCAACTCAGAGCTGGAATGCTGTTCCTCTTGCAGGACTGCTGTTGTCAATCACGATGCGAGCCATCTGCATTTAGATTGTCAAGGCCCAAACTTACTTTACTTCCTGAAGCATGAAATCACCTCTCAGAAGATGTAAGAAATATAATCCCATCTCTCCTTGAGAGATGTGAGCCACATCAGTTAAGTACTCTGGCTACGGAGTTACCATTCGGTGTTACCGTGGAGCTGACTTGCTATAACCATCAGTCTTGGGAAAACCTTTCTGATTTTTTTTGTCCATGGCTAAAGGCTTTCTTCCTGGTTCAGCTGAGATCTGTTCATATTCTTATAGCATAGATGTGGTGCTTAAGAGCATTTCTGAAAAGGGAAAGTAACAGGGCTGCACCCAGCCAGAAAGCCTTGCAATTTGATCTGGACACTAGCCTGGTCATGTTTTATAGGTGTTTTTGTAGGTGTTTTTTGTTTATGCTTTCTACTGTAGGGCAATATAGGTACAGAGATCATGCAAGTCCTCTTCATGTTGGGTTCTTGTGTCCTCTGAGCTTGGTTCTCTTCCTGCAGACATTTCATTTCAGCTACGTACATATAATCATCAGTGCATGGGGCAGTGGCATTTGCTGGCTGTTTACATATGGTAACTTGTCCTACCGGCCTTTGGTTGGAGTATGGAGGCAAGCTCAGAGAACATCAAGAACATCAAGAACCCAACCATGTAATCATGGTTGCAACCCAATCATGCAGCTCAGGCTACATGTAGACTCCTTTATGGCAGCCACCTTATTATGTTCTGTGAAGGGTGTGCAGTTCAAAGTGGAAATTATGTCACAATATCACAAGCTGGCTCTTCTCCCTATGGGCCCATTTCTGCAATTCCAGTCCTTTCACGGAAGAACAAGATCTGAAAAGCATTTCTGTTCACATTCTCTCATGGCTGCCATCTCTGACAAAGCTGGACCTGCAATTCCAGGTAGAATTCTTCTTGCATCTCAGCAAACTTGAGGAAAAATGAGTTTTCCTCTTTTGGCTCAATGCAAGAAGTCTTCCCATCTCTAGTGTGAACTTTCACTTGTTCAGAGGAATATAGAAAGGAACCCCACCCAGCTTTTTCTGCAAGTGTTGATGAGTAGTGGAAAGTGTGTATTGCAACCTTGACAATGCTGCATTATTTTAGACTATTTTTATAGCCCCAACTATAATGGTAATGTAGTATTGTAGTACTGTAGTAGTATTGTAGTACTGCAGTAATGTAGTATTTTTCATTTGTGTTTACCCAGTTGGTTTATAACAGAGGAGAATAAGACTGAATGTAGTCCTCACACATGTCCAAAAGAGGAAAATGAGTATCATTCATTATAAATCCACAGGCAATCTCTGAAGGAAATGATGTCATATCAATCATGACATCATCAGAAATGACGCAGTTTCCGTATTTGTGTCAGATGTCATGATGCAAGTCCATAATTGTGTTATTTGCTCCAGGACATAATGATGCTCATGTTGTCTGGTTGATGTCATTGTGACTTCTTATGGATGCCTCACGTAGAAATCTCCATGCCTTTTCATCCTTGCAAACCATTCTTGCTTCCATCACGTCTAACAATTCATGCATCTCCCATTGCTTCTCACCTCTCACCTATGACGATCTCTATGAGGATCTCATCTACTTATCTACTGTATGTGCTACTTAGTTGGTTGGAGGTGGACCACAACATGTTGGTGTGCAAGATCATCTGTAGACTAGAGAGCCTAGCCTATATACTTGTAAGCATGAGCATGCCTGGGGTAAAACTGGGCTTTGCTTGTCCCAAATGTGCACAAATTGACTGACATTAGGCACTTACCATTAGCAGGGAATGTTCTTTGCAACACAGCTAGGACAAAGGGTGGTAATCCTGCTGGAATGGGGAAAAGAAGAACTTGTTCCTGATTTCATTAAACGCACTGAACTGGAGCCATCATGTGAGACCTAGTTCAGTAGGTTCACAGTCAACAAGCTTCTTGTCTCCCAGAATTGTTGCGGGAATCAAATGAAGGGTGAGTCCTAGCTAAGCTGCCTTGGACAAAGGTACAATATAAATTGAGCTAATAAATATTGGGCAAGTCATATGCTCTTGTGCAAAACCAATTCAGCTAGGCAAGATGGGCTGATCCAACTATTCAACTCTGCAAACTGATGTGATATTTGAATCATGGATTAATTTTGGGCAGCTTCCTCTGAAGTGAAGTTCAGTGATTTTATCTTTGTTCCTAATATTTTCCTTTCAAGACCCAAGGACACCAACATTTGGTTTCACGCCTGGAATAAATACTGCATCCTTCAGCATCTTTTATCCTGCCTGGCTTCCACATTGCAATTTTCAACTTTTGAGGTGACATCAGATCATCCTCCAGTGAGGATCAGAACCAACAAATTTCTTCTTCAACTGAGACAAAACCTGAGAAAATTTTTTTTTCATTACAGGTCTCTTTAGCTTGGATCTCTTTGTCACATTTTTTTGCTGTAGCAACCATTCACGTTATTGGCAAAGAAGATGCCTTAAAAAGTGTTTGAAATGGCAGGGGAAAAGTCTTTTGACTTCACTTAAAAAGAAGCAAACAACTCTGAGACTTAAATCTTGGGAATTCATCCAAAAGATTGTTTGGGAAGTGATGGGTAGATGAAAGGACAGTGAAGCTGATAACCTGAAGGAATCTGTTCAAAATGAGTACAGTTGCTTATGTTGACTTTAATACTCTACCAGTTGTTTTCTTCCTTCCTTCCTTCCTTCCTTGGTTATTTATATATCTGTTTGTTGAAATCAAGACCCTTTTGGACATGCATTTTGGATGCTTTCTGTGGTTGTACAGGAAGTATCTCCAGCCTGCCTGGCTGGGAATTCTGGCAGTTGAAGATCCCAGATTGAAGCAGAGAGTTGTCAAGAGAACTATGAAATTCTTAACAAAAATGCAGAACACACTGATAAGTAGAAAGCTGCCAAGTAGCTATGTTCCTTCAGCTCATCAAGCAAACTCAGTAACAGAAAGTAATCTGAGGGCAGAGTTTTTGAAATGGTTTTGGATGATACTTCATCGGGAGTGCTTCTGAACACATATAAGAAATGCCTTTTCCTGCAGATGATGCCATTTCTGTTGGCATATTAAGATGAATAAAAAAAAAATATCTCAGTTCCAGAGTGGCCTTTGCAGTCTTGAGTCCCAGAATGGAGAACAAGCCAACAACAGCAAAAAGCAAAACCCCTGAAGCTGGGCTTGTGTGTCCATGTATTTTGATAAGAATCTACAGGAACAATTTCGCATTGAAAATATGATCCCTTGCAAGAGAGGCTGAGGGTGGTGTGCTGAGTTTCCATGGTGATGGCACCTCTTTCCTGCCAAGAGTGCTGGTCTTTGTAATTGCTCTCTGTGTGTGAGTTTTTGTGGGGTCCAGACACTGTTGCAATGACAAGAACCGTGTCAGAGAGATAGCTAAATATTTATTTCCCATTGTGGAGTGCTGAGCTGAAGTGAGGAAGGGATGGACATCGGATGACTCCTCTTGAAAAAGAAAAGCAAGTTTCAAAATCAGTAGCTCATCTCATGCAGTTATGAAACTTGGAGCAGGCTGATTCAACCAAACATTTTAGGGTCAAGTGGGACAAGAAAGGGCCAACATGTCCCCTCACATTTGGGGAGAGAAGAGCATTCTGGGAGAACTCACTGGCAGCCACTACTTAGTTGTGGTTGCAAGGAGCTTCAATGAGCTTCTCTTACAAAGGCACACTGCCCCCAAAGGGTCAAAATTGATCATCTGACTTAATTTTGCCTTCTTCTTTGAAGGCTATTTCTGAACACATCACATCTGAAAGGCTAGACTAACACAAGGCTATAGGTAAATCTGGGGAGTCAGACCTTCCAAATATCTGAGGTTCTCCTGGAGAACAACAAAGACTAGGGAAGTTGCTCCATCCTTTTTTTGGTTCCTCCTCCAGATTGCTGCTGCTGTCAACTTGTGGAGAATGAGAAAAGGAGGACAAAGGACTGTTATATTTATTTTATAGGCTGCCCAACTCCTAAACAATTTGTAATCTGGGTGGCAAAGAAGGATATTTTCTTGTTGGAAAATCTGAGAATGGACAACCAACAATATTGGGACTGGGGCAAGGCTTTCCTAGAGCTTTCAGGGAGGAGAAGAAATCCCCAATGGCTCTTCAACTTTTGAGTTCCGCTTAATTGCTATTTGTTTAGATAGTGTGTCAACCCACCTAACAAACAGTTGGGATATGATCTAGCTAATGGAAATGCATGGCTGTTCAGTTATAGGCCACATAAACATTTTGACATCCCACCTATATGAACTTTGTGAGCCTTAGATGGATCACATGAGAACAAAGGGGCATTGTGGAGGATCCCAGAGTGTGTGTGGGTTAGGGGACATTCCACTTCCTTATGCTGGTAGCATTTATTGAAGGAATAATTGCAAGGCCAAGAACAAAAGGCTTAGTTACATGTACAGAGTCTATAAAAGTTAAAGTCATCTTTGGGTCCAGTCAGGCTCCGCTGTTGTCTTCAAGGATATGTATATGTATGACATAGTTTGCCATTATTTTCTTTTGGGATTTGTTGTTGACTTCTCAGTTTAGCTGTGATGACTGCCTTACTCAGCTTGCCTTTAAATTAGATTCATACGTGGTTTAAGTAGAAATCTCTTTAATGGAGTGTAGTGTGCAGTACAGTGAAAAAGTTGCGAATAGAAGTTCTCACGCTTTCTCCCAGTAAAGCAGCCCAATGAACTCAACCCCCATCCCCTTCTTTGGTATGCAGCCCCCCCTACTCGTGCCATTCGTTCAGTTCTGTGCAGATGTCTCCAACCTCTCGGCAGCTTGACCTTGGATGCCAGAAATAGTCCAAACAACATGATTTCACACTCCTGGCATGCCCCTCCCGCTTCTACCGACTTGCAAATCTTGACACATGTTGACTTCATTCATGCATGCAAGTCTGATCAGATGTTCTGGGAACGTTTTGTTGGCAGATTGCTAGGAAAGCCTTTGGCCCAGGAGAGATCAGAAAAGTCACACACCAGGCATTTCTATAAAAATAATTTTATTTACAGAAAGCAAACATATGTATAGGCTCTCAGCGAGAGCTGCTTAACTCTCTACATGCCTACACAGAAGGGAAACTGAAACTAAAACAAGTCCAGGCAAGTTCTTCTCCCCAGGTGCAAAAATTAACATCCGAAAAGAGGACAATTAAATTCAACCTCTTCACCCGGCCAAAATGATTAGTTACCATAGTAACCTTAATCTGTAGTAGAAAATATATTAACACATTTGATCTGGGAGCATGGCAGTTTATCTTACAACCTTGCTCTCCCCTGAATTTCTTCAAGTACTTACTAGGTCTACCCCTACTTAGTTTCTGAGCCCAAAACAGCTAGATGTTCCCACCTGCTGAGACACTACAGAGTTCAATTATTCTACCATTGTTGTTGCTTTATTTCCCATAATTTCTCTGAGATCTTAAGGCAGCTTACAGGAAAGATTCCTCTAACTGCACCTCCTCTGCTTACTTATGAGATGGGTTGGATTCAAAGAGAGTGACTGGCTCAAAATTATCTACTGAGCTCCATGATCAAGTCCTCCAGCATTGGAGAAAAGTCATCATCCTTTGATGTATTTGTGAGCAGCACTTTAACTTAAGGACCAAATTGTTGGCTAGGTGTCACATAGAGTTCTGCCCTTTCCTTGCTTAAAGGTACAGCTTGGTGTACTGCTCAGATTATAATTTTATTCTATAGGATGTCCATCTTGATAGAGCCTAGAGGTGCCTTTGCTTCATAAAGACACTCTAATTCTGGTTGTACCCCTGATGGACCCTAGGTTGATGGACCCTAGGAAGATTGATGGAACCTAGGAAGCACCTCAGAGGCTGACTTTGAGAAACCACACTGCAAGTTTTCCCCAGGTGCTCTACAAAATCTTCCATAGTTTGTACTGAAAATATAATAACGGTAAAAAGAAATGCAAGCATAATCATTTTTATTCGTATCTTGTTTCAGACGTGGACTTCAGACAGCTCTGTATAAATACAAATCTCTTTCTAAAGAAGAACATCTGTAATATATAGGGAAAACTGCAAGTTAAAAAAAAAACACGCTCAAGCACACACGTCCCCCTCACTTCCCCATATATTAGAATTCTTGACAGATTTGTTGACAGGAGCAGATTTTCAATGCAAGGCCAGTCAAACCCTCTGTGTAATTCCAAAAATGAACTGTGTTGCTTGCAACAAAAGTGACATGTTAGTCCTATATCTGAAAGTGGGGAGGGTCAGAGAGAGCAGAGAGTGTAACCAGCACTCTTCTGGCAAATGACTGTAGCTTTTTGCATCGATCAATAGTGCAGATGCGTCCTGCAGCATTTCCACAGTTGGAAAACAAATATTACTATAGGAGATCTGGCATTGGGCAGGAAATGGCAGGGATCTGTTCTGGAGGTTGAGAGAGAAGCCCTTAAGTTTCTCCTCTGTGTAGACCAGTGTTTCTCAACCTTGGTGACCTGAAGATGGGTGGACTTCAACTCCCAGAATTCCCCAGCCAGCATGCTGGCTGGGGAATTCTGGGAGTTGAAGTCCACCCATCTTAAAGTTGCCCAGTTTGAAAAACACTGGTGTAGAATCAGAGCTGGCCCCCAAGTCAGATTGTCCCCTTCTTAGTCCACAAATTCAATTAGGGTAGGAACCTGCAGTCACGTCGTCCATTTGTAACTGCTCAACATCCCATCTAGAGCCCTTAAAGCCCCCTAAGATTGCCCCACCGAAATAGCTGTGAATTACAGCACAATCTCCAGCAATCCTAATATTATTGTTCCTTGCAATCATCAGTCCTCTGACATTAAAATAGGACTTGGATCTATGAGCTAATATCAAATTATGACCGACGTGGCTTGGATAGAGTGAATTACCCACTGAAAATAGAAGAATATCCCCCAGCCAAGCGACAGCCATCTTTGGGAGAAAGCCAGCAGCAGTATTTCATGCTTTAAAGCTGTGTGCAAACCTTGCTCTAGGTCTGCTACAAAGGGCATTTTGTCTCTCCTTTCAGTCGGGGAGACGCCAGTCAAAACAGCGTTGCCGGGTAGAATCTATTTTGGCCCAGTGCTTCCAGTTGGTTGTGATAGATAGCCCTGAAAGCAAGTCCTTCTGAAGAAAAAGCATCTGCAGAAGAACAACCTCATGTTCTTGTGTCCTCCCACAGTCCTCAGGAGGACTTATGCACACACATCAGGACTCTGAGACAGCAAGGGTTCCACCTGCAGTGTTTGACGCCACTGGGCAGCCGACAACTTTGCAACACCTTCTATCAGGGATGGACAGCAGGCCCCCCAACCTCATTTAATTTTTTAAAAAGTTTTTGTTTAACTCTTGAGAGAAAGGGTGTCAACAACACAACTAGAGAGTAGAAAACAAAGAACATAGAAGAAGAAATTGCAAACAAGGGACATGAAAAAAATTCTCAAGGATGTTATTACTTTCCAATATCATCATCATCATCATCATCATCATCATCATCATCATCTCCTCCTCCTCCTCCTCCTCCTCCATGTTTTCCTGTAGGTGCAGTGTTAGTTTGTTGGGTCAACGAACATCATTTCACATGACTGAATGCAGCAACTGGGTCCAGCTGGGTGATCTTCATGTCGGTGTCAATTTTGTCCTGCCACCTTTGCTTTGGTCTTCCGCGTAGGCATTTGCCATTGGTGTTAAATGGGTAAGCAGTGCAGGTGACGGTGTGGGGTGCTGCTCATAGGACGTGGCCATTACACCCTTAGTAAATTATGAATGATTGAATATATTGCTTTAAATGACTAAAATTCACCACTAAGCTTTAAGAAGGACCATAGTTATGGTGGTAGGTTTTTCTGTGGCTTGTACCATCCCCTTGGCACTGGGGTTCTACAGGCCACAAAAAACTTGTTGAAAATCAAGTTATCCAAACGGTATGTACAATCCACCTTCCTTTAAGCTCTCAGAGCAGAGAGATGCAGATTTCATTATGTCATTTTCCTACATATTTTTTTAATGACTTCCATGAGACATAACGTAACATCTGTGTATCCATTCCTTCAATCTCTGACTGCCAGAACCTGGATAGTGCCTGAAGCTAATGTACTGTATATGATCATCTAAAATTGTGAAAATCTGGGAGTTCAAGATGTGTGGAATTCTGGGAGTTGAAGTCCACACATCTTAAAGTTGCCAAGTTTGAAAAACACTGCAGTAGAGGGTTTAAACCTGATGGAATAACATCTGGCCATGTCAAACTGGAGTGTTTGCTTTAAAAACCCCACAATAAAACTTGAAGTGCCAACCATGCCTCAATGGGTCATATGGCTGTGGCAGATTCCATATTCATTTGCTGCATATCTCTGTCCCGTCCCAAATCCTTAGCTTTTTGGCACCATTAACCCCTTTGAGAGTCTGCTGAAACACACAGACCCCTTCTCAGAATAATGTATTTAAAAGCATCAAACAGAATACATAGATACTGTATTACAAAGGAAACCATTTATGCTCAAACAGAGTTATCAAAATATTTTTTAAAAATATGGAATATAGTAATATATGTGCTTTATTAACCCATTAAATCGATAACAAGACCATGCTCTTTTTTTTTTTAGGGTATAATAATTTTAAATAGTGAGCTAGGTTGAAGTTAACAAATATTTTTGGAGTCTAGGAGGCCATACATTACTTAGTTGCCTACATCTATTACTGAATGGAAAGCTCAATTTCCGTTAAAGGTTAATGAAAAGAAAGTCATTGTTTTTCCCCATCCAAATTCACAGACCCCCAAGGGGTCCATGGACACAAGGTTAAGAACCCCTGAGTGTTGCCTGTTCCTACATTACGCATGGTGGTCTCTGCAAGGCAGGGATCAAGGGGCTGGAAGGATAAAAGTAGGTTTGTCTATTGTGATGCACACCCTGTGTGTTTTGATGTTCCAGAGGGAGAGAGTTTACAGCATAATGGCATGATGCTACTTTTGTGATTTTGAGAAAAGCAGGACGTTTCAGCAGACGCCAAAGGCTAGAAACGTGGCCCCTGTTAAATGCCTTTGCCAGTCTGTCAGAAAATAGCAAAGATGCGATTTCAATAATCATTGAAATAATCAGTGATATTTAAACCATCTCAGCTGGTGTAGCCACTACACTGGAGGAATAAACTCTGACGAGTGGATTCAAGGAGGAGGAGAAAGCGGGGGGGGTGGGGGGGGAACTTCTTTAAAAAAATAACTGTAGGGGAAAGCTGGTGGTGTTGAATCGGAAAGTGTATACTATCAATAACAGTTAATGAGCAATTCCTGCAGCCACAGGCTGCGAGAATAAATCATCCGTCACTTCGAGCAAAGTTGTTAAAGTTCAGGCTTGGAGAAAAAGTAACCCACTCTCTTCAACACACACAGACATACAAAGGGGAAAAAAAAACTAACTCCACGTAAAACCAGACTTGAATGGCTAATAAATACCTGTTGGAGAATGGAGAAGTAATCTCTTAAACTCACTAAGGAAGTCCTTGTTTGCTCACAAGCACTTATGATTTGGAGCAGTAGGGGAGAGAGGATATTAAGAGAAATATGGTAATGTTCAGGGTGTTTGCCAAGGGTTGTATGTTTGAATGGGTGTGGAGTTCTGTGTTACTAATTAGCAAACAGCCAGTGCCTAATTCCATCAGGTCTGATAACAAGATCTGACTCTTGGAAAATCAATTGGAGTTACTCCAGCAAAGGAGGCTGCACAGGATTTGGCCTGGAGAGGCTGGTGACTGCTGGAAATAATTAGAGTTAATTTATTAATGACAATTGGCATTGATGAATAGTCCCCCAGCCAGTCAAGAGGTGCAATGATTGTTTAATTGATTATATATACAAGCCGATGAGGAACCTTTAAAGCAGAGAACGCACTGCAAAAGTATGGTGGAACGAAATATGGATGCAACTGGAGGGCCACTTTCCTGAGACTACCTCCTGTCCATCTTGATTAAATATAATACTGGTTAGACATATAATAAAAGCCTGCCCTTTCATTGTGGACTCCTATACATTTCACAGATTCAGAAAGATTGAGGAGCAGAATGTTGATGAAGATTCTCAGTCACCCGGGGGGAATTGTCTGTAGGTTGAGTCATGGCAACTGGATTTCTTTCTTTTTGGTAGAAATTTCACTGTCTAAGCAGCTTCAGTCTGGGCAAAGGTCGGTGAAGGGACCCCATATATGTCTTCCAGGGTGGCTGCATTGTCCCTACACCTGAATGGGTTGTTAATTGTGCCATGGAGGTGTGGATTGTCTTTGGGATGTCTCACTCCTAGATCCTTTGTTCATCTCCAAGTGGATCATTAAGAGTGGCCTTCCTGGTAGTCTTGATCTTCCTGGGGACTGATGAAAGAGAAGCATGAAAAATGGGGGACAAGTTGTGTCTGAGGCCTCCGCCTCTACTGAGGGAAGGATTTTCCACTTTGGCATGCATGAATGGATTCCTTAACCCCTCTCTCAAACCACCTATCTTCTCTGTCCAAAATGTGAACTGTGAATTGAGGAGCAAAGCTCTGGATGATCCAGACTGGACCTTCTCTCCCTGGAGATATCTTCCTACCAACTGTTCTCCATTTTTGTTTCTTAATTTTAATGCAAAGGTAAGGTTTTAGTCTATAGGCAGAGCATTAAAACATCCAATTTTCTTACTGCAGAGCAAAATGGCATATATGCTAGAGCAGCCTTTCTCAACTTTCGGACCCTGGAGGAACCCTTGAAATATTCTTCAGGCCTCGGGGAAGGAACCCCTGCCCATTCAGGCTCAAATAGAGGGCAGAAGTTACAAAATGATTCTATTGGTTTCATGGGTAGGCCTGTCTATATGCATGAACAGTGTTCTTAAACTGAAAATAAAGAATGAGACTTGCCTCTTTCATGTGAAGTTGCCCGAATTTGAAATAACCCCCTACCCCCAGTGACTTGATCAGTAAGCAACTTTAGCAACTTTTGCTCTACTCAGCCTGGATTGGTCAGGATCACAAAGCAACATGGTGGGTTACTATAGTCCATGGCTTGCTTTTGCTGTTGGTAGAGCCATTCTGAAGTCAACCTGAATTGGCTGTATGGTGTCACAGCATCCTTTGGCTCACCATGCAATAATGGAGTGGCTGAAATAACGATGTGATTGTTAAAGTTCTCAGGGCTGTATCACTGAGCATCTTTCATCACTGAGATTAGCAGAACTGCACTCCTGCTGGTGTTATTTTCCAGTGCATGGCTTATAAAAAGGATGTGCTTTGCCACTAAGTTATCACCTCTCCCTCTGGAATCCAGGGAAAAGGTTTGCCTTCAAGCCATTGGTGTCAAGAGTTAGGCCCCTCAGCTTTTCTACAACCCTGTTATCCTAATGAAATATATTATTGCCAGGATAATATGTTTTAGTATCTTCCCTTCCCTTTCTGATGCAGATTGTAATTGTTCTCCTGACAGCTTATTTGCAGGCTGAGTAAGTTCTCATGTAGGAGGTGGTACATATCTTTAGGACTTGTCTAGCCAATGGCCAATCAACACAATGTTCTTCCTGTTTTCCAATCCTGTAGAACCTTCTTTCCCCTCCCCTTTCTTTAGAAAAGATTAGGTGAGTCAGGGAAACTCACATAGCATCACGGCAGGATAATCTTCTCCAGCTGAGCAAATGTTAAGGTTGATATTCCCTAAAAGGAGGTTTGCCCTCTGTGACTGAAGGTATTCATTTTCTCCAATGTCTTATTAAGGTCCTTCAAAAAATGGATTTGCACTGTTGAATCAAAGTTAACTCTCATGAATCCTGGGTATTTACTTCTCCTCTGTTGCAATTATTAATACCTTGGTGATAATCAGTTGGTTGCTTTCACGAAGCATAGGCTGAGTTCCGATAGCACCCTTGGCTAGATCAGGTAAAGGCTTAGCAGATAAATTTGCATGTTCAGCTTGGTTAGTATAAGTTTGGATTTGGTTGTCTCAGCCTAGTATGTTGTATGGACCTGACATCTCTCAAAGTGCCTTTGGGTGATCCCCCACTCACAGCAGTAGACATTCCTTTGCTCAGTGACCCATCAGCCTGTTTTCTTTCCTAGCGGTGGGCTTACTGACAGCATAAGTTATGGCTCTATGTTTTGTGTAAACTTGGACATGAGTTAATTTAGTAACCAAGTTGGGCATATTGTATGAATGCAGTCTTAGCATTACTCAACCTGAGGAGAGAGGCAGACACAACACCAGCTGCAACACCTAAACCAACATGAGCAGACTATTAGTAACCTGTGGTTGATGTTCTTTTGGTCAGGTGACTTAACTACAGGCTTAAGATGGCAAAGTTGGGAAATTATTTTGATCTTCCCTCCATGCTCCCGAGGAGCCTTCATTAGGTCATGGCAGAAGACTGTGGGTAGATTACTAGGTGTAACTTATGCTGTCAGTTATACCACTGCTAGGAAAGAAAACTGGCTGATGGGTCATTGAGCAAAGGAATGTCTACTGCTGTGAGTGGGGGATCGCCCCAAGGCACCTTGGGTGTGGTGATGTCTTCTCTAACTTGAATGTGATGCTTGGTGGACTGATGGAACATTACAATGTGAACATTGTTTCTTGGTTGTTGTTTTTTTGTCTAGTGCCAAATATCAAAGTTGTAACTTTTTGTGGGTCCTGGGTGATATGCTGATTGTGGTTGAACTATATTTTAGCTCTGGATGAGTTCCCTGAGGGCCTTCATAGTGGGCCTAGAGTACAAATCCTTAAAGAATATTATGGCATACATTTTTATAAGCAAGGAGAAGGAGGAGAAGTACTTTAGCCTAGCTCCAAAACCTAATTTAGCTTTGGGTCTTTTTATAAAACCATATAAACAGATAGCTAGTTGTTTCCTTGGCTAAACATTCAGATCTGGTGTCTGGGTGACCAACAGTATTTTTCAACATTTGGTTCCTGTGCTATTGGCAAGATAGACCTCCTGTGGTGTTCTGGACTGAGTTGTTTATACCTTGGGATGTGTGTTTCTGTCATTCCACATTAAATGAATCAGTACAAGTGGCAGCTCAGACATCAAACATGGAGGGAAAGTGACATTTAAGATACAAGCTATGTTTTGAGGCAATGTTAGGGCTGGTTGGAGTTTGCAGTCCTGAGTTCAAGCAACCCAAAATGTTTTTCTCCCTGTCCCCAAATAGAGGCTCCACATCCTGTTATTGGACCCTGAAGAATGCATCTATCTTCGCTCTCCAACTCCAGATGCCTGAAACCATGTAAAACACATCACAGTAGCCCAACCTTGAGATGTTGAGGGCATGAACCGTCCAGCTGTACTTAGGACCACAACTTAGGTCCTTAGGACTTGGGACCACAACTGACAGAACAGCTGAACGTTGGCAAAAATTCCCTTGATCATCCCCCTTCCCTGCTGCAACAGAGTTTATTGTATACGCAAGCAGAGGACTTCACATTGCCGAGCTGACTAGATTTATTGCTCATCTTTGTCCCTCTCTGGAACATCCCCTCTTCCTGGCAAAGGGAGGTGTAATGATTGCCTAAACCCAAATACTCAGTCTCACAAGCTCGGGCTTAAAGATAACTGATTTATTAAAGGAATAGTATGCAAATACAGAGAAAGCTGAGAATGAGCAAAAGCGCGCCAAATACAAACTTAAAAGCCTTGCTTGTAAGCAGGTCCCGCCCCGTCGCCCGTCAGGACGCTCCCCCTCCCAGGTGCTGGAAGCCGTTAGACGCGCCTGGGAAAGTAACCTTGAACAGGAGCGCAAACCCAAACATGCATTCCAAGCCCTCAAAACAATGGAGGGCGAAAGAATGGAAAAACCCCGGGTGAAGGAACACGGAACAGAGAATGACATGTGAAACGTTACAATGTTAATCAGACATTAGAATGAGAACATGACATATTGCCCCCCCAAAAGAAACTAGGGAGCCGGTTTGTCAGGATAGGCAGAGTGAAATTGGGCTACGAGACGAGGAGAATGCACGTCTGGAGCAGCAACCCATTCAGGATGAGTGAAATGTTTCCAGCGGACGAGGTATTGTAAAGCGGAGCGCTGGCGTCTGGAGTCGAGGATAGATGTCACCTCGAAGTGTTGCTGGTTGTCAATCATGAGGGGAGGTGGAGGAGTGGGTTGTGGATGCCAACGGTCCGACGACAGGCAGGGTTTGAGTAAGCTACAATGGAAAACAGGATGTAAACGTTTAAGGTTGTGAGGCAAATCAAGTTTAAACGTAACAGGGTTGAGCTGAGCAACAATTGGAAAAGGACCGACAAATTTAGGACCAAGTTTCTTAGAGGGTTGTGGGGACTTGATAAATTTAGTTGATAAGTAGACTTTATCCCCGACCGCAAAGGATGGTTCTGGGGAACGCTTTGCATCGGCATGGCGTTTATAGGTAGCCTGGGCATGGCGGAGAGCGAGTAGAATATTAGACCATGAGTCTTTGAGAGAGTCCGCCCAGTCAGCGAGGGTGGCTGGTAGCGGTTGAGGATGAGGAAGTTCAGGAATCGGAACAAAGTCACGTCCAAAAACTGTTTTAAAGGGAACTTGACCAGTGGTTTGATGAATGGCATTGTTGTAAGCGACCTCAGCAAATGGGAGTAGATCGACCCAGTTGTCTTGCTGGTAGTTAACAAAAGCTCTGAGGTATTGTTCCAATGTAGAATTAACCGCCTCTGTAGATCCGTCCGTTTCCGGATGCCAGGCGGTAGAAAGCGACTGTTTCGTACCCAAAAGTTTCAAAAATGCCCGCCAAAATTGTGACGTAAATTGTGTGCCTCTGTCACTCACCAAACGGGCGGGGATACCGTGGAGGCGGTACACGTGGATGAGGAAGAGGCGTGCCAGCTGTTGTGCGGTGGGGATAGAAGCGCATGGGATAAAGTGGGCTTGTTTGGAGAAAAAGTCTTTGACGACCCAAATGACAGTTTTGCGTTGACTAGGGGGTAGATCAACGATAAAGTCCATGGAGATATCCTGCCAAGGGACAGATGGAGTGGCAACGGGTTGAAGGAGACCTTGGGGCTTGCCTGGTTTGCGCTTTATTGCCGCACATACAGGGCACGCAGTGACATACTCCTTCAAGTCTTTGAGTAAAGTTGGCCACCAGAATTGGCGGCGAACGAGGTGCAAAGTTTTTACGTAGCCAAAATGTCCAGCTAGCTTGTCATCGTGGCAGCGCTGGAGTATGGTTTTTCGCATTGCTTCGGGTACATAGAGACGATCGTTGCGCCAGGCAAGATCATCGGTGAAAGTTAAAATGTGTCTATTGGTTTGCAACCAAGTATCTGTTTTAAGGTGGGAGAGCAACTGTTGTTGCAAATCGGAGGGAATTGACAAGGGCGGCGGGCGGCTGGAAGGCAGAGCGGCTGGAGGCGGAGTTGATTGCGCTCGGGTCTGGCTGCGAGTCACTGCTGCCAAACTTAATTGTTTGTCGGTCCAGACGGTGCCTTGGACCGTTGGCCCTGGGCCAGCATCTTGGGGTCTGCGCGAGAGTGCATCAGCTAAAAAATTTTTCTTGCCTGGTATAAATTTAAGAGTGAAGTCAAAGCGGCTGAAAAACTCAGCCCAGCGCAGCTGTTTGGGACTGAGTTTCCGACTGGTGCTTAAAGCTTCCAGGTTTTTATGGTCAGTCCAGACTTCAAAAGGGTTTGAAGTGCCTTCCAATAGGTGTCGCCATGTCTCTAAAGCTATTTTTACAGCAAAAGCCTCTTTTTCCCAAACATGCCATCTTCTCTCTGTTTCCGTGAATTTGCGAGAGAGGTAGGCACAGGGTTTTAAAGCGCCCGATTGGTCAGATTGTAATAGAATAGCTCCTATGGAAAAATCAGAAGCATCGACTTGTACAACGAAGGGTTTAGAGGGGTTTGGATGCTGTAAAATTGGTTCTGTGGTAAAGATTTGTTTGAGCGCTTCGAACGCTTGCTGACAGGCTGGAGTCCATTTAAGGAGCGCGCCTGGGTTCTTTGAACGTCGCGTATCCCCCTGTCCTTTAGTTTTTAACAGTTCAGTAAGGGGGAGGGCGATTTCCGCAAAATTTTGGGCGAATGCCCGATAGAAATTAGAGAATCCAAGGAAACTCTGTAATTGTCTCCTGGTACGGAGAGGTTCCCATGCCACGATGGCTTCTACTTTTGCAGGGTCCATTTCAATGCCCTGAGCTGAAATTCGGTACCCTAGGTAATCAATTTGCGACTGATGAAAGGCACATTTTGACAGTTTTGCGTACAACTCTGCTTTTTTCAATTTAGCCAGTACCTGACGCACCAAGTGGATATGTTCTGACATGGTTTCAGTATAAATCAATACATCATCCAAGTATACCAGTACCCCCTTAAATAGGTGGTCATGCAAGACCTCATTGATCAGTTGCATAAAAACCCCAGGTGCCCCAGATAAACCGAATGGTAAGACTTTATATTGGAAAGCCCCAAGAGGACAGTTGAACGCTGTTTTCCACTCATCCCCTTCCCTTATGTGAATGCGAAAGTAGGCTTCTCTCAAATCCAGTTTTGAAAAAATTTTGCCTCTGGCCAGATGTGATAACATATCTTTGATCAGGGGCAAAGGATATTTATTTAATATTGAGACCGCATTGAGCCCGCGGAAATCGGTACAAAGCCTTAATGACCCATCCTTTTTTGGCCTGAATAGGACAGGAGCTCCTACCGGGGAATTTGCCGGCTCAATGAAACCCCTAGCCAGATTTTTGTCAATGAACTCCCTTAGCGTGGTAAGCTCTTTGGGAGACATGGGGTATATTTTTGGGTGAGGCAATTTTACATTTGGTAAAAACTCAATGGCACAGTCCGTTTTTCGGTGGGGTGGCAAGCGATCCGCTTCCTTTTCCCCAAATACTTCAGCAAAATCTTGGTACTGATTGGGTAGTCCCTCAAGAGGTTGAAGCGTTTGCACAGTGGTATACGCTACCCCTCCACCCTCCATGTCCTCCAGTAGGTCCTTTTCGGGTACTTTGTAAAATCCATCTGCAAACGTCACAGTTCTATGCAGCCAGTTGATAAAAGGGTTTTGCTTCACAAACCAAGGCATCCCCAAGATTACCAGAGGACCCCCCACTGGAGCTACCACAAATGGTAGCTTTTCCTGATGGGAGCCCATCTGCAAGGCGACCAGTCCCGTGGAAAGATTGACTGCTTTCCCTCCCGCCATAGTTCCATCCAATTGGGTGAAAATCATGGGTCTTGGCAAAGGGAACGTGGGCAGTTCCAGAGCCGCTACGACATCAGGGTGCATCAGGGAACGGGAGCAACCCGAGTCTAGCATGGCCCACACTTCCACCGTTTTGGTTTTTGAGCTCAGTTTAACTTTAACAGTCAGTGTGGGGAAGTTTCCACTCACCGAATCATGGTTACGCCCGGTTTCTTCCACCTGCCCTAGGGCGCTCTTCAGGGCAGGTGGTAGGCTTTTCCCGCCGGCTGCTCGAATTGCAACTCTTCCTCCTCTTCTCCGAAGGGAAGGTCTGGGGGGTCCAGTTCCGCGAGGGCTGCCTTCAGTTTTCGCGGTGGAGCAGGAGCAGGCGTCTTTACCGTGGGTTTCGTCTGTCGTTCCTCTGGACGGCGTCTTGGGCACGACGTGGCTCGATGTCCTTCTTTCCCACATCTGAGGCACTGACCCTTGGAGAACCGTTGCTCCCTCTCTTCTTCCCAGGTTTTTGGTTTGGGGCGGCTGGCAAGTCCAGATGTGCGCGCTCCTCTAGCGAGACGTGTTTGTCTAAGCTCTTTGGTATGGGCGTAGGTTCGTAGGGCATTTTCTGCGCTGCCCGCCAACTGAATCCACCCATATAGCGTTTTCGGATCATCTCTGCCCAGAGCCCATCGAAGGATTTCGGGTTCAAGCCCCTGCTTGAACAATTCGATGATTGTTGGCTCAGACCAGTCTTCCACTTTTCCTGCCAAAGCTTTAAACTCCAACGCATATTTGGCAACTGAGAGGGACCCTTGGTAGAGTTTCCGCAGGTCATTTTTTGCCGTTTCTTGAGCTAGGGGGTCTTCGAAATGCTCTTTAAGTGCCCACAAAAATTCATCGAAGTCCTCTAACTCAGTTGCCTCAGCTTGGCATAGTTGCACATACCAATCCGCTGCCTTTCCTCTCAGCTTGTTGGCAATGAAATTGACCTTGCCATGTTCAGACCGAAAATTTCGACCCCAATCTTCTATATAGTGCTTGGCATTAGTAATAAAGAAGGAGAGCGTTGTGGGATCCCCATCGAACTTCACTCCAAAGGGTGGGAAGGTTCTTGCCGGCTCAGCTGGCTGTGGCGGTGCCGCGAATGTCAGCGTGCGCCGAGCCCCCATGGGTGGTCGATCCCTAGGAGGTCTTGCCTCTCGCTCCCCCCCTTGACGGGCTGATCGAGTCTTGCTTCTCCCCCGGGTCGACATGGTACTATGCCTGGGGTACTGTGACGGCTCTTCCTCCCAATCCTCCAGGGTGGGCTCTGCCTCTCTGGGTAGATCCTCTTTGGGTAGATCCTTAAGGATCGTCACTATTAACTCCATTTTATCTTCTAATGCCCTCATTCGGGCCGGAGTGACTGGCTCCTCCGAGGGTTGGTTGGTTACCACCACCCTCGGTGACAAGGGGACTTCGTGCTCCCAGGTCAATTGTGGAGACCCCCTCCCCTGTGTTCTTTCCATAACGGTTCTATGATCACTCCTGAGACTCTCCTGCATGGATATCAGCAGCTCGTCCAATTGGATATCTTGCAACTCCCGACGTGCTGCTCTTTGCGCTCTCGAAGTTAGCACTGGCCGGCTTTTGGCCGCCTCCCGCTCTTCTTCGCTTCCCTCACTTGCGCGAAGTTGAGGTTCTGTCATCGCTAGCGTTCCCTCTTATCCAATGATTGGATGGGGCTAGCGGAAAATGGATGAAATGATTCTCAGCTTTATGTAATGATTGCCTAAACCCAAATACTCAGTCTCACAAGCTCGGGCTTAAAGATAACTGATTTATTAAAGGAATAGTATGCAAATACAGAGAAAGCTGAGAATGAGCAAAAGCGCGCCAAATACAAACTTAAAAGCCTTGCTTGTAAGCAGGTCCCGCCCCGTCGCCCGTCAGGACGCTCCCCCTCCCAGGTGCTGGAAGCCGTTAGACGCGCCTGGGAAAGTAACCTTGAACAGGAGCGCAAACCCAAACATGCATTCCAAGCCCTCAAAACAATGGAGGGCGAAAGAATGGAAAAACCCCGGGTGAAGGAACACGGAACAGAGAATGACATGTGAAACGTTACAATGTTAATCAGACATTAGAATGAGAACATGACAGGAGGTGACCCGAGACAATCTGCTTATATGCTGTGTGTCACTTGTGACCACAGTCGCCAACGTAAACATTGCTGATTTCATTGGCACAAGTGGTCCATTGTGGTTGGGATACCTTGACTGCTTTGACCTATTCCTTCTCCCGATGCATTCAGTTCTCTTTTTTTGCAAACATCTGGGAAGGAAATTAGGAAGGAAACATTCTGTTCTGAAACCATACTTGCTGTGCTGTAAGCAATTATGCAACGGGGGTCATTCAAAAGGTGTTGATTTAGAGAGTGATTCTCACTCCCACCCCTATGCACGGGCTCAGCACAGCCCCCCCACCGATACACTCCAGCTGATTTAAGGGGACATTTCTTGGTTCCATCAAACCAAAGTTCGCTGTGTTGTCTGAACCTTCAAACTGGCCCTGTCATTTGCTCATTTAATGCATTCATTTCTGGGGATGGCAGCAGAAGGGGCCGACTAGTAGCATTGTGCCAAAAATAACTTCAGCAGATTTTTTTCCCCCCCAACCATTCTCCCGCAGTTTGGCTGGGAAACAGATTGCTTTTGAAATGTTTTTCAAAGAAGGCGAAAATGTTGGCAAGCTTTGTATACATGGGGCATTGAGTTCTTACATGCGCCTTAGCGGGGGAGGCGTGTGTCTGTGAAAATCTTGTCTTGTGTTATATCAACATCTCTCCAGTGGTCTGCAGCCCCTCTGGTTGCCCACATTTCAGTTCAGAAGAGGAAACTCCTGCAATGTAGGTGGCTGGAAAGCTTCATGGGATGGAAATAGGTGTAGGAGAAGAAAAGATCAGGATCCCCATCGCTGTTCAACAGTGAAGATTGTCAAATGAGATCTGAAAACATTCTAAAACTCCCTGAGAATGGGCAGAAGTCTCATTTGTAGCAAGCAAAATTTGGGCCATTTAGTGTGGTCTTATTGATACAGATGGAGAGATGGTGTACTTCAAGGGATTTCTCTCCCCCCCCCCCCGCTTCTTCGAAAATCCTTAGTGGGAAAAGGAAGGGCAGTGAACTTCAGAATAGGGCTGAGGAACTGAATTCCACACATATTTTCCAACTCAGAAATATATTGTATCATTCCAGGAGGGAGGGCTGTGTGAAAGAGATCTTGGTTCTGTAGTTGATCTTGAGCTGAATAAGAAGCAATAGTGTGATTTGACTGCCAAAAAATCAAATGCAGTATGGTTTCCAGATCATTGATCTAAGGCAGTGTTTCTCAACCTTGGTGACTTGAAGATGGGTGGACTTCAACTCCCAGAATTTCTCAGCCAGCATGCTGATCTAAGGGCTTGATCCAGTTGGTTCATTCTGATTTGTACAAAGTGGTTGCAAATTCTATCGTAAGTGCTAAGTGGAGGAAGGAAGTGATCTTTCACACTATGAGCAGGAACCAACCATATCTACTCTTAAGCATCTCCCAAAGGATGGGATGCTTCTGAGTGCAGCCCTCAGGAGTATATGGTGGGAGAGTCTTTAGAAGGGCAAAGGAGGAACAGCACAGCCCTGCCTCAAATGCCTGGCAATGTGAACCCAGAAATACCAAGAATTAAGCATGAGGTGGGTCACTGCTCCACCGCTTAGAGAGCCAAGCAGGAGGACTCCAACTACAGGAAGGTACCTCTCATTGTGTGAGTCCTGTCAGCTCAGCCTAGCACTTCTGGCTGGCTCCATCCTTAGGAAACAGTTGTCTAATTCTGATAATGACCCACCCCCCACTGCTATGTCTTCATTGAACAGAACCAATGACTGAAGCTGATGGTGGACTCCCATTCACTAGATAGCTCCTCATCCAGGCTGCACTGAGAACTGTTGGGGGGTGGGGCTGCTTTAATTTGGTTTCCTGCACTGCACTGAACAAAGGGTTGGACACGATGGCCTTGGTGGCCCCTTGAGGCTCCATTCTCTGAAACTTGGAACTGACGCTGCATCCCTGCTAGGAAGCAAGCTTTAGTCTCCAATCAGGGCTTTGAGTCTATCAGATCTCTTTATTAGGCCCTTCAACACCCCAAGAAAATTAATCTGGCTGAATAGCCAAGATGGAGTTGACTCTGTCACCGAAAATACATTGTCCTCAGAAGGCAGATTAATACGATGCAATCTCTCTGATTCCATTGATTGTGTTGCTTTAAAAAAAAAATCATTCAGAGCAATTACCTGCAGGAAAGCTTAGGAAAAGATCAGAAAAGGTCTGAATAGAAGGATTTCTGCTGCCTGACATTGGTTTTCAAATGGGGCCTTAGAAAAGCTTTGTGAGCGGTTGGAAACCAATCGTTGCTGTGAGATTTTGTTGACAATGGATGGATAAGAATAGGGAGGGAAATCCTACACTTTCTATAAATGGGAGAGGTTTTGCAGAACTAATGGTGGTAAACAAACGATTCCACCGCCTGGTCTGCTGTGTTAGGGCAAAACGTACACATTTTCGTTCCTCGCAGGTGGACTTCTTGTTTTTTAAATCAGTCCAAACTCAGGAAGGAATTTAACATTTGCAGAATGTTGAGACCCAACGTGTTCTGTTGCCATGTGGTCTGTTTAACCATCATAAAGTACCTTTTGCGAGCTAGTTTATAGACAACCTCTGGACACGAAAAGGGAAGTCAAAATATTTTAGTTAAGATTTCAATGGCTCAGGATAGGTGTTCTCAGGATTTTAACTTAGTCTTTTTTTTTTTTTACAGTTTGCACAGGCAGACACCTTTCTTTGCCTGTGGGAACCAAACTGGATTTTCTTTCAGTTTTCCTTCTGGGAAAAACCTAACTGAATGCGTACATCTAGCACGAATAATGTCTGAGCTAGAATTCCAGTCCTTTTCATTATTTGCACTTTTCCAGGGTGCGGTTTTTCATAACAAAACATGCCTTCCCAAATTTGAAGGTGAGAGGAAAAGTCACCCCCAAGAAGGATTGTATCAAGGGAAAATACATGCAGTAGGCAAGATTGTATGGAGAATATCTAAAGGCTGTGAATAGCACATGAAAGGGTACACCATTTTCAAGGCAGAGGGTTTCTTTTTACAAAATAAATTGCTGATGTGGAAAATGGATGAGGCAGATAGGATGAATGGATTGCAGACTTCTGCTCTTGGGGCTTGTCAGCTACGGATGGGAAATTCTGGAAGGAGAGGTTCCCGGTGATCTCAAGACCACTAGTTTGGACTAGTTGCCTTACAAAATTTTAAATTGTCCCCTCAAATATGGAAAAGATGCTTGGGGGGAGGAGATGTGCATTGGACCCCCATAGGGAAGGTTTAAGGTCCATTCACCATCTCCAATGGTGGCTTTTCATGAAACCACCAAGTCAACAATGAGATGTGATGACTGGTCCTGTGTACCTTCTTACTTGGCCAATAAATGGAGTCTGGCACCATCAGTGTAGTTTGCTAGACCTTACCCTGCCAGTTTCTGATGGCTGAAAAGTCAGGATAATTCCTGCTGAAATTTGTGCTGTAACATCAGGAGCCTTTTCCCATTAATTTTAAAGGCAGAGCCATAACATTTACTTAGCTATTCAAAATTCCAGTGGATTTAACTTAATAACAGCATAGCTCATAAACCCAGTTAAAGATCTCTGACTTTGCTTTTTTGTAAGGTCAGCCCTCCTGTTCAATTTTTTTCAATCTCTTCTGGCTTTTCATTTGGCCTGGTGTAACAATTCCTCCATACTCCCCCACCCCTTTTCCCCCCTAAGTCAAGGAGATCCAGGAACGTGCAAAAATGTTCTCGTCATCTGCATTTGAGACAGCAAGCAAGTAATTTTTATTTTATTTTTTTGCAGAAGTTATATTTTTGGGGCGAGAATCAGCAACGATGCAAAGAGAGAGGGTTGGATATTTTTCTTTCAACGATTTGGAGTTTCTTTCTTTTTAATGTTTTACTTATTTCTTTATTGCATTTACAGGATATGGCCCATCCATCCAGTGAAATTCTAGGCAGCTATCTCAACAGTTATAATGATGGAAGACACATGTTACAGCTTTTGCGTGCTTCCCACATCAAATATAGCAAGACAGTCTGCAATCAATTTTCAACACTCAGAATCCAAAGATGGGCTGGGGAGGATCAAGGAAAAAGGAATTGGGAAACATAGTTTGCTTACCTTTGACCTAGGAGCAACCATAGATTTGGTAATAATGGTATATTAAATTTGTACTTCATCCTGAACCACTTTGGGCATTTGAATGCCCATTTCACTCTTTTCACCCTTACTTTGGAGAGGTCCTTTCACTGTTGTTTGCTATCAGTTTTTGTCTAATTTCCTTAAATCATGGTTTATGTCATCAGCTGAACTGCCTCCTTGCTGCTCAACTTAAAGATGATTCTCAAGCATATGTGCACAGCCTCTGTTTGAATAGGTGCCCTTTCCCCTATCATTTTGTAGATCAGGGTTTCTCAGCCAGGGTCCCGTGGCACCCTCGGGTTCCGCGAGAGGTCACGTGGGGTTCCTTGGGAGATCACGATTTATTTTAAAAATTATTTCAAATTCGGGCAACTTCACATGAAAGAGGTAAGTTTCATTCTTTACTTTTAGCTTAAGAAGACTGTTAGTACATACAATATAGATAGGCCTACCCATGAAACGAATATAATAATTTTGCAACTTCTGGCCTATCTTTGAGCCTGAATGGGCAGGGGTTCCCCCAGGCCTGAAAAGTATTTCAGGGTTCCTCTTATGTTTGGAAGTGCTCTGCATTTCTAGGCTTTTCATTGTTCCCAAAGAAGACCCCAAAACTGCATGCTCTGGTACAAATTTCACTAACAAATGCACATCAGGAGGAAATTCATACTGCACTTGTTAAATAGGGACCATGGATAGCCAAGAAAATTCTGTAGCCACTTCTTTCTTTGGCGACCATTATGCTCCACTAACGATTTTCAAAAAGCAGTGGAATTAATTGTATGCAGTGCCTTATTCAAAGTGCTTTATGCTTTGTCTCTTTGGAACAATTTGCTAGAGACATCTTTTGAACTCTGGATACAAAGCAGAGGAATGGGTCTCTCTCTCTGGCTGTGTCATTCTTCATTTTAATGAGACAAAAATGTCACATCCAGCAGTGTGAGTTTGAAATATTATAATATGCTTCAGTTTTATGTCACACTAACTCTGTTTCTTAAAAAGGCCCCAATGATTCTAAATTTTAAACCTTGTTGACAAGACATCTGTTTGCTTGGCGTATAGTTTCCCCCCCCTCACCCTGCCTATAAGCTCATTATCATATATATTAAAAGGAACTTATTGAAATATTTTGCATGGCCTTAAAGGGGCAATTTTTAACAAAAACAAAAGGGATAACTTATTTTTCCTTCTTGCACAAGATTTACCACTGGCTCAGAGAGAATAACCACCCCCCAGCTGGTTTCAGTTTATTTTTTCTTAAACCTTGTTTTACACTCAAGTGAATCGTATAATTGGCTTCTTTCTTCCTCAAAGCTAAACTTTTTTTAAAAATGTTGATGTAAACGCTAATGTGAATTGATGTAAGAAGCTACAAAGCCACCTGTTGCCCTGACAGACACATGATCTGAGCAACGTATCCCCATGCATTTTTCCATGCTTCTAATTTCTGCTTAGTTAGATGACAGAAGTGTGGAAATTAGTGGCAAGGCATTATGTTGTCACAAATATCATTCTCTCCTTTGCATGGATTGCAGTATTGTGGCTTACTCATATTTCCCATGTTCAAGTGTAAGATGCAGCCTGCATGGGTAAAACGGTACAATGTCTTTAATGAATTGCATACCAGGTCTAAGATGAGGGATTTCCCTCAAAACCTTGATTTTGGACCTGGCTTGATCCTATTAACACAATGATGCTTTCTTTTTCCACACTGCATAATCCCAGATTAGCATGCTTTCAATTTTATTTGCCCAGTGTCATGGATTTTGTATTTTCTAAACCTGCAAATCCCATGCGGTAGGGACACCATGAGACAAGCATTGACTGTGCGTAACAATATTTCTTTCAGGTGGAAGAACAGGCCTTTAGGTGATTTCTGGGGGAGAGACAGGAGACCCGAAGGGTGGCATTGCTTCAGACTGGTTGGCCTTTGGGTGACCTTCAGCCCACCATTATGACATCTCTGGCTGTGACGACAGCTCAGCCTGCAAATGACTTATTTGAAAGCAGCTTTCGGAAAGCTGGTTTTAGACCTGTCCTGGGGTACTTTTCCTCTCTGGCCAATGTGAATGAAATTATCCAACCAGAGAGGCTAGCGTGGCTTGCTTAATGACAAAGCACAAGTCCCTTTGTCTGGTGCCCATTCAGAATGGAATGGAAATAGAAAAAAGAACATTTAATCTTGAAGGAAAAGGAGGGAGGGGGTAGGGAGAAAGCTTTAGCAAGATTACTTCAAGCCCTATCGTTCCCCTGCTGGGGTTTTGCTTAAATCCTCCATCCTGAAAATGCGTATAAATAAAAGAGCCTTTTATAGGTGTAGTGGAATGTTAGTGTATCTGGCAGAATCTGGGAAGAAAAGATTGCAGAAACTTGCCAGGGAGGGAGATTTGTACATAAAACAGAGAATGTTGTGGTACCAAGGCAAACAGGCATGGAAAAAACACAGGAGTAAAAAGTGAAGGTCATTTCAAATGAGGCATCCCTCTGAAATGCTTTTTCCTACATCCCCGCTGGTGGGCCTTGAATCTCCCCTCTTGCGTTGACTAGCTGCGGCTAATGTGGTCCAATCTCCTCCTGGTTTTCTCTCACTCAGGTGGCATTTATTTATTACTGATTGCTTTGGCTCCCAGGTCACTCCATTTTGAAGGATTCTGAGTGGCTTACAAGGTATCAGCAGACTAGGGTTAAACGTTAAGAACCATCCATAATGATAACAGAAATACAATCAACTTGATGTGCCCCTATTTGGAGAGAACATAATCTTCCCTCATCCCTGAAGGCCTTCCAGGATAGCCATGTTTCCACAGATCTTCAAAGAGGTAACGGGGTGGGGGTCTGGATATGTGGGGGTAGGCTATTCCAAAGGATTGGGACCTTGACCATTACCAAGATGGCCTTCTCTTGGTAATGGAACTCTTCCTCCCAGGTCATAGAAGGTGGGCAAATTCAACTCACCATAAAGGCCACAATCTCTATAAATGAAGGCAGTGAGAGCTTGGATGACATAGGTGGGTAAGGTGTAGGTTCCTTGGGGCAAGTCAGTGGAGGATGTGGAAAATGTTTTTCTGAATTGCACCCCCAGTTCCTCCTTTGTGGACCTATGTATCTCCTGTTTCTGAAAAATTATCCTTTTACCTTTGCGTAACCTTCCCAGGTAAAAGAACCTCTCAGAACACGTGTTCCTCTGCTGAATTGGGTATACTATAAGAAAGCTTCTGATATTCACCATAGCCATGCTACAGAGGATTTCTGGGTATTATTGTCCCAATCTAATCTGGGGTAATCAGGTTAAGAAAGCTCCAGTAGATATCTACTAATGCTTAAGGATGAACCCCCAAGGATGGGCAAGACAGGGGGCCAACATTCATCCACAACAGATGGATTTCCAGACTAGACAGCAATGGCAACCTTGGCTAAGAATTCTGGGAGTTGATGTCTACATTCTGCAAGATGTCTTAGTTGGGGAAAGCTGGACTTGTATCAGCTGCTAAGCCTACCAGTAATTCAAATGTCCCGGATGATTCAGCTTTTGACTTCATTGTCTGTCTGGTTTTGTTAAATTTTGCCCAGCGGCCACTGTGACGAATTTATGTTCGGATGTCATAAGGATGAAAGCGGGCCAAAGATCTTTCCCCTTTTGTGTCTTCCCAATTTCATAGAGAGATAGAACATCTCCTAAAGCCAAGGTGGCAGTATAAGGTTATCATCCACCAAGCTAAATTATTCAGAGCCAATTCCATTCTCAAAGGCTGTTTCTCTTGCGTCACTTTCAGAAATAGAATGCATTTAACTCAAAGAGAAATCTTGCTCTAGATCTAGATGGGGGGCAAGTACTTTTGTTTTCTAAGAGCTGGTTTTGAATTTCTCACCAAGGAGCTCCATTTTGCTTGGGAGGCGGATTTTTGTGTGACAATAGCCCTGTTTTCTGAAAAGGCAATCGACGTTCAGGTCCATCAATTTAACATCTCTGGAATCTGCTATGAGGAAATGGCATTCAGCTCTTGAAAATCACCCACGGTCAAAAGTCCACATGACTGGATAATAATTCTTCTAGGAATGGAATAATATATTTTTTAAAACAGCACTTCGCTTGCCTTTGTCTTTTCTTCGGAAGTCTCAGCTACATTACCAAGAGGCGTTTGGGAAGCTGAACATCTCTGGTACAAAAATCAATCAAGGGCCGAGGAGTGAACTGGAGAGCCGTCTCCTAGTATTTTGAAAAAGCAGCAACGACAAGATGATAGAACTCATGGTTTTCTTTGAAGTATCAGGAAAAAAATCCAGTTTGTTGAAAGGATCTCCAAGATCTAGCCCTGGGTCTTTTCAGAGGGGAAGGAATGGTGGCAGTGATGTCTTTGTGTTTCAGCTATGACTTTGCTAGAGATTGGATTTTCATTTTCCCCCAGTGTTTGTTTCCATCTAAAAGTGTCCTCTGCTTTTCTACCTTCTTTGGTGAAAGATATTTTGGGTTACCCAGCTGTATGTGGCCTCTCTGGTTACCCTACATAATGATCTGAGGATGCCAAATGAGAAGAGCACAAAGTCTCCCGTGTCCATTTCATTGGAAGTTTGGGGCACCATAGAGAGGTGGAGAATGAGAGATATGTCTTGGTCTCATTTTAAAAAATGTGAAATGCAATAATATGGTGCCCCATTCATGGAAATTCCTCCTCCTCCTCTCTCCACACACACAGCTTCCTTCTCCTTCTCCCCCCTCCCCTCCAACACCATTTCTCCTCCTCCTCCTCCTCCTTGCAACCTGAATGGAAATAAATGAGGGGCCGCTGAAGACATTTGTGGTGCAGTGCTAGTCCATATGTTTCATGTGTCTTGAATGGAGGCAGGAGTAGCTTCCTTTCATTATGCTGAACATTTCCTTCTTATTTAAGGGAGAGCATCATTGCCATAAAAGATCACTGATAGTTTAATTAAAAGCTTTAATTGTTGATACAGCAAAGAATAAATATTTATGATGCAGCTTGTTTGAAGCATGTCTTTTAGGGGATACTCAAGAAGAAAACAGTCAAGTCTAAAGATGGTAAACTTAATTATTTCACACATTAATTTGTTTTTCTTTTAACCCCTTTAATGCTGGAAATGGGATAGAAGTAGTTGGAGCAAAAGTTCTATCTATTAATCAAGTCTTTGGGGGAAAGTTAGAAGGAAAGCCACAGTGCTGGAAAGAAACTGACTTTTATGTGCAGTCATTTCCCCTTATCTTAATTAGAGGGAGCCACTAACGTCACCATCACCCACCCACAGCAGCCTTCCAACCCTGGTGATGAATATAAAGAAGAAGTGGGCCTTTGATCCTGCAGTTGCAGCCATCGTCTTGACTTTTTTGACCCTCCCCTGTGGACCCTCATGCTTCTCCATGAGTTGGGTTAAGGGTTAAGCTCAATTCTGGTCCTCCAGAGTTGGCTAAGAATAACAATTACACCTAATTGTATTTGGCAGTATTTGGGAGCAATAATGCTGTGTATTATTTCTTTTCTTGAGCAGCAAAATTAGTCTAATTCAGATTGACAAGTCAAAACTTTTGCTCTGGGGTTTCTTGTCAAAGAAAGAAAGAGAGAGAGAGAACTTAATGAAAAGCCCAGCTCACTTCATCAAAACAGTTTTTATTTGATTAGGACTAAAATATTGCATAATTTTACCTGAAGTGCTCCCTGTAGCTACTTTTAACTATTCATTTCATTCCTCTAATTAAAAACAGCCAGGAAACTAATGTGGGAAAGTCATTCTTGAGTTCAAATTCATTCATGCCTCAGATAACATGACCAAAATTCCCTTAGGGCGGCATTAACCTTTATATTGATTCGGTCAAAAGATTCCTGAGTGCCATTTCTCTACCAGCCCTGGATGGAGGAACAATTCAAGTTGAATATGGTCTATTTCAGAATGGGCCAATTAAACAGTTTTGAGAAGCAACATTATGGAGGGGAGCTAGATGCTGTGATAGGCGTAACAGCTTTAGAATTTCATGTTGAGGAACTTGAAGTTTTGAAAAAGAACAAGCAGGCTTCATATTTGCAGAGAAATTAACCAGTTTCAGTGAGGTCTAACTTAAGAGCGTTGGGATGGATTTCCACCAGACTGAATTGGCACCATCATGATTTTTCAGAATGGACTTTGTCACAATGGAGATGGTAATCATGTGGGATATCCAGGGACATCTGGGGTGTGTGTGTGTCAAAAAAGTCATGACCCACTGTTTATGCCAACTTAAATAGGATTTGATTCCTAACATAACATTGAGATGGTATGAGCTTAAGGAGAACTAAAGTCATTCATTTGGACTGATAAATCTATGGGAGGCCATCTAGTATGCCAAGAATGTAACCCTTCTTATGGTGACCAAATAGAATATCTATAGTACTTCAGATTATAAGTATTATAAGACAACAAATTTGGGAAGAATGCTTCATTTTCATAATACCAGATACTTTCTGAAGACGTCCAGCTGGCAGAGTGAACATGTTGGAGAAGATAGATATTTGGACACAGACTGCTGATTATTCAGGTTGCATGTGTTTTGTGTTTGTGTGTGTGTGTGTGTGAGAGAGAGAGAGTTCTTAGAAGTGCCCAAATCAGGCTGTTCAGCAAAATATGACATCGCTGCTATTTTCATAGAAATGCTATTTCCTTAGGCAAAGTGCAGACTCAGAAAGCTCTGTAATTCTTGTCCGAGATTTACAGCTTTTGCAACTCTGCAAGAATTTCTTCCTGGTTGACCTGCCATTGTTCCCCTCAGGATTTAACAAATTAAGTCTTCAGCAGATGTTTCTTTTTCTGCCTCCCCCCCCACCCCAGAAACAAGGGTGGTTGACCAAGGAAAAGAGGGCTTGTCTATCCATTGTGAAATTTAATTTATTGAGTAAATGTTCAACCAACTGTATCTTGCCAACCCTTCCCCATAGGTGGGCTTTCTTTGAGAAAGGGAAGGAAGTTCACAATAACAATGTTATTGTGAACTTCCTTCCCATTCTGAAATTAATTTTTCAAAAAGTTAGCTCTACTACTCATTGAGTGCCCCTTTTTCCTGTTGCCATTAGAGTTCTTGTAATTTAATTAGGAATGATATTACGGCTTGCCTGAGCAAGATGTTGCTTGCCTCTTAGATGGGTTACAGCCGATAGTGTGTCAAAATCTGTTTCCCAACTTCCCCAAAGTTAGAGAAATGGGACATTGTGGAAGTTCAAAACTTAGTAACTCAACCTCTATCTGCACATTATTCTAGGACAGCCTTTCTCAACTTTTTGACCCTGGAGGAACCCTTGAAATATTTTTCAGGCTAACACAACGCTAATTCAGGCTAACACAGTGCTAAGCCATATAAAGATTTATAAGTGAAAATTAGAACTTTGAATTGCACCAGGGTAGAGGAGCACAGAGATGTCCTTGGAGAAGATAAGCGGAGCCCATTAGCAAAACGTGAATTAAGTCCAGGAAGGGAGGAAAGTGTTAGAAAGAAACTAAAGGTGATTCCACCTTGATTCTCTTTGGTATAAGATGGAGGGAAAGGGAAACAGTGTCAGGCTTTCAAGATTCTGTTATTAGAACCTATATCAATAGTGTTCTAGCATTTCTTCTGGTTTCTGTTTTCTGACTGGGCCCACCTCAAAGGGCTGACAACCCAATACAGCGCTTGTAAAATAAGGGTTCCCTGGGTATGAGTCTGCAATGGATCTACAACAAAATGTTCTGGAGCTGATGGTGGTGCTTTTAAAATTAATTATTGTCTCTTCTTCATGCAGAGATGCTAAAGAAGGAAGCAGGAGATTGGGCAGTAGTTAATCAGTGATAAAGAGGCAGAACTATCCAGGGTTGTTTGTTTACCAAGGCTCTGTTTTACTTTGCCTAGTAAGGCAGAAAAGGCCCAGAGTGCGTGAAGAAGCAAAGGGATCTTTTGTGAATTAACTTGCAAAAGCGTTTAGCCTCTCGGGGCTCAGTTGTACTTCTCTATTCATGGTGTCGTGTCAAGGCACGTTGTGTGCGCATGCTACAAAATTAAAATAAGGGGTGGGGAGCAGACATAAATAAATAGTATGATGCCCCCTTCAACAGCCACAGATATGGAGCTCCGAGTCTATTATAATCATTGTTCGGAACCGGACAGCAAATCTCACTTGAGCGTTTCCCGAGGAGAGAATGCAAATAGCAGAACAGGAAGATTGGGGTAGCATAGGAAAGAGGAGGGGAAAAGCAGGTGAGGACACAAACAAGGCTGTTGGAAATGTATGAGGCATGTAATTTGTATAGGCATTAATATTTAATTTTCCCTTTTCACAGTCTATTACCTCTCAAATTTGCACGATGCCAGCTTTTGCTGCATTTGAATGAAGCCTAGGTTGCATTCTGACAACAGGGTCTCAGACTGCGCTGGCTCATGTGCTGCAGATCTGGAGCTAAATTATGGTGGAGAAGTTGATGTGAGGATGGGGAGGGTGAGAATGGGAAACAGAAGATGTGTGTTGTGTGCATCTGTGTCCTTTTCCAAAAATTAGACTAGGGCAGAAGTAGCCTCAGAGATGAAGATGGCTTCTTCTCCATAAAACTAAGCCCATCGTTAGGGAAGGTGAACAAGAGGCCTCATGTGGCAGATGCTGGAAGGCAGGGTGCGAGATTTGTCATTTGGCCAATGACAAAGCCAAGGAGGTGGTGTCCTATTGGCAGCTTAACGTTTGATCTGGATATGGAAGAAGAAGAAGAAGAAGGGTGCGAGATAGTGGAGAGGTTGGAAAAAGGATGGAAGGAAGAGTAGACCTAACCAATCAAGAGATCAAAGGTGAGTCTCTTGGTACTTTTTCTCAGACATAGCCCAGTTGACAAGACAACTGAGAAGAAGCGTGTCAGAACCTTCAAAGAAACCCCACCTTAATAAACTCACTGTAAATGGGAAATCCTCTTGTGGTTTCCCAGGAACCTTGCAATTCTGGACTGGCATCAGAGATACTTTCCTGAAGTCTGTGTACTTCCTCCTTCCTTGAACTTGCCCAGCGATGTAGAACATGACCCATTTGGTACCTGCTAAGCTAACCTTCGGTTGAGATGGAGAACACTGTTCCATGGTCGAGGTTGAATCAGCTGCCAGTTCAAATATAAATCTAGGTTAGAGATACATACTGTGGAGTCTTGGCTGATAAAAGCAAACATAGTTTAACTTGGCTTTTTCATTAGCCCTTAAATTATATTATTGCTAGATAAGGTTGCTAAATTTCTTTAAGCTGGTTTGAAGAGCAAGTCATGAGTGTGTAACGGTATGCGGGAAAGACCTTGGGAGACGGGGCAAAGAGATGCTGCCTAGGGAAGGGTCAGATAAGAGACAGCATAGCCTGCAGCTGGATAGAGGGTGGGGCAAGAGGCTCAGAAGGGACCCTCCCTAGTTTCTTGGGCTGTAAAGGAGACGACAGGAGAATTGTACTTTCAGACTTGCAAGATTGATGTCAGCCTTCCCAGATAGATCAGACAGGAAACACAACCAGATGAGCTAATTCTACTTTATTGTAAGGCTACAGAATCTTGCAAGTCTGAAAGTACAATTCTCCCCCCGTCTCCTTTACAGCCTGAGAAACTAAGAAGGGTCCCTTCTGAGCCTCTTGCCCTTCCCACTATCCAGCTGCAGGCTATGCTGTCTCTTATCTGACTGTTCCCTAGGCAGCATCTCTTCACCCATCTCCCAAGGTCTTTCCACATACCACTATGTGAGTGTTCCGAATGGAACAGAAATCAGCTGCAATCTTCAAAAGCCACCTTTCTGAGATAGGATTTGTCCAGTGTAAACCAAAGCTATGGCAACTCATTTGTTTTTTGAAGAAACGGTGGACAGCTCAATCAATTCCTTCCCATCCCAGCCTGCTGGGTTACCTTTCCCCCCTCTCTTGGGTTTGAAAGGCAACTATTTTAAAGAAGAGGAAAGAAAGCTGAGCAATATGCTTTGGAGCTGGTTTTCCCATTTTATGGGGTCCTGCTGCGGAGGTGACTGCTACGAGGAGATAAGGATTCTAATTTTGTAATTGAGTACACCCTGAAAAGACAATTAAGTCGGTAATACGACTGTAAATTTTAGAGGGGAGAGAAAACAGCTCTACAGCCCTCCGTAGAAAAGGCCAGGAGTGCTATTTTATGTTCCTGAATGTCAATTTTGCTTATTAAAAGATAACTGTTCTGGGTTTGGGAGACTTTTGATGGAAGAGCAGAAATAACTTCCCTCCATGAGCTCTTTCTTGCGCACATAAATACATACCCACCCACAACTAATTAGAATAACTCTCCAGATCTAATAACTACAATATGAAGGATGTTTCCAGAGGTTGTCTGAATGATGGATTGTGGAGTGGAAGGAGGAGAAAATCAGCCTGCGTTTATTAGTAATTCTCTTTGAATTGATAATGCAGCGGCTTACAAGCGAGATGTAATAATTGGGCAGATAAGCAATAGGGATGGGTTGATGTTCTACATATTGTATTATGTAGCAGTGGGAGGCACAGATGGAAGGGGGAATGACCGTAATATCCAGGCACTATCCTCCTCCCCACTTTTTTTTTTAAAAAAAAAACCCCCCACTTTGACTTGCTTTCAGTTATGATTTTTGGAAGTCACCTGCTATTACTTTCTGGTGGAAATGGGAGAATATATCCCCTTGCAGCTTTATTTATTCTCACTCATTAAAACTAATGTTCTGGTTGAGCATGAATGGAAACTGATGAAAAGTAAGAGGAGTTTGGCCGTGGGACCAATGGCCCAGGGAGGTGCTGGGGTCCCCTTTGCTAGATGGCTTCATGGAGAGCCAGGACAGCCATCTGCTTGGGACAGCTAAACTCGGGTTCCTGCATTGAGTAGAGATTACATTCGATGGCCTGGAGGGCTTTTTCAGCCCTCTGATTCTAGGAACTAAATGAGGCTTATGTGAAATTGACACGGAATTAATTTACATTTTACATCAATTAATTCCAGCAAATAGGCTCCTAATGAAAGTAAAAGAAGAAAGAAATGATTTAAAAAAACCCCTCCTTTTCTGTTACATTGAAAGCTTCAATTCAATAACCAAGTTTGGAGGAGCTCTCAAGGGTTCTCTGAAGCTTTGGGGAGAATGCATTAGCCTTGAGAATGTTGTACTTCTAATGGAAATTAGATGGGTTCCTTGTTCTGATTTGATCTAAAAGGGTGAAGGGACTAGCCTTGGAAACTCCTAAAAATCTCAGTAGGATGTACTCTGAAGAAGTCTTCATTGTGCTTCCACTTTTCCTTCCTTCCTTTGTTTTGCTTTGTTCATGATGGTCAACAAAAGGATTAACTCCCCAGTCTTTGTCTCCTGAATTGTTGAAGCTTAAAATATGTATTGGGGGTGGGTGGAAAAGATTGCTGAAAAGCACAATGAGACTGAATCTTCAAAGAATGGGACTGGGGTGTCATATCTGAATGGCCAGACCATTGGCCTTCATTCCATCTCCTTCAGTCAAGGATGCCCAAACCTTATACAGAAATGTTCAAGCTAATTTAACAGGTGCTATGCATCACTTAATGGCATTATTAACAGTTTCCCCCCACCTATCGTCATCCAGTATGGTTATCCTTTATTGAAAGGATAAGAAAAGGAAATTTTGTTTGTAAGATTTCATATATGTATGAATTTTCCATAAAGGATGACATATTTCATTGTAATCATCCATCCATACTTCCTTGGGGGAAGATGGGCGGTAATAGAAATTTGAATAATAGAATAAATAAATAATCAATGTCTGTAAGCAATTCATTCTTATCTCTCTACCATCTACTGCATTTCTCTCTCTCACCTTTCTATATCCATCATCCATCATCCATCATCCATCACTATCTATCTGTCTGTCTGTCTGTCTGTCTGTCTGTCTGTCTATCTATCTATCTATCTATCTATCTATCTATCTATCTATCTATCTATCTATCTATCTATCATCTATCCATTATCTATCTATCTATCATCTATCCATTATCTATCTATCTATCTATCTATCTATCTATCTATCTATCTATCTATCTATCTATCTATCTAATCATCTATCATCCCCCCCTTCTCATCATCTATCCATCATCGATGTCTGTCTGTCTGTCTAATCACCTACTGCAGTGTTTCTCCACTTTAGCTACTTGAAGATGCGGGGACTTCAACTCAGAATTCTGGGAGTTGAAGTCCACACATCTTAAGGTTGTTAAGGCTGAGGAACACTGATCTACTGCATCCATCCATCCATCCATCCATCCATCTCCCTGTTAGTATTCCAAAGGGCTTTAAAGACCTGGGTATTCCCCCCGTTCTTGGGCTAGGGTGATTGGTGCCCCCTTCGCTGGATGTTAATTGTCGGTGGGATGTTTTTGGGTTTGCTGGGTTTTACATTTTGCTCTTTTTTCTTTTTCTCTGTCTGTCTCAGTTATATTGTTTGGGGTATTGTGAGCTGCCCAGAGTCATTTGGAGTCCGGTGGCATCAAGCTGAATAAATACATTTCTCCCATGGTTGCTGTTCGTATATTGCTTTCCCTTTTTCCTTTCAAGATCGTTTTCCTTTTTCTCTGTTTTGTCCTAGTAAATCTAATCATAATATAATAATAAAAAATTGAACGTAAATGCCCTGATTTTGAAATAGCGTGTCGTATCTATTGGCTGAAGGGTCATTCAACTCTGCTGAGATGTCCTTTGCTTGACCACAGAATCATCAATGTCATCACTGTTGTTGCTGTTTTCATTTTCAACAGGCTCAGCGGTATAAATGTGCAAGTTCCAGACTAATCCAGTGACTCTTGGGTTCAACTTCAGCTGGAGTGGGGCAGAGGAGGGGAAAAAAAAAACCCCCACCATTCAGAAGGGATGCAAAATCAGCAGCTTTCCACCCTGGTGGAGAAATGACTCACATTATGGATTCATTGTTTACTAGGCAAGAAAAACACCCTTCTTCTTTTCTTGAGCAGTTAAAATGCTTCTGGCATGTATTGTTTCCAATCTCTGTCTAGACTTGTCATGGCCAGAATGTTTTACTGGAAGGTAAAAAAAAACAGCAATACAAGAAGGAACATTAAGAATCTGGGTGCTCCGAAGCTTGGACAAAAGGCCTCAAGCATCCACTGCGTGTGGCTTTGTGTCTGTGTGTGTGCGCACACTTGCACGCATAACAAAAATAGCAAAGAGTAAAGTGAGGTCATGTCGCATTTGGGTCTTAAAGCCTATATGAGTGGCCTAACTATAATAAAAATATGCTTCTGGCTCCTTGCAACAATAATTTTGGAGGCTTATCAAGATGCTGTCAAAGTGGAACAAATGATCTTTATCGCCTTGATATCTTTGATGTACTGTTGGTATTTTGGATGCTTGGGGACACCGTGCGCTGCTGCAGGCATCTGCATTGCAAAAGCAGAGGGGTTGTTTTGGAGCACACAACCCCAGTGTTTTTGTTCCCTGTGTTATCGAAACCTGGAAGGAGGGAGGCTGAGTTTGTGCTCTGCACTAATGCCTAATGTTGTTTGGACTGTGATGTCATGTGCTATCTGAAGTAGGGGTGTGTGCAAACGTGAGGAGGCCCTTTGCTTTGGTGGAGAGTTGAGGGTAGCACGCCCTCACATCTGTTCAGTCAGCCAGGCCTTTCTTTTCCAAACACTGAAATAGAAAAGTTGCTTTGAGTCAGCTGATCCAAGTGCTTCTGCTCGTTCAAAGCTTAAGTTGTGCTTCCTGGTCAAGATGGATCCATTGCACATTATTCCTTTGTGCAGGTTAGTTGATGGCTTCAAATGTGTTACAATGTCTTGAAGAAATCAACCCAGAGTTCTCACTTGAGGCACGAATGACCAGGCTCAAATTAACTTACGTCAGAGTAGGATATGCAAAGACTTAGCTCTCTCTGGAGAAGGCTATAATGCTGGAAAAGGTGGAAGGAAAGAGAAGAAGAGGATGACCAGCAGCAAGGTGGGTGGACACCATTACAGTGGTGATGGGTGCACTGTTGGAAGAGCTGAAGGACCAGGTTGGGGACAGATCGTCATGGAGGAAATCTATCTATGTGTTCAGTGAAAGTTGGCACTGACTTGATGGCACATAACATGAAGATCTAGTTCTCTGGAGAAGTCTATAATGCTGGAAAAGGTGGAAGGAAAGAGAAGAAGAGGATGACCAGCAGCAAGGTGGGTGGACACCATTACAGTGGTGATGGGTGCACTGTTGGAAGAGCTGAAGGACCAGGTTGGGGACAGATCGTCATGGAGGAAATCTATCTATGTGTTCAGTGAAAGTTGGCACTGACTTGATGGCACATAACATGAAGATCTAGTTCTCTGGAGAAGTCTATAATGCTGGAAAAGGTGGAAGGAAAGAGAAGAAGAGGATGACCAGCAGCAAGGCGGGTGGACACCATTACAGTGGCAGTGGGGGCACCATTGGAAGACCTGAAGAACCAGGTTAGGGGCAGATCTTCATGGACAAAATCCATCTATGTGGTCTCCAGGAGTTGAAAACAACTCAATCGCACGTAATCATATCGTTCTTAGTATTCTTTATGTACTTATCTATAGATATTTAGCTTAACTATTTATAGCATTTAGACTATGGATTTTAATTTCACAGCAGTTTTCCTTCCCTGCTTTTATACTTCATATTTTGTAATTCCATGCTAACTTTTTAAACTTAATTTTATTAATACGATGTTTAATTCCTTCCAATTTTTATTTTGGAATGCTTGTTATCTTATTTGTTTTTTGCTGGTCTATGACTTAAATAAAAGCAAGCAAACTAACATTGCTTCAACTGCATGAAGCATTAAGGCTGAATATGCCCATTCACCCCTCCCATTGTGGTTTGTGAACAATGGTTTAGAGCTTAGGGCAGGGTACAAATCCAGGAAACTGTGGCTTATTTTATAATTGAAGGCTAAACAAACCAAAACTTAGTGTTGGGTGGAGTCCTCAGTGCTCTCTGAGCCTTGTTGTTTTCTTGCAGATGTTTCATTGCCTGCAAGATGTTGAAGATGTTGTCTAGTCTGGCAATGAAACATCTGCAAGAAAACAGCAAGACTCAGAGAGCACCAAAGACTCCACAGTTCAACCCTGAGCTACAAATATTCTCTTCAATTAGTGTTGGGCATCAACCCAGTCACACCCAGTGAAAAAGCCAACCTTGAACCTATAGCAAGAGTGTGCAATTTTTTAGAGGCATGCTTGGATTCTGGGTTGCATGTTAGGGTCCTGCTCCTGAAAGGAAGTGGTACCAGGATGGAGAAATCGGTGGGAACCTGTCAAAAGTGAACCTTTAGTTGTAATTACAATTGATTTAAAACTCCAGCCAGTTGATTGAAAACAGAAAATAGGATTGCTCCCCACTAATGGAATCATTTTTCCCTCCTATTTCACTCAAACAATTTAGGGCCAATTTTTGTAGAATTTCTGGGCATCTCTGTACAGCTGTTCAGCCCCAGTTCGTGTGGTTCTAAGATAAAGACAGATTATTCGAGGTAATGGCTAGGACATTCATTATGCAAATGGGGGGATTTTAATTGGGAATAACTAGGTTAGTAGTTAGACCAGGGTTTCTCAACCAGGGTTCCGTGGCACCCTAGGGTTCTGCGAGAGGTCAGTAGGGGCTCCCTGGATGATCAGGATTTATTTAAAAAAATATTTCAAATTCAGGCAACTTCCCATTAAAGAGGTAAGTTTCATTATTTAGTTGAAGAACACTGTGAATGCATATCTACAGGCCTACCCATGAAACGAATATAATCATTTTGTAACTTCAGGCCTATCTTTGAGCCTGAATGGGCAGGGGTTCCCCCAGGCCTGGAAAACATTTCAAGGGTTCCTCCAGGGTCAAAAGGTTGAGAAAGGCTGAGTTAGAAGCTACTTTGGAGTGGCAATATAGACTGGAAAAAGTCTCTAAATCAGTGTTTCTCAACCTTGGCCACTCTAAGAGGTGTGGACATCTTAGAGTGGCCAAGGTTAAGAAACACTGTTCTAAATAAAAGGCACGAATTCTCCATTAGTGCCTTGCAGAAGGTCCATGGAATTTGGTGTTGCAGGACAAAGCAACAAATGAACCCTTATTCTAAACTTTATTCAACCAACCCTCACTGTAATACATACCAACATGTTTGTGTCCTTCTGGGGTCCTTTGATGGCACTGGCAGCAGCCTTAAGGAGTTGCAGGGGAAAGAGAATCCTGTGCACCCACATCTACTTTTGTTTTTGTTTTAAAAAACATCGTTAGCTTTTTCTCCTTCCTGCTGAGCATCCTTGGACAAAAGTGCCAGCCTGCCACTGATTTAGAAGCTGTTGGTCCTATTGCCTATGGGTTTTTCTCTTGACAAACAATAATTTGGGAATCTGTCACAATCCTTTTGCACTTGAGTCATGCTGAGGAGGAGGAGGAGGAGGAGGAGGAGGAGGAAGGCTCCTTAAGAAAGGGTTTGTGAAAATCAATGTAAGCATAATAAACAGACCTTTAAAACAATGTGTTGGTCTGTGTGTGTTTGATTATCTGGGTGTTCCCTTTTCCCTAAGTGTATAGAATCCTAATGTCTTAACTAATCAAATCTTTATTGTGGTCAGTGACCAGAGCTGGGGGCAATTCCAAAAAGACAATCAAAACCAATTAAAACATGATATATAAACGAGAAACTATTAGAAAAGGTCTCAAAGACACAGAATAATTTGCTATGCTACAAAGACTGTTAAGCAAATGACTGTGGAATTGCTAAAAACCACTAAACTACACAGATGCTAAAATGTTTGAATTTTGGTTCAGTGGTAGACTAATCATTTTATTTGTTTTAATAAAAATGAGATAATTAAGCATCGGGGCTTCAGAATTCCCTCCCTCCCTCCTCTCTTTTCTTCCCGACTTTTTTGGAAAGCTGCTCTGAGCTCTTGTATTTAGGTCAGGAGGCTGTGTTTTCTCAAGTATTAAGAAGAGCATGTTTTCATGTCTTATGCTGGGATCTTGGAAAACAGATCATGGCTTTCTTCTGTGTGACTCCTTTTGAGCCTCTTCCTTGAATTTGTAGGTAGTGATGGTTGAGGGAGAGAAGTTTTAACCATATATGTTCCAACCACTTGGGAAATCTCCCAGAAAGAAAATGCTAAGGAAAATTCTCAGAAATTTTTTTACTGAACAGGAGCAGGCCACTAGCTACCTCCTTAAATCTTAGTTAACTAGGAGAGTTTGTGAATTATATGGTCAATGTCCAGGGTCTTGAGTATAGACCGAAAGGTTCTGAAAGTTTCCCTAGAGCGCCTTGAACAAATGTGAACACTGACACAGGCTCTAGATAACACTGATGAATCTACAAGGATGATATTTGATCTGATTGTGTCATGAGTACTGATGGTGAGCAGGAGGGGGTTCCTATCCAGGGGGAAAAACGCATGTGCAGTTTAGAGGCTTTGAACTTTCCTTTGAAGAAACTCAGAGCAGACCCACCTTTAGTTTTGGGTTTATCTGTGTGGGTTTCCCACGGTCTTTCAGTTTGGCAGGATTTTCTGCCTACTAGAGTAGACAATAAACACTAGAGACCAAGATACCCTCTCAGCATGGTTCTTTGCTCTAAGATAGGACAGATTGATTGATTATGTGCCATCAAGTTAGTGTTGACTCTTAGCAACTACATGCATATTTTTGTTCCAGGAGGATCTGTCCCCAACCTTGTCCTTCAGGACTACCAATGGTACGTCCATTACTGCTGTAACTGAGTCCATCCACCTTGCTGATGATCAGCCTCCTCTTCTCTTTCTTTCCACTTCTCACAGCATTACAGACTTTTCAAAGGAACAGGGTCTTTGCATAATGATAATGTATTTATAATTGTCTTGAATTTTAACTTGTTTTTATTGTAAACCACCCGGAGAACTTCCTGTGGTGGTGGGGAGATGGGCGGTGATAAAAATCTAATAAATAAATAAATAAATAAATAAAGCCTGGTCATTTGTGCCTCAAGTGAGAACTCTGGGTTAATTTGTTCAGTGATCCATTTGTTTCTTTTCTTGGTTGTCTGTGGTTTTCTCAGGAGTTTTTAATTTGTTGTTGTTTATTCGTTTAGTCGCTTCCGACTCTTCGTGACTTCATGGACCAGCCCACGCCAGAGCTTCCTGTCGGTCGTCAACACCCCCAGCTCCCCCAGGGACGAGTCCGTCACCTCTAGAATATCATCCATCCATCTTGCCCTTGGTCGGCCCCTCTTCCTTTTGCCTTCCACTCTCCCTAGCATCAGCATCTTCTCCAGGGTGTCCTGTCTTCTCATGATGTGGCCAAAGTATTTCAGTTTTGCCTTTAATATCATTCCCTCAAGTGAGCAGTCTGGCTTTATTTCCTGGAGGATGGACTGGTTGGATCTTCTTGCAGTCCAAGGCACTCTCAGAATTTTCCTCCAACACCACAGTTCAAAAGCATCGATCTTCCTTCGCTCAGCCTTCCTTATGGTCCAGCTCTCGCAGCCATATGTTACTACAGGGAACACCATTGCTTTAACTATGCGGGCCTTTGTTGTCAGTGTGATGTCTCTGCTCTTAACTATTTTATCGAGATTTGTCATTGCTCTTCTTCCAAGGATTAAGCGTCTTCTGATTTCCTGACTGCAGTCAGCATCTGCAGTCATCTTCGCACCTAGGAATATAAAGTCTTTCACTGCTTCTACATTTTCTCCCTCTATTTGCCAGTTATCAATCAAGCTGGTTGCCATAATCTTGGTTTTTTTGAGGTTTAGCTGCAAGCCAGCTTTTGCACTTTCTTCTTTCACCTTCATCATAAGGCTCCTCAGTTCCTCTTCACTTTCAGCCATCAAAGTGGTATCATCTGCATATCTGAGATTGTTAATGTTTCTTCCAGAGATTTTAACTCCAGCCTTGGATTCTTCAAGGCCAGCTTGTCGCATGATGTGTTCTGCATACAAGTTGAATAGGTAGGGTGAGAGTATACAGCCCTGCCGTACTCCTTTCCCAATCTTAAACCAGTCTGTTGTTCCGTGGTCTGTTCTTACTGTTGCTACTTGGTCGTTATACAGATTCTTCAGGAGGCATACAAGATGACTTGGTATCCCCATACCACTAAGAACTTGCCACAATTTGTTATGGTCCACACAGTCAAAGGCTTTAGAATAGTCAATAAAACAGAAATAGATGTTTTTCTGAAACTCCCTGGCTTTTTCCATTATCCAGCGGATATTGGCAATTTGGTCTCTAGTTCCTCTGCCTTTTCTAAACCCAGCTTGTACGTCTGGCAATTCTCGCTCCATGAACTGCTGAAGTCTACCTTGCAGGATCTTGAGCATTACCTTACTGGCATGTGAAATGAGTGCCACTGTTCGATAGTTTGAACATTCTTTAGTGTTTCCCTTTTTTGGTATGGGGATATAAGTTGATTTTTTCCAGTCTGATGGCCATTCTTGTGTTTTCCAAATTTGCTGGCATATAGCATGCATTACCTTGACAGCATCATCTTGCAAGATTTTGAACAGTTCAGCTGGGATGCCGTCGTCTCCTGTTGCCTTGTTATTAGCAATGCTTCTTAAGGCCCACTCAACCTCACTCTTCAGGATGTCTGGCTCTAGCTCACCGACCACACTGTCAAAGCTATCCCCGATATTGTTATCCTTCCTATACAGGTTTTCTGTATATTCTTGCCACCTTTTCTTGATCTCTTCTTCTTCTGTTAGGTCCTTGCCATCTTTGTTTTTGATCATACCCATTTTTGCCTGGAATTTACCTCCGATGTTTCTAATTTTCTGGAAGAGGTCTCTTGTCCTTCCTATTCTATTGTCTTCTTCCACTTCTGCGCATTGCTTGTTTAAAAATAATTCCTTATCTCTTCTGGCTAACCTCTGGAATTTTGCATTTAATTGGGCATATCTCCCCCTATCACTGTTGCCTTTTGCTTTCCTTCTTTCTTGGGCTACTTCTAGTGTCTCAGCAGACAGCCATTTTGCCTTCTTGGTTTTCTCTTTCTTTGGGATGTATTTTGTTGCCGCCTCCTGAACAATGCTGCCAACTTCTGTCCAGAGTTCTTCCGGGACCCTATCTACTAAGTCCAGTCCCTTAAATCGATTCCTCACCTCCACTGCATATTCCTTAGGAATATTAGTGAGCTCATATCTAGCTGATCTGTGGGTCTTCCCTAATGTCTTGAGTCTGATCCTAAATTGTGCAAGAAGAAGTTCGTGATCTGAACTACAGTCAGCTCCAGGCCTTGTTTTTACCGACTGTACAGATGTCCGCCACCTTTGGCTGCAAAGGATGTAATCAATCTGATTTCGGTGTTGTCCATCTGGTGAAGTCCATGTATAAAGCCGTCTCTTAGGTTGTTGGAAGAGAGTGTTTGTTATGCAGAGTGAATTGTCTTGGCAAAATTCTATCAGCCTGTGTCCTGCTTCGTTTTGTTCTCCCAGGCCATACTTACCTGTAATTCGAGGTGTCATTTGACTGCCCACCTTAGCATTCCAGTCTCCTGTGATGAAAATAACATCTCTTTTAGGCGTGTTGTCCAGTAGGTGCTGCAGATCCTCATAGAACTGCTCTACTTCAGCTTCTTCAGCATTTGTGGTTGGGGCGTATATTTGGATCACTGTGATGTTAGATGGCTTGCCCTGAATTCGAATTGAGATCATTCTATCATTTTTTGGGTTGTATCCAAGCACTGCTTTAGCCACTTTACTATTAATTATGAAGGCTACTCCATTTCTTCTGTGGTCCTCTTGTCCGCAGTAGTAGATCTGGTGGTCATTTGATGTGAAGTGGCCCATTCCAGTCCATTTCAGTTCACTGACGCCCAGAATGTCTATCTTTAATCTTGACATCTCACCAATAACCACATCCAATTTGCCCTGGCTCATAGATCTTACATTCCAGGTTCCGATGGTGTGTTGATCCTTAGAACATCGGATTCGCCGTTCACCACCAGCACCGTCGGCCGCTAGCCGTCCTTTCGGCTTTGAGCTAGCTGCGTCATCACGTCTGGGGCTAGTTGAGCTCATCCTCTGTTCCTCCCCAGTAGCATTTTGACCATCTTCCGACCTGGGGGTCTCACCTTCCGATGGTATACCGACATATCTCTGGTTGTACTGATCCATTTAGTTTTCACGGCAAGAATACTGAGGTGGGTTGCCATTACCTTCCCCAGGGATCGCATTTAGTCTGACCTCTCTGTCATGACCTTCCCGTCTTGGGTGGCCCTTCACGGTTTAGCTCATGGCATCATTGAGGTGCTCAAGCTCCAGCACCACGACAAGGTAACGATCCTTTGCTGAAGGTTTTTAATTTAGGAAGCATCAATTCAGTATTTTTTGATTCAGAAGTATTCCAAAAGTACATGCTCCAAATCAGCATGTACGATTGAGTTGGTTTGTCCTCAAGGACAATAAAGAGGTTCACCCATCTTCTGTAGGCCAATGTCCCTTCTTCCATTTTGATCCATTCCTTATTTATGGAGTTGGTGGTCAAATGTTGCAATTGTCTGTTTTTGTGCACTGGCTCTTTGAGGTGAATTGTTGTTCCTGTTGACAGCAGCCTGTAACTTTTCAGGAGCTAACTTAAAACTTTCTGGATGTGGAGGCTGGATGGGGAAAAAGCATTGATTGATTCTCATGGGAGGGAGTGAAGAGACAGCAGAGCTATGAACATCAAAGAAAAAGAGAAGGAGAGAATACATCACGGTCAAATGATTGTAGTACAAACAGCTGGGAGGCATTAAAAGCTCAAGGCTTCTTCTCTGGAGGAAGATGAAGTAGCCTCTGTTCAGATTTCTGTAATCACAAAACTGATCCGATCGAATTTGATAATTTGAATAACGTCGGCAGATCAATTTGATGGGACTCAGATATTCTAGCCAGGGATATCTTTGGATTTTGAAGTCAGTTTGGGGAAAAGCCATTTCTGTCCCTGCGTGGAGGCATCCAAAATACATTGAGAGGCATCTGATTGGATTGGGCAATTTTTATTGAATGCATTGATGTATGTATTGGCATTCCTACCCATCACCATCACCCAGCTGTTAGCAGCTGGCAGTAAGAAGGGCCAACAGAAAGAAAAGCAAGGAAGTTAAAACACCCATGGTAAGATTAAAAACCAAATAGGTAAATCATAAAACCATAATTGCAAATCCCTCAACTGAAGCATTGTCATGCACCAGAGGTCCCCTAGAACAATTCTGTTTTCAATACTGTAGTTTCTAGAAGGCCCAAACTTGGGTGGGTGGGGGGCTTTTATACAGGCTAGGAGTGTGTGTAGTGGCAATGCTGAAGACCATTGCATTTCAAGGAGTTTAGATGACATCTTTTAGTTTCTCCTTCGTGAAGTTTAGAGTTCATTCTGAGCTATGCTTAACCTGCCTGTTTTTCACTTTTGCTTGAAAAGTGGGGAGAAGCGCGTTACACTCACAAGCTCCCAGGTTCGGCTTATGGTCAGTCACTCACAGACTCACAGCCTGTTGAGGCAGGCGGATCTTGTCAGCCCCCCTGGCTTTCTGCCTGGGTTTTCCAGAGAGGTGTGGCTTGAGCAGACAAGACACACAGCCCTGGTCAACAGCCGGGAAGTAATTAGGGACACACACAAATAACTTCCAACCAAACAGGGAGGCACAACCGGTTCTTTGGAATACACGGAGACCCAGTGCATTTAAAGTAACAGCAAAACTTTACTGGTTGCAAGATACATTTGCTCTTTCTCACATGCACACATGCACTCATCCGCACTTACCCACGTCCAACTAAGCTGCCAGGCACTACCTAGAGGGATGGAAGCCACCAAGTCTGGATCCAAAGATGACTCGAGGAGTGGGCAGGCTTCGGGACCCCTTTTATCCCCAAAAGTCCTTGTTTTGTTGATTCACAAGTTTGGTAGCTGTAGATGGGATTGCGGGGTGGTTCTCCATGTGCTCAGGCCCAGCTTCCTTTGTCTGGTTCAGCTGACATTTTTCCTTTGTTTCCTTAATGACTTGCTTCCTTCGTATCTACCTCCCTGAAGGGATCTTTTAGACAAGTTTCCTGGCTTTTGTCCTCTCTGCCTACGTGCCTGCTCCATCTTTAGGAAATGGCAGATTCAGCCTAGTCTCACAAGAGAAAACCCCAAGATTGTTTAAGTTAACACTACCATATCTGTATAGCTTCCCAGGCTCTTGGATGATATCAGGGTTTCTCCACCAGGGTTCCGTGGCACCCTTGGGTTCCGTGAGAGGTCACTAGGGGTTCCCTGGGAGATCACGATTTATTTAAAACATTATTTCCAGTTCGGGCACCTTCACATTAAAGAGGCAGGTTTCATTCTTTATTTTTAGTTGAAGAACACTGTTAATGCATATATCCAGGCCTACCCATGAAATGAATATAATAATTTTGTACCTTCTGCCCTCTATTTGAGCCTGAAGGTGCAGGGGTTCCCCGAGGCCTGGAAAATATTTCAAGGGTTCCTCCAGGATTAAAAGATTGAGAAAAGCTGGATTATATCATAAACAGGTGCCCAGACCCTGGAAACTATCCAGTCAAGGTCATATCCTACAGTCTTGATACCAGCCAGGAGGTTTTAGGGCCAGACATCAATAAAAACCTTAGGACTGCCTCTTGAGTTTGGATCTTGGCCACAGACCTTGGTACAGAGTGCTGTATGCAAAATTGCCTTGAGGACTCTTCGCTGTCATTTACAATTTACTCCTGACAGCTGAAGTGAAATTTCTTATCATCTGGCTTGGTATGTTTTCTTGTGTTTCTGTTTAATTTGCCTGTCACAGTTGAACAACAAAGCTGAAAGTCTCCTTACTTACTGGTGTGATCATTGTCTCTGGATCTAAAAGGACTAATTGTTTAGGCACCTGGTCATTGCCTGGACATTTGGCAGAACAGTGTGCAACTTGCTTGAGCCATCATATTTCAACAGCGTGCTGGAAGCCCCCTTCCAAAAGATGGGGGCTACTAGGGCAAAGATCCAGGGCAGAGATTATGAGATTCCATCTGATCAAATCTTCAGTGTGACTCAATCAACTCCAAGGACCTCTGACATCAGACCAAAGCAGATTTGGAGAACCTTCAAGCCAAATATTCAGCCAGGACTAATAATGATCTCAAGGCTTCTGTAGCTTTTGCTCTGGATCTGATAAAAGACACCAGCAATGCTGAGAAAATTGTAGAGAGCAAATCAGAATAAAATTAGGGCATGGCTTTCACATTCCTCTTAGCAGGCAATAAGAAGTGCTTCTTTTCACAAGACATCCAAGTAGAAATAAATCTTGCTCATCCTTCAAGACAATCTTCAAGTTTCTACCACCCAGGATCATATCCCTGGAAATATTCAAATCAGATAGATTTACACATAGGTCTCATTCATGCTGGGCAACATCAAGTGCCTGTTATTTTATTAACTGTAATGGACCAGGAACTTGAAACCAGGTGCTGTTGCATTAAGATAAAGAAAAATATTTCACATTATACTGTGGCTGCTGATAAGTGACAGTGTTCACCCCTTATGAAAAAGGTTATTTAGCTGTTTTGCTCCCTTCCTAAGCAAGGCAGGGGTGGGGAGGGGGCGGTTGTTAATCACGTAAGCTGGAAAATGTTGAGGGATTTGCAAGTGGAAAAGGTAAACTTAAAAAAAAAAAAAGAATAGTAACAGGGTGGTAATTAGCCAAGCAGGGAAATAATCTGGTGTGAAGGTTTTGGAGGGTCTCTCTCCCTCTCTCTCTCTCTCCCTTTTATCTGTGCACAGATTGTTTGCAAACAGATGGTGACTTTCTGGGATCCATTCATTATTAACAATTACTTGACCTCTTAATTTCTGTGAATAATTATCAGTCAGCAGGTCTTTGGTAAACTCCTGCTGGCATTTTCAGCTGTTGAAAAAAAGCCACCCTTCTCCGAGGAAATTCGAAACCCCTACCCATCCAAACACATCACATTGATAGACCAGATGCTTTTGGGCTCTATTCTCAAACAATTCCTGCATGGATATCCATCCCAACATATGCTTTCATGGATCTGGAGCATCAGTCCTGATGAGCATGGCCAATAGCGAAGGACTGTGTCTTATTCCTGCTCTGCATCAAATGGATAATCTGCTTGCTTGGGTCTTTACAATAAAGATCTTGAGTCTTTATCCTAAGGCTAAAGTCACATGGGCCTAGTTCACACAGCATGCTAAGATATGACACATGAAGCTGTGATCTATATACCATGGTTTATGGTTCTGGGTGTTAGCTCAATGAACTGTCACATGTTCAAGAAACTGTGGCTCAATATCCTTCCAAACAAATTAGTTAACTTCATCTGATTTTCTATGGAAAGGAAAAGTTGAGCTGAGAAAGAGTCCAACCCAAGAAGCTTCCATGGTTGAAGGTGGACTAGAACCTCAGACTCCCACTCCTAGTCCAGCACCTTTACCACTACACCACACGGACTCTTGCAATCGCCTTGCAAAACTCAGAGGAAAGTAAAAGTGAACATCAAGCTGCATGTTAGTTCAGCAGTTCTAGGTTAGCTTTGAAATACTTAAATCCTAATTATCCAGAAAAGTCCCTTATTTCAGATGGCTTCGGGTTTTTTATAGTAATAATAACAGCAGCAGTGTTGGAATTATCAGGGGTCAACTCAGCATTGTCTCATAAGCATAAGGGGGCCTTTCTAGTAAACACATCTCTCTTGTGCTTGTGGGGTGTCACATGGGTCACCTGATTTCCACTTCCTCCTCCTCCTTGGGTTTGGGGATTAACGATCTCCATTACCTTTTGGCACACCTGCAAGCAGGAGGCGCTGCAGAATGCAGCTCTTGTCCTCTCATCTCGCTTGCATGCAGACTTCCTATTTCCATAGGAAGTGTCTACAAAGAACCAGTGATGAGTAAGTGCTTTCTACTATGAAGCTACTTGCATCCAGATCTACTGAATAAATGTAAGCTACCATTTTTTTTCTCCTCATCTGACTACTGTGTGAAGACCGAATTCTTTTCTGAATGTAATTAAGCTTAATGTGCAAGTTTCTTTTTGGTTCATGCTTCTACTTTGCAAGATTGTTGTTAGCTGCTTTGAGTTCTTTTATTAACCTTTAAAAAACTCCATCAAGCAGCAACAACAATCTCCAACTATCATGCCTTTTTAAGTGGAAATGGTTATTATAAAAACAGACAGATCATTGTGAACCTGAGAAAGCTTTGTCCCATCCTCTGGATTCACGCATTCTCCCGCAGGATAGCGTCTCTGAACAACGGGGAAAATGTCCAAAATGCAAGAACTGACAGACAACTTTTGCCAGGGGTGTGTGTGTGTGCTTCATTTGTTCAGCCAAGCAGCAAGCACCAGCTTCTGTGCCGTCATTTCACTAGTACCTTCATGCTGGCTAATCTGTTCCATGAGCTTTCTTCTTTGTTTCTCTCCAGCTAGGAAAAACATCAATATCTTCTGCAGATGTTAGGAAAAAATGGCCACTTTTTGATGAATTTGGTACAAGGTTATTTCCCCCACCCCTCTTTTTAAAAAAAAAATAATAATAATGCAAAATCCTTGGGCAAAGATTGCCAAACAATATGAAACCCCGGAGAACAATGATCTCCTTTAGAAAGTAGTAACTAAGAGGAAATCCTTATTATGTTATTGCTCATTAATGTCATCCTTATTACATACATTAGTAGTGCACTGAAAAATGCATCTATCTGCTCCCCACCCACCCCCCAGCCTCCTCACACCATCCTCATTGAGTTTGTTGGAGCTGTGAATGAATATTTCATGAGAAAAGGATTTGGGTGTTTTTCTCAGGGAGAACAGAGTTTCCTACAATCGTGAACAGTAGATATAACCAGATACCCTTCTGCCCTTCTGCCTCTGATGAAAATGCAACCTGGCAATGTTGTCTAAGGGGCAGATTTTCCAAGGATTTGAATTTGCAACAAATCCAACCCTTAATACGTACACTGCCTGGTTGATCCCAGCAATGGTATTCAGAATCCTTCCGAAAAGACACGTGCTCTGAAATCACCTCTACAATTGCTAAATTTGGGGCCCAAGCCTTAAGGCCCTGCCGCATTCAGATCTGACAACAGAATTAGGTTATTCGCTCCATTAAGGAGATGTTGCTGTATTTTTAGTTGGTCTTCCTAGTTGCTATTTTGCTCTTACTTTTTCGCTGTTGGTTCAACTGTAATTGTTTATTGTTGGTTCATTGTTCAGATGTTTTGCTGAAGTCGAGGGAGAGTGGAAATTTTACTTGATTCTAAAATATCTGAGGGGCATAAGTGGACATTCTGTGCTGTCTTTCGCTGGGCAACCCTATCCCCAGGGAGTTGCAGCTTTTGTATGCTAAAGATGTATCCTTATCTGCTTTTTCTCCTCCTCTTGGTTACCTCCCATCTTACATCTGGCTTCTTTTTCTCCTGTTCCTGAGAGTTAACACATAATTTTTCTGTTAACCAAAGCCCAATTCAATTCAGAAGACAAGTCCTAAATTAAGGGTGCTTTCAAGGCTGCACTGATGACAACCAGGATGAATATACATCGCTGCTTCTGCAGGTGGCAGATAGAAACAGAAAAACACTCTGTGACAATGTTTTCACTAGCATGGGCCCAAAGGACTTCAGGGAAGGCTCCAGCAATATAGAAAGCTTAGAGTTCCACTGAATTCAATTCTCCATATGTCCATTGCGCCTCATTTTGCAAAGAGGTGCTTCTCTGACACTGCTCATGTGAAAGGAACTCATTTGACTGTATCTTTCTGTGAGTGCCTGTTTTTTCACCTCTTGTCTTCCATATCTATATCTATATCTATCAAAGATGCCATTTCAGAGAGTATCCATGTCCAACCAAATAAGAGCTTCTGGTGGCTGCTTCTGGACAATGGAAAACTCTCATCTACTTCGACCTTTTTGAAATATGCATCCCTACAACATGGATGAACCCAATACGTAGTTGATGGGAATGATAGGAAGGGTGCCTCTTCCCCCGCTATCTTCCTTGCAGTGTTAGCTTCTGAAGTGCGTGCTGTCTCAGGGTGATGCCCCCAAATGGGGAAAGGGTCTGGGTATCAGAATTTAACTTCTGGATTGGTTTAGGACTGGATGTAGACTAGGACAACCTGCAATGTTTCATATTGCCAGCCCTTCGAGTGGTCCAAACAAGAAGCGCAAACCATGGGTATTAACACTATCTTTATTTTAAGGTTACAGTAACAACATTTTGCAAGTCTGAAAGCCCTTCTCCCCTCCTCTCCTTTTACTCTCTGGAAAACTAGGGAGGGTCCCTTCTGAGATACTTCCCAAGCCCCTTTTCTTTCTGTGGGCTGAGATACCTTTTGCATGTCTCCTAAAGTCATTCTCACAGACCATTACACATAGGCAGGTCCCAGAGGAGCAACAGAGTTGCAGCAACAGATCAAACTGGCATAGGCAGGTCATCCAAACAACTAGGAAAGACTGTTGATTCCTTCTCTCCCACCACAACTTAATGGAGGAAGAACAGATGGCAAAGGAGCAATGTGTGTGGTATCATCTAAGCTTGGCAGAAGCAAAGCTGGATTCTCTGGGATGTGTGGTGCCTCTTGAGCATTGGATCTTGGGTTAGGTGGGCCTTTAACAGGAAATCTCTGGTGGTTTTGGAGGAGGACCATCTTGAGTAATGGAAGTAACACGGCTTTTTTATGGGTGTTTTTCCCCCCAATATTGTTCTATGTTTTTTTCACTGCCACTTTTACTGTGAACAGTCAAATCACCATTTTCAGAAAATGATGGAGGCTATTAACACCATATTCACCAAAGTGGCCTACTTTCTAAGGAGAGAAACCTTAGAAATTTCTCTGGGTCGGGTCATGGTTTCTGATAAATGTCAGTTCAGCCTTACCTGCTGCTGTTCAGAAATAGGAGGGATTCATATCATGGCCATGTTGATCTCAGCATCTTAAAGAAGTCTATCTTAGAATAGTTGAGTAGAATTCCTCCTAAATTTTCTTCAGAGGCCCCAAACCAATATTAGATTAAATTTAAGATTGCTGACAGGGTGTGTTAATTTCTGAAAATTGGAAGACCATTCCAATTTGTAAACCAAACTATATAACTTTCCTTTTCTATCAACACAAACAATTTTAAGGAGAATATTAGCAATGGAAATCCCCTTCTTTGTGATTGTCTCTATCCATGGGATGTGTCTAAGATCAGTTTTCTTTTCCATCGGAAACCAAGAGTGAAGGAGGAATCTGCATAATTGGCTGCATTTTCTCAAAAAATTGTTGTCGGCTCTGAAGCACGCTGCTTCCTGGAATCAAGATGAAGTGTCAACACATCGTGTGTGGCTGTAAAACAAACATTTAGGAAAAAGTTTCAGCTGGCAAGCGACAAGAGAATTAGGAAGGAAGAAATGTGGCAGCAGGGCTGAAGAAATCGGAGCATGCTGGCTTGACCTAAATTAGCTGTGTGGCATCCAAGCGCCACCGGAATTTTATGCCGTAGCTGAAGAGAAGAACCTGCATGGTTTGATAATAATTGGGTGTTACATTTTAAGCTGGTGTCAACAGAACAATGCTTCCTCACAAGGAAATTGGAAATGTGCAGTCATTATGTTTGAGCAGGAGGGAATAAGCCAACACTTTTCAATATTATGACAGGGTAGACTTGCTGAGCAAATGTGGTTAAACCTGTAGTTGTATGATTTTAAACAGGCTGGATGTTGGAAGAGCCGGGTCAAAGCCAGAATTTGGTGACATTATCCATTTTGCTGGGGAGGCCATGAGACCTGCCAATCCACCCCAACAGCTGCAGTGTTCTCCAGCTGCATGGGCTTCTAATGAGCAATGGCCCAATTGCTGCTACTGATCAGAAACTCTTCCAGTTTCTCTAGGACTGAATGAATATGTAGCAATCTGTCCAGAGTCTAGTAAAGATTCAGAGGGCAGGTTGAAAAACTGCTGCCTGAGCATTCCTCAATTATCTGGGAAGACAGCAGCCAGCTCACTGGTTCAGCAGAAGGAAAAGACGGGAAAAAATAAAGTCTCCACCTAACAAACTGAAAGATAAATTCGGTCGTAAAGTAAAGGAATCCATAGGCTGAGATTTCTGTAAACACATACCCTTTGAATAAATCTGGTTAAAGAGAACTCAGTGGGTGTTTCCCTTTTGGTTGAACTGGGTACCAAGACCTTGAGAGGAGGAATCTGCTGTCCCATAGTGGCATCTAGGAGAAGACTATAATAATTATTTCTTTCTTGTTTTTATTTTCCTGACCTTTCCTTTTTAAAAAAAGGAAAGCTAGTAAAAATAAGTGAGAACCAAGCTCCCTAAAATGTGTTCTTCCCCTCAATTCTTATGAAACTACAGACCCCATTTTGGGGTGTGAAAAAGTACCTCCCCCATTTGGAAGAGTCATTAGTTAGTATTTCTTCAAGTTGAAGTCATCTGTCAAGCAACCAAGCATGTTTTGGTCCCATTCCTCAGCCTGAATGTGCACCAGCTGGGATCACTGAAATGGGATTTGGATATTTCACAAAACACTAGAGTTGAATCATCACAATTCTTGCAAACCACCTGTGCCTTAAAGTATATTAGTGTTTACATGTTGTCTTCAGGAGTTCTTAGCATTCATAGATGTAGCTTTTATGAGTGTGATTGAAGTTCTTTTAAGGTAGCACTTCTATGAATAAATTCAGCTATGCTGCCTCAGGAAGCCCTGTTGTTGTTGTTATAAAACAGGTCTTTAGTACAGGAGCAAAGTAAAATAGTTACTTTTACCGTGAATGTGGCTGAGTTCACTGCTGTCTGTTCTCTGTTAGAAAAGTTAGTAAACATAAACAAGCAGAGTGCTATTATTGATGCAACCCACTTTTTGTTAAACAACCATTAATATGGGCACAATCCAAGAATAGGAACTGTGGCATTTAAGATGTTGCTGAGTTACAGTTTCCACAATCCCTTGGAAGCATGACCCAAAGTGAAGGAGGTGGAACTTGTATCAACTTGAAGAAGGTAGCATCTTCGTAGGAAATCTGGGAGAGGTCTCTAGAGATTTGGATTCCTAAAACCCAAACCACGTCACAACATTCAGGAGACCTGAAGATACAATTCAGCGTAAGGACCAATGTGTGAAAAACTGAGAATGTGGATGTTTCTGCAACATGAGAACCTCTGTCATTTGGCTATTTATATAAGTCCTTTTGATCAACAGTATAAATAAACTTTATTTATACTTTTGTTTATTTATACTGTTGATCAGGAGAGCTTATAGAAGTGGCCAAAGATTGAGAAAAAAGTGAAATACTTGGCTTTGATGATTAGATAGGATAGATTATAGAAAGAAGAGTATTGTGAGGTAACTTTAGAGAGAGAAAGTATAATATACAGTAATTGTAGTAACAACTGCTGTGAAGAATATCGGAGACCACCTTTTTGTATCCTTTTTCTCTCTTTCCTATTTTTCTTTAACTTTTTCTTGCACTTTTTGCTTTCTCTTTGACTTCTTTCTTTGACTTTTCCTTCCTTACTTTATATTAGTTTGTTTTAATTTTTATCTTCTCTTTTAAAAGTTTTGATAAAAAATATATCTATATATCTCCATGTAAAGTATAAACAAACTGTATTCAGCGAGGTATTTTCCAGATCTAAGCAACCACTTTAATTGGTCCCACCACTCTGGAAACACATTTCAGTTCCAAAAGCTGGCACATTTTTTCATCTAGATGTTGTCCAATAGGAATTTTCCAGACACTTTCTGAGTAGAGTGCTTTTCAAAACTTTTCATTAATAGGACACATTCGGTGGATATTTGTCTCTGCCGGTGTACAATCCCTTCGTTACCTGGACGAGAGACAGTGTCTGGCTTGAACATTAAGAGCGTGAGAGTCATGGAATTTAAGCTGGAATGGCCTTGGGCATCATCTGGTCCAATTCCTGTTCTAAAGAGAAATCTGATGCAAGCTTAGATTGCCACATTTCAAACAAATGCCCACCCATCCCTTGAAGAAAAGCTAGACTCACAAAAAGCTTTTGATTTGCAGCTTTGATTCAATTGAATTTCCAAACTGAATTGACCATCGAAGTGGAAATTTTGGTCAGATAATTGAGTCAAATCAACTGTCTTCAAATCAATATGGACATTACTGCACATGTGCAGAAATGTTGTTGTTTTAAATCCAGAGACCTGAATTAAATCAGCCAGATCCAACCAATCGATTTGGACTTCTGACTTAATTTTCTGAATTGATTCCAGTTATCGGATCAGATTGATTATCTGAAGCCAGCTGACCATTTGAATCGGTTCAGGGTTGATTTGCACCCTCCTATTAAATAACTCCATTCAAGTAGAGGTTGCCACATTTTAAGGCAGTCTGCTTCCCTCTCAAACAGATATTACTATTACAAGGTTTTTCCTCATGTTAACCTGGTGGATTTTGCCAGCTGGGTCTAGTTCTGCTTTCTGCATCTGCAAAATACTTCCTTGGACTGCTCCTGAAATTGTCACCACTATTTTCTCCAAGTGCATCACCCATGGCTTTTGAGTTGAACGCAACTTTCCAAATGGTTAAGCTTGCTGCCGGTGAAAGAAGTCACATTCCTTTGCAAATATGGACAGTGTGAAACGGAATGGGGAAAAAGTGGACTTCTTTTACTGGAACATGCAGCTGTTTTCAGGTAATTAGGATTTCATGCTCTCAGCGTTGAATATGTTCCATCAGGATTCTTCGGTTTTGTTCTCCGGTGTCAGTGAAAACAGGCTTTGTACACAAGCGCCCGTTTTGTCTGATTCCAACACTTCTTTCCATATATGGATTGTCCTCCAAAGTCATCTGAATCACACCCAGTGTCTAAGCTAGACTGATACTTTCTTCCAGGCGTTACTGTTTGGGCTATGCTGTATTTGATAAATCACAATTGGCTTGATGCAGGCCATCATAAAGGGTAGTTATACCCTTGTAAACTACCCTGACTGGGTTCCCATGTTGTCTTGTGACCAAGTAAGCTTCATGAACCAAGTTTTGGTCACTTCCTTCAAAAGGAACCATGGATTTTCAAGATCTACGTTGAGACTTATGGAGACTTACAGTAGGGCTTTCTGTTTTAGACAGGAAGACTCTCTGTTGGAAGGGATGTTAAAAGATCGCTCTGCTGTGGTGGATGGGAAGCCACAGGTCCAGGTTTGTGTGCAGCCCTGACAAATTCTAGGGACTGATCCTGGGGGCCTTTACTTGGACAATAGGGGCTCGATTAACCTGGTCTGAAAGAGCTAAAGAATATAAACCACACTTATCTCCATATCTTCCTGGCATCCTTTGAGACGGCAAAGACGAGAAAAACATTATATGGGGACTGAAAATTGAATCGCTATCCCAGTGATGGGCAAAAAACCTTAGCAGTTGTGCTAGAAACTTCACTTCCTATTCTGGTGGACCCTTCAAAATAATTTAAGCAATTAGTTTTAAGACGTGTTCAGAGATTGGCTTCCTTCTTCTCTCTCAGGCTCCATCTTGTAACTGGTAAAAACCATCCTGCAGGGTTATTAAACTGGAGTCCCAGAGATTGTCTCTTCCGTAACATAAATGCCTCTCATCAAGGGAAGAACTGGTATCTAACTAGTCTGCCCAGGGTCATATGGTACAAGATGGACAACCATATAAATCTTTTCAATAACAAACAAATAAAATGCATGTTACAGATTGACGGAGGGATGGGCAGATGGATGGACAGACAGATGGAGGGACGGATGGACAGACAGAGAGACAGACGGATGGATGGATGGATGGACAGATGGAGGAGTGGATGGGCAGGCAGACAGACAAAGAGATGGATGTGTAGGGAGATGGATGGGCAGGGTTCTTAATCTCCAGGTAAGACTTTTGCCTAATCCTTGGAGCATAGAGCTAGATGGGAAAATGTTTTATGTTGGTGAAAAGAAAAGAACTGTTGCATCCTCTGCTTATTTTTCCATGGCCATCACAATGAGTTTTTCTTTCATCTTTACTGGTACTACTGCATGAAAGCCGGCTGGGTTACCCTGGGCCAGTCCCTCCCTCTCGGCCCAAGAGCCAATCAGGTGCAGTAGGAGAGTTCTAGACCCGCCTTAGGCATGAAAGCTGGCTGGGTGACCCTGGGCCAGTCCCTCCCTCTCAGCCCAAGAGCCAATCAGGTGCAGTAGGAGAGTTCTAGTCCTGCCTTAGGCATGAAAGCTGGCTGGGTGACCCTGGGCCAGTCCCTCCCTCTCGGCCCAAGAGCCAATCAGGTGCAGTAGGAGAGTTCTAGTCCTGCCTTAGGCATGAAAGCTGGCTGGGTGACCCTGGGCCAGTCCCTCCCTCTCAGCCCAAGAGCCAATCAGGCACAGTAGGAGAGTTCTAGTCCTGCCTTAGGCACAAAAGCCAGCTGGGTGACCCTGGGCCAGTCCCCCTCTCTCACCCCAACTCTGTGCAATGTAGACTAGGCTCCTCGTGGTGCACCTCGGGCAACGTGACTTGTCACGGCTAAATAGTCCACACATCTGGCTGCTGGACCTCACAAGGATTTCTCAGCAAGAAAAAGCAGCATGAACACTGAACTGCTGTGCCATACGATTAAAAAAACAAAACAAAACAAAAAACAACTAATCAGGGTCAGAGTGCAAACTATGAGAAGAGGACAAGCGACTTCCTTGATAATTTTGGACTTTTTAAAGATGAGGTAAGCAGAGCTCCTGACTGTACATAGCCACACTATAGGTTTTTAGAATGGCCTTAGAATATTTAGGGTGACAGTGGGAAATATTACAAGACTGATCCCTTATACCTACCCGAAAGGACAGTCCTTAGATCCCTTGACTGTCATATCCATTGCCGAACTAAACACTGAATTGAACAATGCTGGTTGAAACCACTGTGCAGAAACCCTGAAGTGTTTTACTGATGCAAACCAACAAACTTCCAAACTGATTTAGCTTGGCCAGGTACAGGTGTAGCACAGCTGATGTTAATTTTTAATTTTGCCCTATGTCTAAGAAACCCCCTAAGCATGCAAAGGGATATTGAGCTTCTGAGCTTCTGCAGATACACCTGTAAAACAGGTGGTAGTCATTAAGCCTAGAGATCTCTGCAGGGAGATTTGTGTATTGAAGATTATAGAATAAGTTCTGGACTGATGCCTGGGTTTATTACTGATTGATTATATGCTATGTGTAAATGAACAATTGGGTCTGGCTGATCACATGAAGTATTGGCCAAGATCAGATTCTTTACTAGGTCAAGTATTCAAAACAGAAAACAAATCCATGGGGAATTCTTATATTATCCCTCTTATCTCTGTATTGGTATCTCTATCTCTCGCCTGCTTTTCTGAATGCATGTTGGAAACTAACCCTATTTGCAGGCTACAGAACTGCAACAGTATCCCCCATCACTATAAACAATTGCAAATTGCATAAAACTAAAAATCCATAAAGCTAATTCTCAGCGATAAAACAGCAGAGAGAACCACTGAAATAGCAGTAAAGGCACATAATGAGGGTCTCTGGGAATACAGTTTTTCGAAAACCACATAAAGTTTGACAAAAGAGGCAGCTTTAGGTGCCTCCATGGAGAGGTTCTTTCATAACCGTGAGGCCACTTTGGAGAAATTCCTATCAGCAGGGCTGATCAGCTGTGCTTCTTCAAGAGAGCACAAGTATGTGTTGAGCTGTGTTGACGGGAGTTAAAGGACCGCCATTTTTAATCTCAAGTTGTTCCATCTGGCATGGGTATCTTCATTAGAAGCTTGCTACTCCTCAAGAGTGGCAGAGAAAATTAACCAAGTAGTGAATTGATTTTATTGGTGGTACTGCAAACAGCTTAGGTATCAACGCATGGGCAAAACAAAGTGGGCACCAAGGGCTATGCATGATCAAATCAAATCAAATCAAATCTTTATTACAGTCATAGACCAGCATACTGTAAGGGCTATGTACTAGACTGAACACACATCTGAATGATTGACACAGGGCATTCTGTCCCCTTTGGCCAGCAAATGATCCTTGCTGGCCAGGACACGTGTCTTCAATCTTCTCTTTGGACATGCACCTTCAAAATTTGCCTCGATTTTCCCAGGAGGTTCATGAAGATCCATTTTGTAATGCACCAACCCATTTTTTCTTTCTCTTTTATAAGCAATTCAGAATTCTGACTTTGATTTCTTTCTGAAACCCCACCCCACTCCAAGTCAACATAATGAAGCTACACTTATGCATTTTGGAGTTTTGGAACCCAACACACACTAGTAGCTTTCACTGTTTTACACACACCTTTTAAATATTAATCTCCCCCTGTATGTCCTCAATGCTCTTATCACTTAGAACAAAGTCCCATCATTTTGAACCAATGGCTATTTTGGGCACCTTAATATTGTTTTTAGGGCAATAAAGGCAGATTTCATTACCATAAATCTCTCTCATCTTGTGACTCACAGGCCATAATATGACTAATATCACAGAGGCAATAATATATATATTATCACTGCCTGTCAACAGCATAACAAACAAAAGTTCATCTCAGGTCTTGGCACTTGGGTATCAAAATGAAATTCAACTTGAATATGACTTTTGGAATGTGGTAAGTTTATATTGGAGAAGAAGTGCTTAAAAATAGAGTTTGAAGACTGCCTGGAATATTTACCCATTCTGGAATAATTTTAGCAAGTGAAGTTGAAAAGCACTCAGTAAATGTGAATGTCACTACTGTTACTTTTGCTATTGTTTGGCCCTGGCACCAAATAGTTTAAAAACATTCCTTCTCCTAGATGATGTTGTTTTGATATTTTCCTCTCCTGTAACTGTTATCTTTTCTTCCACCTGGAGGAGTCAGATGGATAGTCTTAGCTGTTCTGGAGTCATGCTATGAAAGAAATTGTGCTATCATGCTAGGTGACCATCAAATTTTACTAGTGCTGATGCAGATAAATGTAGGTAAATTAAGAGGGATATCAGTGGTGGCTATCCTATGGTGCCAACCAATCAGGGATCCTACCCATCTTGAGGAAGCGCAGTCAAGATTTGATTTTATTTCATCGATAGTTGGCAAGACATCTTAACTATCACAAAATGGAGAGACATTCAAATTTAGCAATTTGATACCACAAGGTTGCAATCAGTAGAAACCAAAAATTTGAGTGCATAGCTCCATGTTACAGTGATGGCACAATAAAGCTAACTTTAATGTCAGGTAAGAATGTTAGGATCAATATGTCTCTAGTCCATTTGGCCTGCAAATTACACCCGTCTTCAATCTGAGAACAAAAAGAAAAACTTACGTTTGTATCCATATACAGAATACATCTTTTGTATACAGCATGGCTCCCAATGCTTTCTACTAACTTTGCACCCAGTGTAATTGATACACTGGTTAGTGTCAGACAGTTGAGGGACTGAGCAGGCTGTAACAGGTTTTGTTTTGATGGTTCAACTACCTCACTTGAAAACAAATGATCAACAGGTTTCTCCGACATTTCTAGTGTAATTGAAGCTCTGGCAGGAAGATTTTCCTTAACTAGGTCACCATATCTGAGATGACCTTCTCTTGAATCTTCATACACTGTGCCACTCCCAATATTGGATGCAGAACAGCTGTGAGAAACACTTAAAAGGATCTATCTATGTTTAATCTAAAGGTAACAGAGGGGATAGCAATCTTCAAATATCTGAAGGGCTGTCACACGGAGGAAGAAGTGGATTTATTTGGTATTGCCTGAGAGAGCAGAATAAGAACCAATGGATTAAAATGACAAGGAAGAAGGTTTAGGCTGGTCATCAGGAAGAACTTACTGGCTGTAAAAGCCAGTGGAATAGGTTACCATAGGAAGTGGTAAGTTCTCCTTTACTAGAGGTCTTCAAACAGAAACTGGATGGTCATTTGTCAGATGATCAAGTGGATCCTGTCCTGAGCAGGAAGTTGCACTAGTTGACCTTTAAGGTCCCTTTAAACGCTACGATTCTATGATATCCTTGGCAGATGGGAGCCTCATACAAGGAAAACTTTGGTTCATAAGGATGTCGTGGAGAAAGTCAGTCAGTGGGTTGATGGGGGAAGTCTTTTGGAAGGTATGTTTTAAAAGACTGGAGAAGATGGGGTTTCTGCAGAAGAGCTAGTAGTTGATTCAGCCCCAATGGCAAAATTCTAATTATTGACACAGAAAGCCGAAGCATGGAAGAAGCCATCCTAAGGAGCCTGTGCATGGCTGTGGATGGAGAATTAATGAGTAATGGATGAAGGCCAGTGTAGTGGAACCGCAACATTATCTCATAATGTTACATGCAGCTAAACAGTATACTGCTTTTGTCTTTGCACCATGACAGCCCTGATTAATTCATCTTCCTCTGCTAAAAAACTTAATAACAATCACACCTGTTTTCGTATTCTAAGACCATGTTTATGCATTCATCTCCTGATAATTTTATCTGCATATCACGCTCAAGGATCATCTGTTTACAAGCCCGATGGTTGCTGCTCTGTGACAGCACAAAAGCAAATACTGAAAAAAAATATTCAGAGGGTCTTTTTCATTCAGCTGTCATTGATATTAGCGACCACTTGTGGCATGGTCTAGAGAGGGCCAAGATGGAACGGAGTCCAGAGGCCACTGCAGGATCTGATGCTTTTGTCAAAGCGATACAACCTTTCTCTCTCTTTTCCACTTGTGCAGAGTCACAACATATGTACAAAAGGGGCAGAGCTTACCACACAACATTGCAGTGCCGCTTTTGTCATCCCCCTCCCCGCCGACTTCCTCCTGGGACACCCCTGATTGAAGATCTTTCGCAGATCCCCTCTGCCCTACTACTGACCTTTGGTAGGAACACTGAAAAAAAAAAGTAGTACAATTTCCTATGCCTTTTAGGGGGAAAACAACAGAGTGGTCTCATGGAACAACAGTAGCCCAGGTTCACTGCCCATACTTTCTTGGGTATTCCCTCAGCTCCCCAGATCTGTCCTGAACAGAAACGAACACCCTGCCCAATCACTAATCAAACAATTGGCTAACCTCCAACCAACCAATTTCCCAAAAAACAGCCAGTCCCCAGCCAACCCCGCATAATTCAAATGCCACACAGATGATAAATACAGCAAGGCAATCCCCGTTTCTGGACGGTGGGACTGGTGAAGCTTTGCTGGATATTACAGCGTAATATCTGCAGCACCTGTGACCTACTCATCGGCGCAGATCTTCTTCAGCCTGGAGGACACCCAGGAAAAGTATCAGCAGAGCAGGCTGAAGCACATTCAAATAATCCCACCTGGATCAACGGAAAGGAAAATCACATGCCTTTCCTGAGGTCCTTTCCAGTTCATTTAAAAATCCGGTCTAACAAAATCCAGTGGAAGATGCTGCTTTGGGGGCCGTTTTTGTCAAGAGGATAACCCATAACCCCATCTTTGACTGGTAATGGAGGCAGCTGACTGTGCTCTTTGCTCTCGCCTTCGGCCGTAGCTCTGTCTGCCAGCCTGACTTGTGTTTCTTCTGCCTTGATATTTCAGTTCTAACATTTCATTTGCATCAGCTCGATCTCCCACCCCTCAAAAATACACCATCCCGGGAACAAAAACCCTGAGAATGCGATCACCCTCCTAAACGTGGGAGAGATGGAATCAGGATACAGTTGGAATTCCAAGCTACAGCCTGATGGAAGGTGCAATTTACGGGTAATCCTCACTTCACGACTGTTTGTTTAACGATGGTCTGAAGTAACAACAGCCTTTAAAAGCGCTTTATGACCTGTACTCACGCAACTGTCGTGAAACGTCGCACCACCCCCACAGTCACGTGTTTGCAATTTGGGCATTGGAAGTTGGCTTGCATTTCCAATCAGTTGCAGTGTCCTGTGGTCACATGATCATGATTTGTGACCTTTTTTGCCAGTTTCTGGCAAAAAAGTCCATCGGGGAAGCTGGATTCACTTAACGACCTGTGATTCACTTAACAGCCACAGTGGTTCGCTTAACGACCATTGTAAAGTGGTCATAAAATCAGATCTGGTCACATGGTGACTCACTTAATGACCACGCCCCTTAACAACTAGTTTTCCGGTCCCTACTGTGGTTGTTAAGTGAGGACTACTACATATAGTATTTCCCTCTCCATGCTGTGAAGTCGGCATCTCCTATTTTGCAAACAACAGCTTTAGAACCCACATTCCCACCAGTTCCTCATTTCTTCAGGGCTCAAGTGGTTCCACGCTAATCGATTCAGTGGAAGATTTGGCCCCTATCCACATTCTTGTGGTAGATCGGAGAGAAATGCTTTCTCAGTTTGATGCCTTTGGCTGGATGAATCCAAGATGTTCTATACTACAGCCTTGTTCTACTAATTACAGATTGAAAAAAGCAATACCTTGACAGCCTATAAATAAGAGAAAGATAAGAAAGGGGCAGCCTTGTTAATGACCTCTATCCAATGGAGAAACTACAGAAAAAATGTTTAGAATCAGCATTTTCTGAATTACAATGAAACTCTGGATGTTTAGGCTAATTTGGGGATACCTCGTGCTAATGCCAGCAGTCTGACTCTCCTTCAGAGCTGGTGCATTTCCCCTGAGTCTTATTTTGTACAATGCTCTTCTTCAAAGCCGCCTTCTCAAGAGGGTTCATCATTTGGGGATGGAGACCATGCCAAAGAATTCAGGTGCGGTTCTTGGACTCCCATGTTGAAAAGGTCTGTGAAAACAGGAGCCATCTTGCACCGATATTGGCCTTGCGTTGTCTCAAAGGTTTCCCTTTTCCTGAAAAAGAGACTGCTAGTCCTGGAGTGCTTGAACATCTCTTCAATTACTTCTGGGAGCATTTTTGAGGGAACTGGGAATATGCTACTGAAAGGTTTCTATTCCCCATTTTCCCATCTCACTTGGCTGCCTGTACTTCACATTGGAAGATGACAAGTCTTACCCTGATGTCATCCTGATGTCTTTGGGATAGAATAGGGGGGGGGGGCAGGCAAGAACATGCCAAATTGCTAGAGAGAAGGTTGAAGAGTAAAAGACGGCATTTGCATATATCTCCTTAACAGCAGCAACTACAATAATTAACAGCCTCCCTCATCTTAATCTAGGCTGACCCTATGTCCCGTCTTGAATGGAACAGTCCCATTTTTTTTAACATTTCCAGACCATCCCTTCATTTTAATATAAATATCCATTTTGTCCTGTTTTCTTAAAAACTTTACTTAAAAATTTGAAAGTTCCCGCAGACCTGTCAGAAGGCAGTCTGACTTTGAGGGGAAGGAGGGGGAGCTCGGCAGAAATGGTGGGAAAAAAGCTGCAGAGCTCAACCTGGCGGGAAACCTAAAAAGAAAAAAACAGGATCAGCTGATAGGTGGTGATCAAAGAGTGAGACAATTGGCTCCTGCCTTGAAATGGCAGGAAGTAAAGAACGTAAAAGCACAGCCAGAGGAGGAACGGCTTGTCGGGGAAAACCGTTCACCAGATTCTCCAGCCCAGCCTTGCCTCTTGCAAATGAAGGAATCTGAAGATTCCCAGCCCGAGAAAACCAGAGAAGTTCCTGCCTGCCGATCCAGCCTGTAGCCCAGCCCTGCCCCGTTTTGCCATCCCAATGTCCCGTTTTTAACCCCGTCCTGTTTTGCCATCCCAATGTCCTGTTTTTGTCTCAAGGAAATATGGTCAGCCTATCTTAATCCCAAAGACTTGATTATGCAGGTAGATGCTTTATTGCTAAACAGATGCCCTCCTGTCCATAACTGGTGTAGATTTCCAACTTGCACTTACCTCAGCACACAATGGTCAAGGAGCAGAATGGCAAGTTTATTATTATTATTATTATTATTATTATTATTATTATTATTATTATTATTATTATTAACTTGGCATATCCCCAGCAGAGGCTTTCTGATTTAGAAACTCACCCCTTTGCCTTTCTTTTCCAATCTGCCCATTCTATTGCAACAACTTGTTTCAACTTTAAAACTTTTCTGACCGGACTCTTTATATTGATGAAATCAAGTTGACTTTCTCCGGAGAGGCAGCATGTTATTAAAGCAGGTAACCTAGCATGGCTGTAGCTATCAATTAAAACCTTCCATTTACACTGTGCAAGGCTGATAACTTACTTGAAGCTCAAGATTTTTTTTAATGGGATGTTAATTGAGTACACCTGCAGCTGGCTAAAACTTTCATGAACGATTAAGTACAATTGTTGCGTCTCTCCAAATTTTACTGGCTTCTTTGCCAGATACCCAAATGTTTAATGGGCTAAAATCCAGCAGGACACATCACTGTAGTAGAACTGTTCTGCCTTTTCCTACCTTCTGACTTATGCTCTTTCTTGCTATTTTTCTTGTTTTTTTTGGTTAACGTCCATCTCAATTTGCATATGCATAATGTTTCAGTTAAGGTATCTCTCCTACTAAATGTTCTTGGTATCTTTTAGAAGCTGGGTAATTAGTTCAAATTAGGAGTTGCCGGACAGTCATAATTTTTGTTGGACTTATGGTCGGACGATCGTGGTTTTTTTTGGCCTGGGGCCTGCCAAGGTTATATAAAGCAATCTGGGTTAGGGTTTATGCTTGAGGGCATAAACTCAAGCATAAACCCTATGCTTGAGTCTTCTTGAGTATATAGCCTGATTCCCCTCCCTCCCAGATACTCATATTTAATTTATAGGACCATTAGAACTCCACTAAATCAGATAAATCCTACATCCAATCTATAGATGGAGGTGTTGATATGCTGATGAAGGCTTCATAAAGTTACCCCCAAAACATTTTCCACCCCACCAAAAGAAGATTCATTTCTGTACCCCCACGCACTGCTGGATTAACTTTATAAACCCTTTGACTCTATTTCCCTTAGAAGAATGTTCTGCTCTATTTAGCAGGCAATAATTTTAACCCTGAAAAAGTTTCAAGATGTGGGGGGCAAGGAAGGTGGAAGGAGAATACTTTGCTTTAAAACGTTTTATTAGAAGCCTTTCTATTGAGCTGTTCTGCAGTTTTTCAAATTTGATGTTCTTTCCTGAAAGCTAATCCACAGTGGACAAGCAATAAAAGAAAATCACTCTGCGAGTCTATAAAATAAAGAAAACAAATGAAGAAGCAGAAGAAGCAGGTAACATTTACAAGCTAGCATGAGTAAAACAATGTTTTTCAGTAGTAGAATGCTGCAAGAAATATTAAGACTTGTCCTAACTCTCCAAAATTTTGTCTTGCTGGACAAAGGAGAACCAACGCTTCGTCTCTTTCACTACGATAAAAAGGATTCTACTTATTATCCATAGAATCTTCTTTTTCTTGAAAAAGAAAAAAAGAAAGGCGAGCTAGCTCAATCAAACCTTAATTGCTGTTGGTGGCATCTGAAGCTAGGTACCAAATTGCAACGTGCATGGTGACGTGATGATGCAAATCCCGCCCTTTCGTACTTGTGTTCCTAGGTCGGAGGCAAGTACGTAAGTCCCAGGGTTTGTATCGTGACAACACAATGCCCTTTTCGTCACATCCCCCGCTTCTACTTGTAAGCCTTGCGAGGTAGTCCAGACAAGAAGCACCCCCAGAAGTACTAGCTCTAACTTTATTGTAAAGTTACATTAACAGAATCTTTCAAGTCTGAAAGTACATCTCTCCCCCTCGCCCTTACAGTCCAAGAAACTAGGGAGGGTCCCTTCTGAGATGTTTACCACACCCTTTTGCTTCTGCAGGCTCAGCTGCCTCTTATCTGTCCATTGTCTACTCTATGGCTCTTCCTCCCATCTCCCAAGGTCATTCCCACATATCCTTACACTGCCCTGGTCTCCTAGTCTTTTGGATCTTCATAGCACTGACATAGCTCCTGGCAGAAGCCAATTCTGCATCTCATAGGAATACCTATGTTCCTGCCAGGAACACAGGATACCATTTTGGACATGATGAAAAATGCCTCACACAAATGACCCTTGCTGTACTTCTTTTATGGAAGTAAAAAAACCAGGATTGAGCGTGGAGATCTAAGCACTGATTCTGACCTGAAGTACACCACGTGCCAAGGGTAATAAGCTTCTAGTACAGATCAGAAGCAATCGTATTGGTGATCTAACCACTCCCATCCCTAACCTTAGAGGAGTTAACAGAGCAATATGCTTGCCCCTTTATTGTTCCACTTCTATATAAATGACATCATTAAGGCCCTTTCTAAATCAGAAATTTGCCCATCAGCCTACTGGGATTACTTTGTATGCAGATGAGGCAGCCATTTTACCTGTAACCCTAGTACATCTTTGTAGTTGTACTTGCTGCATTAGCATCCTACTGTTCTAGGGAATTTTTTGAAACCAACTATTCAAAAACTGAGATCTTAGTTTTCTCTAGAAAATGCTTTAAGTCCCCTGTTAAATGGGGAATTAAGAAAAAAAACCAATTGATCGGGTTAAGGACTTCAAGTATTGATGCATCTGCTTCCAATCCTCCACCCACTGGAATATTTAATTGGTGAGCTTTCTATCTGAACCCAAAAAGTTTCTAATGCAATCCTTAAATAAACTAGTCATCAAGGCAATAATTAAGCTCCTACAGCAATTAAACTATATAAAGCAAAGGTTCTGGGTCTTTTCTATTGATTACCACATTCTCAAAATAGTAAGCTGTTGAGGGCCTTGTGGTAGGTGGAAATATTATAAAAAGTGAGCAGAGGCCCCCATTATTCTTCAGAGGGAACTAATCACTAACTTGGGTGGATGGAGTTAGTCCATGGCTACTATAGAGATCTGGATACTCATCCAGTTGCTCTTGGAAGCAATGCCCCCAAAGGAAACTCCCAGTAAGTTTGAACCCTTCCTTTTGCATCTAAAATATCTGGCCATGGAGATTGGTTTCAACCCCCATGTAGCTGCAGGGACACCTTAAAAACAACACACGTAAAATAGCTACCTATTCCTCCATCCATTGTCAAAATCAAGGTAGCAAGAAGTGGAGGATATAATCCTGCAGACCGCATAGATGGGTCAATTAAACTTTGATTGTTGGGTGAGGTATAAATATCTTCTCTGCCAACTAGCTGAAAAAGATGATTGCATGTTCTAAAATTGTATTAAACTACTAATTAAGAGGAGAAACTCTATAATGGTAGCGACTGATGGAACAACAACAACAACTAATCTTTAATTATGTCTCCTGTGAGAACCTGGGAAGGAAAATGCCAACAGATCTCTCATTGTATCTGGTTAATGAGCACTTAGTTGCCTGGACATTATTATTTTTTTAAGAAAAAAAGAAAGAGGATAATTTGCAACTGGGAAAAGCAAGCTGTGTTACTAATGAAATGGGCCTTGGTGACAGTGGAACAAATGAATGTTACCCTAAAAAGATTGTGGGTCGGTGGAATGCATGGAAGGATGAGATACGATTCCCAATGCAATAGGGAGAACTCATAGTTCTTGATAATGATTAGCCTATTTGTATTCCACATTTTCTTGCGGAGCCCAAGGTAGCTTCCTGGGGGTGGTGATGTGTGGATTGGGTTGGGTATTCCCCAATTTTATCCCCAAGGCAACACCTTGAGAAGTTGGTTGGGCTGAGTTGGCTCAAGGTCACTTAGTTTCATGATGCAGTGGGGAGCTGAATCAGGTGCCCTCAGCCCAAATTTGAGCCTTGGCTCCCACTCTAGGTAGGCTAAATTAGCACTTGGAAATGTGGAGCGAGTCCATATGCTTTTCTGTCGTCTCTTTGAGGACATGCATTTCTTCTCAGTTTGGAAAAGAAAACCCACAAGGGGACTCCAGGATGGGTGGATGGATGGAGGACATCTCTGTAGGGGGGAATCAAAGCATTCAGATGCAGTTTGTGACACTGGAATTGACGCCTCTGCCCTCAATTAGAACACATAATTAGAACATGAATTAGACATGTAAAAGAGGTGGATGGGGCTTTGATCATATAATTACAACCATCATCTTGACTTTTTTGACCCCCCCTCCCTCCACAGATACCCTTGGAGTATTATTGAATCTCCATTTGGGGGAATGGGCAATTTTCATCTAGCACTCAGTTTTTTCAATTTTACCTGATTCTTTTTTTAAAATTAAGCAGGGTTAGACTTAGCTTTTTTTTAATCCAAGGAAGCAGATCAAATTTATTGAAATAGAAATCCAAAGGGTTATTTCAATAGATTTCAACCAGGGGTGGGGGTGGGAAATAGATAGAAGGAGAAAAAAGATGATGGGGAAGGTGAAATGGATCTTCTGCTTTCTAAAGTTTTAGGAAAGGCCTGGTCACTAGCGGACCCCTGTGATTTAAATTGCAATAAGATATATTGTGGGGGGGGGGATAAATAAAAACACAGGGGGGTGAGGCAAGCTCCATTGGGGGAGTAGGTTTAGAAAGGACTAGTTTTGTAAAAAAAACGAACACTCCTGCCGAGCTCCCAAAAGGAAAATATGTGGTTGGATTCTTTACAATCTTCATATTCTAAAACTGCAGGGTGTAAACATATGGCTTTTGGTATTGCATCTGAGCTGTGCAAATTGTAGGAACAGTGCAGAACCTGCCAGGAGTTTGGGTGTGTGTGTGTGTGTGTGTGTGTGTAGGGGGAAAGTTTCCAGGCTCAGACAAGTGTTACCTGCTAATAAATTGATGGAAGTCCTTGTGGAAGGCCTTGGAAATCCTCCAGAAGGACAGGTGTTCAAATGAAATCCAGTTAAACATTTGCAATGTCTGGGTCTGGTGAACTGTTCACAGCAGGCAAAGGCCAGAGTTTCTGGAAGATAAGGTGTGTTTGGGGGGTCTGCAGGAACTTGATTTGCTTTTTGCAAATTGCCTATTTTTTTAAGACAAATATTTGCTTTTTTGAAAAAGGGGTAAACTTGGAAAAAGGAGTTTGCAATTTGATTGCCCTCTTTAAGCATGAGCAAAGAATGATGGTGTTTCACTTGGTCTGTTTTCTGCTCTTTCTTTTTCAAATGGGCTTTGTTCAAGGTTTTATTCTTCATGTTCCATGAACAGCAGTCCTGTAGAGCAGGGTTTCTCAACCTGAGCAACTTTAAGGTGTGTGGACTTCAACTCCCAGAATTCCTGGGTGCTGAAGTCCACACAGGTAGCAACACCCACCAACGCTAGCTGATTTGCGACTGTTAAGCAGGGTTGGACCTCATTAGTATTTGGATAGGAGAGAATTAGAAAATCCCAAGGCTCTAAGGTAGATTAGGAAGTTGGAAAAATATCCTGGGCAAGCTACTTCTATACTGTTGCCAAGGAGATAGAAAACACAAAGGTCAGCTCAGCCCAAGAGAGACGTTACCATACCTGAATGAGAGGTGCCCATGCCCAACGTGTCACCCCTTGACCATCATGGGTGTGATCTCCAGAGCTTTTCCAAAAGTCAAACTGTTATTCTGAAGATGATGAAAGGAGGAGGTGAAGTTCCAGAGAAATTTAAGCACAGCTTGGTAGCACAGGAAAAATAAGTCCTGTCTTCAGTGTTGATGGCTTTACTAACTTAAAGGTCCCATTGTTGGTTGTATGAGAAGGAATAAGTAGAAATCAATGTGGTAAGATCAAGGTCTTAGAAATGTCCTTCCTGTGTGTAATAATCCAAGGAAACACAATTTTCTCATCCTGGAAGCTGTGAGTCAAAGATGCAAGAGCCCAGCTTCAGATAGAGACAATAATATTCCTGCAGGCATCCATGGAGGGTCCAAAAAGTCAAGATGGTGGCCATGAGTATTTGATCAAATCCCCTCCCTTTTTTACCTGCTTCACCACTGAGACTTACCCTTCCTTTGCTCCCTTGGAAGCTTCCAGAACCCTCCTGACCCCTGGATTTCACCACCTGAACTATTAAAAGTATCTTATCGTTCTCATTCGGTTGCATGGCAATGGATGAACCCTTTGTTCTACTTCGATAAAACTGCTAGGGTGAGCTCCGTTTAGTCATTATAACAGAGAGGGATGTCCACCACCTCCTCACTCTTTTTTTTTAAAGCATAAGATAACATACAATACGAAGTGTTAAGAGGTAATGAAAGATCTTGATGGGTTCTAAAGTCTATTTCAGACCAAAGTTTGGGCTGCTGTAAAGTAATAACCTCTGTTGTCCTGAGAATCTTGCCCTCATCAACAGGTTCACAGGACTTGTTTGGCCATGAAACACCTCTAACAGGCTAGAATGGCTGTGTTTACACAGGATGCCAAGGCCAAACAAAATCATCTTAAGTGTTGTGGGAACCAACTCACAAATTCTTCCTGAAGTTCTCCTTGCCAGCTTTTCTAGAACCTGAACTAGAAGATGCTAGCTGCCCCAGATGCCTCCCCCTTCCACCCCGCAAACTAACTAGATAGCCATCTCAACCAGGTTATTTGCAAATTCTGACATGAACTGACCCTATCGTTTATATCTTCCAGGCTAATATGCATAATGGAAGGTCCTTTTCTTTAGGAGTTGAGATCTCAAGAAATTGATAATACATGGTGGCTTTTAATGACTTAATTTCAATTAGGTAGCTCCATAAATTGAATAAATGTAATTAAATTAAAAGGAGGCATATTAAGGTAGACTAAATAGAGAAGTGTGTTCATTGTAAAAAGAACTTTCCAAAAATACACATTTAGCTATCTAAAATAGCAATTTTAAGTAGTTAAAAAAAACAACAGCAAAACAAAACACCAAGTAACGAAGAAATGGGATACTGTAGCTGCAACTAACTAGCAATAGGAAGAACTCGCTTTACTAAATTGGCATGGTAGCTAAATCCCAACCATATGTCTTGGAAGTCACTGATTTCAGATGTTAGCTGGAACGTATTGTGATGAGAATTGTTTTCTTCTTGAACGCTTCCTGCAAAATGTTTGGGGGAGCTTTCCAAGACTCATTGGGTCAGGACATGCAGATGAAGAAGCCCTCATCTCCTTTGACGCTAAAAGATGAAGGATGAAAGAATGAAAGGCAAAGATTATGGTTGAGCTGCAAATCCAGATGGTTTCCCATAAGCTTTAATGGGTTGTTAAGCCTGGTAATGTGACTTCTATATATGGAGATAAACCTAAAGCATAACTGGCAGAAGGAAGAAACTGTGGTCCTGATCCTTATCTCCCCTTTTCCTTTATACCAGTGCAGGTCTATTAATGTGAAAGAATGTAGATATGGCCTTGGGAAGGGGGAACGGAGCAAGGAAGTGTTCAGGGAGGAGAAAAGACAACTTGGTCCTGAAATAAGAAATTCAGAATAAGTCCACCTTGATTGTGTTTGCTGTAAGATGGGGCAGAGTGAAACTCAGACAAGGTGCTGTATTCTGCCGTACAACTATAAGGCGTATTCCTGGATTCTCCATCTGTTTCTTCTCCTCGCCTACCTCAAAGGGCTGATAGTTAATGCCAGTAGAGCTGCAGCTGGTTTGCACAACCCACAAGAGAAAGAGTGTGTCCCATGGGTTAGAGAGAGGCTTTAGCAACTCTTTCCCCAAAACAATACCAACTCAAGCCAACTTAGGAGATAGTCCTGCACTCTCATAAGAAGTTATGAAATTATAACCAGTGGGAGGAAAATAAGCTGATAGTAAAGTTCTGGTTTGTTTTCCTGCAAAATATACACACCAGAGATGTGATAAATGATGGTGGACCAGAAGTTGGTGTCTTGGAATTTGAAGATTCTAGATGGGCTACTAAGGCTATCCAGGTGGTAAAAAACTTTCAGGTTGGCCCTAAAAGTGTCCGTCTTTCACTATTATGTTTCTGGATGGCAGACTGGGAGGACATCTAGAAATGGGAGGAAGAACTGCCCAGACCACTTCCAAAGCTTCTATCCTGCACATATGCATTTTTGTGGCATTCTTGGAGATGTCACCATGTGTCTATTACGACTGAAATGTAACAGCTACTAAACATTCTAATGCACAAAATTTCTCAGCTGTCTCTGTCTCCAGGTTTGGTGCCAAAGATTGGAGACCTGTTAGGCTGGACAGCATCACTGGAAGAGGCTCTGAACCTGAGTTCTCTACCTACTGCTCTGCAAACCTCCAATTTCCTCCAGATGAGAAGAAGGGAAAAGTTGCTATCTTCCACAGCTTCATTTGAAGTTTGAACTAGATTCAGCATCCCCCATCTGTAATCCTTGATGATGACTACCAATTTAGATGGGTTGCAAAAGGGGCTGGACAAATGCATAGAAGATCAGGTGATCAATATTTACTGTTCATTACGTCCCGACTCACAGGCAGCATGACTTTAATATCAGCTGCTGAGAATGAACATACCCCCAAACCTTGCCCCCATATTTGTGAGTTTCCTGACTCCATTTGATTGGGCAGTGTATGGTGCAAAATGCTGGATGGGATGAGTCCTTGTGCTACATTTGGTCTGAAGCAAACCAGCAACTGTCTAGTTTTACCTGGGAAAGGTAGATTAAGGTACTTGGGTTTATTTATATATTTATATTTATATTTCAAATTTCTGTCACTGCCCGGCTCCCCCAAAAGGGGACTCTGGGCGGTTTACAACAAAATAAACAAATTTAAACCATAAAATATAAATTATGATACGAACTGTCCTTGTATTCCAAACATCAAGAAGTATGGGTGCACAGGAAATGCCGTGCTGAGCAATAATATTGATTTTTAGCATCTGAAAAAACAACCTATTATATATGAAAGAGAAGCACCTTTATTCTGGCTTGGAGCATTGAGCATAGAATGAGCAATGTAAGGTTTGGCATGAGAAAGCTTCACTATGGTCAGTCTGAATCTCCTCCACATTGTGTGAAGAGGCAGGTACATGATTTCCACAGGTATGTCTGATTTTTTGAATCTCCAGTTATAACTGGGACAATGTCATTGACTGTACATCGAAGCCAGATATACAAGCTGAGGTCATAAGTGGCCTCCAGAAATTTCAAATTTGTCCTAAGGGAAGGTTGTTCGGGTCCTGTGATTTGTAATGGGACACAGAAAATAATTAAGCTACATGACTTAATTGTTTTATTTTTATCCAAAGTGCATTATGTTGAAATGAAATCAGTCTTAGTTTGCATTCTGATTCCACCATTATTTTTTGGAGGGGGGCCTCTGGCACCCCATTCAAAAGCTAAGAGTGGCCTTTGGCTTAGAATCTGATGTGTTCTAAGTCTGAAACTTGCTCATTTGAAACCTGTTGTCCCTCGATTTTCAGCCTGAAATTAGTTTTGGTGTCATGGCTGAGGCTGAATAAAATGAGTGAAAAAAAACCCTGCACTGCATTGAGATGGGATTACCATGCCCAGTTTGGAAAATGACTGAGTATTTCTTGAACTGTAGGTTAAGAGTATATGACAGTTTGGCTTGATCTAGCTCAGAAACATTCTTTTTCCTGAAATCAATTTTACAGCCTGTGAAAGTGAGATTTGGAGACTTTGCAAAGGCCCAATGATGTCCAAGGACTGTGTAATAGATATTCTTTTCATAAGACAAAAATAAACATGTGGAGGTCTGCTCTGCACAAAGAATGCTACATCCAGGTACTAGCTATCTCCTTGTCCTGACTTAGCCCTAGTAGGGGAGGATTTGGAAACAAATATTTATAAATTGCATTTGTTTACCACCTCATCAAGTAGATTTTTCTGGGTGGTGGCTAGCGCAATTTAAATTATAAAGTGAAAATCAAGATGTAAGAGCCAACAGGGAGAAGCACAGTGTAAAACCAGCCAGACATATGATCATTGGAATATGATCTTCTCAGCTACCTGATATCTCGACTACCTGAAGCCGTTGAGTCAGATTGGTAACTGGGGAGAGTGTTGGGTTTGTACAAAGGGGAAGTCACCGCTCTCCGTTCACTGTAGTCCCACTCCAGATGTCCATCTGCACTTAAAAAACTAATCTGAAGAAGAAGTGTGGCTTTCAGAGAGTGTCCTTGCTTGAAGAAATCTCCATATCCCATTCCTGGAATCTCCAGGGAGGGTTGGAAAATCTTCTGCCCCAAAGAAATATAGACTCAGAGAAGTAGAAGGGGATGTTGAAACGGTTGAGTTCAATCTCCTGCTCAGTGAAGAGTTCCAGATTCAAGGTAGTTGTCCATCCTGTGCTTGAACACATCCAGCGAAGGGAAGCCCAGCGCTATTCCACACAATCCAACTCTGCCTTCCTGTAACTTAAACCCATAATTTCATCTCCTGTATGCTGAGCTAATGGAGAACAGTTTTAATCTTCCTCAGTGTGGTTTCTTTTTAAAGGGATTTAAAGAGTACTGTCCTCTTTGCTCACAATCCTCGAGAACTCTGTGCCCAGCTTCTACACAGAACAGTTTCCAGTTCCCTGGTCATCCTCATTGTCCTTCTACGGACCTGTTCCAATTTCTCTGAATCTATTTTGCTAATTGAAGCCCAGTGTGCGCATCCACAAAATGCAGCTTAGCTGTAATTTGTACACTTAGCACGGTAGATGCTAATGAATGTCTAATGTGTAGAAAGTGAACCGTCACTTTCTTTCCTGTTAAAATATGGAAATCAAGTGTTGAGAAACAGGGTTGGGTGCCCCAACCTTTTAACCCTGTCCAGTAGTTTTATTGGTGCAACTCTCATTCAGTTGTAAATCTAGACGCCTCATAAGCTCAGCTCATTGACTCATCTTGTTGCATTTATTGTAGCTTTGTGTGCTATGCACCCAGCTCTTTTAGTTGGTTTGTGGCTCAGTGGACTGTGAGTTAATTCACTCCTGGTGTAACAGAAAATTCTACCTATTCACCTTTGGCTTGAGCCTGGCCCTGTGTGTCATTTCATGTGCTGGTCTCCTTCATCTTTTGATGCTAATTTATGGCTTTGAAATCTGCTAGTCATTTGGTCTGACTGTATTCCCCCTTTAAGGGAACACAAGCTGAAAAAAAAGCTCAGACAGTCAAATCATCTCATATGGATGTGATCTGTGAACACACTTTCCCCTATGTCTTGCTACAACAGCTATGTTTTGAGCATGTGTATTTATGTACACATTGGCTACATGTGTTCTGGTCTAACTTGCTGTGGGGGACTGGACTAGGGAAAAATCTAACCATTGGGAAAAACTACACATTAGTATTACTATGGCTGGTATCCTGAGCAGACCCTCAGTTAATAAAGGAAGCAAAAACCATGTGATTTTGTTCCTTGCTGGAGAGGAAAGGCCATCATTATTTTATGATCTGACAGTATCCCTGGCTTGTCTTTCATTATTTTGTTGAAGCCAGTGGAAATGGAAAAAAGTGCTGAAATGAATTATGCATCATCTGTTGGTTGCTGATTTTTATTTGCATAAGTATTCTATGGGATCTAGTCATGTTTATTGTGCCAGTTAGATTTTACTTTATGGAATTAGGTTTGTTGCTATGTCTTTGAAAGGAGGAATAAATTGACTTTAATTGCATACCGTATTTTAGTTTGCATACGAGAGAGTGGAGTTTGTATGGTGCCTGTGGTAACATGCTTACTAATGGTTCACTATAAATAATGTGGTTACTATTACTGCTAATCTGAGATGGGATCGATGCCAGCTTCTTCATCTGACCTGTCATAATGCCAATCCAGCCTGGTAATTTCAAATAATCACAGCTTTTCATACCCTTTGCCTGCTAGCGTTGTCACTTCTGAAAGAAACTAATCTAATAAAACTTACGTGGGCAAGGTTTCATGCCTGGAGGGACACCCTTTTAATTTTATTAGCTTCTGAGCCAACAGTAGGTGATGTCACCATAACAGGTGGGACTGGAATGGACAGTTTTTTGGGGGGGTTTGGGTTTTGAGGGTGAAAGATTCCTCAAATGAACATAGGTGTGTGAACCATGAAAAATCTTCCCCAGAAAATTGGGGGAAAGTGATTGCAAAAATCAAAGGTCCTGTGCATCGCACAAGAGCAGTAAAGGTGCCAAGAACTTCCCATTGTCTAAAGCAATTAAAAAAAAACACCCTGTTGCATTTGACAGGACTGGACCAGCCATATATTTATTTAAAAAAAACACTTTTTCCCACCTGGAAGTGGGTAGTGACTTAACATATTTATGCAAAGAAGGGAATTCAAACATCAGAGAGCCTAACATAATTAAGATTTGCCTGGCACATTTGTAACTTGAGCTTCAGCCATCTCTGGGAATTATTGCTATAGTTATCGCTTTAGTAGGTATTAAATCGGAGTAATTATTACAAGCACCCATGAGATATACAATGTGGTTTGCACACTGTTTTCATCTTGGAAAGTCAGACTTGCATCTCACAGCTAAGCCATTTAATAAAGGGGAACAAAGTGATCCTGCATAATCAAATTACAAAAGAGATTTATGATGCCATAAGGCAGGTTATCTGAGGCTTTAAAAGAGGATATTGACTAGGATACCGCTTTTGTCTTGAAATATCTATTTATTACAGCCTCTGCACTATTCAAGTTATGGCTAATGTCAAATATAAGAAATTACCTGATAGTTCCCGATAATTTAGGGTGCAATCTCAGAAAGGCATAGAATGTTCTATTTCTTGGTTGTGTCTGTTCACAAGTCTGACCTGTTTCTACATTATTAGCAGATTTATTTCAGTAGGATTTGCCTTAAAAGTTGATAATTTAATAAGCATTTTTTTCTGAAAAACATGCATGCATTTTCTCTCAATAGTTTACGTCTATAAACCTCTGTTGGCCAAAATTTGCACCTTGATATGGCCTTTTTTGAGATGAAGACTGCATTGCAAAGTTCAAAGATAGGTGAGATTCAAAGCATAATTCTATCCCTATTTTCAGATTAATCTTGGAGGTACAAATCAGTTCTACAGTCTTCTTTTCTACAGGCCTCCAACTGTTTTTCTTAAGTTTTTCCTTCCAGGCCCTCATCGTCTTAGTGGCTTTCCTCTGGATAAGCTCCAATTGTGTCCTTCTTTAAATATGATGCCCTGTCTGGAACTAAATGCAATAGGCAAGGTGTGGTCTCATCAACACAGAATAGAATAGACTTTCTTCTTTTAACTCTCACTTCAATGGTTTTATTATAAATTCTGCAATGTCCAGCCAGAATCCTGGTTTCCAAGATTCTATACTCTATTCCTAATTCTTGCATTAAAACACCTTCTTGAAGTCTGCATAATTCTTGCTTCCTTGATCTGCTAGGAGGGACTTGGCAAAAGCAGGCTGCCAAATTGAGAGCATCGTCTCCCTCACTGCCCTCCTGATCTACCATGAAGGGCAACCATTTCATTGCACCTAAGATGTAGGACTTCCTGGAATAGGTAAGATCTGTACACTGGCTGGTAGCTGCAAGTCAGTGTCAGTGATGAGGAGTAACAGGTTGTCCTCTCAGCTCAAGAGGTAATTCTTCTCTGTTCCCAAGGGGAGAATCCAGAGTGGCCAAGACCAGGGTGTCTTCCTTCAGTGGATCCTCATATGCTGAGTATAGGAGATGGGAGAAAAATCAAATCCACTCCTTAGTTGGGTCTGCCAACCTTTTCTGTTCCGTGCTGCTTCTCCATCAGTCGCATGGCTTGTCACAATCTGTCACAAGCTGGTGCTTAACTTCAGAAGCTAAGATAATGTGGAGCTAATAGGTTCCATTTGCTTATTACTGCTAGGAAAAAAAAAGAAAGAAAGAAATTCATCTTAATAGCTTGGAAGATGCCCAAAATATGCATTTAATCAGGAAATTAGATAAATGGGGAGTGTTGGTGGAAGATACCAGAAGGAAAGGAGATGAAATACTTTGAGAATAATGGGATTTGGGAAGAATTGCAGGTTGGACGACCACCTTCCACTCTCTTCTTAGGTTTCTTGTAATGATGGACTATCAGTGGCAACTACTCAAAATTAATCCCGAACCAAAGCTTGGGAATTCTTTTGTAATTTCTCTTGGTAGTGGCTTTGAGCTGCCTGTATTGTTGGAGGATGTTATTGGCAGGACAGATGATTCCTATTTTCCATCCTTCCATCCATTTAAACCTCCCTGACTGCCCATGCTTTCCAGACTGAAGAAGGAAGATTCATGGAGGACCTCCTTCCTGAGGTCTTCCTTTGGGACTGAAATGGTATGTGGCAAGCCAGAGTGGCTGGAGACCCCTAGAAAGATTTCACAGTCAAAGGCAGCAGACTTGCAGGTGCTTTTTGGCCACTTCACATTAAAGAAGTGCCCAAATATTCTACCCACGAGAATTTCTCTAACATTCCCCTTTGAAATTATGAAGACGGGCTCCTTTAGTGAAAACATGCCATGCATGGGCTAATCTTAGTGGAGATTAGAAGGCATAGGGAATGGCCTGGAAGGACAGGAAGAAGAACCACTCCCAAGCAATGGTCAGATAAGAGGGGCTTGAGCCCAGGCCAAGAAAAGAACTTGAGAAAACATCTCAGCCCCTCTATAGTTCACATGAAGATACAATGAAGAAGGGGGAAGCACCTTCAGACTTGAAAGAGTCTGTTATAATAAAAGTAATCCCAACCTATGGCATGGGTTTCTCAGTCTGCTCTACCTTGTTAAGCTGACAGTAGCTGTATGCTTCCTACAGAATTTTTCTTTTTAATCGTATGGCATAGCAGTTTGGTGTTCATGATGCTTTTCTTCCAGCAGCCAGATGTGTAGACTATTTAGCCATGACAAGTCACGTTGCCCAGGGTGCACCATGGGGAGGCTAATCTACATTGCACCGAGTTGGGCTGAGAGAGAGGGACTGGCCCACGGTCACCCAGCTGGCTTTCATGCCTGAGGCGGGACTAGAACTCACAGTCTCCTGGTTTCTAGCCCAGCACCTTAACCACTGGACCAAACTGGCTCTCTCCTACAGAATGAAAAGCCTTGATGGGGAAACCATCCCAAAAGATTCAGTGAAATGTGGAGATATTTCTTCCTGGAGCAACCAATACTTTAGGTTGATTGGTAAAAGGCAGCAGGGTGTGTTGCTAGGCTTGAATGGCGGGTATGATTTTTGAGCAAGAGCAAGCAACCCGGTGTCTTCAAATATTCCCACTTCTACCATCTCTAGTCAACATGGCCAAGGGGAAGGAATTGTGGGAACCATCATCCCAAGCAACTGGAGAGCAATATGTTTTCAAAAGAGAACAGGCTCCATATATCAGAAGGAACTCCACTTCACAGCAGAGGGGTATTTATTTTAACTTTGTTTGGCAGTTCTTTGTTTCTAGGTGACAATTTGGAATTCATCTCAAAAGTGTGTGTGTGTGTGTGTGGGGGGAGGTTTCCAAAAATATTTAACCTGTGATTTTTTGGTGGTAGTGGTGGTGGTGGTGGTGGTGGGTGAGCAGTTATTTTAAAAAAAAGAGAAGCCTCTTATCTTTCCAATGAAGGCTGAGGAACGTCACATCCATGTTGTCATGACAACCCAGCACATTAGAACATGGAGGAGAGGAATAATAAAAAGTCAAGAGGGCCAGTGAGATCAACAGCAGGCACAGTGCTGCAAAATGGCCTTGTTGTTTCACTTTTTTGCCCCCGGGGTCTGTCTTTTTTTGGGGGGGGGAAAGCTTACTCTGAATGCCTGACCTTTTGCAAACACTGTTCTGAAAAACTGAGGGTTTAAAAAAACAAAAACAAAGGAAGAAACTGGGCATTAGGAAAGGTGATGGACAGCGGACAAGTGTTTTCTTAAAACAACAGCAGTTAGAAAAACAGCTTGCCTTTCCCCCTAGATATTAAAGCAGCCAGCATGTGTGTTTAAGACACCTCTCTATAATGAGCAATCAAGAAATCGGCCCAAACATGGATCTAACGTAAAGTTGGGAGGAAATCTTTTACTTGGTTCCTTTAAAAAAGAAAGGGCTTATCAATAAAGCGCTTTTATGAAATGTTCTTCTTAAGTAGGTTTCAAGTCCCCAGGAACAAGAGTTCTCTTGCCCTTGAAGAGCATTCGGATTGTGGTGGCCTGCAATGAAGCCCAGGCCCTCACAATCCTGGAGAAATCTCAGCACCCCCTTTGTGGATTCCTGGGCTGAAGGTGGAATTCTTTCATTATCTGAGAGCTCAGATCCATGAGATGATTATTCCATAGCCTCTGTCATTTCCATTAGCCAAGGGATGTCTCAGAAAGGGCCAAGCACTGTTGAGTGCTGAAACAAGAGCTTGTCCTGGCTAGCAATGCAATGTATAAAGCAACGGTGGGGAACTCTCCAGGGTGCTGATTGCAACCAAACCCACATCCATCTCTGTGCTTCCATGATCATTAAACCAATTTGGGCCAATAACCACCTCTAACAGGGCACAGCATATTTCGACAGTGATGGGAAGAAGTATGTTGGGCCTTGCCCACAAGCAACAACCAGCCTTTTTCAGATATCCACACAAACCCCAACGAAAAATGAGGCTGCTTTAACAGCTTACTTGATTTTTTCCCCCAGGTTTGCACAACATTTATTAGACCAAGGAGGATTACATTCCAAACAGCAGTCAGGACCAGGGTGAAGACTGCCACACTAGATGTTTTTGCTTCTACTAAAACCATTGTTTTCCCATTGCTGGTGTTTTTCTATCATCATCAATTTTTCTATTCATCATAATCCATGTTGTGGAATATTCTCCCCCCTGAGGTGACAGTGGCTCCATCACTTTTTTGATCTTCTGCAGGCCCCTCAAGACCAGGTTGTGCCATCAGGCCTGGGGACCCCAGGGGACTGGTGAAATAATGAAGTGGCTCCGTTGTTATTAACTTCCCTTTGCCTACTATTTCTTTGACTTGGCTTTGTATTTATAGTTTTTAATGTTTTTTAAAAAAAATTATTTATTTATTTTTCAAACTTCTATTACTGCCCATCTTCCCCAAGAAAGGGGGACTCTGGGCAGTTTACAATAAAACCAGAATTAAAATCATAAAATATAAATTACAATAAATAAACCAATAAATAAGAATAAGATAAATACCAAACCCAAGGGGCAACATTCTTATTTGGTGGGAAGAATCTATGGTGCTAGCCACCCCCAAGATGAGCTATTACCTCTCCCACCCCAAGCGAGGGTGGGAGAGTAATAGTAATAATAGTAGTAATGATAACAGTTTTAGGTCTTTATTAATTGTTTTAGCCTTGTTGTACACTGCCCAGATGTGTTGTGAGATGGGTGGCTGTATAAATTGGGCAAATAAATAAATAAAGCTGCCTTGTGAGTCCTGATGGCCAGAAAGACCCTTCCCCAATTAACCAAATTGATTTTTGATTTGGAATGCTGTTTTGAAGGACATGTTGATGGAGCATTTCCCTGCTTGGATTTAGATAATGCCTGTAAAAAAAATTTTTTTAAAAAAATATTATTATTAAAATGCAAATTGTGTCATTGCAGAACTGCTCACTGATTAAATGGAAGACACATTTACTTAGCACTCAGTGCAGTCAAATGTAATCAAGATTGAATTGATTTTATATTCAATTCGTGTAAACACTGCTCACTCGAACTCTTAAAAAATCCATAAAGTAGCACAAAATTACTGGCTCCATTTTTCAAAAGGATGTATGCTTAAATACAGGGCTCCTAATGCTCTTTATATGTGCACGATACTAAGAATGCATAAATAACTGGACTCCTTACATGGCCTAATTCTGGAGGCTATCAAATCAGGAGCTTAAATGTTGATCATTTTTCAATGATACTTCTACTTTCTGTCTTCTCAGTGAATTAATTAAGCTCATTAACTTGACAGGAAGAAAAGCCCAGGCTACTGAGATGCCAGGATTCCCATCTTCCATCTGAGATTGAGCTATGGCTTTATTACAATAGGTCCAGCAAAGAAAGACTTCTGATCACCACTCAACCCACTGCAACACAACCAACACAAGCTATGAAAAAAGTAACACTGCCATACATCAAAAACATCTCAGAACCAACCGACAGACTATTACAATGACACTGCAACACCATAGCACACAAACCAACTAAAGCCCTCCAAAATATCTTAAGTAAACCAAAAGACCCAGTAGCCCAAGAAGAAAAAAACAGGAGCCATCTACAACATACAGTGTAAGGACCGTAACAGCCACTGTATAGGACAGACAGGCAGAAGACTAGCAGAGCGTGTCCATGAACACCAACCGGCCATCAGAAGACACAACGAAAACTCCTTAATCCCAAAACACATGGACAAACTCAACCACAGTTTTAACTGGGAAACTGTGAGCATCCCAGACTAAGCTGAATCCAAAAATGCTAGGGACTTCCTGGAAGCTTGGCATTCAGACAAATCAGCCATCACGCAGAGATAAATCACATTTATAGATCATTCAAAAGACAATAACAAAGCTAAGAAGGAAACAAAAAGAATACACCCTCTCCAGAAGCCAATACCCAGATAAACAGGGATTAATACCAGACAAACAATCCAGCAGAAGACAATACCCTAATCCAGGAACTACCAAGGAGGAACTCCCCCCCCCCCCATCAACATGAACAGGACAAGTTATTGTATGTAAACAGGGAGCCAACCCCACCCTCCCATGCACTGATGATGTTACCTGGTTGGGTAATGAAACATCTGCAAGCCAACAGCCCAGCTCAGAGAGCACCAAGGACTCCACACTTCTGATCATTAGTAACTTTGAGCCAAGGATCAAGTGCTTGGATGCCAAGGAGATATTTTCATGTGCTAAAATTTTGTCTGGGGGCTGCTCACACTCTTTTCAACTGGAGAACAGTCTGCCTGTTGTCAGCAACTGGACATTGAGCCCTCAATCCTGACAAAATCTTGTATTATCTCAACTAACTTGCTGGACGAAATGACTTCACTTCTATCAATCAGTGGCCCTTTTAGTGGAGCTGATGGGTGGCGATGCAAATAGCAATGTACATTGTAGAAAATTAAATGGGGACATTGCAACAGGCAGCAGTGGTGGTTGCCATCTTGAAGGGCCTTAAATGAGGATTAGCCCAGTTTTGATAGACAGGTCCTACTTGATGATCCTGAAACAAGGTAAAATGTTGATTGGATCCAGCCTAACATTTTTACATGCATACTGTATATTTTTAAAGATTAGGATGAGTGTCCTCCCAGTGCAAAAATGAGATGTAGGATTTTTTTTTGAAGTGCTGCACAGACCCATGATTTTATGCATTTATTATTTTTGCCAAGTGGGAAACCTTCTAACAGAAGCACTCATTATGCACATTTCACAGCCATTACACCCAACAAGCAGAACTAAACTTTAAGAAGTTTTTTTCTTTTTTACATGCGTTCTCCTTGTGCCGAATGTTAAGATGCCAATAAATTGGCGCAGAAACAGTAAGCTGCAAATGAAAATTAATTCAGCTTGAAAAGTGCATTTGAAAGGGCACTGAAGCAAGTGAAAAATCAACAGACCAAAAGGTTTTTTTCCCCAGAGAGTCAGGAATCAACACAACTAGGAAGAAAAGGAATGATCTGAGAATTTCTCAATCTGCTGTCCCTTATGATTGATTGGGAATATATATGGGCATCCACAGCTTTATTCTTCCTTATTCTCTGGCATATCAGACCTCCTGCTTCTTTGAGTTGTAAGCCCTTGGGACTTTCATTTCTCTGCTCCCTACTAAATATCTCTAAAGTGTTCATACTCAGGAACTTAGAAGAGACACTAAATCTGGGAGAGAGATAACAAGAGGCTTCCAATCCACCTCTTCACAGATTAGCTTGATTCATTTGTCATGCAGTACCAAAAGGAACCAGTTCACATGATGGCTTAGCCTTGAACTCAGCATTTGGAACTTACGGTTTAGTGTATTGTGTGAACCAAAACACTGCACTCGGATAGAACTACCCTGCCCTCCTGGGAGGCTGAGCAGAAGATGGAAGGATTGCTGAGTTTTTGTAGAACACAAGCAAATTTTGCTCCATGGAATCACACACCTCTTTGCACAAAGAGAATGCTGGCCACACTCCCTGGCACTCCCAGGTATTTTTAATCCCTTTATTAGTAGTTTGTATCTAATGCCATCCCTTTTGCTGCTGAGTCCTAGAGAATGATTAAAGAAAATCTGTTCAATCTTGTCCAATTCTTGGACACTGCCTGGACAGGTCCCTGCAGTTTTCTTGGCAAGGTTTTTCAGAAGGGGTTTGCCATTGCCTCCTTCCTAGGGCTGAGAAAGAGTGACTGGCCCAGGGTCACCCAGCTGGCTTCATGCCTAAGGCGGGACTAGAACTTACTGTCTCCTGGTTTCTAGCCTGATGCCTTAACCACTTGCCCAAACTGGCACTCTAGAGCAGCCTTTCTCAACTTTTTGACCCTGGAGGAACCCTTGAAATATTTTTCAGGCCTTGGGGGACCCTCATTCAGGCTCAAGGATGGGCCAGAAGCTACAAAATTATTATCTTCATTTCGTGGGTAGACCTGTATATATGCATTCACAGTGTACTTAAGCTGAAAATAAAGAATGAAACGTACCTCTTTAATGTAGGGTTGCCCGAATTTGAAATAATCTTTAAAATAAATTGTGATCTCCCAGGGAACCCCTTGTGACCTCTCATGGAATCCTAGGGTGCCACGGAACGCTGGTGGAGAACCCATGATTTAAGGGGTTCCAAGCCTGAAATTATTTATTTCCCTCTACTGGAGAGGGTTCTAATTATGGGATGACTGTCTGCCCTGCTTCTGTCCAGCTTGTCAATTTTTTGGCTCCATTTGAACAATAACTGCCCAGAGCCTCCTTTTCGGGAGAGATGGGCAATGATAGAAATCTGAAATATAAATAAATAAAAATAAATAAATAGTGTTTTTTCTTTGCCCTAGCCTCTCTCTTAGTACTTGCTTGTTTGTGCAGATCACACTCAGGGTTTTATATTTGTGCTCTCTGACAATGCGACCAGGTTCTGAAATATTCAAACATTAGTAAGGGTGGGGTTTTTTAAGGGAGATAAATAGGCAATTTCCCTATTTCCCCTTTCTCATCACATCTCAATATTTGCTTCATTGAGAGGAGAGGGCACAGGACTATTTTGCAAAAATGAAATGGTTACGGTTTTAAATGGAGCAAAAGATATGGGTTAAACATGAGAATGCCATTAGGACAGCATGTGCACACTTTAAGCTTCATTACGAAGAAATGCATACATATTTTAAAGCCGCCCTGTTGCATAATAAGCAAGCCGCCTGGGAAATTCTTGTTCACTGCTCCCATTCCGGGAAGCAATTGACGATTTTGTGCTTCAAAATGCCCAATGCCTTGACTGAATTGGCTGAAAACTAGCTGGACTTACAAGTCCTTTTGGCCCAATCATTTATCTCACTTCACTTCACAATAGCTAAATTGCTTTGGATTCAAAACAATCTCCTTCAGGATAAGAAGGTATATCTTCTGGTGCTTTCTTTTCCTTTTTCAAATCTCCTTAGGCCACTGATAAAATACCCCCACCCTCCAAAAAGACACAGAAAGCAGAACGCACACACACACACACACACACACAACCCACCACCCTACTTTTTCTAGAATATTTTAAAGTTTAGATTCTTGCTGAAAATAGCTCAGCATTACTGGTACCCGGTTATGCTTGAGGACTGAAAATAAGAAGAGATTGCTTGGTATTTTACAGGATGAATAGAAAAAAAAAAGATACAATGGGGGTCGTTTCGGAGACAGCAAGGCAGTGTGATTGCAGCATTATCGTGCCATTTGGAGATATTTATGTAGTTCAGAATCATGGTGTTGAAGATGACAAAGCTTGGTAGGATGAAAAAATTCCCAAGCAACACCAAGGAATCCTGATGGTGCAGAACATAGCAGCCATTTCTAAGACAAAATCCACAGTTGGCTAATGTCTTTATTAGCACAAGTTGAAATAACATTCAAGAGTTGGGCTATCTGCCGAGGGGGTACAAAATATCAAGATGATGGCTGAAGCTGCGGGGGGGGGGGGGGGGGAGCTTCCACTGCATATTTGTGGCCACCATCTTGACTTTTTTTTACCCCCCCCCCCCCGGACACCCCTGTTCGAGGGTGTATGCTTTTGAGTTCACTTTTTGCCACAAATCCCAGCTACTGTCTATATGTGAGTTGTCACTGACTTCTTATAAAGTTATGCTGGTTTTTCCTCAATATTATTAGCCACCCCAATATATGAATTTGAGATGGGCAGCTGTAAAAATGGAAAGAATCCATCCATCCATCCATCTAAACAAAAAATCTAGGGGATGGAGAAGTTGGAATGCCCAAATAGACCAGATGTTGTAGTCCTCAGAAACCTGTTCAAACGTAGCCTTAGGAGTGAAGATTGCAAACTGAATGCAAGTGTTAGGACTACGGGTAAACAATATCAGGTTTCCCTTGGCGTTCTGAGAGAAAGAAAATGGATGTTCTCCCAAGCTGGTAGTCCCTAATCTGCTTTGAACAAAATACTCTGCTGCCTCTTCAGGTTGTATAAATCTTTCAACTTTTACTATTGATAGAGTGAACAAGACTCCTGTTCTGGCAGACAATGGAAATACTACTGCTACTACTACTAATCTGCTGCAATAAGATCACACAGACTGACTACAAACAACGACATGACAAAGGAGCAATACTGGGGCATTGGAATATCTGCAAGAAATACCACTTGCCTGCAAAGAATTTTTGGGACCACAAAACTTATTTATTTATCTATTTATTTGTCAAATATCTCTGCCACCCATCTCATACACGATGACTCTGGGCGGCTTACAAATAAAATAGCAGTCAGTAAAAAACAATCCAATATGAAATCAGCACCATATTGAATATTTATTTATTTATTTATTTATTTAATTATTCAAATTTTGCTACCGCCCATCTCCGCCAAAAGAGGGACTCTGGGCGGTTTACAATAAAATATGCTTAAATACCAATAAAAGATACTTCAATACCAATAAAGGATACTTAAATACCAATAAAGGATACTTAAATACCAATAAAAATATAAAAATATCAGATATAAAATGTGAAATTCAAGATGGGAATTGGATTTTGTACTTGGTGCAATCACTGTACCAGCCACCCCCCAAAATGGCTATCCCACCTCCCATCCCAAGCGAGGTGGCATATAATATAAAATAGACAAAGGAATAGAAAATGAAGAAGCTAGAGTGCTCTGGGACTTTAGAATTTTGAATAGATAAGCATCTGCCACCCAACACCCCAGACTTAACAATTGTTGATGAGAAAGAGAAAGAAGTCTGGATGGTGGACACTGCAATACCTTGAGACGGCAGGATAGAAAAGAAAGAACCGGAGAAAATCACAAAATATAAAGACCTGCAAACAGAAGTAGAACGACTGTGGCCAAAGAAAGCAAAAATAGTCCCAATAGTTATAGGTGCCTTGGGAGCAATCCCAAAACATCTGGAGCACCACCTGAACACCATCGGCATTGACAAAACCACCACCAGGCCATTGCAAAAGGCAGCTCTACTTGGAAAAAGCTCACATCCTGTGATGATACCCTTAACACCATCAGACAACAACATCTGCCTATCCCAGGTCCTTGGGAAGGACTCGGTAGGTGGACAAAAATGCCAAAACCAGTCTAAACATCTGGCTGACTGTGTGATCAACAATAATACTTTTGCAAACTTTCTCGCAGCACGACCAGAAAGCAATTTGGGAGTAAATAGTCAACGAGACCAAATTGTGTACCACTTACTTACTAGGGCTCTAAATGTGCCCTTCTTTTTGAAGATTACCCTCCTCTATCAATAGCCTTTGTGTCTTCAGAGGTAGTGGTGTGGGGGCAAGCTATCGTTTTCTTTGTCTGTGAAGCTTAGCTTATTTGTTTGGTCCAAAGATGGCTGTGCTGTTAGATAAAATGAAGCTGTTGCTTCAGTCGCAGATTTGGGGAGACAGCAAAAATAATGCTGAGAATACAGATGCAAGTCATAACCATTCCCTCTTATTCTTTCCCCTAAGAGCTGTCTTTAGAAGGAGTGGAGATGCAACATCATTAACGCTGTAGATCAACCCAACTGTCTAACCAGTTTGCTTTTGCATGTGGAATGGGTACAATGAGGAATCTACAGTAGCTGGCCAGTTCTAGTTCTCCAACTGGTGTCTTGGGTCAGAGATGAACACTCTTATTTCCATTGTTGTGTTTTTTAAATACTTACATTTTTAAAAATCCACTTTTTTTTTAAGGAATCTCATTCTGAGTGCTTTCCTTGACCTTCAGCAAAGAGTGCAAGAACATCTTTTGTTTTGATTTTCTTTTTTTTTTTTTAGGATGCCATATGCTTTAGATTAAGTAAAACAGTATTTTACCATCTGTCTTTGAGTTATAATGTAGCAGAACACAGGATGGCTGCAAACATCAATATACAAGCAGAAATCTTACGAAAATGTGACGGTGGAGGGGTGAAGATTGAGCAGATAAAGTCAGAATATCATGGCAGTTTTGAAATCCTAAATAATAAAGGGAAGATTACACCAGAAAAAGAACTGGAGGCAAATCCTCAGATGCAATTTCACTCACTAGACCATCTGATTTGGACTTCCCATGCTCAATCCATGTTATATTCCTCCGAGATGATCAAATTCCTATCTCATAAGACATGGATAGGCAAATGTTTTGGACGTCAATATCCACCCCCCCTTGCCATTGTCCATGCTAGCCATTAGTCTGAACTTTTTGACCCTGGAGGAACCCTTGAAATATCTTTCAGGCCTCAGGGAACCCCTGCCCATTCAGGCTCAAAGATAGGTCAGAAGTCACAAAATTATTATATTTGTTTCATGTGTAGGCCTGTAGATATGCATTAACAGTGTTCTTAAACTCAAAATAAAGAATGAAACTTACCTCTTTCGTGTGAAGTTGTCTGAATTTGAAATAATTTTTTAAATAAATCATGATCTCCCAGGGAACCCCTAGTGAACTCTTGTGGAACCCGAGCATGCCACGGAACCCTAGTTGAGAAGCCCTGGTCTGAACTCTAAAAGCACCTGGAGGATATCAGTTGTTCTAACATTTCCATCAGAGAATTTGCTATGCATCCTACAAACATCAGTATGGCATGCAAAGGAGTAGATGGCATGGGATGGAAAAGGGTGTGAAGACCAAGAAGCATTAAGGTGAGTATGGATTCCTCCTTCCTTCCTTCCTTCCTTCCTTCCTTCCTTCCTTCCTTCCTTCCTTCCTTCCTTCCTTCTCTCCTTCTCTTTCTCCATCAACATCACTTTGTGAAGAGCCAGAAAAAGTTTGATATGCCAATTTGCATCTCAACAATAGCTCCTCTCAATCTCCCACAATAATGGAGAATTCCTGAGAGATCACTTCAATGGATTTCATCTACAGGGGAGGAAAGCAACTTTCTAATGCAGAAATGAGTTGAAGGTCACACAAAACAAAAGGAAAAAAAAAGAATAGGGGAGGTAAGTAGGAAACATGCCATTCATAAATGAAGAAGGCAGTAGAATAAATTATTTCAAATTGGCCAAACTTCAGTTTTGGTACACTTTCCCTATAGAACTGAACATGCAAAATGGGGAGACTCTTAAGAAGTTGACATTGATAAAAGGAATTGTCCCCTATCTTTAGCCATATTTACAGAAGAAAGAAAAGGGAGGAAATCAAGCTGAATTTTTCTGGATGGGGATCTGAACAGCTTGCTTGACAAGAGCTTTAAAAATTAGGGCTGCCTGAAACTGAAGATATGTTCTGATGCCAGGCTACATAAGTATTTCCCAAAAAACTAGGACATGCATTGCTAATGAAGAGTTGCATTGGTTGCCCATTTGCTTCCAGGTCCAATTCAAGGCACTGGTTATCACCTTTAAAGCCCCACGTGGCTTGGGGCCTGGTTATTGGAAGGCCCGCCTTTCCCCAGTTACATCTACCCAGCCCACAGGAGTGGGGAGGCAGGGTATGTTTTGGGTCCCTTCTATGAGGGAACCACGAAAAAGGGCAAAGCCACTGAGCCACTATTCCTCTACCCTGCTCTGCTGTGCCATCTTGCTTAAAAGGATTTACAGAAAGGGGAAGGACAGCACACACAGTCTGTTTCATTTTGGTTCTGGAGAACTAACACCTCATTTATCAATGGGATTCATCACTAAGGAATAATCCATGTACTATGAGATATGCAGATGAAATGCACTCTCAGTGTTGCATTGCCTGAAGCTGTCTCAGCACGCAATCCGTCACATTAACAATCTCCTTGTAACTCAGCGCTACTCCGGCTGCTTCCAGAATCTCATCATTCTTGCTGTCTTCAGTGAAGTTCAGTCCTTCATGAGAGAAGCTTTTAAGAAGTTGAAGGTATTGAAGGTGGCAAAGGAAAGGAATGCCTGAAAACTTTATCTCATTTTTAAAAAAGAAAGTATGTATTTATTCATCACATCGCTATCTCACCTTTCCTCTAGGAGCTCAGGATAAACTACTTATTACTCCCATTCTGCTTCCAGTTTTACCCCTGCAAGAACAATCCTGTGAGGTGGGGTGGGTGAGAAAAAAAGACGGGTCCAAAGTTACCTAGTGTTGGGCCCAGCCCAAGAACGATCAAGAATCAGTCCAGCCAAACTTCAGTTCTTTATTTGCTAACACTGTGTAGACAGAATCTCGCCAGACTAAAGCTACTCTGGAGTCCTTGTGTTGGTGGGGGTGTTGTTCTCTCCTTACATACAGACACATAGAGGTAAACAACATTTACATACATTCAAAAGAGACAACAGAAAAACCAAAAGACCAGGACACCCCCTTGCCAGCAATCAACACCCAGATATGCAAAAATCAACACTAGGATTAACACCAGAGGAACCATCAAACAGCACAATACACCCCAATCAAGGAACTATTAACTCAGGCAATCAACCAAGCAGCAAACAACAGCCCAATCAAGGAACTCCCGAGGAGAGAACAACACCCCCACCAACACAAGCAGGGCAAGCCACAGTATATAAACTGAGAGCAAGGCCCACTCCCTCTTCGCACTGAAGGTGTTGCCTAGTCTGGCAATGAAACGTCTGCAAGGAAACAACAAGGCTCAGAGAGCACTAAGGACTCCACAGTTCAACCCTGAGCTACAAATATTCGCTTCAATTGGTAAAGCTACTCTACCTAACTTAAGAGGAAATAACCTGGGAGGGCTCTAGGGCGGGGCTATTCTGAACCTCTTGGTTTTCCCACAACTGCCCTCTGGACTATGTTTCCTCTTATCTCCTTCCACTTCTTGGGGAATGTGCTCCCTCCTTCCTGAGAACCACTGGCACTGCCGAAATCCACCATATCACCTCCTGCTTCGGAGACACATTCTATAGAAATCCACTCCTTACAGTTAATGTAACTCTTAAAGAAGCTACAGTTTTTGCAGGCCCACCACCTTAAGCAGGTAGTTGCTTTAATTAATAGCAGAGGTATTGTCATGAGTATGGATGCTGAGCAGGAGGAGGACCCTATCCAGGGGGGAAAATGCATGCGTAGTTTAGAGACTTTGAGCTGTCATTCAAAGAAACCCAGAACAGACCCGCCTTGAGTTTTGGGGTTTATCTGTCTGGGTTTTCCCATGCTTCTTGAGTTTGGTAGGATTTTCTGTATACAACAGCAGTAAATAAAACACTAGAGACTTTCTCCTCGTCGTGGCGTGGTCTTTGCTTAGTCAGGACATCAATCCTACCAAACTCAAGAAGCGTGGGAAATTTCTTTGAATGACAGCTCAAAGTCTCTGAACGATGCATGCGTTTCCCCCCCTGGATAGGGGCCTCCTCCTGCTCAGCATCTGTACTCATGACAGGTATGCTGAGCTCACATGAGTTACCTTCAAAGCACGCTCAATGTATATCCATGCTTTGAAAATTATACACATGTGCACACATTATACATAATGTTTTTTCAAAGGAGGCACATATAATTTATATACATAGATTAGACCTCTGTGAACTACATACTGAAATGCCTTATAGAGGGATCTCTTTTTTTTCCTACCTTACTTTGGAACATTATTCTTCAGCCTCCCCGCTTTCATTTCTTCTAATTCACACCCTCCCCAACATTCCATGATAAAACACCAAGCTAGCCTGGGGGGGGGGGTGATTTAAGTCATCTTGCAGTGAAAAGTAGCATGCCTTATCAAGTAAGAAGTTACCTACAAAAATGGAGTAATGAAAATCTAAGGTTATCCTTTTCAAATATGTCATTGGCTGTTGCTAAGACTTGCTGGGAGCCAATTTTACATGCTCTGCCTTACAATGAATTTGGGGATCAGTTATTGAAAAATAGTGGACCAGAATGGCATTATTTCTATCTCTCTGGCTCAAAGCTGTGTGTGTGTGCCCCTATTTGACACACAAACCCATCTCCTATGTCTTTTGGTTCTCCTGTAGCACTTGGAATATCTAGGTTGATATGAGTGAGCTTGATCAGTATGCTGAAGATTTAGGGACACATTAATTTGATTAGATTCTTGAACTGGGATCTTCAGTTGGAAAATAGCCAGCTTGGCAAAGTTGAAGATTTGGAATGAATCCAAGTCATTAGAATTACTTAATTCCAGATTTAAAAAAGCAACAGAGGACCTCACTTCTGGGTGTCTCAGTTTTAGGAATGGGTGATTTCTCAATCTTGGCAACTTGACGATGTGTGGACTTCAACTCCCAGAATTCCCCAGACAGCATCCTTGAGGGCCATATTCTTTGACACCAAACTCTATCCCAAGATTTGCAAAGTTTGATATGTAATGAATGGTTCTGAAAATGGGTGAAATGTTCCCTGCCTCTTTCTGAAGATTTCTGATGCAGCGAATGCTGAGAATGCCTCTTTATGAGAGCTGGGGATGACTATTAAAGACTCCAGCAACCTCTTTTTCTGGATGGAACTCAAGCTGACATCTGTACCATGCTATGCTCCACAAGGCCTTTAGCTGCTTTCAACTTGGCACGGTTTCGACATGATTCAGTAAATTTAGATTACTGGACGTTCTCTTTGAAATGACAGCCATTATGTGCCCTAGAGAAAAGAAAAGGCAGATGGGGGAAGGAGAATGAGATGAAAGGCAATCCTCTTCCTTTATGTTATCATTTGGTGTCCCCATGATTTCTCCTTTTCTTTTTGAGACCAAAGAGGAGATGCAGTTGGGAGCAAATGGGGAATTATTTGAAATGCTTCTGGTGTGTGAGATAAGCACTGAGTCTCTACAGAAGTGTTTCTCAACCTTGGCAACTTTCAGATGTGTGGACTTCAACTCCCAGAATTCCCTAGCCAGCCATGCTGGCTGGGGAATTCTGGGAGTTGAAGTCCACACATCTGAAAGTTGCCAAGTTGAGAAGCACTACTCTACAAGCACCTTGGTGGTGGGATTATCATAGGCATGGTGGAACTTGTTTTTTCTTTTCTTCCCTCCTCCAAGTGTTCTGTCACCTCTCTGGCCTCCGGTACTTCAATTAAATCCCAAGAAGGACATCCAGAGGAACCTCCTCCTTTTTGGTCTTTCCAAATGGAGAAGTTCATATGTTTTCCAGATTTATTTCCAAGGAGAAGACAATTTGGTGAAAATTCTCCTAGGTGGAGCGTCATGTCCTTGTACTAATTTAGCGATGGGGTGGTCAACTGCTATCTGTGAACATCCTGTTCTCCATTTGTACAGTGCTTTCTTTGCTGAGATACAGCTTCTCTGCCTTCCCCTGTTTCCATGAAATTCTCAAGAATTTCATATTTTTTTCTCAGACTGGGGCTGTGTGTACCTTGAGAGGCTTCAGGAAAGATGAGTAATGGAAAACAAACCGTCAGCAGTAGCATGCCCTTTGCCACCCCCAACGATAAAGTCAACTCAAAAATGCCATTAAGAGAAATTTGAGAGAAATTCTCAAGTATCTTGAGAATAAGGATTCAGAGAAGGAAAGGAACCCAGAAGCCTATTTGGATGGGGTGGAGGAAGTTCTGCAAAATTGTAAGGCAGGTTTCATCACAACATCAATAGATTGGTTGATGTGTTTTTGGGGGGAGGGAAGTTGATTTAGAACTTTATATATTTTCTTCTTTTATTAGTATAAGGAGAAGGAGCAATTATGTGTAGTGATTTATGTATATGTGTTAATGGAATGAATTATGGAAATAATGTGATCTTGGTTTGATTTAGAAAAGGGTTTGATTATGTAAACTGCTGTATATTCTTGTTGTTGAAAGTTGGAAGTCACTTCTTTATGTCATTCTAAAAAAAATCTTTTTCTTGTGTTCTGCACTTTTTATTTTTATTTTTTATTTTTTTTTGTTTTGTACTTTTTTCTTGCTTTCTTGTAGTTTTTATCTTTGTTTTAAACTCAATAAAATTCTTTATTGAAAAATAAAAAAAATAGATTGGTTGATGGAGGATGTGCCATCAACTTGGTGTCAACTCTTCATAACCACATAGATTTTCTCCAGGACAATTTGTTCCCAACTTAGTCCTTTAGGTCTTCCAACTGTGCACCCATCTCCTATAATTGCATCCATCCACTCTGCTGGTTATCTTCTCTTTTCTTCCACCTTTCCCAGCATTATAGACTTTTCCTGAGAGCTAGACCTTGGCATCTTATGTCCAAAGTATGATGATTTGAATTTGATTGGGTGGGTCCTGAATGAGGCCTCCAGGTTGATTTATGCAATGATCCATTTATTTGTTTTCTTGGCTATCTATGGTATTCTCAAGAGTCTTCCCCAACACCAAAGTTCAAAAGCATCAATACTTTTTCCATCCTGCTTTTTCATAATGCTTTTCCAGCATTAAAAGAAAAAGCTCTTTATTTGCTTATTGGCTCATTATGGGGAGATATCAACTTTATAACAACATACTTTTAGTTGGGGTTCTCTGGCCTTAGGAAGATCAGTACTAAAGTATTGCAAAAAAGGGGATCTCTACTTTAGAATTCATCTTTCTAAACCTGGAGAACCCAAACTAAAAGTTTGTAAAATGAACCTGGCTTACTGTTTGTTTGTTTGTTTGTTTATGTATTTATGTATTTATTCATCAAATTTATGTGGCTGCCCATCTCATGAAAAGGGTGGTGTACAACAAGACAGTTAATATACAGTATACAGTTAATATACAGTATATAAAAAAACAATTATTATTAAAATATATTTTTAAAAAAATCATAAAGGCTAAGAGAGAACAGCAGATGTTAATAAGCCACCTCAATACTTCACCAGTCCCCTGGGACCCCCAGGCCTGATGGCATAACCAGGTTTTGAGGGACTTCTGGAAAATCAACAGGGAGAGAGCCAACCTTGCTTTGGATCTGTTACCCCAAGAGATCTTTAACTTTCAAAGTGTTCTTCAAGAGGGCTTGATGAAAGTCCTTCTTCAAATTGCACGGAGAAAAAGAAAACAAGGCAATATTGGGTTGTGTGTGTCAGGGTGGGGAAAATGCACATCCACAAACATAATTGGTGGCCTCGGTTTTCTTAATCAAACTACCGACCCACCTTGATGTCAGAAGGTTTTCTAAACTGCAGGGCTGGGCCGAGGTTGCAGAAGCAGAAGGCTCTAATGGCTTGTTCCTGCCCCATTAAGCTGCATTAGCCATCCATTTGGGAGCTAATAAAATAAAACATCATTTTCAGCCCACCAGATGTTGATGAATAAACTGGTGCTAAATCAGTGGCAATAAAGCAATATCAGGGTCAGGAGTCAATGATCTGCCGCAGAAAAACGCAATGCGTCTGAGAAAGGAAATCCGCTGGCATTGTGGGTGGCTCTCCGTGCCATCAAGAATGGTCTGCCATGCTTCGCTGGAGTTTAATTTAAAAAAGAAGAGGCACTGGAGTCTCAATTATGCGTAAGTGCTGAAAAGCCAAACTGTTGCAAATGCTTCAACCTAATTTACCGGTCCCTTTGAGGATGTCTATTTCTTGAGTTCTTTTTATGGGTCATCACCATTCCCCACCAATGCCTTTTCCCGTGGACACGGAACTCCCCCCTGGACCCTCCCAGCTGGAAAAATACCCTCTTGAAAACAGTTTTCTCTCTGCCAGTGGCTGGGCTGCTTGAACAACCCATTAAAAATCCATTGGACGGGTCTAAGTTCTCTCATTCTTGTTCGCAAACTCCTTCAGAAACTTGATAAAAGTTTGTTGCTGTTGTTTTTAAATTTAAAGGCTGGAGAAATCGTTTCGGCCCAGATCGCAGGTTTGACAAGCTAACTGGCATTTAGCTTAGAAAGGGGCACAGGAGAGATAAGGAGAGGATCAAGCAAACTCTATCATCGGTTCTTAGTTACATGATTGTCTTCCGATCACACAGGTTGAACCCAGAGAATGTGGGAGAAAAGCACTTTTACTCTTACACCCTATTACTCCCCCCCCCCCAATTTTAGACAGCTGGAATTGTTGCCAACTGATGACAGTCAAGAAGTGTTGATCTCTCCAGTGATTAAATTAGATTAGATTAGATTTAGATGACATTCTGGGTTTACAGCCCCTTTCCCCTTAAATGTCTGCATTACATTTACTTCAGCTATGGAGCAAATAATTAATATACTCTCTTTGTCCCTGCCTGTGCACCCCCCACCCCATTCCCAATTCAAGAACTGCTGCTGCATTCGCAGTATGTTAATATAAAGAGAGATGCTTCAGTTAGCCCTCTGAGGTAGTCCATACAAAAAGCACAACCAGGAGTACTAGCTCTACCTTTACTGTAAGGTTACACTAACAGAACCTTGCAAGATTGAAAGTCTTTCTCCCCTCCTTTCCTTTTACTCCCCAAAAAACTAGGGACGGTCCCTTCTGAAACGCTTCCCACGCCCCCTCTCCTTCTGTGGGCTGAGAAATCTTTTACATGCCGGTCGTTTCATCTGCGGCTCTTCTTCCTGCCTCCCAAGGTCATTCCCACAGACCCTTACAGCTTGCCAATCCTGATTGGATTAAAAACTAGAGGAGTATTCCGAGCATGTGCAGTTTTCCATCTGAAATGCATTTCAGTCACTGCCTCATCCTGGCCATGGGAATAAAATGAGAGTTCTTTCTCCTGCACGGGTTTCTTGGGGAAAAAGAACCATTTAGTAGCTGTAAGGATAACATTTGTAGAAGCAGAAGGGCAACTGTACTTCACTGCTCTGTTCCTGGGTATGGAGTGAAGGAGAAATAATATACTGGTCTATGACCATAATATGGATTGAGAGACAGAGGAGGAGGAGGAGGAGGAGGGATCTCCTTTTTGTCATCTGTCCATTATTGGCCATTTTCTGGCTGATTCTCTGAGGATCTCTTGACCTGTGGTGTTTTGGATCTCAGGGCTGAGGCTCTTCTCAACCTGCATCCTTAAATGTCTTAGCTACTTGCATAAATGACCAAGCAGCCATTTGTTGATATCTTCTGACCTTCCGGTTCCTTGAGGTTCATCCAAAACTTACACAGTAGCATTTACATTTACTGTTTGCCTCGGTTGTTAATGCTTGCACACGTGGGTGTCCATGAAACACCATCATGCTTATGGGTAGCAACACATTTATAGTGTAAGGAACTCTTACTCTTGAAGATTATTTTGATTTTGCCACCCACTTTCCCCCATTCTTTCTCAAAGTCCCTTTCAAACATGTCAAGGCATCATGGAAATGTTTCTGTCCTGAATGACTGGAAATGTTAAATCTCTCTGTTCTCTTCTGCCACATCACCTTTCAAGCTGGCATTTAGAGACTTTGCCTCTTGACTTTAGATTTGTTAATGGAATCCAAGAATTTTTGATGATCTTCCACTCAACACTTAGGAAGAAAGTGATGTGGCAAAAAACAAGGAGGTGAAAGGAGATCTATATTATAGGTGCATATTTGGGGACACCCTTGGTGCTTAAGTGTCAGGGTCAGTCTCGCTTCGCAATAAGGCACGGACTCACTTAATAGGTATTAAGGATTTCCGGTTTATTGGAATGGTGGCTGACAGAACGAAAAAGGGGAACGGGGGTGCGGTGGTGAGGCGCCCTGTTTATACCCTCTTGCGGGGTCCCGTGCTCCTCCACCCTTCATTGTCCCCAATCCCTCTTGATGGGCTCTTTGATGGCTGTGTGGGCGTTTTCCCGGTGTCTTTTCTTGTCTTCTTGGTTCCGGTGTGTCCTCCAGGGCACCAGGTGCGGCTTATCGCTGCTTATCTGAAGCCCTTCTTTTCAGCTGTATATGAGTCCATGGGTGTGGGTGCTTTGGGTGCTTGGATTAAGCACTGTTTTAATTATCTCCTTCCCCTTTTCCTTAATGATCATGATCCACGTTGTGAGGCTCTTTGTGCCTTGCAACGGGGTCATGACATTAAGTTTTAAAGATCTCACTCTGCCACCTCTTTCTTATCCTTCGGAGCCATAGTTTATGAGCATTTCTGAATCAGGGCCATAAAGGGGGAGAACTGTGCTGTCCTTGGATCTCCCTTCAAAGAGGAAACACAAAGGCAGTAATGAAATAATGAAGTAAAGAGAGGCTTTAAACAGGTCCGGGGTACTCATCCGTAGGGCCTGAAGTCCCAGTCTCGTTGCATAACCAAATGTTGACTTTTTCTTCTTGTTCTTTAAAGAATGTAATCCTTTTCTCTTGTTGTGCTTATGAAGGGTTGAGGCAACTGTCCTATCTTCTGAGCCAGGCTTGGTATTTTCCTTCTGGCATACAAGGTGTTAAACAACTTAGGATACCTAGCAGACCACTTTCTTTGCTGCAGACCCAGGTGAACACTAGGATTGTCAGAGGAAGTCTCAGTGCAAGCATGACAATTTAGAAACTGGCTGTGTTTGTGCAACATGCTTAACCAGGTCAGGTCAAGACCTGGCACATCTGTTCATGCAATACATCGGCTTGGTTAGTGTTAAACTTGGCTTGGGTTTTTTAGAAGCTTGTTGTGTTGTGCAAAACCAACCCGTTGGGTTCACTTATGGTTCAATGGATTTTGTAAAACCAGAAAAATGGTTAAATCAGCAGCAAGATTAATTGTGTTGTTTGAACTCAGCTGCTATGTTTATGTGGCATGCATGCCCATCATTAATTGAATTACGGTTTGTGGAATTCTGAATGCCCTGGGTTTGCAAGGCTCAGAGAATCATAGAGTGACCATGGATTGGCTGCCAATTTGTGAATGAAGGGCTTGCTATGGCAAGGCGGGTGAGGCTACTTAACTGAACTGGGAGGGCTGGCAAGGAGCAATACAGTAAAAAAAAATTGGAAGGAGGCCAATGGGATGATGAAGTGTGGGTATCTCCAGCTGAAGCCACCGCCCCACTGTAAATGCAGCTGCTGCATATAAGTCTGAGTTGACGTTATAGCCAGCATCAGGAACTCTTGCACCATCCCAATTCCTGCAGAATCTAGCCAACAAATCTAATGGCTGCACCAAAACACAGACATCACATCACATCACTTCAAAGGAGAAAACAAGTTACAGCATAAGAAGAACTATTAGCAAGCTTAATTCTGAACACATTTAGCCTTACTGAGCTCCCTCCAGTGCACCCCTGTTTGGCCCAATACATAAGGCTCCAATGTGGTGGGGTTCCTTCCCGATTCAGTCTTTTAAGCAAGGATTCATCTCAGCATTACTTCCAGGAAGTCTTTCACACTGGAAGCATCTTCTCTCTGGAACATTCTTTCCCAGTCTGAAACTTATCAGGGACTTCTGCTCCTACCTTTAAATGCCTTTTACTTTACCAGCTGCCTTAAGATGGTGACATGCAAAGCAACCTCTAACTTTATCACATGAAACAACAATAACAAAACAAAACAAAAATATCTATCTGCTGGTTTGCTAAACTGGAAAACCTGCTTCCACCTTCTGCTGGTCTCCGGCCAGCGAGGGCAAAATTTGCAGGTTAACAGACAGGCGCTTGGTGCTTCTGTTACAATGCTCTAACATGGTGTTTTGTTTTAATTAATGTTAAAATGCAGTTAAAAAGCCCTAGATGGATGAAGCTTGTTGTTCTTTTTCTTCGGTGATGCTCACTAAGGCCCTTCACCGCAGCCTGTCTGGCATGGGGCCCACATGTCACAAACGTAGCACATTTATTGATTGTTCTCAGAAATAAAAGTTGGAAGGAATTCAAAGTCTCCAACTATGAGCAGTCTCTGCTGTTGCAGGAACAGGATAAGTGATGTCCACTGCCTGATATAATTTTGCAGCTGAGATTTGTGCATTTTAACGAGAGCCCATAAAGCAAAACATTACGGCGTTTGGTAGATCTGCTTTTCTTGACCTTTCAGGAAGTTGGGGAGGGAGTGGGGAATGCTTCAAAAGATTTCACCAATTTTCTTCTCTTCTTCTCACATGTTGTGCCAAGCTCTGCAAGGCTTTTATGAAAAGGAAAAAAGGAAAACACAATGCAACAAGCACAAATATTTGACTCGGAGGCAAATCTTGCTTTGTCCCCCTTCATCTCATCTTCCCTCCCAGGAAACTAAGTGCTGCAGAATTTTTTTCTGACATGGCTTCTGTCATTGATTTGGGTCTTCTGCAAATGCAGGGAAGGAGAAGAGTTCGCATTGCCTCCACAGGTCTTTAGCTTGGGCTTAGACATGCTTGAGAAACATGGCTATTAATTGATTCTAAACTAGCGCCGTGCCAAAAATGTCTTCTGCAATGTGGACATGACCACTTTCTTTCATGTAAATGGAGAAGAAAAAGCTTTCAAATCTTTTGCTTGGAGCAGAAGAAAATTGGAGGGTGGGGGGAGATTCCCAGAGGTGAAAAGCGCAATGAAACCAGGCCCCCGTGCTGTTGGAGAAGTCTATCTACCCCCAAGAGAATATTCAACATCCTTTCTATTCCCCTTGAAAAGACGAGTTCTGTCCTATTTTTGAACTTTCAATCCAGGGGGGAAAAACATCAATGAGAATAAAGGAAACAAGGGAGGTTTAAATGCTGTGTTCCCTTTCTGTCATTTTCTATTCTTCAGCTGCACAGTTCCTCGGCAGGAACAGCTGGTTTGGCCCAAGTCACCCGAATATTGGGTTGAAGTTCAAGGAGAAAACAAGAGATACGGTAGCTGAAAGGGGAAACTTATTAGCCATCCTGTCAAAATCTGCAATGCTGACAGATAAGAATTGACTAGAGCATGCCAGTCAACCGTGAGGGATTTTAAAAACCGGTGTAGAGAAAACGATGATTATTCACCAAGACTAAATCTATCAGATCGGAGCTGCAAAAAATGGAAGAACTATTAGATTGGATCAAGAAGTGGGAGGTATTTGTACCTCTTTGCTATTGTCCAACGTTTATCTGCAGTCTTCCAGATTTGGTCTCTCTTGCCAAAGCCACTCTGTAGAACTCTTGGCCTTTCTGAAGGCCACATCTTCATCTAAAGCAGGGTTTCTCAACCAGGGAAAGCTGATTGAACTTTGAATAACCAGGTTTAGCAGGTTGTGTGAACCCAGCATCTGGTTTCCTGAGGGTTAGAAGTGCAGGCAGGGTTTCTCCACCAGGGTTCCATGGCACCCTTGGGTTCTTCACAAGGTCACTAGGGGTTCCCTGGGAGATCACGATTTATTTAAAAAATTATTTCAAATCCGGGCAACTTCACATTAAAGAGGTATGCTTCATCTTTATTTTTAGTTTAAGAACACTGTTGATGCAGATCAACAGGCCTACCCATGAAACCAATATAATGATTTTGTAACCGCTGCCCTATTTTGAATGGGCAGGGGTTCCTTCTCCGAGGCCTGAAAGATATTTCAAGGGTTCCTCTGGGGTCAAAAGGTTGAGGAAGGCTGCTCTAAAGACAGAAGGGCATGGTTCATCGCAACAGCTCCTATCCTCCCACCACAAATACTGCATAGCAATTGTAAACTGGTAAGACAGTAAGAAACCTTTCCATTCAATATTTTTGGTATTAGCCTCAGATCACTTTGCCCAAGTCTGAATTAAGGATCTGCAGAAGCAAGTATCCATATTTACCTTCTAGGCTTTCCAGAGTCAGAAGGACATTAATGAGAAGCCATTATCAGCTCCTGTCAAGACTTCCTTTCTTTTTTCTTTTTAAATTATTTTTGTCTCATATTAATTCTCGAAGTAGGAACCTGAGAGGAGATGTGGGCTATGTCCCTTCATTTCTTCCCTGGTATTCTGAATACTGTAAAACATGGCTGTGCAATTTTTATCTCCCCACAATCCCCCAAAAGGCTTTATCTATAGTCCTCTGGCTCCCTTCTCAGCTGATATTTTTAAAGGAGTTTAAATTAAATGGAGTCATTCTAAGACCAGTTAAGACAGGAGTGGGTGGATAAATTGAGAAGGTCACTTGATGAAAAATCATGGGTGGACTTTATTGGCAGCCTGGAATATGACACAAGACGAACAACCAACTCTTTACACACACACACACACACAAAGCCCAACCTGCCTCATGCTGTGAAGACATTATCATTTCAGAGCTGAGGCCTTGAGAACGCCAAAATCTCATCAAGTTATCGGAAAATTCACTGGGCTCTTTTAATCTAGGATAGTGCTAGGCGTGGTTTCTAGGAGCTTTGGACAAGCAGTAGCTGTTTTTGGAGTGCCTCATTTATCCATCTTAACATTTGGGGGTCTGTGGGAAAACTCAATTACCTGAGGCTTCCCAGAGTCCCAGGTATACTCTGTTTTCTTGGGATACACATCCAAAGGTATTCCAGGCATTAGGAAGAGGGGCTTCCAGCAAAATCCCCCTGCTGCCAAGTGAACAGGAAAAGGCTGGGGGGAGGGGATTTAGAAGAAAACCAAAGCTAAGAAGGATATCATGAATGCTGGGATGGGAGACCACCAGAAACCCAGTCCTATACCCTTGGAAGTTTCATGATGGAAGAAAGATGCAGTATATATGCACCAGAATACCATACCACCTTTTTTGGTGAGAACAAATGGGATCTGCAACAAAGTGTGTTAGATAGCCGGGTTGTATTTCTGAATACATCATTCCACCCTCTCCAGTTTTCCATTTCCCATCTCAACCAGGCTGTGGACCAGGCCCAAGAGTCTTCAGCCCTTGTTGAGCAGATTCTCTGTCTCTGTCAGCCCTATCAGGCAGACCAGGCCAAGAAATGAAAGATGAAAATCTACTTTTATTTAGATTGGCTATAGTAATGTAATCTTGAATTGTGGCAAGTTCTTAGTGGTATGGGGATACCAAGTCATCTTGTCTGCCTCCTGAGGAATCTGTATAACGACCAAGTAGCAACAGTAAGAACAGACCACGGAACAACGGACTGGTTTGAGGTTGGGAAAGGAGTACGGCAGGGCTGTATCCTCTCAGCCTACCTATTCAACTTGTACGCAGAACACATCATGCGACATGCTGGGCTTGAGGAATCCAAGGCTGGAGTTAAAATCTCTGGAAGAAACATTAACAATCTCAGATATGCAGATGATACCACTTTGATGGCTGAAAGTGAAGAGGAACTGAGGAGCCTTATGATGAAGGTGAAAGAAGGAAGTGCAAAAGCTGGCTTGCAGCTAAACCTCAAAAAAACCAAGATTATGGCAACCAGCTTGATTGATAACTGGCAAATAGAGGGAGAAAATGTAGAAGCAGTGAAAGACTTTGTATTCCTAGGTGCAAAGATTACTGCAGATGCTGACTGCAGTCAGGAAATCAGAAGACGCTTAATCCTTGGAAGAAGAGCAATGACCAATCTCGATAAAATAGTTAAGAGCAGAGACCTCACACTGACAACAAAGGTCCGCATAGTCAAAGCAATGGCGTTCCCCGTAGTAACATATGGCTGCGAGAGCTGGACCATAAGGAAGGCTGAGCGAAGGAAGATGGATGCTTTTGAACTGTGGTGTTGGAGGAAAATTCTGAGAGTGCCTTGGACTGCAGGAAGATCAAACCAGTCCATCCTCCAGGAAACAAAGCCAGACTGCTCACTGGAGGGAATGATATTAAAGGCAAAACTGAAATACTTTGGCCACATAATGAGAAGACAGGACACCCTGGAGAAGATGCTGATGCTGGGAAGAGTGGAGGGCAAAAGGAAGAGGGGCCGACCAAGGGCAAGGTGGATGGATGGTATTCTAGAGGTGACGGACTCGTCCCTGGGGGAGCTGGGGGTGTTGACGACCGACAGGAGGCTCTGGCGTGGGCTGGTCCATGAAGTCACGAAGAGTCGGAAGCAACTAAACGAATAAACAACAACAGTGTAATCTTGCAGGTCTGATTGTGCTTCCCCTCCTCTCTCTTTTATGTTCACGTGAATTAAGGGGCTGTCTGTCTGAGATGCTTTCATAATCCTTCCCCATCGTTTGGACTTAAGCAAGCTTTCCTTTTTGTTGCTTGGGTAATGGGTCTTCCCTCTCTCCATCAAGGTCATCCTCTTGACTCTCTACATCCTTGTTTTTCATTTCCCCTTACTTTTCCCTCTATGTCTCCAAATCCTGGGCATTCCCAAAGCATCCTAATATCTCCTTGTGTATGAATGGTGTTATTTTGGCCCCACAGTGACTGGTCCTGCGGACCCAGAAGTGGGCAGATGTATGTCTGTGTGTTCCTAATGCAACCGATACAGCTCTGTGCTATTAGCTTCTAGAGTTCCACAGATACTATCCACATACTTTCAACGTTGGTCTTCCCAGACCTTCAAATCCAGCAAGGTTGCTTAAATCCGCCTTCCCCAACCTGATTGTTCTTCAGATACGTGGGCCCTCAAATGCTTGCCAATGGCTGTACCAGATGGAAAATTCTGGGAGTTGGGATTCACTTGGAGAAGGTCTAAGCTGTGGAAGATTGGGTGAAAAGGAAGGAACCCGATCTGTGTTGTACAAAGGAGAAGGGGTGTGGCTGCTATGGAGTCTTTAGGATAGGACAGTTCTGCCTAGAAAGGCTTTCGCTGACCCTCTGTTTTGAAAACTGTTCCTGATACGGTTCTTCCAAAGATCTTCCAAAGAAGTAGAGACTGAAGATTGAGTTGGCTTGTGTGTTTTCTGCACAAATGAGTTTCCTCTTGATGCAGCTGCTAAATAACTTTCGGTGGGAGATTCTAATAGTTTCCAGGCATGTTTGTTTAATGGTTTGGCTTCGTGGACCAGAAATCTCTTTTATGTCACTGCTCAATAGGGCAAGCATTTGGGTCTGTGCTATGCTGCTCTTTATACCAGCTTGGCTCCCTGCAGGGGATAATTCCATGTCATTCCGCAGTATGGTAAACATCCAGACTGATGGAGTCAAAGATGGAGAGGACTGTTTTCCCGCAACACTTTCTGAGCAGTTAAATCCAGGGAGGCTGGAGTGAAGAGAAGCATGGGGCAAATTCAAATCTCTAATAAAACACAAGGACATCTCAACACTTAAACATTTCCCATGGCATTGAAATCAGTGCCAGGCACAGGGATAAAAAATTCTCCTGAATTTAGCCCTCTCCCACTCTCATTCATATTGATGAAAAATAATTTGCTTTAATATTGTATTTCGGAGGAAAAGAGAGAGGGGGGGTGGGTTTGGAGTTCTCATGGGTGGGGCATTCTTGTTTAGGAGATTAAGAGGTGGCTGTGGAGTATGTGCATCTTTTGGGGTATAATCTGTTGGGTTTCCCACACACTGGTTCCCACACATTGGGTTTCCCATAGATTGATTCAATCCCACTTGTACCTGTCATGGAGAAATCTTCTCTTGGGCATTCTTCAGAAAGGGAGATATGAATAACCAAGGAGGCTGAAGAAGCCTGGGAAGATGTGGCATGGAGAACAACGAAGAGAGTTCTCTGCCACCTCCAAAGCTCCACCAGGAGAAACTCAAGAGAAATTCTCAAGAGGAGCAACAAGAATATTACACTGTGAACTGGATGGGACCGAGTGGAGTCTTTACTTCAATCCCTACTGTATTTAAACATTTGTGTAACTTCCTCTGGATAACATCCACCCTTCAATCATGAAGGAGTTGCAGGATTTATGAGATCTGTTCTCCTTTTTATCTTTTCTCCATTTGTCCATGTTTAATTTTTTTAAAAAATGAATCTACAGATCAATGATAGATATATGTAAGCTGAACCCCAGCTTCAACCCTTCTGTCTGGTCTCAGTGGTGGATATTCCCATCAATCCATGACCCCAGTTAAATTAAAAATAAAGAGTGTTGTCAGATCTGGAAAAGTAGTGATTTCAGTTGTCATTTCTTATTAGCTCTGCTGCTCACCCAACTTCAAGGAGTGGGTGAAATATTTAAAAGAGGATGGTGTGCTCAGTCAGAGACCAGCAGGAGAAGCAACAGAATTGTTGGCCAGAGAGGTCACTGGGCAAGTTCACTTTCTGCTTTCCTACCACGTCTTCCTCAGCTAAATATTAGGAAAGCTATCCGGGTGAATACAAAGATCCCAGATTTACAGCAAAATGTCATGTGTGTTTTCAATAGAAATCATTAGCCTAAGGCACCCTGTTTGTGGAATGACATGCTTGGGGAATGTTCAGAAATGGCACAAAGTCAAACAGAGTTTACTGGGAGTGAAATCCAGTTCTTGAGGCCCTCAGGTTGATGACGAAGCTTTGTACCAACTTCTCCAAAATGATAGAGAGAACTGTGGCCTGTGTGTGCTGAGTACAAGGACATCCAGGCTAAGACGTTGGCAACGAATTCAGGAGATCAGAAGTTGTGTGATCTTCTGTGGTGACCCCACTTGTTCTCAGAATTTGCACTAGCGCAGACCCAACCACTGAGATTGATCACAGCTACCAGATAAGGGGTGCAAAAATCCAGATGACCACTAGGTGGGAGGAAAGAATTAGAGTCTGTGCAGCCTCTAGTGGTCATCCAAAGTTTTGCAGCTCCAATCTGGTTGTTCTCCATACAAAAATCATGGAGTATGGCTTAACTATGTCTCCCACCAACAGTGGTCTGATCAATAAACTATAGTTTAATGAAATCTGCGAGTCTAGTCAATATGCGGTCTAGGAGAGCCCTCCTTACAATGGAAATCTTCTAGGAGCTATTAAAACAATGAGAGATCTCAGGACTTCCCCTTACACCAAAATCAAGCGAGTCAAAAGCAGCTTTGTTGGAATTTTAGCCTAGATGGAACCTGGTCTGAGGCAGATTGGCAGATATTTGAAAGGAGCAATTGTTTTCTTGTGCATGTTGATTAACTGAGGGTCTGGCCCCAAAATATGGATGACATTTGAAGGAAACGATGGTTAGTTTCCCCACCTCCATTGCGTAAATCCCGTTTCTCTCTCCCACTCCCCATTTGTCTAACCTAACCTACTCTTCCAACTACCTTTTTGAGACTCTTCTCCAAGTCTCTGCCTTTCAAGCTGAGCTGAGTCTTTGGAGCCTAGAGATTGCCCTTTTATCAGACAGGCAGAAAGATATATTTAAAAATCACTAGTCTGTTTGCTAATTACCTCAGGGAGCTGCAGGAAACGGAAGCTTTTATAGTCTAATCAGCAGAAAAGTTTCGTGTTCTTCTGGAATTTTGCTGAGACTGAAAAATCTTTTTTTTTACCCCCCCCCCTTCTTCTTCTTCTTCTTCTTCTTTTTCTTTTTTTTAAATATTTATAAAGAAAAAAGCTCACAAGATTTTGCCATTCTCTGAACATCCTCAAAAAACATTGCACACACAACACACACTCACATCCACCGTTTTCTGATGTGGGTTCCCCTTTGTCCTGATTTCCCCAAGTGATGGATCTCCTTCTCTTCAAAGGAATATTCTCCTTCAAGGCAGAATCTCTGCTTTACTTTTTTGCAGAAATGGTATCTACTTTTGTTGATTCTTGTCCATCTTCTGGTAGGGCTAGGAAAGGTTCTTCTTTGGAAAACTAGAGAGATGCAGCTAGTCACAATGCTCTTCTTGATTAATACCAGGATGAAGTTTGCCTTCTGATAGCTTAGGACTGAGAAGCTTGCTTATTTATTGAGTTATTTATTCATTCATTCATTCAATTTGTCCCTGCCCATCTCCTCCCATCGGAGGACTCTGGGCGGTTCACAATAATCGATTAAAACAACCACCGTACAATAAAATAAAACACACCAATATAAAATTATTCTAATAAATAAATAAATATAAATAAGAATTTTAAAAAAGTATTTGATGGTTGATACTCGCTCACTGAAATATTAACTGATTCTCTGTTCCAGCTCTCTGGAGTTTTGAGGATGTTAGGAAAATCTTCTCAAAGCCGACATACAATACACCATTCTGTTCTTTCTTAGTAGAAGGGCTGTCACAGCCACCAATGCCCTATTTGCCATCAAAGAATGAAACTCCGTTCTTCTTTTCTTTGTCTACCTTTGTCTCCTGAGCAATGTTCAAATACAAAGAAGTAGGTGTCCTTATGCTGTGTAGGGAGAAGGTCCATTTGAAACAAAACTGCAGGTTAGGAAAAGCATAGCTGTGATTTGATGGGCACCATGAGAAGACTCTTATCAAAATAGCTTCTACGGTGGATGTGGCCAGTCTGAGAACATTTATCAGACAATCAAGAGGTGACAATGGTACACTGGAAGAGCATCTGAAGCACCATGGTTCCCATCTTTGGTCTGGAGAATATTTTATTTGGGGTAGCTTTCAAGAACAGTTGAGACTCTTCTGTGATAACCTGGACCCGTAGGTTTCCTCCTAGGGAAACCAGATTCAGGGGAAATCTGGGGGAAACATTTCAGGGAATGATTTTAGCATACCAAGAAAGGAAGAGAAAGGAAGAGAAAAAGTAAACCCCACATGAGAAACACTTTTCTCTTTGTATAAAATAGGATCCTTAATTAGTTCCAAACCACTGCTTTGAAAGCTTTTGTCCCCCTGTTCCTCTTAAGAGTGGCTTGGTGCTTGTTGTTGTTGTTTATTTGTTTAGTCGCTTCCGACTCTTTGTGACTTCATGGACAAGCCCACGCCAGAGCTTCCTGTCGGTCGTCAACACCCGCAGCTCCCCCAGGGATGAGTCCGTCACCTCTAGAATATCATCCATCCATCTTGCCCTTGGTCGGCCCCTCTTCCTTTTGCCTTCCTCTCTCCCTAGCATCAGCGTCTTCTCCAGGGTGTCCTGTCTTCTCATTATGTGGCCAAAGTACTTCAGTTTTGCCTTTAATATCATTCCCGCAAGTGAGCAGTCTGGCTTTATTTCCTGGAGGATGGACTGGTCTGCTCTTCTTGCAGTCCAAGGCACTCTCAGAATTTTCCTCCAATGCCACAGTTCAGAAGCATCTAACTTCCTTCGCTCAGCCTTCCTTATGGTCCAGCTCTCGCAGCCATATGTTACTACAGGGAACACCATTGCTTTAACTATGCGGGCCTTTGTTGTCAGTGTGATGTCTCTGCTCTTAACTATTTTATCGAGATTTGTCATTGCTCTTCTCCCAAGGATTAAGCATCTTCTGATTTCCTGACTGCAGTCAGCATCTGCAGTAATCTTCGCACCTAGAAATACAAAGTCTTTCACTGCTTCTACATTTTCTCCCTCTATTTGCCAGTTATCAATCAAGCTGGTTGCCATAATCTTGGTTTTTTTGAGGTTTAGCTGCAAGCCAGCTTTTGCACTTTCTTCTTTCACCTTCATCATAAGGCTCCTCAGTTCCTCTTCGCTTTCAACCATCACAGTGGTATCATCTGCATATCTGAGATTGTTAATGTTTCTTCCAGAGATTTTAACTCCAGCCTTGGATTCCTCAAGCCCAGCATGTCGCATGATGTGTTCTGCGTACAAGTTGAATAGGTAGGGTGAGAGGATACAACCCTGCCGTACTCCTTTCCCAACCTTAAACCAGTCCGTTGTTCCGTGGTCTGTTCTTACTGTTGCTACTTGGTCATTATACAGATTCCTCAGGAGGCAGACAAGATGACTTGGTATCCCCATACCACTAAGAACTTGCCACAATTTGTCATGATCCACACAGTCAAAAGGCTTTAGAATAGTCAATAGAACAGAAATAGATGTTTTTCTGAAACTCCCTGGCATTTTCCATTATCCAGCGGATATTGGCAATTTGGTTCCTAGTTCCTCTGCCTTTTCTAAACCCAGCTTGTACATCTGGCAATTCTCGCTCCATGAACTGCTGAAGTCTACCTTGAAGGATCTTGAGAATTACCTTACTGGCATGTGAAATGAGTGCCACTGTTCGATAGTTTGAACATTCTTTAGTGTTCCCCTTTTTTGGTATGGGGATATAAGTTGATTTTTTCCAGTCTGATGGCCATTCTTGTGTTTTCCAAATTTGCTGGCATATAGCATGCATCACCTTGACAGCATCATCTTGCAAGATTTTGAACAGTTCAGCTGGGATGCCGTCGTCTCCTGCTGCCTTGTTATTAGCAATGCTATTTTCTTGCCACCTTTTCTTGATCTCTTCTTCTTCTGTTAGGTCCTTGCCATCTTTGTTTTTGATCATACCCATTTTTGCCTGGAATTTACCTCCAATGTTTCTAATTTTCTGGAAGAGGTCTCTTGTCCTTCCTATTCTATTGTCTTCTTCCACTTCCACGCATTGCTTGTTTAAAAATAATTCCTTATCTCTTCTGGCTAACTTCTGGAATTTTGCATTTAATTGGGCATATCTCCCCCTATCACTGTTGCCTTTCGCTTTCCTTCTTTCTTGGGCTACTTCTAGTGTCTCAGCAGACAGCCATTTTGCCTTCTTGGTTTTCTCTTTCTTTGGGATGTATTTTGTTGCCGCCTCCTGAACAATGCTGCGAACTTGTGTCCAGAGTTCTTCCGGGACTCTATCTACTAAATCTAGTCCCTTAAATCGATTCTTCAGCTCCACTGCATATTCCTTAGGAATATTAGTGAGCTCATATCTAGCTGATCTGTGGGTCTTCCCTAATCTCTTTAGTCTGATCCTAAATTGTGCAATAAGAAGTTCGTGATCAGAACTACAGTCAGCTCCAGGCCTTGTTTTTACCGACTGTATAGATGTCCACCACCTTTGGCTGCAAAGGATGTAGTCAATCTGATTTCAGTGTTGTCCATCTGGTGAAGTCCATGTATAAAGCTGTCTCTTAGGTTGTTGGAGGCTTGGTGCTTATTCATTTCTTAATAAAAAATTGTCAGGATACTGCCTGCCAGTACGACTGTGCTGTACACAAACTTGGCATTATCTACATGACCTTGCTATGCCCAGCTTGTGAAGCTCCAGATGTCTGTGAAATCTCGCAGCAAATGAGATATACATGGTCCTTAGGATACATTTACTGATCCTTGCTGCCCCTGACAGTGTATGCTTTCCATTAAATGTTGATTTGTTGACTACAGAGGATGGTCATCTAAACCCCAGTGTTGTCTCCTGTGATTCATAGGGCTATCCCACACCTCAAGTGATGATGATGGGTTGGAATATAAACTTCAAAGTTCCCAGCCTGAATTTTAGAGGAAAATGCTGATGAAAAATGGGGGATTTTATGTGCAAAGGTACACAGACTTCCCCACTCATGAAAAATGTGTAAAATCAATAGATTGAGCCACTGTTGGTAAGAGAATATGAGATTTTTCAGACTGAATGAGAAAAATGCTTTTGCAAATGAACTGCTGAACCCTCAGCATACCTAAAGGAGACATTTCTTCCATTTCCCAATACAAATAACAGTGATGAAGTACTCAGCATTCCACATTTGCTAAAGAAGTCTCACTTTGGAACAAACGGGAACATGGTACAGATCATTTCATCCCATAGTAGTCGGCGGAAACACACAATCACCTTGATGGAGCATTGGCCGTTCTCTTGGGTTGAACATGAGCATGCAGCCAAATTAGTATGCATTCTCCTCAATTCCTTTTTTCCCCCTTCCTTCTTTTTTACATGCACTGGTTTCTCACTCGGGACCTTTCAGAGTGCCTGAACTATTGATTAAGGCAGCCAACCATTGAATGCCCTGGCACATATCAATGAAACTCTGAAAACACCACTGGGGATGTAGGCATCATAGCCACTTAACTCTTTAATCACGATGCTAGAGTCTATTAAAAAAAATCCATTCAAATTACTGAAGTAGCACTGGATACTTAACTGCTCTTTAAATATTAGCTGATGTTATTTATATGTGAACGACCTTAAGGAGGGAAGCTGGGCAAATTTTGTTGGCTCCGCATTTTTAAGCAAATTGATCCAATGTGCATGGGTGGGAAATATGGGTGGATCTGAAGGCAGTTAACTTTTAGATTGTGCAACATGGAATAGAAAAGTAAGGAGATAACCTTCAGGAAGGGATGCAAGAACTGTTAAGTAAATGACAGCTCAGTCCCAAGAAAGAAGAAGGGGTGAGAAAGAAACTCCTGCCTTGATTCTGCTTGGTATAAGAGGAAACAGAGAGGCTTTCAAGTTTCTGTTCATATACCTTACAACAATAAAGTAGCATCCCTGAAATTCTTGCTCGGTGTTTCCTGACCTGACCTAAGGGCTGACAGCTAGTTCCTGTTTAAAAAAATGCACTAAAATAATATTTTAGAGAGCACAAAAATATGTGTGGAGTAATGCATGCAACGTCAACAGATTGTATATAGTTTTAAATTTGGTTATTTATTTTTTAACAGAGAACAAGTTGAGATGTGTTTACAGTTTGGATGTAATTTTATTTCTCAAATCATTTATTTTCACCCTGCCCAAGCAGTAATTAGCACAAGTGCAGGCGGAATAAAGTTATTCCAATAAATATTGGAACTAAAAGGGATGTCTACATTCCTCTACTGTATTTAATCTCATAGAAGTAATTAGCACAGACTATTAGCAGGAATATTAATATTAAGTATGAATATGAATAGTGTCTTAAAATAAAACAGTCACGGAGTGACTTTGCTTGCGAGGTTAAAAAGATAGGAAGGGATTTAGAGAATGGTATCGCTGTGAAGTAGTTTTAGCTAGATTTCCTTTTCTTTCTCTTACCTAAGCTTTAATTTCCTTGCCTTACTATTTCTTAGTCCTTTTTGATTCTTTACATAATGTTGATTACCCTGGAAAGGAATAGAGTAATGGGGATTAATATTGATTAATATATTAATCAAAGCATTTCTAGGTTGAAGAGATTGTAAACAATTTGGTATATATTACGAACTCTCGTGCAAAGACCATTTAGTTATCTTTTTTGAGGGAAAGATTGCACAACAAACTTTAGTATAGTCTGTTGTTCACTTTTTTGTCGGATGGAGAGAATGAACACAAGAAATATATTCATTTAAGAATATTATTAGCTGTCGGGGTGACTATGGAGAATGACAGCACACTTTTCTTTGGATCGGTGATATTTGAAAATGAGGGAAACAGGAAGGGCTGAAAAGTTAACCCAGCACTAAAAAATATTAACGTGACTTTTAATGAAAGACTTCTATATTTCAATTACAAAGCCACTGCTAATAGCTTATGTCCATTAATATAAATAGCTTTTAATTTTTTTAACATGTAAAATATTGAATGCAAAAATGTTTACAATTTTATTCCTTTCCTGCAGATCATGAATCTATTTAAATGGACTGTAATCCCAAACTGGGTTGGAATTTTTTGCTTTGTATGTAGTTTGTTTTCACACACACACACACACACACACTGTATTTAATATAATAATTAAGAATATAATAAATAATATAATCATAAAGAACTCAAATACCATGGTTTTATTGATGGACTAACAAATCCAAAGAAGCTTCTAATCCAATAAGAAATGTGTTCCATGGATGAATGATGATGCAAATGACCTAGGATTATCATGGGCTTGTTTCTAGGATATTGTACAATTCCATTCATTTTCTGAGGCTACATCCATTGATATTAAAAGGGATTCTCTGGATCAAAGCTTGCTACAAGAAAGTGCTGTGGGGTGGGGGGAAGAGACCTTTGGAATAAGCCAGTTCTGATATTTGAGAGGTTCTTCAGCCTCTTTGCCATCTATTCTGACCCTAAAATGTTTTTCAAGGGCTGGTTGACAAGGCAAATAACCTATTCAGTTGGTACTTCAGTCAAAGACTGTATAGGCTGGAGGGCCAGTTCACAATCAGTAATTTTTATGGAGAGTTTTTTTCTTGCATCCTTAGCCAGACTGATTACACACTAAGGTCACTTCTCTGCTGGACTTTGACCATTGTCCAGAGTTATTCAATTACTGTTGGGCCAAAGTAGCAGTAAGGGGGAGAGGCTTAATATCACTTCATTGATGGTTGGGTGAGACCATGAAAATGCTACTAGTGACTCTTGGGGGATTGGCAAAAGTGTGAAGGCACATAAGCAAATCTAGATTTGGTTAGTATCAGGACCATGGAGAGTTCCCCACAGTGACTGCATAGGCTGTGGGGAACAGGAAGACAGCAATTGTTTAATTTATTACATCAATGATTTAAATACGGTTATTCATCTATAACCTGCACCTATTTATTTCTCTTCCAGCCTGGCCTCCACCAAGCTCTCTGACCTACCTGACTTTAAGCCAGGAACATTAAGTAGAAAGCCAGCCTGTGGTCAAACAAAATTCCAGCTTCTAGCATTATTTTTATTTTCAGGAAGGGGTTGGGTGCTTCAAAGGTCCAACTAGAATGGTACAGAGCATCCTAAGGGCTAGTCCACCATCTGCTAAATGAGTCTGTTGTGACTAGGTCCATTTCTCATGGTAAGCCGTTTTGGGAGTGCCCTCAAGAGCCCTCAAAATTCCAAAGGCTGCTCCTGCCCCAGGAAAAATGGCCTATCCCTGAAGGAAATCAATGAATAAATTTTTAAAAGCCAGTCTAGGATGTTCCTGTACGTAGGGATTTTCCTGGTGGAGATGTCCATCTTCTTGTCTCATCTGTTCCTGAAGTGTTGTAGATACGCTATGGATGTGTGAAGCAGCTCCAAATCCTCCATGGAAAGTGTTCTTTGAACCCTTTGGTCAACATCCAAATGTTCCACAACTTTTCTGCTTAGGTCTCTTGTTCCTTTTTTCTACATCTGGTCCTGTTTCGTTGTTGGACTTCCTGTGGTGTGACCAACTGGCTTGCTAGCAAAACACAGGTCTGGAGCTCATGAAGAAGTGCAAATGAAACTCTGGAGTCAGGAAAAAATAATAGGCATTATGGCATATTCCTTCTGTTAGATCTTCCCCTGAGGAGCTCCATAGCCTACCCAAGGGAGGAACAAGAGGAAGAAAGAGAAGGTAAAGATGCCAAGCTATTAAGTATGAAATCTGGGCATTGGGTTGGCAGGCCAGTCACATTAAGAAGAAAGAACTCCCTGGAGTAAAGTTTTTGTAGGAAACAGCAAGAAACCAACACCAGCTGTTCTTGTGATACTAAGCCAAAATGTGATTTGTCTATGGCTTAGTGTGGCATGTGGAACAAGCCAATATTTGTTTGCTTGTTTATTACTTTATTGGGGAGTGGATAATATCTAATGGAACTTGGCAGATTTTTTTTTCATCAGCGGGACATAAAATGATATTTTTGTTTTGTTTTTCCTAAGAATGGACAGGAGAAATCTTCCAATACCTTAGATCTAAAGCTAAGAATATGCAGTAAACCTTTCTCAAATGCATATCGCTGTTTTGCTGTGTTGATTTCCTGGAAGAATGTAATAAGGGAGGCTATTTTAAAATATCTATCTATCTATCTATCTATCTATCTATCTATCTATCTATCTATCTATCTATCTAGCATCTATCTTTTCCTTAGGAAATCAACCCAGCTATTTATCATCATCTTCTTTAGCTGTATCCAAGCAAAGGAACCACAACTTCCAAGGTGGTGCCAGGTGGATTTTCCACCCCAAGAGCTATTGCCGTTTAAAATCTTATTTCTTTCATTTTCAGCTTCAAAGTTCTGATGTCAGGTTCTTCTCTTTTTAAAAAAAAAAATGCACTTAACTGAATGCTGCATCTCAGCTTCACTTGGCTGGAATGTACCAGTATGTCTGGCTTGGTGATACTGAGGTGAGAAGAGAAGAAAATATATGCAGATCAGGCTGCAGCAGGGCAAAAATCAACATGAATGATTTGGGTTGTTTCAACCATTTCATTTACTTTTTTATTTTATTTTGGAGATGTATATTTTTGGAAAATATAGAGGTTTGGGGGAACAGAAAATCAAATTTAATCAAAATGTTCTCTCTCTCTCTGCCTATAATTCTTTTTGTGTGTAGTTGGTACCTTTTTGGTCTAACAATTCACCTCTGAACTATAAATACCTATGTTTACTAGTACCTTTTTTCAGCTTTTAAGTACAGAGGATCCAAAGTCCGTAGGTTGAGTCCTGGCAACTGGATTTCTTTCTTTTTGGTAGAAACGTTTCGCTGCTTGTCCAAGCAGCTTCTTCAGTCTGGGCAAAGGTCGGTGAGGGGACCCCATATATGAATTCCAGGGTGGCTGCGTTGTCCCTGCACCTGAATGGCTGTTAATTGTGCCACGGAGGTGTGGATTGTCCTTGGGATGTCTTACCCCTAGATCCTTTGTTCACCCCCAGGTGGATCGTTAGGAGTGGCCTTCCTGATGGGCTTAATCTTCCTGGGGACTGATGATCCCCTATCTTCTCTGTCCAAAATGTGAACATTGTTGTCCTCAAATGAGTGTCCTTTTTCTTTTAGATGAAGGTAAACTGCTGATTCTGGTCCTGTGGTGTTGCTCCTCCTGTGTTGGGCCATCCTCTTGCGTAAAGGCTGTTTGGTTTCCCCAACGTAGAGCTCAGAACACCCCTCACTGCACTGGATTGCATATACTCTGTTGCTCCTCTTACGTTGCGGTGTTGGATCTTTAGGGTATACAAGCCTCTGTCTCAGTGTGTTAGTGGCTTTGCTTCTCAATTCACAGTTCACATTTTGGACATAGAGGATCCAAAGCTACCTGGAACATTAAAAGGTTATTAAAACAAACTGGGTGTTTTGTAAGTTTAAGTTGACTTGCAAATCAGATACAGTATATGATAGAGCAATTACAGGATCTGACAGATTGTGAGGTCTGCAAACAGCTATTCCACAGCCATTCACTCTATGTGTCCAGGTTGGTGGTGTGACTTGGCTGCTACCTACAGATTTTTACTTTTATGGAAGGGCTCTTGTGACTTGCAAACCTAAACTGGGAATTCTGCTTCTGTCTCAAATTTCCAATCCTGTGGAAAACCAAATTGCTTCTGAATCAGTCAGTTCAGCATGCGGCATCATTCTTTTGAAATTAGGGATGTCTTGCTTCCATAATAGGTCCAGAAATCTTTGTGTATTTCTTTAAAAATTCCCTGTGTATTCCCTTAAAAATTATTATTATTCCAGAATTCACATTTTTTTACAACCAACATTCACAGATTTCTTCAGAAACTAGATGGAAAGAGATTGGATTTTTTTAAAAAAACAATTAAGGGTTAGAGAAACCAGAACCAACCAGGTTTGCAGTGGCAAAAAGGCTGAATTCCAGCCATGTGATTCTGGCCTGTTTTTCACATTTTGGAGGGGGGAACAATTTATCTTGCGTACCTACCCTTTAAAAGTAAAGGTAAAAGTTTCCCTTGACATTAAGTCCAGTCGTGTCTGACTCTAGGGGGCGGTGCTCATCTCCTTTTCAAAGCTGAAGAGCTGGCGTTTGTCCCAAGACACTTCCGTGGTCATGTGGCCAGCATGACTAAACAGAACGCTATTACCTGCCCACTGAAGCGGTACCTATTAATCTACTCACATTTGCATGTTTTCGAACTGCTAGGTTGGCAGGAGCTGGGACTAGCCACGGGAGCTCACCCCGTCAAGCGGATTCGAACTGCCGACCTTCCGATCGGCAAGCTCAGCAGCTCAGCGGTTTAACCCGCAGTGCCACCCTACCCTTTACATCACCTCAAATGGGCTTCATACACTTAGTTACCTTCCTTCTGGCAACATCACAGCATGCCCAGTTGGCCTCTTGATGTTCTCTGGAAGGTTGGGAGGCTAAGTTGCAGCCTCCATCATCTCAAGCACTGCAGAGCCTACATTCAGTGTGTTTCTTGAGCCCAAGTCTTTAGTTGAAAAAGAAGCAAGGAATCAGTGTGGGGTATGTCTACTTTATATCCTTGAGGAATCCTGTCACTCAGATGGTTACGACACCAGATGGAAAAGTAGTTTGTGGATGTAAGGCAGGTTTTTCCAAAAATGGATGGGGCTGGGGAATGCAATTTTTCATAACTGAAAACAAAACAAAATAGAACATTTTAGCTGCTGAAGATGCTAACTGATAGCTACACATTCCAGGATTTTGCAGCAGGTGAATAAAAAAGGTTAATATATACAGAGAAAATGGAGAAAAGTCAGAGAAACTGGCAGAGAGAGAGAGAGATTTTCCCATGAATAAAATGCTTGCAAAAAACCAGTTTTTTTGCATACATTTTGGGGATGGCACACACAATTGCACACACATATTTACATGACTCTTATAGAATGTATAAATAGGGGTGGAAAAAAAACAAGGTTGGTAAGATGACAAAGCTGGTATAAATGAACTTGGTTCATCACAGTTCTTCAGGTTCCTATAGTCTAATTTTTATTCATAATCCTGCTTTAGGAGCATTCCCGCTGTTCACTCAAAGTACTCCTTTTGGGGAGAAATCTGTAGCGACTTTAATGGCGAGGAAAAAGGAATTAGCAAAGATTAAAGCAGATAAATGTAGCTGGCTATTATGTATTCCATTATTTAAATATCTCACATCCAGAGCTAAAGTCGAAGTCTTCAAATGCTGGAAGCCTGTGAAATCTTAACTGAGCCAATGGACTGAATCTTTCCCAGTATAATTCAATAGCCTGAAAGCGAAAGGAGATGAAGCTGAGGACATGGATTCATTAAAGGGGGAGATCTGATCCTCATTCAACTCCTCACTGGGGATGTCAGCTTGGCTCCCCACTCTACGAGGCCCTGGGGATGAAGGCTCCAGTCAAGATGCCTAATGGGATTGCCACAGGGAGTCTAATTTTTCAATGCCCAAGCATTGGTGAGCACAATTCTATGCAAGGGGACCAGTCAGACCAGTTGGGATGCTGCCATTACACATATTGCAATGGAACTGCAACATAAGACCACAGAGTCATATATTTCATTGCTTCAGTTGATAGTTACTTCTCCATCATTGTCTTCCAGGAAACATTCCATTCTTGCATTAGAGTCCAAATAAATAAATAAATTGGCCAATGGCAAAGCCAAGAAGGTGGTGTTATAATGGCAGCTGAAGGTTTGATCTGGATATGAAAGAAGAAGAAGTCCAAATAAAAAGAGTGCTACAGGAATGTCCGAGGGTTCCACTTCCACACATCCACAATCCGAACAGTGAAGCACTCTTCAACCATGGTTAAAGCTAAATATGTTCCTTATGGAGATGATCACCCACTCTAAAGCAACACACTGTTAATTAGGATATTTCAGTTTCCATTTAGTTTTTCCTGCTGGGTATAAAGCTGATTATTACCGCCAAAGCTTAGAAAGCAACTTGCGAGCTAATGGACAGCATCTGAAATGAAGCCTTCCTTACTTCTGTCAAAAGGGAGTGTGTGCGTGTGTGCTTGTGTGTCTGTGTAGATGTGTGAATGAATAAAGCAAAGCTTTAGTTCTTACAAAGCCTTCTCGACTCTCCCTAGTAACCAAGAGATTATTATGATTATTTCATTCCCTTTAGTAAGTGCTTTGGGAAAGGGAGATATAACACAGAAAGGAACTCTTCCTTAAAAAAAACAAACCCTTCAAAATATTTTAAAGCAAATAATTTTAAAGAACAATGCCGCCCAACAGCTGCTTCTAGTTTCTTTTAAATTTAGAATTCATATTCTACTAGTATTGGTGCCATACGGATGTCTTATCAGTACCAGGTTATGACATTCTTTTTCTTTCAAAGATTCTGATAGCTTTGTGGTCAATGTTCGTTTTAATTTCACTCTCAAAATAATTAAAATTTCATTTCATTCAAATGAAATTAAAAGGAAAATTGGCCACAAAGCTGTCATTATGTCAGTTATTCATTGCTTTTATTGCTTCTCTTCTTTTTAAAAATATTTTTAAAAATAATTTCACAATCCAGCCAATTACGGTTATTGGGCAGATTACAAGTATTATAAATTATGGGAATTATGGAAATACCTTAATTTCAGTTGTAAATTCTGACTCAAGTTCTGCCTTTGAGTTGAATTCCTAGTTTGATCTTCCTGCCTAAGGTTTTCTGATCTGGGGCTTTATGAAGGCTTTCCAAGATGGAAAAAGAGTTGGTCTCAATACATTGGAATTGTTTCCATTCTAAGTTCTTCTATTTAAAGAGAAATTAGAAAACACGGTAATCACTTTATAATGTGGGTGGGAATTTTCCTACTGCTAGAAAATTTACATTGTGCAATAAACAGAGATAAGGACCTAGCCGTGATGCCGAGTTAATGCATTTGAGAGTAAATAAACATTACTGATGGTATAAATGTCTTCCTCGAGAATCTTAATGATTGCAAAATTTTGTTCATTAAAGTCAGACACCTAATTACTAATTGCTCTGTTAAAACCATGTTTTGGTAGCAGCTGAAATGTGAGCTTCTAATTTATTTACCTATTAAAATCTTTATGTGTCTATTACTGGCACCAATCTGTGGCTGTTCCAAAATATAAAGGCAATTATTGATAGGAATCCCAGATGCTAACTAGAATTTAATTTAGTTAAATGGCATATTCTATAGATTGACTTCTTCTGTGGTGGCCCATAAAGGAACAAAGAGGAGGTGATTAGCTCTTGTGCAAGCATTGTGTTGATGTTCAGAATGGCACCTGAGTAGAATTAACTTAAGCATTGGAATTCAACCATAGGCCTTTGTTTTAAACTAGTTGGTGAACATCTCAATGGGTGGAACAGATTAAATGGGACCTCAGTGATCTCAGAGGACTTCAGCCAGTGTATGTCATCTGGTGAAATGGATTCTGACCCTTAGAAGTTTGTATTGGGTTGATCTTAAGTTGCCATAAGAGATTTCATAGTACTTTTCAGGGTATTTGCTTATCCGGTGGTCATTTGTGGGGAGAATGGGAAATTAGTGCCCCAAAGCCTACGAGTGAATGGAGGAGATTTGCTAGGTCCCAGGAAAAGCTGATGGAGGCATCATGGAAGCCATCTGGAAGACAAAGACATACATAGCAAATCCAGGAAATCTAGGCTATTTGGAAACAGATGACTGATACTTGATTATCTTCAGGAATGCTGTCCAAAATCTGTCCTATGTTTTCTTCCCATGATCCTTCTATCTTATTCTCAAGCTGTTGAGAAGACTTGGGGGAGGCAGTTTTGAATTCATGAGGGATTTCTGTTAGAACACATCTCTTTCCATCAACTGGAAGCCTGCCCAACTGAAGAAAATAACATCAGCAGCCATCAGAGGGGGTTAGAATTGGGCTGAAATATGGGATTCCAAAGAGGCTGCTGGCCTCTGTCAAGCAGATTATACCATGAAAGGCAGGACACACACACACACACACACACTTTACTCACCTCCTCACTAAATACGCGAAAGAACATTTCTTCCACCCAGGAGAATTTTCCCCCCAAAACTCTTTTCCTTTGAAGTAAATACTGAAAGCCAAAACTCTTTGATATTAGTAAGTCACAAAATGTTGTTGTCGCTGTTGTAATAATTACTAGCTTGTTGTTCGAATAATTGCTACCATCAACAAATGAAAGATGTTGCTACAAAGTGTAGATTTTTCTACAAACATCTACAGGTGGATTTCCTATTCACCACAGAGCAAAAAATTCTAGGGGCCCCAAAGGCCATATTTTGATTAACAAAACAATATTTTAAAACCCCCAAAAGGCGTAAAACAAATGTCTGTATGGCTTGGATTGATTTCATCAAAACACTTTCTGAAGGGAAAGGAGAAAAGTACAACATTGTTAAATAATGCAAGGACAAAATGGAAAACAACACTGTTGGTACATTTCATACTGCATAGGAGAAGGCAATAGTAAATCTCTCCTATATTTTATCAAGAAAACCTTGTGGATAGACAATATAAAAGACTCATATGGAGAAAATTTATCTATGTGGTTGCTAAGAGTCAATACTAACTTGAGGGCACACCATCCATCCATCCATCCATCCAGTTTTTGATTAAATGCATTTGCTTAAATTCTTTTGATTATGGCTTCCTACCTTTAATCACTATTATTCTAATTCCTTGGATATTCTTGTAAGCTTGTCTAAGGGGTTTAGTCAGTCTTGCTGGTTTGAGTGAAGCTCGTTAGAGAAGACACTTGAGTAACGTAGGCATCCCCATATCAGGCTGTTTGGAAGCATCACACCTGACTCCATTCATCTCTGCATCAGATTGCACTAAAATAAACCACTCAGATTAAAACCTCAAATTTAATGGCCCATCTGTACTGGCAAATACAGCCATCTCCAATGTCTTTTCTCCCCTTTCAAACTGAGTGGCTATTCTCTTAAAAAGCAATTGAAGAAAATAACTTCAGCTAAAATTGGTCAGCTGAACTCCATTCAGGAAGGAGGAAAAATACGTTTTAACAGTTGGATAGCAGCAGGAAACCACGATTTCTCCCTGTGTGTGGCCCGGCTGTTACATTGCACCAAGTGATAATATCGTTGGTTTGGGTTGGGACTCAGCATGGTTTGTGAACCCAGTGTGTAGTTGGTAAACAATGGTTCATGCCTCAACGCATTGTGCAAACTGTGGGGAGGCAATGTGTGGAGCCAAGCCTGGACTGGTCTTCGATAGCTCTGCAGTCTAGAAATTCCATGATTTATTCTGCCTCAATGCTTCTAGACCTGTTGATGTTTGGTCTCTCCCATTTATATCTACACAATTATCATCATATCAAGTTTGGCCCAGGCCTTTGTAGGAAAAAAACTGGGCTCAGGGGACGTGCAACATTCAGCTTGGTTGGAATGAAGGGATCAGTCTGCCCTGGTAAATGTATCATTAAATGAAAAAGAACAGTATTGCATGGATGTGGTTTTGTACATTTTGCAGATATCAGTGTGAGCCCTTAAGGTGTTTCAGGATATAGACAGATATAGATACAGACACACACAGAAACACACACATGCATGTCCATACGTGTGTGCATGTGGATCGGTGGTGGATGGGAATACTATCACACTTCAAAAGCATTTTCTCCTAGAAATCACATCTTTCCAATTTTCCAGATGACAGTTTGAACCATGAGCCTGTCATAGTGCATTACACTTTGATGTTCTGCAGGCAAAGTGACTGATGCAATCCAATTTAATGTGTCTTGTGTGGTCCATCAGTTGCCATATTTGAAAAGGTCCCATGCTTGCACATACTCCAAGCAAAAAAACACAATTTTGAAATCAAGTATTTTACTTTGAAAAAAAAAAAAAGGAACTTGTTTATCTTGTTCCATATGTTGATGGAACAGGTGGTGGTAGTGATGATGATAATGATATTTTCTGCTTTGTTACGCTCATGAAGAAATAAAAAGAAAAATAAATACTGCTTCTTATCAGCAAATTGAAAGGCCCATTCACAAGCTACTTATATTCAAATAAGTTCTAAATCCTCAGAAGCTTCAGGTTATACCAGAATGCAGAGTTGTGATTAGTCAGAAATGTTAATATTATTTCTTATTACATGGAATTTCTCCTTATTACTGTAGCCAATTTAGTGGCCTGCTAGAACCACTGAAATAAGCAGAGCTTATAACACAGCTGAGAAGCTGGCACAGAAAAAGAATATTATCTTAAAATAGCTTCAATGAGCTTGCCAGAGAAATACAGGTTATTGATCTTACACACTCAGCCCTCCCAAGCATAAAGAATCACACGCTTAGACAGATTAGGTTAAGATAAGTAAAAGAATTCTTACTGACTTTATCTTTGTTGTTCTGTTACATCCATTTTGGTGGAAAAGATGAAGTTCCTTTGCTCTTCTTTTCTTTCTAAATACTTAGTTTTGCCCTAAACCCTCAGCCCTCTTTGCTGCCAAGAGCTGCATGGAGGAAAGGGGCAGAATCCTTCATCAAGGCCAAAGCACATGGCCCTGATGAATGGAGAGCAGAGCAGCATGCTTGCTTCTCCCTGGGTGGAAGAAGGAGGAAGAGAGAAAGAGGAAGTGGGAGTGGCAACAAACAGTTTCCTCAGAGTTGCATTGTGGGACAACCCTATTTACCTGCTAATTCACATGATAATGAGGCATGCTGGATTTGCCAGGACTTCCAACAGTTACAACGCCAGTCCACCAATCCAGTGAAGAGAGGCTGGATGGAGAAACAGTAATTGCTCCAATGTCACCCAATGAGCTCCTGATTCAAACGGGGAGTTGAATCCTGGATTACGCAGTCCTAGTTCAACACATGAACCACTACATTGCCACCAGTCTACCTCATCATTCAATCAATGGCTGTCTTCTCTGCTCTATTCAAATGCTTTGCTTTGCATAAAAAGAGAAAGGAAGTAAAAGATGGGCATTGGCAAAGCCCCCATTTGTACCCATTCCTGTTCATGAGATGATGTCAGCCCCACCAGGTAGACCAGACCAAGGAAACTCCACAGGAAAGCCAAAACCATTTTTATTAAGATTGGTTACAGTAACAGAATCTTGCAAGTTTATGCTTTACTCCCTCCACCTCTTACAGTCATGTGAATTAGGGAGTTGTTTCCCTAAGCTGTTTTCATATTCCTTCTGCTTGTTTTGGATTTAAGCTATTTTCCCCCCTCTTTGCTTTGGTAATGGATCAGGCCTATCTCTGTCAGGGTTATCTTCCTTACTCTCTACAGGTGGAAAAAGTCGTTGCCAGCAGGAGAGCATTTCTAAAATTTGAATGTTAGGGCCACATTTCATAGAGTATAGGCAATGGCTGAGCAGTAACCAGAAATGGACAATGCCTTCACATATATAGACTGGGATATGGGATTGTAGGATAGGATCTTCATTTCCTGTTGATGTTGAACTATAGTAAAGCTGTTTCACAGCTGACCAGCTTTATTGTGTTTCCCATCACTGCTAAAGAACAGAAAGCCACATCCCCAATTTTCAGCTATTGTGCTGCTTAAATCCACTGATATGGTGATGGAAAGGCTACCATTGGTTCTCCTTGCTGGTCAGAGAATCTCCCCAAGAAAATCCCCAAGTCAGACTACAACTATCCAATTCATGGTGCATAAGGACAATGATGTCTGTACGTGCACATGGGTCTGTAAAGCTCAGGTTCTCTTGATGTTCTCACCTTGGCCGTCTTGATTAAACACAGCAGTAGACCTCCTCAGCCAAGCTCATGAGTTCTTCCTGGAGAAACCTATATAGAAATGTCATCACTCCATGAGGTTATAAAAGATCAAAGGCAGTCTGCAGGAAGGTTGGAAATATCCACCCTGATCACTCTTCCAGACTTCTTCATTATTATAGCCTCTTAATGCTTTTGAAGTGGAAAAAAAAATCAAGAGCTCTTGAACTCAAGAATATCTGACTGCAACGGGAACCCTTTGGTAGTTCTAAAATACAGTCTTTCCAGTAAATTACAGATGTGGACAAAAGCTTTCAGTTGAACTCAGGAGGTAAGAATAATAGGATTGCTTTATTTCTAAATTAAGGCATTTCCAGAAGGTCAGTGTGAATGTGTAAAACCTGAAAAATCAAGAGTGTTTGTAGCAGGAAGGTAGATAAAGGAAAACCATGCTGTTCTTGGGCATCCATCCCCAAATTTAAGAAAGCATCTCATTCTTTTAACTCAAATATACCCATAAAAGAAGGCATGGTGAATTGACCTTGTGCTGCTAAGATACTGTAAGAAATTAGAAAGCCTTCAAGATCACCATGTAGTTGAGTTTTGCTTCTGCTGTTCTATGGGTGGAAATCAATGGACCAAACTCTTGTCTGTCTGCCTCTGCCCTTGTGGTGTTGGCCAAATGGAGGACATCATCCATTACATCCTGTCCTGCTCTAACTACAATGAAATCAAGGGAAAGCATTGATGACAAACTTAATGAGTCAGATGCTGAATGAGCAAACTACCTCCTTGTGGATGTGATTCCAGCTGTTGGCAATCAGGTTTTCCCATGCTTTCTTTTAAACTTAGAAATACATGCTTCTGAATTTTAGTACTGCAATTGCTTAGTCCTCCAATTTGGTTCTGCAATTGTTCTCCCTGTCCCCCCTTAGGAGAACTTAATTCTTGGAGATTAGACTAATGTAGACTAAACTTTTGAATTAGATCCCTGCGGAGATGCAGTTGTGGTACCATCTTCAGTTTTTTCATCTTGGTACCACTGTTATAAGAAAAATAGAAACCTCTTTCAGTAGCTGGTCAACTTCACTAACAGTTTGTTGAGGAAGGCTTCACACCTCTCCACTTTCAGACCATGTCCACTGCATACTTTGAAGGTACTGATGACAAACTTAATGAGTCAGATGCTGAATGAGTGAACTACCACCTTGTGGATGTGATTCCAATCCTGGTCTGTGACCGTAATAAAATATTGATTGATTGGATGTGATTCCAACTGTTGGCAGTCAGATTTTCCCCTGCTTTCTTTTAAATCTAGAAATACATGTTTCTGAATTTTGGTACTGGTTCCATCTTAATTCCCTTGCATGCCTTTTCCTTGTTGTTGTTCCTTTCCTTTCTCTTTTTTATTATTACTGATTTCATTCTTTTTTGTCCTATGTAATGCTGTTATGACCTGTGGTCACAACAGTAAACATATTGACTGATTGATAAGAGAAGGCAGCATGGAAAGACATTGTATGTTACTAATATGCAGTCTAGCAAATACAGTAAAGGTACACACTCCGGTGCTGCACTTTTGCACAGGTTTGAGAACTCCTTATTTTTTTCCCTTTGGCTACAAAAGATTCATTTCATGCCAGAATAAAATGGGCAGCTGTGTCCTTTTCAACAGAGGGATTATTCCCATTATTTCAGTGTGGGCTATAGCTGATGCACTCAAGTACTGTCTGTGGATATAGGATTCAGATACTGTCTGTGCATGTAGGATTCAGGAGTCTTGGACATTCAGGATGTGCAAAAATCTGCTTTTCAGTGCTAAAGGCTGCTGCCTGATTCCTCAAAAAAGCAGTTTGAAGCTGACTTCAAGTAGTTGTCAGATCTGCTGTCCTTCGAACACAGAACAGGCAGAAAATGGCATACACAATCCAGGCTCTCACCAGTCCGCCCCCAAAAAAGGCTTTCAATCAATGCCTACTTCCTAGACTGTGGTAGTTCCTGGAGTAACAAAAAACATAATAATAATAATAATAGTAATAATAATAACAATAATAATAGCAGCTCCCCCATCCATAATTAATGCTGTGTGTTTTGGTAGGCTGTTTGCCTGAATGAATGAATGAATCCAAGTGCTTGCTATGAGAAGAACCCACCAGCCTGCAAAGACACCATTCCTGAACTTTCCGTTACAAACCTGATTCAGATCCATATTTGAGCATGAAACTCATTGCCCCTCATTGCCCTATTGGTACCCAACCACAAGCTCTCAGCCCGACCTGTCTTTACCAATAGTAAAATAAAGAGTAGCTCATGTATGCAGAAGGGGTGGTGGTGGTAATAAATGGAATAAGTTAATGGCTTAAAAAAACCCACCTGAATATAAAATACTGCATTAAAAAGTGGAAGAAATTTCAACATTAGGCCTGTATATTTATGATCAGTACCTACTATTCCATGCTAGGACCAATGATTTCTCAGCACCTCTTGGTGAGAGCTGGTTTGGAATATTCACCAACATTTCACTTTCTCAGAGATCAGACATTAGACATTCCTGACATTCCTGAAAGGAAAATTTGGTTGGGATTAAATCCCATACAGTGTATTTGAAGATTGATCTTTGATGTATTGGTTTTAGCTCTGTATAGAGATGCAGATAGTTTTGCTCAGGAAAAGCAACCTGGAGTTTATTTTGAAGCTAACTCTTAACCTTGCTGAATATTAACAAGATGGAGCTAACCAGCTAACATATTTCAAATGTACAAACTGCCTGTTCTACTCCTTTCCTCTAAAACTGGTGATTAATTCTCTTTTATGTTTAAGGCCACTGCAGTAATGCTGTTAATTGCTCTGTTTAACAAGCAAAGTTTAAAATGATCATTTCAGACACCACAGACAACGAGGAAGGAAACATGCCTCAGGAACAGTCTTTGAACGTTGCTATTAACCATTTTTTTAAAAATTGGGAGGCTGAAAAAAGGCCCCAAGTATTTCAAAACCTGGCAGATAAAGAGCAGGTGGCCCCTTCAGTCTTACTTGGCAAAAGAGCTGATTGCCCTTCAGTTAAACAATCTAGGAGAAAAAGTTTAAATAATCCAGAGATCCCACCTTAATGAATTCCTTACTAAACGAGGGCTGGAATTTTGCTTATTTGGTTTCCAATATTTTGTAACTTTTTTTGGTCCTGGCATTAACCCAGGTTCATGAAACTTGGTCTACTTCCAAACTTTATATACTTCTGGGGATGCAATGTGGAACATGCAGAAATTCTGCAATATTGTATATGTGTGTGTGATATATAGAGAGAAATGCAAAATGAGATTTAGATCAGCTAGTGGGAAACACTTGGTGGAAGAGTTTGAATTCATGTTTATGATGAGAACTCTTCCCTGTCAGATCCAGTTGGTTAATTGTCCTGCTTGGCCACGAAATCTGCTTGCATTAAAGCTTCCTCTTTAGTCAAGCTGTGCTGTTTCTTGAGAAGACAACAACTGTTGAGTTGTTAAACTGGGGGTCCTGACACTTGTGGTTTCTTGTGTTGTGTGGAGCCACATATGATTTCTTACCTTTAACTGCTGCTAACAATTGTTGTGAAAATCCTTTCACATGTCCATCTGTGAGTGTCTACCACACCACCGGACACCTGAATCTCCAAGATCAGATGAATTGCCTGCATATAATCGTATTAGAAAGGAAATAGCTTCCTGCAAGAAATTATTATATATAAGTCAAGTGTTCCCTAGATCTTCTCTGGGGCTAGAACATATTTTTCCATCTCCAGAGATGCCAGCCTGCACCTTTCATGAGAATTGTAACTGTTTTTGAAAATTTCATTGTCTATGACTTTGGCTGTAATCCAGCCACCAGTCCATAACTTTATCACCATGCTGGTTTGGAAAAAGAGACAAGTTCCTTCTTTTTCCACCCACTTTGTGTTTAACTTCTGCTTACACCAGGAAAGGTTGGGTGTCTTCTTTATCCTGTTTAAACTTCCTTGCCCTCCTTCTTTCTGCCTTGTCTCTGAACATCTGCATGAAGAACACTAATTTCTTTTCTTTCCATCTTAAAGGGAAGAAATAGAAATGAAAGCTGAAATCCAAACTGGACGAGAGTCCTTTTTTCTTCTTCTCCACGACTAAAGAATCCATGTTCAAAGGAGGGAGCCTTTTGTCAAGCAGCTTTTGAAATAACATGAACAGTTAAATTCTTCCCCTGATTTTTTTTTTCTTTTGGGGTGGTGGTGGTGGTGTCTAAATTTGGATATTAATCACAGCTCAGGGAGAGCAGTGGAAAAATTTCCGAGAGTGTTTTTTAATAACCCGTCTGTCAAATAATAATAATAATAATAATAATAATAATAATAATAATAATAATAATAATGGAGAAGGAGGAGGAGTCCACAAATGAAAGGAAACTGTCAGGCCCAGCCCAAGAACAACCAAGAATCAATCCAGCCAAACGTCAGTTCTTTATTTGCTAACGCCGTATAGACAGGATCTTGCCAGACTCAAGCTACTCTACCTATCCTAAGGGGAAATAACCTGGGAAAGCTCCTGGTGGGGCTATTCTGAACCTCTTCATTTTCCCACAATCACTTCCTGAATTGTGTCTCCTCTTATCTCTTCCACCTTCTTGGAATGTGCTCCCTCCTTCCTGAGAACCAGCAGCACTACCGAAATCCACCACATCAACGATGCTGTCTTCGTGCTATTATGCAATTCTTGTTTAGAGTCTTGGATCCCACTTCCATGCCAAAATTTGAAAATAGGATTGTGCAAGTAAAGGAAGATGAAGAGAAAGCCACCACAGTAAGAGCTGCATCCCTCTTGCCCCTGTTGCACAATTCTGCTACCGTGCGCAGTGTTTGAAGAACATAAGGGGAGTGGCTGGAAGGAGGAGGAGGAGGAGGAGGAAGATAACTTTTTAGAACAGAAGACAGAATTCAGGAATTCTTCTCAGGCCTGAATTTGGATGTGATCTCTGCAATGGTACTCCTCATCTCAAATTCAGTCCTCCCTGATATTCAAGATGGGCCATGTTCCCATAAGCATTGTGCATTTTCTTTTCAGTTCGCATTTAACACTCATTCCCCTCATTTTAATTTTATTCCAATGCACCACTTAGAAACGGCTCCACCCAGCAACGTCGGAACCAGAAGAATTATTATCATTGCAAATCAGTAATAAATCACTCCTTTAAAAACTCGCTTCTCCTTTGAGCCAGGCACTTACCAACCACCGAATTCCATGAATAAGACATTTCACAGGTTTAGATCTCACCCCCCACCACCCCAATACTAATTATTTAGTGCAAACAAGCATCAATGTTGGGAAAGATCTGGAGAAAGACACAGAGCCCTGCCCCTCCTTTTGAAAAGATGGTCAGAGGAAGGCCGTTTTGAAAAGCCATCAAATGCAACTGGGAAATGGTGTGGCTTCCATTGCCTCCTCGTTTCCAAAAGGCTCACTAGGCAGCAAAATGAAATGCTTTTGAGCTTCCTCAGGTGCATCTGAGGCGTCGCTATTATACTCACAATTTTATAACCTGGCAGACCAACCCCTTTGTGTATCCCAGACTGAGGGTCAGCCATGCAGAAAAGCGATTGTGATGAGTCCACCATTAAGAAATGTATCCTATCTGAAGCAATGACATTTGATGTTTGTCCTTGAGAAGAGCAACCCCTCTGGTTGGCTGCTCTTGAGTGAGGCTCTTGAAAGGAAAAGCCGAGGGGACATTAAGTGACAGGTCTGGTCTGAAGCTGGTTTTGTGTCGCCGGCGTGGGTCAGCTCTTTGTGTGGAAAGCAAGGGAACTTGTCGTAGGAACTATCCCAGAGAACACAAGACAAGAATCTTTATTGAGGCCAATGTCCTGTCCAATCAAACACCTTGCATCCATGTAGGTAATATTGATTAACCAATTGGGTAAACAGATCAATCAGACTGCTCTGCCTTTTACACAGGACATGACAAAATTTGGCCAGACTTAAGGAAATAGAACCATTTGAAAGTCAATATTTTAGCTCAAACTGATCAGAGTAACAAGGATATTTAAGTGTGGGGCTAACAGCTGATGATGAGTGTTGGTGTAGAGTGAACAGTATAATAAAACATGTTTGGTGGCTTCAGGGGAGATACCCCCAAGTTCAGAGAACTTTGTAGGATCCAGATCCATGTGTGAAGCTTGTCTGGAAAAGGTGGTTTGGACTGTGCAAGCAGAACCAGCCACTGGGTTAAGATAATGTGCTACTCCAACTGCTGGTGGTTGGCTTTGGCTTATGGGTGAAGTCATTGCGGTAGATGGATGATGGTTTATGACAAACTATTGGTGCTTCCATGTCTGTTTGCAGACTCCCTAGTGTCTGTCTGCCCTTATTTCTCCTTACGATCCTCTTTATCCTTTATGTTTCTTCTGTTGATTCTTTGCTCCGGGTTCACAGTCTTTAAGGATCTGGGCCTGAGTGGCTGGAATCAGTTCTTGATCTCTCTGGGGGTTCTACCCTATGATTACTTAGCTGACAGAGCTGGGTTAACACTTGTTTTAAAATATTGTGGATCCAGATCTACTCAGTCCTATTCCGTGGCATTGTTTGAAATACACTGTTGTTGTGCTGGTTGTTTTAATGTTAAGATTCATTTATCTGCTTGTGAACTAATTTTATTGGATTGATTTTTAGTTATTGTGCTTGCTTTGGTGAAGAAACAACAACAACAACAACAACAACAATGACAATTGAGGAACCTAAATGTGTTTTATTGTGTCTCTTCTTGGCCCGATAAGGTGTACTGTTGACTTAAACTAGAGTCCTCCTCGCTAGCCTGGGCAAATACACTTTTTCATAAATCATCTGATACATCATCTCCCAGAATTCCCCATCCAGCATGGCCCTTGCTGGGAATTCTGGGGGTTGAAATTTATTTATTTATTTATCTATCATATTTTTATCACCGCCCATCTCCCCCACGTGGGGGACCCTGGGTGGTTCACAGTAAAAACAATTTAAAATTCAATAAAATTATAAGTCATACTAATATTTCGAAACTATAAAATACAATGTAAAATACAATATGGATCTAGATGTTGCTCATGCTGGGGAAATCCTGGTATTGATGGACCAACCATTTCATTTGGAAGAAGGCAACTTGATATCTTCCTATCTTAATCCAATCCCACTTAAAATGGTATCTCCGGGTTTTTTCCTAGCATGGGACAAAAATGCAAACTCTCATATTTCCATACTGATCTATTGGAAGGGGAGTGATCCCTTGAACTGGAACAGAGAACATATAGATTGGGCTTACATTGCTTAATGAGACAGAAGACTTCGCTGGTTTTCTGCCAAGTGGAAATACTTATACATTTGCAAAGTAATTTTAAAGCCATGTCCAGTTCTCCTTGGGTCTTGTCCAACCTGCTGTCGACAGCTTTGCACTGGGTTTTAAATGCAAGCTGTTAGGACATTTAATCTGCAGCGAGTGAAATTTATATTTGTAATTTTGGCAATGATCAATAAAGGAAACAAAGGGGGGTATTCAAGGTTTAACTAAGATAAATGGAATGCAGCAAATTCCTCCTACCATCCCCCATTTTTTAAAAAAATGGTTTCAACTTGCTTGATTCAAAAAAGGGGGGAAAATAGAGGCATTTGTATATGCTAGGATGAATAATGCATGACTCCAAGCAAAATGAATGTCTTCATGGTCAGTGTGGGTTCATCTGGGAAATATGAATGCAGTAGAACACCTCCAAGGAATCGACAAAGCATGCTGAAGACATAAACAAAAAAAAGCAAGATAAAGTTTAATTGTTCACTGGGTTAAAGTTCAAGGTGTGAATTAGGCCACGTGTGCATAAAACCCCATAGCTTAGAAGCAGTGCCTAAGAGCGTTCTGTGCAGCCTGTTTTTGGTGCAGAAGATGGAAGGCCAAAGTGAAATTAAGGGTGGAAAAAAATGGAGAATTGGAGAGGAGCCTCAATATGTTTTATTTTGTCTCTTCTTGGCCCAGAAGTGTCCTGGATACCCAATAAGGTGCACTCTGGGTTGGGTTGCCCAATATGTGTGACTAAAATGTGATGGGCAAGTTTCAGGTTCACTGTATAGGTGTGGGACCAGAGCACAGGGTAATTGGTGGTGTCGTATGAATGGAAACAATTGGAGTAATTTTGTAGAACATACCTAGTGAGGAAGCTGGCCACTGGTTTTGGTGGCCAGGCATCGCTCTAGCCATGTTCTGGGGTGGTGAGGGACATATACAAGGGAGAAATGACAACATGTATGTGATAATGTCAAATAAAGAAAAAATGTCATCCACAACCACCATGATTTACGTAGCAGTCTCAGAAGCTGAGATGCAGGGACATAATGGTTGCGTTTGCATAATTATATCATCACATGCATGGGGTTGTTTTGGCATCATTGTGGTTGGCTGCAGAGACTGCTGGGTGTGGGAATGATGCAACGTAGACCGCATTGGGTCAACATGTCACAGAAGCTATGCTTTAATGCATCCGCCTATGTTTTCGTGGGTCACAGAATTCTAGACTAGCCACGCTGTCTAGGTGGACACCAGACTCCAGGCTAAAATGGGTTCAGCTCAGCTGTGACACAATATGTCATGTGAGCACAGCCAAAATCTACAGCTGAGCCTTTGCTCCATTTGTTCATGAGAGAGTTGCATCAATCACAACTCGGAGTGCCAGAGAAACGTACCTCCCTTCCACAGGCTGATCATCAGCTCTCCAGCCTTTGAAAAGTTTAGGTGGCCTTCACCTCCCTAGGTTCTTCTTCGTTCTCCTGCTATGAAGCTCTCCTGGGCTACTTCTAAACCAGGTTTCTGTAGCATTCATTCTGCTTGTTTTCCTTTTTAAATGAATGCAGGACAGTGGCCAGAGGCAGGCAAGGGCTGGGGAAAAGCCTTTTGGGGGGGTCTGATCCTAGCAAAAACAATTCTTATTGGGAAGTTTGAAATGTTTTTTGTTGCAAAGGGGTGGGGTGGCAGAGTTGTTTAAGTAGTCTGCATCTCTGGAAGCCCCTGTTGCCATGTTCGGAGTTTGTTGGTCTTCTTAACGTAAAGATTACTCATGCATTACCACCCAGGCCTGGGATGACTCACATCTCCCACCATCCAAGAAAATAACATCCCCTATTACTGGCGCAATCTCAGGCCAGACATTATGTGGTGGATGAGTCCTTACTGACTTTCCAAATTGGTACTGAGACACCATGCCCAAGCAAAACAAAACCTTGTGGGCGTGTTTCTTTGGCCCCCAGGGCCTCAGCTGGGCTCTGCTTCCTGGAAACATTCAATAGAATGGCTGACCACATGCCAAAGATCTCCAGATCAAGTACTTAGACCTCTTCTTCCCTTTCAGCTTCTCTTTTTCTATTCCGCTGTGGCCCCGATGCCAGGAATCAACGGCTGTTCTGCCAAACAAAGAAGGGAGTGAAGTTGTAGACAGTGGGGCTCAGATGGGGGGAAGGGCGATGTTTAACACCTGCATGGATTTTGCTAGGGCAATGAAGGAATAAATTGGTATGATGTTGAATCTAGATTAACAACGGAGCTCTGATTAATCTGAGAGGCCCATCTGGGATGTTTGGTTGATGCTGTTGGACTTTCTGCTTGGTTCAGCATTTTTTGGACTCCTTCTTGAATTGCTAACAGCTTATTCTTGTGGTGGACAATCCACTAGTTGAGGAGGAGGAAGAATAACTTTTTCCATCTGAGATTCTCTTGTGGCTAGGAATGAAAAAATAAGGTATTGGGAGAGGTCATAAGACAGGAAGTTAGGAGTGGGCATGTGGTTTATTCTGATTTCCCCCCCCCCCATCTGTTTTTTTTAAAAATCTGGAACTGAGTTCATCCTGTTTTCACAACAGTTCTTTCTGTTTTTTAAAAAAGGAAAATATGCATGCATTTTTCTGCCTATTTCTCTTCTACTTTATGCATTTCTGCATGCCATCTTGTTCCGAGAGGTACGTTTCTGCAGGCAATTGTTGCCAATTCAGTGCATATTTGCATGTTGCTTTCCCTTGAGATGTATTCTGGCAGGTCACTCTTTGCTAATATATTCATTTTGTACTTTTTTTTTTAATTAAAGAGCTGCACCACAACATTTTGAGAAGCTTTGTGTGACATGCACAAAAGGGAGAAAGAAAGACCTTTGGATCATTTTAAAGGCAGCCTGAAAGAAGGTTGAAAGGGTCAAAAATTAAAACCCTAAGAAACCACAGTTGCTATGATACGGATACAGCTTTGTAGGTGAACCAGAATTAGGTTTTTTTGTATGCAAGGACCTATGAAATTTAGTTCGGCTGCTTGAGTTGTCAAAATGCGTGGTCTTTTGAACCTGAACTTTGAGATTTTGCATTACACCCTGGTGATGCTAACTGGTTTTTATTTAATAGGTTAATCTGGTCGAGGATTGAGTTAATGAGGTTTTCGACAGCTCTCTGGTAGGACAGCTAACACAAGCTTGCAGCTGAGTTTGCCAAGAGACTCTGGGGGTGGGGGGAAATTTGGGAATTGAGATGTTCTTAAGGGGGAGCATGCAAATTTTAAAATGCTTTCCCTTCCCCCATCCACTGACATTTACAGGAAAGCCATTCACAAATACAGGGGGGGAAAAATCCCTTCCATTACAGCCATTTATATCGAGAAACTTTAATGGGTTCTGTGTCTGTGATTGGATTAATTTATATTTCTTCCTAATGCATCAAGACAATGTTGATTTGATTTAATTGGCTCACAAAATCAATTGATGGGAGAGTTGTAATTTTCACTTTAAAGCCAGAGAGGAAACCATCTGAACCTATTGTTTATTTGCAGGATAAGCCTAGCGAAGAAATCCATCAAAGCAAGCAGGATTTTTAATAGTTCCTCTCATTACTATCTTTTAATTAGGTTTCTTCTGTTATTACACCAGAGGATCTGGAGGTGCCCCTGGTGAAAACTTCCAAACCTCAATTAAATTAACTTGAATTCCAGAAGAGACCTTGAACTTCACTTTACTTGCTCCTTTCTTTGGGGCATTTTAATCTAGATTATAGTCACAGTGGATCCCTGAGGCCATGACCATTCTGGTATGGTGGAGCAAGGAGCTGTTAACTAGCAGAGGCTCAGAAGAAAGGACAATGGTTTATTATATGTTTCAGGGAAGGGAAACCATTTATTTCTCCAGATACCACATTCCCTGAGGGATGATCTATGGAGAGCCAGATCAGTGCATGAAAATATTGTTTCAAAGGCTTCATCCTTGTGCCCATATGTTGGATCCAACAGAGAAAGTGCCAGCAAAGTGGTGACATTCGTCACCACCACTAGACAATATCATTTCAGGAGATGACAGAGGACACCATTTGGGAGAGGCTGGAAGGCCACCAGCCTCTTTACATGACATTCATTCATGATGGAGAAGAACTAAGTGCACAGCTGAAAGGTTTGGGGGCAATAAAAACAGTCTGTGATGGAATTTGGACCCTCCAGGACTCTAAAAGCTTTCCTGAGCACTTTAGGCTTGGGAGTAAGTCAGGTCAGACTTGGTTAGGACTTTGATGGGAGACCTTCAGGGAATACAAGAATAATCCAGTTTACAGTTTCTGCTTGGTGGCAGCATTTAGTTGATCTTGGCTGATCTCAAAAAGCTAAGCAGGGTCAGGTTAGTATTTGGATGGCAAGGACCCATATATTGGCCCCCAAATTGCAGGGACATGCCTACGAGGTCTCCAGGACCTTGACTTGAAGGAGACTAAACCTTCTACAAGACAAGGGTCGGCAGCAATAACCCTGCACGTGTTATCCATAATTCATCTTGGCTGTCATGTAGCTAGCTGCCACATAGGACCCCAAAACATCCTTTCTAGGAATGGTGCTTTTGCTTCCAAAGAAAACTGGAATGAAATTTTCCTTCTGAATCTTCCAAGAATGCATTCTTGGCCCATCCTATTGTTTTTGTGAGCTGTCAACCTTTATTTGGAGGGATGAAGAGTTTGGGAGCAGGTATGAGATACACACAACTAAGATCAGGCCAGGGGCTGATTTTTACCCACTCATTTCCATTTCACAGAAGGCCCAGCCACTCTGCTGCTCTGCCTTGCCTGCTTCAGTGGGGAGGCTAAGCGGTGTCCCCAGATCATCCTTCATCTCAAGGGCCTGAAAATTAACAGTCCTAAAATAAAGGCCCTTCTATCATCAGAGACAGACCTCCCATTGGCTGTTATGACCATCTGTGGGTGAGAGTTGTAGAAAAAGGAACATGGGCAAGTCACACTTTATCCCATCACATCCCATTCTTCTCTCTCTCTCTCTCTCAAAAAAAAAAAGGTAACATTTTTTTCAAGTTGAATTAGAAAAGTCATAGAATTAGGATACCAGTTAATGGCTTTTGCTGTGAATCCAGGTTATGAAGCTCTGGTAGGATAGCTGTGCAGTGGCATCCGTGGAGTGTGTCAAAATCTGCAGGGTTGGTAGACATGGTGTTGCACTCAAAGCCCCACCCCATGCATGTACAAGAGGGGAGGGGCTTTCACCATGGTTCAGCACCTGCCCTCTTGCAGATTTTGACCATCCCTGTTGGACACTCACAAATACACAAGCAAAGAGGGCTTCTTAATGGTTTGTTGTCGGTTGCCGCCGAGTCGTTTACGACTCATGGTGACCATATGTACAACAGAACGAAATGCTGTTTGGCCTTGCGCCATCTGCCTGACTGTTCCATTGCTTGCATCCCTTGTTGTGGTAATTGTATCAATCCATCGCATTGAAGGTCTTCCTCTTTTCCGCTGGCCCTCGACTTTACCAAACATGAGTATCCCCTGTCGTAAATGCTTTTCCAGTTGACTTAAATTTGCCCCCTTTCAGTATAAATCTTAAACTTTTCCAGGACTTCCTTTCCTCAACAGGAACACCACTGTCTTTGTGCAATTCAAAAATGCTTTCCACCTAGCACATTCTTGGAAACACTTAATGCATTCTGTGCCTTTAATTTTTTTGGGGGGAGGGGGCTAAACTCCCCACATATCATTACTCTGAATAAATAAGCAGTTGGCTCAATAGGACCCTTACACTAGCTTCTCACTCTGTCAAAATGCTGAGACCTGAAACCCAGCCACTTCCAAAGGTCGAGGGCCAATCTATTTTTGTTATTTAATCTGTGGTGTGTACAGGAAGAATGATTTCATCTTTCACAACAGGAGTTTCTACCCGTGAGAGACTGAGGCAATGCTAAACAACTGATGCATCCAGCATCTATTTCACCTCACTTCACTGCCACCTGGCTAGGCTAGATTATATACAGCCAGTTTTTAAAGTATAAAAATCAGAAGGCAGGCCGTGGTTGTTGTTTTTTTTTTTTAAGTAATGGAGTAAGTTTTTGAAGGCTGTGAAGTTCACAAAGAGAGGGAGAGGAATAGAGAACTGTAAATCCAGCGAATATATTTCTAAAACTAATGCTTCTAAGTCTCACACCTGAAGAGAAGCAGAGAGAATGATGCTTAGGGCATTGCTCTTTCGTTGGGAAGACTGGAAAGAGTTCGTCTTGAATTTCGTTGTAATTCTGAATTTCTGTTGCGATTCCTGCCCTCTGGAATGATCTCCCCCCAGAGGTCTGTGTGGCTCCCATCCTTATGTCATTCAGGGAATTGTTGAAGACCTGGATGTTCTCCCAAGCGAGATTTTCATAGAGTTCTCTTTAGCAAGATTTATTGAGATGAAAAGGCTGGTATCCTAGGAATGCCATCAACTGAACTACTTCTGTAATGCTATGTGGGAAAGACCTTGGGAGACTGCCTAGGGAATAGTCAGATAAGAGGCAGCATAGCCCACAGCTGGACAGTGGGCGGGGCAAGAGGCTCAGAAGGGACCCTGCCTAGTTTCTTGGGCTGTAAAGGAGACAGTGGGAGATCTGTATGTTCAGACTTGCAAGATTCTGTTAATTTAGCTTTACAATAAAGTAAAATTAGCTCATCTGGCCGTGTTTCCTGTCTGGTCCACCTGGTAAGGCTGGTACCTTCTCATTTAGAACCAATACATTTTTTCATGTAGGTTAGAGTGGAGAGTTTCTGATTTTATTCCTAACAGTTTTCTTCCTATCATCTGGCAATTAATGAAAGGTAGAGTCCTTTAATTAGTAAAGGAGAAGCTGGCTCTTTATATCACCATCTTCAACAGTCTGTGAACAAGCCATTATATCTGCGTATTTCATAGTTTTCGTTTCTTATGTATTCAAGATTGGGTGACAACCCTGGAGAGACTTTGAGTACAGACAAGAGGGAATGGCCTTGAGGTACAGGAGGAATAGCTACTACCAAGGCAGTGGTCAGATAAGCAGGGTGTCAGATCCCCCCGATCAAAGGATTCACAGAACCCCTTATCGGAGCATCTGCCATCATTTCCTTGTCAAAGGGTGTAGACTCTGTGTCGCCAGATGGGAGGGGGTGTGAGGTTAGAATGTGAAGTGTATTATTATGGCTATGGAAGACATCAAGGACAATTGCTTGAGATACCCCAGGAACACCACCTGGATGGGAGGGGGGGGTGACATACTTTTGTGGGAAAGGGAACCAGTTTTAAATCTAGGTTTGAGTGGGAGCTCTCCATTTGCAGCTTTACTTCTGTACTGTTTATTTCGCTTCATGAAACATTAAAGGATTCCAGCCTCCTGACTGTGATTGTGTGAATGCTTGAATGAACAGGTGCTGACACAGGGCTTGAGCCCAGGCCAAGGAAGTAACCTGAGAAAACGTGGAGTCCTGGGTGCTCTCTGATCCTTGCTGTTTCCTTGCAGACGTTTCATTGCCAGACTAGGCAACGTCTTCAGGGCAAAGAGGGAGGGGGCCTTGCTCTCAGTTTATATACCGTGGCTTGCCCTGCTTGTGTTGGTGGGGGTGTTGTTCTCTCCTTGGGAGTTCCTTGATTGGGCTGTTGTTTGCTGCTTGGTTGATTGCCTGAGTTAATAGTTCCTTGAGTAGGGTGTATTGTGCTGTTTGGGTGTTCCTCTGGGGTTAATCCTAGTGTTGATTTTTGCATATCTGGGTGTTGATTGCTGGCGAGGAGGTGTTCTGGTCTTTTGGCTTTTCTGTTGTCTCTTTTGAATGGTATGTAAATGTTGTTTACCTCTATGTGTCTGTATGTAAGGAGAGAACAACACCCCCACCAACACAAGCAGGGCAAGCCACGGTATATAAACTGAGAGCAAGGCCCACTCCCTCTTGGCACTGAAGACGTTGCCTAGTCTGGCAATGAAACGTCTGCAAGGAAACAACCAGGCTCAGAGAGCACCCAGGACTCCACAGTTCAACCCTGAGCTACAAATATTCGCTTTGATTGGGAAAACGTCTCAGACAAGCCCCTCCCTAGTTCATACAAGGATAAAGGGAAGAACAGGAATGCATATCCTGTTAGCCCTTCCAGGTAAACCAGACAGGAAACACAACGAGATGAGCTGATTCTACTTTATTGTAAGGCTCCATTAGCAGAATCTTGCAAGTCTGAAAGTGCAGATCTCCCACCCTTCCTATTTGTCGCTTGAGTGGTCAGGATGGGTCTTTCCTAAGTTTCTTCTTTAGACCATTACCCTCTCTCGGATGCCCTTTCCTTTTATCTGATCATTCCCTAGGCAGCATCTCTTCTCCAAGGTCACCCTCACGTTCCATCACACATTCAGACTTGCAAGTTTCTGTAACTATAGCTGTTACAATACAAGTAGTCCTGACCTACATGGCGTTGGTTTCTTAGTCTGGTCTACCTCGTAGGGCTGACACTTTGGGGGCAAACACAAAGCTTCCAGGAGGGCTCAGATTGTCCATTTGTGTGTTAGAGAGATGTTCGCTGTGCTTCTCCAGGTTTTGGGTTAGGTTCCTAAGCCCTGTGAATTTAACGCACTAGTGGAAATGCACCTGTGAGCTGAACAATAATCTGCATCTCCCATTTGCCACAGTAATTTTATGGGTCAATACATTTCTGCAGGCTGGCCAAACCTTCTAGGTGGAGCCAAATGGGAAGTATGTTCCCTGCAAAGGTTGATATACATGCGCCAGTCTGCGTCTCCCGATTTCACGAGAAATGGGAATGTTCCCCAGCTACACACCTGAACCATTCTGGAGGTGCTGATTCAGTTTGCAACTGAACAGAAACACACATCAATATGTCAGGGAAAGAAAATTCTTGCTGGATTTTGTATATTGGAGAAATTACTTGGAAAACAGGCATGTTATAAAAAAAAATGGTATCCCCCCTCCTCAGGGGCTTATGCTCAGTGTTGCTTGTGAATTATAATGCAAGTTTTTATACAACTGGTTGGGGTGGGGGATTCACAAAACGGAGACATTCAGTGAAATTGAGCTTGGTATTGTGTCTAGCACAAGTTAAGCAGGAGAAAACATTGACTAATCCTTTGTTTTTTACCCGTTGCTCTCTTTTTACAAACATAAAAGCAAGCTTTTCTTAATTTCCCCCTTTATTCACCCTCTCTTCCAGCTGGCTTGTCTATGTTGGAAATATAGGTCTCTGGAAATTAAATTATCGGAACTGTAGCACATGTGCAAGAAAGCCATTTTTTCCCCCCATCAGCCCAATATTTACCTTTTCCTTCTGGGGCAAAATTGAAATACCAGGATGCAGCAAATATATCTGCTCAAAAAAGAGAGGCCCGAGATAGATTTTTAATGGAGTTAAATGAAGCATTTTGTTCCACAGGATGGTAGCCCTTCAACAAAGCTGAATTAAACACGTTTGGAGGCAAGGTTTAAAAAAAATAAAAAGGAGAAAAACAATATTACCTGTTTAAAAGAAGTATGAAAATCCAATTAAGTTTTGAATTTTAATTTCCTTGCATGCGTGGGTTTGTCGCACCGTGAAAAGAATGGAAATGTAAATGGCATTTTCTCGGTGTTATCACCATAATCCAGAGGCTAGAATATCCCGTCATAGTTATTTTGTCTGGCAATGATAAAAGAAACCACAGACTTTCAAACTAAATTTGCTTTGAATGGGCAAATAATCATCATTCAGCATCTCCATAGGTTGATCTGTAATTAATGTATGCATAAAAAGCTCTTATAAGGAGTTTGTGTGTGGAAAGGTGGAAGGTCCCCTGTGCAAGCACCGAGTCATGTCTGACCCTTTGGGGGGATGCTGCTTTCACGACGTTTTCTTGGCCAACTATAGCCAGGGCTGCAACGGGTGGGGGGGGGCACAAGCGGGGCATGTGCCCCAGGCACCATGCTGGGGGGGGTGCCAAAATGAGCGCGGAATCCATGTTTGCCCCAGGTGACACAGACCCTAGTTGCAGGCCTGACTACAGCGGGGTGGCTTGCCATTGCCTTCCCTGGTTGTCCCCTTCCCCAGTAAGCTGGGTGCTCATTTTACCGACCTCGGAAGGGTGGAAGGCTGAGTTGACCTGAGCCAGCTACCAAGAGAGAATCCAGCTTCTGGTGGGATCAAACTCGGTCGTGGGGAGAGTTTCGGTTGCAATACTGCCGCCTGCCACTCTGTGCCACATGAGGCTCATAAGGAGTTTAGCTTAGACCGAAAAAGAGATATGGAGTGTGGGAGAATCAACCATATAATAGAAGAATGTAAGTAGAAGCCCAACCAAGTGTTTTCCACTTGGCCCCTGGCTAGCAAGCCAAGTTCTGGCTGCTTGCGTTGTCCTATATGGATCAAGATCTGAATGCCTGTTGGATGGCTTTCTCTTGTGCGTCAGATCCAGTGGGAATATCCTCTTGATGATGTTACCTTTGTTGAGATGCACTAAGCTGTGAGAGAAGGTTCTTCATACAGGCGGTTCTAGAACGTCTTGCCTATTTGCAGACAGTTTCAATATCAATAAAGAACTATTTTTCCTGCCAGGGATTTGGCTGAATGACTACATTGCATATCTATTTCAGGCTGGGCTGAAAGTTTGATATTCTTTATCGTAAATGCTGCAAACCACCATGGCCTCTTAGTTTGGATGTCCCATGTTATCACACTGGAGGCTTAAGAAGACTTAAGGCATAATCAAAAATCTCCGAAAGCTGTATCAGCTGCTGCTCAGATCTCTCCAGATGCCTGTATTAACTACTGGAGCTGACTGCTTCTCGCAATTAGATGATGAGCATTGTTCCATTTCTTGATCAGGACCAAGGCCTGCACTCAGCCTTTCTCGACCTTTTGACCCTGGAGGAACCCTTGAAATATTTTTCAGGCCTTGGGGAAGCAACCCCTGCCCATTCAGGCTCAAAGATAGGCCAGAAGTGACAAAATTATTATATTCGTTTCATGGGTAGGCCTGTCTAGATGCATTCACAGTGTCCCTAAACTAAAAATAATGAATGAAGCATACCTCTTTCATGTGAAGTTGCCCAAATTTGAAATAATTATTTAAATAAACCGTGATCTCCCAGGGAACTCCTAGGGACCTCTTGCGGAACCCGAGGGTGCCACAGAACCCTGGTGGAGAAACCCTGCCTGCTCTTCTAACCCTCAGGAAACCAGATGCTGGGTTCAGACAACCTGCTAAACCTGGTTATTCAAAGTTCAAACAGCTTTGATAAGGGTTTGGTAGTGAGGGACATAGTGTGTTGCACAAACCATTACACTGGGTCAATTGATGGTTGAATGTATTCATGGTTCATTCAAGAACCAGGTAGAACATGTTGGTTGAAGGCAGCTACAGATTAGAGAAGGGGAATGCCCTGTTAAAAACGTCACTTTGGATCTCCTAGGCTGCTTGAAAAAATTGGTAATTTCTAATTCTGTTTGTATCCACCGTTGCAAATTGCACAAGATGTTGGTGGGGACAGCATTCTTGATTCCCTTCTCATTCCTTTCTTCTCTGTGTATTTAAAAAAAGGGGGGGTGGGGGGGGACAAATATGTGTATCCCAAAGCATTTCATTCAGCATGAGCGGATTGAAAAAACAATGACGGGGACTAAACATTTAATTTACCTGGTGCGGTAGCTCGATTCCTTTCCAGAGGCAGTTTGTAAAGCACAGGGTGCCATGCCAACCTCTTAGCTCATTCCAAAAATCTTTTCCCCTCTGGAACATTAAAAAAAAAACGGGGGGGCAGGAAAAAGAGTATTGCTACATATATTTGCATCAAGCAGCAATTCAGCTGCTAATTGTATAGTAATTGATACATGGCTACACCGTTCATTGTGGATGTCAGCGCATTAAATATTAGTGCCCCAGGCCACGATTCAAACAGTAATTTGCTACTGAGTTAACAGAGACCACCAAAAAGAAAAAAGGAAAAAAGATAACTGCCAAGAGGTACTATGGCCCAGACACAGGATAATGGCCAAGGTAATCATCTGGGGTGTAAACTTGGAGCAGCTCTATTGATTTCATTGCAGCTTTGCAGATTTATACCACCTGAGGATCTCATTTTCTGCCACGCCAGAAGAAAATTGTCTCCGAGACAAGGTTTGCTGTTGAAACCAGGGGTGGGGGTGGGGGTGGGGGTGGGGGGGCAGCAGGGAGGAGAGATTTCCACAAGCCGAGAACGAGCTGGAGTGTTATGCAGAAATATACTGGATTAAGAGGTTGAGAAAATGACAGGGCAGAGAAATGGAAACGTGATAAGCTTTGGACAAATTGATTCTCGCCCAAGTCATGGATTGATGTTTTGGAGGGCTGCATGGAGGCTTTAAGCCCTGAGATGATTTTAAGGTGTTATGCCATAAGCATTTCATGTGGACAATGCACATGGTCAACATGGACAAGCCACAGGCAAGCTATTCCTACCAGGGCTGCATGAGGCTGTTTTGCTTCACCCCGACCAGCTGCTTCATGCTGCAAAGCCCCTGTGATTCAGCCTATAGGAGGAGGGGGCAAGATTGCCTTCAGTGAAGCTCTTCAACTCGGAGCATCAAAAGAGGCTGTCTGTTTTACCAGTGCTGCAGGACAGGCACATCTTCAGGTGCCCTCGTAGCATCCATCAGTCCTTGCAAAAGATGGGGAAAGATGCTTTTTTGCAAGTGCTGTGCTTTCCCTGAAGTATTTTCTGATGCTTTCAGTAACCACCTGAAAGCATCTTCTGGCTATTACCAAGGCCAGAGGAGTCCCTGGAAGAAGACAGACAAAGAAGACGAAACAAAGAAGTTGAACAAACCACTTCACTTTGATTTTATAAACCAGGAGACCGCATGGCTTCACAAAGCATTTTAAAGAAGCAGCTTTGTTTGAGTGTTCATTGAAAGACAGTACTCCTGTGAAGATCTGCACAGTCCTTATAGTTACCAAGGAAAGTCCTCTTCTTCAGTGGATTGAATAGTCATTGGTGATCTTTGCATTCATTTGAAAAAGCCAATGGTACAGAGTTTTTATACCTATCTTCCCTAATAATGAAGCACAGGAGTATTTCTTTAACCCTTCTCTTTGAAGAATGTTTCCAGTAGAGATGTGTATCAGGAAAAAAAAGTTCCTTAGTCCTGATTAGGGATGCATGCTGAATCTGGTTGGATCAGACATGTAATCAAGCCAGTTCAGAGGCCACCTTACAGGTAAGGCTGGATTCATCTTTGGAAGGAGAGAGGCAGAGTTAGTACTGGTACTACCCATGATCAGTTAAGGTCCTCCAACTCCTCTTTGCTCTAAAACTCACATGTTTTCTTCCCACAGATTATTGCTGTAACAGGAGTCCACCTTTTGCTCCTGATTAGGAGAGGCAGAGAAGAACTTACTGCATGTTGAGGTTCTTAAAGAGTTCTCTGTTGGGGGAAGACTTGCAGATCTACTAAGGCAGGCTGAGGATTTCCCATGATAGTCAAAGGGAGAGATGAAGCTTGATCTTTCCAAATTGTGCTCTGGATTCAGCTTTGCCAAAAATGGGTGGACCCATGAATAAGTCTAAATGAATTTGAGCTCTTTTTTCCTCCTGGATTGGGCTCTAAGCTATATGTACTGTCTAAATTCTGATTTGTAGACCAGCAATCGCAGCAAGACAGATTTTTTTTGATGTGAAGAAGGATTGAATCCTAGGATATCTTACCTGCATTTCAAAGTGATCCAGTTCCCATTGGGCTATTCCCTATGATTTAACCAATGTGACTTTCAGCTTCTTCTCAGAAGAAGAATCATTTTCAATCAGGACTGGATATTCTTCCCAACACTCTACCAGTACAGCTATTACAAGGCTAAATTTCAGTAATATTCAGTTTGCATTTTGTAGACATTATTATTTCTTGGGCTGAAATCCAAGTATTAAAATGTACTTAAGCAGTGTTGTTAAGTACCATGATAGCAACTGTGCAAACATATTTCAATTGCAAGCCCCCTAAACTGATTATTAAAATGGTAAAAGCTGCTGTTAACTGCAGAAAGCCCATCAACCCAGATTGATCTGTCACCTTCAGAAATACTCAAGGATAGATTTGTAGTTCTCTTTGCAGGGAAGCTTCCAAAATTCTCATCTGAATTTCTGAACAGATGTAGCTATTTTAAGTTGCTGGATTGTGCTTGCACTGACGGTTTGCAATTTCTCCATAATTCTTTTTAAAAAAAATTAGATGCATTACCTCTTCATCCTTCAGTTCATGAACCACTATAATATTATGATTAGAACCGTCTCCTCATCCTGGGCACTCTCCAGATGGACTTTAGCTTCCAGAATTCCCCGCAGCAAAACCATTGCAGGGGATTCTTGGAGCTGAAGTCCATATATCTGTAAGGTGGCCAGGTTGGAGAAGACTGGGTGTGGAACCTTCATTAATCTTCATCTCAGTCCAAGTCTCCAGCCATGAATCTCAGGCTCAGATGGTTAAAGTCTTAGACTAAGCTTTCTCTAACAAGATTCTCTTGCTGAGGGGTTACAGGAGTTGGCTGACAACCACTACGCTGGATATTTTCCAGCCTAGATTTTTCTTATAACTGACGTGCTGGTAGAACTTTTGGACATAATTGAGAAAGTAGACGGAGACTAGGAATAGACTGCTTTCTGGAAGTCACTTCTAATGCTAAAGAACTCTGCCTCAACAGCCTGTAACATCTTCTGCAAATACTGAGAATGGCTTCATTTATTTCTCCTGATGTTCTGGTTGGCCAAACTGTTTACAGATTTGGTAAAGGTAAAGGTTTCCCTTGACATGAAGTCCAGCTGTGTCCGACTCTAGGGGGCGGTGCTCATCTCCGTTTCAAAGCCGAAGAGCCGGCGTTTGTCCGAAGACACTTCCGTGGTCATGTGGCCAGCATGACAGTCACAGAACGCCATTACCTGCCCACCGAAGTGGTACCTATTAATCTACTCACATTGGCATGTTTTCGAACTGCTAGGTTGGCAGGAGCTGGGACTAGCAACGGGAGCTCACCCCGTCACGCGGATTCAAACCGCCGACCTTCCGATCGGCCAGCTCAGCAGCTCAGCGGTTTAACCTGCAGCGCCACTGCATCTCCACAGATTTGGTAGCAAACACAAAAATATAATTTTGGACGCATTTTTCTTAGAACCTCAACCAATACAGATCTATCTATCTATCTATCTATCTATCTATCTATCTATCTATCTATCTATCTATCCATCCATCCATCCATCCATCCATCCATCCATCCATCCATCCATCCATCCATCCAATTTGTCCCCGCCCATCTCCTCCCATCAGGGGACTCTTAAAACTTTCTCTTAGTCGATTTTTCCTCATGCATTTGTTATCTTGTATGTGTGCTTAGCTGGTCCAAATTTACTGTCTTCCTCTCGGCATGCTGATGGAACATATTTCCCATCCATCATTGCTTGCCCCAAAGTAGATTAACCCTGAGGATGTTGCACATCTGAATTTACATATCGGAGACTCTACTTAAAATAGTGTGTTCACAGCAGCTGAAAAGATCAGGAAACTTTTCACATAAGAATGTCCCCATTCTGCTTGACTACATTTCTATGTTCTTCTAACGCATGGCTTTAAAGAAATAAGGAAACAATTCATCGGTTCCTAAAATATTATATATATTCCCATCTTCAAGCAGCCACAAATATGAACTTTGCACCAAGTTAACAGGCTGACAATGAGATTAGAAGGGAGGAAACTGGAAAGCAATTACATACCTAGGTATTATGTTAATACAATTATTGAAACTGCTAGCCCAAAATTGTTGATAAATTAGATAAGTAAAACAGGCTGACCTGCAAGTGTATTTTAAATAATGCCATATCATCCACTCTGTCTAATATAATTGCTCTCCTGTGACCCAGCCTCCATTAAAAGTAAATTCCTTCTGGGAAAAAAAAAGTATATGTTCGGCACACAATGATTAATATAACAATACCTTCTCTGCTGGCAATGATGTTATATCAAACATGAAAATTAAAGAAAATGAATTTGCTCGAGATGCTAAAAATTTACCATGTGCTGTCATTTTAACAAATTACATTACAAAATGTTAAAATTCCAAATCCTCAGATGACCTTTTCAATAAAGCATTTCCTACCATCAACCCAGAGAAAGGATGCAATTATTATTAATATTCTTTGGAGCTAAACAGACGACAGTATTTCTAGTCTGCCCGAGTTTGAAATGCATTTTCTGATTGAAACCTATTGAAGGATTCCAGCCAATGGATGTGCAGATAATTTGAAGAGAAAGATGAATAATTGGGGAAGAAGCTATTGATATTGAGAGCACAATGCTATAAAGGCCACCTTTGAAATAATGATTTAGAAAGGTTGTTTTCTCTCTTGCTGAGGCTGCAAGTCAATGCTTAAGGAAGGTATTTTGGATCCAGAAAGCCCAATTTCTGAAGTTCTGAAGAGCATCTACTGGAGCTGGTGAAAAACAGCAAATACATCAGTGTTCACAATATTCATCACTAGAAAGAACCATGGACCTTCATTTTGGTCCAGATCATATAAATCTTTTGCCTCCTACCAACGAGATCATAGTGGGCTTTTTCAAGATAAGGCATTGTCTTATATTCATCTCTATATATAGTCCATACCTTCTCAATACAACTGAGCAAGGCAAAACACCAGAAAACTGAAGAGTTTCACCTAACCCTGTTCTGAGCAGAGTCTACAGGTTGGTATCTGAAGCTGATATCTCATCTCTTAAGCAGTTTCAGGTATAATGCCAAAGACTTAGTTCATCCGTATCTAGCCAGAGAATAACTCTGTTTCTGTCAAATGCTATTTTTTTTCCTGAACTGCCCTGCCAGAGCTGGAGTGACTTTCCCCTAGAGTAACTTAGTTTATTTATAGTCCCTCTGTAAAAATTGCATGTGGGTGCACTTTGCATAGCTACCTAAAGGCCATGTTCACACAGACAGCTGACTGAGCCACCCACTCCACTGGAATAAGGATTTGGGGCCCAGTCAAAGAGAGGTCAGCCATTCCGTTGTATCATTTCCTTGCTTAAAAAAAGAAGTCCATTGTGACCTGACTACAGTTGGCAGTATCAGACTTGAGGGTGCTTACCTGTCATACCTTTTCTCCCATATTACAACTTTCCCCAATACAGCTGTGGAGAAGTGAAACCGAAGTATGTTGCCACAGATTTCTTACAGCAATCCTGTTATTAGGGTAGGACGTGCTAAGGCTTTTTTCAAGCAGTTGGATGGAAAGATTCCCTTCGTCAACCTCATCCTCATTCAGACAACACTGCTGGCTGGTTAAGAGTCCTTACACCATCTTCTGGCTGATTGATTTAGCACTTCGTACACTGTGCAAAAGCACCTCTCCCTTTCTTTACTTTTATGTTCCGGAAAACTAGGGAGAGTCCCTTCTGAGAGGCTTCCCACACCCCATTTGCTTCTCTGGGCAGGGATACCTGTTGCATGGTGCTTGTCTAGCCTGTAAGCTTTTCCTCCTGTCTCCCAAGGTCATTGCCACATACCATTACAGCAGCCTACCTTACAGAGTTGGTGAGGAAGATAGAAGGTGGGAGCATTGGGTATCTATGCTGCCTTCATAAAGGCGGGATAAAAATCTAATAAATAAAATAAATGGGCAGCATGCTTCACCTTTTTGAGACCAAATTCCCAGAGATCTCCTTCTCCTCTCTCCTTTCTTTCTGTTTGCTGAAGTCCTTGTTTGGCTATCATGTTTTCTCTTATCTCTCCCACAGGTTGTGGGCGAAAGCAGCTTCCCAACTTTTTGTTCAGAGCTTCTGTCTCTGAAATCTTTGCTCGTACAGCCTATTACTCTGTCTGTTGTACTCAATATCCAGCAAATAACCTATCGGTTTCCATTACTCAAGGGTGTAGAAACAAGTTACTTTGCACCCTTCCAAGGAAATGTATCTGGAAGAAAGAGAAGATCAAAGTAATTCCCCAGAGCCATCCACACAGGCTGACAAGTTACTTTGGAAATTTATTTATTTCTTTATCACCAGTGCTTTTATGCTGCTTCCATTGTTCGACGCTAAGTGGCTCGCACACAACAATGCAAACCTCAAACTGCGCCAAAGATAGAAAACCTAACACAACAATTTGCAATCTGATTGTGTTGTAACAATTTGGAACACTTGGCTGGAAATCAGATAGGACCTGTTTGTTACTGGCTTTCCTGCAAGATTTTAAAAACATAATTGTTTTGGGGAGCCTATGGTGAATGAAATGACCTCATTGGTTGATGAATCCTTTTGTTATTGTGCCATGATTTAATTTTGTTTTGCAGTTTCCAACCTGTTATGAATGTTCTATTCTGCTTTTATTGTATGGTTGACTGCCACACAGGTAGTCCTCGCTGAACGACCGTTCATATAGCAACTGTCCAGAGTTACAACTGTGCTGAAAAAAACGACTTATGGCCGTTCCTCACACTTACGACTGTTGCAGCATCCCCACAGTCACATGATCGCAATTCAGCACTTGGCAACTGTCATGCATTTACGACGGTTGCGGCATCCCGTGGCCACATGATCACCATTTTTGACCTTCCCAGCCAGCTTCCGATAAGTAAAATCAATAGTGTGATTAACTTAATGACCATGGTGATTTGCTTAATGGCAGTGCAAAAATGGTCATAAAACTGGGTTTGGATGACTGCATCACTTAGCAACCTAAATTCCAGTCCCAGTTGTAGTAGTTAAGCGAGGACTACCTGTAAGGCTATGGTCAACAACCAAGAGAGTGTGAATAATGACAAATATAAATCTAGAACATAAGAACACAGGCCATGCCCTGCTAGGTCAGACCACTGGCCTGCCTAGTCCAACAGTTATTGTAACAAGGAAGCCCACAAATCTCCCAGCAATCTAATGACAGAATAAGTAAAATAACAATGATTCATAACAGAAGTGCCCTCATTCATTCCAGGTATATCTAAGCATGGTCCTCAAATGCTCTTTGAAAAATCGAGGTCTTCAAGAACTGTCTAAATATCAGGACTGGGGGTGCAGATCATATTTCTGGTGGGAGGGTCTTCCATAGGAGGGGAGCTGTGGCAGAAAATGTTCACCTTTGAACCCCCTCCTGCCATAATTCCTGAGGACTGAGGACTTGGAGCATCCACCTGCCTTAGATGGACAAGTTCTAGCTGGAGCTAGTAATCCCATAGGATCTGCATCTTGAAAGCATCCAGAAACAGACTGGCAACCAATGCAGCACCCACAATGCTGGTGTTTCATGGCAATGTCATGTAGTTCCCATTAGCACATGGACCATTGCATTTTGCCCAAACCAGTTTCCAGGTGGTCTTCAGGACAGTCTCACATCAAACAAACAACAGTATGAGAAAGAAGTGATCTGAACAATCCAGATAGGAGGTGATTGGAAACACATAACCAGCAGTGGAGTTACTGTGTACACATTTAGTCTGACACAACCCACTGAATGCAGAGAGATTTCTTCCCAAGTAAAACCAGAATGGATAAGGTCCAAGGAATAGACTTGAACATTCTCCAGTTGGGTTTTAAACTTCAAAAATTCAGTGGCTCAGAGAAAGAGGTGACTTATTTTCCACACATGCTATCCCTCCAGCAGAAAAAAGACCCTGAATCTAATGTTAGCCCCAGTGGAACACAAGCATGACAAAGGCCATGCCTCCAGAAAGGCTCATAATCATAGCTTGTTGGTGGTGAGGAATATCAGTACAAAATCTGGGCAGTCTCACCAGTAGGCTTTAAAACTGCATCAAGGAACAGTTTAAGTGGTGGAAATGCTTCCGTCTCCTGCCCTTGCTGCAATCAGTCCATCTCAGCTTCATGCACTTTTTGCTTTTCTGACTTCACATGCATTTTTATTTCTCCAACCAGTAATCCATCCCTTAACCAAGTGGATGCATTTATTTATTTATTTTAGTATTCACCGCAAAACTCTTTTACTTTCTGCAAACTGTCTTTCCCCAATTGACTCATGGGACTGGGTCCATTTCTCCTCGATAAACCTATGTATTATTGAATTCACTTCTTCAAGTTGCAAAGTGCCTTTGGAAAAGCATAGATTTGGGCATAGATCTTTGTTCCAGTTCACTGACAGGCTTAGGAAAAGAGAATTTGCCATGTTTGCATTCAACCAGCAAGCAAGCTCATTTATTTCTCTTTTCTTTTGCAATTTGATCACAACATCGAATCAAATTGGATGCTTTGTTTATAAGTAAAATCGACAATCTGAGTCTAATCAATACAGCTCAGTTGAACAATTCAGCTTGATCTTTAACTTCCTTTAGAGGATGACTGAACGTTCTTTCCCTCTCTTTTCTCCCCTTTCTCTCTTTCATCCTCTCTTCTTTGCCGTTTTCTTATGAACACTCCCAACCATATGTCACTTTTTAAACTTATAACCCATCTCTGACTATTAAAGCTTTCATTCCTTTCCCTCCATAAATTACCAAAACAGCACACTCCTCACGAATTCATCACTGGAAAGAAAAAAAAAAGGAATAGCTTTTCTGGGCTCTGCAAGAACATATTGTTAGCTCTTAAAAATGCACATGATACAGTAGAAAAAGCATTTCGTTCATCTGGAAACTTTGATATTCTAATCAGGAAAAGGAGCAGTTGGGCTGAAGGTAAGAAAGCCACCTGAGCTATTAGAAGTTGTTCAAGCTTCAAACCATGGGCCCCAATGAACTTGATTAAATGGGTTAAGATGTAGACTGGCATGGAATTGGCAAAATTCATGGGCCATCCCTTCCCTGCCTCATTTCCAGGGGTGTTGCTGATTCTGGAGTTTGGAAATCTCAGATCTGGGAGTGGGGAAACCAAAAATGGTCCAACAGACAGAACTATTACCCACTTCTCCTGCTGATCTCCTAGGACGAGTTGCAGGCTGTGCAGGTTTGATGTAGTGTTTGTATGTGTGATGCACCTAAAAAACAGGCAGAGCTTCAACTGCACTTTCATGGCTGCCATCTGTCTCTATCTCTATCTATCTATCTATCTATCTATCTCTATCTACCTATCTCTCATCTCTATCATCTATCATCTATCATCTATCATCATCTAATACATTTAATATTTAATACAAAACAAGAACAAAGTAAAAACACAGCCAGTGATCTTGACATTTTTGACACATCCTGAGGACACTCCTGGTCTACTGCAAGCACCCCTCCCCCACTTTTAGTTGCCATTTTCTCACCTGCAGCTGGTGAAGGCATGTTGCCATCTGAGCAACCAACTCTCTGAAGCTGGACCAGGGTTCTGGTAGGCACTGAGAAGCAAGGAAGGGATACAGCTTTCACCTGAGTAACACAGCTCCAGAGGTCACCCCATACATCTCACCAGGGATTCTGGCAGAGCATCCTCTCCAGAGAGGATGAATGATCTCACATCAGTGTTGATGTACTAACTAATTCCTGGACTGAACTAGCTAGTTCCCCCTCTCTTGTTCCATTACTTTCTTTCTAGTCCCTGCTAATCCTGTGACTTCCCTTCAAGGTCCTGGGAGATGTGATGAAGCCCAACAGATTCTACATTCTTCAAGGCTGTCTGTGATAAGGACAGCAAAGGAGAAAAGACTATTTTAATGAGTTTGAATCGTGGTTAGCCACAAGTGAGGAAAGGCTAAGGTCTTGCCCAATTCTCACCTTACCTTCCTTGGATCTAATCCCATCTCTCACTGGCTTCATGCACCCCCTGCCCCTCTCCCATTATTGTCACATCTCCTGAGAGGTAATTCCTAAGAGAAAAAGCTATATTGATAACTGCTCTCCTTCCTTCCTTCCTTCCTTCCTTCCTTCCTTCCTTCCTTCCTTCCTTCCTTCCTTCCTTCCTTCCTTCCTTCTTTGAACAATATAGCTAGATTCCTCCCTCCCTCCCTCCCTCCCTCCCTCCCTTCTCCTCTCCATTTCCAGAGTCTCCTTCCCATATATGTCTTTCCTATCAGCATCTGTTAGCTGATCCTTCTAGCTGAAGAATGGACTGAAATTCCTTCAGTCTTAAACCAGGGATTCTTCTAAATGGTAGCCTTCTCCCAATCCAGTATTCTATTTCTGAGCTGGGATTTCTGCTCTGCAAAGTATACAGTAGAAGGAAAGAATATTGACAATGAACATCAAAGTGTGACTTTCTTGCTGGAGGTTACACACTAGGATCCCTTGCAACCAACTTTTTACAGTGTTTAACTTGTGTAATACTGTGACCCCATCAGTCTCAGCAAACCTAGAACCATTACTATGTTGGCCAAAGTTCTAACAACCTTTTAATCATTGCAACCAAGGCAGATATTGTCCCCAACACCATATATTGTTTCAGTGGGATAAACAAAATCTTCTCAGGCAACTTAACACGGACAATAAAATTAAGTTAAGAAGCCCCCAAACTCATCCAATAATTTTCTGTGTATAGTTCTGCAGTATTTCCAAATGTTGATCAGAAAACCCAGTATGATTTTTCATAAGGAGAGAAAGACTGATCCTCAAAAAATGGCTTCTGGAGAAATCCATAGGCTGAAAAAAGGCTTTCTTTACAGTAGCCACCTCTCTCCACTTTCTCAAGGCCCTTATTAGTTGCATATTATTTTTCAAAACAGCAGAAGTAGCAGGACTGATGAGAGGCAAATTACCCTTACTTCTTCAGTGGCTGCAAAAATATTCTATCAAGAAAAGTAATAGCTTTAAGGGTACCTAATCAGCATTTTTTCATCATTAAATAATTGCCCATGGTATTTCTGCACTGCACTCATGCTATATCTGATATCCAACCTATCTAGAAAATATGAATAATTGCTGGAGCTGAGGGAGTAGTCATTAATTAAGCTTGAATGGAACAAGCTTTGTTCCCTTCGGGGTCACAGCAATCTCTCCATGAATGGGGTTTGTTGCTTCCACAAAACCTGGCTTGAAATGCATAAAACTCTTAGTAAAATCTCAGGTCTAGCTAGACAGGAATGTGCAGATGTCTTCTTGATGGCTTTCTATTAGTCAAATGCCAAGTCAGGCTTTGGGATGGTCTCCATCAGTGATGGGGAAGGGGATGAGGAACTATGGGGAAGCTGAGGCCCTCTAGATGTTGGCCATACTGACTAGGGCTGGTAGCAGATGTGGATCAGCAACATCTGGAAGGCTTCCTTACCCTTGGTCTAGACTGAAGCCTCTTCAGGTTTTCTGACAGGGGTGTTTTTCAGAGCTTCTCTATGCAAAATATAGAACCATGTAATGGAAGTGTTGGGTTGGAGATCAATCTACTCCCATCCACTGCCCAGGGCAGCTGCCCCCAACAGATCCAAAGCCATCCAGGTTTTGGTTAGACACCTCCAGCAAAAGAGGCGTCTACCGCCTCTTAAGGCAATCTGATCTATTGTGAAACAATTCTTATTGTTGGGATGGTCTTATTGAAGTCCAACTGAAACTTATTTTCTTGTAGCTTAAGCCATCGTTTCTTGTCTTCTGGAAAAATGCTGAACTTCTATATGACAGTCTTTTTTTTTTTAAAGCTGCAGTCAACTGGTGTCTCATGTTCAATCTGAGATTCATTAAGACACCCAGTACCAGGAAAAACATTTATTTGTCTATTTATTAATTACCTTTCCATGTGGGTGTATGGAAGGGGTTCACATTACATTTCTTCATGGGTGGATGCATACAATGTGCTGGATTATCAAAACACAGATGCTGTGTTCCCATATGATGCTATGTGCAACCAATAAACCATATTATGACTTAATGTGATGGGTTAGACACGATTTTCCATAAGACACCGAGCCACAAGACACCCAACCCCACCGTGGCCCATTATAGACTGTTTTATGTGCATGCCTAAGAAAGGAGGGGGGATGCAGATGAGACAGAAAGTTAGAGGATCAAATAGAATAGAGTTGTCTTTATACTGTAACTTTTAATTGCCCTATTTACATAATTCCATTAAGCATGAAATGATATTTATAACTCTATCAGGCAAGTTGAGAATGGAAGGGTAGATCATAAATCCTGACAGAATTTTTCTAAAACTATTAATTATATACCACCACAAGATTACAGATAATACTAACAATTTATATATTAGGATGAAACAGATGGTATCATGCCACAGTTAAGTAACACTCATTTCCAATAGGGAAAATGCTTGATTTGGAGGAGGAAGAGGGGAGGAGGAGGAGGAGGAGGAGGAGGAGAGGAGGAGGAGGAGGAGGAGGAGGAGGAGGAGAGGAGGAGGAGGAAGAGGAGGAGGAGAGGAGGAGGAGAAAGAGGAGGAGGAAGAGGAGGAGGGGGGGAGGAGGAGAAGAGGAGGAAGAGGAGGAGGAGAGGAGGAGGAGGAGGAGGAGGAGTTAATACTGAAAACTGGGAGATCTGCCTTAGCAAGGATTGTTAGGAAAAGGTAATACACCAAAAGAAGAGGGCAATTAGGCACTAAATTTGAGGAAGTCCAACATGATTTTTTTCTGCTTCTCCTTTTTTCATGGATCTTGCTGGATAGAGGACAGACTTCAGCCTGCCGGCCCATGTTTTATGCCATACAACATGGAGAAAAAGATCATGCTTCCTCATATTTCAGGGGCAAAATCTGAGCATGGTGGGCAACTGATGATGGGACTTCATTCTTTACTGCACTTAAAGACAGCAGACTAGCTGAGAGAGAAGAACATGGCTCTCTGTTATTTTTAAAATAATTGAATTAATTTTAATAATAGTGAAAAACAGAAAACTAACTCCAACAAGGCGGGGGGGGGGGCGGGTTTGCTACAGTGAAGAAAAGAAAAACCTGCATATATTATGGTGATCAGAATGAGCTAAATGTGTCCAGAGAAAGCGAGAAAGATTAATTAATACAAAAAAAGAAAAGATCCATATTAGTATCGATATAAAATTAATTTTATCCTTAAGCCTGAACAGCTTGCTCTGATCTCCCACTGTAGATCCCTATTTCCCTATGGCAGGGGCTGTTTTTCTGCCTTATTCCCTCTTCCCTAAAATCAAAGGGGAATGTCTGAGTTGGGAAATGACTCTGCTTTTAAGTTTTGGAGGCTTGATCCTGGAGAAGATCAGGCAGAAAATCTCAACAGTGCCTCTTCTTACTTCAGTGATGAACATTCAATAGCCAAATCATTAATTATTTGCAATCCTTTCACTGAGACAACAGCCTCATTTTGACTGACAGTAAGGCTGGTCTTTGTGAGTAAGGCCTGTGCAACGGCTCATAGTATTTATTTTACTAGCAGTAATTCCATCACTACTACTAGTCGTTTCGTTTAAAAAAAAAATTCTGTTCAATCTTGTCCAAATTCTGGGAGACTGCCTGAATAAGTCCCTGCAGTTTTCTTGGCGAGGTTTTTCAGAGGTGGTTTGCCATTGCCTCCGTCCTAGGGCTGAGAAAGAGTGGCTGGCCCAAGGTCATCCAGCTGGCTTCGTGCCTAAGGTGGGACCAGAATTCACAGTCTCCTGGTTTCTAACTTGATGCCTTAACCTTGACACCAAACTGGTTCTAGACTAGTAGTAGTAGCAGTATTTAAAAAGGAACTTCAATCTTCTCTACGAGAGACATCTTCATTGCTTTTCAAGCTGGCACACTCCTTTTGCAAACCATGAGGGCTCTCCAGCTGTTCAAAACAAAGCATTACAACTTATTTTAAAATTCTGTTTCAAATCCATCTATAAGAAGAAGATAGGTTCTTACTGGCATTTATCTTGTTATTCCTCCTCCTGCCGCCCTCCATCCTTCCTGGGCATCTTTGATGTGAAAAAAAAACGCTTTTCATCTTTCAAGATGCATGAAAGGTGTCATCTATTTTTCTTTCTGGCTTTTCATTCTGCGCACTCTTCTTCCCAGCCCACCCTGAATAAGTTGCTCCCTTTGTGCTCGATTCCATTTCTTGAGTGGAACTGACCACGTGCTGAAAGAGCAGATTGTCAAATTAAACCAGCCCTCTGGTTTTCATACCTACGATAAATGACTTTGTTCACCTCTCATAAGAGGCCTGGTAAAATAATTCAGGGAAAAGGAACATGCTAAATTCTTGGTTCTTTTAAGTGAATGGGTGGTGAAGGAGCAGACACAAGGATTAACAATGGATGGCAAAGGATGCTACACACTCCCAGAACTGGTTGTTCTGTGGTTGCCAGTTTCCAGGAAGAATGGCTACGCTGAGCAAGCCCCTTGTTTTATTTACCCTATGCACAGCTGGATGAATCCCATTTAGATAAAATGGCTAAAGATGGTCTAAAATAGGGTTTCTCAACTAGGGTTCCATGGCACCCTTGGGTTCCTCGAGAGATCACTAAGGGTTCCTTGGGAGATCATGATTTATTTAAAAAATTATTTCAAATTCGGGCAATTTCACATGAAAGAGGTAAGTTTTGTTCTTATTTTTAGTTTAAGAACACTGTTAGTGCATATCTACAGGCCAACCCATGAAATGAATATAACAGTTTTGCAACTTCTGGCCTAGCTTTGAGCCTGAATGGGCAGGGGTTCCCTGAGGCCTGAAGAATATTTCAAGGGACAGAAGTTTGAGAAAGGCTGGTCTAAAGAGAAAATAGCCGAAGATGGTAATCCAGATAAATGTTAGTTTATTTACGGTATTTCTGTCCCATTCTTCAGCTAATTGTGGTCTTTCAAAGAAAGCGGGAAGGGAAATGGAGGGAAACTGGAGAAGAGGAGACCAGTTTTTTCAAGTTCAGAAGGAGCTGAATGCTATACCTTGGAGTATATGTGGTGCTATAGCTGATCTTTCTTTGCTGATGTTCTTGCTTAGACCATTGGTGGATAAGATTTAGTCCCAGGGTAATTATCACTATGAGCTGGATGTTTTCTCTGGCAGGAAGAGACATAACCAACTCTCTGTAATTATTCTTTTTTCTGGCTTATCATGATTTCCCTGATAGATTAATGAACTTCATTAAATACAGGGGATAGAGCCCTTGGGAGGCCCTTAACAAGTTGGGTGTGGTGCCCTTGATCTTATTTTGGAGTTCACACTACGTTTTGTTCTTACATTATCATTTATGCTTCCCCTGCCCACCCCAAAACCAGACCAGATCCAAATACTTTTCTTATCTGCATGCTGCACACTATGGGATCTTGATATTATTAATGACTTTCTTTGTCATTCAACACAATAGGTACAAATCCCAACATGTTTCCCCTTCCCAAATAAGATTGCACTGAAATATGTCAAATCATATTTCTTTCAACGTTAAGAACACCACTCTTGAGTATGACCCTCCCCAGCCAACTGAAAGCTTTTGAGATACCTACAAGTAGAACCTGTAATCCTTCCTTCCTTCCTTCCTTCCTTCCTTCCTTCCTTCCTTCCTTCCTTCCTTCCTTCCTTCCTTCCTTCCTTTTCTTAAATATATAATCTAGGAGTCTTGGGTGAGTTATCACCTTCAATCTTTTGGATCTTCAAGCTTGAGCAGAAGATCTCGATGAAGACTCGTGAGGGAGCACATATTCAAGGCTTTCTTCATCAAAGGATACACCCTTGCTTTCAACACAGACACTGCAGAAGGAGAGCTGTGTTAGTCTATGGTAGCAAAAAATCGGAAGGTGTCTGACAGCAAAGTTTCCAACTAACACATTTTATTAAAGCTTACGCCTTTTAATAATATGCATTAGGTAGGAAAGGTGCTATCAAACTCCTCCTGATTTCTTGCTTTCTTCCTCTGGCTTGGAAAGCAAACTGCAGCACCCAGTGACTCTATTCTGCAGAACACAGAACTGCAAAATTCAGGCCTCTAACAATCCACGTGGGACACCCAGCAAAATTGGAGCTAATCCCAGCATAGCTCTTATCTACCTATATAAGCCTTCCAGGAGCTTTAAAGTGCTGTACAGATAATGTGGGTATATAAATCCTTTGTACTCCAAAATAACGCCATTTCTGCATATCTAGCCCATGGATCAATGTAACTCAAACAACAGTTGTGCTTCCCTGGAAAACAGCATGTCACACGCCACTGCTAATAACACCAATTAACTCTTAAAACCAATTAGACCTCTCTCTTGAAAGTCACACTGACCTGTGATTTGCAAAACCAATAAAGGCTTAAACTTTTGGTAATTCAGAAAAAAAAAAAATCAAAACCTCAGATCATTTAGTCATCTTTTCTCACTGTGCTGAAGGGAGACTCTGTAATATTAAAGAGAGAGAGAGAGAGGGAGGGAGGGAGGGAGAGAAAGAGAGAATCTACTGCACAGAATATATACTTCAGTCCTTTGAGGCTGTATCCCTTTATTTTCTCTTTGGAAGCACCTAAGTTCCATTAAAGGCTAGAGGCTGTTTCCCTCTGAGTGTTCAAATATAGCATGTACAGGTAGTCCTCACTTAACAACCACAATTGGGACTGGAATTTCAGTTGCTAAGCGAAGAGGTCATCAAGCAAATCCAACCTGATTTTATGACCTTTTTTGCAGCAGCCGTTAAGTGAATCACTGCAGACGTTAGGCGAACCATGTGGTCATTAAGTGAATCAAGTGGTGCCCCATTGATTTTGCTTGCCAGAAGCCGGCTGGGAAGGTTGAAAACGGTGATCACATGACCGCAGGATGCTACGACAGTCATAAATGCGAACCGGTTGCCAAGCACCCAAATTGTGATCATGTGACTGGGGGGATGCCGCGACAGTCATAAGCATGAGGACCTGTTGTAAATCAGTTTTTTCAACACCATCATAAGTCCAAACTGTCACTAAATGAATAGTTGTTAAGTGAGGACTACCTGTGTCTAATCATGTATCAAAATCTGGCCCCAAGCAAGCCTAGGTATTCTGTTCCGAGGGTATCTTACCTGGATCTCCCCAGCTCTGCAGTTCGATTTCAAACTCTGCTCTTCTCACTTATCCCAACCCTCTCTAGAGGACAACCCATGATAGATCTACTGGGAATGTCAGAGTTGCCATAGGCTGGCCAGACCACCCAATCATGAGAGGTCTGTACCTGATACGGGGTCTTCTCAAGAGGACTGAAAAGTAGAATTCTGCAATCTCCCAATTGGGTTGGGAGATCTCTGAACTGGATGCTTCTGAATCCTTTTGAACACGGTGGATCCCTCTACGTATTCACAGTAGGTGGGGTTTGTTTTTGGTTTGGGAATCTGAATCAAATCAAATGGGCCTGGTTTCCAAATCATGTTCCACTGGCTTTCTGACCTGACCTAACCACACAAATAGGATCAGGAGGGATCCAGACTCGCCAATGGAAAGAAGGAGAATCAGCAGAAGGACAGAAAAAGAAAGAGTAAGGGGGGTTGGGGCTGGGCTTGTAAACTTTCAATCTCCTCTGAGGTTGTGCTAGGTTAAAAGCTCTGAAACTATGGCTAACCCACTACTCCATCTGTTTTGCCAGCCACCAGCTACTGCCATTATTCCAGCTTTAAAAGCTATTTGGGGAGAAGCATATTTGGAGTCTGTTCATTTGTGAAGTTGGCTTTTCCTTTCTTTCTCTTGGTTTTGCCATGATGTGTAGCTCCATGAAGTGTGAAAATAAAATGCACTAATTAATTTTCTGCATCACTGAAATGGAGCTGCCATCAAATGAGAAGGATTATGCACAATCTGCAGTAAGACAGGCTGATATCTTCAGAAGAATAATGTCACCCAGGAGAACACACTTATGGCTTCCAGATGTCCATCTTTTTCAAAGAGAGAAAAAGAGAGAGAATTTCTCCCCATTCAAACATCTTAATTCTATAGAACAAGTGCATAGCATTTATCAACACATCAGGGCTCCCAGTTGTGCCCTGCAATGTTCTGGATGGCCAATAGAGATCAGCAAACCACTCAGATTTTGTCTCACTTGGCTGCCACGTGGCACCATTTGCATGCTTCCAATCCAGATCAATTCCATGCCCTCCAACCTCTTAACGATACCATTATTCCAAGGCAGGGTTTCTCAACCAGGGTTCCGTGGCACCCTAGGGTTCCTCAAGAGGTCATGAGGGGTTCCCTGGGAGATCATGATTTATTTCAAATTTGGGCAACTTCACATGAAAGAGGCAAGTTTCATTCTTTATTTTTAGTTTAAGAACACGGTTCATACATATCAACAGGCCTACCCATGAAACGAATACAATAATTTTGTAACTTCTGGCCCATATTTGAGCGTGAATGTGCAGGGATTCCTTCCCCGAGGTCTGAAAAATATTTCAAGGGTTCCTCCAGGGTCAGAAGGTTGAGAAAGGCTGCTCCAGTGTACCTCTTCTTTGTTTGTTTCTTACCTCTTAATTTGAGTAAATATGAAATGGTTCTTTTCCCTCCTGATCAATTGACCTTGCTACCAATTTTCTGCTCAGATATGAATGCTAACAGAAGATACGTCCCTCCTGAACAGTTCAAGAGAGGTTAACAGTGAGTTATGTGGCAGAAATTTCTAAGTAGCAGCACCTGAAAAGGGGTGGGGGGAGAACTATTTGTTTGCTTGGTACTTCAAAGCAAACTAATTGGGACTTGTTTGTTGAATAGAATACACTTACCAAACAGTCATCACATAGGTACAGATTTAAGGAATAGAGGGAAGATCTGAGTTTGCACATCTGTCAAGCTAAAATGATATTTCCTTGTTTACAACTTAGTTTATTTTGTGAGCCTGGTTGTTGTTTATGCAGCAGGCCATGGTTGAGTAAACCATGGTAATGACCACAGTTTGGTGATTGCCAAATTGCAACTCAATATCTTTAAAATAGAACAAAACAAAACAAAATGAACATACATATTATGACATACATATTAGAGAAAGCTATTTTGTATTGGGAAAACTGGTTTCTGGAAAAGTTTGTCCTTTCCCCCCTGCCTTCCTTCCACCCTCCCTCCCTCCCTCCCTCCCCAAAATGTTGAACTCAAAAGTGATTCATTTGATTATCAATCAATCAATCAATCAATCAAACAAACACAAACCCGATTAATTAATTATTCTCTTCATTATTGTTAATTAATAACAAAGAAAAAGTGCCATAGGTGCAGGGTTTATATTCTGAAATATATTGTTCCAAAATGTTGTTTGAAACGTAGTTGGACTTATCAGAATCAGTAACATATAAATTAATTGCAGTTAATTCATCTTATCAATTTCTTTGTGACCTAAGGATGACAAAAATTATCCTGGGCATTTTTTTAGTTAATCTTATCTAGGACATTTTTTTTAGCTAATCTGTTCCCTGGCTGGAGCCATAACTCACTTATTCATTGCCTTGAAGCTGCCAAGTGCCATATTCTGTAAAGCCAGTTTATCAAAGATAAAGAAATAGTCTTTCTTGAATAGAAAGATATTGTAATTTCAGTCATGCTGAGAAGGTTCACTGAGAATTCAGAAGTATCATATGCAGTACAGGACCCTTCCACCCTGTTGCGCAGCACACTGATCTGGGATGAGCATTTCATAGTGACAGTAGCACCACTTCTGAAAGAGCCACTTTGGGGTTTAATGGAAATATGGGAAGCCAGGGAGTCTGGGAAAAGTGATTGCACAATGACAGACAGGTCCTTAGTGCACGCTGCTTGACATGAGTGTCCAGCAGAAGCCCTGATGATATCAGGCGTGTTCCAATATCATTGTCACTTGTCTCCCATACAGTCAGTAATGGCATGTGGGAATGACCGTGGGAGACAGGAGGAAGAGCCACAGATGAGGCAACAGTCAGATCAGAGGCAGCCAAGCCCACAGAAGGAACGGGGATGTGGCAAATGTCTCAGAAGGGACCCTCCTTAGCTTCTTGGACTGTAAAGGCGAGGGGGAGAGATGAACTTTCAGACTTGCAAGATTGATGTTAGCCCTTTGAGGTAGTGCCAACAAGAAGCACACCCTGGAGTACTAGCTCCATCTTTATGGCAAGGTCACATTAACAGAATCTTGCAAGTCTGAAAGCACATCTCCCCCGCCCCCCTTGCCTTTACAGTCCAAGAAACTAGGGAGGGTCCCTTCTGAGATGTTTGGCTCTCCCCCATTCCTTCTGGATTTGCTTTCTTTGGCATTGTTGTTCTTGTCTCTTCTGTGATGTTTGTCTTTTCATTTTGTTCTTTGTTTTTAAGTGTTTTTAACAACTGTAAACCGCCCAGAGGCACTGGGAGTCAGGTGGCATATAAATTTAATTTATGATGATGATGATGATGATGAACATGAACATGAATTATGTCATTTGCATCAGTGGTGTCATGGCACGGGTAGTATCATTTGCCTCCTTTATCTCTTCTGCAAAAGAGAATTGGCATTCAAAATCCTTTTAAAGAAGAATATTATTTATTTGGTAAATTTATGCGGCCGCCCATAGGTGACTCTGGCTGGCGAAGAAAGTTAACAAAGAACAGTACCATAAATAATCAGGACGCACAATAACCAAAAGCATTAGAACCATTCCAAGCCATAAAACCATCGAAACCATAAAACGTTCCATTGCAGAAGGCCTCCCAGTTGAGTGTGGTGGCCACCTTGTTGCTAGTGCAAGGACACCATGCATTGACAACAAGTCTTTCTCCTCTGATGGCCTTCGGAAAGCAAATTCTCTTTCCTCAAAGTGAGTCAGAACTGGCAAGGAAAAAATTCCAGGAGAATTTTTCCGCCCCGAAAGGATGCTTCTGTGAAGAAACGGCATGATCCTTGTTTGCCATCCATGGCTTGCTAGGTGCTGCACACATAAGCTGGGCTGGTGTTGGAGAGCAGTTGCTACCTTGAGAACAAGGCTGCTTGTAAGAAATTATTGAATGAGACAAGCAAATGTGGGACTAATTGCTTGTAAATCCAAAATCCCCATGTTTCCCTTTCACCTTTCCTCTCTGTCTTACATTCCACCCAACTTACGTTTGGTAATGCTGCGGGATCTGTCGGCGCAGTTTAGATTACCGTATTTCTAGCTGACAAACGCCCTTCTTTATCCTTTGCTTCTACTCCTGCCTTCAGCTTTCAAACTGCCATAATAAGCCTTTTCAGGAGATAAGAAGACAGGCTGTGTCTTTCTGGAGTGAGCAATCTTTGTAAACCCATAAACAGTGTTGAAATGCTTTCCAACGTGGCAGCCATTAATTAGCTCCCATAGGAATTTAGGCCTTTTTCTCTGCACCAGTCCCACATGTCTATTAAAGGGCTGGAAAAGATCACAACCAACACTGTCTTCCTGGGGTTGGACAGGCTGAAAGATGGTGTAAAGTTAGAATTAGTAATTGATTTGCCAAGGTTCCTTCTGACACTAGACCAAGGCTTGCTCTGCGTCGGGATGGGTTATCCCTTTCACAGCAGATGAGACAACGGGTGTGGGGTTTTTTCTGGTGGTGGGAGAGCTTTGAAAGCATAAAACTCAAAAACATGTCTTGGGGGCCCCATTTGACCACTGGACAAAAAACATTGCATCAGAAAGACAAAGCGAGGCATTTTGCACATAATTGCATGAAACCGTGCGCAGAGCAAATGTTTGCAGAAAAACGGGGGTGGGGGGGTTATTGTTTCTTGAGATGAGATGTCCCTGAACACTACAACAGCAGAGCCCACCTTTGAACCCGCCTTTCTCTGGAGCACTGCCACCCCAACCCTTTTCATCAGGAGGGGAAACTTAAAGACCAGGAACAGACAAAAATGGGACAGAATATTTCTGATCAATAGGACTGGATGGAAGCATATTAACTCCCTCCCTCCAGCAAAGGGTTGGAGAAAACAGAGAGATCCACACCAACCCCCTCCCCCTATAGAGATCAAACAAATGCAAATCCGCACGAGAACAAACCAAGGGGGGGGGGAGTGTTTAATTCAGGAGAAGCTGTATTTTAAACCTGCATGAAAAAGATGCTTTCAGTGCAGAATGGTGGAGAGCTGGAAATGGGGAGGGCTGCAGAGCAATGGAGAAATAGGTCATAGAACTGGAAGAAAACAAAATAAAATACTGCTTCTTCAGCTGCTGGGCCGTGCAAGTGCAGAAATGAGGAGGGGAAGGAAATATAATGGCCCTGAACAATGGAAGCCTGCTTTGTGACGGCAGAGGACCCTGGAGAAACAACATTAAGACGTGATGTCTGTGGCCCTGAGAATATGCAAAGCTGACGAAAAGGAGGGGGTGTCTCTGTTTTCTCAGTAACAACAGGCCTTAGGGAGGAGGTTTAAAGGATTTGTCTAGAGCAGGGCTTCTCAGCTGGGGTTCCGTGGCACCCTAGGGTTCCGCGAGAGGGCACTAGGAATTATTTCAAATTCGGGCCACTTCACATTCAAGAGGTAAGTTTCATTCTTTATTTTCAGTTGAAGAACGCTGTCAATGTAGCTAGACAGGACCACCCATGAATGAATCTAGTAAATTTGTAACTTCTGGCCTCTGTTTGAGCCTGAATGTCCAGGGGTTCCTTCCCTGGGGCCTGAGAAATATTTCAAGGGTTCCTCCAGGGTCAGAAGGTTGAGAAAGGCTAGTCTATAGATAAGAGATGTGATATGGGATGAAGAGACGGTGTGTTGTATTTTCGGAGAAAGTGATGTTAAAATTACTTGTTTTATAGTTCTTGAGATGAAGGGTGAAGTTACTTCTTTATATTCCTTTTTTCCCTTTTTTTTCGTTATAGTCTTATTTTTTCTCTCTGTGCTATTCTTCCTTTTCTGTTCTTTTTTCTTTTTCTCTTTTCTGTGCTTTTTCCTTTTTCTTTCCCTTCCTTTCTTTTTTGCAGTTTGGATTAGTTTTCATCTGCTAATTGTAGCAGGTAACTGTAATACTTTATACAGTTATTTGCAAAAAAACGGGAACAACCGGTCTTACGGTGGCTTTTATTCTCTGGGCACAATGCTCTTGTTTCATGAGCTTGGAGTGCCCTGGGATCAAAACTGAGTTAACAGCTGACCAGAGGACAGGGGAAATCCTCAGGAATGTTTCTCAGCCTGGAAATGGCAACCTCCCATAGAAGACTGTTCGGGAATGGCATCATTCCTGGCACAGTGGTTCAGCGTGTACAATGAAAGAGATTTAATGACACATTTCACTGATACAAGGCAAAACAGGGCCTGGCCCCCCATAACAATTCTGAGAATAGCTTCCTCTTATTTAGTTCTCCCATGTAGCTTGGAGATGCCTATTGATCCAACCTGAGTTTTAATTTACAAACTGTTTTTATACTATAACTCAGATGGAGGGCTCTTCAGAGGAGGAGGAGGAGGTGGTAAGGGGAAGAAAATTATATTGGGCAGGTAAGCATGTAGCTCTGTCTCACGGAGAAGGTTCTTGAGGTAGAAAAAGAAGCATCTGGGCTAGTGCCCATTCCTAGATGATGTGAGCATCTGCAGCGATATGTTACATTAAAATATATGCATGATAATACTGCTTGGGGATCAGAAACATTTGGGCCCAAATGTGAAATAAAACATTTATTGCTCAAAGGAGAGACTTCAGGTACGGACTACGATATGGGAATCTCTCACTTTCTTTCTCTCTCTCTTTCTCTCTTGGGAAAACATGCAGCTGCTTTAAAGAGTTGCAGACTGGTGCCAGGCTCGCACTGTCATGCATGGACTTAGTGCTTGTCTGCAACTCTTTAAAGCAGCTGCATCTTTTTTCCCCCAGGATTGCCCACCTGCCCTCTGCAGTTGCCGTGTGATCCTCAAAAATGAAGCTGCTGCTTTAAAGAGTTGCAGATAGATGCTACATTATTGCTTCCACATACTCCAAAGCACCTTTTGGAGATCAAATATTAAGCTCCCTCCTTCTCTCCCGCCCTAGATTATAGACACAGTAGTCCTCGCTTAACCACAATTGGGACCGGAATTTTGGTTGCTAAGCAAAGCAGTCATTAAGTTAATCCGACCCGATTTTACGATCTTTTTTGTGGCATTCATTAAGTGAATCACCGTGGGTGTTAAGCGAACCACGTGGTCGTTAACCAAATCACGCAGTTCCCCACTGATTTTGCTTGCCAGAAGCCAGCCATCATCATGTGACCATGGGATGCTGTGATGGTCATAAATGCGAATCAGTTGCCAAGCACCCAAATCATGATCACGTGATCGCGGGGATGCTGCAATGGTCGTAAGTGTGAGGACTGGTTGTAAGTTGGTTTTTCATCGCTGTTGTAAGTCCAAGCCTTCACTAAATGAATGGTCATTAAGTGAGGACTACTGATAGATAGATAGATAGATAGATAGATAGATAGATGATAGATAAAAAGATTAAAACATGTTTTTATGCATGTCTCTCTGTGCTGTGGAGTGTGTACCACAGAATAATAGATCTCCTGACCAAGCAAAGAGGCTGCATTTGCTCAAAGGCTCAGAGCAGTGCTTGGTTTTCAGTCCCACTCCTGCTGCTTGGGAAAAAAAAGGAATAAAACACAGATTGTTAGCAGCTGCAGCTATGTTAAAGTAAATGACACCAAGGAGAAGGAGGAAATTAAAGATCATATTTGGGGATGCTGCTGGGAGAATCCCAAAGCTCCAGTTAATGTTTTAGCTGGGTGACCTTGATGAAAAGAAACAAACTTATTCCATCTTTCTGGTAGCTTATTCTTTGTTATAGAGGGCCTAGCTAGTAGAAAGTGTGGATTATAGGTAGTCCTCGCTTAACAACCACAACTGAGATGGGGATTTTGGTTGCTAAGTGAAGTGGTCATTATGTGAATTTGACCTATTTTATGACCTTTTTTGCAGTGCTCATTAAGCGAATCACCATGGCCGTTAAGTGAACCATGTGGTCGTTAAGCGAATTACATGGTTCCCCATTAATTTTGCTTGCCAGAAGCCAACTGGGAAGGTCGAAAATGGTGATCAGGTGACCACAGGGACGCTGCAACGGTCGTAAGTATGAGCACCGTTTGTAAGTTGGTGTTTTCAGCACTGTTGTAAGTCTGAACTGTCACTAAATGAATGATCATTAAGTGAGGACTACCTGTATAGTATTATAGTGACCACAAGCATTTGGGGAATGTTTTAGCATGTGATACATGAGCAGGAGTGGTGTATAAAGTTTCTGTGAACAATTGGAAAAAAAATAACTGGGGCATACAGTTATAAGAAGTTGCAAGAGAAAATAAGGGGGGTTGGGGGTTGATTTGTGCAAAATAGGGAAATAGGCTATCATAAAATAATAGGCTCCCTGTTCAGGAGTTAAAGCATCTCAGACAGATGGCTGTCCAGCCTCTGCTTGAACCCCTACAAGGAAGGAGAGCCCACCTTTCTCTGGGCATCTGGTCCATTGCTCAAATGCTCTTTGGTCGTTTTTCCTAACATTTGACCAGAATCTGTCCTCCTATAACTGAAGAACATTGTTCTATGTCCTGCCCTTTGGACAATTGAGAATGGATCTTGGCTTTCTTCTGTGCTTCTTCTTTTTCTGTGCTACGTGGTGCCCCCTGAGCTTGCTTCTCTTCCTGTAGACTTTTCATTACCAGGCTAGGAAACATCATCAGTATAAGGGGGAGTGGATGATGCACTGATGATGTCTCCTAGCCTGGTAATGAAACATCTCTGGTAAAACCATGAAGCTCAGAGAATACCTGTCCTGACTAAGCAAGGACCACGCCGAGATGAGAAGGAAGTCTCTCATGTTTTATCAACTGTTATTGTAGACAGAAAATCCTACCAAACTGAAGAAGTGTGGGAAAACCCAGACAGATAAACCCCAAAACTCAAGGTGGGTCTGTTCTGGGTTTCTCTGAATGACAGCTCAAAGTCTCTAAACCACGCATGCGTTTTCCCCCCTGGATAGGGGCCTCCTCCTGCTCACCATCCATACTCATGACAATACCATTCATTCATCAAACTTATATGGCCGCCCATCTTACAAACAAGTGACTCTGGTGACGTACAAGATTATATTAATTAAATTCTCCACTCTGGTTTCTTCTATGTGATACCCCTTCAGAACCTCAAAAGTGCTATTGTATTCCCCACCCGGACACCTTTGGAGGCTAAAAAGACCCAATTCCTTTATTCTCCCCTTGTATGATTTAGTTACCAGTCTCCTGATAAACCTTGTAATCTTTCTCTGAAACAGTTCCATCTTGTCTGAATCCTTCTTAGGATATGGCATCCAGAACAGGACAAAGAATGCAAAGCAGGGTCTGTCCTGTGCAGAGTACCACAGAACGGGTACTTTCTGTGATTGAAACCATATATTCTATAACTGCAACCTAAAATTACGTTAACAATGCTTGGCAGTCATATCACACTATCATCTCATACTCAGCTTATGATCAGTTATAAGAATTCCAAGATAATTTTCACAACCTTTTTGTTATTTATTCGTTCAGTCACTTCCGACTCTTCGTGACTTCATGGACCAGCCCACACCAGAGCTTCATGTCAGTCGTCACCACCCCCAGCTCCCCCAGGGACGAGTCCGTCCCCTCTAGAATGTCATCCATCCACCTTGCCCTCAGTCGGCCCCTCTTCCTTTTGCCCTCCACTCTCCCTAGCATCAGCATCTTCTCCAGGGTGTCCTGTCTTCTCATTATGTGGCCAAAGTACTTCAGTTTTGCCTTTAATATCATTCCCTCAAGTGAGCAGCCTGGCTTTATTTCCTGGAGTATGGACTTCACAACCTTAGGCCCATAATTTTCCATCTTATGAGTCTGAATATGAATTTGAATATGAAACCCCACCTCGCCTGGGACAGGAAGGGCCATAGCTCTTCCTGGAGGTGGCAGGTGTCATAGAGTCCTCCCTGCCTCCCCTCCCCTCCCCTCCCCTCCCCTCCCCTCCCCTCTCCTCTCCTCTCCTCTCCTCTCCACTCTTTGGACTGTCTGTTTGTCTATTTGAGAGTCTTTTCATTCCACACCACCCAACTTTGCAGAACCCATAGCCAAAGAGTCATAGAACTCAGCTATCAAGAGTTAACAGTTTTTGGACCATCCCTGTTTGGGAAAAAAACAGTCAAGAACATTTGACCAAAGGTGCTGTTGATTGACTTACAAATTCTCTGCGGTTTGCTGGAAGAATCAGATCGCCATGCTTCCTGGAAACTTGCTCTGTTGCACACTGATTTAATGCAAAAGGGAATAATGATTTGGAGAATTAAGTGAGGAAGAGCGACAATAGCAAGGACAAATGACACTGCACTGGTGGAGACAGTCTTCAGACAACATTGATCGGTATGACTGATGAAGTCCATTGTGCATCGGATGAAGGTCAGAGATGCTTGTGAACACCAATGGATCCATCAGTAGGAGCCGATAAGTTTTCTTTAGAAATATTGCTACTGTGTTTTTTGATTGAGAGGCCTGCCAGGAGAAATGGGAGTCACTGCTAAGTGGTTTCCTTGTTCTCTGAAGTAGAAATGAAACATAACTTTGCCAGATTTTTTTCCTTTCTATTATGGAGTTCTTTTCATTGAATCTTTCAGTATAAAGGGATAGAGAGAGGCCAGGGACTTAAATGATGGTTAACCTATTACTGAATTTCCCTGACTTCTTGGCTGAGCCACAAGTCTGCCAACCACGATTTAGCTTAGACTGTATGAATCCAGCCACCGAGAGAGGGAATTGGAATTCCGTTCCAGTTACAAGTCAATGGACATTCTTAAGCAGTGAGAGTTGACTTGGTCTTCTTCGTTTCCCCCCACACACATAGACACATTTGTTTCAAAATAAAGATCTCTGGGATTTTGACCTTCCTTCTTATGAAATGTTGGGAATCTAATAAAGTTGATTGGTTGGCCATCCAAAACTCCCATTGTCTTCAATGGACAAAAAACACAGAGAAAAAGAATTACAATGCCTCTATATGACTTTGGCTGATCTTGTTGTTGTTGTTTATTCGTTTAGTCGCTTCCGACTCTTCGTGACTTCATGGACCAGCCCACGCCAGAGCTTCCTGTCGGTCGTCAACACCCCCAGCTCCCCCAGGGACGAGTCCGTCACCTCTAGAATATCATCCATCCATCTTGCCCTTGGTCGGCCCCTCTTCCTTTTGCCTTCCACTCTCCCTAGCATCAGCATCTTCTCCAGGGTGTCCTGTCTTCTCATTATGTGGCCAAAGTATTTCAGTTTTGCCTTTAATATCATTCCCTCAAGTGAGCAGTCTGGCTTTATTTCCTGGAGGATGGACTGGTTGGATCTTCTTGCAGTCCAAGGCACTCTCAGAATTTTCCTCCAACACCACAGTTCAAAAGCATCGATCTTCCTTCGCTCAGCCTTCCTTATGGTCCAGCTCTCGCAGCCATATGTTACTATAGGGAACACCATTGCTTTAACTATGCGGGCCTTTGTTGTGAGTGTGATGTCTCTGCTCTTAACTATTTTATCGAGATTTGTCATTGCTCTTCTTCCAAGGATTAAGCGTCTTCTGATTTCCTGACTGCAGTCAGCATCTGCAGTAATCTTTGCACCTAGGAATACAAAGTCTTTCACTGCTTCTACATTTTCTCCCTCTATTTGCCAGTTATCAATCAAGCTGGTTGCCATAATCTTGGTTTTTTTGAGGTTTAGCTGCAAACCAGCTTTTGCACTTTCTTCTTTCACCTTCATCATAAGGCTCCTCAGTTCCTCTTCACTTTCAGCCATCAAAGTGGTATCATCTGCATATCTGAGATTGTTAATGTTTCTTCCAGAGATTTTAACTCCAGCCTTGGATTCCTCAAGGCCAGCTTGTCGCATGATGTGTTCTGCATACAAGTTGAATAGGTAGGGTGAGAGTATACAGCCCTGCCGTACTCCTTTCCCAATCTTAAACCAGTCTGTTGTTCCGTGGTCTGTTCTTACTGTTGCTACTTGGTCGTTATACAGATTCTTCAGGAGGCAGACAAGATGACTTGGTATCCCCATACCGCTAAGAACTTGCCACAATTTGTTATGGTCCACACAGTCAAAGGCTTTAGAATAGTCAATAAAACAGAAATAAATGTTTTTCTGAAACTCCCTGGCTTTTTCCATTATCCAGCGGATATTGGCAATTTGGTCTCTAGTTCCTCTGCCTTTTCTAAACCCAGCTTGTACATCTGGCAATTCTCGCTCCATGAAGTGCTGAAGTCTACCTTGCAGGATCTTGAGCATTACCTTACTGGCATGTGAAATGAGTGCCACTGTTCGATAGTTTGAACATTCTTTAGTGTTTCCCTTTTTTGGTATGGGGATATAAGTTGATTTTTTCCAGTCTGATGGCCATTCTTGTGTTTTCCAAATTTGCTGGCATATAGCATGCATTACCTTGACAGCATCATCTTGCAAGATTTTGAACAGTTCAGCTGGGATGCCGTCGTCTCCTGTTGCCTTGTTATTAGCAATGCTTCTTAAGGCCCACTCAACCTCACTCTTCAGGATGTCTGGCTCTAGCTCACCGACCACACCGTCAAAGCTATCCCCGATATTGTTATCCTTCCTATACAGGTTTTCTGTATATTCTTGCCACCTTTTCTTGATCTCTTCTTCTTCTGTTAGGTCCTTGCCATCTTTGTTTTTGATCATACCCATTTTTGCCTGGAATTTACCTCCAATGTTTCTAATTTTCTGGAAGAGGTCTCTTGTCCTTCCTATTCTATTGTCTTCTTCCACTTCCGCGCATTGCTTGTTTAAAAATAATTCCTTATCTCTTCTGGCAAACCTCTGGAATTTTGCATTTAATTGGGCATATCTCCCCCTATCACTGTTGCCTTTTGCTTTCCTTCTTTCTTGGGCTACTTCTAGTGTCTCAGCAGACAGCCATTTTGCCTTCTTGGTTTTCTCTTTCTTTGGGATGTATTTTGTTGCCGCCTCCTGAACAATGCTGCCAACTTCTGTCCAGAGTTCTTCCGGGACCCTATCTACTAAGTCCAGTCCCTTAAATCTATTCTTCACCTCCACTGCATATTCCTTAGGAATATTAGTGAGCTCATATCTAACTGATCTGTGGGTCTTCCCTAATCTCTTTAGTCTGATCCTAAATTGTGCAAGAAGAAGTTCGTGATCTGAACTACAGTCAGCTCCAGGCCTTGTTTTTACCGACTGTACAGATGTCCGCCACCTTTGGCTGCAAAGGATGTAATCAATCTGATTTCGGTGTTGTCCATCTGGTGAAGTCCATGTATAAAGCCGTCTCTTAGGTTGTTGGAAGAGAGTGTTTGTTATGCAGAGTGAATTGTCTTGGCAAAATTCTATCAGCCTGTGTCCTGCTTCGTTTTGTTCTCCCAGGCCATACTTACCTGTAATTCGAGGTGTCATTTGACTGCCCACCTTAGCATTCCAGTCTCCTGTGATGAAAATAACATCTCTTTTAGGCGTGTTGTCCAGTAGGTGCTGCAGATCCTCATAGAACTGCTCTACTTCAGCTTCTTCAGCATTTGTGGTTGGGGCGTATATTTGGATCACTGTGATGTTAGATGGCTTGCCCTGAATTCGAATTGAGATCATTCTGTCATTTTTTGGGTTGTATCCAAGCACTGCTTTAGCCACTTTACTATTAATTATGAAGGCTACTCCATTTCTTCTGTGGTCCTCTTGTCCGCAGTAGTAGATCTGGTGGTCATTTGATGTGAAGTGGCCCATTCCAGTCCATTTCAGTTCACTGACGCCCAGAATGTCTATCTTTAATCTTGACATCTCACCAATAACCACATCCAATTTGCCCTGGCTCATAGATCTTACATTCCAGGTTCCGATGGTGTGTTGATCCTTAGAACATCGGATTCGCCGTTCACCACCAGCACCGTCGGCCGCTAGCCGTCCTTTCGGCTTTGAGCTAGCTGCGTCATCACGTCTGGGGCTAGTTGAGCTCATCCTCTGTTCCTCCTCAGTAGCATTTTGACCATCTTCCGACCTGGGGGTCTCATCTTCCGATGGTATACCGACATATCTCTGGTTGTACTGATCCATTTAGTTTTCACGGCAAGAATACTGAGGTGGGTTGCCATTACCTTCCCCAGGGATCGCATTTAGTCTGACCTCTCTGTCATGACCTTCCCGTCTTGGGTGGCCCTTCACGGTTTAGCTCATGGCATCATTGAGGTGCTCAAGCTCCAGCACCACGACAAGGTAACGATCCTTTGCTGAAGTTGGCTGATCTTAGCTGGACTGAACGTGTTAATATTTGAATGGGGGAAGAGATGAGAATCTCAGGGCTGTTGGCTAAACAGGAAAGTTGAAACAACATCCTGGTGGGAGGTCACAGCAAACAAACTCTGCATTGATGCCAAGAAAGAGCATGAATTCACTTTGAAAATGAGCTTCTGAGCCCCATGGAACATGACTGCCAAGGGAATATTCATCTACCCTATCCTACCGTACAGAAAAGCATGGGTGTCAGATCCCTCCAATCAAAGGGTTCACAGAACCCCTTATTGGAGCATCTTCCATCACTTCCTTATCAATGGGTTAGACTCTCTGTTGCCAGATGGGAGTGGGTGTTAAGTTGGAGTGTGAATTGCATTATTATGGCTACAGATTTATGATGGTTCACACCAAGGCCAGTCGGTAGAGATACACCAGCAACACCACCTGGGTGGGAAGGGGGGTGACTTACTTTCGTGGGAAAGGGTGGTAGACAAGGGAATGTAGTTTTAAATGTATGTTTTAGTGGGAATTCTCCATTCGCAGCTTTACTTCTGTCCTAGTAATTTCGCTTCATTAAACAGTTAAAGGATCCCAGGCTCCTGACTGTCATTGTGTGAATGCTCGAATGGTCTAGTGCTGACAATGGGAGGCTATGTGCAAAACCTCCAAAAGAAACTTTTGAAAGACTGCGTAATAAGATTCACTTTTGTCTGAACATGAGCATCACCTGAAGAGTTAGAATGAAAAAAATACTCACCATTTCCCCATGCTTCAAGCAGGGGGAGGTACTTTATCACCTCCTGCCACCTGTCGTTAACTCAAGAGAAGCCATTGGCCCATACCAACCATTTTGTCAATGTTCTCTGACCATTTGTAGCTCACCTGATTGCTTTATTCTTTTATGAGAATATAATCAGGGTCGGAGTCTACCCCCTACCCACCCCCCACAAGATCAGCAGAGACCTACAGACTCTGCCATAACAATTTGCCATGTTTCAGTGGCACGTTAATCTAACTCAGCAGGTGCCAGGCAACCATCTGAAGCAGCAAACTTACAACCGACATGGCATCCAAATCAGCTGGGGAAAATATCAAGGGTGTTAGGGGTGTATGGGGAATTTTAAGGAGCAGCTTTGGATGGGTGTGTGTGAAGCAACCCCCAAGCCATTCCCTGCTAAGCAGCAGGCCGGAGGGGTCATTTCCAATATAGTTCAGTGCACAGCAATTTTCATCTGTCCCCAATCAAAATCAACATGACAGCTGAAACACAGCTCTGGTTTTCAGGAACCCAAACAGAGTTATTTTACATTTATGGCATGAGGTTCAAACTGCACGTTCAGAATTTACTATTTGACATCTACATAATCTGTGGGATGAAGGGGTGGGGGTGGGGGAAGCAGAAAACCAGTTGATACTCTGCACTTCAATGCTTCTTGTTCTGAAACAGTTCATTCACTGCCATAAATTTTTCATGTAGAGAAATATTTTTGTTTAAATTGATTTTAGTCATCAAGTCCCCAAATTCATGGGAGGTGTTTATGTCAGCTGAAGACACTAAGTAAAATCAGCACGGGAAGTGCAACAGAAAGAAGGGAAATGGAGGGACAAACTTATTTCATCACAAAGCATCAAACTGTACATATATAGTATGTGTGTGTGTGTGTGTGTGTATACACAAACCCACACACACACACTGTATGTACATGTATATGTATATGTATATGTGTGTTTATGTGTTGTATGTATGTATGTCTGTGTGTGTCTGTGAGTGTGTGTCTGTGTGTGTCTGTGTGTGTGTGTATGTATGTATGTGTGTGTATGTATGTATGTGTGTGTGTATGTATGTATGTGTGCGTGTGTGTGTATGTATGTATGTATGTGTGTGTGTGTGTGTATGTATGTATGTATGTATGTGTGTATGTATGTATGTATATATATATATATATATATATATATATATTGTGTGTGTGTTGATATGGGTATCTTGGAAGAAGCATCACCTCAAAGCTACTGCAGGCAGGAATAAGCCATAGACTAAATTAGGCTTCCCAAGCCCATTTTTGTGATGATGATCACAGGGCTTCAGGGAGTTGACCCAAATGGTGTGGTTCGTCATCTTCTGAAGCCATCAATAGTGTGTAAATTAACCTCACCTCCCAACATCAGAAATTGATTGATTATGTGCCAGCAAATCAGTGTCAACTCTTAGCAACCATACAGAGGATCAGTCCCCAACCTGGCCCTTCAGGTCTTCCAACGATACATCCAGCATTGCTGGAATTAAGTCCATCCATGTTGTTACTGATCACTCTCTTCTTGTGTTTCCTTCTACCCTTCCCAGCATTGTAGACTCCTCAAGAGAGTTAGGTCTTCACTCAAAGAGCAGGTGGCAGATGTGGCCAGGAAGGTCTTTATGTAGGTCCACCTTGTGTGCCAATTGCACCCTTTTCTTGACTGGGAGGCCCTACAGAGAGTTAGCTATGCCCTGGTCACCTCATGATTGGATTATTGCAATGCATTCTACATGGGGCTGCCCTTGAAGACCATCTAGAAGCTTCAGCTATCTACTCCTTCAGTATCTTCATTGTCAAAAATCAGAAAAAGGGGGAAAAAACAGGAACACTTGATTGTCTAAGAACCATTTGACCTAACTGTTGTGGGACAGAAGCACATGCTTCTATGTGCTGTACCAGTCAGTTCCTGAGCCACATCTAAGCATCGCCTCATATTTCTGAGTAATGCTTGAAACCAGCTGAGCCTCTTGTGTAATCTAGTTTTGAAATGCAAGAATTTGCACACCAGATTGAGACAGCAGAATAGTTTTCTTGATATAGACCAAGTCTTGGAATGAGATCCCTTTCTATTTTAAGATACAGCAGGTTGGCATGATGATGGCATCGACATTGCTCAACACTCAGCTCTTAAACCACGTGGGCTGAGCATTTTTGAGCATAATAGTAAGAAGCATCAAAGTGGGAAGAGAATTAAGAGCTGCCACATTTTAGTTCATAGTGGATTTCTCAGTTTAGTGACTGCTCTTCCTTTGCCAAAGAATTTACAAACACCCAACAGGATTTCTAGATTATTATTTCTCTTGCCTCTGGATAGCAGTTCTCCTTTCCTAGTTACAGTTTTGTCCAGTGTCAATGGGAAAAATGAAGTGGGCTTTGCTGCTCAGTTGGAAGATCAGAAATATTTTGAAGGGCACCAAATGATGACTGATATTGGTGAAATATGTGGGTCGTCAAGATTATGTTCTTGACACTTTTCTGTTTTGGAAAATGCCTGCCATGTAGCATTGGTAGAGGGTGTTCCAATGTTCCAAAAAACAAAAATCTTAAGCCCTTGCTCTATGAATGTAAATGGGTCATCCACATGTTCAGCTTTAACATTAGGCAGAGTAAGGGCAGTGATTTGTTAATTATTGAATGAATTCCTATTGGGTTGTGTTAGCAAGAAACCAAAGAGGTAAAGCTCTTGTATGATTTTGCTAAATTGGCAAAAATAGTTGGACTCAAGTTGCAAGTCAGGTCCAGTTGAACTTGAGACCAGTCTTGATGGTTGATTTCCTGGATTGTAGATCATGTGTGTTTATTTATTTTATTTTATTTTCTTCCAACAACCTAAGAGATGGCTTTATACATGGACTTCACCAGATGGACAACACTGAAATCAGATTGACTACATCCTTTGCAGCCAAAGGTGGCAGACATCTATACAGTCAGTAAAAACAAGACCTGGAGCTGACTGTAGTTCTGATCACGAACTACTTCTTGCACAATTTAGGATCAGACTAAAGAGATTAGGGAAGACCCACAGATCAGCTAGATATGAGCTCACTAATATTCCTAAGGAATATGCAGTGGAGGTGAAGAATCAATTTAAGGGACTGGACTTAGTAGATAGGGTCCCGGAAGAACTATGGACAGAAGTTTGCAACATTGTTCAGGAGGCGGCAACAAAATACATCCCAAAGAAAGAGAAAACCAAGAAGGCAAAATGGCTGTCTGCTGAGACACTAGAAGTAGCCCAAGAAAGAAGGAAAGTGAAAGGCGACAGTGATAGGGGGAGATATGCCCAATTAAATGCAAAATTCCAGAGGGTAGCCAGAAGAGATAAGGAATTATTTTTAAACAAGCAATGCGTGGAAGTGGAAGAAGACAATAGAATAGGAAGGACAAGAGACCTCTTCCAGAAAATTAGAAACATTGGAGGTAAATTCCAGGCAAAAATGGGTATGATCAAAAACAAAGATGGCAAGGACCTAACAGAAGAAGAAGAGATCAAGAAAAGGTGGTAAGAATATACAGAAGACCTGTATAGGAAGGATAACAATATCAGTGATAGCTTTGACGGTGTGGTCAGGGAGCTAGAGCCAGACATCCTGAAGAGTGAGGTTGAGTGGGCCTTAAGAAGCATTGCTAATAACAAGGCAGCAGGAGATGACGGCATCCCAGCTGAACTGTTCAAAATCTTGCAAGATGATGCTGTCAAGGTAATGCATGCTATATGCCAGCAAATTTGGAAAACACAAGAATGGCCATCAGACTGGAAAAAATCAACTTATATCCCCATACCAAAAAAGGGAAACACTAAAGAATGTTCAAACTATCGAACAGTGGCACTCATTTCACATGCCAGTAAGGTAATGCTCAAGATCCTGCAAGGTAGACTTCAGCAATTCATGGAGTGAGAATTGCCAGATGTACAAGCTGGGTTTAGAAAAGGCAGAGGAACTAGGGACCAAATTGCCAATATCCGCTGGATAATGGAAAAAGCCAGGGAGTTTCAGAAAAACATCTATTTCTGTTTTATTGACTATTCTAAAGCCTTTGACTGTGTGGACCATAACAAATTGTGGCAAGTTCTTAGTGGTATGGGGATACCAAGTCATCTTGTCTGCCTCCTGAAGGATCTGTATAACGACCAAGTAGCAACAGTAAGAACAGACCACGGAACAACGGACTGGTTTGAGGTTGGGAAAGGAGTACGGCAGGGCTGTATACTCTCACCCTACCTATTCAACTTGTACGCAGAACACATCATGCGACATGCTGGGCTTGAGGAATCCAAGGCTGGAGTTAAAATCTCTGGAAGAAACATTAACAATCTCAGATATGCAGATGATACCACTTTGATGGCTGAAAGTGAAGAGGAACTGAGGAGCCTTATGATGAAGGTGAAAGAAGAAAGTGCAAAAGCTGGCTTGCAGCTAAACCTCAAAAAAACCAAGATTATGGCAACCAGCTTGATTGATAACTGGCAAATGGAGGGAGAAAATGTAGAAGCAGTGAAAGACTTTGTATTTCTAGGTGCGAAGATTACTGCGGATGCTGACTGCAGTCAGGAAATCAGAAGACGCTTAATCCTTGGGAGAAGAGCAATGACAAATCTCGATAAAATAGTTAAGAGCAGAGACATCACACTCACAACAAAGGTCCGCGTAGTTAAAGCAATGGTGTTCCCCGTAGTAACATATGGCTGCGAGAGCTGGACCATAAGGAAGGCTGAGCGAAGGAAGATGGATGCTTTTGAACTGTGGTGTTGGAGGAAAATTCTGAGCATGCCTTGGACTGCCAGAAGATCAAACCAGTCCATCCTCCAGGAAATCAAGCCAGACTGCTCACTTGAGGGAATGATATTCAAGGCAAAACTGAAATACTTTGGCCACATCATGAGAAGACAGGACACTCTGGAGAAGATGCTGATGCTAGGGAGAGTGGAAGGCAAAAGGAAGAGGGGCCGACCAAGGGCAAGATGGATGGATGATATTCTAGAGGTGACGGACTCGTCCCTGGGGGAGCTGGGGGTGTTGACGACCGACAGGAAGCTCTGGCGTGGGCTGGTCCATGAAGTCACGAAGAGTCGGAAGTGACTAAACGAATAAACAACAAATTTTATTTTCTAACCCACATTTATTGTCCTTTCCTCGGAAGGATTTATTCCTAAGTTTTGGCTAAAAGATAAAAGATGGAGGCATTCATGCCAACCCTCACTTTCTTTTTTCTCAGACAGACCAGGATTGATTCACCAGCTAAGCTTTACAAGTTCCTTAAAATTTTCATGGTGCAAAATGAAACATCAGCAAGCTGAACATCTTCAATAATTGAAAATAGATTTGCTGCTTGCCAAGCACCACCCCTTGAACTTTAAACAACAGGAAATGCTCAATCCCTTACACAGAACCAAAATATCCATTGATCAGGAATAGGTAGCAAGGTAGAACGTTTAGTTGCGTAGACTATTCTGAAAGACTGCAGATCTTTGTCAGCCTAAAATAAGAGATCTAAGATTCTGGAAGCTGTTCTTAAGGGCCCGTGCACTGCTGATTCATTGCAAAATATACTGTAAATAAATCCAATTAGGGACTGAAATGTTTCCATCAAGTTGCATCACAGTCTTAACCATCTTTGGCTCAGAATGCTGCTTGCTTCTTCTCAGTTGTGGTGAGGTACATTTGTTCACCTTTGTGGGACTTTCCATTCTCACAGCTGGCCTCTCTGAATCAGCAACGGGTTGCTTTTAATTTTCCTATTTTTAAAAAATAAGATCTATAAGGTAACATGGAATGTTTAAGCATTCAGGAAGAGAAATTTATCCAATACTTGGAATGCTGAAGAGATAAAAGCTTTCAGTAATGTTTGTCTCTTTGAAGGACTGAGTTGTGGTTGCTGGAAGCAGACTTCTGTTTATGCTTGTTAGATGTATAATTTAATTTGCTTTGAGGTTATTTCTCTTTCCCTCCCTCCCTCTCTCTCTCTCTCCGCCCCATGTGTTATATACAATTATTACCCCAGAAATGAGGTCACTGTTTTATTTCATTTTTGTATTAAGTTAAACTTTTGTTAGATTATTTTAGAAGATGACATTGCTTTTCAGATACTTTGGGGGAAAAACAAAGAGGCATACTCTGAGCATATATTATCCTCTAGAGTTTATTATTTATTTATTATTTTTATTTTATAAATTCATTCACCGCCCATCTATCCCCTACGGGGGCGCTCTGGAGGGCTTACAATAAAACAGGATTAAAATATGAAACCGTTATGTTACAAAATACAGTAAAAATATAAATACAATAAAATCTACATGGCAAAAAGATCTTAATCAGTCCTTGAGTGTAGAAGGCCCCTCAGAATCACTTCATGGCGCTAGCCATCCCCAGGTGTAATTATTCGCCCTCCTGTTCCAAGCCTGCCTACAAAACCAGGTCTTTAATCTTTTTCGGAAGTCCAGGAGCGAGGAGGCCTGTCTCACCTCTGGGGGAAGGATGTTCCAAAGGGCGGGAGCTACAGCAGAGAAGGCTCACTTCCGAGACCCCGGCAGATGGAACTCTTTTATAGATGGGGCCCATAACATGCCCTCCCTGCATGACCAGATGGGGCAGGTCGATGTTATGGGGACGAGACGGTCCCTCAGGTAGCCTGGCCCCGTGCCATGTAGGGCTTTAAAGGTGATAACCAACACCTTGAATTGGACCCGGAAGCAAACTGGGACCCAGTGGAGCTCACACAACAGAGGTCTTATGTGTGCAAACCTTGGAACGCCCAAGATTGTCCACGCGGCCACATTCTGGACCAGCTGTAGCTTCTGGATATTTAGGGTTTGGGTCACAGGTTTTAGGAGAACATTAGAAGAAATGTCCTGATGATGATGGCAAGTCTGCAATGAAGTAGTGGACTTGTTTGTTTGTTTACCCTCGGTTTACAGACAAATCATAGAGAGTGAGTTCATACTGACTATTAGAGCAAAAACAAATATACTGCAAGATGCTAGACCAGGTTAAAATGGGCTGAGTAGTCTGTGGTCCAACCCTTTGTAGCAATTCAGTCATTGTTTTCACATTAACCAGAAAATAAATTATTTGTTTGGGCATAGCATATTATGTGAAGATAGCAATTGTATTTAGTTTGCTGAGGTTTAGGTTGTGCAAGCTCAACCTATGGATCTGCAAGTGTATAAATCCAGTGGCCACCTTAGGAGGTGAAAAGATCTTCTTCAGTAGAAAGCATTTCAGCAGAGGTTGAGTGACTCCCTGTCACATATACCAAATTGTTGCACAAAGCTTGCACTTTCAGGGTTGGGTCCTTACTTCTCCAGCTGTAATCTTCTTTCCAAACCTCATAAATGTCTAAGACACGTAAAAGTAGCACCAGTGGAAGTTTAATTATCATCCACTGGGGAGCGAGAAGGGTGGAGATCAACTGGATGGAGACCTCCTGGGGCACTTGTCATACAAGAAATGCAGACTCCCCTTTCCTGCTATAGTTTCATCCTGTTGGACAGACCTTCTGTTGAGCATGGGGATACAGCTGAAACAGTGGCCCATAGGTGTCCACAGGAAGGGAGGTAAAGGGTCACTTACGATGACACAGACATGATGATGTCATCATGCAAATGCTGCTGGCATCAGATGCTGTGATGCCTGTCCCTATTGGTGTTATTTGAGTGATGACCTCATCACCTTGATGTCATCATGGTTTGCTAGGGATGCCACTGAAGGGCAAAGGTAGTGTTGTATTAAACTAGACGGTGACCACAAAGTTGTCACAATGCATGGGTTGACAGAAGAAGAAACAGAGATTCAACTGTTGCTATCCAAATGAATCTGCCATAAACACTCAACTCTTCTCCATCCAACCTTTAAAGGTCATCTGAATAGGGATTCTGCTGATTATTCCCCAGGAAGTCTTACACAAGGTTGTGGTGGTAAAATTAGTTGACCTGATAATGGGAATATGCATATGTTTTTTTAATGCACAGAGAAAGAAAAACATGATCTACCTTTGTAACGAAACATAGAACTCTTAGTTCATTGCACAAGCTTCTTTTCTCCCCAAATTTGGTGTAACAATTCCAGTTTCAATTACTGATTGGCAACCCACTTGTTCTCCATTGCCCAGCTGCTTCCTTGCAGCTTATCTACTGCATGATGAAATCTGGATGTCACCACCACAAAGTGCTTCATTAAAATGCAATCTCTCCTTTTCTCCTGCTCTCTCCTTTTGAACTTTAAAGTAAATTGAAACAGGATTGCTCAGGAGATTAGACTAACAACAGGAAATTCTCTGAAAAGTCTTTGCTCTTTCTGGGGATTTAGCCCACTTACTTAGTTTTGAAGGGAACCTGCCCCAAGATTAAGTGTATTGTGGCCCAAAATCAGGGGAGCAGAAGATTGGAAGAAGGAAATAATTGGGCTTTAACACAAGGGTCCCTGGCACTTCTTTCAAGGCAAATGTCCAACCCTCTTCACTTTACAAGATGGCTTAAAATACAGGGCAAGCTATCTTGATGAATAGTAAAATTGGCTCAGAATGACTTTTCCAGATTCTCCACCAAATCTGTAGGAAGAATATTGGATGATTTGTCCAATTTTGTCCAGATGAAGGAGAAATTCTCCAACATTATTTTAAGAGAAAGACTGTCTTTTAGTAGCATCACTACTGAAATGTGCAAAAGAGGAAAGTAAATTCTAACACTCTCCCTTTAAATTTTATGGAGTTTGGGAAGCCAGGGAGGCTGAAGACTACTGGAGCAGGATTTTTTTCAATGGATTCACACACACTGCTTGGCACCTTACCATAGCAACCATGGACATCTTTACTAATAATTCCATGCCATTTCTGAATTATTTACCATTGGTCAAGCTGGTAAGATTTCCTCAACAACATCTTAAGGCCATGGCTTCCTCACCTTTGTCTTAAATCATCATCAATAATAGCTGCCTCTTTCTCTGCTTGTTATGGGAAGGATGGGGATTCAGTGGTTAAATATCTGTTTGTATAAAGTCAGGGAATCATAAAATCCTTGGGTTGGAAAAGGCCCTTAAGGCAATAAGGGCCTTCTCCTCAGTACAGGAATCCAAATTCAAGCATCCCAGGCAGATGGTTGCCATCCCCTGCTTGAAAACATCTAGTGAAGCGAAGCCATCACCACTCTGGATAATGGTTCTACACTATCATACCACCCATCATTCCATCTCCTGAAGTCTGGATTTATAAAGAACAATCTTGACCTTCTTCAGTGTGACATTCTTTTAGGGATTTAAAGAGTGCTGTCATCTCCCCCTCAACCTTCTCTTCTCGAGTCTGAATCTGTCTGACTCCTTCAATATTTCTTCAGAGGACTTAGTTTCTGCTCCCCTGAATCCTTCTTGCTTCCTCTAAGCCTGTTCCATCCTGCAGCTCCAGTCATGCTGGGAAAGGAAGCTGGATCAGATAAAACTGGACAGCTTTTGCCAGTCAGTGTGGACAGAAGTAGGTGGACCAGAAGACAATCTTGCCATGAGGCAGCTGCTTTCGGCATTCCTAGGTTTGAACGAAATCGTCCATGTGATTGAAATATTGTAAGGTTCTCTGTGATGTCACGGCAATGCCATCAGAGCAGGTAAGTCAATGGAAGCTGGACTATGCTGGTGCAGCAAGAATTAAAGAAAGTGAATGAGCATGCAAAAGACAGACAGAGGAGAGAGGCCAATAGTGCAAAACCATCATCATCTGAAGACATTCATACAGCCTTCTTAACTTAGGCAGGAAAAATGAGAGCATTATCAGCAGCCTCTAGCAAATTTAATTTCACAAATTCAAGCAGCCTCCTTGAGGTTTCCTCCGATTTCATCCCCCTCCCCACGCACCACCCCATAAAGCTACTAAATTATTTAGGGTGAAATTTAAAATAGAGCATGTGGCATATAGCTCTATAAATATTTGATTGTTATTTCTGGAATTCCAGGAGAGCAAAATATGGTTTTTGTACTTTCAGTGACTGCTGAAGAAGATGAGATGATGTGAATTTGGTCTGATCCCAGCTAGGAGCTGTGACTGTGGAAGAGGGGCAAAGCCATCCTTGTCATATGAAGAAGATGTAGGAACATAGGAATGGTGCTGAAGGCAGACAGTTGGGTCAACCATTTTTAGTTCTTTAAATATTTTAAAACTGCAGCCTAACATTGCAGGGGATTTGCAGCATTGATTGTTGTGCACATTTTCCACTTTTATTCGTATTTGACCCAGATTACAGTCAGGTCTTCTGTGGCCAAGAATCTCATTCTGGGGCCTTCTCAGGCATAATCAATCTGTTTACATGTAGTGGGCACACTTTCCTTTAGGAGAAAATTCATCCCTCAGCTGGTGTGTGTGTGTGTGTGGGTTTCTGCATCTACATCTGTGCGTGGTTTGTAACATCAACAGAGCAGGCACAGTTGACAGTTTTGGACCTTCTGGGAAGTAGATGTTTTAAATAACACAAAATAAACATGTTCAGTCTCCTAGAAGCCCAAAACATCTGAATTAGCTTTATGTTATAAAGAAGGTGAGAAAGTCCCTGGGCTGCTAAAAGCTGTCATTTTTTTTTACTGCAACTACAGAGGGCTTTAGAGGCCCCAAAACCTGGGAATGGGGCCACTACTGACCTCTGGGGCATGTGTTGCCCACCCCTGTATTAGACATTGGGAGGCAGCTATCATATTCTTTCCAATCATGTGCTAATGATCAAAGCATGATCTGTAAAACTATGCCGTTGTCAACACATAGAGGCAAATTATAATGCTGGGCATACCAGTTCTGGGTTGCAAAAATCAGATGAGCATTAGATAACAAGAGAGATGCTGCCTAGAAGTCACCTAGATATCTGCCTCCCAGATCTGGTGCACCTAATAATGCTCCAATTTGAATATAAATGATCTTTCATAGACACTTTTCTGTTTCTGCATGATCCTCCATCTGCTAAAAGCTTTAGTCAGCCTGCTTGTAATTACATCTATATTTGTTTACTTTACAGTAGCCAATCTCCCTCTGATTTAAAAACCATGGTATTCCTCTTTTTAAAAAATTGATGGAAAATACTCTTCTTATTAAATGTACGGAATATTTTCAAGCAATAAATTATGTGCTATCTTTAGATGATTTGCCTGGGAGTGAAAGGTGAGAAATGAGATACTTCAACATTCCTGAAACAACTAATGGCTGAACGCGTGAAAGTTGAGAATTTGAAAGTTGAGAATTTGAAAGTTGAGAATTTGATAAACTGAAATAAGGCAACTCCAGCAATCTATTATTACTGTATTATTATTAGCTGAAGTATATTTTTAAATGCTTCCAACCAAACAAGGAAATGCTTGAAAGAAGGAAACAAACAATGGGGAATAATACTTTGTAGAGACTTAAAAAATAATGGTTTCTACAGGTGACCCCACCCAAGCCATTCTCCTATGGCTTCAAAAGCTAAGTAGGATTTGGTTAGTAAGAACTTGGGTGGGAGATTCCAGGGCTGGAGTTTAGACTACTGAGAAACTGAAAGCCAATAGCAGAAGAAGACAATAGCATTTTGCTGCCAACAAAGCTACATGGACATAAATGAAGTCACCAGGAGTCAAACACAACTCAAAGGAGATTTTACTTCATTACTTTTTCTAAGTAGGGACAATTGACATACATAACTGTAACTCCCCAGTAAGGAAGACTTAGTTACCATAGGTCTCCAAGCCAAATAGGACCAAGGATTAAGGAGGACCAGGAAAACCAAGCAGATTTTCGACACCCAACAATGTGCTTTTCTAGGACCCGCCATTGCATGCCTTATTTTTGTTCACTGTTGTTCATCCTTTCCCACAATAAAATTCTATGTTCAGCTCCTGGGAAGTAACCATGGAGAACTACTACTCTTTTGTCTGTACCTATGAGCTACCTGGATGGCCATTGTGTGACCCAGAACATTGATCTAGATGAGCCCTCAGACTGATCCAACAGAACTCTTCGTATGTTCTTATGACCTTATAGGCTCAGGAGTATGGCCCCTTCTGTATTTCATGTGAAATAAATATGCTGTGATGGGTAAAGGTCCATCGTTTTCTCCTGTCCCCTTCCCTGAGCAGCTTGCCAGCCAGGTTGCTGACTTGGGACATTTGTGGTGGTAAATATCTCCTGAAGTGGTTTGGACCATTTCTGTCAAAAGGAATGGATGTTCCAGTAGTTACTCAGCCAATTTCACGCTGAAATTAAAGTTGTCAGTCATCAGGTGGCTGGCTCAGTGGATAAGTGATATTATGAGGTTTTCATACCCACCTTTTTTCCTTGCTGGTCAGGCTCCGGTGGGAAGGAAAAAAAGGGTCCTTGTGGATGCATCACTGGGGCATTAACAATGTTGCTGCAGGCCCTCCAATGCATAGGCTCTTGAAATTGTTTTAAGTGGTACGTTACATTTGGCTTCAATATCAAGAGCTTTTTCATCAGCTGCATTTAAAGGACCATCATGTCTGGATTTCACATAATCATATAGTGCTGAGTTATATTGAAACTTTCATTCCTTTCATCTCTAGCAGGTCTGAATTATTTTTAATTAAAAAGAATAGCTTCATCACAATTCAACAGGTTTTTTTTCCTTAAAAAGAAAAGGCTTGTTTATCATTTCCACTCTGGACCGCTTTCATTCCTGAGCGCAGGATGCACTCTTTGGAAAAACATTTACCACTTGCCCCAAATTGCTATCCTTCCTTTTGCGACAGACAAAGCTCATGGGATGGACTCGTCAATTATCACCAGCGCTTACATCTTTGCAGAGATTATTCCCCTGTAATTGTGTTCAGAACTGCAGTGTCCATGCCAGATTGAACGAGGTTAAAATAGCCACGGCTGGTTGGCTGTGCAATCTCAGATGAATTAAGTATATTTTCTGGTGCCTGCATGGTTTGTGTGATTATGCAACCAAAGGCCAGCATTTCTGCATAGGCACTCGATTTCTTGCAAGCAAACTGTCAGGCCCAGCCCAGGAACGACCAAGAATCAATCCAGCCAAACGTCAGTTCTTTATTTGCTAACGCCGTATAGACAGGATCTTGCCAGACTCAAGCTACTCTACCTATCCTAAGGGGAAATAACCTGGGAAGGCTCCAGGGTGGGGCTATTCTGAACCTCTTCGTTTTCCCACAATCACTTCCTGGACTGTGTCTCCTCTTATCTCTTCCACCTTCTTGGAATGTGCTCCCTCCTTCCTGAGAACCAGCAGCACTACCGAAATCCACCACACAAACCTTTCTTTTGTGAAAGAAATGAAGAAGTCCCATTTGTCACAGAGATCAGAACGGTTTCATTTTAGCTCTCTAAGGATTTCTGGCTGGAAATTTTGGATTTTCTTCTGTTGATGCCCCAGCTTTGTTTGTTTGTTTGTTTGTTTGTTTTCTTCCTTAGATCCAAAGCACGCCTGCTCACTGTCAATCAGAAGATACATCAGGCCATGTGAGAAGGCAACCCATGCTCTCTGGGAAACAGTTTTGGATAATGTTCCTTATGATCCACTTGGCTTCGGTTTTGAATTCTCAGAAGGAAGTTTGTAACAGTAGATGTACAACTTGTGGAGCTAGTTGTAACTTCTGATAGAGTGGGTTTGCCCAGCATTAATGTGAATGGTGTGTATGTGTATGTGGTGTGTGTGTGTGTGTGTGTGTGTGTGTGTGTGAGAGAGAGAGAGAGAGAGAGAGAGAGAGAGAGAGAGAGAAGGCTACTGTTACATGGAAGCACAATATATTTTATTTATTTATTTTATTTATCTATCTATCTAATTTGTCCCCGCCCATCTCCTCCCATCGGGGAACTCTGGGCAGTTTACAACAATCGATTGAAAACAACAACCGTAAAACACACAGAATAAAATACAATAATAAATAATATCAATAAAGGTAAACATAAAGAATCCAGGTGGTGAAGAATCTAAAAGAGTCCAAGTGTGGGAGGAGTGGTCTATAGCAGCCATCCCCATGCAGATCTATTCCCCTCTCCACCCCAAGCGAGGCAGCAGAACCAGGTCTTCAGACTCCGCCGAAAGGCCAGGAGCGATGGGGCCAATCTCACCTTCGGGGGCAGCATGTTCCACAGGGCGGGCACCACTGTGGAGAAGGCCCGCTTCCTGGACCCTGCCAGATGAAATTCTCTTACAGACGGGGTCCGCAGCATGCCATCTCTGCACGATCGGGTGGGACGGGTTGATGTAATGGGGAAGAGGCAGTAACCTGGCCCCATGCCATGTAGGGCTTTAAAGATAATAACCAACACCTTGAATTGGACCTGGAAGCAAACTGGTACCCAATGCAGCTTGCGCAGCAGTGGTGTTACATGTGCCCTTCTATGGGCATATTACTCTATACAGAAACCAAAATCCCTCTGATATTGAAAGTCGACTATTGGCATACCAGAACTGAAATAAGTTAGGGGAAGAGGGTTTTAATAAAAAAGCATGAAGCTGTACTAGGTCCATATTGGAGTACTGAACCATTTGTTCCTCTGGCTCATGCGTGGACAACATATGGCTCTTCACCTTCCTTAGCCATTGATCCTATTTGCAGAGGAACCTAGAAGCTGCAATTCAGTGTCATTCCCAGGGTTGAACTGTGTGTCCCCATATCAGCAATTTTCAACACTAGAGGTAGGCATCCAACTGCCCACCAGAATTCTGGACTATAGATCATGTATTGGCCATGCAGAATTTAGATGAGGAGATGTGTAGTGCAGAACATCTGGCTTTTTTGCTCATCCCCACTGGCTGATACTGGTTCCAGTAGAGGGGGAAAGAGAAATTCTTCTGCCTTTTCTCCTTCCTAGTTCTCATTCAGTCATGGAGACATTCCAGAAGGAAGAAACAGGATCCTAGAATACGAAGAGTATAAGAAATAGGAACTAGAGTTCAACTACTTTATTTGTAATTCAGTAGAACTCATGCATACCTTCCAAGAGATATTAAGAAAACAGTGGAGTATGTTCTTAATTCCACTCTTGAGTCATGGAACAGACATACCATTCCTCACTTCAATTAATGACCTAGAGAGGTGGTGATCCCCTCTTCACTGGATGTGTAGAAGCAGAGGCTAAGCATCCATCTATCTGGGATGCTTGAATTTGGATTCCTGTGCTGATCGGAAGGCTGGACTCAATGACCCAAATGGCCCTTTCCAACTCAATGGATCAATATTCAGAAATGCAGCTTGGAAGAGAAACATTAGAAAGAAAATAGAATTGCCAGTTTCCTTTTCTTTCAGTGCTCCTTTGCCATGAAGCAATTCAAATAACTACAGGAGATTCCACTCCAATCACTTTGGTTCTGCCTCTGGACTCTTAAAATGTGCATCCATATTCCTCCAATTCTGCATAAGATACGTGCCAATAGATGGTTCCCAGCTCCTAGTAACCATGCATCCATTTAGCTTCCTTCTGTAAAGAAAGGAGTACAGTCTTGACAAATGGCCTCTGATTTACATGGAGGGTGGCAGGCCTGGCTCAAAAGTGTGTGATGCTTGATAGTAGTGATGGAATAGGCTTCCCCATAGCCTTCTGCATTGACAACTGGCCTCCATTGCTATTGCAACCAACCCCAGAATGCACCTCAACTGGGTCTGCCCCTCAGTTTGCCAAGCTGAGCGTCGATGCCACCATTTTGACAAACCCTCATGGTTCCCTTCGCATGCAAAAGTCTTCCTCATCTTTCTCAGCCCCACCCCAAACACCTGACTTGAACTTTGGAAGCAAATATATAGATCATTAATGGATGAAAGTGACATCCCCTGCAGGATTCTCAGTGCCCTTTTAATCTGTTGAATCTCACCAGACTGGCCTCTACGTTTACAAACAGAAAGCACCTCATTTGTGTTTGTGTGGGTGTGACACGCCATTATTATTTTTTTAAAAGCTGCATCTCCAGCTTTTAATCATGTATGGGAGCTTAAAAGAATCTTTCTTTCCCCTTTCTGTCCTTTTGTGGCTCTTGAAAAGAACCATTCGTGTGAATTTCCTCAGATGGACTTCAGAAAATCTTTAGCTAACTGAAGCAACCAAGAACACACACTGAGGGATTTTTTTTTCTTCTTTTCTTGGCTTGATGGCACACAATTCTTTTGAGACCTCAATGCCTAGCCAGGAATTCTTTGATTTTCATGTTCTGCAGAAGTGTTCAGTGGCTTTCCATCATGATTAAAATAATAGAATAAAATAAAAGTTCGAGAGTTTCCTGCAATTTTAGGTCCAGACAGATGCCAAAGCCTGAGCTTTCTTCACAAAAGCAGGTAGGGCTATATATAATTAACAAGAGGAAATCAAACAAAAGCATTTGGAGAGTCTCACTGAATTATAATTAGCAGACGTCAGCTGAAAGAAACAAGGTGATAATGTCAGGTTGATCCAACAAGCTAAAATTCCCTTTGCGTTGGGCTCCCTGGGCTAGGAAGCTACAAAGTCCAACAGTGTTGCATGCAATCAGCATTTCTCCTTGCTTGAAAAATAGCCACCACAGTCTCCTCTCTTAGAGGTCACACTACAGTCTGTGGGTCCCATCAATAAAAGAGTCTCATCTGGTGGAACCCAGAAAGTGGGCCTTTCCTCTTGCAGCACCAGTCCTTTGGAATATCATACCTTCCAAGATGAGGATGGCCTTGGTCCTGCTGGCTTTGGGGAAGCTTTAAAGTCCAGGCTGCTTCTCTGCTGGGGATGAGGGGTTGAGAGGTCGGTTGGAGCCCATGAGATGTCATTAACTGGGGGTTGACTGGGTTTTGTCCTCAGTTGCGACGGTCGATCGTCATTTTTGTCTCCTGTGATCTATTTTGTCTTTGGAGTTTTTAATCTGGCGTTAGCCACCTGGGGTTGCTATGGTGAGATGGGCAGCCATATAAATCAAATAGATCAATAGATCACTTTCATTCCTGCCCCTCCCTTTGGCTTCCTGGTGTTTTAAATTTCTTAAGTCCACTCTAGAAAAGTCAACAGCCACAAAAAGATGAGGATCCCAAGCTTTTGATGGCTTTTTGAAAAAGGTCCATGCATCTACATCCATAAAACCTTTTGTCAGATCTGCTGCCTTTATAGCTGCTTGTAGCAATTTCCTATAAACAAGGTGATCACTACCACCACCCATCCCAAGAAAAGGAGGTTCAATGTTCAGTTTGCTAATTCTTTAGGATGGTTTAAAAGCACCTTCAATGGATGGAAAAGATGCCTCTCCCCACCCCCTGGTTTAACTGATTCTTCTTTAAATGTCTTTAGGAATGCTTAAAAAGATAAAAATCTTCAAGAGCCCTGGGCATGAATCCATACCCCCTCAGAAGTGGCCACTGAATTGCAACTTTTAACCTGGAAGCAATCACATTAGTTGCATTGACTAAATTTAAGGTTACTTACATTTAAGCAGCAGGTTGCAACATCTGGCAGGCCTTGGCTGATGTCTGCAAAAGCTATGTAGGGCTGGACCTGGATGAGACACTGCCAGAAGCCCCAGGGCTGTTGGCTAAACAGTCTGTGGGAAAAAAAAAGCAATGGCAAACTATTTCCATATTTTTGCCAAGGAGAACCGTCTAGATATTCTGTGGAAACACTGCCCAGCTAGGTAGAACATTCAGCACGCCAGGAGACACCAGGATATCCAAAGGGCATAGGAAGTTGGGGGGAAAAAATATCCTGAAAGATGGCATGAAAACCACACAGGTGTTTCCACGTGGTCACCAGAAGTTGAGCTCAACTCACAGGAGACTTCACCTATTAAGATCAAATTTAGTTTTTATCCTGGCCCAGCCCAGTCTACCCTGGTGGACTGTCCCTGGCCCAAAGTGCTGTTGGAGTTTAGCCCCCTGAGAAGTTCTGCATTTCTACTAAAGGCTGCAGTTTCTCCCTATAACCAAACCCAGCTTTGTCATAAATCTGTTCACCTTATAGACTGTCAGGTCAAGAGCGTTCAACATCACAGCCTCGGGGAAAACAGGGGGAAGCTATGAAGCAGAAAGCCAATCATTCTGTCCAGCTTTTCCTATTTTCAGCTCTATAACCCATTTACCAATGAAAGATGGTCTGAGAATAGCAAGGTTGGGTTGACCTCGTGACCAGGCTAACTCGCGTCATGGTCTTCGCTGCCCAGCTGCTCTGAAGAAGGAAGTGGCACCGACATTTTCCTGGATGGATTTTGATGACTTGCTGGAATTAGATTTTACCAGGGCTCCAAATCAAATCAGTCGAGGATCCAGTGAAACTGAAAATATGTTTTTTGCTTCCCCAGATAATCCGGGGCAATGAAAATCCCTTTCTTATTAGCTTGACGAGCACTTTTACTTTCCTGGGGAACCTTATTAAAATTATTCCTCCTCTGCTAATCAGTGATAAAGCCTCAATGTTTACTAAACCATTAAAATATTCCATTATTCTTGAAAACAGACATGTCTGGAGCCAACATTCAAAGGCTTAAAGAATGAATTAATATGTTTCTCTCTGTGTTGCTTCTCTGGATGCATTTCGTTGAATCTTTTCTGCACTGGACTCTCGCTGCTTTGAAATTGACTTTACCTAGATAAAAGCAGGTAAATTGTTTTATTGTGTATGAAATAAATTGAGTTAAGCCTTACTCAAGGCACCTTATATCTTTTACATCTTGGCCAGTCTCTATTCACAGAATAATAAGCCTGAAAGAAATCTTGGGTGTCTTTGAAGACCTCATTAAAGCCAAGGATGAATTTACCCTCTTTGGATTTTCATCTAGTTATGGTTTGCAACTCAGCACATTCACAGTCTGTATACATATTAAGGAAAAGTATGCAACAGCGCGTGTATCGCCTGCCAAAATTGCTTGCCAAAAAGACAAATGGCAAAGGATGGCTGTGGGATGAAATGTGATTGTAGGGAGATATTGAAACAAAAACACATAGAAATCATTCGTGCTGGCTTTTCCGGGTGGGCAAATTAATGGGGAAACGGAGCTGCAACGAATGTGGGATAGGGAAAAGAAGGAACTGCGTAATTCTGACACCAACCATTTTTTTCATCTGTACATGACTCCCCCTGGATGCCATGAGAGTATTTGGCCCCTGGTAGAAAACCTTCACTGATTCCTAGAAAAGATCCAAATTAATCCCTCTGAAAAAGATCATGGAATTGAGTTCACTCTTCAGCTCTGATGGTGGTTGACTAGGGAGTCAAGATTCATGCAGGGAACCACATCTTGCAAATGATGATGGCAGGCTGGGGAATTCTGGGAGTTGAAGTCCGGACATCTTAAAGTCGCCCAGGTTGAGAAATACTGGTCTAGATTAAAACACCAAGTAGTTTGTCTTGAAGACCAGATTCTGTTTGTGTATTTCTGCTAGCAAAGCTGCGTTGTTTGACAATAAACGAGAAATCAGCGAAAACAAGTGCCTTTAAGAAGATGAACTCCCATTCAAGGGCAAGCTGAACCCAAGCCTCTGCAGGACATTTTGAGAATATAAATGATCCTTCTGTCCCCAAGGTTGTCACAATCATTTCAGGAAAGGCCAGTAAATGCATAGCAGTATGGCTTTTATTCTAAACTCTCCACTTTAAAGAATGTCAAACCAATTAAGGAAAGCCACAGATAGAATCCCAGCTCGCCCCTGTTGAAACTACCAAAGTCATTGCTTAAAGAGGCCTCCATCTCAACTAACAGATCCTAACACAGCCCAGCTTAGGTTATTTTGCCACCTGAAGGGGCACAGCAAATGATGCCACCTCTCCCTAACTCATGGGTGTGTCGCGTCACGCGACCAGTCCTTCGCCCTTCGGTCTATGGGATTCCCTGGGGGGGAATGAGCCAACGATTCCCTCGCAAGGGTGAGGTCGAAAAAACAACGGTAGGCACAGGATTCTTTTGTGGTGGTGAGTGACGCTACATCTCAGGAGGTTGCTGGTACTGCCTCCTGGCGCCACGCCCCCACCTCCTTTTATTCAGCAGTTCTATCAGGGCGGGGGAGTGAGTACAAAGAGAATAGGGAAATACAAGTCATGCCCTGAGGCTACGTGAGAGACATGCAATCTAGCTGTGCAGTAATGGAGTCAGATACGTCACAATTCCACCTTTTTTATTTAATTTTGTTCCTCCCCCAGAGGGTCTGAGTCGGGGAGCCAGGGACTCTTCAGTCCAAGGAGACCCATCCCAGCGTCCTCTCTCGGGGGGTAGTGTGACCGGGGGTCCTTTTCCATTTCCGATTCACTATCGGAGGACCATTCCAAGAGTGGTGTTTTCTCCATACCTACAGCAGTGACCAGGTGTTGAACAGCAAGCTTTGTCTCGGATACCTCTGAGTCCAATGTATGAAGTCTCTGCTTTAAGAAGCGGAGAACGCGACCCAGCACACAGGGGCCTATGGTGCATACGAGAATCAATAACAGGAGGGGCCCCAACAGAGCGGACAACAGTGTGGTTAGCCATGGAGAAATGCTAAACATATTTTGATACCATGACATGGATTGTTGGCGCTCCAATTCCCTTGTTTTTAAACGGGAATTGAGCTCTTTCATAGAGTCCAATACTACTCCTGAGTTGTCGGCATAAAAACAGCAGTCTTCCTTTAGAGCAACACACAGACCCCCTTGTTTGAGGAACAGAAGGTCGAGACCCCTACGATTTTGCAAAACCACTTCGGATAGAGAGGTAAGGGAATCTTGTAGCGCCACAATAGATTGTTCGATGGCGCGAAGGTCAGTGTCAATGATAACGCTAAGGTGACGCAGGTTCTGATCATTGACAACAAGGGCTGACACACCAGTGGCGGCTCCGGCCGCACCTAAGCCCAGTAGGACTGATAAAGTTACAGCAGTCACTACTTCGCGCTTAGCCTTGAGGGGATAATGAGGGGGCTCTAAAATGGAGAGAAGTTCGTCAGGGGAATAGATAGAAATCTTGGGGAGTAGGAGCACCTGAATACAAAAGGCGTTAGTTTGTAACAAGGTATCACCATATACACATGCGGTGAGGCCAGAAGAACATGCCCAAACAGAGTTGTTCCCAGGGATAAAGTATTGCCCTGTCAATCGGGCAGAGATATTACCAGAGGTAGTGTAGAGTACACCGTAGCCACCATGGCCGGTGTGACCGTTGATGTTCAAGCGATTCTTTGGAAGATAGAGGGCACAGTGATCATGAGAAGAATTAAGGCAATATTGAATATAGTTAGCAGGAACACGGCCAAGGCAGCAGCCCTGCCCTATTATAGAGGTGATAGTCAACGTGGTGTTTTGCCAGCGGCAGGAGGAGGCTGAGGTAGAGTTTCGGATAGGGTCAGGAGAACCGACTGCTTCATAGAATGGTGGAGAGGAAGACAAACAAAGCCAACATCGAGATGTGTTAGAAGCGGTGTGAACAAGGGAAAAGGAGGAGTTAAGAAGAGAGACAAGGGGGTTTTTTTGTTTGGTGAGGGGTTTAAGAAAGGTGGAGTGAATGTCGTCGGCATTGGGCCCAACAGGTGGGGACTGAGGGAGAGTGACCTGTCGTTGAATGTAGAACATGTTGCCATAATGAAACCCGGGCCATCTGGCATACATACGACCTCCCCATTTTACACCTGAGTCCCAGGCATTCCCCTGAGCTTTTCCTGCAGCAGTGAATTGTACAATAACCGGATTACATCTATTCCAACCCCCCTGTCCTGCCGCATTCTTTTTGGTTGCGGTGCACCTAATGTCCTTTCTCAACCGAGTGAGGGTGATGTAATCAGTCTTATATGGAGGGGTCCAGTAGATGTAGCCAGTGGAAACGCAGGACCAAGATTTGCAAAAGTAATCTGCTATGCCTCCGCAGTCGTGCACGTGATCAGGGCTGGTGTCATGTCCTGGGCACACATACAGGGGATACCTTTTAACGGTGGAGTGGCTGGGCTCTGGGAAGCCGGCCAGCCTCCTGTAGGCTGTCACTCCTAAAAGCATTTCTGAAAAGTCAAAATACAGGTTAGGGAAACAAGATATAATTGGGCTATAACAAAAGGAGGTATTCAGGATCTGTCCCAAGGCATCGCGGATTGTCCAGGTGATATTGTAAGGGCGATGCGATCCCTGGGCGTCAAATGCCAGTAGGCGTCGTCCCTGCCAACGGGCGGGCTCAGGAAGGGAGAGTAAAAATAAGGTGAGCGTAAGGCGAGATGAGGTGGCGAACCCCTTAATTAATTTTGTTATTTCACAGTGATATTGTCCTAGATCGGTCAACTGTACGTTGGTGATAGCAAGGGTAGTTTGGCGAAAGTGATAAGTGATGGAGTAGGAATCGCCATCTTGGAGAAGGGTGTTGTTGCGGAACCAGCGCCAGAAGGTGCCTTTTCTTTTGATGGGAGAGCGTTGAAGACATTCCATGGCGTTGGATGCTGAGCTGCGGCCAATGGTGGCAGGGTAGCGTAAACGATGGGTTCGAATGAGAGAGGTTGTTTTAGGGTTCGTTGTGAGGGGAGCAGAGATGGAAGAGAGATAACAGAGAAGGAGGGTCAAGAAGGTGCTTGTCAGGAGACTGCCCATGATATGGCCGGATGCAGCGAGCAGGAACCCAGAGCACTCGATCAGGAAGTTGCACAGCAGCGTAGCCTTTTCCCCAGGTGACGAGTTGCGCAGGGCCTTTCCACTCAGGGCTGGGCAGTTGCCTAAAATAAACAAGGGGACGGGAAGAGGGAACTACTGGCTTGGAAAAGTGTCGAGATGCAGCCGTAGCAGGGGGGGTACCGGTAAGATTAAGGAAATTCAAGGTAAACAAGGTGAGATTAAGGATATTTTGTAACATCGGGAGGCTTGGGGGGCCTAAGGCCTTTTTCCCCGTTTGCCGATCAAGGGCATTCTTTAGGGTCTGGTTAGCCCTTTCCACAATAGCCTGACCTTGGCTGTTGAATGGTATACCGAATCTGTGAGTAATGGACCACTTACGGCAAAACTCAGCAAAGGGAGTGCTGACGTAAGCGGGGCCATTGTCAGTTTTCAAAGTTTTGGGACATCCCGATGTGACGAAAGTGCGAATACAATGATTGATTACGTTTTTCGTGGCTTCTCCTCTTTGCAAAGTTGCCAGGATGAATCCCGAATAGGTATCCACAGATACATGGATATACTTCCAAGGTGCAAAAGAGGGATAATGAGTGACATCCATCTGCCATGTGTCACAAGCTTGGACACCCCTGGGATTAACTCCCTCAGGGATGCACTTTGCCTGCAAACTGCAGGTTGGACATTGTTGAAGAATGGCGGTAGCTTCTTGATATGTAATGCCAAATTGGCGCACCAAGGCTTTTTTATTTTGATGGAAATAAGCATGGCTGTCCCCTGCTGAAAGTGGCGGAGGAAGAGGGGAAGAGGCCATAATTTTGCAAGCCTCATCTGCCATGTGGTTGCCTTCGGACAGGAAACCGGGTAGCTGTTGGTGGCTTCTAATATGCGCTACAAACAAAGGGGATGTTCTGTCCTTCAGGAGAGTTTGAAGCTGCAAAAAAAGCGTCATGAGAGAGGGGGGGGTAACAGGGGAAATATATGCATCAAACATGGCCACAGCCATTTGAGTGACATACATACTATCTAATATAACATTCAAAGGCTGTTCTGGGAAAAGAGACAAGGCTAGCAAAAAGGCGGCTAACTCAGCCTGTTGGGCAGATGCTTGTGGGCCTGTTAGGCGTTTATGCCATTTGCAATTATTTTGCCATGTACAAGCCCCTATGGTTTTGGAGCCGTCTGTAAAAACAGTGAGGGCTTCCTTGAGTGGCTGCTGAACGAACGGCGAGGTTAGTGTAAAGGGTACTGTTCGCAACAGTTGCAATCGAGGATCAGGGGGAAGATGGCATGACACCTGGCCACACCAGTCCTCCAAGGCATCCTGCAGTGCAGTGGAGTTTTGTAGGAGGGGTTCCCATTGAGTAACCTTAAGGGGAATGTACAGGGTGGAAACATCCAGTCCCATTAGGGCTCTAATCCTCTTCCGGCCTTTCTCAACAAGAGAGGCCATTTGTGCTGCTCTGGTGATGATGGATGTCTTAGGTGTGTGCGGCAAGTGTAGCCATTCTAAAATATGTAGATGTATGTTATCAGACGTTTGGACGATGATGGCAGTTAATAATTGATGTGTTGAAAGAATGGCAAGAGAGGGTGGTTTGTCAGTGAGCGCACGGTCCACCCATTGGGTCGTAAGGACGGCATTGACCTGTTGTAGGGCGTGCAATTGTTGTTCTGTAAGGTATACCTTGTCAGCTGGGTTTGTCAAACCCACTAGCGCTTGGAATAAAGGTGATAACATGGGTGTAGTTAAAGCAAGGTATGCGCGGGCCCAATTAATGACCCCCAGACATTGTTGTAATTGGACCAAGGTGGTCGGCTGGGGAAGCGTGAGCATAGGTAGAAGTGGGGCAGCAGTGGAGGCTAAAACTTTGTGGCCTAGATATTGCATTGGATAACGAGACTGGACCTTTTCTGGTGCAACGTGCAACCCTGCTGTTGCTAGGGTGGCTAAAAGAATAGGAAAAGTTTTTTGAACTGTCCCTTTCGGGCCCTCAGCAGCGACTAAAATGTCATCCATATAATGATACACAAGAAAATGCGGAAATTGGGATCTATAGGGTTGCAATGCTTTATCGACAAAAAATTGGCACATTGTGGGTGAGTTCAACATGCCTTGTGGGAGGACCTTCCACTGGTACCGAGCAGTAGGCTTTGAATTGTTAAGTTCCGGTACCGTAAATGCGAAAATAATTCTGTCCTTTTGTGCCAAAGGTATGGAAAAAAAACAATCCTTGAGGTCTATTACAATAAGGTCGTGTCCTTCCGGAATCAAGTTGGGGTTGGGAAGTCCACACTGCAAAGGTCCCATGGGCTGAAGGATGGTGTTGATAGCCCTAAGATCCTGTAGGAGGCGCCATTTGCCAGACTTCTTTTTGATGACAAATACCGGAGTATTGTATGGGCTGGTGGAGGTTTCGATATGGCCTTCAATTAACTGCTGTTGGACCAAGATATGTAAGGCGTCCAGTTTCTCTTTGGTGAGTGGCCATTGATCAACCCATACCGGCACAGAGGTTTTGAGAGAGAGAGAGAGAGACCCTGAAGGGTCCTGTAAAGCCATTAGGGAAGTTGAATAAAAGCGTGGAACTGTGAAAGCAAGTCACGGCCCCATAGGTTACAGTGCAAAGGCAAGATATAAGGCTTTAGATACGCTGTAATATGAGAATGAGCAGTCACAGCAGAAAGCCAATGAGAGCTGACCTTAGCGGCCTGTGCTCCGCCTACTCCTTGCACCGAGGAGGCTTCAGCGATAGGCCAGGAGGAGGGCCATTCAGCGGAACGAATGACAGAGACGTCGGCGCCGGTGTCAATCAAGCCTTCGAAAGAGCGACCATTTAGTGTGACAAGGAGGGTGGGTTTAGAGGTTTGGACTGGTTGCTGCAAGGCAAACAATGATGGCATATCAGGAGAAGGGAGAAGTATGAGCGTGGCGACAATTGTTCCTTTATTTAAGGAAAAGCACCTATCTCCCACTCCTGCCAGAGCAATTTGTGTCAAATCTGATGAATCATACAAATAGGGAGCAGCAACCATTCCCTCAAGCGTAAGCGAGGAGTTGGGAATAAGCAAAGCAGGGGTAAGAGGAGGGAGGGGTTTATGCAGCGTGACAACAAGAGGAAGGGAAAGGACAGCCCCCGGATCGTCATACAAAAGATCCTCTGCCAACTCCACAGGGAAGCTGGTGATGGGTAATTCAGCCTTTGGGGCGGGGTTAGCTGACAACCCCCGATCTAGTTTTCCGAAGGCTGGTGAGGGGAGGAGTTATTGCGACATTGCGAGGCCCAATGAAAGCCTTTGCGGCACCTGGGACAAGGAGTTTTAGGTTTGGAGGGGGGGGGCGGCCCCCTTTGAGTGGAAGGGGGAGCCCCACCTCCCCCGGGTGCACGGCATTGATTCTTAAAGTGGCCCGGCTTCCCACAATTGAAGCAATTTCCATGACGAGTGACTGCGAGGGCTTCCGGGGAATGGAGCTGAGGGGAGGGGTTAGTAGAAGGCAGCGAGGTGGTAATGGCGGCAGCGAGAGCGCTCACTTTGTGAGAGGTGGTACCAACGATTCTGCAGAGTTGCAGGAAGTCTGCAAGCTTTACACCCGGTTGATTGACTGCGGGTTGCAGAATGGTCTGGCAGTCATGATTAGCGTTAGAGAAAGCAAGTTTCATTAGCAGCTCATGTTTAGCCGTGGCATTATCAATTTGTCGGTCTAAAGCAATCTGAAGGCGACTTATGAAGGAAGCATATGGTTCATTTGGTTCTTGCATTATTTTCAAAAACGTTTGGGTGGATTGAGAGTCGGAATCATCCACTCTTTTGAGAGCATTCATGGCGCACATGTGAATAATAGCAAAACAACGACGGGGGGAGTTCTGTTGCTGGACTAAGGTTGCGAATTGTCCCTTTCCTAATAATTGATTTGCGGTCACCCCTGCGGGAAGACCTCTTCTAATTTCTACTTCCACCCCTTTGTCGTATTCAGATTGCCACACAACGTATTGCGCCGGGGTCATAAGCATAGAAAAAAGCATTTTCCAATCATACAATAACATAACAGTGTTAGCAGTAACTAAAGAGTCTAAAACTCCCCTAGTAAAAGGAGAGTGCAAGCCGTAGGTGGTTACAGCATCTTTGATTTGTTTCAAAACCTTAAGTTCAATATTGTTATACAAATTTCCTCCCGCCGCCCCTAGGCCGATGGTCATGGGAAAGGCAGAGGGACTCTCCATTTCCAATGAGAGGGGGGAGGAGAGGAGTTCAGTGATGGCGCCTCCTAGGGGGTGGTGTTGAGGGGATCCGGGGGTTGGAGCTGAAGGGGGAGGAGGAACGGCTGGGTATGGAGGGGGTGGTGGTGAGGCAGCATCGAGATGGGCGGCAAGAGGGGGTGGGGTTTTTGGGCCGGGAGGAGAAGGGCAAGTTTCCGGGGAAGACGGGGGAGGGTAAAGAGTGTTGATGGCCGCCATAACAGCCTTCCAGGCAGTCAGAATAGGCACGGGTGCTCGTGGGGTATCATGAAAATATTTTCCTATCCTTTCCCAAGTGGATGCTTTGAGCGACCCCTCTGAAGGATAGACAGGGCAGTGTCTGTCCATGTACAGTAGGAGTTGAGTCACCGATTTTTTTGAAATGGGAAAGATGGTCGTACCGTTAGCCTTTTGACAAGAGTTAGCCTTCTTCACTAAATCATAAAGTTCGTCCCTATGAACTGACGAAACTTTGGAGAGTGGGGAGCCCATTACTTACGATTGCAGAGCCTTTTCCAGGTGCGTAGTAACGAGAGTGAAGGCAGTGCACCTCTAGACAGAGATCACACCGTGAGACCGAAGGGATCCCGGACGAGCCCCCAGTTGTCGCGTCACGCGACCAGTCCTTCGCCCTTCGGTCTATGGGATTCCCTGGGGGGGAATGAGCCAACGATTCCCTCGCAAGGGTGAGGTCGAAAAAACAACGGTAGGCACAGGATTCTTTTGTGGTGGTGAGTGACGCTACATCTCAGGAGGTTGCTGGTACTGCCTCCTGGCGCCACGCCCCCACCTCCTTTTATTCAGCAGTTCTATCAGGGCGGGGGAGTGAGTACAAAGAGAATAGGGAAATACAAGTCATGCCCTGAGGCTACGTGAGAGACATGCAATCTAGCTGTGCAGTAATGGAGTCAGATACGTCACATGGGTGTGCAACCCTCTGCATTCATTCCCCAGTTTCATAGGCCCACAAATTCATTTATCACTGAATATTGCAACCAGAGTGATTCACACTTTTTCCCATGGGGGAAACAAACAAGAGGAAAAGCAAGAGGTGAAATGTGGAGTGAATTCCTCAACAACATGGTCCAAAACTTCATTCCCAACTCCTCCCCTTCAACATATCCCAGGTTGTGCTGCTTCTGTAGAAGCACATCCCCAAAATGGGCCTCAGCACTGCAAAAACCTGGCCTGTATGATCTGTGAGGGGGTGGACGTATAGTAACTCACACCAACTAGGAAATGAAAAATTGTAGTGAGTGCAGAGAATACACAACATACATTGTTGCAGCTTGGATAGACAGCAGTAAACAGAGTCTGCTACCATCCACCATTTTGTATAGAAAAATTCACCCTAAGAAGCATAAGTTGTTTGTTTCTTTGTTTAATCAATTTTTGAGGATGCTCAACTTCTGAACAATTCTGGGCATCTTACAATTAAAAAAACTTAAACATATAAAAAACACAACCAGGGGAAAGATACATGAAAAAAAAATCGGGGGAGTAGATAGATTTAAAAAAACAGTTTATATTTGGAGAGCTTTCATTTTAAAAACCTGCATGAGGGAAATTTGCATAAAAAGAACATCAGGGACAGCAGGTGAAAAAATGCATATGAGGGAGATTAACAACAAAAAGGCATATACTGGGGAAGTTGCCTACAAAAGCTTCTTTTGTTAGAGAAAGTGGAGAATAATAAGTGGAGAATAAAGAGGAGAATAATGAATTAGAGAATAATAAATGAACATGGTCTCTTTTTCCACAAGAAAAAGAAACTCTCAAAAACGATGGATCAAAACCTGACATACTAAAATGTACATTGCTGATTCCTAATGTACTGTATAGGGTTTCACTTCACAAATAAAATTAGTTAATCACATCATTGTTTTATGCCTCACAGCAAAGCTAGCAATGGTCTAGTCTACAACCCTTAAAATTACATTTTCCATCACATTTCTCCCCAAACCCCCTTTGTTGACTTCATTCCTCCTTTCCATCAGCTCCTGCTCCATAATAATATACAAGATAATGCCTTGTCTCCGGTGGTAATTTGCAGTTGCAGATAATGAGCAGTGAAGTGTCTCCAGATGAGTGTCCAGGGAGGCCTTGATGATAGCTTTGCTCCACTAAAGAAATGGCAGTTAAATATAACATAAAATACAATGGATTACCACCTCAACATTGTAATCTTTGGAAGACGGTATTCTTTCCAAAATGGAAGCTCTCCTTTGGGATGAATTATGTACTCTGCTTAAGCACAAGGTTTTGTGACCGGAGGAGGAGGAGGAGGAATAGAGAGGGGAAAAACCACAGACAGGTAAAACCAACTGAGAGGATTAACACAGGGATCAGACTGACGCCCGATGCAGCTTGACGTTATGCTGAGTAAACTTTGTGGCAGGAGTGACTTCACAGTGAAAGGAAGCTAATCCAGATGTTCTCCATGTGGATGTCTTTCCAGGAAGACAACAATGTGAGCTTTTTAGTTTAAAGCTTCTGCAATAAAGACTCCAAGGTTCAACTTGGAAAGGACTTCAAGCAAGTGAACCATGGGCCCAAAGCAGAAGTGCACAACGTTGTCTGGGCTGAAGGCTACACTTGTCTTTTGGAGTATGGCTCCTGGCACAATATTCAAAGTGTAGCGGGTAAGACTAGGAGAAAACTTAATTTTAGTCCTCTTTAAAATTTATATTGAATATACAAGTAGTCCTCACTTAACAACCGCAATAGGGACAGGAATTTTGGTCTCTAAGTGATGCAGTCATTAAACAAGGCACCACATGACCGGACCTCATTTTACAACCATTTTTGCGGCAGTCATAAAGCAAGTCACTGTGGTTGTAAAGCAAGCCATGTGGTCATAAAGCGGATCAATTATTTCCAATTGATTTTTCGGGTTGGAAGCTGGCTGGGAAGGTTGCAAATTGTGATCACATGACCACAGGATGCTGCAAATGGTTCTAATGCGAGCTGGCTGCCAAGTGCCCAAATCATGATCACATGACCATGCGGTGGGGCAATGGTCATAACTTCAAAGATGGGTCATAAGTACTTTTCTTAGCCCTGTCATATCTCCAAACTGTAGTTCAATGAATGGTTGCTAAGTGAGCACTACCTGTAGTCAATATGAAGCCAACATTGGGAGATTCAGCTATCCATCCTCCCGCATTGTTGGGCTTGTTGAGTGAAGAAATTTGAGGAGTCACCTAACTTGCCCTACTCTTCCTTGCCAGCTTTGAATTCATTGAATGAGGGAATGGGGTCCGTCGCTTGCCTTGCCCATCTTTTGACTTCCATTTTGGAAGCTTGTAGATTAAGGGAATGGAGCAATGACCTTCACTTGACTTATCCTGTACATGGCTCTGCTTTTGGAATACTTTCACAAGGGTGTGTTGTGGCTTGTTCTAATGTGGTTCAAACTAGACCATCTTCCATTCCTTTTCTTTTGCTCCCTGGGAAAAGAAAATACTCCCAAGTATTTCTTAGGTGATTTTTCAAAAACATTTCCCCACTGGAGAATTACCTGTGCAAACGTCACGCTCTTTTGAAGGCCGAAGATGCTAACACAATTGTACTTCTGTGAGTTCCAAGTTTCATTAAAGAGCATCTCAGAAGCCTACAGAAACCCTTTACGTATGGAATAAGCTAAACATTGTGTAGACACACACACACACACACACACCCATGAACGTATGAATGTTGTACTTTTCTGAAATGGAAAAAGGCAGGATTTCTCCTGGAGTTATATTAAACCCTGTGCTACATATGAAAGAAATCATATTCTAAGAATAATAACATAGTTTGCCTAGAGGGTATCAAAGCCTAAGCACTATGTAATACTAATACAATACAAATACTAATCTTAAGAAAAGACTCTTGTGCGACTGTCAAGTAAACTGATTAGGTGTTCTGGAAGCTCTCCTGCTAAATGGAAATAAATGCCAAACTCCTGATTTGGGAAGGAAGGACCAGGATTGTCTTGGCAACATTGCCCTGATTCTTGGTTGTCACTGAAAGCCGATGGTGAGGATATCAACCTGCCCTTGTACCTTCAAAACCAGGCGTGATAAATGGCTGCGGTCATTCCAATTTAGGGATTAAGTTAACCTCCTTAGCCTCAACAGCTGGGCAATGCTGGCGAAGACTGAGCTGGAGGCACAGATCACAGAGCTCCAAGGACTTTGTCTTCCCGCTCAGACTGGGATTGCTCGCTTAGACATCACCAAGGCGCTCCTTTTAGGAATACTTGTTTTGCACAACAGAGGCATATTGTTTGATTGAGTATAATATTCCTCCTCCCAGGCTCTATTCAGAAGGTTCTCCTTTGTTCTATCTTTCCAGCTTGCTATTTATGTGAGGTACCGGTTTTAGATTTACACAGTGATCTGTCATGTTCCCAGGGTTAAGAACTCAGCAAAGCTTTGAAGAAGCCTCAGAGCTGGTTGAACTCAGGTAGCCTCATTTTAAATCTCCTCCTCCTCCTCCTCCTCCCCTTCCCCTTCCCCTTCCCCTTCCCCTCTTTCTTCTCCTTCCCATATATCTTGTCCTCCTTCCCCTTCTCCTTCTCCTTCTCCTCCTCCTTCTCCTCCTCCTCCTTCTCGTCCTCCTCCTCCTCCTCCTTCCCATATATCTCCTCCTCCTCCTCCTCATTCTTGTCCTCCTTCTCATCCTCCTCCTCCTCCTCCTTCCCATATATCTCCTCCTCCTCCTCCTCCTCCTCCTTCTCGTCCTCCTCCTCCTCCTCCTTTCCATATATCTCCTCCTCCTCCTCCTCATTCTTGTCCTCCTTCTCATCCTCCTCCTCCTCCTCCTTCCCATATATCTCCTCCTCCTCCTCCTCCTCCTCCTTCTCGTCCTCCTCCTCCTCCTCCTTCCCATATATCTCCTCCTCCTCCTCCTCGTTCTCGTCCTCCTTCTCATTCTCCTCCTCCTCCTCCTTCCCATATATCTCCTCCTCCTCCTCCTCCTCCTTCTCGTCCTCCTCCTCCTCCTCCTTCCCATATATCTCCTCCTCCTCCTCCTCCTCCTTCCCATATAACTCCTCCTCCTCCTCCTCCTCCTCCTCCTCCTCGCAGTCAGTGTTGACTCCTGGCAACTGCCTGGACTAGTCCCTGCAGTTTTCTTGGCAAGATTTTTGGAAGTGGCTTGTCCTTGTCTTCTTCCTAGGGCTGAGAGAAAGTGACTGGCCCAAGGTCACCCAGCTGGCTTCGTGCCCAAGGCAGGATTAGAACCTATGGTCTCCTGGTTTCCAGCCCGGTGCCTTAACCACGACGCCAAACTGGCTCTAGTCTACCTTTTCACTAACAGCTCATTGACATGAACATTTTCTAATAGTATTTTATGAGAACACTGTTACAGTGTTCTTCATCTGCAGTTCCTCGGTGAGGCACCTGAGAAGAGAGGCCGTAACGTGCACTGTGCTCTGGACCCTGGCTGAGGGCTAACTTGAGAATGTCAATCTACAACCTGGGATAAGCAGAGAGCTTCCTTTCTACATGATGATGCACCAACTGGAATGAGGGATATTTTACAAGCATTAGAACCCCATGGCTGCCTTACCTCTACCCCTTCCCTCCTACCTCCGAGTCATTCTTTGAGGATGCATTTATACAAAAATTGAAATTCCGGCTTAATTCAGAGTACGAAAACATTCTTCCCGGGATACTCTTAAAGGTAACAAAATGTGGAGAGTTATTTGTACCAGGCTATTATTAGTTCTCCTTCTGTTTCTCTTGATAACGCTAATTTTCACATTGAAGTTGATGGGACTCAAGTTTTTCCTGTTGAGAGGAAGGAAAAAGAAATATTGGCAGAAAAAAAACTCCATTAAAAAAAAAAGGACTGTTGAGGTAAATGCCGCATCTGTCTATAATAAGTTTTTTTTTTCTTTTTTGCCTTTTTATAGCGATTATGAATTAGGACTACCAAGGTGGAATGGGGAAAAAAATGACTAATGACTAATCATCTTTTGAAGGGGGACACTTGTAAAATAATTTTTACAATTCCCGGTGGACTGATCCCTTATTTTCTCCCCCATTTTTCTACTGATTTTTTAATTATTTTGATAAATTATAAGGATTTTCATTTCCTTTTTCAGTACTGCTTGAATTTTAAATGCCAGCTTAAGCAGGGCCTCTGAGGATTGCACATTTGTCAGGACAGAACTTGAACTGTGTTTTTTGATTAATGAATTGAAAGCGTTTGACGGTAAAAGCTTGGCTAGCATTGGAAGGCTGGAACTTTACATTCCACACAGAAACCAAAGGAAATGTCATGGACAAATCCTTGCAAGTGAACAACTATTTAGAATTTTTTAAAACTGGAAAACAGGAGACGACGTCTTCCATTTCGTCCCTTGGGTTCAAGCACATGGCTGGGGCTGGCTCCACAGTCTTACACTACAGTGGTGGACTCCAGCCTCATGTTCCTACAACGTTCATAGTTGGGGGATTTGATCCAGCTGAATGACTACACCATCTTCTTCCACTCAGCTTCCAGTTCTACTGAGTCCAATCTTTGATTCATTTAGCCCAGTGTTCTGAACCCTGACTGGCAGCCGCTCTCTGGGAATTTCGGCAGAGCTTTTACCAGCCATTCCTGGAGCTGACAAGGATCAAACAGGGGGCCTTCCATAGGCAAATAGAGACTTAGGTTTTACTAAGTCAGATCCTTCGTCCCTTAAGCTTCTATCGCCAGCACTGAGGGCTCTTCAGGGTTTCAGGCAGGAATATTTTCATTCCCACTGGAGATGTCAATCTAGGGACATTCCTTAATAAATAGGAACTTGTCTCCTACTGAGTCAAACCTTCGGTCTATCTAGCTTCTATTGCCAACTCTCACTGGAAGCTGCTGAGATGCTAAAATCCCTTGGGCTCTTCAGCATACAGACTGGAAGTTGTCTTCTACAAAGTTAGTCTCCTGATTGTGAGAGCTATTAAGCAGTGGAACAGCAGCTCCCGGAGTCATGGATACACCATTACTGGAGGTTAGACAGCCAATTGTCTAGGGTGGTCTGAGGATTCCTGCCCTGGGCTGGGGGTTGGAGTAGAAGATATCCAAGGTCCTTTCTAACTGTACAAGTCTCTGATCAACAGAACTATTGATTTTTGGCCATGGTGATTGGAGAGGACCAAATACTTATGGTTGCTGCTGATTTCTGACATGGACTTTTTTTTTTAAGAGGAACTTTCCATTTTCCAATAAAAGCTTGCTTTTCTTTCACACATTTGATTGACTTTTCCCATTTCTGCATAACAGGAAGGTTCTGGGTCTGGTTGTGTGTGGGGAAACATGCAAAGCCAGATGGCAAAAATCAGAAGGGGAGGAAGGAGAGTTTCCAGTATTTATGTGGCATTGAGCTCAAGTCAGTCTGAACAATATCAGCACTGGAATTTCTCCTGTCAAGCACTGCCATGGTGTGTGCCACTTTTCACTGTACAATCTGTCATTATTACTGCTAGAGAGAAAAAGAGAGAGGGAGTGAGGAAAAAAAATCCCTTTTCATGTGGAGAAATAAATTGGCTGATATTTTGCTTTTCTGGTCACATCCTCTCCATCATAGGCAGTGTTTTGTTACAGAGGTTGAACTGATTTTCCTGTCTTCCCCTTGATACTCTTCTGAATTTCTTCTGCAGTTTTGGAATTCTGGAAAAAATGATGGCCTTGTTCCCACAGGAGTAAACCTCAAGTGGTCCTTTTCCCCAAGATAGTAGAAGTGACATCCTATTGGATGATAAAGATACTGTTTGGTTACAACAGTTGTAGGAAGACTGCTTCTTGGAGGTCTCATGTGGTTAAATGACACCATCAAATAGGCCCCGTCTCTCTATAGCAGGGTTTCTCAACCAGGATTCTGTGGCACCCTTGGGTTCCACACGAGGTCACTGGGGGTTCCCTGGGAGATCACAATTTAGTTAAAAAATTATTTCAAATTCAGGCAACTTCACATTAATGTTTCATTCTTTATTTTCAGTTTAAGAACACTGTTAATGCATATATACAGGCCTACCCATGAAATGAATATAATAATTTTGTAACTTCTGCCCTATCTTTGAGCCTGAATGTGCAGGGGTTTCCTGAGGCCTGAAAGATATTTCAAGGGTTCCTCCAGGGTCAAAAGGTTGAGAAAGGCTGCTACATTCCTCCCTCAAGTAAACTGTCAACTATCAAGCCAGACTTAAGCAAGTCACTAAAAGACTGGCATGTTTCATGGTCATCTGGGTGTTACAATCAAAGCCTGCTTGACCCAAGACTGTTTTATGGGTTAGTCACCTAACCTATGTGGTCCAAACTTGGAAGAGAAGATTAATTTGAAGTTAGGCCTCTCTCTTATTTTTGCAGGTTGGTAAAAATAGAACCCCATCTACCCCATCCAATCCTTGGTGGATCTAACCTTGATCTGGCTACCAGAGATCTTTTCCTAAATACACAAAAAAAACCTAAGTTGTCAGCCATAAAGGTAGTTGGGGTACCCATGGGGGTCTGCAGAAGGGGGCAAGTGAAGTCATGTAATCGTGACATCATTGCAGCTTGTACCGGGATACCTATGGAAATGCTACCCTGGTGCCAGTTCACTGGGTATGCTAATAAGCCCAGAGTAATGCACTTTGCTGAGCAATGTGAATAGAGCCAGTTTTATTTTAGCAAAGCCAAAAATAATTTTATATTAAAAATATCCAGTTAGGAGCTTTGTTTAATAAGTGGGGGAGATGTTCTGAAGATCTTGGATGCAACTCAAAAAGCAGAGAGTTTCATGATGAGGGAACTGTATACATGAATGTTCAACCTTGGTCAGCAGCATCCATGGAGGATGGAGTGGTCAACATCTGCCAACTGGCAGAAATGGCATCAAGAGCAAAGCATTCCCATCCATACAAAAGGTTGCGGCTTTGATTGTGAAGTTGTGCCCACAGATGGCAGGTTTTGACCCACCCATCCTGGAGTCCTGCAAATCATTCTGAAGTGGCCCAGTTCAGAGACTTGTACTCCAGACTCAAGCATCAGATAGATTACTGGAATGGAAACCATTCCATGCTTCCAAAGAGCATTCCATTGGGGGCTGATTGATGATTAAATAACTGCTCAGAACAATGGACAGTTTTGTTTTATCTTCTGTACTTGGCTACTTGCAATGCTGAGTCGAGACCAACTATAACAACAAACCTGGAAAACAGGTGCCAAAGTTTGAATTAAAACCTAGCGAGGTGTCCCTTTTGCCTTCTGTCAGATGTTCCAGACCTACAAGCATCTCTAGATCTATCCCATCAATGAGAGGAGTATGCAAGGAAGCTGAGAATTCAAGTTCCATTCTTCAAAAAGAGACTTTAATCACTCCTTGTAGCCCAACCCTCCCTAGCTCTTGAAGGTTGCCAGAAGGGTTCCTGGAGCAGAATCCTTTGAAATAGATGGCAAAAAAAACTCCTGGTTCCAGTGAGCACAGGAAGAGACCAGGCAGTTTAACTCTTCCAGGCTAAATTATTTATAACCACAGAAGCAGAAGTGAGTTCGGGTGGGTAATGTTTTGCTTGCTTCAACTGTGCTGCGTTCCTCATTCCCCCTGCTCCTCATTTCAGGATCTGTGAAGCCATTTCCCTTTGGACCTTCCTCCTCCGCCTGTCTTGCTGTGTTCACTTGTCAAGATGGTTGACCTTTAATAACTACCACAGACAGCCCACTTGCCTGTAATAAGAGGAATAGTGGGCTAATGCAAATAGCCATCAGCTCCCACTGCCAGCACTGTTTCTGCTGAACCTCTTAATTTATGAAAGCCCTATTAGCAAACGTAGGATGTCCACAGGAAATAACTGCCCTGTTATGTGCTGATGGAGGAGTCCCAAGGCTGCCCTTCCAGGAGATCATTAATAAAGAGCAAAGCATTGCCAAGCTGATCCACAACTTATACTGTGAACCTCTGCAAGATGCACTACAATTCTCCAAGATAGAGCCTTCTCCCCTAGCTGACTGATGAAGGAACGAAAGAGTGCATTGACTAAGTCATCAACATCTTTCAGCAGGCCACATCATGAACAAAACCATTTGTCATTTTTACACAGGTATCATCTGCAGATTGTAAAGGACACAGATGTTCCAGCCTTACCATATAGGGGGTGGAATAGCAATTCATATATTCTATGATGCAATATGCTTCTTTGCATGAAGAACCCCCCTCCCCTTATTTTCTTTAGGTTCCATCTGAAGTGGGCAACTTCAGGAGAATTTTTTGAGCAAGCAGGATGGATAACAAATAGATGCGTAGTATGTGGGTAGAGCCAAGGGTTTCTGGGATGTTCCTGGATCACTGGAGTGGGACGAATTGGAAGATCTTCCTTTTTAAAACTATGTATGGGTTCTCCTATAGCTTTGAATGTGTCCCACTGCAAAAGGGCAAGAAATCCTGCCACAAATCATCAGTAGCTGTGATCAAAGAGGTGGATCCACGATCTGCAGGAGGAGTTGGAGTTCACTTGGCTTCCCCAGCCCTGATCAAACTTCAGAAGGCTTCAGTGAAGTTGCAGTTAAAAACTCTGCAAGATCTCAGCCTGCTGCATGGGAAAGAAGGTGGAGGAAAAGAAGGTGTGAGAAAGCAAGAAGATAGTTTTGTTCCTTCTTCTTCGAGTTCCACCCACAGATTTCTTCCCAGGGAATTTGACTCTCAACAAGAAATTAGCTGCCTACCTTTGCTGGAAGCAGGGCAGATAAATCTGGATGGGAAACCCCAAATATTTGCATATTCAAGTAGTCACCTGTTCAAGTAAGATAGACATGAGCAGGGTCATCAGACATGGTCCTGATTCCTCCCCATGACTTCATTTCTGAACATCCATTGGCTTTGCTGGGTTTAGGAAAAAGATGGGGAATCTCTGGAACTCATCATGCGACTGAGCTACAGTTCTCAAAATCTCCACCACTATGGCCCATGGTGCTAGATACTGAAGGTTACATCTACAGGTTCATTCTCCACCTCTGATGTAGGGAGCATGCCGTACAGAAAAACATGGAAGGACACACAGATTGAAGGTGGAGTCAAGGGGGCAGGTCCAACATAAATCTGCCTGCCTGATAAGATCAGAGAGAGAAGGCTTTCTGAAGGTCCCACCACCAATACAAAGCTGTCTTCAGGGAGCCTGGTGCTATTCTTCTTGGTGATGCTCCCCTTCTTCAGAACATCTACTTCCAGGTACCCAGACCACTCCTTCTTTATTTTATGAAAAATATAACCGTGAAGGCAAGGTCCTTCCAAAGAGCCATCAAGGCAGTTGGGGATGAGTGAAGATCATCCTACCCCTGAATGACAGCAGAATCTGGGTAATTGAATTATAATTGTTGTTAATGGGTTTTGTTTTACATCTTATGATATCAACATAAGCTACTCAGTCTGCAGAAATATATAGATATATACCTAGATATCAAGGGTTCTAAAAGGTACGTTTTTCAAAATGGCCAAGTTGATAGAATGTGACCTTCCTTTAATCACCATGCTGTTATATCTTGTTTGAGATTCCAATCACAATGGGAAGAAATGGTCTTTCTAACACAAAGATTGCCACATCAAGGCTATTTTGGATACAGTTTGTCACATACTGTCATCTTGTATGCCTTGTTCTCTCTCTCACACACACCCAAAGACAGACAGAGGTGAGTATTACTGGAAATCTAAAGCTTAATAATGCTCTGTGTTGTTATTTCTTTTTCTGCTAAAAAGGCTTTGACTGGGCCACTTGACAAAGATCTAAAGCAGGCAGAGATGAGTTAAAACTTCTTTCCACCAGATCTAAAAGGTTCTTTGAAATAAGCCAAGATCATTGGAGTGACTTATGCTAATGAGGCTGGAGAGACTTTGGTGTGAGGGAAATGGTTTTATGGGATGTGGAATAGAGAAAAAAAAAGGTTGCTTCTGGAAAACAACAAAGAACTTATGGAGGATAAGCATACATACAAGGAGATAAACACATTTAAAAACACATTTCCATTGCACACTGAGAAAGATGGGTTAGAAATGAGACCACATTTTTATATGTGCTTATGAGAGGGTAGCTGGGTTCAATCCCTGACTAAGTCATAATTTGTTTGGGAATATGATTTATAGCATAAGACAGGTATGTATGTATGTATGTATGTATGTATGTATGTATGTATTTATTCATTCATTCATTCATTCATTCATTCATTCATTCATTCATTCAATTTGTCCCCGCTCATCTCCTCCCATCGGGGGACTCTGGGCGGTTTACAATAATCAATTAAAACAACAACCTGCAGACTCTGCTGATGCAGCTTAGATTCTAGGTGGCCTACATCCCATGGCACAATGAAATGCAACCCAAAACTTCCTTAAAAGCATGGAGCATCATCTCAACCCAAGCAACTCAACCCCACTTCTAAAGTTCCACCCAGCAAGTGGCTACTTCTGCCCCAGAGACTCTTGGAAGAACAGCATCACCGCCGTCTTCTGAAATGACAATAGTGGAGGGACCATCCCAACCTTGGGAGCCAAGGCATTCCAGAGAAGAGCTATGATTGAGAAGGATGCCTTCTGGGTCCTCCCATCCTTCACAGCTTAAAGGAAGAGCATCCACAGCATGATCTGCAGGCATATTTGGGATCTCTTTGGTAAGCAATAGAGAAAATGCCAAGACCCATCAAGGGTTGTGTGTGGTTGTGTTTCTCATCCAGCTGCCTTCATATGGTGAGTTGTTCTTCCAGACCAAGCATAATATATGATGTTCTGAGAGGTAATTGTGCAACACATCAACCCTGAAAGATTGTCTCTTTCTAACAGAACCTTGCTAACAGAACGACAGCCTTTCAATCTTCTCCATACACTGATTGTTTCCATTTGGGGATTAGAGACAAAATTAAGGAAGATCAACCAACACAATGCAATCCTTTTATATAATGATGCTGAAGGACCAGGCTCAGTCAGTTGTTGGAGCAATTTGCCAGTTTCCTGTTGTGCAAATGAACTGTGATCTAAATTATGCTTAAGGCAAATTTAACTTCTACCAGAGATCTTGGGTACAGCAACGAAAAAAAAAAAAAAGAAGAGAGAGAATGAAAACCCCAATACATCTGAGGATGTGAAACAACATACATTTTGTTTGCAATGATGAGTATGAAGAAAAATAAAGGGGTTGGGCAGGACCTTCCATGTAGGTCTTCTCCCACCCCCCAAGCCCAAATTGATTGTTTTTATTTTAACAACCAAGAAAGCAAAATCGAATGGCTTCCTAAAGCTTGCCTCTTTAGACATAAAGCTTGTAATTCAGAAATAGGGATTTTGAAGTTTGGACTATATTTAGAATTTGTCCTCTCACCTCTTATTTTAACCTCTTCTGATCTATATAGCATTCATTAGAGAAATGATCCCATTAAAAGGCAGAAAGTTAGTTATAAATACATCCTGGCTCTGGGATGCAGATATTTTGATGGGGTGTTAAAAAGTAACATTTCATCAAGCTAAACTCAATTCCTGTCCATGTAATCTTCTTGGTAGCAGTATGTGTAAGTAGATGGCTGTTGTCTACTTCTGAAATTAATTTTCAGTGTCCCATTCTAGCCAACATTCCTGAGATTTTTTGGTGATGTCCCCTCAAACTATTAACCAGGTTCAAACCTGCTTACCTTTTTTCAAGATAAGCCAAGGTCCACTAAATGCTTCCCCCTACCTGGATAACTGGGTTTGTGCATCATACCAAACCATGGTTTACCAACACACAATTCTTCTTCAGAGTGTGAAGACGAACTCAACGTTTTTTGAAGGTCAATTGCACAGTAGGCAGGGCCATAATCATGTAAGTGATACCTGAGATGTTGGGATTGTGCTTCTAAGTTTTTTTTTGGGGGGGGGGGTCTTTTTTCTAATGGCAGAAAGCCATGGGACCAATTTTCAGCACTGTTCTCAGAGGAGGCCCCATGATCTGTGGCCATGAGATGAAATATATGTCTTTGAATCCCACTTACTACCCCAGTGTTTCCTGATAATCCCAAATGAATTCTTTTCTTTATAGCAAGGACAAGGAATAGACTCATGGATCCGTAGGAATGCAGATGAGATCCTTTTCATTTAAAACAAATCCTCCTTGCTGAGAATAATAAGATGATAAAGTGATAGCAACATGGGGCAGATGGTAGAGACCACAAGGTAAAAAGGGGTGTGAATTTCAGCTGTTCTAAAAGCTCATCATCTTCTCATGTAGGATTCCTGGGACATCTGGTCACTGCAGGAAAATCTGGAAATCTTGTTGATGACGTTGTACTCAGGCTTGGCTAAGCCCCAGAGGATTTTAGGATTTCAGTGGCAGTGAAGTGAGTGGTAAGAGCCATTGGCTTGAATTGGTGGTAGCCATGGGAAGATAGATAGAAAGGGATAGATAGACAGACAGAAAGACAAGACATTTGGGGCAGAACACTCCTTGGCATTGCAAGTTATCCAAACGGGTTCATAGGGAGGTAAGAAAAGTCATGTTTTATCTTGTCCAGGGGTGTCTTCAGGGTTAGGGGGTCAAAAAAATCAGGATGGCAGCCACAACCATGTGGTTGGAGCCCCACCACACAGTAAAAAAGGGGTGGATTGCCTGGTCGTAGGTCTCTGTGGAAGAGACCCTTATAGACAAATTGGTGGGGAATTGACTAGTGAGTAACAGAAAGTAAACATGGGACTCTCCAAAGATGTAGAAAACCTGCCAAACTTTATTCTCCCCAGACCCTTGAGCATTCAAGGACAGGGGTAGTCAACAAGACAGACTCTTTGGAGTCTCAACAGTCCAAACCAAGAACTCTATGTAGTTTCTCAAGATAAACCATCAAACCAAGGAAGTAAATGGGTCTGGTAGTAGCAGGTTGAGCCTTGTTCTCCTCTTACACCAACAGTCTCTTGATTTTTTGGACTCCCCCCCTGCAGACACCCCTGAAGCTACCCACCCCTGTGCTAAGTTCAAAACCAAATCATCCACTTCATGATTTAGGAGAGTGACCATAGAATCAAACCCCCAAGGTCCCAAATTCATAAAGACTTCTACCGATTCATGAGTGTTTCCCAAAGGAACCAAGTTTCTGAAAATTCACCACATCTGTCAGAGCTTATATCTGGCATCAGATATTTCTTTCTTTATTCCTTTTCATATCCCTGAGTAAAATACCATGCAGCAAACTCAATAAATGCAAGTCAAATCAGGGAAGCACAGCCTTCCGTTTAAAGAGAAATCCATTACTTTCCACGTGTCTCCCTAAATCTTGAATGAAATGGAATAAGCCAATTGGTGATTAAACGGATTTTTTATTGAGCTGTACACAGTGGCAGCATGAATATCCCTTTCTTCTGGAATTCTGAAGAGTAAAGTGAGCATACAGGATATTCTATGCAGTGCTGAAAATATGCCATTTAGAAGGTGTTGGTTGGCGCCTATTAATATATCTATACATGCCTACTTATGAGTTGGCCTCCTGACATACTCAACAAGAACATTACAAACAAACAAATTTTTATTGCAGTCAAAGGCCAGCATAAGGAGGGTGGGGTACAATCAGTTAAAAGCACAGGAGGTACATGAAAATCAAATGTAAGAAGCTAAAACACGGAAATAAAAAAACATTAAAAGCTAATATAAAAAGCTAAAACACAAAAGTCTAGAGGAAAAGGAGAAAGGAAAAAGGAAAGGAAAGAACTTCTAAGGGGAGAGGGAGGAGTATTAGATGAGTGTGGGGGAGCATAAAGGTTAGTGGACCTGTAAATACAGTACCCTAGTAAATTAAAATAAGTGTTGATTTGTGGCACGGGTCACCATCTGGCGAATTTTAAGTGTTGCTGCGCAGAACCTGGCAACATTGTAGCAGGTTGTAGCAGGGTTAATTTATTATTTTATTTATTAAACAGATTGATAAGGCCACCCAACTCACACACGGCGACTCCGGGCGGCTTACAGAATTAAAAACCACAAAAATGCAATATACACCCCCCTGGCGGCAGCGAGCCCATCCATACCGGCCACTTGATTGGCTCCGAAGCAGTTTGGGGTCCCCAGGCCCATTGACAAAACCGTGTCTTCAGGGCCTTCCGGAACAGGAGCAAGGAGGGGGCCGATCTTATATCTGGGAGGATGATGTTCCACAGGGAGAGAGCCGCCACGGAGAAGGCCCTTTCCTTGGTCCCGCCAGATGTACCTCCCTAACTGAAGGGACCTACAACACGCCCTGCCTCCCCGCTCTGGTGGGCCGGGTGGATGTGACTAGGGAAAGGCAGTCCTGCAAATAAAGTGTTGATATCCAGCAGCAGCAGGGAGGTATAAAATCATCCTGGGTGCCCTGGGAATTTACACAGTAATGGTAAAATGAGGCTAGTATGAAGAACATTTGAAGAAGGCATGAAATTATCTCTCTCTCTCTCTCTGTCTCTGTCTCTGTCTCTCTGTCTGTCTGTCTGTCTCTCTCTCTCGTTGCCTCAGCCCAGGGAGGATTAGCAACTTCTGAAAACGCGGAGTGGGACATATGGCGAGGTTTCTGCGCTATATTAGTTGCGCGCGGCATCTTGGTTACTGTTCTGCAGCTCTGCTCCTTCTCTTCTCCAGCAGCACAATGAACAGGCTGACTAAAGGTTAATGTTCTATTTGTGGACCACTGTAATTATCCCAATTAAAACAATGGAACAGCTGTTGCTGAGGCACACACACATACTAATATAGAAAAATGAGCCTGTAGATCATGATTGCTGGGCTTCCTGACTTTTTCTGCTCTTAGATTATCTCCCAGCAGCTCCTGCTGTTTGTACGCAAGCTGGGCAGATTGCTGTTTTATTCTATCTCTCTCCTTTTTCAAAAAAGTGGTGCAGCTGTCCAGTTTTATTGGCTGGAGAGCTTGGCTGTGGTCACGTCAAATGGGGCTGCAGCTTGGCATGACTAATCGGATCATATCCAGGGGGAAGGGAAACGTGCCAGGGACAGCCCTACCTTGAAGCCAACATTGCTGTTACTCATTTATGAGGTCACTCTACCCCGCTTCCTTGGGTTGAAGATGGTATATGTTGACCCTTCGCAAGCTTTCTTCGAAAGGTCTCTCCTGTTCTATTAATATTAAGTTTAGACTGTTCTATGTTATAAATATAAGAATTGCCCAGGGAATGGATCTGGCCAAGAGCCAATCTAACCCAGACTTCTGGGTCACACCATGGCCAAGTGGAGGTCATGGTGTGAAACCTTGCAAGTATGGAGAGGTAGGCGGTCTCTCATTTCTACTGTCACTCCTCAAGACCTGGTATCTAAGATTTAATGCCTTCAGTTCAGAAAGTAGTTGTAACCATTGCTTCCCAAATCGACTGAGATTCAGGAGATGGTGATATAAACAACCAAGAACAATCTTCTTTGTTACAAGTGAAGAGATCCAGCTCCTTGACAATTCATAGGAAGTCTGTTTGAAAGAAATTCAAAAAGTCTTCACCCTAACGTACATGGGATATATTGGCTCCAGATGGGGAATAGTTCAGTTGCTGGATTCCCTTTCTTCTCAATAAATCTTGCAACAGCAATATTTGAAAGATTTATGCTTGGGGAAGAATCACTTTCAGTCTAAATTAAAGGACAGCTGCAGGTCAAGTCTGTAATGTCTAAAAAGGACTTTATCTTATCTGCCCCAACTATCCCACAGAATTCTAACAGATGACTCCAAATTGTTAACACGATGAAAGAGGGAGAGGGGAAAAAAATCTCTGTGTCCACATTTTTCATGGTTAGCTCTCTTTTTTGTTTATTTTGTGTAATTATTTGCACTGGTACTTCTGGTCTACTTCAATCACGCTAATCTAAGCAGCTTACAGGTCCATGATACATAGCATCAGTGTCACTGTATCTAACAAATAACCGACGAGAATACATACCGAAGTAAAATAGACAACAAATACAACTATCTTATTTTCAAGCCCCCATTACCTATCCTTTGATAACATACTAAATGTTCTCCTTGGCTTCTCAGGCCCAAAGGCTCTGTGAATCAACCAGGTCTTTAGCAATTTCCAGAAGATCAAACAGGAAGGTTCTTCTCTGAATTTGGGGAATAAGCTCTTCCTCAAGAGGAGGCCTGGGCAAAGAATGCTCACTTCCAAGTTCTCTCTTACCATGCTCCATAGAGTGGGGGGAGGGGGGACTTTTAGCACACATCCTCTACCTGCGTATCTTGGTTTACTCACCATTTCCAGCTTTCCTCATACAAGACCTGTTCTAGCCTGCTGATCATTATAATTACTTTTCCATCCCTTATATCTGTTCCAGTTGCAGAAGGATGGAATGTGGCTTGAATGGAAAGGAAAGCTGTCTTGTGTCTTGTGTTCCAAGGTTACTTTGAGGAGGTATGAAATGAACGATGTTGATTTGGCAAGGAAGACTGGTTTCTTACAATGTCTGCTTGATCAGAAGCTTCCTATGAATGGGAAGGTGTTGTATACCAAGAGTGGGAAACCTGTGTTCTTCCAAATGTGGTTTGATCTTGAAAGCCCTTAGTGGCTTGGTTCCATGGTACCTTAGGGACTGTCTACTCCAGGTAGAATCTGGAATCTGCCTGATCCATGATGCACCAGCAAGAAGGCTGGGTGCATGAATATGAAGGAGCAGGTGTCTGAAGGTAATTGTTCTTCATATTGTGTCAGCCCTGCAACGTAGTCCAGATGAGGTCTTGCCTTGCATTGTCCTTTTTAGCCTTTCTGCAGACTGGACTGGTTATCCCTGCTGAAAGGAAGCCTCTTCAGACATCTCCAGATCTGTTTTCCCTCTGCTTCAGACCAAATTAAATAATGATTATATGCTGAGCCACTTTGCACACAGGCTCAGAACAGATGAAACAATTCCATTGTCATGTAAATGGATATTTAGTCCCCAATTATCTGAAGGCATGAGGTAAATAAATGCTTTTTTGTTCTCCCTTAAGTCAGTCTAAAATAAAGTAGAAGAACTGGTTAAAATTAATGGAAGCTGGTGGAGACATCTCATCTTGCAATATATTTGCAGTCAATTTATTCACTTAGCTTTCTTTTTTTGCTGCTCCCCTCCCCATCCTGTCTTCCACTCTTTCCACTGTTGCCTTGCAATCTTCTAATTGGATTCTCATGTCCAAATCCTGTTCTCTTAATCAAAAGGCAAACAAAATCAATCTTTTTTTTTCCTTTCCTGAATCCAAGTGAAGCATTTAGTCCTAAAGCAACGAAAGACTTTTTTGAGAGCTCTGTCAGAGAACTGCCATCCAAAATTGGTTAACCTTTATCACTGAAAGCTGTTGCCAAGATTGCTCTAATAATCTTCCTCCTTGTTTTTCTGTTCGTTACATCATAAAAAGTCATGGAAGATTATTTCAATATACGATTACTGCAGCGAGATTACTGTATGCACAGGGATGGAGAGATTCAGCGCTACCCACCATGGAGGAATGGTTGGTAAGATTGACAGTACTTATGGAGATGGACAGACCAACTTCTTCATTAGAGAAAGGAGAATATCTACATTTATTCATGACTGGAAACCCCTGATGGGCTTTTTGCATAAAAATGAAAAAAACTGAACTTGTGATTTATGGTTTCGATGATTAGACAGGGTAGATTATAGAAAGAAGAGAGTCACGGTGTAACTTTAGAGAGAGGGGTCAGAATATAATTGTACTTAGAACTGCTGTGAAGAATATCAGAAGCCATTTCTTTCTTTGTATTTTTCTCCCTTTTTTTTTCTCTATTTTCTTATTGCACTTTTAGCTTTTTTTTTTTTGTTATTTTTCTGTTTTTGTTTTTTTTCTGTTTGCATTAGTCCCCCTCCTTGGGGGGAGATGGGTGGTAATAGAAATTTGAATAATTAATAAATAAATAAATATTGTTCTTGACACACACACACGCACACACACACACACACATATGCTTTGTTGCTCACAAAGCATTCCCAGGTGATGAAATGTATGGTGATAAAACTTGTTCTCCTAACCATGAGGGCCCCACATTCTTCTAAGGCTTGGTGATATTATTCACAATTTATTCTGATTTTTTTCAAGGTCCAAGGAAGGAGAGAAGGATGAGGGAGGACCGGATAATCTCACTGAATAATAATAGGACTCATCAGAATGCTTCTTCTACGTTGAGTTGGGATATATGGCCTCAACAAGGGATGACAAAATATTCTGACCACTAATAGAACTTACAGAAATCCACCTCTGTTGAGTTGGGATATATTGCTTTGATCGTCAATTATACTGGCCCTTTAATTTCTCTCCCTTCCCTTTTGTATGGAAAGTGGTAAAGGAGGAGAAACGTCCTGAAAAGCATCTGTTTATGAAAATGGTTTTATAATGAGGTAGATAAATATCAGCCAGTGTAAATCCAGGCAAGATAATGATGTGAAGGATAGATGGATCATCTACCTGTGTGGAGGGAGTTGTGCTGGATAAAAACATTTTCTCCTTGATGAAGCAGTTTCATAGCACGGGGTTGTTCTCTGATCCATTACTGACATTGGAAGCCTGCCCTTGTGAATCTATTGGAGAATTTCTCCTTCCCTGGAGGAATTTGGAGAAATCATCCATCCAATTTCTCGGCCCATTCATCTGTACTATTTCAAAAGTCCATTTGTGCCCAGCTTTGATTGTAACTCCCGAGACATGTTAATCATGGCTAAGTCTGGATCCAGTTCAATGCATTTAATATAATGTGTTTGTTTTATTGGTGTTCTCTTGCTGTTCTAAGAGTTTTCCATATTCACATATTTCAGGAGCAGAGTCTGGTTGAGTTGGAGGCCAGACATGGGAAGCATAATCTTTTAATCTTGGCATATAAGATGGCCATAAAATTAGTATACCAACAAGCTTATTCATCATCATGAGCAAAACGGGAAAACTCCATTCTATTCATCATAGCAAAAAGAAAATCTCTATTCTCCAAATGTTCTTTCCGTATCACTTGGTTGCCATTGATATGGATGACGCCGTGGTATCTCCCATATCAATAATGCATGAACCACTGAAAAGAGGTTTAGGCATTTATAGAATATTTTAACCCATGGGATACTAGGATGTGTTCTCGAATCCACCAAATCAATGGGAGCGGAGGTGTCATCTGTAAAGGTAAACATCTGCAACAGTGTAAAGGGGATTATGCCCCGAAGCTTACTTTTTACAATAATTAATAGATATTTGGATCAATGCGGCTGATGCATCTTGAAGCCACGGAAGCGACCCTAATTGCTATTGAAACTTTGCATGGCATATAGGATGAGGAAAACAAGAGAGAGGAGTTTTAATCAATGGTCCTTAGTCAAGTCAATATTTAAGAGGGAGTTTCTCGGGGTGGCAGGATTTATCTTCCTCTTCCAATAATCTTGGGCCTTCTTTAACAAGAGGATTGATAGCACACGGAATGCCTCCTTTGCCATTTCATTTTATGGCTCACTAGGCAAGCATAACAGATAATCATCACTCCTTTTTGGGGCCCTGAAAATTTTTCAAAACTTATGGGTTGCTAATGATGCTGAAATTAGGGAAGGCAAGAATTTGGCATGCAAAGGTCAGAAAGCGCATTAACACTCTACTTAGCTCTGCTCACACCACTGCAGAAAGAATTCTGAAGCTTGTTATGAACACTGAGTACTCTGAAGGTAAAGGTGGATCCCACGGAAGAGAGAGGAAGAGGAGGGTTAACCATGGTCATCATCTTCATCGTTGTCATTGACATCATAATCTGATAATTCTTCGAGTGAGAGTGATCGCTGCACTTGAATTGTTAACTATCCATGTATGATAAGGAGCTATTTTAAACCAGGGGTTTGTTTGGGATCAAGGATCTCTGTTAGACTTTCACTTAGGTGATGTCAGGTCCAGCCCATGAATGACAGAGAATCAATCCAGCCAAACTCAATTCTTTATCTGCTCACACTGTTTGGACGGAATCTCGTCAGACTCAAGCTACTCTACCTATCCTAAGGGGAAATAACCTGGGAGGCTCCGGGGCGGGCTATCCTGAACCTCTCAGTCTTCCCATGTTCCAGCTCCAGACTGTGTTTTCTCTTATCTCGCTCCCCTCCTTGGAATGTGCTCCCTCCTTCCTGAAAACCAGCAGCATTACGGAAGTCCATCACATCACCTCCCCCTTCAGAGACCCATTCCATCACATGTGCTGGGGGATGCCCTACAACAATAGGTGTGTAATAAAAGTTACATTCAATTAAATAGGACTGATATGATTGCTCCCCAAATATTTAATAGGGCTGTGCCAATTGCTCAAGAACTTAGTCAAATTTGCGAGTTAATTGGAAGATTTGGTTCAGATTGTCAAGATGGATCTGATGAAAAGACTTCACACATACACCAAACTCAATTATTGTAATGGTATGTGGGAAAGACCTTGGGAGATGGGGAGAAGAGATACAGACTAGGAAATGGTCAGAGAAGAGATGGCTTAGCCCACAGCTGGATAGTGGCTGGGGCAGGAGGAGACCTTCCCTAGTTTCTCGGGCTGTAAAGGGGACAGGGGGAGATTTGTACTTTCAAACTTGCAAGATTCTGTTAATGGGGCCTTACACTAAAGAAGAAATTAGCTCAACTGGTTGTGTTTCCTGTCTGGCCTACTTGGGAAGGCTAACATCAATCTTGCAAGTCTGAAAGCACAATTCTCTCCCCCACCCCCATCTCCTTTATAGCCCAAGAAACTAGGGAGGGTCCCTTCTGAGCCTCTTGCTCCTTCTATTATGCAGCTGTGGGCTATGCCCTCTCTTATCTGACCATTCCCTAGGCAGCGTCTCTTTGCCCCATCTCCCAAGGTCCTTCCCACATACCATTACAATTACAGAGCTAAAACATCTACAAAAGAAATCAAAGCAGACCACAACAATTGGTTAAAAAATGGCTCCCACACAGCCATTTATGGAGGAAGATGACAGTTTGGGTCAATTGTCCTCATTCTTCCAGACAAAAGGCACAGTTTTTCCCTATCCTGTTCAGACCAACCGCCTCTGTGATTCAGTGAATCAGCTAAAACATGTTTGAACTTCAACTATATATACATACATACATACATACATACATACTCCACTGATTGCACTACTGTGGTTACAGCTGGCTTACATGTTCAGACTTCCAGAAGCATATTATTGCTAGTGGTTGGCGGTGAGTGTGCTCGAATTCAGCAGCATGCCCTAGCTTGCTTTTGGAAGCTTGCAATTTCCCAAAAATGCTAATGGAAGAAGGGTGGTGAAGAAGCAAGAACTGATTTATTTCCTACTATTTTTACAATGGCCCTTAACTGTGCAATGAGACCTCTTTTTCTTATACTACTGTACCTTGGGGAGTGGATGCTGGTAGAAGGTAAATAATAGATCTCTCAGATCTGGCTTTATTTGTAATAATTCCAGTGGAAGGAAAGCCTGGGCTTTGTCAGTCTCCTGCCTATTACCAGGCAGAGGTGAAAAAATGCTAAAATAGCTTTACTGCTTTGCTTTGAAGGGTTAGATCAGTGTTTGTCAACCTTGGCAACTTTAAGACATGTGGACTTCAACTCCCAGACTTCCCCAGCCAGCATTACAATATGGAAGTCCACATGCCTTAAAGTTGTCAAGGTTGAGAAACACTGGGTTAGATCCAGTGACACCACTGGATGGGTTACTGATCATAGATCAGCAAGTCTGCAGCATGGGACAATGCAAATTCTACACCTTGTGTATCTTTTCTATTTTTTTTTAAATCAGTGGAGGTTGTGTCCTGTCCTATTTGCAATCCTAATTCTTCTGAGAAAAGAGAAAGAAATGGAAAAGAAATATGCCACAGCAACTTCCCCAAATGAGAAGAGAAGAGAAAGGGAAAATAGAAATGGACAGGCCACCCAGCGTGGTCTTCACTCCAACAATTTACATCATTCCTTCTTCCAGAAGCTCAAGGGAGAAATAACATCCCTCCTTCTTGTAGTGATATCCCCATAACTGCCCTGCAAATCAGGTTGGGTCAGGAGATGATGATTGACCTCAGAATCATCCAGCGGCTTTCCATGGGTGAGAATGGATTTCATCTTGGATCTGCCCAGCCTTGGTCTATTAACTTGACTTAGAGCTTTCAGGTGGGGGTAGGTGACCATGGTTACTGCTGTTTCTAAGATGAAAGTCTTCCAAGGGGGTGAATTGGTTGTGGGGTGGGGTGGGGTGGGGTGGGGAGAAAGCAAATAATGCTTGCCAAACTTTAATCCCTTGAGGCACAGGCTATTTTTGTGTGCATGTTTCTGGATTTAAATTGGAAGCATGTGTTTCACTGTTAGAAAGATATGCTTTCCTGGTCCGTTTCCAGAAAGAGAAATTTCCATTGGAGCTACTGGAGATCAGCTCAGAAGACCTCTTCATAGATTTTCCTGCCTTTTATTTATGATCTGTGCACTTTCAAGCAGGGTTCCCCTATTTGGATGCCTTCCACCTGTGTGGGCTTTAATTCCCATTTTTTTCTTCACCCAATATGGTCATCGCTATGATTTATGGGAGTTGAAATCCACACTTTTGGAGTACGTTCAATTTGGCAAAGACTTTTTTTTGATGTAATAGCAATGTTTTCCTAACATGTGTATCAGCTATAGTTTAGTTCTCAAAATCATGTCATTTTGGGTCATGACAGTTCTTACATCTGTGCTCTTTCTCTCTCTCTGGAATATGTCATGAATGAAAGTCATGAACTCAGGCCAGGAGAATTCAGAAACTTGCAATGGACTTGGCTTGGACTTGCATTCCAGGCTAAGCTACCTGTGAAACTACCTGCCAAATTTTCCTTCCCTTCTCTTCCCTTCCTGGTCTGTCATGCTTATCTCTTCTGACATTAAGATCCTAACTTCTCACCAGAATCCATGGGATTTGGAGTTTCCCATGCCTCCCAATTTCTTCTGGGAGTTTCACAAGTTCCTACAAGTTCTTAACTGGTGGAACAGCTCTGTGCAAAAGTTCATACTTCAGGGGAAACCTTTACCATTGAATTTTGCCTAATTGTGATATTTCTAAAGGAACTGAAAGATTGTTGACACCCAAGAGGGAATATCAGAGGCTCTTGGGGTGCCTGGGGTCCAACGCAGCAAAGAAACAGACTTCAAACACTCAGTTCAGAGAGTTGATGGCATTTTGATCATACTTTTTGAATCCATTTGAAAAACTGAATTGTGATATTGAAAACCTACCGATCGATTCTAAGGCATTCTTTGCATGCACTGAAAAGGCTTTCTTGAATCAGTTCAGAGACTTAGATCCGTACATCCAAATTGAATCAGATAAACATTCTGAATGGATTCGAACCATTTGAAGCATTTGAGTTTCTGAAATGAATCGGTGATTCAAATTTGGTATTGACTGGTTTCCTAAGCAATATTCCTTCCCATCGTCTTCTAGAAGGGACAGGTAAGATGCTGAGATGCTACCTCATACAGGTGTGTATTAAGAAGAGGATGAATGGCAGGCAGTACAGCCATTGAACCTTTCTGTTGGGCATTTTCCTAAATGTTTGGAGATAATGTGCTCTCTGCTGCACACCACTTACGGAATGCAAGTAATTCCAATTAATGGGAATGGGAATTCTGCAAACATTCAGAGCAATGATATGGCCCTTAAACTCCTGGTACAACAACCTTCATTGTCTATTCTTTGAAATTTGCATAAGCAATTAACATCTCATTAATGCCTCATTAGGAGCCCTAGAGCATGTGTGTAAGAAGAAGGGGGAGGGGAAAGGGAAGGAGGGAAGGAGGGTGGGAGAAAAAGCACAAACGATCTCTTCTGGGAACCAGATCAAGTCACAAAGTCAAGTGTGGGCTTGATTCTGCTGATAATGTGTGCAGCCGCGCACCCTGACATCAGTCAACCTGAGTGTTTCGCTGTTTCAGCTCCAGACCAAGAACTGAGATTGGAGGCATGTGAAGTGTTTCCAATTAAGAATGAAATACTTTGGCAGTTTGTTGGAAGAAAAAAAGTACAACACCTGCCCATAATAACTAACGTGGCTTACATCCCTGGTGTTCTTGAAAAACAGATCAACAAAAGACCAACTTAATGCTAAGCACATGTCGTAGCATTCGTTTAGTCATGTTTAAGGCCTTTATTTCACATTTTGCTACATGGGGGGGCCTGGCCTTATTTCCTTTGCCTTGTATCTTTGGTTTTGGGCCTGCAGGTTTTTACCTTTCAAAAGCTGAAGATTTCTCAGGCTGTAAATGAAATATAGCCTGTTCAATGACAATGAAAAAAACAAAAGCTGAGTTGAAGCTTTCCCATGCCTCGCCAAAACCCGAACACCTTGTGGGCATGCACACAGATTCCCCCAAACATGAAATGAAAAGGATGGAAAAGGAACTTGTAAAACTGTGCAGGCATGCAAGTGGCTGGAAAGTTGGAATCACTCTTTCATTCCCAAAAACAGAGGGAAAAAAGGGAATGGAATGAGATGTTAGTTAGATTGGACCATAGATATTTGGATAGGCACAAAAACAATTGATAAAAGTGCCCATTGGTGAGTATGTGCCAAGGAAAGGGGGGGGGGGGAAAACCCTGTGAATGGCTGAATAAGCAGATATATGCAGAATGAACTTAAGAAGTCAGGTACCATAAATGGTTGAATAAGGAGGTTCATGGTACAAACTCACCTTAACGATGTAGCCATTGATGGTGATTTCAAATAGGTAGGAAACCAGCTGGGGGAAGGAAGTAGTTACACATTTTTAGATTCAACTTTAAAAAACAATTTCTTCCCTATTCATCTTTCACTAAAGTATTTATTTATTTATTTATTTATTTATCCATCCTGCATTTATTATTTTTATGAATAACTCAAGGAGGCGAACATAACTAATACTCCTTCCTCCTCCTATTTTCCCCACAACAGCAACCCTGTGTGGTGGGTTGGGCTGAGAGAGAAGTACCAGCCCAAGGTCACCCAGCCGGATTTTGTGCCTAAGGTGGGACTAGAACTCTCATACCAAGCCTGATTGGCTCTTGGGCTGAGAGGGAGGGACTGGCCCAGGGTCACCCAGCTGGCTTTCTTGCCCAAGGCAAGACTAGAACTCTCATACCAAGCCTGACTGGCTCTTGGGCTGAGAGGGAGGGACTGGCCCAGGGTCACCCAGCCGGCTTTCATGCCCAAGGCAAGACTAGAACTCTCATACCAAGCCTGACTGGCTCTTGGGCTGAGAGGGAGGGACTGGCCCAGGGTCACCCAGCTGGCTTTCTTGCCCAAGGCAAGACTAGAACTCTCATACCAAGCCTGACTGGCTCTTGGGCTGAGAGGGAGGGACTGGCCCAGGGTCACCCAGCTGGCTTTCTTGCCCAAGGCAAGACTAGAACTCTCATACCAAGCCTGACTGGCTCTTGGGCTGAGAGGGAGGGACTGGCCCAGGGTCACCCAGCCGGCTTTCATGCCTAAGGTGGGACTAGAACTCAGCGTCTCCTGGTTTCTAGCCTGGTGCCTTCACCACCACACCAGACTGGCTCTAAGTATCTAAGTAGGCAGATACACGGAGGGTCAATGGAAGGAAATATTTATACATATTTGGATGCACCTTTTTTTTTAATGGTTTTTGGTGCACACTTTCTTCCATATGTGCTTTTTGAGGACAGACACTAGGGATCCCCCAAACTGTAGAAGCATTATTCATGCTATGGTGGAAATGCCCCTTTGGTGAAACACTATGTTGCCTTTGAAGATTACTGAAACCACCAGGGAGAAACAAGTGTCATTTCACACTGTTTGTCCAGGACTTCCTGCTTTTATCCTCCAGACTTAAAGGTATAGGCCCCTGGATCTGATTTTGAATGGACAAAGTCTAATGATGGCCTTAGCTCATTCTTCACCATATGTTCTGTTAGGCACCCTCACTGTAGAATCTGTCATCTAAACCTCTTCTACCTGAACATTTTTAAAATATGTAGAAGACGCCACAGTGGAGTTGGAAGAACCCAGAATACGTGGCTTTAACCTTAATGCACATAGGGGCATGAAACATGTGGCTCTCCCAATGTTGTGGTATGCCAAGGACCATTATCCCTGACATCTGCCCTACAAGTTGGGAAGGATGAGAACTGCGACATGTAGGGGAGGGCCAACAACATATGTGAGGTGATGCAATAATGCAAAGGCTGCTGCTTACATACCCAGTTGGGTGATTATGGCATGGTGTGCCTGCCATCATTCTGGCATCATTGTGGCTTGCTGGTCTGCATTAATGTTTTGGCAGGCCATGGTTCCTTCTGTCTTTCCTTGGGGTCTTTGGGCTTTTTCATGGACCCCGTCCTCCTCCATGCTCAAGCAAATTGGCATAGAGGAAGGAGAAAAAAAAATAAAGCATAGTCTTATTGTATTTTGGCATTTGCGGGTGGCCAATCCATAACTGGAGACAGGCCACCATTTTGCAGAAGAGCCGGACTGCAAATTGGAAAATGTAATTACTCAATTTTGGTGACATCTCTGAAAGGGAAATATGTCATTCCAGCACATTTGGCAGCTTATTGGAGTTATTATTTCAATTTGTAGCACATTCTTCCTCTCTCTTTCTGCAAGGAGGGAACAGCTGCCGCATGGAAGGCGACTTTCCAAAAACCTCCCAGGAGGAGCGGATAACAAGTTGTACATTTACTTGGCCAGCGTGGCTTTTATTTCATTATCAGCTGCTAAAGATACAGTTCTGCTATCTATAATTCTGCCACCCCACCTTACAGGTGGCGGTTTCAGCATTTATTTCCCAGCAAGATTTCCTTGGGAACAAGGAGGAGCACAGTCCATCACAGAGTTTACACGAATACGTCTATTTCAGAGGGCAGAACAATCAGCATCTGGAATACAGGGGATTCTTGTGAAAATCTACCTCCTCTGAAGTGCAAAAGCTGGCTTGCAGCTAAACCTCAAAAAAAACCAAGATTATGGCAACCAGCTTGACTGATAACTGGCAAATAGAGGGAGAAAACGTAGAAGCAGTGAAAGACTTTGTATTCCTAGGTGCAAAAATTACTGCAGATGCTGACTGCAGTCAGGAAATCAGAAGATGCTTAATCCTTGGGAGAAGAGCAATGACAAATCTCGATAAAATAGTTAAGAGCAGAGACATCACACTGACAACAAAGGCCCGCATAGTTAAAGCAATGGTGTTCCCCATAGTAACATATGGCTGCGAGAGCTGGACCATAAGGAAGGCCGAGCGAAGGAAGATCGATGCTTTTGAACTGTGGTGTTGGAGGAAAATTCTGAGAGTGCCTTGGACTGCAGGAAGATCAAACCAGTCCATCCTCCAGGAAATAAAGCCAGACTGCTCACTTGAGGGAACGATATTAAAGGCAAAACTGAAATTCGTTGGCCACAGAATGAGAAGTCAGGACAGCCTGGAGAAGATGCTGATGCTAGGGAGAGTGGAGGGCAAAAGGAAGAGGGGCCGACCAAGGGCAAGATGGATGGATGATATTCTAGAGGTGACGGACTCGTCCCTGGGGGAGCTGGGGGTGTTGACGACCGACAGGAAGCTCTGGCGTGGGCTGGTCCATGAAGTCACGAAGAGTCGGAAGTGACTAAACGAATAAACAACACATCTCCTCTGAGGATTTTGGGGATGGGGTTTGCAACTCCAAAAATGCAACGGATGGGAAGAAAAATGCAGGCACCAACTGGAAAGAGTGAGCAGAAAGTTGCAGGAGTAATATGAAGGGGAAATGGAGCATTCGTTTCCATTTGGCCATGTGAATTATGGCACAATGCCCAATTTCCCATCTTTCTCCTTCACTTTGATGGCAGGGAAACTGTCCTCTCTCTCTGCCTCTCTCTGCCTCTCTCTCCCCAAAAGGGAAGAATTATTTTCTTGCTAACGCCAAGATTTGATCCTTTTGTTACATGCATCTGCATTTCTGATGAGCTACTTACAGTAGCAAGCGGATGGGTAAAGATTTCCTCCCCCGAGCCAAGGAAGACACACTAAAAATCCATGTGATGGATGCTGAGCTGGTTCGACAGATCTCCTGTCTTATTTTAATGGGCACCCAGTTTGCAGAGGATATTTCTGTGCTTCAGATGTTCCAGCCCCTCATCTTCCATGTTTCACTCTTCCCATGGGATACATTACAACACACATCCTTTATTTTACACATATCAGAACTTCCTAATCAGACAATAAATGCATGCAAAGTTGTCTGGCTCTATTTGAAGCTGGGGTGGGGTGGGAAGCCAGGTTGGATCTGCTTCCTATTTGGATGGGAAACTGTTAGGAAATCCCTTGGCTGTCCATAGGCCAGATGGGAAATTGAAAAGCAAGCCAGCTGAAGTCAGTGACAAAGCAATTCTAAAGGGCTGCTAAATGCATGGAAGTTTTCCATGTAGTCACCTGAAGTAAGCTGTACTGGAAGGACATAGTTGTAAGCAGGGTTGCACCTGGTTAGTATTTGAGAAGAAGGCAACAGCCCACCACTTTCATACTGCAAAGAAACACATGGAGGTTTCATATAGTAAACCTGGAGTTAGGCTCAACCCAGAGGAGATTTTGCCTTTTATTAGATTAATCAATCAAATAATCTTACGCAACATGAGACTCCCAGCAGGAGGTGTAGAGCAGTGTTTTGCAACCTCAGCCACTTTAAGATGGGTGGACTTCAACTCCCAGAAATCCCCAGCCAGCCATGTTGGCTGAGGAATTCTGGAAGTTGCAGTCCACCCATCTTAAAGTGGCTGAGGTTGAGAGACACTGGTGTAGAAGACTGTGGAGAAAATCTTGATGAAGGTATGTAGGAACAGCTAACGGTAAACAAGAAACAAGAAACAACTCAACCCTGGGAAAGGAGAGGGTATGAGAAGGAGATTCAAAATAACCCTGATCTGATTCAGTTTGGTGTAAGAGGGGGCAGTGGGGATATCTGGTAGGCGTTCAAGATTCTGTGGTCATACCCAGGGCAGCAACTAGGGTCTGTGTCACCCGGGGCAAACATGGATTCCGTGCCCATTTTGGTGCCCTCCCAGCGCTCATTTTGGTGCCCCCCCCAGCGCGGGGCCCAGGGCACATGCCCCGGTTGCCCACCCCCCCAGTTGCGGCCCTGGTACGATAAAGCCGCATTCCTGGAATCCTTGTGCTGTCTGTTTCTTGAGTCAGCCTACCTCAAAGGACTGAGCCAAGGTGATCTAAAGTCTTCTTTCTCTTGTACTGCATCCTGCTTTTGAATGGTAAAAAGATGTCTTTTCCATGTCCCATAAAAAGCAAGAGTAGCCCTGTTGGCCCCAAGCCAAAAAAAAAAAAAAAGTCTGGAGTCTGTATCTTCATTAGGTCAAATGAAGTTTTAGAAAAGGATTTCAACCTTTTCAGTCGCTTCTGCGTTATCTCCCATCAAGCTGCTCCCAAGCCAGAAATTTCAGTGAAAAAAGGTCACACCATTCCTAGCAGCTGGGGAAGATCTGTTTCATTAGGTGGGAAGGAAGGAGGATGGGAAGCCTGTCATGTTGAAATAATGAAATGGTTGATAGAGGAATCAGTGCATGGCGTTGAATGATGATCCTGCAAGGGTTAGTTGAAATTCATACCGGGGTCCAATGTTCATCTTTAGCCTAATAAGAAAGGCGACACTTGACAGTGCAAACTTTGAAGTGCTGGGGACAAAAATGTCAAAGCTTCCCTGTGTTTTTGTTAAGTTTCCCCTTTTCCCTCTTCAATTAGTGGGCAACTTTTTCACTTAATGGATTTCTGGTTGACGTTGTATTCTGTGATGGATCTTTAGGCTGCCTGGGAAGAACTTCAGAAGTGGGGTGGCCAATTAATGTGCATTTCTGAAAAAGAAAGGGTGATTCTCTTTTTTTCCCGAGATTTCAAACCAAAAGAGGTCAGAAGTTGCACAAAGCCGCATGTGATAATGTATCCTTATAGAACGGCATCTGCAGAGGAGGTCAAACCAGGCAACGCGGTGGCCACAGCATGGCAATCCAAACTCCGCCCCTGTTGTACATGTGTTGACGTGGCATGTAGGACTTCCATGGTGATGCTGCAGGCACCATCTTGCCTACTTTGATACCCTTCCGTGGGCCACACTGTCTGTATAAATAAAAATTAGAAATGCTAACTAGGATTTAAAAGCAGGACAAAGAAGTACGCAGGTGCCAGACAAAAACTATATACGCTTTGATTTTCATTTAAATCAGGGCTTCCCAATCTTGGCAATTTCCTGGTGCCTGAACTTCAAATTCCAGAATTCCACCACCAGCACAGCCATTGATGAGAATTCTGGCAGCTGGGGTCCACACACCTGGAAGTTGGTAAACACTGATTTACATGAGGCTGAATTCATTCAATGTGGTTAATACAATGACTCCCCGTGTCTTTTTTCAAAATTACTATTGGGTAGCAATATTTGGAGGGGCATCAGCAGCGCACCCAAGCTTTTTGGTGGGGACCTTGTGTCTGGGTCATGCCTTTTAGCTATAAAATAAAATAAAATCCTAGCAGAGGCGATGCACCCCCTCCTCCCCGGTACACGGAATAAAAGAGTGGGAGAGCTTCGAAAGGTCAGGCATAGCTATTGACTGCCCTACAACAGCACTAAAAGGCTTTTCATACCAAGACGGCTCAGCCGCCGAGAAATATTGATCGCGCCACCAGAAAATATTATCGTGGATGGCCATCCAGTGCATTGCATAGATCTGGAGAAGTTAAAGGAGGCCGAGAACAATTCATAAATGTTACTTACAGTGGCTATAAAAATCAAAGAGAGCTGTACTTACTTCTTTTTTTAAAAAAGCACCATCACATGTTACTTTCCCAACCAAGGCTCTCTTATGTTAATGTTCCGAAAGAAAGGCATTAAAAAAAAGAAGTGTTTGCAACCTTTTGCCTTGGAGTAATCTTTTCTCAGCTGGTTATTTCCTGACCTGTAGGTTGGGATTTGTGTGTTTGTTTTTTAGTGTCTTAAGTGTGCAGCTACCATAAAGCTTGGCCCTGAAGAAATAATAATAATAATAATATCAATATAGAATAGAAAAGGGACATGGCAAGGCAAAGTATTGCATGGCCAGTACATAAAAAAATTAGCAAGCAAAGCAGATTACAACAAGACGGGGCAATGGCTAAAAGCAGGACAGCTGAAGAAAGAGACAGAGGAGCTAATTCTGGCTGCACAAGACCACGCCTTAAGAACAAATGCATATAAAGCCAGAATTGAGAAGACAGCGACAGACGGCAAATGCCTTCTCTGCAAAGAAACAGTGGACCACCTAATTAGCTGCTGCAAGAAGATTGCCCAGACTGGTTGCAAACAACAGCATGGCAAAGGAGCAACAATGGGGCATTGGAATATCCGCAAGAAATACCCCTTGCCTGCAGGCAAGAACTGGTGGGACCACAAAATAGATGAAGGAATAGAAAATGAAGAAGCTAGAGTGCTCTGGGACTTTAGAATTTTGAATAGATAAGCATCTGCCACCCAACACCCCAGACTTAACAATTGTTGATGAGAAAGAGAAAGAAGTTTGGATGGTGGACACTGCAATACCTTGAGACGGCAGGATAGAAAAGAAAGAACTGGAGAAAATCACAAAATATAAAGACCTGCAAATAGAAGTAGAACGACTGTGGCCAAAGAAAGCAAAAATAGTCCCAATAGTTATAGGTGCCTTGGGAGCAATCCCAAAACATCTGGAGCACCACCTGAACACCATCGGCATTGACAAAACCACCACCAGGCCATTGCAAAAGGCAGCTTTACTTGGAAAAAGCTCACATCCTGTGATGATACCCTTAACACCGTCAGACAACAACATCTGCCTATCCCAGGTCCTTGGGAAGGACTCGGTAGGTGGACAAAAATGTCAAATCTACTCTAAACATCTGGCTGACAGTGAGACCAACAATAATATCGATAGACTCCCAAGGGCAGCTATAGGTGTCCAAGGATATCACAGGGCAAGAACAATTCAATGGACAGAAGAAGAGATCTGGAGGTGTGGTTCCAAGGTGCCCTGTTTTGCTGGAGCAGGTTTGATCCCAACATCTCCAGGAGGGGCTGAAAACAACGCTGTTGGAAACCTCAAAAAGCTGCTGCTGGTCAAAGTGGGAAATATTAAGCTGGATTGTCTGATGTTCTAAAGATTGCTTCCTATGTTCTACAGGCCTATGTTCTGTGTTCTCCTCTTCTTTGAGCATTCCCCTGACTCAGCTTTCCCCTACCACCAGGTTCTTGATCTATTCAGTTTATTTCCACCTTTTGACTCAAGTAGAACCCATGAAGGGACGCGGTGGCACTGCAGGTTAAACCGCTGAGCTGCTGGGCTTGCCGATCGGAAGGTCGGCGGTTCGAATCGGCGTGATGGGGTGAGCTCCCGTGGCTAGTCCCAGCTCCTGCCAACCTAGCAGTTCGAAAACATGCAAATGTGAGTAGATTAATAGGCACCCCTTTGGCGGGCAGGTAATGGCGTTCCGGGTAGTCATGCCGGCCACATGACCATGGAGGAAGTGTCTACGGACAAACGCCGACTCTTCAGCTTTGAAATGGAGATGAGCACCACCCCCTAGAGTCGGACACGACTGGACTTCATGTCAAGGGAAACCTTTACCTTTACCTTTACCTAGAGCCCATCCACAAGTGGACCATCATCACATGCCACATAATCCGACTCCTTCCTTCAACTCTTCTTGTATTCAACCAACTCTTGGTTCCTTTCTGAATTGCTTTCTTCCAGCTTGTTATAAAATCTTTGCAAAAATCTGGTGCCTGATCTCCTTCCCCTTCCCTCTCTCCCTCTCTCTTTCCTTCTTCCCTCCTCCATTTCTTTTCCTTTTGTGTCATGTATTTGAGAACGTAAACCTGAGGCCAGAAGCCATCTTAATATTGTCTTTAGATGCAGGTCTGGACCTGCTTTGGCGGGGGGGGGGGGCAGGGGGTGTTGAAGGAAATGTTTCAAATCAATGAATAAGCAGTTTTGCTTTAGCAATAATAAGTTTAGTGCATGGCCACATTTATTTGATTCACATCTAATTCACCTTTTCCACAATGACATTGGCCTAATTCTCCATTTCTTTATGCTACTCAAACTAAATCTAAATACACAGCCCTGAAATGAAAACTCACAATTACCTTGTTTAGTTCTGCTTCCATCAGAGATGGGGTTATTCTAAATACTATATTAAATGAATCTTGACTTGTCCAAGGGCTCTGATGCTGAACGTTCTAGGAATTTTACATCCAAAACTTCTAGAAAGTACCAGATTGGCAAAGATTTTTTTTAATATATAAATATTAACTAAACACAAGGTAACATCAAAATGGCTTCTCTGCGTGCAGTGCAAAAACGTCTATACTGTATTGGTTCCTTGTTTTGACATCTTTTATTATTATTCTCTGTTCATCCAGGGAATGGCACAGTTTTTAGACTGGGTATCAGAAGAGGAAGAGGAAGAGGAAGAGGAAGATTGCCCCTATTTGGTTTTGGAGATGGCACCAAAAATGTAAGAACCTCAGCTATGGCTACTATACATCTTGCAAGAGCTGAAACATATCAGGGCAAGTCCTGGGTCAGCCCACGTTAATGAGCATCTTTTCTGCTTGCTAAGTTGGAAGTGACAGCTCATCTGATTGCCTCTGTGCATCCATGTGTGAACGAGGACATGGAAACTCACTGCTATGAAAGGGATGTCCATGGACATTTCACAGTAGAATTTCACATTATAAAGACCATATGTGGGCCAGAGCAGCAAGAGAAATGTTTTTGACATTGGGTGACTTTTGCAAAAAGGAAGATGTCCCAATTATTTCTCTTTCTGCTCCTCTTAGACAGATGGGTGTGTGTGTGATTGTAGATCACATGCCTTAGGAGACCTCTAGTTTATACTATCCGAACTTTGCAGCAAAATTGCAGATTTCCAACAGCTGATTTCTCTAAAGGATGCAAAAAATTGTTACAAGATAAACCCACCTACTTTAGATCTTAAAGTATCTGAAGGTACAAAGAAAAAAAAGAGCAAAAAAGTTTTGGTCCTAACTCTTCATCCCCAGTAACCTCTCCATTTCACTGACCATACCCTCTACAGATTTCAATTTTTATGTGGAGCAGGGGTGGACTGGTCTTTCAAGAACTGCTTTTATGCTAGGCCACTGGGAATGCTTTTTACTTTAATGCAAGCTGTATTTCAATATCTTTAGAGAATAAATTCTAAAGAGATCAAGGATGTCAATTACAGCCCTTTTAAAAGCAGGTCTTCTCTGGCAGATACGCCCTCTATTCTTTAGAATATGTGTCTACAGCTTTGGCTACAAAAACACCTGGTTAACAATCATTAAAACATAGATCCTAATGCTTGACTGTTTCCTTTCTTTCCACCTTCAAAGAGAACAGGGTGGGGTGGGAAGTCTAATTGAAAATATCTTAAAGAATTTGCTTTTCAGGCTGGATATTTTCTTTTAAAAGCACTGTAGTTGGCCATGCAGTTGACAGCGAGTGGCATAGTCGTGATTTTAGGGAAGTCGTGGGATCAAAATAGACGTTAAAGTCTGGCGGTGGGTGGGTGGGTGGGTGGCTGGCTAAGGAGAGTGGACTATGTAGAGTTCTGGATTCAGTCTGCATCATATGTAACCACTGATAGAAAAATGGCTCCCCTAAAGGGGATGAAGGGTTTTGTGTCTGTGTCCAGTGCTTCCTCTTGATAAAAACTTTTATGTGGCAAAAAGATAGTTTGGAGGGTAAACAAATTTGTGCACTCTCTTTTGCACACTCATATTCACTCGTTTCTTCTGTTCTATGCTGACTCTGTAGGAACTGTAAGTTCAGCAAATGTTTGTCAGTTTGAGAGAAGGTCTTCTCCTCTCTCTCTGGAATTGATTCGAGGTTGGGTTTTCACATCACAGTAAGCCATCATGTGGTTTATATAGTACTTGGCTTAGCATGTGACATGACCCCAGCAACCAAGGTTTATTTAGTGATCCACCATGGTTAAACAAACCATGGGTTAATGCAGTACGTGACTGCAGTACATCAACAAGATTGCAGCCAATTCTTTGACTTTTTAGACAAATTCATCCCTTAGAAGCCCTTTCTCCAAGTTTTTGCCCCTCTTCATTTTGCTCTCACCCTGTGAAACCACCTGGTTGCTAAACCCCCATCTTAGTCACCCAGTGATGCTGCCTTGATCAAGAGATCCCACGATGTAGCAGGGAGCAACTCATTATTGCTAAGACAACCACTTGCTGAATCTTATCTCCATAAATAAAATAGTGTGCTGATGCAATCTCGGTTGCTATGGGATATCTGTTGAAGTGGCCTCACCCAGTTGATTAAGCCAGGAAAGATGCAAGCAAGAATAAACATTATTCCCACGATATTAATGTATTATCTTAGGTTGTTTGCAGCCAAATCAATCTACAATGAGGAGTTGTCAAAAGTGAAGCCATTAGGGGACAACTAGGACCACGTAATGGGGCAGAGCTTGACACAGAGGAGAAGCTGAGCACAGAAAAAGATTAACGTAGATAGCTTTAATGAGCATGTCAGAGAAACACAGATTATTGATCTTACACATTCAGCCCTCCCAAGCATAAAGAACCACATGCTTAGACAAAGTATGTTTAAGATAAGTAAAAAGAGTCTTACTGACTTTATTGTTGGTTCAGTTACATCCATCTTCAATGGAAAAATGATGTTCCTTGTATCTTCTGTTCTTTCTAAACTTAATTCACCCTAAACTCTCAGCCCTAATTGCTGCTGAGAGCTGCGTGGAAGAAAGTGGCAAAAGCACATGGCTTTAGGCCCAAGATGGAGAGAGAAGCAAAACATGCTTCTTCGCCAACGGTGGAAGGAGGAAGAGAGAGAGAGGGAGTGGGAGTGGCAACAAAAAGCTTCCTCAGAAGCACCAAGAGTTTGCATCCTAGGGCGACCATCCATATGCTAATGAGGCATGCTGGATTTGCCAGGATCTCCAACAAAAAGAACGTTTAAGGGAAATTCTGTACTGAAGTAAAATAGATGTGGCCCTCCCTATGTCTCTCATCCCACCCGATAAGGGCCAGTTCAACAGATGGAAAACAGCTTGTTGAATTAATATATGAGGATCCTGGGTCCAGCCATCAGTTCAATGAAAACTGTGTACATTGTTCTGGCCCCTCCTGAGAGTTACATTTGCTGCAGCCATCAATGCTGTTGTCAGCCCTATCTGGTTGCCAACAAAACCACTGTGTAACCGTATGGTAGAAAGGGGGGATTTTTCTCCCCCCTACCCTTAGCAGAATATGTTACTGCCAACCCATTGGCATCACAGATTCACAAGATGAAAACTGCTTGTGATCAAAGGACATTCCAACAGTGGCACAATCTCTTATTAATGAGCCCATGCCCACACAGACACACTGTTGCACATCGGAAAATATCACTGACTTCTGCAGTGCTTCCCCCGTGCTCCCCGCCTTGCATATTCAGGATAGGCAGTGCATGCTGATGAAATACCCCTTTTATTCAAGGAATTTAAATAAAACTGAAAGTGGCAGTCACAACTCCAACCCCCTCTACAAACACCAAGCTCAGTCTTGTCCCCGCTTTCAACATGTCCATAAATTTATCGTCATTGATTTTCTGCACGGGCTTTCCCCCAGCAAATGCCTTTTTCTACCCTAGATCTGTTACCAATTAGCATCTAATGTGAGCATTGAAAAGGAATTCTTTTTTTCAAAAAAAAGAACTGCTAGAATTCTCAGTTAACATTGTCAAGGGCTGGGAATTCTAGAAATGTGTCTTCTCAGCCCATTCCGAAGGCTCAGAATGGAGAAATCTGTTAATGTTGTTTGCTAAAGTGCTAAAGCTGTTGCTTTGGTTGGCGTTGTTTCAGGGTGAAGCTGGGCGAAGCCTACTCTTCGTTGTTGAGCAAAAGTTGGGAGGGATGTTTCTCTTTGGCAAACTCTGAGTGAAATTCCCCTTGAAACAGGAATTGTTGTGTTGTTTTGCTTCATTTTGAAGGTCCCCTTCCATGTTTCCCCTGGGAAGTACTTAGAGACCTGCGTGGGATTTGGTTAGAAAGCAGAGGTCCACGAAGTGTGTTCTCCAAGGGCTGGGGTGAACCTAAACCTTCCTGGGTCTTATGGAAGAATGCTCAGCTTGAAAGCAGTTCTCTTCATTCTTCATTCTTCATCTTCATCCATCAGGCTGTTTCTTGTCCTGCAGAATGAAAGAATACCGATTGCAACAAAGAAGAAAATAAGTTTGTGTTGGATGGTTGGTTGGTTGGCTGGCTGCTACCAGGCAGAACATTTGCAGTCTTGCTACAGATTTCAGGTCATGCCTCCTAAGACAAGAAAGGATGTGAGCTGCAGATGCAACCCAAGTTTAGCTAAAGTGGTTTGGTTAATTAATTTACGCTTGGCTATTGCATGGATGAGCAGGGGGAGTGGGGTGGTGGAAGGAGCAGATCTTAATTCTCTCCTCCTGGTGAAAACGTACTCAACAAGACACTCACTATCACGAGAACATCTTCTGCTAATGCATCTGATCATTACGGGGCATACGGAATAATAATAATGCAGCCTTGCTAATAGGATCCTCAAGTGGTTTTCTTATTACTTACTCAGTCCTCTACTTGAGAAGGAGAGCTGAGGGTGGGGAGGAGAGAAAAATGCTTGATTCATTACTTTTCAATAGAGCAGCTGTCTCGAGTTCTTGATGAGTTCCAAATGAAGGAATACATTATTTTGATTTAGATTCTATGAAGTCGCACATCCTTGGGAGTTTCCTTTGATCTGCTTACTAGATGCTCGTTCTGCTCTGCTTAATAGAATGTTTTGTATGCATCCAAGTTTGGTGAAGTCCTCAGAAAGTTTTGAAGCCAGTGAACAGCAAGATTCGCCTGGGTCCTGCACAAAGGCCCATTCTACAGCTGCCAAATGAGGAAGCTGATGTTTAAAAGAATATAAAAAATAGTTGGTACAGGTAATAAGAATACAAAAAGGGGGGGGGGGACTCAATTTAAAGAGGAAAGTAAGGGCAGATAGCCAACAGATCTAAAATATCATATGACTACTGTGTTCTAATACACCGTTAAAAACTCGAAGTACTATAAGACATTTCATACCCAACTTCTAGCCTAATCATGCCTCTATTGAACTTTAGAAATATTTTTGGTTAACACAGTTAACTTCAAAAAGAGGAGAAAGGAAAAACTATAGATAACAAAGAATACATTAAGGGAGTGCTGTTAATTTGATGTAGATTATGTACACCAGATTAAAATATAAATTCCCAAACCCAAGCTTTGGATATAGCACATTTCCATGTGTGCAGTTGTAGTCTAAAACTTGAAAGGCCTAGGTAGGTCTTCAAACTCTCAGTAGAAAGGCGCTGGCCTGTTTTTAGATGGCACAAGGGGCCAATGGTATTTCTGTTAACTGTGTGAGCTGAGGAAGGCGTTCGATCTGGGCTTACCACGTGTCATTTTCCAAAACAAAGCAAACAGGCATTCTTCACTATGACGGCTTTTCAGCTGGACTTTCAAGGAAGTAGAGTTGTCTGTTGATTTCTAATGAAGGGACTGACAGAGGAGGAAGAAGGAGGAGGAGAAGAGAAGGAGGAGGAGGGAGAAGGGGAGGAGGGAGAGGGAGAAGAAAAGGAGGAGGAGGAGGGAGAAGGAGAAGGATAGGAGGAGGGAGAGGGAGAAGGAGAAGGAGAAGGAGGGAGAGGGAGAGGGAGAAGAAAAGGAGGAGGAGGAGGGAGAAGGAGGAGGATAGGAGGAGGGAGAGGGAGAAGGAGAAGGAGAAGGAGGGAGAGGGAGAAGAAAAGGAGGAGGAGGAGGGAGAAGGAGGAGGATAGGAGGAGGGAGAGGGAGAAGGAGAAGGAGAAGGAGGGAGAGGGAGAAGAAAAGGAGGAGGAGGAGGGAGAAGGAGGAGGATAGGAGGAGGGAGAGGGAGAAGGAGAAGGAGAAGGAGGGAGAGGGAGAAGAAAAGGAGGAGGAGGAGGGAGAAGGAGGAGGATAGGAGGAGGGAGAGGGAGAAGGAGAAGGAGAGGAGGAGGGAGAGAGAGAAGAAAAGGAGGAGGGAGAGGGAGAAGAAGAGGAGGAGGGAGAGGGAGAAGGGGAGGGGGAAGGAGAAGACTTTTTCCAATAGAAGAGAATCTCTGTAGCTCAGGGTTGAACTGTGGAGTCCTTGGTGCTCTCTGAGCTTGGTTGCTGGCGTGCAGATGTTTCCTAACGAAGCAGCCAAGCTCAGAGAGCACCAAGGACCCCACATGACTTCTTTTAAAAAAAGTCATCTGTCGGCTGCATATCTGAAGCGATGTCGTCACATCATAAAACAGATTGTGATTATTTCTTGTTAGCACCAAACCATTCTGCAAAATGTGGCTGTCAAACACTCACCAGTTAGCTAATCTCACAGCCCTGCACATTTTAGGAGAGACAAATGGACGTTAAAACATTTGTCCTAGAATATCACCTGCTCCCTGTCGGGTAGTTGCAGCTCAGCCTTCTAAAACTAGAGTATATAGCGATGTGTCACCATGCTGATTGTCTATTTATGGCTCTGAGCAGGATTTGCTATACTATATTCTGCTTTGAAACTGGCCAGCTGCTCACGTGTAAGGATTATACCTCCCTTTGTTATCAAAATCAGAATTCAGAGCCAGATTATGCCAGACAGAAAGCGAGGTGTGCACATTTTTCCCCATGGCAGCCTAGATGGCTTTTTCCCCTCCCCATTAATAAAACTGATATTCGTTCCTCCCACTTCTATCGTCTCCTGATCAAAATATGATTATCTCTAATATCGCCCTGTCCAACGTGCCGACGTTATGTGAGATTTGAAAGCTTATTGATGTATCCAATTACCAGGCCAATGCCCCATTGCCTGGTGAGCAAAGAAGATTTGTTATTGGTTCTTTAGCACTGTAGATTTCCAGCAGAAGGAAGTCATAACCTAACTAATGGATGGGAAACAAAAATATCTCACAAGAGCAGTGTCATTATCAGCTCATCATTTTGCAATTTATCTAATGAGATTAGGACTATGAGAATAATAATAAAAAAAAGTTGGGAAGACTGGGAATTCTCTAATGCAATATTTTAATAATAGGGTTTTCACTTAACGCAGCTTTGCGGCTACCCTGTTTTCTTCCTTTTCCTTTTCTTTTTCTTTATTAGTTTCAAAGCTCTTCTGAGACCATGAAGAAAAGAAATCCCTCATTGGGGAAAGGTTAAGTTGTACTTCAAACACATTTGCCATCGGGAGTTTAATCCAAGGATGCCTCATTAAAGTTCAGATGGGTTTTTTAAGGAGCTAAAAGAGAGCCAGTTTGGTGTAGGGGTTAAGGCACCAGGCTAGGAACCGGAAGACCATGAGTTCTAGTCCCATCTTAGGTATGAAGCCATCTGGAGGACCTTGGGCCAGTTCTTCTCTCTCAGCCCTGGGAAGAAGAAGGCAAGGGCAAGTCACTTTCTGAAAATCTTGGCAAGAAAACTGCAGGGACTAGCCCAGATAGTCACCAGGAGTCAACACTAACTCCAAGGTGCGCACATACACACAAACATAGAAAACCACAGGCTCCATCAATATCTACCCCAGAATCAGAGTTTTCCAGCCCATAGTTATGGTTTTTAAAGATTTTTCGCACCTTCATTTCATTTCGTGGCTTGCAATGGTTAGCAGGCTTTTGGGAGGAGGACTTTGGGAAGGAGGGAATAGCCACACAATTTAGAAACACTTTGTATAGGGGGGAGAATGGGGCAATCTCTGACTTGTGGAATTCTGGGAAGCCCCACTAACTTTTTTCTTTGGTTACCACAGTAGGTGACCTGTCTAAGATGGACCACTGGCTTTAATGGAGGTGTCAGCCTTGCCAGGTGGACCACAAAGGAAACACAACCAGATGAGCTAATTCTATTTTGTTGTAAGGCTAGATTAACAGAATCTTGCAAGTCTGAAGGTACAGTTCTCCCACCATCTCCTTTATATCCCAAAAAACTAGGGCGGGTCCCTTCTGAGCCTCTTGCTCCACCCACTATCCAGCTGTGGGCTATGCCGTCCCTTATCTGACCATTCCCTAGGCAGTGTCTCTTCACCCCATCTCCCAGGGTCATTCCCACATACATTACAGGTTCAGAATCAGAATCATGGAATGCCCACTGGTCAATTAAGGCCCTCATTAATTGAATGGCAGGGACCAGATTGCTGTTTTCCGACCTTAATTGCCAAGAGGAAATCAACAGTCTGCTTTGGGTCATTGGAGAAGATCACCTTCTTCTGCCAAGCAACCCTGTTGAAGATTGCTGGAAGGGATTTTTTCCCCCCCAATTTTCCAGGGATTAAAAAAAAAAAATTAAAACCCCTCCAATATGAAAGAAGAATTCCAGAGGAAAAGAAGGCAGGCCGGAGGGAATATTGGAAATGACAAAGGAACTGCTGTCTTGTAATTCCAGAAAGAAAATGAAGGCTTCTTCTCTTTTAAAATTAACAAACACACAATGCATAATGCATAACAATCTGACCTTTCTCATCTAAAGAACCTTTAAATCTGACACAAAGCATATTAACAGGAAGGCACTGAGGAGCACCTGACAGTGTCACCTCACCTTGTTTTTTTTCTAAACCTCCTAAAACATGCTCTAGGGTTGTTTCTGGTTTGTTCTAACTGAGCCCAGGACTGGTCCACTGACCCCAATGGTTCCATTATACCCCTTCATGTTGAATCGTAAGAGATCTTGCCTTAGTTCAGCAAAAGTCCAAGAGTTTGCCAGGAACAATTAGATCATTTAGCAAGCTGAGAGTTTTTCTTTTTTTTTCTTTTTTCTTTTTTCTTTTCTTTTCTTCTCTCTCTCTCCTTCCTTCCTTCCTTCCTTTTTTCTCCTTCCTTCCTTCCTTCCTTCCTTCCTTCCTCTTTCTCTCTTTCCTTCCTTCCTTCCCTCCTTCCTTCCTCCCTCCTTCCTGTTTTTTCACTGTAGTTGCTTTTTCCAGCAAAGTGCCAATGATACTAGTGGCATTTAATTCACCACCCTGAACCCCTGGAAGGCAGACTTAGTAGGGCGCCTAGAAGTAATGGACGGACCTCCTCTTTAGAAACAACCTGGGTTTTTTCTCTGTTTTCCTTTTTGGCTCCAGCTGGTTGTCTGTTGTGAGCACCTGAATGGTTCTGCGTAGGATCCAACTAAAAATGGCAAGCAGAGTAAGGTCTGGCCTAGCCGGTCTCATCCGTCTGAATTTTCACTTTGTGGGACAACCTTCCTCCAATTTCTAAAGCAAGAGAATATTTCCTCCCCATGATCATATTCCAGCAGAATGGAATACTTTGTGGGAAAGGGATCACGGGCCGACAAATCTACTCCCTTCCCCACCCACATCCAAACACATCTATTCAGAAGTGTGGTCAACGCAAGAACTCTGCACTCTCACCTTGCGGTCTGTTGACAGTTCTGCCTTGCCTAGGGCCCTGCGCCATGGCAGAAGGACACGTCTGATATCCTTATGATCTCTTTCAGAGTCAACCATTCTCCGTTTCTACGCAAAAGTGGTTTCTGCTTTCTTTCCACGTGAGTCTGCTTTTCTGTACCTGGAAAAGCTGAACCACAGTACGAACCCTTTCCAATTAATGTAATAAAAGCATCAGAGCCAAAGCCCAAGGTAGCATGCTGGAAATCTAAACAATTGCATTTATTTCCATGTTTTTTCCCCTATCTTTTTTTTAAAATCTTACTCTAATAATTATTAATCTCTCTTGACTTACACTAAATTTAACATCTCAATAGTTGTTTTCCATTTGCTCCGGATGCTGTCATATTACTCCAAGGGAATTGGGCCTTGAGATTTTTTTTTCCCTCCTTAGTTTTTATTTGGTAAGTGCAAGTTATTATGTGAAGTGGAATTACTTGTGACATTTTCCAAAGCTATGAATAATTACGCATTGCTGAAACGTGACTAAATTATTGCATTGCCGTGACATTTCAATCTGTGTAACAAATAAATTCAACCCTTCCTCCTTTCACCCTTGTCTACAAAACCCCTGAACAAGATGTAATTCTTCTGCATGCTGATGGGAACAAATTCATCAAAAGCCAAGTGCTTGAAACCTACAAGTGATGCAATATATAATGGGACCTAAGATGATCCAGGTACGAATTCTGGATGAGTCCAGTATTTCTGAGTTGGTCAAGTAAGTTATATTTCTGGGTCATTGTTGGCCTTCTGCATGCCAGCTCTTCAATACAGCACCCTGCCTCTTTCTCTTGATGTAACTGAAGACTGAGGGATATTATTGTAGGTAGCCAAAGTCTAATTATTTAAGAATCAGGCTGAATGATGTTTTCTCTATGAAAAATAATACTGTGTTGTGCATGAGGACATCTCTTTTTCTTGATCTCTCTCTCTCTCTCTCTCAAGTCAATGCCCCTGGATTTCTAGAATATCTTGCAGACACCCTGCAAGAAATTAAAATAGCTGCTCCCAGATCAATATTGGGAGAAATTATGCATTTTTTAAAAATGTCAGTTTTCTTGATTGATGCAGAACTTTGCCCAGGGAAGGCTAACGGCTGTGTGTCCTACATCACCATTTGGATTGCTCAAACTGTATTTTATTTCACTTTTATTTCCCAGATTTAAAACTTGCTCCTCCTTCAAGAAGTGCTGAGTTAAGTCAAAGGAGCTACAGAGCGGCCTACGGGCAAACCACCCACATCATTCGGACCTTTTGTGAACTGTGAAGACCAAGAAGCTAAACCTGGAGAACATTGATGTTGGGTGGAGCTGGTGACACCATCTGCTCAGCCAACTTCTGGGAAGACCATCAGGAAAGGATGATCTTCTGTATGATCTTTTCATTGATGACAGAAAAGTCCATAGTTGGCTGTTTACACAATTGTCTTGTGAATGTTTATCAGTCCAGAAAAAAAACTCTTACAGACATGTTTTTGAAGGACACCTGTTTAGAGAAGTGAGACTATCCAGGTGTTAGAACTAATCAAAGAGAGGTGATCAGCATCCCAGCAAAAAGGACTCAATCTCTTTTTGATATTAATCAAGTTTGTTATAATACTTCTCTGGCATTGTAACCTTTCTTTGATCATCTTCAGAAAACTCAAGCACCCACTGAGGACAATGGCTGACAGGGAGTGATAACCCCTATGCCAAGGAGCATACTACCAGATTTTGTTTAGCCTCTTTGAAGCTTCAGGTGTTCTTCTGAACTGAGCCTTAATTCCATGTTCCCTTAAAACAGCCTTTCTCGACTTTTGGAGCCTGGAGGAACCCTTGAAATATTTATCAGGCCTCGGGAAACCCCTGCACATTCAGGCTCAAATATGGGCCAGAAGTTACAAAATTATTATATTCCTTTCATGGGTAGGCCTGTCTATATGCATTCACAGGGTTCTTAAACTAAAAGTAGAATGAAACTTACCTCTTTAACGGGAAGTTGCCTAAATTTGAAATAATTTTTTAGATAAATGGTGATCTCCCAGGGAACCCCTAGTGACCTCTCGCGGAACCCGAGGGTGGCACGGAACCCAGGTTGAGAAACCCTGCCTTAAAAAAATGAAACACCAGATGTGTAACGTCATGGCAGCAAAACGTTCAGCTCAGAACACATTTCTCCTCCGTTATAGCTCCCATCTCAGGCAACTGTATCAACTTGGGTTGCGAAATCTATATGGAAAGAGATTTTTAAAAGACAGGGAGTGACAAAACATCCGGCAAATATTTCTGGCGTCACCGACGTCACCCCGGCTTTAGCCAGGAGTTCAGTGCTAACAGAAAACGAAAGCCAAGAAATATATTTCATCTGCTCAGGATGAACTCTGGGATATTTCAGGCTGAAAACTGTTTGAACAACTCATCCAACTTCCAAAGGTCACAAGTGAGAGGACAGGAGTCTCCCCGCAAAGGTGGCATTACCTCCAAATTTCTCCAAAACGGTGTCACTTTTGTAGACTGACCTGGGCTCTATCAGTCACATAAGAGTAGCGAGTCTGCATGAAAAGAACCAAGCAGGATGGACAAGAGGTTTTGTCAACAGAGATAAAATTATACTTCTGCTGTTCTTTGTTTCATTTTCAGCAAATCTCTTCATCCCACCATCAATACACCATCAGACTTCACGACGGCGCTGGAAAAACCGACTTACGACCGGTACTCACACTTACAACCATTGAAGTGTCCCCACGGTCACGTAATCACAATTTGGGTGCTTGGTGGCCGGTTTGCATTTTTGACTGTCGCAGCATCCCATGGTCATGTGATAGCCATTTTCAACCTTCCTGGCCAGCTTCTGGCAAGCAAAACCAATGGGGAACTGCATGACTTGCTTAACAACCACGTAGTTCGCTTAATGCCTGGGGTGATTTGCTTAATGACCACCACAAAAAAGGTCATAAAATTGGGTTGGATTCACTTAATGACCGCTTCACTTAGCAACCAAAATTCCAGTCCCAATTCGTTAAACGAGGACTACCTGTAGGTAGAATGAATGGAAGAAACAACTGAGCAGTTCTTGTAGCCTTCAGAAAGCTTGAGTCTAGAGAAACAGAGAAGGACCTCTCTCTTTCTGTCTAATACAAGCTAGAGTGGTGCAAAAATGCTGAAACCTGCCTTATGACTTCACAGCCCGAATCCTGGCCTTTTGTACTTCCATACGGATATCAAATGCAAGAATCTAACTAAGTCCGGTGGTTTGCACTGCAATGCTCATTTCATCCTTTGCACCCTGTTTCCCTCTTCACTTCCTCCGTGAATGCTTATTCTTCGGTACTCCCAGAGCAAGAATAACAAAGCAGAACAGGAAGGATACTGTGCACCACTGTGCCTCCTCCATCATTTTTTGAACCCAAGATTGGGTTATTTGAGGGACCACCTCTCCCCAAATACATCTGCCTGTCCCACCAGATACAGCAGAGAGGGCATGCTGCGGGTCCCGTTGACTAGGGAGTTACACTTAGCAGGCCATAGGCGGTGGGCCTTTCCTGCTGTGGCCCCCACTTTATGGAACATTCTTCCCCGCAGAGTGAGGCTGGCTTCATCCCTTTTAACTTTCCAGAAGTCCCTCAAGACCCAGTTGTGCCACCAGGCCTGGGGACCCCGGGGGACTGGTAAAATCTTGAGATGGCTCCAGTGTAATTAACAGCGGCTCTTTGCCTAATATTTTTTATTTTGTCTTTTAGCTTTACGTCTCTTATAATCTTAAAGTTTTTTTACTAATAGTATAATTTAGTATATTTTAATTGTTTTTTTAGCCTTGTTGTGTACTGCCTAGAGTCATTTGTTTGTGAGATGGGTGGATCTATAAATACAATGAATGAATGAATGAAGAAAAGAAAGGAAGAGGAAGAGGAAGAGGAAGAGGAAGAGGAAGAGGAAGAGGAAGAGGAAGGAAAGATTTCTTTGCCAGGAAGAGAGGGAGGGAGGGAGGGAGGGAAAGATAGATCTCTTTGAAAGGAAGGGAGGGATCTCTTTCCCAGGAAGGAAGGAAGGGAGGGAGGATCTCTTTGTCTGGATATCAATGGACCTGAGAATCTTCTCCTTTCCAAGGTGTTATGCTGTAAGAAGCTGCCCATTAAACAGGCAGGAACATAAGTTGCCTGTTGCACAGGGCATGTCGTTTGAAGTTGCAACAGAAATACAGTGAGGTAAACACTTACCTCCACACAGAGCTTTTCTTGAAATGTCATTATGTCAGGCAGGGAGAACAAAAAGTATGTGCCCATCTAGGCTGATGTTTAAAGAAAGACTTTGGCTGTGCAATATTAATCAAGCGTTTTTTCTCAAGTCGGACCCTTGGATCTGTACGACAGCTACTCTAAAGGAAGGTTTAGGAGACAATGCAAGGAGTAACTAAGTAATGTGACCTCAGGAAGTGGGGAAACTTAATTATGCTGCACCTGTTTGACTTCAGGGGCATCAAGCTGAAAGACCTTGAGTGACAGAGTGCCTCTTGATGTTATAAACAAGAAGTAGTATTTTCAAAATGAATTATGTTTAGAAGCATCCCTGGAAGGTTCTGCAAAATGTAAAAGCCTCCATGTTTTTTAGCCTGTGCAAATTCCTGGTGACCCCACCCACAAGTCCCTCTTCTTTAGTCAAATACCTTGTTAACTTTCCATGGCTGCCGACTAATTTTCAACCCAGTAAAGCACCTTCCTTCAGCAAAGGATCGTTACCTTGTCATGGTGCTGGAGCTTGAGCACCTCAATGATGCCATGAGCTAAATCGTGAAGGGCCACCCAAGACGGGAAGGTCATGACAGAGAGGTCAGACTAAATGCGATCCCTGGGGAAGGTAATGGCAACCCACCCCACTATTCTTGCCGTGAAAACCCAATGGATCAGTACAACCAGAGATATGTCGGTATACCATCGGAAGATGAGACCCTCAGGTCGGAAGATGGTCAAAATGCTACTGGGGAGGAACAGAGGATGAGCTCAACTAGCCCCAGACGTGATGACGCAGCTAGCTCAAAGCCGAAAGGACGGCTAGCGGCCGATGGTGCTGTTGGTGAACGGCGAATCCGATGTTCTAAGGAACAACACACCATTGGAACCTGGAATGTAAGATCTATGAGCCAGGGCGAATTGGATGTGGTTATTGGTGAGATGTCAAGATTAAAGATAGACATTTTGGGCGTCAGTGAACTGAAATGGACTGGAATGGGCCACTTCACATCAAATGACCACCAGATCTACTACTGTGGACAAGAGGACCACAGAAGAAATGGAGTAGCCTTCATAACTAATAGTCAAGTGGCTAAAGCAGTGCTTGGATACAATCCAAAAAACGATAGAAAGATCTCAATTCGAATTCAGGGCAAGCCATCTAACATCACAGTGATCCAAATATACACCCCAATCACAGATGCTGAAGAAGCTGAAGTAGAGCAGTTCTATGAGGATCTGCAGCACCTACTGGACAACACGCCTAAAAGAGATGTTATTTTCATCACGGGAGACTGGAATGCTAAGGTGGGCAGTCAAACGACACCTGGAATTACAGGTAAGCATGGCCTGGGAGAACAAAACGAAGCAGGACATAGGCTGATAGAATTTTGCCAAGACAACTCACTCTGCATAACAAACACTCTCTTCCAACAACCTAAGAGACAGCTTTATACATGGACTTCACCAGATGGACAACACCAAAATCAGATTGACTACATCCTTTGCAGCCAAAGGTGGCAGACATCTATACAGTCAGTAAAAACAAGACCTGGAGCTGACTGTAGTTCTGATCACGAACTTCTTCTTGCACAATTTAGGATCAGACTAAAGAGATTAAGGAAGACCCACAGATCAGCTAGATATCAGCTCACTAATATTCCTAAGGAATATGCAGTGGAGGTGAAGAATCAATTTAAGGGACTGGACTTAGTAGATAGGGTCCCGGAAGAACTATGGACAGAAGTTTGCAACATTGTTCAGGAGGCGGCAACAAAATACATCCCAAAGAAAGAGAAAACCAAGAAGGCAAAATGGCTGTCTGCTGAGACGCTAGAAGTAGCCCAAGAAAGAAGGAAAGCAAAAGGCAACAGTGATAGGGGGAGATATGCCCAATTAAATGCAAAATTCCAGAGGTTAGCCAGAAGAGATAAGGAATTATTTTTAAACAAGCAATGCGTGGAAGTGGGAGAAGACAATAGAATAGGAAGGACAAGAGACCTCTTCCAGAAAATTAGAAACATTGGAGGTAAATTCCAGGCCAAAATGGGTATGATCAAAAACAAAGATGGCAAGGACCTAACAGAAGAAGAAGAGATCAAGAAAAGGTGGCAAGAATATACGGAAGACCTGTATAGGAAGGATAACAATATCGGGAATAGCTTTGACGGTGTGGTCAGTGAGCTAGAGCCAGACATCCTGAAGAGTGAGGTTGAGTGGGCCTTAAGAAGCATTGCTAATAACAAGGCAGCAGGAGACGACGGCATCCCAGCTGAACTGTTCAAAATCTTGCAAGATGATGCTGTCATGGTAATGCATGCTATATGCCAGCAAATTTGGAAAACACAAGAATGGCCATCAGATTGGAAAAAATCAACTTATATCCCCATACCAAAAAAGGGAAACACTAAAGAATGTTCAAACTATCAAACAGTGGCACTCATTTCACATGCTAGTAAGGCAATGCTCAAGATCCTGCAAGGTAGACTTCAGCAATTCATGGAGTGAGAATTGCCAGATGTACAAGCTGTGTTTAGAAAAGGCAGAGGAACTAGGGACCAAATTGCCAATATCCGCTGGGTAATGGAAAAAGCCAGGGAGTTTCAGAAAAACATCTATTTCTGTTTTATTGACTATTCTAAAGCCTTTGACTGTGTGGACCATAACAAATTGTGGCAAGTTCTTAGTGGTATGGGGATACCAAGTCATCTTGTCTGCCTCCTGAAGAATCTGTATAACGACCAAGTAGCAACAGTAAGAACAGACCACGGAACAACGGACTGGTTTAAGATTGGGAAAGGAGTACGGCAGGGCTGTATCCTCTCACCCTACCTATTCAACTTGTATGCAGAACACATCATGCGACAAGCTGGCCTTGAGGAATCCAAGGCTGGAGTTAAAATCTCTGGAAGAAACATTAACAATCTCAGATATGCAGATGATACCACTTTGATGGCTGAAAGCGAAGAGGAACTGAGGAGCCTTATGATGAAGGTGAAAGAAGAAAGTGCAAAAGCTGGTTTGCAGCTAAACCTCAAAAAAACCAAGATTATGGCAACCAGCTTGATTGATAACTGGCAAATAGAGGGAGAAAACGTAGAAGCAGTGAAAGACTTTGTATTTCTAGGTGCGAAGATTACTGCAGATGCTGACTGCAGTCAGGAAATCAGAAGACGCTTAATCCTTGGGAGAAGAGCAATGACCAATCTCGATCAAATAGTTAAGAGCAGAGACATCACACTGACAACAAAGGCCCGCATAGTTAAAGCAATGGTGTTCCCCGTAGTAACATATGGCTGCGAGAGCTGGACCATAAGGAAGGCTGAGCGAAGGAAGGTGGATGCTTCTGAACTGTGGTGTTGGAGGAAAATTCTGAGAGTGCCTTGGACTGCAGGAAGATCAAACCAGTCCATCCTCCAGGAAACAAAGCCAGACTGCTCACTTGAGGGACTGATATTAAAGGCAAAACTGAAATACTTTGGCCACATAATGAGAAGACAGGACACCCTGGAGAAGATGCTGATGCTAGGGAGAGTGGAGGGCAAAAGGAAGAGGGGCTGACCAAGGGCAAGATGGATGGATGATATTCTAGAGGTGATGGACTCGTCCCTGGGGGAGCTGGGGGTGTTGACGGCCGACAGGAAGCTCTGGCGTGGGCTGGTCCATGAAGTCACGAAGAGTCGGAAGCGACTGAACGAATAAACAACAAAGCGCCTTCTCCTGCAGCTTTTTCTATCTGGACGCTTTCCATGTCCCAACCTTGCAAGGAATTATGGGATTTGAAGTCCAAGACACCTGTCCAGCTGCACGGTTTTTAAGAAAAAGGATGGTTAGCCAGTCATGAACCCACTAGCCAGCTTCATCTGAACACTTTTATTTGTCTCCATCCGCACTTTCATCGGAGTAGGAACAAATTTAACCAAACGTCTGAATGCTTGGAGAAGAATTCCATCAGGCAGCCCAAGACCAAAGGCAATGCTACTGTCAGCAGGAATGGGCATGCAGATGGGACTGTGTAATGCAGTGCAATGGCAACCTTGTGAAGGAGCCACTAGTTCTTTCATCTTATACAACGTATCTGCTTGGGACCGGAAGCTGTTCCAAATCAGGGTACTACGCTTCAAATGCAGTTTGGTTGAAACTCTGGACAGAATACGATTTTGGAATCAGGTCGCCAGTTCTAATCAAATTGTGCGGTTGAGCCTGATGCTCCAAATCAACTTGATGTGCAAAAAAAAATTGAGCGATTTGATGATCTGATTCAGAAATCTGAAGTGAATGAGCTCACGGCTAAATGGAATGATTAAGGCATAGCTAAGAGAAGATTCAGTTGCATCGCTTCAAACTTCTGAACTGAATCAGTGGTGCAAATCAGACCTCACCCGGTCTGTTCTCCGCTACAGGGGCTGAGTTTCTAGGAAAACTAAACTCATGGGAGCTGAGTCTCTTTGCAAAAGACCTTCCTAGAAAGGAGGAACCTCAAACAAGATGTCTTTGGAGAGAGCATCACAACAGGTATTAAAAAATAATTAGTCTCTGTGGTGCCTTAAAGCCCAAGATCATCCAGCTACAGGGAGCATTTATTTCCCTTTTCCTTTTCCCTTTTCCCTTCTAGCATCTTTGCTTTGCAATGCCAACAATCTACATTCTCTCGCTCTAAACCAGAAGGACTGTAATAGGAAGGCTTTCAAATGTGTCTTACATTTTGGGTAGCAGGATTAAATAGCCTTCTTGATACCCAAGCTGTGGGAAGATTTAATTTTCCCCAGTGGATCTGCACACCTTTCCCTCCCTCCCTCCCTCCTGGTTTCTATTTCATTTCTCCTTCCCCAAGAAATTTGCTTGGTACATTGTGTTGCCACCAGACGCTGAGTTTCGAAGGCCACAGTTTGTCTCAAACCTGCAGCCCCTGCTATGCACAGGCTGGGAACCAACCTTCAGATCTTTAGAGACTCCAGCAGGCAAATCTCAATTAACCTCAAAGGTGCCACAGAGATGGTGTGTGTATATGCCCACACAGAGAGACATGCTCACCTGGGGCTTCTGCCGTTCATCTTTCTAGCTTCCATCAACACCTGCACAGAAAATATTCAGGATAGCAAACCATCACAATTGGCTTCATCAGATTAATTTTAAAAAATCCATTGTAATGAACAGCCCCTTCCTCAACCACTGCAGGAGCCCCCAGACTCATTTGCCCTGTCTTGCTCAACATCTTTGCGGTTTCCTTTCATTAATTTTGGGTTACCTTCTGAACTTGCCCATTGCTCACTGCTAGCAAATGCAGAGTGGTTTGCAAAATTCAAAGAACGTCAAGTTCCATCATCCACACCAACATCTCCTTACCTACAGCAAAAAAGGCAGACAGAATGTTAAGTCCAGTCTCTTTCTAACATCTGACAGCAGTTTTTTTCAAGAAAGAGAAACAATTGGAAGAATAGAAAATAATTTTAAAAGCCAATGCTGTTTGTTTCCAGTTTACATATGTCAACTGCCCAGGCATTTACCTCTAAGTCTGTTCTATTCAGTTCTGCATGATTATTCACAATTGGACACAGACTGAGATACATATTTTAATCATTTCTTTGTGTTTAAATATACACCCGTATCTATGTTTCTGTGATCCAGACCAGGGCAAACTGAGGTCCATGGGTTAAATCCCTTCTTGAGCAAGGTCTCAGCATAAGCAGCTCTCTAAACCAGTGTTTCTCAATCTCAGCAACTTTAAGAGGCGTGGACTTCAACTCCCAGAATTCCCCAGCCAGCCATGGGTGCCAGCGTTGTAGTGGTGCCAATAGTGGTTGGGGTGCTTGGGTCTGTCCAAAAGCATCTGGGAAAGCTCTAGGACACAATAGGAATGGACAGAAACTCAACTCATCCATTACAAAATGTTGCATTACTTGGAACAGTGCCTATATTACAAAGACATCCTTAACTATTCAAGAATCTTGGAAAGGATCCAATAGCCAGAAGAACCAAATCTAGCTAGAACTATCTGATAGACCCTCAACCTTGAGAATTTTAAGAGTCCACACCTCTTAAAGTTGCTGAGATTGAGCAACACTGCTCTATACAAAGATGGTCAGATTTTCTTTGATTTTCCTGCAAAAAAACAAATCCATGAGATGCACTAAAGCTCTGGTAGATTAAAACACTTCTTTCAGTTTAACCTGATTCCAACTGGTACAGCTCAAAATTGCAAATTCTAGCTTCCCCTTCTTTGATAACCTTATTATATCTGCCCTATGTTTGTTACAGACACATTGGGGGGGAAAAGGCATTCTAGACGCCAACTTTGCCCCTCCCCCTCATCCTGATTTATAATGTATGCTATCTGCTTATACTTACATACGTTCTTTAAAAATGTATGTAAAATATACTTGGAGCTGAGTATATTATTGAAACACTTTGGGAAATAGGAATCTGAATATATTTGCTGTGCATACTGTATACAGTTTTGAAGGTCAGCATTTCTGAAGGTGACTGTTCCCAATCAAATATAGTATGCACATATGTTGCTTTGGTGTTGCAGGAAAATCCTGAGAGTGCCTTGGACTGCAAGAAGATCAAACCAGTCCATCCTCCAGGAAATAAAGCCAGACTGCTCACTGGAGGGAATGATATTAAAGGCAAAACCGAAATACTTTGGCCACATAATGAGAAGACAGGACACCCTGGAGAAGATGCTGATGCTAGGGAGAGTGGAAGGCAAAAGGAAGAGGGGCCGACCGAGGGCAAGGTGGATGGATGACATTCTAGAGGGGACGGACTCATCCCTGGGGGAGCTGGGGGTGTTGACGATCGACAGGAAGCTCTGGCGTGGGCTGGTCCATGAAGTCACAAAGAGTCGGAAGCGACTGAATGAATAAACAACAAAATGCACATATATATAGCCATATTCATAAAACTTACAACCTCCAGTTGCGTTCCAGGCACAGGAACACTTATGGGAAATGATGGGACTGATAAGAATATAGCAAACATATATTAGGAGATTGCCCTGCACAAGGTGGAACATATATAATCCTCCTGCAGGCTTGAGCAGGGAAAAGAAGGGAAAGTCCATATCCAAATATCTGATTTGTCTCAGGACACGTAAGTGTTCAAAGGTGTGGAATTTGGCTCTCATTCCGTTTGGATCATTAATTCAAATCCGAATCGTTGATCTGATTTGAATAGGCTGGTCTAGTTGAGTCAATTTAATCTGACAGTTTGATTAAACTTTCATATTCAGTTATTGAATATGATTTTATTCAATAAAATTGAACTTTATTCAATTTGTTATTTTAAAAAATGGCTGGAAAAATGGATTGTCCCTTCTATAAGGGTGTGTGTTTTTGCCTGATTTCTGGTATCTGACTTGTTAGGGGCAGGTGTCTCTACAAACATCTATGAAAAACATTAGGGAGTAAGCCCTTGATATCAGAAATGCTAGAGCTTAATTTAACTCAAAATTCTTTGCTATGAAATTTGGGGGGGGGGGGGCTGAGGTTAATTTAATTTATTTAATTAAATGTATAGGGCAGCCCAACTCAATGACGCTGGGAGCCTTACAACAAAAGCAGCCAATACACACACCCCGATAAGATTGCAAGACCAGATAAAAATGGTGGAAATCAAAAAGGAACTAGGTCTGATAATATTATATATATCTATATCTATTTAATCCAAAAACGTCTCCTTATCCCAGGGTCTGGGAAAAGAGCCAAATCTTCAAGGTTCACTTAAAAGATGACAGGGGCATCTCGTAGTTCTGATAAGACATGTGATTTTTGCAGCTGAGTATGGGAAACCAGAAGAAAAATATGAAATAAGCAGCTTTATTTTATTCCCTAAAGGCTTCTACAAATCAAAAAAATGCATCGTATTTTACTGCCTGAAAAGCTTTAATCAAAAGAGGAAAACATTGCACTGACACCAGGGAGATTCTTTCCTTAGTGGGATAGATACTGAGCATAGCATCAGACTTCCAAAAATGTAAATGTGAGGGTCTTGATTCATATTTGGAAGAAAATAGCAATAGATTCTTTTGCTCATCCATTCAGAAGATCACTGATGGAGCTTCCTTCCACGTTAACAGGTGGAGGGTTGTAGCTTAATTCAGTAATTGTGCTAAGGGAGCCAGAAATATATGGTCTCCTCAGGCACATCATATACTTACAAGTGTTAATCAACTGAGATATGGTTACCTTAAAACATCTCAAATTATATCAGACCTCCAAGCACCTACCATCTTCTGGATGGTCTTGCTCTGTGCTTCATTATTTCATTGGGTTGACACAATGGAGAGATTGCCCTACCTCACCACCTAAATTGAGCCCTCTGCTGAGTCACTCTGTGTCCTACAGATGAAATTCCTAGGGAAGAGGGTGTATGAGCTACAGCATGGTAACAGTTGGGATCATGGTGCAAAAAAGGGGGAGAGCAAGTTAAAAAAAGAGAGAGAGATTGACTACTACTACCACCACTTACACAGTCTACTACAGTGTTTCTCAACCTTGGGAACTTTAAGAGGTGTGGACTTCAAGTCACAGAATTCCCAAGGCAGCATGCTGGCTGGGAAATCTGGGAGTTGAAGTCCACACCTCTTAAAGTTCCCAAGATTGAGAAACACTGGTCTACCAGATAGTCCTAATTAGATTTGGTTCTTTTGACTATTGGATCCTTTCCAAAAATCTTGGATAGTTAACAATGCCTTTGCAATTTATGCGCTGTTCCAAGTAACGCAACATTTTGTAATGGATGAGTTGAGTTTCTGCCCATTCCTATAGTGTCCAAGAGCTTTCCCAGGTATTTTCAGACAATCCCAAGCACCCCAATCACAACTGGCACCACTACAACTTTCTTTTTCCACATTTTGCTTCGTTCTATTTGAAGGTCTTTAATATTTCCCTATTATTTCAAGTCTTTCTCACTTCAGCTACTGCAGTCATTTATCCACACCTGTTTCTTTGTAACTGCAGTCATGTCTGGCTTATTATGGGCTAAATGTTTATCACTTTGTATTGAAGTCCCACAAGATCTCAATCTCTTTTTCTTGACCACTTTCTCAATATTGTGATTCCACCAATTGTTTGTGGCTTGTAAGTTATAATTTGCACAAATTATAATGATAATTATTTATAATAACCTCCTCCTCCTTTGTATTAGCCCAAGAGAGACCTAAAGAAAAATCATACAACCCTTTAAAACAATAATTCTGGATGTACAGCAAGGGTCAACGTTGGAAGCAATTTTTAAAAATCCCTAATATCCTTTTAAAAATGGAAAGGAAATGAAACGAAATCATAGGTTCAGTTTCAAAGGCATTTCACCACTAAGTGTAGAGGAGGCACCTAAGAGGCCCCAATGAGAATAAGTGACCAGTTCTAAGGGTCCAAACTCCCATGTTTTATTTGAAGATCAGTGCCTTTAAGAAAAGAAGGCAAATCCTACAGCATCCCTTGTATGACAAGCAAACCACTTGGCTGAAGCATGGAACATCTGTGTCTTCAAAGAAGGTGGGCGGAGGACAGCTGTGCTTTGACCTCTCAAATTGTCAAGAATACAGGTGGAAGTCTTTTGATTTCATCAAAATGGAGAAGAGTTCATACTCTTCCCTTGCCTGCCCAATTATGTTGCTTGAGAAAACTGGAAGGAAAGGGGAGGTGGAATGGTGACGGGGAGAATGGCAAAGGAGCTTACCCTATCATCAAAGGATGATGAATAATGATCAAGGTAATCACAGATGAAGTTCTGGGATGGTAAGAGTTTTTGAGTTGTGCCATCTGTAATCATCTAGGGGCCTTAGCTGGCAAAAGTATGTGCCTGAAGATCCAAGCAAGCGGTGAGAAAATAAGCAAGGATGGCTTTCTCTCGTAGTAATGAAGATGTCTATCCATTTCAGTTTATCCCGCTTCCTCATTTGTGCCAGCTATGGTTTCTCTTTATGTTCTCACTTCTACAAATATATTGTTTCATTCGTTCAACTTGGAGGGTTTTTTTTAAAAAGATTAGATTAAGAGTGTGTGCATTTTGCTGCACATTCCACCAAATAGATAGTTTTGTCTGTTATTTTGCAATGTTGCCGTTCCCCACCCCCACCGCAGATTGATTGATTCTGTGCCATCAAGTCGTTTTTGACTCCCAGCGACCACATAGAACTTTTCCATGACGATCTATCCCTAACCTGTTCTTTCAAGTCTCCCAACATCGCCATCGTAACTGTCAACCTTCCCAGGTAGACCAGACATGAAACTTGATGAGATGAGCTAATTCTACTTTACTGTAAGGCTACAGTAACAGAACCTTGCAAGTCTGAAAGTACAGTTCTCTCCAGCTGTGGGCTATGCTCTCTCTTACCTGACTGTTCCCCAGGCAGCACCTCTTTGCCCAGTCTCCCAAGCTCATTCTCACATGTAATTACAGGAACTGAATCCCTCCATCTTGCTGGTGGTCATCCTCCTTTTGTCTTTCATTCTATTTCCCAGTATTAGAGCCTTTTCCAGAGAGCTAGGTCTTCGCATAACGTGTCCAAAATAGAATGATTTGAGCCTGCTCATTTGTGCCTTACCTTTTTATTTTATTTTTATTTATCAGATCTGTCACTGCCCATCTCCTCTGAATGGAGGGACTCTGGGTGGTTTACAGCATAAAACAATAACTATACCATAAAATTCCAATATAAAATACAGGCTAAAACAATTTTAAAAACTACCAAATATAATAAAATCCTGATGGCTATAGTCTCATTCAATCCTTGTGTAGGAGGGGCACTTCAAGGCACTAGCCAGACCCAAGTATCATTATTCTCCTCCCTGTCCCAAGCCTGATGGCAGAGCCAGGTCTTCAATTCCCTCCGGAAGGCCAGGAGCAATGGGGCCAATCTCACCTCCAGGGGCAAGATGTTCTAAAGGGCGGGTGCCACTGCAGAGAAGGCCCGCTTCCTGGACCCCACCAGATGGAATTCTCTTGCAGACGGGGTCCGCAGCATGCCCTCTCTGCATGACTGGGTGGGACAGGCTGATGAAGCGGGGAAGAGGCGGTCCCTCAGGTAACCCGATCCCATGGCATGTAGGGCTTTAAAGGTGATAACCAACACCTTGAATTGGACCCAGAAGCAAACTGGTATCCACTGCAGCTTGCAAAGCAAAGGTGTTATATGTGCCCTTCTAGGGGCACCAAAAATAGCCTGCGCAGCCGCATTCTGGACCAGCTGAAGCTTCCGGATACTCTTCAAGGGTAGCCCCATGTACAGCGCATTGCAATTGTCTATATGGGAGATAACAAGGGCATGAGTGACTGTCCGAAGGGCCTCCAGATCCAGGAAAGGGCGTAACTGGTGCACAACACACAGCTGTGCAAAGGCCCTTCTGGCCACGGCTGCCACCTGCTCTTTCAGCAGGAGCCATGAGTCCACAAGGACCCCCAAATTACACACCGGATCTGTCTGGGGCAGTGCAACCCCATCCAGTTGAGGGAGAACTCTAGGTTGATGTGTTTGATGATCCATCGGTTTGTTTTCTTGGCTGTCCACGGTATTCTCAGACGCCTTCTCCAACACCAAAGTTCAAAGCTGCCAATACTCTTCCTATCCTGCAAATACTTACATGCTTTGGGGATCACCTCATGTTAGCTTTACAAATGTGTGTCAAATAATTCATAACTAAATCCCAAAGGATGGTATCTTGAGGAGGTTCAGTTGGTTCACTCAGAATGTAGACCAGACAAAACCTTTTAGAAGTGTGTGTGTGATACGAAGGAGTTTGAAAGAGTGTTTCATGACTCCTTCAACACAATATAAATTGTTCATGTACTGGATTGTGAAACGCTACTCAGTCTTAACCCAAGAGAAAGTTTTAAAGCTTTGACAAAGAAAATTAGATGCCAGGAAGAAGTTTTCTAACCAGCTATCTTTTTTTAATCCTTCCTTTGATGTTTGATTTTTTTAATATTTATGGCAGTGGTTATTGCTTTGTGTTTAACCACATAGCTGGAAAAGAACTCTACTGGGAATGTGACATACACACAATGGTCAATCTGGGAAAAACCTGGTTAGTGCAGAAAAGACAACAAACCAAAATTCCTCCTATGCTCATTTAAGCTGCTTTTTAAAGAGTTATTGTACAACCTTAGCAAAGTGGGGATTGGGTGGGAAGAGCCTGAATCAGCTGTTTATTAAGCAGCAGGGGCATCTGTTGAAGGGGGAGGGTTCAAAAAATCAAGATGGTGGCCACAGTCACAAAACTGAAGTCCTGTCCCTTTTCTACCTTCAGCAAAGGATCGTTACCTTCTCATGGTGCTGGAGCTTGAGCACTTCAATGATGCCATGAGCTAAACCATGAAGGGCCACCCAAGATGGGAAGGTCATGACAGAGAGGTCAGACTAATGCGATTCCTGGGGAAGGTAATGGCAACCCACCCCAGTATTCTTGCCATGAAAACTAAATGGATCAGTACAACCAGAGATATGTTGGTATACCATCGGAAGATGAGACCCCCAGGTCGGAAGAGGTGACAGACTCGTCCCTGGGGGAGCTGGGGGTGTTGACGACCGACAGGAAGCTCTGGCGTGGGCTGGTCCATGAAGTCACGAAGAGTTGGAAGCGACTGAACGAATAAACAACAACCCTTTTCTATGCCCAGGAAGTATTCAGTAGAGTAATAGATTAGAAGGAACTCACAAGCGCAAATGTAAATAAAGGTTTGCTTGAAACTTGACGCAGTGATGTGTCTATGCCTATAAAGATCAGAACTGGGCAGATAATGGTTTTCCCTGTGACACGCTATGGAAGTGAAAGCTGGATTTTGAAAAAGCAGGATAGGATGAGTGTCAGTGGTTCTGAACACTGGTGTTGGAGAAGGCTCCTGAGAATACCACAGATAGCCAGGAACACAAACAAATGGATCATACAACACATCAATCAGACCAGGCTCAGATTATCATATATTGGACATCGTATGCAAAGACCTAACTCCCTTGAGAAGTACATAATGCTGCAAAAGATGGAAGGAAAGAGAGGAAGAGGACAACCAGCAGAAAGGTGGATGGATTATATTACAGCGGGGATGGGTGCATCCTTCAGAGACCTAAAGGGCCAGGTTGGGGACAAAGCATCCTGAAGGTCTGTCTATGTCAGTGTTTCTCAACCTTGGCAACTTTAAGATGTGTAGACTTCAACTCCCAGAATTCCCCAGCCAACCATGCTGGCTGGAGAATTCTGGGAGTTGAAGTCCACACATCTTAAAGTTGTCAAGGTTGAGAAACACCGATCTACTGTATGTGATCACAAGACTTGACACAAAATTGATGGGACATAATCATTTGAAACCGAGTGCTACACATTTCTTATCCCCTGCTCTAAATTAATTCAGTCTTGACTCATTGTAACACTTCTTGCCCTAGCATTTGCCATCACATTAACACTTGGATGCGAGCTGGAAGGTGCAGAAACAGCCTGTGTTAGTTGCTACTGATCTCAATATGCTCATCATCAGGTTCAAATGACTCTAGCTTTTCCCAGCCTGATGACTCCAGATGTTTGGAAATCACAACTCTCAGAACCCTGAGAATTGTGGTCCTGACACAACTGGTGGTCAACAAGTTGAAGGAGGGCTGAAGTACAAGCCATGTTACACTTGCCTTTGCATCTAACATGCAAGAATCCTTTGACTGTATCAAGGCAGGGGTGGGATGGGATGATTTCTGATTTGTCAGCATCAGTGGGAGAATCTCCTCCTGGTTAAAATGAGAGCCATGTAGTTAGCACTGGAGAGAAGGACCTCAGTTTCTATGACAGGAAGGGCCCCCAAAACTCTATGCAGAGTCTCCAAAACTCTGGATCCATGTTCGGAACATGTGTCTCTTTGCCTCATTTTTTTTCCAGTGTACAAGGGCACCTATATATGTTTATTCTAGGCTCACACTGTTCAAAGGAACCAAATAATAAATTTTTGCAAGTTGGGGAATGTATTGATTGTCGGAAGTTCCCCCTTTTTGAGTTTTTATGACCCTTGGGTCCTAGAAGAACGGCATAGGATATATATGACACCAAGGTGTTCCTTTGGCTATATAAATGTCTGCTCTGGTGTCCTTCCCAAGTCAGAAGGATGAATTCCAGGGTTGTCTATCAGAATATATAAAGTGGATATAGAACTTTTATACTCCATGGATGTCCTACCTTTCTGGCCTCTGGGAAATTTCACTAAGGTCATCAACATTTTAAACCATCCAAACTCTCCTTGAGTTTCACATCACGTTCCATGGGGTAATGACTTAGAGATTACCAAAAGCCCTTTGAGAGTTTTTTTGTCTTTTGCTAATCTTATCAAGGTGTTTCAAGTTCCTGCAGAATTCCTCTAATTATACCCCTCTCAAACTGCTTCCTAATGACACAAGGGACATCAATACTTCCTTTCTCCTTGGCTTCTGCCTTACTGTATGGAGATGATCAAAACTTGGTGTGCAACTGATGAATTCCATTAAGGCACAGAATTTCAAGGTGCCTCTTATGTATGGCGCATGCATATTTCTCAAATGGAATCTGATGTTTCCCTAATATATTACGATGGGAGTTAATAAGATCAAATTATGTCTGATCATACTACATTAGGACATGTCACGTCAAATTAGTTACTTGAAGAGTTGTAGTGAGGCACGGAGGACAATTCCCCAAAACAAAAAAAAAGTTCCCTGAGCAAACAAGCAGACATAAAACTGGAAACTTCGGCATGATCAATTGAAGTCTCTACTTAACTTCTGGAGCATAATCATCTTCTGAACCTGCTGATTTCAGGAGCATCCCAGGCTTTGAAACTGGAGCTCTGTGGGCACTTGTTCCCCATTACTTCATCATTAGGGCTGCAGATAGGTATAGCAGTAACCCAACACCTTTACTCAGAAATGTTGCTTTTCTACAACATATTTAATGTGATTACTGAATTGACCCTTTTTTTTTTACCTTGACCATAAATAAACCACATGGCATGGATTTGCATCACCCACTAAATCTCAAAAATTTAATCAAGGTTAACACTAACCAAGCTTCTAGTGTTCTGTGCGTTCAGCCACTAGATCTTTAACTGACCCAATGAAAGATCTAGCATGTTATTTTGTGTGAACTTAGCTTGGTAGAAGCCAGCTTTCTATGTCCCATAATATAAGAAGCTGAGGTATTGGAGGTCATGAGAGAGGTGGATTAAGGATATTTAAATCACTTTTGCTTTGATGTAGGAAATTATTATTTGTTGCCTTGACTTGATCACTCTTTCTATAATGGGGGTTGAGATGGTTCTTTCCTATTCCAACCTTCCACCCAAAGTCTTTTAAATCACTTGTTGGCTGATCTTTTTAACTGGTGGTGGAGGATGCAATCTTCATTTTTATCTCTGGGACCTATGTTCCACCTTTGAACTATAGCGTTTCTCCTTCTTCTGCAGTACCATCCTGGTGGTACAGTTACTTGAAGGCATCTGTGTTTGGCCACTGGAAAGCCACTTAAAAAAAAATCTGATACCTTGCAAAAGCTGAAGCCCTAAGATCCTTGCTCAGGCTGCGCCAAAATATGTCCTGAAGTTTCTCAGATGTCTTCTTCTCCTGCAAAACAGTATTCTGTGTGGCTTGCTTGCTGGGTGCTTGAGAAATGATTCCATGGTTCTCTCCTGGTCTTTTGGAACTAACTAAAAACCATGGTGAAAGGTATTCTACTGCTGCTGCTGCTGCTGTTGTTGTTTTGTTATGCATCTGAAACATTTTTCCATCCCTCCAAATACTCCTTGGTTTTCTCTCCCTGAAAAACAGCCATTGGAAGAGTTCCCTCCTGATCACCACCCTTTGTCATGAGTGAGGATGGCGAGCAGGAAGGGGCTCCCATCCAGGCTGTAAAGCGCATGCATCGTACTGAGGAATTAGGTGGCCATTCCAAGAGACACAGATCGGGCCCGCCTTAGCCTTTGGGGTTTATATGTCTGGGTTTTTCCCACGCTGCTTCAGTTTGTTAGGATTCTCTGTTATGTCTCAGTAATAAAACACTAGAGACCTGTTCCTTGTCTCAGCGTGGTTCCTGGCTGTTAGGACAAATCCACACTGAAAATTCGCTTTGGACTGAAGTCAGTCTTCACTACATCCTCACCTTGCCTCACAGGTTCTTCAGTGATCAAAACAAATTAAAATAAAGCGGGTCTCATTATTATTTTCTATTTGTCTGTAATGTTTAATTGTTAATTGGGAGATCTCAATTCTCAAGAGAGGGATTAGAGGGATTCTGTTTAAATGGGGATTTTGTTTAAATGGAAAGGGGGACAAAATACTTACATTGTTAGTTGTGTTTGTTAATTTTTACTGGGCCCTGCTGATTAATAAGGTGAGCTGAGGATTTAGAGATGAGTTTATAGAAAATGGGGTGAAGTATGAAAGGGAGATGTATTTGGAGGTATCTTAAGAGACAGCGATAAGCTGTTAATGTTGAACATACTTGCTGGGGATGGAGGGGGAAGTTTTCTCTTCTTATATATATTTTTCCTTGGGGGGTGGGTTTTCCTCTGCACCTTCTTTATATTGGTTTTTTCTTTCTCTTTTTTTCCTCAGTGTATTTTTGTGTTAGGTTTTTGTATTAGTTTTATATGCTTTATATAATCCTTAATACAATTATTCTAAAATAAGGTGTGTTTCCTGATGACAAAAAAGGTTGCCCATCCCAGTGCGTCCCATCCTATTCAGAATGGTGAGATATTGATATAAACAATGATACAGTCTATGAAAGCTTGTATCATTGTAAAATCTGCACAGTTGGGATTTAAAAAGTATCCTCCCTCCCTCCCTCCCTCCCTCTCTCTAACAATTATGAAATGATTTGCACATATACCCAAATACTCAAAATCCTGACTTTACAAAAAGATACAGCTGCAGGTGAAAAGTTCTTTCCAAGACTGTCATAATGATAAAATATCCCAATTTCACATGAAGCTTTTATTTCCATTCAGGTTCGTGTTGTTTTAACCAAAAATATAAAAAACAAATCATCTATGGCATTTTCATCATCCTTCCCTGTCCTCCCTGTCCTCCCCCGTCCTCCCTATCCTCCCTTCCCCATCCTCCCGGTCCTCCCCTGTCCTCCCCTGTCCTCCCTTCCCCGTCCTCCCGGCCCTCCCCTGTCCTCCCTGTCCTCCCTTCCCCATCCTCCCAGTCCTCCCCATCCTCCCTTCCTGATCCTCCCCTGTCCTCCCAGTCCTCCCTTCCCTATCCTCCCCATCCTCCCTTCCCCGTCCTCCCGGCCCTCCCCCGTCCTCCCTGTCCTCCCTTCCCTATCCTCCCAGCCCTCCCCATCCTCCCTGTCCTCCCTTCCCCGTCCTCTCGGCCCTCCCCCGTCCTCCCTTCCCCATCCTCCCAGTCCTTCCCCGTCCTCCCGGTCCTCCCTTCCCCATCCTCCCGGCCCTCCCCCATCCTCCCGGTCCTCCCCTGTCCTCCCGGCCCTCCCTTCCCCGGCCTCCCGGCCCTCCCCCGTCCTCCCGGTCCTCCTTCCCCGTCCTCCCGGTCCTCCTTCCCCGTCCTCCCGGTCGCTGCTTCTGTTGTTGTTGTTGTTTTGTTATGCATCTGAAACATTTTTCCATCCCTCCAAATACTCCCTGGTTTTCTCTCCCTGAAAAACAGCCATTGGAAGAGTTCCCTCCTGATCACCACCCTTTGTCATGAGTGAGGATGGCGAGCAGGAAGGGGCTCCCATCCAGGCTGTAAAGCGCATGCGTAGTACTGAGGAATTAGGTGGCCATTCAAAGAGACACAGACCAGGCCCGCCTTAGTCTTTGGGGTTTATATGTCTGGGTTTTTCCCACGCTGCTTCAGTTTGTTAGGATTCTCTGTTATGTCTCAGTAATAAAACACTAGAGACCTATTCCTTGTCTCAGCGTGGTTCCTGGCTGTTAGGACATCAATCCTAACAAACTCCTACTCCCATCAAAAGAGGGAGGAACAAAGAATTTGAAGGGGAGACATTTCGAAATGTCTTCAGAAAACCAAGAAATTCGGCAAGCCATCCTCACTCATGACACCCTTGGTATTTAATATGAGTGGGGAAGCCAGGGAGGCTGCAGAGTTTCCTACATAAAGACAGGGATCAACATGCATTCAGAGGCATGTGCAAGCAGCGAGTATAATATCAAAAGGAAGAACTATGCATCATGATTCACAGGGCAGCTCTACCCTTTTGTACTGTAGCCGTGACTTTGCAGTCAGAGGTGGAATTTGTGTGACAACGTTATGACACATGCTTTGTCATTTCTCCCCCACGGATGACTCTGTATGCATTTCGTGAGTGGTGGGGCAAAGTCCTTATGGGTGAGCTATTTGAGGCCAGCATCAGCTCATCAGCTCATTTTATTGTGCTTTGACAAAAGCATCCTAGTGAAATAAACCCGAGCTAAACAGGAGCAGGGAAGTAGGTCTCACTCTCTCTTTTTAATACTTCCATCTGATGTGTGAAAAATCGTGCAGTTTTCCAGGCGGTTTTAGGAGAAAGGCCCACATGTTCGCTGAGATATAAAACTGTGTAATGTAACCCTAGAGATGTGCTTATGTAAATATTTATAGCAAATTCTTCCACAACCTTCTCCTTGGTAGGAAGTGCATAGTCCTGACCCATTAATTCTTCATTTAGAAGTGAGGAAGGGAAACCGAGACACGAAGAAAGAGGCAAGGAAGAAAACCATATGTGTGTCCATAGAGCGACAAAGAAAAGAAAAGCTGTAGACCTCTCAATTAAGTGTCAGCGTGCATTAAAGTTTAATGAGCAAAACGTTCTAATATCTTTCCAGGACACAGCTACCCATGAACTGTTGGCTGTGGATACTTGAGGGTAAATACACAAAGCATGTGAAGGTTGTGTGAAGTGCACTGTCTTGCAACCTCCTTGGAACATCTTCTGGATGCTTTATGGAGTCAGCTGATGCTGAACAAAATTAGATTCCATGACTCTTCTCCACCAAAAGAAGCAAAGTCAGAGGCAGGTAAAAAATCTTTGAGTGGATCAAGAAAAACTGTCAATATTCTGGGGTGAAGTTGGTTGGAATGGGCAACGGTATGTGGGAAAGACCTTGGGAGATGGGGCGAAGAGATGCTGTCTTGGGAACAGTCAGATAAGAGAGGGCACAGCCCACAGCTGCACAATGGGTGGAGGAAGCAACTCAGAAGGGACCCTCCCTAGTTTCTTTGGCTGTAAAGGGGATGGGGGAGAGATGCTGCCAAAGGAATGGTCAGATAAGAGAGGGCACAGCCCACAGCTGCACAATGGGTGGAGAAAGAGGCTCAGAAGGGACCCTCCCTAGTTTCCTGGGCTGTAAAGGAGATGGCAAGAGAATTGTACTCTCAGACTTGCAAGATTCTGTTAATGTAGCCTTACAATAAAGGAGAATTAGCGCATCTGGTTGTGTTTCCTGTCGGGTCTACCTGGGAAGGCTGACAGAATGTTAAGGTAGTGGCCAGAGGGCCTTGCTTTCTATACCTCCCATTACGTCTCATTTTTTAAGTCTAGAGCAAGCTGATAACATTTGGAAGTGGCTCAGGCAGACACCTCCCTCATTTACAGGTGTATAAGAAGGGGGAGGAGGTACAACAGACTTGCAAGATTCGGTTATTCTAGCCAATCTCAATAAAAGTGGTTTTAGTGTTCCTGCGGCATTGATTTCCTGATATGGTTTACCTCGTGGGGCTGACATACATGTTGCTCATTCCTGGCTTGGAACCATCATTTACCAGAGAGTAATGGCAGCAAACAGCAAGTATCCATTGGAAATGAGGCCAGTTGGAGAATTTCCCAGAATTCCCTTGCCTGCATGGCTTTTGGCATCCTTGCTATAGATTGGCCACCCGCTTCATAGCCTGCTATCAATCCCATATTAAATAAAGCCTATTTTTCTGGTTCTAATCACTGCCTTGTCTTGCAGTTTATAGCAAACATAAAGCTCCCTGTAGCATAATTTCCTCCTTCTATCTTCTCCCTGCCATTGTTGTGCTCTCTTGGTTTCTCGTCATCATCTTGAAATAATTCCTTCTTCAGCATCAAATATGATCTTGTTGTAAATGTAGGTTTCTTCTGGAAAGCTGTCCCTCAGGATTGTTAATTAAAACATCTCAGTGAATAGATTGGACCAACCTGAAAATGCATTGTAGGAACAGAGAATGCATCAATGAGAGTCTCTTCTAAATGCTCATTGTCATTGTGCTGGAACGGAAAAAGTATTAAACACACGGGGTGCAATCGTGTTTTCTATGCATTTAATTCATTTAAGGCTGAAGTGCCTCGGAGAGGAGTGAAACGAAGGACATTCATACATCACATAACCAAGAGCCTTGGTCTCCCTACCAGATTGGGAATTGTACCCAGAGCATTCTCCTCACTCTCTCACACATCAAATCAAGTCTAATGGATGCCCACAGTCTACATGGGGCTGTCCTTGGAGACCACTCAGAAGCTCCTGCTGATCCAAGCTCCTGCTGTCATTTGCAAGCTGCATTGGTTGTGAGTTGGCTTCTGGATTCAGTTCCAGGTACTGGTTCCTACCTATAAAGCACTTCATGGCTTAGAACCTGGCTATCTGAGGGACTGCCTGTCTCTGATAGTTTCTGCCTGTCCAGTAAGATCGAGCAGAGTGAGTCCATGTCACATATTGGGACCTAGGAAGAACACCTGCCCTCTGGAATATTATCCCCCTAGAAATCCATAGGGCTTCTAACCTGTTGATATTCCAGAAGTCCCTAAAACTTGGCTGTTCCTCCAGGCCTTGATGTAGAGTGGTTGTTGAGCCTCTGGCATTTTTTCATTATGTATGTATATATGTATATATGTATCTGTCTGTCTATCCATAAATGATTACACACACACACACACACACACACACAATTTTATTGTTCTTTACTTCTTTTAAGCAGTCCAGAATCATTTGGAGTCAGGTGGCCTCTTGAATGAATGAATGAATGAATGAACTAGAAGAAACGCAGGAGACAATTTCAGGCCAGCCTTAATTCAAGTCACTGTCTAGAGAGATAGACATGTCCAGGGGCCATTCAATTAATGGAATACTTTCCAGTGGAGCCTTCCAATACAATATTGCCTCTGTGGATGTATTCACTAAGTGCAGTCTTTCGACATCTGGATCAGCATTCACCATTCCTGGGGAGAGGTTTCTTACCAATGGTCATCATTAATCTAGAAGTCTGGGTTGCAATACTTCAGCTACAGATTGTCTCAATTTTTTTTTCCTCTCCGTTCAACAGCCACTTGATAAACAACATGCTTGCAAGGAGCATCTGCATGGGGTAAGAACATCAGCACAGACTTGCTTGGATTATGGTAACTGTCTTTTCCCATCCAGACCTTAAAGGGATCTTTCTGGACAACTCACAAATCATTCCCTGTTTAGCCATTTTGTGGAAAACTGCCAAGTGCTCTCACAATTAATGCCAATCATTCTGTAGGCTTGATATGATGTGAGCATCTGTCCTCAGGCAACTCGATCACTCCAGGCTCCTCCGTAAGTAGAAAAGATATATTAACGATGGACGGCATCTGGAAACATGAAAGGAAGCTGGTCAACTTTGCCCAAGGGATGGTTAATATTCTGTTCTTTCCACGGTCCATGAGATCATCCATGTGAATAATTTTGAGCCTTCTGAAGTTCTTGCAGTTGTTGTCTGGTCCTGGATGTCAGGCTTGAAGGGTGTTGATCCAGTAGAGTCCATCCAGAGGATGGAATGACACGGATGGCGTGAGGGCTGGTAACCAAGTCAGATAGAGTACAGCAGAAAAAAAAAACTAGATTGAACCACTGAGGCTGGCATTTTAATCCCACCATAGTGGTTTGGTGCATCTCACTGTGGAGGTGATAGCCCTTCTGAGAGGTATGTCCACTCTAGTGGTGTCAGAGAAAGTCTTTGTAGTTTAAGTAATTAGAGGTCCTGCTCAACAGAATCAACAGGAAGCCCTTGAAATGCCTTTATGGGGTGGCCTCATGTCCAGCTTTACAGAGGATGGTCCTCTATTTCAGAGTCATTTCAGTAGCAGCCAAGAGAATGAATCTTGAACTTCCAGGCTGATTGGCTTCCTATTATAACATGACAAAACCTGGAGACATCCTCTCTGGGAGTCAAACTGATTGCGATCAAGGGCTGAACAGAAAAGCTTAAGCTCAACTCAGCTTCAGTTGAGCTTAAACTTTTCTGTTCAGCCCTCAATGGCAATCAGTTTGACTCCCAGAGAGGATGTCTCCAGGTTTTGTCAATAGGAAACCATATGAAGTTGGAGCATAGAACGAATTTTAATCTCATTTGCATCTGATCTGAAATGAACTCAGATTAATTTCATTGTACATGATGCTCTGTACAGGGTGAGTCCAGGGACCCTCAGCTGTCACAAATCTGTCACCAGGTTTGGGCAGGAAGACTCAGCAGGATTCCTAAAAAGTGAGTCACATGGACACCAAATTGTGCTACCTTCTTGTTTGACGCTGCAGCCTGGAGTGCATCAGCAAGCTGTGCTGGTTCAAAATGCAGGTCACTTCTTGGGGCCGAACCAGTTTAGATGTTCTTCACCTCTCCTCCACAGTTCCCCACTTGTCATCTTACACTTCACATCCCGTCACTTTTTCTGCTGCTCCTCTTAGCTCTAGAGCGGAGATACCGCAGCAGAGAAATCTAGTTCTGGGCATTTCAAAGCCAGAAGCCCAGTACCTGTCAGGAGCCACGGAAGAATATTCTGTTGTGAAATTGCAATGTATAGGTTAACGCTCCCAGTTTTCATCCAAGTTGATGAAAGAGAATGGGCTTTTGAAATGTCTTTCCAAGAGGATTGTCAGTAAAATTCCCCTGGGTGGAATAGAGTGCTCTTGCATTTGCTCGGTGACAAGGGAAATCATCCATCCAATTCCAGTGATATCATCCATCCAATTTCTCTGCCTACAAACTTTGAAAGGCCATTTAGGCTTAGCTCCAGTTCTTGTGGTCCGTCTCTCACTGTCACTATTGCTCTTTACTTTTCAGAACCCAAGGGGGTAGGGGATCATCCAGGAGAGCTTTCAAAAGACAACCATCCACATCATCCCTGCCTCATTTCTGCACATCAAGCTGGGGGGTCTGGCACTGCTACCAGGGCTGGATGTGAAATTGGCAATCCTATTTCAAAGCTTCCTTCTCTTCTTGGGCCCTCCACCATGTACTCAGTTGTAGACTTTGATGGTTGATACTCCCTTCAACACCTGCTAGACTTTGAATGTCAACATCCATTCATACAGCCCAGCGTTTGTCTGGGTTCTAGGAAAGGAAGGGTCCCTGAAGCTCTTTCCTCTCCACTGAATCATGCAACTGCTATAACTCCACATTGTGCTGCGTACACTTGGACAGCAACCTACCAATTTTACGACTATTTTAAGAGCAAATTGACATTTCCCCCAGTGTATATATAGTCCAATGTTTCCTGAGTAGCTTACATGATGAATGTGATTTGATGGAGCTGCCTTTCTGATTCTTGGCTTCTCATCTTGAAGCAGCGCTTGTTGCATTCAGCCTTTAATGCATTCATTTATATTCTGAACAAAGATCCTAGAGTTATCCTATCATCAGAAATTCTTCAGCACTTGATATCTTTTTTTTCCCCCACTGCTTCTATCATGTAGAGTATTATTTCAATGAGATGAAGGAGGGGGGGGGGGAGGTGGAGAATGGTCTTCCTTCTTGTATTTATCCTCATCCCATTCCTTCTTCTGCTTTACAGCAGAAAACTCCATAACAGAGAAGAGAAAAAAGGCACTGCATGGCAGATCAAACTAGGGCAAAGGTTTGCAAATGGTAACCTGAGACCCTCCAAGTTGGATGGAATTGGGGCATCCACATAAAAATATCCTGCTTGAGCTCAAGATGCATTGCTGGGCAAGTCTGTATCAGGGACAGCTACAGTAGTACTAAAGAGATGGGGGATTGAGATAGGAATGGAAGGAATTCTCAGTCTACAACCCATTTTAAGAACCTAGCCAGCCTTTCATTAGATCTGTATTGACTCAAAATAAATCATAACATTTCTTCCTTTTTCCAGATTTTGATTCGTTGCCTTTTCCAAGACTGATGCTTGGAAGTCCACCCGCCTGTAACACCTTCCATCTTGTTTCTGAGATCATGGAAGATCATCTTGTTTTGGGAAAAAAAGAGACTAACCAATGTGATGGTGGTCTTCTTCTTGCTCAAAATTGGGGAGAAAGAGGGCGACCAAACACAGAAAGGATGAGCAGATGCCAACAGAGTCTGGAAAGCTTCCCCCAATTCTGAAGGACACACTGTTGATTTGACATAAATCTTTATGTCGACTCAGAATTCTGGTCCTCTTACCATTTTTCATCACTGCTGCCAGCACCTCTGTGTTTTCAAAAGCCTGTCCACCTCCTCATCTGGAAATGTGACAAAGTCCACCCAGGCTAAAAAAAACCAAGAAAATAAGCCTGGGCACAAATCCAGGCATCAGGGGCAAAAAAGGTTGGAAGGACTTCTCCTCAAGAATGATTATTTTTTACCCAGTGATCTTGGGAAGAACATAAAAAGGGATATGACTATGAAAGGCCAGCATAACAGGTTTTGCAGAATTTTCACAGCAGTTGGTAGCCAGCCCTTCCCTCCCCCCCTCCCAGCAAACAATTTGCATTTCTTGTCACATACAACTGTCCCTACCACATGCAGTTTCTAGGGAGCTTTTCTTCCACGTCATTATTCCTTATACAGCCATTTGGCGTGCGTGTTTTGAGCGGAGCTGCAAAATTTAGAATGGTGCGCAATCTGGAGGATAACTGTTCCCATTTGTGGCTTACAATCAGGGCAACTTATTTAATCACGCAGCCCAAACAAAAGTCTCCCACATTCTTAACAAGCTTTTTTAAAAAACCAAACAGGTTGCACGTGAAATAAGGTAAGTGGCAAGATATACCTCTTGATCGGCACCAAAAGGAAGGGTCCTTGTACGGAAGTCCTCGCTGTTGCACACAGGAACAAAAGCTACCAACTTCTACCTAATCAGGGGTGAAATTAGATTTGAGTAATGCATGATACCCTCTGTTTCTGTCTGTATGAATTTGATATCTCCCAATGTCTGGATTGGTACTTGAAAATGCAAATGGAAAACACTTGTGAGTTCTATTTGCAAATGCAGTGATGGCCACAAATCTTTCTTACAAGTTGCACCCAGCTCTTCTGCATTTTTTTTCCTTTTCCTTTTATGCTGACAGGTCTTGCCCAGCTACTGCCCCCAGGGTGAGTTATTAACAGGAACATTTAAGCACAGCCGAAGTAACAAATACCTGAATATTTCAGTTTTCCCCTTCTTCCAAGGGTTATATCAGAAAAAGAATCTGACTTGATTTTTCATAATCTCGGGAGTTCAGTCTGTCTTGCTAAATTTTGGGGTGAATACCCTCCAGCTATCCCGCATCATCTTGGCTTGCTCATAACCTGTTTCCCTACCCCAGGGGTAATTAAACTGACAATGCAATAACTCATGGGGAACCTACATTTCCCAAGGATTAATGAAAAAGGACTAGTACCTTCCAAAAGAGGAACTGCCTCATTTTCCATCTCTGTAGCAAAAACACTGTTATTTTAGCTACCTAAGCACTGGTGTAGAGGGAGCTGTTTGGCAAGCCTGCGGGTCTTTTCATTTGTTAGCAATGTTGCAAGTGCATTGTCGGACAAAAACTGGCAAACGGGGTAACCCTAGAGACCAACAATGAACTGGCCAAAAATACAGCCTCTGGAGAACTAAGGTTGCCCATGGAGAAGTTTCCAGGCAGAATTGGAGACCACTTCATGAGACATCAGAGACTCTGGAGCCCAAGTTATTGAAGACTGCTGAACCATCAACTCTACAGCAGGTTAGCGTACACTGTCCAAATTGCTCATTTGCAACTCCCAGTATCACCTGTCTTGGTCCATGCTCATTGAGCGTATCTGACACTGCAATTCAACAACTTCTCTAGAGTTGTAGTTTCCTTGACTTTCGCCAAGTAAACCCTTGAACTTAGCTGGAGTGATGAGACAATCCATCCGCCATAAACAACACCATGAGGGGAGGAAGGGAAGGAAGGAAAGAAGGAAAGAAGGAAGGAATCTAGCTATATGTATTCAAGGGAGGGAGGGGGGAAGGGAAGGGAAGGGAAGGGAAGGGAAGGGAAGGGAAGGGAAGGGAAGGGAAGGGAAGGGAAGGGAAGGGAAGGGCTCCTGCTGCAGAGCTACAAAAAGCTTCAGTCTGGCCACAGGCTTACTGAACCGAGTTGCCCCTGTGGATCTCTCCAGGGTGCTGAACCACCCTGCCATTGGTTTCTCAGGGCCAAGAAAGGATTGTGGTGTGACTCATTCACATCCAGCTAGTTGTGGATCAGAATTGGTTCCTTGCAGATAGAGAGCTGACATTTTCTCACCTGTAAAAGTGGAACTGGATCTATGTGCCATTAAAAACAGTGAGTGCTCTGCAGAGAACAGCACAGCCACGAGAAGGCTAAAACAAGGGATAAAGGGAGGTGGACATAGAAGGTTTATGAGCTAAGCAAATTGCATCACCTTCATCCTCCTCATCCTCATCCTCCTCACAGCAGAAGCAGCAGCCTTACAGCCTCCTTCCTTTCTTTTAAAACTGCAAAATGAAAAAGAAGGAAGCTCTAACATGGTTACAGCTACCTCTGGTATAAAATGCTTCATAAAAGGGACTCTTGTGTGATGAGCCAGAGCTAGGAGTGGGCAATCTGCAGCATTTGAGTACATCCATGCACTTCTCAGCTTCCTTTTTATAGCCCCTTGAAGCCCCCTCTGATTATCATCATCAGGGTGAACACCGAAAGTACAGTATCCTGCTATTTTGATGTCAGAAATACACAACAGCTCTAGTGTAAGCAAAAAAAATTATTGTTTTAAGTGCCTCAGTTATTCTCCTTTTCCAAATCCAGAGGGAAATGGTAATTTCTGCCCCAACTATATGTCAGATTCTGTACGGAGACCCCCTCTGAAAACCATTAAGTGCAGCCAACGACTGCTAAACTTTGCCCAACTTTGTGATAGTCTCCTAAAGTAGTCTAAAGTGTTCCAAAGAGTACCAGAATTTGCCCTTAATTAATAATAAAGGCTACAGGATCCCCACATTCACCAAAATGGGACTTTCGAGGCCAGCTCCAGTTAGCTATTTTCATCAAGGAGGACGGAGGGTTCTAAGGAAATGTGAAGTCCCCTTCCAGATTGTCTGGTAATTTGACATAGCCAAACAGGTCCATCACATCTGTAGCTTCAATGAACGTTTTAAGAGGAATCTGAGTAACCCTTTCAAGACAGTTCACTTGATAGTTTGTAGAGTTGTCACTCCTCCTATTTTAGTCCTACTCTTGTGCCTTGAGCAGGAATTGAATGTGCAGACATTTGGCTGGCAAAGGTCTTTCCACCCATTTGTCTTTAGGGTACCTTAGCCATGTGTTCTAATTTATGGGAGGCTATCCAAGGACATCTTCAAAATAAAGAAGCACAAAGTTCACAGTTCTTCTGAACTGAAAGGTTACTGGGAACGCATCTCAACAGTCCTTATAAAAGTGTTGGCAGTTGGTTGTTATGATTTGGAAGGCCAACAAAAGAAATGTGGTTCGTGAGAATAAACTTCCCCAGAATGCATCACCTCTCAATACATGGATTTGTACTCCATCCAAAATTTGGGTTTATCTCTGCCTAAAGTCTGTATTTCCATTTTATAGGATTTCTGAATTAGAGCAGACTTTTCATAGTACACACAGAATTTATTGTAGCTCATGATCTTATTATGTGATTTATACTGTGCTGACCACAGTTCCTGATATTTACACTTTGCTTAGAGTTTAGAAATAGTTTTCAGACTTTTAAAAAATATGTAGTTATTCACGTGGAAGGCAAAAGGAAGAGGGTCTGACCAAGGGCAAGACGGATGGATAATATTCTAGATGTGACAGACTCGACCTTGGGGGAGTTGGGAGTGGTGATGACCAACAGGAAGCTCTGGTGTGGGCTGGTCCATGAAGTCACGATGAGTCGGAAGTGACTGGATGAATAAACAACAATCCTAAATCGGGGAAATCCAGGGTGTAGCTGGGACAGCTTAATCTGGAGAAAGCCGATGCCAATCAGACCATCAAGACAGAATTTAGGAAGAGTAGAAAAGTGGAGGATGGAGACTGTGTTGAGGAGATCTAATGAGGACATCTACCTCTTCTTTTGGAGAAAACAGGTTGATAATGGTGATGACCAACAGGAAGCTCTGGCGTGGGCTGGTCCATGAAGTCACAAAGAGTTGGAAGTGACTGAACGAATAAACAACAAATAGTTATTCACAATGAATGATACACTAAAAATTATAAACTCTCTATTTGTAAATCCCTTATTTATTCATTAGTATCCTACATTTTATCTCTTTTTGTTATTTTTCCTTCCTTGTTTATATTTCTCTAATAGGTTTAATAATGTAAAAAAAAACTTTAAATGCATCATATAGTATGTGTTCCTACAGCCCAGAAAGGTTACTAGATGAACATTCTCCAGGTCAGAGTGAGATGAAGAGACACTTAGAATCAGGTTGCAATGATGGCTGTCAGAAAAGGTGCTACTGTACTTGAGAAGCAAGGAGCAAAACACCCTGCCAAGGATGGTGGTAGGACATCTGATTCTGGACAAGGTGCAGAGACATGCAGATCAGCCAACATTCAATTCAGTTTTGTGATTTGATTTGATTTGAATATTGAGAGAGTCAAATCAATTTGATTCCCATCATCAAATCAAAGCAATCTGCTTTGAAGCACTGATTATGTGAGCATATCTGTGTGTGAATATATGTCCCCTGGATTTCCAGACTTATGCCAAGGCTCTCAATTCCATTGGAAACATTGAATCAAGGCTGTAATTCAGTTTGAAGGTGTGATTCAATCAAATCTGAAGATTTGACTGAATCCTCACTTCCAAGGCTTTGTATAGCTCTGTTGAATGTCCCTTGGTTTGGTAGTCCATAAGATTCTTTTTTAACTTCTTAATTGCAGAAGTTTTGTAAGAATTCTGATCCTCCATGCTGCACTTTTCCGGGTGAAAGGGATACATTAGAGGTGGGGATGGGTCTGATTCCACAGGGAGAACCCAAACCTAAATGCAATAAAGTTCAGAATGACAGAAGTGCTTGGAATAGAAACAACCAAACAGTCACATCTCCAGCCTCAATTTCCCTCTGATTAACCATTTGTCTGTATTTTTATTTTGAGGTTTGTGGGGTGGGGGGGAGATGTGCAGTCTCCAATCACCGAGTCTTGTTTTGCTTCATGGAACCCCCCTCCAGTTGGAATACATGTGAGGTTGAAAAGAAATTGGAAAATGAACTTGGCGACCTATCTGAGCTAAATGATTAATTGCTTTGAGTTTGCAGCCACAATTATACTGGAGTGTGCATCTTAGGTGATGCTAATTAGGGTTCTTATTCTTTGGGATGTCAACATCCTACTGGGCACAAGAGTCCCCCTGAAATGGTTTGGGAGTGGGGCTGCAGAGAACACCACCTTTGTTTATTATACACAGTGTCAAGTGGTCTGTAATTAGCCTTAAAGAAGCCGAGAAGGAAACGCCATTGCTAGTGAAGCAGGAATAGCTGTGGCTGAAATTCTGAGGAGGACCCAGAGTGGGTGGATTGGAGGAGATGTTTGTGTTGCTATGGAGATGGTTTTCTACCTCTAACCCAGCCATATCTAATTCCAAGCAGGGATTGTAGACTGTCAGGATTAATACAGAACAGGGACCCTGGCTCTTCTGCAGAGAAACCTCTGGCAGGTAGATATTTGCCCATCAGCATGATGAGCTTACAAGGTGAATTTGAAGGCGCTTGATGGTGTTTCATGATGAAAAGTTGGGAGAGGCCCATAGCTAGGAATAAACCACCCGTTTCAGTTTCTCTCTCATTTCTGATTGATTCAGTCTTCAGGCTGGTCCCTTTGCCACATCTGAGCTTTATTTTTTTTAAAAAATCACAAAAATCCCTCTGTTTTTGTGCACCTTCCCCTCAGGCACCCATTTTTTGTATTCAGTTTTGCCTAATAAAATGTACTGCAGGACTTTGCTCTTGTGAAGGTGTGGAATTTGATTTTGCAAAGTAAGAATTTGGGGTTGTACTGTATGTGCAAACTTGCATGAGCTTACATTAAGATGTGAACCCAATAAATTTCTCCTTACTGTCTACATAGCATCAAAATATGATGGGAATGTCAGAGGAAGGGGGTCTTTTTAATGTCTTTGTGTGTTTAAATTAACATTTATTCTCTGCTGTTGATTTTTTTCCCTCTCTTTTTCTATCTTTGGCATACAGTATGTCTCAGCTTGAACTCTTTGGTCTGATCTCCTGATTTTGATTTCCAACTCAACTCTGAATTCCTGAGAATTCACTCCTGACAGTAATGTCACTTTCCAGATGCTTGACATCTGGTTTTGCAGCCCTAGATTACACAAAGATTAGCCTAAATGAAAACAGCTGTAGGGTTTACTTGGCCCTTGATAATGGGCTGAAAAGTGTCTAAACTAGGCAGAAATGGGTCTCTTGATTTTTCTTGAGCTTACCAGCTAATTTGAAGATGGGTAGATTTTTCCTCAGTTGACCTGGAGGAGGAGGAGGAGGAGGTACTAGAAAGGAAGGGATGGGATTAAAAAGTTGACTTCTGTTGCCCATGAAGCTGAACATCAAATCACAATTGGGGACTCCAAGTTGTGTACTTTGGAAAGCTCTGGCTGGGCTGATGAAACTGAAAGGTTGAAGCAGTGCTGGGAAATGTCAACACAGAGGATCAACTCATATCAGGCCTGCCACCAAAGCAGTGTAGGAAACCACTTGAAATTCTCAAGCACCAGCTGTTGCAGGATCTGGTGAGTTCCAATGATGTAATGTAGAAAAACTGAATGCTGTTTGCTTTGGGGTGGGTAGGGGAAAGAGAAGAAAATTTAGTTTCCAAAAACAAGGCCAAGTTCAACCAGGGGGCAGAGAAAATAAAAAGTAATTGTCCAGGGGTAGAAATATGTAATATAATTGAAAATTTGAGGTATGCCTTTAATTCTGATTAAATAAAAATAAAAGTGCCATTTTAGACAAGCCTATGTACAGTAGAAATAAGTCATAATATCATGGCCAAAAGGCTTTTTCTGAGGATACCATGTTCCCTTTATAGCATATGAATGAATGAATGAATGAATGAATGAATGACATTTCTTTATATATAGCGTTTCTTACCATCAAAGATGCATAATAGGTGTCATTATCCAATGAACAATAAGGAGGCTGAGGAGGCGCTTTAATGCAATGAAGGAAGCAGCCCAATTTTGGCTTATTTTCTAAACATGGTTTAATGAGCTGGGTGAGCTAGAAGTGTGGAAAGATCTTATTTGGAGATACATTTCTAAGGTGAATTGATTGAAACTCCAAGCTGATTTGAATCAAATCAAGTTGGACACTTCCAAATAGATCTGGACCAATTTGGGATGACTGTTTCACATACATACCTCTCAAATTGTACCAAACTGAACTGGTCTGATTTGGATGAGTCAATCCGAATGAACAGCTCAGATTAAGCTGATGATCTGAACTGAATCAACAATTTCAGCTGGGAGGAGACCAATTTGCTCACTTGTCCTGTGAAATAGGTTAATGTCTACTTTGTCCTTTTGTTCCTTAATGTGGAATTAGTTTCCACTGTGGGCATTTGAAGGTGTAGGACCCTTGTTCATGGAATATGCTCAAGTTTTCACATATATCTCTCTCCTAATGCTCTTTATAAGTAGGAATGCAAATTTAGAAAGACAGTGACGTGACTGCCTAGCCAGTCTTCTATCCTGATATTGATCATAGATTATCATCTTCCAGCTCCCACCATTTCTCTCTCTGTAAAAGCAAACACATTCCTGAGTTGAGTTGACTCCTGGTGATTGGATCCATACAATTTTCTGAGCAGCAACACAAAATGGTTCTGCCTTCTCCCAGGATATTTTCAACTTCCCATTTGGCCAATGACCCTGGGTTTCTCAGGCAGTGACCCACACAAGTACTCACGAAGCCTGACTCTGCTTAGCTTTGAAGATCAATCAAGATACCATCACCTGGCTCCTGAAAAGAGAGCTGTATTTTAATTTTTAATTTTAATAATTTTTAATTTTAATAATTTTTAATTTTAATCATTTTAATCATTTTTAATTTATGTGATTTTTTGTCTTTCTGATATTTCTGACCAGGAGCTTCTCAATGTGGCTATTGTAAACTAGAGCAGGTGATATTTTTGCATGCTTACAAGCCCTTTTGAGGGAACCCTTCAGAAAATGACTCAATAAAATTCAATCCTCTGCTGCCTTTTTTTTTTTAAAGGTTGACTTTGGTTCCTGCTTTAAAAACAAAGAAAGCCTGCCCTGTGTATTCCTTAATAGCTAATTCTGATTTATTGTGCATTGGTGTTTTGGGTTACATTTATACCTGTCACTCCAAGGACCATCTGCTAAAAAGCATCAGTGCATTGCTGGGCTGTGCAATAAGAAAGCCGCAACCGAAAACATTTTCTCACAGCTGAACTGGGTACGGCGTGCATATTTCTCTGGCTACCTGATACCTTGATGTAACATATTTCTTCAACAGTGTGAAGTCTGCAGGCAGCTGTCTTGTTCTCCATAGCAACTATGCAAATTCAAGGATTTTTTCTTCTTCATTCATTCAGAAACCATCCAAAATCAATGCAGAAATTGGGAGCAGCTGACCCGACCAATTTCTCCTGCATGCTCTTCTGCAGCCCTATTTTCCTCTCTATGAGAAGTGGGCAAGGATGTATCCCCAGCAGATCATGCCTACAAATTCAGCTGGGTATTTGCAGTTTTCAGGGCAAAGCGTACATTAGCTTGATGTCACCCCAGAGGAAATTGGAAGAATCATCTATAACACACCAGCCCCACCTCTGTGCCTTTGGGAAAATATAAATAATGCATCTATCACCATCTCCCTCCCTCTTAGAAGGCCCTGCCAGCAGAATCCCAAATCTAAGCAGGTTGGTAGCACAAAGCTCTTTAGAAATTAAGTTTCACAATCATCTAATCTTATCTCCACAAGTCCCAAAGATAAACTAAACAGCAGACATTGTAGTAATTTAATCCTAACCAGTGTAACTGTGTTTCAAGGTCAGACTCACCTACAGCTACTCACTCACACAGGCCATTTCCTAGCATTAACAAGACAGAGCGGGCAAGCTTTGAAGAAATTATCTTTCCTTCTTCCATTAGAGTAGGAAATTTGAATGCTATTCGTTGCTTTTTTTAAAAAAAGAGTGCTTTGTTTTATGGGGTTTTGATATGATTCATAATAGGATAATCTTTCATAGGCAAGGAACAGCGGATGCACACCAATATTAGGTCTGCGTGAAATGGCTTGGATTCATCAACACGAGGTAGTCCACATGGTGGGATGAAGTTCTCCTTACAGAGGTGACACAGTTTGACTGTCCTTGTTGACTTGAAACCTTGGTTGATGGTTCCAATAGTGTAATGGTATGTGGGAAAGGAGGGACGTGGTGGCGCTGCGGGTTAAACCGCTGAGCTGCCGATCGGAAGGTCGGCGGATCGAAACCGCGCGGCGGGGTGAGCTCCTGTGGCTAGTCCCAGCTCCTGCTCACCTAGCAGTTCGAAAACATGCAAATGTGAGTAGATCAATAGGTACCGCTTCGGCGGGCAGGTAACGGCGTTCCGAGTCGTCATGCTGGCCACATGACCACGGAAGTGTCTTCGGACAAACGCCGGCTCTTCGGCTTTGAAACGGAGATGAGCACCGCCCCCTAGAGTCGGACACGACTGGACTTTACGTCAAGGGAAACCTTTACCTTTACCTATGTGGGAAAGACCTTGGGAGACTAGGCCCAGAGATGCTGCCTAGGGAACAGTCAGATAAGAGAGGGCTTAGCCCACAGCTGGAGAGTGGGTGGGGCAAGAGGCTCAGAAGGGACCCTCCCTAGTTTCTTGGGCTGTAAAGGAGATGGTGGGAGATCTCTACTTTCAGACTTGCGAGATTCTGTCAATGTAGCCTAAGAATAAAGTAGAAGTAGCTCATCTGGTCGTGTTTCCTGTCTGGTTTACCTGGGACAGCTGAAAAATAGCTGGAGGAAATACATCAAAAGGGCAGGCGACCTCTTCCAACATTTCCAGGAGCTCATGAAACTGGCTGAGTAGACATCAGATGTCAGGAAGGGGAGCAGCATTGGCCATTCTTTAGTTTTAGGCTAAGAACACTGTTAGTGCACCTAGACAGGCCTACCCATGAAACAAATCTAGCGATTTCATAACCTCTGGCCTCTCTTTGAGCCCGAATGGGCAGGGGTTCCCCAAGGCCTGGAAAATATTTCAAGGGCTCCTCCAGAGTCAAAAGGTTGAGAAAGGCTGACACAATGTTTATATCAATCCCCTTTCATAAACCTCTCAGAAAACTCCCCATATCCTACTTCGCAGGCAGAAACACAGGTGTCTACACTTTCATAGTCCGGTTTTGAAGAGATGCTTCACTCAAACCCTCCCTTCTACAAAACCCTTCTTTGAAGCTTTGCCTACCCCTCCTCAACCACCTTTTGTCTTCAAAAAAGGAAGCTGTAAGGGAAAATCCAAGAGGAAAGGCCACCAGGGACTATGGTGAAATCACTCAGCTAGCAGCTGGGGCAAATGCCTGATGAAGAAACAAAATCGATGTCTCCATTTCGATCGTCAGAGCAGGTCCCTTGAGCAAGCCCATATTGGTGGAATTGGAAAATAATGCCCTATAACGTCTTCTCAACCTTCCCCTTCTTTCCACTGCAACTGGGCATGTGATTTTTTTTTTCCCTTGCTTTTTTTTTAATGTTCCTGAAAACCTTGGTAAATATTTGACTTGAAGATCAACTACTATCAGCGAATGATATTATTCATCCAATTGCAAGGAAACAAGGCTGGCAACTTCCTGTGTTTCTAACCTCCCTGGGTCTTTTGTCCCCATAAAAATATACTGCCAACTATGGAATGAACTGGGGATATAAAAATATGGGTGGTAGGAAAATCCAAAACTGATGGAAGTTAAGCATTAGACTTAACCCCTCTTAGTGAATGGTGCAGTTTTCAATAGCTTTGAACGTGCTATTGTGATTTGCTGAGCATTACCATTTCATATATGCACACATGTTCAACGCACAGCTACAGGTGGTCCTCGATTTGTTAACGATTCATTTAATGACCGTTCGAAGTTACAATAGTTCTGGAAAAAGCGGCTGATGGCTGGTCCTCACACTTACGACAGTCAAGCGGCCCCACTGTCACATGATCAAAATTTGGGTGCTTGGCAATCGGCATGTATTTACGATGGTTGCAGCATCCTGGGGTCACATGATCACCATTGGTGACCTCCCCAGGGGGCTGCCGACAAGCAAAGTCAATGGGGGAAGCCACATTCTCTTAACAACCACGTGATTCTCTAAACGACCATGGTGATTCACTTAAAGATCACAGCAAAAAAGGTGGTAAAATCATGACTCACTTAACAACTGCATTGCTTAACAATGGAAATTCCGGTTCTAATTGTGGTTATAAGTCAAGGACTACCTGTATACACACATAAATATAATCAAGACAGCCTCTCTCTGGTTGTCCACAAGCTAATACTGACATCATTCCCAACGTCCTACAGCCTGCTGCCCGAAGTGGGGCAATTGACAAGACTGGGATTCTCATGGGAGCGAGAATCAAATGAAGCTAAATGCAGTTCATGTATTAAAAATAATTTTAAAGCCCTTAGCCGTCACTTTAAACTTACTCTTATTGTAGAACTCCTGAAATAAGAAACAAGACAGTGTGTGTGTGAGAGAGGGGGGGTGTCAATCAACTGCCCTTGGCTGGTGGACACTTCCTATGGCTACATCACGTCCTGGGGTGGGGAGTTCAGGGGCACTTTTGACTAGTCCACTTTAAATGTTTGAAATAACAGGGATTGCTTGAAAAAGCAAAGTAGGAAACAGTTTGGATTTCATTCATTTGATTTCTGAACCCAAATTCCTCCCTCTTCAACCGTTTACACATGTTGCATATATCTGTGGAATAAGGGGTAGGACTTCAATCGCACAGCCATGGCGACTGTCTTTATTATTTTGACACACACATGCACCCGGTGGATGTCTCTGTTTCATTATGATTGGATGAGAACTGAACAGAAACCAAGGCCCAGTTTGGCACAGGCTGGGTGGGTGGAATTAAAGCATTGTGACTGGGGACAGATGTCACCATTGTTGAGGGAGTTGGGCCAATATATCTAGCCAGAGTCTGCAGTTCAAAGATTTAATTAATTGTCTTTGCAGAAAGGCAGAGAATATGTCTTTGTACTTATTAACCACCAAACTAATACTTCAAGGAAAAAAAGCTTTTTTTTTTTGCACTGGATTTTTTCCCCCAAAAATATCAGCCTCGCGGTTTTAGCAGAAAACAACCTCCCTTCCCATTCTCTTACTTAGTTCCAAGTCTTTGCTCTCATTGACCCCGTAGCTGTGTCTGATTGGCTAGGACCTTACATGATCCCTGATAGGCTAGGATTGCCCAAAGAACAAGACTGGCAATTAATTCATAATAATTTGGCATGACATTGAGAAGAAAGCCGGTGGTGGTATGTGAATAGTTAATTTTTCCTCTTTTTGTTTTGTAAAGAATCAAAGACCAAAGCCTCTTCTACCATTATTAAGTCAATAATTAAGTACATTTGAAATGGGAGCCACAGTTCCCCTTTAAATGGGTTAATGATATAAGGACTTGATCAAAATTGCTATGTTGATTTTATGTTAATGGGTATTTGACAATGAGCTGAACTATTAGCCAAGGATAAGTGGAACTAATGCACAGGCATTAGGACAAAATATAATTGAAAGAAGCTCAGGATGAATGAAAGAGGTCTTTTTCACCCCTTGGCAAAGGTGAGTCAGTTCTGAAAGTGAGACAATATCCACTGTGCAAACAGGGGTTGGGTGAACGATAATTGGGCAGGTGGGAGAAGAGAGGAGTAGCTGAAGGCATGCTTGGAGGAGGAATCCAGCTGCATCCCAAAAGTGCTAGAGGGAAAGGGGGAAGGGATTCCATAAATTAGGTTTAAATTAGACTTTTTTTGAACAATCATTATTTATTTACTGTCTGTTTGAATTAGCTGCAGCCCCCCCCCCCACAACTCCAATGGACCATTTTTAACTTTTTTTTTATATATATATGTTTTTATTAAGAATTTTTACCTAAGTAAGAAGCCAATGTAAAGAAAAAAGATGAAAGAAGAGAAAGAAGAAAAGGAAGAAGAAAAGGAAGTGCAAAATGGAAAGCAGAATAAGAAAGAAAAGAAAAAAGAAAAGAAAAGAAAGAATACATGGCTCCTGGCCTTCTTTTCAAAAGTTATAAACAAACTCATTATCCCTCCTCCTTCTTAGTTATAAACAAACTCATCCCTCCTTACAAAAATATCTTCAGCCCCTTATTAAGTCCTTTTTCAATCATTGAAACCATAAATCATCACATCACTTTTGTCCCAGTTTCAGCAAGAAGTCCATAAAAGGTTTCCAGGCTTTTATAAAAGTACTTGTTATTTTATCCCTGACCAAACAGGTCAGTTTTTCCTTTTCTGCCACGTCTACCATCTTTACAATTCATTCCTCCATTGTGGGAATGTCAGTGTTCCTCCATCGTTGAGCCAATGGACTCCTTTAATTGATGCATCCTAGGTGTACCCAATTATTTTTGCTCTGGCTAGTGAGGATTGCAGTCCCACAAATAGATGAGGCATTATAAAAGCTAAAATTGATTGAAATGAATTTGATTGAAATTTGCTTTAATCACCAACAGTTAGTATGAGTATTCCACAGGTTTTTGATCTCTCTCTCTGGGTCCTTCTGTCACCTTAAAAACTGTAATGGTTGAGAGGAATGAGGTGGGAAGCAACAATGCCCAGGCCAGAGATGACACATAAATATCTAATAATTGCTTGGTTTCAAGCCCAAGTATCCACTAATTCAGAAGGGCAGGACAAGGAAGCCTCAAGCTTCCTCTTTTATATTCTTGAGGGTATAAAAAATCCTTGATAGTTTTTCACCTTTCATGGACAATCAGTGATTAATTGTGGCTTCATTCTTATCTGCAATAGATTCCATCTAGCTGAGCAGCTCATTTTGCTAGTCTTCGCCTTAGTCAAGCCAAGAGTTTGAGCCTAGCTTTGAAGTATTAAGACAGCAGAGATTAGTTCCCAAGTCCTGGTCAGGGCAGCCTGACAAAACTTACAATTTGGCACCATGTTCTGGAGGAATTCTGGAGGGCTACAAGTAACTTTGGAGCCTCAGTTAATCCACACCTAATGGCCAGGCTCAGCTAGTAGTCAGAAGATTCCAGCCTTGGTGGACTTCCCTGAACAGAAAAGCAGGAATGCAGAGAATGTAAACAAGCAGTCATCCAAAGGCCACTAAGAGGCTGAAGATAAGAAATCCAAATCTCTTTTGAGAGGGCAGTATTGTAAAAGAGTCAAGGAGTTGAGATTTGGCCAGGTACAAATTCTGAATTACCATTCTTTCCCACTCAAAAATGGTCAACTAACTATTATGGCTACTGTTTCCTGGAATCCAATGAAGATACGGTTTTATGGAAAAGGGAAAGGTGATTCTTCTCCGTTGGGATGGTGAATTAAATTATAGCTCCTCCCATTTAGCAATTCTCAATTCGGTGGAAGCATCTTCAAGCCAAGGATTTCATGTGGGCTTTAAGTGATATTATTGGGCCCCAGGAATCAGTGGAGAGCCCAGCTTGGTGGTGGTATCTCAGTTGTTCCAAGAACCCCATTGAAGTGCCAACCCAATGCCAATGTCGCCAAGGAAAAAGATCCATAGTATTAAAGGCCTCCAAGTCCTGCTTATGGCCTTCAGGAAGATGAGCCTTAGCAGATGGCCAACAATGCCATCTCATGGTGCCAATCATTTTGGAGCTGGTTCTGAAAGCTGGGTCTCAGTGGGATTTCTGTGAGTGCTGAAAATAGGACACCTCCCAGCTCTTTGTCATCCCCTCTCCATCCCTTTGCCAGCTTTGTTGTGGTTTTTTGTTTTGTTTTTTACTGAGAGCAGGAACTCATTTTCTCACAGTGGCTCATGGGATTTTCTTTTTTTGGCCTCTGTATGAAAAATGAAGTAAGGTTTCATTCTAGTTCTCTAAATTTGATTGGTTATTGTTCTTTGTCTAAACGAGTCTATTGTGGTTTAGGGTATCTTCTCTCTTCCTCTTTATTGGGTCTGCTGAGACAGCTTCTTAATTTGCATGGTGGCACAAGAATTCTAGCTTTTTTTTTTAGGCAATAAAAATGACAGAGAAGTAAATTATGAATGCCTCCTTGAAATTCCTAGAGCTATTTCATCAGCATTAGACAAAAGTACTTCTTTCCTGAATTTACCACAGATTTTCTGAGTTAGTAGAAGATGCAAACTCTGTCCAACATCAAGTGTTTTCATTAAAAGCCCATGACCTGATTTTGGCTCAGGATAGGAATTCAGGGAGAAATCCCAGCTGTCCTTCTCTCAGTTCCTGATTTCTCTAATAATACAGGATCCCTGTGTCCCAAGTCTGGAGCTTGAGGCTGCTCATTTAATAGTATGTTATACTTTGTATAACATATTAAACCAGTGTATTTGTTTTAACAATACTATACTGTCACCGGAAGGTGGGCGGACTCCGTTACAGTGGTGATGAGGCCATCATTAGAAGACCTGAAGGACCAAGTTAGGAACAGATCATCATGCAGCAAATCTATCTACGTGGTTGCTAGGAGCCAACACCAACTTGATGGCACATAATCAATCAATACTATCACCACACTATGCTAGATTTGTTTATTTACTTCGGTTTCTACATTGCTCAATTCTGAGGGGTCTCAGTGGCTCAACACCTGTAGGACTGAAGCCAGAACAAAAATAATAATTTCAGAGCCAGTTTGGTATAGGAGTTAAGGTGCTGGAGTAGAAACCAGAAGACTGGGAATTCTAGTCCTCCCTTGGGTATGAAAGCTGCTAGGTGACGTTGGGCTAGGCATTCTCTCTCAGTCTAACTCACCTCACAGGGTTACTGTTGTGGGGAAAATAGAAGGTGGAAGCATTATGGATGCCACCTTAATTGTATGAAATGAAGATGGGATACATGTGAAAAGTCTCATTTTCTTGAAGGGATAAACATATTGTGGGCCATCAATCTCTCCTTGTAGAGGACAGTATCCAGTCTTCTTATCCATCCCTGGTGGATAAGAAGAAAGCCATGATTTTTTACTATCATTGTCCAAAAAGAAAGGACACAAAATTAGTTACAGGGAAGCAGATCCCACCTGAAAGTTAGGAAGAACTTTTCAGTAGTCAAACCAGCTCAACAGTAGAACCAGTAGGAGGTGGAGTGGGAACTTTGACTGGATATATTCAAGTAGAGACTGGAGAGATGTTTTCTAGGGATGGTTTCATGTGGACTTCTGCACAGAACTGTCAGCCTACAAGACAGACTAGATCAGGAAACTAATTCCCTACAAGGATTGGAACTGTACTTTATTGAGATAGGCTATACTCACCGAATCTTGCAGGTCAGCCTCTGTTTTCCCTTCCCTCCCTCTTATAACCCAGGGAATCGTGTTGGCATTTCTTTGTTTTTGCTTGGACCAAGCCACTAGGTTACCATGGTAATTGAGTACTTCCTTAAGTATCGGCAGGGTGAAGAGGTCAAACTTAATTGTCCTCAATTTGGATGTTGAAAGCTACATTGCCTGGGGAATAAACCTTGCCTGGACTTGTTTTAGTTTCAGTTTCCTTCTTTCTACACAGCCTCTCTTCCCCGTGCTGAGCACATGTGTGAATGCACAGCTTGTAAAATATGTTTTTGTCATGAGCACTGATGGTGAGCAGGAGGGGGCCCCTATCCATGGGGGAAAACGCATGTGTAGTAGCGAGAATTTGAGCTGTCATTCAAAGAGACACAGAACAGACCCACCTTGACTTTTGGGGTTTATCTGTCTGGGTTTTCTCACGCTCCTTCAGTTTGATAGAATTTTCTGTCTAATGTAGCAGTAATAAAACACTAGAGACTTATTCATCATCTCGGCGTGGTTCTTGCTTGTTAGGACAGTTTTTGTGCTTTCTGTAAATACATTTATTTTTATAGAAATGCCTGGTGTGTGTGATTCTTCTGATCTCTCAGGCCAAATGCTTTCCAGCATTCTGCCACAAATCAGAGGCCAGTCTGAGTCTCTTTCTAGTACAATCCCACCCCCCCTGGGCTTCACACGTGCTTCAGCATCTGTTGTGGCCCTAACAGCTTCTGGGTGCCTTCTCTAAGGTCATCTTCATGGCTCCCTACAAGAACAGAGTTAGACCCAAGGGCCTCCGTGACCTCTTCCAACTCCCTATTTCCATGTCTCTGCCCCCAAGTCCTAAGCTGATGGTGTCCTTCATAGCTTCAGACCACAGGGAGGGCTGAGTCAGAAGCCCGTGGTCAGCTGAGTTAGAAGTTACAGAAGGCTTTTCTGTTTCTCAAAACACAAATTTTCAGTCCATACGGAGGCTGGCGACTTTACCCCCTTTGTTGGTTGCGCTGATCCCCTGCCACCCCTATCCCTTTTTCAGAAAGCAGAGAGCTGCCAGATGGAGAAGGCTTCCCTCTCTCCTAGGGAGGATTTAAATCCTGACAGCAGCATTGGCACCAATCACAAAACTGTCACTGGCTTCAAAGGAACCAGATTTCAGCATCTCATTTGCAGTCTGTTAGGCAGGGCAGTGGCACATCTCCAAACTCTGCAGCTGTATCTGTGGGAACAGATCTTGATCTTTAGGATTTATTCTTTAGCTGGAACCAGATTCATTCTGGAGCCATTTGCATATGGGCGACTACAGTGGTGGTTACTGTTGTTGTCTTAGTTGACGCAGTGGTGTGCATATTAACCTAAATGCATAAGGTATTGCTGTGCAAACAGGCACATCCATGGGGAGTGCAAACACAATGCAAAGCAATCTATTAAATACAGCTCATTTTGCCAGGCACACACTCACAGAGACATGTACTGCCTAAACAATGGTTTTTCTATTATAGTATTTATGAACAGTATAATCTTTGTATTATCTACCTTGAAAGAAAGTGCATTTGCTTTCGAAAAGAGAAAGAGAAGGAGGAGAAGGAGAGGGAGAAGGAGAGAGAGGAGGAGGAGGGGAGGGAGAGGAGGGGAAGGGGGAGGGGAGGGAGAGGAGGAGGAGGAGGAGGAGAAGGGTTGGAAAAGGGGGAGGAGAAAAGGAGGAGGAAGTTAATGAGCAAAATCTATGTATCAGGCCACATTATACACTGGTAGTGGATTCTGTTCCCCAAAGGGACATTAAGAATACCGCTTCATCTCTAGCACAGACGCAAGTTGCAGACATGCTAAATACACTGTATATTTCAGGAGGACAGCCAAAAGAAAACAGGACGAGCAGATCTTCGAAAGGGACTTCAGTGGGGCTGTGAGCAACTCACACCTTCAAAGCACTTTCACAAAACGAACAGGTGTCCCACTTCTGACCAGTGGAGCAGGGTGGACACTTCACTCTGCAACAAACGGCAGTTTCCGCAGACGCACTGAAGCTACCGTCCAGAAGGCCAGTCAGCTGATTGGGGCAGATTGGCTGATCGAAGCAATCAGCCTATCTTGAGAAAGAAACGAGGCAGCATGCTGCCCTTCCGCAGAGTGATTCATCTGGTCAGGATGCTGTCAGGTTGGACTTCATGTGAATTCAGTTGAAATGTCAACGATAGGAAGCCAAGTTCAGTTTTTGTCCTGGCCCTGCCCATTTCCTTTCCGAAGTGTGGCTCTGACAGACCACGGAAAGGTCAAATGCAGCTTTCAGGCTGGAAAAAATTGCACCACTCTGTCTTAAGATGACTGCCACCCACCACATTAATTTCACCATTTCAGTTCCTCAAAAGAGAAACAGAACTAGCATGAAATTGGCACAGGGACTCACTGTTTCAAATGTATTGCAGATAAGAAATGGGAAGTAAACCAAGATGCTGTAAAGCACAAAAGTCTGATGGATAATATAGGCCAGGGTTTCTCAACTACGGTTCCCTGGTGCCCTCGGGTCCCGCGAGAGGCCCCTAGGGGTTCCCTGGGAGATCAGGATTTATTTAAAAAATTATTTCAAATTCGGGCAACTTCACATTCAAGAGGTAAGTTTCATTCTTGATTTTCAGCTGAAGAACACTGTGAATGCATATCTACAGGCCTACCCATGAAAGGAATATAATCATTTTGTAACTTCTGGCCTATATTTGAGCTGAATGTGCAGGGGTTCCCCGAGGCCTGGAAAATATTTCCAAGGTTCCTCCAGGGTCAGAAGCTTGAGAAAGGCTGATATAGACACGTTTATATCAATCCCCTCTCATAAACTTCTCATAAAACTTTCCATATCCTTTCAGGGGATAATTTAAAAGGGGTTGTTGATCATCTTCTTTTCTTTTCAATAAAAAATTGGCTTTTGCACTTGGCAGCACCTAGCTGAGCTTGGCTCATGTTATAAGCTAAAGAGGATTGGCCCTGGTTAGTACTTGGATGAGAGACCTCCAGACACTTCTAGGCCTACAGGCTAGACTAGGAAGTCAAAACAAAGATCCCAGAAGACACCACAAACCACTGCTTTAATTCGATGGATACGTCACTGGGAGTCCAGCTCAACTTGAGTGTTTTGGCCTTTAATTAAGGGTTGAAAAAGTATCCCAAAAGGGAAGGATTGAATCACAAGCCTCTTTTCCTGAACTCAGACTGAAATTGGAAAGAAAGGGAAGTGGCATAGTAAGGTGAAGTTTGCACCTGCTGTGAAATGGTGGCATTTAGCTAACCCACTCAGCCTTGGATCAGAAAAATCCTTACAAAAGGAAGTTTTGCCTCGTCCCTTTGAGGGAAAGAAACACCAAATCTGCATCGCCTAGACCTGCTTCAGCTCTCTCATTTCATCAAGTACTAGCTGCTTCTTGTTTGCCCTGATTCATTCATCCTTCCCTTCCCTTCCCCTCCCTCCTTCCCTCCCCCATCATCCTCTTCCCCTTCTTCATTGGCCTGCAAACTTTCTCACTGCAGATGCTCAAATGGTGAGATGGGATGGAAAACGATCAAGGTGTCCACGTCCCCCAATCCGCCACAGTTCCTAGCAAAACAGCGAAGGGATCTTGAGGACGCTGAGCCAGGCTCAAAGTAAGAGCAGCATTTACAGAAGGAGGTGACTCACGGATAAACAGCTTGCAAAGCCGTCTGCTGGGGAAGGATCCCCAACTGCTCACAGGAAGACAGCTGCAGGTTGCTGAGAAGATGACCTCATCTGGGACTTTGCGAGCAGACGCTTTGCACCCACAGTGTCTTCCGCAGGTCTGCATTCTCATCCTTGCCCATTCCAAGTTTGCTAACCACCTCTCCTCAGACCTAGTGCAAGGTTTTGCAACTCACCTGTCTGTTTCATTTTTGGCCAGCCGGAGGGAAACAGGAACCATGTGGTTTGGTTGGTTTGTGGTGGGAGCTAAAGGACAGGACTTAGCAGCCTGGGAGTGAGGACAGTAAAAAAGAAGAGGGGGCAAAAAAAGGGGGAGATTTGCTTTGCTCTGGCCCATGTCTGATGATTACTTAGGACAAAAGTGTGTATTATAAGGCTGAGTCATGACTTCCCAGCTCTGTTTGTGTGGTGGGCTGGCTACTCCACCCATGGCTGGTCAGGTATGTCTCATCTCAAGCATTAACACAGAGAAGGAAGAAATGCCCACGATTTAAACCTTCCTTGTCTGAGTGAATGTTCTCTTTTGATCTTTTTCCTCCTCCCCTCCCTTCTCTTTCTCCTCCTCCTCTGGGAACCCTGAAGCAGCTGATCCTCCGGTCCTCCAAGCCTGGCCAGTGATACCATAAATATTTATCACCTTGTAGGAATAGCCTAGTCCATTACAAACAAAGCAGATTAAAAAAAAACAAAACAGAGCTAAGCCAGGAAATTAAGTCAAAGAGTTCCCCAATCTTAGACTGAAAAGACGAGGCATCCCTCAAAGAAATACTATAGGTCATAATAATTTCCAAAGGTTACCTTCAACAGAGCTAGCTCGGGTTTGGACAGTGGGGACTTATGCTCCAGTTAAGAAGAGGAGCTTGCTGTTGGAAAAGCCAACCACAAAATCCCATCAATTTTGGGGGGGAGGGGGGCTGTACTCCCAAAGGTTTGGCAGAGCTGGAACGAAGGCATCTGTATTTAATTCAGTTTAGATGAAATGTCAGTTACATCAAAATGGAATTACACCAACCGTTTCCATTTACCAGACCCTGCTCAGTGGACTTTGGCCATCCAGATGTCAGTTGCAGCCAAAGTAGGTGAGATACAGGAAGGCACCTGAACAGGTCTGATGTCGTGATTCATGGCACTAGGCTAGAAACAGGAGGCTCCAAATTCTCGACCTGCCTTAGCTGGTCCTAATCTCTCTGCCCTAGCAAGAAGATGGTAGCAAATCACTTCCCCCCTTCCTATTCTTCAACAGTGTGTGTGTGTGTGTGTGTGTGTAAAGTTCCTGTCTCTATTTCCCATCCTCCAACTGTGTGTGTGCATACCTGTATGTGTGTGTGTGTGTCTGGGAAGTTCCCACACCTTTTTCGCACCCTCCAACTGTGGGTGTGCATACCTGTGAGTGTGTTTGTGTGTATATGTGTAAGTATGCAGTGGAGAGCACAGGATGGTCTGGGTCACATGCCCAAGAGGAAGGCGGGCTTAGAATGGAGTGGTCTCCAACATTCTGAGCCCCTGGCCAATCGCCTCCCTTATAAGATTGGCCAGTTGGCGACCCTCCATTCCAAGCCCCTCTCCAGTCCCACTGAACTCCATTTTTGAATTCAATCTTCCTTTTGTTGGCTTCTTCCAAGGTGGTCCCGTTCTATTCTCTTCTTGGAGAGCTCCCCTGCTGACAGACAGTCCCGAGCCACCTCTCATGATTTCTTTCCAACATTCCGTTGAGTTGGAAAAAAGAAGGAATGCAATGTGTTCCCATTCAAGTCAGTGAGGACGGTTTTAAATGCCGAAGAGATATTTGGCACAGCAGTGGCATATAGCGTTGTCCTTTGGAATCTTTTGTCAATCCATAAGACAACTGCTTTAACTTTATTATTGGCTGTAGGCCTGCGAGCTGCTCAGAATCGGTCACGACTGGAGTGGTACGTAAGCCTAGTAAATCAAATAAACAAAAATAAATAAACCCTCCCTTCCTCTCTTCCTTTCTCAATGGCATTATTTATTTGCCATGGCGTGTTCAAAATGCCTGCCTTATTTCATGACATCTAGTTTGGATGGATAAACTGGGGTGACTCAGTACCATGAAATGGAATGCATTTTGGCTTCTCTGCTAGTTCTCAGCTGCAGTCTGAGATGTATAAAACGACATCAGATTTCTTGGGTTAAAGCTGACCTTCGTGGGATTAACTGCCTGGGCTGACTCGACTAAGTCCTCTCCGGTGGAAGAAAACCCTTGAGATTCCTCTTCAACACTCCCCAGTCCCTTTCCCAACTGATCCTGCAGCCCTGATGGATATTAAATATTTTCAGATCATGCTTGCCTCTAATAAATGATGCCACACTCTCTTTGCTAACTGAAACCATTTCAGCAGGAAATTGGCCTTGACTGAGGATGTCTTGCAAAAGGCCAGCTGTTTCCTCTGAGTAATAACTTCTGGGTACTTTCAGAGATCTCTAGCTTATGAATTGGAAACAACTGTTGTTTGTGGCTTCTGGGACACAGTCTCCCAATTGGCTCCATGTTGTTGCCAAAGATGGACCATTAATGACCATGGCGATTTGCTTAATGACCACCGCAAAAAGGTCATAAAATCGGGTTGGATTCACTTAATGACCACTTCACTTAGCAACCGAAATTCTGGTCTCAATTGTGGTCGTTAAGTGAGGACTACCTGTAAAGGGCAATGTTATTTGAGATACTTTAGAGTAGCTTTTTCTGCCCTTGTGTATCTACATAAACCAATTTTCCAGGCTTCTTGATTTGGAAGAAAACAGGAGTCTGGCATTTCTTGTCTCAGGCAGCAAATGTTTTAGCTTACCTTGTTCCCACCATATCAACATAGGGATTTAAGCGGATATTAGATCTGGAAATAAGAATGTTGTGTACAACTAACCCATATAGATATAGATGATATAGATATAAAAATAGAAAACAGGCAGAGCTTTGATCATACCATTGAGGCTGCCATATTGATTTTGGGGCTATATCCTACAAAGAGCCTTGATTTCTACCTCTTTGAGTGATGCTTTTGAATTTTCTGCAGTCGTCAGCTACTGGGTATGTTGGTGGGGGGAGAGAAAAAAATACTGTGTTTTGATTTTCAGCCACCAAAGGATTGTTCCTCCCTCCTGCTTGAAAAATACACAATCCAAAAAGGCCAGGCTATGAGAAAGCAACAATAATTGCTCCCTAATTCAATACAAAATTTCCAGTTGAAATGAGGGTTTTCTACGCACTTGTTGGCCTTTCCCCCCAGAGGATTAGCAACATTCCAGTTCCGCCCCAATATATCTCATGATAGCTTTTTTTTTTTTTCATTGTTGTGGCAGGCTTACTCCTCCAAAATCAACGCCTCCAGAACCAGAAATGAAAGGGTGAGGAACCCTTTCCAGAGCACTGTAGTTACTTCTGTACATGTCAACTCCAGAAAAAAAATCAGGAAGTTCATTGGCTGCAGAATCCACAACCTATTTGGATGGACACGTTTAGTGATTTTGATGATCCTTCTTTTCTCACTGTTCCAGGTTTAAGCTGCTTTTCCCATACCTGCTTAAACTTCAGGGTTTTTTTAAGTTCTCATTTTGGTGTTCATTTCTCCTAAGATACAGCTCTGCACTCAATTCTTCCTGATTGCCGGTAAGTTTCCCCAATATATGACTATCTGGTATATTATTTTCACTGTTGAATTGAACTTGCGGACTTGAGAGGCAGTTTGGTGGACGGGTTAAAGACACTAGATTAGACCAGCATTTCTCAACCTTAGCAACTTTAAGATGTGTGGACTTCAACTCCCAGAATTCCCCAGCCAGCATGGCTGGCTGGGGAATTCTGGGGGTTGAAGTTCACACATCTTAAAGTAGCCAAGGTTGAGGAACACTGGATTAGACAATAGGTAAAGGTAAAGGTTTCCCTTGAGTCCAGTCGTGTCCGACTCTAGGGGGTGGTGCTCATCTCCGTTTCTAAGCCTTAGAGCCAGCGTTGTCCGTAGACATTTTTCCGGGTCATGTGGCCAGCATGATGACACGGAACGCCGTTACCTTCCCGCCGAAGCGGTACCTATTGATCTACTCACATTTGCATGTTTTCGAACTGCTAGGTGAGCAGGAGCTGGGACGAGCAACGGGAGCTCACCCCGCTGCGCGGTTTCGAACCGCCGACCTTCCGATCGGCAGCTCAGCGGTTTAACCCGCAGCGCCACCGCATCCCTGGGATTAGACAATAGAAGGCTGTAAATTCTAGTCCTGCTTTAGGCCCAGAAACTAGCTGGGTGACTTTGGGCCAGTTCTTCTTTCTCAGCCCAGGAAGAAGGCAAGGACAAACCATTTCCAAAAATATTGCCATGGACTTTGCCTGGAGTCTTGACTCAAAGTCTTTAAAAAAAAAAAAGGCAGAATCATATTTGGCAAAGTACAACTTTCTAAAGTTTTAGTTCCTGGGTTGCAATCTTCTCAACCTGACATTCTTTGGTTGCATGGAGACTTTATTCCCTGAATTTCTAGCCAACATGGTCCATAGGGTTTAAACATTTACCCTGGTCTGCCATTCCTAAAGCCACCGCTGGACTATCATCTTCGCCTTGTGAGCTTGTGAGACCAGCTATCTCAATCCTGCTGCAGACTTGAGAAAAATGACTTGGGTTTGGCCCTGGTTTGTATCCTGGCCCAGCTCTTTGCTTGAGCCTCTGAGTGTTTGGAACTTGCCTTCTTGGCTTTGTGGACTCCTAGACTGTTGGTCAATCATATATCTTCTCCTTTGCTTGAAGAACAGACTTAAGCCCAGTGGATGTTGTCTGTGACTCTGCAGGATGGAACACCAAGCCATTTTTGGAACTCAAGTTGCTGCTGGAGGCTGATGCTTTGCTTTGCAACGTGCTGGCTTCCTGTTTAATTTTGTTTTAATTAAAAGAATCTAAAATACAATCAGTCAAGGCAGGAAGCCTGGCAGGCCTTAAGGGAAATATTGGAAGAAGGATGCCCAGGGGAATTTCATTGGGTTATTAGGGATATAGAAGGAGACTTTACTAAGGGAATCGATGTACAAGAAGGATGGCAATAAAAGCTGGAGGGGACCGATAAGAGGAGGGGTAGACGTTCTTCCCAACTCAAGCTGTAAAATCATCAAATCACAGAGCTTGAAGGGACCTTAGAGGTCACCAATCCAACCTGTATGAGGACCTCTAGGGAAGGAGGACTGACTACTTCAGGTGGCAGCCTATAGCCCTTCTCTTATCTGGGTGGTAGGATTTCATAGGTGGCTATTGGATTTAGGGACCCTCCGTACTTGGACTCTGGATTTGCCGACCAGAGGTGGTTCCAGATTTGACCTCTTGCAGATCTCTGGCCGTGCAAGTGGGTGCTTCCTGTAGGCTTTTCAAGTCACACCAGACTAGTTGTAATGACTTTTAATCTGCTGTCTTGTCTTCTGGGGCCTTGTGGGCAACTTAAAAGGGCAACTTAAAATTGTGGTTTAACGGGTTTACATGAGACTTTGATTAAGCAGTTCTCCTCGCCAGATATCTTCCTACACCATTGGACCACAATTCCTTCATTTCTAGCTAACAGGAGTACTGGATGGTGACGAGGATGATGATGATGATGGTAACTGTAGTCCAAAACTCCATGTTGAGGAGTGTCCAACTGAATGTATGGCTCCTACCCATTTTTTTGAAGTACTATAGGAAGTGGGCAACTTTAAAGTAAGAAATGGTAATAGTATTAGAAAGAAGATCCAGTGAAAAACAGCAAAGGTTTAAGAGAAGAGAGTTTTGCTTTTCTCAAGGGGAACGAAAATGTTAACTCATTGGTATGACTCTCCAAATTCCAAATTTTCTGAACTGTGCCCACACTGTAGTGCCACAGGAAACAGAGTGGATAAAGGAGAAGCAGTTATGAGTAGAAGCAAGGGGGACGGAGGTGTTAACAAGAATGTCTTCACCTCATTACACTCCAGAAGTCCCTCCCTCCCTCCCTCCCTCCCTCTTTCTTTCTTTCTTTCTTTCTTTCTTTCTTTCTTTCTTCCTTGTTTCTCCTCCTCTTCTGAACTGTGACTCAGATGTTTTGGGTTCCAACCAGTGAATCACTGGTTTAAAAAAACCACAAGACGGGAAGAACCACCACTATAAAATTGCAAAAACTTGTACAGACGCACGCACACTCAGTTGTTGCACAAAAGGCTTCCACTGTTCAATTAATCACCTTTAAAGCCCTACATGGCATGGGTCCAGGTTACCTACGGGACCATCTCACTCCCATCACATCAACCTGTCCCACCCGATCATGCAGAGAGGGCATGTTGCAGACCCCGTCTGTAAAAGAGTTCCATCTGGCGGGGTCTCGGAAGTGAGCCTTCTCTGCAACAGCTCCCGCCCTTTGGAACATCCTTCCCCCAGAAGTGAGGTTAGCCCCCTCCCTCCTGGACTTCAGAAAACAGCTGAAGACCTGGTTTTGTCGCTTTGCCTGGAATAGGGAGGGGAAGCGCCATTCTTGGGGCTGGTTGATTCCCTAGTTCTGCAGGGACCGGTTTTATTCCCTTAGGGTTTGAATTAGATCCGCCATGGCTTGGATTTTATTGCATTTTATGCTGACTGATTAATGGTTGTATTTATGATTTTATTGAAATTTTAATTGTTTTTCTTGTGAACCGCCCAGGGTCCCCTGGTGCTGTATAGGTGCTGTATCTTTATAGGTGCTGTATCTTTAATTTATATTTATTTATAAATAAATAAACTGTTCAATGAAAGATACAGCACCTATCTTCACACTAAGTTTAGTTATTTCACTTTGGTTTGGCTTTTCTATGGTTCACAAGGTGGTGGGAGCCCACTCCCTTTGGATAGCTGTTGGTTCAGTGAACCCAGAAAAGAGATAATCGAGCACCCAGCTTAAGGTACAGTGAAAACAGTCTTTGTGCCAAAAGTTATGGAATGACTCTGTTGGCACAAAAGATTACCTCATCTTTCATGGAGGGAGCCGGGCCAACGCACCAGCATGATTTCATATCGTGATTTCATTTTGCATCACTATTGCCATGGTAAATTTACCCAAATCAACCACGAGTTTAATTCAAAGAGGCTTCAGGTGAGGAAAATGGGGAGGGGGGTATGAGAGAAGAAAAACAGAATTGGAAGTATGTAGCAATCAGGCAAATAGTGAATAAAGTTTTATGCCAACCCAGGTTTGAACAAGTTTCTCCTTGCTCTTAAGAATGTTTTCTTGGCTTTATTCTTTACATTTTATTTTATTTGATTTTATGATTTGATTTATATTTGATTTGATTTGATTTATTTTTTATTATTTGATTTATTTTTATTTTTTTAAAGAAAACTGCCAGTGGGGGGGCCTTTTATAGCATGCTGAAAAGTGAGTTGTTTTTATAATGGGCCAAATAATGGATGGACAAAACCTAGCCTAGTTTCTTTCCTACATGTATTCTGGTTGCATTCGCTTTCTGACAGCTGGAAGCAAGACACACGGGGTCTCCCCAATTTTATCCCAAACAACAACCTTGTGAAGTCGGTTGCACTGAAAGGGAGGAACAAGCGAAGGTGGTAATCCTGTTTTGGTTGACCCAGATCGTCCATGGAGAATATATCAGAATAAACATCCAGAGCATTACATTTTCAGTTTCGTTGGGCTTCCCCCATGGCAGAGATTTTTTTTTTTTTGCTCACGCTTGTCAAGTTCCATACATCCAAGCGGATGGTGTAATATAAATAATATCTATTACACAGTAATTGCAAAGACGGCCCCCAGTAAAATTCTCTTCCGGATCCACTGTGTTTGTGCAGACATGCATACTGTCCAGATGCCAACGGAGAGCACACTTCAGCTGCCTAATATGTGCGCTCAGGAGAAAGCCTGACTTCAATAAATCACACAGATTTTAGCTGTTGCGTAAGTGATGGCAAGGTAATTAGGGAAGGGAAGGCCAACGGATGAAGTTCGTCTGCACTTTTGGGCAGCCATGCTAAGCATGAGGTCCGTGGGAAGCTTCAAGGACCCTTTGCTTCAACAATGCTTCAAAGAAAGCATCTCTTCGGAGCCAGATGTCTAAGTTGTTGGAGCTGTTCAGTGTATAACATAATTTTCCAGGGCTCTTCCCTCCTCCCCCTCTCCCTCCTCCTTGCCAGCTAAAGAAAGATCATGTTTGAAAAAACTGGATATAGGCTATGGAGCCATGGCAAAGCCACTCGGTGAGTTGGGGACTCCTCTGTTCAAAGCCCCCCTCTTTCCTGGCCATGTGACTCACAGCAGAGCATAGGCAGGCCCCCCAGTGCACACCTATATGCAAACACACACCAATGCAGTCTGCAGAGAGAGCAGAAACACACAGATGCAATGCCTTCCTTCATTACATAGAAGAAAATAGAGATACAACCTGTGGCCCCTGCTGGTAACGGGGGTGGAAAGAATTGCAGGAGACCCATGCTCTGCAAACTTTCCATAACTTGGTTTCTCTCTCTGACAATCATGTTCTCTATTGCTCAAGCGATAAGCTCTAGGGCAGTGCTTCTCAACCTTGGCCGCTGGAAGATGTGTGGACTTCATGATGGCTGGGGAATTCTGGGAGTTGAAGTCCACACATCTTCCAGTGGCCGAGGCTGAGAAGCACTGCTCTAGGGAATAGTCCACTAGCACTTATCAGGTGCCAGATCTGATCTTTTTTGGATTGGGGAGGTGGAATGAAATTAGGCAAGGGCAGCGTGCAGCCTTAGGGTTACCAGTTGCCCACCCTGCCAAATTAACAGTAGGCACATAGTAGAGCATGTGCTCTACTGGTTGAACAAAGAATCAACACACTCAAGGTGGGATCAACATGGTCTAGAGTAAGCTGTAATTTCTCTAATGGCTGAGAAGAGGGTTATTTTGAGAATCACGAGACAGAGGCAGGGGAATTGGAGATCAAGCTTGCAAAATCCAGGAGATCCTATTGGTCTACAGGCTCACAGGCCCCCTTCCTGTTCACTTTGAAGGAACAGTGTTTTTTCAGGTCCAAGCAGTAAATAAGATTGGATTTCAATCTCTGCACAACCACCCATTACGGATAGCTATCCACAGTTTAGTATATTTATTGTTCATTTGCAGTTGTGGGCACCAAACATGTAGATTACAGCTGCTCAGATCAATAATGTTGTAGGAAGAGGATGAAGGGCTTTCTGCGGGAAACACAGAAACAAATTAAATCACAAAATAGGCCACATTATAGGAAAGGGATCTTTTTTATCAAGGATTCCATCCATCCATCCTCCAGCATCTGCTATCTATAGCAACAGATTCAACTGAGAACTCATAATTTCCTGGTTATTATAATAGGGGAAACATTATCAGGGATAATACGCAGTGGAAACGGGAACTATAACATGTTTGTCAACATCTGGAGAAGATTTTGAGCTTAAACCCAAACAAGAATTATGACTCTCCTCCCCCTTTCCCGTTGGTTTGTTTTATTCCAATTACTAATATACTGTGCCTCTGCCGAAACCAGGGGTTCACAATATCACATAGATGAAAAGCCATAAAATCCAATAAAACTCAACAGAAAAACATCCACAAAACTAATTCCCCAATAAAACCCAACCCTAAAGGGAATCACAGCAAACCCAGAAATCAATGTTACAAATAAATTTAATAATTACAGGCTCATCTAAAGAAAAGCTGCTTCACTGCCTTACCGAAAGCTGTGATGGGAAAGGGGCCTGGTGGTGGAACCACCACGGTGAATGTCTGTCTTGAGTGTAAGCCCTCTGCATCTCAAGGGGGAAGGACCCTGAGTATCCCCTTCTTAGATGATTACTTGGGATGGGCAGAATTAAGTTGGAGGAGGTGGCCTCTAAGATAAGCCATGGATTTATAGGTTGAAACCACCACTTTGAGACAGGCTTGGAAACCTATTGGCAACCAGGTGTGATGGAATGTGATGGTGACCTTGGAAGACTGGGGAAAGAGATGCTACCTAGGGAGCGATCAGATAAAAGAGAAAGGAGCCCACAACAGAATAATGGCCAGAGGAAGAAACTTAGGAAGAACCCGCCCTGGCCACTCAGGCAGTAAATAGGGAGGGCAGGAGATCTGTACTTTCAGACTTGCAAGATTCTATTAATGTAGCCTTACAATAAAGTAGAATTAGCTCATCTGGTCGTGCTTCCTGTCTGGTTTACCTGGGAGGGCTGACACCAGGGTTGTGATCAGCATTATGCCACAATAGTAGGCTTTCCTACTATCAGCCTTGCATTCTGTGTCAACTGTAGCTTCCAAGTAACCTTCAAAGGCAGCTCTTGTAATGGTATGTGGGAATGACCTTGCGAGACAGGAGGAAGAGCCTCACACTAGGCAATGGACAGGTAAGAGGCAGCTGAGCCCACAAAAGGAATGGGGTGTGGCAAACATCTCACGAGGGACCAACCCTAGTTTCTTGGGCTGTAAAGCGGGGAAGAGATTTATTTTCAGACTTGCAACAGTCTGTTAGGTAACCTTACCATAAAGATAGAGCTAGTACTCCTGGGAGTGCTTCTTGTCCGGGCTACCTCACAAGGCTGACAGCTCCATGACCTTCTGTGCTCTGAATCCCTCAAACCATCCTCAAAATGGAGGAACACATCAACAGGACAAATAGCATATATATCAATAATCCAATAATCTCATGAAAGTAGGCTAGATTAACCCCCAACGATAGAGCCTTTGAACAAGACCAGAATTATCCCAGAATTTCACAGTTTCAACCACGTTGTGTTGGGGATTATGGTTTGGGCTCAGGATTCATCCCCTTAAGGGTTGCAGTTCCGTCCAGTTACCTCCTCGCTCCCATGTTTACGAGAAATCAGAATTGTTTTATCTCAACAGCTTTACATTTGGGAAATGGCAAAGGAAATGCACACCTAAATTCCATAAAAATAAGCAACACATTAAGCTCATTTTACAGCTGCTACTTGCACTGCCTATCGCTAATGTCTGGGCATCTGAATGTTTGAAAAGCTCTCTTCTTTATTTCCAAAATGGGTGGAACCCCTCCCACCCCAGGAAGGTAACATTCACAAGTGCAGTTCTCACCTCTTACCTACAGTATTTTTATGCCCCTGTGCAGAAAGACAACATGTCCTATCTAACTGCACATGCTTGCCATCTCTCCAGCCCCCGCCCCATTTATCTGGAAGATATCTTGTTGAGTCCACGTATCAGATCGGCGATTAAGGCTGCGTGAAGATAGCAAGCCATTTGGGAGAATTGATTTGTCGAAACAATTAGATCCAACTGCTGTCGCACATGAAGAAAAGCGCCTTTCCCAAATCAGAGACTCGGATCAACCCCGTTTAAGCCACTGTGCTGGATGGCGAGTGACCGGCCATTATTCTGAGCTAATGAGATGTTCCAGACTGACACTTTGAACCAGACTGGGGGGATCTGCCTATCCTTACTGTTAGCCTTTCTCTCTGCTGGATCGGAACAAGCTGGGAAACCTTGCTGGTTTTATGCATGTGTTGTTGTTTTTTTTGCACCATTTCTCTGCTGCCCCCAGCAAAAGAGCCTGCCAGGGAGAACTGTGTCAATTCCACCAAGATGGGTTTTCTTCTTCAGGCACGATTTAAACTCTGCATGTGAACACGAGTGATAAAAAGAGGAGACATCACATTGCCCACCCCGTCCAATTCTTTTTGTCCCCAGCAGATTGGCCAACTGAATGGGTCCGCATGGATATCGTGGACCTCCGTAACAATGAAACGTTGGGGTAGATTAACCGGTCCTGCTTTCACTTCCCCAAATCTGTTTACAACTTCCCCCCAGAGTGTCACAAGTTCATTTTTATACCCAAATTTTGATTATTTCAGGATCAAAATGATCTCGCACAAAGCACTGAGCTCTACAACAGTTGAAGTTTTTTTTATATCCAGCAGCCTGCTCTCCCACACAGAGAAACCATGAAACCAGAATTCCTGCTTGTGTGGAGGCCAATGAATGTACCACCAGATGTGCGGAAGCTACTCAGGATGCTGATGTGGGTGTGATGTTGGAAAGTGATTTATCTAGAACTTCCCCATTCCCACTCATGTGGCCTTGAAGAACACAATTGCTTTGGTCTTCCTCCTCTCTGGGAGGTCTAGTGAGATTGACAGGATGATCTAGTGAGAGAGCCAGTTTGGTCTAGTGGTTAAGGCAACAGGCTAGAAACCAGGAGACTGGGAGTTCTAGTCCCGCCTTAGGCCTGAAAGCCAGCTGGGTGACCCTGGGCTAGTCCCTCTCTCTCAGCCCAGCTCACTTCACAGGGATGTTGTTGTGGGGAAAAGAGGAGGAGGAAGGAGCATTAGGTATGTTCCCTGCCTTGGGTTATTTATAAAAATAATAAAGACAGGATAGTAAATAAATGAACGAATGATCCATTTCACCAGCAACTGGAGCCATAGCATGCAAAAGAGTTGGCCTGTCATCAAGCCAAGATGCCACCAAGGGTTGAGTCATCCTCTCCTGGGGGGCAAAATTCACCCCCAACCTCTTGCACCAGCCAGACCTGATGCAGATGATCCAGTCAATCTTGGAATGGCCAAAGTCTATGTCCTTCCAGTGGCAAAGGGTACTGACGTTGGCTGAGGGTTTTTAGGTGAGTGGGTGGGTGGGTGGGTGGGTGGTGCCAGCTCTTTGAGGTAGGCCAGGTCAGGAAACCAGCACCAACTTTGACTGAAACTCTGCTTTATTGAGATAGGCTATACCAGTGTTTCTCAATTTTGGGAATTTCAGATGTGTGGGCTTCAACTTATATAATAGAGCCAGCTCAGGGTAGTGGTTAAGGCACCAGGCTAGAAACTGGGAGATTGTGAGTTCTAGTCCTGCCTGAGGCACAAAGCCAGCTGGGTGACCCTGGGCCAGTTACTCTCTCTCAGCCCTGGGAAGCAGGCAATGCAAACCACTTCTGAAAAAAACTTGCCAAGAAAACTACAGGGACTTGTCCAGGCATCTGCCAGGAGTCAACACTAACTTGGAGAAACGTACAAAAAAGTTGGGTGCTATCAGCCTTCAAGGCAGATCAGACTATGAATCTAATGTCATGCACTTTTATTGTAAAGCTATCGCTGCGGGTTAAACCGCTGAGCCGCTGAGCTTGCCAATCGGAAGGTCGGCAGTTTGAATCCGCGTGACGGGGTGAGCTCCCGTTGCTAGTCCCAGCTCCTGCCAACCTAGCAGTTCGAAAACATGCAAATGTGAGTAAATTAATAGGTACCGCTTCGGCGGGCAGGTAACAGCATTCCATGTAATCATGCCAGCCACATGACCACAGAAGTGTCTTCGGACAAACGCCGGCTCTTTGACTTTGAAACGGAGATGAGCACCGCCCCCTGGAGTCAGGCACGACTGGACTTAATGTCAAGGGAAACCTTTATCTTTACTATAGTAACAGAATCTTGCAAGTCTGAACATGCTTCCCCCCCCTCCCACTCTTTGTGAGAACTGCGGAGGGTCTTGTCGGAGACATTTACTTAGGTTACATTTCTATCCCGGCCTCTGTCCCCTTTTATCTGACTGTTGTCTTGGCAGCAGATTTTCCTCCTGTCCCTCAAGGCCATTCCCTCTTCCCTCCCGCACAGTCTGTTTAACAGACTAGACAGGGTTTTGTGTGCCTCCACACAGTGCTGAAAAGGTAAGATTTTCCAAAAAATTGACAGTCATCTTATGGGTCTTCATCTTCAACTCAGCTTGGGATGGCCAGGAGTCAACAATGACTTGATGGCACCAAAAAATAAAAAAGCTATTTGTTACCTATGATGGCTCTAGTGTTTTATAATATTGTATGATATTTATGTATTGTACTGGTCAATGAGCAAAATCAATATGAAACTGAAACTGATAGGGGCATATTCCTTCAAACTGCACGAGAAAAAATGGGATTTCAGCATCATGAAATAACAACGGTCATTCCCGGATTTTCAAATTCTTAATTTCATTGTAATTTTTGTTTGCTTGGTTGCTGTGAGCCACCCAGAGTCACTGGGCATTGGGCAGCATACAAGTTTAAGAAATTATTATTACTGTTATTTAAAGGACTTCTGCAAATTTGGTATTGAGGCAGTTTGGTGTCATGGTGAAGGTGCTGGATTAGAATCCAGGAGACGGTGAGTTCCAGGCCTGCTTTTGGCAGTCCCTCTCTCTCAGCCCAACCCACCTCACAGGGTCGTTGTGGTGGGAAAAAGAGGAGGAGGAAGGAGTATTAGGTATGTTCCCTGTTTTGAGTTCATCAAGATAGATAGATAGAATAATAATAATAATAATAATAATAATAATACCTTGAAAACACACAGAAATTTGACATTAACTACGAATTGCCCAGCAGGTGGCAGCACGAGGCCAACCCTGGTTTATCTCAAGAAGCTAAACACAGGAGACCTGGATAATACTCAGATTGGGGACCACAAGGAAATCCCATGTTGGAGGGTGGACTAGGAAGCTGGAGAAAGATGCCAGCCAAAACAATGGCAGTTCAGAAGTTCACTTCCATATCGTCGCCAAGAAAACTGCGCGGACCTCGCCGAGCTCCCCTCTGAGAAGGGCGCCTTCGACGGCTCATTTTCCACCCACACCGAGAGCCAATGTGCATTTGGGGGGGGGGGGTCCCATGCCCACCGCCAACCTCCAGCTTAGTCTTTCAAAAGAAAGGAACGAGGGCGTTGCAAAAGGCACCCGCGGCCAGCACCCTCGGTTTTCCCGAACTTGCAACCAGCTCGCGACCCTTGGCCACCTCCGTTCCCAGCGCTGGGGGTCTTTTTCCCACCGGCCTCTCCAAACACACGCCCTCTTTTTGACCCACTTGGATCTGCAGCAGGCGAATTAAAAACGAGAGAGAGAAATGGAGGGGGGGAGAAAGGAGAAAGCGAAACGGGGAGGAGTGTGGGGGAGAGCTTTGGGCTGAGACTTTCCTGTTACTACCCCGGTAGCCTTCAGCCAATGTCTTTATCCGTGACGTCTGGGCGAACGGCTGGGCTCCTCTTATTTAACACCCACCGAAGGCAGGAGCTGCGCTCTCGCTCTTCCCGCCGCATTCACCGGGGCTGCGAAGGGGGGGAGCCCCGCTGCACCTGCCGGCGCCCCGCTCGCGCCCCTCCGCCCGCCCCGAGCCTTTCAGCTAAATCCGCCCCAGGGCCAGCTGAGACGCCGGCTGGCTTGCTCGCAAGGACTGCGCTTCCAAAGCTGGGCGGGGAGGGCTTTTTCCCTTTTTTCCCCCCTCCTCCCCTCTTCCTTCTGGTTTGGGGCGACCTCGGAGGCTCAGGGCCGCCCAAGGGAGGGGGAGCCCTTTTTTGCAGCTTTCTGGAGAGAAAAAAAGAAAAGGAGAGAGAGGGGAGGTAGCTCCGCGGGGAAGCGCAGCGCGCTGATTTTTTTTTTTCCCCCGGCGGGGGGAGCTGAAATTTCGGCTCCTCGCTTCCCCACCGCTCCTCCCCGCTTCCTAGCTGTCAAGCAGCGGCTTTTTCGCTCCGGCTTTCGCAGCAGCTGCAGCCTCCGGAAACGGGTTGAGCGGCAGACGGGCCGGTCCGCGTTTGGAGAGGAGGTGCGCCGGAGGTGAGAATCCCCAACCGTGCCGGAGACGATTCCCGGGAAGCTGGTCCGAGGGCAGAGGCGTCGCTCCTTCGGGCCGGGGGGGCGCCTCCGTCCTCTGGGGGGGGCCAGCCCCGGCGGATGGGCTTGCTGCACCCCTTGCTTCGGAAGGAGGGGTCCCGCCGGGTCCTCGGAAACCTGGCTGGCGAGCGCCGGGGGCGCCGAGCGTTGAATTGCAAAGCGCTTCGGGGGACGGAGGCCTGCGAGGAGCTCCGGGGGCGCTCCGGTCCAACGTCAAGCTCTCTTGGGGGGGCTGCCGCCGTTTTGAACCCCCTATGAATTAGAGCCACCCCTCCCGGGGCGCGCCGAGGACTTTTTCTTCTTCCTCCCCTCCCTCCCAGGACCTAATGAAATAAACGCTGCGTTTGCCAGCCTGGAACCGGCGGCGTCCCGCTTGGAAAGCCTCGCCTTGCCGATCGCTCGGGCGGGGGCTCGGCTCTACTCCCCCCCTTCCTCCCTTCTATTTATTTATTTATTTTTTTGCCAAAGCGAGGAGGACCTTCGGAGAAAGCGGCGCAGGCAGAGCGTTCGGGCCTTTCTCGCGAGATGGACGGAGCGCGGAGCCCGGGGAGAAAAAAGACGGGGCTGTAAAGAAAGAAAGACAAGGAAAGAAAGCGCTTTGAGCCCCCCCGCCCCACATCCCGCGGTCTCCCAGACCCCCCCACCGGCGCCCAGGCTTCCTAATCGGCACCCCTCGCCAGCTTTGCCAGCTCGCCTCGGGACTTCCCGCCCCTCCGCGGAGCCATGAAGCTGATCCTCGTGCGCAAATTCCGCGTCCTCATCCTGCTGGTCTTCCTGCTGGCGTGCACGCTCCACATCCTCATCGATCTACTGCCTAAGCTGGAGAAGCGAGCCGCGGGGCCCGAGGCCGGGGCAGCGGACGCCGGCCCGGGCTGCTCCTGCTCGCACGCCGCCGCCGCCCAGCCGGGGGAAGAGGCGCGCGGCTGGGCCAAGGAGCCGCCGCCGCCGCCGCCGTCTGCCCTGGGGCCGGAGCTACGGGAGGAGCCGGGGCGGCCCGGCGCCGGCGTCTCGGAGGCGGCCGCGGCGGGCTGGCCTAGCAAGCACACGCTGCGGCTCTTGCAGGATTTCAGCAGCGAGCCCAGCTCCAACCTCAGCTCGCGCTCGGGGGAGAAAGGGCCCGGTCGCGCCAACGCCGCCGCCGAGCGGGCAGGAGAGGCTGTACCGCCGCCGCCGCCGCCGCGCGCCTTCAGCGCCGGCCCGGAGCTCGGCCGCCCGGCGCTCCGCGCGGAGGGGAAAGCGCGAGCGGGCCGGTTGCAGAACGAGCCCCACTCGCCGCCCTTGCTGCCGGCCTTCCGAGAGGAGGAGGCGGCTGGGCCCGCGGGCGCCGGCTCCCGCCTGGCCGCGCTCTTCGCCCACCCTCTCTACCAGCTGGCCGTCCCGCCGCTCGACGAGGCCGACCTCTTGTTCAACGTCAACAGCGACCTCCGATTTAACCCCAAGGCGGCGGAGAATCCCGAGTGGTGAGTTTGGGGCGGGGGGGGGGAGGAAGGGGCTGGGGTGGAGCAAGGGAAGGGGGCCTTGCCTTTATAAGACGGGCACCCTTGCTAGGCACGCATCCCCTACTTGGCATCCTGCAGTAGGTTGGGTTCACACGGCGGGCTAAACTCTGGTGTGGCTTGTAGGGCTTGCTTTAGCTGGAGCAGGAATCCAGCCGTTCCCTGGTGGCAGAGCAGACTTTAGGGTGCTCTGGCATCCCAAGCCGTTGTGAGTCTTTGTGGTGTCATGTGAATGCAAGCCGTTGGGGCTTGTCCACCAAGGTGGGTGGCATTGGGTGAGCCCTGCTGGCAGAGCAGGCGTTACGGTGTGAGGGGGACCCAAGCAACTGTGGCTTGTCAACCAAGATGGGTGCTGTTGTGTGAACCCCAGTGGTGGATCAACCAGGATTTACAGTGTTATCTGAACCCCAGCAGGTGGTGGATTTTTGCCTTGGGCCAATCCCCACACCATTATGACCCGTCACTTAGGGTTGAAGACATCCGTGCTGCAGGAACCCAAACTCTTCATCCTAGTTGTTGGCTACGGTGGATGTCTTTTGGGGGACCCCAACCAACAGCAATTGGTTCAGTCAATCATGGTCAAGCAGCTTGGCCTTTGAGGGATGTAGGATCCTGGTCCTAGCCTGAAAGCCAAGTTTAGTTAGCCCAAGTGTGGGAGCTTGACTGTCCCTCCCCATTTAATGGCGATGTTCATCCTGAAGGATGAAGAATGGCTTCTGCTGCTGCCTGGCCAGTCTGCCCCTAAAAAAAACACAAATACAAAGTAATTGGCTTTGAGTGCTCTCCACCACCACCACCCCAGCCTTTTATCATAATGGAACATGAACCGTGGTTCATCATTTTGGAATGTTCCTCTTCTCCATGTCTCATTTTTCCCTCCTTCTGGCAGTATGAGCTGATCCCCCCTCCCAAGAAAAAAAGCCCTTACAGAGAACCAGAGCAGAGAAGGCTGGTAAGAAAGCAGCTGCTTCTCTCCTCCTGCTGCGTTAAAGACAGAAATGATTAGCCAAAGCTTTGCTTGGATAGAATGATCCTTCCCACCCCACCCCACCCCACCCCCTATAAAATCAGGTGGTTTTGCTTTATTTAGGAGAAAGCAGGATGAATCCTCAGTTCTGGCTCCCTCCCATCCAAAGGGAAACAGGAGGATGTTTTGTATTGGCTGACAACCCCCCACCCCCCATTGCAAGCAATAGGAGGGGGAATTTCAGAACATCCTCAACGGGCTGTCAGGCAAATGGTCCCCCCTCCTAAAAAAAAGTGCCTGCAAATTTTGGGTTGGGGAATTAGGTCCGCCCCATCCCAAAGGGTAACAAAATTTAGATTAAGGTAACACTGAGTGACTTTGCCTCTCCTCCTGATTCTCTTTTGTCTTTGCTTTAAAAAAAAAACCTTGAATTAATTAAGCATGCCCTTGTCCCAAACAAAAAAAGACCTTGTGGTGACTGATGGTCCTCACCTCAATAAAATACTGTGTTCCTTTTGGGCCTTGCATTGGGTAGCTCTCCAAAAACTGCATTTAAAAATATAATTGACTCTTTTTTTTTTCCATTTATATACAAGAGAGAAGACACTGGTCTCTTTCTCTCTCTTCCCCTCCGGGCCTTCCAGATTGTAAACCCCATCATCCTCAGCCAAGCTGTCCAGGGAGTGTAGGCCTGGTAGTCTGATAATTGGAAAGGTGGCACCTTGGGAGGGCGAGAAGAATTTGATGTTGTCCAAGAGGGCATATCCAGAGAGAATCTGGAAAAGGTTGTTAGAGGGATTGGTTTTATTTTAAGGCAGGTTGGGAAGGGAATTCATCGGGAAGGTGGGGAAAAGGCTAGTGTGGTTTGGTTGGTTAAAAGAATTGGACTGGAACCAAGGAGAACCTCGGTCTTACCCACTTTCATCCATGCAAGTTCACTGGATGACTTTAGGCTGGTCGCTCTCGCTTGTCCCAACCTCCCTTACAGAGTTGTTGTGGGATAAAATGGGAAGAAGGATGAGGAATGAAACTGACAAATGAAGGGATAAAAAAATAAAGATGAAGCCAGGGAAGAAGAGGAGGAAACAGATTGCTCCTCCCAGCTCCCCAAAGGTAGACCTATTGTAGGTAAGGCAATAAGTTTAATCACTAGAAGGAGTAAACAGATGATGTTTCCTTTCACATCGTGGCCTTTCTCCTAAACCTTCCACTCCAGAAGCAGGAATAAAAAACTGGAGTAAAGAGTTCCTTTTTGCCCATCCCAGTTCTGTCTTGCAAACGTTGTGGCTGTATAATCTCCACCCCACCCTTTCTAAAAGTACAAGCATCTCTTTAATTACCATGGTTTTTGTTATAGGATCTTGTTGTCGTAACCTTCCGAGATAAAGGGATGTTGAAAGGAAACAAACAAACAAACCAATCTTCTTTTTGTGACTTTCCTTAATCCCGCCCAAGAGTTCCATAAAAATATCAGCACCTATGAGCTGAAGGTATAATCAAAGGATCTGATTTCTTTAAGATGCCTGATGAGGTTCTGGAGCTAAACTCAACTAGGTCTGCGCCACCTGCTGAGGCACGTTACGCTCCGTTGGAGCTTGGATTGTGTGAATCCAGCCCTTGTGACTTGTAAACACAGTTTTGGTTTAGGGTGTTGTCGGAACCCAGCCAACTGTGGTTTATTTAAACGTGGCTGAACAATCTGGGCTCCCATTAAAGCCAGACAGTGGGAGCTGCCTCTACAGAGGCCGTAAGGCAGCACCCCGTTGACCTTAGCTGAGCGTGAAAAGCAAATCAGGGTTAGATATGGTTTATACCTGGATGGGAAACCACTGGGCTGTAAACTAGACCAGAAGGTTGGAAACCATTTCTGTAGTATTGGCAAGAAAACTGCCTGGACAGACCCATGGCCTCCCCAGGAGCTAAGTCCAACATGAAGTCTTTACACAAGGAGAGAGTTGCATCTTTGCATTTATGGATGGATGGGTTTTCAGATATCTTGGGTTAAAAAGAGCCCCCACAAAAAAAAAAAAAAAGATGAAGAAACAACCAAATGTGATTGCACAGTGAAGGAAGGGCCCATCCAAGGCTGTCCCCTTCCTTCAATAATATTAATAACAATAGGATCGTAGAAGTAGATTTTTCCTCCTTGCTGAGGTTCAACCATCTCTTTATCATTTATGAATGGAAATGTGTAGGTTGCCTTTTGAATAAGAGGCTTGCTAGAGCAGCCTGAGAAACACTAACATATCACTGCTTAAAATATTTAAACAACCCCCCTTTCCCTCCCCAGCTACAGGGCAACCAGAAAGCCAAAGAGAATGATCTCCTTCATCTCTCTCTTGGCTCAGGCAGCTCATTCATTCATAAAAGTTGAGAATGTTTTTTCTTGGCTAAGCCGTCAAGCTGTTCTTTTTCAAGGCTGTTTTGTCTTTTTGCCCCAGTGTAGCTTTCTGAAAAGAGCAAAGGAAACCTTATTGGCATCTCCAGGCAGAGAAAATACATTTTTAAAAAACTTTTCAAGACAGCACAATGCTCAGCATCCCAACCACCCCATGTGGCCTTCCTGAAATCGCCCCAATTTTTTAAACCTCAGGACCAGGACTGAAATATACTTCTCTTGGGCTTTTTCTTCTTAGCTTGGCCCCACAAATGTTGATGGACGACAGGTCTCATTTTCCTTGGCTAGCGTGGCCGTTGGCAAGAGAAGACGGAGTTGGTGGGGTAGTGAAATCAGGACTCAGATGTTCAGCCTGGAGAAAAGGTTTTTCAGAAAGTGGGTCAAAGATAATTTCCTAATTGGCTCCCCAGCTAAAGTTCTCAAAACAGGAGAAACATCTGCTTTAAAAAAAATAGATAAATCACCCCAAACTGCACAGTCATAAAGGTGGCTACATGCTGAAGAAAGCTCCCTGATTTCAGCTGGAGGTGTAGAAGAAGGAATTGTCTAACTTGTAAGATACTACATTCTCATCTGGTTATAATAATGGCCACCCTGATCCCAAAGAATCAGCTTCAGATCTTTTCAGATAGGGATGCTAAAACATTCTGGTGACTGTTAGCAAAGTCCTCTCCTCCCTAGTGAGTGTTTATGCAGCCAAAACTGCTCTACCCAATATCAGCAGGAGGAATGGTCAATTTTAGAGACATCACACGGTTGGAGAAGTAACCGGACTCTCTCATGCTCACACAAAGAAACCTTGAATGGTGGGTAACTGGGTTTGGAACATGCTCAGTGGATATGGAAGGCGACCTGAACAGAAAGGGGATCAGGAATGTGGGTGCAAGGGGGAAGATCTTTCAAGATTGTCTGCTGAAACATGCAGAAGTTCTTCTCAAAATAAGGAATATTGATTAGCCTGGGGTCTCTAGCTTCTGGGAATTCCAGCCAGTGCTTTTTTTTCTGCTCTACTTTTTTTTTTCTCCTTTGAGATATTGCAATGCAGAAACATTGCAGCCCCAAAAGGGCAGTCCTGCCCCATGTTTCCTCTAGAGTAAATTGTATTGGGAGCTTAATCTTGGGGAAAGAGGTGAAAAATAGCATCTATTTCTGTTATTTACTGGTTCAGGCATTTTTGTTCCAGCCTTGAGATTGGAGCTGCTACACTGCAGCTTTAAAAGTTGAAAATAGGACAGCGACATAATACCAGGGTCCTAAATGGTGGAGGTAATGATTTTTCTGAGCATTTTATTTCAAACTCCTAATAATCTAATCATATTTAAATGGCTTAGCAGCATGTGTTTATTAGAGACGTATCAGTCGTTCTATATTTATAGGCTACTAGTCTGATAAAATTAGAATAAAGATGAATTTTTTGGGTTTTGGGGATGCCAAGCAAATTTTTTGTTTCCCTTTAACTTTGGAGAACAAAATTGTATTTTCTAAGGCTGTTGTCGATATAGTCCTTCGGGTCTGTCTTGATTCGTGATGACGTTTTCTTGGCAAGATTTTCAGAAGAGATGGGCCCTTGCCTCCTCCTTCCCAGGGCTGAGGGAGAAGATAGCCCATAGTCAACCAGCTGTCTTCATGCTTAAGGCAGGAGTAGAATTTGGGTCTCCCTGTTCTAAGCCAGTGTGTGTGACCGCTAGAGCAAACTGGCTGTCATTTCCTAAGGCTGCATAATAAAGGTTGCGTAATAAAGGTTGGGATAGATGGGCCCAGCAGGTATAACTAGCATAACCCAAACGAGAGAGGAATGGTGGGAATTGTAGTTCAGCAACATTTAGAGAGCCAAATGTACCTGGGTCCTGCGTACCCCCACTGAGTACATGCCTGCAATCATGTTGCCTGTAGGACTGCAAAATACAAACGCTAGATGGAAAAAGCACCCATGGCCCATCACGATCCTCGTGAGAATGAACGCGAGCCACTCGAATGAGGCAAGCTCTTCCCTCGATCTGTGGTTCAAATGTTCCCCTCCTAGTCTTGAACAGAGACCTTTTCAATATTTGCAGGAGAAATGCAATCTGATATGCACCAGCTTTTGGACCTCAGTTCCATCGGTCCCTGCTGGTATGGCCACTGGCAGTGAATTGTGGGGTTTTTAGTTAAAACATCTGGCAAGAACGTGGTTGCAAACTCTTAATTTGTAGCAATGGTCCCTTGGCTTGTAGGACTGGTGGTATCAGCCAGAAATATGAGTAAGCGTTTGGGATTTTTCTGTAAAGAGAAGTTGTAAAACTATAAAAATGAAGGCAAGGGGGAGGGAGGAAAGAAAGGGAAGGAAGGAAGGAAGGAAGGAAGGAATCTAGCTGTATGTATTCAAAGAACCCTAGGAGGAAGGGAGTTGACCTCAGCAGTGAGGGAGGGGCGAGATGCTAAGTGCCTTCCCCAAATTGCACTTCAGATTTATATCTTATCCTTAAGTAGAGCCTCCCTATTCTGAGGCAGGGTATCCCCAAAGAGCAGAAGAGTAATGCCGTAAGAGATTGATGATTGGCTTGCTTCCTGGCCACTGAGCTTCTTTGGGGGGAAAAAAAGATAGCTGGACAGGATGAATTTTTGGCTCTCTTCTTGCAGTTGCTTGTCAATCTACCCTTTGTTCCATGCTTCCAAATCTCATTGGATGCATCTGGGGAAGAGAGTCCCAGCCCTTCTCTAGGGCAGACTGGAGTTAAAGCAATATAAACTCATATTTCAGCTAGTGTAAAATCAGATGCAAAGGCTGGCCATTGTCTGCTGTTTGTTTTAGGCTCTATCTATCTATCTGTTTATCTCTTCTCAAGGTATTTTGGGAGCAGTCTGCCAAGTTACGTTACTGCAGAGAAAGGTCTTGGTTATTGCAGAAGGGAAACAGAGTTCCCAAAGTTGCATAAGAACCCTTGAGTAGGGATGTGGACTGGGTTAAAATTTAAATAGGTTTTCTATCATTTGCAATAAACTCTAAACCAAGATTCCTAAAGTGTAACGGCTGGGGTCCCACAACATCTTAAACCAAGACTAAGAAAAACCATGTGGTGGTTTAGCCTCATGTGGGAACATCACAATGGACTTGTGATGTTCCCAGAAGAGCCCTACTGGTGTGTAGGAGATAGGTGTTGTCTTGCCTAGGAGGGTTGTGAAGCTCACCTCTGGTCTAGGAAGCAGTTTCGGAAAAGCTGGGTCCCTCTACGCTGATACTTAAGCCAGGAAAGGTAGAGCTGCTATGCTTAGGATAGACCAGATGTTCTAGCTGGAGATGTCCAGCTACTCTTATGTGGACTTCCCACTCCACTTAAGGAACTAAATCAGCCATTTGAGAGTTTTATAGCCCTTGCAATTCCTTACAATTCCTTTTTACTGATTTCTCCTCACTTGCCAAGCATCACTGTATCGGGAGAAGACCAGTCCTCCTTCAGTGATCCATGTTCTGGTGAACATCAAGGCTGGATTAGGATGAGACGATCTAGGCAAATTTGTTTTTCAAATGGTTGGAAATTGCAGGGCTGTGTTCTGATGATGTGCTTAACTGGGTTATTTGAGGATAACTGTGTCATGTGGAACATGTATTCCAGTCAGTACCGGGGTTAGAGACAATTGCTTTAAAGCACAAACACTCCTGAGGTAGTTTGGGCTTAAATTAATCTTCCTTGTTCAGCCATGCACGTTTGAACATGGAAGAGAGGATTAAACTTTGCGGGTGGCATAGAGGTGAATGCCTAGAGCAGTCTTGCCAATACACGGTTTCTCTAGGAATTGTGTTTCTCTGATTATTTTACTTTTATCCCACCTGATGGTTCTATAGAGGAGACAAAACATAGGCAGAAAGAGGATTTTCAACTTTCAGTAGGTTTCACCTACCACTTAATATTGGAAATAGCTTTCCTCCCCTCCAAAATGTGAAGATGGATCACAGTTACTAACCAGGTTCCTCCTAGTTCCCTACCTCCCTACCCAAGAAAGGCTTGGGTACCCCCCAAAAAGTTGATTTAAAAAACCCCACCCATCTACAGTACCCAAAGCACCGTCTGATATGATGCTGATGTGCATTGAGCATGATCTGCTTAATTTGATCCTGCCCTGACGGCTTAATCCCTTTTGTGGGTTTACGTTTTGTGGTGCATGGCCTTGATCGGGACACTTATGGTGGGTTTAACATTTTGGGTTCCATTACCAGACCAAAGCTGCAAAAATGTGGATAGCCAGGAGATGGGAGCACCGGTTCAGAGTTTTCCATGTATCAATGCTGCCCTCTATTGGCCAGCCAAAATTGTGCAGCAGAGATCTCAGGACTATTACAGGATGGAAATTTTGCAGAGGGAAGGAATTGCAGAAGGAAGATGATCGAGCAAAGAGGGTGGTGCTGTGTTGTAGACATGAACCCAACTATGCCTGCTTGCTTCCTCCCTCCCTCCTTCCCTCCCTCTTTATTTTTTAAAACTAGGCTGTCTATTTTAGGGCACTCACTGATGTGTTTCTGTGCTTCCCACCTCAAAACAACAAGAAACCAATTTCTGATCATTGTGGTCAGCCAGGATTCAGTTCACAAAATAAAAATAAACATGGATTTGGGAGCTATTAGCCCGGTGGCCTCAGGTTACCACTTCCTGCCCTAAAAGGAGCTTGTTAACTTTATTAATAAATCAAATGCTTCACATGGCTTAGAGGTTCTTGTCTCAAGGATAATTAAGATCCCAAATGCATCATGAACGTGTGATTTAGCTTCATAAGGGTGTGTACCAAAAGACACTATAGGAAGCCCATTTCTTGCCTTATTAGAGGATGGTTGGAAGCAACTTAATCTAATTTAGAGTATCAGAATGGGTCAGGGCGATGCAAGTTAACATCTCCATTCAAGCATCAGTGCATCAGCTGGGTTCACGCCCAGCATTAAGCCACAGTGTACTTTGGTTGGTTCTGCTGTTGGACAGTAGGCAAAGTTTTTGTAGTTTGTAAACCCTTAGCTGTGGTTTAGAATGGTGCATGAACTTGGTTACGATGGCTATTGCAAAGTCATTTACAGCTTTTAGGTTCCTCCCATCCAGGAATCAACCAGGACCAGCCCTGCTAAGCTTCCAAATTCAGATGTAATCAGTCAAGTGCTGCTACCTGTTGAGGCAATCCAAGAAGTCATGGTTGAAACCATAGCTTGACATATAATTTGGGAATCAAGCCACCGGAGAGCAGATGTCTACATATGATTCTTTTCTGAAGGCTCTCTCTTTCAAACTGGATTGGCTTCTAGGTACTGCTTATTATGAACAAGGCTGCCTGTGTGCTCTGTTTTAAAAGCCAGTGGGTTGGACCATTATTGACAGGATCAGGCTGAGATATGCTTCTTTTTAAATCATTCCAACAGTTTTTAAATTTGCATCCACCCACGATTCTAATAATAATTGAATGGACCCTTGCCGTAGACTGTGGTGATTAAGGTTGGCATTCACCATGCTAGGTTGGTTACTCTTGAACAAGACTTTGTTAAAAAACAGAGTACATCCCATGTCTTCCCCCCAAATTCAATATGAACTTCAAAAGGGAGCATACAGACATAACTCTGACCTTATTTTTCTAAAACAAGGCAGATAGCTTCAAAAACCAAGTGCCTTCACTTTGGAATTCTTTCACCGAATGGGACTGTTAGCTGTTACGCTGATCCCCAAAGGCCATCTGGTCTGCAATTGGACATGGCAAAATGATGGAGGAAACAGAGGGAGAGATAAACTATAGGGCAACAGTGCAGTTCCTTTGATTATTTGGTAAATATCCTGCTGTTGGAATAAGAGGTTGCATTTTATTTACTTACAAGAAGTCCTTGCTTAACAACCATTTGTTTAGTGATGGTTCGGACATAACAGTGCTGAAAAAACCAACTTATGACTGGTCCTCACACTTACGACCTTTGCAGTGTTCCGCCCTGGTCCCATGATTGTGATTTGGGTGCTAGGCAGCCAGTTCGCTTTTATGGGAAATGCCGGTCCCAACTGTGGTCGTTAAGCGAGGACTATCTGTAGTTCATTTATAATATTTGTAAACTGTCCCAGTCGTTCAGACTCTGGGTGGCGAACACCAAGGGAATAAAAAACCAAACAATATCGGAAACAAAAATCAGTCTTCCAGATTCAGTGCAGTGCAATAATTGACAGCTGTCCACCATCCTCATAGGCCAAAGCGATGCTTGAACAGGATGTTCTTGGTCTCCCTCTGATGAGTCTCCTCATCACATCTCCCTGGGGAAGGGTATGTTCTAAAGTATGGTGGGTTTCATTGAAAAGACCTAACCCCTGGCTCAGAGATCATGTAGCTCCTGTGAGGTGGGACCCTCAGCAGACCTCCTCCAGATGTATGGACTGGATGAGCCAAGTCACATTATTTGGCAAGGCAATTTATTTATTTATTTATTAAATTTATTCACCACCCATCTCACTATAAAAGTGACTCCAGGCGGCTTACAAATAAAAGTTACAAAACCATTATAAAAATAGAAAAAAGTACAAAAATGGAAGAAGATAAAAGAGGGAAACTAAAAGGCAGAGAGAGCATCTTCAAGCCACCCCCCACCCCCAGGGCTGCCTATCACTCTTGGATCCCCAAGCTAGTTGGCAGAGCCAGGTCTTGGCGCACTTCCTGAAGGCCAGAAGAGTGGGGGCCAACCTCACCTCAGGGGGCAAGATGTTCCCCAGGGCGGGGGACCGACAGAAAAGGCTCTCCTCCTTGACCCCACCAGTCGGAATTCTTTGGCCAACAGGGTCCATAGCATGCCCTTCCTGCCGGACCAGTTGGGACGGGTCAGTGTAATTGGGGTGTGACGGTTCCTTGGGTAACCTGGGCCCATGCCATGAAGGGCTTTGAAGGTGATAACCAACACCTTGAATTGGGCCCAGAAGCACACTGGCAGTTTCTGATACATCTTGCTGCTATGCTGTCCATGGCTTTACAGGTAATAACTCTTTTCAGTTGGGCTCAGAAGCCTGGTAGCAATCAATGCAGTGATGTCAAAATAGGTTTGCCCCCTAGCAACTTGGCCACCACGTTCTGGACCTGATGTAGCTTCCAAGTCATCTGCAAAGGCTCTTGTGATATTTGGCAGCTGTTTCTCCCCACCCTCCATAATGTTCTTGACCCTTCGTGTCTGGTACGCATGACAGTTCCTACACCCTTTTGGACTCAAAGACAACATGAAAGCTTTTCAAAGCAATGACATTAAAAGCCAGAACCACACCAAGTGGATTCTCTTGTCCCAAACCAGCAAGTTAATTATACATACGTAAAAGAGGGCAGGAGGAAGGACAGAGCAGTCAAATATTAACTCCCCCTTGCAAACAGGAGGTTAGATATCAAAGGTCACATTTAAGAAAAAAAAACATGTAGGGATTGCTTAAGTAATGCATGCCATGCACGGAATAAACTCATTTTCTGGTTTGGCAAAATGCATTGAACCTTAGACTTGCTCTGCAGGACTGGTTTTGTCAAGGACACCTTAACCCACAAAAGAAAATGAAAAAAACTAACCAAAATGAAGTCTAACCCAACTTAGCCTGTTGTGTGAAGGCATCCTGCCTGGTAGTTTTATCAAAACGGGTCCATCACATGATGCGAATTGAGTCAGAATTTCTGAGCATTGATGTTCTCCTGGGTACAATTGAGAGTTAGGGCTGTGTTGTTAGGAGCTTCTGTCTCAGCATAAACACACACTCACGCGAGCCTAGATTTGGACTGCTCTGCACTTGGCATGCTTTCAAGTATGAGTGGCTGATTCTTGACATAACTGTTCTGTCTTCCTCGGAAACTGAGATCCTTCTGTTTGAACAGTTGCTTTCCAACATGCTACAATTTCTTGGCAGGGCAGGAAGCAGCTGAGATGGCTGGATACTTGTTGATCTTTTTGAAAAGAAATGCAAACCATGAGGCTCTGAAATGATTTCATAAGGACTTCCATCTCCTTATGGATGGAAGGACCCTGGTTGTGCGGTCTGTGGGAAACTGCGTATTTGTTCCTTGAGTTGATTGATTGATTTATATTTCAAATTTCTATCGCTGCCCATCTCCCCCAAAAGGGGGGGACTCTGGGCGGTTTATGATTAAATAAACAGTTAAAACCGTAAACCATCATTATAAATTGTTGTTGTTTATTCGTTCAGTCGCTTCCAACTCTTCGTGACTTCATGGGCCAGCCCACGCCAGAGCTTCCTGTTGGTCGTCACCACCCCCAGCTCCCCCAGGGACGAGTCCGTCACCTCTAGAATGTCATCCATCCACCTTGCCCTCGGTCAGCCCCTCTTTCTTTTGCCCTCCACTCTCCCTAGCATCATCATCTTCTCCAGGGTGTCCTGTCTTCTCATTATGTGGCCAAAGTATTTCAGTATATCATTATAAATAGATAAATATAAAATGCACGTGACGATAAGCTCTCATTCAATAGGGAGGGCACTACTACTACAAAGGCACTAAGTTCCTTTCTTTAGGACCAGTTTAATCCCTTACCGGACAATCCTGAATAGGTTTCGTAAGAAGTCACTTCCCCCCAGATACTCTAGCAATAATTTCCTGACATTTTAAGGTGGTATCCCAGGGTACAGCTTTTTCTGAGCTGGGCTGAACTGCTTTAGGTTTCAAATTGGAATTCAGCCAGTTGGAATGTTCTCCCTGCATATTTAGAAGCAGTAGAGAACATACAACTGTGGAGGTGGAAGGGGTTACAAAGATCACCTAGGCCAACCTTCAGCGGTGTGCACGAAAACCAATTCAACCATCCATGAGAGGTGGTTCTCCAACCTCTTCTTGAAAACTCAAGAGATGGCAGTGTGACCACCTTGATGGCAATGTGACCACCTCTGAAGGCCATCTGCTAGGAGACTAGTGAGCTTCCTTGTGCAGTTGGTTGGCCACTATGAGAATGTACTGCTGGGCCACAAGTCCAATCCAGCAGGTCATTGCTTACGTACTTATGTTCTATCCCACAACCTCCATAGGGACACAGTTCCACTCTTGGGCAGATCTCACTATCAGGAAGATTTTCCGTATACTGATAAAACCTAGGTAGCTGCAACTTCTGTTAGCTCATGTGCAGTATGTCAAGAAGAAGCTTGGGGTTTTCTCCCTACAGGTAGTCCTCATTTAGCGACCACCTTGTTTAGCCACCATTCACACTTATGACGGTGATGAAAAAGTAACTTCATGACCAATCCTTACATCTACAACCTTTGCAGGCCTGTAAAGCAAAGGAAAGTTGAAGGAAGATCATAAGCACAGTCACGGTTTCACTTAGTGACTGCTCCGCTTAATAGCTGAGTTGCCAGTTCCACTTGTGGTCACTAAACAAACATTACCCTTACTGTGCTAATATAGAGGAATGCAAAGATAACCTTGAAGAAGGCATGCAGGAACCACTAAGGGAAAATAAAACTCAGTCCCGGTAAAGGAGAAGGCATGAGAAAGGAACTCAAAATAACCCTGCCTTGATTCTGTTTGGTATAAGATGGGGCAGAGCATACTCTGGCTTTCAAGATTCTCCTATTATAACCTACAACAGCATTTTCAAACTTTAAAATGTGTGGACTTCAACTCCCAGAATTCCCCAGCCTAGTGTTCCTGGAATCTTTGTGCATTCTATTTCCTGACCTGGCCTACTTCAAAAGGCTGACAGCTAGTTGTCTATAGACTGGGAATTTTAATTGGATTTAATTAGAGCAGATAGAGTCCTGTTTTATAAAAGCCAAAAGGTGCAGAAGGTCCTGGAATACAACCACACTCTGATGTGGTGGTTGCAGTGTTAGCAGAAGTGGTGGTCCATGATGAACAAGCAATCAGCACCAACAGTTTAGATCTGATAGACCATGGTCTCCCTTGATACCAGGCTCTCCTGGGTTCCTAAAGTAGAAAAGAATGCCACCTTGGCCTATATGTAGAGCACCTTTCTAGGTCTGGCATCCATCTCCTCCCATCCCCAACGGATTGCAAAATGCATTGCTGGCATGTGAGCAAAACCCAACGTTCTGTACTGTATCCTTCTCGTTTGTTTTTGGCAGGCAAAACGAAGGCAATGAAGATGAGGACTTTCTACCGACAGGGGAAACGTCGATCGATTCCTACCCAAACTGGCTCAAGTTCCACATTGGCATCAATCGGTACGAACTGTATTCCAGGCACAACCCAGCGATTGGAATCTTGCTGCAAGATTTGGCTTCCCAGAAAATCACCAGTGTTGGTAGGTGGACACGCCTGTAGTTCAGTTACTGTTGCAATCTGGGTGTGTGCGTTACTTGTCTTTTCTTGCTGTACTGGGAGACCCTTCTTTTGCATTGGTTACGCCAGGTTAAAAGTCAAGTCTCCTTGAGTTGAACTTGACTCTTGGTGACTCCATGGACACATCCACCTAGTTTTCATTAAGACAGTAGAGAAATAGCTTGTGATTGCTTTCTTCTGGGATGACTTTTTGACCTTCTAGTCTGGATCACAGGCCTGGGATAGTGGTCTTCCATCCGAGTGTTAACCATCGTTGACCTTGCCCAGCCTTTCAAGATCAGCCAAAGTTTGCTAGATGCTGCCATCTAGATGGGCAATGGGCTTACACCAGGTTACAGTTAGGGAACATTTTATCCATTCATATCCTCATCTGAGCTGGGCATCCCAGGAAAACTTGCTGCTTGTCAGGTGGACAGGAAGAAGCAGTATCACCCTCCCTCTTCCTCCCCATCACTCCACCTTCATGTTCCCTTCTGTGTACCCTCTTCTCCAAAGTCAGGGGAGATAATGGAGGCAAATTTTGAAAAAAATGATTTTTAAAAATCTCACCTGAATTTTGGGGACAGAGAAAACAGTGGGTGATTTGTTCACCGGAAGGAGAACTTCTTTTCCATCGTGGTAGCAGGAACCCTGCTAGAACAGGTCTCCTGAGACCTTCCCTGGTTTAAGGGAAGTGTGGGAAGACCAGAAGACTGCAAAAATGGGAGACAGGACATTCCTGCGCATCCCTTTTGACTATCTCATCACTTACCCAGAGAAAGAACTCTACGTCACGCCCACAAGAACTTCTTGAAAACGCTCTTCTCCTTTAGAAGGAATTCCAGATTCTGACTCCAGATGCTGAAAGAAATTTACAATCCTTCTTCAGAAGTGCGTTCTCCTTCGTCCAAGTCAATGAGAGCTGGTAGGGAAATTGCAGGATTTCTTTGCTTCTGATAATGGGACCAGTAGGGCGTCCATCTGGTTCCTCCAAGTGGATTGGGGTTGCAGTGGCAGGGCTGAACTCGAATTCCCTGCTTTTCCAACTTCATTGCTCCAAGCAGCTGTTGCCTAACGGTAGAGCGGGCTCTGAATGCAAGCTGATTGCATTTGCATTTCCCAAAAAAATATGCCAACTGGTGAGTTTTCCTGTGCCGTTTCTTCCAAGTTACCGTCTTTACCCCCCTTGGTTTGAACCCAGATTGCCCAGGTCAGTATTCATCCTCTCTGGTGTCAGCGATCTTCCTTAAAACATTGCTGCAACTTCAGCAACCACAAAGTAGCATAATTCCCACTAGCAGAGAGTACTAATAGCAGCACATTCTGGAGGAACATGTACCAATTATATACCTGTGGAAATAAGAATGGCATGTAGAAGAGGGGGAAAGTTTTTCTGCCATGGTGTTCAGTAGTGAGCTGCCACTGCAGAAAATGCTTTTTTTTTTCCTCCCAACCCACATTATTTTTTTAAAAAAGCAGTTAAATTTGTCAGGATTCTTACGCAACTGCCTAGCATCTGCACAGTGTTTCTGTTGCCAATCAGCTGGGAGGCTAGAAGAGAAGAGAGAAATTAGCAAGGGAGTGGCCAGAAAGTCTTGGAAAATAGAAGATGTGGATGTTTGGAAAAGTCCATCGATCTTTGAAACAGCTGTTGGTTTTTGCTTTTCATCTTAAACCCATTCAGGGATAAAAATGGACTGTTTATACCCTCCCTCCCTCCCTCTCTCAAAACAGTTTAATTTTAAGAGAAAAAGGTATTGGGTAGCAACGTCATAGAGTGTGTTCTCCTACCTGCCTAACAAGTGTTTCTCAACCGTGGCAACATGGCTGGCTGGGGAATTCTGGAAGTTGAAGTCCACACAGCTTAAAGTCGCCACGGTTGAGAAACACTGGCCTAGACTTTCACACCATCTTTCCGATCTCTTTTAAAGCATGCTTGGCCATGCAAAACATTAATTTTATTTCCTTGTGCATTTCATTGACTCGGTAGATATTTAGACTTCCTTTTTATGTGCCGCCCCAACCACCATGCCCTTTGGCCCCACCCATGTCCCCTGGCCCCACCCCCTTTGGAATCCAGCTGTGGAGCTGCTCATTCTGGCCATAGACCAACAGTGGAGTTTCTTGATGCTGCTGAGCGGACTGGAGAACTGTGACCTTCACACCTGAGAACAGATGAAGGTGGATGGGCAGGTGGTAATTAGACTGGATAAAAAACAGGAAGTGAGAGAACTTGCAAGGATGACCCATAAGCTATAGGTCGACTCTGGGTCTGAATGAAATTTATTGGGCTTTGGCCATGGATAAAATGGAAGTTGGTAGGATCAGGTTCGCCCCACCCATGTTTTCATTCAATGCAAAGCCAAATATATTAAACTGTGTTGCTCCACTTAATTTCCAGGATATACCAGGTATTATATCTTTGCTGTGTGATTATTTCACACTATACTGTTGGACTCTCCTTGTTGAGTTGTTTTGCTTCTCCAGATGTACCCAGAGGGGAGGGAGCCCTCACATTGCAAGCATAAACCCTACTAACATAGTGGAGGGAAGCTGAAGTCCTCCAGATGTTGCTAAACAATCACTCCAGGATCTCATAGGATCAGCTGTAGCTGGCTCAGGGTGGGGAGCTTGGTGAGGCAACAGAATCTGATGGGATGCCTTCTCCCCAGCCCTGCTGTAATGGGATGAAAATGCTTAGATTAATTGAAGATTTCCTAATCCAGAAATCCCTGGAAAGGCTTGTGAATCAATCCACCCAGCTCCCAGGGCTTCCCTCTAGTTCATACTTGATGCTTTGGGTTTTGGCTCGGGGAAGGGTGATAATCTGCAAAGCTGGCCTAATGAGTCTGAGATGCTTTTTCATCACCGTGCATTTTGACAGTGGGATTCCCCCCTCCTTTTTGTCTTCCTTGGCCCCCAGCCTGACTCCATGTTCAAAGATGGAATGTAATTCACTTGAAGCCGTGGCCTGCTCTGATTTCCAAGGCGCCTGACAATTTTAGCTGGACAGAAATGAGCTACATGAGCAAGCCAAGTTGTGTTTTGTACTGGATTCCAAACCTGGAAAACTGACTATGCACAAGGAGGCAGAAGTATTGAAATACCCACAATGGAGGAATGGATTGTAAAGATGGCAGAGTTAGCACAGGTAGCAAAACTGACCTCTTTGGTCAGGGATAAAACAACAAGTACTTTTATAAAGTATGATGAGCACCGCCCCCTAGAGTCGGATTCGACTGGACTTTACGTCAAGGGAAACCTTTACCTTTACCTACTTTTATAAAAGGCTGGAAACCTTTTATGGGCTTTTTGCTGAAGATGGGAAAAAGTGGAATGGTGATTTCCAGTTCTGATGATTGAAAAGGGATTGAAGAAGGGACAGTCAGTAGTATTGTAATGTTAAGGAGGGAGGAGGGATAATGAGTTTCTTTGCTGTAAAGAAGGGCAGAAATCACTTCTTTAATTTTCTTTAATTTTCTTTTCTTCTCTTTAACGGTATTGTTTTCTGCACTTTTTTTCTTTTTTTCTCTTTTGTCTCTTCTTTCTTGATATATTTCTCGATTTGGGAAACTTACACCAAAATGTTCTTGTTATTTCGCCTACTTCATTTACCTTTGGTTTTGGGATTTGAATAATTGATTCCAGGATTGTTGGAGGAGGGACTAACACAGGGCAAGATCTCCCTACCTTTTCTTCTCTTATAACTGGCACTGTAGGGGGCTGTGCCTTTTATTTGCAGTCATGAGGACTAGACCCCTGCTTGCATTTGTTTTGTCCTCCAAGTAAAATAGTTGGAAAGAAAGAGTGGCTGGTAAGTCCAGCCTCTCCACTACAAAGCCTGGCAGCATGAAGCACTTCTCCCAAGCTGTCAAGCGTCACACTAGAGTTCAGAATAAATCACAGCTCTCCAGACCCTGACCCCCCCCCCCAAATTCTGTATTTCACTTGGCTTGGCTCAGCAGAAGCCTCTCAGGTACAACTTGGCTGGATTAAAATCTTTATTGCAGACAGGAATGAAACTATTCAGAAGAGGTGGCTCACCCTTTGCGCTGCAAAGAAGCCAGAGCATTTATACCAGCCTTTCTCCACCTTCTGACCCCGGAGGAACCCTTGAAATATCTCTCAGGCCTCGGGGAAGGAACCCCTGCCCCTTCAGTCTCAAATCTAGGCCGGAAGTGACAAAATGATTATATTCGATTCATGGGTAGGCCTGGATATATGCATTCACAGTGTTCTTCAACTGGAAATGAAGAATGAGACTTGCCTCTTTCATGGGAAGTTGCCCGAATTTGAAATCATTTTTTAAATAGATCGTGATCTCCCAGGGAACCCCCGGTGACCTCTCGCGGAACCCGAGGGTGCCACGGAACCCTGGCGGAGAAACCCTGATTTATACGTATCTCCATTCCAGAGTGTAAAGTCTTGGTTTCTCCTCCCACTCTTCCAACTTAACAGATACTTGGCAGCTCTCTTGGTGTTCTGGTTGGCTGAGAAATATTTAGGTAATGCTCCTGTCTAGCCTGAGAGCCTTGGGTTCCCTCCTCCTCTTTCCACAAGCTTATCACAAGCAGTGTTTGGCTGCAACACTTAAGCCATGCCTGGAGCTGCCTTCCTGGACAGTCGGAAAATCTAATACTCTCCTGTAGTAAGGCCTGTTGGAACACCCAAGCATTTCCAAGGGAAAGTAGGTGGAGACTCTGTATGACTCGGACAAAGTGCTTCTGTGCTGCCTGAACCTCTAGTAAGGATATTTAACCAGGTTAGTTGCTGGCTGAATTAAGCATATTGGGCGAGCAAGACTGGAGATTTAGCTTGGAGATTGACAGTGTTGCAGATGCAATGAAGCCCAGAGCAGGCTCTCCAAATCTAGCAGTAGATTGAAATTTGGAACTGTTAGAATATTTTTCTGTCTCATTTGAAGACCCTGATACATTCCCCCCCCCTCTCTTTGTTCCCTTCTACGTGACTCTCTTAAAAGATATAATTAGATATATTTAGGTTTCAACTGAATGCTCAAGGAAAGGTGAGGTGCGTTTTGTGCCTCTAATTACCGAACTAAGGTACAGAAATGACCATAATTAGCCATTTCTTTGTGTGGTTTAAAATTTGCATCTGTAATAATGCCACCTGCGTGAGCCAAGGGGTTCGTTAATTAGAAACCCTGCATGGTGCACAGCGTCAAGACGGAACACGTTAATAATTCCAGGCGCCTCCTTTTTCCTCTTTAGAATTAGCAAAAAGATTGCCCTTGAGTTCCAGGGGAAAAGCATTGGCCTTGGGCCTTCTCTTATCACCCTGCCTGGCTGAAACAAACCCACAAGCAGAGTCAGTTCATTTCTAACATCCCCAGCACGTTTTGCTTGGGTGGGTCATATAATTAAAAAGCTGCTGCGGCGTTATGGAAAGAGTGAGAAATTTGCATAGACAACTCATCTGGTTACAGGTACAGCTGGGAGAAGTTCCAGAAAATGAGTCCAGAAGAGGTTGCATGGCTAAAAGTTCTACATGGGTCAGCCCTTCCAGGTAAACCAGACAGGAAACACAACTGGATGAACTAATTCTACTTTAACGTAGGGCTCCGTTAACAGAATCTTGCAAGTCTGAAAGTACAAATCTTCCACCCTCCCTGTTTATCGCTTGAGTGGTCAGGATGGGTCTTTCCTAAGTTTCTGCTTTAGAGTGTCACCCTCCTGTGGACTCCCTTTCCCTTTATCTGATCATTCCCTAGGCAGCATCCCTCCCCTCTGTTCTCCAAGGTCGCCCTCACATTCCACCACAACATGTGACATTCACCGCCCTGCTTTTCATGAAGCAGACCTCCGCTTTGGTCAAAACCTGGGAAAAGGTCTTGTCCGAAATCTTGAAGAGCGATTGCTAATCCTGGCTGATGACCATAGGCAAGATGAAGCGAGGGGTTGACCTAGGAGATAGTAATTTTCCGTGTTCTTGTTTTAATCCTTAATTCAAAATCACAAGGACTAGAATCTGGGGGCGGGGGGACTACAACTCAGTGGCACGGGGCTTTGCATGCAAAAAGTCCTGGGTTCTACTGTACTAAGCCAAATCCGGACATATCACATGACGACTTAGTATCATGCGTGAGCTTCCCCAGGGTTTAAATCATGTTGAACTAGTTGGTTTAATGATCCCTCTGAAGGTAGTTTCCTATACTTGACCTTGTTTTTCTCCTCTTGTTTTATCCCGATTTTTGATTGATTTGATGCCATCAAGTCACTGTCAGCTCTTAGCAACCACATAGGTAGATTTTCTTCATTATAGTCTTCCTCAGCCTGGTCCTTCAGATCTTCCAACAGCGCACCCCTTGCAGCCGTAGCTGAGGCCACCCACCTTGTTGCTAGTTGTCCTCTTCTTCTCTTTCCTTCCACCTTTCCCAGCATCAGAGCCTTCTCCAGAGATCTAGATCTTTGCATAATGTGTCCAGAGTAGGATAATTTGAGCCTAGTAATTAGCGCTTCGAGTGAGAACTCTGGGTTGATTTGTTCCTATTATGGCTCTTTAATAGTTCCTGAATAGGAAGAGTCTATTGTAATTTTGTCCTCTGTGTTAGTCTTTTCTAGATACAGGGAGTGTTTGGCAGAGAAAGTACAAAAACGTGGTTTGTGTCTGCTTCTGATGTTGAGAGTTGAATCTGGGGTCTTCTGGATGGTAAACTAGGGATTTTATACATACCTCCTTGCCCTCATCTGCCCTTTTCAACCCAAGTGTTCCCTGGGAGTTGAACTAGCATCCAGGCCAGTGGAGATCCTAAAATATGGGCCAGCCCCACTCTAGTGTTTTCATATCAGTTCACAAGTCAAGCTGAGGCTTTGATTTGATTTACCAGACTGATGGGAGAGAGAGAGAGAAAAAGCATTCTTCGGGACTGCCAAATTGATTGAAAGGCACTCATGCCAACCCTTTGATTGGATATTTCAGTTACGAAAGTTGATTTGATGCAGTGAATCAGAGAAACCAGCTTCGAATCCCGTCTCTGAGTTGAAATTCTGCACGCTCTGGAATCTAATGCCTTATCAATACAGGAGAAAGTGATCCACCATCGATCCTACCCCTGACCTTTTGCATAAAAGCAAAACCATATTATGCAGCCTTTCAAGTTGTGAAGCCTATTAACATCACATGCATTGTTTAAATGGGAGCAGAGCTAAGATGGCGACAGAGCAGCAGCTTCTCTGCTGAGCTCCTTATGATATTTTATTCATTCTATTCATTTTTATAAACAGCCTACGTTGTTTAAATTGTGGATGAGCAGAAGAGAGATCTGCACCTCCAGCTAAATCTCTGGGTAACTTCGTAGTATCCAAGAGTTGAAAGAGGCCACTGGCGTCTTCAAAACCGACCCAGGAATTCAAATTAAAGAATTTGCAACATCACTTTAATAATAGTAACAAAATAAGTCCCCTCCTGCTATGGATTTTTGCTGCTGAAATGAAGAAAACCTGGAAGTAACCAGGCTTCACCAAATAAAAATAGAACTATAAAATAGACCCACAAGGTTGAATTCTATCCAACTTTGGTCTACGTGGATAACTATATGTTCCCAGTTCACCCATCCGCCCACCCACCACAGCCACGTTCAGCCCAAAAGCTGCATTTTTTATTTAGTTCCACTTTGGGACTAGCACAAGAACATTTCCCTTTCTGTATCATATCAGGCTAGATGCTTTTTTAAATGGGAGGCTAAGGAAAAAAATAGTAATAAGAGGCCACTCAGCTTTCCAAGCCTCTGTGTACACAATCCTTGATGCCAACTTGAGGCTTCAGTTTCTCTTCAAATAAAACGTTGCAAAGCAAGAACTCTGTCAACATTTTTCAGTGAAGCCAGTTCATGGTACATAACTGTTCTTTGCCAGACACATCTTGGAACAGCATGAAAAGCAGTCATGAAGCCAATTTGGCTTTGATTAACATTTTATACAGTGCCTTACCTAAAATTAAGTGCCAGCTACCAGCAGAAAGACCATGTGTCTCTCTGTGCTTAAACTTCCTTCCTTGCATGAGAGCTGTGTAGAAAACCTCTGGAGATACTTGATGCCAGCCTGATGTGAACCCTGCAACATAAAAGCACTGTTAAGACAATGTAGTACAGAGTGTGAGAAAAGAGGATGCTGGTATAAATAACGTATCCAGGTAGATGATTACAAAGAAGGAAGGGGGTCATGCCTTCAGCAATGGTGTAAAAGAAGAAAATTCAGGATATGTTGGACAGCAAATTCCAGCAGAACCTAGGAAACTCAGTTTCACTGGGTCCAACAATTAAGCTGTCTAGCTCAGCATTGACTAGCATTGACCCAATGCTGGCTGGGGAATTCTGGGAGTTGAAGTCCACATATCTCAAAGTTGCCAAGGTTGAGAAACATGGATTAGGCTGACTGGTAGTGGCTTTCTACACTTACCTAGAGAATCCCAGAAGTGAATCTCAAACCCTGTCTATAAAGCAAATGTTTTATCAGTGAGCTACAGTCCATCTATTCTGCAGTTATTTTCACATGCTGAATGTCATTTTCTAACCAGCCCAAAATGGTGTAAGAATCCTGCCCTCTCTGTGTATCTTCAAACCCCTTGTTCTTTCAAGTGCCTCAGAACACTCAGGAAGTTCAAAAGAGATAAGATAACTCAACTCCGGTCTAGAAATTACTCCAGGAAGTGCAGATCATGCCAATCTGACTCTGAATTCACCAAGATTAAATTCAGCAAGCAGTCCTTAATTAAAGCTCTAAGTAGTTCTCAGGAACTGCTAGCTTGGCCTTTTTCATTTTTCTTAAGAGCAACTAATGCAATTTTTCTGAGCCCTTCAGAACTCCTAAACAGCAAGGCCTTGGGTGAACTTGCAAATTGGCGATGCTTCAATTGACCTGCATCAATGTATTACATTATAATTATTTATCTTCTTCCCCCCTATTAGATAATTGTGGCAATTTTTGGAAGGCTTCATATGGTAGGTCAGCTGAGACTGATAAGAAATGCCCTCTAGTCCCATCCAGACTCTCTTGTAGGTTGGTCATATTTCCTACTTTATAGTCAGCAGGTTGTGAGGACATTGTCCTCTGAAAACATTCTTTCTTTGAGAGGGACACAGTAATAAAGATAATTCACATGCAAATTTAAAGTTGAGGTGGTTGGCCATCTAAACCTGTGGAGATGTCCATACTGATCCTTCAAAAATTTCCACTAAATTATAATTTTTAATCTGATAGAAAGGTGCATTATTAAATATATGGAGTATAATCCTCTGCACGATTTTAATCCAGTTAAAGCTGATATGTTATTCATGGACCAAGTGTAGTCTTGAGCCAGAAGACCGTTCTGTACTGGTGCTCTGTTTGAAGGATTAGCCAGAAAGCTTATGTGAGTCACCCAAAACCCAGTTCAAATGTGTGATTCATCTTAGAAAGTTGATTTGATTCAGGCAGCCAGACTGATTCAGAAAATCAGTTTCATTCTGTTGTCCAGTTTCCTGCTAAATCAATCTGGAGTTTTGAATTGATTCAGAAAAAGACATATGCTCCTGTATAAATATCGACCAACTCGCCAAACTTGGTCCAAACCTGTGCCAGGGAATTCAGATGCTATATGTTTTGAATTGATGGACTGAATCAATTTGACAACTTGAAGATTCGAGTCAAGGGGGTGATTTGATGGGATTGAATTGAATATTTGCTCTGCCCTTTTCTTCAGTTTTCTTTAAAGATTACAATGAGGGTGTGAAGGTCTTGAAATTGCCAATGAACTTCTGGGTAAATAAAGCTCAACTGGGCATGGCCTACTGCTCTACTTTTGAGATTTTTTGAAAATTCTACAGTTGTATCTGTTCATGTGGATTAGCCCCTGTGAACTTTATGCCAGTCTGGGTACTTCTTTACCCCCTTGTCTGGAAACATATGGGTATTTCCCCCTTCTCTCTCTCTCCATGCAAGAGAATACTAAAACCTTTAGAGTTCCCCAGAATGCCTGCTAAACTCCACTAAACTTTATCCAGCACAGTTTACACAATGTTGAAAGCCCATACAGATGCAAATGATACATCTAATCTTTAGGCATCTCAGCACCCCCTGTCCCAAATGAATGGAAAGCAAAGATTAACTTAGGCAACCTCATATAAAGATTAACCAAAGCCAAAAAAAAAAAAACTCTCCAAGAGTCTGGCAATGACCTTGACCCCCTCAAAGTCAGCAGAGAAGAAGTCACGGCTGATTAAAAAGGAGTTTGAATTTCAGCTTACTTTTAGCTTTATTGCTTTCAGGTAAAAACAGTTTTGGAAAGTTTCAGCACTCTAGAGAGTTTTCTGTGATTCTCATTGGTTATGAGTCAAGCCTTTAATTACTTTCTCCTACCCTGCCCTTGCATTCTTGCCATGGAATTTTTTTCCTTTGAGTCATCTGCCCCCTCAGTTCCCAAATGCCTACCTTTGCCTCAGTTTCCAAATCAGCTGGGTTGCTGAGATATGGCTCCAATCTGAAAAAAAGTCCCATCTCTGATCTGCAGAACAGTCTCCCTCTGGAGGTAGAGGGGTCTCCTTCTCAAAAGGTTTAAAAAAAAAAAAAAAGTGGACAGCCACCTTTCATGGATGGTTGAATTGGTTCTCCTGCACATTGCAGAGAGTTAGATTAGATGATCTTTGTAGTCCCTTACAAGTCTACAATTCTGTGATTCTAGGTTCCAGGTTCTGTGGGTTTTCATAGGAGTTTGCAGCTTTGCCCGCTGAGTTGCCCCTTATTGGTATTTAAACTGATATGTCCTAGAATGTACTCAATGCCTACATTTCAGGACCTTTTGTCCACCATGACTGCTTTTCTAATGGAGGAAGCACTTCTAAAACTTGGCACTTTTCTCCACCGTGGCTGATGGTAGGAAGCTCCAGAAGTCACACCAAAGGGGATGGGCAAGCCCTGCACACCCATGCACCAGGGGTTGCTCATATTTCTAGTAGAAAAGTACTGATTTTGATATTAAAGGTCAACAGTCCCCTTGCAAATATCAAAAGATGTGTTACAAGGAATGAAATCACTAAAGGAAAATTGTCAACAGGTTAAGCTTGGCCATTTTCCCCCCTCTTGACCCAGAGAATTCTCCACCTTTTATATAAGGTGATATAAGCATTCCTCCTTTTATTAGGCTGTGTGTGGGTACCTTAAGGAGACTCTGACATTAATGTATGCCCATGATTTGTGCTGTGGGCTGTTTTTTTTAGGACTCTTGCCTGCTTATTTTTGGGTTTCAAGCTTAGTGATTTTAGTGATTTAATTGGCTTTTAGTTCAGATTCTCCTCTCATTTGGCTTTTCTTTTTTCTTTTTCATTTTTTTAAGTATCCCCAGAGGATACTAAGCTCCTTGGTTGATGGTAGTGAAAGCAATCCATTAATTTCCTGGAGAAAGGCAGATGATTGGTTGCTGGGTGGATGATAATGGGCACAACTCTTTGGGAGGCCCCATTTGATTGATGACATCGAAGTGCTTAACGTAGCAAATAAAAATAAATCAAAATATATGATCCCGGTTGGCTTCAGGCATGAAAGCATCTCTACTGGTACATTCCGAAGAGTTTTTGTGCAAAAACAGCTCGGTTGCGGTAGTGCATATCTCCCCAGAATGTTCCAGTGTAGCATCATTCCTGAGGCTTTGGGGAAACATCCATGAGGTCATGTTAGCCCTTCAAGGTAAATCAGACTAGGAATCTAATATCTGTAGGTCAGCATGACTTTCATTGTAAAGCTATAGCAACAGAATTTTGCATGTCTGAATGTGCTTCCCCACTCCCTCCCTTTATCTTGTCTGAAACATCTTCTCACATTACTTTCTTGGCTCCTTTTAAGGATCATTGCTTTCTTCCCATTCCTCAAGGCCATTCCCTCTTCCCTCTACAGGTTGCTTCCTAACTGACTGCAGTTGACAGTTGGTTAATTCAGACTGGAAGGAGAAGTCCCAACATTGATGTTGACAGTCTCTGTTGGATTCTCAGAAAGTTTCAGCAGATCTCTAGAGCTGTCACTGGGATGGGCCACAACATCTCTCCCCCTCCTCCTCCAAATTTTGCTGCCTGATCAGTCAACTTAGCTCGAAAATTAGGCTTCCTATTACAAATATTTTCAGAGAATGCTAGAGACATGTTCTAGCAATTCCACCTGGCCAAGTGTGTTCTATTTTTTTTTTTTTTTGATGCGTGATCTATTTGTGTGCATGTCTTGGCCAACACTCCAAGCAACTGTGAATTTGCCAGATAACTAAGAGTGGAACCTAGCAAACTCAAGTTTTTTGTTTTTTTAAAAAAGAGCTACCGTGTGCTTGTCTCCCCTTAAACACCCTCCAGAAAATTAGTCTACTCAGCATATCTGCTTAATCTAATATGGGAAATCCACATGCTCGTTCTCTGCCTTTTCAGTGCAGATAGTTGGACGCCCCTTAAGTTCTAATTATTTATTTGTTTCCGTGGGATGGGTTGGTACTGTGAGAGAAAGCTGGGATCAGCAAACCACCAGAGCTTGGAAGCCTTTTTTTCCCCCCCCTTGGAGCAGAAGAGTAATTAAATTGACCAAATTTGCATAACGTTTTATTGCACAGGGGAAAAAAAAAGAAAAAAGATTACACCAGAAGGAATAATTAAAGGAATGTATAGCTAATAGCTCCAGTTGAGGGTGAGAGAAAATGTGCAAGGGCAAAGGGGAGGGGAATTCTAAAGCAAATTATAGTGTAAAATCAGGTGGCCATTTCAGATTTTTACTCCTTCCTCCCTTTCCCAGGCCCGTGTGATTGAAGCCCCACCCCTTTTTTATGTGTATCACATGTAAAAGGGGGCAGGGCTTTGATTGTGTGGTCGCGGATGCCATCTTGACTTTTTTGTCCCCCTCCCCGTGGACACCCCTGCTTCCCTCTTTCTCCTTCCTCCCCCTTGCCATACAAGACTGGAAAAAAAGTACATGATCATGCTTAAATCAATGCCATGTAATTTTTTTTCTTCCTTCGTACTGGTTGCAGGAGAAATAACATTTCTCCTCAGACGGGTAATTTCTAAGTTAACGTTGCTAGGCGTCAGTCAAACCACATGGTGCGGCTTAATCATTTTTCTGAAATTTTCCCCCTCTTTTCTTCACCAGCCATGAAGTCGGGAGGCACCCAGCTCAAACTCATCATGACATTCCAGAATTATGGACAGGCCTTGTTTAAGCCAATGAAGTAAGTCAGGAATCTCTTCGTCTGTCTGTCTGTCTGTCTGTCTGTCTGACAAAACTACTTGTGCAGCCTCTCTGGCTGTGAAAATAACCACCAATGGACAACCACAAGTCGCATCCCCCCAAAATGGCAAAATGAAAGGTGGCAGTATGTATGTATTGATCACTTGCAGGCATATTTGACTTTCTGGACTTGAAATGCAACCGTTGGGGGAAGCCATCTGGGTCTGAACGCACAATTTGAGAGTGGGCTTCAGTCCTGTGACCCGCCTTCATCCCAGCCAGAAAAGCTACATGGCTCAAGGAGGAAGATACGACTGATACTCCATTCCAGTGGCCTCCTTGATCTTTAGCCTAACACTCCAGTCCAGAGATGAAGGGTGGGAGATGTTTGGGTGATGTTACAAAGTCTACTTTTGGTTGGAGTCATTGGGAGTTGTAGCTCATCAACATTTGGGGCAATAGATAGATATAGATTAAGAGTAGGATTGAGGAGATCCAGGCTCCATCGAGTAGGATTGAAGAGATCCAGGCTCCATCTTCTACTTAGGGAGAAGTACATCAGGTGTTCATTGGGTCTGGGTTCACACATAATGTTAAGCCATAAGATGGTCTGTTTTGCTTTTGATTTAGGGCAACAGGTGAACTCAACCTTTGGATTATTAAGCCTGGCTTAGCATTCTGTATAAAACAGGTCACTCTGTCTTGCTCGACCAGCCAGGCTGAAATGTGGTCCCTTAGTAGGGTGGTTGTGGGGATAAAGTGATGTTGTTCATGATGGAGTGGGGAAATATCTATGTCCCCTTGTAGCACACCAGTTTCTAGAATTCAAAAATCTGTCGGGAAAGTGATAAAAAATGAACAGGAAGCTTGTGTTCCTTCAGCTGCCAATGCCACTGAGACGTGTGATTACATTTTATCAGTGGCTTGAAGTTATTTTCCATGTAACATCCCTTCTGCCCCCATGTGTGTTAAGATCTGGAATCCCTGGTACTGTACCTTCAGTTAGCAGAACAGATGAAGAGATAATTGAAAAAAATACCTTCTCACAGCGCAGAGCATCTTACCCACTTGCTCCCGTCTCCATGGCTGAAGGTTTGAGCTCATCTTCCAACTTGCCTGAAATTCATCTTACCCAATTGCTCCCTTCTTTTTTGCAGCCAATACTATCTTCGTTTCCCCCAAACCTGGAGAGAACAAGATCAGTGGAGACATTTCTCCCCTGGGCCACACTGATTCTGGGGAATTTATAGCAGTAGAATGAACAATATTTGGGAGAAAGAGCATGAGAAGACAGAGTTACCAAGCAGTCAGGCAATTCGGCTCACACTGATGTCATTCTATGTCCACAAGCCATAAGGGACATTGATTGTCAGGATGGTTGAGATCCCCCCTTCCTTTCTGCATCCTGGTTTATAATACAGTGGTTGGAGAAGGTTTAAATTCTGCCTTGGTCTCATCGTCCAGCTTTCGGCAAGCTCTCTCCTTGTGTCTTGGGTCTGTAGCCTGGACATAACCTTAAACATTCAGTCTGTACATGGAGCATTTATTGCTGAAATTTGGTATGGGGATATTTTCCTCACTCTGAATGGTCAGTGAGAAGATTCACCATTGGGTTCATGCTTGTAGGTACATCCTTTGGGTTAAAAATAGGCTTTGTGTAGAGGGAATGTCTGCTTATTTCAAGGTCTCAGGCAAGTGAATGGCAGAGGGCCTTTTCATGCTTAGTTTCCTGACTGATGCTTCAGTGTGGCTCTTTTCACACAAGATCTCCATGGCTTCTCATGCGTCTGATAAATGCCAAGGAAAGGCCTCTGCAGGGACTTTCCTAGGGCCATTTTTTCAAAGGAGATGTATAAGTAGCCAGGAATCTTCAGAGTGATGGAAAGGTGTAGAACAGAAGATACCTCCAGTAGCATTATCTCTTCCACATCCAGCAATGATGTCAGCTCAAAAGCCCTACCAAGGGAAATTTGAGAGTAAATGAAGCTGTAGAAGCAGAAGAAACTTCAGAGAAACTGCAACACAAGTTTCAACGCATTAATTGAGTTCGTGGTCCTTTCTTCTGTCGGGGTGGAGAGGAACAGTCGCTGGCTTCGCATATTATTCATGGTTGGCGTTAGAGGTGAATTACACTGGTGAGGTTTGCAGGATGCCCATCAAGGTCCATTTTCAATACGAGGCTCTGATTCCTGGAAACACAGAGAAGGCAGGAGGAAGCATGCTGGGCAATAAAGGCAGTGGGCTGGCTTCTGTTCTGATTGCTACCCAGGTGAGGTTGTCCTTCAAAATTAGTGGGTTAGAATAGAAATCAAAGAGCAGAAAGGTAGGGACAAAGTGTGGCCTCTTTAGTTAGGCTTGGCTGTAAAAGAAGCAGAGGAAGGGAAGGGAAGGGAGAAAAAGAAAAGAAAGAAAGAGAGAGGGAGGGAGAGAGGGAGGGAGGGAGGGAGGGAAAGCCACTTAAGGCTCCAGAAGGTGTAACAGAGCCATTCAGAATTGGCATTAGACATTGCTAGAATAATAAGCTTGTTCCTGTGCTTTGCTTCTGCTACAGGAATATAAAATTATTATTTCCTTTCAAGTGGTTCTGTAAAACACAGGAGGGGGCAGAGAAGGGACTTTTGAGCACCTATTTAATATTCCATATCCTGTGCCAAATAACAGGTGCATTTATTTCTGGGTCCCTAGCAACGCCACCTGCAAATTCAAAACTCATTCAACTGGCCAGAGCAGATATGCGGAACCATTCTGGCCCAGTATTGCTGGTTGGGGCTGCTGGGTGTTGTAGTTCAGTAGTATCAGCAGGCCAGGTTGCTGAGTGAGCCCATTTTCAGGGACATGGTTGTATGGGGTATGAGGTTTGTTTTGTTTTTTTAATTGATCTTGATTGTTTATGTATATGGTTGTTTTTAATAGGTTGTTAGCCAGCCAGGGTCACACTCAGTGAGGGGGTAGCCATATAAATAGAATAAATCCATAAATAAACATCTGGAGAGCTGTAGGTTCCCCAGCTGCATCTTGGAAGACCAGCAGGGCTCAATATTTCAAAACAAAAAATGGATGTTTGCAAATGCCCTTGCTTGGCCTGGAGATCTTTCTCCCTGGATTGCCAAAGTACAAATCTTTGTGATGAAGGAACAACACTCTGCACCTCCTCAGAGAAGGTGCTTGGTGCATACGTGTTAGGAATGAGAGTCTTGGTTTTTCAAACTGCAGTTGCTAATCTTAAAAATATATATATTCCTGGTTTGGGACCAAGATAAAGGATCGTGCATTTTCCCATTTGCATGGCCATTTCAGATAGTTGGAGTCTCTAGAACAGTGTTTCTCAACCTTGGCAACTTTTAAGATGTCTGGACTTCCAACTCCCAGAATTCCCCAGCCAGCATAGCTGGCTGGGGAATTCTGGGAGTTGAAGTCCAGACATCTTAAAGTTGCCAAGGTTGAGAAACACTGCCGTAGAATATGGTGGGTTGTAGTGAAGGATAGATGCTTCTTAGTGGTGGTACTCATTTCTGTAGAAAGTTCATTCCACAGAGGCATAGAGCATCATGAAATATTGAGGATTTAGCTGGTCTGGGGAAAGGTCCTCTGCCATTCAGCCATATGAATGCTAAGTTTGGTGGGGCTGGGAATTCAAAACACAACTAAGGGAAAGGGAGAGGGCTGAAACAGAACATCCTGGTGCCCAGGGCAGTGCACAAAAGTTGTAGAAAGTATAAAAAATGAGGGAAGCAAGATGAAATGAAGGAGGCCGCTTGAGGAAACCTTAGTTGACCCAATACAGCAGGGTCAACTTTTCCTTTTTCCCCCCCAGGTTATGGAGATTGTTAGTTAAAAAAATATATATTCCCAGAACCCAAAATCAAGAGGCAAAGCCCTAATGAAGGAAGATTGGCTTCGTGCGAGAGATTTGGGCATTTTTTGTCCGTAGTCTCCCACGGAACCCCATCGTGTTGCCACTGAACCTGGGATTCTGCAGAATACAGGTTGAGAAACCCTGTGTCAGCCTTACCAGGAAGACCAGACAGGAAGCACAACCAAATAAGGAAATTCTACTTTATTGTAAAGCTACATTGACAGAATCTTGCATGTATAAAACTACAGTCCCCCCCTCCCATCTCCTTTACAGCCCAAGAAACAGGGCGGGTCCCTTATGAGCCTCTTGCACCACCCACTATCCAGCTGTGGGCTAAGCCGCCTCTTATCTGACCATTCTCCTTTTCACCCCATCTCCCAAGGTCTTTCCCACATACCATTACATCCTGCAGTGGAGGATTAATGAGAAAAGGACAGATTAGGGGCAGTTATAGTTACTGATGTCAACTGACCGGCTAGGTTGGGGAAATCTGCTTTTTCCTGTTGCGTTCCTCAATATCTGAAATCGTTCTGAAAGCAGATTGGGGGGGGGGGGGAAGTATCTAAGAAGGCCTTTGCAGTAAGCAGAGCCAAGCTGGCCACACTGCTTTCTTCTATTTCAAAGATATACATTCTCCTGCCCAAAATAACTGCCCATAAAAGGTTGGTGGGTTAGCCAGCTTTGTTTACAAACCCCATTGCCCGTTGTAAATTCCAAGGCTAATCCGGTATGAATCAAGCCAAATGAGAGCGCTTCTAGAAAACTCCAGGGGAGGTTTTTAACATAGCTGAAATGTATCTAGCCAGCAATTAGCACAGAGCTTGGTTTAATATAGGACAGCGTATCCTGCGCCTTGAGATTTCCTTTTGCCAGGCATTCTGCAGTGACCTGATAGTCAGACCCAAGGCTGAATTACTTAGCAGGTAAAGCCAAGGACTCAGTTTTCACTGGATTCCAAAGTCTGTTTTCGGATAATGGAAGTTTAAGTGCCCCCCCCAAACTAAAGATTAAATATCAGAGACCTAGATTCAGATCCAGAGTCCCTCAAGAAGCAGTGAAGCTGTGCAATGAAGTAATTCAGGAATAAATAGGCCACAGGGGGCCTGAATGGGTTCTCCGCAATTTGGACTTTTAACCAAGAAAAATAGCAATGCAGCAGAGACTTATAAAATTAATGTGTGGTGTGAGCAAACTGGATGAATCCCATCCCCACCCCACCCGCCAATTCTTGCAATGGTAGAATTCAGATTCATCCCAGAAGATGCAGAACAGACCATAGGAAATACTTGGCAGGCCACAGAATTAATGTATGTCACTTACTGCCACAAAATGTGGTGACTGCTTACAATCGTTGTACAGGTGTCTGGGATGTGCAACTCTAAGCTGTGAGAAAGAATGAGCATGAATACAATCTGCTGTACATCAGGGCTGTTTTCACCATCTCTTTGGACTGCTGCCTGTGGATCTTGGTAAAACACTCCAAAAAAATAATCTCGGGACCAAACGTAGACTCACATCCAAGATTCCTTTTGTGTGGTGTGTCCCTGTGCAGATGTGATTGACTTTGTTTTATGTTAAACCATTTCTATGCCACCCCAGTCATAGAAAAGCATAAAACAACATAAAAGCAGAACAACAAAGCTGTGCAACAACCCACACAATAACCAAAGCCCTAAGATAACACTACAATTAACATCAACGCAACCTGTAATATATCCTAGCAGTGGCAGCTTCCTTACAAATTAGAATCGAAAAATCTGCTGAAATAGGATTGCTTTCACTTCCTGAATGTTAACAGAGAGGGGCCATCTTTACATCAAGGGACAGACTGTTCTGTAAGGCTGGGACAGTCATGAAAAAGGGAAATTTCCTAACGCCCAGCCCTGTAGCTCCTAAAATGGGTATATGTAGTGTGATTTTGCAATTCAGGATGGATGGATTCTATATGACATGATAAGGGACACAGACGCATCAAGATTGCTTTTTTGCAGTGTGTTATAAATGTTTATTTGGCCACATTGGAGTCTGACTGGGGCCAACGTCCATGCTCTCCTTCCACAATTAATTTTAAAAAGTCTGTTTGTTCAGATAAAATCCAGGAGGATTGAAACAAAAGAAGTGACGTGGTCTCTTGAAATAGTAAGGAGACAGAATAGTGGGAGTTGGCTAATCCCTAAACAAGAAAGAATCCCCATACATTAAAAAAAAAAAAGGCAGTCTAACTAGGACTACGATCCAATGCTAATCCGAAAGGAAGCGCTAGAATTATATAGAGGTGGTTTCTCTCTGGTCCTGTTTCCAGATACAGCTCAAACCTTACTGTGAAAATGCTGTAGAACATTACAGCTAAGTAAATACCCATCCAATAGTGGGAAAGCTTTTTGGATGGATGGATTGGATTGGATTGGATTGGATTGGATTTATATCCTGTCTCATTCTGGATTGCAAGGTGGTGTTCCCTCTTCTTGTTTTTCCCCACAGTTCTGTGCGGTAGGTTGTGCTAAGAGAAGGTGACTTGCCCACAGGAAGCTTCTGTGGCAGAAGTTGGACTAGAATCTGGATCTTCCCACTCCTAGTCCAGAACCATAATCTCTACACCACATAGGGCAATGTGGTTATAGATGCTTCTATGCATAGAAAAGTGAGTGAAGATCCACCTTCCCTTCCTAGATGGCTCTATTCTAGTGTTTCTCAACGCTGGCGACTTTAAGACGGGTGGACTTCAGCTCCCAGAATTCCCCAGCCAGCATGCTGGGGAATTCTGGGAGCTGAAGTCCACCCGTCTTAAAGTCGCCAGCGTTGAGAAACACTGCCTATTCTAAACTTTCCCCCCACTTTCTTCTTTCTGGTCCATCTCTCTGCCCCAGTTTTTCCCCGCTGCTAGCCCCCTCTTTGTGGTCCCAAAGGCAGCTTCAAATCTTGACTCTTTTTCCTGGTGCGGGGGTGTTGCATTGCCAGACCTGCAAATAGGTCTCAGAAACAACTGGGGCTTGGGATAACAGCTCAGCCATCATTTCTTCCTGAAAGCAATGCCGTTCCGTTCTGTAATTCCCAAGCTTTCTCCAAACCAGATATATTATTTTCTGCCCCTTTGCATCTCTCGTGGGCAGCTTCTCTCCCACACAAGGCCAAGAAAAGATAAACATATTATTGCACAGAGACTTGGGATGCTCATGCATTTGACCACAGCCCAGGGACGGGTAATCTTTATAGCAACACCAAGTTTATTTATAGATTTTCTTTCTGGTTTTGCTCTGCTCAGGGCAAGAAATGGGGTATACACAGTATAGGAAACCTGTGACTGATGAGTGCCTGGTTCCTACTGCGTTGGAGAGTTCAGGAGATGGACAGACCTGGGCTCAGAAGTTGGGGGTGGATGAAACCCGAGTCTGTGGTTCCTGTGGGTTGTGCATCCATGCTGCTCAAATTAATTCCATCTCTTGGCTACCAGGCAGTTGCAGATTTCATTGAGATTACTTGAATGCTCTGGGGCTTCCTCCTCCCTCCCCTTGTTGAGAGAAGCAGTCCTTGGGGTTTGTCATTTGGAACAACCGCACCGTGCCTTTCTCCACAACTCCAAGCAACCGTTTAGCTATCCGCTTGATGGGGTTTGTGGACCTTGATGGGGTGGAAATGCTTTTTCCATAAATAGCTTATGGAGCAATAATTATCACATTAGGGGTTTAATTGCGTGGACTAGTGATGTTTGAGGAAGTATCTCCTATCTAAGGTCTCGTTTATTGCCACCCAAGGGGGTTTTTTCCCTCCACCACTTTTCATGTGTTCAGTTCAACAAACAATAGCCTTAAGTTTGCACAAAGCAAAAGAGAATTGCGGCAACATTCTGACGGCCATAGAGTGATGTTCTTGGGCTTAACTGAGTTACAGGTTCTCTGAGGAGCCTCTGGTCAGTTGTGGTCTAGACCTCTCTTTGGTAGACTGCAGCTTCCCACATTCCTGTGCAATTTCAAGGGCAGACATGGGCAGGGGGGGCATTGTTCAGAAGGGGAAGTGTATGTAGCCAGGGAGGTTTCAGACATGGACGTAATAGGCAAAAAGTAGGTACATTGGGCATTTTTCTGTGCAGACTTTGTTCTTCTGCAATGCTTGGTTTGGAAGGGTGAAGGCTGCACCGCTGAACGGGGGTTAAGAGTTTGTTGGGACTGTGGAAATGGGGTTAGGAGCTTGCAAGTTACTACCCCTTGCTCTAAGAAAGAATCCAGGACTGGGGGGACCCATGTTGTGTGACTGTGTGTGTCAGTGATATCAAAGTGGCAGGCTCAACCAGGCAATCAAGTCCCCGCTCCTTTTTAATACGAGTAACACATTTGTATCACCTGGACGTAGAAGGGGGCATGGTTTCAATCACTTGGTCTTCAATCACCGTTGTGATGTCATTGGCTGCCCCTCCCTGTGGACACCTCGGTCCAGAAAACCACATGGGAGTTTGGGGGGGGATTTGCCAGTCAATACAACCTCTGGCTTCTTTTCCTGTGGATGCCTATCCCTTAAAACTATTCCCGTCTTCTGAACATCGCTAAAACTCCTGCTCCCCACCCCCCCTTCCGTTCTGCTTTGATACAGTTCTTCTGGTCCTTCTCCCTGGCCAAGGAGACCAAGGGTAGGTTCATCTGCTTCTTGCCTCTGTAAGTCCTTATTTACTCTCAACCCACACTTCCTCCCTTCGAGCTTTTGACCATCCCCTCATTTTCGTTGCTTCTTTGGGAGGCCCCAGCATCCTGCCCATAATTGAGGTGTACCCAAACAACAGCAAACACAGACTCCAGGTTAACCCTGGAAGGGGAGCCGAGAGCTCACGTAAAGTTAGGTTCAAGCCCGCCAAGGGTTGAGAGTTGCGGTTGTTGTCTTCAAAGGGTCAGCCAGTGGAAAGTCAACCCCGTTCATACCAAGGAACGTCTTCGCTGCGTTGAAAGAAGAGAAGCCGGGCTGTTTACTTGAGTTTGTTTGCAGCCTGAGGTTCACCCTGCAATTGTGGCTGAACTCCACTGAAAGAGAGAAAACACAGGGGCAGAAATTACAGGGTGTCATGGACCCAAAAAAAAAAAAGTGTTTGGCAGCTCCTGCTTCCTCAGGGCCTAACAAAGTCCTGTGGCCAGACTTCTGCAGAACACAGAAAGCTAAATTTGCAAAAGCTTGGGGAAGGGCATTTTCAGGGCAAAAAATCCCTATCTATCTATCTATCTATCTATCTATCTATCTATCTATCTATCTATCTATCTATCATCTCTTTGTCTCTCAGCATTTCTAACATTCTCCTTATGCAAATGTCTTTGTAGATCTGGAATGTCTTGGCTCTGTTGCCTTGCTTCAGGAGTAAAACAAATTGACTAAGAATCCTCCATTCTAGTTTCTGGCTGGCATATTTGTTTGTAGCAGATTCATTCCTTTTAATACTTTTTTTTGTGGGGGGTGGTTTGAGGTTGTGTCCCGACAGGAACAATCTTTCTGGCACTATATGCTAGCAAACAGGGAGAGTCTGAGCTGAAATCTGTTCTTTCTCAAATATTGCAGTTAGGTGCTCAATTTTTATTTTTTTTTTAAAAATGTACCGGATGCACATTAGGAAAAAACATGAATGTCCACGTAGAGGCGAGGGGAGGAAGAAGATCCACACATGGGTGGAGACTGAGAGTTGAATGAATGTAAGAGGGGGAGAATAAGGAAGTGGAAAACATCAGGCACGGTGCCCTCTCCTTCCAAATGCTGATACGGACTCAAATTCAAATGTTCATTTTTGCAAGGAATATGCATTTGGAAATACATTCCATATTTCAGCTGAGTGCAGAAATGGAATAGAGTTATTAGAGAACCCTTGAAGAACTGATTACAAGGTGGGCGGTCAAAAAACGTGAATCCGGGGGCCACGACTGTGCAGATGAGACCCAGCTCCTTTTTGTGTGGGTCATACGTGTGTGTGAAAAAAGGCAAGGCTTTGAGCATGCTTTGGTGGCCCCCATCTTGACTTTTTTGACCCCCACCCCATCCCAGGATGCCCATGGAAGTCAAGCAAACTGAGAAATGGACTCATCTGCCTTTTTCCAGCACAGAACTGGCCTTCTGAAAAACTGGTGGCCAAACGTTCCTGTGGCCATGATCAACATAGTTCTTCCTGCTCCTGATTTTAACTCTTCTGTGTTCTCTGTGGTGAGTGGAAGTCAAATGACATCATACAAAATCAAGGAAATGTTTTTGAGGACCATGCCTACTTGGAAAATAGCTCAGAAGAGGCCCTTTGGAATGCGCAGGAAGGCAAATGGAGCACCTGTCTAGCACAGCACAACCTCTCCCAGGCTTCCTTGCAAGGCTGACAGATGCAGCTGCCTTAAAGAGCTGGCTCCTTAAAGCATCTACATCTTGAAGGTGGTCCTTAAAGCAGCCACTTCGGTTTTCCAATTTGCTCATTAAAAAAGTCCTTTATTTTAAAGAAAGGCTCGCTTGTTCTTCTCTGATCCTTTCTGAATTATTTTCGAGGCGTGAACAGCTTTAACGATTTTACCTGCTGTTCAGCTTACAAACAAATACAATGCTGGCTTTGTCTAAGTCGCAGTCTGCATTCATTTGACTCCTGTTTATAAGCCCATCGTGTTCCATTTCTGCGTTGATCTGTGGTGCTCTTGAAGGAGTGCTCAAAAATTTACATGCTTTTAAATACCATTTTTTTAATGAGAGGCTTGTTCATATACATTTTAGTCCCCTGCAGAAATGTTTGTACGCATTTTCTTTTTCCTGCACTGTATCTCCAAATTTGGAGAAATGCAAAGCCAGAATTTTAATGGCATTTGGGGGCAATTAGGTCGGTTTGATTAAAGGTACCTCACAAAGGAAATACTTGAGTATCGTTATAGTGGTTGTTAACTAGGATCCAGAAGTATTTTCCAGCTCTGAAGAAAGTAGTATTGGATACTCTGTCAGAATGAGTTAGGAAGCTGTACCTTGCCTTGAACCTGTTGCCCAAAAGGGAATGGAAATAATTTTAAAAGTCAGGAATCGGTGTAAAGTATACATCTATAATAAAAAGCTACCAGGAGGAAGTAAAATAGACTACAAATCTATAATATGATGTGAGCTGCCTTGGGGGAAAAAAATAAAAGGGCACATAAACCATGAAGACCAAAATAAAAAGATGATTTATCATTTTGATACATTAATACCAGGCTCAGTGTCCCAAGCATTAGCCATCATCTAGCCCAAATGTATCTGTGAACAAGAAGGAGGTGACAGCACACCATGGAACATCTTATTTGTTTATTTAATTTCTTTTTAATCGAGTTATTTTATTAGATTCATAGGCCACCCAACTCCAACTAACTTCGAGCAGCTCATGTATGATAAAAATGCAGAGGCTGACCGACTCGAGACAACTCTGGGCGGCTTACATTTTAAAAGCAGGAAACCATAAAAAATAGAGAAATAGATCATGCACATCCAGAAGGGGGGGGGGGACCAGACATAACAATGAAATACAAGCCAACAGGAGCTCAGCAGCCACCCTACCCTGAGGCCTTGGAGAAAAGAACGTCAGGACATCATCAGGGTGGGAGTCAGCCTTATCAGGTAGACCAGACAAGAAACACGGCCAGATAAGCTAATTCTACATTATTGTAAAGCGACATTAACAGAATCTTCTATGTCTGAAAGTACAAATCTCCTACCATCTCATTTACAGCCTGATAATTTAGGGAGGGTCCCTCCTGAGCCTCTTGCTCTGCCTACTGTGCAGCTGTGGGCTTTGCTGCCTCTTATCATTCCCTAGGCAGCATCTCTTCGCCCAGTCTCCCAAGGCATTCCCACATACCATTACAGAGTCCTACGGATCTCTGGGGGAATGCTTTTCCAGAGGGCAGGCACCATGACAGAGAAGGATAATTCAGGGAACTTGAAGCGCACACCCTCTGCCAGATCTGACCAGAGATAGGCGATCCTTGAAATAACCAGTTCTCCATGCCATGAAGAGCTTTATAGGTGGTAACCAACACCATGAATTGCACCCAGAGGCCAACTGGTAACCACCGCAGCTCACGTTGCATTCTGGACCAGCTGTAGCTTCTGAGTGGTCTTCAAGGGCAGTCCTGTGTAAAGTGTATTGCAGTAGTCCATTTGTGAGGTGACTAGGTCGTGAGTGACTGTCTAGGGCAGTGTTTTTCAAACTTGGCAACCCTAAGATGTGTGGACTTCAACTCCCAGAATTTCCCAGCCAGCCAGAATTGTGTAATTTGTGTCAGTCAAGATGCATGGGACATCACTTGCTCCTCCTCCCCAGACACCCATTCTCAACCCTCTGAATGTCTTAGAGAAGGGGTGGAATTGTTAAAAACAACAATAACAACAGCCACAACCCTAATAACTGTCCAAGATCCACTGAAGTATTGCGTGCATCTACCAAGAAATAATCCTTTTTAAGTGGCAGTTTTGTTAAGTCTTAGTTAAGAGAAGTCAGGGCTGCCAAAAAAAGGGAAGTGCTAGGTAAGGCTTGTTTCTTTTTAGTTTCTCTGTCTCTTCTTTTCTCTCTTGAGGAGCCAAGCAGGGTGTTTCTTCTGCAACCATCCCTTTCAAAGACTGGCTTTGTTGTAGAAGGAGATGAAACCAACCAGAGGGGGTGGAATTTAATAAGCAGCTGTTGAAAAATTCTGCTGGAGAAGTACAAAATGTCCTCCTTCCAAGGAGGAAGGTTGTCATCCTTTAAGCTACATAATGACAACTCCTCTACATCCACACACAAGTTGCATTATGGAACATGATTAGTCGTCATTCTAGGCAGCTCTGGCTTATGTTGTATGTTGATAGCCTGCCTTTCTTGTAAGGTGGGGCTGGATGATCTGAGATCAAAGAGCTGTGTTATGGCCCTGACTTCTGTTCTTGCAACCCAGGGAGTCTACCATTGGTGAAAACGGTATAGAGCGAGCATTGGCAGACTTACGAGTGTGAAGGAAGCTTAGAGTCCTAAATTCAGCACAGGACTCGCTACACCAGGTTTTTTTTAAACTGTGTTGCATGGAACCCTAGGAGTCCACAAGGATTTGGTGGGGATCCATGAGAACATAGCTGATTTTCTATCACTAGAGCTTTGCCTCTTGATGAGAAGTTGTGAGTTGTTTTTTGTTTTTTTTTCAAATAGGTTCTGCAGCTAGAAGATGTTTCAAAAGTCCTGTACTAAAGGGATTATCCAGTCTGTGTTCAGAAAACTTCCAGCAAGGGGGAGTCCACGGCTGTTCTAGGCAGAGTGTTTCACTGTTTCATAGTTCAGGACATTCCTTCAAATATTCAGTTTAAATCTCTCTTCTTTTAGTTTCAACCCACTAGTTGTCATCTCACTCTAAGCTTCTCAGTCCACTGCTTCTTTCACGCAGTGAGCTTTTAGATATTTGTAAACCACAATCACATCTCCCTACAGCCTTCTCATTTGCAGGCTAAACATGCCTAGTTCTTTGATTCATTCCTCATGGTACCTGGTTTGCAAATAAATAAGTTTGCAGATCCCTGATCATCCTCAGCCTGGTGGACGTGCAGGCTAGAACACAGGAGTGATGTCCCAGAATGGCCATTTCATAGAAGAAAGGCAGAGGAGCTTAATCAGGAAGCATCTTACTAAAGGGCAAGTGGACCAAACTGAGAAGCAAGCACAGAGATTTGCCTTTTATAGGGCCTGGTGGCCTGGGATTGGCCCAAAGAGGTCGGCTGATGGAATGCTCAGGGCTGTAATATTTCAGACCTGTAGTAGAGAGAGAGTTGTGTGCTCAGTGGTAAAGATTCAGTTTTGCACCTGGAAAAGTTTTAAGTTCAATCCTCAGGTTAGGTCAGAAAAAAACCTTACTGGGAAACCAGGGCCCAAAACATTGACAGTACTTGGACAGCTGGACAAATGAGTTTCACTTGGAATGAAGGAATGTTTCCCAGGAAACGGGAATGGTAGGGCTGTTCAGAAATGTTCTGCTGTCTTCAGTTTGGTACAAGAGAACTGGTTTTTGAAATAGTTTTCAAAGGAGAAGAGAGGTAGGATGAAGGTCCCATGAGGACCTTGATCTAGTGATGGGGTGGATGAGAGCTGTGCATGAGCATTCTGCCTTCTGTTGTCCAGTCATGTCTCCGGCAGTCTGCAGCCTCCTTGGCTTCTCCTGTTTCAATTCAGTCCTAAGAGAAGATAATAGGGGAGTTGCTCCTACAGCATTTTTCAAAATTGGGAAGTATAAGCAAGCTGGGAGACTTCAAGGGTGGAAGAAAAGGCAACAACACCAGCACTATCTCTGCCACCTCCAACAATAAGGTCTTCTCCAACTAACCAACCAACCAACCATCCCCAAATCCACTAAGATGCTTTGGAAAGAAATGTTCAAGCTCTCCAAGAGTGGCATAAATAGCAGAAGCCCTTAGAAATTAACTGGGCAATTCTGGACAATATGGCATTAATGCTGATCACAAAATTCCTGGTGTGGCATTCACGCATGGAGATGAAGAACACACCTCTGAGAATTAGGTAAACCTTTCTTGATGAGATGCCTGTCCTACATCTCATCTTTGGTTTATCTAGAGTCGAGTCGAGTCGAGTAGAGTAGAGTAGCTTTATTGGCCAAGTATGATTAGACATACAAGGAATTTGACTTTGGTGCAGAAGCTCTCAATATATTTACATAACATCAGAAAATAAATAATAAAGTAGTAATGTTATTTACTAAAACTATACAATCAAAAAAAGAAAAGAATTGAAGGAAAATAATACTATGGCTATTAGATGGATAGAATGCATAAATGAGGCAATGTCATGACTGCTTCATTCGTTCTTTGGTCTTCATATAATTATGGCATTGCAGCCTCTTTCCCTAATATTCATTACAAATATTTAAGTATTTTGCCTTGCTGTTTTTCTGCAGATAGAGGTCTGGTACTCCTGTACCTTATTTTTCCTGATTTGTAGCAAGCCCTCTGTTCATCTTTTTAAGATGTTTGCAGAACATGTTGCAGAGCTACTTATTAAGGTGCACTGTGGTCCCAGATTCATCTACCTGCTGTCCCAAAATATTCATAAGATGAGGCACTAAGTATATCCTGAGCATTCTGTTCTGGTTAAGTACTTTTGGCGACACCCATACTGATCTGTCAGTGGTGCTCCCATAATTCATAACATGTCAGGATTGTTTGATAAGTTGAATATATCGGGGGAAGCATCTCATCATCACGCCCCTTTCCCCCCCTAAATCCAGTAGTACACATATATCTTACAGGTGGTGATTAAATTCCTGCAGTGACATGCCATGTATTTTGTGAATGTCTTCTGCATAATGAACATATTTATCATCCAAGAAGCCCACAATATTTTCTAACACTTTGCACATAAATAATGTACCATGTTCTGTGCATGTGTGTGTGTTTTAATCCTGCCTAATTTTTTCAAGGCCATTAGGCCGGCCGGCCTGCCTTCCCTCCTTCCTTCCTTCCCTCCTTCCCTCCTTCCCTCCCTCCCTCCCTTCCTGTGTTCCTTTAACTGCAGACACCCAGTGGTGGAAACTGAGAGAGAAAATAAAGATTTAGAAGCAGCATAATAGCAAAGGATCACCCCGCCAATTTATAATTGCTGGGATAGATGATTGGACAGAACTATTGTGGTGAACACCTGAGGACAACCAGGTCCATGGAAATCAGTAGACTTTAGTCCTCTTCACAAAGGCATTCTGCACCACAAAGATGGGCAACTTTTAGCTTCAGGCGCCAAGTGGCATTGGATCTAATTTCACGCTGTTCTCAACTGATTTCATGCAGCTCTTCATGCAATTCTCAACAGAAAATAGGAACTTCCTTCCATTAATGGGATCTTTGGAGTCAGTGGTGGACCCAGGTAGTATTCAGGGTCCCATAGCCAAAAAGGGGTCCAAATGACCACCCTTAGCATGGGCAGCACCAAACTAGCCTGGCATCAGGACTTAGGTAATGGATTGGCATTGCTTACTGCCCATCTTTGACAATTTAGCCCATGATCCAAAGAGATGGTGGGCTCCCCTTTCCTAGAAGTATTCAAGCAGAGGATGGACAGCTATCTCGCAGGGGTGCTTTCATCTGGATTCTTAGATGGAATGGGAAGCTGGATTCACTGGCCTCTGGAATTGTCTTCCCATTAGGCAAAATGAAATCCTCTACAAGGAATGCTCTGGCTGCATTCACACAACACATTAGACAAAACTAGGATTGAATCATTTGTGTTTTGGCATGATGTGGGAGCTAGGTCGTCTCATTAGGCCATAACCAAGTTGATTTATTGGGCGTAGCTTATTGCATGATTCCAGAATTCTGGTTTGTTAACCTGGGATTTAGCATGAATTCCATCATGAAGTTAAATAGCATTTCCGTTTGTTCAAATGCCTTCATTCCATGTCAAGTTAGTTTATGAGTTGCAAAGTTTAGAATCTCAACTCAGAACCTAATTAGACCACTTTTCCCCAAATCAGCAATATCTCCTCCACGTATATAAAAAGATTTGCCCAGAAGCATGGTGTTAAAGAACCAACACCCCTATTTTTATTTGCAGGTGGATGGATCTGAAAATAATTTGCCACAATGCAGAGTTTGTTGCTCACGTCAGTTTCAGCTCTTGTTATCACCTCTGCATTCCTAGCTCAGTCAAAGTGGGTCAGGCCATGGCAAGCATCTTCTGAATCATCCCACCATTCTCCAGCACTCAAGCTGTTGCTGGAAGTTTTCGCAGGCAGACATTTTGGGGAGTTACGGAACATGAATATTCTAAGCTCGTCCTGAAAATGTCTCGCCAGACACACACCTTGGTTGATTGAAGAAGTCTTCCATATGACAAGTCCTTCCTTCCTTCCTTCCTTCCTTCCTTCCTTCCTTCCTTCCTTCCTTCCTTGAAATGGAGCCTGGGATTTTCTCCAGCATGCGCACACACACACATGCCCACACAGTTCTAAGAAGCATCTCATCTTTCGTAATGTATTGAAAGATATTCATTGCAGGCAAGAACAAGGTCAAGTTCCTATGTGGCATCTCTCAGCAATGCATTTAGCTTTGAATATGATTATATTGCCATAGGCTTATTATCATGGTTGCTATCATGACTGACACCTTCAGGACTTTCAGCAGAGATGATCCAGAAGGGGAAAAGGCCCTTTTTTAAAAAGGAAAGAAACAGATCTTCAGTACAGAGACTTGATATGAGAAAAGTTGCTCCATTAGGTTTTCTGAGTAACCGGGACTATGCTGAACGTGTTTGGCCTTGAAGAATTATTTACACCTCCAAACCTGTCAGTGGGCTTGTGAAGATGGTTTATCATTGTTGGTTCTTCTTCTTTGCCTGTGCTTCGGGACATCATCTGAAGTCAGTTGACATCATCGGTACAGAGGTTGATAAAGGAGGTGGCAGATGGATGGATGTAAATGGTGGATGAATACGTTGATGAATAGGGGGATGAGTGGGGAGATGGAGGGGCGAAGGGATGGATATGATGAGTATGAGTATGACGTATGAAAAAGTAATAAACTTAAGCCCAACCAACCAGATGGATGGATATTTATTTTTATGTAGATGAGTGAATATGCATGTATAAAAATGTCCAATCAACCAGATGAATACAATGTTTGTGTGTGTGAGATAGATAGATAGATAGATAGATAGATAGATAGATAGATAGATAGATAGATAGATAGGAAAGTTTGAAAATGTAATGAACTTAAGCCCAGTCAGCCAGAGCAACAGCAGGGTAGGAAAACCAAACCGCATTTACTGCAGAGAATTGTAATCTGTGGCTGGCTAGGGACAGCAGGGAATTAATAGAAAAAGTTAAATTTCTGAGAATACACGATTCCTGCGGTGTTGTAATGAGCACTTCATATAGCAAGAACGAATAACAGTTGCTTTCCAGATAAAGCTCTGCCCTTGCAGCTAGAATCTTCCCTCCCCTCGAAGATGTCTTTTTTGAGGCCCCCATCTTCTGGTTGCAGATGGGTTTGCCCTCTAAGGGAGATGACAGAGGGATGCCAGCTTCGTTCTTGTGAAACCTATCAGTCAAGGGAGCTCTCTAGCCAGAGAAGCTTTTTCGAAGATTGAAACCAAGCCAAGCCAGTTGACCCACAATATCAAAATTAGATGATAAGGTCATGGGGGAGAATGGGATTGTTGACACGTGTGTGTGTGTGTGTCTGTTTAATAGCAGAAAATAAGTCCAAATTACAGTAGTTGTTTACCCATCCTTGGACAGCTGCTGGAGAAACCCAGCACGGAGCAGAAATAAATTCTAAGTCAGCAACTCTGTGATTTGACCGCGTAGGATGGGGGTGGGCAACTTGTAAGTAGGCAACAGACGACGCCTGCCTCCCTGCCCTAGTGATGGTGGACCCCCAATTCAGGGGGAAAGGGCCAGTTTTCAGCAGTACAATTTTGGGCTGCCTTTGGATGGAAAATAAGGGCTTAGATTTGACACATTAAATTTCCACTAGACTTTGCAATTCCATAATTCTCCCCTTGCGCTTTCTCTCCAGGTCTCTTAAAAAGCAAGGGTTGATCACTTTGGTTGTGCTACCTGCAGAAGTGGAAACTTTTTTTTCCTCTGGAGTAAAGGCCTGTGCACCAAGCTCATGCAAGGGAGGCTGAACCCCCAACCCTTTTGTTGTGGTAGACAACACACTCTTTTTTAGCCTGTTCTAAAGCAAAGGTGTCCTGAGTATTCATCGGTCCACGGCACATACCTTCTGGTTGGTGGGACCTGGACAAAGCTTGGAAGTCTCCTAATGAGAAGTCCTAGCTTGCAGAGAATAGTGTGATTGGCTCTGGGAAAACTGGACTTTGGTTCTGTTCTTCTGGGACCAGCATTGAAAAAAACAACCAAAGGCTTTAAAGGGATATAGATTGGAGGTTCAGGATCCTTCCACAAGTCCACAATGCGCAACACTTAATTAACGTTCATCTTTATGGCTTGGCATTTTGGAAAACATCACTCCTTTGGTGAATTTTGGTCGCTCAGTGCATTGTGCAAACCTGGAAAATGAGCTGATTCAGTAACCAGACTGGGCATGTTGTGTGAATACAACTGAAGCCGTTGTTTGTGTGGGTCAGGCCCTTGGCAGTTGGCTCAACTACAGTACAAGGAAATCTCCAAAGCAGGATTCTCACTGTGTTTTCCTTCAGGTTTCCCAAGGTAAAAGGGTTAGGGTTGCAGAAATTTCAGCAGCTGAGCTAATTCCAACTTAGAACCATCCCCGGATCTGTTCAAGGGTTCATTTCTTCCTTCATTTCTTTGCAACCCACTTTCTTGTGAACCAGCAAGGAGGCTGTTCTTTTTGCTGGTAGCAGAGAAACCTGCTAGTAGCTGTTCACAAAAGCATCTCCAGAATCCTTACCTGTCTATGAATCACTGGTTACACTAACATTTAATGTATGCCCACACCACACACATGGATTGCAGACTTCCTTCAAGGATGGCTTACATGCCCTTGTAGGTAAGAAAGTTATTCTGTGCACAGCCACCTCCCTCTGCATAAAGAGCTAGCAATCGATGCATGGATTTTCATTTCTACTATATCACTCTGAATGTAGGTGCCACCTCTCAAAACCAAAGTCCAAACCAAAAAATTCCTGGTGGTGGAATTGTTGCATGCCTTGAAGTGGATTGTAGGTCATGTTAACTGTAAGCACAAACGATGTCGATGCTTGTCCTGGTCCCATTTACTCTGGCTACCCTTGAGGCTGTGAGCCTGCAACCAGGAAAAACTTAGCACACCTCCGTCTTACAACTTCAAAATATTTTGCTTTCCTTTTATTTTATTTTTTAAAATGTCTTGGTTTGTTTGCTTTCCAAGCCCACGTTGGCCCTCTCCTGTTTCCACGCCAACGTGCAGGGCTTTACAGAAAGCCTGCACGCTCAACATCATGTGCATCTCTGCTCACCATTTCCCATAAAGTAAGCAATTTTCCTGAATGCATGCTTTGTTGTATGCCGTTTTCCTAGCGGGGATATTTCCATACACAGAGCAGTCCTAGCAGTGCTAATCATTTAGAAAAGCACAGTGAAATTCAGCATGTGGGAAAACCGAAGGAAAATTCCATTGCTGGTTGCATATTTGATGGGAAAGGATAAATTAAGCCAGCATGTATGAAAACATAAACTAAACCATTTTTCTTCTTCTCTGTGTCCTTACAACACAGTTTCTTGTTGCGAGCAGCTGAGTAACCATCTGACTTCTCCACCCCAACCTAGGGATGATAACGTTGGGCTAAAGGATCCTCAAAATTAACGTGGCAAGGCTATGTTTTGTACAGTTAAAAAAATCTCTGCCTAAATACAAGTCGCATCCTTTTGATGGAACACTATAAATAAATGATTACCCCTTTGCCATTTTATGTGAAGCAAGCATTTCTTTCTCTCCTCCCCTTCTTTTGTAGGCAAACACGAGAGCAGGAAACACCACCCGACTTTTTTTATTTCTCCGACTACGAGCGACATAATGCTGAGATTGCGGCATTTCACCTGGACAGGTAAAGATGGGGGGGGAAGAGGTAAAAAATGAGGTGGACGAGGAACTGAATGCAGTGTTTGGCAGTGCTAGTGGGGAGCAGTTGAGTCAGTTTTTCAGTCCTTTGCAATAGGGCGTTGTGTAGGAGGTCATTCCATATCATCAGCATTAGCATCATCTTTAATTTGTCCATCCCTTTTCATTAAGGAAAATCATGATGCTCTGCAGACTAAATATCTGCACAAGAGCAAAAACAAAGTAATTAGAATCAGTCAGAAGACATCCCGTGGAAGTCGACAGTGAATCAGAACTGATGATAATATCTGATACACCTTGAAAGGTGGGAAATTCCACAAAGAGGATGCTTCTGTTGAAAACATCCACCCTTGGGCAACAGTCCCCTAGAATTGGTCTGTCTACAGCACCCAAAAGAGGACCTTCTCCCAAAGACTCAAGGACTGGGTAGGTACATCCCAGGAGAGGTTTCCACCAGAACTTTTCTCAAGTTCCTTAAGGCTGTGCTTCTGCAAATCTCAGTAAGTCCAACAAGCCAAATGAACAAGGTCTTAATCTTGAATAATTGCACCCCTTCTTTGCATTATAACCATGAGGTCTATCTAACTCACGTATTACGATATTTATAGCCCATCTTGTGGGATTTACCAGATTAAAGTCGTCATCTACTGTTTTTTTTCCAGGATCCTGGATTTCCGTCGTGTACCACCAGTTGCAGGTAGACTGGTTAATATGACCAGAGAAATAAGGGATGTTACTCGTGACAAGAAACTATGGAGGACGTTTTTTATCTCACCAGGTATGGGAAGACGTAGCTAAACTACTGTTCATCAAAATAGGTTCCAGGTGACATGCAGCACTTAAAATGCAGACCGTTAAATATTGCACATACCAAAGCTGGGCTTTCCGTACCAAGGTTTGTCCCAGGGGGACCTCTCTGGGAAAAAGCCTTGCCATAAAACTCTTTCTCCCCAAAAATCTCAGCAGAGATCTGACTGAAATTGCCCACAATTCCTGTATATTTCAGAAACTCCTCCCTGAGTTTTGTTTGTTTTTTTTGGGGGGGGGGCTGCATTGTAGCCTTCAATATGCCTCCTTTTGTGCATCCTTGGTACATTTGAGCCAAGAACTATATTGCAGAGTTTGAAGAAGCATGGAAAACTGGGCTCCAATTAGATTATCCGTCCTCAGTGTGCAACTTGGGTCAATTCACTTAAGTGTTTAATGGTTTATTTATTGGCTGCATTTGTAAGGCTACTGAATTGTCAGTCGACTGATTGAAATCCTTGGAAATCCTTAAATATCATAGATTGGAGTGCTAAATGTGCCACCAGCCCCAGCCTTGGAGCTCCCTCTAAAATGTGGTGCAAAGTTTCCTGTCATTTGTGAAGTGGAAAACACACACAAGCTGTAATGTCAGCCCTAATGTAGATTGACATACTTAAAAAATATCTCACCTCTCATATGTCCTCACCCAGCCCAGGAGAAAACATCTCGCCCCTTCTGTAAGGGGTGTGGATCCAATGTGATCCTGGCTCTCCTACACAATTTCAAGCATAACTCTTGGTCGGAAAGCAGATTCCCACAACTGTCAGAAATGATAGATGGGGGTGAGCAAATCCACCTAGATCCAGTGAATTTTGATTCAGTTTAAAGAATCCCAGTGATTCAGTTCAAACTGGTTCTTCAAGTCACTCGGGTTGAAATTGGCTATCAACTTGACTCGATGCAGAGGTTCAGTTCAACAAAAAGGTGTGTGCCCTTGGGTGGAAGCCCGTCAGATCTTTTGGTTAATTTGTCAGCCTGATGATTCTGCATCTCAGATTGGTTCCGCAGAATTCTGGGAATCAAGGCTTTGCGCAGCCCCACTTAACGAATCATTCCTCCATTTCCATCCAGTGGGAAGCCAGGGATCCAGTGGGCAGGATCCAGGGGGAAACTTTGGCTTCCCACTGGATCCTTCCCTTCCTGTTTGTTCAGCTCTGCCTTGTTACTGCTTTCTGGCTTCGTCTTAATTGCTGCTACCGAAAGGCAGCGTTCCGTACTCTCATTATGTTAATAAGCTTGGGCATTTGGCGAGGAGACCCCATTGACTTTCATTAATAATGGCAACAGCAACAACAACAGAAATTAAACTGAGAAGATGATCATGCCCATGTAAACATTTGAAGCAAAACCCAATTTACAGCTGTGGAAAAGTCTTAATTGGATGTCTCTTGCTGGCCAAAAATAGATACACAGCCTGGCAGATACATTCTGTGCAACCCCTGAATTATATAAGGTTCTGAAAACGATGGTGATCTTATCTAGCAGCATGGCTTCCATGCCTGTTAAAATCCCCAGTTGCTTTGGTAATACTCTGTCTTAGAAACCATTCCAAGGAGACCTATGAGTGCATGTGTGGGTCCCCCAAGGGGCTATAATCTTTTGCTCTATTTTAATAGCAAGGCTGCAGCTTGCTTGAGAGCTGCCGGGCTCAGATCTCTTGGTAATATATTTAATCAACCTAGCCTAAAAGTTCGCGTGACGAGACAGGAATTGGGGGAAGCCATACCTGACTCTTATCCCTCCTCAAAATAAGAAAAAGTCCATTGGCAAGTTTCTTCCATGGGCTGAGTTCCTGGGTTGCTTTGGGTTGAATTATTCTTGGAATGGTTTTATTCAAGAAATATTTCCCATAGAATAGATTAGTGCTTTGTTTGGAAACGGGAGAGGGGAGGGGAGGGAGGGAGGGAGGAAGGAAGGAATATAGCTATATGTATACAAAGAAGGCAGGCAGGCGGGCAGGCATTACAAACAAAAATGCAATGAATTAGAAATAGCTCAGTAATTCTTTGAATGCATTTCTATATCTTTATTGTAGTCTACTGGCTTGAAGGAATGGCTTGAAGGAATGATTTGCTTGCAGTCAGGTGGGAGAAAAACATTAATAACACCAGACATAATTTTAGGAATAATTGAAATAATCATTTACCAAAATCAGTGTTAATGCTGGGCCTTTTGTTCATCTTGACCAATCACGGAGGTTTAAGGATTTCCGCCCCTGCCATTCCCCACCTGCCACCCTGTGGGAAATTGACAGCAGTAGCTCTGCTCCGCTTACTTGAAAGAGAAAGAAAGATTAGCATCTTTCCACATTTTTAGAATGTGCTCAAGATTATTTACACTCTCCGGGTTCTGACATTGGAAAAAGAATCATGGGAAACTCTGCCATTGTTCATGCCACAGAAAGAGAGAAGGTTGTTCCAAATGTTACATAGCCACAAACCCAGGTTTCCCTCAACAGTTGTCACCTAAGAGTGTCCCCTAGGTCAGCTCTTAACTGCCTGATTTGCATAATCACCTGTAGGACAGCTAAATAGCCGCACATCCTCAAATCTTCAAAGTCAACTTTTTGAAGTGCAACACACATTCGAGGGAAATGGCAAAATTGAATGGACTTTTGTGCTGATACCACCACACACCACTGTGCATGTCTCTTAAATGTCATCTTCTGGTCAAGATTTACACAACCGTGGTGGGCTTAGCATGCAGTGCAAGCTTCATTCATCCAGCGTTTGGATTTAGCATGTCACACAAACTCACTTCAGATGTATTTGGGCCCTGAGGATGTTACTGGAAGAAGATGGGGCTTAATTGTGAAATGCATATAAGGAAGAAGTTGGGACTTCTTAGATGTTGCAGAATTACATCTCTGTGGGACCCCCATTGGCCACCATGGGAATTCAAATTCAGAAATATCAGGGGTGAGGGGTATAAATATCCCATTTTCCATAATAGGTCAATAACTATAATAAATGTCATCACCTTTGGTGGTTCAGAGATGCAGTCGCACAGCATCTGAAATAATGAAAGCTGGTTCACGACTTGCCATCATTCACAGATTCCTTGCTGGGGGCAGAACTTTCACACCATCCAGTGCCAGCTTGAAAGCAGAGTCAGTTCACACTTGTCTGCCTGAGTCACCAACTGTTGAAGAAGCTGATGCTGTCAAAAAATAAAATCGAACCATCTACTTATGAGTGTCAGCCAGTCCTTAGCGAGTCACAAAATCATCCCCTCGAGTCCTGAAAAACGATCTAAGAAATGTGGAGGTTGGAAGATGTCTTTCATTCTTTGACAATCAGATCACAAGCCTTTTTTTTTTAGATTCAGGGATGTTTCTCCAGCCTGCTGAGCTGCTTCAGAGGCTCTCCCTCTTTCTGCTGATCCAGGGAGCTTCTTGGAAGGGGTTGAGCTACCCTTGGGAGTCTCCGGAAAGCCCAGGGTCCGATTCCAAAAGACTTGGGTTGTCCACTCTGTTTCTCCTTCTCTCTGCAGCCAACAACATCTGTTTCTATGGGGAGTGTTCGTACTACTGCTCGACAGAGCACGCCCTTTGTGGGAAACCAGACCAGATTGAAGGCTCCATGGCTGCCTTCCTGCCCGACTTATCTTTAGCCAAACGGAAAACCTGGAGGAACCCATGGCGCCGTTCCTATCATAAACGCAAGAAAGCCGAGTAAGTGTTGTGGTTAGGAGGCTGCCTGGTGTTTCCACGGGGCCCGTGCAGCAGGCTGTCAGTTTTCCATGGTTTCATAGCCAGACCTTAATTCAGCCACTGCGGAGAACAATGAAGGCGTAATTCTGCCAGTCGCGGGAGAGACACATTTGGGAGAGGCAGAGTGGAGGCCGTCCCGAGCCATTTCGACTTTATCTGGGTGGTGCAGGCCTTCGTTTAGCATGGATGGATTATCTGACAATTTTGTTCTGAGACCTGAAATGAAAACACCACAACTTCTGGGTTTCCATGCAGCCAGACTAAAACTTTTGCTATAGTTAAACTAGAATCCAACTCATTTTGCAGCGAGGCATGGGAGAAATATTTTTTTCCCTGCATTTCTCTCCTCCCTCCTTTCCCTGTCTTGATTTTTCCTGGCCCTTCACATCTTGAGGTATGCTTTAGTCCAATCCAGACAGTTGGACAGGAATAGAGAGTTTATTTTGAACCCTTTCAAGCCTCTCTATTAATAACAAGGCTTTCCTCTTACTTTATTTCCCCCCATGGGAGCTCAACAACCTTTTGTCCCTTCTAGTAGATCGTAAGTGGATTGTGGATCATATAGGTAGTCCTCGCTTAGCGACTAGAATAGGGGCCAGAAAATTGGTCGTTAAGCGGTGCAGTTGTTAAGCAAGGCATCACATGACCACAACCGATTTTACTTTTTTTTTTTTGCAGTGGCTGTTAAGTGAATCATGTGGTCATTAAGCAAACCCCATGGTCATTAAGGGAATCACGTAGTTCCCCATTGATTTTGCTTGTTGGGAGCCAGCTGGGAAGGTTGCAAATGGTGATCAGGTGACCCTGGGGTGCTGCAAGTGTCGTAAGTGTGTGACGGTTGCCAGGTGCCCAAATTGTGATCACCTGACTCTGGGGATGTTGCTACGGTTGTAAGTGCAAGGACTGTTTTTTTTTCCAGCACCATCGTAATTCTGAACAGTCGCTAAACGAATGGTCGTTAAGCAAGACCTACCTGTGTTTTAAAAATATAGACGTGCACATTTGCTCTGTGAAACTCAAACCCTCCTTGCAAACTTCAGGGCTGAGGGCATTGCTCAACTCCCCCATCTGTGTTTTTCTTCTCATCCAGGTGGGAAGTTGATCCAGATTATTGTGAAGAAGTTAAGCAAACACCGCCCTACGACCGGGGGACCAGGATTTTGGATATAATGGACATGACCATTTTTGATTTTCTGATGGGTATGTTCCAAACCTCTCGAAATGAAATAGCACACTTAGAACGTGTGCAGTTTTACTGGTGGAACTTACATAATTTGCTTATTTTTTGTTTGTCTGTTCCTACTGTTGGTTGTTGTTTGGGCTTGTTTTTGTTTGTTTTCTGGCATTGGAGCTAAGAGCATTCCGGCTGTTCAAATTAAGTAGGCGGGATTTCCCCGATCCCTGGACAGCAGACGGTTTTACCTTTTAATTTCTACAGGCCGAAAGCTGTTTGTCCAGGACTTGGGATCAAGGGACACGCCAACTCCTAGGGCTGATCAATTTCTGCCTGGCTGCATTTTTTTAGACTCACATAATAGTCTGTGTTAATCTCAAAAGTCTCATACACGTAAGAGGCACATAAAAGTGCTCCATGCCAAAGCTGTCCCTGCACATGGAAAACTAGAAGTTCATTATGAAGATCTCGTCTGAATTTTCAATCTCCCTGAAGGCCAACGTGATAGCTGGCAAGGATCCGTTGGATAACTCGAACCTTGTTTCGGAGCCACTAAAGCAGAGGGTCCTAACTTGGAGTCACAGATTAGAGCAGTGTTTTTCAGACTTGGCAACTTTAAGATGGGCGGGCTTCAATTCCCAGAATTCCCCAGCCAGCATGCGACGCTTAAACTTGCTGAGATTGAGAAACACTGGATTAGAGGATTGCGGCCCCCAGAAGGTTTAGCAAGAATTATAGAGAGCTGTAACCCAACATCTGGATGGAAACCCATGCTTTGGCCAACATTTTTTTTTCCTTCAACAATGCCATACAGTAATGGTCACATACGAAATTCCATCCTTCTAGAGATGAACGGAGAGTGGAACGCAACTGAGAAGGATTCTGGTTGTTGCTGAATATGCAAATCCTTTCCAAATTCTTTGCAATGAGAAGTGGTATAAAAAAACTTTAAGTAAATAAATAATAGCCCCACTGCTTCCCCCAGTGATACACCACCACCTTTAATGACTTTATGTGACATATATGATGACGAAGGGTCAAAAGGCAACCCTGTTTCTTCTTGAAAGGCTCATGCGTTCTAATTTGCTTAAGATTGCCCACATGTTGTTCTGCTTACCGTTTTTCTTTCTCTTATTTTTTCTACTCTTTACAGGTAATATGGATCGACACCATTATGAGACCTTTGAGAAGTTTGGAAATAACACCTTTATTATCCACTTAGACAATGGAAGAGGGTAATTATGGCAGAGAATGGGTGGGGTCAGATGATTATACCTAAATCTTTCCTGTCTATTCTTGCTCATTCTTCACATTTCTTTTTTCTGAAAAATGTAAATGTGCCAATATGTGACCTTAGCAGGGCACTGGTTTTTCTAGCTCAGAGATAGGCAACCTATGCAGGTAGACCACCATTGGGACCAGCAACTCAGCCATTAAGCGAAGCGGTCACTAAGTGAACCCGCTACTGTGCTTATGATCTCATTTCAACTTCCCTTTGCTTTACAGATCTGCAAAGGTCGTAAATGAGAGGATTGGTTGCAAAGTTACTGTTTCATCACCGCTGTAACTACGAATGGTTGCTAAAGGAGCCGGTTGCTAAATGAGGGCTACCTGTAGTTTTCCAGACATTGTTAAACTACAACTCCCAGCATTCCTAGGAAGCATAGCCATTGATGCCTACTCACTCATCCTTCTAGCATATCTTTGTAGGGTCTCTGGCAGAGATCTTTGCTGACCCTAGGACCCAAACCTCATTGTAAAATGCCAGTGTATTAGAGTTTTCAGAATGTTGTATCTGAATGTTGTAAAGATTCAGATAGACAACTGCAAGCCAAGTTCCCTCTAGAGTCAGGAAGCACAAGGAATAGAAGAGGATAGAGGCATGTGCTGTGCTTTGAATCCAAAGCTGTAAAGGGGTTGCAGAAGAGGTGCAAGTATGCCCACAGGTCTGCTGGCACTTGCAAAAGCTGTGTCTTTTCTCGAGCTCTAACGGTAACTGCACCCTCCCAAGAAAAGACACATTGTGTGAAGGTGACACCAACACCACAGCATCTTGTCAGTGCTTGCTTTGCTCCAACAGTTGTTTCCCTTGGAGAGAACTGAAGCCGCTATGAGAATCCAGGAAAAAAAAAATTCTTTAAAGGGTTGTGGTGGGGCAGGATGCTTGCCCACGTTTCCTGCAAAACACCTTTTTGGCTTCAGACTTGAAGTTCAGCACATGCCTAAACTCCTTGCATTAAAGAGCACATCGAGTTTTTCCCTTGCCTCTGGCCAAGGATTTGAGACAGCCAGTGTGTTTCTGGTGAATGTTTCTTGTGTTTTTCTTCCTTGTAGGTTCGGGAAATACTCTCACGATGAACTTTCTATCTTGGTGCCTTTGAATCAGTGTTGCCGGTATGCTTGGGGTGTTTTTTTTTCCTTCTCTTCATGGGGATAATTTGGGGAAGGATTCCAGTGGTGGTAAATACAGGGAGTCCTCAACCTATGACCGTTTGTTCAGCGGCCGTTCAAAATTACAGCGGCGCTCAACAAATGGGGGTTATGACCGGTCCTTGGAGTTCCACCATCCCAGCACCCCCGTGGTCACATGATCGTAATCTGGGCGCTGGGCCACTGGATCACACATAGGACCAGCTGCAGCACTCTGCGATCACATGATTCTCGTTTGCAACCTTCCCTGCTGGCTTCCCCAGAAAGTCAGTGGGGAAGCCAGCAGAGAAGGTCTCAAGTTGATGGAGTATGTCTCCCCCACCTGCACACACACCCAGCCCCCTGCGCTCGCACCACACCAGCCACTCATGCACCCCTTGGCACCTTTGCGCATCCTCCCCAGCCCGCACCGTGCTCTTGATCCCCCTGGCTTGGGACTTGCAACTTCCCACCGGCTTCCCCTCTGACTTGGATTATGGGAAGCCAGCAGGAAGTTGCCTCGCCTAACGACTGTGGGATTCCGTTAATGACGGCAGCTGGGACTGCAGGGACTGCTGTCGCTAAGCGATGCCATTGCACTTTACAACTGCCTCGCTTAGCGATGGAAATTCCAGTCCCACTTCCCGTCGTAAGCCAAGGACTACTTGTAGAAGCATCTGCGGGTGGGGCAGGAGGCCAGTCAAGGAGGCAAATGGCAGTCCTGCACCAACTTGACTGGAGCTCCGCCCTTTTGAACATTGTTGTGATGCCACGCACATGTAAGAAAGGGGCAGATCTTGTGGTGCAACGATGCAACGCTGCTTTTGTCGTTCCGGATTGTACCGCACCCAGCGTTCCATTTCCACAGTGTCTAACTGGAGCCAGGTTGTTTTCAAGTGGCAGTTTTGTCCTTCTGTAGCCTGCCTGCTTCCGAAGAGAGAATTTCATTTAGCAGATTAATTTAGCTTCCAGGCCCATGCAGAGAGAGGAATGAGAAAAGCTACGCTTCAGAGGGGCCCACAGAACAAGCGGCTCAGCTTGGGCTGCAGCGTCAAGCCACACAGAGACTAAATTGGAAACTGGAGATACGGATGGGAATTGATTTTCCTGCTCCAGGAAAAGGCCTTCCTCTGGGCTTTGTCCAACACATTAAGCAACAAACTACTCAATTGTACTTAGGTCTGATGCGTTGTGCAAAAGTGTTATGCTTAGTTTGGGGTGTTGTCTGCACTTTGGTTTAATTAAGTAAATCCTGAGTGAGTTAAGCATCTCAAGTGAAAATTACCAGTGCTGTATCTGGGGCTGAGATCTACGGAGGGCAAAGCCAGCCCTTTCTGAGCAGTCCGCAGTCCTATTGGTCATGGGCGCCTCTCCAAAGTGCAACATAAGCTACTAAAATAACGTTTATTAATAAACTGTGCAAGTATACATCTAAAATACTACAGTCTCCTAAGTAGAAATGTACATCACCTAAAACAAAATAACTAGCACGATTGCAGAATCTGCGTATTAAATCTGAAGTGGTGCCTGAATTAGAACCTTTAAACGAAGTAGGAACTACAAGTAGAGGAAATATACATAACAATGTTCTGGTGGGGTAGAACTAGAGGAACGTTGAATTCTAGTAGCCCATTTAGTTGGAACCCAGAATGAGTCCCTCCCGGCCCCAGCTCTGCTGAAAACGGGATGTTTTGAAATCGTAGCCGAAATACGCCCTGTATCTCACCTTCCAACTGCTGCTTTCTCCTAGAATACGGAAGTCCACCTACCTGCGTTTGCAGCTTCTGGCCAAGGAGGAGTACAAACTGAGCCAACTGATGGAAGACTCTTTGCTCGAGGACAAAATCGCCCCCATCCTGTACAAATTGCACCTCGAAGCGATGGATCGGAGGCTCCGGATAGTCCTCAAGGCCGTCAGGGACTGTATAGAGAAAGAGGGCTACAATAACGTGGTGGATAATGACTTTGTCTCCCATATGAACAGCGCCATGACCGAGAGGTAGTGAAATGACAGGACTTCTTTCCTTTCCTAACTCCGCCGAAGAAGACCGACACGCCGACCAACCACCAACCAACAGTCTTGCCAGAGACTGTGTAGGCCACATTGTGAATTCAGTGAATTCAGAAGTTGCTATTCTAATTGTTCTCCAAGTAGCTAAAGTGTAGACTCTTTAACAGATTAGACTGAGGATAGGCAGCTGGGCGTCCTCTGCAGCCGACAGCCCTGGGGGCATCCACGGGTTCTCAGTGGACATGGTCACGCGCCTGCCGTGTTTTTCATCCAGCCTCGCTTGCCTTAGGTTCTAAATTATTCTTCTCCATTGCCGATGAGGGCGTTGGAGTCCACGCTGTGGGTGGGGCTTCTGGCAAGCCCCGCCTCCCCCCGTGCTTTCATTGTTCCTGCGGCCAGTGAGTCCATAGCGCCACTCTCCCCTTCCTATTTGTTTACGTCCAGCCCACGCGACCCACGGGTGGAACTCGCCATCAGCACTGAGAAGAGCTTGCAGGAAATGCCGAAGGATAATCAAGAAATCCTGGGGTTGACTGTATCTGGAGGAAAGGGAATAAACGTGTCCTCACCACCCTTCCCAAATAAATCCCCTCAAATCAAACGGGAAAAAATGGACGATTGCTAACAGAAGCCCCTCGCTTGCTGGCGAAACCCTCCGACGCCTTCCCTTGTTTTCATTTGTACAGAAAGCCGAGCTTTATTTAATATTTTGTATTTATGTAGGGGAGGGTCGTGTTTTTTTAAAAATGAAAAATGCTACCTTTCGAGTGGGCGGGGAAGGGAGCGACCGAGGTCCACCACTGACAAAGCGTCCTCCAGGAAAGTCCAAAGACAAAGTCGTCTTTGCTCCAGTCTCTACGGAAGCTGTCCCAGATGTGAATCTGGCTTGGGAGATGGTAGGAGCGGTGAAAAGAGGTGAATGAATTATGAGCCTGAAACAATGCGTGCACAGAGGTGGCGCATTCAGGGAAGAGGCTAAGCTATAAATTTCTCCCTAACAAAGGTTTGTTCCAGCAGACAAGAGTTGGATACGGAGAAGGCCACGCTATGGACATTGCCTCGACATGCGTCGTGAAATCTTAGTTTCTTGTGTTCCCTGCCGATGCGTTATCCTTATCTTCCTCCCTTTCTGTTGCTCCCCTACCACTGCCAAAGTCCTCCCGCAGGCTCCCCAGCATTCCCAAGACCGACCCCGCTGTGGCCAAGCCAAAACCCCCCTCCCCAGAAACCACCATCCCCAGAAGTACAGCAACTTAGTCAAAAGAGGAACGGGACAATATGTGCATTTACGAGAATACTTGAATGCGGTTTTACCGAGTGATGTTTAAAAACAAAAAAAACCCAACCACAGATAAATTGTACTATTTATCCATCAGAGAGTAGCAGCTCTCCCCTTTCTGGACTGCTGAAGCTGAGCTGCTGCGTTTCTCGAGTCTGCTTTTGATAGTTTTATGTAAATATATACATATCCAAGTTTAAAAAAAACACAGATTAAAGCAAAAAACAAGCAGCTGCTTTCAGCGGCAGTAGACTTACTTTTGCGGCCTTTCTTTCTTTCTTTCTTTCTTTCTTTCTTTCTTTCTTTCTTCCTTTTTCTTTCTCCTTTCCGTGGATTTGTTTGCAGTGTGGTCCCAGTGCAATAAAGATATGGCAAATACCTGGCCTGTGTGATTCTGATTCCACCAATCCCAGCAGAAAAACTTGCATCCACCAAAGGCCCTGGTCTGCTTGTCTGTCTTTGAAGCGCGAGGGCGACCTCATTCCACCTTGGCCTGCCTGAACGTGCCTCAAAAGGAAGATCTTTGTCAGATTAATTCACCAAGGTGCCTCCTGCTTGTACAGAGGGCCTTTTCCATGGGGCCTCTCCAGCTACAGAATTCTTTCTCTTTGGCCCTGTCTGGTAAGATCTTCTCTCTCGTTCTTTTCCTTTATTCTCTTTTTTTCCAGCTTCATGTGATCATTGCTCACTTTAACACCTTGGTATCCTTTCCCTGTGCCAGAAGCAAAAGAGCTTCATGGTAGTTGCTCTAATGACAGTCTGTACAACCTCAATTCCCACCTTCTTCTTCTTTAGGGTTTCTCCACCAGGGTTCCGTGGAACCTTCAGGTTCCATGAGATGTCACTAGGGGTTCCCTGGGGGATCACAATTTATTTAAAAATTATTTGAAATTTGGGCAACTTCCCATTAAAGAGGTAAGTTTCATTCTTAGTTTAAGAACACTTAGTGCATATCAACAGGCCTACCCATGAAACGAATATATTCATTTTGTAACTTCTGGCCTACCTTTAAACCTGAATGCAGGCGTTCCCCAAGGCCTGAAAAATATTTCAAGGGTTCTTCCAGGGTCAAAAAGTTGAGAAAGGCTGGTTTAGACATCTAGATACTGTTTGGCTCCAAGTTGGACTGTTGGCTTACTTATTTTTTATCTAAGACTTCTGGTTGGAATTTTCCTAGTCCTCCAGATGCCAGGAATTGAACCGGGGACCACCTTCTTGCAAAGGGGGTTCTTTCCCACTTCAGAGGCCCCGAGTCCTGGCACTGCAACCCTCTGTTGGCATTTTTAAAAATCTTACTGCAGTTTTTAGAAGGAGAATACAGAAAAAAAAAGATGCAAAAACAAACCAGTGGCATCCAACAAATTAAGAAACTCTAATACCAAAACGAGAAGGGGAAAAATTAAATAAATGGGGGGGCACCTAAAAAACAAACACACTGAGTTAATACAAATCACCTAAATGCTTCAAGTATATCACGTAAGGACGGGGTATCAAATTGTGCATGAAGAAGTCTCTCTCCTTTTAAAACCTCCTCCTGAGGATATGCCAAGAGCTGCTGGAATTGAAACAAAGGACTTTTAGAGTTGTATCTCTGGTGAGGTATCAAGCTGGAGCATTTTCCTGTCAATGAAGCATAAGAGGCTGCTTTGCTAATCCACCGTCCCCCTGCTTTTACAAGATCTGCCCTGATAATGTGGAAACGGCAAGAAGGAGATGGCCATAGACCAGATGAAAGTACAACCTCTTCAGAATTCCTGTTAAGGTCAAGAGCTTGCTCTTCAGACTTCCCATAACCAGAGATTGACGTCTCCCAAGGAAGCCAAGATGCCCTTGAGATGTCTCCCAGCATTCGACATCTGCAGGAGGGAATCTTGGCTAAATAAATACGCTTGATGTCTTTCAATGGCTCAGGGATCATTCCTGCTATAGATAGCGCAGTCCGTTGATGTTTTGAAATGTTTATTGATAAATTTGCCAGCAGTTTTATAAAAGATTAGTTCCAGTATACGGTATGTATATACAGACACACACACGCACCGCCCACTATTTTGAAGAGCATTACTATTTCTCCGTCCTGTTTACTTTGCCATTTTACATGTATTGTGATTTGCCCTGATGTTGACTGACCTGCCTTTCTCCCCACTTCCCTTTATTTATTGCTTAATTGTAAAGGAATTCTAGGCTTCAGAGTTGTGGTATTCCTAAGCCTTTATAAATGGAAGCTTCTGAAATTCAACTGTTTTGCCTGTAACAGGGTGTGTGTGATAGAACTCATTTGCTGAACTTAAGCAGGACATGTTCTGCCCAGTATTTGGTTAGAAGAGTATCTGGAAGCCCATTTTGTTTGCTACCGTGAATTCCATGGGGATTAATTACATTAAGAGTCATTAAACCGTTTCTTCCAAAATAAATTACAGCATTCTCTGACAGATGATGCATATGTCTATGAACCCTCCTGACAGCCTCAGTCAATGATGGTGGGGCTTCTTGCCCTTCTCTGACATCACAGAACCCAAGTAAATCATGGCCAGGGATTCATTAACACAAAATCCCTGATCAATGTAGGTGCTCCTCAGGGGTTGTTGGAGACACTCTCTCAGAATTCAAGACACCTTCGTGCGTAAACCCTGGCCCTCAGATTTTACCTACCCTAGTGTGGAAGTGAATCTGCAGGATCCTAATTCATCAAGACTTCTCAAGAGTTTAAAGGAAAGCTTGCTAAGATGGTTTTATGGACCACTAGTTGCAGTAGTTGGGGGGGACACATACAGCGCATTACTGATTAACGGATGTTAGATCTTGCTCAAGCAAGACCCAATTATAACCGAAAGCCTTCTAGCGCTCCCTCTTAAGGAAGGTACAAGGCCCTCCTTGGGTGTTTTGAGCCAGTCTGTCCATACAACGCTTCGTTGTCCAGGAAGACACTGCTAACTGTGGTGTGCTACTTCACTGAAGAAACTATCAGCCTATCTGGCAGCATCTGATAGATGAGACCAGGGCTTCCTTCAGTCATGACCTTGGCACAGACCTTTTATCAGATGCCCAGTTTGTTTGAAGATCCACCATACAAGCTCAAGGCCCTTGAGAAATTGCCTCCCAGGCTTTCACAACTGAAAATACCTTGGTTTTACCACCTGGGTGCTCCTCCTCTGCCATCTGCCATGCATGTATTTAAATGAAAAACAGGACAACATGATGATGAGAATTATGTTCATTGCAGAGGCTGCCAGACTGATGAGCCCCAGCCCATGTGCCCCCTGGCGATCATCGCAGCCCACATTGCTTCTCTTGGTGCAGATGGCTTGACTTATTGATGGCTGTATGATGTATCGTACCATACAGGGCTTGAAGCATCTGAAACTATTATAAATGCAGCTCTGATAAATGATGGATAATCCACTTGCCCACCTAATCCTAGGCCAAACAGCCATCTCTTTTAGACCTTTCCTGGCGGAGATGTTAAAAGTAATATTTGAACGTGGGCTATTATTTATTTACAGCTCTGGGAAGGTAGGGTTGTGCTACAGGAGGGCTTGGCACTGAGTGGGTGTGCAAGCAAAGGTGATGTTTCACTTAACAGAACATCATAGTTAACAAGCGCCGGGCTATACATGCTAAATGAGAGCCAGTTTGGTGTCGTGGTGAAGGCACCAGGCTAGAAACTGGGAGATGGTGAGTTCTAGTCCTGCCCTAGGCACAAAACCAGCTGGTTGATCTTGGGCCAGTCACTCCCTCTCAGCCCTAGGAAGGAGAAGGCAAGGGACAACCACTTCTTGTCAAGAAAACCTTGCCAAGAAAACTGCAGGGGCTTGTCCAGGCGGTCTCTGAGAATCGGACACGATTCAATGGATAGTATGTATGTATGTATGTATGTACGTACATACACAGACATGCTAAGGGTGATGGGCAGGCCTTATTTACATGGTTGGGTCATCTATCCCATGACACAGTTCCCTGTTAGCCACAATGGGGACCTGGTGGCTTTTCAGAGGATCCTGAACTACAATTCCCATCGTTTCTCACCATGGGCCAGCTAGCCAGGATTGTTGGAGCTGCAGTTCATCAAGAGAGCTACATGAAGAGAGCCAAGGCAAGGGCAACTTTCATAGACACACCCCCTTCATCTGCATATCCATTCTCAGAATTCCATTTCTGGGTAAAATCTCAGGACAATGTTTCCCAGCCTCGGCAGCTTCTGGATGTGTGGACTACAACTCCCAGAATTCCCCAGCCAGTAGGGCCTTTGCTGAGAATTTGCCCACTCATCTGAAAGTTGCCATGTTCATAAAACACCGTCTTAGGATGTTAAAGAACATTGATAACTGGCTTTGACTTTTAGATGTCCTTCCTCTTTGGCAGATTCAAGTAATGAATTTAGATGCATCCTGATACGTGCTAATGGATTTGCTGAAATAATTTGATCTGTCAGATTGAAAAGTTTATGCCATGGCTCGATTCTTCTTTCCCCTTTTCCTAGAATGCTTTTTATAGAATCAAAAATTGGAAGGGGTTATGGGAATCATCTGGTTCAACTCCATAGTTAGTGCAGAAGTCAAATAAAAGCATCTCCAAGAGATCATGGTTCAGCCTCTACCTGAACATGAACAGACCCACCAAAAGGAAGCCCACCCCCACCTCCTGGACGATCAATTGCCCTATCAAAACTGGGCATGTGCTTTTCAGGAGAACCATCTCACCTTTCCATCTTCTCAAGGCTAAAATACCCAATTCCCACAACCTCTCTTCATTGGACTTAGTTTCCAGTCCTCTAATGATCAGATGTTGGCTAAAAGTCAGGCGGAAGAAAGTAGGAAAATGCAATCAACAGAAAACTTTCCTTCCAGCAAAACTTTGCCACATGGGCAGAATCCAAGGTCACCGTCTTTAAATGGCCGCCTAAAACTGCTGCAGACACCTGTCTTAAGCCTTACTTAACCTAAAGAAGTGTTAAGAGGAACAAGACTTGTCATGACATTCACATTCAGATGTATGACAGGCTAATCTTTACAGGGGTACAAAAACAGATAGGATGGGAACAACATAGGCTTATCCATCAAGTTTTGGCAGTAGTAAAAATTCCAAGTAAACCTGAGATGGAGCGATGCAAACATTGGTGAGATAAGTTCACACGGCTTGCTTTGTTCAGAACTATCCGAAGCTTTGAAAAAACCTGCACAGACTGTCCCACGCACCATACGATACAGTAGTCTACTCTGAAATCCGCCAGGGCATGAGAATCAATAATTAGGATACAGTAGGTTGTGTCCTCTGGTGCGCCTTGCTTGAAATGAGAAGTTCTCACAGCCAACAAAGGCATTTGCAAACTGAAATTGGTTCATTTGCTTTTCACATCAAAGATGAAATAGCTCTTTGGTACCAGCCACAGAAGTGGACCTGGGTTGAAATACAATGGCGCCACAAGGAGAAAAAATTAATCACACCCATGCGGATGGTGTAACTGTGCCGGCTTCCCTGGAGAGAAGAGGTGTGATTTTCAATTCATTTCTTTAGAAAAAGCAAGTTCTATTCTGCCATCTTCCTGTAATGGACACATCCTCCCGAATACAAAGAATTAACTTTCCTGTTGGCTGTCCAAGAAATGTTCAGAACAATGCTTGCTGGTAAAGCTTTTGCTCATTCGTTACTTCTGATCTGTGAACTACTGAGAAGCATGCATGCACGCAAAGACACATACATATATACACATATATACATTTATATGGGCTTGATAGGAGTCGCTTTAATTGATGGCAGGTGTGAACTGCCTACTATTTAACATCAGTTTGAATGTGATCGGTTAATCCTGAACACAGCCACATCCCTACTTATAAGAGGGTGGACACACTTAGGCAACCACGTTATTCTAGTTTTTTATTTTTACTTTTTCGCCCTAAAAGATTTCAGTTTGTTTTTCAGTTGAATTGTACAGGGTATACGTTATATTAAAGGTGGGAAAAATTCTGAAGTGATTTATCTTGGTCTGATTTCTTACATCTTACATCCAAAACCTGGCATTTTAACAGGGGTGTGTAGACTTTTTATATCCACTGTAGCGATGTCTGTTGCTCTCTCACAAATCCCAAGGAAGAAAAGGTGGAAATTGTACATGGCTGCTACAGACACGGTTCCCCTTATCAGTGGGAATGATTTCAAAGGGTAGCAAAAGCTACTTTTCCTCATTTTTCCAACTGGGGAAAAAAAAAAAACACCAGGCATTGATGGAAAGATGCCGTTTAAAAAAGACACATGCCTTCTGAAGTGCAACTGGGGTGCGTAAAGCTGCTTCTTTCTCTATAAAATAGGCTAGCTCTTTTTTCAAAGAAACAGGCAAAAGCCCTAATTTTGCCCAAGGGAATTGTATTTCTTTTAAAAGGGATCCACGAAATTCCAGCACAAGCCTACATGACAAAACCCTAACCCAACTCAAAGACTCTTCAAGTTCTGAACCAACATCCCTCTAACCCGGGGACTGCTTTGCTTCTCAACTTTAGCGGCTTGAAGCTGGCTGGGGCATTCTGGGAGTTGAGCTCCACCCATCTTCAAGCTGCCAAGGCTGAGAAACACTGCTCAAACCTCTTACCCCCACCAACACAAACTCCTCACCTCCTAACCCAAAATGCATATCCTTGACCTGGTGCAGACCCACATTGTGACCTTTGACCCTGGGGTCCCAATCTTTGGCCCTGAGGTCATGACCTTTGGCCCTGAGGTCCTGACCCTTGGCTGTGCAGTCCTGATATTTGGACCTGGGGTTTCACTTTTGTCCCTGGGGTCCTCATCTTAGACCCAGAAAAGTTGGGCCAAGTACGCTCAGTGTCAAACCTGATGCTGGACCCCAGCAATTCCATGTTCTGTCTCCCAAGTTTCTTTGGCCTTCTCAGGTAAAATGGCAAAGATGAGCCGCCAGGGATCGCCCCTTCAACCTCTGTCCACCGCGTTCCCCATGCAGACCCGCATCCTGAGCCTGGACACTGAAGACCCCCCTTGACCCCATCAACATCATACTGACTGTGATGCTGACCATTGACCCTGGGATCTAGACCTTTGCCCCTCGGGTCCTGACCTTTGGCTGTGGGGTCCTGACCTTTGATCCTGGGGTCTTGGCCTTTCCATTGGTGTCATGACCATTGAACCTGAGGTCATGACCTTTGACTGTGTAGTCCCAACCTTTGCTGTTAGGGTCATGGCCTTTGACCTTGTGGCCATGCCCTTTGGCCCTGGGCATTGACCTTTGGCCATGGGTCCTGACCTTTGACCATGGGTCCTGGCCTTTGAACGTGGGGTCCTGACCTTTGCTCATGGGATCACCTTTGTTCTTGGGGTCCTCACCTTAGACCCAGCAAGGTTGGCTGTGGGGTCTGCCCACTACATAAAATCAAGAGGTTATTCCACCTGTATGCCTGCGGCCTGCAGGTAGGAACTATGTGTAGTCCGTGCTTAGCAACCAAAATTGGGGCTGGTAACCCTGTTGCTAAGCACCGCAGTTGCTAAGCAAAAAATCACATGACAGTGATTGGCTTACGACGTCACTTCCCATTTGGTCACTAAGCAAATCACTGCAATTGTTAAGCGAGACATCATGTGACCACAACTTGTATTTTTACTTCTGTTTTCTCCGTTATCCCTCCTTGCTAGAAGCCAGTTATGAAGCACATGAATGGCAGTCACATGATCGTGGGATGCTGCGACAGTCCTAAATGCGAGGACTGGTCACAAAGATTCTATTAGGACCTCGAAATCGACTGGGGCTCCATCTCTGAGTTTACTTGGGGCTCCTAAGCCGGGGGGTTAGGAGCTGCATACGTGGGTCCTTCAGAGTTGGATAGAATTCAAAACAAGGATGGCATAAGCATATATTTAAGAATTAACACAGAACACAACCCTGGGATGGTGGACAGGGTGCAGCAGCTGATCAGAATGGGCTGCCAGCTCCAGTAGCAATTCTAATTAATAGTGGTGAGTGAAGGTTTCGGTTTGATTCGTGCAGCAAACAGATGGGGTAAAGTAGTTGAGCAGAACTGCTCTAGAGTCTGAATCAATGCAGTCTTTCTCTTCCGGGATATGCCCTCTCCCTCCTTCCTGCCTGCCAAGATCATGGTTGTAAATGGAAGTACTGAAATTAGAACGGGCTAAACTGACATAAGAACAATGAGGGGGTTGGAAAGCCAATAAACGGATTTCTCTGCGATTCTCCTGCCGGTGGGCTTGCCAAGGGAGGTAGGAAGGAAGGTGCCTTGGCTTTTATCACTGGCCTTGGTTGACACAGGCCTTCCAGTTGGAACAGAAAAAGGGACTCGCTTAATCTTATCCCGCCCTGAATAAATCAGTTTAAAAATTGAGAGAGGGGAATGCATGGGTTTGAGGAAGGCTGCTTAACCGAAATCATGGGGGACCACAGCATCCAAAATGTATACACTCAGAAAATGCCATGCGTATTTGCATTTATTATGTATTGTTTCATTCAGTTTATATAGCCACCCATCTCACTTGTCTGACTCCTTGCTTACCTTACAAACTCATGACTGCTGTTAGTATAAAAAGGTGCTTCCCTCTGGCCAGGGGTCTCTACGGAGGTTGGGGAGGGTCAGAAAAGTCAAGATGGTGGCCACAGCCATGCCATCAAAGCTCCACCTGTTTTTTTCTGTGCATTGTCTTGAGTTTTTTCTCTCTTCCCACAGAAGCTCCTGCCTCTGGTCATCTTGATGCTAAGCATTTATGGAGGACCGAATTCTACTCAGCTTATAGAGGTTTAATACATTTGTAAACCCGTCTCAACTCTGCCCTTGTAAGAAAAGCAGACTGCAGCCAGCCGGGTGTGAACCTGTAGCCTGTTTTCTGTCTTTTAAAGAAATGGAATTACAGATTGCAAATACCTTTACGCATCTGGAGGGGAATGGAGGGGAATGAGTCTTAAGACCTGCAGTTTTATTATAATGAAACGCTTCCTCATTAAATACTGGGTGTGATCTCACTTTGAATTTCAAGAACTGCAAAGACGGTAATGACAGAAACAGTCAAATGTATGCAAAAAGAAACCACAACCCAGTGTTAAGTGTAACACAAACCTCCTGGGATTGGTAAACTAATTAAGACATACATTAGAACTTTTTGCAATAATGGCTATCTTGATTCAGATGGGAGGCAATACCGCTGAATGTTTTAATAAACTGTATTCAGTAATGGTTTCAGGGTGAAAAGATTCCACCCCTGTCCTTTCTCTATTTCTGCCAATTTTTCTGTCCTGTGCTCTGCTAGACCACTGTTTCTCAACCTTGGCAACTTCAAGATGGGTGGACTTCAACTCCCAGAATTCCCCAGCCAGCATGCTGGGGAACTTCAAGATGTGTGGCCCTCAACTCTCAGAATTCCAGGCTGGGGAATTCTGGGAGTTGAAGTCTACCCATCTTAAAGTTGCTGAGGTTTAGAAACACTGTGCTAGCCCTAGATGGTTGCTGAACTAGGAAAAATGCTAGTGATAATTTGGGTTGAAGAAGGCACACGTGTGGTCAACTGCAGAACACAGCTATGAATATTCACAAAGAAGGTAGCTGGACAAATCCAAATCAGCTCCTTTCCATCCACAGCCATCAGCAAACTGTCTGGCCCCCATGTCTGAAGAATCTCTACATTTCCTTTTCAGCTGTGCTTTCTGAGCTCACATTCACTTAAGATCATCATATATTCATGGAGAATGAAAGAATGGCTTAAAATGCATTTACCTTATATGCAAACAAACAAACCCCCCTCCCCATCAGATCTTCTTTCCAAGTGAGCATTGGTGAATTATGAATGAAGTCATGTGGCACTTAAGTCCTCTGCTTATACATTTTTAAAAGCAACCTTCCGTTTGTGATTACGGTGTTTTTAGCCCCCTAAATTGCAGGCTGCCTTCGATTGCAAGAGAGAGAGGGAGGGAGGGAGGGAGGGAGGGAGGGAGAGAGACTGACTGACATATGTTGGGTTTCTCCATCTGGGGATGCTTCCAGATGTATCTTCAAATGCTGCTATCTTGCAGCCTCTCCAAATTTTACAGCAGGGAGCAGACCAGCTGCAGTTCTGGCCTGTGATGGGTTGAGAAATGCCAGCTTCCCTCCATCTGCTTGCAGTAATGTTGCTTAGGTGTCTGATCTGAAACTCTAACAATATAGAAAGGCCTCAGAGACAGTCCAACACATAGTGGCAGGGTCTAAGATGCAGGCAGGAACAGCATACACTGAACGGCACAACCAAGTAGCTGGCATTGTGTACAGGAACATCTGCACAGCGTATGGGCTAGAACCTCCCAAGTCCAGATCAGAGATTCCACAGAAGGTCGTGGAGAATGACAGGGCTAAGATCCTGTGGGATTTCCATATCCAGACGGACAGGCAGGTACTGGCCAATCAGCCAGACATCGTGGTAACAGACAAGGACCAGAAGACAGCGGTGGTGATAGATGTAGCAGTGCCAAGTGACAGCAACATCAGGAAGAAGGAGGATGAGAAGCTGGAGAAGGACCAGGGCCTGAAGGAGGAACTGGAGAGGATGTGGAAAGGGAAGGCCAAAGTGGTCCCTGTGGTGGTGGGAGCCCTCGGGGCTGTGATTCCTCAGCGGGGAGAGGGGCTCCAACAGGTCCCAGGAGCAACATCTGAGCTCCCTGCCCAGAAGAGTGCAGAGCCAGGAACAGCTAAGATCCTGCGCAGAACCCTCAAACTCCCAGGCCTCTGGTAGAGGACCCCAGGTTGAGGAAGACACACACCACCCATAGGAGTAAGAAGGGAATTTTATATATATATATAGGAAGATTCACTCATCATGAATGCTCTTAGGAGCCCAGGACCTGTAATTCTGTGGCTGGTTGTCACAGGGGACCTAGCCATGCCGTGTATTATTGTAATGGTATGTGGGAATGACCTTGAGAGACAGGGGGAAGAGCCACAGACTAGACAACAGTCAGATAAGAGGCAGCTTAGCCTGCAGAAGCAATGAGACATGACAAACATCTCAGAAGGGACCCTCCCTAGTTTCTTGGACTGTAAAGGTGAGGTGGGAGAAACATACTTTCAGACTTGCAAGATTCTGTTACCTTACAATAAAGTTAGAGCTAGTACTTCTGGGCGTGCTTCCTGTCTGGACTACCTCGCAAGGCTGACAATCATAAAATGAAATGTTTAAACAAGAGGTCACTTTGGAAGGGTTCCTCTTTAGATAAAGGCCATTTCATGTCTCTTTGGATTCCTTGTTTCTAGCTAGAGAAGAGGGCATGAAAACTGCACCCTTGAGCACTCTGTTTTTTAAGAAGTCCAGGATGTCGGTGTGCTCTTTAGTTTTATGCCCATCCACTGGACAGAACATGGTTTCAACTGTGCTGTAGCTCCTCCTAGTGACTCACTTGGAACACAGTTGCTGGACATGCTTAGACTCTGAAATCCTTCACCTTGATTCACAGGGGAAGAAACACTGGTATCTATCCCTAATCGCAGAGACAGCCCATAAATAAAACATCAAAGTCAAAGGAAGAGTCAAAGTCAAAGGAAGAGTCAAGAGTCAAGAAGATATGAGTGGCAATAAAAAAAACTTGCTCCGTATTTGCTTCATTGTGTGTTATCTAACTTCAACTTTTATGAAAGAGTGAAAACAGCACGTCAGTTGTGTTTTGTCTTTTTTTAAAATCAGGTCACACAATGCCAATACGGTAGGTAGGTAGTTTTGCTGTGGCAATTTCAAAGATACCAGTCATTTTCTTTCAAAGAACAGATTACGAAGGATCCTTTCATTGAATGTGTGAGACTATTCTTTATTTACCTAGAGATGTGGTATTCTTTATCCCTCTTTGTAATCCTGAGTAGGATACAACTCCTTTGGCGTTGGACACGCAACCTGGAATTTCTCCCATTCTCTCATTTCTGGCTTGCCGTCAAATGTTAAAGCCAACTCAGCTTGGAAGCCTGGAAGTAGATCTATTTCTGTGGTGGCTGTTGAATTCTTACCAAACAAATTCTTATCGGATTGCACCATCTAGAGGAAAGCAAGTGAACGCAGTCGCTTCGAGCCTTTCTCTAAATATTTGTTCCTGTGTTTTGATGCTACTTCCACTGTGTTTTCCATCACATTTCTACCTCACTGAGCAAAATGCTAGTTTGGGGCCATGGTGGGAAATGCAGAATCGTGGCCAGGTTGCAGTGACAGATACTTAAGAATAAACAAGGTAGGGAAGTTATGCAGAGTTTCTACCTCCTTTTCCACCAGTGGCCATAGGAGGAATTTGGATTTCCTCTTGGGGATGACCTTGGGAGACAGGAGGAGAGCCTCAGACTGGACAACCGTCTTGTAAAAGATATCCGAGCCCACAAAAGGAAAAGGGGCGTGGGAAGCATCTCAGAAGGGACCCTCCCTAGTTTTCCAGAGAGTAAAAGAAAGGAGGGAAGAAATACTTGCAAAGTTCTGTTAATGTAGGTAAAGGTAAAGGTAAAGGTTTCCCTTGACGTAAAGTCCAGTCGTGTCCGACTCTAGGGGGAGTCATCTCCGTTTCTAAGCCTTGGAGCCAGCGTTGTCATAGACACTTCCGGGTCATGTGGCCAGCATGACGACTCGGAATGCCGTTACCTTCCTGCCGAAGCGGTACCTATTGATCTACTCACATTTGCATGTTTTCGAACTGCTAGGTGAGCAGGAGCTGGGACGAGCTCACCCCGCCGCGCAGTTTCAAACCGCCAACCTTCCGATCGGCAGCTCAGCGGTTTAACCCACAGCGCCACCGCTTCTGTTAATGTAACCTTACAATAAAGATAGAGCTAGTACTCCAGGGTGTGCTTCTGGTCTGGACTACCTCACAGAGCCAACAGGGTGACCAAGTAATACGTTGTGTCATGTCTTTGCTTTTCAGCTCTCCCGTTGCATTCCATCTCTGTGTGTTTGTGTGCAGGCATGCACCAGGAAACACGGGGCATCCTGCCTACACTCCACTTTGGGTCATGTGACCAGAAGGGAGGAGTGGCTTACAACGGGTGGATCAGCAGCATTCCAAACCACTGCCCAACCGCCTCTCCCATCAGAATGCTTTGGAGGAATTGGGGAGGGGGTTTCTCTGCAGTCCCTGGCTAGATCTGGCCCATGTTGCAGCTCATTGGACCACACAAAATACGGTCCTCTCCTGTTCTGTTTTCTGGGAGTTCTGCTGAGGCCAGGTGGATGGGTGGGCCGATGGACAAGAGTCCTACCTCTTTTTGTATAATTTATTTTCGACTTTCTCTTGGGTTGGAAAGAGGAACACATACAGCTTATCCTGGTGAACCCCACCTGTGGGAAACTGGCAGGGTTTGCACTGGGCTGTGTTTAACAGACCACAGTTATCTGAATTAAACTCACGTGACAATAAAGCATAAAATTCCATCACTGGCTGTGCTTGCATGGCAAACTGAGACAAAAAGTAGCCAACCACATTGGAGCTCGGTGTGCTGTGTGATCCCAGTCACTGTTGGGGAGTTTCTGCCAACCCTGGAGAAATTTGGAGACATGGTTTCTTCCCCTCTCAATATTCTATCCACAAATAACATAAAATCTCCTCCCATTTACACTCAACACCTGTAGTTTTCACGCAGAAGTACAGAAGTTTTGTTGGCCAATTTTCCCAACTTCCCAGTCTTACCTTTAGCTCTGGGATTTTCCAATGGACTCCCTTCCAAGTTATAGCCAGGTCAAAACCTGCTTAGCTTCTTGAACTCAACCGAGACCTGACCTATGAATATGATGGTTTAAAGTAAATCTATAAAACAGAACTCCCTAGCCTTTTCTCTCCAGATTTTGTTGATGTTGTTGAACATCCCAAGATGGCATGGTGAAGAGTGAGGGATACTGGGAAGTGTATTTTGACCCCATCTGGTGAGCCATAGGTTCCTCATCCTTGCCCTTGATACCTCATATCCTATAGAGGAGGAGGAGGAGGAGCAGGAGGAGCAGGAAGAGCAGGAGGAGGAGCAGGAGGAGGAGGAGGTGATCCTATGAAAAGGGCTCTGCATGTGAAGAATGTTGAGAGATTATCTGAACTTCCTAATTTCACACTATGGGGTGAGAGCCAGTTTGGTCTAGTGGTTAAGGTGCTTGGCTAGAAACCAGGAGTCTGTGAGTTCTAGTCATGCCTTAGGCATGAAAACCGGCTGGGTGACCTCAGGCTAGTCCCTCTCTCTCAGCCCAAGAGCCAATCAGGCGCAGTAGGAGAGTTCTAGTCCCGCCTTAGGCACAAAAGCCAGCTAGGTGACCTTGGGACAGTCACTCTCTTGCAGCCCAACTCTGTGCAATGTAGACTAGGCTCCTCGTGGTGCTCCCCGGGCAACGTGACTTGTCACAGCTAAATAGTCCACACATCTGGCTGCTGGACCTCACAAGGATTTCCCAGCAAGAAAAAGCAGCATGAACACCAAACTGCTATGCCATACGACTAAAAAAACAAACACACACTATGGGATAACTTTGTTATTGAGAATAATATTCCTCACCAGGATGGAGGTGAAGATTATTAACAGCAGCAGCAGTACTTTCTTTTAGCACAGTATTATTATTGCTTTTCTAATTTTGTTTTCCACTGCACTAGAGTGGAATGCCATTGCAGCAGCCTATCAGCCAAATGAAATAAAGAACTGAATTCTGTGGGGGCGGGCTGGGGGGCACAGATAGAATCTCAGAAGGTCCTTCCTTGTTCGGGCTAGGAAGAGAGAGGGAGACAACATCAGATCCTGCTGAAGGTCTCCGAAAGTTCATCTGTGTTGACCTTGAGGCTGTGGGAAAGGAATGGGATCTCCCACCGCTTCAAAAATCCAAGTTCATATGTGCATGGCCACACCTGTCTGGAAAGGGAGCCTCGTGTCTTTCATCGGAAGAGCTCATTTGCAAGAGGAGACAACAGTTGCTTTCCTCCCCCTCCCTCCCACTTTTGCTCCCCCCACCACACCAAATGCTGTGGTTTTCCAGGAGCTATGCTTCATTTCCTGATTAACTGTGCATTTCCTTTGAGTTTTTTTTTTCCTTCTTCTTCTTCTCCTACTAACCAGGAGCCCCGTAATTGTCGACAGACAAACTTTCTTAGAAAGAACAGGGACTCCACCGAGTTTGCCTTATCTTTAGGTCATACTACTTTATTCATCAAAGAGATGCTGATACTGCCCTGGATTTGTGAACAAGGTAAAGTCAAGGTGGATTCAGAGGCTATAAAACTCAGTAATAAAGTATCCAGTGCAGCATTTAGAAAGAAAAAAACTACACTTCTAAATCTTTGGAAAGCTATCTCTATCTATCTATCTATCTATCTATCTATCTATCTATCTATCTATCCTATCTTCCATCACCTATCCATCATCTACCCATCCTCTATCTATATCTATTATCTATTCTTTATCTCTCAACCATAATTTGTCATTCATAATCTATTTATCATCTCTTATCTATCGATCTATCCATCCATCATCCATCATCTATCCATCTTCTATCTATTATCTATTCTCTCTCTCTCATATCCTCTATCTATCCATCCATCCATCCATCCATCCATCCATCCATCCATCCATCCAGAACAGCCAGCCTGGTGTAGTGATTCAGGTGCTGGACTAGAAAACAGGAGGCTGTGAGTTCTAATCTTCCCTTAGGCATGGAAACCAGCTAGGTTACTTCAAGCCAATCATTTTCTCTCAGCCTAACCCACCTTACAGGGTTATTGTTGTGGGAAAAATAGGAGGGAGCATTATGTACACCACGATGACTTGTGAAAAATAAAGGCAGGATATACATCTAATTAATAATATCTATCTCCTGGAGGAATGCCAAAGTAAGAACTTGCTGAGTTTCTTTAGAGATGGAATCCCAGGGGTTTGCTGACTGGTAACCCGGTCCTCCCCCTGTCTGCCCTGTCCTCCTCCCCCATCCTCCCAGTCCTCCCCCGGTCCTCCTGGGCCCCGTCTGCAGGAATGGGTTTTAAGCACAAGTGCATGCTCTCAGCAGAGTGTTGAGCTTGGATGGAAGGATGGACTCCCCAGGATGATATAGTTCTCCCCCACCCCAACCTAGGTGTAGCCCATAGAGTTGTCATTTTTAATGAGGTAGAAGTGAAGGACGGAGAAATATCGAAAACCCTGGAGGAGTCATCATAGGAATGTAACCATTCACATGTTTTCTTTGGGGGGGGGGATGCTTGAGAGATCATTTAGTCTCCCACACATCTATGCAAAATTTTTAATTTGGAGCAGAGTCATAATTCCCTGCCAATGAGATCAGAAAGAGAAAGCTCACTGAGGGTTCCTCCTTTCAGGGAATGTCATTACAGGGACACTGGAGTGAACCTTCTCAATGATGACCTCACTTCTGTGGAAGACTTTAAACTTGGATATCCAGGCCTCCTTCACCTCATTGTGCTTCTCCCGGTCCTCCCCTGTCCTCCCGGTCCTCCTTTCCCCATCCTCCCAGTCCTCCTTTCCCCGTCCTCCCGGTCCTCCCCATCCTCCCTGTCCCCCTTTCCCCATCCTCCCGGTCCTCCCCTGTCCTCCCGGTCCTCCTTTCCCCATCCTCCCTGTCCTCCTTCCCTGTCCTCCCTGTCCTCCCCCATCCTCCCTGTCCTCCTTCCCTGTCCTCCCTGCCCTCCCCCATCCTCCCGGTCCTCCTTCCCCGCCCTCCCTGTCCTCCCCCATCCTCCTGGTCCTCCTTCCCTGTCCTCCCCCGTCCTCCCAGTCCTCCTTCCCCGCCCTCCCTGGCCTCCCCCATCCTCCCAGTCCTCCTTCCCTGTCCTCCCTGTCCTCCCTGTCCTCCCTGTCCTCCCTATCCTCCTTCCCCTGTCCTCCCTGTCCTCCTTCCCCATCCTCCCGGTCCTCCCCCGGTCCTCCTGGTCCCCGTCCGCGGGTTTTAAGCACAAGTGCAGACTCCCCAGGATGATATAGTTCTCCCCCTTAGAGAGCTGTCATTTTTAATGAGGCAGAAGTGAAGGACGGAGAAATATAGAAAACCCTGGAGGAGTCATCATAGGAATGTAATTAATTAGATTCAACTCCATTTAGAGAAGAGGAGATTACTCTGAGCTCTTAACGTAAGTTTTCTCTCTCCCCACCCCCTTCCAAGTTATTTCTGAACAGGGAAAACACCAAGCTGGAAAATGAAGCTGCCACGCTGGTCTTGCCTATTGTGGTGAGCCTCCTCAACCACGTGATGCCTTTCCTGTACTCGTTCTCCAGCGTGGTTGAAAAGTTCACCTACCCCAGGCACCAGATCTACACTGCTATTATCAGGTACATTGTGATCGTTTTGCTGGTCTGATTTAAATTTAGTTTGACAGGGAGCTTGTGGGTCTGAGAAAGAGGAAAAACACCTGGCTGACTTTGGGGAAATGTAATATAGAATCCCTGACATAAAACGTTCTCTAGGCTTCATTCTGGTAGAAAAGCTTCTCCCATACCTGTTGTTGTTATTTGCAAAAGTAATCATCCTAGAAGCTAAAGAAATCTGATGAAAAGGACATTTGGGGTAATGCAAGAATTGGGCTGTCCCCACCTCATCTCAGAATTGGCTTGGGATTTCTGAGATTTTTGGGGTGACCATCCAGGAAAACTCATACATTTCTAAGAAACCCGTAGACCATCTTAAGTAATTAAGTTATTTTTGAATTGAGATCAACTCCTGGTGACTGCATGATACATCCTTGTCGTTTTCTTGGCAACTGCATGGATGTGGTTTGCTTTGCCCTTTTCCAGGATATTTTTTCAACTTCCCAGTCAACTTCCCAACCCAATACTAGCCTGGGCCGATCCTGCTGAGCAGCTGGGCTTTGATTTAGTTCAAGTGAATCTCCGCATTGAATTGATTTTTCGAACCAGGTCAACAATTTGGATTGAACAGTCAAAATGAAGCGGGTGCCTCCCCACGGACTGAACACTTCAGAAGAGTTGGTTCAGTTTTCAGCTGAAGCAGAAGATCAGATTGATATCCCCATTCCATACTTCAGATGGAGTCAGCTCAATTGCCCAACTCAGTCTGAATCTGAATTGGGTGAACAAACAATCCTGTCATGAGTGAGGATGGCGAGCAGGGGGCTCCCATCCAGGCTGTAAAGCGCATGCGTAGCACTGAGGAATTAGGTGGCCATTCAAAGAGACACAGATCGGGCCCGCCTTAGCCTTTGGGGTTTGTATGTCTGGGTTTTTCCCACGCTGCTTCAGTTTGTTAGGATTCTCTGTTATGTAGCAGTAATAAAACACTAGAGACCTGTTCCTTGTCTCAGCGTGGTTCCTGGCTGTTAGGACAAATCCACACTGAAAATTCGCTTTGGACTGAAGTCAGTCTTCACTACATCCTCACCTTGCCTCACAGGTTCTTCAGTGATCAAAACAAATTAAAATAAAGCGTGTCTCATTATTATTTTCTATTTGTCTGTAATGTTTAATTGTTAATTGGGAGATCTCAGTTCTCAAGAGAGGGATTCGAGGGATTCTGTTTAAATGGGGATTTTGTTTAAATGGAAAGGGGGACAAAATACTTACATTGTTAGTTGTGTTTGTTAATTTTTACTGGGCCCTGCTGATTAATAAGGTGAGCTGAGGATTTAGAGATGAGTTTATAGAAAATGGGGTGAAGTATGAAAGGGAGATGTATTTGGAGGTATCTTAAGAGACAGCGATAAGCTGTTAATGTTGAACATACTTGCTGGGGATGGAAGGGGAAGTTTTCTCTTCTTATATATATTTTTCCTTGGGGGGTGGGTTTTCCTCTGCACCTTCTTTATATTGGTTTTTTCTTTCTCTTTTTTTCCTCAATGTATTTTTGTGTTAGGTTTTTGTATTAGTTTTATATGCTTTATATAATCTTTAATACAATTATTCTAAAATAAAGTGTGTTTCCTGATGACAAAAAAGGTTGCCCATCCCAGTGCGTCCCATCCTATTCAGAATGGTGAGATATTGATATAAACAATGATACAGTCTATGAAAGCTTGTATCATTGTAAAATCTGCACAGTTGGGATTTAAAAAGTATCCTTCCTTCCTCCCTCCCTCCCTCCCTCCCTCCCTCCCTCCCTCCCTCCCTTCTTCTCTCCCTCTCTAACAATTATGAAATGATTTGCACATATACCCAAATACTCAAAATCCTGACTTTACAAAAAGATACAGCTGCAGGTGAAAAGTTCTTTCCAAGGCTGTCATAATGATAAAATATCCCAATTTCACATGGAGCTTTTATTTCCATTCAGGTTCGTGTTGTTTTAACCAAAAATATAAAAAACAAATCTTCTATGACATTTTCATCATCTGCTTAATCGCCCAGATCAAATAGTTTTTACAGCTTTGCATTCTGGAAATATGCATTCTAAAAAGGAAAGAAAGGGGGGGAAGGTGGGGAGGGAGGAACAGCACAGGAAAATTATAGTTTTACAGTAACAGCATGGATGGGTTACAGTGACTTTGGTAAAATTATATTGGCCAAACAAGTACTAAAGGAAAACTATGGCTCATTTTCATTTTTTGCAAAAAAATTGACACCTGTTAATGTTGCAATTAAACCTTTCAAGGTATTTCTTTATTTTGGGGGATAGCCTTAAATGTCTAGCAGAGCAGAAAGGGACTTAGAAGGCATTCAAATAGTAGAATTGAAGAGATTCTAGATTTCGGCAACAGGTTGATAAGATTCTCTCAATGCTTTTTTTCATTTATTTCAGATAAAGATGGGGCAACTTTTCCTGCAATCCTACAAGCCTTGTGTGGGTCCCAGAGACCATCAAAAATTATCCAATTGCAATTTTCAATGGAACTTCAAGAGGGGAAATGACAATCTTGTAATGCAGACTGGGGGGGAAGGGGGAAGGGGGAAGTCTCCATGTGATCAGGACCCTTCACCTGACTTGGAGAACGAATCATGATAACCATCCAGTGCCAGGAAGCACAAGTCAATAAAAATTCAAAGGCGAGGTCTGTGTTCACACAACTGCCTTAACCTGGTTACTTATTTGATATATGAACCCAGTTCATTTAATGACTTTAGGGTCCAACGGATTGTGCAGATCCAGAAAATGGGTTAATTCTGTCATAAAACCCAAAACATCATCATTCTCTTCTCCCTTGGAAGAAAATCTTAAAGCAAATTGGAAGATTTTTTTTCAACCCCTTGTCAGTTCTTACATTTCCAACTTTGTCCAAATTCCAAAGCAACAGCAACTTTACCTTGGCCAACCCCTTCCGGTGGTCTCCTCAAGACCTGCCTTTGAATTCTCATGTCTGCTTCACCTCTGAAGGACCTTCCCCTCCTTTTCCTATCATGGTGACTGTTGAATAAGCTGCTTTTTATTTGACATCGCTTGTTGGAAACCACACCAAAGCATCTGTTTCTGCATATGTGTGTGTGCATGTAGGGTGGGAAAAGCAGGAAATCAGGGTGGGGGTGAGGGGGAAGAGAGAACAAGGGAGGGAGATGATCAAATTGTTACGGGATTGGATGCCAACACATAGAGTTATTAGCTAATTCATCCCTCAGATCAAAGCCCACACATGGAGCTTTCTCGCCAGGAGCTATTATGCTTTTCATTTTTTTAAAAAAACTTTCCTCTCCAACACTGGTCCCTCTTTGAAAGCAATCTTCCTCCCTCTCCGTCAGTGACAAAACAAATTGTCCATCGTTCATTCGTTTGAAACCAAAGGTGGGCCGTCTACAGAGTTGTCCTGAGAATTTTTGACCATTGCACACCAGGATTTTGACTTCTCAAAAAGAGTAAATGACCTCAGGACTCACCCCTTCCCTTGCATTCTCATTAAAAACTTAACCCAGAGGAAGACCAGGAAGAAGGAAGAAGGAAGAACCCCTTCACCTTTTCAAGAACATTAACCTTGCATTGCTCTCCACGGCGGGCAAGCCAGTCAACGAGGTCCTTGTCCACTTGGGACCACCCAGGGAGACCCGGTGCCTTGTTACCGGGTAAAGTCACCCAAGTTGAAAGGTTCAAGAAAGACGTTCGCCCAACTTGAATCAGCGAAACAGCTGCTTTCTGCTACCGCAAGGCTGAGCACAAGGGGGAATGAAAAAAACCAACCCATGGTGAATATCCTGAGACATGAGTTGTCTGGGACTGGAGGATCATAAGAAAAGTGAGAGGGTGGGGGTAGAATTGGCCAGTGTGCGCATGAAAGAGAGAGAGAGAAAGAGAGAGGGCGGGTGGAAGGAAACAGAGGGAGGAGAGAAGCAATCATAAAGAGGCATCACTGTTCCACCTCATTCTCAGGAGCGAAAAGAAATCCAGGAAAGGAATGTTTGATAACACACAATACCCTTACAACTGCTTTAATTATGATGGAGAAGATTACCCAACTTGCGCTTCAGATGAAGAAAAAAGGTTCACCCGACCAGCTTACAGGTAAGCTGAACTTTTCCAGCTGGGTGTGCATGTGTGTGTATAATTTCAGTGCCTAGGAAAATATTATTTCTTTCTCTCTCTCTTTCTCTCCCTCTTTTGGCCACTGCCCTTTGCAAGGATCTTGGCAAGGAGGGGGAGGCAAGATGAGGAAGTTGGTTGGGTCTTAGATATTTCTTCCAGGGGAGGAATAATAAACCACTGAGTATTTTTAAAATAGGTCTTAGGTAGGAAAGAGCAAAGGATGAGAAATGTTAGATTGTGTGACGTTCGCATTCAGTTGGGTCGAAAGACTAAATTTCATACTGAGGTGTGCCTGCAAAGCTAGGTGAGATGTGGATGCCAAGCCTGAAAACTGATACCTCGCATCTATCTCATAAATCCCATTTTTCAGTTAGCTTCAGACTTTTGCAGCTGATTGGTCATCGCCAATTAATTCTGATGAAAGGATTGATGGGTGAAATTTGCACCCTGCCCGGCAGTGTTTCATTTTGGAGAAGGAAGTGAAAGAGCTTATTTCCAATTTGCTCCAAACAAAAATTGGCTGGGCATGCTGTTCTAACTTAGGCTGTTGCTTTCATGATCACATTTCCTATTGTGTAAACCCATCACATCCTCAGAGGAAAAGAACAAACAAACAAACAAACAAACAAATAAAGGGTGCCCTTAATTGTTAAGTTCCATTGGATACGATACCTGCATAGAATGGATTTATTCATACTGACCTTGATTAAAAGTGTCTCTGCTAATAAACCCAAGGACTGAGCTTTACTTATTTTTTTTTAACCCACTAACCCTTCCATGAAAGTAACTCCCATTGAAGTCAACGGCACCGAATCTGTCCCAGGAGAAATGCATTTAGCCCGTGCAGAATAGCCACCAAGTAGTTATCCTCTGAGGCTGAAGCCACAATCTGCAGCAGTTCACAGGAGTTAAAGTTTTCAGGAACTTTCTGTTTACAGTTACCAAGCCATGCCTAAGCACTTAAAAAAAATCAATTTTCTTTCTTCCCTGCAGAGCAGAAAACAGACAGATTCCATAGGAGAACAAACAGTTTCTAATTGCCTGTATGCGATTTGTGGAAAAAATAAGCAGGGTATTTCCTTCATATTTAAAGGATAATCTACAGATCTGTTGCCTCCTTTCGCCCAATATGCCTGACTAACCATGATTGCAGTGTGGACTGGCAGAGTACAAGATACCTGTATTAGGGATAAAACTTAAATGTCAGATTTCTACCTAGAAACAGGGCACTAACACCAAGAAAGGGAATGGTGGGCTTCAGATGTTTTTAGTGCAAACCACACTAACTACATTCTGCCTTGATAACACAATGTGAGAAACCAATCAATGGTGTATATATATGTATATCATATATATATATGAGATCTCCACTGTAGTTTAATCAGCAAATCAAACTTAAAAATAATAATGGTTTGGTGCAATATGTGAAGCCAGCCATGGTTTGATTCAGTAGCTAAGCCACTGATTTGGAAGTTTCAGAAACTATCCAGTTGAGCACTTTCTCTGGCTGAAATCTCTGGAGAAATCCAGAGGATGGGGTGTAAAGGCTAGGTTCCCACAAGGAGTGGTCTGCAGGGAAGGTCAAGGGACAAAATCTGTGTCATGACATTGTTATGGAACTTGGCTGCTTTGTACTTGCATCACAATGCTGCAACGCAACCACAAAGGGACAGAATTTATATGGCCATGTTAGGGTGCATGTTTTATCATTCCGGAATCATTATGCTTGACCCTGTTCCCATAGCATGCTAGACCAGATTAAACTAGGTTTGAGCATTTTGTGGTTCAGCAACTTGTGGGAACCTAGCTATTGTCTCAACAAGCTGGGTGAACCAGCAAGTGACATGATGCTGTCTGAGGTTGATGTATCAGGTGGTGAAAGGTGAAAAGTCCCCTGTGCAAGCACCGAGACATGTCTGACCCTTTGGGGGGATGCCACCTTCGTGACATTTTCTTGGCAGACTATAGAGCGGGGTGGTTGGCCATTGCCTTCCCTGGTTGTCACTGTATCAGGACATCACCTATTATGTCAGTTTCTCTAGGCGAGCTTTGTGGGTGAACCCAGGCAATATTTCAGAGGAGAACTTCAAGAAGTGTCTGAAAATGGACATTTCAAGGAGTTTCCCATGGATAGAGTCATAGAAGGCGGATGATAAATGCATATGCTGTAAGCTGGGAAGTTTTTTGTTCAATGTATAGAGCTGGTATCCATAGACAGATACCTTTCTCTGTCTAAGCACATGCACACACACGCACACACACATGCACCTCTAATGTAAGACCTACTGTTGGATTATAGTTATGAGCAGTGATTAGACTTCATCTGAATTCAAATCCCTACCCAGCCATAAAGCGGCTTGGGTGAATGTGGATCACTCATACTTTCTCAACTTAACCTACCTCACTGCATCATTGGGACACTAAAAATGAGAACAGACCACCCCATATCCTGGATGTTGTCTTGACCTCCTTACAGGAAGAATGGGAAATAAATAAATAAAGGATAATTTCAACTGCCCACTGGCAGAGCGATTCCAATGGATTTCTGCAATAATGAATGCACAGCACTTGAAGATGTGGAAAAACCTTAGGAAAACTAAAATGCCTTCCAATTAACCTAGGCTGGGGGCATTCCATCTAAAGCTATGCCCCCAAATATTCTAACCAGGGGGTGAGCTCTGTTGAATGCAAAAGAATTGGTGTACGACACACACACACAGGATTGTGCTGTTCAGTCAGCCATGTTGATTTCTCATGCTGCTAGGTCAATGGGCCTTAAATAAAATGATTACCTATTTCCAAAGGACCTCTAGAGCTTTTGGATTCAAATCTCAGCCCCAGCCAACATAGCCTGTAGCAAAGGACTGTGAGAACTGTGATCCTCAATATCAGAAAGGTAGTTGGTTGCCTTTCTGATATTATAATATATAATCTAATCTGATAATATGTTATTTGATGATCTTTGGGGAACCTCTAGGCCACAAACAAGAATTACAATCCCATGTATTGTAGTTAGAATCACCAAATTTAGCCAATTAAGCTCCTGAGTCCAATCCTTGTTCAGTTCACTGTGTTCAAGGAGACTTAGTCTTTACTAAGCATGTTCAGGACGACAGCAGCCTCTGTGCTACGGTGTCTCCTGAATTTTCCCATTTTCAGTGCCTCTAAATATCTTTCCCTTTGCATCCAACATGGTCCTGTGGTATTAATTTGGTCCTCTTTCTTTGGGTAGCTACATAGCTTTGATCGCCATGGCCATTCAGCAGAGCCCTTCCAACAAGGTGACCCTTTCTGGCATCTATGATTTCATTATGAAGAAGTTCCCCTATTATCGGACTAATCAACGAGCTTGGCAGAATTCCATTCGTCACAACCTGTCTCTTAATAGCTGTTTTGTCAAGGTAAGCCTGCAAGACACACCCTTGCAAACAAATCTCTCCAGTCCATGCATTTAACCTGTTCTGGCTTGGGCAGTTCCTCCAACTTAAGGTTGAGTGCATGAACTGGGCTCTACCTTGTGCTTGGTTGTCTGAGAATTTCTTTCAAATCACTTTCAGCCAGGGCCTCAAGTAGGGTCTGTGTCACCCGGGGCAAACATGGATTCCGTGCCCATTTTGGCACGCACCCCCCCCCCCAGCACTCATTTTGGCACCCCCTCAGCACTCATTTTGGCACCACCCCACTGCGGCACCCGGGGCACATGCCCCTCTTGCCCCCCCACCCTAGTTGTGGCCCTGCTTTCAGCGAAGTTATTATTTGATGGATTGATTAAATTTAGAGGTCCCCCAACTCCAAACAACTCGGGGCAGCTTGCAAGTGAAAAAGTAAGGAAACCATAAAACAGATGAAAGAAGAACCATGTATATCCAGAAAAATATACAGTAGAATGGGAAACAACTGATAGGACCACAGCACCCACTCTACCCAAGGCCCAGAGGACAGCCAGGTCCTCAGGGTGGGAGTTGTATAGACCACTAAGGGGATGCTATCCCAGGGGCAGGCACTGAGACAGAGAAGGCCCATTTCCTGGGTGACACTGTTTAACTGAAGGGAGTTGCTTGTGGAAGGTAGCAGAGATGCTACTGATTGATAATGTGGTTGTTTTCTCTTCCACATCTTCCCATCACACTTAAGCCTCCTTGGCTGTCCACATTTCCCTATTTGAGAAAGTCTCCTGGGAGCATTTCCCTCCTGATCTCATCTGTTAGGACTGAATGGAAGCATGGGGAAGAAAACTTTACGATGAACATTGAATATACCTCCTGGTTACCTCAGCACTACATCAGTGCAGGAACTTCATATTCCACTCAGAAGAAATTCAGTGAAGTTCTCTTCTCCTTCGAAAGTAAGGTCAACAGTGAATTTTCTTTCAAGCTGATTGAGAATTGGTTGTTTAATAAAAGAAACTGGATAATCCTGGGCAAATGGGTGGTCCGTCGTTAGCTCCTTTGCTCATCTGAAAGGCTGCCCAGCAGTGGCAAGTCAAATGTTATTTCCTTTCATTGCTTGGACAAGATTTGTGAATGTTGACAGAAAGGAAAAACTATTAAAGACACAGAGAAGGGCATTATTTGAGTCACCAGAAATGATTTTGTTTTAATTTTGAGCATCCAAACCCACCAGGACAAATCTCATGCCAGTATTTGCAGGCAGAGCACCCCAGTTCAATACATAGTTATTTGGATTTAATGGGAATATTTGTTTCTGACAACAGAGATTCTATTTGACACATCTTTGGAGCTCTAGCAAAAAGATCTTGGGATGCCTGAAATGCGATCCTGCTGCTCAGAAAGGCAGACTTTTGCAAAGTGTGCAGAGACGCAAACTTTCCCACTCCTACTTATCATCTGTCTCATTCCAGAATTAAAAGTTGTGCCAGAGGTGATCCTAGAAATGGACTTTAGAACTTGGTCAGGCCCTTCATAGCCCAGGAAGGGCGCAAATGATCCCCCACATAAGAGATGATAGGCAAAGTCGAGTCCTGGATTTGAACATTCCTCTCCTGATTGTGGCATTAAAAAAAGCAAAGCAAAACAAGATCGTGGTAATTTTGGAGAAGATGGTTTGAAAACCACTGTCCTAATCTGAAGAAGAGGTGGAGAGAATTAAAGGTCATTATGGGGAGATCTTTTAAAATCTCAGTTCAGTTGCTTTGCTCTTTCTGGAAAAGGCTGAGAGAGGGGGAGACTATGCAGCAGAGTGCAGGGGTTATTTATCTACAATTTCTATAATTAGAGAGCCTGGATTTCAGCAACTTGTCACAGATGTTTATACGAGCCTCACATCTAAGTGAAGGCAGATGTTGAGAGGACAACATTTGCAGGACACGTGCTGATGAGTCAGGGCCACAATTCAAATGGGTGGTGGTGGTGGTGGTGGTGGTGGTGGACAACCTGTTTCTGTGGGCTGGGCCTCAGCGTTCTGAGGTCATCATCCTCACTGTGGTCAGCATCATCAGAACTCCAGGGCATGTAAAAAGGAGCTTCCCCTCCCCACAGGACCCTTGTAGGGCCCAGCCTTCTTAGATAACAGGAGAGATGATCTCAGACAAAAAGTTAAGGTTTCCAGGCAGCCTTGGCAGATCCCTTTTGAAAAAGGAAAAGTAAACGATTGACAGCCATGCCGGTTTTTGTTTAATGAAATGCAGGTTCCCCGAACAGAAGGCAACAATAAGGGCAAAGGAAATTACTGGAGCTTTGCATCCGGGTGTGAGTCCATGCTGGATCTGTTTGAAAATGGGAATTACCGGAGGAGAAGGAGGCGGAATGTGAAAAGGGAAAAAAGGATGGCTGGGAAAAAAGATCCCTTGCCCACATTGGCCCCTGTAGATTCTGTCTTCCCTGAAATCTCCTGTCCTGGTGAGACATTGGAACCCCAACAACTCAAATCTTCGGATCCCGGTGAGTTTTTTCCAAGAGTTGCCGACAGCCGAGAAAGCCCAAACAGCTCCTCCATCGGAAAATCTGACTCCGAAATTAAATTTAGCATTGATTACATTCTGTCCTCCCCAGACCCGCTGCCAGTCCTGAGATCCCCCTACCGTGTGCAAGATAATAAATACCACCTCTTGGATGCTCAGCAAGTGAATGTTCAGTTTTGGACACTATGAATCAGACAGCTTGGGACAAGAGCCAGGAAAGAAGTTATGGTCTCGTCCAACTGACTGTTGGCCACTGTATGTTTGAGTCCATAGGATGACCTTCCTTTCTTCTCCCCAGCCCTCTGCAGGAAAGAAGATCTCCCTTTGCAAAGTTATTCCTTTCTCAAGACCTCAAGCTGGGGTTGCAGCCTGCTCATGAACCTTTCACGCTGCTTACAAATTTGCAAAATGATTTGCAGCAAGGTTAATTCCAATTTGGTGGGACCCAGGTTTCAAGCTTCTGCTGGGGTTGGAGCTGGCTTGACAGGGCAGTCTTCCAGTTGGGCTTGCTCACCGCCTTCCGGTCTCACAGTGCCCCTAAGGCACCCAACTGCCTAACGCTGCTTGAATTCTTGGATGGAATGAACTATTTAAAAGACGATCCAATAGAAGACCCTACCCAGATAATGGGATCCAGGAAACTATCAAGGAAGCTGGGTGCTGCTCCTTGTTCTGACTTGGAACATTATAAACCTAAGCCAGCCTGCCTGCCTGCCTGCCTGCCTGCCTGCCTGCCTTCCTACCTTCCTTCCTTCCTTCCTTCCTTCCTTCCTTCCTTCCTTCCTTCCTTCCTTCCTTCCTTCCTTCCTTGAATACATATATCTTCCTTCCCTCCCTCCCTCCCTGTTTCCTTCCTTCCTTCCTTCCTTCCTTCCTTCCTTCCTTCCTTCCTTCCTTCCTTCCTTCCTTCCTTCCTTCCTTCTTTGAATACATATATCTTCCTTCCTTCCCTCCCTCCTTCTTGTCTCCTTCCTTCCTTCCTTCCTTCCTTCCTTCTTTGAATACATATATCTTCCTTCCTTCCCTCCCTCCTTCTTGTCTCCTTCCTTCCTTCCTTCCTTCCTTCCTCCCTTCCTTCCTTCCTTCCTTCCTCCCTTCCCTCTTGTCTCCTTCCTCCCTCCCTCCCTCCCTCCCTCATAGTGTTTTTCTTCATGCATAGAATGTCTGCTGTGTAACTCTTCAGGCATTATTCTAACTTAGGCATGGGCCCAAAACAAAGGCCAATGTTTATATACCCCTTGGCTGCCATCTTAACTTTTCTGATCCCTCTCCCACGGACCCTTCTGGGTGTGTAACATTTCCTTTAGGTCCTGCAAGATTGTGGGACTCCAAAGTTGGCTCTGGGGGAGGTTATTTTAATGGTATCCCTTCCTCAAACTCCGGAATTGTCAGGCAACCTAAACAACGTGACAGGCAAAAAACCATCAAATGAATCAGGGTCAAATGTTTAAACCTTCCCCTGGTTAAAAATGGAGGTTTCAACAGGTTGAGGTCACTTTCCCTGGTGTGCTAAAGTCAGCCCAAACATTTAGAGTTTGTATGTGTGTATATGTGCACTTTTCTTCTCATATGCATTTTTGTACACTTAATTTCCATCTCGTTGCTGGGCGACAAATGTCTTCAATGCAATGGGGGTTTGTATGCATTTTACCCTGGTTAAAAATGTTTTCACTTTTTGTTTCTTTGTTTCTTAAACCCTAATATTAAGCTTCGGAGAGCGAATGGGTCCAGTGCCATGAATGGATTTGCGACAGGCAAATTCAGTCAGCACTGAAACACACATTACTCTCCCCACCCCTAATTTATTTATAATTCCATTCCGTCAACCTGTGGGCTATGAATAAATAAAATTAAATATTAAAATTATATATTTTAATATTTATTTCCATGTGTGAAGTGAGTTTATAGGTGCATCCCAGCTCAGATCGGAAGACAGCATGGGAGTTATACTATCCTGTTTCTGCTTCTTGGGAGATCAGTTCACCAGCTAAAAGCCGAAATGGGAAACCCCATTTCCTCCATTTATGAAATGGGAAAATAGTTCTGCTTTATAGCGGAATTCAGCAACGGGATAGTATCTGTTTCCAAATGATAGCAGACTCAGACATGGGTAAGCACAGCATGAATTTCCCCTTGTGAACCACCCCTGCCCTTAAATATAGAATGTTCAACCAAGGTTTATTAAGTAATCCACAGTAAGATGAAGTTTACAATAAACGACGCCAGGAATTCTCAGACTGTGGATTGTGACTCTCCTGGGGAGAGGTCACAATTTTGTTTAAAGCTAATCAATTTAGTGCACACAAAAGGAGACAAAAAAAATCACTTCAGCTTTGGTTAGGCAAACCCTAACCTAGCAGCTAATTTTGTTTTGTTTTTTAAATCGTCATTTCATCCTTTATTTCTTATTTAGTTTTGTTCATGGTGGAAGTTGCACACGTTCTTTTCTCATTTTAGGGCACGGCAGGAGTGAAACTGTGAAACTCTGTTCTGGGGCATTAGCCACGAACCATCATGGCTGGGTGCATACCCCAGGCTAAGCAAAACCGAACTGTCAGCCCTTCCAGGTAGGCCAGGTCAGGACGTAGACACCAAAAGAAATACTGGAACTCTATTGATCCAATCTATAGTACAGGTAGTCCTCGACTTACGACCGCAATCGGGACCGGAAATGCCATCATAAGTCGTTGTGGACTGGACCCGATTTTATGACCATTTTTACAGCAGTTGTTAAGTGAATCCAGCTTCCTCAATGGGTGCTTTTGCCGAAAATGGCAAAAAACATTGAAAAACACGATTGTGTGACCGTGAGATGCTGCAGTCGGATGTAAATGTGAGCCAGTTGCCAAGTGCCCGAAATGTGATCATGTGATTGCAGGGGTGGAGGTAGTGTGACGTTCAGAAGTGCTTTAGAGGCTGCAAAGCTCCCATTCTGAGGCCGTCATTAAATGAATGGTCATAAGTCAAGGACTACCTTTAACAGGACCTTGAAAGCCTGTTTGAGTCATACCAAAGAGAATCAAGGCAGGGCCCTCTTGAGTTTTTTGCTCACACTTTCCTATTTTCCTGGGCTAAGCTCATGTTTTACAAAGCTGCCACATACCTTCTTCAACAATATTGCTGTGCTCCTCTACACCAACAGACTACACAATGCCTTGGTTATTTGCTTGTGATTATTCCAAGCTCATTCATGTCATAATTGCATGATGCCTAAGGCTCCTCCACTGTTATGCAAATATGGAATCTGAATCAGAACAAAAATGAGGATTAACTTTCCCCCAAGGCTCTGGAATTTCAATCCCTTGGACCATTCCAAAGGCTGACCTTTTTGCAAAGAGCATCTTTGGCATGCTTACCTAGGTAAGATCACTCCTGATTTGGGTGGGGGGGCAAACAAAGCAACCCACTGCAAAGGGATCTGTTTGGGGGAAAGGTTAACACCAAGTGGAGACATCCATCTCCAGCCAGAGAAATTAATCTAATATATGTTGAGATATTGCTATTGTTTGACCCCGTTTATATTTCAAAGGCAAGGGAAAGTTCTTATGTCCCTGACACTTTATCAAAGGCACTCATGTACCACCGGATGCCGGTGTTTGCCTTCCAAAGGAGATCAATCATCTTTCCATACCAAAAAAAAGAAAACGCAAAACCCAGGGACATTTTTTAATTTACCTGCTGCATTGCATGCTGACAATTTCCAAAACGTATTCTGGCCCTTGAAATGAATGGCATTTAATATAGAAGGTGTATTGGCAAGACGTGACCTTATTCAAATGTCGGCGCCATTACAGAGCCATTCCTGGTCTAATTATAATTAAATACTTTATGCTTTCCTTGCAAATCCTTTTGATCAATCACTGATATTAACATTAATACCACATTGCCCCTGAGCGCCGGGCTCCCTCACAAGTGTTTACGGATCACCGGCTTTCCATTAAGGAAGATTTGAGGCACCACCATGTGCGCGTCGCAGGCAAATGTTCGTAAATGGCCTTGACGTAAGGAAAAAATGGAGACGGAGAAAGGAAACTTCCAGATTTGGAAGGTCTGGGATCATTTCTTCATAGTTGCTGTGCTTTGGCACTAGTATGTAAAATGTGCGTTTGTGTGTGTGTGTGTGTGTGTTCCACTCTCATAATATTAGAACCCAGGATCATTCTCTATGACTGAATGGTCATAAATTCAGGACTGGGATCAGCAACATGATACCCTAAAGGTACCATTGGGCCCACAGGTGCCTCTGTGGCATCTCACCTGACTTTTGGAAGACATTTTTGAACGAAACATAGTGATTGATGGGAAACTGCTGTGCTGCAATGCAAAGCACCAGCTTCTAGTAATATCTTTATTTTCAAGGAGACCTCCAGCTCTAGATGGGTCCTCATCAGCATTCTTAGACGTTAAAAACTGGAGGATCAGTTCAATGCACAGCTGGTCCAGAAGGATGTTCACCTGCCTCCAAAAATTGGAAGTGGTAAGCAGACTAGATGGGTCAAGGGAGCAAGTTCACCCATGTGCCACAAATACGTGGCACATGGCTTTCTCTGGTAGCCATGTTGGAATATGACCCATGACAGGTTCCCATAGCCCTGCCAACTGGAGTTAATGGCCTTCTATACAAGGTCAATAATGGGAAGGCCTTCTTCAGTTGAGGCATTCATTCCATGAGATGCAGTGATGGGCACCAATCTTAGAGGGTAAGATGTGGCAAATCAGTAGCTAGAACTGGGGCATGTCCAGGGTTGGTTAATGGTCCTAGTTTTTAAATGTAGTGGTACAGCAGAACCATTTTAGATGTTGGCCTCAGTGTCTATTGAGAGCACAGGCATCTGGAGGGCAGCTAAAAAAGTCAAGGCGGCCATGGCAACCATGGGATTGAAGTCCTTCCCTCTTTTTAAAAGCGGCCAGGGCTTTAATCATGTGGCTGCAGATGCTACCTTGACGTTTTTGACCTCCTCCTGAGGGTCCCTCAACACAGGAAGCGATATATGTTTTAAACAGCCATGTGTAACTTCAATTGTGAAGTGCTTGGGAATGTCCACCTTTTGTTATTCTGTTTTAAAAAATAAAAGACAGGATCCTGGTCACTCCCTACTGCCCCAAGCTGTGAGGCACCATTTATTTTGTAAATAGGAGTATCCGTTTGGCCATCCAGGAAAAAAAAATGTGCATAAAGAATTGTGCAGAGATTGGCCTGCACATCTAACATACACATTTTCCTTGTCTGTGTACTTTTCTCATGGATCTTTTTTTCTCCATAGGAAATGGCAGCTGTGTGCATACTTTTCCTTTATATGCACCCTATATATGAAATAGTATACTTAAAGTTCCATGCCATGTTCATATTTCATGCAGGTTCTTCTATATATTTGGGAAGTTCAAAATCTGTTTATTTAGATCAGCCTTTCTCAACTTTTTTAACCCTGGAGGAACCTTGAAATATTTTTCAGGCCTCAGGAGACCCCTGCACATTCAGGCTGAAAGATAGGCCAGAAGTTACAAGATTATTATATTCGTTTCATGGGTGGGCCTGCAGATAAGCATTAACGATGTTCTTAAACTAAAAATAAAGAATGAATTTTGCCTCTTTGATGTGAACTTGCCCAGATTGGAAATAATTTTTTAAATAGATCGTGATCTCCCAGGGAACCCCTAGGGACCTCTCGTGGAACCCGAGGGTGCCACGGAACCCTGGTGGAGAAACCCTGATTTAGATAAATGGTCTCATCTCGCCAATTTCTCATTCATTATTACCTATGTGGAACTCCACCACACCTCCCTTTTCCAGTGGAGTGAAAAAGTTTGCAGTTTAAATCAGATTCAGTTTCCCATTTCTGGTGCCTAATTTCTTTCTAAGTAATAAATCCAAAATCTATTAAGAAAACAGAAGGAAAGGTGTGTGGGTTTTTTTTTGAACAAAGAATAATAAAAGGGAGAAACCTTTGCATATTACCTACAGCTCTGTTTTGCTATAGATGAAATTAAACGAAGGCAAAATATTTGCAAAATTACGTATTTTTACATCCCTCCAAATACCAAACGTGGATCATGTAAATTACAGAAACACGGCTTTTGCTTTGTTGTTTTAAGTAACTATTTCCTTTGAACAAAATGAAATGCCTGCTGTATGGTGATAACCACAGCTTATAAATTAGATGTTCTCACACGCTTCTCTCTCTCTCCTGAACTCTTTTCTGCTTCATGCAATTACTTCTCTATAAGCTTTAGGCTACATCAGGAAAACAAAAACCAAACTAAAATAAAATAAAATAAAATTAACAGGGAACTCACTGAGCTAAAACTTGGGTTATAAGAGATTAATCATAAACAAAGGGAGGTCATTTTACCAGGCCATTAAATGTGCATGTGTGGGTGCCCGTGTGCATATCTATCTAGAGTGAAACAAATGCAATTTTAATTTGACCCATAGGCTTCCTTTTATTCTTACAGAAATTAATGAGATCAAGATGGAGTTTTTGATGCATATCTCTTGCTGAAGGACTAATCTCAGGTGTATTGTGTCTCACGAAGCTGGCTTTGCTAAACCTGATCAGCATTTTCTATGCCGTGCATCTGCACCTGCTTGGGAATATCCCTCCACCAAGACATTTTGGATTGTGGCAGGATGTGAGATGGATGGAGGGATAGATGAGGAGAGAGATGAGAGAGACAGACAGACAGACAGACAGACAGACATGTGCTTGCAAGCCAAGTTTGTGTAGAATTGGTCTGCCTTTTGCATGAAAATGCAGTCACTGTAGCACTGGTGATTGGCGTTCCCTTAATCTGCTCTCTTGAAGTTATGTTGGACGTTCACACCCTCTCCTTTGGACCCAGGTGGTCAAAGGCTGTTTTGGGCTACACCCAAAAGGTAGTTACCTTTGTGAGTTAAGCACCTTTGGCAGAAGGTGCTAAACTCGCCTGAGTCAGTACATCCTCCTGACGCTTGATCCCCTGTCCCGGCAATCTTTCCCACCCAATTGCTCATTAAGTCTAGTTTACAGCACAAGTCACCATCCGACGAATTTTGAGTGCGGCTGCACAGAATCTGGCCACACTGTGCAGTGCAGCTGGGTTGGTATCTGAAAGCAGCAGGGTGGTGTAAACTTGTCCTGTGCACCCTGGGTGTTGATGCAGTAATGGTGAGATGAGGCTGGTACGAATGTCTCTGTAATACAGGCCCTGGAGAAGCACATGCTCTGTGGTTTCTATGTGACCAGAGTGTCCTAACAGCCAGGAGCCACGCTGAGACAAGGAACAGGTCTCTAGTGTTTTATTGCTGCTACATAACAGGAAAATCCTAACAAACTGAAGAAGCGTGGGAAAAACCCAGACAGATAAACCCCAAAGGCTAAGGCGGGCCCGATCTGTGTCTCTTGGAATGGCCACCTAATTCCTCAGTGCTACGCATGCGCTTTACAGCCTGGATGGGAGCCCCCTGCTCGCCATCCTCACTCATGACACAGAGTCACAGGGGCATTGTCTCTCCAGGTAAGGAATCTACCTGTGTCAGCCTTCAAGGACAGCTGAGGGTGTGACATCATGCCCGAGTAAAGGCCCTGCGGTGTTTAGGTACTTCGAGTTTAGTTAGGTATGCCATAGGGAGGAGGCAGAATATCCTATCTACGTGCAGAAGGGTTTTCCACGTTGAGGCACTTAATGCTGACTTCAAGAAAACTGTCCCCAGAATCTCTGCAGTCTCTGGTGTCTAACACCCCATTTATTTGCAGAAATATGAGCATCCATCAACTGTATAAAACTCCGTGTTTCATTAGCTGCTTCACCATGGTGGCAGTGCTGTGGAAGGACGTTATTAATTTAGTGAAGTTTCTCACAATGAACTGTAGGTTGCTGTACTACCAGCAATGGATGGGGTGGGTGGGGGGAAGAAAATAAATGTTAAGACTGTATTAGATGTAAAGGTTAATCCATAAATCAAAATGAAAATGTCAGTTGCCTTTTAACATTGATTGAGATGTAATTTGGTGTCGGTGGCGTGATGTTTTCTTATATAAATTCGCAAATCCTCTCGTGTTAGGAGCCCCGCTCTTTGCAACCTGAAACAAATTAAGTCGTTCATTTTGTTTATGTAACCACGTCAAGACTGATCACCTCGTTCCTTTACATTATTCATTTTTTTCTGGTCCCCCATTGATCGCATCGTCAAAAGGAAGCAAATATTTACTCCTGCCTGTTGAAACTCTGAAGTGCAAGCTGTAGGGCGTATGATTTCTTTTAATTGGCTGAAAAGACCATTTCACCAAAAGCATAATTATAATATTTTACAATATCCCAGACTTCAAACAGCAAAAAAACCCTCAAAGGCTAGAGAAGATATCTGCACAGAAGAAGAGCCAATAAAAAGGTAACATGTACCTGTGGATTTTTTGGAAAGATGTATTCCTTCAGTGCTTGATTCTGGACATGTTTTATTCAATGCAACATTGCCCTCAATTGCAATTATTTATTTAAATAGAAGAAAACACAAGAGCTCTTTCAAATTGTCTTGCCAAAAAATAACTGCCCTTCAATTAGCTTTCCTACTAAGGAAATTTATGTTAAACATTGTCCAATTTTACATTAAACATTTACTGCTTGGTAACATTCCAGGAGCGTCACGAAGATTTCATTCAAATTGTATCTCCAGTCTGATGAGTCATACCAATTTTAAATGTCAATTTGATGTGATAAATCAAATGGATTTGCCTTCTTAAGCCAACTGGGTTAAAAAGTGTGAACATGGATACTCAGAAGTCCATCAAATGGCCCAGATGACGTGAAAACACCCAATTCAATTCAACTCGCCCAACTGATTCAGCAATTCAGCAATTCGTCAGGATGATTCAATCAACTCATATTCAAATCAGATCTTTGCAGTGAAGCTTGACGTAAGTTGACTTAAACAATTGAAACTCACAGGCCGACTGAAAGCCAAATGGGCCAGCATTTTAAACATGGAAGGAAATAGATGGAAGAACATACTTTAGAAGATCACACTGTTAGCATGATGATGGGTCTTCTTTTGTCCACTCCAGTGACACCTATGTCTGAATGCCCTCCAGATGTATGGATTTCTATTCCCAGCATTCCTCAGTCAGCATGTTCATTGCTGAGGATTCTGGGAATTGAAGTTTATGCACCTGGGCTAGCTGAGATGAAACATGAGAGTCTTCCCAAAATGGTCAGCCTTCCAAATCTATGGACTAAACTGCCTACCCTCCCCAACTAACATGGCCATTGCTGAGAATTCTGGGGAGTATGTGAGTTGAGCTATAAAAAGACTTCAGTATGAATTAGGTGAAGCAGCCACCTTTGTAAGTAAGGGGGCAGCAGAGGACCACATTGCTTCCCCCTGTATTCTCAGTGCTTACCTAACAATTCAATTACTCTTGGCTTTAAGGGTCTGGACCATTTCAGACGCCAAGGTGCTATCCAATGGTTCACACCACTCCATACTGCAGTCACTTCAAAACAGGCAAAACCCAAACTGAAATTCCAGAAGGATGCAAATCACAACTTCCAAAGATAGTGGTAACCATCACAAGGACTAAGCCTCCATGAAAGGAAATCAAAAGTAAATAATGGATGCAGAGCAGGGAAACTGGATTAGGAGACTGTAGGAGGCTGCGAACAAGCAGCCATGGATCAAGCCAAGTCTTATAACCAGGAAGTGAATCAGAATGTAAGAACAAACCTGCAAATCAGGAAAAAAGATAATAACAGTCCAAGTTGGGGGATCTGTGGCCCTCTAGATGTTGAACTGGTTTCCAGCATCTTTCATCAATGATCATGTTGGATGGGGTTGCTGTAGAATTGGAGTTCAGCAGCATCTCGAGGGCTATGGATTCCCCACCCGTGCTCTACTGGATCAGGAAGCCTTCTGACACTCTGTCCTATCCAGGAAGATGATCATCAGACTGGGTGGGTGCACTTCATTTAAGGCCTGATCTTGCAGCTCCTCACCTGGAGCTTCCCCACACAGAGTCCAACAGGGGCGTCACTGGCCATTTAAGATGCTTGGTTTTGTATTTCTGCTCAGTCCATTCCCATTAGAATCCTAAGCCCTGTAATGGAACTTGTTATTTCTGTGTCCTCCACATCCCCTTTCTCCTGTGAGAAGCAAAGAGACGTATCTGGGCTCCCAGACTTGCAGGTGGTTCTTTACCAACCAGAGATGTGGAACCAGTCTTTCTCTGGGGAGTCTGACACAAATTGATGCATCATCCAGACCAGTGTTTCTCAACCTTCTGTGGATTTCAATTCCCAGAATTCCCCAGCCAGCATGCTGTTGAAGTCTACACATTTTCACGTTGCTAAGGTTGAGAAACACTGATACAGACAATTATCCACCAGCTTTCACCTATCCTGAAGGTTGTGATGCAATTCTCAACTCAAAATAGGGGAGGGGGGAGGAAAAGAAGTCAAATCTACGCCAATTTAAAAACACAAATCTTAAAAGAAAATATTTCAGAACTATTTAAATTTCCATGAGGATGTTTTCTCTTTTTTTCCCAAAAGGGAAGAATTAGCACAAAAACAGATAGAATGAACATAGATGTGAAAACACACCTGGGCTTCACAGACTGCAAACAGGCTGATGTGAGCACCCAATAATTGAAATTATTTTTGGAAAGAGCAAGTCTCTCAGACACCACTTTGTTTTTCAGAGATCAGATTAGATGGGAGGAGAGCATCAGGACATTTTCCGAGGTGGGCACAGATACCTGGAACTCACTCTTTCTTCAGGAGATTGTTAGGCTGCAGTGAAATCTACAGGCTTTCAAATATTTCAATGGGTGGATCTTGAATGCATTCAAGCAGAAGGCCCAAAACATGGTGTGGCCATCTGGAGCTTTCTAGAGCTCATTGATATATCCAGGAAAGTATAAAATAACATCAGGGGTGAGAGAGAAGTTTCACATTAGCCTCCATCTGCAACTCCTGGCATGCTGGCAAGGGGGAATTCCACCACATCAACCTGCAACCCAGCGGAAATAAGCATGCCGCCATGGAGTATTTCATTTCAGAGGGATTACCAACAGTTTGAGACATTTTCTAAGAGGTTGGGAACTTCCCCAGGAACGTGGATGGATTCCCCTTTCCCAGGAAGCCATGGGCAAGCTGTTTCTCTCTCTCTCTCTCTCACACACACACACACACACACACACACACGCCTAGCTTTAACACTGACACACTACTTTAACCATTTGGGCCCGACTGTACAATTGGTTTTCTTCCAGCTGTCCCCACACAGCTGTTCTCTTGGAGAGCCAACATAAACAGTGAGAACAGTTTAGGTACTTTCCCTAAATTCACCCAATTAAATCTGCCAGAAACAAAACATTAGCCGGGCGACGAAGTTATTTAAGAAAGAGGGAAAAGCCACAGAACGTTTGCTTTTTCCCACAAGATGGCAGTAGAATTAAAGATTTCAGCCCAAGGATTTTTCTGGAAGCTCAGGCGTAGCGCAAGAGAGATCCAATCCCTGCCCACCAGCCATTCTTTCAGAGAAATTCTGGACAGTCATGTTCCATCTCTTTGTAGAAATAGATAGATGCAGCTTGCTGGGAAGGGTGAGGAGAAACCTTGTGTTTGAAAGCAAATGTGTGGTTCTTTCTTCTCCCACCCTCCTTTCAGATATCTTTGCTCTGCAGAGATTGCTTCAGGACTGCATCTGTGTAACGTTAGGCAGGCTGAAGCCACACCATTCCAAATTATGAAGAGATTTTCCTTGAAAAAAAGCCTTGAAAAGTCACAGACTCTCCTGGAGCACCTCCAGCAACTGCTTGTGGCCTTAGGCAAGGAAGCACAAGAGCTTCTAGTGTTGGTTGACAACAAGGAGGACCAAGAGGTCTATTTAGGAGGTACTCAGTCTGCCGGCCCTCTCACTATTACCTCTGAAACAGGTTGGCCAGCTTACGGCCATGGAGTCAAAAGAGAGCCAGTTTGGTGTTGTGGTTAAGGCTAGAAACCAGGAGAGTGTGAGTTCTGGTCCCACCTTAGGCACAAATGCAGCTGGTGACCCTGGGCCAGTCACTTTCTCTCAGCCCTAGGAAAGAGACAATGGCAAGCCACTTCTGAAAAACCTTGCCAAGAAAACTGCAGGGATTTGTCCAGGCAGCCTCTGAGAATCGGACACGATTGAATGGATAAAAAAAAATTGTGCCAGAAACAGTCTACTCATGCAAAAGTATTGAAATATTGGACCATATGAGCACCATAAGATAGAGTTGCCCAGTTCTCTCTCAGCACATCTAAATCATGTGGACATATTGAATGGAGCTGCACTCTTGGCAGAGCACAGCAATGCAACTTTTGGTAGACTACAGGAAAGTTCCACATCTATGTTCTTGCAAATGAATTTCTCATCTTTAGGAAACTGAGATGGTAAGAAGATGACTAATGGCCTTCATGTGGATTTCACTCTTATGAGGTTCTTGGGGAATGTTTGAGTGTTTGCATCTTTTTTGTCTGGACCTGTCATATCAACTCCTCTAAGTCTGCTCAGATAAGGCGATAACGAGATAAACAAGTTCATGAGAATCCTCATAGCTCTCTGCCATTCTGTGCCATAAACTGGATCATAAGGGCTGGGCTGGAGGGTGGGGGTTACTAATTATTTAGATTGCCAAGAACAAGTTCTTGTGAGCCCATCAGGAAATGCAGATGACTTATGTGGCTGCGCATCCATTTTGACCAGCTCCCCAAAGAAATAATAAACACTTGGGCGTCCATCCTGTTGCTAACTAACAGCAATAAGAAAGAGAATACTGGTTTAATCACCCTATGAGAAGACATTTCTTGGTAGATGAAGCCTCAAATTGGGCCCAACCTTGGAGGGGAGTTTGTGGGGTTTAAGGAGTGAAATAGGTGTTGAAGCTTCTGTAAGCTTTGACCTCTGTTTTGGCCCTTAAAACATCCCCAAATGCAACAATGAAAAAAAAGGGGGGGCAATGTTCCTGATCAAGCTGAGTTCTTTTCTCATTCATTCATTCATTCATTCATTCCTCACATTTATATAGCCTTGCTATAGATCTCTGTTTCCCAACTGTGCCACAGTTTCCAGGTGTGTGGACTTCATATTCCAGAATTCCATAGCCAGCATCACTATTGATGAGAAGCCACATGCATTTGGCCTCTTTGGGCAAAGATGAAGTTGGGAAATGCATAGACAATGGGCATTAGTTTTGTCCCCTATGAAGATACCTTCTGTGGCCTTCCACTGTCTTTATGTGCTATTTCAGAGGTGCACAACATACATTTGGACTTTGAGTAGTATGTCTTGGACCATATGCCCTGATCAAAGAGGCCAGGATAGAGAATTAGTCAATCTAAACTTTTGAGAGTCTTGTTGTGAATGTTGTATATCGAATTCCTTGCCAAGGGTGGAATGAGGTTGATTTTCATGAAGACCCATCTTTGGTTTTGCTACTTAAACTATAGAATTAAACTCTTCTCCTCCCCACCCCCAACACACATACACTTTGGTTTCTCTGACCTTGCAGGACCATTTTGTCCTTCTGAAAGACAGGCAGCATCACAGATTTTAAATATTATAGACTTCCAGCCTACCACCTGATTTTGCTCAGCCTTGAGAAAGCTGAAACAAATGATCCTCAGTAATGATATCCAGCATGATCTAAGCAAAACCCCTTAAGTGGGGCTGTCCAGGATGCCCCTTTCCCCTGCCAAGTATCTAGCAAATATTCTACATCCATCCCATAGAAGAGCTTTCATTCTCACCCATCCCAGTGTTTTTCCATCTTCATCATTAGATGAAAGATTCAATTATATTCCTGTTCAAGATTTTGCAAAGGACCAAATGATCCCATCCTATGTTAACAAGTTTCTCATAGATGATATAGGCAAGCCTATGATATATAAAATGATGCTACGTTACACACTTTATCATTTTTATTGGTATGTGGGTCATATTACTATCAGCTCCCTCCATGTCTCCAGACATCTACCAACATGCTTGGCGGATCTTTTCTCCACAAGAAATATATCTGATGCACCAGTTGTACATCCAAATATATTGAGCAGATGGGTTCAAGCAGGCTTGAAAGTAAGACAATTTTGGCCCAGGGCTAATGGGCCATGATTGGTTTGACTTAAAGAATACCATCTGATCAGTGTTAAGCTGGTCCATAACTTTGTTCTGGGCTGGGGAGGGGAGCACACTGAACCCTTTTGAGTTAGAATACCATTCTCTCCCCACCATGCAATTTCAGCCAAATGTATTTAAATAAGAGCTTTAGATTAGGGGTTGTAGAAATGACACCAGCAGTGCACTGTGCAGGAAGCACCAGCTGGACATCTGATTCCATCTGAGATGTGAGTCCTTTCACTGTCTCTCACCTGGCTTTCATTCCAGCATGGTCTTTGCCCACCCTCCCAGCTGTTCTTACAGAAATCAGGGATCAGCAAGGAAGACTGGGAAGACATCAAAGTAATGGCACAAGTGGTGAGCTTTCATTGAGAGAGGCCTCTCATTGGTGGGCCCACAGAAACTTGGAGCTGGCCCCAGGTACACACCAGTCAACAAAAAAGCCAGTGTGGCAGTGCAGTGACTCACTGGTAAACCTCTGGAAACAAACATGTAAGGAAAGTATATGCATTCCACCAAATGTTTATAGCCTCACACCAGGAATGGAGAAGGAAGAAGGTAGATGCGAGGATGGAATGAAATCCACACAGCTGCTCAACCATGGAAGGGAAACTAAGGTGACTTTCAAAGGTTTTCATCAGCCTCTCTCCATAGCTCATTGAGACCTCTAAGACCACAGCCACTTCTTGCTTGAGTTGGCTACTCAGAAGATATCTGAAACCAATGTCTGCTATAGCAGCAAGTCTCTATTACATCCCATTTACTGGCTGCTCCAAGGGATGAGTTGAAAGTGTGGTCGCTAAAGAGGCAGACTCTGTCAGCTGCAATAAAGTCATCCAGATGAGACTTACTCCCAGAATCCACCTGGGAAATGGTGGAGGACAGTATGCAATGTATCAGAGTACGGTATGGTACCCAGAGGCCAAAGAAGGGGAGATCAGCTGGCCTACCTGATTTGGCAAAGCTTGCTTTTGTTGGAATTACCAGGGGGTCAACTCAGCATTGTCTCATAAGCATAAAAGGGGGTGGGGGGTTCTCTAGAAAACACATCTCTATTGTGCTTGTGGGATGTCACATGGGTCACCTGATTTCCACTTCCTCCTTCTTCTTGGGTTTGGGGATTAACGATCTCCATTATCTCTTGGGCACACCTGCAAGCAGGAGGCGCTGCAGAATGCAGCTCTCGTCCTTCCATCTCACTTGCACGCAGACATTTCTATGTCCAATGTGTCTACAAAGAACCAGTGATGATTAAGTGCTTTCTACTCTGAATCTACTTGTATCCAGATCTACCGAATAAATGTAAGCTTTTTTTCCCCTCTTCATCTAACTACTGTGTGAAGACTGAATTTTATTTCTGAACGTAATTAAGCTTAATGTGCAAGTTTCTGGTTTTGGTTCACGCTTCTACTTGGCAAGATTGTCGTTAGCTGCTTGGAGTTCTTTTATTAACCTTTTAAAATGCCATCAGGTTTCTAGACCTCACCAATGTTATGAAAAGATCCCATCACGAGTCCATGCAGATGAACCTGTCATTCTTTCTAATATTGCCAGCATTGTCCTATTTTTCAGCAAACCAGGCTTTTTTACCGTGGCCATCAAAGATGTCCAGATTAAAGTTTTCCAGTGCCGTTGTGTTCTGACTACATTCAAGTTAACTGCACTGGAATGCAGAAGGTGTTCCCTGCAGAAGGAATTCCAGGGATGTTTCCCCATGAGCTGTGCATAGAATAGGCTTGTTTTCCCCCTTTTGATATTAGGGGCCGGGTGACCTCAAAACCATCCTAAACAGCCTGTGGCTTCAAAGAATTGTGGCAGTGCTGGCTGAGCCCAAGAAGGAATGTCCATGGCATGTGCAAAACCTGATGGGTATTGGATCTTTTCATCAATAGTAACGATGCAGGAGGTCCTCTGCCATGCCTGAAGGCCAAGGGATACCCAGACTGGTCCTCCAACACTTTGCTACTATCTCCAGAAGTTCTTAGGGCAATGTTTCTCAACCTCAGCAACTTTAAGATGCGTGGACTTCAACTCCCAGAATTCTCATCAATGGCCACGCTGGCTAGGGAGTTCTGGGAGTTGAAGTCCATGCATCTTAAAGTTGCTGAGGTTGAGAAACACTGACTTAGGGCAACTGCCTCTCCTCTCTCTCACTCTCTCTCTCTCTCATATTCTTCCTCCCTTCTCTCTTTCTCCCTGGATATTTCTCAACCCTAAGATCCATTTGTTGTTAGGAGGGTTTGTGTTTTATCTGTTTCGATACCTCCTCCCCAAAACTTCATCTATGAATGTCAAAGCTTTCTTGAGGAGAAACCTATTTCAGAAAACCACAGAAGGTTTCATCTTTCAAATCTGGCCTCCTGAGACAGGAGGAGATAGGCAGGGTTTCACTGGCATCCTGCTTGCTGGAGAAGATTGAAAGAGCCATAAACTTCTGCTGCTGTTTCAAGGGAAGGCAATTTAGTGAGAAATATTTCTCCATTTCAAGGCAGGGTGGGGGAAGCCGGAGATCGATGGGTGGATTTCTGGTGGGAGACGAACTTTCCCAGGGATGGTCTGATTGCCTGACACCTTGGAAATATTGCGGTGGGTGGACTAAATAATGTGCTGATAGCTCATCAGCCATCTACATAGTTAGGAACTCGATCAAAGTTGGGGAAAAAAGGCTGATTGTTGGGGGGCAAAAATGTTCCAAAGAACTTCAGCAAAGATGCAGATACCTTCTCCTTCAGCTCACTACCCCCACCCCGCCACACATCCCAGCCTGATGTTAATATCTAATTATCTGGATTAATGACTGATTATGCTTCTCCCGTGTCTTTGACCTTTTGTAATTCCTGCACCAACATGCTTTACTGATTTCTGGGGGGTGGGAGGTGAGACGGGAGGAGGGGAGGATGTTATCCGAAGTGTAAAATTAACCATTCCTTTGTTATGAAATCACCATTTGGCACGGCCAAGGCTCCGCACGAGTTTTCCAAACCAGAGCCCTTTCCAAGCCTGTCTAGAGCGTGACCTTGCGCGTTTCAGTAATTAGAATTTCCTACGTAAGATGGGCGCCCAGAACCGGGGGGGGGGGGGAAATGTGAAGACAGCTGCAGGGGTGTGGGCTGGAAGGACCATGACGCCGAGCTTCACAGATCGAGTGGGGAGGAGAGTGATAAATCTCCACAGCCAATCTGCTAGCTTGTTGTAACTTATGGAGGGGCAGGATTCAAAAGCTGCTGGAGATGTTTCCACCTTGCATGCAGTGGCCTGGTTCAGATGCAACAGGAAACCCTATTTCCCTAGCATGTTGGGGTGGGGGGCATCTCACTGCCTGAGAGATGCCTGAAGACCCCCCCCACACACACACACACACACAACAGCACTCAATCACCCACAGAAGAGCTCCCCTTGCTGAACTTTGACAAAAAATATCACCAACTTGAGATGGTGCAGAAAACAGGATCCTTGTGAGCTTTAAGGCATGAATGTTGCTGCCTTAAGCACCCCAAATGCAAACACAAAAACATCCCAAAGGGAAAATGTCCCCCCTCCCCATGATATTATTTGTCTGGGCATTTGCTTTTGCAGCCCTTACACATCGACACGTGGGGAAGGTCAAAAAGCAAGATGGCACCATTCAATCAAAGCCCTGTCCCTTTTGACATGTACTGCATGTGTGATGCATGTAAAGGGGGGGGGCTTCAGTTGCATGGTCACAGCCTCCATCTTGACATTTTTTGACACACACACACACACCTGGGCCCCTGGCACAAAGGTATGGCCTACCCCTGTGCTACATAAACCACTAAAATTCACACATTATCAGCCCCATTGCTAGTAACATCCCAATTGGAAAAAGAGTTTACCTTGTAAAATTAAAGCTTACCCCCTCTCTAGCTGTGGTTTCAATTAAAACTACGCCATTCATTTTCATTCATTTTCCAGGTATTACCAGTCAGAATTATGATCACACACAGACCACTCATAACCATACAAGTAGTCCTCACTTAATGACCATTCGTTTAATGATGGTTCAGACAGTGCTGAAAAAACCAACTTACAACTGGTGCTCACACTTAAGACTGTCTCAGCGTTCCCATGGTGGCATGATCATGATTTGGGCCCTTGGCAACCAGTTAGCATTTATGACCGTTGTGGGTCATGGGATTGCAATTTTTGACCTTCCCAGCCGGCTTCTGGCAAGCAAAATCAATGGGAACTGCGTGATTTGCTTAACAACCACATGGTTCACTTAACGACCATGGTGATTCGATTAATGTGCCGCCGCAAAAAAGGTCATAAAATTGGGTCAGATTCACTTAATGATTGCTTCGCTTAGCAACCAAAATTCCAGTCTCAATTGTAGTTGTTAAGCAAGGACTACCTGTCCATAACAGAATTCATAACCATATATCACAGATCCACTGATAGCCATAGGCTATAATGTAGGAGTTATAGAACATTTTCCCAACTTAAATGAGCCGGATTCTTTTGTTGAGATTTTTCTGGAAACAGAAATGATCTTGGCAAGTTTTGGGGTGATACAAATTCATGAGGAACCTAAGGATTTTATGAAAAGTAGTATTTTCATTGAAGAAAATTAGGAAACCAGAACCAATAGACTTTCAGAACCTGCTCAAGTAGCCCTCTTGATAGAAGCAAGGCTCAAATCTTCTGGGTTTTCTTTTTATTTCCCAACCTACATAACAGGGTCCTTGTGTCCCCACCAAAAACCCTCCCTGTTTGTGCAAGCTGGCCAACTTCCTCACGTTGTTTGTTTTCACAGTGTTCGTAGTTGCAGTGATTGCTTTCTCACAGACGGTGTGAGAATCAACTCACACAACACTCAAACCTCACTCCTTTTCAAAATGGGAATCCCCACTTTCAAGGGGCGGCAGAGTGGGATGGCTGGGCTAAGGCAACACAAATAAAAACAAGTTTCTTCTCTGGTGGCCCCCACATTATGGGACATGTTGCTTCCAGAGGCACACTCAACCTCTTCTGTGCTGATGTTCCAGAAGACACGGAAAACTAATTTTTCAGTGCTTCTTCGGCCCTCAGTGAGAAACTTAGTGGGTGACCCCCTTAGTTTTATGAATATTGAGGTGGTTTTGATGAGGGTGAGGGATGGATTCTTGGTTGAGAGTTCCTATGTTATGGTTTTCTACCCTGTTAATTGGGGCAGGATATAAATTCCTCAAAAATAAATAAATAAAGGGAGCTGTGTTCGTGTGTGTGTGTAGTCCTTGACTTATGGCCATTCGTTTAACAACAGTCCAAAGTTACACTGGCCTTGGAATGGGTGCTTGATTGCACTTCCAAGCATTGCACAATATTGCACCCCCCCACGGTCATATGATCGCCTTTCGGGTGCTTGGCAACCGGCTCACATTTACAACCAGCTGCAGCATCCTGTGGTCATGCAATTGTGTTTTGCAATGTTTTTTGCCATTTTCCGGCAAAAAACGCCCATTTGGGAAGCCGGCTTCGCTTAACGTCGCAGTGATTCACTTAACGGCTGCCATAACAGTGGTCGTAAAATCGAATCCAGTCACGAAGTGACTCGACTTATGACCGCAACAACTTACAATGGAAATTCCTGTCCTAATTGTGGTCATAAGTCAAGGACTACCTTTGTGTGTGTGTGTGTCTGTAATAAAAGGTGAACCCCCACTTTTTTGCTCACCTAAGCACTTAACTTACGTCAGAGTGTCAGAGTGAGGAGCAAAGAAGATCTGAGCAGGTACCGTTGGGCTTCTGAGACCACCCAGCAGAAGGATGCATATGTTCATCCCCACCCTTCCTTGCAGCAAAAACCCTTTCCTTCTGTCTCCGGTGACATTTCATCAGCATGAAAGGCAAGTTAACGCAGCAGTTTGGCAAACAGAAGGACTCAGAGTGAGATTGTTCTGTCAGCATCTTCCATCTTGGCCCACGGTCGGTCGCGCTGGCCCGTCTCGGGGCCGGGACACTGAAAAAGCCTTTTCATCATTGTATTGACAAACTCCTGCCACTGCAAACCTTCTCATCAAAGGGCTTCTTATGTAAAAAGTTATCCCTCCCCATTCTCTCCCCCAAAGCCAAAAATAGTCCTCCAATCAGCACGTTAACATTAGTCCTATTATGTGGCAGAAGCAAGTCAACCCTTCAGATTCCAATAATTGGGCCCACCATAATCATTTCTTTTTCTCGGTGTAGCTTTCACAGGATCAGCATATTCCATCTTCATTGACTACTCCTCTGCTGTCCCCACCCCACTCTCGGGCCCCTACCTTATTATAAATAAGCAAATTATTTCAGGGGCTTTTACTTCCTTGGAAGACTATTTGGTTTCATGACAATAACTGTGGTCCACATGCTTCAAATGTGATTTTACTCCTAAGCAGGTAAGAGTCCCAAGGAAGGAACGCGATGCAAGCCAGAAATGACCCCATGTTCTTCTCTATCTATCTATCTATCTATCTATCTATCTATCTATCTATCTATCTACCTATCTATCATTGCAATGTCTTGAATTGGATAGCCTAAGGTCAGGTCTAGCTCCTACCCCTGTCTAGACCAGTTTTTCTCAACCCTGGAAACTTTAAGTTGTGTGGACTTCAACAACTCCCAGAATTCTCCAGCCAGCGAATGCTAAATGCTAAAGAACTGGGATTGAAAAGTATCAGCAGGGCCAACAATCTGATTCCAGAGACGGACGTTTGGGAGGAGCAAAAGGACAGCCACCTTTTTTAAATGATGGCCTACAAAATGAGAGAGACTGAAATCTCACATCACAGCAGCAGCAGGTGCCTTTGTGAAAGTGCTTCCAGGAAGCTGTGCTACTACGCGTAGACTTTCCCATGTTGTAGACTTTTTTTTCACGTGTGAGCTGGAGGAAATATTATCAACACCATCCTCAACATCATCCTCAACCAATCACACATAGCTTTTGATGTTCACCATCAAGTCCAATGTCCTACTCATGTACAAAATCTCTAGAAGTTAACCTTGTGTTTAACTGCATTCTGTACGGAGGCCCAAGACATACACACAAAAATAAGGTACCTCAATGGGTAGTATGAATATATCCCTTCTCACCCCTATGGGTGGTGTCTGTCTTCCTCAGCTTGGGGTCCTCTACCAGAGGCCTGGGAGTTTGAGGGTTCTGCGCAGGACCTCAGCTGTTCCTGGCTCTGCACTCTTCTGGACAGGGAGCTCTGATGTTGCTCCTTGGACCTGTTGGAGCCACTCTCCCGGCTTGGGAGTCACAGCCCCGAGGGCTCCTACCACCCCTGGGACCACTTTGGCCTTCCCTTTCCACATCCCCTCTAGTTCCTCCTTCAGGCCCTGGGACTTCTCCAGCTTCTCACACTCCTTCTCCCTGATGTTGCTGTCACTTGGCATGGCTACGTCTATCACCACCTCTGTCTTCTGGTCCTTGACTACTACCACGATGTCTGGTTGATTGGCCAGGACCTGCCTGTTTGTCTGGATGTCTGGATGTGTGTGTGTGTGTGTGCGTGCATGTGTGCGTGTGTGTGTGTTCTCCAAAGCTGAATGTAGTTCTTGTTACAGCTGCCCTTGACATAGCTTCAGGAATGCAAAACTTCTGTATTGACTCAAGATAAGTGCGAAAAAATGACAATAAGCACTCCATTGTTCGTTTGGCTCGTTGGAGAAGGAAAGGGCGTTCAACTAAATTCTCTCTGTTTGAATATGATAGGATATAATCCAATGAAGTCTGGAGATTTAAAAAGTGCAGCGTTTGTAGACAAATTCCACTTTGGAACTGGGAGATAGATGGGACCATTTGTAAAACAGTGAGCATTTGGCACATTTTCCATGCTCCCTGGAAGGCCTTGCCTTTGCATGATGACATCGTGATATCATTTGGCCCCCCCACCCCAACTTGTATGGCCACCCTTTCACCATCTTCTCTGGGGGGCTTTCTCAGATTGGGAAATGTGGGTGGGCAAGGAGGTTTCAGAGTGATGGATCAATGAGACATAGGACTCCAGTGTAGTACAACATCTCCCTTTCCCAGCCCCCAGCCATGGTGAAATAGACACCAACACTTAAAAAGAGAGAGAAATTCTTGAGGAATTCTCAAGCATCCTGAGCAGAAAGCAGAAAAAACAGAGGCCTCTTTCACATGGGATGCAACCTTTGAGCAATGCCAAGGCAGAGTCCTGCACACCTCTGTCAAAGAAAACTATTTTTCTTTTTTGTGAAGAATGTGTTGGTGGCATTTCCAGCCCTCCCCACTTAGGAATAGGTGGGAAGCTTACAGATGTTCCTAATGGACGCTCCGGATAGGAATCCAATAGCCAGCCGTGCAATTAAGAGACGGCTGTCAAGAGATCAGCTTAGGCTGTTGTTCCAGCTCAAGATGTAAAAGGAAAAGAATTTGTTAGGTTTGGGAGGGGCAGATTCCCAGTTCAAACACTGCCAGTGGATGTGAACGAAGCACTGAAAAATATGCCCTGCAGTGAATGGCTGAATGTTTGCAAAGGGGTCTAGGAATATGGGGCACGAGACCGGGAAAGGGAGGTGTTTGGAGGACAGCAGGGAGCACTTCTGTGAGCCCCTGTTTGCCAGGCAACCCAAAAGTGACAGAGCTGCAGACTTCATGTGGCCTGGCCACTGAAATTCTACGAGCTGCACCAATCCATCCCCTGCTTTTGAAACAGGTTGTATGTTCTGCAGCCAACTCAAAATCACAAAGAACAGTCAGCTCTGTGGATAGCTTCCAGCATTTGTCCTTCCCCCTACTCTGTCCCCCACAATTCCATGGATAAAAATTGTGTGTGTGTGTTTTCACACAGCAAACCAAGTTGACAGATTCCAGCTCAGTGCATAGCTCTATACAATGCCTCAACCTGTTGATGGAAAAAAAAATCTTACCCAAGGTAACAATCTTGTCTGCATTTTATCCCTCCCTCCCTCCCTCCCTCCCTTCCTTCCCCCTCCCCTTTCTTTCTTTCTTTCTTTCTTTCTTTCTTTCTTTCTTTCTTTCTTTCTCTTCTTTCCCTTTCTTCCCTTCCTTCCCTTCCTTCCTTCCTTCCATCTTTCTCTCTGTCTCTCTTCTTTCCCTTTCTTCTTTCCTTTTCTTCTTTTCCTTCCCTCCCTCCCTCCCTTCCTTGCTTCTTTTTAAATAAGGGCAGCCATCTCATTTTTTTTTATGAAGACCCCAGAAGGATGAATAGGGCTAGCCAGAAAATTTAAAACAAGAAATAATCAGCTTAAGTCTTCTAGTGGTGGAGTAGCTTGGCGGACTGATCTTTATCAAAATAAATTAATTGCTATATATATTCCTTTGTTCTTCCGGAGAATTCATTCCCCACTGGAGCCAACTATGCCCATTTTCAGGATAGTGTAATTTCTACTCATTTTTCTATCAGATCATTCTAGGGGTTTGGGTTTACTTTGTTGTCCACTGTTTTGGAATTTACTCAGCAATGCTGTTGGAGAGTAACGTAAACTATATGAGAGCTGAACTTGTTAGAGCAAGGTTTAATATTTTGCACAAATCTTAAGCTTCCTCATGAGCCATTTAAAATTACCCTTCATGTTATGTGGCTTCATGTGGCCTAGTTTTATGCTATATGTCATCCTTACCAGGTAGACCAGACAGGAAACACGACCAGATGAGGTAATTCTACCTTATTGTAAGGTTACATTAACAGAATCTTGCAAGTCTGAAAGTAGAGATCTCCCACCATCACCTTTACAGCCCAAGAACTTAGAGACAGTCCCTTCTGAGCCTCTTGCCCTGCCCACTCTCCAGCTGCGGACTATGCTGTCTCTTATCTGACCATTCCCTAGGCAGCATCTCTTGGCCCCATCTCCCAAGGTCTTTCCCACATACCATTATGCTATTCTTATAGTTGGTAAGCTTAATACTTTTATCAACCAATGAGGCAGGGGGGGTTATCAGGATTTACGATGGTGATGTTCTAAAAGTTGCAGCCAGAGTCCTCCTGAGATTGCAATAAATAATGTAGACAAGGGGATATGGGTCTATCATTCCCTCTAATGGCAAACTCAAGAGGCTGAGCATTGGACATTTTGGGTCACTCATCATCAAGACTGAATTTTATGCACATTGGAGCCCAGCCATATTTTCTAAGAGGACTACTTGAGGGAATTTCTGATGGTTTCTTTCTCTGAAGTTCAAGAAAGAGAGAGTTTTGCAGAAGCCGCCCCCCTCCCCCAAATATTCCTCATCAGTTTGGGTAGCAACTGCCTTCTTTCCCTCCTCTGCCAAAGTGAAGCAGTCCACAAGAGAAGGGGTGGGGGGATCAAATGAAATGACACTAATTCCATCTCTCATGTACAGGTAAGTCTCAATTCATGCAGTTAATGAAACCCACAACATGGTTGCATTATTCAAATTTGCACTATTCGAAGTGACATTTCCATGGGAAATTGGATAATTGGTTCCAGCTTGATGGAACTGGGAAATGAAAAATCGTAAATGTAAATTTTTATATGTATATTAATGAAACATTACAGTAAAGGATAGTAAGAATATACTTATAATTTAAATTTATTGTGAACCAAGTTACATGAAACCTGGACTGTTTTCCTCTGACGGAATCTTCCTTCTCTCTATTTTGCACACATGAAGATTAGCAGCATCTAAAACCCCAACTGCAACTGCTCATGAGCTGGCCTCACATGAACTGAACTTTGGGTTGCATTAAACGTGAACTGGAATCCATTTACAATTCGCACTTAATCGAATATTGCATTATTCAAGCACGCACTAATCACAACCCAACTGTACTTGGGTGCAACTCAGCAATGAAAATATAAAAGGGGGCAGCTGGTGTCACAACATCACTGTGCCCATGTTGTCATTTTGGATTTCAATCGAAGAGAATATTTGTAGCCCAGGGTTGAACTGTGGAGTCCTGGGTGCTCTCTGAGCCTTGTTGTTTTCTTGCAGACGTTTCATTGCCAGACTAGGCAATGTCTTCAGTGTGAAGAGGGAGTGGGCCTTGCTCTCTGTTTATATACCGTGGTGTTCTCTTCTTGGGAGTTCCTTGATTGGGCTGTTGTTTGCTGCTTGGTTGATTGAGTTAATAGTTCCACCCCCACCAACACAAGCTGGACAAACCACGGGATATAAACTGAGAGCAAGGCCCACTCCCTCTTTGCACTGAAGACATTGCCTAGTCTGGCAACGAAACGTCTGCAAGAAAACAACAAGGCTCAGAGAGCACCAAGGACTCCACATTTTCAATTTGTCATGATTAGGAATGGAGAGTTATGTTTAGCACCACAGAGTGGGGGAAAATGGGGAATTCTGCTTCAAACACCCAAACTAGGGGTTAGCTGCAGCTCCTAAGAATCTGGACGTGGATTTCAGGAAGCAAAATGCTCTTGGTCTGCTCAGCTAAAAGCAGCTTGGCCAAGCAATCAGATCCCTAGAAGACTAACACCCCTTTGCTGCGGGGTTTTAAACAGTCTGGCAGCCAAATATCAGGGCTGTTCTAGCTTTTGAAATCCTGTCCCAAGTAGAGAGTGGCAGCAGAGTTTGCTGGAGGGGGAGAATCAGTCAAAAAAGTCAAGATGGCCATCATGGCCATGCAAGCTAAGCTCCACCCCTTATACATGGATGCGCCTAAAGATGGCTTCAGAAATCCAGCCAAGTGTACAATTCTATATTCCAAGCTGTGTGGGAGAGATCCAATCTATCTTTTTAAGGTCTAGGTAGGTAAAGGGTAAAGGTTTCCCTTGACTTTAAGTCCAGTCATGTCCGACTCTAGGGGGTGGTGCTCATCTCTGTTTCAAAGCTGAAGAGCCAGCGTTTGTCCATAGACACTTCCTCTGTGGTCATGTGGCCAGCATGACTACACGGAACGCCGTTACCTGCCCACCAAAGCGGTGCCTATTAATCAACTCACATTTGCATGTTTTCGAACTGCTAGGTTGGCAGGAGCTGGGACTAGCCACGGGAGCTCACCCTGTCACGCGGATTCGAACCGCCAACCTTCTGATCGGCCAGCTCAGCAGCTCAGCAGCTTAACCCACAGTGCCACCATGTCCCTGAGTTCTCGGTGCACACCACATATTGCATTTTGTCACATATGCCACACTGATAAAGGGCTTTGACAGTTTCCTACAGAAGTCTGTGACTAAAAAGGTCAGCCCACCATCCTTGTGAGCTTTCCATTACAACCACAGCTCTTAGGCATTCCCCCACCATCATGGTTCTCCTGACTTGTAGCTGGCTTGTATTGTGTCTGTTGAGACAAATGAGTTACACCTGAGTTGAGAGACATTGGCGTTCCTCGCCAAATAAAACCCTGGAGAGGAAGCAAATATGTCATCCCTGAAAAGCCACCTTGATTCCCCTCATGAGTCACTCTCTGGATTTTATGACAAGGATCCAACAGGGATCTCCTTAACAAGGCTCATGTGCTTTCTATAACAGAGCCATTAAATCCATCCCATGGCAAGCGACATACCACTCTCACATCTCAGTTCAAAATACACACGGTAACACCTTGGAATCAACACCATTCTGCATCTGGAAGCCACGCACACTTTGAAGATTTTTCATGGATCCTTTTTGAAACAGTAGAACACAGATGAATATTGTGAAACTGAGGGTCGAATGTAATGGCATTCTGTATGTTGCAGTCCTTCTCTCTCTCGCTGACAGGAATCACATATCATGTTAAGCCATATTGCGCTAGGAAACCGCTACTGCGGGTTTTCCAAAGTTGTAACTTAGTTAGCACCACCAGAGTAGAAAGGAAAGGCTTGTGTCCATCAACCAGGGAGCCAAGCACTGCATTTATCACAAGGCCAACTCCCTCATTATGATAAGATACTTGGAAGAATGGTCTTCAACTCTTTCTTTGTGTGTGTTCACTAACTGACCATGGGTATAGCTAAAATAAATGAGGTGGTGGGTCAGGTTGGAAACCAAAATGGATGGCTACACATTCTTTCATAATAGCAAAGACCTGCCTCTGACAAGTTACTTTTGCTTGGTTGACACCCTCTTTCCCCAGCACTTCGGGCGTGTTGCTGCTACGACTCTCAATTCTAAACCCAGTGAGGGATAATTTCAGAACGTTATCTTTTTACCTAAACCTTTCCTTCTCTTTCCTTGATGAGTTGTACCCCTAAAATGTAGGAGAAATGGAGAGAAGGACACTGTGGGCACAACTCACAAACCACTGGAGCTGAAAAATAATAAATATTTATTCAACCATTTTAAAAACAGTCAACATTAAACCCAGAAGGGAGCTTTTAAAAACTCAGGAATGTGTGGGGAGCTAAGTCATCTTTAAAATATATTATCAAAGAGGCTGAAGGTATCTACAAGGTTATTTTATGAGCTTGTGGATTCCACTGGAGGTGGAAAAATGTGAGTGTCTATATGTCCTGAGTAATTGCTTATCAATCATCCCCCTCAAAACAAAAGGGGCAATGCAGATAACTGCATTTACAGCACATTGGATCACTTCATAATGTTCATTAGGACAGCACATTGTGCTTCCTAGACCAGCTAATGGCCTTGTATTAAAGAAATATTATTTATCAAATTTATTATTTTATTTATCAAATTTTTATCGCCACCCATCTCCCCCCACAAGGAGGGACTCTATATAAAAATATTTATATATTTTTGTCTTTGAGTCATTCTTGACTCTTGGCAAACACAGAGACAATTCCCTGCAGTCTTCTAGGCAATCTGCTTAAAAATAGTTAGCACTTGCCTTCTTCTTCGTAGGGCTGAGAGAGAGGGGCAGGCCCAAGGTCACCCAGTTGGCTTTTGTCCTTAAGGCACGGCCAGGTCTCCCCTCCTTCTGTAGCACATTAACCACTAGACCAAACTGCTGTTTAATAAACAAAATTAGGCAGAGAAATTCATCACTCACCAGTTCTCATTCTATTTGACAAAATAGAATTTGCTTTTGACATTTTGAAAAGACTAAGCTGAACACAGCCTGATTTATGACCTGGGCCCTCAGGTTGCACTAAACCCTAGCTTGCTTAACCAGGGTTTATTGGAAAAACCCAAACTGCCAAACCATAAATCTTGGTTGACAAAGCCAGGCTGTTCAAACAAGGTCTCCAAATGTGTATCAGTCAACAGGAACAGCAGCCAACAACACTAGAATTTCAGCAAAGAACTTCCACGATTGGTAGAAAAAGGTGCAGGAAGGAGAGGAGAGAAGAAAGAAATCCATCCTTGGGTCATCAACATCTGTCAGCTTGGCTTCAGACCATGAATACTGTGATAGCATTGTCAATGCTGTGATACCTTGCAAAGATCAAGCAGAATGTAGACAGGAGACTGACAGAAGAGGACATCTGACACAGAGAAAACATCCCACTTTATCCTGCGTACACTTACTTCTACTTATTATCAAAGTCGTGTTATCATGGCCATCAAAGAAGGGAGATTCTCCACTCCTTACTAAAGACTTTTCCGACTCCACAGCTCAGCTTTTGAGTTTCTAGTACTACTTTCTTTCAGATTTCAGATTCAATGGGTTATTGTTACAAGGCTTGTCAACAGTTGGACTAAGTTGGAAGATCTCCAGAATGGCACACATTCCTCACTAGGGCTGTATTTTATTTAGAGCTGGGCGTCAATGGCCTTTGGAAGGCCATTTTTCTGCAAGATATCACAATAATGAATGATTGTGTATCTTATGACCGTTTGCCAGCTGGCTTCCATTAAAAATGCCTCGAAGGGATCCGCCAGGCAGGTGGAAGGTGGCGAGATCATTTCAAAAATGCAAAAGGAAGAAAGAACCCTAAAGTTAAAGTTAATATGCAAATGACCTTTAGTCTAACTGTATGCAACTTCAGGTGCCAATCTTAGTTGAAAATTGGCTAAAAACACCAATCATTAAAATATAACAGCTTGAATCCAGATTTAGCCTTGATCAGAGTCGGGCTTTCAAAACGCTTGGCTTTAGTCCCAGCTAACTTACCCTCCATGGCTTTTAAGGGTTCTACATTAATGAAAGCTGGGTTTGGATCCAACTTCTTGTAATTAATTAATAATGGGGAGAACTCATCTCTAAGAAGAGTTCCAAAATTATCCCAGGAAAAATTAAAAAATGGTAGTTGGGTGCCACCTGTGAAATTACTTAGAGGGAAGTGTGTGTTCATGCAAGGTTGGTCTACATTTAATATTGTGCATAGGCAAAATTGGGATAGCCCTTGGCAAGCGGTGCTGCACTATGGAAGCAAGGGAGATTCTCGATGCCAGACCTCAGCATCTGCTGAACACTAAGACACAAAATTCTACCCTGAATATTCCTCCTCCACATACAATAAATTGTACTGACATGAAGTCCTTTCCCTACTACTGTAAACACGCCGAGACTAAAATTAAGTATGAGTCTGGTGGTGAGGAGAGATCTCACCAATTGGCCAAGGAGTAAATGGGGTGGGGGGGAAATTCACCTCCTTCAATGAAGTTCTGTTTTTGAACAGTTCATGGTTTCTTTTTTCGTCTGAAGAAGAGAACGGTGTGAAAGGCCAGGGCAGGCTATTTCCAGAAAGAGTGGAAATTATTCTATCCCTCTTTGACGCCAAGGTTCTTTTCCAGACGTGGAGAAGCATTAGTGTAACAATGGGTCTTGTGTTAGGAGAACCCAAAAGCCATCGCTTCAAGCTCAGGGGCCTGTCTGGGGAAGCACCAGAGGTATAGATGAAAGCAACTGTCTAGAGGGAACGAGGCAACATGCTGCATATACGGGCAATATTATGCCCATGAACTCTTTTGATGATAGCCCCACCTTTTCGTTTCTTTTACAAGAATTACATTTAATCAAATAAGGAAGGAGCTGGCCGCAGCCCAAAATACAAGAACCAATTTGCCAAGGGCCCGCTGCAGAGAGCCTTCAAGCCAGCCTTCCCATGAAATCCACTCCAAGAAGTTCTCCCCAAAGATGGTTTTTTTAGCAGTCCTTGCATTCCTTACAGACCTGCTAGATATTTAAACCAAATCACTGTTTCTAAACTAAGGAGGGCTCTGACCTTAGTGTGGTTCGACACACTTCCATCAGTGGTTTTAGAGGGGAGATATAAAGGGGTTCCACTTAAATCCAGACTCTGGCCACGTGGTAAAGGAGCCATAGAAACCTCCAAACATGCCTTACTGTCCATTTCTTGCCCACACTCATCATGAGCTGTTAACTCCACACCTGATTAAATATCCTGGCCACTCTGATCAGTTCCATTTAAACCTCTTGCTCTCAGATTCAAAAGACTCTATTTCCCTAAGGGTGGCCGCATAATATTTAAGATGCACAGCAGTTGGATTGACAAATCTGTTCCTTAATCAGCAAATCAATATCAATGTTATGTATCCAAGTGTTTTATAGACTGGTCATTGACCACAATAAAGATTCTGCACTGTAAGAGGGGAGACATCCAAGGTTGGCCAAGAGGTGAAGTACCTACTTGCCTAGCAATTGCCCCATTGTGTTGCTGTCTGAAGCCTGTTGGACCTCAGTTGAGTTTGAACAGCCCAACGAGTCCTGGTTTGGCCAACCCATTATTTGATGGGTTCATACCACAACACAGGGAGTCAGAAAATAAATCAGAAGGGATGAAAACACCCAACACTAAGCCAAAACCCAACCCACTATCTTATGGCATAGTGTGCTAGGTAAATTAAGCCAGAGAATGGGTGTGTAGTGAGGAGAAGGCCATCTGATCCTTCCTGTAGACTTTCTTTCTGGCAGCACAGAGGATTGGAAGGAATTGTTAGAGCTAAGTTAACTTTCTGATGGATGTTTACTATTTTTAAAAGGGCCCAAGTAGGCAGAGGACCTATTACTTAATAAGTGCACTTAAGCATCTAATTGCATGCATCTGGGTAATTGCTATTAGATATAGTCAATTAAACCCACAGTTGTAAAGCACTTTAAATGGCCAAGCTCTGCCCCGTACTGAGTAAGTAAATAAGTAGGGAGATATTAAAATGCAAATTCCCAATATGGAGGAACAATTAACCAGGAGGGAAGAGCTTCAGCTCCTAAGTTTATTGTCCTAGCAGAAATGTACTTCTTTCCAGGAATAGCCTAACCGCCTTTGATGGGGCTTTTATTTTTTTTGGGCTCACCATTATGGGTTGAAACAGCAGGATTGAGGATTGTTCCACCTCATCTCAGGGTTTTGAAACGACATAAACAAAAAATCATCCCCCCATTCCTGATCCTCATTTGCTTTGTGCTCCAAAGGGCTTTCAAAAGATTATGCCTGCCCTGAATAACTTCAGTGGTGGACCTGCATGAAGCTACAAATTGGAGAACTGATTTGATGCTGGTTCTGTCCATTCTCTGAATCGAACAGACTTTCCAAACCAAATTGGAACGGCCCAATCAAATCAATCTAATTCACTGCTCCTTACCAGAGCCCTGGCTTGGATTCTCCCAAATGATTCAAAAGTATCATTTTGGACTGAGCTAACAATCTGAATCAACCCGACAATTTGAACTGGATCACAGAAGTCTTTTAAAGGAGGACTTCTTAAGCAGAGAGAGAAAGCTCAGGTTAGGCTCAGCAAAGAAGTCAAATACTCTGGAGAGGATCTAGGCAGTCTTTCAGGGCTTTGAGGAAACTTTGATAGTGCTTAGCAGGCTCCTTCATAAAATAGTTACAATGGGAAAGTTGACTATTGGGAAAATGGTTGCCGTGATTGGAATAAGTCTCTAGTGTTTTATTACTGCTACAGTAGACAGAAAATCCTACCAAACTGAAGAAGCGTGAGAAAACCCGTACAGATAAACCCCGAAAGTCAAGGCGGGTCTCTTCTGTGTCTCTTTGAATGACAGCTCAAATTCTCTCTACTACACATGCGTTTTCCCCCCTGGATAGGGGCCCCCTCCTGCTCACCATCAGTCCTCATGACAATAGGTATCTACCAGTGGCGGTGAGGGAGAGAGGCAAGTGATGAAATTCCTCTTTTGGTTTATGTGCATGAAATATTACAATGTAATATGAAAGGCCAGAGGTTGGGGTTGTGACACCATGGCATACTTTACATCACGTTGGCATCCTTGTAGTTAGAAATAGACACTTTCTTGTTTATTTGTTGTTTACTGGTTCAGTCGCTTCCGACTCTTCGTGACTTCATGGACCAGCCCACGCCACAGCTTCCTGTCGGTCGTCAACACCCCCAGCTCCCCCAGGGACGAGTCCGTCACCTCTAGAATATCATCCATCCACCTTGCCCTTGGTCGGCCCCTCTTCCTTTTGCCCTCCACTCTCCCCAGCATCAGCGTCTTCTCCAGGGTGTCCTGTCTTCTCATTATGTGGCCAAAGTATTTCAGTTTTGCCTTTAATATCATTCCCTCCAGTGAGCAGTCTGGCTTTGTTTCCTGGAGGATGGACTGGTTTGATCTTCTTGCAGTCCAAGGCACTCTCAGAATTTTCCTCCAGCACCACAGTTCCAAAGCATCGATCTTCCTTCTCTCAGCCTTCCTTATGGTCCAGCTCTCGCAGCCATATGCTACTACGGGGAGCACCATTGCTTTAACTATGCGGACCTTTGTTGTGAGTGTGATGTCTCTGCTCTTAACTATTTGATCGAGATTTGTCATTGCTCTTCTCCCAAGGATTAAGCGTCTTCTGATTTCCTGACTGCAGTCAGCATCTGCAGTAATCTTTGTGCCTAGAAATACAAAGTCTTTCACTGCTTCTACGTTTTCTCCCTCTATTTGCCAGTTATCAATCAAGCTGGTTGCCATAATCTTGGTTTTTTTGAGGTTTAGCTGCAAGCCAGCTTTTGCACTTTCTTCTTTCACCTTCATCATAAGGCTCCTCAGTTCCTCTTCGCTTTCAGCCATCAAAGTGGTATCATCTGCATATCTGAGAATGTTAATGTTTCTTCCAGAGATTTTAACTCCAGCCTTGGATTCCTCAAGCCCAGCATGTCACATGATGTGTTCTGCGTACCAGTTGAATAGGTAGGGTGAGAGTATACAGCCCTGCCGTACTCCTTTCCCAATCTTAAACCAGTCTGTTGTTCCGTGGTCTGTTCTTACTGTTGCTACTTGGTCGTTATACAGATTCTTCAGGAGGCAGACAAGATGACTTGGTATCCCCATACCGCTAAGAACTTGCCACAGTTTGTTATGGTCCACACAGTCAAAGGCTTTAGAATAGTCAATAAAACAGAAATAGATGTTTTTCTGAAACTCCCTGGCTTTTTCCATTATCCAGCGGATATTGGCAATTTGGTCCCTAGTTCCTCTGCCTTTTCTAAACCCAGCTTGTACATCTGGCAATTCTCATTAGAGGTTGATATTTTGCTTTAAAGCAGACCAGCTCCCTATTTAATACAGTCTCCTTCCTCTCTGATATAATATTTTCCAAAAATTGAAATGGGAGTGACTGGGAGTAACTAAAGGAGATCTCAGGAGACAGATGTTTATTATTCCTGATGAATGAGTATTCTCAGCAGGGATGGACTATTGTAGAAAAGCAAGCATTTTTAGCAAATCTCTTTATTTATAACACCTTGCACAAGGATAAAGATGCAGATGGCCTGTATGGTCCATTCCACATTATTTAGAATATAAATTCTTTAGCCAATCACAGAAGTGGATTAAGGGGGAAGAGAGAATATGTACCAGCTGGTACCAAGAAACAGTCCTCATGGGTCTGAATGTGTGCTTACTTTGACACCCAGCTTAATCTCCATTTTCCTGTTGAAAGCTTTTATAGATGTTCCTTTGCTCTCATTTTAATTCTTTCACTCTCTCCCCTCCAGTCAATAAAGTTTTACAAGCTCTTCCATGGGTCAGATGTTTTACCTTCTGACTCAGGTGTTGACTGTTCCTGCATACATCTCACCCTCCTCAAACTGTTTAGAGAAGGCAAAGGGAGAGGTACCAATATAAAAGCTTCTTTTCAAGGAATTAGGCCCCAAGAAGAAAATTTGGGAAGTTCAGCTGTGAAGGAAATATCTGGGGAAGCTTGAGGAAAGCCACCATCTTTAAAAAAAATAATTTCCAACATTTATAAGTGATGATCGTAGAGATTCCTAAACGGGGCCCAGAAGCTCCAGGCAGAAGGCAAGAAGAATCAGAGAATATTGTCTTGGCCTGGCAAATTCCTAAACTAACCAATTCAAGCTCTTCCTGTTGATGAGTACTAATGATCAGCTTGGGAAGAGGGTTGGCAAAGTCATAAGTATCTGGAAACACTTTAATGCCTCACTAAATGTTCTCCAAGGCCTAAGCTGGTGGTTTATCACAAATAGGAATGAGAAGATATGCATTCAGTCTACATGCAAGGCAAACTTAATTCAGTCTGCCTTTTGAACCAATCTGCAAAGGGGAAGCCTGTTATATTTTCACATTTGTATTCTCCAGATTCTGAAAGGCAGTTCTCTTATCAAAATCTGTTGACCAAGATGCCTATGTTATGGAAATGGATGCAGAAAAAAGTGTCTCTTGGTGAAATCAAAACTTTCAAAAGCAGGAGTAGAATCCTTGCCTGAAAATAAAGGGCATATTAAAGGTAAAGGTTTCCCTTGACATGAAGTCCAGTCATGTCCGACTCTAGGGGGCGGTGCTCATCTCCGTTTCAAAGCCGAAGAGCCGGCGTTTGTCCAAAGACACTTCCGTGGACATGTGGCCGGCATGACTAAACGGAACACTGTTACCTGCCCGCTGAAGCGGTACCTATTAATCTACTCACATTTGCATGTTTTCAAACTGCTAGGTTGGCAGGAGAGGGCATATTACAAAAAGAAAATTCATATCAAATTCCACCTCTAGCAAATAGTTGATTCCCACAAATGCCGAAGCGTCATTGCAGGAAAACTCTGCAGATATATGATCTATCAACATAGGTTGTGCTTGACGTTATTATGAAATCTTTTCTAGGACGATTGATTGGCAGCGATGTTCCACATTCAAAATCCTCATTTAAAGTAAGATTTGAGTGGTAAAATTACGGGATTTGTGGTGAACTAGAAGCATATGAAGCTGCAGCAGGCTAAATTAGACCACTGAAATATTTATGTCAATATTATGTACATTGAATGGCAGAAATTCTCCAGATGAATGGTTCTTAAACTGGGAGTAATTAATCCCAATGGGGTATTTTGGGCATATCCTGGGGGTAATGCAGCAATTTGTAATTGTTTGTTTGTGGATCAAGGATCCAGTTTGGAATTGCTGTTGCCAAGATGCTTGGGTAAAAGAAGAGGAACTGGAATTTGGGGGTGGGGGTGGGGTAATGGGATTATTTGAGACCAGGGAAAAGGGGTTATTGGCTCAAAAGGTCTAAGAATCACTGATCTAGATCATAAGCAGGGACTTCATCAGCTGTAAATGGTGATGCCAGGCACTGAATTTGGCATTTTCTATCAGCTGTTCATATATGCCAGTTCCTGGTCGTCTCATTGTCACATGGCAGATCTTCCCATTGATATGACTCTATGGTTCGGCCATCCTGAAGAAGGAGGTTTTGGACTTTCTTGACCATTTTCCTCAAGGGACTGGTACAAGTTCTAATTTTATAACGCTAAGAATTTTCCTACAGCCACAGTGTTCTTTCAAGGTTATTATTTTTTCTCTCTCTCTTGCTTTTTCCCCCCGGTGCCATTAAAGATTCGAAAAGTTCAGAATCTGCTCTGCAAAATGTCAAGATGCATCACATTCCCTATGAAATATGAAACTGGAAGGGTGGTGTTCTTCCCAACTGATCTTGATTCGCATTGCGAGCCGGCCCCTGCTTCGAAGGAATGACATTCTGCTATCCACCCACCCCTTCTAAGATGTCCACATTCTTCACTTAATGAAAAAAAAATGTGAGATTCAGACACTATACTGAATGCAAATGAAGGAAGGGTGCGACTGGAAGCCAAAACTCAGGCAGTCTACAGTAGGAGTAGAGGCAGCTTCTTCTGGATGATGGACATGTATTTTATTTCTTCCTTTTCACGAACATCTTTTTTGGAAAGATCTCCAAATGTTCCAACTGAGCCCCTATCATTTGTCAGGTCTGGAAGAAGTGCTTGTGGCATCTTAAGATGATAACATAATTGAGATGTGGTTTTCGTTTTACCTTTTTTAAAGCCTCCTGGCCTCCATCTGAACCGATCCGTGTTCTGCATATGCTTCCAGAGAATCCAGAAGATTTGAGCAAGGTCAGATTCCAAGCACTTATCCAGATGGTTTTAGGTATGTAAATCAGTCACTGGGGAAATGGAAGGTTGAGAGATGAAGTAATACAAGGATCTCTAGAGAATCAACAGGTTACGCTGGGTTTGTCATACAAGAGAGGACCAAATTTTAGACTTAAAAGAAAAACGAAATCATATGTGTGGTAACCCTACCACAGCGCCCTCAGCATCTTTGCATCTTGCACATTCCATGCTTGGGAGAAGTAGATGACACTCCTATTTCTAGTCTGGAAATGTTAGAGGTACCTTGAGAGAGATTTGTCTTTAGTTTTGAGTGCATGATCTCCAGTGCCTAAAAATGTTAAGCAATCCATGCTGGTTGGTGATAATGGGAATTAGAATGCCAATACACATTAAGGGTATCAGACTGGAGAACGCTTGTCTGAAGTGTGGAACTTGCCAAGGAAACAAAACAATTCACTAAAATAGACAGGGAAACATCTTTTTAATGATACCATCTCAACCAAACTAAATTGTGGGATTCAAGGAGATGCAGACAATTTCCCAGAGGACCTTCCCCTGCCAACTTGACAAACAATCCAAGTTTTTCACATCATAAACTGGCTTCCAAGCTACGTGGATGGTCCTACAGTATCCGCTGAACTTCAGCTGACCCGCTGCTCAACTTCAGATTGGTTCATAAAAGTCAAGCTCTGAAGAGCATGGGATTGTTTCTTTCCACACTGATAGATCTAAGCTACTTTGCCAACGTTGGCTCGGATGCTTCAAGCTTCCAGAATTGATGGGTTGAGCTACCCATATTTTCTTTTGGCAGGGACTGTAGGCATTTACTGGAATGAATGGCCTGATGGAAAAAAAACATCTTTCTGACAGCAGAAAATTCCAACATTTCCGAGAATAAGGGTTTTTTGGTAGTACTGATACACACTATCAATACTCATAGAGCTTTACGTCGTAATAAGGAAACAGGCTCTTACTGTGAGAATCCACCATTACTGTATAAAACTTCAGTAACTTTTCTGAAACAAGTTTTTCCCTGATGTCCTTCTGAATAATGTCAATTTTCTCAGTGTACATTCTTATTTTATCTAAGTCCCTTTAATACATGTTTTCTAAAAATGCAACCATCCCCCACATGCACACAAATAAACTCTTGTTCTAGTGTGCAAGCCTCAGGGATATGCTTTTTTTTTTCCAAACAAAAAAAACTTGTGTAGGTTTTTGGCTGGAGAAAGACATGCTCTGATGTGCTCCATTCAGAAGCAAATGCTGCACAGAGTGGAGGGAATCACAGACTTCACACGGAAGTCCAAGGTAGATTTGTTTTGCAGGTCTAATATCAGGGAGAAGACCAGAGACCAAGAAGGATCAATGTTGCCTATCTCCTTAGGGTTCCACTTCATAATTGCTATTGCCTTCTGCTCTTTCTTAAAGTGGTTAAACATGAGCCCACCTAGCATGCTCAATCTGGAAGAAGGATGATGTCTTGACCAAAGGTTTAAAAATGTAAGGGGTCATTTCAAGTTCACTGGCTCAACTGGTGACAAAATACCTTAATTGGAAATGGGAAACCTATTCTGTCATTGGGGGAATTTTGGCTAGCATCTTAGGAAAGTTTTTCAGTGAAAGCTATAGGTCCTCTTTCTCTTAGCAGAAAAGGTAAATCAGGAGTAGACAAGAGGCTATTTATTCAAATATAGTGGGTGGATATCTATCTATCTATCTATCTATCTATCTATCTATCTATCTATCTATCTATCTACCTATCTATCTATCTATCTATCTATCTATCTCCACCATAGACTAACACAGCTCTCCTTCTATAGTGGATTAATGGACGGCTTTGTCTCTCAGCAACCAGTAAAGACCAAAAATACAAAACAAAACAAAAAACTTGAGAAAGGCTACTTTTGAGAAGAGTGCAATGGAAGGTATTTCCTTTCTTCTTCTATTCTCTTGTTTCTCTCTTTCTCACCCCCCTCCTTTTTTTTTCCCAAGAGCAGAATATGCAAAGGGAACCATGGAGATTTTAATCCCAACCCTGTCTCCTAGTGGTAAGATCCATATTTGATCAGTGATAGGGCTTGATTGTGTTGTGTTTAAGACGGTGAATGATTAACCTTCATAGATTTATCTACTGCTTAAAAACAAATCAAAACACCTCTGTATTCCTGCCTGTACCCTTGAGACTCAACATTGAATATCCACTGTTCCTACTCTTTCAAGTCTTCCATAGTCTTCTAGCCAAACCGTGGCAAGCATTCCCTCTTTTATTTTGAGTAACAGAACTGAATGGTGATCACCACCTTTTCATACAAAAGTTCATACTCCTGGTTTTTTCTTTCCCCCAAGTGCCACCATGGTTTCCTCATTCCACCCATATAATTAGGCGTGGTGGAAAGTAATCTTCCAAAAGCAGTTGGAGAGAACTCATTTCTTAGACCCAAACTGTGAAGCAGATCTCGATTTATCTCCTGGCCACTTCTAGGCTATGCAGGTGTCACTTGGTTGGCTCGATGTGGTGCTGTGGTTGAGAGGTTGAGCTACAATGGGCAGGCCCAGATTCAAGTCTGCTATCAACCACTGAAGCGTCTTGAGCGACTTTGGGCCAGTCCCTCTTTCTCAGCCCAACCTCATGGGTTGTTGTGGGAAAAAATGGGGGAAGGAAGTACTGCGTATGAGCTCCTGGAGAAAAGGCGGGATATAAATCTAACAAACAAACAAATATTAAAAACAACAACAGCTGACAGGAAGAAACCCAGTAAATTGAAGACAGAGTTAAATGCAAACCCCCTCTCCCCACGCTTCTTTCCTTTCCTCTTTTTTCTAGCCAGAAATAAATAGCTATAACCTCAGACAAGCAACTACATGCTGGAAACGTTGCCACTGACAAGGCAAGTCAAACCTGGCTGCATTTTTATTAATCCATCATTCGGGTTATTACATGCCAGTCTTTCTCCACCACATCCTGTCTCCTCCCTTGCTCAGCGGTTACAAAATAATAATTTTGGTATCATTTGGATGAACTTTTGCCAATTCCTAGTTTTCTTGTCATTTTATTTTATTTTATTTTTTAAGAATTGGAATTGGGTTCCTGTGTAGTCCACACCACATGGGAGGGAGGGAGGGAGGGAGGGAGGGAGGGAAGGAAGGAAGGAAGGAAGGAAGGAAGGAAGGAAGGAAGGAAGGAAGGAAGGAAGGAAGGAAGGATTCTGATAAACCATTCTCTCTCTGGCTTTCTCTCTTTGGACATTATGATTCCTATTCCACTAATCATGTGTCATAGCCAATGCTTCTCCTTCATAAATCAAGCCCTACCAAAGCTTTGGAATCATAAAGTAGATCATCATCATCATCTTCATCATCTTGGAACAGCACATATATTACAATAGTATCTTTAGCTATCCTAGATCCTTGGGAAGGATCCAATGCTCAAAAGTACCAACCCAGTCAGAATCAACTGGTAGACTGTGTGTAAAACCACCACCACCACCACCACCACCACCACAACATATGAGATGGATGATGATGATGATGATGATCCTTGAGAAGTACTGGCCTCCTTTCAGAAGGCGTATATCTATTTTGTTTGACCACTGTACTGCCTCCTTGATTTCTATGGACTTGAGAAGGTTCAGGTTTACCAACTACTAGAACAAAAGAAGCAGAATGGTGTTGTGAAGAAAGGGACAACGTCAACAACAGGCTGCAGGTGAGCTCTGAGAGGCAGAAGCTGACCTAATATTAGTAACAGTTCTCTATTGTTACTGTGTCTAAGTGATCTGCCATCAAGGATTCCTTGATTGTCTTTCAGAGATTGCCTGTCATGGGCAGAAGGAATAACCTTGAGGAACAGGAGGAAGAGCCACAGTCAGATAAAAGAAATCTGAGTCTGAGCCAGAACTGTAACCCAAGTAAGCGTCCCAGACAAGACCCTTCCTGGTCCTCACGAAGATGGAGGGAGGGAGGGGGAGGAGCATTTCAGACTTGCAAGATTCTGTTACTATAACCTTACAATAAAAGTAGCATGTATGACTTTGGTTTCCTAGTCTGGTCTACCTTGGAGGGCTTCCATTGCCTGCAGGTGGTGGAAGGAGCAAATCCAGAGGTTGGAGTAGCCAAAAACAGTAGCAGGAGGAGTTATCCTTGTTTCACTTTCTGCTACCTTTTTCCTCCTTCTCTCTCTTTCTCACCCGAATCTCTGTTCCTCCTCCACCCACTCACCATTTCTCTCTAAACAGCTGGAATTTAGATCACATTAGGCCAAGGGCAGTTTGGCTGGCAAAGTCGGTGAGCTGCCCACCCTACAACTGTATTTTATAAAATTACGTTAAAGTATAATGCAAGTGGACAGAATCTCTCTCTCTCTCCCTCCCTCTCCCATTAGATCTCTTGATCCTGATTAGCAGTAATTTTATGATGGATGAAATATTTTATTTCTCAGAATAAACTACATTGATATTGACATTTGGCTGTCTATGGCTGCAAACCATCTGTTAGGTAACAAAGAAATAGCAAGACCCTTCTTGCATATTCAGGATTTTCCATTGTATCCAAGAGTTGGGCTACCTCAGAGACTTCACCAGGTCAATTAAAACCCAGTGACTGTTGTCATCTGACACACTATGCTTCATTAGTTTTAACCATGGTTAAAATGCTTGTTCTTAACCTTGGACAGGCTTTGGGTAGCTTCTCCTGCTGCAGAGCCCCAGTCTCATTTATGATTTGCTATGTAGTAATACAAATCCAGAAAAGAAGTTAATTTAGTCACCAAGTTGAGGATATGCTGCAAACTCAGCCATTGTTTCCGAAATGTTTTCTTCTGTAATGTTTATGTTAGGACAGGATTTGGGATTTGTGTGCTTGGCCTCCTATTTGATTTACAGGAAAGGCATTTGTCTGGCAGCATTTGGGTGGAGTATAATATAATCAGCCCCAAAGTGGAAAGACTACCAGGTCATGTGGGAAAATGGGGTGGAAGTCCTTGCTTGAATAACCATCCAGCTGGGAGATACCATCTCTCCTCTGCCTGTTTCAAAAATAGATATTATCTGCCCAATGGGAAGGTCACTGACCAGGGTGGCATTGTTGTTTTTTTCTCCAAGAAAATGAATTTTACTTAGAGGAATAGAAAGGAAAAATCATTTCACTTGGACTAACATGCTTGCAGATGTACTTTTTTTGGAAACCTAGAGGCTGCATTCATACAACCTGCTAAACTGAGGAAGGATTCATTATAGGGAGGTTGGGTGTCTTAATGCAAATCCACATAGTTAGTTTATGGTTCTGTACAGTATACAAACCCAGTAAAGGAGTTAATTCAGTAAGTGTATCCACTGTTATGTGCACCAATGGCCCTTGTGTTTTTCAGGAACAGGAGTTCATGGGAGAATCCTAAATTTTGATCCATTACAAATTCATTAGGGTGGTAGGGAAACACATTTCATTCTTCTGGAAAGCTGCTTCAGATGTCTCAAATGGGAAGCATGGAAGCTGATCCATGGCTCCGTTATCATTTCAGGACTTCTGACATTTTAGATCCCATTGCCAAGGGCACTTTTGATAGTGCCTTTAAACAAATGAAACATCCCGGAGAATGTTTGTGGAGATCACAAATTCATCCCCCATTTCCAGTCCCCAAAATGGGACCCTTCGTTTGCATGTCACATGAATCTATAGTATGTTTGGCTACGGCTAACGATGGCTTAATAAACGTTCCTAAGACATAAAGTGAGGTTTACAAATCACAGTGCCAGGGATCGTGGGATGTCCTTCCCCCAAACCAATATTATGGCCTAGTGTGTGGTATAAATTGGGTCTGTCTAGGTCACCCTTTCTCAACCTTTGACCCTGGAGGAACCCTTGAAATATTTTTCAGGCCTCGGGGAACCCCTGCACCTTCAGGCTCAAAGATAGGCCAGAAGTTACAAATTATATTCGTTTCATGGGTTGTTGTTGTTTATTCGTTTAGTCGCTTCCGACTCTTCGTGACTTCATGGACCAGCCCATGCCAGAGCTTCCTATCGGTTGTCAACACCCCCAGCTCCCCCAGGGACCAGTCCGTCACCTCTAGAATAGCATCCATCCATCTTGCCCTTGGTCAGCCCCTCTTCCTTTTGCCCTCCACTCTCCCCAGCATCAGCATCTTCTCCAGGGTGTCCTGTCTTCTCATTAGTACTTCAGTTTTGCCTTTAATATCATTCCCTCAAGTGAGCAGTCTGGCTTTATTTCCTGGAGGATGGACTGGTTTGGTCTTCTTGCAGTCCAAGGCACTCTCAGAATTTTCCTCCAGCACCACAGTTCCAAAGCATCCATCTTTCTTCGCTCAGCCTTCCTTATGGTCCAGCTCTCGCAGCCATATGTTACTATGGGGAACACCATTGCTTTAACTATGCGGGCCTTTGTTGTCAGTGTGATGTCTCTGCTCTTAAATATTTTATCGAGATTTGTCATTGCTCTTCTCCCAAGGATTAAGCGTCTTCTGATTTCCTGACTGCAGTCAGCATCTGCAGTAATCTTCGCACCTAGGAATACAAAGTCTTTCACTGCTTCTACATTTTCTCCCTCTATTTGCCAGTTATCAATCAAGCTGGTTGCCATAATCTTGGCTTTTTTGAGGTTTAGCTGCAAGCCAACTTTTGCACTTTCTTCTTTCACCTTCATCATAACGCTCCTCAGTTCCTCTTCGCTTTCAGCCATCAAAGTGGTATCATCTGCATATCTGAGATTGTTAATGTTTCTTCCAGCGATTTTAACTCCAGCCTTGGATTCCTCAAGCCCAGCACGTTGCATGATGTGTTCTGCATACAAGTTGAATAGGTAGGGTGAGAGTATACAACCCTGCCGTACTCCTTTCCCAATCTTAAACCAGTCCGTTGTTCCGTGGTCTGTTCTTACTGTTGCTACTTGGTTGTTATACAGATTCCTCAGGAGGCAGACAAGATGACTTGATATCCCCATACCACTAAGAACTTGCCACAATTTGTCATGATCCACACAGTCAAAGGCTTTAGAATAGTCAATAAAACAGAAATAGATGTTTTTCTGAAACTCCCTGGCTTTTTCCATTATCCAGCGGATATTGGCAATTTGGTCCCTAGTTCCTCTGCCTTTTCTAAAGCCAGCTTGTACATCTGGCAATTCTCGCTCCATGAACTGCTGAAGTCTACCTTGCAGGATCTTGAGCATTACCTTACTGGCATGTGAAATGAGTGCCACTGTTCGATAGTTTGAACATTCTTTAGTGTTTCCCTTTTTTGGTATGGGGATATAAGTTGATTTTTTCCAGTCTGATGGCCATTCTTGTGTTTTCCAAATTTGCTGGCATATAGCATGCATTACCTTGACAGCATCATCTTGCAAGATTTTGAACAGTTCAGCTGGGATGCCATCGTCTCCTGCTGCCTTGTTATTAGCAATGCTTCTTAAGGCCCATTCAACCTCACTCTTCAGGATGTCTGGCTCTAGCTCACTGACCACACTGTCAAAGCTATCCCCGATATTGTTATCCTTCCTATACAGGTCTTCTGTATATTCTTGCCACTTTTTCTTGATCTCTTCTTCTTCTGTTAGGTCCTTGCCATCTTTGTTTTTGATCATACCCATTTTTGCCTGGAATTTACCTCCGATGTTTCTAATTTTCTGGAAGAGGTCTCTTGTCCTTCCTATTCTATTGTCTTCTTTCACTTCCGCGCATTGCTTGTTTAAAAATAATTCCTTATCTCTTCTGGCTAACCTCTGGAATTTTGCATTTAATTGGGCATATCTCCCCCTATCACTGTTGCCTTTTGCTTTCCTTCTTTCTTGGGCTACTTCTAGTGTCTCAGCAGACAGCCATTTTGCCTTCTTGGTTTTCTCTTTCTTTGGGATGTATTTTGTTGCCGCCTCCTGAACAATGATAGAAATTCTATCAGCCTATGTCCTGCTTTGTTTTGTTCTCCCAGGCCATACTTACCTGTAATTCCAGGTGTCATTTGACTGCCCACCTTAGCATTCCAGTCTCCTGTGATGAAAATAATGTCTCTTTTATGTGTGTTGTCCAGTAGGTGCTGCAGATCCTCATAGAACTGCTCTAGTTCAGCTTCTTCAGCATCTGTGGTTGGGGCGTATATTTGGATCACTGTGATGTTAGATGGCTTGCCCTGAATTCGAATTGACATCATTCTATCGTTTTTTGGATTGTATCCGAGCACTGCTTTAGTCACTTTATTATTAATTATGAAGGGTATTCCATTTCTTCTGTGGTCCTCTTGTCCACAGTAGTAGATCTGGTGGTCATCTGATGTGAAGTGGCCCATTCCAGTCCATTTCAGTTCACTGACGCCCAAAATGTCTATCTTTAATCTTGACATCTCACCAATAACCACATCCAATTTGCCCTGGCTCATAGATCTTACATTCCAGGTTCCAATGGTGTGTTGATCCTTAGAACATCGGATTCGCCGTTCACCACCAGCACCGTCGGCCACTAGCCATCCTTTCGGCTTTGAGCTAGCTGCGTCATCACATCTGGGGCTAGTTGAGCTCATCCTCTGTTCCTCCCCATTAGCATTTTGACCATCTTCCGACCTGGGGGTCTCATCTTCCGATGGTATACCGACATATCTCTGGTTGTACTGATCCATTTAGTTTTCACGGCAAGAATACTGGGGTGGGTTGCCATTACCTTCCCCAGGGATCGCATTTAGTCTGACCTCTCTGTCATGACCTTCCCGTCTTGGGTGGCCCTTCACGGTTTAGCTCATGGCATCAGTGAGGTGCTCAAGCTCCAGCACCACGACAAGGTAACGATCCTTTGCTGAAGGTTTTGTGGGTAGGCCTGTATATATGCATTAATGGTGTTCTTAAACTAGAAATAAAGAATAAAACTTACCTCTTTCATGTGAAGTTGCCTGAATTTGAAATAATTTTTTTAATCTCCCAGGGAACCACTAGTGGCCTCTCGTGGAACCCGAGGGTGCCACGGAACCCTGGTTGAGAAACCCTGGTCTAGGTGTTCTGAGTCCAGGACATCATTTGACCAGGATATCAGTAACTGCTCCTTTGCGTGCTGAGAAGTGCATGATGGTTTCATTAATGGGATGATCTACTCACCTCATCTACAGTTGCTCTCTTTTTTGATGGCCTTCAGGTTTTTTTCAAGCATTGGCATTTTCTCCAATGACCCTTGCCTTGGCTTTATGTGCTCAAAATATCTAAGCTTTCACTTCATTATTAGTGCTTCCAGCAGAGTAAACAAAGACAATTAAATCTAGGCGAACAACGCAGCCATCCACAATTCTGTGTTAATGACAAACACAGCAGCTTTCCAAGTGTTGCCAGAGTCAGACCCACCCCCAATCAGCGAACTGGAAGCTGATCTGCAAAGCGACCTGTGAATAATTCAAACCAAGACCGCAACAGATTTTTTTCCAGCTCCTCTACAAAACTTGCAATCCCCAGTCAGCATATCCCTGAATTTTGCAAGCACAAAACCTTTGAGTTAATTGTGCTAACATACATAAATACAGCCAGGACCAAATTTATCGAATGTTAGCACATGTTGATCTTCTAATATTAGCAAACACTGATGGATACCACACACCAGGTACCGTGCTGTCAACATTCCCCCATCTATTGGCAACAAAAGCCTTGTGAATAACCTGGTTGAAATTGGGTCATACATTTGGTTGGAGGGTTTAAAAATGGAGCACAGATAATACCCATTGCCTTGTCAGCAATGGGGATATAGTACATAAACGATTGCTATGCAGTGCATCGTGGAAACCCATTCCGTGAAGTACCTGGAGGTTTGCACTGTATCTGCAGACCTTCCATTATCTGACAAAGGGATTAATATTAATGCGACCTCCCGCTCAGCAGATGGAGAAGAGAGTAGTCCATTAAGATGTGGTGGGTAAGTATCCAAAACTGCTGCATACTTCTGTAAATGGAAAGCTATTTCTCTTTTTCAGGGCCAGAGGATGAAGATGAATAATGTAATTGTAATAATAGGACTTCATTCCTCAACCCCGTCTTGCTGACACAGAATTGAGGTATGACTAGGATGGCTTTGGACATCTTGACCTTTAACAGTGCTAGACTCCCAGCAGCCTCCCTCTGCAAAATGAAGTAAAAAGAAGCTGTCAGAAAATCAGTCCAATAGTCTTTTCCCAGAGCACTCAGTGCTGCATTTGGAAAGGTTTACAATCAAGGTGGAAGATTGCTGACATCCCCACCATGGAGGAAGGGATCATGAAAATGTTAGATCTGGTGGAAATGTCAAAACTGACACGTTTGGTCGGGGAGAAAATGATGCGCATTTGTAAAAGACGGGAAACCTTTTATGGACTTTTTGCTAAAAGAAGAAAAAAGTGAAATGATGGTTTATGGATTTAATGATTGAAAAAGGTGACAATTAAGCAAATGGATTTCTGAAGGGATTTCTGGAATAGTTAAGAGGGAGGGGAGATTATGGGTTTGTTAATCTGTTGAAAAGAAGTTGCTCTGAGTCACTTGCTGAGAAGGGCAGCTAGAGAAATCGAATGAATAAATTAATTAATAAGTCATCTACTTTAGTTTCTTTAATTTCTCTCTTTCTTTTTTTCTTTTTTTTCTTTGCCCTTTATTTTCTTTTTTTTCTTTCCTTCTTCTCTATTTTCTTTATTAGATTTGTTTTTTACTTATGGAAAAATACTTAATAAAAATAAATAAATCAATTGAAATGTTTACAATCCCAGAACTACACCTGCTGTGTCTGTTAGAACTCTTTTGCATTGGTGTGCTACAGAAGTAATCAATCACAAGGTCTCCATTCAGACCATCATTTGGTAGGTCGATGGAAGAATGCATAACATTCATAAACTATAGGGACAATTTGGAAGTTAAGCTTCAGATATAAAAAAAAATATGGGGATAAGTCAGGTGTGGATCTGGGGATAAATCAGCTGTGGATAAGTCTGAAAGCTTACTTCTGGGCACACCATGAGTGGAGTCTGGATCTGCTGGTTCACAACTCAATATCAATCCATCAGTGGCCAGATCAGTCAAGTAATCTTAGGGCATCTTCCTCCTAATTTGTAATGCCTCTTTCTGATTAAGATTTTCTGACTTGTTCTCATTGTTCCTGATTCTATTCTTAGTCACTTCCCATATATAGGTTTCACACTGTGGATCAAGACTAACTTGAAAAATTAGTGTCCAAATCCCAATAATTTTTACTAATGCTCCCAGTTCAGTGTGGTAAGCTAATTTTTCAGACACTGAAACACACAACTGTGCACACACACACACACACACATCCCTTTAAGTTCTAGCCTGCCACTCCCCATTTCAATAAACAAACCATTAGTAACAGGCTGGCTGCATATAGTATGGGAAATTATCTAAGTAACAGATTTAACAAATGATACGGAAGTGAAACACCTATAGATAAGATAGAAAAGGAAAAGGAGTTTCATTTCTTTTTTTAAAAAAATCCAAATAATAAATAATTCTTTTTTAAAAAAAAATCCCAGTAATATTACCATGTACAGCCATTGTCTTTCTCTAAATTGTTATAATGTATTCATTAGAACAATGGGAAGGAGGAGAAGGGAAAGGAAAGGAAAGGGAAAGGGAAGGAGAAGATAGTGGAGAAGAAAAAGGAGAAGGAATAGGAAACAGGAGGAAAGAAGAGAAGGGGGAGGAGAGGAGAGGGGGAGGAGAAGGAGAAGGTGAAGCAAAAAGAAAATGAGAAGGAAAGAGGAGAAGGAGAAGAAAGAAGAGAAGAAAGAAGAGAAGGAATAGGAAACAGGAGGAAAGAAGAGAAGGGGGAGGAGAGGAGAGGGGGAGGAGAAGGAGAAGGTGAAGCAAAAAGAAAATGAGAAGGAAAGAGGAGAAGGAGAAGAAAGAAGAGAAGAAAGAAGAGAAGGAATAGGAAACAGGAGGAAAGAAGAGAAGGGGAAGGAGAGGAGAGGGGGAGAAGGAGAAGGTGAAGCAAAAAGAAAATGAGAAGGAAAGAGGAGAAGGAGAAGAAAGAAGAGAAGAAAGAAGAGAAGGAATAGGAAACAGGAGGAAAGAAGAGAAGGGGAAGGAGAGGAGAGGGGGAGAAGGAGAAGGTGAAGCAAAAAGAAAATGAGAAGGAAAGAGGAGAAGGAGAAGAAAGAAGAGAAGAAAGAAGAGAAGGAATAGGAAACAGGAGGAAAGAAGAGAAGGGGAAGGAGAGGAGAGGGGGAGAAGGAGAAGGTGAAGCAAAAAGAAAATGAGAAGGAAAGAGGAGAAGGAGAAGAAAGAAGAGAAGAAAGAAGAGAAGGAATAGGAAACAGGAGGAAAGAAGAGAAGGGGAAGGAGAGGAGAGGGGGAGAAGGAGAAGGTGAAGCAAAAAGAAAATGAGAAGGAAAGAGGAGAAGGAGAAGAAAGAAGAGAAGAAAGAAGAGAAGGAATAGGAAACAGGAGGAAAGAAGAGAAGGGGAAGGAGAGGAGAGGGGGAGGAGGAGAAGGTGAAGCAAAAAGAAAATGAGAAGGAAAGAGGAGAAGGAGAAGAAAGAAGAGAAGAAAGAAGAGAAGGAATAGGAAACAGGAGGAAAGAAGAGAAGGGGGAGGAGAGGAGAGGGGGAGGAGAAGGAGAAGGTGAAGCAAAAAGAAAATGAGAAGGAAAGAGGAGAAGGAGAAGAAAGAAGAGAAGAAAGAAGAGAAGGAATAGGAAACAGGAGGAAAGAAGAGAAGGGGAAGGAGAGAAGAGGGGGAAGGAGAAGAAGGAGACATTGTTGAATGCCATGTACACTCTCCAAACTGCAGGTTGTCCACATTTGCTGTAGCCCTTTCTTTCATGACTGCAGCTAGTTGCATTCAAAAGTTAAGCAGGGCCAGCCCTGGCTAGTACATCAGTGGGCAATTCTAGTCCTTTTGGAAAACTGGGAACTCAGAAAAACTTCCGGGGGGAAGGTAGTGGCAAGCCACTTTTACAACACACAGAAAACCGTGCAAATGCCATCACCAGGAGTTGGGCTCAGCCAAAGGAGGTCTTTAATTTAAGTTTTATATCTAACCATTTTTACAGCAGTTGGAGAGTTTTTGTTGAACAGCAGAACTCCCAAGAATAGGTTCAGTGAGCAGACAAATAATGTGCTTGCCCCTTGAAAAGCAATTTTGTTCAAGTCATCCCTTTTGACAGTTTCACAGCTTATTAGCCATGAAAATACAGAAAATTAGACTTCTTTTAGCCTTCAAGCTTCAAGCTTGGATCTCACATTCAAAGTCCCCCTGTCTTGTCCTAATAATTGACTGTGACCTTCAATTCTGTCTCATAAATTAAGAATCAAGACCACCCTCTCAGGACACGTAGTTTGTAGCACCTGGTAAATGAAATGGTATAAAGAAGAAATAAGAAAGTAGTTTAAGATATTTTTCGAGGAGGAGGGGAAATAATATGCTGGTCTATGACCATAATATAGATTGGAAGAAGGAGAAGGAGAAGGAGAAGGAGAAGGAGGAGGAGAAGGAGAAGGAGAAGGAGAAGGAGAAGGAGAAGGAGAAGGAGAAGGAGAAGGAGAAGGAGAAGGAGAAGGAGAAGGAGTTATCAAGGTTGAGAAACACTGCTCTGGAGGGAACATGGCCCTTGGGAACATGGCCCACCCCTCTCCATTATTCTGGAGGGAACATGGCCCTCCCCAGCTTCAGACAATCCAGTTCTTCAATCGAATTCAGCACTGTATGTTGTAGGATGTGGCAGAAGGAGTGTTAGAGGGTCCAAAGGAATTCCCAGATCAGTGATCTGAATTTGAAATATTTGGTTTGTGCTCATGCTGCTCTATAGTGAGGTATTTTTAAAATAGCTGTGCATTCCTTCGGTGTTATGACAACTGCAGCAGAATTTTCAAACAGCCGGGGAAGATGCCTCCGAAAGCACTCTCTGCCCCCACTCCGGTCCATGCAACAGGGGGACTTCTCAATTCCTTGGAGCTGTTGTTTCAACACTGTAGTCTCTTTGTTGCAGACCTTGTATACACTTGTACAGAAGCAAGATGAAAGGAAAAAAGAGGGCTTGATATGGCTTGAAAGAAAGCAGGGGAGGGGAAGGGGGGGGTTAGGAGGCAAAGAAGCAGGTCGGGTTACCCACAATGTGAGACAAAGTGGATCAAAGACTGAAAAGCCAAAAAGACATCAAAGCCTAATGGCCTTAGACAAGCTTGAAGGGTGTGTGTGTTTGTGTGTGTGTGTGTGTGTGTGTGATAATTGTAAGCAGCAAGAAAAGTGCTGGGATTGAAATGTGACAATGGAATGGCCTCATGGCTCAGCGTTTGGAGTATTTTTTTCTCCAGATCCTTGGATGTCTTGCATCAGTGTCCCAATCTCAGCAGCTTCCCTCTCTTGCTTTCTTTAAGGGGAAAAGATGGAAAAACTCCCACTTCTTCCAGAAGGCTGTGTGTTTATGCAGGAAGTCAACAAGAGATTTTACCTGAGAGCCTGTGGCTCAATGCATTGCATCTGCATTGCACGCAGCCCCTGATTTAGAACTGAATTGGAACTCTGCAGACTGTTGTCCCCTGATTGCACATTGAATTTCTGTTATCCACAGCAACTGTGCACTTAGGGAGCACCAGGTGCAACCTCCTATTCTCAGAAAGGGTTGAAATGCAATCTAGTGAGTTTCCTAGGCTTCTATTTGTGCAACAGGACACGGCCACCATATTGTCCTTGGATAGGGAGGACAGCATCGTCCTCCACCTCTGATAAACATACAAAGAGAATGCCAACTTGGAAAGTCCTTGGAATGGGGAAGGGGAGCTATGTTGTGGCATAGGAAAGGAGCACCATTTTGTCCATTTCAAATACTATACAGAAGGAATGGGCCACTTGAAGGAGGCTCATCACCCAGGATTATCCGCAACAAGCTGAGAGCTCATAGCAAAGATGCATTGTGGCATCCCAATGCAAATTCTACTTTTTTTATGTACTTGCCGATGATGAGGCAACCAAGTATAAAATGGGCAGAGTTTGTGTCCCATCACACCTTTTGCCATTTCCCCCCCTTCCCCAGCAGACATCCAAAAGTACCATCTTACTTTCATCTTTGGTTGAAACAGAAAAGGGGGATTGTCTTGTCTTTGGAAGGGGAATAAGGATGTGGAACAGGAAGGGAAATATGTTGTCTTTCAACCTGAGTAGCAAAATATCAGAGCCATGACTCTTGTCCCCTTGAATCTGGAGAAGGTCACTTCAAACACTTTAGGGGGCGAAACCCTGAACCCAGAGACCAGATGCCTGTTTTCCACAGCCTGCCCCTTCAGTGGGACATTCCTCCAACCATGAAGTGTGCTATGGGTGTATCAGGTTGCATCCACATCAGATAAGGCTCAGAGAAGTTCTCATCAGACCTCAAGCTGTCCCTACAGCAAGATTTAGGAAGCCAGCAAAAAGAGGAATGTCACGTGGATGGGTAGCCAGACTGCCGGCAAGACTCAATGGAGGCCTTTCATCTCTTCAGCCCAATCTGCCCTTTTGTTCTGAAGTCCATCTCATGGCCTTGCCAAGAGTTTGGCAATAGTTTTCCAGCCTCATCGCTGTGCCAGAGCCCCTGGCATCCGTAAGGCAAGTATCTGATCCTCAGACATGTCTGTAACCTTCCCACCACTTGGCAGAAGAATTTCCATGTTGTGGGGTATTTTGTCCTCTTTAACTCTCCCACTCAAAACCACAGACATCCTCTTTTCATTTCCTCTTGTCCTAGGAGAGAGTTACAAAGAGTAGAAAGCAGGACTTGTATCTTTGCTCATCCCTCCCCCCCACTTCTCTCTCTTTCTCCTATTCTTCCTCCCCCTTCTCAATATAAAATGGGGGCTTAGTAATAAAAGGAACCAGTCAGCAACAGAGTAAGTTCTTTCCAAATGACCCAGCTTCCCATGCCAAAGCCTATGGTCAATCTTCCAGCAGCACTGGGGGAAAACAAACAGGGATCACCAGGGAATTTTCAAGAATGACCTCTTCTCTGGTCCCCAGCATTGCAGACAGACCATGCCTCCAGTTGTTTAACTGTCCTCCCCACTGTTACCTTTCTTCATAAGTGAAGTGGCCATGGGACCCTATTCTATAGAAAATGGTCCTTCTTGAAGGCATCCTCCTTTCTGGAACAGGGAATGCTCCTCCCTACAGTTATTGCAAAACAATTCCCAGCAGGCCAGGCCAAGACAATCAATAGTGGTGGATGCTGGGAAATGTAGTTGATCAACATCTGCTCCTGTTCTTCCACCACAAGCCTTGCTCTTTTGGAAGAGTTGCTCTTAAGCCACAGTAACAGGTGGCACCTAGCCAACTATCTAGCCAGAGTCAAATATGGTTCATAGTTGGCCACCAGCAAACTCAAGAACTATAGGCTAGACTGGGAGATCAAAAATAAATAGAAATTCTGGGAAGTGGGCAAGAAGACTTCAAGGATATGACTATGAAATCCCTAGGAGTCAAGCCTTATATGAAGGCATCTTTACATTAACTCTGCTTGATGGTGTCTTGTGAAAAAGAGGCTACCCACTCCAAGTCCAGTTTAAAGAACAAGCACTATAAGGTCGACCAGCAGGGATTGTGAAATCGCCCATCAAGAATCCAAAGATAGGATGAACCAAGTAATACAACGACTCAAATTCTGAACATCAATCTGTATGTCACATGGTTTACCTGGGTGCTTTCTAGGGTACTGAGATGTAATACTTATCCAAGCCTGGTCAGGTTAGTCTTAGTCTTACCCTAAGACTAGGACTAAGACTAAGGGTATGAGTGTGGGTAGAGATTGTTTAGTTCACTCTATTAACTAAATCTTTACTTGGATTTATTTATATCATTGTTACCAACGTAGAAGAGTCCCCACAGTCTGAAGTTAGTGCACAACACAAAAATGACCATTGCTACTTATAAAAAATACATCCTGGCTAGGTTCACACAACACCTTGAGTGGTAACGTGATTTGGTTGGGTTCAGCCTGGTTGTTATGTGAACAGAAAGACAAAATTCGCATGTCACTCTAAACATTGTTTAGATATGCCACTATTGTCTGGGTTCACTACAATCCATAAAACATGGCTTACAAAGCATCCTTATCTAAGTCTGCAAGCACACTAGGCCACATAATCCCATAGTTATTTAGTACAATATGGAACAGCAGTCATATGTGTATCTGAGTTTTTGTTCATTGATTACTTATGAATTAGATTTATACCCCACACTTCCACTAGGAAGTGGAAGACAAGGCCTGAATCGATGCTACTGTCTTAAAAACTACAACGTTGTTCATCTTTTTGTCCTTCTCTGTTACAAGACCTTCCTGCAAGACATTATTTCTGAAAGGAACCATAACTTAAGATTGATTGGAGAGATGTAGAAAGCAAGAAACCCATTCACCTTCACACACAGCCATTCTACCTCTGAAGAATGCGAATTGCTCATCCTGGTTTTAAGGTCCTTGAATTACCACTGGAAGGACAAAGCTACAGCATGAGCTCAAGGTAATTATGAGATCTTCAGTGGTATTTAAAGTAAGCAGGGAAGTCTGCAAGGAAGGGTTCAAAAAGTCAAAATGTCAGCCATGACTGTGCAGTTGAAGCACCATGCTTTTTTTTTTTTGCATAGTCCCACTAGAAGACAATTTTCCCAGGGCTACTATAAACCTGGTCCTCAGTCTATAAAAAGAGTAATGCTAAAGTAATCCTTTAGGAGTGTAGGTAACTTGCAAAAGGGTAGGATGTCAACTCCCACTTACCAGCGAGGGCTAGGGAATTCTGAGAACTGAATTCCATCCACCTGCAAGTTCCCCAGTTGGGAAACACTGCTTTATATAGAAACTCCAGCCAATCCACATCGACACATGCCCAGGGATGCTACCAGAATTTTCTCCCAAAGCAAAATCTGAACGAAATTGGAAAATAGCGGACTTTTGAAGTAGGGAGGAAGAATAATGGGCTGAGCACATCTCCTGGCTGCTGCTGGATTTCGCCTGAAGCACAGCAAGGATCAAACATGCCAGCGCTGTTTTCCATGAAGCATCCAAAGAATTCCACAGCAAGCCAAAAAGATCAGATGAAGCACCGACAATTTTTTAGAAGATTTGGAGAAGCATCTGGTAAATCCGGGAGAAGGATCGTCAAAATACATAGACTTGGAACCCCCCAAGTCTTCTGCTCCCTAGCATCTTCTGGGAACAGCGGGTTATAAAATATTCGATCCCAGGCTCTGAATATGGTTTGGCAGGTCACAAATCCAGTCATCTCACTACACGTCCCCATAATAATCATCCCGACATAGAACATTCACAAAAATTGGCAGGCCTTGCTAGGCAGGTCTTACAGCAGAACTGACCTCACTGAAGGAATTAATCACTTGTCCCCTGCAGGAAGAACGACTCCTTCCAGGATTTGAAGCGGCTGTCTTAATAATACCAGTTATCAGCCTAGAACAAGGGTGTGGAATCTGTCAAGGCAACTCTCCTGTTTGTAGATGTGTTTTCTATGCCTGCTAGGCATTTTACCATCCAGAAGCTACCTATTTGATCTTACATATGCCAGTGGTTGGAGAGAGGGTTAAGTGTGGGGAGACCTGACATTTAGGGTGGAGGGAGGAATAATTGAGGATCACCGCTTGGCACTCAAGCCTGTCAAAGCTCGGGGCGCTGGGATTCATTAAGCATCCATTGGCATCTGATCTCCCACAGCTTTGTGGGAGGTTGCAGACAGATGGAGGAGAAGACTTGGGGGTTTCCAGAGTCCAGGGTAGAGTCTGGGCAGGACTCCGACAGCCCAAGGCAGACAGAGATTGGGCAAAATATACTAAGGATTTTCAGGGGAAAGAGCATTGTGGGAAAATCCCATTCTTCATCTGAGATTCTGGCAGCTTTTGCCAGGAAATATCTGGATTTTGCATGTGGGCACATGGGCTTGGAACAGAGATCAGGAGGTGATGAATTTTGTACTTATAAGAGTTGAAATAAAGCCATTCACATTCTTTCTTGCTTTTTTTTTCTCTTTTTGTCTGTCTTTTTTTCTTTTGGGACGTTATTTTTAAAAAACAGATTGCTCAGCGTTCTTTGAAAAATATTGACCTATTAATCAATGTTCTTCTGGCTTCTGTTCTCAATTGCCTTCATTGCCTCCTGTGATAATATGACACATCAAATCTCATTGGTTCCATCACACTGTATGTTATCCACTCAATATATACATTAGCCCTTGATTGGCCGATATCACCTGGGGGGTTCAGAACAGGATTCATCTCATATCTGTTCATGGATGGACTTTTCATCTCTCCATGGCCTTGTCCAGCAGTTCAAGTAGCTGGAAGAGGCTTCCATGCATGCAGAAACTAGATGCATTCTGGAAAGCATCAGGGAAGGGTTTTTCATCTAAGCCTTCACTGCAGCAAAACACACTGGAGTGTCATACAGTCTTATTGCCCATTAGCCCAGCTTAAAAACATGAACCAAAGAAAATTCTTTAGCATCTCTTCAAGGTACACACAAGAGCCCATTTCAGTCCCATGGAAAAGTAACTGAATTCCAGACATTTAACAAGCAGTAGGTCTGTTGGTCTTGGAGAAAATAAATAAATAAGCTGTTTGCATTATACACAGAAGATTGAATGGGAAAATCAGATGGATGGGAAGCCTAAAGATTTGCAAGGCGTGCTGTTAGCTGGCTGGCAGAGTTGGGAATACCTTCAAAGCTTATTTGTGCTCTGGCTGAGGCCTCCCAGTTTGCCATAGAGCAATCTTATGTTGGTTTGTTTTTTATTGCCATGACAAAATAATGATGTAAACTCGAAGACACTGCAATGCATCTTTTGTTCTGGGATAAAAATTCAACTGTGCATCCCCTAGGGAAAAAAATAACACCATGGGCCAAACATTCCACGCCATTCAAGGCTCCATCGTGTCCATAAATGCACAACCTGCACTCTTCTGCCAAGGTTTTTTGCAGGTTTTTTTTTAGAAGGAGGAGGAGGAGGAGGAGGAGGAGGAATAATAATAATTAATAAAAATAGTAATAATGATAATATGCTGGTCCATGACCATAATAGAGATTGGAAGGAAGAGAAGGAGAAGAAGATTGAATGATTGAGCGGAGTATGCAGGAAAACTTAGTTACAAGGGGCAGTTTCCCAATAAGTGAAAATAAAACTCAGTGTTTTGAAGACTGGATAAGAATGGAGAGAAGAAAATAAGATCAACGTGTTGGAGTTGGTGGTGCTTAAGAAAAAAAATGGGGGTCCAACAGGATCTAAACACCTCCCGCTTTTACTCACGGCAAACACATCTGTGAATATTTTGCATAGCCTAGGAGCTTGGTAATCTGAGCTCAAGGTGCAAAGGGGATATATTTATATTTGTTATCAGGGCATGTTTCTTCTTTGCATCAAATTGCTCTGGGCATCTTACCTGATTCTTTCTTTGTTCATTTTGTTCTCACAACAGGTCTTACATCATGTTAACTGCCAATGGCTGCTTAACGTAGCTCGATCATGTGTTAATGACGAGGTATATCAGAACATCTGTTGCAAGCCCAGAGTAGAATCTTACTCCAACGTTGCTTCAGAAGACCAGACAAACATAAATTATGGATGTGTCTGAACATTCTGCAGAACTAGGAGAATGTATAACGAGAACGTTTATAAGAATCAGTTTGGTGGGGTAGGTGTCAGGATTTAGCTTTGACCCAGGAAGATTCAAATCTATCTTCAGCCATGGAACCTCACGAGATGATTTTTGGGCCGTCACTCTCCTTCTGTGGAGGAAATAGGAAATGACCTTGAAGGCCAGGAGGAAGAACTGCTATCAAGTCAACAATCAGATATGGCACTGATTTCTTACCTTGTACAGGTAGTCCTCACTTAATGACCACAATCAGGACTGGAATTTCAGTTGCTAAGTGAAGTGGTCATTAAGCGAATCTGACCCAATTTTACAACCTTTTCTGTGGCAGTTGTTAAGTGAATCACCACAGGGATTAAGTGAACAACATGGTCGTTAAATGAATCACATGGTTCTCCATTGATTTTGCTTGCCAGAAGCTGGCTGGGAAGGTCGAAAATGGCAATCACATGCCCATGGGATGCTGCGACGTTCATAAATGCGAACCGGTTGACAAGTGCCCATATCGTGATCACATGACTGGGGGGATGCTGCAACAGTCGCAAGTGTGAGGATCAGTCGCAAATCGGTTTTTTCAGCAGTCGTAAGTCTGAACTGTGACTGAACAAATGGTTGTTAAGCGAGGACTGCCTGTAGGGCTGACACCTCCAGCCCAACCTCACAGCATTGTCATTATGGGGATGAAATGAGAAAGGGCCTCTTCATGGAAGGGGAACTTGAGTTTTGAAGGAAAGGTAGGATATAAATCTAAGTGATATTTAAATCAAAACTTCATCTACAGGAGAACTTCAGCATTAAGATGCTGTTTTTGCCCATGCACAAAATGCAGCTCCTATTTTTAGTACCTTTCTTTAAGGCCAGGAGAAATCCTTAAAAATAGTTGATTTCTAGGGAAACCTAATCTGAATTTGCATAGACATTTTTGCAGCAGTAGTGCTTGGTCAGGCTGTGGAAATGTTTCAGAGGTGTGGTGGATTAAAAAAAAGCTTTAAAAAGTCCCTCCTGAATCCATAATTATAACCATAGTTATTTTTTTTCCTGGGGAGGGCCATGCTGCCCTTGGGCTAATCCGTTGCCAACCATATAGTGGAAGGAGATAAACCCAGAAGAAGGTGGGGCCAGGGCATAGTGGGGCAGGGCCAAGACTTCCCTTGCTGACAGCCCCTTTGTTCTCTTCCCAACTGTCTCTCCATTTTTTGTTTTATCTTTTTTTTTTAACAAGGAAGGGAACAGAGAGTTTTCTAGAAGTCTGATGTCTTGCTCAGCAGTTTGGAAATTAGGATGCAAGCTTCCTACAGCCCAAGAACTAAGTTTCTGACCCTTGTCTTATAAAGTGAATTAGGCCTCAAAAGTGAAGAAAAGCTTCCTTCCTTCCTTCCTTCCTTCCTTCCTTCCTTCCTTCCTTCCTTCCTTCCTTCCTCCCTCCCTCCCTCCCTCCCTCCTTTCCTTCCAATATATATAGCTAGATTCCTCCCTCCCTCCCTTGTCCCTTCCTTCCTTCCTTCCTTCCCTCCTTCCTTCTTTCCTTCCAATATATATAGCTAGATTCCTGCCTGCCTGCCTGCCTGCCTTCCTTCCTTCCAATACATATAGCTAGATTCCTTCCTTCCTTCCTTCCGAAGCTTTGCTGACCTGCTGAAGTGAAACTCTTGAAGTACCTTATCTTGGAGAGGAAAATTTTTGACCGAGCATTCAGAGGTAAAGCAGGAGAACCTGCCAGCTCATCCTTCACTCTGCATCCAGCACAGCCGAAGAAAAGGCTCCTTGTAGGGCCAGGTTGATCGTTGCGGCTTGCGGAGGGAAGTCTGGTTGTAAAACTTCCCTGCGCTTTGAACACTCCATTGGCAAGAATCAAAGTGGAAATTACAGAAGCTTAAAAGGACCAAATGTGCTATGCCCTGCAGGAACAAGCAGAGGTCACTGTGTGAAGCAGGGGAAGGGAAGCTAAGCGTTTTTTGGTGGGGGGGGGGAGAAGTTCTGAAATTAGCAATGAAAAGGCTGCTTTCCAAGCTCCTGACTGGAATCTAACAAACCAAGTTGGGCTGCCAGGGTTGTAATCATACATGGACATTGCGGGTCACAGTACTTGTGTTGTTTTGCTATAGACTCCCTTCATGTGTTTTTGGATGTATTTTGAAATCCAAAGTTTAGCTGAGGTCAGCAGCTCCGTATTAATTCCGTAAGCAGCTCTGGTGGCTTCTGTGCAGAGGCCAAGCCCAGATATCTCCATGTGACTTAGATTTATCTCCAAAAGCTAGGCAGCAGGGTCATACCTAGTTAGGTTTGGCATGGTCCAGACCAGACTGAGATGTTGAAAGTGAATGAGTCCAGAGTCACTGTAGTATGAGTTGGGCGGGGAGAAATATGACAGTAAATAAAAAATAAATAAATAAAAGATTTCTATATGGCTGCTAGGGGACGCGGTGGAGCTGCGGGTTAAACCGCTGAGCTGCTGAGCTTGCCAACCGGAAGGTCGGCAGTTCGAATCTGCGTGACAGAGTGAGCTCCCGTGGCTAGTCCCAGCTCCTGCCAACCTAGCAGTTCGAAAACATGCAAATGTGAGTAGATTAATAGGTACTGCTTCGGCGGGCAGATAACGGCATTCCGTGTAGTCATGCCGGCCACATGACCACGGAGGAAGTGTCTACGGACAAACGTCGGCTCTTCGGCTTTGAAACAGAGATGAGCACCGCCCCCTAGAGTCAGACATGACTGGACTTCATGTCAAGGGAAACCTTTATCTTTACCTTTATATGGCTGCTAGAAAAAGTTTGTGAAGTCCTCAATGGTTGAGCTTGACTTGACCCTTACTGCACATCCACACGTTTACTTGTCACCATAAAAGCCACTGTAGCCCAGGATGGCCTCATCCAGAGCTGAAGGCCATCTATGACCTCTGCTGACTTGTGAAAAGGAAAGCATCCCAAAAAGTAGGTGGAGCCTGACAAATTAAAAGAGAGGCAAAAGCAACACTAGGTTTTATTTTCATTTTACCTGGATGGAAAATTAAATGAATTGAATATAGATAATATGATTCCTTCCCCTGCATTTCCTCACTGTCCCTTTGGGTCATACTCAAAATCACAACTGATTTTGATCGAGATACATGTGGGATGATCTGGGTTAATTCTGTTCTTATTGCTATTTCCACTGTTGTGTTACTCTATCATCCTTTTTTTTCCCCTGCCCTGTGCTGTTCTGGTTTTTTTCCTCTCTTCTTTTTCTGTTCCTTGTCTTCTCTCGTCTTTGATTCTATTTTTAATTCCTTGTTCTAACATTCCTGCAAAATGTAAATCTACCCAAAGTCACTCGGTGAATTGGGTAGCCATATGGGGTTCCACATCTGCTACTGAGACCTTTTCTTTCCAACCGGATACAGTTATCACCCATTAAAGACTGAATTATTCAGGGTTGGAGGTGGGTGCTCTGGTAGCTGAACATTGTCTCACTGGTATTCTATAGGATGTTCTGTAATGGGGGAGTGATGCATATAAAAACCAGGCAGAACTTTGATACGCACCATCGTGAACTCCATGCTGAATTGGTTAACCAAACTCCACAGATTTCCCTGCTCTACAACCATCATGGGATTGTTGAAGTATGGATTATTAGAGTAGGATTCTATTGTATTTGTTACACTGTGCCATGGTGAATCCCGCAGCAAGGGTTTATAATCTACCACGGACTTTTTTTATGTGTATTGACTCTGAGTGTTTTAACGTCTTCTATTTCCAGATGTTTTATTGTTTTACATTGCTTTCTACATGTCCTGCAAATGTTTTAATTGCCCTAAGCTGCCATGAATCAGAATGGTGACGTGCACATTTGATGAAGAAATCAACAAACTAAGCTGTTCTTCCCATCCCACCTGCCACGCCCAGCATGGGCATCTCTGTGTTCGGGCAGGGGTCTTTGAGCAAGAGAAGGTAAGAGACATCATGCACACCGGGACATACATCATCACACAAATGGCCTAAAATTTGTATGAGTCATGTGATGGCAAAAAGATACATTTGACATCATCATGGCTTCTACTCGTCAAGGGAACACAGGGGTGCACTGACACCACCGCCTTTACAAGCCCTTCCCTCTTGAGAAGTTTACGGATGTTTGCACTAAGTAGTTTTTCACAGCCAACCTTTGAAACAAGCTAGAGTGAGAAGGGGGGTTCCCCTTTCTTTCTTTCTTTCTTTCTCTCTCTCTCTCTCTTTCTTTCTTTCTCTTGGCCTTTCTATGTAGAGACCCTTGGCCCTAATACCTACAAAGAGTTATCCATTTGGCCTGACTAATCCAGTCTAAATGGAGACCCCCCCCAAGATGAAAGGATAGCCTTACAAGTGCAAACATTTCACCTTTAGAAAAGAGGAAAAACTAGTTTTGAAAATGGACAGCCTGCCTTCCAACCACAGACTAATTGATTCAGCAAAATTAACCAGAAGAAAGAGGCCCAGATTGAATTTCAGGGACCGGCTTTTGAAAAGACAAAAATTGCCCATTGGATCTTTGAAGGTGTCAGGGTGAAGATGAGCCCATCCGTTATCATTCCCAAAGAAAAACAAAGAAATTTTAAGCTTCTTTTTCAGCAGTTGTTCTGTTCCATAGACTTCCCCCCATATAAATTGGTAATTATATAGGATTCCCAGTATCTCCTGGATATTGACTACCAACCGCTATTTCATTTAACCAACTAATGTATTTGATGGCAATGAGAAAGGACATCTTTGGGCTACTTAAATATCTGTATGAAATTAGGGATGTGAGGCAGGAAAGAGAAATCTTTTGTTTATGAGAGGGGTTTGAAGAAAAGGGGGCATGGCTTTGCCAAGATGTCAGCACAAAAGAATGAAAGCCAACTTCTTGGATTGTCGTGTTCAGCCCTGGCCTAATCAAGTCAGATCAGAAATTAATGAGTGCTTAAAGGGGAGAGTAAAATCTCGGCGCTGCAGGGCAATTGTGAGTTATGCCGTTTTATTTCGCAAAAATGTAAAGCAATATCCTTTTTGGCTGCAGATAAAACAGGCAGATGAGCATTTTTCATCTTTTTACAATTTGATTTAATACCCCGCTGACTCGCTTAGTTTTTGTGGGTATGCAGAAGGGGATGGGTGTTGGGGACTTATCTGGAGCTGACAAATTGGAAATCATTTTGGGAGGTCAGTATCCTGGTTTGCTTTTACTGGGGACAAATTATTCAGGTTAAGAAAAAGGACCATGGTTTTATTCTGTTTAGAAAGCTGAGAAGGGAAAAGGTCTGTCCTGCAGACGTTGCTGGACTCCTATTGCCAGCCAGCCAGCCAGCCAGCCAGCCAAGTCAACAGCGAAGGTTGAGAATTGCACAAAATTTGTACAGCTGTCCCTTAACTGGGTTCCGTCAACACAGTTAACCAGGTCAGTTACAAACCCACCAGCTGTACTTACATAACATCTTGCCTTTGGTTCATTTTAACCTTGATTAATTCTTCTACATCTTAGAGCAGGGTTTCTCAACCAGGGTTCTGTGGCACCCTCGGGTTCTGCAAGAGGTCACGAGGGGTTCCCTGAGAGATCATGATTTATTTAAAACATTATTTCAAATTTGGGCAACTTCACATGAAAGAGGTAAGTTTCATTCTTTATTTGTAGTTTAAGAACAATATTAATGCATCCATCCAGGCCTACCCATGAAACAAATATAATCATTTTGTAACTTCTGGCCTATCTTTGAGCCTGAATGTGCAGGGGTTCCCCGAAGCCTGAAAAAGGCTGGCTTAGAGTGTTGTGTGAAGCCAGGCCATTTGGCTCATATGCTGTGCAAACACAGAAGGAGGTTCCATTCAGTATTGTGTAAATTAGCTATTGTCTTACCAGGCATCATAAGAAGGGTTGATTGGTTTGTGAACACAGCCCTCTTGTTTCATTCATCAAAGTTTTCAATTTAGCATCCTGTGGGATCTCATCTCACTTCCCTCCGGTCTGTGGGGTTGCCTTGGGTAATTCTCTTGCAAAAGAAAAACATGGTCACCCTCCACTAACACCATTTACCTAAAAATACCAGAGTATATAATCGTGTGTGTGAATGTGTGTGGCAACATTGAACGTGCATCTGTCTCAAAAGTGAAAGCCCAGTGAGTTTTAAGACACCATCTGTTTCAAGAAAACCTTTTATTATTTTATTTTATTAATTAAATTTATATCACCCCCCATCTCCCCCAATGGGGGACTCTGGGCGGTTTACAATAAATAGCATTAAAACATAGCCAGATAAAAATTACATTAAAATATACATAAAAGCAAACATGAAATCCAAGTGGAGATGGATCACTAAGGGGTACTGTGGTGCCAGCCATCCCCAGGTGGAGCTATCTCTCTCCCCATCCCAAGCAAGGCGGCAGAACCAGGTCGTAAGTTTCTTCCGGAAGTCCGAGAGCGAGGAAATCTGTCTCAACTCCGGGGGCAAGATATTCCAAAGGGCGGGCGCCACTGCAGAGAAGGCTCGCCTCCTGGACACCGCTAGATGAAATTCCTCTGCTGATGGGGTCCGTAGCATGCCCTCCCTGCCTGACCGGGTGGGATGGGTCGATGTTATGGGGACGAGACAGTCCCTCGGGTACCCTGGTCCCATGCCATGTAGGGCTTTAAAGGTCATAACCAACAACTTGAATTGGACCTGGAAGCAAACTGGTACCCAGTGCAGCTCGCCTAACAGTGGTGTCACATGGGCTGATTTTACAGCCCCAATAACTGTCCGCGCAGCCGCATTCTGGACCAGCTGAAGCTTCCGAATACTTTTCAAGTGTAGCCCATGTAGAGCGCATTGCAGTAGTCTATATGGGAGATGACAAGGGCATGAGTGACTGTTCGGAGGGCATCTCAGTCCAGGAATGGGCATAGCTGGCGTACCACCCGAAGATGTGCAAAGGCCCTCCTGGCCGTGACTGCCACCTGCTCTTCAAGCAGCAGTCGCGAGTCCAGGAGGACCCCCAGGTTCCGCACTGGTTCCGAATGGGGCAGTGCCACCCATCCAGAACCAAAGATGACAACTTCCTGGAACCCGAGGAGCCATCAATCCACAGCCACTCTGTCTTACCAGGGTTCAGTGGAAGCCTGTTGTTCCCCATCCAGGCCCCCACAGCCCCCAGGCACCTGGAAAGGGTGGAGACTGCAGCACTTACTTCACCCAGGATGGAGATATGTAACTGGGTATCATCAGCATATTGATGATACCTCATCCCATGGTGACGGATGATCTCACCCAGCGGTTTCATGTAGATGTTAAATAGGAGAGGAGAGAGTACCAAACCCTGCGGCACCCCACAAAGGAGGGGTCGAGGGCCGGATCTCTCCTCTCCTATCACCACCGATTGGGATCGGCCCTGGAGGAAGGAGGTGAACCAGCGCAAAACTACCCCGCCCACCCCCAACCCCCTGAGCCGCCCCAGAAGGATACCATGGTCGACAGCATCGAAAGCCGCTGAGAGGCCCAAGAGAGCCAGGATGGATGCACCCCCCAATCCTTCCCATTTCCCCCCCAAGTCTGTCGCCCCAACAGGTTCAGTCTGTTGCGAAGCTGCCATTGTGGGGCGCCATCTGGCCCACTGAGATGTGTCCGGGGGCCACCGGGGGAGCACAGGGGGCTACCAGGATTCCGCCGGGGTCCTCCAGGGTCCACGGGAGGGCTGTTCGCACCCTCCCAGGTACGCTGCTGCTGCCGCCGCTGCCAAAAACCTCTGCTGCCCACCTTTCGCCGCTTCATTCGGGGGGAGGAATCCAATTGTCTCCAGGTCCACCCCGATTAAGCCAGGGGACCGACCAATCCACCCCACAGCCACCTCAGCTGACCTGAGAGCCAAGCCAGAGGCAGGACTTGCAGAGGCTCGCGGAGACTAGAAAACGGGTTCAGGGTCTTTCTCGCAGCATCTTTCTCACAGTGGCCGCCATCTTGGATTCACCGCCATTTATGACTTATGATGAAGAGGCCATTTTAGCCATTTTCTTGATCCATACTTGGGCTCAAAACTGTAGCAAGGGGTGAACTGAAACCTTTTTAAACTTCCAAAAAAAAAAACATGAAAGAGAGAGGAAAAAAACCCTCTGCTGGAACATTTGCTCAGCTTTTTATCATTTGAGGAAACATCGTCCTCTTGATTTATTCAACCTGATCTCATAAGCCAAGGCTGGCACTCAAGCCAACCTCACAAAACTTCAAAAATGGTTTGCATAACAACATCTGTGTCAAACTGTCCCTCAGTTAACGGAAAGACCAAACTGCCAAGTGAAATCAAATCAGAAGTTCAACATAACTATCAAGTGCTAAATATATCAACACAGCTGAAAAGCCTTAGTGACGGGTAGATTTTTTGTTGTTTTCCCCACTGTACCATTCAGAACATTTTCAGCTTAAAGTATCCTTCAGCATGTGAAGTTCGTTGCTAGAGAACACAGCCCTCTTGTTTCATTCATCAAAGTTTTCAATTTAACATCCTGTGGGATCTCATCTCACCTCCCTCTACACAAAGCGTGAGGATGACAAATTGTGTGATGGTGTGGTGTTCTCTACTGTCTACTTATGGATTTTTCTATGCAGCAATTTTTAAATGGAGACTGATAGATGGACAGAGAATGGACAGACAGACAGACAAGCAGTTGGATAGACAGATAGGGAGACAGAAAGATGGATGGTGACCTGACCCCCTTTATATGATTTCTTTCTGATATTCTGGATATCTGTTGGGCCATGTAGCTCAGTGTTTATAGCGGGACATATAACACAAGCTAGAACAGGCCAGGTAAATTTCTGGAAACTGACTTCATGAAATAAACTAACTTGGCTAGTGTTAACCTTAGTTAACCAGGGCTTTGTTTTGTTTTGTATTTGGTGCCTTTGCTTGTACAAACCCAGGCGTTCAATTAGCTGATGGCTTAGTGTATTGTTCAAATCCAGGAAATGGGTCAGTTCAGTGTTCAGGTTAAGGAAGTTGACTGAATTGATTCGGCGGTGACTTAAGAAGACTTAAGAAGGTGGTGACTTAAGAAGGCTTCCCAAGGCTTCATTTGGTAGGAGTGAGTGAGTCAGCCAAGATGCATTTGGGATTTCTGCTTCCATGTTCTGGTTCAATTTGATTTGAAGCCTTGGCTGAAGTTGACTTGGATTTGGCATTTGTCATAAATTGGACCTGTCTGATGCTTGGGTTTGATCTGAGCAAAATGGATATCCATACAGGCAAAAGTCCATGAAGTCTTCAAAGTGATCAAAAGGTCCCCAATCTAATTTAACACATCAGATCAATTTGACACATTAGTCTGAAGATTTGTTTTGAAGAAGGGAGGTGAACAAGTTGCAGTGAATCTTCAAATCACAGCTTATCACCTTAGATGTAGAGGGTCAAATTGGGGATTTTTAAATGGTAGAATCTATGTCATTACTAAGCTATGATCCTTGTTCAAAAAGCAAATGAAATTCTGGTCCTCATGGCTCTGAATGAAGGATCCAGGCAGTGGAAATCAGCCACTGGCCAGGTTTTTGTACAGTTTCTATGAAGTCTGTCAGTTGACCTATTTTCTGGATACTTCAAATTCAAGGCCTTGTGCTCATGATAGTGGGGCTGACCAACAGATAGAGCCTTTGGCACTAACAAGTTGCATCCATAGGTCATCCATAAACCATAAATCCATAAGCTTCTTCCATGCTACTGCCAAAGAAACTACATGTATGAGTCCATGATATGGCCAGGAATCAAACTTACCGTGGAGACTTTACTATTTAAAGTTGCCTTAAATAGTTTCTTGGAACGAAAAATGGAAAGCAAACGATTTCATCAAATTGAATGAGAACAAGCAGGAATAAATATGTGCCATATTTTTCTACACCACACTAGTTTAAACCTTTTTCCTAGCACTGACGATCTGTTCTTTAGATGATCTTTTTGAGGACATAAGGTACACCTTTTCATGCAAATATATATAAGCCATGAGGTTTTCCCATATTTATCCTGGCTCTAGTGTCTTTAATTTTATTTCTAAAAATGATGTTCAGTTTAGGTTGTGGGCTGGAATGTTATTATACTGTGACCAGATATATCTGCAGGCCTTTGATCTCAGTAAAATTTGACAGCTCTCAGGGAGCCAAGAAAAATCCACTCTCCAGTCTGTATTCCTCCAAAATATCTATCTATCTTTCTATCATCACATCACATTATTAAATGGCTTAAAACCATCATCAGTTTCTTAAAACCCTAGCAGGTGCACCATTGGAGTTGGAAGAGTTAAAGGAGAGGCTTAAATAAAAACTATTGATTTCTTGACTTCAACTAATTACCACGCTTTTATTCTAGACCAAGGGTGTGGGGGTATGTGTATGCAAGTGAGTACTCTCACAAATACTCGAAAATTCATCTAGACCACAAGTTGCCTTCAAGGTGAAAAAGTGTGGCCCAGGAAGACCTATCAGAGTGTGTAGGTCTAATATACTTTATCTCTATCTCTCTCTCTATCTCTCAGCCCCTACCTCTCTATCTCTATCTCTATCATCTCCTCTCTCTCTCTTGAAGGATTTGGATATTTGTAAAGGTCCAAACAGGGTTAAGGTAACCTTAAGCTTGTAGATACTTGAGAAATCTGTTGCCCCCATTGAAACTCCTGATACCCTCTCTTAGAACAGGCTATCTATCTCTGATGGATTAGCACTATAGCTGAACTCAGCCGTTATCCATGGAGCCACGTTCTGTTCCAGAATTCTAAAGCAACTTAGGAATGTCAGGAATCAAAGCAACCAGTCCCCCTTCCTGTTCCAAAGGATTGTTAGAGTTTTATTCTCGTAGGTTATGTCCTATAACCACCAATGTTGGGGTTCTCCATGCTTGCTCCCATAGCTTGCTCAGCATCTTTTGGCAACCTAGAACATCTGCACTAAGCCCTGAAAGAGCAGGTCTGGTAGCACTGAAGCATTCCAGAAAATGGTGTGATCCATTTCAATTACGGAATCCTGCTTGGATTCACCAGCTTAGCCAGCATGATTGTCCTGGGCATCTCATAAGCCCCGGGTCTCTCACCATTTTTGGCAAAACATGGTTCCCTCCCCCCCACCCCCACTTAAACTATGAACTAATACCCAAAGGTTGACTTCAATAAGGCAGTCTCTGCAGATCCACCACCAACGTCCTAAACATAATTCTTAACAAATCCCACAAAAGAACCTCGTACCATGATACTCCAGCCTGAACTGCAGTTGGAATCTGAGATGATCCAATCACCCTGTTCTCATGTCAACAGCTGCTCGAATGGAAAACGCCACCCTTTGTCACTGCTGTCCACAATGCCCCAAGATAGTGTCTGATAGCAGAGGTGATCAACAGGACTTTGAAGAAATGAGTCAACTGGGTTGATTTCATCCAGCATGCATCCTCCTAATATCCAAGGGGAATCAGGCTTAAAGCTGTGGGTTTGTTTGGGGACAGGCCACATGCATAGCAAGATAAGGCTCATGACTCAACTTGGATGACTCATTCTGGACCAAGAAATTTAGGCAGGATGAAAGGATATGGGATAAATACTCATTTCCTTCATCTGGCTATTCATTAATTCTCTGAGGAGAGAAAAATTAACTAATTGTCCATTTCAGGTGCATTTTTCTATCCTGAGTTAAAAGAGAGACAAAGAAAGGAAAGAGAGATTGTAAAGATCTAATTTAAGAATGGCATTGTACTTCTTCAGTCTTTGTAGACAAGTTTGGGCAAAGCAGAGCCTATGGTCACTGAAGTACCATGAACATATCCTTTGGTACCTGCTACTGTTCTACTTTAGCTGAGCGTGTTCTTTTTAAATTAATTTTGCATTGCAAGAGGCCTCATGGATATTCTCAGCAGACAAAAATGGCAAACAAGACTCATTACCAGGCTAGATAATCTTGTTTGCCATTTTTGTGTGCCAAGAACATCCGTGAGGCCACTTGTAATGCAGAAATAACACCTGCAGGAAACTATCCAAGTTCAGAAAACTCCAAAAGCTCAAAACTTCAACCCTGAACTACATATATTATATACTACTAAAATTAACATCCAGAGCTCTCCAGACCAGGGTTTCTCCACCAGGGTTCTGTGGCACCCTCGGGTTCCACAAGAGGTCACTAGGGGTTCCCTGGGAGATCACAATTTATTTAAAAAATTATTTCCAGTTTGGGCAACTTCACATGAAAGAGGCAAGTTTCATTATTTCCAGTTTAAGAACACTGTGAATGCATCTAGACAGGCCTACCCATGAAACGAATATAAGAATTTTGTAACTTCTGGCCTATCTTTGAGCCTGAATGGGCAGGGGTTCCCCGAGGCCTGAGAAATATTTCAAGGGTTCCTCCAGGGTCAGAAGCTTGAGAAAGGCTGATCTAGTCTGAGAGTGCAAGCAAATAAAACATAAAGAAGGTGGACCATTGATAGCAACCACTCAAGGGCAAGAGAAGGGGCTGAAGTGAAGTGGTGCTGCTATTTCCATCCAGGAACTAAAAGCACCAGAACCGTTCACTCCCTTACCCCAGATACGGCCCCAAAGCATTCAGATTGCACAAGTCCAGTTATGTTTGGCACAACCCTACATCACACAGGCCTACACACTCATCTGCAGCGGACAATCTCAGGGTATAATGCAGGAGGAGCAGAAGAGGAAAGAAAAACAGGTGGAGAGAAGGGGAGGGATGTGTGGTGTTATGGCAGCCATGTTGTGTCAATTGCTAAGAGAACCAAAGAGAAGGGTGTTGTTTTTCCTACTGTCTCTTTATTCTGCAATTACTTTTGCCACAACCTACATAAAAGAGGGTGACTTCAGAAGCAGATAGCTGTCCAGATGTGTTCTGTCCCTGTAATGTCTGGCAGGGCTTAAATGAACTAATGAAGGGAAGTGTTGAGTAGCAGAAGACTAACAATGTTTTAGCATCTGGGAAAGGTCTCCACAGCTTTAAAGGAACACTGGCTGCTTTTCAGCCAGTCTGAAAAGAAAGGGGAGGATTGGAAGGAGAGGGGAAGCCTCTTTAGATGAAAAAGTAAATAAATAGAATGTGGCAACAGGCTGTAAGAGGGATGATGGCCTTGACAAGGAGGAGGATCTCTCTGTGAATTCAAAAAATAAAATAAAATAAAATATAAAGAGAGAATATTGCTAATGATCTGGTTTTATCCTAACAAACAGCAACATGGTAAATTTTGACTTTGAATGAGCAAGAAATATCCACAAGGAGTTAAAATCCACTCAGGACATCTTTTAATTCATTTACGGAGTTCATCCAATCTGGATCTCTTTTTATTTACAACTAGACAACCCTGTGACCGGTTGGGTCATCCTTTGAGAGAAAGGTAGTGCAGTCTGATGTGACCAGAATGAGCATTAAATTTTAGGCTGGCCATATTTTTTTGTACCTCGATGCTGGATGGTTCTGTGATCATGTAAGAAGAGTATAGATCATAAACAGAAAATAATGGTGGCAAAGGAACCAAAATAAATAGTGGCAAAGGAACTTCAAGAATAAGTCAATGTTTCCTCACCTAAACAGAGAAACAGAACGACTACAAGTGGGCAAGCTTTTTTCCCCATGTAATTGTGCCTTTGTGGGTCCAATGAGAAAAGACATCTGAACTCTAGGCCTCAATGTGCAAACTCTTTCCTCAAACCAGCCTTTGTGTAGGAGCAGGCTGTGCAGAAATCCTTGTAATCATTTAACGTGCCAGAGCACCAACAAGAACAACAAAGCATAAAGCTAAGTGGTAATGTGTTTGACCCTTCCTGGAAAGATCACTAACCAATTCTCTTCCAAACAGCTCAGGAGATTAGTTGGACTGTATTAGTATGCATCTGTGTGTTCAGGCTGTAAAATTTAATGAGCAAGAAGACCTATAGAGAAGAATTTGGCAGACTTAACTCTGGTGACCTGCTCTTGAAGTCACTTGAATCCTCCTTAAATTCCACTCTAGTATTCCATGGAGGCTGAAAGATAATACCATTGCGATCCCAACCTGGCCCAAGACACCTCTGCACCTTCTCTACTTTGTTGTTGTTGTTATGATGATGATGATGATGATCAGGCACATTTGGGATGTGGATGGCGTTTTGTGAGCAGTCTCATAAAATAGGCATGGGAAGATGGCATCCACAAAACAGCTGCCTTAGAAAAGCATGACAGCCAACAGCTAGAAAACAAACAGGGCAGGTATGCACCCATTCACACAAAGCATTTGTTTCTACACTCTTTTGCCACTTTTATTGTCTAATGATGTCCATGGGATGTCCATTGAAGAAGCAACATAGGAAGAGTATTGACACCTTTGAACTTTGGTGTTGGAGAAGACTCCTGAGAATACCATGGACAGCCAAGAAAATTGAACAAATCAACCCAGAGTTCTCACAAATGACCAGGCTCAAATTATCCTAGCTCAGATACTTTATGCCAAGACCCAGCTCTCTGGACAAGGCTCTAATCCTGGAAAGGTGGAAGGAAAGAGAAGAAGAGGACAACCAGAAGCAAGGTGCAGAGCCTCAGTTACAGTGGTGGTGGGGGAAGAGCTGAAGGACCAGGTTGGGGACAGATCGTCATGGAGAAAATCTATCTAGGTGGTCACTAGGAGTCAAAAATGACTTGATGGCACATAATCAATCAATGTCCATGGGTGGAGCCCATTCTGGAAATGAAGATAATAGCTGGAGCTGGCTACCTTTGCATTACTATTTTGAATTAAAAGACTCTTTCAAATAAAATAATATAGAATGAAATGAAGGGAGACAAGGAGCTTGAGGGATATCAGGAGAGATGTCCACAGATGCCATATTGTCTATTCCTTCCTGTCTGCTCAGTCTTAATTCTATTTTAATTCTGCAACTTGAAAAAAAGACCTATATCAAAATCAGCATTCAAATGCTCTTAAAACCCACATTTCTAAGCACCTTTTCTTATGGAATGAATATTCTCAAGTGGATTTGGGTAGGTTTCTGACAATTACATCAGACGTTTTGGAGATGTGTGAAAGCCAGTAGATAGCTTTGAAGACTGAGTCAGAGTTACTTGTATTGAGATTTCATTCTCGAGCATAACATCCTTGTAGGAAAGGGAACTTCTTTGATATCATGTTGTATCATTACACTCATGTGACTTGTACTTACTCTTTCAACAACTCTGCCTATGGCTTTGGCCTCCAACCTTAATAAGTCTCTCTGCCTAGTTGACTAGTTCAGGAAGAACTGCAAAGATCAGCTTTCATTTAGTGAAGTTCACCAGCTTTTAGAGAGCAGTCCTTCTTTGTGCAATGAGCACAATGATACCATTTGCAACATGTCATTTACACCATGGCATTCTAACTCAAGTAATGTCATCATGACTTCTGCTGGTTTGTGCCTCTGATTTGTGGCTCTTTCTGACTTGGAGTAAGCTTTGTAGAAGATTCAAATTAGAGCAGAATGATACATTCTGGCTTCAACATTTTTTAAAAATGGCATTCTTATCACTGTAGTTATTGTTATTGTCACTATGCACAGGCAGTCTCACTCACTGCTTGCTCTGGAATTTCACAACCTCACAGAAGATTCAAGTCAAGGTCTCCATTTTGCTCCTCTGAGATCAGATCAAGTCTGATTGCCACAGATGCTTCGGAAGGTGTTCTCCAAGGACTGCCATCATTTCCATCACTTATGGGACAGAAAGAAATAACTGGAGCAGTCTGTCTGCTGTTGGATTGCATTGCTATACGTTATCTTGCCCGGACACATTATTCACTTGACACAGTGATTTCAGATGTTGATATATGGTGGGCAGCACAGACATCTGCTGCAAATACACCATGGTGAGCTCATGAAGAGAGTCTTCAGTAGGAGGCAGATTTTTCTTCTCTGTTTCAAGCCATGGGCAAAATAACCATAGTAACAGTAATAATAAAAACAGTCATTTCTAACAGTCACTTCATATGAATTCTTCACACTGAAATAAGCACCCCTTCAGAATTTTGCATGGCTTTGCCATCCAGTCAACAAAAGGCAAACAGTAACTTAGTAACAGTAACTTTTTGACATTGTTTAAGTACAACATCCTATTTCTTTCTCTCACTTGATTTCTCTGGGTCTTCACCTGAAATATCCCATTTTAAAAAGAATCTGATTCGGAGCTCGGCTCCCAAGTTGGAGCTTCGTTAGTCCTGACGGAGATTAAAAGGGACTGAACTTGTGTTTGGTGATACTGTGACACTGGTCCAGATGTTCCACCAACAGAAAAAAAAAAAAAGTCATGTTGATTCATCTGAGCTATGGGGCAAAACCTGCATTTCCCAAACAATTTGAGTGCCCATGACTAAAACTGAAACGGAGCTTGAAATAACTGCAGCAGAACAAGACATGATCCTGGATTGCCACTGGAGAAAACAGAGCTAGTAAGAAAGCCAAATGTTTATTTTATAGCATATGGGTTTTTCTCCATTTCTCCAAAACAAGAAGTTCTCCAGTGGTTTCTTGGAGGCAGTGACAGGAGCATTGCTGCTGGGGGAAAAAAAAACCTGGGAGGATTCACTCCTGAGGTCTTCTTCTGGGATTGAACTGAAGTATGAGAATCCAAAGAGTTGCAGAAATCCAAGTTGGTCAGAGGCAAGACATTCAGACACACCTTTCTACCATCCCATCCCAACTCTGCATTGCACCCAGTAGAATTTCTCCAAGGTTCTCCTCTCCCTGGAAGAAATTTCTAAGCAAATCCTCTTTCATCAAGTTGAAGGAAAAAATTGTGAGGAAACATGCAAGAAATGTTCTCTGATAGGCACTTAAGGAGCTAGTTTCAGATCACAGACATCAATTACGTGCAACCAATGATGTCAGCAGGAAAGTTTGCTGGATCAAAAGGGAAGAGGAGAAGTGAGTTGGTAAAGATCAAGAATGAAAAATGAAAATTCCAGATTCATCTCTCTCTCTCACACACACACACACGCACACACACACACGTTCAGTGTCTTTTCTCTTTTTTTCCTCTTACCTGGGCAGAAACTGTATCCAATGCATCACCAGACGGCAACTTGGAATGCAATTCAATGATGAAAAGTCTTCCTTGCATTTTGGGAAAGACACCCCAAGCTTCTCAATTGGGAGAGTTAAGTTCTTCATTTATTTTTTAGCCCATTTCTGCACTTTTTCCATTTTTTAAAAATCGTGCAGGGACGCCTGTGCTTTATCCTAGAAATCCTAGAAATTTTACCCTGAGATAAATGATTGAGTTATCAAAATATTGCTACAAATGAGAACATAGGTGGATCATACCTCCTTTTCTAGCACTTCAATCATATCTACACGGATACACACAGACATGTGTGGTGCGTGAATATATGAGATCTTGCAGTGCTTTACACACTTTGATGTTCTAGGTAAAGAACTATTACAGAAAAACAACTTTTTGCATTTCTCTCATTCTTGTGCGTGATCTACGATCCAAGGTAGTAATTATATCTGAATCTGACCTGGCTAGAAATACATCCTTGTGAGCCCAATTCAGGATAGCAATTTTAATTGTAGGCAAACCTGCAATTGGGAATTGTAGTTTGGGAATGAGTCATTATTTGCAGTTCACACTTTCTGAATTTTACATCCCCTAACCTTAGCCTAAAGCTTATAAAAGGATATGTTTTGCAGAAAATGCATTCAAATAGAAGAGACCGTCTGCAGCCCAGGGTTGAACTGTGGAGTCCTTGGTGCTCTCTGAGCTTGGTGGTTGGCTTGCAGATGTTTCATTACCCAACTAGGGAACATCTGGTGATGTTCCCTAGTTAGATAATGAAATGTCTGCAAGTAAACAGCCAAGCTCAGAAAGCACCAAGAACTCCACAATTTATTCAAATTGTGTATTTCAAAATGAACATAAATGCAATCACAGTTTTTTAAATGTAGAAATGGGAAGGGAACAGAGTTCTGAACAATGTTTTAAAAACAGATTGAAAACAGGCAGATCCATTGTCCCTACATTCAAGAGCAGATCTGGCAAAGCACCTGAATAAAACCAAAATAGGCCTCCAAATCAGCACGGTTACCCTATTGTACAGCAAAACCTTTTTTTTTAAAGAATAGAAAGTTACACCGCGCATACACACGCATACACACACACACAGTGGCAGATACTTCTTCAGAAGCTAAAGCTTATGAAACATTAACAGATGTTGTTCTTGACTGGCATTTTAGATGTTTTTATGCCCCTCCACCCAACTTCTAGAATCCTTTTTGCTAATTGCTAACTTGGCAGTGGGATACATCACCTCCCAGCATAAGGAAGTTAAAAGGGAAAAGGACAAAGAAAATAGCATGACACTGCAGGTTTTATTAGCACCTGAAATTATTTGTGGTTTCACTCCGATCCAGCCTCGGAAAACAGCTTCCTGGTCTTCAGTTAGAATTCCAGGCCTTTCAGAATTGAAGGCTGAGGTCATACCAGTTTTAACGATCTCTTTTTTAAAAGACAGTGGCTTCTAAACTGCTTTCAACCATCTGCAGGTAGCTTCCCTTATAAATACATCCAGGGCAGTTAGAAATAACCCATCCCTGGGAAACTGTCAAGGATCTAGCAATTGTGTCTGTCTTGAGCAGCTGGCCGTCCAGGCAGAATGCTTAAGAAGTTACAAGACAGCAGTCGTCATCTTAAATGCAGACCTTTAGGAAATTCTGCTAACCTTGCAACTGATAGGAGCAGCTATTAAGCAAGAGGAGGGCACAGTATACCAAAACACAATATGCAAATTGTCAAAAAACTAGGCTAATTGAGATTTATTTTTGGCACACCAGCATTTGCTGCAATTCAGCGTAGCACAGCTATATCAAACTGATGGGTGATAGATGTTCCTCCTCGATGGGATTGAATTTCTGCAATGACTTCTGTCTTTCGGATTGTTAGCCTTTTGAGGTAGTCCAGACAAGAAGCACAAACTATGAGTACTAACTCTATCTTTATTTTAATGTTACAGTAAGAGAATCTTGCAAGTCTGAAAGTATTTCTCCCCTCCTGTCCTCTTGCTGTCTGGGAAACTAGGAAGGGTCCCTTCTGAAATGTTTCCCATATCCTCCCTCCTTCTGGGGGCTGAGATACCTTTTACATGGCAGTTGTCCAGTACCCAGATCTTCTTCCTGTCTCCCAAGGTCATTCCCACAGACCATTACATGGGTTCAGGCATAACAGAAATAAAGGCTGGTTTTGACAAATGCCCATATCAGAGGTCTCGTGTGGTCACAATGCCATTTGAGGCTGCATCAATAGAAGAATCCTTTCCAAATGGCAGGAAGTAGTACATTCATGATATGTTGCATTGGCCAGGCTGCTGCGTGAATCCTGCATCCAGTTTTGGCCACCTCACTCTAGTTAAAATTCAGACGAATCCGAGCAAATGCAAAGAAGATCACTGTTGGTAAGTGGGAGCTAGAAAGTTAAGTTCTGCAAGGAGGCTCCATGGCAGCTGGCTGTGATTACCTTTGAGAAAAGATTATAGAGGTGGGCTATTTAGATAGTCAGTTGGCTATCTATCAAAATTGTGTGCTGACAGATCCTCTAGACCAGTGTTTCTCAACCTCAGCAAACTTAAGATGTATGGACTTCAACTTCCAGAATTCTGACAGTTGAAATCCACACATCTTAAAGTTGCCGAAGTTGACAAACTCTGGTTTAGACTCATGGCAGCTTGCAATAACACATTAAAATACAATAAATTTTTACACAATAAATTAGGTTGATGCAATCCAATAATATAACTGCAAATAATAAAAAAAGAATATCCTAGTAAAGATGGCAAATAGTCATTTCCTAAAGGCACCCTATAAGTTCATTCTCTTAAAGCTTCCAGAAGGTAAACATGGAAGGGACCAGGGAAATTCAGAGGAAGTTCCATAATGTGGGAACCATGATGGAAAAACACTTTCTCCCTCACCTCATAGACATGGAGCATCATGAGTAGCTTCTCCCAGGGAGACCTCCTTGGATAGGTTGAATCCAGATGGAGTAGGTGGTCCTGGGAGTACTTTGGTGCTAAGTCAGTAGGGTTTTATAAGCTCAAACTAGGATTTTGAACGCACCTGGAAACCTCTGGACTATCAGTGCAGTCCCTGAAAAAGAGGTATAATATGAGCATAGTTACAAGCAACAGTCAGCAAGCAGATTATTGCATTTTGGACCATCTGCCATTCTCATGTGGTCTTCAAAGGTAGCACCATAGTCTAACGGCATGGTGATAAGAGCGTGAGACATGGTGTGTCCTTCCACACTTGATACACCACCAAGAACTGGGCACAGGGCCTCCTGACCAGGCCTTCCCTGGGCTCTTTCAACAGGAGCCATGAGCCCAGGAGGACCCCAATTTGGTGTGATAGCACTTTCTAAGATCTGAAAGGGAGTCATAGAAAAAGGTCAAGATCTGCCCTCTATCATCCCAGAACACAGGGCCTAGAAAAATGTCCTTAAGCTACATATCTGAACTGTTGGCTTGGATAAACAGAAAAGTTATGAGGAACTCAGCTAGGGACCTGCTTCTCTGTTGCCATCTTAATTCCACCTCCTCTTAAATTACAGGAAAGCAAATTTCAGCTGAATGTTAGGAAGCACTTGCTGGACATTAAGATGGATGAGTAGAATGGTCCCTTTCTCCAGATGTATTCAAGGAGAAGACATACAGCCATATGCTATAGTTTGGATTCCAGCAGAAGGTGGGACCCATGGCCTAAATGATCCCTTCCCACTCTATGTCATGTTTGCTGCATTACCTGCCTTTTCCATCTGGACATGGTAAATGTGAGGTCTCGTTGCCCCAAATTCCTACTTATCCAGAGTCTTCTTATCTAATCTGACCAAGGTTCAGATGGCCATGGCTACTGGTGCCACCAAGTATGGCAACAGAATTATGACGGTGGCAACTTAAGTTGCCCACTCCCAATGATAGCAATGAGGTCATCATCAATGAGGGTCAATAGTCATTGGCCACACCTCACTGCACTGCACTTCATCTCTGCGTTGCCATGGTGACTGAACCTCCACCTTTGGAATCCTTAGTTCTCCCCACTCTTCTTGCACTGCAGGACAAGACACAGCTAAACCCTCGGGAAATGAAAGTCTACAGGGGACATTGTAGACTTTCATTGTAGACTTTCATTGTAGACTTTCATTGTAGACAATTTTAGATTAGCTGTGAGGCCCCCTTCCTTTTAGATGCCATCTCCCCGTAGCAAGAATGCTGAACGGAAAAGATCTCAGGCACCACGCAGCAACAGCAAAGAGAAAGACCTAGGTTTATTGGCTGGAAAAGATTTTTTTTAATGGGCAAATAGAACCGGAGGAATAGCACTTAATTCCTGATTTTTTTTTTCCATGTGTAATGAAGAAGATGTTGGCAGGCCAGGGGTTCTTAACAGCTGAGTATATCTCTAGGCACATCCACTTTCAATTAGACATTTTCCAATCACAGGCCCATACAAGTAAGCAAACCATGCTCCAAGCAGATCCAGGTTTTGGCACCTTTCCTGAAAAATGGTATAATCAAGGATGATTTAATTTACATGATTTGCTTGGGCGAACAAGATCCGAAAAGAAGAAGAATAAGGGAGGGTGGGGAAGTAACAAGGTCTCTCCATGTTCCAGGATCTGAAAGATCACACCTTCAAAGGACATCTTCGCTTTTTTCTTTGACCTAACTTCACTGTGTTCATTACCTTATACTATTGACATCCTGTAAAGTTATTGTTAGAGTTGGTTGGTGAAATGGACAGATCTTGCTGGGGTAGATAAATTAACTTCTTTGATTAGAGAAAAGATGATGCCCACTTTCATTTTCTGACCTGCCTTGCTGTTACTAACCCAGCACATTTGATTTCTCTCACTAGGCCTGAAGAAACATTTGCCAGCATCACCCTTCCATAAACAGAAAATTCTGCTGTGCCCTAAGGCTAAGGATGTGGTCCAGCAATAAACAAAAAATATAGACACACACACGCATATCCCCAAAGAAAAATGTTTATTTTCACAGTAAGAGAATGCAAAAGAGAAAATCTGCAAAGGTATTAAAATTAAGAAATTTACTACATTAAGGCTGCCAGATCTGAGCTGCAGACCTCCAGACAACCACCAGAGGGCAGGAAGCAGACACAGAACATATATTCTTTGGTGCCCTCTAGTGGCCAAATGGAGGTTTGCAGTCCCGCAGTAGTCCTTCTATGCCTACAAGACAGGCCTTAAAACTAATCTTTTGGTGGCCAAGGGCTAGCCTTTGGAGAGCTGAGGAGATGTCCGATGTACAAGGGCTTGTTTTGTTTTCTTTCAAAGGTCTTAAGACTATCTTTGGATTCAGTTTTGGGGTGTTTCCTGGCTCAAAATGGTGGGCCACCAGCTGGTCAACTGCAGGAAATGTTCCAGAGTTCAATGCAACTGTTAGAAAGAGGTCTGAAGGGGTGTGAAAAAGGGAGCAAGGGATGTTGGTCACCCCTATCCCAACTTGCAAAGATAATCTGCTTTGCTAGGATCAAACTGGAGAAGCTTCTCCAAAGCTTTGCACCACTTCCTGATCCACACTCAGCTTCCCCCAGCTTCAACACCGGCATATTATTTAGATAACCTGCAGTTTTCTCCTCACATAGCAATTTCCACCTCCCACTCCATCAACAAAGAGAAATGTTTCCTCCCAAGGTTTCTGAGAACGAGGAAGCTGAACAGCAGGAGTGAGAAAGTATAAATGAGAGCTATTTTCAGGGCAAAATTTGACGGACAGGAAAAGACAATGAAAGTTTTGATAACGTTCAGGCTCCCCAAGAGGTGTGTGGAAAGGAACAGGTGGGGAGGCTAGAAGAGGCATGTTTTCAGATAAATCTGATACTTCAAGAGGAGGAAAAGAATGAAAAATACCTTAACTCTGGGAAACTCCAGTCATTTATTTTCCAGCCTACAACTGAAGAGGTCAATACAGATGTTTGGTTTTGAGCACCATGAGCTGTGAGCTAGCTTGTTTAACGTTTCTGCTGCCTACTGAAAAAGATGGGCTTTTTTCTTGGAATTAATGATTCTTATCCACTTGCTCACTTTAAAATAATACCTGATTTTTCCCCACTCCTCTTACAAATGAGACAGAAGTTTCCAAGTTTGCAGGCCTATGCATTTGGCTCTTCTCTACTCCGAGAGAAAAATAGCATCTTTGGAATCACCATGTCTGGGTTCTCATAGGCTATCATCCCACCCACGCACCTCCGCAGTGCTTCTGATTTGAACAACGTTAGTATTTCCTTTCTTGAGGCTAAGCTACCCACATTCTGCTTCTTCGCTGTGGTGGCAATGAAATAATGGTGTCCTTTCACGTCGTTCTCTGTGCTTTAAGAACTACAACATGAGAATGCAGTGGTGCTTCTCCTGTCTCCTTCACCAACATAATACCCTATTTGTCGAATTTCCACCCAGTTCTGGGTCTTTCAAGCACAAGTGTATGCTGGCTTTGATTTCCAAACTTAAAGAAGGCTTGGTTCTTCTTAATATAAAAACTAGTGACACAGACCTCCACCACAATCTCTAGAGACATCAGTGTAGAGCAATGTTGCTCAACCTCAGCAACTTTAAGATGCATGGACTTCAACTCCTAGGATTCCCCGGCCAGCATGCTCAGAGGAAACAGCTCAGTTCAGACAATACTGATGGGAAGTTTTCTGCAGAGTTTCAGGGAGAACTTTTCCCAGCCCTCTCTGGAGAAGCCAGGTTTGAACCTAGGACTTCCAGCCCACAAAATAGGTCATCTACCACTGAGTTAAGATCTAGAAGAAGGTTACACCTGACTAAGCCTGTGGTGATAACCTAGTTTTGTGATACAGTCTCAGTGCTTCCTCCTCTGCTTTTATAAGACAGGGATACTCCTTGTGGTATCTCTTACAGATTACGATGATAAAATTGGTGAGATCACTTCTGTCTAGCACCTTAGAAAATCTGAAGGTTTATTTAGCAATGGCCTGATTTCCAACAGCTTCCTCACCTACTGCTTTTCAAAGGCTGAAACCTTGCCAAAATTGAAGAAGTCTCAGCAGGGACCTTTGGAATTTTTTAAAGGTCTCCATACCTTTCTCCCCACCATCCAAAATCTGAATATTTGTTGGGTCATCTTGACTTAAGCCATCTGTCTTTCTCTCTCCTCTCTTTAATGTCTGATAAAATTAAAACATTCATTGACTCTGAAATAAGCATCCTTTAGGCTTCTCCTGAAACTGTCTCTTCCCCCCATCACCCCAAAGAGTATAGATAATTAATGCTAAAATTTGAGGTCATAGTTCTCGTTACAAACAGGTCAAAACCTTGACTATGAACCATACCTATGGCCTCTAAAGATTTGTCACAGCATTGTTGAAATGTATTGTTTTAAAAGGCAAGGGACAAAATAGAGTTTTCTAGGCCGATGACAAAGAGGTTGTAGGATAATGTGTTTTGTTTTTCAATTTTCTGTTAACCAGATACTAATTCCAGCTCACCACTGATACATAATATTTTGATTCTACAGGGAATATGGGAGCAGGTGCAGTAGAGAATAAGGAACAGCAAGATCTTGGAGTTCAGAAACATGTATGACATCAAAGTCCTGTTGGTTCTGAAAGCTACATTATCGGACCGGTATTGACTAACTGGACTGGTGAGCAGACGTATGTTGGTGTGGGTGTGTTCCCCATCTCATCCTTCATCACAGGCAGTAAAATACCTGACAATCCCAGGATATGTTGCAAGAGAAAGGCATTGTTTATCCACATGATTTTTGGTTCCAACTGCCTTTGGGAAAGAAAAGAATCTGTTTTCAATACAGCTCAGTTTGCAGATTCTGCAGTGATATATTGCCATAAGAATGAAGTTCTGAAGAGCTAAACTTGCAGCGGCAGATATACCTTAATTACAGGAAGGAAGGGAGGAAGGAAGGGAGGAAGGAATCTAGACCTTAGAAGATCCATCACACCAGAATAGAATTTCTGTCACTGAGTTTAAAGGCTGTGAGAAATCAGAGAACAAAAATAAATGGAGCAAAAACCAGTCAAAGGGAACATGCTTCATTGACATTGCAAAGAATTGCAAGACTTACAAGGAGTACATGACTCTTTGGAGCATTTTTTTGGGGGGGTGGGTTGTGCAAATCAAGAGTCCTTTGTAATGGAGGGACCTGCCGTATCAGCTGTCAAGGCCAGGAATTCATCAGAGGCCATTCTTTGAATAGGGGGAAAGATGAGGAGCCTCCGAGTCACACCCGAGGATCAAGCCAGGGATCAGAGCCGAGGAACCCAAATGGGAACCGAGCATGAAGTGAAAATGAAAATTCAGGAGGAAGGGACAAGCTAGGGAACACACACAGGAGAGGAACTGTAGTGGAATGTGAGAATGACCTTGGAAGGTGTGGGGAAGAGATGCTGCCTAGGGAATGATTTGATAAAAGAGGGAGGAGCCTGCAAATGAATAATGGGCAGAGGGAGAAACTTAGGAAGGACCCGCCCTAACTGGTTAGGCATTAAATAGGGACGGCAGGAGATTTGTTCTTTCAGACTTGCAGGATTCTGTTAATGTAGCCTAACAATAAAGTAGAATTAGCGCATCTGGTCATGCTTCCTGTTGGGTCCACCTGGGAGGGCTGACAGAAACTAAGCCGGGAAGATTTCATTTCCCTTGAAGGCAAGAATGGGTAACTTTTAAGGGCCGAGGCTATACTAAATTTGGACCTTTTTCAACCTACATGCTTTACTGGGTCAGCAGAGAGGGAATGTGTTACACCAACACCCTAACCTTCACAAATGACTTACTGAACTAGCTCAGGAGGGGTTAGATTTAGCCCAGATAGACCTGGTCTTGTTTTGGCAGGATTAAACTAAATCCTCAGGCCCTGTGCATCATGCAAACATGAACGACTTAAGCGGGGAGTGAGTTGGCTATCCTTAGACCCCTGAGAATATTTCCTAGAGGGGTCCAGTGAACATGGAACCTCTCTAGGCACCTGTGTCTCTATCTCCTAGCTTTCACAGCATAAGCCCAGTCCCAGCAGCCCAGCACTCCCGGAGAACAACACAGCTTCTTTCCAGAGTCGTAAACAAGAGTTATGTCCCTGTTCCCACCCATTCCAAAACAGCTCTTCCAGACTGAATTGCACAGCCTTAATAGACTTTTGTTGACAGTAGACTAGTCCATCACACTTATGGGTCAGTGATATTTGTTGGCTGATCTCGCCTGGCTTCACTCAATTATCATCTCTGCACTCGTTGTCTCATTAAAGTGAAGGCACCCAAGTTGAGTAAGCTTCTGGTGACTTACACAGACACACCCATGCAGGTCTTAGGTTTTTCCAGACTGTTTTCTGATTCCCAGTCTAGCCTAGCACTCTGGACTTCCCAAATTAATCCCTTTCCAGGTAAAAACCAATGTCTAAGCTGTTTCGCTTTCTAGGTCAGCCAAGGTTGAACACCTAGTTTTCACTATTGTAATATGTATCCCAGAAGTTGTTTGACCCCCAGAAGGACCACTGTATACCATTTCCGCAGTGGTTTCCTATCCCCTGTTCCACTGTGCCCGTTCTTGATGGTTTTCTGCAGTCAACCCTGGAAAATGCCATTCTTCAGGGCTGCAATACAGACAGCATGACTGCAAAATCTGCAGAGCCAGCAGTCAGTTTAAATCAGCAGTAGGTCCTCCATCCAGAGAAGGTCATATCCAGAAGCAAAAGCCTGTGTTATGATGTCACTGAGGAAGCAGCGAAGGGGACAGAAAATAAATTGTCTTGAATTGACCTGGCTATTCTCAGCAGCCTCCTGCATTTCTCCCATGATACTTCACTTGAAGCTTGATGTCTCTGCTGACATTCTGACTAGCAGTAGATCTACGGCTTGCTTTGGTGCTGAGATCCTGCCTGGTGGGAGAGACAAGCAGCTCCATCAAAGCTGGCTCCAGAGAGTCAACATCTTAGCAGAGATGTCCTTTCCATTTTGCGCAGAAGAGCCAAGAAGAGCCAAGGCAGCTTACTTTCTGGGTCTGGGTTTGGGTTTGATTATTTGTTTCTGACATATCCCACCTGTTCTAAGCTTTCAAGGTGGATGCTGAGAGTGGCCTGTCTGAAGGCTTCCTCTGATCCTAGAAGGAGCATTGGTTGCTCCCCAGGATGCCTTGTCTCAAAGGGAGTTTCTCCATATTCATCCCAGTTGTTTTACTTCTCCATTGCACTGAGCAGAAGGAGAAAGAGTACTTCCTTCTCAGTGACAGTTCACCTGCCCACTGCTATGGACATGAGGGATTCTTCTCACTCAGTCTGGATGTCTTTGATGGAAGAGTTGCAATCTAAGGAAGAGTTCAAGGCAAGAATGTCCTTGGATGTGCCATTCTGGATCTGCTATCTCATTGGTCTTTACAGAGTAGGTGGGGCCCAGAAAAAGACAACCCTCTTCCTTAGATATGTTCCCTTTGATGGAGTTTTTAAAGGTTAATCAAAAAACTCCAAGCAGCTAACAGCAATCTTGCCGAGTAGAAGAGTGAACCAAAAAAGGAACTTGCACATTAAGCTTAATTACGTTCAGAAATAAATTCAGCCTTCACACTGTAGTTAGATGAAGAGAAATAGAGACCCAATACTTTTATTCAGTAGATCTGGATACAGGTAGATTCATGGTAGAAAGCACTTATTCATCACTGGTTCTTGGTAGCAGAGGATGGTTGGGGGAGGGCTGCATTCCTGCAGCGGCTCCTGCTTGCATGTCTGCCCACGAGGTAATGGAGACTGTTAATCCCCAAGCCCAAGAAGAAGGAGGAAGTGGCAGTCAGGTGACCCATGAGACATCCCACAAGCACAATAGAGATGCGATTTGCTAGAGCGACCCCCTCATGCTTATGAGACAATGCTGAGCTGACCCCTGATAATTCCAACGCCCTATGCAAAAGATTGACAACATTATTTCCTCCATAGAGTTCTGTTCTCTATATCCAACAGTGGAGACTTTGCTCTGATTGACACTTCTGAATGAGGCTCAGAAGATTCGCCCTGAGGAAGCCACCATGTGCAACCTGATGTTCATTCCATTCCATGTGTGCTTTCTGTGTATTGCTGTATTTGTTTGTCTTGACAACATGGCCTGTTTCCCCATTAAAAAAAAAAACTCAGTATGCAAAGAGAGATAATCCTATTCAAGGTAAGAAAAATTTTGAGCTTCCCCAACCAATCTCCTCCTTGCTCTGGTCCTCACAAACTAAAGATGATGAATAATTGTATTTATCAAGAATGAAGCATTGCACTGATTTGCTGCTGTTGCAGCAACTTTCAGCCAAATTGATGACAAACCCAAAGAGGAAAAAAATAATTTTGATTTTTTTTTCCAACCTTAAGTTCATTCCATTTCATTTCTGTGTGATTTCTTTTTTACCAGAAATTCTGCACCTCAAATTTATATAGTTTTTTAGGAGTCTCTTCTCCTAGCACAGCCATTTTTCCCCCTTTAATGTGCCTTTTTGCCAGCAATTTCCACCAGAATGCAGATATATTCAGCATGGTATGTTTTCAAGGGCCACATTTTCCCTAACTGGTTCATTGCTGTGTTTTGTTATTTTGGAAAATAACAGCATCTGGAAAAGCGTATAGATATCAACAGTCACACTGTCCCCCAAAGACGATGGTTGGGAAAGCGTGAGTTAGATCAATTTGCATTAAACTATAAGATGGATGAACTTTTCCACCATCCATCCCAGCTTTTTAAGGGGAAAATTGTGTCTGCAATTTCTATTGTCTTGAATTTCTGCAGCTGCATAGCAATTAGATTTTGATGCCACATGTTTTCTTCGCACCACACATTCTTTGCATGACACTTTCTACGTAGCACACCCTCAAAACCTAGTAGTGCCAAATCAAAAACTAAATTGAATTGCGAATGCAATGAAAAGGTATCTGTGAACATGTAACAACACAAGCAGCATGTTTAGAATATGTTTGGGTTGTATCAATCAATACTCTCAATATCAAATTAAACATAAGTCAACGTAATTACTCTCCAGTTGTGTATTTAATTATTGTATTGGCTTTACCACCACTTTAACAACCAGAGTTTGGAAACAACATTCAGAGATCTCCAGGAGCAATTTAAGGCTTTCTGTGGCCATAGATCTGGGCTCTTACCTTGTCCTCCTCTGGTGAAAATCAAGGACATAAGTAAGTTTCTATCATGGGTGGCCACTACCTAGCAATCAGGGTTAATGTTGATGTGTTGGCCCAGCAGGTGACAGGAGGAAGCAATGCAGTCCCCAACCCCCACTCCCCCACCCCCGACAAAGAGAGCTAATTGTGTGGTTTGGAATGCTAGTTGTACTCATGGACACGCATTGCAGCTTCTGAGTGGGGAGAAGAAAGAGGCTCCATTCAGCTTTTCTGCAGCCATAAATCGGTGATGGAATTCCACCTAAGTAGGTGTGTTTATAACTGTGCCGGAAGCACAGGGCACTAATGACTTCACAGAGAAAAAAGCTACTCATTGTTAGAAGCCCATGGCTTCAACCTGCCAGCCAAATTCCTGCCTCGCTCCCTTTCGCCCTATCGCTTACAGATAAGACAGCCCCACACCATCATTCCACCTTGCTAGTTGCTCCCCATCATCCTCTCATTTATCAGCTCCCAAACGGTTCTCCTTGAACAAGTCAAGGTAGGCATCCAGGGAATTCCTAAATGCCCATGCTCTTAAGCCTCTTGGTTACCACCTCCAAAGTCAATGGCTAAACAAATAAACCATCCTGTTTCGACACCTGGTTGGTTGGCAGGCTGATACGAAAAGGCCAGTCAGCCTGATAAGTGAATCATTAACCCCACCACAAGGACACGCTTGTTAAGAGCAATTAACAAAGTGAAGGTAACCACCCAATCCCGAGCTTATGAAAGAGGCTGTGGTGTCCTACCAAGGCTGCTAAGAGATAATTTGGAGTTCTGTCCTACTAATTTTGTTTCTCTTTGTTTTGTCGAGAGAGTTGAAGCAACACCAAGGACTTAGTTTCACATGGGCCTGGGCTTGGACCTGGACATTGTTTGGTTGCTCAGCACCCTGAGCTAATCAACAACGTGCATCATGGATTGCCTCCTTGGATGACCATCAAGTGACATGAACATATGTTCCCTGAGTGGTGAGAGATCTGTGATAACTCATCACATATGAATAGTATTGTATCTGGGCGTTTTCTCCATGTTCCAATGGAACCCTCCATTGCCATCAAAGAAAGCTACCTCTGCAATGCTAGTTGTAGATCTGGGAGTGATTTTTGTCCTGAGCAGAGCTGAGGGGGGACATGTAGCTACTTTTCTGCTCTACCACCTCTCATCCTGAAGCTGTTAGAGGTTCTCCTGCGGTTGCTTTCTATGCAGCAAAAAAGAAATGCAAATATACGAAACAGGAGTGATTAAGGTGCTGAGCAGTGTCCTCTGGAAGGAAAGGTGATAGTGTTTGGAGGTTTTTCCAGTGAGATTGAAGGGAAAATCTAATCAGGTAGTCAATGCATTCTATAGAAAATGCAGGTAGAGAGATCTTTTTTCTTCCATAACGCAGGCACTTTGTTGTCTTGGAATTAAATGCAGAAAGATGAAGAGTGAAAAAAAGAAGGCCTTCTTTATGAAATGCATAACTCCACCAAGGATGTCTCCTCCGAACATGGTGAACTGTATCATTCGTAGGAGAACACGAACAATCCCAGTTGTCGTTGAGTTTTGAGAAGGCCACAAAATTCAGAGACACAGTACACCCTTGAAGGTTGGCAGTAGGGCGTGGAGGTCATCAAAGGGGCTGTTGAGTGCCATGTCCCTTTGTAGCAGTGCCACGGGGCAAAGCAACATTCACTCCTAGCCAGAGATGCTGCTGCACAGGGTTTTTTTGCTCAATCACTGCACTTTCTGTGTATCCGCTACGCATGCACACAAGCCTCTTCAGTAAAGCTGCCCATTATGACTGATTGACCTCACCTTCACATTTGGTCAAGGTGGAGCAATGGATCTCCATGGGACACATCAGAGCAGCATGCTATTGGAAAGGAAATTTTCTCGTTTCAGCAGATTGCCCTGGCCACCACATCTCTGCTTCACAAGTCTAAGTGAACTTGATCGATTGCCACCAATATGCATGTACCAACAAGCAAGGACATATATGCATGAATGATGATCTTATAAACGATAAGGTCCATAAGATCTATCTGAGACTATCAACGTTTTGTAAAAAATAAAAATTTAAGCAAAAGATGCTTAACTAAGTCCTGTTGATTTCAGTGGGACCTAACACTCAGCTTATCCACTTTCCACCTGTGCTGCACATGCTTTGAAATGTCTTGTCCTGCTATTAAGTAATGTTATTCATTGCATTCCCAGGGCTCAAGGCAAACTGCAGTGCTCTGTCATTTCCTCTCTACATTTACCTTCGGGACAACCGTATGAGATAGAGAAGGTACAAAGTGTTTGGTCTGGTGATCTAGCAAGTTTCAAGGCATTTGAACTCCATTCTCTTCAGCTTTAAATCAACTTCTAATCACTTTACTACCTTGGCTCCCTTGGTTTCCTAACAATGCCTTCAGAGCACATTGCAAAAGTAAATAAACAATGCAATCTCTTAAAATGATTCAGAGTTACCATTCATAATTATAAGACAGGTTTTTTTAAAAAGAAACAATAACAACCACCATTCTGAAAATCATAAATTACCCAATAGTTTCAGTCTGGAGCTTGCACAAAATCTTGTCCTCGATCCTGAGATTCCATTCCGTTTTCTTGCCGAGAGCCTTGTCCATCACGTATTTAACTTACTGCTTTCTTTGCTAACCTTTTATTCAGTCTGCCAACCCATCCACCTTCGTGGCAAAGTTTGTTTCAAATCTTGGTTATTTTCCCACATTTCATTTTCAGTTCATCCGGAAACCAAATGCACAACTAAAACTGCAGCATTAGGGAACTGGACGATCTCGCCTAATGAAGTCAACTGATGGTTTTGCTACTTGTCTTGTAATAATGAGCACTGGGTTGACTAGAAGAGTTTTCCTGGGAAAAGAGAAGCTAAGAAGAAATCTAGTATAAGTTGCCACATAATAGTTCAAGTTGAAAGACTGGCCCAACAGCCATGCAATTTTGGCCATAATTACCCATCACAATTACCTGCCGAGTAACAAGAGACAGTCGCAAAAGTCTGTGTCTCTTAGAATCAAAGTGTTGGATGCTTCTCCAGAGATTATGGATTGTCATACCAGAAAGACTCTAGAGGATAACTCTCTCTCTCTCTCTCTCTCTAATTGTTGCCAGAAGAGAAAAAGTGGAGACTTGAAGCTTTGTTTTTTTCTGTTGCACTTAGCTTCTATGGAAATTTGCACAAAGAAAAAAAGCTATTGCTACTGGATGCCAACCCACATCAGCAAGCTGTTGGAGCATTTCAATACATGTTTTCCCTTCTTATTCCTTCCAGCAGCCATGCAGCTCCCAGGATGAAAGAGACTAGGTTCCATTCCCTATAATTAGTGGCTTTAAATGTCTAAATGGTTGTGCCTAGACACAAGAAAGACGCTGTTTTTAAGGGCACCCGAAGGATGCAATGGGTATGTGAAAGAGTTGGAACCACCAAATGTCAGCTGTCAAACTGTCAAGGATATCCTCTGATCTTTTCCTCTTGTTTTGTTACCCTTCCAGAAAGATGTGGAGAATCTGATATAGGGAAAGCCTACCTCCCTTGAAAAAAGAAATGAATCAGAGCCTGGGACACTTTGATCTTGAGAGCAAAGAAACTGAATCAGCAGAACCTGAAGAAATGAGGAGAGTCAAAAGCTAGGCCATCAGTGAATTGTCTTTGGCAAGAGGTCTCCAGAGTGTCTGATAGGTTATCTATTATCAAGGTATCCTAGCCTGAGATGTTCTCAGCTGCTTCCCCTGGAGGAGTGTTCTTTAGAAGATTTGGAGCTATCTCTGGAGCAATTTACTCTTGATAATACTAAGGATGACCAAAAGAATCCCAATCCTTCAAGAGAGGCAGCCCTGGAGCAACCTTCTGTTTCCAACACTGAATCCAAGGGAGCCCAAGCATCAGAAAAGGCTGTATGAGTCAGCAGTTAGATGTAAACATGACTGTCTGGAGAACCATGAGTGAAGAACTACTGATGAGAAAGGGCCTTTTCATGAATGGGAACTTTGCTAGGGCCTCCCTGATCTCTTGTAGCCAAGTTTGGATGGGGTTTCAAGAGCTCAGACTTCACCACTTTCAATATTTGAAGGTTCTTCGGGGGCAACACCAAAGGTTTTATGGGGAGATGCAGATTGGGAAAAAACCCTCTAATGTAGAAAGAGTAAAGAATGAAAAATTCAAAGTTAGGATTCTACTGGATATTAGTGGCTAGAGGACAAGTTCACAACAGCCATGAGAGAGGGCTGTTGTGAACTTGTCCTCTAGTGGACTTCTCAGAGCTTCTGACAAGCCACTTTAGGAAATAGCTGTTGGACTACATAAGATTTTAATCTGATCCATCACAGTTCTGCTGATGCTCAATTATCCCACTAGACATCGAAAGACCATCATTCGACAGAAAGCAACAACAATTTAGATTCATTTTAGATATAAAACCAGTTTCCAGTATATTGAGCTCATAATCCCAAGTAAAGAGAATACAGTAGGATGTATTTTATCAGCCTAGGGGCTATAGAACAGAAAATAAGTTTCTCATACACAGAGACAATATTTTTTGGGGGAAAAAATCTTACCAAGAAAACTTAGCATTTTTGAACAGATTAAATATGATTAGATATGATTCCTGGACTTGACTTGTATTTTTCCATGAAGCGTTGATTTTGATGTCTGAGACCAAGGAAGTCAAAGACACTGGTTCCACTGCTGCAACCCCATAACATTCAAGTCGGTGAATTGAAAAGAATTGCTTAGCAATGCCACATAACTAAGAGAGTATGTGATACAAAGGCTGGGTAGATTTGGCTGAATGAACAGGCAGCTTAGAATTCTCTCCATCCAGATATGAGCCTACTCAGTGATGCATCATCGTTTTGCTTCTGAAGGTTTGACTTGGAAGAATCTAGGAAGAAGGTGTGACATCTGAGCCTAGCTGTGGGAAGCCTGTTCTTTGGGAATGTCCTCCCTGAAATGAGGGAGAGATACTACAATGGCTCATCCCACGTCTAGTTAAGAAGGTCTGTTTCAAACTCATCCTCTTCTTGTCAAGTGGTGGGAGGACTTCATCAATGAAAAGAAGGGGAATCACAAGTTCTCAAAGGCTAAAGCTTTATTCAGTCTGAAGACTAGATTAGGAAGAGTGACTGAAAACCCAGCAAATAAACAAACAGGACTAGATAAGAAGCATGAGCATAGGATTCCCCTATGGGACCCATTAATGACTCATAGAGTTGGTAGGGAGCTTAGTGGTCATTCAGTCCACCTCCTTGCTCAGGGCAGGAACCTCTACAACATCTCTGACAGATGACTTTCCAGCCTCTGTTTGAAGACTTCCAGGACTCAGCACTTCAAGTTCTACTAGCTGACAGCTTATACAAGAAGGAGGTTTCCTGTTGTCTAGCCTAGCCTGAATGAAAACTGTATAGCTCTCCACTCAACAATATGGCAACATTTTCCAGGAATCAAAGCTACCAGCTTCTATAAGTTTTCCACCTCTCCTCTCCAGAAGACTCATCTAGCAAGGGTTTTATGCAACTTTTGATCAGATATATGGACTCTTGATAGCAATGAAGTCAACATGTTTGGTCTTCTTAAATACAACTCAGCTCAACCTTGGACAGAGACTGACCCCTTCAATGCTTAGAAGCCCTCCTTAGCATATGTATTCAACCCTATGAAACAAACCTGTTTATTACCAAAGAATAGAATAGAATAGAATAGAATAGAATAGAATAGAATAGAATAGAATAGAATAGAATAGAATAGAATAGAATAGAATAGAATAGAATAAACTTTTATTGTCATTTCACTATACACCAAAGTGTACATTAAAATGAAATTTCGTTGCAATTGGCTTGAGCAATAAAATAAGAAGACCATGATTACTATAATATGTAATATATATTCTTTACCCATTCCATTCCATTATGGAGTTTGAATGAGTAGTATAGGAGTGTGGAGTTTTCAGATGACACTCAGTTCTGTTCTGATGTGACTGGGGGCATGAAATGACATCATCCAAGAAAATGGCACCTTTGTAAGAGAATCTTGAAATGTTCCTAGGTAGAAGGTTCTTAAAATATGGCTGACACGTTTGCAAGAAAAAATGAAATTGTCATGGTCCAATGATTCATTTTGGCTCAACCAATGGTGCTATTTCCCCAGCAGGTGGCAGTCCCTTAGCTGACCATGACAGATCTCAAAAAAAGCTAGGACGGTCAGAATTGGGTGGTCCTTTGGATGGGAGACTATTAGGAAATCCAAAACTGTAGGCTAGACTAAGAAGTTGAAAAACCTGCCTGCAAGAAGGCAGGAGCAAACCACTTCCATATGGTTGCCAAGAAAATTCCACCAATGGGTTCATGAAATAGCCTGTTAGGAGACCAACTTGGAACTTTGACAAATCATAGATGCTCCAAGTCTTGTGTGTTCACTCAAGGGATACCACAGTGGGCATAGCTAATCATGACATGTCCATTTCCCAGAAAGCAAGATTGTTCCTCGATAACCCATCAGCTCCTCCAGGATTTTTCTACCACGATTCTCAGCTCTTTTGTTTTCTTGGTAGGTGGGCTTCATCCCTGCTTCTAGGGTCTGGGATGGAACGTCAAGGCATTCTAGCAAGTAAAGATGATGCTAAAAACTGGGGTTTTGTTTTGCAGTTGACCAGATTCTCACACGTTCAGAGACACCAGGTTGCTTATGGTATATTGCCCTGATGCTACATGGTCACATGACCTTCTGTGATCTTAGACGTGACCGCTTCAGTTTTTAGCACTGCAAAATTAGGGCCACGCAGAGGAGTTCTCTTTAATGCTTCCCCTCTATTCGTTCTTGTTCAGTCTGAACAAAGATTTGGCTTGAGGAATTTCTTTTCAACGAAGAAGAGAATTTTGGTGGCCTTCTCCTGGGCAGGTGATGTGGTGACCAAAAGGTATGTGTGGAATCATAGAATTGTAGAACTGTAGAACTGTAGGATCATGGGTTGGAAGAGATCTCAGAGGTCCTCTAGTCCAAGTCCCTACCCAGGGGAGGAATCCTCAGAGCATCCCAGTCAAATGGCTATCTATTCTTTGTTGCAAATCTCCAGCGATGGAGCCCCCACAACCCCAGAAGGCGGCTTGTCCTCCATATACCGCCCATTCCCCATTGGTTTGCAACTTCCCTAATTCCTACCACTCCCTGAAATCCCAAAGGGAGACACGGTGGAGAAATTCCTCCCAGGCAGTTTTTACAGATTATGATAGGGAGGCTCCAGGATGATGGACAGACGTGGAACAGAAAACAGCCGCACCAGCCACATCCTTCCCCACTTCCAGCAATAAATCTAGCTCCAAAAGAACCACCCCGCCCCCCAGGGGCATTCAGAAGAAACCTTCAAGCACCTGCAAATGCAGTCAGAAAACAGAAGGTCTCTTTCGCAAGGGGAAGAAAGTTTCCAAGAGGTTGCAAGGCAGGGAAACTCATTAGCGAAGCAATCAGTTGGCGCTGCAGAAGGGGCATCCAGGCACCACCCAAAACAACATTCACTGCGGCAAACAAGCCAAAAGGGAGAACAGACTTGCTGGGAAGGTGTGAAAACCACTTCAGAACTTCATCCTTTTACAACCCTGTTATAGGGTGCCCTTGGCCATGTTGCACATTCCAGGCAATATATAAATATTAATTAACTTACCCTTATGAAACACTGCCTCGTTCAAGTCCCCTGTGAGAGCTGTAGTTAAAGCCATAATTACCAAACAGTCTGATGGGTTGGTTTTTTTAATTAAGGGATAGGCCTTTGCTTTCGTTCTCTCCCCCCCTCCCCGCTTGTTCTCTGCCATCTTTCAATGCTTCCAATACAGTGGAGCGCAAGAAAACATGATGTTACATGCATCCGTAAAGATTAGGCGATTGGGGAACGGCTCGAGGGGGCAGCCACCTGCCAGAAATTGGAAGGACCCATGTCAAAGCGAAGCATTCAGCAGCATATCAAACAGCATTTCCTAATCGAGACTGATCGAGCCAATGGGGGCTAGGAAAGAGGGGGCCATTCTTAATTTTTTAAAGCCCTTCCGAAAAGCCAAAACTGGTGATTAAAAACAAAGCTAATATTGACTCCTGTGGAGCCAATATGTATGTGTATATGTTATTGGCTATTCTAAAGCCTTTGACTGTGTGGGCCGTAACAAATGGTGGCAAGTTCTTAGTGGTAGGGGGATACCAAGTCATCTTGTATGCCTCCTGAAGAATCTGTATAACGACCAAGTAGCAACAGTAAGAACAGACCATGGAACAACGGACTGGTTTAAGATTGGGAAAGGAGTACGGCAGGGCTGTATACTCTCACCCTACCTATTCAACTTGTATGCAGAACACATCATGCGACAAGCTGGGCTTGAGGAATCCAAGGCTGGGGTTAAAATCTCTGGAAGAAACATTAATCTCAGCTATGCAGACGATACCACTTTGATGGCTGAAAGCGAAGAGGAACTGAGGAGCCTTATGATGAAGGTGAAAGAAGAAAGTGCAAAAGCTGGCTTGCAGCTAAACCTCAAAAAAACCAAGATTATGGCAACCAGCTTGATTGATAACAGGCAAATAGAGGGAGAAAACGTAGAGGCAGTGACAGACTTTGTATTTCTAGGTGCGAAGATTACTGCAGATGCTTATGTCAGGTGGGCAGCTATATACTGTCAATCAAATCAATCAATCAATAACAAGAGTAAAGAATCTGTGGTATGGTTTAAAGGCTGATTTGGCAATTAATACTCTTCAGCCAATTTGCTACCCAGCAGCTCTACGGTGCTACACATGGGACAGTTATGAGCCAATACTAATAAACTTTGTCTCACCCCATTGCCATACCAGTTTAGAAATAAGATTTTTAGAAGTCCATCCAAAATTATGCAGGTACATTTCTGAGCCCGCTGCTCCTAATAGACTGGTTTGATCTGCCCTTTTCCAAACAGATGCATTGCATTACCAGAACCTTTTCTCCAATGAATGGGTTTTGCCCTTTGGCTTTGAAATCTGTGTGCAACTAGCCTCAGACTTAAAGAGTCTGAAAATCTGCTCAGGTTTCTGCTTCCCAATTTCCAGGAAAAATAAGGAGTGGAATCGTTTGGAGTCGTATCTATGATTTAAGAGGGACTCACACCTCCACACCTTGGCCTCTCTTGTGATAAGTCGGAGGGGGAAGGAATTCTATTAGCCACCTTCTATATCAGTCTAATTGCTGTGTTCTGACACCTTGCTAACCCTAGGTGAACAAAACACAATTGTTGTGTCCACGAGTCAGGTTCTGTCCCAGCAAACAAATGATATTATGCCTTTGTATAATGGTTTGGCTCACTGCCATCTGCTAGGACAACAGCTGGATTCCTCCACAGCACACTGAACTGCAGCTATCTGATCCCATTGAGACTAAGTGAACTGGTTGTGCAATCACAGATAAAGTGTCTACAACCTTCAATCTGGCTGGGGAATTCTGGGAATTGAAGTCCACGTAGTGGAATTCTGGGAATTGAAGTCCAAGTTCAAGCTGCCAAGGTTGAGAAACACTGCTCTAAAGCATGTTATGTGACCTCAGTGTTTTGGGATGGGTGAGGTGGGACCACCTGGTCGATGTGCATAACTCTGCTTAATTTGACATGAAGTATGGCAGCCCTGTTGCATCTGGAGGAGCCTCCTTCCCAGTTGGTGGAACACAGGACTGGATTTTGGCCCCAGACTCACTCATGATGGTCCCAATGGTTCTGCAGCCCTTCAACTGGACACTTGGCAACCACTCTGGTCCAGAGATTCATTGCTTCTTCAGCTCTTTAGACTTAAGCCAATGTTCCTGCAATAAAGTGTCTCCCCAGTTGTATTGATGTAGCCCAAAAGAGCCCACAATCAATAGCCACCTGTTCTTATTGATTTTTTCCCCACCTCTATCCTCATAACCTTAAATGTAAACCCAACTCTTCTTCTCTCCATCATCCATGTCGAAATTCCTAGTTGATAGGATGCCATATTGCAAGCTTCAGAAGTGCTTAACAAGCTGCCTGGGGTTGGTTGAATCTAGTCAAGGCTTGATTTGCCCCTTGCTTGATGGAAGAAAGCAATAGTTCTCATTGCCAAGATGACTCAAGGGCGACCTCGAACATAGCTTAATTGGAGCAGAAGAGGAAGTTCAAGTGACTCAAGCTTCCTATTCTAATGTTTCCTAGGGCTGCCAACCATCCTAAGGAGCAGTGACTCATACATCCGCTCGCAAGGCCCAAGGCTTCCGGCTCACAGCTGAAAGTTGGTAAGGCATGTGTTCCAATGTAGAAACTGGCTGATTCTCTTCCAAGGAGGGATAGGCAGATTGGTTGTGCCTGGATGCAACCTAGAAAACTTCAGGAGTAGAGGTAAGGGAAAGGTTCTGAGATGCATTGGAAGAGGGGCCATGCAAAAACTTGAGAACAAGCTTGGATGCAGCCCTCAAGGTCTTCCAAAAGGTGCCCTGTGAGTTGTAGATGTGAAGGAGAAAGCTATTCTATGCAAAGGACCCAAGTTCACACAATATGCTAGTCTAGGTTCAAATGGGATTGCTCCTTTGTGGTTTGGCCTACTGTGGAAACCCAGCCACTGCTTAGCAGGGAGTGTAAGCCGGACCATCACATTCCACCATCCTATGCTTTATTTGGTAGGGCATCAGTTACAGAGCCCATTCATTTCTGCACTCTGTTTAGCCACAGCAAAATAATCCCAAGGAAGCATATACCTCATCATACCAATGGTTCCGGTGATCTAAGAGAAGAGGATCCAGATGCTTCCACCTGGCTAAGCGAGCACCTAGCATGGCCAGCTTTTTGCTATGGGGCTGCTTTCGGCAAAGACGTTCTCCACCCCTCCTTAATGAAATGAAATGACGTGCATCCTATTTTTACACACGGGCCTATCAAAATAGATGCACCTAGCCAGAAATACCAAATGGATCCTGTGATCCATTGAGAATAGCACATAAACTTTTCTTCAACGTGCAGAGGCTGAGCAGAAGTGAAACATTACAAGTATTCTTCTACTACAGAGGAGGGGAGGGGAGGGGAGGGGAGGGGAGGGGAGGGGAGGGGAGGGGAAAAACAAGGTGTCCATGTAGCACACCTACTCTGGTTAACAAATCAACATTTGCACCGCAGATTGAACTATAAACTAAGAAAACAGGCAGCATTCACCCAACTTGCTAAGGCACACACACAGAAAAAAGAATCAACACTAAATCTAACCAAATGAGCACTTGGGTCTGTAAGGAGCAGATGAAGAACGTAATGCAAACACAGCCATAAAGCAGTCCTTGATCAATAGCCATCCACAAGCTACTTAAAAACTACTGACAAGGGAATCTGCCATCTTCCCCAGCAGTCTGTTCCATGACCGAACGGTTGAACTGTTATTTTTCCTATGCTTCCGATTCTCCATGTCTTGCCTCTGGACCACTATTCCCTAAGTAGGGATGTGTGGACTCCAACTCCCAGAATTCCCCAGCCAATCATGGCCATTTCTGAGGATTCTGGGAATGGAAAGCCATAGATCTCGAAAGCCTTCATATCAGTGTGACAACAGAAAATATGTTTGCTCTGCACTTGTACAGCAGCATAAATCTCTTCCTTGCACTAAGTATCCCCAACGCCTTCCACTTTTCCTTAAAAGGGTTTATTCTCCTTGCCACCTTTCTCACTTTCCTTGTGATGCAGTTAGATATGTTGATGTCCTTCTTAGCATCTGGTGCCTAAAATTTGGGAAATATTCCAGCTATTGTCTGAACAAAGCAGAACAGAGTTGGTTCCATCATCTAGTGTTTTGGGCTCAACTAAACATGTGATGGAAGGCTGGACTGTGTGAGTTTCATTGCCTTTCCAGCACAACCTGGAGCAAGAATATATATATGTATTTATTTATTGGCATTCCAATGACCATGGCTACCAGGAATAGAAGCCATCACTCATCAGACCTGGCCACCAGGAAAGACAGCTATGCTTGCAGAATGCAGGCTTTGTTGATAAATAATCTTCTTGCCCAAGTGGCCAGAAGACGTAAGAGACCTTTTCTGGAGTTAATCTCTCCACATGGGAGGACATTGGCTTTGACTCAAAGTCAACTGAATGGTCCTCTCCAGTGGATTTGGGCAGCTAGATGACTTTGCCTTTTGCTAATCTGAGAGCAAAGCCTACTCCTTTTACCTGTGTATATGCACGTATGCGTACGCATCCAGGTACACTTACGCACTTTCCATCTCTGTCATTTGTGCGGGGTCTACAGCTTCTAAAGCATTCCTGGAGCAGTGAGTCATCTAGCAGACATATAAATTAAGCAGCAAAAGTACGACAGATTAGAATTAATGGTACTGCTCAAGGTTTTAAACACTCAGGCAGGCCAATACAAAGCTTTCAAAGGAGGCCAGCAGTTTTCCAAGTTAGCAGGATCATGCGCTGCAGAAAGGAATGGGGTGAGCCGCCTGCTGCTGTCGATGGTTTAATTGGGAAATTAGAAAATGCTTGGAAGGTTTCTCCCGGTCTTGCTTTCAAGTCACAGAGCACAAAGCGACCAGTGTTTGGGCTGCTGACAACAAACGAAATGAACGCTAAGTAACATCCGTGGGATTTCTTTTATAGGAAAGCTACTTAGAGGACCGTGTTCCCAAGAGAGAAGTTTCCCAAGTCTTCGTAAACATCAGAGGGGGCGAGAAAATTCTTCGGAGGGTGACTCAGGCATGGCTGGGATCCAGTCTCAGATGAAGATGAGGCCCACAGCCACACCTGGTAATAGCTCAGGAGTTAGAGGGGAAGCAGGGAGACGCAACATAGCTTGTTCAAGAGGCAGGAGGTGTAAGATGAATAGGGTCAGCCTTGGAACAGGTTTACTTCTTCCAAGCCTGGGGGATTTCTTGTCTCTTTTGATCCCTCCCGTGCTTACCAATGGGACCTACCATTCAGGCCACGTAAGAAGCTCCACCTGAAGGTTGGCATTGATAGCCATCATGCCAAGTCCTCCTGGGTTTAATTCTTCTTAGCTCACATCAGCCCAACTCATGACATCCATCTGCTATTTTCCTGCAAGAGCCTAGCCTCTTGGAAGGTGGACTTGCAAGGAAGCTTGCAGATTAAAGGTGGCATTTTTCTCGTGGGACTGACTTGGTAAGATTCTTGGAGCAGACCCCACCTCTTTCCCTTTCTATCAACCGTCTCTGCCCCCTTGCTTTTCCAGCAGGCGCCCCCTCCATCTGTTCATGATATGGTCTTTGGAATGCTGAAGCAGCGTATCTTTGGCAGGGGATTCCACAATGTCTTAATAGGTCAAGTCTATCTTTAAACACCGCTGTTCAAAATAGAAGACATCGCTCATCAGACCTGGATAAGAGCAACACGCAGCAGAGTTGGCCAACTTCTTTTCTCTTGGGGAGTTGGTCCCACCGCAGAATGCAACTACCTTGAGTTTTTAAGTTAATCCAAAAAGATCAGACTCTTCCCAAAATAGAGTATAGAGGATTTCTCTATTCCTTGCAGCATAACAGGGTGGTGGGGCAGGAGAGGGGAGAAACAATGTGCACGGTTGCTGTGTCAACAGTCCCAGAACCCAATCAAGTCAAGAACATACAAGGGGATTTTTAAGAAGCTGATATCCTATGTTCATGATGAATCATTGTTATTAAAACAAAATGTCACCCAAATGGATCTTTAAAGCACAAAGATGATAGAGGTGATAGATAGATAGATAGATAGATAGATAGATAGATAGATAGATAGATAGAGACAGAAACAAGATAGGGGGTGTGTGAGAGAGAGACAGATAGAGAGATGATAGATGATAGGTAGGTAAGTAGGTAAGTAGGTAGGTAGATAATAGATAGATAGATAGATAGATAGATAGATAGATAGATATAGAGTTATAGAAAGAAATGAGAGATGGGCGGGTGTGACACAGAGAGAGAGAGATGATAGATGATAGATAGATAGATAGATAGATAGATAGATAGATAGATAGATAGATAGAGATAGATACATAGATAGATAGATAGATAACAGACAGATCTAACTCCCCAGAGAATTATATATAGGACTATCGATTTAAAATAAGGAGTAAACAAAATAATTAAGCTTAAGCTGTTTTTTGAAAACAGCCAAATGTGGGAAAGGGCAGAGTTCAAGGAGGTACAGGCCAAAAATGCCACCTTAGTTATAGGGAAGGTTACGATCTACCCCTGAATCAAGTCCAGCTTTCCTTAACGGGTGGGGGGGAAATAAATGACTACAAACTTTGCCAGCTGGTATCTGTCTCACGCGAGTGGTGGGCAGAGATGCAACTGCCAAAGAGGAATATCTGTTGGCAGAGCCTTCATTTCAGACAGCCAGCAAGGAGGCATATTTTGGACTGAGTCGGCATTTGGCTGGGGAGTGGTGAAGGGTATCAGTTTCTATAAACAAGTTAGCAAATAGCTATGCCAGGGACTAAATTAGACTCTGTGTCAGTCAGCTAGCCCAACACATCATCTTTGATTTCTCAGGGGCAAGGAGGAGGGAAGGATGATCTAAATTCCTCCAAGGGAGCTCCCCCACCAGCATGTCTAACAAGGTGTTAGACTGAAACCAACATTTAGGCTTACAGTTTCTAGACCTCATGAACCTTGGGTATAGTTACACTTATAGATCCAACATGCTTTCTCTCAAGGAATCCTGGGGATAGTGATGTAGCAGAACAGATGAGATGAAAAATAAACAAGTTCCAATGTTTTCATGTTGATAAATGGCCACTGCCTGGTGGAAAGGTCACCATAAGGTGAAGCTTCCACTCAGTTGCAAGATGGTGATGGAAAGTGAAGTGATGGAGCACAAGAAAAGTGTCTTGAAAGGAAAAGAAAAGAAAAGAAAAGGCTTGAGGTCCACTGAGAAGTTTCAAATGACTTATCTAAACTCTTCCACCAGCATTGTAGTGTCCTTGCCTTTGGGGAAACACCGTTTCCTTGACTTTGGCATTCAGAGGAAATTTGGGGGCCACTGAGCTCAGTGAGCCCACGTCTTGGTTCTCCCTGCAACTCCTGAAGCATCAAAAGATGATTCAGTGGTGTCCTAATGTTCCACCCCAAGTCATACCACTGATTAACTATGTCCCATATATTAAGTCACAGTTTCCCAGAGAGATTGTGCTTAGTTTGCTTCTAAAGTAAACACAGCTTGAAGTCAAACTGTAGGATTTTCTGCCAAGTACAGTGAGGATGGTCACCAGTTCAGAGACTTTTGGAAGGGACGGGGCAACTTCACAGAGGACCAAACTATCAATGTCTGTTAGTCTTACGGCTGTTTACAGCCTCCTAAATCACATCTATTCAACTTGTCATGCTATCTGATTTGTAAGCAACATTGGAAAGAGATGACCACCCACTTCTTCGTGTTTCCTGAACTGGCCAAAACATCTGGCTGGCCACTTCTGAAACAGAACCTTGATGAGATGAGTCTTCAAGAGGCCACGTCTTACAGGTTGTTTTTTAGGAAGCCCAGAAGATCAGCGGAAGCCAGCCTCATCCTAAACTCTGACGCTATTTTCCCCTGCAGGATCAGAGGACGATACCGCAGAACCAGTTCTGACTCTGAGCAAACTTGGGTGGGCTTTTCTGATCTGCCAGGAAAAATAAGGAAATGTTTACTACTGAGTGCAGGACTAATGGTGAAGTGATGTTTGAAGGAGCCTGAGCTGGGAACGGCTGGTGGGAGCCATCCAGCAACCTGCTACTTAGTATTGGCGGGGGGGGGGGGAGTGGGTCTTTCCTCTCATCAACAAAGAAGATTAAAGGTTTTTACATTGTTGATTTAGCAAGAGAAATGAGTGTTTGAGTTCCATCCTCCTCCCTCAGCGTCCCATCCTGACTAGGCGATATTAACTAATGTTTGCTTTGTGAGGCTAAAGTGAGGGCAGGAAAGGCATTTATAGAGAAGAAAGATTCAAGCAGCCGTCCATTCAGCTTTTGAGCGAGGATTCAGAAGGAGGGAGGCATCTCTGAGCGCGCATTCCTTCTCCCCCAGCAACAAAACAACTTGAGTGAGCTCTAATCCAGTGAAGGAAGAGGAACGAGGCCACTGGCAGGGGAATTATTTACCAGAGAGACTCAGGAGAAAAAAAGAAGTTGCTTAGAATTGCTTTCAGAAGAGGATGGTAATGAGAACTTTAGGCAATTCAGGGCTGAGGTCAGAGAAGGTCAAGTAGGCGCTGCCCCCACGCGATCGATGCCCCACACGTGTTTAAAAAAAAAAAGGATTGCTCACCGGCAGCCACCACACTGATATTTTTTGACACCTCTTGCATTTGGCACTGTAAAAAGTATCATTGTTAGCATTATTTTCTTATGTGTCACCAAACTAGGTTGCCTTACAGCTTCCATAATGAAAATTGCGACCATCCCTTGCTGAAATTAAAATCAGTGAGAGAAGTGATTGCCAACTTTTTTCATGTTTGGTCCTCGCAGCTCACAAGGCAGGTGGATCAGAGGCCTCCTTTCCATGTTCCCCTTCAACATCTCCAAGAACTCCAAGGATTGCCCCCCACCCCCAATTAAACCCCCTATATTAGAGTATCACTGATTTGTCTGGGGACGATGGTAACACAGATATTCCCCTCCAGGACACCCCCTAAAGCCAGCTTTACTGCAGGTACAAACCATGTTCTCATGGGCTCCAAAAGATCAACATCCAAACTCAGTTAAGCAAATTTAACTATTTTATAATTGGGAAGTGCTCCTTTGCATGCTGCTAATGCCTGAAATTGATTGATATTTTTTCTCTTAGATTTTTTTTTAAAAGAAGGTTGGCTGTGGAATGGAAAGAGTGAGAAAAATAACTTTCTTGTGCTCTGAGGCTGACATTTTACTTAATAGCTTTTTCTTCTGCTACTTCCTTTGCCGTCGGGAGATAGTTTCAACGAAGGCATCTCAATTCTTGCCACATCCAGTATGGTCTGCGCCCACAGAGAATGAATTTTTCAAGTTGCCGGTTTTTCAAAATGCATTAGGATCAGCTAAGGTTGCCCAGCCACAAGCAATGTGTGCTAACATTTAATAGTATGAAAATGGATTGCATCTGTATGTTATTTTCTGCAGCGGTGAAAAAAATTATATCTGCAGGTAGCAATTTCATGGCAATGGACATCTTATTTTGTCCTCAAGAAAGAAGGCAAAAGGATCAGGAAGTATTTGGCACCTGCTGTAGCTAAGACAGCAGGAGGGGGGAAAAAACTTATTTGCCTTCCATTAGCATCTAAGGTATCCTGGGACAGTTGCATTTACAGGACAATGACATTAATGCTTAGTTAAAAGTCAGTCAACTTGATTTAATTTGCTTTACTTCTAGGTAAGTAAGAAAAAAACCCAGCCATGTTCAGAGAATGAGGTTAATTAATCAATCCAGAAGTAGGCCTATGCATTGAACTTTGTTTTTACCCTTAACAACTTAGTCAGAAATATAGGGGTTGTAGTAAGAACCATCTGGAAGGCCACTATGGCCCCATTCCTCCTTTATAGGTTTGTTAGAAGAATCAGCAGTTAGAAATTACATACAAAACTTGTTCTTAAAGACCAAGAAAGCAACACGTCCTCATACTTGTGATGCAAGCATGATGGTTGTGAAAGGTCAGGCCAATCCTGGTTCAAACCATACACTAAGCCCTAAAGCATGGTTTGCAAGCCACAATGACTGGATTTGCATAATGCAAGAGCCAGATAAAACAAGTGAAACCTCCTTTTAATAAACTAATTCAGGGGATTGAATAGAATCATGGGGATTGACTTCAACACACAAACAGGGCCAATGCCACAACCTCATTACATAAATGATATAAATGAGGACAATTACAGACACCGCATCATCATCCACATCCTTTCAAGTTATTTTATAATGGCATCATTATACAAATGATCTCAACCACCGAAAATTCAGTCTGTTGTATGTGAAATTGGTTAATCGAGGTCAGGTAAATCAAAGTTTCGTAATCCATCAAAGTTAGCACCAACTGTGTGATCATGTAATCCAATGAAACCATTGTGGGGGGTTTTTTCCAGACTATTATACTAAGTCTGAACCTTACATGAATCTTCTATTGCATTGTGTTGCACCCAGCGATCATTTAGGGGGAAAAGTTGGGAGGAACTTCAAGCTATACAAATCACCAATTTAGTTTACCATCTTTGGTTGAAAAGGAAAACACCAAGGACAATGGTTCCATCATTTTTTCCCCAGATGATTAATAAAGGTTTGTACACACACACACACACAACTTCAACCCATTGTATGAAAACCACTCAGGATGCTGAGAAAATTATGGAGTCATCCAAAGGCTGTGGGAAGAAATTATGCCTCCTCTCCAGTGCAGACCATGTTTTCTTCTGTGAGGTGAAAATACCAATTCAGGAAATGAGACTCATCTTCTTCTTGCCAAGCCAGTGTTTCTGGGGAATTCTGGGAGTTGAAATCCACACATCTTAAAGTTGACACGGTTGGGAAACACTGTGCTGAGCTGAAAGCAATCCAAATGCTAACATGGTCACAGAATCCACCCACAGATCATCTGCCCCAATATTGGTGGAACGTGATCAGAAGCAGCAACCTCTAGCTTCCAACCACTTTTTTCTAGTCTTACCTGGAAATGTTGGGGATCCAATTTTGGCCTTTCTGCCTGTAAACTGGGTGTTTCTCGACTGCGTTACAACTGGAGTCTCCTAATCAATGCGTTTTGGTATATCTAAATCAGCATCTCCATCCAGATAAATAAATAATGCCAACAAGCAATGGTTAACTTTGCATTTACAATAAACAAGTTCATTTTGTATACTTACAATAAGTGGTAGAATTTTCCAGGACAGAAATTAGGACATTCATTTTTTTGTGAAATTCTAGTAGATTTAATATATGACACACATTTTATTTTGTTGCCAAGTTTCTGTCACTTGAGTTTGACCTCTTCATCAGGGAGTCTGAGATTCTTTTTTTTTAAACTAGCGGACTCCATTATCTGAAAATGTTTGAAAACCCCTGTGCTAATGTTCCACACTCCTTCCTCCCTCACATACACACCCAGGCACAACACACTTCAACTGGTTACTGAATCAGTCCAATTTCTAGGTTCACACAATACATCAAACCTTAAGCTACACTGCAGATCATCTAGAGAAGGTCCAATGTAACCAAGATTAGCATGTTAAGCAGATGTATCTGCTTGGCCTTCATGTGAGGCAGTTAATCCATTATCTTGCATGCCTGAAGCCTGCCCAAGCCAGCCATGGTTCATAACTATCCATAACTCTCTTTTAACCCACGTAGCACAACTATATATATATTGATTTTCCCTAATCTGGTGCCCCCTAGGTATGATGGAAACTACAACTCCTAGAATCCACGCCAACGTTTTTGGAGAACAGTGGTTTGGGGTAGTTTGGTATATTTGCTCTAGGACATTTGCTTATCCAAATCTGGGAGTTTCAACTACTTCCTTGTAATAACCATGTCAGATTTCTGCAGTGTGTTATTTGTTGGACTGCCCTATTGAGACAGTTTGGAGACTGGTTCAAAACAAGGCTGTAAGTGTTCTGACTGTCCTTTTAATGCTACAGTGCTACTTTTGAAATATCTGCAGTGTCCTCTACTCTATCAAGATGAAGCTGTTTTATGGATATAATGTCTCTAAAACCAAGCTTATTATTTATGCTCACACAGAAAGATTGACCACCTTCTTCATCCTCCAGAGAATATTTATCAATGGGGAGGATGTGGCTCCATAAGTCATCTCATCTGAACTCTGAAAGCCAAAGAAGCCTTTTAAACCCTCAAAAGACCTTATATGGTAATGTGGTCGAAAATGGGAAGTTATTTTTATCCCACTTTTCTTTTTTTCCAGTGTTGGAGGGGAAGCTGGCATGCTTGCCGTTCAAGTAAAAGAGTGCAGATGAAAAGGAATTCTGAAAACAGCAGCTGCTCAACTCCAGGAACCATCTAACATTTTGGTAGTCCTTCATACATTGTAGACCATTGTTTCTACAGTCCTGGGAGCAGAAATGCAGGCCAGTGATGCATTGGCCAACTTTTCAGTTTTCACTGGAGACCTATGGGATGTCACTTATAAGAGAGAGTTGGCCAACCTGCATCTAGGGGATGGCCTTGCAAGGTCTCTTAAAGGACCACCCCAGAATGGTCTCCCAAAGAAGCTTTTCAGTGCATCGCCATTTTAAGACCTACAACACCTTAATGCATCAGAACAGGGTTTTTGAAACTCTGTTCTGTGGAACCTTGAGAATGTGGTGGGGTTCCATGACAGATTATGGGCAAAAGAAAAGTTTACTCAAACTTTTGAGGGGTGTCTGTAGGCATTTTTCTACAGTTCCCCAAAAAGGACAAAAATGATGGCCTCAAACTTCCCCTAGAAAATGCCTTGGCTGCACAGCATTCTCCCACAAGGAAAATGCCACGGCCACAGCCATTTTGTGCATGTAGCATTTTCTATCCCTACAGCAGTGTTTCTCAACCTCAGCAACTTTAAGATGTATGGACTTCGACTCCCAGAATTCATGGCTGGCTGGGGAATTCTAGGGACGCGGTGGCGCTGCGGGTTAAACCGCTGAGCTGTCGATCGGAAGGTTGGCGGTTCGAAACCGCGCGGCGGGGTGAGCTCCCGTTGCTCGTCCCAGCTCCTGCTCACCAAGCAGTTCGAAAACATGCAAATGTGAGTAGATGAATTGGTACCGCTTCGGCGGGAAGGTAACGGCGTTCCGAGTCGTCATGCTGGCCACATGACCCGGAAGTGTCCCTAGGGACAACGCCGGCTCCAAGGCTTAGAAACGGAGATGAGCACCGCCCCCTAGAGTCGGATTCGACTGGACTTTACGTCAAGGGAAACCTTTACCTTTACCTTTGGGGAATTCTGGGAGTTGAAGTCCATACATCTTAAAGTTGCTGAGGTTGAGAAACACTGTCCTAGAGCTTTGCCTCTTGATCAGGGATTTCAGGAAGTTTTATTTAACAGGTTCCACCACCCGAAAAAAAAAAAAAACAGGAAACCCCTGCTTTAGAGGACAAAGACTGGCAACATGGTGCTCCTGAAACCCCTGTTAATGATGATGTGATGATAGCAACAATGATGATGATGACAATGATAATTTCACACCATCTTCCCACAGCACTGTAAGAAATCTAAATAACCAGATTTGGTAACGTTGGGGGCTATCATTTAAACATTTAAAATGCCCACATTCTCCCCAGTGCATCACTGCTGCAAGACCCGGTGGGAATTCAGAATGGCAGCACCCAACTCAGAGTGATGCTACCACAGGTTCTGGAAAAATAAGGAGGGTGGCCAATCGCAATCCAACGATGCTGTTCTTCTGAGCAGGTACCTGGAGAGTTTTGCCATGCTTTTAGAAGCATGCTCAGTCCAGTGGAAATGGCTGACCTTTTCTCTTAACAGCGAGCAATTTATCTGAGCCGATATGGAAAGACACCATTCTCTGAAGGTTCCGGACACCACTGCCCAGTTGCCCTTTTCAAATGTCAGTTGCTTTCTGCTTCAAGAAAAAAGACCCTTGGAAGGGGAAAATCATCCTGCCTGCTGTCCACACGGTGTCAAGAGCACCACGAGCTTGTTCATTTCCGTCCATTTCCAGCGAATTTTCAAGGCATCTGCCTTGTTTTTTCTGAAGCTTGCCTTGGCCTGGGTGAGTGTAATAGCTCTTTTCTGGACACACCGGTAGGTTTTGAAGCATGCCTCTTTCCAAACCCCAAATTAGCAAGCAGTCTTGCAAAAATAAGGCAAACAAGAGTAAGGATGTGAGCCTGTAAATGTCGGACCACTATCTGTGGGATTTGGTCAGTTTAATTTCATTTCTCTCCTAGCTCAACACAACTGGAGCAGTAATTGCATTTCCGAGTCTACGTGGGGAAGGATAGATCTATAGAATTTCCATTTCAGAGGCATCTGATGGTGGCTGCCTCTTCAGTCAAGTGGTTGTGACCACCATCTTGACTTTTTTGCCCCCTCTCCACAAATGCCCCCTTCCATTTCTTCAAGTTTACAGCACGTCAATTTAACTGAGGCTTACTGTTGGTTTTTCAACACTAAAACGTATATACACTGTACTTTTGTGCACCTTTCTCCAAACATATCCATTTTGATTTGCAATTCTAACGTGCTCCTAGGTGTGCAAATCAGTTTCCAGATATTATACATGTTTACATCTGTATGCATGTTCATGAATCTATGCATTTTGGTAGAATGCAACCTCCTTTGACTGGCAAACTCTCAAGGTACTCATCCTTTTTCTGCAAAATTTTGGGAGAGGGAGACTTTCAAAGGAAAATTGAGTTCCGTTCATGTAGGAATTTGAAAACGAATTTTCAAAGAATTGTTCAATTGACGCCCAGATGTGAACTAAATTGATTTCTCCCCTGCCCCAATCACAGTGAATCCATTCTGAAGTAGTCACATCAAGATGAATACAACGGAGTCTGGAGTTATTGGCTAGGAACACACACAGCGACTGTTATTCCAAATTGCTGCGTGCAAAGACTACTTTTCCCCCAAGATGGACAAATTGAAATAAGCAAAATCCCAGACTCAACTGAAAAAAACAACAAAAAACAACAGTTACTGTAGGGAATTTGCAGACTTCTCCAAAACGCCAAAGTAAACATTGCATATCTCAGCATGGCAAAGGTTGTGTCATGGGGGGAAAATGGGGACATCCCTGCAGATTAGCTGGTAGCATATTTCATATCTGTTACCATTGTCTGAGAGAGGGGGATGGCTGAAGACTGGAGCGGGGGGGGTGCCTTTGAATTTCCCAGTTTGGTTTCATCAAACACAAGGGTGCTGTTTAAGGACTGCCTTATGCCAGACCTGTTTTGGCCTGCGTGATCAGGTGTAGAACATTAGTAGGGACCCATAAAAAACATCTAAAGATCCTGCTGATGGGAGCAGGACATTCATTTTTACAGCTCTCTTAAGGGGTGGCCCCAATCCTTGGCTCTAAAGCTCTCAAATGGCATCTTTCTACTCTTGAACCGTGTCAGAAAATGCTCATTGTCTCTGCCTAAGCTTTTGAAAAGTCCTGGTGCTTTCAACTGGCTGTGCAAAAATTGTGTTATCCCAGTCTTGCGTTCCTATTTCTTTCCTCTTTGTCCGGCTGCAGATATGAGCTTTCCAGAAAGGTAGAGAACCTGGGACATGGTGTCAAATAGGAAAACATCCCTAAATTCTTTGGGGAATAAAAAAAATCATCCTCGGGATCTCACCTTAATGAGGAGCTGTAACAGGAAAAGGAAAAGGGTGCAGGACTTTTCATTCCAGGATGAACTGATTGTGAGCCGGCCATGAGAAGGTAGAAGACTCACATTGCCCTAGATTGTCTTCATCTTGAGAAGATGCTTCTTCTCTGCTCATTGACTTTCAGTCCAGGAACAATTGTAGGGGGAGACATTTTCAATTGTGAAGAAGCAGCAGAAGCTGCTGCCTCCTGAAACATAATGTTTAAGTGAGCCCTATCTGCAACAGAGGTACCATCCAGATGTATTGGAAGTTACTTCCCCCGATCCTTTGCTATCCCAGCCGCGGCAGTTGGAGCCACTGTGAGTGGAACCCCAAGATGTCTGCAAATCATCAACGGTCAACATCAAATCTCTGATTTTCCGTAACTCAAATCCCCATCGGACATTTGGATGCTCAATGAACAGTCCATAGTCTTTCCCACTTTGAACTAGGATTTAGAACTCCCAGAATTCTCAGCCAGCTGGGGAATTATAGGACCTGCCATCCAAATACAGCACTCAGTTGGAGAGGAGCAATAGGAATCTTGCATTGCCCCTACTTCAGCCTGCTAATTTGGAACGGTTTTATTAAAAAAAGGTTTCAGTGTCTAGCCAGAGATGGGTGGATGGATGGATGGATTTCTAGTTACACGTATTAGAAACCCAAAGCTTGCAGAAGCTTGCTGATTGATGCTGTGGTCATATTGGTGGCCCTAAGGCTGGGATATAGAACGTTCCCAAGAGAATATGAAATTCAATGTATTCTCCCTGCTACTGAAATACTGGCAGGTTTTGATACCCTGGAAAAACAGGTGACTTGCCTGGAGCTTTGCTGCTTTCCACACAATTCTCTCTCTTCCTCTTGTTCACACGTGTGCACACACACACACACACACAGAAGGCACAGGGCCATTCAACGTGACAGCACTCCAGCCAGGTGCACCGGCAGCCAAGTGGCTTGCAGGCTGCTGCTGCTGAAGTGAAGGACTTCATCATCGAAGGGGGCAAAGTCGTGTGAAACTCAATAGTTGCTGTTCTGTAAACAGTGTGCCTCTTCACTCAAGTGGCCTGGCTGCTGATCAAGCACACGACAGACACCGTGTCATGATGTGGCACGAGGGGACAACAGCAGCAGGTCTTTCCAACCAATGAGTAGATTTATTTGGGCTGTCTGTATTTCTAGAACCACCAGCTAGATGGGTGGTTGGATTAGCCTTACTGCTATGAGTGCCCCTCCCTCCCTCCCTCCCTCCCTTCCATCTCCATCTCCATCTCCTTCCTCTTCTCTCCCTTCCCTCCCTGCCTCCCATTTCCATCTCTTTTCTCTTCTCTCCTTCTCTCCTTCCTTCCTCTCTCTCCTTTCCCTTCCTTTCCTTCCTTCCTTCCTTCCTTCCTTCCTTCCTCCCTCCCTCCCTCCCTTCCATCTCCATCTCCATCTCCATCTCCATCTCCATCTCCATCTCCATCTCCATCTCCATCTCCTTCCTCTTCTCTCCCTTCCCTCCCTGCCTCCCATTTCCATCTCTTTTCTCTTCTCTCCTTCCTTCCTTCCTTCCTCTCCTTTCCTTTCCTTCCTTCCTTCCTTCCTTCCTTCCTTCCTTCTTCTCTCTCATTTCCATTTCCATTTCTATCTCCCTCTTCTTCTCTCCTCCCTCCCTCCTTTCTTCCTTCCTTCTTTCCTTCCTCTCTCTCATTTCCATCTCCTTCCTCTTCTCTCTATCTCCTTCCTTCCTTCCTTCCTTTCTTCCTTTGTTCCTTCCAAATTATAATCACCCAATATGCAAAAATCCCTCTGAAAAACAAAAACATGTTGCCATGGGAATGTCAGTTGTGCTGATATAATTTAAGAAAAAAAAAAACTATTGCAGGATCTCCAGGCCTTGCCGAAGCAAGGGCCGGGGATGGACAGGGGGCAGGCCTGATGGAATGAAATGCTGGAAAGGCTGACATAGGCAGAAAGATAAGCCTGATCTGTGGATGGGTGTGTAAGTTGCAAATTATCATCAAGGGCTGCCAGTAATAAGAAGAGTATTATGGGCTGGGTGAAGATCATAAAACTCCTTATTTTCCAAAACAAAACATAAACACAGCAAAATTCTTGCCTCTAGGCAACCATAATGAGATAGATTATCAGAAATAACAGCCTGTCAGCTCTGAGAAGAATGCCTTTTGTTTTCCTTCCACCCTAGAGAAGATGATTCTGCTAGATCCTGAAAAATTATTTGGGGGAGAGGAAGGGAAACTTGCAACAGGCATGAAAATGAGATGGTGATACCACCAGAACAAGCAGGATGGAGTTTGCAGCCTTGTCATTCCTAAACTTGAGTATGTGTTTGTTAGTGTGTGTTTCAATAGATCAATAAGCGTTGTTGAGTCAATTTGGGTAACCTACAGGTTTATTTAAAAGGTTCAAATTATCCTACTTTGGACACATTATGGGAAGACCCAGCTCTCTGGAGAAGGCTCTGATGGGGGGAAAGGTGGAAGGAAGGAGAAGAAGAGGAGGACCAGCAGCAAGGGGGAGGGATGCAATTACAGGCATGATGAGGGCATAACTGGAAGAGCTGAAGGACCAGGTTGGGGACAGATCGTCAAGGAGAAAATGCATCTATGTGGGCGCTAAGAGTCGACAATGACTTGATGGCACATAATCAATCAATCAGTTTATTGGAAAAATAAACTCTTTCTAACAAAAAAGGAAAAAAAGATACTGTTGCAACAGGGTGACACCATGCAGGATTCGGGAGTCGCAAAACAGATTGACAATGAGGTCTAATGGTTAAAGTGCTGGACTAGGAGAAGGGAGATCCACGTTCTCATTCCTCTCATCCACAGAAGCTCCCTGGGGGACTTTGCCCCTGTCCAGTTCCATCAGCCCAAGACACAATGTGGTGTAGGGGGGAAGATGCTGGACCGGGAGGAGGGATACCTCCCTCGGCCATGGAAGCCCCCTGGGGGACTTTGGCCCATCCCAATCTCTCAAGCGAATGCATTTCACAAGGTTTGGATCTTATTTCATTTGGCCTTGCTTTCATTCCCATTTTTAAAGCTCTGCATTGTTTTGGGGACTTGGCCACCATGCCCTAGAAAGTTAGGGGCCAATTTCTCATTATCTTCCACTGGCTTTGGATCTTGGCAAGGTGCATGTGCCACTCCAAGCCTCTTGGTATATCAGGAGACTTGCTGCCTACGCACAGGTGTTGGCATCTTTCCCCTCTATCCCCTGCTGGAATCTATTATTCCAAACAAACAGGGAGATTATAATCTTTAAAAGGTGGGAAATTTCTGGTTGGACACCATTGTCTCTGACCCCCTCGGAGGTTTTTATTTTAATCCAGCCATCTGGAGTTTAAGGGGCCAAACAGAAACTTCAAAAAACCATTCCATCAAAGGGATAAACAACAGAAAACTGATGTCTGGCTGTCTGGCTGTCTGTCCATACATCCACTGTCTGGCTGTCATCAGGCTATCATCCATCTTCCAGTCTGGGCAGATGGAGAGACGGACGGATGGACAGACAGAGAGACAGATGGACAGACAGACAGAGAGATGGATGGATGGTCGGACATCAGGTAGATGGACAGACAGATGGATGGATGGACAGGTGGGTGGGTGGGCAGACAGATGAGTGGATGCACAGATGGGCAGATGGACAGATGGATGGTCCATTCTGTCCTGGTTAGCAAAAGTCCATTGAGGGTTACAGAGATAGCAACGTATCTATTTTAACCTTGATCAAATAGTGTCCCTTCAAATAATGTCCTAGGACTTAATTTCTTTTCATTTTTTTCTTTATCCCTTCTCATAGAATTCTTCAGAACTTTAACAAGTCTCTTTTGTAAGTCCAATATAGGAAAGTTATCCAGATCACTCTTTTGGTTTGTTATTTGTATATCCCTTCTATTATTAAGACATCAGCCCATTTGATTTGTATTTGTATTTTTTATTTTTATTCCAAATCCATCTGGACCCTCAGATCATTTTTAACTTTCCAGAATCAACACTCTAAACACCCTTTTGCTGTTTATTCCAAAATATAATATTTTTCTAAGTCCCTGAAGTCATATTTAAAACTTCTTTCGCTAAGGAGAAGGAAACTCACCCAGTGAATGCAATAAAAACTTGCCATTCTGTTCTTAATATGTCAAAAGGGATAAAAACTAATTCCAAAGGGGATTAAGAAATGAGGCTCAGTTGGACTTTTGGTCCATAAAGGCTGTGTTACGACTGTGAGCTTAGATGGAATCCCTGATTCCCAGCCGCTCAACTTACAAACCAACTGCAAAAAGCTCATTTCCTGTTATCTACTCACAAGGAGCAACCGTCTGGAGCATATGTGGGCAATCTCACCATCTCCCCTTTCTCTGGAAAGATTTCACCAGCCAGGATCCCGCCTCTGGCTGTCGATCTCCACCCTAAACACCACCCCTTTTTGGCAAGGATGTCTAGCTCACCATGGCCTCACCAGAAGTCCACCCCCATAACAAAACCTGCCTTGAGCATTTACAATCACAACAGTCACAGCCTTTTTTCCTGCAGCCCACCTTGCCCCACATGTTTCAAATGTGAGGTTGTAAGTTCCTTGGGTCATGGAATTTTACTTTCTTGCCCCACCCAATAGGGGGGAACAGATGGAGGAGGAGGAGGAGGAGGGACCCTGGAAGCTGATTAACTGAAGCAATTAACTAATGAATTAATTGCACAATTAACTAATGCATTAATCATTAACTGAGAAGCTCCTAGGAGCTGCACACAGAGCTTTGCAAATGGGACAAAACCTGGCTGCCGTTTTCCTGTTTCCACATTGCTAAAGACAGCCTTTGACAAGCAAAGGTTGGAGCCTGATACCCCACCAACAGCTCCCCTTTTTCAGGAGCCTGGAAGAGGAAGAAAATAAATAAAAGGGTCCGTGAATGTAGAAGAGGACTCTCGTGCAGAAAAGGAAAGGGCTAAGGAGCCGGAGAGAATGAAAAGCCAATCTTGTCCAAGCCTCTAGAAGAAATTGATGCCATTGAGACTTGAAAGGCAAACAGTCCTCTGTGTATTTAAACAACTTGTGCAAAGACGGCAACCTGTTGCTAAGGAACCACAAAGCCTCTTCCATTTACGTTCGTGGTCCCTTGCCAAGTTGACCCGCTGGAGCAAAACAAACAAATGGGAAAGAGCCGGGCGATTCCACAAAGAATTCCTGCATTTCTTTATGCCCGGATTTCTTGTCTTACTACCAGCTGGGGAAGAATCAGCCAAAGGAGGGCTTGCTGTCAAGGCAGGACTGTTGGGAGTTGGGTTGGTGCTGTCGCCGGGCCACAGAAGACTTTTCCCAGCAGAGAGTGCCCGCAGGTGGTCCTTGTTCCTAAAACCTGCTGCAGGAAGCTAGACCTGGAGGTGGGGAAGTTGAGGGTCAGCGTCATTGATCTAGCATGCAGTGTGTGGCCATAATAAGGTTGACTTCTTTGGGCATGGAGTGTCCTGTGAATGCTCAATGGTGGTGTTCCTCCATTGTCAAGGGGCAAAATAGTAGAACAGGGAAGCCAACAATGACATGATGCATTTGTAACATGTGGATGGTATCTTCAGCTCTTCCAGCTTCTAGCCCCAACTCTCCATCCCATCATGTCAGGGTCTTGTAATGGCATCAGTTTACAACTTCTTTGATCTGAGTTAGCCGGCTGTCTCCATAGAACTACCGTTTTATACAGCCGCGGATGGAACTTTTTGTAAATGCAGCCACAGTCCAAGTTTTCCACCCTCTAGATTAGAGCTAGGATTCTAATAATAGGCTACCATTCATCTCTGTCAAAAATTAATAGCAGGCGTGGGAAAACCTTTACATGTGGGGCAACACCGGGGAGGAAATCTGTTTGGAGTTTGGTGGAAATTTAAAGAAAATGTGAGCATTTCACCTCTCACAATCATAACGCCTCCATACTTTCTAAAATTAAAGTAATTTTTTTTTAAATTAAAAGCTTCAGACTATTGTGCTGAATCTGTACTTTTCTAAAAAAAAATTGCATGCTGTGATATCATGGCTTAACCCCAAGTAGTTCTTGCCTCAGTATGTTTGCAATATTCTCCTTTTGACGTGTTGTAAATCCTGCTGTTAACAGCAGCACCCCAAGATAGGAGTGTTTGGCAGTCATGGAAATGACCGCCATTTACTCAAACAAGCAATTAATCTGCAAGTTGGAAGAGATGGGGGGGAGGGGATAAAAAGATGTCTGCAGAAGCTATCCCAGAGGTCTTCATTATACCAACGAAACAAAATCTTGATGGCGAACTTGAAAGTTCATGGGCAAAAATGTGATATGAAGAATAACCGCTTCGCCCTTCAAAACCCTGAACGTGCATTTTATTTATTTGTTTATTTATTTGTTTGTTTGTTTGTTTAGTTATTTATATTTTATTGAAAAGATTTATATGGCTGTCCATCTTGTACCATATGACCGTGGGCAGACTAACTATAACAATACAGAAAAACAAACAGGAACTCCAGAGAATTAAAAACATCACTCCCAACAAAGGTGTCATACCATTTCCATGCCAAATACACATGTGCTGGGCTCAACTCCCATCCTGGCCTGGGGCCTGGGGGAAGAACTAGGTCTTCATGATCTTCTGGAAGGCTAAGAGGGTAGGGGCCCTCCAGATCACGGGGACAGGCTGCTCCATAGGGGAGGTGCCATGCAGAAAAGCCCACCTCCTAGATCCTATTATATAAACAATGTTTAATGGAAGGACCTGCATGACACATTCATGGTGCATATCATGGATACCAGTTCTTCACCTGCTGAGAAGCATTTATGTTATGGAAGAGACAATCTTTGGGGCTCCAGTTTAATAATCCTGCAGGATGGTTTTTACCAATTATAAGGTGGAGTGTGAGAGAGAAGGAAGCTGATCTCTGAAAATATCTTAAAACTTACTGCTTAAATTATTTTTAAGGATCCTTAAATTATTTTGAAGGTTCCACCAGAATAGGAAGTGAAGTTTCTAGCACAACTGCTAAGGTTTTTTGCCCATCACTGGGATAGCAATTCAATTTTCAGTCCCCATATAATGTTTTTCTCGTCTTTGCCATCTCAAAGGATGCCAGGAAGATATGGAGATAAGTGTGGTTTATATTCTTTAGCTCTTTCAGACCAGGTTAATCGAGCCCCTATTGTCCAAGTAAAGGCCCCCAGGATCAGTCCCTAGAATTTGTCAGGGCTGCACACAAACCTGGACCTGTGGTTTCCCATCCACCACAGCAGAGCGATCTTTTAACATCCCTTCCAACAGAGAGTCTTCCTGTCTAAAACAGAAAGCCCTACTGTAAGTCTCCATAAGTCTCAACGTAGATCTTGAAAATCCGTGGTTCCTTTTGAAGGAAGTGACCAAAACTTGGTTCATGAAGCTTACTTGGTCACAAGACAACATGGGAACCCAGTCAGGGTAGTTTACAAGGGTATAACTACCCTTTATGATGGCCTGCATCAAGCCACTTGTGATTTATCAGATACAGCATAGCCCAAACAGTAACGCCTGGAAGAAAGTATCAGTCTAGCTTAGACACTGGCTGTGATTCAGATGACTTTGGAGGACAATCCATATATGGAAAGAAGTGTTGGAATCAGACAAAACGGGCGCTTGTGTACAAAGCCTGTTTTCACTGACACCGGAGAACAAAACCGAAGAATCCTGATGGAACATATTCAACGCTGAGAGCATGAAATCCTAATTACCTGAAAACAGCTGCATGTTCCAGTAAAAGAAGTCCACTTTTTCCCCATTCCGTTTCACACTGTCCATATTTGCAAAGGAATGTGACTTCTTTCACCGGCAGCAAGCTTAACCATTTGGAAAGTTGCGTTCAACTTTTAAAAAATTACCATGGGAGAAGAACTTCAAGAAAATAACTCAGTTGAGAGTGAGGGGTAGCAGTTATTGTAAATCCTAGAGATTAGAATTCTACTTTTTTATGGATATTGCTGCGACGCAAGGCAAGCTGTACTATTGGTTAGGTAGCAGTTAGACCTTTAGCTTATTATTGTTTTATATTTAATACCAGAGAATGAGAGAATGAGCTTTGCAGGTACTTGCCTTTCATGGCAATTTGGCCAGATAATGTGGCTGTATCTTGGGGATATGTCTATTTTAATCACAGAGGTTCCAATTAACAAGACTCCCCTCCACTATGTGTGTTTCTTTAACCAAGGACATAAACACACAAGTTGAGTTCCTACAACACACTTGACTAAGCTAAAATGGGAATGGGCAATTTATGGGTCAGCATGTTACAGGAACCCATCATTTTTGAATGATGAGTCAACCAGACCATCCTGTTAAGCCATAATATGGTTTATCTGTTTGGGCATCACACATTGTGTGAACACAGCCCTTGTTCTCATTCAAGAAAGGTCAAAAAAGGGCCTTCAAAATGAAATGCTTCTTTGTGAGATGAAATGGCACCAAAGGATTTTTTTTCAAGGCCAAGACTCCAAAACAGACAATGGCTGTGTCTCCAACATTGCAACAAGTTAGGTTTCACTAACTGGGTTTTCTCATTCGTTCTCTCCACCTTCATATTTTTCAGTCTTCAAGTTCCCCAGGGACAGCTTCATATATTACCTTAGTCCTGCATGGAAAGAAGCAGGAAGTCATGCATGATCAATTGGAAAGCAACAGTCCCTTGAAGCATTTCTGCATGAGCCATGGACATCTTCAAGGAAGGGGCCAAGCCATGGACATCTTCAAGATGGTGGGGCCTTCAATAGCGTGGTTGTGGCTGCAGGTTGCGTGACTATATGGCTGTAGCTGCCGTCTTGATACATTTTAAATCCCGCCCCCAGAACCCCTGCATACATATGTGTACAGGCAGGACAATCTGAAAGTGATGAAGCCCTCTCCAAGAAAGAAAATACAGCCAAGGACACAACTGTGTCCTTCACCAAAGTATTTAAGACTTTGCCAAGGTAAGATTGAAACCTGCCCAGATGTCCTATCAACATTCCTCAATAATGGCTTACGATGATGGGGATCCTAGCCTGATGACATCTGGACATCAACAGATGCCCTCAGGATTTGCCTTAGGTTTCCATACGCATTGACAAATTGCATCTTTCAGGAGCTTCCACAAAACCCAGTAAAAATATCTAACTTTCAAATGCTTTCTCTCATCACAGCAGCATTGCAATGAGAAAAGCTGCAGCAGGTCAAATGCTGCCCACCCCAATTTTGGGGGAAAAGAAGAAAGGGAACTCAGGCAGTGATCCTCACTGTGAGAACCTATTTATCCCTGAATGTATGAATCCACTCATTCCCCTGTGCATTGCATGAAATTATAAAGAAGCGCTGAGCTGGCCAAAATGTATAGAATGCATAGTAACATGAGATCTCCAGGCCTGGCTCTGGGGAAATGAATTCTTATTTCACACAGGGCATGCCAGATGTATTGACTTTCATTCCAGCCCAGGAAGCAAAACAAACTAATATGGAAGAGTTGTTCTACCCGCTAATTGGGAGAAAAGACTGATAACAAATGCTTAGGTTTATTTTACCAAGACGTGCCTTCTTTAGCCTTCTTGGCATTTGTTTGGCTTCGCTCAATGTTTGGGGTTGGGTTCTTCAGTTAAAAAGCTCCCCTCTTTTCATCCAGGTTTTCCAAGATTCCTTGATCAAATTAGAGAAATTTTGGGCAAATGGACCTCCTTCTGGTCAAGTATTCAAAAGGCGGAAGCCTTGTTCCACTCTGCCTCTGATCCACCTGCCTTTCTTTATATCTTTATTTCTGGTAAAGCAAGATTTGTTATATGCACTAGGGAGAGTTTTCAATTTTAAGGAGTTTATTGCGTGAAATGTGGCAGTAGAATTTGCAGATGAAATACGCTCTGTTCTACAGAAGCCCAAGGAACAAAACCCTTTATGTGCCCCACCCGTACACTTGCATAATTTCCAGCCCTGCAGTTAGAAGAGCTGACATTCTCCACATCTTCCTTCTGAGCAACAGAGCATGAGAAAAGATGCCAGTAATCAGAGTTTCTAAGCTCCTTGACAGTATCTACACAAATGCAGGCCCACTGGATATCTCCTGCTTATTTGCTCTTTTTGCAGGCTTGTTTTCTTTTGTGTTATCTGTAAGTAAATACATTACAATCTTAATTGTTTGGTGGAAAGGAGAGAGCTCACAAAGCTTTGAATAACACAGCAGATATCCTCAGGATTCAACTCCCCAAATTGAATCAATCGTTCCTTCCACTTCGTTGCAGGTCAAAAAGGGCTTCTAAGTCGACTCTGAATTTTGCAGTTGGAAAGAAAGGCTGAGAACAGGTTCATGTAGGGCAGAAGAGGTGGGTGAATCTGCCAGTGTTTGGTTCCAGGTCTCATTTTACCATCTTCATCTCCAGCTCTGGCTCTAGTTCCAGCTCCGGTTCCGGTTCTAGTCCTGGCTCTAGTTCTGGCTCGACCTGGCTCTGGCTGCAGTTGTAGTTCTGGCTTGGGTTCCAGTTCTGGTTTTCATTCATTCCAGTTCTAGCTCTACCATCACCCCATCCTTATCTGTGTCCTAACTTTGTGCTGTGAGCATTTCTCTGATGGAATGCAATTTTTTAAAAAATCTGTGTTTTCTATGAGGAAGAGCTGCAAAGCCACCATGCCAACTTGCTTCTTAAAAGATCTGAAGGCCAGAAGCATAATGATGCAAAAGAGCCCAAGAAAGGGAAGGCAGCCTACAACTCCCACTGGGTGGGAGTATTTCCAATGAAATATTTGTTTTACTGCAGTTGCAAATACACTGCTACTCAGCTGCCAAATAGGGACCCCAGATTTGGAACTGATTTGGGGACAGTGAAAAGATCCTCTGTGGACGTGCCCAGTTTCCCATTGCTTTGTCTTCCACAATTAGGCAGTTTTGAGTGAATCAGTCACTGATCTTCCCAGTGATCCTCTTGACTGGAGATGATGGGATCCTTTCCTTTCTCTACCTCCCTCTCTCTTTCTCTTTTCCTCCCTCCCTCCCTCTGACCATAATCAATGGACTTTACTACTACAGAATTATGGGCAATCCTGATACAATTTCCAAGTTGCACTTGAGCAACACTGGTCTTTCTAAGCCTTTGGCCTCCTATATATTTTTAATGAACATGTGGAATCTAAGATTTTGGTTTGGTTTGGTTTGAGGGGAGTGAAAGCAAGTTCAAAGCAACATCACCATTTCAACCATAAATATATAAATTCATTTTTATACAGTTTTCCTTGTTCACATAGCACATACAGAACACTGTTGAGTTACACTTGTTGGAACACACCCGCAGATATTTTTAGTAAAGGATTTCCCTCTCCCAACATGTCCAGATTTTTAATGAACGTGATTTTGAAGTCTAAGCAAGTAGGCAAAAGGAGCGCTTCTTTTGCATTCAGATTACTTTGTTTGGTAAGTACCAAGTTGGTTTAGTAAACTTTAACACCAAGAGTAAGGGAATTTTTTTTAAAAAAAACCAATGACCAAATCCAATTTTGATCAAGATAAAATCAAGGTAAAGTCAGTCATCCATGGAGGAACACAGAGTTCATTTTAGACCGGACACATAAAAATACATCCACATCTGAACATACAAAGTGAAAACAGAAACAATGTCTGCAGTATAGATCCCTCATTTCATACATAAGTGGTGGGACAGAGAGGTCATTTCTTTGGAACTGTTTTGGAAAGATTTATTTCATGTAACCAACACAATTACAACAAAGCTACGCCAGAGCAGGAGGGGAGAAGAAAGAGGGGGGGGGGGAAATCTCCTATGTACGATTTCGTATCTGGGTCCTCCATGGCCCTCTTGCAACAACGGGAATGTTTTAAGGTTTCGACGGGCCTCTGAATATTCTATGAATCTGAAATCTCAGCTCTCCATCTTTAATTCAGCTTTATCTATTGCCCTTTATCTTGACTTTCCTCAAGGGAGTGTAAATGGGGACCTCCCTTACTTTGATCCCCGTGAGGTAGGCTGGATTGAGACAGAAAGGTGGGGTCACAGCAGACTGTCCGCTGCGTGGTTGGAGTGGAATTTATCCCAGATTCCCAAGACCACATCAAACCCCTTAAGCGCTTGTTCTGCTTATTCCTAGTACTTCCACAGTATAAAAAGAAGATAGGGAAGTATGGGTCAAGCCTAGACTTCTAATGGTTATGGGATAGAATGTTGATGGTTACCATACGACGTTATGCCCTATTCCACAGGAACCCTGCAATTAAGCACCGTTATTATTCCTGTATCACATAATAGTCCAAAGTCCCCTACGATTCCTGTGGCCAACTCCCAGAAACGTTGTCCTGTGGACTTCTTTTGTCATCCCCACTGCCATTAAGGCAATCCAGCTCAAGCAAGCAGAAAGGTTCTTTGCAGATAACCTGTTCTGTCATGGATTCCTGATCAAGAGACCCCTATTTCTCCCTCCCCCTCCATCACTGCAACGTTCAGAAGCCTCACTTTTGCTTAGTCTGATCGGACTCTGCAGCCATTTTAGCTGAAATGGTCCAGTGAAAGAACCCCCATAGAGGTTCCTCCCTGTTGTGCCATACACAATAATCCAAGTCAAGGAAGGTCATTTAGCAAATGAAAAACAAGCTGGCAAGCTGGGCTATCATAAATTATATTATTTAGTCCTATATTTTCAGAGAAAAGATGACGTTGGGCGATCTGAGCCAAAATCAATAGGGAAGGAATTCAAGTAAGACCTGAACCCACTTCTGTCCTTGATGGAAGGTTCTCTACCAGTGATGGTGGAAAGCATGCCACCATCAAGGATGGAAGGACCACCACCATCGTGTCAGATGTTCTGAAGAGCTAGCTGCCTCTTGTGCCTTAAAGAATTCCAAGTACAAGCAACCCATTTCTCCTTTGGAAATATAGGACACAATACTTACGGCATTCTCCTTTTCCCCAGTGAAAATAAATATATTTTAAATGAGATAGGCTATCCCTGCTAGAAAAATATGTCCATAAAATGCATATCCCACTCTCATTCACTTTTTTTTTTAATATTCTGGGTCCAGAAAACACAACAGCATTTCTTGGGTATAGAAAACCATTAATTTTAGATGAAAAAATACAAACATCACCTTTACCCCCCAAAAGAAAACACTTAACTTTTTGAATACACATAAAGCATTTTTTTTCTCTTTGTTTAATACCAAAAATAAAGAATTTTATGTTTTCCAGCAAGGTTGTTCCAGGCCACAGCGATATCATACAGTATGAGTAAGAAGAATTTTTACATCTCACACCACCAAAACAGGTGAAATAAGCAAAATGAATTGGTTTTCCACAGTAATATTTGTGGACAACTCAAATATGTTTTAAAAGGTTTCGTTTTTTACTTGCATATAGCCTAAAGCTCGCTTAACGCACAGCAAACCTTTTGTAAATATTCTTAGATTATTCTCAAACTCTGTATCTTCAAGAAAACCCCGTTCCCAGTATCTGCCAAGGAATTTGTGGAACTTATGCACACCACTGAGAATTCAGGTTTTATTTGAAGACACATCTTTTGTTTCCTGGGGGTAGTAATTAACATTATTTTTATAATAATCCACCCTACATGAAGTTTTCTCATTATTGGCCACTGCTCTTGAGCCATGACAAATATGATCTAGATGATCACCAACCACCCCTTCCAGTTTTTCCATCTGCCATGGCTATATTCTCCAAGAGAAGATGGCGGACATGACACTATCCAATGCAGTGTTTCTCAATTTTGTCAACTTTAAGAGGTGTGGACTTCAACTCCCAGAATGCTGGCTGGGGAAATCTGGGAGTTGAAATTCACGCCTCTTAAAATTGCCACGGTTGAGAAACACCGATCCAGTGAAGCATGTCCGCCATTTTTGTTCTTCTCAAGAAATCTCCGGCAACTCTTTGGGGGGGGGGGGGAACCTGCTTTAAATAATATATGTGAAAATGGAAGAGGGCAGGGGAGAAAGGAAAAGGGTACACAAACCAAGAAACATTTAGAACATTATGCATAGGTATACCTTTTTTATTTTAATACATTTCATTAGTCTGCACCCCGCTAGGAGAAAAAAAATGCCATAGTCTTGCATGATCCCCATTTCATTGTCACTACAGCAGTCTCTTATCTTGGGTTATTGGTAAATGTAGTCCAAAAAAGATAATAAAATGCTAGGCAAAGAATAAAAAGAAAGCTCAATAACTTTATGGTGTAAAAAAAAAACCAAAATAAAACGAAACATCCATTTAAGGCGCCCCAGATGGATTTTTTTTTAATAGACTTTTAAATCACCGCCAAGCCAAAATAATAATAATAATAATAAAAAAAACACTCTAGTTTCTGCCATGGCATTTGATACATTCCTGCTCTTGTTGTTGTTTGTGTGTGTGCCTCAACTCCATCTGAATCTGTCCATCAGTATCCGGCCTCAGGCACGTTTCTCGAGAAAAATAAACCGGAAAAGGGTGGGGGGGGAGCACCATTGACGGTTTTTAAGAAGTCTGCTCTCCACTTAGGGTTCGGTTCATTTTTTGTCCTCATCTTCTTCTTGCATTACTGGAGGAATCTTTTAAGCATCCTCCATGCTCTTGATTTCATGGACAGGGAAACATCGTATTATTTTGCAGACCGCTACAATACTTGCTGTGATGTCATGTTTAAACAAATACACATTTGTCCCTTGTGTTCTGGTGAAGGGTGTGGGTATGGGTGTGGGTGTGTTTGTGTGTTTCTCTCTCCCCCTCTCTTTAAACCAGTTTTTTCCCCCCCCCATATAGGAGGATGAGTGAAGTATTATCCAGAAAGCACCATACACAGTAGGTTCAGGAATGTAACAAACACTGTACATTCGTGTCCCAGAGAGAATTTTTTTCTAGCTTATTTTCACCTTACATCTGTAAAAAGAAGAAAAAGAAAGAAAAACATCTGTAATTAGAGAATCATTCAGCTGATTAATCATTTGCTGGAGATAATACATCACTATAAAGATCACTAGCCTTGAATAGATACCTCCTACCCAAATGGGTCACAAATCACTGCATCAGAGAGAAGATGATTCCATCAAATCAAGCAACTCCATGTTCGGCTCCCCTGTTGCCTGCTCCAAACTTAAGATGCTCATAAAGCTGGCAGCCTTGTTCAGATGACTTGAGAATTAAAATCTGAAGAGCATCGTAAGGCTTGAGGTCCATACGATATGGCAGAGACGGGCACCCTTTCTGGCCTGCTGGATGCGAATTTTGAGAGCATCTGATGGACTTGCCACCATAAAGTCACACAATATTCCCTACCAGCCCATCAAGCATCTTAGGAGGCATTGAATCACTCCCATTTCACTGTGCCCATATTTCTAGGCAAGTGGGCACCCTCCCGAAGAACCATTGGGTAGCACTCACTTGCCATCTTTATTTTTCTGATTATGGGTCCCTTGGGGGGGGTCCAGACCCATCCTTGTAAATGATTACATATTCCCAAGACCGTTGCTTTGTTCTGTGGCATGTCAGTTTCCTACCTAAGGTTCTTTTCATTAAAAGAATCACTTAAAAACAAAACAAAACAAAACAAAAGAATGCAGCCAGCCACAGACCAGCAAACAAGCTACTGCAAACAGTTTCCCAAGAAAAAAGAAAAGAATGAGCAGCCATTCCTAGTGTCCTCAAGAATAACCTGAGCCTCTGAATCAACAGTAATTAGATACCAGCACTGATTAACCTCCAAATCAATCATTTTTTAAAGCACCAAGCACAGGAAAGCAATCCCAGAACGGGCATTCTGCAGATGTAACTTTAAAGAGAAAAGAATGGCCTCAGCCAATCACATTTGAATGCTGGGTCGCTCCCGCCAACAGCCACGGCCCCAAATCTTGAACAACGATCAAGTATGGGAGGGATGATAGCCAGATTTTGTTTTCCATTGGTTGTGATCTTAAAAGGTAGTTTCCGTACACGGGTCGTACCTGGTCATTGGCTGCATTTTAAGGAGGTTTATAACATTTTCCGTCGCTGTTTTTTACCTTTTTGCCTACGCCTGCCTGTTGACATAATGGCAGTGTTGGTATATTTAAAAAAAACAAGCAAACCAAGGCATCTGCAAAGAAACAGTTCTCAGAGAAGAACCGTTGCAGCAAAAACACGTTTTGAAGGCTGGCAGAGTAATGTTTATCAGAACCACAGAGTTAGAAAGGGCTAATGAGGTTCTCAGCTACTTGCTCGGGGTAGAAATCCGAATTAAAGCACCCCTGCTACATGTCTACACAGCCTTGATCTGAACATACCCAGTGAAGGAGAACATATCATCTCTCTACAAGTAGTCCTCGTTTAGCGACTGCCTCATTCAGCAACCATTCGCAGTTATGACGGAGATGAAAAAGTAACTTTGTGACCAATCCTTGCATTTATGACCTTCGCAGGTCTGTAAAGCAAAGGAAAGCTGAAGTAAGATCATAAGCACAGTCGCGGTTTCACTTAGCAACTGCTTTGCTTAATGACCAAGTTGCCAGTCCCAATTGTGGTTGCTAAATGAGGACTACCAGTATGTAGTTCACTGTTGGTCTGTTCTGGCTATTAGAACGTTTTTTCCAATACCCAGATGGAATTTTGGGGATACTTAGGGCCAGTATTCCATGTTCTCCTTTGAGGACCATGAAGAACGGATCATGGCCTTCTTCTATGTGATATCACTGAAAGGATATCAAACCCAAACTCCACCTGCCCATGCCCAATTCCTTCATCTTTCCTTGCAAAGCTTAATTTCCCCATCCCTGTCCATTTTCACTGCCTTTCTTGCTGTCCATTCCATTTTATCTAAAGCCTTCTCAAAGGGCCCAGAACTGAGCACAAGTCTTATCAGCTTTGGAGAAGAGTTGTCCCCTTGCTAAAATTCATGACATGTTATCTTAAGCACGGAATGAAATATGCACCCATGGTTAGCTGCAGCTAGCATTTGATATTCCCAGTGGTCAATTTCAATCCTCCTGACATCTGAATCATTGATTTAAAGTTATTTCCTCTGGCATATCTGTGTTGGGCTTGACTGTACTCTCGAAGCAAAAGATTGGGAGTCAGTTTTAATGTTTCACCAGGAACTTTGTAATCTGTCCAAAATTCTGGTTATAATGCACATTAGAAATAAAAATAATAATCATAATTGTAATAGAACAGAAAGAAAGTGCAGGAGAAAAGAGAAGGAGAATTTTAACATCCCCCCGTTTTTAGTATCAATCAATATATAAAAATAATTAAATACTGGCTCTTACCCGCCCCCAAATTTAAGTTCAGAGAATATGATCTATTTCCCATTGCTGTATCATAAGCATGTTTTTTCCAGATTTTTAATGCTCAACACCCCTGGAGAACATCAGAAAACACTGTCACATTGAGCACTACCAACTTTAGTCTCCTAACCCACTCAACATACCTGTTTCTTCTTCTCGAAAATCTGGATTCGAATTTGACGATGTACAAGTGCATTCCATATGCTCCTCTAACTTCACCAGAACTTCCTTTAATTTTGGCTTTTTTCTAACATACTCCACTTTTGCCACCTACGGTTGACAAAGAACATAATATTCAAGACTTGTTAGCCAAACAGTAGCCAAGAACAAGATTTGGAGCACTCATTTGCACAAGAACTCCATGATTCAGTACGAGGACTGCTCATGCTTTGGGGGTGTATCCTTGAACTCACAGATAAGTGAACAAAATCTGTTTGTAACCACCCCTCATTATCCTGGTGCAAAATCAGTGATAGAGCAGCCTGCTATGAAGAAGCTGCACTGAAATCAGATTCTCAATCATTCTGAGGGTGAGATTTAAGATTCAAAACAAGGAAAGTCTTTTTATTATTATTTTTAATTCATCTTTCTTTAAAGAATATAAAATATAAGCAAAATACCAAAATATACTAAAATAACAAAACTAAAACAATCCTTTAAAAAAACTGATAAAAACCAGGAAAAGGTGGGGGGGGGAGAACCTTTAAAAAATCTTATATATTATAGTCACTGGTTTATAAATACCATGTAAAAGTATAATATAATCAGATACAAAGCATTACTGTAAAGTATCATAAAATTTCTGCCAACATTGAATATACTGCTTTATCCTTTGATCAGTGGAAAATACTGTCTTTTCCAGGATGGATAAGTTGCACATTTCCAAAAATCATTCCTTAACCTTTGGAATAATATCGCTTTTCCAATTTCTCAATATTATTTTTTTAGCCACCCTCCCATGCATGATACTATAATTGACAGACAAACCAAACAAGGGAAGTCTTAAAAATGGTTATTGTGATCAAAGACCAGTCCATTTCAAAACAAGGAGTTGGCCCTCAAAAATAATATCCAATGGTATTCATGACTTATGGATTAACCTTTTATCAAATTAAACTGCAATGATATTTTGGAATTGAACTCATTTAATGTTTAAAAGATTCTAGTGCCGCTGAACTCTCTGTTTAACAGCTATTAATGGAATATTATGCTTTGCAACATCTAAGACAGAAGATACTCCATTCCTGTTAATTAAGTTCCAAGGCACAACCATGCTTATATAGCTATGTTGTTGCTTAGATGAAGCATTCAACCTGTTTCCTTCTTCGAACCAGAGATGTCTAATCCAGCGGCTTGCAAAATTGCTAAAATAAATCCATGTGCTGTGAAGATTCACACAAATCCAGAGTTCAGACCAGGCTGCTGAGAACGATTGCTTCCCATTACTTACTGTATATTGTCACTACCAATAACAGCTTTCCAGGTTTAGGTGGGAATTTTTCCAATTTGAACTTAGCATCTTGTAAAGCCTCTGTTTTACCCCCAAACTCTCCCTCCCCCTTCCGTTACAAAGAGCTTGTTGGCATAATAAAATTATTCTGGAAAAGGAAGGCATCTTTCATCAGCCGGATGTTGTCCAAGATAACTTGGCGGGCATTTAAGATGTGAGTGGCATTTAGCCAATTACTGCTCAGGTTTGACTTTGTAGCTTAGCACAACTTCCCTTGTTCAAGTTGGGTTGTTTTTAAAATACTCTTTTGCAGCTGGGGTATTTTGGCAGGCAATATAGACTTGAATACGCTTAAAAAAAAAATTTTTTCCTAATGGCCAAGGTACCAACATTTGCTGTGCTGGAATGCGGACTTGTGTGACGGACGGTTTACCAGCAGTGGGGTGGACGTATTTTGAAAATCAAAGAATCCATAATACATTAACTATCGCACAAGCAGTGGATTTGCAATCTATTTCCCAAGATGGAGAACTGTAAGACCTATTTTCTCCTTACACCAATAAGAAGTTTGAGTCTTAGATCCGGTTTCTTGGGCACCCAACATGGCTTGAATCTATCAAATGCCATGTTTAATGTTACGAAGTGCGCTCTAAACCACCTTTGGCCGATTGCTCTAGGTGCAAGGTCAGACTCTAACAGGCAGAATACAAAACGGAAGATCGAAGAGGAAATCTATTTCTTTGCTGACCCAGATGGGCTGTGGATTCATTTACACACATACACACACCCCTTGTCAGCCTTGCGAGGTAGTCCAGACAAGAAGCACACCAGAAGTACTAGCTCTAATTTTACTGCAAGGTTACATTAACAGAATCTTGCAAGTCTGGAAGTACATCTCTCCCCCGCTTGTCTTTACAGTTCAAGAAACTAGGGAAGGTCCCTTCTGAGATGTTTGCTACATCCCCATTCCTTCTGTGGGCTCAGCTGCCCCTTATCTGTCCATTGTCCAGCCTGCGGCTCTTCCCCCCGTCTCCCAAGGTCATTTCCACAAACCATTATACCCCTTTCCATGTTTATAAATCATTATGGAATACTGAAGGCCAGGATGACCCCCCCTCTGTAATGTTTTCAGGGAAAAACATTAAACGGAAAGTATAGGCCGCTCCTCCCACACTTGGACTGTTTTAGATTCTTTTGCCACTTGGACTTTTTTATTTTTTATTCTTATTTATATTATTTATTATTGTAATTTTATATTGTGGATTTCATTATTGTTGTTTTAATTGGTTACTGTAAACCACCCAGAGTCCCCCGACAGGAGGAAATGGGCGGGGACAAATGAGATGATAATAGTAATAATTTCAGTAGCTGACCGGAGGAGGAGAAGACAAGATTATTTTGGTCTGCACTTACTACTGCCTCCTAGAGTCCAATGTGTAGGCAGCACATGCAATAATAAAAAAAATAATAAATAATTCCTGAGAGGGTTGGTGGTTAGAGAAACATTCTTTTTATGGCTGGTGGTCTATGGACTTTGGATAACTGGCACTTACATGAAGATCTACCAACATCCAAGAGGGACAATCGTTAGGATATTGGTAATAGATTAGAGCAGTGTTTCTCAACCTTAGCAACTTGAAGGTGTATGTGGACTTCAACTCCGAGAATTCAGGCTGGGGCATTCTGGGATTTGAAGTCCATGCATCTTAAAGTTGCCAAGGTTGAGAAACACTGGTTTAGAGGATGACCAGCAGCAAGGTGGATGGGCTCAGTTACAGTGGCAATGAGACTTGAAAGAACAGGTTAGGGAGAGATTTTCATGGAGAAAATCTATCTATGTGGTCATAATCAATCAATCAATCAGATTAGAAAAAAATCAGAAGGGTACAATAAAGGTGGGTGGGGTGAGGTTTCTACCAAGAAATTTCAACATGATTTTTACAGGTGCTTGGCCCTTCCTCACTGCAACAATAAAGTTGTAAATCCAGGAAATTGCTATTCTACATTGACAGCTTCTCACGGGGAGAAACGGTTAAGCATATAAAACCAGAAAATGCCAAACCACTTAATTAGGCAACTTGCAAATTAAATAAAGGCTACAGCAAATATAATCCTTAAGGCACACACAAAGAACTACACAACCCCAAATCTTGAAAACAATCTGAAGGCCAAACAAAAAGGCTAAGCACTGTTACAGTGGATTATAACAACACATTCAGTTGGCTGCAAAAAATGTTTATGCCTTTACTTGCTACCTACTGTTCATTGTCCTCCTCTGGAGGGTACATACCAGATCTAACTCAGTTCAAATGCTTGAATCAATTCAGAAAATTTATTCTGACTAAACCTTTTAACTGGGCCCAATTCAGTTAAGGTAGATTCAGGTAGTTAAAGTGGCTGTGTGGACAGAAATTGTCTGAATTGGTCTGAATCAATGCAGATGTTTGCCATTTAACCAATGGAACTGATCAGTTGATTTGGTCTGTCAAATCTATTTGACCCTCCAAAACAATTCTATTTGTTCTGGACCTTTAAATATTCACTCTATCTTTCTTGCTCTCAAATGAAAATCACACTGGCATTTTTAAACCACATTTAAAGTCTATTCAATTGAAGATGGGAAATCCTTTCCCTTAGTTTCAATCTTGGCTGGAAATTCTGGAATCTGGAGACCCACCACATCTAAAAAACATCAGTGTAGAGGAAACCAGTCCTCCTGCAGACCTTCTAACCACCCCTACTAGACTACTATTTTTTGAAAGAGGTAGTATCCTTCCTAAACAACTCAGAATACACCTTGCAACCAGAATCTTGTGATGAGTAACAAACCATCACCCAAAAATATACTTTCGAGAAGTAATGAAGGGTCACCAAATCTAGACATCTGAAACAGCTTCCCTAGAACTCAAACTGGAAGTTCAACCAGATGTTTTGCAACTATTGAGAAACCAACTTTTCTAGGGGCAAAACTGCTTGCCCTTTTTATCAGCAGACACACATTTGCATCCCTTTCCAAATTGGCAAATTTTTGGTGGAAAAATGACTGATTTGCTTAGAACAACCTACCTGTCAACCAAGCTTTGATCCCCATCATCTGTTTTCTCTGTCACACTCTGACAAAATGAAATAGAAAAGGAATCTAGTGCAACTTTTGAGTCATCCGACATCAAAGGATGACTAATCTGTCTCATTTACAACAAAATACAGTTTAAGACCTTGGTCATCAGACATCCAGACAGAACCCCAGAGATAATAAAACACTTTCACATCAGACGGATAGTCTGATGTGAAATGGAACACAGTCAGGTCATCATCACATGTTAAATGATGCAGTGAATCAATACAGGAGACTGAAGTACTAGAAATAAATTGCAGTCCAATGTGATTTTATGCTTGCATTTTTTTCCCCACAAGGTTGATCAGCTGTACACATGTAAAGACATTTTCTATATATATTACAGGAAAACATGTTTGAATGATGGTCCAAAAGTCAGTTGCAAAGAGCATGTTATACATATTTAGTCTGCAAGTACCATTTTCATTCCGAGTTGAACCCCCCCCCCGCCCCCCAAGATCTCCTTTGCCATAGAATGGCCAGTTTGGGGGTCAGCCATTTTGGGCCCTTCCAGATAAATGTCTGGCTTGAACTTAAACCATCAAAATAAATCCAGAGTCTCCTCTTGTGTAAAACTAACTGAAGAAAAAATGGGATCATGAAGATTGGCCAAGCAGTGTTTGCAAGACCTTGGCTGACTATGTAGACTTCTGTATTTCTAAAAGATAAAAATGAAAATTTGCCAAGTTCTTGCATGAGATCAGACTAGAATGACAAGACAAAGAGTTTGGTGCCACAGATGACAGCGCAAATGTCTACAGTGGAGTCTGTTCTCCCAAAAGGTTGCCAACTTTTGTTGAACTCCAATATTTTGCAAATCCCTCAAGCAGCTTTTTCTAACTTGGGAGCCCTCCAGATGCATGAACCCATTCAGAGTATTGTCCAAACTGTGCAACCATTGCTGAGAATTCTGGCAATAATGTTCACACATCTGGAGGGCCTTCAGACTGTGAAACGCTGCCCTCTTCCCAAGAAACTAGATCTCTCTCCCTCTTTCTCCCTGCTTATTAATGGAGGGCCTTTTAGAACTGGCATTCCCTTTTCTACAAAGGTATTTCCTTGCTGGAGGACCAGAGTGGATTAACCACAGCATGATGGAATGACAGTCAATTGAACTCAGCTATTCCAAAAGGTTTGCAAGGGTCAGAGGGACACAGGTTTGACATTCTGCTGGGGTTTAAATAGACAACACCAAGCCAGAAAAGCACAAAGGGAACAGCTGAGCGGCCTAGATTGTTTGCCTAATGCATCTCGAGAAAGGATGGCTGGATTACATTTTGGGGAGAAAGGAATTAACTGATGGAGATGCTTGGAAAGCAGAGGGATTTACAGCGTTTATCCATCCTCTCAAAACAGCAGAACCAAAGACAGCATTTGAACCATATGTCAGAAAAGAAGACCTGGCTGGACAGCAAAGATGCAGAGGGATCCAGTTACCCAAAGACAATTGGATAAATAGAGATCAGTCATTAATTTAGCCACTGAAGTCTTCATTGCCACGGCCCGTTTAATATAGAACATGGGGACCCATAGCTTTCAGATGTTGCTACACTAGGTTCCCACCATCCTCTGTCATAGCTACTCCTTGGATTTGTGGTTTGGCATCATCTGGAGGCCTTCATATTCCCTACCCTTGAATTAATGCTCTCCCACATCACTAGCAGGCCAACAGTTATCATGCCAGAGTTACGAGTGCCTTTAATTCAGTGGAGGTTAACATTTAAACCTTCTGGCCTCCCTAGAAAGGTAAAGAGGACATCAGAATAATCTTGATGAATCATTTACTCCAACGTTTATTCAGAATATGACCACAGCACTTATACAGAGTTTCACGATGGGGCAGGGGAGAGGCTCAGAGCACAAACAACCAAACCAAAGAAAAGCAGATCCTAAAAATAACACAAAAAGCCACCACCACAAATTGCCCACTTAAAATCTTGGGAGAATAAAAGCATTTCCATTTGACTGCCGAGCTGGTACAACCCATCCAAAAAAGGCTGGGTTTTTTTAACTGCACTTTGCAGGGATTTGGACAATAGATATAGCTGCAAAAAGGTCCATGATTGGGAGAATCGCATTAATCAGGTTCGGCCAACTAGCCAGGGAATATCATACATTTCTCACTCTAGCTTGATTTTTCACACTCATTAGCCAGTTCCCAATCTTGTCCAGATCTCAGCCTTCCCCTCCTCCCCACTCTCCTGGTCCCATAGAAGATCCTCCTCCTCCTCCTCTTCCTCTTCTCTGGCTTGAATGCTATTGACACCTAACTTTCCTTTTATAAGAGAGGATTTTTCTTCAACTTCATCTGATAGAGCAAAGGAGTTATAAATGTTTTGGATGTTAAGTCTAAAGACTTCCATCTCTTTCTTTGGCCTTGCAGCCTTTCATCTCAACACAAGGGCTTCTGAACTCCCTGGAAGTGCGCTGAAGACTGAGGAATGCTCCCACCATCTTGTCAATAACACCAAACTGAGGAACGGAGGGCTTTCCACTTTCAGTTAAAAAATAAGTCAGTAGAAGGGTCTGACATAAACTTGATGCTGTGGAAATAGAACAAGGCAAGCTTTTAACTCCCTTCTGGGAATAAGCAAAACAGAAATCTTCACCACCTTCTGCATGGCCCAAAAAGAGGATCTTCAGGATTACGGGACACAGGGCTCATTCATCCCCCGAACACTGGAATTCCAAAGAGCATGTGAAACAATTAATTATATCAAACCAAGAGAAAGAGCATCCAAGTCACTAAGAAAGAAATATGGATTTTCTGTTGGAAGCCACTGGTGTGACAGAAAGGTCAGAGCACTAACAAAGAACACACCGCTCCCATTTAACTTCTCGTTTTTTAATTAACATTAAGAGAAGGGAGGGTTTTTCTCAAGACCTTTCAAGCATGTTATTGTTATCTTTTTTTGAAGGCGTGACTTGGAGTAAATGGAGATCAATTCCCATTCCCCAGGCAGAAGCATTTGCTCCAGAAAACATAGCCCTGAGAAGAGATCCAAGGAGACTTTTAGAAAATGCCCTTTCCCCTTTTATTATGAACCAAAGTCAGGGATCCACAGCATACCACACAGAGATAGACAGGCAAGGAACACAAGAAGATGTTTTATAGCAAGCCAGTTGATTGGTTCTTCTGGCCCAGCATGATCAGCCATGAATAGCAGGCATTCTTGAGGGTTTCAGACCCACATCCCAGCCCCACCTAGAGACCCCAGGATTGACCGTGGAATCTTTTGCCTGCAAAACATGCGCTCTGCCCCCAAGCTATTTTCTAAACAGCTATTTGCAACCATAGAGCAAAGGGTCTCCAAAAACGTTCTGCATTGCTACAGCGTCAGAGAAGTCTGCTATCCGAAGGGGGAGGAAAACATCTAAATTCCACTGGGCATATTCAAGGCCTTCAACTAGGGTGGTTAAAAACGGTCCTTCCAGTCTTATAACTATCCTCTTTAAAGCTAGAGGTGTCTGAGAATGCTTGGACAGACTGAGTCATAGAAGCTGCCAATCAATTAGTCAGGGAATTTGGTTCAGCAATATGCTATCCAGACTGAATGAGAATAGCCTATCAGGAAACTTTATGTAAAGTGGTCTAACCTATCAGGGAAGTTTATACTGTATAGATCGGGCTCTCTGGAATCACCAGATTTTTCAGGACCAGCCAGCTTGAACTGCTGTATTTCCATTCTGTAACCTATAGGCTGAATGGCATTAGAAATAACCAATCAGCACTGGACCTGCAAGACTCCAGGTCTGAGGTCAGCTGATCCTGAAAGGTGTAGCCTACTGCCCTGTACACTGTACATTGATGCCAGCTGAGGACAACGCTGACTGGAAGTAGAGAGGGTAGCACCATCTCCACCCACACTAGCATTCATCATGTGCTCAGGGCTTCCCTAAGCAAAAATTGCAGTAATTCAGGGAAGCAAATTCACCAATGGCAAATGAGAAGTGCCTGGAGGAAGCATGAAGCGACCACCACACATTTACAGCGTAAGAACCGTAAGGATCACAAAGACTGACAGGACCAAAAGAATTCACACTATTTCCACCTCTAAAGAAATTAGCACACAAGGTAGAAAACAGGCTGCCTATGTAAGTTAAATCTTGATTATATCAGGGTTCTTCAAGGTGGTCGATACTGACCGCTCCAAGGAGTTGTTATCATTATTATTATTTGTGGTACTGTTAGTTAAAGTAGTACTTATTAAATTATTTTCATATAATTAATGTTTGGGGGTCAAAAAACCATCTGAAACTTCATGAAGGGGTCAATGAGCTGAAGAGTTTGGGGACCCCTCATTTAGATTGTCCCATTTGTCCTCTGCTTTTCAAGTTTGCTGGGCAAATTAACAGCTGCAAAAATTTAAAAGTGGGGGCTAGGGAACTGATTCAAGACTGAAAGATATTCCATGCAACAATATTGTTTTTCAACATTGCACTATTTGGGAGAATTTATTTTTTTTTCACCGTAAGAAATACAACTGGGTCAGATATTTGAATGCTTTGGACCTGGACTGATGCATTAATGTATTGCTTTTGGGTCTGGGTGGAAGAGGATCACACAACCATTTGGATATCTTGAACTAAACACCACCTGAAGATCAACTTTGCCTTCAATCCCTGATAATTGGTTTCCTGGAGCTATCTCTCTAGCCACCATGGAGAGCAGAATGCTGGCTGTGGAGGTCAGGAACTGAAAATGCCAGATAAAAGGTGACATAGCAAATAACTATAGTGCAGCTAGCTTGAAGATTGTCTGAAATCTACTTCCACAAGGATCGGTTCACACACAGAGGTCAGTATGTTAGAATCCTGATTGGTTTCCTGCACTGCAACAAAGATTATTTAGGAACCGTGACTATTTCCCTGCATTGCAACAAAAACTTAGGAACCCTTACTGGTTTCTCTGGATTGCAACAGAGGTTATTATTTAGGAACCCTGATTGGTTTTCCTGGATTGCAAGGAATGGCAACATGCTCCCTGCTCTGCCTGGCTTTTAAAAAAGATTCGAAAATATATTCAATAGGAATCCGGCAGGCTGCAAAGCATCATATTTATTTGCGGCAATGTCTTTCAATCCCAGGAAGTCCCATTTGGAGTTGGAGAACATGCTAGGGGCTAGTTCAAATGGCAAACATTTTGGGAATAAGCATATTTCTCATGGCTGCCATTTTTGGGGCACACCCACTTCATGCTCTCAAAATCCCAAAAGTACCCCTCTTGCCTATCCCAGGATCAGGACTAGGATCCTGATTGGTTTTCCTGACGAAGAAGATTTAAGGTCCAACTTAGAGACAGGAACCAATCATGCAGGTGGCAATTCCTCCATAATGTTTTGGTCTGTAAGGTAAGAAATGGGAAGTCCAACCTGTGCAATATTTGGAACAGAAGCCTCCAGTTGACCCCTGTTTTCCTCCATCTTCTGATAAGCCTCCTGAGATAGTAAGCTCTGAATGGGCATGGTGGCAACAAGGCCCAACAAACTGCCAGCGAAAAATCCCTCTCCAATGCGTTTCTAAGCCCAACCCGGTGAATAAACCCCATTCATTCAGCAAAATGTTCCTTTGATAGATTGTGGCAGGTGGGGGTGCATGTCTGCATAAGATTTTGCTTAACCCAGAGTGATGCCCTCAATGTTCTAAATCCCAGGAGAAGAATCCATATCCAGCACATTTCTCCCACTCCACCCCAGATCAAAAGTGCGATGTTTCCACAGACAACAGCACAATTTAGCCTACATAATATTTAATTAAGGAAAACTGACTGAGCAGGGTTTTTTTTTTAACATTCAAAATGTCCCCTGAGTCATTCTATCATTTCAAAATCACGAGCAAGGCTGTGGGAGTCTGCAGGAAGGACATAATCAGGTGTCTTGTCATGCTGCTTAACCTTCCTATGCATCAAGGGTTATAACTAACTCCAGGAGGTATAAAATACCACCTTAAACACACGCACATACAATTAATCTGCACGACTTAATTCTTCACATATTCCCATAAACAACCATCAAGAGGGGGTTGGACATTCTTCAGCCCACCGTCCAAACACTTTTATTTGAATTCCGCCAAGAAATTGACAGGGGCAGCTGGTTCCCTATTAAAATGAACCACAGAGGAACGAAAGCAAAGGTCATGAAAAGAATTTTAAGGTGTAGTGGACCCCACGGAAGTCAGGACTGGTCATTAAACTACACAATAGGTACCTTATCTCGCTCCTATGTTGTGTGTTTAAGGTGTTTCCTGTTTAGCCTTCTGCTTGTGTTCACACATTGGAAAGAGCTAGCCCAGTAGAGGGGGGGGAGCACATGGTTATGAAGCAATGGCAACCAGAAATCCAGAGCTAGGTGGGGCCCTCAGAAGAATGTGCTATGCCCCCCGCCCCAGCAAAAGTCTCCTGCGCATTGCAATTTTCTAACATGATGGGCGAATCCATCGTATTTGTGTACTTAAATTGTGCAATTGCATTAGAGTTCAACGTAGTGACATTTTGTTCTAGAGCCTGCCCCACCGAGTTCTGGGGAAAGCGGCCATCCCTTAAAGGCCACATGAAATGCTGGGTCATCAAGAGGTTCTGTGTTCTCTACACCAGCCCATCATGGAGGAGTTGGCACATCTCGCTCACCCAAAGCAACTAAACCGCAGCCTACCTTAGCATTACATGTACACCTCCTTATCACTCCCTTCCCTACGTGAGGAGGAACCATGATGTTAAAATAGCTTAATGTGGCTTATGTGTTTATTTCGTTATCACTTCTAGCTATCGTCCACTTTTCCTAATCAGATAAAGCTAAAGGGAAATCTCTTCAGGCTAAGGAAGAAAAGTCAGCTGGGCGTGACACGGTTCTGCCAACATGAGCACTAGTCCTCATAATCTTCTGGGCCCAGGAGAGGGAGGTTCACCCTCGAAAAAGGATCATTCATCCCTGGCAGCAGCTATCCCAAAGTTGCTCATCGTTGCATTTATGAAGGTTGGCTCTCAGACAGAAAAACACCCAGGAGGCTGTGGTGTAAACCAGTGTTTCTCAACCTTGGCAACTTGAAGGTGTGTGAAGTTCAACTCCCAGAATTCTGGCTGGGGAATTCTGGGAGTTGAAGTCCACATAGCTTAACGTTGCCATGGTTGAGGAACACTGCCCTAGATGTAAAAAGAAGGTGGGATACACAGCTTCCTCACACTGAGTGCAGCCTTGTCTCAAAGGGGGGAAGGAGGTTTAAATCAGTGTTTCTCAACCTTGGCAACTTGAAGATGTATGGACTTCAACTCCCAGAATTCCCCAGCCAGAATTCTGGGAGTTGAACTTCACACACCTTCAAGTTGACATGGTTGAGAAACACTAATCAGGGGCAAGCTCCTCCATTATCAGTGATGAGACCCACACAGAAACACTGTGTGAGCTGGGGATATCTTATTTTAGAGAGCAAATAGTTCAGTTGCTGGAATTACTGCCAGTCTGCCCCCCTCAATAAACCTTTTTAAAGAGACCCTGAAAGGAGCATGCTCCAAAAAAAACAAAATCGTTTTCAGTTTTAGGCAGCTGAGAGTATCAAAGAGGACAAGGCATCCCGTATGATCGCAAGCCTTGATGAAACCAAGGTCGCTCAGCTGCTCAGGTCGAAAACATGGAAGGTCCTCTGCAGTGGACAGGCTTCATGCTAAGTTCAGACGTGGGACACCCAGCCCTCCCGGGACAACACGCTGCTTCCTCTCACCTTGACGTTTCTGTGGTGTATCCGTGAGGGTTGGCACTTCACACTGCTGGTGTTGCAGCATCCGGTGCATCGCTTCACTTCCACACAGGGCGGCCATATCAGAAAGTTTGCAGATGTCGGATCGATTTGACTCCGAGGAATCTCGTAGATGACTGTCCGTGTCTTGCAGACAGCAGGAATGGCTTCCTCTGTAGAAAGGAGAAAAGAAAAGCATGATGGGAAGGAGGAGATGGGATTCAGAGGAGAATACTAGTGTCGCACACAGAATGCCCTGGGTTCAATCCTGCCATCTCTGGGTCCACTTGCCAAAAGCTGGCCTGAGTGCTTGGAGAAAGGCAGGGAAAATTCAGATGAATCAGAGTTACTTGATATCAGGCAATTATGTTCCTATTTTACCGAATAATTTGGTTTAGGAAATTTCTGTCCTGCTCAATCCCTTAATAGCTTTAGGCTGCTTCACAAAGTATGATAGGAACAATATCCAAACTTATATGAGCAACATTAAAAAGTCTGGAAATATGTATTTTTTATTTATTTTATTTCATAAATTTATTCACTGCCCATCTCTCCCCCTTCTTATTACAGTTGGCTTTACTACTCCGTTATTACTGTTTCTTCAACTCTGCTGGCAATTCATTCCATAAGAATGGACTCTGTATCGTACCTATTCCTGTATATTTTGGCAGGGAATGCATTTGACATAAATAGGTGGCTGAACCAGTTCCTAAAATTGGGAAGAACAGTGTAGAAGTTGTTGGTTTTGGACTGGAAAGAAACAGGTTCAAGTTTCCACTTGATCACACAGCACACAAGGGGACTTTGGGCTTGTCACCCTCTCTCTCAGCCCAATTTATCTCATAGGCTTGTTCTGAGGATGAACCTAGAGGACAATCCAGTATATACCCTGGAGATCTACCAAGGAAGGAAGGTATATAAAGGCTGCTCCCTTCCTCCTCCACCACCACCACCTCCTCCTCCTCCTCCTCCTCCTCATCATCATCATCATCATCTCCATCCAGTAAATTTAGGATCTTTGACAATGCCAAGATTATTCAGGAGAGGGGAACTACCCTCTTTAGCTGGCCTTCTCTATCTTAAGAAATTCTTCTACCACTCAACATGGTCTCAACATTCTGCTTCAAAAGGAAGCAAATGCAGAACCCAAGCAGAGATACAACAGGTAGACTCCCCAAAGGCCAAGTAACTAAGGAACACATAATCTGTCTTTTTGCAGGGTTTCTGCAGGGCAAGAGGTCCCTGGGGGTTCCCTGGGAGATCACGGTTTATTTAAAACATTATTTCCAATTCGGGCAACTTCACATGAAAGAGGCAAGTTTCATTCTTTATGTTTAGTTGAAGAACACTGTTAAGGCATATAGACAGGCCTGTACATGAAACAAATATAATAACTTTGTAATTTCTGGCCTATAGTTGAGCCTGAATGTTTGAGCCTCAAATATTTCAAGGGTTCCTCCAGGGTCAAAAGGTTGAGAAAGGCTGCCTTAGAGGGAGCTGGGATGCCATCACATCCAACGCAGAAAAGCAGAAGATCTGCCTTTTCCCATCAGTAGGGAAAGTGAGTGATGACTCGTGCAAAGGGCCAGCAAGCAATCTCTCCTGCAGGAGAGAACCCTTGTTATTTCATTCACTTTTTAAAGAACCCAGTTGTTACAAATCAGTGAACTAAAACAACCCAGCACCACATTCCCTCACTCAGATTTCACCAGGAGCATGCAGTAACATGAAAACTGAATGTCAAACATTTTTTCAGCACATTACAGCACTGGAAGATGACCGAGCTATAGAAAAAACAATAGCATGCAACCTCTTCCCTTTTGATTTACAAGGTATTTTCCCCTCATTTATGCTTTAAAAAAAATTAAATTCTACACCCACCACAAAGTCCTTCCAAAGGCTATCCCCTGCCTTTCTGCATTAAAAAAAAATCCCAGTTCTTACCAACACTTCTTTTCCTGCGAATAGATCTGGGGTGGTTTTCTTGCAACAGCTTGGCCGAATGAATGGGGTGGGAGATCAAGTTTGTTTCTGCTGCATCGTCATAGCCTAAAAAAAAACAATAAAAACCAGAAGCCAAACCTTCAGGATTTCAGGTTAAGGATTACTTTCTTTGGGGATCACAAAAATATGTGACATTTAACCAACATTCAGATCTTTAGCCAGCCTTTTTCCACAGGGAATCAATATCTAACTTCCTTGTTCTTTCTTTCAGGATCATGAATGGTGACTGAAACACAAAATCAGGAGGGTTTTTTTTTTTAATTAATCATCCTGGAAATTACTGCTTTTCATATGAACCATTCAAAAATTCCATATTTGTATTTACAATGCCAGAAGATTAGTTGCAACACTAAAAGAGTAGCACTTTTCAAGCAAGCTAAGATGGGTCACCTGCAGCCGTTGGATATGGCTCCGCTGCACCAGGTACACTGTTGGTGAGTTTCCAGAGCAAGACATCTTTTCAGACCCCTTGTGAACATGATTTTTTTCCTGCCCTGCAGTCTGTCCAAAAGAGGAAGTGTGGGAGGTAATAAGATATCATTGGGCATGTGAGTACTGGAGAGAATTGTGGCCAGAAGAATGGAGGTCACCTATTTTAGCATGGATCCCACCAAGCTTGTGCTTCAGCCCTGCCCTCCACTGTGTCCCACCCACCATGTCACCACCCTACAGGAAAAAGGTTGCCAATCCCTGATGTGAAAATTCACTTGAATTGTCCTCTCTGACATATCCAGTTCCCACCTCTTTCATGCAGTCTCTCAAAAAAGCAGGTGTGATCGCCATCCCTAAGAACCATGCATATCAACCGGGTGGTGACAAAGCCTTTTCCTTGGCCCCAAATTTTGCCCCTCTTATTTGTAAGAAGCTCTTCCAGCCTGCTGTGAAACGCAAGACCTTCTCTTGTATCAGAAGATCTACCAACCCAGCTACAGCAAGGCTGTGCAAAGGTTCTGGAGCTGATGCAGTTGAGCTCATACCATTACTCTACAGCAGGGTTTCTCAACCTTGGCAACTTTTAAGATGTGTGGACTTCAACTCCCAGAATTCCCCAGCCAACACTACTCTACAGTTACACAGTCAAAAACATTTCCCTGACATTAAACATTTGGCAACAAGTTTTGAAGGACTTTTAACATGTGGGGTCTGTGAAAATCAGGCTTAACAGATTTATCCTGCAATCAAGTAGTATCTGCAAAGAAGGAGGAAGGAGAAGACTTCGAAGCTGTCTCCCAAGAGAATCCAGTCTGAAAATGAGTCAAGTAGCAATCAGACTTGTTTAGACAGGAATTTTCAAGAGAAGTATTTGCATTCACCTCCCCATACAGCTGAATTCAGTGGCGTTATATGAAACCATTTCAGCACTTTCTTGTATTTTATTGGACATGTCAGATTTTTATTATCACTTTTGGCTTTGGTGCAAATTATATTAAAGGAATCTCTCTCTCTCTCTCTCATGTACACACACACACACACACACAATGGCAGGATGATATTGGAGTCACTGAGAATACCATAAAGAGGCAGTATAGAATTTCTGTCTATGTTTTGGGATTTTGAATGTTTGTTTACTATTTTGATTTCTAGAACTGTCTCTCTCACCAAAGCAACTCCAGATAAAATTTAAAATAATTGCAAATCTTTTTTAATGTAAACAATGATACTGTTTTACATCTAAGACTTCTTGGCCAAAATATCATCACTTCTGTATTCTGGCCATCCTCTGAATCTGTTTTAGTTTTGGTTTTGGTTTTTAAACTGTGAACCAAATTTGTTGGCTTCCTAGTAGCTTATGATGAGTATTCGTGGTTGCTGGGAATCTGTCTTGAGATTTTAGAATGATATTTCAATGGATGGATGGATGGATGGATGGATGGATGGATGGAAGGAGGGAGGGAGGGAGGGAGGGAGGGAGGGAGGGAGGGAGGGAGGGAGGGAGGGAGGGAGGAAGGAAGGAAGGAAGGATTTACTAGTGCATATCCTAAATGTCCAACCCCTTTCCATGTATCTTTCTAGTTCTCTTCAGTTGGAAGTTAAACCTTGGACAGCTCATATCCAAAGTGTTCCACCTTCAAAGGATGGGCTGATTCTAAAACAAAGAGTTGCAATGAGCTTTTTTGCCCAACATGCAGTTTCTCAACAAAAGTTTATACATTTTAGCATTCCCATGTTCATCGTTTCCACATAGTTCAGTTTCAAATTCTGCCTTATGCTGTTCAGTTCCAAAAGTCCTGTTATCTACCTTAAATCTTCCTCATAACTGCATATGAAAACCAATGAAAACTAAATCCCTCTGCAGTCAACTGTGCTCTCGATTTCATCTTGTATTCTCCATGCTCTTGATCTAACAGCTTTTGATGTGTTAACCATCTCTTTGCCTGCTGTTTCTTTTCTATAAAATGCTTCTTGTGCCCAACACACAGTTCCTAACATTAAACGAATGAACCCTTTATTGACACGCCTTGGAGCCATTTCAGGTTGCTTTCATGAAGAAGAGGGCCATCCTTGGAAGGGAGAGAGCTGGTTTCCAGGAGCTGCCGTCTGGACAATTTTGCTTACCCTAAACTGCCAATGACTGTATTTAGGCACAAGGAAACCATTTCTGCCAAATGTTGCTGCAATTATTATGGGGAATGGAAGACCAAGACGAAGAATGGAAGAAAAGAATCATCACTTGGTCAATTCTTAAAATCCATTGTGGTTTTCATTTGTAGGCTAGCTTCCAAATGCTTGCCTGCTCACTGGTTACTTGTACAGGTAGCCCTTGCTTAACTACCACAATCAGGACAGGAGTTTTGGTTGCTAAGCAAAGCAGTCATTAAGCGAATCTGACCTGATTTTACGACCTTTTTGCAGTGGGCGTTAAGCAAATCACTGCAGGCATTAAGCAAACCACATGGTCATTAAGTGAATCATCCAGTCCCCCATTGATTTTGCTTGCCAGAAGCCAGCTGGGAGGGTTGAAAATGTCCATCATGTGACCATGGGACACTGCAATGGTCATAAATGTGAACTGGTTGCCAAGTGCCCGAATTGTGATCACGTGACCGCGGGGGATGCGCAACGGTCGTAAATGTGAGGACCAGCCATAAGTTGGTTTTTTCAGCACTGCCATAAGTCCAAACCATCACTAAACAAATGGTCATTAAGCAAGGACTACCTGTAGCTTAACTCTCAAAGAAGAGGCGGTGGGGGTGGGCATAATAATCCTGGTTCAATGTAGAGTTCTTTTTTCTCACTCTACATCCATATTCCACAGTGTGTGTGTGTGTGTGTGTGTGTGTGTGTGTGTGTGTATCCCAATGATGCAACACTGGGAGAAGATACACCAAAAGATCATCTGAGGGCACAGGAGAAATTAATCTAATTCAATGAGCAGAGCAGAGGTATTTATGCAAGGAACATTAGGAAGCTACAAAAATGACCTTGGTGAACTATTTCAGTGGAACATGCTGTCACGTCTAGAAGGCTGGTCTAGGCCATTAAAGGCTTTAAAGGAGAATAGCCATGAGACATTAAAGAAGATCTTGTGTCCTCACATAACTCTGGACATTTCATATGCTTAGAGAGACATGACTATTGCAGAAACCAACCACAAGTTGTTAACTTTTATTATATGATAATAGCTGGCACAGTTTCTGCCTGTAATGTTCTCTTTATGAGGTAGGTGAGGCTGAATGTACACTCCCATTACCACAGCTTCCACTCTGAATTCCTCAAAAGCAGGTTAAGCCAAATTTGCAATTGTTTTTAGTTCCACTGATTCTGTTATTTAGTTGAACCTTTAGGGTTGGACCTCTAGGGTGGTAGAAGAAGAGGAGCCAGGAGGTGGGGTGAAGCAAGAGTCAATGGGGAACAGGCTAGCCACAAGCTCTTCAGAACCTGAAGCAAAACCACCAGCTCTCTTGTCATGTCACGTATACCCCAGTTGATGTGCAGCTCCAGGACACAGGTGATGTTATGAGCCTAGATGAATCTACAGCTGATTCGGTCCTGGTACAAAAACTTGCATGAAGTGCCCTGCAAGGCCCCCAAGATCCTAATCTGGCACTCCACACCAGGCTTCTCCAGTGCCATTGACTCTGGATCTGTGGGGTCCAAAATTCTGAGAGTTGAAGTTGATATATCTGGAGAGCATCCCAGTTGCTTTAAATACTACAACACAGTTAGGAATAGTGGAAAGGAGAGTGAATGATCAAAATATGGACCTGGAAGGTCCACGAAATATGGACCTGGAAGGTCCACAGCTCCATGACAAAGCATCTATTTTAGCCAAATTCTATTCCTGACCAAATTCAAACTCCTACCTAAAACTCAAGAGCATCTCTGCCAGCTACTGTTGACATTAATGGGCTGGATAAACCAAGAATGACTCAGCATTCATGTTTCTGTGAGCCTCACCAAAGAAAGTCTACTTACAATTTCTCAGCCTGACCTACTGCATCAGATTATGAAAATAAAACGGTAACAGGACAAGTCATGTACACTGTCTTGGAAGAAATTTACAATTATCAGTGGAAGAAATAAATAAGAAAGCAGTCTTAAAAGAAAGTAAAATCTCCCCTCAAAAATGTTGAGATCCACAGCCTGAGGGCCCAGACTTAAGATGTTTAATTACCACCATCCAGCACATACTATCTTCTTGAAAGGCTTAAAAAATACATATGATGATTGCACCTTTCCATCAGCACCATGACAATGCAGCCTCTATATATTTTTTTTCTTTTTTCAAAAGCTGGGGGGAAAAATGAGAACAAGCCACAACCTGTTGAATTTTCCTTTGCTGCCTCTTGGTTGCAGAACAAATACTTTACAGAGACCTGTAAGCTTTCAAAGAATGGCATCTGAAACAACCACATCGATCAAAGAGCCAAGAGAAAAAATAGAAAACTTGGCATTCTGTTTTTCAGAGGACAACAAGACAGTCTTAGGGCTTGGCTTCCAAAGTGCATGAGAATTCCTGTGATGTCCTTCTGGGTGGACAAGGAAATATAATAACGTCCTGTCTTTCACACTGTAATCGTATTTTTGGGATCTGCAGCCCAGTTGTCTCCCAAAGCAACAGGTCAAGAGGAAAATTCTTCTACAGGAGCTGTCCAAAGGAATGGCCCAGGCAGGCAGGGAGGTTCCAGAGAGATGGAAAGATGCAGAACGTCATCCCCGAGTCACATCACTTAGCATCTCCACAAGAGTAGGCTCAAAACACTGTCAAGAGGAATCCAAGAGAAATTCTCAAGCCCACTGGAAATAAGATAGAAAAACAGAAGTAGAGGAACAAAACTTCTGGGAAAGTGCAACATTGATTTTGGGACTGCATCAATAGAAACCAGTACTGGAGGGGGAAGAAAAAGTTGGGGATGGGAGAAGAGAGATGGAATTGAAACCAGCTAAGCTTTTAGCACTTGGACTTGCAAAATGTGTTTTCCAGAACAAATGGAGATTCAAATTTTTGTAAACAATTTGTCCTGGAAAATTTCAGGTGGTAAGCTAGACTCTGAAGTCAAAAAGATCTTGAAAGAAGGCGACAGCAAACCAATTCCATATTGCTGCCAAGAAAACTGCATGCATCTCTGTAGCCACCAGGAGCTGAGCTTGACTCATAAGTCCATGCATACAGACCCATCTTGCTGTCCCCTTTGGGGGGAAGCAACATTATGCATTGGAACTGACAGTGAAGATATTAAAGTGTAGATAGTTTCTGCCTTTTAGGACCAACTCTCAACAGTAAAGAGAGTAACAGTCAAGAAGCATGTCATAGACTAGCACTTGGCAGGTTAGCAATGAAGGCCTTGGAAAAGATTTTGAGATGCCATGATGTGTCTATACCTACAAAGATCAGAATCATGCAGGCAACATTTTTCCCTGTGATATTCTGTGAAAGCAAAAGTTGAACTTAGAAGTGGCTGGGTAGAAAGACTATTGATGTGTTTGAACATGGGTGTTGGAGAACACTGAGAATACCTTAACCAAGAAAACAAACAAATGGCTCATCAAACAAATCAGTCCAAGGTCTTCACTCAAGGCACAAATGACCAGGTTCAGATTATTGTATTTTCGACACATTACATGAAAACCTAGCTGTCTTGAGAAATCTATAATTCTGGGAAAGGAGGAAGGAAGGAGAAGAAGAGGATAACCAGCAACAAGGTAGATGGCTTCAATTACAGTGGTGATGGGTGCACCACTGGGAACAGATCATCTTAGGGAAGGTTCACCTATGTGGTCACTAAGAGTCAACGCTGACTTGTTGGCATATAATCAATCAAAACAACATTATGCAAAGAACAGGGAAGCAGTAAGAAAGAGTAAGGCAAAGGAATTAAATCACAAAATAAAAAAAGGAAAAATAGTGAAAACTGGTTTGTATCAACACCATACACCATGTCTCCATGCTTTTCTATCCTTGCAAACCATCCTTGACATCACCACATCCATACATCACTTCACATATTTCCATTTATTCTTTAAAATTTTCACGTCTCCCTTTTTGGGGTCTCCATCCAGCCATGGCTTTCTCCCCTCCATATTGGTTCTGCTACTGAGGCCTCATTCAATGTTTCTAGATGGGAGTGCCTCCACCAAAATAATCCATAGCAATAGGATCGGTGAAAAGAGGCCCCCTTTTCTTCCTGACACGTGAATTCTAAAATAAATCTGGTGATTCTCTGAAGTGGATTCATCCCAGGGAACGTTTGCCTGATCACTCTCCAGCGCCTGGGAGGCTGATTTGTGCAATACTCTCGTAACACAATTCCAACAGTTATATTCAACCCTGAAAAGCATGGAAAATAAAAGGGAGCATGATGCAGCAAAGAGATTGGGAAGATGGCCAGGCACTGTCAAGCAAGGCAGGATTACAAATGCACAGTTGCCCTGAATGCTGGAGAAAATCCAAGGATGTGAGTTTGACTGAAGAGTTGAACAAGAAAGAAGGGTCGGGTGCAAGTCTGGGTAAAGGCTTAGATGAGTTCTGGGTAGACTCAGATTCATAGAATCTCAGAACCACAGAATCACAGGGAGTCTACTTTCACCCCTGTCCAGGGCAGGAATCCATATCATACTATACCACACCATACCATACCATTCCATCAGGAAGTTCACCCAGTGACATTAGGCTTGTCACTATTTCTCAGCCCGACTTTGCAGATTATGAAGATACCACTGGAAGGAGAACTCGACAGCCCATATCAACATGACTAATGGACAGACACGGGGACTGTTGATTCTCGGACACATCAATTTTCAATCCAACATTCTCTCAGAGGACAACCCTGGAAATATTAGTGAAGCGATGGCCATCTCTAAAACATCCTGGAGCTGTCTTCTTTTGGATGCCTACTGGGAAAACACATACAAATCCAGGCTAGATGTAAAAAGTATGAGTCACACTGTTGGGTTTTGCATAAAAGTATCTATTCTGGATAAGTTCTTCATCAAGGCCAGGACAGTGGTTTATCCAGACTAACTGCCATTCTCTGGGGCATCGGGTAGAGAGAGAAGGCAGGGAGGGAGGATCTTCTCAGCCCCTGATGTTTGATCCTTTTTAAATTTAACTGAAATGCCAGGAATGAAATCCATGCAAAGCCAAGTCAACAGTTCCATGTACCACATCATTCAGAAGTTTACAAACAGAGGATGCTTAGGTTGAGTAAGTGCTTGTTGGGGATGAGATCATTAACAGCAGACAAGCTTGCCCAAAAGACATTCACAACTTGCCTACAACAAAATGTTCTTGGTGGTGAAACCCAGTTGCAGACAAGCACTGGATATAGACTAAGACTTCATTGTTATTATCTGATTATGGCCAGGAAATCAACATTATGGAAGATCCCTCTTAGCTTGCAATAAACATTCAAGGTTCTGCAAGTAGAAAAGTTGGACCATCTTTCACCGAGGAGCCAAATTTATTCTAGCATGTAATGGTATGTTGGAATGACCTCGGGAGACAGGAGGGAGAGCCACAAACTGGACAACTGGCATATAGAAGATATCTCAGTCCAAGGAAGGAAAGAAGGCGTGGGAAGCATTTCAGAAGGGACCCTCCCTAGTTTTCCAGAGAATAAAAGGGAAGGAGGGGAGAAAGACTTTCAATCTTGCAAGATTCTGTTAATGTAACCTTACAGTAAAGATAAAGCTAGTACTCCTGGTTGTGCTTCTTGTATGGACTACCTTGCATGGTTAACAAGCATGATTTTAAATGAAAGCTTTTCATCAAGAAAAAAACAACACCATCCTCAGCCTCTATTCTGAAATGGTATCTTTCATGTCTGGAGTATGCTGTACAATCTCACTGTCTTTGACCACATCTCCATTAAATCACATCAGTAAAAAGAAATGCCACCCCTCCCTTCTGAACAGCTCTTAGAACCAGAAAGTTCTTCCTAAGGTTTTGAAATCCAGCAGCGCCTCCCAATGAACTTCAAAAATCCACAACTTCCCATCACAACCCTCAGGAGGTAGACACACTGTGTGCCTGTAAGAGCGAAGGAGCTGTGCCCTTCCCAAATCACACTGCACTGGAAGGTTCTCCGCTCCCTGTAGAGATTTTTCCAAGTATCTCAAGAACAATGGAAAACACAGTTAACCCTTCCAGATGGAAGCAGAAGAAAGAAAGAAAGAAAGAAAGAAAGAAAGAAAGAAAGAAAGAAAGAAAGAAAGAAAGAAAGAAAGAAAGAAAGAAAAAGAGAAAGAGAAAGAGAAAAAGAAAAAGAAAAAGAAAAAGAAAAAAATCTATGGATGCTCCAGCAGTTGTGGAATTAATTCTAAATCATGGGAAGCTGGGATGTGCAATTGTTTTTCAACTGCTGATCCACCCCCAATTCCTTTAGGACAGCTGAAGGATCTCCTTGATAGGCAGATGGCCTCTACCCTTCTGATTTTTTGAAAGGCCATCAAAACCTGGCTTTTTAAGCATGCCTTAGGGGTGGAAATGTTATGAGCTGGTCCCTCTTGCATTTGTTTTCTTTTGGGGGGGGGAATATTAATAGAAGTAGAATAATTATATTTGGCAGTCAACTGTGTTTGTATTGTGTTGCTTATTACAGATCTTGAATCTTTTTCATCCTATTTTGGAAAATAGTCACAGGCAATCAGAGCAGTGCATAACCACTGGACAGAGAGATTTTTACTCTGCTCTGCACTGACCTACTAAGTAAACTTACTTATTTACTTACTACATCTCCTAACTTGAATACCCCAACTAGTTTGGGGCTTCAAGGAAATTGCAACAGGCACAAGAAGTGTTTTCAGGAAGCTTGGAACTGTCTTGTGAAGATAACCCAAGGGACTTGAGTGTTTTTATCCTTGAAAAAAAATCAAAGGATGGGGGACACAGTAATATTTTGCAGGTACCTAATGGGGTATTACACAGAAGAAGGCCCAGAACTGTTGCCCTAAACAGGCTTGGTATTACAGAATAAGGCATGGAACAAATTATCCAGAAAAGCAGTGGGGTCCTCTTCACCGGACGAGTTTGAGCAAAGGCTGTGAAGCCCTCTCTCTGAGATGCTTTAACTAGGATTTCTGCCTCAAGAAGGGTGTTGGATATGATGACCTGAAGAGCCCCTTCCAGTTGTAGAATTTTAAGGTGAAGGCAGCATAGCCCGATCCTCTTCTTTTTGCAACTTCTTTGCCTTCTGATTCCCCCCCCCCCCCCCACCTTCCTGGCTGTGACTTTTCTCCATTTCTAACCCACTTCCTGGCATGGTTCACGTGGCATTCCCCTTAGGCCTACAACCCGTTTTACATCAACCTCTCACTGGGTTGCAAATAAATAATTCTTATTACTTTCCCCTAGGGCTTACACCCCTCCAGGCTCTGCAGTGAAGGCACTTGCTGCTTCTGATGTACTGCAAAGAATGAACAAAATGCCTGGTGCCTTCGCTCCCTTGAATGAATAAATTTGCTTTTGCCTTAAAAAAGAAGAAGAAAGAAACCATGCACAGCGAGTTTTTGAGGGATGAGAGCTGTCCTGGGGCTTTGATTGGCATCTGGGGGAGGCGTCCCCCCAAAAATGGGTGGGGCTGAGACCAAGAAATAGGCAGAGCTAGGACAAGAAACAAGAAAAGAAAGCTCCTTGAGTGAGTTATTCACCTTCCTTTTAACTTTTTCTTAATAATAAAAAAAAAGCATTGGTGGATATGGTCCTCTGCAAAGTATTCAAGGGTAGACCATAGCCATAAATGTAAACTATTTGGCACACTTCCCAAAGTCTGCCATATAGTTATATTGCAGAATTGGGACCCTAAAGTTGGCTAGATGACCTATAATGAATGCTTTTTCTTTTCCTCTCACTGCGAGCTATTGCATAGGATTGTTGCCTGGATTATTCATAATTCCCTGCCAAGTTGCCTAAGTCTGGATCTGATCCTTCTGGAACTCCTGGCAGGATTGTAAGTCCATTTAACAAAGAGCTGCTGTTCTGGGTCAGAAGGAAAGGTCATGTTTCACACTTGTTTTATCTCACTCATCACAGTAATTTCCCAGGATCAGTATTTTACAGTATCAGCCATGGACTTTGTGCTTCCAAGAGGGCATCAGGCCAACGATTGGGCGTCTGCTCCAAGCCTTTACAAAACAAATCAAAACAACCTCCGGAAGGAGCGAGTGATTTTATCATTCCATCCAGAGGTAACTGTGGTACCACACCTATCAAGTAGTATGAACTTTGGAACGTTTATCAAGAGCTCAGTATTCTTCTTACAATGAATACATTATCTAAATAATTTATTTACTGCTGCCTTCAGGGATAGACACATTATTTATGTTATCCACAAGATTCACATTTGATTTGGAGGAGGAGGAGGAGGAGAATGACCACCCAGCTCAGAAGTTGAAAGATGGCACCTTATCAATACAGCCTTCTGAATTGTTTCATATGGGCTTTTATTACAAATTTTGCAATTATTATATTATAGTCTTTCAGCTCATAGTTGAATTGTTTCCATTCTTTTGCCTTCTGTTTTATCCAAGTATCCTTTTGAGAGACAAGCTGGATGCTGAACAGATAGCAAGTAACTGGATGTCGAACAGATAAGAAGAATGAAGCAATGTATTAAACCACATCTGATTTAAAGCTGAGCCTGTGTTAACATTCCAAGTGCATCAAATGTGGTTTGAACACACATTTGGTCAATTAACTGGGAAAACCATCTGCCCACATAATGGCCAATATTTTTAAAGCATTAACAACAGAAGCATCTTAATTGTCAATAATATTGGGTAGACAGTTACATTAAAACTACCAATTTCAACAAATGACATTTACTGTTGGAAACAATGAAAATGATTTTTGCAATGTTTCTAGACTCAGAACTGATTTCTGAAGTGCCCTGAGATGCTACAGCAGCGACCGTTAGTGCAGCATCCAACAGATGTGGCAATTAAAACACTCAGTGAAAGGCACCGGCTTAAAGAATAGTGAATACAACAGCAGAGGTCAACTAAGCTGAAAGACCATAATGCTGCACAAATCTGGACAATAAGGGTCAAAAAGCCTGGGGGAATCACAAACTGGAGCTGAGCGAAGTTGGGACCTCAAGAAATGCACTGCAGATTAGTATTTGGTAGAGCAGCCATGAAGGTCTTAGAAAAGATACTCAAATGCTGTGATGTGTCTATACCGACAAGGATCAGAATTGGGCAAGCTCTGTGACCCTCTATGGAAGCAAAAGTTGGACTTTGAAGAAGCAGGAGAGGAAGAGTATTGATGCCTTTGAACTTTGGTGCTGGAGAAGACTCCTGAGAAGACCGTGGACAGCCAAGAAAACAAACTGAAGGATCATCGGACAAATCAACCCAGAGTTCTCATAAATGACCAGGCTCAAATTATCCTACTTTGGGCACCTTATGCAAAGACCGTGCTCTCAGGAAAAGGCTTAATGCTGGGAAAGGTGGAAGGAAAGAGAAGAAGAGGACGACCAGCAGCAAAGTGGAGGGATGCAGTTACAGGGGTGACGAGTGCACCATTGGGAGAACTGGAAGAACAGGTTAGGGATGGATCATCATGGGGAAAATCTATCTATGTGGTCACTAGGAGTTGAAAACAACTCCATGGCATGTAATCAATGAAGAGTTAGCACCAGGCGGGCCACTCTGGGTAGGGTAATCTCTCTATAGGAATGTTCTTCAATAGAGTTCATTCTCTTGCAGATGCTTTGGCACACAAAGAGCTGATCATCTGCAGGTGATGATCTAAATCCAGCAGAAAGTAAGAGGGAGTTGGGACAGCCTTATGTCCACTTGATGTCTTGTTTGAAGATGCCTACAATTTTAGCAGGTGGGCAGAAAGCAAATCTGTGCTGTGCTTTGCTACAGAAAGCCGAGAGGCTTCTCAAGTGGTGGACCACATGTTTTGCAAACAGAAGAACTTCAACTCCAGGACCTCCAATTAAAAATAGAAGCAGATAGCTGTCGATGGAGAAGCCTGGAGACATGCCGAGTATCACAGTAGGTAGCATGTGATGTGGACAAATAACTGAACCCGGACCAAGACATTATCTTAGTTATCCGATGCTTCTGCAGGCTAGCAAGCAAGCCACCATCACACTCCTGCTCCTGTCAACAAATAAGGAACCAAATGGAGAAGTGTAAAGTCACTCCTTAGCTATACAACACCTGCACAAAATATTTGCACTGAGGTTACTTATAATATTGTGCAATATCCTGTAGAACTTTGTCCCCTTGGATCTCTGGCTATTTCTTTGCATCAGCACAATCCATCTTAAAACAAAGCCACACTGATGATTGCTTCTCGATTATTGTTGTGGGTCAGCCAGCCTCTAATTTCAAGCATATGAGCGGGTGTACATATGAGCTTGAACCCATGGTGTTTCTTTTTTAAACCAGTTTATTGAGTGAACCCAAATACATTAAATACAAACCAAATAAACGACATTGTAGAAACTTGGCTTAAACTTTGGGGCCAGGGGCAGGTTGGATCTCAGCGTTCCAGCAGGAAAGACGTTGTTCTCCCAACCCTTCAGTTGGAGTACAGTAGAGAGAGAAGGCGACCCACTTTTGTAACTGTTGTTGCCTTGACCTATGGCAGTTCTGCTATGGTGATGTTTGAGAAAGTCTGGCATACACAATGAAGTCAGACAAAATTCCATCGTTATGACAATAATTCTTTGATTATAGTTTTAGGCCTTTTGGCAGCTGCAAGTCTGGCTAAAATCTGTGTGTGTGTGTGTGTGAGATTAGTCTCCCAAAAATTTTATGTGCTTGTGGATTGCAACCGTTAAAATATAAAGTATATCTCTGAAGTCAAGCCTGTAAAACTGAAGGCCAAGTCATGCTACCCACTTTGAAAGCCTCTTTACAATTCTGCAATTCAACCTGAAAACGTTGTGTTTGCTTTTTCAGCCACTCCAGCTATCCAAACGTGTTTGGATGCTCAAAGCACGACACCTAGAGCCACAGACGTGTGCTATTGTTTAGGGCCAGAGTTCTGCTTAAACAGCAGCTAAAATAAAATGAGTGCCGATTGTTTAATATATGATCACCACCATCATCATCATCTATAAAACACTGCAGAAGAATGAAAAAAAGAAGGCAGTCTTCGAAGTGGGACGAAAGAAAAAGATGGCTAGAGGAGCATGTGTTCATGCACTAGTTGTGAGTTTTTCACACGCACGTTGGATCAGCTTGGCTGACCAATTGAACAACTGGGGGAAGCCCTTAAACCTGCCACCAGATTGGAGCCTCACAATTTTCAAAAACTGCATTTTGGCTCTAGAGCACTGAAATGCAGGCCACAGCTCAAAGTGCCTTCATCCCCAACTTTGTGTGGACGCTCTATAAGCCAACATCACCCACATATAACAAAGAGGAAGAACACTACGCTGTGGCTTGTATGATACAGGAAGATTTATTTAGCAATTGATCAACTGAATTGCTTAATCAGGTAAAAGGCAGGCAATCATAGAGAAGAGCCTTCAGAAAACTCCGCCATATAAGAAACGCAGCATCTTTCTATAGTTTTCGCCGGAACTGGCTAACAAGAGTATCTTTTAAATCTTTTATACTCTGCTGCATGATCCATGTTTTCAATGAAGCCCTTGAATGTCTGTTTGTTCTGTGCTGTCCTTTGGTACAGCTAAAATGATTTGTGGGTGGTTTTCCCTCCCTATCATCTTGTGGAGCAGCTAATATGTTAAACATGTAAAAGTCATTCTCCCAAGGAAACTGCCACGAGAAATAAAACTTCGGTCTAACGGAGGGGACCCAGAGGAGCAGGTCTTCTGTCGGACAAGCAGATCATTTTACAAAGTGCGCTGTCATGGCGGGACGGGTTGGTGGGGTGGGGGGCGTCTGGCAACATTTAGCAAAGCGAAACCCAGAGCAAAATGGGAGAGAAATGTTTGAATTACATCGAGGAGAAACAGAAGCAGCCCTAACTGCATAGATGTCCTAAGCTTTGATCCCCGAATTCCCCACTTTCATTGGGTGTCCTTGATCTTTTTAGATGAAGATTCCATTCTGTCCATAAGTGCAAAATACACGTTAGACTTTGCATACAACCTTTCCTGTTCTTGCTCACAAGTAGCCAGGAAGGAAGGCAAATTCCTCTTACGTTACTCGCTGACTGAGATTAGATAACCACAATACCTCTTGGGGAAGACTAAAATAGTCCCAGGGATTGGGACATAGTTCTCAATAAAAGTCACAACTGTTCATGCTCAGGATTTTGAAATGCCAGTAATACTGCAAGCCACTGTTAACACCAGTACCTTTCAAGGCAGGTCTGCTGCTGCTTGACTGAGTTCACACTTTACACTAAGCCCAAATGGGATTTGTTTGGCTTGTCACATGATCCAAACCCACAGCTGTGGTTTAGCTAATAAATTCTAATTAAACAAACCATGGCTCAGTGCAATATGAGAACCAAGTCTTTTTGTGTTCTCATAATCCTTGTGTAAGGGAAGTCACATGTAATCTATTCCATTGGAGAAACTGAGGCTAAGGGGCAGTGCTTTATCCAAGACCATAGAACCAGCTGGCAGATCAGAGATTCCTACCAAATTATTTTCAGTAACAATGCATGTACAATCACTTCTACCAAAGGAGACCAGTTTACAGCTCCTTATTCATGGATTGCATTCCAATTTTGTACTACTGTGGTTTACAGTGGCAATGGGAAAAGGAACTGGAATTACAGCGTGGTGTGTATTTTTGAATGCATCTTCTCACACCCATCCTAAAATGCATTTTGTCTGAATGCGCACACATATGTTATGATAAAGCCTACTTTTCAAATGCATTTCTCTTTTTTGTTTTCCTGTACCCTAAAGTTCAAAGTGTAAGATGCAAGTGTAACAAGGTATTTGATCCGCATTCAGCCCAGGAGTGTGAATTAAACTATTCCTTGTCACAATTCATGCATTTCTCAAATCCCACTGCATTGCATTAGGAGTTGCTATAGGGAGTCTATCCAGAGCAAGGTGCCTTCCAATTACGGTAAGAGTGGGCCACTCAAGTGAAGCTCAAAACTATGTAAACACTGGGTTTTTATTACGAAAAAGCCACCGTTTGCTCACTCGCTTTTAAAAGGGCATTGCAAGATATTGTGAGTGCCCCCTGTGTTTTCGTTCAGCTTCTTCTTCCCAGAGCTGAACAAATACAGCTTTAAAATACACACAAACACACACAATGAAACAGCTACACAATTCCCACAGCTGTAGATGACCCATCGTTCAGCTGTTCAATAGACTTTTGTTTGTCCTGTACACAATACGCTGCCAAAGTCCTCTTCTTTTATTTGTCTCTTCTAAGAATCACCAAAAAGTGCTTTTTCAACCTTTCCTATCTTTAATCCCCCAATTGTTCTATTAAAGAACCTGGTTGCACCACTTCTTCTTGAGTGTTTGCAGGCATCATTGTTATAATAATCTTTTACAGGAAGCCTTAAACACTTAGCTAAAGACCATGGACATCCATGGGGGATCATTAGGAGGAGCGATTGACTTCACATGCCCCATGGCATCTTTAGGCATGATGATGCAATGATGCACATTATATTTATCATGGTTTGTTTTAGATCAGCCTTTCTCAGCCTTTTGACCCTGGAGGAACCCCTGAAATATTTTTCAGGCCTCAGAAAGCCCTGCACATTCAGGCTCAAATAGAGGCCAGAAGTTATAAAATTATTTGTTTCATGTGTAGGCCTGTATATACAGTACTGTATGTATTAACAGTGTTCTTAAGCTAAGAATTAAGAATGAAACTGACCTCTTTAATGAAAGTTGCCTGAATTTAAAAATAATTTCTTGAATAAATCGTGATCTCCCAGGGAACCCCTAGTGACCACTTGCAGAACCCGAGGGTGCCACGGAACCCTGGCTGAGAAACCCTGTTCTAGATGTCTGCATCTCACCTAAACTTCTGGATCCCACTGTCCTAACAGTCAGGAACCATGCTGAGAAGAGGAGTAGGTCTCTAGTGTTTTATTACTGCTACATTAGACAGAAAATCCTACCAAACTGAAGAAGTGTGGGAAAACCCAGACAGATAAACCCCAAGAGTCAAGGTGGGTCTGTTCTGTGTCTCTTTGAATGGCTGCTCAAACTCTCTAAACTACGCAGGCGTTTTCCCCCCTGGATAGGGGCCCCCTCCTGCTCACCATCAGTGCTCATGACACCCACCTGTGTTATGCATACCAATGGTTGTAAACCACTGTTCCATTGCTTTGACACCTATTTGATTACTCTTTAAAATCAGAACACATAACTCTTCATGCTCCGCCTTTGAATTTCATACACTCCCGAGTTGTAGGATTCCCAAGGACAAACACAAGCTTTGATTTCATTTACTTCTATATTAAAGTACAACTACATAGGGACGCGGTGGCGCTGCGGGTTAAACCGCTGAGCTGTCGATCGGAAGGTCGGCGGTTCGAAACCGCGCGGCGGGGTGAGCTCCCGTTGTTAATCCCAGCTCCTGCACACCAAGCAGTTCGAAAACATGCAAATGTGAGTAGATTAATTGGTACCGCTTCGGCGGGAAGGTAACGGCGTTCCGTGAGTCATGCTGGCCACATGACCCGGAAGTGTCCTATGGACAACGCCGGCTCCAAGGCTTAGAAACGGAGATGAGCACCGCCCCCTAGAGTCGGACTCGACTGGACTTTACGTCAAGGGAAACCTTTACCTTTACCTACATAGGGTTAATATGATTTTATTTATGCATTTACTGAAATTTCTATGATGTTCAATTCCTGCAGACTTTGAGCAGCTTAGAATCATTAAAAAAAGGTTTGTATTTAATAATTCCTCTCCTGCTCCATAAAATAATTATACTTCTGGAGATCTTTGAGGGTCATACCTAATTTCAGAAGCCCAATAGGATCTAGGAGCATCCATGTCCCCTTAAATTATATCCAGGGAGAGGGGACAATCACCACCAGGACCACAGAAAGAAGAAAGGAGCAGCTTATGCGGCTGATATCTAAACTCTCTAGAAGCACCCTTTACCTAACCTTGGTTGAACTCTTTCTCCCAGATGTCATGATCCCAAATCCACTGTACATTCCATGTTAAGAGTGTACTATTATCACTGTTGATGCTCTACTGCCTGGTATAAACTGTTAGATGTTTCTTTACCCCCAACCACGACACACACCCTTCAAAAAATGTCTTCTGAAGATGGTGGTCATTGATCAACTTTGCCTTAAAAGCTGTTTTCTTTCTTAGATTATATATAATTTCTTTCTCAGAGCATGATCTCACTGATGGGTGGGATTTATACTCCTGTTTGATACCCTAGTGACTCATGGCTCGGAGCTGCACCACATTCATGATTGGCTTTGAGGTTACAGCTGTTGAACTCAACAGATGTTTCCATACAGATTCTTCTCTGATGGCAGACTGGTTGGTCCCTAACAACCCTTTCAAGGGCACCCTCCAAACGGCCATGTTCAGCTAACCTTCCATCCATCGTCGTTATGCCTGCAAAATCCAGATCTCACTGTAGGCTCAGGAAAACTGAAAGCCAGCAACATTTTGGAAGCAAGCCAAATGCCAGGGAAGCTCTGCGATACAGGAAGAAATTGAATTAAGCCTTGTTGAGGATTGAACCTTCTCAAGTCCCTCAGAACCATTGGCAAGGTACATCCTTGCAGTAACCACTTCCAAAATAGCGTTATGAAGCATTATACTGGTATAAGCTTTCGAGTTAAGAAATTCAACTGACTTTTTCTGTCTTCTAGGAATTCAGTCTAACCTAAAACAGAACCCTCTCCAACTTTCCCACAGATCCTTTACCAAGACTCGGGCAACCACAATCTGTTACATCAGCTCACATTTCTGGACTGGCATGAAAGAGCAACACATACACTCATATTTTTCCCCCCAGTTCTGGGTCCAAATCTCTGCAAGACCAATGAACTCTGAAGGATGAAACAATTAGAATAACTAAGAATAAGTCCAGTTGTGTGGCATTATGGGGTTTGGGCTGAAATAATAGGAACAAACAAATACAAAATTTGTGCATGTGCCTGGAGAGGCAAAATTACAGAGGAGATGCAATACAGTTGAGTGCCAGCAGGTAAAGCCCTCTGATAAAGCTTTGGTTGAATCTAAAAAAGCTAATCGGGTTAAAATTTGGACTGGACACCATCAGAAAATCCTAGAGCTGTAGATGAGGCTAGGAGATGAGAAAACATTCCATAAATAGATACAGTAATGACAAATCACTTCTGCATTGTTGTCAGGAACTCTCCTTGGGTGGGTTAATGAGGTCACCAAAAGATGAGTTTAATTCAAGGAGACTTTACCTAGAGCACAACTCTCTACTCCTGCTGGTGAGCCTCTGAACATCTTCAGGAATGATTCCCCTCCTCCCCTCTTCATCTTGACCCCACCTTAACCCACAAAAGACGGCAATCCCACCCTGAATCCCAAAACAGTAGAACAGATTGAGAACTGACAGGCAACATGTACTATAGTAAGAATAGCAATGAAGGAGTAATGGCTTAGAATGTCTTAGGTGCAAGTGCAGAACTAATAAGGAAATGTTCAGAGGGTCTTCTTTTGCAAACACAAACCATACTGTGAGAGCAACATCAGGCAGGTGGTTCCTGTGTCCAAAATGGGTCTTGGGATAGCTGGGTTCCAATTTGAATTGCCTGCTTTTGTCAAAAGTATACGGCGTGTACTCCGTTAAGTGTGCTGAAATCCTCTGCATTGTGTGTATTTAGAAGATTATGAATAAAATAATGCTCAGCATCCTTTTCATTTTGGAAGGAAAGGAGCTTTTTCAAGACATTAAAAAGGACACAGCCGAGCATGGAAGAGCAATCCATCTCAAGAATGGATGCTCTAATTGTTTTAAACTACACTAGGAAACCACTGTGAACAGCAAGCAGAGCTGTTAAGGATGCGTTTACAACTTCCGTTCTGGCCGATAGCCGAAAGGATGAAATTCTGGACAGCTGACAACTATAAGCTGAGCGCAAGTGAAGATCTGACTCCTGGTTTGCTGCAGGATCGCAAGGCAGGGCCCTCATTCTCCCTTTTCCCTGAATTCTCCTGTTCATCAAAAAATTGCACACTGCTGCACGCTAGGACCCATGGTTCCAGGTCTATTTGGGGGTGGGGTGGGGGTTATCAAATGGCCTGAACTAGGCAACGAGCTGTTTTTTTATTGTTTAACAATCACTTTGGTCTCTCCCTTAGTGATAGCACAGTTGATCAGCTCCTGCTGGGTTCATACAACCCAAAATAAATCTGGGTTGAAGAACCGTAATTCCTACATTCACCACCCCACCATGCCCTGCCCAAGTCAAGTATACAATGGCTCAAGGGGATGATCAGGTTCACCCCGTAGGCCATGACAATGGCTGATTCCCGCAAAGTAATGGACACAAAAACACAACCATATTTTTAGCGCAGACTTAACATGTGGTGCAAATCGAACCTACATGCCACAATGAACTTCAGCAAACGTGAATCTGCACACCGTCTTCTGGAAGCCATTGGCTTGCCGCTAGGATGTCCCAGAAGGGAGGCCACAGAGGGAAGCCAACAGCAAGGCACCGGAAAGAGAAGGTGGAAGTGGAGCAGCTTCTGCGGAATGGAACTCTTCCCAAACTTTGTATACGCTATTGAATTGTAGCTGCAAAGAATATTATGAGCATCTTTGTTAGACGTGACCAAATGACTGATCCATCAACCTCTTTCTCACAACAGCCAATTGATTGCCACAGATACAATGAGGCTTTCAAGGGAGGAAAAAAAACACTGACCAAGACAGAGGAGGCAATGATATTACCTAACATTGCAGATCCTGGGGGTATCAACATGTTGGAAAGTTGGTATGATACAATGGTTTAAGGCATAAGACTGGACCCAGGGAAGCTCCCCACAAGCACAGAGCCCACCAGGTGACTTTGGGTTGGCCATAATTTCTCAGCCCAACCTGAGAAATCAAAGGGCTCTTGTGTGGGATAAAATGGGGAAAGAGCCTCCTGCCCTGAATGCTGTCTTGAGTTTCTGGAGGAAAGGTGGAAAGGAAATATAAGATCCTAATATAAGAATGTAGAATCAGCCCAGTAGAGGACCCTAAGGGTAGCCCACATCTGTTGAAAGTGCAAAGCTGGCCCTTCAAAGGGGAGATGCTGATAGGCCAACAGACTCAGCTTAAAGAGTTTGGGGGAGGATCTGGAAATTGGTGAGAGCCCATCCCCAACAGCGGCCAGGATCCACAAATAAATAATAAGAGGATTGGAGAACACAAAAACAAGGGCAGTCCCATCTGGGACTCCAAGGCCATTTTCTTTCTTCTTAACAGGTGTTTTGAGCAAGCCTTTTGCTTCCCCCACCTCGGTTTCCCATTTGTGAAAAAGGAATGCTAACAAAAAACTGCTCTCTGGGATTCTGACATGGGTGGAAGTGATAAGAGCTCAAGGACAACACGTTTAACCTGGAAAGTGCTGGGAAGAGATGAGTAAGCAGGTTCTGTGGTCCATCCTGACAACATGGATACTCTGAGTGAAAGCCTTGTTAGAACAGCAGAAGGCATTCCACTCTTCCGCTGACTACCCAACATTTGCAACAGAAGAGAAGGCAAGAAGACAACCAGAGTTTTTCTGCTGAGCTGCCAACCACCAAAAGGTAGCACTTCACTGCTTTTGCCACTCAAATGTCCTTCAACAAATGACAGCTCCAGAGATGTGCTGTTCATCCCCACCCATAATTCCCAGCCAGTCATGCACTCCCCATCCCAGCATAGCAGCAAAATAACTGAAATCTCTCCACTTGCTGTTGAAAATTATGAGCGCTGAAATCCCAGTGGATGTCACACTGGAAAAACTCTAATCTAGGAATTCCTTTGAAATATGGTTGAAATATTTTATCCCACTTTCCAACCTGAAAAGCAATCAAAAGCCGCCCAGAGTCACTTTTATAGTGAGATGGACAGTGTATTAAACAAACAAACAAACAGATAGGTTAGATGGGGGCCCCCAAAAATAAGCCACATTCTTAACTAGGTATCTCACAAATCAATTCAGTCTTAGGAACCTGCAAACAGTAAGTTGTTCATTTGTTTGTTCCTTCATTAGGGCTACTTAACAGGCATACATTTATCATTGTTGCTTTTTGTGCACTACCCAGAATCTTTTGAGATTGGGGCAGTTCAAAAAAAGTCAACGTCAGTCTCAAGGTCTGGACATGCACACATTAGGCAAGGCAAACAAACAGGCTGGAGAGTGGCCGAGGGTATTGTGAGAATCAAGCCATTGGCTTGGAATGTTGTGTGAACACCCTATGGCAGAGAAGCATGTTTTGTTTGATCGTAGGATATTCCATGAGAAACTCCTGTACTTTGTTAAATGGAGTTTCTGGCCTAGAGTGCTGGGGGAACCCAGCCAAAAAGTTACAAGCACGTGCCTATCAATATGTACTTTACCATTCTGACATGTAAAGTTCAAACTATGCCAGGCAATATAATATATCCACTGCCCAGGATAGTCTTAGCTGTCTATTTAGCTACATTTCAAAAAGCTATGAAGAGTTAGTGCATACACATGAGCTCATCACTCACTGACCCACAAGGCTGAGACAGGCAAAGAATCTGACATGGCTGATGAAACACCAGTCAGAAAAAAACACTCAACCGTAGCCAACATCAACTCCGACATGCACAAAGATCCTTTTTCATGATGATGAGCAATGTGTTGGTCCAAAAGGTATCCACTCTCTTGCTGGTGGGCCTCCTGGGAGTGTCTGGTCAACCACCAGTATAACAGACGGCAAAGATTGTTGGGATTGGGTGTCAGCCAGCAGAGCGCAAACTTCTGCAGGGGATGAGACTTCACAGAAGAAGGTTTGAAGCAGAGTGAGGACACAGACTTGGTCCCCATGCCCAGATCCTCTCCAGGTCACATTAAAGTCACAGGTGGCATTCCCAACTAGGTTGGGTTTATATTCCACCAATCATGGATTCCTCAAATCTCCATCTTATCAGGGTACACCAGTATCTGATTAGTGTTACCTCTCCTAAGCCTTCAACAACCAAATCGACAATATTGTTCCTGCTGAAGTCTATACAAATTGCTTCCAGATAACGCACTGCAGAAAACAACCCTGAAAACCACAGATCTTGATTGGACTGAGCTTGGCTGAAAGGATTGAAATAAACTCAACTTCACTTAAAACCATGGGTATCTACAGGGAGGGCAAGTGATGCCTTGTGCACAATGACAACATCGTACAAATGTGCTTGCGTCAGACATTAGGGAGCAAGTGTGTCGTGGCGACATTTGCAATTCTGATGTCACTGTACACATAGTGACATTTGGAACCAGTGCAGTTTGCTTAAACATTTGCTTAAATGATGTTGATAGCAAAGTCTCCTTGTAAGACTTCCTATTACCTTGCTAGCTGCAAATGGAAATGTGTCAGTCCTTTTTGTTTACTTCAAATAGATTAACAGACCAGAAAAGCCACCCTTAATTTTGTTTTTAATATGATCCAGAGTATCAGTTGGGTTTCTGGTTTTACAGAAAGGCTGTTTGGGGTATTTGGTGAAAGTGTAATATCAGAATCTACCATAAACCAAGATAGGGCATCCTTTTCTGACCCAACGAATCTAAATGAAGGCAAAGGAATTTAGTTTATTTCAAGAGAAGATTGGAACAGAATGCTTGCTAGGGACAGATTTACATAGAGAATTATCCATCCTGGTACTTTCAAACAGAAATTTCCTAATAGGAGTTGGCAATATAAATGACTTCTCACTTTAATGGCCCATTTGTGGGGAAGGGGTGTCTGTTATTCCTGAATGCCTGTTAAATACAAAATTTACATTCATGGCATTTGCTTCATGACATCATTCTCCACCTGCTGCAATTTGTGTCAAGTTATGATGTAAACTGATGCAAATGATGTCATGACACAACCCATGTGAGTTGCTGTGGTTGTTGTAAAATGGAAGACAATAACCAGCAACAAGGTGGATGGACTTGATTACATCAACACTTGACTTGATGGCAAATTTAAAAAAATTAAATCAAAGTTTCACTGTATTGGAAGAAAATGGATATTACCAAGTATGCTTGGTAGAGACAAAAATATCCCATTTAATGCCCCCAAGAAAATGCAAGACCACCATATTTGACCATTCAAATGATGTACCCAACAAACAAATCCTGATCACCAAATCCTCATGGCCACAGACATATGGCATACCTGAGCATCCCTCTTGATGCACCATCCTGTCAGAAGTACGGCACTATCAAAGCATAGTCCAAGAAGCATGATACCATTCCAGCTTTACCCAAGGTCACTGGCCAATTGTAGGAAAGGATAAGGAGGTGCAATGCTCCCAACCCACAACTAGTGGATACTCAAATTATGGCCAAATTGTGCTTCCATGCAACACAGGTGACCTTTACTACATGAGGACAATGGGCTTGGAGGCACATCAATCCAGAGCACTCTCCACCAACATCATCCTGGGCTCCTTGGCAGTTGCCTCCCCCTACCTAACAGCAAGGCTGGTCCAGTCCTTCTCAGACCAGAAATTCCACCTGTTCACACTCCTAATCTGAAGCCATCATTCTCCCCATAGAATGGAGCTTTGTGTCCAGGATAAGCGGTCATCGGTTGATACTCATCTGGACCAAATATCTCCATGCCTTCCTTTGGAAGGAAGAACAGCAGAAAAAGAGAATTAACGGTTGGCCAACACTGACTCATTTCTTCCCCTCGCTGCAAACCAAACCCCAGAGCTAAGAAGGATGCACGTTCTACTGGTAATTTGGGAAGAACCTTGGCATGTTCTGCCCGCAAGAAATTCGCCTGGGAGAAGGAGATGCCAGCAAGAATTTAATTTCTCCAGCTCCCAAATGGGCATTTGTCAGTTCTGCAAAAGTCAGGAGGAGTGGAGACCCAAACTGTCTGGAAGGCAGGTAGTAACAAAGGGAAGGCCCTCACTGACTCGCACAGAGCCCACCTTGAAAGGGCTGTATAAGCATTACGCACATTACTATGAGCTGCATGGAAAAACCAAGCAAGCAAACAAACAAACAAATAAAAATAAAATAAATCTAATACACCATGCTACTATTATGAAAGGTGAGCAAACACAGTTCTCTTGTATAAAGTCCCCTTTGAGTTAGTTAAGGGTATGTTCATGTATTTCTCTTGGCAGCAAGAGAAAAGTAATTTGCCAATGATTCTGGGGGAGAGGGATGTAGCCTGGAACTTCCAGTGGTCCACTATCCAAGCTTCAGCCAGATCTGACCTTGATTAGCTCTTCAGGATCTGCTATGGTTAGTAAGTGTGCAACTTTCTTCAGGACTGAGGCCCCACTGGGCCTCTGAATGACATGCCAAGGCCACGCGCTCCCCAGGGGACAGGGCCCAGACCAGTAAACGCGACACAAGCAGATTTTCCTTTCAATTAATTCAGCGGTGTTCATAGATCCATAACAATTGTTCCCTTCAGCTGGAACAGGAAAAGGACAACCCAGTGGCAATTTTTGCAGGCGTTCAGGGACCACCAATGAGATTTTTCAGGGGTTGAGTTCACACTGTGGCACTGGGCATAGTTGCACACTGCAGCCCTTGCGCTTGCTATAGAGGAAAGGAAAAGAAATGCTCACAGGCAGCATTTGCCTGCCTGCCTGCTGTAGCACCTTGTGCAATTCCATTGAAATGGAAAAAAAAATACACAACAAAATAACTTGATGGATTGAGCCTTGGGCATGCAAAATTAAAGTCACTCCCCCAAAGCAGGCCTGCTGAAATCAAGAGTTTAAACTTTCAAAGGCGCCTTGTAATTCTTCTTTTTTTAAAAAATAATAATAATAACAAGCATAACAACTATGCTGCCTTTGTTTAAATGGAATGGCTCTGCTCTTAACAGCACAAGCAACAACTTGCTAGATTCTTGGCTCAGCATATGAGATGGGTAGAAACTTCCCTTAATGTTAAAGAAAAGGGTGGGGGGATGGAAAGAAACCACCGTTATTCTTTCATACTTTTGCAAAAATAAACACAGCCATCCCTCCCCAATGCTGGAGATCATCGTGAATCCACTTTGCCTCAATTCTGGCAAACGGCACGAGATCAAATTTAATAACAGGATGGCTCCGTTGCAGGGCTGAAATGTTAGCAAATTGCACGTCTGCCCTTTTGAAGCATTTGTCAGTCTAATGATTCAGAAAATAACCTTGGGCTATTAAAAAGCAATAACAAGATGGGCAGTGTTCGCTGGAGAAGGTTTTCTGGTCAGAGTGGAAAGGATCAAGTTTCTTTTCCCTTTCACTTTGCAAAAACAAAAACATTGTCTTGTTTAGACGTGACTTCATTCATAAACGTAGTTCGGGATACCCACATGCACACCAAAGGTTTTAAAAACAGCAAGATAATGGCAATGGGGTGGGAATGCTTTGTGGCTAGAGATACTATCTAGCGGGGGGAGGTGGGTGGGATCTGACACTCACCAAACCAGAAAAGTCATATTCTGCCTTTTAAAGGGCCTGTCTCCATAGTAGAGTTGGCATGAAAAGGATCCTCTGAAAGATGGGGGCACAGTGAATGGCAGTGCCCGTTTTCTGAATCGGACAGATTTGGAAATTCCCATCCATTTGGAAGAGGCGAAGATCTTTGTTCACAAATAAATGCCCCCTTCTATATTGAAATATGCACACGCAATCAAATAAAGTCACCTTCTACTTTGGGGAGACAGTACTGAATAACTGCCTCTTCCCAAAACTGCGGGGTCAAGGGTAAATTTAGGGCTCACCCACCCTGCAAAGTGTATATAAGGTTTATATACACATATATACCCAGGTAGTCCTCGGTTAATGACTGACGGTTCAGACTTATGACAGTGCTGAAAAAAACAACGTATAACCAGTGGTCACGCTTACAACTGTTGCAGCATCCCTGTGGTCATGTGATCATGATTTGGACACTTGGCAACCAGTTCGCATTTATGACCATCGCAGCATCCCATGGTCATGTGATTGCCATTTGCAACCTTCCCGCCCGACTTCTGGCAAGCAAAATCAACGGGGAGCTGCGTGATTCACTTAACGACCACGTGGTTTGCTTAATGACCTCAGTGATTTGCTTAATGACCACTGCAAAAACGGTCATAAAATCAGGTCAGATTTGCTTAATGACCGCTTTGCTTAGCACCTTAAATTCTGGTCTCAATTGTGGTTGTTAAGCAAGGACTACCTGTACATATACATAGTGATACAGCGCAAGTCAATTTCAACACAAAGTTGGTTGGATCAAGACATTCCACACCTACCCTTGGCATTCATCAAACAACCAATAGTGCAATTCTACACATGTTTACTCAGAAGCCGGCCCCACTGAACGGGGAAATCATTAGAGCCCGTGGGCTAATTATCCGTATGAAAAACAAGAGCAGTCCAGGTTTGTGCAAATGCAAAGTGAGAAACCTTTTGCCTTTTCTTTTTGATCAATAACACCCGCCAGGGATTTCAAGTCCTAATGTCAATTTCTCTGAAAACTCAGCCTCAATCCGTATCTGTAAAATGGGAGCGTTAACAGCAGCCTGCCCTGCCGGACTGTTATACTCATGAGCTCAATAAGGAAATCGAGTGCATGTTCCATATTTTTAAAAACACAGAAAGAAAATGACACAACAGAGGAATGCCGAACAGACAGAACAGTAAATACGTTGTAAAAAGGTAAGGTATATACATAGCAAATGATGCATCACCATTCATAAAATACAACCTGTTCCCTGCTAAGATGTGTCACTGCAAACAAGAACCATTTGGATGTCAAACAATCAGAGCTACACATTGCACAACTGTCACAGTACGGTGGAACTTCCACAGTCCAAGGCAGTGTATCTCCAAATTCTAAACTGCTAGGAAGAGGACAGGTGGAGGCACCAGGACAGAGAGGGAGGCTGTATTTTCCATAAATAAATGACCCGCATTGGCCTGCCAAAAAGGCCAGCGAAAAGCGCAAGAATGAACTAGGAGCCCTTGTCTTGGCCAGGAAAATACTTCAGTTCCGTTCGGCTGCTGTGTGGTTTTAACAAACGTCCTTTAAAGAAGACTTGCAGGAACACCACAAGCAACTGGGCAGCCCAGTCAGGGGACAAACTCTTTCTTGTGGCTTGGAGAGGGAAAAAAGAAAGCCAGACTCAACCTCTACCCCTAAACACTGACTGACTGGGGTCACATCTCCCTCCTTGCTAAATGAGAAATGAATGAAGGCACCACTCCATTCATTGTGGGCCTCACCCTGTGCCTCCCCAACAGGCACACCTGCATTTTTTATTTCCCAAACCAGCTCTTTTGAGCCCATTCTGCACGATGGGTCAACCCCCACCCCCACCCCCCCCACCACGCCACCCCCGTTTTTTAGGATATAGGAAGAAATGCATGGGAATAATTTACCTACGGAATCAATTTCCAGGAGACGCTGCAGATCCCGAATGCTGTGAATCTCACTGTGAGCCAGTCTTTCAATTAACTCTTGGGGAATCTCCGCTTCCTTGTGCAAAAAAAGAGAGAAGGACCTTCCAGTTAGTCAGTCTTTCTCCAAATCACCTCTGGAGCAGACCATGTGGCCTTGGATCTGCTCCCATCTTTTACCTCCAGGTGCTCAGGGAAAATGGAGAAAGGAAGGCTTATGTTTTAAATAAATAAATGAATAAATTCTCATCGATCCCAGAGCTGCCCCTAGCCCCGCAACAAATAATGAACATTCAGATAATGCCAGCCATAGACCGTGATTTGGGAAGCATGGAACATTCTGCCCTTTCCATTTTTTTCCCTTTATTCTGGTGAGTTTCTGGAAGGTGGGATTAGCATTCCTTCAGTTGCTCTGATCTTTGGGAAAAGCTTGAGACGGTAAAAAATGGAGCAGGTACTGCTTCAAGCTTGGGGGACAATCCCACAATATTTAGGGAGGGGGATGTTTGGGCACAGCGTCCCACTGCGCCATTGCAAAATTGTGCCCACTGACTAAGAGAGGGCTTGTCTTCTGAGCACGCACATTTCTTAAACCAGCATTCCCAGGGCCATGCAAAATATTAAAAAAAAAAAAGGAATGGAGATCAAGTTGAAATGTGCCACAACAGGACAGTCAGCACCATTCTGCAGGTTATTTCCCTCCCCCCGCCCAGGTGGGAGCAAACCTTTTTCCATCTTATCTAAAATAAACTCTCTGAACTTAATGGAACTTCTTCTACATGAATGGGATAATAAAACAGCCAAGAACTTTTTTTTCCCCTTTTGTCTGATTCTTTTTTTTTTTTAATTGCCCAGCATAACAAGAGCTTGATCCAATGCAAATCTTTTCAATAGCAGGAAACTTGCAAGAAAATAAAAGTTTCAGCCAGCAAGAAATTATGGTGTTGGTTTAATACTTTCTCCTTCTCCAAATTTTCCCTGAGTTTGAGGGGGAGGGGGAGAATGGTTTTAGAATGAACAGAATCCTACAGGTTGGAAATGAGCAAAGAAAACAGCTTTCTTTTCTTTTAACATCACCAGTCTTAAGAGCAAGGAAATATAGCCTACTTGAAAATAGACTCCTTCCTCTTGGCCATTGAATCCCTACATTCATTCTCCCCCCCATAATGGCCACCATTGTCCCCCCCCCCCCCACAACAATCTTCCAATTTGGAAAGAGGCAAAGAGGAAGGGGGGGGGGAATACCACTGTTAACTAGAGTTCAGTTTGACATTCAGATCGTCCCAGCCTTCCAAAACCAGAGACTTTATACAGCAAACTCAAGGGCTGCGTCCACAGATCTCACCCAACGGGCTTCCTAAAATGACCCATTTTCTAGGTTCAAATACACCGATCCATCAACTAACCGAATAGGTGAGTTCAACCCATGCACGCCCCCACCTCCAGCTTCAGAAAAACTAACCACGATTCGCCCTGACCCCACTCCCGTTGCAGAACTCTTAATCCCTAGTGTGGAAACCCACCTGGGTTAAGCGAGCTGTCTGAATACAGTCCGCGTGGAAAACGAACGCCTTTCAAAATGGAAAGTCCCAACTTTTAAGAAAACATGCCAAGTCTAGCTGGGAAGCAGCCGGGTTCCCCCCACCCCCAGCCCGTTTTTAACCTTATAAAGTGAATTTACAGAGCGGAGGGCGGTAACACGGGGTTGCACCTCAGAAGGGCAGCGTGAGATTTTACACTCATTCGAGCGCTACCGCAATTCCTCCTATTTTAGCCATTTCACGTTGCCTTCCCCAGAGACGGAAGCCCACTCGCTTCTCGGCTCCACTCCCCACCCCTCCAGCCAGGCGGACGGCCAGGCGACCGAGGGGCGCGTTTGCAAAACCGCGCCAGAGCCAGATCGGATCGCCTTGCAAGGCGCGTTTTCCAGCCCTTCCTCGCACGTCTGCACGCGCGCCAGAGCGGACGCGAGGCAGGGCGCGGGCCGCTTAGCCGTAGCCTACATATACTACGACTCTTCAGAACGAGGGTGAAGAGCTCACGCGGCTGGGATGGCAGTTTTGCAGCGCGGAAGAGAAGCGGATCTCTTCCCACATCACCACTTCGGGTCTCCCGGCAGATTTGGGGAAGGGAGCCCTCTTCTCCCCCTCGAGGGTCCAAGGTGAAGCCAAGCCCATGCACGGGGGGAAGCGGGGGGTTCACGTAAAAGGTAGAGACCGGACGCGGGAGGGAGAGATGGACGGAGCCTTCTATGCAACATATTGCAAAAAAATAGAGAAAAGAAGAGGAACAGTCGTCTGCCAAAAGATGCAAGAAAAGGTTTTGGAATCAGCTGGGCATTTTAGAAGGGGAGGGGGGCATTCAGCCTTCCCTGCCTCCCCTTCCCCTCTCTCCCGCCTTCCTTCCTTCCCGAGGTGTCCACCTACCTCCGCAAACACGAGGGCCAGGTAGCAAAAGCCTGTAACCCAGAATGCTGCGCTGATCCTCATTGCGTACACATCACTGTGGTCGGCCACACGACTCAACGGTGCAGCGCAGGAGGCGCACCACCCCGCCTCCTTGGGTTGGGAAAATAACAACCATTCCTCAAGGGGGGGGGAGGGAGCCACCGGCGGGGGGGGGTGTCCTCGGGCTCTGGGGAGGGGGCGCGCGGGCGGAGGTCTCCTTCCGAATTTGCTATGGCATCTAAATCCCCCTGTGCAGCGGGCTCTGCCTCTTCCTTGGTGGCGCGCCGGGGTTCGCCTTGCAGAGGCGAGAAGCTGGGTGGCTGGCTGGCCGCTTCGCGCGCGGCTGCCCCCCTTCCAAACCCAGAAGGCGAAGGGAGAAAAGGGGGGCGGCGGGGGGGGCGAAGTGAGCGAAGGCGCTTCTGCAGCCGGACGGCCGGGCTCCTTCGGGCGCCGCCGCCTCTCCTGGCTTCCTGGGACCTGGAGAAGCGCCCCCCTCTACATTTTGACCGAGCTGGCGGCGAAGCGAACCCCAACCAGCGACGCGCGAGCCGGGCCAGCGTCCATCACCTGTCTGCGAGCCGCTCGCCCCTTCCCAGACAGGCGAAGAGTTCCCAGCCCCTCCTCTCCCTCTTTCCCCCACCCCCTCCCTCTCCCCACCCCTTCTAAATACCCACCCACCCCGGAGCCAGCGGCAAAGCGCAGCAGCGAGAGCGGGCGACGGGAAGGAGAAGCCGGGGAGAGCGCCTATTTTGTTCCAAAGCCCCAAAAAGGGGGATAAGGAAAAAAAAAGGGGAAGCGGGGTGGGGGGGGAGAGAAAGGAAAATAAAAACCAAGAGGGCGCCCTGCAGCTTTCCCTGTCCCCGGGCTAAGCGAGATCTACAAGATCTTTCCGGGAAGGACCGTCAGGTGATCAGCGATCCTTCTTTCCTCCTTCCCACCAGCGCGGCCGCTTCGCTTTCCTGGGAGGAGAGGAAGGTGCGGGGGAGTTCCCCGCCGGTTGGCATTCGCGTCTGTTTTTGCAGAACGGCGGGCGAGATCAAAGGAGGGAAGGACGCCCGAATCGAACGCGGAGCGTTGGAAAGGGAAAGCCGCTTGTATCCACTTTCTCTTCCCCCCCACGCCCATTTGCATGTTGCAAAGGCTCGCTCGTTTTTGTTTTTTTGGGTTGCCCCCCAAAGGGAGGGGAATCGCCCGAAGAGGGATGGGTCGGTTGGGGAATTTGAGGAGCGGGGGCACGCGGAGGGCAACGGGGGGAATTTCTGGGGGGGGTCTCAGAGGATGCGCTTGAGAGCACGTGAAGGATCCCTGGGGGAGAGGCGCGCCGCCATAGGGTGGGGGGGGGCGCCCTCCTTCAGTCCCAGGCGAGGCGCCTCCTTCCTTCTCCCCCCCACCGCACCCCGGGCACGCTCCACCCTGCTCGACTCCCAGCAGGCGGCCCTAACGAGAGCGAGGCGTGTGGGGGTTGCTGCAAACGCAGCCCGGCGCGCCAGGCGTCGCGGGTTGTGGCAAATTAAAACAAGAAGAAAATCAAGCAAGCAAAAAAAAAAAAGAAAGAAAGCAACACACGCACACACCCGAGCGCTGCACCAGCGTTGCACGCAAACACACGCACGCACACACGCCCAAAAAGGAGCGCGGGGAGGAGGGGAAGAGTGCGCGTTGCAAATTGCCACAACTCATACTTTAGGGAGATGTGGGGAGCCGCGGCCTTCCCCGGCTTACCCCCCACTTCCTTTTCCCCTCCCCCCTCCTCCTCCTCCTCCTCCTCCTCCTCCTCTCCCTCCCGATCCCACCTTTCTCCGCAGCCCCGGCGGCGGAAGAGAGCAACGGCCTCTTCGGGGCGGCTGGGCAGCGCTCCCCCCTCGCCCCGTCGCAACCTCGAGGAGCCCACCTGGAGCTTATCTAGGCGGAGGAGAAGCGCCATGGTTACGCGGCAGCAGCGCGCTTGACGGCCAGCTTCGGGTGGAAGTGGAGGAGGGCTCTTTTTTCTCCGGGGGAGGGGGGGGAGCTATGCATCCCCACGCGCGCACTCCCGCCACACGTGGGTTGCCCCGGGCTGCAGAGGAGAACCAAGCAGGGCGAGCTAACCTGCGGAGCAAAAAAAGCCGGCTTTAACCAAGCCAGGATTGAGCCCCCCGCGTTAGAAAGATGCGGAGGGGGCTGTCCTCTGGGCTCCCCGCTCCGTTTTTTTCGTTCCCCTGAGGTAGAGAAAGGGATGGACGCGCAAGGTGCGGGAGAGAGAGATGCGTGGTCTGGTCCTCCTCTATAGACTGTTTCTGTAGCCCAGCGGGGGTTCCCCAGCCCGTAGCCCCATCTTGGGGTCAACAGTCCCAGGATTTTTTTTATCCACCCCGAAATAAAGATAAAGAAACGTGCACAAGGATTAAGAATCGGAGGCTTTGATCCGGATCCAAAATGCCCTGTTCCAAGCTTGGTTTCTCCCTCAGAATGGTCTGCTTCAGGATCCAGAAATTTTGATTTTGAACATTCTTTTCTTTTCTTTTCATCCTCCTCCTTTTCCCCTTACTTCTCTGTGGGTTTGGGGTGCTTTAAACTGTAAAACTAAAGGCACTGCCTTCTGCTGTAGGACCTTTGCTTGCAACTTTGCCTCTAGATCTCTGTGACCCCTAAGAGATCTCCGGCCACCCAACCAATTCCTTTCTCCCTCAATTGGGATGCATTTGAAGCCAGAGTAAAGCTAGGCTGTCCATCAACTTTTATTTTAAAGGCTAGGGGAAACATCTACATTTCCTCATTGGTGAGAATGCCAACTTCATTGCTTCTCTGCCTTTGAGGTCTTAGAAGGGGAAAGGCAGCTTGCCTTTTCTGCTGTCTCATAACAACTGGGTGGATTTTTCTTAAAATACAAACCAGACAAATACAACATGAAGGATGTCTTGGGAAGGATATTGACTGTGTACAAGCAACTTATTTTATTCTCCTTTTGCATGGAGGCAGGGGTGAGAAGATGTTAGTTTCTCCCAGATCTTTGGTACGTAGAGCAGACCGTGCTGTCTTGCTCTACTCAGCATTGTGAGATCAGCTGAAGAGAAGTCAATGGATTATTTGTAAACTCTTTCTTATGGACTGGTAGTGGTGTGGGTATGGCGTGCCCTAAGAGGAAAGGGGGCCAGAAGGAAAGATGGGGGGAAAGGCCCTTCAGATGGCCTACCCAGCCTAACATAAGCAGAGCCCTCCTAAAAACATCACCTGCACATAGATGAACATTTAGTCAATTGCAATTCCTGATTAATTCAATTTCTTGTCTTGGTGCTGAAGCCCTTCAGTAAAATCCATGTGATGGATCCATCTGTAGGAGAGAAATGGAAAAATGTTTCTCTCCCACTTCAGGCCTCTCAGCCCTGGGAAGATTTTTGATCTGACGTCAACTGGAGCTACTTGGATTTCTGTCTATCTTGGTGGTGGTTGGGTCTGGGCCAATGCAAGTTCAAAGTCAATTGCCTCATTCTTTGGTTACATATTAATCCCACCTCCTATTGATTCAGCCCCTGCTTCGCCTTCTTAGGAGCCAAAAACTTACCCGTAGTATCGCCGCCCTTGTTAAAAATTAATTTTTGGATACTTTCTCCAGCATCCATGACATCTTTCTTTCAGGACACATATTTTTTCTTGTACATGTATTTTGATTCGCCCATTACTGATGAAAACGGATGTTTATCTTTTGGCATTTTCCTAGGCAAAACCAGGAGAGTTTGTTTTGTCTTTCAGGGCCCAATTAAAGAGCTTGGGGCCCATGGATCGAATAAGCTTTCATTTAACCCATCTTCAGTTTGCAACTGAATATGAGCGCTGGGTCGCGAAACATCCTGGGGCACACTTCTTAGACCTTATGTGCAAGGTTGAGCAATAATCTGCAGAAGTTTGGACGGAGCCAAAGAATTGGGCCCAGGGGGGATTTTTGCTGGGTTTTTTATATGGCCCAAGAACAGGTGCTGTGAAAAAGTACCCCCCCCCCCCAATGCTCTTCTCTGGAAAGGCTTTCTTTTATGCTCTTCCCTTTCAGGATAAACCAACTTTATTCCAAGAGATTATAGAAAACTGGAGGCTGGAATTGCTAGGATGGGACAGCACACTCCCTGATACATCTGGTGGACCTTTGGCCATATCTCGATGGAGCTCTGTTTCCGTGGATTGTCCTTTTGCAAATTCTGCTTTCACTTCTCTGTTCTTCACCTGTAGAATGGTATAATTCTGAGGTGCTGCTTTCCAGGGTGATAAAGGAGACCAGTTGTGCACACGCACAAGTGCTGTGGAGCTCTTACACTATAAGAGAGGCACATGGCAGCAACTGTATAAAGGCCAGAGAGCAAGTGAGGCCGGACAGCTACACACTCCAGCACCTCTTAATTTAGAAATGCACCATCATAGCTATGTACCCATCCTGCCCTTTGGTCATGCTAAGCTCTGGGTGGTGGTGGTGGGATGCGCGCCCGCCAGTGTTTGAAAAAACAGCTCTTTTCTCCTAGGAGCAAACGCACGTAAATAAAAGGAACAGGCCTCCCATGGCAGGTCCAAGAATCCCTTAAGTGGATTAGATGCAAGAACACAATCAAAGACGGGTAACTAATTTCGGAGTGAGACAATTGGACTGTAAAATGCGCAGCTTTCCACCTGCATTTGAAAAAGAAGGCATGCTTTTCTAGAAGGGGGATATCTGATTCCACAGCTTTAAACACTTTGGGGCATGTGGCTGCTTGTTTTGACTTTCCTTCTTTTAAAAAAAAACCTTTTTGAAAAAGCATTTCTTTCAATGGGCCTGCTTACAAACTCCCACCCAAAGTTTTTTTTTTTTTTGCAGCGATCGGTGATGTCAGAGGCCTGGCAGGCAGTCTTTGCAGTAAAACTGGGGGTTGGGATTTAGCTCTTCGAAAGCAGGGGTGAGGTCTGACCATTGACCAGAGTTTTATGTTATGGGTGCAGAAAATCCTTTTAGGAGAAGGTGATGTTTGCAGCTTCCAGCTTTAGTGGTTTATGCAGCCTTCTAAATCAACCCACTGGCCCACACAGCACGGAAGCAACAGGGGTTAGGAAGGTGAGCGATCTATCTTACACTAAGTCAGCCCTATCTCTAGCAGCTTGCGACATCTGTAGGATGGTGGGAATATGCAATTCAGGAACGAGATTCAACAGTAACTCAACAGACCCATCCACACCATTCAGGTTCCTGAATCGAGTCCCCAAAGCAATTTGGATCTGTCAAATTGAGCCAAATGCCTCCAAACCCATTTGGAAAAACCCGGACCCAATTTTGAGACAAGACCACCTCTGCCCATCCGTATTTGCCCTTTCTCCAAAATGATCTGGAAGATCAAAGATCAAAGCAAATCTGACAGATTGCAAGTCAGCTTGGAAACTATTCTTAGACTATAATCTAATACGTGGATCAGTGCCGCATCCGAACTTTGGGTTTAATTATGCACGGAATCCATGTTTCATTTTACAAGAAATCTAAATTAGAATATTTTTTTTCCGATATGGATTGATCACACTACCGGGTATAATTCCATCTGGGGTGGTTTATACTGTGTGGGCCATGATTCATTTTTAGGTTAAGTTTAATAAAGATTCTTAGTCTGGAGAATTCTGGGGGTTGAAGTCCACACTTCTTAAAGTTGCCAAGTTTGAAAAACACTGATTTAGAGTATATGACCCAGAGGCTGCAAAGAGACAAAGTAGCTTAGGCAGGCTGAAAGGAAGAAAATCTGGAATTGCAATATCTAGGAAATTGTGAGGCTCACCTGAGCAAATTTTGCAAGATGCCCTTCCACCCTGGAAACGCCCCCCCCCCTTTTAGAGAAAGAGGCAAATCTACAATTGTACTTATAACTGCTGTAAAGAATCGGAAGCCGCTTATTTATACCTTTTTCCTTTCTTATTTTTCTTCTAACTTTTTTTCTTTTTGCCCTTTAGCTTTCCCTTTTATTTCTTCCTTTCTCCTTTTTCCTTCCTACTTTTAGTTTGCATTAATTTTGACTCTTGCTTTTAAAACTTGCAATAAAATTGTGTGTAAAAAAAAAGCCCCCCCCCCGCCATACACACATCACTGCCACATCCAGAAACACAATCGATACCACCTTGATCATTGCAAAAGATAAAAACGAGGGGTAAAAGTGGAAGGCGAAAGATGGAAGAAGTGTCCCTACCATGCTTACAAGAATTCAGCGGAAAGAGGGGTGCAAATGTGCAGCCCACTTAAAGCGAGTACGTTTGCTGTTTCAGCAAGCTGGGGAAGAGAATTTTCACCTTTAGATAATAACAGCAAGGAGGGTTTTCTGTTTTTTGTTTTTTTGAAAGAAGATAAAATGCATTCTTTTTGGAGGGGGACTTGTGGGAGGGAGGTTTTGCTGTATGATTAAAATGTTTGATCGTTCATCCTTGCAGGCAGAAGAGTAAAAAGTGGACCAGTGCCAAGCAGAAAAAGAGTTACCACTTCTTTATCTCCCCACCGGCCCAATGTCCCGAGCAAGGCGATGACATCATGCAGCTTGCCAAATAATAATACTAATAATAGCAATAGAAATAATAATGCTAACGGTGTCCGACCGATGGAGACTGTTCTCCAGGGTTACAAAGTCCCACCATCCTGATTATAGTTGTCATGGCAATAACAAAAACAGACCCTCCTTCTCAAAGGCCTTGAAGATCTTCTTAATCAGCATCTCATGTTTTCTTCCCCCACATTAGTTTTGTTGGCAAGGGCTTATCTAGAAATGTAGTTGGCTGGAAGCAAAACAAGAGTTGGGGGGGGGGGGGCGGGAATTGCTGCTGGTTTGAAATTTGGAGAGCCAAAGAAGCAGCATCTAACCTGATGAGTAATTTTAGCTGCCTTTTTTTCCTCTAGCGATGACGTAGTTGCTGGTCAGCAGCGCAATCTGGGTAGGATTTGGGGGCAGACCTCCAAGGCCAAGATGGGCAGGGGTCTTCCATGCACAACCACCCAAGGCTTCCAGCTTGAGATGAATGTGCATTGCTGTCTCAAGAGTTTGCTCCCCATAATTCCAGCCTCCAAAATTATCTACTGTGACTCCATCAGCCCTGCTGGTTCTCGGGTCTTTGCAGAATTCCTAGGAACCATCCGTCAGTTGGTGGGGATCACCTGTGTGCTGGTCTTCCTTGTTGCTCCTATTTCCAGTGTTATAACAGGCCTAAGGAATGAAAGAAAAGGAGGAGGAGACATAGTACGGACTCATCCCAGTTTTCAGTGTTTCTAGTCCTCATGATTGTGGCGGTAGGTTTCAAATTCTCGTCTGAAACCCCAGAAATATGAGTGGCATTTTTCAAGAAAAATCCCAGTTGTCCAGAAAGCAGAACTCCATGCTTTTCTCCCCCACCCCACCTTGGCTGGTTGAATCAATTATGCCAAGCAGGCAAGGATTGAAATTTGCCCAACGTAAATCAGAGTGCCAATTTTGGGTTTCCATGGTACACAAGAGATTGGGGGTGGCAGGCGCAAAACAGACGCTGTTCTGCTGAGGTGTCATTTCCCTCTGCAGTGTGTCTGGGGAACATTTTTATCTTACACTTGTCTCATGCAAAGGAAGGCAGCAAATTGCATTTGAAAAGCCGTTTATCGTGGAGAGAAAGAGGAGCTGGGCGGCTTGAGATGTTTATTCCCAAAGAAAAGGGGAGAATTGAAAGAACAAACCCAGGAGCCACGGGTTGGGGACAGATTAAGTTGTGCATAGCTTTTCCACTGCTCTGCTTCAGGCAAGTCGTGGCACTGTGGCACTGTTTGGGTCTGTGGTTTTGGAGAAGGGCCTTGGCCATGTCTTGGGGAGGGGCCCCACCAGAAAATTGCACCTGCTCTGGCAGCAGAATCGAGTAGGGTGAAAGGAGAAATAGGGGAGACCATGGATTGCTCCCTTGGCCCAGTAGATGGCCCTCCCAAATGGCAGCTGGAGATCTGGATTCTTAGAAGGGCCACAGCTGATCCAAGCCACATCCCGTGGCTGAGTGATGCTGCTGTTTCAAGGACAGGGTCTGCAACTGTCAGCCCTTAGAGGCAGACCAGGCTAGGAAACCAAGGTCATGCAAGCCAATACTGTTTTTATTATACAGTTAGGGTAACAATCTTGCAAGTGTGAATGAGCTTTCCCCTGCCTCCCTCCCTCCCTCCCTCCCTCCCTCTATTTTCATGAGAACTAGGAATGGTCCTGTCTGAGATGCTTTCTCAGATTACAGTTCTGTCCTGGACTCAGGTTTCTCTTATCTGACCCTTGTCTTGGTAGCGGGTCTTCCTCCTGTTCCTCAAGGTCATTCCTTCTACCCATTACATCAGTTCAGAGGTCCACCTAAAGAGACTTGGACCAATTCATGGTGGACCAAGCTATGGAAGGCTCGATGACTGCCTTCTGCCTTCTGAATCAGAGGCATCATCCCTTAAAGACAGCAACTCTTCCTGAGAAATGCTCACCCTAGAGCATGTCCTTTGCTGAAGTTCTAAGTGTGAACTTCAGCTTTGTGGTTGAAGATAAATCAGTGCAGGAAGCAAGCTACCTAGCCGAGTTCTGATTCAAGTTCTGAAGCAGCGCAAGACCACTCTGTTCCAGTTTTCACTCTCACACAGGAGGTAGGCTGCCCAAGGGAATGGCATGTATGCAAATCTTCCCCTTTGTTTGGTGTTTGACCATGTAACCCCTCCTCTCTTCTTGGACCTCTCGATCCCTTTTCCCCTTCCTTTCCAGCAGCCCATCTCAGCTCATCTCCTCCTCTCTCTGCATCCACCTTTCTTCCAACCTTCCTTTTACAACTTTCTGTGCTTCTCTTATACTTTTTGGCTGTTTTTCTCAACTTGCTGTAGAATCAGGGTCATTCCACCAAAGTGTTCCTGGTGTCCTTGACCTTTTCTCCTCAACCCATACCTTTTTCACTAGGTGAATTTCCCATCACTGCAAGCTGCATTAGGGCAACTTTTTAGAGCTGTGGGCCATGTGGGCATGGAATTCAGGAACTTGTCGCTTCAACATACTTGGAAGGTAGCAAGTTGGAAAAATCTACTTTAAGGTGAGAACATCTGGACTGAAGGCAGGTAGCATTTTTCTGATGTTCTGTGAAGATAATTCAGGGCCAGGGTGGTGTACTTTCAACCTGGCAATAGTCACTGGAGTTAAAGATGTATCCATGTGGTGTTATTCACTAGGCTGGAGCCTGATACACACTTTTCTGGACCAAAGACTCAACTGGCCTTGAGCTGATGCAAAAGCCACATTCCAACGAGAAAGGCATCAGCCCAGGGCAGAAGTTAAATTTGATTGCATTGCATTTGCAGGTAAATGTCATTAACATTCAATATTGCTAATGTGTTTAATTATTTCCCCTTTTTCTGCGACCTTCAGCATTTTGATTTGGGGAACCACATTTGGAGGCCTCTGGAAGAAGAAGGGTGTTGTTGAGCCCTATGGCAAGAGACATCTGTCCCAGAGATCACGGGATATGAAGATCTCCCCTAAAGCCCCGAGAGCCACACTTCTGATCAATATAAATGTTATTCAAAAATCAGGAGGTAATGCTTCTAAAGCTCCTGGGTGGCTTCAGAGAAGTTTCTTGGGTGGTGATTTTCTCTGATAGCATCACAGCACATGGGACACTAGTCTATGATTTTTTTTTCCCTGATAATACTGGGATTTTGGCACACCCCAAGGTGGTCCCCACAAAATTCAAGGGAGGTTGGACCATTTTTAAAGAAACAAAAAGAAACTTGCTGCTCAACAAAGTCCTGGATGTGCTTTCCTCTTATACCTCTCCCCTTTTACTTTTCAGGAGCAAAGGTTTTCTTCTTCCTTGTCTTTCCACATGTCATGAAAACAGGAATTTTCCCCTTTTAGCCAATTCCACACACTTTTTTCCCCTTTGGTCCTGAGGGAAGTTGTGGACTGAAGTGTTTAGCAGAGGCTAAAACAGGGGAACCAAAGGTTATATTTTGGTCACTGATGGAGTGAACAGAAGGCTACTGGAAAAGGCCAGGGAAAAGGGAGAGCTGATGACCACCAGTGCCAGCTGTTGTTGAAAGAAAGGTAATAAAAAAGCTCTATTATGAACAGGGAAGAATTAGAAGCATTCTAATAGGAAGGAAGGAAGGAAGGAAGGAAGGAAGGAAGGAAGGAAGGAAGGAAGGAAGGAAGGAAGGAAGGAAGGAAGGAAGGAAGGAAGGAGTGCTCTGGTCACCCCAAAACAACATCCAACAATGTTCCTCTGGATTTTGCCTATCTCATGTCAAAATCTGACAGGAGGCAAGTACTGTCCCTCTACTCTGTCAAAAGTGTTCATCTGATGCAGAATTCCTCCTGTTCCCTCAAAGCAGGGTCCTGGGCACAGAGGCAAGTCTGGGGCTGAGAATTAGAACAAGGAGTCTGAGGGATGGGAAGCAACCCCTGACACTTGAGATGTTGCCGAACTACAACTCCCAGCAGCCACATCTAGCATGGCCAGTCACAGGGTTGTCCATAAGGTGTGGTCCAAAAAGTCAAGGCGGTGGCTGCAACCGTGTGATCAATGCTCTGCCTGTTTTTCACGAGCATCGCAACACCCATAAAAATCAGGCAGAGCTTTGATCACGCTGTTGCCATCACCCTCTTGACTTTTCGGACAACCCTCTGTGGACACCCCTGGCCAGTCATGCAAGATGCTGGGGAGTTGTAGTTCAGCAAAGCACGAAGGGCCATGGCCTTTCCCTTTTGGAGGCACCCTCTGGAACATCTGGCCGGGGATCTGGAGAGCACGAAATCAATATCAAAGAAGAGACAGGCCAGCAGAACTGGAAACTCAGTTCAAAACCCATCAGCCAAGGGCAAAGGCAGATGTCTAAGCACTGGAGGGGTCCTTCCCTTGAATTTTCAGGCAAAAGTGATGAGATGGGTCTGAAGGCTGTTCCCATCCATCCTGTTCCTTCCCCAGATGTTTAGCTGATGCCAACCTCTTTGCATGGAACATTAGGACTTTCTCTGTTTCTGCTGCCCCACAAGCCCAGCAGTGGCTTTTCTGTCTCTTAGCAAAGGGCCAGACCTGGAGAGAGAATTGAAACATGCAGCTTGACTCTAAAAGTTGCCTAGAGTGATAAATCTTTAGGACGCATGATGTAAAAATTCCTTGCACTCTGGCTGAAGAATTGTGGTTTTGATCTGTTCTCCAGCAGGATCAGGGCTTCAAGGAATGAAGCCCATCTTATTCTCTTGCAATTCTCTTTCTGCAGACGAGGCTATTTATCTCTCCCCTGGCACGGACGCTGATTCCTCCTGCCTTGATGACACATCCTGGCTTAATTAAAACATAATAATGGGAAAGGGCTCCATTCGTGCCAGGCAGAGACGTTTCTCTGCGTTTTCTGACCGATTCTCATTCCCTTGAGTGAAAGAGAATTTGATTTTGAAATTGCTTTCCAAGGAGAGCAGAATTGGGCTGAAATTCTCAGGGAGGATCATGGATGCTCGATGGGGTAGTACAGTCTCTTCTGCTCCATGGAAGTGGAGAGCAAGTCCATGAGATGTCCTCAGAATTCCAAATCCATCCAGCAGGCCAGAAAGGTTGCCCCTCTTTGCCTTATCATATACACATCCAGTCTTACGATGCTCTTGAAGTTTTAATTCTCAAGTCATCTGAACAAGGCTGCCAGCTTTATGAGCACCTTAAATTTGGAAGAGGGAAATGGCGTGTATATTCCAAGTGACAGGGCGGCCAAGGGTCTGGGTGAATGCCTTGCCTTTCATGGTGCAATCCTTTCCCCTGGAAAAGCACTTAATGTAATGTTAATGTAACCTTACAACAAATTAGAATTAGTTCATCTGGGCGTGCTTCCTGTCTGGATTACCTCACAAGACTGACAATTTCCTAGATTCTTGGGAAGGATCTGATAACCTAAAGCAGGGTTTCTCCACCAGGGTTCCGTGGCACCCTCGGGTTCTGCGAGAGGTCCCTAGGGGTTCCCGGGGAGGTCACGATTTATTTTTAAAAAATATTTCAAATCCGGGCAACTTCACATGAAAGAGGTAAATTTCATTCTTTATTTTTAGTTTCAGAACACGGTTCATGCGTATCGACAGGCCTACCCATGAAGCGGGTATAATAATTGTGTAACTTCTAGCCCATATTTGAGCCTGAAGGTGCAGGGGTTCCTTCCCCGAGGCCTGGAAAATATCTCAAGGGTTCCTCCAGGGTCAAAAGGTTGAGAAAGGCTGGTATAACACAGATGGTTCTTTAGCAGGAGAGGAACCTTTTTGGAGAAATTGCAAAGCCGTTTTACAGGTCTTGCTGTCCAGCAGTATCAGTTCCTAGCTGGCCCTGCCTGTTTGACAGCATCGTCCCACCCATCACAGTCCTTGCCCAGCAAAGCTTGAACACAGCAGTGTCGTAGGATCTGGCTGCTTGAGCCACAATCACAAAAGCAACATCATGGCATCCCACTGCAAACCCTTTAGGGTGTGCATGCACCATCACAGTGCACGTGCAAGGGGTGGGGCTTGCACCACAATGCTGCAGTCCATCTGTCCCCACCCTCCCACCCCTTGCCATCACCTGCAGGCCCTGATGCTTAAGTGCCTTTCACAGCAACCCAGAAGTGGATTTCCTGCCCTTCCTGAAATCCTTCAATTATTTTTATTCCGTTCCGCCTACAGTAATGATCTGGATGGCGTTTATTCTGTTCAAGGTTTATTTATCCCCAGTTTGCTGAATGTGAGATGGGTTTCTTTCTAAAGTGCTTTCATTCCTCGCTCAGCTTTAAAGATTATCTCGGCTAAGCCACCAATTAAACCACGGCTCTTCCCAAACACTCCCTCAGTGAGTCCTTCTCCCCTGCTGCTGTTGCAGCGATGCAGAGGGCGTTCCGTGGGCTCTGCAGTCCATCTGCCAGCTCTGGCCTGGTGTTAAGTGGTTTCATGCCCACAGTATGCAAATAATGTGCAAATAAGATATGCAAATGAGTCACACCCCTCCAGCTCAGGACACCGTGACGCTCGGCTGACTTGGCGGAGCCGAGATGGAGGCCTGCCAGATGCAGAAAGGGAAGGAGACTCATTCTGCTCCTTGAACTGGGGCATTAGAGAGGAGGCCAGCAAGGTGGCAGGGTGGGGGGAGAAAGGAAAGGGCCCCAGTCTACGAGAAAAGATCTGGTGCAACAGGTTTTGCAAGGTGAAGTGCTTTACAATGTTCTGGATAAATAAGGAAGTACAGAACTTGCAATAGTCAACCTGGCTTGATAAACTTTCCAGGGGGTCAAAAGATGGTATCACATGGACTCGGGCGGGATTTCTGGTCTTTTCTCCTCACTCCAGACAGGAACTTAATTTAATGGTTTGTGTGCTCTGAGAGTGTCCTTGTACTGGCGCAGAGCTACCTAGACATGTTCAATGGGAGTTCCTCGCAGGGAAATGGGATTCAGGATGGAAGCCTGCAGTGACAATTTGCTTATCATTCCACCTGTTTATGGGTATTTATTTAAAGGCTTTTAAAGTTGACATCCTATCGTCCCTGAAATGGTGCCACAGGACATTTTGGCCTTTGGATTTCCTCTTGGCAATGCGAGAGAGATCTCCACTCTCAGAGGTCCTCTCCACCTCCCTAGTGCTTCTGAGCCCAGGTAGACAGGGGAGCAGGCAATGTCGTTCCAGGTGAGGACACATCGATCCCCTGGAAGGAATGGTCTTCAGGCTCCACAGACATGGGAAGAAATTTATACCAACCCTCCAAAGAGAAAGCGAAGCAGGGAGAAGTATCTTGCTTCTAAAGCCAATCTCAAATGCAAATTGCTACACTCATTAAAGGCGTCCTCCTTGGAGAGGAACTTCAGGACTCACAGGAATGTGTGGAGAAGAGCTACATTCGAAGGAAGGGAATGACAGTACTTTAGGATCAGCATGAAGAAGTTCTCTGTGGAGGAGCATTCTGTAAGGTTTTCTGGGCTGATATGAAAATGTGGGTTTGGGTATTATAAGCAAAGTTCCCCTTTCAAATAACTTTGTCATATGTCTTATGGAATTCCATTTGAGTTTTGGATTAATTTCTTTATAGCCTATGGCAACTATTGATATACAAGGGAAGAGAAGCAGAATTTGTCGTTAATGCCTGAAAATCAATACCACTGAGTTTCTGATGCAGAAAATCTAGCTAATCTTATTATAATCTGTTTGGCAAGCAGCAAGCATATGAATTGACTTCTTGTTTAATCATGCCATTCTTTACCTAAAGAAGACATTGGAAGGATTGAAATTTACTTTTATTTCTTAGCCCCAGATGAAAGTCTTACGGGAAACTTTTTTCTCAGACTCTAGTTACCCACCTGCCAAAGGGGACATCACAACCTGGATTTTTATCCAGTATAATTGAAAATATATAAATGAAGCTTTTGGCATCCTTTTCAGGTTCCAAGTAGATACAATTAATATGGATATTGTTGCCATCAATATATGGGGATTATCATCTGCTCCAGAGAAATTGTATTCCTCTTGAAGGATCAAAGTTTGCATATAAATAGGCCATTTTTTCCTGACTTTCACTGCTGTCTGGCCAAGCCACCAATGTTGGAAGGTGGGTGGCAGTTCATTCTTCCCACCAGTGTAATTATTCCACATCTTCAGAGCCTGGCAGGTGTCTGCCTTGTGCCTGGTGAATAACGCATTGGCCTCATCACAATCATCCGTCCCCCATTTCTCAAAAGGGTCTTTCCATCACCCAACGCAATGGCTCAGTTCCCGGAACCAGTTCTTTCAGTCTTGACCAAAAAAGGAAACACAAGGTTGAGTGTGCTCCTAGCAAAGACATTGTCTTTTCCTCAACTGAAAAAGCAAGAGAACGTTCTCCTCAGGGCTCTTGAGAAGAAGCCACTTTGATTCATCGCCAAGTTCAGCTAGAATTCCATTTGCTGTTCACCCAGCCCAACAAACTGGCCAGAAAGTTCCCAGGCTCCTTAAGAACAAAGGGAAAGCAGTGAACTATTTTTGCAAAATAATAATAATAATAATAATGTTAGTGATCATGTGAGCCTGACTGTTACTTGAGTCACCCACTTTGTCCACTTTCCATTACAATATTGACTGGATGGAGAAAAGTACTATGCAAATCAGGATTGCATAGGCAGATGGGGAACCCCAACTGAAATAACACCCTCAAGAAAAGAAGAACTATGTGTGATCTGATAGAAGGACCATTTTCTGCAGTCCTCTGCTACCTACAAAGATGATTTTGAGAAGTTCAGAAGCATTCCATGAATACCACCACTATTTGTTTGTTGCTCCCTAACAAGGCAGCCATGTTGTCCATATGATGAACGTCAGTGACCTTTGTGTTTTAGATAATCAAATGAAATTCCATGAAGGAAGATTTCATTCTTCTGCATCGGCTGTTAGGGAACGAGGGAGAGAAGGCTAGAGGAAAAGAGTTGAGTTCTTCTCACTTTGGTAAAAATCTGAGAAGAATGAAAAAGTCATAGCCGTTGACCAAACCGCTTAGTTCATATCCTAAAAAGAATATGGTGAGCTCTTAACTCTCCCACATACTATTTCTGAACCTGGATTTCAGAGAGAGGATATGAACAATCTTAGTTTTTGAATCTGCACTGTGGTCATGTTTCACAGTGCCATGGGAGTGCAAAATACTTAGGGGAGGATTGGGGACAAGTCAATACTGGAACTCACATTCCATTTTTCCTAACAACTGAGCCAGCCTACCATTAAATAGAATGATATTAACCATTGCCCAGGCAGATTAGGGGAGGAATGCTAAAGCATTTGGTTGCCAGCACTTGAGATCAATCTTTCCATCTCTGGGAAAAGTGGCATACATATGCCAGGGAAAAACCCACAGATTGTGGGGTTCATTCCTATTACACAGAATTGTTTAGAAGGCTTCCCCACCCAGAAATCTCCAGTGTTCTCAGCCTGAAAGATTTCACCCCATGTCCTTGTTTAAAAACAATGTTTAAATGGTGTAATGCTTTTGAACTCCTTTTAGTGAGCTGTGTAAACATGGAAACTTTCTGCCTTGATGCACTTGATGCACTTCTACATTTACGTGCTGCCTCAGAAGTGTGAGTAGACCGGCTTGGTTGAGTGCAAACTCTAAAGACATTAGACCAGATATTCTCAACCAGCTTTCCGTGGCACCCATGGGTTTCATGAGAGGTCACGAGAGGTTCCCTGGGAGATCAGGATTTATTTTAAAAAATATTTCAAATTCAGGCAACTTCACATTAAAGAAGTAAGTTTCATTCTTTTAGTTTAAGAGCACTGTTAATGCATCTAGACAGGCCTACCCATGAAATGAATAGAATAATTTGGTAACTTCTGGCCTATCTTTGAGCCTGAATGGGCAGGGGTTCCTTCCCCAAGGCCTGAAAAATATTTCAAGGGTTCCTCCAGGGTCAAAATGCTGAGAAAGGCTGCATTAGACACTTGCTCCATCCATGGATGACCAGTTCTTTCAACTTTTATAGGTGAGAGATATTAGCCAAATGAATTCTTAATAAAGAGAATTGGTGAAGGATTTTAAAAGATTGGCTAAAAATGCACCCTACAAACATTTCTTAGTTGAGTAATATATCTAGAGCTTTGCTCCTCCAGACAATTGGGCCGGAGCTCCTTCTGAGTAAACAGACATAGGGGGGGTTGGCTGCAGAATTCAAACTGTACTTTTCTACTTTCTGTACCAACCACCAACATGGAATTCACTCCCTTGATTGTCCTGCATTAAACTCCATAGAAATGCGAATGAGGACTCAAATTTCCAAACTCTCTTTGTTCATGTGAATGAAGCATCTGTCTCACCAACTACCCAAATCCCTTAATGGACATTTCTAGATTTGAATAAACTCATGAGCACTTCTTAAGTTCCAGGGATTTTATTCATGTCCCCCATTCTGTCCCAATCAGTCAGCTTAAAAATACAAGAAAATGCTGTGGGTTTCATTTCCAATGGCCTCTTCCCCCACCACCCACCCCATCAGAAGAGTTATCATAACAATTGCAAGGTCATTTTGGCCAAAGAATGGATGCAACCCACAAAGATTAGGCATGCCCAAGTCACACTGAAATAAATAATACTGAAGTATTCAACCAAGACTGTGTTCCAAATGTTCAGAAGACAATGCTCCACCTTTACTAATAGGTCTGGAAAGAGCCAGTGAGACCCACAAGCCCTACTCCCTACACTGTGCCAATTAAAGTCCAACATATCCAGCAAAGGAGAACCCAACAGATCTCTTGGTAACTGTTTCCACTCTTGAACTAGGAGGAAGTTTCTTCTAATATTCAACTGGAAACTGGATTTTCTCTCAATTTAATCCATTATTCCCTGTTCCACACTCTGGGGTGACAGAGAAAAAGAGCAGACCTTCTCCTGTGTCCTTAATAAATACTACCACCTGCCACTCTTTATCTTTTCTCAAGGAAGAACCGATCCAGTTCCCTCACCCTCTCTTTCTCAGAGTGAGTTTCTTGTCCCCTGATCATCTATGCTTCCCTTCTCTGAACCTACTCCAGGTTCTCTGAATCTTTTGGGGGAGTGGGGTTGGGGGGTGTATGCAGAACTGGACAAAGAATTTGAAAGGATAGACCCAATGAAGAACAATTTTGAACAATTCCTTTCTTTGGAAAATTGTAGTTCTCTTGATCTGAAGGAGAGCCCTTATTTGGCCAATTCAAGGACAGCCCAGTTCAGCCATGATATTTCATGCTGTTTTCCATCATCTGGCACGTCTTAGGTGTTCTGTGACTGCATATTGTCGGCCATGCAAACTGAAAAATTTGGAACTGTAGTCCCAATGCAATAGGGAGTGTTTGAATCAATTCTCCATTTATTTTACAACTTAGCCTTGAGTTCTACCAATTTTGATGGTACCCCTTCCTTTTATTTTTGTGGAAGTCTTTTTATATCCGCAAAACTAGACTCTGAAGCTGATGGCTTCAACCATATGGCAGCGATCAAAATTTACTACATATTTCTCCAGTCAATTAATTTGTTTTACCCGTGCATCACATCAATGTAATAAGAAAATAAAAGGGTAAGTAAGCATTAACTGCAAACAAAAGATTTCTTTTAAAAAATGCACAGAGAACAGAATACTAATACATTTTATAGGAAATAGACTTTATGTGTGTGGATTGATTGATTGATTGATGCATACCAGTATTTTGCAGACTTGGCAACTTTAAGATGTGTGGACTTCAACTCCCAGAATTCCCCAGCCAGCATGGAGTTGAACTCCATACATGCTGGCTGGGGAATTCTGGGAGTTGAAGTCCACACATCTTAAAGTTGCCAAATTTGAAAAACACTGGTATGTACATCAATCCCTCCATCCATCCACATAATGGCCAGGATGATGTAGGTTCATTCTAGTCATTGTCAACCAGATGAGAGGCTTGCTTATTTATTTATTTATTTATTTATCAAATTTCTATCACCGCCCATCTCCCCCAAAAGAGGGACTTGATGCCAGAATACAATTCCTTCCAGGCCAAAACCTTTGCTTTTAAATAGACTTAAAATAGCCTGTAAGTAGCATGCCGAGGGCTGTATGCCAAGACAAAAACAAAAAACAAAATGTGCTGCGCTTATCTTGAGTTAAAACTCAACAGAGTTGATAGGACTTTTCCCTCCAGTTGGGTATTCTATCATTTTTACCTTGGGTCACATTTAAAATTTGTATTTGATACAATGTCTGGAAGTCTTAATGGGCCATTTCTACATTGCTTTATGGCTTCACGTGTCCATTAATCTCCATTTTATCATATGGGTTATCTAGTCTCACTAGATGAGGTGTTTAAAAATGAGTATCTTAGGTTGTTAAAAATTCTCCAGAGGAAGTAAGGGTGGAGTTGGCTTATCAGCACAACCAGGTGAAATAAAAGTTGAGGCACGCACCAAGCTGGTTCTTCATTGCACAGATAAAGATTTGGAGATTTTACATTGCATGATGAGAGATTTGGAGAAGCCGGGGACACACAAATCTGGAATGTAACTCAAAGTGCAAAAAAAAGTATAAGATTCCCTAAAATCACTGACATCCAGCTATCTGCTGTCCCCTTAACAATATACAGTGACTCAATATCTACTGCACCAGACATGAACACTTAAATACATCTGCATAAAATGAATGTGCCTCTCCTTTTCTTCATAAAGCTATGAAACGGCACAGAACGCTTTTTTTTAAGTGCACAGGTTTTAACATAAAAGAGGAGCCAAAAAAGACTTTAGACAGTGAGAGAGATGAAACTGTTGTATCTCTGGATGTTCCTCTTGAGGATTTCTGAGCAAGGGCCAAGGACTCGTTCAAAGCGCGGGCGGTCCAGCTTAACACACTTCAAGGGCCCGCGGGCCACCACAGTAGCAGCCCTGGGCCTGTTCAGCAACAGAGCGATTTCCCCTGGAAGTGGGAAGAAATGTAGCATCAACATCATACATCTGGAGAACATGCCTTTGGCTTTGATCTCGGTTAATATCATTAGATGTTTCCAGACCTGGAATTTATTGTGCAATTATTCTGCCCTATTTGGCAAATTGAACAAGAAATCCAGACATCAACATCATCACCACTAAAATCTGCTAAGGAAGAAATAGTGGAATAATTTTGGACTGGAGGAATCCTTTATCTTGAAGTGATCACATACCCCCTATCCCTCTCTGATCCACTACTCTTTTTCTTCTCTGTAACCTACACTAAGGTCTTCTCCCCAACTTTTCTTCTCAACTATTCATTGTTTCTTTACTAACACTGAGTCTGATCATATTCTACCCAGGGGACATCATGGGAGACAAAAGAATGCCTATTCAACACCACCCTGTGCACTGTCTAAAATTTTTACACAATACTTTACCCTTTATATCTAACACTAATAGAGGGTTCTGCAGATGCAGAGGATAAAATTTCCCATAATTCCCAACTGGCAAGGTTGTATGACACATCCATAATCCCCAACCCCCATAACTACTTGGGAAGAGGGATGAAAGCTCTCTGCATCCAAGGGGGGGTTGGGAGACACTTAGATCTGCCCAACGTATGACATGCTGTTCTACAATTCCAGGAATCACTGATGACGCATTAGTGATTCCCATCTATGAAGAATGCCATGCACTGAGAGATCCTCTTCTTCCATAGGAAGAATGCAATGAGGCAAATGCAAGTAGATAAATAGGTACCACTTTGGTGGGAAAATAACAGGGACATGAAAGGAGCACCCTTGGGCGTCCCCCAGGCAACGGTGACGTCACCGGCAGATCCTTTCAATACAGAAGCGCCTTGGTAGGTGCTTCTGGCACAAAATAAATAAGTAAATAAATACCAAAGCCGATATTTCCTTGTATTTCTGAAACAGCCCATTCAATGGAGCTTACCAAAATAATCCGATGGCCCCAGGCGCCCAACTTCTACATATTCCTCTTTGTCAGACCTACGCTGAAGGACAGATGCTGTGCCCTGGAAGATAAGACCAAAAGGATCAGGTACATATCACCGAAACACTGTGTGCCTTTGCTTAAATTTGGGCAGTGGCTGTTTCATACATGCTTTGCAGGAGATCTTGAGGTTCTTCCATTAAAAGATGCCTACGCAGCGCCTTTTCAACTTAAGAGTTGTAGATACATTCTCGGGAATACAGGAGAAATGGGTATTCTCAAGGTAAAGCAGTAGGGGTTCCCCCAGCTCTGTTTTTTTCTTAAACAGCATCTACTTCATTATAAAATTTGGGGGGGGAAATGTGATTTTGCTAAATTTAGCATTTTTTTACCATTCTGGAGGCCAACAACAGTGCAAAGCGTTCATGTTCCTGCAAAAAAAGTGCCCCTCCTCAGAGCACTGAAGCATCAACGCACCTGCTGTGAGATCTTTGCCAGATCCTTGCTGCACTCAAGTGCAAGCAAAGCTGCATCGCTTCACCAGCAGTCCTACAGAGGTTCTGTGGGTGCACAGCGTTCAAATATACCGAGTCTGATGGGTTAATGTTAGAACTCAGGCAACACTGTCACATCTTCCCATCACTGTGGGTACAAGCCACCATGAGGTCACATGGGCACACAAATGACACCAGTGACAGCATCTGCACCACTTGGGTGATGATGTCAAGGCACACATGGTGTCACCTTTCCTCCTTGCCACCCTGAGGAAACCTACGACCAACGTGGCCTAAATTGTGGTCAAAACACTCATCATGCCTTCCAACAACGTCTGTGCTATTTGGGAAAGAAACTCCTTTGCACCTCAGTGGTTTTTCAAAAGGCTTACTGTAGAAAAGAGAAAGGGAAGGAAGAAGAAGGAGAGATGGGCAAGCACTCTGCATGTTGCGGAAGAAAAATAATTCACGCTCTTCATCCAGTTGCACCTCAGAGCTGCGCCTTAACAAATGCTGGCTTGCACCAACCCTGTCCACCCTTGGCAATGTGGATCTTCATCATCCCCCTTTACCACATCATACAAGACCAGAGAAACAGAAGGTTGTCAAGAGCCCCAAAAAGGCTGGTTTGCAGAATGTTCTTCTTGTTAAAAGGAAAACCAATCAATGTGAGAGCAGAAGGCAATGCCTAGTCCAGAGAAACATTTTTCTATCCTTGTCTTAGAGCAGGGTTTCTCAGCCAGGTTTCTGTGGCATGCTTCAGTTCTGCGAGAGGTCCCTAGGGGTTCCCTGGGAGATCAGGATTTATTTAAAAATTATTTCAAATTCAGGCAACTTCCCATTAAAGATGTAAGTTTCATTCTTTATTTTTAGTTTAAGAACATGGTTAATGCACATAGACAGGCCTACCCATGGAATGAATATAATAATTTTGTAACTTCTGGCCTCTATTTGAGCCTGAATGGCCAGGGGTTCCCCGAGGCCTGAAAAATATTTCAAGGGTTCCTCCAGGTTCAAAAGCTTGAGAAAGGCTGTTTTACACTGTTGTTATTATCATTATTTCACATTTACTATCTTTGTCTAAAGAGGACAGGCCTGCTATGGACAGAATGAGAGCCCGCAAAATCCAGAGAGCAGGAAGCAGATGTAAGAGCAGATTAGATCCTTTAGCCGTGGCAGCAAAGATTCCCATCCTCGCTGAGTTTTCCCAGTGACCTTGTTGGAAATTCAGTCCTCCCTACCCCACAAAGGAGAGGTTCATCAACTGCAGCCACTCGGAGTTGCAAGTCAGATAACTCCAGTTGAATTTTTCCATTTCAACAAATCTACCTTATTGCATCCGCTGAGGATGCAAAGGGCCATTTGTAGAAACAATGATAATGTAGCTCGCTGTGAGCTATTTGTCCTTCAGTGATACACAAAAATTGAAGTTTCCTGTCAATTCCAATGGAGTTCCGTGATTCTCAACCTTTCACTGAAGATCAACAGGAGGGTCTCCAGAAAAAAGCTGAACGTCATAGCTTTGAACACGGTTTAACCACCTTGTTCCTAAATCAGTGGGGCCTTATTAAACTTATTAATAAGTTTAATAATCACCCCATGCACCCAATGGACAATGCACTGTCCATTTAACTGCAAGACAATTTAGCAAAGCTATGAAAACCAAACACAATTGGTCGAGGAGTGATGGCTCTAAAGGAGATAGAATCAGGCATTAATTTATCCTTAATGGCTACCATTGCTCATAGACTGGGCTGCTCACTGCTTCTCGGAAAGATCAGATTTGTAGAGGCTTTTTTAGCCTTTATTTCCTGTTTTCCTGACCTGAATAATGGAGCCGCCAGGCCAATAAATAAGTGCCTGCTTAAGGTGGACTCCCAGTGACACAGAGTTTGGGGCTGCCAATTCATCGCTCCATCTTCTAAATAATGCTTGCAGCTAGATCACAGCAGAGATTCAGAGCTGGTAGTTCATCAGAGGCTGCATCAAATCAGGGAGGAAAAATTCTTGGGAAAGATTTTTTGCCATATCATGTTTTCAGAAACAGACCCGACCCTCCTTAAGATATTGAGGTGTCCTCCCACCTCCCACCAGATGGGAAAGTCTGGATTCCCTCTGCCACCTTAATTAACTTACAGGTAGTCCTCACTTAACAACCATAACGGAGACCAGAATTTTGGGTGCTAAGCAAAGCGGTCATTAAGTGAATCCAACCTGATTTTACAACCTTTTTTGCAGCAGTCGTTAAGTGAATCACTGCAGGAGTTAAGTGAACGACGTGGTGGTTAAGCAAATCACACAGTTCCCCATTGACTTTGCTTGCCAGAAGCTGGCCGGGAAGGTCAAAAATGGCGATCACATGACCATGGGACATTGCAATGGTCATAAATGTGAACCTGTTGCCGAGCACCCAGATCATGATCATGTGACCATGAGGATGCTGCGACAGTCGTAAGTGTGAGGACCAGTCATAAACCGTTTTTTCAGCACCATTTTAAGTCCCAACTGTCACTAAACGAATGGTTGTTAAGCGAGGGCTTCCTGTATTTCACTTATATGCTGCCAACTGCTGAAATCATTAATCTGGGGGGTATCAGGTGAATAAATGGCACACAGGATCCAATTCTCACCTGGTAGGCCAACCTTTGAAACATAGGTACAGGCAGCCCACCATCTGAAATATTTATTGCCCTGTAAAATATATCATGACTTCAGAAAGGATTGTAAATTGTTAGGCTAGACATTTCAATCCATCGCTAATACTCTAAAGTATGGCATCATGTATTATTATTATTACATTATTATTATTATTAGCGCACGGTATCACTACTGTATTGGCAAACCATTAAGAAACACATGAGATTGCTGCTCTGCTATAAAAGCCTGACCTTGAGAGTTGGGACACAGAAGGCTTCTGAATTGGTGGCTAAAGCAGAGTGCTTTTAGGTCAGCTCCTGTCATTCTCACAACATATAGCTCAGATTGACTCAGTCCAGAAGTGAAAATAGTAACAGTTACCCGGGAACTGTTTTCAGGAATTCCTGGGATCAGGGAAGATTTATTGTTTTGACTGCAAAACGTTTATTAGCCTGAAGAGTGATCCCTTCTGCCCCTGGAGCTGTTGTGAGGTCAAATCTCCTTCTCAAATTTGCCAGGCATTAGGAATCTGAACAACCTGAATTCATCATATATCAAGATCAACTGCTCCTCTTTCCAGCATGAGCATTCAGCCTTAACAAAGCAATTCCAAAACTGAAGTCAACTGAAACGACACATTAATTTTTAACTCTGTAAAGGAAGAACGGGCAACCAGTAGTCTTTCAGAAAACTTCCAGTCAACTTGATTAGTAACGAAGGATGCTGAGATTTGTATCTGCATGTCAGTCAGAGCAGCATAGGTTCTCTACCCTACTAAACTAGCAGTTCTGAAGGTCTTCAGATAGACAGGGGTCTCAGGGACCAAGCAATATAACACTTGCTCTGCACTGACCTTCCTCATCCTGACTGCCCATCAGACATGTAGACTTCTGGACTCAGCAGTGCTGGGAGCTGAGGTCCACCTAATTATGCAGTGGTGACTTCTACGTGATCAGGTGGAGGTCCATCTAGTCCAGCTTTTCACAACTGACAACAGCTGCCCAAGAAGCCCGCGAGCACCATAGGAGGGTAGCCCCAACTTCCTTCCTGTTGTCTGACCTGAGACTTTTGGGAGTTATAGTCCAGCACCAAGCTGGGGAAGGCTGTGGGCTCTGGTAAAGATGGTGGGTCAAGAACCTGGGCTGCACCTATTGCCCAGGCTAGAACAAAACTATTTTTTGCTGGGTTGTAGAACAAGGCACTACACAAACAAAACGAACACAACACAAGTGATAGCTAAACTTCCCAGAACTGCTATTTTAGCTTCATAACTTTCCAGCCATCTTTGCATCCCAACATCCATTCTGCCAATTCTGAGCAATATTTTGAGCTCCAACCAGGGAGACAAGCTACGAATCACATTTTTAAACATTGTCATCATCATCATCAACAATAGCATCTAAATTATTTTAACCTATTAATATTCCAAGTTTATCTTGTTCTATTTAAAAAAAAATCAAACAAAGGTAGCAAAAGGGGGGGGCAAGGTAGAATTAAGAGCCATTATGTCAATAGTGAAAGAAAAAATGCCTAAATGTATTGGTCATGCAGGTCAATGCCCACAATTTGGCATTTTTAATAATACGTTTTCAGACTCTGAATAGAATGCCTCCTCTTTTTTACATGGATATTAAAAATGCCAAATTGTGAGCATTGACCTGCATGACCTATACATTTAGGCATTTTTTCTTTCACTATTGACATAATGGCTCTTAATTCTACCTTGCCCCCCCCCCTTTTACTACTTTTGTTTGATTTTTTTTTAAAATGGAACAAGATAAACTTGGAATATTAATAGGTTAAAATAATGTGGACATGATTGCATTTTCATACCATTTCTGCATTCGGCCAACTGGGGAGTTACTCCTAAGAGGTTAGATGAGAGTCTTCCAGGAGTTGAAGGTAGTATAATCTTTCCTGACACTTTTTCCACGCAGCCCTCTGAAGTAGGTTAGGCTGAGCAAGAATTCCTGACCCAAGGTCATCCAAGGAGCTTCTGTGTGGCTGAGGGTGGATTTGAACCTGCTTCTCCCCAGTTCTGGCATAATATCTTCACCACCAAACCACACTGGCTCTCGATTACCGAGCAGTTGACTAAATGTACTATGGAAAATAGTTGTTTTTTTCAATGCCCAACTCTATCTTAGCTTGAGCCAAACAAAAGTGAATTCCAAGTCACGTCAAAGCCAATGGAAATCGCTGTTGGCTGCAGCAACTGGGCCGAATCCGAGAAGAGCAAAACAGATTCGCCGTGCAAATGTTTGCTCCCTTCGTTCACGTGCTTGATAATTTACCAGAAATGGATGAGACCGACATTATGCCTCATAGTCATTATTAGCTTCAATTGTAGCAGTGGCTGAAGCTCAAGCCATCAAAATTACAAGTTTGGAAACTGCGACACCCTAATTGCTCCAGCAGATGCTCTGAGATTCAACTCAACCTCAAGGTGATGTTTTTAAGACCCTTTTTTAAAAAAAAAAAATGTTTTTAAAAGACAGAGCAGCTGGTTTTCATTTAAACTCTACACCAGCGTAATTTGGAGCCAGTTCAGTTCAATTTCGCCAGTCTTTGCTTGCAAACACACTCCAGCTTTTTGCCTGCTATAATCATTACCCTGTTGAATAGAGTTGCCTGAATGGGCCTCAGGATTTGGATTTCAAAAGCAAAGCCTTTCTTGGAATCCACCAATTCACGCTATTCTTGGTTCATGAAAATTAATTGGGCAATAATGGGATGAAACAACGAGCATGGTTCAGTCTGAAGAGGCACCAGCTTCCAAGCAACAGGAAGGATGGGTGACTTCTTTACTAAACTATAAATTATGTTGCTCTGGATAACCACATGTTCCTTTCTAAAATATCGGCCAGAGCTGCCGAAAAGTCAAGAACTCTAGAGTTTATTTCTGCCACAGACTCCCTAGGAACCCCACATTAACTCATCTTGAATCTATAGAAAAATAGAATTAAAAAAGAATTACTGAATAATTGCTGTATTTAATGCAGTCCTGCAGCTGGTTTGGGGGAGCTGAAGTCAAAAGCAGTTAGGTGCTCACCTAAAGATCTGCCCACACTGCACTAGGTGAAAGCCAATCTTATTTTGTCTGTCCGTATTTCAAACTTCTGCAATACGTTGCTGATGCTTCACAAAGTACGACTTGCAGCGCAGGCCCATGTAGGTTTACTTGAAAGCCCACAGTTACCAAAGGGCCTTATTCCTGGGTTAGTGACAGCAAGTTGCAGCCTTGTTTTCACACTGAATCTGCACTACAGCTAAGAAACCTTCCATGTGAATCTGCACTATTTGAAAACAATGACCTAGAGTAGAGATACATCACGTGACTGCCAAACAAGGAGATCGTCCGGCAGCTCCTGAGGACCACGTTCCAACCCAAGGGAGCCATTACTATTAAATGCCCTACGAAAACATTTCTTAAAACATCTAGATCATTTCTTACTGAGCTGCAATATGTAATTTTTGCTTGCAAGCATCCATAAGAAGATTTTTAGCCCAAACAGCTAAATGTTACCTGCTGTGGTCTCTGATAGCCCCTAGTGAAACTCTATTGTGATCCCTGATTGACCTTCATGAAACCCCGCTGTGATCCCTGATCCTCTCCATTCCCTTTTCAGTTCCTGGAAGCAAAGGCAGTGGTGGGCCTAGAAAGAAGTTCCTATTTCAGGGGCAGAAGGCTCTTTTGTCAAGAGTGCAACTTAAGAGGAAATCTCTTCACACTAGAGAAGGCTTGGCTACAAGGAATAATGCAGCAGAGGACTGACTGGTGTTAAGTATGTGAAATGTTCAGTCTCCTTTCCTGGATCTTTCCTGGGTTAAGAGAGAAACCTTGCTTTAGTTTCAGGATCTGGTGGGTAGTAGGACAAGGTGGCCACTATAGAGGGACACCATCCAGCTTGGTAAAACAGGGCAAGGGCAGAGAAACCATCTGCCTGAAGAAGGAAGCCACCTTGATCCCTTTGGCCAGATTTGGTCAGATGACCTTCCCTCAACTCTAGAAGAACTTCTGAGTCAGCTTACTTGCTGGATTGACCAACGGAGAGGGAACAGAAGGTAGTTTGTGAAGCCTCTCTGCATCTCACCCCACTCCTGGCTGTCCAGAAGGTGAGTCTTGCACACCCTTCCTTGTATCTTCCCCAACCCTTGTTAATAGGACTTCTTTGGCCCTTTGCAAGTCATACTCCCTGGAGAGGAAGAAGAACAAAGCTAGCTTGCTCCCTTGCTGTATTTGGGGATGCCCAGAAATAGCCACCAGAACGGAAAGAAAAAGGGAGAAATGCCTTTCGGGATGACAACCCATCAAGAATGGACTGCAGCAAAAACAACTCAGCCGCAGGGCATTTCCGAAGGATCAGCGAAAGGGCAGGGTTACAGCTCAGGCGCAACTCCACCCAGTGGGCTATTAATCACCAGGAAATTCCTTTTCCTTGATCCCTTTCCCCACTCCTTACAAATCAGGGAAGGGGAAGGGAATCAGCCTGCTACTGTAATGGGGTCTATAGGCTTTGACTATTATTGGCTAATAGTTTTTGTGTGCCAAGAAAAACTGCTTTCTGAGATACCTCACACTCAGGCTAGCAGGCTCGCAGCTAAGAACGGGTGATGCTTTCTCAGTTGCCATCCTTCTGGGCCTGCTCCATTTTTCCAGTAGGCAAGGGTGTTTGCAGAGGATGGTCCAAAAAGTCAAGATGGCTGTGACAACGGTGCGATCAAAGGTCTGCCTGTTTTTTATGTGCATCACGGCATCCATCTTGATTTTTTCAACCATATCCTGCCAGTAAACCCCCTGCCAGTAAGACTCAAAAAAAAAAGGGGGAGCCCCTTTACTACACCCCAATTTTCCTTTTTGTCTACTCGGAATAAGCCAGCCCCTGTGCTGGTCGTCCTCCAAGTTAATTGGAAAACTCTGGGAGGTGCAGTGAAAGGGGAAAAACTTATTTAGCTGAACTGTGAACAAAGCCAATGATTAAATGATGCTATGTTGGAAATCACCAATTGGAGGCCATGTGAAATGGATGCTGGGAAGCACATCCATGGCTTACAAGCAGCCTGGACTCCATCTTTGGTTAGATTAGTTAGAGTACTGAACTGGGGAGACCCAGGTCCAAATCGCAACTCAGTAATGAAACCCCTGAGAGCCAGTTTGGCATAGTGATTAAGGCATCAGGTTAGAAACCGGGAGGCCATGAGTTCCAGTCCCGCCTTAGGCACAAAGCCAGCTGGGCAACCTTGGGCCAGTCACGCCTTCTCGGCCCTAGGAAGGAGGCAATGGCAAACCACTTCTGAAAAACCTTGCCAAGAAAACTGCAGGGACTTGTCCAAGCAGTCTCTGAGAATCGGACACAATTGAACAGATTTTTTAAAAGGTAACCTTGGCCTGATGGCAAATATTTGACTTATATATGGCAGACAACACACTAAGTCATAAAGTTAGTGTGCATTGTGTGAACCCAACCAATCTTTCAACATGTCACTTATTTGGCTTGTTGTAGAATTGTAGCTTCTTTAACAAATCTTGAATGAACAAGCAGCAGCGAAGCATATAGTGGAAACCTATACATATACCTATACATATACACACACAAATATTTCCTTTTTTAAAAATTTCAGCAATATTCTTTCTGCTGAAGCTCTCTAAGGCAAGAGAAGGAGACTCACCCTTCCCTTCTAAAACTGATTGCAGTTCAATCTCAGCTTCCCATTGATTTCTCACACTGGTTCAGTTTGGCAGTTGGGTTTGTGATAAACCCCGGACCAAAAGACAGGAAGAAAAAGTCCACTACAGAGAGAATCTTCTTGCAATAAAATCTGCCAGCCGCGCAAAACAGAGCTGGGAAATACGGTCGGAGAACAAGCCAACCAGGTTCACTGCATCGGATCAACACCTGAAAGGTATTTTGAGCTGCAAGGACCCTAAACAACAGCATTAACAGCCCCAATACAGAATTTTCCCTACCAAGCCAGTGGCACGACGCCAGAAAAAGCTCCATTTTCTTCCTTCACACATGCCAGCAAACAAAGGCCATAAAAGTTGCAGGAGGGGCAAGGACGAGAGATGGCAGTGGGGAAACGTTGCATTTTAAAGATTCTTCGCCTAGACAAAGCGCCCCATTCTCTCTGCTTTCTCTGAAGCCAGGAAATGTCCACTGAGTCAACATTTAAAAAGAAAAAAAAAAGTTGCCCGCAATAATAGCTTATTCATTGCCTCTTCATCGTTGGAACTGACCTTCACAGTTACTGTATTCGGAGTGCAGACGCCACAGAAAGCTGCCAGCCTCCCCCACAACAAGTTGGCAAGGTTGAATGTGAAGACAATGAAGGCAATTTTTTTTTAAAAAAAAATTGTGTTAAAAGTAGCTGGATAGAACATCCCAGCTCAGTCCCTACCCATTCAATATTAAATGGAGAAGCAGCACTGGAAGCCCACAACGTTGCAATGGCAGTCCTGCTACTTCTACCAGCGGTTGGTAGACAATACTGGGCATAGAGCAGAAACCCACCCAAAGACTTGGTTGTGAAAGCTCCTGGCTGTGGATTGGTGATGGGGTCATCGACCCAGTGGGCCAAGGTTTTTGCTGGATTAGGCACAGGAAATGCAAGACATTTCCGACAGGGTGGAAGAAGCTGGTTGGACGGAATTCATGGGGATATTCCAGTGTGCAATGGCTGGCGTGAAAAGGAGGCCGCTTGCCTTTTAAGGAGGGGTAAAGAAAAGTCTATCTAGGAAGCTTGGGGCAGGGGAGGAGAGGGGTGGCATGGCTTGAAAACAGGATGGAGAACTTCCAGAGGCATCTGGAGGTCATCATTCAGACTGGACTGCATGGGGAGGGAAGGGTATCAGAAAGCAAGAGAGAAAAGGGACGGCTTCGATCATTTTGGACTGTGGTCCTGTCCATTACTGGGTGGCCATCACCCTCCCAAGCCTGTGACCTCTGCAGATGGCTCTCCAAACCTCCTTGAAATGCTTTCTTTCAGAGAAGCCAGTGAGGAAGTTGGGTAAGAAATGAATCCCCTAAAACAGCAGCGTGAGGTGTAGAATCAGGCATTATGACTCAATCAAGGTGATATCAAAGGAACTTGGAGACATGCTACCCCCAGTCAAGGCCTTCCGACAGGGTGTATGCAGTGGGAACCATCCAAAGTAGGATGACTTGAGATGATCAGATGGAGACATTTTCATCCAGGCAGTCAACCAAATTAGTTAAAATGTAAGAACTGGTTCAGTATTTCATGTTTCATTCAGGGCCCAATATTTTCAACTTACTTCTGGATGATTTATTTATTTATTTCCTCCTCAGATTTAGCCACCGCCCATCTCCCCCCAAAGGGGGATGCTATACTCTTGGATGGAGTGGTCTTTCCAGATGTGGAGCTAAAAGCCAGCCCTACCCTATTCATTGCTCTAAATGTTGAGAGGGAGAAATTGATGGATTGATTTCGGTATCTCCAGGACATTGTGGGATGAAAGTCTTCTTAACTCTGACTTTATTTTAATGTCTCAAGGCTAATGAAAGTAGACCAAGCATTGGTAGATGAGAAGTCATTTTACAGGCAACCAAGCTATCTACCCATCTACCTATTTATTAGATTTCTATCCTTCCTTTCCTTCAGGAACTTAGTGTACCAAGAACTCCTTATATCTCCCTGCCACAAACCTGTCAAATAGGTTGGGTGGAGAGAAGGTGGGTGGCCTAAAATCACCCAATGAGATGAGGATGAACTACAACCTGGGTCTCCCAGTTCCTAGCTCGACATCTTCACATCTCACTAAACCAGGTCTCCCCTATTCTCCTGGTTTTATATTGCCCGTCCTTGAAAAGAGACAGAAAGACCATGGATTGGGGGGAAAGCAGCGAAAGTAGAATTATCCAAGGAAAGGTTACAAGAGCAAATGTATTCAGCTCACACGATGTGCCCAGTTTGTTGGACTCCGATTTTTACACAGGATTTAGGATCGCATTCCTTATTTCACCTTCTCTTCTTGAAGCTTAATGGCTTCCTCAATCTCTCTTCCTGGAATTTCATTCTTAGCACCTGATCATCCTGACTGTCCTTCCGTATAAATGAAGAACACTTTGTTTTGTCCGTATGGAAATAGGCAAGGAATGGGATTTTAGGAAATGTACAGCAGCGTGCCAGATGGGTTATCAAAACAACCCAGAGTGACTCGTCTAGGGAGACCCTGGGAAGAAACCTAAACCAAACATCTCACATCGCCTCTGAAAAAAGGGGGGGTTGATCCAGGCATTCTCAAAAGTCAAATCTAAGGGCGAAACAGGAAATCATTTACGAGGGACAAGTGCTAGAAACCAGGGGAAACAGAGGCCAGTTGAGATATCTGAAGATCTAAGGACAGCCTTTGTTTGCTTAGGATACAAGGATCACTTGAAAGGCTGCTGTGTTCCTGAGAGGTTGGGAGTCACCCCCCTCCTCAAGAAAAGGTGACTTTAAACAGTTTTCTGCCTGGTGCTTATGGTTCCTTGGAAATCATGTTCATCTTTCCTGATTAATCATTAACCCCACTTTATTTCTTCAAGAGATTAGCCTCAAACAGAGCACAGTGAGGTGGGCTCTGATTTTGCTGATTTCTCCAGACAATGTTTGTTTGAGATTTGCAGATTGGCTTGGTACACTTCATGTGCCGAAGCTCGGGTTAAATGTCAAGAGGGCCATAGAAGGTAGCTTGCTTGCTTGCTTGCTTGCTTGCTTGCTTGCTTGCTTGCTTGCTTGCTTGCTTCCTTCCTTCCCCCTTCCTTCCTGTTAATATGTTTTCTACTACAGATTAAGGTTACTATGGTAAGTAATCATTCTGGCCAGGTGAAGAGGTCGAATTTAATTGTCCTCAGGTTAAGTGTTAATGGTTGCATTGCCTAAGGGAGGAAATTGCCTGAACTTGTTTTAGTTTCAGTTTCCCTTCTGTGTAGGCTTGAAGAGAATATGCAGCTGAGAGAAATCTCTCCTCTCAGCAAACAGCCTTTAAATATGTTTGCTTTCTGTAAATAAAATTATTTTTATAGAAATGCCTGGTGTGTGACTTTTCTGATCTCTCCTGGGCCAAAGGCTTTCTAGCACTCTGCCACACTTCCTTCCCCCTTCCTTCCTTCCCTTCCTTCCTTCCTTCCCCCTTCCTTCCTTCCTTCCCACTCCCTCCCTCCCTCCCTCCCTTCCTTCCTTCGTAACTGGCCAGTTCATCTTATCATCCAAAACAGGAGATAAACATAATTACCCATACATACCCAGCACCAAATTCATTTTGAAAAACACAGTTGACCACATACTTCATAGGAGAAAAGACACAGATTTATAATTTGCTTTAGTCAAGAGAGCTAAGGAAAATTATACTGTTATAAACTACACAAATATCACTTTCAAAAACCTAAGAACAGTGTATTTGCATACAAAAAATCTGGTAGAGGGCAAAGCATGTATTATTTCCTGTCCCCGCAAGAAACTTTAGATTAATACTCTTATCTATTTTAGTACTGGGCTAAGTGTGAGCATATGCCTAGGAATGACAAGTTCGGAATTAAAGTTCAGCTTTAATTATCAACTGGAAATTGATAAAATACGAGTGCAATTACAGGTAGCCCTCACTTAACAACCATTTGTTTAGTGAAGTTCGGACTTACAAAGGTTTTGAAAAAAAGTCTTATAACGGGTTCTCACCCTTATGACTGTCGCAGTGTCCCTGTGGTCACGTGATCACGATTTGGGCACTTGGCAACCGGTTCACATTTATGACCATTGCAGTGTCCCATGGTCACACGATCGCCATTTTCAACCTTCCTGGCCAGTTTCTGGCAAGCAAAATCAATGGGGAACTGTGTGATTTACTTAATGACCACGTGGTTCGCTTCACAACCAGTGCAATGAAGGTTGTAAAATCTGGTTGGATTTGCTTTATGACCACTTTGCCTAGCAACCGAAATTCCAGTGCCAGTTGTGGTCATTAAGCAAGGACTACTTGTAGTCTTCCTCCCTCACTCCCCAGTTCTCTCCCTCTGCAGCATTACAAGTTAGCAGTTCTGGGCGGGCACTTGAAAGTCACATTTAAGCTTGGGGGGACACATGTAACATGGAATCTAAGGTGATGCACCCCCAATTTAAACGCATCTGGTGCGGGCCTTTAGGGACTTTCTTAGGAGACTTCCATGCAAAGATGATTCAGGAAGGGTGGAAGAGCTCAAACAAACATGTGGAAAATGGGCCTTCGGATAAATTAAGTGAAATAATTTGGCATCGTTTTCTCACTTTCTTTTTTAATTGCATGCATCCTACACTCTCCTTCTCTCTTCCCAGTCTGCAAGTTATCGCTGTTTGAACGGCTTCCCATCAACATTGTGGCACGGAGCCCAAGTGCTAATCCAGCATGGCAAAGCTCTCAACATGTAACCGATATTCGACGGTAGAAACGAGGGCAGGAAAGGCGCGGGCAGCTCCCTTCACATTCTGTAAAGTGTTCCATGGCATAATTTCAGACCATATATGGGACTTGCTGTTAACTATAGCCAAAGGATCGGATACAGAGGAAGGATGGGACCTGAAAAAGCCCGGATGGCTTGCCACAGCTGTGAACTTTGGATTCTCAACAGCTCAGTCAGGAGGGCTTCCTCCAAGGCATTGCTTGCTAAAGTCAACCTTGGGGAGAAGATTCACATTGGTGTTTCCAAGACACAGTTCTCATTCACAGGCACCTTCCCCCAACAGAGAATGGAAGAATATAAGAACAGCCCTGCTGGATCATGCTAGGCCCATCCTAGCAGCATTTTGTTTCTCAACGGTACGTACTGCAAGCTGAAGACGGTCCTCTCCCATTGTGGTTCCTCTGCAGCTGCAACCAGAGGCATGAATTCTCAGGACTAAAAGCTCTTTGATCACCCTGCCTTCCATGAATTTATCCGACCTTCTTTTAAAGTCATCTAAGTTAACGTCATCGCCGCAAGTCGTGAGAATGAATTGCACGGGTTAATTATGCAGAGATTCTATAGTAGGTGGGCCACCTTTGCTCCTGAAGGCCACTGAAAACCTTGAATGAAGACCTCAGTGACCCTCCAAAACTTGCCACCAGATTGCATCTCTTTTAAGAAGTCAGGAGGAGAAAAGAAATAAATACATAGGGAGTAATCATATTTATTGTATTCAATTAAGCATCTTTAGGCTAGATGGAGGGGAATGGGGAGAGGCATTATGACATGATGACAGAAGCTTAGAAGTTCCTCCAGCTGGGTTTGGATTGATTGAACTTCTCTTTAATCCCCCAATTCCCTCCTCAGCTTTTGTCCTTTCTTTCTTTCCAGCCTTTCTTCCATCATATAAGCTCAAGGTGCTTTGCAAAGTTCAAAACAAAGCAAGGCTCCAGCTCAGTGGCTACTAAAGCAAAAAAATATTTTTTAAAAGTCCTTGGATTAATTCTTGGCATCTCCAGTTATAAAGGATCCCATGGAGGAAGGTGATGGAAAGACCGTTTTTGCTTCTTTTGACTCAGATGGCACTCTGCCATGAGACACAGTGGAGAAGTTCCCAGGCAGCAGATGCTGGAGGCAGTAGCAAGGACTTGGAAAGAGAGAAAACCCAGCCACCTGGTTTCTCTTGCACCTCTTAGCTATCTGGCTGCATTTTTTACAACCCAAGGCAGCATAGATAATGCTCCCTCCTCCTGTTTTCCCTACAGCAACAACCCTATGAAGTGGGTTGGGCTAAAAGAGAGGGACTAGCCAACAGTCACCCAGCCTGTTTCCATGCCTAAGGAAAAACTAGAAGCTCCTGGTTTCTAGCCCAGCATCCTAACCAATAGGGTTTGGTCCAGTGTTTGGTCTAGTGGTTTAGGCGCTGGGCTAGAAACCAGGAGACCTAGAGTTCTAGTTCCACCTGAGGCACGAAAGCCGGCTGGGTGACCTCGGGCCAGTCCCTCTCTCTCAGCCCAAGAGCCAATCAGGTGCAGTAGGAGAGTTCTAGTCCTGCCTTAGGCACAAAAGCCAGCTGGGTGACCCTGGGCCAGTCCCTCTCTTGCAGCCCAACTCTGTGCAATGTAGACTAGGCTCCTCGTGGTGCACCCCGGGCAACGTGACTTGTCACGGCTAAATAGTCCACACATCTGGCTGCTGGACCTCACAAGGGTTTCCCAGCAAGAAAAAGCAGCATGAACACCGAACTGCTGTGCCATACGACTAAAAAGAAAAACCAATAGGCCAACTGGATCTCAATCAAGCTGAGCTTGATTTCTGGTGATTATAGCCCACATAGTTTTGACAGCAGTATAAAATTGGTTTCCCAATCACTGCCTACTTTGGGGATAATTTTTTTTTCAACTTCCCCGTCTAGCCTGTAGCTCCAGAATTCGTGGGCCTCCCCTCCAAATGCTAACCAGGTCTGAGACCCTACTTAGCTATTTTGGGTTTGGCCAAGGCCATGGTCACCTGAATCAGCCCAAATCAACAGAATCCAGGGAGAAATGAACAGGCCCTTCTTATCCACCACTTGACCTGCACTCACTCCATCTCTAGGAGGGGCTTCTGGGAACAGGATGGACTATCCAGAGCTGGCTGCAATACATTCTGAAGATATCTTTCAGTCTGCCAAGTTCTGGCCAAGTCAGGCCGCTGTTCCTAGCGCCCCCTTTTGCTAATCTTGACTTGCATGGGTCCTCTCTCATCTCAAGCAAAGAGGCCATTTCTTTGGAAATGTTGAAGATTCACACGGCACTTGAATGAGAAATTGCCCAATCAATAGCTAAAGTTGTCTCTTTTCTCATCTAGTGGAGAAGCAGCTCTGCAGCGGGGCTGCGCAAGGAAAGATACTAAACATGTCTTGGATCTCTTAATAACTGTCTTTTTCATGTTACTTGCCTGGAGGGAATAATAAAGATCAGCTTCTGGTTGACAGAGGTCAACTCTTCAGACCTCTCCTGTGTCCACCAACTCCAGGGGCCCTTGCTGCCCACCAACGTTTTGCTCACCAACATTCCATTCATTGTTTGCTAGCATTTTGCCAATGAACACGGCTCTACATATTTCAAGAATGATTTGGGAGAAGCGTTTTAGAGCTTGTGTGAACCTGGCACCTCCTGCTATTCAATAAAGCAGAAGTTAACTTTTTTTGAGAGCCAGTTGGATGTAGAGGTTAAAGGCACTAGGCCAGAAATCAGGAGACTGTGAGTTCTAGTCCTGCCCATGGCATGGAAGCCATCTGGATGGCTTTGGGCCAGTCCCTCTCTCTCAGCCCTAGGAAGAAGAAGGCAAGGGCAAAAGAGTTTTCAGCATTTCTGAAAATGCTGCCTAGAAAACAGCAGGGACTTGTTCAGGTGGATGCCTAGAATCAAGATTTTTACTTGAAGGCTGGTGATGATGATGGTGACGATGATGGTGATGATAGATAACTAACCTGATAAACTTTAAGGAGTCAAGTCCTTAAAGCATCAGGTTTATGCAGAAGCCAGAAGGACACGGGTCCTTGAATTCTTAGCAGAGAGATGCTATATTCATGCAAAGCCCAAATCATCTGCACATAGCCCTGTGCATATATATTCCACTTTTAGTATGTCAACTCCTGTTTACTGGTGTTATACTTCTTTTGGGCTGGATTGGAAAACTGAGAAATCCCACCCTGGCTCTTTAAAACAAGTACCTTTCACACACACACACACTTACATTTATTTTGAGGAAATCAAAACGGCAGAGCTCCCCAGAGCACTAAGTACCGTTTATGATATGGCTACAAATTTGTTTTTTTGGAGCTGCGCATCTGCTAAGAGGTCCCCCTGCCAAATCATAATTCTTTATGGCAACAATCCCTGCACAGAGCTTAAGGTTCTAAGCCTCAGTGCCAGGAATCTCAAATGGGATAATTCCATGACCTTGAAAATCCAGCAGATGCATTCCACATCTGCCCAGGCTGGGAAAACCTGAAGTTGGGTGAAAAACAGGGTGGGAAATGGGATCTCAGAAATGTCTGAAGGCAGACAGAACGACAAGGGTTTGGGAGAGAAAAAACATCAATCCCCATCCCCAGTTTTCACCAAACGAAGCAGACGTTCAGGCATTCTTTAGGAACACCAGCTGTTCAAACCATTGCTGTTTACCATTATTGGGATGTCTTGCCCATTGTTGATTCCTGATCCCTTGAACTGAAACGTCTCACGCCTGGAAAGTTTATGTATAAGCACACCCATTAGACAGGAGCTGAAGTGTCTCTAGAGCAGCGTTTCTCAACTGTGGCAACTTTAAGACGTGTGGACGTCAACTCCCAGAATTCCCCAGCCATCCAGGCTGGCTGGGGAATTCTGGGAGTTGACGTCCACACGTCTTAAAGTTGCCACAGTTGAGAAACACTGCATTAGACTTTCTTTTCTGTTGTTTGGGTGTTTGGGATGGATATGTGAACTTCAGGCGATCTCCCCCTGGCCATTTCTTGTCAGGTCCACTTTTCCTCTGCCCCCAAGTTGCCCTTCTCTTGGGCATGGCTGGCTGGGGAATTCTGGGAGTTGAAGTCCACACATCTTAAAGTTGCTAAGGCTAAGAAACCCTGCTCTAGATGGAATGAAAAGACTTGGGCACCCTTAATAGACAGACATGGTGCCCGAGTTCAGACGGGCCCTTAACGCAGCTTTGGAAAACACAACCACTTGTTCATGTAACCTGAGAAATAATATTGGATAGAGGGCAAGGGAACATTGCAGCCTTCTGTTTTTGCAATCCCTTTGTTGCAAAAGGCTTTGTTCAGCCTCTTTTGTGCTGGTGCCACCAAAGGGCTGAACTAAGACGACACAGGCGCAGCAAACAGAATGCAATGGGCTTAACAGGCTCCAGCAAAGAACATTTTAGCACAGAGACAATCAAGGGCCGGGTTCTTTTCCAGTTTCACCATGTGCCCTCCCTGCCCAGCATCTCACATCTCTCCCTGCATGGCGGCCTAGCACAATTCTCAGGAGACAAGCAGGTTGGTGTATATATTGTGAAGTGGGAAACAAGTAGACCCCCTGGTGTTTCAGCCCAGAGAGCTAAATTCTCTTGGCATGTTATGGCTGTAAATCCTCATGGAATGAGCCTTTAAGCTACAGCCCCAAACTGGGAGGAGAACCAGGAAGGACAAAAAAAGAAAAACAGGATTGTGGCGTCAGTGAGCATCTCCTTCCATGGAGACTGAAAATGGGGTGATCAATCATCCGGTCTCTCTGCAGACAGTCCTGGGAATTGTAGGATTACACAGGAGTGAGGTTAAGTGTCTCTCCTAGAGACTTCTCCATGGCTCAACAAACTACAAATCCCAGGATTCTTTGCAGGGTAAAGCAGTTCTATGGGACGCCTAAAAGAGAGCTAGGTTCTAGAGTCCATGGGACCAATCCAATAGTACATAATAAAGTAAAAGCTCCCTTGAGTCAAGCTCAAATCCTTGTGACTTTGTGGATACATGGGAGTAATTTTCACGGCTACTGTGCAGAAGACCTTTGCTTCCATTCTTCCTTCCAAGATGGGTTTTTGTTTTTTTTGTTTTGATTTCTCAGTCACGTCTACAGCCATGGAGCTTTCCTGGTGGATGGTCACCCAAGAACTAATCCGATGGGATCCTGTTAGCTTTCCAATTCAGTCAAATTGGTGAGAGGTTGCTAAATTTCTAAATTTAATTTATGTTGAATTCAGTTTCTAAATTTAATTTATGTAAACAAATGGAGAAAAGTCTAGGGTCTACCCCACAAAGAGCAACTGGGTCTCTGCAGTGGGGAAGCCGAGACAAGAGGAATAAATGAACAGCTCGTGTGTGACTACCAAAAATGACACTGAAGTCTTAGCAGCTGGGCAGCACACTCTATGAAAAAGTATGTTGTGTTGTTTCCATCAACTGTGCAGATTCAAAGCCAAGAAAAACATTTCTGTAGCTGCAGGCCTTGCGTCCAAGGCAGTGGTGAACATGCCATCCTCCAGATGTTACCGAACAGTAATGCCAGCATCCTTCCTATGGACTGGCGCTTTTGGAAGCTGTCGTTCAGCAATATCTGGAAGACCACATTCTATCCTTGACATGAGCCGGGAGGAGGAGGGGTGGATATTGCATTGGTTGCTGGTGTGTTTCCAGGTGCAATTCAAGGGGTTGGTTGTCACCTTTCAGGGCTTGGGACCGGGTTACCTGAGGGACCGTCTTCTCCCAGTTGTTTCTACCCAACCAATTCAATCTGGTAAGTTGGGTATGCTACGGGTCCCATCAGCCAAGGAATGTTGGTTGGCAGGGACTAGAAGGCGTGCCTTCTCTGCTGTAGCCCCTGCCCGCTGGGATATTCTCCCTTCAGAGATCAGGATGTCCCCAACCCTGTTGGCCTTTCATAAGGCCGTGAAGACCTGGCTATGTGCCCAGGCCTGCGGCCCTAAGCGTGTTAATGGCTCCGTTTCTTGGCTATATTAGTATCCATGCATTGCTTACTTGGCGGCAGGGCTGCAACTAGGGTCTGTGTCACCCAGGGTAAACATGGATTCCACGCCCATTTTGGCATGCCCCCCCAGCGCTCATTTTGACACACACCCCCAGCACGGCGCCCGGGGCACATGGCCCGCTTGCTCGCCCCCAGTTGCGGCCCTGTTTGGTGGCCTTGTAGATCTATTTTGTATTTTTCATTGTTTTAATTATTTCAACTGTTTTATGGCTTTTATGACTGTAAGCTGCCCAGAGTCGCTTGTTGAGGTGGGCGGCTATAGAAATTAAACAAACAAACAAGTAAATTGGCAGTAGTAGTGGTGGTGACTGAGAGACAGCTAACCCTGGGTGTCTCACCCTTCTGAGGCTTGGAATCATACCTGGTACCCAACAGTAGTTAACATCTAAGCTACGGCCACATTTAGGAGAACGCCCTACAGGACGGCCGACATTTGATGACACCATTGGGAAAGATGCTGGCGTGAAGACGACAGGCTTACCTCTGTGATGATGAAAAAGTCGTCCCCTGGCTCCCCCTGAACCACAATTTTCTGTCCATCCTCAAACTGGACAGGCTCTAGGGCATCTGCCACAGTCAGGCGCTCCCATTTGTCCAGGGATCCTAAGAGATAAAAAAGCAGCAGGACAGTGAAGGTTGTGCTTCTTCTTCTACCCGCCTGCCTCTAGCAACCCAGCAGACCTTTGGGCAGGTCAAGTTGACACTCATCCTGCCTGCCCACTTATTCAAAACCAAACACCGGTGGCTGAGGATTATGAACACTGGAGTCCAAGGCTTCTAGAGGGTCCCAGCGTGGGAAAAGAGGTCATCAGTGACATTTGGTAGGGTCCTAAGGGTTGCCTTCAGCAGGATCTGTCTGATTTCCCCATTTTAGCAGCCTAGAACTCTGCAAATTAATTGAATCCTTGGCTGTTCAGCCAAGATCAGATCTTCATCAACACTTTTGAGAAAACCTTCCTAAAAACCTTCATAAGAACACCTTTCATCTCTACATCCTTCATGCAGCTTTTGCCTTTGACCTTCAAACCCCTGCAGATTCTACAAAGGTATGACCTGCAGAAATTCTGCCATTGCCAAGCTTCGTTTTAAGTGGGTGCACTCCAGGTCCCTTCTATTAAACATTGCCACCTTACAGGGTCTAGGAAGTGTCCCTTCTCTGTCACGGTCCCCACCCTCTGGAACAGCATCCCTCCAGAGATACGGATGACACTCTTTCTCCTGGGGTTCCAGAAAGCTCTCAAAACCTGGCTGTGGTCCCAGGCCTGGGTTGGGGGGTGGGGGTGACCCTGTCATGCTTGTTTCAATGGTTGCTTTTAGTTCAGGCTATCTTGTTTCATTGTTTATGTTTTTAATTGTTTTAATTATTTTTGTTAGCTGTCCCATCTGCAGGATTGGGCAGCTGTATTTTTTTTTTTATTATTATTATTATTATTATTATTATTATTATTATTATTATTAATATATTATCTAGATGCAACTTTTTAATGCAAACATTTCCTTCCTCCTCCCCCCCCCCCATTGGTTACTCCCCCTCTCCTGCCTGGTTAGCCTGCAAAAGCTTGGCAGCAACATAAAATGAAAGCACCAACAGTTTAAAGCATGTTTTTTCGTCATTGGTGAACATAATAATAAGGCACAAGTAAACCCAGTTTTAAACATGGGAGAAGGCAGGCAAGCGAAAACACATTTCTGACCAGATCCACTTTGCCCACTGGAATCCCAATGCACTGAATGTGACTGGTTCTGCTTTCACGTAATGTGTGGTTAGCTTATGGTTTTGCCTAACGTGTGATCTAGACCACCGTGGCTTGTTCAACAAACAATGGTCAGTACTAGCAATGCGTTAACGGGATGTGTCAACCAGCCACAGTTGGATCCTCACCAGAGATTTTCCACTGGATGTGAATGGGAGCTGCAAGGATCACAAGTGTCACTGTGGGGCAGGGTTAGGGTGTTGGTCTAGGACTAGAGGAGATTCAGGTTCAAGTCTACCATCAAGCATGATGTCTCATGGGACTTTTGACTTTTGGCCTTCATGAGCTCTCATGAAGCCTTTGTGATCTCTCAACCGACCTCACAGAAGTATTTCCTGGAGGAAAAGCAGGATATCAATCTAACAAGTGAATAAATAAATCAGCCAGCCAGCCTCTTTGAAAAGCCATAGTGCTGGGCCATGAGTTTCATGCCATGAGTTTGGACCAGGCAGTCCATCAAGGAGAAGGCTGTCTTCTGCAGAGTAGGACATGGAGCCACTCTTCTCCCAGTCCTCTATGAATTCTTCCTGTTTGAGTTGGTGCTTGGCTAGACAGTCGTTGTTGTTGTCAGCTTTATCGCAATCTTCATTTTTATGATGCTCTTCCTTCTGAAAGAGCCAGGAGAAGAGGTCCTAACTCTTGGCACAGTCCCAAATCCCACCCAGACCTTTGCAGCTTTGGTTCCTGGGGAGTTTTTCTCTGAAAGGGATGGGAACTATCAGAAGAAAATTTGACTGCAAGGCCTTGCAGCGTTACCCTTCTCTGCAATGGAGGGGAGATCTTTGCAACTGTCCCATCAATCAAAGCTCAGGGAAGGAAAACCCCAATGTGTGGGGGGTGGGAGGAGATTCTCTCCCTGGGTTGTACTATCCCTCCCATCAGCCCCAGCTAGCACAACCACAAGGATTCGGGCAGTTGCTTGCTTGAAAATCAGTCTACTAAAGAGAAAGGACCATGTTGTTCAAACAACTTGAGGAGTGCTCAAACAAGATGCTTTTGCTGGGAACAGATTATTAGGTCCCCACCTGTCAGCTGGAAAAGCTAATCGTTTAGGGCACGTATCTCTCCACACTTTCTCAGCTTTCCAACTGCCCACATGAGAGACAATTACAACGATTATAAGAGGGGAGGAAACGGGTGCCAGTTCATATCTTCCAGGAAGGATTATGCTTGTTCAAAATTCCCCTGTGATGGTGAAGTGAGCAGCAGAAGGAAGAACATTTCAGCTCAGGAGGATCTTGTCGTGTTACATTTGCATCTTCTTTCCTTCTGACTCTGAGGCAGCCATGGAGATGCGCTGGTGAAGTCTTGCTACTCACGTCCTGGCGGTGCAAGACAACATGGCTTCTGTGGCATCCTCCTTGGCAGGAAAGATGGAGCTCAGAAGTCCATGTTTTGTATGCAAAAGATCATGGATTTATCTCTGGGCATCTGCAGGTGGGCTCCTGGCCTCACCTTCTGGATACCTTCTACTTCAGCCAGTGGTCAGACTTGGTAAACCGTAGTTTCCTCATTAGGGGTTGAACATTCAGCAATCCAATGTGAGGTGTTGAGTCAGCTTTAAACTGGAAATTGTGTCTCTTGTGCTTATGGCTGACCTCCCCCACTACCACCCCCACCCCAGGCTTATTGTCTATTGTCTGGCTTTGCCCATTCGACTCTGCACATGTTGCATCGAAGCAAAGTCAACTCTCCAACTCCCCAAGGGGAACAGCTACGCACCCAAAATGGAAACCTTGCTCAGAAATTCTTCGTACATTTTCCGCTTTCTCAGTGTGCTGCCCTGATGAGAAAGAGAAGGGGGAAAAAAGGGGAGGGGAGAGAATTAATGCTGCCCACATCACTGTCAACCTCAGAGGTGATTTCAAGTATCAAGACACAAAGCAAGAAATAACACTCAAGAATAAATACTCCTGATCTCATTGGCCCGCCGATTGATAAATTGCATCGGGCTGCATGGCTCTTTTAAGCTGGTGGAATGTAACGCTGGTGGAGGGGGCACAATGTCCGGGCAATGGGGAGGCCCACCCTTCCCTTCCCAGCAGCTTCAAAAACAAAAAGAACTCTAGTTATGATCCACGTCCTGATGGGCTAATTAGTGTGAAGAATTGATTCGAGCCTGTAATTGCAGATCTAAAAGGACCTGGAGTTAAGCAGATAATCAGACACTTCCCAGCTTTCTCCTTGCCAGTTTAGGAAGACAAAGGAGCAGACCCTTTTTTCCCCCCTTCTCAATTTGGCTGGTTAAGCCATAAACAAGCAGGAATGTTTGCTTATAAAGGGAGAAGGGAGGGGCTAGAGAAATTCTAGGAGACAAGGAATCAGACGAGAGAAAGCAAAGGCATTATTCAACACAGGCATTAATTCTGCTTTTCCGGCATCCTCCAGAATGGCTGGGACAGTTGCCCCCAGGATTCCCAACCGGCATGGCCAACGGCTGGAGATCCTGGCAGCTGCTGGGGGCCCAGGCCGTAACCTTTCCTTCCCTATTTCCTACTTTCGTGAAACCCAAATGTCACCAAAGGGACAGCGAAGCGTCCCTTGGAACAAACTTCAGTCCCACTAACTACACAGAAGCACCTCCATATAGTCTTCTTGCAGCGATATGGAATGGATTGGCCATTGCCTTTTGTCCAGGAGGTGTCTTCTGACGATGTCCTGGTGGTCCCCCGTCCAACAACTAGCCATGTTCAACACCTGCTCCGGCCCACCTTTCTGCAGCCAAAACTCTGTCTGAAAGTAGCTGAGGTTGAGAAACACTGCAGTAAATCCTAACCCTGCAATAATGTTAAACAGTTTTATTCACATTCTGTGTTGTTACCCAAGCAAATCAATCATATGAGGGTCTCATGAGTGGCCTGGTCTGCACAATGCTCTAAGGCCCCCTGAGCTTAACTTCTGGGGGAGCCTAGCCACCCACCAGCTCAGTGGAGGGAGTAAATACAGTAAAAATTAAATCTTATTTATTTATTAACCTCCCTTTCTGTTACCTCAACAGTTACAATGCCAAGCAACTTTGCCTGGAGCTGTAGCGATTGCAGCTCAAGCTTTGAAGGCACTATAAGCTCACCGTTTGTGCACCCCACCTTTAAGGCAGCACCCCGATATGATGCCCTTCAGCCCTGCTGGACATCAGATGGGGGCTGTAGTCCAACGCTTCCCCAACGAGGAAGGGAACTTCCAAAGAAGCCATCGAGGATCGGAGCAGATGGTTTCCCCTCCCCACTGAGTTGGGAAAATAAAAGTGCTGCAAACCCAGACTTGGGATTGTCTGGCCGGGCGGGTGGCTGAACCACCCAGGCCTGTAAAAACCCAGCCCTTCTTCGGTGGATTATCTGGAAGGAACCCACGGCCCTGTAAAGACGAGACATGCATACAACACAGGCTGACAGCTCAGTGCGGGACCAAGGATGGAAAACTGGACACCCTCCCACACCAATCCGGGCTGGGAAGTTGCAACTGGCCAGCAGACATTAACAGCTGGGCAGGCAGGTGTCTGCTCCAAGCCGACAGGGTGGGGGTGGGGGTGAGGGAGCCCATCCGGATGATGCATCCTGTGTTCCAACCAACCGTGGGTTGTAGAAGAATTTTAAGAAGCCGTAATCACGGAGCACAGGGCGCTCACCCTCCCACCCACAGCCTGGAAGAGGTAATTAAAACCAGAGCGGGGATTCAGTTAGGGAGGTAAAAAGTACCAGGGCATCCAGCAAAACTCTACTGTCTGGCTTCTCGGAGTCGCAAATCTCACAGGATGCCCGCCAAACAGAATTGCCAGACCGGAACAGCTGATGGCGAGCTGACCCCTAAGAAAGTCATAATGGGACCACCCAGAGTCCCCCTTTTGGGGGAGATGGGTGGTAACAAAATTTGAATAATAAATAAATAAGTGTTGTGCTGTGTGCGTGTGTTTACCAGCCATAAAATGGGAATACAAGTGATCTCGTTGGTGGGGCTATGCTCTGTTCAGGGGAAAATGCCATGCCAAGGATAAATAATAGCCTGATGGAGCGAGGGACTGATCCCCTTCCGAAGGCTGTTATATATTACTGTCTCTGATCCCAAGACAACTCCATTAAATCATGTGCTCTGATTTGCTTGGGGCAATTCTGTTCCAGATTGTACATGTGTCTCTGATCGAAACTATACACAGAAGGGAGCCAATGGGAGCCTCCAGGTCACCTGCGGCACCTGAAATCAATTCTAAAGTTGCTGCAAGAGACTGATCCTGGAGATGCCGATTCAAATGTTCCTGACGGTCAAGAGAAGGTGTCAAGGATTTCTTGAGATAACGGTAGCCCAAATCCATTGTACGTACTTTTAGCTGGGATTTCGTTGGGACTCTCCTTAAGCCTGGAGATCCCCAACTAAAAGTATGTAGCATGCATAAACCTACAAAGCAGTTGCATCTCTCCTTGCGATCACGCAACTGTCAAGATGTTGCACAAACACAGGGGGAAAGGTGATTAAAGGGTTACGGGCAGAGGAAACCCTTTGCACCCTCATGTGTCGCAAAGCACCTTTGGGGAATCTAATCCACAACTTTGCACAATCTTCACAGGCATTTATGCCACGGGGGGAGATTTTATATACATAAAATGACAAGTGCAAGAATGAAGCAGGAGAAAAAAACACACAAATATTCTGTAGAAAAGAAGAAAAAAGAACAAAAGCAATGCCAAGCAAGCCTGGAAAAAAAATAAAGATTTACAGGCAGTGAGTGAGTCCAGAGTTTGCAACCTGATATGCATCTGAAAAATAAAAGCAAATGCCATTTCAATTAGTCCTTGCAAATGCATCATTGTGCAACAGGCCAGGAAAATGGCAGCCTCAGTTGGCTTGTCTAACAAAGCACCACACTTGCAGCCTTAGGCTCCGTCTGGTCATCTCATTGCCAGATGATCCCAACTCACCGAAAAGTTCAGAAGTAAGATTAAAACACTCAACCGTGATTTACAGAATGCCTCGCAGTATTAGGAGCTTTGGGCCTGCTATCGCTTTTCCAAGGCCCTCTCCTCCAAGCTAGATGGATTTTTGCTTGGAATGGACAAAGGGAGGAGCCAACGGAAACATTTCAGAAGATAGATCTCTAGCGGGCAACCATCCCAAGGAGAGGGAAGAGTCATCAGCTTCGCTACAGGGAAAAGACTGAGCGATGCACCAGGTTGGAGGCGATGCTCGATGGTCGATTAATGTCTGAGCATGTGGAGCTTAGTAAATGCCTTAATGTGGGGAAGGAAAACAGGAGAGAGGATACCAACTCCATTTGGCAACAGAATGTAACAGAAAGAGTTCACGGTCCAAAGACCTCAAACCAGGCCAAGGGGAGTGATGAATATCTTATTGCTCTTCAGTGCTGCTGGCACCAAGAATCTCTCTCTGTGGCCAATCCCTGATTAAACACCTGTTCATTATCTCCTGCACCGTCCTTTTCATTCCCCTTTTGGGGACAATTACCCTTAGCCGTGGGAGGTAGAGCAGACGGCCAGCTTCAATCAGCTCTGAAATACGGAGAAGGGGAGTGACGGCGCACAATCTGCTTCTTTTCCTTCCCTTTGGCTGCCCTTGCCAACCTTGGCGAGATGTCTTCTTTGGGGTGGTGCGATCCCTAACCCTGTCCGTGGTGGGTTTGGAATTGGCATAAGAATGAAATGCCCCAGGGAAACTTTGGGACGCAAACAACTGCAGATTTAATAGAAGAAATATTTGTCGGTTTTGTCTTTTCATGTTCTAAAAGACATTTAGGAGAACCAAGAACCCTTTGCTTGAAAACTGCCCAGAGTTGCTGCTATACGAGATGGGCGGTGTAGGATATGACAGAAAAATAAATAAATAAGTAACCCCAACTGCTGGTTGGATTACTTTTTTAAAAAATTGCATTCAGATTGTCCTTCTAAGGGGGCTACTAAATTTATATCAATATGCATATTCCAGAGTTCCTGCTCAGATCCATTATTCTTCTGCAGTGCTTAACTCTCTGGTTCTGCGCTTCATGGTCCTCCTAAATTTTCAGCTCAGTGCTTCATGGTCCTCCTAAGCTTCCCAGTTTTGTGGTTCTGTGTTTTGTGGTCCTCTTAAACTTTCAGCTCTGTGTTTCATGGTCCTCCTACACTGTCCAGCTCTATGGTTCTTTGATTTACATCTGATGAAGCAACAGCAGATAGAGGGCTACCTGGTCCTGAAATCCTCACTAACCCCTTGGAACTCTTATCTGAGGCCTTTATTTGCTTTCAATATTTTATTAAACCTTACTTCTGACCAGCATTTTGAGCAGAGCTATAGGCAACAGACAAGGACATGCTGAACCAAAGAATGAATGCCACAGTTGCATAAATCAACAATATCATAAAACCACCCAAGAAACAGCTTCCAAGGGCTTGGTGAAAGAAATAATTCAGTCCTGCCAGTCTGAAATTACAGGAAAATTACAGAGGCTCCTGTGAATCCCCGCAGCCTGAAAGGCAGGAATGCAGCTGACTGTAACCCCCATCTCATACCAGCCTCTACTAGGACAGCCCCCAATGGGGGCACAGCAGGGGCAGCAAGGAAGTTTCTTGAAATTTATGCCCTAGATCAGGATGCAGCAGGTGCAAGGTGAGGGAGGAGGAGAAAGGCGGAAAAGCCGCAAATGCTTCTTCTTCTTACTTCCGCCATCAATCAAGGGGAATTATCTGCCTGAGAAATAAATCATATTGGAAGAGCAGCATGACCAAAGAAGACTCACCATCCTCTGTGCTTTTCATGGCAACCTTGCCATGTGCTCTTGAGTCATCCAGGTCAGGCATTTTGGGAGGGAGGGAGGAAGATATATGTATTCAAGGAGGGAGGGAGGGAGGGAGGGAGGGAGGGAGGGAGGAAGGAAGGAAGGAAGGAAGGAAGGAAGGAAGGAAGGAAGGTATATGTATTCAAAGAAGGAAGGAAGGAAGGAAGGAAGGGAGGGAGGGAGGGAGGGAGGGAGGGAGGGAGGGAGGGAGGAAGGAAGGAAGGAAGGAAGGAAGGAAGGAAGGAAGGAAGGAAGGAAGGAAGGAAGATATATGTATTCAAAGAAGGAAGGAAGGAAGGAAGGGAAGGAGGGAGGGAGGGAGGAGCCACAGCTATGGAAAGCTGAGTCTTATCAGGCTGAATTAAACCATCTGCAGACTCCAGACTTCCATCGCGTCCCACAGCATACTCCACACTCCCACCCACTCCTGTGTCTCTGTCCTGTGTGGTTTTTTGCAACCCCCTTTGGCTATTCCAATCAATCTTTTCTCCTTCTGGCATCTCCCCCTTTCAGCATCTGATTCTCCTACTTCCAAGTTTCATTTCCATTCATCCACCCTACCTCCCATTCATGGTCCCTGACTCTGCCCTACCAGGAGGACTGGCCACTTCCCAAAAAACCCTGCCTTGAATTCAGAAGCCGAACCAACGAAGACTGAACAATATTACTGGGCTCCAGTTTCCAAAGAAAACCTCAAAACGAGATAGTGGGTCTCAGAACAGAATTATTTTCATCTTTACGTAAGATTGAACTGTGCAGCGGATGTAACTTCTTAGCTGAGCAGAAAAGATGTGCACACAAAGTGAGAAGAAACATAGGTCCCAGCACTGGCCACTGTGGACATGGGAAATGCTTTAAACCAGCCTCCGGTTGTAGTCCAACATACTTTCAAATCCTTAGCCAACAGGCATAAGTACAATGTATCTGAAGGGCACCAGACTGAGAAAAAGATGCTTCGCATATTTGCATATTTTTCTTCGATTAAAGCACAAAGTTGGACAGTTCTGAACAGCCTGAGATTTTTTTCAATTCTTCCCCCATCCCCAGGCAGCCTTTGAAAAGTTGCTGGAAAACAGGGTCTTGGAACTACACTGGAAGCATTAAAGCTCTTTCCAAGGGAAGTGGGAGGAAGCTGCTGAAGGCAGGAGCCATCAGCGGTAGACAGTGGGGAAGGGCAGAAAAGCTCCAAATAATGAAAAGATGGACATTAAAAGGATAAAATAAAGGGAAGAGAGTGGGAAAACAAAAGGGGTGGGCCGTCGATATGAGCGCTTTGTGCCAAAGATGAAGTAGATGGAGATGGAGAGAAGAGGCTTAGAAGATACCTGAGTAGACACCAGAGATTATCCCCCAGTCCATGGTGAGATATATGACTATTTTAGAGTAAGGGTCAGAAAGGCAGTACCCATGGGTACCTAGGTACCAGTGACATCCTCATATAGTATCTGAGGAATGATAAGTTTCAATGAAAATTAATTCTCAGAATCACTGTCGTCATCATTATCTGCCCAAAACACACAAGATCAACCAATCCTTATCAGATTTTAAGCTTCAATGCATGAAATATCATGGACAAGTGGCATTGGTCTCCTCTGAATTGCCTGTAAAGTCATTTGCTACCTCCACCTTTTCAAAGGTGATTAGTCAATACTAGCAGGTTTTAATGGCCTTTGTCATGACAAAGAGGAAGGCCATGTAAGGTCAGCAACCCAAATCATCTTTCCATTGCCTGGTGTCTCCAGATGTGTTGGGAGTATGACTCCATATGTCCCATCCAACCCATCAGCGGTGGTAGCAAGTTGAGCAAAGCTGCTTTGAAACCTCTGGAGTAGAAGGAGTAAATATTAATATTTATAAATATTAAGAGTTTCATCAATGCTACAAGTCCTTGTTCGGTCAGCAGAACTGTGCCTTCATACTTAGATTTGATTGTAAGTTCTCATGCCCATAAATAGAGTTTTGCCTTGTTTTGGACAGTTTTCTCTTTTATAAACCATCTACAAACCAGCGTATTGCATTTTATCTTGTAAAGACAGCTGGCCCTATACCCCAGGCCAATGTTTCAAGAGCCTTTCCCCACATTAACCAACGGTTGCAACAAGGGTTGAGGGAATCCTTGGAAGGGGTCACCTAAAGAATAGGGAGCAGCTTGGTTTTTCAAAGACCCACCATCAAGATGCGTCGGTAGCTATCTCTGTCAATTCCCCAGAGTTTGAGGTCGGTCTTAGCTTTGACAGTTGCCGCTCGTGGTGTTCCATAAATAAGAGCAAGTTCCCCAAAGCTGCCTCCTTCTCCAATGCTGGTCACTAATTCTCCATTCACGTACACCTAATTAAGCAACAAAACAGCAAATTAGCCCTTGAAGGAAGCAAAAGAGGGGAGAAGGGAACAGTTCCTCTCCAAAAGGGGCATTGCAAACAAGCATACAAAGCTTTCTGGTTTAACAGTCCCTGGAAGTTGACACTCCAAAAAGACAATCGCAGAGCCGTTGCCTTACAAAGTCACCCAAAAAGTGGGGAGGGGGAGGTTGGTTTGGGGAGGAATAATCTTGGTGGGCAGAGTGAATTTCAAGGCTTCCTGGTTTATCACAATGCTTGCATTTGCACTGAGTTTTCAGCTCCTGGTTGATGGCACACGTTCTCTGTCCCAAGAGAGATGCCTACAGGGACTGACACTTCCCACCCCCCTTTTGTTTTTATGAACACTGTCAAGACTTCAAAGGAGAAGAAACTTGCAGTTCATACAGGAACTCAACAAAACATCTAGCAAGCCGCTTACATAAGATTCCACACACATCCCACATCCCTTCTTCCCTTCCCTTCAAAAGTTCATTCATTTTTGCACTGTTGACTTACAATCCCTGGCTGGTGATCCTGCTAAGGAAAGGAGACCCTTTTATCTGAAGGTGGCCTTGACTTAAAGTCTGGTTTAAAGATCAAGAACCCCCTGATAGAGACCACCCTGGAAATTCCAGGGCTGTAGGAGGAACTAGGAAATTAAAGAAAAAGAAAAATCACAGAAGATAACAGTGGAAACAGCTGAATTGTTGCCAAAGAAAATACAACTTGAGGAAGACTTTAGCAAAAAAATTAAAAATCAGAGATAGAGAAGCCTTCTTTCATGGGCAATAGGAGAAATCTCATTGCTTCATTGCCTGGAGTGCTGCAGCCTTCGCCTGCCCCCCCCCCCCATTAAAACTGCTCACCCTTCTCAAAGACAACCTTTCCTCAACCTGGCATTCTCCAGATATGCTGGACTACAACCCCCACCCTCCCCACTGCCAGACAGGCTGGGGATTATGCTAGCTCAGCTTGTCTCAGGAGACCCATCTAGGGAAGCCTGCCACACCGAAGCTGTGCCAACCCCTTCTCCAGGGGCAAAATTGAGGGCAAAAAAAGGCCACCATAAGGACATGTGATAATCCTTCTGTCTGTGAATTTAAAAACTTGCTTCCCAGATAAAAGGGCCAATTTTGGAGTCTCCATCCCATCAAAGAGGAAGGTCACCTCTACCCCAAAGGTCGACATACTGCAGAGAAGTTATGGTCCTACAGGTTTCAACCTCAGCGTTCCACCAGACATTTTGTGAAGAAGGGAAAGTACATTGATGATAAGCTGTCCTGTCATTCTGTCCTTTGCCTGCAAGTTCAGCTCTGCTGCATTTACTTGCATGAGCTGCCTCTTGGGAGATGAAGAAAAAGAAAAGGGGAAGGAAGGAAGGAAGGAAGGAAGGAAGGAAGGAAGGAAGGAAGGAAGGAAGGGAGGGAGGGAGGGAGGGAGGGAGGGAGGGAGGGAGGGAGGGAAGGAAGGAAGGAAGGAAGGAAGGAAGGAAGGAAGGAAGGAAGGAAGGAAGGGAAGGGAGGGAGGGAGGGAGGGAGGGGAGGAAGGAAGGAAGGAAGGAAGGAAGGAAGGAAGGAAGGAAGGAAGGAAGGAAGGAAGGGAAGGAAGGAGGGAAGGAAGGAAGGAAGGAAGGAAGGAAGGAAGGAAGGAAGGAAGGGAAGGAAGGAAGGAAGGAAGGAAGGAAGGAAGGAAGGAGGGAGGGAAGGAAGGAAGGAAGGAAGGAAGGAAGGGGGCAGATCTTCAGGGAACTTTTAACAAGTAATTGTTAAAAGTTAAACAAACACCAGCTTATTTTAGCCTTTTGGTTTCCTGAGAATAAATGCAGAGAGGTAGAAAGAAATTGAAACTCTGTAAGGGGCACTTTCTGACACATGAAATAAAAGCCTTTAAAATCTGTTCTTTGGGGACAGTTTTGCCCCCACTCCCAGATATGTAGCAACCCAAATTTGCTACCCAACGTTCAGATATTACCCCGTGAACAAAAGAGTTGTATGGATAATCCCCCAATGAAATTCCTGGATTCCTAGTTCATCTTGGGTAGCACCAGCTGTTGGATGGACTGACAGTCTGAAGCAAATATTTCAGGGGAAAAAGAGACTTTAAAGAGGACTCTACAGGGAAAGGAAAGCTGGAGGCTTTATACTGCCTTTTTAGGAGGAAAAGCAAAAGAAAACTTTGGGAAAGCAAATACTTTGGGATGGGATCCATCTACACACCAGGACATGATATTAAGCATAACTGCATGGCCAGACCTCTTTTCTTCTAACCCAGAGACCAGGTCACCCAAAGCTCTAGGCCAGGGTTTTCCAAAGTGGTCAACTTTGACCCCCAGGGGTCGATGGGACTATCCATTATTGTTATTATCATTATTTTTTGGAGCACTATTCGTTAAAGTAGTCTTTATTAGATCATTTTCATATAATAAATGTCTTGGGGTCGATGGACAGTCTGAAACTTCATGAAGGGATTGATGAGCTGAAGAGTTTGGGGACCCCTGCACTAAGCCATACCATCACTGGGGGGAGGGGGTTGCTAAGTGCAGAAGTAAGGAACCTGAAGCCTAGTTTTGATTACAGATCCTGTACTGGGTCGTGCTGGTAGGAGTTGAAGTCCATCCTGATGGGCAAATCAGGCCTTTATGCTTGTGCAAGAATAGGTAGTTTTGGAAACACCCAGGCTTGGCATGATATGTGAATGCAGCTGGATTTCACCCTTATCCTCTGAGCTGATGCCCCCCTTCTTGTTCCTCCCTGGGCTTGGGGAGTGGATGTCCATCAACATCACTGCCACAATGACACAATTAAAAGACACCCCCTACCTTTTTTTTTTTGTCTGTAGACATCTATGCCAGACAGATCAAGGACTTATGTCAGAACAATACTTAAAACCCTGAGCTCATGGGTCTGCTCGGCTGAGGTGTCTATCAACAGGACTGTGCAAACGTGGGTTAAAAACAAGCCAAAATTCCTTTTCTATTGCTGAAGCAGCTGAGCCCATCTACACAGTAGCCAAAGATCTCTCTCACACACACCCCCACCTCCCACCTCCCTCTCTCTCACTTTCATGTCGTCGCAAAGGAATGCAGAGCTGGCGATACCCAAATATGAAGAGGGATGATTCTGCCAAAGCCTGCAGCTTTCCGAAGATCAAAAACATTCTGGACCTCTATTGTTTTCCATCCCTTTTGATATGAATCATGGCTCTCTTCGCAATAGGCCCCACTTAACCCATCTTTCTTTCGTTAGCCAGGTCAGCACGACCCATAATTCAGCCATTACTGTATCTCCAATTATCGGTGATGGTACAGGCAGGCAGAATACTCTTCCTGAAACATTTTGCACAACTTCTTCTCCTGCCCACCCCAGTCATGCATGGGATACCCAAAACATTTTTGCTGAGCAAAAGATCCCCTACTTTTCATTGACACCAAAGACAGGCAGTGAGATGCCTACAGGTAGCAAAGTACCTCATATGCCTCCCTTGAGGCCCACCACACTTGCCTGTCCTTTCAAATCTTTTACTTTTTGTTTTCATCTAAAAAGTTAAATAGAAATCTAGCAGGGTGAAAGGGAAGAACCAGCCACAAGCGTTGTATTTATTTGCACCAGTGGCTTTGTCCCTCAAAGGGCCAATTGGGACATTGGAGAACCACCTGGGGAAGAATTAAATTCTGGTGAATGAGGCTTTATAATGGCCATGCTCACCCTGTCAATGTGAATAATTCTGTGTGGACACAGCAGCTTTTTTGTGGCTCATGGACAAGATGCTCTGGACCTCCCACCATATGCTCCCTTGCCCACAGCTGGCTTTTTCCATTCACCATTGAGAAAAAGAAAAAAATATGGCACAAGGCAATGATGCTTTGGACCCTTCAGATGGTGGAGACTCACTTATCAGCCTGGTGACCCAGCCTCAGTCCAGCATTGGCCCACTGAACAAAGTAAGCAGTGGAACTTACTTCTGTGGGAACTCCCTCTGAGGCCACTCCTCAATATATATTCATTATATAGACAGAGACATTAATATATGCATTAAGTCCTCAGGCCCAGCCCGTTGTTGCAGGCTTACAAGGCGACCTCTGAAACTGCAGGAAAAATGCAGCTTTTAGCAGGTTATTGACTGTCCCCCGACTTTCTTCCAAAAATATTTTTTCCAAACCAATCCCTCCTGAGTCTCTATTTTGAAAACTTTGGCTGACCACGTTTCTTTTTGCAGAGCAGAAGGGGTAAAAAAAAAACAACAGCAATCAGCAAGGGTTGTAAAATTAAAATAGCCACCCGGAGGGTTTATATTTAGAACTACGGATTAGGGATTTTATTTTTATTTTTTTATTTTTTGGGCCTGTCAGAAACCCACACTTCAGAGCAGGTACTTTCAACATTTTTACGGGAAGCCTGTTATTTCTATTTTGACCCAAAATGTTTGGGCAGACTGCCTGTTTCCACAGCTACCGAGCCTGCAGCCTGACCACAAAAACGGAACAGATCTCCTATCTTGTGGGACTTACGTTCCATATTTGGAGTTTCTGACTCAGAAATAACAAGCCGGGTCTTGTTACAGCTTGCGGATCAAACTGTGACCCCAGCGTCGCAGATTTCAAGAGCAGGCAAAGGGACCAGCAACCAGTTTGTTTATTAGGGACAATTACATTTCACAAGGAGAAGGAGATATCTGCACTCATGTCCTGCTTCTCGGTTTCTTACAGATCAGGGTGGGGAAATCTGTGGGTCAGAGGGTATGCAGCCCCCAGCCCCCTTTTTGCCACTCCCCGCATTGCCTCAACATTAGGTAGCAAAACGCTGAGGATTGGCAGCCCATTTCCAGAGTTAAAGTTTTGAGCAATAGAAGGTGGCTCTTCTTGATCTCTTCCATTTAGGTGGAGGGCAGGAAGTGATTAAGATCATGGTCAGATCAGGGGAAGGACTAGCAGGTATTGTCATGCCACATGTGAAGCTGGGTTAGTAAAAACCTGAGCCTGCATGTGTGTGGATGTGCGGGTGTGTTTTAGTGACCACACATCCTTTATTATAAAGGACAGTCCTTTATTTTAGAAAGCTTTCCTTTAGATTTCTTTATTCTAATTATTTGTTTTCTTGGGTTTGCTCCTGAATTTTCCTCTGTAAAGCAAAGTTATAAACATAAACTATTATTATTATTATTATTATTATTATTAAATCCTTGTGAACCTCTTTCAGATTTGCCCCTTTCTCAGGTTTATCCTTCATTTATTTATTTATTTATTCCACAAGAAAGTACGGTCACTGTATGTATAAATCTAGCCGGTCTGGGGTTAGTTAGTTTGTTTATTTAAACAGGTTTATAAGGCTGCCCAACTCACACACGGTGACTCCGGGTGGCTTACAGAATTAAAAACCATAAAAACACAATAGACACCACCACCACCCCGCCCCACCATGGCAGCAACACATTCATATCAGCCACTTGATTGGCTCTGAAGCAGCCTTATGATCCTTCATTTTCAGGAACCTCCAAAATGGATCAATTACGTGTGTTGCTTCATGGCAATCTCTTAAGATTTTGCCCAAGGCTTGGCACAAAGCATGTGAGTTCTTAACAGGGATTTGGAAGACCATCTAGTCATTTGCAAAATAAACAAGGCAAATATACAATAGGTTTTCACTGAAATCATTGGGTATTCCTTGACAATCTTTCTCCTCCGGCCTCAGATTAGGCCAGAATTGGTGCTCCTCAACAAGTTCAAATCAGGCACCGCTGATCTGAAAACCGAAAACAAATGCTACCCTAAAGTTATCAGCATCACCATCCTTGCAATGTTACTAAACCGTATGTTCTCCTTTCCTCGCCCTGCCAATGTGGCAGGCTTCAAACTGAGAGATCATACCTTCCCCAGTAGGAAGAATGAGTCAGATGGATTGCTTGAGGAGCCAGTGACTTTGTGATGGAGGGGGGAGGCTCTCAATTCCCAGCAATGCCAATTAGATGGCCTCCTGACACACAAGGGCTTTCCATAAAAAGACGCTATGTCTCCCCAAATAGCTGCAAGGCACTGGTGGGTGGCTTAAAATATGCAAGTTGCTTCTTAAGATAGAACCCGGGTGGGAAAGGGCTGTCAGACCGTATTATGATATTATCTAGGAAGCCACAGAAAGATCATCTACCTCATCCTTTTAAAGAAAAGAATCATTCCAAAGAAAATGCCAAAAGAATGATTGGAGGCATCTTTGTTCAACGGCTCTTCTAGATGTTGGTGACAGTAACAAAAAGGAGGATAATAGTAAGGATAGTAGACATTATCATTATTATGAGAAGCCGTCTTTCAGGGTGAACATTCCCAACGCAGCATTCAACAGCCTCCCAACTAGAATGAAGTAAAAATTTTAAAAAATCAATAATTCATAGTGTACAACCAACCAGCGCCGGCCATCCAAGGTCTCTGTTCCTGCTTATCTCCCAATTCCAAACTTTGCTGGATACAAAATCAAAGCTCATTTTTTTTTAAAAATGCATTTGTTCTCAGCCACTCCATAACTTTCCTCACCAATGCCTGGGGCCGGATGTCCAGGCCCACCTGACCCGCCAGGATGGAAACCATCATTTTCAAGCATCACCATTGCGAAGTTTCAGCCCTTCAGAGCAAGTTTTGAAAAGCAAATTGAGTTTTCTGAAGATGAAAACCACCTGCCTGAGGCTCCCCACTTATTCTTTATGGAAGCCATGAGAGATAGGTAACCTAATCCTAGATGATTACCAAAAACAGTTTGCTCCGGTTTCACCCAGCCCTTCAGGCACATTCCATCTTGATAGCCTTCCATCTTGAGATTGTTTAGGGTGTAAACTTCATGGCCTTCAGCTATGGTTACTACAGGATCTAAACCTAAAATAATTTGTTGGCTGATGATATGCCATTAACTGACTTCATACGGACAAATAAGTTTGGCTCGTGATGGGACTGCATGGGAAAATCACTTCTGAAATGTCTTCTCAGCCTCCTTCAAGCCTCTTTGGGGTTAGGACTCATGGATGGTGGGGGGGAGGGAGTGGGGCTTTTAAAACAAAGTCAGTTGGGTTCAGGTGACAAAGTACATTGTTCTGGCATTGTGGTTTGCTCAAGGCACCTGGATTCATATCTCTTGAGAAGCTGGGTTTGCGCTGACCTGGCTTTGTTCAATAAACCAGGGTAGTTCACACAGGAATGCTAACATAAACCTGGCTTGCAACTACCATGTCTAAAATAACTAAACCAACACCAAACAAATCACATCAGGGCTTAGAGCAATGTGTGAATAGAGTTCACACATTCCTTTCCTATTTACTCCTCCAGTAAGGGGGAGTCAGAAGCTCCCTCATCCATATCTCAGCCAGAACAAAAGCAAATGTCTATAAAAAAGGACATTTAAGAGGGGGAAAGGAAGTCCTTCAAAGAAGTGAGTTGCGACTTACATACACCTCTCCATGATCAATCACATAGAAGTTGTCACCTTCATCACCTGCATGGAAACAGAAAAACAGATCAGAGCCCACAAAGCCCAGCGCATGATTTTGCACAAGCTTTGAAAATACTCCATTTTCCTTAATCAGAGAATCCTAAGTAGGAAGGGGTGCTTCTGTTATTAAGCCCAGCCTCCTGTTCAGTATAGGAATTCAGACTAAGACTGAGTGGAGCTGGGGTTCCTCATCCACCTGTAGATCCACAGGTAGTCCTCGTTTAGTGACCAGAATCGGGACCAGCAACTCAGTCGTTAAGCAAAGTGGCCGCTAAGTGAAACTGCCGCTGTGCTTACAATCTTACTTCAGTTTTCCTTTGCTCTACAGAACTTGGCGAGGACTGGTCGCAAAGTTACTTCTCCATCACGTTGTAACTGCGTTGTACAAGGCAGTCACTAAACGAGGACTACCTGCATAAAATTTGCCACTGGACTGGGAATTTTATTCCTGCACTGACAGTTGGTGACTCTGACACTGTGAGGACCTGCAGCACAATCCTGGGGAAAGTCGGGGAGATGGGCGGTGATATAAATTTAATAAATAAATAAATGAAGTGTGTATAGTCCCAAGCCTCTTATCACCCTTGAACCCAGTGTCCTGCATAGTGTCCATAATGGAAGCCAACAGGGTTTGGAAACGGCTGGTGGGGAGGTACGAAGGAAGGACTGAAGCCCGCCCCCAGCTCCTGCTTAGAAAATGAACCATTTTGGACCCATCATCCATAAACTCAACCTTTGCAGAAGAGTCTTTTTTTTTTTTTTAATTACAAACAGAGGAGAAGGGGGGAAAAAACCCACATAAAAAGTGCTTTAACAAAAAAGTGAAGGAAATGCAACAAAGGAAAAGAAAACATGTTAATATGTCATTAGAACAGTAAAGAATTACAATCCTATATATACTTATCTCATGCAAATATTATTTAAGTACATATACATTTCTAATAGATTGATATGACTATCATGGTGGGTTTTTTTAACCTACTGTTTTTTGTATAAATGAGTCCCATATTTCATTATACTTGTCCACCCAAAGTCTATATCTACTGGCAATCGGTTCGTAAGTAGCCGTTGCAGCCGGGCCTTCAATCCACTGGATAAATGGGGCCGTACATTTATCTGCCCAATGCTGCAATATTAGTCTTTCGGCCATAGTAAGGAAACAGAGAACCCATTTACGCTGTCCAGTTTTCAAATCCCATGACTAGGTATATAGTTCAAAAGAATATTATCCTCTGAAAATTTAGCTTCTGTCGCACAATCTTCTTTATGTAATCTGCTACTTTCCCCCAAAACTTTGCAGAAGAGACTTAACAGTGGATTCCTCCACATCCTTAGAGGAATCAAGGCAGGCACATTTTCTCTAACACAGGTGATAAATGGGAAATGGCAACACGGATGCTTCCTCTCAAGACATGGAGCTCACCTTGTTGGATCACGGTCTCTCCGGCAATATGGTTAACAGGGAACATGGCATCAAATATGTCACTGCGAAGGGAAAAAAGAAACAGTGCTTTAACGTGGCGGGGAAATCCAGCCACATTATGCTGAACCACGAATTTGTTAGCCTTTCAGGGGTGATCTAGACAAGAAGCACAACAATGAATACCAATGAATCTTTATTGTACGGTTTACATTGCAGAATCTTGCAAGTGTGAAAGTGTTTCTCCCCTCCTCTCCTTTTACTCTCCAGAAAACCAGGGAGGGTCCCTTCTGAAACACTGAGACGGTCCCTTCTGAAATGCTTCCCACACCTCCTCTCCTTTTGTGGGCTCAGATATCTTTTACAAGACGGTTGTCCAGTCTGAGGCTCTTTCTCCTGTCTCCCAAGGTTATTCCAACATACCATTATAGAAGTCCATCATACTAAACCATGAATCAGGGTTTGTGAAACCCAACAGCTGGGTTCATCCATTGCACTAAGCCAAAATCAAACCAACAATGGCTGTTTCAGTGTTGGGATATGCAAATACCATCAGCTCAGGGGCCATGCTAGGTTTTGCACAGCACATGGAGAGCCACATGACAAATGTGGACAGGGCCAGAATCTGGGAGGGGGGGAGTTCAGGGTTGAAAAGGATGCCATAAGCTTCTGCAAGCATTAAGCCATCCATTTTGCCTCTTAAAGACCTCCCCCCCACTCCAATATTCGAAAACGTCAAAAAGGGAACCAAACAGGTTAGCTCTGTGCTCTCTAGGGATCACAAAGGGATTCTAGAATGGCACATACCATTCCTGGACCACAATTTTTGCAACAATAGCTTAGCGCAATATTGCACCCTTTCAGAGAGTGCGAGAAAGCCCACAGTAGGGTAGGAAAAATAAATAGAGTGCATTGCAATGTGGACAAGAAAAAGGAAGACGAATAAGAAGGAAGGGTTAAGGGAGAAGTTTCTTTCTGTAGTGGATTTGTGGAACACAGTTGTGTGTCATTGGAAGAGGAGAGAGTAAGGGTTAAACAAACTGAATCCACTGGCATATTGGTAGCAAAAATGCTCCTCTGTGATTTGTGTCATGATGCAACACCCATGAATGAATAAAAATCTAAAAGTGACCTTCCCAAGGATTCTGCAGCCTGGATGAACAGCACATTTCTCCCTGTGCCACAGGAGCGAGGAGAACAAAGACATTTGGGAAAAGATTCACCCAAACAGACGGGAGGTCAGCATCTAACCTATGGCAAGTTTTACTCCCATATATGGGAAAACTTCGCCTTGCAAAAATCCCATTATTAGCTTATTTCCTGTCCAGCAGTTCCAAAATCCACTCAGGCTTGGTTCGAGGAAACACCCGGTCATAAATTTAAATCTAAAGCATTATCTGTATTCCTGAAGAGTTATCATTTCACCAGACGGGCTCAGAGTGATTCACAGACAGGCCTGCGAGAGACTTGGGAAGTGGCCCTAACTAGTAGGTTTTGATTTCCCCCCTGCTGGAACAGTTTCCTGGTCTTGATCCTTTTCCAGAAGTTGGGGGCGGGGTACGTGTGGCTAGCTGGCTAGCTGTGGGATGAAACTGTTCTCATAACAATCACCCAGTGAAGAAGGCTGGGTTGAGAAATAATGGGTTTCTCCAAATCCCTTCGTGAACCTTAAAGTCAAGTGGGACATTGATCCTGGGTCTCCCTGTCCCAATCCAGTTGTACAGCCACTACATCTCAAGTGCTCCGGTTAGGGAGACAGCGACCTGGCTCCCTTGCATCCACTCCTGATGATGGGGTGAGCCACATTGTGCTTGCAAGACAGTCCACAGAGATAGCCCACATATGCCTGTGAAAGTTGGACATTAAAAAAGGAAGATAGAAGAAGAATTGATGCATTCAAATTGTGGTGTTGGCGAAGATTATTGAAAATACCATGGGCTGCCAGAAGAACAAACAAACCAGTTTTAGAAGAAATACAACCAGAATGTTCCCTAGAGGTGAAGATAGCTAGGCTCAGACTCTCATTCATTGGGCACATCGTCAGGAAAGACCGATCGCTTGAAAAGGACGTCATGTTTGGTAAAGTCGAGGGCCAGCGGAAAAGAGGAAGGCCTTCAATGCGATGGATTGATACGATTACCGCAACAAGGGATGCAAACATTGGAACAGTCAGGCAGATGGTGCAAGACCAAACAGCATTTCGTTCTGTTGTACATATGGTCACCATGAGTCGTAAACGACTCGGCGGCAACCGACAACAACAACAACAACAACAGTCCACCTGAGAGTCTCCATGTGTTCCTCCTGCCATTGGCCACACAATCTGGGGCAGATGGGAGCTGATACCCCAAGTATCTGCATGGCTCAGCTTCCATGGACCCCAATTGCCTTGGGGTTTAGTTCTTAGTCCAAGTCTTAGTACAAGTCCTTAAGAGCACTATAATTAGGGTACAGTTCTATGAGATGGGCCATTCCTTCTAAAATTTGGGAATAGTCTGTTTCTGGCTAAACAGTGTTATTCTCCCCCATTCCCCCATGCTGCTTGGGATGATGGGAACTGAAATCCAACGCAACCAAGGTCACCAGATTGAGGAAAGCCATCCCAGAATAGGTCTCTCCAATCTTCATCACTACAGTCAATTTCCTTCTTGGCAGAAATACAAAGATTTCTTGGCCAAGACAAGCTGAGGTCAAAAAGATTTCCTAAAGTCTGAAAGTTCCTGAATAAGGCATTTTAACAGTGGTTGGAAATCAATGACTGAGTCCTTCAGAAAGGATCTGTATTTTTAAAGGAAGTGCCTCGTTCGTTCGGTGTATCTTTCATAAAAAGAAAAGGAAGGGAGGGGCATCTGACACATTTAGCTCAGGAGAAGGGGAAAATGCCTGTCACAAATTCATTAGTTAAGAACCATCATAAGCTGTAGATTACTCCTTGAGAGAAGAAAGAGGTGTCCTGCATTTTTCTCGCTTTGTTAAACTTGGATTGCTCAAGACAAAGATACATCCCAGGGCATCAAACGCCCACGACTTCCCCAAGGGCACCTCACGTTTCGTGAGCGATGCTATTATTTGTTATCTTTATTGAATACCCCACTCTCCCAGCTGAAGACCTTCAGAGCAGCCAATGGATGAACATGTAAAAGAAACATTAAAATATAATAGGAGCTCTCCCAGTAATTCAGGCAGCTCCCTATCTTCCCAGCTCAGTCACTGATCTCACCCATTAAAGCAGCCTTTCTCTACCTTTTGACCCTGGAGGAACCCTTGAAATATTTTCCAGGCCTCAGGGAAGCCCTGCACATTCAGGCTCAAATATAGGCCGGAAGTTACAAAATTATGATATTCGCTTCATGGGTAGGCCTGTCTAGATGCATTCACAGTGTTCTTAACCTAAAAATAAAGAATGAAACTTAGCTCTTTAATGTGAAGTTGCCCGAATTTGAAATACGTTTTTAAATAAATCCTGATCTCCCAGGGAACCCCTAGTGACCTCTTGCAGAACCCGAGGGTGCCACGGAACCCTGTTGAGACACCTTGCATTGAAGGGATCGTATCCTCACAGGGTAGAAAAAATTCTGCCTAGGACTCAGGTTGTTATGATCCCTAAGCTAGAAATCTATTTTGGTTCCACAGAGGACGCCTGGAGCTCAGAACTAGGGTTTAGATAACAGGTAAATTCTGAAACATCTTTCCCCAACCTGGGCATTCTCCAGATGCATGGATAAACTTCCAAAATTCTTAGCAGTGTGTATGCTGGCTAGTGAATTCTGGGAACTGGTCCACACATCTAGAGGGCAACCAGGCAGGAAATGCACTGGAGAGGCTGGAGAAAATGGGGATCATGTGTCACCACTTACATCTAACTCAAACCAGCAATGGTCATTGCCTTTCCATCAGATCTTGATTGCTAGCTCTTCTGTTCTTTATATACCAAAACACAAGGCCTTCTGCTCATGCTTCAGTGATGGTTTCTAAGACTGGGATCATTGTTCAAAGAAGCAGGAAAGGGCACCCAATCACAGAATCCTAATGGATCAGTCCAAAGAAACAACTGTGCGAGAATCTCATAAAATCCCAAAAGCCAGAAGGCTTTCCCCCACTTTAGTTTTCATTATGGGGATTATTAATTTTCAAGTTATATTGTACACACTGCTGTATATATTGACACTTTTTCTTTTAAAGGGAAGGAAGGAAGGAAGGAAGGAAGGAAGGAAGGAAGGAAGGAAGGAAGGAAGGAAGGAAGGAAGGAAGGAAGGAAGGAAGGAAGGAAGGAAGGAAGATTTGCTACAATTTTAAATAAGCCAAGTAATATATCTTAGAATGTAAAAAGCATCCCCTCTATCCCCACTAAGTCCAGAATCTGACTTCACCAATGACCCCAAAAACAAGTGTGCTAGGCCAACTCCGATCCTGATAACCTTGCTGACAGCAGAATGTTACAGGTGGAAGACAGCCAACCATTGCCCAGGCTTCTTCATTTGGCAATCAGAACATTCCTAACGGCAGGTCACACGTAGAAAGTGCAGTGCATTTTTATGATACTATGCTCTGTCACAATAAATCTGAGTCTAACTTCTAAATAGGAGCTGGGGGCAGGAATAGCAAACTATGTGCAATGGGAAGTTTTCTGTTAAATGGATAAGAGAATAAAGAGAAGAATTTGTTCAGACATGAACACTTTACCGATGGGATCATTGGTGGGGTTAGGGGACCCAGCTGCCTTCCCTAAGAAAATCATATTTGATTCTTCCCCCACCCCCCAAAGAAGACTATAGTAGAGATCAAAGACTAACTGCAAGTTTTAACGTGCATAAAAAGAACTAGACTTTCACCTGAAGTTCCAACTTTATGGGTTGCATTCATGCATTAGGCTAAGACATGGCTTGTTTACTTAAGGTATGCATTTATTTCATACACTTACAGCATAAGGCCACCAAATCGGAAAGACTCAAGGTTTATTACTGAAGAACCCTTAACCCATAATAGCTTGGGTTTGCAAAACCAAAATCAAGCTATATTTTGGTTTAGCATGATGTGTGAATCTTCTTTATCATTTACACCGGTACAAAGATGAGTGGAAGATTATCATTCCTACATCAGAGAGGTGGTTTGGCCAGATGCGTCTTTAAAGGTTACATCAGTAATATACAATCTAACCAGTAACCAGTTATCACAGTGGTTGGGTTCACACGTGACACTATTTCATAATTTGTTTAGCTGTGACTTGAATAAACCACAGTTGGTCTGGATTGCACACTACTCTAGTCATCAACCCTGGTTTACACCCCACAATGGCATCACCCATTCAGTCAAATCCAAACGAGCCACATTATGATTCAGTGCAGTGACTGAACCTAGTCTGTTATTCGGTATCTTAATCTAGCTAAGTTCCCAATTATTCACCATGCCTGTTTAACCAATGGAACAAATCATATTGGAACAAAATCTTACAACCAAGTATAGCATTGTGGGCCACCCCAATGAGACACAATCTAATCATAATCAACAGCAGACCCCCTTTAGAGGTTTATATCCTCACTTGTGACCCTTCCTGAATCAGGATTTAAATCTACAGAGATCACGCTGAATTATGGGTAAGAAATACAAATGTTGATTAAGCTATGGCTGGGTTCATGCATCATGCTAAGCCACCGAGGCTAGCTTTGTACATCACAAGAAGCCAAACCTAAGCCAGGGCTTACAGACCATAGTAAGCCCAAACCATATTCTACCGTGGTACCAGCAGAAGCAGGGAAAGATGCAATATCCATGACAGCAGCTCCGAACATCACCTCACACTTGTCCCAAGTAATAAATACCTTTTTAAAGTTCCAGCATCACTCGTAACTAAGAAGTCCCATCTGTCCTGGGCCTCTTGTGTGTTTGCTGACACTCTGTTACGTAAATATTGAAGATGCTCCTTCAGATGCTTCTGCTGGGCATTTGTCTGGACTAAACCATTCCCCAATGTCTCCAAATGATAAAAATCAGCAAACATCCTCTGGGCTTTCCAACAAGATGCAAACTGGCCACTGTGAAGAATAGTGCTGTTCTCTAAACTGCTTCAGACACATTTGTACCAAAAATTGGTACATTTCCCTTCCTGAAAGGCCAAATCCGTTCATGTGGGCTCACTCAGATGGCAACCTTCAGCCAATGTTGAAGTTAGCATTTCCATCCCCAAGCCCCAAAGGCAATTCTTTAAAAATCTGACCTTTTTCTTCCTTGAACTGGGTATCATGTTTTTTTGTAAAAGGAATCTAATTTGGAAAGATTTTATTTACATTGTTAAAGACTCAGAATCAGCTAAGAGGCATTTGACTCCCATGATGAGGCAGATGCTGCAGGGTGAAAAAGAAGAATGTTGCAAATTAGCCCATTTTATAGTTAAGGTATTTTTATGTGATTATTTGAAGCCCCCAATTCTTTTTCTTCTGATCTGTTAATTCTTAAGGGTTGTGTTTTAAGGCTTTTATGAATTAGAAGAAATTGGGTGCTCTGCTTAATGTAGCATTCTAGGTAACTGTAGTAAGTTTGCGTGGATGGACCAGCCAATTCTGGTGCACATAAATCTCTTGATTTCTCTGCCCTTAGAAGCCTTGGGTGTTTCTGTGAGTAAACTAGGAGAAAACTTACTACCAAGAAAGCTTGCGTATAAAGTAAGGTTGAACACTGTAGCCCTACCCACTAGCAGGGTTCGTGCATCGGGTTCAACCATCACACGAATTGTTTAGTTTGGGCTTAATGTAAATCCAGCCATGTGGTTTGGAAACCATAATTTATGGCTTAGCCACGTGGCTTTTCTGACAAAGCCTGACTTAGCCCCAAAAGTGAAGGCATTTATAGTTGTCTCCTTTGATGCTGCCCTGAGTCATGCACAGGACTAAAAAATGCACAATGCAGGTTATTGACTTATGGGCTCATCTAGTACGTGAAGCCAGCCAACTGTGGTTCTGTCATCCACTCATGGTTAAAACAAACCACAGCTTAGGGTAACATGCGAGCCTCAGACTGGTCAGCCATTTGTCCAGAATGGTATGAAGTTTCCTGCAGTGGGCAGGGGATTGGACTAGAATACCCTGGAGATCCCTGTGATTTTGATTCTATAATCCCACATTTAGCAGAATTCAGATGACAGGAGAAACTAACAGGCTTGGTCACTTTCACAGTCTAACATTCTATTTTCTATCTTTTCATATGGAAGCATCAGTTTCTCAGAATACCTCCTAACAGGCATCTTGATGTGGAACTGACTTTCCTTAATCAGGAACGTATGACTCTCTAACCCAGTGTTACTCAACCCTGGCTACTTTAAGATGTGTGGACTTCAACTCCCAGAATGGTTGGGGAATTCTGGGAGTTGAAGTCCACACAGCTTAAAGTGGCCAAAGCTGAGAAACACTGCTCTAACCTCAACAATACAAAGTACAAAGGGACATACTGAAGATGGAGGCCAGGCTAAGATTGCTAAAAAGATGCAACATTTCTCAAGTCCCTAGGTCAAAGGGGGCGAAAAAAATCAACCATGTTGTTTCAGATGGAGGATAAAAGGAAAGTAAATATCCTGAATTGAATGGAATAAAGGGCTTCCCTCTCTCCTGCAGGGAGAAGAAGTAGCTAGCCAATCAGGATTCCATTATGGATGGTACTTAAAGGGTGAATGAGTGATGGGGTGTGGAGTGAGAAAGGAAGGAACTAGTCAATATTCAGTTCTAGTGCCAACTGTGAAAACACAACTGAGCTCATAAGGAAGACGAGATCACACTAGAAATTCAACCCTCTTTGGGCTGACAGCCTATGGTCTCATCTTAGCTAGTGTTATTTTTTTTTTAACTCCCACTTCCAGGCTATTCTAAGCCAGACAAACTTTCAGCTGCCTCCACCAACTCTCTCTCTCCAGTGTTTTTCATTCTGTCTTTACATCACTCATCAACTTGCCTTTTTAGTCTGTAGTTCTGTAGAATTCACCCATTTGTTCCCAAATCCGTCAGTCTACTTGTACATAAGCCTCCTGTTCATATGATTGCTAAACAAGTGAACTGATTCACTTCCTGGCTGGCCAAACGGGGTCGAGCTGGGTTCGCTCTCTTAAAAAAATCTGCCTTGTTCCCCAAAGAATAGACAGACAAAAATGGCAAATCTTTTAGGGAACTGTTGGGTTCAAATGTCACTCTCAGATACAGTGGCCTACCCACAGCCAGCTGGTGCGTTAACAGTAATAACAGGCAGTCAAGAGTTCAAACCAAAGATGTTAAACTTGAAATTCAAAACCAATCCATAATCAAAGCCTTAAAAGGACTTTCAAAAACAGTCAGAGGTCTATGCTTGAGCTCCTGCCAGGAGGCTACAGAGAAGACTATCGTTAGTCACCACAAGGCAAGTCCATGACAAATTGGAGGTGAACCTCCTCAAAGATTTGCAGGGATCAGTTGGAGGTGGGGGAGAAGGAGAAAATCCTGCAGATGAAAATATGCTCATGAATAACCCAGATTCAAGCCATACAGGGCTTTAACAGTGATTACGGCCTTCTATGACAGAGGTGAAAACTAACTATGATTCCCAAGGGGACACTTGGGTCCTCCCAGAATGCGTTAATCCAAATAAAATCTGTACATATCATGCCAAAGTCCACCTTCCATTGTGACTGCTGACCACTTACAGTAAAGGGAGCATCTAAGGATGTAGTAACCCTGAGAGAAAAAAGAAGGTGATTAACACAGCAATAAAGCCAGGCTGTTGCGAAGCGGAGAAGTGAGTTTTTAAGGAAAGGAAATGATTCACAAGAATATATTCAGCTGATAGAGCTTCATAGACTTCATTCATGCTGAATTTTACTGCAAGGGACGACGGGCAGAAACCAAGTTTGGGGGTTAGAAATCAACACCCAACGTCAGCTTGAGAAGATTGTGGATACAGAGGGCTTGGATGAAAATACTGAAGCTGGTGGAGGGAAAGATCCAGATTGTAATCCATGAAGTCTCCCAGGAACCCCCCAGCAGCCTGCTAGATTCTTAGACCACCTCCCCCCTTGCTTGATAGAACAGATCGACACTGGGCCAGATCCCATTTTATAAAAATTAAAATTGCTCTCTGTCACACAGACAAGTGGAGGGATTTCCTTAAACATCGATGGAAGAGCAGAAGGGATCCTGCTTGGCTTATTAAGTGCACAAAGTAGCTGAAGGACTGGTTGGTCGTCTGTCTCTCTTTGATGCTAAGAGCTTCGCACAGAGATGTCTGCCTCAACTGAGCTTCTTGGAATGATCCTGCCTCCATGCAACGTTGCCTGGTTACCCGGGTATTCCAGGAAGGGCTGCTCTCTTTACTTGCCTCTTGGTCATGGGCGAAGTAAGGCACCCTTAGGCTCTGGACTTAACAGACTTGTAGGATCTCCACTTGCACGTTAGTACCAAAGACAAAGGGGTCCATTGCCCTCTTCCTGCTTGTTCTGGGGGATGCAGACACTCAAAAACCAAAGGAGGCACTTGGTCCTCAAAAACCCGTGTGGCCCTTGCTCTGGGATCAAGTGTTGTCAGAATAAACTGAACCGAGTTATTTATGAAGCAAGCTTTCACCAGATGCATCCTCAGGCCTATAGTCACCACTATTGTTGGCTGATCAGCAGCAGGATTTCAAGAGGAGCTTTTCCCCACCACCTGAGCCCTGTCCCTTTAATGGAGATGTTGGGGATTTTGAATCTGGGACCTCTGCAAAGCAACGGTGTGCCCTGTCTGACTATGACCCTGTCCTAAAGGCTTTGTTCTTTCCAAACACTCCCATAGCCATCACTTCTATCAATACAGGTAGTCCTCACTTAACAACCATTTGTTTAGTGACGGTTCGGGCTTACAACAGTGCTGGAAAAAACGACTTACGACTGGTCCTCACACTTATGACCATTGCAGCATCCCCACAGTCACATATCACGATTTGGGTGCTTGGCAACCAGTTCACATTTATGACCATCACAGCGTCCTGTGGTCATGTGATCGTCATTTTCTGCCCTGCTGGCTGGCTTCTGGCAAGCAAAATCAGTGGGGGACCATGTGATTTGCTTAACAACCACACGGTTCACTTAACACCCACAATGATTCACTTTACAACCACTGCAAAAAGGTCATAAAATTGGGTCAGATTTGCTTAATGACTGCTTCACTTAGCAACTGAAATTCCAGGCCCAATTGTGGTCATTAAGCAAGGACTACCTCTACAGCATGCTTTCCCTCTGCCCCATCTGGGAGAAGTCATGACGACTTCCAGGCCAAAGTTTCGCTCCTTGAGCCATGAATATCCTCCTCCTCCTCCTCTCATACATCTGATGGGACATTTAGGCCTTCCCATCTGTTTTAGCAATGTTCTCAGCCTCCACCTTGAGTAAGCACATGTAGGCAAGCTTCTATCCAATCCCTGGGGGAGACACATTAATCTGAACGCCGGGAGTCTGCAGAAGAAAACACACAGCTTCTGGGCAGATGTTGGGGAAGAAGAACACTTGCAGTTGATCTGGTAGGAAAGGCCACAGCTCTGACTGTTAAAACAGAACAGCGCGGACCAAACAGCTGCAGGAACGCAGAGCGAAAAGCATATTTCTCCAGATGTGACTTCAAGCTGCCTTTTTCATCACCACCTGCTGGATTTCTCTCCGTCTGCCTTCGCAAAAGCATTCGCCCACCTAGCTGGGTGGTTAGTACATCCCCAACCCATGTTTGTTCCGTAACCGATATCCTGGCGTCCTGGGTAGGGCAAGTAGGGTACAGTGATTGGAACACACAAAATGCAGTGTCAGAGTCACTAAGATTGTCCTAAAGGTCCTTGGGCCTCCAGGTCACATCCTGTCATCTAGTTGTTGAGCAGCTCCACAGGGTGAGAAGCACTGATGAAACAGGGTACAAAGGAATCGGGGCCACTCGGGAAAGCCAACGGTAGTCCTAAGAACGGTCTTTTGCCACACAGCCTGTAAGGAAGCTGAGCGCAATGTGAAGAAGGGAAATGAGAGAAAGGCAGCGGTGTTTCCAGGGAAGTCCAGAAGGACATGATGCTTGAGGTGGAAGGAAGAATTGCTGTTTTCCTCACTTGACTCTTCCAACTGCTTTCATTCAGAAGAGGTTGTTTAAAAAAATTACGGGATGGCCTTCGCAGCTGCCTGTGCAAAGCTACAGAGTAGAGATCCAATATACTCCAGAAGCAGAGGTATAACCTTAAATGCTCCAGACAACCGCTTGGGAGGGCAGGACCTTATGTTCATTTTGACCCATCACCACCCAAATGGGCTGCTTCATCCCGTCTAAGGAGGGGTGGTTCTAGAGGTTTCACTTCCCTTCCTCAGCAGCGATTCCACATACAAAATTTCAGCTAAGAATAGCAGCTAAGAAGAAATACAGGAAGTGGCCTTCTTCTAAATCAGGTCCCTGGTCCCTCAACCTCCATGTGGCTGACACTGATTAGCTGCAGTTCTCCAGGATTTGGGGCACAGGAATTTCCCCAGCTCTATTGGCGGTGCCAGAAATCAAACCTGGAACTTTTGTTATACACAGAAGGTTTTGGCACTGAGCTACAGGCTCTTTGCTTTCCTGTTTCCCAAAACCAATTGTGAACTGTCCAGCTCTGGACCAGCTAGAAGCTAGACAGCGTGAGAACTTTTCCTTTGCATGGAATTCAACAGCAGCTTTTGTAGCGTGTTCTCGAAAAATAAGGGGACCCCTTCTGAAACGACATGGATCTTGTGGGTGCATGTTCTCACCACCACCAACACTGCTGTTAATGGTGGTCTGTATTTCTGATCTTCACAATGGCCGCCTAGAGATCTAGCTGTGTGTTTGAGTTTATGGGTGTGGGTGTCCAAATACATGTTTGCTTCACTTCTTGTTTAAAAAATAGGAACAATAACAGCATGATCTTGAATACAGTGACACCAGGTGGCAGGGAGTGAAATGGTCACCCTATTATGACCAAGACTCACCCTTCTCTGATGGGGTGAACTTCATCCCCCAGAATTCCAAGTCAGCATGCCCAGAAATGCCAGGATGAGGAAGGACTACATGCTATGAAGTGATGGGCAGCTCAATGTTAAGGAAGGAGAGTGAGAAAACAGAGAGGTTGGCTTCACATATCATGGTTTGGCTTAGAGCATTCTGCAACCCAGCTATTATACTTTATTCAGTGAAAAATGGCTAAGTGAAACCATGGCTTAAACGGATATGTGAACCCAATCTTTGAGGTTTGCCAAACATGGTTTTGTGGCTTAGCACAGAAACAGATTAATTCCATCAGGGTCAAACTTCCAAGCTAAGCAGGACTGGGACCTGTTTTGGAATGGGCTTCATATGTTTTTTTTATTCTTCATTATGAAAAGGGTGTTTTAAGTGTCCACAAGGCTTAAGGAAGCTGTTTGCCCCTTAGAATCCCTCATGCTCAAAAGTTAAAAAGCAGAGATCTCATGCTGTGTCCCTCCACCTCCACAATTCTGAAGCCACAACAGGGATGCTGGTAAAGTTAATTACAGAAGCCAGCCTACCCCCAGAAACTTAAGCCATCACCATTTGGGGATGTCCGTGGCCCCAGTTTCCAGCACTCCAAAGTTCCTACCCATTCCTAAAATACAATATTCCCTTCCCTCCCAACACACAGGCATATTTCTAAAAAATGACAAATCTGGAATTACTAAATGCTTAAAATATTCTATTACTGCCCGTCTCTGTTCTGCATGTGGCAGCTGAGAGATCATGGTGCATCAGACTGTTCCAGCTGTTGTGGCCAATTCAAAGACCACCTTTATTTCTGGAAACCTTAGAAATGGTTACATTTTTGTAAGGATGAGGCTAAACCAGCTGCCTGACACAATGCAAAGTGGTTCAGGTCAAGAAAGTAAGGCAACCATGTTATCCCAAAATAAACCCACTAAAGTAAACCAGCAGCTGGATCAACTGGATTTAAGAGCTAATGTGGACAACAGTGCAATGAAGAATCTACAAACATGGAAAATTAAACAGGAATTGCCCTGAAGTTGTTGTTGGAAAGGACCCTGAATTCCTCTTGTGTTTTTAATATATCTCTGCTAGTGATTTAAATAAAGATTCAAACAAGTCTTTTAATCTTTAGTCTACCAGGTGGGATGCCACCAACATTTCAAACTGTAAAGAACTGCATGCAATATTCACCAATGTAATAATGCACACCAATGTAATAATGCATTGCTGTTTTAAAAAAGAAGAAGAAAACATAATTTTTTGAAAGTTCTGACGGAGCGAAAAGAATTGGGAGGGAAGCATAGGGTCAAATGTTTGTTACAGAGACAAAATATTATGGGGGGGGGGAGTTTTTATGCAATCCACATCTTGGCTGAAAGCTGATCTGGATATTCAACACCCATGCCTAGCATTAGGGTGAGGATACATCCAGCGTATAAATGCCTGGCACTTTCCAGACCAAATACTAAAGAACGAAGAAAAATCCCAAATCAAAAAGTGCCTAATGACCAGGGCAGAAACTAAATGAAAAGCTGTTAAAAATTAACATAATCAATATATTCTTCAAGTCGATAATACTTTCTTCCTCCTGGCTCACTTGCAATTACAAGCTGGTGACAAACCCAAGGTTTCTGGCTATCCCAGGCAGGGCAAGTATCACTGGCGGTTCATCTGTGAATCAGTACAACATCAAAAGCCATCCAAACCAATCCTGTCCAGCTATCTGTGATTGTCCTGTGATTTTAAGATGAAGTTATAAGGAAAGAAAATTTGGGTTTTATATGCTGGAGAATGTTTTAAACAGGTTGCTTGTATGTTTTGCCACTGGAAAACAAAATCATTGCACAACACTGGAAGAACAGGTCTAATGTGTAGCAGTGGGCAGTTGACACATGTCATTCCTTAACATACGCATTAGTGGGGTTTGGGGATGAAAAGGACCCATAAGAAATCAAGTTTTTGGACTTTCTTCATTTATGACCTAACTTTCCAAGCCTTTTTTCCCTTCCCTTTTCATTTTAATGTTATGTACATTATGAATACAGTCATATACATATCAATCCTTTTTTTAAATTTCTTCTGTTACATACAACAGAATGGTTCATTAATGAAAGAGATGTCATTAAAATTAAATTTTCTCCCCAGCTGGTCTTTCATGTCTTCACATTAACAAATTCTAATTTGGGACAGCTTTGGGAAGCTGTAGGAACTCCACCCAAAGGTTTGGTGGGAACAAGGAGCCATGAAATCTTGAACTAATGCCTGATGACATCAACCATCATGTAAAATAGAGCCAATGGATTCCATCATACCTTCTCTCGTTATCATCAAGGTGAGCAAACAGGACATTCTTGGAAATGGCCTTAGCTAAGGCTGTCATGGTCTTATAGTCCTTTGGAATAACCTGGAACAGAAAGAGGAGGAACCGAAGGGCAAGTTAGGAGTGAGTAGAACTCCAGATGATTTGTAAGAGATCAGCCAAGACTCCTGTTGTAGACATTGTAGGAGAACCATGTTAATCTATGGTAGCCAGAAATCAGGAATCTGGTAGCATCTTTTCAGACTAAGAAATTTTATTAAGAGTTTCATGAACTGCAGTTTACTTCATGGAGTGGCTAAACACAATTAGAGTAACTTAAGAAAAGCACAACAAAGCAACTCCATAATTCCAATCCCAAATTAAGCTTCTGAAAGCTTCCAGGTGTGGCTTTGTGAGAATTGTGGGAATTGTTAAATTGCTTAATCTAAAATAAAAACCAGTTGTGCCCCAAGTATCAAGAATCATTTAGAAAATGCTGAATTAACTTATCAATATTTCTTTATCTGGATTGAACTAATGGGGCAGGCCAGAAGCAAGACAGACTTATCTTGCAAGGAACATCTAATGGGAATATTTTGAAAAGGCTGAATAGCAAATAATTAAGCATCTGGCAGAACTTTATAAAATATTACTTCTTCAAATGCATCTTAAGCAGCAAGATACATTAATTATTGAACTTGGCTCCGAATGTTGGATGGTTGCCAGGTGGACTTCATTGAAACCCTGGGACAGGGGCCTATAGAATAGACTTGATATTGAAAATCAGGAGCGAACGTCACTGAGTCCATCCATGCAACCTTTTTGAGCATGATGGCCACCATTTGGACCTGACCAAGCTGGCTTGGGGCAGACATTCTGGAGAGAATCTGTCGGTGTGCTCTTCTGATAAAAACACAAATTGATAAAATCACAGCCCACCATTCAAAGGCCAGTGGCAGTCCTCAGTCTGTAAAAAAAGTTCTGCTTTCCTAGAAGCCTGTCTTTTGATGTGTGTGTGTGTGTCTTCAAGCCAGTTTTTGACTCCTGACGACTGCCTGGACAAGTCCCTGGCAAGATTTTTCAGAACTGGTTTGCCATTGCCTCCTTCCTAGGGCAGAGAGAAAAGGACTGGTTCAAGGTCGCCCAGCTGGCTTTGCACCCAACACAGGACTAGAACTCATAGTCTCCTGGTTTCTAGCCTGGTGCCTTCACCACTAACTACACCAGACTGGCTTTTGATGTATCTTAAAACACAAATTCATCATCATTTGTAGCAACCGTCCAAGCATAACAATATTACCTTCCGGACATAAGAAACTGCATCTTCTTCTGTGTAGACCTCAGCACTGACACCACCCCTTCGATGTCGCGCCTTGACCACCGGGTTGGGTGGTGGTGGAGAAACTTCATCATCATGAGAATCTGACTGTGAGCTGGATTTCTGCCAAGCCTGAATCTGTTTGCTTTCTTCCTGTGAAGAGGAAAGGAAGCCAGATATATTTTGTTATTGTTGCTTACTACTATTATAGCCATGAAATTCTACATTCTCCCTCTAGTCTTCATTCCCACCTTTTCTGAAACAAAGCCTTAGCCAAGTCAATATTTGCATGTTCCAGACTTGAGCTGGAACGGATGAGATTTTTTGAAAGACATTTCCATTGGGCAAAAATCCAATGATGGGGCTGTAAAAAGAAAAAAGCCACTGAATTCTTATGTAGTTAAGCTTCTACGGAGGAGGGCCCAGATTGGACTGACTGTGGGAGCCTCTTTGAAATGCAAACCCCCAAATCATTATGCATGTGCAAGCTAACAATGACTGTAAATTATTGCTTTTGGGGAGATTTGCAGGATCTTTGGGGGAGAGGGGTCCAACAAATACCAAGCCACTGGAGAACAATAGATGGGGAGATGTTTGCCCATCCATCCATCCATCCATCCCACCACTTGCCATTTTCCTTTTCACAGCAGCTTTCTGGTGGGGGACAGTCAACACTTCAGCACCAGACTGTGCTTCACAATGCACTGTTGTGCCGTGTGCTAGCCCCAAACCTCTTCCAAGTCTTTTGACTGCTCTCGTATTACATTGAGAAGATAATTTAGGCAATGTGTCTACTAAATAGAAGGGTGCGGAGGAGGAAACAGATCGGATATCAGTGGCTCGGATGGCAGACATGTGGCTAATTATCATCTTAATCAGCTGGTCGTATTGATTCAGGAAATGAGTTATGGTTTGCTCATCAGAGGTAACAAGAGGGGGAAAAAAGTGAAGTGCCTTAAGCTGTTCCTTAATTCAGTGGCACCTTCCCTAAATGTCCAAGAACAATCCATGTTCAAAGTACTTATACTTCTTAGCAACAATGTCTACGATCCTCTTGTGAAGAGAGCCAGTATTGGAAATGTACATTACAGGCCAGAGTAATTCTTCCCATGGAATATCTCAGATATGGGTAGATAATGCTAGACTCTTAGTCTAAACTCAGGCCATCCTTTTTCCAGATGTGATACCCCACAGTAAGCCTACAAAGATACCTAATAATGCTATGGAAGACCATTCAACATTTTCCCCTACTCATTCTTATTCAATTCACTGGCAGAGGATTAACTTCCAACAGTTATTCTTTTGGTGAAGTTTGGTGGTGTTCTTACCCTTAGGGAGAAGAGGGCCAAAATAAGTATGGGTGAATGACCTTGAGGGCAACATCAGCCTCCTTGGCTTCCCACTTTTCCATTTAATTCCAAGGAAAGACAAGAGGAGAGAATTCTTCCCACTGGACATTTTCATTTAACCATAAAGACAGGCTTCCTGATGGTAAGATCTGTAAATGGTGGAACTTCCTACAGAGTTTGTGGGCTCTCCATCTCAGGAGGCTTTTAGGAAGAGGCTGAACAGCCTCCTCTGAAGGATTGGTTTTCGAGGATTGTTGTTCAAGATAATCCTTGCGCTCCCTTCCAAGCCATCATTCTATGATTCTACAATTCTCTTCTGGGAAATATGGGCAGCCCAGAAGGATCCAGAGGGAAAGATGTGGCACAAAAAAACATCACGCCACGGATAGAACCTCCTCCCACAAGAAAGTCAGTTCACACTGCCCCGCATCCAGGGAAACACAAAAGACCTCCCCAAGCCCTCCAAAAATGAAGTAGAAAACTAGGATCCTCTTCCATAACAGAAGAAAACTTTTGAGAAACACGAAGGCAAATTTCAGCACGTTGTTATTACGGATCTACCAACGAAGGCATCACACACTCAAGCATGCACAGCTCTCCCTGGAAGCCCAGGGGTGTGACACAGCAGCATCACCTTTGGGGAAGAAATGGGGATAAGGAAAGGGCATACCTTTATGATGGCAGTTAAGGACTGCTGGCCCACAACATCGACCATGTTTTCAGAAACCACAGCAGAGCAGAGGGACAGAAATTCTCAGGGTTGCCTGTTTTTCTCTCAGGAGGGCCTTCCCCATCCCAAACTGTTCCTGCCAAATGCCAGCACACTTCCTCATCTTCAAAATCACCTCTTCTCCACCACCCCCGCCCCCCCCCCCCCAGCAAGAAAGGCAGCTCCGTCATCTGAAGGACGGGATATTTGGAATTCAGCTGGCTTGGGGCCATGACCAAGAAATGCAGCGGGTTTCACCAGCTCCCCGAAGCTGAGAAGCCACTTATCACAAGAAAAATCTCTCTGTTCTGCATAGGAGGCTCTCCAGGTGGAAAAACACTGCGGTGGGCGCGATGAGAGTTAGCATCCGTCTCTCTACGGCTTGGAAATATCTATGCCGTAAATACTTCGACCTCAAATTTTGAACTGTCCCTGCAGAGGACTCCTTTACACATCTGAGGACAGCTTGTAAAGGCTGCCACAGACTCTCCTCGTTTTTGCTAACACCCTCCCCACCCCACCCCGTTCAAGGATCAACTGATAATCAATTGGTTATTCAACATCCCCAACTCTACTGGTTTCCCACCCTCCTACCCCCCCACCCGCATTTGATTCAAAACACACTTGGCAGGATGCTTCCTCCGTAACAAGGATCATTGAGATTGGCAAGAGAATGCCAGACTTGAAAAGCTTTAAATAAAATATTCAAACCGAAAAATCAATGGCTCTTACAATGTGCCTGCTGAAATAGCAGAGGGCAGTCCTTCGGAATAAAAGGGAAATGTTCTAGAAGCTGTACCGGGATTAACCCTTATCTATGTCTTCAAAGAACTCCACCCCACTTCAAAAAGGAAATATTAAAAAGCAAGTTACCATAGAGTTTTCTTTTGTCCGTATCTTTAAAAGAACATCTCTACTACAAAACTCCCATGACAGCTGGTGCAAATAATAAACAGGCTAGCATTTCCATGCCTTGCTATTTTACTGCTAGGTATAAAAGCTCCGATCGGATGTTTGACGCCTGCAAGTCGCAAGTGTATACCAATATCCACAGCTAAGCTTGTAAAAAAGGCATATCCCATAGATCAGGGACTTTAACCCCCCTCTTTGCCAGCACAGATACACACACGCTCATCCTCACCCATAAATTCCTGTACCAAGTCTTGTAAAGGAGTAATAAATAAACGTTTTCCGAAAGCAGCCTTTTGAAATACCGCTTCTCAGACGTGGATTCCTGAAAATCTTTCCATTAAACTCCTGATCAAAGGAACATCACCCATCCTTCACACACACACACACACACACACACACACAGTGTTGCCATGACAGCACACAACTCTCTTATAATGGAATGACATCTGTAATTCACAAGTGCAGATATGATATGATTAGGGATGGACTGAGTCCCTTCCATTCTTTGAACATGCTTGGGCCAACCAAAATCCTATTAGCGTTGAGTGCCAAGACGGCCTTGCTTGAGATTCAGTGCAGATTCAGTCTGCAGGAATTCCTACAGCAGAGTCAACCATCTAACCATCTAATTAAACAAGGAAATAATGGGAATTTTTACAACACCAGAGACTGTAGAGACCAAACAGGGAAAGTGAGACATTAAATCATAGCCTGAGGGTCTGCAAAGCTTGGGGACTGGGCTCATATACTATGCTAAGCCCCTGCTAGTTTGTTTGGTCATTGGTTTATGATTAAAATTATGATTTAAAATTAAAATTTATGATTGGTTTATGATGCTCCTTGCTCATAATGACCATGGTTTGTTCAAGCGACCAACATTAGCTGGAGTCACACAACACACAGCCGTCAAGCTTAGACAGTAGAATGTTTGGACTCACACAGGTCCTGAAGAATCAAACCACATGATCCTTAGACAATGGGAGGACCCAGCTCATATATTTTAGCAACTATTCCATTCCCAATTTACTTTTCCCTGTGATTAATTTACCCAAAGTTTACTCCATTTCCTGGGTGTATGGGACACACTGAACTAATCTCACCAGCTATGTTAAAATGGAGCTGCATAGTAGGCAGGAGGATCTAGCTTGCTTTTATGGGGGGTTTTTTCGCCACACAGATTGTCTACTAGAAGACTTTATCTCCCAATCTGCCAGATTACAAGCCCCGTCCTACTTGACCAGTGGCTGCAAATAAAAGGAGAAATAGTCCAGACTAAGAGGGTGGGGGAATCACATTGCAGACATCTGGCTTGCAAAATTCAAAATTAAATTTGCAACCATCAACCAGTATTGCTTCTTCCATCATTTTTGTGGTTCCAGGAAACTAACATTTTCTCCTTCCTCCTTACCTCTGCTGACTTTCTTTATCCTCCTCTGAGAAACTTCACTGTGCAAACTCTAGAAATCAACATTAACACTATGGATTTTTCCCCCTCTGCATCAGTCCTGGAAGAACTTCAAAAGGGAATGCTAGCTATTAAATACCACCTTTGTCTCCCCCCAGCCCCCCACCCCTCAAGATAGGCTTTAGCAATTGCAACACACCAAACCAATTCCCAAGAAACATTCCCAGTTTTTTTTTTTCCCAGTGGACTGAATCAGCAAGTGCTTGCCCCTTTGGGGTACCACTTAAGGGAGGAAACTTGGGCATCTATCAGGTGGAGGCAAGGGGCAAGTGAGGTCATGCACATCACGGCATCATCGTGCAAATTCTGTCCTTTGCTCAATGGCATCACGGCGTGCATGGCATCCTTGTGGCTTCTACCTCTTGGCCTGCAGTTTTTGATCCTTCTTGCTCATAAGCCAGGCTGTAATTTAGGAGGTGAGTCAACTGCAGGGCAAAACAAGTCTTTAAGTGTATTTATCAATACACAGGCAATATGTGATTTTCCAACTAGGGTGAGATGGGCCACGAACAAACCCCTCTGTTTTTACTTCCCACTGCTGCACCACACTTACATGCTTTCTTGTGTCCTGCACTGTAGGACAACTTGCCAGTCCTTTGACCTTCATGGAACCTGTCAGCGATGAACCTGGGAGGGCACTTGTTGGTCCTTTGATATGCATAGAACCCATCAGCGACTTGCCTCCTCTGATGTTCATGGAACCCATCACTGACTTTCCTGCATAGCTGCTGGCTGGCCCTCGGATGTTCATGGAGCCCATGACTGTGTTTCCTGGGTCATCAGAGGCTGCTCCACTGACCTGCATGGAACCCTCAACCATATTCTCACTGTCTTCACTCGGCTTGGCAGTTACCCCCCTGGACTTAGTTTTCAACATCCTTCCTTCTTTTTCATGCTGGTGCGTGGAGTTTCAAGACTTGACATTCCCAGGAACAAATACGCACACAGACACAACACATGCATACAGTGCAACAAAGAGAGACAAAGAGGAATAAAAGGAGGAGGAGAAGAAGAGAGAGGAATCTCAAAACATACATCTTGGGTACCAGAGTTGGCTTTCTGCAATGCTAGGCTGGCATCTCGCTTGGAAAAAAAGAGCTAAACCTTGAACAACAAACCCAGATGGAGGGGCTGTATGGTTTGCTTGCCCCACCCCCCAGGGCAGGCTAAGGGCAGCCTGTAACTCATCTGCATCTCAACAAGAGATGCTGTAGTACAGCCCTTCCTTTTCACTCTAATCCAGGACTCCCCAATGTGATGCCCTTCAAGATGCGTTGGACTTCAACCCTAGTCAGCCTGGATGGGCAGAGGATTTAGAAAGTCTTTCCTGGTGAAAGAAAGGTCCAGCCAATAGTGCCACTAACCCTGTCTTACTGGGTTAAGAGACCCATAAGAGAGCTCTCCAAGGACCTAGGGCTTCTTCTCCCCTACTCTCCCTGGAGGATTTCAAGAAGATTTGGGTCCCTCCAAACCAAGAGAACCCAAGAAAGAATCTGGGGCTGACCAAGAAGACTTCACCAGAGGAAGCTGTAATCTTCAGGAACTGTTCTTCTAGATGCAAAGATCTTCTCTCTGACACAGAGGAAGGATCCAAACCAACCCTCCATGTTAGGAAGCACCAGCAGCAGCAGGTGCAACCTCAGTGGCCTTTCAGTATAGGTGGGCCTGTCTAAGGGATCAGAAGCAAAGGTTTTCTTGGGAATAGGAGGCTGACTCTACTGTAGAGTAATATCTGTCCTTGGGAGCCGGGTTTACAGGAACATAGATTAACTGCAGCCGACTTTTGGATGGGGCTCTGAGAGTTCAGCAGATAAAACTCCTCCAGGTGAAGTTGGTTGCTCAGTCAGCATCAGAAGCTAGCAGTGAGTACCTTGATCTCTGAGTTTTCCCTGGATTCCTTTTACAACTTACTTCCTTGATGTTTCCTTATCTCAACAGGCTCCTGAACTCTGACCTTGGTTTTGCTGAGAACTAGCTGTACTGTCTTGACACAGATTTGAACCCTAAATTCCAGGCTCTGATTGTCAGATGGATGAGAGTCTTCACAAAAGAGAAGCCTTCTGGGTTGAGGTTGATGAAGATTCTCAGTCACCCAGGTGGAATTGTCTGTAGGTTGAGTCATGGCAGCTGGATTTCTTTCTTTTTGGTAGAAATGTTTCACTGCTTGTCCAAGCAGCTTCTTCAGTCAGAAGTCCCTGAAGAAGCTGCTTGGACAAGCAGCAAAACGTTTCTACCAAAAAGAAAGAAATCCAGCTGCCATGACTCAACCTACAGACTTCTGGGTTGAGGTACTGCTACTCCTCACCCATTGCCTAATCTCTTTCTAATAGTTCCACTTTCTTTCCTACAACCTTTTCACCTGCCAGCCAGAAGGCTTTGTACAGTCCTCAGCTGTAAGAATGCACAGCCTGTAGGGACAGGACCTCTGCACATTTCCCCCCCAATCGACTGGTTGGTAGAAAACGTGTTGGTGCTACCAAGCAGCCTGATTCTTGCTGGCAAAGCTGATCAGCTCAAAGGCTGATTTGCAGAGTCGCTCAGAGGAAGAGGGCAAAAGGGTGTGTAAGCATGGTGCATTACAAAGGTGCCCACGTGAAAGGGGACACTTGAACCCCATCCTATATGGCAGAGGAGAGGGGAGGTACTCCTGTCGGTTTCATTCATCCCTGCCTAACGGAACCCAACCACTTCTTGGTTTGTCCAATCCTCAGTTACCATAACACCCTGGACTCTTGAGTACAGTTCTTTTTGTGATGTTTCAGGCAGATGTTCTTGCCTTATGAGGTCACGCAGTCCAAGACATCCGCCCACAAACCTCCACAGAGTCCTAATGGAGCCAGATGGGCCTGGAGCTTGATTGGTTGAAGGTGTCCTATATGAACATTCAGCTCACAATCAGCTCACTGCTTGTCTCACAATCCATAAACCAATTAGATTCCTCAATGGCAGGGTTTCTCAACCTCAGCAACTTTAAGATATGTGGACTTCAACTCCCAGAATTCCCCAGCCAGCCTTGCGTATGCACAATTTAACCATTTAAATTGTTGCGTATGCACCATTGAACCTCATTCACTCAATCCACTTCTTTAGCAGGGGGCCACCCTGAATTGTACAGGTGTAAAGACAACTTCACCAGTTGTCTTAGATGGAGAAAGAACAGTAAGATTCCCTCTGCAGTTGCTGCTTTGAAAAAAATAATAGTGATCACATATCAGGATATGCATCAAGAACCACGTCAATCACATACTATAATTTCCAAACCTCAAAAGCTAAACAAACCAATCAGATTTTTTTTCTTTGTTAGAGTGATATCTCACTGTTGCTCCAACAGCTCAGGGTGACATTTTTAACACTACTTCCTCCGTTGTTTATTTATTATTACCCACAATAATTGTTGGAATTACCAGGGGGTCAACTCAGCATTGTCTCATAAGCATAAAAGGGGGGGGGGGCGTTCTGTAGTAAACGCATCTCTATTGTGCTTGTGGGATGTCACATGGGTCACCTGATTTCCACTTCCTCTTCCACCATGGGTTTGGGGATTAACGATCGCCATTACCTGGTGGGGATAGGCCTGCTCCGGAATGAAGATCAGTAGAAAGCAAGACCACATTGCAGTGCCCGAAAAGCCAAAATTAAGATGTTATAGTGGCACCTGACCATAACTGGTGGCCATGGTTGAATGTGTTTTGGGTTTAGCATTCTGAGGATAGTAGAGTAGTTGAGCACATGACATTTTAAGCATTCCAGTACATGTTCTCCACCTACTGAGGGATCTTTACATGTTCTCTACCTACTGAGGGATCTATTCATGTTCTCCACCTACTGAAGGATCTATACATGTTCTCTACCTACTGAAGGATCTATTCATGTTCTCCACCTACTGAGGGATCTATACATGTTCTCTACCTACTGAGGGATCTATTCATGTTCTCCACCTACTGAGGGATCTATTCATGTTCTCTACCTACTGAGGGATCTATACATGTTCTCCACCTACTGAAGGATCTATTCATGTTCTCTACCTACTGAGGGATCTATTAATGTTCTCTATCTACTGAGGGATCTATACATGTTCTCCACCTACTGAAGGATCTATACATGTTCTCCACCTACTGAGGGATCTTTACATGTTCTCTACCTACTGAAGGATCTATTCATGTTCTCTACCTACTGAGGGATCTATTCATGTTCTCTACCTACTGAGGGATCTATTCATGTTCTCCACCTACTGAGGGATCTATACATGTTCTCCACCTACTGAGGGATCTATACATGTTCTCCACCTACTGAGGGATCTATTCATGTTCTCTACCTACTGAGGGATCTATTCATGTTCTCTACCTACTGAGGGATCTATACATGTTCTCCACCTACTGAAGGATCTATTCATGTTCTCTACCTACTGAGGGATCTATTCATGTTCTCCACCTACTGAAGGATCTATACATGTTCTCCACCTACTGAGGGATCTTTACATGTTCTCTACCTACTGAAGGATCTATTCATGTTCTCTATCTACTGAGGGATCTATTCATGTTCTCTACCTACTGAGGGATCTATTCATGTTCTCCACCTACTGAGGGATCTATACATGTTCTCCACCTACTGAGGGATCTATACATGTTCTCCACCTACTGAAGGATCTATACATGTTCTCCACCTACTGAGGGATCTTTACATGTTCTCTACCTACTGAAGGATCTATTCATGTTCTCTATCTACTGAGGGATCTATTCATGTTCTCTACCTACTGAGGGATCTATTCATGTTCTCCACCTACTGAGGGATCTATTCATGTTCTCCACCTACTGAGGGATCTATTCATGTTCTCCACCTACTGAGGGATCTATTCATGTTCTCCACCTACTGAGGGATCTATTCATGTTCTCTACCTACTGAGGGATCTATTCATGTTCTCCACCTACTGAGGGATCTATTCATGTTCTCCACCTACTGAAGGATCTATACATGTTCTCCACCTACTGAGGGATCTTTACATGTTCTCTACCTACTGAAGGATCTATTCATGTTCTCTACCTACTGAGGGATCTATTCATGTTCTCTACCTACTGAGGGATCTATTCATGTTCTCCACCTACTGAGGGATCTATACATGTTCTCCACCTACTGAGGGATCTATACATGTTCTCCACCTACTGAGGGATCTATTCATGTTCTCTACCTACTGAGGGATCTATTCATGTTCTCTACCTACTGAGGGATCTATACATGTTCTCCACCTACTGAAGGATCTATTCATGTTCTCTACCTACTGAGGGATCTATTCATGTTCTCCATCTACTGAAGGATCTATACATGTTCTCCACCTACTGAGGGATCTTTACATGTTCTCTACCTACTGAAGGATCTATTCATGTTCTCTATCTACTGAGGGATCTATTCATGTTCTCTACCTACTGAGGGATCTATTCATGTTCTCCACCTACTGAGGGATCTATATATGTTCTCCACCTACTGAGGGATCTATACATGTTCTCCACCTACTGAAGGATCTATACATGTTCTCCACCTACTGAGGGATCTTTACATGTTCTCTACCTACTGAAGGATCTATTCATGTTCTCTATCTACTGAGGGATCTATTCATGTTCTCTACCTACTGAGGGATCTATTCATGTTCTCCACCTACTGAGGGATCTATTCATGTTCTCTACCTACTGAGGGATCTATTCATGTTCTCCACCTACTGAGGGATCTATTCATGTTCTCTACCTACTGAGGGATCTATTCATGTTCTCCACCTACTGAGGGATCTATTCATGTTCTCCACCTACTGAGGGATCTATTCATGTTCTCCACCTACTGAGGGATCTATACATGTTCTCTACCTACTGAGGGATCTATTCATGTTCTCCACCTACTGAGGGATCTATTCATGTTCTCCACCTACTGAAGGATCTATACATGTTCTCCACCTACTGAGGGATCTTTACATGTTCTCTACCTACTGAAGGATCTATTCATGTTCTCTATCTACTGAGGGATCTATTCATGTTCTCTACCTACTGAGGGATCTATTCATGTTCTCCACCTACTGAGGGATCTATTCATGTTCTCCACCTACTGAGGGATCTATTCATGTTCTCCACCTACTGAGGGATCTATTCATGTTCTCCACCTACTGAGGGATCTATTCATGTTCTCTACCTACTGAGGGATCTATTCATGTTCTCCACCTACTGAGGGATCTATTCATGTTCTCCACCTACTGAGGGATCTATTCATGTTCTCTACCTACTGAGGGATCTATACATGTTCTCTACCTACTGAGGGATCTATTCATGTTCTCCACCTACTGAGGGATCTATTCATGTTCTCCACCTACTGAGGGATCTTTACATGTTCTCCACCTACTGAGGGATCTATACATGTTCTCCACCTACTGAGGGATCTATTCATGTTCTCCACCTACTGAGGGATCTATTCATGTTCTCCACCTACTGAGGGATCTATTCATGTTCTCCACCTACTGAGGGATCTATACATGTTCTCTACCTACTGAGGGATCTATTCATGTTCTCTACCTACTGAGGGATCTATACATGTTCTCTACCTACTGAGGGATCTATTCATGTTCTCCACCTACTGAGGGATCTATTCATGTTCTCCACCTACTGAGGGATCTATACATGTTCTCCACCTACTGAGGGATCTATACATGTTCTCCACCTACTGAAGGATCTATACATGTTCTCCACCTACTGAGGGATCTATTCATGTTCTTTACCTACTGAGGGATCTATTCATGTTCTCCACCTACTGAGGGATCTATTCATGTTCTCCACCTACTGAGGGATCTATTCATGTTCTCTACCTACTGAGGGATCTATTCATGTTCTCCACCTACTGAGGGATCTATTCATGTTCTCCACCTACTGAGGGATCTATTCATGTTCTCTACCTACTGAGGGATCTATTCATGTTCTCCACCTACTGAGGGATCTATTCATGTTCTCTACCTACTGAGGGATCTATTCATGTTCTCCACCTACTGAGGGATCTATACATGTTCTCCACCTACTGAGGGATCTATTCATGTTCTCTACCTACTGAGGGATCTATTCATGTTCTCCACCTACTGAGGGATCTATTCATGTTCTCCACCTACTGAGGGATCTATACATGTTCTCCACCTACTGAGGGATCTATTCATGTTCTCTACCTACTGAGGGATCTATTCATGTTCTCCACCTACTGAGGGATCTATTCATGTTCTCTACCTACTGAGGGATCTATTCATGTTCTCCACCTACTGAGGGATCTATACATGTTCTCCACCTACTGAGGGATCTATTCATGTTCTCTACCTACTGAGGGATCTATTCATGTTCTCCACCTACTGAGGGATCTATTCATGTTCTCCACCTACTGAGGGATCTATACATGTTCTCCACCTACTGAGGGATCTATACATGTTCTCCACCTACTGAAGGATCTATTCATGTTCTCTATCTACTGAGGGATCTATTCATGTTCTTTACCTACTGAGGGATCTATTCATGTTCTCCACCTACTGAGGGATCTATTCATGTTCTCCACCTACTGAGGGATCTATTCATGTTCTCTACCTACTGAGGGATCTATTCATGTTCTCCACCTACTGAGGGATCTATTCATGTTCTCCACCTACTGAGGGATCTATTCATGTTCTCCACCTACTGAGGGATCTATACATGTTCTCTACCTACTGAGGGATCTATTCATGTTCTCCACCTACTGAGGGATCTATTCATGTTCTCCACCTACTGAGGGATCTATTCATGTTCTCCACCTACTGAGGGATCTATTCATGTTCTCCACCTACTGAGGGATCTATTCATGTTCTCCACCTACTGAGGGATCTATTCATGTTCTCCACCTACTGAGGGATCTATACATGTTCTCTACCTACTGAGGGATCTATTCATGTTCTCTACCTACTGAGGGATCTATACATGTTCTCTACCTACTGAGGGATCTATTCATGTTCTCCACCTACTGAGGGATCTATTCATGTTCTCCACCTACTGAGGGATCTATACATGTTCTCCACCTACTGAGGGATCTATACATGTTCTCCACCTACTGAAGGATCTATACATGTTCTCCACCTACTGAGGGATCTATTCATGTTCTTTACCTACTGAGGGATCTATTCATGTTCTCCACCTACTGAGGGATCTATTCATGTTCTCCACCTACTGAGGGATCTATTCATGTTCTCCACCTACTGAGGGATCTATTCATGTTCTCTACCTACTGAGGGATCTATTCATGTTCTCCACCTACTGAGGGATCTATTCATGTTCTCTACCTACTGAGGGATCTATTCATGTTCTCCACCTACTGAGGGATCTATTCATGTTCTCTACCTACTGAGGGATCTATTCATGTTCTCCACCTACTGAGGGATCTATTCATGTTCTCTACCTACTGAGGGATCTATTCATGTTCTCCACCTACTGAGGGATCTATTCATGTTCTCCACCTACTGAGGGATCTATTCATGTTCTCCACCTACTGAGGGATCTATACATGTTCTCTACCTACTGAGGGATCTATTCATGTTCTCCACCTACTGAGGGATCTATTCATGTTCTCTACCTACTGAGGGATCTATTCATGTTCTCCACCTACTGAGGGATCTATTCATGTTCTCCACCTACTGAGGGATCTATTCATGTTCTCTACCTACTGAGGGATCTATTCATGTTCTCCACCTACTGAGGGATCTATTCATGTTCTCTACCTACTGAGGGATCTATTCATGTTCTCCACCTACTGAGGGATCTATACATGTTCTCCACCTACTGAGGGATCTATTCATGTTCTCCACCTACTGAGGGATCTATACATGTTCTCCACCTACTGAGGGATCTATACATGTTCTCCACCTACTGAAGGATCTATTCATGTTCTCTATCTACTGAGGGATCTATTCATGTTCTTTACCTACTGAGGGATCTATTCATGTTCTCCACCTACTGAGGGATCTATACATGTTCTCCACCTACTGAGGGATCTATTCATGTTCTCCACCTACTGAGGGATCTATTCATGTTCTCCACCTACTGAGGGATCTATTCATGTTCTCTACCTACTGAGGGATCTATTCATGTTCTCTACCTACTGAGGGATCTATTCATGTTCTCCACCTACTGAGGGATCTATACATGTTCTCCACCTACTGAGGGATCTATTCATGTTCTCCACCTACTGAGGGATCTATTCATGTTCTCTACCTACTGAGGGATCTATACATGTTCTCTACCTACTGAGGGATCTATTCATGTTCTCCACCTACTGAGGGATCTATTCATGTTCTCCACCTACTGAGGGATCTTTACATGTTCTCCACCTACTGAGGGATCTATACATGTTCTCCACCTACTGAGGGATCTATTCATGTTCTCCACCTACTGAGGGATCTATTCATGTTCTCCACCTACTGAGGGATCTATTCATGTTCTCCACCTACTGAGGGATCTATTCATGTTCTCCACCTACTGAGGGATCTATTCATGTTCTCCACCTACTGAGGGATCTATACATGTTCTCTACCTACTGAGGGATCTATTCATGTTCTCTACCTACTGAGGGATCTATACATGTTCTCTACCTACTGAGGGATCTATTCATGTTCTCCACCTACTGAGGGATCTATTCATGTTCTCCACCTACTGAGGGATCTATACATGTTCTCCACCTACTGAGGGATCTATACATGTTCTCCACCTACTGAAGGATCTATACATGTTCTCCACCTACTGAGGGATCTATTCATGTTCTTTACCTACTGAGGGATCTATTCATGTTCTCCACCTACTGAGGGATCTATTCATGTTCTCCACCTACTGAGGGATCTATTCATGTTCTCCACCTACTGAGGGATCTATTCATGTTCTCCACCTACTGAGGGATCTATTCATGTTCTCCACCTACTGAGGGATCTATTCATGTTCTCTACCTACTGAGGGATCTATTCATGTTCTCCACCTACTGAGGGATCTATTCATGTTCTCCACCTACTGAGGGATCTATTCATGTTCTCCACCTACTGAGGGATCTATACATGTTCTCCACCTACTGAGGGATCTATTCATGTTCTCTACCTACTGAGGGATCTATTCATGTTCTCCACCTACTGAGGGATCTATTCATGTTCTCCACCTACTGAGGGATCTATACATGTTCTCCACCTACTGAGGGATCTATACATGTTCTCCACCTACTGAAGGATCTATTCATGTTCTCTATCTACTGAGGGATCTATTCATGTTCTTTACCTACTGAGGGATCTATTCATGTTCTCCACCTACTGAGGGATCTATTCATGTTCTCCACCTACTGAGGGATCTATTCATGTTCTCTACCTACTGAGGGATCTATTCATGTTCTCCACCTACTGAGGGATCTATTCATGTTCTCCACCTACTGAGGGATCTATTCATGTTCTCCACCTACTGAGGGATCTATTCATGTTCTCTACCTACTGAGGGATCTATTCATGTTCTCCACCTACTGAGGGATCTATTCATGTTCTCCACCTACTGAGGGATCTATTCATGTTCTCTACCTACTGAGGGATCTATTCATGTTCTCCACCTACTGAGGGATCTATTCATGTTCTCCACCTACTGAGGGATCTATTCATGTTCTCTACCTACTGAGGGATCTATTCATGTTCTCCACCTACTGAGGGATCTATTCATGTTCTCTACCTACTGAGGGATCTATTCATGTTCTCCACCTACTGAGGGATCTATTCATGTTCTCCACCTACTGAGGGATCTATTCATGTTCTCTACCTACTGAGGGATCTATTCATGTTCTCCACCTACTGAGGGATCTATTCATGTTCTCTACCTACTGAGGGATCTATTCATGTTCTCTACCTACTGAGGGATCTATTCATGTTCTCCACCTACTGAGGGATCTATTCATGTTCTCCACCTACTGAGGGATCTATTCATGTTCTCCACCTACTGAGGGATCTATTCATGTTCTCCACCTACTGAGGGATCTATTCATGTTCTCTACCTACTGAGGGATCTATTCATGTTCTCCACCTACTGAGGGATCTATTCATGTTCTCCACCTACTGAGGGATCTATTCATGTTCTCTACCTACTGAGGGATCTATTCATGTTCTCCACCTACTGAGGGATCTATTCATGTTCTCTACCTACTGAGGGATCTATTCATGTTCTCCACCTACTGAGGGATCTATTCATGTTCTCCACCTACTGAGGGATCTATTCATGTTCTCTACCTACTGAGGGATCTATTCATGTTCTCCACCTACTGAGGGATCTATTCATGTTCTCCACCTACTGAGGGATCTATTCATGTTCTCCACCTACTGAGGGATCTATTCATGTTCTCCACCTACTGAGGGATCTATTCATGTTCTCCACCTACTGAGGGATCTATTCATGTTCTCTACCTACTGAGGGATCTATTCATGTTCTCTACCTACTGAGGGATCTATTCATGTTCTCCACCTACTGAGGGATCTATTCATGTTCTCTACCTACTGAGGGATCTATTCATGTTCTCCACCTACTGAGGGATCTATTCATGTTCTCCACCTACTGAGGGATCTATTCATGTTCTCCACCTACTGAGGGATCTATACAACTGACAAACAATGGAAACAATGTTGACGCAGTCACTGTTTATCTCTCTCTCTCTCTACTATTAAACTCTCGTGCTTGTTTTCTTTTTTTAGTTGCTACTGAACCTTTTTTTCAGAAGAGACTCAAAACTAAAGCCAGAAGGAAAGTGTGTCTGTGCATGTGTATGCATGTGTGTGGATATAAATACACATATATTCGTTTTGCTGATCTAAGCAGATTTCTGATTAGAAAGCTATCCCAACATTAGGAAATTAAGCTGTTTTCCCATGGACTGAAGTTACTCCTACCTTGGGCATTTCTTCAAAGGCTCTTTTGGAAATACAACACACAGTGTAGACTGTTATTAATATGCGTTATTTACAAAAGACTTGCCCATTGGCACGGCATAGGTTATATTTAGCTAACCAGAGATTGACGAAAGAGGGATACTGTAGTTCAAACTCTGCTCTCAATATTCATGCCCCAGAGCAGTGTTTCTCAACCTTGGCCACTTTAAGACTTGTGGACTTCAACTCCCAGAATTCTGGGAGTTGAAGTCCACACATCTTAAAGTGGCCAAAGTTGAGAAACACTGCCCCAGAGTCTTTGCTCTGTAATATAGGATGGGCCTCCAAATATTGGTACTTCATCTGCTTTAACAACCTGATCATTAGCCAACTATCAGGAACTTCTCCTGCCCCTTGTTCTTTCCAAGTTTAGAACAGTCTTTAAAGACCAAGGACCAGAAGAAATATCTGGAACTGGCAACTGGCCACCAAGGAGTTGTAAGTGGTCCCCAAGCACTTCTGGAGTGGGGGGAGGGGGCAAACAGCCTAATTTTTGCATGGGGTGCTTGTCACATCCCGTTTGGAGATGCCAACAGGTACCTTTATTTTCTCCTTAAGGAAAGGACCCCATCTCAGTGACATTTTGCATTTTGAAGGTGCTAGGTTTAATCCCTGACACCTCCAGAGAGAGTTAGAAAGACCTCCTACTTGAAACATTGGACAGCTGCTGCCAGTCAGTGTCAGCAATAGAGGTGATATGGCCTGCTTCAATACAGTACGAGGTCTGTTGCCTATAGAAATCTCATGTTCAACCTTTGGCATCTCCCACTAGGAAAAATTGTTGTCAGGAGAGCTTGAAAGCATCTGCCAGCCAGTACTGGTAATACTGAGTTAAATAGCCAAGGTATAAAATAGTCTCCGCTTTCCTTATAGAAGGATCCTAGTTTGAACTGTAGCATTTCAGGTGCTGCCAGTCAGCGTCTGCAACAGAAGCTAAATGGACTAGATCAGATTCAGTAGAGGGCAAATTCCTGTTTACTGTTTACCTAATGAAGGATCCTAGCTTGATCCTTGACATGCTTGTGAGGCTGAAAAAAATCCTTGCTGAAATCATGGGAGCAGCTGCCAGTCAGTGTTGGTGACAGAGATTAGATAAGCAAAGGAGAACAATTCCATTCTGCCTACAGAAGGTCCCTAGTTCAAATCTTGGCATCTCCGGTTACGGCTGGAACAGGTCCTGCCTAGAAAGCAGCCTCCTTGGGCCAGCTGAGTTAGAATCTGACTCAATATGAAGCAGCTTCTAAATGTCAGAAAAGTTTTACTCTTCTTTTTTTTAAAAAAGCAGCCCATTGACCCCCTGCCCATGCTTGAGAGCCACTCACCTTTTCCAGCTTTTCAAAATGTTCCCGCAAGAACTTCATCGGCCGATCGGGTTTAGCAATGCAGAGGTTCACGATGCACTCCTTCAGGATTTGCTGGATGTTGTGTTTCTGAACGTAGATCTCACATCCCTTTAAGCTCTCGTCTTCTTCTCCATTGCAGGAGGAGGAAGCGGCCGCCATCTTTGTAAGGGTCAACTGACGACAACCCTGGATGAGGAGGTGGTGGGACTTGAGAGGAGGAACGACATCCATCTCCAAATTCTTCATGGAGACGGAGCCTTTTCCTCCGACCAAACAGCCACCCACGTTCAGCCCTCTGAAATCATCTGGAGCATATAGGGCGTGATATCATTCAAACCTCTTGAGCACCAAGGTGGTCACATTGCAAAGGCCCCATGGGTTACAAGCCATGAGCTCTTTATCAGAGATTTACTGAAAATGCAGCCTCTATTTATCCAAGCCAGTCCTACTTGTGCAGCCTGGAACCCAAAACCCACAGCTTTTGCAGGCTCGTGAGAGACAGGCTTGCCATTCAAAATTGGGGAATATAAGAATATTGGGACTTTGGCTCATAGAAATTGGATTTTTTCCCCCCTTTGTGGCCTCAAAATCTACCATATTGTTCAAATGGCTGCACCGTTGTCAAATTCTAAACAGTTTATAAATATCCCCCAGCATAAGTGGTGGGCAGACCCAAAACCCCCAGACCTTTCTGTATAGTCCTGGATGTTGTCAACTCCTGAGAAAGCATGGTTACTTCAGTAATAAACTCACATGAGAGAAAGACACATCTTTTTCACTGAAACCAACAAGCTGAATTTCTCACATTTGTTTACACAAATGATGTCTACCCTTCTGGGTGTTTTGGATGCCAAGCTCATCCGAAAGAAAGGTTCTGTGACATTCCCTGGAATGTGCAAGGGAGGAAAAGCAGATTCTCTAACATCATTCATTCATGGATTTGGAGTCCGATATTCAAAACACTTTCGCCTCCCCCCACCAGGTACCCCTCTGGTGGGCTAAAATTAGCCATCTTTGGAAGACGATCTACAAGGCTTCTAAAAGCCAAATGCATCCTCCCCACTCAGAAACTACCCGGTGCCTTCAACAGAATCTTAGTGGGCAGGATCGGAATTAAATTTTGGATCCAATCCGATCCAGAGTATTCTACTGTCTTCAAAGAGGGCAGAGTAGGGAGATCCCTACTTCCCTTTTTTGCAAAAACAGAAGGAAAAAAAACCCCTTTTTCTCATCATCCCAAGCCACAGCTATGGCATTAGGAAGAGCAACCCAGGACTGTCAACCCTGATTATTTTTTTTAAATGCTGGGGCAAGGAAGCTCCCCCCCACCCCCCCGCAGCATGCTTGCCTCTCTCCCTTGTTAACTGGATGGAGGGGGAGAAGAATCTTCAGCCTCCCCCCCCCCCACCTTTCGTTCTTTGCCTCCATCAGCAACAGCTCTTTTGTGCAGAATTAAATCTCAGCCATTGTTGCTGGGGAAACAAGGGAAGAAGGATGGATGGAAAGAGAGAATGCAAATATATGCAAGAGAGAAGGGTTTTTTTGGTGGGGGGAGTAAGGGCAGGCTTGGATGGGCAAGGAGTATATAAATACCTGGTATCTGGCTCAGACAGCAGTTTCTTCCAGCTCCCCGTTATTCGCAGTAGAAATCTCTTCCAGCTGCTAGGTAGCTTTGGGGGGGGGATTTCCCCCTCCCCCCAATGTTCCGGATGTGTTCTCGGGAAAATCCCCAGCAAAAAAGACAATGGAGTCAGGCAGTCACCCCCGTCCTTAGATGATCTCACTGCCTATCTTCCCCCCTCCCCCTCCCCCTCCGAATGTACACCCCCCACCCTTGCACACAAAGCGTTAAAAGTCTCTGGCTCAAACCACCATTCCCTGCGCAGGAAGTTGTCTGTCACACCAAGCTCAGCCTCTTTTTCCTGCAGGGAGAAAACAACCAGGCTGGAAAGGAACCAGCATTCAGTTGGAGGCTGCCAGGCTGGGGATTCCCAACTGGGGGGAATCGCATCCCTTGAGGGGGTGAAATTAAGGTCCAGGGGTGTGCAGGTGGGAGCTGGACAAGTCCCTTGTTCCCCAATGAAAGAACTGGTTTTGCCTGAAGTGTCTGGTATATGACACCAGCTAAATTGTCTAAAACATATAAAGCAGACTTTCTCAACCTTGGGAACTTCAAAATGTGTGGACTTCAACTCCCAGAATTCCCCAGCCAGCATGGCTGGCTGGGGAATTCTGGAAGTTGAAGTCCACATATCTTAAAGTGGCCAAGTTTGAGGAGCAGTGACCTAGAGCACTCATTGAAGTCTACCAGGGAGCCAAGCCATGTGTGAAAAGTTGTTTATGCTTACCTTCTTGGGACAACATGGTCTATTTATGAGAAGACAACAAAGCCCCAAGGGTGCAGTTGAATGGAATGCTCTCTAGCTATCATCCATTCCCAACAGAGAAGCACCAGCTTATTGATTTATAAACACCCTGAGATCTTCTGGAAGAAGCTCCAATGAAACCAGCACCTTCTTTCTGTGCTCCTTTTCACTCCCTCCCTTGACCCACCTCTTGCAACCCCTACCCATTCATCCTGTTCATTCTCTCCCTTTGCACTAAACACTTCTCTTTCTCAATCTTCCTGCATCCCGCATCCTTCAGTGCCATCCCCTTCTGCCCCTTTTTTCACTCTCACTTTCCCAACCACACCTGTCTTTCTTTACTGAAGTCTTCTCATTCCTGGTATGCATGAATATACATGTTATACAGAATATACATACTGTAATACACACACACAAAATTAAAAAATAGCATAAGGCAAAAGTCTTGTGGCACATTAGAAACAAGCCCATGGCACACCTGCAGGCCACGGCACATCAGTTGAGAACCACTGTTCTAGAACAATGTTTCTCAACCTTGGCAACTTGAAGATGTGTGGACTTCAACTCCCAGAATTCCCTAGCCGGCTTGTGTGGACTTCAACTCCCAGAACTCCCCATAGCACGATCCAGACAATTTTGGGGATCAAATCGGAAATGAAACCACAATTTCTTTTATTAGGTATAATTCCAGAACATATTATAAAAATACCATAATTTATTAAGATCTCACATCTGTGAGGATAAACTTTGCAGTCTTGAAAAAAAGTCAGATTGAAAAGTTAACCATGGAGAATACACAGCTATGGCAAAACTAACAGCATGTCTGTCTGTGTGTGTAAATTTAAGCAAGACTGGCTTCCATGTATATTACATATTACACAACAGGTAGATACAAACATTTAGAGTTTGGATTTTAAAGCTTCCATCAACAGGCACTGCAAGTTGGTTGAAAGACAAAGAAGGGGAAGTCAAAAATCAAATATTTACCTATATTATTTTTATGTTTTTCTTTTTTTAAACATTTATAAACAATAACATAGTGGAGATTTTGGCATTAAACTCAAAAATTTATACTTTTTTAGTATCATAAAAATAACTGAATAGACTCTGCTTGGAATCCTTACTAATGTCCTATTGAGTAAATTGCACCACCTCAGTAATTCATTCAAAGATAATACCTTTTTTTAATATATACCTTTGTTTTAAATAAAAGGATTATAATAAGGCGAAATAAAAACATAAACACAGAGTACTTTTGATATACTTCTTAAAAGAGGAAAATGAATGTATCTATTTATATTTGTATACACTGTATCACCGTTAAAGTTTTTTTTAAAATGTGTATTTTGCAGCAGTAATTATGCCAAAGAACACATCTGCAATCCATAAACGAGTCATTCAGGTAAGCAGCATGATAGTAATTATTTTTTTTAAAAATGTCATTCAAATACTGCAAAAAAGCAGGATGGAAGGAGGCATTTTTGCAAACAGTTTCTTGAATCTGCTGGTGCCTTGAACACTGATTTGAGCATAGAGTGTTTGCTAAGTTGCCTGCCTCCCTGTGAGTAACCTCATAAGCGTCTTGTTGCAAGGTCAAAACTGAGGAGCACATTCCCCATAAACGGCCTATGAGGATAGAAATGCACATACAGTAGTCATCTCCCAGAATTCCCAGCCGTGCTGGAGAATTCTGGGAGTTGAAGTTCCCCGCAGAGGAAGCCAGAGGGAGAAGCTCGCCCGGCCTTCCGGCCCCGCCGTCAAGCGCGCCGTCAAGCGCGGCGGCTGCCGCGAAGCGCCGCGCGGGAGCTTAGCAACGGGCCCCGGCGGCCCCGTCTCCCGGCAACGCGGCCCGGCAGCATGGCCGAGCCGGGGGAAGAGGCCCGCGGCGCGTCGGCGGCCGAGCTCGGCCAGGCGGTCTCGCGGCACCTGGGCGGCCTGCAGGAGGAGTCGCGGGCGGCGCGGCTGCGGGCGCTGGGCGAGCTGCGGGCCCTGCTGGTGGAGCGGCCGCCGCCGCCGCCCGCGCTGCGGGAGGTCTTCGGGCCGGCGCTGCTGCGGCCGCTGGCGCGCTGCCTGGTGGCCGACCCGGCCGAGCGGTGCCGCGAGCTGGCGCTGGAGCTGCTCCGCCACGGGCTGGGCCAGGGCGCCGACCCGGCCGAGGCGCTGCCCGTGCTGATGCCGACGCTGGCGCAGCGGCTCGGCCTGCCCCGCGGCGACGGCGAAGCCTGTGAGGAGCTGCGCCTCGGGCTGCTGCAGCTGCTCACCGACCTGCTGCGCCGCTGCGACGGACGCGCCCTGGCGCCCTACCTGCCCGAGACGGTGGGCGTCCTCCGCGGCGCCCTGCTCGACCCCTTCCCACCGGCCAAGCGCGAGGGCTGCCAGGCGGCCGCCGCCGCCGCCGCCGCCTTGCCAGGTGCGCCCCGCCGCCGCATCTCCCAGCCCCCGGAGATGCCCCGGGGGGCCCTGCTGGAGGGGTGGGATCGGGGGAGTTGGGACCCCCCCAGCCCTCTGGAAGAGGCCGGCCTTCCCTTGGGGATTATTATTACAAGATTTTTATTCTGCGATCGATCGATAGATAGGACATATGTACATACATGTGCGTGTGTGACAATTTATATTATGCGCATATGGGTCAGTATATGTAATATAATGTACATGTGGGTCAATACATATATATTATGTACGTATGGTTCACTATATAGTATATATACTATGTATATGTAGGTGTGTGTGTGTCTGTGTGTGTGTGTGTATATATATATATATAAATAAATAATATGTATGTATGAATAATATAGAGAGAACCAGTTTGGTTTAATGGTTAAGGCACCAGGCTAGAGACAGACTGAGCTCTCACTCAGCCTTAGGCACGAAGCCATCTGGGTGCCCCTGGGCCAGTCCCTCTCTCTCAGCCCTAGGAAGGAGGCAAGGGTAAAACACTTCTGAAAATCTTGCCAAGAAAACTGGGATTTGTCCAGGTGTTTGCCAGGAGTCAAGACTGCCTTGAAGGCGCAAATATATAATACATATAGGTCAACTCAAGGCGGTGAACATACCTAATGCTCTTGCTGCCTCTTTTCCCCACCACAACAACCCTGTAAGGTGGATTGGGCTGAGAGAGAGGGACTGGCCCAAAGTCACCCAGGCCGCTTTCATGCCAAAGGGAGGCCTGGAACTTACAGTTTCCTGGTTTCTGGGCCAGCACCTCCAGTACAACACCAAACTGGCTCTCTATAGAGATGTATGAGCTGCAACTTTCCAAATTGCGAGCTACAAGTTTGCTGGAGAGTCTTGAATCTCGAAATTGCCGTGTAATTTGGAGGATGGGAGGTAGATCTCCGCTGGGGGGTGGGGGGGAACACTGCAGCACTCAGAGTCTCCTGCCGGTATTGAGGAGGGTGACGGGTTGGGGAAGACTCTGAATCTTCCTCACTAAGGAGAAGGGTGGAAAGTAAAGGGCAAGCTCTGCTAGTCTTCCTCAGAGGAAGGCCTCCAGATGTGTTCTTTATAATCTAGTGACCAATGGCCATGCTGTTGGAGGAGGATGGGAGTTACAAATCAGTACATCGCAAGTATGCCCCATTTGGGAAAGCATTTAGTAGATTTAGGGCAGTTCAAGGTAATCCTTGTTTTGAGTGGTGGTAGCCTTAGTTAGAACCAAGCATGGCTTAGAACAATTTGCGGACCAGACCCCGAAGTAGTTATGATGGCTCTTTACCCCCACCCTTGCATTTAGCGGGCTCTTCTCTAGCATTTCCAGCCGCAGCTGTGATGTAACTAAAACATTTCCCCCTTCCAGATCATTTTCACATGCAGTCAGAAAGCTTGATCAATCCTTTAATGCAAGCAATTTCCCATCAACACTACAAGGTCCGGGTTGCTGTCATTCATGCCACAGGAGCCGTGATACAATTTGGCAATGTGAAATCTCTGGATGATGTGCTTTCACATCTAGCCCAGCGGTGTTTTGATGACATTCCACAGGTAATATTTGGCGAGATTTTAATTCATTAATTTTGTAACAAAAGCCTTAAATTCATGGATTGCTTTTCTTTGATTATGGAGAGAAGTGTGTTTTGAATCAGTAGTTGGCCACAATGTCAGACGGTCTGCAAAGATTTGAGCAATCCAGTTCTTCGTTAGAGATAATGTACGCGATGTTTACAGCTTGTTCATTTTGTTTTGGTCAGCCAGCCAAGAAGCATTTGCAAATCCTGAGGAATGAGTCCATAGATTGTAGAGCTGGCAGATATAATTGTGCACTGCTGCAGATTCCAAATAAGGGCTTCAAAGAGCAAACAAACCTGCTTGCAACTTTTTAAAGCAGTCGTATCTCATACCACTCCTTGAAGAGTGGAAGGCACAGGTCACATTCGTGTTCCTGCACACTCTAAAACACCTTTTCTGAATTATTTCTGACACTCTGCCCAGCCCTAGTTGATCTGACAATTCTACTCCCAGTACATCCTCTCCTCGTTTAGCAACTGCAATCCATTCCTTAAATCGGAAGCAAAATGGTCACTAAGTGAACACATGACAGAGAGAGAGATGCTACAAAGTTCACTGGTTCCTGCCATCTCATTTAGATAAATTTCTCAGGTACAGTGTCCTGTGGCTGACCCCTTTTTTCGCCCCTTTTTTGTCTCCTCACAGGGCAGGGAGGTGGCTTAAACAACCTGAGCTGCTTTTAGTGCTTGCCTAAAAAGTGCCAACCACAAGTTAACAAGGTCAACTCTGTGACCTTAATTAACTGATTAGAATCCTCTGGCTGCCTGAAACTGACCAGACCTTAATCAGTTTCATACCAAAGGCTTTTGTTGTGGGGGCACACAAAATTCGGTAGTAAATGCGTGTATTGCTCAGAAAATGATTTTTTTTATCATTACTCTCGCTAAATGAGGTAGCCCCCAAAATCAGGAGTGGCTGTATACGTTTTTTGTCAGCGTCTTTTGCTACAAAATCGTTAGTTTGATTTGGTTGAAATTGCAAGCGGAATACATGATGCAGGTTTCTGCTCCCCCACCCCCCGCCTTGTCTTTTGTTCAGGTCCGAGAGGCTGTTATTAGCGTTGTTGGGGAATGGCTGTTGCACCTGCGGGATCGCTATTCGTGTTTTCATAAGTTAATCCCTCTCTTACTCAGTGGCCTGACTGATGAAATGCATGAGAATAAGTAAGTCAAATTCAGACTGCATAGTTGTCACTAGCAGGGGTGTCCACGGGGACAGTCAGTGACCTCAAAGGGTTGAGCACAGCCGGGCAACTGAATTCCCACCCCTTGTTTTACATGTGCCACATTGCATGCCTGTGAAAAGGGATCAGGCTTTGATCGCTCTGTTGCATCTGCCATTTTGATATCACTGACCACCTCGGCAAACACACCCGTACACCAGTTTTTTTTCTGGGTGTCTTAGATAGCAACTCCCAGAATTCTTAGCATGACCAGACTGGCTGTTATCATGTATGTGAAATTAAACTTGCATGCAGATGGTAGAGCTCTTACATTGAGCAAAGAGCTGGGTACTCCTGGCATTACATGTCACTCAGCCTGGTCTAACTGACATCGACAAAGAGGAAACATTTCCGCATGGAAGCTTCCGTACCCTCAGAAAACCTGCATGGTAGTGAAGAAGCATTCTTGTATGCTGAACGGCTTCCCGTTTGCAGACATGTAGAGGGGAGGGCAGGCAGGTGTGGCAGATCATTGCTGGGGAAGTATGTGCTGGGGAGTTACACGACCCCATTCCCATATTCAAGTGAGCTGGACAAGTCAGCTGAATGGGTGAACTCTTGTTTTCTTCTGATAAATGTGGCATTTGAATTAACTGCAGTCGGTATGAAAATCCATGTCTGCTCATTAATCCGTTTGGGTTTATCCAGATATTCAAACTATTACCTGATATGCCTCACACATCATCATGATTTTAGGAATGGCGCTTTAGTTAGACATTACCTCCAAGGAGTGGTTTTTTGTTTTTTTTTAATTGTTGCAGGTCCAGTTTCTTAAGCAACTTTTTTTTAAACGTGTGTATTTTGCATAGAATTGACAACACTTGTGATTATTTTCCTTTGTGTTTAGGGAGCTGGCTTTAACCTACTGGAAGAAAGTTGGGTTGCAGTGGGAAAAAGAAAATGAAGACGATATTAAGGATAAACTTGATTTTTATGCTGTGCCTTCTTACTATCCTCCAGGATGTGAGTATAATGTAAAATGCTCACAGTGCAAATTGACTTTTTTGCAAACTATTTCCCCAAGGTTTTAATGTATACCTTTTTAAGATAAGGTATGTGGAACACTGTTCCTCAAAGGGAAAAAACGAAGTAAGATACAAATAGAAGCACTTTTTGGGGGGGTTTGTTACTACATTTCCAAATGGACAGTGGTTAGCTCTTTCCTTAAGATAGCCCTGTCAGTTTCCATAAGTGTAATCTAAAGTCTGCCTAACTGAGCAGGCTTTTTATGCGATGCGCTTTCTGAAAGCTTGTATTTGCCCCAGCTCCTAACCAGAAGTGCCACAGCTTTCTAGCAGATTGATCAGCAGATTGGCATACCGCTACTGTTAAAGAACAAGTCTTGGTACGGCCTGCTAATTTTCAACCTGTTTATTATTGACGTTGGCATCTCCCTGGTTTAGAAGCATTGTGACATTTTCGGATTACCTCTCTGGTAAAAAAAAGTTAACAGCTAATTGTGTGACCTTTTAGAATTTGACCGAGTAAATTTATACCCCTTCCCTTAAGAAGTTTCAAATTGTTTTCTGCTGTGGTTCTTGTTCTCTCTGCTAAATTTAAACATGTGGGGCGTAAGCAGTGGGCAGTCGTTTTGGCAAATGCGCCGCAGTGCAAGGCTAAATGTGAAAGAATATTGCTCTCGTGGTCACTGCAGTATGTAAGCATGTTCTGGTGCAATTTTGCTGTAATTAACTGAACTTGGGAGCAGGAGAGCTGAGTAGGTAGGCATCACCAAGCCTGCAATCCTTTTGCTGATGCCAGTGTGTGAGATCTATGCCACAGATTGGCTATTGACATTCCAGTGCATCTCTCCAGCGATAGCCATAAATTACTTTGAATTTTGGACATCTTCCGGATTCCTAATTTTGGTAAAAGTTTGTTTCAACATTTTCTGAAAACAGCCAATTGAGAAAATATTTGCGATAGTTTATAGCCCAAATAAATGTTCCATCGAAAGGTTAATCCAATGTAGTAAACTAAGACACATTAGAATATCCCATATTCTAAAAACAAGGGCTGTAACCAGTCATTCTCTCTGCTATTCTCCTATTCCCCATGGACCATACATCTCCTGGAGATTTAGAGAAGCCTTCATAGTAGCTTGGGGGTGTCCAAAGGTGAGAAGAGCACAGGGGAATCCCTCTGCCTGAGCATAAATTTACTCTTCTTACTCAGATTTCTTTTATCAAGTTACAGAGAAATCATTGAAGTAGTTCTAACAATGATGAATTAAATCATATCACATTTCAGTCTCAGTCTGAACAGCCTGTGCTCTTACTTAGGCTGTGTGATCTCTAATGGAGGCAGGAGTGGCAAAGTTCAGCAAGAAGCTGAATCCTAAGACAACATCTTCTTCCACGTTCAAGATCTTTTAAATTCAACTTGTATTTCTGCTGTTGTTAGGGTCCCTATGCATTCATCCCAGTCTGAGTTGGGAAACTGAGAAAGAGCACTTCCTTTTCTTTAAGTAACTGGAGAAGGACAAAGACCTCTAAGGGAGGATGGGGGATTAGGATTCCATTTCACATATTTTCTCATGCAGTCAGAGGATGCACAGAATCGGATGTGAGAGTGTGTTTGTGTTCACTTATTGTCTAGTTCATGGCTTTGAAGATGCATGGGGAAGTTCAGAAATGAAACTTAAAGCTTAGCAGCTTTACCCATATTAAGACTACCAATTCATCTTCCATTCTCCTTGTTTTGGTCCAGTACAAAAAAATAATAATAATTTCACTGACATGCACAGAAATTCAGATGCAACTTAACTGGCCTATTGATGTCATTTGGGCTAATTTTTCTGCCCTACAGTTCCAATTTGATTTCCAACATTTGTCTTTAAACAACATATATTAATATCTGTTGTTTGTTTAATGGTTTGGGAACAGTGAACTCCTTTACCTCTAAAAGGCACACCTGTCAGTTTCCTTCTCCATCCCTGCTTCTCCTCTAAGGATTCTCTTTCACCCCAGTCCTTCTAGCTTCAAGCTAATGAACCTGACACTTCTGTCTTTTTGTTCTTTGATCTCTGTTTGACAGAGATTGCAGGTCAGTGGGAGAAGGAAAGAAAACTCAAAGCCATCCTAACAATAGACCGACTTTCTATGGAAAGGGGGGAGGGAAAAACCGTTGCCTTGAGCTATGGGTGCAGACAAGTTAAGGAAAGGTGGAGAGAAAGAAGCTTTTGACAGCAGTGAGATATGCGATGAAATAGCTGTATTTGTGCATCAGAAATGAAGGGAACTGTTGAAAAGGGCCAGTCAAAATCATTTGAAAAAACCAGCGCCTCTGGTCAAATAGGACGCCATTCTCCATCTTCATCTTCTCAGCAAGATTTCTGCCTTTGACCTCTTTGTTGTTGGCTGTCAATTTCTATAATCCGAATGCTTTCTTCCATGACAAAGAGAAATCGTAGCTCAGAGTGCCTTTGAAGATTCCTCCCTTTAAGTAGATGCTTCGCAAACACCCCTGTGTTTTTGTATCCTGTTTTAACTTTTGCTTCATTAAAAAAAAAATGTATAGCCACACAAGCAGAGAGCCACAGGCAAGACTGAGATGCTCCAAGGCTTTTTTTCTTAGATCATCTTCTTTCTTGAGGCAGCATCATTTTACCAAAAAAAAAAAAACCACTTCTAGTATTAAAACTTCATTTATTTTCACTTCCAAAATGTGTATCTTCCATGCATCTCCATATTTGTGTGTGTCTGTAAGAGGGGGAAAGCGAGAATATCTCCAAAGTGGTACAGAATAGTAGAAACAAATGGAAACGATGAACCAGAACAATAAAAACAGAATTAAAAAGAGAACAGCAACTTCAGATATAGTAATCAATGAAACTCCTCATGTAACAGTTTTCAGCTGATGAAATCAGTATATTTCATCCTTGGGTCAGTAAAAACTGTTGCTTTGTTAACTGGTTTTAAACCGGTATCTACAATTTAGGGTGAAATTTGGGGGCAGGAATTCATTGGCATGGAATATCCCCAAGCCTTCGTACTGGTTACCCAGCTACCTCCCTCCTGTTCAGATGCAAAATCAAGAATATTAGAAGAGCTTGACATATTTTTACACGCCATTGCCTCTCCCTGAATTCTCTCATCCTTTCTTTTTCACCTAGTAACTCGTCCAGAACTGGGATGTCGAGAGCTGGTAACCCGAAACATCTTCAAAATCCTTCCAGCCCTCTGCCATGATATAACCGACTGGGTCAAAGGCACCAGAGTAAAGGCATCTCAGCTCCTGTTTATACTGTTACAGCATGCAGAGGACCACATCACACAGCACATGGAACTCCTCCTGCGGACGTTGTACCGCGTGTGCGCCAATGAGGAAAGTAGCGTGGTTAGCAATGTAAGTTTGCCCCTTTCAAATCTGCTGTGCCAGGGAAAGGATGTTCCGCCACCCTAAAATTGACAAGAGATTTGATTTAGCAAGTATATATAATAAACAAATGGTGACATCTTGCACGCCATATAACTTGATTAAATAGCTAAATAGTTCTTCAACCCTCTGCCACAGACAGGAAAATGCAGTAAACCACATTTAGAGTGGTTTAAATTTAAAGGATTTTAAGACAGGACAACCCAATGGCATGCACTTCCCTTGTGTTATTTAGCTTTTAAGTGGAAAAGTAATGGTACTGAAATATTGTATGGCTAAATTTTCCATACTCAAATAAAATGCATAAACATGTTTGCTTGAGAGACAAACATCCCTGGGGAAGAGAAATTGTCTATTATTTGCCTGGTTGTTAGATCTATATCCCCACCCCCACCACTTTCCTTCAGTAAGTGGGGGGCATGCAAAATCCTCTCTTCTCCCATTTTTCATACAATTAGCTGGTGAGATAGGCTGGGCTGAAAGAGAGTTACTGGCCCAAAGTCACCTTCCAAGTTTCCATGGCTCTGGGCAGACTGAAGCTAGGCTTCTCCAGTACCAGTCCAACACAATGTTTAACGCTGACTGTGGTGCCCATCATGGTTTGACCTGAGCTGTGATTATTAATTTTATCATAGATTACGCACAGAAGCAGGAACAAAGAGGTGTGGAGCCAACTTGTTTCTTGAAGGCTTTCCCTTCCAGAGAATTTTCCATCCCACAGTATCAGTAGGCTCATGGCTGATAATAAAACCTTCTGGATCCAAATTCCACAACCCCCTTTTGCCCCACCTGCTTTTAGAATGCATGGGGGCTGATATCCCCAATGCCGTTAATTTTTTAATCATCTTTGCTGGGTCAAGGCATATGAGAAACTTCACACGGGCCCTGTTTGATTATTGTACCGATCAGTGATGAGATTGTACAAATTGTGCTTCACCTGTGGTGCTGGCCAAGGTAGAGTATTAAGAGCCTCTTAAAAATCATAAGCAGGAGATTAAAGTGTAAATGCCTTTGGGGGATAAATTCCATTTGCAAGTTATGCATGGTTCACAACCTTTCTACTTAATTTCACCATATTATCTCTTTCTCCTTCTCTGCCTGTAATCCTCCCACAGTATTAAGGTATGTGTATGTGATAGCTCTGATGAAGATTCAGAAGCAGGAGGATTACATGCGCCCAGCCTGCTGGTTTCCTTGTCTGTGTTGAAGAAACAGGAGTTCCTTTTGTTATTTGCAGCAGATATATATTTAAAATGAAACCCCAATTTTAATAATGGTATATTTTGGTTTCACAATACTTATTGGTAGTAAGAAGGGGGATTGCTCTAGGGGAAAAAGAGCAAAGCCCAAAGAAAGAGAGGACCTATTGTCCATTTTCTAACATTGTGGTAAATGGTTAAGTGGACTGCAAGGGAATCTAGCAGCCATTCGCTTCTGGAAAAAAATTGAATGTGGATTTTCATGAGCCATCTGGGATTTCAGAAAAGGCTGTCAACGATTCATCCTTAGGACAGGCTCGTAGCTTTCTGGAGACACTGTATCTGTCAGTAGAAATGATGTGAGACTAACAACAGCAGAATTATATAACTGGAGGCATCTGTTGGCCATTATAGGTAAGAAGAGGCCAAACTTTTAAGCCTGAGTTGTATATTCTGTTTGTTCAACTCCTAAGCATCTCCAGGTAGGAGCTAGTAAAAAAAATTCTTCTCTGAATCCTTGGAGAACACTTCCAGGTGAGTGGGGACAATGCTGAGAATGACTCCCTGTTAGACAGCTTCCCCTATCCCTGTCACATAACGATAGGCTAAACTGTGAGCTGTGAATAAATCTTGGCTTCTATCAAACCAGGATCCAAGATGCAGATGCCTAAGATGCATGTTCTTCGGGACCCTTGTTAACAGCCAGAAGGAAGATACCTCTTCCCTCTTGTTCGGTCTTGGGCTGCTCTGCCATTTCTCTTCCTCTTTGAAAGAAAAGGACATAAGGCATAGTCCTGCAAGCACAGTTTAGGCCCTATAACCAACCATTTTAAGGGAGAATCTTTTCTATGTTCAAAGCTGGCAGAGGAACAGCTCTGTGAAAGGGATACCGTAAATTCTGTGGGCCTCTGCCTGACAGGGGCTGAGAAGTTCTGTTAATTCTTGGAGAAGTTTGAGAGGTTGTGCTGAAAGAAGGCATAAGAGTGCTCATTTTGAGTTTTCTTGGTACACCTGAATGAAACCGTCTCCACGTGCATATAATTGTGAATGAGGGAAGGAGCAGAAGGCCCGGAAAGGCCATTTCTCAAGCATGAGAAAAGAAAGAAAACAGTCGTCATCCTCCATTCTTTTTTTGAAAAATAGATCCGTTTAGTTCATGTGGTCTTTAGCATCTTATAACATGGCCGGCTTTTTTGTTCCTTTTTTTTTTTTTAAACAGTGTCTGAAAGCAGCAAAACTAATTGGAGCCTTTGTCAGCCCAGCAGTCTCTCTGAAATTAATCCTGTCTGATCTCGAAAGAGCAGCGATAGCATTTTACCTCATGATCCTGGCAGCAGTTATCCAAGGCTCTTCCCGGAAAGTCTTGCAACCTCATTTGGTGCCCCTCGGAAACACGCTCTGCAGCCCTGAAGTCAGTCAACGGACTGAAGAGGTAAGGGGAAACCCGAATAACCTGCAACTAAACACACGTTGCGATCTTTTCAGTCCATAGACATCTTCTCCGGGTTCACGCCTTTGGCTTCAGATGCACGCACAGTCCAAGTGCATCAAAATCAGATCCAAAGGACCTTTTCCCCCTTTGGGGAATTCTGCATGACTTAAATGCACAGCCAGGTTGGGGGCAGCATTTCTGACACCGAGTGTGACCTCTATGCTCCCACTGGGATCAACTGTCCCAATACTTAGTAGCACAGTCAGGTCAGGGGTCAGCCACTTTTCAAGCAGTGGGCACCACCATCTTGTGATGCCTGAATTTTATGAGATCTCCAGATCTTGGGAGATGTCACAATCTCATCCCGAAATCTTATGTGAGAACACTAACATCTCACAAGATTTAGGGTACCTTGTGGGAGTTGATCTATTAAAAAAAATATTTTTTTATGTAATGGTTGTGTCCAGGGAGCTCTCTGTAGGTATGACAGGTGCTTTGACATCTGTGGGTACATTGTTAGTCTGTCCCTTTGGAGATGGGGGAGGAAGAGGCAGGTGAGCTTTCATGGCCAAGAATGTTCATGGGAAACAGCACACATCAGATGGCTTGACTAAAGCAGAACAAAGCAGGGAGTGAAAGTAATTCCATGGTCTTCTGGGAAGGGTGGAAAAATAACTTCTTTTTGGTGTTTTGGTAGGTCTTTTATTTAGAGCAGCTGCTTTGCTGTGTGGAAGCTCTAACTGAGCTGTGCCAAGAAGACTGCAAAGAAATAAGCCTCCAACTCACCAAGGTTCTGGTGACCATCATAGCAATGCCAAGTGCTGGATGTTTACATGTAAAGGTAACAGCCCTGAATACCTGCTGTTGGGTTCTTTTGTCGTGTTAAGCAGAATGCGATTCAGCACCGAGAACAAGCTGTTAATGTTAATCTACACATTTTCACAATTCCAAAATTGACTAACAGAAGCTACTTAAAAAAACAAAACACACCACAGATGCACAAAGTACAGAATTGGCAATGCTCAGTCCGCGTCCTATACCTGGCCCTATAAAGTGTTTCTTTAAACCACAAATCTTCTAATAAATCAGACCAATAATTCTGTGATCTTGCCTAATGGACAGCGGCTAATAACACTTTCAGTCACGTCCTTGGCTGGATCTGGCCCCCTGACATTTTTGCAACAGGGATGCCAAGCGCAGAATTAGGTGTTTTTTTTCCTTCGTGCGAAGCATGCGTTTTACCCTTGAGCTTTGGCATTCCTATAAGCTGTCAGATAAAAAGCTGAACATCAAGAATAGAGTCATTATCAGTGCTAATTATGCACTGGATCATGTCTTATGGCAGGACTTCGGAAGTTACCCCCCAAACTGACACAGAGTAGGGGTGGTCATAGCACGAACCAAAGCAGCATCTCAAAGTTAGAGCAAGTCCCTGAGTATTGATGAATGAAACAGTGTAGCCCGGGTGTATCATGCCTACAAAATCATAAGCAAATCAGCTGCAATTTATATTGGTATTTTGATCCTACTTACAAATAAATCCTTACTGTCTCTCAAGCTTCTTGTCCCTTTCCAGGCTAAGTCTCAGGATGTGGTACAGCAGAATTTTCTTCAGTAGCTGTCCTTTTCACCTCCACCCCCGTGCTAAGCTTTAAAATGTTTTAGGCATCCTTTAAAATCAGAGGCCACCGCCTGAGATGCTTCTGATAATGGCTGCCCCCCCCTTTTTTTATGGCTATCATGCCACCGTAAATCACTTTCTTCTCCAGTCAAATTCCAAGTAAATCAGGCTGCCATCTTTTCATACAACTCTTTGGTGGCCTATGCAAACTTCAGTGCCAGACTCACTCCTTCAATTAATGGCTATTTGGCTTCCTGTTCAGTTGCTTCTAGGCACGATAAACGACACGGAAATTTACAGCCCTTTGCCACTGACAGGCAATTTCCCCCCAAAGTAATAATTTTGAAACTTAAGTTTAAAACTGTAAATTGAATGCAGGTTAACATTACAGCAGTGTATGCACAAAAAGGTCAGAAGAATACTTTTGACTTCTGGAATCAGGGTGCCTAGACTTGTCCAAGAACAAGAGAACCTAAGCATTTAGTCTTGGGATAATGATTTTTTAAAAAAATAATAGATTCCTGGATAGATATGTTTTAAAGAAAAGGAAGCTAATTAGGCAAGTCTTAAATTGCTAAGAGGATTCAAATAGGCATTCACCTGAAAGAACAAAAAGATTCAGTTTTTTTGGTCCTGATGACCAATACATTTATTAGTACCATGAGCATCTCCGCTTTTCTTTTCCTTTGTTATCTTGTATTTTATTTGCTGCTGTTGTTTTGTCTTTGGAGGTTAATGGTATGTTTTTCATTAATGCTGGAATGTTTAGGGGCGTGCGTGCTTTGTATTTTACGTTTCCTTGTCAAGCCTCTTTGGAGAGAGAGAGGAGTGTGTTTTAATCCATCAGATGTAAGTTTCTAGTTCAAATCATTGCAAATCAAATAGTTCAAAACATTTAAAGAAATGTGTAACATTCTATAAGGTCAGATGTCAATGGCTGCTGCATATCTTGAACAGTCTTTAACTACAGTCATTCAACATTCTAGTGGTGGTTGTTGCTTATCGTCCCAACACAGAGTTGTGCAACAGAGAGGAAGGGACAGTCTGGTTTTGCCCAAGTGGGTCCAGAAATTGATCACTAAGAGCAGCAGGAGGGGAAAGGCAATTTGGTTGGGATCAAGCAGCTCACATGGAATGGCAGTTGGGCCATAGAGATGTGAGACTACACAATTACTTCACAGGCCAGGGAGCATACTGAGTGAGGTGCAGAAAACGAAGAAGGCCAGATTGCAGGAACAAGGAACTGTGCACACTAAAGCTGAGGAATTGGTTGCCAGCAAAAATGGCCGTTGAAAAAGCTGACCTGGACCTTGGAGATATGCAGGAGCCGTTACCTAGGCAAAAGGGGCTGAAACATTTTTTAAGTCTAGAGCAATAAGGTAACATTCACTGAAGTGTAAAAAGGAGGAAGAGGTCCAGCGTAATCCGACTTGCAAGATTCGGTTGTTACAGCCAATCTTAATAAACATAGTTTTAGCCTTCCTGCAGAGTTGATGTCCTGCTCTGGTCTACCTGAGTGGGCTCTATCTGTACGGTGCTTTGGATCTGAAGGGGGAGGAGGTGCTTCAGAGTGCAGGTGGAGATGCAAGTTGCGCCTGTGGCTAACTCCGTAATGCAAATGTGTATTTTCCCAGGACTGCAGCGCAGCAGCTGCAGAAGCCGAGGAAAAGATGCAGCTGCTTTAAGGAACTACCCACAGATGCCCCACAAGCACCTGCCATGCTCCCCAAGCCCTTTCCCTTTGAGATCCAAAGCACTGCACAGCCCCAGTGTCTGTGTCGATCCATCTATTCCATTTTTCTTCAATTCTTCCTGTCTCTGCCCCATCCAACAGTTAGAGGAGGCAATGACTGCATTGGCCGAGGTCCAGCACGTACAGGGTGTTACTGGCTTGTACAAGCAGCACATACCTCAGCTCATGGAATGGGTGTCCTCAGCTCATGATCGCTGGAGCTGCTACTCACCGGAACTACTGCAACTGGATGTAATTGCCACGCACTCAGGTGAGAAGATGGGAAGCAGGCAGAGCGGGAACGTCTCTGCTCTGGAATCCATTGAACACGTGCTGTGAAGGCAGGTTTGAAGTACCTGGCTTGTTCCGACGCCATTTGCTAAAATGTTCTATTCCAGATGAAATGGGGACAGACGATGTTTTATTCACAGTCCCAGCAGGGCTGCACATCCAGCCATTTGTCCACAATTCAGCTTATTAAACTGAGTTTCGATTGCCAGAATTGGCTCCACTTCTATCTTGCCTCTTTCTCTCTTGAAGCTTTTTGTTCCATGTCCAAATAAATAAAAAAGAAACACTGTAGAGCAGTGTTTCTCAACCTTGGCAGCTTTAAGGCGTGTGGACTTCAACTCCCAGAGTTCCCCAGCCAGCCTAGCTTGTTCCCCTTGCTGGCTGGAGAACTCTGGGAGTTGAAGTCCACACGCCTTAAAGTTGCCAAGGTTGAGAAACACTGCTTTAGGGGTTTGCTTCTTTAAGATGCTAATTTGAACAACGACTTCCACTTTCTCTTCCTAGGCCCTGTGATTGCCGACGTTCTTGAGGATTTTGTTTTCGTTCTCAAAACGTGCCTTCAGACTTCCAGGGACCCTCGGATGCGTCTGAAGCTATTTTCTGTGTTATCTCAGCTGCTTCAGAAACCAAGCGAGACGGTCAATTCAAAAGGGTAAGCCTGATTCCATGTCCTTTAGATATCTTGCCCCCTTGGCCTTTGCATCTGATGTCTAAAGACGCGATGTGATTTGGTTCTCTCAGAGTTACAACAGTTCTCAGGTAGAGGATAAAGGCCCAGTTGGAGGAGGCCAAGAAGGCACCCTAACAGAGACGGGAAAATTGTACCGGAACAAAATGGGGTTGGCTTAATGAGAGGACAGAAGTAAGCACGGTCCAAAGCTTGTCAACAGACCTCCACTTACGTTGATTTTGCCACCCAACTTGTGTTTATGGTTTTAGAACTGTGCGTGCGATGGTGCAAGCCGAGAAGCTTTCTACGTAGAAAAGTTGCCCCTAAAACGTTCAGCTTTGGTGGGAGATTTTTCCCTCCAGAAACATTTCCTCTCTAGAGTCCGGCTCAAATCAAAGAAAGCAGCGGTGCTCTCAGCTGGCCTCGGCCAAAGAGCCCTGGCCCTTGTTTGACCCGAGGCACCCACACGTTGCAGCCTTACTGCTTAGGGAGACGCAGTTTCTTTCTGGCAGTAAATTCAGTTGTGTGCTGGATGTAGGATGAAGCAATGGTGGGGGTGGGGGAGGCAAAGGGAGATAAATCTGAAATGGGGTGGACGTGGCTCTGGAGAAAGACAAAAGATGGGGGAAGCATTTTCAGAAGACGCTCTTCTGCTCTCAGCCCTCTATGAAGATGTGGACATTTAGCGGAATCTCCAAGCCCTTGGGGTGGAGCCAGAAGCAAATCTCAGGCCTGCCAGTCTCTTGACAAGCAGCTGTTCCGGCATCATAACCCTAACTAGTGCAGCCTCAGCGGGCTTGGGGGGCACTGTGGGGGGGGTGCCTTGATTTCTTTTGGGCTTTTGGGTTCCAGTAAGGGAAGAATCCTAAGAAAACCCAGAGGCGTCTGCAGGCAGGACAGAAAAGTCAAGAGGGTTGAAGTATGTGCATGCCCCTGATCAGTCAGAATCACCCTGCTGGCCCTGAGGATGAAAGAGCATAGAACAGATTTCGTTGGACCCAGAGAAATAATTATGAAACAAAAATCCCCATGATATTAACGGGTGAAGTTGAGTCTCGGCTTAAACAGGACCTGTGTGGATTACGAATTTTATTAAGAGGAACAGACTTCCCTCTCCTCTGTTTTCTTGAAAGAGAGTTAGTATGTCTTACTCGCTTTAGATCAGCATGGCTTCAGAACGTTTCTGCAAGTCAAATGAGCCCTGGTTTAGAGTCAGATGGCTACCCTTTCCCTTATCGGTGCAACAAACGGTCATTACGTCTTTAAGATGAAGGTTATGAATGACACAAGAAAGCTGTGGCAACGACTCTTTCTGGGTCTTGGTTGGTGTTCCAGTGGAATTTGCAAAATTTGCTACCTTGTATTTTCAAGCACTACCTTGAAGGCTGTAACTTCGCTGCTCCTCTTGTTTGGTCTTTAGTTTATTTCATGAACTCACATGCAAAGAATTCCCCCCACCTTCTGCTTTTGAAACGTAACCGTTTAAAATTGTTCATCCCCTCTTTTGTTGTTGCAAGCTCAGTAATGTGGCTTTATCAGTAGTTACTAATATTGGGTCCAGCCCAGGTCCGTGGCAGAGAGAAGAAAGGTGCCATTTAAATTTCATTTTGAGTAGTAGTCAGATTGCCAGGTTTGAATGACTGCTGCATCTTTTTAAACAGGTATATATATTGTTTTGAGCCATACAATAGGCCTATTACCTGGCAACAGTTTGGGTGTACTGTGCTAATGGTCCAAACTGGCAGGCTCCAGAATCCCTTGTTAAGACAGCTCTTGAACAGATGTCTCATTTTGTTGGACCATTTGCCGGTGCTATTCCCATTTTACTTCAGAAATATTAAAAATGGCATGTTTTTAAATGTTACTCACCTCCCTGGAAGACATTCCAAGGCAGGGGAGTAAGTGGCTCTGCTAAAGCCTACCTTTTGTGGCTTTGACACATTTTATTTAAGGGATTAAAATAAGCCATTACTGAAAATGTGAGAGTTCCCATGGGTCATTTAGCCTAGACCACCTTGAAGCCAAACAGTCACCTGAAAGAAGAAACAGCTCTGTTGTTTTTAATGGTGAATAATAATAATAATAATAATAATAATATAATTGCAGTAAAATAGTCTTTTTGAAAAGTTGGTTCAGGTTGATTACATGACAGTCTGTGTGGTTGTTCTTTGGGGAGATTGCAAAGCACAGTCACTCTTTGCTCCATAGCTATCTGGCTAAAAACTGGCATTGTTATACAACATTTTGTGTACTTGCATTTTGCATGCCATATAGGAAAAAGAATATGAATACATTTTCATAGCCTGCAAAAAAAAAATCCCTTACATCATAAGGGCTGTATAGCTGCTTCAAGAAGCTGCCACAGCCCAGGTGAATCTTAAATGTATTTAAATTTGAAATCCTAAGTATTCACTTCTAGCTAGAAGGATCAGCAAATATATGTTAATTTGTGTGTGGAATTTTTCTTTTTAAAGGACAAGCATTAGTCAAAGGCAAATACATGTTAGATAATGCAGATTAGGAGAGAGACATCGAAATGCAGATCAGCATCACAGTTAATGAACAGGGGCAAGGACATTATTAGCGAATATAAGGTTCCCTGAGGAAATGGAAACTCTGTCCAAATGAGGAAAATAAGTTTGCAAAAATCATACAAGGATATAATGAGGAGGGCAGGATGGGACTTTGTAAAATGATAATATTTAGCCCCCCCAAATTAAACAACTTTATGTACATCAGACCTAGGAAAGCAACTGGGGCAATTGGATGTCAGCTCTTCACAATAGGCCGAGTCAGGAAACAGACACCACAGTGAATCCTGGAACTACAATGCTAAAGAGAATCAAGGCAGGACAGTCCTGAGTTCCTTTCTCACCCCCTCTCCCCTTTCCAGGTTAAACCGGTGTTCAATTCCTTCTTCAGGGTCATCTCTGTATTCCTCTACATTGGATAGCAAGAAAGTTGAACTAATTCTTTGCACAGAATATCCTTGCAATATTTGCAGGATGCTTGAAAACCAATCACTAAATCCAGCGGGTTTCCACCAAGAGTTGCAACATCTCCCATAAATCAGACTGTCTGTCAGCGGGCCGGAAAGCAATGCTGTATGGAGCAGTTTTTATACAGGAATACTGTACACGAAATAAGCTAGCTGTCCTACTACCTCTCCTTTGCAAATTCTTTCTCCTGCCCTTAATGTTTTTCACCAAACATACAGAACAATGACTTCTGAGAGGCACTCAGCCATTCTGGGAGCAAAGCACTGGACCAGGCTGCCTTTATGCTCTGACTTTATTGAGTGTAGACCTGTCAGCCTTTCGGCAGCTGGTTCTTACATGCCACCTGCTGGAGGAAGGAGCATGTACAACAGGGGTCCCCAATTTTGTGACCAATGGACACACTTCATGTACGAGTATGCTGGGGACTCTCTTACAAAGCCAATTGCTTACTTCACATTAATTTACTGCCAGAATCCAAAACAGTGGCCAATCACACAACACTTGGGTAGCAGAAGACAAGCAAAATCATGCATCCAGGTACTGTTTGATTGGGTTCTTAATCAAACGGCAGTCAAGAAATCAGTTGGTAATAGAGATCAGAATCTGTTCAAAATGAAAACAGCTTGAGCTTTGAAAAGCCGCCTTATTTAACCAAAGGTAGCAGTTTAAAAATGGCGATGCTCAAAGAACTTCTTTGAGGACCTGAGCAAACTTGCATTATAAATTATTTACATATATTCCTGGGACTATTTTAGAAACTAGATATTCTGTATAATGAATAAATAATGTGTCTTGTACAAACTCTTGTCAAAATAAGGAGATTTATTACATCATTCCCACTGTCTGAGTATTGACTTCAGTGTTTTTTTCCTGTGATCAAGGCTGAAATTATCCTGTGGGGATGGAGTGGGGGGAGAGGATCTGAATAGTGACCTTGTGTCCTAGGAAAATAGGAATGTCATCATCAGTGTGGCAAGAAAGAACATCCAGTTTAATTTGGTCAGCTGAACATTGATATTGTTCAGCTTCAAATGCTATATTTCTTATCTCCATATTTGGAATTTTCTCTCAATGTCCTTCTAAGACTGAGGGCACAATAAGAACGAGTCTGCCCTCATTTATGTTGGAACATTGGAAAGGTTCTGCTTCTTACTGATTCGTGCCCCACAGAAAACTTTGCAAGCTTCGCTGGTTCATCAGAAGTGAACTTTACCTGCAGCAAATGGTATTTTGGTCTTTAACAGAGCGGCAGGCACATATGGCACAGGTGGTGGAGGCCAGCCAAGCCGGCCCTTAAGCGGCACATGGTGGTCCCACTGCCAATTATAGGCAAGCTCAAGACAAAAATTTATTTACTTTTATTTATCCCATGACAATTTCCGTAAATGCCATTAATGTGATTGCACTCCTTATTAATAATCTTGCCTTCCTTTGCTATTCAAAAGTATAGTTTGCTGCAGGCAGCCCTGGGACCCCCTCCGGTTAGATCCTTTTGCACAGAAACTGCTTCAGGTTAACCTGGGCTGGGTTCAACCTGAGAGTGAGGGGCCTAGGAAGAGGGCGGGGAACAGGTCCCTTCCTTCTCCTGCTCTTCGAGAAATGTTGCTTATACAAAGTCCACTTATCTCCCCTCGAAAGAAATGTGAAGTAATGAAATATTGTTAACGTACTCTGTCATCAATTAGGCTCCCCCCCCCTCGTTCATGCACCGTTCTTCCTGTTCGGGCTATCTTGTTTTCAAGTCTAAAAATGTGCCTTTTCATCCTCCCAGCCATTCCAGCACGTTTGCACAAAGCTTTTTATTTGGCTCCTCTTTGTTTTTGGCTCCAGGCAGTTCTGTAACTACCTTGAGATTGTGATAAAAGACATCCTGTCTCCTAATCTTCAGTGGCAAGCTGGAAGAACAGCAGCTGCCATCCGCACCACGGCTGTAGCTTGCCTCTGGGCTCTGATTTACAGTGAACTTCTTTCTCCAGCAGAGGTAAACACCACATCATATCGGCCCCAGTGAAAACCCAGGAAGAAATATTGTCACCTAGAAATGCAGGTTACAGCTATCTATGCTTTAGTCTTAGTTCCACAGTGGAATCCACCCATCCAGTATATTGGAGCTGGGAGGGAATGCTGCAGAGCCCCCAGCTTCAGGCTGTGGAGGGAGAGGGGGCCTAGAAGCGGGCTTTCTTGACCACGGCTCCCTCGCTCTGATCACCATAGTCACCTGCCTGGTGACTTCGGCCCTTTTCCTACTGTTGTTCCAGAGGAGCATTAAAACTGTGCCCTTCCAAAGAGCCTCCGGTGCAGGGGTGCCAAGCAGGTGCCAAGTGGGGGTTGGCCCTCTAGGGTTGAGGTGAGGTTTTAAGTTATTGTGACTGCTTTTATTTGTTTGTTTAGTTATACGTTTGTTTATTTTTGTGCTGGATATAAGCCCCCTGGAATCTACAATGAACCGGGCAGCATATGAGCTTATGAAATTAAATTAAAATAGTTTTAAACCCTTGCCAGAACAGTGCTTAGAAAGGAGAGGTTGGGCTGTGATTCTGCCCGAAAATAAAAGCTGTGCTATAGGTAGAAAGGAGTCAGCCGTGAGCCAGCAAGAAAATAATGGTGTCTTAACTCCCCCAATCTGAAACCCTCCAGATGTGTAGAGCTGAGTGGGGGAGTTTGTTTGAAATCTGAGCATTTTTTCAAAAAAGGCAAGCTTCTAATCTCCTTTTAACTTCAAAGGCACATGCTGGTTCTATCCAATTGTTCAGGGAGAAGTCAACCTGCTCTTACTTTTCATCATCTTGGGAAATGAGTCCAAACCATTAGGCTGACTGATACACCTCTTGTCCAATTAAATCCTCTGAAAATTCCAGTATTTTAAAACTAAAAACAGCTGAAAATGATCTTTTAACACAGGAGAGATGAAACAGAAGTGGACTGCTCAGAGATCCAGATTCAAAGGACAAAATGTGATTTACAGTAGGCAAGCTTTAAGACAGCCTGGTTAAACTTTAAGTCAACCTGGTTTTAAAAAAATATTGGCAAGCCTCAGTCCGTAGGATTCTTACTGGAGAGACTGCCCTTTGGGCTTTGAAAATGCCTGGAGTATTTTTAATCAGGGACATTGATCTTCAAATCAGTCTATGGCTACGTCCCAGTCTCTGAGCACATGGGTTTTTTCAGTATGGCTATGTGCCAACCTCCTATCCACCATCACAGTTCTGAAATCCCAGAAAAAGATCCTGTTAGTTCAAGGCAGGGTTTTCAAAACTTGGCAACTTTAAGATGTGTGGACGTCAACTCCCAGAATTCCCCAGCCAGCAATTCTGGGAGTTCAAATCCACACATCTGAAAGTTGCCAAGTTTCAAAAACACTGGTTTGAGGTGTTCCTAGTTGCATGCCCCAAATCACATTTTGCCCTTCAAATCCAGATCTCAGCAGGCAGGGATGAAAACACTGACAGTGTTCTTTCTGGGTTTTTTGATGGCTATAAAAGAAGATTGGACAAGTCTGAAGAGAGATTAGGTTTGCAAATAGCTGTTATTGAAACTGTTTCACCAATCCTTCGTCTCCAGTGGAAAGTATGTGGAGGGGCAAAAAACTCTACGTTTCTCCTTCATGATTTGGGTGGTCTGTTGTAGAAGAACTTAGTGTTGCTGTTTAGATTTGGATATTGTGGCTGCTTACAGCCAAGACAATAATATTGACTTAACTGTCAGGCTAAATCACTGGAAGATTAGGCACAGAATCCTCACAAGGTGTACATGGCCTTCTGGTTTTCCATGAGATGCAAATTTTCTGTTTCTTACTCAGAAATTTTTAACACAAAGTAGGTAGAATATAGATGGGTGGGAGGCAAGAGAAAGGAGAAATGCAGGTATAGATTTGATTACTAATGTTTGCAAGACAAGACTGAGATGGGATATTGAACAGAAATTTGGACATGAGCACCATCTTCTGGAGTAATAAAGAAATGCTAACTTTAACAAATTAGTCACCCTTTCCAAACATGTCTAATGGGCAGTGGGGTAAGATGCTTATTAAATTAGCTGCTTTCATTTCCAAAATATATGCACTATCTTCTGAAATGAATGTGTTCTGGATTTCAGAATGCAGAAATGGCAGCTCTTCAGAATGATTCTGGCCCATAAAGAGTGTCTGGGATCCCACGCGTTGCTTTAGGCACACCAAAGACCTTGCCTGTATTGGAATTTTATTTTTGTCTTTCCTTCTGACACAACATCGCAAACTGTTTTTAAAACTCTCTGCTTCAGTCTTCATCTTGCAACACATGATTGCTGCAGTCTGAGAAACATAATTTCTCAGAAGTCCCTCTCTTGGGGCTGTGCAGTGCTTTTGACTTTGCTGTGTAATTTCACAGATGAATTTTCTACAGCTATTAAACAAACTAGAAGGGGAAAAAAAAGTGGTAGGGGGCACCCAGTGCAACAAACTTCCAAGTAAAAATCAGGAACAAGCAAACCAATTCGCACGCTTCTCCATTTTGTTTCTTGTACCCTTAGCAAATCTCTTCCCCTCCAGTGAAAACAAGGAACTTTTTGCTCAACAGTGGTTAAAACAAGGAGGAGGAACTTACAAACTTATATACTGCCACATCTTGCCTCTCTTGCCCATTCACGACAAATATATAATACAGAAATAAAACCACAGTTAGATGACTGCTGGAAGGATGCTTCGCTTTAAATATCTGCCTGGTTAACATTTGCCCCAACTCTTAACTTTTAGCTGGATCTGATGGGTTCTCTCCATAATAGATTTTATCTGAGATAATGAGTCAAAGGCCAAAAGCCGATTATTTGCCACAGGTCCTTTTCCTAAATCTGGTGATTTCTTTTCTTGCTTTCAGTTCCAAAATGTTGAAGATGCCCTGATGCCTCATATCATTGTGACACTGGAGGAAGACTCCAAAATGACCCGTTTGATGTCTTGCCAAATTGTCAGAACTATTTTAGACGACTGCAGAAAACAGTCTGAACTCAGCAAAATTTACCCAGGTATCTTACAGGGACGAATGGCAGAGACAAGGTCTGACTTTTTGCCTTTCCCTAGAATGGGGACCTGACCGTTTAGAGCAGGATTTGTCAAACTTGACAACTTGAAGATGTGTGGACTTCAACTCCCAGAATTCCCCAGCCAGCTGGGAGGTGGTCCACACATCTAAAAGTTGCCAAGTTTGAAAAACACAGATTTAGAGCTAGTCCAGTTCTTTGATGTGTGTGGTTTTTTTTTCTCCTTCTGGTCTGCTAAATTGTGGAAGAAGTAACAACAAAACGTAGGTGAGGCTAAATGGAGAGAATGCCTGGTGTTGTCATAGCCAAAAGTATCAGGGAATCTATGCGGCACCCACCATAGCTTTTGATAACTCAGGTTTTTTTGGTTTAATTTCCTCTGTATGAAGGATCACGTGCGGAAAGGCAGCAACTAGTTCCTACGTATGCGAGAAATGTAATGTATCGTTTAACAGAAAATTATTCTGTTAAAGCTGGGTCAAGAAAACACTTTTCAGCTAAGAGTCACGGTGGTTGGCATAATCTTTTCTCTCTTTTTTTTAAGTTAGGCAGTTTTAGAAAAGGAAAGAAGTAAAACTCAGGTAAATTAATGCAAGGAACTTTGAAGATATCTTATTTCTCTGTGCTGCTGTAGCGTGAAGCGATTTCTTTGCCACGTGGAAATTGCCCTGGTCATGAAGTCCAGGCAATTGCGTTGCCGCTTCTTTTTCAGAACTCTTAAAGCGGTTGGATGATGTCTCGCATGACGTCCGGTTGGCAGCCGCTAATGCCTTGACCAGTTGGTTCAAATGTGTGAACGATCCGGAGACAAAAGCCCTCCTGAAAACCAACATCGAGGTTCTCTATCAAGACCTGTTAGTTCACCTGGATGATCCTGACCAGAACATCCAATCTGCTGTTTTAGGTAGTTTTGCTGTTCAACAAGCTATTATTTTCCGAGATTTTAAAATAAAATTTAAGTTAATCCATGTCTTGCTTTTCATGTCTTTTAAGTGTATAGTCTTCTCTAGACAATTTTCAAAATTAAAATGGTACAACCCCCTCCCACATATTAAAGGGAATCGTTATAAGTCAGGCTAATAAAATACAGTGAAGCACCTATTTCTGGTGCTGCAGTCCAGCATAGCAAATGAAAGAAGAGTTTCTTTACTGTGTCAGGACATTCTTGTGAAATATCCGAAACACTTCTGAGAAATTATTCTGTGAGAAGGATGGCCGTTTCTATGTATGTTGGTAATCTCTTCAAACTTCCTAACGGCACACTTCCATGAAATAGTTACGGCTCATTGGTGTTCTGAAATGGTTTTTGAAGACTGTTGGGGGTAAACCTGCGTTTTGGAAAAAGGGCGGCAAGTGAAGGCCAAGCCATTTTCATAACTCTAGCCACTTCTGTTTTGCAGATACTTTGAAAGAAGGAGGTGTTCTCTATCCAGACAGCTTGGCAAAGGAAATTGAAGCAGTTGTACACAAACATCGTACCCCAGTCTACTGTGACCAGCTGCTTCTGCACCTTGAATCAACTGGTTGGAGCTATTCTGAGTCATAAATGCCTCAATGGCATTTGCGCAATTTGTGCCTTAATTAAAAATGGGAATATTCCCATTTGTACCCCAGAAAAGTGGTACTTCAATGAACTGAGACATTTAAGCTGGAATAGGATAAAATTCATATCCTCCCCTCTCTCCCACCCTTCACCCACACGCATGCTGCAAAAAATCTTACATCTACAATATTTATTGTTGCAGATTCTGAAACAAACACTTGTTGTTAAGTGTCAATAACAAAATGGCACTGTGCTCATTCAAACTAGTGTAAAGCTTGAAAGATCCACTTCTAACAGAATGAAAGCTCTTTTATTCTACAGATGCTTTTAAAATGGATGGTTTTTATTAAATTATCAGTAATGAGTCTGGATTGGAACCATTTCCAATATGTGATACTATTCAGCCACAGAAGTGAAAAGCAGGGAACTAGTCTCTCTGCCTTGAATTCATGTTGCATATCAATTATTTAGACCGGTGTTTCTCAACCATGGCCACTTTAAGATATGTGGACTTCAACTCCCAGAATCCTGGGAGTTGAAGTCCACACATCTTAAAGTGACCAAGGTTGAGAAACACTTTCTAGACACTATCTTGAGCATGTGTTTTTATAGTACCTTGGATTATGATGGAAAAAGAGCGGTGTTGTGTTATAAAAACTTGATCTAAAAAAGGTTTTAAGACGTTTCAAATGGATTAATGAAGTTAGTAGCTTCTCCCTGTGTGCCTTTATAAAATGAGCTGTTTGCTGGTTGTGTTTTCACTAATTGCTCTAATTTTAATTCGTGTTCTTCGTTTTATGACATTTTGAATGTTGCTGTTAGGTTTCTTAATACATCTTTCTATTTTGTGATGAAATCTTGCGTCTGCATAAAATACGTCTCAGGGATGGAGGGAAGAGATTTTGGCTTCTGCCTTGTCAGTAGCAACTGGATTTCAAACCAGGCATTCAGAACCCAGTGAAGATGGGAGTATTTTAAATGCAAGAGATTTCTAAGCATTTAAAATATCAGTACATTTCTCTGTATCAAGATGAGGCCATGAGGTGTTGCTAGGTACTTACAAGTTCTCTTTTGACATTTTTTTTCTTTTCCTATATGGACGTATTTTCCTTGCTTTGCATTCTGCAAAGATTTAAAACCATACCTGAATGCAAGCACAGCTGATAATGATGGGAAGGGGAAAAGCTGATAAGATGGTCTGCATTTGCTTGTAAAAAAATATGAATAGCTTTCAGTGTGGAGGCTGTGAAAATAGAAACTCAAGCCTTTACAATGTCAGTACCAGCAGTCTCCAAAAAAAGTTCCCAGTGATACGATCATCTGAACTGCCAAAGGATGATAAATAGAGGGATCGGTATCTGTAGAGGTTGAGACCTGCTTCTCTTTCAAAATTGAGGACAGCAGGATTCTGGTAAGTCTCAAACGTTGACAGGCCTCTGCTGATTGTTTAAAGAAAACCACAGGCTTTGAAGTAACCATTTGTGAGAATTCAAACTATCTGTAAATTAAATGCTATTTTTATTTGAATAGGTTAAGCTAAAATAGTTGTTCACTAGTTAAAATGGCCTGTGCTAACACCTCCTAGGAGAAAGTTGTGGGGAGGCACAATAATGCCATATTCAAATATTTGTTTTTAGTGAATCGCAGTTCTGTTATTCTGTCCTTTTTCATTTTATTAATAAAATCAAGTAAATCCTTTCGCATTAACAAGGTTCCCCTGACAGCCTCCAATTAAAATAGTAAATCTAATATTCCAGCAAAACCGCATGCACTGTTATTTATGGCCCAAGTGGGCAGAGTTGCCTTCTTTTATTTTTATAATCCAAAACTCACCTCTGTAATCCTAACACAAAGGACAGACCATCATTCTAAACCACAGTATGGTGCCAATGTATAATGCAGATCAGCCAGTCTGGGTTGTAAATTGTAGTTTATGGTAACGTTTCTCAATCTGAGCAACCTGAAGAGGTGTGGACTTCAACTCCCAGAATTCCGCAGCTGGGGAATACTGGGAGTTGAAGTCCACACCTCTTCAGGTTGCTCAGGTTGAGAAACCCTGGTTTATGGGACAGGATAGTTGCACAAACTCAGCTAAATGATGGGCTTTGCACACAGTATCATCCAAGATCGCAGATACTGAGTTTGGGTTTGTTCTGAAGTTGGTCGAAGGGCCAAGCTTGCCCGGGGCGCACCGTGACTTCTCACTAAGCACCTCAGAAGGCGGTGCTAAGCCACAACGTGATCCAGGTTGGCTTCGGGGTGATCCCCCAGCCTACTTCTGGCTTGTGGCACCAATCCCAGCTCGGGCTTCGGCAGACCCGAGGCCGCCCCAGCGGCGGCAGAGAGAGGAACCCCCCTCCTCCGCGGACTACCGCACCCATCATCCCGGGCCACCAGCAGCCCGTCCAGCTTCTGGCGGAGGGGAGGGGAGGGGAGAGGGGGGCGTGGCTCCCTCGCCGCCGCGGAGCTCGAGCCGCTTTCAAAACCCAACGGCCGCGCCGGGCAGCGAGTGAGCGTGTGCGCACGCGCGCGGACGGCGGTGAGCCCCGTCAGGAGAAGGGCGCCGCCGCCACCTCCGAGGCGAAGCCGAACGGCGCGAGGGCGCGCACGGCACGGGCCGTCAGGTAACGCGGGGAGGGGCGGGCGCGCTCACGCCCGGGCGCGCGCGGCCTGGCCCGGCGCGGGCCACCTGCCGCCTCTCCCCGCCGTCGCTGCCCTGGAGACGGGCGGGGTCGGGGGTTCCCGCCGTCACGAAAAGGCGGAAAAGCTGCGGGAGGCGGCAAGGGGCGGCGTGGGGATGCGCGTCGGTGGGAGGGGGGGAGGGGGCGCCTAAAGTAGGCTTAGCCCGGTTGATGCGGATCCTGATCCCGGCTGGGGATCGAGTGGAAAGGGAGAAGATCCCTCTTAGGTAGGGTAGAAATCATACATGCAGGTGAGCGAGAGGAGCGTGTGCGTATGTGAACATTTTATACATGTCTGGCATTACCTGACGAGGTATGAAGAATATGCCTGAAATACGTTTGTGCGTGTGTACATATGGGATATAATGTATACATTTACATTTTTTAAAGAGGTATAAATAATATACCTGATATATATACATAGGTGTATCTGTGTACATACGTGTGTGTGTGTACACACACACACAGTACACCCCTAACCTATATATTGTATGTGTGTGTACATATCAGGTATATTATTTATATCTCTTTAGATAATGTAAATGCACCTTTCACATGAGAGACTGGGAAGCCTGAGTTCTAGTCCTGCTGTAGGCACGAAACCAGCAGGGTGATTTACTGTATTTCCCACACACTCAACATATCTAGAAAAATTCCATAAATTTCCACAGGGTCGGAAAGCAACGGGGTCCCCTAAGAGCTTGCCTTCAGAGTAGATCCTTGATACGGAGAGCCAGTTGGGTGTAGTGGTTAAAGGCGCTGGCCTAGGAGCAGCAAGACCTGAGTTCTAGTTCTGCCTTAGCCACAAAAGCCAAGTGGGTGACCCTGGGCCAGCTGCTCCCTCTCAGCCTTAAGAAGAAAGTAGAGGCAAACTTCTTCTGACAAATGTTGCCAAAGAAAGTGGGACTCAAAGGCGCACACAAACACTCTTCATACTGAAAGACCCATCTATATTTCTAGCATACACATTATTTACATTTTATGTGTACAGATATGTAGGTGTGTATATTCCCACAATATCTGAACAGCTTTCTAGAGAGAGATTTATTTGACACAGGTTGTGTTTATGTAATAAATATAAAGTGTAATATTTTTATATTATAAATCATTGTTTATCAATTATTATATTTGCATACAAATTTGCATACTGTATTTTATATTGCATTTTATATTTATTGGAATATTAGTATTATTCATAATTTTATTGAATTTTAAATTGTTTTTCCTGTGAACCGCCCAGGGTCCCCCATGTGGGGGAGTTGGGTGGTGATAAAAATCTGATAAATAAATAAATATTATTGATATAAATATAAGCATGAGGCATGTCTGAGACAAACACCTGAATTATTCTGTATTAAGGGTTACATTGGGGAGGGCTGGCAACCTGCTGCTTCACAACAGGATGTGGCCCCTCCAGTCCCCTTTATTGGCAATCTCTTTTTTTCTTGCCAACAAGCTCAACTAATTAAGTAATTAAGCATTACAGGTAACCTATTACCAGAGGTCTCAAGGCCATTTACAACATAATCCCATTTCCAGCTTGGGTCAGAATTTGCTATCAGATTACCTATTTAAACAACTACACGCTGCCAAGTACCAAAAGTTTTCAAGGTAATTTACCTTGTTGCAGAAGCAACAATAATTCATTTTCTTTCCCAATATATGTATTTGCTACCTCCTATGCCCCACTTCTCCTTTTTGCTCCTTTTAGAGAAGTGCCCTCATGCTTTTTCTTCTATTAGACGCTTTATGATTGATTACTATTGTTTTATCATACCTTCTCTGTATGTTTTGATGCTGATATGTTTCACCTCTGTTTAATTTATTTTTAACCTGTGGATTATTGTAAGGAGGCTTGTGGGAGTTCTGACTTTAAACAGCACTGAAATTAGTCCTACACATGTGTAAGCCAAATACTCTCTTATTTTAATCCTGCTCACTCCTGCCTCCATTTCTCTTCTCCTGTTTTCTGTAATATTATGCATGGTAAGTTCTTTGGGCTGACAACTGTATTAACAAATTCAATGCGTCCAAATGGTGTACATACAGTACATTAACATAATTTTTTTTTCCTTAACCCCATTTTTTCCCCTTGAAGCATATTTTTAATGTTTCAACTTTACCTTTTCTTTTTCTGTTTATTTCAAATTTATTTTTAACAGCGGTGGTCCTGGTTTTGCCTTTTGGCCCATTATTTAGCTTTGTGTCTTGAGCTACTGAAAAAGTATCCCTTAACTTTTCCAGTAGAGCTATTCTTCAAGTTGTGTTTCTCTTCCCAAGCTTTTGTGGGATCTCCAAAAGCTCTTGGGAAGGAAGTGTTAATGGGACTGTCTTTGTTTTCCATGGCTTTCCAATTTGCTTCATGCTAAGAAAATGTATGGGTTCAAGAAACAGTAAATAAACATACAGATACATGCATAGATGTGTTGGAGTGCAAGGGTGTGATCTTGCCTATGATGTCTGAGAAACTTCAGATCTTTAAAATGAATTTTCTGAAAACTTACTGTTAAGAAAATCAGTCATATGTAAACTTGGTCCTTCAGACAGAGGCGAGTTGAGGGTAGGGGCATTCCTGATGGAAAGGCAAACTCCGTTTGGGAGAAGCCATTTTTCTCTGAAACCTGGGGAAACTAACTAGGGTAAGCTAAATTAATCAGTAGTGTGATTCAGAATAGGGCGTGTGCCTACATTTCCCTCTGTTCTCTTTAATTTCAGGAACTATTCTCAGACAAACTATGGATATCCTAAACAAACTGCATTCCCTCAATTTACGTTTTCTGAAAAGTCACAAGCTGTAATTGATAAGCAGCTGACTTAAACTGGTTATTAACCCACAAACTAAGTTGGCAAAAATACATTGGATTAGAAACTGATTAAACTGTCTAGTTGTACCCAATACATTGAGCCCAAAAAAACGTAGCATAGTGTTAAGAATTCACCTGCTTGGTCTGATGTAATAAAAACTCTTGTAGAAACACAGCCACAAAGGCAGAATGTGTACTTTTTCCAAAAGTGGTGTCAGATGTGATTATTCAAAGGCGCACACAACAGCCAGCAATGGGTAGAAAAATTAGTTTTCTGTGTTCACCCCAAAGTCTTGCTGTGGAGTAACCTCTGACAAATAAAGTTGAAAAGTGAGCTTCCTTGTTTACTTTTGTTGATGAGCATCTTTGTTTTAATAATAGAACATGACATAAAAGGCAAGAAATAAGAGTGGTTTTAACAAGTCAGTAAAGGATGGTGATATTTTTTTAGGAAAAATGATTGGATAACACCTTGCAGCCATCTAGCCGTGCTATCTGCATTTTTCCTTGCAATGTAACAAAGCCGAAATTCTTGAAAACCAGGAGAAGTGTTTTATCCCTACACTCCCCCTCACATGGGAATGTGCAACTGTTGGTCCTGCAAAGACGACCCAGGCTCACGCAGTTTTAATGGTGTTTTGATCTGAATAGCAACAGCTGGTGCCTCCTGTTTCCTTGGCAGATAAATGCCCACGCCAGTAAAAAGCCACAAACACTTATCTGTGCCTCCACTAGTTAGGAGTGTTTGCTCCAGAGCGGGCTGGGGGCAGACAGCTGGTAGACAAAACAGCATTGTGTTTATCTGGACTAAGGGATTTTCACATGAAACGAGGCCTTCTGATAGCATTGGTACAGCCACCCTGGCTTGGCATCTTGCTGGTCACTGCTGGCATAATTCTGTGAATAAAAGGCAATTTGCCAAGATGGGGCATATGCGCCAGGAGACACATGGCAATTTCTGCAGTATTATTAGTATCTACTGCTGTTAGGCCTGGAGTTATAATGTTCTTGGCAATGGTGGAATAAATCTGTGGGTTCTGGAGGGATGATAGGTTCTTGGCGTGTGGGCCCGTAAGATTTGATTTTATTTTCTGCCAGGGTACAAGAATCATGTTAGAAGTTACATGGTACTTGGTCCTGAAAGGGGTTACGCATCGCCCCATTCCTGGTTGTTTCTGTGTGTCCCGCCAGGTCTGTTAGGAAGGGAATGCCCCGGGCCCCCTCAATTAAAGAATGCCATATAATGGGACCTAGAAAGTGGGCCATTTCTGTCTCACTGGAACACCATTCCCCCCAAGATTAGACATGCCCTAGGCCTGCCAGCCTTTTCCAAAGAACTGAAGACCTCAGTGTGCTCTGGGGCATGACGATCAGGAAGTTAGTTGGCCCATGAGATGTTATAGTGCCTGTTCCAATAGAAGGGAATATCTGTAGCTCAGGGTTGGACTGTTGAGTGTGGGAACCCCTCACTTAGTAGCACGGATGATGTCGCCTAGTCGGGTGATGAAATGTCTGCAAGCAAACCACCAAGCTCGGAGAGCACCAAGGGCCCCGCTATGGTTGCTGTGTTTATTGGGCTTGTTCTCGGTGACCACTGTAGGTTTTTACCCTTTTGTTGATAATTTTTTGTATTGTTTCTCAAGTGTTGTTAGCAGTCCAGAGTTGCATTTGCAGGATGGGCAGCCGGATAAATGAGTAAATAACTAAACAAACTTCTGTGGAGATTGTTACCTGTAATAACTTCACACGTGCATATTTTGGAGTGTCTATTTGTATTTCCTGGGTGGGAAGCTGTAACCAACTGTGGCTTCCCAGAGACACAGGGCTTACAGGTCACTTCCTTGTTGAAACACCTTGGAATTTTGCCCCTATGTACAATATCACCCAGTAAACAGCTGTTCAGTGGTAAGTGACTGAGATAAACTCAGTTAAGTTACTACTTCTGCAGTTGTGCTAACAATTCCCTGCTGCCCTCCAGGTAGGGTCCAGCTTCATTGGTGGTGCCCCAAACCAAGATACATCCCTAATTACTTATTTCATCAACTTATCTAGCCGCCTATCTCAACAAATGACTAACCATCTTCCAGGCAGTGCGTCAGGCAGAAGCACAAGGCGTAACTAAAGACTTCTTTTTCTTAAAATCTACTGTCTCGTTGCATATCCATCACTAATTTCAATAACACTTAATGGGAAGCTCCTCAGTAGACAGTATGCCTGGTTAGTTTTCATAATGCAGAAGCAATTTGCCAGTGAAGAAACAAAAGCACTGTGATTTGAAAAACCTTTTGCCCATAAGGCCAAACAGGTGGAATGCCTTTCCTAAAAGACCCACCCATCGCTGATGCAACATGGATTCATGTTAAGATCTGGCTTGCTATAAATTGCTTTTGCGTGACTCAACCATCTTGCCAGCGTCTTATTCTCGCCATTCCCATCTTGTGCTTCTGCGTTTATTCTGGTAGTGCCGTGTTGCTACTGTACAGCTGCCCAGAGTTGTTGGGAACTGGGCAGCTTATAGATTTAAATTAATAATAATAAATGATATAATTTGTTTTTGTGACTTTAATTTAACATTGAAGAATAGGATAGAAATGTTTCATGAGGAAAGAGTAAAATTGTCCGCAATATTACAGAGCACAGCTAGGCGTACTCAATAATTTGCATTCCCTGCCTGCCAGCTTGCTTGTGAGAAGGGTCTCGTTGAGTCAGCTTTGCACAAACCCTACTGGCATAGTCTAAAAATGTTTTGTTTGCCACCACATTTCAAGAACTGGGGCTTTAGGAAAACAAATGTAGGTGTTGACATTTCTGTAGGCTTGACTATTTCGCCTGAGGTGCAGGGTAAAAATAATCGTCTACCCATATTGTTGAGGGGAGGGGGGTTCTCTTTTAGGCTTGGCTGCATATTGATAGAATCTGATATTTATGTCAGTTGCCGAAGCACTTTATACAAATATGCAGCTAGCCCAGATGATAAGCTGCATTCAAAGCAGCTAGGAGGATGCTTTTAAAAGGAGGCTTTCTGGGTGGGGAGAACTTTTGTTGACTTAATATGAAAGAACAGGCTCTGGCTTTTGAAAACAACACCCGGAGCAACGCTAAATAGAGAAGGAAAAGAAAAGACAGACCTCCTGTGCCTGTTTTTCTTCTTCTTTTAATTCTTTTTAAGCACGGTTCCTCTGATTCTTTTACTTTGGGCTTTTGAAGCTTATATAGGGTTGCCAGAAACAGCAGGGTCCACATCGGGGTCTCAAACCCACAAAGCATCAGCTGTCTTGGGAATCTGGTCCTGATTTGGTACTGAAGTTCAATTTGTCAGCCCAACTGAGACTGTGAACCTCTCAGTCAGGGGTTTCCAGCCACCTTCTGGAGATTTCTCTGAGAAGATTAAAAAAAATTTTTTTTTTTAAAGAGCCAGTTTGGGGTAGCGGTGAAGACACCAGGCTAGAAGCCAGGAGGCGATGAGTTCCAGTCCCGCCTGAGGCCTGAAAGCCAGCTGGGTGACCTTGGGCCAGTGCCTCTCTCTCGGCCCAACCCACCTCACAGGGTGGTTGTTGTGGGGAAAAGAGAAGGAGGAAGGCGTTTTAGGCACGTTCCCGGCCTTGAGTTATTTATAAAGATAATAAAGGCAGGATAAGCAATCTAAAAAAATAAACCAATAGGCAAGACTCTGAGGAATGTTTGGCTTGTTCCTGCTGATCTGATAACACTATATAGCTACAGCGAGGGTTGTGAAAAGTTGCTTTATGGTGCACTGCGGGTTCTGTATTGCACCAGAATTTCAAGCTTGACTGGCCCTTATGGGCCTGTTCCTCAGAAGAATCCTTGGATATGTGACTTGGTGTGGAGCCAGGTTACGTACATGGATCACCTGAAGTTAGACCAGGGTTTCTCAACCAGGGTTCCGTGGCACCTTGGGGTTCCCCAAGAGGTCACTAGGGGTTCGCGGGGAGATCACGATTTATTTTTAAAATTATTTCCAATTCGGGCAACTTCACATGGAAGAGGTAGGTTTCTTTAGTTTAAGAACATATCTAGAGGCCTACCCATGAAACGAATATAATTATTTTGTAACTTCTGGCCTATCTTTGAGCCTGAATGGGCAGGGTTCCGTCCCTGAGGCCTGAAAAATACTTCAAGGGTTCCTTCAGGGTCAAAAAGTTGAGAAAGGCTGAATTAGACTATTTGGAAAAAAAAAAAAAAAAAACCTTGCAGCCAGAAAGGATGATGTAAGGCTGAACTCGAAGAAACACGCTGTTGCCAGGGGACAACTAGACACCTTCCTAAACTGTCCTAAAAGATGCTCCGCTTGCCTTGTAAGCCGGGGGAATGCAAGAAACGCCGTTCTCGGCTGGCATTTTGGTCGAGTAGCTTCAGCTCTGCCTTCTCGAGGCCTTTTGATGCATAAAATCCCCCCCACCCTTCCAAAGAACACCAGAGCTCCCTGGGTCCCTGCCACTGTGGCAAGGTGGCGCATGGGCCCAGCTGACAATCAGGGCAGTGGTGTGGTGAGGTGAGGCGCTGCTGCCAGCCTTGTGTGCAACCTTGGGGAAAGCTGATTTTTTTTAGGTTTTCGGAATCCTTTCAGAGGTAAGGAAAAGCAAGGGAGGTGGGAAAGCAGAGTTTCTTTGGATCTGCTCACCAGGTGAGCAAAAGGTGGCGGAAGTGAGAGGCAACGAAGAGGCGTGCGCCAAAAAGCCATTTCCATTGGCACAGTGAGGTAGACCAGTCCATACAAGCCACAGGACAGCTTGGAACGATGCCCCATGTTGCCTGATTCCTGGAACTCCAGAATGTGAAGCGCTAGGCCATTTTAACATTTAAATACGAACCTTTTAATGGTAACATTTTATCCAAAGCCAGCTCTTGTTTATCAAACTAGGAAAAGGGTTGGAAAAATAAATTGTCTCAAAGTACACATTGGGGAAGTGTTCCCAACGTTAACATGGTGTTTTGCATGGAGTAAAATGTCCGGAGAATTTACGTAGATAAGCAGTTTCCTCCCCTAAGCACTGTTCCCTATTTTAGCAATGGAACCTTTCTTTCGAAGTGCTTCCATGAGCTTTAATGGAATTGTACTTCATAGGACTGAGAAATGGGAAGTTCACTTGGTTTATAAAAAGCAACAATTCTGATATAATCCCTTTTCCCGACCCCCTTTTCCCCCCTTTTATAAAACATTGCCAACAATGAATTTTGCAGACGGCCTAAATCAAGAACGAATGCAAGAAGGGGCGATTAGGATGCACAGTACAATATTCTTTCTCTCTCGTCTTTTTTTTTTCACGTATTGATTTTATTATAATTCCTTTGATTCCTGTGAGCAGCCCAGAGTTGTTTGAGAGTCAGGCGGCATACAAGTTTAATACATGACTATTTTCATTATGATTCTATCTTCTTTCTTTAAAAATTAAAAAAAAAAAGCTACTGTATTTAAAAACTGGGTTAAAGCCCCATGGAAACCTCGGTGGCTATAAATACAGCCCCAGCAAAGATTTCTAGGCGTTGCGCGCTGGAAGGAAATTAAGGAGTTAAACGCTGTGGGCTGGCTAACCTAGCTTTGTCCAATAATTTCGAAGCCTGGCTGTGACCGACAGGGAGAGCTTTAAGAAACTGGATTAAATTAGACTCGATCCTTCAGGCTTTGTTGAAGCTGGGAAGCCATTTTGGGATTCTGCAGGGTGGCATAATCCGAGGCTGCTGTCAACTCTCAAACTTCTTCTAAACGATTCGGCTCCGGCTCCTCCTGTTTTAGAAGAGGATGCCAAACTGAAGAATTCAGGGTTCCTTCTGCAAGGGTGGAACGATGCTGGATTTGGAAAAGTTTCAGGTTTGAAAAGTGGATCCCTGCTGCAGCTTCCTGCTCGGTTGGGCAGAACGGAACTCTCCTTGAGCAACTTGTGTTTAGCCCTGTCCAAGCAAGGATTTAATTTGCTTTTTCAGCTTAGCCAGGCTTGGTTAGCAGGACGCCTTTTTACCTAACTGGGGACTTGGTTTGATGCAGTCATAGAACAATTTGCACCGAGCGTGTCCATCACTGTGGCTTGCAGGCTTCCTATCTTAGAAAGTGAAACCAGTCGTTTTATCTCGTGTGTGTATCAGATATCCAGAGTTTTTGTAAGCATCAGGTTCTGTTGCCAGCATTATGAACGTAATTGCACCTCTAAGTTTGGAATAAATTGAAAAGAAAGCATTTTATATGTTGGAAGCTGTTTTGTGAATGGAATAATACAGATAAACTTGTACTAAGTGCTGTATGCTAGAATTGACTCCATTCACATGTGATTTTTGATGTATGATGGTTGTGTTCGTTTTTTCAACTGATTTTTCTACTTGCTTTAAGCTCTTGTTGTTCAGCCTGTTTTAAATTAATAACGTTGGGAGTGATGTGTGAAAAAGACTGCAAAATGTTAGATGCTCCTTGTATCATAAGAGAAATGGAGTTACCTGCTTGGGGAAGTGTTAGGCTAAATAAATGTGTTGAAAAAATAAAAATAAATAAAATTCAGAAATTAACCAGATTGTCAAGTACACCCTTAAAATAGCTGCCAGGTTCAACATTGCAGGCTGTTTGTTATTGCTTGGATTAATTCTGTTTTAATGTGGCCTAGTAAAAGAGGAGTTTAACATTTGGTTGAACTTGAGGACTGTCTTGGGATGTATGTTTGTCATATCACACTTGGAAAATAGCCAAATTCTTTTGAGAATATGTAAATTTTAAAAGCAGTGGTGTAGGTATTCTAAATCTTGATCAGCACAGTGGTAATATTTCTTTTACTTTCAAAGTGGAATCAAGTTTTATTGCTTATTCTTCCCTTCTGTATTGCTGCAGCAAGCATATTTTGGTGAAATAATTATTGAACCATCAATTTTCTGGGAACCCCCAATGTATCAGGTATTCCCATGAACTCGACATTACTTGTGAAGTGTAAGTAAAATAGAATTTAGTTTTTAGTTCAGGACTGTGGCTATGCAGACAGATGTATATTTTCATATGGTTTGCCACAGCCTCTGCAATGAAACTCGGAAGGAAAAGGATGTCCATGGTTCTGAACTGATAGAATTATAACAGCTCTGAAACTTACGTTTATTGGCAGCTTTGTACCACTTTGTTTTATTTTAAAGAGGGCATTCATGTATTCCACTTGCCCTTTTACTACTTTTTTCCAATAAACCCACACCTATACAGGGAAATTGGAAGTAGAAAAAAAGGGCCATGTCAAGCTTCCCCCCCCTCCCTTTTTTTAAAAACTTCAGCTTGTTTGGCCTACTGCAATGTGTGAACCAACCATTCTGGTTTGTAAACCATCATATAGCATTTTTGTGTTGTGTGTGAATCTAGCTTTAATGGCTTCTTCAACAAACCATAGAAACCATGGCTTTACCCCAGCACTCATATTCCTGTCCTTTTAAAATGTATATAAAAGCATAACATGAAGCTTTGAAACCTTGAAACCATTATTTATTGGAGCTATTGATTTCTATAACAGCAATAATATTATTGATCATAGAGGGCAGTAGTGGATTTGTTGCATGGATTAGAAAAAGCCCTTTACTAAAGAAGTAGGTGCATCTTGGATTTATTCCCCCTTTCGGGAACTCGGAGTGAAAAAGGCTTGTACCGTCACAGGTGTGAAAAAGGCTTTGCACACATACCGTTATTGATGTGATTGCAAATCCTGCCTGAGGAGTACATGCTTACAGCAGCTTTGTTTCACATGGTCTTCTAACATCATATTCAGTGTGCATGACATTGATAAAAGGCTGGTGTTGTTTGTGATAGAATACAGGGAGAAAACGGCTAGGGTGTTTTTTGTTTTTTTTCCTTTAGATGTTTGCTAGTTCACATGACTTTAGAAGAGCAGCAGAAAAGGGTCAGCCCATCTTTGAGTTGAAGATAAAGCTGGCCAGAGGGTCCGCCTATATTCACTTGTTCTCACTCTGCTCTTAAGACGTGTAGGACCTAAGTTGCGTGAACTCATTACTTTGGGAAAGCTTTCTGATGTAGATCATTCAGCACAGCGATGCTTTTATTTAAAAAGCTGAACGGAGGCAGAGAATTAATCTGCCAATTCGACATACAGTACTTATATTGGGAAGCAGAGCCTAAAACGTACCGAGGGCCTTTGCTGTCATGCAATCTGCTGGCCTGCTTTTAAACTTGGTGAGAAGATAAAAAGCTAGCCACTCTGCAGCAGAGGGGGAATGGACCCCTTGCTACCTCTGCGTTCCAGAAATGTCAGCCTTTTTCCAAGACATTCAGCCGAGAGCTGTTAAATAATATTAAATAATTGTTAAATAAACAGTTTAAATTGTTTTTATCCTTGCATCAACAGCTTTCTTGGGACCTTTTTTTCTTGTTCTGAGTATGTTCACAGATTCCTCACGGGGGATCTTTTCCTAACCTCACAGTCTTCCATGGCCCCCTTTTCCAATTCTGGTTTTAGACATGCATACTTTTGCTGGGCAAGTGCAGATTTTGAGGGCTTCTTTGTGTTCCCCGTGACGTGGTTGTGATCTGGACCAATCACGTCTTTGCGGCCAAGATGAATTTAGTCTTGCAGGGGAAGGCCGCAGCCGCTGGGGATGAAAGAAATTGTAGTCCAACACGTGGAGTTGATACCAGTTTGGAGAAGATGACCTAAACTTCAGGTTCCTCATATTTACGCAACCATGTTCAGAAACAGAGACTTTCCTGACAGCATATTTATATTCTCAGACAATGATCCTGTAGTCTTAATATCATGATGTTTATAGCTGAGGGCGTGTTCTCCTTGCCAATCCCAAGCAGAGTCTCCACCCCACCACGTTGATTGTCCATGTAGTCCCCCTTTCTTCTGTAACTTCCCCCATGTAGCATCCCCTTTTCTTCCATAACTCCAACTACTGCTCCAGTGGAAGACAATATTTACCTGAAAGATGAAAGCGTCAGATGATGGGGATTAACCAGTAACACCACCCTTCACTGCTTTTGTAATTGTAACAGGACCAGACTGGGGAAAAAAATATATATTTTTGTTTTGGATTCTTGAAAACTTACCAATTTCTTATGGTAAGAAACTAGTTTTAATGGTTAAGCAGCTTGTATGCAAATAATAGCTATGTGCTTAGTTCCTGTAGGAAGTAGCTCACTATCCAGTTTGTGATTATGCCGATTAAAAATCATTCCTTCATAGCCTAACATTTCATATGTGAGCTTCCAAGAGGGTGAGAGCAGCTGTCGAGCAGCCAAGTCCAAATTAGATTTGTTGATGCCATGTTGCTTGCTAAGTAACCATGTCTCCCAGCTATGTTTAGGCCCATGGGAACCATAGCAAAAAACCAGATATTCCAATTGTTTCTAACATCCCTGGCTCTCTTGCTGAGGATGTTGCTTTCCAGTTTTGTGCAAGTAAATGTATTAACTTCCTTCTCAAAGCATATGACCTATTCCCCATGTCTTCCCTTAATTCCTTCTTTTTACTGTGGTTTTGCAGTCCCCTCAAGCAGCCCAGTTGTGGATACTGCTGACCCTTAGTTTGATTTGAAACCAGAATTGATAAAGAGTTGAAAACCACTCAGCTTGGAGCAATCTTCTGGTAGTAACGCGGTTACACAGGTCCAGGCAGAACTTAATGTGTTGTTGATGTTACCAAGGGAAGGGAGGGGAAGAACCAGGACAGCCTGGAAGTTGTTTCTAATTGCTGCATTAGTTTGGAGAACGTGCTGTTTGAGGCCCAATTGCAGGGAGTGTCCCTATTATGCCCGTGCTGCTTCTTAAACTGCTTTAGTTTTTTTAAACATAATTTGCTAACTACGGGTTTGTTGTTTTGCAAGATCATTATTTTATGCACCCCAAAACAATCGTATACTTCCCCCAATCTTCTTAACTACTTTGAGTTTTTAAGAACCTAAAAAAATAATACAGTTGGGAAAGTGAAATGTTTTATTTCACTTCCTAGACATGATGCTGAAATAATCCTTGAAGTATTAGAATACTTCCATATTTGCTCAAGAACAGCCTTTCCCAACCTGGTCCCCTCCAGTACTCTTAGGACTGCATCTCCCAGAATTTCCTAGCTGCCATGACTCGATGGGTCCTCCAGAACCTATAGAACGGTATTATTTCTCAACTGTGGCACCTTTAAGATGTGTGGACTTCAACTCCCAGAATTCCCCAGCCAGCATGCAATTTACGTGATGAATCTGAAGCAAAATTTAAGCCACCTGTTTGGCTTTTTTTTGAACATCAAGATCTTCCTCCCCCCCACCCAGTTTTTGAAGCATTGTTAATTAAATCTGAGCCTGTTGATTAAATCTGAGCTTTGACAGATTCACATGCTCCATGCATATTACAAGTGTGCTTTCCTAGCAAAGACCCTTTGTTCCACTCCAATCACATTTGGAAAGCTACATTTTCACATGGTTAAATTGTAGTTGGGTGGATGATAATGCAACTGGATTATACTGAAGTGGAGTTTGAGAGAGATATATGCTATTAGCTACAGTATATCGCCAGCGTTCGGACTGGTGGTAAGACATCCTTTTGCCATTGCGATGTGTACACCAGAAATGGGGTGCATTCCTTCCCAGTAAACAGCTCTGTTTCTGAGACCAAATTAGAACAACAGGAAGTGCTGTTGTTTTCTTAATAATGGGTTTTGCAGCCTGTTTGGCATGTTGGTGAAGGCATCACTGAGAACTTTTAGATTATCAGAACATCTAATCTTGCTCTTACATTGAAAATTAATGTTGCCCTACGTTTAGCTTTAAAGATTTTTTGTTTAGACTAGGTGACATATGCGGTCCTTAAAATTATTTTTTCCCTAATTCCAGTGCAAAACTTGGGGGGGGCGGCTTCCCTTTTAAGTTTCCAACAGCCCTATGCCATTTGTATTTCTCTTTGCATTTAGCCTCATTTGCATTTAACTTTATTGGGTCCATTTACACGTTGCACATTCCATTTACTTAAGCATTATTTCTTGAATATGCCATAATGGTGGTTGTCACACAAGCTAAACCAAAAATCTACATTTGATGCTAATCCCAAATCAAGCCAAGGGACTTCAAACTTTGTGGTACTGTAACCACCTAAAACGATAATCAAGTTTGGTAAGTGCTCCATGAATAAAACTAAGGAAACTGCTGTGATGGGTGGGTGATTTTGACAACTGGCTATTTTCATGAATTTAACCATCTCTCGAAACTAACTTTGGCTGGCTGGGGAATCCTGGGAGTTGAAGTCCACACGTCTTAAAGTTGCCACGGTTGAGAAACACCTGCTTAAATAGTCAGGGATTTTGCTTAACATTTTGCTCTAAGTTTCCAAGCTGTGCAGTAGATGCTTTAGCTGATGTTCCTTCAGTGTCATACCAAGGCTGAAATCACAAAAGGTGGTTCAGACGCATCCAAGGCTTGACTGTTACCTTGCAGACTTTTCACTTGAATTCAACCAGACAGAAAATGCTTTGCAAAATCTTCTCAGCATTAAAGATAGGTTGCCATACTTCAGTCCATTGACTCCCTTAAAATCCTCAGCTGGAACAAGTTTCAGGATTATAGATTTGTGATCCATGCATGTTTGGCAGTGTTTTGATCTTCCCCTGGAGAGTGTACAGAAGCATCTTCCGTGCCTTTCCAGAGGACTAGTGGGAGATATCCTAATCTGGGCAGATGGGACTGTCTCTTTAAAACCAAAAGCTGAGCCATTGTCCCTCCTCCTCTTCCAAGGGCACCAAAGGAAAGTCGAAAACAACTTGTCCTTCCATAAACCCCCCTCCTTTTCTTTTGACACCACTCTCTTGATTGGTACACTTCTTGAAAAGAATGTCCTAAGTCAGTATTACGCTTGGATGAATGTGGGGAAATAGTATCTGTTGTTGCAAGCAGGGTAAATTTGAGGTATTTCAGAGCACTGCTGTCTAGTAATTGTAAATGCAAAATACTGCAATGGTTGTAGCACGGCTTGGTATTTTTCTACAATCGTATTTCAGGGAACTCATTAATGTGCCTTAAGACGTTGTGGGGAAGCCCTCCCCGAAAGAAAAGGAAATGTTGAGGCTCTTGTGAATGTTGATAAGGGATATCTAACATTGGCAGTCACATCAAACAGGCACGCTCTTCCAGACACTGCTGTGTGTCCGCGTGCGTTGTTTTTTTTCCTTTCACTTTCCCCAAACACCCGTATATTTGCGATATTCCAAGAACAAGGCTGGAGAAATCAAGGGCTTTTCCTCTTTGTATCTTTGAACTGTTACAGCATTGGGTTTTCACCTTTTTGCAGCATGATTTGAAATAGCAACCATGGATTTTTCTCGACTTCACATGTATAACCCTCCCCAGTGCCTGCCAGAGAACACTGGCTATACTTACGCACTCAGGTGAGAAAGCTGTTCTGCAAAAATCCTTGTTGTTCTCTGTCTTGTGGCTTTTATGGGGCATTTTAAACTGAGGCATGAAACTCCAGGGTCAGTCACAAAGCTCACTGCATTCCTTCTTTAGATTTGAAGACAGCGATCGGGGTTTTGTTTTTATTTTATATTTTTACAGTAGATTCTGTGCTAGTGAAACCAGTGATTAAGAAAGTGACTCAGGGTTTGTTAGTCACTGTAAGTCAAGCACTCCACAACCACACCCAAATACCATTGTTTGGGTTGTAAATGCAGTAGGAAGGCATGTATGAACAGATAAAAACAGAGCGGAAAATAAAATAATTAACCATCCCTTCAGAGCGGCTGCATAGATCAAGGAGTTAGGGGTTAGAAATCATACCATTTGTGAGCTGTTAGTAGCAATTAAAAATCCAAAAATTGTAATTTGCACTTTATGAACCTTCTGAAAGCTAAACTAGGAGTCTTAACTGCCCATTTTTGGGTTGCCAAAAAAGATACATTGGAAGTACAATATTTGTTACAATGCTTACAATGCCTGGCATCCTAGCTAGGAATCAAATGGTTTTTTATTTGTTTGTTTGTTTGCTTATTCATTTATTTTTACACTTGCAAGTCTGGGGGTTCACCGATAAACACAAGCTGAACAACAAAATAATTTTGTTGTTTATTCGTCCAGTCGCTTCCGACTCTTCGTGACTTCACGGACCAGCCCACGCCAGAGCTTCCTGTCAGTCGTCAGCACCCCCAGCTCCCCCAGGGACAAGTCCGTCACCTCTAGAATGTCATCCGTCCACCTTGCCCTTGGCCAGCCCCTCTTCCTTTTGCAAGCCATCTAACAAAATAATACAATGATAAAAAAAAAAAAAAAGATGGCGCACACCAGATCATAACCCAGGCAAACCCACATTGTCTAGATGGAGGCTTCATTCATCCTTGCCAAAGGCCTGGTCAAAGAGCCAGGTCTTAGGGGCTCTCTGAAATACCAGCAGGGTGAGGGCCAACTGGATCTCAGGGGGAACCTTATTCAAATTGGTGTATAGAGTAACTGTCCTTAGTATCAGACATTTCATTTTCAGTTGTGTGTCAACATGTCTCAGTGAGAAAAGCTGAATATAAGCAGCTGTATCCTGACTATTATCAACAGTTATTTGTGGCATGTGAGAAGGCAAAGTATTACAAACTGACTTTTCCAACTAGGCCCCCTCCTGACATATTGAAATTGCACATTGTATTTTGTTTTTCTCCTACGAAACACACAGTCTCGTCATAACATTGGTTTGATTTTTTTTTTTTTAAATTACCCTTCTTTAATTTTTCTTCCTCTTCTTCCCCTGCCTCTTGCATCAGTTTTATGCACCACGGGTTTTTTCAAAGGGCATTTTACTTCTTTTCCTCAGAATCATCCAAGGTAGAGAGCAGAATGTATGTCCCATCACTAAATCACCACAGATGTGATTGTCCATTGAAGCAGGGCTTGCGGTGTCACAATCCCCACTTTTGTGACTGTGTGTCATCTGTATCGATCACAACATGATCTTTCTCCATCGAAGCATTTCTTGCACCCTTAAATGGCTGCTAATGATATGAGGCAAGGAAACTTACAACGCAGTGACATTGCATGGAAAGGAAGCTATACGTTGCAGAAAAATAAGGGAGGCAAGCAATACAAAGAAGTTATTTTGCACAGCCAGCAAGTCACCCTGTATTGCTGTATCAGTTTCTCTGCCTGTTACCAACATCGTAGCTTCCTAATTTTCCCAACAGAGCGTCAATTCACTCACCAGCCTGTGTCTGCTTCAAGCTTGTTTTAAACTAAGCAAAGGCAATGACCAGAATAAGCCTCCAGGGAGGATGAACTACGAAACTTTAAAATTAAACTCCTTTGAAATAGTTACCAGCATTTACCACTTTCTGTTTCTTCAGTTTTTTGAGGCACCTTTCCTGTTGCAATAGCTAATACTGTGATACTTTCATAAATGTATGAACCTATGGCTGTTTTCGGGAGGTTAAGGCACAGACGCATTGCGGAGGAGCCGTTTCAGCAGAGACGGTGCTGATCTCAGCCACCACGGATACCAAAGTACCAAGCAAATAGGTCCTGTTGAAATGCAGGTTGCAATATTATGTAACAGGCAGCCCAGACCTTTTCTGTGTTTCTTTGCAGTTCAAGTTACTCATTGACCGCGCTAGAATTTGAAACTGAGCACAAGTTGGACCCCGTCTTTGACTCGCCAAGAATGTCACGGCGCAGCTTACGCTTGTCTGCGGCAGGATATGGTGGTGCTAAAGATGAGGGTCTCTTTGGAAGTGGCAGCTCCTATGCTGGGAAAAAGACTTTTGCAGATCGGTCACCCAAGTAAGCATTTTGTCTGCTACCAAACGCTTGTAAATTATCTACTCCTTGGTCCCACCCCGTTTAATTTTATGTAGTTCAGTGCGCGATTCATGTTCTTCTGTGTTCCCACGTAGCACTCTATAAATTTCTGTGGAAGCGTGGTGGAACCTCTCGCTGAGGTGTTGGCATAAAACGGGGCAAGATTTACCCATGCACTTAGGGCACACATTGGAGTCAGTGGGACTTGAAAAGGCTAATCTCGGATGATATCCCCTGATTTAGAAGTTACTTCTACCTGATTTTAGTGGGCCTCACTTCCATGTTTAGAACCGGAACTGGAACATTTTCTGGCACTACTTCAACAAACACTTGGATCTGTGATGGCTTCTGTGGAGATCCTCACACTCTGAAAGAACTTGGTTGATTTTCAAAAGTATAGTTAAAATACAGAATATAGATAAGATAGATTACAGAACTAAAGAAAAAACTATAGAAGTGCAAAATTAGATAGAAAACAGAAGAGTGACTTCCGACTTTCTCCAATACAGATGCAAATGCTTATTATACAGATATAATCTCTTACCATTAATTAAACCTCCGTAGCATTATTTCTATAAAATCAAACCATTTAATCATCAAGACCCAAAATCAAGACTTCATTTTTTTCAGACACAAGCAAATAATCCAAAAGTGGTTGCCAAGTAGAGACAAATCCAGACACGGTATTTTCTCTCATCAACGCTGTTAACTTGGCCATTTGGGCCAATTCCATTAATTTAACCATCCATTCTTCCACTGTGGGGATTTGTGGATCTTTCCATCTTTGTGCATATAAAAGTCTTGCTGCTGTTGTCATATACAGAAGCAAAGTCCCTTGCTGTTTCTCAGGCTGTTTGTCCATCAATCCCAAGAGACACAGTTCTGGTTTCTTCTGTAAGTCCGCTTTAAGAATCTTTTGAATATTAACACATAGGTAAAGGTAAAGGTTTCCCTTGATGTAAAGTCCAGTCGTGTCCGACTCTAGGGGGCGGTGCTCATCTCCGTTTCTAAGCCTTAGAGCCGGCGTTGTCCGTAGACATTTTTCCGGGTCATGTGGCCAGCATGACGACACGGAACGCCGTTACCTGCCCGCCGAAGCGGTACCTATTGATCTACTCACATTTGCATGTTTTCAAACTGCTAGGTGAGCAGGAGCTGGGACGAGCAACGGGAGCTCACCCCGCCGCGCGGTTTCGAACCGCCGACCTTCCGATCGACAGCTCAGCGGTTTAACCCGCAGCGCCACCGCGTCCCCTATTAACACATACTTGATCCCAAATTTTTTTGGCCTTCTCACAAGTGAGATCCTCGCGTTCTGGATGACGATGGTATATGGCCACGATTTGACATTTGGACATCAGGACATGATTGGTTCCCATTGTATGTGTTTGAGCTAGGATTCCTTCCATAATATGACATGGAAGTGCAGAACCCAAACACCGGCTTATATTTACGAATTATTCCCGCAGCACAAACTTACCCCCCTGAGTCACTTAAGAGAGTGAGAAGGAAATTCCGATTTCTGTTTTCCTTTCCTGGAACAGCCACGGCAACACTGACTCTGTCCAGGGAGTTGTACACAATTTTGCTGCCTCTTTCAGCTCTCCTGCATTCACCAATGTTCTCACGTGCCTGCATGTTAACCCTGCCACTTGGTACTTCTTTTTCTGTCAGGATCATCAAACAACACAGCGCTACGATGAAACAGTCCAGTTCGGCAAGAACTGCCTCAAGGAGAAAACTGCCCGGCTCTTCCGCTTTTAGCCACAGTAGTTTCAGTAGCCACATAAGCGATGGGTCTCTCGTCTCCAGCTTATTGGATGAGTCTTCAATACAGGAGCAGACAGCTGTTGACCATTTCTGGGGTGAGTACACCGTCTAGTCCAGAAGGCTGCGCAGCACTTTTAAATTCAAGCTTGAAAACGTGCTCTGGAATGTCAAAGGACACAGACGTGGCCCCTGCCTGCAGCTCCTGAAACCAGACGCATCGTTTTTTCCCCAGGATCTGGCAGGAACTGCAGAGGGCAGCCGCATGGCTCTCTGGAAAGAGAGCCATTCTTCTGACTCAGGGTTTGCACCCCCTTCAGCCCAACGTCCACTTCCTCCGATGTAAGAAGTGCAGGACCAGAGTTAACAACCAGTCCGCAGGGCTTTCAGGGAAAATGTTGTTCCTGAATCGTCGGGGGGGGGGGGAAGCGCCATCGTCATTTTAGCCTGCGTGCCAGTAGCTTAGATGCAGGGTTCCCTTGCCTAGGTTGGAAACCTGTCTTTTTAGTAGTGTAGCTTAAGTTTTACTTACTTTGATATTAACTATAGGTTTACTACTGTGTGTTGAGCTACTGTTGCAGCAAAAAAGTGGCAACAGAAACACGTGTTTCTCATTGGCCTGACTCCCGAGTAGTCCTCATGGAAATCAGAGACAGATTTGTGTTGCTCTTCCATCGGGAAATGTAACCTGTTAGATGACATAATGGTTATGTTTCGTTTTGTCTTAAAATCACCGTGATCTTGGCTTGGGTTTATAAAGTTCTCCTCTCTGCTTCTCATTTGTGTCCCTAGCAATGGCAGGATTGTTAGCTTGTTAATCTCCTTGGACTCAAACAAATTGTCTCTTCTTAGGTCTCGACGACGATGGTGACCTCAAAGGTAATCTGGTTGGGTGTGCATGTATGTTTCGACTTTTATTGCTTTTCTTCCCACTTCAGTGGATTTAGCTTGATAGATGATTTGTTGCAATTCAGCAGGTGGGGACCCTGCACCGGGTCAGGCCAATGGTGATATTGCAATGACCCAGAGCCAGATTGAGCTCGGCAACGGATACACCTGTAATGATTGCAGTATGCTTTCAGAGCGGAAGGAAGCCCTCACGGCATACTCCTCTTCTTGCATGCCAACCTCAAGAATTTACTCTAGGGATCGAAGCCAAAAATACAAATCCAGTAAGTAAAGCATTCCTTCCGTGAGAGTGTCAGCACTGCATGAATGAAGTATTGCTAGAGTGATAAAGTCACGTGAATTCACAGTTGACTTGGCGAGGCAATGTCTGCTAGTCTTAGGAATTTGGAGTGGGGGGTGTTGTTTGGTTCCAGAACTATTCTTTGACGTGCTATTAAAGAAAGAACAGCTACAGACAAACCCTTGACATCCGGTTGGTTTCCCCTTCTCTCCCCACTTCATTTTCCATGGTTGAACTCTGAAAAACAGGATTGCTTCTTGCCAGAGTGCGGGCTCATGATATCTGGCATGTTAATTTCAGCATCCCGCACTTAGCTGCATTGCCTTTGCCCTCCCGCCACATCGGTCGCTAGAAAACGGAGGGAAATAATAATGCACCAATGCTTTTTCAATAGGGAGTCTCCCTTACTACAGCAGTAAGATTCTGCGAGCAGCCAAGTACGCTTCAGCATCTTTCACGTCGCTCATAGTACAGCTGTTTCAGACGATCGTGCTGAAACTGGGCTATGATTGTGAAGGTACTTTGTTTTAAGCTTTTCTTCCGCTCTCTCCATCCATGCTGCACACCTAAAAGGAAACCATTCCATAACAAATGGGTGTCGCTTCAGACATGCATCTACAACTTCATGGTATCTTTGATGCCTTGTGGCTGGCTTCTTTCTTGCACTCCTTTGCCTTTCTAGTATCTCTTTCTTGGGAAGTAACAAGATGCAGGACCCTGGTGTTGGACCCTCCTTTTCTCCATTTCTCTCTTGCAGTGGCATGATGGATGACATGGTTTGGAGTGGAAAGCGGAATCTTGATTTTGAAACTGGGTCCTTTAACTCACTGAAACCACATTCTCTTAGCCTTTAAAACTGGATTTTCTTTCTTTGGCGTTTGCACTGGGCATTTGTAATGTATATGTGGCCATACCTGGCCAGCTACTGCTTGTCAGTTACATTTTAAAAAATGTGTCCATTAAATTTTGCACCCATTTCTAGAATGGCAACGCGTGGCTTTGGTTATTGTGTCTTTTCAGTGGATTATATTGGAATTGCCTGCAGCTCTTGAAGCAAGGGTAGAGCTCTATCACATGATATTTCATTGGCAGAAACAGACCAGAATCCAAAACGTTACGTCCCTAACGTCCACAGAAGTTTTGAAATTGTGTTTCCTCATGGGCGGCTGCTGTGCAGTGGTGGAAAAATATCAGAAGAAAATTGTGACGTAGCATGGCAACTTTGTGAATTCCATTTGATTGGGCCAGGTGCTTGAGAAGGCTCTTAAGCCCTAGCTTTGGCTTGTAGTGGTCTTAATCACTAGTTCCCTTCAAGACGTATTTAATTCCTTTTTCATTATCAATTGTCTGCAGGAACTAGGAGCATATTAAAATGTTTTTGGGTTTTTTAAAAAAAAAAATAGGGTCCCTATATAAAATGGACTTGTCTCTTTGGGGAAAAATGCAACTTTTTTTTTTTTAAAAAAAAGGCAGCTCTACCCAGCTGGCCCATAAATAGGACTCACCTTTTTTCTTTTCTAATCCCTCCACTTCCAATAAAAGGATTGCGTTAACCCATTTTTCCCCCCGTCAGACCTCTCTTGGCTGACAAGGCAAAATACTGCAGGAATATATTTTCTAGGACATGAAGCTGAGACACGTAGATTTATTATAGCAAAACTGCGAAGCCACTATGAAAGAATTCCAGCAGCTGCTGTGCGTCAAACGCGAGCTCTATTTATACCATAAAGAGTACCCAAATTTCTTGCACCTCGTTCTCCTGCTTACTCTTTGTTCTAGAAACTCTCTCTTTGGGGACAATGTTTCCTTCTGTTCTTTGTTCAAGTAACGACCTAATCTAGTATTAGGTTGCTTACCTTTGACCAGGTGAGACCTAATTTAACACACTCCTTACCCAGGCATTGGGTGGCAAATTGCTTTGATAGATAATTTGCTTTCCCTGCTGCTTTGTTCCTCACTTCTGAAAGTTAAAAGAAAAACCTTAAAAACTGTACTGGGCTCACCTCAAGGCTGTTCCTTCTCCCTTTTTTCCCTCCAACACACGATGAGTGTGGATTCGATTTTCTTTTTTCTCCTCTGTTGCAGCTCACTCTAATTACTGTGGAAGCATGAATGTAAAAGAATTTCTCAGGGAAGAAAGCCACTTGGGTATGAACGGAGAGTCCTTGTGTAAGTACAGCTCCACGCTTTTTAAGAGATAAGCCCAGGTTAGAATTCTAGATGTTACTTTGATGTTCCGTTGGTTTCGTGGAGGTTGGAAAAGCATTGCATGTTGGCTGTGATTCCGCATCTTGTACTTTGAGGGAGCTTTCACTATTCGCTCGATTCGTCTTGCGCACAACCGCCTGGAATAGCAGTTGCTTTTATAGACATGCACCCATCTATGGGATTTAGTTATAAAGGGCACCTAAAGCAAAGATTGCCCACCTGAAGCATGGATGTTGTCAGGGGCGCAGAAGCAGAATTTGTGATATGCCAATATGGGTGCAGAAAACTGCTGAGCAGTGGGCATCCTGGGAAGCCTGCCTACCTCTCCTCCGCCCCATTGCTTGCCACCAGTTCTATGCAGGCCTTCCAGACTCACCTTCAAATTCATAATCCCCATTTCCAGACCAAAAATGGCTGTTTCATAGCCAAAGCCGACTGTTTCGAGGCCTTTGCTTTGAGCCCCAAACCCTTCCGAAACAATTAAAGCAGCCCATGTTGAATGCAGAACAGCCGTTTCAAACCTGAAACACACATTTCAAGCTTGAATGGGCAATTTGAACCCAACGCTTTGGAATGTTTTGCACCCCTTCGCTGCCTACTGCATTGGCAACATATAATGGGATGTTGGGAGGGGGTTATTGACGTCTTGTTGCATGCAACGTCTGGTCCTGTCTCAGAAACATACCGTTGGCTGTGCTCAACCCCCTCCTAAGATTTAAGGAATATTTGGAAAGTAACTTCCTGTACTGCAGTTTGGCCCATCTATTGTGTTGCACGGTGGATTGATGAATGTGTTTTGTATTAATTCTTTGTTACCCCAACCAACAGGTGATGACTGTAAGGGGAAGAAACACCTTGAAACATACACAGCAGCCCACTTGCAATCCTCAAGGTCTAAAAGGATAGCAAGAAGCCTTTGGCACATCTTTTCTTACCCAGGTTGATTTGTACTGCTTGGTTTCTACCATTTTCTTTCCTGTTGCCTCTTTGCCATCATAAATGTTGCAGGAGGAGAGCCATGTTAATCAACAGTAGCCCCAAACCGGAAGAATAGCACCTTTTCCAACTAACACATTTTATTAAAAGGCACAAGCTTTCATACGCTGCAGCTGCTGCTCATCTGTTGCGTGGAGTGGGGGCTCTAGATGCATAACTACTCCGTGCGTCTGATGACGTGAGCTGCTTCTCACAAAAGCTTGTGCCTTTTAATGAAATTTGTTAGTCAGATAAGGTCCTGCTTAGCTGCCTTTGGATTTTCACCATCATAAGAATCTCTGCATTGCGAAACACTCACACTGTTTTCTCTTAGAGCTTCCTTGCGTAGGTTAGCCCCCTTGAGAGTTGTGCTTCTCCCCAGACACTGCCCGCCAACTCCAGCTGTAAATTTGGGTTGACCCCACACACACCCTTACTGTTAAGGTGGGGTAATTTAATTCTACATGGGTTGCACAACTATTAAGAAAGCAAAACACAGTAGTTTAATGGAGGATGAAACATAAAATAATGCTTGGGGGAGGAAAAACGAATCCTAGCAAAAAGCATATCTAATAGTAGAGGAATTTAGCTAGATCTACTGTAGTGAAATAAGATAAAGACACTTGGGATCTCCTGGTGATCTTCCATCAAAATCCGACCTTGCTTCCGTTTTTTTGAGATCAAGCAAAATTGATGGTAGCTGCCACCTATCTCGGTACATATTAAAATAAGTGGGTATTATTACAGCCTTATATTTAAGTTAAGTATCCCTGATTTCTAGGGAGATGGGTAGGAGGGTAAGGGGGCTTCTCTCTACTGCTTCTCTCCCCGTCTGCTGGTTTCCATAGGGGAAAAAAATCTGACCCACTTCCAACCAGGATGGACAGTGGCAAAGGGCAGATCTCTTTCCTCCCCCTCTGCCAATCAACTGGATGGAAGATGGATTTTTTTGGCAACAGAAGGAGAATGTTGTCGGCTTATTTACAAGGCTGCATTATGATTTGAGCAGTTCAGTTCAGACCTAGCTGTAAATCTAGTGTAAAAAAATAAAATCTGCAACACTCCTGTTGCCAGACTATGCATAATTCAAGTCCTGGATCTATTTTTGACTGGGCTTCAGTACCATCAAATATATTTCTAGAAATAAAAAGGGTTTGGACATGACAATTAGCAGTGTTGAATGAAAGCCATGGCTGTTTGGCTCTTGAGTCCTTTCGTGCACACGGCTCCTTTATTCCCCCAGTATTTTATTTGGGAACAGGTCCCTCACTCTTCAAGGGGAATTTTTCCCAGGAAGCATTTATAAGAGTGTGCCTGAATGTCAAATGCACCATACATATACCGCAATCAGGTGCTCATCCACACTGAATTAAAATCCACAGAAACAGTCTGTGAACCAGACCAACACCTCTCCTTGGAAGCATTTCTACCTCCTGTTGAGGCATGCTCAACAGAGAGCTAAAATTTGTTCTTGCGAGTATGTTGCAGGAAGCCTTAAGTTGATCCCAAAGTGTACAAAAGACCAAACTCATTGGAATAACTATTTCCTTTTCAATATTTTGTATTTTCTAAGTTAGGCTGCAATTGTTCCTGAATCACATATGAAAGGGGGTTCACATGTCCCCAACCCTTGCTCCTTTCTTCCCAGGTAAAATTTGGGTGGGTTAGTAGGTCCAGGAAGATCATCGTAAGCGTAGATGAATGAAAAACTTTACGGTCAAGGATTAAATAGTATCCTCAACTGGAAAAATCTTTTCGTTCCTCTGCACTTAGGGTGAAGAGCAGGGTAAATGATGATAGTCTTGTTCTCCTCTCAGATACGTTTTACATGTTCTTTCAATGACTTAATTGTCTTGTTACTTTATTTCCTTTGGGATTTACAGACAAAAGTATTCCTCTCTCAAAATCTTAGTCAACCAGATATCAGCAATGACTCTTGCTTTTCATGATAATTTAGAGATTGTAGAAGGATCATTATGACTTCGTTACGTTGTTGGGAAGTACAATGTTATCTCTCAAAACCAGTCTTGTATTTTTAAGAGACAGAATGAGTAACTTCATTCAAAAGAAAGAGAGAGAGATCCTGTTAAACTGACTATTAATAATGCTAGCTCTCATTTTCCTCTGCCGGGATGCTAGTGTTTTGTTTTTTTTAATGTGAATTTGATTTGGTGTGCAGAAGCACAGAGTGATGGCTTTGACTGAAAACCATTTCTGTTGCCAATGTTCATATCCATCTGTGTTGTACTAGGTTACTTCTTAATCCATATGTTGCAAAGAATGAGAACAGCAGGATGGCTTGTGACCCAGAAGGTTTTGTCTCTCCTTTGGCTGGCTATTGTGTCCCCAGGTTACTACTGTGTGTGTGTGTGGGTGTATGTGCACGCAAGCTTTTTGCATGAGTATTCTACCTTTTGATCCTGGCATCTTGCAGGAGATGTGAACAGCTGATGAATTTGAGCTCACAGTCTTTAGCGCAGCTTCAAACACTGCATTTCCTATGTTGAAAGCAAGCCTTCTCCCTTGTGCAACATCAGGACACCTGGTTGAGACAAGATGTAGAGAGAAACAGGCCCTTCAGGTGGGCGGAAGCGTTGAATAGAACATTTTTTGTTGAGAGCCACTTCATGATCTTCCTGCACAAATTCAGTCTGCTGTGAAGGAGAAGCCACACAACCTGCTCCTTTACCTGTCATTTGCCATGATCCATTATTCTACCTGTGTATTTAGTTAGCTTCTGTTGTCTTAATCAGTCTTGCTTGCTTAGCAAGGTGGCTCAACAGGCTTTGCTGTCAGAGGTGACAGACCCAAAGGTGTTCCCACCATCCTCACTTGGAGTGGAAATTGAACCTTAGTATAGATAGCAGAAAGCACGTATAAGCTTAAAAGGCATAGCGCAGGTCCCACAGTTCTGTCTGGAGCAGGGAATATGAAAAGTACATGGAGACCACTGTAGTTTCCTCATTTCCCTCCACATGCATTAGCATGTAGGAAATGCAACTTGTTTTAAGCAGCTTTTCTGCTTTTCTGTCCTTAATACAGAAAATTGTATTTTCTTGGTGATGCGTTTGTCTTTATTGTTATTAATAACATATCGTGTCTTGTAACAGTATGTGTGCTCCCTGTATTCCTAAATGGGGAGCAGATGCTTGCTGTCAAAGATGTGGAGGGTGGCTCTATAATTCTACTGAGCTCAGACAATCTTGCTTCTTCCAGTGTGACCTTCTGTCGAACAGATTCTGCTGTGAATGCAACAACATGCATTATTAATTTAAAATGACTAAATTCTAGATTAATATTTGAAACTAGATTCCTTGTTGCATGACTTTGTGTCTGTGCCAGGGGTATTCTGGGCCACTAATGCAGAAAACGGCACGAACGATGTTACGAACTGGTGTTTCTTTTCTTATTGTCGCTTACAAAAATCTTCATTCCCTCTGGAAATCTTTGTCATATAATAACCTCTCTGTAACCCTCCCCTCTGTTTTCTCCTCCCAAGCCAGTTGTTTTCAAACTATATTTCAGGGAAGCGTGGGTGAAAAGATCAGTCCTAGTGGATCAACTTCCACAAGGACCAGCTGTCCACCATCATAGACCATTAGCCTGCAGAAGTGTTTTGGTCATAGTCCAGAGAAACTCCTGGTTGACCCAGGATGGCAGTGAGACTCCATGGATCCAGCTGGTGTCTGTGTGCACTTAACGTGCCTTGATCTATGCATAAGAGGGCAGGGGAGTGATGTAACATGTCATGACATCATAATGCAAAACCTGCAACTTACATACTTGAATCCAGTATCAGGACGCAAGAACGTAAAGGCAGAGTTTCCATTGTGATGTCTCCGCCCGTGGGTCACCATTTTTCCACCTTCATGGACATCTATGGATGCCTAGGAGTCTGTGCCCAGATTTTTCTGCAGCGCCCAGTGGTTCCTTCTGTGCAGCATTGGCATCGATCAGGAGAGGTTTCCCTGAGGATCAAAAAGTTTGAAGACTGCTGTGCTGAGTGATGTCATCACCTTTCTCATTCATCTAGGCTTTCTCCTCCAATGTAGGGAAAGCTGCTGCAGGAGCATTCTGGTGGCTCGGAACTGGATGGTATCAGCTCGTGGCCCTAATCTCTCTGCTGAATGTTTTTCTCCTTACAAGGTCTGTAAGCATTTCATGCAGTACTGGATCCCGTGCGTTGCATAAAAAAAAACACATTATTGTTTATTATAGACTTTGCAAGCTGGTTCTAATCATAAACCACAGTAAATCATGATGAGAACAAGCTTCGTTGGGCTTTGAGTAGTGTGCTAGACCATGCTCTACAAAGCTAAATTTGATTTCAATTCGATTGATGGCTTCAGTGAGATTGATTTCTAGAGGAGCTCCAGTGAGCTGCTTCCCAAGCTTTGGGAAGGACCACAGCCCTTATCCCCTGACTTTAGTGTTATTTCTTGATCCAATATATGTAAAATATTAAGGCAATTAATTACAGTGATGGACATCTTTACAGTGCAGTTCTTGCATCTGTTTTCCAGATGTCTCCCAAAGATGTTCAGGTTGCTGCTGTTCGTTCTCCCCCTACTTTTATTGCTTGGTGAGTAAACATGTCTTGAAGAATCTAAAACCTTACCCGTGAGGACAACCTAGTTCGAGGACTGTGTTTATGCAGCCTCCACAGCTTTTGCAATAAACCACCAAACGTGTAGCAGATCACCCCAGGACCAGACACTGTAAACCTCTTTTCTCTGTTTGTTTATTGCCTTGATATCCTGCCTTTTGCTGAGTTCTCAAGGCCACACACACCGGGGGGGGAGAAGGTGAGGATGTCCCTTATTTTATTCTCCGAACAGCAACGTTAGGGGAAAAGTTGGGTTGAGATTGGGCCTAGCTTGCATGGACATGTTCTGTCTGTGAGTGAGTGTGTGAGCGTGCGCATGTTTAAGATGCAGCTGAGTCTTGAAAAGCACAAACACAGTGGACCTACAATGCGCGAAAGCAATTTCTATCCAGTTATATACCAAGGAAGCTTAAATCGTGTTATGCAAATTACCTAAATTTGTTCTAGTTTACTCTTGGTGTAGAAGAAAATGTGCATGCATGCATCTATAGAGAACACACAGAGCAAGAGAAGGGATCCGGTGAACTTATTTGTAGGGGAAATTATGGAAATGGTTCAGTTGTAGAAGCGAATGCCCTAGTCCATAGGAAGATGCTCCACCAAAACAGATCTGGGTTCCGTCTAGCGCTGCGCTGTCACGTAGGTGGGGCAGCACTTTGGATTCAAAACCAAACATGCGCTTCAGAATATTTTTCTTTGGCTGGCCTTGCAGCACGGCTGCAAGATTCCAGGAGAATGTGCTTTGAGGTTTGGAAACATCAGTGGAGTGCAGCAAGATGCTTTGAGCATGTCTTCTCTAAGGAGGTGCTGACAGGTCTGGTGTGCCCGCTCATGGCTGCTCCAGAGCACCTTTGGCGGTTCAGGTCTGAAGCACCACGCACCCCAAATTCCCAGCGCCTGGCAGGATTCTAGAGAGACATTGTCTACGTGGAGGTGCAAGAGACAAAATGTGGGATCCGACTACAGCCCCTTCCCCCGATCTTGGTCTTTCACAATTTATTGTCTGCCTGGTGAATATAACAAAGGATGTTTCCTAAATGTAGGCGGCTTTGCTGAGCTTCCTACGAATTCAGGGATGTTTCCTCCTAGCCAGATTTTTTTTTCTTTCGCTTCAGGTTTATGGTGCTGGGGCCCTGAAGATTTCCTTTCATTGTTACCAGCTTTGAACTGGACAAGCATACTCAGAATGCACAGGTGGGAAAACTCTGTAAAGAGACTCGCACCTGCCCCTCATTCAGGCCAGGCTGGTCAGTTTCCAGAGGTAAGGCAGTCCATTCCTTATGTCGGGCTTTGGTTTTCAAAGAGGTGTGATGTCCTAGAGGTTTAGGCAAACTGCAGCATTGCTAGGGATGGGGATCCAGGTCTCCCTCAGTTTCAGACTGGATGTGGGCCTTCCATCCATCGGTCTGCAAGCAAGAAGCCAAAATTCAGTATTGACAAATTTGGTGTGTGCGGTGCACAAGTTGCGCAGGCCTGGTTGTGGAAAGCGTGCGTCCACCAAATGAACTTAGCCTAAATTATTTTTACAGAGCAGTCAAGCAACTAGTTGAACACAGGGGATGCATGTAATGATATGTGGGAAGGACCTTGGGAGACGGGGTGAAGAGATGCTGCCAAGGGAACGGTCAGATAAGAGGGAGCATAGCCTGCAACTAGACAGCGGGAGGGGCAAGAGGCTCAGAAGGGACCCTCCCTAGTTTCTTGGGCTGTAAAAGAGATGGCAGGAGATCTGCACTTTCAGACTTGCAAGATTCTGTTAATGTAGCCTTACAATAAAGTAGAATTAGCTCATCTGGTCATATTTCCTGCCTGGTCTACTTAGTAAGGCTGACAAAGCATTTAAGGCATTTGTCGATTCTCTAGGTTTGAAGGAACTCACCAGGATCCAAAAAGGACTCATTCTTCCTCAGGATATATGCAGAATTAGCCATTCCCATGTTTCTAACTCATAGTACTGAGGGGAGATTAACTCTGGAAACATAAGCCTTGGTGACTCCCAGTTGGTCTGGCTCATTTCTGCACCAAAAATTAATCTGTGATTTGCAGGGACGGGGGTTGGGAGTGGGGGGAAATGAATGAAAAGACATTTTCTTTTCTTTTTTAAAAAAATGATAAGGCTCTGGATGGGGTGTCACTCCTCCTGAAAGAGGAAGTCTGTGATACAGAACTATCCTAGATTTGTAGCATCTGCTGGAACAGCAGGTGGAAACGATGGTCCAGGGAAACTTTGCCCAGCTTTATGTGAATTACGGCATATAATCCTTTTTCAACAAAGGGATTACATTCCCACATGTGGAACGCTACCATCTTTCACATTACAGTGAACTAACTCGCTTGATCATGGAAGGAGCCGTACATTTGTAACGTTGCCTTATACCTGGTGGTTGGATTGTATAGTGTCTCACTTGTGAAGAATTATGGGAATAAATACCAAAATCCGGAATTACCTTCAAGAAAACTACGCCATCCCTATCCTGCCTGCATTTAGGTGGCTGGTGACTATGATCTTTTGCCAGCAAGCCTTATCTGAAGTTAATTGGGATTCGTTGCTGCTTTTAATCTGTTTTGGTCTAACTTTAGAGCTTCGTTATTTAAAGTGACACTATAGCTCATGATGAAGTGATTTTATTAATGTGAGTTCATTTATGCCAGATGCAGTGAAAATAAATAAGTCCTTTTTTATTATTAAAAAAAACAATCTAGGTGACTATGAAGTTCTTTGATGCAGATCGTGTAAGGGAGCTGGAAAAACAAATGGCCCTGTTATCAGAGAAGTGGCATCACCGGGATGAAGAATTCAGTAAAGCGCTGCTGCTGGCGCAGAGCTTTCAGGAACAAGTCGCCCAAATGAACGACCGAAGTGAAATGTTGGCGCTCGTAAAAAACATTGTGAGCCAGCATCTTCCAAAGGCAGAATCAGATGAAGTGGCACACTCAGAGGTAGCTTGTTTGGAACAATTCTGGGCACCAGTTTTAATGTAAACGTTATAGACTTATTAAATAGTGTGTTTGCTGGAGGAAGGTGTCTGGGGACAAAAGTTGATGGGGAAAATTAGAATTTGTACGAGCTGAGAAGAGCTGTCATTCGTTTTACATTATAAGAAAGCCTTCCTCAACGTTTTGACCCTGGAGGAACCCTTGAAATATTTTTCGGGCCTCGGGGAACCCCTGCACATTCAGGCTCAAAGATAGGCCAGAAGTTGCAAAATTACTATATTCGTTTCACGGGTGGGCCTGTCTAGATGCCTTCACAGTGCTCCCAAACTAAACATAAAGAATGAAACTTACCTCTTGAATGGGAAGTTGCCCGAATTTGAAATAGTTTTTTAAATCAATAATGACCTCTCGCGGAACCCGAGGGTGCTGCAGAACCCTGGTGGAGAAACCCTGCTATAAGATAATAGTTTAGTAAATTACATTGTAATTGGTTGCCCTCAGTAAACTCAAACAATTATTCTACCAGGTGAAATTTACAAATCTGTAACTGCCAGATTTAACATAGATCAAGGAACAAAAGGTACTTTTCAATATGTGAATTTTTGAAATGATGCCATTTTGTTCCTTTGCCATAAATGGATCGTTGTCTTTCTCTTTATAAAGGTTCGGTGTATAAAAAGTTTAAATATAGTCATTTTGGTTTCTGTGCTTAACAGTCTGCGCAGCATTTAAATATGGGAAGAATCCTCAGTGTTTCGTTTACATTTTCATGGTAAAAGTGCTCCTTTTTAAACAAAAATAAAACACAGTTCTGTTTTGTCTTTAAAGCATAAATTTTTGACTTTGCACCAAGAGCATGAATGGCGCCTTGTGACTTTAGAAGGCCTTCTGGCAAAACTCTCTGAAAAATCTGAGGTAACAGTAAACATTTTTCTTTTCTCTATTCTAACAACTTCTTATCACTCTAAATACGTTTGATTCCAAATACGTCCAAGGAACACTTCTGAGCAGATGTGCTTAGGGAAGGGGCGTGAGAAGGCAGAAAACCAGTTCAGCTATTTTCAGGTCACATAAGCTTTAAATGACCATTTTCTTGATACCCTCCTTCCCTGTTATGTTTACATCCATAGGAGGATGTTTTGGTGAGTGAGATTTATTTACTTGTTCGATTTATGTGGCTGCCCCTCTCAAATTCATGACTCTCCATGGCCAACAACAATTTAAAATGCTATGAAAAACATTGCTTGCATTTGGTCCTGGGTAATGCCCTGCATCTTCAGATTATGGTTTGGAAACCTCTGCTGAGCGTAGTGTTTTAGGGCAAAATCTCAGAAGGTCCTCAGGAGACAGCTTTGTAAGGAAGAATTTAAAAAACCCTGATTTGGGCACCAAGCAACGTTAGGCTCGATGGGCATAGTTATTGAGGATAACATGCTGCTAAGGGTTTTTAAGGATAGATGTAGGCCAGATACAGTTTTGTTATCAGCACCAGACTTCTCAAATGTGGACATAGATATTGTTCAGTATGGACCTCTTTAAAACAACCTTGAACTAAACATCATCCAGAAAGAAAGAAGGATTTTTCACTTGCACAATAGAGGTGTTGGTGGAAATAAGATCAAAAAGGAGTTTCAGTTCGGTGACTGATCAAGAGCCTAATGTGGAACACCATCTGCCAGGCATGCCATGGCTGGTCCTCATAGCCATCTGTTAATTGGCAACAGTTGGAATACTGCCATCCCCAAAGTGTTGAAGGAGGGTTTTCAAAGTCACACACCCTACTGCAGTCCTGTATCCCTGTTGCTATCCCAACAGCATCAGACTGCAACTCCATCTGTGCTCCAGACAGCAATGCTAAACTTTGTCTTCTACAGTGGATGATACTTGCTGATTCCCCGTGAACCTCTTTCTGCATGTTCTGAGTTTCTTTTGTCTCTTTTCAATAGTTCCAAGTAAAGTGGAGGTTTATACAGGTTACTAATATTGTGTTATTTTCCAGGGCCTCCAGAAGGATTTTGAATTAACCAAAGCAAAAACAATGAGGTACGGCTGCAACTCGTATGTTGAACTGCGAACCATTAAAGATTACAAAATACTCCATAAGTTGGATAGTATCTCTACTTTTTTTTTTAATTAAAGAATGGGTGGGTGATTTTTATTACTGATAACCAGTGGTATGTTGCAATAGACAGACAGACAGGTAGATTTCACAACTTTATAACATAGGGACCCTCCAGTCACTGTTTAGGGTAATGGTGCTCCCTTTGTTTTACTCCAGTGTAAAAACACAAATGCTCCTACCTCCACTAGACCTGCAGAGTTTGAAACCTGCCTTCCATTGCTTTTTTTCTGCTTCTCAGTGACATTGATGAGCAAAACCAGAGTCTTTTGTCCAAGATTAAGCACCTGGAATTTGAGTTGGCGCAGCTGAAGTCAGAGTTTCTGAGTTTACGAGATTGGAAGAGCCACTGTGACATGACAGACGCCCTTCACGAAAAGGTAAGCTTAGAAGGGAACGCCTGAGCAGGACTGAATTTGCGCATCTTGTTCTGACGTAATGTTACGCATCTGTTATTTCTGGAGTGACTCCGTTGGGTTGGTATGCCAGAAACACATGAGTGTATTCACACAGCTAACCCTAATAGCCATCCCATAATATGCAGAAGGATTCTTTGGCCCTGTCAGTTGCTCCTGGCATTTACTACAGTCAACCTAATCCTAATCCTAATACCTAATCGCTCTTTCATTTCGAAAGCCATCTGTTGTCATGTTTTGTTTTGTTTCGGTTTTTTTACTTCTAGGTTGATGCCCGGATTAAAGAATCCATCGGGGTTATGTTTTTTGGTGAGCCAGAAGGGGATATCCCGGAATCCTTGCTTCAGTGGCTGACTTCCAGATTTGTGAGCAAAGCAGACTTGCAGATTTTGTTGCGAGATCTGGAGATGCGCATCCTCAGGAACATCACTCTTCACAGGTCGGTCACAAACTCCAAGGTGACTTCAGAGGTAGTGACAAGTGCTGTGAATGAAGCTGGCATTGTAGGCATCACGGAAGCGGTAAGCCAGATCGGAAACATATTCCAAGCTGTTGATTTAGCATTTTAGGTTTCACTGCTGCAAGGCAGATAAGTAATGTTGAAATACAGCCAAATATAAGCTAGCGTATGCAAGAAATTAGGGGTGTTTCACAGGACAAAGATGGAAAGCACAGGGTGCTGTTGGCAGGCCAACTAGTACACAGAATGGCATTCCTTTTATCAGCTGCATTATTTATCTACACTTAATTAGAGACATCTGAGAGCCAGTCATATGACAGGAGGAAATGGAATGTACAGTACATGATTTTTTTAAAAAATGATGCATTTTCCCTCATATGATTGGGCGGTTTGCAATGGAATATACATCAGAGTACCCCTTTTGGGGGGAGATGGGCGGTGATAGAAATTTGAAAGAAAGAAAGCTATTGTAAAGCTAATGTAAAGGTCCATGCTTAGAAAGTGATCTAGATCTGAGACGCCATTGCATTTCTTCCACGTCTCTCTCAGATGCTCCACAGCAGAAGCCAGGATTTAGAGTGGCCTGTTAGGATGCCATTTCAGATATTTTGACCTAGTGAGAGAGTGTGTTCAGATTGCTAGGTGCTGTAAGTCCTCCTTTAAAAGCAAGTTAAGATGTACAGATATTCTGTAGTAAAAGTGCTCCCTTGGTCATCAGTGACTTTCATCAGCTTGCTGGAATGCTGACTGGTCATTTCTGCCTATTTCTCTCCATTTGCAGCAAGCACAAGTTATTGTCAATAATGCCCTGAGGCTCTACTCTCAAGACAAAACAGGCATGGTCGATTTTGCTTTGGAATCTGGAGGTAAGTGACCAACAGATAGGAGGATTTATTTCTATTCTTTAACTTTGGCAAACGCAGAGGACAAGAGTCTTACGTTTAAAGCACCTGCGGACTAGGTGTCCGTTGCCTGACAAAGCTAAACAGTTTTCTGTCCCTATGTTTCTTTGAGGTGGCAGCATTTTGAGCACTCGCTGTTCAGAGACGTACGAAACCAAAACAGCGCTGCTTAGTCTCTTCGGAATTCCTTTGTGGTACTTTTCCCAGTCACCCCGGGTAGTGATCCAGGTACTTATAATACTGGCAGTTTTCAGAGCATTTCCAGTTAGGTTCAGAATGACCTTGACAGTAGCTGAATTACAGATGATGAGAAAAAAAAAACTGAATGCTTGAGTTGATCACAGGCCATTAGCGAAAGATTCATCATTGCTCCATATTGCACGAATCCTGCAATTTTGGGTTTTACCCCCAATCCCAAAGTTGTACAGAATGAACTAATTCTGGTCTACTGGTTTTCCATCTCCCTTTAGGCGAGGGGGATCCGCAGGGGATAGCAATCACAACCACGTGTATAAAAAAGGGGGGGCAGGGCTTCAATTGCAGGGTGTGGCTGCCATCGTGACTGTATTAACCCCCACCCCATGGATACCCCTGCTTTTAGGTTTTCATTCCAATTACATTTTGGAACCTAATAGAATTCCATGGTGGGTGAATCTGTGTGCGTGATGTTGTTAAGGCACATGGCGCTAAATTGTTTGTTTGCAACTTCCGGTTTCTATCCACAGCCTGACATGTATCCTGGAAACTGCTGGGCTTTCAAAGGATCACAGGGATATCTTGTTGTCAGACTTTCTATGATGATTTACCCAACATCTTTCTCCCTGGAACACATACCAAAAACGCTTTCACCCACGGGCAATATTACCAGTGCTCCAAAGGATTTTTCAGTATATGTAAGTGGCACCATCTGCAAAATGAAGGAATATGGTCTTATCCAACATTCGGCTGAAGTGGCTGCAGGATTTCTGGTGGTGATTAAAGGGTTTCTAATGGCTCTGCATGCTGCTTTTCTGAACCTTTCCTGGCCTAGGTCAGCGCTTAGTTAATAGCTGAAAGTGTCCAGGCTCATTCAGTGGATTGATCTAAAGAAGAGAACAGGAGAATGCAGAGAATGTAAACAAGCATCCGTCATCTGTGGAGGCTAGGAGGACTAGAAATAGAAGACTTTTCTAAGGGGGCAGGGCTGCAAAGGAGTGTGAAAGGTTTAAGGGCTGACTGCATATAAATTCTGAACTACCATTCTTGCTCACTTGGTAACTCTGAAGCATCTGCTGTGGCCATTGTTTCCTAAAAGACGATAATCTGGCCATGCTGACCTTGTCTCAGTGGGAACCTGACACTTGGTGCTCCCTAGATGTCTCGGGTTTTAACTTCTCTAACTTCAGGCCTGAATGGTCATCCTGTCTGAGAATTAAGGAGTCGAAGCCCAACTAATATGAAGGGCTCTAGGTTGGCAAGACTGTTTTACTATATCACCTCCCTCTAAAAAACCCTCTTCAAAGCATCTGCAATCTCCACAAACTTATAAAAGAGCAAATAAAAAGCTATTTTGTTTTTCAGTGTACCTAGCAAAATAACATAAAAGGGATTTCAGTGAAATGTAGAAACCTTGTTCTTTTAACTTAAATAAGTGTAATAAAACAGAACTGGAAAGTCAAAAAATGCAGGTATTATTTAGGAAAAGCTGTTCTGTAAATATCTCAGATGTTTTCAGTATTAACACCTAGTTAAGCATTTTCAGTATTATCACTCTAGTCGCCCAGAGTCTCTAGTTTGAGATGGGCGGCAATATAAATATTTATTTATATTTTAGTTATTTATTCAATATAAATTGAATGAATGAATGAATGAAATATCATGAAGCTCTGTTACGGTGTTTGTAAATTGGATTATTTTTTTGCCCATCTTTTATAAACTTTATTTTCTGTAGCATAATATTTATCACCTGTTATTTTTTGGAGGACAGTGAATCTGAAATTAAAATTGAACTGCTTAATAGAGAATGAACTTCTCTTAATAGAGAATACCTCCTCTATTAAGAATTCAGAGCAATACAAACCATTTGTATTGGCAGGGTCTTGAAAATGAATATCAAGAAGAGGGGATACTTCTGGGCCAGTATACATATGATCAGGATGGAGAACCATTACAGATGTTTCAAATCTTGGTATGTCATCATTTCAGAAGATAAAACTTCCTTTTTTATGCTTTGCATAAAAAACTTCTAGCATGGAAATAGTAGTGGATTCTGATTCCTTTTCTTCTTCTTTTAGGAGACAACTGAAAAAGCATTCCAAATAGTGGAACTAAGAATATTTTCCAACTGGGGCCATGCAGAATATACATGCCTCTATCGCTTCAGAGTGCATGGGCTAACTGCTGAATGAACACTACACTTGTTTTCCTATTCTGGTTGTACATCATTTCTGTTTTTAAGTTTATAAAGGGAAAGCTTTGAACACTGGAATCCTTAAAAGATGAGGATGTGTGATGTACTACAGGTTCCATAATTCTTTCCTGGCTAAATGTAGAAGACTGCCAACAAAATTGTACCCCAAACCTAATGGTTATCTGCTCAGACGCTCAACTTGTAACTGCCAGACAGCTTTATATTTTTAATGTGTTCTTTCTGAGGGAAAAAAATGCATGCCAACTGCTCTCATAAGTCCAATTAGCCAATTACTAACCCCTATTTTAATATGTCAGAAGATAAAGCTTTTAAATTTTCCTTTTGGCCAATAGGAATCTGTTTTTAATATTGGGACTCTCCTCTGCACCTTTGTGTGATTAAGATAAAAAGAACAGTGGATGAAATTTAGTATGTCCTGCTGTTTATGCAGTTCTCAGTGAGATGGTTTGTTTGCAATTCCAGCACAAGCCACCTTGAAGCTACAGTCTGTAACCACTGCTCAGAATTGTGCCTCAAGAACTCATTAGCAGCTTCTCAATCCTGAAGCCACTTCAGTCATTCCGTGCAGCATTTAGTTTTTTATGTTGAAGGTTCTGATTTCAACTGAAACATGCTTTTGTGTTCATCTTCTGGATTTAGGACATTTTTCCTTAAACATATATTTTAGTAAAAAAAAAAAAAAAAATCCTTTGCTTTAATGTTAGAGTCCAAGAAAACATTGGGCACCAGATTGCTGACAAAATTAGGAGTCAAACAAGCAAATGAATATCAGTAGCAATTGTTTAACATAGAAAGGGCTTACTCTGATTTTTAAAAAAGACTGACCCGTTAAACAAGTTGATGGTTCTAGTAAGAAATAGGGATTGAGTGAATTGGTAAGTTGCCTTGAGTGCTGAAGGCAAAATGGCCCACATGTTTCAGCATCAAGTGAATCAGATGAATTAAGGAGGTTGTTACATTGAGAAGAAATGGTTTGGATGGAATTGAATTAGACAGATTTGTAATAGTAGATGGCTACCATGTGATGGGAGATAATGAAAAGGAAATGTAGAGGTGGAGTCCGGCTTAGAAGATTATAGCAGAAACACTAAACCTCAGAGAAAACAGCTTACCAGTAAAATTCATGCCTGGAGCTTATTCACATGTTGGGTTTTGTGCAGTTTAACTTCCCAAAGTTCACTCTGTGCTCTGGGATTGCTGCTAATCTCTGAAAATTCAGGGGAAGCTTCACAAGGTTGAATGTATGGAAAAGCACAAACAGCACAGTTTTGAATCAGTTCTCCAAAAAAAAGTATATACTTTTTTTTTAAGCATGCGTATGTACATAATAAAAATTGGGTTATCACCTTCAGGATGGCACCTGAAGCTATTATTGGATTCTTAATGGAATTTCCCTTAAAGTAATTTAATACAAGCCCTGGCAATTCAGCTTTTTAAAATATAATTCTGAAATATTGTCAGAATCTGCCTCAGAAAAAGCTTTTTTGTTCGGTGAAAATGTTACTTTAGGTCCTGTTTTTTTTTGGAAGGTAAACTTTTCAGAAAAGAGATATGCTGACTGTTTTCTTTTAAATGGAGTAAACATATGTTGCACAAGAGTCCTCAAATATTTATAAAAGCAAGTTTTATTCTTGAATACCACTTGTTCATCTGAGTTTAGCTGGAAGTAGAACCAGTGGCCTGTTAAGAACAGCTTGGTAAAGCCTGTTACCAGTTTTAAGAATTTAATTCCAAATTATCCTGTATAAATCCAGATTGGGGGAGGACAGGGGTTGGTTTTTTGTTTTTTTGCATAACACTAACTTATTTTTTAAAAAGTGAGATAGGACTTTGTGCAATGTATTTTTGTAAATGCTTTTTCAGAATATTTGTCTCTGGTATCCTTTGCTGCCTCCTAACTGACAAGAAGCTATTGAAAAAGTTTAAGAATTTTAATTTTTGAAAGTGCATGTAATATTTGGAACTAAGAATAAAGTTTCCTTTTGGGTATTTATACTGAATGCTTCTCATAATATATGTGGTTGGGGAGGGGAACAAACTCCTCAAATAGATTAGTAAAAATGCGGAGCAGGCAATATCAAAAGCAATTTGTGCTAAATAGAAAACTAAATTAAAAGAATGTTTTAACTTTGTAAAAATATTCAAGTGTAACACTACATCCATTATTTCTGATTTCCATGTGGCTAGTAACTTCAAGAAAGAACAGTGGAGGGAAGTGAATATTTCACTGAGATACTGCCTTTCCTGGTTTTGGAATAACAGGCCAGCACTAGAGCCCAAGGAAAGATTTTTTTTCCCCCTTAAAAACAAGGTAGGAATTAAAGAGAGAGTTGTTTGACTATATGCATTTGGGTGCAAATATTGATTTCCAGTATGCACTTCCCCCCAAATTGTCCTTGTTTTCTGACAGTGCCTGGGTGGGCCGGATGCCCCATCCGCTCTCTAGGAAAACAGAAGCATTAGAAGCCATATCATTTCAGAAAACTCTGCCTAAATCTGTTGGTTACAAACAGTAAGCCTGGAGCAGGTTCAGTGGGTCATCCAGAGTTTCAATAAACCTGGACTGACTGGCTGCTTTTGTAGCCATAACCCCACGTCCTTGCGCAAGACCAAGACACACCTTGCGGTTCGCTTTTAACAACTGCGTTAAGTAGGTCTGGTCTCCATGGCGTGGTGGTTAAACTCGCTCAACAGGCAATTCCCACGGGCGCCACCTTGCTTTGAACGCCCAGACCAGTTGGGGGTGAAACCACACACAGGCGTGTGCCCTCGCTTCACTCTCTTTCCTAATGCCAGGTGGCAACATCTGTGGCACTTTGAAAAATGGCAGACTCCTCCCAAGTTCAACATGTGCTCCAGCAGCAGCCGGCCTTCCCCAGAGCGTCCGTCCAAAGCCAGCAGGCAGAGAGCCTAGCTGCCAAAGGAAAACGGCCGATTCCAGCTGCATCAGCCTCCATCCCCCAGAGCTTGCAGCCTGCACAGCTGGGGCGAGGGATGCTGTGGTCCAAGAGGAGGCTGCATCCCTGGGCGGCGTCGCCTTGGAGACGCCTGGAGGGACTGCCTCTCGCGCCTCGCCCCAAGGTATGGGGTCACGTGACCTCTGCGTCACTCGCCCCCGCCCCGCGAGGGCGTCCCGCCACACGCCTCGGTCCCTCGCCGGCCGCCGTCGCCCCATTGTTGAGTGGGCGGCGCCGGAAGCCGCCCTGCGTGCGTTACGTCGCGTGAGGCAGCTCCGGCCAGGGACGCCGCGGCGTTTCTCCCCGCCCCGCAGTCATGGCGGCGGAGCAGGAGGCCTTGAAGGGCGGCGGAGGCGGCGGCTGCGGCCGCAACCGCGGGGGCGTCCAGCGCGTCGAGGGGAAGCTCCGCGCCAGCGTGGAGAAGGGAGACTACTACGAGGCACACCAGATGTACCGGACGCTGTTCTTCAGGTGCGGAGGGAGGGCGGCCCTCGCCCTCTTCTTTCCAGACGCTTCCATTGGCGCACCGGAGCGCCGGCCGCACGCGATTGGCTTCGCCGCTTGTCCCTCTCGGGCCCTCGAGGCCCCATTGGTCGAGCAGGAGGCGGGGGAGCGGGCACGCCGGTCTGGCCCCAGCCAAGGCCAGGGAGGGAAGGCGCCGTCCGGGCGGATCCCCAAGCCCATCCTCCGTGCCCCTGGCCACGCTTCGTTTCGGCTGGGGAGGGGGAATGGGGCCCGAACGGGGCGGGAGGCGGCGTTGGCGCAGCACGTTGAGGGGGTCTCTTGGTCTGGGCTTGGGGCGTTGGGGGAACCCGGCCGTGGGGCCGCCTCGGCCAGGATTTGACGGCTTGGAGCGGCGTTTCTCCAGCTGAACCGCTTTGAGATGGGTGGACTTCAACTCCCAGAATTCCCCAGCCAGCTGACTGCTTTGAGATGGGTGGACTTCAAGTCCCAGAATTCCCCAGCCAGCTTGCTGGCTGGGGAATTCTGGGAGTTGAAGTCCACCCATCTTAAAACGGTTCAGCTGGAGAAACACTGGCATAGAGGGACACCTGGATCCAAACACGGAAGTCTATTTCACACACCGTGACATGCTTTCTAGGACAAACCCAACTGCAGCCAATTGGGGGCTGCCTCTTCTTTTGTGGGGTGGGGGAGGCTGGCAGGTTTAGGGGCCTTGTCCTTGTCTACAGGGGGGGCAAGCTTGTTATGGGGTTGCAGATGCTTGGCACGCGATGAGGTGGTTCGTTCTCGACACCGGTGTATCCTTGAGGGTGAACAGACTTGTGAATCTTAAGGTTGGATTCACAGATGATGCTAGGCCGGTTGCTTGCTGGGACTGAAGCCAAGGGAGGGAGCCCAGCTGTTTGCATTTTGTGAGCTGTGATGGGTGGTTTCTCGCCTTGGGTGAGCGTGACCAGTTGTGCTACATTCAAGACACCATAGCTGATGCAGCTGTGGTGAAAGCATTCTCCTATTCATCAAGTTGAGGCAGTAACACTCTCTTTTTGGGGGGTTCCGACTTCAAAAATACTTAGGTTGGCCCTTGTGGCTGGGGCTGATGATACGTGCAGCGTGAACACGGAAGCCTTTGAGCAGTGGCTGTGTGCCCGGATCAAAGTTATTGGGGATTGAAAGGGGTTGAGCTAATCTGTGCAATGTAATCGGCTTGTCAATGGCTGTTAAACTGGATGGCTTAAAAACAGTCCTCCATGTTCAGGGGCAATAAGCCTGAAGTTAACCCCCACCTTCTTGTGATTGACTGGTGTTAAATCAGTTGCAGTAAAAATGCCCATCGTCATTCTTGACAGTAGGGCCAAAAGGTAATTCAAGTGGTTTGTTTGTGACACTTCTGCGCAGAGCTCAGAGTTGGCACGTGTTCCATTCTAGATGGGTGGCGATGGGGGCCTCTTACAAGAACACAGAAGTGGATTTTGTAGCATCTTAAAAATTACCAATTCATAACAGCAGAAATTTGTTGGGTAGGCTAGAACCCACTTTGTTGAATGATTTTCCTTGGTATATAAATATATCTTTTTGTCTAATAGCATGGGAGAATGAAAAATGATGTGAAACGGCTTTGGAACAGAACATAAAAGTACGGCATCTGTGCAAAGCTTGAGCACATATAAAATAAGACCAGTAATGGTTCCCAACAGCAGGATTTCTACAACTTTGAGGTGTTCTTTGTAAGAGACTGGCTTGCCTGCGGTTCTAGAAATTTCCATACTGTAATGCTATCTTGTAAGTCACCAAATGATCATGGATAGTAGTAGATTAAGAACTTACCAAAATAGTAGCATTATTTCCCCCAAGATGTGATGAATATGTCAAAAAATAACATACCTGGTGCCACCTTACGCAGTTTTGAAAAAGATTAGATACACTTCTTTTTCAGAAAAACGGCCCCCAAGGTATACATTTTTGCAGGACCAAATGAGAATCCTGTTTATGTCCTTTAGCTGAAATACCTTAGACAGTAAAAAAAATTGATGTGGTCACGCAAGGTTTATTTTGCTAATTCTAACCCTTTTCAGTCCAGTGGGAGTAACAGTGTAACAGCCTTCTCCAAACTGGTGTTCTTCTGTTGTGTTGAGATTACAATATTCCAGATTTCTAGCCTGTGGCATTATTGGCTGAAAATTCCTATAATGTAACATATTTGGTGTAGTGTAACATATTTGGAGAACACTAAGCTGAGGGTGGCTGTCTTAGTGATACCTGAGAAGGGAAAGATGCAAGTTATTTAAAAGGCTAAGAAATCTGTTGTTCTGTAGGCTTTTGTAGGTTGGATCTCACTTCTTCAGGTGCATCTGACAAAGTGGACTCCAGCTTGTCAAAATTCATGCAACAGTAAATCTGTTAGTCCTTATTTGGAGGTAAGTTACTTTGAAAGCAGTGTTACTTAATTCTAAATAAGCAGGCTTGGAATCATGGTGTTATGATAGATTTAGCATCTTTCCAAACTGTATAGTTGAACTGCTGAACTGTCCCTCTCTTGGGGCAGCTGTCAACAAATTACATGCAACAATAGTAAACAAAATAAGGCACAGAATTAGAATATGGTTTGTGCTTTTGAAAATCTTCACTGCCATCAATTATAGGTTAGCCTAAGTAGTAAAAAAGTTTCCCAGGGGTGCTTATGATTGGACTTCTGATGAATCTGGATGGGAAGAATGACTATGCTGTGACTCCCAGAAAGTTCAGTCTGAATGCTCTGTCATTCACATAAGGTTAAAACAGTGGAGAATTTAAATATTGTATACATTCTGCATTCATTACAGAGTAATAGAGAGCCTGTAGAAGAAGGGAGATTTTGAGATTCTAAACTGATGGGTTTGGCAGCAAGATGGAAAATGGATTAAGGCTCCAAAATTCATTGTACATGTCACAACAAATAGAAGAAACCTTGTTAGGATTCAGGAGCAGGGGAGAAGGGTTGCCATTGCGAATTCAATGAAAATATTGTAGGGATGGGCCAAAATTGCCAGTTGGAGAACAAAGAGTATTTCACCTCCCAATCATATCATTCTGGAGATGGTTCAGCAGTTTCTGGAAGTAAATTTTCCAGACAGAAGCTAGAATGTTGGCTTTTGGACTTTACCAGACAAAGTCCAAAGAAGTGTAAATATCTACCCAGTGATGTGACTGAAATGGCATGTTCACGCTTTGAGGGAAAAGAGACCAAAATCACTCTTGAGTATGATGGGTGGGGAAGTCAGCTCCTCACTGTCCTCTTGTTGAGATACCAGCTCCTCTCTCGCTGAGCTTCCAGAATGATTTTGAATCTGTGCTGGCAATAAAATAATAAGTAGGCCTCGTTGTGGCAAGTCAGGTAAGAAGCTTTTGTAACGATCGTCCTAGTTTGGGCAGCAGTGGTTTTTCTTGTGTGGCAATGTCTGTGATGTGTTTTGGGACAACAGAAGTCAACCGTCTTCTCTCTGGATACACAGCTATAACATTTGTTACATCTGCTCAGTAGGTTTGCTATATATGAAGAACTTGAGTGGTGGTGGTTCTTCTAAGCAATATACAGGAGTCCGATGCTCGTGGGGGTTACAGTTCCAATAAGGCACAGCCAACATGTCTGGTAGTCACAAACATACAAACTATAGGTCAGAATTGCTCTTCAGCTACCTTCACCTAATTCCCCCAGTCTGGTATTTTCTTGGTAACGTTACAATTCTCAGAAGTTCACCGGTCTTTGTTAAGGTTAGCTCCTGATTTGAGGCAAAAAAAAAAAACACCGAGCTTGGTGTTCTTAGCTGTATCAATATTTCCAGAGCAGGGATGAATTATCCACTGTTTAAACGCCTAACAGTCAAGATTATAATTAACCTATGATCTGAGTTGTAATAGTATGCGCTGCACACATTCAGTGCCAAGACAGGTGGAATTTAGCGACCTTTAAATGGAATATGGCAAATACATTTGTGTGCTTATTTCAAGTAATTCCGTATCTTGTAACTAATTGGAACGGGCAACATGCCATTTTCTGGCTGAGATTGATTTCACGGGATATTGTTCAAACAGTTTTATTCTATACGTAGCTCTAAAGTTGAGGCACTAGTACATAACAAAGAAGGGGAGCTTGGAGTTAAGAAAGTGAATTCTCCCCCTGGAAATTACACCCTTCTTTATTTTGGAAATAATAGCTGGGATGACTGAAACAGTGAAAATAGTCTTTCATTTGAAAATGAGGTCAGAAGTGTTGCCTTGGATTTTGTGATAGCAGCATGTTGACTGTTATCATTTGGCTCCATGATTTCTAGCTGGACCTCAGAATGAGCAAAAGGATAATTTGAGTGGACAGAAATATATAGAATACTGGTAGGAAGGAAATAATTAAATAAATGTTGTTTTGTGGGGGGGGGGAGTTGATTTGGAGGTTTATATATTTCTTTTTCTTTTAATATAAGGGGAAGGCGCAATTGTGCTTAGTGATTTTTATAACGTGCTAAAGGGATTGATTATGGAAATTGCAATATTCTTGTTGAAAGTCGGAAGTCACCTTTTTATGTAATCTTCAAAATTCTATTTTCTTGTGTTTCACACTTTTAGTGTTTTTTTTTCTTTTTGTAGTTTTTTTTTTCTTTTTTTGTAGTTTTTATCTTTGTTTCAAACTTAATAAAATTCTTATTAAAAAGAAAAAAGAATGAGAAAAAGGAATCTCTTCCATTTTGGGAAGGGGGGGGAAACGTATTTCAGAAAGGTAGATTGGAGGGTGTAAAAGGATACAGAAGGTAAAACAAAGAGACATGGTTTTGATCAGCAGGATTATTAGCTGTAAGAATTAAAGTTGGCTCTGTCAGGTTTTGCCCTTGGCAATAGGACAATGGACACAATTAGATCCTTCTCTGCTTTGTTAAAGAGTTGTGGTACTCTCCTTGCTAAAGTTTGCAGATGGGATTCTAAGCCCTCATGTTCCTTGGAGCACCACCTCCCTATGTTTCTCCCTCTTCCTAGAGGTCTAGAAATGGACAGAGTGTTAAAAGAGGGCTTAAGTAGTACTGTCAGATGAAAAATATTGCACTCCTTGAGAAGCGTGTTTTCTGCCACAGATCTGCAATCGCTATTTGAAGGCATTAAGTTACTATTCTAGAAGCTCTGGAGCTAAAAGCGCATGGCTTACAATCTGTTGTGTAAAGAGTACGTCATTGTAGGGGATGTTAAGTGCACCTGCAGCACACGGAACAAATGTTACTGATTCTGTGGCGAAACAAAGATTCCTTACTGAATTTTTCTCAGGGTGCGTCCAAGCGGCAGTTCTGCAAACCCATTTACGGGCTGTGAACCTCTCTGGTCCTCCTGTTTTGACCATTTTGTATATCCTCCTCCTCTTCTTCCCTCCCTAATATTACTGCAGTTATGTGGGCATGTGATCCATACAGCAAGAGCTCCATTGTAGCCATGTGCCAAGGGAGGAAGAAAAATAATATATTTTGAAGCTGGCTTATCTGCCACCTTTCGCCAACTCGGGTTTAGCACATAAAAATCAAACTGAGTTGCCGTCTCACTTGGCTTGCTGTGGCGTCAACTTCAGAGTCTGTTAACTGCTGCTTTGCCGTATGCACCAGCGTGCTCTGAGATTTGAGAAGGGAAGACAGCAGTACGAAGGCAGCCCCATCATGATATGTGCACATTAGTTGTTGAAGTATCTAGCGCCACCGGGCAGCTTGGCAAATTTGGAAAACTGGAAGAGTGATGGGCTGTGCTAAATTTTGCAGGGACAGGAAACAGACAGTTCGACAAAACCTGGTTCTGGATTGGGGATCCCTAAGAGCCAGGGTACCCATTCCTCACTTAGCCGCGCTCATCTCCAAAAAAGGGAGCTCTTCTCCCCTCCCACACTGGTGTAGGCAGCTGTAGTTGAAGAAGTTGCTCAGTCCTACAGCTGCCCAAAGAAATTAGGTATTTTCAGTAGCAAAGCTAGAGACTCTACCAAACAGATGTCAGCTTGGTGGGAGGTTAGTAACTATTGCAGTCCATTTTGTGTGATGAATATTGACACTCTGGTGCAGTGTTTCTCAACGGTGGCAGCTTGAAGATGCGTGGACTTCAACTCCCAGAGTTGCTCCGGGGATGGCTGGGAGTTGAAGTCCACGCATCTTCAAGCTGCCACCGTTGAGAAACACTGCTCTAGTGGCTTGAGAGGTAGCTCTTCATCTTCTGGTTGGTGGACAGGAGACACGTCTTTCTTCTGGGAGTTTGAAGACTGGCCGTGGGCAAGTAGCACCAAGATGTTTCTGCAGCTCCCTTTGTTGTGAGAAGGGACTCTTCAGCCTTTTTTCAAACAAAAGGGGGCTGAAATGTGTGCATTATCTCCTGTTAAGAGGTAAATATGCAACCTGGCCTGCCAAGAGAGGCAGGTGATCGATTCTGATTCAAGAGATCTTGTACAAAACTGTCTCCCACAAGCTCTGATTCCTTGTTTTGCCTCCTTCAGTTGAAATACTGAAATTGGCTCTGTATGAAGCTCCCAGGCCTCTCAAAGCTTGTCCCTTTGTGGTGTGTCCTGGTTACCTTTCATTCTTCCTGTTGTTGTTTTAAAATAGCCTCTCTTTTTTTTTACAGGTACATGTCACAGGGCAAACACGTGGAAGCCAGGGAGCTTATGTATTCAGGGGCTCTGCTATTCTTCAGTCATAATCAAGTAAGACTGATTCAAAATTGTGTGACGATTCTATAAATAATTAGCACTGAGAAGTTGGGGGTGGGGATGAGAGGCCCATCACCAGTTTGTAGCAAGTTGGCAAGATACGCATTCCCAGGGTATACCCTCTCTCTCAGGAACCCTTTGAAATTGGAAAACAGGCAGCCTTGCTGGCCCACTCCATAAATATGTTCAGATAATGCACTGAGCCCCAGGACAGCCCTGGCATAGCTGCTCGGATTCTCCCCCACCCTCCCCAAGCCAAAGTGTGTAGCAGGCGCCTCCAACCTGTTGAAGGCCATAGGCATTTCTGTTGGGTTTTTTTAAAGGGCCCCAGATGCCTCAGAAATAAACTTCTGTGGAGTGTCTGCCCAAAACCCAACATGTGGGAGCAGTTTCTTCCCCTGTGAGTGTGTCTAGGTGGGCGCCTGCATACAAGGCTGGTTCATGCATTCCCTTTCTCCATCTGGCTGCTATTTCACGCCCACATAAACATCCATTCCGTAAGCCGAGTTCCTCTGGTGCTTTTCTGCTTTTCCTCGTCTCTTCCCAGAGTGCCTTCTGGAACCCTCAGAAGTCCAGGTTCTGCCATCTTCATGTAGCCTGACACCCTCTCTTGCTGCCCTGCACCCTAACCCGAGCAATATTTAATTTACAAACCAAATGATATTTTTCTCCAGGGGCCATTTTTCACTTTTCCTGATACCTATGATTTTGTTCAAGTGCTTCCACTTGGTATGTTTTCTGTTTAATTTTAGCAGAACAGCGCTGCTGATCTATCCATGCTAGTTCTCGAGTCTTTGGAGAAATCAGATGCCAAAGTGACAGATGAGCTATTAGGTGAGTGTTTTCTCCAGGTTTTCCTCTTACTGTTCCACGCTGAGAATTGGGATATGTAACCAACAACGTCCTGCGTTCCAATTCCATTTTACTGTGGTTGGCCTGTCATCTGAAACTGGGAGAACTTGGAAATTGTCTTCCGTGGATTAGACCTGTTTTAATCTACTTCAGCAATCTCATTCTGACAGTGGTTAGACAGATTCCTCTAAAAGGTTCCAAGCGAGCTACGAAAGTGAATCACTCTTTTCGCTATTTTCTGCCTGTTAATTCACTGGAATGCTGCCTCTCAACACATCCGTGACGTCATGGCTAGAAATCTTGAGCGATATATCATTGGCAGGTATTAATGACTTGCTCACGTCTCTAGGTGTTGAAGAATTGTTTCGGGGTGGAGCATCATGTCTGCCCCTGTCCTCTCCTCAACACAAGCAGAAGCTGTAGGGTCTGCAGAATAATTGACCTCTCTGCCGTTTTGATGGACAGCCACTTCATCCTGTCTCCTCGCTAAAGCTCTATGGCTTGTTAGACAGTCTGATTCAGTAAGCCTGAAGTGGTCAGGCTGTTCCCAGGAGCTGTCCATCTGGAACGCATGTGAAGCATCATTTCTGTTTCTTTCCCCTCCCACCTTGACTGCTTATCTCAAGGGACTTGTGAACAAGAATGAAGGCCAGAAGAAAGAGTCACCCATCTGGCATCTAGGTCCTCTGCAATCTGGGTCCTGCAACCCCAGGCTTTGCTCCTTGGCAACATCTTCCAAATGAAGGGAGGTGTCTCTCCAAGATCTTCAGAATGTCCAGGTTAAGCCTTTGCACTAAGGAAGTTTTTCCCTCCATCTCTCGTTAGGAAAGGCAGTGGCTTCTGATTCTGCAGCAGAGAGGTCAATTCAGTGGCTCTGCCTAAAGAAATGAGATTGTTTTGAAGGAGCTTCAGCCACGTATCTGTGAGAATGGCAGCGGGGGGGACTACTACGTATTTAAAGTTTTTTTCTTTTTTTAAGGCGTGGTTATCTTAATGTTGTGCTAAGCATTGCTTTTTGTAATTGCTTCTAGAGAACCTGGCAAAAATGTTCAGTCTGATGGATCAAAACTCACCTGAAAGAGTAGCTTTTGTATCCAGAGCACTGAAGTGGTCCAGCGGTGGATCGGGGAAGCTGGGACATCCAAAATTACACCAGTTGCTGGCTATCACTTTATGGAAAGGTGGGAATCCTGATTTGAGCCTGGCCCTTAAGTCACCGAGCTGCTTGCTCTGTGGCCTGGTTTATACCCTTAAGAGTCGCATGCGCCAAAGGAGCCTTGGTAGGGGAACATCTTCCATGCCCCCATGAAGCTACTTCTGAGGTTAAAGGGGACTTCCAAAGCTATCTACAGCTTCAGGGGATATGCGTAGTCCTCGTTCAGCAACCGTTTGCAGTTACGACAGTGATGTAAAAGTTACTTTGTGACCAGTCCTCACATTGACAATCTTCACAGGTCTGTAAAGCAAAGGAAAGCTGAAGGAAAATCATAAGCACCGTTGAGGTTTCGCTTAGCAACCGCTTCACTTAACAATCGCGTTGTGGTTGCTAAACAAGGACTACCTGTAGTCCAAAATCCACTGGACATGTGCAAATTAGTTGGTATATAAAATACCTCCTTGAAATCTGTCCTACAGCTTCTGAGGTCTCCGCTGACCTTACCCAGGCCTTGGCTCAGAGTATTGCTCCAGCAATTGCAGACTTCTGCCCCCTTGCTAGGAATCATAGCAACTTGGATTAATGCCAGTTTAGCGTCTGCTTCATTTTGAAATCCAGGGTGAATACATCAGAGAGAAATTAGAAACTTGGCAGGATTTTAAGCACCTGATCCCTTTCAGACGCAAATTGAACATCGTCCGGCAGATTTATTCTACGATATATGTCAGAATATTGTAATTCACTGCAGGGCTGAGGCTGCGTTAATATTTCATGCTGCAGCTGCTCCCTTCTCCCTACACCTTCTGGCTATTTTCCAAGAAAACCCAGATTTTTTTTCCCCCCTCAGTTTTGTATCCTTATTCAAATATGACCTGCGGAGAAAGACACGTGTGAGGAGTATGTTGCCAGAAAGGAACTGATAAGAGGAAGGGAGTGAGAGGGCTTCTACCATTTTGCTAGCCCTAAGTCAGAAGATGCTTTCTTTATACTCACAAGGACTAGGGATTTAAAATATAAAGTTACATTTTCTGCGGCACGCTTAAGTGTTTTTACCCCGTTCAAACTTCTTGCTGTATTTTTCCAAAGTAAAATGGCTCCCACATGGGCGATAAAGGCATTGGGCTCAGCTATGGCTTAACTTTGGTTTGTCCCATCAACCAGAAATGGCTGGGGTCGTACATTGCCAAGCCAGAAGCCATAATTCACAAACCACGGTGGCTGCACTCACACAGCACGGGAAGCTGGTTTGTGCGAGGCTTGAGCCCATCTGGAGGTTGCTTTGATCATGATATTCTGGCACCCGTCCCAAGCTGACTTTTTTTAATGTAACTTTCCTTCTAGAGCAGAACTATTCTGAGTCTCGCTATCACTTCCTGCACTCCACAGACGGGGAAGGTTGCGCGAATATGTTGGTAGAATATTCCTCAGCCAAAGGATATCGCAGTGAGGTGGACATGTTTGTGGCTCAGGCTGTGTTACAGTAGGTGTTCACTTCCGTTGTTTACATGTCTGCCTCTGGTGCTTACTGACATCAATCAATCAGGGTTTATTGATTAGCCCTTAGGCCTTATCAGAACGCTTAATGACCACAACTGAGACCAGGATTTTGGTTGCTAAACGAAGCGGTCATTAAGTGAATCTGACCCAATTTTATGACCTCGTTGCAGCGGTTATTAAGCAAATCACCACGGTCGTTAAGCAGACCACATGGTCATTAAGCGACTCGCGCGGTTCCCCGTTGATTCTGCTTGCCAGAAGCTGGCCAGGAAGGTTGAAAATGGCGGTCACATGACCACGGGATGCGGCAACAGCCATAAAATGCAAACCAGTTGCCAAGTGCCCAAATTGTGATCATGTGACCGCCGGGACGCTGCAACAATCATAAGTGTAAGCACCAGTTGTAAGTCGTTGTTTTTCAGTACTGTTGTAAGTCTGAACCGTCACTAAACAAATGGCCATTCAGTGAGGACTACCTGTATGGACTTAATAGTCCTTTGTTTTTATTTGCTGATTTGAACCAGAACACTCTGAGATGCTGCACCAAGATGGTCAAGCAGGCCACGGGTTTCTCCTTCTAGTGAAGCACCCCTTTTTTGCCTCCGTGCTCCAGGTCTTACCCGTTAGACGTGTGGCTCCCTCTTTAACAAACGCCACTGAAAGTATCTTCGGGTATTTTTTTCCCTTCTGTGAGATAATTGTTCCAGGAGAGGAGTCAGTGGCCATGATGTGGAGAGATGTTGTTGATAACTTTTTTTTCCCGGTACAGCCAGAGAATGGCCATGGGTAGAGATAGTTCTAGCTGCTCAGCTCCCACTCCAGAGTAAGCACTGAACGTTTGGCATTAACCTTTAGAGTGTGCATCTGAAACATTTCAAGCCCTCACACGTACAATCCTGGTAAGACCGACTGGCTGTTAACGTCCTGTTTGGGCGTAGGTGCAGCCAGCAGCTCCCTAGTGAGACCCCGCCTGTGATTTTTGACCCACAGACACTGTCCTTTGCCCCTCGCCCGTGGGGCCGCCCTCACGGAAGCAGCCAGGGGGACACCCTCCTGAGAGAGCATTTGTTCCTTATCTTCCAGTGAGCCACAGAAGCAGTTTTGTCTCCTTCAAAAGTTGTCATTTTCCATTTTAGATTCCTCTGCTTGAAAAACAAAACTAGCGCATTGGTGGTTTTTACGACGTACACACAGAAGCATCCTTCCATAGAAAGTGGGCCGCCCTTTGTACAGCCCTTGCTTAACTTCATTTGGTTTCTGCTGCTGGCGGTGGACGGGTAAGGGTTTCATTAAGCCACTGGACACAAGCTGCTGCTTCCTTTTTTCTTTTTCTTTTTTTTAACTCTCCGAGCAAGTTTCACATGGCGGGTGTGTGTTGGCTGTCTGTTCTCTTTCAGAGGAAAGCTGACGGTATTTACAGTATTGTGTGAACAATATCAGCCTTCACTGAAACGGGACCCCATGTATAATGAAGTAAGTTGTCCCATGTGGGATGGTACTTTTTTCATCATCTTTTTATTTCTCTGCCACTATGTTTTTTTTATCCGATTGCATGGCTCCGAGCCAGTTATAGCAAGGTGAACCCGACACGGTGACACAGGTTGAAATTAGAGAGCTAATTTGCAGACCTGTTCGAAAACAACACCTTTGTAAACTCCAGGAATCTACTAGTACTCCTAAGGAAAACCCTTCGAAGCATTTTTCTTGAAGATGTGGGAGGGGAGGAGTAACAGAGCTCTTCCACCAGAGAATAGTTCAGAGGCTGAGCCTCCCCGCTGAGAAAGCTCTCTTCTGCACTGTGACCCAGATGTATCTCTGAAAGCATCTCTTGGGAGTCTGCTTTCATTTCAACATCTTACCGGGATTAGCAGCGAAGACCTGTGTGTCTCTGGGTTGTTTCTGTATCCAAAAAGGGAATTCAAATTACAATTACCATCTCAGCAATCCCTGCTCTAGAATAAATCAGTCCCACACTGGCAGAGGCACAAGGATAGTGTGCCTTGAGGTTCCAGAAGTGCATTGAACCAGGAATATCCTTTGTGGCTCAACATCAAAGCAAACAGTAATTACAGATGGATAGTTTTATACTGTAGACCAGCCTTTCTCAACCTTTTGACCCTGGAGGAACCCTGGAAATATTTTTTGGGCCTCGGGGAACACCTGCACCTTCAGGCTCAAAAGATAGGCTGGAAGTTACCAAATTATTTTATTAACAGTGTTCTTAAACTGAAAATAAAGAATAAAACTTACCTCTTTCATGGGAAGTTGCCCAAATTTGAAATAATCTTTTAAGTAAGTCATGATCTCCCAGGGAAGCCCTGGTGACCTCTTGGGTGCCACGGAACCCTGGTTGAGAAACCCTGCTTTGGACGGGGCATTGTGCATGGCTTAGTACATGGTGCCTCGTTTGAGCCACGAGTAACACTTCTTTTCCCCTGTGCTTCCTTCAGTACCTAGACAGGATAGGACAGCTCTTCTTTGGTGTCCCCCCCAAGCAAACGTCATCCTATGGTGGATTACTAGGTGAGTTGAAGATACAGGCTGAACCTGGTCATCTCCATGAAAAAATAGGTAGCGTAAGCTGCGGGCTGATCGTTAATTTGACATGGATAGGGGGGCAACGGGTGGGTCCAAATGAAAACCCTTTGTGCGAGTTTCAATACATCTTACTGGATGGTCGGCACCCTCTGGGTTCCTTTGATTAAACACTGTCATCTCTCAGGACCCCCCAGAAGCACACCTTCTCTGAATCAGTGCCTGCCTTCTGGAACGAGCCCCCCCCCCCAATATCCCCCTGGGTGTGCTTCCTTTATTTTGGCCCACTGCTGCTGTTCTTCTCGCCGGAGGCAATCACCCCATCGTGCCTTGCTTTTATTCGGTACCCCCGATCCATCTCCCGGACTTGCTCTTGAGACTGGGCCCATCCTAAAATGGGTATCCCTAACACTTTCCATTCCCCCTTGTCCTGTGATTCCATCCTAGGCAATCTTTTAAACAGCCTCATGGTAGCTGGGGAAGAGGAAGAAACGGAAGAGGACCAGCCGGAGGACAGCAGCCCCATTGAGCTGGATTGAGTTCTTCCAGAATCGCTTGGAATCCGACCACGTGCTCACCCAAAACGCCACCAACAACAAAAAAAAAGACATTGGGAACGAATCCTGAAGTCGTTGCTCAACAGGTTAAAGGGCCCCTCTGTTATGTTTCAAAGAAGAAGATTGCTGAGATGTTCATAATGTTTTGGTCTATATTATTTATGTAAAAACAATGTGCTGGGGTAGCCAGGAGAACGGATTTTGTGTGATCATTAGCGGACCCTTCTTAATGCCGGCAGCAGACTGAACGGGCGCCTCCTCCGTGGTTTTTACGAGCAGTATTTCCTCCCCTCGCAGGCCCACTAAATAAAACCAGAACACACACCGGTTGCTTTATATTTTTAAAGGCTGCAGTTTTATTTCAGCAAATTAGCAGAGTAAGGTCTTGATTGTCAAAAGGAGGGGGGGGAAGGGGCGGGGTGTCCTTGAAAATTCAGGCAGCAGCTGCTCAAGAAGGTGTCCTGTAGACCTGGTGCCAAAAAACATGGATTTTGAGACGAGCCAAAGAAAATTCGCTACTAATTGAAAACCCAAGCAGGGAGGACCGAATTCGTATCTGTCGTTGAAAAATGATCCGTTTGAGGAATCTAGGGAGAATGGGACCCAGTGGCCCTTTATGGATATGAACTGCAGCTGCAATCCCTCTCCTAGAGAGACGATCTATTTGCCTGAACATCCAGCCGTCTCACAGCAGCCCTGCCCAAACCGCTACGTTCTGGCTGATGAAGAACGCATGCACATATTAGAAGCAGAGCGATCCTTAGGTGAAGGGGATGCTGTGGACCTTTGGGTTCTTACCATTATTTATTTTGATGGGATGATTTGTTGATCCATTTTAACACTTCATGTACAAATAAAGAACAAAATTACCAGCCGCTACAAAAACCACTCGCTAGGCTTCGCGTGACTCTACATCTCGTCTCAGTGAACGCACACAACACCAGGCGTTAGCCGTACGATTAAAAGATGCAATGGAGGAGGGAACACTTTATTTTTTCACATTAAAAAAAAAAGGCTTAGATTAATACAGTGATCATGCATGAAAGGAGAATAATACATTTTTATTTACTGTAAAAAAAAAAAGATGAATTTGTGTTAATTGTTGAGTATAAAATAAATACTTTATACTGGGATGTCTGCTGCTGTTACCTTTGGAGCATGGCTGTGCATCAATTGTATTTTATAGGTCTCTGATGAGAGCCTTAAACCATGACTCTGCAGGGTGTTTTATTTTCTCTGGCAGCTGGCTGTGATTTCCCTCAGGATTGTGGGATGCAGCTGTCCCGGTCTCTCTCCCAGATCCTTGTGTTTGTTTTCTCAAGGCAACCGTCTCATTAGCTTTTGCATTTCCATTTGGTAGACAATGCACCCTTTGATTCATTGTACAGTAGAATAAAACGGAATTTGGGGCACGATACTGCCTGTTCCTATTCCAGTGGTCTTCCACGTGGTCTCTTGCAAGAATGTCGTCCTTCAGCGGGCATCAGACACCCTAACTAGGGATGATGGGAGCTGCCGTTTGGCACTTAGACTGGGTGCCAGGTGATCGTCGATGATCTCGCCTGGCATCCCAACCTGCCAATGTTCTTCTCAGGCCTGCCTCTGTATTCTGTTTCCTCCGTCGGTCATAATAGCATGAATAGTCCATTTCTATCTGAATCTGGATAGAAACCTGGCTTTTCTTTGGGCAGAGCTTGAGCCTAGTTTATTCACAGATCTAGATGTATTAGAAAATCAGCACACCTGGTTCAGAGCTTTTGCACCGTGATGCGCAGTGTGGATTTGCAGCTTGTAATTGGTGGTTCACTGATAAAACTAGAATTTTCCAAGAATTCTGGCTTGGATTCTGCTGAACAGTTTACGTCACTAGAAAGTTTTGGAAGTTGGATGGGTAGAGAGTAAGATTTTCTTACTGTTTCTCTGTACCGCCTTCCTGTTCTCGTACATAGCGGAGAAGGTTGAGCCGGAAAGAGAATAGTTTGCCATTCCGGAAGAGCCTCAGTCTTTGGCATAATGCAGACGTTTTAAACCCATGGAAGTTGGCAGCCCAGTTTTGACAGTGAGGAAGCACATCCTGGTAAACGTGTCTATCGTGGTAGGCCTTCCTGCCCACGCGCAGGCTTGTGTCCCCATAGCAGCCAGCAAGCCTATTTTACGGCAGCTCTGCTAATTTATACTCATTTTTCTCTCCCCCTCCCCTCCTATTTCTTGCTTGACATTTAGCAGCTTGCAGTATTTTTTAAAAAGCAGGAGAAGAAACCCCACGTGCCAGGCAACCGCCTGCCGCTCAGCCCAGGCTGAATCTCTCCATTCAGCACCTGTCACGGGGATGCATTTTCCTGCTTTATTTTAGATCACTAGGTGGTGCTGAAGCTCGGATTTTTGCCTCAGAAACAAAAGGAGTTCCTGCTGTGTCCAGAAATAAAATGCAATTCTGGGTTCCTAATTTGTCAACAAGAATGAAGAGATGGTGCTGTGAATCAGTTCCTTCCTCCTCGTTTTCGGTGTTCGGCTGAACTTCTTGCAGCAAGATTTTCTCTAAATCCATTAGGATAAACCAAACTGCAACCATGTCCCTGAATCTGCCGTGACAGGAATGTCCTTGTATGTGGTTACCCTGGTCTAGTTTGTGCAACATGAAAAGAGTTCGGAGGAACTCGGCTAAGAAAGGGGAACCCATTCGTTTCGTAACAGCTGGGTGGATCACAGGTCAGGACGCTTTCCTACAAGAAGGTTTCCATTTTAGTCTTGGGCATCTCCTTTTTAAAAAGGACCTGATCACAAAGCAGGAAGGGGAAGATAATTGGCAACCAGCCATGAGCATGGAGATAGGGGAAGCTTTTTTAAAAATGGCATTAAAGGCAATTTTCCATTTTGCTACATGGGTACGGAAGCCCCTATACATACAGTTCCACTCCCTGCAAAGGATTCCCATTTATTTTACGCATCTGATTTGGTCCCTTCCGGTGGGGAAAAAGAAGAAGAATGTAGCTATGTATGGAAGCACCCTAATGTGTGTTGCAACTCCAGAGAGCATGCCTTTAGCATCGTCCCTCCCCAAGGTACATCTTCCTGATGTGTGGAAGATCATCCCCCGTTCATACCAGGTAGGTTAAATAGCAGGAACCGGGTTCAGATTTTGGCCTTTCATACATCTGATTGAGATGGAAGAGCATATACAGTCTTGAAGTTAAGCAGCCACGACCATGCCTTTCTCATTATTTACATTTAATCTACCTTGCTGCGTTTAAAATCCAGACATTTTTTTTAATGCCCTAGACTAGCATGAACAACAGTGGTACTGTATGTCTCTTAAGATGCTGTGAAGTAGAAAAACGGCCAGCATCTCGTTAATCCTCTCTCCTGTTAAATTAGATGTTTGTGTTTCTTTCAGCCTAGCTGCCCTCTGAATTGTTTTCCCTCTTGTGAGGGGTGGTGGCAAGAGCTGGCCAGCCACGCACAGCTGCCAAAGGAGACCACTTGCTCCAGCCAGCTAACCAACCTCAGGAGGGCCCTGATGGTTTATCACTTGAGGTTCACCTTATCAGCGTCCAGATCATCCCCTGAACTGGGTGCTTCCCCCGAAGGAAGAGTTTGCAGAAAGCCCTTGCAAACCAATGAAATAGCACGTCCTCTAGCAGTTGCGACACATTTCCTGGGGAGTGAAGGACTTACGAAAGGCGTGTGGCGAAACACCCGGGAGAGCAATGCCATGCGCGCCAAGAACTTGATCAGTCTGGCCACTTGCTCAGAGGAGAATCCACCCTTGAACTGCTGTTGAGCCCACCCATATTGAGAGGCATTCATTGAGTGCCTAAAAGCAAGACTTGCATTTCCCCTTCCCTTTTCTGCCTTGGGAGAGGAAGCCCGTATCTGTCATCCCTTTGGCCTGTGTTTCCAGATCCCTGCACTGTCGAAAGAAGCGTCTTAGCATCTGACTTCTCGCTAACATGGGCAGCTGTGTTTCAAATGGGCATCTCCCCTCCTTGCTGCTTGCTTGGTGCAGGTGCGAGAATACCTCCACCCAAAGACTGTCGATATGCAAGCTTCCCTGCATCAACATGCCTGTCCTTGCAGGGACAGCTCAGAAGAGTCTGGGAAGCTTCACTGCTCATTTTCCAGGAAATTTTGGATGTCCTTGATTCATTCTGCTGAAGAAATTACCTGGCAGACAGCATGGCTTTTATCTGTTGCTTCTGACCACGTTTTTTGGATATATCCTCCCGGATTGTTCAGTTGCAACCTCTGGCCGTAATCACATTTTAGAAGTTTCGATTCCTGCCAGTTGGACCAGTCAACTTAGAAGTGTGCCATGACACCCATGGAGACTCCCTCCGGCACCCAACTGGTCCCATATAATCACCTTCCAGTGAAGATCAAAGTCTACCTTCTCTGCACCTAATACCAGTGGATTGTTCATTTACTCCTCTGTCAGGGCATTTCCCAGATTCTCCCACCTTTTAAGGAAGGTGCCCATTGCCCCTCTGTAGGAGTTCGTTTGTATTTGACCCACCATTTTTAGACAAGCTGTTTTTCACTGCCTGCATTCCTGGAAGCAGAGCTGGCTTTTTTCCATTCTAAAAATAAATATTAGAGGCTCTAAGGATGCCCTTCCTCATTTTAACTTTTTTTTTTTAATGCTTTAAATATTGCACAATGAGGAGACCAGGGAAACATTTCCTTTCACCCTGAATTTAATCAGACACCGCCTTTATCAAGCCAACAGGATAATTTATTGGTGTGGATGATATTTAGTGCCACGACTGTATTACCATCAACTTAACAAATGTACACACAAGACAGACCTTGGTCTGACAAAACACTCAAAAGGAGGAAGAAATGTGTTTAAATCAAGATGGCACCTCAGGATGCAGAGAAACAAGTCGTGGACCCTTCAGGAGAGTCCTTTTCTACCTGACTTGTAAAAAGTTGCAACAGTCACAGCTGAGGCTGCGGAGGAGCAAGAATTAATATAATCTTACACCCACAAGGGAGAAGAAAAGAACAAGCAGATTTCAGCCAAGGGTGAAGCCCTGCTGAGTCGGTCAGTATAAATACACAATAATACAAAGTTAAATTATGGCTACAAACAGGGAACCTGGCTTTAGAGAAGGGAGAGGCGTGAACGAGTTGCCTGGCAGTCAAATATGATGAAGGCAGAAGGAAAATCAGATCTGAGATTAGTTGGTGATGGTCCTCATGCAGTGCATTGCTACCAGTAGCTCCTGCGTGGCAAAGATGTAGCAGGAAATGTCTTGCCTGCTGAATTAACGGTGCCTTGAATCAAACTATGCTTCACTTCCCAACTTGTTTTTATGAACAGTCTTGCATTGGGGTTAGGCTTTAAGCTAGTCTATGAATGACCGTTTTTACTGAGGACTTTCTGCTTGAGATTAAAGGCCGTGTTTGTTTTTTCAGCATGGTATCTTCTTGGGAAAGTAGCTTCCAACATCAGAAGAACCTTTCACCCTTGTCCCATAGATTCCTTTGGGTTATTATGGCAGCAATCGAATCCATCTACTTAAAATAGGGAAGGCGGATGTCACCAGGGAGACCCACTGAAGAACTGTGCATTCCTCCCCTTGTTAGGCTGGCTGAGAACGCCACAACACGTTACAGAGAGAATTAGTTTCTATCTTTTGCACCTTTTGCATCGGCCCCCTTCCATCAAGTAGTTCTGCTCAGCCACCATTCATTTCTTGCAGGAACGTTCTAGGTTTCTCCTAGATGATGGGCTCCCAGCTCGGCAATTCCTGGTGCCAGCAGAAGCACCTCTTTGAGGACCGGTTCTGTTCTGTTAAAAAGTGACAATCCAGTGCAACTCTAAGATAAAACTCTGACGCAAAGAAGCAGGACCATCCAGCGTGGACCCGAAACATGTTGAGCAATGGAGAGGAGATACGCTTGCTCATTCCGTGGCTAACATGAGAAATGTGTCCAGAATCCAATGAGACACATTGTTGACTATCACTACTAGACCTCCTTCTCTGTGGCTGGAAAGCAGCAGGCTGACTTGGAGTAGAGTCCACCCAACTCTGCCCCAGCATCTTCTCACCACCCCTTGCCAGAGCAGTCACAGAGTTTTGCCCAATGTGACTAAGCCAGGCCTAAGGTTTAGGCCTACAGTTGACCATAGACACAATCTTGGGCACTCCAAGCAAACCACAGGCCAGCTGTCCCCAACCTGTTGCCAACCCAATGGGACAAGATTACAAATTCATCTCCTGTCTGGAGAGACCTCTTACCTTTTAAGCCTCCCCAGTTGCGAAGCTAAGAACTACTTCAACTAACTGTAGAGGAGCAGTAGAGCTACTTCATCTTCATTTTTGCTGGAAGCCCAACTGCTCTGGGGGTCTTCCCACCTAGCAGCCATTCCACCCCATTTCTTAAACTATTTTCATCCCAAATGATCATGAGGAGAACCACTTGAACTTGCCTTTTTTCTTTCCTCTTCCCTCCTCACCCCTGTTCCTTGTGTCATGTCTTTTAGAATGTAAACCCAAGGACAAACTGATCCAGGAGCTTTTCTGGCCAGAAGAGTAAGGTACTTCAAAGACAGCAAATTGAATTTCTCTTTGTTCTTCTGTCTTAGCAAGGTGATGCTTGATCCCAGTTTAGCACAAAACCTAGGTGTGCTTAATGCTAACATTTTCAGCAAACTTAGTCTCTGATGGCTTGAGGACGCTGAAGAAGTCCTTCATCCCATATTATCTGCCGACCTATACTCTACACCTACCAATTGGGTTTCCCATTTGGAGTCAGAATTTTTATAGAGAACCATAACAAAATCCACTTAAAAGTAGCAAAATGCCTTCTTTGTCAGACTATCTTCATAAAAACCATGCTGATCTTGTTGCAGTCTTTTCTGAAGCAAGATCCATCCTTGGCAACTTTTTTTTAAAAAAGCAGCAGCACATCAAGCAATTGTGCATAACCCAAGCAACACAAAGAAAGGTCCTGTCATTTTGAGTTTCCCACAGTGCTTTGCAGCAGGGGACTCTGCAAGGATCAGTCATATCCTGAATGCATTTAAAAGCAGCCTCTGTGCCAGCTGAAGGCAGGAAAACTACAGCGCTCTGAGGATTTCCAAGGAACCTAGATCAGATCTTCCAACAAAGAGATTGTGTGCACTCTGCTGTCCTTTGAAGGTGGCCTGGTGCAGAATTAAACACAAATCAGCCGTCACATAATACATTTGATATGCAACTTGTCTCACTTTCTTGAATCATCTGTGGTGCTCATTGGCTCTTCACACCCCCTCTGATCCAAAGGGCTCCTTGAGTCCCTTCCTGCTCCCACCCCCAAATCTGCACTCTTCTGAGACTTCTCAGGGCTTCCTGCACAGCTGATGATGCAACGGACTTCAGCAAGCCAGCATCTCATGTAGCATAAGCAGCAGCTGCTTCTCCTCCCTCAAAAGTGGGTCCCCAATGCACTGTTCTTCCCGGAAAGGTTAATCCATTCCAAAGAGATTATCTGAAGCAAATTCCTCTCTCTGTGGTCCAGTCCATGAGTCAGTTCCTCACTTTTTTCTCAGAATGATGGCTGAGTCATTAAACCAAGATTAAGCAAACGATGGCTTAGCGCTCTATATATCTTCAATCATTGCTCTGCATAACTCCGCTCATGGGCTACCCTGAAGGGACAATTGCAAAAGCCTCCTCCAGTTCATAATCCAGTCCAGCTTGGTCATGGCAGTTGGGTGACAGTATCATGAATTCTCCTGAGCAAGGATGATGCTCATGATGTTTGTTGTTTGTTTGTTTGTTTTTAAGGACACCTTGAAGCTGCAATAGAGGTCAAGAAACTAGCACCCTGCCATCCACAGAAAGTTGGGGGGTGGATGTCAAGATGGTGACTGCAATCAAAGTCCTACTTTTTCTTTTTTACATAAAAAGGCAGGGCTTCAATCACAGCCACATCTTGACTTTTTTGACCTTCACATGGATGCTCCTGCATAGAAAGGCAGAGTTGGGGGAATCAACTCCCTTTTAACTCCTTACTGAGTCATGCAGACCTGTGGCCCCAAATGAGAGGTGGTACTTTTCCTTTCCCTTCTTAGCTGTCCCTCCCCACCCTAATGTCATGGTAAGGGTCCATTCTTCAAGCATCACCTAGTGGCAAGGAGCAAAAACCCCAAAGAAATGGCTAATCCAGCCTCTCCTCAGTTGACATCTTCAAGATGTGTTGGGGTCTTCATTCCCTGATTTTGTAATTAGCAACACTCCTGGAGAGCCCTAAGTTGAACAAGGCTGGGCCAGTAGAACAGACGTATTCAGTGATGCCTCCATGGCATCTGACAGCAGGACGATGGAGGTCCATTGTCCAAATTTCAACATCATGTACAACGTCTTTCTGGCTTCACTCCTCCCATTCCTCCCACCCCTGACCAGTCCCAAACCAGAGTTTGAGCATCAGGAACGATACCTTCCATAGACATTTTCCAGGTTCTGCTACATTCTCTGAATGAATCCTCTTGGCTGCTGAAGAGGATGGAAACCCATCAGGAACCTTGTTCGACACAAGATGTCACCATAATAGGGCAGCCAAGAGCCCAACACAGGAAAGGACAGGAAAAGAAGGATGTCAGGTCAGGATTCTTCCAAATCTTCAGAGATCATTCTTTAACTGGTGGATCGAGGTGACCCTCCTCATACGTATTCAAGGACGACATTCCCAGGGAAGTGCAAGGCCGCTGTGGCCTGTGACTTCGGTCTCCTCTGGATGGGCAGCACCATCATCCGCAGCTCAAGCATTTTAATTGCACCTCCCAACTTGTAGTCTAAAATGATTCGCTAATTATGTAATTTATTTTTTTGGTCATTGCTAGCCTTGCAAAAAAACAAAACAAAACCAATGTCCTTGTGTGTTGTAAACCAATCTTGATTCAGACCATCACTATGGTTTATGCTTGAAATGGGCTTCCACTGGCAAGGAGAGAGAGAAAAAAATTAGATAACCCAGGAAGCTGCGGCCTCTTTACCAAATAACAGTTTAGTTGATTAGATTCTTTGAACTGATCTAAAATACATCCTGCTTAATGAGGTGGACTGGAAAAAGAAGTTTCTACTGAATGTCATCTGTCTTAGAAGAGGCATTCCATTCTGTGAAAGAAGAATGCAGAAGAAGCATTTTCTCTTGTAGAGCTGCAAAGGGAAGAAGGCATCTAAGATTAAATGTCTTGGAATGTCTCTTTTAAGACAAGATGGTGCCCACCAATTACAGTTTTGATTAAGACTTAGCCAACATTTTATCTTAGAAGCCTTCTTCCTTTGCTGCTTCGCAAGAGAGAATGCCTCTTCTAAGACAAGATGGTGCCCACCAATTACAGTTTTGATTAAGACGTAGCCAACATTTTATCTTAGAAGCCTTCTTCCTTTGCTGCTTCGCAAGAGAGAATGCCTCTTCTAAGATAAAATGGTGCCCACCAATTACAGTTTTGATTAAGACTTAGCCAGCATTGTATGAGCAATGGCTCATCCCAGAGACACGATGCTGGAGCCTCACCTGCGTATTCCTGTGGCAACATCGGCCTATTGACTAGTTTCTGAAAAGCTGAGATCCACTCCAGTTGATCGCGTTCAGTCTCACAGGCAAAGAGAAATTTTCGGTCAGGGGTGATGATGGTTATGCCGTGCTGCCAGTGATTTCCCTGGGTGGATGGTGGGAGCCCTTCCGAGACCTTGTAGCTGTTTTCTTTGCTCCCAATAAAAACCTCTCCTCTGGCAAAGGCATCCTAGGTGACAAAGCACAACACTCAGTCTTTTCAAGGGATTGGCACAAGCCATTTTTCTGCATCGCTCTGAAAATTGTCGATGGGGATAGGATCTGAAGCCCCAAACAGCAATAATTCCTTAAGCAGCCTTTCTCAACTGGGGTTCCATGAAAGGTCATGATGAGGGGGGGGAATATCTTTTTTTTTTTAACTTTGTGCACCGTGCAACGCTATCGGAGCATCAGCACCATAGCATTGCACGGTGCACAAAGTTAAAAAAAAAAAGTATTTTTCCCCCCAACCCTAAATGCTCTGATGGTGCCTTGGACTAACGCGATTCAACCATGCCATGAACAATGACGTCCGACAACGACTGGGAGTCGCAGTGGCAAAACTGCGGGAGAAAGGCTCAGATGGTGTGGACACATCATACGTGGCAAAGAAGACTCGGTGGCGAGAACAGCCGTGCGCCTGGACCTTGGTGGCCGGCAGCCCCGTGGCAGACCCAAGAAACGGTGGATGGACCGCATTAAGGAGGACATGGAATGTGTGAACGTCACCCCTGAAGATGCCTTGGATCAAGTCAAATGGAGACGGATATGCCGACAAGCGGACCCTGCCACAGCGCGGGAATAACGCTAAGAAGAAGAAGACCATGCAACGCTAGCTGTAGGTACAATAATTTTTATGCAGGGGCTGCCTGAGACCTGAACATTATTTCAAGGGCTTCTCCAGGATAAAAAAGTTGAGAAAGGTTGCCCTAAAGAAAGAAAATCTCTCTCTCTCTCTCCCTCTTCAAGCTAAAAGGAGTGGCTTATATTTTAGAAGAGAAAGAGAATTTTTTAAAAAAATCTGGAGAGGCTTGAAGGCAACAGGATGAAATCGACCAGAAATAGAGAGTCCTGCACCTAGAGCAGTTTTGCAATCTCAGCAACTTTGAGATGTGTGGACTTCAACTCCCAGAATTCCCCAGCCAGCCATGCTGGTTCTCCTGGTTTAATTTCTTCCTCCTTTCCTCATCTTCATCTCTCTGCTCGCCTGAAATCTGAGCTTCAACAGCCACCTTGTTTCACTAGGTCTTGCAAGACCAAGTTTTTTTAAGGAACTTTGGAGAAAACAGAACATTAAACCCCCCAGAGCATTTAAGATTTGTTCCATATTCACTCTGGACAATTTCTGAGGTTTCTAACTCCAGAACCTGTCTGAGACCAGCTATGAACTCTTACCAAAGGATCCTTAAAATACATTAATCTTCTGTCATCCATGGTGAACCAGCGTTTTTTGAACCCTTCCGTTTGCTAAAAGGAAAAGAAAAGGGGAAAGAAACATTCATTAGTAAACCAGTGATTATTGATAAATGCAAAATGCAAGGCAGATTTTTTTTCTTTTCCTTTTCCTTCTTAGTTTTTCCTTTTAATTTTTTTACTTTTTAAGATTAAAGATTGTCTTGGTAATTGTACATGTATAACTATACTTTTTAAAAAAGGAGAAGAGAAATTCAGCATCTGTATTGCTTATTTGCTTTATTCTTCAGACCATATAAAGAGGAGGTGAGGGGTTAAGCTCACATCCTGTGGAGCCATAGTTTGCTAAAATAAGTGTTTATTAAAGAAACCACAATTGGCTGGATTCCCAGATTAGAGAAAGCCTAAAATTATGGCTTATTGGTGTGCATGTATTCAGGCCACACACTGAGCTAGAGCCAAACAAAGCAAATTATGACTTTGAACAAACAGGAACTCATTAAGTGTGACATAGTTGTTAAAGACTGGGACCTGGGTTCAAATCCCAGCTATGATAACCTGGCAGTAATCATTATTCTTCCATTTTATCTACCTCCAAAAATGCAGAATGCAATGCTGGCCACAGAATCCAGATCCCTAAAAACAACCACGTCCACTTTTTAAAAAAAATTACAAGTTTCTAGTCCCTATCACAAAGTTCTGGAAGTGTGTGGGTGGGAATGTTCTGCATGTACATCCCTACCCTGAAAGAAGCAGAAATGTTGAATATTGGAAAATAAGCATGGACTTCCGCCTTTACTCTTTTTGAATCTCTGCCACACTCTGATATTTTAATTTCCCTTGGGAGCCAAGGAAGGGGAGGGGGGAGGAAAGCATCTTGCAAAAACTGTGCATAAATTAGATTATGCTGATTGTATTAAATTGTTTGTAACAACAGTGCTGATCCATAGAAACCTCTCCAACTCCTCCCCCCCCCCATACACACTCAAAATCTGGTGCAAACCTTAGGCTTGTTTTAATTTGTACCTAATGAATTGGTTAAGCACAGAGATGGACAGCTTGATTAAAACTCTCTTGGCTTGCAGCAACAAGAAAATAATTAATTTCTTGGTTAATCTTAATTAGGAGAGAGAGACTGCAACACATAAAGAAGTGAGCAAAGGTTGCCTGTCTGCCCCCAGAAGTTGATTGAAGAGCAGGGAACCCAGCTGAAATTTTTATCCGGGCCTGGAGAAACCCAGGTTCCAGTCCCGATTATTCTGCTTAATCAACCTTGCAAGGTTGTTGTAAGGATCAAAAGAAGGGGAGGAAAACCGTAACTGTCATTCATCGCTTTGTGGAAGAATATACGGGTTATGATGTTAAGTGCAGGCACACTGCTGCCCACACTCGCTCATCCGTGGGCATGTTACACAATGGATCCATGTTGAGTTTGGAAAACACCATATTTATAGCTGTAGCCTTGATTGAGATTCTGGCGAACATCAGATGGTGTCCTCTCCCATCTGAAGCCGTTTTAGTCAGCCAAATTCCCAAATAGCTAGTACTTTCAGCCTGCTATTCCGGGATGAACTATTAGGAGATATCCAGCTGTCCATCAAGCATAGAAATAACTTGGTCATTCGGGGAAGCTACCCGTCATCAGCCCCCATTTCAAGAGAAAGATCTACAAATGTCCTATTTGGGGGCTGACGATGTATACTAAATATCAGCTTTCCAGTGCAAGCTAAAGTTCCTGATCAAATTCCCTTTGAACATAATGAGATACCTATTTTAGACTTTCAGTAATCAGGGTTTCCCAGCCGAAGCACACTAGCAGAATGGAAATATTTCAAGCATCTCTTTCTACTTTCCAACATAACACACTCTGCAGTAGGACTGGCAGAAGCATTTGGATGAAGTAAATAACCAACCCTGAAATGTGGTCAAAAGCACCATGATTTGTGCACATCGTGTTAGATATTAGACCGGATCAGAATTTATGGGTCACTATTTTTCTCCCCACCCCAACTTTTCTCAGCAGCACCATGAATTATAAAGTTGCATTTGGCCTAAAAGATTATACTTGTCTTACCTTTGGCCCAGTTTTCTCCATGTAGCCTTCTTTCAGATAATTCCTTGAAAGTTTTGGCACCAGCTAGAATATTCAAATGATAGGATGGGGATCGGCAATAGAAACAATAGGCAATTGTCAATGCAGAAATTAAGCAGCAGGGAGAATAAAATCAGATACAGGTAGTCCTCACTTAACCATTCATTTAACGATGGTTTGGATTTATGATGGTGCTGAAAAAACAGACTTATGACCGGTCCTCACACTTATGACCATCGCAACATCCCCGTGGTCACGTGATCGCCATTTCTGACCTTCCCGGCTGGTTTCTGGCAAGCAAAATCCATGGGGAAACGCGTGATTTGCTTAACGACCACATGGTTCACTTAATGCCTGCAGTGATTTGCTTAACGGCCGCCACAAAAAAGGTTGTAAAGTCAGGTCAGATTCACTTAATTGTTGCTTTGCATAGCAACTGAAATTCTGGTCCCAGTTGTGGTCGTTAAGCAAGGACTACCTGTAAGCCAAAAGAAAAGGTCCCTGTCCATCAATTGTTGCAGCAGGAGGGTGTGGATAAAAAAGGAAAGATTGCCCATGGACTGCACATTTGGTACAAATGAAGACACATTAGATCATTGGGCACTTGCACTAAATTGTATTTTATTTAGGGCTCATCAGTGCTTTTGAGCACAGAAGTGACCCAAAGTATACCTCTTCAATTCCTACTCCCAATTCCTTGTTTAAGAAATGAGTTCATTCATTAGAAATACTGGTGTTCATCCAGGGTAGCAGTTCTCAAGCATTTTGGTCTCAGGACCCCTTTACATTTTTAAAAATGATTGGGGACCCCAAAGAGCTTTGGTTTATGTGGGTTGAATCTACCGATATTGACTGTATTAGACATTAAAACAGAAAAATATTTATTGATTTGACTTCACAGACCCCCTAAAAGGGTTTTGGAGACACCCAGGGTCCCCAGACAACCCTTTCAGAACCGCTGATCTATGGGCTGAAATTATGCATGATTGTTTCACATTTAGAAAGAAAGGAAGTTCTTTTATAGCAGGCCAGATGATTGGACCATGTGCCCTCCTGGTGTGTGCATTTCAATTCCCAGAATTCCTCAGGTGGCCTGTCCATTGCTGAGAATTCTGGGAGTCGAAGTCCACACATCTGGAAATTGCCAAGTTTGAGAAACACTGGTATAAGCAATGGGGGAAAGAAGAAGGAAGAAACGCTGAGCTCACATCAATATCGCTGGCTCCAGGGAACGCCACTTTTAAGTAATGGAATCGCGCTGCCCGAATGGCATTGAACCAGTCCACCATTTCCTGAACAGCAAGAGAATGGTTGTGTAAATAAATGTGCACAAATGTGCACTTCAGTGGCATTCTGTATGATCCTTCATGGAGCTGGCTGGCACTGGCTTTTAAATGCAGCTCTTCCCAATATCCCTAGTATCTCATTTCCCCAGTCTCCAGCAAAGTTTCCACTTTCAATATTATTCTATGCAGGTTTACTTCATTCAGTGGCAGTTAGTCTGCATTCCTTTTGCTAAATGGGTTTAAAAACTCTAGCCACTTATCACAAATGGGCTGTTGCTGGTTTTAGATCTGTACATTTTCATCTAATCTCTAATTTCTGGGTATCTGCAAGCTATCTTGTGCACTATAGTTAAAAAAAGATGGCATATAAATTAAAATAATTGTAATAGTACTCATTACTAAAATCTATATAAGCTATATACAGCCAGATAGATAGATAGATAGATAGATTAGATAGATAGATAGAGATGATAGATGATAGATAGAGATGATAGGTGATAGAGATGATAGATGATAGATAGATAGATAGATAGATAGACAGACAGACAGACAGACAGACAGACAGACAGACACAGACAGACAGACAGACATAGACATAATAGATGATAGAGATAGATGATAGAGATGATGATAGATAGATGATAGAGATGATGATAGATGATAGAAGATAAATAGATAGAGTATAGAGATGATAGATGGATGGATGATAGAGATGATAGATGATAGATAGATATAGATATATACACACACATACATACATACAGCTATATAACCCATAATATTTTAGCTGTCATCTCAAACCATTTCAGTTCAGTGAAAAGCCCCTAAACACAGCACTGGGGACATTTTGACTCAATGCAGGACTTAAGACATTTTCTCCGGAGTATTGTATATCCTGCAGTTAAGACAGGGGCAGTGATGTCAGGCAAAGACGATGCCCCAACTCAGAAGCAACGCAGCAGGAAACAAAACTGCTGTGGGTTAGCAACCCTGCTGGACCTGAAGTTTTGTGAATTCCGTTTTCTCTTGAAAGCTCTGGTGGGAACCAGGCTGAGCAAGGCTCCCCCACAGGTTTCCTGTGTTTTGGAAATTACGAAGCTTAGCTGCTGTTTTGCACGCTACCTTCCCGAACAGATTATGTCTCAATCTGCTGCAGGAAACCCTGCTGGGTGGGGCATCTTGGTGTGCCTGTGTCATATGTGGTAGGGTCAAGTCACACCCGCAGTGGACAAGGACACCCACAGGAGGCTGTGGAGAAGGACACCCACAGCAAATGACTTGGTTAATCTCAAGGAGTGACACTATTCTGGTTAAGAATCCTATGCTACAGGTGGCAGCTTATCAATTGAAAACTATGATATGGGGTAGAAGCATGAGGTTCCATAGCAAAGGACTCAGTCACAGCCAAGGAATTCAAGATACGGGTCTACCAGGAAGTAAAATAGTCAAACTGGTAGGGAGAATACCATGATTTCTTCCTGGTGCTGACTAGAGAACCAACGTTGGTGCCAGGCAAAACCCTTGGAGGACCACATTCCGTAGCCAGGTGCCACTGCTAAGAAGGCCCTGTCACTGCTTAGGTGGTGGGAATATTTGGGGAGGCCCTTCAGAAGAGATCTTAAGGGCCTCCCCAAACATTAAGACCCTGCCCTGCTCCAGGGTCTTCACAGGAGGGGTCAAAAAAGTCAAGATGGTAGCTCCAGAGCACAGGATTGAAGACCCACCCCCTTCTTCACATGGCCTCCTGTGGTTTGTTGTGGTTTTAAATGTGTGGCTTCGGGTTTTCATATTTGGAAATCACTCCTGCAGCAAGGGGAGATTGGGGAGTATATAAATGAAATAAATAGATCAAACGGAGCTGTAAAAAGGAATTCGGTTGCATATAAAATGACAGTGTTGGCTTACCGGAGGCCTACAAGGGACGGCTTGCTATCCCCACCCAGCAATAAAATGTGATCCAACCTTTTGGCCACTGAACTAAACTCAGGAATGAAAGACTTGGTTATCTCCTGAATTGCAACTGTTGCACAGACACAACCAGGGATAGGAAATGCAATTTTTCCACTGGGATTTCAAGCCCCTTTTTTGAATTTTGGTTTTCTCTGCTTAATTGATGTTAGGCTTCCACTACAATTTTGGGGTGGTTCCTCCCTTAAAAATGCTCATTTTGGCCAATTGTAGTAAGAGAAAGGTCGGGGGCAAAAAGAAGTTTGGAAGTCATTTGTCTAAAGCAGTGTTTCTCAACCTTGGCAGTTTGAAGATGTGTGGACTTCAACTCCCAGAATTCCCCAGCCAGCAAAGCTGGCTGTGGAATTCTGGGAGTTGCAGTCCACACATCTTCAAACTGCCAAGGTTGAGAAACACTGGGCTAGAGAGCGCAGGAGGAGTAGGCTTGCATGTAAAAATGTGGCCCTCAGCCAGCTCTGGGCTGATTAGGCTCACTTGCTTCAGTCAGCAAGCACAGGGAGCAAAAGATCTGCAGCCAAGGCCAACTCAAAGGAGGTGATACAGGTAGGAGGAAAGAGCAATCTAAGAACAACAGCTTCACTGGTCAAGATTCAGAAGCATTTGCTCGCCAACTGCTGCCATGACATTTTATGGCTCAATGAGCAGCAGAAAGCTTAGCACGAAGGTAGGATTCAGCAGCCAGCTGGTACGCAGAGTTCCACCCTCCAGAGGGTAAAACAAATAAATCAGAGGTGACCAGATTCCATCACCTGGAAGAGATGTTTATTTTGGAAGCTTCGAGAAGATGTGGCAAGAAGATATGGCACAATGCAGCTTCTCCACGCCAATTAGAATCTGCTCTCTAGCAGTCCAAGCCAACGTGTCCAACAGTCATGCTGGCTGAGAATTTGAGGAGGGTCTCTTAAAACCCATGGAGAGGGCACCAGGTTGGGGAAATGCCCCAGCAGTGGGCAGCACCTGGACAACCTTGTCTTGTCTTCAAAAAAGTAAGGTTTGGGCCTGGTTAGTCCATGGATGAGTGATCACTTGGACATTCTTGGGCTGTAAAACAGAGTGGGAAGTTGAAAGTAATCTCAGGAGAAGTCTGTGACAAATCATATGGTGGCCAAGCTTCTACGTGGACAGGGAGTCAAGCTGGGAGTTGGAAGTCTGAACTAGAAGACTCTCAGAAGAAGCTTCGCTAGTGCTGAGACAGTTAGTCCTCTGCCTTTAAATCTTGCCTGGCCAGTCTTGATTAAAGGAACAGCTGCCCCCTCTGAAAATATTTGCAACCCACTGGATCAATTGCCTTGCGACCTGTTCTCTGCTGTTTTCTACACATGCTTTCTGGGGCTGGAGATTGCCTGCTAAGCTCCACTTAAGCCTGGTTTTATGCAGTGACAGTACCTGGGAAAAAAACCAGTGCTGTTCTGAGAGGGGGCAGCTGTATAGTCACTGTAAGATATTTTGAGACAGGAATAATAGTGTGTTTCCAATTAATTTCATGAGATTAATGAAGGGGAACAAGGCCAAAAGAAGGGCCGCTATCTGGCGTCACTTCTGGATCCACACACGCACACTCCTCTGCTGCTCCCTTTGGCAACATGCAAACCCACTCAAAGGGTGCTTCCTTTCTTACTTCAGAGTCCCCACCTTGCCATCTTCATGGTAAACAAAGATATTCCTTGTGCTGTTGTCTTTCAAATAGGTGATCTGCAGCCCATGGGGGTTTCCAATCTTCTCCGGCTGGAATGTGGCATTGAGATTCTCGATTTTCATAATCGCTTTGGGTTCTTTGGCCTGGCAAGGAAAACCACAATGACACGTGACCACAGCCACAACATTTAACGGCTACACCATATCTGGGACACTGTGAACTGCTTTCTGCTGGAAGATGGACTTCCAGAAATTTGCTAAGCCCTCTAGGAATGACCAGATTGGCAGGGTCTGGTAGAAAGATTCTGAAATGCTCCGCTAATGGTCCATGTTGCATAGGAATCCTGGTTAGGTACACTGTAGGAGGAGAGCCACATTCAGATATAATGAATTTAATTTAAAAGCATAAGCTTTAATGAGCTACAAAAGCTTCTGTCTTTCAAGAACGTTTGTCTGAAAAAGTGCTACCAGACTCTTTCTTTAGGTACGCATAACTTGTCTTAATTATTAATTAATATCTTAACTAAGCTAAATCAACTTAACAGTAACATGGTTTCATGTGTCACACGTCTCAACCTGATTCCTGAAGGGACCCTTTCCTTGGGCTTGAATAATGCACCAAAATCTTTGAACTAACCAAATAGCCCAGATTCACTTACTATCCTGTCACAAAGTTTAATCCAGGTTATCACAAACCAAGCTTTGCATATGGTAGGAATACCTCCCAGGCTCGCAATTGACCTGGTTCAGCTTGTGGGACAAACACAGACATTTCCTTTGCTTTTCTGGAGTCCCATCAGGAAAGGCAATGAGAATGGCCCAGATTGTGTAATCTGTAATCTTGCTAAGAACTGGCCAGAGCTGGATGAGGACCCTCAGCAAGCCCAAACAAAATTGGGAGAAAGAATTTGTACTCATTCAGGAGTTAAGGCAAGCTCATGATTTAAAATGTATTTTAAATGTGTGGCACATTCAGAAAACACAGGAGAAATTTGGGAGATCAGCGAGATGGATCCTCCAGAGTGAGTTGGTTCTCTTTTTAACTGGCAGTTGACCTCAGCAATGCAAAGAGTCTTCAGAAATTTCCAAGAAAACGATGATTAAAAAAAAAAAATCTGATGGAGCAGAGTGAATTCTGACTTCCTCAAAGATAATGCCTTTTTGACTCCAAAGGAGCATAGACAACTGCCTGCCCTTTGTTCTGGCTACAGATCTCCAGATAGTCCAGGAGCAACACAGGAAGTCACAATCCTCATTTCTTTGCCAACCAAGGGAAGCAGCTGAGTCATATCAATTAAGAGATGAAGCAGCAGTTGGCCTTTTTGAAATGTTAGGAACTGTCAGGACCTTGGACAGCACCAACCATGCTGGCTGGGGAATTCTGGGCGTTGAAAACATATCTTAAAAGTTACCAAGTTTGAGAAACAATGGGCTAGACCATTCCTTATAGATGGCCATCTGTCAGAGATGCTCTAGTGCAGTGTTTTTCAAACTTGGCAGCTTTAAGATGCATGGACTTCAACTCCCAGAATTCTCCAGCCAGCATGCTGGGGAATTCAACTCCCATGCTGGCTGGGGAATTCTGGGAGTCCACACACCTTAAAGCTACCAAGTTTGAAAAACACTGCACTAGAGCATCCTGTGTTGCGCGGGCAGTTGAACTAGACAATTCTGCGACTCGCAAAGAGTGCTGTTGCCCCAGCAAAGCTCTGCACTCAAAGGAGAACCTGTCTATTGCTTCCCCTTTACTAGACATTGACCGTGGTTTGTCTCTGGCTGAGTTCACCTGACATGCGAAGCATAAAGCCAGCTAATGCAGCAAAAGACTAGATCCACCATGTTTCAGAAGAAGATGATGGGCTGGTTCACACAATGCACCACCATAAAGACTGAGTTCCCACCACAAACAGGAGTACAATTTACTCAGTCCCCTTCAGCCTAACCCAGTATGCTGGGAACTCCAGTCTTCCAGACATACAACCTTGAGAGAAAAAACAGTATTCTCCTTCTACCTGGAATGGCCGTCCTCTCTCACCACATGTGCAGCTTGGGGAGGAAGCTGGCAAAATGGATCAGTTGATTGGGTTTCAGTATCCCAAATGATGGGGTGGAGTGGTTTAAAGCTGTGTGTGATTGGCTCTGTTTTTGACTAAATTTAACCTCCTGGGAGTTAGCTGATAAGGTCCGTTGACCTCTTCTTGGTGTTCCTTCAACAGACTAACCCCTGGGCCACTAACTCAACTGTGTTGTGGGTACAGTACTTTTGAGAACTTTGGGGCACAGCCTTATTCTCATGTCCTCCAGAGAACACAATGCACCATATAAATAATAAAAATCTACAAATGAGAGACAAGGTGGGTTCTCCTAATGTTCCCTCCATGGCCCATTCTTCAAAAGAGGGGCTACCTCTCCATCACCACCACCACCACTCTTACATCATTTCTGTTGTAATACTTCAGGGAACCTTCCCTTTCCGAAAGGACAAATTTCCTGCTCAGGAACTGCCCGTTGTCACGGCCCCTCTTCCAAAGAAATCCTTCCCGGTAACCTGTGGAGAAACAAGAAAAAGCAGCATTTCCTTCTGAAAGCAGTGGCCATGTTTGCAAAGAAGATGCAACCTGGATTATTCCTTTGCCTGGTGGCAGATCATCCATAATCTCCTTGTGGAAATAACAGGTCCAACTTCTGTGGGATTGGGGATTGGTGGTTGTTGGAAACTCAGCTCCAGATTTATCCAGGATTGTGCTTATGGAACAGAAGTTACATGGATACAGTGCCCTATGAGGAAACCATGATTTGGAAGGAGTGTTTTCAGCTGTATGTTTGTTTGTTTAATCTTAGGATAACTATGTCCCATCCAATCAGCCAAGAATTCTCTTTGTGGCAAACTTACGCACAGAGAACCATCTACTGTACATTGAACAATGGTTAAGAACGTCTTCAGAGAATCCTGCATGAAAGAGACACCCTCCTTGCCACCCTTCTCCAATCAAATCCCAATCCCTCTACAAACACATGAGACTTGCAATGACAATGTTGAAATAAATTCTGCTCCCCAGCTTCTGGCATTCCAGGAAGGGCAGCAAGACTTGAATGACCATGGGAAAACCCAACAAGGTTGGAACAGCTTCACATCTGGAAAGGAGACCAGCAGGAAGGCCCAAGTTAGACTGGAAAGTGAAAAAAAGAAATGTAGAAGGCAACAATAACCGCCCAGAGTCCTTCTTTTGTGGGAGGTGGGTGGTAATTAAATTTGAATAATAAATAAATAAACAATAGCCACTATTTTCTGTGCTGTTGTTAAGAAAGTGACCTAGATATGGCCTTCCAGCCACAGAAGACCAGCTGGGTTTGAGGAAAGCTATTTTATGGGGGGGGGGGGGAAAGGTCTCCAAAAAATAAGAAGCGTTATCACCAAACAATGCAGAAATACCTCTTGAGTGTTTGGTCTCAACGTTCTCCAGACCTGGAAGCTCGCCAAAGCTGGTCAGGCTGTTTGGAATTTGGAAAACCATTCTTTCTGCTGTTCCCTTAATCAGTTATAAAGATACCCAGGGATCTGATGCTTTTCAAGTTCAGATCATCCCAAACTGCGGGTGGGGTTCATGGGATTGCATGAACCCAGACAATAATTTGCTGCCTGAGATGGGCAACACGGTTTTGCAAACTTTGATGCTAGGTGGTTAAAATGCAGACCCCCTTTGAGACTAGCCCTCAGCCTCTGGATCATCTGGAGTCCAACAGCTAGAAACCACGCAGTTCTCCAGATGAATCATGTTCTCTGCAAGGCTCAGTGATGTACTGAATGGAGATTCCCTCTTGCCAATTTCCAGGCTGCCTTTTCCCCCCAGGAGTCATCCAAATCTGCAATTTCAGTGCTGGATGCCCATCTTGAAGGAGACCTTCTTCCTTTCCCTGCTCAGCTTAATCTAATCAACCAACTTTCAAAAATCAGAAGGTTTTAGATCAGCCTTTTGCAACCTTTCGACCCAATGTGAAATTGCCTGAATTTGAAATAATTTTTTTAATAAATCATGATCTCCCAGGGAACCCCTAGGGACCTCTTGCAGAACCTGAGGGTTTCATGGAACCCTGGTTGAGAAACCCTGGGCTAGAAGTATTCAAAGCACACACAGAAAGATTGCCCAGGCACCATTTCACCAGCCTCATTCTTGAGCACGCAGATAAATTCGATTCACGAGACAGTTTCCTAACAGCTCTGAGAACGCAGTTGCTAGCTCGCATTTCCCTTCCAAAAACAGCCAGCTTTCAATCATAAAAATATACATCTATTTAAAAAAAACCACACACACTTGACAAGAGCAAGACTAATTTTGGCAGCCTGAGGGGAGAAAAGCAGTCTGATTTTTTTAAAATGCTCTTTACCACAAAGATAACTTGCTTGGCTATCTCATCCTTGGATATTTGTACTAATACACATGAGACCAGGATTTCTCCACCAGGGTTCTGTGGCATGCCTGGGTACCACGAGAGGCCACTAGGGGTTCCCTGGGAAATCACAATTTATTTAAGAAATTATTCCAAATTCAGGCAACTTCACATTAAAGATGTACGTTCCATTCTTTATTTTTAGTTTAAGAACATTGTTAATGCAGATATACAAGCCTACCCACAAAGCGAATATAAATAATTTTGTAACTTCTGGCCAATATTTGAGCCTGGATGTGCAGGCGTTCCCTGAGGCCCCCAAAATATTTCAAGGTTCCTCCAGGGTCAGAAGGTTGAGAAAGGCTGTGCTAAAGGGAGATGTCCATTCACCTTGTAACAATTGAAAAAGCCTTTATAATACAAGGTTTGGGTACCTGTCCATCTAACACAGAAGTATCTCAGGAGGAACCTCAGGACCTGGTTAAAATCTAGCAGAGTTTATGTGATGCTAGTTTTGATATTCCTGCAAAGATCCCTTGCAAAGAAAATTATCACAGACTTCTTTAAGATTCCTACTTGAGGTAAAGGTGTACCATGTCAGAAAACCTGGACCGGTTACAATTCCTGCCAGAGAGATCTGGCAACCTCAACTTTTTCTGGTCTTTGATTTGACCTCAGAAATAAACCCATCTTAGATTGCCTGGGGGATCTGGGGCAGAAGAGATACGTCCTTTTTTCAACGTACATGTTTTAAGATTCCCCCAAGCCTGTCACTTCTTCCTTCTTGGTTCCGATCCAACCAGCCCTTGAGTCTAATATTGGCGAGAACATTTCTCAATGCTCTCTTTTTTATAACTTGATGCCATTTCTACAGAAGTTCCTTCACATCTGCACTGGTCTCTCCCTAACTTGCTTTTAGTGTCCTTTAGAAGGATCTATTCCCATTTGTCCTCAGTGCAACTGAGAAGGAAAGCCAGAGCATGTATGTTGCATCTTGAGATAATGAGGAATATGAAATACCAAAGTTCTCATGAGGACGCCATGAAAGCTGCTGTGTGTTGCCCCAACAATGCCTTCTTGCCCAGGACCCCAGCTTTGCAACCCCCGTGTTCCCAGCTGTACCATTTCCACCGCACACCCACTGTTTCCTTAACAACAATACTATTGTTGAGCTGTCCACAGAACGAAGGATTGAGGCCCAGTGATGAAAGAGGCTTGTTTTATGCATTTTCCTTGGAGTCAAGAAGAAGAGAGGTCCTTGTGCAGCTTCTGTGTTTCACATAATGAGCACCAAAAATCTTATTTTAAGCTTCTACACCTTGGCTTGGACCTTTTAAACAAGCCCATCCACACTGTAATGTCCATGCCAGCCTCTCAGGAGAACCCACAACTCACTGCTGGGATACACCCTCCACCTTCAGAAAACCTTGGTTTGAAGTCACCAGTGCCTCCAAATGCTGGCAGGGAACTTCTTGCTCTTCAGATATTGTTGGACTCCTGTTCCCATTGTCCCCACCCAACGTGGCCAATGTTTTGAGATAACAGGAGGCAAAGCCCAATCATCTCTAGATGACCACAGGGTCTCTCATCTGTGAGTTAGAGGAATTCAGGAAACCAGCTGAGGAAAGCCTTCCTGGTCAAAATCTCTGGGAAAGTACCACCAAAACCAGCTAGGCTTCTTGAACAGCTACAAGCACCGGCTTAAAACTGCCTGATGATTATGGCTTGTTTTGGGAGCACTAAGTCATCCTCAGATGCAGGGACATGAAGGAGAAAACGAACAGCCCATAGATTGTTCTGTGACTTATTAAGCCATAATGTTTAGCTTTGTGTGACGTGCTGGCACCATTTCCACGTCCCCTCATTCATCATATTGTAACTGCTGTGCCCGCTGTTCTCTAGCCAGCTGTTTCCCTCTCCTTCCCTCTCTCCCTCCTGCACTAACTTGTTTAAAATCTTTTGCTTTTCCTTGTAAGGAAGGGGTGCCAATCCGTTGAACCGTTTCTCATTTTCTGCACACGTTGCCGGCGCCAAGAAGCAAACGGCTTGCCTGTTGGATCTGAAAATCAAAGGCCAGCTGACTACGCTAACAGGAACATCCACCCCAAAAGCAAAATATAGTTGCACATCTTTTCACCCCAGCCCTGACAGCAAACTGAAATTCTTGTGAATAAGCATTGTAGAAGGAAAGTTGGGTTAATCCATGGTAGGCTAAAATCTGAAAACATCAGCTCACAAAAGCTTATGCCTTGTAATAAAATTCATTTGTTTTAAAAAGTGCTTCCCGATGCTTTCTGATTTTTGTTAACCAAGTGTCACGGTCACACAAAACCAGTATGTTGAGGTTAAAACGGTTTCTGAAGTCAGATTTGTATTGAGATTTCCCAAAAGGAGTCACTTTGTTTGTTATTTCCCTTTGGATGGTCTTTTTTAAAGTTAGATTCATATTACATGGAGCATAGGGAACCGGTTTTCATTTTTTATTTTTTCATAGCAGCTTTTCCCTCCAACCACCCCATTCCTTCCCATGGGATGAAATGCCAAGGAACAGCTTCACTCTTTAAAGCCTGGGTGATGCCCTGCCCTGAAACAAGCATAGAGAAGTATTTTGGCTTCCGATCAGCCCTGCGAGGGAGGAACTAGTAATCTGTGCCAGAAGAGTTTCAGAGAGTGAATTTAGGAACAGATCGATCTGCCTTGGCATGAGGTTGGTCTGTTTGCCCATTCCAGCCCCCACAGATGCTGGAGATGAAAACCTGGAGTTGGCTCAACATGTAGGACAGGGTTTCTCAACCTTGCCAACTTTAAGATGTTTGGACTTCAGCTCCCAGAATTCCCCAGTCAGCAAGCTCTTATTGCCCACGCGTTTCTCACCGATCCACCAGAAGGTGTAGGAGGGCTTTTAAAATTAATGTTCTGAAGTTTGGTGTTTTTCATCAATAATCCTGGAATCTTCAGGTCAGAGCATCAGGTTCCAAAATCACTACAACCCACTAAAGACAGATTTGTTTAAAAAACACACACACACATAAACAAAACCCTGTAGCAGAGAGAGGGTGTTTCAGACAGATCTGCCCACTTCTAAAATACTCCATTTCACCCCATTTTTTTTCCTTCTTTCCAAGAAACAATGAATGAGTGCAGAGGGCAACTATTCCTTAATACTCAATGATGCTGGACTTTAATTCCCGGCTGTCCAGATTTCCCAGCCAGTGGTGAAAAATGGAGTTGTAATGTACCAAGATCTAGAATAAAGTTGAGTCTATGTTAACCATTCCCACTGTACCTGTAGCTTATTTCCACCATACACACAGACCAATCTCTTAAGCATTCACAGGGAGAATGCAAAAACCAAAAACCAATCAGTTTCCAAATGAGTATGTGTCTTACTAATTTTAGGACAGCTCTTAGCTTGAGCCAATCCTTGCTTGTTTCTGAACAAGTGGTCCAAACATCCTGTTTGGCCAGGTAAAAATAAATCAAATTATTTAGGTCTCTTTAGTGAGCCTGTGAGAGCCAGTTTAGTGTAGTGGTGAAGGCACCAGGCTAGAAACTGGGATACCGTGAGTTCTAATCCCACCTTTGGCACAAAGCCAGCTGGACGACCTTGGGCCCATCACTGAAGAGCTCAGTTTTCTGATAGATAATATTAACTCTTTCCAAGGTGAGCTAGGATAAGGGAGAGCAATTCACATAGGGAGCAGGGGGACCAAGACCGCACAGACTGAAAGTAAATCCTTGTTTCAGGCACAAATCAGAGTCTTCTTTAACAAGAGTTATTGACGTGAAAGGGAGAGTTATAAGACTTTCAGCAATGGAACTGTTTCTTATTAAGAACCCATTTATCTTCTAAGACACGAGAGCCAGTTTGGTGTTGTGGTGAAGGAACCAGGCTAGAAACCAGGAGACCGTGAGTTCTAATCCCACCTTAGGTACGAAGCCAGCTGGGTGACCTTGGGCCAATCACTTTCTCTCAGCCCTAGGAAGGAGGTAATGGCAAACCACCGCCAAAAAAACCTTGCCAAAAAAACTGCAGGGACTTGTCCACGGAGACTCCGAGAACCGGACATGATTGAACGGATTAAAAAAAATGAGCATGCAAGGTGTACTGAAATTACCCTTTCTTTTTTCTTTCTCTGAAACAGAAGTAGTTCTTGCACACCCGTATAGCAAATGCATCAAGAACAAACAGAGGAATACATCTGGAACACAAGCCAGAAGACAAAAATTGCTGCTCTTAGCATCCCTGTTTATGATTCATTCTCCAAGGGAAAGCAGACAGGTCTTACGGCATACCCCTTTTGGGCTGAGATGTCCCCAACCATTTCAGGGTCATAAGAAGAGGGTAACAATCTAAGATGGGAGTTTAACAATTCTGGAATTTAATGCACATCAACATTTCGTAATGAAATGCTTTCCAGGGGTGCTGGATCACAGATCCCATTGTTTCTGATAGCAATGATGGTAACCCAAAATTAAATCAGACCATCTTGGGCTATGCAGAAGGCCAGGTTAGAAAAGATTATCTGGTAGGTTATGGATTCCACCTAAGGGTTGACAAGATCCAATTCCAAAATCCTAGGGCTGCCATCATGTTGGTTGGGGAACCACAGTCTAACTTCTTACTCTAAATATCACCTATCTCACAGGGTTATTATGAGGCTAACATGTGGAAGAAGGACTTCATGGACGCTGCCATGAGCACTGTGGAGGAAAGGTCAGATAACAAGATTATAGAACAAACGCAGAAGAGAAAGACTATCAGGTTGAGCACCTCTCCTGTGGACTAGATGGACATGTCCTTCTACGTTTCTTGGAAAAAGTACAGAAGTAGCTTGCCATTACTTCCTTCCAAAACTTTCTGTTGTTACCATTATTGTTGTAACTTCTGAGTCCAGCCTACAGCTCTGGGATTTCCTGATGCACTCCGACCAAGGATCAACCAGGCTTAATCCTACTTAGCATTTTTCTAGATCAGCCAAAGTTGGAACAGAGATCTAAACAGGACTGGGGTGGAGATGCAACAGTTCATTTCAAAACCAATATAAAATCTCTAATTGAACAGATGTCACAGTGTACCCTTGGCCTGTAAACACCACTCAGTGTTTGGGGCCCACCTGCAGTATTATTCATTCTAACACTCCAGCCCTATTCAGATGGTTTCCTGCCATACAAACAAGTCGCGGCAAGACATAAAATGTGTACCTTTGCTTCTTCCTGACCTGTAAACTAAGCACTGTCAGCTCCACCAGGTCGACCAGACCGGGACATCGACTCCACAGGGAGAACAGAATTAGACTTTATTGAGATTGGCTATAACTGGGGTCCCCAAACTCTTCAGCTCATCGACCCCTTCATGAAGTTTCAGATTGTTCATCAACCCCCAAACATTTATTATATGAAAATAATTTAATAGATACGACTTTAACTAATAGTACTACAAGTAATAATGACAGCAGAGACAACTCAAGGCCACTCTCAACTGGCAGCTGACCATCCAATCCTGGGTCACGCTGTTTTGCCACTAGCCACCTCACCTTCAGGACTAGGGACTGGCATGGAGCTCTACAGAGACCCAAATAGATTAATTGACCCCAACTGACCTCCCATCATTTATCAACCACCTATTGACCTTTACTGACATTTACTGACCCCCTTTTGACCCCCAGCCATTCACTGACCTCTTGGATAGTCCCATCAACCCTTGGGCATCAATACTGACCACTTGGGGGAACCCTGAACTGTAATAACCACATCTTGCAAGTCTGATTGTGCTGGACCTTGTTCTTATACCCCAGTGAATCATTGATTGCGAATGTTATCTCATTTCTCTGCACTTAAAAAATGTTTTGCTTAGATAACAATTCTTGCATATTGCCATCAAGGCCACCCGATGGCTGAATGCAGAGAAAAGCGGTTGGTGTAAACTGTTAAGTGTGAACAAGCTAAGATGTAAAATCAAGATTTGATGTAGTCCCCATCCTCACTAATCACCGTTCCCCAATTTTGGACCCCACACAGAACTATGGCTAAAAGTGGAAACCAAAGTATGCAGAAAGCCTCTTTCCCAGAGGCTTAAGTAAATAAGAACTCTGAACAGTAAACATTTGCATTTGTGCTAACAAAGAGCCTTCGCCATTACCTGCAGAGTAAGGTTCTTGCTTCTCGATGTAAATGAATTCCTCCCTTTCGTATTTAGCCCTGATCCACTGTTCTCGTAGCACTCTGGCAAAAAATAGAAAATCAGTAAAAAGATGTTTAAACAACACTGGAATGATGAATTCTTCACAGAAAGCAGGCATTCTCCAGAAATAAATGAGGATACTAACTGGAATTTGGAACTGTTTCTCCTCTAATCAATCAAAAATGGAGGAAAAACCAGATCCCGCCTCCAAATATATTACATATTTGAGAAGAAATAGAAATTGGCCCAACAGCTGCATCAGTCAAACAGTGTAACCATCACAGAGTTTAGAGACTGAATACTATTCTAGGGGAAAATATCTTTCTCAAGCTGGATCCTTAGAAGTTCTGGAGATCTTTTTTTCCCCCAGGAACACCAAGGATGGAGAAGGGAAGAATCAAAACAAGGTGATCATGACCCATTATCTGGGGGGAGGGCTGGAGGAAATGATTGCAAGCCAGAAGTCAATGTTCATCACAGCATCAAATTGCTCAGCTCAAAGAGGCAACATGGAGACCAAGACAAATGTAGAAAACGAGGAGAAAAGGCAAAAGAGTCCAAAAATCCTGGAAAAGAAGAAACGATCTCAAGTATTTATAGTTTTTGCACATCTCATGGAACTTACTGGTTGTATGGGTCACCTAATGGAGCATTATAAAGTCAAGTGGCATGTAATAAATTCCATAATTCATCTTTTATCCCCTTCGCTATGTATAAACATGCAATTTATTTTTCTACAAACTTCAGGCAGTCCTTGTTTAAACAACCATAATTGGGCCTGGAATTTTGATTGCTAAGTGAAATAGTCATTAAGCAAATCCAACCTGATTTTATGACCTTTTTTGCAGCGGTTGTTAAGTGAATCACCATGGGCGTTAAGCGAACCATGTAGTCGTTAAGTGAATCAAGTGGTTCCCCATTGATTTTGTTTGCCAGAAACCGGCCGAGAAGGTAGCAAATGATGATCACATGACCACAGGATGCTGTGATGGTCATAAATGTGAACTGGTTGCCAAGCACCCAAATTGTGATCATGTGGTGACCGCAGGGACACTGCAGCAGTCGTAAGTGTGAGGACCGGTTGCAGGTTGTTGTTTTTTCAGCACTGTGGTAAGTCCGAACCATCACTAAACGAATTGCTGTTAAGTGCGGACTACCTATAGTTTAACCTTGGTTTTTTTTTTTCATAACCCAAAACAATGCAATAGTTACTGTATATTAAAAAAAAAAGCAAAGCAAAGCTATTGTTTTTATCTATAATGTCCAACAGCTGAGAAATTATGCAGTTACAATCCTATGCAGCACCAAGGATGACGACTTTCCCAGCGTTTTGAATCAATCAAGTTTCATTGAAGTTTCTTTTTTAAAAAAAATCAGCAGAAACAAGTATTGGGATGGAGATTACAGATGTGGCAGTTGCATGAAAGAGACTTCTCCCCAAAACACTTGAGTGGAAGGTGGGTACTTACAGGCAGTCCAAGAAAATTGGCTTATAATAAAATGGTGGGATTTTTGATTCATATTTTGCTTTGGAGGCAGTGTTTCCCGTAGAAGCCATGAACTGCAAACAAACACATGTTTTAAGAAGTCCATTATTAACTCATTCAGTTGACCAAAAAGTTCTAGATAGTCTCCCTTCAAATTACCGACCTATCTGACAATCTGCTTAGCTTCAGCATAGACAGTGTTGCTTAAAAGTTTGTGAACTCCTTTGAATGTTCAATATTTCTGCATAAATGTGACCTAAGAAGTGATCTGTTCTCCGCTCAGGTCCTAAAACTAGACTTTTTTGGAAGTTGCATGCAAAGGTGATGAATTCACCTAAACACACAGTTTTTGAATTGTAATATTCATCTTATTATATATCTCTGCGCTCTATTTTACCTTATAGGATTTTATCTCACTCTTTTATCCTTTCTTTATCTTACCTTACTATACTTTATCTATTTCATCTCATTTCACTGTATCTTACTGTGGCTGATGCCCATGCTTTGATATAGTCAACCGATTAATCAATAAAGTATATCTATCTATCTCAGGGTTTCTCCACCAGGGTCCCGTGGCACCCTTGGGTTCCACGAGAGGCCACGAGGGGTTCCCGGGGAGGTCACGGTTTATTTAAAACATTATTTCAAATCCGGGCAACTTCACATCAAAAAGGTAAGTTTCATTCTTTATTTTCAGGTTAAGAACACTGTTAATGCATACCTACAGGCCTACCCATGAAACAGATACAATAATTTTGTAACTTCTGGCCTATCTTTGAGCCTGAATGGGCAGGGGTTCCTTCCTCGAGGCCTGAAAAATATTTGAAATAATTTTTTTAATAAATCCTGATCTCCCAGGGAACCCCTCGTGGCCTCTCGCAGAACCCGAGGGTGCCACGGAACCCTGGTGGAGAAACCCTGAGATAGATAGATATACTTTATTGATTAATCGGTTGACTATATCAAAGCATGGGCATCAGCCACAGTAAGATACAGTGAAATGAGATGAAATAGATAAAGTATAGTAAGGTAAGATAAAGAAAGGATAAAAGAGTGAGATAAAATCCTATAAGGTAAAATAGAGTGCACAGATATATAGTAAGATGAATATTTAAATGCAAGGGCTATTCCAGGGTCCAAAGGCTGAGAAAGGCTGATCTGTCTAGTTCCCAGGAAGAGAAAGGGAGTGGGGGGACTTGCAAGATTCTGTGGCTGCAGTGGTTACAACCAATGTAGTCCTGGCCAACACGGCCTTGGTTTCTTAGCCTGGTCTAGCCTGACATAAGCTGCGGTTGTGACTGCAGACAGGACCACGGCTGGCATCTCTCACCCCATCACATTGTGCTGCAGATCCTTTTCAAACAGCTGAGGCATAAATTACCCTGCACCCGTCTCTTCCGATTGTTTAACCAAGCCGGGAGGGCCTGCTTCCCTTGCTTTGAAATTACCTCGACTTGCCCGCAGTCCCACTCGTCCATGCGGACGGATTTCACCTTGCTGATGTGGGGGATGTTGCGGTGGATCCCCGAACAATTTAAGCAGATGAACACCCCCAAGGTATGAGATGCCCAGTCCGGATCTGCAGAGACAAAAATTGGGGGAACAAAAAAGCATTGCAGCATAAGTAGTAAAGGTAAAGGTAAAGGTTTCCCTTGACATGAAGTCCAGTCGTGTCCGACTCTAGGGGGCGGTGCTCATCTCTGTTTCAAAGCCAAAGAGCCGGCGTTTGTCCATAGACACTTCCGTGGTCATGTGGCCGGCATGACTACACAGAACGCCGTTACCTGCCCGCCGAAGCGGTACCTATTAATCGACTCACACTGGCATGTTTTCGAACTGCTAGGTTGGCAGGAGCTGGGACTAGCCACGGGAGCTCACCCCGTCACGCGGATTCGAACCGCCGACCTTCCGATTGGCAAGCTCAGCAGCTCAGCGGTTTAACCCGCAGCGCCACCGCGTCCCTATGCAGCATAAGTAGCTGTAGGTAAAACACTGGAGCTAAAAGAATTTGGCAATGATCGTGGGCACCTTTACAACAATCATATAATATATGATATCGTTGCTAGGTTATCGTCATGCCCAGGATGGTTCTCAGATCACAGTAAATCATTTCAATTGGTAATCCAACTGCCTTGTTTAGTGACCATTCAGTTACGACAGTGATGAAAAATGCGACCATCCTTGCATTTACGACCTTTACAGGTCTGTAGAGCAAAGGAAAGCTGAAGTCAGATCATAAGCCCCACTGCGGTTTCACTTAGCCATCGCTTCACTTAACAACCAAGTTGCCAGTCCCAATTGTGGTCGCTAAACAAGGACGACCTATACAACAAGTGCTCCTTCACACCCTGCTAAAATCCAACAGCAGGAGGATCTGGGTGACAAACATTAAGTGCAATGCTGAGTAATCAAGAAGAGGTTTCCTCAGTTCTTTCCTCACATTTCCCGGAAGTGCCAGGATAAAACCTGGGACCACTTTTTGCATGCAAAAGAATATGCCATGTCCCCAAGCTGCTCTCCCTTAAAAATAAAGCATGGTTCTAGACCTCATGATTCTGCACAAAGAACTGATTCACGTGGGAATTGCCTGAGCTGCTATCATGAGCAGGCTGATGATCCATCTAGTAGATCCATCTAGAGTCAGTTTGGTCCAGTGGTTAAGGCGCTGGGCTAGAAACCAGGAGGCTGTGAGTTCTAGTCCTGCCTGAGGCATGAAAGCCGGTTGGGTGACCTTGGGCCAGTCCCTTTCTCTCAGCCAATCAGGCGTGGCAGGAGAGTTCTAGTCCCGCCTTGGGCAAGAAAGCCGGCTGGGTGTCCTTGGGCCAGTCCCTCCCTCTCAGCCCAACCATCTCACAGGGTTGTTGTGGGGAAAATAGGAGGAGGAAGGAGTAATAGATGTGTGTTGCTGCCTTGAGTTATTTATAAAAATAATAAAGGCGGGATCAAAAATAAATAAAAATAGCAATGTGAGTTTTTTTTTAAGGGGGGTTGTTTTCCCACCCAGTTGTTGAAACTGGGATTCCCCTGCAGGCAAAGCACAGTGTCCCCACCACTCTTCCCTAAAGGAGCAAATCTGTGCAATAGTCCTAGAGTGCGTCTGTGTGTGTGCAGAGAGAAGCGGGGATATACTATTTGGGTTTTTAAAAAGAGGCTTCAATTGCAGTTTTACTACAAATCAGAGCAGAACAGCAGCAGCAGCAGCCAGGGAATCCCGCACAGGCTGCATTTGGGGCTGAATTTCTCCCTCCCCCCCACCACCCCAAAAATAAAAGGGAGAAAGAGAATACAGAACGAGCTCCTAAGCAAACAACGAGCCCAGCTGGTTTATCTTGGCTGCCCAGAAAAAACAGCCTGCAACACAAGGAAGCCAGATGGCCCCTCCTAGTTGAAGGAGGGGGTGCACCCAGCCCCATCACCCCCATTTAAGGGGATTACAAAGTGGGGGAGACCCACTCACCCGCCCCCCAGACCTCTCCCAGCGGGCTGTGCAGAAGGGAGGCGGACCTGGCTTCTGCATCCCTCCCAGAGCAAGCAAACTAGCTTGCCAGATCAAGCCAATACTCAGAGATTAGTGGTTTAACCCTGGTCAAGCCTGCTCTCTCCTCCTCCTCTTCTTTCCTCTCTTCTCTGCTCCCCTGGCAGGGACCTCGCCACCCCCACCCCACCCCACCCCACCCCAAAATGGGCCAACTCCCCGTGGACCCCGGCTGGAGCCGGCATCCCCGTGGCTAATCTGCACTGCAGTTCGCGGCTGGCGAGCCCGATCGCTCGGCATATGCTATGACATCAGCATTTGCAACGTCAGCCGGAGAAAGCGGGGGAGAACGGGGAGAGGTCCCCGAATGGAGGGGGGGGGCAGGCCCGTTTCTTTCTCTTCCTTTGGGGGACGAGCCTTCCCGTCCGGCCCCGGGCCGGCTTTCTTTCCACGCCCGGCGCCCCCCAGGATCGCCGCGGCAAGAGCTCCGCGCCTTTGACGGGGTGGGGGGCAGCGGGGGAGGCGGGGAAGAGTTCCACCTGCCAGGTCCTTCCTAGCCAAGTTCCCGGGAAAGGCACGGCGCCCCAAGGAGCGCCAGGGGAGCCTTTTTTCCCTGCATACGTTGGCAACTTCGGCTGAGTTGGTGGGGGGGGATCAGTCCGGGGCAGGCTCTCCGCCCGCACCCCAGGATCTATGGAGGGTGGGGTCCTCCGCTTTTCTTAAGGGAAAGCAGCCCACGCTTTGCACCCTGTCATCCCTCTCATTCTCTCTCTCTCTCTCTCCTTGGAGACACCCTTCCTCCCCCCCCCCGCCCCACCCCCGGTTCCTCTTTCATTCCTTTCCCGCAAAAGTGCACCGAGAAGCCGCGGGTGGAGAAACTGAGGCGGGGAGGGCGAGGAAGCGCTTCCGCAAACCGCGCCGAAATCCTTGCTCCGCTCCTCGGGGGAGGGAGACACGCGCAGCCCCCCCATCCCTGCCACTTAGAGTGGGGAGGGGGGGCAAGAGGCTTTTTCTCCCTCGAGGCAAAGCAGGTCCCGGGAGCGAATGCACCTGCCCGGGTCGCGTCCCCCCCCGGACCCCCGCCCCTTTCCCCTTCTTGCTCACCGCTGGCCTGGCAATCAGCGCATCCGCCGTTCCCTTCTTTCTGGAGCAATTCCAGCAGCGCCGTTTTCTTCCTCTCCTTCGCCATGGCGGGGGGGGGCGGGGGGGCCGCGAAGAGGGGAGCGCCGGGGGGTCGTGCGGGGGAGGCGATCTCCCGCTCTGCCGCCCTGCCCTGCTCGCCTCTGCCTTAAGTGAGTCTCCAGGGCGCCTCCCCGCCGGGTGGGGGGGCTGCCTCATTCAGAAAGACCCCCACGCTCCTCGAGGGGCCCTGGGGAGCCGGAGGGGCGGGCCAGGCGGGGTCTCTCCGCCGCCCCGCGGCTCAGCATCCCCGCCCGGGCTGCGCGGCCGGCTGCGGCGGCGGCGAGGAGGAGGGCGAGGAGGAGGAGGATGCCTCCGTGCGCGGGGGACGGTTCCGCATGCCTCCGGCCCCGGAGAGGAGCCCCAGCCAGCCAGCCAGCCAGCCAGCGAGAAAAAAGCGAATTAATCCAAACCCGCTGCCCGCCCGGCGCGCACCTAGGAGCAGCCCGGCTCGAGCGCGACCCCTAGTGGCCGCCGCGGGGCCGGACCGGCGGGCGCGAGCCCCGCTGCCCGGGCCAGGTGAGACGCGGCGCGCCAGGTTGCCAACATCGCCCGCTGGCCTGGCTGCTGCGCCTTCCCCCCCGGGCCGAGGCAGCGGCGGGGCGCGGAGTGGAGAGGGGCGCCCTGCCTTTAGGCTGCGTCAAGCAGGGACTGGAAGGGCGAGCGAACCAACCCAGATGCGCCAAGCACACCAGGCGGTGCAGGCGATAAACCAGGGTCAAAGTAAGCCATGGTTTGGTATGATGGGGAACCGGGCTTCACAGTCCATGCCCAGTAGTCCTGGTTGGGTCTACTGGAAGCAATCTGGATCTGATCCTTTTTTCTTTTTTTTTAATGTGCAGATATTAAAGGTGTGAGTGCGGATGGGGTATCTACAGAAAAGGTCCCAGAACAGCAGATGAATACCAGGAGGGAGGAAAAAAATCCCACTCCTGCCCTCCAGCCTTGCAATGTAAAAAGAACTGGCAGGAAAGGAAAGGGAGTGGGGAGGGAGAAGGAAAAAAGCAAACAGAGGCACAAGTTGTTAAAAGTGACTCGACTCAAAGGAAGTCCACCAACATTTAAACTCATGTTTTCTTCTATTTTAACTCATGTTTCCTCAGTGAAGTTTAGGATACATGGCCCTGTCCTTGTGTTTTGACCTACATTTCATACCCACAATTCTGCAGGCTACCTGAGTTGTATGAACAGTCTAAAGTTTGACTCGACAGGCTTGTTCTGAAGATAAAAATGTAGTGTGCTGCCTTTCAAGAATGTTATTAAAATTCATTTTTTAAGGAAATGTTTTTGAGTGAGGTGAAATTCTACAGACTTACTCTCTTTTTAAAGTAATAGCAGATGCTACAGCATAATAGAACGCATGGGCTTTTAAATGCTCCCCTGTGGAATCAGCAATTTTATTTATTGAACAAAATTTCAATCCACCCCAGTCCTAACCAACGCTGGATGGCATGCAGCGTAATAAATTAGGCAACCAATAAAACAAAACTGTTACACGGTTTTATGTAGGTAAACAATTTTACATGCCTAATGATGTAGTCAGCTATCAAAGGCTAACCTAGACCTTTGCAAACCCATGCTTGGTCCGGTAAATGTGTTGCATGGTATCTAAGTGCACAATTGATCTTTCCCATGTTGCAAACTTATTGGAAACCAATGAAATCGGATCAAGGAGTGTAACTATCGGGGGGAGAGAGAGAGAGAGAGAGAGAGGGACTCTCTTGAGTTCCTTTGAAACTAATTGAGGAGACCGAGGATAGCACCAAGGGCTTTCCCCCACCCCGAGGGTCTTCCTGGTTTCGTCGATTGCATCGTGTCTCTCTGAACTGGCCTAGGAGCAAACATGATTCCACATGAGTTCAGCCTTTTTCCCACCCACCCCTTCCCCAAATAGAAAATTAATCTGAGGATTACTCCAACAGGCTCCTACAGTTTCATCTTCAGCGATTGGCTGATTAGGGACTTCATTTTTCTCAATCTGCACATTTTGTAAGTACAGGTAGTCCTTCTTTAACAACCATTCATTTAGTGACAGTTCGGACTTATGACAGTGCTGAAAAAACTGACTTATGACCAGTCCTCACACTTATGGCCACTACAGCATCCCTGCAGTCACATGATCACAATTTGAGCACTTGGCAACCAGTTCGCATTTAAGACCATCGCAGTGGCCCATGGTCACATGAACACCATTTCCGACCTTCCTAACCAGCTTCTGGAGAGCAAAATCAATGGGGAACCGCGTGATTCACTTAATGACCATGTGGTTTGTTTAAAGCCTGCAGTGACTGCCACAAAAAAGGTCATAAAACTGGGTCAGATTTGCTTAATGACCACTTCACTTAGCAACCAAAATTCCAGTCCCAGTTTGTGGTTGTTAGACAAGGGCTACCTGGAACATGTTGTTCCGATATTCTTCAATCTTTTCCAGGCCAGATGTCTGTTTACTATATAATCTGGAATAATCATTAACAAATTCCTCCATCGATTTCTTTTGTTGCAGAAACATCATTTGGTTCCATCCCAAACAGAAGTATATATTTTTTTTTGGTCCTGTTCCTTAGGCAACTGTTAGACCAGCAGTTTATCTGACTTAACAGCCTTTTTCAAAACGTTTCTGTTTAACAAAATTCAACTTCTTGCCTTGTTCACTTGCACTATTTTTTTCCCTTTATTTGACGTAGGGCTAGACCAGTGTTTCTCAACCTTAGCAACTTTAAGATGCGTGGACTTCAACTCCCAGAAATCCCCCGCCAGCCATGCTGGCTGGGGAATTCTGGGAGTTGAAGTCCACACATCTTAAAGTTGCTAAGGTTGAGAAACACTGGGCTCAACCATTGCTTGGCATCCATGTTGCTGCAACCTTGCTATCACTTGTAAACTAACAGAAACAGCAAAACAACAAAATTGGGCAGGGATAAAATATTTTTCTTCCCCCTTCTCTCCCCAAAATGCAGGGGAGGGGGGAGATTTAGAGACACCTTTCTCCTAAATTTCCCACTCCTTCCTGTTTCCCCAGCCTTAAAACAAATCCATTGCCTGTCTCCTCTGAATGAAAATGCATAAAAATTAGACAGGATCACAAAAAACACCAGGGGACCTTGGCGCACTTCAACAAACCTTCCCCACTTTGGATGTGACAACCAGATCTGGCTAGTTTAAGACAGCCCAAGGCTTCTCACGTCATCCTCGGGGTTGCGCTAGAGGAAAAAAGCAGGGTGTGGAGGGTGTTTTTGCTTAATACTTTTTTTGGGGGAGGGAAACAGATCAGGTTTGATGCCCATCCTTCAAGAAGCCTTTGTCTGTCTGTCTTATTTGCTCTTGGGCTGGAGCATTAGAAAGGAGACAGCTCAAGCATCTGGATTCCTTCTCCCCTCCTTCTGGCTGACCTAGGACAGGGGGCTAGCTATTTTTCCTAATTTATTATACAGGTTACAGCAAAGCAGACATCCTTGTCGAAAAGGAGCCATTGTGACGCCCGGACTCTCCTCACCGTTGCAGATTCTATTTTAGCCTTGAGCGGATTCTCCGCATAATAGGCTGAGAATGAGAAATGTTTATTTTCCCAGGGAACCACCAGAGATGGTCTGCATAGTTTCAGAATGCCTTGCTGGTGGGTCTGAAAGGGTTCTGCCCCCCACTTTCCCCCCACAGCTGCTTCGGTCGTGTATTTATCTAACAAAGGGCTGTTTCTCCTGAAAGACCTCAAGTCACGTTCCTGCAGTTTCACAGACATAGACTTCTTTAATACAGGTCGTCCTCGTTTAGCAACCACAATTGGGACCAGCAACTCTGTCATTAAGCAAAGCGGTCACTGAGTGAAACTGCAACTGTGTGTATGATCTTCTTTCAGCTTCCCTTTGCTTTACAGACCCGTGGAGGTTGTCAATGCGAGGATCAGTTGCAAATTTACCTTTTCATCACTGTGTCACTGTGAATGGTCACTAAATGACACAGTCGCTAAATGAGGACTATCTGTACACAAACACTCCCATACACATCCTGTTGCAGCCAGGGTCCAGCACAGCTCATTCCTCAGGTGGGCACAGAGAAAAAGTAGGCTAAATCTTTAATAACAATCTAGTTCAGGGTACAAAAATCCAACAGCATATCTTTGGATTATGGCTTAAGTTTTAAATACTGTAATACCAGTTTCAACACAAGTTCAAACTTTCTACCCCAGTGTTTCTCAACCTTGGCAACTTTAAGATGTGTGGACTTCAATTCAACGTCAACATGGCTGGCTGGGGAATTCTGGGAGTTGAAGTCCACACATCTTAAAGTTGCCAAGGTTGAGAAACGCTGTTCTACCCAAAAGCATTACAATCTTCTTTTCTTTAAGGGAAAAGCCACCCAAAAGCTTATGGAAAACAAACCCACCATCATTCTGAGTGAATGCATACAAATCTGTTATCTGATAAATTTCTGTGACATTTTTCAAGAATAACTTTCTCTTAAAATGAAAGGCAAAATTGACAATGTACAATATATATGACTGCAGATTCTGGGGTAAAGATGCGGGTCAGGAGAGATTTTGTTGCACTGTCTCAGCGTGGTCTTCAGCTTTCTCTTCCTTTAGGTCTTTATATCCCAGTTTTTCCAGTGGCTCTTTGGCCATCAGTTGCCTTGAAGAAATCAAACAAAACTGCATAAACCATTAGGCTTGAAAGCTGCAAGCTTCACCATGATGGTTCCCAATGCCAAAGAATTTAGGCTGTCTAAAAGCAATTACTCAACCCCACACCAAAGGATTGTATCTAGTGCTATGTGTATGTCTGAGTGGGATAATGCCAGAACACACCCAGAAGCTGCTGTACGTGGTACAGGACAGGGAATTTAGCCTCCTACGAACCCCAGCCGTTCCTTTCAATTAGCACATTTCTCATTCTTAGGGAAATAAAAATACACTTAACAGTTGGCAGGCAGTGATTCAGAAGACAGCCACTACACATCAGACAGGGCCAAAGAACCTAGCTTGCTAAGATGATCAACCTTCCTTTTCCTAAGGCAATGTTGGCTTTTTAAATTATTATTAATTACATTTATATGCTGCCCAACTCACAGCAGCTCTGGGCAGCTTGGAGAGGGAGTAGCTTTTATCCCCAGCCAAAGCAAAAAAGGAACAAAATGTCCTTCTTGTCTCAAGATTGCACAGATAATAGGTGTCTGAAAGAGCTCATTTAGCAAATCCTGACCGCCAGTCCGACACCTGCCAGGAGAATCAAACATCCATTAGCCTCAGCGAGGTTTTGCAAAACAAAGGTGCTCCTCACCTCTCCATTCGGCATTCTAAATATTCCTTCGACTCCTGCCTGCACAATCCATTCTCATAGTGATTTGCCTGCAGACATTTCATGAATTTTTCTTTGAAAGCCGTACATTCACCTGCACCAAAAAAAATTTTTTTTTTCATTTTTGTTTAGAATTAAAAAAATCTGCTTGGAATTAAGAGTACCCAAAAAGAATAGGGTACAGGTAATCCTTGACTTGCTGTCGCTGGACATTCAGCAACCTTAGAATTTAGAAGCACCTGGCCCATTTTCCCCATTTTCCCACAGTTCCTACGCAGAGTGCACCAGAAAGGGTTGAGACGCTTCCTCCGAAGGGTGGGTTTCGATGGCCAGGATGCAAATTTCAGCAGAGCCCTCTATGAGGCTCTATTGCCCCCCACCTTGCAAAACCTCAAGGCTGGGCCACAACACATTAAGCCAGGGCTTCCCAAGTTGTTCGTTTAGTCGCTTCCGACTCTTCGTGACTTCATGGACCAGCCCAAACCGGGGTTAATTACAAAAAATTGGGTAAAAGAGTTTTTTCTTTGGGTAACGGCACACGAACCCATTACTGAATCACAACAGGGACATTTAAGTTGATTTAAAGTGTTTTACCTACATTGGGTAGAAAGGACTTTCTGATAAGCGGTTTTGGGTAATGAAGGAAAAAGTTTGGGTATTACTGCATTAAGCTAAGGCTTATTTAACCACTGTTTCTTCTCTAAGCCACCACTGGCTAACTTCACATTGCATGCAAAACCACAAACCATGGCTTACCAAACATATTCACCCCAATCCGCATTATGGCCCATCCCGACAGGCAGACCCCTCCTCTAATTCTGCTCTTCAGAATTCCACAGCGGGATTCCCTGCAGCAACTGCTCCCATCCCTCCGAGCCAGTGCTGGCTGGGGATTATGGGAGCTGCAGTCCAACAGGTCTGGGACAGCAGGCAACCAACTGCGGAAGGCGATTGTCACAAGGGGCTGTGCCGTTTTAGAATAGGTTTACTCAGGAGAAAGTGTAATTGGATTGATGTGCGCGGGACTTGCAAGCTTGGTGATTTTGTGCTGCAATCTTAGGCTGGGAGTTATGGAAGGTGTAGTCCCAGTGCATCAGAAGGGCAAAGGTGGGGGAAGGCAGCTGTGAAAAGATTGAAGTCACACAGAATTGGAATTTCTGCTACGGAAAAAAAAGTGATCTCCTTTTTCTCTAGAACAGTCTTTTCCCAAATTGGCCACATAGATATGTATGGACTTCCACTCCCAGAATTCCCCAACCAGCCATGCTGGCTGGGGAATTCTGGGAGTCGAAGTCCACGCGTCTTAAAGCGGCTGAGGTTGGGAGACCCCGCACTGGGGCGAGGGTGGCGACGCTCTACATTTGCCGTCTCTATGGTGGGAGTCCTTATCGCCGGGAGTCCTCTCTCTCCTTCTATCTCTATCTCTGGAATCGCGCCGGAGGGTCGCGCATGCGCACTCTCCCCTCACCGAAATGATCCAAAGGGAAGGCGCCTTTATCCGGCGGCCTCGGCTTGAAGCTTTTCGCCCCGAAAACCATCGTGGACATGACGGAGACGGACGGCCGGACGGGCGAACCCGGCCACTGCTCCGATCGCGGCTCTCCCCGCTTCCGGAATAAGAGAGCCGAGCCAGTTCTCGCGGCGGAGCGCCGAGCCAGGCCGAAGGAGCGGAAAGCCGAGCGGATCGAGCGGGGAGTTCGGCCCCGCCCCTTCAGAGCCCCAGGGGGCGTCAGAGATGCTCGCGGGTGGTTGCGCCCATCGCCCGGGGGACCCGAGAGCCGGGGGGGGATTTTCCTGGAATGAAGCATTTTGCAAGGAGCCCCAGTTAACAGGGTTTCCCGGTTAACCAAACCTAGATGAGGTCACGGCAAGGGCTGGGATACCCAGTTCAGACCTTGGACCTTGTTGGGGGCGGGGTCACCTTCTAGTACACCCTTCAAATTTCCCTCCTTAGGGCGCCATGAATCTTCAATGCTAGTCACAACGTTGGGTGCCCCTTACATGTATTAATTTTCTTTTTTAGTGGTTCTTTTTTTTTAAAAAAGTAGGACATCTACAGGTCGTCCTCACTTAACCATTTGTTTACTGACAGTTCAGACTTATGATGGTGCTGAAGAAACCAATTTACGACTGGTCCTCACACTTATGACCGTCACATTTATGACTGTCACAGCGTCCTGTGGTCACATGATTGCCATTTTCAACCTTCCCGGCTGCCTTCTGACAAGGAAAATCGGTGGGGAACCATGTGATTTGCTTAAAAACCACATGGTTTGCTTAACATCTGTGGTGATTCGCTTAACGACCGCCACAAAAGTAATAAAATCAGGTCAGATTCACATAATGACCTCTTCCCTTAGCAACCTAAATCCCGGTCCCAATTGTGGTTGTTAAGTGAGGACTACCTGTATTGTAAAGGTGACGTTTTTCACTGTGGCTGTTAGACTTGGTTTTATGGACAACATTTCATCATTCTTTCCCTTTTGCGTGGAGGGTGAAGAGCAGCTGTAAGGATGTGTCCCAGGAAGGGCATACTATTATGAAGATCGGCATCATAATACCATAAATAAATTAACAGCAATCAATACATAAACAAAATACAGATTAAACTGTGATCTGCAGAAGTTCTCATAAAAATGCATTTTTAATTTTTCTTTAATAATTTTAATTAGAATTTTTCAATAGAATAAACGTATACAAAACAAAAAAAGTAAGAAAGAAAAGAATAGAGAAAATAGAAAAATAGAGAAATGGAAAGAGAAGAAAACAAAGATATACCTTCCACCATTCCTTCTATTGAACAATTGCCATCTTATTCTTTCCCCTTCCTTTTTGATCCTTTTTAATCCCCAAATCCAGAAATCCTCAATTCAGTCTTCTTTCAGCAAAAAGTCTATATAAGGTTTCCAGTCTTTCAAAAAACGTTTGTTAGTTTTTTTCCCTGACCAAACTGGTCAGCTTCACCATTTCCGCAAGTTCAGTCAATTTTATAATCCAATCTTCCACTGTGGGAAAAGTCCAATTTTTTTCAATGCCTCGTTCAGCTTGTTAGAGAAAGGCACCACTGTGACCTGGGGAGGCTTTGATTTTGGAGGAACAGCTATAGTTACTATATAACATATAATATAATATATATCGTTACTATAGTTAAAAACCCAGAGGATTAGTGCTCAAATGAGGGCAGAAAACATCATACATTGTTCTGGGTTTGAGCCAGGAAAGTTGGGATGCAAATGTAATTAAACGTTTCAGAAAAGGGCCCCTTTTCTTCACTTAGCAACTGCTTCACTTAATGACCAAGTTGCCAGTCCCAGTTGTGGTTGCTAAATGAGGACTACCTGTATGTGCCATCAAGTCATTTTCGACTCCTAGTGACCACATAGATTTTCTCCATGAAGATCTATTCCTAACCTGGTCATTCAAGTCTCCCAACAGTGCCCCCATCGTCACCGTATGTTGGATATTAGCTACCACATTCTCCCCAGCCTTGGTGATGATGGCCAGAAGATGGTAAGAAGTCAGATCTAGCTCAAGAAAAGTTAGTATTTCTTTTTTGCCTTGGTGACGTTTATGGAGAAATGGTTAATCAGTAGCCAGGTGTAAGTGGCAATGCCATCCCTAAAAGCGCTTTAAATGGAGTAACTGCAAAAAAAGATCACCTCTTACCACTGCTTTCTGTTTGTGCGTCTGATTACTTTCTTAGTCTAGGTCTTGCAATAGTAAATGGAAAAAAACACCTGGATGGTTATATAACCACTGGTTGGAAATAGGAATCTGTATTATGTTGTTGCAGGGACCGTAAAGAATAGGCTTTTCTGGGTTTGTGAATGGGCTGTTCATTGTAATGCAAACAAGACTTTGTGATCCAACTTAATTTCCCAATCGTGTGACCTGAGCTGCTGCAGAAGCAAAATATGAAACCAGGAGAAATGCTGTATTTTCTACCCTAGATCCTCAACACAACTTCAGGTGGAGCATCTGAAACATGGTCCTTTAGACCAAAGGTGTTGAAGGGCAGTTAACAGTGTTGGGGTTGCAAGAAAGCAGAGTGGCTGAAATCTCACCCCAATTTTCTTCTTTAATGTGCAACATTTAAAGCAATTGCTTTTCCCTTGACCTGAATAGGAACAGTAGAAAGAAATCCAGAAGATTTGGTACAAGTCTTATCGGTAATAACGGAGAGGAGAGGCTCTAATGTGCACAATCTCATTGTGTAAAATTGGCCCAAGAATTCCACATTTGTGGTTTAGCAAAGCGAAATAATGGTTGCCAGTTTACACGGTGCGATTGTGGCTGTGCTCTTGAATTTGTTGGCATCCCCTCCCCTGGGTGTCACTACTTAAGCCACCTGATTCATCTTTTTGCAAAACATGTTATAAACTGCAGTTGCACGCTAAACTGGGAGATTATCACCAATCTTCTGCCTATTTTCCCTTCTCTTGGGGTAGATGCCTTGCCTAAAATTGTCATTCAATATTTGGTGCTCACGTGTGTTAAAAATTTGCTCCTCTCACAGACCCACTTATTTGTTCCTTACTTAAAATATGTTTTAGTCCACTTTTAAAAGATTTGTTTAAAAAGCAGGTTTGCAAAAATAATTTGTCATTTAGAAAGCAGCATTCAGCCAGCATCTTTTGCCGTTCAATTTTTCATTTCTTCTGCCACTTTTTACCCCATCACCTTTAACATTTCATGGATCTCTCCCAGAACATTTTAATTTTATTGCTATCAGAACAATAAGGCCGTCCAAAGGTTTTTACAAAGTCGCATCAACCGACTGCAAGAGCCAGAAAATGTCACTGGATAAAAATCCCAACAACGTTGCAATTAGGAGCTAGCAAAAGAAAAAGGGTGTGTGGAAGGGCGCTCTCTTATTTTTCCAAAGTGCCCCAGGCAAACATTAACCTTTGTGGTGACAGGAAAACGCCTAGAAGACAAATCTGAGCACACAAGAAAACTTTGAACACAAAAGACCTATGAAGAAAAACTCTCATAGCTGATGGAAAGGAGGAGGAGGAGGAGGAGGAGGAGGAATAATAATAATAATAATAATAATAATATGCTGGTCTATAAAGAAGGAGGAGGAGGAAAATCATCATCATCTGGTTATGACCATAAAGAAGGAGGAGGAGGAAGGAGGAGATAATTTTTTTTTTTTTGCTCCACACCTGCAGCTTTGCTAAGGAAGTTCTTGTCCCATTGTTGTTTGACAGGAAAGCAATGCTTAATAGGTTTTGTTTGATTGATATTAATCTCTTTGCTTTTAAGATTTGTCCTGAAAAGTGGTTTACAGTACCCACACCTAAGCCAGCCCACATTTTTACCAGGCACATTAAGCTTAAAAGTAAAGCACAAATCACAGGAATGAAGAGCTCAGCTGTCAAGCTGTACTTACATTAAGACCCAAGTTTCATCCGTCACCTCAAAGGTGACCTGCCTTCAGGCAGGTATGTTGCAGTCAGATAATAATCCCTCGGGTAATATGCGCAAGCTTTCCCATCAGGAGTGGAGGAACCAGTGTCAAAAAATAAGAAAAGGTCTAAGACTTTTTAAAAAGCAAATTACTTTATTGCATCAAACAAACAGAAAAAAAAATCTATCCATGTAACTGTATTCACAATGCACAATTATGTTAAAAGTAAAGCAGGAGGAGGAGGTGGGAAAATTAAATCATAGAAATAACTCCCCAAAATTGATGAAACTGCTCAAAAATCTATCTCCTTCCTCCTTGCCCCAAACAAAAAGACATTCAAATGTCGAGAAGCAAAAATCATTCTGCAAATCATATTCAAATTTGTCTTTCCAATAATGTATAATAATTCTTTTTGCCATCTCTCCTGCGTGAAAAAGATCTGAATCGGGCAAGCCATGGTATTCCCTGTGACATTCTATGGCAGGTTTTGAAGAAGCAGGATAGGAAGAGTATTGGCACCTTTGAACTTTGGTGTTGGAGAATACTCCTGAGAAGACCGTGGACAGCCAAGAAAACAAACCGATGGATCATTGAACAAATCAGCCCAGAGTTCTCACTCGAGGCACAAATGGCCAGGCTCAAATTATCCTACTTTGGACACATTATGGGAAGACCCAGCTCTCTGGAGAAGGCTTTAAAGCTGGGAAAGGTGTAAGGAAAGTGCAAATCCCACTCTCTTCTAGCACTGAAGATGTTGCCTAGTCTGGCAACGAAACGTCTGCAAGCCAACAGTCAAGCTCAGAGAGCACCAAGGGGTCCACAGTTCAACCCCGAGCTACGTATATTCTCTTCTATTGGTACTTTGAGATCCGTAACAGAGTGTCCTGGGGAAAGTAGATGTCTTAGACAACTACCAAACCTGAAACTGGGTTTCACAAGCAGCAAGAACCAGCAGGACAATGATGCTAACATGGGAACCAGAACCAACAAATCCAGATGTCTGCTTTGCTCCCACATTTACGCCAACAGCACCATCACAGGCCATGACAACTTCACACACAAGATTAGAGGCACCTTCACATGCTGAACTCACATCAAAAGGTTTCAGGCTATCTCAGAAGGTCTCAGCAAACTCATTGGGTTTTTAACTTGTTAAAATTGTTAATTGATGAGCGCTTGTAATCAGCTTGAGTTCCTGTCTTCCAAAAAAGTCACACACACCCCATAATAGGTGCATATCTATAGGAAGGAAAAGGCACCTGCATTAAATTGATTGGAATATCAATAGAGTGGAGGGTGCTTTTCTTAGCAGTGGACTATATTTATGAAAGCTCCTTTACATACATAGATGGAAGAACGCCATCGATGGGATGTATACGTATACGTATACGTATACGTATATGTATATGTATATGTATATGTATATGTATATGTATATTTAGGCTGTGCTCAAGCAGAGAAGCACGTAGTCTTGCAGTGCAGAAGGTCAAACCCAAGCGAAGTGTTTTCTGGAGAAGCAAACTGTGTCACGGTGTCATTTCCATCCCTGTTCTCAGCAAGCCACGCCTTTCATACAAAAATGTTTCAGCTCGCAATGGAAAACATTCTATCAATAGTGGGCAGAAGGCCAATGTGATGGCCAATGGCAGACATACCTTTGGGGACAAGAGGTGTGTCTCAGTACAGCAATAACCCTTTAAGATAATACATGTCAGGTCAGCCTGGCATTTAAACACACACACACATAGAGACACATTTGGGGGTGGGATGGTTCATGAGCAGATGATGCTACAGGTAGTCCTCGCTTAACAACCATTCATTTAGTGATGGTTCGGACTTACGACTGTGCTGGGAAAACCAACTTGCAACAGGTCCTCACACTTAGCGACTGTCGCAGTGTCCCCACATTTGTGTGATCACGATTTGGGCACTTGGCAACCGGTTCACATTTATGACCGTTGCAGCATCCCATGACCATTTTCAACCTTCCTGGCCGGTTTCTGGCAAGCAAAATCAATGGAGAACCATGTGATTCGCTTAAGAACTATGTGGTTTGCTTAACAACCGCTGCAAAAAAGGTCATAAAATTGGGTTGGATTCACTTAATGACCACTTTGCTTAGCAACCAAAATCCTGGTCCCAATTGTGGTTGTTAAGCGAGGACTACCAGTTCTGGTTCTGGCTTTGGCTGGGCTCTTGGTCCCTACACCACGTAGATTTTTCTTCCACCCCCTTTCAGCTAAATCCTACCAGGACTTGTTCAATCTGACAAATGAGAATGTCCTCTTTTTTTCCCCTTTTCAACAAGGTGGACATTCGCCTGAGTTGGGCATGATGTTCTCTGCAGTTTTTTACTGACAGGGTAGCCAAAGGGGGTAGATGAACATCTTGTAATTCCTCCTATCTCCAGCCCTTTGCAGCCTCTCTGGTGTTTTACATTTCAATTTAATCTGAAGGGGAGATTGGGGAAACCTCTCCCCATAGTGCTTTTCTGGACTCTCTGTGTGGGCAGCCAGGGAGCCTTCTGAGCGCTGGTGAGGTGGGGCGCCAGCAATCAGTCACATGGGCAACCGCACCCTTTCCTCCACTCCAAGCGCCCAATCAGCTGAATAAAACCAGCGGGAGAAATCCTCAAGCGTTCTGAAAATGAAGTAGAAATCTGAAGTTGAGAAGGTGACATTTTGGTTCTGCCCAGGTTTTCAGACACAAAACATCTTGCTTCCAGAGCAAAGGACTGATCTTTTGGGAAAGGGGGTATGGATTTCTGATTCTCTTGAAATCAGAAGTCTTCAGCTACCGAGATTTCTGTGCTGGGTCTACTGCATTAGCCTTGTACAAAACCAGCCTTGGTGCTTATGGCCCATCGTTCCTTTTGTTACCCCCTAGATGGGATTTTTGGGAACTGCTGCTGAATTATTCCCAGATGTTGAAGGATAGGCAAAGCCAGAAATTTGGTTTGTCTGCATTCTTTGGAGAACTGCAAATATGAGAGACGGGTGACTCTCCTCCACATTCAACTCTTGATGAAACCTTCCAAGTCAAGCGTTGCAAAAAATACATTCTACCTGGTTGGAGTGCCTACTGCAGAGAAAAGGCCAGAGGGCGTGACCCACTGACCAAATGAAGAAACCCAACGGAAATATTAAGTTGGAACTGTTGGGACATGACTTGTTTGCAGTGAAACCCATCCAGGTTTCCTGGACTCAGTAGAATCATTGATACCCCATACGATCCATTATGGAAGTGTGGAACCAAGGTAGCCCAGCTGAAGACCTGAAGAAGAGTGGGTTGCTTACTGGAGGACTTTGCATCCAAATGGTGCAGTGGGCATTGCTAGTACCCAGCATTCTTGGCAGGATGCCACCATGTTTTCCCACTCCTACACTCCTGGTATCATCTCCATGGCATGAACACCTTCTGGAAAATGTCATTTGGCTCCCGAGTTACATCCAAAAGCTGGAGGGGCCCAAAAGTGTAGTTTAAGATTTCTTTACCTGGTTCAGCATCCACACACACACACACACACACACACACGGGGCTGGTAACTTACACCTGCTTTTATACTCCAATCAGAAACTGCTTAGACCACATTCTCCAGAAGTGTTTAAAGAGGGTGGGGCTAACAGCCTTTCTGTTCACATTTCTGCAGCCCGACATATAAAGCTTTGCTCTGGCGAAGAGTGAGCTGGTGCCAATCTCTTTTTCCCCCACTCCTTCTGGGCCAACATTTCATTTTTCATTTGTAAATGGCCCTGCTAAATTTCTTCCTTTCTTCTCCTGCATCTGTTCTGCTGGTGGCTGCCCTGATTCTTTTCGCATCCTTCTGTTTGCCAGCTGGCTTTCGAAAATCATCTTTAAAGTTACCGCCAGGCCCTTTGCCTCTTCCAATCATCGGACACCTGCATCTGCTCGATTTTAAAAGGCAGGACAAATCCTTGCTGAAGGTAGGAGAGAGAAAAGAGGTCCTCCTAGGGTGTGCTAATGGTTCCCCAGTGCAAATTCCAGAAGATTTTCCCTGGGTCTTGTTAGGATACTAAGATTTTTCCAGGATGCCTTGCTTTAAACCAGTAGGTTCCACGATGCTCTGCCAGAACGGAAAATACAAATTCTGTTCAGATTTGTTCAATGTTTTGTTAAGCTATTGTCAAGTTTTGTTTAGTGCTAAACAAAACAGGTGTGTGTGTGTGCGTGTGTATGCACATTTCCTTTAGCTCTGATTTTGGAATTGCTTGGAAATGAATGGCTTGCTTGCACTCACAGGCTTTAAAAATGGGTCTTTTTGGCCACCCACCCCAATTTCCATCGCAGGGGCAGGGAATGAGGGAGATGGCTCTGCAAATTCTGCCTAGAGAAATGATAACGATTATATTAATGGGGATTAATATAAACGCTAGGAATTCTCATCTTGCACCCCCACCCCCACAGCTCTCATTGCAGTCCCACTGGCCTTGCTGGCAAGTTATGATGGGAGTTGTAGTCTATGACTTCTGTAAGGTGCCGAAATAGGAATGGCTTTTTTGAGCTCAATGGGGTCTGTCAATGTTAGGTGGGGTGTTACTGGCTGACTCTGGCAATGCAGCTGCCCGACTTATTAATGAATATGCATTAACCAAAGGGAACCTGTTAGCTTTCAAGAAGAATGAGTGGATATAACGTATGGCAACTGGAGTCAAGTAGTCCAAATTGTTCTAAAGTTCAGCAACTCAAACCAGGTAGGTCATGATAAAAGAAGTACAGTACAAGCATGTTCTTATTTACTTCTGAAAGGTGTTGGGGAGGGTGTGGTGTCCGCAAGCCTGTGGGTATGTGTGCATTTCATACACACACACACACACACACACAAACACACACCCATAACTGGCCTTGAGCAGACATCACGTTAAGCCCAGTCATGTAGTTTAATAAACCACAATGTGAATAAGCAAACTTGTTTGCTCTCATAGGAAGTGTGATGAACGCCTACCCAAGTTTCCAACCAGACTCACACAAGAAGCTTATGGGTATCTGATTTATTACTGGATAGTATGCAAGTTCAAGAGCAAAGCTGAGAATGGCAAAAGCGCGGGTCTTTCAAACAATTAAAGCTTAGACAGTTCCAATCCCTCCCCCCAGAGTCAGAAAGAGTCCCCTCCCCGCAGCCTGTAGGTGTTCCTAACAGTTCCTGCCGGTTTTCGGGAAAGTGTCCTTGAACAGGCGAGATAACCCAGATAGACATTCCAAAGTCTCTGCATCAGTGCCTGGTACAAAAGAACAAGAGCAGCCCCCTCCCGAACAGTAACACGTGTCAGCACCAGCATGGCATGGGAACTGGTTATGATATTCACAGGAACATTGGAACAGGAACCATGACACAAAGCTGGTGAACAGACCAGGAGAAAATAGCCTAATTGGCCTTCTATTGGGGAACGTAACATGTACCCCCAAGCAAATCATCATTTGCAAACTTTAAACTATGTTCCATGTATAGTAGTGCATCCTGGGGTGAGATAATCAGGCTGTGACTTGTGAGAAAGAGCCAGTTTTGATCAGGCAAAGTTATAAAGCGTGGCCAAAGGAAATGCAGTCGTTGGACCACCCAGAAAAATAATAAGTAAACAGACAGGGATGCTGAGTCTCCACCCCTGAAGTATCGTGCAGTGATTCCCAGAGGAAAATTTAGCTATCCCTTAAGGACCCAAGCTTAAACTTTCTCAAGGGAAATTAAGAATCCCGCTGAGAGTTTTCTGTCTCATTCTTTTTACAAAAATATATAAGAATATAATTTTGATTGGAAAAGAAAAAAGAAAAATCAAAGAAAGCAAATGAAAGGTAGCATAAAAAATATAGGTTATATTACTCATTTCCATTGGAGAGAAAGAAAAAAGTGGAAAATGTATCTTGACTCAGTAAGTTGGACCTATTTGCCCCCCCACACACATAATTTTGACAAATTATTAAATGTTGCTTATTGCAGTTGGCTGATTCCATTTCAATTGACATTTCCTGTCAATCCACATTTAAACCTGCAGAACATTTTCGCTTTTTGGAATTTAAGACAGAATTTACCTTAAACTGCCTTGAAAAGTCTTCTTTTGCCTCTAATGCTAGCTTTTGTTTCTTAAATCAGCAAAGATATACCAAGAGGTTAATAAGAATTAAATATCACTTCAGGGGTTGGAGAACAGAGATATCAATTTCCTTCCACTATATATGCCTTAATTTGTCAGGATCTGAAAAAGCCTGTTTCTGTGCCCAGTTCCCACTGGATGATTAACCTTACAAATCTCTCTAAAATTAGGTCTAAGTGTCTAATGATCGGTGAGATCCTCCTGATTTTTATTTGACAGACTCTGAGAAAGATCTGGCCATTGTGTGATTCTAAGTGTGAACACTGAGATCGTTTTTCATAATTTCAGAAAGTTTATATTTATGGCCCAGTCTTTAAAATGGCCCCGTGAGACATGGGCAGGGCCATCAAAGGAGAACAATAAGCATCTTGCTGAGCAAAGTGTCTCGTATCGCTTTGCGATGGGCTGAACCCCTTGCCTTCTCTTACAGCTTGCGAAAAAATACGGACCCGTGTTTACCCTCCATTTTGGGTTCAAGAAAGTGGTGGTGCTGACTGGCTATGAAGCAGTAAGGGATGCTCTTGTGACCTTCACTGAGGAGTTTGTGGACAGGCCATCTATACCCATATTTGAGCATATTCAGCATGGAAATGGTAAATCCAAAGAAAGGATCAGGTCCTGGTGACAACTAAATTATATGATGTTCCTTTAAAACTGGTCATCCCAACCTTATTTCCCAGGGGAAATCAGCATGACGTAATGCTGGAAGCACCTTTGAAGAACCCAGTACAGTGTTTCTCAACCTTGGCAGCTTGAAGATGGGTGGACTTCAAGTTGAAGTCCACCCATCTTCAAGCTGCCAAGGTTGAGAAACACTGATCCAGTGGACGCAGAATGCTGAACTTCTCTGGGCAGAGTGATAAGATTGGAAAACAGATAAGAGGCAGACAGAATCTGTCGAGAAAGGTTGGCAATCTTGGAAAACTCAGACTTTACCAACGATACAAGAATGGTTGTTAAAATTGATGGACATGGCAGGAAACGACAAATTGACGTGTTTGTTGAAAGAAAACTTGTTATTATCTCAAAGAGTGGAAACCATTATCAGATTGTTTACGAAACGCAGGAGGGGCAAAGCTTACATGGGGATTTGAAGATTAGATTGTAAATATAATAGGATATATTAGACAAAGAATTATTTCTATATATTGTATGAAAAACTAATACTTAGGAGAGATTCTTATGTTCTTATGACCAGAGATAGATTGGAAGTTATTTATCTTTCATACTTTATTTGGTCTATTACTTTACTACACTTTTTCTTTTTCTTAATTTTGTACTTCTATTTCCTTTTCTATTTCTAACTTTTAATTATGTATTTAAAATTTCAATAAAAACAAATTCAAAAGAGAAAGGTTGGCAATTTCAACAATAGGATTTCACCCTACCTTTTGTTGCCCTTAATCCTCCATGTCGTTCTAGGAAAATAAGCCATTTGGGGAGTTTGTATGCCTAAATTTCTTATTCCCCATGGGAGTAGAAGGTAGCCTTAGAATATAAACTAACTCTTCCTCAACCCTATCTTCCATCTTCCCCCACAGGGGTTTTCTTTTCCACCGGAGAGCTGTGGAGGGCTACCCGAAGATTTACAGTGTCCACCATGCGCAACCTTGGGATGGGGAAAAAACACATAGAGGAGCGCATCACTGAAGAGCTCAATTTTCTGATAGATAATATTAACTCTTTCCAAGGTGAGCTAGGATAAGGGAGAGCAATTCACATAGGGAGCAGGGGGACCAAGACCGCACAGACTGAAAGTAAATCCTTGTTTCAGGCACAAATCAGAGTCTTCTTTAACAAGAGTTATTGACGTGAAAGGGAGAGTTATAAGACTTTCAGCAATGGAACTGTTTCTTATTAAGAACCCATTTATCTTCTAAGACACGAGAGCCAGTTTGGTGTTGTGGTGAAGGCACCAGGCTAGAAACCAGGAGACCGTGAGTTCTAATCCTGCCTTAGGTACAAAGCCAGCTGAGTGACCTTGGGCCAGTCACTTTCTCTCAGCCCTAGGAAGCAGACAATGGCAAACCACTTCTGAAAATCCTTGCCAAGAAAACTGCAGGGACTTGCCCAGGGAGTCTCCAAGAATCGGACACGATTGAAAGGATTTTTTAAAAAAATATTCTAAGACAGTGTTTTTCAAACTTGGCAACTTGAAGATGTGTGGACTTCAACTCCCAGAATTCCCCAGCCAGCATGCTGGGAGTTGAAGTCCACACCGCTTAAGGCTGCCAAGCTTGAAAAACAGTTCTAATAAGTTAGAGCAGAGTTTTTGCAATTCCATCCCATCGTGCTTTTATGTCACCTGGAGAGGAGGTTGGGTTTTTCACTGGTGATGGATGAGTCTGCAGGTATCTCTTTCCAAAACAGGTCCCGAATCCTTACCAAGCAGTGAGAATTGACCTTACAGGTCATGGGATCAGAGCAAAAAGGCCCAGGCCTCAGAGCATTGTATGAATTTTTCACAGCTCCCGGCACCATCAAGCCTTTCTCATGTTTAAGAATAGTATTATAAATACTCTACAACCTAGTAAAGAAATAGTAAGAATTTCTCTACTAGGCTGGCAGCTGCAGGGTTAAATTATCCCCTTAATACTTTATGTTATATTATGTTGTTGTTATGTTATGTTATTATTTGGTGATTTGGTGGTTTTATTTTAGTCATTTTTGCAGACTTTGGCTTTTCATACAGCCTGCTGAAACCCCCCTGGTGCTGTTTTGCTGTACAACGATCAGCACTTACCCATGCTGCTATGGCGAGTGACTTTGCCCAAGATGCTCTTTTTAAAAATGGTTTCACTGAAGAAGAAAAAAAAGGCCATCGTTCTTTCCTGCCTGTTCCTGCAGACGTATCTTCCGAATAAAAGTGCAGCGAAAGCAGCAGTGAAATAAGATTTTAAAAGAGCAGCCACTTTTTATTCTCGTCCTCTAGCGATGCCCAGGTTGAATGAGCAGATTCGATTTAGCATGCCAATAGAAAGGACTCGCTCGTTTTGCATTTTGGCCCGTGGCGTTTTGTGAGTCTTTCTCTCAGTGACTATCCCAAGGAAGAAAGAATTGGAAAGCACGGAACTACAATGGAGTGAACCAATTCCAGCTGAAATCAAAGCCTCCCCCCACCTTAAAAGCCATTAAACCCACAGAATCTAAGATCTAAATCTAAAATCTAAAATAACTGTTTGCTATTTAGCCAGATTGAAAATCTCAGCTCTTCAGATTCCTTGTTTTAAAAGAGCAATGAACAACTTCTCCAGGCCTGAGTGAGGGATGCACTTCAAATATGATCCATTTGGGGAAGACCTTAAGTGTTTTAAGACCCACATGTTTGCATTAAGCATCCCCAAGTCTTAAAGGCCCCCCTTGTGCCTTGTGAAGCAATGCCCCTCAATGCAAACTCAAATTGTGCAAAAAAAGGGGGGGCTAAAACATCCCCCTCCCCTACTTTTGAGGGGCCATGAAAAGGTCCTGGTGGGGTGCGCATAACCCCCAGGGCACACAGTTGTCTTATGGGGTGGTTGTGACAATTTATTCTCTCTTTTACTCTGAAGGCGAACCTTTCAGCCTCCGAACTTTCAACTCGGCGGCAACCAACATCACGTTTGTTCTGCTGTTTGGGGAACGGTTTGAGTACAACGACCCGACATTTCTCACTCTTCAAAGACTCATAGATGAAGTCATGTGCCTTCTGGGATCCCCCACTTTACACGTAAGCTGGTCCGTCCCTGTGGTTCCTTTCTCTTCCTCAAGAAAAGATCTGGAAGGGAGTTCAGCCCAGGTGTGGGGAGGATGTAACAGACCCCCGTGTGCTTCACTGCACACATAAAAAGCATTGCGAACAGCTCGTTGCTAAGCGGACAATAAAAGGTATCCTATGGCCACGCAAGCTTCGGGGTGGCTTTGGAACAGTACATCAATGTATAGAAGTAGATCTATGGGGAAATCTTTAAATGTTAAAGATGGTAATGTGAGGTTGAACTATATACTAATGCTTAGAAATCTGACTGTTTATCGGGAATTATGGTCCGGGGGCGTGGCTGAAAGAATCATATTGAGCAAGTGGAAAAGTGCTATTTTTCCAGTTATTAAGGAATGGTTGTTGGAAATGTGTGATCTATCTGCTTTGGAAAAGGCAGTATTTTCTACTGATCCAAAGATGTGTTACAATGGCAGAGATGAGAGCCAGTTTGGTCTAGTGGTCAAGGCACTGGGCTAGAAACCAGGAGGCTGTGAGTTCTAGTCCCGCCTTAGTCACGAAAGCCGGCTGGGTGACCTTGGGCCAGTCCCTCCCTCTCAGCCCAAGAGCCAATCAGGCACGGCAGGAGAGTTCTAGTCCCGCCTTAGGCACAAAAGCCGGCTGGGTGACCTTGGGCCAGTCCCTCCCTCTCACCCCAACTCGGTGCAATGTGGACTAGCCTCCTCGTGGTGCACCCCGGGCAACGTGACTTGTCACGGCTAAATAGTCCACACATCTGGCTGCTGGACCTCACAAGGGTTTCCCAGCAAGAAAAAGCAGCATGAACACCGAACTGCTATGCCATAAGATTAAAAAAAAATGGCAGAGATTTTGTGATATTTTACAATGATATTTTCAGTGATTATATTAAAGTACCGGTAGTCCCCATTTAGCAACTGCCTCATTTAGCAACCATTTGCAGTTACAACAGTGTTGAAAAAGTAACTTTATGACCAATCCTCACATTTAAGACCTTCTCAGGTCTGTAAAGCAAAGGAAAGCGGAAGTAAGATCATAAAATTGTGGTGTTTCGCTTAGTGACCACTTTGCTTAATGACCAAGTTGCTGGTCCCAATTGTGGTTGCTAAACAAGGACTACCTGTAGTGTATTTTTTAGTAAACCAATGACTATTGATAAGTATAATATATTTTTCTTAGTTTGTCTGGGTATTTTCCCCCTAATTTTTTTTCTTTTCTTTTGTCTTGGTTTCTATTCATATTTTTTTGTGTGTGTGAATTAAAATAATAAAAAAAAGAGAGATTTGTGAAAGAAAACAGAGAAAACAATGGCCACATCCTGAAGGGAGTGAAAAGACAAAAGGCAAAGAACAGCAACAACAACAGAAGAGTAGAAAAAGTTAGAAAAAACGGTGTTAGGATGAGTTAGGATCAGCAAGCGTCTTGCATCCGCAGGCTGTAGATCTTAATGGTCTCCTTTGCAGCACAGAGGTGTCATGCCCTTTATCTCTCTTATCTTTCTCTCCTTCTCTCCTTCTCCTTCATTCGCTCCTAACCAGCTGTTCAACTTCTACCCATTCCTCGGATTCCTCTTCAACGCTCACAAGGCTTTGCTTCGAAAGATCGAGGACGTCCGAGTCATCATCAGAGATTACATCAAGAGCAGCAGACGAGATCTCGACGGCAACAACCTTCGGAGCTACATAGAAGCCTTAGTCTTCAAGCACCAACAGGTATGCGCAGAGCAAGTAACGATGCTTACAAGCAGGGTGTGGGCAGCAGAGTGCAGTCCAAAAGGTCAAGATGGCGACCACGGCAGTGTGATCTAAGCACATTTTTTTTACGTGGCTGCCATCTTCGCTTTGTTGATCACATCTCATACATCTGAATAACAGTAAGGCTGGTGGTAGACGCAACTTCCTAAAATGGACCAGAGGCTTTGTGCCCGTAATGTCCGCCATGTCCCCTTCTCTGCCCCCGCCCCCTGTGCCCTTTTCTAGGACATGAGCAAAAGACAGAACCTTTTCCATGAAGATAATTTAATCGCATCCACCCTGGATCTCATAATGGCTGGAACAGAGACCACAGCCACAACTCTACAGTGGGCTATCCTGCTGGCCATGAGACATCCAGAGATTCAAAGTGAGTTGTTGCTTCCTGTTCTTGCTGTGGTTTCCACTGTTTTAGCATGCATAGGTTGAAGCGGGGTGCCCTTGAGATGGGTCGGATTAAAGTCCGTGGTTTGAATTCTTGGTGCTTGCTTGGGCCGAACGATGACCTGTCAACGAAAACACACAGAACAGAGAGAAAACACAGCTGGGAAAGAAAAGATCAGAGGGTCTCTCTTAGGGAATTAGAGAGGGTTGCCTTGCTGCAAACTTAGTGGAAGAGAAGGCATTGAAGCAAAAAAGAAAAAGAAAAATGTAACGGTAGTCAGGGACCAAGACACTGGTTTGGTTCAGCTTTTAATAAGGACTGGACCGGATCACACTTTCTGCACCAGTATATGACCGAGAAGTTTTGCAAGACAGCTCACAGCTCCAGAGCCCTGCATAAAAATGTCTACATTAAGAAAATGGGGATGCCAATGTGCCTAGCCTAAAACACACATTATATGAAGGAGAATTCGCTTGCCCGTTGGGAAAAATGCAAGCAAAAACATGAGTGCAGGAAGATGTAAAATATTGGTGGATTTTTGTTCAGACTTTAAAAAAAGGAGTCATTGTATGGAATGGGCTGCAATTAACTTCTGATTAATGAGGACAAGGAGGAATAGCATGAAATTTAAATTTTTCTCTGAATGGTGTTTGGTTTCCCTGTTCTGGGTTGGCTTTAGAGAAGGTTCAGGAGGAGATCGGGCGAGTGGTGAAGCCGGGCCACCAGGCCACCTATGAAGACCGACGGAACATGCCTTTTACCAACGCGGTGATCCACGAAGTGCAGCGCTTTATCACGCTGCTGCCCCATGTCCCTCGCTGCACCTCCGTCGACACCCATTTCAGGGGCTATTTCCTCCCCAAGGTAACTGCCCCCAAAATGTACTACTGGCCCTGGCCCTGGCCACTGCTAAAATTTACCCCTAAAATTCCATGTTGATGGAAGTAGGTTTTACCTAGTTTCCCCCAATCTGGGCCCTTCAAAATAGATGGATACGCCCCCTATTACCTACTACAAGATTTTTATTTTTATTTTTTCTGCCTTCGAGTCAATCTTGACTCATGGTGACTGCCTGGACTAGTCCCTGCAGTTTTCTTGGCAAGGTGTTTCAGAAGTGGTTGGCCATTGCCTGCTTCCCAGGGCTGAGGGAAAGCCACTGGCCCAAGGTCACCCAGCTGGCTCTGTGCCTAAGGCAGGACTAGAACTCACGGTCTCCCAGTTTCTCGCCTGATGCCATCACCACTACACCAAACTAGCTCTAGGAGATGGGTATAACCCCTGTTATCCTACGAAGAGATGGGTACTTATGAGGTTTGCATGAACCCAATTGCTGGGCTTTGTATACATGGATTTCTTTCTGCAAACCCAGCCAATGAAGGCTAATTCATAAGCCACAATTAAACCAACTATGGCTTAGGACAAGGCGCAAACTGAGCCAAAGTCAGTGACTTCACCTCCCAGAATTGCCTTCCAGATGGAGAAAGGCAGGCTCACAGACTAACCTCCCAGTATCCTTCAGATATTTTCAATTACCACTCCCAGAACTGCTGACCCCAGGCACACTAGCTAAGAGAACTTGAGACAGCTTTGAGGCTGGAATTCTGACTTTCTCCTTCCTATGTTCTAGGGAACCATGGTTATTCCATCACTGACTTCAGTCCTGCTTGATCAGAGCCAATGGGAAACTCCCCATGAATTCAATCCCAACCACTTCCTTGACACCAGCGGGAATTTCATCAAGAAGGATGCCTTTGTGCCTTATTCTTTAGGTAGTGAAAAATCCCACTTCTCTTTGAGACTTTAAGCATTGGGAGATTGCAGCATTTTAATAACTGCAGTGAAGAGAACTTTCTTCCACCAGCATCTTTTCCTGCATGGGGGGTGTTGCAATTGCACAAAAGCTGCACGTTGGGGAACTCTTAAGAACGCCTTTTCCTGGTCTGGAATTCCCAGCCCTTTGATGTAGGGAAAAGATGGATGATTCCTATTACAAGCCAGCGTCTAACACCACCGGCAGGATGTAGTATTGAATCCCTATTGGTTAAAGTTTTAATCTGTTTTTAAACACATCTAAAAAACCAGCGTGGAGCTATTTGGATCCCAAGCGGAAAACATCTATCAGAGGGCACGTAGGCCTCGTCAGTGCACCTGTTTGCGTCTTCTGAAAGGAGCCATGCCTTTTCCTGGTCCTGTGCCACACAGGAGCACAGTCCAGGAAGATACACGTTTGACTTAAGGAGATGCCAACAGGGCATGACGAGGTCTCCACGCCTCTGACAGCCATTTTATGCACCGTTTCCACTTTGGATTGAAAGAGTTGCAGAGAGATACACTGCAGTCCCTCAGCCAGTGTATCTCTACTTCATTTATGAGGAAGGAACTAAAACTATTGATCTATTTTTAAAAAACCTGTGCTTATGGATATCAAGAATGAGGAAACACCTTCCCTGGGCTTCTGGTCTGAAGGGCTGGAAAGGGATGGGGAAGAAGGAGGAAAGGAATTAGAACCCTAATTCTTGCTTTTTGAAATACACCTTGTGGAATACAGCTGGATGGTGAAGCCAATTTAGTGGCCTGCTAGAACCAATGAAATGGAGCAAAGCTTATAACGCAGCTGAGGAGCTGCACAGAAAAAGACAATTATCTTGGATAGCTTCAATGAGCATGTCAGAGAAACACAGGTTATCGATCTTACACATTCAGCCCTCCAAAGCATTAAGAATCACACACTTAGACATAGTAGGTTAAGAAGTAAAAAGAATCTTACTGACTTTATTCTTTGTTGTTCTGTTACATCCATCTTGGTGGAAAAGATGAAGTTCCTTTGTTCTTCTTTTCTTTCTCAATACTTAAGTTTGCCCTAAACTCTCAGCCCTACAGCTGCCAAGAGCTGCGTGGAAGAAAGGGGCAGAATCCTTCATCAAGGCCCAAGCACATGGCCCTGATGAATGGAGAGCAGAGCAGCATGCTTGCTTCTCCCTGGGTGGAAGAAGGAGGAAGAGAGAAAGAGGAAGTGGGAGTGGCAACAAACAGCTTCCTCAGAGTTGCATTGTGGGACAACTCAATTTACCTGCTAATTCACATGCTAATGAGGCATGTTGGACTTGACAGGACTTCCAACAGATGAAAGGGTTGCTGGTTAGTTGAAGGGTGGGGTAGATTTTGTCCTGCTGGTTCCTCTCTATGTGCTTGGCAGCCTGTTGGAATGGTTGCCACCAAGTCAGGAGACCAGGTGTGAATCGGAGACTTCCCAATTGACAGTTTGGTCTCTAGCCATGGTGTCATGGGACTTCATGGTGTTTCCTTTCCCTTCAGACCCCAGACAAGATCAGCCAGATCATGCTACACCGATAACTTCTATGTCTCTTCTCACAATATGAGGCACTTCTTTTCAAGTTCATGCCCTTCCGCTTCCCCTTCCCCTTCCCCTTCCCCTTCCTCTCCTCCTCCTCCTCCTCCTCCCTCTGTCTCTCTCTGATTTTTTTTAACAGGACGCAGGAATTGCATTGGTGAAAGTCTGGCCAAAATGGAGCTGTTCCTCTTCTTCACGGGCCTGCTGCAGAAATTCACTTTCCAACCTCCACCTGGGCTTACAGAAATGGACTTGGACCTGAATGTTCCTAAGACGACCTTCACTCTAAGACCACAGCCACAGTTGACGTGGGCTGTTCTCCGTGAGTGAAGAAGATGCTGCATGAGATGCAGGTGGGAAGGGAGGGGAAAAGAAACTCACATGGCGTATACTATACAGACTATACACTATGTGTGTGTGTGTGTGTGCGTGCACGCATTATCTGTGTCTATACATACAGTTTATAGACCTTAGGATCTAATTCCATAGCAAGCTAGATTTAATATCAAGCTTTAATTCAGAGGAGAATGAGAGAGAAATGTAGTACTTATTTTACCATTTTAGCATACACCTGAACATTGAAAGCCTGCGCATAGAGTGACAAGCAGGCTACCATACGTCTGGGGTTTCCCCACCCTAACCCTTTGAGTCAACTTAATATCCCTGGGATAAGAGGATGCTATCTTTTATGGACTCAGCTGCTTAAATTAGTTAACAAACAGGGAGCAGAGAGTACACGCTGGCCATCCGTATATAAATGGAGGTTCAAAAGAAATGCAGACTTTCTATTAAAATGGAAGCTTTTTAACTTGCCACGTATACTCGCAGACAAGCCCATCCACGGATAAGCCAACCTGTGAATTTTTAACCAAAATACCATGAAAAATGTGCCACGCACGGATGAGCCGACCCTAGAAATTTTTGCGTTTTCACTTCCTCGATTGGCTTGTCTGTGGGTAATCCAGAGATTATCCATTTTTCATGGTATCTTGGTTAAAAATTCAAGGGTCAGCTTATCCACGGAGGGGCTTATCTGCAAGTATATACTTGATATACGGGTACTTTTCAAAAAGCATCACCATATATGCTCATGGATGAGCCCATCTGCAGATAAGCCGAACCCAACTTTCTGGGTGTATTTTGGTACCTAAAATCAACTTTTGTTTGTGGCAAGACCTGATCTGGCTGTATGTGATGGTAAACCTAAAACGAATCCATGGTGCTTCTGAGTGGGCTTTCCAAACTGGGAAAATGGGGGATGAAAATGCCAAATGTGTGTTGAGGCACGTGGGTACCAAGTGATGCATTTCAGAGGAACCTGTCATTGGAAAGCAGCAACAAAGGGCCTGAAAAGAATCTTGAGGTTGCGATGCAGAAAGTTGTGATCATGGGGACCCAGTGAGTGATTGCTTGTGCGGGGAGGTGAATCCCATGCTAGGGATCCTTCGGAAAGGGATCCAAAGTTAGACTCCCAATTCCAGGATGCTTTTTGTGGAATCTGCTGGGTGACCACAGATGTAAAGCTGGGTAGCTTTAGAATCATAACCCAGAAAGGATATTATCAGAAAGAGGTGACCCATTTTGCATGAAACAGAAAAAAAAATAGAACTTGCGATTCATGGTTTTGATAATTAGACAGGATAGACTTTAGAAAGAAGAGAGTTATGTTGTAACCACAGAGTAAGAGGTAAATATATAATTGTACTTATAACTGCTGTAAAGAAGATTGGAAGCTATTTCTATCGTTTTCTTCCTTTTCTATTTCGCTTTTACTTTTTTTCCCTTCCTTGCACTTTTAGCTTTCTCTTTGATTTCTTTCTTTTTTTCTTTTCTTTTTCTTGCTTTATATTAGCTTGTGTCAGTTTTTATCTTCTGTTTTTTAAAAAATCTTTAATAAACATACATACATATATATATATATGAAAGAAAGAGATGACCAAGATAATCAAGGATTTGCTTGAGAAGGAGGAGCTTATAATGTGAAGGAAGCTTTTATCTTGGGGCGGGGGCGGGGGGAGAAGAGGTTTTAATCAAAACAGGTTCTTCTTAATCTTTGCGGCACTTTCCTCTTCTTCCACTTTCCAGTTCAGAGCCTCAGCTGCCTCCCCATGGCCTGTTTGCATCATAGCAAACATTTTTTTGCAACCTTGCTCTACTTCTGATGGCTAGCTCATCTTTCTGTTACCTCTCCTCCATCTGACATATAAATGTTTGCTATCCCACCCACCCCCCCATCCTGTACCAATTTGATAATCATGTTTTCGAGTCCCTCGTCCAAGTCATTTATAAATATGCTGAACCGCAGAGGACCTGGGATGGAGCCCTGCAGTACACGACTCACCATCTCCTTCCAGCCTGATGTACATCTCTTTGGTATGATTGTTCAGCCAGCTCTGTATCCATCTGATGCTTTTTTTAATCTATTCAATCATGTCCAATTCTCAGAGACTGCCTGGAGGAGTCCCTGCAGTTTTCTCAGCAAGGTTTTTCAGAAGTGGTTTGCCCTTGCTTCCTTCCTAGGGCTGAGAGAGGGTGACTGGCCCAGGGCCGCAACTAGGGTCTGTGTCACCTGGGGCAAACATGGATTCCACGCCCATTTTGGTGCCCCCCCCAGCGCTCATTTTGGCACCCCACCAGCGTGGCGCCCAGGGCACATGCCCTGATTGCCCCCCCAGCTGCAGCCCTCGACTGGCCCAAGGTCACCCAGCTGGCTTCGTGCCCAAGGCAGGACTAGAACTCACTGTCTCCCAGTTTCTAGCCCAGTGCCTTAACCACTGCATCAAACTGGCTCTCTTGTCTAATGCTTACCCTGTGGTAAAGCTTAACTCCAGTCCTCATGCTCCGTTTTACAGCAATTCCAGAGATTTCTGCACCGTCACCCATCAATCACTTCAGTTATGGAAACGGGTCCCTTACTTCTCTGGATCCTTATAGACGATCTGAGTAACAGGAAGTTACCCAACCATTATGACAGTTCTGTATTGTGGCCTGACCACATACAGCATGCTGCCTGGGAGAGCAGAGGGTTCACATGAGAGTTCGCACGTTGGGGCAAAGTCAGGCCTTAAACTGTAGTCCCTTCTCAACTGTTTCTTTCTTCCTGCACAGGGGACTGGACTGGACATAGATGATGGACCTACTAGAGGTAGAGGGCATAGGGAATGGCCTTGAAGGAGAAGAGAGGAGAAAGAGGTGCTACCAAGGCAGTGGTCAGATAAGAGGGGCCTGTGCCCATTCCAAGAAACTAATTTGAGAAAATGTCTCAGACAAGCCCCTCCCAAGTTCATAGAAGAATAAAGGGAGGGAGGGAGATAGCAAGATTCTTTACTGGAGCTGGTCCAACAGAAGTCCTGACCAATATGGCATTGGTTTCTTAGTCTGGTCTACCTAGTAGGGTTGACACTAGGCAATGACATCACATGCTAGAATTAATGGTCTTCAGGAATGCCCCCTGCCCCTTCCAACTGCCAAGGGTATTGTCCTATCTTAGAGCGAAGAACCACGCTGAGACAGTATCTTGGTCTCTAGTGTTTATTGAACTACTTTAGTAGACAGAAAATCCTGCCAAACTACGCATGCGCTCTTCCCCCTGGATAGGGACCCCTTCCTGCTCACCATCAGTACTCATGACAGGTATTCCTTCATTCCTAAATATAGTGAAACAGAGTTGCTGCTTTGGGAGGGCAGGATCCAAAGACCCACTTGGAAGACACCCCTTGGAGGAGAGCAAAGAGTTAAAACTGGCAATTTGTTAAGGAATATACTTAGCAAAATGCAGCCATCTTGGTCCCATCTGCAAGGAGGGAGCAACGGAAGAAGGATCGCCTACCACCCTGCCTGTTTCCAGCATGCCTTGGTATGACCCTGAATGTTAGGCCAGTGGGATCGTTGGTCTGATCCAGTCCTTGGGGACTTCTTACATTCTTCTGATTACACGACCAACTTTTCTCATCTAACTTGGTTCTGTCTTGCTTGGGACCGTCCCTGATTGACCAGCACAGTCAGAACAGCCCCAAAGTAGCCGTAACTATATATATAGTTTTTTTCTCTTAAACATTTCCAGAGATCTTTCTACCAGGAACAGAGTCTAATTCTTGTAAATGAGTTTGGGAAGTGGAACAAGAGTTGACACCAGCTTTTTGTTGTCATCTTCTTTTTCTTCTTCTTTTCAACCTGCTTGACTGATTGAATTTCAGCCACAGGAATTTCCGTTCCAACCTGCTCTGGAGGGCCATCTCAATGCTCTGGGGGTTTCAGATGACAATTTTTAGAGCCCCCAGCTTCCCTGACACGGCTGGTTGCCTTCCTCGGTTGAGTCAGAAAACTGCTCAGTCTTTCTTATGCCAAGGCCTTTGGGTCTCTGCAGTCCTTGGGAGGAAGTGGGGTGGGGTTGGTGGTGAGTTGTCCATGAGAATGTCCTACTGTCTGAGAAGGTTGAGATGAAATGGTCTAACAGCACCCCTGCAGCTTTGGGGACCAGGCCTGGAATGACTGCTGCCAGACTTGCAACTGGCAAAAATACAGGAAGTGCCCTGGAAGCCAGGCAGATATTTGTGGGGGGGAAAAAAAGGACACAGCAGCTGTTAAGTTACTCTGGCAATTTTGAGGATGTCGGACCTGTTTCCAAGGACTGACTTCAGTCTCCAGCCCAAGGCACTAGACCAGTGTTCTCAAACTTGGTGACTTTAAGATGAGTGGACTTCAACTCCAATCCTGGGAGTTGAAGTCCACGCATCTTAAAGTCACTAAGTTTTTTTTTCCAAATTACAAAAAGAGGAAAAGAAAAATGACGCATAAAACATGCTTTAACAAAAAAGTGAAAGAAATGCAACAAAGGAAAAAAAATGTTAATATGTTGTTAGAACAGTAAACAATTACAATTCTGTATATACTTATCTAATGCAAATCTTATTCAAGTACGTATATTTTTCGAATAGATTTATATGACTATTATGTGTTCTTTTAACCTAATCTATTTGGTATAAATGAGTCCCATATTTCATTATACTTGTCCATCCAAAGTCTACATCTACTGGCAATCCGTTCGTAAGTAGCCATTGCAGCCAGACCTTCAATCCATTGAATAAATGGGGCCATACATTTATCTGTCCAACGCTGCAATATCAGTCTTTTAGCCATTGTAAGGGCACGGAGGATCCACTTACATTGTCAGGTGTCAAGTTCCATGTCCTAAGTATATAGTTCAAAAGAATATTATCCTCTGAAAATTTTAAAGTTGCCAAGTTTGAGAAACACTGTGCTAGACCGCATCAACATTCAGACCTTTAAGTAGAATGGACAATTCTACTTCTGGAGTGTCCAGAACAGCCTTCTCAAGCGCCATGCCCAGCGAAGGAAATAGCGTCCTGTGCAATGGAATCCTGTGCTATGATAGTCATATCAATCTATTAGAAATATATACGTACTTGGATAATATTTGCATGAGATAATTACAATTCTATATATACTTATCTGTTTACTGTTATAATGACATATTGTTTTTTCCCCTTTCTTTCACTTTTTTGTTAAAGCACTTTTTTTCCCCCCTTCTCCTCTTTTTGTAATTAAAAATTAAAAAAAAAAAAAAACTTGGTGACTTTAGGATGTGTGGACTTCAACTTCCAGAACTGGTACCAGGTGGCTCCCTATAGTCTCGTTTATATCCCGGTTTCATTTAGGACAGGAAGATTGGAAACTTCACACTTATCTGCGGGGAAGATCTATAGCTTAACCAGAGGGGGGCTGTTTTATACGCAGGTCTCAGACGAGATTGGAAAAGACCTCTCTTGATTCCTTGGAGAACTATGGCCTATCAGGGTAGGCAGTACAGAGCTAACGGAACTGAGAATCTGATTCAATGCATACGCAACCTCAACCAATAAACCAGAAGTCAAGTCTGCTTGGTTTCGGCATAGGGTAGCACCTGAAGTCAGCCGTTCCATTTTGTAAGCCACGCCTCGGGGTTTAGCAATGGATGAAGCAGGCCATTATAGCTTGTTCCACAACTCCTGGTTAAAACAAGCCATGTTTCTGGCCAGGTAGTGAACAGCTGCTTTCTAATCTTCTATAACCATGGTTAGAAAGGAGCTTTTTTAGGTTGGCTTCCTTATGGGGGTGGGGGGAACCCCTGTTATGTACAATGAGGTGCTTAACTATTCTTTGGGTGTAACCTACAAGGAACCCAGCAGAAGTCTTTCCTTTCAAAATGCATCACTGAAAAATCTGATTTCGCAGCAAAGGCTAGAGAATAGAACAAATGACTTATCCAACAATGCAGAACCAGCTTCTCTCTGTCTGACTTAACACCATTTAGGCAGTAATAGCAACTGACGATTGACATGAATGTTTACTGTGGAAGAAAAGGGGCTTTCAAAGGGGGTGGCATTTGAGAAGATGGAGCTGACTCCAAATGTATATTTTTTTAATGCAATTGGGCAATAAATATTCCTAAGTGGAATATTTATTCTCCATACAAAAGGGGCAGGATGTCTGTTGGAACTATACTAGGTGTGGGTCTGATCCCTGGCACAATGCATTTTACTTTCCCGTGTTATATTGTTTTTACCATTTCCCTGTAGTACAGTGGGTGTTTTTAATTCCCTGTTCACCATGCAGAGTTGCTAGGCGAGCAGTCGGCCAAATAAATTGAACAGATGATCAAATAAATAAATAAAGCAACAACTCTTTGTGTAGAATTTGAATGGGTGTGTTTTTAAAACCAGTGCTATGCAGACCATTTTTTTTTTTAAAAACCTGCCTTTTTCCCTTCCCAGTTCTCATTCAGTCCCATGAGCGGGAATGGGTACTTAGAATGTATTCCAAAGAATAAAATGTCAGTTGCATTTGTACAGTGAAGTTTATTACCAGGTGGCCTTGCACCTTCCCTAGTTTTTCAAACAGCAACTAAATCCCGTGGGAAGAATCTCCGTTGCACTTGGATTAGAATGGATATATTGGTGAGCAAGGGGGGCTTCAGAGCGATACCACAATCTCCATCGCATCTAACAATCGAGTGTATTCCAAACCACTGCCAAGAGAAATTCAAGAAAACTTCTTAAGCAGCCTAAGACCCAGGGGAAAACCCCAAGGTCCCCTATTCCACCACAGAAGAAAACTCTTAAAAAGGGAAAATTATTCTGCAAAGCAAGGCATCGAACTATCAGTACGGTTGCGATGTTACACTGATTCACCAGGAAACGTAACTCGCTTAAAATGCTTGTTCCGCTCACAAAGATGCTCTCAAGCAACCTGACAGATGAGACGCATTTATGATTTTTAAATGAAAATCGTCATTTAAAAACTGGCCGAGGACCAGCCCTTTAGAAAAGGCATTCCTTCTTCTTTCTCTCCAGAAAAGAAGAAAGCCTCTCGCAAAACTATCCTGGTTTTGACACATTTATGCATCGCCAGAAACAGAATTTTAAAAAGTAGACTTCCCTCAGAACGTGTTTTCGTTTGACATGCAAATTGAAGCCAGTTAAATCAAAACCAGCGCAGATTTTCTTTCAACGGGGAACAGCTTGTGTGGCTACATAAATCAGAAAAAATACATGACTCATGGTAACTTCAAAGGAAAGGGGAGGAAGGGTTTAACAACTCAGGTTTAAAAAATGTTATAGAATATACTGTGTAAAATAGGGCAACATGAATTCCTCCCCCGTGCCCCCCATGATTATTAAACAGATTAATGGATACTGAAGATGTAAAAGCTTCAACCTTCCATGTGTAAAAAAGTGGAAATGGAGTGAAAGGTTACAAAAGGATTCCCAAAGCAACACATTGTTTTCTTCCTTCTTCATTTAGAACCATAGTTGGACTACAGATGCAGAACGCTGTCCTGAAGAAGAATCTGCTGTGAAACTAGTCAACTATGGCTGATCTTGAAAAAGGCTAAGCAAGATTGACCTGCTTAGTACTTGGATGACTGAGGCTTGTAGGCTAGACTAGGAAATCCAAAAAACATTCCAGAATAAGACAGCAACAAACTATTTCTGTGCTGTTGCCAAGGAATTATCCTAAAAGATATTTCCACGTCACCAGGAGGAGTTAACTTGACTCATTTCAAGAGAGGCATTACTGAAACTCATGCCTATCCTGAAATTCTACTACCCCTGAGCTTCACTGGCCATGCCCAACCTGTGCCTGCTACATATGTTGGATTTTAGCTGCCACATTCTCCCCAGTCTTGGTGATGATGGCCAGAAGATGGTGAGAAGTCAAGTCTAGCTTGGGAAAGGTTAAATGATGCACCAGATCTCAACCTGTTGATTGATACCAGCCTGGAGAAACAGCAGATGACCCTTTAATGCTGAAAACAAATCTGCTAGTTTCAAGTACCAGCAGGGTGATGAAGTTAAAAACAGAGAATATGAATCCTCCAGCCCCTCCAGAAACAGATGATAGTTTCATAACCCCAAGGGTGAGTCTCCTATCCATGCCCCAAAGGCCTCCCGCAAACCAAGTAGTGCAAAAGAGAAGCCAAATTATATGGTCCAAGGCCGTGCTCCTCTGTGAAGGTTCTAAGAAAGACATGGATGTATCCAAGGAGTTTTTCCATTCAAAACCTTCCGTGCGCTTGAGGTGTGGGACCAGAGGACGCTATTCCTGTCCCAAGAGGAATAAGAAGCACAGAAAGTGGGGGCTTTGGGTTTCCTTCGCCTGGGTGAATTCAAGCTTGAAGCAGCTGACACAGAAAGCTAGAAATCCAAGGAGCATACCTTCAACACACTGGAGGTGAAAACAGGGAGGATTCTAAGCCAGACCCATAATGATCATAGCAAAGATGTATCTTCTCTCTTGTTATATACTGTAGAAGATATGACTGACAGTGCTGCAAATTTTAGGCTTGTTGTTAACTTGCAGAACTCACTGTCAGAAGAAAGGGTGATGCCACCAACTCAAAGCCAAGACCAGAACAATGTTCAGAGTATAAGGCAATTAACCGCCACTATTTGTGGCATAATATGTAATATAAAATATTTAAACTTGGAGCTTGCCAATGCTATAGATTAGATCTGGCACCAGAATGTAACTTTCCCGATCATCTCAAGGGCCCCTAGACTTGAGGGTGGTTCTAGCTGTCCTTTAATTTTCTAGAGGGACCCTGAGATTGCATCACACTAGGGGCTGGGAAAAATAAAAATGGCACACCAATTCCCTTGCTGCTACTACCGAGTAGTCCCTGTGGCCAGAAGCAACCACCTAAAATTTTCTGGCCCTATCTGGAAGATGCAGAGGGAGCCAACATGATATTAGAATCTTTGGGTTGGGAGCAAGAGAGATTGCCTCCTGTAGCATCAACGCCACTACCGTGGTTGAAGAACTAACAAGTTGGTCTTGAAGGCAGTGATTACTTATCTTCCAGGGTAGTCTAATCTCTCAAGAAAAACAACACTGGGAAAACAAGGGAGTAACTGTAAAAGACCCACCCCTGGAAGAACTTCCTTTCTCATTCTCAAAGTTCTGGGTAGGTTTGGACTGGCAACCTCCACACACAAATCCTACTGGCATTTACAAAGCAGACCAAATAACCTTTTCTTGAGAAAGAGAGGCAAAAAATGAGTGAAGTGGAGTTTCTGATGTTCCCTTGGGGGGGAAACTCAGAAAAGGACCTCCCTTCTGGTTCAGATATTGTTGAGTTGGTTTGCATCTAAAGGATGTGAGGGGAAATCCCCAGGAAACACACACAGAGACTCTAATCAAATTACATACTCATAATAAACCCCACAAGTAAGGATCAGAGACACAAAGGAGATGACATAAAGGAGATGACCATCAGCAAGGAGAAGTTCCACTCAGTCCAGCAGCAGGGAGAAAAGTGTGAGTAAATTTCTGTTTTCTTTTAAGTCAAAAGGGCATCACTTGACACTCCAGAATTGCTTGTGGCCTCCAGAAGCCTTGGGTCCAGCCCCAGGTGGCCTACGAAAGTTGCTACCAAATTGTAATTTTAAATATGACAAAAGGGGAACATTATTAGATATATGGAGAATAATTGCAGTCCTTGTATTTCAATTCAATTTAAGGGCAAATGAAATATAGCCACATTGAGTTTTTCTCTGGGGCCCACACGCTCCCTTTCTGGAATGCAGCCATTCCCGCTGGTCAAATTGTTTTCTAGACAGTGGTGACACTTGGAATGGTAGCAACACTAGATGATATTATGCTGGGCTTGGCTTGCCAGGCCCAGAGCTTGGAGCAAGTTTTGAACTTCGGAGAGTTGTCCAGATCCATGGATTGAGTTGAGTTGAGTTGAGTTGAGTTGAGCTGAGCGATCTAAGCAGTGCCTTAGATCATTGCTGTGGGTTGGATGCAGCACTTCTGACTTGGCTCTATTTTACATTGGTGTCATTTATTCATTTAGAAGACTTATATGGCTGCCTATCCTATATATAATAACCCTGGGCAGCTCACAGCAACAGTAAAATATAAACATAAAACAATAATACACTAAAATAAAAAAGGGACCTCATGGCAGCCTAACAACATTCCATCCATACATTTGCTGGGCTTCATTCTCACCATAGTCCAACGTTTGGGGGAAGAGCCAAGTCTTCATGGCCTTCCAGAAGGCTAAAAGGGTGGAGGCCCTCTGGATCTCAGAGGGGAGGCTGTTCGTTGGACAGGGTCAGTTACAGAGAAGGCGTACCTCCTAGGTCCCACTAGATGGCAACCCTTCAGGGAAGGGATCTGGAGTGTGCCCATTTTATCTAGCATGGTGGGATGGTCTGATACCTTCAGGGAGAGGCTGTCCCACAAATAAACACAACACATCCAGGTTTTGAGCAGGAAGAGGGAGACCAGCAGCACTTAGAGTCTCGTGACCATTGGAAATCTCAGTGAGTGAGTGAGTGAGATCATCTATTCTTTACTGTCCTCATTTGGTTGCCTGATCCCACTGGGCTCAACTGCAACCCCCCAAAGGAAAGCACCCAAAGAATAGGAATTGGTTACCATCAGCATGTGTCATGAACAGCCAGCCAGAGCAAGAATAGAGACCTTGTGAATCAGGTTTTAGAAGATGCTGAACTAAGCTCAACCATAGTCTCCCATGATCTAGTTCAGTTTTTCCCAATCTGGTTCTCTCCCAGATGTGCAGGCTTCTACTCCCAGAATTCTCCAGTCAGCCATGGCCATTACTGAGAAATCTGAATTGAAGTCCACACATCTGGAAGTGTCCCAGGTTGGGAAACACTATTTTAGGTCCAAGCAGGGTCAACCCAATGGTACAAGCAACTGGAATATTTTCTCGGGACAGCTAAGTAGTTAGAGATGCTCACTGAGATATCCAGTACACCAGTGGTTTTCAATCACTTTGGCTGAATGACATAAATACTTCTTTTCTTATCCATTGCTTCCTTTGTCTACCCTACTGAGCTTCATCAACATTTCTTTTGAAATTAAGATGAGATCTCATAAGACCTACACCTGGGGGGTGGGGCAGAAAGAGGGAAACTGCAGATTTTTACTTAAAAAAATCTGCTGGTGCCATTCTTACTTTGAGCCACGGTTGAAAACTTTCTCCTTCTTGTGGAAAAAACTAGTTACATTTTCCCCTCCCCAGAAATAAGGTAAAGAATTGTTTCCTCCGGGCTCCATCTTCAGATGACTTAGTCAAGCCCACATTTTTCAGGTTCTCTTCAAGACCTTTCTTGCTGGTTCTCCATGCCACTGAGAAGCTTTGCCTTCTTTTGGTAGAATATTCAGAGAAAATCCTTCTCTCTTAAAATGTCACACACACACACACACACACACACACACACACGATCAATTGTCTTCTTGCACTTTCTTAGCCTGCAAATGGAGGATGATAAATGAACCCTCAAGGGCATTTGAAAGGCAGAGAATTGTCAGGCAGGAAACCAAGAAACAGATTACAAGGGTCGCTTAAGAAAACAAAATGGATGTGGGAAATTCACTTGGGCTTCTGAAATGGAAGCGTGCGAATTCCAAAGCCCTAAGAATTTCCACCATCACAGTAATGAGAGAGAGACTTGGGGTATTTCCCCCCCCCTTTAAAAAAAAAGTCTTCCGTTTTCATTTACTCACAAAGGGTTTGGCCCCCACTAGCCAGTTTGCAGGGCAACAACTTTTGAAATAAATCCAAAAAAGAGGCCATTGGCTGTTCTTCAACTTTGGGTTTCAGAATTGAGAGTGAGCTAGTAACAGTTTACAGGCCTGAAAATTCCCCAGGAGTTTGAGTCAGGATGAGCAGCGTTTCCAGTTGATGACCTGATTGCCCGTCCTATTTTTTATTTTAATTGATGACTTCTTGCATGCCCCCAAGAATTGCTTTGCCTGAGTTAGGTAGTCCAAAAAAGCTTCCAAATAAATTCAACCTGCCCGGTTGTCCAATGATTTTAAATGGGGTTTCCTTTGTCAGTTTTATATGGCTGACATTTGTAGCTTACACCTTGCGTCTTGAAATAAAATGAAATAATTCAACAACCAGCAAGCTCTAAAGCTTTCGAGTTGCTGTGGAAGATTGCCCTCATTCATACATAACTTTGAAAGCCCATTAAGAGTGAGGGTTTTAAGGCCGGGATTGGCAACCTTGTCTCGGCACCATTTTGCACCAACTCAGGTTGCTGAAATAAAGAAATAAACCAATCACTGGATTGGAACTCATGGAGGAATGCCAAAATATCACATGCTTTCAAGTGGTCAGATTTGACAACTGCAGCAGATTTTTATTTTTATTATTATTTTAAAGAGAGTGACCTCTTTTTAAAAAACAAATTAATAAATAACGCATTTGCACATCTTTTCCATTTTTTATCTCTTGTTTCAGTCTTTCTCTTTTAGAAGTTGTAGGTGCCTCTGGAGCAGGTCCTGTCCCCTTCCTTTCCACTTAAGGGATTCCACGAATTAGCCCTGCAGATTGATATAAAAAGAATCGCTAAGGAATGAAAAATGGTCTTCATGGTTCCTATGAACAGACCCATTTAGTCCAATATTCTTTTTTTTTTCTCACAATGATGGGTCAGATGCCTCCAGGAAAACTCTTCAACAAATGCAAATAACCTCAGTTCAACCTCCCAACAGGCCAAATAATGCATTTTCTAGCCTCTCCCGAAACTCAACTTTCCACAAGTGTTTTTCCACCTGGTGTTTTCTTTTGACCTACAACGCAGCTGCAGGTGTCCTCCAGCTTAGAACAGGACTGGGTGGGGAGGTGGACTTTAACCCTTTTCCTTCTGCTCTCTCCCTCCCACCCCTCCCGATTGCCTGTAACCAAATGTTTTTCTTCCCTGGAAAGGAATGATCTGCAGAAGAATAATCTTTCCTTTGTGGAAGTGAAGCAAGGCATGTTGAGGGGAATGGGGAAGAGGAGTTTTAATCAAATAAATGGGCAGGAAAAGGAGGTTAGAATTGCTCCTTCTCTGGTATACAAGGTGTCTGCTTTTAGAAGCTTGGATTCCCTCCAGCTACCGCATGGCATTCACAGACTTGTTTATGTTTAGCACATCACCTAAAGAATCTTTATCTGCAGTTATACTTCCTAGCCAGTAACCTGGGCATTTTGCCCAAAGAAGGGACCCATCTGAGTTGCAGAAAGATTTGCGTTTCTAGAAATTATGGGAGGGGGCAGTCCGCTGAGATTTCTGCAGGCAATTGCTGCATTCAGCCTGCAATATCCATCTTCCAATTAGGTCTAAACCCTGCAAAACGTTGGGCTGTTCGACCTCCCTCCATCTCCTGCACATTAGCATGCCGAAAAGGCGGCAAGCTTTTTAAGATACCTCCGTGGGTCTTCGTACGGCCTGTCCGTGCAGTTTGATTGTCTAATGGCCAGTGCAGCTCCCCTTATTTGCACGCACCAGCAGCTGATATCCCAAGAAAATAAAGCTCCTTGCAGAAAATGCAAACATGGTGGGCATGCGCATTGTGCAACATGTACTTTTGCTTCTGCTTAATTTGTGGTGTAAGTTTGTTGAGTCATTATATGAAAGTCAGCCATTACGGTTTTCAAACCATGGTGTACGGCTTCGCGTTGTGGATGAACCGGGCCACTATGACTGGTTAAAACAAGCCATGCCTTGGAGTGATGTATGAACCAGACTCCTGTGCACAGTCAGGTTCTACCCATGATCTTCCATGTTTCCCATGTTCATCGACCTTAAATTTCTCCGCCTTGGAGCATAAACATGACACTCTAAGCCACCATTTGTTTAGCTGTGGTTTATTGAATACACATTAGTCATGCACCACAAGGACTGGACACACAGAACACTGCATTGTAAAAAAGAAATCATATTATGACGTAGCAAACTCTATGAGACTTCTCTCCCTGCAACTTTTTTTTTTAATGTTTTTAGAGATCTCCCTGGATTAAGACGTGCATTTTCAACAGATCATGCAGTGTTCGAAGGAACAGTACTGGGATGGGCTTCTGGGGAACTGTGTGTCCTGCAAGTTTGCTTGCCAGCCACTCAAACTCAAGGGATGCGCCGATGTCTGCAGTAAGCATCTGAAATGTTTTATGACATTCCACTGAAATAACTGCATTCCCTTTTTTCAGCCACGTTGGCCCTCCAAAGCAGTTTACGAGTCATGTTAGAACTTGAAGATACTTGCTCTTCCAGCAGCAGTAAAAGTGCTGCAGATGTGGTTGTCCAGCCCCAGTGAGAGGACAATATCACTCACTGCTTTGCTGCGATGCCTTCCTCAACCCATTGACCTCCAGATGTCTTTGGAAGATACAAGGAGGCTGATCTAAGCTAACGGTAACTGGCTGTCCAAGTCCTTAGAACAGGGATGGTTGGCTCATGGCTGGTTAGATGTCGTTAAAACCCAACTCCCAGCATCACGCACCATTAGCCATGCTGACTTAAGGGTGATCAGCACTGATGTTCAGCAATCCATGGAGGACCTCCTCTGCTTTAGAAGTCTTGGATGACTGGGGACACTTAGCAAGATAGCAATGACAGGGGACCTACAATATATGAGATGGACCTCTGCTGGTACCAGAGTTATTTCCTTCTCAAGTCTGCAGAAAGTGGGTCACTGGAAATCCAAATAACCAAAGGGCTATGTTACAGCCCTGATTACCAAACTATTTCATGAATTGGCTTTCATCCTCTAAAGTACTTTTACTACTCATTACATTGCCAGGCTCAAGAGCCTACTTGACAGATGCAGGCTGCCCCAAAAGCTGGAAATGGGTGGAAAATGTTCTACTACCCCGGCAACCCAGATTCTCAAAGATGCAGTAGATGGAAAGGAGGGGGCCACATCCCTCTTCCAACGTTGGCCACCTCAAGGGTGCTGCTGTTTCCATGGCTACATGATTTGATAGCCAATGAAGAGTAGGCCAGCCAAAGACTGGATGGTTCTTCTGTGGGTGGAGAAGAAAGACATGCTGACTCCATACACAAACCCTGCTTTTCTCCTTCTTCTTAGGCTCCTTAGAGTGCAGCAAGCAAGAGGGCTCTTACTACGACAAGCTCCTGAGAGAATGCATCAAATGCTCCAGCATCTGTGGACAACACCCCACAGACTGCGTGCCATTCTGCAGAAGTAAGAGCTGAAGATGAGTCCCATAACTGCCAGCTGATCTGGAGGGTTCAATTTTCTGCCTTGTGTTTTCCACCCCAAGACACAAGGCACACAGAGACCTTTCCCATGTCCCTGTTAGCTACATTACCCTCCACAATATGCAGATTAGGTCACAAAGGTGGCTCTGGGACTGAAAAATGGGGCAGGGGTGCAACATTAGTCACCTCCTAAAGGCAAATCCTTTGCGTTTCCCAAGGAGGGCTCTCTCATACCTCAACTGACAGCGACTTTTTTCACCTTTGCCAAGTTGTTCAGTCGGTCACATGAAATTCCTGGTTAGTGGTGGGCATCAAATACAAATTTGCCCTCACCAACCTTCACTTTGGTAGGCAGTGCAGGGTCTAACATAGTCCCCTAGATCTGCATAGGTCTGTTCCGTTTGCATCCAAAGATAAAATCCAGAGGCCACACAACAGAATTGGCACAAAAGGAGGCCAGGCCATGGGGTAAACATTTATTAACAGCCCCCTCTCTCTCCCTCCACTCCTTCTGACTTTCAGAGAGCCTTGCAACCTCTTTACCAACACCAGCTGCTCTCCAGCCTCTTCAGCGCAAGCTGGACGCCACACACGACCAACAGATGGTAGTCTACATGGTCCTGGGATTCTCGCTCTGCATTCTGCTCTTTTGCCTGCTCTTGACTTGGGTTTACTTTCGAAAAAAGGGGGAGGAGATGTCCTGTGGAGCCAGCCCAGCGGCTTGCCATAAAAAGGGAGATCCACCAAAAGGTAAACACTTTTTCCAATTTTATTCCAGTTCAAGCAGCAGCATTCCTTGTGGGTCCACACACACTCCCAGACCCTTTTTTAGCATGGGTTTCGTACACACAGCCCAGCATTAGATCAGGCCGGGTCTATACCAGTTTCCCCAATGAGGTGCCTTCCAGTTACACTGGAATATAAGTTTTATCATAAAGGGATGTGAGTAGGAAGATACTTTTAAACTCCTATTTCTGCTTCTGGGTTTTCAGAGCAGAGGTGGTTCAATCCATGAGCCACGGCACCAGATGATCCAACTGGGTTTTCTGCTCTGCCTCTAAAGCTCATGATACCTGTGCTAATATTGGTAGGATATTTCCTGGGCCTCCTGTAAAGGCCACTGTCAATCAAAACGCTATTTAACTGGACAGGAAGTCTCTTCTGCAGAACTCTTTGATGAAAATGGTTTTGTGGATGTGTTCAAAAGAGGGAAAACATGTTTTCTAAGCATTTCTAAGGCTAAAGCCTCTGCTACATCTGAACCAAGAGGATACTTCATACAAAGAGAGATGAATCCCTCTTCTTAGAATTAAAAATAAAATAAAATAAAATTCTTTCCACTCTGCTAAGGCTTGTTAAGCTCCAACTTCATGGAGGATAGAGCAGCCTTTCTCAAATTTTTGACCCCGGAGGAACCCTTGAAATATTTTTCAGGCCTCGGGGAACCCTGTACACTCAGGCTCAAAGATAGGCCAGAGGTTACAAAATTATTATATTCATTTCACATGTAGGCCTGTCTATATGCATTCACAGTGTTCTTAAACTAAAGAATGAAACTTACCTCTTTAATATGAACTTGCCCAAATCTGAAATAATTTTTTAAATAAACCGTCATCTCCCAGGGAACCCCTAGTGACCTCTTGCAGAACCCAAGAGTGCCACGGAACCCTGGTGGAGAAACCCTGAGTTAGAGTCCGACGACCCAGATTTCCAAGAGAAAGCTATTAATGGTTAAGCTGGCACACAAACTGGTATACAGCCAATATAAATACACCCCAAATGGGATTGTCTTTATGCATTCAGTCATGATACTGTTGGCTCCCCCCGCCCCCTAAAACACACAGAGTCATTTTTCAGATCGTCTCATGGAAGCGGGAAGTCTCGGAAGCGAGTCCAGGGGCAGCCAAACTCCAGAGCCCGTGGAAACGTGCGGCTTCTGCTTTCCCGAAGTGAGCCCGGCCGTCCAGGAAACCCGAGCGTGCCCTAGGACGTATCAGCTGGGGATGCTGGCTGATGCTGCTGCAGGAACTATTCCTACCTCTGAAGACTGCCATTTCCAAATTATATGTTCTCCCTCCCAAGAAAAGATGCAGATGAGCTAAGCAATGCATGGTGGGATACTACAGGAGCATGACCCTCCCCGACCCCCCTCTCCGTAAGAAAGCTGCTTGAATTGTTGAGGTCCTTCCCCTAGGCACAAGGGGACATACTGTCCTACGCTAACAGGAATAGATCTTACTTTAAACCATCAGAAGCATCTGGTGGTTAATTGCCTTCTATTGCCATTTCAGTTTGCAGGGAGGTCTTCCTCCTCCTCCCTGAAAAGAATTCCTTGCCAGTAGAGAGCTAGCACTTCAAAGACATCATTTCCATAGTCCAGTCCAGGAAAGGCCACCTAGCGGCCTCCAAATGTTTTTGGACTTTGGCGTTGGCTATGTTCAAAATATTTGAAAGCGCGTGGAGGCCTTGTGTTTGTTTATACACCAGGGGCTTCCACTAATGTTTTCACTGGCCTGAGAAGGGCTAGTTTCTATTCACGCTGAACCAATGAAGGGGGGAACCCCAGAAGTAAACCCGGTTTGTGTCCCCCCTTCAAAGGAGTGAAGACAGCAAGGATCCTTGGAAGCCCCATCTGTTCAGCGGAACCAGCACGAGAGCACTTGAATGGAATGTCCCACATTTCTAGGGAATAGGATTTGAAAGTAATAAAGTTACTTTTCTGCAACATGCATTGGGCTCATGGGTCCACACGCTGAAAACCAAAACAAAGCCAAAACGTGAACTCAAAGGTTCAAGCACACAGTTCTAAAACATGATGAGGGTAGCGAAAGGAAGTGTTGGGCAGGTGCGTAACAAGCCATTGCTTGGACAGCCCTCCATAGTCACCCCTGTCCTTCTGAGCTATCCTGGCAGAAACGGTGCCCTGCTGGTCATCCTCACTGGACACCGATCATGGCAGACACAGCTGTGGGGGAGACAGAGCCTGACCAGTGAAGAAATGCAGAGACCGCGTGCTCTGGGCTGAGCCCTGCTCATAGGGAGGTCCTGAGGAGCCTCTTCTGCTGCCTTTTTTAAGTAGACCGTGAGCTGGTGCCAAGGGAGTTGAGCAGCGGCAACCTATTGGTGGGTAGGACAGTGGCAAAGGCCTTTTTTTAAGTGGGATTGGGTGGGTCCTTTTTTTGTGATGCAGGAAGTAAAAAGCTTTTGGCCTGCCTGCTGGCAAGTTTCCCAAATGGTGAACCAGATGCTTCTAGGAAACCCACAACTGGACCCACAGGGGGAGACAAGGGGAGCCAATGCTGGCACGTGCATGACAACACGATGTGAACACTGGTACCTGCACATTTGGGACATACGTGGTGACGTATATGTGGCGACATCATCACATGCAGGTTGTGGTTTTGATCCTATTGTGGTTTGTTACAGAACCACTGATTGGAGCATAGGGCTTCTAAACAGGGCGAGTCCATGTTAACCACATGACATTTATCTCCTCAGTCTATTTGGACTTTCTATTAAACCATCAAGGCACCAGTCACTGCCACCACAGCTCATCCACAGGAGTGGTCTCTGTGGGTCCCAGCCCCAAGGCTTTGAAGAGTTAACAGTATGAGGTGATAAACTGGCACACACAGTTGAAGTTAGAAAGGCAAGTCCAGACCAAGTTCAGGATAAGCCAAGGTTCAAGGGGAAAGCAGAAAGTAGTGGAAGGAAGGGAACTTTGCATCATCTGGGGATAAGGCATTGAGTTCAGTAGAAATGGTCCGTGTCACATTGCTTTCAAGCAGAAACTTAAGTGCTGGGCGTTTAGCAAATGCAAGACACTTTGCTATCTGCAGGTCGCACTTCTCTTTCTCAGGACAAGCACAATGAAATGCCTTTGTCAGTTGCACTACACAAAATTCTCACCACAGCTAAACTCTGGGATTTTTACCATCCCCAAAGTGGATCAGAACTCTGCTCTCTCAGTCACAGAAATGTTCACTATGCTCTTATCTCCTTTCCTGGGATTCTCACTAAAACTTTCAGAGGAAGATCTCCAGGGAAGTGGGTCCGTCTCTACTGCCCAGTTCTTCCTCCAACTTTAACACGCTTTTGGGCATACAGAGCTATGAATTGCCACAAAGGCCTAACCTCTGTTACTGTTTGAGGGATGGTAGAGAGCAGTCACAAAGTTACAGCTTGAACGCAGTTATTTTATGCCTTTGGGGGGTCTCAAAAAACGCTCTGGGAAAAGGCGATTCAAAGAAAAGAAAGTATTTATTCTCTGTTCATATTTGGAGCTTCCATTCACTTATTTGGCGCAGCAGTCAGGAAAACGGTCTTGATGACCTGAAGCTGACAAGCAGTAGGTACAGAAGGGTTAAGTGTGCCTTGCTCCTTCTCACTCCCTTTTTCAGGGGAAAAGGCCGTTCACGAGAGTGTAATGATAGCTGACAGCTAAGCCACATATTACAGGGAGCTGCAGGATTTCTTTCCCTCCTCTCCTCCGTCTTGAACAGAAAAACGACCAAAGAGGTGGCTTAACAATGTGTCTGCTACCCAGCTTCCCTTTCAAAAACACCTCCCCGTCTTGCTTCCCATCAAGGCAGAATTTCTCTTTTTTCCATGAAGGATGAAAAGCAGATCTGAGGTGATCTATAGCTGAGAAAAGGTCAAATAATTCTAGCATCCCCAAGGTTCTCTATTTGGGGTCTCAGGCTTTTAGAAGGACCTTGCCCGACCTAGGCTGGGATGGGAGAACCACCACTGGGAAAAAAAAGACATCTCACAGCCCCATTTTAGGTACAGCTTGGCTCTCAGCCAAAGTACACAAAGCGCTTTTAAAAAATACAGAAAATAGATTATATAAATGGGGTCTTCTTACGGTTATGGCCGACCACAGCCCAGTTACAACCAACTATATGTCTTTGGCTGACATACTCAGATTAATAACTAAATGTTGGTTACTGGTGAAAATGAGAGATACCCAGCATCCCTCTGACAGCAAATAACATCAAAATGATCAAGATGCTACTTAATTCAGAGTCCACCACTCACCAGCAGGCAGGCCTCCCTCTGGTTACCAAGCAACCAGAGCACACGCACTGCCCATGCGTGTGAGCAAATTTCCTTCTTCAGCACTTCTGTGACAGCAGAGAGGGAAAAGATCACCAGGATGCAGCCCAGCCAGAATTCTCCAAGCTCCAGTTCTGGAATTGCTTTCCAATAATGGTAACTTGCAAGGGAAGAGGAGGGTTGGTGAAGCACAAATCCAATTTCCCCTTTTACATTGAAAAGCAAAATTAGAACCACTGGAATCCATACAAAGAAAGAGGCAACATGCCAGCAAAGGCCTTTAAAGTGAACCAGATAGGCCTACGAAGGAAAAATGCAAGTTTTGGATTTTTGGCTACCTCAACAGTATGATCAGTTGACTACTGCTCCTCCTCCGTGTTACGTTTATAGATATATGGACGTCCTTTGTGTGCCACCCAGAGAATAACTGCTTTGCTTGTCTCAAAACAACTGCAAGCTGAAGTTTCAACAGCAAATTGGGAAAAAAAAGCATCAGAAAGCAATTTGGCCTAGTGGTTAAGGCTCCAGGCTAGGAACCAGGAGTCTGTGAGTTCCAGTTCCGCCTGAGGCCTGAAAGCCGGCTGGGTGACCTCGGGCCAGTCGCTTTCTCTCAGCCCAACCCACCTCACAGGGTTGTTGTTCTGGGGAAAAGAGGAGGAGGAAGGAGTGTTAGGTATGTCCGCCACCTTGAGGTATTTATAAAAATAATAAAGGCGGGATTAAAAAATTGGATGACCCCCCCCCAAAGGAATAGTAACAGTGACCATTTCTAGCATTATACAGAGAAAGGTGCCTGCCCAAAATAAACTTATTCTAAGACTAAAATTACAAAAAGCAGAACAGATACATACAAACATCGTTTGTAAACAGCTATGCCCTTTGGATATCAAATTCTGGAATTGCAATGTGCACAAACATGTTTCAGCTTTAGGCCAATATACTACACACAACAGTTATGGGATCTGAGTTTTAATCTCATTAGTAACTTGGAGCACTCTGCCTCAAAGGGTCCCAAATCTGCGTCCATCTATTCATACGCAGAAATTTCCTTTTAATTAACATCTTGGCTGCTCTTTCGCATCTGTTCCAGAAAGGAAACTTACCCATCGAGTCCTTCGTCCCGAAAAATGGAAAAGGGTTAACAGCTATAACTACACTGGGAAGAAAAAGGGTCTCTCTCTCATTCTCTCTCTCTCTGGCATCTAACAGTAAAAAGGAAACTGAAGGCAGAGAAAAAAGAACGTTGTCATATTACCCAGAGCTCAGCCACAAGGAGGCGCCAAAACTCCATTTTAGAAAGAGTGTTTGGCGTCGCTGTCGAGAAGCAGAAAAGGCCAGCTCCCCTCCCATTGCGTGCTTGCTACATTATTTAAAAGGAAGCAGGGAGATACAGCACAGCACTCAAGACCGCTCCTTCATCTGCAGCTCTAAAGTGGCTGTATTTGCTAACTGTTAGGTGATTGCTGGTTCACTGCATGTAAATATTTGTTTCAAATTAATCTTGCTGAACCAGACAGATTCTGGAGAATGATCCAGAACACACTCAAGACTGGTACGATTTTAGGATCTACTGGCACCCTTGTGAGCACGTGCATCTTCTGCCAAATGTGTCTACTGATATCCCTGCAGGGTGGGATTAGACTCAGCAAGCACCATTTCGGATCTTCTCATTGACCACAAAAAGCTTTCCAAGCAGGCCACGGTGCCTTCAGAACACAGCTGGAAAAAGGCCACGTTAAGTATTATCAATGCTTGCTACTAAGTTCTGATCTTACTTTTACGGTTTTAGAAAAGCAATATAATAAATGCCCTCGTTACCTTAAACAGGATCAGTCTTGAACAGCAGGCAGACACCTAAAAGCCTCTAACAGCCCACAGTGAGCCTACATCGAGCTCTCTGTAACTATACCAATATTTTGGCAAGGTTTAAATTCCATAAATATGAGTTGCCTCAAAATCAGTATTTTCTCTCTATTCCTAACTGGTGGAAAAATACCGGGCTGGGTGGGCCATCTCCAGAATGCCTAGTCTAGGAGACCTCTGCAACTTAAGGGCCTTTGCAAAAACGAGGCGCTGCTATTTTAAAAGCAGAGGACGTCTTTTAAACTACAAAAGGAAGCTTTTGTTAAGGGGACAGACATCCAGCTGGTGTTCAAGCCATCGGTGGGCCATTTTTAATCATGTCCCTTCACACAGAAATGTAAACTTGTTTTGCGCAGATAAAGGAGGTGTGACAAAACCACCTGCCTGTAGGTGTTGGGCACACATTTTAAGCCGTGCAGCCTGAAGGGTTTTTACAAGGCAAAGAAGCCGTTTTCTTCCTAACTGACAAATAAAATGTGGCCCCGCCTCTTGATAAAACATACAGCCCATATGGGCTTTACCAGTGTCTAGACAGTAAGGGGGGAGAAGAAGGGAAAATAAATGCATTTCTGACAAAAACAAAAGCAAGCATGCTCCCAGCTTCCAGGAGGAAGGGACAAAGCCAGGAGGCTTTGTATACGGAGAGCGAGCGAAGAGACCAATAAACACAGAGTGTGTAGGAAGCCTTTTGTTTATGAAGAGGTGTCCAGTAGTTGAGGACTAATTTCAAAAAAATTCGCCAGGGTTAGCAGATGGCAGTTTTTTTCAATTCCAAGTGTCTCACGAGAGCAATATTTCTTTGGAAAGGGAAGATGGGAAAACAATCACCACCCAACAACAACCCTGCCCAGGGAGATCGGTCTTATTTACATCCTTCCGCCCGCCCACCCCCAACCACAATAAATAATCAAGACTACTTTTTACAGTATAAACATGCCAATTCATTCATTTTACTGATGGTTGCAATTATGAATTTCATTCTTATGGGAGGAAAGTGATGAACAGAAGTATATGTATAGGGGTGGCGGGGTGAGAAATTAATAAAATAGCCATGTATAGGAAACCAAAAAGGGGCTCAAACGGAAGCCTGACCTGTCCCAAGACTCTTGCAGGACAGTCTCAGAAATTACCTGTGCCGTGACTAGAGGCCATCTCGGTACCGCCACGCCGGTCCCATCCATCCGGCCTCTCGTGATGCTTCCCGAAAAACAAAACAGCCTAATAATTTCATACTGTATTTATTTAATAACTAAAATTCACAAATAAAAAGGTACTCGCAAAGTCCATTTCGTTGCATCGTCCCGACTCTCCTCCATTTCACTGCTTTCAGACCCGTAGGCATAAAAAAATGGGCGTGGGTTTTTGATTATTAACTGTCGTATGATTGGTCAGTTGGAGCTGAAGCACCAATGGAGAAGATGCTTTGTGGAGATGAGAGCGCGCGCACCCCCCGGCCTTCCCACACGCGTCTCGGAGGGACGGCGGGAGAAGCTGCGGCGCATGGGCTCCCCTGCTCCTGTCACAGGTCCCTATCCGGAGCAACCTTTGCGCTATTCTACGTCTTCGCTCAAAGTCACTGACGGTAGCCTCTTTTGCGTTTCCCCCTCTCCTGCCCTTACAGGACGGCATACACGATGAAGAGAGTGCGTTTTTTACTCCTCCAGGCTGTGAGCCAGCGGCAAGCAGACCCTGTCGCAGCTTGGGGCCAGGTGTCGAATGGGTGTCTTTTCGTTTCGGGTTAGGGTTGTGTGTCTTATCGGAAGGCGGCCACTCGTTTCGCTTCCTTTCCTTCGTCTCTTCAGCTGCTGAGTAAGGCTACTCGTATTCCAGGAACTGCTTGTGATAGAACAGCAGGTATCTACGGAACAGGGAGAAGAATGATTTGTTGTCATGCCAAGATCGCTGTGCGCCTGTCCACACATATTCTGCCCCCCCCCCGCCCTGTTGAAAGCAGAAGGGTGTGGGCTTTTTAATAAGGCAGGAATGGCTTCAGGGAGGGGTCTGCCAGCTCTCCTGGACACGCAGCGACATTCTGAATAATTTAAAGCCAGTGACTCATCAGAGGATATGCCTGGGCTGCTCAGCGCTGGACAGCAAAAACAGGGTTTTGGTCCAGCCTGGCACACAAAGGCCCGATGAACAATCTCAAAGCGGCAAGAACGGAGAGGTTCAGCCAGTGCCGGGCTCCCCAGGGGGGTGACTTGTGTAGAAAGGGGCTTCTGATCTCAGCGAGGAGCTTCAGTGTTAGAAGCCTGCTGGCCTGCCTCAGCCATTCCCAAACGTCCCCAAGTACACTTGAAGAAAAAAAAAAACCTGAATTAGAACACAGAACTACGAAGGGTCCCTTTTAGGAGGGCAAATGAATAAAGCTGCCTGCCCCTTAGAGAAGCCCATAACATACATTCTAACAACAAAAGAATTCTAAGACATCTGAAATGTTAGTCACAGTATTACAGCATTCTGTAATGTGAGCAGTTTGTGGGCATCACCCCACTCCCATTCCCTATGGTTCGGGGGGGGGGCTGCTCTCCCTCCCTCCATGCTTGCAGCAGAGGGTAAGAATACTAAAGAAGACATCAGAGGGAAATGAAATGCAGGAAGTACAGATGAAGAAAACTACTTATAATAGACATTACTTAGAAATACTGGGTGTGACACTGACTTTTCTGTATACACAGGACATTTGTGGTATGGTAAAAAATCTTGGCCATTGTTTAATCCATGCTTAGTTGATTCTAGCTTTGCAGTTCCTCAGTGAAACCAGCCTTCGCCATTCTCTCGGTCATACAGGCCCCAAACAGAATCCTGATGGGCTGACAGGTTCCCCCACTTCCATTCAGATTTCAGTCCATTTATTCTTATGCACAAGAGGAAATGCCAGATACACTTTTCAAAAGTGAGCGTGCACTGCTTGGCTTCATCTTCTTGGCGTCAAGAACAAAAGTATTTCTAGATGTTAAACCCTTGTGTTCCTCTGCCTTCCCTGATATAACCATGCCGTGAGTATTACAAATACAGGCTGTGCATCTCTGGCACTTTTACACCGTGCTGCACATACCACACAATTCTGCACAAGGATAGCAAAAGTTGGGAATTCACAGGCTCTCCAATTTTGTTAAAAAAAAAAAAAAAGCCAACAAAAAGCTTCCTTTCCTAATGCTGCAAAAAAGAATGCCAGTGAGAATCCCAGAAGCAAAATAAGAAAGCAGAGTAACATTTTTATGTCCCTCCCACCCCGAGAAACCAGAAAAGCATCAAAAGCTGCTGAGTCAGGCCAAAAGAAATCATGCAAAGCTCATCTGCATAATTTATGCAGGCTGCAGAACTGAGCTTTTCTAGGCACAACCTGAGTGCAATGGTGTAACATTTGTCTAGAGTGAGGTGCCATCTCCCTCTTTGGGGCCACTCCGAAGACACAGGACGTTTTCTTTACGTATTATCACCACTGGCTTTGGGATATCTCTGTACCTTGGTCACCAGCCAATGATAATCCTCCAGATCAAGGTAAAATTTTGTTTCACACGTTCCTTCTATTTTGGTCACCTTTTATATTTAACTGACATTGTAAAGAGCAAAACTGGCATTTCGTGCTTAATGGGAGGCTGCCACCTTCCTCTTGTGGCTTAAGAAAGACATACCCTTCGCTGTCTAGTACATCCTTAATGCTAGCCTTGGTGATGATGGCATCGTCACATTTGAACCACTGGTCTTTGTGTTGCCGAATAAAGCTGGTATAATGCCCGCTCTCCAGGGTTCCTTGGTGATTAACTACTGCAAACAAGGAATACCTGTTGGAGTGACAAGCAGAGAGAAATCAACTTGATTTTTTAAAAAATAGAACTTTAGCCCCTTCAATAATTACTGTTTTGCTAATACATGTATAAGTTGGGACATCAGAGGTATAGCTTCCACATGTCATTATCTAGTATTTCTGAAAACATCAGCGCAGTTTATATGTGTCACCCTTCAAATCAGTTTTTCTTGGGTGATGCATAACACATTAAAAAAATACAATAAACATCCAAAAATAAATTGCACAATAAAATGCAATAAAAATACAGAATATAAACAATAAAACAGTATAAGCAATAGCCACAGTAATTAAAAAGTTTCTAAGTAGCATATATGTTCAAAATCTGCCTGTTAATTGATTAAAGTGCCTGAGAGAATAAGCGCTGTTGGCCACTAGCATAATTAATGCCTGGCATGGAAGAGATACCGACAAGGCTATCAGGTGGGACAAGAGGTCCACAGAGCTTGACCTGGACCTCAAAAATCTAGCTCGCCCTCCTCAATCTGAGCCAATGATCTTCAGAGAGAAGGCCAAGGTGATGCTACAGTAAAAATGCTTATTTACGGGGTGTCACATCCTATAGCTGCCTCCTTGCTTAAAAATTAGCCTTCAGACCATCAGCACCGAATATGCTTTGCATTCTTGTCATATAGTTCTTAGCCACAAAAGCAACCCAACATTGGAACCTGTTCCTAAGGAGCAGTGCCTGTATTCAGAGGCTGGACGACTGTTTGTCAGTGTTACTTTAATCTAGATTCCTGCACTGAGCAGGAGAGTCGACTTATAGAGTCTAAATGGTCCTTTCCAACTTGACATTTTACTCTTAAAAGAAGAACCCTCCATTTCTTACTTCGCTTTTAGTATTTTTAAGCTACCTATGGCTGCTATTTTATGATTCTGCAATGGCTAGCAAGAGATTTCTGCCAATGCTAATTTCTAGCAGCAGTCAACACAACTTCCTACCCTTTGTACCAAATACTTCCCATATAAGTAGTGAACTGAAACCTCCTTTGAGGGAAGCTCACTCCCGGTGATTTCACAGAAACGTTTATGTAGCATTCTTGGCAAGAAAATGAATGCAGGTTGCTATCGCCTTCCTCCAGCTTCTGCCTCCCCAGCCTAGCCTGTAACCGTGGGATTCCCTGTGAGTCTCCAAAACAAGCATTACTCAGACCAGACTCTGTTCAGCATCCCAGCCCAGACAAGGTGACTTCAACTGCTGCCACCTGCTGAGACACATCAACAATACAATGCCCTAAACAGCCACACAACAGTAAAAGTCTGCAACATGGAAAAAGAGCACAAGGCCGCTTTTGCAAAAAAACAAACAAACAAACAAACTCTTTAACCTACTGGTTTGCATAGCATTCTCTGGTGGCCAATCCAAGCTATCAAGACTTCGGTGTTTTAAGATTTTATTTATTGCACAAATCTGTACGCCGCCCACTCTGCAGAGTCTGGGTGGGTTTTACTTTACCACCAATTCAGCTTCAATTGGACCAGTGAGTAGGTAAGGTTAATGGAGTAGGTACAGTGTTACTTAAGTCTTAGAAATAGATAGGAGGAAGCTGGGGGATGCCAGGCAGGGATGGTGGAGAGGAACGGAACAGAAATAGTCACTGTTTGGGCAAAAAGAGCACTTCGCCCCTAGGCACATTTTTCAGAGCTAGTTTAGAATGCAATGTGCTCAAAAAACATGCTACTGAACTCTGCAAGGCACCTTTTTATACTGTTTTAAGGAACGTATCTGAGACAGAGAAGCACAGAAGACAAAGCCACCTACTTATTATCACTGTTTAGACTATCTGCGGGTTGCTGGTACTGCCCATTCATTCTGCTCTCTTTACTACAATGAAAACAAACAAAACAAAAACAAAAAAAAATACCATATTCAGTGTCATTTAAAAAGACAGTAGGTTATCAATCGCCCTTTAGTTAACAGACATATTTAAAAGATAGTGTAAAGTTTGAGGAGATCTTCTTACTTACTTCCTCAGTGTTTCCTGAAGAGGGGAAACAAGGGTTTAAGTAAAGACACAACACTGACATAACTTACTCTTGCGTGAATAGAACCAACAAAACACCAAAGCCGCAATACAGTAGATACTTGACACTTAAATTACTAGTTTAAGTGCCTGGAATGTGTGTAAGAGAGTATTTTACCCTGCAAGAACTTCTAAGGCTATCGACATGGTGAATTCCCAGTGCTCTGTATGCAGTGATTCTTGGCCCTTTCCCACAAGAACTCTTTCACCAAAGAGGAGAAAGATAAATCTCCTCCTCCCTAAACCTATCTCCAGAGGTCCTTTCCCCCCCATTGCAACTTTTCCAGCCTGGACACCTCCTTGATGGGTGAATTTCAAGTCGCAGCATTCCCTACAAGGGTCATGCTGGCTGGAGAATTCTGGAGAACTTTTGGTTAAACTTTCAGGGAAGGGATTTCTTGCCTTTATTACCACAGCCTAACGTTTTAAAAAGGGATAGGCACCTTTTATGTGTGTCCTGTATCTATACAGTGATCAGTCAGTGCATAAATTTGCTGTTTTTCTTCTTGGCATAACAATCAAACCAGAAGAAATTAATTAGTTAAACTAAAAGTTAAAGCAAGCGTACATTTAAACCATTTTAAGGAAATCTGCACCTTAAAGGAAAGAGAAATGTTGAATCAGGCTCTTTTCACTGAAGATACTTCTGCTTAATTTCAATTTTGAAATCAATGTGTCAGTTTAACCACTGAAAACAACACCAGATCATGTTGCAATTAGTCCCCACCTACAAGCTGAACTAGCCAATTACTCTGTCCAAGACATGGATGGGTTTCTCACAAGAACAGTTTCCAGTGCATACCTAGAGGCCATGAAAGGTGTCATGTCCAGCTCTAGTGGAAAGGAGACATAGGTAGTGATCTTCCGCCTCAGTTTGGCTGAGTGCTCAAACCGCTAGATGAAAAATGGGTAGAAGATAAGATTTTAATTTCCTCAATGTAACAGCATCTCATTGGCTAGCTCAGGTGCAGAAAAACAAGTAGGACTATATTAATCAAATAATGTGTCAGAAGTGAGCGTCCTTCATACGATTTGTCTACGGTTTCTAAAAGATTTCTTTTTTTTTAGAAGGAAAAGAGATCAGTATGTACCAAAAGAAAAAAAATATATATATATATATATTAAAAACAATTGTTTATTTATTTATCGATCGATCAAGCTTTATCACCACCCATCTCCCTCCCAAGGAGGGAACTCTGGGCGGTTTACAATAAAATGGAATTAAAACCAGAACAGTTATAAATACAATAAAAGAAAGAATGTGATGGAATTGAGATGGGCAAGAGTTCTTTGTCAGACCATCAGAAGTCACTCTAGGGCGCTAGCCATCCCCAGGTGCGGCTGTTCCCCCTCCCATTCCAAGCTTGCTGGCAAAACCAGGTCTTTAATCTTTTTCGCAGTCCAGGAGAGAGGTGGCCTGTCTCACCTCTGGTGATTCTGCAGGTATTCTAGGGCTTTTAGGCAGGAATTCTTCCAGCCTCATTTGGGAATGACATGGATTCAACCTGAAACCTTCTTTGTACAAAGCTACCACTGAGGTATGCCGTGGTTTAAAAAGAAAGACAAACAATATTCCAGGTATCACATGCTGCCAAGACACAAGTGGCTGGAAAAGATTAATTTCTGAGACAATGGGACATGTGATAAGCTCCATACTTCCATCATCATCTGAACGAAATGCTATAAAAGGATGTGAACAGGTGGCAGAAAGATTAATGAACTCTTCTTCTGAAAGGCAGCAATTCTCTCAATTTCTAAAAATCCCTGTCCTATTTACCTTTGTAGGTAATTATACTCTGCTTTCAGAACCGTAACAATTCCCTAGCAACAGATCAGGCTATTTTCCTGGCATAAAAAAAGAAATTACACAGACTAGATATCCTTCCACATTTTGTTTGCCGTATTACATTACCAACATTGTCCAAAGATACACTCTTCATAATGACTCTGATAACAGTTAAGCTATAAATAACTTACAGACCTATCCATTACTACAGCTGCTAGAATATTAGTTCACTGGCATCTGAATGCTGTTTTGAGGCATTAAATATTAAAATCTTAATTCTGAACAGACAGGATGACAAGATGATTCATGGCAAGAGATCATCCTTTGACATTCAGTACAAATGCTGCCTGTTTCCAAAATATTCTTCTCTATATTCACTTTTATGAAAACCAGACATTTGGATATACCAGACTTGACTATCTAGTCGTATTTCTCTGTTGTGGAATCTGATTATAATCATAAGCACCTCAACTCTATAATAGTTCAATGAAGTTTGCACCTTCTGGGACCACTAGTTGGTAACACCGGCAAAACCTTTTAAATGCTGCAGCTAGGACTGTTAAGGCTCTGTCATAGTTATATTTAGAACATTTTGAAAACATATAGTGGCAGGCATTTGAAAGCATGCACAAACTAAACAGATATCCTCGTGAACATCCAATTGTGCAGGTCAGCTGGGATGTTGCACAAGTCACACAACTGGAGGAGGGCAAACAGATTGACAGCAAAGACCACTACAGGAAAGGCTCTGCCTTTCAACTGCTCTAGTATTCTCTAACTCCTGTGGGCAGTTACTGAATCAAGGCTGAAAGTTTTAAGTACAGCAAGCAACGTACAGCTCTGCTGATCATGCAACAGCAGAGAGCTGGATTTGCAGTGTTGAACTCTGGAATATCTAGTCAATCTAGAGATGTATTGCGTATCAGCCACAAGGGACGCTCCTGATTCTCAAGACTGTTTTGGAGCCCAAACGTACACTTTCGGTTCAAGACTGGGATTCGGTCTACCCGTGAGATTTAAGATAAAATCCACAAAGTCTAAAATAGACAGTCTATGGAGGAAGTTCCACTTTCAGGCATCATCACTCAGCAACTCACTTTGAGATGAAAACAGGCCACAATGGGTAGTTTCTTCATAGTGAGCTGTTTGGTAGATTCCTGGTAGCTGTGGCAACCACTACATTTGATTTTGGCACTGCTTCCTAGATGTTCTGGCCTTGTAAACCTGAAAAATGTATTTTAAAAAAGAATGGATAACCAGCGTAAGTAAAACACATTTCTATTTCACTTTAAATGTCCATTTAGTACCTTTTGGAGTCACTACTACACATTTAGAATACTAGCTTCGGCAGAGCTTTATTCACTTCAAGTCCTTTGCTATTACCCTCACTGCTTTTAAAAAGCATAAAAAGAAAACACAAATTACAGACAACTACACAAACTGTTATTAAAATGGGTTTTTTAGACATTTCCCACAATGCTAATGCTCTTAAAGCCAAGCTTACCTGAAAATATGATAAAAATATACACAAATCCAGATCTGATTCAGTTGCCAATCTACCACGAAATAGCTAATGTGAAGAAGAGGCCACCACAGACAAGACAAAACAGGATTTTAAGCTTCTACTAGTTGACTTGGCCAGTATTTTGCTTTTGCTTAAACACACACAGTTGGGGTAATTGTGAGGAAAAGCTAAATGCTGATCCTGCTTTCTTTTACACAGCCAAAATACAAGATACCTTTCCAAATCCTAGCCCTGTGAACGAAACGTCTGGAGTATGGAGATATTCCGGAAGAGGAGACAATGGATGATGCAAGTAAACTGGACTTTCAAAATCTCACTTTGAGCTTTCTGCAACCTATGCACCTAGTACAACAGTTAGAATTTTGTCTAGCCGTGAGCAGACACTATACCAGTTTTTTGAAATTGCAAGTGATCAGTAGTGATTAAATCAGAATCTTGATAATTCTAAATTAGTCATATTTTTGATTGAATAGCCCTTTTACCACAGGCTAGCTTCAGCCATGTCACATCTACCAGGTCTCCACCAAGATCCTCTATTTCTCTTGCTTATTTTTTGAGATTATAACTCTCAGGTAATGACTCTTTGATTTCAGAGGCCATCTGAATCTCTTAGTTGAGGTTCTTCCTATAGAGAAGCAAGAATTACCTTTTATTAACCTGAATTTTTCTCAGTTAGGTTTGTAGTCACTTCTCAAGTAACATCAAAGCTTTATTCATCTTCATCTGGAGTTTATCTTGGTTGAACTCTAAATGCACATTTTTACAATTGCCAATCTTACCTTCCCACGCTCAGAGATTAATTGGTTAAAAAAAGGCTTTATAAATCTTGGAACTGTTGGGGCAGTGCTTGGATCCAGGCCTCTCTTACTGAAACAGTAAATCTGAATTTGAGGCAGTACATAGGACCAACACTGAAGGTTCTTCCACACACCAGCTTTCTCCATACGTCAAGAGTATCATTCGGCAACAGGCCTTCTTCTACAACAATCTGAGAGATAAGACCACACAGAACTAATCCTCAAGTCTCTACAGAAAGCAGACGGAACCTCTAAAGGAATTATTACCTTTTAGCAACGGTGGCTGCTGGTTGGATGGGTTAGAGCTCAAGAGAGTTGGAATCCAAAAATATGTGGATGAAGCTACAAGGTCTTCATACTTGCTTCATTTCTCTTTTAATCTTGGAACCAGAATAGCATATGCCTAAAGCTAAAGCACCTTCTCCAGATTAGCCATCATTTACTTCTGACCTGAAGAAACTGCCTCCTAAAATCTCTGTGTGGCCAAGGTTAACTTGGAACAAGAGAATAAGATTACCCATGTAACCTCTTCTGAAATTTCCTGCTTGATAAATACAGCAAGATTGCTTAGAAAGCAATTGTTGACCATGTATTAGTAACTTTAGTGTTAAGGTAACAATTAAACCCTGTGGAGCTGTTCAGCCTATTATATGGAGAAGGAAGGAAGGAAGGAAGGAAGGAAGGAAGGAAGGAAGGAAGGAAGGAAGGAAGGAAGGAAGGAAGGAAGGAAGGAAGGAAGGAGGCATAGTTCTATTGCCCTTGTTCGCTCAAGGCTCCAGTATTTCCACGTTCAGGGAGAAGATTTGAAAGTGAGCCCTAGAATTTCTCTAGGACGACTAACAAAACGTCTACTAGTGGACACAGTTATGGGATTATATGGGAGCTACGTAAGTTTGGTCCAGTGCTGCTGCTCCTAGGTTCTTAACTATTCTGATGGTGACAGCTTAAGGGATCTGGTTAGCAGGGTTCTGAAGGTGCCTGTGAGATCCCAAGAAAATGGTACCATCTTAGGGGATGGAACCAATCTGTAAGTATCCCAAATAATTTAGTCTCAAAGTCCTAATTACAGTATGGAGATTCAGTGAGTAAACAAATATACCACCATGATGCAGAGTATCTCCTTTTAACTGACCTCAAAGCAGTTACAGCAGAGAACTTTTCAGTAAACAGTTAAGAGCTGTGGAAAGACAGCATACCTTTCAATTTTGCAACATTCAACTGGGACTATGAATGATTACATAATGTCAGAGGAAAGTCCAGATAGGGACATGAAAACATCTCCCAATCCCATTCTTGCAAAGAAACTGCAGAACCAAATGGGCTGAGATCCCTAGGCTGCAGACATGCAGAATGTGTTATGGATTGTAAACTCACTGAGACCCCTCTAGCCGGGCTGGCCTGTTATCCATTTGGAGACAAGAAAGTCTGTGCAGTCCTCTTCATATAGATTTCTGTATGCTGCTGAACAAATTCTCCGGCAAGGATTTTTTTCAATCTTCCTGAAGGAGGAGAGGTAGTTGGGTGATTATTCTATAACCTCTCAGATCTTTTGTGAAGTGACAGTTGCACCAGGTGGAATGGAAAAATAGTCTGCTTACTATATTCTGAGAGAAGAATGAAACCTGTTGGACATTGCTTATCTGTTGATCTTGCTTCAGTTCATATTTAGACACATTTCACACTATATTTTAGCAGAACTTTTTGTTAGACTAGTAGAACGTCTTCTTCATAAGGCCAACTGGCAGTGTCCAAAAGTCGGTGAAGCAATGGTCTATCCTTTTTGCTGGCTGCTTTGCTTGGCAAAATCTCTTTTATATTAGATTTCCCTTCCTTACCTCTAAGAGACTCCAATCCTGTTCACTGAGCAAGAGAGCGATAGGTAAGATGTAATCTATCCAGAATTAAGGAAAACAAAGGACCGATTCCTGTATGAACATGTACTTTTGATCCATAGATATACTGCATATGTATTTCACAGTTCAATAATGTATTATTTAAAATATATGGAAGATGACAGATCAAGCTCTAAGGCATGTTTATCTTGAGGTTCCCTTGTTTTGCATCAAATGAAGCAATATTGTCTGCAGTGAACATGTAAAATAATCAATGATAAACAGTGCTGAAATCTATCATGGGAAAAGCTAACTGATGGGGCCATCTGTCTTTGTCTACCAGCTTCTATCAAGTTTATGCTACATGCTTAATTTGTCCTGGCCTCTTTTTCTACAAGGGAACTGAGTTGCTTGCACAATGATTCAGCAGAAATAATTGCAGACGAGGTGCTGCTTTGCTCCTTGGCCATACGCCTGCCAACTGCTCATCTGCAGACAAGAGGAGGGAAGGTAAGATTGCTCCTTTCTAAAGGCTGTCTGCCAGTCTGTACCTTCGCAAGCAGTCTGTGAGGGTGGTGGTTCCTGACACATGGCTCTCCCCGTTCACCACACTGCCATCGCTGCCTGGACTTAGAGGCCAAAATGGGGTGGAGGAACCTGGCAAGTCCAGACTGATGTCCCAGAAGGGGTCTATCGTTGTGGAAACACCCCTAAGGAGAAAAAAGGTTCAGCCAGAGGATTATAAAGCAAACAATCTGACAGAAACAACAGTTTCACCTGCTAAAACTGAGGGGACAGGGAGAATAAATATTGGGGGGATATTCCTGCAAATTAACAGGCCATGAAAACAGTGCAGTATTACTTTACAAAACATTCACAAGGGTAAACACTGAGAGGAAAAACATTCTTCTGGCAATCCTTCTATTTCAAAGATGAATTGCAAAAGTGGGAGAAAAGTTGGCACTTCACCTCTAGGGGGTGCTCACATAACAGAAAGATTTCAATCAAAGAAAATTTCAAATGTCTTTAATGGGGACTTAAGAACATATAACAAGAGCAGAACGTTAGGGAATGTTAGGCTGACAAAATATCAGCCATCAGATATAAACCAGCAATGGGAATAATGAGCAGTCCGTGTAATTTAACAGTGCAAAGTTATTTTAAGTTCTGACAACTCAGGTCTTCATTTAAAAACACACTGGCTGCCCACTCACTTTAAAATCAAGCAAAAGCTGATTTTAAATTCCTGACAATATTTATTTATATATGGTTGAAAAAGGTTGCTACCACATCTTCAACAGAAAAAAGGGTGCCTTAATCCAAGCAGATTTTAAGAGCAGTTAGTTAGTTTATTAGAAAGGTGTTGTGTCATTTTTTTACTGCTGTTCATCTTGGACAGCACAACCATCACGATCCAATTAACTCTTCAGTATTTAATTCTGCCTTTATGACAGGTCCTCACTGAAGCGTTCTGCCCGAGATCTCTCTCTATATACCAGAAACGTATGACCATTCTGGTATCAAGGGACCGCCTGTTTTTAAAAGAGGAACTCATCATACTTACTGGCAGACCTGACAAGTGACATCAGACTGTAATCCACCTGTGAAGATTTGGTCTATGATGCAGTTACAGTGGTTGGGGTTGTTGGCTTTCTTTCCATTATCGTCACCTGAAGGAAGAAAAGGGAATGAGCACTTTGTTCCCAAGCCCTCTGAATATTCACATGTAGCTGTGCAGAGAGCCCTACTCTCTCTATATACTAGGCATCTCCCTAAAGCTTAGTTTTTCTGGTATGTGTACAAAAAAAAAATGATGCCACAGCTATAAGGAAGAACATACAGACAATAATCAGGAACAACAGGTTTGAAAAAGGTTACTTCTGTTTTATTGCTTCAAGCTGCGCTACCGAACCAAGAAAGAAGAGACTTGATCCAAAATGTAGTTTGACAGACTTCCCGTCATAGGGACAGTAATATGTCATTGTTAAGCGGGAAACTGGCTGGTTTTGCTCTGCCCCAAGGACTGCTTCCAGAAGAGGTAGCACTGCTGAGGTAGTTAGTGACAATGACTGTTTAACCACCCTTCAAGGGGCCCATGAATAACATGTGTAAGGATAAGCCAGCCTTTCCAGGGAAAAATGAGTTCCCGCCCTTAAGAAAACTGCACATATAATTATTCGCACCCTAAGCAAAATCACTACAAGGCAAGTAAAGTAGAAAAGGAAGCATTAGCAAATGTTCAGCATTTAGTAATTCTAACGCATAACGTGGCTATCCCAATGTGACTGAACAGAAAAAACTGATCCAACAGCAAGACTAAATTTATATTTTTTTAAAAAGTTTATTCTACACCTGACGGGGAGCTTTCTTAGCTGTGACTAGGAGGACACTCTAGCACTAACAAGTCCCTAAGTGATGAATGGAAACAGCCAAAAATCTTGCCAATGTCAAGATGGCACGAATCTGACTTGGTGTTTTGTCGTTTTGAGACAAAATGTGGCACTACGCTAGCAAACCCATTATGAAGCACCTGTCTAACAACTTTCCAGCCAAGTAAAAGGTATGCTATTAAATCACTATTGACAAAAAAATAAAAAAGAAGAAAACAGGCTTTCCTGTCTCTTTTATGAAGCCACAAAAAGTTGCACTGCTGTGTCAGTTTTGGAGCAAGATATACACCAAAAGAAAACAAAGAATCTCCCCCCTCCAGCCCCCCCCCCCAAGATTTAATCCTTGCATGTAAAAAGCCTTTCTTTCTTTTCAGTCTTTTGTCATCTGCTCACGAAATCTGGCAAATGGCCTCTTCACATTATAACTGGGCTCCAGGTAAGATCCCTGCTGGATACTCTTAATAGACCATCATTTGTACCCACAGGAGAATAAGACTGCTCCCTTTTCAATTACCCAAGTCAATTAGGCTCAATGAGTAGGGGGGTCTCTAAAGACTATTCTGTAAGCTTGTTCACAGCAACACAGAGAGGTATTACAAACTCACTGGGCTTCCTGTGACATCTGGCAAAGTGAAATTACCACCTTCTTGCACCTGTCAATACGTAACACAGCAGCAAGAGCCAAAAAAAAAAAAGTGCATAATTGAGCTGAAAGGGGATTCCCAGTGACTGAGCAGTTGCAGGTGTGGGCATAAGCCCTGCTTCTGGTAGGTGACAAAGCTGCTGTTGTCACTAAGGGAAAATGCTGCTTTATGTGGGCTGATGTGGTATTAAGTTCAAATGTCAAGGTTCAGTCAACTGTCCGGGGCTCATCCGTTTTAAGTGCTTTATGTGGCCACAAGGTCTGGCCAGGTGGAACCAACCGAAAAAAAATAATGTTTACTTGAAAATGTATATTTATTTGCAACTATCCCTTCATTAGTAAATCTGTTATAGCGAAGCTTGGAACTGCTGGAACAAAAAGAGATCCCAGGTCATGCCTGGAACTTTAGAAAGATCAGTGAAGGTAGCAGCACTGGCATTTCTCAGACATCAACCAATTTAAATAGCCAACAGTTACAAATCATTTGAAATGGCAATTTTAAAAGAATTAAAAAAGAAACTAAACTTGGTATTGATGTACATAGCATATCATATTCACAACAGCATAATCATTCAGAATAATATCATTTAAACCATCGAATCCCTCTTCCCTGCATAGTAGGCTACGCAGCCTCTGACTATATTCAATGAAGGGAGCACTGATCAGCTCCTTTAGAAATTAATTCCACTGTCAAACTGCTGAGAGTGGCTTTTGCTTAATTGACTGGGATTGCCAAGATAAAATGCAATCATATGCCAGATTTCCTTGCTAATTCATTAATTATCTCAGTGTTAACTTCTTCCTCTTAATGTAACCATTTCCAGAGCAGTAGGAAATAATATTTCCTCCCATAGAATGATATGGACTCCTAGTCCATTATGCCATGGTAAACCTGTTCACATTCAGGGGATTAAAAGACATTTATTTCAATCAACTGCCTATATTATTTTCAGGGGTGCAGGGAGTTACAAAACAAAAGTCATATTTAGACCTACTCCTCCTTTTTCATGCTGGAACCTACAAAATCTAACTGAATTCAAAATCCGCGGATTTTTAAGCTACAACCGACAATAGTAAAGAAGCTAGTATGAAAACGAATAAGAAATAAGAAACTGTTGCCTCAAGCCAATTTATGAAAGAGCAAAGGAGAAACCTACTTCTGATATCTTACAGCTAAGTATAACCTGCAGAGATGTGCTGGGGAGCATAACCACAGGAAAGAAACTTACCTTTGCAGTGTCGATGTAGCACATCCAATGCAGCAATGAGGAACTCATGCGCATCCTGTTGCTCGTACCCTGCTAAATGCCGTGCGTGTGTCCATACCAGGTGCAATAACCTATATGGAATGTGAGGAGATCGGTGCCCAGAGTAGAACTGCTCCCAGAATGAAGGGGGTGGGTTGGAGGGAGGAGGACAGGAAAGAAAACGAAAGGTTCAGGTATTTTCCTTTCCCCAAAGCAACAAATATATAAAAACTCTTCATAGAAAGACTAGGGTTATTCCCTAGATATTTATAAAGACGTATACGCAGGCTGGGAAAGACAAAGTACTTTGGAAGGCAATTGTCTAAGGCATGTCAGTCCAGGACAACAGCTGAAAATGGAAATCCTAAATGAAGTTCCCATTCATAAAGAGGACAGGAGTGGGAACTTCATTTAGGATTTCCTTTTTCAGCCACATTAAAAGAAAACGAAATACTATCGGGCATCATGTATGTCCTAGTCATATACCATTAGGTGTTACTTGGAGGAAGGAAGGAGGGTGTACATAACAAAATAACACTGCCAACGTTTCTACAAGCACTGCAAGAGAGAAAGATCAAGATAATGCAACCAATGTTTAAAAGGCCATTTTCAGAGCCAAGGGCACATTCATTGTCACATCAAGTTATGCCCTCAGATTAGCTGGACTTAAAACCTCTCAGGATTTATTTTGCAAAATCAGTTCAACAAGCTAGCAGATGATGGTATTTTTTTACAAATAACTCTGGTACATTATTAGACCCCCAACCGAAACTCTTTCCTATGCATTTAACAGAATGAAGGAGAAAGGATGAGAATGAGATATTATTTCTCCACTGAAGGAAGGAAGGAAATTTCTCTTATGTTGTTGCGAAGTCCCAGCTTGTCTCCGATTCTTAAAAAGATTAGCCAGACTCAGGGGTCAGAAGTTCTGCCTGGCCTGTTCGTACAGAATAAAATGAACAAAACTGTGCAACGGACAGAGCTCTATTTCACTAGGACACGCACGGAGTGAATCCGAAGCTGGTCCTTGACGCCTCATTCCTAAGAAGGAAACACAAGGATCTTTTTTCCTGAGGAGCAAGCCGTTCTATCCCCCTGGAAAATGACAGCTGGCTTTCTCCAGGACGTTCCTTATACCCATGCCATAGATACAAGCGCATGTGATGTTACTAGCTAAAAATGTGCACTGATGTACGGAGCAGTGGTCTCACAGATGACATCTAGACAGTATTATCTATACCGCTGCATAGGAGACACAGCGTGTGCACTTTCCGGATCATTTTTAAACGTTCTGTGCTGAAGGAAGCTCAGTTCTTTAATGAGGTCACTGAGGACAACAAATTCCTGTGGCTTGGTAAGTTAAATCCAAACTGCTTTATATCTGCATCAGGCCAATATCTTAACCAGTCATCTTAGAATGTAGGGTGGGGAGCATCCTTCCTAAGTTACAGACCTCATATGTATCTGGGAGGAAAAAGCTTTTCCTTGCTGAGCTAGAGTTTTCTTGGCTTGAAACCACACTACAGCAATGCAACAGTGCACAAGTGCCTTTTATATTCAAAAGGATCAATAAGCAATTCTGGGATGCCAACAGCAATGACACAAAGAGACCAGCGCCTGGGCATAACTGAAATCTGCTGATGCAGCAGTTGTGACAATATAATTCAGAGAACGGCAGCAATAAAACTTTTCCATTCTAACAATTAGTTCTGGAATTATCCAATTACTCTGCCCAGTTACTCTTTCCATAATTACTTCACTGCACCCCCTGATAAGTATTTCTCAGAGTTTCATTAAGATGAATAAAAATCTTAAGGAACCTCTCAAACTAGTTGCTGTTACAGGTAGTCCTCACTTAACAACCATTCATTTAGTGATGCTTCAGACTTACGACAGTGCTGATAAAACTGATTTACAACTGGTTCTCACACTTACGACCACTGCAGTGTCCCCACAGTCACATGATCATGATTTGAGTGCTTGGCACTGGTTCGCATTTATGGCTGTTGCAGCATCCCATGGTCATGTGATCACCATTTTTACCTTCCTGGCTGGCTTCTGACAAGCAAAATCAATGGGGAACTGCATGATTTGCTTAACGACTACATAGTTCGCTTAATGCCCGTGGTGATTTGCTTAACAGCTGCCCCACAAAAGGTCAGATTTGCTTAAAGTCAGGTTAGATTTGCTTAATGATGCTTTGCTTAGCAACCGAAACTCCAGTCTCAATTGTGGTCATTAAGCAAGGACTACCTGTATCCTGAACAGGAGGCTTTTAACCAACAGACCTGGCAGGGACCAAGTGTAAGTTATGCTGTCTGGGCAGCCCTAACATTTTAGCATTTCAGCTGATCCACTGCTCATTCAAAGGACTTTAGAACAGGTCTGCACGTACATTAGGCAAATGTTTCTCAACCTTGGCAACTTTAAGCTGTGTGGACTTCAACTCCCAGAATTCTTGCCAATGTTGAGAAACACTGCATTAAGCTATGAAATGCTCTGGATTCAATTCATAAGAGGTGCTTCTGAATGCGTGGGAGCGTGAAGACAGCGCCTGTCCGCAACTCATTAAAGCAGCCATGTCTTTTTCCAGGATTGGTTCAGCTGCTGCAGAAAGGTGCTCCTGGGTGTTCTGAAGTAACTCTTTTGAATTTAACCTAAAGCACTGCACAGCTAATTGACATACCATCAGCAGGCTTGCAAAGAGTAAGTATCACTTTAGTCTTTTTTGTGTGGTAAGGCAGTGCCCTACTTGAAAGCACAGAGAGACGGGAAAGGCCAAGAGAGTGAGAAAGGGTCCAAATGTTAATTAAAATCCATGGTGGTGACTGCGTACAGTTTTTTTAAAAAGTAGACATGGATTAAGATATGGGAAAAGGAAAGGGCCATGCTCCTGCAGCGTATCTGAAAGGGAATTCACTCCTTAGCCACAGTTAGAAAGAGCCTGAGAGTTTTAGCAGAAGCTATCATTAAGCTCAATTTATTCCTTAAGAATGGAATCACGAACAGTTGGACTCATATTTATTCATCCACAATTTCATCTGGTACTGTAGCAGATACTCTGTGATTTATGATCAAACTAGCTGACCAATTAGAATTTATAATGGAAGATATTGAAGTGGTAGATGGTGTCTACCTTTTAGGATCAACCATCACCAATAAAGTCAAGAAATACACCACAGACTGGCACTTGGTACAGCAGCCATTAAGGTCTTGGAAAAGATGTTCAGATGCTGTGATGCGCCTATACCTACAAAGATCAGAATCGTGCAAGCCAGGGTATTCCCTGTGGCACTCTATGGATGCTAAGTTGGACTTTGAAGAAGCAGGAGAGGAAGAGTATTGGCGCCTTTGAACTTTGCTATCGGAGAAAACTCCTGAGAAGACCGTGGACAGCTGTAGTGGAATTTGGCGGCGGCACTGATTCCCAGGAAGGAGGGGGCACGTTCCAGCCAGGTAAGAGGATTCACAGTCCAGAGTCTGTTGCTGGGAAAGTTAAGAGGTTCAAGGTTGGTCCGCCCTAGAGTCTCACAGATTATTTACCCTTAGATTACTTAGAGCAGCTTTAGTCTGGCAAGATTCTGTCTGTACAGTGAAAGCAATAAAGAACTGGAGTTTGGAATATATTGACTTGACACTGTTCTTGTGCCAGCCCTGACAACAGCCAAGAAAACAAACGAATGGATCATTGAAGGAATCAACCCAGAGTTCTCACTCAAGGCACAAATGATAGGCTCAAATTATCCTACTTTGAACACACCCAGCTCTTTGGAGAAGGTTCTGATGGTGGGGAAGGTGGAAGGAAAGAGAAGAAGAGGACAAGCAGCAGCAAGGTGGAGGGACTCAGTTACAGTGGCAATGGGTGCAACAGTGTAAGACCTGAAAGACTAGGTTAGGGAAGGATCATCGTGAAAAAGGAAGGATCATCACGAGAAAACCCATCTGTGTGGTTGCTAAGAGTCAACACTGACTTGAGGGCAAATAATCAATCCCAGTCAGCTGACCAAACTGAAAACATGTTTTCAACCAAGTCTGCTAACCTGAACTTGCATACATTATTGCTTTGTCTTTAAATTGACAGAGCAAATTATGGCTATTGTTCTATCTTCAAAGCCTGTGCACCTTGCAAATGGGAGCGTTATGGAAGATGAAATGAAGGAGACCTAAAATATAAGTAGAGCAATCTCAGGTTGCCTCTCACATGCTGCAAAGATTAAAGCTGAACCTTCTCAACGACGGCAAAAGGGCGACTTACCTCCTGAAAGAGCGTAGACATTTCACAGACCAGACACGAGCTGGGGCTTTGCATTTCACATTTGTGTCTGTCAGAGAGGAAGAAATCTCGCAGTAGTGGAGTGTGAGTAAGTGCTTGGACAATACAGTTCATAAAACACGTGTTCCCAAGATTAATTAGCCCCCGTAGACCTGTTTAAAAAGGAAACAAAGAGGTCAAGTGAACTATTATTCAGGTAACAGAACTGTAACTCGCCTCAGCTCAAATTTTCAATCACTATGTACCGCAAAACAGTGCCAAATCCTGATTGTGACTATTGCCCTTTTCCTTCCATTATGTTCATTTTCTCCTACTTTAAGGAGACTTTTAAATGCTTTTGTAACCAGATAGCTGAGATACATCAAGCAGCACAACTAGGTACTATGATTTTGGGCAGGTGTCTCATGTGTTACAAGTATTTGCTTCATTGCTGAGCAAAGTACCTGCTGCTCACAGTAGCATGCTTAAAACTAGAGCTTCTCAAACCTTCGTCAGTATGAGGTAACATCAGGGAAGGCTTGGACCCTCTAAAAATGTTGCAGAACGCTAACCTTGCAGTCCATATTTGCATACTAGCCAGAAGATCAAAGCATGCGCCAAGGACCTCAATTTTTGGTTTCTAGACACTGTTCAATCGCAATAACCACATCTTGGTAGGAAATGGTACGAGTTATAATCCATCATCTAGATTTTAGGGGTTTTTTCCCCCACTGTTAAGTAATATAGAAAAGAAGCAAAACTCTAAGAAAGCATAGCATCAACAAAACTGGAAAGAGCTTTCAGCATATTCATTTTCATAAATATTTACATCCAAGACCTCTATCAGCAATACCAATGTTGGCTGGGAATTCTGGGAATTGGAACCCCACATATCTAGAGAGCATCCATGTTGGTGAAGGGTGGTCTGAGTGGAGGAACAAAATATAAATTCACATGTTTGCTCTGGAAATGAAGGTAGAGACTTCAACTGAAACCACGAAGATAATAAAATATTTGAACTTTATTACAGCTGAAATTTTCTCCTTAAACAATATGAAACAGGAAATACTAATTAGAATATTAATGGATGCAGATGATCAGCCAGGAGGTTCACAAATTCTTACCTCTCCAAAGCAATACAACTAAAATTCTGAGATGGTTCAAAATATTAAATGGCCTTGTATATGCAGAAATATTTTTGAAAAGCCTTTCATCTTCCTTTGCCAGGCAGGTATGTGTTTCTGTTGCTAGGATACCGCAGACTAAGAACAGTGAATCACTGTACTGGACAACCTATTAAGTATTGATAAATACTTAAGCCTTCCCCAAATCACTGTCATTAACACAATACTATTGTCCTACCCAGCCCAACAAACCACTTCTTATTTTCAACAAGAATTTGCTTTGCTTTACTTTTACAGTCACCTTTTAGCTAAGCATTTAATTCTTATTACAATCTGTGGGCATAAATGTTGAAAACTGCAAACACCTTTTAACTCATGTGTGGCATATATCCTATTTAGGAAAGTGTGCCGCACTAGACATAGTATGTTGTGGATTTGCAGACTAATTGTACAGAGGCACAAACAACCATACGTTATATCCAAGAAGGCAACTCTATTTCTTTGTTAACCAGCCCAAACTCCAAAACAAGAAGCAATTCAAAATACATTATGCAAAACAAGACACATCTGCATCACTTAAATACACTGTGTTTACTGGCTGCAACTTTGGAAAATAGATTGAGTAAAGGAACAAGGACAAGGCTTATTTATTTCTTTTTATTTATTTAACAGTATTTATAATTTGCCCCAATCCCAAAGGACTCTGGGCAATATATAACAACAAATTCATACCAAGAAGAAGAAAAAAAAGATAAAATCCAACATCACAATAAAAACCCCATCAGGAACAAAAGAACAAAACCCAGAAGAGGTGCCCACAACCTGGGGTCTGGAACATGAACGAAGTGGACGCTGTATGTACTTCTGGGGGGGAGCATTCCTCAGAAAGGGGGACTATCACAGAGTAGGTCTGTCGTGTCACCCACACACCCACCTTGTAAAGAGGGGGGACTTTCTCTAGGACTTCTTAGATGACCAGACCAGGTGAGCAGATTTGGCTCCAACCAGCTGTCGCTCATTTAACAAATAATAGCTAAAACAAACTGTGGCTTAGAACAACGTGTGCATTTATGCATTATAATCTTCACAGGTACTTTATATGCTTTTTTTTTTTTCCTGTGAGGGTTCTTGCTTAAAAGCAAGGAAAGTTTAGTTTTAAACAATGACAAAACTAGCTTCCATTTGTCACCAACAGGATTTCCCTAGCTTTTCTGAGAAATTATTTTAGGTGATTACACACCATTAACCAGCATCACAGTAGAACAGCATGTACTAAACGAATGCACATTTCTATTTTTGAAACAAGCAAATTATAAAAGATACAAGTTGATTGATTGATTGTTATTTTCCATATTAATTGCCACGTCTGCTTTAATAATGATTCGGCTTTTCAGTATTACTGTAATAAATGGGTTTTTATAAAGTACCCCATTCTAATGAAAATTTATTATATCCCATCTTATATATCTGTGCAATGGTCTTGTGATGGAGCTTGCTATTACTGTCTGCAATATACATGTCCCCAAACAAGCCACCCATTTTAGCTACCGTTTCAAGGCAGGATCCAGCAATGTCATCTGGAAATACACTGCTACAGACATGATGTGATAGTTTGTACACAGTCACAAGCTTGCCTGCTTATAAAGGTCCTTCTAATATTAAATTGGGGAAATTCAAAAGTTGGAAGATTCCTGGGGTCATATGGTAGCCTGACAGCTGATCACATCATGACCTGCAATATGCAAAAACAGCAATGAAATTAGACAAAACATACCTTGGTAAGTTATGGTTAAAGCAAGATCTAGAATTTGAAGTCCTGTACTTACTTGGGAAGGAGTTCAAAGGCTAGGACAGCAATAACCAGACAGCTTGCTTGGCGCCACCATCTGAGGACATGTCATACACTCAATTCTGTCAAACATGGAACCGTGGAACGCCTGTCAACTTAAAATGACTACTGCTCCTACCTTGCACAAGAAACGTATGGTCAGTCCTGGCCATCAGGAGTGGATTGGTGCAAAATATCCTTTCACAGAACTCCCGAAACAGAAGGAAGCAAGGAAAAACTTAGGGATTCCAAAAACATGAAAAAAGGTGTGTTGGTGGTAGCAGCCTCTTTACTTTGCTCTTTAATAATTAACTTAAACATATTGTCCCACTAATCATGGCAAACAACCCCTGTTCCGCCCTTGTATCACAATGTTTACTGTAGACAGACTACAGGAAAAGAAACAAATAGGGTCACCACCAATGAGACTGTCATAACTGCAACTCAGGCATAACTAGTAGGGTTTCATTATCACCAATTTCAGTTACAAATATCTCTAGTGATGGGAGACGGTGGAAAAAAACAAACAAAGACAATTGGATTAAGACAAGGTTTAATATGAAGGTTAACAGCAGACCCATGTTAAATGATTTCTGATATAAGAAATAGAGGAAAGGAGGCAAGGGCAATTGCATTTTTACCCTTGCTTCTTGCCTGGTCTCAGTGAATACATAAAAAACTAAAAATAGTAAGTAAAATACACATTATAAATCAAATGTAAGAGGGCTGAATGAAAAATAATCCATCCAGTGTTGTAAATTGTCAACAGATGGCAGTACCGACATCCCCAAAGCTCTGATGTTCTTTAGCATCTGTTCCTTCACTTCAGTTGGTGGGAATTAAATTACATGCCCTGCCTGAATTTTTGACTGACAAAGAAGTCCCTCCAATTGAAATTCACCATTGAATGCAGGTTGTTTATGAATGCAGGTTGTTTATGATGATAACAGCACTGATGTGAATACTGTGCATCCCTGGACCAAAAAATATATGATGATGAACCAGGTAGAGCTGATTTGTGTGATCAAGGACAAAGTGGACCATCTGTGACAGTTTCACATGAGAAAGGTTGATGAACTGATTAATAACGACTAGTGGATCACTCGAAGGAAAATTGCTGTCAAATGTGGCATTTCACAGGAACACATGGGTTACATTACTGATGTTCTTCAATACTGGAAGGTCTATGGAAGAGGGGTTCCTTGCATGCTAATGGCAGAGATGAAAACGTCAATAGTTGAAATTTGCCAGCAATTATTGTCATGCTATGGGAATGAAGGTGAGGAATTTCTTCAGAGCAAGTGACAGCCAACTAAACATAGGCTCATTGTTATAAGCCAGAATTGAAGCATCAGTCCATGGAGCATCATCACAAAGCTTCACCTGCAAAAAAAACGTAAAACCCAGGCTTCGGTAGGAAAACTCATGGTTACAGTTTTTTAGGATGCAGATGATGTTATTCACATGGATTTCCTTGAACCTGGCACCACTATCAACTCAGAGCACTACACTGTAACACTCAAAACTTTGAAACAATGATTAAACAGACTTTGGAAGCACAAGGAGGAAATTTTGCTGCAACATGACAACATTAGGTCTCGTATCTCATGAGCCACCCAAGAAGCAATTGTGAAGTTGGATCTCATAATCTTACTCCATCTGTCATATAGGCCAGACTTGGCACTATGCAACTTCCACCTTTTCCCCAAAGTGAAGGAATACTTTTGTAAGCATCTATTTGATTCAAATGAAAAGGTGAAAAGGGCAGTAAGGACGTGATTGAAGAGCCAGAGTGTGGAGTTCTTTTGTGATGGTTTTAAGAAGCTTGTCCATCGCTGGCAGAAATGTGTAGTGAATGGTCCTAGAGAAGTACATACTGGTAATGAAATTGCTCATTTCAGTCATTATTTTCCTGTTTCATTTATTCAACTATCCATATTTAAACTACAGTTATGCGGGTGGGGGCATTACTTTTCATTCAACACACTTATGTTCCAAATTCAAACGCCTCCTTGGGGTGTCCCCAGGGTTTGCTGGCATCAGTGGGTTTTGGCAAATTTCCATTAGCTGCTTGGCATATAACGTGTGTTTGTTTAATCAACTTATACACCAGTCCTTCCAAAAATTCCTGCAGTCTTTCTTTACCACACTGTACTTCCCGTGTAAAGCAGAAAATTGTAAGGTGCTCAGAAGGTAAACAAGCCAGTTCCTCCTCTCCCCCCATTCCCCACTTCCCTGGAAGCTAGATTTGTCCCAAAATTGATGGCCTCACAGGAGCAGCTTAAGATGGAGCTTTTCTGGAGGACTGTTAAAAGTTTATAACTTAATTACTGGGTTACTGAAATTATGTCATCATATAAACTTTCTTTGGATATTCAGCTCTGGTTTTAATTTGAATGTGGCTTATTTTCTATTAGTATTAATGTGCCGTGCCACGGATCGTTCACGTGTATTTCTTGGTGTAGTGCCAAAAGCATTATTATTGTGGCACTACAGGAATTAATTATAAATGCAAAACTGGTGAGTTACTTGGTTCTATCTTTTGCTTACTGACAGAATCTTATGAATTCCAATTCTGCATTTCTATAAAGGATAGTCAAAAATTCTGACTCTGGGATATGGGAAGACACTCCGTAACAAATCAGGTAGATATTTGTGTTACCTCAGGGCCGCTACCGATTGCTTTTTCTGTCACAGAACTTCACCGAGATGTGTTCCCAAGCTACCCGGGTTTCACAGAGGATCTGTTGCTTGCTAAGCAAGTACTGTATGCACTGAACTAGGAGTCCTTCTCTGAACTAGGCAAAACAATCAGTCCAGAGATTTCAAAGGCTCAAGCTATTCTCTCTAGAGAGCCTATGAAGTATTTAGTATCATACTAAAAGGTGTAATTACAGCCTGTCTACTTTATTTAATAACATCTTTCTGATCCACTTCTGCAAGCGTGCCTAGGCCCATGCAATTTTCCCCAGTCCACACAAGCTGATGTTAAGATATATAAGAAATGCACTATCTTCCAATATGGCTTGCACCCTGTTAAATACTCCATACTATCAGGAAGTTATTTTGTTTGTTAAATCCTCTGCGCTTTATGGATACCTCCCTTTGGAGCAAATGCAATATATTTATACAACAACGGGTGGTCCCAGTGGTCTCTTCTTCAGGCTAAACATCACCATTGCCATAAGCATTTCTTCACGACTTACTCTTTAAGCCCTAAATGCTATTTCCACACTGGGAAATTTCTAAACGGGAATCAGAAGGACTATCACGCAAAAGCTCTGTTGAAGATGGAACATAATTTGACTAGTAACAGGTCAGGGCCCCTAAACATGATGTATAATGAATGCAGACATAAAGGGGGTGTCCTAACAGCCAGGAACCATGCTGAGACAAGGAACAGGTCTCTAGTGTTTTATTGCTGCCACACCAGGAAAATCCTAACAAACTGAAGAAGCGTGGGAAAAACCCAGACATATAAACCCCAAAGGTTAAGACGGGCCCGATCTGTGCCTCTTTGAATGGCTGCCCAATTCCTCAGTGCTACGCATGCGCTTTACAGCCTGGATGGGAGCCCCCTGCTCGCCATCCTCACTCATGACAGGGGGACAGGTAACGGTGACTTGGAAGTGTCATTAACTTCCTGTATTCTAACTCATACCAAGCTTTCTACCAGAAATTTGGAAGCAGTTCAGTTCTGCAGCCCTCAACAGCACTGGAAATCAACACTGAAAGAGTTCTGCAGTAACCTCGCATCAAATTGCTTGCCTTGTTTAAAATCAACACCAAAGCATTTACTGTATATCAGCCTTTCAACCTCGCTGAACCCTTGAAATATTTTTCAGGCCTCAGGAAGGAACCCCTGCTCATTCAGGCTCAAATATAGGCCACAAGTTACAAAATTATTACATTCATTTAATGTGTAGGCCTGTATATATGCATTAACAGTGTTTTTAAACTAACGAATGAAACTTACCTCTTTAATGTGAAGTTGCCTGAATATGAAATAATTTTTTAAATAAATCAAGATCTCCCAGGGAATCCCTCGTGACCTCTTGTGGAACCCTGGCTGAGAAACCCTGCTGTATATACTCGCGAATAAGCCCATCCACGGATAAGCCAACCCTCAAAATTTTAACGCAAATACCATGAAAAATGCCCCACCCGCAGATAAGCTGATCCACATTTTTCCTGGTATTTTACTGAAAAATTTGAGGGTTGGGTTATTCGTGGATGGGCTTGTATGCAAGGATATACAGGTACTTTTAAAAAGTATTACCATATATACTTGCGGATAATCCCATCTGTGGATAAGCCAAACCCAATTTTGGGGGTGTATTTTGGCAACTAAAATTCTCAGCTGATCCGCGAATATATACGGTAAGTATCTTTACACTAGGATGAGCCTGCAAAAGTCACCTAGCAAGGAAACATGTACCTTAATGTAGTTAAGGCCAAACCAGATTAATGTAGTTAATTTCCAACCAGATTCAGGAAAAAAATTCATTTTGCAATACAGGAAGGAATCAGCCTCTTCACATACACTTGAAGAGCATCCGGAAGCTTCAGCTTGTCCAGAATGCAGCTGCGCGGGTTATTGTCAGCGCCCCTAGAAGGGCGCAAATAACACCTCTACTACACAAGCTGCACTGGGTGCCAGTTTGCTTCTGGGTCCAATTCAAGGTGTTGATTATCTCCTTTAAAGCCCTACATGGCATGGGACCGGGTTACCTGAGGGACCGTCTCATCCCCATGACATCAGCCCGTCCCACCCAGTCATGCAGAGAGGGCATGCTACAGACCCCGTCTATAAGAGAATTCCATCTGGCGGGGTCCAGGAAATGAGCCTTCTCTGCAGTGGCACCTGCCCTCTGGAACATCCTGCCACCGGAGGTCAGGCAAGCTCCATCCCCTTTGACCTACAGGAAGTCCCTGAAGACTTGGCATTGCTGCCGTGCCTGGGGGTGGGGAGGGGGGTAGTCAGTCTGGGGGATGGCTGGCACCTTAGAGTGCTTCCCTCATATTTATGATCTTTTACAGCCATCTGGATTTCTATTTTACTTTTTAATTTTATACTGTACTGTATTATATTCATGTTCTATTATGATTATTGTTTTGATGTTTTAATTGATTAACTTATTGTGAACTGCTCAGAGTCCCTCCTTGGGGGTAGATGGGCGGTAGTACAAATTTGAGACACAAATTTGAGACACAAATTTGAGACATAAAAAAATATTTCAATGAGTATTTCAGAAAAAAAGTGAATATCCTAAGTATCTCTGCCTCTAGGCAAGAATCAGAGCTACACGAACTCCCTAAATAGGATATAGAAACATATACTTAGAGGTAGTACATGACAAGAGCCAGGAAATCAGATACGCAAGTGATGATTAAGAACACTGCTGGGCTGAAAACAGTGATCACTGCAAATGGTACCACTAGGAACTAACAAAAGGTTCAAGGAATTCTCCAGTTCTCCAACACGTTTGCCACATTAATGCTTCCAATGGTAATATCAGAACCACAAGTTGCAAACTTAAAAGTTTAAGAAATAGATCCCCTACTATATCTATATCTTGGAATCTATTCTGAAGAAGTCCAATTGCCTTGATTAAAAATACTTTGGTAAAGCTGAAAACAAAGAGTGCTTGTAAGAAACAAGCCGTTCCATTCCTGCCACCTAAGAAAGGCGAGTGCCAGAGAAGGCAAAAGATACAGAGACCTAAAAAGAGAGACACTGCTGGAATTAGAAGATTTCCCATCAGTATTAGTTGGAATTTCACTTTCAGAGCTGGGAGTTCATGCAAATAGAAGACCTAACAGCGCAAGAGACAGATGCTCATAATTCAGACATTAAAGCAGAAGGGAAAGAGTTAAGCTGAAAACATCTTGCAGAGAATATTCCACAGAGCTGCTATGGTGTCAGGAGGCTTTAGAAATGTGATAAATAAACAAGCTTGTCAGGGAGATGTAGTTTCAATTTCATATTTTTAGGTGACGAAGTGGAATCAACCAAATATCCAGCTAAGAGTGAGAACATACATGAACCTCTGTCCCATTCAGGAAAACATTTTGCTTAGCCGAAAATCCTATTTGTTTAAGGTTTACTTCTTCAACTTGAAGAGTTTTAATATGAAATGTTCAAATCCCTTTTTAAAATGGCCAGTGTTAACCTCAGTGTCACCTAAACCCAGGGGACCCAGAGTATAGTAGTATTCAATGACTATTTAAAAATCTGGGTGTCCCCTAGGGAGAGTGTTGAAAATTAGAAGACTTCTGGATGGCAAAATAGGTATCTAGATGTATTTCATGTTGCACATATTTCTGTAACAGAATGAGGATTTTATAAAGAGGAGATTTTATATTAACCGGATTGGAGTTCTGAGGCCAGAATTAAATTTGTGCAGATGGTATCTTTAGCAAATGAGACTCACTCCCACTAAACTGACGAAATATAGTTCATACACAAATTCCTTTCCTCCATCATCCCAGTAACTCACCATATGTTGCTTATATATTCTTATCACTATTCACAACAGATTTCATGTTTCAAAAATGGGAAGAACAGACCAGCTGCCAATAGCTTTTACAAGCCAGCCCTAGATATTAAGTATTAATATGTATGAAAATATGCCAAACAGACACAGTGCAATTCCTACAGTTCTACAGTACTAAAACCAGGTCACCATCAATGTTTTTATATGCTGTATTTTCTCACCACAAAGAACACATTGGAAGAAATAACCAATTCTGCCAAGAAATGGAAGATCGTATACATTTTGCTGTGAACTATGGTTACAGAAGGCCCTCCTTTCAATTTCTGTTTATTCAAAGATCCAGGTAAGTTTACATTTCTTTAGCTGTAATTAAGAAATTTATCGTAATTTTCAGGGAAACTGATCATATGTCCTAATCTGAAAGGCACTTGGATACGCAACCTTGCCCTCCATGGCCATCAGCTTTTATTAGCTAATCTGTTAAGCTCCAAGCAGACCAAGTTCTATTCTCTTCCAGAAGACCAACTGACCTGTCATGCTGACTGTTTCCACCACTGAATATTGGTAACTTGGCTATACGTTTCCCTAAATAATAGTTCCTTTGGTATTAGGGTAGGAAAGAAACAGAAAATGTGTTTTGCTTCTCATTTGGAACAAAGCATCCACACCCAGAATATTTTATCAGGGTGTTTCAAGTAGGCTGTTGAAACAGAAAATCTGAAAGCCGCTAAAATGTTCTGTCGGAGCAAAACTAAAAACATTCTGAGCGTTCTGGCCATATAAAACAATGGGAACTTTATATGAGTCCTTTACTCCCTTGCTTTTTATTCAGGGCCACAGATGTAGATTGGGTGATAGTTCATGTTGATTTCTGCCAGCTAGCCAACTTGCAGATAGATTAGCGAAGGGCACAGATTTAGAAAATGAAAACAAAGAAAATTAAATCCCACTCAGTTTTGACAAGCTAACTTAATCTGAAACACTGGCCCCAACACATGGGGCAGTTCTCTCATTCTTTAACTAGCAATTAGTTAACAGCTATCAGCTTGAATATCCTAACACAGCTGGAAAAGCACACTCATACTTTCACTACCATGATAAGAGTTTCTTAAATGCTTTCAAACATTTACACAGGGATAGCTTGCCAGCTGCAAAAAAGGACTAATGCTGCTTAGCTGCATGGAAGAGCATTCAGTAACATTACAATAAAAAAACAAAGCAAATCACACACTCTTACTGTCAGCTTCTGTCACCAATGCCAGCATTTAAATAAATGCAACAGCAGCTCATCATACAAACCAGCAAACACACCAAAACAGACCTTTTGAGATTCTTAAATGTTCCTGGAGCTCACTACCAATAAAGCTGAAGAACAGGCATGGACTAAATATGTAATAGGGCTGAAAAGCAATTCAGATCTGAAAAGGAAAGGTGATTCAGAACGCATCTATCAGCAATTCCTTAAAATAAACTACATATTCTCCTGGGTTCACATGATAGCCTAGGAAAAGAAGAGGTGCCAATAGGTGCAACATACATACTGCCTACATGCACTCCAAGTCACCTGTCCCCCTCTGAATCTGCAAGCCGACCAAACCGTTAAGAGATGTCTTTCTCTCTCCTCTATACTCACACCACTATACTGTCCCCATGAAAACCACATGGATGTGTTCATCAGGTCACTAGGAATCAAACTCAACTTTAATTTTGCTCCTTTGCATTACGTTCATTCCTCAGTCTGTGATTACTTTCTACCTCATTTCATTCAGACTCATCTTGCTTCTGTTCCCTCTAAACTAGCTATCCAACATTTGGGTAGATGCCTACTGCTATAATATACATAATAATTATAGTATGTTTATTATTACCTGTATTAAAGAGTAAATCTTGAGACCATGCACTTCCACAGAACACTTCCATCATCACTATGCTTCATCGACCCGCCCCACCCGGTCATGCAGAGAGGGCATGTTACAGACCCCGTCTGCAAGAGAATTCCACCTGGCGGGGCCAGGAAGCGGGCCTTCTCTGCAGTAGCTCCCGCCCTCTGGAACATTCTTCCCTTGGAGGCAGGGCCGCAATTAGGGGGGCAAGTGGGGCATGTGCCCCAGGCGCCACGCTGGGGGGGCACCAAAATAGAAAACAGTATTTGTATACTGAATGTTTTATTAATTTCAATGTATAATAGAATAATAAAACTTGCTAACACCTCCCTCACCAACCCATGGGGGGGGCGTGGAATCCATGTTTGCCCTGGGTGACACAGACCCTAGTTGCGGGCCTGCCCGGAGGTGAGGCAGGCCCCCTCTCTCCTGGACTTTCGTAAAAAAACTGAAGAGCTGGTTCTGTCAGCGCGCCTGGGGTGGGGAGGGGAATGGTCATTCTTGGAGATGGCTAGCACCTTAGAATGGCCCCTTGTATATTCACGGTCTAAAGTAGAACCTTACTGCCATCCGGATTTTATTGCATTTTATATTTTTACATTCTATTTCTATTTCTATTTAATATATTATTTATAGTTTGTACTGAATTTTAAATTTTATTTTTATTGTAAACTGCCCAGAGTCCCTCCCTGGGGGGGGCCAAATGGGCGGTGATATAAATTTCATAAATAAATAAATATTACATGGGTAATTTCTTCTTAAGAATATATAGCTTGGCTACAGTCATCAAGAGTCAAGCTCAACTCATGGAGTCAAAAAAAAAAAAAAGGAAAAAAGATTTGCATTAACTGCGAGAAGTTAAGCAGCTACGTGCTACAAATTAGAGGAAACAATTTACAATTCAATTGTGAACAACTGAAGAAACAATTCAACAAATAACTCAAGAAACAATTTACCTGCTGTGACATCTATGGTACAGAAGTGACTGAAAGGCAATGGGACATTGCTTTGGACATTTTTTCTGGCCTAAAGAGGGCCTTCTAAATCTACTTTGAGAAGATTTAGAAAAGGACTGTGACAATCCTTCATTTTTCCATGTATGCCCCTGGCTTGTTGCTAAATTTTAATTGGAGCGTCATTTCTTTCCTACTGATGTGTTTTTAACTGGATTTATTTATTTATTTTATTTTCATGATGGATTTGCATTTTATCTTAAGCTTTCTTGCTATTAATTGGTTTCAACATTATTTGAACCAGAAAGACAAAATATGTTTAGTAAATACCATGAAGAACTGCATGATACAGCTTACATTCTTTTCCATCTTTCTTCTTTCCGTATCATGGCCATGTAATTCATCCAATGCAATGATTAAGATCTAAAAACTTGCGCTAACGGAGGTACCAAAAGATGCAACACTACACTAATTATCTGTGTGCAAATGCAGTAAGTTATATCATTGTTCCACTGCATCCTTAAGTTTATCTATAACTACACAAATACAGTATTCTTAATGGCATTAGTTCATAAACTTGAAGAAAGGCTTAATTTCATGAGCTGTGAAAAATGGGCAAGTGATTTTATTAGAACTATACATTAACACTTTTCATGATGTGCTAATAGGAAACCATCTTTGTGGTGATCTAGAGCCCAAGAAGGACTTAGTCATGCCTACACTGTATTTTCCACAATAGAGTTCCTCTGCTGAGTCAGCCATGGAAAGCAGCTGGAGGGGACTGCTTCATATGCTCTATGGCACAGAGTGGCAGGAAACTAACAGATCGCATACTTTAGTTTGCCATACCCATTTTAGCCCTAACCCTAGTTTCTTCTATGGCAGTCTTCAGTGAAGTGAAGATCTGTGGCTTGCAAACTGTCTTTTGCCAGGCCCCCCAATCTACCCCCCGCCCCAGATATGTTGGATTTCAATTCCTACAATCCAAGGCTTATGGAAGTTGTAATTTAATGCATCTGGAAAGGAGCACTTTGAAAACGACTAGATTACTGCATGTAGGGCCATCATAATGAGAAGTAGTTTGCAAAGAGTTGCTTTTTTACGAGCATTAGCAATAGGCTGGCATGTTTGCACACAGCTGTTGAATCTGAATATCTGACACTGACTCACCCAACTATTAAGGCAGCACTGAATACAGAAGTTTGGTAGCAGGGGCATAGAAGAGCCAGGGTGGAGTAGAGAAATGCACACAATTTACCCTCTAAATAAAACAGTTTTCTAAAGCTGATGCTCTTGGCAGGAAAGAAAACCAAGCCCATATGAATTGGTCAGAGCCAAACCACCTCAACCAGATCCTGAGATGTACAGTAATCCCTTATTTCAGATGCAAGATTTTCCTCCCACCCAAATTTAACTAGTGACTCATTAAAAGCATAATCAAAAGCTGGTGCAGCACAGTTAACTTTGTCTTCGATGCACAGATAATTGAAGACATGCACATAAGCTTCCATGAGTCACATATACATCACAGAGATGTTTCACTGGTTTAATGAAAATACCTGCCTCAAAGAGCTGGGTTTTAAACCATATGGAACTGCTAAGATTTTTCACCAATGATTTTGTTCGGCTGAACCTTCTAAACAGCAATTTCGGAATGCATGAGCAAGCATAACTATCCCTGCGACATCTAATAGGATTCAGTCAATTTACAGTTATGAACCAACCTATTAATTTATTTATTTATAAACAGCAATACTAAAAGCATTGACTAGGTCCCTAAGAAGAAAATATTGTAAGGCAATATGTCCAATCAGACATGTTCTTTTCTTCATTTTCCTCTTTTAATTATGAAAGCCGTCCAGAGTCATTTGGGAGTTGGGCAGCCTTCTAAATCTAATCTAATAATAATAATAATAATGGAACAGATTGCTGATTAAATTATACCCATTATAACACACAAAGAATATAATATTGTTGCCACCATTGTTAATCAGACCTTTCAACCAACAAATTCCGCAAACCTTAACATTTATAAATCATATTTACATAGCCATCCATCTCACAGAACATGACTCTTTCATTCAGTCTTTACCATTTTCAGCTCACACAAAATTCCTTGCAGGATATTTTTACCTTCATCAAATCTAATGCTTTGTTGGGCATAGAGGGCTTTGATATCTCATTTTACTAGATTTCAAATGGAATCAAGAAGTTTTTTAACCGGATGGCTCCAAGTGTTTAAGTTGGCAAAGAACACATCTGCAGTAGTTAAACTTATTCAAAAGATGGATAAATATTCTAGGGCTGGAATTTTACCTTATTTACACCATCCAAATTCAAACAATATACTCTTATATTCAATTTACAAAAGTATCAAACCTAAAGCTAGTAATCGTTGCCCTTCTGTAAGAAAAGAAAGCAAATTCCAAAAAATCAAATCGATTCACTCTTTTAAGTATTAAAATGGAGAACTGAAAAGTTCCACAGAAGTCACCGCATGTGTAAATAGCATTCTTTCAAATCAGTTAGAAGTGTTAAATAATAGAAGTCCTAAACAACAGAATTTGGTACGGTAAGTTTGTATCAGAAGCCCAAGCAGGTAAGCAACTGGTAGCCATAAACAAGTTTAGTGATCGACATAAATAAAAACACTGCGCCTCTTTTTATTTTACACAGTTCTAGCATCCATCAAATAGGGAATATTATGAATGCTTGAAAAGGCAGCACTCATTCAGAAGGCAACAAATTGTTATAACTTGGCATCCCTTCTATATGCTTTCTTAAGGAAGAGTTTATTACCCAGTTGTGATCTATCATTTAATCCCAGAGTTAGAAATCGGTAAGTAGCATCACTAAGGCACATGATCATCCCAGACGTATGAAAGCCATTAGGAACTTAAGGGAACTGCATCCAAATCACCAGATCAGATACAGCCTGTTACGAAGCAAATCTGGGAGCTTTCATTTGAGTAAAAGTTGATGTTGTCCACAGATTTCCATAAGCAACAAATCTCTTAGAACTCTGAAGCAGCTGTGTGATTCTCCTCTCACAGATGGCTGGGTACAATTGAGCCTCCTGGAGCAGCCAGCTTTCAGAAAAGCTTTCTGGCAGTTTCTGCACATGCCTTTTGGGGAGTGTGCAGAAGGGGATGGGAAGAAAGGGGGAAAAAAAATACATAGCAAAGGTTCACATTTTCTCATGACTACATGAATCAAGTACAAGAAGGAAAGGCCCCGGTATTAGAACTGAAAACACAATTACTAGTGAAAGTACAAACCACTTGCTAAACCAAGGTCATGATTTTGTATTTTTCAAATTAGAAAAAAAAAGACACTGAAAAAGAGGAGGGCTTTGATTTTTGTAACTCATGCATGCATATAAATAAATAAAGTGATTCTTTCATCAGTCTATTCTATTTGGGAAGGGGGCTATTCACAAAGGAGTTAAAATATGAATTGTACAACTGGGCTTACAAACAAATATTGTAAGAGGATGGGTTTCTGGCATCACTGTAAATAATTTAGATAAGGGCTTCACACTGCTTTCATACATTACAGTTACTTTGGGGAGAATCTATTCACAGAGAAATAATTTTAAAAAATAGTTTTATCGTTTCAGTAAACTGAAAACAAGGCAGTTAATTGGTATTAAATTAGAGGTTTAATTAGCAAGAACTCTATTCGTTTTTTTACTAAATGAGAGGTTATATTATTCATTTACACATACATATCTCACATAGACAAAATACCACTTCTGACTTAAGTTTATCATAATTAACTTAATCAGGAAACCCATTTTTCAACCATGGGCTTTTAGAGACTACTGCATTTCAACAAAAACTATAATAAAGCTTATCCTTGTCTTCCCAAGCTTAAATTAAGCCGGTGCTGGGGGGTTTTTTTGCCCCGGTTCACCAACCAGCTAGTCTAAAAGTAGTCATTAAAGTATGTGTGCAATTTTCAACATCTTCCCATCACCTCTGTCGTTGCGCACAGACACTCATGCTTCGTTTGCATAATATTGAAAGATCAGGCAATGTTTCCGGATGTTGCCTAGAGAACCAGAAGTAATTTTTAAATTACTTTTCAGCATACACAACCTCCTGGTGCCACTTTTAGGCCGGAGAACTATTACAATATTTATTCCACTCATGCGTTCCTACCCCAGGTCACACTGCCGAATGTCACACAGCTGCAAAAGACACCTGCCACAGTTACGTTGCTATTGTCTGTGGCATCTCTTCCATTCCTCCTTTTATTTCCTGAAAACGGTTTGCCCTCCTTCATTCCCCATTTTTTTTAAAGGGGCTCTTCCTACGCTTTTCCTTTCTTCTCTTTGCAACATAACAAATGGGAATCCCAGGTGGCGCTAGCTAATTGCCCCTGTACTTTGGAAGTCTAATTCTGCTTATTGTTAAAGCAATAGTCTTCAGCCACGAAGTAACTTCATATGCTAATCAGAAGCAGACTGATCTCTAGCTAATACCTCAGGCTGTTCAGGAACACTGTTCTTACAGAGGGAGAAAGAGGGGAGGGCCAGCAACATATAAGCTGTGCAAGGAAAGAAAAAAACACACACATACACACAACACCCAGCATTAACCATGCTTATATCCCTGATATCTGAAATTAATCTGATGTGCTCATTTACATCGCCTGAATAAGACACAGTACAAAAAGAAGAATGAACCTGTTTGTTCCCTTTTCCCTTTAATTAGAAAGCATTCAAAACTAATCTACTTAAAACATTGTCAAGCTTCTGATTCTGAATAAGGTTGATATGCCACAGCAGAAGAGAAACATCTTGCATTAGAAGCCAGGAATTATTCAGAGTGTTATATGCAGAAGCTATTTTAAAAGTCTGCAGATCAGCTGCCCTGAGCAGAAGTCAATATGCATCCTTTTATATACCCGGCTCTATACGAAGTATACTATCAACAGAGTTTTGTGGTAAACAGGCCTCCAGAAGTGATAAATGATGTGGATTATTTGTCTATTTATCAAACGTCCCTTGGTAGTTTATAACAATATGCACTTTATAAAACAATTTTACTCCAGAATTTTGCACTTGTCCAGTTCACTGCATGAAACTCTTACCAAAGAAAGAAATACTTCTCTGCTTCTTCCTATGCAACATCTGTCCCTTGTGAATACTCATTCTTACTCATCTTTCTTTTCAATTAAAATGCTGCTATGCGTAGTTTATTTCTTTGTAAGGAAATTGTTCCAGACTCCTGATATTTGTGGTGTCCTTTTCTGCCCTTTTTCCATTTCCACAAATCCAATCTGAAAGTATGTCAGAACTGCACATAATATTCCAAGTGATCACACCACAGATCTTTCAGAATATCTAACAATTTTGTTCAAATGTTTGTAAAAATCTATACAGGGAATGGGCCTTTTTATAGCCACTGATTGCTGGAACAGTGTGTTCATCAACATGTCTGCCATGATCCCAAGATCTCTCTGCTGATTAGGAAGTTAAAGCCCATTAATTATGTGTGAAATTAAGATGTTTTGCCCCAATGTGCATCACTTTAAACTTACTTACATTGACCGCATTTGCCATTTTGCTGCCCATTCACCCAGTTTGGGGAGATCCTTTTGGAGCTCTTCACAATCCGATTTAAGTTTTCACTATCCTGAAAAATTTGGTGTTATCAACAAACTTTGCCAACTTTCTATTCACTCCTAACTTCAGACCATTTAGTATATGACCCCTAGAAAACCCCATGACCTACTTAATTCTACTGTGAAATCTATGTATTCCTACCCTGCCTCCTGACCTTTACTCATACAGTAATTGCCTATCCTACAATTGTCAGTTTTATTTAAAACAGCATTAGAAAGAAATTTGGTTGAAATATATCTATATGTCTAACCATGTAATGTCTATCATTTTTCTAAAAATATAGGTATATACAATCTACCCGATATTTCATGCCTATAGACCCCAGACTACAAATTAAATGCTTCTTGACACTCACAAAATACTCTAAAGGATTAACGATGAAGGCTTTTATTTAATATTACTAAACATCTGAATTGCTGGGAAATACTCAACCAGTTTTAAAGGAAACCCAGTTAGTTCTGGAGAATGTTGAAGGAGAAAGGCAGCTAGATTGCTAATGTGTATTCCTGAGTGAATTCAGTAAGAAGCACAGATATCAATGAACAAAAATAAACATTTTTTAGGAGACAGATAGCCATTGGCTATATTCAGATGTCAAAAAAGCAATATTCTTCTGAATCCCAGTTTATTGTAAATGAGCAGCATGTTACTCCTTCCTGCTTGGCCACCCAATGTGAACAAGTAAACAAAGCAGGTTAGTTCCATCCAAGATTTTAGTGTTAAGATTGATCTAGGAAATATACCTTGTTCTCTCCTAATAAGCCAGGAATTATTTGCCAAGAAGAAACCAAAGCAGAGTATTCGCTACCAGGGATGGGGTAGAACTGTTATTTCTCTTATCCTCTTCATTCCAGACCTCTCACCTCAACACACATACAGGAACATTCCTGAGTCTAGGGATTCTGTTTTAAGGGGAACTAAAAATCTTTCAACAAAAGTGAAAACAGACAACAAATCAAACAAAGTTGTTTCATTGTTCAGTGATCCTACTCATACTTTTAGCTTATCAAAATACAATCCTGTCCAGCGCTACTGAGTTGACACATAGCTGGACTTTCCTTACAATAGTGGTACATACTGTAGAAAACCCTGTCTTACAATTTACTAGTAGCATATGGAATGGACCCTCTCCACCAACTTTTCATCATTGTTAGCGTACAGACACAGCTTCATACACCACTTCCTTTGTCCCCAAGACTCTGCGTTTCTCCAACATTTGTTTCCCATTCTAAATTTTCAGTTCTTCAGAACTGACATCTACACAACTCCAGGGTTGTGGTGCTTTTGCGGTATCTAGACTCCAAAGTTGCAGAAGCAGGAGACAAATTTGTATGTATAGCTTACTTACAGTAGTCTGAAAGTGTATAACACCAACAACAGTTACACCCAAGAAGAGTTAAGACGCACCCTGCCCACAAGGGAGTTATGCAGAAAAATAAGAACAACACAAGAGAGACTGGACAAAATATGAGAGAAGCCTTGAGTTGCTCTTGTAATTAGGTATCTTATGGATGGATGGGTGGATGGGTGGATGGATGGAGCCAATATCTGAGAAAAGAAATTAAAATACAAGAAGCAGCGAAATCATTTGGAAGGAAGGAAGGAAGGAAGGAAGGAAGGAAGGAAGGAAGGAAGGAAGGAAGGAAGGGAGGAAGGAAGGAAGGAAGGAAGGAAGGAAGGGAGGGAGGGAGGGAGGGAGGGAGGGAGGAGAGAATTATTGGCTTTGCCCTTTTTTTCAATTCTTTTTCTTGGGAATGAATGCTTACATTGATAAAGTAACAGCAAACCATCTGAGAACTGAAAATATGTCAGACTGAACAGAAGATGAGAGAACAAAGAAAAGATAGTTTATTGTTTAGAAAGAGTATAAAATGAACATCTTAAAAAAATAAGGAGAGAGAAGAGAGAAAAAGATAATAAGTATCACCAAGTGAGAAGTAAAAAAGAAAAGCTAAGGAGTAAGACTTGAAAGGAGAAAGTGTGAAGATAGGAAACAGGAAGATTAGAAACAAGTGTAGTTAAAATAGGAGGGAACTCAATCATTAACTATTTTTCCTAACAAATAATGGAACCATGAAATTTAAAGAAAATTGTTTCTATTACCTGAGCCTGTATTATAATGATGTCAGGCAGAGGGGTTTCAGTGACAAGGCAGGTAAATGTAACCAGAAACATTGTTTTTATGTCAATCTCCTTTTTCCTGACCATTTTAAAGTTACCATCTTTAAAATTAGCTTTCAGATAAGCCTAAGGCAGGCAAACAAAAAATTGAAAGCAGAAATAGGGCACAGCCAGATTCACGAGATAGGTGAAGAAACTAAAACGTTTAAAGTTCTGTTTGAAATCTTGTTATATGTTCAAGGAAACAAACAAATAAACAAAGGGGAGCTTTGAGCTTGCTCCAGCCCTTGAGTAAGTAAATGCTTTGATTTGGTTCTGCAGTTTTGGACTGGCACATGTTGCTGGTACCAGAATCTGCAAAAGGTGAAACAAGTTAAGGAAGGAGTTTTTGAACTTTTTCCCCAATGGATCCATACTTCCCTAGACCCTAGTTGTGCCTGCAAAATTTGCTCCCTTGGAAGTATTAATGATATCCAAGCCTCCAGCTTTGAAGGTTTCCAGTGGAGATTCACGGTCTTCAATATTTTGGTATGTGGAAGTCAACGTGCAATAAATGGGACAAGTCAGAAACTGGTACACAAAATAGTCATGAAGCATGAATACAGGTAGTCCTTGCTTAATGACCCTAACTGGGACAGCAACTCCACCACTAAGCAAAGCAGTCGCTAAGTGGGAAATCATGTGACCGCAACTGCTTTCCGGTTGGAAAGAGACACGGGTGCTCGGTTTCACACCTTCGGCCTTGGTTTACCTCCTAACCACTCCCTTGCCCTTTGGAATGCTCCAGTGCCTGCTTACTGTCTTGTGCACATTGAAAGCAATACGATCACACCACAGCTCAAGGCTGAGAGCCGTGGGCATGCTATGCAAACAGCTTGCTCTCTTGAAATCCCTTTCTCGCCAATCTCTCCACTCTGTGAGAAGGGGAGGAAAAAAAGCAAGTGATTTCTGTAGACAATCTCTCCTTTGCCTGACCCTTTACCGCTGCTGGTGCAATTGCATTGCTTTCAATGTACAGAAGAGCAAACAGCTTGCTTTCTTGCAATCCATTTCTCTCAAATCTCTTGCTCTGCAAGGGGGGAAAAAAGAAAAAAAAACAGGTCAGGCACAGGACAATGCATACTGACTGTAATGGTGATCACGTGACTAAGGGATGCTGCAAAGGATGTTAATGGTCGTACATGGACTGTAAAGTTACTTTTTCAGCAACATCACAACTTCAAACGGTCACTGAACAAATGGTTGGTAAGCGAGGACTACCTGTGATTCTGCAGATTATTGTAGAATTTTGGGGAATGCAATTCTATCTTACCTATGGTGCAGTTTGTGGTTATTTTTCTTCTCTTGGGGTTGTGTCGAAGCAGCTCTAACTCTCGTTTGGTTGGCTCCCAAGTTGAATACTTCTCTCCAATACCTGAGCAACGAAAAGAAACATACGGACGTATTTCAGAAGACTGCTTGTAGCTGTAAGGATATTTTGCAATGTAAACTGCACCATTCACTAAATTCATTTCCTTATATAAAGCACAGTGGCTTGCTATACTTTACAGTTCTGACCTTCTAAATATGTTCCCACAAATACGTGCTAAAAACATACAAGACGTGCTGCTCATACCGTATTGGCATTCTAATTATTTTAAAGTAACAATTTTCCCTCCTTTTCCCATTCCTAACAATGGATGAAAATACCTTCAAATTAAAAAACACAATAGCAGATTGCCCTTCATGTAGGTTGGTTTGAGCATTTTCTTTTGAGTTAAGAGAGTTATGCTGTCAGTGAAACCATGTCTGAAGCATGACCTTTGTGTCCAGAGATATTTTAAAAATATGATGACAACAGCAAAAATAAATAAGCCAATTCATTAGACAGCTATGCGTTATTTTGAAAAGCTGATGTGTAGAACCAATATGGATGATATCCAAACCATACATTTCCTCAGTATGTAAAAACTAACATCCCCTCAGTCTGTCTCTGCAATCTGGATCATAAATTATATAGGACGACAGCCAAAGAGCCTTGCAATTAATTCTGCGAGACTGCCAAAGCTTATCTTCCTCAGAGAACAGCTCCTGTGTCTGACAAGACTGTTTTTAGAGTGAACAGTTTCAAAGGATAGTTTGAAAGGAAAAGGAAGGTAGTATTCCACTGGGCAATTACGTATCAACTGAGTATAAGCAGCTCTTTGGAACCTGGCTATCGATTTTAGTTAACAAGGTGTTGCTGAAAATCAGATGACCGTCATCTGCCACTGAGAATATATGTATTTATATTCAGTCTGCTTGGAAGAGAAGTGGAAGATAACCATTTGAAGAAAGGGAAGAGATGGGTCATCTTGGTGGCCTTATGAGTCTAATAAATTATTATTGCAATCAGAGATGTTGTTAGTAAAACAGATTAATAAAATGATACCCATTGTGCATTTAAATTTTCAGTTCGATAAACTACCAATGCAATTCTATACATGGCTATGCAAGTTACAGGTATAGAAAAGAAAATGAAGAGGGGAGAGGAGAGGAGAGGAGAGGAGAGGAGGGGGGAAGTGCTCCAAAGTAAATGATCTTCCCCTGATAAAACATTATACAACTTAGATTTTTAGAACTAGAGCAGTCTCGCAGACACACACACACACACACACACACACACAAAAGGGGGGGATTACTCTTTACCTCAAATCTCCTGTGCTTTTCCATTACTGCTAACATAATACCCTAACCACTAATAGAAAAATACCATACCGGAAATAAAGGTAAAATAGATTTCCATGGAATACTATAAACAAATACAGTATTAAGTCTTCATTTGCAATGATGAATGAGGCGCTGTTACATAGACAAATAAAATGACTCTGATGGGGGGTCTTCAGCAAAGCTTTTCAAAACTGACTTTTAACAGGAAACCCATCAGCTCTTTCAAAGGACTACTGGTTTAACTTTTTGAAATCTTATAAAACTAACATGCAGTTACACTACAACTGGCATGAAGGGAAGGACTTAGCACAATCAACCAGAGGGGTGGATTACAGAAGATTTTAAGGCAAGAACTATACAAACAATCCACTATGGACAGTAAGCATGTATCAGACATGGCATATCAAGATGAATTTGCATACATATTTGTATGGATTAGTGCTGATGGAAGAAACAAGATTCGGTAAGCAAGGAGCAAGCAATAAAGACACATAGTTAAATACGGGGACAAACATTTACGACACAAGGACTTACATAATTATCAACTAGATTTATTTTAATGAGGAAGAAAAATGTTTTATTCAACTTTAGACATACATCACCTCTAACGGCTTAAAGCAATCCTCCCAGTCTGATGCCATCAAAATGTTTTGATATTTAATCCCTCTCATCTCCAAAAAATGGCCATGCCAACTGGGGATGATGTGAATATTAGTTCAAACCATCTTGAAGGCGCCAGGCTGAAAAGGGTTCATGTAAAATGCCTTGTTTTACTAGATAAACCTACACAGCAAACTGAGGGTTCACTCTCAAATACTGGAGGTATCAATGCCAATTTTCAGCAATAGCTATAAAAAGCATAAAACATTTTTACAGAAACTCAATTTTTCATAATAGGAAAAAAAACTTGAACTTGCAGAATATTATCAGTTTAGTATTCATCACCTAAGTGCTTTATAAAAAAAACATTAACAGAATAACTATCAGGGGCACTGCTATATTTTTACAGTTTCTGAGAAATATACAAAGAATTCTGTGCAGCTAAATTTTTGTCTTCTGAATGAAGGGAAAAAACCTATTTTACATGAGTGCAAAGCGTCACTGTTGTGAGATGGGCGGGCATATAAAATTGTTTAAATAAATGAAGTTACTATCCCTCAGCCCAAACTATCTCAGAAAGTTGTGAGTATAAAAAAAGATATCCCTCCCCAAACCATCTGAGTTCCAGGAAGAAATAGTGAAATGCAAGAATAATAATTTAGACTGATTTCATGGTAAACAGTTGAGATTTTTTAGGAGAAGAAACTATACTGATAAAAGGGCATACTTCATATGCAGACAACCCTGGACTCAATCTTGGCATCTCAAGAATGAGAACTGGTAGCAAGACAAGAGATGTATCCCTCAGACCTGCTGTTGCCACCCAGAATATTGAATTCATGATTCAATATACAATTAAGTTTGACTCATATGACACATTATTAAGCCCTAATGTAGTTCCTTTGGTTTTGGCTCACTGGAGTTTGTAAACCATAGTTTATGGCTTACCTCAAAGTGAAAACACAGCCAAGTGTGTCTTCAGAAAACCACAGTTAAACAAGCCAAGCTTAGTGTGATGTACAAATACATCCTTGTCCAGACTCACTATAGTAGTACAACCTTAGTTACATTATTCACACACTGCAGGTGTAATCGTTGAAACTGAGAGAGATCAGCTTAATTATTCTGTTGTCTGAACAGGGAGCATTCTCAACTCACCATCATCATCATTATAGAAAGAAAATATTCTTTATGTCCCTTGGAAAGGGGGAAAAGTGTACTCAAAAAGAACATCAGAAAATTCCAACATCTGCATGTTGGGGGATTCCAAACTTAAATTGTATGCAAGCTACAGAGACTTCTACAGTTTTAGATGCACATTAGGCTCTGCATAACAATCCCAAGCTATACAGGTCCACAGCTTCTGTTCCATGTAGCTGTTTTGCTTCTGGATTAATAAGCACCATTTCGCATGTCGGTGAAGGGTTTGGCTACCTTGGAACTATCCACTATCCCTCCCCTTCCTTTGATTGAGCTACTCCAGAAATGAGAAGCAAAATGCTTGCTGGAGATTACACAGTGGCTGATACCTATTTTCAACAGCCACTCAGAAATGGAGCAATTCCTTCTAAATAGACAGGATGGTTTTTCTCAATCTTAAATTGCCTTGAAAAGAAAAGGGGAATATTTTGGAGCAGCAACTCAGCTACAGGAAGGTCATGCAAAATGTATTATTTCCTGGATCATGAAATACATTCCTTACAATACGAAAACACTGCGAATTATGTTTCTTGCCTAAAAATGGCAGATAGTCAGCAAAGGGACGCTTGCTAATGAAATGCTTCACCAGCTCACACTTCTTACCTGTCATTGTACACTGGTAGTGAGAAATCATTGTTGGGGTGAAGGCTAAAAAAGAAAAAAATAGGGAAAGCAAGCTGAATAATAAAACAAAAGTGTGTACATATATTTGTGTGTCAATATCTACATATATACATACTGTATGTGTAAACAAAGTGAATACTCATTAAGCTGGCACAGTCTAGGAAGTAACTGCATAGGGAAAGCGTGGCATTTTATATGAAGAATACAGATTTCTTGTCTACTATGTTCAAAAAAGATCTGAATACTCTGCTTATCATTAACGCTGCACAATCACAAGGGAAGAAATTACTGACATATTCTTTTTAAACTCAGTTTGGCTATGCTTTTGTGAGGTGTTTGATTTAAGCCTGGCTCCTGAAGAGGAATAATCTCTACATCTCTCTCTTTCTCCCAAAACTTTCATTAATGCTTTCTTACTGGACTACCTTTACAAGGATGGAAGGGCCAGGTATGACTTGAAATGAAAACCTCTTTCAGGCAGATACTTAAAGAAAACCAAACCTTGTAGCTTCCAAGCTTTCCGTTGTTCTTCTTTGGCAATTTGTTCCATATCTTTGTCATATATGTAATCTTGACACATAAAGCAGTATATACCCCCATACAAAAGGTCTATGGCTGCAGAAGGAGAAGGGATGGGGAAAGAGAAACATTTTTAAAAAATTAAAAACCAAGAATTAATTGTCGATAATTAACCTCTCCTTATTAACTGAAGGGAGAATAAAAATAAAAATAGAAACTTGGACTATTGTTACATAACAAATGACTTCTATATTTCTATTGCCTCAGACAAACAACAGCATTTAAAATCTTCCAGGTTAAAATGTTTTCATCACAGATTCCTAAGTATGAATCCCCAACACCGCCAATGATATGAAAATATTTCTCAGCACAGCCTCACATTCCCTGTGAAAATCGATTCTATGTCACTTTTTATGCTCGTCAGCCTACACGTAGTAAGAAATGAGCAGAGAGCCTTGTATAGAATTATTTTGTGCATGGACATAGCTGTTTCTGCAAGCCTCAAAAAATCCCATTGTGTTCAGGAAAGATACAAATAGTGGCTGTACTGTTTCTAGCTATGTCAGAAGGCTAAATCTGAAATTTCTAAAAATTGGAATATTTTAAATCAAGAATTGTCTGATAGTCCTGAATGGTACACGTACCAGATCTATGAAGCTATGCAATTTCAGGCTGGCAGATACAGTAAAACACCTTCCTCCACGTGATCTTTATACGCCTACACAGGGCTGCAATATATACTGAATACACTTGCAATCTGACAAATTTGGAATTTAAATTTTCATTTTTTAATTAGATAAATTAGTGGTTGCCAGAAAGCATATAAACTAAGCCAGGCATAACGAAGTTTGCACCCCTCCCCAATATTTTTGTTCTATTTCCCATAAATAACTAGGGCAAGGGTACCAGAAAACATCTGGAGGACACCCGGCTTGTTTAAAGAATCCATCTGGATTCTTGTTTAAAGAATCCAGATGCAGTACGTGCACTGCAAGGATCTGTGATGCTCTGAGGATCTACACCTATCGCCCAACATGCAGCCACACGCTTGCTAATCAAGGCTAGAGACACACACACAAAAACCCACCCATCAAAACATAATCGTTCCAGAGCCTAAAATGTATTTAAAGGCAACTGGAAAGCATGCACAATGCAGTTTGTGAAAGCAAAACAGCTCATTCTTCACTATAAGGCTAAAAAAAAAAAATCCATGAAGATACAGGAAAACTGAATAAAATATAGAGTTAACTCAGTGGTAAAATAAGTTTTGGAAAGAAGTCTATATTTAATAAACTTCTGTAAGCTTCAAAATTTGCTGCTTATTCTTGTATTCTTATAAGTGACAGATCTCCAGCTTGCTAATGAGCTTCTTTGTGTCTTCTAACACAAACAAAACTGAAAACCTATTTACATCAGGAAAGGCTAACAGTTACTGAATTTTAAAATAAGATTGAACAAACCCTCTTTATGATGAAGATACACTTATTTTCATTGTTCAACTGTTGAGTTGCATAGATGATGTTGGAAACATAGACGAATTAAGGCACACAACTCTGATCTTGCATCATTTCCCTATACTAATTTGCCTGAGTCTGATGCTCTACTAAGTCATACAAAAAGAAGAACAAAGATTTCAAAACTCCCACAGGCCAAATTGCTACTTAACACTGTTCTATCACAATTTACAACCCAATGTTCTACTCCACTGTTGAAAATGAAATCATTAACTCCACTAGATTAAACTGGAAATCCAAATGTCAGATAGTGGAACTTTTATAAAAGTAGTTTCCATCGTTAACTGAGAGACTTACTAAGGTATCTGGAACAGGAAGCGGGACTGACAGCTGTGTCTCATAGTGGATTTGTGCAGATTTGTTATGTGAAAAGACTGTTCATCCAATAACTGTGACTCAGTATAAAGTTTAGCTTTAAAGCAGATTAATTTTTGTAAAATACATCTTTGTGAGTACCAAGATGGAATTGCTTCTGCTTACAAAGTAACTTGTACACATTAGAGTTAACAGGTAAAGCTGTTCATGAATGTGAAAGATGAATGGGAATGCTTATGTATCTTAACTGCATGCACGTACATTCTTTTCTCTTCAGATAATAAGAACATAGGAATGGTTTTTAAAATGAAAAACATCCATTTTAACTACATTGCACAGAATACAGTTCTTGCTTATATAACCCATACAAGTTAACTGTTCTTATAGCAACACAGTGGGTGGATCAATGTCAAGAGCCTTACAAAGTGATTATCTGAATGTCATACCCTAAAATAAAGCTTTAGATATGTTAAAAACTGAGTGTTTATTGTAGTTGTTAATGTATGTTCTACTCTGCAACTTGGCTACAAATGAAAGCAATATTTGCAATTACATTTGAAATTTAAAAAAACAGCGTTGTCAGTTACCACAAAACCCTCTAGTATAAAAATGGTGTAACTGACATTTGAAAATACAGACTGTTATAATAAAATGAGTGCAAAAAGAAAATCTCTTCATGAAGATTTTTTAACAGTGTGAAAATGGCAACAGAAGCATATTCTATTACATATCCACCATCAAATCACATAATCACTGTGTGAAGTGTACGATCTGTAACAGAATTCACTGACAAACATTCCCTTCTATGTGTGTGTGTGTGCATACATGTGTGGGTATATATGTATATACATTTGTATCTTTATTATTTATTTATTTTTCTATCCTGCCTTTGTTATTTTTTTTATATAAATAACTCAAGGCAGCAAACATACCTAATACTCCTTCCTGCTCCTATTTTCCCCACAACAGCAACCCTGTTAGGTGGGTTGGGCTGAGAGGGAATGACTGGTCCAAGGTCACCCAGCCAGTTTTTGTGCCTATATTTGTATAAAGGTTCTTACACAAACCATCCCGGATGATCAGTCCCTAATTTGCATCAAACTGGATCCTTTAGCAGGGGTTAGACTGTTTTATTAATTGACCTTCTGGAAGCAACCCCTGGGATGGCCTCTTATGATACCTTTTCAGCCTGCACACAACACCCCCATCACTGAAAGACTGCTTGTGCTCTTTCCTGTCCAACCTGGGCTCGCTCCTCCATAAGTATGCATCCCAGCCATTACCTGCCAGGAATGGGATCACTCCTAACTCAGTTCCTCAACTGGAAACCAGTTACACCTTAGAGACATCAGGACGCAGATAAGACAGATTTTGAAAAGCCTACCGTTGGGCTAGTTTGTTTTGGCAAAGCTTAGTCATCTACATTATATGGTTAGTATATTAACAATACTGCGATCTTTTACAGAGAATATAGTGGTGGCTTCTTGCAGCAGTGCTCACTTAACAACCATTCATTCAGTAACTGTTCAAAGTTATCATGGCGCCGAACAAATGGTTGTTATGACCGTTCTTTGAAGTTATGGCCGATGCAGTGCCCCTGTGGTCATGTGATCAAAATTTGGGGACATGGCAGCCAGTCCACACTGGCAATCGCAGGGTGTGCTTCAACTCCTCCCACCCATCTCCCCATCTCTGCCCTTTTGGCCACCCTGTACTCCATCACCCCTGCCCACCCGCCCTCCCCCCACTCGCCTTCACCTTCTTCCTCCTGCTGCTGGTGAGGCGCACCCAGCCGAGGCAGCCGCTGGCCCTTCGCAGCACCCTGTGAAGCGGCCTCGTGAGGTGTTGCAAAGGGCCAGCGGCTGCCTCAGTTGAGCATGCCTCGCCAGCAGCAGGAGGAAGAAGGTGAAGGTCAGCTGGGGCAGTGGGGGTAGGCAGCGGTGTGCGGGGGGGCCAAAAGAATAGAGATGGGGGAGACAGGCAGGGAGGAGCTGAAGCAGAGGCAAGTGCAGCAGGGCAGCAGAGCCTCTTCTGCCGAAGGGAGCTCGCCAGACCCAGCCAGGGAGGAGATAGCGGGGCAGAGCCGACAGTTTGCGCAGGGCAGGAGAAGTGTGAGGGTCTTACCTAACAACCACAACCAGGACTACCGTAACTGCCATTGCTAAGCGGTGTGGTCATGTGGTATTTTGCCTAATGGCCTCTTCACTTAGCAATGGAAATTCCAGTCCCAGCTAGGGTTGCTAAGCAAGGACTACCTATCCTTGCCCTTTCTTCCAAAGAACTACGAATAAAGTTCTTCCTCACTAGTGGGTGAGAAATTGAAGCTATTTCACAAGTGTCACAGTTGGGTAGAGACTGGAATCTTAACTTCCCACCTCCAAATTTAGCATCCGAGCCCCAGTACCTGTGTTGAAAAGAGGTAGAGATATCTGACATGACTTCGCTTGCTATCAGACAGTTACAGAGATTATAAGTGATGCTTATGTCTGAAACACGGACAGAATTCCTTCAGGATTAAGGTTCTTATTGTTGGCAAGTTTTAAGGTCCTGCTGAAAGGCAAGGAAGCTAATGGCCTGTTTTTCCAAAGGACAATGCCTTTGGAGCTATAACAATGTGATAACGGCATAACATTTGTGCCTCATGAGCTCAATTTTCTTCTCCCTTTTTTATAACTTTTCCAATAACAATTTGAACAGTGAACAGTTAATCTATATGGCTAGGTAAACATCTGAACAAGACAAACTTGTTTTCTATACTGCTCAGAGAATTACACCATAGATAATACTTTCCACAGTTCAGGGATGATGGAGCAAGAGCTACCAGAACCAGAAAATGTGAGCTCTTTACCAAAGTTAAACTCCAGCTACCACAGAGATCAGGAGATTTAAGAGTGTTTATTGCAAGGTTCAACACCAGCCCAATTAAATGATTTACATATGGAAGAACACAAAACACAATTCATAATATAAAAAAGTGAGCCCAAGGCTTATGGACTACGAAGGAAGGTTGCCAGTTGCAACCACTGTATCACAAGGTGGCAGATCCCTCAAATGCTTCTGTTCACTCCTTCCTTCTTGGACCACTAGCTGCCAGAACATGCAAATACTTCATTCTGCAAATATATGTAACTGCGGCTGCTAATGATGTGCGGTTTGGTCCCTGGAGTTTCAATTTCTCTTTGTCTCCACGGAGACTGATATTAGCTCAGCAGAGTCACTAAGAGCTTCAAAGAATAATTTTTGTTCATTCTGAGGTATGCCCAGTTGAGAGTGAACTGGAAGCAGAGCTGAGCAGCGGCAATTTTGTAGTTGGGGTGGGGTTTCCCAGCCTGTCAGAGAGCAGTTGGCTGGAGCAGAGGGGCAGCGGCGGTGGCAGCAGCAACTTCAGAGTAAGTAGATACGGTGGCTGCCATTGCAACCCTTACTGGACTTACTCTCCAATACAGAACGCACTAAGTATCTGAACCTGTGGATGAACAGTTCAGGCTTCTTGGCTTCTAAGACTTTCCAAATGGTCAAGAATAAAAGGAATTATATATAATCATTTAAACAGCAGGGCATTTGCATAGACATGGATAAGAAGATGACATACTGTTGGCTGAATCCTATCAGGCTGAGCATCTGCCAATCCAGGAAGATGAGGCTAACAAAGTAAATACACAACAATAAAAAGAAACCTACAAGGAAGTTCTATAGCTAAATCTCTATTTCAGTCAAAATGCAGCAGTTACAAAATACACAAATCATAGATGGATTAATACGAAACCTTTGAGGAAAGGCTCTAGGTGAACTCAATAAAATATGCATGTCTTTACAGATAAATGAAATTTTAGACATTAAAAAAATCTTAAACTTGCCAACGTAAATTGCTATAGGCCACTTGACTCTAGACAGGAAATTGCATCATTTAATAAATACCCAAATTCCATTCAAGTTAGAGTTGTATTCAGTTTCTCTATTTTCTATTAAAACAAAAAGAGCTCTTACAACTGGAATCTTTAGGAATCACAACATTTCCCATAATTTCTAATGGTTTTATGATGATAAAGTAGAGAACATAAAAATCAGAAACTAAACATCACTTTTCTTTCCATTTGCTCCTTGGTTATTTATACATATTTAGCCTCAATTAATCATGGTCACAATTACAGGGTAACTTCAGTTTTTCCTAAAAAAACAAAAAATTCCTGCATGGATTATATCAAATATTCTCCATAGCCAGAAGAGACAAGCTGTCTTTATTCAATCTAACTGCAGTATTTTCCATGTTGTAAAGAACTTGCCTTATTAAACGTTAGTGCAAGAATCTAGGATAATTACTTACCTAAGTTGTGTCGCTTTGCCTTTGCGTGCTCGTGAATATGTTTCTTTGTAAAACAGCCAAAGAAGACACAGTACAGGCAAGAATGAAGTCTGTTCAGATGGGCACCACACATATGACAGATGCACGATTTTGCCTAAAATATAAAAAAAGATGTTTATTGTAAGCAGTAAACATTGCATCATTTAAGTTTTTCCAGTCTACAACTAGACTTTAATTTTAGCTTAGCTTAGATATTATTTCTATCTTCCAATACTAAAACAAAACCAGATGGATTGAGAATGCAGTTCTAGCTATCAAACAAAAATGTTGATCAAGAACTTGGTATGTTTTCCCATTGACACATTTTCCAAATGTATGCCTTCATTTGTATGCCCCGATTAGGATAAACATTCAAAATGCTACTGACCAGTAAAAGCAACTGCAAAATATAACACCATTTCCTTAACTAGTCAGCTGTTAAAAATTAATATGACTGCAGAGACATCCCACCCCCAGCCATGTGCCCACATGAAAAGAAACCCTGTAACAATATCAGGGTGAAAACTACAGTATTTCTCCCTTTTTTTACTAGAAAAAGAAAATAAAGATGCCTAAACTTCCAAAGGGAATTCTGAGCAGATGCCTCTGACACAAGACCAGGAAAAGAACAATCTAAAAGTCTGTTGATTCAAAAAGGCAAGAGGAAAAGGCCTGGAATTTAAACAGTGGAGCAGATATATATCACGAGAGCGTGCGCTTGACTTCTGTATTCTGCAATAAGCAGATGTTCTGGATATGACTTCTTCCGTATCTGCAGTATACAAATTGTATGAGTCAAATTTCTACTCTAATCAAGTTCCTGAATACAGGATTGAGTGTGTGGAGTATTGAGATTTATTGCTCTGTATGTGTGAAGTCTGAAACTAGCATAACTTTAACTTAATTCTGTGCTCCATCAAAATGCCAATTTCCTCTGGGGGGGAAAAACTTCATTAAAATTAACTTGAACTGCCAATAAATAAATACACATTTAGAGAAACAAAAAAAGGCCAAAATATGCCTCCTTATAGTAGCATTGCTACTCACATCTTAGCTTTTTAGACAGTCTATGCAGAATATAATGCCACCTAAAAAGCTGATTCAGGATTTTTTTTCAATTTCAATACAATGTATTTACAATAAGCAGGAAGGTCACTAAGAAATGAATCTGCCTTGTGATCTTCCCAAAAGGTCAAAAAATGATTTGAAGGGGGCCTGTTGTAACTGAGAAGGCTGAAAAAAGTTGGGCTGTTTGTACCTTTACTGGACACAAGGTAGGAAGGACTCTTGCCCCTCTGCTGCCACAAGGCCTTTCGCCCTGCTCATTCTTTTAGTCCTGACTTCCTGCTGTGGCACGGCTACTTCGTAATGCTGCTGCTTCCAGTGCCACCATTTATCTGGGGGGCAGTGGAATCCTTCCGCTTAATGCTGGTTTGTGCGAGAGATAAGGCAACTCATAACCTGAGCATTTATATTCCAGTAAACTGTGGATGGAGGAGGAGGAGATCTGCAATATCGCATCCTGGGGCTTGTAGCTTTGACATATGAAACTCCACTTCTTTTTCCAGGAGTTGCAAGCAAAAATAGGAAGTATAAAAAAGTTTTATTAAAAACAAAAGGGAAAGTAAAACTTCCTTTTAACTTTAGGCAGCCACATGCATGTACAACCACATACAGATGGACAAAGTAAGGATAACAGCATTACAATCATAAACAGTGGCTTAAACATCAATGCCTCATAAATGCTACAGGCACAGATCCCCAGCGGGTAGGAATGAGCATCAGAGAGTATAACCTGAAGCAAAAGTACAAGAAGTTAGCTTGTTTGGCACAACTATGATAAACTTGAGATATAAAAGTAACCAGAAACAGTTAAGCAGATGCAGTCACCATATCAAGAGTCCCAATAAAGCAAACTGATTCACACCTTACGACAAATATTAAAAATCTTGCAGAAAAATAAAAAACAAATGGTAAGATTCCATACTATAACCCTAACAACATTTACATAGCATAGTACATTTATTATTCATTTACATGGGTGGGCTGAGATTCTCCCATATAATACTCCAATTTCTAAAGCTATTGATTACAAATGCAATTCAGGGTGCTGCTTGTCACCTTTAAAGCCCCTCATGGCTCCAGACCTGGATATCTACAGGACTTCTCCCATCCAATAAGATCAAGAAGGACCCAAGGAGTCAAGCCTTATTAGCTGCAACTCTTCTTCTATGGCACAGTTTACCTCCAAAGGTTGGACTAGCCCCCATCCTATTGAGTTTTAGGAAGCCCATAAAAACTTGGTTTTTAAAGAAAGCCCTGAGAGGGATCTGGCATTTATAATTTATCAGTTTTATTTGTAATTGTACTCGCTACTGTAAGTTGTATTTTTGTGATATTGTTTTGTTTTAATCTTCTTGCTGAAAGAAAGGAATGTAAGCCCACTTGGAGTCCCTCTGGACTGGAGTAGCATATAAGCCACAGTAAATTAAAAGCCCTATTAAAAACATCAGGACTTTACTACCCTGATATTAAGTCACAATTTTTATTAAAAAAATAGTAAATAATTAGATAGATGCTAATGATAAGCTCTTATAAAGTGTTACCTAGGAGTTTTAAAATGTATAATGGCTCCAATTTCTGATATTTAGCATTGCCTCTCACAAAACTATGGTTTTAAAGGAAATGTTTTAAGCCCATAGTGCAGCGCTAAATTGAGAACATTCCTCTTAGTAAATACCAACACGGTTTAGTGGTTTAACCACTCAGATGAAGGAATACACTCAGGAATGCTGTTTTGGAGACTTCTATGTACCATCATTAGTTGCATTATAATAAGAAATGCCATAGGATTTCCATGAACAAACTAAGGGTCCTTGAACAACGGTTTGTACAGAAAGCAGTCAGGCACAGAACCAGCTTTCATTAATCACAGCTCTGATGGTTTACTGTTTAAACCTGCAATGGAATCCCACGCCTATTGACTTGGAAAGAAGACTCAGCGCAGTGATGCTTACTTGGAATAAGATTCTGGGAAAGAGAAGCATGTTGAGAAGATATGCTGAGTCAGCACTTCTATCATGTTTTAGAACAGGGTTTTAGGGTAGAGGAATGATAACAGTTAAGTACACCACATCCTACCTGCGGAACTGTCAGCGTTAAGACATGGACGCATTTTCAAAAAGCATAGGGCTTCACAGATTTTCTATGTAGTTGTAAAACAGTCACTCACAAATTATATGTAACACAGTAATAGCAGGAAAATAATGGAAGAAAGATGGGAAATAATATTTCCATACTGCACTAAACACTACAGTTCTAATCACTGTGGATCTTGTGGAAGTGCAGTAAAACCGCACAATTTGAATTCCAAGTTTCAGCATTCTTTCTTTAAAAAACCTGCTTCAACAAATGCATGGTTGGGAAGATACATTTCTTAGTTTTACAACTTGCAAGAACTATGAGCATCATGGCATCTCTCAGAAACCAAATGGGCTGAACAGGATGTAGCTGCCCTGAAATTTCCTTGCCCTCTCCTTATGAGTACCAAAAGCAGAATTACAGAAACATGCTCATGTATAAACTTGCTAAAGTACACTAATAGTAAAATTCAGCTTTCCTTAATGCAGAATTGTTCAAATATAATTAATTAAAATACTATTACAACCTGGTGCCCTCAAGAGAAGTTAGAACGACAAGTCTCAGAATTTCTAGACACTGATCATCTGCACAGAAATTCTGGGAGTTATATTCTCAACTTATCAGAAGGCTACCCAGTTGAGGAAAAGTGTGCTAGATCATTTTACGGTGAAGCCTTAAATTATGAATTCAGCAGTTCTCTTAACAAGAATAGAGCTCTATCAGCATCTTTGTTCAGTGAAAAGGGGAAGTGAGAAATAGATGAGTCTGTGTACTTATCTGAAAATCTGTTTTACTTGCCAAGATTCGAGGCTATCTTAAAAGTGTTTTCATATTCAAAGTGATTCATACTGAGTTTCTGTTCCACAGCAATAAGCTATAGTAGAAACACAGAATCATATAAAAGCAACACTTGGACGAAGAAATCAGAGTTCATGATGTTCCTAGCACCTATAAAATTTCTAACAACTATAATCTGGACACAAAATGGGGCACACTAAAGAAAAGCAAGGACAAAACTGTTTTATATATTCACTTTCATTATCACATACAGGACAGAGCTACCTCAGAGAATCAAGCAATCATGTAAGAGAAGTATACACAATTTATTCTCAATGGTGAAAAAGTGACCCATTAGTCACACCCAATTGCAGGAGGAGCCAGCAGGGAAACTCGTCAACTAAGACATGCGTTAGGATGTCCATGATGTCCCAACATGGCTGCAGAGCAGACAGACAATTAAATAGGCTGAAACAGCTGCATCCTTTCTGCAGGTCCTTCTCCTTTCAGAACATTGGCTAACATGCACAAACTGTTTGCTGACTTTGTCCTGCAGTGCATCACTGCAGCAGCCAATTTCATATGGGAACACGATGACTGCCAATAGCTAGTGGTATGTTTTAAGACAGATTATAAAAATTGATTACTTTACCTCATCGTTCCTCTGTGTCAGCAAGTCATGGCAATGTTTTACAGTATTCTATTAAGTAATGTACCGATAGAATCTTCAGGCACACGTGACTTGAACAGTAATGCAGCAGCCAAAGTAAGTAGCCTTACTTACCTGAAACTAAGTGGGTTATTCTACTGCACTTAATGCTGCTAAGATGTTATTTACAAGATAAGATCGCACTGCAGGAAAATAGTATTTTCCTAGGATTTGGGGTGATGTAAAACAGAAAGCTATGCTTTGGGGAAGCCTGCCTATTACTCCAAGTTGCATCTTTTCACTTAAATGAAATGTAGATCAAACCTTTAGAAATTCACTGCACCTTTTTCAAGCAAGCAAACTCTTCAATTCTGATTTGTTTAAGCACTGTAAACTGTCTGCAGGAAATGTAAACTTAATTAGCCCACATCAAAGCCAGTGCAGTGCTACTAGTAAAAAAGATAGCTGGAATACAGTTCTCATATGATTTATTGAGGCAGCACAAAAGAGCAAAAAGAAAATCCTAGAAATGTCTTTTAAAAGGAAAAGGAAACATTACACCATTTACATTGGATTAAGGCTTATTGAAGGCTTTCTGTAGCATAATGCTGCCCTCTATTAGCTGAACTATCATATTCTGACAACCTGAAGACTGTAGGATGCAGACCTTTAAAAACACAAAAAGGAAACAGCAATAAATCCAAAACCTTATAACTCTAGGAGGTAAGCTTCCAGAGCCTTACTCATTGTTTTATTACAAACTTGGGTAACACGTGACCCTTCAAAGTATTGGTTAGTGCAGTAAGGAAGTGCTTTTCAACAATATAGCACCACATAATCATAACATATGGTATGGAAGAGCAACGCTGATCTATCATGTTGATCTCTGGTAATAAGGAGATATATTAGGATGTTACAGGAAGTAAGATCCAAACATTTCAACTGACATAACGGAGATTAAATGTTATACCAAGCATCCTAGTGGTATTAGTCCAAATTTCGTCTTCTTTTAAACAGTACTAAATATTATAATTAAGGTGAAAGAATTAAAAGCAGCCATTACCAGATGAACATTTACTACAATGGACACCCTCCACACCCCTACCCCCAAACAAAACTGGACTTAGGTGTACCACACAGGGCTTCTGTGCACAGGATATAAACAATCGCCACAAGTCTGTTGGCTCTAGAATACATTGATATCACTGCAAATGATGTAACAAATTGTAATGAAATATGAATTAATAATCCCGAAGCTTATGCTTAAGGATTTATATTCAGCATCTTCAAATTCTCTAGAGCGGTGACTTCTATATCTATGTCCTCAGACAGAAACCTTTGAAGTTTCTAATGGGGATAGGCAATTACTAAACCAACTGCAATACTTTGAGTTCATTAGCAGCACAAAGGAAATAAAATCTGAAATAGTACTATTTTAGGCACATCCACTCAGACTGTCATGCATCTAGCGATGGCCAATTTCTATATTTTCAGAATGAAGTCAGTGACATATAACAGTAGTTCTGGGGCACATAAATTTCAGCCCTGCCACATCCTAATGCATAAACCCTGCAGAAGACAGACAGCAATAAAGTGTGAAAATGAGACATACAAATACCTCTTTGAAAATTATTTCTTTCATTTTAAGCCGACTACAGGAAAATGTTGTATATTATATTTTAACAAACAAACAAAAAATCTGAAGGAGCCATAGGAAGTGGAGGGTGGGTGTCAAATAGGACCATTCTGCCAGCATATCTAGGCCACACACCTTCAACTTTTTGTCTTGTTTGTGTTATTTTGGATTCAAAGTGGTCTGCTGCGTTCAGGAGAAGTTTTAAAGCAGGAGTGGACCTCCTGTTGGTGGCAAAGCATTATTCTTAATATTCTGGGGAGGTTGAGTACTGCCCCATGTGTTGAGCCACATCGTATTTATGAGTGGGGTTCAATTTTGGGAAGGAGTTTGAGGAGATTAACTGGGACATGCCTACTCTAAAAGTTACAGTACAGTTTACATGAGTTTCCCAATTAAAGATAATGACAAACTGTACTGTCGTTTTTCAGTAAGAATGAACTTTATCCGTGCTGCCAGAATAATTTTCAGTGTTTACAGAATTGGGAGATAAATGTTTTAAATTAAGGAACGTCCAGCTTTATTTCTTAGCTGCTGTTGTATGACATGGTATAATACTGTCCAATCAGAGAAACAATTAAAATCAATTGAATAGCTAACCAGGAAGTTATTTCTCTAAGTAACTGTTTGGTCAACAAATGTTATAGGTTCATTCATTGGATGAAAAAGCAGAAAAGCAGAAAAGATCTGGGTTTTGCTCAATTACTCAGTGGGAATAGTGGCAACACACTTAGCCTTTAATCTTGAATTCTGCATGGACCAGAAATTTTTAATGAAAGATGAGATTCAGGGATTACGACAACTGTCCATAGCAACTTCCATAACATTGCTAAAAAATCATTTCCATTTAACAGGAATAATGACCCTGAAAAAAATTATATTAATAAAAAAGTTATGAAGAAGTTAGTCTCCCTGGCATGCAAAAGTCCCACAAAGTCATACCCTTAACTGCATATATGAACATGTAAGCAACTGAAGAAAATCATCATTTATATACAGATATTTAAAAGCACATTACAAGTAAACAAGAAATGGAACAGATGATCAAGACTCAAATAGGAATCTTGTACATTAAAACAGTCTGCTCTACCAAATGTTTACAATAAGCTAGATGCATGAATGCTCTACTTTAAAAGAAGACACCATGGAAGACATCAATATTCATGAAATGTTCACGGCAATAGATCTCCCTCTAAAACTAATGTGGATAATTATGGCATACACAATGGGCATATTTGATGTCCAAGACAGTGAAGGTACACTGCCTAATGGCGATCATATCCTTCACACACTAGGTGGGGAAAATTTAATCCTTCTCCACAATGGTCAGATATCTCATCAAATAATCGTTTGTCAAATTAAATGGGAGGTTGCCCTTATCCTCACTCCATCAACTCTATCTGACAGAAGCATTCAGAACACATAGAACATAAAGACAAACTTCCCCACAAATAAGTACTTCCTTTTATAGAAGATACAGTCACCAAAGGAGCTAAATCTCTCCATTCCAGAAAGAAACACTGTGAACCACCCAGGGTCCCCCGAGAGGGGAAATGGGCAGTAATAAAAATAGGACAAATAAATAAACACAAATCCTGGAAGCTATAGGCAAACAGGTTAATTTCTTTTGTCTTGCTCCTTCCTGTACAGTTTCTGGTTAATTCCATTTACATTACTTTTCTGATCACACAAGCAGCAGAACATTTTGAGTGTCCAGAATACTTATCAACTTCTCATGCCTCACTTCCCTTCCAGTACTGTAAATTCATAACTTGATGGCTGTTCTCATTTCACTAAAGATGCAACTTTCCCTTATTTATTTACTTTCTCTTACAAGAATGTTATAACTGAACAGCACAACCAGATGCAGTGTTATGCCCCAAACCTATTACCTATAACAAAGCACATAGTTGAGTTACACAAGGAATACATGGATTTGCAGAACTGTCACAGAGAACCAAGAAGACCAACTGAGTTCAGCTCTTCCATTTCAATAAGTAGTTCAGCTCTTCCATTTCAATTAAAAATGACAGAGTCACAATGCTCCCTTATCTCCTTTAACCAAATTAATTTGATTATACAATAACAGTGAAAAACACTTATCAAATGAAGAGAAAAGAAATAGCTGGAAACTAAGTAGGAGACTAGAAATTTGTGTGAGAAAAAACAAATATATGTATGTGCATATATAAAGAATAGAGCTGAACTGATGCAAAGAAAGGAATTATCTTGGGCAAGAACAGGTAAAGAGAGCAAGACAACAATGTTTATGATCAGCTATTGCTGTAACAGTTTCCATAGTGCAAAAAACACCTAAAATTTTAACATCTAAAATGCATATAAATGAAGCCACCCACTTGCCTGAACTATGGCAGTTACCTTATCTAAACAATTCTGAGGCAAAATTATATAAACAAAAGAGTAAATAAACATGGTCATTTTAAATCCTAGGCTGTCAGTGCAGAACAGACACAACATAATCCTCAATTTGTAATTCAGCTATGGTTTATCCATGAACAAAGAATGTCTCCTTAACTTTTTAATTTTAAGTACATTTTCATACCTGATCCAGTAATCCTATGGTATTTTTATACCCAATGCTGAATCCTATGGTATTCAAGTTCAAGTTAAAATTACCAGCCACTTCCAACACATCGATAGGATTTAATAACAAAACAATTTTTCTCATATGCATCATAGAGAACAGTAAGTTAGAAGCAGCAGTTAATAAATTCTGCATGGGTCACCATGCGAGGAGCAACCAACCACTGGTGAAGTATGGATATTATATTAAGTGGTGAATTCTGGAATAATTATTATGTAAAAAAGAAAAGTACAGCAGCATCCTGACTTTCTTTTTACCTACACAAGAAGCTTTACCAAATATTCATTAAACATTATAGAGAGAGAGAGATTTTAGTCAGGCAAAAAGGATTTAGGAGGACAAGTAGAATTCAATCTAGGTTGAAGTTACAAAGTGATCATATAAATTCTGTATCTCTTTGGGTTCCAAACTTAGGGTGTCAGCCCCAGATACTAATCTGGACATCCCTATAGGGCAATGAAGCTGGAGCTGAAATAAAATGAGCGTTTTACATAAAGTGGGGGGGGGGGTGGAATACAACAGCATGTTAAAACTGCTTGCTTTTGTTTAGAATATGCCACACAGTACTGGCTATTTCTACTTCTAAAGAAGTCAGTGTATATATAGTTCTTTAAAGAAAACAGCAATACAAGGAACTTACAATAATAGTAGCATAATTATTTCTGTCTCACAGGTGGCAGCCACATAACATTTGTGCATTTTAGCTGCTTATTTGGGCTGTGTGTGTGTTGTTGTTTTTTTACTATGGCTTCAGTCATGGTAGAATGTAATCTTCATGAATCCCTACCATCATCTCTGCAACAACACTGCTATTCCCATTTCATATTGCAAGCAGACTTCCAAAAACTATCAAAGTAATTATTATCCTCAGATGGAATACCGTCAATCTAAAATATGACACTAGGAAGATGCAGTACTAGCTATTCTAATGAGAGGTCTGAGAAAGGATTCTTTCGAAAAACAGGCCTAGCATTACTATCTTCTCCTTGGATCAAGCACAGATTTTCCGAAGTTCTTAGATACAAACCATAGAGATAACCATACAGTAAAATTTGTTCCAGATGTCTGCCCTTACATTTCTTAAATCTGTGAAATCATGAAATCTTCACCACAATGCATATGCTGCCAATGCTTACTAAATATTACCAAGACAGAACAAAATAAGAAACAACTACTCTGAATGTTCTGGTCTGAGGTATATCTGATTTCTCAAAATAGACTCTCTGACTCGTCAAAAAGAGATTGCTATTATACATTCTAAGCACACTGCAGTTCTTGTCATGTAGTGACTTGCACTAACACGGGCATGAACAAAAAAATTGAAGTGAAAGGCAGCCTTCATTTTCTGTAATATAAAGAAGCAATGGATTAACAACTAAGATGAGACAGGCATACTGTATGAGGAAGAGGGCAGAACAATGGAAATAAAAAAGCAACACAATACAGTAACAGCCTTTTGAAAAATGTAAAGCAATAAGCAGTGTAGACAACCAAGTGAGAAACAAAAATTGACTCCTTCCGCCCCCTACAGTTTAGTTGGATATCAAGATGTTTAAGATGCAAGACCCAGAAATAAAAATGGGAGGTTAATCCTGAACGTTAAATGACACAATTTTTCATTTATTCCCTGGATAATCCATAGTAATTTGCCTTCTTTTGCCACCACTGGTTTTCGAGTTTTTGAACAGCATTTTATAAAATCAGTACTCCATACTACAGCTGTTATATCGAATTTCTACATGATCTCCTCTCCCACAGAATTCTCAGTGTCTGAGTATAGCGCTACCTCAGAGCTCACTTAAGCTGTTTTTCTCTTTATATTTGTGTAGCAAATTAGATAAAAGCAACGGAGATCTTTCTGACAAAGCATGGTTTCCAAAATTCCTATCACAATATCCAAGAACATCTTCAACAAAGCAGTATTAGATAGCAAGACATCACAGAAGAAAATGCTTATACATTTAGTTTATTTCACTTTTTCACCCCCAATGCTAGAATTATGAATGTCAAAGTACACCAATTATTTAAAATGTTAAAAGGAAAAACTAGCTAGTTTAACAGTTTACATATAAAGATACTTTATAGAAAGGCTTTGACACTTCAGATTGGAAGCAGGGATTTGCATGTAGGAAACCCCTATTAAAAAAGCACAACATAAAGAAATCTGGACAAAGACCTTTCCCTTACAATATGCATTTGCTATTTGCAAGAAAAAGGTGGGCATTTCTGAGGGAGAATGGAGGGAATTAGAGTTTTTAAAAATGGTACCCCAGTCTATGATCATTCTTCTGCATGTGCAGATTTGTCTGCCAATTACTAACGGAAACTTCTACAACCTAAGTACCGAGCAACTATCAAGGCCCCAAAATTTACCAAGACTTGATTTTAGAAATTAGGCAATTTATTTCAGTTTTACATCTGAGAAATATGACTGCCCCAAAAATAATTGTCACATGGGCAACCACGACCACCTACGATCTATGTTTCAAATGACATCTACATGCAACTGACAATCCCTCTAAAATTCTATTCTGTCATACTTTTTTTAACTTTGCACCTCAGAACCTGACATTAATGCAGCCCTGCCCCTTAAACTTTGGCACTGGCTCCTTCAAAAAAGAAAAAGCCTTAACGTCAAAAACCAGAATTATAAATCATTTTATCCAGCAGCTGCCTTTTGTATTCTGGATTGCTTGAGTCTGCTCCCCTGCAGTACACATGCACATGTTTTCATGGCATGCGGTGCGTTATGTTAAAGGCGAGACGGCCTCTGCAACCCACCACTGGACGAAAGCCCAGTGGACAAGAAATCCCTGTTTAGGAGCCTGGTCCAGCGTCCCTCCCGGCGCATCCTGGACGGTAATCTATGCGCTGAAACAGACCCCCATTAAGCATTTCCCTTCTCACTTCCTGCAAAACCCACGGGTTACATTCCCCCCACCCACCCACTCACCCACCCACTTTTACGTGGCTGCCCGGCATCTTTCAGAAAAACCCCTGCCCGCCTGAAGCGAGGCGGAGAAGAGAACTACTTCCAGCTATTGTACTGCGGGCCACCACGGCCGGCTTCCTCCGGCTGCCGGGAAACCTCAGGTCCAGCCGCGGCCGCTCCCCCTTCCTCCGCGCTCCCCATCAGGGGCCCGAGGCAGCCCCCTCCCTCTTCCCCTCCTCCGCCTGCGCGCTCCCCGCCCACCTCCCCCGTCGCGACGAGCTCGGCAAAGCCACCCACGGGACGATTGGGGGGGGGGAATATCGACGAAAGCCCCTTCCCCTTTGCGGGGGGAGGAGGGCCCGCTCTCTCCCTCGCCGAGCAGACCCGCCGGACTCCGGGGGCGGCCCGAGCAGGCCGGGCGCGCTCTCCGGCCCCGGCTGCTCCCGCTCTGCCCTCCCACGTTCCCTCCCCCTCCAGGCGGGCTCTGCAGTCGCCCGATTCCGGGAAAGCCCCCCCCGCCCTCGGGCAGCCGCCGCCGCCGCCGCCGCCGGAGGAAGAGGAGGCTGCGCCCCTCGCTCCCTCCCCCAAACTATGAGGACTAGAAACGCGCCCGGGCTGCTGCGGGCGCGCCGCCCCTGCCGAGCCCCGCGGGACCGGCCTCCTTCGGGGAGGGGGCGCGGGGGAGGAGGGGGGAGCCGCCCGCGGGACGGGGGGGCGGGCGCGGCTCACCTTGCGCTTCCTGGTCTCGGCCGAGCCGCTCCACACGAAGCACTGGTAGATCACCCGCAGGTTCTGCTTCCAGTTCTCCACCTTGAAGCCGGTCACATGGCAGCACCCGGCGGCCGGCGGACTCATCTCCGACCCCCCCACATCAATCCGCCCGCCCCGCCGGCCTGGCTTCGGCTGCTACGGCGCGGCGGGGGGGCCCCGCGGGGCTGGGGAGGGGCCGCGGGGAGCCCCCCGCCGATGGGGGGAGAGGCGGCGGCGGGTCTTCTCGCGCCGGAGGGGCCGCTGCGGGCCGCCCCCCCGTCTCTCCCTGCCTGCCTGGCGCGCTCCCTCAGGGCGGCGCGGCCGACTGCAGTGCCGGGGAGCGGCCGCTCGCTTCCTCCCTCTCCTCGCCGCCGCTTCGCCTCAACCCCGCCCCCGGCCGCGGCTGCTGCCGCCGCCGCCGCCGCCGCTTCGAACAAAGCGCCGACGACGACGGCAGCGGCGGCGCACAAAGCTGAGGGGAAGGCGGCGAAGCGCCCGAGGAGAATCTCCTGAGGAGAATCGCCGCCGCCGCCGCCGGGTCGCGCGCCACTACCTCATGGAGGCCTCGGGGGAGGCGGCGGCGAGGGAGAGGGGGAAGCCCTGGCAGCCGCGGGTGTCGCGGCGGCGGCGGGCGAGGAGGGGTGTGTGCTGGTGCTGGTGCCGCCGCCTCTTCGCCGCTTCCCTCCCCCGAGTCGAGCACGGCTCTCCTGTCTCTTTAAATCGTGCCTCGTCGCCGCCCCCCTTCGCCGCCCTGAATGAGCCCGTCCTCGTTGGAGAGCGCGCGCGGCAGGCTCCGTTCAAGCGGCGCCGCCGGGCCCGAGCGGGACAAACCAATTGGGAAAGGAGGGGGGGAAAGGTAAGGAGGAGGAACGGAGGGAGGGTAGGAGGAAGGAGTGGAAAGAGAGAAAAGGGGGAAAAAAAAACGTCGGCCCTGAACCGCGAGGAGGGCCGCTGATTGGCGGCGCGGGGCGTAGGTCCCGTCTCTCGGCCGCTTCTCATTGGCGGGCGCCGCCTTCCCTTACAGCGGGATGGAGAGGGGGACGCGAGAAGAGGCGGGTTGAAGGCGCCGGAGCCCTCCCTCCGCCGCGTTTGATTGACAAAGGAAGTTCTGGCGACGGCGAAAGGGGGGGAGGGAGGGAGAGAAAGTGGGCGCGGATTGGCGGCGCCGGCCGCCGCTCTCCCTGCCGAAGCGGCGTGCGCGGCGGAGGATTGGCCGGGAGGAGAGTCACGGGGGTAAGCGCCGCCCCCTGGGAGCGCCAGTCGAGATGGGCGGGGGCCGGCCAGCCAGTCAGCCGGCGGGCAGGGCCGCTGTCACATCCGCTGGAGGCTTTGCGGGTTCTCGGTGATCCCAGTGACTCCCTGCAAGGAGGGCGGAGCTGCGCGGGCTCAGCCTGGTGCTGCTCCACTGACTCTGCTCGGAGAGCGTGGCCCAGCCCAGAGGCTTCAGCTGCGGAGCCCGGCTCTGCTGTACGACCGCGGGCACGTGCAACCCCCCCCCCCGGCTGCGTTCTCACGACCATCGGATCCGATCGAATCTGACAAGGCGTTCGCCGGGCCGGTCCTGAGAACGCAGCCAGGGAGGTTTGGGGAGCGGATCCGTGTCGGGCAAATAGGCTAACGAAGTAAACCATGAGTCAACCTAATGTGGGAAAAGTGGCCTGTCTTGGCCTGCTTTTCAAGGGCAGTGTCCTTGCTCTGCTGGGTTTCTTGCCTCCACCGGATGTGGGGAGGCTTTTGGGGTTTGTGCCCTCCAGTTTGGGCATTTGAAATTAAAGCACAGCCTTGGGAATGGTACAGGACTGGAACAGCAGTCAAGACAGGGAGAGAGAAAACTTAATGGTAACTCAAAAAGGCTCAACTTTGTGCCTATTTAAATGCCTTTGGGGCTCAGAAGTGCTCCCACCTAGGTAACCAAAGTCTTCAGTCCTCATTTATATATTTTTTTCTAATCAGATGGACAGATATAACTCATCGGTAAAATCTGAAACTTCAAGGCCACACTTGCGCAGCCCACTCAAACTCTCCAAATGTGGGGGCTGAATTCTGAGCATGACAGAAGGGGAGGTCTGTCCAATATCTGGGGAGCAATTCAGTCAACAGGATTTAAGTTTAATGACATTTAAACTGAACCAAACACAGCCTGGGCCCCAGCCCCACCCACTTTGGGACCACAGGGCCGCTTCAGAGCCAAATGTGGCCCTTGGCCCTATCCAAATTACACGCCTGGTATTGCATGCAATATATAATAGCAGCCTCTGTTACCTCTGACTTGGAAAGATCTCAGATCCTGCAACCCAGGGAGATGCAATTTGGTCTCAGCCACTGGATTTGGGGACAGATGGATTGATGGGCAGGTCTCCATGGCCTGCGATAAATCGCTGGGTGGGGGAAGCAGCCACAGGGGGAAAGCTCTTAAGTTATTCAGGGAAGAATGTGGTTAAACAACAAGCTGAAAATCAAAGCCTCCTCTTGCACCCTGAGCAGCTGAGGGGATCGAGTTACACACCTGGGCAGAGTTTATTCCTCTTCCCCACCTCCATGGGGAGGCCAGCACAGCCCACCGCCAGTAATCTGACGAGCCTTAATTCCCAGCATTTGAATCATTAGCTTCCAGGATTTTCCTGGCTTCCCTAGGCAAAGCCATTAAGGGCCTGATAATGTGCACCTTGATGCCAGCTGCCTGCAAGTGAGCACGGGGTTCCATAGCCTTGGGGGAGTGCAGGAATCCACAAGCTTTCGGGCTCCCAGATGATCTCCAGCCTTGGTTTGGATTCAGTCTCCCCCATGATCCAGTGCTCTCTGGCTTCCCAGAGACAGGATCCAGGGCCAATCTTTTCCCATGTGGCGTATGCTCTTTCTCAAAATGCAAACATTTCTTTCTATCCATTTTCCCATCGATGAAATCGACAATTAGTAAGTAGAACCAATCTCTTTGGGAACTGTTTCCAACTGCAAGCATCGGGCCTTGTTCTGTAGTTATCTTGGCTTATAACCACCTGGCTTTGGGCACTAAATGAAGCCCTTGCTTAAACCTGGTTTATTGTATAAGCCCCAAGTGGGTGGATTTGCAGAGTATACTAAGCTGCAACAGTGAAGGGTGGAATTTGCACATTCTGTTTAAAAGCCATCATGAGATTCGATTTTATACCAGTGGGTAGGCCTAAATATTTATTTATTTTTATCCCGCCTTTATAATTCTTATAAATAACTCAAGGCACCAAACATACCTAATACTCCTTCCTCCTCCTATTTTCCCCACAACAACAACCCTGTGAGGTGGGCTGGGCTGAGAGAGAGATTGGCCCAAGGTCACCCAGCTGGCTTTCATGCCTAAGGCGGGACTAGAACGCACGGCCTCCTGGTTTTTAGCCCAGCACCTTAACCACTAGACCAAACTGGCTCGTGCTCCTCATTTGGGTGGGTGTGAGTGATTTCCTCTTTTCCTTTCCTTTCCTTTGTGGCTGGAGAGAAAAGAATATTCCTTTTTGCAGTCTCCAGATCATGGAATAGCAGACAGCAAGTCCCTTTCAACTCTGGTGGCAGGAATAGTGGAAAATCAATGTTCATCTAGGAGGAAGAAGATTGCAAAGCAGGAAGACATGCTGACCTTGAGAAAGGAGGAGTTTGTGAATTTAAAACTGGCTGCTATTTAAATTCTCCAACAGCTTTTTTGCCAAACCAAGAAGGAAAAGATCCATTGTTTTCTAAAGCGTCTTAAAGACCTGCCACCATCAAAGGAAAGTATTTGCAGTGGGAGAACAGTGGGTTTTTTAAAAACGCTTAAAAGGTTTTCCATGTCCTTTTTTTTTTTCCAGGCATGGGAAACATGGAAAAAAATTCAATTCTTCACTGCAGCAATCCAGCCAGCCACATGCTTTGAAAACCAGAGCTTTAAAAAGCAAGCTGGCGGGTGGGTGTGAACAAGTGTGGGTGAGCTGCTAACTCAGCCTAGCATCCAATTATACCGCCTTTTTCTCTCTAGCATCAATAAGTATTTCTTCCTCCCCTCCCCAAACTCACTGCCATGGGGAATGGCGAAAAGAGGCAGATAAGGAAAGGGCACCCGGAGAGCTGTGTGTGTTTGCTGGATTTTTTTAAAGGCACACTGGGAGTGAAGAAACAGCTGTGCCAACAACTTATGGATCAACAGCAGCATCTACTGGCAAAGGGAGGGACTCAGCCTTGGTTAATAGGCTCCGCAAAGCTGCAACTACAGCAAATACAAACGAGCCTTAAAACAATAAGAGAATTTTCTCTGGCCCTTAGAAAAGAAACATGAAGGGCATTGACAGCCTGAACTGTCACCAGATTGGTTTCAGCTGCATATGTTGCACAAAGCAACCATGGTTGATGCAAGCAAGCATCCATTAAGCAAACTCTGCCTTGGGAGGCTTTTGCAAACCAGCCATTGAGTGATTCAGGGATGTATCTATCTAATGGGGAGAGAACAGAAAAGTCTAGAGCAGCCTTTCTCAACCTTTTGACCCTGGGGGCACTCTTGAAATATTTTTCAGGCCTTGGAGAAGGAACCCTTGCCCATTCAGGCTCAAAGATAGGCCAGAAGTTACAAAATAATTATATTCGTTTCATGGGTAGGCCTGTCTAGATGCATTAACAGTGTTCTTCAATTGAAAACAAAGGATGAAACTTACCTCTTGAATGTGAAGTTGCCCAAATTTGAAATAATTTTTTAAATAAACCGTGATCTCCCAGGGAATCCCTAGTGACCTCTCGCAGAACCTGGGGGTGCCGCGGAACCCTGGTTGAAAAACCCTGCTCTACAGATTTGATTAATGGCTTCTTCTGTTACATGGAATGATGAGAAAGGGGGAATTTGATAGGGAAAGGGAGAGCCTACGGGGTGTAGTATTCAAGATTCCGAACTAGACGTGAGGAGGTTCTAAATCCAGGTCCTAGTCCACTGTCAACCAGAGAAGCTCCCACGCATGACTTTGGGCCAGTCTACGTTGAAAAATCCATTGCAGTCCATTGGAGTTGGGTGGCTTATACATTCAAATAAATAAAATAAATGGGAGGAGGCATGCTGTGTGGTTCATTGACCAGGGTGTGGTTGAAAAAGAGGGCAGCCACAGTGATGCAATTGAAGCCCTGTCTAGGCTTCGACTGTACTAGCCCAGGCCCTTAATACAGCCTGCGGACACCCCTGCAATCAACTGTCATGGGGACTCCCTTACTTAATAGAGTAACTACTTTGCCCTATGTCCGTGAAGATTAATTTATTGTTGGCCTCTTGCTCCACATCAACTTTGTCCAATAGTCCATGGCTATATCCCATAACTGGAAACTGTCTCTGCACGAAGTCAAAATCCAAACATCTGTTTTGAGGACTAGCGCTTAATGCAACACACAATCCTTCCCGGGGAAGATTCACTTCTGCTCCCGCTTCATTTAGCAGAGAAGAAATCTGTAACTATCACAGACCCAGTCAGCTTCAACCAGCATGGCTAAATGCGGGGGTGAATAATGAGAAATATAATCTAACAATATTGGAAGGCGCATAGGTTCCCCACTCTTAATGGAGAGAATCATTTTGTGGCTTCTGTTTTACACTATTTGGCAATGTAAAAAAAAAAAAAACCTTGCCAAGCATACCAGTGTAAAGCCAGATTTTTCTTCCCTCTTTCTAAGGTAAGCTTAATAATATGTTTGGTCAGAGAGGGGTTGAGATTCAAACAAGCTTGAATATAGTTTTTACCGAGAGCGCTGGAGACAAACATTGCCCCAAACTAAGAAAATGTAAAAGTTACGGCATCTCTCAAATTGAGCTCAACTCCTGGTAATTTCATGGTCTCATTCATTCGTCAATAGATGTGTAAAGCTAGTTCCATACAGCAGCCTGGTTTTGCCAATTATGTGGGGATTTTACTTCAGCCTTGGCCCATCTCTTTTGAATTCAAAGGTAAACAGCCACCTAAACCATGAATGAGGTCACTCAAAAATTTCTTTGCTGTCTGATTTTATCACAGTCCAGAGAAAATTGGTACGCCTTAATCACATCAGTAAGGCATACGTGGAAATATTTAAAAAGTGTTCCACGCTGGTCTCTAAACAATGGTTTCAACATACTGTAGATCAAAGCATATCACAGATCAGATTGGAGCATTCAAGTATTATTGAACACCTGAAAATGCAGTAGTAATAGTAATAATAATGCAGCCCAAATGATTTTATAATAGAGGACTACAAACATTTATGGCACTTCATGAAGAATAAGCCCTAAGATTTTGTACAATACAAATCCAACCTAAGGGTAGGAAGTACAGAATAAACTTAAAAAGCTTATAACTTACATATGTATTTATGCCTTTCCTTCTTCCCTTCCTTCGGATCAGCCAAGCTGCTTGAATGATTTTAGATTTAACCCAAATATTGGACAATTAAGGCTGAATATTTACATATTTCAATCTTGAAATTTACTCCTGAACTTGATTTCTAAATAGACATGCCCAGGAGAATACAACTGTATTTTGAGATACCCTGTTTTGTCTAGCGGCCTTCCCATTTCAAACTGTGAACACAATTGAAATTAATCCTTCCCTCCTGGACTGATGCTAAAAGAGCAGTAATAAGGAGTATCCTGCTGGGGGAAAACATCCCTTAAGGGGAGCCACAGACTTTCACTCACAGGCAGGTGGCAATGGTGTGAACAAACAGAAGCTCTTTGCTGTGAAGTGAAGCACAGCAGCAGATGCTCCATTGGTAGGAATGTGAGACTGGAAGATAGTCCAGTGCAGGGTTTCTCAGCCAGGGTTCTGCGAGAGGCCACCAGGCGTTCCCTGGGAGATCAGGATTTATTTAAAAAATTATTTCAAATTCAGGCAACTTCACATTCAAGAGGTAAGTTTCATTTTTTATTTTTAGTTTAAGAACAGTTTTAATGCACATATACACGTCTACCCATGAAACAAATATAATAATTTTGTAACTTCTGGCCTAGATTTGAGCCTGAATGTGCAGAGCTTCCCCGAGGCCTGAAAAATATTTCAAGGGTTCCTCCAGGGTCAAAAGATTGAGAAAGGCTAGTCCAGTGTTTTTCGAACTTGGCAACTTTAAGATGAATGGACTTCAACTCCCAGAATTCCTCAGCCAGCACTTTATCCATATTATAGTCAATTTCACAACCCAGCCTTACTAAAGAACCCATTCTAATCAATATCACAATACAAGCTCAGTTTCAAAATGTGATTTAAAAAAGAACACTGTTAATTTTCCCTACTTTTACAAATAGCATGTAATTTCTCTTAGTGAGATTCCTCAGGTCGAACTGATAAAAACGGTTTTTTTTCCCTTTTTATTAGGTTGTTATAAATCTTACTACACTTAGTACACTTTCCGTACATTGATGTTTGTATAATATGTTTAAAATTACTGTATATTATTTAAATAGCTTAGAACACTGAGAACAGAAATGTTCCCAATGTTATCATTTAGGATGGCAATATTGCAAGCATAATTTTTTTAACTTGTTCATCCAAAGTTGAGTATAACATTGAAGAAGAACCACTGCAACTCACAACAAAATAACTTATATACTAGCGGTTTCAATCTTAAGCTGATTACTTATTAAAGTCTCCCTTGTATTGTTACTTTGTGTGTGTGTGTGTGTGTGTGTGTGTATAAAATAATGATTAATAAAAGGAAAAAAATACATGGAGCAAATTTAACAAGAATTTGTTATTGTATTTGGAAGTTATGTGGGCCCAAAAATTCCCTGAAAATCACAATAGGAAAAAGGTCTATTAGATTAATGTTACAGAGGTAAGGAATTGACTCAATTCCTGCTAAGTATATAGACCAGTGTTTCTCAACCTTGGCAACTTTAAGCTGAGTGGACTTCAGCTCCCAGAATTCCCCAATCAGCCATGCTGGCTGGGGAATTGAGTTGAAGTCCAGCCAGCTTCAAGTTGTCAAGGTTGAGAAACACTGATATAGATAAATCCATGCAGTTTTCCTGCAATATATAGAAATGTTTGGCACTGTCTTCTTTCAGGACCATTTTCTGCTTCCGAGTACATCCAGCTGTTCTGGCAGTCTTCCACCCAAATACTAACCCTGCATAGCCCTTCCAAGATCATCCACATTTGGTACTCCTACTTGCTGTGACAGAATTACAGAGACTTGCGTTCAAATTCCCAAATGAGCATAAAATTCACTGGCTGAATTTAGGCCAGGCACATATTCAGCTTTGTGTATCTCAAGGTTGTTATGAAGACCAAAGGCACTCCCTATATTCCTTCCTGAAAAGAAAGAAAAAAAAATCATATAATATTGCTTAGCCATAAATCTGACCATATAATACACCAAGAGCTGTTAATGAAATGCGGATCAAGAAAACACTTTCCAGCTTAGCCAGTCTCGACAGGTTGTTTTGAGAACAAGTGTAGCTGGAACATAGGAACCACATTCAGGGCCTGAAGTTCATTTTAAGAAAGCCTCATCAACAAAATATTGTGCAAGGAAGTGCTTTTTCCCTTGAAAATAAGTATGAAAGAGGAGAAAACCCTACATGAGAATTATTATGGGTGAATGAAAAAAAATTCCCCCTTGAATCCTGAACTGACCCCGCCCTCTTCAGGATTCAAGAAATCTCTGCCCCAGCTTTTTCACTTATTCTCTCCCCCGCTGACATAAGAGAGTGAATCATATTTTATCTTATTTTTCCTTTCCTTGGAGTAATTGCTGGGGCGGAACTCTAAGCCCAGGGTCCAAGTTTCCGGAGGGAACTGAAATGGAATTGGACTACCCATCGCGTCGATAGCTTCGGGGCATCCCACCTCGCGCCGTCGCTGATTGGCTGATGGCCTGATAGCTCCGCCTGGTGTCTGGTTTGGAACGATGCGTCTTGATTGGACACAGCAGAGAGAGGGGGCGGGGAGAAGGTGTCATTCCACTTCTGGAAATGTAATCACGGTGATGGTGGTTGCCAGGTAGTTTGTATAAAACCGGGAAATTGGGCTTGGATGGGGGTGGTTTTTGCTTTCGGGGTTGCGTCTTCTTGCTAGATACGGGGGAGCCTGGTTACATAAATCCAGAAAGGGGAGGGGGGTTAGAATGGTTTTCCCACTCTTGGATGTTGGGTGTTGGATTGCAGTTCCCATTATCCACAGACAGTACAATGGCTGGGCGTGAAGGGGATTCCCGACCAAAACAGCTAGAAGGTGCTGGTTGCAGATATGGTGGGTGGAAAGGATGGGGTGGAGAGCGACAGGTTGAGGCCGTGGCTGGACCAGGGGGGATGGGAGTTGTAGTCCAATGGATATGGAAGGCGATGGATGGGAGAGATGTTGGTAGAGAGTAATGGGATTTCCCCAGAAGTGGATGGGGAAGGAGGTTAGAGCAGCGTTTCTCAACCTTGGCAGCTTGAAGATGTGTGGACTTCAACTCCCAGAATTCTGGGAGTTGAAGTCCACACATCTTCAAGCTGCCAAGGTTGAGAAACACTGGGTTGGCGGGTGAGACTGGGAGTTCCTCGTGAGGCAGTTGCCATCTCTCAGTCTAACTTACCTCACAGGATCATGGTTGAGGTATTAAAGAAGGGGTAGGGAAGATGCCAGCCTTAGGATTGAAGTGAGGTTATTGAAGTGATGGGTAGCTTCATGCTTGCAACTGGATTCTGTTCTTTTCTTGGAATTAAGGTCCATAGGATTCACCTTCTCGGAGAGTGTGATTGTAGTGTTTTAATCTGAGATGGTGTTGAAAAAGCAAAAGGACAAGCAGGTGGGAGGATTCTCTCAAGTTCTAATAGCTGCTGGGTTTTGGATGCTTAGCAAGTTGATTCTTGTTCTGTAACGATCTGCTGAATCATCTTGAGCAGTTTAATTCAGCTGCATGACTTGAAGCAAGTTGAAAAATATTTCGGCATTTGGATGGACATGTGGAAAATGGGCAAATGCACTTATGCATATATGCCTTATGTGCTTGTGAGAAATCGAAGACAGAGCAATTCCACTACCCCGTTAGAAAAATCTTGGTGTTAGCATTGCATCAGCTGTTGAAAAATAGTTTGCTGTGACTTCTCCAGGCTAAACATGTCTAAATTACTCTGCTCAAGAGAAGACCTAGATTTGGTGTCAACATTGCACTAAACCCAAATGTTTATAGTTTGGTTTTTAAATAATTTGTTGCCTGAACCAAGCATCTGTAGTTTGGAAACCAAGATGTATGGCTTAGTGTGTTGTGTGACCCCAGCCAGTTGTGGTTTATTTAACCTCATTAACAAAATTGTGCCTTAAGATGGGAGGTGAAGCTAGCTCAGAGATCAATGGCTCTCTTCCCAAACTTGAAGAGTTGCCACAGAAAAGAGATTTTAAAGAAATGTGTTCTCTCCTTCCCCAGGGAATAGTCTTAGATCTAGAAGGGGAGGGGAAATGTTAGTCAAGGATTAGGATGAACATCTTCATGGCAAAAGTGCTTAAAGAAGAGGGTTGGTGTTCTTCCCTGCTTGGTTAACCATCAGTGGGGATGTTTCCTTCATCCAGCAGAAGAAGGAGTAGATGGACTGGGGTGTATCTTCCAACTCCATAATTCTGAAATTACAAACTCCGTATGTTGTTTGCAAAAGCTCTTGGTCCTTATTGGCAAAGAACAGGAGGAGGTACTTGAGAAGAGAATCAGTGTTGCAGGACCTGGCAAGAAGAGGATTAAATTTAGCTTGTTGAAAGAAGGACCAGGTATTTTTCCAGAGGAATGTAGGTGAAGCAATTCTGAATCATTAAGTGCTGGGGAGAACAGTCTGGTGCCACTAAAATTAAGGATAGTTAGCAGACAGACAGCTTCCAGTGCAATGAATAAATGAATGAAAAAAGAAAGCTGCTCTTGATGTAGATGGTTTTTTTTTTTTTGGCGCCTTTGAGTCAGTGTTGACTTCTGGCAACTGCCTGGACAAGTTCCTGCAGTTTTCTGGGCAAGATTTTGGAAGTATTTTGCCCTTGCCTCCTTCCTAGGGCTGGGAGAGGGACTGGCCCAAGGTCACCCAGTTGGCTTTGTGCCCAAGGCGGGACTCAAATTCATGGTCCTCTGGTTTCTAGCCTGGTGCCTTCACCACGACACCCAGCTGGCTCTCTGATGTAGAAATACCCTACCAGTTTTCTGTAGTTTGATGTCTTCCAAACAGCTTGGAACCTACAGGGAATTCTGGGGGTAGAAGTTCTCAAATGTGTCTTGAGGTTGCCAGTTGGGGAAAAGTCTTGTATCCTACTTTTATCCCATTTATTATGAATTTGTTGTGGGTCTGAATTTGCAGTTTGAATGATGATGTCTTGCTCAGCTGGTTGCCAGTTTTCCAGGAAGAACTGCCCCTTCAACCTGGCAGGAAAAGTTTCCAAAAGTGGTGGGTTCAAGTCACAAATGACCAAATGGCTGGAAAGAGGAAAGTAAAAATGAGGTCCATCACTCAGGAGTTGAGCATAATTTATGTTCCAAGATCCCAAATTCAATTCCTGACAACCCTACTTAAAACTGGATTTCTGGTAGCTCATGCTAGAAAGGTGTGTGATGACCTGCTGTCAGTCAAAACAGAATGTGCTGGACAAACCAGTTTTCTGGCTTGGTCTACAGCAGCTTCATGTACAGCCTGGAGGTGTGCAAAGAAATGTAGTTTGTTTGGATTTCCATTGCTGCTTATAAACCAGAGTTTACCTTACATTGTCTACTTTGTACCTGTCCACAAATATAGTTTGCTTGGTCTTGTCTTAGCTCATTGTATGAACTCAGCAAATGGTGGTGTGTTGAGCAAACCTGGATTTTGCTGTGTGGGTGAACCTGGCAGTTGACCCTAGCTGATGACTACTTTTTGGTCAACAAAAAGACATGGCCCTACCTTGAACCAGTCCAATATAACGTAGATATTTTTTCTGTCTAACCCAAAATAAAAGACATGCCTATAACATTACAGTGTGTTTCTTGGAGGCTGGCTTTGCTCTCATGTGCCAGTTCTGGACTAAGCATCTCAGCTTGGCAGTCAGCCATTTATCTATTTAAATCTTTCGGCCCTCAGTCGAAGCTTCCGAGACAGCTACCAGCATGGGACACTGTTCTGCAACTGAAGCTTTTATTTTTCAAAAAGGTAGGACCTTATATATCCTTCACACCCTGGGGATGACGACATGACAAGACGTTAGACTATTTTTACACGGAGAAAGGGCCACCTTTAACGCTTTCTCTCCCAGTTTCAATCTATTTAACATTAGGCATTTTTTAACCCAGCGGGCCCTTTAGTCCGTTTTGTAGCATGATGTGAAGTGACGTGGTTTTGTACTTGGTGTTCTATGAATGGCGGCATCACCCATCTGGTGGCCTTTGTGGCTTGTTCCTAGTACGTCATCTCAAAGAGCTTTTGAGGTTGCCACCGGTGCTCTCTGGTTTCTGACAACAGTGTTGACTAAATGCTCTCCCTGTAGAAAGCGAACTCTCTCTAAAGTGGTAAGAGTGGAAATGGTTTACTTGGCACCCAGTTTAGCTGAGGCAAATCTTCTTCCAGAATCAAGCTGTCCAAAGTACAGGAGGGCATGTTCTCTGACTGTGGATCCAGAGGCTTGTCTCAGGTGGGCACCGCGGATCACAAGGTGCTTTGGCGTTTACCCAGGTCCAGCTTGTTTTGTGTGTGTGTCTTTACCTCCTGTCTGGGTTGGAGTTTGCTTGATAATGCGATACCTCATTGCAGAATTGATACCCAGGCTCTTAACCTTTCAGGGTGAGCTCAAGGCAAACTTGTCCACCCAGGGGTTTGGTTCAAAAACTGCTGTGCTGGTGTCATCTGCTGATTTTTTATGTCTTTCTTTTGGCCAAGGTTGAGTTTTCCTGTATTATTATTTTCCAAACATAGTTGTAGGCTGCTTTGTTTAATGACTTGCACGCCACATTAGGAGTGTTTATAAAAAGTAGCTACATGGTTTTATAAACAAACAAGATTAAAATAATGCATGGGTTGTTATTCAGCTGAAATCGCTTACTGTTAGCTTTGAAATCTATGTTTTACATTAATCAGTTTATCATCCTTTTAAGAGCAAAGGCAAGCAGTGCATGCTGGCTGTGGAGCCAAACTCAGGGCAGTGAAGAGAGAATCAGTGTTCACAGACGTTTCTTAGAAGGAGCTTAAGGAGGATGTTTTAATGAGGACTCAGCAAGCTGAGCCACAGAATGTTGGGAATTGGTTGGGAAAGGAAAAATGGGAGTGGGTGTTGGAACGCCAACTTTCTTTGTATTGGCTAGGTTCAAAATAAACCTATGGTTTATTTTAGATGTGGATTCATGAGCAAGCCACAATGGCTGGGCTCCCACATTATAGTAAGTGGTGGCTTACCCTAATGGATTGCTGTTGAGCAAGCCACAGTGGCCTCATTCAAGTACCATACTTAATGCTAAGCTTGAATCCATGGTTTACAAACCACTGTGGCTGCATTCAATCCTGTTAAGCCATCATTTTGCTTAGCCAACGTTTACTGAATAAACCATAATAGTCTGGGTTCATCCTAAGGCCAGCCCAACCACTTCATTGCTTGGTGGAACGTGTGAACTCAACCTGTTTGGATTGGACCACTTCGGAGTAATCTGTTCTGCGCTCCTTTGTATGTGTGGATCCATTTACTTGAGTGTTGAGGAAGCTGTCTGTGATTTAAGGGGCAGAAAGAAAGCCCACCCCAACGCAAAATTGCTTAGAAGAAGTGTTGGGCTGCCCATCCCTACCAAATAGCTTTCATTTCCCTGGCTGACCCATTTTCTCTGCTAGTTCAGCTGCAAGCTGGATCACTTAAAGGGAAAAGGGTTAGCGATCAGTCCACGTCATGTGCCTCTGTGTCTGTTCATTTCTGCCACTCCAGGAGAAGAAGTCAAAAGCTGATGGATTTCACCTCTGGGATCCTCCTCCCGCTGCTTTTGAGCGGCGCAGGGATCTTCAGTCTCTTCCGGTTGCTCAGGTGGATCCAGGCGAGGGCCTACCTCAAGGATGCAGTGGTGGTAATCACAGGCGCGACTTCTGGGCTGGGGAAAGGTAGGGGTTTTCTTCTGAAGTTTGATCTGGCGAAGAGGAACCTGGTGTCTGAAGATCCTGCTTCTCCTTGGCTAGATTTGCACCACAGACGAAACCAGCATGTGCTTTGCTTGTTTCTAACTTAGCATGTTGAGTCAACCCAGCCATTTATGGCTTAATTAACAAACCATGAGAGAGCAAACTATGGCTTTGCACAGTATGGGAACCTCATCCTTTTTTTTTAAAACACCATTCCAAGAGGACTGATTTTTTTCCTCTCTGAGACAGATGCTAAAATGATGTCATTGTTTCCCAGGGATGTTTACTTTCTGACACACCTATTTAAGCATGGCAACGTATCCTTTTGCCTCCATAAATAGCCTTTTTGTCAAGAAAGAAGTGCTATTGCTCTAGTTTGCATGACTGAACAACTGAACTAATGAAAAAAAGTGGTTGGGGGCTGATAACCGGCTCCCATTGGGTCCAGCCATACCGGCCAATAGCGGATTTTGAAAGTGGTAGCCCACCACATCTAGAGGGCATCAGATTGGATAGGCATTCTGGGACTTACAGTCAAACAGGTCTCTCTCACCCTCTTCCTGATTTTTTTCCTGGCAAGAATGTGCCAAAGCTTTCCATGCTGCGGGATCCAAACTGGTGTTGTGTGGTCGAAATGGAGAGAGACTTCAAGATGTTCTTCAGGAGCTGTCTACTGCTGCTGACCCCCTCAAAAATGTAAGTACGGGGAGGGAAGGCAAGAAGAAAGCTGGGACATTAATACTGTCCCTTGCATTCTCTGCGCTTCTCTAAGTCCCTGCCATCTCTAGTTTTCAACGAGTTTGAGGAAGCAGAGATGGGCCTTTGGACAGCATCCAGGTATCTAAGGTGGCTTCTTGGCATACTGTCCAAAATGTGATTTATGTATCAAATTAAGCCAGTGATGGCTGTTAAACCCCTTCAGATATAATCAGCAAAAGCTGGCAGCCCCTTAATCAAGAATGGTGGATGGTGACAATGAGAAATAAAATATGCCTAAGTCTGCACAGTGTTGTGATTCCCTGTAAAAATGAAGATGCGGCTAAAGGAACAGGGTAGAGCCTACAGGAAGTGTGGCTCGCGCTTAGCCTTTTAACCTTAAAACAGGCTCTCAAAATGGTCCAGGTTTGCACAGCTCGCTTAGCCTAGTCCACAACTAACCCAGAAGTAGTTTCCAAATTGAGGAACACGGTCCCCACCCACCTCCCCCAGGAAGGACCTGGCGTCCTATGAGCCCTGTACCAAGGGAATATTAGCAGGGTATCAGCGTTCCTTTTCTCTGTGGCCAGGAGGCACCCGTGGGTCTAGCTAGGCTGTTACAGCCTTTGAGAGCGGGTTTCTGTGGCTGCTAGGAATCTTGTCAGAATGAGAAGGTTGGAATCGTTCCTCCTCCTCCAAAGCTGGAGAAGGGTAGGCTGTAGAACTGCCCCTCTCTTGACCAAGTTATTGTGTGTGCACAGCACAGCTGACTGGGTTAGGTTAGTTTAGGGTGGAAAACCAACTCAGGTCATCTCTGGGGTTAAAACTAACCTTTCCTGGCCATCACAGTCTGGATTATGGTGGGTCTACAGCCCATGCCTTACTTTGCCACTGATCCATTTAAGCACACGACGCAAACCTAGCTGTACTGTAATGTCTCTTTGGTGATAGTGTTTGTGCAAATAACAGCAATGGTGCATGCACACCTCTGGGCACGGGGGAAGTGATTCTTTTGAGTTTCTACCCTGGTTCCCGGTGATGCCTTCGGAGAGGGTTATGAAACAGACGGTGCCAGTAGAGATACGGTATGAGGCTGTGCTGCAGACTCTGTAGCTTGAAAGGATTTGGATGCCAAGTTGTGGGTCTGGGCTTTTCCGCCTTTTTAACAGGCCCATAAACATCACACTGTGGTTTTTGACCTCTCGGATATCAAAGCTGTAGTTAGTGCTGCTAAGGAGATTTTGGAGTGCGTGGATCATGTCGACGTCTTGATTAACAACGCTGGGATCAGCTACCGAGGCACCATAGTGGACACAGTGATGGAGGTGGATCGGAAAGTGATGGAGACCAATTACTTTGGTCCAGTTGCTTTGACGAAAGGTAAGGCTTAAGGCTTGATCTCCATCTCACCTTTCCAGGTGAGAAAGAACAAAAAAGCAGGATGACGATGTAGCCAGATCATGGATGAAGTAAATTATGGGAAGAGTCTCTTCATCCTTTTTCAGAGTTTTCTTTCTCTGCCCCAGATTTCAGAGGCACCTACAGGAGGCGGCTGGGGAGCAGAAGCTGACAAAGGGAAATCAACTAACAAATTGTAATTTTTGGAAAAACTGTGGACATAACTTTTGATACCCAAGCAGCATAGGATCACCGATTCTTCTTGCACTTCCGTTGAACAGTTTATAAGTGAAGCAGATATAAGAAAAGCATGCACATTTCACTGAAATGGGTCGAACTTTTACTCCAGATCAACACATTCTGGACCTCGACATTGGATGATCCATTTTGGGCCAGCAGTCTTTGGGGGAATAGAAAATCTGTGTTTGCTTTGTTTTGATGGGTGCTGAAGTGATTAATTGGGCTCTCTTTTCAGAGTCCATTTCCACCCAGACTGCGGCTAAGCAATCTGACTGGCACATCTTGTCCTCAAGAGCAAGACATTTCTCCAAATCTAATGTTGGATTAGAGAGCCAGTTTGGTGTGGCGGTTAAGGCAGTGTTTCTCAACCATGGCAACTTTAAGAGGTGTGGACTCCAACTCCCAGAATTCCCCAGCCAGCGTGGTTGGCTGGGGAACTCTGGGAGTTGGAGTCCACACCTCTTAATGTTGCCAAGGTTGAGAAACACTGGGTCAAGGCATCAGGCTAGAAACCAGGAGACCGTGAGTTCTAGTCCTGCCTTAGGCATGAAGCCAGCTGGGCGACCCTGGGCCAGTCACTTTCTCTCAGCCCTGGGAAGCAGGGAATGGCAAACCATTTCTGAAAACCTGGCCAAGAAAACTGCAGGGACTTGTCTGGGCAGTCTCTGAGAATCGGAAACGATTGAACGGATTAAAAAAACGTGATTAGAGTAAATTGATAGAAGTGTTCAGGGATTAGGGGTGGGCAACTTGAATGGAACTAATAATATTGGAATGTCTAGATAGGTGTTTATTAGACAAGAAAGCAGGTTTGGGAAGAGCCAAGTCCGTGTTATTTATTATGGTCGTATTCGAAGGCCCAGCCTTAATTTTTCTCTCCTCTTGCATGCCAGCACTTTTGCCTTCCATGATCAAGAGGAGGAAAGGCCACATCGTCGCGATCAGCAGCGTGCAAGGCAAATTCAGCATCCCCTTCCGCTCGGCATGTAAGCGCCACTTTCACTTGTGGCCCCCCGTTGTGGTTTTTGTTGCTTTTAGGATTGTTTGAGCCTGGGCCGTCTTCGTGGTGTTATGGTTTCTGTTGTTCTTACTGGCTTTTTGGTTTTCTTTGCCACCCAGCGTCCGTCAGAGTTGGGCAGCTATAACAAATTTGAAATGAGAAGACAGCAGCAGCTTAGGAGGAACGTTCTGCTGGACACTGCAACTTTCCCCTCACTAATATCATTGGAAACAGCAACTTCTAAGAAAAGGCACATTCTACACGACACACGTAGTGTTCAAGGGAAGAGAAACTTCCTATGTTGCTTGCCAATTTTTACCTTAAGTAAGAGATAGGTACCTGCAATTCTCCAGATGCTGCTCCCAGGAATGCTAGTTCCAGCTGAACTCTGCATTCTAAAATGCAGTCCCATTTTTTTCCCCATGCTATTGAGGAGAAAAAAACACCCACACACTGCCTCACTGTTTACATTTATTTATGTTGGGTTGGACCAAGATGCCGTCTGCTTGACGACTGTGCAGGAGTGCCAGCCTGGTGCTTCTGGAATACTTGAAAATCCCCTTCAGACTTACTACACCTTTTCTTCCTCCTAGTAGTAAAAGATAAAAAATAAAAAAGTCAAGCACTTTTTCCAAGGAACAAATTTTGTTAAAAGGCTCAAGCTGCAGCTCGATTCGTGAGCTTAGGCCTATTAATAAAATTTGCTCGTTGGAAAAAGTGCTCTCAAATTCCTGATTTTTTGCTAGCAGAAACGAACATAGCTGTCCTCCTACAATTCCTTCTAGTAAGTTACTTTGTTGTTGGAGCTGGTAATAATTCTGATTGTGACGTGCGTCCCCACCCGGGCTCATATAGAGCCCGTCAACCTTTTTTCGCCCGTGGCCCCCTTCTGACCTTGTTTTTCTCCTGTGGCCCCCCTGTCCAGGTCCCATTACTGGATAAGCACATGGGACAGTAACTGGTGTGTTTTCTGGCATCAAGACAGTATTTGCAGAATTCTGGGAGTTGAAGTCCACACATCTTCAAGCTGCCAAGGTCGAGAAACGCTGCTCTAGACACCGGCTGGGAAATTGCAGGTTGGTGATCAAGCCCCCTTTCTTCATCCTTCCCAGACGCAGCCTCTAAGCATGCGACTCAAGCCTTTTTTGACTGTTTACGAGCCGAAGTGGAGCGGTTCAACATCGAAGTGACGGTCGTGAGTCCCGGCTACATTCAGACGAACCTTTCGCTAAATGCCGTCACGTCTGATGGATCCCAGTATGGAGGTGAGGACTGGTGTCGCTGTCCGCGTGCCGTCTGCTGACAAAGGTGGCGTACCATGTTTCGCTTGTTCAGGCCCCCGAGCTCAGCAATTAGGTTATAAAAGCCGCTGGGCTGAACAGACTTAACGCTTTTCGGTATTGAGATGCTGAATGGCTTACGGCAGGGGAGGCTGGTGGGCCCATCTGGACTTTGGCAGATCTGTTATGGGCACTCCTCAAAATAGCTGCCGTAGCGGATGTGACCGGCCATCAAAGCGCATTTGCCAGGCACCCAGACAGGGCATTGAGCTACCCCCGTCTTCATTCTAAGAAAGCATCTGGGGTCTCCCTAGGCCTGAGGCCTTGTTGGAAATAATGCCGATCGTGTTTGAAGCTGGTGCCTTGTTTTGCAGAACAGCTGCTTCCCTTATAATTAAAGTAATAAAAATTAAATTGGACAGGGAACTTGCAGGGGGAGCGGTCTAAAGACCCTTCCTTGCCTTATCCATGAGCCTCGCTTCCCAGCAGGGGCTGTCGTTTGCAATCGCTGGTCTGTTGCAGCTAGGAACTGACTGCTTCTAAAGATGCTTGCTTGCTTGCTTTCCATGCTGCGCAGTGATGGACAAGACCACCAGCGAAGGCAAGGCAGCCACCGATGTGGCTCGCGTGGTTCTCAACGCTGTGGGGGAGAAGAAAAAAGAGGTCGTGGTGGCCGGGTTCCTGCCTTCCCTGGCTGTGTACCTCCGAGCGCTCTGCCCCACGCTCTTCTTCACCTTCACGGCAAGGAGAGCTCGCAAGGAAAAGAAAGCCAAGGCATCGTAGCCCCCCACAGACCGGGCTGTGCCAAATCGTGGACTGCAAGCAGAAGCTGCGTGTTATCGTATCTTCGATCAGTGGAGAACTGCGAGAGCTTTTACCCTTCCTTGCGCCAAGAGTCTCGGGGCAACAATCATGGCCAACTGAAAGTCTTCATGCACCGCAAAGCCTTTTGTATGTACAAGGCAAGCAGTCAATCCTAGGGAGTTCAACTTAGATTCAGTGAATGAAAGCTGCATGCTGACACGTTTCCCATTTAGTTGAGCTTCCAGAGACAATGTGCCATCAACAGCTCGGTATTCCTGAATTCTTTCTGCTATCACCTGTATTTCAAGCTGCCTTTCATGTCTGCTTTGTAAATGAGAGAGGGAAAGAAGCGAGTTGTCCCCAGCAGCTATTAAAATCTCCCAAGCTAAAAAGAATAGCGTGGATGTTGTTCATGAGAGACTTACAGGCATTTAGTATCTGAGATAGAAAAGCTACTTCGTATATCACACAAAACCATAAGGGAGTTTGTTTCAACTAGTACGGCGTGCCAACCTAGCCCAGGGTTCAATAAACAGTTGACTCAGCACCATGTGCAAAACTAGTCTTTATGTCTGTTTTGTTTCACTTAAAACATCTCAAGAGATTTACAGATAGATATAAACACTGCCAACTTCAGACAGTGGCAAAATCTGCATTGTTCTGCCAATGATTAATGACTTCATCGCACCTGATGTTAGTCAGCATACTGGCCAGTATGGCAGTAGTCCTGTCCTGAGTAAGGATGGCGAGCAGGGGGCTCCCATCCAGGCTGTAAAGCACATGCGTAGTACTGAGGAATTAGGTGGCCATTCAAAGAGACACAGATCGGGACCGCCTTAGCCTTTGGGGTTTATATGTCTGGGTTTTTCCCACGCTTCTTCAGTTTGTTAGGATTTCCTGTTATGTAGCAGTAATAAAACACTAGAGACCTACTCCTTGTCTTAGCGTGGTTCCTGGCTGTTAGGACAAGTCCTTTAGGAAAGCTGAAATTACTGGGGGGTGGGGGGGCAGGTGATCTTGCCATTTATTTATACTTTGCCTCTTCTCATCTAACCTTAGCAGTTTTCTAAAGCCAAACCTCAGGCCAGGTTTACCATTGTGAAATGCACATTATTTTAATGTTAAATCCACTCATCACACTGTCTGCTGCTTCCCCTACTCCTCAGCAAGACGATCCAGACCCTTAACACCTCCTTACCCGTTCTGGGGGAAATAAGTTGGTTACTATAAATAACAGAACCTTTCCATGTGTCTGAGTTCAGTGAATATTAGTGATTGTGCCCAAACAGAAGCCAGAATTATTTAATCACTGTTTTTCTCACTTCTCATTTCTAAGAGAATCGCTGCACTAAATACTTGAAAGGTATTCTATTACCTACCTGCTATGCTACAGAAAGAGGCTATAACAACAGGAATCCCCTGGGCTTCCTCAACAGGTGCTATATCCAAAAAGCCACAGGATTTCAGCATTTGACCAGATGGCCCTATTGAAGGGAAGCAGGAGCTTGGCTCTTAGTTCTAGATTCCCCAAGCTAAAAATAGCATCAACCTCTGGCTTTGCCCTTGTGGGAAGCCATTTCAAGGCCCTCTTTACTATAATATAGTCAGATGGCAGGTCTACCTGCCAAACAAGAACCGCCCAGAGTCCCTCTTTTGGGGGAGATGGGTGGCAGCAAAATTTGAATAAATAAATAATAAAATATACCTGTAAACAAATCATGCTTGCGCTGAACAGATGATCTCACCTTTCTGGATGGCAAGTAAGAGTATTGGAATTTTTTTTCAGTGTTTGTTTTCCCTGTTCAGTTAATTGCTTGAAATTTTCAAACTGCTCTTGGCTGTGAATTACACCCCCCCCCCCAGATGAAATGGACAAAAAGAGGAATCTGGGTCCTCTTTTCTCATATACGATACTGAAACGTACCAGGCATGAGGGTTTTGTTTTGTTTTTAAGAAAATGATTAAAGCTATTTCACGCCCACACAGTTATGAGAAGGGAAGGGGCAAGTTATTCTCAGCCAACTCAGCATCTAACAATCTCCCCTAAGTAGCACCATCAGAGTTTTCAAGTTCCCTTTGATTTAGTTAATGGATGCTTACCAGCTTTGTAAGAAAGGTTCTAACTTGGGCCCACAAACAAGAAAAAACACTGAAGTGATTGTTAACTGATATTCCTGTAGTTCAAATACCCATTAAAAATATTGTTGGGAAAAACTATTCACAGATCGCTAAACCAGGTTTTGTTCAAGCTAGGGCTTGGTGAACAAGCAATAGTGGCATGGTTCATACCCAACATTAAGCCATCAACTATTCTTTGCAAACTGCAATGGCTGGTTCCACACAACAGCCAGATACACGTCACAGTTTGGTGCAACGTGTGAATCCAACCAATTGGCTATTGATAAAGGCAGGAAACCCTTTGCTGCAGATTCTCTTGATCTACCCAAGAGGGAGCTTCCACCCAGTCTGTCCCTTGCCACTGTGCCTGCCGTTAAGAAGAGCCTTCCACCAGATTATTTGGGCACCAAAAGAAAGGAGACCACTTGAAATTCTCATCCTTTAATGAATGGTCAGTGATAGCTTTGAGCTGGTTCTGTAGAATACAATTAAACAACATACTTAAGGTTTTTCCCAAGGGGTGGGGGGCAAAATCCACCCGCCCCCTCCCGTGTATCCTTTTCTTTCACTGAGGTTCCATCACTGTCTCCAGCGCTCGTACTGTTCCACTCCACTGCAGATCCCCGTCTGAGGCGTAAAAAATAACAAAGTTCCCTCGATGCACCCGTGATGTGATTGTTTCTTTCAAAAATAACCAAAAAAATAATAATAATTGGGTAAACCAAATGGCTTTCCAGGCACCACTTCAAGAGGAAGAAAGTAGTCGAATGTTCCTGTAGGAGTCTTTAATACACCTTATTTGTCTCGGCGGGTTCCCCCTGTCGCGGCTGCAATCATACCACGTAGAGTTCATACACCTTCTTTACACAGTACACCAGGGCAGCCAGGGCCACTGTGTTGTGCAGTCTCTTCCTGTGCAGGTCGTCCTTCCTCACTAGCACGACCGGGGTGGACGTGGTCAGCGTGTGCAAGGGCAGGCGGGAGAGTTTATGGGTGTTGTACTCCACCTGATACTTGCAGCAGGGGTCGAACTGCCAGGAGATCCCATAGAGGGTGCAGCAGGCGACGCTCAGCACGCCGGCCGGCAGGGAGATGTAGTGGGAATAATCCACGGGGAGGGCCAGAGGGGTGAAGAGGCAGGCCGTGCCCGCCAGCACCGCCGTCTTGTGCAGACAGTTCCCAACTGTGATCCAGCGGGCCGTCTCGTCCCCAATGCGCGTTGGCTCGATCACGATGTACTTGTACTGCGCTTCCAAGGCTTGTTCCAGCTCGTACTCAAACTGGTCCTGAGCGTTCTCCCCGTTGTAGATTTCGTGAACGATGTAACAGTCCGTGGCAGACAAGGAGACCCTGTGGGAAGGAAAGGCAGAGTGACTCAGAGGGGTGTGGGCACAGGCCTCGCCCCTGCTCTCCTCTTCGGTGTAACTTGGGGGCCCTCGGCATTCTCATGCCTTTTCAACCAGCGTATGAGCCAACCTTTCCCACCTTGGCGCTGTAAAAATGTGCCGGCTTCAACTCCCAGACTGCTCCAGCCAGCTCAGGCTGGGAATTCTGGGAGCCAAAGTCCACACATTGCGACTGGAGAGGTCTCAGGCTCGGGTCCCTCTGGGCCCTCCAGGGCAACCCCCAGGGCTCTGAAATGCCAAATGGCCATAATTCAGTCAACTGAGTGGCTTGCGACTCTCATGTTTCGGCACTAAAGGGCAAACAGTGACAAGCGTGGTAGTCTCCAGGGCTTTACTGTGGATATTCTAATGTTTAATTTATGAGCTGTCTGGTCAAATGGGAAGGTCCTGGACGCTACTCTTTGTGGCTGGGAGGAATCAAAATGAATTAAATGGAAACATTAACGAGAGAGAGAGAGTTGGAAGATTGGCCGGTTTGTCTCGTGGAGGGTTGGGAAACCCCACTGCCTCAATGACCATCAGCCCACCGGAAAGTAACTTCAAAACCCTGGGGAGCAAAGTTGCCTACTTGAACTTCTGAAATGGTGGACCATGTGTGTCTCCAAGTGTTTTTAAAGAGGCCTCAAGGCTTTGATGATGCAAGCGTAGCTCCCAGCTCTTCACACTGGCCTTCTGTTGAACCGGTCAGCAGAAGACAAAGCCTCCACCGGATGACCTCAGATCAGACTCTGCTCCCCAAGAACGAGGGAGTCCCAGTATTTTGCTAGCACTGCGCTGGGTATACAAAGTGGGTTTATCGACTTAGCACATTTTAAAGTTGCCAGGTCAGGGGAAAGCTTTTCACAAAAACCTAACCGACACCACGCAGACAGAAAGGGCGCTTTTGTTCAGCCCAGGCCGTCACCGAGCTTTGCAGTAGGTCTGCACCCAACACATTCATTCTCCGGAGCTTCACGTCCCTAACAAAAGCAGGCTTTTGGTTTCATGGTGTATTTGCTTAGTGTCTGTCTCGAACGTTTGCGTACAGGGATGAAGAGTGTGAACTTCAGTGGTTTGACCAAATACCTTCCCTGTGACAATTCCAAGCCTAGCAGAGAAGAATCTATAGAGCAGGGTTTCTCCAGCTTGGCAACTTGAAGATGTGTGGACTTCAACTCCCAGCATTCCCCAGCCAGCCTGGCTGGGGAATTCTGGGAGCTGATGTCCACACATCATAAAATTGCCAAGCTTGAGAAACACTGCCATAGAGGCTATTTATATCTATGGGAAGAGAAACACGAGCAGGGAGGAAGCTAATATATGTACATTACGGGCCTCCAACGACATCTGGGGGGGAACAGAATGCTGTCCTACGTGAATTTTGGCTTGATCCCACCCAGCTGTTACGGCGGCCTTAGGAGCAACTTTAGCGACACTGCATTCATTTGCTGGGGTGTCCCAAAGTTGTCAGAAAATCCTACCCCTCTCAGAAAGCTGAACGGTGGTTGAAATCCTGCATCTGAAATAATCCATTCCTCAATTAGCCCAAGCAAAAGTAGAGCTGGGGAACCAGAATGGTGGCTGTAAGCATTTCACCACCTTCTCACATTTGAATCAATGTGGGAATGGGAATGAAAATCCTGGGGTTCTAAATGTTAAGATCATACCGCTTGCTTAGAACGTATGTACACAGGGAGGGAAGGGATAATTCTTAGAGAGTCTAGAAAATGGATTCAATAGTTAGAAACTGGAATTCCCATCCTAAACTCCGTTGCTGCATATTCATGTTCTCACGAAAGCTGCACATTTAGGATTCCTGTTCACTGTGCACCACCGACATAGGGAATTTGAAAATACTGTACTAAAGATATTTTTCTAACTAAGAGGGGCTTTTTTTTAATTAGTCCTTTCTGCAGTTCTTTCTTCGACTTCATAAAAATACGCCACATCAAGGAGCTGGTAACAAAGCACTGAGCGTTTGCAAATCAGATTTCACTTCCTTGATGAACTGCTCTTAATTTTACCTTTTTATTCCAGCTATAGACGCCAGACAGACACGGCAAAAAAGCTCGTCCCGGTATCAAGCAGGCCTCAAAAACAGCACAGGAAATGTGAGAGCGTACATATGAATTATGTATACTGCATTAACGGTATACGCCGGCATCTCTGGATATTTCCTGGATCAATCTTTAAAACGCTTATAAGGTTAGTTCACTGTTTATAAAAAGAAATGGTCTGTTTGAATAGCAAACCAAGACCGAAATTTCCAGTAGCAGCTCCTGGAAAGAGAATGAACTCTCTCTTTGTGGACACTAGCGGTGTCTCGCAAGACGTGGTACCGGGCCTAACCGAGACAGGACATGAGTTCCGCCACATCACAGAATCCCTGTAGCCCCGCCCAACCGGAGGCTGAGAGTTTCTGCCATCAGTTGAGGGTGGACCACCCAACACAGCCCCAAACTAAGTGGCCCGGCCATCCCACCGAAGGATCCAGGCTCAGAAGTTACTGCACTGAACAAAAAAACTATTGTTTCGGTATCTCCCAGCCAGGGCTCCGTTTCACAAGATTGCCCAGAAAAGCTCAGCGCTGAAACAAGAGTGCAAGAGGAAAAGTTTCCAGGATGTCTATCTCCACCCTACCATTGTTAGTTCGTGAATATCTAACCTCTGCAGAGATCCATACTCAAGTGGAACAAGGAAAGAGTTAGCCCAGCTTGAAATCTAACGCAGACCAAATGTGGGATACGGCTGCGAACTTTCTGCTACGACTCAGAATTTGACACCTGGAGCCAAAGGCAATGTTGCAATTCATTTTGTCAACTGAAAATAATCCATTCTACCTTTCAAGAGATGTTGCCATCTAGATTACTGGGGTGCCATCAGAGAGAGAAATGGAAGATCAATGTTGGTAGGGAGGAACGTTTAAGTCTAAAATCACACCAATTATTATTTACTATTATTCCAGATAGGGGCTACCACTCAGGATATGACAGAGCTAGGCCATTTAATGTGCTCCTAGCCAAGGCAAACTACAAACCATGATCTTCCTAGAGCCTACTTTTCAATGGGAGTTACTTCTAAGTAAACATGCATGCAACTGCTGAGTTAGTCATGCTGCTATAATCTCTCACAAAAGGCCAGAAACTGCTTAAGAAATAGTATTAGCAGTTTACTGAAGTATTCCCTTGCTTAGTGAAAGGCAAACCGGTTAGGATGGCCTCACAAATGTGGAGACCTGTTGACCTAGATTCTAAGGTTTCCTTGTTGCGGTGGTCTTCCTCTGCTTCCTCTATGTCAGCTGGAACATGCCCCCCTTCCAAAAATACATGCTGTTCTTTAAGCCTGGGATCACTATGCAGAAAGGCATCAAGGAACTTGCATGGAGGAAGAGGAAATGCTTTACGTTTTCTTCTCCATAAAAAAAAATTCTATTCCTATTCTATCCTATCCCATTAGACCGATAAAAGTTTTCAAAATGCAGGAAAGGGACTGAATTTCTTTCAGTCACGCAAACTGTCATTTAAAACAAAAATATCAGCTTCTTCACGCTACAAATAAATGTGCCAACCAACCCGTACAAGCTTTATACATATTGGACAACTACTCTAGCAAAACAAGTTTAACGTAGTGATCTGACTAATCAAGTAATCATCAATTAACAATATTTATTGATTACTTGGCACTTTCCAACTTTCAGAAGGTACTCATTTAAAACAGCCAGAGATGATGTCATGTTAATTATAGCCACCCAAGTTCACAACAGGAAAAAATTAAGCCAATAATTTATGGCTGAAAATGTATGCAGAACTGAGACAGCAACACACATTTAAACTATGAAGTGACTGACTCAGCACTCCAGTTATGAGCCTAACAGATCCCAATTTTATACAGAGCAGGAATACAGAAGGATGACATACAATATAGAGATTACCTGTTCTTAAATCTGTAATGCATCTTCAGATACAAAAGTGGAGCCATTAAACCAAGCGCTACCCAGGTTTCGGAATACAACTTGCATTGACGCGAACAAATGACAGGGATCTAACCCAAATCCCTAAAACGGTAAAGCCAACACTGCTCAGGTAATGTCTCTGCTTATGGCTGGGACTGCACACACATCAAGCTAACCTACAGTCTAGACATAGCTTCCCAAATAAACCACAATGGGCAGGAATCACACATCACACAAATACACATTATGGCTTAACATAACGCATGAACCAGGGCACTACCAAAGAACACTTGCAAATAATTGAATATTGGTTTATGGGCAGCCTAATTATAGATCTACCAAGGTCAATATTAACAACCACACTGATGGTAGAAACAGAAAGTTTAAAATGTTTTATACAAGAGGATCTTTTTCAGCCCCACTTAGAAGTACCTGCCCAATTTCCTATTCCTCTACAAATGCTGTATTTTAATACAAAACTGACCTGGCATCCTATATCAAAGGCATCAGTCAGACAGGTCTGACATGATGAGCCTTATAATACTTTGCCAACTTCTGAAACTCAAGCAGGGCTTTGTCTCTCAACCCTGGCAAAATATGTGGACTTCAATTCCCAGCTGTGGAATTCTGGGAGTTGAAGTCCGCATATCTTAAAATTGCCAAGCTTGAGAAACAATGCAGTAGGGTAGTATTAATTCCCCTAATAGTAGTCCTTTCATACAAATAGCCTTGCCTTCAAAACTAAAGTCCCAATCCAGACGCAACTTCAGAAAAAGGGCCAGGAAAACCAGCTCTGAATAGGAGGAATCAGATACAAATGACTGGATACCCAACCATTGTGGGGAAAGGCATAGGCTTTGCAGATATCAGGTGATCGTGTCCATTTTGCATCTAAACTACATTTCTAGATGCAGGCAGAGATTCGGAGATGTTTCCAGAAAAGCAGGGGGAGAGGAAAAAAGATGTGGGAGAACTCTAAGGAAAGAATCCATTATGATGCAGCCAACTAAGATGTGCGTGGCCAGAAACATGAGATCTGAATTCACCACATGGCTCAGAAGAATTTTCTGGGACAGCTGCATGGAAGCCCTGATGACAAGAATGCCTACCGACTCGCCTACATTTTCCAAAATATGGGTAATAAAAAAAAATATCAGCTAGCAAATATTTTTCCTGGGGTAAACATAATGCTTCACTACAGCTAATTCTACTTTGGAGGGGAAGGGAACATTTCCAACAATTGGGAAAGAACCTTTATAATGCAAATAAAAATTAATAAATGCAAGCCAGGGTGTGTCCTTGTCACTCTGGATGAGATCCCAGAATACAACGGAAACATACTTTAGGGCCAGGCCCTGCTCTAAGGAGCATGTAGAAGACTAATTATAAGATCTACTTTTTGTCTTGGATTAGAGAGACCGAAGAAAAGAAGTATCTGCTTCAACCATCATTTCCTCACTGCAGTTTAACTGTTAACCCATCTTTTGATTTGCAACCCACTGATAACAACATTCACGTGGGACTTCTGGTGAGGATTCATGGTGAATTAGACGTCCCTGAAGGAGCAGGGACAGCATGGCAGCGGAGACTGGTGGCCAGATGGCAAATTCTGGCCAGCAAAGTCTCTCCAGAAAAGGGAGAGATTGTGAGATTGCCCACTTGTGCTCTGGATAGCTGCTCCTCATGAGTAGACTGCAGGAATTGAGGTTTTTGTGGTTGACCTGTGAGTCGAGCGGCTGGAAATAGAGGGATTTCAACCAAGCTCATAGCTATAATGCAGCCTATATGGACATAAGGTTTGCTGAGCCTCATTTCTTAATCGCTTTTGGAAATTGCTTCTTAACTGCTTTTCAGCTATTAGGAACCTTTGGATTGACAAGTTTTATAGCACTGGGTGAGTTTCCTTCAAACCTTAGTGAAGGAAGTTTTAAATACAAGTTTAAGGACTTTTTTTTTTTTTTGGAATAAACAGCAAAAGGGTGATTAGAAAGTTGATATTGGAAAGTTACAAATGGACTAATCCAGATGGATTTGAAATAAGATTTTGAAATTAATTGTAAGAACCCTTCCCATGGGAAAATGCGGTTGTTTTGAATTCTTAAAAAAAAAACATGATAGGATGGGACTTTGAAGGCTGGATACTAGAGAGAAGAAGGAATTAAGGATTACAATTAAAGGAAAAGAATACTTAAATTTGACTTACTAATACAGAATGGAGCAAAATACTGTAACATTGGAGATACTGAAGGATATTTGTGAACAATGGACACAGAGGTTAATTTTAAAAGTGTCTGCCATTACAGATAGACAGGGCTTAAAAGATGTCATGGAAGAGGAACAAGTTTTACCAGACACGACTGAGACTAATTTTGAAAATGGATTTAAAAATGACAGGCTACAAGAACGATATGGAAAAAGATGCTACACTGGATATACAAAAGAAACTGGCTGATATCTTAATAATTAAAAGGGATACTAGACAAGTAACAAACCAAATGAGTGACCTGACTTTCCTATATTGGATTTACAAGAGGCTTGTTAAAGTTGGATTTTGTGAGAAGGGACGAAGAAAAAATGAAAAGAAATCAAGTTCTAGGACATTATTTGAAGGGATCCAAGTAAAACAAAGGAATATAAAATTGATTTGATCAAGGTAGATATGGTATCTCCGGTAATCCTTAATGGACTTTTGCTAACCAGGACTGAACAATAAGGCTTTAAAGATTTCTTTACAGATGACATATGGGAAGAAGAGATCATTTGTTGTGTTTTAAGAAAAGGTGATAAGTTACTAAAATTGCTTATACCTGTTGTGATGAAGAGGGAGGTAATTTCTTTATAATTTTCTTTTTTTTTTTTACTATATTCTTATTTTTTCTTTCTTTTCTATTTTCCCTTTTCTGCACATTCTATTTTTTCATTTTCTAGTTTGTATTAGCTTTTATCTTTTCAATTGTAATAATAAAATTATTATTAAAAAAAGATAACATTCATGTATAGTTTATTTGGTCTGTGGAGGGACAACCCACATTCAGGAACATGCCTCAGCTTCTCAACTGAAGAACTTGTAGCAAAGACCTCTAGAGTAGGTCCAGGTTCTAGTATCTTCTAGTATCCTTACCTAAACATATACAACAAATAACGTATTTACTGAAAAATTAAGCTCTTTTAAAAAAGTCTTTCATTCCTTTGCAGATCCAACTATTTTAACATCAAAATGAAAAAAAAAAATCATGGGAAATAATGCAACAAGCAACACCATGAAGTCAGAAAAGCTTGTTGGAAACTTTGAAACTGGACAGAATAAAAATTAAGTTGCAATTTTCAGATTTTGTTACATGATAGCTGTGTTGTAACTATTTTTCTTTCAGAAGATAACCTGAGAGGAAGAAAATAAATGTTTATTTCCCACCTTTCATTCGGGAAGTCAAGTACTTTCTCCTGCCTTCCTCCAACCAATATTAAGACCCTTTACTTACCACGCCAAGAAAATACCCATCAGCCCATTTTTCTATCTTGCTAGGAGAGCCAATGGCAAAATGGTAAATTTCCAAAGCCGCCGCCCCCCCACCAATTAGTTCCATGCCAGCTCCCAATATAATTTTCCAAATCCAGGACCAACACATCACCCACCTAAAAAAACTACAAATTGCTCAACCAGCACTAACAGCTGTGCCCCAAGACTTCAGTGTCAGGGTTCAGAATTGACAACACAAAATAAAAAATTAAAGAGCACCCAGAAACCACGCTTAGCCGCAGCTCAGGAACCCCTGCCCCCCCCCCACTTCCTACATGTTGGAAGGGCGAGGGCTTCCTGAGTGAACAGCGGATCTGGATCTCCCCTTCTCAGGGTCTCCTGCATGTCCACCCCAGCACACAGTTAAGTATGTTCACCGGTGAGTTATATATAAAAAAGGAGGGATAAAAATCTAATACGGTAATAATATTATTATTAATATTGGTAATAATAATTCCCTTTTGGCAACCAAGCCCACCCTTTCCAGAAAGCCCGGGCCTTTGCAAAGCAGCTGGACCCTCTCCTCTCTCACCCAGCCCTTCCCCAGGACGGATGCAACTTCAGACCCCGCAGCAGACAAATATTTTGCCCATTCCCCTTGCTGCTCCCAGCTCCCCCTTTCCTACATCCACAGCCACCCCGGGCCACAGCCCTCCCACCCCCCACGGATCCCCTGCCTGCAGCTGCATTCCCACAACAGACTTCCTTTCTCCCCGGGGGGGCTCCCCTAACCCCCTTGCCCAGCTTCTCTCAGCCCTCCCAGGTAGTCCCGGCCGGGAGCCCTAACCCTGCCCTTCTTGCTAGGTTACAGTAACAGAAGCTCGCCCGTCTGAAAGCCCCTCTCCCCTCCCTCACTTTCACTCCCCCCAAAACCAGGGAGGGTCCCTTCCGAGCCGCTTCCTCCAGCCCCGGTCCTGCTGCGGGCTTCCCTCCTCTGGGCTGCGGCTGCTCCTCCCGCCTCCCAAGGTCATTCTCCGGCCCATGACAGGTTCACACGACCCGCCACAACCCTGACTCTCGGGCGGGAGGGACGTTTCACGGGACTGCGAGGGGGGGGAGGAATGATGGGGCACCCCGGCCGCGCTGGGGACGATGGGCGTTGTAGTCCATCGATGCTGGGCCAGGCTCCGCTTGCCCCCGCCCCCGCCCCTTGGCCAAGCAGCGACCCACTGCTGGCCGGCCGCCCTCCCTCCCAAGCGGGGAGGCGTGCAGGCCCCGGCGCCGCTCCCCTGCCGCAGGGCCGAGGCCCGGCTCGAAGGGCCGAGGCGAGGCGGCCGGCTTCCCCGCTCGAGCCCCGAGATTCACCTCTCCCTCGCGGCGCCGCCGCTGGAGCTGCTGGGCCCCGCGCGCCTCCTTCCCCAGGCCGCCATCTTGGAAAAAGGCTTCGCAAATGTCTCCGCCGAAAAGGGGGGGATGGCGGGGCTCAGCCGAGGGCGGGAGGGGGGCCGGCGGAGGCGCTTCCCGAGGGCTGCCGGGAAACGGAGTCCGGGAGGAAGGCGGAGGGGCCGCGCGGGGAAAGGCTGCTTCCCCGCGCGCAAACCACAAGCCCCAGCCTGCTCGGCGGCGGCTCCGCCGGAGGCGGCGGGAAAGGGGAGGGGGAAGAGCGCGAACGGCGCCGCCTGGGAAATGGAGTTTCGCTGCCGGGGAAGGAGGGGGAAGAGGGGAAGGAAAGAACTACCTTTCCCAGGAAAGGACGGGCGGGGCATGGTCCACGTGGGAGGTTCCCAGAGACCACGAGGAGCGGGGAGAAAGGGTTTACCCACACACCGGAGGGGGACGGGCGCCTCGCAGAAGCCCTAGTTCCGCCCACTCTGCGAGGCTCAGCCAATGAGTGCCCGGCGGCTTGCATCTCAGGCTTCGGGTTCAGAATACGTGTTTGCCCGGAGATATTTTTTGGCGGGGAGGCCGCGCAGGGGTGCAAATAAAGCAATTGTTTGCCGTTCAATAGTCCACATGCCTTCGCTGCATAGCAAGCGGCACCTACCATAGCAACGTTCCTAGTGAAGTTTTTTTTGGGGGGGGGATCATACTGGGTGAGCATCACACCAACATCCCGCTAAACCTGGTTTGTTGAAAAAGGCCCAGCACCAAAGTTCGCACCAAGCGCTAAGCCAGAAACAGAGCATCGTGCTTTGCATGCTCAGTGTTGTTCAAACTCTTTTAAGTGTGGACTTCAACTCCCAGAATCCCCCAGCCAGCATCGCTGGCTGGGGAATTCTGGGAGTTGAAGTCCACACTTCTTAAGCTTACCAAGTTTGAACACCCCCACTAACTGAACACAGCCCTTATGGTTTGCAAACTGTTCTAGGGCACAGCATTTTCTGCAAACCCAACCTTGTGGCCTATTTAATAACGGTGACTCAACACATCATGGCTTAGCACTGCTAATCCATGTAAGAACCAGCCTTTCCCACTGCCTCAGCTTGAGAAGATACAGCTGGGCTATGCGTCCAGCAATCCTCTCATAGAATAAGGGGCTTGACACGTTTGATCTTCCCAGAAACTGTAGGCCATGCCCGTTTCCTAGCAGCCGTGCTTGCCCCAGGAAATCAAACCACAATCATCTGTTCTGACCTGAACTGCAGCGTGGGTTTGCTTTCTGGGTGACCCATCGAAATAAGAGTCCAGCAGCATGGGGACTTCTGCCTCGTTTGCTTCATGCCTTTCCCTGGAAGAGCGGCCATGGAAGAGCGGCCCTGGTACCTCGACTGATCTGGCTTCCCGACGGATAATTCAGGTTTAGGAAGAGTGCGTCCTTCATTTGTCATCTTCGGGTTCTGTGTATGAAACTGTCTGTGGGAATGACTGCGGGAGACAGGAGGGAAAGCCGCAGACTGGACAACTGGCATGTAAAAGATATCTTAGTCCAAGGAAGGAGAGAGGGCGTGGGAAGTGTTTCAGAAGGGACCCTTCCTAGTCTTCCAGAGAGTAAAAGGAAAGGAGGGGAGAAATACTTGCAAAATTTGGTTCAAGTAAACTTATAATATAGAGCTGGTGCTCCTGGTTGTACTCCTCGTCTGGACTATCTCACAGGGCTGACAGCACGGGAAGACTGGAGAGGGAGTGCGGAGTTTGAGGTGCCGCTGGCATCTTCAGTGGTTATATCCCTGCCGTTCAACAGCCACGGAATTCCCAGCCACGAAGATTCCACCCTTCGTTTCCCTTGATGCTCCAGGAAGATTTCTGCATGGCCACCCAAGGGTGAGCCTCACCTCACTTCAAATAATGGTCTACTATCAGAGCAGCCGAGTAGGAATGAGCTGTTCCAGCTGTTCTTATTTGGAGGGATCAGGGATTAAATCTCAAGATCTTCCATGCATAAGGAGACTGTCCCATCCTTCAGCTATGACCTCCCCTAGTTGGGCATTGTCCTGATCCAGGTCTATGTCAATTCTAAGCTACCAGCGCGGTGTTTCTCAACCTTGGCAATTTTACGATGTGTGGACTTCAACTCCCAGAATTCCCCAGAATTCTGCGAGTTGAAGTCCATACATTGTAAAGCTGCCAAGGTTGAGAAACACTGTACTAGAGTTACCTTTCTAATCAGAGCCATGGCAGCTGCAAAATGTCAAGAAATAAATGAGATTTTCACTTGAAAAACAGCAGAACTTCCTTCCCTTAAACTGTTGAGTTCTCAGGAATGTGGAAAGACTGCCTCTCCATATTTAGGCAAAACCTATTTTCCAGCTAGAAGCTCCTGCAGGCCATTTCATACAGTCCCTGGGTGTTTGCCATGACATTTGTGCCCAGGACGGAGAAGTCAAACCAATCCTGGTCTTTCGACAAGCAGTAGCTGTAAAAGATGGCAGAATTCCAATCCTCCAGTCTTCCACAACCACCCACCACCAAGGCTGTAAATCTTTCTTCCTGTATTACCAACTCCAGTACAGGTAGTCCTCACTTAATGACCATTTGTTTTGTGATGGTTCAGACTTACGACGGCACTGAAAAAACCAACTTTCCACTGGTCCTCACACTTATGATCATTACAGCATCCCTGCAGTCATGTGATCGAAATTCAGGCACTCAGCAACCAGCTCACATTTACAACCATTGCAGCATCCTGCAGTCACGATTGCCATTTTCGACCTTTCCAGACGGCTTCTGGCAAGCAAAATCAATGGGGGATGTGATTCGCTTAACAACCATGTGGTTTGCTTAATGACTGCCGCACAAACTGTTGTAAAATGGAGTCACTTAACCGCATCGCTTAGCAACCAAAATTCTGGTCTCCACTGTGGTCGTTAAGCGAGGACTACCTGTACAAACATCTGCCTCGGCCACGAGATTGCAGAAAGGTGCTTGGGAATAAAGTTGTTTGGGCAAAAGGCCTTGCAAATCTCACATTGTGTTTCTGTTTTAACATTTTGATGGCCTGCACCCCTTGGGCCAGTGGGGAATCACAGGAAGTAAGGTCCAGCAGAGAAGGTCCTTTTCATCATCAGACCAGAGCAGAGGATGATACCGGAAGCAGAACATTCCTTTGGTCAGAAGGAAAAACTAACAATTCGCTCTCCCCGGACTCTTTTGGTCGTTACCCAGCAGTTCTTCCACTTTAAAACCTGGCAGCCAGGCTTACATGTTTCCTCTTCGTTGCTTCCTTTTCTATCAAGACTTTCAGATGATCAGCCTGCAGACAGGAACATCCCCCCTCCCACTTTCACGGATTAGATACAAGCCAATCTGGGATCCTTTTCCAGCTGAGGAATGCAATCTAAAAGCTGAGAGAGAGAAATTGCTGGAAGTTCCCATTTACCATGGACAAAAGCCCACAAGTCCTTCAAGATGTAGAGCAGGGTTCCTCAACCTTGGCAACTCTAAGCTGTGCGGACTTCAACTCCCAGCTTTGCTGGCTGGGGAATTCTGGGAGTTCGAGTCCACACAGCTTAGAGTTGCCAAGGTTGAGGAACCCTGATATAATGTATGTAGCTCGGGGTTGAATGGTTGGGTCTCAGCTTGTTTCTGCAGACGTTCCATGACCAGGCTTGGTAACATCATCAGGGTGAGAGAGAGTGGGGGCTTGCTGGCTGTTTATATATGGTAGCTTGCCTTGCCAGTCTTGGTTGGGGAGGGTGGCTTCCTATCTGACACCCTCAGGGCAAGCTACCACATACAAACAGCCAGCAAGCCTCCACTCCCCCTCGCCCTGATGATGTTACCAAGCCTGGTCATGGAACGTCTGCCAGAAAACAACCAAGCTCAGAGAACATGATGAACAAAACAGCTTTCATTCCTGCTTGATGGATTTAAATCTCATCTCTGAGATGTGACCCTTCAGTCTTCGGCATGAGGAAGTGAATCAAGGCACATTTCCATCGTCTTACAAGTTCCAAATCCACCAAACCAGTGATCTTCAATGGGCAAACAGTTTAACCACACTTTAAAAAATTGTCTTCCATGCAACTGGGTCAGGTTTTATTAATAACACAACCCGGGAAATATTAAAAACACACATGTCCACATTCCGGAAAGGTCACTGTAAGAAGTCCTGAGTTAGAAAGGCACGTAGATTAAGGGTGAAAATAATTCCACTTCGGTGGAAAACACAGAGCCCACCCCCCTCCAAATCTTCTAAGCTGATGGTTCTTGACGTTGTAGATGGTTCTTGAAGTTGTGCCCAACCCACGGTCCTTGAAGCTCTGTTTGCCCATCTAATGGACTTTTCATCTTCAACGTAAGAATAAAGAGGTGCTTTAGCCATGCTCTGTTCTTCCTGCAGCAGATCAGAGATATTTTTTCCCCTCAAAGATCTGCTAAAGTCACATTCCCCAACTTTGGCCTCTTCAGAGGAGTTGGGACTTCCAGAATTCCTAGCCAGTTCAACCACAGATGGAATTCCACCACCTCTGGATAAACCAAAACTGTGGAAAGCTATACTGAGATCCTCACAGCGAAGATAACTTTGACAGAGGAATATGTGGCCTCCATTCCACCACCCTGGACTTTGCAGATTGTTCAAGGACAAGGACCACCTTGCCACTGCCCACCCCCCGCCGCTCCAGCTGGCCTTGAAAACACTGTCCTTCTGCAATGCAAGAATTGAGAACTGCAGAAAGGTGGGTTGCTTTTTTTTCAAGGAAACAAAAGCACCAGTGTTACCAAAAAAAAAAAATCTCAGGGTCAACAAAGTTGTGCTGGGGCACCACAGAAGAAAGCCGTAGCATTTTCTCAAATACTGCACTTGTTTTGAGGCTGGAAGGACTACTCCAATCTTTGCAAGTGACCTCTTCACTATTTGGGATAAATCCTCCTCCTCCTCAGCCCCCAACAGCATTTTCTAGGTAAGGAGGACACCTTCTATGACACAACTGAAGACAACTGGATATCATGGTAGTTATTGAACAGCAAGGACGAGAAGCCCAGGTTTTCCAATTAAACAACCAGCACTAATGTTCTGCTCCCTTTCCTGCAATTTAACTCTGTCCCTTACTGGTAGGGTAGATGCCCATCAGATAAGGTGTGTGGATGCCTAAGGGTGCCAGTCCTCTCCCAAAACATCAGAATGGACTCTGAGAGCCAGTTTGGTCTAGTGGCTAAGGTGCTGGCCTAGAAACCAGGAGTCTGTGAGTTCTAGTCCCACCTGAGGCATGAAAGTCGGCTGGGTGACCCTGCGCCAGTCCCTCTCTCTCAGCCCAACTCGGTGCAATGTGGACTAGCCTCGTGGTGCACCCCGGGCAACGTGACTTGTCACGGCTAAATAGTCCACACATCTGGCTGCTGGACCTCACAAGGATTTCCCAGCAAGAAAAAGCAGCATGAACACCGAACTGCTATGCCATACGATTATATATATATATAAAAAAAAAAAACGACTCTCAGCTGGAATCTCTTTAGAACAGTATTTCTCGATATATGCTGGCTGGGGAATTCTGGGAGTTGAAGTCCACCCATCTTAAAGTGGCCAAGTTCGAGAAACACTGCTTTAGAACCACCAATGAATCAAGCCACACAATACAATTTGCTGCCTCCAATATCACCCTTCCGGTAATGACCTGCCATATTTTCTCCACTTATTTTGGCTGAAATTCCCAAGGAGGGATCCAAGGAACTGAACTGGGCGGAAAAGAGGGGCAGGGCCCCTTGGGGCTCTAATGGAAGATAAATTCAGGTCTGTGGCAAAATTAACACAGCCCAAACCTTCCAGGTGCCACCCTTATATTAAGCCAAACTTCCCCAGTGCGGGCACCCTCTGTGCTGGTCAAGGGTGACGGGAATTGTAGTTCTAGACATCTGGAGGGTGCTTGGCTTGGGAAAATTGGAGTAAACAACCCCCAATCAAGGCAGGGGGTGTGGGCAGAATGCGGGAAACAGAAGGTGATTAGAGTTCCCTGCAAAACCTTCTTGCATCATATTCAGAATAACTGCAATCTAAAGAGATGCCCCACCACCACCCTCCCCACCCACAGATACGTTCTGTTTAAACAATCCAATCAGCGGTCCTCTGTATATTTCTGGCTACTGTTCCCAGCAGCCCCAGCCGCCCTGGCCAGAAGCAGAAGATGGGAGAAGTTAAAGAGTTTGATCACAGCTAGAACGCCAACAGTTCCCACCAGAGTCGAAACATTTTGTACCAGTCCCCTCTTTTTTTTTTTTTTGAACCAGTTTGCCAGTTCAACTCAAATCCGCCCTTCTAACTGAACCTCCTGTTTCATCCCACCAGATTCCTGGCCGTTCCATTTGTAGGATTCCACCTCACTCACGCTGTCTGCATGATGGATCTTTAAAAAAAATGGCTTGAGGAGAAAAGGCTCTGCCCTGACTGGAGATGCCCACCATTTGTTCAGCAGATGCACCACACTGTTCCCTTCACTGTGTCCATCTCTCTATCCTTTCACCTTGATTTTCTTCTTCTTCCATACAAGGGGAAACCTCCCCCACCAGAGAAGAAAAAATCAAGGGGGGAGGGAGGTTCCCCCAAAATATTGTAAAAAACTATGCCAGCCCCTTTCCTCTGAAGTTCTCAGCGGAATCCGCCTGACCCTCTCATTCACCCCCCTCCCCGCAAAAAACAGACCATCATATTACCCTCTGCAGTTCAGTCCTTTCTCCACTTCAGTCCATGTTTTGGCAGGCATGCCGGGGCCGTGAGATCTCATTGCCAGAGCACATTTATTGCATTCAGCATCTTGCTTTCGCCTTTAAGTCTAGCTGGCACACTCCCACCTGGCCAGCGTCGCCAGGTGTCCAAGACCACCTTGGAGGCCCATAGCTTGGCTTTCGTCTTCTCAATGCTGCTCCAGGTTAACAAGTAAACAGCTGCCAAGCTCACATACTTCTGCTCAATGCTCATTCCTTTGGGGAGGAAAACCTCACCCACCCCATCCCTTCTATTGCCAACAGTTAATAAAACTGGCAGGAGGTCTAGTTTTACACCTTGCGGTTTCCCGAGGAAGAGAAGGCCAAGGCAGACCATAAAATTCCAGGTCAGCCAAACGCTCACGAGAGCTGGTTGGAAGCATCATTCAGAAACGACGTTTGGTCTTTTCAAAAGTAGGAACTCTTGAGCGTGTGCAGAGGCCGGTCAGGGGTCCCCACGACAGCTTGGAGGCAAAGGCGAGTCAGCAGCAGGCCTGGCTCCCATCTTCAAACAAGGTTCTCCTGCCTGCCTGGGTTAGGACTGTAAACGTTCCAGATACTGTGGTAGTGGGTTCTCCTTGACGTATTTCTGAATATACCAACACGTGAGGTGGGCTTTCAAATCTTCCTCCACCACAAAATCCAAGGCAGCCTGAAAAGAAAGAACAGGAACAGAGTCAGCTTCTGAAATACAGTCAAGAATCAGGCCCACCATGCCACAGGGACGAACCCACATCTTTGGTAACTGCTGGCTTAACTGTTGTTTATTTATTTAACCAAAGGGGTAGGCCACTTAATCAGGACAAATAATATGGGAGCGTCTCTGATAATGCACTTGTTATTTTGGTCCTCTTCCACTCTTCTCCAAAGATCTTTGTGGGGGAAAAGTGCTGCTTTTCCTGCTCTGCAAGATGATAGTAGCCAAGCGTTCATTCTACCCACGGGGACTCTTCCAGAGTAAAAGGTCTCTGATTGAAAAAGTCTACTTCTGGATGCCATTTGTCAAGAGGAGGAGAGGCATCAGCAGCACCTCCTCTCAGTCTGCACATACTGGACAGGTAGATTCTAGAGTAGGTATCAAGGTGGAGAAGCATAATGGGCTTTGCAGGTAAGAGCTAGTGCCTTGGGCTAGACCCAGAAGCCCAGCAGTAGGCAATGTAGCCCGGGCAAGATATAACACGGGAAACAGAAGGTCATGTCAGCATGTGGTGGTGTGGATTCCTGCCCCAGCTATAGCTTCTGAATCATCCTCAAGGGCAACCCCATGCTGAGCAAACTACAGTGATCCAACCATGTTGGAGAAAGACATGACTCATTGCTGCCAGAGCTTCTTGGTCTCAGTGGAAGCATTCACCAAACCTGGGCAAAAGTCATCCCAGGTCATGGTTTCCACCTCCAGCTCCTTCAGGAGCTACAAGTCCAGGAGAAGCCCAGATTGCATACCTCCTCTTCCAGGCGTAGGGCCACCCCATCCAGAACCAAAAATGGAGCTATCTTGGAACCGGAGGACTTCCAACCAACAGTCCCTCCATCTTGCTGAGGTTCAACCTCACTCTGTCCTGCCTCATCCAGGCTCTCTCAGTCTCCAAGCGCACTTCTACCCCACATCTCCTCTTGGCTTGGAGATGGGACAGCTGGAATCATCCACATACGGATGATTCCTCATCCCAGACCAACCCTCCCTCCGTGGTTTCATGCCTATATTTAACAAAAGAATGTGGGAGGTGGGAGATGACGACTTAGGACCTCTACATGCATGGAATTTTTAAAAAATAAAACAAGAAATAAAGCAGTGTCCTAACTCAGCCCTATAAAATCTAATCAGCAGCTTTTGCAAGAGTGAACCTAACAGTGCTTTTTTCCCTTGGCCGTAACATCAGTTTCTCTTTAAGCTTGGGGAGAATTCCCCCCCTCAGAACAGATCCCCTTTTTATGCAGGCAGAGGAAGCAATACAAATGTCCTCGCAGTCCCTCTCCCCAACAGGAAGGGGAGGGAACGAAGAGCAGAGCAGACTGGTACACAGAGAAGCAGCAGGATGCCCCCCATCATCCCCCCAGAAAAAAAAAACATAATGTGCCTCCTAAGGGTCCGAATTGCAAGCCAAAGCTGCTTATCCATAAACTGCAGGTTGAAAAGGAGCTTCCAATTGTTCTTTTTTTGGTCCTTAGCAATATTAAGCTACGTGCATGTTTCTCCATCCTCATTAGCTAATTTAATGAACAAAGGCCGGAGGATAATAAAGAAAGAAGCAGGGGAAGCACAAGGAGGCAATTTTGATGTTTCCGTCTGGAAAGCTGCCCCGACAATGGCTGTAAAATCCACACATGTGCATGGAAATTTAAACCAAGGTATCACAACAATTCAGCCCTCCATGCGACCCACCTCCCTCCAGGTGTGTGGGATGTTCGCTTCAAACATCTCTCACCAGCATGGAGAATCACAGGTGCCCGGCCAAAGGCGGAATATTTCAATGGGATTTACTGTTTTTTAAAACATTGCTTTAAAAGAAAGAAGTTATCGCTGGAAAAACAGTTTTTCATGTTGTCGTTTTTCCACGCCAAGAGAACATTCCTTTCAGTCTGCAGATTTCAGCCAGCCAAGACACTTGGCTATCACTATGTAAATGTTAATCACTGTGTCATAAACATTAATGGATGAATTTTCCTTCAGCGGATGACAGTAAAATAGATTTTAAAAAAAAACAATCTTACATTTTAGACGTATCTTTGGAAGTGACATGTTTAACAGATGCCAGGTTTAATCTCTTTCCTGACTGCCTGAGTACTTTTCTAGCAATTAATACTCTGGATCTAAATGCCAAAAACATATACAGTAAGATGTATTTTTTCCCAGGACATGGCAGGGTTAATCCACTAAGTACAAATGGGGGGGGGGGAATCTGCAGGCGCTCTAAAAACGGGCAAAAATATTAGCTAGATTTGAATGTGCCGCAAAACTGCCTGGGTTCAATGTGCCCAGTTCGAGACTCTCCCTTCATGCGACCTGCCCAACAACAACCCTGTGAAGTAGGTTAAGCCGGGAGAACATGCGTGACCGGTTCAAAGTCTCCAGCGGGTTTCTGGAAAAAACAGGGACTTTAATCTGCTCTCGCACCCTCCGGTCTTCGTCCAATACCTTTTGCACTAGCCCAAGTGGTCCTTGAGAGTCAGGTAGCGTGCAAGTTCAATAAATTATTAAGTAATACATCTATTATTTATTAATTGGGAGGCACGCTGGAGCCATGATTAAATCATTATTTTGAAATATTAAATAATAATTAATGAAGTATTATTATTATACCACATTGGTTCTTGTTTAACTAGCTTTAACTTGTTTAGTACTGAACAATCCATGGCTTCATGCAAACCGTGGCATGTCTCTGTGGCATGTCTCTGGACAGGATGTCAGTCTTTGCATGAGTATTCCGAACAGGACAACCTAGAATGAGTGAGAAAGAGAAAAAGAAGCCCCCACACCAGCGTCATACCAGCGTCATACCTTGGCCAGATGTTTTGCGATTCCTCTTCCCCTGTAGGTATCTGGGACTTCCGTATGCTGCAGATCCACCACCCTCTTTCCTACGTATTCATACAACAGGACGGCTTTATCATGGCAGCCTACAAATGGAAAGAGAAACCATTTCACACAAGCCACCCCAAGCTGGGAAACTTAAGATACGGCATGAACATCAGCAGCACTCAACCTTCCTCAGCTCACCCCAGGACTGCAACTCCGTCATCCCATAGCCAACTGCATTCACACATTACACTAAACCAGGGTTGGGTTAAGGACGACAGCAACCTTTGAGTCTCAAGGGCCAAAATCCCAAACTGGGCGGGGCCAAGGTATTTTGGGGAAAAGGGGCATTTCGGGATTTTCTGGGGCATGAGGGGTTCGTTCTGGTCCCAGCCCATCCCTCCAGAGCTTCGAGAGAATCCTCTACACTCAACCATAGAGTGATGGCTTTGCTTTTTGACTTAGTTGCATTCTGCAAAGGCACCCTGTTATGATTCCAGTAAATGACAGGGAGCAGGGGTGTCCCCAGGGTGTTGTCAAGATGGTGACTTCTCACCTAAAAACCGGGCAGAGCTTTGATCACACCCCCATGGCCACCATCTTGATTTTTCTGGCCACCCTCTACAGCAGTGTTTCTCAACCTTGGCAACTTTAAGACGTGTGGACTTCAACTCCCAGAATTCCCCAGCCAGCCATGGGAGTTGAAGTCCACACGTCTTAAAGCTGCCAAGGTTGAGAAACACTGCTTTACAGACATCCCTCTGGTGACATGACACCTGGCTCAGCAGGATGACCAATTCCCACTCTCCATCCAACACTTGACCCAGTGTCCCAGGTCCCTAACCATGTCCTTGTCCACAGTGGAGAATTCTTTGTTGACCTCAGACATTCCCCCTCCATTCAGTTATAAAAATTTACCCAACACGTCCCATTCTGGAGAAATTAAAAATAAGTTTGCATCAACTCTCAGCTGCCCCCCACCCCACCCTCCCCAAAAGATTCCAGAAACTCAACTGGCTGAAATTCCTAAAAAGAGAGCGCCTCGCTCCAAGAAAGGATGTTTGGAAACCCACGTCAAGAAAGGTCTGCATCGACTCAAAAGTTCATATGCATGGGGTGGGAGGAAAGGGAGAAGAAACAGATGCTGTGGGTGGAGGTGGGTAATATATGCATTTATCTGCATGCACATTCAGTTCTTACTCATATAGGTCTAAGTTCTCGGAGTATGAACATAAGACCCACCCATGCCCTGAATGGTCCTATGTTGCACCAGACCCACCATTTATCTCACACTCCTTGGATGGTGAGCTGATCAAGATGCGTTCATTTTATCATGCTTATGCTTCAAGACCAAACAAGACTGAGAAGATGCTGCCAAGAGGAGAAAAGCAGGTCCAGAGATCCCACTCTATGCTTTCTTCAAACATAAACCATGATTTCTGGCTTGACGATGCCTAGGGGAGGCTTGCAATCACACTGCCTGGTTTGCCAAGCAAGAGATTCAGATCACAGTAGCCGGATTAACCCCTAAATCAGATGATGGTTTAGGACATCAAGCCCAGCCAACTGTGGTTCATGATTAAACAAACCATGGTTTCATACAATGTAAACTGCTCAGATGTGCAAATTGAGCCCATTGTGGTTTGTTCAATTCAATCAAACAAACCGTGGCTTGGTGCAATCTTTCTTCAAGTCTTTTCCCAATTACTTCTCCATCTTTTTTCTTCTAGCTAAAAAAAAAAATCTATGAGGGGTATAAAGCTGGTAGAGTCACACAACTCAGTGGTAAACACTAATAAAAAGTTGCTGTTGTGGGCTGCCCAAGTTATAGTATACTGTAAAATGGGCAGCCATATAACTCTTCTAAAATATTTTTAAAAATAAAGCATGGTCCAATTGGTTCTCCTTTTGTGCAAACAAGTAGCACTCCCCAGACCAAGGTTCCTGGTTTGGTGCTCTCAACCCAAACCTGGTTTGTCAACCAGCCGCAATCTGGAATGTGTCATGGTTTTAAACCACAGGTTTCCTTGGATATTTCAGGACTCTGGCAAGCTGAAAGATGTGCAGACTTGAAGAGGGCGTGGAAAGAGACCATCTGCTGAGAAGTTGTGTTTGGTTCAATTTAGAGCAGTGTTTTTCAACCTTGGCAGCTCTAAGATGTGTGGGCTTCAATCCCCAGAATTCCCCAGCCAGCTTAAATTCTGGGAGTTGAGGTCCACAAGTCTTAAAGCTGCTGAGGTGGGGAAACACTATTATAATAGAGGGAGGGAGGGAGAATATAATATCCCTCTTTTGGGGGAGATGGGCAGTACCAAAATTTGAATGAATGAATGAATGAATGAATAAATATTTCTCCTGCTGTTTGATTACCAACTCACTCCTTTGCATTACTATACCCATAATAGCTTCACATTTGGATGGGTTGGAAACAAACAGCCCATGAGCCATATCTGGGCTATAGTGCAGGGTTAAACCCTGCCTCCTTCACCCAGGATCCCACCCACTTTGGGCTCGCCCATGAACTTCCCACAGCAATAATATGATTTATTTATTGACTCTCTGGGCTTATTTGCTGCATCAATCAACCAACACTGATTGTAACAGCTCGAGAAGAATCCCTCCTCCCTTCTTCCCCCTGGAAGAAAAATGGAATTAGGATTCCCAAAATAAAATTACGAATCTTCCCGTCATCTTGGGCCATCTGTTCAAGGAAGCTGCTTTATGTAATCCATGACCAGCCCTGTTTAAAGAGGTGTTGGCACAATCCCAAGCAACTAGCCCATTTCTCGGGAAATAGGACAAAGGGACGCCAACATGGGAAATTTAAACACACACCCCTCCAAGAAGTCGAGAGCTTATATATCTGAAACAGAGAAATATATCAAAAGGACAAGCTCAGATTTAGAGAGTAAACATTTCCTGGTTAGGACTGATAACCAAGAAGGCAGCTGGGAAAAGGGCCATTAAAAATAAATAAATACATGACTGCATGCAGCTATCAAGTCACGGCAAATGCATGCACCCTCAAATTAATGCATGCAGATTCCAAAAGTCCCTACAGATAGAATCAACCACAGAGCCAATTCCTTGCAAAAAATATATATGAGATATATAAGGGACATCCCTACTTCGCCCTAATTGTAGCAGTGCTGTTTTTCCAGGCTAATCATTGCCTCAAATAGCCTTTCTCAAACTGGCACCCGCTGGGCACACGGGCCTGCAACTGCCAGAATTCCTTGCCAGCAGTCTGGTCCATCCATGACTGTCCAGTCTTCAATGGCACCCTTGTATTTCTCTAGCTGCGGGCAACTTCCCTGGTTTCAGCCTACTCCTCAGGGAGGTTTTCCAATGGAACCCCTGCTCCAGAAAGCACAGTAGATCAACGCAAAGACCTAGTCACTAAACAAAAATGTCAAAAGTACCCGGGGTCCTTTGCAACCTCAACAATCTTGCCCAAAGGAACTTGAAACCACAGGCAACAGCTCCAGGAGAAGGGGGTAGAAAAACAGATGTTTCTTTTGCAAAGGGAAAAAGCTTGTGGGGACCCTCAGGGCAGATGCTGCCACACTGTTAGTGGTGCCAGGACGAAACATATTGAGATGCTCCTGTCCATACATGTCAGAAGATTTCAGCCCTGAAAGATTTCCACCTTTTGAAAAACCTCCCGCTGCTAGGATTCTCTGAGAAGACTGAACATTGAATTACCCTGAAGCCGGTAGCCTAAAATCAGGAGTCTGGTGTACCTTTTCAAGCTAACCAATTTTATATTTTTTTAAATTAATTTTCATTAAAGAAGTTTTTTGCAAAGTAAAAACAATACAAGTTTAAAGAAAAAAGTAAAGTAAAAGTGGTAGTAGAAATGAAAAGAGAAAAGAGAAAAAGATATAAATAAATGGCTTCCAATCTTCTTTACAGCAGTTATAAATGCATTTATAGCCTAACCCAGTGTTTCTCAACCTTGGCAACTTGAAGATGTGTGGACTCCAACTCCCAGAATTCCCCAGGCAGCATGCTAGCTGGGGGAATTCTGGGAATTGAAGTTCACACATCTTCAAGTTGCCAAGGTTGAGAAACACTGGTCTATCCTCTCTTTCCCAGGTTACATCATGTCTCCCTTCTTTCCATATTCTACCCTTTTTAATCATCAGACCCATAAATCGTAAGTTCATTCTAGTTTCCATCGTCAGCAAAAAGTCCATAAGGGTTTCCAGTTGCTAACAAATGCAGTTGTCTTTCCCCTAAACAAAAAAGTCAATTTTGCCATCTCTGAAAATTCTGCCATCTTCACCAACCATTCCTCCATTGTGGGTGTTTCAGATTCAAACTAACCAATTTTATCAAAAGGCTTCTGCAAATCACAAATCAGACACCTCCTGATTTTGGGCTACTCTAGGGCAATGTTTCTCAACTGTGGCAAGGTTAAGATGCATGGACTTCAATTCCCAGAATTCCCCACCCAGCCAAGCCCCAGGGAACATTTCTAGGCCCTTGGAATATATACAAGGCTTGGATCTCCCATAAATTGGTTTTGTTATTTTTGATGGGCTACGACCAGATTTTTACCAAAAATGACACCTGCCACTCTCACATCAAGACACATTTAGCCCTGAATTTTCTATTCAACTCCACACTGCATTGTCTTGCCTGAAGTGACAGCTGTCAAACCTCACAGTTCAGCACAGACTTTGGAACTTCTGCACAACTTTTGCAGTTTTAACTCCATATGACAACGAAGACCCCAAAGATGGTAGAGAAACATGCAGCTTCCCACATCCTTGAAAACCTATGGTGGTCTGTTCACTTCTGGCTTCAGCATATTGCGTAAAACTAAAATCAGAGAACTGTGGAGCTGGGAAGGAGCTGGGAAGGAGGATCTAGTCCCGCTCTCCGCGCTGTAAAGGGAAAATCAGTGAAACCATCCATGAGAAGGGGCTGTCCAGCCTCTTCTTAAAAACCTCCCAGGGTGGAGAACCCACAATTCCATCAGTAGGCAGTTCCATTACTGTACAGATTTTACAAGCAAAATTTCTTGTATTTAAAAAAACTTGTGTGGCTTTTGAAACTGCAGCTTGTTAAAAGAAAACACTGTTGAAATAAATTAGAGTTGAACATGTGTGGCTAGATTCATGCACTGTGCTAAGGCAGATTTTTATCTATGCTCTGCTGAATAAACTATAATCCACTTGACATGCCCAGTCAAAACCAAACACATCTAATTATGGTTGGGGTGTTGAGTCAGGCTTAACCTTGGATAATTGAAAGAAGCCACCTTCATGAGCTACAATCTGAAGCAAGTTTGCTTTAACCTCTGGGGAAATTCAACTTTTTTTCTTCTTTCAGTTTTGGATGCCTTAATGCAGCTGTTGATCCAAAAAGAAACAAAAGCTTTCAGATCCATCCTCACAGCCAAGTTGGAAGCAGGAGGAGGAATTCCTGTGGTTTATTGCCACATTTTACATGAAAGCAAACAATTCCTATTCGTGAAAACCTATGGAAATGTCTGTGCTGCAAGACTGTGTAATGTTTTGGTATGCTACTTTTAGCCAAAATGTTTATTTGGGGCAAACTGTTCTGCCAGCTTCGCCTCCTCCCCAACCTACAGGTTCATACTAACACTATGCCAAAACATGGTTTGCTTAGTTATGGCTCAGCTTGTACTGTGAACCTAACTGGGTTTATTCAGGAAATCACAGCTTGTGTGAAACAGCCTATACAGCGACTCTGATCTCTTTGGAGAAAGGAGCACAGAGAAAGATTCCACCACTTTTTCAGAGAAATCCTGGATCTGTGGAGTCCTTGGTGCTCCCTAAACTTGGTTGTCTGCTTGCAGACATTTCTTTCCCAACTAGGCAAAAATCCCAGATCCTTCAGCCCAGAACGCTGCACAACCTTCTTTTGAATCAGTAATGCTTCCAGTTACCACATGGCTCAGCATTCCTTGGTTGGACCAGAATCTTAATGGAAAAACCAGTACCAAGGTCAAAAAAGTCAAGATGGTGCAATCAAAGCTCAGTCCGTGATGCACATTAAAAAACAGGCAGAGTTTCCATCACAGACATCCTGACTCTTTTGACGGTACCATGTGGACACCCCTGGACATGCCAACTGCACCATGCTGTCTGGATAACTTTTTAAAAAACCGACCAAATGCTAGCATCTGCTTTCTGTTCCTTTTCCCCAAATGCTGTTCTTGTATAAATACGTCTGAATGACGCCGCTCACCTCCTTTGAGGATCTCTCTTCACAAGCAAAGAGAATTAAAGAGGCCTTTACAAGACCTTTTAGCTGGAACAAATCTTTGGAAAAAAACCAACAAACTTGATTTATAGCTCAGGCCAATTTCCTCCGGGAATCCATCACTATAAAACTATTTTAACCTTGTGCTATTTAAAGAAGCTTCGGGTAGTCTGATGGTTTTCTAACTCTTCAGCCTACAAGATTAATTTGCTCTTTACTTTCCCCCCATTGTCAAAAAACAGTAGATTGTTCTCAGCAATTCAGGGCTAAGAGAAAGAAAGGCCATTCTTTGCATTTCCATTTTCAGCCGTTTACAAACCATGTCTCCTGCGAGGCATGTAATTTTTGAATTGTTTATCCATTTTAATACAGCCTGCAATTTAAATAAAACAAGCATAAGCTTTAACAAAACCACCAACTTTTTTTTTTAGCAAAGAACAGAGGAAAAATGAAGAGATGTTGATACACTTAAAAGAGACTATCATCAATCCTTCTCTCCTATACTTAAAGTGCATCAGCTCAAGCACCTAAAATAACAAACTAGTTTGCGCTTCCCACTAAACCATGGTTTAACGACAGCACATTGAATAAAACCCAGGGGACTGGACTGCCCCAAAACCTAAGCCACAAATCACACCAGCCAGGTTGACGCATCCTGCTAAACCAGAGTTTTCAAACTTGGCAACTTTAAGATGGGTGGACTTCAACTCCCAGAATTCCCTAGCCAGTGCTGGGGAATTCTGGGAATTGAAGTCCACCCATCTTAAAGTTGCCAAGTTTGAAAAGCACTGTGCTAACCCCTCATGGGATGTGCTGGGTTTAACTTAGTGATGAAAATCTAGCCCTTGGCTTATCAATCAAAGTTGGGCTTCTGGCAACGCAGCAAGCCACGGTTTAGCAGAAGAGCAGGGTTCAGACAATGCACCTGGCCAGCAAGCCAGCTTTCCAAGCCTCCCCAAGTAAACCAAACCCAGGCAGAGCTGTCAAGCCTTCAGCGCCCTTGGGGATGAGTCCCACCAAGAAGGGCTAATTCTCTCAAGTCATCCGCCCCCGGACTCGGCTCAGCGGTTTGCCGGGAGCAAAAAGAAAAAAAAATTAAGGGGGACTCCAAGCGGAGCGTTGAAGCATCCAGGGCCGCTGGGGATGAGAGAGTTTCGGCTCCACCTCGGCGGGGGTTTAAAACCAGACCTGGCGGGGAGGCGACGCCACGCGCCTTTCCCAGCTGAGCGCGGGCGCCCGGTTGCAGGGCGAGGGCGGGGCAGGTCAGAGGCTGCCGGAAGCAAAGCTCCCGATCCGCTGCACCTCCGCGCTCTCGGTCGCTCCGCAGCCCCCGAAGCGAAGCGGATCTCGCCCTTCCCCGCCGCGGCACAAAAGCCGGAGCGAGGCGGGGACGGCTCGTCGCGTCCCGACGAGCGCCGCAGCGGCGGTTCTCCGCCGGGGGGCGAACAAAAGGCGGCGCCCGCCTGCAGAGCGAGGGGGACCCTGCCGCCGCCCGCTCCTACCGTTCAAGCGGACGGTGAACTGCCGCCTCCGCCGATCGTGCTCCACCTGGATGGGGCAGCCCGGCTCGAGCAGGTTGAGCGGCGGCGGCGGCGGCGCCTGCGCCATGGAGGGCCCGCGCCTCCCCCGCCGGCCGCGGCCCCGTCGCCTTTGTGCGCGCGTGGCGGGGAAGGGGCGGCCCGGCGCGGAGCGAGGGGCCCTCGGCCGGCCCGGGCTCTCCGGACGGTCAGCGGTCGGGCGCCGGCCTCGAACGAACGCCCCGGCCAGGAAGCGGCGCGGAGGGAGGAGCCGCGAGCGCCACTCGCCGCAACAGGAGCCGGAGCGCACAGCCCGGGCGACGGCGATAAAAGCGCAGGAAATCAGCTGTGGGGTCACGTGGCGGGCGGGCGGCCAATGGGCTGCCCGCGCTTTTGTTTTGATACATTCCGTTCGACTCTTAAAGGAGCCCGTTGCGCTTTCCTGCTCCCCCGTCGCGCGCCCCGCTGCTCGCCTCTGGGGGGCGGGCGGGAGAGGAAAAGGGGGGCTGCTCCCTCCGAGCGTTTTATGTACATATAATTAAATATATGCATGTCGCTTTTAATGGTTTTAATGCTTTTTTTTTAACCGTTTCGTTTTAATGGTTTTGATCGCATTGCGTGTCCTGCCCTGAGTCACGTATGTGAGACAAGCAGCTATATAGTTTTTAGGTTTTGGTCAGTGAGATGAGCAGGTAGGTACAGGTAGTCCTCGCTTAACAACCATTTGTTTGGTTCGGACTTACAACGGTGCTGGAAAACTGACTTACGACCGGTCCTCACACTTACGGCCATTGCTGCGTCCCCGTGGTCACACAATCACGATTTGGGTGCTTGGCCACCAGTTTGCATTTATGACCGTTGCAGCGTCCCGTGGTCGCGTGATCGCCATTTTCCATCTTCCCGGCCAGCTTCTGGCAGGCAAAATCAATGGGGAACCACATGATTTGCTTAATTAATTAATTAATTAATATCTCAAATTTCTGTCACCGCCCATCTCCCCCCAAAGGGGGACTCTTAATACCTGTGGTGATTCACTTAACGACCCACCGCTAAAAAGGTTGTGAAATCAGGTTGGATTCGCTTAATGACCACTTTGCTTAGCAACTGAGATTCAGGTCCCAATTGTGGTCATTAAGCGAGGACTGCCTGTAATGTCATTCTGGAATCTGGTGGCCTCTAAAATGAAATAATAATAGTAGTGGTAGTAATATCTGCTTTAAGTTGGGTGGAATTCAACTCCTGGGGATGTGAACATGGACAGAATGGTGTAATTTTCATGACAACACAGAATCAGTTTGCTACTGTTGTTCTGGGGATTTTTTTTTTTTAAGTTTCTCCATCTAGGCTACAGGCTTGGAATTTTCTGCTGGATTGACCAGCTCTAACCTTGCTCAGCTTCAAGATGAGCAAAGTTGACTAAGTGCTGCCAGAAAGCAGGGGAAGAAACAGCCATTCTAAAATTGTCAGCAATGGGAGGGAACCACAGAAGGAGGGAACGAAAAGGAAGGATAGACAAAGAGGAACATGCACATTTGCGGAGATGATTATAGTACCCACTCCTTAGAGAGATCAGGTTTTAATGCTGTGGGCATTTGGCAGGAAACGTGGCCTGAACTGATGCCATTGTCTGAGTTCCTGCCAGAGATTAACTGAAAGAAATGCAAATCCTAGAGAACGTGACTCATAATGGCAACTGATTCTAAGAAGCAAGGCAGAGTTAGGAAGGCAGAATCTTTGCTGAGTTTTTCACCCCTCGAATTTGCGTTTCATTGATCCTATGACTTGTATTGCTAATAACCCCAGCGCCTACCAAGCCACAAACAAGCGAAACCCGTTTTGGCTTCTTGAAGATCTGAACTGCCCTTGGGAGAGGAAACAGGATTAGGCCGCACATCAGATTAAATAAAATAAATAAATAAAGTTTCTGGGGGCAGGGTTGTTCATGCACTGGAGTGAATGCTATATTTGGAAGTTGATCAGGGGGTCAGTTAAGCCCTAAACCAGTGTTCCTTAACTTTGGCAACCTTGAGATGTATGGACTTCAACTCCCAGAATTCCCCAACCACAGAACTGGAATTTGTCTTCCATTAGAGCCCCAAGGGGCCCTGCCCCTCTTTTCTGCCCAGTTCAGTTCCTTGGATCCCTCCTTGGGAATTTCAGCCAAAATAAGTGGAGAAAATATGGCAGGTCATTACCGGAAGGGTGATATTGGAGGCAGCAAATTGTATTGTGTGGCTTGATTCACTGGTGGTTCTAAAGCAGTGTTTCTTGAACTTGGCAACTTTAAGATGTGTGAACTTCAACCCCCAGAATTCCCCAGCCAGCCATGCTGGTTGGGGAATTCTGGGAATTGAAGTCGATACATCTCAAAGTTGCCAAAGTTAAGGAACACTGGTTTAGTGTATTGTGCAATCTCCCAAAACAGATTTAATCCAGTCAATGGGATTGTAGGGGCACAATTCTTAGGCCTCACTTCTGTCTAGATAGTTCCTAAAATGATTTTTTCAAATTCAAGCCTATTCTCTATTATGTTATCCTCTTTATTTTCCTTTGTGAAATAATTTAGATCTTGGAACTCACTTACGGGATGTGTTAGTGCTTGCCACTTTGATAGCTTATGATACTGATGCATCCTTGATGCTTTGTTTTATACATGCCTTTTTAAATTACAAGCTGCTTTTACTTATTGCAAACCAACAAGTGGGGTGTAAATTATAAACCAACTCAAATACACTGCAGGGAGTGGGTGAACGTCATTTATACTTTTTCGTGTTTAGGTAATGGCTGTGACTCTGGGTCCAGAGTTAAGTATCCAACCTAAAGGAACAATCCTTTTCCATCACCCATCCAGAGCAGGGCTTAGCATTATGCTCTCCCACTGTGTGCACATTCTTTAGGAACTTCATCAGAAAGAATGTCAAGAATGGAAGTGGGTGGAGAGAGAGAACACCTCCAGTATCTGCCTGCTGTTTACTCATGCAACTCATTGATTCTTCCTTATCCTACAAGGCCACCAGACCTGCAGACATGGAAGGGAGGGTGTCCATTCTTTTGAAGGTCTCTTGATTGCTTTCTCCTAAAATAAATCCATGATCTTGCATGTATCCTCACCAAGAATGCTGGGAGGCAGCATAGGAATATCCAGCAGGTTAACATCGGAGGCTTTGGCTTCTGAAACTCCGCCAGAAGCATCATGACAGATGGATTCAACCTTTGGGAAGCTACCTGGAATTGGATTTACCAGACTTGACAGTCTCAGTGGCCCCAGTCACCTGGATTTAATTGTCCTTTTCGAGGGAACTGGTCTAGTTTATGGAGGCATAGAGGACCAAAGGCTAGTAGTCTTGATGGCTATAGATTATCCCAGGTATATGATAAGGAATGTGAATATGACCACGAGCAGGCAAGTTTGCGTGCTGCCCGTAGGCATATAGTTGACTATTATGGGAAATGAGTGGGATTGCCCAAGTTGGTGCTGTCATGTTATGCTGAGCCAACAATCCTATGGTTCTTTGCCAAGAGGGTCAATATTGGCATCCAACGCAGTTGGAGAACATCAGAGTGGAGAAAGCTAAAGCCAATTTAAGCCAGAATGACTTTTCTTAGACCAGTGTTTCTCAACCTCAGCAACTTTAAGGCGTGTGGACTTCAGCTCCCAGAATTCCATAGTCAGCAAGGCTGGCTGGGGAATTCTGGGAGTTGAAGTCCACGCGCCTTAAAGTTGCCGAGGTTGAGAAACGCTGTCTTAGACATTAATTACTTAGGATGATCCAATCTGCCTTGCCTCAGAGCTGGTAGAACATCGTGATGTTCACGATGTTCTACCATCTGGGCTGGAAGACAAAGTAACACCTCTTTCATCACTCTCAGCTTGGATTTGGGGCTGAAATTTATCACCCACAGGCAAACTCCCATTCCCTGTAGGAAGCAGGAAGCAGAAGAGTTGAAATCAGGTAGCTGACATGCCAAGTTCTAACATCTCATTGACAGCTTCCTTTGCATCATTCACTGATGCCAACAGACGCCGAAGAAGACCTCCTGAGGAGGCTGGTGCTGGCCTTCAGACCCTGTGAGCATTTGTGGAGACTTAAAAGGACGACCAGACTCACATTCCCAGTGCTGAGTCAACTCATCACAGCTGAGGAGGAGATCCACAAGATATTTTGCCCAAGCATTTTCAACTCAACGTGATCTTCAGAGAAATCATCGAAACAGCCACCACACATTGCCAACATGAGTAGAAAAGCATAGCCAAGAAATGTGGGTTAAGAACCATATTGATTTGCATCAGATTTCTTCTTTACCTGTTGGTACTTCCTGGGTAGCTCCCTCTGGCTCCAAGACATTATTCCCAAATGGGAATCATCTGAAAATTACAATTCAAAGGCCATCAATGAGAACCTTTGGATTTTGATTTCTCCATCTTTTTTTTTTTCAATTCCTTGATTCAGTTTGTACCTACTGCAATCAGTTGGACTCTGGGCAGTTAACCAAACTAGAAGCATTAACAAGAATAGCCTAGATCAGGTGTCTCTGCTCCGACTAAAAATTAATAAAAGTCATAAAAACAGAGACCCCCCAAGTAACATGATGTGTTTCCACTCAAATTCAGAGGCTGGATTCTGTAACGTCTCACTCACTGGCCACTAGGGGGCAGAATGATCATAATAGAAAAGAGCACAGTCAAAAGTTACCTTTGATAGAATCTCTCATCCGGTTCGCTCAGTGTTTTAATTAAAAAAGAAAGTTAAATACTTAACTTTTCTGTCTTTGCAATAAAGATCCTGACTCCATCCTAAGTAGGCTGGGAAAGCTACAAGGTATAGGTAGAGGGTGTGGTAGCCCCAATGGCTGGGCCTCCCCCAGTAATTTGCACTGAATGAGGAGCTTCCCAGTTTTCCATCTGCTTTACCTGTTGGAAAGCGGCTTGTGGAAAAGCAGAGAGCAGTGTGCACAGGAAGAGAAAGAGCAGAAATCTCTGGGTGCATCAGAGGTATTTCTAGTGGGATGGAAAGCCATGTGGTTTGAGCACTGAGTCGCTAAGCCTAAAATCATGGCTTGCTGAGCGAGTTACGATTGGCTGAGTCCACATGTTGCTCTAAGCCAGCCTATCTCAACCTTTTGACCCTGGAGGAACCCTTGAAATATTTCTCAGGCCTCAGGGAACTCCTGCACATTCAGGCTCAAATCTAGGCCAGAAGTTACAAAATTATTGTATTTGTTTCACGGGTAGGCCTGTCTAGATGCATTAACATTGTTCTTAAACTAAAGAATGAAACTTGCCTCTTTCATGTGAAGTTGCCCGAATTTGAGACGATTTTTAAAATAAATTGTGATCTCCCAGGGAACCCCTAGCGGCCTCTCGCAGAACCCGAGTGTGCCACGGGACCCTGGTGGAGAAACCCTGCTCTATGTCCTGACTGGTTTAACTCTGCTTTCTTAACCAAGCCAGCCCAGTTGGTTGGAATCATCCTCCACCATCAGCCTAAAGCTCAAACCCATCCTGGTTGGATCTGCTCAAACTAACCAAGCCATGTTACCGTGACTTGTGAATCTCAGCCAGTACTCATGACTTGTGAATCTCAGCCAGTACTCAAGCAGTCGTCCCACCAGAGTGGGAACAACCCAACTGGAGTGACTGGGATTAGATCAACCTTGTTCTTCTAGAAGGAGTCCCAGGGGAATCCACGACGTGTCAGCGGGGAGTCCCTTTGAAGAAAATACCAGTTTCGGGCAAGGGACTTTTCTAGGAACCGCAGCAGATAGTGAAGATTATCTCGCCACCCCACCCACCTGCTGCCAGTCATGAGAAATCCCCCCCCCCCAAGCCTTAGTGAATGCTGGCTTTATTTCTTTGCCAACAGCCTTCTTCTCTGTTGGCCTGCTGCCACCTTGGCAGGCTTCCTGCCTGTGTAATGAGTGACACCAATTTGTAATCATAGTTTCTCCTGCTGTTGTGTTTTTTTCTTCCCTGTTGTTGCGGTGGAGCTAAACCACACCCACAGCCTCCATCCTGATATTCACACTCGCTCCCTGACTTTTTTTTTTCCTTCCCAGCACTTCCTCATTCCGGTCTATCCATCCTGATAAGAAGGTGGCAACTGTAGAGCTGGCGAAGGTGATGTTGTTCACAGGGCCTGAATGGCTGAGCTACGATCGGCTTGGGTGGCGCATGTCCAGCCCTGTATCGGGGTTTACAAATCACCACGGTTGGGCTTATGCAACTCATTCAGAGCCGGATAAGTAAATCACACCATGGCTTAGCAGATCGGGTGCACCCTTTTTTGCCAGCCACAACCCATGCTTGGCCTTTGAGCAGCGCATCGTGGGGCAACAGTTTTTGAACCAAGGTGCCTCAAATGGGCTAACTTACAGAATGTGTCCAAAATCCAGGGCCCATAACTTCTGTGGAATAGAAATTTGGCAAATTTTATAAAACATTTCATGACATAAAAATTATTATAAAACGTTTAATGACATAATACAAAATGTCATGAAACATTTCCTGTGGTCAGCTCCTGATGTTTGACTGGGCTATACTGTTCGACAGGGGCTATTTTCAAGGCAGATGCATCTCTGAATATCTCCCTAAATTTTTAAGGACTTTCCCAGTGAAGGCAGGATATTAGAAGCTCCCAAGGACCACGCCCAAGCCTCAGGCAGTAACACTTTGCTTGCACACTGAGTGACCTCAGCCGAAGCATGGAATCCCACTTGCCAGCTTGATCTGGAATCCTCATTTTGCACAACTGGCCTGTATGTGCAAGAGAAGTCTGCATTCAGCTGAAGGTGGGCACTGAGTTAGGAGGCAGTTGGGAGGGAGAGATTCAGGGCCTTCCCTAAGATTTATCTTCACTAGAAATCTGAGGTTTCCCTTGTGTGTGCGTAGTTTTCTTCCGTCTTTGCAAGATTTCTTCGCTTTGCACCCAGGTTTTGCCATGACTGTGCAATGACTTCAGGTAAATTCAGCTTGTGAGCAAGAAGACTTCGCTTAAAATATCTGCCTGTTTCCTGTTACGTAATTTTTTTAAAAATTCTTTACTTGCATTTTGATAACCTGCGTTCAACAGGGAATTATTGTGGGGGAGATTGGCATCACTGATAGAAACTTTTGCCACTGATGGCTGAGTAGGTGGCAGCTTTTAAGGACATTCCCGCTTTCTTAGTGGTTTTTCTTTTATACACACACACACACATACATATGCATACATATACATATACATATAAAATTATTATTATAAAAGATATTATTGCCACTTTCTCTTCAAGGAACTCAACACGGCCGGCCTCCTTGCCCCCCAGTCATCTGGTGGGCGCGTTGTGCTAAGTCATCTTTTGCTGAAACCAGGACTGGCTGAGTTCACACAACTTGCTAAACCCCCCAAGCATTTACAAAGCACCATGGCTTGGCTTCGTAGCTAGCCTGAACCTGAGAAAACACTTAAGACAATGTGTAAATGCAGTCAGACCGTGCTTGCATTGTGTTCCAATGAACCGCAAACTAGGCGAGACAATTCTCACCCAGGGCATCATATGAACTCAAGTCATCTGGTTATATTATGGCTCAGTATGATGTGCGCACCTGGAACACTGGGTTCATTGAGCAACTAGGGTTCCCTTAACCATGGTTAAGTGCATTATGTGGAACCTTGAAATGGGAGGAAGCTGCACCACTGATTTTCATTGTAGCAGTTGGGGACTATGTGAGCTTCTGAAGTGATGGGTTTTCTGTTCTACTATTCTTCTGTTCCAATGCTTTTCAACCTCACCCACTTTAAGCTGTGTAGACTTCAACTCCCAGAATTCCCCAGCCAGCAACCCTGTTCTATTCCACTTGTACTGAGCCGTAAGCGGAAACTTTTGGAAGTGCCAAGTTTACCCATTGGAATGATGCTTCCAGAGCAATCAAAACTACTTTGGGATGAGTAATGAGGAAGACAATGAATACTGAGACATTTTGCTCAGTTATGCCTCACTTTAAGAACTGGAGGTTCCAAGGTGAGGCAACATTGCCATTCTATGATGCATTCTCACCCCAGGTGGTACAGCTTTAACGGGCAAGGCCCCTTGGTGGGATGTGAAACATCTGGACCCCCGTCTCCTTCTGCAACACTCATGTTTCATCTCCACCCAACTCAAGGTCTGAATGAATGCCATGCAGGTGGTAAGAGTGCATTCAGCACTAAATGAAATAAACTGGAATGCTCTTAGGAAGTCCTGTTGATGAAGCCAAAGCCTGTATTTTGGACCCACAAGCTGAAGGCAAGAGGTACTGGAGAAGATGCCGATGCGTGGAAATCAAAAAGAGCTTGAAGGAAGACAAGATAGTCAGATGATGGCTCAAAGGAGCTAATTGGCAGACGTTCCTGGCCTAATGAAGTCCACTGAATCATTAGAAGCCATTGAACAAGATGGCCGCAAACACTACAGAAACCATTGCGGTGCATGCAAGAATGTATAATCCACATCTTAATATATCCAGAATATCTTTCTCTTGTTCCACCTTGTTTTTTAGGTCATGACCTGCTGGTGTATTACATGCTAAGGCTGTCCCACCCCTCTCTGCCCCAACCTTTAAACCTGAGCTGTCCTTGACGAGGTTGGGGTCAAACCATATGGCAACAGGCATGGAAGAGACATGTCCCCACTCAGTCACGCTAATGGCATTTGCATCGTTGCATTCCACCGGCACATTGCAACAATGGGAGATGTGCTTTCTGAAAAGGGACAGGGCATTTTCCCCCACACCTGGAAAAGGTCATGGTATCCAGTGCCTGGGAATAAAGTGATCCAATCTGAAGATAGGATCAGGGAAGGAGAAGAGGGATTAGAAAACAGTTCAGTGGGAAATTAAATTCAGGAGGTGCAGGTAGTTTTAATCATCCGCTGAAAGTAGCCATTCGCAGAACAGTAGCTGGGTGTGGTAAGCTGATTAATACTCCAAATTCCTTGCCTGTTGTTGTTTGAATTTCACATAGCAACGTGAAACTAAATAGACACTCCAGGTTGTTGGTTTGAATGCACGTGCCTTTTTTCTCCCCCACCCCCCCTCACAAAATCAACATGCAGAGACCAGCCCTGCGCAGCCCAACTCTGCAGCTAATGGGAGCCATGCAGCTCTCCGAGGCGTTTCCAGGTCCAAAGCCAGCCGGTTTGTTGTTTATTCGTTTAGTTGCTTCCGACTCTTCGTGACTTCATGGACCAGCCCACGCCAGAGCTTCCTGTCGGTCGTCAACACCCCCAGCTCCCCCAGGGACGAGTCCGTCCCCTCTAGAATGTCATCCATCCACCTTGCCCTCGGTCGGCCCCTCTTCCTTTTGCCCTCCACTCTCCCTGGCATCAGCATCTTCTCCAGGGTGTCCTGTCTTCTCATTATGTGGCCAAAGTATTTCAGTTTTGCCTTTAATATCATTCCCTCCAGTGAGCAGTCTGGCTTTGTTTCCTGGAGGATGGACTGGTTTGATCTTCCTGCAGTCCAAGGCACTCTCAGAATTTTCCTCCAACACCACAGTTCAAAAGCATCAATCTTCCTTCGCTCGGCCTTCCTTATGGTCCAGCTCTCGCAGCCATATGTTACTACGGGGAACACCATTGCTTTAACTATGCGGACCTTTGTTGTCAGTGTGATGTCTCTGCTCCTAACTATTTTATCGAGATTGGTCATTGCTCTTCTCCCAAGGATTAAGCGTCTTCTGATTTCCTGACTGCAGTCAGCATCTGCAGTAATCTTCGCACCTAGGAATACAAAGTCTTTCACTGCTTCTACATTTTCTCCCTCTATTTGCCAATTATCAATCAGGCTGCTTGCCATAATCTTGGTTTTTTTGAGGTTTAGCTGCAAGCCAGCTTTTGCACTTTCTTCTTTCACCTTCATCATAAGGCTCCTCAGTTCCTCTTCGCTTTCAGCCATCAAAGTGGTATCATATGCATATCTGAGATTGTTAATGTTTCTTCCAGCGATTTTAACTCCAGCCTTGGATTCCTCAAGCCCAGCTTGTCACATGATGTGTTCTGCATACAAGTTGAATAGGTAGGGTGAGAGTACACAGTCCTGCCGTACTCCTTTCCCAATCTTAAACCAGCCCGTTGTTCTGTGGTCTGTTCTTACTGTTGCTACTTGGTCGTTATACAGATTCTTCAGGAGGCATACAAGATGACTTGGTATCCCCATACCACTAAGAACTTGCCACAATTTGTTATGGTCCACACAGTCAAAGGCTTTAGAATAGTCAATAAAACAGAAATAGATGTTTTTCTGAAACTCCCTGGCTTTTTCCATTACCCAGCGGATATTGGCAATTTGGTCCCTAGTTCCTCTGCCTTTTCTAAACCCAGCTTGTACATCTGGCAATTCTCGCTCCATGAATTGTTGAAGTCTACCTTGCAGGATCTTGAGCATTACCTTACTGGCATGTGAAATGAGTGCCACTGTTTGATAGTTCGAACATTCTTTAGTGTTTCCCTTTTTTGGTATGGGGATATAAGTTGATTTTTTCCAATCTGATGGCCATTCTTGTGTTTTCCAAATTTGCTGGCATATAGCATGCATTACCTTGACAGCATCATCTTGCAAGATTTTGAACAGTTCAGCTGGGATGCCGTCGTCTCCTGCTGCCTTGTTATTAGCAATGCTTCTTAAGGCCCATTCAACCTCACTCTTCAGGATGTCTGGCTCTAGCTCACTGACCACATTCTTTGGGATGTATTTTGTTGCCGCCTCCTGAACAATGTTGCGAACTTCTGTCCAAAGTTCTTCCGGGACCCTATCTACTAAGTCCAGTCCCTTAAATCGATTATCCACCTCCATTGCATATTCCTTAGGAATATTAGTGAGCTCATATCTAGCTGATCTGTGGGTCTTCCCTAATCTCTTTAGTCTGATCCTAAATTGTGCAATAAGAAGTTCGTGATCTGAACTACAGTCAGCTCCAGGACTTGTTTTTACCGACTGTACAGATGTCCGCCACCTTTGGCTGCAAAGGATGTAATCAATCTGATTTTGGTGTTGTCCATCTGGTGAAGTCCACGTATAAAGCCGTCTCTTAGGTTGTTGGAAGAGAGTGTTTGTTATGCAGAGTGAATTGTCTTGGCAAAATTCTATCAGCCTATGTCCTGCTTCGTTTTGTTCTCCCAGGCCATGCTTACCTGTAATTCCAGGTGTCATTTGACTGCCCACCTTAGCATTCCAGTCTCCCGTGATGAAAATAACATCTCTTTTAGGCGTGTTCTCCAGTAGGTGCTGCAGATCCTCACAGAACTGCTCTACTTCAGCTTCTTCAGCATCTGTGGTTGGGGCGTATATTTGGATCACTGTGATGTTGGATGGCTTGCCCTGAATTCGAATTGAGATCATTCTGTTGTTTTTTGATTGTATCCAAGCACTGCTTTAGCCACTTTACTATTAATTATGAAGGCTACTCCATTTCTTCTGTGGTCCTCTTGTCCACAGTAGTAGATCTGGTGGTCATTTGATGTGAAGTGGCCCATTCCAGTCCATTTCAGTTCACTGACGCCCAAAATGTCTATCTTTAATCTTGACATCTCACCAATAACCACATCCAATTTGCTCTGGCTCATAGATCTTACATTCCAGGTTCCAATGGTGTGTTGATCCTTAGAACATCGGATTCGCCGTTCACCGCCAGCACCGTCGGCCGCTAGCCGTCCTTTCAGCTTTGAGCTAGCTGCGTCATCACGTCTGGGGCTAGTTGAACTCATCCTCTGTTCCTCCCCAGTAGCATTTTGACCATCTTCCGACCTGGGGGTCTCATCTTCCGATGGTATACCGACGTATCTCTGGTTGTACTGATCCATTTAGTTTTCACGGCAGGAATACTGGGGTGGGTTGGCATTACCTTCCCCAGGGATCGCATTTAGTCTGACCTCTCTGTCATGACCTTCCCATCTTGGGTGGCCCTTCACGGTTTAGCTCATGAAATCATTGAGGTGCTCAAGCTCCAGCACCACGACAAGGTAACGATCCTTTGCTGAAGAAAGCCAGCCAGTGGGGTCTGGCAAACCATCCAGGGGGGGTGGGGCGCAGCCTGTCATCTGAATCTGAGCACAGGTGGTTTGATCATCAATCCAGAGTCGATAAACAAACCCCAGCTGAAGGGGTGGCATGGCCGCTAACTCAGCAACAGCCAGGACTGGAAAGGGGTGCCAAAGCCTCATTTGCAGGGGACCGGTGCCCAACTAGAGGGCTCTGATAAACCTCCCACAGGGTGCCATGCAACGTCAGCCCGCGACGGTTGGGTCAACAGGCCAGGATGATGCCAGGGGCCGCCGAGCCGGGCCGGGCGCGCGTGCCCCAGCCGGGCGGGCAGCCGAGGGACAGCCCGGGGCCGGGCACATCCTGCCGGCGTGTCACGAGCTCCCCGCCCCGCGGAGAAGCAACGAGGAATCTGGAATTTCCTCTGCGGTCACCTGGGCGAGCAGCCGCGGGACCGGGCGGGCGGCGGAGGGGCGGGGCCGGCAGGGACCCCGCCCCGCTCCGGAGGCAAGCCAGTGGGGAGCGGGGCGGGGCGGGGCGAGGCGGAGCGGGGCGGGGCGGGGCGGGCGAGGGCTTTTAGGCCGGGGGGGGGCGCCTGCCTCGGCTCAGACCGCGCGGCGCTCGGGGGCCGCGCGTTGCCGCCGCCGCCGCCGCCCAGAGCGCCCGGACATGCCCGGCGGCCGCTCTGCGGGGCGCCCGGACTCCTCCCGCCGCCTCACCTGCGCGCCCGGCCGGGTCTGAGCCGGGGCGAACCGCGGCGCAGCCATGTCGCTGCCCAGAGGTAAGCGGGCAGCGTCCCCCCCGCGCCGCGAAGCAGAACCCCGCGCCCCCGCCCGAGCCCCCGCCGGGCGCCGTCCGACGGCCGCTGCAGCGGAGCCTCGCAGGGAAGGCGGTCGCGGGAACGCCTCCGCGCAGCCTCGCCGGGGGTCGGGTCTCCGCGGGCGGCGGCGCGGGGGAAGGAGGAGGACCCCCGGGTGCAGCGCAGCAGCCAAGCCGGCCCCGCCCGGACTTGGTGCGGAGCTGGGCGGTCGCAGCCTTCTTCCGGGGGGGGGGCGCGGAGCGGGAGGCGGGAGGGCTTTACCGCCTGGCTGGGGGCGTCTGGGCTCCCGCTGAAGTTAAGCAGTTTTCTGGGGGTGCCCCGAATGCGAAACCAAACCGGAGGTCCGCGTCTCCCCGGGGGATGAAGTTTGGCGGGTGGGTTGAACTCCGGCGCGGAGCTTGGCGGGGTCTGCCCTGAAGCCGTTATCACTCTTGGGATGGTTGATGGGACCGACCTTGGATGACCCAGCCATTGGTCATGGTTTACTATTATCTAGATGTTGTATTGTTATTACCCACAGGGTGTTGGGGTGCGTGTTGAGAAAACAGGTTGCCTGTACTAATAAAAAAAAGAGAGAAAATCCTAGGGGGTGGGTTTGAATTCTTCTTCCCCCCCCCCCCCCAGTAATGCTATAAAAATTCCATTTTTATAGAACTCCTGCTTTATAGGCAGGATTCCAGGTTGTATTCCATACCTGAGGGTTTTTCCAACTTGGTGGCTGTGGGAGTTGCAGGCTGACATACCTGGTTGGAAGGAAGCCACTCCCATGGCTGCTCTGATAAACTTAATCCTTACAATTGGGTGCCATAATCCCTTTTGTGAGTCCCGAGATACGGAAAAGGTTTACTTTGGAATCTGTGGCAAGGAGATTGCATACAGAAGTTGAGGAAGAACCACTGAAATTTTATAGAGCTTTCGGAATCGTGGTCCATGATTATCCGTAATCAAGTCAATGTCAGCTTTTAGTGACCGCGTAGATAGGTCTTCTCCTGAAGTGTCCTGAAGGGCCAGACTGGGGACAGATCATCCTTGAGAAGGTCTGTCTTTGTGGTCTCCCAACGGTGGACCCATCGTCTCTGTAAATAAGTCCCTCCACCTTGCTGCTGGTTGTCCCCTTCTTCTCTTTTGTTCCACCTCTCTCAGCTTTATAGACTTCTCAAGAGAGCTGGGTCTTCATGTCGTCGATTGATTATGTGCCATCAAGTCAGAGTTGACTCTTAGCAATCAAATAGATAGACCACCTTCAGGATCATCTGTCCCTAACCTGGTCCTTCAGGTCTTCCAACATTGCACCCGTCACCCCTGTAACTGAGTCCCTCCACCTTGCTGCTGGTTGTCCTCTCCTTTTTCCTTCCACCTTTCTCAGGCTTAGAGACTTTTCAAGAAAGCTGGTTGAATGACTATAATAAGGCATGTAACCTGAGACCCGGTGTTTCTTTTTGGAGGTTGATTGCTCTTTAGGCAGGCTCTAAGTAATTTTAAACAGTAACTTAATAAGCTTTCTTATTAGCTGTGAAATAGAAAGAGTTTGTAGTTTCTTATTTCCTGGGAGTAAGCCTGTTCAATCCAGCGAGACAGAATTCTAAATCGCAAAATGAGGCTTCCCCACGGTATGCAAAAATGGTCAATACGTTCCAGATTTTATTCCAAATTGATTTGTGCTAGGTGATCTTCCCCACGAGGGTATATTGGACCTCACACCCATAATATGCAGCAACAGGTGAAATCCAGTGAGTCCACAGAGCTGTCAAGTTGGGAAGAGGTGTAAATGCAGACCTCAGTTTCCCTTTCTGAAATATACATACATGCACGATCGTTGATTTCTTTATTTTGAAACAGTAAGTGAAAGACAGAGTTTAAAGCAATTTATAAAAAGCCTGGAAAATAAATTGTAACTGCTGTTCATGTCAGTGTTTCTCAACCTCAGCAACTTTAAGATGGGTGGACTTCAACTCCCAGAATTCCCCAGTCAGCATGCTGGCTGGGGAATTCTGGGAGTTGAAGTCCACCCATTTTAAAGTTGCTGAGGTTAAGAAACACTGCTTTATTTATTGCTTCTTTTAAACTAAAGAGACCAAGGTTCTTGATGCAGATGACAAAATAAGCCTTAGGGTTTCATGCGAATCACTAAGCATCTTTTGGCTAGAATGAACCCAAGAATAGAATGAAGTAATATCGTGTAACACCCAGGAAGTACACCTTTATCCAAGGCCTAAAACTCAGCCAATTTTTTTTAAAAAAGGATTTTTGTGTTTATATAACATTCAAGAGAATAAAAACCAGTTTGATCTATAACATGTTGATTTGAAATAAGTGCCTGTGTGTATTGATTCAAACGCATTATAGCATCTCTACGAGAATCCCTCTGGTGCAGCCTTTCTCAACCTTCTGACCCCGGAGGAACCCTTGAAATATTTTTCAGGCCTCGGGGAACCCCTGCTCATTCAGGCTCAAAGATAGGCCAGAGGTTAAAAAATTATTATATTTGTTTTGTGGGTAGGCCTGTATATATGCATTAAAAGTGTTCTTAAACTAAAAAATAAAGAATGAAACTTACCTCTTTAATGTGAAGCTTCCTGAATTTGAAATAATTTTTTAAATAAATCCTGATCTCCCAGGGAATCCCTCATGACCTCTTGCAGAATCCGAGGGTGCCACAGAACCCTGGTTGAGAAACCCTGCTCCGGTGATTGATTGATTAATTAGTTAAGGAACTGTGTTAGTTTTGTTTTAATCAGACACTCCTTCAATCCAGTCTTCCGCATTTTCTCCAAGGTGAGGAAGTGACCTGAAGTTCCTGGAAGATGATTTAGGCTTAGAAGCTGATACCTGGCTCAGCATCACTTAGCCAACCCTGTGTGATCCACAAAAACTAAGGCTTGTCAGGACCCGATGAACTGGGATGAACGAGCCTTATGTTGAAATGGGGCCTTGAGAAAAAAAACATCCTAGAGGAAAACAGTGGCAAGCAGGGGAAGTTCTAAGTCACCAGGGAGACTTTATTTTTGTTTAAAGGCTGACCAATCTGGGCATAATCCACTGGGTCTCTGCTGCTTCTTGGGAATTTGCATCAATGCAAGGAGGAGATGTAGGTAGACTTTTTGGCACGGCCATATTTCTTTTTGCTAGGTGTTTCTCTCTGGCAGCAGGGCGAGGATGACCCTGAGGTGCAAATTTGTGTTTGTAGTTAGCCCTTCTACCCTCTTAAAGTGCAAGCTGGTTGGTTTTCCCACCTCCTTGGGCGGTGCAGGTGGCAACCCAATCCTCTGGGAGTCCCCTGAGAGATGCCGTGACAGCATAAAGAAGAGGGAAGTGTTGAACAGCTGTGCAAAATTGATCCAGAGGTAGGCAAAGGATTGAACTGAATATATGGATCTGTTTCAGGGCAGTCTCAGGGATTTTCAACAGCTTGGGTTAAATTGGAAGAGAAGTGTGTGTGTGTGTGTTTTAAATAAATTGGGTGGTGGTGAAGATCTGTCCGCAGAGTTCCGGTGCAAGACACAACAAACACCTGACATTTATCCCCATTGTCTTTTGCTTGATGAATATCGGCTTGACATCACTTAAAAAAAAAGTCTTGCCAAGGTGAAGTCTGCTCCCCTCTGGAGTTTGTACATAGATCTCCCTCCTTGGCCAGCCTTGTTGTTATTGTTATTAATATTCCAGCTACTGAGGTTTTTCAGCTGCTGTTTATAGTAAGGCAATTTATTAGTGAAGGAGGAAGCAATCAGAGAGTAAGAAAATTGTAGGAGGAGAGTTTACAGTAGCCAAAATTGGAAGGAGACTGGTAACGCCTTTTTCGACCCACACATTTTATTCAAAGGCAGAAGCCTAAAGCTGATTTTAGTTTGCAGAAAGGGTCGGTGAACAAAATAAGCAAAGTTGAGATGGTGAAATGATGATGTTTTCCAAAAGGTGTTGAGCCCCAGATCAGGCTCTGCTGGTGGCTAATGATCAAGGATGATGGGATTTTAATCCAGCAAGGACAGGAAGGTCACAGGGGTTTAGGCTGAGCTTTAGAAATAGAGGGAATGCAGAGGGAAGTGCTGATAAATCTGTGGGCCAAAGTAACAGGGTCATGGTGGCTACTTTGGAAGTCTTAAAGCTCGAAGAAATACAACTGGGGCACTCCACAAATAGTGTTAGGGGTCACGGATCTGGATCTCCGCATACAATAGTTGCATCCTGCAGACTTGCATCCTGCAGGTTTGGTGACCTAGAAACAGACCCACAACTTTTCTTAAGATTGGATGCCACATTTTAATGCCACATAACTGCCCCAGAGTCCCTCTTTTGGGGGAGATGGGCGGTAACAAAATTTGAATAATAAATGTTGTGGCGTGAAAATGCATTAGATGAGATGGTTGGTAACTGTTGGCTGTTTGTAGCTGATGAAAACAATATCTATTTCACACACACATACCCATGCACACTTTATGGGAATGTCCTTTGGAATTAAAGTTGGAAAAATATGTTATGATTCATTAATTCCTTCACATCAAAGGCCGGGAAATCCTTTCAAGTGCTTGGTTAATGACTGCAGAGCTATGAACTGCACATTGTTCTCATAGTTATGTATAATAGAGTAATTGCTATTTACGTAACTGACTTTGTAATAGGGCACGTTTCAGTTTTCTCTCTGTCCGGCTTACTTGATGGCTGCTTATGAGGACCAGTGCTTGGTCACCTATGGCTACCTATGGTGACCATATTTTCTTGGAAAAAATAAAGGACTAACCTGAAAAAGGGCAAATCTGAAAGAGTTTCATAAGGATAAAAAATGTTGATTGCTGATAGCTTTGCTTAACAAAGGAAAATTCAAGAGCAATCCAAGAAAAACTTTAGAGAAAGCACACTTTCTAATAAAAATATCTAAAATCAAACATTACCTGTAAATTTATTTTAAAAAGACAGTTCTGTTTACAATTTTTTTTTCACCTGAATGTGAAAGGCTGTGCATTAAGTGGTGGTCCCATCTGTATGGGAAAAGTTAAATGACCCAAAGAAAGGACAACAGTGAGTTTTTGAAAAAGAAATAAATCTAAAGGACAGCTTTTTGTAATAAAGGACATGTGGCCCGTATACCTATGGTACATAAATATTTCCTGTAGGCCGCCACACTGGAGACGTTTTTGAGAAGGTGGAACAGATTTTTCGGTCCGTTCTGAACGACCAACGATTGCTGCAAAGGGCAGGCCAGTTTATGACCTGGTCCATTGAGGTCAACAGTGCTTTGCAGTCAGTGGCTGTAAAATTGCAACTGTAGAAGTGTATGTGCAGGCAGATGCTATGGGAGTGTTCCAGTGAATGTACTAGCTTAATTTTCAAAGCTAGCCATCAGTGGAATATTGTTGAAAAGGAATTGTTGGATTTATATCTCAAAATCTAAATAAAATAAAGGATACAGACCCTACCCAACTGCATGTTTTGACGTATGTAGAAGTGTGCTGATTTTAATAATATTGAAGTCATATTTGGGTCTGTTGTGAACGTAACATTGAAATCCCATTAAAGGTGTAATTGTATGCATGCTTTCTGGATGTTTCATTCATCTCATTGGGACTTACTTCTGAGTAATTTAGAATTGCGCACTGAGTGGGTTTTACAGAAACTTGCTCCACACCATTGAAGATGACGGGTGCATTGCCCCTGGCCTTTGGGCTCAGAGCATTTAAAAAGATTTGCAGCATGAAAAACAGTGTATGTATTCTGATGAAATGCTTAGTTTTTTCAATTCAAGCCAGGCAGGAACCAAGTTTTGCTTTGTTGCATGCTTGAGTTTGTTGGAAGATAGGTAGGTAGGTAGGTAGGTAGATAGATAGATAGATAGATAGATAGATAGATATGCACACTTTTCCTTATTGTACATTTTTGGGGAAGAGGAGAGCACTGCAAAGTTCAGAATCTCAAAGGTTATTGCCTTTTACTTTCTGTATGTAATGTGTGTGAGTTTCATTAAAATGCAAGCCAGATAATTGTCTTTCCCGTCCTAAATAAATCAGAATAAATACTGGGTATCCTTCCATTAGGGCAGCGAAAGAATGTGTAAATCAACTCCCCTTATGCATTTCTTAACCTGATGTCCTCTTCCAAAGCGGCATTGCTGCTCTCTCATGGCCTGGGTGTGATGCTAATCTGGATTAGTTCTTTATGTGCTCAATTAAATACTTGGCTGTTTAGTCTTCCTACATCCTTTTCCCATGAGGTTATGGAACATGCAGGTGAGCAAGTGACTGGTCATGCTCCTTTACAGGTGACAAATTAACATTTAAAAAACAACAACAGTACAAACACTTTGTCTGATGCCCTGGGGGCAGTTTGCTGGATGCAAAAATGTCGTCTTTTGCTTCTTGTGTAACGGGTAGTTGCAATATTTTATTTGCCATCTTGCTTCGGTTGGTATCTTAAGTTCCCAAAGGAAGGAACTCAAGGTGATCCAGATTGTTGCACGTTCGAAGATCTTACAGGAGTTGAGGCTCAGCACAGCTGGAGACTGAGTTATGGAGGTCTGAAACGGTGCATCAAACTTAGCATTGCCGACTGGTTGGTGGTGATGTCTATAGCTCCCAGTTTTGCTAGCCAGAGAGCTGAGCCTGGAAGCCTTCTCTGTGTGCTGTGCCACTCTGCTGTAGCTTCCATGTTTGAGGTTGAACCTTCTTTCCAATGAGACGGTGGATCTGGACAGCTTTCTGGGCGGGCCTTCTGAACCCCTCTATGTGGCAAGTCCAGCCAAGTTGTGTGTTCGTGTTTTTAACTGGAGAGAGTTCGGATTTGCATTTCCTGTCTAAGTGGTGTGTGTGTGTGTGTATGTATAAATCTCTTATGAATGAGTCCTGTCACATTTCTGAGCCACTGACAGCACGCACGCCAGCCTGACCTTCAGGGCAAGAATGCATTGCAAGCTGGATGAGAAACGTAGCAAGTCACCTTAGGTTGGTCACGCAGGAAGTCCGTGTGATTTTGAAGGCCGCCTTGTCGAAGTGTAAACGAAAGCTTCCCAAGGATGAAAAATGCAGGAGGGAAACAATTGAGGTTGGGGAACTCTACCGTTGTTTCTCTGGAGTTAAATTCCTGGAGTTTATCGTGTTTTACCAGCCCTGGGTTTCTGGGAAACAGCTCACTTTTGGATGCAAGACCCTACCCAGAGAAGCGTTTCAAGCCTTCTCCTCAACCAGTTGTGTTGGCCATGCTGAAGTTCTTGCGAACTGTAGAAAATGGGAGCACAAAGCAGTTCTTCTTCCTCTTTCACAATATTAAAATGCAAGTTCCTTGGAGCTACACGTGGGCAGACCTCAGACCTACCAAAGGAAGCATGGCTGTACCTAAGATTGGTTATTGTGGATGGTCACCGGCATAGGTGCTTTTAAAAAAAGGATGAGATAAAATCAAGTTGGGTGAGAACACCCACCACCTCCTGAGTCATGGGCATCCAAGCTTGAATACCAGCTGCTGGGGGACATCTGCCCCACCAGGACTACCCATCTGCCCTGCTTGCAACCTTCGGAGATGCACAGCCTCTTATATTCTAGTGCAACCACGGTTGCAAGGCCACGGAATTTCTGCAGTTGTGTCCTAGATCAGCTTTTCTCAACCTTTTGACCTTGGAGGAACCCTTGAAATATTTTTTAGGCCTCGGGGAAGGAACCCTGCCCATTCAGGCTCAAAGACAGGCCAGAAGTTACAAAATTCTTATATTCGTTTCATGGGTAGGCCTGTCTAGATGCATTCACAGTGTTCTTAAACTGGAAATAAAGAATGAAACTTGCCTCTTTCATGTGAAGTTGCCCGAATTTGAAATAATTTTTTAAATAAATCATGATCTCCCAAGGAACCCCTAGTGACCTCTCGCGGAACCTGAGGGTGCTGCAGAACCCTGGTGGAGAAACCCTGGCCTGGATTGTGGGGATATGTAACTGCTCTGGTTTATTTTGAAGTGGGATAAGGGTTGAAGAATGTTCATCTGGTTTGCTTTAAGGATTTGATCGATGTTATTCCCTTTTAAAGACATGGAATTACTGTTTTGAATTGTCTTTGTTTTTTGGGTTTATTAAGATTGGGATTATTAAAATTGTTGTACTATTAAGTATAATAGGCAAGTTATGTGCTGTTTAATTTGATTCATATTATACTAGACAGAAATGTATAGAATAGTGGTAGGAAGGGAATAATTAAATTTGTTTTATCTTTTGGAGGAGAGAAAGACGTTTAGGAGGTTTATATGAATTTTTTTTCTTTATTTTAATATAAGGGGGAGGAGTAACTATAGTTAGTGATTTTTATTATGTGTTAAAGTGGAATGACTTATAGAAATAGTGTGGTGTTTTGGTTTAATATAGAGTAAGAGATTGATTATGGAAATTTTTGTATATCCGTGCTGTTAGAAGTCGGAAGCCGCATCTTATTGTAAATTTGAAAATTTTTTCTCTTGTGTTTCCGCACATTTTTCCCTTCTTTGTAGTTTTTTTTTTTTTTGGTAGTTTTTATTCTTCTCTTGAAACCTAATAAAATTTACTATAAAAAAGAAAATGGTGATCACATGACCACAGGATGCTGCGACAGTCATAAACACGAACCTGTTGCCAAGCGCCCAAATTGTGATCACATGACCGTGGGGATGCTGTGACAGTCATAAGTGTGAGGACCGGTCATACGTCGGTTTTTTCAGCACCGTTGTAGGTCTGAACCATCACTAAACAAATGGTTGTTAAGTGGGGACTACCTGTAATGCTGTAGGAAGTGCAGTGGCTGAGTCTTGCTTTAGAGGTACCGAATGCAAAGAGTGGGGCCTGAGAGCAATGAATGGGGCATTCTTTCTGGGAAGGAAGTCTTGTTTTGGATGATGTAAGAGGCCGGAAACCAAAAGACCAACCAGAAAAGGCGGAGCTGTGCTGGAAATGGGCTGAGGATCTCTGCTGAAGATAAAGGCTGCCGGTAGCCAGACCGTATTCTCTTGAGGGTTGAGATTTTCAAACAGTTGCAGGACTTGGCGTGGATCTTGTTCAGGCTGGGAGTTTTTCAGTTCTGCATTTTCCAAAGCACGGGCATTTTCAGAGACTGGTTTTTTTTCCCTAGAATACTGAAATCCGTTTTTCTTTTAAACCAGAGCCAGCTTTTTCTTTGTGTGTGTCGGTTTGTTTTGCATTTTTGAGGGGTGGGGAGCGGTGTTAGTGGTTTTGCACACTTATTTTAGTCTCTTTCATTTTTAGTTGTGTTTAGTTAGTGGCATTGCATGCTGTAGCTAGTGGTTTTGCACACTTATTTTATTTATTTATTTATTTATTTATTTATTTTTTAAAAAAACCTCCAAATAAGTCTGTATTACTTGTGGGGAGGGAGGGGGAAAATGGGTCTGAGGGCTGCATCCCACTTGCATGGCCTGGGTAGCTTGGCCAACTTCACCCTTAAGGAGAAGCCCTCCTTGCTGAGTGATGTACAAAATATTTAATGCAACATTGGATAGGAATGCAGTTGGGACAGAACAGGGGTTCCAAATTCCTGGATGTTTGAGGGGCTCTTTCAGGGTCCCTCAGTTGTGTGTCAATTCTGTTCCCTTCTCTTGTGCACTGGGGCAGCCCTCCCGTAGCTAGGCTCACCTGCCGACAAGACCCTGGTGTGGCAGGGTGGGATGCAGGACCAGCCACGTCAGTTGCATCCTCATCTGAGCAAGAGGGCCAGGCAGCCAAGAACCATGCCCTACTCTCGAAAACATTGCAGCTGCACAAAGCACAAGATGTCCAGGTATCTACTTGGAAACAGGGGCGTTTCCAAATGGAATCCAGGGCAAGCTTTTGCAAAGAGATGCACAATGCTGGCTCGGGAGCCACACAAGCACCTGGTGGCTTGGAGCCGAGCAGGCCAGCAAGGATGACCTTAATGCTGCTGCTGCTGTATCAAATCAAATTACCGTCAAAGACCAGCATATGCAGCTGGGTTGGTCCTCTTCCCTTTGAAGGCCGCCCCCTCCCCTCCCCTCCCCTCCCCTCCCCTCCTGGCTTTGCGTAAGCCGGCTCCTCCGTTTCCGCCTGCCCAGCGGTGCCCCTTTTATTTCAAACTCGGTCAACTGTTTACACTTCCGGTGGCCTCCCTTCCTTTCTCATTGGCTGCGGAGCCTGGTTGAGGCCGCGTCGCCAAATAAAGCAACAGTATAAAAAGTCTGTGTGTGTGTCAGTGAAGGAGTTGCAAGTGTGGGCAGTTGCAAATGAAAGCCCAGCAAAGGTGGCGGGCTTTATCGCTGGGGACTGTTGCCAAAGGTGACCCGCTTCCAAAGTGACTTTGAAGCTGCTCCAGATTTGCCAGGCGGCTTGCAATTTATGTTCAGCCACATCTGTGCTGCCTTTTGCCCTAAATGTAGTGGGCTGGTTCACGCACCGCCCAAGGCTGTAATCTGCGGTTTGCAAGGTTCTGAGTTCACCCCCAGTCACCAGCGAGCAACTTTCATCCCCTTCCTTTAGTGCCGCTCATCCTGGAATGGCGGAAAATGGTGTTTTTGAGCTGCAGTGGCTGGCTTTGCCCAAAGGGTTCGTGGGTCAGCAAGAAGCCAACATTTGGAGTGGATTCAGTGAACTCTGTTTATGCCAGCGTAATGTGGGAATCCATCCACTCGGCAGCCCGTCGGCCGAGTCGAAACTGTCACGCATCAGAACTTTTCCTTCAGTTGAGATGTACTGTTGGTCACTTGGTGCGGGTTATTGTAGAAGTTCCTTCGAAGTCTTTATGATACTGCAAAAATGAGAAGATTGTGGGATATGCTTCCATGCGGTCTACGTTTAATAATATGCGGAAATATTAAAATTAAATATTTAGTATTAAAATGCTACTGTAAACCGCCCAGAGTCGCTCTTTGAGTGAGGTGGGCGGTGACTAAATTTGAAATAGAAATAGAAAAAAATAATTAAAAGGATGGAGCTAGCTGTGTGTCAGTGCCCTATGGCTGTTTCCCACGTTATAATTGATTGCGATCACCAATATGTATCTATTTTTTAATCACCTTACCGCTGTGGTCCCATTCTTACCTTTATTCAGCTTGACTATAATCTAGAGTAATAATAAAATAGCTGAGATCCCTTTCCTGATCCTTGGCTAATGACAATTACATGGGAAGAGACAAAGCAATGTTGTATTTTTCTAATCACTCCCAACTGGTACATTCCACCATTTTTAGAAGGGCACCTTTGCAGACCTGATTCAGGATTTCTCTGCTGAGCTGACGATGGATGTTCCATCCTACAAGCCCTGGTTTGAACGGACGTTGCAAAAAAAAAAGTTTGTTTTAATGATCATGGTTTGTGGGAAGGAGTTAGTAATCATTGGATCTAAGGTGCTTAACCCTCACCAGATTGGCTTCCTGCTGTTTCAAGAATTAGCTGGCTGAACCATGCCGGTTTACCTAGCCAGCGGGAATCCCAGCTTTGAGATCTGCAGATGGGTGCAGATGTGCCAGAAAAGGTGGAGCTTGGTTTCCGTAGAATAGGTTTTCATTTAATCGAGCACACGTGGCAGGAGAGGGGTCAACACCTACCGCTAGATTTTCAGGTAATTCGTGGAAATCCCATTGCATTGGTTGGGGCAATCTCATCATTATCATCATCTTAACTTTGCAGAACCCTGGCTTTTTCAGGGGGCCCTGGAACAGGATCTGGTGTGAGCTGGGAGTGCCCTGTTGCATCTGGATGTGTGCTGCCAACCCCAGCAAGTAAAATCCCAAAGGACAGTGTGCACAACCTCTGTACACAATGTCTTCCGGGATTTTACTTGCTGGGGTTGGCAGCCTTCTTGCGGTGCCACTGGGAGAAGGGAACGCGGCAGCCCCTCAGGGTTGCCGGAGCAGCACTCGAGCCCCTGCAAATCAATCAATCAATCAATCCCCACCCTAGCTTAGCTTTCAGTGTGACTGGGGCCCTTGAGTCCTCACTGTGCACTCTCTCTTTTGCAAAACCACCTTCTCAGCCCCTTCCTCGTTGGGGGTGGGTGTCTGGTCTCCTCCCTCCCCGCTGGGGCTGGGATTCAATGCGACTCAGCCTCCTGAGCAGTAATTTCCTATCTCGTTCTCCCCTCCCTGCTTCTTTCCACGAAGTTATAAGCTTTACAGCTGCATAGGAAGGTCCCCGTCTGTGGCTGACTCACTCACTGTGGCCGCCTCCTCCATTACAGCATTTCTCTCTGCTCCCACTTCTGAGAAGCGCCTCGCTTTCAGGAACTCTGAGTGTACCGTCTGGGTTTGCAAAGAGGTTAGCTGCACTCTTGGCTCCCTGGGGCTGAGATTCCCAGATATTTTAGAACTGGCTGGGAGAAGAGAAAATGGAATGATTTGGCAAGCGGGACGGAGAAGAACGGCAGGCAGATGCGCAAGGGGGAAGCCCGATGGCTTCCACACTAATTGTAACCAGGCCCACAACTAGGGTCTGGGTCACCTGGGGCAAACATGGATTCCGTGCCCATTTTGGCACCCCCCCAGTGCTCATTTTGGTACCCCCCCCCAGTGCGGTGCCCAGGGCACATGCCCCGCTTGCCCCCCCCCCCCCCAGTTGCGGCCCTGATTGTAACGGGCGCGTTCGGTTGGAGGGGACTTGATGCCACGTGTGAACTCAGCCTCTGCGGCTCTTCGGTGCCCAATTCTGGACTTAGGATCTTCTGCAAAGAGGAGAGGCCCCCGTTTCCCCAAACTCAGTTTAGCGAGATGTGCGGGCCCAGCAAATGGGTGGGCGCCACCTGTCGCCCTTCCAAATTGTCAGTTCAGATGGCAGGGGTCTCTCTGCACCCCCTCCCCACAATTAAGTATTCCAATCTCTCTTCTCCCTCCTTCTCTGAAATGTCTCCCCCCCCTTTTTTTTTTTCTGAAACTGTCCCATTTAGGATATGGTGAAAGGGTGAATGTGTTCACCCATCATGCTAAACCCAGGGTTGCTTAATCACAGTGTTTGTGCAGCAAAAAGGGCTGGGTTTACAACTCTCCACCAAGCCATAAGCTGTGGTTTGTTTGTTTGTTTGTTTGTTTGTTTATTTTCCTGCCTTCATTATTTTTATAAATAACTCAAGACGGCAAACATACCTAATACTCCTTCCTCCTCCTATTTTCCCCACAACAACAACCCTGTGAGGTGGGTTGGGCTGAGAGGGAGTGACTGGCCCAAGGTCACCCAGCCGGATTTCAGGCCTAAGGCGGGACTAGAACTCTCAGTCTCCTGGTTTCTAGCCCAGCACCTTAACCAGTAGACCAAACTTATCCACCACCACTGGCTGAGTTCACTCGTGACTTTTGGCACAGCAACCAAGCACATTTCCTTGCACTTCCGTGCAGTCCGGGGGTGGGTGCATGTGGGCTGCACCATCTGACTTTGATTGCATTCCTTCATTCATTAACGCCGTTTTGGGATTGTTCCAATTCCTGGGAGGAGGTGTGTGCACATCTGAATTAGGCTGCTTTTGCTGCAGTGGGGTGCCTGCTTGCCCTGGTCTTTCCCACCTAGCATCTCTCGCAGAGGCGATATCCACTTTGTTCTGCTCTGCGCATCAGCGCGCATGACCCCTGGCCATAGATCGAAGCCCCTGCAGCGTATCTTTGCAAGGTCCAATCTAGCTCTCTGCTGTTCCTGATCCGGGTTGGGAAATAATGGGGGGGGGCGTATTTTGTCTTCCTTCCTGGCTGACCTTGGGATTTTGCAGAAGCCAAAGAGGAAAGATCTGTCAAGCTGAGAATGTGTGTCCATGCGTGTGTGTTGGTGTTTCCTTCCTCCCCCGGGGTTTTTTTGAGATCACGGCCCCCATCTGCAGCGATGACAGCAAAGCTGGATGGAAGGACATGAACAGGGTTGGTAAGCCCCTTTTTATTCTCTCTTTTTTTAGACGTTTGCCTTGCAAACCTCAGCAGATCTGTATATGGAAATGGCCCGCTCTCCAACCCATCTGGATTCCATTATTACAGGACTTGCAGGCAGTCTCATAACCCAAGAATTTTGTGGTTACCTCAACCCAGATCCCATTTTTCCCCTCTTCCCCCCCCAGCCCCTCCTAATATCGATGTACATGGTTTAACATAATGGGAGCATTTTCTTGAGATGACATCTTTTCTTCTTCTCTTTCCCGTTGACTAGGTAAAGCTGTTGGGTGCCCAGTGGTTCCTTAGCCTGACCCATTTTTAAAGAGAGTTAAAAAGAGAAACTAGTTTCTCCTGCTGCACAGAAACTTTGGGGTTTTCGCCTTCAGATCCAGCCCTCCTCTGAAATCAGGCAGCAGCCAATGATTTAATTCGGCATTTGGCACCGTTCCCCAAGGGCAAGTCAAGGGCCAGATTTCAGTGCCCATCAAGCATCCTTTTGATTCATGAGAATTCTGGGATCTAGTTTTCTGCTCTAAGGGGTGGGGGGCTGCTCTGCTTTTCAGGCTGGCAGGGGGCTTGCTAAGTTTATTCTTCAAGGGAGAAATTAGCTGGCAATCTTAGAGAGAAGTCGCTTGGTTTCCAACCAGATCTGATCACTTCCGGCAGATCTGGGACGCTGCAGTGGAGAATTTTGATTGGTCGGTCCAGAGCCTGGTCTCTGCTTGCGGTTGGTTGTTCCAGTTTCATGCAGCGATCATCCGAAGGAGCGTGGTAGCGTCTTTTCCAACTCGCCCATTTTGTTAAAGGGCATCAGCTTTCATGCGCTGGACTCTCTCCCTTCGACATGTGGAATGGTAAGGTGTCTGATTTGGATGCAGGGATACACGGTAACACAACTGGAGCCATCCTTCTCAAGAAGGGAGTCCAGCTTGCAAAAATGTCCACCTTTTAATCAAATGGTTTACTTGGAAAAGGTGCTACCCGACCTTTCTGAGGTTTTGCTATCCTAAACTAACATGATTCCCGTCCAACAATATGCAATGAGCGTGTAAGATAGAAATCTTTCAAGGCTTTCTTGCTCTGGGGTCAAACCTCTGCTTTGCATTTGGCCTGCTGAAAACCCCAGTCGTTGTGGCATCCCTGAACACCTGCCTGGGATTCCCCCATCTTTCCCCCCAACTTTTTTGTTTTTTTTGCAGCCCAAGAGTCCCTCCAAATTGTGATTGGCTACTTTTTTTTGGAAGTGTCAAGGAACATCAGTATATTAAGCTTTAAAAAAAAAGCTTCGGATGGCTTAATGCATCTATTTTCGTTTAGTGTGTTCAAAATTCTGCCTCCCCCCCTCTGCAATCTTACGATGCCATCATAGCCATGCAGCTGGGGGTGGTAGCCCAAAACATCTGGAAACCCTTGGTATTGGTAACCACCTCCTGTTTTCAAATGCCCCCCCCCCTAAAAATGGCACTTGTGAATGTGCAGCGCACTGGAGGATGGGAATTTTTATGTAGATGTATTGCAAGTTGATCTAGCATAGGCCTCTTTCTGTAATTTCTTTATGGGTGCTTTTCTCTTCCATGTTCCCCTTGCTAACCCTTGACTCCGCTTGTGCAGTTTCTAATAAAATGGGCAGAAGAGCACGGTTTTTAGGAGGAAGGATAAATGTGAGAGGACTAGAAACTTGGTTCTTTTATTAAAAAAATTTTTTTTAATGCAAGCAGAGGCCGGGTCCGGCCCAGCGTTTCCCATCCTTGGCTCCGAGTTTTGTGTGAATTAAGTTTGCCTTGCAGTTCGATTTGCACCCGCTTGGCTGTTTTAGCAATCGCCACCCTCCCTCCTGGCCGTTCTTCTGTTCTTAATGATTCTAAGCATCCGTCTGATCAGATTGTAAGGGAATCCAACCTTCTGTTTCCACGTGCGGTTCCAAAAAGAAGGGGAAAAAATTGGGGGGGTCATGACAGTGGACTTTTTTGGGACATGTTTGAACATCCTGGAATTGGTTCGGCTTCTTCCGTGCGAGCCGGTAGGAATTGCAGTCCCACATAGCTGGAGGGCAGCTGGGTGCATTTCTTGGGGGACAAAAGTCTGGCTGCACTCCCTGCTGCTTCTCCTCTTTTGGGGATTGGGGCCACCGGTGGCAGTCTTGCCCCTCCGAGGTGCAAAACGGACTGTTTGTGAACCGCCCATTTGAGAGGCTGCCAGGACTCAACCCACCCACCGTTCTTTGCCTGTTGTGGTAGACTTCTATAGGTTTGTGGTGTTTCCCGTTTCTGATGGACTTCTGGGGATTGGGCCTGTGTCTCGCGGGCACCCCTCCAGCCTTGCCATCCAGCCTCTGAGACAGAGCGGGCCAACAGAGAACAGCTTGCACCCGAACCGCCACGCCGTTGAATTTTCTCCTAGGGGTTGCCAATGCAAAGCCTGCAGGCTGCATGAACCTTCCGGTGTCTGTCTATCTGCAGAGAAGCCCTCTGTGTGTGTGTGTGTGTGTTTGTGTATTTGCGTTCCGCCTCTCTCCTCCACCCCTCTTTCAAAATATATCCTGCTGGTATAAGGTTATCATTCCATTCCCTGCTGGCATCTGGCTTGTCCGCGCTCCAGCCGGGCTCCTGTTTCACTCCTGACGCAGGTTGCCACGAGGGGAGGCTGAGCTCGGGGACTGGCAAGCATGATTGCACGGGGCACCTCCAGCAAGGTTCCTTGGCTACCCGCAGACACAAACAAAACCTTTCCCCCGCACCAGGGGCGCCTTTTATTTTTAAATGCGTGTGTTTTCCAGGCGGCCTCCGCCTCCGTTGGCTGCTTTTGTAGCCAGGTTCCTGTGTGCCCAGCCCAGCCTTTTTGGGCCCTGAGCCCTGTGGATGCCCAGCACCCACTTTCTTTTAAAGTCTCGGCTGCAAGGTCTTGGCATTGAGAAGAAGAGCTAAGTTCGTACGATGTGGCAGATGCTGGGGCATGCACAGATGCGCCCGGCTGTGGAATTGCTGCCTCTAAATCCTCTGCTTGGTGCTCAGCTGCTTTGGGGTTTATCTAAGCACTCTAGGACCACCGTACCCCCCACTTTTCATTTCTTGCACCTATTACTGCAAACTCCCTGGGTGCTTGGCTATCTTCATCCTCGTAATCTATTTAGGAACCTGTAACCGCCTGCACATGTTGCCAATTGCAGCCAAAACCAGGCGGGGGTCCCAAAGAGCAACCGGCCTTCCAACTAGAGTTGGGGGCCCCAAGGGAGAAACTCTCCCCCCTCCTTCTGGGCAGAGAAAGTGAGGGAAGGGGGATGTGTCCCCCCCCCAGACATTTCCCCACCGGGAGGGAGGGACAGTGATTCCTGCATTGTTTTGCGGGGCAAGGGGGGTTGGCTGCAGGGTGCAAGGGCAGCCCTGGGTTCAGATGCCCGTCAGCTCCTCTTAGCAGCCCTGCTTGGCAGGATTTTCCAAAATTAAAAATGGGGGGGGGAGAAGGGGGGGAGAGAGGAGCGGGTGCGAAGTTGCATGACAGGCTCTGTTGCACCCCTTTGAAAGGAGCAGGGATCCTGCTGGGGGCATCGGAGGTGCCCCCCCCCCATAGCTTCTCCTGGCATCTCGCCCCACAAAGGGCTGGGCAGTCCTGGAGCCCCGCCCCTTTTGGCCTCCTTCCAGTTTCCTGTCTGACGTCAAGGGCTGCCTGTCTTCTCCCTGCCCAAACAGTTCTTTTTACAACTTCAGTTGCAGAGTTCGTCTGTTTGTGTGTGTGTGTGTCCCCCATGTAACCTGAGCAGCCCAAAACCAGGCCACCTCGGCTCCCGCTGGGCGGAAGACCCCACGGAGCTTGATTCCAATTGCTTTGATTTTTTTTTCCCCCCTTCAATTTCATCTTCTTTCTTACCCTGGTCTGAAGGCGTGGGGGAATTCCTTGCTCAAGTTTGGGGACGTCTTTTTTTCACCTTTCCGGATGAGGAGGAGGAGGAGGAGAATGATGGCTTGTCCTCTGCCATCGTCGTCGTTGCAGGATTCGGCACCCCGGGAGGCCGCGTTGGCAGGCAAACCGTGGGAGGACAGACCTTAAACCAGGATTAGCCTTGGAAGAGAAATGGACGGTGGCCACGTTAAGTCCCCAAGAACAGAGGAGTGTGCATCAGTCCTTTGAGTGACTGTCACCGTTTTTTGCAGCCAGCCTCCAAAGCGAGCGCATACACACACTCACACTCTCTCTCTCTCACACACACACACACACACACACAGTCACCCCTGCAAGGCGTGTGCGGTTTGCTGTTCCGTCACTTCTGGGAAACCAGCATGGACAAAAAACAAGGTAGCTGTGTGTTGCAACTCAAAGAAAGAAGAAAGAAAAAGAAATTGGGGTGGTGGGGGTGGTGGAAGAAGTGGGTTGCCACTCGGCTCGTGGGTTCTACCGTTCCCCGTGCAAAGGTTAAACCCCTCCGTTTCTGCAGCAGGTTCGAGGAACCTTCGGGGCTTAAAATATGCACGGGGTGGGGTGGGGGAGGTGCGTTATGAGTGTGCAAAAAGTTTTGCACAGGGAGTTATGGGTGGGGAGTTCTGCACGGGGGCGTGCAGGAGGCACGCCAATGCTTTTCGTGGCCCGACTTGTGTTGGGCTTGCCTCTTCTCTCCTGCTTCCCCCCCATCGTTGTCCTTCGGACAACTGACCCCGTCGGGCCGGACCAGGGTCTGGCCGGACTTTTAGATTTCCAGCTGGCGCCTGACAGGTAGCATTTTGCAACTCTGTCTGCAGGCAAAGCTTTGAAGAGGCAGCTGGGCTATTAAAAAAATTTTCTTTTTCCTGAAACAGGACTGCAGCTTCCCTTTTTCCTCCTTTTTTGCAACTTCTGCAAACAGGAGACCTGTCCTTTTTTCAGAAAAAAGCCGGGGTGGGGGCAGATTCCTTCTTCCCCCCTGAAGCGGCATGTGGGCTGAATGGTGTCTGTGCATCACTTCTCACAGCCCCTGGTGACCCCCCCGCTCCCAAAGCTTGGTTTTGTTTCCTGCTTTCCAGTTGGACGAATGCTTGTGGTGAGGTGGTGCACTCTGCACGTGCTTAGAGGTGCCCTCTTCCCTCCTTTCCAGAAACTGTAGATGGCATGCTGTCAGGCAGTGTGCGCGTTGGTTATGGATGGGGAAACTTAAATATTCATGATTCCCTTTTTCATGGAGGGGGAGGAATTGGAGGTTACAGGTTAGGATCTCCTGCAGTCCCCCCCCCCCCCGCAGTTTTCCCAAAATGGGTTCCAAATTGTGATATTCAGTGTAACAGCACAACAGTGACTACATCTGCCGGGGGTGATAATCCTGGATGATAGTAATTCATTCAGAGTCATGGGTATGAGATGGACGGCCTATACGTTTGCTAAATAAATAGGAAGGTATGTTATACTTGGATGGGAGACCACCAGGAGATGCAGGCTAGACTGGGGGATTGAAAGAAGCCTTGCAAGCCACTTTTGTATTGTTGCCAAAAAACTAGGTGGGGATGCCCATGAAGTCACCAAAAAGTGAGCTTGACTGACAGGAGATTTTACCCTTTACATAATTTAAATTGTGCTCAGTTTTGGTCCTGCCCTGCCTGTTTTTTTTTTTCCCCCAGTGCCCAAGCACAGTGCTTGGTTTAAAAAAATGGTTCATTTCTGGCCTGTTATATATATAGATTAAGAAGAGTTAAGAATGCTGTGCGTGTTCTTGCTTGTTTCCCGGATTATCGTACCAGTGTAGAATCTCTGGTATCTTTGATGAAATTCCCAGGAATTCATTGTGTTTACATACATGCATTAAGCAAGTTTCTGTTCTTAGGATCAAGGAGTTGCTAGCGTTGTTAAGGAAGCATTGCAAAGGGCTCTGCAGTCTTAAGGGAGGAAGGCAGAGTTTCCAGAAGCTGGAAGGGGAGGGACAGATTTCGTGCCCCCCCCCCCCCGATAAATGAGGCTGGCCTCACTTATGTTTTGATGTTCAAAACACTTTGCGTAAGCTCCGTTCCTCGCCTTGGCAGTCACTGCTAGTGTTGGAACTGCAATTCCTAGAGATGGGATGGGCTGTTTTTACACCCCTGTGAGGTAGGCCAGTATGTTCTTCCTGCAGACAAATACAGGCAGTCCTCATTTAGTGACCGTTTGCAGTGACAACGGTGATGAAAAAGGCACTTTGTGTCCAATCTTCTCATTGATGACCTTCGCAGGTCTGGAAAGCAAAGGAAAGCTGAAGTCAGATTATAAGCACAGTTGTGGTTTCACTTAATGACCACTTCACATAACAACCAAGTTGCCAGTCCCAATTGTGGTTGCTCAGCGAGGACAACCTGTAGATAAACTGGATTAGGGCGATGCATTATGGAAACCTGCACAGTGAGTTGGTGCTGAGGTAGGATTACAGATTAGGGCCCGTCCAGTTCATAATTCCAATCCCGAAGTGCTGCAAGAATTCGGACAAAATCATTTGATTTGATTTATTTTTGGACTTCCTCTACCAGCTGCCAGCAAAGTCTTTTTGTTCGTTTGCAATACGCAACATGTGTGGGTTGGGGCTTGAATTTGCCCTGGCTGTTGAAACCACGGGGCACTTTGGAAAGGAGGAGAAATATAGCCATGTGCTTGCATGCTTCTTGCACTTTGGGGTGTGTTGCTTAAACTCAAAGGCCAAGGAGATAGGAAACATTCTGTCATGGGGCATTCTGACTTCAGAATGGGCTGTTCCTAACCTCCAGCCCCTTCTGGCAAGCTCCTTGCGCGGAGGGAACATTCCACGGTGGAACATTTTGTATAGCCTGTCAAAGACCAGCGGACTCCTTTGTGCTTGGCCAAACAGCAACAGGGTTTTATTCAAAGGGTATCCTGTATCTCCCCCGCTTCCAAAGATGGCATAAATCATATTCATTTTAGTTTGTGCTAACGCTGGAGGAGGAAGAGCACAGAACAATTCTCTTTTTGGTGAGCGGGGGGCCACCACTGAGAAGGTCTTGTTGGAAATCGCTCTCGCCTCACTTCGGAGAGTGGTGGCATTTAGGAGCCTGGCCTCTCACACATCAGCCTTCCCAGGTGGAGCAGAGGGAAAACACGACCAGATGAGCTAATTCTACTTCATTGTAAGGCGGTGGTGAAAGGTGAAAGGTCCCCTGTGCAAGCACTGAGTCATGTCTGACCCTTTGGGGGGACGCTGCTTTCGCGACATTGTAAGGCTACATGAACAGAATCTTGCAAGTCTGAAAGTACAATTCTCCTGTTACAGTTTGAAAAGTTCGGGAGGGTCCCTTCTGAGCCTCTTCCTCCACCCATTATACAGCTGTGGGCTAGGCCTCCTCTTATCCGACTGTTCCCTAGGCAGCATCTCTTTGCCCCGTCTCCCAGGTCTTTCTCACATACCATTACACACATTAGCCAACGTAGACGTATTCGCTTTACAGGTAGTCCTCAACTTACGACCATTTGTTTAGCGACAGTTCGAAGTTACAACGGCACTGAAGAAAGTGACTTACAACTGGTCCTTGCACTTATGACCATTGCTGCGTCCCTGCGGTCATGTGATCAAATTTCAGGCACTTGGCAACCGGAATGTATGTATGATGGTTGCAGCATCCTGGGATCACATGATCACCAACTGCAACCTTCCCAGCCAGCTTCTCACAAGCAGAGTCAGTGAGGGAAGCTGGATTTGCTTAACGACCACGTGATTTGCTTAACGACTGTGGCAAAAGGTTGTAAAATTGGGCATGACTCACTTAATGACTGCCTCACTTAGCAACATAAGTTCTGGTCATGGTGGTTGTAAGTCGAGGACTACCTGGATTGCAGTGGTCTGGAACTGAACCTGTCATATCTGCGAGGTATACCTGTACTTCTGTCGTTGGAGTTCTTTAGTTTGCTCGCAACCTTACAATAAGGTCAATGTAATTTTTGGTGAACCGGCTAAAAATCCTGCAAGGCAGGTTGGAGGCTCCGAAAGAATGTGAGAGTGGGGAAGGAATGTCAGTGGTGGCATGAAGTTTGAACCCGGATTTTCCAGCTTGATTCTTGAGCAGTGTTCCTCCACCTTGGCAGCTTTCAGATGTGTGGACTTCAACTCCCAGAATTCCCCAGCCAGCAAAGTGGAGGAACACTGTTCTCGAGGCTCAGGTTGCAGCAGTGTGGAATGCGTGTCCTCTTCCCCGCCCTTATGCACTGATCCCAGTTTCCCCACTTTGGAAACATCCTTTCCATGTTCTGTTTTCTCTCCCTTGAGCTGCCTTCTTTCTCCTCCCCACCCTCCAGTTTTCCTCAGGCCCGAACCCTCTGCCAATAGCCTGTGGGATTTTTCAGACCAACCAAAGTCGCCCGTCTTGCAGATCCGTCGCGTGAGGAACAGGCAAAGGCATTTCTATGATCCTTCGGGGGTGATTCAAAGCCCGATGACATCACCGTGTTCAGGCCGGCCAAAAAACTTTGGGAACAAAGGAGGTTTCACAGCCATCTTCTGGAACCAGCGCAAGGGAGGCTAGGGGGAGAATTCCAGATGAATGCTTTTTAAAAAAAAAATAGGGGAAATATCTTGGCATTTGGAAAGACTGAACTGTGTGGTGAAAAAAGATGAGATGCATGGCTGCAGAATGTTTAATTTTGAGTTTGTAGCATTGGAACTTAGCTTTGCAGCCGTCTAAAGGGCAGCCCCTGTTAGACAGCTTTTTTTTACTGACCTCCAGGATGATTGGGGGGTGGGGTTTACCAGCCTGGGGGTGCAAACTGAGCCTTAGAGGGAATGGGGTGCCGTTGGAGCCTCAAAAATAGTCTAAAAAGCTATTGGAGGACAGGAGGAAACTTTGCAAAATTGGCCCCGTTATTAATAATATCCCTTCTTCTATTACTTTGTTTTTATTTATTACTTTGTTTATTTATTAAATTTATATCACTGCCCATCTTCCCCAATGGGGGACACTTGTTTTTAGCTTGGTTTTTATAGTCTTTAATGTTTTTAACTAATAATGTTTTAGATATTTAAATTGTGCCAGCTTTGCCGTACGCCACCCAGAGTCGCTTACCCCTGAGCTGGGCAGCTATATAAATGGGGTAAATAAAATAAAGAAATGGAGGTGGACCGTTTTTGCAAAGTGACCCCCTGTTTCCAGACACTCAAGTAATATTGGGCTGCCCCTGTGTGCAGGGGGCAATGTCCTTTTAAAAATAGGTGGATTTCATTTCTTGGCAGGAGTCGGAAAGAGGCCTGCTTGCTATAGATCTGCTGTCTTGGCAGCAGTTTTTATACAGCGCATTAGCAAAATCCAGGCTCCCTGCTGCAACTGGGCAAGCACCAGAAAACCAGGACAGGAATCCACAATGAAGATCCTGGTGCATGGATTTGCTCCGAGCACTACTTCTTTGCCGCCGGATCCTCGTAGCTCCTATTTTCAGTCGGTCAGTTCTGTGCGGTAAAGGACCCATGCCAATCAGTTCCCCCCCAATTCTTGCTGGTGAACTGCGTCGCTTTACGGGGACGTCTTCGATGTTAGCAACTCAGCGTGGTGATCCATTCTTTCAATCCCAAAGACACGTTGCTGTCACGGTGGCGGGCTTTAAGAAGAGGTTTTTAGGGGAATTTCCCTTTTAGGGAAATTGATGGAGAAGACTAGCAGCAGTTACGAGTCTTGCTTGCTGTGTGTTACCTCCACGGCCAAAAGCAACAGTTGCCGGGCAACACAGCCAGGGCGACAACAGTGTGCGTGTGTGTCCTGCTTTGCAGCTTTCCAGAAGCATCAATCTGTCCACTAGGGAACAGATTGAAGCTCGCCCTGCCTTCTAAAACAGGCCCAACGGGTCTCAACCTCGTATTTGACTGGCTGTGGATCAACACTTTTTTGGTGCATCAAAAGAACGGTAGCACAGCCGCATTTCCTAGGTTTTAAGACAGCTCTGTCCTGCTCTCCTGGGGTGATTTGAGCCTTGCTTCCAGGCGAGTTGGGTGCGGAATCGTTTCACTTGCCAGGGTAATGGTTCTGTTTCCCCCTTGGGGGGGGAGGGCATTAGGAGCAGCTCACCTGGGTTCTCCGTTTGATCCCCATTGCCTCTTTTAGGGTCAGCACTTGGCAGAAAGTTTAGGGGTTGGCTCTCTGCTCAAAGCATCCATTGCAGCTCTTTTCTGGATCCGAAAAGGGATGCGCACAGGACGAGTGGACGTTTTTCTGATCTCTGCTGCATTTCCATGCTGGAACGGCTGTTTCAGGGTGGAGCATTTTAGCTTCTTTGCTTCCTACTCTGTGCTGTGGAACAGGGTGCTCCAGAAATATTTGCCTCGGCTATCAGAAACGGGGGGGGAGATGCCAAAATGTCACCAAAGTCATAGTGAAGTGGATGCCTTTCGTAGAATATGTATACGCATACCTAAAAAGCAGAAATCTGTGCCACAATAAAAGGGACATCGGTAGCATTAAAATGTGAGATATTGCATTGCCTGAAAAATTAGCACAACAACAAGGAATCTTGGAAAATCTTTTGGGCCAAGATATATCTCTAGTTAGATTCACCAAGAAAGCCTAGGAGAATTGCCTTGCAATCAACTCTGTGGACAGAGTTGATTGCAACGTGGGCAGCCGTATAAATGTGCGCAATAAGTAAAATAAAATAAACTGTTGCCTATGGATGCTCAGCCTTCGGCATTGCTCCAGATGACAGGTCTGCTTTAACCTCTGTTCCACAGCCTTGCTGTTTTAAACATGAATGTTGCTGTTGAATCATTTCGGAAGGCTTTGTGCCCTTGCCTGTTTTAATTTTTCCAGTGTTGGCTTCCCGTGCGGCGTTAATCACCGCTGGCGTAAAAATAAGGTAGAAAGAAAATGCAAAGCCGCCAGTACAGCAAGCTTTGCAGAAATGCAGAATCCCGTGCAAGGCCTTTGCTAAACGGCAGCATTCTGGAAAGGCGATCCAGCTAGTATGCTATTCCTTTTCGAGGAGAATTTTCAACCTGCTGGATTCCTCCCCTCTCCCCCGTTTGTTTTAGGACATTCTCGACTTGCCGATGCATTGGTGAACTGGAAGTTTCATGGGTGTGCAAATTGCATAGATGTGTAAGTTGCATTTTCTGCATCACGTGCGTGGGCATGCATTCATGTCCCTAGGGAGTTTGCTGCGCAGGGAAGCACTGAGCTGCGGGCTCGGTGCAGCAACCCGACACACCATCCTGTTGCCATGCTGACAAGCCTCCAAACAGAAAGGTGGAATTTCCTGCAGAGCTTGTTGGATCAGGATCCAAGTCACCCAAATATTCGTCTTCCCGCACACTCAGGTGTTTGCAGTGCTTGCAGCCCAAGTGGGTGGGGAGGGAATCCAAGGCTGAGGTTACAGCCTGTCCTTTTCCATCTCCAGGGCATTGCAGCAGCCCCGCCAAGGAAACTATATGAAGCCAGTGGAGATGAAAAGTCTTGGAGTTGGGGTTCTGTCTGCCTGTTTTGTGGGCTTGAGGCTGCCACCCAAGGGGCTGGATAGGGCAGGACCACTGGCCAAGCCATGCCTGGACATTCATGCTAGTCCTCGTGTGCAGAAGAGTCCATGAATCTCCCCAGGGGCACTCTTGTCTGGGAGCCAAGCTAGGGGCTGTTGAAAGGGAGAAGGCAAGGTGGGAATTGCCCCCCCCCCCCAAATCTGGGTTCTTTTTACAATGCGTGAAAAAATTTAAGGGCTTGAAAAGATGAGAATGGAGGTGGGTTTGAAAATGAGCCTCAGTTGGCCCTGGAGCTAGAGAAGTTTTCAAAAAGCTGCGCACCTCCAAGGGATGGGCATGGGCCCCCTTCCTCCTGCCCAGTCTGTGCCAGTCTGTAATCGGCAAAGTTGGATCTCCATCAATATAGTCTTGGCTACAATACGGAAGTAGATTCTGCTTGCCTTTTCCTGGATGGATGAAGGAAGAGTTGTTCCCAGTTTGTGGGAGAACTGAATTCAGCTTTCTGAAAAATCTCAGCTTTCTCTAAATGCAACCCCCCCCCCCTTTCTAGATCTTAGTGCTTCAGGGGCACGCTTAAAAGTTCCAATAGAAGAGAATATCTGTAGTTTGGGGTTGAACTGTGGAGTCCTTGGTGCTCTCTGAGCTGGGCGGTTGGCTTGCAGACGTTTCATTGCCCGACTAGGCAACATCATCAGTGCGAGGGAGGGTGGGGTTGGCTCCCTGTGATATACAGTGGCCTGCCCTGCCAGTGATGGTGGGGTGTGGTTTTCTCCTTGGTAGTTCCTGAATTAGGGTATTACTTATTATTAGGGCATTATTATGACCTTGTTGTTATTAGGGTAATACCCCAATCAAGGAACTACCATGGAGACAAACAATCAAGCAGGAAACAATACTCTGGTCTAGGACCCACCAAGGAGAAAACCACACCCCACCAACACTGGCAGGGCAAGCCACTGTATGTAAACAGGGAGCCAACCCCACCCTCACCAGCACTGATGATGTTCCCGAGTCGGGCAGTGAAACGTCCGCAAGCCAGCCACCCAGCTCAGAGAGCACCAAGGACTCTCTGAAGTCCTTATTTTTTGCACTCAGGTGACCCATCTGAGGCAGAATTAGTGGGTATGTGCGTGTGCTTGTTTTGCTCCCCCTCTGAATAGTAGAAGCAAGAAATTATATATACCCGTCCTGTAGCTATGAAATGGTTTACCGGGCCCAAAACTAGATTGACAAGACTCGCTGTTAGTCACGTCGGGTGACTAAGGGAGTACTCACTGTCTGCGGCAAAGTCAAATTTACTCTGCCTTCTAGCTTAGCCGGCTCCTTTTCCTAAACCCTTCCTAACACCCACCTTTAAGTCTCCTTTGCTGCTAAGTTTGGGGTGGAAGGCGGGTTCGTTACACGAGCAGCATGCTTCTCGGATTTTTTTTTTTAATGGGCCGTAAAATCAAGCCGTTGCATCAAGTCTAACACTAACCCGTTGGATTAGGGGGGTTCCGACCTGCGACTGAGTTGCTTTTTTAATTTAATGCAAACTGACTCAGTCTGTGAGTACCAAATAGCCATCTTGTTTTGAATTGCTGAGGGAGAGTTGGGTGATGGATATTCTCAGGTGGGGGTTGAGAAGGTCTCTGGGGCCTTCCCAGAATTCCCCACTGGTTCTGACAGCTGCAGGTTGCGAGGGAAGGCAGATTGCTTGGAATAATGACCGTTTAAGGATTTTTCCTTTTAAATGGAGGAATGCCCAGATGTTTTTGGGTAGAGCTTCACCCCATCTGGGCTGCCCAAAAGCAGCTGTGGGTCTCCAGAGGACAAAAGCTGAACCTGGTTCTGTTGATGTTTTGCATGCCGTTAAATATGGTTCCCGGGATTATTCCATGCTCCTGACTTCCATAATTCTCTCCCCTTCAGTCTACATCAGTGTTTCGCAACCTTGGCAACTTGAAGATGGGTGGACTTCAACAAGGCAGGCTGGGGAATTCTGGGAGTTGAAGTCCACCCATCTTCAAGCTGCCAAGGTTGAGAAACACTGGTATACATTAAATGTGACTATTTGGAACTCACTTGGGGGCTGAGGCTGGGAGTCAGAGGAACCCTGTTCTAAGCAGACATCTGCATTGGAGAACTTCGTCGTTTGCATCCTGTTTCCATAAGTCAAGGACAGCAATATTTTTTTCCTCCATGGCTGCATTTTTCCCCTTCTCAGGGAAACTGGCTGATGATCATACACTCATGAATTGCAGTAAGGCTGAAAGAAGGGGGTTCCCTCCCCCCTTTCTCAGAGTGTTTGGGGTTCTTTTAACACAAAGAGTATCACCATTTGCAGAGTCTAACCCACCCGTTTAACACTCCTCCCAGGCTCAAAAATCCATGATTTTTAGCCCTATTTTGCAGTGTGATTTTGGCTCAAGAGGCTAGAGAAACAGGCATGGGGGGCACATGTGGCCCAGAACTGCCAATGGTGTCCTTAGTAGACACCCCCACCTTTAGATTCTTAACTTGGGCAGTCCATGTGTTTTAAAGCGCTTTTTTTCCCCCATCTAAACTACTGCTTTCCAAGCTGGGCAACTTCCAGAAAAGCGGGCTTCATATTCCCAGAATTCCCTAGTCAGCAGGCCATTGCTAAGAATTCTGGGAGTTGAAGTCCATACAGCTGGAAGACGCCAAGGCCGGGAAACGACGAGTCTAAATCTATCCAAAGTAGGGAAGGTTAATGGGAAAGTTACCCTAACCCATTAGTTCCATTATGCCAAATGAAAAATCTCGGTTTCCTGAGGATCATGTATACATGGCACTAAGCAATAATGTAGTGGTTGACCTCCATATTAATAACAGAGTATTTTATATTGGAAGTATCGTTTTATATAGTTTTATATTTGATATTGGAAGTATAGTTACACGTTTAACAGCCATTATTCTGTTCAGGTCAAGCCTCGATGCTGTGTTTGTCCTGGATGGATAAAACGGGAAGTGACTTCAGGTTGCGTTTTGCAGAGTGTTTCTCTGTTTGAGTAACCTTATTCTGTATTTTGGGGCAGGGGTGGGAAGATTTCTGCTTTGTGTTTTGCTCAGCGAGCTCTTGATGGGGCAGAGAAACCTGCAGAAATTGTCCCGCTTCCTCTAGTGGGGCTCCCCAAAAGATTCAGAATTATTTTCAACCCCCTTAATTGTTTCTGCAAGAGATGAAGACCTGTGGATAAGTGAGCCGTGGCATTGCATAATGCTGTAACCCTGGAAACATTTATGGAAGTGGGAAATATTTAGCTGGACGGATAGTGTATACAATCTTAAAATAAATGTGGTTATAAAAGGATGAGCTGTGCTCTATCTGCAGGCTTTTAGATGACCTCGTAGCCTTTCTTTGTAGAGTTTAGAGCTTTGCATTGGGTTCAGACCAGGACACCATGGCTTTTTTCAAATAACCAGTCAAAACAAACCTTGGCTTACTGTAATAGGTGAAGCCAGTCACTTGGTTACAATTGCTGCTTTCCCTAACCCCTTATATATAAAAAAAATCAAGGTAGCATTCCTTCTGGATAGCTTTTGCATCGTGTCCCGCATTCCCTTGTAATTATACAAAATACCCAGTTTTGCAAATCATTGTCAGTTGCAATCAACATTGGGGAAATCTTGGTGGCTTGAATAAACAGAAGGTTTGTGTCAAGATCTGAGACAAATGATGCCAGCTTTTGAAGTCCTTCCTTCCTCTTTTCTTGATTTTTTTTTTTTAAATAAAGACTCAGAAAACTACTTGTGGGAACTCGGATGAAAATGTGGTCTTCGTCTCCTTCTGCGTGGTTGGCTTTGGAAAGTCGAGAAACGGAGGGACCTCTAGTGGTTCTGATCATGCTGGAATTGGAGGGCGGAAGCCTGGAGTTGGCTTACGTTCAAGTAGGACAAGGAAGAATGAATTAGGATGGAGTTGTTTCCCTGAGCATGGAGGTTTTCCCAGGCACAGACAAGCCTGAGACTGGCTCACTGGGCGCAAACAAACGAACAAGCCATATTTATGTGGAAAATACTGGAATGGTCTGTGTCTAAAGGAAGTAGATCTCCAATCCGAAAGAGGTTAGGAAGGTGTCTTGAAAGTGCAATGAAATATGAGATTAGCCATCCCAAGGTTTTGGACAGCAGTGAGCTTGGGTGTTAAGCCCAGTTACGCTTCCATGGATTATCAGCAGAACTCAAGTGATACTACCTGAGGCCCTACCTGCAAGGCATCTGATGGGCCATTGGGGAGCATCCTGAATTCATAAAGCCAGTCACTTGGGTTAGACCCAAGAGAGGGTGGCCCTCAACTCTCGCGTGTTCTTCATCAGACAGTTGTGTAGAAAACAAGTGGAGAACAGAAGAGCGCCAGTCCGCAGCGTGTACCGTTTCTCTGTCCTCGATAAGGTGGAATGTACCTGCGTGAAGCCTCTGGTCCATTCTGCACCTCTGTCGGTTATTTGATTTTAGGTGATGGGTACTTTTACTCCATGGCTCACAAGTTTTTAGACTCATACTTGCACAGTTGATGAACGTATATCATTACACGTACAGGTAGACCTTGCTTAACGACCACAGTTGGGACTGGAATTTTGGTTGCTAAGCGAAGCAGTCATTAAGTGAATCTGACCCTGTTTTACGACTTTTTTGTGGCAGTTGTTAAGCGAATCGTGCGGTTCCTCATTGATTTTGCTTGCCAGAAGCCGGCCGGGGAGGTTGAAAACGGCGATCCCGTGACCACAGGACTCTGTGACAGCCATAAGTGTGAGAACTGGTTGTAAGCCATTTTTTCAACACCGTTGTAAGTCCAAACCATCACTATACGAATGGTTGTTAGGTGAGGACTACCTGTAGTCCTCGTTTCGCGCGACCATTTAGCGGCCATTCGCAGTTACTGTGGTGATGAAAAAGTAACTCTGCAATCAGTCCTTGCATTGACAACCTTCGCAGGTCTGTCAAGCAAACGAAAGTTGAAATCAGATTATAAGCACCGTTGCGGTTTCACTTAGCCACTGCTTCCGTTAATGACTGAGTTGCCGGTCCCAACTGTGGTCGCTAAACAAGGATCTGTATAGCAGCTGACATTACACTTTTATTACAGCGACTCCTTGTTAGTATTTTACTGCACCCATTTGATGTGGCTTTCATGTTGCATGGTTTGCTGGCCATTGGCTGAATAAACCTTACCAGTACTGGCATCTGGTCCTTCCCTCTAAACTGGTGGAGACTTTGATTTCGAGATTGGCAGTGTGAAGGTTCTTGCAACATCAAATCTGACAACAGTTTTGCAAAAATTTTGTTTGCCTAAAGAAAGTATTTCCTCCATGGGCTTTTCCCCGCTTATGGTCAACCCAGCTATTCTGGCTTTTTTAACAACTGCTGTTTTCTAACCTCCCCCCTCTTCTCTTGCAGATCCCAAAGGATCCTTGGAAAAGCGCAAAGTTGGTAAGTTAGATCTCCATTAAAAAAAAAAATCCTCCACCACTGAAAGTCGCTTGTTTGGCATACCCGTAATATTTGAGAGTACAGCCAAAATTCTTCATTTTGGGAGCCTGTTTACCTGAGCTTTCCTACAGTTGACAGGTATCAACTGGTAGATCTTGTTCTCCACCCAGGCTTTGGACCTTTTCTTCAGCAAAATTCTTTGCTTTACTGTTTATCTTGGGCTTTTCATGAAAGCAAAACGTAGCTGTGAGGAGAGGCTCAGAAACTGCTGAGAACTGCCAGAACTCATCCTCTTGACAGCCCTGCAAGATAGGCTGGGCTGTGAGAAAGTGGAAAGAATTTCGAATCAGATGGATTCTTCATAGCCTATCCATCACTTTCCATTAATTCTCACAGTCCTGATTCACTCAAGTGATTTGCTGAGGTTTGGTTTGGCACATGATGTGAACTCAGCCATTTGTGGGGGGGGTTTTAATAAGCCACAATTGAACAGGCTATAGTCTAGCACCTCAGATGAACAGAAACCTTGCATTCTCAAGCAGATTCATTTTTAAAAGTGTCCTCTTTCTTCTAGGAACGAAGAAGAAAAGGCCACCCATTTTAAGAATGCCATCGGTCAACAAACAGTCATCCGTCCCTCCAACGTAAGATCTGTTTCACCTCGTTTTACGGGTTCCCGCCAAGTAAAAGCTAAAAGTAGTTTGGCTGAAGACCATTCTAAATTAAAGTCTGGTCCCCAAGATGCTGAAAGCCATGTGAGAAGCATTAATATTTCCTGAAAGAAGTAAAACCAGAACTTACATAAGTAAAATTTGGTTCTCCGGACCTCTGTTTAGTAGACTGCAGATGGAATGGAGAAAATGTTATTTCAGATGTCACCCCTCCCAAAGTCTGTTCTTTCTGAATCAGTCTGGACAACTGGCATAATTCAGGGCATTGGCTTCCAACGACATAATGAGATGATTGATGTTTTCACATAATTTGCCTCAATTTATGTTACTTGCATGGTTATGTAATTGACATCAATGGTGATCACCCAAATGATATAAACCCGTGCAATTGACGTACACATTTCAATTACATAATCGTCCAAAGGACATCCATTACACTCATTTGGATTTAACGGACACCCTGCCCCACAAACAGTCTGTTAAAGTGAGGTTTTGCGGTAATGTAAGAATGTGAGAAAGGATGAATTGCTGCTTTACCTTGGGCTGTTGCTGATTTATCAGCTCAAGCTGCAACTTGATTGAAATGTACTCAATCTTGTTTCTTTTTTCCATGCTAGAGCGTAGGAGATGCGCACTGGGTTTTCTTGCAATGTCTCCTCCAGAACCATTCTGGGACTGGATTGGATTCTTTTCTTTGTTTCCTCTGCAGACCTCCAAGGAACTTGGATTCCAGGACTTTTATTACCATTGGAGAAAAGGTAGGTCTTGTTCTCGTCCTGTCCTCCATCCAGGCTTTTGACCTTTTCTTCTGCAAAATTCTTTGATTTACTGTTTATCTTGGGCTTTTCATGAAAGCAAAACGTAGCTGTGAGGAGAGGCTCAGAAATGCAAAGACATGGGTTGGGATAGTGCCCCCTCCATGCAGGGGTAGACAACGCTTGTGCGCTGCTGGTCAGTTGGGACAAAATCCACGGTGTGGTGGTTTCTCCACCTTCCTGTTGAGGTTCTCGTGGTCTTGTAACAGGACAAAAGAACAAGGTTGGCCGGGTGCACAGATGACCCTGAGTAACTATGTGGTTTGCTTAGTTTTTACTTAGCAAGATAGGTTCTTCTCACATTTATGGACTGTAGAGCAGTGTTTTTCAAACTTGGCAACTTTAAGATGTGTGGACTTCAACTCCCAAAATTCCCCAGCCAGCGTGGCAGGCTGGGGTATTCTGGGAGTTGAAGTCCACACAGCTTAAAGTTGTTGAGGTTGAGAAACACTGCTGTAGACCATGAGTGCTAGCTGTGTGGGGTGTATCAGCCTTGCACCAGCCATGGTTACAACAAGCCATGGCTTGGGTGAGAATCCATCTAGGTAGGAGAGAAGTTCTGCTGTGTTGGTGGAACTCGCTTCCCCAGGAAGCTTGCTTGATACCACCTACAAAACCTCTGGAAGAATTTTCTTTCTAAGGGCTTCCAGTATCTTAAGCACTTAGGGCAACCCAGTCCTCCTCTTTTACAGTTCTGCTTTCTGTTGAACCTGACTTTAGTGTCCTTCTGAATCTCCTCCTCCTCCTCCTCCTTCATATTCCTCTTTGTGGCAAACAACCTCCTCCCCCAATTACTGCTGGGTGGGAGGCCTGACCTGACTGGGTAACAGATGGGTCACTTACGGTCACCTCCTCCCTTCCTCCCAATGGCCTTTTCCATTACTGCCTTTGAAAGCTTTTCATTGGCTATGGGATGAACCAGCCTGGACCCTTGGGAGTGTGTGTGACCCTCACGCTCAACACACCGGCTAGAAATAGCCAGTGGTCTCTAGTTACGAGCTGTCCTGTAAGCTGTATGTCATTCGAAGAATAACAACCTGAGTTTCAGGAACAGAGATAGCTTCGGTCTTCCAAGTGGGAATGGCACGCCATCAAATACAGCAGCTGTCTCAACTTTTTGACTCTGGAGAAACCCTTGAAATATGTTTCAGGCCTTGGGGAACCCCTGCACATTCAGGCTCAAAGACAGGCCAGAAGTTTCTCTGCCTTGCGTTCCTGCGGATTCTGGGGGATAGATCAAAATAATTTGCTAAGTGCTATGATGTTGTGACATCTGTAGGGATATGCAGAATAGTTTATTTTACCCTGCTGCATAGCAAGAGCAGAATATTATATGAACTTGCCTCTCTCAGATATGAAATTATTTCCCCCACACACGCGATAACTAAATTTTGTGTTGCCGCAATGAAAACAAGGCAATAACACTGTTATTTTTCCTTTTTAATGATGTTTTTATGTAATTTCTGGGTTGTTGATGGAAGCGAATTGAATTGGATGGATGAAATGTTTTGCCTTAAAGAGTGTTCATGATGGTTTGTTGGGCGGAGAGCAAGAAACCTGTTTCTATGTTCTTAACCTGCTGGTCATTTCTTTCCCCTGTTGTTCCATCCGCCAACGTCTCGTCCGATCTGCAGAATTTTGAAGTTGAGGCTGACGACTTGGTGAGCATCTCAGAACTGGGGAGAGGTGCTTACGGCGTGGTGGAGAAAGTGCATCATGCGAAGAGTGACACAATCATGGCTGTGAAGGTGAGAACGTTAGCAAAGGGGCTCAGCAAGTTGGACCGAGGGTGTTGCCTTGGCACACAGCCCTTCAAGGCAGATCAGACTAGGAAACCAATGTCATGTAGGCCAGGACTAACTTTATGGTACAGTTAAAGTAACAGAACCTTACAAGTCTGAATGTGCTCCCCCCGTCAGCCCTTTGAGGTAGTCCGGACAAGAATCCAAAACCACCTTTATTGTAAGGTTACAATAACAGAATCTTGCAAGTCTGAAAGGACATCTCTCCCCCTGCTCGCCTTTACAGTCCAAGAAACTAGGGAGGGTCCCTTCTGAGACGCTTCCCACGCCCTCATTCCTTCTGTGGGCTCAGCTGCCTCTTATCTGTCCGTTGTCTAGTCTGCAGCTCTTGCTCCTGTCTCCCACGGTCATTCCCACAGACTATTACACCCCCTCTCTCCCTATATCTTCATGTGAACCAGGGAGGAGCTTGTCTGAGAGGTTTCTGCATGTTCCATTCTTTCTCTGGACTCAGCTCCCTTTTATCTGACTGTTGCCTTGGTGGTGCCTCTTCCTCCTGCCCTCCAGGTTATTCCCTCCACCCTCTACATGCATGAACCCAGGTGTTGTGTTTTGCAAACAGGGCTCTACGGCTTAGCATAGGGCCCCAGAACAGTCAGCAGTGATGATGTATCTCAGTGTTGTTCCATCTTGAGGAGTGGACAGCCAACTCCCAGAATTCCCCATCCAGCCGAGCCCTTGCTGAGAATTCTGGGGGTCGTGGTCCAATATCTCAAGGTCGAAGAGGTTGGGAAGGCGGTCTTACTCCCGGTGCTCCACCGTTGATTTTAATTCTTTTCCTTCCGATCCAGAGGATCCGAGCCACTGTGAATACTCAGGAGCAGAAGAGACTAGTGATGGATCTAGATGTCTCCATGAGGACAGTTGACTGCTTTTACACGGTCACTTTTTATGGAGCCCTTTTCAGAGAGGTAACGAAGGAAATCCAGAGTCTTTACTGGCTCACTGGTAGACTGTGAGCACTGAAGCATGGATGGAATGGTAGAAGGCAGAAGGCATGGATGGAAACAGGCTGTTCTGTTTTCCTGTAAGAGCTGATCCTTTGCCCTTTGCTGTGATTTGGGAGCCCAAGCGATGGGGTTGTTGCCTTGTCAATAGAGGTATCAACTCGCCTGCAGGGCACCTGAAAATGTCATTTCCAATTTTCAATTTCAAAGCTTAATTCCGCTTCCTAAATAGCAATGGGGATGCGTTGTCTGAACTGAGCGGGGGAAGTGGCTTAAGATTTTTCAAACGAATACAATCAAGGAAGGAATAAAATCTCTGCTCTGCCTTCACTTGGTGCTCAGGGCGATGTATGGATCTGCATGGAGTTGATGGACACGTCTCTGGATAAATTTTATAAGAAGGTTCTGGAGAAGAAGAAGACCATCCCTGAAGATATACTGGGAAAAATAGCCGTGTCTGTGAGTGTTATCTTTACCTGGATGAGGGAGTGGCCACTTTCAGATGCAAAGCTGAATTATAATTCAGGGTTATAAATCTAGCTGGCAAATAATATGCCCTCCCTCCTTTCTGGAATGGGAACAAAAATACCTCTTCCATTACTAGATTGGCCCCAAGCTAGTGCAATGTTTCTCAACAGATGGGTGGACTTCAACTCCCAGAATTCCCCAGCCAGCCGGAATTCTGGAAGTTAGCCCACCCATCTTAAAGTTGTCAAGGTTGAGAAACACTGGTTTGGTATGTTAACCAAACCTGAGTTTCATTGTGGTTAGTAGGAACCTGAGTTTCAAAAACAGTGCCCTGGAGCTTGCATGTTTCCATGCCCAGCTTCCCTGCCATTTTGTCCTGGTTCAGACAACCAAACAAACTCAGCTTAATTAAGATGGAAATGAAAACTTCTGACTTTGTCCTTGCAGCTAATTGGAAGATAAAGCTACACCAGACTCCAGTGGAAGGCTTGGCTTGTTCTCTTAATGCTAGATTAGTTTTCTCCAAACTAATGGAGGATTTGATTGATTGATTGATTGATTGATTATGTGTCCTGAAGTTGTTGTTGACCAGAAGCATCCATGCAAACCAGTGTTTCTCAACTTTGGCAACTTTAAGATATGTGGACTTCAACTCCCAGAATTCCCAAGCCAGAATTCTGGGAGTTGAAGTCCACCCATCTTAAAGGGGCCAAGATTGAGAAACACTGGCGTAGATGGAGGACTCAAAGCCCCTTCGTGCGCAGCTGTTCCTCCATACAGGTGCTTCTTAGTTTGGGCATATCCTGGGAGTAAGGCAGCAATTTGTAATTGTTTTTTTGTGAGCCGGGGATCCAGCTTGGGGCTGCTGAGATGCTTGTGTAAAACAACAGGGTCTGGGGTTTTTGTGGGGGTGTTTGAGACCAGGAAAAGGGATAATTGGTCAAATGGTTAAAGAGCCGCTGTTCCATACAGCAGCTGGACAGCGTGTAGTTGTGACAGCTTCCCAACACTAACAGGCACCGGCTATTTCTTCCCCTCCTGTCCAGATTGTGCGGGCATTGGAGCATCTCCACAGCAAGCTGTCGGTGATTCACAGAGGTAAATGTCTGTTCCAAATCTCATCCAGGTGGCAGGTGACTTCCCACCATTCTTCCCCAATGCCGTTGAAATGGTGGGCGGCTGAAACTGGGGTGATGTTTTTCCACCTCAGCTTTGTGGGCAAGGATTCCAAAAAGGCATTTGCCATGTCTCTTCTCTGCTTACAGATGTGAAGCCATCCAATGTCCTGATCAACAAACAGGGGCATGTGAAAATGTGTGATTTTGGAATCAGTGGTTATTTGGTGGATTCAGTGGCTAAAACCCTGGATGCCGGCTGCAAACCTTACATGGCTGTGAGTGTGGGGACAATTAGAGGTGGGGGGGTGTCTGTTGTGGGGACATGTGTACGTGGGTTTGGGGAATAGTGTCCTGTCCTTTTCTCCTTTCCTCCAATTCTAATTTGCCTTTCCTACAGAGAATTGTCCTTTCATTCAGGCTTGTCCTTTCATTTCTCTCCAAATAGAAGGAAGTGCAGAAGGGTAATTATTTTTTAGCCAAATCTGATTCCTGTCAACTGTTCAAGTATCCATCTTGGGTTTCTCTGGGTGTGTTAGACAAACAAGGAGCTTCAAATGGAAGAGGAAGGGAAGATGAGGACGATTTCCCTCCTGTTTTTCAGAAAATAGGGGAAAACGTGGTTATTTCACCAAGTCTTCAGGTCCAGGGTGTTAGAGATTCTCTGGACCACCCTTTCTCAACTTTTGAGAAAGGGTGGTCTGGAGGAACCCTTGAAATATTTTCCAGGCCTCGGGGAACCCCTGCACATTCAGGCTCAAAGATAGGCCAGAAGTTGCAAATTATTATATTTGTTTCATGGGTGGGCCTGTCTAGATGCACTAACAGGGTTCTTCAACTGAAAACAAAGAACGAAGCTTACCTCTTTAATGTGAAGTTGCCCTAATTTGAAATAATTTTGTAAAGAAATCCTGATCTTCCCGGGAACTCCTAGTGACCTCTTGCGGAACCCGAGGGTCCCTGCTCTGGACAATGAATTAGTTTTTTTGTGTAGAATGTTGATTTCCTGCTTTTAGATGGTTATTCACAAGGTGTAGTTTTAGTTTTAAAATGGGTTATTGCTCAGTTTTTAATCCCTGATTAGAGATTTGGGAGCTGTACACTGCACAGAGATTGGAGCAGCCTATAAGTCCATGTCTCTCTATCTCTCTGTCTCTCTGTCTGTCATATGTGTCTGGGGTTTGACCAAAAGTAGAATGAACCTTGCAGACCAATATGATGGCAAAGGTGGTTGTGTGCTGGTTTATTATAGTTCATTAGGGCTATATTCTACTCTACCCCAATCCCTATGGGGTGTACATTGGCTCAATTCCATCCTCCCAAAGCTCACAACAACCCTGTGAGGTAGGGTCAGGCTAGAGCATTCTGATTGGCCTAATGTCTCTGCAGGAGTTATTGGGCCACGTGGATTGCTGGCATTCATCCAGGACCCTCACAGCTCCCGGCTTCTTTGACTGAGTTTGTTTAATTATTAAATTTATATAGCTGCCCATCTCACACATGTGCCTCTGGGTGGTGCACACAAATCAAGTTCTCCCTTTCTGTTCTGCAGCCAGAAAGAATAAACCCGGAGCTAAACCAGAAGGGGTACAATGTGAAATCAGACGTGTGGAGTCTTGGGATCACTTTGGTAAGAAATCAAGGAGCCCTCGGTTGCTGGCAAGCCAGAAAGCAGAAGGGCCAAGACACCTGCTGTGCTTTGGATATAGTATGGATTATGGGGATAATAACTGCAGCGATGAAAGTAACAACAACTCTTATATGGTCAGTGAAAGACGTGCATAAAGAAGAGCGTCCTTCGCAGGTATAGATAAGTTTAGAAATGAGTTTCACACGGTGGATGTGCAGTGGTACGTGGGAAAGACCTTGGGAGGCTGGGGAAAGAGATGCTGCCATGGAACCCTGGTGGGGAAACCCTGTGCTGGGCAACTCCCATCTTTTCCTCTCCATCCAGATCGAGATGGCCATTCTCCGTTTCCCCTACGACTCTTGGGGGACCCCCTTCCAGCAGCTTAAGCAGGTAGTGGAAGAACCGTCCCCTCAGCTCCCGGCCGACCGTTTCTCCAAAGACTTTGTCGACTTCACCGCCCAGTGGTAAATTCCTCTGTGTTGTATTTATTTTTTTTAAAAAAGGGAAATAGAAAACTAACACAAACGGGGGACGGGGGGGCAGGGGGAACAGAAATACTGGCTGTGCAGTGAAAAAGAGAAACAAACGACCCAGCTAACATCCTTAAAAAAAAATTCAAAGAGAGGGTAAAAGGGTAATTAACTGGAAGAAAAGAGAGAAAGCACCCATCTAACGTCCATTGGTATCCATGTGGAATTTATTCCGTCCACAGGCTTATCATGAAGTCTAGCCCATGTAGCTTCATCTTCTCATTTTTAAGACACGGGGACTTTTGAAAAATAGATAAGAGACTCATCTCTTGAATCCATTAATTTTAAAAAAAAATTCCCTGTATGTAAAATTCTCCCATCTCTGTGCTCCGCGCACGATAGAGCCAAAACTTTTTGTGAGGTGGCAAATTCCGTGTTTTAGAAATTAACTGTAATACCCCTCTCCTAAACTGTATTCACATTGGTAATGATGTGGTAAGTTTCTTGGTGTTCAGCCATCTGAACAGATTTTTCCCAAGAAGAATCCTTCAGATGTGGCCTTCAACTCCGACCCTCCATCTCTGGTGGGCGTGGGGGTGCCTCGTTAGGAATTTTGCTTTAAAACCACGGAAAGGCTTGGGAACTAAGATGAGATACGGAATCCCTGTTCAGAATCCTTCCCTTTGTGCCCCTCCAGAAACTAAATCGTGGGGGCTAGAAACTTTAACGATGGTTTTTGTAATGCCGAAGCATTGCATTTTCCTCGACTTGCAGACGGATCGCTTCTTGCCACTGTTGCTGGCCGTGTGGGTGCACGGCTGGAACTGTGGCAATTCCAACTCAGTTCTACCACTGAGCACTCCACCTTCTGCTTGCAAACCATGGTTCTGCGCGACTTTCCACCACCAAGCTGTGCGTGGTTCCTCGTTTGCATTTCATGTGGTGGAAAGGCGCAGACGTCCTGTTCCAATCTAGGGCTGTGTGAACGGTGATTTAAAAAGAAATGGGCATCTCCCTTGTGCTGGTCACAATCTGGATCAAGATTCTAATATTTCTTGTTTGCCTTGTGGAATTGGGGGAGCAAGAAAGAGCTCCTGTTGATCCCCAAATATAAAGAGTTATTCCACACTCCGCCATATCTTGAAAAGGAGGAGGTATCTCCCTGCCATTCCAGACTGAAGGCCTGTAGCAGCAAGCCAGTTTGGTATCATGGTTAAGGCATCAGGCTAGAAAGCGGGAGACTGTGAGTTCTAGTCCTGCCTTGGGCATGACGCCAGCTGGGTGACCTTAGGCCAGTCACTCCCTCGCAGCCCTAGGAAGGAAGCAATGGCAAACCACTTCTGAAAACCTTGCCAAGAAAACTACAGGGACTTGTCCAGGCAGCCTCCAAGAATCGGACACGATTGAACGGATTAAAAAAAAAAAAGAAGCAGCAAGCAGAATCTTTCTGCATGATGGACCAAGAAATGTAGGCTGAGAACTTCTTGCCAAAATCTCCCAAATGGTAAAACAGAAGTGTAGGATTTCTTAAAAGCAAAGAGAACAACAAGACTGGCCCTGATAATTTGGAATTCTCCAACAATGCTTACCTTCATGCACGGCGGTAGATAAAATAGGCCGCAACAGCTGATCATGGTTAAGAGCAGAGTGATGGGTGTTTCTGTTATCCCAATGACAAATCTTTAAGCTTTGATTGGGGCTGATGTTCTGGTGGTCTTTTTTTTTTCTTTCCAGTCTGAGGAAGAACCCTGCTGAACGAATGAGCTACTTAGAGCTGATGGTGAGTTTGATCTTCTTTCTCATGGCCCAGTTTTAATCCAGTTTAACCAGGTCCCTGCAGGCGAGCACAGGGCAGCCTTAATCATAGTGCCCGATGTGGAATTGAACGTGGCAGCTCAGGCAGAAAGTCATATTGCTTAGTAACATCTAGAGAAAGGATAGATGGAAGGGAGGGAGGGAGGAAGGAAGGAAAAGACTAGCCATTGTTTCTCAGCTTCAGTTGTCCCAACTCCAGGAGGAAGCCAGCCATCCTCATCTTGCATATCATGATAAGGATTACATCTTAGAGTCCTTGCTTAACCACCACAATTGGGACCAGAATTTTGGTTGCGAAGCAATGCAGTCGTTAAGCAGGGCATCCCATGACCGGACCAGATTTCACAACCATTTTTACCATGGTTGTTAAGCAAATCAATGGTTCCCTATTGATTTGGCTTGTCAGAAGCTGGCTGGGAAGGTTGCAAATCACAGTCACGTGACTGCAGGATGCTGCAACTGGTCATAAATGTGAGCTGGTCAGCAAACGCCCAAATCATGATGAAGTGACCATGGGGGTGCGACGGTTGCAATTTCGAGGATGGGTCGTAAATAACTTTTTAGCCCCGTCGTATCTCTGAACCATTATTAAACGGACGGTCATTAAGCGAGGACGACTTGTATATGAATGTGCAGGATCCTAAAGATTAACAGCTCCACTCTGCCAAGTATTTAGAACATGTTTGTTAAGAGGAGGATGGTGTTCTGATCTTGGTTTGCCATGATTTCTAGCCCTCACAGTGAACTCTAGCTGACCTATCTTGAACACTGGGATGCAGTTTTAAAAGTCAAGGTTGCCAAAGCCAAGAATGACTTGGGAGGGTGTATTATTTTTAGTTTGGGGCTTGCGAGAAATGCTGCAAGTGTCTTGTCTTCCAGCCTTTGCCGGTGGCCAGAGATGTGAAGAACATCCCAATTTCTCTTCCCATGTGCTGAAACCACTATTATTATTTTTCTTCCTCCTCTTTCTTCCACTTCTCCTTCCTTCTTCTGACAGGCTCACCCCTTCTTCACTCTTCACGACACCAAAGAGACTGAGATGGCTTCCTTCGTCACAGAAATCCTCGGGGAAGACTCTTAAACTCCCCAGACCTCGCCATCACGCCGAATCAACTGGAGTGGCATCGTCCTGGTTTCTCCCAGCGGGAAGAACCGAGGCAGTCGGAAACTTCTTAGCATTAACGGCGGTTTGCACGAAATAGAACAGATGTCTTTGTCCGCAGCCTCCCTTGGCCCAGTCCAGCCTCTCACGATACTTCTTCTCCATGTCTTCGAGAGAGAGGCCACGGTGGCGGTGTGGCCTCACCCTGCCTGAAGAAATCTAGCTTCAGAACGCCGTCTTGGGCGGCCTGGCTGAGGCCTGCCCTTGAAATTCTCCACTGCCCTTTCAGCTGCTGCCGAGGTGAATTTTAGCGTGTTCCCTGCAATGGACCCACCCCAGAAATGCAGCTGTGGACATTCAGGAATTTTCTAGACTGCATGCAAAACTGCAACACCCGCCCCCCGCCCTTTTAAAGATGCCGCTGCTAAGAAGAGGCTTGTGTTGGTTTGTGTGCCTTGCAATGTCCAAACTCTCTTTATGTAGAAAATCAAGGCTGGAAAGAGGGTTAGAATAGGATCTTTCTGTAAGTATGTGTTCTGTTTTCTGCAATTCTTCCTTTCTTTTTTTCCTTTTTACCCTAAAGAAACAATTTCCCTTTTCCTCCTTCCCCCCCAAAAAACCCAAAAACCCTCCTGGAAAGATTTTACATCCCAATTTTGTGGCCTACGTTCCTGGATTGTGAAGCGCCCACCCACCCCAGTTTTGTCACCTCTTCCGATGTTTACTTCGAAGAATTCACAGAGGAAGACACTCCTCGTTTGGGTAAAAACAGCCAGAGGGCCATCTGTCTTCTCAATCTACGGAGGGAGCGTCTTTTCACCGGCTCCTGGATCGCATGGCTGAAATACAGAAGCCGAGCGGTGCTTTTCAACATACAAATTGTTTTGATGTGCATTTCACCTTTCAAGTAGGCATCCTGAGCCACTAAAACGAAACCCAAAGGTTCAGCTATTGTGGGGCCTCTCTCTCCATAGCCACCACCTTCAGAGGTTGAAAATGTCAGTAAAAACCAGATGGCCCCCCGTGCGGTGTCAAGAGATGGAGTTAGGTGGATCGCTTCCCCCACGTCCAAATTGGGAAGCGGGGTTGATCCTATGGGCTAATTCCCTTTTTCTCTTGATCCACGTCATCTTTCCTAGATGGTTGGAAGCAGGAAGTCCATACACAGCCAGGAGAAGTTAGACGTTGGAGTGGATCGTCTGCCTTCCCTTGAGAACTTCAGTCTCCCCCATCACTCCTTAGCTCCGAAATGGGTCCACCAGGATCTCACCTCCCTTCCAACACAGCGCACTGCCCCTCCACAAAACTTACTTACACCCACTCAGATCTTTGCACACATTTACCTTTTAGTGCCAATCCTACAGTTTTGCCTACTGCCCAAACTCAACGTCTAATGAATTGGCCATGGCGCCATTCGCCAAATCAAGCACTCACGTTGAGGTTCGTGAGATTTGCCCCAAGGCATCCATCATGGTTAGGAACGACGGGCTGGGTTCACACACGGACACCACAATTTGGCTTGTTGCGATGTGCAGTTAGCCACGGCTAGAACCGAGGTGGCTGTGTTATGGCTTTGCCTGCCTGCCTGAGAACATCTGGATTGAAGTTGAGGCTGTCTGCCGGTGAGGGATGTGCTTTCTGCACTGAGCCCATTGCTGGCTGATCATCTGTATCCTACTTTTGCAGGAAAAAATGCATAGGAACATGGGTGTGAATGATTTCTAAACGGGGAACAAATGAAATGTTTTTCTTTACCACACCTCCAGAGAACTGAACAACGTGGAGAATTCTTCCCTTTTTATAGACTTGCTTCTGTGAAACCTTTCTCTACCCCCCACCCACCCACCCAAAAGGAAATATTACCAGTGGCTTGTATTCACATTTCTTGTTTTCCTGTGGATTCCCTCCCTTCATACTGCTATGCCAAAGAAGTAAATTATCTTTCAACATGTGTGTGTATATATATACATATATATATATATATATCATATAAATGATGAATAGATGCAGAATAAGCTTGGAGAAAGCACCAGCACATGAAATTTCCAGGAGAATGTTAAAACACACACAAAAGGGAAAACCCATTTTAAGGACACAGGAAGTGGTGGCATGTCAGGATTGTACGAGGTGCTAAAAAAACAGATCCACCTGTTTGTTTAATCTGTCCAGTCTGAAGAAATATCATTAGCACCCTCAAGCTGTGGCTTGATCTTCACCAATGGCCACCTCCACTGGAAGGTGATTGAGTTGCTAGTCCCTGTTGATCCACTAAAACGTCTCAGCCTTGGCGATGTTACAGATGGGGCTCAACACAGCCTCCCGCAAGGTGCTTTTTAAAAGAGACCTGCCGTTCTCATCGGTAGCTTTGAAAGACCCATCCAAGTACTAACCAGACCCAAGCAAACTTTGTTTTCAGGATCAGCTGTGGGTCACCTTTGCCACCAGTAAGCAGTTTGGAAAGGCAATGCTAATCACATTGCTCTCTAGAAACTTATTCTGACGCAAGGCCCCTTGTAAAGATGCTCTCATAATAGGTCTTAGGTTGCTGGTCAAACCTCTGTCCATAATTTGGCCTGAACCTCGTTCAAAACAGGGTTGAGGGCCACCAGGGCCTGTCTCATCCCTTCCAGATGTTTGGCTCCCCATCTGAGTGATGCCACCAAATTGCAACATCATTAATGACACAGGGAGACTATTCTGTTAACTCTCCCTATGCAGTTTAACGTTTCACGTTGGGTTTTGTCTCGATCCTGCCTGATTTGGGGGGGGGGCGGTTCCCAGGCTGGATCAGAGGGACCTGATGTGGCCCCGAGGCTACAGGAGATTGACCACCTCTGCATCACCATTATTCGGACCGACCTCTGTCACACCTTGTGGCGGCAGCGGCTTCTGGAAATGAAATCTCCCTCAACTATGTTGTCTGTTTTGCTATTTTGTACCCTCTGCACTTTATGGAGGCAAATCTACAGCACTTCTCCTGCGATGTCCTTCGAGCGTAACGGGATGGGCTTCAGGTTGCTGTTGCTGGGCATCTCTAATGTTACTTTTTCTTACTGGTTTTGGAATAGCGGGAGGGTGCTTGGCTATCACTCCCCGGGCTTCTCCAGTTTCTTTTCGTGCTTCAGTGTTTGTTTTTTCAAATGCATGCTTTTTGGATTTTACAGGGTTTTTTTTTTCCTCACCCCCACCTGCTTCTCTTCTACACCCTGCAAATAAAAACCTGGTTTGGCTTGGAACCCAGCAAATGAAATGACCACAGGCTGCTTGTGGAGCACGAGCTAGGTCTCCACAGTGCAAAAAGTGACCGTCTGCTTTCCAGGCTGATCTGAGCTCGAAGAAAGCTTGATAGCATGTTATTCCCCCCTCTGTTTTTTTTTCCCTTTCCACCTCTCCCCCCCCCCCCCCCACCCAAAAGGAGTTTCCAGTGGAAATGGAAGACTATTTATATTTAGATAAGGACACTGGGTGCTTTTATGATTTGGAAGACTCTCTCTAATAACTAACTTGGTTGTTGGTTTTCAATAAAAGAAGCCCCCAATCTAGTCTGTGTGATTGTGGCTTTCTTGCAAAAGCGTGACACTTTTATTTTCCCTGAAGATATTTTCAACCGAAGAATTTATAGAGCACACTAAGTAAAGCTTTGATTCTGAGATTTATGGAGTGTTCAGTCCAGTCTTGGAACCCAGGCAGCTTCCTGAATTGGATTAAACAGTCTGGATCAGATCAGACAGGATGCCTTCAAATTGCTTTGACAGTGGGAAAGGCTTTGGTCAATACCCATATAAGCCTTTTCTAATCAGTTTGCCAAACCCAATGATCTCAGCTTGATGCTGGAAAAAAATTGGCTAGGTTTTCTGCATCGATTTGAACCTGAGCCAATTTGCATTCCCATTATGCTAAACCAAAGCCAGAGAAAATGCATGATGATTTTGCGCTCTGTAGTCCTATTTTAGGTACTGGGGGCGGTGGGTTGCTTTTATTGTTTGAATAAAAGAAACAAAAATAAACAGCATACAAGGAAAAAAAGTACTAAAAGATAGGCACAAATTCATGGATACCTATGTGTATATATTCTAATTATATAATATATATTGTCAGTGCTTCAATGAATGGTAGCCGTATTATCATCCATAGCCAATCTCCATTGATTAGCAAGTCACTTGCAGATTACTGAGAACATCAATTGCAGATCATTGAGTAATTGAACCCACCTCTATATTTTTAGCTGAAAAATAAATCTTTTGGCTGTAAGTAGGGCATGGAGAATCCAATTTCTTGGTCCAGAGGTCAACTTCCATGCAACAGGGATGTAGTTCAAAAGAATATGACTGTCTGAAAATATTAAATTTTTGTCTCAAAATTGAGTTAATATGTACTTCCTCCCAAATGGAACAATTATAGGTTACTGTAAAACATGTTTAAATTAAGCAATTTGCTAGCAGGATTCTCAAAACACATTTATTCTTGGGGCAGTGGAGGAGAAAGCATGAGCCAGAAATCTGTTGACCCAGCGGTCTTCTGTTAGTTGTTTGCGAACTGTTGCCTTCTTCCCTCTATCGTCCTTCAGCTGTTTGAGAAATTCTAATGTCCTTTTTGTTGTCATTGCCTGAAGGAGGGGGAAAGAATTGATTTGAATCTGAGCCTTTTAATCATGGTGCTGGGGGGAAAAAACTGAGAACCACTCAGACTGCAAGGTGAGCAAATAATTCAATATCAAACGAAGGAAAACCAGACTGCTCGATATAAAGGATTAATTGCAATGCTAAAGCTTAAATATTTTGGACGCATAAGGCAAAGGCAAGATCCTTTGGAGTGTTTTGGAAGTTTGGAAAAATCGAAGGCAATTAGAAAGGACGCTGGAAGAAAATGAGGTGGCTAGACGATCTTGCTGATGACACCAGCAGGGGCTTACAAGAATTCAGAGCTGTTTGTGATGGACAATCAAGGCTAATGATGTCTGTCTGGGTCATGAAGAGTGGGAAGCAAATGAACAACAATGGCATTTCATCAAATGCTTTCTGCATTTGGCACTATCCTGTCCCTTAATCCTTTTATTCCTAGGAAGAAGTGCAGCCCGTTGCATTTTAAAAATAAAACTGCTAGCAATTCAGATCCAGTGCTTGCAGGATAGTTATGGGTAAATGTCCTAAATGCCACTAGAGCAGAGCCAGGAGAATTTAATGCTTTGCAGAACAATATCTGTTGAATTCCTGCAAGCAGGAATTTTACTTCAGCAGCCTTCCAAACAAGGGTAGTACTATGTGTATTGCAAAAATATGTCTGTAAGAACACCAGAAAAGGAAGTTTTCTTTGGCTCACTGGAGGAAAGAGGACATGAAAGTGGAAAGACTAGATGTAGATTCAGTACCTCAGACACTACTGATCCCTGAGAAGACCACAGACAGCTAAGAAGACAGATCATTAAACAAATCAACCCAAAATTTTCACTCGCACAAAAGACCAGGTTAAAATTATCTTACTTTGGACACATTATGCGAAGTCCTAACTCTCTGGAGAAGGTTCTGATCATGGGAAAGGTGGAAGGAAAGAAAAGAAGAGGATGACCAGCAGATTGGATGAACTCGGTTACAGCAGCAATGGGTGCACCGTTGGAAGACCGGAAGGACCAAGTTAGGGATAGATTTTTTTTTCTTCCTAATGTTTTTCCGTCAGGTGCAAGGTCTGCTTTTTCAGATCAACTGAATGTTGATTCATTGGTTGCAATAGGAATTAACAGACCAGCTTGTTGCCCAAGCCTGATGTTGTGAGCTGAGAGAGAGAGGGACTAGCCCAAAGTCACCCAGCTGGCTTTCATGCCTAAGGTGGGACTAGAACTCCCAGTCGCTTGGTTTCTAGCCCGTTGCCTTAACCACTAGACCAAACGAGCTCTTAGATTTTCTCCATGATGATCTCTCTCTCTGTGGTCCCTAAGGGTTGATACCAGCCTGATGGCACATAATCAGATAGCGCTGACTTGACCAAGAATGGGTTGATCAAAAATCGACAAAGTTCCTACATATCATTGGACTGTAACATCCTGTTTTTATATTTCACCTTAAAAACTAGGCCCTCTAGTACCCAGATTTTCATTTTAAAACATTGAGCTGTTGATCTAAATCAGTGCTTCTCAACCTTGGCAACTTAAGATGAGTGGACTTCAACTCCCAGAATTCCAGCATGGCTGGCTGGGGAATGCTGGGAGCTGAAGTCCACACATCTTAAAGTTGTCAAGGTTGAGAAGCACTGATCTAAATCCCTTGGCCTGGTGTCCTCCTGTTGCTGATGGGTTTTGTCTGACTGATTTTTGTCGGGAGGGGGAACACCTATTGCAAAAGAGGTTGCAGGAGATGAGCAGGTGGTGTTCCTGGCCTTTATCAACTCCTTACACCTCAAATCAGCCATGGTAGCAACCCTTCCTTTAACGAAGGACCAGTTTCCCAAAAAAGCATTGAAAGCCACCACCTAACTGTAAAAAAAGAAAAAAAATTAAGGGACTCCGGTGGTCACCATTCTTCTACTGATTTGCCCCAAGGTGGTGCTGTTGGGTTATCTCTGCGTTCTGCTTGGGCCAAGGATATTTCTAAAATTTAATCCAATTGCACATCTCTCTCCTTTTTCAAAGCCAGCACCTCATGTCTGTCTTCACAGCACTGGTGGGTAAGACCACAGGGGAGAGAGAGGGGACTGACACCAGATAATTTGGGTCTTAGAGGCAGAAGAATTTGGGGCAGCTGTGCATCCAAAGAGACTCGGTGTTTGTGTGTGTGTGTGCGCACCTCTGTACAGGTTCACGGTTTCTTTCATTCCAAAGCAGCTAAGAAGGACTTCCCTTCTTCTCTTTCCCTTAAATCTGCTCAGGCCTCCATGGACGAGATACTTTTCAACCTTGGAAGAATGTACTTCCCAGAACGTGCAAATATGCCCAATCCGCTTTTTCCAGCTCTGGGTTTTGAATTTGCTTTTCCTCTTCTTCGTTATGAACCGGTCTTCAAAGAGCTCCCAATGCTCGTACCAAAAGGAATCAAACTTCATGGCCCCCCTCTGCACCAGGTTAAACAAGTAAACGTCCCCAACACCCAATGACCAGATTCCGGCTCTAATTCCAAGGGAGTAAGTTATCCCTTGCCGTTGGAGATTATAGCAAGCGACAATCGTCATTGTCTGCTGTACCACAAGCTCCATGTTGTCATGGGGGGGGAGGGAAAACGGATGTGAATGGAGAGAAAAGCGATTGTGCGGCGATACAATGGGTCCTTGGTTGCTGGGGGAGGCAAACTTGTGGCAGGCGCAGTTCCTTCACCATCACAAGGCAAAAGTGAAATCATTAGACCTTGTAATTGATGTATTAGCTTCTCATTGTCCATCTGATTATAGCTGAAGAACTAATTCTTTGGCAGCTATATTCAGCTTGCTTGGTGCTGGGCAATGATTAAAATAGCAAAAAGCCTTAAAAAGAATGTTTGTTTTGCATGAACATTTGCGGGGAGAGGTGCAGAGGACGAACCGATCCCTTGGGGGATACAGCAAAGCTGGGCTTGAGACCAAGGACGCAACAGGCAGATGATTGCAACTAATGGGTAGGGCAGTGTTTCTCAACCTCGGCACCTTGAAGAGGTGTGGGCTTCAGCTCCCAGCATTCCCCAGCCAGCCTTGTTTTCCACCAAACAAGAACCTCGTTTCTCTTTGTAAAAATGTTGACCCTTTCCTGCATGGAGAAAAACCAAAGGTGGGTTTTGAGATCACAGAATGGGCCTCCTCTCTACATTCTGCGCCCAGAGCTGCTTCACCACTCGCTTTGTGGGAAGCTCCAATTCTTACATATACAACACTGCAGCTACTACTGTGAAACCCTGAAGAGGTTTCCTCTTACCCCATGACAAATCAATAGTTCCCTGGCAGGTTTCCCAAAGCTACAGAAGGAATGGGAAATGAGGAAGCAGGCTGGAGATGTTGGACTTGAGCAGGGTATTGATCTACCTGAGTGAGATAGCTCTCTAGAGATCCAGCCAAGAGAGAAGGGCCAAGAAGTAGCAAACGATTGCAAAGCCATTTCCATCAATTTGATGTGTTCCAAATACAGTGGGTTACAATGTCCTAGCCCATGGCCTTATTTACTGAGGATAGCCCTGACTTTCGTGGTGCTCTCCAAGGGCTACTGACCAAGTGGGGATCCCCTCCCCTCAGGCTGTGTTCAGAAGTCTCACTAAAAGAGGAAGTGCTTTGAATTCTCCTTTCTGTCCTACCTGTTTGGATCTTGAATTTTCAAAAAATGGCTCAGGGCTTCCTAGATACAGGAAACATCCCAGGACATGCTTGCTTGGAGCCTCTTACCTTGAGAAAATTGGTCCCCTCCTGTTTTGCAACCTCCAGGGGAGAAGATGTGTCTCTCCTCTGACAGCTGAGCCTTCAACATGATCATGCCAAATGAAGGATCAATAACAATTCAGTTATGTTGCATTTTTAATGAGGCTTTCATAGGGCGGGTGCTTCGTGTTAAGTAAATTTAGCTGGAGCTCGGAGGCAGCAGGATGAAGATGGAGAGGTTGCCTTGAAGGCACAGAAGGAGCTCTTGCTGACCTCAAGCAGCCCTGATGCTGGCAGAAGCTCTAAGCACATCTGGAATGACATCTGAGAAGAGCATTCCAACAGTGTGAAGTCATTTATTAGAAGAACTTATATCAAAGGGGGAGAGAGAGATGGAAGAGTCTTGTGGTGTCTTAAATAGGAACTTATTTGTTATTGGGCACAAGCATTTGTTCCTCAATAAGTGTCAGCACCTAATCAGTTGTGGCTGATCTTGAAACCTAAGCAGGGTCAACCCTGGATAGTACTTGGATGGGAAGCCACCAGGGAACTTCATGGCTATAAGGTATGCTAGGAAGTTGAAAAACATCCCCAAAGAAGGGAGTGGCAAAGCATTTCTGCTTAATATGGCCAAGAAAAGTCATGGATATCCTAACTAGCACAGCTTGACCTGAGAGCATTTTTACCTAGTATAAGCTTTGAAGTTTGATTCCCACCGGAGATGGACTCTGAAGTCCATGAAAGTTCTGCCGTAGTACCGAAAACATATAAATCTTTTCAGGATCACAGAAATGCTTCTCAGGAGTCACAAAGGCTTCCATCAGTTACCTTCGCCTCTTGTGGTTTGGAGAGCTGTCCAGGACCATGGCGTATTCTTAGACCTGGATTGGCCATTACAATCTGTCCTACTCAAACTGGTCTACTCTGAAGGGAAGGAACTAGGCTTCCTATTCTGAGTGGGACTTCACTTCTGGATTCTGTTGTGGTCTCAGCTCATGCCATTCATAGAACAACACACCTGAGGTAGGCTGACCATACATCCTGTTTTGAACAGGACAGTCCCATTTTTTTTAACATTTCCAGACTGTCCCGTTGTTTTAATATAAATGTCCATTTTGTCCTGTTTTCTTAAAAACCTTACTTAAAAATTTGAAAGTTCCAGCGAACCTGTCAGAAGGCAGTCTGACTTTGAGTGGAAGGAGGGGGAGCTCAGCAGAAATGGTGGGGGAAAAGCCGCAGAGCTCAACCGGGCGGGAAACCGAAAAAGGAAAAAACAGGATCAGCTGATAGGCAGTGATCAAAGAGTGAGACAATTGGCTCCTGCCTTGAAATGGCAGGAAGAAAAGAACGTAAAAGCACAGCCAGAGGAGGAACGGCTTGTCGGGGAAAACCGTTCACCAGATTCTCCAGCCCAGCCTTGCCTCTTGCAAATGAAGGAATCCGAAGATTCCCAGCCCGAGAAAACCGGAGAAGTTCCTGCCTGCCGATCCAGCCTGTAGCCCAGCCCTGCCCCGTTTTGCAATCCCAATGTCCCGTTTTTGTCTCAAGGAAATATGGTCAGCCTAGCCTGAGGTCACCCAGAAAGCTTCCATTGGTGGTGGTGGACTTGAACCTGGGTTTCCTGATCCTAGTCCAACACCTTCACCCCTACTCCTGCGCTTTCTGACCCTGAGGATCTTGCCTGAAGGTGCCTTTGGGTTCCTGTCACAGTTTCCTTCTTTTCTTTGCATCTTCCCAGTCTGCAATTTTTTAAATTACCCATCTGTGGAAGATTTTCCCCCTCATTCCACAAACCCACCTAGTTAATTGAAATGTCAGTCTGGGCCTCTGGAAAGCAAAGAGGCTTGCATGCATCCAGAAATACAGGTGGCAGCTCCTTGTCTGGGTCACTACCTGCCAAAAGGAGACAAACTGATTGAAGACCATACCCAGGAGGACAGGGGATGATGAGATTTGAGAGCCATCTGCATTGCACTGAAGCCTATTACCAACCAATGTGCATCATCATCGCTGCCAATTAAGAACTGCTTGATTTTGTTTTGCTGTTCTCTCTGACAGCATAGTACAGTTGACAGCCAGTTTGGGGCAGGGGAAATGAGTTGGAGGAGGATTTTCATTTTTGAGCCACTTAAGAGAAGAAGCCAAATGCAAATTCCCCCCTCTCCCTCCCCCAGACCTGTGGATATTCACCTATCCTAGCAAGAAGTTTAATACTGGTTGCTTAACGACCATGTGATTCACTTAACCACAGCAAAGATCGGGTGTGACTCACTTAATGACTGCCTTGCTTAGCCACAGAAGTTCCGGTGCCAATTGTCGCAAGTCGAGGACTACCCGGTTTGTTCTTGAAGGCTCAGATTGTGCTTTAATCCAGCCAATTCAGTCTAAGACGATGGTGACGCATGGTGCAATGAAATATTTTGCCATTCAAGTTCAGAAGCACTCTGGAGTTTTGTTCTTAGTAACTCCGACACTGTGCAAGACACTTGAAAGTAGTACATTCTAAACTTCTTCCTGGGACACGGAATAAGAATTCCTCTTTGGGTTGACACATACATTTCAAGTCCCGCTTTCGAGTTTCACTTATCAGAAATAGGGCTACCTTGGCAACGTCTCTCAAGCTGGAATTATTTCCCCCTCCAAAAATGATCCAGCAGATGAGTCTCTTGACTGCCTCGCCAGCTCGGCTGAGTTTCAAGTTTCTGAGTTGATCCATCAGGGTCATGCTGTGGGAATGACAGGCCCGATTAAGTGGCACCTGGGGTGTTGACTTTATCAGCATCAATTTGTCTTCTTTAATGATAAATCTCTAAGAAGAAACTGCTGATGGCTTTCATATTCCTGCCACTGGAGGCTGCAGTTTTTGGTTCAGAGAAGAAAAAGCATCTATCTGTGTCCATATCCATAACTGGGGAATGAGGGGTGAAACATCTGCACCCAGATTTTCTTGGAATTTCATCAGGGAGCCATATTAAAGAGGCCAATAGTGTGGCGAACATCCCCATGTTTGCTGGCATTTGCCCTTCTTGTCCTCTCAAAAAAAGAGGTAAGAAAGTCAGGATGGTGTGTGATGGTGCAATCGAAGCTCTGCCCATGTTTTTAGGTGTGTTGCCTGCCCGCATGATTTTTTTTCACTGTACTACGTGGACAGCCCTGCTTACCACCGCTAGCTTAACACTGTCCTTTTTTGGAGCACAAGATAATTGTGCAAAGCAGAGCCATAGACCGCAAGGATCGACTGTTTTTATTGTCTACGTCAGGGTTCCCTCCAGTGGTCAATACTGACCCCACCAAGGTTCGATGGGACTATCCAAGGTGTTGATAAATGTGGGGGTCAAAAGGGGGTCAGTAAATGTCTGGGGATCATTAGATGGTCAATAAATGTCAATTGGGGTCAATTACTCTGTTGGGGTCTCTGTAGAGCTCCATGCCTGTTCCTGGTCCTGAAGGTGAGGTGGATATCAACAGTTTCAGTAAAAAAAGGTATGTTAAATCTTACATTTTTCATACTTTAAATATTACCTATTTTTATGAAGTCATTATTATCTATTGTTTGTTTGTTTGTTTGTCAGGTTTGTCACCGCCCATCTCCTCCCACCAGAAGGACTCATAGTACTTAGTTAAAGTCGTATTTATTAAATTATTTTCATATTATAAATGCTGGGAGGTCGATGAACAATCTGAAACTTCATGAAGGGGTCAATGAGCTGAAGAGGTTGGGGACCCCTGATCTAAAGAATCTCTCTAGAGCCTGCTTGGAGTCTAGAGGCCATCTTATGAATGAAGAAGACACCCAAGGCTGGTGTTTTCTTCTGATGTACGCTTGCCTGTAATGTATTTCCTCTTTTATTAAAACCAACTTTAACCAAATGGCACAAGGAGCTTGGCGGGCCACAACACAGCTATCTGGAGCATCCTGTTTCTTGCAGGAACCCCATTGCCAACCTTAGACCTACTAGGACATAATCTCTTCCATGTTGGAAGTTCTGGCAAATCCAGCATGCCTCATTTGCATGTGAATTAACATGTAAATTGAGTTGTCCCACAATGCAACTCTGAGGAAGCTGTTGGTTTTCACTCCCACTTCCTCTTTCTCTCTTCCTTCTTGTCCACCAGAAGTGAGCACAGGGATGTGTGCTGCTCTCCTCCATTCTGGGCACCATGTGGTGGGCCTGGAATTCCCCTTTCTTCCACACAGCTCTTGGCAGCTGTAGGGCTGAGAGTTTAGAGCAAACTATGTAATTAGAAAGAAAAAAAGAACAAAGGAACTTCATCTTTTCCACCAAGATGGATGTAGCAGAAGCAACAATAAAGTCAGTAAGAAATTCTTTTACTTATCTCAACCTAAAATGTCTAAGCGTGTGATTCTTTATGCTTGGGAGGGCTGAATGTGTAAGATCCATACCCTGTGTTTCTCTGGCATGCTCACTGAAGCTATTTCAAGATAATTTTCTTTTTCTGTGCAGCTTCTCAGCTGTGTTATAAGCTCTGCTCCATTTCAGTGGTTCTAGCAGGCCACTGAATTGGCTTCATTCCAAGGGTGTATGGAACCCACACACCCAGTCATTGCCTTCAGTATAACTGATATAACTGATCCAGAAATGGAGACCCTGCCTCTCAGCCCAGACCCACCAGTTGGAAAAAAAAACAAAACCTGAGAACACTCCATCCAGAGGGTGGTGATTGGGGCGGGGTATGGCTATGGTAATTAATAGAAAAAGAAATAATTCAAAGGAATTCTCTCTCTGTGAGTCTTTGCTTTGATATATTTAGCAAATTCCAAGAAGCCGTGAGCAGCTCGCAAGATCCGGGCTGCGCGTGTGGATGGATTTCAAAGGGGAAAGCAAGCCTTTCATTAGGGAGAGACACGCAGCCTCTGTTGCTTTGTGCTTGACAAATAAGGCGTAAATAATTTAGCATCCTGCTTCTTGCCTGACAAATAAGAAAAGCATTGCTTTCTCTATCCCACAACTTTTAAAATGTTTTTTTCCCCTCTTACGATTAGATTTCAACTATAAAAGCAACGTTTGCCTTTAGAGCCATAAAAATATCTCCCGTAAAGGTATCTTGGCTTTCAGCACCAATATTGATTAATAAATGGGTCCTTCATAGCTCCTAGCATGTCTAACCTGGTTTAATTTGGATGCCAATCATTTTGGATTTATCTACATATATCTATCAACTTCTTTATGCAAAGTTAAGTAGGAAAGTGCCATGTTCCAGAGATGCTATTTTAAAATAAATCTGGCTCCTATTCGAATCAGTATGCAAAATTATTGAAATTACAGTTCCCCATAGAGTGGGGATGAGGGAAGACCCCTTAAGTGATGGATGTGCTAAAATATTTAACAAAACTCTCTTTTTATCCCTCCAAATCCATGTTTTATTTAATGAAGCCGAGGGAAATGCAATTCATATTCTGCTTCTTCTCTATCTCTCAGTCCTTGGCCTATCAAAGAAATGGAAAGGAACTGAGCTTGTCTCTTTTACATGAGTAAAACTCAAAATGGTTGGATTAGGGGGATGGGAGTTTAGAGATGATGATGATGATGATTTAAAACTGATTACTAAATAAAGATCAAGATGAAAAAATCAGTTCCTGGAATTTCCTCTCATCTTGGCTTACCCTTTTATCAATTGCTCAGCTGGTAAAGGTGTATTTTAAAAACTGTTGTTATTTGATTTAAAAGTTCTCTCTTTAGTTGGGAGGGTTGGCAATGTGGTCCAGAAGATGTCAAATCGTCAAGCAGAATAGAATTTGGATTGCTTTGATTTAGAAGAAATTCTACTGAACCTTGTGGATGTTCACTACTAGTTTGCAGGAAATATTTTGGTGCATCAATGTATCTTGCAGGCCAAATTCCTCCAGTGTCACCATCCACTCCCAACTTGATGTTGGAACAGGAGTCAGCTGTTCAATAAGTCAACATCATGATTAATTTTTCCCAACTTAGATGCCGAACATCCATTCTGAGCCACGGGGCTGCTTCAGCCTTGCCTCAGATGACATTTTTTGTGAAAGAGGCTGATTATGACTTAATTGCTCATGTAATTTTGAGAGGATCACATGACAGAGAGAAGCCAAGAGGATTCTGCCAAGGGCCCTTGTGGATCTCAGGGCAGGAGAAAATGTGTTTTCGAAATGGAACTGAGAAAGAAGGGCAGGTGAGTTGTATCGGAGGCTGGCTGGTGCTTTTGGGAGTTGTTCTGTTTTTAAATAAAGGAAAGAAAGAAAAGCTCCTAGGTGCTGTTTTGGCAATTATAAGGCAATGAGACATTTGCTCAGAGCCCTCCTGATCTTGGAGTCATGATGGAGACATGATGTTCCACCACCTTCTAACATATCTTTTGAGTTCATCCCAGAAAGCTTATTGACTTGGCTAGCTGGCTCTGAATTCATTTCCCCTGGTCTTTCCTATGCCAATGGTCAAAGAGAGGTGCACTGAACAAATAGGATCCTTTTAGCTATCTAAACACGTGTGTGGCTTGGACCTTCATTGATTCCTACAAGAGGTCTCCAAACCTCCTCCTCCAACTCCACAGCCCTTTCTGTCAGCCCCACTAGGCAGACCAGACCAGGACATCAACTCCACAGGAAGGCTAAAACTACTTCTCTGGATATGGGCAATAATAGCAGAATCTTGCCAGCCTGATTGTGCTGGACCTCCTTCTCCTTATACTCCACTGAATTAGGGAGGTCTGTCTGAGCTGCTTCTGAATGTTATCTCCTTGCTCTGGACTTTAAAAACGTTTCACCCCCTTTGGTCCTGGTAATAGTTCCTGCATATATCCATCAAGGTCATCTACACTTTCCTGCACCTCTGTCGCCTCCGAAAAAGGAGAGAGGATGCCATACCAAACCATTAAGTCCCCTTTCCAGAAATGACCCATTGTTCAAGCACTGTGTGTTTGGAAGAGAAGACTTTTTCCACGTGGCTTTCTGAGTTGCAGAGGAATATACAGTATCTGAGACCTAAAATAAAAAATAAAACTAAAGCCATGTTTTAAGAGATTTAATTAGGCTAGCTGCTCTCTTTCGGAGTGCAGACAAAATGAAATCTATCGGCAGCCTGCAACTGGCATCAGGAATAGAGACAATGCTAAAAATAACGAAGTTGAATGTCACCCTTGCTCTCCAACAAGCGAAATCGTGTCTGTTTTGCGGTCCAGGTGGAGGTGTGCCATACGGGAAAGATGGTGACCAAGTGGCATTGCTTGGATTCAGCTTTAGTGGGGTGGGGGGGAAGCCGCAACAAAAGTGGTTGGAACAAGGCATAATGCCTAAGGAACGAGGAAACAACTTCCTTATCTCTGATGGCGTAGCACCGATTGGAGTCTACAAAGCTAAGATGGAGGGGTTTTGATTTTACCCCGTCAAACTTTGAAGGATGATTTTATCCAGCTTTTCTAATGCCGTTAAATCTATTTTCACCAAAGGGAAAGGCAGTGTCATTAGGACAACCAATGGATGAGAGGGGGAGACCTTGCGCAAAAGGAACGGCACGCATCTTTCAAAGAAACCCTGAGCGACCAGAGGATGAAGCCTACAGTCATCAAAGCGGTTTGTCGCCATCTGGTAGGATTCAACAAGAGCCCTCTCCAGAGGGCGCTGGGGAACAGAGAGCTTCTCGGTTGTAAAAAATTAAATTTCCCCTGAAAAATAAAACATGAAGTTAATTAGTTTCTTCATTAGGAAAGAAATGTGCTCCTGTCCCCTTTGGCGCCAAGTGGATGGTGAAGAAGTAAGCTTTTATTTTAGGGGAAATGGGGGAAAGGGTTCTACGAGGTCTTAAAAATCCCTTTCTGAGAAGACCTCCCCATATTTGGCCTCCTCCAGATAGGCCAGGCAGCATACCCATCACCTAACCAGGATGCTGGGGTCTGTAGTCCCTCTATGTATCTCATCTCTTTATCTATGGATCTAATCTCTCATCTCACTTATCTCTTCTATGATCCATCTCATCTATCTCTCATTTATCTCTATCTATCTCTCCTTCCCTCCCTCCCTCCCTCCCTCCCTCTATCTACCTACTTACCTACCTGCCTACCTACCATCTATCTCATCTCTTTATCTATCTTATCTACCTCTATCTCTACCTCTCCCTCCCTCCCTCCCTCCCTCCCTCCCTCTATGTCTGTCTGTCTGTCTGTCTATCTTCTATCTCATCTCTTTATCTATGTATCTATCTTATGTATCTCATCCCTATCTCTCTCTCTCTCTATCATCTCTCAACTCCCAAGGTGCACCCAGGCCTCTTTCAAGAAAAAAGGACTCAGAAGACGAGACAAAGACTTACTTTCCGATGAAGCATGAAAAGGAGTTAATAAATGTGTGTCGTCACTTCAAAAATATAATTAACCCAAATAAGAGATTTTTTTTATTTTTTCAAAAAAAAAATGTTGGGTCCCACCGAGGGAGTGTTTTATTCTTAGCCGAACTGGGAGGTGTGTGGCAGCGCCATTAATTACAGGAGAGCTCATGCTGTGACAGTCTCCCATTTCGGAGCCCACAATGGCTTCATCATCCTGACATCCCGAATTTATTTTGGGCAAGCAGCAAACTCTTCTGCAATATGGTGGCGAGCTGTATTTCCAGCTGCACTCGGCAGCGGAGATGGGCTTGAGGGATGGTCATGGTAGGAACCTACACAACAAGCACATCCCCCAAATCAAATTTGCCTTAAGCACATTATCTTTGGCGTATGTGAAAAGGCTCATACCCAACCCCCTCTTTCCAGCAGCACAGAAGGAATTCCAGACCCTCTGTTGCCATCCTTCTTAAAAATGATATGCTTTCCGAAAGATGCCTTTCCTGGAAATTCAAGCAAGGAATAAACAATAGAGTATAGGAACAGCATAATGAAACCACAAGAAGTTAGACCGTATTCCCCAAACATTCCTAAAATTGGTAACTAATTGGATGTCCTAAAAGGAACTAAGACTGTATTCATCTCTCCTGATTCCACCAAGGACGTGTTTGGCCATGCCCTGGCTTCTGAACATTTTTTTTTAAAATATCCTAAAATTGGTACGATCGCCGTTGGAATACGGTGCCCACTTGTGATCACTACACTTCAAAAAGGATATTGTAGACCTGGAAAGACTGCAGAAAAGGGGGGATCAAAATGATTGGTGGGATGGAGAGGGGCAGAGTCAGCTTCCTTAAGGAGAAAGATGACAATCTGAGACTGTTTAGCTTGGGGAAAGATATGTAAACTCATGTCTGGTGTGGAAAATCTGAAGTTCTTCTCTTCTTCTCCTACTGCCAGAGCTTGGCATCATCCACCAAAACACAATTCAGGGAGATCTGGAAGTGATTTGGGGAAAGGAGGGATTTCTTCATGCAATCTAAAGTTAAGTGTAGAATTGCTGATAGTCACCAGTTTAGACTGGGTCATGCCGAGACTACAGGAGGTTGTCCTGAAGTGATAGTTCCCCTCCACGTGGTATTGGCCAGAGCCCACCTGGAACAGACTGTCCAGTTTTGGTCACCACAATACAAGAAGGATGCTGAGGAACTGGAAAGAGTGCAGAGAAGAGCAATACGGATGGTGAAGGGTTAATAAGCTAAATCCTATGAAGAATGGTTAAAAGAACTGGGTACCGTTTAGCCTAAAGAAGAGAAGGCTAAGCAGAGCCGTGACAGCAGTCTTGTAATACTTGAAGAGCTTTTGCAGGGAAGAAGATGAGGATTTATTCTCCATAGTACCTGAGGTAGGACAAGAACCAACAGGTGGAAGATTTACCAAGAGAGGTCCAAATTTGATTATTGACTGATTATGTGCCATCAGATCAGTGTCAACTCTTAGCAACTTCATAGATAGATTTTCTGGCAAGGTTCAGCTTATGTTCTTCAGAGCAGGTTTTCCAGTTTAAATCGGATTCTTCCCTGCTTCTGGCCTATCAAGGAACCTTGGTGAGATGGCCATCGCGTTTCTTTCTAACAAATGCCCCGTTTAACTTCCCGTAGCCCATGAAATAGATGCTGGTATTTTTTGGATTCCAGTAAGCCAAGCTTGGGACCCCCTTTAGAACTGTGGGCTGTGTGGCAGGAAGGAGTGTCAATTGGCAATAAAGGAGGAGGAAGAAATGGTGCCCCAAAGTGGAGCAAACAGCTGGTGAGAAGCAGAAGGGTTAACCAGCGAAAGAACAAGAAAAGATTTTGGGGGTGAGAGAAGAAGGCGCTTCTGTTCTTAAACTGTACAGCAGAAAAATTGAGCCAGAAAGTGGGGCGTGCAGCTGGCCAATGGGGACAGTGGATTTTTTTAAAAAATGAGTTCAAAATAAAAAATAAGGGATGCAAATACGGCATTGTGGAATGGTGTGCTGCTCTAGCAGGCTCCCCTGGGCTGGAATGAGTTGGACTATAACTCCCATCAGCTGCAGCCAACACTGTCATCCCGAAGGCATCAAGTTGCAGGAGACTGTTGTGAAACTTCTGCACAATTAGGAAAGATGCTTTTTTTATTGTTTATTCGTTCAGTCGCTTCCGACTCTTCGTGACTTCATGGACCAGCCCACGCCAGAGCTTCCTGTCGGTCGTCAACACCCCCAGCTCCCCCAGGGACGAGTCCGTCACCTCTAGAATATCATCCATCCACCTTGCCCTTGGTCGGCCCCTCTTCCTTTTGCCCTCCACTCTCCCCAGCATCAGCATCTTCTCCAGGGTGTCCTGTCTTCTCATGATGTGGCCAAAGTATTTCAGTTTTGCCTTTAATATCATTTCCTCAAGTGAGCAGTCTGGCTTTATTTCCTGGAGTATGGACTGGTTTGATCTCCTTGCAGTCCAAGGCACTCTCAGAATGCTATATTGCACCCACAGTTTAGGGCTTGTCTGGTCTCAAAAATGTGGCTAAATGACCACAAAAAATGTGGTTAATTTTCCTCTGCCGATTGGGGAAATGAGGAACAAGGTATTTCCGGTGATGTCTGAGGCCTCATTTTCTCAGACGCCATCATCTGTATTGCTGAGCTTCATACTTTCCTTATGGTTCTCTTGAAGGAGTTCCAAATTATCTGAGCTTTCTTTGCTGTATTTCTTTCCCAGAGGTCAATATATCCCTAAGTAGCAAAAAAAAAACCAATGTGGGTCAATGCATTTTATGATGTATCCATCTTCTTTCCCATGGGGAGGCCAGGAGACAAGAGAAAGATTTATCCTACCTTGCTCCCTTCCAATGGGCCAAGGTCACCCTCAGAAATGGGGCTGATTTATTTTGCGGTATGAAATGCCGGGAACCTATTAAGGCTGGGACACCCATTCCAAAGAGAAGCACCAATCACTGAATACAGTAGTGAAAGCTTTGAAATTCTGCTCTGCGCATAACCAAATCTGGGTCCACTCCCTGGACCATTTAACCACAAATTAGTCAACAGCACTTTACACATGATGTATAGGGGCAACCTTGGTGGTTGGTTGATAGCTCTACGGATGTGTGAATGCAGAGAACTGGATGTATTCAACCCTTCATGATTTTATGACCAGGTCTATGAAATTTTCTTGAGAACAGTACTGAAGGTTTTTGCCACTGCCTTCTTCCAAGACGACTTTTCTTGTTTCTTTTACAGGTAGTCCTCAATTTACGAACATTCGTTTAGCAACTGTTTGAAGTTATGATGGCACTGGAAAGAGTGACTTATGACCAGCCCTTGCACTTATGATCGTTGCAGCCTCCCTGCGGTCACATGATCAAAATTCATGTGCTTGGCAACCGGCATGTATTTACAATGGTTGAGCATCCCAGGGTCATGTGATCACCATTTGCGACCTCCCCAGCTGGCTTCTGACAAGCAAAGTCAATGGGGGAAGCTGGATTTGCTTAACAACCACCTGTTTCACTTAGCAACTGCAATTATTTGCTTAATGATCATGGCACAAAAGGTCATAAAATTGGGTGTGACTCACTTAATGACCGCCTCACTTAGGGACAGAAGTTCCAGTCCCAAATGTGGTCATAAGTGGAAGACTACCTGTACTTTCTCATCTAGCTACAGCCCTTTGATATTCTGGCAGTTTTCCATGCCAGCATTAACCAGACTCATACCTGATTAGCTTTTCAAAATCAGCTAAGGTTGGGCTGTTATTGCCATCTAGCTGGGTATCCTCAAAAAGAAAACGGGACACCGTACAATACTATCTAGACCAGTGTTTTCAAACTTGGACACTTTAAGATCTTCAGACTTCAACTCCCAGAATTCCTCAGGGAGCATGCTGGCTGGGGAAATCTGGGAGTTGAAGTCCACACATCCTAAAGTGGCTAAGTTTGAAAAACACTGATTTAGACAAACCTTATTTGATTTCATCCTATCCTTTCCCCCGTACAGCCTGCTCTTTGGGATCCATTTTAGAAGATGCTTGATGAATAAAGATGATCTTGACTTGGAGTGGCAATAAGGGGGGTGGAGTGTGTGTTGGGGGGGAGGAATAAAGAAAGCCAAACCAGAACAAATATTGTCTTGCAGAGAATAGCTACTTTTAACTCCCCAGGTGCCTACTAAAGGGATTGGATAATATGCTTGAACAAAAGAGTTTTAGGGTCTCTTTCTGTCTCTTTTGTCACTAATGGCTCAGCAGCAAGTCAAGTGGTTTGTAAGTTCATCAACTAGAAATCTTCAAGTTAGTAATTGGCATCATGCAGGGGAGAGACACTGAATGAACTCCTGAGAAAGATCAAAGAAGCAAATTCACCTTCTCTCCTTTCTGTGGGACAAAGCCAAAGGGGGTGGGGGTCATCCCCTGAAAAAGAGGGCAAATTTTGGATTGATCAAAAGAAGACCTTCCAAATGCATGGAACTGCTTGATGCCAAGCAGATGACCAGCCACTCAGATGCCCTTAAAAGCAGAATGGACAAATGTGGAGTAGAAAAACTAATTGCCACAGCTCAGTATAATGCTTCTGGTTTGGCAGAATAGGTGCTGGTGTTGACTATCTTAAGTTGGAGACCCAGAATGGTACTTCAATTGTAACAGATTAAAGCATGGAAGAAGAAGACTCAACTTCAGAGCCATCTCTGCCACAAAACCTACCGGGTGATGTTGACACAGTTTCCTGCCATCACTCGATGTATCAAGGTCCCTCTCCTGCAAACCTCAGATGGAAACGACGGCTTTGAGATGCTCCTGCACCAATCTAGGCCTGCCTCAAGCAAACTAAAGTTCCATTCAGATCAGAGTGGAGATATTGGTCATTGTGAGTGGAAGAACATTGCTAGGTCAGTGTGTCTCTATCTCTGATACCTGAAGACAGGGTTCAAGTTAAGACCACTAAAAATGATGTCTAAGGATGTTCTCTTCTATTGGAAGGATGTCTAAGGGGATTGGGCAACCTCCATTATTCCTCCTCCATGGAGACATGTTGAGAAAACATGATCCATCCATGTTTAAAATCACCCAAGTACAATTTTAAAACTCCCACAAGTATCTCTTAAAGCTGGCCACAAGCTACTCTGGGAAGGAAATTATTAATAGCTGGTGATGATTATTGCTAATAGTTGAGATTAATTATGAAGAATAATATGCTTATGATACTGGAGGAGCATCTGTCTCTCTCTCTCTCTCTTCCCTTCTCTCCTTTCCTCTTTTTCCCAAACACTAACTCATTATCCCAGTTGTTCAGAGTAGCTACCCTTGTCTCCATTTCAAGAAAAATCCTGCCTTTCTTTCGAATATCTTCTCTTCCTTTACAGCCCTGGAACTAAAGAGAAAGATCTGTTTCTCACCCTAACGGCCATAAGTCCCTCCTCGGGGGGCGATGGGCAGTCATAAATTTGATAAATAAAAATAAATGAAAAATAAGGAGGGTTGTCCTCCCTATTCTCAGCTGATGACTTTCCCCTTTCCTGGAGGTCACCTTTCTGTGGTCTCTCTGTCAACTCCTCTGGCATGCAGCTGTCTAGATTCCTTGAGATCCTGCTTGTGACAGAAGTAAAGCTCTCCTGGAGGAGATCAGCAGCTCTGAATGCAACATATGCCCTTCACAGAGCCCTGCTTGCTTTTCTCAATGGTCAGCTGGAAAGGAAATGCTGGATGTTGCCAGTAAAACGTTCATGCTTGGAAACAGGCAGGGAGAACTCATTGCTCGCCAGACCATACACTGTGTAACTGGGGGGCTGTAGGTCATCCAAGGGCCACTGGTTTGCCCAGATTGTGGCCAAAAACACTCCACTTCTTCTGGACTGCATGTGAAACTCAGGGTCCTAAAAACTGTACACAACTTACTTGCCAAACTTGCTTTTATATAACTCTCCATAATGGAGGAAGGTTATGGACTCAGAAGAATAGGGTGGCGATTGCTTAGTTTCCTGCCCTGGTGGAGAGAGAAGGAGGAGGGGGGGGGTGTAGCAGGGCATGCAGGTGTGCAAATATGTGCCATTCCTAGGTCAGCAAATTTTCCAGCCCTCAGGGGCTGAGAAATGTGCTCCATTCACCACTCATGCAGGATTTAAAAGGCCGTTCTAGGAAAATCTCTCATTGGCGATCATTCATCAGCTGAGGGTCAACCCCCCACCAGCGATCTTTGGCCTTCCAGCTCCAAAAAGGAAGCCACAGAGGTCCTATTAACAAACCAACTTTCTTCCTGGGCGACAGTTCAAACCGGGGGCAATTGAAACAGCGCATTTCTCCGGAGGGTTAACCTAAGGAACAAGCAGCTTGCACCCAACACATATAGGAATAGAAGCAGCTCTCTGTGCCTCTTCTTCTCCCTCAGGGAAGCCTTCAAGTGGGTTAAATCGAGATCTTACCTCACAGCTGAATTGCTGAGCCCTCCCTCACCCTCTCAAATATTAGTTACAAATCCTGAAAGGTTTCTTCTCTTGCCATGGAATTCCTGTTAGCTTGGAACATGGGTAATGTTTTCCTTGGGTGTTCAAACCCTTGGATATTTTCTGCCCTTGCACCATCCTGTTGTTCCTGCTCTCTCTCAGGACGGCTCGCTCCCCTGGATAGCAAGATGGCTATTATTGTGACTGCCAGAACCAGTTACATAAAGTATTTACGTCTCGCCTGTAACCCAGATGACCCTGAGCTAGCTTGATGATTCGGTGACGTTGGCTCAGCCTGGGAAGGATTTCACTGGTGGTCATCTGTTTGTCTCTGTGGCCTGTGAATTTTTTTTAAGATACTGACAGGAGCTTTGGGGTGATGACTTGGTTCCTGTACCTTGTGGGGAATCTTGCCCTGGTCTTTTTTAACCCTCCAAAGTTCAGTTCAGGAAGTCCCTTGGACTTATATTTATGGGGTCACCAACTTAGCCCCGATGAGCAACCATCTGTCCATGGATGTTTGGCTTGGCATCCCGTTCCCTATTCCTCCTCCTCCTCCCCGGAAACTGCCATGTTGCAAAATGAGGTTCAGCTTTCCAACATTATCTTTAGTTCCAAGAATATTTATACAGTTCGCCTCAGTTTAAAGGCAACTGAGGCAAAGTGCCAGCTAAGAACATATGATAGATCTTACGGTAATAAAAACATAGTACACAATGTAATCATATGTTACATCTTAAAATACAGCTTTAAGTGCTATTAATGGGAAATAGTGGCATTCCCAAACTACAAGTCTAATAGCTCACCTTCTGATTAAACTTTCATCAGCCACTGAAAAACTAGAAAGGTTTACTCTCTGGGATCAATATTTCAGGGAATACCTCCTTTAGAAGGATTATATTCCACCTCCTTCTAATTCAACTGGACAAGTCAAGGACCGCATCATCTGCCTAGGCACAGGCAATGATCAAAGGGAATTACACACACACACACACACACACACACACCTACCTTGAAATCACTATTTTTGGAAGATATCTCAGTTGGGAACCTCAGTGGACTTTGAACAGCAACTCTCTCTCCTTCTTGCACATACCGTTTCAGATCTTCTAAAATGACCTTGAGATCCAAGGATCAGGGACAGTGCTTAGCTGTAAGAGTTCTGCCATCTCCAGGCCTTGTCTGGAAAGGAGACCCCAGAAAACCAACAGGTCTTCCCACAGAGGGTCTCCATAGATGTTCCAAGGAGGAGTGAGGAGGCTAATCGGCTTATAGAACGTTTGAGCTTCCACTCAGAAGTTGGTGGAGCCATGCTTCGCTTCACCAAATTTGAAATCATGCAGACTGGTTCCAGCACTTTGGCTGGACAGCTCCCTTTCCTGGCTTCTAAGATGGGAAATCCAAACTCTACAACACTGGTGGGAAGAACACAGTGGGGTGAGAGCAGCTTAGCTCCTTGCTGTTGTGTCTTTCTAAGCGATGGACATTCCATCTCAAATGGGTTACACAGATCTACAATTATCTGAATATTTTATTTTCTGATGTATCCACTTCCCTCAATTTTCTGTCTTGGGGTTACTAATGTGGATTAACAATGGCAACCCCCCTTGCTTCGAACAGTTGCCTTACCATAACGCATCACACAAGAAACTTCTTCCAACAAGAACTCCCCCCACCCCCTGACAAAGATTTCACCATTGTACAGAAGGCTTACTTGGGCCCCAGCTGGTATTAATTTGGTTTGGCATGAGGCTCTGGTAGTCTTGCTCAGCAAAAGAGAAATCCTACATCTGTGTCCAGGCATTTTGAGTAGATCTTAGTTATGCCAGACTGAAATGGCCCCAAATGGGCTCTTTATACTGTAACGTTGTCTAGATTCCTCTGTTTGGCAGTACAGTGGCACCCTTGGCATGGCTTCTGCCACAAACACAAGAGTCTTGATGTGCAATGCCCATTTTGTTAGATTTAACATTTAGAGAAAGGGACCTTCGCGTCCCTTTGCTCTACACTCACTTTTGTGCATTCAAACAGTTTCAAAGCTACAGCAGCTGATCCAGCTAAGGACAAATGCAGGTCAAGTGCATATTAATCTCCTAAACATGCTGGTTACAATTGCCCTTTCCTCAAAGAAAATAAAAGTCCCTTCTCACTCCTATGGGTGGTATCTCAGGGCCCCTACCGGAGGCCTGGGCATTTGAGGGTTCTGCACAGGACCTCAGCTGTTCCTGGCCCTGCACTCTTCTGGACAGGGAGCTCTGATGTTGCTCCTGGGATCTGCTGGAGCCGCTCTCCCAGCTCTCCCCACTGGGACCACTTTGGCCTTCACCTTCCACATCCTCTCCAGTTCCTCCTTCAGGCCCTGGTACTTCTCCAGCTTCTCATGCTCCTTCTTCCTGATGTTGCTGTCACTTGGCACCCCTACATCTATCACCACCATTGTCTTCTGGTCCTTGTCTACCACCACGATGTCTGGTTGATTGGCCAGGACCTGCCTTATATATTATATTATATATATATATATATATATATATATATATATATATATATATATATATATATGTCACATATATATGTCATATATATATATCTTTTAAAAGCTTTCCTTGGTGGATTACATCTTTTTCTCCTTTCTCAGTCAGTCTGGCATCTAGCTAAAAGCTGTCTTATGAAACAAGTAAAATCATGGCTTTCATTATTCCCTCCAAACAGACTTGTTGGGTAACTAGCATCATCTTAGAAGAACTACCTCCTCCTGGACCTGATTTCTCCTGGTCATGGATGGATGGGTGGGTGGATGATAGATAGATTCCCTGAATATTTAATAATGTCCTTCTTTTCCCAGTTCAGTAGCAACTTTAGAAGACACCGAGGGAGGAAAGCATCTATGCCACAGGTTGCATTCTTGTCTAAAGAGGTCTTTACCATCATGTAAGAGGCAAAATAGAGAGAATCTATTGATTAATTGTTGTTTGGCCGAATAAATGCTCTGCCCTATTAAACATTAAAGTATGTTGGGAGGAGAAAGAAAAGGTAATGAAAGAGTACAACTGGAGGGGAGGAGAGTAGATAGAGAGATAGAAATAGAGGTGATAGAGGTGATAGAGATGGAGAGATAGAGAGAGATAGAGATATCTAGTTAATAAGACCACATTTCTACAAAGCACGATTGTTCTATCTCTCTATCTCCCCTGAGATTTTGGATCCCACCCTGTTCTTGATCCTAATAATCCTCATTTCCAAACGGTGGAGCCAATTTCCCATGGTGCCAGGCCACATTGAAACTATTTGTTAAAAAGGACTAAAAGGTGTAATTCAGGGAGAAGAATGGAATATGGCAAAGGCCAAGCGAGGGAAAGGAAGAGAGAAGAGTTTTTTCTCTGTTTCCAGAAGTGCCTTTGAGGACAAGATGAATGCACGCATCTGCAGCATCTCCCAAAGATAAAAAGAGATCAGCGCAAGATTTTTCTCCTTATGGCATAACATTCTCTCCGCGAGCTAGAAGCTTGGAAGGAAGTGAAAAGTTCACCCACAAAGGCCTTTTAAAAAGAGAGGGGAATGAAAGTGAATGTCTCCGGCACACAAAAGAGTCCTCTTGAAACCAGGTGGCGTGTGAAATTCATTTTCAGAGGCCTCTCTGGATTTAAAGAGGCATCATCAAACTTCCTTTGTCGTCTTGCTCTAAAGTATGAAGCAGGTACTTCCAGACTAAATGTGGATGGTGCCTTCACTGTGTTCATTGTCAGAAATTCACTGGGGTCTCAAACACCATCCTCTTTTATGTGGAGCTTTCCCATTTCTCTAACTGACATCATTAGATACCAATCGTTCCACTCCGTTTTATTTTCTTGCTTCTTTGCTGGCTGGACAAAATCTCTTAAGGACATGAAAATGCTTGCATGATACCTTTAGATGGCAGCTTTCCATCCCGAAGCATCGAAAGCTATGAGGTTCCCCCCGTCTCCCCCAACAAAAAATGGGGACTGATCCAAACCCCAATTCTGGTCAAGAAGGAATGGGCGCGCTTTTATCATTCTCAGCTTTCCTTGTGATCCTGCATACTACTCTTTAATAAATCAGACATCTTTGAATTCCTGCTCATGAGTCTGAGAGTGTTTTAGAATAGGCATTCATGACATCCGCTGCTGTACGACAAGAGCTGATGCAGGCCATTTCCAGATTCAGGCCAAGTATCTTGAGAACAGATAGTTTTGGAGAAGCTTCTGCAGAACCCTTTGCAAAAAAAAAAAAAAAAAAAAGCCTTTGCACCATCTCACCCGCTCTGCTGATTTGGGGAGGAAAATCTATTTCTTCCAGTTGGCCTTTGAAATCTGTAATTGACAGTAATTGAGGTTTTGTAGCTGTAATTGACTATAATTGGCATTTTGTGGCTGTGCTATGGAGCATTTCCCCCCCGCCCTCCTTTCCCCTGCTCCTGACAATCTGCTTGTAGCCTGACAGTCAATGCTAGTAATCCCAAATCTGGCATTTTTTCAGATTAACTTCTTTCCAGGATCATCTCTTTCTTACAGAAAAGCCAGCAGCTGATCACAGAAGAGCTGCCTGTGGGGAAATAAATAGGGAGGGCTAGAAACTTGAATAAAAAAACATTTGTGTTTTAACAGTGGATGAATTTTGCTCATCAAGGCTTGTTTGAATGTTTTGACTAGCCGTCCTTCCCAGTGGGCAGAGAAGCCGGTTATAAATCCCCTGTGCATTTCTTCAAAGAATCAGAGGGTGCAAATCTGGCTTTTACAGCAGAAAGCAAAGTTGAATGGAGGTACCCATTCATGATACCCACCTGCATTTACTGCCTGTCCAGGTGGTGAAAAGACTTAACTGGTGCCTCCATCTTTATTCTACCATCTTGCAATTCAATCAGGTTGCTCTAAAATGTTTTGGGAGGCCAGTGCAGTACATAACATTTCAGGACCCCTGGAGTTGACCTGTTGGCCAAGCTCAGCTCTGGTAGCCTTGGGGGGTTTAGTTTAATTTTCCAACGCTGACATGCGTGTAGATTACAGCTCCCCTTTGTTTCTCCTCTCTAAATTGCAGAAACCGGGCCTTCTGTTTTCAGCAGTCATTCTTAGAAGAGGCTCGGCAGGCCACATTAGCAAAAACGGAACTCAGGAGCTGAATACAACCATGCAGCCACAGGTTGATCCAACATGATGTAAAAGGGAGGATCACTGGGGGCTTCCAAATAGGATCAAGAGGGACCTCAGCCAGGGGTTTTCATCCTGAGAGAGGGGGCATCGGTCCCCAACAGCCAGAAAATAAAGTGGATCTTGCAAAATCTGACTTGTGGAAAAGCTAAGTGAGTTGGGGATATTTGGATGGGAGACCACTTGAGAAGCCCTGGGCTGAAGGCTAGACAGGAGAGGCTAAAAAAAACCAAAACAATATGGGCATCCTTAGAAGTTTCCAGGAGTTGATTGGAGTTGCAGGAAAATTCACCTTTACTTCAGGGGCTAAAAGATCTACCGGAGTTGCTGTTCTTGCACATAAGCAGTAGGAGGGAGTGAAGGCTTGTCGAAGAATCTCCACCTCATTGGTTGCCTGTGCTACATTCTCAGTCAAGAGGCTTAGCTGGAGAAAGCTACTGGCACTAACATACAGCACTGTCTGCCTGTCTCTCCCCCCACCTCCCTCTACAACAGCTTAAACCACGACCGGCACAGAGCAAAGAGAAGAGGCAAGTGTCCGCAACTCCAGAGCAGAGGGAAGCCAAGCACCGCTGGGGGACGAGCGGCTGAGATTTCCAACCACGATTAAAGTGGAATCCCGAAGCAGACTTTGTCGGTGTGTGCTGGTGCACACAGATAGCACCCCTGGCATCTTCCCAACTTGACTCCAACAGGGTAGAGAGAAGAGGAGTTAGACATTAAAGCCTCCTGCAACTGGATTCTCTTGGATCATATTTTTTAATTATTATTTTTAAAGCAACCGTATTTACAGCTGCATTTTTGGTCGATTTCTTTCCCACTCAAGGGGGGAAAGGTTGGGGTTTTTAAATCTCCTTCCCTTTCCTTTCCTTCCCTTTCCTTCCCCCCCACCCCCACTCTTCTACATCTTTTCCAAGATTTTTTGTCCTTATGTTTCTAATGGAGCAGTGGATTATCTACCGAAGGGGCAGAGCTGAAGCACAAGACTTGTGGGAAATGAAGAAAGCTCTAAGAATCCATTCTGGCTCGAGACTTAGAGGAAGGATGGGGGTTCTGATGAAATCTGTGCAGTGAGAGGTAAGTGAGAAATGGGCACTAAAAGGTGCTTTGCAGAGGAGATGGGCATAGAGAAGCCAATCTGGGGTGGGCCTTTCAAGGGTACCTAAAACTAAGGAGAGTAACAATAAGGTAAGTCTTTTCAGCCACCGCTTGAAAGTGGATCCCAATACACTAGAAGAACTCTGCAAGTTGATCCAGCACCAAAGCAATGTGACTTGAATCTTTGATCTGTTTTAAAAAAAAATCAGGGAAAAACAGAGCCGGTCTGCTAAATAGTAGTGGTGAATGTGTTGGCCTAGGACTGGGAAAAGTTCAGGTTTGAATCCACGTTCAGCCACAGGGCAGTCATACAATCTCTCAGACCAGCCCATCTCACAGGATTGCAGCTGGGGTTATAGATCCCCTTGAGCTCTGAAGAAAAGGAGATCCCTCTAATGGATCCCTGAATACATAAATCAGCTGAAACCCCACAGCCAGCCAATGTGCTTTATTCTGACCAAGGCAGAGAAGTCAGCTAGCTCAGTGTGTTAAAGGACTTTCCTTGAGCCTATGAGCTGGCAAAAAAGCTGCCCTCCTTGCCAATGCTTATTCTGCCTCACCAACAAGGCCACTGAGTTGGACTGTCCCTGGTGTTTTTAATGAGGAACAAGTGAAGAAAAGGGGTTGGTGATTCCCCTGGTTTAGTTTCTCCTTCTAACAAGCATCATATGCTGTTCAGGGAGAACAGCCGCCCATCAGTCTCCTTAACATGTGGTGGGAGAGGACAGCAAGTGTAGACAGATGTTTCAATGGCGGGTTTTAGCCACCTGTCAAGTGGTGGGTTATTTCTGATGAAGGTTCCAACATCCTCCTGAAAGAGCACTAAGCCCACATCCCAAAATAGTCCACTGAAAGGTTTGAAGGAGGGACATGAGTGGAAGCCAGAGGAGCAGCCACCATTAATGAGCGGGCTTCATTCTTGACAAGGATGCAGGAGAATGGCAAGGCTGGCAGCTAGAGGGCATGGCCAAGGACCTCACAGTAGTCAGAGAGTAGGCAAAATAGTACCACCATCCTCTAATTAAACAGTAAGAATACAGCCCTGAGAAGCCCTATTCCACCCCTTTAGTTGGTAGAAGCAGAGTAGAACCTGTAATACCCACAACCCCAACACACAAGTGGCAGAATTCACCTCCCTTTTGCAGCTTAAACTGACCTTCTCTACAACACGGGACTCACACCCTCAACAGTGCTAAATCTCTGCGTTAGAGGAACTTGTGGAAGAGCTAGCCAGCATTTTAGGAAGCTCTGCTCAGGCACTCTGCAGGCCGATGGCTCTGTAGAAGCCAGAGGTCTGGTCTGTCCTGGAGCCTAAGCCCCCCAATGAGTAAGAGCCAAGCGAATCCTAACCCTTGGTCATATCATCAACCACATAATTGATGAAACTAGGTTATGTCTGCAGCAAAAGTTGGGTTGGGGAAGAGGGGGAACACTACTTTAAAAGTGGAAAAGCTTGAAATCTTTCTTTAAGCTGCCTCTCTGTGGGCTAGGGGTGAAAAGAAAGCAGCCTCATGAGGACGTGTACCATCAAAACCATGAGAACTACGTGAGGTGAGCCCTCGGCCCTCAGCTGTTTTCTCTAAACTCATGTGCCTTCTGAGTTTTGCCTCGAATGACCCTAAGACGGCAAGCTTGCTAAGCCGTCAAAGAAATACCTTGCTCGCTTTAGCAAGCATTCCCAGTAACCAGTAAATGCTCAGCAAATTGATCCGGCAGTTGTACCCACCCACAAAGTCCTTGAAATGAAGGAAGTCACCACCCAAGGGAAGACATTTGCAGCAGGAGACGCTCTGACAGATTGCAGTCCAGGCAAAACCATTACCCGAAGTTGCTTATCTTATTGTGGAGCAGCTCTTAGCATGAACAGACTTCATGGAATGGCTTGTCAACGGGTTGGCTATGGCTTCCTGCCCCCTGGGAAGACACCGAGATCTCCCCATCAATCGAGCTTTTCATCTTACATGCACTTTCCCTGTCTATCCAAATTCAGCAGGGATTGATTTCATCACCTTCTAAGTCTGCCAGCAAAAGATTGCAGGGTTCAGCTCCTACTACGTACAAGGACAATTAAAAACAAAAAAGTAGGCAGCTCCTATTTTCTCAGGATCCAACGGCAAAGCTTTCTTTGTTTAGTGCAGTGTTTCTCAACCTTGGCAACTTTAAGATGTGTGGACTTCAACTCCCAGAATTCTCCAACTCCCAGCAAGGCTGGCTGGGGAATTTTGGGAGTTGGAGTCCACACATCTTGAAGTTGCTGAGGTTGAGAAAAACACTGGTTTAGAGAAATCCCTGTATCGGTGAGGATGATTTGGAGCTCTCCAAATTTATGGAAGTTCTTACCAGGATGAGGGGTAATGCAAGAAAAGAAATGGGGAAATTAGAGGATGGGAATGGAAGTAGGATTGTTCTTGGCTGGCCTAAGAATTATTCATCAATATCACTGGTGCCTAAAATCACAAAGGAAAATGCTTCAAAGCATTAGATGTCAAACAGCACACCCACATCCATAGGGGCGGTCCAAAAAAAGTCAAGATGGCAATAACTGCCATGTAATTGAACATATGTAAAAAGGGGGGGTTTAATCATGTGGTCACCACTACCATCTTGACTTTTTTGACACACACACACCCCATTGATGCCCCTGCAGGCTTACAATCTCAAATCATCTTTACCATCCTAATCTTGTCAATCCAAAATAGCTTTGACTTCCCTCCTGCCTTCCCAACTCCTGTGTGCTCACTCTGTAATGCCTGTGATTGTGACTTTTAGATGTGGAAAGTTTCCCAAACTGGCTGCATTCACACAATATGTTAGACTAGGTGAACACGGGGCTGGGCAGCTTGTGGTCCAGGAGGCTGTAGGAATCCCACCATTGTCTGGGCAACTGGTGCAACCAGTCTCACTGAAACCCCCAAGATGGTTGAGTTGTTGGGACATTTTGTGTGCTGTGGATGCTTTGATCCACTGGGTTTAGAGTTTAGTTCCAGATTTGGTTTCGTTGCGCGTCCAAGCAAATCCCTACGACCTGCAGGATCAGAGGGCAGCTTATTTCAGCTTGATGCATCGAGTCACTTGCTGTGACCATTTCTGCACAGACTGTTCATTTGCGTCTTCCCTCACTGTATCATCTTGGTTTCTGCAGGCAGGAAATGTCACCAAAAAGCCAAGAGCCAAAAAATGTGATTTGGGGGGTTGGGGGAGGTTGCAAAAAGGCTCCCTATTAGACAGGGGTCAAAACACACACAAGAATATGAAAATTGCAAGGTCACCTTTTCTAAACGTCCTTGACCTGACTTCCCCAACTTCCAGGCGCATTGGACAACTGATGGAAGTTGTACTCCCCAAATCAGGAGGACTGCAGATTAGGAGAAGCTGCCTTGGAAGAAGGACTGATGAAATCTAGCTTCTCCACCATCAGTGAATGCTACGCAGCGTTTGCTTTGACCCAGAGAAATTACGCTCCAAGCACATTTCTGGGAACAGGCAAAACCCTGGCTGGCCGTTCATTTGACTAAAAGCCTGCTGAGAGGAGAAAGCGATGTGGCAAATCCAGTCCCTTCCCAAATGCTCCGTTGCTGCACTTCCACTCTTCGGTTTCCAGGGTGGGGGAATGAGAGGGCTGGTCTTGATTCAGGGGACACCAGTTGCAAACCCCTGTTTTAATGATGAGGATACTAATGTGTGTGTGGAGCACTAGTAACAGCAATTTATTTGCAGATTACGTACAGTAATAAGTATGAGAAATAACATATTAGAACATTATTCTTAATAATAATAGAAGTCTATCATCCCAGTAAATGCCTCTCAAACTTCTGTTTAAACTTCTAAACTTGAAATGACCCTTCAACTTAGATTCAAACATTGCAGGTATGAGCGGGCCTTTGTTACAGACCTCCTCTGTGCCATTTCCTTAATAATTCAAATAATTCTTTGCCATTCCGAGAAAATTGCAGGCTGACAGTGTATTTCTCTCCCTATCAGCTGAGTGTTAAAAGGGGTACTAATCTAAAAAAAAAGGGGGGGGGGAGAAATCACACACAGAAGAAATATTGTGCTCCAGAAATAGTAGCATCTTTCTGCACGAACAAGGAATGTTAATTTCCCCCCCCCCCCCGCCTCTCAGTTATATATTTGGAAAGTGTCTTTAACTGCCAATGTAATATTTTCCCCCTTGCTTACATGTTTGCAGTGCGGCACACTAGAATAGCTTTTATCTTTAGAAACAAGGCTTTTTGGAGCAATGTACCAGACAGAGTAACACCTTGGGCATTAGTGTTGGATCCATTAAAACAGCGAGGGTGTGATTTGCAAGAAAGTTGTAAAATTGTCTGTGCGCAGCATGTGTTTTTAAACCCAGCTCAGTTCTGATTCTGGTTTCAGGCCCCTGCTATGTAAGCAGCACGAGCGAAGGAGCAATTTTTTGCTGTCAGTTCTTAGAAAGAAATGTGACAGGTTTATGGACCGATGTGCATTGAGAGCTGGTGTTTAAGAGAAACAGGTTAGGGTTTCTGGGCATTGCCCAAGGTTGCAACCTACTTCGAAGTGGGGGCCCGTTGATGTGGCCAACTTAAATTGGGGCCTAGAGCTTTATAAAGGCAAACTTCTTGCGCTGTCAATGGCCCATCAGATGGAAAGCGAGGTGGTTAGATTGCAAACTAGGAACCCCAAATCCATTGCTATTTCAGAAGTTCTGGAAAGAGAAGCCGCTGTTTATCACTTTCTAAGCCACTTGCAGCGAGATTGTTCAATGTCTCCTGTGGTGCTTTCCAGCTCAGCCACGTTAATGCATCGCACAGAGACTTGTGGTATCTTAAAAGCGAACACGTTGTGTTAATTGCTCTAATAAATGCATTAGCCTTTAACATTCCACAGGATCTTTTTTGGAGCTTGATTATACTGACCTCACTTTCCTCTTCTGCTTTAGCTAAATTTAGCCAAAAGTCTTTCTATTTTAACATGCTAGGAACCCTGGAGGGTAGACTAGGCCAGAAGAGACTTTGAACTGTTTAGCTATGGCTTATTAACCCATGTTTCAAAACCATAATTTCCTGGGATCGCAGCAAATGAGAAACCGTGGTTTCCAAATTAGCTGTAATTGGTTGTTTTCCCACTACACATTAAAGGGCAAACCATGCTTTACAGGCCCCACTAGCTGAGTTTATACAAGCTAACAAACCAGCCACATTGGGGCCTGGAAGCTGTGAGAAGGTGGAAATCTTCCTGTTCTTACAAAGCCATCTATCATCCCAATAGATCAGGAAATAATCAAAATGACAAGATCCAAAACATAGCATCACTGAAAAAAAATAAAGATTATATTAAACCCCAGGCAAAAGAATAATAAGACTCAGGTTAAACAACTTTTTCTCCTTATTCAGTAAAGCTTTTCCCAGTCCTTCAGACTGTCCTGCTGGAAAGTTTTCTTTCCTAAAGACCTACTGAAAGATACGATCACTTGCTGAACCCACACTATGCATACAGTCTGCGTCATTGTTTCAATATGAACCCCACCCAATATTTTAAGTGTGCAACTGGGGGTGCCAATTTGGGGGGAGGGGATCAGGGTTTCACAAGGATTGCTTCTCTGGGCCAAAAGTGGTCATGTCTGAAAAGTTTTCTTCGTTGGATTGTTTAACGCCACGCAGCTGTTGGGGGAACACAGAGCCAACCAGAGAGAGACAGGTGGGAACTTCAACGGATCCCGGCATTTGAGATGCTGATAGTTAATTTCCAAACTTTCTGGGCAAGGAGTGGAAAGGACGTCTGTGATGTTGCAGGGACACACAAGGTGGTATTTTGATGCTTCCAGGGCCTGAGATGAAAGGCAGAAAGGAATTTGGAAAGTTCAGGTAATCGTGTTTTCTTGAACACCGAGGGCATGAGAACCCAGAGAAATGGGTCAAGACAGAGCCAACAAAATTCTCTTGGACTAATCTTCTGGCCAAAGATCAGCTTAGCATCAATTTACTGCCGATTTATCATTAGAGAGCGCCAGAATGATCAGGGTTAACGATGCAAGCTATGCACAAGAAGTCTCTGACTTAGCTGGCCCCATGGCGAGTAATAAGGGTTAAAAAAAGGTCTAGCTAACCTTACTGGGTCTTGCTGAAGTTTGCTGAGATAATGCAGGTAAAAAAGCCCTATGAAAAAGATACTTTAAAGGTAGTCCTTGCTTAACAACCATTCGTTCAGTGATGGTTCAGACTTATGACAGTGTTGAAAAACAACTTACAACTGGTCCTCACACTTAAAACCATCGAAGTGTCTCCCCAGTCACATGAACGTGATATGGGTGCTTGGCAACCAGTTCGCACTTATGACTGTCACAGTGTCCCATGGTCATGTGATCATCATTTTCAACCTTCCTGGCCAGTTTCTGGCAAGCATAATCAATGGGGAACTGCATGATTCACTTAATGACCATGTGGTTCGCTTAATGCCCACAGTGATTTGCTTAACAACTGCTGCAAAAAAGGTCATAAAACCGGGTCGGAGTCACTTAATGACTGCTTCGCCTAGCAACTGAAATGCTGGCCCTAACTGTGGTCATTAAGCAAGGACTACCTGTATGGAAAAGAAGCAAGCTATTTTTGACTCTGGGGGCAATGGATGCAGCAGGATGGTACAAGGAGTAATCTCTTCATGAGGTTAATGTGTCTTACTCCCAGACAGGGGCGCGTAGGATTTTTGAGTCTGCCTTGTCAGTTCAGTTCAGTTCAGGCCCATCTGTACATGCAGTAAGATTCCGAAATCGTGAGTTTGGAAAATGCAAACATAAAACACAAGCCATTTTGAGAGAGCAGGTGCATTCTGTAGTTGGCATAAGGGAGTTTACTAAATGTTGATGGAAACTAGCTTCCAGACACACGGAGAGCCATGGTTCAGGGAAAAGGTGGAGTTTTGGTCTTCTAGTGCTCAGGAAGATTGTGTGTATCGCTAAAACAGGGTTTTTCAAACTTGGCAACTCTAAGATGTGTGGACTTCAACTCCCAGAATTCCCCAGCCAGCATGCGTGGAGGCTGCATACTTACATGGATTTGCCATTCACTTTCTTCCAACTTTCAGTATCCGATACCTGCTTAACTTTAGCTAAAAACATATGGATTTTATAAGGAAAAAAAATGGATAATTTTAGGCATTGGACACAGTTGGCTTAACCAGGACTGAATGAATAAACCACTATGGGAGAGTCAGACCATCAACTGAGCCATCAGCTGAAGGTTAGAACCCAAAGTATTTGGGCTCACCCCACTCAGTGTAGCAACCGGCTCAGAAAGCATACAGCATTGAGAGCTTCTGCTGAGATCAATCGACTTGTTTTCAAGAGGCCATGAAGTGCTCAGTGCCTGCGTGCGTGTGCGTTTTTTCTTATTCTGGGGTGGATGAAGGGCCAGTATTGAGGGGAGGTGGGGCGGAGATGGGCAGGGACAGAATTTGGCAGATAAATAAATGAATAATTGAAATGAAGTAAGATAAAGGGAATTCCACAGGTTGGCAATTCCGGGATGGATCTTTGCCAGATGAGAGAATAAGCCGGTGTTTCTCCACCCCAGCGACTTCCAGATGTGTGGACTTCAACTCCCAGAATTCCCCAGCCAGCTTTGCTCCAGTTCTGGGAATTGGAGTCCACCCGTCTGGAAGTCGCTGGGGTTGAAAAACACTGGAATAAGCCTTTTCTGACATCTTGTTTTTTTATTCAGCTTTTCAACATCTTGGGCTTTTTCAGTTGCCCTCGTTGCCCATTTCACAACTCGGTGGCATATTTTGGTGCACAACAGAAACCCCATCGGGCAAGATGCTAGGTTTCACAGAAGGAGGTGTGTGAATTCTGTATTTCTGCCTGCTGTGTCTAAATTGCTCCTGCTGCCGGTTTCAACGGCTAGGTGGAAACAGAAGCCAAACATACGCAGTGAACAAGTTTTAGATGCTCCCATTTCATGGTCTCACAGCTTTCCCCACCCACCCCTTTAAATAAAAATGCATTTTACTTCAACTTATCACAAAAGCGGTTAATTCAGCCCTGTTGCATTTGGGAAGTTCCCCTTCAGATCGTTCTGCCTATTCATTTATTTATTAAATTTTCACACTGCCCAACTCCCCACATCTCTGGGCAGTTACGTAGGTAACCACAGCTACTCAGCCTTAGCTGAATCTTGAAAAGGGCCAGATATGGTTAATACTTAGATGAGAGTCCACCAGGATATCCCAGGATGGGTGACTGGACTGGGCAGGTTGAAAAACACCCTGGAAGAAGGCAGTCACCAACATTTTTTGTAGTACTGCCAAGGAAATGCCTTGCGGACAGCCATGAAGTCACTCAAACTCAAATCTGACCCAAAAGAGATTTGACCTGTCCCAAATCTGCACATCTTTGATTTATTTATTTTCTTGACCTGATAAAAAAATAAAAAGATCTGAGATTTGCACAGGGGCCTGTCTGTGAAATCTACCACTAGCTTCTTGGGAGCAAAAATCGGACGCCCGGAGCGATTGCTCATAACTGCCGACTCAGCAAGAAACTATGCGTTCTGACCAGCTCGTAGAGCAACAGGGGGTTGAAAGCGAGCTGCCCGTGCACCGGAGCAGGTCCATTTTTAATGCACCAGGAAGGAAGTGCTCTTAGAGGAGGTGGATAAGCTAAAGAGGGAAAGGCATCTGAGCTATTTTGAGCCCCCGGAACTGTGGAGCAAGCAACCAGTTCCAAAACTCCAACTTCTCCTACACCTTAGGCATTTGGAGGAACTGAAGGCCAGGCGTGACACCCGTTGGTGGCGAAGAAGCTTGGTTGGCCAGTCCCCCTTCAGAATCTCAGCCCTTTCCTTGTGATAGTATGGGAAGCTGCATCTTGGCTTGTTGGGTAGCCTGCAATGAAAACCATCCTACTTTTCTGTTTCTCCTGATCTTCTGAGGGATCTGGCTTCTTCCCCATGGAGGAGTCACGGAAGCCTGAGACGCTGGCTTGCTCCCCCTTTGGGTACCCGTCAAGTGGTTCTCAATAAAGGCAGTCGTTTTGTCCCCTCCATGTGCATCCTGGCCCACTGACACACAACCCCGAACACCCTCCGTAGTACGCCGCGCTGCCAACCCCAAGGTTTCCATCTTCTCCCAGAAACGTGGTCCCTGTCCTCCGACCCCGGCAGCAGAACAGCTCTTTCAGGCCTGTCTTCTGGGGATCTGCCCCTTTTCTCACTGGGAAAACAGGAAGAGATGGGCGCCTCTGCCTCCTTCCCCTGAAACCCTGCAATTACTGCATCTGCACCCCCCGCCCTCCGAGCCCCTTGTCAAACACCCACCACCAGTTTTAGACTCCTGAATGCATTTGGGAGAAGCGTGTCTGTGGTGGCTTGTTTTCCTTCTGTTTCTTTTCTGACAGAATTTTTTTTTTCTTGGTGGGGGGAGCTTGTAAGCTGAGGGCGACTTTCTCTAAAGATCTTTTCCTTTATTGCTCTCCTGTGAGGGATCAATTAAACCAGATCCAGGGTTGTTGAGGACATGGAGAAAGGGAGCAAGTCCCCCAGTCTCCCTGCTAGGAGAGGAACCTGTCAAATACACTTCAGTTCAGGTAGTCCTCACTTAACAACCATTTGTTTAGTGATGGTTTGGACTTACAACAGTGCTGGAAAAAATGACCTACGACCGGTCCTCACACTTACAACTGTCGTAGCGTTCCCCCTGATCACATGATCATGATATGGGCACTTGGCAACTGGTTCACATTTATGACCGTCGCAGTGTCCCATGGTCATGTGATCACCATTTTCAACCTTCCCAGCCAGCTTCTGGCAAGCATAATCAATGGGGAACTGCATGATTCACAAGAACCACGTGGTTCACTTAATGCCCGCTATGATTTGCTTAACGATTGCTGCAAAAAAGGTCATAAAATCAGGCCGGATTCACTTAATGACTGCTTTGCTTAGCAACCAAAGTGCTAGTCCCAATTGTGGTCGTTAAGTGAGGACTATCTATTAGAACCAATCAGACTTTCATGCATGGCAGTCAAATCAATGGTTCCCTAGGAATTATTTCAATATTGGGGGGGTTCCTACAAACATCCATTCACTGGCTATCTGTGTACTTCGGGGACCCTAATGGAAAATTGCAGAAAAAACGGTGCAAAGGAGTCAATGAAAAAAAGGAACGGGAAGGGAGTGTTCTAACAAGCCATTTTTTTTCCTTGGGGGGCCTCTGAGAAATGTTGAAAAGTGCCGATGAGACCGTGGATCCACCCCAGCCACCACGAGGGACAGGTGCCACAGCCAGATTGCCTTCCCATCGAGAACAGTTTGCGAGGGAGATCTTGTGACTTTCTCTACTCTGGAGAAAAAGCGGGGTGAGGGATTGGGGTGAAAGGAGCAGTGTGTCCCAAAAATAGGTGTTCAGTTAATGTGTGGATGGGTCACCATCAGGAAATCCCAGGACTGTAGCCTGGATGGGGAAGTTCAAAAACCACCCCAGAAGCCAGTTGCAAATAATGGAGACCCAGTCTGGTGTCATGGTGAAGGTGCTGGCTGAGAAAAAGGGAGATGGTGAGTTCTAGTCCTGCCCTTGGCATGAAAGCCAGCTGGGTGACCTTGGGCCAGTCCTTCTCTCTCAACCCAACCCACCTCACAGGGTTGTTGTGGTGGGGGAAATAGGAGGCAGGCATATTAGGTATGTTCACTGCCTTGAGTTGACCAAAATACATAAAAAAGCAGGATAAAACAACAACTTCTATGCTGCTGCCAAAGTAACAGCATGGAGCTTGAGTCAAATGAGATTTTACCTTCTTTTTTTTAACCAACGGTGACTAATGGAACCACTCCAGGTTCAGCCACTTGGAAGAGTCATCCTTGAGAAAGGGCCTTCTCCTCTCCCCTTCTCTGCAGGGCGCTAAATGTCAGCTTTTGTTCAGCCTTTGGAACAAGAGCAAAGAAGCCGGTTTGCTCCATTTAAAAAACAAACACAGTTAGGCAAAAAGCATTTTCTGTTGGGGGAAGAGAACTTTAAAGAGGCCCCCAGGAATATTCTTCTTTGGGGGGTAGAATGAAAAGTCTTAAGTGCTAAGGATAGCCATGTGTCCTACTTTTACTGCCTGCTTTGAAGGCATCCTCTAATGCTGGTGGGGGGAGCAATCTTGAGCCCCCTGCCCCAGGAGAGCAGTTATCCAGCAAAAATCCATGAGCCTGGATCCCATAACATCTGAAAGCCACTGCTGGCTTGTAATGTTTAAGGTGACAGAAGGCAAATGTCTTTAAATAGATGGAGATAATCATGTTGACTGGATGTAATTTAATGTTAATTAAAATGTAAACGCAGCAAAATCAGATTTAGCCTCAGTTCAGCTGCTGAAAAGCTATGGAATAGCACTTGGCCTGAAAAACATGAGGTTTCCCTGCTCAAAAGGGCCAGTTGATCAATTTCAGCTTTTCTCTCGGTTTTCCGTTGCCTGTTTTGTGAATCTGTCAAGCCTGGTTTCTCCCAAAATCTCCCTCCCAAAGTTGCTGTTAACTGGTCCTTATGTGATGCGACAGAAGCCGAAATGACTGAAAACAGGGGGGAGATGTATCTTAATGTGAGGAAGCTTGCTTAAGTTTAAATGGGGCTGGTCTGCTTTCGTTCCACCTACTTCCTTGCCAGGGGTGACCACAAGGTATGATCAAAAAGCACATTTGTAAAGCACATAAAAACGGACCAAGCTTCAACATTAAAAGGGTAATCATGAAAGCCAAAGTTCAATAAAAATTAGGTCACAGTCCTTCCGTGCAAAAATCCACTTGTTAGCTCACCAATATCAATCCTGAAATTTCTTTTTCAATTGCTACTACTGTTAAAAATTGGGATTCCAAATTCTTGGTTGATCTGTTGCAAATCCCCCAGAAATCTAACCGACTGACTGTTTGATTACTCTTGTTTTGGTCTAATCAGGCAGGATTTATGAGATACAGATAGCTTTAGATATTAGGAAACAAACAGTACTCATTACACACACACACCCCTACTCATACCAGACATACCCTCTGCACCAATTGATCAATATTTAAATCCTGAAAGGTATCTCAGTGATTAAAAGACCTCATCTGGCACAGAATGCCAACTGTTCTGCATTTGTAGCATCTACTAGATCAAAGGCTAAGGCTGGGCCTGTATGGATTTTGGATATAGTTGGCAATCGCATGAGATGCTATTCTACCTCGTCAAGGTGCTGATTTATGACAGAACTATCCTGTGAAGGCAGTGTTTTTCAACCTTGGCCACTTTAAGAGGTGTGGACTTCAACTCCCAGAATTCCCCAGCCAGCTTGGGTTGAAGTCCCCACCTCTTATAGTGGCCAAGGCTGAAAAACACTGTGTTCAGGCACAGAGATGCCCTCTGTTTGAAGGACTGGGATGCCACATTTTTCAAGAATTCGCTATAGGGTCACCCAAGGGAGGACATTCTCTTGACAGAGGCCTCAGTGTAGAACTTCCTTCCTGTTTACCAATGGTTAATGCCAAGCCTTGTCAACCTCTCCCATACTTTTTAGCCAATCTACACCCCTTGGATTCTCTCTCATTGTTCTTCTTGTTCTGATTTTAGGACATCACAATTTTATGGGCTGGTAGATGTCAGCCTACAAGAAAAATGGTTGGGCAGTTTGAGAGGTCATTAACTAGACTTCCTTCTTCAGTAATAAAATCCTCCCTCCCTCCCTCCCTTCTTCTCATTTCTATCTCCTTCCTTCCTTCCATTCATCCATCCATATATATATAGGTAAGATTCTATGAATACATATAGCTAGATTCCTTTCCTTCCTTCCTTCCTTCCTTCCTTCCTTCCCCCTCTTAGCATGACTGAGCTAATTGAACTCTATACTCTTAGAGTGCTTTTAAGGAAGCAAGCTGGATGGCTCACTCCAAATCTTTTCAGGTGGACTGATTGGTGCTTCTGAAGATGTTAAGTAGGTTCTCTGGAGATGCTGTATGAGTTATTTCCTTCTGAAAGTACTTTTGGATCAGGGACAAACAAATGCTATATCCTGGAGAACAACCTGTAGTTTTGGGTTTGGTTGAGTTCTGAAAGTCCTCTGTAGGCCACCTAGTCAATATTCTGGCAACTGAAATCCACCCACCCTCTTTTCCAGTGACCCACTGAGAATTCTGAGAATTGTCTCCCCACACGGCAGGAGGGGCAAGTGGTGGCATAAGTGCAATGACATCATACAGAAATCTTGCCACTTATTTCCTTCCTCAGATGCACGTAATCATGGCATTTGTGTGATATTACAATTGTGCGCCTGCTGCCATTTTTGGCATCGTTGCAACCACACATCTGAAAGGCCCCGAGTTGGGACCAGAGACTCTGGAACGCTCAAGCCCAGTTGCAGGAGGAGAATTCTGGCCATGCTTGCAGCTTGGAACGCCTCTGTTTGAGCATCATGTGCTTAGAAAACGCTCAAAACAGCCCATTTGACCCTTGAAATTGCAATTTTGCACTTGGAACAAGCCGTTTCCTGAATTTTCGCATTCAAAACAGTTTGAAATGAAACATTTTTCACATCCCTACCAACCACACCCACTTTTCAGCCTTTGCCACCCCCCAAAAAAAGTTACGGCCCTCGTCCCCCAGAATATTGCCTACCCTTTTCCCTGAGGCTCACTAGTAGGAGCCCAGCCTTTTGGCATCTGGAAACTCACCTGCTGCCTGATTTACCTGCACTCCTACTCAACTTCCCCAGGTCAGCTCTGCTTACTCCTGCAGTGTTGCTGGGCTTCTCGCCAGTATCCAAATCTGTGAATTACATTTGCAACCAAGCCGTGAGTGACTTCAAATTGGATGTGGCAGCTTTGGAGCTACCTGCTGACAGTAGCCATCTAGACGAAGGACCATCCTCTGATGCACTGCCAGACTTCAGTTTCTCTTCACTTATTCACACTGAGAGGCTCCATCAGTTGAAGGATCAACAATCCTCCATCCTGTCCGTCATTTAATATTGAGCTTGTATGTGCCACAAACTGGCTGTGTTAACACGCCATGCTTTCTAATCAGTTATAAGAGTTGGTCTACATTATCCACATCTCCAACATCTCCAGTTCTGGCTGATTTTGTGTCTGGAAGTTGGGGAGGTAAGGTATACAGGTAGTCCTTGTTTAGCGACCACAATTGGGACCTGCAATTTGATCGTTAACTGAAGCGGTGGCTAAGTGAAACCACAACGGTGCTTATGATCTGACTTCAGCTTTCCTTTGCTTTACAGACTTGCAAAGGTCATAAATGCAAGGATTGGTCGCAAAGTGGCTTTTTCATCACAGTTGTAACTTGACCAGTCACTAAATGAGGCAGTCTCTAAACGAGGACTACCAGTATCAGGGAAAATACATAGGGAGGGAAAAGAAAATGTGGAATTATTTCCTGAACAAAAAAGAGCGAATCTTCCCAACTTTTGTGAACGAAGACACAGCCGTGGTTACATGTGTGTTAAGGTATACTTTTGTATTAGTGGGATCACTGTTTTCTTAACATGCCCTACAAACAAGTTCCTAAGAATAGCAAGACTATCCAAAGCTTCTCTGTGAGATAATTCATATGTCTTTTTGTTGTTGTTGTTGCAGACTCTACCTGGATCTATCTGCCTGTTTATGCTTAAACCTGTGGATCTCCTCCCTTTTCCCTAGAAGTAGTATTTGGAGGAAGGCAAAGTGAGATCCTCAAAGACATCCAGAGTTACAACAGGCCAACTCAGGGATGAGTACAGGCAGAGTCAACCCTTACAGCATTGTGTCTTCTGAGGAAGACGGGTTGATCTTGACCACCATGCCTGGAGTGAATGGTTTTGGCAACGGTAAGATCCACACTCGGAGGAAATGCCGGAATCGATTTGTTAAGAAGAACGGCCAATGCAATGTCGAATTTACCAACATGGATGATAAACCTCAGAGATATATAGCTGACATGTTCACCACATGTGTGGACATCCGCTGGAGATACATGTTGCTGCTCTTCTCCCTTGCTTTCCTAGTCTCCTGGTTATTGTTTGGCCTCATCTTTTGGCTGATTGCACTTGTCCATGGCGACATCGAGAAGCCAACTAAAGATGAGTCCTTCACCCCTTGCCTCCTCCAGGTGAATGGCTTTGTGGCTGCTTTCCTCTTCTCCATTGAGACTCAAACGACAATAGGATATGGTTTCCGTTGCGTGACGGAGGAGTGCCCTCTGGCTGTTTTCATGGTGGTCCTCCAGTCTATTGTAGGGTGCATCATCGACTCTTTCATGATTGGTGCCATCATGGCTAAAATGGCAAGGCCAAAGAAGAGAGCTGAAACGTTGCTCTTCAGTCATCACGCGGTGGTGGCCATGAGGGACGGCAAGCTTTGCCTGATGTGGAGAGTGGGCAATCTCCGCAAGAGTCACATTGTTGAGGCTCATGTCAGAGCTCAGCTCCTCAAGCCCAGGATCACTGAGGAGGGGGAGTACATCCCCCTTGACCAAATTGACATAGATGTTGGGTTTGACAAAGGCTTGGACCGTATTTTTTTGGTGTCCCCATTGACGATCCTTCACGAGATCAATGAGGAGAGCCCGCTCTTCGGGATTAGTCGGCAAGATTTAGAAATGGATGATTTTGAGATTGTGGTTATCCTTGAGGGCATGGTGGAGGCCACTGCCATGACCACGCAAGCTCGGAGTTCGTACTTATCCAGTGAGATCCTCTGGGGCCACCGCTTTGAACCTGTCCTCTTTGAGGAGAAAAATCAATACAAGGTGGACTATTCGCACTTCCATAAAACCTATGAGGTCCCATCAACGCCCTGCTGCAGTGCCAAGGACTTGGTGGAAAACAAATTCCTCCTTCCGAGCACCAATTCATTTTGCTATGAGAACGAGCTTGCCTTTATGAGCCGTGATGATGAGGAGGAGGAGGAGGAGGAGGAGGAAGATGAAGATGGTAGAGGTTTGGACAATCCATGCTCAGGTGACCAGCCTGAATTTGATAGGCTGCCAGCTACTGTACCCCTTGATCAAAGGTCCTATCGGAGAGAATCCGAAATATGACTCAGGGGCCTCCTAAATGTTTTGCAAGTTCCTTTGATCTCTCCTAACCTTCTCAAAAATTTATGCAGAACAATGCAAGTGCCATAGGAATGCCTGAGAATTAGTGTGGTTTGTTGGATGTTGCTTTTTGTTGTCTTTAAGAAAACAATTAAGTGCAATAATCACTGAATGGCCCCAGGCCTCAGGGTGTGGTAGACCTCCAGGGTTAGAACGACCTGCAGAGCAGGTCCAAAATGGTGGCACCATGGGTTTTGCAGCAAAAACACACAAAACCAAACACATACACACTTCTGAGTTTTATGCCTTGTGCAGGAATGACAATGCATGCAGAGTGAGAGTATGGAATCTCTCCTTCCATTTGTTGAAAATTAATTTTTAAGAATAGTATATTAGAGTGGATCAAAAGAAGAAAATATCAGGAAACAAAACAATGTGTGTTTTTCTCAAATTTACATACTGCCAAGAGAGGGGATTCTTCTGCACTAAGTCAAGATGGACATCCCTTTTCTGATTTTACTATGCTGTCATGGGGATGGTAAGAGGTATGAAGAACAACCAGATAAGAAAGGGTCAAATGGCGGAACTCCAGGGCTGGTTCTACCATTAGGTGAAATGAGGAAGCCATCATGGGCAATTGAGCAAGATGGCCTCCATGGGCAGACTTATGGACCACAGGGAGACCTTGGGGCGTCAGAAAGCTTAGGCAAGCTAGCCTGCTTTCCTTGTAGGTGATTCTCATGGGCCATTCAACAAGTCATAGATAGGACAGACTTCCTCAAGTCCAGTTCAATGCCTGGCGACCATATGGATGCATCCATGGGAATTTTTTTGGCAATCATACAGAAGTGATTTAGCATTGCCTTCTTCTGGAGAGCTTTTAAAAGGGTTTTGAGCCTTCAGCCTGGGATTTCCTGGTTGTCCCTTATCTAAGTACTAACCAGATCTGGATTTATTTAGCTTTTACTGTCTCAGTCCATTTCAGCTGCCAGTTACATCTCTGACTGCTTTGAGCTCCTGGAGGTACACCCACAGATTTCAGCCGTGGGGTGGGGTGTGTGGAAAGTTCTGCCTTGAGTACCATAATATCATCCGTTGATGATGGCCCTCACCCATCGCAACATCCTTCCTCAGAGACGGATGTTCTGATTTTAAAAACAGCAGATGCCCAAGAGAAATGAACTCAGCTGATTTCCCTCTGACTATTTGGACCAGAAGACTTTCTTTAAGCAAGAGAATGCTTAACTGTTCCATTTGTAAGGGTTGTATGATCTTTGCACCACAAGCCATGCATCTACACCCTCCCTCCCCACCTTACATACACCCAGCTGAGTCTGTCCCTTCTTCTTCACCCCAGCTACTTCCGACCACCCCTCTATTCTAGTCCCCAGCCTTAATCAGCATCACGTGTCCATCCATCTGGATGGCAGCATGGGCCAAACTGAGCAGCAGATCACGTCAGCAATAAATGTGAAAGATGTTACGTTGGCCATCAGTTTCCGAGTACCCACCATTAGCTGTTACTGTAAAAGCCAAACATTAAAAAAAAGGAAAACCAAGTCTCTCAACGGCTGAATTTGCCCTCCAGCAAACTGCCAGGAGCTGAAGGACATAATGTGTTCAGTGACAGCTTGCAAAAGAGCGAGCATTTGAAGAAACTGTCTAAAATTAGAAGCCATTACTTTGGAGACTTAAGGGAGCCAACCAACGTTGCCAACTGATCAGACAGCAGATGCTGATCTGCCTTGCTTCTGTGCCTTTAAGAGTAACTCAGTCTGCAAACCTCAGTGTTTGGGAAGGCTGTGCTGCAAAAGAACCTGCAAACCAAGTTAGTGTTGCAGGCACAAAGCTTGCAAATCATCTTCTATCTTGGCAAGCACGATATTGTGCTTACACATTGCATTAAGCTGTGGTTTGCCTAACCATGCTTTCCTAAACCATGCTTAAGCAGCCACTGCTGGCTAAACCTCTTCAGAATCCAGTGCAGCCACATTGAGCTGGGTTCATACAACATGTTAAATTATAAATCCTTGTTTACAAAGCATCATAGTGGGGGGGGGAGGGGGAGAAAAAGCTGTGTTATGGGCACCATCATTAAGGCCAAGCTATGCTTCGATGAAATGGCTGGAGAACATCTTCTACCCCTGGATTTTCATCCTCCAACTTCCAACTTTAAAATGTGGATTTAAGGCTGCCATTGGCATCCCACCCTTTTCAGTTATGTCCAAAGCTGCAGACACCTTGAAAATACATCAGTTTCAACCTCTCCTGCAGGGTCATAGGCAGGGAGGACACAGGGTAAGGCAGCTGAGGAGCAGAGCACAGTTTCTAGGCAAGAATGCTATGGATCCCATCCTTAAGTCAAGAGCCAAAAATACAACCTAAGGTCTAAAATGAGTGGGTTGGAGGTATGGTCAAAGTGCAGTTGATGGTTGAAAAGTCTAGTTAGACCAGTGTTTCTTAATTTTCTTTTTCTCTCAGGACCTCTTCCCACTTTTAAAAATTAGGGAGGACCCCAAAAGAGTTTTTGTTTCTATGGGTTATATTGATCAATGTTTACCGTATTAAAAATGAAAATGGAGACCTTCGCTGCCACTACCGCTTCTCACAATTGTTGGGTGGGATTTTAATATTGTATTCTTTTTCAACCTAGGCTGGCAAATAATTTTGATTACGTGGATCCCTGAGAGGGTCTTGGGGGACCCCCAGGGGGCTTCAGACCACACTTTGAGAAACACTGAGGTAGACTAATCAAGGTTAAAAATCCTGGGTACAAAGTACAAGGATGTTTCTAAACTTCGGGGCCATTAAAACTCCTTTCGGACTTAAACAGTGTTATTATTTATGATTTATTATTATTTCTACATGATCCTGATGTCCAGGGTGGCTATTTCTCCCAGAGACCTGACCATAGCTGGGCAGTTGTATGCTTTTCAGCCCATCATTCCTAGACATTGTGAGATTAAAGGCTATGCAGTCAGAGCAGGATTAGCAACTGGAGCTTCTACAGCTTTTAAACAAAGAAAATTTGTTTAAATTTTAATTAAAATTTATTTGATCTCCTCTAGTTTGTAATCCCCAGTTTGTCTCCTCAGACACAACTTGGACCAGACTCAAGGCTAGTTGAATCTTTGGAGACAGGTTGTGTCAATGCATAGGTCCACTGAGTACCCTATGGGCCAAAAGATATAAGAATATAAATCGTTACATTAAAAATTAAATTAAATTAAATTATTAAATTAATTAAATTAAAGCAAAGCCCTGGGGAAATATACTACAAACTCACTCTGGTGTTCTACAAGTTTCATGGTTGTTGATGCCAAATTTCAGGCCTGAGTTCATGTGTAGTAGTAGATTAGTAGAGACAAAATAATATGAATTTTCTGTTCAGGCCTTTTTAAGATTCCAAACGATTTGTTCCTACTCCCAACTTCCTTTGGATCGCATCCTATGCAAAGGCAATTTCTCTTGCTTTCTTTGTCCATAGAAGTCAATGGTCCAATCAAAGGGACTGTGTGGGAAACCTCGGAATATTGACTCTGTTGTATTTGAATTGAGTCATTTACCGGCCCTAAATGAAAAAGAATCAATCCATTTGATTCTTTGAAAGACTGAACCATGTATGGGTCAGGTCCTTTTAACTTATATATATTTCTATCCCCCAATGAAATGGGTCCCCCAGTGGATGTTTGAGTTAGATCTTGGGAATGAGATTAAACTATGGTTGTAAAACCATTTCCCATGATTTATTATGGAGAGGTCACCACCATTCAACTCATTTCTATAGCCCCCCTAGGCTCAGCCCAGTTTTGTGGCAGCACCTAGCCAACATTGGCCAATCTATCAAAAAGCTCAGCTGGGTTACCACTGATTAGTTCATGGATGGGAGCCAACCAGGAAGCCCCAGAGCTGTAGGCTAGACGGGGAAGTTGAAAAAAATCCTGGCCAAAGGTGATGACTAACCACTTCCGTGGTGTTGCCAAGAAGATGGCATAGATGAGTCCTCCTCATCACCAGGAGTCAAGCTCAGTTCCCTGAAGATTTTTTGTTTTCTCTCTCTCTCCTGATGTACTGGTATCCTGTTTCTACAACCAACCCAGTACGCACTGCCTTCCTCCACCTGTTTGTTAGGGTTGTGAGCTAAAACATCTGAAGGACACTGGAATTAAAGAACAGAAGGTGGTTTAGAAATGCATACAGATGGGATCCCACAATCAACCCGTTCCCACCTGCCATGCTGCACACATGCCTTTATATTCAGGTTCCAGTCAATGTCTGTTGACCCAATGTGCTGCTCTGGAACCCTTCAAAACAGGGTAGAATTAGAACTGTTTATTGAGGATGGTTTTCTTCCAGGAGGTTCGTTGTGTGTTTTGCTGTTCTTTTTCTAAATAAATTCTTACTGCTGATTGAGGAGGGTGGATGGATGGGGTGATGTTCTGGACATGAATTTCTAAATGTATAGCATCGTAAATATTTGTAAAGGAGGAAAAGAATCTTGAAGTAAAGCATTTGCTTTTTAAATTATGTTATAGAATTGTACAGTCCGGTCCCAGAGACTAAAATATTATATATATATATATATATATATGTATCTATGTATTTTTTAAATTATTGCATAGAGCCACTTGAAAAAAAAATGTAGGTATGCAATGCAAACTTAGCAAATAACTCCAACTCCTCCTCCTCGATCTGCTCCTTAATCTTCCCCCGATTCACATTAAGCTACGGAGAATAATGTTACATAAAATGTATAGCTCTAGAAACTGAATGTGCTGTTATATAATGTATAAAAATTATATGTGTATATATTTATATATATATATATATATATATATATTTTCACCTACCCCTGAGTGATTTAGTGGATCGTTCTTTCCAAGGTCATTGACAAGCTAGCTAGGAATAACCTTGCCTGTTTTGTTACAAGCCATGGACAAAAGCTGAAGCTGACCCATATTTCTCCCATTCATGCTCTTGTATATATAATAGCCCAATATTCTAAAACCAAAGAAATGGGTCTTTCAGATAAGGGCTAGGAAAAAATCAGCAACCCTAAGATTAGGCAGGAAGTCAGAGAACCACGATCCATGTGAAGGGCATGCTCCCCATCTTGGCAAACTTTTTCAGATCCAAGTTGACAGTGCTAAAAAGTAGTTTTGTTTGATGTGTTTCAACATGGTTGGCAGGGCTGTGATACACCAGACAACCCTCTTTTTGAAGGTAGCTCCTCTCTGAAGAGATAGCTGAGGACAGCCCTCTGTTTGAAGGACATGAACATGAACAACCCACAATGATGTTGATTTAGAAATCATGATTGTACTTGAAATAAACATCCAATACAACTCACACCACTGGGGAAGACTGTGATTGGCTCAGCTTGTTGCCCCAGAAATGCTAGGTAGGATGGCCAAATACTAGCTTTGAGGCCCATATTCCTCTCCCTTTATCTGACTCTTTGTCTTGAAACCTAACTTGAACAGGACAGTATTGCAAAGAGAAGATTGTTCCCTATCAAGTCCACCATAAACAAGTCTGATGCCACCTAGAGACCAAACAATGTAATGGCATTATCCACCCCAGTGTTTACAGCCCTTAGCATTCTCAGCCAATTGCTGGCACCTTCCTTCAGTGAATTAACACTTAGCCATGAGGACATTTCTGCCAAGATGTTAGCTGACTATGCTTATTTCTTGAGCCATGGGGGGTGGGGGGCGCACGGGGCAGGGGTTTGATATTAAAAAGTGGGTTGGCATCAGGTCACAAGCGTGTACCAAGATTTCCTGTTTTTCTCCAGGAATTTTGGAACAATTAAAAAAACACATTATATTTAGGGTTTATGCTACAGTTTGGAGGTGTTTCCCACCTTTTAAAGCTGGAACTTCTCCAGCCGATTCTAGCTGTGGTGACCAGACCAGAAGGGCTGCAAAAAAGAGATCTGCAGGCTCCATGAAGCTTCTGGCTGCCTCTTCAAGGTTGAAAACCTCTTCCAGACATGCTGCCACCCTAATCTTGGTTTTGAGCTGTTTTTTCAACAAATCAAACAAAGCACCCCATCAAAAATAAAAGATATTCATAAATGTGTAGATCGATCACTCGAGCCTTCAGAGGATGCCACCTGAAGCTGTGCGAAGTGGATCATTTTGGATTGAAAAAACAAAACAGTTGCAAATGCCGATTTAGCCCCAAGAGCTCAGCCAAGTAAATATCCCTGAGGACATCAAAACTCAGATAGATTGCCAGCAAGTGCGCATGGCTGCTGTCTGAAACTGGAGTGGTTAACATGATACTTCTTGGTCCTGCTCCAGGCTGAACGGAAAGCTCAGCTGCTGCATTAATGGCGGGGGGGGGGGAACACAACCCCCTCCCCTTTTGTGGCATCTTTGATCTTCTACTTGCCTGCTGTGTATCTTAACCTTTGGAGAATCTCTGCCTGCTCGACCTTCAAACCTTTTGTAAGCAAGGAATCCAGCACTGGGTTTTCTATCTTTAATAAGGCAGAACAAAGCCATTGCTTTCGACGTGCCTGCTTAAAAAAAAAAAAAGAAAGAAAAGACGGGCACTTTTGTTTGCCTGCTGTTTCTGCCATCCCCACACCACCTCTGTGCCTATTTCACTTGAGCCCAAAGGCCAGACAGAATTCTTTTCTCCTTTATTCTCTGAAGATTTGAAAAAGAGATGCAGAGGTTCGGGGAAGTAATTGGTTGTGTAAAAAGAAAAGGCCACCACATTCTTCCAGACCCAGCTGAACAAATGCATTCAGCTACCGATGCAGATCACTGCTTTTATATCAAGGGCATATCCTCTGGATGAGTGAGTCAACTGTTTTCTCTTTGGGGGGCAATATCCTATGTGACCATCTTGCCATATAAAGCAGAGGACACCACCTGGGCCCCCCCAGGAGCCTCTCCAGATGTTGGGAATCCCCCAGAGACCTCCAGAAGTTATTAATTTATCATGTGTAATGTGACAGACAGGAACATTCTTAAATGCACGACCGAGAGTATTCATAATAACCAACCCTAGATTTCAGTTCATCTGGGTGGGATCAGCCTGAGCCCTTGATGTGGGTCTTCCCACAGTTTTGGAGAGGGTGGTCCCAGCCAGCCAGCCAAAGGTGAAGTATGGGCTGGCAAGGTTGCTCAGTCGTGGTTGAAGAGATGGGAGGCTGGTAGATCCAGATGGCAATGGCCTTTCAGAATTCTCCATCTCCTTTGTGGTAGGGCAATGGGACGGATGCTGTCTCTCAACTTTTGGTGGAATTCTCCAACGGCTTCTCAGTCGAAGGACTTGCCATAGGGGTAGCACGAACATCACTACTGGAAAACCAAAACCAAAAACCCTTAGGAGAAATTCCACCAGCGAGGCAGCCAATGGCTAGGGAGTTTTCACACAAGACCTTCACATACACCTCTTGATCACTATTCACTACAGGTAGTCCTCTCTTAACAACCATTCGTTTAGTGATGGTTCGAACTTACGCGGTGTTGAAAAACCAACTTACGACTGGTCCTCACACTTACAACTGTTACATTTTCCCTGTGGTCACGTCATCACCATTTTCGACCTTCACGGACAGCTTTTGGCAAGCAAAATCAATGGGGAACTGCGTGATTCACTTAATGACCACATGGTTTGCTTAATGACTGTGCTGATTCACTTAACATCTGCCACAAAAAAGGTCATAAAATTGGGTCAGATTCCTTTAATGGCTGCTTCTGTTAACAACTGAAATTCTGGTCCAAATTGTGGTCATTAAGCAAGGACTACCTGTACGTAGAAGAGGAAGAGGAACTGAGGAGCCTTATGATGAAGGTGAAAGAAGGAAGTGCAAAAGTGGGCTTGCAGCTAAACCTCAAAAAAACCAAGATTATGGCAACCAGCTTGATTGATAACTGGCAAATAGAGGGAGAAAATGTAGAAGCAGTGAAAGACTTTGTATTTCTAGGTGCGAAGATTACTGCAGATGCTGACTGCAGTCAGGAAATCAGAAGACGCTTAATCCTTGGGAGAAGAGCAATGACAAATCTCAATAAAATATTTAAGAGCAGAGACATCACACTGACAACAAAGGTCCGCATAGTTAAAGCAATGGTGCTCCCCGTAGTAACATATGGCTGTGAGAGCTGGACCATAAGGAAGGCTGAGCGAAGGAAGATCGATGCTTTTGAACTGTGGTGTTGGAGGAAAATTCTGAGAGTGCCTTGGACTGCAGGAAGATCAAACCAGTCCATCCTCCAGGAAACAAAGCTAGACTGCTCACTGGAGGGAATGATATTAAAGGCAAAACTGAAGTACTTTGGCCACATAATGAGAAGACAGGACACCCTGGAGAAGATGCTGATGCTAGGGAGAGTGGAAGGCAAAAGGAAGAGGGGCCGACCGAGGGCAAGGTGGATGGATGACATTCTAGAGGGGACGGACTCATCCCTGGGGGAGCTGGGGGTGTTGACGACCGACAGGAAGCTCTGGCGTGGGCTGGTCCATGAAGTCACAAAGAGTCGGAAGCGACTGAACGAATAAACAACAAAAACACCTGTACGTAAGCAAAAACAGCCCATTCCATTGATGAATTCCACTCATCTGCTGGAGGGAAAAATTGTGAAAGCTGATTATCTGTCAAAGTGAATGAAAATCAGTATGGGGTGTGAAGGGAGGCAGAATTTTCCTCTCTGGCACCAAAAGCAAGAAATGTAGAGGATTTCCAAACGCCAGTGTGTGAACAAGCACCAGGAGATTGCAAAGGGGAAAGCAATGGGTTCTGGGCAATGCCGTCCATTTAGGGATGGAGAAAGGAAGGTCAACGAGTGTAATGATTGCCTAAACCCAAATACTCAGTCTCACAAGCTCGGGCTTAAAGATAACTGATTTATTAAAGGAATAGTATGCAAATACAGAGAAAGCTGAGAATGAGCAAAAGCGCGCCAAATACAAACTTAAAAGCCTTGCTTGTGGGCAGGTCCCGCCCCGTCGCCCGTCAGGACGTTCCCCCTCCCAGGTGCTGAATGCCGTTAGACGCGCCTGGGAAAGTAACCTTGAACAGGAGCGCAAACCCAAACATGCATTCCAAGCCCTCAAAACAAGGGAGGGCAACAGAATGGAAAAACTCCGGGTGAAGGGATACGGAACAGAGAATGACATGTGAAACGTTACAATGTTAACCAAACATTAGAATGAGAACATGACATATTGCCCCCCCAAAAGAAATCAGGGAGCCGGTTTGTCAGGATAAGCAGAGTGAAATTGGGCTACAAGACGAGGAGAATGCACGTCAGGAGCAGCAACCCATTCAGGATGAGGGAAATGTTTCCAGCGGACGAGGTATTGTAGAGTAGAGCGCTGGCGCCTGGAATCGAGAATAGACGCCACCTCGAAGTGCTGCTGGTTGTCTATCATGAGGGGAGGTGGAGGAGTGGGTTGCGGATGCCAACGGTCCGATGACAGGCAGGGTTTGAGTAAGCTACAATGGAAAACAGGATGTAAACGTTTAAGGTTGTGAGGTAAATCAAGTTTAAACGTAACAGGGTTGAGCTGAGCAACAATAGGAAAAGGACCGACAAATTTAGGACCAAGTTTTTTGGAGGGTTGTGGGGACTTGATAAATTTAGTTGATAAGTAGACTTTATCCCCGACTGCAAAGGATGGTTCTGGGGAACGCTTTGCATCAGCATGGCGTTTATAGGTAGCTTGGGCATGGTGGAGAGCGAGTAGAATATTAGACCATGAGTCTTTCAGAGAGTCTGCCCAGCCAGCTAGGGTGGCTGGGAGTGGTTGAGGATGAGGGAGTTCAGGAATAGGAACAAATTCACGTCCAAAAACTGTTTTAAAGGGAACTTGACCAGTGGTTTGATGAATGGAATTGTTGTAAGCGACCTCAGCAAATGGGAGTAGATCGACCCAGTTGTCCTGCTGGTAGTTAACAAAAGCTCTGAGGTATTGTTCTAATGTAGAATTAACCGCCTCTGTAGATCCGTCCGTTTCCGGATGCCAAGCAGTAGAAAGTGATTGTTTCGTACCCAAGAGTTTCAAAAATGCCCGCCAAAATTGTGACGTAAATTGTGTGCCTCTGTCACTCACCAAACGGGCGGGGATACCGTGGAGGCGGTACACGTGGATGAGGAAGAGGCGTGCCAGCTGTTGTGCGGTGGGGATAGAAGCGCATGGAATAAAGTGGGCTTGTTTGGAGAAAAAGTCTTTGACGACCCAAATGACAGTTTTTCGTTGACTAGGGGGTAGATCAACGATAAAATCCATGGAGATATCTTGCCAAGGGACAGACGGAGTGGCCACGGGTTGAAGGAGACCCTGGGGCTTGCCCGGTTTGCGCTTTATCGCCGCACATACAGGGCACGCAGTGACATATTCCTTTAAGTCTTTGAGTAAAGTGGGCCACCAGAATTGGCGGCGCACGAGATGCAACGTTTTCACGTAGCCGAAATGCCCCGCTAGTTTGTCATCGTGGCAGCGCTGGAGTATGGTCTTTCGCATTGCTTCGGGTACATAGAGACGATCGTTGCGCCAGGCAAGATCATCGGTGAAAGTTAACATGTGTTTGTTGGCTTGTAACCAAGTATCTGTTTTAAGGTGGGAGAGCAACTGTTGTTGCAAATCGGAGGGAATTGACAAGGGAGGCGAGCCGCTGGAAGGCTGAGCGGCGGGAGGCGGAGTCGATTGTGCTCGGGTCTGGCTGCGAGTCACCGCTGCCAGACTTAATTGTTTGTCGGTCCAGACGGTGCCTTGGACCGTTGGCCCTGGGCCAGCATCTTGGGGTCTGCGCGAGAGTGCATCAGCCAAAAAGTTTTTCTTGCCTGGTATAAATTTTAGAGTAAAGTCAAAGCGGCTGAAGAACTCAGCCCAGCGCAGCTGTTTGGGACTGAGTTTTCGGCTGGTGCTTAGAGCTTCCAGGTTTTTATGGTCAGTCCAGACCTCAAAAGGGTTGGAAGTACCTTCCAATAGGTGTCGCCATGTCTCTAAAGCCGTTTTTACAGCAAAAGCCTCCTTTTCCCAAACGTGCCATCGTCTCTCTGTTTCAGTGAATTTGCGAGAGAGGTAGGCACAGGGTTTTAAAGCGCCAGATTGGTCAGATTGTAACAAAATTGCGCCTATGGAAAAATCAGAAGCATCGACTTGTACCACGAAGGGTTTAGAAGGGTTTGGATGCTGTAAAATTGGTTCTGTGGTAAAAAGTTGTTTGAGCGTTTCGAACGCTTGCTGACAGGTTGGAGTCCATTTAAGGAGCGCGCCTGGGTTCTTCGAACGTCGCGTATCCCCCTGTCCTTTGGTTTTTAACAGTTCCGTAAGGGGGAGGGCGATTTCTGCAAAATTTTGGGCGAATGCCCGATAGAAATTAGAGAATCCAAGGAAACTTTGTAATTGTCTCCTGGTACGGGGAGGCTCCCATGCCACAATAGCTTCTACTTTTGCAGGGTCCATTTCAATGCCCTGAGCTGAAATTCGGTAACCTAGGTAATCAATTTGCGACTGATGAAACGCACATTTTGACAGTTTTGCGTACAATTCTGCTTTTTGCAATTTAGCCAATACTTGACGCACCAAGTGGATATGTTCTGACATGGTTTCAGTATAAATCAATACATCATCCAAATATACCAGTACCCCCTTAAATAGGTGGTCATGCAAGACCTCATTGATTAACTGCATAAAAACCCCGGGTGCCCCAGATAAACCAAAAGGTAAGACTTTATATTGGAAAGCCCCAAGAGGACAGTTAAATGCTGTTTTCCACTCATCCCCTTTCCTTATGCGAATGCGAAAATAAGCTTCTCTCAAATCCAGTTTTGAGAAGATTTTGCCTCTGGCCAGATGTGATAACATATCTTTGATCAGGGGCAAAGGATATTTATTTAATATTGAGACCGCATTGAGCCCGCGGAAATCGGTACAAAGTCTTAATGACCCATCCTTTTTTGGCCGAAATAGGACAGGAGCTCCTACCGGGGAATTTGCCGGCTCAATGAAACCCCTAGCGAGGTTTTTGTCAATGAACTCCCTTAGCGTGGTAAGCTCTTTGGGAGACATGGGGTATATTTTTGGGTGAGGCAATTTTACATTTGGTAAAAACTCAATGGCACAGTCCGTTTTTCGGTGGGGTGGCAAGCGATCCGCTTCTTTTTCCCCAAATACTTCAGCAAAATCCTGATACTGATTGGGTAGTCCTTCAAGAGGGTGAAGCGTTTGCACAGTAGTATACGCTACCCCTCCACCCTCCATGTCCTCCAGTAGGTCCTTTTCGGGTACTTTGTAAAATCCATCTGCAAACGTTACAGTTCTATGGAGCCAGTTGATAAAAGGGTTTTGTTGCACAAACCAAGGCATCCCCAAGATTACCAGAGGACCCCCCACTGGAGCTACCACAAATGGCAGCTTTTCCTGATGGGAACCCATCTGCAAGGCGACCAGTCCCGTGGAAAGATTGACTGCTTTCCCTCCCGCCATAGTTCCATCCAATTGGGTGAAAATCATGGGTCTTGGCAAAGGGAACGTGGGCAGTTCCAGAGCCGCTACGACATCAGGGTGCATTAGGGAACGGGAGCAACCCGAGTCTAGCATGGCCCACACTTCCACAGTTTTGGTTTTTGAGCTCAGTTTAACTTTAACAGTCAGTGTGGGGAAGTTTCCACTCACCGAATCATGGTTACGCCCGGTTTCTTCCACCTGCCCTAGGGCGCCCTTCAGGGCAGGTGGTAGGCTTTTCCCGCCGGCTGCTCGAATTGCAACTCTTCCTCCTCTTCTCCGAAGGGTAGGTCGGGGGGGTCCAGTTCTGCGAGGGCCGCCTTCAGTTTTCGCGGTGGAGCAGTAGCAGGCGTCTTTACCGTGGGCTTCGTCTGTCGTTCCTCAGGACGGCGTCTCGGGCACGACGTGGCTCGATGCCCTTCTTTCCCACATCTGAGGCACTGACCCTTGGAGAACCGTTGCTCCCTCTCCTCTTCCCAGGTTTTCGGTTTGGGGCGGCTGGCAAGTCCAGATGTGCGCGCTCCTCTAGCGAGACGTGTTTGTCTAAGCTCTTTGGTATGGGCGTAGGTTCGTAGGGCATTTTCTGCGCTTCCCGCCAGCTGAATCCACCCATATAGCGTTTTGGGATCGTCTCTGCCTAGCGCCCATCGAAGGATTTCGGGTTCTAGCCCCTGCTTGAACAATTCGATGATTGTTGGCTCAGACCAGTCTTCCACTTTTCCTGCTAAAGCTTTAAACTCCAACGCATATTTAGCAACTGAGAGGGACCCTTGGTAGAGTTTGCGCAGGTCATTTTTGGCCGTTTCTTGAGCTAGGGGGTCTTCGAAATGCTCCTTGAGTGCCCACAAAAATTCATCGAAGTCCTCTAACTCAGTTGCCTCAGCTTGGCATAGTTGCACATACCAATCCGCTGCCCTTCCTCTCAGCTTGTTGGCAATGAAATTGACCTTGCCATGTTCAGACTGAAAGTTCCGACCCCAATCTTCTATATAATGCTTGGCATTCGTAATAAAGAAGGAGAGCGTTGCGGGATCCCCATCAAACTTCACTCCAAATGGTGGGAAGGTTCTTACCGGCTCAGCTGGCTGTGGCGGTGCCGCGAATGACAGCGTACGCCGAGCCCCCAGAGGTGGTCGATCCCTAGGAGGTCTTGCCTCTCGCTCTCCCCTTTGATGGGCTGATCGAGTCTTACTTCTCCCCCGGGTCGACAGGGTGCTGTGCCTGGGGTACTGTGACGGCTCTTCCTCCCAATCCTCCGGGGTGGGCTCTGCCTCTCTGGGCTGATCCTCTCTGGGTAGATCCTTGAGGATCGTCACTATTAAATCCATTTTATCTTCCAATGCCCTCATACGGGCCGGAGTGACCGGCTCCTCCTGGGGTTGGTTAGTTATCACCACCTTCGGTGACAAGGGGACTTCGTGCTCCCAGGCCAATTGGGGAGACCCCCTCCCCGTGGTTCTTTCCATAACAGATCTCTGTTCACTCCTGAGACTCTCCTGTATGGATGTCAGCAGCTCGTCCAATTGGGTATCTCGCAACTCCCGACGTGCTGCTCTTTGCGCTCTCGAGGTTAGCGCTGGCCGGCTTTTGGCCACCTCCCGCTCCTCTTCGCCTCCCTCACTTACGCGAAGTTGAGGTTCTGTCATCGCTGGCGTTCCCTCTTATCCAAGGATTGGATGGGGCCAGCGGAAAATGGAAAAAATGATTCTCAGCTTTATGTAATGATTGCCTAAACCCAAATACTCAGTCTCACAAGCTCGGGCTTAAAGATAACTGATTTATTAAAGGAATAGTATGCAAATACAGAGAAAGCTGAGAATGAGCAAAAGCGCGCCAAATACAAACTTAAAAGCCTTGCTTGTGGGCAGGTCCCGCCCCGTCGCCCGTCAGGACGTTCCCCCTCCCAGGTGCTGAATGCCGTTAGACGCGCCTGGGAAAGTAACCTTGAACAGGAGCGCAAACCCAAACATGCATTCCAAGCCCTCAAAACAAGGGAGGGCAACAGAATGGAAAAACTCCGGGTGAAGGGATACGGAACAGAGAATGACATGTGAAACGTTACAATGTTAACCAAACATTAGAATGAGAACATGACAACGAGTCCGTGAAATGCTAGGAAGGAACAGGAAGGAGGCACAGAAATGGATCTAGGGCGATGACAAAGATATTGCCCTCATGCCACCAGAGAGGAAAATGACATCAGTGGAGAGCAAAAGGTGTAGAAAGATTGGAGGTTGGGAAATAGTTATTGGACCATGACAGAAATAAGCTGGTCCAGAAAAGGACAGAGGTCAATGCGCTCGGGGGCCAAAACATCCCATCCTGCATTCACCAGGAACCCAGTTCATCTGCAGGACTCATCTGAAGCCCACCCTTTTTTAGTGGTGCTCCTGAAGAGGGAAGCTGCGGCTGGATAGAGCTTTGTCGGGGGGGGCGGGCGGGGCGGGGGGTGCCTTATGATCCTCCTTTGTACTAGAAAGGGCTGGGAAGAAACAATGGAAAGAGATCGGTGCGAAGGGCTGAGGCCAGATTTTGGGCTGGGTTGCTGGGTGGTTTTGGGGAATACGCATCGCCCTCTAAAAATTATAATGGTTTTCAAGCATCTTTACTAGTTCTTACTGGAACTGGAACTGTGGGTATGTTTATATGTGTGTAAGAGAGATAGAATGTGTCTGGGTGTGTGTGTGTCTCCACGTGTGTAACCCTTCTTGTTGTTTTCCTATTTTCTCTTTCTCCCTCCCTCTTTCTTCCTTTCATTTGTTCCTTCCTTCCTTCTTGAATCTCTCTTTCCTTCTTTCCTGAATCTCTCTCCTTCCTTCCTTCCTTCCTTCCTTCCTCTCAGTCTCCTTCCTCTCTCCTTCCTTCCTTCCTTCCTTCCTTCCTCAGTCTCCTTCCTCCTTCCTTCCTTCCTTCCTTTCAGTCTCCTTCCTCTCTCCTTCCTTCCTTCCTTCCTTCCTTCCTTCCTCCTTCCTTCCTCTCAGTCTCCTTCCTCTCTCCTTCCTTCCTTCCTTCCTCTGTCTCCTTCCTTCCTTCCTTCCTCCCTCCCTTCCTTCCTTCCTCCTTCCTTAGTCTCCTTCCTCTCTCCTTCCTCCCTCCTTCCTCCCTCTCTTTTCTCCTTCCCTCCCTCCCTCCCTCCCTCCCCAGGCCCTGAATTTTGCTCCTGCAACTGTGAGTTCTGGGGAGGTCAAACTGCCTTCCTTTTGGAACTCCCTCCAGGATACAACACCATTGGGAGGCCAATGTGATGCTTTGCACGAAGTAACCATAGTAACCCACCATCAGCGCTCTCATTCCCTCTAATATCAATTTTGTTTTTCTGTTAGCATTAAGGGAGAACATCTTCTTGCTCTCTTTGCCTTGGCCAAGACGAATGGAAACCTTTGGATGGCTAACAAAAACTCAGGGGGTAATTCCTTTACTCATCTGCCAGGATGTTCACCACAGGCAAGCCAAGCTACTGGAAGGGCTTAATTCCTCCATTCCTCCTTAATGAAGAGATGGGGATGAAAATGAGGTTTCCCTTAGGATGGGTATTAAAGTAATCCTGTCAAGTTAACATTTTAATCATTTTAAAGGATGATTTCCCTTTAACGAAAAAACCATTGCTTTGGAAAACCTGCAGAATTTTTCAAAGCTATGCCTAAACTAGTCTTAGCCATTCTACAACAATCTTGTCAGGTAGGCCTGAGAAGGGAGAGATGACCGATACATTAGTAGCCAAGGAAAGATGTGAACCAGGGCTTCTCCATCGTATCTGTCGCAACAGCATATCCAGAGCTGATCCACCAAACTTCTCAACCACTGTGGGGGCTCCAAACAAAGCTTTGTAAGAGATGAGTCCGTGGTGAGATTCATCTTTAGAAAGATGGAAGCAGAACCTTGAGAGAACCTTGAAGAGCAAGTTAGAAGTTGGGCAATGACAGGCACGGATAAAAACGGTGCTACAGAACCTCAGGAAGAAGCTCCATCTTCACCTGAAGGTCCTGAGGATCTGCTAGAAGTTTCTCCTAGCCACAGGCCCAGTCATTTTGGTGGCCACTGGGGTCTTCTGGCCCCTGGGGAAAATGGCAGTAATTGAGGTACCCCTTTGCTTGCCATATTGGTACCTTTTTCTTCCTCTTCCTCTGAAAGATGCCTTTCTTCCAAAGCTCAGCAAACAGCCCTCGTCTGATCAATGCTTAATTCCTACCCATTATAAATGCATGTATCTTTCTCTTAAAACAACCAGCTCAGCAGTTTGGCTTATCGCTGGTAAGCGAGAAGGTTTCCGTGTTGTACACTTTGTACGTGCCTTGCTCTCCTTGCTGCTGTGATGCTGAGGAAGAAACATCTCCAAGCCTTCGGGTCGTGTAGCAAACCATTTAAATAATTCTGTTTTCTGCCAGGGAAGACCAGAATGTCAACCGAGGAGTTACTTTCATTGGCAAACACATGTCTGGACATGAGTTCCCTGTCTCTGTGGCCAAAATCTTGATTAATGGGCACATTTGGATTTGCAAATCTCTGCTGATCCCTTCTGGTATAGAGCAATGTTTCCTTGACCACGTTTTGCAGTCATGAACTAGCTGATTGATAAGACGGCTTTGTGTTGAGCTGATGCAAATGTCTGCTGTAACTGGGCTGTTCTGAATGCCTCTGTTGTGGTGGTGGTTGTGGTGGTTGCTGTTGTTGTTGTGTTCTTTAAACTAGGAAGTGGCTGAACCCAAAATTTAGAGGACCCCATAAACATCAGCAGGAAAAAAAAATACTCTGCTGCCTTTTTCCTATCAGTTCTTATTCAGTTGCATGAAAAAAAAAAGAATTTACTTTTGGCATTTCTTTGAAAAGGAGAAAAGAAGGCTGTGGTAGTTTCATACGGTCTTGCATTATTTAGTGACAAGATACCCTCTGCCCTGGGCACTCCCTGCATGGCTTGCATCAGTCACTCTCCAGCTTAGAATTTTTTTTTTGCAGGGTTGTTGTTATGGGGGAAAATGGCAGGGGGGGGAAGCATTATGAGCACAACTTTGAGCTTCTGGAGGAAAGGCAGCTTGTAAATTAACAAAGAAATAAAATGCTCCAGTCTCCCTCATTTAAATCCCAAATTTAGGAAGAACTGTAGACAAGGAAGGGTGCAGAGAACAATGGAAAGATGGGCATTGGAAAAAAAAGTGGGCCCATGCCACCACTTCCAGCAGGAAAGTCAGCTCCACTCAGAGAAATTTAAAATAAATTTTGAGCATCCAAAACATCCAGTTGTTGTTGTTTTCTTAAAGGGCCTTTTATGGCAGAGAAAGAAAATATCAAAACAGGTTTCAGCCTAACCCAGACAGACAGGAAGTTATTGAATTCCCAAAATTTATCCGAATGTTCTTCTTGGAGGTTTATAGGCCTGCTCAATGAAGAGGAAAGGACACAGGACAGATTTCAGCAGCTGATAACAGAGAGCAGCTTCTTCTGAGAAACCTGGTTCTCTGTCCATGGTCCTGGCATTGCGAAAAACATGATGATGGAAATATCACTCATAATATATCAGTAAGTCTGCTTTCCCCCACCCCCCTGTGTCTCCTCTCTTTGCAAGGTTAACCTACAGGGTTAAACATTAACTTTATAGCATCCCAGGCTGTCCGCGTGTACAAGTATTTGTGTGTTTTAAATCTGAAAATCCATATGAAAATCCAGTTTAGAGTCAATTTAATCATGCAAACCATCTGCTTTCCTCTGAAAGGTAAAGCTACTTTTATTTCCAAGAGCTGGAAAGATTTTCTTTTAATTTAAACAGGACAAAAAATAATTCCCTTTTTTATCTAGAATGAGAATGTTAAATTTAAGACAGATCTCAATGTTTAAATTATGTTGTGGAGTGTTTTTCTCTGCAACACACAAGATTTTAAATCTTATGGGGAAAGGATTAACTTTCACTCCGATCAATCAACTGAAGTTGTCTGATAATAGATGGTTCACACAACACAATAATCTGTGACATTTATTATGGCTGAGTTCATGCCCTACTCTGTCAATTGCAAATAGTTGTAATGGCTGTTGTAGTTATATTTAAACTGTCACATAATAGGAATCGTTTGTTATGATTAATATTCTACAGTGCTTCCCACCCACAGGACTCCAATGTGACTAAAAACAAGTAAAATATATATATTGGGGTACTAAATAAAAACAAGAGAGCTGGTTTGGTTTAGTGGTTAAAAGCACTAGGCTAGAAATCAGAAGACCCTGAGTTCTAATCCTGCCTTAGGCACAAAGCCAGCTGGGTGACTTTGGGCCAGTCCCTCTCTCTCAGCTCTAGGAAGAAGATGACAAGGGCCAACTACTTCCAAAAATGTTGCTAAGAAAACTGCAATCTTTATTTTATTTTAATTTAATATAAATATTGTGTGTGCGCAGATAGATAGATGATAGATTTGTAGATATTTGTGTGTGTGCGTGCCTTCGAGTTATTGTTAACTTATAGCAACTACCTGGACAAGTCTGTACAGTTTTCTTGGCAAGGTTTTGGAAGTGGTTGGCTCTTTCCTTCTCCTTCCTAGGGCTGAGCAAGGGGACTGGCCCAAGGTCATCCAGATGGCTTCATGCCTAAGGCAGGATTAGAACTCATGGTCTCCCTGGTCCTGGTCCAGCACTGTCAACACTAGATCAGACTGATATTGTCTTTGAATCATGCTTGACTCCTGATGACCTACATGGACCAGTCCCTGCAGTTTTCTTGGCAAGATTTCAGAAGTGGTTGGCCCTTGCCTTCTCCTTCTTCCTAGGGCTGAGAGGGAGTGACTGGCCCAAGGTCACCCAGCTGGCTTGCTGCCTAAGGCGGGACTAGAACTCAGGGTCTTCCGGTTTCTAGCCTGGTGCCTTCGCAACATCTAACTGGCTCTCCATCTCTCCCTTTCCATCTTTCCCTCTATCCCTCTCTGTCTCTGTCTCTCTGTGAATTTTTCCGCAACACCTCCAGTAAAGACGTCTTAAGAGAGTTAAGGGTTAGTTTTAGTCCCGCCTTGGGCATGAAAGCCAGCTGGGTGACTTCGGGCCAGTCATTCCCTCTCAGCCCAACCAACCTCACAGGGTTGTTGTGGTGGGGAAAATAGGAGGCAGGAGTATTCACTATGCTTGCTGCTTTGAGTTATATATATAAAAAAGGCAGGATAAAATACTGATGCTAATGCTGATGCTGATGCTGATGATATATGGCCATATTTCACTGTATTGCACAGGAACATTCCACATCACACCCCTTTCTTGCCACACTCAGGCATCCAAATTGCACATGTAGTTGCATTTTTACAGCAGGGATGGGCAAAATTACTAACTAGAGCTCCCAGCCTATTTATCGCTAGGGATACAGTAGTAGATACTGATGTTGGCAAAAGAGAAGAAAAATGTTCAAAACAATTTACCCAACAAGGATTAAGCCTGGGAATGCAGAGAAAAGGGAAGACTTAAGGTCTTCAGAGAAACGTCAAGAGTGTGGGTTCAGAAGCCACCCAAGGATCTGTTACACTTGTGAATGTCAAGGATCTATTAGGCAGGATCTGTTGGGCTTGTGAATGTCTATCTCAGTGTTTCTTAATCTTGGCAGCTTTTAAGACGTGTGGACTTAAGCATGGCTGGCTGGGGAATTCTGGGAGTTGAAGTCCACACATCTTAAAGTTGCCAAGGCTGAGAAATACTGGTCTCTCTGAAACAGGCAGGCTTGGCTTGGCTGGGTTGGCATCTCTTGGCTTTTAGTCCTTCCAGAGATGCCTCTTGTCATCAGGAAGCACACTGCCTTTTATTTCCCAGCGGGGCTGAGATGAAAGATAATTTTGGAGCTGATAAATCTGCAGGCCTGTTGCACAACCAGCCGTGTCAGGAATTTAAAGCACTTCCTATTGCTGCACCAGCCTTTTCAGCAAAGGGCAGGTGGTTTTTAAACTGGCATATCCCATGGCTTCTGCTCACAAGATGGGGTTTCCTTTGCTTTGCAATCATAAACAAGTTTGCTCATGAGTAAGGCCTTTGGCTTCTCTTAGGATGTGCCCCCCCCCCCACCGGAAGGTTTCCCTGCCTCGCAGATTGCATGGGGTGCATATATAATGATATGCAGGCACACCCATGAAAGCAGATGTGTGTGTTTGTGTGTGCGTATTCCTATCTTTGTATACGTTTAAAGTTTTAAGGTATTTTATATTAGGCATGAGACCCAGTTTGGTGTAATGGTATAGTTAAAGGCACCGGACTAGAAACTAGGAGACCGTGAGTTCTAGTCCCTCCTTAGGCACAAAGCCAGCTGGGTGAACCTGAGCCAGTCCCTCTCGCTCAGCCCTAGGAAGGAGGCAATGGCAAACCACTTCTGAAAAACCTGCCAAGAAAACTGCAGGGAGTTGTCCAGGCAGTTTCTGAGAATTGGGCACAATTGAACAGATTAAAAAAAAAATTAAACCTAGGCACGGTTTTTTATAAGGTTGCATGCATGGAGCAACAGGCGGTAGGTAATCTTTTTAGATTAAAAATGTAAATAATTTACAGCTATCTTTATGAAAGATAGCAGACCTGATTTTGCCTGTTTTTTAAATGACTGCAGGCCACTGGTCTGTCTTGAAGATGGGAGACCAAAAGCTATTGCTTCTTGAATCAGAGCTCAGAAGACTCTTTTGATTTATTTTTCCTTCTTTTTCCTCCTTCTCCTTCCTTCCTTCCTTGGATCCTTCTTTCCTTCCTTGAATCCTTCCTTCCTTCCATCCATCCATCCATCCATCCTTCAATCCTTCCTTGGATCCTTCCTTCCTTCCATCCTTCAACCTTGGTTTAACCTCTTAGATCACATGCATCGTGTTTTGATTTTCCTGAAGAGTCTCTCCACTTTTGAGAGGGCACCCTTGGCCCAGAAAACTCCCATCTCATCCCCCATCTAAGATTCAAGTGATTTGGGCCCCCTCTTGGGCTTTCTTGAGAAATCATTCTTCCTTATCTCACCAGCCAATTCTAGCACAGACTCGCTGGCACAAAAGGCTGGCAGATTTAGCCTCACCGCCTCCTCTGAAGCGCCTCTGAGTTTCCCTGAGCAAACTGGAACTAGAGAACAATCCGATCAGCCACAGTACTTTTCCACCATTCACCCACATGACGTTCCCACTTTCTCTTTCAAGACCAAAATTCCTGAGAAGCAGCCTGGCCCTTTGGAGGTGGGAACTGGGGGTGGGAACTTGCCTTGTGCCTGCAGCCCCACAACCTAGCCTCTTGGGAAGATGAAAGCTTTCCTCCAGGACCATGGAGGGCCACCTAGGTGGGCCAGATTCTCTGCCAAACCAGTTGGCAGGGATATCCAGAAGAGCGGATTGTTCCAGATTTTGAACGTGCCAGATTGTAAAAAACCACAACAGGCTCAGAGGTCACATAGCTGAAGCAGCCTTGTTCATTCTTGGCTGGTGGATGAACCCAACCCCCTGACGGCCCATCAGTGGAGATGGAAGTTGAATAAACAAGTTTGCAACAAAAGCCTCTATACAAAGGATGGACTGGTTGAACACACTTTCCTTCCACTGTTTTCTCTCTTTCTTTCTTTCTTTCTTTCTTTCCTTTCTTTCTTTCTTTCTTTCTTTCTTTCTCACACACAGATGCACATGCAGACACACTTAGAAAGTGTACTAAATGTTTCACTCATTATGGTATTGTTATTTTAAAGTACAAAGGAAAAAAAAAGATTGGCCAGGAGATGATCTATAGGAGTTAAGTCAAAGTTTTAGAGTTGGCTAGGAGCTGTCTTTTTTATGTGCCCCCCCATCCAAATCCTTACAGAAAATGTAGCAGAATTGTACTTTTTGAAATGACAAAAAGGATAAAATTACTGCTTTGGGAATAACATCATATGACAGGTACTTCATTCATTTGAATTTAGTTGATTGGAATGTACATGAAATTTAACAGCACTGAGTTTCTGCCTTGGCCCCACCCACTTCTTTGCTCTGCCCCCACCTATTTGGGGGTTCTCTTCTCATTTTGTGGAGTGTGATTCCCTTGGAAAAGGTGGAGGATGGGGAGGGGGCAGAGCAGTATCTCAACTTTTCTCCAGCTATAAAAAAACCTCCTTTCTTCCCTTTTCATCTGAGCCCAAATTACTCGAAGAAAATGGACTTTTAATTATTCATTCTTTGAGGAGGGCCTATTAAGAAATAATAAGAGCAAATGGATATTCTAGTGGCTTTAAAAATATCTGCCTCTAATTGATGAAAGGTTTTGGAAGAGAAGAGGGATAAGGACAGGTGGGGTATTGCTATGAATTCCATTACAGAACTCAAATAATTTAGTAGGATGACATCCCTTGCGCTTAATTAACAGCAGGAGACCAAGGGCAATCAACAGTGATGGGGAATTTTGGACTGAGGAAGTGGCGGCTGAAAATGGTCCAGACTCAGGCCCACATCTCTGGGTCTTCAAGGGGTTACCCCATGCAGTGAGACAATCCTTAACTGCAGGGTCTATCTGCTCAGTGAAGTTCCCTCAAATTCCCATCGGTCCCTCCTCCCCACAGAAAGAAGTCCAACAGGATGAAAGTCAACCAAGATTTGCATTAACATTAGCAAAGGCTAATTTACAGATAAGAGATCAAAGAGTCCAGTCAGTGTAACTTGGACTCTCAGAGAGATGGACTTGTTCATCTGGGCTTACGCTCTACTGGCACCTTGGGAAACAAATAAAATCTTATGAAAATACCATTGGTTCTTCTAAGATCAACCCACTAAAAGAAAGTCCAGATTAAAGAACAGGACCATCCCTGGAATTGTTCTGCCCAAAACTGGTGGAGAACACAGACAAAAAGACATGCCAAATAAGCACCGGCCATTGCGGAAGGTAGGTAGGGGGGTGGGGATGTGTCTCCATTTCTGGCCCTTCTGGATGTCTCTTCCTTGTCCATAACACTGAGCAAAGTCAGCCAAGTTTCCAAACTTGATTATATTTCAGAAAGGGAAACACGACCCCTGTGCGGTACTTGTCAGCTGGAAAGCTGAGAGATCCATCCTTGAGCCTTGGATATAAAAGCCAACTTAGATGTGAAACTTTTGTTCCACGGTTTGATTCCAAAAAGGGTTTGAGGTGTGGGGTGGTGAGGACAAAACACACAGTTCCCCGTGACGAGTGCCAAGTCTTTTCATGGAAATACCAACCCGTAGGCAATCTTCCAGTAGGACCATTTTCCCAGGTTACTTGGTGGTACCTTCAGTAGCCTGGGGAGAAGAATGCTCCCCTGCTTTGCTTTTTTCAACAGTTTTTTGCTTATTAGCATACCTCCCACCATGAATGGAGAAAGGGCATCTGACACACCGAAACCCCTCAGAATGGGAAATGGGAATTTAATAAAGGGTGGAGGGGGAGATAAATTTTTCATTCACTTGGAAGTATAAAAATATGTTTGGTTTTTTTTTTCTGTGTTGTCAAAGTGGGTGTTAAGACCTAGTCTTTCTATTTGAAGGCTGCAGTACTTTAGATCAGTGTTTCTGAACCTTGGGAACTTTAAGATGGGTGGACTTCAACTCCCAGAATTCCCCAGCCAGCATGGCTGGCTGGGGAATTCTGGGAGTTGAAGTCCACCCATCTTAAAGTTCCCAAGGTTCAGAAACACTGCTTTAGATCTTTATTCTTGTTAATGTTGTAACACACTAAGTTGTATAACATCCTTACAATACACTAAATTGTACGGCCCCTGAGTCTGGATGCATGCCATGTGAAATTCATGGCAGGAAAGGAATAAAGGAAGAGGAAAGAAGTAAACTGGATGAAAAAAATGTTATTTCAGTACCATGTTTTTCAAGTTAGTTACAGCACAATAGATCCTGGCGATTGTTGGTCAGCATCCCCCTTCTTGCTTCTTTCTAGATTGCATTAGGGTTTGGATCGTTCTGAATCCTTCCAGAAGAAACAATGGATTTAAGTGACTTAGAAGTCCATTTCATCTGGATATCAAGAAGACATAACAGCTGTTGTGCAATGGATCTGCCTATCTCAAGAGGTGGTAGACAGTCCTTTTCTGGAGATGCTGAAACACAGGTGGGATGGCCATCTGCCAAAGATGCTACAGTAGTACACTGGGCAGGATGATGAATGAGATGATCTCCAAGGCCACAATCAACTCTTGTTCTATGGTTCTATGTTTTCCTTGGGACTCTGCTGAAGGGAAGAGATAGAGAGGTGGATCTTTGCACTAAAAACAAAACATCAACAATAGACAGCCTGAGTGCAAAGTTGTCCCCTTAGTTGGAAATTATCATCTAGTTTCCCCAAACTCTTGACTTATTTCTGCTTCCACCCTTCACGATAGCATGGCCACTGCCTTCTTTCCCTCCACTCCCAGTTGGGATTCCTACACTTTGATATGCTTGTAAATTCTCCTTTAGGGAGGGGATAATATGATGAGATCCCCAGAAATTACTGGCTGGAATGTTCACAAAGATGGAGGTGGGGCTGTAGAGCAGTCAAGGGAAAATAGATGTCTTAAGTCTAACCGAAGCTTAAAGGAAGTATTTCTGGATTGCCCAAAATGTCAAAAAAACCCTGCTGGCCCAAATTGGTGTTTTCCCTCCCATTTTAGCAGGGCAGTCTTGGAAGGTTTGGGTCCAGAGTTGCCTATTTTGGCCTCCCATGACCCAGCACTTAAACTACCAAGAGGCAACACTCAGAAGGTTGACTTAATGATAAGGAGTGGTTGCTGGTAATGATAGCAATGGGAGCAGCTCTTTAAAGCCTCTTGGGCTCCATTTGCTTTGTTCTATAACCTTGAGTGATGTCTCTGTAGGCAGCTCGGAGTCATCTCTAACAATGGGTATCAGTTACAGGGGTGACTCAGAATCACGTGAGTGCCCTAACCATCTTTCCTCACCCAGAGAAACTGGAAGAGTTTCCTGGAAAGCATAAAAAGGAGAGGAATGAGGATCCAAATCTGTGGCTCACATATCTCCCGCTGAAGTGGGCCGCTGCAAGACATTTTGCTTCCTGAGAAGAATGACAAGATGGCGACCTTTGTCTCACATACAGAAACTAGGAGGACTGGATGGACGGTTGAATTTTGTCTCATGGTTGGCTGAAGGACTGTGTCCTGCCTAGGGCAGGATAAGGATCCACCAAGCATTGCTCTCCAACACTTCAAGGCAGGTCCACATCTGTCTCCAGTGGTAACTGGATGGCCATGTTGCTCTGCCTCCTTTTTTTTACACCTCCCTTTCTTGATTACAAGCTAGTTCCTTTTGGAGGTGCTTATGCACACTGGCCTCTGTTTTCTTCAGCATGGGCCTCCTCAGTCTTATCACCATCAGCAAGGCAAGAGAAGTATCCATTATTATTCGTTCAGCCTCCCAGGCCTCCAACGAAATTGTGGATTGCCCAGAGTACTGTGTTCCTTGTTCCACCCATTTATCATCTTGGTAGAGGCACTCACAATCTGATATCTCACTTGGCATGGTATGTTTGATGATTGAAAGCTATGGCCAGCTTCTGAGAATGTCAGACTGGCAGGTTAATACGGGAGAATCTATTGTTCTTTTCAGGGTCGGTCACAAAGGATTGTTAAATAATTATTTTTATTTTTATTTTTAAATAGAGCGTGGACTGGATTAGCCTTAGGAGGTCAGTGGGTTGGCCCAAAATATCTAGTGGCCTGGGATGGGGCAGAAAATACTATTTCCCTCTTGCAAAGTCTGGGCACAGAAAGCATTGAGTTGGGAATGCTCATGTTAGAGAAGGAGAGAGGGTCATGCTTTTGCAAAGCGGAATGGTCTGATGGCACATGCGGTGATTAATTCACTGCACTGATGGGTTTACCATTCTGTTCTGCTGTAAAGCCACCTACCCCCACCTGACCATATGGGTTAGGGGGCAAATTAAAGCCAACACACAAAACTATAGTACATCTTGACTTGGGTGGATTGTAGGACTCGAAGTCCAATGCATCTGGAGGCACCAGGTTGGAATGGGAGGAGATGGGCAGGGACAAATTAGATAGATAGATAGATGATAGATAGATAGATAGATAGATAGATAGATAGATAGATAGATAGATAGATAGATAGAGGCTAGCATAAATGACTCTCCAAATGTGCAGATAGGAGTCCTTCTCAACCCTACCTGGAGATCTTGCTGGGGCTCTCTGGAAGGGGTAAAAATGGATCTGAGTAACCACAGGTGGTCCAGACATTGGCTACTCCTGACATATAAGTACAGTTGACTCAAAATGTTTTGCTGTCTGATGCAAAGAAGGGCATGACACACCTGCATGTCATTACAGCCTGGGACATTATTTAGATGGCTCACGGAGCCTGTCGCATGTGCCCATCCCCTGTGACAGCTGAGGATGGTAAGGGAGATTCGGACAATGCTTTTGGATCAGGTAGCACCCACAGCTGTGGCCACCACCACCAAGAGGAGCAGATGCTGCTCCTCTAGCATCTGCCACTGATGGGACTGGTTCAGCTTGTCTGATGGCAGGGCCAGCCCTGAAGGTCGGCATTTTCAGTATATATCTGCCCATCCTATCAGATCTGGCAGAAGAGGCACGCTGCGGGTCTTGTCTGTTGGGTAACTACACTTGACAGGCCCCAGGAGGTGAGCCTTCCCTGCCATGGCACCCGCTTCATGGAACATCCCCCCCCGGCCCCCCAAAGTGAGGTTAGCTCCATCCCTGCTGATTTTCTGGAAGTCCCTCAAGACCTAGTTAGGTCATCAGGCCTGGGGGCTCCCAGGGGACCATGGCTCCATTACTGTTGTTATCATCTATCATCTCTTATCTCTTATGTCTTGTGATTTTTTAAACGTTTTCTTAACAATGACTGTTTTTACATGTTTGCTGTTTTAAAACTTTGTTGTACACTGCCTAGCATCACTTTTCATGAGACGGCCAGCCATGCAAATTTGATATATAAATATAAATAAATAAATACCCCGTGATGTTTTAATGCACTGTACATACGAATCAGCCTCCAGCCTGCTCATCTTCTGCTGATGGACTTGAAGGGGAAAGGCCATCTTGTCCGTTGCTTCAGGCACCTCAGTGTCTTGGGAAATGTGGTTATTTTCTAGCTGTTGAAATAACAGCCATGGTCGAACCTTGTTCCTCCTCCACGAACATCACCAAAACAATGCGGCTTACACACCCGCTGATTGAGAAGTCCTCTCCCCAGCCTTTCCAGACAGCTTCTAAAGTTGGGATTTCCTTGCAGATATGTGGGCAGGATAGCAGATGGAGGTGGGGAGAGAGGGAGGCAAAAGGGAAGGAGAAGGAGAAAAGGAGAAGGGGTGGTGGTGGAGAAGAAGAAGAAGGAGAAGGAGAAAAGGAGAAGGAGAAGGAGAAAAGGAGAAGAGGTGGTGGTGGAGAAGAAGGAGAAGGAGAAAAGGAGAAGGAGAAGGAGAAGAAGAAAAGGAGAAGGGGTGGTGGTGGAGAAGAAAGAGAAGGAGAAGGAGAAAAGGAGAAGGGGTGGTGGTGGAGAAGAAGGAGAAGGAGAAGGAGAAAAGGAGAAGGAGAAGGAGAAAAGGAGAAGAGGTGGTGGTGGAGAAGAAGGAGAAGGAGAAAAGGAGAAGGAGAAGGAGAAGAAGAAAAGGAGAAGGGGTGGTGGTGGAGAAGAAAGAGAAGGAGAAGGAGAAAAGGAGAAGGAGAAGGGGAAGGAAGCTCTGTGTGTGGAGAACAAAGGAGGAGGAGGAGGAGGGAGGGAGGAAAGAGGAGGAGGAGGAGGAGGAGGAGGGGAAAGATGGAGAGAGAAAGAGAGAGAGAGAGAGAGAGATGATTAGAGATTAAAATAGCTCTCGCCCTGGCTGCAACTGAATATGAAGCTCCTGGAACGACATAGCAGATGTTTAAAACAGATTGAAATGTCACAGTAGGCATGGAGGGTGGAACAAAATGTTATCAGATCCTCCTCTCTCTTCTAATCAGCCTGTTCCTTTTGCCCAGCTCACAGAGAGATAGGGATGGCGCTGAGTGAATGTCCAAAGTTGAGAAGAAGAAACCCCAGGGGAATGCCCCTAGAAAAGATACAAGGCAACTTATTTTATTTCCTCACTGGTTAGATTTATATCCCACCTCTCCTCCAGGAGATCCAGGTGTCACACACTCAATTCCTCCCTCCAATTCCTCCCAAAAACAGCCCTGTGGGGCAGAAAGAGAGTCACTGGCTTAACGTCACCTAAACATTCCGTGGCCAAAAGTGAACCTGGGTCTCAACATAATGGGCACCAGGAAGGCCACTGGTACCCAGTAGAGCTCTAAAGGGATGAGACCGTGATGGGCAGCCCTCTGGGTCTGCCTGAAGCCTTGTGCGACTGTAGGCACTAGGTGCCCTGCCCATTATTTGAGGGAAACAGGAAAAGTGGGCGGGGTCAGAGAAGTGGTCAAGAAGCTCCCAGCATCTCCCAGCATCTGCTGTCTAAGACCACTGCTCCGGATTGTGCAACGGTAGAGCCAGCTCTGGTTTGTCTTGGATTGTGTGTGTGTTTGGGCCCTTAGTGATGGAGCCAAGAGGTTCAGGATCCCGCAGCTTGGGGAGGCAGGCAAATAAATATCCCGTAATGTTTTAATGCATTGTAAATACGAATAAACCACCAGCCTGCTCATCTTCTGTTGGTGGACTTGAAGGGGAAAGGCCATCTTGTCCTTTGCTTCAGGCACCTCAGTGTGTTGGGAAATATGGTTATTTTCTAGCTGTTGAAATAACAGCCATGGTCGAACCTTGTTCCTCCTCCACGAACATCACCAAAACAATACGGTCTCATTATTACGTTAATAATACGACATTTTTTTTAAAAAAAATCTGCAGAGATATCCTAGCAAGGGGGAAGGGAAAGAAGAGAGAGGAAAGGACCATGAAGGAACAAACTTCAGAGAGTGGACGATCTAGAACAGCTGGTGCTGTGCAGGCCTTTCTCATCCTCATGAATGGTGAGGCATCCATGCAAAATGTCAACACGGTTATTAATCACAACACAATACATATAGCCCACTGCTTGGTTTTCAGCTCTTGGTTCATCTTCCTCCCTCGAAACCAAATAAGCTTTTCAAATGTTTCCTTTTTACTAGATTGAGCATCTTGATGCTGTAAATGGCATCTTAGTCTGACGTTTTGAAAGGGCTTGTTGGCTTACACCACAACATATGTCTCAAGCAGGGTGAGCAGCTTCTTTTGGCGCTGGGGGGCTGCCCAAAGCTGTGAATGATGGTCCTGGAGCCCCACGTGGGCAGCCAGATCTGGAATCAGCAGTAGTAGATCTTCTAGCCTTTCTCACTCCCAAGCCACCATTCACACGTTCTATCATCCTTCCTTCTGGACACACAGATGCTCACACCATCTGTCATGCTCCTAACTCATAACTGGAGCGGAAGCTTGAGATATTCGGTTACCAGATTCCTCACCCCCATCCCAGGACAGCCCAAACTGTATTTCAAAGATACTGAGGATTCATGCCCCATGATCAGATTTATCACTGCCTTTGGTTAAACAACTTTAGGGAAGCCTTTTTTTTTCCTTTACTTTTTGCAACAGAGGAAGAAAGGAAAGCTGACCTCCGCCTGAAATACCCTTGGCAAAGACCTTTGACTTGTTCTTTCTTTCTGCCCAAAGTAGCTTTCCTGTAAAACATCTGGAAGTAAGGCTAGAACATAAAGGCCAGATGCAGGCTAGGATTTTGCTTTCAGTCCAAGGAGAAGCAATCTGTGGTGGGGAGAGCAAAGGCCTTTACGAGGCATCTTTGAAAGGCAGGGATGGAAAAGAAAACACAAGGGTGAGGGGCAGGTTCTCCAGAAGACAAAAGTGGGATCTGCGCTGATTTCCAAAAGGCCACACTCATTCTGTACAAATGCGCAGCGTTTTTGCAATCTGACTGCCAGACAAAGGGCTTTTTTTTACAGCTAATGAGGAATGAATCCAAAGGCAAGATCCCAAAAGTTAACTATTTGCAATTAGAAACTCTTTGCTAATTAGGAGCCTGATGGAGAGGAGGGCTTTTAAAACTCCCAATTTTCATAGAATCATAGAATGGTAGAGCTGGAAAGGATCACAAGGATCATCCAGGCCAGCCCCTGCACTGGGCTGGAAACCCAATTCAGCCAGCCTGCCCAGCCTCTTCTTAAAAATGGAGACCTCACAAACTCCATAGCAGATTGTTCCATTTTGGTACAGATCCCACTATCAGAAATGTTTCCCCTTATATTTAAACAAAATGTAGGTAGCTGCAACTTACAGCTTACAGTTATGGTTCTTGAATGCATTATGCATGGACCTCCATATTGTCCTTATCTGCAGGATGTCAAGAGGTATGGAACAAACCAAAGTTTATAGTGACTTTAGGTGGACAGGTGTACAAAGGAGGTTTAAAATGCCTTCTTGAGCTTCATGTCAGGCCTTCATATATCTATGGTAGCTGAGGTGGGGTCCTGCATAGCCCTGTGTTGGAATGTGAGGGTGACCTTGGAAGATGGGGAAGAGATGCTGCCTAGCACATGGTCAGATAAGAGAGGGCGTAGCCCGCAGCTGTATAATGGATGGGGCAAGAGGCTCAGAAGGGACCTTCTCTAAGTTCTTGGGCTGTAAAGGTGACAGTGGGAGAACTGTATTTTCAGACTTGCAAGATTCTGTTAATGTAACCTTACAATAAAGTAGAATTAGTTCATCTGGTCATGTTTCCTGTCTGGTCTACCTGGGAGGGCTGACAAGCCCAAACTGAAGGACCAGCTTTGTACTTAAGTTCTTCTGCTGCTGCAGAAGCTCATGACAAGCCAAGAAAAGAGGTAGACCAAATATCTTGGATCCAGCCAGGGTGTGACCCCATTCCCCACAGTGCTAACTGTAGGAACATAGTTGTTTAACTACTTGACTGCCCTATAACTCTGGCCAGTGCTGAAATGGCAGAAGGAGACCATTTCCATTGACCAGGGATCACAAATACATGCAGTTCAACTTTCCAAAGGTCACACTAGAATGAACGAAAGCAGATAGGTGAGAAGGAAAACTATGCACACTCCCCATATCCCCTGAGTAAAATAATTGGCCACTTTATCCTAAATTCAGATGAAAAGTACAAAGTGTTTTTTGGATTGAACAATCCCTTCACACACACACACACACACACACACACGTGCGCTTCTGTCCTCTCCACATCTTAGCTCTTCCACTCACAAGCAAAAGGTTCTCTTTTTCCAGATACATTCTCCTAGTGAGATGAACCAACATCTAAAATGAAAAAAATAATGTGCCTTTTAAAACTTAGGCAAATAAAACAGTTTTCATTTGGCAGTTATAAAGTAAGCTTCTCATCTCTACCCAGTATTCAGTAAAGGAAGGCTGTTCTTCCATAAGCAGCTATTACTGTGTGTGTGTGTCTTCAAGTCAGTGTTGACTCCTTAGACTAGTCCCCGCAGTTTTCTTGGCAAGGTTTCAGAAGTAGTTTACCCTTGCTGCTTCTTCCTAGGGCCGAGCAAAAGGGACTGGCCCAAGGTCACCTAGCTGGCTTCGTGCCCTAAAGATATTTTGGGCAAATCAAATCAACCTAAAACTTTATTATGGTCATTGGCCAGAGATATTTCAGCAAATTAATATACCAGCAGGCTATCAGAAAGCACAGTGCCAGGGAGGGCTCTTGATCTCCCATGATTAAGAAACATTTCTGCAATAAAATTATCCCACACATTTTCTATGTCCATACAGATCTTGCTAAATGAAAAGAAAGAAAGAAAGAGAGAGAGAGAGAGAGAGAGAGAGAGAAGGAAAGAGAATTAAAAAGGAAGAAAAAGGAAGGGGGGAGGGAGGGAGGGCCATCAGTCTTTTATACAGGTGGCTGATTTGGAGTTAAGTCCCTTCCTATAGGAATGTTTATGCACTGTTGCCGGAAGGATGGGCATGAAAGAAATCTGAATGATGAAGCTTAAGCATCCTGCTTTGAAATACGATGACAACACCAGCTTCTTTTTTGCCTTCCTTTATCTCTAATGGAATCTATCCTGTGGACCCTGAGCCTCTGCTTTTGTCGTGAGTTTGAGCTTGACTTGATCCATTCTGTGCATGGTTGAGAGAAGCCCTTTCTTAAGGCTAGTAACCTGCCCCAAGAATGTGATTGTGATGACACAAAACAAAGAGCAGCAGAAGATGTAACAGAATTACATTAAATCCACAGATTGTTTTATTTTATTTTTTAGCGATAAAGCTATTTCTCCCCCATCCAACGGAAATAGATGCTGCTAAACATAGCTGCCCAGGAGTGGGTCTGCCTGAAAATAACTATCTTCTCAGGCAACAGAGATGGCTCATTCTGAATTAATGTAGAATTGTGCCTCTAGCCAGCTTCTAGAGGGGAGAAAAGGAGACCACCCTTCCTGCATATAGAGAATCCTCCCAAGGTCCATCGTTGCAAGAGGGGACACTCCTTAGTTTCCAGACTGTTTTATAACACTCTAGGGATTGTGGATTTCAAGCCTCCTTGAAAGATCTCTTAGGTTGCCAGCAAACATTTCTTCTGCCTCTTGACCTACAAAGAATTCAGACTCTCATGTATAATAGGTGACATTTCATGGCCAGAGAGATACGTTTGCAGTTAAGCCAGTGTATTTTTGCTTTTGGGGAGGAGCTGTAACACCCTATCTCAACTTGCTTGCAGAAGTCTTTGCAAGCATGGCGGTCTATGCTGGAGACACCAAGGATTCTGGGAACAGGGAAGGTGCTAGAGCAGATACAAGTTATGGTGAGAGGCTGCCCAGCCCGGATGGCAGCCATTTGTTTTTGTTGTTTTTCGTTCGGTCACTTCTGACTCTTTATGACTTGATGGACAATGGTTTGCTCGGGCTGTTTGTCTCAGTTGCTGCTTCTTTGAGTCCTTGTAGGTTCCTGCTTCTATCCCCAGGAGAAATATCTCCCACCTCATCTTCTGTCCACCTCTTATTCAAGTGCCTTCCATTTTTCTAAGCATCGGGATCTTCTCTGAGGATCGTTGCCTTCACATTATGTCTAAAGTATATAAGCTTTTAACTTCATTATTAATGTTGCTGGTGAACTGTCCTGTTCTTCTTCACCTAGTATTGAATTATTTGTTTTTCTTGCAGTCCAAGGTATTCTCAACAATGTTCTACAGTTCAAAGGCCTCAAGGGTTTTGTTGTTTTTGTTATTCAGCCTTTTTGAGGGTTCAGCTCTCACAGTTGTAGGTTACAACTGGGAAGACTGTGATCTTAATCATACAAAGCTTTGTTGTCCTGAAAAGGACAAATAGACTTGAACACCCCAACTGTTCTCCTATTGTTCCACTTAAACAAGGGCAAGTTCAAAATAGTTGGCCAGTTTTATTTCTGGGAATCCCATCCACTAAGGTACCAGTTTGGACCCCCCTTTGTGGAATGTAAGGTTGTGGATATTTGGAGTGGGGGTGTTTCTGGTAATTTTTTCCCAGGTAAAATCAGAATAGAAAGGAACATGAGTATCTGCTGTAAAGGACATGGTTGGATCTTAGTCTGCGAAATATACATGCAATTACTCAATAATATCAAATCAAAGTCCTATTATCAGCATTACTGGGCAGACTCTGATACTCTCCAGATGTTGAAACTACAGTTCCCAGCATCCCTAGCTGTCAGCTATGCTTTTGGGAATCATAGTTCAGTAAAACTCAGAAGTGTAGGTTCCTTGCACTAGACAGCCTCAGATAAGACTTTTTTTTTTTTAGGTATAGATGGTTGATTATTCATCCAATAGGACCATCATTTCTGAATAGAGGTTGCTCCGCTAAACAAGACTGACACCTTCTGGGGCTCTTCTGAAATGGCGGCTTGTGACATCACACAATTGCAATTCATTTTCCATTTAAAAGTAGCAAAGCCTCCTTTGCTGAGACAAGCTGGACTCCTGGGGACTTCATGCACACATTCACGTAATTTTCATGGCAGCAACATGGAAAAAAAAAGAGGAAGACAACCAGCAGCAAGGCAGATGAACTCAATTACAGAGGCAAGGGGTACCCTGTTGGAAGACTGGAAGGATCAGGCTGGGAACAGATTGTTCTGGAGAGAATTGATGTAGTGATCACTAGGAGTCAATACCGACTTCATGCTTTGCTGGTCATTGACCCAATAAATACCTACCTACCCGGCACAGACTTAATCAATCAATGAGAAGGAAAGAGAAGAGGACAATCAGCAATAAGGTAGATGGACTCAGTTACAGAGGTGATGGGTGCACTGAAGGACCAGGTTGGGGACATCAAGAGTCCTGGGAAAAAAATCTATGTGTCATTAAGAATCGACTTTGACTTGATGTCATGTAATCAATCAACACATGGAAAGAGTTGCCCATTGCCTTGGGGAAAATCTTCCCAACAGCCTTGGGATTCTCTCAAGATCTTCTAGCCAACTTCCAACCAGGGTCTGACTCTGCTTAACTTACAGCCCAGATGAGCTGATCATCCAGGTTCTGCCACATGCTGACACCATTCTGTACACACGAATTGGGAAGAATTAAGGCTCCCTTATCTGGGCTATGAGAGCCAGTTTGATGTAGTAGTTAGAAACTGGGAGACCGTGAGTTCTAGTCCCGCCTGAGGCACAAAGCCAGCTGGGTGACCCTGGGCCAGTCACCCTCTCTCAGCCCTAGGAAGGAGGCAATGGCAAACCTCTTCTGAAAAACCTCACAAAGAAAACTGCAGGGACTTGTCCAGCAGTCTCCGAAAATCGGACACGATTGAACAGATTAAAAAAGAAATCTAATACAGAATACAGATTTATTATAGATTGTATATATGATTTTTGCAAAAATGTAAAACAAGGTCACTCTTCTCGTTATTACTATTTATTTTTTAAAAAGCATAATAAGATTTCTTTCATGAAAAATATTTCATTTATGTTAACTTCCAGTGAGTTTAATATGGCTATTTTTGCACGATTCAATAAATAAATATTCGAAGAATGCACCAATCCTAATTTTCAAATGCCGATCCATATAACCCATGCCAACGAAAGCTCTTTTGGGGTCCTCCATCCTTTTTAAAAGAGGGAAGGGTCCTGAGAGCAGGAAGTTTGGGAACGGCTGGTGCAAAGGAAATCGCTCGATCGGGGCTTCCTGGCAGGGGAAGAGAATGAAAATGCTATCAGAGCTATTAAATTAAATTATTAAATCATTTAAATTTAAAAAGCCGTTAAATCGTCCGCCACCATACTCGCCCCACCCCCTCCTCTTGCCTTCGCCGGCTCCGGACAGCCCCGCCCTGCCCCTAGCCCCGCCCAGGAGGTCCCTGCGGAGAGGAGGACCTTCTTCCCAGCGGCTCTCCCGCGCCTGCGCGCTCCGCTTCTTCCCGGCAACCTTTGCGGACGGAAACCCCGGGTGGTCCTTGGCAGCCGCAAGATGGCGGATCGACCTGGTGAGTCTTTCTCGGGGGCGGGAGAGTGCAAGGTGACCCCCCCCCCCCGGTTTCCCCGTGACCCGCAGGTCGCCTCTTTCCTCCCAGATAAACCGGGTGAGGCAGCCCGGACGTGTTTTGCGCGGACGTTTGGGACTGTAGCACCCTGAGCCCCGGCGGCTTGGGATGATGGGCTCTAGAGTCCACCGGGCGGGGGCGAGGGGGCACCAGCTCGTCTTGTCTCGCGAGCGCGCCAGGCAGAAAGGCAGCAGGGGAAGCTTCGTCCGCCCCCCCCCCACCCCCACCCCCCCCCCCACCGCACTTCCAAAGATCTATGCTGTCTCTCCCCATAGATGCAGGAAGAAACTGCTTGCAAGGGTTTGGGGGGAAAGAAAGAAATGTTATTTTTATTTCTTAAATGCACGTGTCCTGGGTTGGAGATGGGAGGCCTGCATTTAAAAGCAGAATAATTTTAAAAAAAACTGCACGACGTTCTGGCATCACGAGCAGCCGAGCAACCGACCACCGCCGCGCTAACCATCATCCCAGGCCAAGATTTTGCAAGCACGAAAATTGGGGGGGGGGGAGAATAATAAACGTGGTTCTTGTCTTTTGGAGAGCGGATGGGCTGCCTCCCTTTGGAACCAAAGCCAATGATCCCGACAGGAATTCAGTCCCGCGGGCACCTTGCTGGCTTGCTTGCCTGCCACGGTTTTCCTTCATTCTTAAAAGAGAAGGGAGGGCGGGGGATGGAAGCATCATCTGAATGTGGCTTTTGGATTTCTGGAAGTTCTTGACAGCTGCAGCTCCCTTCATTAGATGCATTTAGACGGGCTTGGCCAGTGTTCCTCAACCTTGGCAACTTTAAGCTGTGTGGACTTCAACTCCCAGCATGCTGGCTGGGGAATTCTGGGAGTTGAAGTCCACACAGCTTAAAGTTGCCAAGGCTGAGGAACACAGGGATGGAGGATTTAAATTGGGTTTTTAACCCATTGCGGTTGCTAACTGATAAGATACCTGTAGCCGGTCTGCCATCTAACCCGCCTCTGTATAACCAGCCATCTTCCCCTCCCTTCATCCCAGTTCAAATCCAACATCTCTTTAGCGCTCTGTGCATCTGAAGAAGGGAGCCACAGCTCCCGAAAGCTTCTGCCTTTGCAGACAAGGAGCAACCAGGCTCCTCCTGATTCTTTTGCAGCTGTAGATTAATAGGGCTCCCTCCTACAAGGAGAGTAATGTTAAACAGCTCCTGATAGGATCTCCTCTGGGCTGCTTTTTCTCTCCCAGTCCTGGAAAGGCCCGTCGATAGGGACATAAATGTTTTTCTTAAATATTTGGCTACTGTTACATGAAGAAAACAGTGTTGTGTATCCAACTAAAACAGGGATACAATCGTAAATTATATTGATCTCTTGGCGATAATTCCTAAATGCTGCGTTCCTTCCCATGTTTGGGGTTCTTTTTCTAGTACCTATTAGAGATATGAAGCTCATGGATGTGAAACTGGGTCAGCTGCCCACCTGGCTAGGATCACGAAACTACACCCCCAGAGCAATCTTTGAAGCTTGCAGGAGAGGTTAGTATTTGGAAAATCTTACTTTGGGGGAGAATATTCCTTAGGAATTTACAAGGCGTATATTGGAATTTCCATGAAAGTAGCATTTCAGAATTCCATTATTAAGTTACGTCAACAGTGCTGTGGCTAGAGAGTATGTGGTTAGTAAAGACCACTAGCTTCATGGAAGTATTTTGGCTTGTCAGTAAAATGACTTGGAAAAACGTAATTCACCTGCAGGTATTGACTGAAATATTGACTAGCTACTAAAATTTCCATTGGGCTCTGCAGCCTAAGGGGAGCTGCAAGCCTGTTTTCATCTTGGGGTCGTAACTGGATTTGAGCTCGTCTCCTGGCCCTCTAAATTGGTATTTTAACGTGCATATGTTTGATCAATTGTTGCTGGTTGAGATGGTTGAGTGGTAAAACTTTCTGGGTACTGAAAAAGGAATTAAGTCGTTGGACCACAGCCCCAAGGACTCCCAGCGGACAATTCCACTTAACCTGCTAAGTTTATCGGGATTCACTTCCCGATAAAAACGATCTCTAATTGTGGCCTCGGGTTTTCCTTCTTTCGTCCATTTTTGTTGCCGCTAGATGTGCGTTTTCTTATTTTTTCAAGCTGTGATTCTCAATGACCTGTGTCCATCACCCTGACTTCTAAGGTGGGATTCCACTTTTATTAGGCCACAACAGATTCTACGCAAAATACTGGGATGTGAAGAAATGCGGCATCACCGGTCCTGCCATGATAATAACGGCTTACGTGATTTTCAGCTATTATACAGTATATGACCGGCTCAGTAAGTAAATTTAAAAAAAACAACAACCTACACTACGTTCTCACTATGTGCCAAGATTCCGTAGTAAGTTAATGGGATGGCAGATGTTTTTGGCTGTGTTCAAAGGCTGGCCTTCCTCGTCTGAACACAGCGGAATCAAATTACAAAAACTTGGATTTGAAATCAATTTTGTTTTAAATTCTGGTTCCTGAAAGTGGAGAGAGGTGACGTTCATATGACATGAGTAAAGCCCCCTGAACATGAGAGATTGTATGAGGTGGAGAGATAAAATAGCCACACAGCCCTGTTCACCTGCTGCAAGGGGAGAGCTAAGCGGTTTTGCTGTTGAACAGATATGAGGCGTTACAGCAGCTTAAGGCAGGTTTCTTGATCAGCATTGCATTAGAATGTTTGTGAGGCTGAGAAGGGTTTATTTAATTCTGTCCACCAGAGTTAAACTCACTGGTCAGATTCTGTTTCTAGGATTCCTACTCACTATGTCTCACCTCACTTCTGACCAGCCTTGTAATCTAAAAGAACAGGTGGCAAATAGGCCTTTCTTTGAGATTGTAGGTACAAAGTGCCATCTGCAGATTAACATCTATTCTCCCAGAAATCTGGTAATTGCAGCCAAGATCGAGAATTGACAGGACACCTGTTAGACCGGTGTTTCTCAACCTTGGCAGCTTTCAGGTGTGTGGACTTCAACTCCCAGCATTCTGGCCGGGGAACTCTGGGAGTTGAAGTCCACACATCTGAAAGCTGCCAAGGTTGAGCAGCACTGTGCTAGACTACATTTTCCCCTATTCACCATCCCAGATACCTGACAGAACTGTTAAGAGTTCAGTTGTCTTATTCAGATTTCCCTGGCCTTATGTAGAAATGTTTTAAATAAAAGCTAGTTTCTGTATGAGAATTTTAAGGAAATTTCAGTCTAACCAAACTGTTTCATTGTTCAGAGGAGGAGCGCTGGAGGAAATATCACTGAGATTCCATGGACAAGAACGCAAGTCGCCTTGCTGTGACCGGTTAACAAAAAGCTGCTGACCTCTGGATTTCTCTTACAAAATATCAAATGTATGCTGAGACCAATAATAAAATATTCAGCCTATGTCTGGTAGAGCTAATTTCAACGCTAGCAGACAGATGAATATCTAAGTATTTGACGATATAATTCCAGCTTCACCAAGATCTAGAATGTTAAACACACTTTTTTTGAAATAGTAGTCTCTTTTTCCCTCTTGGATGAAAAATGCCCGGCTTTGTTTTGAACAAGAATACTCCAAAGCTTCATTTTATTTTATTTTTGGGGGCTGAATCTTTGCAGTTTTGCTGCATTTGAGGAGTTTGCTTCAGTAGCAGGTAATTCAGCGTTAGGAGTATAAAGCTGTTATACTGTAGTTTTAAAGGAAATCCTATTGACTGAAATCCATATAGCTCACTTTCCAAAGAGTAAAGGAGAAAGCTGAGCACATAGGAAATATGGTACACCAGTGACTAGAAAACATACTCCAGGTTCTCGGAATAATTCTGGTTTGTGGCTGGAATTACATATTTATGACTGTCTTCCAAATCAAACTTAATGACATCACAAAATATTTGTTCTGCAGCAGAGCTCTTTCTTTAAAGAACTGCAGGTTACTCCTATGACGAGTTCAGGTTTTTGTTTTCGGTTCTAAGAATTTTGGATATCAGAACATCATGCTTCTAGGGAACTTTTGATCACTTTTTAATGTTTTGCATATTAAAATTGCATCACAGAGGCACACATTTTGGATTACTTTCAGAATGAAGGGAAGATTTTATATTCCCATAAGCCTAAGGTCACTTTTCATTTGGAGTTTTCTACCCATATTTGTTCAGCCACTAACCTTGGCAGTAAAAAAGAACTTTGTAAAAAAAAAAAAAAAAACTTCAGGGATAAGCTACAGTATAGCTGTAGGCAAATTCACACTGGGCCGCCTCTCTTCCTCCTGGTGAACAAGATGATCTGCTACAAGCAATGAGTTGCAATTCCATCTTGAATTAGCCTTCAGCCCAGGCCAGGAGCACAAAGATGCAAAACAAAGCAGAGCTGAGCAATCACTGCCACATTTATCACCTTCTGCCATCCATGGCCAAGGACTGCTGAAAGAACAAAGACTTCCAGGCCAAATGTTTATGAAGAAGCACCACCCTTTTGAACCAAAAATCCCTATCCCAAATGTTTTATTTCAGAAGGCTTGTGTATTAACTTTGCTTCTTCAGGCTGCTTTCACATTACATTCTGTGAACAAGTTCTAGCCTTAAAAATTAGAACAAGGAAATACCAGAAAAGAATAGTAGTTGCAGATCAAGTAATCCTTTCACTGGCCAGTCCTTTGGTGCAGGTGTAAAAAAGGTGGTTCAATAGTTCAAGATGACAGTAGAGATAATTCAGCTCCTAATTATATACAGTATATAAAAATGCTGTAAAGTCTGCTGGCTCATTGCCCACTAAGGAAGGCCAAATGTCCTTTGGTACATCTGTTGGCATAATGTCCTTTTTCACCACACTAGGGAGAAGAGAAAAATGTTAAGGTCTTAAAGTACATACAACTAGCAGCTTTTAATGAACACTTTAATCTGGATATTCACAATCATAGAAAACCTCTGCTTTTTTCTAAAGTAGCCCCCCCCCAAGTCCATAGTTAGAAGCATCAACACTTTTGCATTTTTCAAAACAATATTCTTATAGTATAAATCAATAAACTTGCTGTTTTATATCCCACTGTTTGCATCTGGACAGACAGGATATATATGTACATGGGCAGGTTTTCCCATGAAAACTTACGCTCCATATGGCTAAATATGGCATGGTAGTAACAATCACAGGGAAAGCCATAGCATACAGCACAGTTCTACCAAGATGTGTTTATGATTTCAGGCTAACACTTTCCAGGCCATTCTATTATTAGCCTTCATTCCCTGTATTAGACTATAATCCTACAGATTTCAAAAATGTTGTCTACTTTGGGTAGAAGTAGGGGGAAAAAATCTTACCGTACTTTTCTCACTTTTCACTAAGAAGACGAGGATCGTTTCCCAAATTCCACACTCCAGAATCGGGGGGGAGTATCCAATTTTAAAGCAGTGGAAGCATGACACGTTATTGTCTCACCTCCAGAATTCAGGACTGGGGGTGGAACTGCCCAAATCAAAATCCCCTGCGCATCTCGTTCCCTAACAAGATGCAGCCTCGGCTGCTTACCTTACCTTATAGCAGGTGACCTGCTCCAGGGGGCGTGGGCCTCTGTTCCCTATGCTGTTGTTTTGGGACTGCATAACCCCAATGACCTGTGGAGTCCTCTGTTGGTTGGGAGAAGAGTTCTGATTCGTCAACTGGATGAGAGAGGATGACCTTTGTAATGGCGTGTTATTGTTTTGCTGAAGAGGGAAAACAGCCCGCACAATACGTAAGCACCTCAGAGGCAGCTTTCTCTGCTAACATCAGACAAGAATCAGAAGAACATTGCCCCAGACATGGGCCCATGGGGCGAGAAGAAATCCACACGCCTCCACAAAACTACCCCATGACAAGGTTACAGCGTAAGAGAAATGTTGTGAATCCTTTCAAACTCCCCATAAACTTGCAGTCCTGGGACCTACCACGTGATCACAGCTTTATCTAAGCCCAACTAGTAGATGAGGAGATTCTGCTTAAACCTTTTTCTCAGGTCTTCCAAAGCAGCTGCCAAGATACGTTCTTCTTGGCCATGATTTTACAAATGCCGCAACAGAAAAAGAGCACTATTTAACTGACGATGGGGGAGCTCTCAAATTCTGCCTCAAATGCTCCAGGCACGCAGGAAGAGAAGAAAGGTGCCCGTATTAAGCATATCCAATGTTCTCTTCCCTTCGGTGGGCAATGTCTTTCTGTGCAGTGTTACCATCCTGAGGCAGTTTGATTGTAGTACTACCTGTGGTTTTAGCCTACGTTTGTAGTGCCCTTAGTTAAAAGTGCACAATAAATTAAATTACTCCTCCTACTCCGAACGTTATTGGCCAGACCTCTCCTCCACAAATCATTCTTAAGCGCCTCTATAAAAGGAGAAGCATCCCTAGCAGCAATAAATGTGTACAATTCAAGTGTTTAGACAGACTTTAAGGAAGTCAGTTCAAAGATGATGAGTCTGCAACCTCTAGAAACGGCCTGAAAAAGCAGCCTAGCTCACCTTTTGTTGTGGCTGCGCTGGTGGTGGGAGCGGAGGCTGCTCTGTGGTTCCCATGGGAAGTTCAAATCGAGGACTGTTTTTCAAAAGAAAAAGATCATGCACGTATGGAAAGACAGGAAGACCAAACTAATTATAAAAAATCCATGATTAGAATCTAATTCTCCCAGGAGTACTTTGAGCTGAGCTTTGGAAGTGATACCCTCTTGAAAATGGGGATTCCGTTTCATACTATATACTGCTTTACGGATACAGAAGCTATAGTTACCAGCTAAATATTTTGAGGATGAATGTTTGAGGAACAGCACAAGACCTAGGCTTGACACTTCGGAAAGGATTTAGATGAATTCTCTGAAAACTGCACCCCCCCTGTGGCTTAGTAGTGTAAGGTGAGTGGAGACTTTTCGGACAGATCCCAGAACATACTCACTGCATGAATTTGCACGCAGGCCCTTCTGGACAGAAGCCTACCAGGTAATTCACACAAATAACACGCCGTGTGTGTCTGTGTCTGCAGAGAGGACCTACAACATAAAACGTAGATTTTACACAAGGAAAGTGCAGGGCACACAAGTCTTTCCCCCTAACACTAACCTCACCAAAGGCAACCTGAGATTTCTAAGTTTTCAAGCACCAAGAGTTGCCCGTGTTCAGACAATTCTCTATAACTAGAAATAAAAGTGTTTCTTCAGAAGTGAAGGTAAGTTTTCAAGGGCCAAAAGTCAAGCCTGAGACTTTGCAAGCTTGGCCTTATTTCTACAGAAATCTGTGTACCAAAGGCAGTCCAGCTACCAACAGCCACAAGTTGAATACCTACCGTGTTTACAAAAACCCCGGTCATACCAAGGGCAATCTTTGATTTTAGATTCTGGGTCAATATGCAAGAATGGACACTCCTTGTTGCTGCATTCCCCTGCAACAGACAATCACCAGCTTCAGCGCACCAAGTCATGAAGAGTCACGAACGTGATTTCAAGAACAAGTCAAGCGCCTGACCCTTTCATCGCCACTCACTTTGAGGTGTAACGTGCAACCTGCTAATCTCGTACACATACACACCCCTGAGCAGGGGTGTAAAGAAACTGGTAACTTAAACATCGAGAGTCCTATCAAGAGGTGACGGCAAGCATGTTATCAGGAATCACTGCAGGACTGACCACACACCATTCGTTCTACCACGATTCAAAATACCCTACTGTCACCAAGCGGTAGCGTAATAGTCAAGTGACTGACTTACAAATCAATGCACTTTTGGTTGAAATCTCATTTTTTCCATTAACATCTCAAATAAGTCACTGCAGCTTGAAATCATAAAACTCGTTACGGTAAGCTTTGCCAGAACAATGGATGAAATGCATACCACAGTACCCTACTGAGCACATCCCCCTGCAAAAGTCAAGTTTAAATGGCAGCAATTCATTATTACATTTTCCCTTACCATATTTTGAATAGAAGTAACATTCTGGCATCTTGGTCATGTCATACTCATGCAAGAATTCACACTGGTCCCCTTTCTTGCACAGTCCTCGTAACCAGTGCTTACAAACCACTGTCTTTTCACCACTGATGTGCCGGAAGGGACACATCCCCCCTGCCATGAAATACGAAAAGGAGATAGGATATATGGTAAGAAATCAGTACAAAATGCCTGTACACCATATTGTTGCTCTAATTTGCAGATATAAAACATGTTAAGGCAACAAGGGAATAGCTAATCTACATCTTTTTTTAAAAAAATTATAAGCTATTAATACAGTAAATTCACCTTCTCTCCAGTAGAGCCTTCTAGGCAGATATAATGACCAAGAGTTACCATGTTTTAATAAGAACTTATGCTATGAGATCTTTGCATATGATTTTTATTCTGAGAGCTCAATTTGTAAACCCACAAGATTAAAAATATGAGGCTCAGAATATAGGTGATGAAAAGGATACACTGACAGAATAAAAACTAATGATTCACAATAAAGAAGTGACAGTAGAACAGATTATGAATTTTTAACTCCTCCCCTCTCTTTCAGCCTTCTAGAATATCTGCAATCATAGCTTACCTTTCCCACAAGCTGCCTTTAGAAAAAAGTCACAGACGGCAGCACCCGACTCTGTGAAGAAAGATGCACAATGCAGGTCTCATTATTGCAATTACAGTTTAAGCAATTTTTTTAATGATCAGTTACACTATCAAACTGCAGACAAATCCAAGATGGATGTTCATGGCTTGTTTTAACAGCCACATTATATAGGCTCACAACACTTAGATGTATCTGTGCCCTTAATTTGCTATGTAACAAACTGAAATCCAAAAAAGGTTTTCCCAGTTTTTGTTTTTAAACAAGTTTGTGTGGATCACAAACACAGGCCAATCGTAACACATTCACCATTCCTCTGAGAGATCATCTGTATTCTTCTTCACCCAAAAGCATCATAGAGTAATTTCCTGTTTACTGAAATAGTTTATAATCCTAGGGATGCATTTTCAACTCTTCATTAGGAAGGTATATACAGTATAATCTAGCCCAGGGAGAATCACATCCTGTAGAAGCCAATATTCCATCCTTTTAAAGGTTATGCTGGGGTGGGGGTGGCAGTGGGAAGAATCATTTTGGCTTACAACTCTCAAAATCCTTTGGTTCTCGCTGCTTGCTAAGACTTCAAGGAGTTAAAATCCCAAACATTTGGAGGGCACCCAAAAGCTGCCTTTCCCTGCATTGTCTTCTACCTGGAAATCCCACTGACCTCAACAACTGTGTTCACACAACATGCCAGAGCAGGTCCCTGAATGATCCCAGTTTCGGGGTACACCTGATACAACGAACCATGAACCATTTAAATTTAGTCAACCCACTTAGCCACTCCCCAACCCCCTAGCCAAGTTTACCAAGTTATGTGGGTGCAGCTGCTGGGTCATTCCCTGAACTGGTTAAGCATGTTGCACAAATGCGGCCAGTGAGGCATTATTTCAGGAAAAGATAACAGGATTATTAATACATTTTTATCCTTCCTTTTTTTAAATAAAGGCGGTGAACATACCTAATACTCCTGCCTCCTATTTTCCCCACAACCACCCTGTGAGGTGGGTTATTTATCTGAATTTGTTACTATTAGATGTTTATCCCTTTTATCTTTTGACATAAATACATAACACTCCTGCCTATTTTCCTCACAACAACCCCATGAGGTGGGTTGGGCTGAGAAACAGGGACTGGCCCAAAGTCACCATGGGTATGTCATGCCCTAGTTTATGCCTTAATACAAAGGAAAGGGAACTCCCGACGGAAACCCATTCCTGCTGGTCCCTGTGTGCGCTTCTTCCTCTTCCCTCCTCCTCCCTTCTTCCTCTAGCGTCACGTCTTTCAGGCTGTGCGGCCAGAGAATGAGGAGCACGGTCGTCCAACCCATCTGGGTGGGGAAAAGAGTCCTGGACTCTGGCGAGCCGGAAGGCCTCTGGCCGGGCCGCCGCGTCCCAGGGCTCCCTCACGTACTGTCCATGCCCGGGAAGGGCAGCGGCTGCGCCCCCAGCTGCTGCTCCACCGCGATCTCCAAGTCGAACTTGATGTGGTCCACGCTGGCGATCAGCTCCTGCATGGCGGCGGCAGGGAGAGGCCGACCGGGGGGCGAAAAGGGCCGCGACCTCCGCGCAAGGTGCCTCCACTCCGCCGGGAGCAGCCCTGAGGGAAAACTGGCCGAGCCGCGGGGGGCGGAGGAGGAGGAGGAGGCGGCAGCGCGCGCCACCGGCTGGACCAATCGGAACGCAGCCTCGCGCGCGAGGCACGCTGGGACTCGTGCCCCGTCGCCCCCTGCGTTGAGCCAATGGGAGAGCGGGTCCTAGCCCGTGAGGTAGACGCCGGAAGGCGGGCTTTTCCTGCCCCCTCCAGCCAATCAAAAGGAGGTCCGTTCTGATTGGGCAATGGGAAGAGAAAGGGGGATGGACTGACCTATCCACGCACGCGCCCGTGGAGGGCGAGCGGTGGGGCGTCCCTCCCTGAGAAGCTCCGCCCCCTCGTGGGCGCGGACACCGAGAGGAGAAGGCCGCGCCGGGCCAGGCGGTGAGCATGCTCAGGGCGCCGGTAATCTCTTTCAGGAGGGATTTTTTAAACTCGCCCGACAGTTATTTCATTCATCTATTTATTAATCTGTTCGATTTCTGTTCCGCCTCTCGAGAGCTCGTACGTAGCGCTCCTCCCTCCCTCCCATTTTCCCCCTCAACCACAACCCTGCAGGGTAGGCTGCCACGGTAGAGATTTGAGAGAGAAGGCGCGAGGGACAGGCCCGACGCCTCCCGGACTTGAGCCCGGCTCTCAGTGCCTTTCCCACAGGAGTGCGAGGAGGCCTGATAAAAATCTGATAAGTGTTTTTAAAAGTTTTAATTTAAACATTACTTTAACGTTTTATTTTTATTTTTCTAATTTGTAGGATGGCTCACGCAATAAAGACGTTTCCCTGCTGCTTCGCATAATTTTCCCAGGAAAGCAGGCGGCACTCTTTTGAACTGCAATCCGAATTCCCTGGATCTGGATTTCAGGATCCGGCTCCCTGATCCGGTGATGAGAGAAAGGAAGGCGAGATCATCATGGTTCCTTGGCGGATAGGCCGTTGCTTCTCCACAATATTTACCCAAAGGGGTTCTGTCTGTCCTTGGCTTTGTTCTGTGCACAGTTTAAGAGTCGTTCCTGGAAAAAGACTGATATGGCCCCAAAGCCCACAATCCACAGGTTTTCTGGACCGGAGGCTTATTACCACGTCCCTGGCAGTCTACAAGTTACACAGCAGGGATTCGAAAGAGATGGCCAGCTCATCAGAAGCCCTTCCTAAAGAGGAGGAGGAAGAGGAGAAATTAGATGCCGATGAAAGCTTTGGGTTGCTGACTCAGAAATATTCTTCCAGGCGCTTTTTTCGTGCAGCATCGGCTGATTTTCACAACTTGCGGCTCCAAACCGAAGACGAGGCGGAGGAGGAATCAGAAGTAAAACCGAGGCGAGGCCGAAGGAATACCTCATACTGGTATTTTTTGCAGTGCAAGGCATTGATAAAGAAAGGAAAGGTCATTTCCTTGGCTGTGCTTTTCTTTCTCTTTTTAAGAAATGGGGTGTAGAGGGCATAGAGAATGGCCCTGAAGGACAGGGGGAAGATCTGGTCCCAAGGCAACGGTTTCTTACTCCAGCCTACCCTATAGGGCAGGGTTTCTCCACCAGGGTTCCGTGGCAGCCTTGGGTTCTGTGAGAAGTCACAAGGGGTTCCCTGGGAGATCACGATCTATTTAATTAATTATTTCAATTTTGGGCAACTTCACATGAAAGAGGCAAGTTTCATTCTATATATTTAGTTTAAGAACACTGTTAGTGCATATATACAGGCCTACCTGTATATATAGTATACAGGTATACTGTAGAGATACATAGGTAGCAAGAGGAAACATTTCAAATTGTGCGGAGTGACTCTGGCTTGATGAGTTCGCTATGCTTACCCCAGATTTGCATACTGCAGTGTGTAGTTTTGACTTCCTTGGTCTTGTCCGGTTTTGTGGGGTTTCACAGTTAATCCCCCTCCTAACTGTCTTCTCTGTAGCTGGCAGAGGCCCTAGATCTGTTTGAGATACGGATGCTGAAGGAAGAACGTCTCTGGCCTGAGGAGAGCAACTACACGGTGCTGATTGGTGGATGTGGCCGAGCTGGCTACCTGAAGAAGGCCTTCAGGCTCTACAATGATGTAAATGCCCCAAGCTAAATTACTTTCAAAGGAAATTTCTGCCAGCCGGGGGGGTTGATTGAAATGAATAAGAAAAAATGGCTGGTTTAAATCAGTGATTGGATGGATCCAATCCAATTGGAAACCTAATTGATATCTAATTTCCCACTGATGCTTCCTCGTATATTTCCTAAATTACATGGCCAATCTGGTACGGGTACTCCTCACTTAACCATTTGTTTAGTGACGGTTCTCCCACTTATGACCATCACAGCATCCCCACAGTCAAGTGATCACAATCTGGGCACTTGGCAACTGGTTCGCATTTATGACTGTCACAGCATCCTGTGGTCATGTGATCCCCATTTTCAGCCTTCCCAGCTGGCTTCTGGCAAGCAAAATCAGTGGGGAACCACGTGATTCGCTTAATGACCACCACGAAAAGGTCGTAAAATCGGGTCAGATTTGCTTAATGACCCTTTCAGTTAGCAACCAAAATTCTGGTTGTTGGTCATTAAGCGACGACTATCTGTAGACTAGTTTGCATTTGTTTTATTCCTGTAATTAGACACTACATTATTTGTTTTATGCTCCTTTTTTTAAATCTATATTAAATATTACAGTATTCCCGCACAGCAGCCATTTATAAGATCATGAATGTAACTTATACTCATTCTAACAAATACTTCAAAAGCATCCCAGTCCTTCTAAATGCTGTATAATTGCACAGGTGACGGATTGCTTTAGTGTTTTTCTTTATTAAGCTTTTGTCTTGTTATGTTATTGGGAGGCAGATGAAAAAGCGAGGCCTGACGCCTACCCTTGCCACATACACAGCCCTGTTCAATGCCTGCGCGGAGTCGCCCTGGAAAGACAGCGGTCTGCAGAGCGCACTTAAGCTACGTCAGGAACTGATACAAAAAGGCTTGGAGTTGAATCCAATTGCATATCGCGCTTTGTTGAAAGTCTGTGCTCTGTGTTCAGATCTCCACATGTGCTTCGATATATTAAAGGTAAAAAAAAAGTGATTGGTTGGTTTAAATTTATGACTGTCTAGGTCTGTTTGTAAAGTTGTTTCTATCAGCTGCCTTAGAAACCTCATATTCAAAATATGGCATAAATCTTCCATAATGATAATTTATTAAATTTATACGCTGCTGGACTCCCAGCGACTCTGGGCAATTAGGGTCGTAAATAAGCAGTATCATTGTGTTCCACAAATGTCAACATGAGGCTCAACAGGAATTTCTGAGGTTGCAACTGGGAAAATGGTTGTCATGAAATGTATCCCTTGGAATTCTTTGTTGTTCACCTGCCTTGGAACCATCTGCATAAACAAGAACAGAAGCACTTCTGTTTTTGCAAAAAAAATGGATGCTGGAATCCTAGAAACTGGCTGTTTCTAGTCTTCACAAGCTTTAGACTATGGCAGGGTTCATATGTTGCAGTACACCCATAGATCAGGTTTATAAACATAGTGTCTCGCTCTTACGACATATTAAGCCAAAACCAGACAAAGTGTATGATGGTTTAGTACAGGTATTTTGTTGCCTAAAACACATCACTTTCTGCAGCTCTCTGGGGGACCTCAGCAAAAGAACACATCCTTGGTTCTTAAGAACGTCATGGGAAATTTCTAGAGATCTGTTTTCTGGAAATGTCATATTACAGAAGAGCTGGTCTTTTGTTACATCTCTGCACTGAAGAGTAATTATGGAATCCTCGTCTTTTCTCAGGAAATGGTGGGGAAGGGCCATCAAATCACCACGGACACGTTCAACGTCCTGCTCATGGGATGCATAAACGACAAAGAGAATGGGTTCCGTTACGCTTTGCAGGTCTGTTTTCCGCTTTTTGCTCCCTTCCAGTGGTGGGAACAAACCAAGCTCTTCCTACACTTTCGTTGTCCAAAGCTATTTCTCTTAAGGTGCTGCTTTGTCATCCCTTTTTTTCTCTAATGCATTTATTAATTATTAATTTTGCAAGCCCAATCGAAGAGAAAAATAAATCTGCAAGTTGGCATATCTTATAGTTTATTGTTGTGTAAGGTATAATCCTCCAGGAAGCAGGGGTTGAAATGGATTTAAAATCCCAGTTTATTATGCAGAAGGGGCTTTCGGGATTCAAGGGGGCTGTCTTTGGAAGGAAAGACAAACCAAATATACCAAATTCTGCAAATAATTTAGTACAAGGGTAGTTTGGGATTAGCAGTGTTGTATCTGAGCTTTGCTCACTCCATTTGTTACCAGGTCCAATTCTAAGTGTTGGTTTGGATTGATAAAACCCTGCATGGCAGAGAAATGTCTTTTTGATTCAGATTTAGCCGATCTGGTTTGCCCATCCTGAAGGAGGTCAAGGGAGTGGAGACACACAAGTGTGTCTTTGCACTGATGGTACCCTCCCCACACATACAGGTAGTCCTTAACAACAACAATTGAGACCCAAATTTTAATTGCTAAGCGAAGTGGTCATTAAGCGTATCCAACCTGGTTGTACAACCTTTTTTGTGGCAGTGGTTAAGCAAATCACCACAGTTGTTAAGCAGACCACGTGATCGTTAAGCAAATCACGCGGTTCCCCGTTGATTTTGCTTGCCAGAAGTCAGCCAGGAAGGCTGAAAATGGGGATTGCGTGACCATGGGATGCTGTGACGGTCAAAAATGTGAACTGGTTGCCAAGTGCCCAAATCGTGATCACATGATCAGGGAGATGCTGCGACGTAAGTGTGAGGATCAATCGCAAGTCAGGTTTTTTCCCAGCACTGTCATAAGTCTGAGCCGTCAGTAAATGAATAGTCATTAAGCGAGGACTACCTGTGCACACACTTCAGAACCACTTGCCTCTTGTGATCTGAGGGGTTCCAAAAGACCACGTTCAGATGGGCTTTTGGCACGGGTGGTGGGCCTGGGCTGCCTTCGTCAACTTTAATATGGAGGGTTTACAGCTTTTTAAATAGGGTGTTGCATTGAACTAGTTCTGTCTCATCATCCTTGGAGTGGATGGTATATATACATTTTTTCTATAAAAATAAATCTCCCTGTAGTATAAGTTTGGTGAGATTTAGGTTGCATCTTTTTATTTCCATTTAGGCTACCGGCAATAACTTATCTAATCATCCAGAACGAATGGGTATCCGTTAACGATCAGTGGTGTTTTTTCTGAAACAGGTTTGGCGGCGGATGGCAAAGCTGGACCGAAAACCTGATCAGTGCACTTACAATTTGATGCTCTCGGCTGCCAGATACTGCAGCCTTGGTGACCCTGGAGTGGCTTCTAAACTGTTACTAAGACCCTCGGAGGAACACCCAACTGTCCTGAGGCTGAATTCTGGCAGAGAGCAAAGAGCAAAGGGTCCGAGAATGAAAAGAGGCAATGTTCCAGCTTTAGTGTCATTAGACGTCGAAGCCCTGGAAAAGCAGATGTTCCCGGAAAATGACAGCAAAACTGAGAAACATAACAGAAACAGAGATGATACTAAGGGCCGTACAAAGCCAAAGAGAAGCAATCACTCTGATTTATCAGACTGTGTTACGGACGGGAGTTTGGTGATCTCTGATCAGATCCAGTTGGTTCCAGAATCAACAGAAGAAATCTCTCCCTCCGAGCCTGCCTTTCCCTTCCCCAACTTGCTGGATTTGCAGAGCCCAGCTCCAAACGTGATTTCATTAGGGGCCGTGGCAACACCCTCTGACCGGCTAGCTCTGATGGGAAACCTGGAAGGGTTCTTAAAAAAAATGAAGGACGACGAGGTGGAGGGAAATATTAGAACGTTCATATTGCTAGCCGAAAATGTAGAACCCGGGAGCCCGTCAGAATCGTCCTTGTTGGCCGTCATGGAGGAAAATAACCTGAAACCAGATGTAGCTTTTTTTAATACGTTGATCAGAAAAAAGAGCAAGAGAGCCGATCTGGAGGGGGCAAAGGTAAGATCATCACTGTAGGGTGTGGGTCACCGCTGTGGGAGTGCTGCATTAGCCAAATTCAGCTTGTTAAGAACTTTCTAAGACTTTCATTCCTGCTTTATTTTTCAGGCAAACTTTGGGGGCTACAATGCTTTGCTAGAAATGTTAGCTTAATTGGTAGTTACTGCATCTTTGGGGGAATATCTACGGCCTTGTTTAATGCCTTTTCAATTTACAGAGCTTGTTGCCTTTAATGTTGAAGAAAGGAATTTCACCGGATCTATATACATTTTGTAACTTAGCCATTGCCTGCCACAAACAGGAAGATGGAATGCAGTTGCTGTCAGACATGAAGGTACAAAAGGATTTAGCTTCTACAATGTTTGGGCTGGTGGTGGACAGAGCCACATTGAGGCCTGCAAGGGCTAAAACCTTTTATTAACGTTAATAGATCTAAGAGATTCAGACGATTTCCTGGAAGGGGAAAACTGGTGAAATGGCTCCGAAGACAAGGGTAGATAACCCACTTTTTAACAGACATGCTGTGAATTCAAAATTCTGAGGCAGTAATCTGCATAAAAAGGTCTGCTGTCTCCTCAATCTTTGCCTAGATTCCTACGGAGACAGGCATGTCCCTACGTCCCTTCTTCACAATTGCCTTTGTCTTAATGTTTCGGGACTCTTTATTTATTTTAGCGGTCTGGAATAAAACCCAACGTGCAGATCTACGGTGCACTTATAAACGCAGCCGTGAAGAGACTCCATTACACTTACCTCATAGAGATCCTAAAAGACATGAGCAGGAACCAGGTTGCTCCGAACGAAGTTGTTATTAACCAGCTGGAGTTTGCAGCCCAGTATCCCCCTAATTTTGATAAGGTAAGATATCCTCTGTTTGTTTGAGCTGACTTAAGCCAACTTAAACTTTATGTCAAGTGCTTGGAAAGCATTAAGTTGCTATGAATACCGAAACTAAGTTATTTTACTTGGCAGGTGAAATGCCCACCGCCAAAGAAAATCCCATTCCCACTTTTATCCGTACAATTAAGCGATGCTGACTCAATGGCTCGTCGTCATCCGTTCTAGTAAATTTCGCTCGTGCCGGTTGCATTCTCATGCTGTCTCCTAGACCGGACATGGGCTAAAGGTAGAACAGGTTCTCTGGGGTGACTTGCAGTGGATCAGCAAGGGTTTCAGCTCCCAGCCCAGCCCAGCCCACTTCATGGTTCAACAAAAGCAAAGTCTTTCCCTTGCTAAACTAGGTTACCGAAATCAAGGAATCTCTGGAGAAAAGCTAGATTTGGGGCCCTACTCCGATCCTGCACGGTAAAAACGAACTCCCAGAGGGATACTGTGTTCAGAGATGCTTTTTCTCTGCAATTTGATGCCCCTTAATGAGACATACTACTACATTTGCCCATCTGGGTGGCAGCACCAAGCCAAGAACTGGCTAATCTCAAAGAGCTCAGACATGGTCAGTGCCCAGATGAGAGACCACACGAGATAGCAGAGGGACTATGTGGTGGTGTCCATGAAACTGCTAGGAGTTAAACTTGAATCCAAGGAGTCTGTACTTGGACCTCATTCCAGTTGAAGGACTTTGAAAACAGTCAGGCCTGTAAGCCTAGAACCACGTCCAAAAATCTAGAGGACATGCCAGAAACAATTGGATGTAGATTAGCGCTTCTGAATTGTATTGATTCTGGGGAGAGTTTAACATCACACAATCCTCCCTGCAAGAACTCTGTTCTGATACAAGGTATGCTTTTCATAACGCACGTTCATTTTCTTCTCACAGTACCAGAAAAGGGACCGTTATCTAGAGAAAATCGATGGCTTCCGAGCTTTCTATTTCCGCTGGCTTAAGTGGATGCCGGGAGAAGATACGCCACATCCTTGGGCAAAATACCGAAGTAAGAAGCTGGCAGAAAGCAAAGACAGCACAGGGCCAGAACAAGACCATGGCAGCCAGGAGAAACAATGAAGGAACCGTTGGCCGTTCATAATGATGAAGATCAGTTGTGATACCAACACCGTTTTTAAATTGCTAATTCTGTGGACATCTGTTCACATGAAGCTCAAATTAACCCTAGGTGTGTATATACAATTGCGACCCAAGCGTCCCTGGAACAAAACGAGACTCATCCTCCGCAATATACTGTCCTAATAAATTACGCTTTTCTATTACCAATTCTTGTTAGAGGTGATTAATCTAGCATCGTGTTCCGGCTCTAAAGGAAAGTTAAGCTTATTCTTGTTTTATAGTGATCGAGCGGATCCCCCATCTCTTTCTAAAGCCGTTTCTGTGACGCGTAACCATGAAATGTCATAACTCTTCAAGGGAAAATATTTAGAACCTAAAATTGTGAAGCAGTGCTTGAAAGTAAGGCAGGGCTAAGCAACGTTTGCTGCCAAGTTTTCCTTCCCAACTAGTTTTGGGAATATTGATGATGAAGATTGAACAGACCACATAAACGTCACCACGTGCTACATACCACAGGTAAACTTTTGGAAAACAAAGTTTAGGTTCAGTAAAGATTCCCAAATTAAGGGGTATTTTCTACCCTTTCACTATCCAGTAGTAGTCCTACAAATGTTCATCGAGCTTAAAAATGACACTTAGTTTTTTAACGTGGCAGTGTATAGAATATTCTCTCGACTCCCTGGTTTCTGTATTTGACATGGGGGTTGTTGAGTTCCATGAATCCTATAGTATGTACTAATGATCACTATGTATTAGCAACCCCAATATTTGCACTGGCTGGGGAATTCTGGGAGTTGAAGTTGAAGTCCACACAGCTTAAAGCTGCCACGGTTGAGAAACCCTGCATTAGAGGATAAGTACTTAATTAACCCTTAGAACAAGTTATTAGAACAACTGCATAAAATAATTACTAATTATGCTCATCACCTTTTGGGAGAAGTAGGCAAGACTTTATTTTAAAATACAATGACTACACAGGACATCAAAACACTACTGCATTTACACATTCAGTTACTCTATTTTGGGATGCAAAGGGGACGATCTCACAGCCAGTTTGTTATGAAAAAAACAGTTCTTATGAGCAGTCCTTGATGATAACAGTCACTTAGAACCTCTGAAACAGTCAGGATTGCTTTTGAAGAATGCTTCATCCAGAGCAGCCTCTGCAGCCACAGTGAGTACACTCGATTATTCTCCCCTGTTGAATGAAACCGACACGTAAACTGAAAAAGATCAAACCATCAGGCAATGTTTCTCAACCTTGGGAACTTTTAAGATATGTGGACTTCAACTCCCAGAATTCTGCCTGGCTGGAGAATTCTGGGAATTGAAGTCCATACATCTTAAAGTTCCTACGGCTGAAACACTGCCATAAGGTCATGCAAGAGGTAGAAAAAGGATTTATTGGTTGAGAAAAATTGATTTTAGAGTGGGGATATTTTTTATAGGATGGGAATGTCAAAAGCTGTATTTTCAGCTATTTATACATGATTGGGCCTCTGAATATACACAGAAGGGGAGAAGAAAGTTGATACTAAAACAATTTCTACAGTGACCTTAAAACCACATTCCTTACCACTTCCAGTTTACTTTTGGGCACTCTACAGATGCAGTTGGTTCCAAAATTGGTATCGCGGGTCTGGATGCAGCGTAAGCAGCAGAGGTTTTCATACCCTTGTTTCTTCCACTTGGCAATCAAGTTTTTGTCTGCATAACCTTCTCTGATACAATATTCATACAACTCTATAGAGGGCAAATTTAAACGAAAGGGTTAATATGTTCCTCTGAATGGGCCCGAATCTAGAAATAGAAAGATGAACGTTGGTAAAGGAGTATGGAAATGGCCTTGAAGGAGGACTCAGCTGTTGGGTAAATACCAACTACAGGTAGTCCTCGACTTACAACCACAACTGGGATCAGAATTTCCATCGGAATTTGCTGCAGTCGTAAGTCACATCATCATCTGACCCAATTGTACAACCATTTTTATGGCAGTCATTAAGCAAATCATTGTCATTAAGTGAATCACCACAGTCCTTAACTCCAGTTTCATCAGTGGGCGGGTTTTTGCAAGAAAATGGCAAAAAAGTCGCAAAATGCAATCATGTGACTGCAGGATGCTGTGACCCGTCATAAATGCGAGCTGGTTGCCAAGCGCCTGAAATGTGATCATGTGACCACATGGGGGGCTGCGTGCAACATTTTACGACGCCGTAAAGCACCCATTCTGAGACCACTGTAACTTCAGATTATCATTAAACAGTCATAAGTCAAGGACTACCTCTAAGTGGAAGTGAGAAAGAAACTCAAGATCCCCCCCCAATTTTCCTTTGTATTAAAGGGGATACATAGAATCTCGGCCAGGCTTTCAAGATTCTGTTATTACACCCCATAACAACAGAGTTCTATTAGTCTTTGCAGGGTCTGTTTCCTGACTTGGCCTACCTCAATGGGCTGAAAACTTTATTCTTCCCGCATGGAACAAAAAGACAAGGTCTACCTTTTCACTGAGAGATCAAACAGCCTACCGTCTTACCTCTACTAATGGCTTTCCTTTTGTAGAAGAGATCAAAAATATAGCGTGTTTTCTGATGATGAATTCTGAAGATGGGCCAAAGAGATTCTACCTTTCTTTTCCCTTCGTGTGGCTCGGTCTCAGCTGAGGGGGGGAAAAGGCACAAAACACACTTTACTTTTTCATTCTTGCATAATTGTTTTGTCTCTACTATTCCCATTTTTCTATAATTAAGAAAAATCCTGCAATATGCAGATATGGGGTACAAGAATTCACAGAAAAAGATCTGCCTACTTCCAAACAGCTTTTCAGTCATCATGTTAGAAAAACGGCCCATCTAATTTCAGCAACCAGCTGGAAAGGTCAGGGGGAGCATGAGACCTACACACAGATCTGATCGATCACTCAGATGACGTTATGGGCCTTTCCTGTCCCATCCGGGCAGAACTGCCCCATCAGATCCCTTGACGCGTACAGTCAAGCCACCCTCTCTCTGTGTGTCTCACCTTCTCTCATTTTTTGATCCAGTTCATCTAAGGTTGGTTCAATCAATTCCCAGCCATCTGGAGGCGGCTTTCTGCTCCTCTTCACCTTGGGCATCTCTTCGACAAGGAAAAAGAATCTGCAGAAGAAACATAGCTGAGATGTATCTATGGTCTGATGGGGAAGAAACCTAACGGAATGTGTGGCATCAAAACGGCAGTAAGAGACATAGCGCAGTGAGATCCTACACACAGCTGATAAAAACGAAACCCCAAAGCAGTGCTTCTTACACTTTTTTCTCTCAGGACCCCTTCCCACTGAAGAATTATGGAGGACCCCAAAAGAAGCGCCGGCCTAGAGGAATCCAAGCCCGTATTCTTCCCCGCAGTAAAACTAAAGCAGCTCCCCATTCGAAGCTCTGCTCCAAGGCCAGACTCCCTCCCCTCTTCAAGCGGCAACAGCAGGGTCGCCTGTCTCCCTCAGTGGAAAAGGCCACTTCTATAACAGCGACGGCGCAGGTAGAAATTACACCGGTGAGTCCCCTCCCACCAAGATACCCTCCCGGCGGATTTCTGCCTGCCACGCAACGAGACCTTAAACATGCCCCAACCGGAGAGAGAGGCAGCAGTGGAGGGGGCACGGTCGGGTTCTTCGGGGCCCGAAGGGGAGCCACTTACGCTCGCGGGTCGCTGCTGCTCTCCTGCACGGCGCTCTTCCGCCTCTCCGGGGCTCTCGTCGCCCAGCAGTGACGTCACCAGCATCCGAGGCCCTCCTTCCCACCGCCGTCGTTTCCCAGGAGGCTTTCCCTAGTCGTCCGTCCGTTCGACAACCTTGCCTGTTTGGCGTTGCGCCAGAGTTCAGGCGCGCCGCCTTCCGAAAAAACCCTCGAGCGACCCTCCGCCTCTTCGGCGCGGCCAAGGCTGCGAGGCGCTCTCCTTTTCCCCCCAAAGCTCGCTTCGTTTTCCATCAGGCAATGGAATAGACAGGAGAGGCTCATTGCAGGCCGCCGTCGGGCGCGCGCCACGGGAAGGGGGTGGCCGGGGACCTATAGCGACGCCGGCTCCTCTTCCGCTTCCGGGTCGCCTCCCAGCTCGGGGCGAAGCGAGGCGTGAGGGGGGGGGTGGGAGGAGAAGCAGGAGGACTCGCTCGCCGTCGGAGCCGCCATCGTTGCCTGACCTCGCTATGCCCAAAGGAGGTGAGAGCCGAGCGGGGCGGCCGCCGCCGCGGGGGTGGGGGCGCTCCTGGGAAGACACAGCTTCTAAAGGGGCCGGACTGCACCCCCCATCGTCCCCGCTCGCCCGGCTGGGCCCCGTAGGCATTGCAGTCCGGCCGCTCTGCTGAGGGGATCGGGATGAATTTGAGCCGCTTCGGCTGTGGTTCGGGGCTTTCCTGCTGACTTCTCCCCTTAAAAAAGAAAATCCTTAAAACGCGGGGGGGAAGCCTTCAAGGACTGCCCCCCAAAGTGCCTTGGGGGAGGAATCCCGAGATTCTCCCTTGGGCAGGTCCCTTAGCGGTGGGGGGGGGGCGGAGGCGCTGATTAGAGTCAAATGAGGGGGTGGGGGTTAATTAGTGTCCAATTAGGGGTGGGGGCGTTAATCACAGTCAAATAAGAGGGCGGGATGTTAATTAGCCGAAGGAGGGGGGCGTCCCTGCATTTCCCCCGCTTCCCTTTCTGCCCCCCCTCCCAATTCGGTGTGAATCCGGCGCCCAGGCAGCGGCGGATGAGCCGGGCTGCCTCGCCGCCTCTCGCGTTCCTCCTCCTCCTGGTCGATTGCATCAGGCCGGGCGGATCTGCCGGAAGCGCTGGCTGCCAAGCGGACCCCGGGGAGGCTGGCAGCGTCCGTTTCCACGTGGGAAGCGAGTGGCGGGGGGGCGGGGGGCGGGGCTGGGCGTCTCGATTTACACCCAGCAGCAGAGGAGGACAACTGGGCATCAGCAGCCACTCCCGGAAGTGCCCCCCATCGGGCCGCAGAAGGCACCTTCTTCAGGAGTGCTTTGTGATACCTTTCTCCCTTCTCATCTTTTTCTTTTTCCCACCTTTTTTTTTTCCTCCTTCCCCCTTCCTGCCCTCAGGGAGGTGGTGTCTGGCCCCTGGATTTGAGCCTCGCTTGTGGATTTCCTAGAAGCAGGAGGGTAGGCAGGATTGGCCCTTGGGGAAACCAAAAGGGCTTTTCTGTTCATGGGGCAGAACCCTTCTGCAATATTTCCTTGGCCCTGCCCATCTTTGAAGTACCCACTTTTCCACGGGGCCTTCTCATGGGGGTTGAGATGATGATGGTGGAAGACTGATACTAGAAACTAGCTGCTTCCGCTGATGATTGAGTTGCAAAACGTGGAAGAGACCAGAATGGAGGGCTGTAAACTACCTTCTCCAACATGGGTTCCTCCTGAAATGTTGACCTACGGCTTCCAGGAAGCCTCAGCCGGCATTGGCAAGAGTCAGAGACATGGAAGATGAACACCAAAGCATCTGCGGAGGACACATGATGGAAAAGGCTGCCTTTAAAAGATGAATGCAGCTTTGCTTGTTTCAGTTTTATTCCTGGACATTTATTATTTATTTTTCAAGGTACTTTTTGCTTGTGAAGGAAACACTCAGTTATGACTGATGCAGGGCCGCAACTGGGGGCGGGGGCAAGCGGGGCATGTGCCCCGGGCGCCACACCAGGGGCGACGCCAAAATGGGCACAGTATCCATGTTTGCCCCGGGTGACCCAGACCCTAGTTGCGGGCCCGCTCTGATGTGATGCTAGTGACACTGAAGTCTCTGCATAGTCTCTGTATAGAACTTGAGCATGAGATTTAAAAATAGTTATAAATGAGGAAGGCTTATTGCCTGACTGGAGTAAGGCTAATGCAACGGTCTGCAGCTTTGTGCTTTCCAGACGCATACATTTAATGCAGAGATCTAGCATTTCCCCCAGATTATAGCTGGAGGAAAGAACGGGCACAAGTGAGGTTGCCCCATCCAAATGGAAGTTTGCAGCAAGCTAGCAGGACACAGCTGGGCCCTACCCAGCTTGGGCAGAGGGTTAAGTCAGAGGAGGGGTTGCTGGAATATACAGCTGCACTGGACAGGCAAAAGGCGGGATGGGCAAGCTAGTAGATGTTTGGCAGTCTCACCGCTGCAGGTGTGGCCAAGCAGTATAGAATTGAGGCAGACAGCTTGGGTCAGCCTTGTCTAATCACCGCCCTCCAGATTTGTTGGGCTGTAGCTCCCAAAATTCTCAGCAGTGACCATCTGGCTGGGAATTCTGGGAACTGAAATCAGAACCTCTGGAGCAGTGTTTCTCAGCCTCAGCAACTTTAGGATGGGTGGACTTCAACTCCCAGAATTCCCCAGTCCATCCATCTTCAAGTTGCTGAGGCTGAGAAACACTGCTCTGGGGGGTACCCAGGTTGGAAAAGGCTGGAGTAGCCCTATGTGGTTTTTCACAGCGATTGACTGACTGACGTATAAGCCAAGCAACTTACACAGGAGGAAAGCAGAGGGTCTCCTTTCCTTTTGCACCGGTGTGAATGGCAGCCTCTTGCAGGAGTGAATTCTAGAAGGTGGTTTGTGTATGAAAATGGATGCTAGGTCGAAACGGGCGAAGCATTTCCAGTGTGAAAGATTTCCCACTTGGATCATTCCATGTTGAGTTTAAACAGCTGTTTGGAGGATGTCAGAGGCTCCAGGGCCGAAATGCTTCTGTTCACACATTCCTGGTACCGTTTTCTCTTTGAGGCTGAGTGCAGGATGCCCATGTTCCTCAAGAAGAAGAGTGCCATATCCTTATTTTACATGTTAGGAAGAACAGCTGAACGTGGTCATTCTAGCCCGCGTCTGACAGGCTAGGTTTCTGTATGCCGGCAAAGGAAGGAGGGCTGCCTTGTGCTTTTTACCACCTCAGTTAGAAATTAGCCAAAATGCTGTGGTGGGGGGGGGTTCTCCTCTTTTGCTCTCTAATAGAGGGAAATAGATTTGAAGGAAGAGGTGCCCCTTGCTGCCAAGAGCTATTTGGGAACTACGTGGTTTCTTTGTACTTCGTAGCTGCTGGAGGGTTGTTGGGCACACGACTCCTTGCACGGAGATTTGCACACGAGCGGCGGCTGGAGAATGTGCAGTTGAGCTGCAGCCCAGGCCGTGAGTCAAGCAGAGCAAGTGGGTGGTTGGGAGGCAGGGAAAAGCCAGAATGCTCTTCCCTTCCTGAGACTCCAAGTATGGCTCCACCCAGGATGGAAAGCAGAGCCTTGGCCCGCAGCTGCTCACGACTCCTTGCTGTGGGACAGATGCCACATTTGCTGTTGCCAAGGCAGCAGGGCTGGTGGCTGTGTGCAGGAAGGGTAATGTGAAGTGTTGAAGATTATTTCTAGAGATAATAAACTTGCAAATCTGGGATAAGATCTTTGCTCTATCTTTGGTTGGAAGTAGAGGGCGTCAACCGGTGGCCACTCCAAAGGCCTCAGATAGTAGTTTCAACTATTCCTTTCCTAGTTCACACAACCAGGTCGCTGTGGTGGGCTGGGCGGCCGTGCAGATCAAGTCAATCCATATGCTAGGATGGTGGCTGGGCCACAAATCAAGATCCTGCCTTTGTATCGTCTTGTGAGTTGTGCAAAGCCAGCCAGGAGATCATCCAGTGATATCAAAATGCTGGTTGGGGATAAAGCAAAAGGATGTTTTTAGAAAATGCATCATTCGTTTTGAACGTTGGTGTCACAAACTCTGGGGGCCACAGGGTTGATATTTTATAGCTGAGTAAACATACAGAAGTCAAACTCATTAATGCAGTGTTTCTGAGCCTTGGCCACTTTAAGAGGTGTGGACTTCAACTCCCAGAATTCCCCAGCCGGCTGGCTGGGGAATTCTGGGAGTTGAAGTCCACACCTCTTAAAGTGGTCAAGGTTGAGAAACACTGCATTAATGCAGTAATTTGGTGATGATTCTGTATTCTCAAACCCTGGAAGAAGTATCTCATTAGAAACAAGATGCTGGAGTAAATGCCAGCCCCAGGAGGGGTCACTGAGCACCATGCCACTGAATCAAGGAGAAATAGACGCTGTATGAAAGTGAGTTCTCACAGTCGGAGAAAAACAAGATAGCAGATCCGACAATTGACAAACCAAGCTCCCTGCCAAAAGACGGGTCCGGGTAGCCTGTTACATAAGGAGAGCAGTTGTTTTTTTTTAAGTGCCAAAGGGTTTGAAGATGGATGCTGTAAATGGGGCTTGTTCTTGAAACACAGCAGTCAGTGGAATTCTTTCATTATGGCTTCCTCACTTTTCTTCGCTGGAAAACTGCCGCTCAGAAGTTACCTGAATTCTTTGGGCCCAATCCTACCTGCCGGTGGAAGCTGGGCAAATGAGAGAAGGACTGCGGGGGGGAAAGTAATCTAAGCCCACTTCTTACTTGCAGGTAAAAAAGGGGGCCATAAAGGCCGGGCGCGGCAGTACACAAGCCCTGAAGAGATTGATGCCCAGCTCCAGGCTGAGAAGCAGAAGGCCAGGGTAAGGGACCTGGGGGCTGAGCTCTCTGAGCGCTGGGCTAGGACCGCAGATAATCTGGGGGCGAGGAATTTGCCTCGGCCAGTTGTCTGAGGTTGCATTTGGGTGGTGCCCGTGACCTTGGAAGCATCCCTGGGAATCCTTCCTAATGGTGCCAGTCAGAAGCATTATGTGAAATGCGGGTGGATGGATTTCAGTTTTGTCTTGGCCCCTGAATCTCAGAGACCCGGTGCGGACTGCTTGAGCAAGCCTCTTCTCTCTCCCCTCTGCAAACTGGGGACAATTGCCGTTTGTGATGGTTTTCAGGGAGCTCATATATCACATAACTGCCCCGAGAGAGTCTCCAGGTGGTCAACATGAGGTCCTTGAGATCGCACTCAGTGCTTGCGTGCAGCAGCGGATATTACACCATACCTACACGGTTCTCCAAATCGTCATCTGATGCAGTGTCAGGCAGTGGGCCCATCGGAGCCAAAGGAGGGAACCGGGCAACCTTCCTTTAAGATGTGCATTTTTTTTATAAACCTGAACATGAGGAAAGATTTACAACAGTGTTTCTCAACCTTGGCAGCTGTAAGATGCGTGGACTTCAACTCCCAGAATTCCCCAGCCAGCATGGCTGGCTGGGGAATTCTGGGAGTTGAAGTCCACGCATCTTACAGCTGCCAAGGTTGAGAAACACTGGCTTAGGCTGAGAAATTGGGGCTCCCCCTTGTCATCCTCTGAACACCCCCACGAGGCCAGGCAGTCTGAGAGAGTAACAGGCCGAAAGCCACCCAGCCGCTGAGTGCAGATGAGTCGCTCCCAGCCGTTCGGATCCCACCGTGGTCTTCACCGCAGCTGCTGTGGCTTGGTGACGCTTCTCATTCCCACAGGAAGAGGAAGAGGGGCAAGAAGAAGGAGGCTCCGGGGCATCCGGGGAACCCAAGAAGAAGGAGAAATCGCTAGATTCGGATGAGAGCGAGGAAGAAGAGGGTGAAGACTATCAGGTAGAGGGAAAGGTTGGGGTTGGAGGGCGGCTTCCCTAATACAGGACCAAGAGGCGGGATGAGATGCCCTTGGCGTTGATTCAGCCGGTCGACACTTCTGCATACATATTAAGCTGCCCTCACTCCCCCACCACGCATACAACCCCCGGATATGGCTACCCCCCTGCCTTAATTACCTTCCAGAAAGGGGTCCCAACAAGCTTTTCAGAGTAATGCTTTACGCTTCACCTGCTGCACTTTGGGCCGTATGCTAAATCCCAGTCACTCACTGAGACGGGCGACTATAGAAATCCAATCAATCAATCGATCTGTAATTCTTAATATGTGTTTGGGTGGTTTTCCCATTTGAGGAGCTACAGCTGTGAGCTGCCTAGGGCGGTGTTTCTCAGCCTTGGCCTACAGATACGCAGTGGTGGCAGTCTACAAGGGAGGGACCAAAAGCAAATAAAGAGATGCTGCCTTTGGGTGGAAAGGTGGCTCACTGGGGTGCTGTAGACACCTCCGCCTTTGAGCTAGAGAACAGACGTGGCCTTCGTTACACGCCATGCTTTGGATCCCAAGGCTGGCTCCGCAGCCCCTTAGCAGTGGAGGGATAGGCGTGGTCTGTGCAGTTTCTGGAGTATGATGCAGCTGACAGGGCATGCCTGTGCCGGATGCACAGATTTCATGACCAAAGGGACGTCCTTCTCGCTCTGCCTGGACCCCGCCCCGGGTGTTCCCCACGAAGGGCCAGCCACAGCTCCCGTGTCTGTTGTGTCTTGCGATTCCAGCCAAAGCACAAAGGAGTGGAAGGCATGATCGATATTGAGAATCCCAATCGTGTCGTACAAACAGCTAAAAAGGTTACCCAGATAGATATGGAGAGCCCCAGGGAATTATCGCGGAGAGAACGGTAAGATGCTTCCTTCCCTCTAAGACAGGAGCGGGCAGTTGTGGGCTCACCAGTTTATTTCCAGAACCCTCTTGGGATAAGCCAAGAGTTGTGGGGGAAGGTTTAGGTTTTTTTAACCCTTTGGAAGTGGTAAGTGGTGATGGGATGAAACATGCTTTGATTTCATTCCCTTCACATCAGTGTTTTTCAACCTCTGCCACTTTAAGATGTGTGGACTTCAATTCCCAGAATTCCTGGCTGGCTGGGGAATTCTGGGAGTTGAAGTCCACACATCTTAAAGTGGCAGAGGTTGAAAAACACTGATGTGAAGGGAATGAAAGTCAAATGTAATCAGTAGGACCACTTGCAATCACATATTTTATCATTTTCCCCTCTTGCTGCTTTAAAAATTACAATCACATGACCACAGAATGCTGTAGCTGGTCATAAATGCGAGCCGGCTAGGCAGGACTGATATGTAGGCTATTTTGAACCTCACGCTCTGGTCAGAACCGTCAAGATAAAAGGGGGACCCCGGGGGAACGGGCCAACTAGTGAGTGGGCTCCATTATTTTTAACATCCCTTCATCTATTTTTGTTTTGTTTTGTTTTGTTTTAGCTTGGTTTTTATAGTTTTTAATGTATTTATTGACTGTTTTTAGCTTCACTGTATGCCACCCAGAGTCGCTCGCTTTGCGAGATGGGCAGCTCTATAAATTGGACCAATGAGTTAAAATAAAGTGAAAGACCATTGTGCCTGGGTGTGTGAGGAGCTCTCCAAAGCTCCACGATGACTTGGAGGTTTTCCCAACTGTTCTCCCCTCCCCTGCTTTTCAGAGAAGAGATTGAAAAACAGAAAGCAAAAGAAAGGTACATGAAGATGCACCTTGCAGGGAAAACAGAGCAGGCGAAGGCAGACCTTGCCCGGTTAGCCATTATCCGGAAACAGAGGGAAGAGGCGGCCAAAAAGAAGGAAGAAGAGAGGAGAGGTAAGGAGGGAATGCTGGGCTGATGCAGAAGTGGGCTGGACCTCCTGCGAAGCTTTGGCAGCCCTGTTCTGCCTTCCCTGACAAGGAAGGGCAGTGGTGTCTGAAGCATCTGGACTTCCTGTTCCCATCTGGGTTTGTTTTCTCCACCATTTGCGTTGTTTCTGTGTGTGTTTTTTTTTCCATTCCTACTTGCTTTTAAATGTCTTTAACAATTTGTAGACCGTCCAGAGTTGCTGGGAGTTGGGCAGCATGTAAATTTAATACGTTGTTGTTGTTACAGGTAGTCCTCACTTAACAATCACAATAGGGAACGGAAAATTGGTTGTTAAACAGTTTGGTCATTAAGTGAGACTGGACCCAACTTTATGACCATTTTTGTGACAGTCATTAAGCAAATCATGTCTCGTTAAGCAAATCACTGCTGTCATTAAGCGAATCCAGCTCCCCCAATGGAGGTTTTTTGCTGGAAACTGGCAAAAAAGGTTGCAAATTGCAATCACGTGACCGCAGGATGCTGTAGGTGGTCATAAATGCAAGCCAGCTGCCAGTTGCCCAAATTGCGATCACAGGAGCGCGGGGGTGGTGCGGCAGTATGCGGCAGTCAAAAATGCGAGCACAGGTCGTAAAGCACTTTTTCTGAGGCCATCGTAACTTTGGAGCGTCATTAATCAAACGGTCATTAAGCGAGGACCACCTCTATTATTATTCAGCTCTCTTGATTTTTCTCCTCTGGTTTACACCGCAGCTAAAGATGAAGCGGCTTTGGCGGGCAAAAGGATGCAGTCCCTGTCCCTCAACAAGTAAGCGCAGGCCACCGAGAGGAGCAAAATCCCAGGGACTGTGCTCGGCGGGGCACCCTTCGGACTCGCTGCGGCGTCACTTCCCAGAGAGGCTGCAGGAGGAGGGCGGCAGCGGGGGCGTCACCGTCACCTCTTAAGAGAAACTGACTGCTCCGTGTTTGTCTTCATCTGGGCACAGAATTCCATGGGGTTATTTTGGCAGGGGGGGGACAGGCGAGGGTGGGGAAGGGGGGGGAATCCGGGAACTCTTAACCTTTGGCGCAGAATCGTGAGAACAGCAACGGTTGCATATAATGACCGTCTTCAGGAGGGAAACGCCGCCGGCCAAACGGTTCGGTGTGTTTCGATTTCAGGTCGCCCACCCGGCGGCAGGAGGGGAGGGAGGCAAAATGACACAGAAGGCTCGATGGGGAGGGGGTGGAACGCTTCAGCTAGCTTTCAAGGAACTAGGCAGGTAGGGGGGCATGGGTTGGTAGCTTTGACACCTGTAGATGCAGTTTCAAAGTGGGGGGGGCGCCGTGTGCTTTGTCATAGGCCCTTGACTGCAGAACAGTCCAGGGAAGTGAGCAGCAGAGGGGCATGTGCGTGCGTGTGGAATCCTTGGCCCCAGGCCCCCAGCTATTTGGTTTTCTCTTTCTGCCCCGTTACTTCTTTTTTTTAGCCATCCTTTTCGTTTCTTTCCTCCTCCTCTGGAAACGGATAGTGACTTTTTAAAACGTCGGCAAATCGAAAACCAGAGAACACTCTTCTTGATTGTGCATCTTCTTGGAACAGAGGCAGACGGGAAACAGAAACCTGTATATTTGGCTGAATAAAATTTAAATTATCGTAACGGTCTGGTCTGGTGCTCTCCCAGAGGGGCTGCCCCCACCCCGTAGAATTCACTCTTCGGTAACTTAAAACGCAGAAGCGGGGAGGTTTCTTCCCACGGGTCCTTTGGCATTTCAATCCATTTCTGGTCATTCTCAGCATTTCGGAGGAAGAGCAAATAGGTGGAGCGTTGACTCGTTCTTCCCCTTTCAGCAAGGAAAAAAATTCCAAAAGGCTTTCTTCTCGCAAGCTTGAAAGGAGTTAATTCGCATCAGGAGGAGGCCGGATGGAGATACCCATTTTTCTCAGCTTGAAAAACGCCTGCGATTCTTGCTTTCCCATGCGTGGGGACACAGGGCGTCTGCCACGGGAAATATAGATGCCACACGCTTGTTTTAGCAAAGTGGAAGCAACAACAGGCTTAGACCAGTGTTTCTCAACCTTGGCTACTTTAAAATATGTGGACTTCAGCTTCCAGAATTCTGGGAGTTGTAGTCCACATACCTTAAAGTTGCCACGGTTGAGAAACACTGGCTTGGACTGTAGCAGAAGGGGTCACTCCTTTTCTAGCAAGGCCTGGAAAATGGCCAGAGGGGGGGCCTCTTCTCAAGGAGAGAGCTCTTCGCTACACGCTGAAATTCAGCCAAGACTTGCAGGTTATCCCTGCCAGTCGAAACGATAGCGAAGAAGCAGAATTTTCTACCTCTTCTTGCAAACCCTGGACCACGGGTGCAGGCGACTGGAAGAAAAATTGCATTGTTTCCATCTGCTGCATGTGTAAATCAGCCTTTTAGCTGCCCCTTAAAAGCCTTTTACGCCCTCAGGGCACCACTCGAACAGAACCTGACAAATGGTCTTAAATCCTGTTTTCTTTAGGGCAGGTATCCCCAGTCTGGGTGTCCTCCAGCTGCACAAACTTCAGCTCCCCAGATCCAGCCAAGCTGGCTGGGGAATTCTGAAATTCGAAATCATGCTAATGAGGGCCGAAGGCAAGGCAATAAATTCTGAGAAACACAGACTCGGCTGTAGGGCAGAAAAGGCCCCAGAGCAATGACAGACCCAAATCTGAGCGTTTGTTTTTAACTGCATGTACTTTATTACTTTTTTTTTTAATCCCCCCTCTGGATTTCTGCCCACAAGGCCTGGAGAAAGTCGAGCTTGTAGCGTCTGGAATTGTCTTTTCAGGGTTCTAGACTGCAGGAATGGATTAAGCCTTGTTCCCTTTCCTTGGAAGGCAGGAATCCCCATGTGCGCTCATGGGATTTTGTGCAGGGAGAAAGGGCGACAGCGCAAATGTTTGCTCATTTGATGCGGAGGCCCTTCATTTCAGCCTCCAGGGTCTGAAATACGAAAGAAAGAAGTTTACACTCAGACGTCAATGGTTTGCTTAGGTTCAGAAATGGATCCATTGAGATCAAGGGTGACTTTGCCCGGAATTCACACTACTACAAATCTGCCTTCCCCCCCCACCCACCCTTTTCCCTCTTCTTTGGCTCAAGTTGGGACTAAAAATGTGGAATGAAAAGCTCTTTCATCCTCCGTTTGCTTGGGGGAAACTCGACTCTCTTTCCGGCCTCAATTTTCTACCATATTTCCACAGAACGCTTTGGGTGGGGGGCGGGGGGAGGAGGTTTTGTTTTTTGGAATTTGAAAAGGGTTTCTCTGGCTTGGTGGAAATTGGAGGCAGCCCCTTCCCACCAAAATAAATACTAAAGTGAACTGTTCAGCATCTAAATCCCATTGATCCTCAACGTGCAACACAGGTCTACCTAGATAGGATCCCGAAGTCCCACAGCCTTCAGCAGGGCTGCCTCACAGATAAGGCTGTCTCTAAGTTACCATTGTGAAAGCCACTGGATTTATGGGATTCCCCTTCCCATCCCAAGGATACAGGATCTGCTTCAACCGGCCATTAGGTTGCATCCAAAGCAGGAAAAAAATGGCATGGCCACTCCAAAATGCTCATGTCCTGTGGACAAAGCCAAAAACTCTTGAAATGGTGGAGGGGTTCAAATGGAGGCAACTCACGAAGTCCGTGTTCAATGCTCGCGGAGCGTAAACGTTGGATTTCTACTGCTCTTCCTACCACACTTCCACTTCCCACCATAATGTACAATTTCTGGCACTTGCGTTTCTCTGCTCCTTTAGATAGGTGTTTCTCAACCTTGGCCACTTTAAGCTGTGTGGACTTCAACTCCCAGAATTCCCCAGCCAGCTTGCTGGCTGGGGAATTCTGGGAGTTGAAGTCCACACAGCTTAAAGTGGCCAAGGTTGAGGAACACTGCTTTAGAAGGGTGGGGCTTCTACTCCCATCATCCTCAGCAGGGGCGAGAGAGGAGAGAGAGCATCATACTATGGAGTCAGCTCAAGGTCTTCTGCTCTTCTGACCCCAAACTGGGAGCTTGGATCATCTGCTACCCTAGGAGACCAGCTTTGTGGCCTGTTGCAACATCAGGAAACAGCTTGTCCTGCTTGTAAAATGACAGCCGAGGTCATGACAGCCAGCCCAAGCATCTCTTTACCAGAAGTCAGATTCATCCCCTAACTCTCCCCGGATGTTCCCCACCTTTGAGATTATCTGGGCAGGTGGCCATACCTCTAAGTAAAAGCCTGCGCTGCAGCTAACCGCAGTTCTGATTTTTTTTTAAGAATGCCTCTGGGACCTATTATTGAAAATACAGGTGATGCTGAAGCCTGATGCTCTGTTTTTGCAGTGGGCCAACTTCACATTTAAGGATTGAAATCGTCTGAAACCATCCTAAATGGGACTGATTTGTAGACACAGACCGGATATCAAGCCCTTAAAAGAAAGACATTCCTTGTCCCTCTGTAACAGCTCCACATGGATTGCGCTGGGCAACCCCCTTCGGCCCTCGCGGCTTACCTTGACATCCCATATGCTCATCCCGCCATCCATTCCGGTGGTGCAGAACTTGGAGCAATTCCCCTTTCCACCAGCAACCACAGAGATTTGGCTAGAAGAGAAAAGAATCCCTGGGCTGAGACTTCTCACTGGAAGCAGAAAGCACTTGCCCTACAAGCCAGTTTTTTTGTTTTTGTTTTTTTTTCTGTTCAATTGTGTCCGATTCTCAGAGACTGCCTGGACAAGTCCCTGCAGTTTTTTTGGTGAGGTTTTTCAGAAGTCGTTTGCCATTGCCTCCTTCCTAGGGCCGAGAGAGAATGACTGGCCCAAGGTCACCCAGCTGGCTTTGTGCCTAAGGTGGGACTAGAACTCACAGTCTCCTGGTTTCTAGCCTGATGCCTTAGCCACAACCCCAAACTGGCTCTCTACAAGCCAGTTAGATGGTCAAAGTCATCCATGGGTAATGGATCCAGGACTAGGGGGTAGCTTTGCCTTCTGAAATTCCACTCTCCAGGAAGACGACTCTATGATGTTGCCTATACTGAGTCCAACCACTAGTCAGGCATTGCCATCTGCAATCTTTTCCCCAAAATCCCAGCCAGGGATCCTGGGAATTCTAACTGAAGGATTAGGAAGGCCCAAAGGGGATTTCTGGGAATAAAAACAAATGTTACCCAAAGGGTTCTACCTAGAGATGTCAGAGATTGACCATGGACTTTTCACATACCAAGCAAACATTCTACCACCAAGCTGAGCCACATCAGAGGTTAGAATGCATGGTTTTTATTTTACAGTTTTTAGATGGTGAAACTGCAAGTGTGTGATCCAGTCTAGGTCATAGAACCCCCCCTCTCCCAAGTTAATTCTGGTTGGGCTTTCAAGTTTTGAATATACTCATAGTTTCCTGATTCCTTATGACAAAAAAGAAAAAAAGGCTACCAATTCCTCCAACAGAGGTTTTGCACAGTTTGCCAAGCTGACCAAGGATGTTGATTTTGGCTATGACTCAGATTTTAAGGGAGATGGAACCAGGTTTCAGAGGCAAGGAGATGAGCTTTTAAAAGAAAACCTTGACTAAGCAGTTTTCTTAGTTTGAAGGAAGGTGGCTTTGCAACCCAGCAGCTCAGGTTCTGAAAGGCATGTCTATCTCTTAGAAGACGTCTATAATGCCAGAAAAGGTGGGAGGAAGGAGGAAGAGAAGATAAGCAGCAGCCAAGCGGACAGACTCAATTACAGCAGTGGTGGGTGCACCACTGGAAGATCTGAAGGACCAGGTTGGGGACAGATCATCTTGGACAAGATCTAACTGGTTGTTAAGAATTGACACCAACTTGATCAATCAATCCAATCAATCAATCAATCAATCGTCTCATAAAGGAATGAGACACTATGCACACTTGCCTGATACTGTTCTTGTGGACTGTGCCCAAAGAAGCATTTTTGGTTTCAGAGCTGGCCTTCTTGTCCAGGTTCTGGAAGCGCTCACGGGCTGTGAGTCCCCTCTGGGAACCCTGTTTTGGGATGTCCATTTTCCCTCCAAAGCTCAGCACTCCCTGCTGTTCATTGTACACAAACAGCATTGGGTAGCAGTCATGCCCCTGGAAAAAGAGAAGCCGAGGGCATGTCTCAAAAGACAGTTGCAAGGAAGTTCACTCATACAATCATTATGAGTTGTGGTTGGGATAGGGCTACCCCAAATTAGTGTCCTCCAGATGTGGCTGGACTACAACTCCCAACAGCGTCATTCCTGGGGATAAAGGATGTGTAGTTCAGTAAAGCTGGGAAAGGCTTACATTGTGCTCCAAATATCATAGAAAATCTATGCCACTCAGGAGGCTAGGTGAAAGCACCCTGGTTGCTCTTCAACAGAAACAGAAGAGGACCTACCCTACTTTTTGCAGATTCATCCACATGGAGTATGGTGCCATCTACTGGCTAAACCTTAAAATGACATTATCCACACAGCAAGGATGATTGCTTACCCATTTCCCCAAAGTCACCAAAAAGAACAAGCAAGCGAGGAGCTGCTAATAACTTCTCTTTGCTATATTTTCAACAAAGGCAGAGTACTTCTCATTATACTGCGGCATGGGTGTCCCCAAGGTAGGATCGAAAAAGTCAAACAGTGGTCACAACAATGTGATCGAAGCTCCTATTTTTTTTTTTTTTTGCATCATAAAAAAATAGGCAGAGCTTTCATCACACCATTGTGCCCACTATCTTGACTTTTTTTGACCCTACTGTGTTTATAACTGGGACCAAGTGACTTGATTTGTTGATCTGTCTGCTATCTGGGTGGCCAAAAGAGGGCAGCTTCACATCTCTTGTTCCTTTCTTTTCTAATTTCCAACCAGACAACCCTCCCAACAGAGGACTGTCCCTTTTACCGGTGAGCTTGTTATTGCAAAGAATTTTTTTTAATGCAGATCCATCTAGGGTTCAACTCAACTGCTGTCCTATTACTGTACATGGGAATCTTTCGTGGGAAAATAAACCCAGCGTGGGAGAAATTGTATGACTTACTGCAGCCACAAGACTGTTCTCGGTGATGAAGGTCACTGCCAGGAGGGGCAGAGTCTCCGTAGAAAGGCAGGCTACACTGAGGGGAAAAACAGCTTCAGCCAGATCCTTGGTATTTGTTTCAGTCACGAACATGAAAACTCGGATTGTGGATTGACTGATTTCATTCAAACAAAGCACCACTCGTTAACGTTCTAAACTCTTCACAACCCATGTGATTTTTTTTGGTCTACCCATAGGTTATTCTTCCTTCCCATTACAACCCATCAACCTGCCCCCAGATTTCCCCCCCTCCCTCAAGCCATCCTGCTTACGCCATTTTTTTGTTGGCATCAGCCAGGCAGATGGTGCTGTCGTGGCCCACCCATGCCAAACGGTTCCCACTCTCTGAAAAGCAGATGCTGTGGACCCAGCTGCAGCTACTCTTCGACTCAAACATGAGCTCCCCAAACGACATCTTGGATCCCCAGGGGGTAGGGGCTGGCCGCTCTTCCACCTCTTTAATGTAGGCAGAGAAAATCCTGAAGGAAGAGAGGAAAACAGAGCAGATGACTCTATAACACTCAACTGGGAAGCAACTGGATCCATAATCATATTAACCAGTATGCAACAGGTGGGCAATAGGACTCCATTGCATGTTTATATCACCCCCTTCATAATCGTATGGGATAGATTGGAGAAAATCTATCTAGGTGATCACCAAGAGTCAACACCAACTTGATGGCACATAATCAAAGACAATCATATAAAGGATTGCTGTCTATCAGCACCACCCCCTTTTCCATGATTCCATCCAGCTGGGGATGCTATCACACTGAATTCCTGCACTACGCAGAGGATTAAACGAGATCATCCCTTATATTCAACACTATTGTCCATTTTCCCCAAAGAAATGGGGAATAAAATAAATTCTACAGTTAATTCAGTTTACATCTATTTGTATTTACATGCATTTACTTTCATTTTCTTCCTATGGGCAATTGTAACATTTTTTCCAATTTTCTCTGATTTCCATGATCCTACTATTAACTTTGCTAGTTTCTAGTTGACAGGCTGAAATCATATCTAATCTGTAACCTTTCCTAGCTGAGTTTCTGTGACTGTTTTTAACAGGCAATCAATCCAATAAAATGGAGAAAAGCCATTTCTAGCAGTTAAACCCCAGCTGGAACTAAAATGTTTCCAGTTATAATTTGAGCTAATCATAGTTCAGTAATCTGGTCAAGATGCGTACATCAACATTTATGCCAACGTTTAGCTGAAATCAGTTTCTGTGGAACGTTACACCCATACAGTTCTAATCCTGGGAAACAGTTCAAAAGCTAAATTGGAAAATAAGTAAAACCAGAAGGTTCACCTGCATTTGAAATCACAGGATCCAGCTGCCAGGAGAACGTTGTTTGGGTGCCAGTCCAGACTAAGTATTGTCGACCGAATTGGTTTCTTGATATGCTTACAGACCCACCTAGGATAAGTTAGGGAGCAAAGCAGAAGTTCCCAGCCTGATCCACCTTTCTTTATTCATGGAATGATTTCAGAACAGTCCCTTCAGCTTTGCTCAGTCACATTTTAAGGATTCAAGAAGCCATCCCCTTTAGAGAGTTCTAAAGAAAAACTCAAAATGTATTAATGTAGGTTCATGAGCCATTTGTAATTCTCTGCTTCCCCCATTTTTTAAAAATCTGTTCAGTTGTGCCCAATTCACCTGGACAAGTCCCTGCAGTTTTCTTGGCAAGGTTTTTTGGAAGCAGTTTGCCATTGCCTCCTTCCTAGGGCTGAGAGAGAGGGACTGGCCCAAGATCACCCAGATGGCTTCGGGCCCAAGGCAGGTCTAGAACTCATGGTCTCCCAGTTTCTAGCCTGGTGCCTTAACCACTGGACCACACTCTCTCTCTGCTTCCCGCATAAGTATGCATTAAAAGGATAAACCCCCCACCAAAACTCCCACCCCACTTGCATTTGCCAAGACCCACCAATCGTTCTCTTGCTCAAAGTAGCAGATGGAGATCCGCCGGGAGCCACTGCCCACAGCAAACTTGTTCTCCTTCGGGGACCACTTAACACAACAGGCAGCACGATTGATCCGGAGGATGACCAATGTTGGCTTCCAAACATCATTCTTCAGGGTCCAGACGTAGGCGTTGCGGTCTGTCCCGCAGCTCACAATCCGGTTGCTGTCAGGGGCCCAGTCAATGCCTGTGAAGGAGATCAGTTTAAGCTGGGTGTGGATGTGGTTGTGGTTGTGGTTCTTTGAAGTTTTGTCCTACTTGCTTCAGAGTCTGATTGTGTTGTGGTTGCCTAGTTCACAGCAGTTAATGAGTGATGGGACAAGGGTCCCAAAAGCGTGTTCTCTTCTGATTTAAATATCCTATCCTATCCATTTTCTCTAACTCAGACTTCCCTTGCCTGGCATCCTGCAGCTGTGCTGGACTACAACTCCCAGAATGCCTAGCTGGGCAAGGTGTCCGGTGCTGGAACATCCTTCTTTCCATCAGCTCCTTCCAGCTAGTGGGGACCTGGTTGTCCTCACCTGTCACTTGCCCATTGTGTTCCTTCAGCTCGTGGATTTTGTCCCACTTGGAACCATTTTTCTTGTAGATGTGGACTTCGTGATTATTGGGGGAGATGGCAAGTTCTGTGGGGAAGAACGTGCAAAATTTGCAAAACCAGCTTGGTGAATACATCAACACAAAGGCATCCCGGCCCATCTTATCAAACCCCAGTTGTAGACAGCAAGGATCTCTTTGGTCCTAACATTACTTTTTTGTGTTTTTCTTTTTCAATAGCACAAAAAAGAAACATACCAAAAAAAAAAAGCATTTGCAGATAAATGGCTCTTTATTGTCAGATGGCTGGAATATCCCTGATTCAGCCACACAGAAGAGAAAGCGGTCTTGTTCTTCTCAGGGAGCAGAAGTCGGATGAATGGGTTGGAAATTCCAGGGGAGGAGGAAGTGGCCTCACTGTAGGGGAGTCTTTCTAATAGTTGGCAAGCAGAATATGCCTCTCCCTCTCTGTGCCCCTTGTGAGGGATTCTGTTCTTGCAGATCCTACATGGAGTGGGTGGACTAGATGACTTCTAGAACCCCCGGCATCATGTGCAAAGGTCTTCCCAGGCCCCTCACCATGGATGTTCTGTTCTAACTCCAACCCACTGCTACAAATACCATGCTTTTAGCAGCAATCAGGTGATTTTTTTCCCAAGCATAGACTCAGACAGCATGAAAGCTCCAATGTTCCTCCAAAGTTCACTCAACTCTACCGTCTCCAAATTAAACTTCTTCCAAAGGTTGAGAAAACCTTGTTGTTGTTGTTGTTGTTCATAGGAACAACGGGGCAACCAGAGCAGATCTTTCCAGTCCCCACAGTTGGAGAGCGGGAATGATTGCAAGCGTGGTTGGTTGATTCACGAAGTGTGCCCTTCTTCTCTTGCACACCTTTAGGCATCAATTCATGCCAAGGTAGTCATCTTCTGTTCTTTCACACTGCCTCTGTGCCAGCAGTGCCCTAAGGTTGGCTCTTCCCAGATATGGAAAGAATAGCCCTGGATCTCATCTCTCCCTATAATCTTTATTCAACCTTTACTGTTTCCTCCTCACTCATCATCTTTGTTCTGGGTGATTATCTGCTTTTGGCAGGATAGGGGAGATAACAAGGATGGGGAAAATTTGGCTACCTGTGAGGAGAAACCTGTCCCCAGTCTGAAAAGCTGAAGATTATTTATTTATTAGATTTATATCTTGACCTTTCATTCAGGAGCTCAAGGCAACATACATGGAATTTTGTCTTCCTAATGTTCCTCACCATAACAGCTCCCTGAGGCACGTTGGGCTGAGAGAGAGAGAGCAGTCCAAAGTCCCCCAGGGAGCGCCTGTAGTTGATGAGGGACTAGAACCTGGGTCTCCCCACTCCTGGTCCAGCACCATTAGCACTAGACCATATTTGCTGTTGGGCTGAGAGGGAGGAACTGGCCCAGAATCATCTCAAGAACTTCCATGCCTAAGGGAGGACCACAGCCTGGGTCCACCACCTTCATAACAATACCACATTGTTTCTCTCTCTTATAGATGACTGCAAAGCTATATGCTGGGGCAGTTTGTGCATTGAGCACAAAGGCCACATTTACCTAATGCTGTTAGAAGCCATGTCAAAATCTTGAGCTCCATTCACCCCCAACCCATATTTTAGCTTTCCCCTTAAGGTTTTTCCTGATGCCACAATTGTTGGGTTCAGGAGCTGAATCTTTGGGGATCAGGCAGCCCTTCTAGATGGTAGACTTACGACTTCTGTCCTTGTTCCAGGCATGGCAGGTGATGGGTTCTAGTAGGAAGCTTTGATAAGCCATGGCTTCTTAACCTGCCCAGAAAGAAAAACAGTTTAGCTTTCTTATGATGGAGGAGGCTAGCTGGCCAGCAATCATCTGAGGTCTGGATTCAGACAATACATTAGACTAGGATACAACAGAGTTGGGTAGTTTGTGGGAAACCAGCCATGGTGGGCACCTCATGTTTTTGTGAACCCAGCAGTTGTGTTTTGTTAATGCAGACTGAAGAGTTTTGATGTGTTGTGTGAACCCAACTGGTGAAGTTAATAACTGAATGAAGATCTTAGAAATAAGAACATACCTAGAGCGTTTAGGATAAAGGCTCCATTGAGCTGGACTCCTGGTGATTTCATGAACATGGCTACATGGGGTGTTAGGAAGAGGTTTTTCATTACCTTCTTTGAAGTTTCCTAATCTAGCTAACAGGTGGGATGCAGCGGCGCTGCGGGTTAAACCGCTGAGCTGCTGAGCTTGCCGATCAGAAGGTCAGCAGTTCGAATCCGCGTGACGGGGTGAGCGCTCCTTGCTAGTCCCAGCTCCTGCCAACCTGGCAGTTCAAAAACATGTAAATGTGAGTTGATTAATAGGCACTGCTTCGGCAGGCAGGTAACAGCGTTCTGTTTAGTCATGCCGGCCACATGACCACGGAATTGTCTTCGGACAAATGCCGGCTCTTCGGCTTTGAAACAGAGATGAGCACCGCCCCCTAGAGTCGGACGTGACTGGACTTCATGTCAAGGGAAACCTTTACCTTTACTAATCTAGCTAACAGTCTAGACTTGAGACATCCTGATAGTCTCCCATTCAAGTATTAACCCGGTCTAATCCTGCTTAGTTTTTCAGCTAGGTGAATTCTCTCAGCTGCATATTCCAGGGGCTAATTTTGAAAGCTGCCTTTCAAGCTGTCATCCCCAATTTTTTGTCTTTTAATCCTTCCCCAGCAGTCTATGGCTGGCTGGCTGGCTGGGGAATTCTGGGAGTTAAAGTTCACACATCTTAAAGTTGCCAAGTTTGAAAAACACTGTTCTAGAGGATTACGTGCCAAATGCATAATCTGAAGACCATCGTTGTAGTTCATTGCTACTAAAGGCATGTTCATCCAGAAATTCCACCTTTCCATGTAGGTAAGAAGTATGGTTAGAAGTGGTGAATAACCTCAGGGGGATGAGTAATCCATCACACCTTCCCCTTCTATGTCCCTCCCAGCCACCCCCGTCCAACCTCAATTGTCCCGCAACAGACAAAAACCAGGGGAAGCCATAAAACCCTGGCTTCACTCCATTTTCATCATTGGTGCAAAATGTTAATTGCAGTTCTCAACCATCGTAAGATTGCCATTCTGGCTCTTTCTCCGGTGGGGCTGAAAGTCAAGGAAGTAAATAGCGTGAAAAAAAAACAGGAAAGCGGAAATATTTCTTAACCCAGAGCAATTTGGCAATACCATATAAGGCCAGAAGCAGATTGATCTCAGAAAGGAAGAGCGGAGACAGATGTCTGCAGCAGCTACTGGATACGAAGGCTGAACTTCCTCATTCAGGTTTTTATTCTGCCTTCCTACTAAAAGCAGCCAAATAGATTTACCAGTACGTTTTGCAGAACTAATAATGATAGACTGCAGAAGTACCCCGAACAGATACAAGGGACAAAAGACAGCCTGGTCAATGTGGTTGGTCTCCTTCCAGATCCACCAGTGATTCAGACCTTCCAGGCAGCAAAGTCATCACAGCTGTTTGTGGGCAGGCCGATCTCAAACAGCATGGCCCCAAAATTGTGCAAAGCGGAGACATGGTGTCCCGGCTAGGAACCTTTGAGGCATATTCTCCTTTTGCCTTTTCAGCTTTCTTGGTTGGTCTTATTACAGTATTTCTGTAGTCTACATCCTAATTGATATGATATAGATACAGCGTTTGTGAGTGACCGAATGGGAGCCCCAGATTATTGTTGCTCAAGTTTAAGGCTCAGTAATCGCGAAAGTCACTTGATCTGGAATGATGCCCTTAGCCACTTACACACTATAACACGCATGCAGGATAAAGGGGGATCCAGCTTTTTTTCATTGGTTCCAAATAGCCAAAAGCAAAGTAATCTTGCAGAACCTTGTAGGGAAAAAATTCTAAAAATAACAGTCTACTTCCTCAGATGAAAAATATCTTTTTGACCTTGGATGATGTGGCATTTCATCCACAAAAGCATCACCTCCCAAGGTGGCCCCAAGCTCTGCCAAGCACTGCATCCAAAAACCTTTGTCCAAACGATGAGGCCCCACCAAACCCCTTTTTAAAAAGCCAAAGACTTGTTCTGCTTGTTGAAGAAATGCCCCCAAAGCTCTTGCCTGAGAGCTAACAACACTTCAAAGGAGAAATGTAGCTGGATCGACAGACAGTCATTCAGAGGAGCCTCAATCGTTGGCTCGTGAAGATCCGCCTAGTTGAAAAAACCGGGTGGTTAGAAACATCCCTGGGGAGAAAGGAAAAGTTCCTGAAGGAGCTGCCAGAAGAAATGGAAAGGAAATAACATCGGAGTGGAAAGGAGGAGGCAGATGGGGAGTGGGGGGGAGGCACCCTTGCCAAACAAGTTTTTCAGTTCCAGTTTTGGACCTCCGCCATCCCTTCGGAGAGAAATGCCTTTGCGAGAAAGTTAGCAGGAGACCTACGGGGAAGAGGGGAAGAAGGCAAGGGAAAGAGAGTTTAGGAGCATCTCAAGGACTTACCTTGGGTGGAGGAGATGAAGGTGTCCAGGGAGACTTATTTCAGTTGGGGCGGGGAGAGAGAAGAAGTAAAAGAGGCCCGGCGAGTTCACGGACTCTGTGCAGTCGACGTGAACAGCCGCCGAGCCAGCTCCAGAGGAAGTGAAGAAGTCAGAGGCAAGGCGGCCTGTGGGACTTCCCTCTCGAGGAGAAGCGTAACCGCTTCCTTGCGTGGGTGTCGAAACGCTTGCTCTGTGTGCGATGCCTTCTGTGTAGGGAAGAGGGAGCAGGCTTGCAGGCTTCAACGGTGCAGGAAGCTGTGGGCTGAGCGAGGCAGGTAGGGCTGCAAGACCTTCTTAAAAACGAAACGCCTGGAGGGGTTTGGCCAGACGCCCAAGACGTGGTGGGCGATGGAGTGGAAAAGGAATGCACCTTTTTCACTGGCGCCTGGGGGTGGAATGTTGGAAAGCCAGGTTGAAACCAGGCTTACTATAAATCAAAGGATAAAGCCTAGTTTGGAGAGTGCCAGATTGAAGCAACAGCTGCACTGCAGAAAGATACCCCCCTTTTTTTGTTTTTGACTTTCTCCTAAATAAATCCTCCCTGGGGCATTGCCCGAGTGGCAAGGGTGTGATGAGTTGGCCCGTTAAATCTGTGGAAAGGGCAGTGTTCAAGTTATGATTAATTCCATATGCAGCTATTTATACACTTCGGTTTGAAGCGAGGTGGGCAATGTTTAATGTTTAATCAGTGTTTAATCCAGTGTTTCTCAACCTCAGCAACTTTGAGATGCGTGGACTTCGACTCCCAGAATTCCCCAGCCTGGCTGGGGAATTCTGGGAGTCGAAGTCCACGCATCTCAAAGTTGCTGAGGTTGAGAAACACCGGTTTAATCTATCAATCAGCCAGTTTAATCTATCAATCAGCATCCTGGATAGACTACTACCTATCTAATCCCTTGGAAGCCAAACACTTTTATCTTTTCGGAGCTGTTTTTGTTTTGATGACAAGGGTATAAACTTGGAGCCTTCTGTTTATTAAGGGATGTGTTTTTTTCTGAAATGTTTTCTTTTTTCTAAGGATTTTAGTGAGTCCCAATAAAATGGGGGTGAATGGAGAAAACAGTTTTGTGTGTGAGACAGAATTTTTCAGTATAATAAAATGTACAGAACAAATAAGAAAATGAGAAATTGAAATACAAGAAATTGAAAAAAAAGGAAAACATACAATGATGTCTTCCACTCTTCTTTCTTTTGAGTAGTTGTTATCCTTTCCCCAACCACTTCATCCCGTTTAATCCCCAAATCTCCAATTCATTTTTCTTCTTCTTTCAGCAATAAGTCCATATAAGGTTTCCAGTCTTTCAAAAAAATCTTTTTATCATTTTAATGAACTAGTTGTTTTGAGATAACTGACCTGGCAATTTTCATTTTTGATGCTAGCCCTTGAGAGCTGAAGCAGTCTAAAAATGTTTATTTAATGTGTTCCATGTTGCCTACTTTCTAGGAAAACAAGGTAACACGCACAGCACTCCCACCTGTAATTTTATCCCTAAAATCACCACCCTGCAAGGGTGGATCGAAAGTTAGTGAATGGGTCAGTCATCCACTCAGATTTTAGGGAGTCACCCAGTGAGGTTCTGGCTTCCAGTGAAGACAAATTTGGATATGCTCAGTTCCAAGCCAAGAGTTCAGATAAAGGTAAAAAGCTCAGTTAAGAAAAATTACCTTTTTTCTATGGTGTCTCAGGCCCCTCCCCTTGTTTTAATAAAACAAGAGAAATTACAGGTTCTCAACTGATCTGGATGGAGCTAAGCAAACACCAAACATTCAAACTCTATTTCTCCAGGCATGATTCTAAATTATATTTCATTCTCATTCTAGGCAGCTGGGAGGCCTCCCTGCTTAGCTCAGTGGTCTTCAGTTTCAGGAGCACAGAACCTAGTTGAAAGCAAAGACTGGGGCCTCTTAATAAACAAACTGGCCTTTATGCAAATGCACTCAGTACCCTGTCATTTTCCCCACATCCAGAGCATACCAGAAGTGCCCTGTTGGATGCATGGATATCTGTGGCTTTTGGACTACGGTTGCCAGCTGACCAGGAGAAAAGGAACTCTAATGGTTTGCTTTGCAAAGGTTCAAATTATCCTACTTTGGACACATCATGTGAAGATCCAGCTGCCTGGAGAAGGCTGTAATGCTGGGAGAGGTGGAAGGAAGGAAGGAAGAAGAAGAGGACCACCAGCAGCGAGGAGGAGGGACACAGTTACAGGGGTGATGAGGGTATAACTGGAAGAGCTGAAGGACCAGGTTGGGGACAGATCGTCATGGAGAAAATGCATCTATGTGGGTGCTAAGAGTCGACAATGACTTGATGGCACATAATCAAATTGGTAAGGGGGAAACAGTGATCTAACAGTCTCAGCTGCAACCCTTCTCCAGCCCTTAGAGGCAGAAAGAAAGTACTTATGTCACGGGGGGGGGGGCACATAGGGGGGAGGACTGTGAAAGAGTAAAAAAAACAACAACACAGCAATAATGATCTGGTCCAAGTTGAAACGAAGAACAGAGGAGATGTGCTATTTTATTCCCACTAAAAACATATTTCAAGCTGTTATTTCTCCTGAACATCCAAGTGACACCCTGGGGAGGGGTGTGCGTGTGTGCGACATTTTCATCAAAACAGCAGAAAAGAATCACTTGATCCTGGTTCCAACATGGACGCTTTCTCAGGAACCAGTTAAAAGTAGAAGCATAATACTGGCGATGGGAATCTAAGGCTAGATCTTGGTCTCCTTTCCATCAGGTGGTAAAAAGCAGGCTTCGCTCTCCGCGCTAAGCAAATGTATCACAAACCCATTAGATGCTTTTTCAAACTTTTTTTTATTTTCTAGCAGACAAGCCAAACATAAAACTCCCCTTTTAAGTTAGTGTTTCATACTTCCTGCAATAAACTATTTTAAGGAGCAGCTTTGGTAAAGAAGGGAACGAAACAACCAATAACAATTAAAAACAACAACAACAACCACCCACAAACCCAAATATATACCACAATCACAGCCGATTTGCAAATCAATACATTTCACCAAAATTGGGGGGATGAATAGGGGAAAATAAATCCACCAAGTCATCATTTTTCAGTGCTTAAAAAAGTGATCCATCTTCACCCTGTCTTTTCAAGTCTGCGCAGGCTTCAGAGAAGGTTGTCTTGCTAGAGAACAAAGTGTCAGTTCTACATTATTCGTAGTCCCTGGATGGAGGACTCTAGTGTCTGAAGAAAGAGGAAGAAATGAATCAGGCGACAACCGATACCAACCACAGTTCTGTGGGTATCTAGAACGCAATATAAAACTCAAGAACAAATCTCCATTTCCTTTCTAAAACAATCCAGTTTCTAGAGCTCGCAACTTCTATCCTATCCCTCCACCCCAAGCTGAGTGGCACCCGGAGCAGCTAACAAAACAACACATTGAACGATATCTGAAAATACACTCCGCCGATGATGAAATGTAAAAGAAAAAAAAATTAAATTATAACACAATTTAAACTAACATTACAACGAAAGTGCAGGGATGTTAACCGAAGTGCGCCCGGCGGGTGTCACTCCGCATCCAAAGTGTGGGGCTGAGGGCTAAAGGCAGGGCTGTGCTAAAGGGTCCTGCTGTTGACAACAGCAACTTATTCACTGTGTCAGGTTCTCTTTTTCTGAATTTTGGGTTAAACACAAGGCATTATACAGGCTTGAAATTATGCACAATTGCTATACAGATGCAGACTCCAGAGGGATTGGGGTTGGAATGAGCTGCAGTTCAGACGGTTAAGTAGGACTCAGATTCTCCAGATATATTTCTGGGAGTAGAGAAAGGGCAGGGAAGGGAAGAGGCAGGTTATTTTTCTCCCATGAACTTTCTAAAGTTAACTTTATTTTGGGATCCTCCGACCCAGTCTGATGCAGATTACTGCAGAGATTCAAGCAGAGGTGCTGAAGAACAAAGAGGAGATTTCATTTTAAAAAGACAGATACGACCCTCTTAATCAAACTAGTCTTGAGTAGCACCATCCGCCAGGGAACTGACTTGGGGACAAGGCCTCTAGACTCTGAGAATACTAGCCTCAAGCCCCTGATGCCACTGCACAGTTAACACAGGAGCTGGCCCGCATCATGTTAACCACAGGGTTGGCTGGCATAACCCATCCAGGACAAGCTGGGTGGTCACACGTACCTTGAAGTCCCAGATGGTCATTGCTCCATCAATACCAGTGGTGCAGAACTTGTGACAATCTTGCTTGTCCACCTCATAAATAGACACTTGACTGCAAGAAGCGGAGAACAGAACCGGCGTTAGACTTGGAGGAAAGCACAAGCAACAGATTTATCCCAACAAACGTACGCACCGGGTGCTTTTGGCTGCCCAGAACACACGGTCTCGCTCATTCTCCTGAACGGCGGGACTTAATCTTATCTTTGTTGTACCACGGGAAACAGAAGGCAATATAGGTAGTCCTCACTTGACGACAATTGGGGCCAGAATTTCAGTTGCTAAGCAAAGCGGTCATTAAGCGAATCCGACCCAACTATACCACCTTTTTTGGGGAGACCGTTAAGCAAATCACCGCAGCCGTTAAGTGAACCACGCGGTTCCCCAATGATTCTGCTTGCCGGAAGCCGGCCGGGAAGATCGAAAATGGTGGTCACATGACCGAGGGATGCTGCAACGGTCATAAATGCAGAGCGCCCGAACCACGATCGCGTGATGCGGGAATGCCACGACAGCTGTAAGTGTGAGGACCGGTCACAAGTCAGTTTTTTCAGCGCCATTGTAAGTCCGAACTGTCACTAAATGAATGGCCATTAAACGAGGACTACCTGTATATCCTGACTACTAAATGAAGAAGGCGCAGGACGCAGTCTGGATCAGCTCTGTTTGGGGGAAATATGAAACTGTCTGGAGATGAACTACACATTTCAATTCTTTAAATAGTCCAATTCAGGTGCTTCACGGAAGAATATTTCAGTAGCTCGTGACTGATCCTCTAGCAGCTGCGGCTTCAGAGCAACTTCCGAAGCCAGAGGGGCTTAAGCTTTGGACCTCGACCAGAACCCTCCCATCCTCCTTTGCCGCGTGCCACTCACGTGATGCTGTTCTGATGCAGCGTCTCCAGGGTCGCGTGGCGGTCTTCCGTAGTGGCCCTCTTGTCCATGTTGCGGAAGCGCTCCATGGCCGAAACGTTGCGCTGAATGCTCTGCTTGGGAATGTCGAGCTTTGAGACAAAGGTGAGGGCGCCACGGTCATCACAGTTGAAAAGCATGGGGCAGCAGTCGTGACCCTGGAATGAGACAGCACATCATTGCTTCGAATCAACCGCTTACCTCTGACCACTTCCAGTTTAGTCCCAAGGAAAAGTACAACCTCCAGGGTCAGTTTTACCCCTTGCAAAGCACTTCTGGGAGAGGCAAACATCCCCTTGCCCCCAAAGGTTCTTGCGGATCATCGTCATTGTCCAGGCCAAACAAGGGTAGGTACTGGATGACTGTACTCTACTTCCCAGTCCCAGGGACCTCTCTTGCAGAAATCCTCAGGGCCTCCCCCACTAACGCAAGCCAACACAGGAGCAAAGACACTTACGGCCGCGACCACGCTGTTCTCCGAGACGAAGGACACGCTCAGCAAGGGGAGGAACTCCGTTTTCAGTTGGGAGAGCCTAAACACAAGGTAGGTGGTTAATAAGGCAGCATCGCGGTGAAACCCACACTGTGCAAAAAAAGGGGATCGCTTTGTCAATTGGGATAGACGCGGGCCCCACCCCTGGGGAATCATGAACCAGGAAGCCAGCAGACCCTACACCTCAATTCCTGCTTGTCTTGCAACATAGCCCGGACGCGGGAGGCTAAACGTTCAGGGCCCTTCTGCCTCAGCCTCCAGCTGGGAGACCCTCTCTGTGAGAAGACCAAAAGGCTGGACCCCACGCTGGGCTGCGTTCAGAGGCATTCCCCCAACACCTGCAGCCGTTACTTACATCATGTTTTTGGAGGCGTCTGCGACAGATACGGTGCTATCGTGGCTCACCCAGGCGAGACGGTTCCCGCTGGCAGAAAAGCTGACGCTGTGGACCCAGCCGCCACTTCCCGTGCCTCCGAATTCAGCCATCAGCTGCCCAAATGGCATTTTGGAGCCCCAAGGTGTGCTGGCCGGTTTCTCGTCCACTTCCTTGATGTAGGCTGAAAACACCCTGCAAGAGACGAAAGCCAAGCCTGTACTTATAGGGATCGTTTATGGAATTTCCCCCCTTTTGCAAAGTCATTCATTTCACGGATAATGCAGCTACCTCAGGACTTAACAGCCCAGACTGTGCGTTTTCCAATAATCTGTCTTTCTTAGTAAGTATCCTATAAATGACACATGGCCAAAAGACACTCCGGGTGTCCCAAAAGCTCAGTTAGATTTACCCTGCCTTGAGCCTCAGAGCAGGCAAAATAAAAACATCTTGCTCCCTTGGCTAACCAACTGAATTAGCCCTACGTATTTTGATTTCCAATCAATATTCTCTAGTACGTAGCAGAACAGCCGTACATCTGTTAAATCTATCTGACAATGAGTTGACAAACATGCAAGCTTGGATGTTAAGTCCTGAAACAAGCAGTAAAGCAAGGCAGCAGACATGTTAAAGCAATGAAAAAGCACAAAAATCAAGAACTAGCTATTTGAAATAAAATAGGACTGAAGGACTGGATGGTGGGGTTGAGCTAAATTCTAAAGAGAACCATTTGGAAAAACCCAGGGAGGTGAATTCTATGAACGCATGGAAAGAGAATGTATTATTTAAAGAGATGAAAAGCTTTTACAACCTGAATGGAAACTGCAGGTAACTGCAAATATAGGGAAGTTCTTCAATTTAATAAACTTGCTTTTAATGAGATTTGAAGGGATTTTTTTTCCCCCAAGCCCACTTTCTCCATTTGGAATCTCCAAATTCAAAGGCAATTGTAGAATGGCTTTAATGTCATCCGTTTGGAGTATTAAACACTGTTATTGCTTATCAGTAACAATGGGAAAGGCAGCCTTTTGAAAATCCAAGGCTGCGTTTCTCATTAAGCTGAGAGCTGGAGGAAAAGCCATTATGTAAGAATGATGCCTGTGTGAACTCCGGCTGCTTACTTAGCAAAAACCCTCCATCGAAGGAGACTCTACTCTTGTAAAGGCTGCCTTTTGAGTAGAACCTTCAAAGTACGCAGTGTTACTAGCAGCAACACCTGTCCGTGGAGCCAGATGCAGAAGAGGGGCCCCTGCCTGGCTCCCTCATGCTTTGCTTAGATGTGGCAATTTCACCCAGCCTTCAGACAGCAGAAGATTACCAACCTCTCTACTTGCCAGCCTTCTGCTGCTGTTTTGGGTGCATGAGACAGCTGCTCAGGGGCAGAGTACCTGCCTTGCACGAAGAAGATGCCAAGCTCGACCCCCAGCATTTTCAGTTTTCTAAAGAAGGATCTGCTAGCCAATGACGGGGACTGCAGAAAGGAGAACGCTTGACAATACTAACATTTCTTTTATTAACAGTAGAGAATATACGTAGCTCAAGGCTGAACTGTGGGGTCCTTGGTGCTCTCTGAGCTTGGTTGTTGGCTTGCAGATGTTTCATTACCCGGCAAGGTAACATCATCGCTAAGCGATGCGGTTGTTAAGTGAGCAGCGCCCGATTTTATGACCTTTTTGCCAAGGTCGTTAAGTGAATCTGGTTCCCCACTGACTTTGCTTGTTGGAAGCCTGCTAGGAAGGTTGCAAATGGCGATCGTGTGACTCTGGGACGCTGCAATCGTCGTAAATATATGCCAGTTGTCAAGTGCCCTAATTTTGATCATGTGACTGTAGGGACACTGCGACGGTTGCAAGTGCGAGGACTGGTCGCAAGTCACTTTTTCCAGCACTATTGTAACTTCAAACAGTCGTTAAACAAATGGCTGTAAGTTGAGGACTACCTGTATTTGCTAAAAGAAACCCATTTGACAACTCCAGTCCTGGCATTTCTCCCGGAGATGTACATTCCATAAAACTGTCACTCAAACCTAGTTGCTTTCTTAAAGCTGGTTCCTATGCAATTACTACTATTATACATAGGGTCGCCATGAGTTGTGAACGACTCGATGGCAGCTAACAGCCACCCAAAGATTACACGCTCAGTGCCTTGGCACGCTGCCATAAAACTGTGTTAAACTGATGATCCAAATCCATTTCATAAGGGCTTTTGAGTTCTCTCACCTGCATTTGAAGTCACAGGACCCAGCTGCCAACAAGACATTATTCGGGTGCCAATCTAGGCTAAGGACAGTGGAGCGAATGGGCTTCTTAATATGCTTGCTCACCCACCTAGGAAAACGGGAACAGGAAGACACCTCTCATCATTCTCCTTACGCGATGGTGCTGAATCCGCACTAAACAGCCAGGCAAACAGTCTGCTTTGGCCACAGAATGGGTCTGAGCAGTACAGTTAATCTGGCTGACTCTGAATTCAATCAGTTTACTAGTTACTTGTTACTCGCTGAGACCAAGAAACTTTAGCTTAGCATTTGAAGCCTTCTGTTTCGAAGTTAGTTCCATTCTTTAGCACGTAATGAAAATTCTTCGGGAACAGATGGAGCTGGCCAACCTTTCTGGGACTGAGCCATAAACTCTGGGACAAGTACATGTTCTTTCAAGTCATGTAAAGAGGAGAAAGAGCTAGAGCTGGGTTTCTCAACCATGCTGGCTGGGGAATTCTGGGAGTTGAAGTCCAGACCTCTTAAAGTAGCCAAGGTTGAGAAACACTGAGCTAGAAGCTGAAGGCTCAGCAGTTAAGTGACAGCTGGCAACAGTATTTTCCAGACAACATTTATTACAAGGCCAGCAGAGGACATTCCCAAGAGATCAGCCTGCTCACCAATCGTTTTCAGATTCAAAGTAGCATACGGAGATGAGCCGAGCGCCACTTCCGACAGCAAATTTGTTCTCCAGAGGGGACCACTTCACAAAGGTGGCTGCTCGGTTGATCCGTAGGATCACTAAAGTTGGCTTCCAAACGCCGTCCTTCTGACTCCAGACGTAAGCGTTACGGTCAGCACCACAAGTAACAATGCGATCGCTCTTGGGGGCCCAGTCAATACCTGTAATTTAGACAAGGGACTGTTTTCAAAGGCAGGCACCCAAGAAATGCAACGGCCGATGACCCCGATGCACCTCTGAAGGCAACCGTTTCTGACATCTTGGCCTCCAAATCGTTTGGGGTTTTACTCTTTAACAGCACCACCTTAGTTTGGATTAGTTTCGCTATCTACGACACCAGTGTTTCACAACCGTGGCTACTTGAAGCTGTGTGGACTTCAACTCCCAGAATTCCCCAGCCAGCCAGGCTGGCTGGGGAATTCTGGGAGTTGAAGTCCACACAGCTTCAACTGGCCAAGGTTGAGAAACACCGCATTGCACCAAACACCAATCTGTTCAGATGTCAAGTTCTTAATCACAACACAGAACCAAGGAAACAAGACTAACACAGCGTTTCATTCATCAGGTTGAATGCCAAGAAAAAGGGAGTTAGGATGCAGAATCTTCAAAGCTAAACAAACAACACTCCAGCCTTCATTTGTCTGTGAATTCCTTAATTGAAGGGCAAAGGGCTCTTTTCCCAGATAAGACCGAGACATCCACCTGCTCTTTCTTTGTCATTCATTCATTCACTCATTTATTTATTTATTATCTATCCCGACTTTATCATTTTTATAAATAACTCACGGCAGCAAACACAACTAATACTCCTTCCTCCTCCTTCCTTATCCGGTCTTTATTATTTTATATATATAACTCAAGGTGGTGAACACACCCAATACTCCTTCCTCCTCCTATTTTCCCCCCAACCACCACGTGAGGTGGGTTGGGCTGAGAGAAAGGGACTGGCCCAAGGTCACCCAGCCGGCTTTCGTGCCTAAGGCGGGACTTGAACTCCTGGTCTCCTGGTTTCTAGCTTGGTGCCTTAACCACTAGACCAAACTGGCTCTCGTCATGCTTGAAAGTCCTCCATTTTCTTTCTCAGCATCCGAGAGTTGTCTTACATCAGGTGCCCTTTGCCTTTACAATACTATACGTACCACATCTCATCTTTAATTCCTAAAGTGGTATAACCAGGAATTCAGGAAAAAAAACTGTCTAAGAAAAAGTTGAATGTTTATCATGAAATGGGCTGTAAATATTGGAAAATAACCCTTCCTCAAGATTAGCCATACGCAGACAACATACAGGTAGTCTTCACTTAATGGCCATTCATTTAGCGACAGTTTGGACTTACAACAGTGCTAAAACCCAACTTAGGACCAGTCCTCACACTTATGACTATTGCAGCATCCCCGAGATCACGATTTTCAACCTTCGCAGCCAGCTTCCGATAAGCAAAACCAGTAGGGAACCACGTGATTCACTTAACAACCACGTGGTTCGCCTAAGGACCATGTGATTTGTTTAACAGCTGCTGCAAAAAATGGTTGTAAAGTTGGCTCAAATTTACTTAATGACCACATTGCTTAGTGACCAAAATTCTGGTCCCAATTGTGGTTGTCAAGCGAGGACTACCTGTATACCACCCCAGCAATGGGTAAATTTTCCAATGGAAAAGTTGGATGGGGGCAATTCAAATTATACTGCTTGGTTTGAAATGTGAAGGAACAATGCACCCCAGTTTTAATTCCTTCCGTGGAAGTGCTCAAGAAGCATTTTATTCTCGCAGGAGTCAAATTCTAAGATTAACGAGGTCGTCCACGCAGAATTGCAATTTATTCTACAGAAGACAGAAGCTGCCTGAGCTGACGCTGCTCTTACCAGTGATGTGGCCATTGTGCTCTTTCAGTTCATGAGCTTTCACCCACTGGTTCCCACTCTTCTTATAAATGTGAACTTCATGGTTATTCGGGCTAATGGCAATCTCTGGCAAGAGGACCAATGGATTCGCATTAACAAAAAAGAGAGAGAAAGGCTTAGAAAACACTGTTCATCTCAAGTCTCATCCTTTTCTCAGAAGACGACTTTCCCAACTGAAGAGACTCAGTCTAATGTCTGTAATGAGCATGGAAATGAATACAGAATTAAAAGAAAACTTAACACAAGGGTAAGAAGCCAAAGGTGTTAAACAGAAGCTGAAGATAAAAATGGACTCAACAGAAGACGTCTTGGTGAAAAGAACTGCCACAAGGATAAAACTATACATTACAATGATATATAATCTCGAGTAGTGAGAGAGGAGAAAGATTGGTAGCAGTGGAAGATGGGGTGGGAGCTGTCCACCTTTTGACTCCATCCATTTTTTTAGACCTGTCTTTACATCAGAAACATGCAGGAAAAGTGCGCGGAAGATGAAAGAGGGAAGCAGCAGATAAGTGAAGAAGTTAAACAACCCTTTGTTGCTCCCCTCCTACATGTCTTCCTAACTCTGCTTTGCAGCAACCCCCAAAGGTGTATCCAAACCGTCCCTTGCAGAAAAGCTTAAAACAGAACCTCGGCTACGAGCAGCACTAGCTTTTCAGCACAGCATCAAGGAAACATTTACTGAAATCCCCGTTTAAAAAGTGAGCAATCCTGATGACACTCACGAGTTCGATCTCGGTTCCAGGCATGGCACGTGATTGGCTCAAGTAAGAACTGGTGTAGGGACATTCTGAAGGAAGGAATGGTCTTAAAGCCTGAACAAAAAAAACCCAACAGTCAGCCACCGTTTACATATCACATAATAAACCTAACTGATAGGTGCTACAAGAATAAACAAGGTATGTTCAAGTGGTTTGTTTAAATTTGGATTGAGAAAGAAAGGAGAACCCTGCCTTCAGAAGATCACAATCTCAAAAGCAGAGAAAGACAAATGCGTGTCAGGCCACAGCCCCAAAGAATCCGCTGAGTGATACACAGCCGAACACTTAAGCAGACTGAATCATCTTAATGTATACATCAAATCAGTGACTCCTACAAATTGGAATGGGCCCGTAACCAGTGCAGAGGACTGATGGGACAGGAACCCATCTAATGATACACACTGAGATCCTATCTGCTCCCCCAGGCAGGAAGCTGCACAAACCATGCCCTTTTGATTAGTTTATGGCTCAAAGCATTGCACAACCCAAGAAATGGTTTATTCAGTAGCCAATTGTGTGGTGCAAATACAGTCAGTTATATCACCTTTATTTCCATTTCAGTTGCCTTACGAGTCCTTCAGATCAAAACATGGGATGTCTTCCCATCTTGTCTTTAACCATTTCCCTTTGGACTCCAGTAATAGGGAACATGGCTACCCAACGAGAGACAGAGAAGTCCATCCCGCCTCCATCACTCTCTGTATTTCTCTGCTACAGTGTGGAGCAAGTGAAATCCACCTTCATGCTTACCATAAAAACAAACCAGCAAACATTTTTGCTAGCCTACTTTGTATGTATCAGAGGAGCAAGAATACTACAGGTATGCCCCTCTTTGGCCAAGCCCTTTCGCAATTAAAAACCACTTGTGAACATTGTTGTAGGCTTGTAACTCCTGTCGGTTTATTTACAAGATTAAGCTTCCGTGGGCTGGGGCCTATCTTGACAAATATATTAATTTCCTACCCTATCATTACAATTAGTAATACAGCATCAACATATCCATTGGATTACTTTTCAGGTGTGCTGGATTTACATACTTTCTGGAATCACTGCGACTCAAAGTCAGGGCAGTAGCTGCCACTGCATGCTTTGCGGGGGGGGGAGTGTTCCCACAAGCAAGCCCCACTTTTTCATTTACAACTGCACAGATAAAAAGTCCTGCTTTTAAAGAATTTACAGGGTGTATGTTGTGATTAACTGAGCCACAGCTGATTCCATTACACCAGATAAGGGGTTGTGGTATCACAATTTTGGGGGGGCCCTTCCCATGATGCACACACTACAATTTAAATGTTAAAAATGTCGTGTTTGCCAAAGTCCAGATTCCAACCCCAATATTAAAGCCAGGGGCCCAATTCTGGCCCTACCTGAACAAAACCATTCATTTTATTTGTGGGGGGATCACACAAAGTGGAATATCCTTTTAGAGTACCCTCTGTCATGCACAATGACAACTGAAATATTAAAAACGTCCTATTTGCTTGAAATATAGACTCCAACCCAATTATTAAAAGCACAATTCTGACCTCATCCTAATGAAATCATTCATTTTATTTCTGGGGAGGGTGGCTCACACAAAGTTGGTGATGCACAGACTACGATTTAAATATTAAACATGTCCTGTTTGCTGAAGTCCAGGTTCCAACCCCAATATTATAGCCAGGGGCCCAATTCTGGCCCGACCTTAATGAAATCATTCATTTTATGGGGGGGGGGGGAGTCACACAAAGTGGAATATCCTTTTTGAGGGCTGTCGTACCACAATTTTGGAGCGCCCCCGTCACGCAACTTACAATTTAAATGCTAAAAATGCCCTATTTGCTGAAATCCAGCCTCCAACCCAATTCTTAAGAGCCAGGGGCACAATTCTGCTCCCACCCAATGAAATCATTCACTCTATGGGGGGTCGCATGTGCTCATTTACCCCTGCAGGGCGTCCTGGCACCGCAAAGGTCCTGGGTTGGGCGATGGGCAGCGGGGCCCGGCGGCCCCAGGGGAGCTTCCCCGCCTTCCTCCTCGCCCCCCCGGCGGGGAAGAGCCTCTGCCCCCACGGGGCTCCGTCGCCCCCCACCCAAGGGGGACGCGGCGGCGGGGGTCGTCCCCCGCGGCCTTCACTCACCTCCCGGGGCTGAGGGAAGCGGGGCTCGCGGACTCTGGTCAGTCAACGCGGCTCCGCCCCACGCGAAGCGTCCGACGGCGACGAGCGGAAGGCGCGGCCGCCAAGCAGGGCCCGGCTCTGGGACAAGGCCACTGCGCCTGCGCACCTTCCCCGAGGAGCACTGCGCCTGCGCGGTGGGATCGACGGCCCGCCCCCTGACCAATCGAGTCCCTCCTCTCCTGCGGCGCCTCCTCACCGCGATGGGCAGCGACCCTTATTGCGCCTGCGCGCGAGAGGGCGGTGTTCCGGAAGGAGAGCGGAGGGAGGATTCATCCTGACTGCGCTTGCGCGAGAAGGCGGGCCGGGCCGGAGTGGGGGGAAGGCGGGGCTGGGAGTCTTTGCGGGAGTTGGTGACGCAGTGCGCCTGCGCGGGTGGGAGAGCTGGGTGTGGGAATGATTCCAGCGGGAGGCGGCGCGTGCATGAAATAAAGCGAGGAAAGTCCTTGTGAAATTATCTCGGGCATGGGAGGAAATGTTTGCAGAAGAGGTTGGGCTGTTTCTCCCGGGGTAGATAAATGCATGGGTGCAGCGAAGGAAACGTGTCACCTCTTGCACGTTTCTGTTGTTTCTCCCAACCGGCTTTTCTGCTGTTAGCAATTTTGGGGAAGGAGGCATGAGTTGAAATGCAGCCTACCCTCTGTTTCAGAAGAAGGGCTCCCCCTGAGCATGAGCAACTGCCATCCCGTGCAAGCTTTCCTTGGAAATAAGGGTTCTAACCAAAAAAAATCCCACCTTCTCATTTTTAGGACATAAAATATGTTTCAGAAATGGATACATCACAATAGTCTGTTCAGTAAGACCTCTGGTGATCCTACACCGGCTTAAAACACGTTTCTTGGGATACCTCCAAGATGAATAGTCCTGTATAGCTCCTTAAGGCACCATGAGCAAATTTCAGACACTTTTAATTTTTGTTTCTTCAAGTGAATGATGCTAAAAGGTCGTGATAATTTTCTTCGTGTGTATTTGTGTGTGTTTTGTGCATATGCAGTGACTGGGTTTGTACACGGTTTAGCCAAGGTTTATTAAGCAAGCCATAATTGACTCGAGCATGAACCAGGAGTTAACAAACCACAGTGGATTTGTACAACGTGCTAAATGAAAACCAAACCAAGTTTTGGCTTAATGGTGGTGTGAAATAGGTCCATGAGACCAACAGAACCAATCCATAAGCAAGTGTGGTTTGTGTAGCGTGGGGATTGAGCCTCGCCAGAAGTCTGGATAACAAGGCACAGAAAATATTTTAATGCTAAGAATTGTTGCCCTGGTCAACTGGCTTTGGGGGGGTGTTTAAAAAAAAAGTTTTGCAGCTGGGTCAGTTAAAAATTGCACAACTGGAATGCAGGTTTTATCTTTCCAAAGGTATTTTGCTGTTGGGAAAGGTGAAAGTGGCAGGGTTGGGTCTCAACCTCCTTCCCCCTCTTGTGTGTGTTCTCCCACCGCTGCATGCAAAACTAATGTATTATCCACACTAAACAATTTGTAGTAATCTCTTAGTTTCACTACTTGCATTAATTCTCCAGGACGAGACAAAGCGTCGCAGGAATTCTGAAGGTGAAAAGTATATGACTTAGCTTTACAATCCATCCTTGGCTGGGTGTTATTTCTGGTAACCCTTAATGAACTTATGCTGATTAGGATGGAGGGTGAGGTCCTAAAGCAGTGTTTTTCAACCTTGGTCACTTCAAGACGTGCGGACTTCAACTTCCCTGGCTTTATTAAAGATTACACTATACAGATAAAACTAATACAAAGTATAGAAAGCCAGGGAAGGGAAGGGAAGGGAAGGGCAAGGAAAGAAGGAAGTAGAAGGGAAGGGATCAGAGGAAAGGGGAGGGGAGGGATCAGAGGAAAGGAAAAGACTCCAACGAGATCTTTTTTTCAGAGGATGAAGCTTTATTCGGACTAAGCATGATTATTCTAAGTAGGGGAGTATTTACAAGAAACAGCCCAAGCCGGACCCTCCTAACGTTTTCCGTCCTTGGCATGAAAACGCAAGCAGACTGCATTCAAATCAGATGCCTTTGACTCTGAGAACTTGTCTACGGTCCACCATCTTCTTGGAGAAGAAAATCTGACCGGTGCTCACAGTGGGTTAGAGGACCCCCTTTCTTCCCCCCGAGGCCAAGAAGCTCTTCCCTTCCACTTTCCTTCATCTACTTCCTTGCAAGGGCCTTTTCAAAGGTGTTCAGGCTGCTCCAGTTATCCCTACAGTAGCAAGCGATCTTCCCAAGGTGCAACCGTCTGAGATGCTTGGCCTGTCAGACTGCAACAGAAAGGCAATTTAGCTGGGGCAAATCAGAGCAAAGAGAGAGGAAGGCTGAAGAGGAGAAGGCACCGAGGTTGGAGACAAACTGATGGCACAAATGGGAGAAAAAAGCAAGCTCAACAAGGACAGCCAAGGTAGAAGGCTGGGCTTCAATCTAGGTCAGGGTTCCCCAAATTGGTCAGTATCGACCCCCCAAGGGTCAATGGGACTATCCAAGGTTGATATTATTATTACTGCTGCTATTATTATTATTAATACTATTACAGGTAGTCCTCTCTTCATGACCATTTGTTTAGCTATGGTTCGGACTTACAAAAGTGCTGGAAAACCAACTTGCGACCGTTCCTCACACTTAACGACTGTCGCAGTGTTCCCCCCCCCCCAGTCCAGTGATCACAATTTGGGCACTTGGCAACCAGTTCACATTTATGGCTGTCGCAGCATCCTGTGGTCATGTAATCGCCATTTTTGACCTTCCGGGCTAGCTTCCGGCAAGCAAAATCAATGGGGAACCGCATGATTTGCTTAACGACCACATGGTTTGCTTAACACCCATGGTGATTTACTTAATAACCGCTGCAAAAAAGGTGGCAAAATCTGGTTGGATTTGCTTAATGACTGCTTTGCTTAGCAACCAAAATTCCAGTCCCCATTGTCATTAAGTGAGGACTACCTGTAGTTAAAGTAGTATGGGGGTTGATGGACAATCTGAAACTTCATGGAGGGGTCGATGAGCTGAAAAGTTTGGGGACCCCGGTCTAGGTGAAGATTTCCTAGCCCAGATGCTTGCTGAGATCTCCAAAACGTATTTCCCACCCCACTTTCTCCTTCCTTCCAATCTCCCCTTCCCTCTGGCAGCGGCTGAGTTCCCACCCAGCAGACCCCCAGCGAAACACATTGGCTCCCCGTGGGAACCTCATCCTGCACAAGCTCGGTCAACTGGGGTTTCTTCAATGCCACCGTGGCCAAACAATGCCGTACATACCAGTTGCAGGGACAACGGGGAGACTCATTCCTCTGCGGCAGACTTGGAGCTGGCGGATTTGGAGACCTGGATGATCTCCACGGAAGTGAATGCTTTGCCGGTGGAGAGCCGGTGCCTGGTGCGGAGTTTGTTCAGAGCCGATTCGGCCATTCCTGCTCTCTCTTCTGCATCGTCCAGTTCATGTGCCGTCTTCCGATACCTCGCCAAGCTCTGATTTGCTTGCTCCTCCTGCGGTGAGGATTGGGGTTAGGGTGGGACAGGGGATTTGCACCACCGACATGAGAAGAAGCAAGTTCGAAGCCAGCTCCCAGTAACTGGTTGTTTTAATAGTTGTGAGCTGCCCAGAGGCACGTCTGCGAGGTGGGCAGATATACAAATCAAATAAATAAAATTTCCCCCAAATGTCTAAAGGAAAGTGGAGGGGATGCATTCCTTCTAGGGCTGCAACTGTATTATGTTTTGAAATCTTTTCCCAGCATGGTGGGAGGGGCTAAAGCAAGTAGTAGGTGGAGCCACCTATTTTTCTTAATTTCCACAATTTCCCCCCTCCTTTTAACAACCCCCCCTCCATCTTTCTCTTCCTTGTCGGGAGAGCAAGCTGCTGGGAAGATGCAGATGGACCCCTTCAGAGTTAGATCGATCCATCCAAACCACCAGGGAAGTGGTTTTAAAATAAATAAATTCATTCCAGGTACTTCAACCCTATCGAGGTTAATATGATAAATATATTGTGGTCCTTTTAGTTTAAAGGCTCCTTACTTTCCATTATAGTGTCATAATCAATTGTAAAATAATATGGCATCAGCTGTTGTATCCTGTGTCCTGCCCTTAATTATAAGCGCTGAATAAATCCATGTTTCTCAGCCTTGGCCACTTGAAGGTGTGTGGACTTCAACTCCCAGAATTCCAATGCTGGCTGAGGAATTCTGGGAGTTGAAGTCCATCCCTCTTAAAGTTGCCAAAGGTGAGAAACACTGGAATAAATAAATACAATTCTTGTTGCTGTTTCAAGGAGATTAACAAGGCACGTATTAACTACATTGAATACAAATGGCTGTTAGGAAAAAAATGCTCACAGCGGGAGCATTACACACCCATCCCTTTTAAGTAATATAGATTGATGGGTGGAAAGAAGTACGCTTAAAAGTGATGGTACGTACAGCCTCTTCGATTTGTCTCTTGTACGTCTTCAGTTTGTTCTGCAGCTTTTCCACCAGTTCCTGCATGCGCTGGTTGGTCTTGTGGTCCTCTTCCGTCTGGAAGACCAGCTCCTTCAGACGCCGCTCGTTCTTCTGCAGCATTTTCACCGTCTCCACGTGGCGTTTTTGTTCGGAATCTAGTTCGGATTCAAGTTCCTTAATCTGGAAAGGAAACAGAGGCCAAGCTTGTGAGACCAGCCTCAAGGGGGGCTAGGGAGAGTCGTGAGGGACTGGCCTGATGCCACCAAGAAAGTGGGAAGCTTTAGAAGCTGGAAAGGGGATGGGGGTGGAGAGTTCTTACCCGGGTCTCCAGCTTCATGATGGTGCGTTTCCCGCCTTTCAAGGCCATTTGCTCTGCTTCCTCCATCTTGACCTGCAGGTCCTTGATGGTGACCTCATAGTTCTTCTTGATCTTCTCCAAGTGCATGGAGTGATCCTGTTCCTGCCGCAGCTCTTCAGCCATGCGGGAGGCCTGGAGGGGCAGCCGGTGAAGGGGGATTAACCATTGGATTGGTCTCCACCCAAACGTTCTTAAATAATGCATCAACGCTAATACATTTGATAATATTTGCAGTCCACCTCAGACCAAATAGGGTCATGACAAAAACAAGACACTGAGAATCACACACAACAATAAAAAATCATCACTGAAAATCAAACACATCAGTTATGAGTAACCTAAGTACCGGAAACCTGTTGGAACACTGCTTTCCCTAATTGTTGAAATGGATGTAGGGCAGGGACTGTCCATACCTCCAAGGGAAGGGTGTTCCAAAAAATGGGGCCACCACCGAGGAGATCTGTCACCTGGCCCTTGTCCATGAACCTCACAAGGGGGGATGGGGCTGGCAACTGTCCCTCTCTAGATGATGAGGCAGCAGATTTGGTTTTGATGCAGACTGGCAAAAGAAATCCACTGCAGAGTAGGGTTCTCCTCGGCCTTTCACACACATTGGATCTACTCCAGGAGTGCAACATTTCAAGGTCCGTGTGCTCCTTCAGCCTTTTGGAGAACACGGCACGGGCAGGATCACCAAAATGGCTGCCGTCATAAGCATGGCCAGCTCCAAAACATATCTTTACCAAAATACACAATGGTGTGGTTGTTCTCTGCCTCCTTCTCTGGCCCCCCAGGAAGCTTTCTTCCTTCTTGGCTTATTCTTGGGGAGGAGAAGGCGCTCCTGACGTGCCAAGAAGTGGCCGTCTTGCCATTTTTATTTTCCAAGAATGCCTGTGGGAACTATGTGAGGCCAAAAACACTTCTTGGAACCCCAAGTGATTCTGGGGGTGGTTCTTCGCCACGTGGCAGCTTCTCCTTTATTGTTATATTTAATTTTTAAATTTTGGCAAGTGCCCAGGGAAAGGTTTGCAGGCCCAGGGGCCGCCTGTCCCTGAGCTATCCAACGTGCCTCCATAAAGACAAGCCAGCCTATGTCTCGCCAGCAACTGTGACCAGCAGGGGCAAAGTGCACGTTTGAAAAGGGTTCCGTCATTCATGGGAATGCACCGGTGAAGCTTTCTCCAAGCTCCAGAACCACAAACTCACGTCGGTCATGGCTTTCTTCGCTCTCTCATCCACCGTCCGGAACTCGCTGATGAGTTCCTCATGTTCATTCGTTATGCGCGTGAGGTCAGATTCCAGCTTGCGCTTGATCACCAGCAGGCTCTGGTTCTGCAGAAGAAAGAGGAAGCGTCAAAGCAGGACCCGTTAAGCCAGGGGAACTCAAGACCCCCCTCGGGCACGGCCAGCAACTTGAAGAGGGACCGTGTTTGCACAGGCAAAGCCAGAGAGCTGTCAAAGCCTGATCTAGGACTCGCTCCTCACTACCTGGTCCCGAGGCCAGATCGGGTGATCGTGGTATGGCAAAGCTGGGGAACCTGTGTGACATGCATACATAAAACGTCATGGTTAACAGCGGTAGATTATTTCTTGCCCAGCCCTAACCACGATGGAATAGTTACTTTATTCATGGGGAGAGTCCTGAAAATCCATACATCATCTTATTTATTTATTTAATTTTTATCCCGCCTTTATTGTTTTTATAAATAACCCAAGGCGGGGAACATTCCTCCTCCTATTCTCCCCACAACAACCTTTGGAGGTAGGCTGGGCTGAGAGAGAGGGACTGGCCCAAGGTCACCCAGCCGGCTTTCATGCCTCAGGTGGGACTAGAACTCACAGCCTCCTGGTTTCTAGCCCAGTGCCTTAACCACTAGACCAAACTTGACTGTGATATCCCAATGTTTGAGAACTCCCTCATTAAATGAAACTAGATTGTTCTTCAAACAGCAACCAGTTTTAAAAGCTGCCTTACAAGTGGCAGTTTGGATTATATGTTTTTGTGCAGTAGAGATTACTCAAGTGAAATAACGTAAGGCCAATCGCCAGTTTATGGTGAAAAATAGATGACGGTCTCATAAGTTGCATCACTGTTTTTTCCTTCCGAGCCAAGAAGGAGTACAGGTAATCCTCGACTTATGACCACAATTGGGACTGGAACTTCTGTCGCTAAGCGAGGCAGTTGCTAAGTGAGTCACGCCTGATTTTATGACCTTTTTTGCCATGGTTGTTAAGCAAATCACGTGGTCATTAAGTGAATCTGGCTTCCCCCATTGACTTTGCTTGTCAGAAGCCAGCTGGCAAGGTTGCAAATGGCAATCACGTGACCCCAGGATGCTGCAACCCACGTAAATACATGCCAGTTGATCACGTGACTGCAGGGATGCTGTGATGGTTGTAAGCGTGAGGACCGGTCATAAGTCTGTTCGGTGCTGTCATAACTTCGAACAAATGGTCATAAGTTGAGGACTACCTGTACATGTGTGCAAGGAGGTACAAGCCAGATTAGAATAGCAGCCTTGAGGAGGGGATTTTATTCTCTTAGCTGCAGTAACTGGAAGCCCCCTCCCACAAATCAACTATGCTTTGCCCAAATCAATTTCTCATATTTCAATGCTCTCCCAGTAGCTGGAATTCCCTGCACGAATTACAAATGATTGAAAACAATAATGCAATCAAACAATCAGCAAGAGAAGAGTATGTTAATAAAAAGCAGAGGAGAAAAAAACTGAAACTCTAAATATGTAAGAACAACCTTTCTGGTGCTTAAAATCAAGGCAGCTAGAAAAATGTGTTGGAAGGGAGGAATGTCAGGCTGATAGAGAAAAGGAACTGATTAAGCACCAAACACTAAAGGTAGGATTTAAATTCCTCCCTTCTCCATACCACGGCCCAGATCTAAGCAAGCCACCCCTTCTCCAAAGGATTGCTTAAATCAAAAACAGAATCCATGGCCTGTTATCCTGGATTTTAACAGGAGATTATTTCCTTGCCTGGAATGATTATATTGTAATTTCGCCATTTCTGCCCCTTTTGGATTCTTGACTTCACGAGCTCGGTTTCTTCCAAGGGCCAACACCCACCCCTTCTGCCCCACAAGGGATGAGGGCCGCCAGCGCTGTCTCACCTGAACGTTGAGTTCGTTGTGCCTCTCGGAGACATCCACCAGTTCCTGCTCAAGCAGTTTGCGCGAGCGTTCGCTGCCCTCCAGGCTGGTGCGCACCTCTTCCAACTCTGTCTGGAGAAGACTGAGCCGCCGTTCCTGGAGATTGTACTGCTCCCGCAGCTCTTCGTGCTGGCGGGCGTCTTCGTCCATCTGGATCTGAAGGTCCTGGAGGCAGACAAGTGTCAGAGGGACATGCTTCGTCTGAGCCACCAGGGATCAGTCAACAGGGTGTTTGGAGGTCCAAGAAGTATGTCCAGTCCTGAATCTTAGTCTACCTGCTGCCTCTAAGCTTCCATATTTATCTAGGCTAGAACTTTGGGGAGAAGGGACTTGCCTTAAAAGCAAGCTCATGTATAGCGAGGAGATGGGCAAATGAAGTCCTCAAGGAATTTAATGTGTAAGTTCCTACTTGTGGGTATATACTACAGTTTTGCAAATCTATTGTCAGCTCTGCAATCAGCCTTCAACGAGATTCCTTCTGGTGGTAGCCTGAAGATGAGTTGCACAAACAGCCCACCAACCGTGGAGAATTGAAGAAGTAATCAGCCAAGGATCCAAAGGTCTGAAATGTTGCCATGTGCGTGTTTTTTAAGGATTGCTTTACTTTTTGCTGGCTCTGAAGGCCTGGCTAAGCATTCAACCAGGCTCCTGCAAGATGAGGAGCCACCAGTGGGAACCCTCTTAAGGAGAGCCAGTGAGGTAGTGGTGAAGGGGTGGGATGAGGAGCAAGGAGGCCCAGGTTCTAGTCCATCTCAGCCACAGAGGCTCCCTGAGTGACTTTGGACCAGACCTTCTCCCAGGCCAACCTATCTCATGGGATAGGTGTGGGGAGGAAAATAGGAGGTGGAGCTGCTATATCAGAAAGCAGACTCAGACGCTACTGCTTTTGCTCCACTCTCTTCTTGTCCCCTTTCCCGTAACTCCTTTCACCTTGATCTGCTGCTGGAGTTTCTTCAAGGCCTTGACCAGCTCGCTGTTGTTCTTATTGGCATGGTCCAGCTGGATCTCCATTTCATTCAGGTCTGTCTCCATCTTCTTCTTCAGCCGCAGGGCTTCGGCTCGCCCTTTGGCCTCCAGTTCCAAGCTCGACTGCAGAGACTCGATGGCACGCTGGTGGTTCTTCCTGCAGAGGTGAGCAAAGGCCATTCCATTCCAGGCACACCTTGACCTCCAAGGAAATCTACCACGTTCCATGAGTTATCAACACTGGGTTCTCAACCCACACTGAACCATCTCATGGCCAGTCAGTTTTTGGTTTGGGACGACATGTCATCCCACATGTTAACTTTAGGAGAATAAACTGGATTCACACATGGTGCCAGGCAGTAAAACCATGGTCTACAAAATACAGCAGCGGCATGCTTGCAGTATGCTAAGCCAAAACCAAGCTATCTTCCTTATGGCTTGCAGTCCCGAATGAACGTAGCTGTTGTGACTTAACCTGATGCACAAAATATGGTTTCCAAAAATCAGAAGAAGATTTGGCTACCATAGACCCACTTGGCTCTCCTTCTACAATGTAATTGATGATTTGTTCAACAAACCACCATTAAGGCAAATCCTGGCTTACCAACATGCCAGCACAGCCGCAGTCTGTCGAGCATGCCTATGCTATCCCTAGAGGTTTTCTTCATAACGTGGGCCCAGGTGCGCTGGACTACAAATCCCATCACCCCCAACTTACACCACCAGTATGGGGACAATGAGAATTGTGACCCCAATTTGGAGGCTATGCAGGCTAGGATGATGGGAGCAGAATCCCACGACATAGGGAGAATACTGACTTGAAGAGAAATTATCCAAACCTTGTGGCTTCAAATTCTTCCTCCTTCTCATGAATTCTCCTGTCAATGTCTGCTTTGACTTGGGCCAGTTCCAGCTGAATGCGGATCAGCTTGCTCTCTTCCACCTGAGGAGCAGAACCATGGCTTGTTTTAGGGTTAAGGCTGTGGTAGGCAAGCCGAAGATTGTGGGCAGCCCCCAAATTCCTCCATAGTTCATGGATCTCTTTTAATCTCTACTGACACCAAGCAATGGCACAATACTTATATTACAGGCAGGAAACACACTTCAGCGTATGTCTTAAAGTAGGCTGTAAACTCCATGTTGCTCCGCAAACAGACAATCATAGCCCTACCCATCTCAGGTGGATCTACTGTTCTGCTTAAACAAATCTTTGTATTTATGAAACCAGTAGTCAGCGAAGGAGACTAAGCCAGCTCTTACCCAGATATCCACCTTCTAGCAGCTATTTTTGCGGTTTTAATATGAAGAAGCCTTCCATCTTGTGAGCAGCCTGCAGCAGTGCAGGGACACCTATATCTTGTCACCTCCCAGGGACAGCCAGGCTCTGGCCTCAGTTTCCCCAAACAAGAATCCCAGTGCTCTTTTCATGTGGCAAGGTAACCTTTTGAGAGAGTATCAATCCATGGGCCCTCTTCTCTGAGACAAGGGTTGCCCCATGGATGATGACAAAGGGCCAGGATTCCTAAACAAATTGAAGATGCTAACTTTTTAAACATTACCTCAAGGGACGCCTCAGCTTCCTCCAGGGCCACCTGGAGCTCATCTTTCTCAATTTCCAGCTTCTTTTTCATCTTCTGCAGTTCATGGACACTCCTTCCTCCCTCGCCCAACTGGTCAATTAGATCTTTGATTTCCTCTGAGAGAAAAAGGAAGCATGTACACATGAGACTTATTCAAGCTGATCATTAAATTTCAGGACCATGGACTTTCCCCATGGCACACACGCCGGCCTAGTTAGTTAAAGAAGCTGGATTACGGCTGAGGGACTGCTCAGCTCAGCATGGCTTATTTCTTTGCATCTTTTGACAGCTGACTGATAATTGCAAATGTGGCCTCTTTCCAGAGATGCTTTAGATTGGGTTCTTATACAGTATTCTGGAGCAGTGTTTCTCAACCTTGGCACCTTTAAGATGTGTGGACTTCAACTCCCAGAATTCCCCAGCCAGCTGGCTAGGGAATTCTGGGAGTTGAAGCCCACATCTCTTAAACTTTAAGATATGGGTCCGCATATCTTAAAGTTGCCAAGGTTGAGAAACACTGCTCTGGAGAGCTGTTTTGCAGGAACAAAAGTCACTATGAAGTCCTTGGGGTCTCAATATGACAAAGGCGGAAGTTTCACATATGCAGAATTAGGCCCATGGGCAAAATTGACATGCCCCATACCAAGGCTGGAAAACCTGTGGACCATACAATGCCCTGAAATCCAGTCTTGCAGCATAATTTCTAGAATCTGCTGGAATTAGGAGACGAAGATTTGCGGCATATCCTAAAGAGATGTGAGATGCCACCAGTTTTTTTCAGCTGGAAACAAAACAAGGAATGTCAACCAAAACCTTGCTGATTTATGTTACCATCTTCAGTCCACCTGGGGCAGCCCACAAATACAAAATGTTTAAAAGAGGTGTAATCATGAATCATGGGCCAGTTTGGTGTGGTGGTGAAGGTACCAGACTAGAAACCGGGAGGCCGTAAGGTCTAGTCCTGCCTTGGGCACAAAGCCAGCTGGGTGACCTTGGGCCAGTCCATCTCTCTCGGCCCTAGGAGGAAGGCAATGGCAAGTCACTTCTGGAAAACCTTGCTAATAAAACTTCAGGGACTTGTCCGGGCAGTCTCTGAGAATCGGACACGACTGAACGGATTAAAAAAAAAACATGAATCACCAAAAAACTTGTGTACTCCTGGTATCCATATACCGCGCACACAAATAGACAGTAACAGAGACATCGGTATATAAATGTGAATGCACCCAGCCTAGAATAGGCTCTGCACAGTACATGTCTAGGTGGATCACAAGTAGATCCCTAGCACAAGTAGATCCCTAGTAGATCTCCTCCCACCAGAGAGTCCCTCCGGTGGGAGGAGATGGGCGGTGACAAATTTGATAAGTAAGTAAGTAAGTAAACAAATAAATAAAAATAGCGCATTCCCTGTTCATCCTATACTTGCCCTGGAGAGTCTTGTTTTCCTTCTTCACAGACTCCAGCTGCTCGAGGGCTTCCTCATAGGCTGTCTTGAGCTTGAAGTTCTCCGTCATGTACATGCGGCACTCCTTCTGGGAATTGTCCAGCTCTAACTGCAGCTCCTCACACTTCTGCTGCCATTCCGCCAACATCTTGTCAAAGGCCCGCTGCTTCTTGTCCAGGACCGCACAGGCCGCATTGGCCTGAGAGGGAGGAGAAGACAAGCGTCACACCCAACCTGGATGTCCCCCTCAGATCTTCTGGCTTCTACTCCAAGCCTTGTTTCTAGGTCTTCATAGGTCAGATGGAAAGTTGTTTTTACGGTGGGCAGTTTTTCTAACAGGGAACCAACTCTACCCCTCTTTGGTACTGATGCTGAATCTGGCAATGTATTTATTAACGAGAACAGTCAATACAATTCGCGGCTAACAGCTTAAGCTCAGCGGCTTCATTTGGGTTAATATGCTCATGTTAAATCAGAGGTGGGCAATCACCGCCCTTCAGACCCATTTTTGCTGCCTCCAGAGCCCTCCTAAGTCACCTCTCCAAGATTTCACGATGAATCTAATTGTTGCTATTCTGTTTTAAACAAACTAGGGTCTCAAAACAGCCTATTAAGCCTTCAGTAGAGGAAGCTCATTTATTTGGCTTCAGCACCTTCCCAGATAGGAAAGAGTGAATAAGAAGCTTGCCCACAACTGCAGGGTAGATTTTGTTACCCTGGATTTCAGCCTTACTTGCTTCCCCCAGTATTTTTGCCAGGTTCACACATTACGCCAAACCTTATCTGGCTCGTTTGGTGTTGGCATACCACGTTGTGCAAACCCGGTCAGTTGGGGATCAGTGCCAAGAAGGGACCATGATCCCCAGAAGCAGCAGTAAGACCTTGTGATTTGACCTTTTCAAGATCCAAAGTTAGATCTTCCACTTCCATCTGGAGCTTCTGTTTGTTCTTCTCCATGCTGGCTACCCGGGCTTGTGCAGTTTCGGCCACTTCCTCTGCCTCCTGGAGACGGGCAGTCAGTTTTCTCCTGCAAGAAGACCGCAAGACAAGAAAAGACTGGCCAGATATGAAATAAGTCAAACAACATGGGGGAAATGATAGCCTTCCAGGTATCACTGAACCATAGTTCTCAGAACCCGTTGTCAGGTTGCTGGGAGTACTAGTCCTACCACCTTACTCACTTAGTCTCTTCCAGCTCCTCTGTTCTCTGAATGGCGTCAGTTTCATATTTGGTCCTCCAGGTTGTAACTTCAGTGTTGAGCTTGGAGACCAAGCGTTGGAGCTCAGCTTTTCCTGTCTGCTCTTCCTCCAGCTGCTCCTTGATCAAATCCAGGTCATGTTTGGTGTTGGCCAGACTCACCACTGCAGTACTTCGGGCCTAAGGATACCAAAGGGGTAGCTGATTAATGTATTTCCCCCATATTTATTTTTCTTTGTTTATCGTTTCTCTTGTAAGACCTTCAGCCCAAAGCAGATGAAAATCAGAAAGAGCAACAACATTTTAAAAAAAAAAGATTTTAAATTATCAAAAAAGAACCAGACTTGATAGTATGGTTGATTTCTGAATTTCTGGCAGATTTTGACCATCCCCCTAAAAGCCAACACTGATTAGTCTGTGGTGTTTTTTGCAGGAGATGTCCAAAAAGTTATGCTATTGCTTTTTATGGCAACCAGTTTCACCTACAGCACCATGAAGATGGTTTCTCCAAGATGATGGGATCAGCGGCCAAACCCACGTGGAGAGCACCAACTTGTGTGATCTTTGGATATGGTGATTCCTGAGCTCCAGAACTAGGTGAATTTGGACTCCCTATTTATCTGTCTTTTGCTTAGTTTCCAGTATTTTGATTTTAATGAGCAGATGCACCCATTGTTCCTAGGGCTTGCCTTGGACTCCTCATCCAGCTGTCGCTTGAAGTCATCCACTTGGGAAGTGAGGGATGTCTTGACACGAAGGACCTGGTTGAGCCGTGACTGGCCTTCTTCATGCTCACGGCTCAGCTCATTGTTCTCAGCTGCAGGGGAAGGATTAAAAGAGGAATGGAGAAGAACTGGGTTATTTATGTATTTATTTGGCCCTCATCTCACCAATGCTTGGTTGGCCAGTGCTTCACTCAGCATGAGCAATCTTTGAATGGCCAGGGGACTGAACTTCACCCTAGGAAAGTGAGGGTTGTAGAAGGTGGGACCGATGGGTGAGGACACATGCATGGGAATGGGGCTGAGATTTCTGGTTTTTTTCCGATTAGCAGGTACATTGAAAACCTTTCTTTTGTCTCTATTTTCTCTTCTTTAGCTGAGCTATGCCTAATTTAGAATGCAACCCATAGCTTTTGTTTGTTCTCTGCTTCAAACTGGCAGGGAATCTTGCATCAAGTTTTGGCTGCCAATTCACCAAAATTCAATGATGCAGCTGGAGAAAGTGGCGAGATAAATCGAGTCTGGCCTTCAGAGGTCGCATCTGGAATCTAACTTTTCCTTGAGGAAAACACAATTTCTTTAAGGTATGGACTAAAAACTAAAGACACGTGGATGGATTACAACACCTCACGTTAAAGGACATGAGGCTGGAATTATTGGGTGAGGTGGCCATGGTGGGAAATTGTGGAGGTCTGGAGATCACCCAGGGAAACCAACCTTGGAGTCTGTTCCTGACAGCGTTGATTTCTGCTTGATTCCTTTCCATCTCAGCCAACCGAGCGTTGGTTTCGGTCAGGCTGTCCTCCAATCTGCGGACGTGAGACTCGGCGTTAACCTGCAAGGATATAGAAGAGGAGGCAATCTCAGAATGATCCCTATTTCTTTCTTACATTTCAACAAAGCAGCTACAACCCTTAGAAGTAGGTGGTTAGGATTTATTTTATTTATCAAATTCTTATCACCGCCCATCTCCCTCCTGAGGAGGGACTCTGGACTTCCCCAATACTTTGCCTCCCAGTCCAAGGGATGCGAAGAGAAAAATCTTTAAAGACATTGCAAGACTGGTCAATAAATTTAGAGCAGGAAAAGTATTCAGATCTTGAATCTCTTGTTTCCTCTTTCATAGTCTCCTCCCCCCATGACACTCCCTCTAGATGGGGGAAAAGATACAGGACTCTCGCCTCCTCTACAGGTGGCTAATAGTAGTATTGCATCCAATAGCTCAAGACATCAAAGTGGCCAGTTAAGATCTACTATGTTCCTGATTTTGACCTGGTCTCTTCAATCACAGTAATTCATCTCTAGGCAAATGGCTAAGATGACAAAGAGAAGATGCTGGGTGGGAATCCAGCCATGAGGTTGGGGTCCCCAGCCTAGCACAATGGGGTTTTCCCTCATTCATCTTACCTTGGATTTCTGGATATTTTCCATGCTGCTGCTGAGATCTTCAATCTCAGCCTTCATGACCTGCTTGTCTTTCTCCAACTTGGACTTGACCCTCTGCAGGCTCTCAAGGTGCTCCGTCATCTCGGCCATGGCGTCGGTGTGCTTCTTGCGCAGGGTGGATGCCGTGGCCTCACTCTGCAAGGCGGCTTCTTCCAGTTCTCGCCGAAGCTTAAGCAGCTCAGCCTCCCGCTTGCGGTTTTGCTCAATCTGGGAGCAGGGGGCAGAGTGGGAATATGTAAGAATCTCCATCCCGTGGATCCTGTCTTCCTTACCCACAACTGAAATGAAGCCAGTTCATTTCTGGGATGCACCTGGAATCCTGCTATTCCCAGATGTTCAAACCTTTCGACAAATTAGAATGAGGTTACTTCAAGGACTCTTGTGAACTTTAGGAATCTCCTTGGACCCTGAGGTCATAAGGAAAGCTGACATGAGTAGCAGCTACCACTGGTGAGGACTATTTATGCTGGTCTGTGACCGTAATAAAGAGTTGATTGGATGAGGACTGTTCTATTGTTGTGACATTCCAGTGTTGGCCAAGTACCTTTACATTAGGTAGCTACGCTATTAACGCTATAAAGGTATAATAATGTTGTCTGACAAGTATTTTTTTATGGTTGCATGATTATTTCAGAAGAAGCTTCCTTTTAAATGTGGGATTTAAATGACCCCCCACCAAGAAATGATACAAATATCAACACCTATACTCAATCCTTTGCTTTTGGCCATTCTTCCAAAATAGTCGATCAATGCTGCTCTGATGCGTTGTCCCAGACGTCATCTGACACGTCATTACTTCCAACGCTTGGAGGCCATACAAAAGAGGGATTGCCAGGGAAGCTGTGGACGATCCGCTCTTTTGAGACTCAGTTCCTCAGTGTGTAAAATGGGCACAGCCATCTGTTGCCTTGACTGACATATGCTTACCTGAGCAGTGGTTGCTCCTCCGGCTTCTTCAAGTCTGTCGGTGAGCTCTTCCAGTTCCCGGGAGAGGTCATTGCGTTGCTTCTCAATCTAAAAGCAAGTTAGGAGACTAGAATTATAGCATTCATTCTTCCTTCCTTCCTTCCTTCCTTCCTTCCTTCCTTCCTTCCTTCCTTCCTTCCTTCCTTCCTTCCTTCCTTTTTTTCTATTCTTTCCAAATACATTGTCCTAAAACGGCCCATAAATAAAAATGAGGAGACAACGCCAAGCCAGATAAATGGAGAGAAACAGTGCCGATGTTCACACCCGGTGCTAAGCCAGAGATAACTTTACTGACTAAGCCACAAATGGATGGGTTCATGTAAGCGGTAAGCCATGGCTTATATCTAGCACGTTGACTGCATTTACCCAACACCCTAGGCCAAACGAGCAAGCCGTGTTATCAGGTAGTATGTTATGTGACCCAAACTGTTATCTGCTAACCCATGGAACTGAACAGGGAGCCCCACAAAGTGACGGGGACGTGGAAAGATCCAAATCATTCTGTCAACACGTTCTGTCCTGAATCGGTTACAAAACACAGGTTTCAGCTGCGAAACAGGCCAATCTGAACTTCTGGCAGTGTTTCAAGGGTGGTCTCCATCTCAAAGCGGAGTGTCTCAAACATGACATAAGGAGTTTCAGAATCAAATTATCTGGATTGTTTGGCACAGCCCTGCAATCTAAAATGCTCTGGAATTCGGAGATTCATCGTGGTCTTGAACACAATGGGCCAACAAGTCTTCGACTATGGACAAAGAGACTTACCTTTGCCCTTATAGAACGTTCTGCCTCTAACTCTTCCTCCAGCTCTTCAATCCGAGCCTGTTAGAAGCACAATACCATGAGATATGAAGCGACATGTTGAGAGAGGGCAGCTAAGAGTGTTTAAAGGAGCCAGGTTCACCCCATACTAAAGTTCGGTAGGTAAGACCCAGGAAGAATGGCATGACTTCATGCCTTCTTGGTGAGGGGAGGAGACCCAGCAGAGTATATGAAGCTGCCCCTGGAAATGGCTAAGGACTAAACAAGACTTGACTCCAGATGACCTCCTATCTAGGTGACATCTAGGGATATGGTTTCCTTCACAGTCAAAGTCAACGTCATCCCTTGACCAACTCCTCTGAAAGCCCTGAGAAATTTAGCTGCCTCATGGTAGTTTGTGGATGTATTGCAAGAGGTCCTCTTAGAATAGCCAAATCTGGAAGGGGACAGGGGACCTGATGCTATTAGCCAAAGGTGATTGTAGGATAAGGTGGTGGAGTGAGACAAATAAGGCTGTCGGTCTTTCTCTCTCTTACCTGGTGTTCCTTCAGTTTTCTTTGAAGGGTGGAATTCAGAGCCTGTTCATCTTCCACCTTGGAGCTGATAGAATTTATCTCTAAGTCCCGCCTGCAAGAGAAGATGCAACAGGCTTATTAAAAGACTCTGTGGATTTGTTCAAGCAACGTAAGTTTGAGCTCAGGTTAACAAAACACAGCTAGAATGTTCACATCAAGTGATCTGCTCAAACAAATAAGCTGTGGTTGGGTTTCCACAGCCTCTTGAACCACAACATGCCTACCTACTCTTTTATCTTAACCTAGACGTTGGGCGAACACATCCAGAAGGAGTAATAATCAAGATCAAACTTCCCAATCTAGTGACCTTGAAATGTGTTGGACTACATTTCCCAGAATCCTCCAGACATCAACTCCTATGCCAGCTCAGCCAAGCGGTTTGTTCGACAAACCAAGAGTTCATGTGAAAGGAGGATCCCGCCACTTACTTCTTCACCACCTCTTCCAAATCTAGCTTAGTCCTCTCCATTTCATTCAGATTTTCAATGGTCATCTTCAAGTCGCCCTCGGCCTTGCGACGGGCCTTTTCAACCTCAGCACGGATTTTCTTCTCTTGTTCCCAGTTGTCTTCCAACTGGTTGAGACAAGCCAATGAACCAAAAAAAAAAAGAAAAAGGGAGAACCCATTTACCAGTATAATCAAGGAAACAGAAACATACAACTAAGAGGTTGATCAGGCAAAGATTTTTGCTCTCTTCTTCCTGCCAGTGGAAACTGCTACAGAATGCTGTGCTGTGGCTCCAAGGGCCCAACTCCATTCTACACCCTTTGATTTGGTGGCAAATGATGATCTTAGAACGCCAACTCATAAGTTACAAAAAGCTGCATTACTTGGAACAACAGTGCTAGTATTATAACCCTATCTTTCACTCTCCTAGATCCTTTATCCATTCATTCATTCATTTAAAGAATTTATATGGCTGCCCAACTCAAGCAATCTCACACTGGACAGCTTACAAAAACAACCAAAATAAAATCAAAGTGAACAATAACAGTAATAATCACTAATATGCAATCCGGCTCACACTCCTACCCTCTTCCAATAGGAACTTATTCATCCCAGCCTCATAAAACAAAATAACCAAGTTTTAAAATCCTTCCTGAAGGCCATCAGGGTCTTTAGATGGTCTGAGGTCAAGAGAAACCACATCCAGTCCAAACTCTCTGACAGATAGTGTGTAAGTCATTTTTGTGAAGCATGGGAGCAAGATGAAACCCTGCATCAGATTCCTGACACTGGGTGATGGTAGGGAAAGCGCCACTGCATTCTCCCCATAAAAACTTCTTAGAATGCACCCGTGAAAGGCTGATCCACCCTCTGCAGAAGGCAAATTCAGTGCTGACCTCATGTATCTGAGTGCTGAGTTTGCTGTTGGTCTTCGTTAGATGGTTCACTTTGTCTTCCTCAGCTTGAAGGTCGTCAAGTGTTTTCTGCAAAGAAGCAGAAGCATCACAAGGAGAACATGCCAAGCTGAAGTAACAGCTCAGGGAAAAGCTGAAGATGCCTCTTCTCCACTGTTAAAATCATAAAGGACAACCACTTCCCAAAATGTTGCCAAGAAAACTGCAGGGACGTGTTCATGTAGCTGCCAGGAGCCCAGACGGACTCAAAGGTAGCCAACAAAGACACCCCATTCCACCTCTATGTTACAGAAGCTGGAGCAGAGATGAGGACCTCATATGTTGTCTTTGCATACTGTAAATCTTTTCCTTGATCAAAAGGTGGGGCTCTGATTTGTAAAAATCCATACAATAAACCTAGACCTTGTGTAAGTCAATGAAAAAAGGCTGCTTCTTCTCACCTGGTGTAGCTCCTCCAGCGCCCTTTTCTCCTTCTGGAGTTTGGCAACTGAGTCATCCCGTGCTTGAAGGTCACCAGTCAGAGTTCGCACTCTGTGATCAAGAGCCTTGAAAGAAGCAAGATAGATTCATAGAACAACCCAGAGTTAGGCCATTCCCCTGAGTAGATGACCAAGCTAAGACACACAGTTAGGACCATTTTCCCTCTAGTAGACTTTTTCTTCTGGTGAGTAAAAAGATAGAAGAAGAAGAAAAATGGAAGAGGACATGGTCTGATCCTCCCATCTAATGTTATGAATAAGATATGACAAAAGTGACCTTGTTGAAAGTGCTCACAACCCAAACCACATCTTCAAAGAAACTGTTGGTTTCCAAGTGCCACCAGGGACAAAATGCTTACTTGTTTCTCTTTTTCTGTCTTAGCCAATGTGGTTTCCAGCCCCTCGAGGTCTCGCTTGAGATCATTAAGTTCTGCTTCCAACTTGCGCTTGCTGGCACTCAAGGAGGCAGCTGAGCTTTCTTCCTCCTCCAGATGTTCTTTCATGTCTGAGATCTGGCTTTCCAGGTCCATCTTGGCCTTCATCATTTGAGTAAGGCGCTCTTCTGCATCAATCAGGTTCTCTTGTTCCTGAAAGGGGAAGAGGGGATACCGGAGTTCTCTTGTTATTCTTGCTCAATGACTGTTTATAGAAGGTCATGGTGCTGGCTACCAACTTGGCTGTCTTCAAAAAAGGGCTGGTCTAGTTGATGGGAGTCATGGAGATCAATGGCTGTTAGCCTTGATGGCAGGGTGACAGCCCCTGAAGGCCATCTGTTGGGAGACGAGTGGGCTTCCTTGTGCAGTTGGTTGGCCACTGTGAGAACAGACTGCTGGACTAGATTGGCCAGTGGTCTGATCCAGCAGCAGGGCACAGATTAAGTTCTTATGTTCTAACATCTACCCAGTTATATTAAAAAAAACACACACACACAAGTCAATCAGACTGTGGACTGGACCAGCCCTATTACTAGGCAGGAGGCTTAGCTTGGGATCAACATTGTTAAGGAGTGCCAAACTATTAGAATTTCAATTCAGTCTGTATGATGATAGGTCAAAGTTTTTTTTTTTAAATATTCAAATTTAAAAAATTATCTCTAAGCTGGCTTGCTGAGGAATACAGCATCACATCATCTTTCCACATGATTTTTTCCCCCAACAATTTATCTGGACCCGCATGACAAGTGGAAAAAGAGATACCTGGATACCTAGAACCCACTGTTTTCTTTGGAAGTGGCCAAAACCCTGTTAGAACACCAGGGGTGTCAGGGCACAGAGCAACCTCACTGTTTTACCTCCTGGTAAATGGATATACATGGTTCTGCCCCTGTGGCAGCCATTCTGTGGCAATGCATACCACCCAAAATGTCTCTAGCCCCACCCGCTTCTGGAGCACACTCCTCAGTATCTCATGCAAAGCTTGAGATGGCCCTCAAGCCAATCTCAGTTGCACATCCTTGCTCCAGGATGAATTTTGGAGACTCACAGCCTGCAACTGGATGGTCAAATCATTCTTCTCTTGGCTGAGTGTGGCCAACTTCTCCTCTAACTCCTTGAGGCGATCCATCAGTTCTTGAGTCTTTGACATGGCACTCCTCAGCTCCTCCTCTTTTTCTTTCATCTCCTCCTCTTGCCGGGCCACATTCAGCAGAGGTTTCACCTGCAGGTCGGACCCAAAGTAGAAGATGAAGTGCTCTGTGGCTGCCGGCCATCCCTATCCGAACACAGCTATGCTGCCCAAGCCTCCATCACCTTTCCATCGAATGGAAAGGCACAAGGACTGGAATTGTGCTTGAGGTAGAAATCGGCTGGATCCGTCCAAAATACCCACCTCTACCCCATGTCCAAACAATCTGAGACTTTCTAAGAGTACCCTTCTCTGGTTTCTATTTGCTTTAAAAAAATGGCATGACATATATTGACACCCTTACCGAAGATCTCTCGTATGCGTTATACATAGACAGACAGACAGATTACACGGACATTTACATGCTATTTCAGAATACTGAGGAACATGGCAGCCAAGACAATTTGCTCTCAGACAGATTGCTGTGCGTTAGTCACTGTAATTTTGATAGATTTCTGCCCACACGTACAAGCTGAGAACGTGGTCAGGAATGTGATGTGGGTGGGCCACGGGGCATCCATCGCACTCCCAAGCAGCTCCTGCCACCCGCCTTCCAGATTTACTTAAAGTAACAGTAAGATTAAAGAAGATGTTTTTTTTAAAGTTATAATCTTAAAAGATCACCAAATCTTGTGAGATTTCAATTGCTGGGGAAGTGGCTATGAAGTGACATTGCAGCTCAGGAAAATACTGTACGCGCACAGACACACACACAGAGATAATAGAATCCAAACTTTTGGCAGGAATCAGTTCCACCCTTCTGTCTCGTTAACGATTAACCGTATCACCAAAGAGTGTTTCTTACTGTTGAGTAATAGGTGGAGAATTCCTCTCCTGCTTGCTTGTTGTCCAAAGCCACCCATTGGCTAAAAACAGCAGCTCCCATTTTGTTCTGACAAAACATGAAGCCTGGGTGGTGACCTCTCTATTCTTTCCCCCGAAGCCTCACCTTATTGTACAGCTTCCACCATCCCCAGAAACGCATCTGCAAGAATTTACGAACATTCCTCTGGATCAGCATCAGGCCCACCCTGGTAACAACAGAAAAACCAACAGTTGGGGGAAAAGAAAAAGAGCAGGCATGGTCCCCCAATGGCATTAAGGACTTATCCCTGTATTTGTGGGTGCAGGAAATTCCAGAGCCTAAAACAGTAGCTTCTCAAAAGCCTGGAAATAAACTTATGGCTGGATATAAACCCGAAGAAGACAACCTATTTGAAATGGCTAAGCGCATTGGGAATTTCCGGAGCAAGTCATGAATCTTTTATTGAGAGGCTTCTCATTCAGATGCTGGTCTGGCAGACGCTGATCTCAATGTAGATTTTAATGCCTCATTCATTCATTCCCTTCTTAAAGGAACGAAGGGAAGATATAATGCACATCCTTACCTTCTCTCCAGCATCTTTTTAAACTCAATCCTCATCAAGAAACCACGGGAGCGACTCTGCAGCATTGTCATGATCTTGGCCAAACGTTCATCCCTCATGTCTTCCAACTTGGCTAAGACTCCAGCACGGAAGAATACCTTTGAAAATAATGTACATAGGTGCACAAATCCATTCACAAGATCAAGCTCTAAGAGCCAGACCTTAAACTGTCCCAGGTACATGATGGTTGAAAGATGAGAAGACATGTGAGAAGAGAAGGGTCCATCCCAACTTGACCAGCAATGAAATGTTGCAACTTGCTGAACTTTCAGAGTTCAGCACAGCTGTGTTCTCTTGCAGGGAAGGACATTCCATTATCCAAACTCATATTGTCCTAGAACAGTCTATCCCAATTGCTCTACCCAACCAAATGAGAAACCCATTTTAGTACCTTAGTATGTCCAATTTTGTACTCATTTTCTCCAAGGTCAACAGATCCCAGCAGAAGTTCAGAGGCTTTCTTATTGTCCACAAACCCTTGAGGGATGACATTGGGATTCAACAGATGATACCTGTCATCAAGAAGATACAAACAGGCATTGGTTGGTCTGGCTGGGACTTTGGGAACTCAAGGTCCCAACACACCTGGAGAACACCTAGTTGGGGAAGGCTGTCCTGAAGGAATGATGGAGGAAAGGGTAAAACACCATCACCTTTGCTTGAACTCAGGGTACTGCAATCTGTTGGGGAAGCCTTTTCGGCAGATACGGATACCTTCCAGGACACCATTGCAGGCCAGTTGGTGCAAGATTAGATGAGCATCCACCACTCCTGTAGAGACAAAAAGCAGCATGGTTGTATTTCCACAGCCTTCGCAAGAAGCTCTGTAAGGCAACAGCAAGATGAATTTGCTCCTCAACCTCTCTTCAAACCAGTGAACAAGCTGGAGACCATTTCCCCCTTTTGGTCTGGGCCTTGACTATATCCTCTTGCCCCAGTGTTGCCTGTGTGCTCTGGAATCTGATGCTCCCCTGCCCCCAGCATGGGTACAATCTATTGTACACTATGCTAAAGCATGCCTTGTTTAACCATGATTTATTGAATCAGACATCTTAGTGGAGCTTGCGCATCACACCAAGCTATAAACATAGTTTCTAAACTCAATGGCAGGCTAAAGCCAAACAAGCCAGGATGGATCTTGCATCATGGTAAGCCATAAGGTGGTTGGTTTGGCTTTGGCTTAGTGTGAGGGGAAACCTAACTTTTGTAGGTTGCAAACTATGCTTCCTGGATTAATCTCTCACTCAATCCAACAAGAGATAGGTAAATCAAGGCATAGTTGAGTGCCGTGTATAAACATTTTCCTCCGGATCTTTTAATCCTTCTTTGTTTGCCCTGGAATCGATTCTTCCATTTTCTTCAATTTAGGTGTACAGCTAAGGCATTGCAGAGACCATCTTTTTGCAAGGCTGTGAAACACATTGGATTCAATTCCAAAAAGGTGCTTTAAAGTACGCAGGATTGAGAACAGTCTGCAACACTTTAAAGCATCCGTGTCTTTTCTTAAGGTCAGCAGTTATATTTATAGCATTTCCCAAAGAAGAATTGACTTTGCTTTTTTTAAGAGATGGAAAACGATGACTTAAACCCACATACCGGACTGTTTGAACTCATTGGGCACAATGCAGCGCACAAAATGGGGGGACGTGCTGTGCAACGTGGCCATCAGCTTGTTGAGCTGCTCCTGAAACAGATGGAGAAGAAAGGAAGGTGTTAATCGATATACTTGGGGCTAACTTGGGAAACAGGTATCAGGACTGCTCTGGTGCAGGCTGACGGAAGCATTAAGAATGCACGGAATGCTCCTTTTAAGATAGTATCGCCTTCAGAAACAGGAACCACCTGAACACTTCAGCGGGCCCCAGAATCAGGCATCCAAAAAATAATCCATCAAAAGATATTCAAAATTCAGGGATATTTGTATTTCACTCCATGTTGAATATTGCCCAGTTCTGATAGTCACATGTTATGTATTTCCTGCACACTGTATATAAACATGAACATGTAACTCACTGCATGAAAGTTCAATTCCTGGCTCCTTTCTGCAACTGTCCACAGAGAATCACTCTGAGGTAGCTCATAGCACGAAACTGTCATACCGATTGGTCTGTGTGACAACCACATACCCAGTTTCTCTGGGTTCCTAAGTGCAGGGAATCAGTGGTTGCCACAGGTTCCTGACACAAGGACTCTGTGGAAAATAAACGTATCCATCACCAGCTAACAAGCTGATCTACACCAAATTGGGGCCTTCCAAGGATCACAATTCCATCTGCCCCAGCTGGCAGGAAGGGATCACTTGGGGAATGACTTTTCTGCTTGCAAATGTATTTCCCTTAAACCTACAAGTCCCTGCGGTTTTCCTGGCAAGATTTCAGAAGTGGTTTGCCATTGCCTTCTTCCTAGGGCCCAGAGAGAATGACCGGCTCAAGGTCACCCAGCTGGCTTCATGGCTTGGTTTTTACATTGGGCCAAAGTCCATTCAATTTGTTGCTCAAAGGTTCTCACTTACCCTGTAGAAGTTGGAGACGGTCATAAAAGAGGATCCCCTTTTCTGCTTCTTGGATCCCGTAGCTGAGGACATTGAAAAGCCGGTGATTCAGGGGGAATGCACAAGCATGCAGAGCAAGAGAAGAACTGGCCGACCTGTCAACGTCCGTTTGTTTCCAGCTCTCCTTTCTGCAAATCTGTCCATTTCAGTTTCTCTCCATTTCTCATTTTCCCATTCCCTTCAGCCCATTCCAAGGGAAGTTTGCTATTATTTATGCCTACGACTCCTCAAAGTATATGATACATACTATACACTTTTTTGTTTGCGGTTTTACTTGCAAACCATTTTCTCTTCTGTAATGCCTTTCTGCATATTATTCTTATTAATTATGTATTTCCAGGCAGAGTTTTCTCATGCGTACATAATTGTTTAATTGGCAAACTGCATTGCGAAAGTCAGAGCAGCCCAACTTTCAAAGACGATCTCACATCTTGGTTCTAACACGCAAAACTAAAGGGTTTCACCATCAAAATGCCAACGAAAGGCTCCCCTGACCTTTTAAAAATCATGAATGCAAACCTTTTACGCGAGCAAAATCATTGCTCCGTTGACAGTTCCAGTCAATTCTGGTTATGAGGTCTTGCAAAATAATAATAATAATAATAATAAAAACCACTGCATCGATTCATAACTATTTAGTAGCATTTTTAACTTCAGCAAAGGATCGTTACCTTGTCGTGGTGCTGGAGCTTGAGCACCTCAATGATGCCATGAGCTAAACTGTGAAGGGCCACCGAAGACAGGAAGGTCATGACAGAGAGGTCAGACTAAATGCGATCCCTGGGGAAAGTAATGGCAACCCACCCCAGTATTCTTGCCGTGAAAACTAAATGGATCAGTACAACCAGAGATATGTCGGTATACCATCGGAAGATGAGACCACCCCAGGTCGGAAGATGGTCAAAATGCTACTGGGGAGGAACAGAGGATGAGTTCAACTAGCCCCAGACGTGATGACGCAGCTAGCTCAAAGCCGAAAGGGCGGCTAGCGGCTGACGGTGCTGGTGGTGGATGGCGAATCTGATGTTCTAAGGATCAACACACCATTGGAACCTGGAATGTAAGATCTATGAGCCAAGGCGAATTGGATGTGGTGATTGGTGAGATGTCAAGATTAAAGATAGACATTCTGGGCGTCAGTGAACTGAAATGGACTGGAATGGGCCACTTCACATCAAATGACCACCAGATCTACTACTGTGGACAAGAGGACCACAGAAGAAATGGAGTAGCCTTCATAATTAATAGTAAAGTGGCTAAAGCAGTGCTTGGATACAATCCAAAAAATGATAGAATGATCTCAATTCGAATTCAGGGCAAGCCATCTAACATCACAGTGATCCAAATATACGCCCCAACCACAGATGCTGAAGAAGCTGAAGTAGAGCAGTTCTATGAGGATCTGCAGCACCTACTGGACAACACGCCTAAAAGAGATGTTATTTTCATCACGGGAGACTGGAATGCTAAGGTGGGCAGTCAAATGACACCTGGAATTACAGGTAAGCATGGCCTGGGAGAACAAAACAAAGCAGGACATAGGCTGATAGAATTTTGCCAAGACAACTCACTCTGCATAACAAACACTCTCTTCCAACAACCTAAGAGACGGCTTTATACATGGACTTCACCAGATGGACAACACCGAAATCAGATTGACTACATCCTTTGCAGCCAAAGGTGGCGGACATCTATACAGTCGGTAAAAACAAGACCTGGAGCTGACTGTAGTTCAGATTACGAACTTCTTATTGCACAATTTAGGATCAGACTAAAGAGATTAGGGAAGACCCACAGATCAGCTAGATATGAGCTCACTAATATTCCTAAGGAATATGCAGTGGAGGTGAAGAATAGATTTAAGGGACTGGACTTAGTAGATAGGGTCCTGGACGAACTATGCACAGAAGTTCGCAACATTGTTCAGGAGGTGGCAACAAAATACATCCCAAAGAAAAAGAAAACCAAGAAGGCAAAATGGCTGTCTGCTGAGACACTAGAAGTAGCCCAAGAAAGAAGGAAAGCAAAAGGCAACAGTGATAGGGGGAGATAAGCCCAATTAAATGCAAAATTCCAGAAGTTAGCCAGAAGAGATAAGGAATTATTTTTAAACAAGCAATGCGCGGAAGTGGAAGAAGACAATAGAATAGGAAGGACAAGAGACCTCTTCCAGAAAATTAGAAACATTGGAGGTAAATTCCAGGCCAAAATGGGTATGATCAAAAACAAAGATGGCAAGGACTTAACAGAAGAAGAAGAGATCAAGAAAAGGTGGCAAGAATATATGGAAGACCTGTATAGGAAGGATAACAATATCGGGGATAGCTTTGATGGTGTGGTCAGTGAGTTAGAGCCAGACATCCTGAAGAGTGAGGTTGAATGGGCCTTAAGAAGCATTGCTAATAACAAGGCAGCAGGAGACGACGGCATCCCAGCTGAACTGTTCAAAATCTTGCAAGATGATGCTGTCATGGTAATGCATGCTATATGCCAGCAAATTTGGAAAACACAAGAATGGCCATCAGATTGGAAAAAATCAATTTATATCCCCATACCAAAAAAGGGAAACACTAAAGAATGTTCAAACTATCAAACAGTGGCACTCATTTCACATGCTAGTAAGGCAATGCTCAAGATCCTGCAAGGTAGACTTCAGCAATTCATGGAGTGAGAATTGCCAGATGTACAAGCTGTGTTTAGAAAAGGCAGAGGAACTAGGGACCAAATTGCCAATATCTGCTGGATAATGGAAAAAGCCAGGGAGTTTCAGAAAAACATCTATTTCTGTTTTATTGACTATTCTAAAGCCTTTGACTGTGTGGACCATAACAAATTGTGGCAAGTTCTTAGTGGTATGGGGATACCAAGTCATCTTGTATGCCTCCTGAAGAATCTGTATAACGACCAAGTAGCAACAGTAAGAACAGACCATGGAACAACGGACTGGTTTAAGATTGGGAAAGGAGTACGGCAGGGTTGTATCCTCTCACCCTACCTATTCAACTTGTATGCAGAACACATCATGCAACATGCTGGGCTTGAGGAATCCAAGGCTGGAGTTAAAATCGCTGGAAGAAACATTAACAATCTCAGATATGCAGATGATACCACTTTGATGGCTGAAAGCGAAGAGGAACTGAGGAGCCTTATGATGAAGGTGAAAGAAGAAAGTGCAAAAGCTGGCTTGCAGCTAAACCTCAAAAAAACCAAGACTATGGCAACCAGCTTGATTGATAACTGGCAAATAGAGGGAGAAAATGTAGAAGCAGTGAAAGACTTTGTATTCCTAGGTGCAAAGATTACTGCAGACGCTGACTGCAGTCAGGAAATCAGAAGACGCTTAATCCTTGGGAGAAGAGCAATGACAAATCTCGATAAAATAGTTAAGAGCAGAGACATCACACTGACAACAAAGGCCCGCATAGTTAAAGCAATGGTGTTCCCCGTAGTAACATATGGCTGCGAGAGCTGGACCATAAGGAAGGCTGAGAGAAGAAAGATGGATGCTTTTGAACTGTGGTGTTGGAGGAAAATTCTGAGAGTGCCTTGGACTGCAAGAAGATCAAACCAGTCCATACTCCAGGAAATAAAGCCAGACTGCTCACTGGAGGGAATGATATGAAAGGCCAAACTGAAATACTTTGGCCACATAATGAGAAGACAGGACACCCTGGAGAAGATGTTGATGCTAGGGAGAGTGGAAGGCAAAAGGAAGAGGGGCCGACCAAGGGTAAGATGGATGGACGATATTCTAGAGGTGATGGATTCGTCCCTGGGGGTGCTGGGGGTGTGGATGACCGACAGGAAGCTCTGGCGTGGGCTGGTCCATGAAGTCACAAAGAGTCGGAAGCGACTAAACGAATAAACAACAAGCATTTTTAAAATGGGTGAATCCATAAGGACTGGTAAGATTTCAATGTTGGCAGAAGCCTGAGGTCTCTCTAGTCCAGCCTTTCTCAACCTTTGGACCTGGAGGAACCCTGGAAATATTTTTCAGGCCTTGGGGAAGGAACCCCTGCCCAGTCAGGCTCAAATATGGGCCAGAAGTTACAAAATTATTCTATTCATTTCATGGGTAGGCCTGTCTATGTGCATTAAGCGTGTTCTTAAACTTCACTCTTTCATGTGAAGTTGCCTGAATTTGAAATAATTTTTAAAATAAATCATGATCTCCCAGGGAACCCCTTGTGGCCTCTTGCGGAACCCGAGGGTGCCACGGAGCCCTGGTGGAGGAATCCCACTTTGATCAGTTGGTGGGTTGGTTTTGTGTAAGCCGTGGGACAAGTCGTTTTTGTGGGGGGATTTTTCTGAATCGTGCTCTAACACAGCTGATGACAAGACGTCAAAGCAGAGCAGTTCTATCAGAATGATGTATACAATCCATCATCCCTTAAGCTGTCAGAACAGAAAAATATAGATGTGACATGTCATGACCCCATGTAAGTGTTTTTATGTGACTTCCACACCCACCCTCTTGGAGTAGGGAATTTCTCTATTTTTACACAGATAAATTCTTGTGTGATATTTTTTGGTTACATTGACCACCAGGAGGCACCACATGACTCGTTTTGTCCATATTGGGACTCCTTACATATAGGTCGAAATTGAATTATCCATTCAGTCGTATCTGACCCTTGGAGACCCCAGAAGCCAGCTCTCTCCATGATTTCCAGTCTTGTACAGCTTCTTACAATTGTTTTATATTTTGGCCTGTGTTTGCTTTGATTACATCCAACCAGTGCGTAGCCTGATGTTATTCTGTGGGAGTCAAAGCGGGGGTTGAACTCATAGACCTTCACACTTTAGGACCTGGATGGCTAACTCACTGTATATAGTCATCTAAAGAACAATGGGATTGCAATACGAGCAGCAAAGATCTACACACCTGCGGCCTCTTCTTCTTTGAAAAGAATGCAGAGCAAGGCCATGGAAGACTTCTGAAACAAGCCCACCACCGTTTCATTCAGGGGGTCCTTGTTTTTCTCCAGCCAACCGGTGATATTGTAGCCCACCTGGATTGAACAAGGAAGAATTACAACCAGGCACTAAGGAGTCATCACTACAATAAATAGGGAAGCCATCCCATTATCCTTCACTATTGGCAGAAGATAGGCAAGGAGGGGTTCACCTGAACTTCATGGACCAAAACCTTCTCCAGCCAGTATTGGTGCAACTACCAAGAAGACCCTGCCTCTGGCACAAACTGCTGTATTTCCACCATAGGTGGAATTAAGATCCAGATGAGCCATAGCCAGTTGCTCACCCACCCAGAGATTTTTGACCAGCCCTCTAGAATTCTGGTCATGGTCAGACGGGAACCACCAATGTCTGCAAGTAGATACAGCTCTCCACATCCTCCAAAGCAAACTCTACCCATGCTTTGTACTCACCGTGCCAGCATAATGAACCAGCTCAAAGTGAGCTTCTGCCCCTTTGCCCTTGCCACCTTTTGGCTTCAGGAAATTAGGGGATTTGCCCAAATGATTATCATAAAGGGCAGCCTTGAAAGTAGCATCGGTCGCCTTGGGAAACACACATTGCTCTTCAAGGATAGAGAAGATACCCATGGGCTATTGGAGGAAAGCATAAGGGATAGTTAATTTGTTCATTCATTCCTATTTATTTATTATTATTATTTTATTGTGAGCCGCCCAGGGTCCCCCATGCGGGGGAGATGGGTGGTCATAAAAATCTGATAAATAAAATAAGTAAATTTTTTAAACCACCTAATAGTGGAAGCTCTCTGGATGGTTTGCAATAACACTTACATAAGCTCTCACTACATGTAGATCCTAATCCTTTTCAATCAGAAGGAAGTTCCAAAGATGGTGACACTTCCCAAGAGGTGTTTGCCAAAGATAGACAGACAGATAAAAATAAATGCTTGGGACTCATATTACCCCAGGGCAAGATTTAAAAAAAAACAGCTATCGCAAGAAACTGCTCAATGAAGCCTTCAGTAGATCTGGAGAATGTCAAGTTGCTTCTGTTGAGGATGGTTACCTTTTCCAGAAGCTCAATGCAAGCCTGGAGATCGAGGCCGAAGTCAATGAAGACCCAATCGATCCCTTCTCGCTTGTATTCCTCTTGCTCCAGCACAAACATGTGGTGGTTGAAAAACTGTTGCAGCTTTTCATTTGTGAAGTTGATGCACAGCTGTTCAAAGCTGTTGAACTACAGGAGGGGGAACCAACAGGTTACTTACAACATGAAAGGTGGCCTCCTAATCTGAGATCACTGCTCCTCTTTTGCTTTACTCAAAGGAGGTCCTGGGCAATATGGGTTCCATATTTTTATAGACCATCCAAAGAGCAGATGACTGCAACCTAGTGCTTTATATAAGGACATAGTGCTGCATCAGGCCACGGTCCACCTTAATCCAGCATTCTGTTTTTCTCAGTGGTGAACCAGATGTCTCTGGGGTGCTCACAGGCAGGAGACAGAGACATACTCTCCCTGTTCCTCTGCAGCCAGTATTGGTAGGCATGGTGTCCCTCACCAGAAGATAACATTGACTCTTGAGTTTAGCAGCCCTTGATAGAACTCATTCTCCAAAGCCAGTTTTAGGAGGCTGAGGATGGGAATGGAGTTCTGCCCTCTTGCTTTGTTGGGGGTGGGGCGACTGCTTTCTCACCTTACCCGCAAAAGCCCAATGTAAACTGGAGCTCTGAGTGGTAGTAGAACTCTGGCTATTGATGGCAAACTGGAAAAGTGTAAGGAGGTGTTAACCAAATGGAGTGGGTAGAACACCTACATGCCTCATTCTACATGCCAAGGGTGTCATGAGTACTGATGGTGAGCAGGAGGGGGGCCCTACCCAGGGGGAAAAATGCATGTGTATTTTAGAGGCTTTGAACTTTCCTTCAAAGAAACCCAGAGCAGACCCGCCTTGAGTTTTGGGTTTATCTGTGTGGGTTTCCCACAGTCTTCCAGTATGGCAGGATTTTCTGTCTACTAGAGTAGTTCAATAAACACCAGAGACCAAGATACCGTCTCAGTGTGGTTTTTCGCTCTAAGATAGGACAAAGGGTATTTTTGGGCGTCCCCAGTTCTGAATCTTTTGCAACAAAAATCATTCATAGCTTCTGGGTACCTCAAAGATTTCAAAGCCGGCAATATCCAGGACGCCAATGAAGAACTGTCTCTGCATCTTGGTGTCCAGAGTTTTGTTGATCCTGACCACCAGCCACTTAAACATCTTGTCATAGACTGCTTTGCCCAGGGCACCAACGGAGTTGTTGCACTGATCCAAATTTTGCCCCTTCTGCACAAACTCGTTACCCACTTTAACCCGGGGCCTGGTAATACCCTTCTGGAGCTCCCCAGAGTTGAGACCCATAAGGTGGGCAACTTTGTCAGCCACTGTCAAAAGATCAAAATGGAGAAGTTGACATTACTATTTATGAATTCAGTAGACCTCTATCCTGTCTTTCCTCTGGGAGCCCAATACAACATGACAAGCTTCTTATCTTCTAATGTTATCTTCACAACTACAACCCTGGAAGATAGGTGGGGCTGAAAGAGAGCAACTGGGCCAAAGTCACCCTCTTAAGCCTCTGTGATTTGAATCTGGGATCTCTGGTTCTAGTCCAACACCTTAACCACTGGAAGACAAGAAGAACTTTGCCTAGAGTAGCTTTGGAAATAACTTCATGTGTTCCTGCACAACAAAATGGCCAAAAAGTCCATAAGTTCCTGAAGATAGGCATTGCAGAAGAGGCACTAAGAGCCCTTCTTTTCAAAACTGATTGCCCTGGTTGAATTTTAATGTGATTTTGTATTTAGATAGGTAGGATTGGGGTTAGGGTTAAAGGTGGCAAGTCCACCCATCTTAAAGGTGGCAAGTCCACCCATCTTAAAGGTGGCAAGTCCATCTTAAAGGTGGCAAGGTTGAGAAGCAGTGACATATAAAATGAGAACTTAAGGTGTCACTAGCTTTCATGTTTCTCCCCACTCCATTACCCTCTGTGGTGTCCACTTCTGCTTGCTCCTCTCTTGGCTTCTGCTTGAACTTCATGTTGCCAAAGTGCATAATGCCCCCAGTAAGCTTGTAGACACCGTTCTTCTCCTCTCCAGTGAAGCCCAGGACATCAAAGGCCACCTGGCAGACAGGGAGGCAGGACACATGGGGATTTAGGAGAGCTGGCCTGCTGATGCTGCTTTCCAACCAACAAGAAAGGCGTCTGCAAAACCAGCAGCCAAAGCAAAGAAAGCCAGTGTGATGAAAAACCAGGATAATGGTCCCAGAAGCTCTCAAAACCAGGTGTGTGGAATGGAAAAGCATTCTAAGGTTCCAGCTGAGGTTGGCATCCCATGGGGGTGGGAAGAAGAGCAAGGGGAAGCAAAGGGTGAGATGCAGAGGAAGACATTATCATGCAAGTGACGCAACTGATGTTCTTGCATCAAAGGCCATGACTTCAGTAAGTACATAACTGCACTATTGGCAAAATGATGTCTTCACACCAGGAAGTTTATTTGCTTTTGCCTGGGAAGCCATGTGCATCCAGACATTGTACACCGTAAGCTACAGTTTATGGTTTAGTGCTATATATGATCATGAGCATCTGTGGCCTATTCCACAAACCATGAATAAAGAAACCATAGCTTAGCACAATGTAGGAACCCCAGGTATATGTGGTTTGTCTCTCAGGGCAGGATTTTGCTTTCTTAATTACCATAGAAGGCAAGTGGAAAAGAGTACCACAAACAGTTGTGGAAATCTGTTACATCTACAACCTCAGTGGAAGACTATCAAGCTCTTCACAGCCATCTACACCAAAAAAATCAAGGTTTCTACAGAGTCTTCTTTAGCCAGATTTATTAAGAGAGAAAAGGGATTGGTCTACAGAAATCATAGCAACTGGATACTTTTACTTTAGCACCCAATTTATCTGTACGGTCATGAGGGATGAGATTCCTTGATCTTGATCCTGATCCTGGTCTTAATCTTAAAGAGTCACTATGTGTGAGTTGGGCAGCCATATAAATTTGTTAAATAAATAAATAAATATTCTTTCTGACCACTCATTGATGCAGTGGGGAATAGCTCCCCATTTTCCTGATAAAGGAAAAATGGGCAGATGTTCTGCACCTGTAAGGTTTTGCAAGCAAGCCACCCACCCCCCACCCCCGATTTCCAGGGTCTGAAAAGACCATTTTCAGCTATGCCAAGAAAATAGAACCACATGGTCTGTGAATTATAAGAACCAAAGTCCAGTGCATCTGGTGGGAGCCACATTGGGAAAAGCAGGTTGCATGATTTAAAGCTTAGCACATAACACCACTTTGACCATTTTTTTCCATTTCCAAGATGCCACGGGCACTACTTTGGCACACTTACATCTGTAAGCAGCAGTTCTTCTCCATCATCCATGTTGTCCACCACAATGACCCCTTGGCTTGTCCAAGTATATTCCTTGGGATCCGCTACACACAGCAAGCTCTCTGTGGCAACAAAAGACATATTAGAATGCAACAGTTCTGCATGCTGGTATGCGCAGAGAGCCATGGAGACGGCCTTGAAGGGAATATTCAGAAGCTGTTACTGCAGCAACAAGGGCAGAAGCATTCCTGAAGTCCTGGGACAGGAGATAGTATTAGGAAGAGGCTCAGGTTGGCTCCTCCCTGACTCAAGGGGGTAACTGGGCCAGAGTCATAGTGTCTGAGTTGGGCAACCTTGTAAATCTTGAAATAAATAAATCAATCAATAAATCAATAAGAGGGAGAAAGGATAAACATAAGCAAACTTGCAAGATTCTATTACTATAGCCTACCTCAGTAAAGTATAGGAGTGTTCCTCAACTTTGGCAGCTTGAAGATGTGTGGATGTCAACGGCCAGAATTCCCCAGCCAGCAGGAGCTGTTGTCCACACATCTTCGAGCTGCCAAGGTTGAGGAACACCAAAGTATAGATATATACTTCCTGTGGCGTCCGTTTCTTGATCTGGTCAACTTGTAGGGCTGATGTCATGGTGTGCAGGGGAGAACTACTTCGTATTAAAGACTTAATATTTTAACTATGTCCTTCATAGTCCCCCTCTTCAGATCACAAAACGTGGGTTGGCCATTGTGGTTGGATTCGGGGGCACATCCTGATAAGAGAGACTGTGAACTCTTTGGGGTAATCAAAATTCTACCACCACCTCGTCCTATCTACCTGTCGCCCTCCCTATATGCAGTTTAGATTCCTTGGATTTTCCAGCTGAACTTTGGAGTTGAGCCTGCCTACCCCAGGATCATTCCTGAAGTAGTGTTTGATCTTTCAGGACCATCTAAGAAAGTAAGCTTTCGTGCTTCCATTCTGTAAGCAGAAAGTCTGCAGTTTGCAAGGCACGTATGTTACCGCGGTTAACGATTTACAACTGCAATACCTCTGTATCCGAAGTGGTGTATGTGGGCATAATTGGCAGCCCAGAACAGCCTAAGTCTATCTGTTTTGCTGTCCTTTGTCTGAGTGATGTATTGGGGGAACCTATACTGTGCTTTCCACGGTGGCTTAGAATGTCCTCAGGCAAACAAAGATGGTGACCAAGTATTCCAAAAGAGAGTATTATATTAAGCAACAAGAATCTCATTCTCTCTCTCTCTCTCTCTCTCACACGCACACACACACAAATGGAAAATGCCATACCAACAAGTTCAGGCTTCTTGTTGGATAAGAGCTGGTAGAAGATGTGATAGCCCCTTTCAGCAGGTTGTTGGGAGATGACCCTAGACTTCTCCAGGAGATCTGGAATACAAAAGAAAGCCAGGTGGGCACTGCAGAGAAGATAGACCCTAGAGAATTGTCCTGTATTTTTCAGGACCAGCCCCCAGTCTGATGGAAGGCAGTTTCTTTGAGAAATTCTCAAGGAAAAGAACACGTCAGTGAAATTCTCTTGGACAGAACGTGGCATCCTTGTACTTATTTAACTGCAAAGTAGGCAAGGGCTTGAGAGCCGGCCTGGAGTGGTGGTTTCGGGCCTGGACTAGGAGCAGAAACCTGAGTTCTGGTCCTGCCTTGGGTATGAAGTCAGCTGGGACACTTTGGGCCAGTTGCTCCTTCTCAGCCCTAGAAAGAAGGCGACGGCAAGCCACCGCAGAAGACTTTGCCAAGAAAACTGTGTGGACTTGTCTGTGTAGATGCCAGGAGTCTAGGGCAGCCTTTCTCAACCTTTTGACCCTGGAGGAACCCTGGAGATATTTCTCAGGCCTCGGGGAAGGAACCCCTGCCCATTCAGGCTCAAAGACAGGCCAGAAGTTCCAAAATTATTGTATTAGTTTCATGGGTAGGCCTGTCTAGATGCATTCACAGTGTTCTTAAACTGGAAATAAAGAATGAAACTTATCTCTTTAATGTGATGTTGCCCACATTTGAAATAATTTTTTAAATAAATCTTGATCTCCCAGGGAACCCCAAGGGACCTCCCGCAGAACCCTAGGGTGCCATGGAACCCTAGTTGAGAAACCCAGATTTAGAGTGATTCAAAGGCACCAAAATATTGAACAACTAACATCTCACACTTGAATTCAATCCCACAGGAAACTTATCATGGAGGAATTCCTCCCTAGAAGGTTTCTTGGTAAGAAGTTCTCCTCTCCCCACCAAGCAGGAATCATGTCCTCCAGGATTTGTTGGACAACTTCTTTCTCTGAAGAAATTTGGAGAAATTGTCTGCCAGTTTCTCTGATGTGAAATGTGGCCATCTGTGTCCAGAAATTATAGTATATGCTCTAAAAAACAGCTGCTCCATGGCACATGCTAACTCAAATTTTAAATTCTTAAATGCAGGGATTCCAGATTGTGTCCCCAGAAAGGTCAAGCACACAACCTGAAAATGGAGCAGATCTACAGACTGCCTTCTATCCCCCCTCATTTATTTCACTTTTAGAAAATGAGGGTTACTATCCATTGAAAGAAAAGAAAAAAATAGTTTTCATTTATTCGTCAATGTATTGGTTTATGAAACCTGGAAAAATTTTCATTGGAGACAGACAGACAGACAGACAGATGATAGATAAAAATGATTGATACACGCCAGCTAAAATGGATACGGGGTTGAGAATTGAGGATTTGTCAATATAGAAATTAGATACTTACAGCTCTCGATATCAGCACCAGCCAGTTTTCCTGTGCTGCCAAAGTGAATTCGTATGAATTTACCCTGAATAAGAAAAATTAGACAGCGTCCTGTTGTTCACAACTATAATAGCTTCAAATAAAGATATGGTCTTGACTTAATGTGTTGTGTGAACCAGCCAACCGTGTTTTATTCAATAAATTGGGGTTAATTAAAAAAAACACAGAATAAATAGCAAGTGATTCTTGTATGTATGTGCAAATCAGTTGTCCATCTAGCGAGGTAGTCCAGACAAGAAACACACCCACAAGTACCAGCTCTACTTTATTGTAAGGTTACATTAACAGAATTTTGCAAGTCTGAAAGTACATTTTCCCCCCATTTCCTTTTACAGCCCAAGAAACTAGGGAGGGTCCCTCTTGAGACATTTGCCATGCCCCTATTCCTTCTGTGGGCTCAGCTGCCTTTTATCCAATCATTCCCAGGCTCTTCTCCCTGTCTCCCAAGGTCATTCCCACATGCCATTACATCAGTGGAATAAGAGGAAAAAGGGTGTTGAAAAGGACAGGACGCTATTTCAGAATCAGATACTTACAAAGCGAGAGGAATTATTGTTCCGGGTCGTTTTGGCATTTCCAAAAGCTTCTAGCACAGGGTTAGCCTGGATGATTTGATCTTCCAGAGATCCCTGCCCAAAAGCAAAGACCATCACCATCATCATCTCTTCATCAAGAAACATTTTGGAATAGTTAAGGACGTTGTGATGTTTTCCAGGACCTTATCACCTTATCACGGTCCTTGGTTTCAATGGCTACCGGACAACAGACCACAGTTCAACTTACTTTGCCATCAGCAGGGGCTTTGCCAGTGCTTCCAATGTTAGCAAAATACTGGATGACTTTCTTCGTGTTTTCAGTCTTGCCAGCTCCAGATTCTCCGCTACAGGTAAAGGAAAAGGTCTATATCAGGACTGTAGAGTTAAAAGGAACCTAGACCCATTTCTTCCAACCCTTGGCCGCAAGAGGAATTGCAGCTGAAATCAACCAAGCATACAGTTCCTGGATTGACATAGTAATTTTTGTTCCATTCCTTATGATTCAAAAGGCAGGCAAGATCTGTTTCTTCAGGCCTAGGCACTTTTCCCTCTCACAAAAGAAAAATGTCAACATTTTCATAGTTTTAAATACCTTAGCAAAAAGGTAAAGTGAATTTAAAAGAATCCAGTGGAATGCTGGATTCAAAATAGGAAGATCCAGGATCACACACATAGACACCCACTTCCAGATTCCGGAGTTTATTGGGGGAATTGGGAGCAGTCAAGCCTTTCAGTTTGGTCTACCTCACAGGATTGTTGTTGGGAGGATAAGGAAAATTTCTAATGATTCCACCTTGAACTCATAGCTCAAAAACAAATGTTGGATATAAAGGTATGGGACCCATATGTTAACAGACTGTGGCTCAACCACCTGAAAAATGGTTCAGAATGGTCTCAAGGTGGGGCATTTACTCCCTAAACAAATTTGTAGCAGCACTTTCTTACCAGCTCAGAAAAACCACCTTCTGGAAAGATTTCTTGATGCCCAGTAAGTTTTCTCATTAGCACCCGTTGCCAGGAAATGGACTTTAAGCCGGACCTTTTTATTAATTTGGTTGCTTATTTATATGATATGCTTTTATTTTTCTTTGTATAGTGTGTAGACCCATCTTGGAACTGTAAAACCCAAGCCATTTTATTAATATTTTAGTAGGGAATAAATAGAAAATATGGCCACTTACGTGATCAACATAGACTGGTTTTCACGTTCTGTGGAGGAACAGAGAAAGAGAACATTGGATCATCTAAATCTAAATTGTTCAATGGCCACATTCCCCAAGTAAACTATTTGGGGCAGAAACCAGAGTGGATGCAGTGGGCAACGCCACGCCCCAAAGTGGTCACCCCATTATTTTTATCTCTCTCCCTTCTTCACTTCATCTTGCCCAGCAGGTTGCTAGAAAAGGGATAGATCGTTCTTTCTAGATGCAAAACGTGATTAATTTCATAGGGATTTTGAAATTAAGCCAAGGACTGCATGGGCCTTACGACTGCAGGTTGCTGACCCTTGCTCGATTATAAAATTCAGGCTGGCATCCTTGGCTTTGTGTAGACTGAAACAAGCAACCGGGGGGGTGTCCTTTGAGGACCTTCTCAGCACTCACCCATAAGCATGTCATGGTAGGCATTGTCAGAGATGGAGAAGAGGTGAGGAGGCATCTCTGTTCGCTTCCTGCCCTTGTACATCTGGGCCACACGTGCCCCATAGATGGGTAGCCACTTGTAAGGGTTGATGGTGACACAGAAGAGGCCAGAATATGTCTGGAAGGAGAGCAAGATAGCCAAGATCAGCCTCTGGTCATGATTTGGCATGGTGTGGTGTAAGAGCAGGAAGATCCAAATCCGAATCTCATCAAGAAGTCTAATGTTAATCATCATTTAATTTAATTTCCTGATTATGTTGTTTTTACCTCTTTGTATTGAACTGGACTGTATTGCAGTATGCTTAATATTTTGATCTTTGACCAAACTACGATCCAATTTAAGTAGACCAGGGTGGTGAGTTTAATTTTTCCAGTGAAGATTAAAACAAAATCTGTTTCTTCCTAATATGAATTTCCTTTCATTCCCAAAGGGTTAAAGTTACTTTGGGGTAAAGAGGGGATAATGCAGGAATGTTCTCAATCAAAATTTTAAAGAAAACTGTTCAGCATCAGGAGCCAAGAGGACGTGTCTGTGAGAACGAAAAGATACTCTGCAGTTTGAAACAAACCAACTTTCCAGCTAATTTGATTCTTTCATTTTCTGCAAAAACTCCTTGTAAGGCGTAACATCCCATGTGAACAGATACTGCAGAGTCTTTGAAACATTGGATGCTGTCCTTCTACCAGTGCAGAAATTAGCTTTTTTTTACCCTTTTACTGTCCTTCTACCAGTGCAGAAATTAGCTTCATCAGCCAACACAGTACCATCTCCTTCTGCTCAGAACTGATAGGAAGCAGGGAGGTGCCATCTTACTCTCCACTACATGCAGCAAAATAATTTACATTTTGTGGATCATGTAGTATGGATTCCCCTCCATCTCCCAAATACCTGCCCCCCCTGGGAATGAAAGATGCTTTCATCACCTCTAGGATGTCTCCACGTAACCCAAATGCTTCCACCCATCTTCTCACTTACATAGATCCTCATCATGATGTAACGCTGCCTGAGGTTATCCAAGACACTGGCTTCATTCAGGAACGTCATGTTGGCCATATCACTGATCTGGTAGAACTTAGGTGGGTTCATCTGCTGGACATCATCCTTCTTCACAGTGATGGTCTGTGGGGGCAAAAGACAGTTGTGAGCCGCCCAGAGTAATTCTGGAGTCAGGCAGCACTTAAATGAAATAAATTACATTAAATTCACACCTATGGAAAATAATTTAAAGCTCCAGTCCATTTGCCTGTCCTGAAGACAAGAAATAGAGAGTTTCAGTTACAAGGAAGTTGATTCTGGGTGGACATCAGGAAGAATTTCCTAACAATAAGGGTTGTTCAACAGTGAAATAGACTGCCTTGAGAGATGGTGAGCTCTCCTTCTTTGCAGAGCCTGGAAGGCCATCTGTCAAGGATGCTGTAATAGCGGATTCGTGCACTGAGCAGGAATTGTACTAGATATCTCTGAGTCTCTTCTAACCATTATACTGTATTCTATTATGGTTAAAAAGTGGAAACATCAGCCATTCAGTCGCTAAGCGCAACATTCAAAATAGGTTCTACCTGATCTTCCCTGCAAGTTACGTCCTCTTAGTCTGAACATGTCCCTAACTTAAGAGGCATACAAAGTTCAAGTGAAGTCCCTGCAGTTGTTCCCATTCTATCAAATCACCTGATTGGTCACCGTCTTCACCGTGGCTTGGGCATCAGTTTCTGACTGGATCTCTCCAGCCAAAAAGCCTTCCTTCTCATCCTTCACCCAACATGACTTCTTGATGTCGTATGGTTTACTGACGGCTTCAAGCTTCTCCTTCTCAGTGGGAGCCAAAAAGGGCATGGGATCAACATCATCCCCACATTCTCCTTTGTATGCACCAGGCATTTTGGCTTGGATTTAAGCACAGGATGGATCCAGAAAGGAAGAAAAGACTGGGAAAAGAGTGAAATCCACAAAGTTCCTGGAAGAGAATGGGAAACTGTCTTAAGATATCTATCCATCCATCCATCCATCCATCCATCCATCCAGTCCCAGCTCCATCAGTCATCCCTCTTGTCCTGTTCCTATGCCACAGTTCCAACAAGGAGTACCTACTGGAGAAACAAGACCAAAAGATGCCTTTGATATAAAAGACTGGCTGGTTTCTTTTATACCATCTGATGAGCCTTGAGCTCTCACTTTCTCCTGGTACGTGCCAGGGACTTTGTCAACAGAAAGCTCATTGGACCAGGATCACGTCCCTCGGGAGGGATCAAATAATGCAACAACTTCTTGGGAGTTTCTCCCTCCTGTTCTTCTCCTTTTAGGGCATCTTGCAAACTGCTGGTTGTGACACAAGGGACTGGAGAAGTCTGAAATAGAATCTCCTGCCTTGCAGATTTCTCTTCTCAAGGCACCACTTCAGTTGTTACTTCACACTTCCAGTCCAAGCACGCAACCCATTTCCCTTCTTGTCTAGTCCAGCTTGGTGGAATCCAGGAACAGCTTTAATGCCAAATGCATGAATTGGGTTTTTTTCCCCCAAACTCAACTGGGAATCAGCCTGCTCTCCTATACAGGTAGTCCTTGACTTACAACCATTTGTTTAGTGACCGAAGTTATGATGGCGCTGAAAAATGTGATTTATGACCGGTCTTCCCATTTATGACCATCACAGCGTCCCTGCGGTCACGTGTTAAAAATTCAGGCACTTGGCAACTAGCATGTATTTATGATGGTTGCAGTGTCCCGGGGTCATGTGATCCCCATTTGCGACCTTCCCAGCCAGCTTCCAACAAGCAAAGTCAATGGGGGAAGCCAGATTTGCTTAACGACCACATGATTTGCTTAATGACTGTGGCAAAATGGTCATAAAATCGGGTGGTGACTCATTTAATGACTGCTTCAGTTAGCGAGGGAAGTTCCAGTCCCAATTGTGATCGTAAGTCAAGGACTACCTGTAATGCATCAAAGGACAGTGATCCTGAGGGTGTGAAGGCCCTGTTTCCTGGTTATGCTAACCCCTACAGATCATAATATTTCTCGGCTGCTATACGTATTTAATTTTTCTTTTGTATTGTGTTTTTAATTGGTCTCATTATTCTATGTTTGTCTGCTGCCTAGAGCTACTGGTCTGAGATGGGTGGCTATACAAGTGGAATAAATAAATAATAAAGAGACTAATGTTCTCCTCCTATAATGTCCATGATGGTAGAGAAATTACCATCATCATCTGCTAGGACAGACCCTGGTGGGTGTCAGGTGATATATCCCAGGATGGTTGGTCCCCAAAGATGTCAGCTTTTATAACAGTCTTGTCCAGTCTATCCAGCATCCAGAGTTTCAAGGCCATGCCCCAAATTGCCCAATTCCCAGTATGTAATGTGGGAATCCTGAAAGCTACAGTCCCAGCATATCTGCAGGGGACTCAGTTGGGCATAGCTCGTAAAGTGGATTAAATGTAAATACCATGGGACTCTTCCCTGTTTTTATTGATCAATGGACAACCCCCCCCCTACTTCACAGGGCTGTTGTTTTGCAGATACAATTAGAGGAGGGGGATTTATGTCTCCTATCTTAGCTTTCAGGAATGAGGCCATTAGTTCTTCCAAACCGGCCAGCTGAAAAGATTCAGCTAAACAGGCTAGAAATCTAATGAATAAATAAAAGCCTATTCAGTTCTACTCAAAAGCCAGTTTTGTTGAATTCAATGGGGCTGACCCCAGATGAATGGGTGCAACCAGAGAGGACAATTTATGGGGAAGAGGGAAAGACTCAGGTGGAGGAACAGCTGAAAAAAAGGCCTGTTATCAGTCACTATTAAAAGGAATCAAGGCACAAAATCATCCCCACCCATGTAAATAAAGAGGCTAATTCTCCAAGGAGCCAAGAGTCAATATTTATTTAGCACGTTAGAACAGTTAATATTTATTTTGTGAGTTACTCTGAACTACCATTTTGGGGTTAGAAGGAGCACTTGGCAACCAAGAGGAAAGAGGGCTGGGTGGTAGGAACAAAAATCTTGGTTCTCTTTCTCTTTCTTTCCTCCTCTTCCACAGAGTGAAAAGTCATGCGCCCAGCAATTTGCCCTCTTTCATCCCTAACTCTAGGCTGAGAGAAAGGGTGGCTGGGCTGTTTTCCTTGGAAGGTGCTTTATTTGCCACTAAATAAATACCAAGAAAGGCAGAGGCATCTATTTTGATGGGGCAGCATCATTCCCAGCTGTTGCAACCCGTTGGTAGCATTCCCATTGGGTTTCCAGCCCCAGAGGAAGCTGGGGTTTGGTCCAAAGAAGGGCAAAACACTTGTCTGGCCATCTATTTTGAGAGCTGGTTGACCAATGCCAAGAAGGTCTGGAATTGCCTGGGCAACAACTCATTATAATTTGCAGAAAAGCAGATGCTAGTTTGGAAGAGAAAAGAATCCAACTTGCACGGTGATTCCTTTTCTTTTCCTTCTTGAAATTGCTCTTCTGAAATTATTTCCAGAGAAGGCAATGCAGCATCTAGAATGCCCGGGGGGCATCCTTCCTGACATCCACCAGGCCGAGATTTGGTCCAGACCACATGCCTGCTAACACACCTTCACCTCACTTGCTAAGTCATGATGAACTGGACCTTAGTTTAACAAATTAATCCAATTACTGAGGTTTGCATGAAAACAGTGATTCCCCAAATCAGTTGTGACTCAGCACATATCATTCGGACCCAATCAAATTGACTGATCTCCAGAGGAATGATTTAATAAACTGTGTTGGGATGGAAAGAAAAAGGAAATTCAGTAACCAGGTTCTGCATCTATGTTAGCTTGAAAGTAACTCCATTGAGAAGAATGAAAGACCAAGGCTGAAGTCTTTACTTAGGAGTAAACCCCACTGAATATAGGGGGATTCAAGCCTATAGGGGTCTGCTCTGGAGAAAGCCGTTGAACTTACAGAGGTTTACTTCCAGGTGAGCATGACAATAAACGCTGCTCTGCAACCTTTTAAGTAACGCCCTTCATCACGGGCTTGATCAGTAACTGTTCACACGTGCAAAAAATGAGAATTACCTGTCCTGCGCAGGCGCAGTGGAAACCCACTTACCCACCGAGTCGATCTCCCGGAGACTTGTAAGAAGAACCGAACCTTGAAATGGGGCGGAGCTGCTTGGATGTTTGAACCAATCAAAGGGCGAGAGGGGAGGGACTGACCCATTTCCCGGGAAATTTAAGTATTTTTCAGAGCAGCTGCTGCTTTGAAAGTGGTTTGTTGAAGGAGACAGTGAGTAGCTGGAATGTAATTTTTTCTGCGCGCCTTTGAATTTATTGTGGAATAGGAATGGAGGCATGGAAGGAAAGCTTATAAATTTATTCATTTCTATGTCCAAGACATGTTGGTGTTATTCTGTGCTTTGCTTATAGCAATTTTGTTGTTACAAACAAATGAAGGGAGGATAAGGTTTGATTTGTCCCTTAAAACTTAGGGGCTATCCATAATTACGAGGTTTTTAACCAGGTGATTCTCAATGGCTGTGTTTAAGCCATAGGCTTAATGCTGCATTCTGCTATGCCATATTAAATAAATAAAGCCATAGGCTTAACCTGGATATTGAATTGACCCCTAAGGGGTTGCATGGAGCTGTAGAGTATACAACAGCTAGGTGCCCTGGGTTCATCACACTTTGTAAGAGGGACAAAAACTCACCTGATCAAAGTGAAAAATTAAGAAAGCTCAGTGTGTAATGCAAGTATAGCTGGTGGGTTTGCGACTGACTTGTTTAAAGATGTTAGTACAGCACCTGAGTCTGTTCAAAAGTCATTTCTGCAGCTGTATGTGGGCTAGTTATTACTTCTTTTTTCCGGAGTGATAGGTTTGGTTACTTTGAAACCAAACTGCTCTCCCTTTTAAAATTCTTTCTCTCCCCCTTGATTAATGCCCCTTGCTTCATCCCAGAACTAAGTCGTTGCAGCTTGCAAAGCAGAAGGAATACCAATCTTTTCTTTTCCATGAAAAAAAAACTCTTTTCTCCAAGGTTTTCAGTTGGAAATGATTGCTGGTTTGGAAGGGCTGGATTCAAGCTGTGGGTTTTTGTGAATCTGAGTTTCTTGGTACTCTGATAAAATAGGAAAGCAGCAAAGGGTTTATTATTACAGCACATATCCTTCCCTTCCCTTCTGGTATCCACAGAACCATTTCCCAGAAAATGACACGGTCACGTGTTGCAGTAAGCTACAATGTAGTTTCTATGCTTTTGACTCTCTGTTGTGTGAACACAGACAATGGTAGCTGATTCAACAAGCCATGGTTTAATAGTGAGGGGAACCTGATGTTTGAGTTAAGAACCCTGTTAGGCCAGCAGCCTTTTTGGCTGTGAGAGAGGGTCTTTCCTATGGCCAGCTGATAGAAGCTTCACCATACGTTAGTAAGTTTTCACAAGCTATTTCTGATCATTGTTCCAGATTTTTAAAAGCACATCTTAAACCAGTGTTTCTCAACCATGGCAGCTTGAAGATGTGTGGACTTCAACTCCCAGAATTCCCCAACCAGCATGAATTCCCCAGAATTCCCCAGCAGCTTGAAGATGTGTGGGCTTCATAGCTGGCTGGGGAATTCTGGGAGTTGAAGTTCACACATCTTCAAGCTGGCAAGGATGAGAAGCTTAAACACTTGGTCTGTCTGTGTATCTTCAGAATGCACAATGAAATGTGTTGGCTTTCCAGCAAAATCATTTCTAAGGAGTGATGTTTGTACTATTGCTGTGTGTGTGTGTGTACATCTTGTAGCTGCCCAGAATTCTTTTAATTTCTGGTCAGGGGTGTCTGCAGGGTGTGATTAAAAAAAGGTCAAAATGGCAGTCATGATGGTGCAATTGAAGTCCTGCGTGTTTTTGACGTGTATCACCCATAACGAAGGCCGAGCTTTGATTGCACCATTGAGGCTGCCATCTTTTTTGACCACACCCTGCAGACACCCACGTTTGGGCTGGATTATTAATACCATTGAATAAATTAGAAGCACAATGTTGGGGCAGCAGGACGAGTTAGAGGAATGAGCAGCTGTATGGCTCTTTGCTAAGGTAGAACAGCGGATTGGGGTGGGGGGTTGAGCTCCTGAGCCAAATCTATTTCTGTTCACTTAGGTGTGAGGTGGAGGCCAACCGATCTATGCTTCCAGAACATCAATCATGCCTACCACGAATGAGCAAGATGAACGCATGAGGAAATTCAAAAACAAAGGCAAAGATTTTGCAGTAAGTATGGGGGCCAGGGGTTGCTCAAGGACAGAAAGTTGCAAGATGCCAGATTTATACTCCATGGAATACCTTGGAGATATGGTGGGTTCGGTTCCAGACCACTGCAATAAAGCAGACATCGCAATAAAGCGAGTCACATGAATTTTTTGGTTTCCTAGTGCATATAAAAGTTATGTTTACACATACTCTAGTCCGTTAAGTGTGCAACAGCATTATGTCTAAAAAAGCAATGTACATACTTTAATTAAAATAATAGTTTATTGCTAAAGAATGCTGATAATCATCTGGTAGACTTCCTCAACCCAGGGTTGCCACAAGCCTTCAATTTGTAAAAAAACAGTTTCTGCAAAGCGCAATAAAATGAGCTATGCCTGTACAGGTAGTCCTTGCTTAACAACCTGTGTTTAGTGATGGTTCAGACTTCCAGTGGTGCTGGAAAAACTGACAACTAGTCCTCACACTTACAACCGTCGCAGTATCGCCGTGGTCAGGTGATCACGATTTAGGCGCTTGGCAACCGGTTTGCATTTACGACCGTTGCAGTGTCCCATGGTCACGTGACCGCCATTTTCGACCGTCCCATGGTCACGTGATCACCATTTTCGACCTTTCCAGCTGGCAAGCAAAATCAATGGGGAACCGCATGGTTCACTTAACAACCATGTGGTTTGCTTAATGCCTGCTGTGATTCACTTTACGGCTGCTGCAAAAAAGGTAAAATTGGGTTGGATTCACTTAATGACCTCCTCACTTAGCAACCAAAATTCTGGTCCCAGTTGTCATTAAGCAAGGACTACCTGTACATGGAGGCTCTGAACTGCAGTGTCATAGAGCAGGGTGCTTCTGTTCAGGAGACCCTATTCCTTCTCCAGCTTGCCTTTGCCAATTTTAGAAGTGCCTGGTTTCATAAAATAGAAAGCAAATTGATATAACACTGCTTTAAGTGGGTGAAGGCATAATGCTAAGGGAAAGAGATTTCAGTGTGCAGTTCTTCATTAGGTATGAAAGATAATTTTGGGCATCTTTATTGTAGGCTGTGGCTTTATGCTGTGGTGTCTTAAAATATGAGTAAGAGCTTAAATTGGTTGAAAAGTAATGCTTAAAAGCATATTACGCACTCTATGGATTCCCTTCTGGGGAATTGTTTATGAAAACTATTTTGTATTTGAATGAGAAGGATCATTCATCTATCTTGTCAAATTATTTTTTAATGTTTCTCTATTTAGTGTTCACATCACACCAAACTTTATCTTAGTGGATTTAGAGCAGTCCCAACAATTCTCTCTCAAATTTTTCTTAACATTTCAATGAGAGCTAGAAGTTTAGCAGTTGTGTGAACTCATGCAAGTTTGGTTAGTGGCTAGATCCACATCTTTTTGTGAACAAAACGGTTGGGTTGTTTGAGTATATTGTGATCCAATGAACTACAGGTAAGCATGCTAGATTGTCACGGCCACTCAGGAGCAAATTTACATTTATGCACTGTAATAATTGCTGGAGCTACTGCGCATTTTTCCTTTGCACAATTTCTGATGAGAGGTTTCAGCAAAAATCTGTTTTTTCCCTAAGAGTCAATGGAGGTCCCAGATCACATGTCCCCTTTGATTTGGAGAAATCTAACATTGTTGGCTGTCCTCCTTTGAAGTTTGACACTAGCAGATAAAAATTGGTTCTACTCCAGAAGACATTAGATCTTCTCCATGCATCTTGAATACTGATAAACCAGAGTTCCTATTGATCTCTGCCCTACCAATCATATGGCTCATACTTGGTTGTTTTAAAAACCATAATGCTCAACTCTCTTCCTTGGTAGGAAATAAGGAGGAGAAAAATTGAGGTGAGAGTTGAACTTCGCAAAGCAAGGAAAGACGAACAGATCTTGAAGCGAAGGAACATCTGTTTTTCTGCAGAAGGCAGCCTGTCTCCTGAGAAAGAAGAGAAGAACATGGTGTGTGGGGTGGTGGTGGTGGTGTGATAAAGAGACATGCTCCATAGTAAAAGCAATGTTCACCACCTCCTCTAGATCTTAGTCTTAGCCCAAGAATATTTTATGTCTAATCACATATCTAATTTCCTGCACCAGCCCATTCCAACCAGCACTGTCTAAATCTTTCGGAGTTGCAGTGTTCAGAATTCCAAATTTCAGTCACATTGGTTGTGAATTCTGGGTTTGTAATTTGCACACATCTGGAAGGACCCTGGTCTGTAAGGCCATTTCCGTATCTATGTATACAAGCAGGGCTGCTTGTAGAATGCTCACACCCACTGAGAATTAGTGTTTTGGAGTGGTGGTGATTAGCTCAATGTGTGATGAAAGCAGAAACAGGCTGTGACAAAGACTTGGGGACTCTGGCATGCTCAGTTATGTGGCACACTAAACTATGAGGTGGGTTGCTTTTGGGCTTAGTGTGAACAGGTGTGAGCTCTGCATTGACTAGAAGATGAAGTTCTTTGGCCTCTTGTGGTTGGACATCTAGCATGGCCAAAAACATCTGCATCCCGATGACTTCTCTGTTGTCTTCTTACAATCCTTTTGCTTCCTGGTGAAGGTTGCTCAGCTCTCTTTGACAGAAATAGTCGGGGTGATCCAATCGGAGGATCCATTTCTTCAGCTGAAGGCGGCACAAGGAGTCAGGTATGCTAAAGCCATAAGCTGCTGCTTACGTACCTCATCAATCAGTCCCAGTTGCCATTGGTTATTTAAGTAACTTGGTTGATTCTCAGGCATAGGAGAGGAGCAGGGGATCAAACAGGCTCTGGGCAATGTTTGTTAATGGAGGTCACTAGGTTTCTAGAGAAGTTCTTGACAGGTAGCATATGACTGCTTGAAGTGTCTGCTACAGGGCCATAAATTCCATCTAAAGATGGCTGGCTCAATCCAGATAGCATGGTCCAACATGAAAGGCAGTCTGGGGCAATCTAAAGTGTCTGAGCGGCTCTCAATGCCCGCATTCTCCTGTCTCTAAGGACCATACTGCCTATTGGGAATCCCACCAGGGTGCAGCTGGAGAGGCATAGTTAACTCTACTCCTCAGTGACGACCTGGTGTAAATGTTGAAGGTGCCTCCATTATTCCAGAGGTTTGTTGAGAAATGCCACTGTTGTGTGGTTCTACCAGCAGGGTGAGGCCACATTAAGTTTGCCCTTGTCTCCCCCCCCAATAGGAAGTTGCTGTCCAAGCAGAAGAATCCACCAATCAACCAAGTGATTGAATCTGGGGTCATTCCTAAACTGGTGGAGTTCCTGTATCATCATGATGCTCCCAACCTGCAGTTCGAGGCTGCCTGGGCACTCACCAACATTGCTTCAGGGACCTCTGAGCAAACCAAAGCTGTGGTAGAAGCCAACGGCATTCAGGGCTTGGTTATTCTGTTGTCTTCTCCACACATCCACATCTGCGAGCAGTCGGTGTGGGCACTAGGCAACATTGCGGGTAAGTTGCGGTGCTGCCTCGTTTTGAAGATGGCAGGTTTCAGAATCCTGGAAACTGGATAGGTATACCTTGGCTCTCGTTGCTTAGCGGGTATGTTAAGGAATGGCTCCCCTGTCCCCTTTTATCTTCTTTCCCACTGATTCTTATCTTCATGGAGAGGATACAAATTGCTTCTCTGATACCCCACAATGTCCATCGGTTCTTGTCCTGTGGGAACCCAGCCATCGTCTCTGCATGGAGATGTGCCAGGTCAGCGGTGAAGGCACCATTGGATTGTTTTGGGGTGCCATTGTGCATTAGATGCACACAGTAATTTTATTACTCCAGCTCTGGGGTACTGTATGAGCCCAGCTGCTTTTCATTAAGCTGGCTAGCCTCACCACTGAAGTTGGAGATTGGGAAGAGGACCTCTTCTACGTTGGCAGGATCTGACCAGCTTAAGTTAGCTGAGCTGATATATAGTTTCAGGATAGTTGCTTTGTTTTTGAAGGTACAGCCCCACTTACTCTTCCAATTACTCTTCCATTAAGGGGACGGCCCTGTGTACCGAGATGCCTTGATCAGCTTCCGTGTGATTCCGCCTCTTCTGTCACTGGTGACACCTGCTACTCCTGTACGTAGAAATTTCTGCTCAGTTGGGTTAGTGGGTTTTGTTGATCTGATCTGGCGAGCTCATCAATGTTCTTAGAAGCTGTTCACCTTGGTGAATTAAAAAAAAAAATTGGGAAATATACCTATCTTTGTTATGGTATAAAGGAGTGTGAAGTCAGGCCCCCAATGACACCTGCCATGAAGTAAAATATTTAGTTTATAATCTGTTGTCTGGCTCACCTGGGTCATGCCTTACCCTTGAGAGCGTGGGAACTCTGTTCCCCTCTGTTTTCGTTTCCTTGTTTTCAGCCAGTGAGCATACAGGTAGTCCTCGACTTATGACCATTTGTTCAGTGACCATTCAAAGTTACGACGGCACTGAAAAATGTGACTTGCAACCAGTTCTCTCACTTACAACTATTGCAGTGTCCCTGTGGTCATGTGATTAAAGTTCAGGCGCTTGGCAACCGGCTTGTGCTTATGATGGCCACAGCATTCTGGGATCACATGATCGCCATTTGCCACCTTCCCAGCCAGCTTCTGACAAGCAGAGTCAGTGGGGGGAGCCAGATTCACTTAATGACCATGGTGATTTGCTTGTCCACCACAGCAATTCACTTAACGACTACAAAAAAGGTGAAATTGGGCTTGACTCACTTAACAACCACCTCTCTTAGTTAGCAACGGAAGTTCCAGTCCCAGTGTACTCTTATTTTTAGGTGGGCTTCCTGCGGAATATCACCTGGACACTGTCCAACCTCTGCAGAAACAAAAACCCACACCCTCCCCTGGATGCTGTGAAGCAGGTGCTCCCCACCCTAACTTGCCTCCTGCAACACAAAGATAAAGACATCCTCTCTGACACCTGCTGGGCGATGTCCTACTTGACTGATGGTGCCAATGATCGCATCCAGGTGGTGGTAGAGACGGGGGTCCTGCCACGGCTTGTAGAGCTTATGAGCAACACAGAGTTGCCCATTCTGGTAAGCAAGAGTTATTTCTCGGAGGGAAGGCAATGCTCCGCTAGGGAGGGATCAGCCCCCGTGAAGATCATCCCCTTTCCATTTGTGGCAACGTTCAGTGATGAACCTCCACGGCATCTGTCTTCCTCTTGGACATCTTTGCAGACCCCAGCTCTACGTGCTATAGGCAATGTAGTCACCGGGACAGATGAACAGACCCAGATGGCCATTGATGCAGGCGTCTTGTCAGTCCTACCACAGCTCCTGCGTCATCCGAAGTCAACAGTCCAGAAGGAGGCGGCGTGGGTTCTAAGCAACATTGCTGCTGGGCCATGCAGTCAAATTCAGCAGCTGATCACCTGCGGGTTACTCCCTCCCCTGGTGGAGTTGCTGGCCAAGGTAGAGTTTTGCACTGCCAGGATTTCAAGCTGATTATAGACATACGAAAAATGCACGCAGACACAATTATGTAATGTAAGATCTTCATGCTTACATATTGGTATTGGTCAACTGACATGCCCACCATCTTGGTCTGGATAACATGAAATATCTAATATTGCAGGAACTTGCAGAGGCATTTCCTGGGATTCTGTTTTCTTTTTGTAGAGGCAAAATCCAAGTTTCTAAATTTATAGCTACTGATTTGGGGGAAATGCCTGCTTATGCAGGTGTAGAAAGCAGGATATATGAAGCTTACTGCTCATTCCAGCTTATGGCAGCTGCTCGTAATGAAAGCTGAATCTAGAATTAAACCATGTAGGGTTCACCAAAGTATTGGAACTTCCATGATTTTAAAAGTGGAGCCTCTGGAGTTTTTGAGAGAGAATTTCAACTCCAGCGAAGAGAGGTTTGCCAGTAACTGCCAGCCTCAAGTAGAGTGCTTTTGTGAAGGTATTAGATGTATAATCATGGTAGTAGCTGAGTTGATACATTTCTTAAGCTGCTGTACTTCTCTGCCATTCATAGGGAGACTTCAAGGCTCAGAAGGAAGGTGTTTGGGCTGTGGCCAATTTCACAACGGGAGGCACGGTGGAGCAAGTGGTGGAGATGATCCAGGCGGGAGTACTCAAGCCGCTGCTCAATTTGTTGTCCGTCAAGGATAGTACCACCATCCTTGTAGTCTTGGACAGTCTCTCCAACTTCTTCCTGGTAAGGCTAAGGAAGGAAATGGTACATCATGCCAAATTGGAATTGCTGAGAATTCTTGTGAGCCACTCCATTGCTCCCCTTTGGGTCCTCCTGCCAGAAACTGACCTAGGATGGGTCTCTGATGGGAGGAGATGGGCAGTGACACATTTGACAAATAAATACATAAAAATAAATAAATAAATTTAGTGTGTGGCTTAGGTAGGATCTCTTATTTCAGCTTTGGCTTGGTGGGCCCTGGGAATGGAGGGAGAAATCAGAAAACCTGGTTTCTCTAAGACGCTAAACCAGAAGACATTTCAGTGGCTGATGAATCTGCTCCTCTTGATAAGGTCTGAAGTGCTAGTTTCAAAGCTATCCTTGACATGTAAGCAGGGCCCTTAAGTGACTTGGGTCTCACACTGTGTAAAATCATGTTTCCCTAACCCTGGCGGTTCATTTCACAGTTGTACCTTAAACCCAACCAAACAAACCACATTATGCTTAGGGCAGAGGGTAGATCCAGCCCAGGTGTCTTGTTTCACTGAACATGATTACAGGTAGTCCTTGCTTAATGACCATTTGTTCTGTGATGGTTTGGACTTACGACAGTGCTGGAAAAAACAACTTACGACCGGTCCTCACACTTAATGACCGTCGGCTTTGTGCAACATAGGAAGTCAGTGTTTGACCTACTGCTCATGTTTTCTCCTTCCATACTAGTCAGCTGAGAAGTTGGGTGAGACAGAAAAGTTGTGCCTTCTAGTTGAGGAGCTGGAGGGTGTAGAGAAGATTGAAGTTCTCCAGGCTCACGAGAACAACTTGGTCTATCGCGCTGCTCTGGGCCTCATTGAGAAATATTTTTCTGGTGAGGTAAGTGGATGCCAGCATCAAATTCCCACGTTCTTCTTTGAAAAGTGTGGTTTATTCAGTAAACCATAGTTAGGCAAAGAGTTATTAGCATGATGGAGGAACTCTGTCTTACAGGTCAGACAGAGGCCTGATTCCCACATTACATACTAGGTTATGATATGGCTTTTAGTTTTGATTTTGTATGTTGGGTAAATGCAACAAGTTGTGGTTTATTCAACAAAGTAAAAGCAAAGCAAGACTTAGCACAATGCGCAGACCTGACCTGTAGAACGTTGTGTCTGGTGTTTCCTTTTCAAGCCACCATCTTTCTGTGACAGGTGCTAAGGATCTGCAATGAAGAATTCCCCATAAATCTTCAGCAAATTATAATGCTTGGAATGCTTGGGAAGGGGGCAGATGACTTAAAGTAACACATTTTAAAAGTCTGCAAATAAAACTTTGAATTATTGTTTCTTCTCTCTCCCTCCAACGTTAGGAAGCTGAAGAGGTAAATCTCGAAGTGGAAGAGAAAAAAACTCTGCCTTTTGTGGCCAAACAGCAGGACTTTTACAACTTCTGAAAGCGCTCCACTTGTTGCATGCCTTCAAACGTGGTGATAGGTGCTCTCTTGGGTGAGCATTATCAGGGAGGGGAGAAAAAGGGGTTACACAGCGTGTTTGTCATAATAAATCACCAACCTGGATTTGTAGGATCTGTGTCTGGAGGTTGTTTCTCCTCTCTTTTGACTGGCACGAACACAACAGGATCTAGATCAGACATCTTCAGCTGGCCTGGCAGAATCATCCATGTATTGGACATTTCCTATGGAGTGGGTGGCATGACTGGGGAAGGACTTCTGATCTGCCCCAGTGTCTGGGGTGTCAGCAGGCTGCGGTGAAAAAAAGTCAAGATGGTAGACGTGATGGTGCAATTGAAACATTGCACTTAAAAAGCAGGTGGAACTTCAATTGCACCATCGTTGCACTAATCCTAACTTTTTTTACCATATATTATGGACACCTCTGGTTACTCCCCTTCTGCGCTCCTGGCCAATCATTGAAAAATTGGTAACACACCTCCTAAGTCCTCTTGTGCCTAAACTGTAGGTTTGGATTCAGTAGGAAATAGGCTTACCGGTACTCCTTGACATACGACCACAATTGGGACTGGAACTTCTATTGCTAAGTGAGGGGGTCGTTAAGTGAGTCACACCCGATTTTACAACCTTTTTTGCCATGGTCGTCAAGTGAATCCAGCTTTCCCCATTGACTTTGCTTGTCAGAAGTTGGCTTGGAAGGTTGCAAATGGGAATCACGTGACCCCGGGACGCTGCAACCCACATAAATACATGCCAGTTGCCAAGTGCCTGAATTTTGATCACATGACTGCAGAGATGCTGCAATGTTCGTAAGTGTGAGGACCAGTTGTACGTCACTTTTTTCCAGCACCGTCATAACTTCGATTGGTCTCTAAATGAATGGTCATAAGTCGAGGACTACCTGTATTTTAAACATGCACATAGAGCATAATTAAGGATCGATTTTTCTCCATTTATAGCAATAGTTATAAACTGCCATTCATTTTCCTGCTATGATGCCTGTCTTTGCAAAGAGGCCACTGGAGACACTGCCAATGGCTCCGGCTTAGCCACTGCTAATACAAAGACTGGTTCCAGGTTCTAGACCACTACAGAAGAGGGGTAATGAGCATGAGAAGCATGATGAAATATGGCAAGATTTTATGGGATGTGTAAACCCAGGCAAATTCTCTTCGTAGATCGCCACCCTTATAAAAAGCTAGTTGGAACAGCCTCTGCCATCACTGCCTTCTCTTTGACCTTAAAAACAGGTTGGAACAGAGACTGGAAGAGACTGGAAAAGAAAAAGAAAAATCCCTTTTTCATGCTGCTGCAGGGCACTGCATGGGTTTCTCCCATAATTCAGGCATGCACCAAACTGTCTCTCCTATGCCACCTGTTTCATCTTCTAGCCTGAGGCACGAGGTATAATAAAGGTATTTCGTGTTTAAGGTATCACAAGGCTCCTGAACGTTGCTTCAAGGCTGCTGGAGATGCAGCATGTCTGCAATTGGGCGAAAGCCACACTGTAGCGCTAAAAACCCCCATTGCTCCTCTTGAGTGGAGAAACCGTAGGAAGACGAGCTTTCATGCAGGACCTGCGCCCTTTGCGCCTCTTCGTCAGCTTCGTTGAAGTGGGGGAGGAAATTGCTCTGCCCCTTTCCACACGAGGCTTAACGTTCAGGCCCTGCTGCCTTAGCCACTTCTGTTTGTTCCCACTGTAGCAAGACAAGGGTGGGGATCTTTGAAGAAGTGCCATCTTTTTCTTTCCCTGACAGGTGTGGTGACACTTAGTCTGGACTGTGTCTCATCTGTCATGTTGATTATTGCGGAGGGAGACCACGCGTGCGATCTATTGCCTTGTCATCGGCTTTTAGGGGCAAATGACTGCCGCCTTGATCCGCCTTCCAGAAGGCAGAGCTAACGGGAAGCCCTTCTCTGAACCATTCATGGACTCCTGCAAGCTGATCTGGACCGATTGCTCATTCTTTCCCCATCCATAGCTAAGTTTCAAATTCACTGCTCCCTTCAAGGGGAAGGTGGGTATTAACCACCAATTCAATCCAGGATTTTGTAGAGAAGCAGGAATTGCTCAGGAGGTACTTGTTACAAGAGGTTATTGGCCCCATCAGCCTTTTCTCCACACGTCCATCTTCAGCCATAACTTTCATTCTTGGCTCCAGCCTATACTTTGAAAAGAAATTTTATTGCTAGTAAGAATTTCCCCATTTCAATCAGCACACAACAGTAACCTCAGGATGGTCTCTGAGGAGCTGCCCTTTTCTGTTCTGACAAGTTTGCTAGCCTTGTGCATAAATCAGGATTATGGTGGTTTTTCTTCTACCTGAAGAGCTCTGTGAGGCTCAAAACCTTGCATTGTCTCCTTGTGAGGTTTATATCCAGTCTTTTAGTCAGAGGCTCCACAAAAGTATGCTTCCTGCTTTTTACCTCTTATTTTTTGCAGGTGAACTTTTTCCAGTTTGTCCACCTAACTGCTTCATGATTATAAATCACAGTACAGATGAGGATTCTGGTTGCAACCTGCCACTGGCTGCATCGGCCACTCATTCATAAATGAAGCAAGATGTGGCTTTATGGTGACTTAGCTTGTTGTGCAAACACAACCATGAGGGTTTAGAATGGAAACCCAGCCAACTATGATTTATTTCACAAACCTCAGTTAACCAAACTGACTTAGCACAACTTCTGAACCAGCTTGGTGGGAAACAGGTGTAAACAGGAGGCTCTGAAAGCTTTGGTTATGCGACTTGCATGCTTAGCTCAAAGACAAAAAAAAAAAGTTGACATTTTCAGCCATCAGATTTGAAAGAGATGCTTTCCAGATTTACAGTCCTGCTTTGCCTTCTTCTGTAATTGCACCTAGAGACATTAGAAACAAAAGTTGCACGTCAATCCTTCTGCAGTCTCCCAGGAATTGATTAAAGTGGTTTCCCTGGCCCCCCACCTCCTGATGTAATCTTTGTTACAGTTTGGCAGATCATAGGCTATTTGTTTATTAAACAAATTTATATTTAGTCATCTTTCACCATCCAAAATCCCTTGCAGCTCACTGATGGATTGATTTGGCTGTTGCTTGATTTCCCTCTACAATCTCCTGCTTTCCAGATGCCACGGGCCCACCTCCCACCATCCTGGGCCAGGTGGATGAAGGGGCTGAGGCTAACCCCAGCCACCTCCTCCCCAGGGGTGTGCCACCTGTGGCCTCTCCGATCTAATCCGCCCATCCTTGGCGCCCCCTTCCCGGGGCCTGACGGGATTGGTAGTTCCACCTAACGCCCGAGATCGCCGCCACACCCCCGGAAGGCCGCGCGCTCTTCTCCGCCTCCCTTCTCGCGGGCGCGCGAAGCCTTATCTAGCCGGACCTCCCCAAGATGGCCGCCGGGACGTGCCCGAGACGCGCGTCCTCTGGCGTGCGCGCGCCGGAAAGGGGGCGGTGCGGGCAGAAAGCGAAGGCGGGTGGTTGGCTGGGAGGCGGCGAGAGCTCGCGCAGGCGCCGTTCGCGTCCGGCGGGGCGGGCGTCGAGCTCCGTGAGGCGGCGCCGCCTCCGCCGCCGCCGCGCGAGGAGAACCGGGGCGGTCTGTTCCTCACTGGTGATGGCGATTATCCATTTTTAAAAGGGAATCGGCATCCGCGGAGCTTTCCAAGAAGGGCAGAGAGGGGCGAGGCCGGCCGGGATCGAGCGGGCCTGGCGGCGACGGCCGAGGAACCGCGGATGGCGGCGACCGTGGCCGGCGGCTGATTCCGCCCTCCCGGTCGGTCGGTCTGCCTGAGGGGAGCGATGTCGAACGCGGGCACCCGGAGGGCCGGCTCGAGCATCAAAGTCCGCCTCACAGGTACAGACGCGCGGGCGCCGCCGCCGCCCCGCAGGCGACAACGGCCGGCGCCGTCCCGCTGGGCCGCCGGGGGGAGGAGGGGGAGCCGGCGCCGGGCCCCGCTCCGCCCTCCTCAGCGCCCCGGCGCCCATCATCCCCGGCGCCCAGCTGTGGGTTGGGTGGCGGATCCCGACTGGCCTCGCCTCTGCCTGGATGACGGGCTGCGGCGGCTGGGGGTGATGGGGGTTGTAGTCCCCGCGCATGTGGCGGGCGCCCGGTTTCTGGGAGCAGGCGGTGAAGCGAGTCTTTCTCCTCTTCCTCCCCCCCTTTCTTCCTCCTTCCCCTTTTTCTTCCTCTCCTCTTTCTTCCTTTCCTTTCCTTCTCTTCTTTCCTCTTTCTTCCCCTTCCCTCTTTCCTCCTCCTTCCCCTCTTTCTTCCCCTCCTTCTCCTTTCTTCCTCCTTCCCCTCTTCTTTCCTTTCCTTTCCTTCTCTTCTTTCCTCTTTCTTCCCCTTCCCTCTTTCTTCCTCCTTCCCCCCTTTCTTCCATTCCTTCTCCTTCTCTTCTTTCCTCCTCCTTCTCCTTCCCTCTTTCTTCCCGTCCTTCTCCTCCTCCTCCTCCTCCTCTCCAGCCTTGTTTGGGTCAGCCGGTGGAGTTGCAGGTCTCCTGTGCAGGTTGGGCCATGGAGGAGGAGGGGGGGGCTACAGTGGTCCTGCTGCTGTTGCTGCTGGTCGGTCCTCCTTTCTCCTTTCCTTGCGGGGGGGGGGGGGAATGGCAGGGCCAGCGGAACAGGTGGGCCTCGCCTTTCAAACTGCTATTCTGGCCAGGTTGAGGAAGGCCCTTTTTCTGATTTGGGCCTTTACCTTAGAACAGGATGACCAAAGATCCCATTAATACACCCCATGGCTAACAGTATTAAGGCATAATTGTGGATTGAATGACTCTCCCCTCTTGAGATCCTTTTCCTGGGAGGGGTGGGGGTGGGGAATCCTTCCCCCCCATCTCCCCAGTTGGTTGGTGGGAGAAAGCCTGTTCCCTTTCTTCTTTCATTACTTGCTCTGCTGTCTTGGCAAAAATGCCCCGCCAACATTTGAGTTCTGACTCTTTTGGCATTGCAGTGGAATTGGTGGAAGCTGGTTGTGGCTTTTTTCCCTTGTTGGTTGGAATTTAGAGGATCTTCTAAAGGAGGCAGAATCCTTCCCTGGTGCAGCTTGTACGGGATGGAGACTTTCAAATCAATAAAGCTCGTAAAGGATTTGATTATTTTTTTTCTTTGGGACGTTGAATAACTGGATTTTTCTGGATGCACCTTGCTGTTTTAAAATTATTTCAGGGGATTGTATTAAATATAACTGGATTTCCATGTTAAAGCATTGCTGTTTGTTAATATTTGACAGAAGAAATTTCATGTGGGAAAAAAAAACAGGCTATGTTTTTAAAACTTGGCCTGGCCAACCAGACTTTATGAGGCTTGAAGGGAAGAACAGATTTTGTTCAAGACTTCTTGGAGAGGGGTCCTATGTGGTCTGTGTTAACATCTTTCAGGTGATTCTTAAGGTGCACTTAGGTTGCATCCATGGTTTTTTCACTGAGGATTCCTTGACACTGCAGAAGGAAACTTGGTGCTTTCAAAAAAGGCTAGTAGGGAACCTCAACAAGTGATCAGTCGCTTGGGGTACGTGTTCATGGTTTTGAAACCAAGTATTTGATTTTTTTTTAATGTATATTTATTGGGGTGAAAACATTAATTGGACATCTTCACTAAGAAACTTGTCAAATGTACCTCTTCAGAAAGCTGAACGTGGAAACTTCTAGTCTGCATTTTAGCCATGAATTTGCTGGATAGCTTTTGTTCTTTAGCTTCCTCTCTCTCTCTCGTAACACAAGGTTAATAGCATTGATTTATGTTATAGAACTGGTGTGTTACTGAGATAATATATGTGAAGTACACATGGGATAGGGATTTCATGGCCTGTACCTTGTAATTGGCACAGTTTTCTATAGACACAATGTGTGAACTGGCCATTGGAATCTAGACAGTGTTTAACTTCCTGTCTATCACTCCCTCCCTTTTTGCATGAAACTCAGATACCCCTGGGAATATCTGCTAATTCCATTGAGAATTACTAGCAAAAGCTTGATACAATTCTTTCAGGAAGCCATGCCTCGAAGCCCAGTATCCCAGTGTCTTTTGCTTGCCAGATGGAATTCAGAAACCAACTTCTCTTTTTTATATTTTGTGTGAAAAAGCTTGGGAGTTCTTTCACTCCTCTCAAAAAATTAATGCTTCCATCTACCAGGGTAAATGATGGGAAAAAGTGTTTTAGCACCTGACAAGGATTAATTGTATTTTTTTGCCTGTATTGCTCGCAGTGAACTACAAATCAACTGTTGCATCTTTTTTAATGGGAGTCTTGATTGTGGAACTACCCTTGATATTCTCTCTTCCTGATCTTCACTAATTTAATTATTTAACAAGTCCTTTTTCAGAAGTGAAGAGGCGTTTCAGATGCAAAAGGAATGGAACACTTAAAGCTATATAGAAGTCATAATGTTCTCATGCCACCATGATGCTTTCCTCTCCTTCTGTTATAGTCTTACTGATTTTTCTATGCCTTTCAGCATTTATATATCTCTTTAATTTAGGTCTGTCGCTACTTAGCATTATCATGGAACTTTTACGCATTTCATGTAATTATTTTAGGCACCTAGTAGCAAGTCTGCAACTGTTGCTATCATGTAAATGAAGAAGTTACTGTTAAAGTAGTAACTTGTCTAATGTTGAATAGCAAATTCGTGATTGAAGCTTCTAAATTTGAGACTTCTCAACCTAACCATCATGCTGCTCCTCTGTTTTTTTTTTTTTTTGTGTGACTTTGAGTCTTTGTTGATTCCTGGCAACTGCCTGGATGAGTCCTGGCAGTTTTCTTGGCAAGATTTTGGAAGTGGTTTGCCATTGCCTGCTTCCTAGGACTGAGAGAGAGTGACTGGCCCAAGGTCACCCAGCTGGTTTTCATGCCGAAGGCAGGACTAGAACTCTCATACCACGCCTGATTGGCTCTTGGGCTGAGAGAGAGCGACTGGCCCAAGGTCACCCAGCTGGCTCTCTTCTCTAAATTACTGCTTGATAATATTATGCTCTAAAATGAACCATGGTCAGTGTCTGTTTCCATGTACATGTACATATTTTGCTCTATGTAAATGATATCATAGATACTGTACTTGGAAACTAGTCTCATTAATTTTTATTTATTTTTTATCAGATTTGTATGCTGCCTCAGTCCCAATGACTGGGTAGCTCACAACCAAAACAAGGGAATTGCAATAAAAAAAATTAAAGAAAACAAAGGTAAAAGATAAATTATTAATGCTCATTTAGGTGACTTATTTTACCTGCAAATATTTTTAGATACAGAATTGTTCTGAATGATAAAACAGAACTAATTTTAACCATCCAATCCGATGTATCAGGGGTGAGTAGTCTGGTGCCTTCTGGTAGTTTTGCATGTCAGTGTGTATTAGCCTGGCCAGCTTGGCCAGTGGCAAAGAATTGTTTAGTCTAAGTCCAATCAGACTTGGACTAATTTGAATTTCAATGATAGAAACAGTTTGAGTAGTAAAATATAAAGCTAGACTTCTTTCAAAGAATGAACAAGTAATATTCGTCTGGAAACAGTTTTATGCAAACTAGAGGCTGCTTATGATAATACAACTTGACATGGTCAGTACTTGCATGTGTGTGAAAATATGCATCAGACATTGTACATATAGCTTATAACCAGGCTGACCATATTTGCTTGAGACAAAAACAGGACATTGGAATGGCAAAACAGGACAGGGTTAAAAACAGGACATTGGGATGGCAAAACAGGGCAGGGCTGGGCTGGGCTACAGGCTGGATCGGCAGGCAGGAACTTCTCCGGTTTTCTCGGGCTGGGAATCTTCGGATTCCTTCGTGTGCGAGAGGCAAGGTTGGGCTGGAGAGTCTGGTGAACGGTTTTCCCCGACAAGCCGTTTCTCCTCTGGCCGTGCTTTTACGTTCTTCCCGCCGTTTCAAGGCAGGAGCCAATTGTCTCACCCTTTGATCACCACCTATCAGCTGATCCTGTTACTTCTTTCTAGGTTTGAACTCTGTGACTTTTTTCCCGCCATTTCTGCTGGGCTTCCCCTCAAAGTCAGACTGCCTTCTGACAGGTTCGCGGGAACTTTCAAATTTTTAAGTAAGGTTTTTAAGAAAATGGGACAAAATGGACATTTATATTAAAACGATGGGATGGTCTGGAAATGTTAAAAAAACGGGACTGTCCCATTGAAAACGGGGCATATGGTCAGCCTACTTATAACAGACGGAAGTGATGCTTGAAAGTTGAGAATAACGGAGTTAATGAATCTTTATGCATTATTTAAGTCTTGTTTGGGTTGATGTGACTGGTAGAAACATAGGAAGCTACTATGCTGCCTCAAACCATTAGTCTACAGGTAGTCCTTGCTTAACAACCATTTGTTTACTGACGGTTCAGACTTACGACAGTGCTAGAAAACCTGACTTGTGATCGGTCCTCCCACTTACGATTGTTGCAGTGCACAGCCACCCTGGTCATGTGATCACAATTTGGGCGCTTGGCAACCAGTTCACATTTATGACTGTTTCAGCGTCCCACGGTCACATGATTGCCATTTTCCACCATCCTGGCTGGCTTCGGACAAGCAAAGTCAGTGAGGGACCACGTGATTCACTTAATGACCACATGGTTCGCTTAGCGCCTGCAGTGGTTTGTTTAACAGCCGCCACAAAAAAGGTTGCAAAATCGGGTTGGATTCGTTTAATGACCACTTTGCTTAGCAACTGAAATTCTGGTCCCAATTGTGGTTGTTACATGAGGACAACCTGTATGAATTTCAGTGTACTGTCTTTTTTAATCAGTAAGAGCTGGCTATCTCCCAAAGCAAGAGTGTCTTTTCCAGCCCTACTTTTCTTCATGGATAATCCCTGATAAATGAGATGGGAATTGTGAAAGCTTAGGCAATAATTAAGCTAGTAGTTTTTAACTTGCTAGCATTCCATGAAAATTAATTTTTATTATATAAGTATGGCTACAGAGGTAGGTTGGGGCCTGGTGTCTAATTCTTTTGGAATAATCTTGGCAAGCTTATTTAGCTTGTTTCTAGCTTGCAGATACTCAACTAATTTTGAAAATTGCAACTTTCTAATACCTTGCTTCAGTTAAAGCTCTCTGGTTCATATTTTTTCGCAGGCACATTCAGATCTTTGTATCTTGGTATGTACTATTACATACATGGCATTTTGGAGGCTACTATTTGATACATTTAACTGCAATGATTTGCTGTTGTGCCATTCAGCCTTCAAAGAGAGTTCAAAACTGTTGCCATTCAAAAGTGAATCCAACATATATGTTTGTTAGCAGTCTGATGATTTAGTTCTTCGAGGACAAACTTAGCTTTGTTTCTGAATGGTTTAAATGTTGCTTGTATTTTTGTTTGCAAATCTCCAGATGTAGTTGAAGAGACTTGTTTTTTAAGTTGACCACTTAAAGGCAAAGGGTGACCTGTCGCATTGCATCCATTGAGTTTTGCATTGGTCAGGTGACCAAATACTGTTCTGAATTGCAGTTACTAGCATTGGGCAAATTAAAGTTGATTCCTCCTTTTCCCCAAGTATTTCTGTTGATTTAATTCCCTGTTTTGCTCTCTCTTTTTAACTTTCACCTGATTTGACGTAAATGGACTTCTATTCGTGCCATTGATGTAGATTTGAGAATACAGCAGGGAAAGGGAATTTCAATGCACCAGCAATATTTATTAAATTAGCAGAAGAGTACAGCTAAATACGTTCTAATGAACAAAACAAACCATTGATCTGAGATGGTTGGACAGGTGAAATTATTTTTAAAAGCTCATCTTGGATGGTGATTTTAATTAGCACTATAATATAATACCAAGAAAAATATAGTTTGGAAATTTGAAGTATAAGAGATTGCTCTGTTTATTAACACAAAGACAGTTCTTCTGCAGCCTTACATAAATCGACTATAATTGAAGCTACAAACTATATTAGGTCAGATTTTGCAATTAAGCTCATTGGAGCTGTATGTAAAAAGAGATGCAAGAGATTATGACCAGCATACTGGCATCTCCAGTTGACTGATGCTGCATAGTTAACCAGGTGGTCTTGACACTGAAATTGAGTGGCCCAGCTGATTTTTTTTCCCTGGTCATTCTCAAAAATCATGAATAGAAATGATAGGGTCCATCTTTTCAAAAACGTGGCATGCATGTTATGTATGTTTTTGGACTTCATGGCACATTAGTGCTTCTGCTGTCATTTTATTTTGTTGGAGCTGGAAACAAATTCTGCAGAACAGGTGAGCTTAGCCTTAGATTCTTTGACTCCAGTAAATCATTTCATAGATGATTATATGCCATCAAATCAGTGCCAACTTTTAGTGATCACATAGGTAGACCTTCTCCAGGAAGATTTGAACTCAGAAAATAACCTGGAAGTAGGAAATTTAGGTGGCTTGCTAACTGTTCTGCATACATCCTTACATTGTGTTTCTTTACTGTTTTCAGCAAAGCTTTTAAATGATGTTTAGGCTGGAATTCTAGTCAGATTTTTATTATTAAAGTGTTAACTATTTACAGTAGTATACAACTGCCCTTCTGAGAAAAAAAATGTTCTTCTCCTAGCTTAGAGAAATGTGGGAACAGGCTATGTCGGAACACTTTGAAACAATTGTTTCTCCAAATTATTTAGACTAGATTGCCCTGTTCATCTGGTAGAAAGTTTCTGTTTAATTTCTGAATAATAAAAACGTTACATAGTGAGAGAATAACTTCCAAATATAGAATTCTCTGTGCAAAAAACAAGATAAAAATGAAAATAATAATGAAATGTTCTAAATACTTAATGTTGCTTTTGTATTCTAAGTCTGGCAAGAGAATGAAAGTTGACACATGGAAGGATGATAAAAGAGAGAGAAATAGCCCCTAGGTTGATGGCTAGATGAAATTTTTCTGGGTGAGAATGCACTGAATTCTAACGCACTATATGGTTTGGGGTTACTTTCATTCAGCAACATTTAATCATGTTAAAGGCCAAAACTTGCACTGGCTTGTGTCAAAGGCAAGCCTGCGTACAGCAGAGATAAATCCCTTGGGCCATCCAATTTAAAGCTCAAAGAAATCTCTTGTTTCTGGAAGATACTGTTTGAATTCCAAGGAACTGTAGAAGTAATTTCATGTGGCTGTCTATTTACTGGGGCTTGTTTCTGAAAGTGCAGCCCTTCTTCCCGTGTCATAAAGCACCCTACTTTTAAAAATGAAGTTTTTCGTTTCCAAGGGTTCATGGGAAAAGCCAAAGTCCTCTCATACATATTTAATGTGCCTCCTGGAATCCTATCTGCTGAGTTTACTAAGAGGGCTAAACACAATTCAAGCATTTATTTTTCGTCTTTCTGCCTCTCTTTGCAAGCGAAATGATCCGTTCTTCAAGAAACTGAACTAATATAGAAAGGGCGTGGTAATGCATGGTTCCAGCCGTGTTCACCTCTGTTGCAGCTGAGCAGAATTCTGTCTAGATCAGGCGTGCCTCTAGTTTCTTGTGTCGTGAACTAGAAATAACTTACAAATAGCTAATGATTAACTGTTAGCTAACTAATACCTAATAATTAATCTGGAGATCTCCCACCAATAAAATTATAAAGGGATGTGTAAATTGACATGATCACCCCTTAATGCTTTGCAGTCAAATACGCTAAGAACAATTGTAGAATGTAGGTTAATGTTGCTCCTTCATGGAAAAGTGTAAATTTGTAGCACTCTTCTAAATTGCTGGAGTGCTGCTTATGTTTATTTGGGAGTAATTTTCTCAAAGCTTGTTCAAATAGGAGTCGGTGTGTTTATTCGGTACAGTGAGAGCCAGTGTAGTAGTTAAGGCAGTGTTTCTCAACCTCGGCAACTTTAAGATGGGTGGACTTCAACTTCCAGAGTTCCCCAGCCAGCCTTCTGGGAGTTGAAGTCCGCACTGGCTGGGGAATTCTGGGAGTTGAAGTCCACCCATCTTAAAGTTGCCGAGGTTGAGAAACACTGAGTTAAGGTGTTGGATTAAGCGTTGGGAGACCCAGATTCTAGTTCACCGTCAGCCACAGAAGCTTATTGGATCACTCACTTTCACCCCAACCCAACAAGATTGTTGTTTTGGGGGAAAAATAGGAGAAGGGAGTGTGATGCATGCGGCTTTGAGCTCCTGTTACAGAAGGTGGGAAATAAATAAACAGGGGAATAATGATATTTCTGTGGTATGCTTTCTCTTTATTTAATATATGCATTATCCTCAAAAGGCACATACCCAAACAGTACAGTAGCTTTATTAAAACCACTCATTATCACAACTATTTCATTTCATGAAACCACACAGCAATAATTTGGGGGATAGGGAAGAAATTCCCAGATATGGTAAAATGTGCCTGCAATATGTCAGGCGGTTAAAGTGATAACTCGGAACCTTCTTTATAGATTGGAACATCCTGAAAATAAGCTTCAAACATAATGAGGAAAAAAGCTCTTTTTGCAAGCAGTTGACATTTTTCTCTATTGTAACCTTCTCCAAACGGGTGCTGTCCAGATGAGTTGGATTTCGGTTCTCATATTCCCTGACATTTGGCCTGGGACCAGGTTGGCTGGAAATACCGGGAGATGCAAATCCAGCACATCTGGAAGGCTACTTTGTTGCTTAGCTAGAGATGTTTGTTTGGTATTGCTAAATTTTTACCCTGCCTTCAGTCTACCAATATTGCAGCCAATACAGTATTCTTTCTTTTTTATTTATAATAGCATATCAGTCCATGATACGTTGAATTCCTCAGTGAAAATTAAACATTAAAATTACACATCTACCCCTCAGCAAATCTGAAAAATTTGCTAGGGAAACTGAAATGTGTCGACCTGCAATTGAGATTTCTTATGCAGAATTCTAATTAAATTGTCAGAACAGTTTGTTTTTAACTGAATCAGGGAACATTTGTAAACTGTTCCCAGATGATAGAAGTGGAGGAAAAAGAAGATGGAGTGAAGGGAGAAGTGGAGAATATAACTGCATTCTTTCTAGTGGAACATTCAATATTAAAATGAAGACTAAAACTCTAGATGACTGAGATGGATATGGAAAGGCTCAGATGAATTCACATTGAAAGAATGGAAGTATTATCTGGGCCACCTTTAACTACTTTGCAGAATTTAGGCAACAGAATTAAGGACATTTGTTAGAAATATAGGTTGTTAATTCCTAAATCGCGTATCTAAATGATCAATGGTCTGTATCTGTTGATTTGGATCTTAATCAGTTTCTTCCTGCCATTTTAATTCAGACAGCTTTCCCTGATTGCCCTCTAGTGTGCTTCAGTGGTTTCTTGTCACCATGATCCCCCTTAGAAATTATGGAAGCTTGATGTCTGAAACATCTGGAAGGCACCAAGTTGGGGAAAGCTGATTTAGGATAATGGACTGTGTTGTATTTCAGGTATCTTTGCTTCTCACAGTGTTTTAATTAGTCCACCAATGCAAGGATTTCAGTTACTGCCCAACAATTTCTTTAGATGGGCATTGCTAATTACTTTATTAACAGTGAACATTGAAAAACATTGTAACAACTGTTATAGTACGTTTTGCTTTTCATTCCCTTGTGATGCCACTGTTTAGAATTTTTCCTGCTGCTCCAGGATGTCTGTCTAAGTCTTTGTTTTATGTGTCTGCTACACAAACACTCCATAATACACGCAATTAAGAGCCCACAAGGCTGCTTTGTTATATGACCGTTGTGTTATAATACCACCATCTTCACCATATTAGCTATGCATGTTTAAGTTTTCTAAAACTGGATGCTATCGTTCATCTTGCCCCATGGAGTAGAAATATATCTGTTGCAACCTGGGCCATCACATTGCTTGCATACAGTGACAGAGCTGGTTCCCACAGTACTGTAGCATTTTATCAGTATTAATATGCTCAAGTGCCCTAAATATGCAATTCTGTTGTGAGCAAAAAAAAAAAAAAAGCATAAATATTGTTAAGATAATTCAGAACAAGTAAATTTATCATGACACATGTTAGAAAATTGGCTATTTTGTCATTTTGGATGTTCTGAGTACAATCTGCTTTCCTCTTCAGTGGTTAGATAGTAATTTTATATTCAGCTTTGTTTTGTTAGCCCAGCATTTGTTGGTGAAGATCTACTCTGTGCAAACAGACTATAGATTCAGATTTGAAGTAATGCTGTCATATTTGAGGAACAAAAGTGCATTACATAGGCTGATACAGCTTTAGTTAGAAAAAGACCCTCCTTCATAATGGCACGCATTGTTACTAGCTACCTTACATTCCGTGCAATTTTGTTCAAGATGCCACTATCTAGAAGCATAGATTTAAATATAGTACCAAATAGTATATTTAGCATTATTTGGTATGATAAATATAGCACCAAATAGTACTATATACTATAGTACCAAAAATAGTACCAAATTTAGGTAAAACACAGGCTTGATTAGGAATGGTACATTTCTTTCTCTTTCTCTTTCCCTTTCTCCTTCTTTCTCTCTTTCAACAAGAGTTACTTATAAACCCTCAGGCTACTTCCATTTTCTAAGTTAGGGTAATAGATATGGAAGTGCTATTTGAAATGCTCGAGGAACTTGTTTCACCCATTGATTTCTAACCACACAATTCAAGGAATTGCGCCTGTTATCTTTGAATCCACATAAATCAATTGCCAGGAATTGCTTTTTTTTTTTTAAAGACAGTTTAACATAAAGTTTCAGAAGGCTCTCCTGTCACAATAGATGCTAAAGACAACATTTCCTGAATGTCTGTATCACAAGTGGGTATAAATTATGCTAGAACAGGTTCATTCAAATCTGGCAGTATCCTCAGCTATCTATCCTGAATGTGCCCTGCAAACAGAGTTTTCCTGTAATCCACTTGCTGCTGGGTCACTCCAAGTCTGCTCTCTCAGCATTAATGTTTGAAGGTGCAAATATCTTTACTTAAAAAGAGCATTGGGTAAATAGCAAGCAACCTGCCACAATGTGGAACAAATATATATTTCATCGAATCACATTTTGCTTAGAATAGATATTTTTATGTATGGGAAAATTAGTTTTCTAATCAACTGAAATTTGTCTTGAAATGAGTTTTGCTGATTTGAAGACTTAAAAAACCCTTATGATTGGGATTCAAATGTATTGGAGAGGGTTGGTGTCCTCTCTTTACTGCTCTTATAGAGATGGATGTTGATTAGACGATATAAACTTTTATATGAATAAATTGATTTAGATACCATTGTAAAAAATAAAGACAAATATTTTCTCAGGTTTTCAACTGTGGAATGGATTTCTAGGTGTTCTTTTGGAAGGAGAAGTGGCTATCCAGTGTCAGTTATCCATTTGACAAGATAATTTTCAGAGATCTGGATGATTTCTGAGGGTCACAATATAGTCATATTGTCATGCCTCAAAAAGAAAGAAAAATTGCAAGGGCTTTTCTTGGCAATTCTATGGAAGCAGTTGGTCATTGTCTTCCTTTGGACGGGTGTGTATGTGTGTGTGTGTGTGTGTGTACTACCTGTGTGCATATCTTTGCAGTCTAGCTTGTAGCCCTGAGACTTCGTGGTTGTCTTCTGTTCAAGATCTAATCAGGTCTAACTTTATTTACTTTTTAAAATCATTTGGTTATGGCTGACTGGATGGTCAATCTGGATTTACATGAACTACATTCTTTCCACTCCAGTTTTGTTCAAGTGCATGTTGTTAACAATTAATACAAGTGGTGAATTTCCGTTCTAAAGTGTTGTCCAACCTTAGTGATGTGTTGATGAAATTAAAGCTTGGGGAAATGCTTGGATTTCAACTGTGACCCAAATGTTTTTATCTTTGACCTTGGCTGAGGCATCCCTACTCTTAATTTCGTTTGTCCATATGGTTGTTCGTACAGCATTGCCCTGAATCAAAGCTTTCAATGAGCTATAAGCATTCAGTATGCAAATTATTTTTGGCAAATGAAATTAAACTTGGAATCTGAGTTATGCTTGCTAGTGGGAGGAAGAACATGCTTCTCATCCATGGATAATGTTTTCTGAATTATGCAAGCAGTAAGCATTCTAAAACTGCTTGATTTTTTTTTTTTTATTCTACAGATCTTCCTTCAGGTGACATGGCTTATTCAATAACAGAGAGGTTTGCTCTCAGGCAACTGAAGAAAGTGAATAATCAACCAGGGTAACTCAGAGGTTCAGCTGGGACTTGCCTTCCCTTCTCACTAATAGTCTGAGGAAGTCAGAAAAAAGCACATTAGAAGTCTGGATTCGCTGTCTGCATCTGCATTTCCTTGCAGCTTTTGTTGTTTTGTTAATGATTTAAGTAGAAAAAATAGGCAGAAGCCAACATACTGAATGAAGAAAAATAATGCATAAATGATGCAAAAAATATAAGGAGATCAGGCAGGCCAGGAGTGGGAGAAACTTTTGATGCATGGTTAGCCAGTCATCAGAATTTGGAATTGGTGCCAAATAATTAATTTTCCTCATTTCCAAGTGCCAGCCAAGTCACAAATGGATATGTGTTTTTCAAGAAAAGAGTATTACAGCGAGGGTGTTATGACACAATAAATGCCACACAAGTTCATATGGACAAGAGCAACGGTTTATCAAATTTCAGCTAAAACTTAAATTTGAGTTAGCATACTGTGGGATTTACTGTAGGATATTTCAAGCTGCTTCTGTTTGCCATGTTCACATTCAATAGATTTTGGAAAATTTATTCCAATTGAATGCACTTGGTGTTTTTTTTTTAAGCAGGAGAGGTCGATGGTCATCTGTAGACTTTTTATTTATTGTAGTACATTGTATTACATTTTAATTAACATTGTACAGTTCTTCAAAATATAATGTTAGTTTGGAAAGTAGGAAATAAGTAATTTTAAAAACATAGCTTTCAGTTGTGTATAGAATTATTAGAAAAGGTTTTCCCTCCTAAATAGGTCACTGATGAATTTTGAGTTTGGGGAATTGCATATTATGCAGATCTGAAAGCCATTAAGGGAAATTTGGTGCACTGAGATAGCTTTAAGTGGAATTAAGGAGGGAAAGTCATATGGAAAACTAAAAATAAGTATTTCTTGAAATGCAGTGCAGAAATGCTGCAAGGATTTTTGTGGTAGTGGGGGTAAAGACTTCAGATGATGGAATATACAGATGATCAACGTCAACCCTGAAATGTCTGCTACTGAGCCTTCTTTTTTCTTTTTGATTATCTTTCCATTGAGTCTTTAATCTGTTACTTTAATGAAACACTTGTGGTATAATTAGGTCCCAACTCTGCTCTATGGAAATTCTGTCTAGTATGGATAACGTTAAGCATGACAAGTTATTTTAAAATTTTGGATGTGAGTACTGTACGGATCGACTATCAGAAATTAATTTAAGTGGCTAAGAAGTTGTGAATAAATTCTGAGAAGTTCTAGCTTCTTGCTGGATGAGTAGTGAGGATCTGCTATTCTTTAATAGCTAACTGAGTTGCCTTCAGTTGAGTATATAGGTGTTATTCTACACAATTGATCCTATTTTAATGTACAGAAATTGTATATTGTCTGCTCTCAAATGGACATTAGAGAATATTAGCGGTTGAACCATTAGATTATATGTTACTGTAGTTTGTTTTTTGAATGATTTAGCTTGGTATATTTTGTGGAGATAGCAGCAAATACCCAGGCAGCCTTAAAACAGGTTCTTACAAGCCCATTTATCCAACCCAGAAATTACAGTGGTTTCTGTAGAATATATGGTAGGATAAAGTCCTTGGTACTATTCAGAAGGAATAATGCTGCCTTTAAGATTATTACAGAAAATAATAGCATTTTGGATGGCTGCAATGTAGGAAGAGGTACCAAACATCCAGTTTAAGACCTAGTGCTTGGCAGGAACTGGAAATAAGTACTGATGTCAACCCAGAGTATATCAACTGCCATTGGCAATGAGGAAAAAAAGGTAGTCCTTTTGGTCTCCTGAAAAGACTGCTTTACTCTCCAAGATGGATGCTCATTATTGTTTATAAGAGAAATGGTCATCTATGAGTAACTAACTACATTAATGAAGAGAATTGGTTTTAATTTGGGAGGAATAATACCCTGAGGGCATTCTGCTTCATTCAGGCTTCTTTCTGCCTTCCATCCCTGTGTCACCAGCCAAATGTCTTTGATAACAAGAATTTCTTGACATACATAAGAAATTGTTTACTTAGACCTGCTTTTGGGGTAATGAAGTGGTTTGATCATTCTGGATCTGCCAATGATGTACATTCCTGCTTCTTGTTGGAAGAAGAAAATAGCAGAATTTTCTGTTGAGCTATTTAATTTGTTCTGACATCCCTATGGGTCTTATCGAGCTGTTGAATTAAGTTGTCAGGATGTTTTATTTCAACGTTTAAAGCATGGAGTAAAACTTGTGATTTGCTTAGAAGCAAAAACTAGTCTGGTCAGTTGTGCTTGACAAGTTGTTAGCGTGTTGTGAACAGCTGGCTTAGACTTGTTTCTGATACTGGTTGCCTTTCCAAAACCTTTCTCTAATTCCTTACAGAGCTTCGAGTTGCTTGCACAGGAAGCTGACCGATACTGCAGCTAATGGAAGTCTCAATCTCCAAAATTTCCACTGGATCAGGGCTACCTCTAAGGTTGACCTGCATCTTAGCTTTACATCTTTCTACCCTATTGTTAGTTCTGGCTTACAGCAATCTCTTTTTTGCTTCTTTGCTATTACTGCAAAGATTAAAATTGTTCCCTGGAAGAATGAAATTGTTGAAGCATCTTGCAGATGTCCCAGCAGAATTTTTGCAAACCGAATTAAGTGTTACTCGACTGTTTTTTCCTTTCATCCATCTCTCTCTCTCTCTCTCTCCAACCTGCAGTGGTTCTCAGCTGTGACAAAAGCGAACATTGTGGTATGGTGTGTGTACCCCAACAGCAATAGTACATGCTGTTTTGGGCTGCTCAGAGCATAGAGCAAATTCTGATTTTGCCGTGGGAACTTGGGCAGTTCAGTAAGTAAACCGCAATAGCACTACTGCTATTAAATTGTTGAGAGGAGAGTGTTTCCATTACAAGACTGGGTAACTTTTGATACAAAAAGATTGTGCTCCATAAAATAAACATACTGCTTTATAACATCCCCCCACCCCCACCATTATTTTAGAGAGCCCTTCCCCAGTCCGGAGTTCTCCAGAATTTGCAAAATATATAGGTAAAATCCATGCTGATTGGGAATTCTGGAAATTGAAGTTTGGGTCATTTTGAGGGCACCAACCTGGAGGTCACTTTTATAGGGAGTCAGGCTTTGTAATTCCAACTTAAAGAAATGACGTATCCGTTGGTTCATTCTTGGCTTGCAATTGATAAGATCTGAATAAAAGGAATAATAGTACTGTTTTGACTGAACCACAATCAGATCTCATAAAGTAGCCAGATTAATGTTCCTATGTTTTGGTGTTCCTGCCAAAGATGTGTTATTTCTGTAAAACAAAAAGAAAAGAAAAATGCGAGATTGCAGATTCTTTAGAGGTGAAAAAATCCAGCTCTGGACTATTTTAATGTCGTCTGGTAACTAGGATACTGGATTTTCTTTGTGGCCGGTTGAGGGCCAAACGAGATACGGTGGCAGCCGATTCCTCCATTTAAAGCTCTAGCCTAATCGTGTGTAATTGAAGAGGAGATAACCCTTTCCCAACTCATTTAGTTTTCCGTGGTCTATCAGTTGTCAGGGAATCGTAGAACTGAGAGTGGCCTTGGATATCATCCAGCCCAACCCTTTGCCCAGTGCAGGGATGTTGTGACTGCAGCATCACTAAGAGGTAGCTAATGATCCTCTGCTAAGTGCCTCCAGCGAAGGTGAGTGGATCATCTCCTGATGGCTGTTCTGGTAGCCCTTAATTTTCTCTTCTCCGTGCGAAATCTATCCAGCTCTTCCAACTGTTTTTCAGAACTTTTAGATTCTGAACCTTTTGTTATCCTACCCATCCATCTAAGAGTTGTCTTACTTATTCAGTCTTTTTCTTTGACTGTTTCATCCAGAGCTGGACCCGTTTCTCCAGTTGTAGCCTAACCCCTGTATTGTCACGATCTGGATGCTCTGCCTCTGTTAAAGCAGCTCAAGATGGCTCTGACTTACTTTGCAACCCCACTGCGCTGCTGCTCGGCCTGTGACTGGCTAGGACACCTATGTCCTTCTCCCTATGTACCACTGCCAAGCCAAACACCTTCTGCTTGTGCCTTTTTTGTGTGGGCGTTTGCTGTCTAAACGCAGAATTTTTAATTTCACTGTGTTGGATTTGGCCCCGAGTCTTAGCCTGTCAAATTCGTCTCGTCATAATCGATAAAATGCTTTGGATAACTCGGGTAAAGCTAAAAACCTATTGTCACATTCATCTAATTTGGAGAGCATGACTTGTTTTGGCCTTTAGTATTGACCTTGGTATATAAATGAACTCTTCATGTTCAGGGTATACTTTTAAAGGCCAGATGTTGGCAGCTAGGGGTGTATTTGACAGAGCAGTACTAGAAATGGATTTTCTGATTAAACAAACCTTTGGTCTTGCCTTTCAAAGTATTCTTTATGTTTTTATTGATGTGCTTGCCCATGCATGCACAAGTACAGCCCTCTGAACTTCCTATCAAGAATGTATGCTAGAAATCAAAGTTATTTGTCACTGAAGTCTAGCAAGGAAATGCTTTTTCGAAGCACATAGCCAAAGTAATGGTAGTATAGTATGTTGAGTGCTTGTATCAGCAAAAGGTATATGTTTTAAGGCTATTGAGGATAGGTTAATTGTCCATAAGGAGAGGTACTTTGATAGAGAGTCAGTCTAGAAGTTGAAGGATGAGATCCTCCTGGAGAGAATCAATGTGGCTGCTCAGAGGTGACTCTCACTTGATGGCACATAATCAATCATACGATACACCTATTTCAGAACTGTTTCATAAAGTGTATTCGAACACTTAAAGGTAAACCTTCCTGGCATGTTTGTTTTCCAAAGGCAGGGAGATTTTCTTCTGGAGATAGGAAGGAGAGCTTAAATCTTCCACACACAGATCTTACGTGTGGAGGACCATTTTACCACGCTCCCTCCATTGTGAGTCTTCCTCCACCATTGTGAGTAATGGTGAAAGATTCCTATTTATTCTGCGAAAAGTGCATCTTAGAACCGAATTGACTCGTCCTTTCTTCGCAGCTATCTTATATAATTGCAATTGCCAAATGTGAGGTAGTTCTACATGTTACAGGCTGGAAGCGCTCTTTGCAGTCAAGCCATAAATGTCAGGAAAGAACCCAAATAACAGCCATATCAATAACTGTAAAATACACTTTTAAATGGTTGATTTATGTTACAGAGTAGACGGTAGTTAGACCTAGCTGGCTTTAACCCTGGTTGAGATTGAACGGAGAATTGCAGTTAATTCTAGTTTGCATTCCTTAATGATCAGGAAGGTGAGGAAGAGGGAGGGATGGTGTGCTACATAGTTACTTCTGCAACATTACTCACAATAGGATTATGAATAAAATAAATTGTGTTCTGAGAAGCGTTTCACTGGAATGCTTTTCAGTCAGTCTTTTCAATCATTTGGGGGCCCACATCTTAGGAAGGAGACTCGCAGACTGGAAGAGGGCAACCAAGATGAAGAAAAAAAACTTCAGCATTTCATAATATTCCTGTTGAGCTTTCGGCCTGCCCCTTCTGCTGTGGACTGCGGTGTTACTGTGTGCTTCTTTCACTGATCAAAAACAGATATCTCTCTTTCTCAAAAATAGCACCTCTGTGACGGTCCTGAGTGTCCAGTCTTTCTGCTGGAGGAAGCCCTTCATCTAATACTTTTTTTTAAAGCTATAGTAAGAAACCACAAAACTGGCTGGAAAATGCTTTAAACTCAACTTTGCTTTTGTTGGATCACCCAAGCCAAACCTCATCTGAATTTTTTAAATCCGAGAAATGGCCAATTAAAAAAAAGTTCCTAATACAACAAAGGAACTATCACGGTTTCTCCATACCAATGAATTAGTAGGTAAAAGCACAGGAAATAGGTGCTGTGCAACTCATGAAAATAATCAAGTTTAATGATGCTATTTGTTGATCCACTTGTATTATTTTCTTAGCTTTTTATAAATTGTGCCCTTGGGTGGGTAAGAGAAATCTTCCCAGCTCCAGTTGTTTATACTGAAATATGAGTGGAATCTGCTAACCTTTTTCTTTTTCTTGCAGTGCTTTGTGCCAAGAATCTTGCAAAGAAAGATTTCTTCAGTAAGTAACTGGAAATATGTCTATACTTTTTCTTACCTCCCCACCCCATCCCTTGTGCATATTTAAGCTATTATACTGATGTTCGTCCTTTCCTTGTATGTTTCTGCTGAGGGCATTTAAGGAAAGTTTTTCAAGAGTCGGAAGCGCAACAGTCTGAAATTTCTGTTCACCAGACCATAAAGCAGCAGGCTGTGCTCTTTTTGCTGCGAGCTAAGTAAAACAGATCTTGATTCTGGCAACTGTGAGCAAATATGTTTCTGTTCATGCTCACTCTCTTCCTTCTAAATTGGGAAAGGTGATATAAGGCACGGTAAATATCTGCTCTCGTGAGATGGTAATATCAAGTTGCAATGAATTATCTTGGGAATCACCATTGCGTTATCAGCCGTGCAGGTTCTTTTCATAGACAGGCCTAGTGTGGCAAGCTGAAAAATCATGTATTAGAAACTTGAAAAAGGCTTAGTTGCTTTTTTCAGAACTTCAGCGTACTTTAAAAATACCATGCCATGGAATTAGTTACTGATTGAGCTTCACAGGAAATTCTTGCGCTCCTCCAGAGGCATGCCACTTTCCTTAACTCAGGGACCATCCCAGGCTTGTATAGCACAATAAAAGTGGACTGGATCCAAAGTTGCCCTAGGATTGGGGTCTTTGGGGGGCTCAAGGATTGAAATAAAGGCCTTAAACCAGGAGGCCACAAAAAGAGGTCTGATAAGCCACATCTGGCTCACAGTTTATGGTTTTTACACCCTGCTCTACCCTTTCCAAAGGGGAAGAACCTTTCCTAGAGAGAAAATACTCTTTATTCCAAGCAACTATTTAACATTTCTTCTCACGATTACAGAGAGAGCAGCTGTTAAACGCTGCTCTTCCGTAGTCATCTGTTAGTTTCATTGGTCTTTGTGGTGACGGGGCTGCCTTCGTTCTTTGCAGGGCTTCCTGACCCCTTTGCAAAGATTGTGGTGGATGGGTCTGGTCAGTGCCACTCCACTGACACTGTGAAGAACACCTTAGATCCCAAATGGAACCAGCATTATGATTTGTAAGTTGCCTGTTCAGCAAGGGGGGTTCCAAGACTCAATCCTTGTTTCTTACCTCTTCTTTATTTACATGAAGTATTTATAGCCTTGATCTGTACCTGGGAACTGGGCTCCAAGGTCACTTACAACAAAAGAGAACTAATACAATAAATGCAAGTAGAAGACCTCACAAAATAAAATACAGGCAGTCCTCGCTTAACAACCATTTGTTTAGTGATGGTTCAGACTTACGACAGTGCCGAAAAACCGACCTGCGACTGGTCCTCACACTTACAACCATTACAGTGTCCTTGCAGTCATGTGATCATGATTTGGGCGCTTGGCAACCGGTTCACATTTACAACCGTCACAGCGTCCTGTGGTCATGTGATCGCCATTTTTGACCTTCCCAGCCAGCTTCTGGCAAGCAAAATCAGTGGGAAACCATGTGGTTTGCTTACCAGCCACGTGGTTTGCTTAATGACTGCGGTGATTTGCTTAATGACTGCCTCAAAAAAGGTAATAAAATCAGGTTGGATTCACTTAATAACCCCTTCGTTTAGCAACCAAAATGCCGGTCCCAATTGTGGTCGTTAAGTGAGGACTACCTGTAAAGCAGTTCCAAAATGAACCCATAAAATAACAATTCCGTCTATGTCTCCTCCTACACAGCTGGTCATCTAAGACTTTATGATAGTGCCGATCCAGGTGTTATTGAGGCAATGCCTACTCCACAGGCATGATTATTAGTCTGTTATTTTAGAGAATATAGTTGTGTAACAATTTGCAAGGCTTAATTTTTTGGGCCGCGAGTTGAGATATTGGCTGGACTCCAAGGTATTGTTTTAGGTGTGCCCAAGTTTCAGTGTCTTAATGTACTTTTGAAAGTCCCTTAGTTTAAAACATGGCATCTTGTCTGACTTCTGAGTTTCAGAAACTGAAGCCTGTAATCACTTTATAGAAATAACTTACATAACTCCTTGGCTGTTAGGACAAGAGGCACCTTCTATTTCTATGTAGTAATAGTACAAAAATGTGCATCGATGGAGTAGCTCCAATTTTAAGGAAAAGCAGCCTTTCCAAAACCTAATGAGCTCTGCAGTTTGTAACAAGGTTGCCTGTAATTAACAAATGTTCATGCATTATCTTTTTAACATGCTGTGCAAAATTACAGCAATCCAATGATTAGTTACATGTGATAGCTGTAGTATAACCAAAGCATTATTAAAATGAGTTTGGTGTTCACAAATGGGATAGTTGTACTGTAGCAGACAATGAACCTCGGTTAAATCTCACCCTCCAACTGATTATTCTAGATACGTTGGAAAGTCAGATTCTATCACCATCAGTGTCTGGAACCATAAGAAAATTCACAAGAAACAGGGAGCTGGCTTCCTGGGATGTGTCCGGCTTCTTTCTAACGCCATCAGCAGGCTAAAAGATACGGGATGTAAGCATGTCTTTCTCACCAAATGTTTTCTGGGTTTGGCAATATTTTTGTGTCTGCGTTCTGAACACTGATTCCCAGTTGTATGCATTCCTGGGTGAATTTTTTCCCCCCATTGTTCATTTCAGACCAGCGTTTGGATCTATGCAAACTAAATCCCACAGACACTGATGCAGTACGAGGCCAGATAGTCGGTAAGAAGACATTTCTGTCTGCACAGATAACAAAAATATAGCTGGTTTTGTTCAGTTCTGGATATAATGGAGGCACTCAAATCAGAGTATCTGGGGAATGTACTCTATGTTCAGCTTTCAGGATTGTTTATTGCACCCACAACCCAGTGGGAGGAAATTAGGCAGATCAGTCTAGCTCCCTCCTTTCTTAGTTTTGCATGTGTTCATTCACAAATCTGTTCTGTCCTATTTTTGCATCAGTTGTGCTTAAAACACACACACACACATTTTAACATGTACTTTTCCATAAAGTGCATACATTTTTACCTAACACATTCTGATACATTTTTTCCAGAAGCCTTTAGAGACTGACTGTAAAACCATAGATGTATATATTTTACTAATTATTTAATATTACTTGTTCCATTTTTTGTTCAAGATTTCAAATGTCCTGTATTTCCTTACTAGTATTTAGTATTTTTAAACTGCCTGCGGTCCATGAGGATTGGTATGGTAGATAAATTGCAGAAGCAATATCTAAAAATTGGTAGGAATGCACAAAGCAAGGGTTAAATGTCTACTAATTCACATGTTACACCAGGAAATCAGGCTAGTTCATTCTGAAAAGTGTATTCTGCAGACTTTTAGAGATCTTCCTTGGAGCAAAGTTCCATGAGAGGAGACACTTGATAACAGAGCTATTAAAAAATGGAACAGATTACCCTGGGAAGCTGGACAGCCATTAGAGATCTTGTGCTTACAGTTTTGCTGGGAATTCTAGGAATTATAATCCAATATATGTAGAGGGTGTCAGGTTGGGAATGCTGAACGATGGCCTCAGGATGCATTTCTCCATTAACAGTGCTACAGTTCTAAAATTATTTCCAGATGTGGAACCTTACAAGTAGTCCTTGTTTAGCAACCACAGTTGGGACCGGCAACTTGATCGTTAAGTGAAGCAGTCGCTAGGTGAAACAGTGATTGTGCTTACGATCTCATTTCAGATTTCCTTTGCTTTACAGACCTCTGAAGGTCATAAATGCGAGGATTGGTCGCAAAGTTACTTTTCATCACCATCGTAACTTCAAATGGTTGCTGAACAAGGCAGCCACTAAACGAGGACTACTTGTACTGTTGATTAGCATCGTGGTACAATTAATACCTCTCTGAATTGCTTATTTGTTTCTCAGCAAACTTCCAAGCTCCGTCACAGGGAAGCTTTAAAAGTTATCAGAAAAAAACATCTTTCCTATTCAATTTCCTCGCTTAATGGTAATTTCTCCTTTGGTTCCCCTTCCCCCCCAATGTCTTCTTGATCAACCCTTGAAGTGATAACCAGTCAGATGAATGTATAATCATACATATAGTCTATTGCAGCAAATACAGAATAGTTAATGCAAGCAGAATACCCTTACCAAAGATTAGTAAGACTAATTTGTAAATTTTCTTAAGCATCTTAATATTTAGTTGCCTTGAGATTGTTGTTGTGATTAGGGGGATGACGTGATAACTGCTTTCTGTGAAGTAAGAAATACAGAGGTGGTAAAAAATGTCTTCCGTTTTAGAGTGCCACCTAGTGTGACAAAGTTGGTATCCTTGCTCTTGTGAGGAAAAAGATAATTTTGCAATTGCATATTAAAATGGAAGGGTTTGTGTGTTTTAGTATTATACATTGGAAACAGACTTTAGTCCAAATGATTGTGCAGTGGGTGCTTTGTTAATTGTTTTCAATTGATCTTGGTCTTAATCCCTGAAATATTAAGGATGCATTTGGAATAGAGGGCTTACTATATTATTTTTTTTTTCCTTTTTGTCATTAAGGATTGATTGAATTACTAGAATGTGAAAATGCATGGCCTCTTAAGACACAAGCCCACCCCACCCCACCCCGCAAACTACTCAGACTTGCCTTTGTAGGGAGGAACTCTGCCTGTGGGTCTTGGCCAAATACTTGAGAGTATTAAAAAAAAAAATGTACAAATGCTTGCCACATCAAATTAAACCACTCCCCAGGATGCTCCTGCGTGTTAGTTGCTGTACTTTGTTTGCAAACGGAAGCTTTGGATTTGAATGTTGGTCTTCCTTTTTCTCATTCCAGTCAGCCTACAGACACGAGACAGGATAGGCACTGGAGGGTCTGTAGTAGACTGCAGGGGGCTCCTGGAGAATGAAGGGTAGGTATCCTGGCTTCTGGTCAGTTTACGACTCTCTTCCCGTCACTGCTGCATAATTAAACGCATTCCTGGAACATTCTCTTCCTTTTCTGAAGATGGCCGTGCATTAAGCAAAATAGCACGCAAAATTCTGAAACGAATCTCTTTCAGTTAGGTGAACAACAGTTTGCTCAGCTGGTCACTGTTCCTACATCTCTGCTTGAAGTGTGATTTAATCCATCCCGGCCCAAGAGTCAGATGAGCGCTGCGTCCCCCAGTACAGAGATCTGCTTGTGGCTTGCGTTTGTGGCTTGCGTTGTGACACACAGATCACAGTCTCTTCTCTCTTCTCCTCTCTTCTGCCCCCCACCCCCAAAAGACTGTTCTAGTGTTGACTAGCAGTTGAGAGCTAGGTTTAGCTATTGGGCCGAAAATCAGTTTAGCAAAAAAAGGGGGGGGGCAGAAAGCAAAATAGCTTTCCCTCAGCATTTTATCGTCATTAAGAGACTCACTGGAGGAAATCGGGCCATTTAAGAGATAAATGCAAATTTAGTCTTCGGTGCACATCTCCCCCATCCCACCCCAAATCTCGCAGTTGAGCACTAGATGAGTTTTGTGTTTGAAGACATTTTTCTTGGTTCGCGGGCCTTGAGAGTGAGGGCTTCTGGGAAAGGCTGGGCCCGTTCCCCTAAAGAGAATTCTTTCTTCAGTTGGTGGGAAAATCTGTTGACTGCATGAGCTTCCCTCCTTTCAGAACGGTTTATGAAGACTCAGGACCTGGGAGGCCCCTGAGCTGCTACATGGAAGAGCCAGCCCCATATACGGACAGCACCGGAGCTGCTGGGGGAGGGAACTGCCGATTTGTGGAATCCCCTGGCCAGGATCAGACGTTGCAGGTCCAGCGGTTGAGGGGTCCTGATGTAAGAAGCCATGTCCAGACCCCCCAGAATAGGCCCCACGGCCACCAGTCACCATCACCAGACCTGCCTGAAGGCTATGGTGAGTTTGCATAGGGTTCCTTCCTGTTCCTGTCCTGGTAGTTCCAAGGCAAGGCCAAAGGATGGGGTGCTGGGGAGAGGCCTCTGTGTCCTGTCGTGCACCCAGAGATGGCACAGCCTCACTTTGGAGACTTCCCTTGAGGGATTTATCACTTGGAGCCGTAGCTCTGAGTCTCCCCACCCCCCGAGATTTTTATGTCTATTGATGTGTGATTGTCTAAGAGGCAGAATAAGTGGGAGGGTTTTTCCTGGAGCCGGCCAGATGATAGTTTAACACTGTCAGTGTTGTATTTCTCAAATGAATCTCTCGGTATTTCGCAGCTGGGCTGTTCACATGGTATACTGGCAAGCAAAGATTAAAACCAGATTGTTGTGATCGTTGGGAGGGGGCAAGGCAAATATTTTGCAGCTCCTCCAACAGCTGCCCTCTGAAACGCGAATAACAAACAAACAAAAAAGACCATATATTGCTCCAACAGAGCACCGGTTTTCTGAATGAGCGATAAATAAAAATGAGGAAACGGCGATGCAGTTCTTGCCGTTGCTGTTCTTCAGCTCAGTTTTACTTGGTCTGGCCTCAGTCACAAGGTTTTGTGAGGGATTTGGACATTTTCTCTGTTAGCCTCTTTTTTGTTTCTGTCTCTTTAGAGCAAAGGACAACAGTACAGGGACAAGTTTACTTTTTGCATACACAAACTGGGGTTAGCACCTGGCATGATCCCAGGATACCAAGGTAGGTGGATTTGCCTCTTTTCAGTTCATTTGGATTTTGGCAGGAAGTTAAACTGGGCTTTGGACCCTGGCTTTGGAATATCGCCCCCATCTCCGTAGATGCTTTTTAGTGCCTTTGAATCCTAAGATTTCGAGATTTTAAAATGCATCTCTTTTCTCTAGACATGCTCAGATAATTACGGTAATGTTGGCATTGAGCTGAACCTTATTCCTCTTCCTTTTTTTTTTTTTTTTGCAGAGACCTTAACAGTGTGAATTGTGATGAACTTGGGCCTCTGCCTCCAGGCTGGGAGGTTAGAAGTACAGTATCAGGAAGAATATATTTTGTAGATCATAATAACAGAACCACACAGTTCACAGACCCAAGACTGCATCACATAATGAAGTACGCCACTCAAACGTTGCTGCTTGATTTTGAGGCTGAGAATCAGAACAAGATTAGTCCTATCAGGACCCTGTAAATATATGTGAAGCTAGTGAAATAGTTGGGTGCGTAAGAAAGTATCATTTCAATACCTTTTGGGATCCCTAAAAACAGATCCCATTAAGCAAATGTTGAAGCTTGAATAACATGGAAGGTATGTTGAAACCTTTTTACAACAGGTTGTTCCCACTTTGAATGCTGCAGTATGAGTCAGTCTTACGCCAGAATAGATTACCTTTTAAAGGGTACCACTAGACCTGCTGTAACAGGTGACACGGCTTCCCCTCTGCAATATGTCATTCTCATCCCAAGCTTAATACATGTTTGGATCATTGCTCTTGTTGCGTAATTCTTTAATGCAGCTAACCTGGTGGGGAATTGCAGGGCCAACCCATCTAGAAGGCGCCACGTTGCTTGAAAGAAATGAAAAATCTGTCTGATTGTCTTTAGTGAACTGTTGCTGTCAAGAAGCTAATCTCTCCCTGCGCCCTATGCGAACACCGGTTGTCACCTTTAAAGCCCTACGTGGCACGAGACTGGGTTATTTGCAGGACCACCTCTCCCTGAGAGAATCTGTCGGCCAGCCAGATCAGATAGGATAGGCCTGCTCCAGGTCCCTCCCCTGAAATGTTGCCATCTGGTGGAACCTCAAAAGTGTGTCTTTTCTGTGGCTGCCTCTACATTATGGAAGACCCTCCCCCCGGCAATCTGGCAGACCCCCACCCTTTTAGCCTTTTGGAAGGCCATCAGGACCTGGCTTCTTACCCAGGCTCTGGGATAGGGTGAGGATGTCTGGAGTTGGTTGTGGGGCATTCCAAAGGGATGACTGAGGCCCTGGGTTTGGGTTGTGTTTTATGGTTTCTAGAGGTCAGGGTTTTACTGTTGTCGTGAGCCACCCAGAGTTGTGTTTTTAGATGGATGGCCATACAAATCTTTTAAATAAACCAATAAACACACATTACCATTACCTCATTCTTCCTTTTCTGTTTTTGAAAGTAATGCGTTCTCTTCCTTTCCTTCCCCACTCAAGTCACCAATGCCAACTAAAAGAACCCAACCAGCCTTTGCAAGGACCAAACGAGGGGTCGCTGGATGACGGCGAGGAGTTGCCTGCTCAGAGATACGAGCGTGACTTGGTGCAGAAGCTGAAGGTCCTCCGACATGAACTCTCCCTCCAGCAACCCCAAGCTGGTCACTGCCGCATCGAAGTATCGAGGGAAGAAATATTTGAGGTACGCCAACGTGAGCTTAGCTGGAAAAGGTCTGGGTTTCTTCTGTATGCATTAAGAGACAAACTGCTTCCGTCAGGTCTAAACGTATAAGAGCGCTACGGGTGTGCTTCACGTCCAAGCTAGAAACCGGTGGATCTGATATTTCCAAGTACTTGGTGTTTTCATTTACTTGTGATCCTTTCCAGTGGAACAGTGCAGGAACTGCAATGCACCTCCAAGGGCTAAGAACAGCAGTTCGGTTAAAAGAAGGTAGTCTGCCCCAGTTTTACATCATGCCAGTTTCCCAGGAGGCTCAAGCAACTTGTTGAGTATTGAGAACGAAACCGTGTTTAGATAAGAAATAGCCAAAAGGTTGTCCTTTTCCTCTAATATTAGTAGGAAAGAGGTGTGAGAAGTTCAGCTGCTTTTGGTAAAACAGGGTTTTTGTTTTTGAAATGTGCTTCTGTTTCCGTACATAGGAATCTTACCGTCAGATAATGAAGATGAGGCCAAAAGATCTGAAGAAGAGACTGATGGTGAAATTTCGGGGAGAAGAAGGCTTAGATTATGGCGGAGTGGCAAGGTAAACGCCAGGATCCTAAAGGGGCTTGAATTGACCCAAGAGCACCTTGACAGGGAGCTTCAAATATTTCAGTTGTAAATGAAAGAAATTGCTGTCACTCCAGTGAAAAATGGCTGCTTTGCAAGGTATTGGTTTAATATTACAAGTACTTCTTGACTTGTGACCATTCGTTTAGCGGCCGTTCAAAGTTACAGTGGCACTGAAAAAATGATTTAGGAGCAGTCCTTGCACTTAGAACCGTCGCAGCATCCCTGTGGTCACATGATCAAAATTCAGGCACTTGGCAACTGGCGTATGTTTATGACAGTTGCAGCGTCCCAGGGTCACGCGATTGCCATTTGCGACCTTCCTAGCCGGCTTCTGACAAGCAGAATCAATGGGGGAAGCCAGATTCACTTAATGATCACGTTATTCACTTAATGACTATGGTGGATTTCAGTAATGCTGCTGGTTCTCAGGAAGGAGGGAGCACATTCCAAGAAGGGGGACAAGATAAGAGGAAACACAGTCCAGGAAGCAATTGTGGGAAAACGAAGAGGTTCAGAATAGCCCCGCCCTGGAGCCTTCCCAGGTTATTTCGGTTAGGTAGAGTTGCTTTAGCCTGGCAAGATTCTGTCTATACGGTATGAGCAAATAAAGAACTGAAGTTTGACTGGATTGATTCTTTATCATTCTTGGGCTGGGCCTGACAACAACCGTGGCAAAAAGGTTGTAAAATTGGGCGTAGTCATGTGATGCCTAACTTATTGACCACATTGCTTAGCGACCGAAGTTCTGGTCCCAGTTGTGGCTGTAAGTCGGGGATTACCTGTACTGAAAAAGATTTACCAAGTACATGGATCCTCCTTCCCCTCCAGCATATCTTTTAGGAGACATCAGAATCAACTGCTTCTTTTTTTCTTCTTCTTCTTTTTTGGGGGGGGAATAAATGCAGTTTAACGAGACATCCAAAAGCCTATCTGTGGTTAAAACAGAGTTGACTGAAAGATACCAGTTTTCATTCATTCAGATTGGTTTGTGGAATACAGCATAATTATGGCTAAACCTATTACACCTATCAATTGAACAAGCCACACCTCTCCTAAGATAGGCATAAAAGTTTCTGAGAGCTTTCAGCAGGGACGGAGAACCACGTGAGCCTAAGACTCCCCAGGCTATTCCTTTAGATGCTGCCCTGTGATTTACCTTAGTGTGAACAAAGGTGTGGCATCCCTGAGATTCATGCAGTTGTAACCATCGGAATCATATTCAAGCAGACGAAGGCTGATGGTACGTCGGCATCAGTTCAGTGGGAGACACCCAAAGACAGGTTCTTCCCTTTTACCCTGCTTCTGCCCTGCCAGTTTTGAAATGTGAGATGTGCTGCCATAGACCTCTTTGCCTTTAATGTGCGTCGGCAAGCCACCCTTTCTAACTTGGTTTGGAGGAGATTCTCCTGATCCACCTACTTCAGTGGTTCTCACCCAAGAATATGGCTGTATTTCTTCCTGGCATCCTGTTGTAATGCTGATCACTTTCTGGCATCTTAAGCTCTCATTTCCTGGGTTTGGGGGCTGAATCCATTGGCCACTAAATGGCTGCTGAAATACTTTGTTGTGGTGTTCTTTTTGTCTAACTCTCCTGATAATGTTCTTTAATTTTGTTCTCCAGTCGGGGAGTCTCTGCTTTTGACCTCTCCCTTGTCATCACCACTGTCTTGCAAGAATTTCAGCGTTTATCTCGTCTGCACTTTAATACTGTCTAGACAAATGCTGAATCCTCTAACATGCCTTAACCAGATGTCTCCATTTGGTTTGGGGGTGGGGTAGGCAGAAGATCCTCATTATGCAATTAAGCTCCTCTGTTATCTCAGGTGTTTAGCTCATCACTTATCCTGGCAGTTCTTTAAAAAAAAAACTTCCTATAAAATGTTGTTGCTGTTTTGTTTTATTTGTTTAAATTTATTGGCCACCCAACTCCAGTGGACTCTGGGCAGCGTACAAAACTAGGGGGAAAAAACCACGTAAAAACGGCTAAAAAGAATTAAACAGACAACCCGGACTAAAATGATCTAATAAATAACAAAATCCATGAAACAAAACAGGGGCTGTTAAACAAATGATAACCATCAACCCCAGACCTGGGACCAAAGCCAGGTTTCAAAGCTTTCCGGAACCCTAGGGGAGAGGGCACCGTCCTTATCTCGAGGGATGCTGGTCCTGGGGAGGGTGAAACAGAGAAGGCACACTTCCTTGGTCCCACAAGATGGCAATGTTTAACAGAGGGGACCTGGAGCTCACCCACTCTGCTGGAATATATGATTGGAGGCAAGCAGCCTCTCAGATATCCAGGCCATATGCCATGCAGTCATTCCTTCCTTTAACCATTTCTTTTGGTCTTATTTTTCTGAACTATAGCAGTAAATAATATGAATAAAGAGCACTGGATATGTCAAGTCAGATTAATAGTACAGATTATTATTGGGAACAATTTTTTATTTTTTTAACTGATCCTTGAGTAAAGCTTGTAATTTTACAGGCACTCGATTTTTTAAAAGGTAGCTGGTTTTTTTATTGTCTGTCCTTATGCTATTTCCTGTCGAAGGCCCTTCCTTAATAAAGCAAGAAGGATCCAGAAAAGCTGATAGTGTTGTGAATGGACACTTGATCCACATTATTTTTCTTAAATTTTGACAACCTTGCTAGCTGTATATGTAATCAGCCTTTTTCAAAAGTGTCCTACTGTCTCATAGATTAGTGTTTCTCAACCTCTGCAACTTTAAGATGTGTGGACTTCAACTCCCAGAGTTCCTCAGCCCACACATCTTAAAGTTGCTGAGGTTGAAAAACATTGTCACAGACCATCACCAAGTCATGGAAACTGATCTAGTTCTGAAGTGGGGTAAACTTTAACCTTCATTTCTCCCCCCATCTCTTAATCTTGTTGAAAATTATGTCTGGCAGGGAATGGCTGTACCTTCTGTGCCACGAAATGCTGAATCCATATTATGGGCTTTTCCAGTACTCAACTGATAATATTTACACGCTGCAAATAAATCCAGATTCCTCCATCAACCCGGTAAGTATTCTAAAAGCCAAGGATCTTTTTGTGTTAATTTGAAGATATACATTAGAACGAGCAACCATCTCTGAAACCAGGGGAACTGTATGTAGGACAAGTTCAATGATCAGCTTGTTTGGCTTTAGATCTCACCACGATATTACAGCAGACTCTGTAGCTTCCTGTGCTCCGTAGCAAAGCCCTTTTGAATTGGAGAAGTTTCAGAGCAGTTTGAAGAGTGGCATAGATGAAAAGTGGCGTAGAGTAGGGGATTGGCAGCCCCATGCCCATTGTCACAGAACGCCTCAACCTTCGTAAATGGTGCTCACAAGGCCCCCAAATTAAAAGAAATACATTTAAATAGCTCTAGTCTCCCGAGGTGGCCTCGATTAGTACTCTTGCATGAGTTCTTTTGAGACCTTACAGATGAAATCTTGTGAAATTTGAACTTTTTAAATTAAATGGATGCTTCAGGTTGCAGGGGGGGGGGCACTGCCTGAAAAGGTTGCCGATCCCTGCGTTGGTTCTCCTGTTCAGAATCTAAATAGGCTCAAGCAGTTCACTGAGAATAAGGGCAGATGCTTTTGAGGGCTACTCAGTAGGCCTTGGACTTGAGCTGTAAACTCTGTGCAGACGCTGAAACTCTCTGCCTAAAACAGCGGACTTGGGCAGATCCCTCCCATCACATTTGCACAGCTGGCAGATTTTTGAACTGCGGCATGCAGGCCCAGTCTGCTGCTTTAGGGCAAGCTAAGGCATCCTGGTTTCTATGGTCCACCAACGGTTTGATTTTCCGCACAATCTGGTACTGGGGTGGGGGCCCCAAAGAGAAATCTGAGCTTTTCCTCACTTACTTGATTTTTCTGTACATTCTGCGAACCGATTAATGTCTATTTTTCAGTCGAGTCCTCGTAGACCGCTGAAGGTAAGCGTACTAAATAGGGCTGAGAGCTTTACCTAGGTCAGTGTTTCTCAACCTGGACAACCTGAAGATGTGTGGACTTCAACTCCCAGAATTCCCCAGCCAGCATCGCTGGCTGGGGAATTCTCGGAGTTGAAGTCCACACATCTTCAAGTTGTCATGGTTGAGGATCACTGACCTAGATGAGCTTGCTTCTAATGGACTAATTTGTGCAGCCTTGACTTGTTTCCATGAAGGCAGGAGTGGGCAACATTGGGGGTGATCGTGTCCAGATTGCCCTCCCCCTTTGGAATCAGCTTGGGCAAAAAGTCGGCAAGGCCAAAGGGGGAGTGGCTTAGAATAGATGGTTGCCAGCCTATTCCAGTCCTGTCCTCCCTCCCTGGGTAAGACTTGGCCTTTCTTGTGGCTGTTATTGGGGGGAGTAGAATTAGAAAGTTAGCATTTGAGAAGACAGAGCTTTTCTCTTAGTCGTGAAGAGTGAAAGATCTGGGGAAGATGCCTGGCAAGAAGAGGAGGAAGGAAACAAATCCTGTGTTTAACCAAGTCACCCAAGCTAGGTTTGTGGTTTTTGTGGGGGGGGGGGGCGGCTTCCCTAAGGAAGAAGAAGGAGATGTTTCTCATGGAGGGGAGACTTCCTTTCCTGCCATAGTAGTTCAGCATCAAACTGTGACTCAGCCATGACTTGCAGCTTGTGGTTAAAGCATCACAGGAAGCACCCAAAAGTATCCTAGGATGTTGCAGCAACCCAAAGGAATGTGTTATTTTTAGCTGTCTCAGCTGCTCCAGGCTCTCTTTCAAAGGGGAAGGAATTCCTCCCCTCCCAATCCAATTTTCATAATGAACAGCAACCCTAGGAAGGCTGCATGAAGCGGTCGGAGGGGAGGACCACGTGATTGCTATAGGTTGCCCGCCCCTGTTTTAAAAGTTTCCCACTACATATTAATTGCATATGTAGCTCCTTAGAATTTACCTCTTCAAATAAACATTGCACATATTAACAGCTTCATAAACACACAAACACTGTGTACATATTGGATTACTATATAACAGTATTTTCTAAAGCCTCTCCATCCAATCCGAAATTTAAATCCTAAAGTTTTTTTTTTTTTAACCTTCAAGTTCGGGGCGGAACTTGTAAAGCCGCCGTGATGCTCCAATCGCTTGATTTGAATTGGAGAGATCCAAGTACAAGGCTACCCATAACAATAGACATTCACCCTATCACAACCCTTGCAGGGTTGTTGTGGAGTTAAAATTAAAGAACGGGGTGCTAAATATGCCACCTGGAGCTTTTGGAGGAAAGGCAAGATACAAATACCAGGTCACGGATAGCTGAAGCACAATTTTGTTTAACTGAGCCCTTCTTTCAAAGGTAAGAAGTTTGGGTCCCTGCTTTTGAGCAGAGTTAGCATTAACGGAAGCAGTGGAGAATGAAGACGCCACTCCATATGCTAATAAATTCATTCCTTCACTGTCAGTCATAATTTACCCCGAAGGACACCATCCCGGTGCAGGAAGGTTGCTATTTGACACCTTCAAGAAACCCCATGCCGTGAAGAAGTGCAAAAATGAGAACAGCCCGGTTGAGGACAGTGCATAGTCAGTGGTGGCCATCATGTGCTAGGAGTTTGAGTGAGGTGAAATTTTGAATGGAAATTCGTTAGAGAAGGACCGGCACAGCAATCTTCCCAAGGAGGGCTTCACCTTAACTGTTGAGTTTGCTTTGCTTGAGTTTGCCCTCCAGTAGTAACTACAATCTCTCTTAACCTGGCATTTAAGATGAATCGCTCTGCTACTGGCTAAACACCTGCTGACATCAAGCCTCAAGGGCAGGAAGCTAAGAATATGCTAGGTGACTCTTCAACGAGACATAAAAGAATTGTTCCGGCTTCTTACAAGTGGCTGATTAGTGAAAATCTATCTCAGTGTCTCTCAACTTCAGCGACTTGAAGATGTGTGGACTTCAATTCCCAGAATTCCCTAGCCAGCGATGCTGGCTGGGGAATTCTGGAAGTTGAAGTCCAGTCGTCTTCAAGCTGCTGAGGTTGAGAGACACAGGTCTACCTATAGTGCAAAAACATAATTGTACAAGTCTGGCAAAAGCCAGTCGTGTAGCCCCATGATGTCAGGTGTGGGCATCTCTTCCAGGGAATGAAGCCTTGTGGCTTGGCGTGTCTTTCAGGATCACCTGTCTTACTTCCACTTTGTTGGTCGAATAATGGGGCTGGCGGTGTTCCACGGGCACTACATCAATGGGGGTTTCACGGTTCCTTTCTACAAACAGCTGTTGGGCAAGCCCATCCAGTTATCTGACCTGGAATCAGTTGACCCAGAGCTACATAAAAGCCTAGTTTGGATTTTGTAAGTATTCAGTCCAATAACGTGTAATGCTTTGACTGGACCAGGAGGACCAGCTCCAGCGAGAAAGCTTCCATGACCTCAATCCCCGGTGCATACATAGATCTTAAAGCTGCCCTAGGGAGGGGAGGTACTCAAGGGTTTGCAAAAGTGCCCGGCAAAAAGTTGGAATAATTTTTATAAACAACCAGCAGTGAGACTTCTGGATAACTGCTTGATAGGGGAAAATAATCCTTTAACTTCATTAGAAAACTGTTTGGCTTAATTTTGATTCTGGATTGACCTGATCTGCATGTAATTCCTCAATTAATCTTCAGCCATGCAACAGAACCAGCCTTGCTCACAACAGAGGCATGGAAAACTGTTTTAAATTGCTGGGCATCTCTGGAAATCAACAGACAGTACATCAAAGGAATAACCGCCCCAAGTTCCTCTTTTGAGGGAGATGGGTGGTGGCAAAATTTGATAAATATCTTTGGGGGCAGAGTTTGATCATAAAAGGTCTTTTTATTTTGTATTCACATTGCATCAGCTGCACAGCAGTATTCCTGCATGCAGTTGATAGAAGTAACTTGAAATACATAAACACAGCGCTATAATCAAAAATAGCAGCATAGGTTTTTTTTCCCCTCTGCGAGGAGAAATATTAAAGCCCACACAGCAGCACAACCGTATAGTAAAATGTGGATCAGCCACAGAGAGCTCTGCTCTTTACATGCTTAAATTACATGTTTAAATAGGTCTGGGTAAATAAAAAATACCTTCACCTGCAGAAATGACTGTAGACATTGCATTCTTGTTGACAGAGAGAATGACATCACTCCGGTTCTGGACCATACGTTCTGCGTGGAACACAATGCTTTTGGCAGAATTCTGCAACATGAACTCAAACCGAATGGGAGGAATGTTTCTGTTACGGAGGAGAACAAGAAAGAATATGTCAGGTACCCTCAGGGAAGGATGATTTTTCCCCTGTCAATGAGATAGTGACAGCCCAACAAGGTAGATCAGACTAAGATACCAATAACATGTACAGGTAGTCCTCACTTAACAACCATTTATTTAGCGACAGTTCAGACTTACGACTGGTCTTCACACTTAGAGCCATCACAGCGTCCTCACTGTCACGTGAATACGATTTGGGCGCTTGGCAACCAGCTCACATTTACGACCGTCGCAGCATCCCGTGGTCACGTGATTGCCATTTTCAACCTTCCTGGATGTCTTCTGGCAAGCAAAATCAATGGGGAACCGCATGATTTGCTTAACAACTACTTGGTTCACTTAATGCCCGCGGTGATTCGCTTAACGCCTGCTGCAAAAAAGGTGGTAAAATTGGGTCAGATTCACTTAATGACCGCTTTGCTTAGCAACCAAAGTTCTGGTTATTGCTAAGTGAGGAGTACCTGTAGTCAACAGCTCTAGTAACAGAGTCTTGCAAGTCTGAATGTGCTTCCTCTTCGCTCCCTTTATCTTGGTGTGAACTAGGGAGGGGCTTGTCTGAGACGTTTTCTCAAGTTATTTTCTTGGCCCCGGCTCAAGTCCCACTTATTAGACTGTTGCCTTCGTTGGTGGCTCTTCCTCCTGCCCTTCAAGGCCATTCCCTGTGCCCTCTACAGATGGCCTAGCTCTTGTTTTCTCTTTCAGTCGGAAAGAGAAAGGAATACAGAATTTCTGTAGTGCAGCTGGTGAGGTTTGTGTCAACTCTGGGTGCTGTATTTGCCTGCTTATTGCTAGAAAGATTCCATTTTTGACTTTAAAATCTAGCTGCAGTGGTAGCATCCAGAACGATCACAGGTAGAGCTATGAAGCACCATTGCTGCTGAAGGCTTGGAGGTCTGCGGTAGCCTCCATTGGTCCTGCAGCATAGGTGAGACCTCAGTTTTTTGAAAAAAGAAAGAAAATCTTTATTATAGTCACTGACCAGCAAGTTTGTTGGATTTATAAAAGAATAGAAAAAACAGAGTGCAAGGACCCATGGCATAAGTAGAGAAAATATTGTCTAGAGAAGACAATAAAAATGGTGAAGGCCCCAAATGTTTTTAAAATATCAGTAGGAATGCATAAAACAGCTTGCTGCCACGCACTGAGTACAGCTAGCAGCATACTAAAAGCAAAGTCTGAATAATAGAAACAAAATGGCTAATTAATAAAATACTCCAGTTGTAAAACACTAAAACACTACCTATGAAATGTTAGACTTTTAAGTAAATATAGAGAAACATGAATTAATGTGAATGTAAATATATGTATAGGGACGCGGTGGCGCTGCGGGTTAAACCGCTGAGCTGTCGATCGGAAGGTCGGCGGTTCGAAACCGCGCGGCGGGGTGAGCTCCCGTGGCTAGTCCCAGCTCCTGCTCACCTAGCAGTTCGAAAACATGCAAATGTGAGTAGATGAATTGGTACCGCTTCGGCGGGAAGGTAACGGCGTTCCGAGTCGTCATGCTGGCCACATGACCCGGAAGTGTCTATGACAACGCCGGCTCCAAGGCTTAGAAACGGAGATGAGCACCGCCCCCTAGAGTCGGATTCGACTGGACTTTACGTCAAGGGAAACCTTTACCTTTACTAAATATATGTAAGTGAGATTGTTATATTGGTCAGTGACAGAAGAGATAAAAACTGGACATGGTATGACCTAAAAAAGATAAAATTGTTCACCAGTAAAATCAGAGCATAGAATTTGAAACTTTTCTTAAAAAAACAAATTAGATGGTGTTATAAGGGATGGGAATTTAAGACTCTCGAGCTACAATATGTTAGTGCCATCTCTCTCTCTCTTCCCCTCCCCCCTTTTTTTTCCTTAAAAATTTTACTGGTGTTTTGTCTAGGGCACTGTTCTTCAACCTCAGCAACTTGAAGATGAGTGGACTCTAACTCCCAGAATTCCTCAGCCAGGAATTCTGGGAGTTGAAGTCCACACATCTTCAAGTTGCTGAGGTTGAGAAACACTGGTCTAAGGATATTGGATATAGAATAAGGTGAAGACATGCCTCCTCCACTTACGGGGATCAGATCTGTATTAAGTGCCAGTTCATTTCTCTTGGTGTTGTGCCTGTTTTGAAGCAAGTCTGAACCTGTCTAGGCTCAGAAGCTAAACAGTGATAGCCATGGTAGACCACGAAAAAACATCAGAGTTATAGACTCAACAGAACTTGAACAATGTCCCGGAAGAGGCTGCTTCCGATGCTTCCAGGAATACCATGTGGACATGTCCATGATGTCACCAGGGTTTGGACTTTCCTCAAAAGAGACCTGATTCTTTTGTTCTTTGGGCAAGCTGTGACTTCTTGAGGGCCAGATTTTATATCCGCTTGCAAAATTCTTACCATTCCAGAGCATAATTCTCAGATTTATCATTCTACTTCCCAGGTTGTATGTGAACTGGCGGTTCATGAGAGGAATTGAAGCCCAATTCCTGGCCCTTCAGAAAGGTTTTAATGAACTCATTCCTCAACACCTGCTGAAGCCTTTTGACCAGAAGGAACTTGAGGTATCAGTTGCATATTTCAAGCTAACTCCTGCTGTGGTTTGTGTGGCTCCAAAAGTGAAAAAAGCTTTACGTGCCTTCTCCTTGTTCTGAATTTATGTGGCAGACAGAATTCTGTCCAGAACTAATAGATAAGGAGCAATGCCCAGAAAGCTTAATTTTAAAGAATATTTCTTAACTGGAGGCCTTGACTTGGCAAGCTCCAATTCGGGGCAGTTTCAGTACTAAAACTTACAGTGAAAGAAAAATTATCTGCTGTCTGTTTATTATATATGGTCTTCTGTAAATGCTAGGGAGAATGGGAGTGTATGCAGAAGCAAAATCCTAGTAGAGAATTGGGAGATTCCGCTGCTGAGTCAATTTCCCAAGATTTTTTTTCGGAGCATATGACTCATGGCTTAAGAGTAAAATAGGTTTCAAAGCGGTCATAATAGCCGTGAAAGCAGTTTCTGGTTCCTTTTTTTAAAAAATAAACTTTATTAAGTTTCAAGAGAAGAATAAAAACTACAAAAAAGGAAAAAAAAGACTAAAAAGGTGCAAAAACACAAGAGAATTTTTTTCAAATTTACAAAAAAAATGTGGCTTCTGACTTTTAACAGCAAGGATATACAAAAATTTCCATAATCAATTGCAAAATGCTGTTTGCGATCTTCTGGCTGCAAGCAGCCATCCAGAGGACAGATGGGGTGATTCCAGGTGTTTTCCTTTATCCGGAAAACATTTCTGGGCTTCAGGAGAACCTGCCTGAACCTGAAAAAAGTTGCCACGATGTCAGCTCTGCCTACTAAGCCTGCAGGCACAGCCACTCAGTCCTCCATTCCCCACTGGAAGCCCAGTTTCTGGTTCCTAACTTGGAAAAATCCTGAAATATCAGGCCACTTGGATCAGCTCATTTGTCCTCTCTCACAGTGTTTCTTATCCTGGGGAACTTTAAGATGTGTGGATTCAATTCCCAGAATTCCCTAGCCAGCATGAATTCTGGGAGTTGAAGTCCACACATGCTGGCTGAAGAATTCTCAGAGTCGAAGTCCACAGATCTTCATTGCCAAGGTTGAGAAACCTTGCTCTAATGTACGTAGACTGCTTGGAAATTGTGTGGGGACTCAGCTGACCATCTAAACATCTTTTGCTCTACACGTGCAGCAGTTAACAGATCTAAATAGCCATGTCCTTAGCGAACCTCATCTTTTAAAGAAACTTAAAAAAAAAAAAAAAAAGCATGATGGAAAGCCCACCCCTGTGGATATGGAAAGTTGTGTTTTTGTTCAAAAACTGCCAGCAGCATAGCAGCTAAGGGTGGCAAGTGTGAATGTGTGGTCCCCTGTTGTCCTGGTGCTTGCTACTTTGAAACGGACCTTTTTTACCCCCAGCTCATAATTGGCGGCCTAGATAAGATCGATCTGAATGACTGGAAGTCCAACACGCGTCTGAAGCACTGCATGGCTGACAGCAATATTGTCAAGTGGTTCTGGCAAGCCGTGGAGGCCTTTGACGAGGAAAGGAGAGCGCGGCTGCTCCAGTTTGTGACAGGCTCCACACGGGTCCCCCTTCAGGGTTTCAAGGCTTTGCAAGGTGACTGATCAGGTGGCTGAGTTAGCAGACCTGGGCCAGAGGGAGCCGGGGACCTCCCTCCCCAGTCCAGCTGATGGGCCTTCACTTCCCAGTCTACTTCCTGACTGGCCCACCTAATCATCCAGGGGGAAAACATGTGACTTCCCATTTAAAACAAGTCGAGCTGCCTTACAATGAATCAAGCCAGGAGTTTGTGTTAACCAGTTGGGAAAGGGCCCCACATGGACTTTGTACGGGGCTTCTCCTTTAAAAGCAATAGGAGGAGTCGCAACAAAGAGGTGGGGGGTGGGTGAGGACAAAAACCTGAATGACACCTAGTTAATAGGATAACTCCCTCTGCATTAACATCTCTCCCACGTTGAAAATGACCATCTGGCAGCAGACCAAAGCTTTGAGGTCCCGGATGTTTCCGGGCCTCTGGTTGAACAGCTCTGGCCTCTTCTGAGAAGCAGCTGCCCTCCAGAATCTTGGGCCAAAAGAGAACTGCCTTGAGAAGGGCCTCTTCCTAACTCCTAGCACACGGTGCAGGCATGTACACGCCCTTAAACCAGGAGTCATGACGTCCTGTTCTCTGCTTGGTTGATACCAGAGGTTATCGGAGGCGAGGGCAGCATGGCATGTAGCTACACTTTTGAAGGGCCTTAACTAGAATGTCTGTTTGCAAGGTTCTACAGGCGCCGCAGGACCCAGGCTGTTCACTATCCATTTGATAGACGCAAATACAGACAACCTTCCAAAAGCTCATACTTGGTAAGTCTATTTGTACGGCTGCCAGTCGGGAGCAGACGGTGCTGCAAAAGGTCTGTCCCTCCCTCCCTCCCTCCCTCCCTCCCTCCCTCCCTCCCTTCCTTCCTTCCTTCCTTCCTTCCTTCCTTCCTTCCTTCCTCATATTTTTATTACCGCCCAATTCCCCCACTCGGGGGACCCTGGGCGGTTCACAATAAAACAGTATAAAATACAATAAAATCAGAATAATATCAATAAATATGCATATAAAATATAATAAAATCCAAGCGATGGCAGATCTAATTCCCCCCAAAGGGGACCAAAACCGGTCCTGGCAGGACTAGGGAACCAACCAGCCTCAAGAGTGGTTCTTCCTCTCCCCACTCCAGGCATGGTGACTTTATGGACATCGGTCAGGTGGAGTGGTTGCGCCAAGATGTGTTGAGCGTGTCGGGATTCACCTTCTCCAGCCCGACACTCACACCGATTTATTCTCTGCTTATGGGCAGAGGTGGCTTGGCTGGCTGTGTGCCTTCCTCAAAGGGAGAGGTTTAAGAACACAGGCCAGGGACGCATGCATTCTTGCGATGTGCCGTAGAGCAAGAGGATCAAAGGCCTGCCTTAGCGATGGCGTCTTCGTTCGCCTGTGGGTTTTTTTTTTCCTCTGGTCAAAATTGCGGTCCACAAAGTAACATGTTTGGACGCTCTGTGACCCAGAAAATCTTAAGGATGTTCTGCGAAAGCCTTGTAATTTTCCCAGGAAAAGAACTCCAAGACTGCTGTGACTGTCTTAAAGCGCAGCCCGTGCCTTGCCTTGCCGCCCAGCCGACACCTCTGACCTCTTTTGCTGCGGCTCGCGGCTCTTTTCCTCCTCTTTCGATGGGTGCCACACCCACGTGCCTTGTAAGCGGCACTGTCTTCGAGGTAAAAGGGTTGACCAGAAAAGTACCCCCTTTGCTGTTTTTACCTTCCGCAGCTTTAACCGAATTGACATTCCGCCTTACGAGTCCTACGAGAAGCTTTACGAGAAGCTACTGACAGCCGTGGAGGAGACTTGCGGCTTTGCGGTGGAGTGAACAGGCAACCAAAGGAAACAGATACTAGCTCACGGACCACCAAATCAAAAGCTGTAAGGAGAGGCTTGCTGTGAACTTCTTTTTGTCCAAAGTGTTGGGATGCTTGACGACGAGGGGTGCTAAGGCTGTGACAGCATCGGGGAAGGGCGGGAGACTTTTTTCTTTTTCTTTTTTCTTTTTTTGGAAGTTCCCAAACATACTTCCTCCCTTTCGTCGTACCATAATCTTCCCCTTCCTTTCTTCATTCCCCGGAAAAACGCAAAACAGGCAGCCAGGTTCAGCATTTGGCTTTGGTTACCCGAGATATTCTGCTAGATTTGTAACACATATTGTGATAAGGTCAACGACCTGTGGTCTTTTTTATAGGAGAATCAAACTGTAGTTGAGTATCTTGCCGTTGGTTTGCTGAGGACTTTGATTGGTAGGTGTACGTGGATGTTTGTCTTCGACGCAGCCCTGAACCCTTGTAGAGTCCAGAAGCAATGGAGATGGAGATGAGACTGGCACTGTAATTCCAAATAGCACATTTCAGGAGACCCGTTAAGGAATGGCTAGCAGAGCACAGCTCTGTAAGCCTAGGCAAATGAGGATTATTCCTTGACAGGAAGCTTTTTATGTGAATGAGGTGACTTGGCTCTTAAGAGGAAAAAATTAAAGAGAATCAAGCCATCTTGAATAATACTCTTGTGTTTTTTTTTCATTTGGGGGTATGCTTTGCACAGAAGATAGATTGGTTCTGTGGAATATTTTTTTCTTTTTCTTTTTGTGGTCCCTGGCGTAGGTTAAGAGAAACAGGGCATGGCTCAGATTCTTAAGAGAATCCACCTCCCCCCCCACCCCGCAAATAAAATTCTTCTCGCTCTGTTTTTTTTTAAATGCTTTCATTGTGATGTGAAATGGCAGAAATTCTTTCCAGAGGAAATAGCTAATAGCAAAGATAACGGAATCTGGTTCCGTTTCTGAGCCATCTGGAATGTAGAGCGGCTCTTGTGAAAAATTCTAACAGAGGCCTTAGCCTATAGCAGTGTTTCTCAGCCTTGGCCACTTGAAGGTGTGTGGACTTCAACTCCCAGAATTCCCCAGCCAGCAAGGCTGGCTGGGGAATTCTGGGAGTTGAAGTCCACACACCTTCAAGTGGCCAAGGCTGAGAAACACTGGCCTACAGAGACTGAGTAACCCAAATAGCTGTTTCCAGCTTCTCTCCTTTTTTCCCTGTCCCTGATACATCTCAGCCCAATTTTCACGATTGATATAATGTGTTTTTCCTCCATGCGACTTCCAGGGGGAGAAGAATCAAAAGTGGTAAGATCCCCCTGTCAAACACTTCTTTTTAATTTGCACAGGCAAGATGGCAGTCATTGTAACAACATAACATTTCTTGGGGTCAAAAAATTCCACTAATCATCAAGTGTAACTTTGACACTTTGTGAGAGTTTTCCTTCCCCCCTTTACAAAGAAGCATATTAACAGGTGTCGAACTTCATACGTGGGTCATATTGGTGTGGGCTTGTTTTTGTTTGTTTTTGTCTGTCTACAAGGATATTTCTTATCGTCACCTATAAAACAAATTGACATTGATAATAGCTTTAAACTGTGATAGGACAAACCAAAATTAGATACTTGTCCGAATCCCAAAATCGTTTCCTCCTGTTTATTCAGTTGACTGTAAGTCTCGCAATTTTGCTGATGGAAAACGAACCAGTCCATTTGAGAAAGGAAATCTACCTTTGTGATATTTGCACCACGTGGCAAAAGATTGGGTTTTGTGGTTGACTTAACTGACTTGCAGTGACCTTCGGGGATCCGTTTGCACTTAAGAGACCATTTAAATGCATTGTGGATAATTTGGGATTAGATCGAGAGAATTTGAGGGTTTTTCAAATCTTTAAGTACCTTAACAGACCTCTGGACAGTAGAAATCAACCACCCCTGATTTTCCAAGGGCTTTTGAAGATAATATGCTTTCTGTGGGTCACGACTCATCCTATTGGTGGCATTCAAGCATGCAAAGAATTGTAAAGATGTGAATTCCTCTTCCCACTAAAATTGTTTCCACCGCCTGTTTCCCAGGTGTAAGGGGTGGGAAATTCTCCTCAAACCAGACCGTTACACTGGCTGGCCACCTAATATTAGCAAAAAATATGACCATGGCATCTACAGGCCAATCCTTCCATCATTCTTGTCTCATAGTTCTGCATCAGTCACGTCCAAAACCAAGGACATGGGAACGAGTCAAGGAACTTGAAATGCAAAAGGCAGGCTGTCGCAGTCCCCAAATCGCATGAAAGTTCGCCTGAGGAGGAGAGGATAGTGTGGTGCGAATGGGTTCTCCATGATGGTAGTGTGGAGAATGGGAAAAAGTATCCCTTAACAATTTTACTCACTCCCCCAATTTTCTCCTCCTAGCGGTGTCATTGGTCATTAACCAAGACCCAGCTGCTGTTCTGTCCCTTGAGGTTTTGAGGCAGGATCGGCTGGGGCTGGGAGGGCAGGGCAAGGCAAACTAAGGAGCCACGTCCTGTTTCTGAGGAGAGGCCTGGAGGACCTTCGGCTTCTGCCCCAGCTGAGCACTCCACATTGCCTCCCCCTGAGAGCATCTATAAAAGACGAACGGGGAGGTGGAATTCTCTTAGCGTCAGGTCGGTTGAAGGATCCCCTCTGCTGAAAGCTTTGTGACGGGTAAACTCTTAAGGCAAAGCATACATGTTACAGGAGACACGTTAAAGCCCTGGTGTTGCTCTTGATGAACAGGTACCACCTGCAGCAGGTGGTAGGGCAGGCCAGCAGGATCCCACCGTAAGTCTGGGTTACGTGCGAGCGGAGCGTGAAACTCCCGACCCTGCCCCAAAGTCTTCCCTGTGAGAAGCATTTGCTGCTTTTCCATGAGGAGATAGGAAACTCTGGTTTAGTTGTGATGCCAGCTCAGAGGGAAAAGAAGGGGGAAAGGGCTTGCGTTTCTAGTCCCCTCCTCCGCCAGGTTATCCCATCCGGAGCCTCTTGAAACAGCCTTCAGCACCTGTAGCCAGAGATGAGCAGCGCCTGGTCCAGGGATGCAAAAATCTCTCTGTGTGCATTTTTTGTTTACTTGCCCTGAAATGCCTCATCCTGCCTTGATGCACTCAGGGACGCAGGAAATCAGCACTTGTTTTGCATTACAAATTGGAAGGGCGTGAACAGCTCCAAGTTCAGAGTAGTACCTCTTGAACCAACGTCCTGCTTGTTGATGCTTTAAAGGGATTGCTTGCTCGGCGTTGGTTCTCAGGCCTCAGCAATTGTTCAAAATCCCCTCCCTCTCTCAACCATGACCCAGTATTCTGCACTGTAGAGCCCAGAAAGTTTTCCAGAATTGCAGTACGTCTTTTTCTCGTTTTTTTGTTGTTGTTATCATCATTCTTTAACCACTTTATAATGTGTTTTTTAACTTATTCTTTTGTAATGTCTTGGGTTTTTAAATATTGCTGCTACACTTGTTACTCTTCTCACCATTTTTATTGCAGATTTTATTTTGTAAAAAAAAAAAAAAGTTGTACACTAATGGTTTTTTTTTTTGTCATTTTATGTCTAAATCAAAGTATTTAAAAGAAATGCTAGTTCTATTTAATGTGTTATGGAGCCGGCTGGAATAAACAGTGATTGTGTAGTAGGCTGGGCCCAGGAAGGTCATGTCCATTTTTGTTACATATGCAATAAACTCTCACAACTTTAGCTCTGCGTCTTGACTTTTATTATTTACTACATGTTCTGAAATATGATGTTAAAATGTACTGTGGGAAAATGAGCAGTTTTCTCAGTTCATGCTGAACAACGTGTCCAGGGATCCCAGCTGAGTTTTCCGTTGCTGGGGAAGGCCTAACAGGGTCCCTAAATGGAGAGTCTCCCTATCACTTTCTGTGTGATCCTTTAATTGGGGATCATAAGCAGAGTCTTCTGCAGGCATGTAGAGTATGGAGCTCTATGGCTATACAGGTTGTCCTCATTTAGCAACTGCCTCATTTAGTGACCATCATAGTTATGATGGTGATGAAGAAGTAGCTTTACAACCAATCCTTGCATTTATGACTTTCACAGGTCTGGAAAGGAAAGGAAAGCTGAAGGAAGATCATAAGCATAGTCACGGTTTCACTTTGCAACTGCTTCGCTTAATGACTGAGTTGCCAGTCCCAATCATGGTCGCTAAACAAGGACAACCTGTAACGCCTTTTGTGACTGCCTCTTTCTCCAACATCTGCAGTTAGTAAAAATTGCCTTCAGATAACAGAGACCCAGCAATGAACTGGAAAGAGGCTCGTTTTTTTGGTCCCTAGGCCAAGTCCACAAGATTGCTTAAAGTCAAATTGTCTGTTTTTGAAATGGAGGAACATTCTTTGCCAGAGCGTCCTTCACCTATTGAAGGGCAGTCATTCAACCTGACACCCTCCAAATGCACGACGGTGTTCACTGGCAGAATTGCCAGTCAGCTAAAGGCCCTGCTGCTGTCTGGGAACTCTGGAATTGTAACTCCAATGCACTGGACAGCCATCTTGGGCCCAGCTGTTCGGGCATGCCAGGAAATGCTTTTGGGAGGCATCAAGGATATCAACTGTATTGGAAAGCCTGTCCTGGTATAATTGACATGCAATGCAGGGAGTTTTTGCGTGTGCCCCCCTGCATTGCAACCCCCCCTCCCAAACCTGAAAATTCAGTAAAACATACTGCATCAGAAGTATCTCCATCTAACCAAACAATACTTAAAAATTGGCACAAAACTTCCTGACCCAATGCCTGGGCAAAGCCTGGGTTTTAAGATAAGAGCCTTCCGAAAGGCAGAGTTGGGGCCATCTAAATCTGGAGAGGAAGGGTGTCACGTAGGGCAGTCACAGGCAAGGCACATCCCCTGGGTCCTGCCAGATGAAACCGCTTAAGTGAGGGGACCTGGAGCATGCCCACTCCATCAGCACCAACTGATCGGGCGCATGAGCACCCACAGATAACTGGGCCCTGTGCCATGAAGGGCTTTGTGGGTCGTAACTAGCATCTTGAATGGTGCCCAGACTGGTGCCCAGTAGGGTTGGTGAAGTGTGGGCCTATTGAGGGGTGCCCATAACTTCCTGGGTCGCTGGGTTCTAGACCAGCTGTAGCTTCCAAGTAATCTTCAAGAGCAGCCCCATCTAGAGTGCATTGTAGTAATCCAGACGAGCAGGCAAGGCAAGGATTATGAGAAGGGCCTCCTGGTCTAGGAATGGAGGAAAAAAAAGGTGTGTGAACTATTTCTAAGAAACGTTGCCGAACCATGTATTGGAACCTGCCCTCTGCAAGGACTGCAGGTGGGAGGAAGAAAAATGCCTTCATATGCTGCTGAAGCTGCATTTAATGGAGCTGGCTATGCTTTTCTCTCTCTCCACGGTTTGGGGGAACAAAAAACTTCCAGCTGTAACCAGCTTTAAACCTTTGCCTTGGGCGAAACGGCGCTGCAGCAGCGGCTCTTGATGGAGAAAGCTGAACAGCTGCTCAGTTGGCCAGAGCAGACTTCTCCTTTCAGGCTGTTTGCCCTGTAGCTGTTCCTTTGCCTCTGGCTCCCACCCACACACGCGAGCTGCCGTAAAAGGTGTGCTGGGAATGCGTAATTAATCTGAACACATCTCTGTGTTCTTCCCCTATGGGCAAGGACTTAACAAACCTTCCAGTTGCAGAATTGATGATTTGGTCCGAATCTCTTGACAGAATGGTGGGATTTAGTGGCTTTGAAGTGGAAAGTTCTCTGCAAGGCAAAATGGAAAAAGTTCACCTGCCACCTTCTGCTTGGGTACTCAATCCATTTTCTGGACTAATACATGACCCTAACTAACCCAACAGTCCAGATCAGTATTTTTCAAACCTGGCAACTGTTAAGGTGTGTGGACTTCAACTCCCAGAATCCTTCAGCCAGGATTCTGAGAGTAGAAGTCCACCCATCTTAAAAGTTGCTCAGTTTGGAAAACAGTAGTCAAGATTCATCTCACACCAAGATGTTCTACCATTCAGAGAAAAGACCTAATCAAGGGAAAAACTAGCCAAGATTTCCATGGTAACTTTGCTCACCTTCCCCCCACCCCAACTTCTTTTCCAGATGAGGATTTTAAATAATAGTTTTGGGAGGAAAAAAAGATACAGATTGTACAAAGAGCACAAAGAGCTACTTGCATATTTTCCAGAACATTGTCAAAAGCCTTGTAATGTATTTGGATCAATCAGCGAGCACAGAAAAGGTTTTCAACACAATTACTGGATGGAAGGCAGTGACTTCCCCATTGCATCCAACAATGCTTATCTAGCTAGATGACGTTCATTCTGCATGGCAGGATGCAACACAGAAAAAAAAAGTTTTACCCATTTAATTTGGCCTTGTCCTAATGCCCCACATGACAAGCTGAAAATGGAGAAACATGCATCAAATCAAAATGGGCAGAGCTGTCTTGTGTGTGGACTCTCTCATATTCCCAAGAAAGATGAGTTTAATTTTAGGTCACTTTCCTTCCAGAATTGCTCCAGTCAATACTCATTTTTTATCACAGAGCCCCACCTGGTGGAGAAATGTAAGAGAAAAATGCTAAAAAATGTGCTATCATTAGTTAGTGGTAACACATCGCTTTCTCCACCAGAGTTTAGCTCTGGATGATCATATGGAGACTTTCTGTCAGCGTTCCCAAGTAGACCTGATGAGCTAAGTCTACTTTATTGTAAAGCTACATTAAGAATCTTGCAAGTCTGAAAGGACAAATCTCCTGCCATCTCCTTTACAGCCTGGGAAGCTAGGGAGGGTCCTGTCTGGGCCTTTTGCTTCTCCCGCTACCCAGCTGTGGGCTATGCCGTCCCTTATTGGACCGTTCCCTAGGCAGCATCTCTTCCCCCCCATTTCTCAAGTTGTTTCTCACACACCATTACACCCTCCGATGGAGCTCATGTACAGTCCAAGCATCTACGCCTTTCCCATCCAAAGCTAACCTCATTGGTGGCATTTATTATTTCTATTTATTTCCATTTTACTTTGTTTTGAGATTCTGGGAAGAAAGCAATATCCAGAAAACTGAGTTGAAACAATGTATAAGTATGAAAATCAAGGTAGTATGATTACAATGACTGAAACATACATTGTAACCACAAAATTATAAGAGGCAGAACAGGTGAAAATTAAACAGACACAGGAATATCCTTAAAACAAGAAGAGGTACCTTTGTAATCCCCACTTCTAAATTTATACAGTACATTATCATCTAAAGGCAAACGCAGGGAGTCTTTCAATTTTCTTTCCAAGGGACAGCTCTTAGCAAACAGAATGAGTTGCAACGTTCATTATTCTGGACAAGCATGTTGTTCATGCAGCAGGAATATGGAAGTGTCTTTATTCCTGCCCTCCTGTCACTGTGATTTGTCTGATGACTTCCCAGTCAGCTGTGGTGTTTCCCAGTTGTCTCCCATCCACCCCTGCTTAGCTGTTTTCCCAGGGCAGTCATGGTTGACCAGGTTCCACTCTCCTGCTGTAGAAAATGAGGAAGGTGACCTTGACGGAGATATGCAGGAATCCTATGCAGAGACAATATGGTGTTATGATGAAGGCGCTGGCCTAGAAACCGGGAGACGGTGAGTTCAAGTCCCACCTTAGGCCTGAAAGCCGGCTGGGTGACTCTGGGCCAGTCCCTCTCTCTCAGCCCACCCCACCTCACAGGGTTGTGGTGGTGGGGAAAACAGGAGGAGGAAGGAGTATTAGGTATGTTCACTGCCTTGAGTTCACTCACACTCTCTCTCACACACACATATCTATATCTATAAATAAAACGTGTGATAAAAATATAACCAAACCACCACCACCCAGGCAATCCAGAGTGTCTGGACCGGTGTTTCTCAACCTCAGCTGCTTTAAGATGTATGGACTTCAACTCCCAGAATTCCCCATGGCTGCCTGGGGAATTCTGGGAGTTGAAGTCCATACATCTTAAAGCAGCTGAGGTTGAGAAACACTGGTCTAGATAATGTTCAGAAGCGACTCAGGCAGCTTCTGATTCCCTGGGCTGGCTGGGGAATTCTGGGAATTGAAGTCCACCCACCTTAAAGGGGCCGAGGTTGAGAGACAGCGCAGGGCAGTATAAGAAGGGGAGGGGGTCCAGCGCCACCAGACTTCCAAGCCTCTCTCGCCCTTGCCCACCTCCCTAAACGTGGCTTTAGACTTCCTGTGCAGTGGAGGGCCTAGCCCGGCCGCCCCAGGCGACCTCCCCAAGCCCAGCTCGCCGGCCGACCCCCGGCAGGCAGGCAGGCAGGCAAGCAGGCCGGCCGGCCTCCAGGCTCCCCACGTGCTCCACGGCGGTCACGTGAGGGCCGGGCTCTATGGTGAGGCGGGGCGCCTCTCCCTCCCCGCCCTCTATGGCCCAGGGCGCCGCGTGCGCCGGCCTGCTGCTCCCCGCCCCCCCGGCGGTCACGTGGGCGCGCGGGCCGGAGGGCGCCTGGCCCTGCCGGCGGGCGGTGGGTCGGCGCTGCATGACGCGCGGGGCGGGCGGGCGCAGGAGGGGGCGGCGCCGGCCGCGAGGAGGAGGAGGAGGAGGAGGGACGGCGGGGAGGGAGGAAGCCGGAAGCGCCGGAGCCGCGCGGGGGTCGGGCCGGAGCGCGAGGGGCAGCGCAGGCCAGCCGGGCCCGGACGGGGCAGCCAGCCAGCGAGGGAGTGGGGCAGCGGGCAGGCCGCCTGCCCGCCCTGGCGGTGAGTGAGGGAGGGGGGCAGGCCGGAAGGGAGAGGGCCCTTCCTTTCCTGGGGGTCTTCCGCTTCCTCCTCCCCTCCCTTTCCTGGGGGGCTCTTCCCCCTCCCCCTCCTCTCCCCTTCCTTCCTTCCCTGGGGGGGTCTTCGTCTTCCCCTTCCCCCCAGGACTTTTTACCCCCCTCCACCTCCTGACAACCACCCCCTGCCCTCTCCGCCTCCCCCTCCCCTACTTTCCAGACTTGACAGCCCGGGGTGCGCTTCTCTCTTTCCCCTCCTCCTTCTCCTCCCCCCCCCCGCTTTTCCTAAGAGAGGTTTTGCTCTCCCCCCCCCCATGTGCAGTCCCCTTCCCGAGAAAGGTTGCTCTTTCCACCCTTTGGCTGTCCCCCTCTAATGTAGACGATGGGGCTCCCCCCTTTGCCCCCTGCATTTCATTCCCCCCTGCTGTATTTATCTCCACCCCCCACCCCCCCATGCTCCTTTGGCTTGTTTTCTCTCTTCCAGAAGGAAGGAAGCTCTGTTCCCTCCCCAGCTAATCTCATCCCCTTTTTATTTCACTTTCTCTTCCACTCTGCAAATTTCTCCAGTTTGGCTTTTTCCCCCCCTTAATTCCTGCTGGCGACAGGCCCTGCTTTATTTTCAACAACACCTCGCCCTTTCAGCCTCCTCTTTATGCTGTCCGCCAGTCTCTCTCTCCCACTTCATGGCATTTTATTTCTGTGTCTCCACGGTCCCATCCTGCAGCATTCGAGGGGGGCCAAGGAATGGCCCAGCACCTGTTTTGTAAGCAACTGAATCTCAGATTCAGATCCTTAAACTTTCACACTGGGCTAAGACAGGCTTCCTTTCTGGGCCTTAGGTGAGGTCTGGCATGGTATAAACTAACTTCCTAGGTTCTAGGCATCCTGACCATCTCTAACTCTTTCCCCTCCAGCGTTTGTTAGCAGACCTTTTTTTCTTGCTTAACTTTTTTTGCTGTACAAATTGGTACTGGCATTATTTGGAAATAAGCCCCATTATGTACATTGGAATGTGCTCCCGGCTTTACAGCTGCTATAATTTACTCCCAGTTCCTGGGAGAAATGTCTGTACTCAGAGGTCTGAGTTCCTGGTTCATGGCTTACCCCTCACCATTTAAGACAACATTGCTAACTTTTAAAACTCTACATGGCCTGGGGCCGGACAGTCTTTCAGGACTGCTGTTCAGCCCTTCAGGTCTGCAGGCCAAAACTCTTCACAAGCCTTCTGCATCCCTCCATTCTCTTGGAGCGGGGTTTGGACCCTGCTCTGGATTTTGGAAATCTCCAGAGAAGTGTCCCTTTCACCAGGTTTTAATTCTTAGTTAACATTTGCATTAATTTGCCTGTTACCTTTTGGGATTCGGTGTGTTAACTATGGTTTGCCAATTTGAATAGAAAGGGGGCTTATAAATCGAATGACTCAAACAAACCCATGCTTCTTATATTCTTTGCCCTCCTCGAAGACTTGCCTTTTGCCCACACATCTGCTACTCCTCCTCCACCCACATTCCCCTTTTCCATTTATGGACTGGCCCTTTAAACTCTCCCTGTAAGTTCCGTCTTCCACCTGTTCTCCCACTATTCTTCCTTTTGCTAATTTGCCTTCTCTGTTTTCTCTCCCCACCTCCTTTTTCTCTCCCTCCCCCCTTCTTAAGATATCTCTGCTTCTCCTTGGTTCATTGTGATTACAAGGATAAGCTTCCTCGGTTATTACTGGTTGCAGGGACAAAGTCCATTTACCAACAAGGCTGGTTTGTATGCAGTAAAAATAAAGGCAGCCTTGCCATCTGAACTTTTATTTGGGATGGGGGAGGAAGATAAGGTTGTGGAATTTGGGGAACGAGGCAAGGCAGATTCTGACATCTTCTGCTACCTGCTGCGGGGGGTAACCTTGATGAAGTGAACTTACTGATATGGTATTGTAGGCGTCTTCTAGTCACAGCCTTGTAGCTTTTGGATTTGGTAGAGAAGATTGGTTTTCTTCCTTAGCCTTGCGAGTAAGCTGCAAGTAAGTATTGGGGGGGGGGGTTGGGGTGAGAAATAAGCCCTACAGACCTCAGATGCAGCTTTGAACTTGACGTTTGTAAGTGGTTGCTATTAATTGTTCTAGTTAGTACTGTACATTTTTCCCAGAATATACCATGGAGCAGTGTTCCATACTGAAGGTTAATATTTTGGAGATGGAATAGAGCAGTGTTTTTCAACCTTGGCAACTTTAAGATGCACGGACTTCAACTTCCAGAATTCCCCAGCCAGATGGCTGGCTGGGGAATTCTGGGAGTTGAAGTCCACGCATCTTAGCTGCCAAGGTTGAGAAACACTAGAATAGAACATAGGAAAGTTAATGGAATTTTCAAATACTATCAGTTAAATGGAAAATCAGAGTGCAATGTTTTTAAAGCAATGAACCTTTCCATTGTATCATTGCGCGTGGTGTATTTGAATGTGCCTCCACCATAAAGTAATCATTGCGTGTAGAAATCTTGTCTAGCAGGAAAATGTGTTCAATCGACTTGTTTCTCTGGCATGCCGTTTTTTTACGTGCATGGTGCTCTTTCATGTATGTGTGTGTTAGATTTCTGTCCTGCTTTTCCTGCAGGAACTCAAAGCAGTGTACATAATGCTTCCTCCTCCATTTTTTTCCCCACATCAGCAAGCTGTGAGGTACGTTGGGCTAAGAGAGAGGGAGTGACTCAGTCACCCAGAGAGTTTCCATGGCTCAGTATAGATTTGAACCTGGGTCTCCCCAGTGCCACGCTTGATCTGGTTTGAAACACTAAAACTCTTGCTTGGCGTCTGAATTGGTTTGTCTATGTAATGGATAGGGCATGTTTTTTTCCTGAATATGTAAGCTGAGGTTGTTTCTCGTTGGACCTTTTCCTTCTGGTTGACCTGAATATGCCGGAGTTTATTTTTTTCCTCCGTGCCACCAGAAGAAACGAATTGCTGCTTCAGATTTCTAAGGATGGGTTTGGCTGCAAAACCCATCCTTAGATTCAAAATTCTGGAAGAAGTTTTGAGCTGTTATAAGGAAGAGACTCTTGAACTGTTCCATATTGATCTTTCTCTTCCTGGTGAGGTGCAGCCTTTCAGAAGGAGTTTGTTGCACGGGCCTGTTCTAATTCCTTTCTCTTCTTGCAAGAGCTGTGGAGGATTTTGCATTCAGAATAATCTATTGCAAAAGAGGTGCGATCTCTGGGAAGGTGGTTTTCAGCACCTCACTGAATGTTCCTTCCAGCTGGAAACTTTGGCACCAGCTATTGGAGTTTTAGGAGTAACGTGAACTTTGCCAGACAGCCTGCTATTGTGACGGTCCCAGTACCAGGATCTTAACCTTAGAAATTCTCAAGGCAGTCCATTAGGAAGCTTAAATAATTTTTTATTAAAATCTGATTAACACAGGACAGCTGCAAAGTTCTGACTAAAGTTTTGGCGCCAAAACATTCAAAGTGATTAATTCCCTCTGATCTCATCCCTCCTCCCTGTCTTACAAACAAGCTCTTTCTCCTGAATTCCCCCCTCCCAGCTCGTTAGTTCATTAAAGTGATTTAGAGCCCTTCCAAGTGTCTTATCAGCAGTTCTTGGCCTTGGTCAAGAAGGAATGTGCTGAAGCATTTTGTCTGTTTGCGAAGCTGCAAAGCTGACACGTGTTTGCAGTGCTTTATGGCAGACGAGCAAAGGGAACCTGACAGCTATCAATTGTTTTCATGCCTTTTTAAATCTGCCTGTCCTTATTTTGGAAAAGTATTTAAGGCAAACGAATAGGGTTGTTGTGATGATCCAGTTCTAGACTCAACAAGGGACTGATCATTATCTTGAAAACCAGGTATGGGTAAAGGGCAACAGGTCTCTGAGCCTCCCTTTGACATTAATTGAGAAATGTCTGTTGTGGGTCTCCTTTGTATCAGAACAAGTGTTTGCAGCACAAATCCTTCTCTGGCTGTACTAAACTGGATTTTTAAAAAATCTGTTCAATCATATCTGATTCTCAGAGACTGACTGGACAAGTCCCTGCAGTTTTCTTGGCAAGTTTTTCAGAAGTGGTTTGCCATGGCCTCCTTCCTAGGGCAGAGAGAGAGGGACTGGCCCAGGGTCCCTCAGCTGGCTTCATGCCCAAGGCAGGACTAGAACTCACGGTCTCCCGGTTTCTAGCCCAGTGCCTTAACCACTAAGCCAAAGCCAACAGGAGTAGGGACCTTCCAGTTTAGGGTAAACCATGCCTAAGAGATGATGAAGAAACTCTTTTGGTTGCCAAAATGGGCAGGGATCGGGAAAGGGAGGATGAATGCCACAGAGACATATGGAGATGATCGTGTGTAAGCTTTTTTCCCCCCCCTATTAGTGCTATTGTAGAGCCTCGTGTGGCGCAGAGCTATAGGTGGCAGCATTGCATCCGAAACTCCCCCCACGACCCGAGTTCGATCCCAGCGGAAGCCAGATTCTCTCTCGGGCAGCTGGCTCAGGTCGATTCAGCCTTCCGTCCTTCCAAGGTCCGTGAAAGGAGCACCCAGCTTGCTGGGGAAGGGGACGACTGGGGAAGGCAATGGCACGCCACCCCGCTCTACAGTCTGCCAAGAAAACGTCGCAAAAGTGGCGTCCCCCCAAAGGGTCAGACATGACTCGGTGCTTGCACAGGGGACCTTTCACCTTTCACAGTGCTCTCTACATGGATCAGATTGATGGCCCCTTAATATCTTCTTAGCACTTCTTTTATTTTTTATTAAAGTTTACTGGATGGTTCGTTTTGGCATTTTGTCTGCCAGCCTGTTCTTTCCGGCTTTTATATGAGTTCAGTCCATCTCAGGAACAGCAGGACCCCAGTTAAAATTATTTGGGGGGCTTCAGTGTGTTACCCTCCTGAAATTTGTAAAAGCTTCTTCCCCTTTTGAGTTTTGATTTGGCCCAGGCTCTTCTGGTAGAGTGATAGCATTTCTAGGGTAACTTTCCTAGTCTTTTCTTGATCCAGAAATGACAATTTCTTACTGATTCTGCGCTTTCCACCAGCTTTCTTTAATGTCCAGTGTATCTGCTTCTAAAGCAAAGCCACTCTGTTGCCTTGGGAACATCTAGCACTAATAGGGAAAAAAAGGTTCTTACGATCATCTGCACATGTCTCTATGGTGTTCATTCCCCCTTTCCCGACCCCTGCCCGTTTTTGGCAATGGAAAGCTTCCTTCTTCATCTCTTAGGCATGATTTAATCTAAACTGGGAGGTCCCTACTCCTGTTGGCTTTTCACTAGGCAGAGTTTAAAAACTGCCTTGCCATCTTTCTGGTGAGCCGACTGGCCGATCCTGTCCTAATCCATTCTGTCATCCGGTTGAGCCTGTTCTTTTTGGATAAGTCTAAATTATTTCTCCACGACATACAAATTTAGGATCTACTTCTTGTCACCAGTATCTCGTCTTTTTGAGACTCCTGAGTTTTTCCTGTCCATCAAGATACGGTATATAACCAGTGGCCGTTTTCAGTATGCAGGTTCCCTGCTAGTTAGATTTTGGGGAGCCTAGCCACCCCTGTATCTCAAATTGCTAAATGCGCCCCAATACTCTGTTTAAAAACATTGTGCCAGAGTTTCTTCCCTGGTAGGCTGGAGAACATTTGATTTCAGTTCTCAAGAAGGAGAGTTAATTAACTTAGAGGTTCTTACGGTTATTCCTAGGAAGCGTGTTTTTTATGACTAAAGTGGGGCAGATGTTTTTCCTTTGACAGAAGAGCTTGCTTCAGTGGTAAAGTCCAGCCTGATTCAATTGTTGGTTTTTTGGTGTGCAGCTGGCAGCCTGAGGCAAGAAGCACTTGCTTAGGCCAGAAAACGGAGGTTTGCAGTTTTGTGCCCAGTGTGAAAATCCTAGCCCAGAAATCAGAACTGCGTCGACCAAGGGGACTGAATAGCGGGGCTGTCAAAACTAGCTAATTAGGCTGATGGATGAAATGTTTTATGATTGAAAATGTAGCCGGGCGAATCCACAGATTTTCCTTAGAAGTTCACTTTTCCTGCGTTCCAGGACAGGAAATAAATAAAAAGAAATCTTGATGCCAACTTAGCGACCTCCTTTCCTCCCCAGGGGTGATGCGGGTGGACGTGTCTTCCAGATGTTGTGCTTGGTGGCCCACGTGTGCCTGAATCTCTGTCGTCTGCTTTAGAAGAGTTTTATTTACACGCAAACCTGTGCTGATCTGTTAAAATTAAGGCCAGCATGCCTTGAATCTGATGATGGGCTGGTATAATGGAACAGTTCTGAATAAAGGCTCGCTGGAGGGTGTTGGCAGCGTTGGAAAAGCATTGAGTGTTTCTAAGCAAGTCTTGTATTGTGCAGTCACACTGCCTCTATTCAGATCCATATGTCATATTTCAGTTATAGCCCTCCGTGTTTTCACATTACTTCTTCCCTGCTCTTCTCATCCATACACACCCACACGTTCACAGGCACAGACGCATCCGTGAAAGAAGACCCAAAAGAAAAAAGAAATAGTAGCATACAGGTAGTCTTTACTTAACAGCCACAATTGAGACCAGAATCTCAGTTGCTAAGCAAAGCAGTCATTAAGAGAATCCTACCCAATTTTACCTTTTTTGCGGCTGTCAGTAAGCAAATCGCTGTGGCCGTTAAGCAAACCACGCGGTTCCCCATTGATTTTGCTTGCCAGAAGCTGGCCAGGAAGGTCGAAAATGGCGATCACGTGACCACGGGATGCTGTGACCGTCATAAATACGAACTGGTTGCCAGGCACCCAAATTGTGATCACGTGCCCATGGGGACACTGTGATGGTCGTAAGTGTGAGGACTGGTCGTAAATTGGTTTTCCCCAGCACTGTTTTAAGTCTGAACCTTCGCTAAACGAATGGTCATTAAGTGAGGACTACCTGTAAAGTCTTAACCTGTATGGGATCATTAGCAGCTGTGACCAAGAGGAGGGAGTTAAGGTAGAACGTTGAAGCCAATTTAGGCTTGCAAAACCAGGGGCATGAACCTCACTGAAAACAGTTATTGCTATAAACGAGGCTTGCTCTGTGTGTGTGTGTGTGTGTGTGTGTGTGTGTGTTAGAACCATGACTAGACCTTTGTTTTTTATTTTCTGAAAAAGTGAGGTCCCCTAACCCACACAGTTCCTTGGAATTTACTTCTCACGTGTCCAAGATAATTTGATTCCCAGTAAGTGCACAGCGGTGTTCTCCCCCACAAAGCAGTCCAATTCCACATTGATTGTTAGCCTGGAGACATTTCAGGTAAAGAGAAATCCTACTTGGGAGTGGATTAGTGGTTGCAGGTGGGATTGATGAATATTTGAGCAACAAGCTGGATTTTCCTGTGCAGATCCTAGCTCTTAACTAACACTAGGATCCCGAACAATTTAGTGCAAAATCTCGCTCCGCTACTGGTACTGCAGTAACAAACTCATGGAAAGCAAACGGTGCAGTGTTCTCTGCTGTGGGTTCATACTGTCATTCTGCTCTTCCAGGGGGTCTTGAAGAAGTGAATGCCATGCTCAGGTGCATAACCCTCTAACATGGAAGAAGGAGGTGGAAAAGAAGTAATTGACTTGAATAGTTTCCGGAGTCATCGAGGGAAAGGTAAGTGACTGTTTCCCAGCCCTTCATGAAAGGTGGGCAGAAACATTGGAGGATGCCATCCACCCAAGCTGGTTTTTGCAGTAGGTGTGATGCTCTTGAGAGGCATCAGGCCAGGGTTTCTCCACCAGGGCTCCGTGGCACCCTCGGGTTCTGTGAGAAGTCAGTAGGGGTTCCCTGGGAAATCACGATTAACTTAAAAAATTATTTCAGATTTGGGAAACATTACAATAAAGAGGTAAGTTTCATTCTTTATTTTTAGGTTAAGAGCACTGTGAATGCACATAGACAGGCCTACCCATGAAACGAATAGAATAATTTTGTATTTGAGCCTGAATACGCAGGGGTTCCTTCCTGAGGCCTGAAAAATATTTCAAGGGTTCCTCCAGGGTCAAACGGTTGAGAAAGGCTGGTCCAGATTAATTTTAACATATCTGTAGTTTTGAAGTTTCTGAGCACAACAGGTCAGAAAACGTGGACACCCCAGGTATTTACAGAGAATTGGTACCATTTTGCAAGCCAACATTCGTGATGCAGTTTGCAGTTTCTAGTTGCCCAAGGGATTTATTTCTGTAAACCCTCTCCTAGGTCTCACGCTACGTTATTCTTATGCTCACACCCTCCCCGGCTGGAACTGCTGCTCATTTCTAGCATTTTGCTGAATTTTTGGACAGGCGATAAGCCATTGTGACGAAGGGACCCCATTTCTCTGAAACGCTCTTTCTTTTGTGATTTGAGATATACCGTACGGCTTTTTCCCATTTTGGATTAAAGCTTGTGTTCCGTTTCCATAAGTCTAAATGGTCTTCTGCCAGGTATCCTCCAGTGACCCTTTAGTTCAGTTGAGGGGGCGTCATGTTCTTGGCACTGAGCAAGCGCACGTGTGCGCTGCTTGCCTTTGTCTGAAAAGGTTAAGATGGGGCTCGTGGGGAACGACTGTGGAATCCATGCCCTTGAATTTCTCTCGTGCCTTATTACAACGCAAACTCAGGCAATGTATTTCAGGCTGGAGTCATAAGGACTGACGTATAAATATTTATGGGCCGCTGTAAACCTTCAGCTGGTTGATAAGCCTGTCCTTCCTTCAGATAGGATTAACCACCGAAACGAGGGACTCATCACGATATCAGACTCCTCAGATGAAGAGCTGCCTGTGATGTTGGACACACCTGTTCGCCGGCAGTGGGAAGATGAGGAAGATGATGATGTCGTCATCTTGATGGAGGTAACTCCTCCCCTGTATGACATAACTATGATGATCAGCCTTTAATAGCCAGCAATAATGTGATACAGGTAGTCCTCACTTAATGACCATTGGTTTAATGATGGTTCAGATTTACGACCCTGCTGGAAAAAAACGATTTGCGACTGGTCCTCACACTTATGACTGTTGCAGCACCCTGGCAGTCACATGATCGCAATTTGGGCGCTTGGCAATCGGTTTGCATTTATGACTGTCGCAGCATCTCTTGGTCACGTGATCACCATTTTCTACCTTCTTGGACAGCTTCTGGCAAGCAAAATCCATGGGGAACCACGTGATTCGCTTAATGACCATGTGGTTTGCTTGACGATTGGTGATTCGCTTAATGACCACCGCAAAAGGTAAAATTGGGTTGGATTCACTTAATGACCAATTCGCTTAGCAACTGAAATGCTGGTCTCAATTGTGGCCCTTAAGTGAGGACTACCTGTAATGCAGCGCTCGCTGTCTGGTTTTTGTTTTATGTAGATGTATTCACACAGGGAGAATCCCCACTAAATACTGGTATTTTTTTACTTTTTAAATAGATTTTTTTCTTGTCCTATAAGTGTGGTGAAAGCTGACCAGGGAACTTATTGTTATCATCGCCTATTGAACACCTATTGCAACATTTGTTTGAAATTATTGCCATCTGTTCCAGCAGTTGTTTTGTTGTGGCATACCTGTTGTATTGATACTATAAAAATGCAGAAAGCCACTGTGAGCTCCCCGATGAACCATTGGCAACTCAATTCTGGTTCTCTGCTTTCCGAAACATCTTTTGCTGGTGTTCCATATATCTGCGTAACTAAGCTTTACGGGCTTCGTAAAACACAAGAAAAAAGAATCACGAGCTTCTCCGTGGTATTTTCTAAGTAACTTTTCAGCTGTGTAGAAACCAAATAGAGAAACAGAAAAAAGTCCTGTTAATTCCTATTGCAGTTTGGCGATAGAGCTGAGCGTTTTTTGAACAATGAATGTCGTAACTCCTGAATGCCATTGGCCAAAGGGCCTTCCCATACTGGTTTTAGTATGCTTTCTAATGGACAGCAGCTAAGGCTGGGTTCATCGACTAATACTTGTGGCTAAGCCATAATTATTAAACCACAGTTTGTTGCATAAGCTGCAGTTGGCTGGGGTCACACTTTGCACTAACCCAAACCAAATTGTCTTGTGTGTAAACCAGGTGCAGGGCTTTGATGAATGTCCCAAGGCTTAAAACTCACAATTTCCCCCTTGCATTCCTTAAATATCAGATTGCTGTTTCCAGCTGCTTAAATTTCTTCAAGCTGATGAGAGGTGGGGGGTTTATTACCTAAAAGCAATATATTGTGACCTATTCATTACATATATCCCAGAAGCAATTTCAGTTGTTTTTATTCTTTCCTCTGATATATTTCAGCACATATTGACAAGTAGAGCTGTTTGACCACAAGGTCAAAGTTATAATTTGAAAGGGCCTGCAGCAAGCAATGTTGCACCCTTTCTGTCTCCTGGGGGCGTTTTTTGCTTTGTTTTGTTCCACAGGAAGTTAGAATACACAGTATCTAGGTAGCAAAAACCTCCTTACTTTTCTAACTTTCTTTTTGGGGTTAAAGATTAAATAAATATATACATACATACATAAAAACAAATTCCCTTCTCACCCCTATGGGTGGTATGCGCCTTCCTCAACCTGGGGTCCTCTACCAGAGGCCTGGGAGTTTGAGGGTTCTGCGCAGGACCTCAGCCGTTCCTGGCTCTGCGGTCTTCTGGACAGGGAGCTCTGAGGTTGCTCCTGGGACCTGCTGGAGCCACTCTCCCAGCTTGGGAGTCACAGCCCCAAGTGCCCCCACCTACCTACCTCTCCTACCTATATATATAGAACAGCATGGATGGTATGTTCCCACAAGTAATCCTCTTTCTAACCAATACGAGAAAGGCTAGGATGAGATAGGGAAACTCTCCAAGACCCTCAGAGAGATTTTGTTCACCGGAATTTGAACTCCGGTTTCTCATTTCTAGAATGTATTTCCTTCTATCACCCAAAGGCAACTTAAAGGCCAGCTGTTGTCTGGGCAGAGGCATTTTAGACAGACCTAGAACCTGCTTCCAAAGGAATGGTGAATCTAACTCCTGTCTGCCTCCTTGTAAAGACAGCAACCAAGAAGTTTCTGCGGCCCAACGTGATCAAGCCGGCCGCTCCCTGGCAAGGCGTTAACGCGTCAGGGGAAGGAGGATCCAACAGCGACGTGGCCCTGTCCCGTGAAGACCAGAAGACCAAGCCCCCATCTTCTCCAAGGCTGCCTGGGACCCGCCGGAACTGTCTGAAGGCCGGGAGCATGGGACTGAGCCGACACGGAAGCAAGAATGAGGTCTTGGAGCTACCCGATTCGCCGGAGCCTGTGGAAACGAGGGAGATCAGTGGGGCCGGGCCAGAGGCCGGGCCCAGCGTGGTTCAGAAGAGGGAGGCTGCGGAGGAGGTCATCAATTTGGAGGAAGTGGTCTTGGTGACCGATCGGGAAGACCACGAGGAGAGAGATCGGACACTTCAGCCACGGCTCATGCCCAACCTCGGAGGGATTTTCCATTGCATCGAGGAGAACGCGCGGCTGGATCACCCGTACTTCCAGCCCGTGGAGAAGGAGGCGCGGACTGTGGTCAATCTTCTCGCTTCTCAGCCGGCCCAGCTGGAAATAGAACTGGGGCCACTGCCAAGGGTATATCAAGGGGAGATTCCGGGGCCGGCTTTTCCCAGGCCTGAGCCTCCGCAGGATGGAATTCCAGGCCCTGCTTCCCCGCAACTAGCTCACCCCTCTGAGGAAAACGGAGGCCAGCAGGCCGCAGTAAACGAGCAGGCGGGTCCGGCGTTTCCAGTCCAAGGGTCACTGGACGCCAGCTCCGGTGAGCTTCCCAAGCAGAGCGCGACTCTGCTGGACAAGGACCTCGTTGCGCTGCTCATCCGAGAAACGGTAAGTGTTGCTTGAGATCGCCGGAGCTGAGTCCTTGCTAGAAGCGGATTCGGGATTCGGGCAGTCCGACGAACGCTCTGAGAAAACCGTGTTTTGGATAACGGAGGGGCGAGAAGCTAGTGATTCCTTGGATGGCTTGTCTGTCAGAAGAATTACCCCCCTTCCTCCTTTTCTAGGAAGCCAGGTTTCCAGATGCCACGAGAGAGTACATTGAGGAACTAATACGGAGCAAAAATTGCTGTGACTTGAACATGTAAGTACAGAAAGCTTTGCGGCACAATCCTAAAGCGGTTAATGGCCGTTAAACCTGGGACGGAACTCACAGGCTCTTTGCAAGCGGCCCCTCCTTGTAACCAAGCTGATTCTGACTTCATGTTTTCGCCCTCTTGCTTTAACCAGAGTTACCTTCTTTGTTTTAGACTGCTGGACCTGCACCCCAATCCCTCTGCCCTCAACCACCGCCACGTGTCTGGGTGTTACAGAGCATCTAAACCAGTGTTTCTCAACCTCGGCAACTTTAAGACCTGTGGACTTCAACTCCCAAAATTCCCCAGCCAGCCTCAGTGGCTGGGGAATTCTGGGAGTTGAAGTCCACAGGTCTTAAAGTTGCCGAGGTTGAGAGATACTGATCTAAACTGTGTTAAGGGTTTCTGGTGTGTGGTTCCTTTTTCTGCTGTTGCTTCTGCTCTCACAAGTAGGACTAACAGTTGACACACAATCTCTGGTCTGCGTTCAGTTTTGTGCCCAGTAAACATTTTGGGCTTCCTAGAGGTTTTCTGCCGGCCACAGTGTGCAAAGCGGTGCCAATTTACATGTCCGCTCGTTAACCCTATCCTTATTTGGGTGTCTTTTTGCCTGAGTAAATAAAACCAGTTCTGATATTCAGCCTCCCTTTCTACTCTAGGTTGCTTTTGCCTCTTAGCTGCAGAAGGCTAAATTAGATGAGGCAGCAGATCTGAGAGGGAAGCAGCTGTGGTTTAATCCTCTCTCTTTTTCTGCTGAAAATTCCCCATAGGCTTCTTTCTGCCTTCACGCACACGCACACACTTAGAATGTGTAAGTCTTCATTAAGGGGGCAAATAGCCCTTGGGGTAGGGCTTTTGTTGAATAATTTTGTGAAGGTGCTTTATGCAAAATGTAAAGATTTTAGAGCTTTTGTCTGTGCTGTAAGGAAATTACCTGGTACAATTTATCCCAGGATGTAATTTCATAGAGTTCTGTTCGCATACGGTATGTCTGGTTTTTGCTGCAGTTGGCAAAATACACTTTGTAGTTTTAATGGGGGACTAAATACCCTGAGGATTTTAAAAAACAAGTCCATACAACTCCAAAGTTGACTGTTTTTCTTCTTAGTGGGCAAAACCCTCTCCTCATCTTTAAAGAAACACCTCTTCTGAGAGGAACCTAATTTGAAGCTTGGGTGCATCATTTAAAAAGATCGTGCTTCTTTAAGAACCACTACAGGTAGTCCTTGCTTAACGACTTTCGAATTTCAATCGGTAAGCAGTGCGGTCATTAAGCAAATCCAACCCAATTTTACGACATTTTTGCGGTGGTCGTTAAGTAAAGTGAATCACGCTGTTGCCCGTTGATTTTGCTTGCCAGAAGCCAGCTGGGAAGGTCGTAAATGGCAATCATGTGACTGTGGGGATGCAGTGACGGTTGTAAGTGCGTGGACCGGCCGCAAGTTGGTTTTTCAGTGCTGCTGTAAGTCTGAACTGCCGCTAAACGAATGGTCGTTAAGCGAGGACTGCCTGTAATCGATTTGCAAATTCACATTCAGTTCTGTTGAGGCAAAGTCCACTGCTTGATGCGGTATCTGCGGCAGAACCAGCTGAAATGGCTGAATTCTTACTGATTTAAGATAGTTTCCTGTCCTTGAGCAAGAGCCTCAGATCCTTGACCCGTCTCAAAAAGTGCTTCTAGCCGTCCTGTTCCACAGATTGGTCTGCTCATCCCTTTGAAGCCCTTTCCTCTCTTCCTCCTTTAACCCTTGGATCTCAGATCTGTAGTCTGTCTTTTCCGTCCCTCCGGGGGCTTCTCTCTCAGTTTTTGATTCGTGCTGCTGAGCAATAAAACTTTGTTCATTTACCGAGGCTGGTTTTTGTTTAAATCTTTGAGGGGCGAGGGGAAGGTTATTTCAAAGGCGGCTCTTTCCAAGGGTTCATGTCTGCTTTTGCTTTGCAGCCTTTGTAATTTTCTTCTGGAAAACCCAGATTACCCAAAGAAGGAACGCAGTATGGTTCTGAATCCAAATAGCAGCCTGCTTTCCAGCCAAGATGAGACAAAGGCAAGTGTGAAATTTTGGTTTATGCATCTTTAGACAGTAAACATTCCTGCAATTCCTGCGGCTTGCTTTGCATTAAGAGGTTCAGATTTTTTTTCCTTTGGAGGACATGAGAATGCTACCAAGAGGTAGGGGTTTTACTGTGATTTTTAGTTAATTCTCCTTCTGTTAAATTTAATGCTTTGAAAGCCTCTCCCCAGCCCCAAACCACCATCCCAAAGAAGCCACCGGGTGACCGGCTGGGTCATTAATTGCTTGCTCTTTCCAGCCAGCTTCTGCTCCGGCCAGCTGGCTTGGTCGGAGTGAGTCTGCTGTGTCTGAAGCCGCTAAATTGGAACGGGTCTTGAGAGCCAGGAGAGGGAACTCGCCCTCCCAGTTTCGGTCACAACTGAATGGCTGCAACTGCTGGATGTTGCTGCAGCTTGGCGACGTTGGAGGGCCGAAAGTTCCCCTCAGATCTGAGCTCGTGGCACATCGGCGTTCGTTATTTAGTTATCTGTTCGATATGTGTCCTGTTTTTTGCGCAGGACCTGGAGGTGCTGTGCATGTTAACCTAAGCAGTGCCCTGCTGGTCGGACTCCTGGCCCATCTGGTCCAGCAGTCTGTTCTCACAGTGGCCAGCCAGCTGCACCAGGAAGCCCACGAGTCTCCCAGCAGATGGCCTTCAGAGGCAGTCCCATGGCCATCAAGGCTAAGAGCCGTTGATCCCCACGAGCCCATAGTGTTCCCTCTCCCGTTTTTTTGCACAAGACAGCAAATGACCCAAAGCCCATCCAATGAACTTTGGTGGCCAAGGGTGGACTTGAACTGAGTTTCCTTGGTCCCAATCCAAATACCTTCCCCACTACCCATGCTGGCTCTCGGCTCTTGTAGAGAGGAAGGAAGATGACCTCGACAGAGGTATGCAGACACTGTTGCCTAGGGAAGAGGGGCTATAACTTATTTTAAGTCCACAACAACCAGATAACATTCAGAAGTGACTCAGGTGGACACCTCCCTAATTCACTGAACGAGGAGGAGGAGGAGGAGGAGGTCCGGCACTATCAGACTTGCAAGATTTGGTTATTCCAGCCAATCTCAGTAAAAATAGCTTTCACCTTCTGGTGGAGTTGATTTCTTGGTCCAGAATCAAGAAATTCCTTGATCCTCAGGACTTCCATGAATTTGTCCAGCCCCTTTTTGAAGCCGGCAAGGCTGGTAGCTACAACACATCTCGTGGTAGCGAATTCCAAAGCAATCACGCGTTACCTAATTTTTTCCCCATTTTGGTCTGTCCAGATTCTTCCAGAACTCAGTTTCATTGGCTTTAATTTCGTTGTTGTTTTACTGTTTGCCTCTCAGAACCCTTTGGGAGTGGAGTGGCTCAGAACTGCTGAGAAGGAAATAAAATAAATATATTTCTATCCTGCCATTGCTTTAAGAGCTAGAGGTGGTCCAGGTGGGGGATTTCCATTTTATTTTCACAGCATTTATTATTCATTTATATCATTTATTCTCCCTTCAGAGATCAGGGTGTCCCTGACCCAGTTGGCCTTCCGTAAGGCTGCAAAGACGTTACGTGCCTGGGCCTTGGGCCCCAAATGAATGAATGAATGTAGTCCTTTTAATTGTTTTTAATTATTTTAACTGTTTTATGGTTTTTATGATTGTAAGCTGCCCAGAGTCCCTTGTTGAGATGGGCAGCTATAGAAATTAAATAAATGAATAAATAAAAATAACTTTATGTAGCTGCTCATCTCACACAAGGGTCTCTGTGCAGCTACGAAGATTAAAAGACAGAAAACCTCATATAACCCCCAGCACCCAAAATAAACAGTAGCCCACTCACCCAAAAAGCACACGAAAGAGGTTGAGACGGATACTTAACCTGTTTCCCCAGGTATTCAGGCTCAAGAGCTTAACCGTTACACCCTAGTCGTCCCCAGCTGTTGCTGATTCCTCAGTGGCCCCTGTAGGATTTAGGTAGCCTCTGTGGATTTAGCTACCAAAACTGAGAAAGGAGGAATTTCTCGCTGTTTCCCCTGAACACTGGCCCCCATGTGTGCTTTGTGTATAAACTTCCATCCTGTGGGTCTCTCCATCCATTATAAATGCTTCACAGTGACCTTGCTGCTTTACTGCAGGCCATGGTCCAGGCATAATTTGCATCCCGATAAAAACAAAAAATAAAATAAAGACTGAGAATGGTGAGATGGGTTGTGTGTGCCACTTGGAACTCCTTCGGAGAGGGATGGGCTAAAACTTCAGAAATGCAGTAGTGGACAATATTCGTAGCTCCAAGCTGAGTTGAGTTGGTGTTTTCTGAGCTTGGTGGCTTTCCTGCAGATGGTTCGTTGCCAGGCTTAGGTAACCTCATGAGTCCAAGGGAGAGTGCAGGCTGCTGGCTGGATATATGAGGCAGCTTGTCTTGCCAGCCTTACCAGCAGCCAGCAAACTCTACTTGCCCCTGCACTAATGAGGTTACCCTGCCTGGCAACCAAGCATCTGCAGGAAAGCCACCAAGCTCAGGGAACACCAAGCTTCAGAAATGCGTTAAAAACTCAAGGGCGGCCAAGCCTGTACACACTTCCTTTCTGTTTTCCTCCTCCACCTCTTTTAGGTGCCTAAAGTGGACTATTTTGACTTCTCCAAACTCGATCCGCTTGACCAGCGATGCTTCATTCAAGCCGCCGACCTTCTCATGGCAGACTTCAAAATGCTGAGCAGCCAAGACATCAAGTGGGCACTCCATGAACTCAAGGGACACTATGCAATCACACGAAAGGTTTTTCCCTCTTGCTTCTCCCCCTCCTTCGCCCCGAGGATCCACCCGTTATGTCTGAAAGGGAGATGTGCAGAGAGGGCTCAGAGAGAAGTCCCTTAGGAGCCCGGAGTTTGAAGGCCTCTGACAGAGAAAAGTCTGTGGAGCTGAAAAAGACAACCCAAACCATCTGGATAATTCGGGCAATCTCCTTCCTATTTATGGAAAGCATTTCACTGTCCGTAACAGTTCCTAGACAACTAGCGATAACTGAAAGAAATAATGCAGAAAAACCGCTGCCCAGGAGCAGGGCAGTAAGCAAAATCCAGAGAGCAGCTTAATGATTAAAAGTGTAAAGAGTCCACCTGAACAGAACGTTAATCTATTTCTTATAGGACAGCTGCATGCTGACCATTCTGAGAGAGGCTTGGCTCAGGCGGTATTAAAAACAATTCCCGGCAGAGCAACCAAATGCCGTTCTAAAAAGAAAGTGGAAACTTTCTTCTGCCTCTGAGTTTTCCATTGCTTCATACTATCTATGACTGCAGTCAGTTCTCCCAGAATCTCAGAGCATAAAGCGAGATCTGGATAAGATCCTGAAGCAGGTAACGTTACTAGACGAGGGTAGAATGCTGGGTTGATTCATAGGCGACTGAATCAAGCCACTGACAGCCTCATTGATTGGGATTTGATCGACTGAGATGTGATTGGCTGCAGTGAGATTCTGCACTGTTCTCAGTCCACGTCTGTTTGACTGGATAAGTCACCAGCCTGATTGGCAGATGCTCCGCGCCGGTGCGCGCACAAGGCTCTTTGTGCTGGCCTGTTGCAGAGGGATTGAAACTAGCTTGGGGGTTGGCTGTGGGGCCTTCAAGCCTGGGGTGCCCTGCTTTTCTGTGGGAGAAGGACTGCCCTTGCCACTAGAAAGTGCAGGAGTGAGACCTGGACGAAGTTCTGTATTTGATTTGCTTTCATCAATGATTCATTAAAGTTAAACAAAATCAATATGATTATTCTCCAGTTGTTTAGGTAATAATTTTGTTCTGTCCCTGTAAAAGTGACACTTTGTTAACCACCTTTCAAAGGCCCAGCTGCACCTGGGATTTGGGGGCTGCACACAGGCCCCGTGGCCTCCTTTTGCCTATCTCTGCCTTTGAGAGTAGCGTGCAGGCTTAATCCTCCCCATTACAGATAGCTGGAGAAACTTTAATTACATTAGTGCTTCCATCTTCACATCTTGGTTCACTGCCTTTTTTTTTTTCCTTCTTCCTTAGGCCTTTTCTGATGCCATCAAAAAATGGCAAGAGTTATCTCCTGAAACCAGTGGGAAGCGAAAAAGGAGGAAAGAAATGAATCAGTATTCTTACATAGACTTCAAATTTGAGCAAGGTAAGCAGTTTCTGCTTGAGCACAGTCTTTGTGACCTTCCAGAGATGGGTCAAACTGCTGGTGGCGAAATATAAAAGCCCAGACAGTTGAACCCAGAGGGATGTGCTCCTACCTCAGTGTTTCAGCATGAATGTTTAAGAAAGCATTTTCTGGGAGATCTTAAGGTAGGCTCCGTCTACTTTCATCAAAGTGTCTCTGACGTACACCTGTCCCACCCAATCCTTCATTAATAGAGATTTGTCCTCTTCAATTAAATGAGTCTCCTGTAGATAAGCTATACCTGCCCTTAATGATTTTAAATATGCTAAGATTACAGGTAGTCCTCACTTAACGACCACAATTGGGACCAGAATTTGGGTTGCTAAGCAAAGCGGTTATTAAGCAAATCAAACCCAATTTTTACAACCTTTTTTCAGTGGTTAAGTGAATGACCACGGTCATTAAGTGAACCATGTGGTCGTTAAGCAAATTACACGGTTCCCTGTTGATTTTGACTGCCAGTAGCCAGCCAGGAAGGTCAGAAACAGTGATCATGTGACCATGGGAAGCTGCGGCAGTCAGAAATGTGAACTGGTTGCCAAGCGCCCAAATTGTGATCATGTGTCCATGGGGACACTGCAATGGTCATAAGTGTGAGGACTGGTCATAAGTTGTTGTTTTTTTCCAGCACTATCATAAGTCCAATCCATCACTAAACGAATGGTTGTTAAGCAAGGACTACCTGTACATTTTGTTTCTTGGTTTCTTGTAGCCCTTTTACATCAATACTAACTTCATCCATTAATTTTATTTCAGCCCACTTATCAATACTCTCCCAATGCCAATTCATTCTATGACCTGTACCATTTAACAAGTATCTAATAATAAATTTTTGTATGTTTAAATATCTAGCATATTTTCTAGTATGTCTCAGAGATGTAGAACCTCCATAAAGACTCAATTTAGCATCCAAATACCATTCTATTACATATATATAGAATTTATACTTAAAAGAAGCAGGGGGAAACGTCATTAACTCGCCAGAGATGCCCAGGTCAACATTCCTTGGCATCTTCCCTCCAGTGGTGAAATTTTATTTCCCTGGAGGCTGGTCCCGCTTTGGAACCCTTGCGAAATAGTTTGCAAAATACCCTCGCTTGTTAGCCTCCGGATATACGGGACAGCCCTTCCTCCCATTCGGCCGTATTCCTTATTCCTGAGCCTTCGGCCCGAACAGCAATCAGCGTTCCTCTGCGGTGTGCTCAGAAGTGAAGCTGTATAAACAGCAGCTGGACCGCTGGAAGCAAAATTCATCTGTGCAAATCCTGAGGGATAGTTCCCCGTAAGAAAGGAAACCAGCCCCAACCCCTTCCCGCAGATTGGTTCCTAGTTCTAGAGTTCCAACAGGAGATTTCTCTGCAAAGGTTCCTGCTTTATGGGAAGCGCTGCCTCTTCTGCAGAGGTCTTCTTCAATAAGAGGAAGCATCGGATTTGTTTTCAAATGACCCGTCGTGCTTTTTTCTTCATTAAGTGGAGCACTTGATTTTCTTTCTTTCTTTCTTTCTTTCTTTCTCTCTTTCTTTCTCTCTTTCTTTCTCTCTTTCTTTCTTTCTTTCTTTCTTTCTTTCTTTCTTTCTTTCTTTCTTTCTTTCTTTCTTTCTTTCTTTCTTTCTTTCTTTCCACCCTGTCATTCTTTCAAACCGTGCTTTAGGTGACATGAAGATTGAGAAGCGCATGTTCTTCTTGGAGAACAAGAGACGCCACTGGAGGACTTACGACCAGCTCTCTCTCCTGCCCCCGGTACAGCTGGAACGGGAGTTTTACGAACAGAAGATCAAAGAAATGGCAGAGGTAGTTAGAGCCTTGAGGTTATGAGTATGGATGGTGAGCAGGAGGAGGCCCCTATCCAGGGGGGAAAATGCCTGCGTAGTTTAGAGGCTTTGAGCTGTCCTTCGAAGAAGCTCAGAACAGACCCGCCTTGAGTTTGGAGGTTTATCTGTCTGGCTTTCCCATGCTCCCTCAGTTTGGTAGGGTTTTCTGTCTACTATAGCGGTTAGTAAACACAACACTGAGACTGAATTTCTTGTCTCAGCATAGTTTTTTGCTTAAGTCAGGACACTTGGGGAGAAAGCTAGGTGTGTGACCTTTCCCCTTGCACAGAAAAGTCCTGTAAAATCGAGGCCTTGTTGCTGTATGTAGAAAGCACGTCTGTTGAACGTACCATAAACAAGGTGCGACTCTCCTTAAAATACTTCCATATTCTCAGTGGGAGTACACATGGAGTTGCATGGACGCAGCCTTAGGGCTCCCATTCTCTAGAGCAGTGTTTCTCAACCTTGGCAACTTTAAGCTGCATGGACTTCAACTCCCAGAGTTCCCCAGCCAGCATGGGGATTAGATTATGCTGGCTGGGGAGCTCTGGGAATTGAAGTCCACATGCCTTAAAGTCGCCAAGGTTGAGAAACACTGCTCTAGCTGCTCTGTAACACCCAGACACGTGGCGGTGGTTGAGGGCAGAGGGATTGGGGTGCAGGTCCAGCAGTCTAAAACGAAGAAGGTAACTCTGGTTAAAGCAAGAGGGCGAAAACACAAAGTCAGAATCAACTTTTGCCGGGTCACGAGGAGGAGACGCTTGCAAGCAAGTCTGTATATTATTACACAGTCAGATGGTAGAAGCCTGGAGGTTCACTATTACCTTTTTTTATATATATATTTTATTATATATTATTATTTTATTAAAAGTTCTAAGAACAATAATAAGAACTAAAACAAACTAAATGAGAACAGTAAAAGTAAAAAAAGAACAGAAGAAAAGCTAAAAGGGCAGTAAGAAAAGAAAATAGGAAAAAAAAGCAAGATATAAAGAAGTGGCTTCTGATATTCTTCACAGCAGTTAGAAGTACAATTATATTTTAACTTCTCTAAAGTTGTATCATGACTCTCTTCTTTCTATAGTCTATCCTTGTCTAATTATCAGAATCGTAAATCACAAGTTTTTTTTTTTTTCATTTTATGCAAAAAAAAGCCCATAAGGGGTTTCCAGTCACCAATAAATGTAGATACTGTCTTTTCGGAGGTTCACTATCATCCATGCTAAGTGTGTATCTTCTCTCTTGCTAGCACGCAGATTTCCTTCTTGCCCTGCAGATGAACGAAGAGCAGTATCAGAAAGTAAGTAACTGGCGAGTTGAAAGGCATCTGTGACAAATTTTACTGGTCACATTTATCAGAAGATGCTGGCTGCATCGGGTTGTGATCCATCTAACCCCGTGTCAGTAGGTTACCTAGGAAGGAATCGTGCTGAGTATGCTGTGCACCCGGACAGCCAGTTGGTGGATTATTTTTTTCCCCTTCCGAGTTTTTACAACTATCGGAATCCAATCCTGCTTGAATTGCAGAGGATCGCTGCAACACCTTAATGCTGCTTTGTGATGCTATGGATTCAAAGGGGAAAAGATTCTTCAGAGAATGTGGACATATGAGTGCGGCACATGTTGGCTACTCCTTGAAAGCAGCTGCTGCTTTTCCAAGGATCACATGCTTCAAAGCATCTTTTCTTCTTCCAATCCAAAGGAACGTACAGCCCCAGCTATTAACTATTCCTAACAGTGTTGACCCGTTCCTGTTCATCATTAACTTGGTCCTGTTTCACATCTTAAGTGTAAAAATCCGCCCATGGTTTATAGTTACAGGCCTCTGGTCTTCAAAATCGTGCCTGTAAACATTCGTTTCATTTTGAGAAACAGCATTTGAAGCAGGGCACCCTTGATGCGTTCGAGGTGAGGTCATGCAGGGGTGTATTTTTCTACCTTGCAGTTTCACGCAAGGGAGTGGAGACGTGAACTAATCTTTTGGATCTGATTTCCAGGATGGCCAGCTGATCGAGTGCCGTTGCTGCTACGGGGAGTTTGCGTTTGAAGAGCTGACCCAGTGTGCCGATGGACATTTGTTCTGCAAGGAATGCTTAATAAAATATGCTCAGGAGGCAGTCTTTGGCTCTGGAAAGGTGAGGACCCTCTGCCTACCACATGAAGGGACGCCCCTGGGGCACAGCTTCCCAAACCAACAGCTTTCCCATCCATGCTCTCTGCCTTGTGTTTACTGTTAATGGAGTGAACAATACTTCTTACTCTCGGTTTTTCCAATTGGGTTCAGACACTTAAGTCATAACATGGTCGGTTTGATTTGGCTTCATGGGTTGTCTGAACCTAGCCAGGTTTGACTTATTCAACAAACCATGATGAAACAAAGCTGAGATGTGCAAATCTCGTTATTGTGCCATCGGTTCTGTCTACTGCCGTGGGTCTTCATGCATTTTGGGCCCAGTTCTTTGACCACATGGCGGCGTGGAATGAGTTTGCTCGTTCATATTGGATTGTGCCCTTAAACTGACTTGGTTTGAAACCGGTGGCGGCGTCTTTTGTCTTGTGCAAAAGCTCCTGGGTTTTGTTTTTCAAAGACTGCCCTGCTCTGTCTTACGTTTTACATACAGGCTCCTGAGGATCACCTCAAACGCATCTCTTCCTCTTTCCTCAGCTTCAGTGCTTGCTTTTCTAAATTTTCTATTGAGAATCCTTCTGCCCTTCGTCCATTGCCCCGATGTTAAGCCTTAAGCCAGGATTTGCTCGCTTCTTCCTTGGACTGATGTTGCCCTGTTCTAATTTTGGAGTGTGCCATGTTTAGTGGTGGTGTTTTTAGACACAAGTATCTTAGTTCAATAATACGGTGACCCAGGGGTTAGGAAATTCCTGCAGCTACCTGTGGACAAGGGATCGTGCCCGTGAAGTTTGCATTTCTCCGCTCCCCTGTCTTGAAACCAAAGGCCTCCGCGTGAGCCCAGGGGTCAGGGGCAAGAAAATTAACTCATCGCAGTTCTGCAGACCAAACTGTGCCAAAAGAATGAGCGAGCCAGCAACGCTCGGGGCCGGTAACCTTCATGTCCTCCTCCTCTTCTTCTTCTTCTTCTTCCCTGAATGCAGTCAGAGCTCAGCTGCATGGAAGGGACCTGCATGTGTTCGTTCCCCACCAGTGAACTGGAGAAGGTGCTCCCCGAAAACATCCTCTGTAAATACTACGAGAGGAAAGCCGAGGAGGAGGTGGCAGCTGCCTGCGCAGATGAGCTCGTCAGGTAAAGCTGGCAGCCCGGGCTGGACGGGGTGGGGCTGAGCAGCCTCCCTCCCTTTCGAGGCTCTCTGCAGCACACATGGCCGCAGGGGCTCGTAGATCCCCCCCCCCCCCATCCCCGTGCATGTCGCAACTCAGAGATGTCGAGTTCTGGCCTCCGAGGGTGCAAATGAATGGTAAAGCTTTGTCTGCATAGAAGCCTCTGCACAAAGGGGTGTGCAACACGTCTGTTTCTATTTCTGGATGCCGTTCGCCTTTTCTGCAGCTCATCTGGACTTTCTGCAGCCCAGGAACCTCAGCGAGGCTATTTCCCCCCCCCCCCAGCATTCCTTTCTATTTCATTTTAATTGGCTTTCCTTTGCATTGGGCGGGCAGCCGTTTCCAGTTTCCAGTTTCCAGCGGCTAGTCTTCTCATTTTTAAAATTATCCTCGGGGAATATGGGCGTGACCCAGAGGCATCTCTGGAGGAGGAGGAGGAGGAGGCTAAAAATCTCTGGGCCTGTGTGGGTTTTGGAGGGTTGTTGGGGGAGGCGGCTGAGTGCCTTAAACCTTGCAGAAGTTTAACAGGGATTTCGACAGGTATTTTGGCCCCCTTTTGCTAAAAAGCATAACACGGTGGTTTTTCTACGTGTGCGCTTCTGGGATTGCTCAGAGGGCCGCAGAAATGGGGCTTGGGGTGACCTGCAGTCAGAAAGGCCCAGGTCGGGTAGCACATCCTGGTTTAACGTCAGGAACTTTGGAGGGACTGTGGAGGAAAGATCTGGGTGGAACAAATAAAACCAGATGATCAAGTCAGAAGAAGAAAGCCCAAGGTTTAGTAAAAGAAGAGAGTGTTCTGCTTCACGTGGGCAGCCATTTATTAAAACACCTCTTTAAGCCCAAGGCGATCCCCTAAATCCATCTTCCAAGAATGATAAACCCACGCTTCCATTACCCTCCAGATAATGACTACATTAGTCCTCACTTAACGACCACTATGGAGACTGGCATTTTGGTTGCTAAGTGAAGCGGTCATTAAGCAAATCCAAACCAATTTTACAACCTTTCTTGCAGTGGTCATTAAGCAAATAACTGTGGGCATTAAGCGAACCATGTGGTCATTAAGCGAATCACACAGTTCCCCACTGATTTTGCTTGCCAGAAGCTGGCCGGGAAGGTCAAAAATAGCTATCATGTGAACACAGGATTCTGCGAAGGTCATTTATTTTTTTATTTTTTTATTCAAATTTTGTTACCACCCATCTCCCCCAAAAGAGGGACTCTGGGCAGTTTACAATAAAATTAATACTGTAACAGTAAACATTAAAATCCCATAAGAAGTAAAAACAAGTTACAGATATAAAAATACAGTATAAATTAATATAGAATCCAAGTGGCTATAAAAATTCCAGTCCAGTGGGAGGGGCTCTAAGACGTGAGCCACCCCCAAGAATGACTACCCACCTTCCCTCCCCAAGCGAACCGGTTGCCAAGTGCCCAAATCATGATCACGTGGCCAGGGGGATGCAGCGACGGTCGTAAGTGTGAGGACTGGTCGTAAGCCAGTCTTTTTTCAGAACCATTTAAGTCCGAACCATCACTAAATGAATGGTTGTTAAGTGAGGACTACCTGCAATAGCATCCAAAGCCACTATGGAGTCCAGCAGAACTGGAAAAAAACATTCTTCGGCTTAGTCAATTACATTTGTGTGTTACTGAGAAGGACGGCTGCAGTGGATATTACCTCGGCATTTCAGCTGACATCATTCCCACACCTTGCTTTATCAGCTTTCCCTTGAAAGCCCTCACTCTTTCTCCCCTTGGTTCGCAGGTGTCCCTTTTGTAACTTCCCGGCTCTCCTGGACAAGGATGTGAAGCGGTTCAGTTGTCCTAACCCGTGTTGCAGAAAGGTAGGCTATGCCCATTTATTGAAACAATTCACTGGTCACGTGGCATAACGGGGCGCTGTTGAAGGGGACGATTCTCGCCGTTCATCTCACTGTTACTCAATCGGCCACGGCCATTAAGCCATCTTTGCAGTTGCCAAAGGTGGTGTGACTCATGACCTTGACGGAAGGAGAGAGAGAAACATCTGGAGATGGAGTTGTGTCTTTTGATACAGCCACGTGCAGATAAAGACCAGCCAAGCAGTGGTTTGACATTTGGATGTCATAAAACTGTTTTGCAGAAACAGTTCTGAGATCATACTCCGGTTCAGCCGTCAGTCAATGTGCTACATAATGTGCACAGCCATTTTCCCGTGCCTTGGAGGCAACGCTTGGCGCTTTTGTTTGTAGGCCCACCTGGGATGCTTTTTAATGATGTTTTTTTTTTTCATTTTAGTCACTGTTTAAAGACACCCTTGAGAAACAAAAACAGAAAAGAGAGAGAAATAAGGAAAGAGGTTTAGAAGCTTTGTAAGATTAAATAAAAACTTCAAAGCAGTGTCAGATTCGTATGTGGCACTGGGACAAGCATCTTCTCCCAATGTAGAACTTCAGAACGCGATTAAAATCAGGTTGATAAGCAAGGGTTAGCATAGGAATTATAAATCAAAATAAGAAATTACAAACGTTTCTGTATAATCCCAAAAAATCAGTCGGAGTCTAGGCACGCTTTTTCCGGCTGTATTAAAAGGCGTTAGCTGCAGCTCGCGAGCGCATATCCCTTTCAATACAATTCGTTGGTCGGGAAAGGCATGCCCAGACTCCGCCTGATTTTTTGCTGCCGTGGACTTAACGCAGCTTTCCTCCTACAATGCGTGATCTAAGATTACATCGCTTATTGAGCAGAGCTGATTATTGAAGCTTTTTTTTTTTTTTTTAAGTAAAAGCTTACTTTAAAAGATCTAAACTTGGGAAGCGGTAGAAGCTTCTACTGTTCTGTTGACTGCCCCAAAGAGTGTTGAAGGGTTGCATGCTGGCCCAGGAGTAGGTATTGTGTTTGGTTCTGGAAAAGGAGTTGCCCCGTGAAATCTTTTTCCATTTAATGGGGTGGTCTCACTGGTGGGAAGGCGAGGAAGCGCACAAAGTCCACTTAGGGCTGAAAGCCGCTAGATGGCACCCTTGGTTAATCCCCGGGCAGGATGAATCTCGTGCGGTCTCCTCCTTTAAAAATGAAATAAACCTCATGACACCAGCCCTTTAAAGCCTTTTGTTTAGTTATCTGTCATGTGGTATAATTCCACCCTTCCTCTGAGGAGGACTTCTGTTTAATCCAGAGAAAACAGTTTACCAAAAAGCCACGTGTTGTGTCGCTTTCCAGATTGGAACTCGCCTCTCTCTGATTTGAGTCTAAGGCTAACGATCAGGCTACTTTATTTCAGACTCGGAAGGCAGAGGAAAACCACTGAACTACTCTGGGGTGCAATAAACAGTATTGTATTTAATCAATAAATGTTTGCTGTGTGGGTCTCGGCTTCTGGAACATACCTGTTGTCTTAAGAGGGAGTCTAATTTCAATAATGTTTTGAGTGTCTCAAAGGCTAGATCCAAGTATCTACTGGGTGGAATCACTACCACTCAGTTATTCTGGTTCGGCTCCTACATAAATCATAGTTTAGCACCCGTTTCCATTTTAAATGACCCATGGCATGTTTTGCATCCAACAAACTGTGGCTGCCTTAAACAAGGGCTTTCAAAACAGGATCGGGTCTTGGCTTATGACCCTGCATTGCTTCAGCGGTATTTTATTCTAACCAACATTCGCAATTTGGATGCCATTAAAGTTCCTCGTATTCATGCCAGGAAGGCAGATGCTTTCAGCCTGTTAGCCACATCAAGAAAAAAGATGGGGGGAAGGCATGCACATTCTCAGATGTCTTCCCAGGAACCCCTCTCTTTACCGTTTGGGCAGTCTCCATTCTCTGCATACAGGGCCGCAACGGGCGGGGGGGCAAGTGGTGCATGTGCCCCGGGCGCCGCGCTGGGGAGGCGCCAAAATGGGCGCGGAATCCATGTTTGCTCCGGGTGACAGAGACCCTAGTTGCGGGCCTGTCTGCATAATACTTGAAAGTAAAGCCCCATAACAGTGACTTGCTCCTGAGCAAACATGTGCTGCATGTACCCTATTATTTGTTAATCAAGGTATGATGTCTCGTATAGGTGGTCTCAGATTCCAGAAGGTTTGAGGACATTTGGGCGGGGAAAAGGCAGAGCTGCTCCGATCAGAAACGTCCCGGAACCCCAAACTGCCGCTGTCGTCAGTGTCAGTTGAGGAGGTACAACGGGTTAATCAAGGGTTATGAAAAGTTGCTAGGCAGAGGAAGTTGTGGTGCAGCATCCAGGGACGATGAGGCTTTATCCCGGGCTTCCTGGAGAAATTTGGAGCTGTGGCTTAATAAGTAGCAAAAGCTCCTTGGGACGTTGCAAGCTGAGCCCTGAGGTGTCTTTATAATTAAAGAATGGCTATCAGGCTGGAGCTAATTCCACTGTGTCCAGAAGATACTGTACATCGCCAAGTCTTCCATTAGAAATCCCATTAATTGCTCTTCCTGTAGTATCTGGGGAAAGTGTAATTCATCAAGCACAAATGTTCAGGCTTGCTCTGGAAAGTCAGCCGTTTAACGGGCAGCCCTGTACACGAATGATGCTTTGGGGTCGAAAGCATTCGCCCATGCCAAGCTGAGTGTCCTTTAAGCACATTTCCTTGCGTTGCGTCAATAATGTTGACGGGTGTGGCTGAATACTCAGCCATCTTGGGAGCAGCCGGGAAGCTCTGAGAAGAGCATGCTGGAACGAAAAGTTGCTTTCAAAGGATTTGCCAAACGGGCGGCGCTAGATTAACCTCCTTCAACTTTGCAGCTTCCAGAAATAGTATGGTGCTGTTCCCACAATTCTAAAGGCTAGGCTGGCATTTTGGGATAATGTGTTGCAATAACAACACATCTGGAGAAGGAAAGTGCTCGACTGAGATGTGCAAATACGTGGCACCCAAAAGCCTTGGGTGGGTCCTCTTGAGATCCACCAATCCCTTTCAGCAAATGACAGCTTTTAAGTGGGACAGAAGGATCATGAAATACATGACCAAGGGGTAATGTTGAGTGTGTCAATGTGATGGTAGTTTGCTGCCCGGAGTTACTTGTTTGAGATGGGCGGCCATACTGGGTGAATGAGTGAATGTCTAAGTGTCCATGAATCGCCATGAAATGAGACCAGAATTCACTTTTGTCATAGCCCCATCTATAGACTTTCAGAGGGTGCCATTCAAAGGCCAATTTATAGTTCTTATCCCAGAAAAAGCTTACCCTGTTCTAACTAGCCTAGATGGCTTGCAGTACATGGCCTGTGAGATGTGAAAATGGCATTGTGTTCCAGTTTGATAGAGTAGAGCCAGTTTGGTCTACTGGTTAAGGTGCTGGGCTAGAAACCAGGCGACAGAGTTCTAGTCCCACCTTAGGCACAAAAGCCGGCTGGGTGGCCTTGGGCCGGCCACTCTCTCTCAGCCCTACCACTTCACAGGGTTGTGTTGTGGGGAAAATAGGAGGAGGAAGGAATCTCAGGTATGTTCTCCACCTTGAGTTATGTAAAAATAATACAGGCGGGATAAAAATAAATGAAATAAATTAAAATAAATAATTCCCTGCACTTGGAAAGATCAGTAGTGGATAGGCCACCCCTTGTCGTCTTAACTACCTTGACTAAACAGAATATTTATATGTGCCTAAAGGGCTTTCTTTACTGGCTTGGCCCAGTTGTCTCCTTGTCCTGGCCCTCCTCCTACAATGATGCTTACCATTTGGTGCCAGGTGCTGGGGATAAACATAGCATGAAATTTCTTGCTTTTAATCCCAGCCGTTAAACTTGCAGCAGGACAACCTAGGCCTTGGCTTCCTGACAAAGACCTCTGGGACACTAGGCTTTACTTTCCAGTGAATTCCTGCTCCTCTTATCTTCTCTTTCCTTGAAAGCTGTAGTAAATTTAGAAAGCCCCTTTCTCTTCATTCTTAGACCATATGGATGCTGGCAGTAATAATCTCCACATTCCCCCTTCCTTGGCTACATCAGGTGTGATTGCCGTGCACTGGTCAAGCATGTGGGTTTTTGTCTTTCTCAACAACCAGCGCAACTTGCTGACAACTGTAGTTTCTGTGCCAGGATATGTATATTATGGGCCGAAAAGTCCTTTCTCTTTTGCAGTCTCAGCACAAGGCACTGCACTGTTTCCACTGAGCTGGAAGACCAAAAGGTGAAGGATACTGTTGCCATGGTGATAATTCATCCATGAGAAAGAGCTAGCACATCATCCTTCCGTGCAACTGGGGGAGAAAGCTGGGTAGAAGCTTAGAATCCTGGAAGTTTGATTGTTTATTTCTTCTAACTCCCTTTCACCTTGTTTGGCAACCCAAACAGAATACATTCATTTCCATTAGATATATGTAGAGTGGACCATCTGTTCCTTGAGAGCGTGCCTGCAACCTGCTGAGTGTCAAAATGCTGACATTTCTTCCCTATTGCTCCCCACCCACCAAAAAAGGTGATGGTTGAGTCACAAATAGCCATATCCTTACTTATTTTCTAGACCAGTTTCTGTGCTGTTTTTCCGTGGTTACTGACACTCAAGATAGCCCTCCACAATAAAAGAGACTAATTGCCATCATCGTTATAATTCAGCCTCAATTACCTTGTTACGGAACTGCATGGCTAACATACTAGATGAAGCTAGATGCAGCAAAATTCACATGGCCCAAAATCTTGCTTTAATGGCTCACAAAGCTCGGTTGAGCAGTATAGCTTGGACATTTTGACCAAGAACGTGCATCCTTTTCATTCAGTGCTGCAATATCTGTCCCTGTGGCCTTGGGCATTGTCCATTTAGTTGAAGGTGTCAGGGTCTAAAAGTGAGACCTTCTGTAGGCAAAGTTGATTGATTTACCTTGGTGTACAGCAGCTCTGGACCTTTGCCTCTTCCTACAAGTCTGAATAATACAGCCCATGTTTTCTCTGACAACAGCATTGAGCAGAAACACAGCACTGGATTTTTTTCGGAACCAGAGAAGGGTTCTCCATGCTTTTTTGTGGTATAAAGCTTACGTACTGGAAGAGCCATCTAGTCAGTGGTGTGTGTGTGTGTGTTGGGTCAAACTCAGCCCACTCCTTCAGCTTTGCAGCGTGTGGGTTGTTGCTTAATTTGGGTGTTGCGGTTTCTCTTCCAGCTGTTGAGCCCCCTGTTTTTCACTCTTCCTTTCTCTGCGGCAGCACATTTTTAAATGCCCCTGCAACATGCTGCAGCCCCATGCCTGGAACTTGTGGCGACAATGCAGAGGGCATGCTTTAAACTGAGACAAAAGCACTCTTTCTGGTCAGTGCTCTGTGGGCTGGCAGTGCGTGGCCGTCTCTCTTTGGCAGAGAGGGTGGCTAGGGACCTCTCCTGAAGGTTGATGATGCCTTTTGTTTAGTGGTGGTTGTGGTGCTAGACAGCTTCTGGGTCCTTGGGAGAGAACTTTCTGATGCTGGGAAGGAAAACGTATTTGGGTGGCCGGCGACAGATGGAGAAGAACCTATCTCCAACCCTGTATGTCTCCTTGGCCTTCCTTTCATTGGGACCATCCGTGGTCAGGAAGGACGACCGATGCCACCTTCCCCCAAAGAGGACTTCTCTTTTCTCTCTCAGAAGCCCCTCGTGCTTTTTTGCAGGGCTTTGCCTTTTCCCCTCTTCGTTTTCTAATCAGTGCTGATGCGGAGTTCCCCTTCCACTGAACATGCTCCGCTGATTCTTTGCCAAAGCCGCAGGAAAAGGGAAGTTTTTGCCTACATTTGCTCTCCTCTTCTCTGCCCCGCCCCGCTCGGCTGGTTGGGCAGGCATTTTTCTACCATAAAAGGGCAGCAGAAATCGTGGTGCCGCTTAAGCATAACCAGTGCGGAAACAGAGAGAAAGGCAGAAATCGTGGTGTTTGGCCAGGCCTGAGGCTCGTGTCCCCGTGAGTGTGTGGCTGTTGTCCACTGGCAATTGATAGGGAGACGCTTACGTTCTCTGGAGGTGGTTTGAGAACCCGCAGCGCCTCGTGTGTCGTAAATCCTAACTTTGCTACGAGGAATTCTTCAGGCGGGCAAATCGTGTTTGGGTTTGGCAAAATTGGGCTCCGATGCTGGGCAATTCAAGCTCCAAAGGATTGCTGCATTTCTGGCAGGATCAGTATGTCGTATTGGGGGGAGGGGGGTTAAGGACCCCTGTAAATCTCTCAAACCCTTCCAATCAGTCAGCAGAAGACACACACACACACCCAATTTTCGAGGAGATCCCAAAAAGAAATGTTCCCACGCTTGCTGTGTGGCCTCTAGAACAGCCTCTGCCACCTAGTAACCTCCAGAAATATTTGACAATAGCCCTCCATCAGTTGCTGCCAGCTGGCATCCTGGGAACTGCATGCTAACATATTTTGAGGGCACCACACTTAAAAACTCCCTACCTCTATGCAGGAATGAGAAACGCATTGCTCAGAAGGGGTACCTGGCCTTATATTTTCCTCTCCTAAAACTCGCCTCCTTCTCATCCTGGGAACTCCTTGAAGGCTGATACCATCTGTTGGTGCTGTGGAACTAGCAGAGAACCAGAGACGCTGAGTCAGAACACTGGAATTTTGATGGCAGGGAATAGTTGGGGTGGGGGAGAGAGAGTGTGTGTGTGTGAACGAACCTTTTTGGCACCTTGAGTGGAAGGGAAGCAATTTGCATGCAACTGGAGTCATTTTCAAGACCCCAAACTGCCTCCTTGGAGAGCAACAGCATGCATTTGGAGCCTTGCTACTCCCTAATGGAGGCAGCCAGATGTTTTCCATGTTCCAGAAGTTCCTGCTTATGGAATAACTCACCTTTTAATGCAAAGGGCCCGGGTATCTGCCTATCTTCTCTTTCTACTCCTGTCAACAGGGGACGATTGTAGAAAATGTAAAGTTGTCCTGAAAATGTAGATCAGCTCTTCCTGTTTTGCTTCAGTTGATCTGGAACAAGGACAGGCTTCTTCTTCCACAATAGAGTTCTTTCAAATCTCCTTAATCACAAAATGTTGAATAACTTGAGCCCCTTCCAAAACTGCCCGGGAAGCTCAACATATCTGGGGTCTGACTTCTCAGGAAGAAGGATGTCTTGGTTCTCTCTGCACCACCATTATCCCCTTTCTTTTTTTTTTCTTTTTCTTCCCCACCTACAATTATTAGTGGTGGTTTGTATCACCCCAGACCTCCAAAAACAGGAATTCATAAGCCTGGAATAAAAATAGATCAAGCAAGTTTGGGAAGCGAAACTTTGGGGCAGGGGAGGGGGGGTTCTGCCTTACTCTCCTTCCATATATAGCCATCCTGTGAGAAGATGATTCTGCTTTTGTGCCTATCAACTTGGAAATATATCCATAAGAGGCAAGCCATTTGTCTGTCTTTCCAGCATAGCTTTGAGGGCCTGCTAGAGCAGGAAGCTGTGGTTGACCTTCGGTGGCTTGTTACTCAGAAACGGCCTAAGCTCCTAGGCATAAGCCACGGCTGGGCTTGCCGCTTCCCTAAAATCAGGTTCCCAGGTGGGAAGGGCTGATATCCAACATGGTGATCCTTTCTTGTTGCCTGTGCATTTTGTGGCAAAGGTTTTGAGGGTTGGTGTCCCAGAGAGACTGCTGCCTGGAGGCTGTTTGAAGGCCAGTCAAAGTTGAAAGCTGCTTTGGGCCTTTCTCCTATAACATTTCAGCCATGATGTCGGGGCCCATACTATAAACTATACAGTTTGGGTTTTGTTTTGTTTTTGGTTGGCAGATTTATACCCCCGTGCTCCTGGCCGGCCAGCCTGTGGAAGTTTATAAGAACAACAGTGAAGAGCGTTAAACAACCGCATCCTCAGTTGAAACAGCATCAGATAAAATAATTAAGTGATAAGTAATAAAAGCACAGAGCCAGTTTGGTGTAGTGGTTAAGGCGTCAGGCTAGCAACCAGGAGACTGAGAGTTCTGGTCCCAGAGCCAGCTGGGTGACCTTGGGCCAGTCCCTCCCTCTCAGCCCTGGGAAGGAGGCAATGGCAAACCACTTCCAAAAAACCTCGCCAAGGAAACTGCAGGGACTCGTCCAGGCAGTCTCCGAGAATCGGACACGATTGAACGGATTAAAAAAAAAGTAAAAAGCACCCATAAGGTCCAAGCCAGGTAGCACACCAAGCTGTAAAAGTGCTGAGATTAGGACTGGAATGCTCCCCTGCGCAAGAAACGTTTTAGATTTCTCTTAAAATCAGCCAGTATCATTTGCAGTCCCTGTTTGGGCGGACCTGGTTTGAATGCAGCATCAAACTATGGCCCTTCCCTTTTGCACCCAAGGAGGGAAATTGAGTAAGGTGAGCAAGGGCTGGTATTGGGGATGATTCACCTGATCCACTTACCTCTAAGGTTCATCGCACACCCCTGCTAGCGCGTAGAGCTCCTTTCTCCTAGAATGCCAGATGTGGCTTTTGAGCCCCTCCCTACCACTATCTCCTGTGGCAGGCATTGTTCAGTTTCCCAGCGCCTCTGCAGAAACTGGAGTGCAACAGCAAGGGACAGCCCTGCGTCCCCTCGTTGCCCATCCTCACGGCGTGTGCACACCTAATTCTGCGCTGTTGCTCACAGAGTGCCTTTGCTTTGTCTGCAACCTGGAGAACTCATAACCGTTAACCGAATTGCCTTTTATCCTGGGAATCAGTTCTTCAAGGAGATGCGGGTCCTCCAGTTTTCCTCTAGCATCCCTGGGAGGGCTTCAGGCCCAGGCTTGCCGGCTCCACTTTGCGTGCCGTGGGTTTGCTTAATATCCTGTCGATGTGCCTCTTCGAAGGGCGAACATCAGTAGCAAGCTATACCAAGATGTTGTTGCACTAATCCTGAGGCAGAAGATGCTTATGCTCCAGGAGCAGAACAGCTTCAGTTACTTCACTAGGGTGATGTCATTCCTGGTTTGGGCAAAAGATAGGGCAATATTGTAGTAACTTGTACGTTTGAACAGCCCATATGGACAGGGTTATTAAGCATGGGGGAGCCTTGCAGGGTCCTTTTTGATCCAGTGCCTAGTCAGATCAAGCCAGTCCTTCCTCTTTCATTCCCTACCCCTCCCAGGCTGCTCATACACATCCTACTCTTGAATATGGAGTTGCTAGATGGGTGTGATACGGAGGCAACCCCCAGTGGCCGCCATAAACATTGAAGAAGGAACTCCAGCCGCTGTCAGCTCCTTAATGAGTGCATCTGCACAACCCCTGCCTTGCATTCACACCAGGATGGTTTTAGATGCCTATGTAAGATGTCTGGTGTGAAAGCTGTGAGTCTGCCTCTCTGCCTCTACAGCTATGCTCAGGGTCCTGGGCCTTATGTGGGCAGTCTCAAGCCGCATTCTGCAGTTCCAGTCAGAAAGGCCACAATGTCTTACGATGATCCTGGAGAGCCCTTTGTCGTTTGTTTCCTAATTTGGTCATACGATAAGTCAAGCTGTCTTGCTTAACCTCTTCCTTCAGAAGAGAAAGCAGGGAGGGGAAGAAAGAGGCTTTCCCTCAGCATTGTCGAGTACAAGAGGAAGTGATGTCCATGAGAGGACCTGAAATTTGGCCTTGCTTCCTCTGCACTTAGAGTTTAACTCTTAAGTATGTGTGGCTCCTTTGTGCCCAAAAGGTGGTGCCCATGGCGAGATGGGCGCTTAGAATCTTCTAAAGAACATCAGCTCATCCTGTTGAGGGGTCTTGAGGGTGAAGAGAGGAAGGGTTTGGACTGGACCAAGCCTGCACCTCTGGGTCTTCTCCAGACACAGTAGATAGTCTAAGTACAAGAACTAAAAGGAAGAGGACAGAGCTGGTTGGGTGGAAGAAAAGTGTATCAAGGCACTTTATTTGAGCTAAGGTAGAATATGCATGATTGTGAGATTTATTGGTTCTGGACCAATTGTAAGACTATCTTTGGGGAGCTTTCAGAGCCAGCCCAAGATGAGGTGGACCTGATTAATATCTCGAACTGGCCCTGCAAGCATAAAGCAGCTAGTTCATCCATGGTTATAACCACGATTTGATTAATAAGTTTACAGTGGCTTAGTTTACATGCCCCACTAAATCATAAACTGGTTTACAAGCCACATAGCTAGACTCACAAAACAGTAAGCCAACCCCAAAATGGGTGGCGTGATAATGTGAATCCAAGCAATGCATCAGTAGAAGGCAACCAAGCATGTGGCATCATTTTCTGCATAATGGTCCATTCAAAAATTAAAATCTTAAGTTTGATCTTAAAAACCTCAAGTGGTCTACGATGGGAATCCCTTTGTTGCTTTTCCACGTTTCTGCATATTTTTCACTCGTTGGTGAAAGAGGCCAAGATTGAAGAACCTATGTTACGTGCTACTTTCAGTGTAAAAAATACACCTGAAGCAGATGGTCACCAAAGAAACCTTGGAATGGTGGGCCCTGTTTTTATGGAACCAAGTTTTTGAGGAATCCCATTGTTCCTTCAGGCCGTGTTCAGAATGCGTTCCTACATGCTGGTGGCCTAAAGTTGGCCTTGCTGATGCTTGATAGACCAGGAGCTTTTATTTAACCATTTCTTATATGATTCCAGTTCCCTTGTTTCCTTCAGCTTGTTTATGTTTTAGCAGGAGCACTTGGTTGCTTGCTGTTCCCTTACGAAGAGCAATTATAGAACGTCAGCACGATGGCTAGACTGATATGGAACCATCAATAATGCAGGAGCAATTTTAAGTGGAATGCTTAAGAAGGTAGAGGCTTCAAGGTTAAACAGCCGTCATGTATGGCTGGCAGGAGCGGGAAAGCGATGCCATCATGGGAGTTGACTCCAATTTTTTCTAACAGAGAGGCCAAAGGCCAGCTCAAGGTTGCCTCTCTAGAATAAAATAATGGCAAGGGAACCCAGTCTCTTCTCTCGGCCGGTGATGGTGCTTTCATCTTCACTCCCTTCGTTCCTTCTGTGTCGTATCTGTTAGGAAGTGAGTCTGCAGATAAGGGACTACATCTTTTAAGACAACATTTTATAGAAATGCCCTTTTTAAGGGTCAGGTCATCATCAGAAAATCCTGTTGCTCTTAGCTTGGGGTGGTTCCCCTTCATGGCCGAGTTCTACGATGGCATTTTTAAAATTTTAAATGTTTATTATCTGCTCGGTACTCAGAGCAGGGTTTTTCCGATGGTGTTCTGCAAAACCCTAGGGTTCTGGGAGAACTTGATGGAATTCCACCAGGGAAAGAAAAGTTCACTTGAACTCAGCCCATTTTCTAGCCCTAGAGCTTTGCCTCTTGATCAATGGTTCTTGGGATGTCTTTTTTTTTTTAAAACTAGCAGGTTCTGCTGCCTGAAAAAAATTAAACCCGCATGATCTAGGGAATCCCATGTTAGATTGCAATGTATTAAATAAGGCAAAAAAAGTAAACCAATTAAGTCCTTAATCTAAACACACACTCATAGTTATGGAGACGGAGAGGCACTCAAGGGAAGGAAGGCTTGTTGAGACTGTGGATGCTTAAATCTGAACATGAGAATGAGAAACCAGTCTCCACCAGACACTTAAGGACAAGGTCTGTGTCTACCTTGGGATACCACAACCAGGAAGACCCCTTCTAGCATCCCCCCGTGGCTCTCCCAATCACAGCAGTTACTTCCTGGAATGGAGCTTCCAGCTTCAGGTATCAGGGCCCAAAGCACAGCTACATTCTTGGTTAGAAACTTTATCATTGGTAAACCCTGATTCCACAGGCAGCGGCTTGTTCTGCCCTGCTCCTATGGAAAGGGTCTAACACCTGGACTGTTTCTTTGTACACCTGGCTTCAGAAGGCCTTGATTGATGGAAGGGCGGTTTTGGTGCAGTGCCATCCTTGGCATATGTGTAGGGCCTTCTTGCATCCGCCTGGTAGTCTGTGTGGTCCACCGTCCTGGTTCCCATAAAGGGGCTGTTGCCTTGTTCAGCGTTGGTCTGAGCTCTAATGGGTTTACTTGGTTTTGGCTTAGCATGGTATGTGACCGTAAACCACTTGGGTTTATTCAGTAAACCAGGGTTAAAACAAGCCATTGCTTTGTGTAAAGCCACCCACTGGCCACATCTGGGAAGCTTGAATGAGTATTAGAAAAATAGTTATCTAATTCCAAATTAGCTGTTATTCAGCAGCTCATTCAACTTTCAGGATCAGTAGCCGTTGACATCTTGACTTCCTTAAATTTATGTAGTCCCCCATTTGATCCATCTCAGATCAATGGATTCTGCAGAGGGAGGGCATAGTTTGGCGGTGGGGGGGGCAGTCAACACATGCTTTGCATATTTAAGTCCCAGATTTGGCCTTTGGCATCTTTAGGAAGGAAAGTCTACCAGTTGCAAAATCCATACATCCCTAAGGTGGCCTTTCCTGACATGTGGCCCTGCAGATACGGGCAACTGCATCGGCTATCAACTTCAGCTGTCTGGGTCAACCCATCTGGAAGGTACCAGCCTTGGGAAGCTTGCTCTCCCACATCAGATGTCCGTTGCCACAGGCCACTAGAGAGTGAGTTAATGAAAAGCTTGGTGGCCGTGCTCCAGATCTGCTGCTGCCATGGCATTATCTTGCAGCCTTTCAGGCACGCCTGCCATAGCTACCCTGCTGCAGCATTTGGGCCCCTCCACAGGGGCTTGCCAGTGACGTGCATCGGGGTTGGTTCCCATCCCTGCGATAAATCAAGGATCAAAGGATGCTGTTGAGGGAAACGGCTTTTTCCCCTGGTGCCCTCTGGTGTAAACAGAGCAGTTGCCTCCATGAGGAGTGCGCTAATGGAATGCGCGGGCCCGGCCAAGCCTGAAGCCTCGCTGCAGTTTTGGGGAATGAGGTCAGAAGTGCTCCGAGCCAGTGGGAGTTTAACACTGGAGCTGCTTTTTCAAAGCCGAGAGGTCAGCTGGGAAAACATAACCGTTGGAAGCAGAAGTATGCTGGTTATGAGTCTGTCTAAATACCAGACAGACGTAGCTGCCTCTTCGATCTGCTACCCGGGCAGCACTGCACTGACATGAAGTAGGGCACGGCTGTATTTTTCCCACTTGGTTTCAGCCAGCCTGCATTTCTAATTTTGCAGCCCTCTTTATGCAGTTGTTTAAAGTATTTTCCTCTCTACTAATGTAGACTTCCATGCAGAGCTGTTCACATGCCCTGCATTTTTGTTGCCAAGCTAGAGGCAAGTGTTTGCAATGCTCCTGCTCATTGTGACCAGTTCCGTTTCATTCTGAGTCTTCCGCGATACAGGTAGTCCTCGCTTTAATAACCACAATTGGGCCCAGCATTTTGGTTGCTAAGTGAAGAGGTCATTAAATGAATCTGACCTTTTTTGCGGTGGTCGTTAAGCAAATCACTACAGGCGTTAAGCAAACCACGTGATCATTAAGCGAATCACATGGTTCCCCAGTGATTTTGCTTGCTGGAAACTGGCCAGGAAGGTCGAAAATGGCGATCATGTGACCACAGGATGCTGTGACAGTCATAAATGTGAACCGGTTGCCAAGCGCCCAAATCATGATCACATGACTGCAAGGACACTGTAATGGTTGTAAGTGTGAGGACCAGTCATAAGTTGGATTTTTCAGCACCGTTGCAAGTCCAAACCGTCAGTAAACAAATGGCTGTTAAGTGAGGACTACCTGTCGTCACCAGTGATATTCTCAGTTAACCAGGGGCCACTGTTGCCTCTGACAGTTGATCAGACCTGTCTGTGCGAAACTGTGGTTTGGAGAGTATGTTAATCTGTTGTTTATTGTTTTGTTTTAAATCTCAGGTTTCTTTCATGAAGAAGAAAGGAATCCCTAGGTGGCTTAAAAATAAGAAAGCAAAGCAAAACAGTTCAAAACAGTAGAAGTTCAGCCAAAGGTAGTTGAGCACAAAAGGCCTGGCTGAAGAAGAGGGTCTGGATGTCTTGATTCCTTTCCTAAAGGAAGAGGAGAGGAAGTAAGTTCCATAGCTGGGGTGGGGGGACACATGAAAATGGCTGCCAGTCCTTATAAGAAGCGATACTTTAGCCCTGCCAAGAAGGGAAGGGTATGTAAGAGAAGAGCTGTGATTGTGCTATTTTTCTACCAAATCTGGGATTTTCTGTTGCGATTGCGACTTACCCTGGGTCTTACCGCCCAGCGCTTGATCCTTTCAGCCCCAAAGATGAAGAGTAGAACTGTGATCACTACCATCAAGAGTGGGGTTTTGCCCCAGACCACCCCCTTCCCTGTGACACGGGATGCTCTTGATCGCCAGGTTTCCCTGCGCAGAGGGAGAATTGAGGCAAGATTCCTGCTTCCTGCTGCAGAAGCCGTTCGCAAGCAGAAACTGCATGGGCTGCAAGTGGCATCTCCAACCCTGGCCCAGAGCCTGTTCACATGTTAGTTTGGGGGAGCTAATTCCAGCCTGGGGCGCTACGCCCCCAGACATGCATTTAAGCCCCCAGATTTAAGCCTGTTCCTCTGTACTGGTTGTCACGACTTTGAAGCATGTAGGGGATGCTTACAGAAAGGCCCTTCGCAAGGAGGGGTATCAGGATATGAGAAAAACTGTCCTCCTGGGGCCTGGCTTCCCTCTTTCCACCTGCTCTTTCCTATCCCCAGGAAGAGTGGGAGGCTCCAGGACCATAAATTTTTCAGGATGGGCCTGCAGTTCTTGGTGGCCTGAGGATGCACTTAATCTTAGGGGAAGCCGGGCACCAAAAGTGGAGGGCAGAAGAAAAGACATGGGCCCAGCCAGGGCAAAGACAAGGTTTGTTTGATTTAAACCCAGACTCCAGTAACCTTGTTCTTCTTCACCAGAAGTTCCCCTTTGGTCACACACCAAAAAAAACTCGGGTTGTTTTTGAAGGAGCTCAGGAAGCTGCCTGCAGTTCTGGGTTCTCGTCGTCCTCATCCTGTGTCATGCGGTCCCAGATGCCGCAACCCATTTGCCCCGCGGGGGTGAAAGGAGGAGGAAAAGAAAGTGGGGCTGCTTCCTTTTTTATCTGGTTTTTTTTTCAGTTTCAAGAGGCTTAGGGCCCTCTGGAGGAGAGACTGCATTTTTACTTGTTTCAGAACCAAAGCAACCTTCCAGGGTGCCACTTTAAGTTAATTTTAAGCCGTTAACCTTAAGGAGGTCGGTGCCCTCAGGACTTTTGAGTTCCTGCATTCTTTGTTGTAGAGGCCTTCTTCTCTGGTCTGCCCCTGCTGTTGCTCAGAGAGGTGGGTTCTTAAAGCTGGCATGTCCAGCTCTGCTCAGGGCATCTTTTTGGTTTTTGCAATGGCCGTAAAGGCCTTGCAAGGGATTGCCAGCAGGCGGCTCCAGAGCACTGGATTCTGAAGGTTTGTTTCTGCCATTTCTCTCCAAGCCAACCTGGAGCATTAACCTCAATCAGGATCTTTCCTCTTTCTTGAAAAGCAGTACCAATTCTCCTCTGTTCGTCTCAATCAGGCATTATGCCAGCAGGAAAGCATCGTGCTAAATTAGATCTTGTGTTAATTCCCAAGGGCTTCTGTTTCTTTGCAGTGATATAAGCTGATATTCAAACAGACCCATGTAAGACGCACAACTCGAGGCTGTGATTTTGGCAGGGCTGGTAGAAGGGAAGGAAGACTCATGGAAAGAGTGAGGTCTGGAACCTGACTTGGGCGGAATGCTAAGCCATGAGCTGGGCTGCTTGTGTGTGGTGTGGCTTCTTTGATCAACCCCGGTTGAAGCAACCAATGGGTTAGTACTGTGTTGGAATTAACCACTGGCCATTCCTGGAAAGAAGGTCAGGAAAGTGATATCCAGTTCCTGTTGTTGCCCACAGTTAATATTCAGAGATAGATGCTTGTAATTCTGGGGACAATATATAACTTTCAGGAGGAATAGTTATTGTTGGTCTTACGTGAACTCAGCCATCATGATTAACAGACCATAATGTATGGCTTCATATGGGGTATGAACTCACCCACTGTGTTTCAGTCAGCAAATTGCCATTAAGCTTTGACACATGTGCTAAGTAAAGTCTTGTACAACTTAAAGCTAATGAACCTGTACAAAATTATGCATCCAGGCATTGCTTCTTGTTTCATCTGGCAAGCTCAAGCCATTTTTCCAAACCTGAGACAGAAGAAACTAAAAAAAAATAATAATTTCCCGGCCTTACCCATTTTCATTTTCCCGACCCTACTGGAGTAACGCTGCCCTTGCAGAGGCTGTGTATCCTGCTGCTTTAAGGAACAGACGCGACTTCCCTGTTTTTGTCCTTCAGGGCCAAGGGATGGTGACTCCCCTAAAACATCTGGTGATGTTTTCAAGAGACACAGCTGGTCAGAAGGGACAGCATAGACTCGGCTTAGCGAGATCTTCAAGGTCGCTCTTCAAATAACCCGTCCACAATGGACAATTCTCTGTTTTTTTGACCTTCCCCATTGGCAGGTGTTGTTTTCATAGTGCTGTGCAGAGCAGATTTCGGTGCTGAGGAACGAGCATCCAAAAAGCCTGTCCTGCTTTGGAATGCCGCTGCAAAATGTTTTCTAGCTCCCTAACCCCAGCCTGTCCGCCCTGGGAACCATGTGCTGTGTTGTTAGAGTGTGAACGCACAAGTATTTATTATTCCAATTTGTGCAGCCACCCACTCCCCACGCAGCCCTGGATTTCAGCAGGGATTAAAAACCACCAAAAAAACCCACAATGGAAATAATTAAAAAGACATTATTTGTTACCTGCTTGCCTGGCATCCCAAAATGGAAATAGAGATGGAAATCAACAAGAACCCCCAAGAGGACTAAAAAGCTGCCCTTCTTCCTGTTCATGGCATGTACTGTCCTGATCCTTGTTTCTTGGCCAGGACATAGGTGGGGCAGAAAGAGTCCTGCATGGGAAAGAGTGGCCTGCACTTGTGGACGGGGCTCAGAAGGGACCAGTGACTTGAACCCCCAGTTCCCAAAGCTGTTGTTCCCTCTGTGACAATTCTCAATTCTCAGTTTGCCATTCCAGGTTATTTTGAGAGGTCTTACTTGCCTTAAAGTAACATTTCTTGGAAATGTTCCAGATCCAGGATTGGCAAGAACAATAAAGACACCTTTGCTCCGTTGAACGATACTGGGTTTGATCTAAACTCAAATATCCCTCTGGATTATTTTTTTTAAAAAACATCTTCACATTCCGGCCAAGTGTTAATTTGTGAGAGGTTACAGGTAGCTCTTGCTTAACAAGCATTTATTTAGTGACGGTTTGGACATACAACAGCGTTGGAAAAACCACTTACAACCGTTCCTCACACTTACGACCATTGCAGCGTTCCCCCAGGTCATGTGATCAGATTTGGGCGCATGGCAACCAGTTCACATTTATGACTGTTGCAGCATCCTGTGGTTACGGGATAACCCTTTTCAACCTCCTTGGCTGGTTTCTGGCAAGTAAAATCAATGGGAAACCGTGTGTTTCGCTTAACAACCATGTGGATTGCTTAACACCTGAGGTGGTTCACTTAACAACTGCTGCAAAAAAGGTCATAAAAGCAGGTCGGATTTGCTTAATGACCGCTTCGCTTAGCAACCAAAATTCTGGTCTCAGTTGTGGTCGTTAAGCGAGGACTGCCTGTATTTCTCATCCCAATCACTCAGCTGCAACCGAGTTCTTGCAGTCATCTTATTATCTCTGCCTTTGTGGCATCAGGTTAGTTCAGATGTGGAACCGAGGGTCACTCCTGTGCCCTGGATTACGTTAATAGCTTGAAGCCTGAGCTGAAATAGGTAGCCACAGAAGAAAGAGGCAGAATCCTAGATGGGGTACAGCTGCAGGGAAAGAACCCTGATTTTGCACACCCCATCTAAAAAGACATGTAAAAAGAGAGAAGGACGCCATTTTGCAGTCTAAGAACCCTGAGTGCCGCAGCAAACTCAACCCATCTTGCATTTGCTGATAATTTGCAGGTAAATGTTTTGCACAAATTTGTTCAATGAAGGGAGCTCTCTCCGTTTGCAAGCCTGTGCTAATTTACTCTGCTACCTCATTTGGATATCCTTGGGAGTTCAGGGCACGCTGCAAAAGCATCAGCCTGGTTTGTGGGGGAAGATGAGCTGGCAGCGCACTCGGCACACAAAAACCACAGAAACACCGTGGTGTTTTTCCTGCTTTAAGAGCACCATGGGTTGCCTTCTCCCTTCGAAATACCTTCTCCTGCTTCTAATGGCCTTCGAGGCTTCCAGATAGCGATATCCCAGGCAGGGGGAGGGGTTTTTATCACTCTCCTCCCCCAGCGGTGACTTTGATTAGTCCCTGCTGATTCACAGTAAATGGCGTGGATGTGGGGGGGAGGACATCTTTGGTGATGCTTTAACCCAGTGCTTTTCAACCTGGGCAACTTAAAGACCTGTGGACTTCAATTCCCAGAATTCCCTGGCTATTTTAAAGTGGTCAGGGTTGAAAAAAACAGCCTTTCACTGCCTTTCTGTGATTCCTTTAGCAAAAAGCCAGTGAAAGCTCTATGCAGCTGCTGGTTCTGAACACGGGGCGGCCGGCTCAGGTTTTTTGCTTGTATGACATTTAAACGAGAAGGCCGGTTCCATGTAGTCTCTCCAAGTTGCAGATTTCGCTCCTGTCAAAGTGGGGCATTTTACGAACAGCTTTTCCCCCCCCCCTTTCTCTCCAGTATTTAGTGCCACACTGTGCCTTAGTATGCAGTCCACGGTGATCTTAGCTCAAGTTTCACATCCGCTGTGGTTTGCAGGCTTGCAGCGAGCTCTGCTTTCTATCTCCGTCCTTCCCCGTATTTTGAGCATAATGTGACATTACATTGATACGCTTTGAACTTTGGAAATGAACTGTATAAATGCAAAGATTTATTCCAACGAAACAGCAGCCAAAGAAAAGAGGGAGGGTGACGAGACCCCCCCTCAATTTGGTAGTTTGGGCCACTTCTTTCAAATATAGCTTGCTTTTCAGCTTCAGTGTCTGAAGTCGGTAAGGATCTAAACAAGCTAACTTCCTGGGACACATGGAAGGAAAATTCATATAAATTGTTTACAGGTAGTCCTCATTTAACGACCACAATTGGGACTGGAATTTTGGTTGCTAAGCAAGGCTGTCATTCAGTGCATCTGGCCCGATTTTACCTTTTCGGGGGCGGTCGTTAAGCGAATCATGTGGTTCCCCATTGATTTTGCTTGCCAGAAGCCAGCCGGGGAGGTCAAAAATGGCAATCGCATGATTGTGGGATGCCGCAGTGGTTGTAAGTGTGAGGGTTGGTCATAAGTAGATTTTCCCAGCACCGTCATAAATCTGAACTGTTGCTAAACAAATGGTCGTTAAGTGAGGACTACATGTAAAGTGGTGGGTTAGGTTGAAACAGCTGGGAAACAAATGAAACAGTATAAAATCAGTGCTAAACAAAAAAGAATGAGCAACAGTAAGGACAACTTGGCACCACTCCATTGAACCAAGTGTGATGTCTAGGCAAACTTTTAAAGCGGGGAAATACAGTGTGGGCTGGAGAGATACAAGCACAGGTGGCAGTGAGGGCCATGCCACAACCATGGAAATGTTCCATGGTTCATTCACACTAACCTAGAAGTTTGTTTTCTCTGTCTGTCTTTGAGGAGTGAAAATGTAGGCTTGAGACAGGTTTCCCAGGCGGGTTTTGAAGTAGGCCATGTCCAGATTAAGCCATAGGTCATTGCCAAACTCTCGTTTTTGGGGGTTTTGCAGAGCATATTGTGGTTGATTCAGTACACTCACAGTTAAAAATCCATGGTTTAGTGCAGTGTGTGTGTGTGTGTGAACACTGCCAGCAAGTACCTTCTATGCTGCACATCCCTTCGTACTGGCTGAGAATTATGGGAGCTGCAGTCCTAAAGTATCTGGAAGATCTCAGCTCGGGAAAAGCTGCGCGAAGGAATGCATTGATTGTCAAAGGCAAAAGTAGAATTGGGGACAGGAGACGGGGTTAGAAGAAGCTCCCCAAATTCCTTTCAGGAGAAGTGTTAAAGCCCTGCCATTATCTGTCAGGGTGTCCGGAAGGAATGCAAGGAAAGGGGGAGAAATAAAGCCCCCTGAACCCCCACATTTGAGGGTGTGTGCATGGAATTCCAATGTCTGTTTTACGTACCCAGCAAGCCTGCATCCCCTGCTGTTCCTTATTCTCACTTCCTCAGGAACTTCCTTTATTAACTCGCCCTGTCAATAATGGAGTTGTCGATAATGCCCAGCTGAGGCTGAAGCTCTAGATCTGACAGATGGCCCCTGCGCTCGCTCTCCCTTTCTCCTAGTTTATGATTCTGTCATAAATACTGTGACAGAAGCCGGGCCATTGACAATCGACAGGCTCCCGTCTTCGGATCTCCATCAGCACTTGGTGGGGCTCAAGGCACAAACTGATTTGAAGTCTGCTGGATTTCTCTCAGTCTCTCACCCGCCTTCCTGGCCTAGCCCATGTGCTTGAGGGGTGCCCCTTTTCCACTGGGGAAACTGAACAAACCAGGGCTGCAGAGGTCTGCCCTTCTGAAGCTGACCTACCTCTTTCTCTTCCCGCCTCCATCGAAAGCAAGTGCCCAAGCAATGCTGCTGAATTCTCCGGGTCTGTCTGGAAGGGTGCTGCAAGACTTTGCACATCCTTCCGCCCTTCCTCTTCTTTTTGTACCATTTTCCTCCCCGTTGTCCCCTTGGCTTGTTTTGGTAATGGTCTTAACCTGGGCTTGTAGTTAATCTGAACCTTTTCTCCAACCTGGTGCCCTGCAAGGGTGTGGAGACCCTTGCATCTCCCGGTGGCCAGTCCCAACCCATCGGGGGGGCACCATGTTGGAGAACGCTGGCTCAGATGTGCAAGAATGTTTTGCTGCAGGACTGCTCTTCAAAACACAGCCTCTTCTTCTGTTGCACAACATCTGCAAGGCTGTCAGTAACTTTATTGCACAACCCACTTTTCTGCAGCAGCGTCATAAAAGAGACTTGCAAATAAACATGATGGGAGTTTAGTGTTGAAACTTTAGTATGTGTCTGTTTATGTGATCACTTTGTCCCGTCAAAGGAAAAAAAGCAAATAATGGTTTATAGATCTGCATCAACCCTGATCCACACTGTAGGTAGCAAGGTTGAGGAGCTGTGATTTGATAATACGACTGGTTGAGAATTTAGTTTGGGACTTTTTTTTTTTGCATGTGTTTTTTTTTTTTTTTAATCTTCATCTCCCCCCCCCCCCACAAGCTGGTCAGAAAGAATTTGAGATAAAAAAATATGATTGGGGGAGAAAGTGAATTCTCAGTTGAGGAAAAGTTGGTTTTTATTTTGCATTGGGGTGATCTTCTAAGCCGTTTGGGTTTCCTACTGCAAAAGTTCTTGAATGTTTTCTGGATGCCAAGTTTAGCTGAACTCTATTCAGTGATAATTATTTTCACACTATTGGCATAACTGTGGGAGGTCTAGACATTCGGTGTTGAATTTGCCATTAGTGTTATTTACTTTGGCTCAGGAAATCTCCAAGCTGTTACAAGATCCACATTGCCTAGGCACATCTGCCCCTGATACCAAATGAATGAAACTGCAGCTTAGTCACCTACCCCAAAGTAAGCTGGGTTATGCTAATTTAAAAGTTTGAGATCATGAACTACATTTATTTCAGCTATATAAGTCTAACCAGGTACCTTTTTCTCTTGAAAAGCCACAGTTACTGAGGCTTTTAATCCATGCATCTCCTTAGCAGAGCCAAGCACGCTGCTCCTTTCATTAGTTGATTCACTTTAGAGATCACGGTTCTGTCATCTTATCCCAAATTTGACAATGTCCAAGATAGGATACTGTGGTGCACTGTGTTTGACCTGCTTGTAAAGACAGTTTAGAAGTTTGAATTAAGACACATTACAGTTATAAGACACATGGCTTCCATTGTAGTTCTTGAAAAATCTGGATGGGCCCCTGGTTTGTTTTCCAGTGCAGTTCAAAATGCTGGTTTGACCTTTATAAAACCACAAGCCAACATTTCCCAATCTAGTCTCCTCCAGTTGTGTTGTACTATGTTTCCCATCATTCCCATGGGTGGTTGGAGGGATATAGGGCCTTCTTTGTAGTGGTACCAACCCTTTACAATACTTTCTCCAGCTCTATTTTTCAGTATCCTTTCAGTTCTTTAAACTTTTTTTCCAGTTTCCACATTGCTTTCTATATCTGTTTTTAAGCTTGCCCTGCAACGGATTGTTTTGATTATACTGTAAGTAGAGATGATTTTATCAGTTTGGTATCTCATTTTTTCCAGTTATGATTTGGGGCTGCCACCGTTTAAAAATGTCTGTGTGTGTATAACAGCATGAGAGAAAGAAAGGCTCAGACGTATGCACCTTCAAAAATACGCACATTTGTTAAGCAGCGTTGCTTGACACACACACTTCCTTTGTAAGCAGCTTTTCTTAATGTAATGGTTGGGACTGGCCATGCAAACGTGGGAACAGAAAGGTTGCCTCCACGCTTTCACCAAGTGAATAAACTAATCAGGTATATATTTATAGATACTATGCAAAAATATACAGGCTGTGGAGGCTTCAGGTCCAATGAAAGCCTTCAGCTGTTTCCATGACTTAGAGCTTCATGGTAATCCCACCCTGTCCTTGATGCTGTGCAAGAACCAGCGTCCATAATCCCCTTGGATTGCCTGCTGACGGAAGCCATCCAGCCCCAACAGCTTTGCGATTCATGTCAGCATTTCTAATTTCCCCTCTTCCTCCACTCAGCAGTGTTGACAACAGGCTTCATCCTTTTATCACCCCACAGCCTGGTGCTGGGCGGGATGGGGTGAAGGCCGTGTCCATGATTCCCCTGAGCCACAAGGTGGCAGTGTTTGCTGATGAATGAATTCCTCCTCTGGGAGGCTCTTTTTATGAAAGGAAGGAGGATGTGCTTTTGAGGTTCTGGAGAATACCTTCATCTTCAGAGAAGGATCTCAGTGATCCCTCTTCCCGAATCCATAGGTTGAAATGCATAGATTGCTTGTGATCTCTGGTGGAGAAAGAAATACGTTGCAGTGTTTGGCGTCGTCTGGAAGCAAAGTTGGGGAGAGAAAAAGGGTCGCACTCCGCTTAAATATCACAACATTGAGTTTTGCTCTGCGATAAACCCTAAGGATACTCTGAGATTTTGGAGAGATGCCTGCATGGAGAAGACCCCTTCAACACGCAAATGAAAATAAAAGCCCATTTTCAAGGCAACAGTTGGTCTGATGGGACTTTAGATAATGATGGGTGCATGGCAGGAACCCCCTGTGGGCATCACCCAATGCGTCATCCAGGGGGTTCCCTGCAGTAATGCTACCTTGGAGAATATCAAGTTGCTGTCAGGTAAGAGTTGGGATTTTGATCCTGTTTCGTCCTGTTTGGTCTGCTGCCTAACTCTAATGATAGGGAAGGCCCTATGGATAAATGCACATCGTCCTTCTGGAAATAAAAATTTTAATTCCCCTCTTGTATAAAAAGTAATGGCACACTTGTCCTAAACGGCTTTTGATTCAGAGGAACAGAACTTGGGACTGAAGGACTTAGAATTTGGGGGCACTAAATCACAACACAGGGAGCATGCAGTAAATGGCCAGGATGTATGGTGTGAATGACTTCCATCCCCCCCAAGGAAGTGATGTGTGTTCGAAGAGGAAGGAACCGTTGATAAAATTAGTAGTCAGGGTATGGTGTCATTTTCCCCTGTCTCGGGCAGCCATATATGGATGCCTTGCAACTTTAAGGTTTCCCTGCAGCAATCTATTCCTGTGTGGGTTTGCTGATTTAAGATGGTTGGGGGATGTTCTGCACCTCTTGCAGCATAGCAGCTTGTAATCAATGCATGCTCCTTTTGCAAAACCCTGAACCGAAAATCCCCAGCCTGATAACACTCCAGATCTGGAGGCTTCAAGGCTGGGCCGCTGGGGGAATTCTGGAAGTTGCTGCCCTGCTCATCGTAAAGGTGGCTTCCATGGTGCACAGGGAGCAGTGATACATGGACCTTCTTGAAAGGACCTGAAGCAGGCCTGCACTGCTGTGTGCATTTTCCATGCCTTCTGATTTGTTAGACCAGTCTTTCTCAACCTTTTTGACCACGGAGGAACCCTTGAAATATTTTTCAGGCCTGCACGTTCAGGCTCAAAGATAGGCCAGAAGTTCCAAAATGATTATATTTGTTTCATGGGTAGGTCTGTAGACATGTGTGAACAGCACTCTTTAACTAAAAATAAAGAATGGAACTTGCCTCTTTCATGTGAAGTTGCCCGGATTTGAAATATTTTTTAAAAAAATCGTGATCTCCCAGGGAACCCCTCGTGACCTCTTGTGGAACCCGAGGTTTCCATGGAACCTTGGTTGAGGACCCCTGTGTTAGACTAGAGGTCAAGGCATTTCAAGGAGGAGCAATATATGCATATGAGAGAAGTAAATAAAGGTGGGGCTCCCCTCACCCCAATTGCATTTGATGCCCTGTATCTCAGGGACCACCTCTAATAGAACGGTGCTCTCACCAGAAAACCTACCCCACCAAAAGACTACAGTGACACCCATCTCACTTTACCCAGATCTTGACAGAAATCCTGAGGACCTTCTCCAGGAACCTTGTTCAGAGGTGCAGATGACTTAGAAGAACTTTCTGGGTATTCCCCTCACTGCCTGAGAGAGCCGCCCTTGTCCACAAGTCACATTAAGCCATTGTGCATTTTGGTGGTTTCAGATCATCATGTTGTGTGAATGCAGCCGTTGTAATATGCCGGTTATGCCTGATGGCTTAGCGTGGTATGAACCAGGCCATGATGATTTGCTCAGCCTGCCATAGTCCTAGCCCGTCTGTGACTTACCGGTGAATCCGGTGTGTTTCCAATGTCAGTGGAGACTTGACTTCTTTTGTAAATTGGTCTTTTTTTAAGCTGCCTCTCGAACTGCTTTGATGCCAGTGATCTTTTCCAGTGAGGCTACTGTTTTTTTAAGCCCTGATTTAGGACTGTTGTATTTTGGGGCCATCCTGGGAGTTTTGATGCCGTTGTGTAAATCACTAGGCAAACTATTTTGGCGTTTTAAGTAAACAAATGCATGCAGATATGGGATAGAAATATCTGTGGCTATTAATGCTATGGTGAAAAACTTAAGCCACATGAGAGGCATCCGATGGAATTGTAGAAGCCAGAACAGAAGGAGGATTAGATTCCAGCTATTGCCACATCCAGGATAATTGTCCAATTGCCTCACCTCTTCTTTCTATAAAAAATAGGAGCTTCCATATAAAGCTTCTTCGTGGGTTTGCATAATAATGCAGCTGCTCATTTGGCCACCCCGACCCAAAGAAAAATCTCCAGTGCTGCTTTCATAGAATTAAAAGGAACCTTAGAGGTCATCTAGCCCATCCCTTTGCTAAGTGCAGGAATCCACTGCAGCGTCACTGACTGATAACCGTTATTTGATTTCAGTTTTAAAAAAACCACACGTTCTAGTGGGTTCCCATTGCTTAATGTTTCTGCCTCACCCTCCAGGAAACCTGCAGAAAATGCCAAGGCCTATGGAAGGAACACATGAACCTCAGTTGTGAACAGCTGGCTGAAAAGGACGACATCAAATACAGAACATCTATGTAAGTATCTTTGGTGTCTGGTGGGGCGGGGGAGAAGAGAAGAAAACAAAACTCCATCCCGCCCAGTTCTTAACCTGGGCCAATTCAGCAAATGTTGCTCCTAAGTACTAGAGTTTTGTTTCTCTGTGATCACAAAGTTAGGAGTCTGGTGGCACCTTTTCTGACTAACACAAAAGAGGCACAAGCTTTCGTGCTACCAGACTCCTGATTTTTTGCCACCATGGACTTACTTGACTCTATTCCTACTTTCTCCATGACTCGTTAAAATTTCCCTAGGAATAGGGACTGGTGTTTTTTTCTCAGTTAATGGGCTTCTTTATTCAAAGTTGCTTGGATAGAGACAGGTGAAGTGGGAGGGGAGAAAGGTCCTTAATCTTCTTGGCCACTTGGGCAGAAGTCCAAGTCCCGTCCATCTGCTTTCTACAAGCAGGGAGACCTTGGTGCCCACTCTGAGCCAGGAGCCACGGGAGGCAAATATTTGAAGCCCAACCCATTAGCTGGATGGGAGTTCTCAAAAAATGATGCTTTCTGTAAGGTGCCAGAGTCCAATTTCCAAAACAGTGGCAAGGGAAGCAACAATCAGATGCATAGAAGTGAATAGAGCATAGTTAGTGCAATAAAACAAATAGGATATCCCGTTAATTTGGGGTAAGTGTTCTGAGAGTATCAGAGAAATGAGGCAAAGAATTTGGCGTGCCTGATTACTGTGGCCAAAAGGGTCCTAGCAAAGGGGAGTGGAGTGGAGATGGTGTTAGTGAGATTCCCCTTGTTTTTATGCCCATCCTGCTGCTCTGCTGCTCATGTCTTACCAAAGAACTTTAGGTTATTATGAGGAAAAGATACTTTTTGAAAAAGCGTCAGACGTACAGCCATTCTTCTCCACAATATACTGTATTTATCGAGAGAGAGAGATATCTAATAACACACTAGGGTTTCAGCCTTATTCTTCCGAAGAGGAGGGGAAGGAAGAACTCTGTTGGGTCTTGTTTTAACAGAGGTTATGTCTTTTGGCTAACTGCTGCAGCCCAGGTGAAATTCAGACAATGAGATTTCCTGTTTGGGCCAAAGGAAGAGGAAGCACAGCTGGAGTTCAGACCCAACTTCCTGCTTTGCATAGGATTTCCTGCTGGGAAGACGAGATGGGAGTAGCGCAGAACAGAGAGATTGGCCTGCATGTTGGCTTACAAATGCAGTTGCCAAAGAAGGAATTTGAAAGGGGAAGACCATAGCGCAGAGTGCCAACCTGCAGCTTAACTGGCAAATCAAAATGCCTTTGGCCTTAGTCCCTAAAGACTTGGAAGGGCCTGGGCCATTTTCCAGGGTCAAAGTTGCAGATGCTGTACATCATCTCTGTTCTAGTCAGTGCCTCTAGAGCAGCATGCAAGGTTTTGAGTTACGCAGAATTCCTCATGCAGGATGCTAAGAAGATAAATTGGTGAGGGGGGCGGCGAGGAAAACCTTTCTGTGCCATGGCACGTTAGTACAATAATAGAGATCTCGGGATCTAGGAGATACCCATGTTTGAAACCAGGTGTCCGTAGTTAGCGAAGCCTAAAATGAATTGGATCTGGTGATGGGCAGTTGGGCTACTGCCAAGAAGAAGAATTGGAAGTTTTGATGGAAGTGAGCTATAAGACATCGAAACGACTCTAGGGTTGCTGTTCTGAATGCACTGTGGGTAGGTGCCATTCTCTTCCTCCCTGGCAGAGGCCTCGCTTCAGGAAGGCCTCGCAGGTCCTTAGGGCCGCCTGCAAATGCTGCTTTTTTCGTTCTGCCCAACGTAATGACTGTATTTTCCTTCTTTTTGCACTCTACATCTGCTTTGATTACAGGTGGAAGCAGGTTTGCATTTGATGCTAGAAATTTGCCTTTTATCTTGTTAAAGTATTTATATTATCACGTTTCCTGATCATTGACAGAGTCCCTGCTCATATGTTTCCCTGGTGGGGGTCGTCTAGCATTGTTCTCTTTTCCCCACTGTGCTCTGCAGTCCAGGGTTGCTAAGAATTGCTTTGTAAAGAGGAAACAACCGTTTCCCAGACTTTGCCCTTTTAAAATTTCTAGAGAATATAGTGACAGTAGAACCCAACCGATGCTGCTGTTTTCACAAACTGTGATTAGCACAAACTGGGTTACTGCAGGGAGGGGCCACCGCTTGGTAGATCAACGCTGTTTCAGAGAAGGAGGACTGAAGTTCTGATATGGATGGGCTGGGCCATTTCTTGCACCTGAATGGAGACAGGATGTTTCACGGTTTCCTGAGTTCAGTGGGTGGGGAGTCTTTATTTTTAAACTATTTTAAGCCTGGGGCAGGGTTTAGATGATCACTTTTGTCGGTCTGCTGCTTCAAAGCGTGGAAAATTGTGTAGCCGGTTTGTGATAGTTGTAGCTGGATGGTGTGGAGGAGGACAGAGGTATCCTTGGAGACAGTGCGTAGTCGCTGTTACAAAAGCATCAGCTTCACTGGGGAAGACAGGAAAGTGTGAGAGAGAAACTCAAGATGGTCTCGCCTTGTGTCTCTTTGGTATAAGAGGGACGGACGGCTTTTGAGATGCTGTTGTTATGCCCTATGACAATAAACTAAAGCTCAGGTAGTTCTTGTGGGGTCTGCTTCCTGGCCTGGTCCACCTCGAAGGGCTGACAGATGGGAGCTGCAGAAGGATTTAGAGCTGGTACGGTCCTGGAACATTAGTGGCCCAGGTGTGGCCGAGCATGGTGTGAGAACGCAGCCGATGTCTTGCACACCTCCCAAGTCTGCAGATAGGAGGGAGAAAGGGTGATGTTAGAGGGGCTAGCGTCTGAGGGGGGTTTCCTCTGTGGCTTCAAGCCTGCAGTACGAACGTCGTGACGCAGCCCTCCTACTGAAGCTAGGCAAACCCAGTGCAACCATGGGAGACCATCAAGGGCCCCAGTGTGGTGATGGGATTGCTGTGGCATCTGCCATGAGAAACCGGGAAGGGGGACAAAGCAAAACCCACAGGGGCACAACATCTGTGGAAGATAATGTGTGGGTTGTTGACTGCCTTAAGTCGCCTGGGGGAACGGAGAAGCTCTCGTCACCTTCTAAGCATCTAGTGTTTAGGGGCGTAAGAGCACCGAGTTCTTCTGCAGCATCCTGGTAACTAAGCAACCCTCAGCCCCGCTCTGTTAAAAACTGCTGCGCGGGGGGTTGTTCCCCTGCCTCTTTCGCCCCCGCCGCCCTGCACCGTCTCCCTGCCAGAAGTCACCGTCCTTGTGCCCTTGGATGTCCAGACCTCCAGCTGTTTCCAGGCAAAAGTTTTGCTGCCTCACTGGTTCCCGGGGACACCAGATCTACGCTTGCAGAATGTTGGTTGGCGATGATCGTTTAGGCTCGATTGGTTTTCGTCTCCTGGCCAGTTTTTTCCGTGTCCAGACAGTCATTTCAGACATAATTAAGGCAGACTAGCCTGCCTCTAGCCGTACCACCATGCACATGGGGGAGAGCCTGGGCCGAGGAAAAGAGCGATAAGCTAGTGCTCCGCCAGATGTAGGTGGGTTTGCAGTTCCATCAGCAGGCATGAGCAACGGTAGGGAGAAGGGGGGTCGCACAGCATCTGGAGAGCACCGGGTCACGTGTGAGCAGGCCCATTCTACCTGTCTGAAGCTCTTTAAACCAAGCATGTCTTTTCTTGGGGCAGTTGTGCGATCTCAGGAAAAGACACGGCTGCTTTAAGAAGTTAGATGGGTCCTGCCTGTGCATCTTCCAGCGCTCCAAACCACCTGTTGGCCTTCCAATCCGAACTGGTGGGACGTTTTCAGAGTCGCTCTCCCCTCGTGCTTGGAAGGCCGCTGGTTCAAGTAGGGTGGCTTCTACAGTCTTCAGGAGGCAGCTTCTCCCCAATGATGCAGGCAAAACCCTTGACCGACCCAACGTCCGGCAGTCATTTCGAGCTGCAGTCATCTGGGGCGTGAGCCGTTGCCCGTCTGAGGTCAGGTCATACTCTTTCTGGCATCTGCCTGACTCTTGCCCGTTGCCTTCCAGAGAAGAGAAGATGACAGCGGCCCGCATTAGGAAGTGCCACAAATGCGCCACCGGCTTGATCAAATCGGAAGGCTGCAACCGCATGTCCTGTCGCTGCGGGGCCCAGATGTGCTACCTCTGCCGAGCTGCCATTAATGGGTATGACCACTTCTGCCAGCATCCTCGTTCCCCAGGAGCCCCTTGTCAAGACTGTGCGAAGTGTTCCCTTTGGACGGACCCCACAGTAAGTGTCCGGGACACCCCTTTATTCCTCCTAACCTGCTTCCCTCCACAAGCCCATAACGGTCTAGCTGCGGTTTGCGCAATCAGAAATGCCAGTATTTTGCTCCCTTGAGGAATCTTCATGGGTGTGGTGGTGTTGGCTCTGTGTCTTGGGATCTCCCAGTCTGTGTCGGTTGAGCTCTCTGTCCATATGTGCATAGGTAGCCCTCGATTTACGCCCACGATTGGGACCGGAATTTCCATTGTAAGTCATTGGAGTCGTAAGTCGAGTCAGCACGTGACCGGACCCAATTTTACAGCCATTTTTACAGTGATCGTTAAGTGAATCATGGGTGATTAAGCGAATCCAGCTTCCCCAATGGGCGTTTTTTGCCAGAAAAGTAAAAAAAAAATGTCGCAAAACACGATCATGGGATGCTGCAACCGGTTGTCAATGCAAGCTGATTGCCAAGCACCCGAAATGTGATCATGTGACTGCGGGGGAGTGGTGCGATGTTTTGTGATGCTCAGGAGCGCTTTACAGGCCGAAAAACACCCATTCCAAGGCTGTCGTAACTTCAGACCGTCGTTAAACGAACGACAGTCGTAAGTCAAGGACTACCTGTACATCTGTAGGATCTTCCCTTCTTATAAAGGATTTCTCTCCCTCCTGCTGGCGTGCTCTTGCCGATTCACCCCTGCCCCTCTGCCTTCATTTTTCCACTGCATTGGAGAGGCTCGGTTTGGCTCAGTCACCCTTGCCTGTCACTGTTGAGACATTCCCTGGTTTAATATGGGAATGATTTTTTTTTTTTAAGTCCTTGTTCTCCTCCTCCCTCTGAACATCCATGCATCATGAAAGCATTTTCGAGCTTATTGGGAACAGCTGCGCCCACACATGGAGGAAAAAGGATGGAGCTGTACATGCATGTGTATCAGATTACAGATGGAGAAACCAGTTCCTATTGACTCATTTTAAATGCCACTTTTAAATAAATCCCTCCATCCTGAAATAGTTAGCCGGTTGCTCTGGCTTGATACAAAGGCTATAAAAAATATCTCGCAAGAGGATTTTTTGCGTTGGAAGGAATATGTCTGCTGGGGATGCTTTGGCGATAAAATTGTCTTTCAGTTGGTTTGGGACTTTGGTTTTCCCTCTCTTCCTGGTCATTGCACTTTTTCCTTTTAGTTTTTTGCCCCCAGTCATGATTTGCCTGGAGACTTACCGCCCAGAGCTGTGGTAAGCAACCGAAGCCTGAAGGCCACCTGCAGCCCTCAAATTCTTTCGTTGGCCCGGAAGTCCTCTTCAGACCCAGTTGATGCACATCAGCAGCACCGAAACGTCCCAAAACTAGCATGGGTTCCAAAATAAGACAAACATGGTTTCTTTTTGAAACCTAACGATCCCTTAAAAAAAAAAAAACAGAATCCAGCAAACGAACCAAAACAACCTTCCTGTGTGTAGGGGACACAGCTCTGCCTTTGTGCCACCCATTTCCAGCCTTGTCTGTACCCCCAAAAAACGTAGTGCTTCCTCCCAGCTACCAGAAACCGCCCTCTGTTGTCTAGAAGGCTTGCCCCTGAAAAGAAAGGGGAGGAAGTTTAAGGCACAAACTCAAGCCTGCAGAATGGGATGAGTTGTTTTCTTTCCTTATTTACCTTGCACAATACCTGTTACTTGAGGTTCGCCCAACAATTTTGATCCAGGGGTGGGCTCCAGTCTGGGAAAAGGAAGGACGTCTTCACCAAAGGCGTGTGCCAGTTGTGGAATTCCTCCCTTTCAGGGGCGGTGGGGGGCTGCTGGCTTTAAAGAAGGGATTCCGTTTTCTCGTTAAATAAAGTCACTTTGAAGGCAGGCCGTCTCAACAGAGACGAGAGCACTTGAGTGGGTTTTAGCCTAGCTGGACCACCCCTCAGAAACATAGTCTCATTCTTGATGGTTTAGAAAGAGTAGGTTATAGCAAGAAGGGAATTATGATGTAATCTTAGAGAAGTTTGATTAGAACTGTAGGTGTATCTGCCGGGAGGAAGATTGGAAGCCGCTTCTTTATATGTATTTTTTCATGTTTTCTCTTCTGTTCGGTCCTTTTATTTTCTTTTTTCCCATCTCCTTTTTTCTTTGTCTCTTCTTTCCCTTTCTTTTCTTTTTTTTCTTTTTCACATTTACTTTACTACATTTTTTTTCTCTGAACGTATTTCTTATATATGTAAAATCTTTCAATAAAAGCCATTAAAAAAACAAACTTAGTCTCACTCCAGACATGTCCATAATTTTCAGAGCCGTTTCCTGGATTTAAAGCAATTTCCGCTATGTCCTGGTCTCTACGGCGTTCTGCTTTTTGTTTCACAGTTTTCCTGGACAGCAAGATAGGAATTAGATAGCGTCGGCCCTTCGAGGTCACCCAGATTAGGAAACCAACTCCACAAGAAGACTAGAACTAAGCTTTATTGAGATAGGCTCCAGTAACAGAATCTTGCAAATCTGCTTGTGTTTTCCCTTCCCTTCCTCTTATACAGGGCGTCCTCGTTTAACAACCACAATTGGGACCAGAATTTTGGTTGCTAAGCGAAGCATCATTAAACGAATCCGACCTGATTTTACGACCTTTTTTGCAGTGGTCATTGAGCGAATCACCACGGTCATTAAGCAAACCACATGGTTGTTAAGCGAATCACACGGTTCTCCATTGATTTTGCTTGCTTGAAGCTGTCTGGGAAGGTTGAAAATGGCAATCACGTGACCACAGGACACTGTGATGGTCGGAAATGCAAACTGGTTGCCAAGCGCCCCAGTTGCGATCATGTGACTGCGGGGACGCTGAAGCAGTCGTAAGTGCAAAGACTGGTTGTAAGTCATTTTTTTCAGCACCATCGTAAGTCCGAACTGTCACTAAACGAATGGTCGTTAAGGGAGGGCTACCTGTACCCCCTTGAGTCAGGGAGGAGCCAACCTGAGCCTCTTCCTAATACTCCCTCCTCTTCCTGGGCTTAAGAATGCTTCTGCCCTTCTGAATATTTCCCTTAAGGCCATCTCCATGGCTCTCTGCTTGGCTTGGCTTGGCTTCTTTTCCTCTGAGAAGTTGACTCATGCGCCTCATGGCCCTTGACTGTTTCTAAATATTCTTCAGGATCACACTCCAGACCACACTTTTCCTAGCTCCATCTCCCAGTGGAAGGAACCATTTCCCATAGAGTTGCTCGAGGCACCCAGTAGGTCTGTGGTGGTCTCTCTGGGCATCCGCAAGGACACGTGGAATGTAGGCGCAGAATTTAGCTTACTCCTCTCTTTTTGTCCTCCTTGCTCTCAATTTAATGAATTCCTAGTTCTTGTCGCTCCAAAGGCAAACTTGAAGTGTGTGGAATGAGATCTCAGAAAATGGCACGGTAGGAACAGGGTTTTCGTCCTCTGTATCCCTCCCCCGTGAAAGACGTTATGCAAAATTGTTCAAAGTTGCGATAGTATTGTGCCGAATGAGCAAAACCCAGCAAATTTGCTTCGTTTGCATAACTGAACTCTTTTTACTACGTAAAACTTGTGCTTGCTGTGTGCAGAATATCGTTAGCGTCATCACCTGAACAAGATCCCCGTGTCTGCCTGCTCAAGGATGTGCATGCAGTAAGTGGGAGAAGAAAACTCTCCATATTAGCGGCCAATTTTGGAGAGAGGGATTTTGGGAGGAGTCAGGCGTCGCTGTGCAGCTGGTAGCTGCAAATCTTCGTCTTTAACTTTGTCCCATATAAATGTCAGCAGTTAATTCTGCCACATGCACATTTGCTTCACATTCTCGGCTCCTCAACTTTCCAGAGGTGTTCCAAGTGCGCTTGAAAGGATTCAAGCCATGGCTGTCACATGCCAAGGATTTAACTGCCAGTGATTGGATCAGAGAGTAGGAAAATATGCCCTAGAAATAGGTGGATTTTCAGGAGCTGCTAGAGCAGTGTTTCTCAATCTCTGCAGCTTTAAGATGTGTGGACTTCAAGCATGCTGGCTGGGGAATGCTGGGAATTAAAGTCCACACATCTTCAAGTTGCTGAGCCTGAGAAACACTGTGTTAGAGCATTCTGCATCTCTCTGATAATATCTAGATACAGGATTGCAGATTATCCACTTCCAGAATCAGTCCAGAGTTCTTCCTTGAGGCACAAATAACCAGGCTCAAGTTACCATATTTTGGACATACTGTGCAAAGACCTAACTCTCTGGAGAAGTCTATAATGCTAGGAAAAGTGGAAGAAGTAGAGGGCAACCGGCAGCAAGATAATCGAACTCAGTTACAGTGGTGGTCCTAGAGAAAATCTATCTGTATAGTCTCTAAGAGTCAAAACTGACTTAATGGCACATCATACCAATCAGATATTATCAGGTATCAATAAATCCAGTGACTGATGAAGATCAGTCTTGAAGCATTGTGGAGGTCTTGTCTTTGATACCCCTTGAACCAACTAATTATTTTGCTCTATTACATTTACTTGATTGCCTTTTATCATCCTAGACAAGTTGTTCAGAAGAACGTAGCATCATAAAACGACCCACTGTTGTTGGTGGAACCTACCAATAGACCAGAATCACAAACAACAGCTGCACCTGAGGATTCTTGCAGTGATAGCTTCCGTGCTGAGCTGATTGTCCTCCCTTCACTCCCCATTCAGCTGGTTCCAGGTGGCATCCTCTGAAGCTTTAGTTCATGGTCTGGTTTGGTCTAGTGCTTAAGGTGCTGGGCTGGAAACCAGGAGACCGAGAGTTCTAGTCCCGCCTTAGGCATGAAAGCCGGCTGGGTGACCTTGGGCCAGTCCCTCTCTCTCAGCCCAACTCACCTCACAGGGTGGTTGTTGTGGGGAAAACAGGAGGAGGAAGGAGTATTGGGTATGTTCACCGCCTTGAGTTATATATAAAAATAATAAAGACCGGATAAAAATTAAATAAATAAAATTCTGGCAAGGTGCTTCCACCTGTTGCATCTTTATGGTGCCCTTTCTCCATGGAGTCCAGGCTAGCAAGCAAGGGCTACTTATTTTTTTTTAATCCTTGCAAGGGAAAAGGGAACTCAAGGAAAAATAAAGCTGTGGTGTTTCCTGGATGAATGGAGTAATGTCCTCTTCTCGTGCTCGTATTAGGACTAAGTCCAGAGAGGCATCAACATTATTTTATTATTTTCTATCCCGCCTTTATTATTTTTACAAATAACTCAAGGCTGCAAACATACCTAATACTCCTTCCTCCTCCTATTTTCCCCACAACAATGACACTGTGAGGTGGGTTGGGCTGAGAGGGAGGGACTGGCCCAGGGTCACCCAGCTGGCTTTCATGCTTAAGGCGGGACTAGAACTCTCCTACTACGCCCGATTGGCTGAGAGAAAGGGACTGGCCCAAGGTCGCCTAGCCAGCTTTTGTGCCTAAGGAGGGACTAGAACTCTCAGTCTCCTGGTTTCTAGCCCAACACCTTAACCACTACACCAAACTGGCATTAAGTCTTTTTCAATGAACAAAGGAGGATTCTTACGCCACCTTGATACACACATACGTATCTCTGTGTGTGGACACAGACACAAGTGTGTGTTTAAAGATATATTTCAGTATACGGTACGTAGTTCCCAAATCCTTCGATGCGGGGGATCCTGGAGACAATACGATCCTCGCTTTATGACTCCAAATGTTTTCAATGCCTAGATCGTGCGAGTTGCACACTTCTTATGCTGTGGTCTTTACTGTGGGGGGAAAAGTGGTACCGTTCAAGACCCACAAGAGTTAATTCTGCTCCCGTGACCAGCTTGGAAGATCTGTGAATGTAAACTACTGACTTAGTGAATCCAGGAACAACCCTTTGTTGGACCGAATCACCCTGCTCCTCCAGCCAAAATGCTAATTGGTTCCCATCAAACAATAAGATGGAGGGGGGAGCGGGTTAGGGCTTTGGCAAAATTTCCAGACGTGTTTTATGAAATCCAAATTGGGAAACTGGCAAGTTTCTGTCTTCCCTCTGTGTGTGTGTGTGTGTGTGTGTGCGCGCACGCGCTTGCATGTTCAACTGAGAGCATGTTTCCTAGGGGTGTTTCAGGGTATTCTCCAAATCCAGCACATTTTCCACAGTGGAGGAAAAGAAAATACAGGAAGACATTAAAAAGTGAAGAAATAAAAACAAGATGTCCGTTGGAATTTTTTTTAACGGGATGGCCATTTGTTTCCAACTAGTTCTGCAGCTTACATGAGTTTGTCTTATATAGCAGTCAGTTGATTCTACACTCAGGACGCATCATCTTCCTCATGTGAAGTCCACACATCTTAAAATGGCTAAGGTTGAGAAATGCTGCTCTGAATACCTGGCTTTGGTCGCTCAGAATGGCTGCGATTGACTTGTGACCAGAAAAACATGTCATGATGTGTTCCCATAAGAAACGGAGAAGCGGTACCAGGTTTATTAGCAGATTCCCGACAATTCTTAATAACTTTTTTGTTTCCTTTTTAAAGATAGGGCCGTATGGCTCCAAAGGCAGGCTTTAAAGTGTTGCGGGTAGAATTCCAGGGACCAGAGAAGCAGGGGTAGCTATCAAATATTTGCAGTAGTCAGGGGTGGCCAACGTGAATGAATATCAGCAGAAATGAGTAAATGTCGCAGAATGCACGTGTGCGGAATAAATAGGATTTTCTCCTTGCGGAAGTTGTGGGCGCCTTCGTTCAGCATGTCAAATTTTCTTTTCTTTTTATAAATTTTAAGCACGTTGACCTATGGCTCTCTTGATAGTTCTGGGTGTTCCTCTCCCTTACAGGAGGATGATGAGAAGATAATCCAGGAAATTCAGAAGGAAGCTGAAGAAGAACAAAAGAGGAAGAATGGAGGTTTGTTTAATCTTTTAGTTGAACGTGTAAGGGCAGTGTAGCTGCGTTGGAATATTAGTCTGGGCTGTAATGGTATGTGGGAAAGACCTTGGGAGGCCAAGCAAAGAGTTGAAGCTTAGGGAACGGTCAAATAAGAGACAGCATAGCCCACAGCTGCATAATGGGATGAGCAAGAGGCTCAAAGGGACCCTCCCTAGTTTCCCGGGCTTTAAAGGAGACAGCGGGAGAATTGTACTTTCAGACTTGCAAGATTCTGTCAATGTAGCCTTACAATAAAGTCGAATTCGCTCATCTGGCCGTGTTTCCTGTCTGGTGCACCTGGGAAGGCTGACAGGACTCCCTTAAAGAAACACAGACATGGCACTCCAGCCAGTCAAAAGTGACTTGGTTGCTTCACCCTGTCCCGAGAAGGCAATTCAAACGGGGGACCGTAAGCTTTTAAAATTGCCACACCCTTCCCCACCTTCTGTTTCTGATGTATATCATTTCTTTTCCTTTCACAGAAAACAGTTTTAAGCGGATTGGGCCCCCTGCCGAAAAGCCCGCAGAGAAGATCCCACGGATCGAAGCCATCCCCAGGCCGGTTCCCCAGAACCTCCACCACCAGCAAATGCCCCCGTACCCGTTCGTGCACCCCCCTTTCCCCCTCCCCCCGGTGCGCCCCCTGTACCACAACCTCGGCCCCATCAACCTCGGCCCCATCCCGGCCCCTTATGTACCCCCGCTGCCCAACATGAGGGTGAACTACGACTTCCCCCAGATGAACCTCCAGCTGGAGCACAATCTTCCTATGCACTTTGGTCCTCAGCCTCGGCATCGGTTCTGATCCCGCTTGGGGAGGTGCCGTTCCTTCTGGAAGCTGCTGCAGGGAAAGTCCGCACACTGGTGTATCCTCCCCTCCCCTCCCCTCCTGGTGCAGAACCCACCTTCACGTCTTCCCCCGGTTGCATCGCCCCCCGGTTCGGATTTCCGGGTTCCCCCTCTGCTAGACGGCAGAGGCGCCCTTGTTGCAATAAGGGTCTCTCCTGGCGATGTTGCTCTGCGGGTGCTGTTGGCTTGGGGGGGTTCCTGAATGAGGTGGGTGGGTGGGAGGGACAGCATTGCAAAAATGCGTCCTGGTCAGCAGGACAGCCTGAACTTGCTCTTTCCGCAGCGGTAGAACCACCGGTGTCTCAACTAAGCAGTGGTGGACGCCGGCAGAGGAACCCTTTGGGATATTTGAACCGCTCAGGTGGCTAGCCCTTGCTCCCCGAAAGCAGGTGTGGGGGGCCCTCTTAGCTTGTGCTTCTCTGCTAGAACAGCAGAGGAGAGGTGCCCTTTTTAATGGGTCATGATTTCCCAAAGCGTGCTTGGACTGTCCCTGGCCTGCCAGCTCTGAAACTTGATGGGCCTTGATTGCGGCTCAAAGCACAAAGCAGGCGGGTCTTGGGAGGACATCAGAGGCGTGGCGGTCGCCGTGGCCCGCTGCTGGTTTCCTGTGCTTCTGTCTGGAGCCGGGCCCCTGGTTTGGCTCTTTGCCCTTAAGCACTGTGGAGCCCATGGAGCTTCTTTCTGCTGGGATGTGTTGCGCGTGGAAAGCTTGTGACGGGACGAGAGCGCCTGCGGGAGGAATGGATGACAAGCAGGCCGGTCTGCAAAAAAGGTCGAACTATCAGGGTTCTGCGGAAAGACAGGGGTGCAGTTGGGTTGCGCCTCCTCCGCTCTCTGGTGTTGGGGCGAATGCTCAGGTTGCTACCGTGGCACGCAATATGTTGGGGGTGTAGTCCATGTGGCTGTGGGAAACAGTCCCTGCGCACCTTGAGGGGCATGCTTTGGACCCCATTACCTGTGGGGGGGGAATGTCTCTTGAACTAGCTGCTCTCTTGAAGCCCCAGGTGCAAATGTGCGACCAAGCTGCTGGACCTCTCTGTCCTGTTGTCCCCCCATGGAGGTCTTGAGCTTTTCAGCAGAACTGATTAAAGGCCAGCTTTAGATCAAGGCCACTAGTTCTAAGGACAGTGGGTGGGGGCTGTTCTCCAAATGCTCCTGTTCATCGTGTGCATGCCTGTGTGATTCCTCTGAGCCCTCTGGGGTGGCACACCTTCACCGTGAAGAGGTGTGTGGCCCCAGAAGCATGCCAAAGAGCTGCCGCGTGATCAGCCAGCCCACCAGGGGCTTCAAGGACGAGAGTCCCACAGCCGGTCCTCATGATTTCTAACCCCTGCGTGAATCAGCTGAGGGTCAGCCAGGAAGGAAAACTGGTGGGGTCCTTAGAAACAGCCCTCCCCAACCAGCACCCTTCAGATCAGATTGAAGACTTCCTCCCAGGCATGTCGACCAGCAAGGGTCTGTCTGGGTCAGGATTCTGCGACCCTCCTGTGTCTGGAAGATGCCGGGTTGGGGAAGGATCTTGCCGGAAATGGTTTTCTTCCCAACTCCTTTTCTTCTCTTCAACATAACTCCACTGAGGGAATCTCCCCACAGTCTCCTTCCAGGCGTCGGCTCAGCTCAAGCAATATAGTACAAATGATGTTTTTGAATCTGGACTAGCTCTGAGGTGGTCTCCCCCCCATCCTCCCCCCCCCCAAATCTAATTTCCTCGGTGAGAAAAACCCTATCTTCCTGGAATGACAGGATCCTCTGACTCTGGCCGTAGCAGAGAGGACCGAGGCACATGAACATTGTGACTTTCCCCTCCGCTGGAACTGAAGTGGTGTGAGAAAGAATCAGGGAACTGCCAGGATGGTGAAGCCATTGCTGGTTTTCAACAGTTACTCCCCTGATTCTAGCTACCTGTTTTCCCTTACGTGATACTTTCGAAGCGGCTTTTATTTTTTCACCTGGAAATCAAGCAGTTTAACCGCCCCTGCCCCCTGTCCCCCTTCCCTTTGGACTTGATAATACAATGTGGGTAGGTTTTCTTTAAAATCCCCGGTTTCTGAAGTAACCCTAGGATGCTTTGAATAGCTGCTCACCACCAGGGCAGAGTGTGCACAGGCCGCGGTGTGTGTTTCTGGGAATGCCCTGGCCCACGGTCTTCCTGATCAGTAAACATTGATCGGACTAATCCCTAGCAGAGTGTTCCCGTGCTGAATGGTAGAACATTTCCTTGCTGAGGAAATGGGATGCCTTCAACCAGGGGGACATGTGTAAGTGCTGGGATTGGTTGGGAATTCGATCTGATAGTAGCCATATTCCCAAAGTCCTTTCAGCCATCCCGAAGTTTTCCGTTGGCTTCCGTTCCGTTGCATTGCCATTCCGGCACCATCTGAGCGACGTAGGTTAAAAATACTCGTTAGCTTCCTGTTTGCTCTGCTGTAGTTTTGCCGTGAAAACAAAACCAACAAAACGCATTAAGACCAAGCTGATCAGATGCTGCTCTATTGATTTTATTCAGGTTTTAAAATCAGCACCTTAACCTTTAGTGATCAGCTTCTCTGAAGTAGCAGTTGTTGCTGGCTTGTCCCTTTTATACATACATATATATATAAGAATAATCTCGCTACTGCTTCAAATCCAAAAGGGGCCTGAGTGGATTAGGCTGTTCTGATAGAAGTACTTGAGTTAGAACCCTTTTTCCTAGGAAGTTGAGTTCTTTTGCATCTTAAAGCTTTTTTTTTTTAATTCTGGATAAGCCTTGGCTATGTGGGCTACATTTAAAGGAAAAGTACTTATATCCTCCATCATTTATCTGCTGATGTAGCAACCCCCTCCCTCCCCTTCCTGTGGTTTGAGTTCCAGAATATTAGCGCATCTTTTGTTGTCGGGTAAAGGCTGAAACAAAGAGTTCATTCACTCTTGCTTGTAGAGAATCAGACCTGCCCCTTAGATTTCATTTCTCTGAGTATCTTGAACACCGACTTGGAATGGTGTTCCCCATTACAGGTGGGGATTCTTTTATCGTTTAACCAGCAATTTCTGTTTCCATCTTCTGACTTCTCTTCTTGTGGGATGAGATTTACAAGGAATGAGCAACCCCCCAGATTCTGTTCCCACCAGTTGTGCTCACCTTACATTTCAGCATCATCTAGAGAGCTACAGGTTGCCCATTCATGGTGTAGAATGAACAGTCTGTTTCTTGAACTAACTTTCGAAGGCTGTGGCCTGGGATTATTTCCCACCGTACATTTGTGGGAGGAATGGTGTGTAAGAAGAAGCCCGAAGCATTAGGAAATGTATTTGGTGACAAGGACATCTGACTCATATTGGCTCTTTAGTTTTTTCCAAAATTATCACCAAGCTGGTCAGATTTAGAAGGAAGGGATTGCCCAAAATATGTGTCTCAAGTACCCCGCAGGTGTCAATTCCCACAGATGATTTTTTTGAGTCTGGCCTATAGCAGGTAGTAGTTTATTGTACCAAACCAATTTAATTAAACAAGAAAAATCCCTGCCTATTCAAAATTTGCAGATGGGAAGATGGGGAGGTGAGCTGTTTTTGCCTCCACCTGTGCAGAGATTTTAAAAATAAAATGGGAGACCACCAGCAGTCTGAAAGCTATCGGTGGTCCTCAGCCGTCCCTTCTGGAGAGGAACAGTTACAAGACGTGGCAAAGAGCTTAAAATGCCAGCTAGCCTTCAGAGCCCTTTCCCCCCCCTCTCTTTCTGGGTCAGGGCCCCAGCAGTATGGTTGACTACTCTACAGGGTTGTGGGCAAACTCGAGACTTTCCTGGCTTCGCTTTTTCAAAGCCATGTTCTATCTCTCTTGGATGTTGTTGGTTGGTCTGCTTTTTTTTCTCTCATTGATCAGAACTTCCTGAATATTTTAAATGAACGTGCATATGAGTTGAAAATTACTTGGGTGGAGAGTGAAATTTGAATGAAATTCCATTTGTGTGTGTGTGTGTGTGTGTGTGTTTTGTTTGTAGCTTCTTTTTTTAACACACACACACACACACAAACACAAAAGTTCATCTCTTTACGGGTAGACAAGGAGAAGTGTATGTTTTTTTTTCCCCCTGCTTGACATTTTAACAGGTACTTTCTATTATCAACTTTGCAGTGTCGCATTTAACTTGCCTTAAAAGGTGGAGAGAGAAATCTAGTATTTGCACTTAGCAAAAAAAAATTGAGAGAGAGAAATTAATTTAAAAAAGGAGCAGAGCCCTATCAAGGGGAGATGTGCATGTTTTACAACTTTGTATAACATAGCTGAAAATGACTAAGTGGTTTATTAAAAAACAAAAACAAAAAAAAACAGGAAAAAAAGAATATTTTTCTTTACCTTCTGGTAGGAAACTGTTCTAATCTGTGTGTAAAAAGTCTCTGTATTATATTGTAATTTGAATTTTTTGTAATTAAAAAAAATTGTGCTCCCTGTTTTATGTATCCTGGTTTCCTGTGGACGATCAGTGCCAAGAAATGTTGGCTTGCTCTGAGTATGCCACGCAAATAGATCAGTTGCAGTTATGTGCAAATTTTCAAATCCCTGCAGCTCGAAACAGTTGGTGTCCCTGGGCAAAAACTCTTGAAATTTTTTACAAAAGCTTAATCTGTTCCAAATGCACGTGTGCACATGAACATGGCAGCCCCCTCCCCCTCCCATTTACAGTCTCAGAAGAATTCCAGCTTCATATTTCAGGATGCAATTCCACCCAAACTCAGCCTCCGTTGTCATTTTATGGTGTAAGTTGAGAATGCCTGCTTTTTCTTGGTTTTGAGGGTCTTTATTTAGTCGCAAAGCAAAAACTGTTCCACATATTACCGAACTTTGAACACTTCATTTGAAAACGGTGGTTCACAGTTGCAGTTTATTATTGGTAAAGCTCAGACCCAGATATTTTGGATAGCATGTACCCAGTAAACGTATTCCAGAAGGAACTGTATTACTTCATTTTCCAAGAGTTAGACACACATTTATAAAAAGGTAGATAATCACTTCTCTGTTTGCACTTACAGCATCATTTTGTGCATGAAAGTGCCAGGTTTTTCCCCCTCCCCAGAGGTGCATTATAAAAGCGTGACCTGATCTTAAACCATAGCTCAAACATCATAATTACTCGTGAGTTTCTTTGGCTCACCTGATGTTCAGGATGACCAAGCTGTGGTATGCAGATTTTTGGCATCCACTGTTACTTTTCAGCGTCCGCAGAACACTGGAGCATTTCGTTGCTGAGATATTTGGAAAAAAGGTTTTCCATGGCTAATTTTTTTTTCTTTTAAATGAAGTGACTGTTAAGGGATTCCTGAGCCATACTAAGAAGCAGACAACCAAGAAGTAAGATGGATGCAAATGGAGTAGGACCTAAACAGGAAGCTTGTCTTGGAGCTGGGTTACAGAATCATAGAATGTAGGGGACATGAGGAGGTCATCTAGTTCAGCCCCCTGCCCAGAGCAGGAATCCACCACTACAGCCTCTCTGACAGATGGCCCTTCAGCCTCTGTCTATATACAGGTAGTCCTCATTTAACAACAATTTGTTTAGTGATGGTTCAGACTTACAGCAGTGCTGGAAAACTGATTTGTGACCAGTCCTCACACTTATGACCATTGCAGCATCCCTGCAGCCACATGATCACAATTTGGGCACTTGACAACTGCTTCACATTTATGACCATCGCAACGTCATGTGATCACCATTTTCAACCTTCTCGGCTGGCTTCTGCCAAGCAAAATCCGTGGAGAACCACGTGATTTGCTTAATGACCACATGGTTTGCTTAACACTTTCAGTGATTTGCTTAACGACCGCCACAAAAAAGGTTGTAAAATTGGGTCGGATTTGCTTAATGACTGCTTTGCTTAGCAACCAAAATTCTGGTCTCAGTTGTGGTTGTTAAGCGAGGACTACCTGTACCTCCAACCTAAGCAAGTTGACTGTCTCATGAGACAGCCTGTTCCTGCTAGAAAATTCTTCCTGAGGTCCAGCTGGAATCTCCTTCCTTGTAGCTGAGATCCAGTTTCTTGCCTCCCCATCGAGCATCAGCAGCTCAACATAGGAGTGAGTCTTTGCGCATTCCACACCTGCCTTTCAAGGAGGCTGCAGGTGACGCTGTCGGAAGAATTGCTGAGTTGGTAACGGTTGCTCGTCTCCAACAGCTGCATTGCCAGGATTCCAGCATCCAGATCTCCTTTTGGTATGTCTGCTGCAAAATCAGTTCCACAGGGGCCCTTATGAATAGTAAGTTGTGGGGGGCTCCTTAAAATACATTTTTTAAAACCTCCTTTTCCTACCCATCCGTGCCATGAATAGCAATTCTAATCCCATTTTGCTGCACGGATGAGGGAGGTGGGGGGGTCAGGCACGCCAGTCATTTCTGAGTTACTAATCTCTGGGATAGAGAATAAGAGACGCTTTGGTGAGGACATTCCCCCTTCCTCACAAGGAGAAAAACCCGTCCCTGTCAAATGAATGTGCAGCTGCGGGTGGAAAAATGACAAGGATGTCTTGCAAGATTAGCTGCGCATTTCAAAGGCAAGCGTGCTCCGTGTCGTTCTCCCCAGCCCAGTCGAGCTCCACCATTGCAGTCAGGAATCCCTTGGGAATCCAGTAAGTTGATCCTCTGCATAATATTGCCGGCAAACACTTTTTCCTTTCACAGCTCCCTGAGAGTCTTGTGCCCCCAAACACTTCATGATCCTTCCTGTCTTGGTAACCTTCCATGCTTGGTTGGATCTGTTCGGGCAAATATTGCCTCTTCCAAGCCAAAGATTCAGCAGCAGAAGGCTAGATTTCTGACAAGGGGCAAAGCCACGGGCAGGAGGGACCTCCTTGAGGGATGACGCCTAGCTGCCCCACCCCTAGTTCTGGACAAAGAGCGACTTCATGGAAGCGATTTCCTTGTATGCCAATGGGTCAGGTGGCAGTGCTTGAATCCCAATAATGTACAGGTCATCGTTTAGCGACTGCCTCGGACAGCGACCGTTCACAGTTACAACAGTGATGAAAAAGTAACTTTGTGACCAATGCCAACATTGACCTTCACAACTCTCTCCCTCAGTCACGTGTTCGCCATTACAGTCTATCAGTACGTACTGCCCTCTGTAAAATTGTAAGCACAGTTGCAGTCATTTTTCACTTAGCAACCACTTTGTTTAACCACCTACTTGTTGGTCCCAATTGTGGTCACTGGACGAGGAGGACCTGCAGCGATTTCTGAACTGGGCCTCCCTGCAGATGTTTGCAACAAGTTCTGTTCTCATCATTGGTTGCGAAGAAACAGCATCTTCTAGTCTTGGGGCTGGTGGTCTTGGCTACAGATTTGCTAGCAACGGGATCCGAAGGCCACATGCTTTCCAAGAGAGAGAACCAAATTGCGTTTTATCACACGCCACCTCTCCTGCATGGACTCTGTGAAATGAAGCAGATTGGGCAGGATCGTGCCTTGATGCCGCGCTGATACCAAGGCTGATCGCCTTCTGTTGCTTCCAAGGAAAACAGAGGAGAAACAGGGAGCCCAGAATCAAAGCCAAGCCAGCTGTTGGAAGCATGTTCAATCCTGGTGCTAAGTTTCCTTTGGAGTGGGGGCTATCCTAGTTTGTGAGCCTTTTGAGTACAGCAAGGGCTGGTGATTTTGCTGCAAGAGAGCAGAGTTATCCCTCTGAAAACATGCTGTTCTTGGAAAGTCGTTATTGAAACAATTTAATAGAAAAACAGTCTCCCTTTTTTGCTGGGAATTCAGTGTAATTACGAGGCAAAGATTAAAATTTGATTTTAAGGAAACTTCTCACTGTTTTATTGTACGCCCCTTCTGCAGTCTCCTCCTTTTTTCTCTCTCTCTCTCCCATTTTCGCCCTCCGAGCTTCCTTCCCTTGTTGCTTTTAATGACACGGGAGAGAATTGGAAAGGTCAGATGGCAGCAGCTGAGCCAAGGTTCAAAATCTCTCTGAAAACTGATGGTGCTGTTAATTGCTCTTTAAGAAGGAAGTGAAGGTAATTTTCTTGGGAGTGGGGAGGAGAGGGGATCTCTGTGGTTGCAACCAGGAGTATTTGAATGTTAATAGCTTTTTTCCTAGGCTGGGTCATCGCAAATGAATGATGGTCTTGGTAGTCCCAAGGGGTGGGAACTACCCTCAGGAACACTGCCCAGAGCTTTGTGATTGGGAAGTGTGTGTGTGTGTGTAAAAATTCCCTTCTCACCCCTATGGGTGGTATGCGCCTTCCTCAACCTGGGGTCCTCTATCAGAGGCCTGGGAGTTTGAGGGTTCTGCGCAGGATCTTAGCCGTTCCTAGCTCTGCGGTCTTCTGGACAGGGAGCTCTGATGTTGCTCCTGGTATCTGTTGGAGCCACTCTCCCAGCTTTGAGGTCACAGCCCTGAGGGCTTCTACCACTACCAGGGCCACTTTGGCCTTCCCTTTCCACATCCTCTCCAGTTCCTCCTTCAGGCCCTGGTCCTTCTCCAGCTTCTCATCTTCCTTCTTCCTGATGTTGCTGTCACTTGGCACTGCTACATCTATCACCACCACTATCTTCTGGTCCTTGTCTACCACCACGATGTCTGGTTGATTGGCCAGGACCTGCCTGTACACTTAGCCTGTCATTCACGACCTTCTGTGGAATCTCCATGTATGTATGTATGTATGTATGTATGTATGTATGGTTTATATAGCCACCCATCTCACCCAAGTAACTCTGGATGACTTACAAGATTAAAAAGAAATACCCCCCTGCTCCCACCCAAGGATAAACGGTTAACAATTAACCATGCATAGTAGCAGAGCTGAACTCCCCCGACTGTAACATCTTCAGATTTCAAAGCTTTCTCTAATAGTCTCTGGAAGTGGCCATTTGAGAAGACACCTTTGTGGTTCAGAGGAAGAACTCTTGACCAGTGTTACTCAGCCTTCCTCAGTCTTCCAAATATGTTGGACCTGAGCCCCCATCATCCTCTCCCACACTGGCTAGATTTATGGAAATTGAAACCAAGAAATCTGGGGGAAGGTGGTACTACCCCAGGCCCAAACCCCCAGCTCCTTGGTCATGGGATGGCAGCAGACGTGAACCATCTTGCCTCCTCGTTCCATGCGAGATGGCCACCTTTTCTGACTGCCCTTCCTCCTCCGTCTTTAGGTCTTTTTTAAAAGACCCCTTACTAAAATAAATTCAGTAGGATGCTGGCCCAGGCTCTCAGTCTGCTTGCAAGGATGCTGTTGGGTTCCACTAGGAAGGGGATAACATAGTTAGGGGTTCCCAGCTCGCCTTCTGCTAAATAAGAGTTTGCGGGCTGGCTGCCCCACCCTGGTCCCCGTGCTCTTACGACTAAGTGGGCGTCTTGCGAGCGCCTTGCCTAATCCTGCCTAAAATAATGTCGCCTACCCCAGAATTACAGAGTAGTACATATTTTGAGAACAAAATGAGGAGAGAGGGCTTGCATCGCTGAATTTCTTGGAAGCTATGTTGGGAAAGAGCAGCGTGAGGAGGAACGAGGTTGGCGTGGATGGGGTTTGTCGTCCAGAGGTTGGCTGGAGAAAAGCATCTCCGTTGTCTTTTCTCCGAGAGAGGGGGTGGAATCGAATTCAAGAGGAAAGGCCTGGAGGCTGGGGGCTGGAGTGAAGCAACCCACTGCCCTCCCATCATCAGAGCCCAGCAGCCGCCCCCCATCCCTGCCTGCATTTTGTATTCAGGGTCAGGGACCTTTTCCCCTCTCTGAGAGCAGCAGCAGGAGGCAGCCTGGCGGCCTTGGGGGGTGGGAGAAGGGAGGAGATGCAAGATGGGGGAAGCCCAGGGACCCCGGGGAGGTGAAAAGGGCAGGGGGTGCTTTGCAATTGACGGCCTGTGGTGGGTAGGGACTCCTCAGAGGCCAGCTATTAAGCAGACAGACTTCTGGGGCAGCCGAAGCATGCTTTTTAAAGGGGGTGGGGGTGGCTGGAGCATGCAAACCAGGCTGAGCCCCCTTTCTCTTCTCTGGCTATTAATGCAAGCAGGGCCTCTTGCAAACTCCGCTCTCCCCTCCATTTCTTTCTTCCTCCCTGAAAGAAGCTTGTTTCGCTGCTGCCTCTGAAGACTTTCGATTTTTATGGGCATGCACGCCTCGCCACCTTGTTACCAAAGGGCAAGGGCTTTGTACCTTGCAGCAAAGTTTCACACACCCCTTTTTTTTTCCACTGTGGGGGGGAAGGAAAGCAAAGCATTTTATCGTCTATCAAACTGAAGGATAGGGACATATAAAGTGGATTTTCAATACTGTGCTTGGAAAAACCAAGGGAGGCTTTTTTTTTTAATCTGCAGAGTCATTCTTGACTACCGTCCGCTCTGTAGCAACCAGAGAAATTTTAAATGCGGTTTTTGGGGTGTGTGTTTTTTTTTTGGTAACCTTTCCTACACAAGTAAGAAGTTGAGTTCAGCAGAATACTAGCAGCTTTTCTGTTTCGTGACAGCTAGGCTAAACTGGGTTTCTCGTTCTGGTTTCTGTGGACAAAAATGAAGGGGGGGGGATTCGTCCGAAATAGCAAGGTGGTTGCTGTGAGTCGAGTTTTCTGCCCCCCTCGTAGGGGCTGCAGTTCCCCATTTTCGCTCGTCTGTGCAAGAAGCTCAGTCAGGCCTCTCGTCGCCATGGCAACAGGAGGGCCTCGTCCCGAAGCGGCCCCACTGCCCCCATTAAGGGTCAGCCTCTGCAGCTCTGCAAGCCCTGTTGTTGGAGGCTAATTTTTCATGGGGGGGGGTACTTAAAAGATGCCCTAGAGAGTCTCCAGCAAAGCTACTTGGTTAGACCAGAATTAGCATCTCCACCCCCTGAAGTCAGAGTTGTTTGTGGACAGCTAATACAAAGAGCTTGGAGACGAGATGTCAATGGTTTGCAAGCCAGAGTGGCTGTGTTCCTACCTTGGTTCGGATTACATGACACGCTGGAGCCACTAAGATGGAGGAAAACGGGTTCGCACGTTGCACCCTGTGACGTGGTTTTTGCTTAGCAAGCTGCAGGTGGAGCCCATTATGGTGGCATGTAGACCGTGGCTTAGGGCTTAGCAGTTTTCGTTTATTCAGCAAACCCTGGTTCAAAAGTCTGGGGTTCCATGTGAGAAACCCCATCATCATCATCATCATCGTCTTAAGCCTAACAAGTTACTTGAGGGCTTAATCCAAAATGTGAGCTTGGCCATGGCTTGTTGTCTTCCCCAGAGGGAACATCCAGATGTGCCATCCCTGGGGCTCTCAACTCATCTGAAAGACGCCCAATAGAAGAAAGAAGGTTTTATGCGACGTATTGCAGGTCAGACCTGGTTATGATTTATAGGGGAGACCATTAAGTGACATCAGAGCCGTAGGCTAGGCTGGGAAATCTAAAACCACCTAGAAACGAAGCAATTTCCATGTTACTATGAGGGAAAGGCCCTGGGAATTTCCAGCTCAAAGGAGATTTGAGTGGGTTTTTAATTAACTCAACAGTGTTTTAATTACTATGGCTTAGCAGGAAACCTGGTTTATGCTGGAAACAGCAAAGATGGCACCTTTAGTCTTCCAGGCAATTGAAATAATGAGAGAAAAACTGGAATTGCCTCATTCCGCGCCATTGATCTGTCCATTGCCCATCTTGCTTTGCAACAAGCTTTAAACCATGTTTTGTTTAAAGCCCCAGAAAAACTCAGGCAAGTTTCTACTGGCACCAGAGATAGCAGCTTAGGAGTCTGTCTTTTCTAACCCACCTCTGGTTGACCATCTTTATACACCAGCTGCAGCCTGAAAAAGCACAGAAGGGCATCCATCGTAAAGCAAACAGCCGAGAGGAAACGCCTAGGGTTTTTGTTTTCTGGCAGAGCGAAGCCAGCACCTTTTGTGCAGCCTGCCCTGGACATCCCTCAGACAGACTGCTCTTTGTTGGAAGGCGTAATATTAAAGCCCCTGAACTGAAGGACAGATGCAAATTTCAGGAAAGATTCCTGGAGGACAAAGCAGATTAAGAACTCCTTGGAAACCCACGATTGCTTTTGAAGGAAATAGACGTCTAGCATAGCACTTCAAAAGCAACATCATGATAATGGGGAAATCTAAACGGTAATTGCATTTATATCCTTCCTCCCCCAAATTCAATCTCGGAAAAAAAATGAAGTTTAAGGTTGGGGTTGATGAGCTTATTAAGGGTCTCACAGGAAGATGCTCGGTTTATGAAAATTAGAAGCAATACAGTGAATGAGAAGTACTTTGCCTTGTTAGCTGGTTTCAGACATCCTGCTAAGTCAGAAAGTACTGAAGTCAGTTTGTGCTTCAATGAAATTGTGTGCTGGTCCAAATGAACTTGTTAAAAAAAGAAAAAATTCCTACAGTACAGTAGTTTGCTTGGTTTTGACTCTGGGTATTCTGAACCCCGCTAGGGTGTTTTGTAAATCATAGCTTATGACTTAAGTATGTTAATTGTGCCTTGTTAAACAAACCAAACTCTTTTTTTGTCCCATGAATCCCATTGCCAAGATACAATCCGTGGGAACCCATGTAGCTGTTTAAGGGAACACCGCCAGGGAGAAGGTAAAATACGTTGCTTGTATCTCCCAAAAGAACAGAAATGCTCTATAAAAACCAATCATGTAGCAATTTGTTTCTTATCTGAATGCAGGTTTTTATTTTGTCAATTCTCTTCTCCATTTGATGCTTCTTATACAAATGGCACTTACAAAAGTGTTTTTAAAAGGAAAAAAAATTAACTAAACATATCAGGATATGAGATGCTTTTCATAGCCACAATAGTCAAGGAAATAGAAGGCAAGAATTATTGACTTAAAACTGTTACATGGGGAAAGGCAGTGAGATGTACATGATCCAATTGTCACCAGGTGGGGAAGAGACACAGGACAAAATGCTAAGGCCAACAAACGCCCAAGTCATAGAACCAGATGCTTGGCCCACTGGGTACTCATCTCTGCTCCCAAAATGGTGGTTTCTTTCGCAAGAAACCCCTCCAGTTTTTGCAGTTTCCAGAACTTCAGTGTACCCCAGGTAAGGTTCCCAGATGAACACCAGCTCAAACCCTTTTTACTCATAAGGCAAATAATTCCCATCGCTAGAAAATATAGCACCAATTCATATTGAGGATACTTTATGATGGCAGAGTGTTGATGTTTTTAAGGCTTATAACATGTCCCTGCTCTTGTCTTCATTCACCAAAGAACCACCACCACCCCTCGAAATTTGGCAAACCCTGCTCCCGTGGGTCCTGTAAAGTTGTGTGTTTAACAAATACAAATTTGGGTCTTGCAAATTCATGGATTTGGGTAGAAAGATACTAGAGCACCATTTCAAACGAAGTCCCTCCAGACTTCAGTGTAAATTGGGGTCCTGCTCTGGCAGTGTTGGTTTGGCCTAAGGAAACAGAGATAAAACCCCGAGAAGGCATCACATTGGGCAAAAAAAAAAAAAAAAATCTGCACAAGGTGTGCGTGTACACAAGACTCTTCCAAACTCCCAAACAGTTAAGCAACATGTTACAAAGGTTCAAGGTGGCTATACGGAACAACAAGCCTATTGGAGAGACTAAGTTAGGTTGGCTCGGCAGCAGGTTTATCTAAATAAAGAGAAGATGCTTTCTGTTAAACTTCCTACGTTTAGGGACTCTTCATGGCAATTGCAGAATCGCAGAAGCAGGTCTGGTGAGGCGTGAGATGCTTGGGAACAGGCCTGGGCAGACCTTCACATAACTTGTCCAGGAGATGAGATGAGATGTGGGAAGGACGACTGCTATCGGGATGCCCAAGCCAGAAATTGGTGAATGGGCGGTGGGAAGAAGACCAATTCCAGTACAGGGCAACAGACAGAAAAATGTGGTGAACATGTACTGTGCAAATGTTGCTACTTTAAGGAAAACACATAGTTGGAGATCAAGGATTCCCCTGAATGTTTGTGCATGCGCAGCATGGCTTCCCCTCTTTCTGTTTCAGCTCCCCCAATCTTATCTTTCATACCTACCCCAAAATCTATTGAGACATTTCAATGAGAAGCCCTCAGAGGAAAACCAAGGGGGATCCACAGGTCTCAGTCCTCCTGCAGACTGATCTGTGCCATGACTAAGGTCCTGTTCGACTGAAGATCTCTCTCCAAGTCTGTTGTATCACACGGGCAGCTGCTGGCAGGGAAACACCCTGTATGGGAGCATGGTGGAGGGAAATAGGAGATGCTGAGATGTTTTTCCCCACCTGAGGCAAAAGCAAAAAAAGATGTGCCGACGTAATGTGCAACTCCATGCCCATCTGATGCAGTCAGCAATCCATAGGCAACAGCTTCAAGATAGTCCTGGCCTGCTCTAATGAAATTCTAAGACACCCAATGCGAGAATGTATAAAAGAGACTGAGATTTCTCTAACAGTTGTACCTTCCAGGGAGAAAGGGAAAGGAACCATAAGGCAGCATCAATGGCTTCTCAGCATGATTTTTGGAGATGTTCAGAGATGCTTTGGGGGCACTTAAAAGCACCCAAGGAAGTGTACAAAAAAAAGGAACTCACTTGAGTCTTTCATGAGATGAACGTCTGGAGGTCCAGTACAATTCCATTCATAAAAAGCAGCTCATTTGATCTGTGAGCATATGGACAGAGCTTCTAATCCTTGTGTCCGTCCTGCTTTGGTAGCTCACCTTGACTGACTCACCCCTTCTCTCATTACACGGAATGACAAGATACGCTAAACTATTTCTTTGCTACCTTCACTAGAGAATGGGGGCCAGCAACTTAAAATCAAAAGCCAAGAAAGAGAATGCTAATTCTCTAATTCCTACTACAGAAAATGCCCACCAAACTGGAAGGCCCGGTTTGAACAAGAGCTAGGTGTGTCACCTGCATCGAGCCAGAAAGCGGACACTGCAGCAACTCAAGATTTTCCAAAGCGGACTCTTGATGATCTCAAGACCAGCTCTTCCTGGGGACCCACCTTCTGAGGAGGAACTCTAAGAGATGGGGGTGGAGTGGGGTAAGTTTGCTGATTCCAGTTATGAGAAATATACCCCTTTTCAATTCAGAAGGACCAGCAGAGGCAAAAGGAGAGATCTGCCCATCTAGCACCCAACTTTTCCTTTCTTTCCCCATAAAAGTCTAAGGTGAGAGCATGACATTTTCTGCAAGGGAATGTTTTCCAGTTTTAAATGAACTCACATAACGAAGGGAAAAAGCCAACTTAAAACAACAACAACAACAACATGGCAGGCCAGTCTGAAAGATATAACCCCTCTCTCGGAAAACACACACCAGAACATACCAAAGAAAAATCCTGCAGGAAGTTGGCAACTGAAAAGGAATTAGGGGAGAGAGGAAGCCGAGAGCGAAGGAAAGGACAGTAAAGTGCATTTAATACTCCCAGAGGGTGGATGGGTCAATGGCATCGGCAGAGGCTTTGAGGACTCCAGCGTGGTCACCCTTCAGGTATTTGTTGTTGACTTTGATGGCCACCTTGTTAAAGTCGCAGAACTCAAAGAAGAAGTCCACGGGAGTATCACTGCTACTGGTAATGGATGCCTCGTTCCCAACCATCCAGTATTTCCCAGTGGAATCTGAAAACAAGAAAGGGGAGCGGGAAGAGGGAAGGTGGGCACTCTCTCCAATTCATGGGGGCATCCCATGGAACAGCATCCCCAGCAAGGCCACGGGATGCCTCCAAGAGACTCCCCCCAAAATATCTGAGCTGCTGTGTCAAGGAGTTTAGCTTGCATTGAAGTAAGCTTCCTATTTTCAATCTCTCTAACCCATTACCAGCCTTCTCCTGACTTCAATTTCCATAATCCTCCCAACCAATGTGGCCATGATGGCCAAGAATTCTGGGAGTAGACCACATACTGCTGTATGGCAGCTGGTCGGGGAAGACTGGCTGATGCCATCAGGAGGGTCTACCTTGCGGGCAGATAAGAGTCCCTACCTTTGATATTGTAGGCACCATCATTAAACTCCAGCTGAAAGACATCGTAGGAAGATCGGTTGCAATCTAGGGTGCCTGTCATCTTCCGGCAGCCAATGAAGCCATGTTCTCCACGAAGAACAATGATTGGCCGGTTAATCAGCTTCATGAGGAACTGCTCCGTCTCACCTACCATTGGAGAATGGAGGAAATGATGCACCATTTATCAGAAAACAAACTGCGTCCCACCATCCGGGATAGTTCAGCATCATGCCTGGAAACACGTTTCTGGACACTAATGCCCTGCCCTCTGCAGCTTCTCATTTATTACTTTTTATGAAAAGGATCTCATTTTTTTAAAAAAAGACCAGCGGCTGATGCAATGAGAAACATCGTGTCATCCCAAGAATGCAAATCTGGGGTTTCAGGAGAGAAACTTCCAAAGGAAGGAACCGCCAAATCTCAGCCGTGCCATTAAAGCTGGGTAGGTAAAGGGTTTCCCTTGACGTTAAGTCCATTCGTGTCCGACTCTAGGGGGCGGTGCTCATCTCCGTTTCAAAGCCGAAGAGCCGGCGTTTGTCCGTAGACACTTCCGTGGTCATGTGGCTGGCATGACTACACAGAACGCCGTTACCTGCCCGCCAAAGTGGTACCTATTAATCTACTCACATGTGCATGTTTTCGAACTGCTAGGTTGGCAGGAGCTGGGACTAGCAACGGGAGCTCACCCCGTCACTCGGATTCGAACCACCAACCTTCCGATCAGCAAGCTCAGCAGCTCAGTGGTTTAACCTGCAGCGCCACCGCATCCCTCATATTAAAGCTGGGAGATCCAGCTATTTTGCTCCCATGGTCTCTGGGACCAGAGAAGTCAAGGGCCAAGTTAAAGTACACTATCAAAATCCAGCATATGCACTATTGCATCTTGACTTTAAAAACCCTGAGCAGGTCCACACGTTGGGCCAAGTACCTGGCTGGATCCACCCAATTCGCTAAGCCAGATCCCATAAGGGCATGGAGGGTCAGGAAGAAGCTGGATACTGAGCAAATACTTGCCAAAGATTTTTCTCAACCCTGGATCCAACTGTTTTAACTAGAAGATGTTCCCGCAGTTACAAAATTCTTGCTTCTGCTGATATGCAGAGGCACAGAAAGCACTTACTGGCAGTTTCAACCGTAGCAGCAAGTTGCCCATTCTTCTTGGCTGTAACGTATTTGCCATTGGCAGCTTTCAAAGTGATGCGCCGGTCACACCACTCGATATCGAAGTAACAGTTAGCATTCCTGCTGTAACAAAGGAAGGTTGAGAAGGACCTCTCATGCCGTAACATTAGGGAGACAGGTAGAGCTAGAAGATGATCAGCATTCCCACCCCTTTGTCAGGGCCACAATGCAACCAAGTACAGTTTGGGCACACTAATGGTAGTGGCTTTCCCCCAATTCCCCCGCACGCTTACGAAAAGTGAGCTTTCTTCTGCTGTGCCCCTTGGACAGCATAGCTGTTTTGATCTACCCCGAGGGTCATTTTCAAGCAAGAGTCATCTCCACAACTTTTATGGCCAGTGAGTTGAGTCTTTTCCAACCAACACTCAAGCTTATTTATTTTCTTAAGCACTGAACAAATAAATGTTTACAGCACAGTGCTGTGACAGTGCACCAAACATTTCAAATTTGAAATGGATTGTTTGAGCATTCTGCTCTGCTTCAAATTCAGGAAATTTCCGGAATAGTCAAAACAAACTATTTTGAACTCAGATTATTTTTTTTGCTTTTTGTACCCAGCTATAGATTATTCTGTCTTGGAAGCAGATGGATTTTCTGTGCCTGTACAGACACATATAATCAAACACTGTGCATTTTGGAATTAAAATTCCATTCCCCACAGGCCCAGTGGCTGGGTTCCTCATGCTAAGCTATGGGTTATTTCAGCTACTTTGCTGAATAAACTAGAATGGTGGGATTCATGCAACACGCTCAGCCCAAAGCAAACAAGCTACTTGATGGCCTAGTGCAGTGCATGAACGCTACCCCTGAATCACATTCCTAATCCATTCACACAGATTTCTGAGCCACCTGGGGTAACTAGAACTCACTTAGTTGAGGCGGTGGATTGCACCCCACCGTTTGAGGTCAGAGTCCAGTATTTCCCAGTACAAGTCCTGAAGGTGCATTTCTTTGTGTCTTTGTTGATTTCCATTTGGAAGGTTTCTTGGTCACTCTCCTCATCTTGATTTGCTGAAAGATCGATCCCTAGAAGAGAAGACGTAGATGGGGGAGGGAGTCAATAACAGCCCTTGTATGTCCCTCCTAGCTCGCTGTCCAACATCTATCTATGTGTTCAGAGCTGAAGGGGAGAAATTGGGGGCTTTCATCTTTGAAAAACTTGAGAGGATACTCAACTGATCCCTTATCCTCAACTACCAAGAATGTTCTGTAAAATTCAGCAGTGGGGCAAATGCATAAAAGATTGCTGGTCGGCCTGGGGGTCGCCCTGGCCCAGAATTCTAACTCCACACACACCTACACAAAGTAAGTGTGCAACATAGATGGGAGAACCTTTAAAGGAGACCCTCCCCTTTCTTCTAAAGCCTCTGCTCTTGGAGTTTATTTATTTATTTATTATTCAAATTTCTATCACCGCCCATCTCCCCCTCTTGCTCAGAAAGAGAAGCCCAGGATTCATACTTGCTGCCCAACCAGACATAACAGACCCTGCTCCCACCATGGAGGAATCCAAGAGAAAATGCTTCAGCAGCAGCTGCTGGCGCCACTTCCCAAAATGCACACAGATGAACACCCAACTGCTCGCATGCTTGGCAAGTTTCACCCTTGGAATTCTTCAGAGTTTAGAATTGCATCCTTGGCACTTGTGTCCTGGCTCCAGTGAGCACAAAACACTCCAGGGGCAGAGACAGCCAGCCAAAGAGTAGAGCGCAGGAGCCCCATCGGGAAAAGAGAAGGAGGTGGAACCAGCAGACAGCAAACAATTAGCCCAGCACTTCTGACCTAGCCCCATTGAGAACAGCAGCGAGATCACACCCAGAGAGGAGGGCAATCAAAGATGGCACATCATTACAAAAGGCAACCCAAGCACAAAATGGATGCTACAATAAATAAACCCCAAGTTCTTACTTGGGGCACAAATGACCAGGCTCCAATGTCATCTCAATTCTCTGTGGGGATGCAGGGAATTCCATTTCCTAGTGTTGGATTACAATTTGAAGCTTCCTCTAATGCTTGAGATAAACTGGCCTTCCCCTTCCAACTTTCCTCTCCATAAGAACCCTTTGAAATACGTTGGGCTGGAAGGTGGACTTGGTCCCCCATCACCAACGAGCTCCATGGTTCATAGGGGACTTAAGCTGAGTCTCTCCCTGGTCCCAGTCCAACAATGTAATCCCTGTGGCACACCGTCTATCTTTAAAAAGGGTTGACATGGCCTAGAATCTAGTACCCAACCCTTCACTGGCTGTTTCGGAGTTTCATCTTCTGCAGTGGGGACTCATTCACATTCTGGGGTTTAGAGTGTCTCAGCCAAACAAGCCAATGAATTTTGGATGGACATCAAGCCAAGCAGAAGCCCAGGTGCGGGATCAAGCCAGTTCTGCCAGATGCATCAGGCTAATCTCATGCTAAGGGTGACCAGCCTGTTCCAGAAGAGCCAAGGACGATCATCTGCAGAGGAGCTGTCAGTTCTCTTTAGAATCCAGGCAGTGAACTCCTCGAGGGATCCTTTTCCTAAATTAAAAACCTGAAACACTGCAAATGCTTTCCTGTTGTCTGAAGAGGCCCCTGGATGCACATCCACTCCTTTAAGCCCTACCTCCTCCCCTCGTGCCCAAGGAAAGACTTAAGTTTCTTAATGTTTCCTAGGTAGTAAATCCTCCGTCCAATCATAAGAAGGGGGAGAAGAAAAGGAGATCTTCCAGAGGCCAGAGTAGGGGGGTTCAGCAGAGACAGCCAGCCAGCCACTGGGAAAGGAAAACCCAGGCAGCTGCCTCTAAGAGTTCGGCTTCTCATGGGTCATTTTAATAGCAAAAACCAGCTGTTCCTGCATCGCTCTGGGAACAGGAAGCAGTCCAAGAGCAGTCAGGAATGGAAGGTTTTTCATCACCTCTCATGCCAGGGTGGAGCAGAGACCTGCATCTTCATAGGAGCCCTGGGCAGCAGAAGATTGTCCACTCCAAATGAGGAGGGGCTGAGGCTCAGTGGTTACAGCACTTGCTAGGCATCCAAAACGTCATGGCATTTCTAGGCAGGCCCCCGATTCTGCCAGCCCCCATGGAATGACCTTCCTCAAAGGTCATTTCCATGTGTCAAACAATCCGTACCATCCTCAACCATTACCATGGTGGATGGGAGTTGCAGTCCAAAGCTTCTGAAGGGGTTCTGATTCCAGCAAGGCTGGAAATTTAAGGACTGTTAAAAACAAAAAAAGTAACTTGAACCGAGTGAGAATTTTTCAAGTCTGCAGCATTCGCAGATGCAAGAAGGAAGTGAAATGCCTTGGGAGATTTGAAAGGTGAGGCCTAACATTTAACTAGCACTACTTAAAAAAACCTTTGAAGGCTTGGAAATGATGTGACTTTCCCAGAAGGATGAGAAAAATAATTGGAAAAGGTCTGAGCAGGGGAGAGGGATGGTCTCCCCAACCTTGACTCGGAGCCTCTTAAAAAGGCAGCTTGAAAGGTGGAATGTGGTCTGGGGGCACCCAAGCTTGGGACCGTAGCTGGCCATATCTAGCCACAGAGTTTGGAAATACTGCTTTAGACAACCTGTAACCCTTAAGGACAAACAAGCACTCTGACATTTAGGGAAATGTGGGTATTCCTCTAGAATGAGATTTGGCGGGAAGAAATAAATCAAATCCAAGGATCGAGTGAAGAAAGTAAGGGTTCAAAAAATTTCTCCAGCCCTTCCACAGATACCAACATGGCGCCTTCAAGTAGGCCCTTTTTCAGGCTTGGTCATAACCTTTCAAACACAGTGCTGGGAACCTCAGTTTTACCGCTCCCCAGTGCTCAAGATGTGCTGTCAAAAAAGTCCAAAGATTTTGGGGGCCATTTCTGGCTATAAAAAAGCAAAGCTCTAAATGAATAATGCAGCTCTTGGCAAAGAGGGCCTTCTTGTACGCAATGCCGCCATTCCCTACGCAACCTATTCCAATTCTGTTGCAAGTTCCCCATCGGATCCAAACAAAGATCTACCTAATTCAGCATCCTGCTCTCCAACACAGTGCCCTCTGGGAATTTCAAGAGCTGAAATCAGAGTTCATCTGAAGAACATGAAAATACTCTTTCCATGCTGTCTGGCCTGGAAGTAACTTAGTTTCAGACGCTTAGAGTTTTTACCCACTGCGCTGAATGGGAAACACTAAGTACAGTCATCAATAAGGAAGAACCCACGGAAGGGAGCTTTCTAGGCCATTCTCCTCCATTTTTTGCTTTGGATAGCAGGAATTGATGGTTCAATTCTCCCCCCCCCACCACCATTTGCCCAGTTTCCTTCCTTGCTCTAATTTTGCACTTCAGATGTTTTATGGCTTTTTCGCTGCCAGTTAAGAGAGGTTTATTTTTTATTTTTTTAAAAAAGGAAAAGACTAGGAGCCTAATTTCCTGCCAGCACTTAGAGCAGATGGACCGGAAGGCAACCGTCTCTGGACAAACTTTAAAACCTGCTGGAAAAAAAAAAAGGTGTCCTTTGAAGATTATTTGCCAAGATGCCACACAAGCAGGTTTACAATTGAAAACAAAAGAATGACCCATTTTTATAACTCTATGCCCAAGGGAAGCCGGGTTCTGAAACCTCTATTATGCCAATCTTCTTTGTATGTATTCTGATTTTGTTAATCATTGGGAAGTCAAAGGGCTATAGGATCTTGTATGCCGAAACTATGACCACGTTGACTTCCGATACTGCCATAGCACAGCACAGGATTTCTTTTAGAGGATTAAAAAATGTTTCATTGAGAGAGACAGTAGCTCAGCAGTGGAGCACATCTCTGGCACAGGGACTCCAGGTTCAGTCTCCGGCACCCCCAGCGAAGCAGACCATGAGCTGCTGCTATTATTACAGCAGAAAATTCTGAATTATGGGTGAAGAACCAGCTACATATATTTCTATGGAAACTGTATAGCGAGACTGCACACGGCACCGTGGAAGAGGATGACTTAAACCCCGCTCTGTTTATACAGCAGCAGCTGGATTTAGCTAAAGGCTGGGTGTCTGTTTGTCAACTGCACACCCCCTCCAGAACTGGCAGAGTTTTGCGCATATATCTCATCTCTCCGGGCACCCACACATAAGTGAAAACTCTTCTGAGCCCTTGGGTTGAGGTTTACCTGTAAACAGCTCTATAACACCCCCCCCCCCCCAATACCTGCTTTTTTCTACCATTGGGATGCCTGTGCCTTTGCACTACAGTGAAACTCCATAATCAATTCCAGCTCTGGTTTTGCAAAAGACGACACTCACGCAGAGGCAGAAAAATGCCACTGGCTTGCAGGTTGGAGGCAACCATACCCAAGAGAGCTGTCCTCAGTCCACAACCTCCTCTTAGAAAATGGCAAGCCATCTTCTCCATCAAGCTCAGTACGGCCTACCCTGATTAGCAGCCCCTGCTCAAAAGGTTTACTAAGGGCTCTTCCTCACCCCTGCATGGAGATGAAGATGAAATCCAAGGCTCTCTGCATCTGGAGTGATTACCTGGTGCTACAGCCCTTCTCGATTTCTCTCCAAAGCCAGAGGTGGGCATTTCTATTTTTTGCTGGGGTTGGGGGAGAGTTCCCTTCAGTTTGGACCCAAGGAGCCCTCCCCTGCAGATCACAATGCAGGCACTTTTAATTACCAGCCCCCTCAAGGTCAGACAAAGCCTTGGGAGAAGTCAGATGGCTTCCCAGAGCGGTAATTAAAGGAGGAGATAAGCAGAGGGGTGGGAAGTCGGGTGAAACTTGACTCATCCTAGATTTCTGCAGGGAGGAAGAGCTGGGGGAAGCGGGGGCGGGGGGAGACACAGATTTGCAGACAGGAACAGGCTTGTTAATTTAAATGCAATCACCCTATTTGCAAAATCCAGAGGTGGCCAACCCCTTTCTTCTCATCAAGCCAAATGCCCCAAGAGCTGGCACCAGCTTTCCAATTCGCTAAAACTTTTCATCAGGCTGTGAAAAGCAGAGAATTGGGTGGAAAGGAAAAGCAGATTTGTAAGTATTGCACTGCATTGCATTAATTTGTGCCTCCCATCCGCCCACCCCTTTGTGTTGCCAACCATGATGAAGAGTTCTGGAAAATTCCAACCTGCGCACTCACCTTGCTTGGTGTTGCGCAACTGTGGATCCCGGATCCTCGTGATGTGAATATTACACAGGGAAGTATACTACCCCCAACCGAAACGCTACTAGATCAGCCCCCCCTCCCCTGAGGGGACCACGACTGTTACGAGCAGCCTTGCTGGGTCAGATCTAGGCATCCAGCTCCTGCCTTCTCACAACCCAATTTCTGGTCATGGGGGGCATGAGTGGAATCGCAGGGGGCTGGAAGCCTTGCATAAGCAACTCTCCATGTGGCCAATAATTAGATCCCTGGAGCAGGCGAGCCCAAATCCAATACCTATTTTGTGTTACTTCCATATACACCCAAAGAAGGTAAGTCTAGCCAACATTTGAGCTTGGTACTGAGGAAGGCCTTTGGGGACCAGAGAACGGAGCTGAGAGCCAACTGCAGCTCACAGGTTGCCCATCTGCTGCTTTAGGGTAAGAGAAGCTCATCGGTATGTACAACATACATACATATATACTTTATTTATTTATTTATTTATCCTATTTTTATCACCACCCATCTCCCCCACATGGGGGACCCTGGGCATTTCACAGTAAAAACAATTTAAAATTCAATAAAATTATAAATAGTATCAACACTCAATAATGCAAGTAAGGGCAGATCAAATTCAGCCCATGAAGGGGTAAGGCTGGTTCCTGCCTTTATATTTATATTTATTGTTTTATAATTGTGTTGAATTTTAACTGGGTTTCTATTGTAAACCACCCAGAGTCCCTCCTTTGGGGGGAGATGGGCAGTGATACAAATTTAATAAATAAACAAACAAACATGGGAATGAGAAACCGAGAGAAGACATAAGCCTGGCGCTCCAACTGCTTCCTCCCTTTGCTGCAAGCCCCGAAAGAAGATTGTGGATAAATCTTTGAGAAAGCTGGCAATTCCTGGCAGCAACCCCAGGCGTGTTGACTGTTGCAGGGCACCCAGCTGCAGGGGCTCGGGGCCTTTTCCCCACGGGGAAGCACAATCAAATCATTGGCTCTGCTGGGACAGTCGGGAGCCCAGCTGAGCAGTACAGGCTGGCAGCTCCAAGCACGCAGCCCCGAGGGAGCAGCAAAGCAGCTTCTGCCATCTCTCCCTTCAACCCACGGGGGATTTCTGGGGTCAGCTAAAGCCGAACAGAGGACTTAAAGAGACATGCAATATTGACATTTATCCCGGAGGCAGAATTCCACCCACAGAGCAAGATGGTCTCAAGGAACTTTGCTACCCCTTTAGGAGGGCATGAAAAGACAATGCTCCAGAAGGACTTAGGGGAAAGGCAGCGCCAATGAAATAGTCTTTGACGGGTTGCCTTTAGAGGAAAAGCTGCTGTGAGGACAATTCTAGGGTCTGGGTCTCTGGTCCACATGGTTTGTCCCAAACGTTGGATGCAGCCTTCAGAGCTGTCCCCAAATTGCAATTGTTTAGGCGACTGAAAACTCTTCTACAGAGGGAAAACAAGCCTTATTACTTGCATTTCATTACCCTCATTGGAATTAAAATTTGATGTTTGCCTTGCCTCGGCCCGCTGACTTTTTCGGACTGTGGTCTGAATCAAGAAAACAGCCACCTGCTGCTTTCAAGCTTGAGGCGACGATTCTCCGAATGAGGTTGCACGTTCCAAAACCCTGTTTTGTGCGACCGATAACCCCAAAATACATTCCTGAACTGAACCTCACCCCTGTAAGGTAGGCCAGGAATAGAAGCATCTCCGCTTGTTAAAAGCCCTTGCGTCTACGAATCAAGGCGTCAGGAAGCAACTTACTTCAAAGGCCCCGTTTAGCTGCCTCTTTTGGAACACTACATTTTAAGGACGGTTTTCAGACCCCTTCTCTCTCATCCTTCCCCGTCTTCTAAGAAACCCCAGCAAAAAAGTCCCCATCAATGACTGCTTACTCAGTGGATCACAGCGAAGCACTGCGGCTGAACCCCCGCTTTCTCATTCCCCCAATCTGCAGCTGCCCCAAGGGGACTGCCTTCTCATCAGAGCAGCAAATCAACACAACCCTGCAGCCCCCAGAGAACAAGGGCTTGCGAGGCGCATCTGGCAGGTGGAAGGAAGGAGATGCTGGGAACAGCACAGCCGCCCCAAGACCTGGTGGGGATGCTATTTCACGCCCCTCCTCCTTGGCAGTGGCGCTTGCTTGTGGATAACGGGAGAAAATTATTTGCAAAGCCAAAGTCTTTGATAGAGGCTACTGCACACGCAATGGTTTTGCCCACCCCGCCCTCTTGCCATCTTCTAAGGCTCAGTATGCCAGCTAGGTCACCCTCTCGGAGCCTCTGGAGAGCCGGCACGGGTACCAGTGCCAACTCCGGCCAGCTGCACATTGCCGTGGATAATAAGTCGATTCAGAGAACTTTTTCCCAGGTTTATGGCTGAACAAAAATTAACTGGACCTTAGCCCAGTGCCCCAGTAGCCACCTGTTGTTCTCCAGGACCTAGGAGGGCTGTGGGAACAGCCCTGATGGAGGGAGGAGGTTTCCGTCCCATTCTGCTCATCATGATTTTCTTTTCTTTAAAAAAAAAAAAAAAAGGATGGTGGCTTTCCCAACTCTGCCGTTCCTTCCTTTTCTATATATAATTCCATTAAATTTTTTAAGATAAAAAACTAATAGAAACTTATACAGAGTAAGAACAAGGGAAAAAAATCAGAGCTAAAAGTGCAGAAGCAAAGAAAAAGGATGCTTCCGATCTTCTTTACAGCAGTTGTAAGTAAAATGAGAAATTTACCTCTTGCTCTAGGGTTACAAGATAATTCTTTTCTTTCTATAATCTATCCTGCCTACTCATCAAATCCATACATCGTAAGTTCATTGTTTTTTCTGTTTCACGCAAAAATCTATAAGGGGTTTCCGGTCAGCAATAAATATAGATACTGTCTTTTCTCTGATCAAGGAAGTCAATTTAGCCATCTCCGTCATCTTCACCAACCATTCCTCCATTGTGGGCAGTACCGAATATTTCCATTTTGTGCATAGAATAATCTCACTGTGGTTATCCAACTCTGCCCTTCCTTCCTGACACATTCATTAAAGGGCAATGCTTTAGAAAAAAAAAAAAAGAAACATCCCAGCCCAGGGGACTTGACTCTACCACCTGCTTGAACAGGCTGGAACCTCTGAGTAAGCAGTTTCCACATTCATATCTGGCCAGGCTAACCAAAACAGACCCCCACTCAATGGCCAGGGATGATAACGGGGTTTTTTAAGGAGGGCTATCTTGACACAGAAGTCAGCAGCCCCTACTAAGCCCTTTTGGGCTTAGAACATATCTCCCCCCATCCAAGACAGCCCTGCCTTGGCCCCAATAATATGGGTTCAATTCTGCCCAGTCTGCTTTGCAAGTTGAATTTTATTTCTGCATCATAAAACAGAGATCAAGCTGGGAGGACATGCTAAGGGCCCTTACTGTGGATCAATGCAACTCTGCATAACAGGAACTTTGATCGAAAATGGCAAAGAAGTCATTGGATTGCAATAATGGGAGAAAGAGGAGAGAGGGGAAGGAGCAAAATAGTTTTCAGCCCACCTTAAAAAAAGAAACAGCAATCTTCTATTCTGTCCAGGGGCAATGAAAGTTGTAAAAGTAGTCCTTGCTTAACGACCATTTGTTTAGTGATGGTTCAGACTTACCACTGCAGCATCCCGCAGTCACGTGATTACCATTTTTGACCTTCCCAGCAAGCAAAATCAACAGGGAACCGTGTGATTCGCTTAAAGACTGCCACAAACGGTTGTAAAATCGGGTCTGATTCACTTAACAACCGCTTCGCTTAGCAACTGCAATTCTGGTCCCAATTGTGATTGTTAAGCGAGGACTACCTGTAGTTCAAATCTAAAGGTAGATTTAGAGAAGAAGTGTTTGCTATATAGAACTACCCGTTATCATGATAAAATGTTTTGACAGGGATCCTTCCAACTGTTTCAGAATGGGCTTGCAAAGGACACTTTCAATTCTCAATTCTTTATTTAGGCAGGATATGCCTCCCTGTTTCCTCTTTCCTCCCTTGTTTCAAAGTACGTGGCTGTTCTCTCACCTCCTGTTATCCAGAATCTCAGGATGGGCAGACTGCAGATGAAGGAAGATGCTAGAGCTAATGTACCTCATTACCAAACGTGGGCGTTCACTGAAATTCATGCAGGCGATGTTTAAAACAACCAACGTTTAAAAAAAAAAAAACCACCGCCAGAATAACTCCTTCCCCAATGCAGCTCTTTCTCCATTCTTGCCACAGTCTAGCTTTGCGGGCCAGGATATGTATCCCAACACCGCAACGGGGCGTCGAAATGAAAGCCTTTAGTTTGGATAGGGAACCTCCTAGCTGGTCCTCCTGATGACGCTTAGCAATTCTCCACGTTTTGGCAACCCTGGATTGCCTCTGCCTAACGCAATTGCCTGCAAGGAGGAAAAGTCTCAGTTCAAAGGCTGGTTGCCTGAAACCAACTCCTTGGTGCCTCCCCGCATTCCTGAAGGACTATCAGCTCCTTCTCAGCCTCGACTCATGACCCAGACCTGCCAAATTGGGCCCTATTTCTTGATGGGGGGGGACAGGCCTTCTCCTCCCTCCCCTATAGGAGCTATCCAAGGATGCATTTTAAAGGCTGCCCTTCACTCCCATTTGAGCCCAATTAAAGGGGAGGTGGCTTCCCCCATAATGAGGGGCAGATGCTCCACAGACCTTTGCCATCTGCCACCCCCCATTGCTAATTAGGAGAGGCAAGGAGCAGTGCAATCCTGTTCAGCCCAAACAAAGGCCCCTTGGCCACCCGCTGGCATCCTCTGCAACATGTCTTTGTATCCTTGAGCATTTGCTTGCGCAGAGAGATAAAGACATGCACCATGTATGTGCATGGGGCGGGGGCAGGAGAGGGGCTCTTTTAGACCAATTCTCCCAAATGGCCACCTCCCCGATCCTGGGCCAGATTAAAGCTCTGCATTCTACTGAAGAGACCCAGATCAATCCCCACGCCTCAAAGTTCTTAAATTATTTTGCATTGTTTGATACTTCAGCACAGCAAAGAAACCCACAGTAATTTAATGCAGCTGAGAGTAGGATTCGCATTCAACCATAAATTCACGTTGTCCCTATTATAGGCAACCACAGAGAACAAAAGGAGAGAAGTAAAGGAGGGGGTGAATCTTCCTTGCCCTATGGGGGGGGGGAATGGATGAAAAGGAGTCCACCCCACCCTGTCCCAAATTCCATGTTCCAATATGCATGCTTGTGCCTAGACTGCACTTACAGATAATACAAATCCCAGAATGAATCCTGTTAACCAATTTATTGGGGATCCCTTGTTGGAAAAAATAAAACCAACTCAGACTCAGTAATCCTAGGAATGCCCAACACCACCCTTCCAGTTTCAAATTTGTCTCTAATTAAAACTGGGAACCGAAATTTTTGCTTTTCCTTTTATGGTGGAGAAAAGGGGGAGATGTAGCCAGGGAAATGCATTTCCCATCTGCACACCCAGAGACCATACCACAACTGTTAACACATGCACGCACCCCTCCGTAACATGTACCCAATAAAAATGGTAGTCTTGGTTTTGGAAAGAGAGCCTACCGCAAAGAACAACTCAGTGATTACTGCTGGACGTGGCTGAGTAGGGAGCAGGGAATTTTTCTGCGACTTGTTCCTCTCCCCAGCTGGAGAAAACAAAGGACACGGGGGGGCCCTCCACTTTTAAGAAAAATATGCAGCCAATTCAAAAAGAAGACAAATTCTTTTCCACCTTGATGTCTACAGATGTGTTGGGACTACAACACTCAGAATTCCTGGCCAAGGTGGAGCATCTCTGAGCATTCCTGGTTGGTGATTTCTCTTTTCTCTGGGAGATCCACAGGGTGAAGATGTCATTGGGTACATACTCTGACAGATGGCCCCGTACCAACTTTTGCGGGTGGCTTCACCGCTAAGAGGCGATGAATCTGAAGGACAGATTGGGAAAGAGTGGCACAGCTGTAAAGGGAGGGTGTCGAGAGGCAAGACAGATCTGATTTCTTGTCTCTCTGAGGAGACAAGGAGAAGAGAAGGAAAATATTACGTGTTATGGTTCTCAGGGGTCTGCATGCAAAGATACCTGAAAGAAGAACCACTGCCCTATCCTATCTTCTGTGGAAGAGTGAACCAGAGGGAACATGGCAGAACTAGGGGCCGAGTCCCTCGAACCCAGTGTTTCTCAACCGTGGCAGCTTGAAGATGTGTAGACTTCAACTTCCAGAATTCCCCAGCCAACCATGCTGGCTGGGGAATTCTGGGAGTTGGAGTCCACACATCTTCCAGCTGCCATGGTTGAGAAACACTGGTTTAATCTCATCCAGCTGATCTTCTCCAATTTTCACCGCCCCACAAACAGCGGGCCCTGGTGGGTGGCTGATCAGGATGACGTCAAGGATGAGAATCCTCCACCCCAAGTCCAATTCACCTCTCTAGAGTACTTATTCCTTAAAATGTATTTTCCAGTGTAAGGTCAGTCAAATCAAGTGGCCCATCACACCAGCAACGGACTGCAGCAGCGTGGTCTTAAGCCAACCACATTCAGCAAGACTAGGAGACCTCCCTTCTCCTTGGAACTTCAGAAGGAGGCCTTGGGATGACATTCTATGCCGTCTTTAGTGTTTGCACTATGAATCCACCACAGCAGGGCGATTGAAAGAGATTCTAGCTTAGCTTCTGCTTTAACACACAGTTTTTGTCCGAACAGTGTCCTCCAGAGAAGCAGCCCAGCCAGGAAGCACCATCATGCCACAAGGCTCCTACTCACACATCCATCCGTCCCTGAGCCCAGCCCTACAGGAGATACCACCAAGGCGGGGCACATTGTTAGACAACAGGGACGGGGGCTCCTCCAAGCAAGGCAGAAAGTCAGGTAAGGTGATCATGCCTTAGATTTCACAAGCTACCACCCTTTCGTTAAAAACGGCTTCTCCCAAGCAACACAAACCCAACCTTTCTTTTCTTTTTTTTAAAAGAAGGTTGGAAAATCCCAAATTCAAGCCTGGTGTGGGAAATTATTCTCCTCCCCTCCCCACGGATGGAAAAATCTTTCCCCATTACCCAGGAAGGCAGCTGCAAATGGCTCCCTTGTAACAAACAGCTGTCCCTTCCTCTGCCCAATGCAACCAGCTGCCCCATGGCACCCCACATCTGGTTTTCCAGAGTGACAAAGGATTGAAACAGAAGCCTCCTCCCCTTCCCTCCCCACCCCCACCCCTGCCATGGGGCTCTAACATCACAATCCTGCCCTTGTTCTCTCAGCCTCGCCTCCCTCCTTGCAGCAGACAAATATTTAACATCTGCCAAAAAAAATCTAAGAATCCAATTGCTATCGGAGTGGGGGCAAAGGGGGAGTTCGGAGGGGGGTTGGCTGGCGTCGAGGGAGCCAGCCCGCCAGCCCACCTCGCACAAATCATGCTGGGAGAGTGGGATGAACCCAGCTGCAAGCGCAACTATTAAAGCGGGGTGGGGGTGGGGGGAGAGAAAGCTAGATTTTGCTTTGGCTAGCCGGGACATTTGCTGAAGGAAACGCTTCAGGCTGGTTCCAGCCTGAATTGCTTGTGGAGAGAAGCGCCCCTGTGCCTAGAGCCCTTTGCACCCCCCACAGACAAATCAATTCAAGCCCCGCTTGGCAGATTTATTTGCAGCTAAGAATAAAGCTGCCAAGAGCCTGATTCCTTCAGAAGGGGGCTGTGCACAGCCCCGCTATCTCTGTTGATGTGGGCCCCCTCTTCCCCTGCTCCCCATCTTCCCTGGCCAACCCAGTTGAAAGAGTGGGACTGGGGGAAAGAAAACGAGTCCATTCTATTGAGCTCGGAAGAGATGCTCCCAAGGGATGCAACCACACCCAACTCTGGTGCATCTGCGTTCCCCTTCGTGCCCACTTTCTGCACACAGCCGCACACTGTCCACAATCTGGCCTTAAAAAGGTGACACCCCCCCCTAGTTCTGAAGGATGCCTCACTTCGGTTCCACAGTCCCTGCGCCCAGAACGTCTCTTGTTCACAAAGACTGCTGCCTCAAACAGTGCCCGTCATTTCTGCAGCAGCCTGCATTAAAATGCCATCTAACCACTGCTCCCTTTCAATCTTCTTGCAGCCACGTTGGCCAGCAGGGAGGGCGGCTACATCTAGGTATTGTGCCCAATCTAGAAATAGCAACTACAGTTAGTGTATCTCACTAGCCATAATATGGGCTTGCTTGTTTTTGAAGTAGCTCTCCGTGGCTGGGCTGGGTCTCTTCCAACTGGAGACACTGAGGATTAAACCCTCTCTCGTTAAAGAGATTTATAGCCTGCCTCCCATTCAGGAACTCAAGTCAGCACCTTGTTTTCCCTGCAACACCACCCCTGTGAGGTAGGCTGGGATGAGCGCATCAGACTGGCCAACATCATCTAGAGGGTCTCTCCTCCTGGCCCAAGGCTTTCCGTACCCCACCACAATGATGTATGCATTTGGCACTCAAAAGCACGCGATCGGTCCCTGCACTCTGCTTCCTTCCTTGTTCCTGGCTTCTGAGCACACCACTAATCCTAAAGATTAGGAACTTGATCCTCTCCTGTTCTGGGATTGCAATTCCCAGCCAACAACAAGGGAAGGGAAGCACAGTCCCAAGGCAGAGTGCAAAAGGACCATTTTTACTGGGGAGGTACCTCATCACAGCTGGCCTTGTGCGCTCACCCGGAGGGGATCCCCAAATCTGCTTTCCAAAGGTGCCACAGCAGTTTCACAGGCCAGACTTTTCTGCTCTCTGATGTGGCTCAGTTGTTCCTCCAAACACAAGGACAGCCCACGAGAGTCCCAATCTGCACACTGAGTGCACGTGCCGAGTGCACACTCAGCTCACTTCTACAGTGAGCCATATTCCACATCCACAGGGCACCAAGCCTTTGCTTTGCAGCAGAACAGAACAGGCCTCTGGCTTCCAAAGGTTAGAGCAGAATATGCCAAAAGAAGGGAAGGACCATCAAACCTCTCTTTGAATTAATTAACACAGGCCACACTGCAACCTAAGCTAGAAGATGACCCCTTGCTCAACTAAAATTCCCAGAAATAATCCAGGGGCGGTTTCAATTTTAATAGAACGGGGGGCGGGGGGGGGTAGGAAGAGCACAGAAAGACCGTTTTCTTTACATGGATGGTGATGGGGAGGCTGAGAAAAGCAATGGTTTTATTCAATTGCCATTTAGATGTACCCCTCTCTCCCATTTTTTAATGCAAAAAGACAGGCTTGAGCGTTGATGGAAAGGTTTGCATTATAAAATTAGCTGCCTTTGATCTTCTGTAGAGTCAGCTTTAGGAGAAACTGCTGAGGTTTTTCCAGAGCTATTTAAAAAAAAAAAAAAAAGCTAAAAAGCAACAGTTGGTTTGTAGCCTGCCAGGAAAAAAAACAAAGGAAAAAGAAAAAACCAAACCCAAAGAGATTTTTTTTGGGTGGGGGGGAAATAGACTGCTAATGCTGCAACTGCCTGTCCCAAATTTAGAACACAGGGCTTTTTAACCCCAAAGCTTTAGTTCCGTTTTATCTACTTCAAAAGAAAAAAACTGGACCTTTAACAAGGAATGTTTTACCTTGAAATCCTCCCCGTTTTAATCAAGTTAGAAAGAAGAGGCACAAGGGGCGGGGGGAACCTGGAACATTTATCCAAAAAGGCAAGCAGCGGCCCCTTCTCCAGGCCCTGAGGATACCTGCAGGAAGGAGGGGCTCTCCCACTGAGCTGTCAACTTCATTCCCCTGCAAGGCAGAGCAATCCAACAGCCCCCCCCCCCGCCACTTCTTGTCCTCCTCCTGGTTCCCCAGACAGAGTACTGCACCCACATTTTGGCAGTTGCATGCTCACAGCTAAGGCTTTTTTTATTTTTCCACCCCAACATCCCACCGCCCTCTCCAATCAGCCTGGAAGGTTAGGATTAGGGGATTAGATTTGGCAGTTCATAGCAGGGAGGGAAGGAAATCAGAAGCTCAGCCTGGATTTCACCTCCCCTGGTGGTGGCAGAGCAGCCGGAGGGAGGAGCTTGGGGGGCAGGAGTGGAGGGGGATGGTAAAAGGTGGAGGGATGGAGGGTGGGTGGGAGGAAGCAAGTTGTGGAAAGGAGGCAAGAAGAGAGGGAGCCGGTGGATTCCTCCTTGGTGGGGCAGCCCCACACGGTGCCCCTTTCGAAGGGTCCACCCCTCACTGCCTTCTGCCTCCTTCACAAGGCCCAGGAGAAGTTCCCCTTTGCCCACTCCCACCTCCTTGTCTTTTCAGGGCAGATGAATTCAGAGGGGGCAGACTTTCCAGGAAGATGCACAACAAGCGGGCCGTGCAAGGGGGCTGGGAGGTGGGGGCTGCATGCACAATAGTCTCCATTTTGAGAAGGGAAACAAAGAACTCCGCTGGGGGGGGGGGGCTGACTCAGACAGGGCAATTCCTCCCCCACACCAGCAGGGAGAAAGTGGCAAGGAGGTGGGGAGGGGGGTTCCTGCCCCATCCCCTTGAAAAACTCCAAGCACACCAACCCCACACAAAAACGGGGGATTAGACTCTCCATGCTGTGCCACAAAGACTCCATGGAAGCTCCCAGTTTCTACCCATGGGGGGGCAACTCCCCCAGAAACAGTTTCATCTGGCCACACAGACCATCAGCAGCGCCTACGGATGGGATGAGCAGGTTAACTTCAGAGACCTCCCCTGCCCTTGCCATGAAAGAGAAGCATCTGGCCGGGCGGGAGATCCAAGCCTTCCACCCTCCTTTCAATGCCTCACTGCGTGGGGAGGGGGGAGGAAGGCCATTCACCCCCCCCTCACCCTGTTCTTCCTCCCTCCCTGGGCTCAGACTACAGGACTTAAACAGGAGCCTTCCCAAACTCTGGAGCATCTTGCCCTGGGGGTCATCCCGGCCAGCCCCCCACCCCTGGGGGAGAGGGAGAGGGTCCCGCATGCTAAGAGCAACGACCCCTCCTCCAATCCCAACGGGGGGGGGATTCCTCCAGCGGGAGCCTACCTCTCTCCCCCTCGCCCCCACCGAGGGCGCACCTGCTCGCGAAGCCCCAGCCGCCCAGCACAGCAGAGGGGAGAGGACCGAAAGTCCGGGGAAAGACAAAGAGCGAGGGAGCCCCCTCCTCCTCCCTGGGCGGGCCGAGGCCTTGGCCGGAGCCCCCCGCCCGCCCGGCTCGGGGGCGGCCCCGGCCGGGGAGGGCCCTACCTTGGCGGGTGGAGACGTTCCTCTCGTTGGCGGCGCGCAGGACCACCTGCGGGCAGCTCTGCTCCAGCACGAAGAGCTCGTCCTTGCCCACCTTGGCGGCCTTGCCGGCCTTGAGCGTGCCGCTGGGGCCGGAGGGGGCCAGGTAGCGGCCCTGCCAGTCGCGGAAGGCCACCTTGCCGGCGCGGAACTCCAGCGTGTACTCGGCGCCCGGCTCGGCGCGGCCCACCAGCTGCCCGTCGTGGCGCAGCAGGCGGTGGTCGCGCGTCTGCAGCCGGTAGCGGCCCTCGTGGAAGAGCAGCGTGATGAGCGCGTCCACGCCCCAGGGCACGTCGCGGGCCACGGCCAGCTCCTCGCCGGCCGCGCCCAGCTGGGCGTAGCGCTTGCGGCTGAGGCTGAAGAGGTGGAGCTGCGGGTGCAGGGCCAGGTGGACGCGCCACTTCTCGGCGCCGGAGACGGCCTGCGCGAAGCACGAGAGCCGGTCCTCGGTGCCGCCGAAGAAGCGCCGGTGCGGCTCCGACTGAAGCGACCAGCGCCCGTCGTCGTGCGCCACGATGACGAAGCGGCAGTCGGCCGAGGGCGCCTCGCTCTCGCAGCTCACCTGCCCGTCCTTGTCGGCGGCCAGGTAGCGGCCCAGGTGGCTCCGGAGGAAGACCACGCTCGAGTCGTCGCCGTTCTGCTCCAGCGTCCAGATCTGCTTCTTCTTCAGGCTGGGCGCCGACGCGTTGAGCTTGAAGCCGAAGGCCTCGGCCGTCAGGTACTTGTTCCCGCAGTTGATCAGCCCGAACTGGATCGGGAGCGACTCCGACGACGTCCCGTTGGCCGTCATGGCGAGGAGGCGGCGGAGCAGGCGGCGGCGGGGCTGGGCGCGGGGCGGCGGCGACTGAAGGCGCGGCGGGGCTGCGCCGCTGGCTGGCTGGCTGGCCGGGCTCGGGTCCTTCCCGCCGGCTCCTTTGTTCGGCTGCCGAGGGCCACGCTGCCGGGCTGGCTGGCTGGCTGGCTGGCTGGCTGGGCTCCCCGCGCTCCGCAACGCCCGCTGCAGCTCGGCGAGAGACGCGGGTGATGTCAGGACCCGGCTATATGGCGGGGAGGGGGCGCGGCTGCCCGGGCGCTGCCAATTGAGGCTCGGCGCGCGCGAGGGGGCGGAGCTCTCCCGGGGAGGGGGCGCGTCGCGGCCATCTCCCCCCGCCCGCGGGCGGGCGGCTCCCCCGCTGCCCCCCCCCGCAGCCGGGCTGGGGGCTCCGAAGGGCTGGGGCTCCCCGGGCCGGGCCGGTTCTTGGGAAGCGGGGACGGACTACAGCGGCCAGCATCCCCGGCCGCCGGGCACTCCGGGAGTGGGAGGCCGGGTTCTCGCTGCCCGCCAGGGGCGGTGGGGGCTGGAGGTCCCCAGACGAGCGGCCCGCCCTGTTCCCCGGGGACCTTCCCCAAATCAGGGGCCCCTCGTCCTGCTCGGCCTCCCTGCCTTGCGGAACCCGCCTGGCTGCAGCAAGCGTTGCCCTGCCGATGTTCACCCCCCTCCCCCCATTCCGGGACTTGGATTTGCCCCCCCCCCAGGCCAGCCCAAGCAGTGCCTCTGTTTGCACCTCCTAAATCACCCCCACCCCTTTTTCGGGCTGCCTTGCTTGGTCTCAAGAAGAGGTAAGGAGGGTTGGATTCGGTTGGCACTTGGACAGGACAACACCCGGAGATCTTGGGGCTGGATGCTAAAAAAAGAGGCGTGTCCTGGATGATGCCTCTCTGCAGTCACCAGACTTCACCTTCCCAGGTGTAGCGAAGGAAATTGCTCCTGGTGGAAAGGCTAAGATGGTCCAGTTTAGGCACTGGATTGGAGGTTGGGTTTGAAAAGTGGGGAGATGTCCTGGCCCACAAGCAGCTCCTGCACATCTGGGTTTGAAGAGGAGCCTGTATCCGAGGCCGTGTCCGAACCATTCCTTGTACCAAAATGCTCAAATTCTCAGTAAAGCTAACCCATCGTGGGCAGGTTCACACATCCTGTTGAGCTGGCGGTAGAAGCCCTTTGATGTAATCCCAGCTGGTGAGTTTGTCAGCTGGGAACATCAAGCTAGGAGTGCCAACTTTCTTTGGGTCTCAGCTCCTGTGCCTTTAACAGCTCTACCTTCTTGGGATAACAGCTTAGCTCTAGGCTGGGAATGGTTTCATCCACTAAAAGCTAGAGAGGAACACTGTTTTGTTTTTTGCATTAGTTGTGTGACCGCCGTTAGCATTAATGAAGACTGCATCACTTAATACTCTAGGCTAGTGTTTCTCAACCTTGGCATCTTTAAGACACGTGGACTTCAACTCCAAGAATTCCCCGGAATGCTGCTCTAGAGAGTCACTTGGGCACTTGGCAACTGGTCCACATGTACAACCATTGTGGGTCCCGTGGTCACATGATCGCCATTTTCAACCTTCCCAGGCAGCTTCCGACAAGCAAAATCAATGGGGAACTGCATGATTCGCTTAATGATGGCTGCAAAAAAAAGGTCATAATATCGGGTCGGAGTCACTCAGCATGGCTGGCTGGGGAATTCTGGGAATTGAAGTCCACCCATCTTAAAGTAGCCAAGGTTGAAAAACTCTGGCCGAGGCTAAAATATAATTGTCTAGTTTCTGGTTTAGTGCATTGTGAAACTTCAGCCAACTTGATCAATTCTATAGTCGTTAAGGAAACCATGCCTTAGCGTGTTGTGTGAATACAGTCTGTATCTAATCCTCTCCTCCCTCACTCATCCAGCAAAATGAATTCCGCTATGGTTTCTGTTCCCTAAATCCACTGGAGTCCTGGCAACCAGTCTAGTTTAACTAGTTTTATTGCTCCAAGCTTTAAAAAATTGCCGAGGAAAAATTAGGAATGGATCTCCTGTGGATGTGAGCCTGCGAAGAAACCTGCTTTGGAATTGCTGGATCGCTTGGCTGAACGATTTGCGGTGCCGAGGTGCCTAACGTCCCCCTAGACTGCCAATGGCCTGGAAGAAGGATGCTGAGTCCCAAGGCAAACTGTGACTTGGAAACCAGACGGAGTCTTTGTTTATTCAAAGCAGTTGCTTTAAAAACACCCTGAAGAAGCCCGACACAAATACAAAGGAGGCCCCCGTGTTTGAAGCACAACGTTGCAAGGCTCAACCACTAAACTCCAAATCTTAAAAATCATACATTTTCTCTTCTGCTGAGAGGTCTCCTGATTTGCTGCCGGGGGCGGGGGGAGATGTGCATTCCCCCCCACCCCACCCCGGGGATCAGAGGAGGTCGGGCAAAGCAGCTAACAGAATCCAGACTGTGGATGGGTGGGCTTTACGTGGGGGAGCTGCAGCAAAATGGTGCAGCATGGAGGGCTTCGCTTAGGCTGCCAGCCAGGCCCTACTTCTGGGTCCTTCCCTTCATTGCAATTCCCCTCCTGATCTTCTCCTCATTCCATAGCCCCCGAGCATGCTCCATCCTCATGGGGCACTCCCAGGGGGAAATATTATGTATTTTGGGGGGTAGTTCATGTGCCCCCTTTTCCATTGCATGGATGATGTAGGCTGGAATTGCATGTGTGGTTATGAATCTGACCACCGTTGGTTGGGTTCACCCAGTAGGCCAGCCTATAAACCCTAATTTGCAAGCCACTCTTCTATTGGATACCTGCTGCATGTTGAGCTGAAGCAAAGGCAGGTATCCAATAGAAGAGAATCTCTGTAGCTCAGGGTTGGACGGTGGACTCCTTGGTGCTCTCTGAGCTGGGTGGCTGGCTTGCGGACGTTTCACTGCCCGACTCGGGAACATCATCAGTGCTGGTGAGGGTGGGGTTGGCTCCCTGTTTACATACAGTGCCTTGCCCTGCCAGTGTTGGTGGGGTGTGGTTTTCTCCTTGGTAGTTCCTAGACCAGAGTATTGTTCCCCATTTGATTGTTTGTCTGCTTGATTGTTTGTCTCCCTGGTAGTTCCTCGGTTTGGGTATTTTTTCTGCTCGATTGTTTGTCGAGTTAATCCCTGCTTATCTGGGCATAGGCCACTGAAGAGGATGTGTTCTGGTCTTTTGTTTCCTTCATCGCGTTTTTATTGTCTCTTATGAATGGTTAACACCATTCTAGATCCATTTCCCCATCCGCAAAAGCAGACAGACCGTGACTCTCTAGAGCAGCGTTTCTCAACCTCAGGAACTTTAAGATGTGTGGACTTCAACTCCCAGAATTCCCCAGCCAGCAAGTCCACGCATCCTAAAGTTCCCGAGGTTGAGAAACACTGTGCTAGAAGGAGAAAAATAAACACATGAAAAACAGATCCACCAAGCCTGACGCTCTGTGGAAGTGACTGCACGGGTCATGCAGTTTGTCTGGGTCTAGCAGGATCCACAAGATCATCACCCTTCCCCAGATTCAGCCTTGCTGGCTAAAAGGAATCTGGACCTTATTCCCTCCCATCCCTCCTGTTTATCCACGCTGCAGCCATTCAGCCTGGCCTTGTCTTGGCAATGTTTGGCTCCCCTTATCTCTGGTCCCAGCTGGAGAATGCTTTGTGATGGTGGGGCGGGGGGACTCATTTGTCAGTTTTCAGGCCTGCCTTCTTCATCCCCTTGTTCTCTGCCTCCCTCTGGCCCTGGCCGGTGGCATTGGACTCACAAAGCCAAGGATGGGTCCCCCTTGATTTCCTGTAGCCAAGCTGAGTGTGCAGAGGGTGCTGCCCAAGGGCCCCAACCAGGAGCAGCTGCAGAAAACCCTCATGCGAGGGGGGGGGTGCCCAGGGTCCCCCCACCATGGAAAAGTGGGCTAGTTGAGGGGTTATAAAATGCTAGCCTGCTGCAAGGAAAGGAAATGGAAAATTCCAGAGAGAGGGAAAATTTGGCAGAGGACTCCTGCAGCAGCATCTTCTTGCAAAACCTGCTTCTTTTCATTCTGCCTCCTTCCTCTTTTGGAGTCCTTTTAAATCCGGAAAAGTAGCGTTTCCCTTCAACCGTCTTGGTTCTCGTTGAAGCATGGTGCCTGTTTTGCCTCTTGGGGTCGTGGGTGCTCGGCTGGAAATTTTGTAAGCAAGAGCTTCAGGACAGGCTCGATACAAGCAACAGCTTTGCAGATGGGAGCTCTGGCTGTGCTCAGAGGCACTCTTGCTGTCCCAGTCATTTTGCTGAGCCCCAAACTTTGGGCAGAGGTCCTCCTGGGGAGCATGGCTTTCCCCACATGAAGTGAAACACAATCCAGGCAGCAATTCTGGGCACATTGGCCTGAAACAGCATCCTTTTCTCTGCTAGAGAAATCCTTTCTGTAGCTAGTTGGACCCCACTTGTGGAGGCCTTTTCTGAGATGAAAAACGAGCAAAATAAAATCCAGCCTGAGCATCAATCCAGCTTGAACTGCACAACAAAAAAGTCTTTTTGGGGCTAAGATGAATGCCTCATGTCCTGAAGTGACTCGAGATCCCAACAGGAATTTTGAGCACTTAGGGTTGCTTGGGATTTGCTGAAAAGCTTGTGAGCTGCATTGGCTGGCTGGCTGCTTGGTTTCTTCAGAACAGTCCCAAAAAATAACCGCATCCTGGTATAGAAGCTAGGGAAGGAAAACTATGTAAAAATGATGTCAGGACAGGAAATAAAAATACATGGAGTTCATCTATTGGTTCCCTCTGCCTCTTCCTCTTCTCTACTTGGAACCCGTTGAGGTCTTCAACAGACACGCCCTCTTCTTCACTGCCCTTGCACAGATTTTTCCCCTCCCTTCTTGACTGCATGGCACATCCCTGCTCCGAGCAAACTGGAGGAGCACAGAAGACCTCGGATAGGACGGAGGGAAGCTGCAGAGCCATCCTTCCTTTCCCAGTACTGCTTGAAAGCAAAAAAAGTCCACTTCATGCAGGGGCTGCATTTATGCCACAGTTCAAATGAAGATGGGCTGGCTGTTAATAATGGGACAGTGTTCCCCAGGATGTCCTCACAGTCCTGATGCTGCTGTCTTTTACAAAAGCTTTAAATTACCAAAGCTTTAAAAACCTGACTTTTCCTGCAGGCCCTGGAGTTGTGGGAACCCTTACAGGTAGTCCTTGCTTAATAACCATTGTTTAGTGACAGTTTGGACTTATGACAGCACTAGAAAAAAAACCAAGTTACGACTGGTCCCCGCACTTATGACTGTCACAGCATCCCTGCAGTCACTCTGGCACTTGGCAACCGGTTCACATTTACAACCATTGCAGTGTCCCGTGGTCATGTGATTGCCATTTTCAACCTTCCCAGGCGGCTTCCGGCAAGCAAAATCAATGGGGAACTGCATGATTCGCTTAATGACCATGTGGTTTGCTTAATGACCTCTGCAAAAACGGTCATAATATCAGGTTGGATTCACTCAGCACGGCTGGCTGGGGAATTCTGGGAGTTGAAGTCCAACCATCTTAAAGTTGCCAAGGTTGAGAAACCCTGTTCTAGAATGAGATTTGGTGAGAAGAAACAAATCAAATTCAAGTACAGAGTGAAGAAAGTGAAAGTTCAATTAATTTGAATTGTTATTTGATTTTTATTATATATAATGATCAAATTATATATTCTAAAATTATAATTATATATAATCAAATATAATTATTTGAATTATAGATATAGAAAGAGAGCCAGTTTGGGGTAGCAGTGAAGGCACCAGGCTAGCAACCGGGAGGCTGAGAGTTCTAGTCCTGCCTTAGGCCTGAAAGCCAGTTGGGTGACCTTGGGCCAGTCCCTCTCTCTCGGCCCAACCCACCTCACAGGGTTGTTGTTGTGGGGAAAAGAGGAGGAGGAGGAAGGAGTTTTAGGCATGTTCCCCACCTTGAGTCATTTATAAAAATAATACAGGCGGGATAAAAATAATAATAAAACAAATTCTGCTCTCCCTGTCCCCAATAGTTTGCACCCTGGATTTCGTAGATTCATCAGAAAGGGGAGAAGCTGAGACCTCAACTTGGCATTTGTTCTGTTGGTGGGAGTGTGGTGGTGGTTTGTAGCAAGTTTTAGAAACAGCTGAGAGGATTGGAATGGACCTCAGAAATACTGCCTCTGCAATGAATGTTGTTTCCCAACAGCAGAAAAGCAAGGACAGTTGGAGCACAAGAGATTAGTGTCTCTCTCGCTCTTTCTCTCCACCCACCCACCCCCAACGCTGCAGTGATATGCAGCTAAATCCAGTGGCCAGTGAGAGAGGTGGGGGGGGATCTCCCAAGATGGGGAGATGGTGGAGAAGGGAGTGAAAGCCGAAACCAGCTCAGGGGCCCCCCTCTCTTTAATGGCTGGCCGGTTGGGCTGCACTGGGGACTCAAGCCGACCGAGGTGGATACCAAGTGCTCCCAAGGGGAGGAGACGCCGTCCCTCCATGTGTCCATGACCATTTCGAGTGCCAGAAGCCCACAGCTAGCTGGGGGCTGTGCAGTGGCCTTCAAGGACAGTGAGCCAGATTGCCCAGAAGTTGCCAGAAGCAAATATTTGCATGGTGATTCACAGCCTTCGGGCACGCAGAGGTTTTCACTGAGGATGACAAAGCTCCTGATGAAAACACAGTAGGACTATCCAACGGCATCGCCCCCTTGCAATCAGTCAACCTCTCCCAGCCTGGCTCTTAAAGGGGGGCGGACTACAACTTCCATCACCCCGCCTGGTGTGTGGGACTCCTGCCGTCCTCTCCTCGCCCCCCACCAGTGTGGCCTGCCACATCTCTGGAGACCATCGGGCTGAAGCAGGAGCGGGGAGAAAGCCATCACGCAGTGCAGGGCGCATCGATGGAGGATGGATTGATGTGGACTAAGATTTATGGAGACTGGAGTCCAACAAAGCTGGAGTGGAGAAGATGGAGAAGGTCATTATAAGGGCAGGAGGCCAGGACTGGAACAGGCCAAGAGGCTGGCAAAGGAGCCTCCACGTGCAAGATATGAAGGCCAGCCACCCAGTATCCTGTTTCTGGCGATGGAGGAACTCCACAGCCACCCTGGCTGCTGGCCCCCTTCCTCCATTTTCCTCTTCCATTTAATCATGTTCCCAATATCAAAGTTGCTTCGATTGAGACAGTGAGCCGCCCTCCCCAGCAAGAATACTCAGGCTGTCCCCCAGCGCTCCAACCCAGCTTAGGGCCAAAAGCCTCTTTCGAAAGGAAGGCTTTGAATGTCTTGCACCAAAGAATCTCCACCAAAGAAATCTAAGAAACGTCCAAGGCAGACTTGCCCATCCCTTTGCCTATCAGCTCAAATTGCTTCCATGGATGGAAGGAGGTGCCAGCTAAGGAAGGTCTTGGCGTCTCAATGCTGCCCTCTAGTCGCCAAGGACCGCCATAAACCACTTGGGGGATGCAGCAGGAAGCCGACATCGATGAGAAGGCAGGCAGAGCTCTCCTTTAGTGCAACCCAAGTAGAGAAGCTGGACACACTTGCCCGTCTGGCCTCCAGCTTCTGGTGTGGCCTTGACTTTCCGAGAGCTGCACTTCCAGACGCCAAGGTCCGTTCAGTTTCTTGGCTCCCGGTTTGCTCCGAGACTTGGTGTCCCTTTCAAGACAAGGCCTACATAGGGCTTGCTGTGCAGGCTCCCCTCTGCTCAGCATTGGCATCCCGCCACCAGCAATGTCCCGGAGGCCCATTGGAGCCCATCTGGCACGACAGGTGCAAAAGCTGGTGCAGAAGGAGCTGCGGAGTTCTGCCTCGTTCCTGGGAAAGATGCCCTGGAGCTTTGGGCCACAGTGGTCTGTCCACACTGGGCGACAGTTAAGGAAGGCATTGCAGGGGAAGCCCTAATGTGGGCACCCCAATGTGTCGGAGCCCCCCAATTCTTTCAAGAGATGCTCCCAGGTTGCCATTTCTAATAGAGAAAGGGAGAAATGAGCCAAGGCGTCTCTCCAGGGAATGAATTTAAGCTGAATGCAAAATGACTCTCCAATTATTTGTAAATTGAGTCAAACATCGTTATCCAGGCTACCCCATCTTTTGCAGGGGGGATTCCTTCCATTCACCCCAGGATGAGATTCAAAGGCCAGATGCCCTAGATTCAAAATGGTTGTACAGTCCTGCCCTGAAAGACTGGAGTGGTGAGACCTTTGGCAGTGACAGGTTGCAACTTCCCCAGGAGAAAGCAGGCAGCAAAGTTGCTTTTAGATGAATGCTGCTCTTCGTAAGAGCGGAAAATCCCCAGATAAGTAGGGAAGGTACAGACCTACCTTGGAAAGGGGGTTTCAGGGGATTGAGAAAGAAAAGCTGAAGGTGGGGTTCCTATATTCAGCTTTGGCTTAGCTTATAAATCATCGTTTGGATTGTTAACCAGATGCATGGCTGGAACGATGCACCAAGCTGGCCCCAAATGAAGGGAGCTGGTTTGGAAGGCCAGGGAGTCAGGAAATGCCTTGATGTAACCAGCCAAAGCCTGCATTGTACAAATCTGCCTTTGAGTTGTCCAATGTCTCGTCATCAAGGACATCAGTGCAGGGTTCCAGGGTCCATGGGATAGGGTCGAAAAAGTCAAGTTGGTGCCGTGATGGTGCCATCAAAGGTCAGCCCATCCTTTATGTGTCTCATTTTGATGGCACTGCAATGTGGCCACCCGCTTTTTTGGCCACGCCCTGCAGACACCCCTGATGTCAAGTGCTGGCTTGTGCGAAGATGCCTTGAGGGCTAGAATGGGGCACTTGGGGGGTGTTGACTTGGCCAAGCGGCTATCCCATGCCTTTTCTCTATACCAAGATGGGGAGAAGCAGAACTTGGTTGCCAACCTGGCGTTTCATAGCTAAAGAAGGCAACCGATCATTCAAGCCAAGTTCCCCTTTCTTAGAACCATTACCAAAGTGGGGTTGGCCACTGTCTTCTTTGGAGATGAATTTCATTTCATTTCATTTCATTTCATTTCTCTGGCTGGGATCATTCCAAGCCATTGCCATAGCTGGAAGAAGGAGCAGCAATAAGTCATCATCCTGGGAAGAATTTTCTTGGCTGGCTGATGCCAGGCAAGAGACATAAATCTCGCTCTCTGTCCCCTGAAAAAACAATTTGCTGCTTAAGCCTGTCCAGGAAAATTAGAGAACAGAAGGCAATGTATGAAGCATTACAGGGAGGTGGTGCAAGCCAGGATGCAGTGCAAGGATAGAGCTTTAGTTATTGTGTTTGATGTGAACCAATTTTAGCTGTTTCCGTTTCTTCTTTCCTTTCCGTTCTGCATTTTGCATCCCACTGCTTACCCCCAAAGAGAATAATGTGATGGGTATGTGCCTATGTATACTTCAACACTCTGAAAAATAGGAGCGCATGGAAGAGCCTCGTGTTCCAAAGACATAAATCATACAGTGACTCGTCACTGAACCCCTTCCAAAGAAAAGAATCAAGTGTTGCAAAGAAATCCCAACTGCTTTGATGCCACAAATGACCATCTTTATATAGATGTCAAAGCAGTGCTCTAGGCAACCATTGAGATGCATCAGGAGCCTTCAGCCTTGAAGAAACAAACCAGGAAGATGTTGCAACTTAGGAAAAGTTCCTTGCTGCCTGTACAGGAGACCCTTTATCATCTTTCCTGTCTGGGAAGAACATGGGTAGATAGAACCAATGCAGAAGTCAGGAAGCCTTCCTGCCCAAGCCTAAGGCTGCATTCTGAACCTCTAGGAGTGGGCAGCTCTGCCTAAAGCCAAGGAGAAGTCCTTCTTCTAGCAGGGCTTCCTTGAATGGCACCAGAAATAAGGAGATCTTTCCGGCTCATGTAGCTGACCTTCAAATTAAACCACAAGGACACCAAAATTGGAAAGGTCATCTCAACTTCTTAATTCCTTGGTTTGGTCATCACCATGCCATTAGCTGAGTTGGGCAAATTCCATGAACCATTGTAATCTATGAGGAGGGTTTCATTTTTATCTGTCCATGGGAGGTGTGTTTGACCTGACGAGTCTCTTCCTCTTTTCTGAGGTTGCCAAGGAACCTCACCTTGGTTTTTTCAGCATCTCTCCTTGACTCTACTTTGACAATCACCTTTCCCTGTCTTCCCTGATTTATCCTGGCCCTGAGGTGTTGGGGCTGGCTTGGCGCTGGACTGTTGCTGAGTTACATGCCACCTCTTCCATTAGTGCTGAAGACCAGGATCCAGACAAGAGTGCAGACACCCTTTTACACCGTCCTTCTCAAGGCTGCTCCCCTGTCTGCATTGGCTCAGGCTGCTTGGTTCAGTTTAAGGGGTTTGGGCAATAGAAGAGAGCATCTGTTTGCTTTGGGGGCACAGGAGAATGGTGGCATCCAAGACCCCAGGAAGAGAAGACTTTTTAGATTGTGTGTAATATTTTTAAAAAGTAACTTGATAGCCCCACCTACCATGTGCCAGTGGGGCACATGGCTCCTTTTCAGCAGCCTATCCAGGCTCAATCAAAAAGCATATGTCTGAGTCCTCCTCTGAAAACCCACAGTTATCTTTGCCAATTTCCCACCTTCAAGAAAACCATCCCTAAAAGATGTTTGCTGGGCAGATGAGAGAGTTTGGTGAGGTGGTTAAGGCGTCAGGCTAGAAACCAGGAGACTGTGAGTTCCAGTCCCACCTTGGGCCAGAGCCGCACCTAGGGGGAGGGCAACTGGGGCATGTGCCCTGGGTGGCATGCTGGTGGGGCGCCAAAATCGGCATGGAATCCATGTTTGCCCCAGGTGACACAGACCCTAGTTGCGGCCCTGCCTTGGGCACAAAGCCAGCTGGGTGACCTTGGGCCAGCCCCTCTCTCTCAGCCCTAGGAAGGAGTCAACAGCAAACCACGCTGGAAAAACCTTGCCAAGAAAACTGCAGGAACTGGTCCAGGCAGTCTCTGAGAATCAGACATGATTGAACTGATAAGGGGGAAAAAAAGGGCAAATGAACTAGCTGGAGATGACTACAGTTTCATCTCCAGCTGGCTTCAGTGGGGGATGTCTCTGTAGCACCAAAAAAATAGGGAGAACAGAGCACTCCCTCCCTCCCCTCTTGGCTGAATTACAGCCCTCCGGAGTTCATCTGATGGTGAACTGCTAAACCATCACCAAGAACAAGCCCTACCTTGGGAAAACAGGCTCTGCAGCATGCTGGTGTTGGCCGTCCCCATCTGGTGTTACCGTAAGCGGGTTCTACCGGCTGAATCCGTAGCGCCGGGCCTCAAGGCCACCTTGAAAGATTGCTTCCAATGTTTCTCTTTTGTGCATACCGGAGCCAGCCCAGCTGGCAAGACAACAATACAAACACATCCTCCCAACGGTGTGGGTTTCTGCAGGGGCTGTAAAACGGGACGGTCCGCGATGCTCCCCCTGCAAAGCGGCATTCCATGCAGCAGGCAAACCACCTGGCTGGGATCTCGGTTGTCAGAGAGTCCCGGAACACCTCGGCCCCAGGCTCCGGGCGCAGTGCAGTCCCAGAGCTGAGATGTTCTGCCTTGCTGCCTCGGCGAAACCTCCTAGCTTGCTTTCTGGGTTTTAGGGAGAAAGCTGAGATGTTTGCTTCCCCTTGTGGCGGTATCTGGGTCAAGGAGTCAGGAGTAAGAGGCGAAAAGAAGTAACGAGGACAGCGAATAACACATCGTGCTGGGTTTTTCTCTCCCTCCGTCGAGGCATCTCGTTCTGCGGTCTCCCCCCCTCCCCAAATGAGAGTTTCTTTCTGCAGCTGAGGAAGAGGCCAATGGTGGTCCAGTCATGGCTCTGGGATGAATCTGTCTCGGTGCGAAGCCAACGATGCTTTGTCAAGTTTGCCCCAGCTTGTCTGATGGCTGTGTGGGCAGTGCCCTCCCGAAAGCAAGGGTGGAAGGGGGTGTTCATTTTATTGTATGGCATTTTTGGGTGCGCCGTTTTCTGATGTAGCAGACAGGCAGCCCTTTGCTCCAAGAATCCTGCAAAGGAAACCGAGGTGGCCTCTTCCCAGCATAGCCCGAGGCCTCAACGACTGCGTCTGCGGTATTCCCCGAGAACCTTCCTGGCTCTCCGGGGAGAGAGAGGGAGAGTTGAGAAGCAAGAGCGAAGGGGAGGCATTTGCCACACGCTTCTCTTCCCTCCTTCCGGCTCTCCGAAGGGGAGGAAATGCTGCTCACCAAAGGAATCAGGAACCCTCGCTGGCCCCTCATGACTAAGTCTGACAAGCTACCTGCCTTCTTTGTTTCCCTTTATGGAGACGGGCTGGAAGAGAGGATCACAGGAGACCCAGCCTGGGCTCGAGCTGCATGTGACACCTTCCTACCCTTTGAGGCTGAGTGGAGCCCTTGCCCCAGTTGGCTTTCCATGGGCAGAAGGGCAGGAACCTGCTCTGGGGCATGTGCATGCCTGCACGCCCATCTGTCCCAGGCTGCGGGGAGGCTCTGCAATGCCCATTTTACAGGAGTTGGGGTTGCCCATTCACAAAGATGCTTGCAGGAAAATGGGCACCACTCTCTTCTAACCAAACCAGGTGGTTCCTTAGCCACAGTTGGGGGCTTTCCTCTGGTCAGGGTTGGCCTCCAAGCCCAGAGGGCCTCACAGGGTTGGGGGGAAATGAGGGGAGGCCTTGTTGGGTGCTCTGCTTTGAGCTCCTGGAGGAAAGGGGATGGTGTAACAGCACACGGGAAAGACCTTGGGAGACAGGGTAAAGAGATGCTGCCTAGGGAATGGTCAGATAAGAGAGGGCAGAGCCCACAGCTGCATAATGGGTGGAGAAAGAGGCTCAGAAGGGACCTCCCTAACTTCTCAGACTGTAAAGGTGGCAGGGAGAATTGTACTTTCAGATTTGCAAGATTCTTGTAATGGTATGTGGGAAAGACCTTGGGAGATGGCGTAAAGAGATGCTGCCAAGGGAACGGTCAGATAAGAGAGGGCAGAGCCCGCAGCTGGATAGTGGGTGGGGCAAGAGGCTCAGAAGGGACCCTCCCTAGTTTCTCAGGCTGTAAAGGAGACCGGGTGGTGGTGGTGGAAATTGTACTTTCAGACTTGCAAGATTCTGTTAATGTAGCTTTACAATAAGGTGGAATTAGTTCATCTGGTCGTGTTTCCTGTCTGGTCCACCTGGTAAGGCTGACAGATAGAAAGCTAACCAGTGCTTAAATAAATATATCCAGGGCAGCTGCCTTTCCTTGCATTAGTCCAGGGTGCCTGTGTCTATGCATGTTTAATTGTGTTATTGTTTCTGAATCTCATAAGCCACCCAGAGTCTAAGAGACTGGGTGGCTATAACAAATATAATAAATTAAATAAACATGGACTGGAAAAGTTAACCACAGTTTCAAATATGGGTAGTCCTCACTTAATGACCATTTGTTTAGTGATGGTTCAGACTTACAATGGTGTTGAAAAAAACTGACTTACAACCAGTGCTCACACTTACGACCATTGTTGTGTCCCCATGGTCATGTGATCACAATTTGGGGGCTTGGCAACTGGTTCGCATTTATGACCGTTAGTTCTATATATTTGAGATGGGGGAACACCCTATATTAGAGCATATCCGACAAGGAGAATCCAACTTGCTTGTGCAGACACACTTCTTTTTCCTGGTACTACTGAGTTGTTTTTCCTTCTTTCTCTTTTTCCACCCTTCCTTCTTTCCTTGTGTATTTTGTCTTTGCAATTTGGGAGACAGTATTTATCTGAAAAGAAGGTAGAAAGATGATAAAACAAGAGAACAGGTGCTTGGTTGTTGGCAAGTGGGGGGCGTGGCATCTCATGCTTCGTGACATCACCATGCAAATGATGGGAACGATGTAATGACATTATTTGCATCATGACATCATAACACAACTCACACAAATTGCATCATTTGCCTCATGACACACGTCATTTTAGCTTCTTCTGGATGCTTGTGAAGATGTGCATAAATGCTAAAAAATTCCATTGTCTGCAATGTTCCTAGATAGTATACCAGTATAAGTATTTTCCAAGTTACAGTTGCACATGTCTAAAACATTAACATTATGCTACAGTGCAAAACACAGTGTTTGCGGCATCTCAGCTTTCCTTCCTTTTGACTTTTTAAAAAGTTTCTAGCCATCAGGGCGGCAGGCTGCAGAAAGAACTGCAGTTCAGCCACCACCAGCGAAATGTGTCGACGGCAGGAAAGGTGCAGTTTGATGTGTCAAATCATATTTATATTTCATTATGTATTATATTTATTCTATAGTTTTATATTGCATTGTTTTAACTGTGTCTTATTGTAAACCGCCCAGAGGCCCTCCTTGGGGGGAGATGGGCAGTGATAAATTTGATTAATAAATAAATAAATAAATAAAATGATCAATATTATTGCTGGCTTGCAGAAATCAGAAGCAACATCTGGGTGTTGGCAGCTCATCTCTAATTGCTTTATCTTGCATGTACACGTGCCAGTTCTCCATAGACTGCGTTACTCGTGAGATTGTTAATCTGGCTTTCTGCAATCCTAGGTCAGAAATGTAAGACGTCTCTTACCGAGTGAGGGTCAAACAAACGGCATCTGCCGGCATCCACCTGGGGAACCCACCCCATCAAGCGAAGGCAGTCCTTATTGCTGATCTTCAGCAGAATTTTAGGAAAGTCCTGGATTTTTTTTGTATTTCCACAAATTATCGGGGTGGGGGGGACAAGCTCTATATTATCTGTCTGAATGGATGGCGCTAGATATACCCCATCCAAATGCATCCTTCGAGTTTGTGGATCCTTTTATGAGTGCAAGGCTTGACCAAATAAGGAATTGAGAGTGATGTCTCCTTGTTCCCTCAAAGTTTGGGCTAGCCCATTGTCTCCTTTTATCAGCCTGGCATAAAACAATGGGGAGTGATATAATCTGATGCATTTAGTCACCGAGTATTTGTGGAGATTGATAAGAGATTATTAACCATCCTGTTTGTGCTTTTTTTTCTTCTCCTCCAAAGTAATTCTTGAACTGCAGTCAAAGGGAGGACAAGAGTTTGGTTTCAAGAGCTGCCAAAATAGAGAGGTTCTGCCATTGGTCCTGCGCAAAATCCTGCTCTTCCTGGCTCCAGCTGGGGAGATGGGAAGGCCCTGTCGACATACTCAGAGGATATTCAGAATCTTTGCTGCCCCTGCTAGAGAAAGGTCACCAATCCCTGGTGTAACCCGCCAGGTCCAAAGGCCAAGGAAAGACAAGGAAGAAGAACCTATTTCTTCTTCTTCTTCTTCTTCTTCTTCTTCTTCTTCTTCTTCTTCTTCCTCTTCCTCTTCCTCTTCCTCTTCCTCTTCCTCTTCCTCTTCTTCTTCCTCTTCTTCCTCTTCTTCCTCTTCTTCCTCTTCTTCCTCTTCTTCCTCTTCTTCTTCTTCTTCTTCAGCAGAGCTTAATAATATCATACCTGACAAGCGTGGGAACCACGCCATTGGACATAAAAGGAAGTTCTTAGATTTGTTGTGCTGATCGAGCACCACAGCTGAGGACAAGATACTTGCTCTAGAGTAAAGCAGCTCAACCCACTACGACTCGTCTCCTTTCCATAAAAGGGTGCAGTCCTGGACACTTTCTTGGCGCTGGAGGGGCCAGGAAGAAAGAAATATAAACGATGCTGGGAATCGGAGCAGGTGTTCTATCCAATCTGCCCTAGGTGTCCTCCAGGTGGAGAATTCCTGATACCTGGATGAGCCTCACCTCTTCCTTATCTCAGACCCCCCCCCCGGGTGTGGGGAAGAAAACCCCACCCTGAACTTTAAACTATTCAACCCAAAAAGAAGACAAGGACATCCCTCACTGCTTGACGCTGACCGGGCTGAAGCTTCAGAGGACGTGGGAGAGAAGTAAAATGTGCCAGAGATAGGAAGGGCAGAGAAGGAACCAACGGGGGAGTCGAGAAAGAAAGAGAGTTAATGTATCCAACTGGAGAGAGGTGGCCACAGGGAGGGATGAAATAGAAGGAACGGCCAAACTCAGATGGAAAGTCCCAAAGAAATCAGGAAGCGGGGTGGGGGGGGGGAGAAGACCAAGGAACAATATTTTGGCACGGCCTAGTTCCCTTTGGCTGACTTTACCATAGATTTCTTTGGGCCTCTTGAAGGTTTTGAGGGGGGGAGAAAGAGCCTGCTCCCCATCCCACCCCCAGCAGACTAGCTGGAAATGCATTGCACATGTTGTATTGGACATTCCTAAGATTCCCAGCAACTTCCCACTTGCTTTCAACAGGGAGGGAGGGGGGGGAGTTCCAAATTGCAACCATTTATGGAGAGAAGAGAATGTCAGATGGGCCGGGTGACCAGGAGGAGGCCAGATAGTCGGGGAGCTAAATCAATCAGAGTCTGTTGGGGTGATGAGGGGTGCCACCCAAAATGAGTGTTGTCCTTGGAAACGAGGGGTTTGGTGTCTGGAACAAGCCCACCGGGATGGGCCTGGTGGAAAAGCTGGACAGAATTGCTCCAGTTTCAAGGAACACATTTTTCTCATGTGCGGGAGCAGGGAGAGAAAATTATTTGTGGCAGTGGCCTTGGTTACGATGCAGATTTTCATTCAAAGTAATGCTTAGTTGCAAGGAGGGGGGAAGAATGAGAATGAACAAGAATGGGAAGAAGTAGCAGATAGAACTTCTCAAGTGATGCAGCAGGCCAGGGGGAAAAGAAGCAACTTGGCAGCCCAGAGCAGCTGTGGAAGGGAGAGGTCAGGAGACCATCAGAGAGTTGGCAGGATGGACCTTCCTGTAGCATAGAGTTCCAAAGACGAAGCCCAACCATGGAAAAGGGCCTCCACCACATCCCGACCCAACGCATTCATCTATTGATGGGGTGCGGAAGAGTACATCCAGAGAAGATCCCAAAGGACCCATCCATGTTTGATCCTATCTTAGACTGGAAACATCACCAGGATGATCTAAGGGGGCAGCCGATTTTTCCCCTCTCTTCTAGTTTGGGTTCCCCAAACACATCTTCTGCCAGGGGCCACATTCCCCAGAAATGTGGTGGAGGCTTGGGTGGAGCAGACTTCCCTGTCCACTCCTGAAGCAGGACTTCCCTTTCAGCTGGGTGAAATTTCCTTTTCAGGAGACATGTACAAAATTGCACAGTTCAGCAGATGGGGAAATGTGGGTTTCTTTGACTCAAGAAGTCCGATTCAGCTCCACCCTTCTGGCATCCCATATACCCTGCTGTAACCCTTCCATCCAGCATCCAGGGACAGCTGGGGGCCTTTACTAAAGCTCGTTCTCCCCCCACCCTGCCCGCCCGCCCATTGCAGAGGGAAGATGCTGATATGATGACTCTTCAAGTGCCTTCAGATGATGAAATATTATGACTCATAGGCATGAAAAACAAGAGTGAGATTCCACCAGGAAACAGGCATGCGCTGGGCCAGTTTTGTAGCTGTTCAGGAGACAGGATGGGACCCTGCCTTATTGTGCCCTGGAGGTTGCTGAGGACAGCCAACTGCCAATTTGGCAAAGCACCGTATCGTTAAGAGAGCAAAGAAAGAACTTCCTTTCTCCTGGATGTTCAGCTCTTAACTGCTTTCTGCATTGTGTTCAGCGTATTGTTGGCTTACCTGCAGGGCTCAGGTGAGAAGAGGAGATGGGGAAAAAACTACCTGGTGCCTTGTGGGGAGGGCTTATGTGCAACCTCCTCCATGCAGCGCATGAGCATTCCATGGGAAGTCTTCAGATCTTGCCATAACCAGCTTCCTTTTCTCATTTTCTCTGGGTAGATGTGCACCCTTAAGCCACAGTTTAACCTGGCTTCAGTTTGACCTCCAAATAGAAATGACTCCTATTAAGTAATTAAGTACCAAGAGCCTTCTCTTTTGACACTATTTCCAAACATGTCCCTCCAGTGCAATACCTGCTCAGAAATGGCCAACTCCTTGTTCTTAGCACAGACCACTTCCTGTTTCATCTGAGAAATGATGTGGCAGGACGGCTGTCACTGAGATTGGCCAATAGGCCAATAGGCCAATAGAGAATCAGATGAGCTGATTCTCATCTTCAGAGCCCAGCAGATAGAGGTGAAATCATTGAGCAGCTGTAATTAAGGGAATCTCTTCGGGGTTTGTTGGCAATGTGCATTCGGAGTCTTTTCGATCCCCTTTCCGCGTTGGCTGGTGGGTTCCCCTTTGCTGCAGCAGCTGCACAGAATGACAATCTAAGAGGGAGCTGCAATAATATCTAGGTTGTTGAGTAGCATTAAAGGACAATGGATGAGTGAATGAATGGGTGCCAGGTGCTCCTGAGCGGGATGTCAAGCAGCCATTCCTCCCCTGTTTAGATACTCCATACCTGCTTTTTCCACCCCAGAAACATGCAATCATCAATTCCTTCCCTTCTCCAATAGTCTAAAAGCAAGTTTTCAGAAAGCTCCTCCACTCTTCCTGTGCTAATGGGATTTGAGGATTGTCTTCTTTCCACCATCAACCCGGGGGCACCAGCTTCCTTCCCTGGTTGCTGACATCGGCCATCTGCCCTGGAAAAGAGCTTGCAAGGCTGTTTTGCAAGACAGTGGGGTCATGTGAGGAAGTGAGGAGAAAGGAAGTATGATCAGGAAGCTGAAACATTATCGCAGCCTTTGTACGTGCAAGATAAGTGGACAGGGCCGATCTCCAAGAGAAAGGGTTGTGCTGCCTCTGGTTCCTACGCTGAGGCTTTTGGCTGACAATTGGGGGCTCTATTTTACAGAAGGCTGTTGGATGGGCTCTGGTAGGATGGTCTTCAAAAAGTCCTCAGCTGGAAGGTGGACCTGGTTGAAGCCATGTTGAACAATGGAGAACTGTAAGAAGGGAGCGTGTGCCTGAAGTGGTGCAAGACCAGCTAGAGTTGACCAGCTAGAGCATGCCCAAGACTTCTCTTTGAATTAGTTACAACATTTGCAACCTCCTTTTGTCAATGAATAAGTAATCCAGCAGAGTTGTATCTTGGCCGTGACTTTCTTTAATGGGGACTTTTGCATTAGCTGTCCTTCATCTAGTGTCTTCCAGATGATGATTCCTGGTTATTTAGCAGAAGTTCAAAAGGGCATGACTTTTCCAGGACATTTTGGCCTTCTGATGGCATTGTAGGAGTTGTCCTCCAGAAGGAAGATGAAGCTATCAGCCACAGCAACAAAACTGAGGATGCACTTCAGGGTCATTTAAATAAATTCAGTGAAGTTAATAGGATACATGGGAACTATTGAATGTCCCTATTTTACATTCTTAAACTCCTAGGCTCTCAAAAGGATAAAAGGGGGGTAAGGTTGTCCTTCTCTCCATGATACTAGATGTTTCCCGTGTAGCTCAAGTTGGCTGAATTTCTCCTTCTCTTCCAGAAAAAGGTTGTTCACTTCTGACCTAGCTGATGGCTTTTGGCTTGCCACTTTCAATCTATCTTTAGGACAAAATGGAGGGATATGAAAAGCCACCACAAAAGCAAAATATCCATAGTTAGTGCCAGAAAGAAAAGGAAGGGAAGATTTGAGCTGCAGAAGGCAGAAACAGGATGCTGAGCCAAGGAGGGAGAAAGAATAGGTGGAGTTGGGCATAAATGCACTCTGAGTTCATGAAATGTTACATCTGTGCCTTCACACTTCTTAGAAACATGCAGCGTAGATTTAGAAATAAAGCAAAATCTTTGAATGCTTTCTTTTCCAGGAAAGCTTTGCCTTAAGACGACAAAATGGGACACAGAGAGAGGAAATATAATTGGACTGTAAATACATGTCTTGGCCTGGTCTTAAGATTCCCATGCTTTCAGCCTTTCAGAGGTCTACAGTCCCCATCTTTTAGAATGAGTCAAAATCTATAGCCATAATATCTGACCTATTGTTTGGGTTCTTTTAAACGCCCTCTTCTTCCACTTACTGCTTTTTTGCACCGCTTTGCCTCATGAAAAGTTGAAGGCTCCAAGAATGGTCTTTAGAATCCCAGAAAATGTTGTTGAACAATTGAGTGTGGATTTTCTTGCTTAAAAAAAAAGCAGCTGCTGTTTCATCTTTGACCAGTTCTGAATGGACCATGAGGACTACAAACTTAAGGGGTTGCAGTTGTTTTTAAAGGCAGATGGGGATGTTCAGCATTTTGTCAAGAACTTGTGTTCCAAAGCACCTTAGGCCCACATAGTGTGGATGTATCAGCAGACCTTTTGAAATTCTGACATTCATGGCATCAGATCTAGGAGACAGTCCAAACTTTCTTCACTGTTGTTAAGCTAAGACAGGTGCTTAGTTACTAGTCCTCTTCATTCAAACAGGAAGGGTTGCTTGCTAATTTTATAGAGGGCAAACTCGTAATGGGTGAACCGTAGGATGCTATAAATCGAGTCAAGAGGTTGCCAGTTAATACCTGGTAGGTTTAATTTTTCTTCTGAGATCATATGAACTATGATGGGGCATAAAATAAGCATTCATAATGCAGCCAGAGGTCAAGGGAGCTGAAATTATTTAATTTGAATCATTACAGGATCTTATAAAGTGTTCCAGATACAACCCAAACAATTTATTTTTCTTTCTAGCTATTATTATTATTATTATTATTTATTAAATTTATATCACCCGATGGGAGACTCTGGGCGGTTTACAATAAACTAACACTAAAAACAGTTCTGAATGGACCATGAGGACTACAAACTTAAGGGGTTGCAATTTCTAGCTATATTAGATCAAATTCCTTAAATGGGTATCAAAGTTTTGCCTTAGATGACAAAATGGACAGAGAGGAAATATAATTGGACTGTAAATACATGTCTTAAGATTCCCATGATTTTCAGCCTTGGACCCCATGCTTCATTGGGGAGATATCCTCAGCGTTGGATTTCTGAGTTCAGGAAAAAATGGGGGCGGGGGGGAAGGTGCGGGATCTTGGAGCCCCAGGATTGCACCCTTAGAACTCTGGAGACAGCAAGGGCGTCTCCAGATGGACAGCTCCCAACGCTATCCATCAAAAGGCATTAATTAATCTCTTCCTTCATGTGCTTTGAGAAGAAAAGAAAGATGCAAAAAGTGGGGAAAAATGAACGGGACTTTGGCTGTAACCCTTGTGAAATGCTATCAGTGGAGCCGGACAGTTGTGCAATCAGAACGGACCAAGTCGAATTTTTTTTAAAAAAATTTTATTTATTGAACTTCTTGACTGCCCAACTTGTACACAATGACTCTGGGGTGGCTTACAACAATAAAAATAACATTCCACTAAAAATACAATTTTATTTTATTATTTTGGGGTTTTTTGTCCCTTTGAGTCAGCCTTCATTGCTGGTGACTACCTGAACTAGTCCCTGCAGTTTTCCTGGCAATGTTTTTGGAAGGGGTTGGCCGTAGCCTTCTTCCCTGGGTTGGGAGAGAGGGACTGGCCCAAAAGTCCTTCAGTTGGCTTCAGGCTTAAGCTGGGACTCGAACTCACGGCCTCCCGCTTTCCAGCCTGGTGCCGTAACCGCTACACCAAACTGGCTCTCAACCCGGTTGAACGCCCAAGCCTGAACTGGCTCTCTCTCTCATAGGAATCCTCTTCTGTTTGGACCGTTCTTCCTTGGGTATTGTCCACCGCAAGCAACATCTTGGCTTTTTGGGAACACCGAGGTCTAGCTCTTCCTTGCAAGTGAGAATTGTAGCCCAGCCTGCAAAATTTCCACTGAGTATTTGGGGAAAGCTATTCGCTGGTCCGGTCTCTTTCAGGGAAGCAAAAGGAGGTGAAGCTGGCCCTATCTTGATGGCAGCCGTGCTCAGACAACCCATGAGCATTCTGTATTGTGACTTTCAAACAGTGACATCTGCAGAGCGATGATAAGGCTTGCACCTCCTTTAGGCAAGCAACAGATGAGGCCTGGCCTACAAGGAGCTCTGGTTCAGTTTTGTGAGCTGGAGAGGCTGCCCAGCCTTTGAGACACTGTGTGGAGCAAGTCCTGAAAGCTGAAATAGAAGGCTTAGTTGCTGCTTCTCTATAGCTGGCTCAGCATTTGCTTGAAGCATGTGGAGTGTGAAGCAATGTGTTCTGTTGATGAGGCCATTCTATACACAGTTCACATGTTCTTATGCTGGGCATACAACAATGGGGCAACTTGACCAACACAGGGTGAGGCGGCTCTTAATTTGCTCCCCATAATAATGATTTGTGGCCCAGCCTGATGGGCTACCTGCTGGCATGACATCATGGCGTTCACTCTAGGATTCCTGATTGGTTGGAACCACTTCGTGAAGAGAGAAGGCCTACCCCAATTAGAACAGCCTGGGAAAAGGTTGGGAAATCAGAACAGAACTCTTGATCCTCACAAATGCAGGCCTTTCATCCAAAAATATCCATAGCTGAGGAGACATTTTCCTGAAAAGAGAAGGTGCCAAATGGAGCAGAAGACGCTGAACAAAATGGATAGATAAACCTGGCTTAAGAAAGTCGGCAGAAGACTTGTTGTTGATGTGCCAGGACACGACTGATTGATTGAAGTTGACGATGACGTTGGTAGCAGCAACAATCCCCTGGAGATGAAATCTTTAAACCATTGGTGCTTTTTTTTTTTTTTTTGGAAGTCTGGATAGTCCTGGATGATCTTTGCCTTTTGTGGAAAGAGAGAGAGGAGGACAGTGATAAAGTTGAGGTTGTGGAACTTCACGCCTACATGGGTGAGCTCAGCCGTATCAGCCTCAGCAGGGCACAGCCTCTCCTCTTACGATGATTTAGCCCTGAGCAAGACAGGGTGGAGAACAGATAGCTACCTGGGGGATGCAATTCTCACTTCCTTGCATACCAAGATGTCCTAAAAACGCTGTCTGGGAACAAAATACCTCGATTCACCCAAAGATCCAGGTGGGACAGTTTAATGGGAATGACAAAAATGGGAGGTTTCCAAACAATCACACTGTCTTATGGACTCCTGTCATTGGATTATATTGTGTTTGGATTGCCTCACTCATGGCTACACAACGTAGCATCTTCAATTTGTTGCCTAGCTGGACAGATGGAGAATCCTTTTTGCCTTCCTCTGGCTGGACTGGAAGAGACAGTGCAAGGGCACAGTAGTATTTATAGGGTGGGGCCCCTCTCTTGGTCTTGGGGCCGTGCTAAGGGACCGAGCTAGTGGCCCTCTGGCAACAGCAGAGTCTGCAATTTTCGCAAAGTGGGTCTGATGCCTGCTGTGTGCATTGTGTGCTCAGAAGGACCCCTCCTTTCCCCCCAGTGCTTTGACATGCATGCTCCTCTAATGACTTGGACTTCTGATTTCACTTTTGAACTGCTTAGAGTTCCTCCATGCCCATGCTTTCACTTTCCATCTGTCTCTCTGGGCCTGTTTGGCCCAGGCAGCCTACACCAGCCTGGCATAGCCAATGCCCAGGATTACATCCCTTGGCATCATCAACCAATGGGTCAATCTGCTTTAAGAAGACTAGAGTTGCAATCAAAATATGACCAGGTGGGGGGAGACTAGTCTAACGCCCCCTAATGGCAGGAGTGCAAAAAGAATGGCCAGATAGAGCCTCTGTTGCCTGTCCCCCTCAAAGGCTGCCTGCAGTGTGGGTGGGGCCAAAAATAGTCCATCCCAGGGTGGTGTCTCTGCCTGCACTCTGAAATTAAACTGCTGTATTTAGTTGACATGGATTGGACTTGGCAAAGCTAAGCAGGGTTGGGACTAGTTAGTCCTTGGATGAGCTGTAGGTTAAATTGGGAACTAAAAAAGGAAAAGAAAAATTCTCAGAAAAGGACATTGGCAAACCCTTCCCATATGGTTTTCAAGAAAACTCCATGGAAGTGTTCCATGGGGTTATGCATTGAGTTTGATTTAAAGGGACTTCACCTTGCAACTGGTGGAGATCTACGGTTCCCCTAAAGTCCCTGGGAAGGCCAAAAATGAATGGCCTGTGGCTTCTCCCTTTTATTATAAAGTACACGGTGGAGGAGGAATGCTGAAGCTGGTGAAGAACCCCCTAGTGACCTGGTGGTGATATCTGAATACCTGGGGAGATGTCCTGTTTCATGACTTGATGTTATTGACACCGGCTTGAAGCTCCAGCTCGCCTTCCCACAGGTGAGCTGAGAAATGGCACAGCGGTCCCAACTCTGCCCACTTGTACCTGTGTCGGTTCTGTTACCATGAGGGTCAAGCAAAGGAGAACTTTCTCAGGAGTCCTTTGAGAAGAAAGAAGGTGGAATGACGTGGATCTGCACTGGTCATCCCACGGGTCTGGTTGTGAAGCCAAGTCTTTCCGGTTCCTCCCCACTGGTCAGGTGGGACTTGGGGAACTCAGCTGAATTTTCCCCAAGTCCACCCCTCTACAGAAGCAGGTCTTGCTTCACTTAGGAAAGGCAGAGCACCGTTGAAACTCCTTTCAGTTGTGAGGGGGTGGCTGGGAATTTCCTAAACATATTTAGGTGATCTTAAACGTAGTTTCAGATCTCATAATACAGCATTGCAGTGAGCAAGAACACAGAACCCTGACAGGGTTCTAGTAAGGGGACTGAAGTCCTGGGTGGAATAAACGTGGTATTGTATATCAGCTTTCCCAACCTGCTGCTTTCAGAGGAACTATGCCAGCTCCCATCATCGCTGCAATGGTGGCTGGAACCAATTCCCAACTATGGGACTTTGCAGACTAATAATATATCTGGAAGTCACTGCTGCCCTAAGGGAAGATGCTACTAGGAAGTAAGGCCTATTGAACACAGCAGAGTGTATTTCAGTATTTTACGCATGTATTAACTCTGCACCATTTGTAGGCAACAGCTGATATAACGGATTGTTTTTGTGGCAATGCACCGAAAACGATTTTGAGAATTAGTGCCTTTTAAGGGTTGCATGGGTTTGGTAAGGCATCCTTGTTGCAGAACAGAGGAACATCTTGAGAACGTCAGAAGATCCCTGCTTGGGTCAGATATGAAGGTCCACTGGCATCCCTGTTTCCTCTGTGATCAGCCAGACTTCCAGAGAGATGTATCCGGGGCCACAGATTTGTGGAATCTTCATTGGGCTCCATTTGACATCCTTAGACGTGTCCTATCATAATTTGGCTTTTTTCAGGAGAGGTTATTTCAATGGGATAGAACTTCTGGGACTTCTAATTCTGCACAAATTGTCTCCCAAGCACTTAATTTCAGAGCTTTGTCTCTTCAGTGACCAACTCACAATATAACTAGAGGTCAAATTCCCCTGTATTCCTAGCACTTTGCTCCTTTCCATCTGAGCAGATTAAGCCAAAAATTATTTGGCCTTGTAGACCAGTTCTCCTGGGCATACATGGACTCGCTTTTATTGCACAATCCCCTCACCAGGCTCTGGAGGTGGGAACCCTCCCGAGAACTTTTCCAGATGGGGAAGTGTGAACAGGGAGGAAGGCTTCAGATGAGGAACAGAAAACAAAGCCAGCAACAGCCTCCTTTCCCTCACTTCCAGTGAAGAAGTCAGCTAAAAATGGCTACCTAGAGAAATTAGAAAGGAATTCTCAAGCACCCTGAACATAAGATAGAAAACCAGAAGCTTCTTTTGCAGGGGAGAAAACTTCCAAGACACTGAGTGCTGAAGTTCAGCCCAACATGAGTCACATCAGTACCTTAATCAGGAAGGAACCTTGTCTTCATCAAGACAACTGTCCTCAGCGCCTCCCCTAGAAAACAGCTGCTGGTGGCATGGCAGCCCATCACATCTAGAGGGCACCGAGTTGGGGAAGGCTGCTAGGGCTTGGCTGGGTCGGGGTTCTACCTTCCAGCTTTTCTGGAAGAGGGCATGGCCATCCCATTGATTAAAGGGGGCCTGCCCAAGTGCCCTCACCCTCCAAAGATGACAACTTCACATTTGGCAAAGATGAGCAAGGCCATTCTTCTTCTCCTGGTTGTGCACCAAAGTTTCGCAGCCCCACTTTGAGATGCTTCCTCGGAAGTAAATCTCTGTAACTCAGCCAGCACCACAGCTGCATTCCCCTTCCTCTTTTTTTTTTTTCTCCAAGAAAACCCACCATTCTGCCGCTCGGGAACTGAGGGTGCGGAGGAGGGAAACTGGGCTTCCTTCTTTAGCCGTCGCAAACCGCTCTGCGCTGTTCCCAGGTGAAACCAAAAAAAAATATTTTTTTCTCCTGGGCGGGAGAAATCCTTAAAAGAAAAAAACCCGAAGGACATCGGAATAGGTTTTTTCCACCATCCTTCTCTGGTCCCAAAAGAGAGAGAGAGAAAAAAGAGAGAGAGAGAGAGAGAGAGAGACTCGCCAAGGCAACTCGCTGCTCTGAAGTTGGGCCGCGTTCTCGCCAAGCGGGAGCAAAATAAGGGAAGCCGCAGCCCCCAGGAGCAACAGCAGCCCCTCTGCAAAATGGGTCCTTCCCCCCTCCAGCTCGGGTATGCTTTTTTTTTTTCCAAAGGCGAGAAGGAGGAAGGAACCAGGGGAAAAAAGAACCGCATCGAGACGGTGGCGAGTGAGTGAGCGGGAGGCGCAGCCAATCCGGACGGGCCATTCCGAAACTTGCCTTTTATGGCGAGAGCCTCGGCGCCCAGCCCGTATAAAACCCAGCGCGCGGCGGCAAAGCGCGCAGTCGTTAAGCGTCGTTCGGTCTTCTTCGTCCGCCGGTGGATCGCTCAGCTGCCTCGCTTGCTCCCTCCCCCCCGCCCGAAGGGTTTCCAAAAGGCACCTCCGAGCGCTTCTAAGCCGCCACCTCCCGAAAGGTAAGCGATGGCGGCGGCGGCGGCGGCCGTGGGAACAGGAGCCGCCAAGCTGGGCGAGGGTGCGGAAGGAGGCGGCGGCCGATGCATGTTATCCTGGGGGGGGGGATTGGGGGGTGCGCCGTCTGTTTGGGGCTTCGCGGCGCCTTTGCAAGGGGGGGCTCAGCCGTGTTTGGAGATGCTCAGCGGCCCGGGGCTGCCTGTAGGCAGCCCCGGGATTTGGCCGGGCGCCTGCGATGGCCAGCGCGGATGGGGCTTAGGGCGCGCCCCTGCCCGGGTGGGTGGGGGCGCCTGCAAGGCATGCATATTGGGGGTCCCGGCTGGTATTGGGCAGGGGGGCTGCCGGGCCGGGCGTTGCAGGGACCCCCCCCAAAGCCGGGGCGCCGCTCGCCCGCTTGGCTGGTTCGGGGCGCGCTGGCCTTGAGCGGGACCCCTCCCCCGGGTCTCTGAAGCGCCACGCAATCGGGGGCCTCGGGGAAGGGCCGCGTGCTCCGGAGGGAGGGGGTCCGGCCGGGCCGTGGCCATGCCCCGAATCCGAATTAAAAGGCGCGGGGCGAGGCGACGGTCTCCCTCCCGGCTTGGCGCCGGCTGGCGCGGGGGCCCGGCCGCTCTCCTGCTGGGGGAGGGGGAATGGGAGGCTCTTTCCTCGAAAGGGGGGTGCATTGGGGGGCCGCAGCCCACTTGAGTCGCGGGCGGGGGGAGCACCCCAGCCCTGCCGGGGCGGGGGGTTTCCGGGGCCAGAGCCGATTTTTCTATTGTAAGGAAGAGCACGTGGGTGGGGAGGGGGGAGTCGATCAATCACGACCGAGTCCCGAGGAGGGTCTTTGTTCCGTGGGTCTGGGGGGTGGGGGCGGAAACGAGCGTTCTTGAGCCCCCTGAAGGGGATTTCCCGCAGGAAACGCTGCAGAATTTCCCTTCGGAGCGCCCCTCTTCTCTTGAACTAGCCCTCCCTGGAACGCGGGTTGCAAGCTGGGAGGTGTCAAAGCAGCGAGCGGCTAGTCCTCATTAAGGGACCAGGGCCCTCGTGTTAGAGGGGTATTTCCATTAAAAAAAAATTAAAAAGGCCTTCGGGTGCTTTAGGCCATTCAAGCAGATGGGGCATGCTCTAGCCTGGTAAGCCTGCATGGGCTGCTCTTGTCCCGTCCCCCCCCACTTTGCCTGGAATTATTTCCTCTTGGGGTTCCTCCCAGCTTGCAAACTGAATACCCAGCATGTTGATCCTGAGCCCCCAGCCAATCCAGATTGTCCCCCCACCTCCTTGGGTGGGGAGAAGAACAGGTATTTCGAGAGGCAAGCAGCCTCGTGGTGCCCGTGGGCGTGCCTCGCCAGGCTACCCTGCTGAGCAGCCCAGCCGGGGTGGAGACATCTTAGGGAGCCCCAGCGGTGTGGCTGGCTGGCATTGAGCTTTCTCTCTGGGGCAGGCTGGCCAGTGGTGGCAGGTCGTGGTCTTGTCTGGGTGGAGGGTTTGGGATGAGCCTTGCTGGGGGGTGAGGAGCTGGCCTTTGGGCATGCCCATGGCCCTCCCTTGCCAGGGAGGAGGCGGTGGCGGTGGACAGGCAGGGCGTGGCCAAGCTTTCCAAAGAAAGCTGGCTGCCGGGCCGCATCTTGCTCGCTCTTCGCTATTGCCTTATATGGCAATAACGTGGGAGCCGAGCGCCACTTCCGAGGGGTGCCCGAGAGCGCCAGGCGCGCCACCTAGTGGCCACCGGAGGCACTGAGGGAGTGGGTGGGGCCGTGCCAGCCAGCCAGGCTGCTTCTGCCCGGCTGGTCCTTCAGTGGTCTTTCCCCCCAATTCTCAGATCGCCATGGATGACGATATTGCTGCGCTCGTCGTTGACAACGGGTCTGGCATGTGCAAAGCCGGCTTTGCTGGAGATGATGCCCCCAGAGCCGTTTTCCCCTCGATCGTTGGTCGCCCCAGACATCAGGTACGCACCTTTATCCTCCCTCAGTTTACAGCTCCCTCGAAGCCAGGGGGCATGGAATCAGACGGACAAGCTGCTAGACCTCAAGGTCTCCTTGCTGGCCTCTGTCTGGCGCAGCTTGGGCACCAGGTTCCCCCAAGGAATAGCAGCTTCGCAGCCTTGCAGGGGGAGCCTGGGTCTATCATATTTTGCCTCCCCCATCCCCACCCTTTCACTGTATCTCCTCTTGATCTTTTCTTGACCAGCTTGGAATAAATGAGCCAAATGTAAGGAGTTAACCCAAGCAGGTTCGCCCGTCAAGGGCTGTTTTTGGCATGGTTCACTGAATCAGCTGCAGTTGGCGTGGGTGGTCGCCTTGCTACCCTGTAAACCACGGTTTGCAAGTAGGCAGCCTTTGCAGCCTAAACAAACTACTATATGGGGCAATGGGACAACATGAGCACTTTGCAAAGAGACCAGCTCTTCTGTGCCAAGCCTCTAAGCCTTCATGGGCACAAGGTGCCTTATGCTTTCAATCCAGGTGTTAGGTTTTTCACCCAGGTGGTTCAAGGGCCAGCTTTGAAAGCTGGGCTCCATCCAGCAAGCTGGGCTTGTTTGCAGGGACCCTTCTACCAGGGGCTTTAGTAAATGGCTGTGTGGTTGGACATCTTTTTCTCTTTCCCCAGGGTGTGATGGTAGGAATGGGCCAGAAGGACAGCTACGTTGGGGATGAGGCGCAGAGCAAGAGGGGTATCCTGACCCTGAAGTACCCCATTGAACATGGCATTGTCACCAACTGGGACGACATGGAGAAGATTTGGCACCACACCTTCTACAATGAGCTTAGAGTTGCCCCTGAAGAACACCCTGTGTTGTTGACAGAAGCGCCCCTGAATCCCAAGGCCAACAGGGAGAAGATGACCCAGGTGTGTACTGTGCTGTGCTGTGTGGCCCCGTGCAAACCGGCCCGTGATCTGCCCTCTGATTTGTTCTCCTGTCTACATGAAGGATACTTGCCATCATTTCATTCTCCTTGTTCATCTTTTCTTTCCTCTTTTTTTTTATCCCCCATCTCTGCAGGATTTTCCTTTCTGATCTGAATCTCTCTTGCTGGATCTGGAAAGGTTTTTATCTGCTCTTTCCAAAAAAAAAAAAAAAAAGGCTTTATCTCTTGTTGGTCTTCTCAGCTTTTGGGTATCACTGCTGCCTCTCTGTCTGTCTCTTTCTGTCCCCCCCCCCAAAAAAAACCTAACTTTTGGCTTGTTCTGAGTGGTTTCTGTAATGTTTTCTCACCTGGTGGGATTGCCGAATTGAACGTGCAAATGGGGGTGGTCTGCCTTAACACCTGGGATGAAGGTTTGTATCTGTCTAGCATGTGTTGACTTCTCCAGGGGTGCCCTCTGCGCATGGGGTGGACCGTAGCTCTGTTGGCCGAGATCTTAACTCTTGTCTCTTGCCTCCCGCCTAGATCATGTTTGAGACCTTCAACACCCCAGCCATGTACGTCGCCATCCAGGCTGTGCTCTCCCTGTACGCCTCTGGCCGTACCACCGGCATTGTGATGGACTCTGGTGATGGTGTCACCCACACTGTGCCCATCTACGAAGGTTACGCCCTGCCCCATGCCATCCTCCGTCTGGACCTGGCTGGCCGCGACTTGACCGACTACCTCATGAAGATCTTGACAGAGAGAGGCTACAGTTTCACCACCACGGCCGAGAGAGAAATTGTGCGTGACATCAAGGAGAAGCTGTGCTACGTTGCCCTGGACTTTGAGCAGGAGATGGCCACAGCTGCTTCCAGTTCCTCCCTGGAGAAGAGCTACGAGCTGCCTGATGGGCAGGTGATCACCATCGGCAACGAGCGGTTTAGGTGCCCAGAAGCTCTCTTCCAGCCATCTTTCTTGGGTAAGTCAGGAAGGACCGCCTTCTTCTCCCAGCAGAATCTGAGCCTTTGTTGAATGGCTCCTTGGAGGAACGGGGGTCTCTGGTGCATGGGGGTCTCACGGTGGGATCTTCTTTTGGGGCAGGCATGGAATCCTGTGGCATCCATGAAACCACCTTCAACTCCATCATGAAGTGCGATGTCGACATTCGCAAAGACCTGTATGCCAACACCGTCCTCTCTGGTGGCACCACCATGTACCCTGGCATTGCGGACAGGATGCAGAAGGAAATCACAGCGCTGGCACCCAGCACAATGAAAATCAAGGTGAGGCTGTCGTTTTCGCCCACACAACATCACGACGAGTGGTGATGCGGTCTGGCTGAGTGTGGTTCTGCCGCTGACGATCTCGATGCCCCAAGAAGCAAGCCGGGTTGGCAACCGCTATTTTGCTATGCCTGGTCTTATTGTGGGAACCTTGCAGTGTCCCCTCTGGACGGCCAATGGGCTTGATAGACTGTGAAGATTGGGTGCAAGAGTTGGGGAGCTTGTCTGGCCCCACGCGTTCTTTCAATACGAGCAGGTGACCCTTGGTCTGAGCAGATTCGCCCCTGATTGATCTTGAGGACCAGTAGCTTGATTTTACTTTAATTCTAATGGCTTTCCCTTTCTTCCCCCCCTGCAGATCATTGCCCCACCTGAGCGTAAATACTCTGTCTGGATTGGGGGCTCCATTCTGGCCTCTCTGTCCACCTTCCAGCAGATGTGGATCAGCAAGCAGGAATATGATGAATCTGGACCTTCCATCGTCCACCGCAAATGCTTCTAAAGCAGGACTTAGTTACCACGATAGCATTTTTTTCCTCTTTTTTTTGACAAAAATAATCCCCATAACTGCGCATAAGCGAAAGTTGAGATTGGCATGGCTTTCTTTGTTTATTTGGCGCTTGACTCAGGATATAAAAACTGGAACGGTGAAAAAGTTTTGACGGCAGCAGCCTTTATTAAAAAAAAAAAGCAAAAAAAAAGTTTTGGAGCGAACACCCCCCCCTCCAAGCCCCCCAGTTCTGCAGTGCATCTGAGGACTTCGATTGTGCGTGTGTTGTTGTTTCTTTTTCGAAAACAATAGTCATTCCAAATACCGTATAACGCATTGGGAGGAAGTTAAACCAGCCTCTATGAAAACAGCAGCCCGGCTCTTCCAGAAGAGCAGAAACAGATTTCTGGTTTTCTATAACATGTTGCTTGTGCGTGAATCATGAAGTGATTCAAGTGTCTTTTTTCTGTATCTTGCGCCTTAAAACAAAACTTTTTTAAAAAGCCACACTTGATCTTCATCTGAATTTTTTTTTTTTAGACATTTTGGGTCAGGTCAAGAAAAAAAATGGGCTGTGTGTGTTTCTCTTCTTCCCAATCTACATGTGAAGGCTCTTCTCCCTTCCGTGTCCCCCACCAAGGGACGTGCCCTTCCACACTTTTGATGCCAGTATGTATAAGGGGTACCAGGGCAGAGGGAGGGGCAGGCAAAACTGTACACTGACTCAAAAAAACAAAACCCAGTTTCAAATAAAGATGCACAACCATAACTGTGGACTGCTTGGTTTCTAACAATGCAACAGGGTATCATTCAACACTTGGGTAGGAGGTGAAAGTGGGAAGAACTGGAATGAAGAAAGCTGGCACGGAGTGGGTCTCCCCGGTTCTTTTGATAATTTGCTTCCTTGGACAAAGTTCTCCCAACTTCCCTTCGTACCAGGGTTTCTCAACCAGGGTTCCATGAGAGGACACGGGGGGGGGGGGGGTTCCCTGGGAGACCACAATTTTATTTAAAAAAAAAAAAATTCAAATTCAGGCAACTTCACATCAAAAAAGTTAAGTTTCATCATTTTTAGTTGGAGGACACCGAATGCATCTATACAGGCCTACCCATGAAAGGACTATATTAATTTTGTGACTGGCCTATCTTTGAGCCTGGATGTGCAGAGGTTCCCTGAGGCCTGAAAAATATTTCAAGGGTTCCTCCAGGGTCAAAAGGTTGAGAAAGGCTGTTTTATAGGGTGTATTTCTGCTCCCAAATAGATCCATGTTTTCCCTAGATAGGGTCCTGGATAGGTTCTATGCACCTGGAATGGAGCCAAGGTTTCTAGTACCAGCAGCAAACTGCCTAACCAGCCATGCTGGGTATTGCTTTCTTTTTAACTTGAGTGGGGAATTGAATACGGTTCAAGGTTTGGTCTAGGAAATGGAAAATATTTCCCTTCTGGGTTTGTTCTCTGGGCTGTGGACTCTGATCCACATAGCCAGGTGCAGGTGAAACAATCCTTTATCAGAATTGGGGCAATTTGGAGCAAAAGACACATTTGGGACGGGGGAAAAAAGTAAGTTTCAGTATTTGGAGGGGGGAGAGAGAACAGATGCCACTGAAGCTGGGAATGATCAGAAACTCCACTGATCAAAGTAGATCTTCGAATGTAATCAGGCTTAGCACATGCATCAATTCAAAGCGTTCTGCTCCCTACTGGGCAGCTCAGCTTATGGGATGCCCAACATCCTGTGTGTGTTTCAGTGACTTGAAAGGGATGTCACCTGGAGATAGTTGGAAATGACCTGCTAATCCATGTCTCCATGGATTTGGCACAGAATCTGATGGCCATTATTAAAGAGCAAAGCAGGTTTTGTTACAGTTAGGTTAAAGTAAGGGAGATTGGGAATTTCAACAACAATCCCTTTGTCAGCAGAGCTATTTCCTAAGCTGTTTTCATTAGAAGCTGAGTATCCATCACTGGAAGAGGTTTCAGCTCTTTCTGCATTGGACAAGGTGATTTGGGAATAATGGCAGTTGCACCCTAAGAGAGGTGGGCATTGGGTTCGAGAAGGCAGGATGGGAAAGCTAAACAAGGGCTCCCTTCTCCGTTCCAGTCAGAAGAGCATCTGGCTCCTTCTCGTAGCCGAGATGACTTGTCTGTCCCTCTTTTTCAACTCCGGCAACTTGAAGATGGGTGGACTTCAACTCCCAGAATTCCTCTGCCAGAATTCTGGGAGTTGAAGTCCATGCATGCTGGCGGGGGAATTCTGGGAGTCGAAGAAAACACATCTTAAAGTTGCTAAGGCTGAGAAACCCTGATATGGAGGGAACCAGGATTTTGGAATGGCCATTTGATAGGTTTTAAAACTCCAGCTGAGACCAGGGTTTGCAGATTGCCTTCGGACACAGGCATGCCGCTGCAGGGAAGGTCCAAAATCCAAATAGACGGATCGGGTGCCCTCCCCAGTGGGCAAAGCCCGGGCAGTCTCCTCCACGCGCTGCCCGCCCGCTTGGCCCACGCGATTGGAATCCTTTGGCTCTCAGAGGCCACGCCCAAGATGGCGCTGCGGCGCGGCGCCTCACACAAGATGGCGGCGTCGCGGCGACCAGGAAGTGGGCGGAATCAAGGTCACGAGCGCGCCGGAAGTGCTGCGTCGCTTCGGTGCCGGCTGAGAGGAAGCCGTATGAGACGAGCGTCGGAGGGAGAGCATCTCCGGCTGCCGGGGCGGGGGTCTTTTCCGGCGGCCTGCGCACCATGGCCTCATCCGGAGAGGTAAGCCTCGCTCGCTGAGGCGACCGCGGCCTCCACCTCCTCCCTCCTGGCTCGCCTCTGCGTCTCCATGGCAACCTCTGGCTCCCGGGGCACGTCTGAACCGGGGAGGTCGCGTGTCAGGGCAGGACCTGCGCGCGTGGCTTTGCTTGGCAGCTGCAGTCGCAACTTGGCGGGACCTCCGTCCGGGGGAGCGTGTCCCATTTCTGGCAATGGACCCTCTCGCGTTGGAGGGCCGGGGGCGGTCTCGGGGGGCTGGTTTCTGCAGGTCCACCAGGCGCTGTCTGTCTTGCCACCTTCCAGATGTGCTGGACCCACTTCCTGGAATCTCCCGCCAGCTGTTGGAATCTTCCTTCCCGCATTTTAAGGGCAGGGCTTTCCGGACGGCCTTCGTGGGACCCCCCCTCCCATCGTCCACCGCCCGCGTCGTCCATAGATCTTGCCTTCCCCTCCTCTTCTTAAGAGCTCTTAAGCTGGGGAAATGAAAGAGGGGAAACGCCAGGGAGGAAGAACCGGGGAGTTGGGCAGTATACAAGTTTAATAGATGACGACGACGATGATGATAGAAAGAGAGAAGGGTGTTCATTTGGAGAGCCAGTTTGGTGTCCTGGTTAAGGCAGTGGACTAGAAGCCAGGAGACTGTGAGCTCTGTCCTGCCTTAGCCACGAAAGCCAGGTGGGTGACTTTGGGCCAGTCAGGCTACGATCCTCGGTTGCAAGGAAGAGCTAGACCTCGGTGTTCCCAAAAAGCCAAGATGTTGCTTGCGGTGGACAATACCCAAGAAAGAACAGTCCAGACAGAAGAGGATTCCTATGAGAGAGAGAGCCAGTTCAGGCTTGGGCGTTCAACCGGGTTGAGAGCCCGTTTGGTGTAGCGGTTACGGCACCAGGCTGGAAAGCGGGAGGCCGTGAGTTCGAGTCCCAGCTTAAGCCTGAAGCCAACTGAAGGACTTTTGGGCCAGTCCCTCTCTCCCACCCAGGGAAGAAGGCTACGGCCAACCCCTTCCAAAAACATTGCCAGGAAAACTGCAGGGACTTGTCCAGACAGTCAGCAGTCTTCAAGTCAACGCTTCAACACTGACTTGAAGAAACCAAAAAAAAAAAATAATCTTGGGGATCCCTTTGCACTGAAAGCACCTGGGGGATACAAGGAGTAGCAGACAGTGCTCAGAAACAGAAAGGAGGGGAGTGTTGCTGTTCCAAAATAAGGAGATTCCTTGAGAGGGAGACCCTTCTCTTCATCGTCCTTGCAATCTTTTATCTTTAACTGATTGTATTGTAATTTCTTTGTTTGATCGTTTAGTCATTGAGAGTTGGCTGGCATACAAGTTTAATAAATTATTACTATTATTATTATTATTATTATTATTATTATTATTATTATTATTATGGAAGCCCTTAGCAGAGGTATGACTCAGGCAGAATACTGGTGTGCCTATACTTCTATTATGCCATGGACAGCCTTCAGCCTTACGGTGCCTAATGGTTCCTGTGCTGTTTCAGTTGCCCCAAAAAGATAGTTCCTTCTCCTCCTTGAGCAGTTGTGTGATTAAACCATCCATCAAGCTGTCCTTTTAGGGCTGAGTTCAGAAGCTAGATAACCGTGTAAAAATGATTTCACAACAGTTCTCAGTTGATCAACTCCTTTGAGGAATCAGACCGATTCCTTTCCCACCTTTTCAGTTCTGGTGTCTTCCCTGAGTCCCTGTCTGTCTTTCTCTTGCAGGATGTCACAAGTGAGGAGAACCAGGAGGAGAATATCGGCATGAACCTAATGGAGTTTTCAGATGAGATCCTCTTACACATCTTGCGATACACTCCTGTGTCAGATCTTGTCTTGAATGTCCGGCGTGTCTGTCGGAAACTTTCCGTCCTCAGTCTTGACAAAAGCCTCACTCACACTGTGATCCTGCATAAAGATTATCAGGTGAGCAAAAGCCGGTGAAGAAGTTCCTGAAGCAGGAGGGAGCTGGAAGATCTGGGTGTTCAGAAATCTTGGGCTGTGCTTAGTGGATCTCTCTGGGCTACGCCAGGGCTGTGTGGCAAGAGGAGACTGAAGATGTCACCCCCAAAAGCTCTTACTTTGGATGCAAGATAGAAAATTCTGTGGTTTGATTTTCTCTGGAGTTGCCCTCACCTCATAACTGCGCATTAATGCAACCCTTTTGTCTGTTTATCCTGTCACCTAGTGTGAGGATGTTGATCTTAAGACCTAAACCTAGAAACTCACAGCACACACCACAATGGCTATGTGAAGTTCTTTATTAGGTCTGTATCTCACTCCTTCAAACCCATGACTGGATTTGACTTCCTCCCACCTCCCTCTTTAAGCCTCCCGCCTTTCCTTTGTCCCACCCCTTCCTCTCATTGCTCTTGATGACTTTCTCCTGTGTCGACAGTTTGTGTGATGGTAGCTTCTTGTGCCCTCTGTTGTGAGTGGGATCGTTGTTAGCAGCAATCTTCTCGTCCCTTGCCCCTCCTCTGTTTCTCTTCTGTTCTTACTACTGATGTGTAAGGGTGGAGCACCCGGTTGCAATTAATTATTGCTTCTGGGTTGTCCATCCTTACACCTAGGCCTGATCAGTTTGGTGGTCAGGCTACCCTTTGATCCACTTACTTGGAGACCACCATCCCGTGCAGGGCCGCAACTGGGAGGGGGGGCAAGTGTGCATGTGCCCCAGGAGCCGCGCTGGGGGGGCGCCAAAATGAGCGTGGAATCCATGTTTGTCCCGGGTGACACAGACCCTAGTTGCAGGCCTGATCCCATGTCAAAACGCACCCATTGACATCATCCTGTCCTTTTCAGGATGACACGGCCTCCCAGTCTAAAACCATTTTTCCTTGCTTGAAAAAAGAGTGTTCAGAGCAGTCTTTTGCCAACCTGTTGCTCCTCCAGATACGCTGGAGCTACCCGGGATCTTTAAAAGTTGTAATCCCAACACATCCAGAGAACATTTGTTGAACAAAGCTGGTTCTGAGGAACTTGGTCTCTGCGTTGTTTTTCCTTTCAGGCTAAAAGGAAACAGCTGTGTCTGCTATTGGCTTGTAATGCAACTAGCAGGCCTACAGCCCTTCTGGCTTGCATTGGAGAGATTTCCAGAGGCCTCTAACATCAGAGATGGCCTTTGGGTAGGGAAGATTACAGGTAGTCCTCGACTTACGACTGTTCATTTAATGATGGTCCAAAGTTATGTCGGCCTGTTTTACGGCCTGTAAAGCACTTCCAAGTGTCGCAAAATGTAGCACCCCCCCCACGGTCACATGATCGCATTTCGGGCTCTTGGCAACCAGCTCACATTTACAATTGGTTGCAGCATCCCGCGGTCAGATGATCACGTTTTGCAACATTTTTTGCCGTGTTCTGGCAAAAGAAAAGCCCATTGGGGCAGCTGGATTTGCTTAATGACTGCCATAGAAATGGTTGTAAAATTAGGCCTGGTCAGGTGATGACTGAGCTTACGACCACAATGACTTACGATGGAAATTCCAGTCCCAGTTATGGTTGTAAGTCGAGGACTACCTGTAAGGTGTTTCCCCCAGTGTCAGTGGTGGTTACTTTCGCATGCCCTTCCGTATAATTTCCGTAGGACTTGCCAGCGATCGTAAAGCTCGGTGTTACAGTCTTCAGGCCCTGGGTAGGCCAGTGTGACTTGTCCCAAGCTTCATAGTTAAAACTAGGCCTGGCCTAACTGGGATCCTTTGAGCTCCTAAAGGTCGTCTTGTTGGTTGTTTCCACGCAGGTGGACAGAGACAAGGTGAAGCAGCTGATGAAGGAGATTGGGAAGGAGATCCATGAGCTGGACATGACTGGCTGTTACTGGTTGCCTGGCTCGACCGTTGATCAAGTGACCCGCTGCAAGAACCTGGTGAAGCTAAGCTTGTCCGGCTGCCACCTCACCTCCCTTCGCCTCTCAAAGATGCTCTCCACCTTGCAGCACCTTCGCTCGCTGGCCATCGACGTGAATCCGGGGTTCGACGCCTCCCACCTGAGCAGCGAGTGTAAAGCCACCCTGAGCCGCGTGCTGGAGCTCAAGCAGACCCTCTACACGCCGTCCTACGGGGTGGTTCCCTGCTGCACCAGCCTGGAGAAGCTGCTGCTGTACTTTGAGATCCTCGACCGGTCGCGGGAGGGTTTAATAATCTCCGGACAGCTAATGGTGGGCGAGAGCAACGTACCCCATTACCAGAACCTCCGGGTCTTTTATGCTCGGCTGGCTCCCGGCCCGGTCAACCAGGAGGTGGTGAGGCTGTACTTGGCGGTGCTGAGCGATCGGACACCAGAGAAGCTTCACGCCTTCCTCATCTCCGCCCCTGGGGGCTTTGCCCAGAGCTGTGCCGTTAAAAACCTCTTGGATTCCATGGCCAGGAACGTGACTTTGGACGCCCTGCAGCTCCCTCGATCCTGGATGAACGGCTCCAGCCTCTTGCAGCACTTAAGGTTCAGCAACCCTTTTTATTTCAGCTTCAGCCGCTGCAGTTTGTCCGGCGGGCAGCTCGTCCAGAGGGTCCTGAACAGCGGCAAAGACCTCCGCACTTTGGTCAGCCTGAACCTGAGCGGCTGCGTCCACTGCCTGTCCCCCGATTCCTTACTGCGGAAGGCGGAAGACGACATTGACAGCGGCATTGTGGAGGCCCTTGTCACCACCTGCTGCAACCTGAAGCATTTGAACCTCTCTGCCGCCCACCACCACAGTGCCGAAGGCCTGGGGAAACATTTGTGCCAGGTCCTGGCTCGCCTGAAAGGCCTCCTCTCTCTGGCTTTGCCCGTTTGTGCCATCGCTGAAGTTGCCGCAGCGACTGTCGACAAGCCTTCGGTTCAGCCGGTGGCTCACACGGTCACTCAAGGTTTTGGGAAGAAGGTCCGGATTGGGGTGCAGACCCATCCCAGGAACTGCTTAGAACAGAGCGATTCCAGACCGCAGTCCTCCGTCTTTCGGACTCTCCTCGAAAACCTCCCGTTTCTGGAAAGGTTGGAGCTGATCGGCTCCAGTTTTTCCTCGGCCATGCCGCGGAACGAGCCGGCCATTCGGAACTCGCTGCCCCCCTGCAGCCGGGCCCAACACGTGGGAGATGCCGAAGTGGCTGCCATTGGCCAGCTAGCATTCCTGCAGAGCCTCACGTTGGCTCAGTTGCCCAATATCCTCACGGGGTCTGGGCTAATTAACATTGGGGTGCAGTGCCAGCGCCTGCGGGCTCTCTCGTTGGCCAACCTGGGCCTGATGGGGAAAGTGATGTATGTGTCGGCTCTCATGGACATGCTGAAGCATTGCAGATGTTTGCAAGATCTCAGGTGAGGGCGCCCAGCAGCTTTTGCCTTTGCTGTTCCTGTTTCGGGGAATAGTGGGCAGCAGCCAGAAACCCGAGGAAGAGGAGTCTGGGATCCTTCTGTGTCAATCCATGATACCTTGAGAGAGGAGAAGGGTTTGTCTTGCTCCACAGCCCCTGATGTCTTCCACCCATCCCGTCCCAGCCTACCCCTTGAGGTTAAAAAGCTGTAGGCCAGGATACGCAGAAAGCCCTTGAGAGCTTGTTACTGTTCATGGTATTTCAGAAGACTCTGATCCTTACTGAGGAATGGGGCAATGAGCTTGTTGTAACCATCGCTGATTCTTTCTCTGCCTGGTTCACGGGTTTAATGTTTTTTCTTGCTGCTAAAGGAGGCAGGAATCTCCAGAAGAAGATAAAGCAACAGCGTCATCTGGTGGTTGGTGTGGCAAATTGCAGGCTGTAATTTTTCAGCCCTGTTCTGCTGTTGAAGATAGGTGGCTGCAAAGTTCCCCTAAATTGATGGCCCCCCAGCCAGATGGGTTGGACAACAGCTCTCCAAATTCCCAGTTGCTTCATGCTGTTTGTAACACTGCTCCCTCTTTTTTACTGTATGTGTTTTGCTCTTCTACCCCTAAGGTTTAGTAAGGTCTGTTTGATTCTACTTAATTGAACATTGCCCTAGGGCAGTGTTTCTCAACCATGGCAACTTGAAGATGGGTGGACTTCAACTCCCAGAATTCCCCAGTCAGCCATCTTCAAGCTGCCACGGTTGAGAAACACCACCCTGGAGAATGGTAGGTGGAAGGTCCAATCCATGCATTTAATAAACTCTTTTTGGGTTACAACCAGAAAGGATTGTCTTACAGATTTGATGCCACCTTTCTCTCTGGTGAAAGCCAGATCTCTTCTCCTGGTCCAGCCTGTCCATCTTTCCTCCCCTTCAGCTTCCCACTTCTCAGGTTCCTTAAAGAACTGGGCAAGCTCTGTCCAACTGACCCTTCTTTTTCCTTGCAGGCTGGAGCAGCCATACTTCCATGCCAATGCTCAGTTCTTCCATGCCCTGAGCTGCTGTTCCTCCCTGCAGCGTTTTTGCATCATCTCCCGGAGTGGGACGCTGCAGTCCGATGCTGTGATGTCGTTCATGACTGCATGCCGCGAGGTGATCATGTGCCACATGTTCATGGGGGAATCGCTCACAGTTTGCAAAAGCCTGCAGCAGTCCCTGATACGGAGGTGAGTGCAGGAGGGGGAAATCACATCAGATTCTCCCTTCGCTTCTTCCAATTGTGTTAATCTGGGCAGTGTTTTTTGAAGGACAAAGATCACGATTAGCATGTTTTTCCCTCCTTGGTTTTAATGGTAGGATTGGAGTACAGGTAGTTCTCACTTAATGACGCTAATTGGAACTGGAAACTCCATTGTTAAGCGACGCTGTCGTAAGTTGAAAAACCACGTGACCATGCTGCTTAGTGATGGCAGTTCCAGCAGTCCTGGTTTCTGTCATTAAGCGAGGACCTCACCTGACCGCAGCTTCCAACTTCTTGCCAGCATCCTCATTGACTTTGCCTGTCAGAAGCTGGCAGGGACGGTTGCAAAAGACGACCACGCGACAGCCGGAACTTTGAAGACCAGTCGTAAGTCTGACTTGTTCAGCGCCATTGTAACTGCAAATGGTCACAGAACACGTGGTTGTTAAGCGAGGACTACCTGTACAGGAAAAACAGTTGTCAGCACCAACATGGTGTGACTTCACTAGACTGAGAATTAATTGTTTCTCCATTCTTGTTTCTACCACACTAAGCCTCTCTCGGTGGGTGAGCAGGAAGGAGATCTGGATCTCGGATGGTTCTCCGGGGATTTACAGTTGGTCAGAATGGCTCTCTACTCCTAGCAGCTTTGAGACTAACTCAGACCAGCATTAGCTCAGATGCAGATTGGTTTGACAAAATGCAGAGCATCTCGATGCCTGTGTAGCTCACAAGACGGAGTAAATAACTCTCTCTCTCTCCCCGTGCTGCCATTTTTACATGGGGTTCCAGATGTGTATGTGCATGAGCAGTACAGAGTCGTGGGGCTTGGTCTGTCTTGGCCAGCAGTCGCACCGGCCCAACTCGCAGGGTTGTTGTTGGGGCTCTTTCGGTAGCGTTTCCACAGTGCTGTGGTCGTTCAGGAAAATGCGGCATCGATGTGGAACGTGTTGATAGCGTCCGATGATGAACTTCAGGATGTTTCCTTGAGCTTTAGGGGAAATATTCCATCTCTCTTCCTTCTGAGCTGAGTCTCCCCACACGGTTGTTGCTCTTGGCACTGCGACAGCTGGGCAGCCTGCCAAGATGACGAGGGCCATAAAAAACTCCCATGGTGTCAGTGGCTTCTTTCTCAACAGACTTTTCTTCTGTGCCTTAACTGAATTCATCCACAGGGATCTTTTTTCCCCCTCCGAGGAGCCAGAAATTGTGTGTCTATTATTCATTCTTCACCTGCCCAGGCTCTCATAACAGCACCGATCTAAACTTTAGTATCCTTCCTGTGTTGGGTTACGCTCCCTGCAGCCACCAGTTTTGCAGCTGTTCTCTTCCGTGTTACTTAGGCTGGCCTTTGTGCTCGGTTCCCATCCCTTAAAAAATAATAGCATCAGTGCAAACTGTGAACGATATAATACACCCTTGTTTGCTTTTGACTCTTCTCTGTTTCCCCTTGCTTTGTCCTATTATGGTAATTTTAATAATTAATAAGATCTCGGTTAGATCAGACTCATCAATTAATCTGGAGTTGGATGTCTCCTTTCTCACTCGTAGAACATAAGGGCATTTGCCTCCCACAGCTGAGCAAAGACCGCCGTCATTGATAAAGGCTTATACTTAGAGCTGCTTGTCCTTCAGGATGATGTCTGTTTTAGCCTTACAATAACCCTTTGAGGTGGGCTAAGCTAATTGTGACGGCTCAAATCACCCATCCAGCCTCCATAGGAGAGAGAATTCAGTGGACTAGGCTTGTACTTAAGTATTTTTTCCTGGTAGCTCTTTGGAACAAAACATTGCATGTGGCTAAGTACTTAAATGGGGTGACAGATGACAGCTGGAACAATATGGTATGTATATGTATGCAGCAATTTCTGCCAGAAATAACACTGACGGTGGCTTATCCTCTGTTGCTGAAACAGCCCTCTGAACCATCTTCTGTTTCACAGTTTAAAAGCACGGGGTAGAATGTGGTTTTTCCGCTTTCTCTGCAAGGAGGGTGGGGGGCTTGAGTCTTCTGTTAATGAAAACCTCTACAGGAGGTGAGCCTTCCTGTGTGTCTTTTGTGTGGCTGTTAATTTAGGTTGTGTAAAAAGGGAGATTAGGAAGGACTGCTAGTCACGATGGCTGCATTCAATAGCCAGGCACATGAGAATCTGTCTTTCACAATTCAGGCTCTTTGATTGATTGTTTGTTTGGTTTATATCAGTGTTTCTCAACCTCAGCCACCGGGAGAATTCTGGGAGTTGAAGTCCATGCATCTTAAAGTGGCTGAGGTTGAGAAACACTGATTTATATGCCACCTTTCACTCAAGGCAGCGTGCATAGTGCCCCTTCCTCCCATTTCTTCCCACAATAACAACCCTGCAAGGTTGGTTGGGCTGAGAGACAGTGATTGGCTCAGAGCTACCCAACGAGCTTCCATTTAGAGAGGAGATTTGAACCTGGGTCTCCCTGATGCCATCTGAACCATTACACCATACTGGTTCTTTTCTGGGAAAACAGGGTTTCATCAGGGTGATCTGTCAGACCATCTAACCCGGAATTTTGTCTGGCATCAGCTAAACAGAAGTTCATGACAGCGATAAGGTTGGGTTGACCATGCTAAGCCAAGGTCAACCCAGCCACATTATGGCCTAGTGCAATGTGTGAACCAGCCTGAGAAGAGTCTCTCTATCTGCTGCGTGTTCTTTGGATTGAACCTGGGATATTTTTTTGCATGCTATGCTGTAGACTTTGTCATTGTACTTTTGATGGGGTCCCCCCAAGGGGCTGAGCTGGAATGCGCTTTGTTTGATTGCAGCATTGTGCAAAGCACTGGTCACTGTGCTTTGCAAATCTTGGTTTATGGTGAGCCTTTATGCAGATGATTGCACAGCTACATTACTGTCAAAAGCTTTTGCAGTCACCCACACAGTTAAGGTGTTCTCAACGTATTTAATTCGTCCACAGCTGGTATTCTAATGACTAAAAGTTCCCTTGCATTTGGCACTGTGTCATTTCAATTCACCAAAAGTTTATTGCCACCAAGATGTTTGCGAAGCAGATTTCATTATGAGTAGTAATGGAATATGATGCATAAGAGGCGCACTGGGTAATACGTTATTACATTGCTGCTTCTTTAAAAGGGCTCTCGTGTTTTTCTTGAATGAATGAATCCCTACCTGTTGCATCTCCATGCAGGTGACGTCTTGTCCCACCCTTCTTTTCCGTGCCATACCTGTAGCTTCATCCTGAATCTTCTCCCTCAGAGAAACCAGGCTGTCTTTAGCCTCCCCTAGGTGGAGCTGTGGTTTCTCATTAAAACGTCCCCATAATGTAGAAATCCTGCCCCCTCCCATTCTGCAGGAAAAGTTGTTATCACCTTGGGTCCTTTCCCCCATCTCTCCCCCCCTCACTGCAGAAGCAACACCAAGCAAAGAATCCCAATGACTGATCTATCGCTAGGTGCAAACAGAAAAAGCAGCCTTCTGCTCATTACAGAGGGAGCTGGGGAAAAGAGGGCAACATTAAAAGAAATGTTTACGTTGCCAAGACTCTTTTTGGGCCCTTATGATGCATCTCTCTTTCTCCCCCACCATCCCTTGTTATCAATTGGCAGCATTTGTATTGCTCCTGAGATGCTAGTCTTTTCAAGGACGGCGAATGCGGGGGCTTTGAAGAGCGAAGCCAGTTTTGCATAAAGAAATCAGCTCTGGGTGGGTGGGCGGGTGGTGTGGGTGTAAAGGCAGGTGATTCCATGGTAATCAGGTAGGGGGTGACTGCCAAATGATGTTTGAAAACGTTAACTTCTAAGGTATCGGATGCTGACCTTCTGCAGAAGAAGGCAGAAGCTGAATCAACTGTGCTGATGGCTTGATTTCACAATCTTACCTTTCTTGTTTAGGCTCAGTAAAAAGCGAGAGCCGGGTCTAAAGAGATCTTAAAGAAGCAGATGCAGTTTTTCTTTTTCTTTTTTTTTCAAATACGTCCTTAGAACTGTGACAAATGTGCTTTTTCTCCATAATAAAATCTCAGGAATCAGTATGTGTGCAATCACACAGGGAAGCAGATTCCAGAGTTTGCACTGGGATTTCAACCAAGCATTTAAAAAGCTTCTTGGGCAGGAAAGAAGCCAGAACATTCAGTCTAAGGATGATTGCAGGCGGGTCCATGATTCAAATGAACAGCATTTGTGTCTGGCTAACTCAGACCCTTTGTAACACAGAAAACGTATATGGTGTGAAGTAGTGGCTCATGTTTCCTATCTGAGGCATAAATTTAGCTGTGTAGTCACTGCTTACTCTCTTCACTGCCATCTTCACAGAATGTCTGCATGAACTGGGAGTCTCAACCAGAGAGAAACCTTTTCCAGAGTGCTTTTTCTCCATAATAAAATGGAGTACCTTGACTTATGCCCCCTTTCCCGAGTCTCCCCCACTGCCCAGGAGTTCAGGTGCTTGTTCTCTCACCCATCTAGTCTCTGTTCTGGGAATGGACCTCAGCCTCCTGCCCTTTGCTTTTTTGCCTTAGGCAAGGCACAGAGCCTTCCTGGCAGGCAATGTTCAAGGAAGCCCAAAGGGAGGTTGCTGGGTCAGCTTGCCTTCAGCTCTCCTTTTGGCACAGCCTTCCTGCATTAATGGAGACACCTCTGTGGCTCTCCTGACCTGAGTTTTAGCACATCTCATCCACTCACATATCTTTTGAGTAGAGCTTAGAGTATTAAAGAATATTTATGGTGTCAAGGATGAGTTTGGGTGTTTCTTCCTTAGGTTTAAGGCCTACATGTCCTGCTTTCCAGACCCTTCTCTGTGACTGTCTCACAATTAAACTCCTGCCTTGGCTCCTCCGGGGCCAAAGACTGGAGAATCAATCCATTAAGTTAAGAAAGTGCCTCTAATTCCACAGGTGAATTCCTCAGCTGACCATAGGAAGCTTTGGTATATGATGGTGACTCTCCCAACTTTACTTGGAGATGCTGGGGATTGAACCCAAAATCTTTTGCATACAGTGCATAAAATTCATATGCTTTGGCTAAAGGAGGGAATCTTCAGAGCCATTCTTGTTGGAGAGAGAGACATCAGCTGGTCTGGAGACTAGAGCGAGTTCAATTCCTGGAAATGGTCCTACCAATGGAGGGGTCTTGCTCTGTAGTCTTAGAGGCATGGCACATAGAGAAGATGTCTTGATGGCCTTTGACAGCAAGATTTGCATTTTGTGCCTGGCCTTGATTCCCAAACAGTATGAATCCAGGGTAGGTGAAAAAGCCTCTCTGGTGACGTATTTCCTCCATCACTCAGCCAAGAAAACCTTGAGATGCAAGATATTTCCAGATCCACAAAGGAGCACTTTTGACCACATCTTTGAGAAGAGCAGCTATGAAGGCCTTGGAAAAGATACTCAAATGTTGTGATGTGTCTATATTTACAAAGATCAGAATCTCGTAAGCCATGGTATTTCCTGTGCTATTCTCTGTCAGCAAAAGTTGGACTTTGAAGATGCAAGATAGAGTATTGATGCTTTTGAATTTTGGTGTTGGAGAAGACTCTTGAAAATACCACGGACAGCCAAGAAAAGAAACCAGTGGATCTTTGAACAAATCAACCCAGAGTTCTCACTCAATGCACAAATGGCCAGGCTCAAATTATCCTACTTTGGACACATGATGCCAAGACCCAGCTCTCTGGAGAAGGCTCTGATGATGGGAAAGGTGGAAGGAAAGAGAAGAAAAAGATGACCAGCGAGGTGGAAGTATTCAGTTACAGTGGTGATGAGTGCACTGTTGGAAGTGCTGAAGGATCAGGTTGGGGACAGATCGTCATGGAGAAAATCTATGTGGTTGCTAAGACTTGATGCTGACCTGATGGCACATAATCAATCAATTGATATGTACCGGAGAAACTTTTCCTTATCCCTTCTCAGAGTTCCTCCATTCCCACTCCTTCATTTGTCCTACACGATTCCTCCAGTTGTCTCCCCCTCCACACAGATATAGATGCACACGGCAGTGATCACACCCTTGAAATATTTATCTTCCTTCTTCCCCTCCCCTCCCCCATCCACTCCCTTTAATTGTCGTTTAGTCAAGCTTAAATATTTAATTTGGCTCTTTCCCCCCCCTTCTTCTACTCAGAGCGCATCCCTGCAGCTCATTAATCATCATCAACTCTTCTTCTCTGAAATGGCCTCTCTCTTGTTTGACAACCTCTTTCTAGCGAGACGCTCATAACCTCATGTTTTTAATCCTTGGGGTTCAGCCTCAAATTCTGGGTCACCGGTATGATTCATGTCCCTGTGGTGTCCAGATATTAATGGCTGAATTTTGCTGCCTGCAGAATCTAAGGGAGATTGGGAATCATAGGACCAGTTTTAGACTCGCCCATTTTTTTCCTGCTAGTTCCTGAGCAGGTGCGTGTGAGATGTGCATCTTTCTTACTAATTCTTGCTGGAAAAGGAAGCACATTGGTATCTGTGCTTATTTTCTTGGTATCTGTGTCTTTCTTTTTTGGCTGCCGTGCTCTGGCAGGTGTAGGACTTTAGGAAGATGCCTTCCTTTGTCACAATATTGCCTCAGATTATCCTTCCTGATGGTTATTTATTATTTTATTTATTACAATTATGTGCAACCACCCTGGGGAGACTTGCAGTTCACAATCAGTATAACCAATTGCGAGTAAAAAATACAATTCAGCTATTTAAAGACCACGCAGCTTCTAGGATCCTTTCCTCATGGCAGTTGGTGGTCCTGGGGCGGGTGGTGGGAGCAGGTTTTTTTAGTGGTAACTGCCTGCCTTCCTTTCTCTTCCATAACAATCCAGCCAAAGCTGTCTATTAACAGCGAAATCAAATCAAATTGCTACTGCTCAAAAACGGATAAATGGAAAACAATTTTACGTTTTAGAAGAGAGGGGGTGTGTATGTTTAATGGGTGTGGGGGAGACTGGGAACCAGTTTCTTTAGCAGCCTTTGCAATCAGTTGCCCTGATTCTTTTTGGAGGGGGGAGGATTATAACATCCAGGAGCCTTAGCATTCTAGAATGAATGGCTTCCAAGCCCAAAGAGGCGGTTAGAGTATCTTCTGCCATTGGCCATGGTTAGAGATGGTTTTTTTAAAAAAAAAATATGTTCAAACATGTCCGATTCTTGGAGACTTCCTGGACAAGTCCCAGCAGTTTTCTTGGCCAGGTTTTTCAGAAATGGTTGGCCATTGCCTCCTTCCTAGGGCTGAGAGGGAGGGACTGGCCCAAGGTCACCCAGCTGGCTTCGTGCCTAAGGCGGGACTAGAACTCGCCAATCTCCTGTTTTCTAGCCTGATGCCTTAACCACAACACCGAACTGGCTCTTTGGTTAGAGCTGTACAGAGTTCTAATCTTGCAGAAGTCCGGCAGGTCCACCGGTTCTGCATACCTGAAGTAAGAATTTTTACTCAGAGCCGCAGGTTAGAGTTGCGTGGCTCCAGATAGCCGCCGGTGCATCATGTGAGGAAACGTACTGGGCCTTGGGGTGGTATTTGCCTTGAAAGCAGTGAACCTTTTTGTTCCCGGAGCACGTCCCATCTTCCCCAGCCGCCCCCCCCCCCAACCTTGAAAGAGCTCTGCCATCCTCGGTTATGGCTTGAGCTGAGCCTGTTGTTGGCACTTGAGCTGCCAAGCCCACTTTGCTAGCCTAAGCATGTCTGCTGGCTTGGCTCCCCACCTCCGATTGTGGAGGGCTTAATGTAGTGAATCATTTAAGATCTCATTCCAGTGTTCATTGTCTGTTTGGCTTCCTGCTCTTTTGGAACCCTTGAATCAGCCTGTCAGTTTGAATTAAGAATAAACGCTGGGGCTGCCTTCTTGGCGTGTGTTACTTGAGGGCTGAAGCACTTGTTGAAATTGGATTCTGCTCTGTGTGGGCAGGCCCTGCCTACTCTCCTACCCTCCCCTTTGGTGCCGGTTTCATCAAACCCGGGATGATAAAAATGAGGAGCCGAGCCCTGTAGCGTGTTTAGAAGATGCATTTAATATGGTTTCCTTGTGTGTTTTGATTGAGAGGAAGGTGGAGCCTGTGCAAAAATAACATCTTTACCTACAGATGATTTTTAAAGTGTATGACTCCACTTCTTTCTCCTTCCAAGAGACTCTTGGTTTGCAATCTGGAAATCAAAGCTCTTGCAGGAAGTGGTGTGGGTTTTTCAAAGCCTCTCCCTCCTCCCAGGATTCTGCAACTGAAAAGAGTCTCCAAACCATTCTCCAGTGCTGTGTGTGTGTTTTAATCCGTCCAGTCGTGCCCCATTCTTGGAGACTGCCTGGACAAGTCCCTGCGGTTTTTTTGGCAAGATTTTCGGAAGTGGTTTGCCATTGCCTCCTTCCCAGGGCTGAGGGAAAGCGACTGGCCCAAGGTCACCAGGCTGGCTTCGGGCCTCAGGCGGGACTAGAACTCCCAGTCTCCCAGTTTCTACCCTGGTGCCTTAACCACGACACCAAATTGGCTCTGCTCAGTATATAGCTGGAAGAATAAGGATTATGGAAATAAACATGGGCTGCAGTCATGCTGAGGCACATGTCTGCAGCACCCTCAGCTCTGCAAAGAACCCAGTGTGGTGTTACAGCTCTTAGAGTGCTGGGTTGTGACATGCTTAGCTGTGAACCTGTGTGTGTGTGTGTGAGAGAGAGAGAGAGAGAGAGACTTTGAGCCATACAGAATCTCAGCCTGGCTACTTTTCCAAGCCGTTGTGAAGATGACATGCAAAGTGGGAGAAGAAAAGATCTTTTCTCCTTTAACCTTGGAGAAAGGAGAGGCAGGCAGAACCCCTTCCAAATTCGTAGGCAGAAAAAAAAACCCTCAGCCACGGGAAGAAAATATTGTATTCCTGTGGAAGGAAGGAAGTCTAGGGAGGTATTTTGGATGGCAGGGGAAGGAGACCCCGGGCATGCACTGGTCCCTCTTTCTTTCCTCGTCCTCTGCAGCCCCAGCTCTTGGCTCCCTATCGAAAGCCTGGTTGTCATGGCTCGTTTTCATCAACACGCACCATTCAGTGCAGGAGGGGAGGGCCAAGCAAGAGGCTTGAACCATTAATGTGTTTCCTACGTATAAATTAGGCTTAATTGGCCAATTATTGAAATAACTTCTTAATTTGCAGAAGATGTTGAGAAACAGCTTCCCGGGGTGTTTTTTCTGCTTGCTCTAACAAAACCCAGCCTTGAGGCTTCACGGGACTGTTCTGGCTCCATTTCTTTGATCCTTGCCCTCTCCTGCCCACTGCCCCCCTTTGGCTCTGCGTGATGTTTCTGGCTGGCACTTATCCAGCGCCCTATATTCTGGTACTTCAAAGCACCTGCTCGGTATGAATTTACTGCAGGGCATGGCAGGGTAGCCAAGCCAACAGAAAGAGAAACGGCCACTTCTGCGTCCACAGAGGGCCTTCTCTTATTCCAGGGGGCACCTTCCTGGGCTTGAGCCTTGGCAGCTGTGCCCCAGAGCCTGGCCAACTTGAATTTCCCCGCCTTCTTCCTTGGAAAGTTCTGCTGCTGAAACAGCAACTTGGCAACGTGCAGGGAGTCAGGTGTGGGCCGTAAGCGTGTGGACACTTATCCCTCCACCCGGGCAGTGATGCACTTTTCGATTTCATTGATGAAGCTGTTGGAAGAAGACACGGTTGGAAAGACCTCGCCTCGGCACTGTTACCCGATTAAATAAACCCACCAATTAATCTGTGAACTTTTTGCTGATTTATGAACATATTTTCAAACAGCTACCTTTAATTCCAATTAATATGGAGCTGGGATTCAGTGTCTGGCCACGATTTTTGTGTGGAAGGCAGTCTCCAGCTTCTCTGAAAAGCTGCTGCTGGTCGGTATGGGACAGTACAGACCTGCATTTCCCAGCTGTGGCAGCTTCCACATGGGTGGACTGCAATTCCCAGAATTCCTGAGCCTTCATGGCTGTTGCTGGGAATTGTGGGAGTCGGTCCACCCAACTGGGAGTTTCCAACATTAGGAAACCCTGTTACAGATGATAGGCTACAAAGTCCTGGGTGACTTTTGGACAGGCCCTCTCTCTGTCATGCCAGCCTACCCTGCAGGATTGTTTTTGTGGAGAATAATTGGATGAGGGCACACTATGCATGTTGCCTTGAGCTCTTAGAGGAAAAGTGAAATATACATCAAATAAACGAACTTTAGAGGAGGTTCCTACCGCTTCTCTGCAGTCAGATCATTTTTCACAATTTCCTGACGTCTCGTCCGGCTGGATCGTTCAGCCCTTGCCGGTAGGACAGGACTGCCTGTTGTCTTCCATGTGCAGCCTCCAAGAGGGCTAGAAACTCAGCACTGATTTTTAAATGGCGAGCAGATCTTCCATCCTCCTGCTCTCTGGCACTTTCAGAGGCCAGCCCTTCACACAGTGTGGCTGCGCACACTTTAGCGTTCATTTCATGGGGAAGAAGAGGGTGTCCTGCTCTCCGCGGCTTGGGAGGAGTAACCTTTGAGTGAGAGGCGCACAGAGAGAAAGTGAGCTCACTGGAGCCCAGTGTGTGACACACGTCCTGTTCCTTAAAGCTCCCTCCTCACGCCGAGAGAGAAGTGACCCACATTTGCTCCCTTGGCATCCAGGACCAAATATTTTGATTTACTCTGCGTGCATGCGTGCGTATATCCACATTGCTTCTTTCTTGGCGTACCTTGCTTTCACCTTCCTCCCATGTCCTATTGCGTCCCTCCTCAGTTATCCTGAGATTGCTGCCTATGCCAGCTTCGGAATATATAAATGTGCACCCACACCTGCACGGACGTTTCCTCGAGATCAATGTTGTGGGTGGATTTAACTGCTGCGGCCTCTCTCTCGCTTCTGTACGCACAGCTACGCTTTGGTGCAGTGCCTTCTCTTCTCGCATTAATTATGCATCCTTCGTAGGCTGGAGCTGCGTGTATGTGTGCGTGAGGGAGGGAGAAATTTATGGCGGTCCCTTTCTATTTTTTTAATAAGGGAAAATTAACTGCACGACAGAAGATTTAGGGCAATAGATTCTGGAGTTACGGAAGGAAGCCAGACTTGAGAGAGCAGTGCATAAAATAGCAAGACAAGGGACCAGGAAGTATCTGAGGGTATGGGGTCAGAAGGGGAACAAACTTAAGCCAGGATGCATGGAAGAGACCATAACTGAGATCCAGGACAGCTATTTTGCATGCAGGGTGGCCAAGATTTACTGTCTGTTTTGAGCAGACTCATTCTCAGAGGATGGATCCTGCGTTATGTAGCCAGAAAATCCATCTGTATGTAAAAGAAGGAGGATTTGCAGGTTCAGGAACATCTCTTCCTTGCAAATACATGGATTGGAGCTGTCTGGGTTTGCAGACTGGCTCAGCACCTCAGCTTGCAGCTTGCACGCTTACAGCAGCCCCATTATGGCTTCCTCTCTGATCGTAATACCTCTTGTCTCTGGGTTAGTTTTCAGGCTGACCGACCTGCGCTGAACGTGGTTGTGTTCCCTCTCCTGCATGAAGATCTCACCGAGGTCATACGAGATGTCCCCATGATGCACCTGGATGAGATCACCTTGTTCAAAAGCCGAGTGGCTGAGGAGCCGCCCAACTTGTGGTGGTGATGGGCAGAGCAGCCAGATTAGGACCCCGCGGTGGGCCAGCTTTCTTCTCCTTGGCTGAGAGTCGCCGCTTTTGAGTCTCGTGGCTGTTGTTGGAATGCCGTTCAATTTGGGTGCTGCTCCGAGGATCCCATTTGGGCAAAATTTGCCCTTGAAAAAAATGTATGTTTATCAACACCACCACCACCACCACCACTTTTTTAAAAAAAAATTCTAGCCCATCCTTGTCCCTGCAGAACATGGAAATGGGTGGCAACTAGAAACCGGAACTTCTGGTTCATTGTTACTTCCTTGCTATTTAATGTTTGAATTCTTGTTTAACTTGAAGTGTGTTTAAAGGTAAGAGGGATTTCATTTGAAAGAATGTACCCTTTCCTTCCTGTTCCGAGCCGCATCAGTCCCTTGTTTGTGGAAGCAGCCGGCTTTTTCTTTTCCACTTTCTTGTGCTTCAGGGTTATCCTTTGCTTCACTCCAGAAATGACTGCAAAGGCAACAATGAGTCTAAGCCTTCTTGAAGTCTGAGGATCCGAGTGATTTTGGAATTCTGTAGCAATCCCTTATCTCCAGTTGCATAGCTGAGGCATGCTGATGTGCCACGTGCATCCATTCTTCAGCTTTCTTGGATGTCCAGAGCCATTTCCTCTTTCCTGAAAACCCCTTGAATGTCAGAAAGACGTTTAGGAGCAGCCAGCAGAGTTCTGATGTGGTTGTAATGTTCTCTCGGTTAGAATGCGTGGAAGGAAGCCTTCCTGTAGACATTAAATGCACAGAAGGGATGGTATAGATTTCTCTTACTGTTCTGAACGTTGCCTGTTTGTCCCAGACTAGATATTTTTTTTTATTATTTTAGCTGGGGTACACTGCTTACGGATTCCTTTTGCTTGACTCCCACTTGGCATGAGCAGTTGACAAAGCAGCACCCATCCATCTCCAAGGGGTTCGGCGTAGAGTTAGGCTGCACGAGAAGATTGCGGAACCCGCCCAGCACGTCTCACATAGTCCTCCTCCAGATGCCATTCAGGTCCCTAAAACACAAGTGCACCTTGTCAAGAGTGAACATCCATCCCCTCTCCTTTTTATCCCTGAAACCAGCCGTCCTTTTGAAGGGAGCTTTCTCAAAGCAGGCTGTCTCTGTGGTGTTAGAGATACCGTCTTGGACCGACCCTTTCATTTCTAGTACTTGTCCAAATGCCAGCGTTGCCCAGCGTATCTTAAAGGGATGGGTACGGTTCAGTGGTGGCCATGGGGCTAAATTGGAGCCGGCTGCTTCCCTCCAAGGATTCCCTTTTGCCCGTTGGCACTCGCACTTTTGCTAGGTTTTAGAGGATCCTTTGTTCGAGGATCCAGCCTGCAGAAAGACAGCGGCAACCTTTCTGGGCAGGTGTCCTGGGTGTCACATACACATCCAAGAAACACGGTGGCTTTTCCAAAGAATGGCGTGATGTCGAGGCCGGGAGAGCCCTCGCACCCCTCTCCCTTGCTTGTTTTTTCAGCCCCTCATGACTTGCTTCGGCTGCTCTGTGCTCAGCATCACCAGCCAGCTTGGGTCCCTCTAACTGTGTGTGTGTATGTGAGTGCGCGTGCGTGCGTGCGTGTGCGGGCATTCAATTGTGACGCCGATCTCAGTGTTAAGTGGATTAACAGTGGATTTCACTATCAAGATGGTATATAAACACTTCTGTGCACATTTTTGCTATCCTGCGCTTTTTTAAAAACAACTGTGCGCGTGGGTGTGTTTTCACGGGCAATGTGTGTAACAGGAATCTGCCTTCTATTGAATGAAGCCAGGGGTCCAGTTAGCTTGCTGTAGGCTGCTGTCCCGAATGATTCTTTGGCAAGACTGTTTTCCATCGACCCAATGCTTTACACCTTTCCTTTTGGGACATGCAAGGTAAGAACTCCCCATCTTCTGCGCTCCAAACGCCCTCCGCTTGTGGACGCCGTGAGAGCTGGCAGTTAACTTTCTACCACCTGTACCACCTGCCTCCCAACCTAGGTCCCCCTAGATATTTTGGCCTACAACTTCCACTCTCCCGTAGTGTGCACACAGTGGGGAAGACACAGTCCTAAGCAAGGTGCGCAGAGACATCACCTCTCTCCACCCCCGCCCCAGCCTTGCTTGTGAGCCCCTCTGTCCCAAGTCATCTGAATGCAAGAGAGCGTTTGGGCGACCGATGCTCTCGAGGCAGGATTCAGCAGATGTTAATAATGTGCTTATTTTCTCTAAGTGCCGTTTTGGCATCGGTGTTAATTACAATTTATATTCGGCAACACTTACTCTGGGAAAAGAACCCACCCTAATGGTCCCCAATTGATGGGGTGAGAGTTGTTAAGCACGATGCCATATGTTCGGAGGGCTGGGAAGGGAATGGGATGCCAGGCACAGTTAGAAACAAGATGCCGGTGTTCTCTTGCTCTTTTTGGGGGGAGGCAAGAGGCGTTCCGAGGCGGCCTGCACGTCCCTTCTCTCTTTCGTTCCCGGCCGTAGTTTGGTTCTGAAGCCACCTTTCCTCACTGTCTTCATAGCCCTGGGTCGCTAGCTTCAGGGGAGTGGAGGAATGGCTTTTGCGCCCCACTAAGCCTGCCGAAGGATTGGAAGACCCTCAGTCTGTCTGAGCCTGTGGATTTTCCCCAGGGCGCCGAGGGAAATGGTGGGCTTTGCTGCCAGTAGTTGTGGGCGATTTGGATGGTTGTAAAAGGTAACTGCTCCGGTTCATGAAGGGGGAGGAAGCTACTCATACGGATGGCTGTTTATGACCTCCTGAATCATAGGCAGCAGGCTTTCCACGGGGGAGGATGGGAGGTGATAGAGGGGGTCTTTTGGCCCCAGTCTCGGGTTGGGAGCTTAACAGATGCATCCATTTGACCGCTGTGTACTACAGAATGTGGACTGACCTCAGGGTTCTTAGGACCATCAGTCCCAACTCAACTCGTCTGAAGCTGGAATAGAATGCCTCCTGTATTCCAGGGTGTCAGGGTGGCCAGATCTGAAGTTCAGATCTGGAACAGTTGAGCATTCTGGTCCAAGGTCCCTGCTAGTGTTTGGTGGAACAAGGAAAAGCCTCCCATGTGGCAAGCAGCAGATGCCACCCTGCTGAATCATGTAAGGGCTGCGGCATTGATGCCCCAGCTGTTGAACCTTCAGGGGTCCAGTCCACCCACCCATCCAGCACAGCATGAGCAACTTCTGCCCTCAGTTGCATTCTCCAAGCTCCAGAAACCAAGATGCCTGGAAGCTGAGATGGGGTTTCCCATCCTGACTTTACCTATTTAATGCTGATGCCTCTTCTTGAGTAGAGGTGAGCCAAGCCACTCTGAAGGTTTTCTACAACCTAGTACCTTCCTCGTGTATTTGGGGCTTCTGAAGAATGTCCGAATGGGAAGGCGTCATCAGGCTAGTGGGAAGATGCTTAAACCAGGCCTGCCTCTGCTCCTCTGCTCCTCTGTGGTGTTCAGTAAAGCCAGGGCTGATCGTGTAGTTTAGCATGATCTGATTATATATTCTGTAGATTTTGATTTGCATTTCAATTGCAAAAATTAATATACACCGTCTCAGTTGGTTCTCCCATCCCACATCCCTGTGTATTGATACGACATATTTTGCAACCAGTTTGAGCACTGCTGATTGTGGGAAAGGAATATACAGGACTCAGGTCAGATGTCCAAACTCCTATGATCATTTCTGAGCATTTCGAGTTGAAATAAGTCTGGTCACCCGTGCTGCACCTGGCTTCTGCTTAAGCAGAATTGCGATGGCCACAGGTAAGTGGCCCAAACCAATTTAAAGCACTTTCTTACATTTGGCCTGGCCTCTGTCCCCTGGCCAGATCACCACATACAAATCACTTGGCCCCAGGTTTCCCCCCAAAAGAGGTATTTTACAATGGTGAGTGGACCGCTGGAGGACTGTGCTGCCTGCCCAAAGGGACCAATTCAGCCACCTTCTTTGAGGCATCCTCTTCTCTCACAGCAGGTTGTTAGGAAAGTCAGATTCTGTGCAAAGAGCTTTTGAAATCTGAAGAGTTTCATATTCCTGAATTTCCAGGGAGCCTATCCCTGAATAAATGCAACCAAATAAGTTTAAATGCACAGATCTAAGTATTCAGCAAAGCCACATCCCCTTTGGCCAGTGGTGCAAAGTGGCCAAGGAACATGAGCAGGTCTGCTGTAGAAATGGTGCCTCGCTTGGGACCAGGCTGTGGGGACTCACAGAGGTCTCCTGACTGATTCATTGAGCAACATTAACAGCCAGGGCGACATGGGTCTCCATCTTTTCACCCCTCCTGGAAGACTCAAAGGATCAATCTGCCATACATCTCTCAGAAACGCCATTGGCAGAAGAAAACGGTCATGGTTGAAGGTGGAAGTCACACATGCTGTTCTCAAGACTTAATTTGCTGTAGAGCGACCCCGTTACCCCTTCCTGTATTTGCTTATCCAGCAGTCCTGTCTCCTGTGCTGCAGACGTGGTGGGAGGAAAATGGCAACCATTTATTAACAGCTGAACACTGAGTTGTACCTCTTCCAGAACATCAAATGGCACCTGTTAGATGAGTTGAATGGTTTACAAACCACAAGAGCTAATGAACCCGTCTGTTGACTAGTCTCCAGGGCTTCAGCTGGTTTTCCAGCCCTGCCTGGAGATGTCAAGGACTCAACTTGAGGCCATCTGCATATAAAGCAGCTTCTAGGGTATTTTGGAATTCCAATAAGAACTCCCTTAGATGATTGGAATCTGCATCCACCATGCCTTTTTCTCAGTTGGATTATTACTTTTTGTAAAAAAAAAAAAAAAGTTTTTTTAAAATAATAAAAAAAAATAGAAGAACAGAAATTAAAAACCCTAAGATCTACCTCTTCAATAAAAGATCTTAAACCAGTAACAGAAATTTAAAAAAACAAACCCAAACAAAACCAAGATTGCATTTAAGATTTCCATCATCTCTCTTCACCTTCCCACCCATCCAATTTTCCATCCCATTTTCTCCTCATTTTCAAGAGAGAAAATTACAGGAAAAATGAAACGGTTGAGAATATTTGCAGCCCTGCTTCCTGGCCAAAAAAGCCCACAGCGGGCTGACAGCTTTTTTCCAAAGTCACATTAAATGCCATGGAAATTCTAAGACAATTAGATCTGAAAGTAGACAAACGAATTTCATTTTAAATGTATGGGTTTTTTAAAGAAATCTTTTTATCTTTGAAAGATTCAAGTGTGGCTTTTCTATGTTAATATTGTGGCGGCCTGCTCAGCTGCCATGCACCTTTAAGTTATTTATTTAAGCTAATCTTTGCCTTAAAATAGCTACCCTCCATAAGGATATTTTCTTCCTGAACATCCATCTCTACACACTGAGAATGTTAAGCATTGCTAATTAGCTGTTTGATAATTAAATAATACGGCATGAAACTATTGGGGCATAGAATTTGAGCTTTCTGTGTGTGTTGGTGAATTTTCCTCCTCCTCATAATGCTTTGAAGTCAACTCTGTACTTAGTCCTGCCTTCCAGAGCTGCAAGATAAAGGTTTTCTTCTCTCTCGTGAAAACTTCGAAAATTGCTGTCTGAAAACACTGGGGGGAAAAAAAAGAAAAAGGAATGCTTCTCTATTCACAGCGTAGAATGTTCAAAAATGTGGTATTTGATGGATGGAGAATTCTTATTACAAGCATTAAAGCGGTCGGATATGGCTTTATCTCTTCTCTTTTTTTTTCCTTAATCAAATGCTTATTGCAGAGAGCGTGATTAGTCTGTACATGCTGTAGAATTAAGTGGCGTAGCTTTTCCTAAGTTGTACCATTTTACATGGGGTTGAAAACCAGGGCCAGGTACATCAACCAGGAAGATGAAACCTACTTCAGAGAATTATTTGGGGGCGGTGAGTCAACGAAGGAGCAACAGACGAACTAAAACTGGCAGTAAAAGAGTTAAGACTCAGATCCCAGCGTAGTAAGTGGAATTAATGGAGTGCCTGGAGTCTTTGAGCCTAGCAGTTTGGGGAATGTTTTTCTGAAGAGAGGAAGTCTCTGAGTTGGGTTCAGTTTGTAGCTGACTTCATAGATTTACTCATGGAGGTTTATCAGCAGCAGTATGGAAGTGGTTCCACAGCGCCCCTTCTAAGACCATTTTTTGACTCCCTGTCCTAGCCTATAGTCCTGGGGTTTTTCACCCAAGTATTAACCAGATCCAACCCTTTGTAGCTTTTCAAGATCAACCGAGGTGAAATTAAAGCAATGACCCAGAGCAAAATAAAATGGGGAAACATGCTTCCCCCCCCCAATTAATTAACATTTACAGCTGGATTTGCAGAGCATGCCAAGCTTTGGTTGGTTTATTCATTGTAGGCTTATTCAATAAACAATGACTAAACCAACCATGGCTTGGCATGCTCCAATTGGCTAGGCTGACATAACATTATTAGGCAATAATTGTGAGACTTCCTTCTAAAGAGACACGTATGGGGTTATACGGTAAAAGTCTGAATATTATACTTTTCTTTCAGGGAGAGGAAAAAACTATCTTGGAGGCAGATGTATTTGTCCCTAAACATCTCTGCTATTCCCCACACAATACTCTGAACAATATAAAGAAAAAAAAATCATGGTGATTTAAAAAGTTCCTTTTTTACCATCTGCAGAACAAATGTTTTGGGGGGGGAAATGAAAAGACATGCAGGGCTTTCATTAAAAAGGCTATGTGTTTGTTATTGCTACAAGGGGAAAAATAACTGTAATTTTCACAGCACAGATAAAAGGAAGTGGGGAAAAGCAGAGACATATCTAGGAAGAGCAGATTTCTTGTTAAGCTACTGTTATCAGATTAACATCAAACAGCAGCAAACACAGCCAAGTATTTATGGGCCTCTTGTAGGAGTGCTTGGCACATTGGTTCACAAATACATTTTGTTTTATGGGGGAACCATGCAGGAAACTGGCTAATTAACCCTTTTCAGAGTGGGGAGGAGAATTAGCAACTCAAAACAGTAGCAGCACCTTGCTGATCTTGGCTGATTTCAAAAAATGTCAAGGAGATGCACTGGGTGGGAGATGCATCTGGAAATTTTGGGAGGTAGCTAGACTGGGCAAGTTTTAGTTTACCAGAAGTCAGACTCAAGTGGATGGGTTTTTCCGGAAGGAGGGAGGGAGGGAGGGAGGGAGGGAGGGAGGGAGGAAGGAAGGAAGGAAGGAAGGAAGGAAGGAAGGAAGGAAGGAAGGAAGGAAATTCCGTCACAACTTATTTTTGGATACCAGCATCCCAAGAAATGTCAAATTACCCAGAAGAGGGAACCTATTCAATCTGAAAAGCAGAGATTTCTTCTGAAAAGTTGTAAAAGTTAGACAACCGAGAATCTGAAGGTGAAGTTTTTTTTTTTTTAAATGAGGAATGATGACTTGTTTTAGTGAGCCTGCAGGCTGTTACACTTGAGAGGATGGTGGCATCCTGTTTTACGTGATTGCAATAAAGATGCACGAGGTCACCCTTTCCCCCATATCCTGACCAGTTCTAGTCTTAAAGACACGCGAATGCAGGTGGCCTTCTGCTTTGGCTCTCATTCTACCCTGTGGTTACACAGAGTACAGATAGGTTCCGGCCATATTGGCTCTTGAAAGACAGGCTGGACAGTAGAGGTGGCCAACGTGTGGTCCTGAACCCCTTCCATCTGTGATGGTTGAACATCCTCATGGGTTTCCATCCTGGTGACACAAGGAATGCATTAAAGCCATAAGGTAAGCCCTAAAAGGGGCTTAACCTACCTTCCAAACCGAACCAATTCAAAGTCTTTCTCTGAAATCCCAGCCCTGCTCTTGTGAGTGATGTGTGTTCCCCTCCTCGTTCTGCTTATGTTGTCTTTTGGGTTTCAAGGACCTTCCTGATGCTACAAATGCTGATTGACTTTGCAAGTGGTGGTGGTGAGAGTCTTCATTGCTTTCACAAGCAGAGACTACTTAAGTTTAGGGTTCTGAATAAGCAAATTTACCCATCTGTAATTTCTGTTGCCTAGCGCTGGGCAGGAGAGAAGCCATTCTCTTGCACTCATTTCTCCTTATGTGGGGAAGGGGGAGGGATCTGTTTCCAAAACAGCATGAGTTAAATATGCACGGACATAGGATGGAGTTCTTTTTAGCACAGCTTCCTGTGAGGCAAGGAGCCCATAGAGCAAATAAGCAGACATTTCCATTCAGTGCAAGTCCATGAATAGTACAAATCCTTACGGCGCTCAGGAAGGACAAGCAGAAGGGAGTGTGTCCAAACCGAAAGTGGAGTTGCCCAGAGTAAAACCTACTTGTCATCCACTTTTCCCCCCATTTATGGATCTCCTCATCCAATCTTAAAACCATTAAGTTTATTTTAACTTAGGTACTAAAAATGGAAAGCAGCTGTGACTGCATAGAAGTGCAGATGCAGAGCTCCTGAGGTGGTGGTGGGGGGAGGCATAAGAAGTTTAATCTCCTTTTGTTGTAAAAGCAGAGAAGAACGTGCTGCTTCCCTAAGCACATTTTGGTGCACCCTCTGCCTTGACCCTCTCTGAAAGATGCACCTTCAGCACAGTGGTGTCCTGCTGGGCCAGCCCAGCGTGGTTGCTTCACGTCCAGCCGCAGAACTGTGCTGCTTTAGATCTACCTGATTTAATGGTGGTAAACCGGGTGCAAATTCTGTAATTGTTGCTTGTATTGCTGAGGTGTGTAGAGAAAGCAGATATCTGGGTGTTCAACTGCTTGCTTGTCATTTCCCTCCCTGCGTATAGGGGAAAATGTGGTGGAGTGCTACGGCTTAATTAGCCAAGAGCGTATGCGATGGTTTGACCCTAGCTAGTTTCAGTGCGCCCTGACCCTAAGTACCATGCCATCCATTTCATGACTGATAGACGCTGTCTGTCCCTCTGTCTATCAGCTTATATGGATTGTGAACTCCTTTGAGATAGAAAGTACAAGTGTCAACATTTTAATAGGTAGAGAAATAAAACCCGAGCAACTGTTATTTGAAAGGAGAACGATGGAAGAAGTCACACTTGGCTTTCTTCATCAGGATGTTCCTAACACCCTTCAGGGTCAAGATTCCATAAAGTTGTAAGGATTATTTTTCAACCAGAAATGTTTTAAATTAGATTTGGCCAGGAGCAAATACCCAGGGTGTGTTTTCTGTTGCTAATGCAATCGAGCTGTAGGTGTGTGACCAAATGTATCAGCTGGAGCTCCTGGCCTTTAGATGGTGGAAGATAGTGACTGCAGTATTTTCCTTACAGAAACCCTGAATGAAATTGCTTGTTGAGTGTGGGGTCCTTGGGATAGGAATGCAGGGCTCTTGATGCCTTTGATGTGCAGCTACAAAGCAGTTGCTGTCAGCACAAACTCTCATGCGTTGAGAGGCTGCAGCTTACAGCCATCAAATAATTTATTTAGTGGAGGGGATTGTAAGATCCTGCTGGGTAGATGCTCCTTGCCAGTGATTGCTCTGGAGACCTGGAGAGAGGTGCCTTAGTTTTCCTTCCTGAGACATTTGGTTGGGCAGTATAATCCGTTTTCTTCATTTCTAAAGGCTTTCCCCCCCCTCCTTTTTATAAGCGACTTTCCAACTCAAGGACAAGGGAGCATGTGGCAAAAAGGCAAATTTCCTTGGAACTTGCAGGAGGGGGGCAAAATCTACTTTCCAGAGCTAGTCAGGAGATCTTATAACCTGAGTGTCTGTTTTTTTAAATCTAAGACTGACTTGGGCCCCCAATGAGTGGGGCCAAATCTCAAATGGAGTCATTACATCATTTTTTTCCTCAATTTTGCTGGCTTGGCCTGCTGCCCAACTCTTTCTCTTCTTCCCTATGCAGAAAGCTGTGGAGGAAGTGATGGATCATTTTCGCCTGAGATATAACTCAGATCCTTGCAAAAGGCTTTTGAAATTGGTCTGAGGTTCTGTTTAAAATCAGCTGGAGAGTTCTGTGTTCCCAAGGCTGGTGCCTGCCTGGGCTTCCTTAAGACAGGTCTTTCTTCCATAAAAGAGGACACACAGACGTCTGAGTTCCAGAGAAAAATGATGCCTTGCTCAGGAGTTATTTTTGTTTTTAAAGCCACTTGCTAACCAATTTTTTTTGTTTTCTTTTGCAAAGCTCATAAAGCTGAAGAACCTTCAATCCTCAGGAAAAATAAAGGATTTGGAGGCATGGATTTCTCTGGAGCAAAGCCCTTTCTATGGCTCCTTTCTCTCACTCTGTTACTCTTACAGCATTTAGCAAGGTTGACTTGCTTTCCAGCCCAAATGCTCTCAGACTTTGTGTCCAATGTAGTTGGGTCAAAAGGGAGGAGGAACAAAGTGATGCATTTCCCTCCAACTCTGAACAACCAACCCTTTCGAAGATAGGCCTTAGATTCATGGTTTGGAGAACCAGTTTAAGGCTGAAGGTGCATCTGCTCATCTCTCTGAAATGGACAGATCCAGGGCTGTCTGCAAGGTATGGTCCACAACGGATGTTTTCACCATACCCTCTAGACACCCTTGGACAGATCCATGGGAAACCAAGCAACAGCTGAAAAGTTGACACTCTGTCTGTCCCGTTTGGGTGGAGTTTTCCATCCATCCTTTCAGCTGCTTGCGTGCTTCAAATTCAAAAGTGTTTCCAGAAAGCATTATGGGCGTGAAGTTGTTTGCCTATGTGTTCTGTTTTTCTGGCATATGGAAATTGTTCTTGTCTGGCTTGAACCTAGCGGTTTGTTGACCTCCTTTGACTCCTGTGGTGGCTTGGGAACAATAAATGATAACCGTTAACAGACATGCGAGGCTAAACACAAACTGTGTTTGTCTTTTTGGTTATTTTCCTTGTTTGGAGAAGTTCTAGCTGTTTGTTGTAATTCTTTCTTTCTTTCTTGATTTGGCACTACAACACGATTGTTATGTTTACACATTCTTTCCAAATGCTTTTCTTTAACTGGCTGGTGCGATCTCAGTCTTCTTTAAAGTTGTTTCTTTCCAGTTTGCTGGATACGATTTTCATCATCTCTGCCAAGCATGGCCAAGGCTCAGCTTTGGTTGAATGGCCAAGTCCTACCAATGTTCTGAAAACATTCCTGGCTTTAACTGTTCTTAATGTATTGCATCAAGACCATTGGTTTCTGCCTTTTTGGTGCAGAGAAGGACCAGCCCAAGTGACTTGTACTGGTTTAATATTTTGTAAAAACAACAGTAGCCTTCTGTACCTGGTGTGCTCGGGGTTATAACTCCAGGCTGGACTACAGTTCCCATCATTCTCACCCAGATAGGCCATTGGTAGTGGCAATCCCCACCGTTTCAGAAAGCTCTAGGTACCACTCATCTAGCACTCCATGGGCACCAATTTCTCAATCCAGCAAATGCTGATATCTTTTTAAGTGTTTTCCCTAAGGACTGAAGTTTCCCTGGGCTGTGCATCTTCAGTATTTGAATAAGGCACATGTGTGTTTACTGCAACACAGAAACCCCAGCAGGCTGCCGTATGGGGAGAGGTACCCCTCTTTTTTGCCTCAAGAGCTGCTTGTGGGTCTTGTGAATTTATTGGGGGCTGTGGGTAGGAAGGCAAAGGGAAAATATGTATGGCATATACCAGTGTTTCCCGACCTTGGCAACTTTAAGGTGTGTGGGCTTCTACTCCCAGAATTCCCCAGCCAGCTGGGAAATGAAGTCCACAGATCTTGAAGTTGCCAAGGTTGAGGAACACCGAACAAATGTGGGCAAGTCCAAGGTAGGGTTCATAATTTTTTATTAATCTCATATATGTTTTTCAATAGAGCTCTGCCACCTTCTCTATTCTTAACATTTTAAATTTTGATTTATTTACTACAGGCGATCTTTGGGGAGGCCATCTAAAACTCCCAGATGGAGGTTTTGCTCACTTGCTTTTTTGTAGAACCTTGATATCATGCCCCACGTAGCTAGGCACCACCAAGGAAGCAAAAGTTGCAAGCTTCGGGGAGCTCTTTAATGTTGGAAGTCAGGGTCAACACGGAATCTTGGAAACAGCAAGAATTTCCCCTTCCCCTCGTTTATTAATAAAAGAGCTTATTAAGGGGGGGGTCTCTCTTCCAATGCTTCAAAACCTGGGCTCAAAAGCCGTCTGTGAGATGCGCTCTTCTTCTCCCTTGCTTGCTTCTGTCTAACCCTCCTCCCATCCTATCTTAACCCCTCCACAATTTCTCACCCTTGTTCTGAGCTGTGCTGGATGGCACTCATCAGTGGTTTTTTTAAAAAGAGAGATTCTCGGTCCTAGAAGCGGGGGTTTTTTTGGTGGTGGTGGGGAATCTCCAGGGCTTGGATCTTTGTGCAGCCCTGGGGACTCCCCTCTCCAGTCATCTCTGTGTGGGATTTCCAGAGTTGGATTGGTAGGTGATGGCAACGAATGCTTGCTTGCTTGCTTATTTATTTACTTATTGCACATCAACCCCACCCCCTTTCCTTGCGGAATGCAAATGCCCGGAGTGAAATGACTCTCAGAGGCAAAGTAAAGACCTCTCCTCGCCTGCTTACAACCAGTGAAGTTTGCTTGGCCTGGCAGATCTCGATTTGACTCACCGATCCATCGTTGTGTTAAAAGGGGACTCTGGAGAGAGATCGTAAATGCATGGGTTGGGGGGGACCGGCAGCTGAAAGCTTCATTTGCATTGCGTGGTGTGCTTTCTGCAGGCGGATGGTTTGGTTTGGTTCCCCCCCACCCCGCCTTGGAATGTGCCAAGGAGAAGAGCCAAGATAGAAGGATGATCATCAGCTGCCTGCTGCAGTAATGGGGTTGATGAATATGGATGCCAGCATCACGAGAAGAGCAGTCAGACGGCAGAATTAAGATTCTCCACTGCGTGCAGGCTCGCTCAACTGTCACACTTTAGGGTGTCGTGTGCCCCATCCTGAAAGAGCTGCTAGCGTCTGAGCCTGATTTATTTACTCAAAACAACTGCCATATTTGCAAAAAGCCATTCTTGAGCTGATCCCACTTGCAAACCTCAAATGAGACAAGACAGCATTTATGCCAAGCAAGGAGATGGCATTTTTCAGGACTGCTGTCTAGCTTCTTTGAAAGGGCAGGGGGATGGCTGAGGGATGCTTACAGTTAGTCCTCGCTTAATGACCACAATTGAGCCTGGAATTTCAGTTGCTAAGTGAAATGGTCATTAAGTGAACCTGACCCTGATTTTATGACCTTTTTTGCAGTGGTCGTTAAGCAAATCACCACAGGTGTTAAGCGAACCTTGTGGTTGTTAAGTGAATCACGTGGCTCCCCACTGATTTTGCTTGCCAGAAGCCAGCCAGGAAGGTAGAAAATGGTGATCTCATGACCATGGGATGCTGTGATGGTCATAAATGCGAATTGATTGCCAGGTGCCCAAACTGCGATCATGTGACCATGGGGACGCTGTGATGTTCATAAGTGTGAGGACTGGTCGTTAAGTATTTTTTCCAGCACTGTCGTAAGTCCGAATCATCACTAAACAAATGGTTGTTAAGTGAGGACTACCTGTACCTTTGTAGTGCTACTGATAGCACTTGATGGCTGGTGGTTACTAGCGGTTAAGCCCCTTGTATTCTCAGCAAAAGGGCTAAGCAGGACAGCCGTGAAGGTGCTTGCCAAAAGGAAGGCTGAGTTTTGCCGTGGAGCTTCAAAGAGAAGCACTGACTTTTCCATGGGGGTGGAATAGCAAAGGAGTTGAGTACGTGGGAAACCCAGTGTAGGGGCTGGTCTGCAAATCTCTGAACCTTTGAAATGTCTTAGATCTAAGAACATGACAGAAACCAGTAAGTCTGAATTCATTCCTCTGCAAATTCCATTTCTTTTATAACAGCCTTTTGATGAGTTGGGACTCTCTCTCTCCAGAATACCTAGACAGCGGGCCAGCAAATGTGGAGCGTGGGAGTCCCCACACATCCAGGGGGGGACTTGGTCAGATCTGTTTGTTTTTCAAAAGACTGGCTTATTTTCCTCCATTGGTGTTGGCACAGTGCTGCGCGAGTCATGGGTAGAGAGGGCCAGCCAGCCAAGCATCCGTGTAAATAATTTTCCTATTGTTCTCCCGCAGGAGAAGAAAAGCATGGGGGGGACCCCCCCACAAACCCCACGGTGGGATGAAGCTGGGGGAAAGGAAAGGCCTTTCCAAGCTGGCCTTTATATAATAAAACCGGGTAGAGCAACCTGCTGATTCTGTAAACAAGGGCATCAAGCTTGGCTCTGATTCAGAAGGGGCAACTGAATTCCTCCCTTGGCAATTGAAATGGGACCTCAGTGGCTGGATTAGGAGCACTGGTGGCTTCCCGTGGCTTTAGTTATGGGACACAAACCATCTGCTCAGCTGGTTTCTGCCGCTCAATATGTTGGCCTTCTTGAGAGCGGCTGGGAATGGGGGCCCTCTGTTTCTGTGTATCCCTGCTATGGATCTTAAACAGCATGTCCTGGGAATCGGTATTTAAATCTATATGTTCATTCATGCACAGAGGTGGACGGTCTTCACCCTTCCACTCCATTCCATTCTATTGCACTCCACTCACTTATTTTATTTTATTTTATTTGCTTTTTTCATCTCACATGATTTTAATGATTTTTAGTGCCCCGTCTTGGGTTTGTGCCACGACCACAGATGTATCAGAGTATATCCGTTGTTGAGGGGGCCATATTTATCCTCCCTTTGCCTATGGTTTGCATCTTTGGTTTTTATGATATTTATTAATATGGTCTTTATATTTCTATCTGCTGTTTTTATGTTGGCCGTTTTATCTGATTGTTGTACGCTGCCCAGAGTCGCTTTTGGTGAGATGGGCAGCTATATAAATTTGCTCAATCAATCAATCAATCAATCAATCCTTCATCTTTGTCCTTACTACAGCAGGGTTGAGCTTCCTTTTTTAAGACCCTCAAGCCCCCAGCTTTAGCTCCCGGGAAGGGAGTAAATCATGACGTAGAAGGAGGGTTCTATGCCAGGCAGTTCCTGATCCATAACTGAAATTAAATTAATTCAGTTAAATATAATTAAGCTGATTCCTCTCCATGTACTCAATAACATTTTTTCCCCTTCCATGTTAAAAATTGCAGCCTCCAGAGTCTTCAGCTACCCAATCTTTGCAGCCATCTTTGCAAAGCTGCTAGGGACAAGTGGGGTCCCCCCCAACCCCCTCATTTGAACTGGCTGATTTTCCTTCCTGCATTTTGGTGCAAAAAATTATAGATGAAGACAGACCCAAAGTCCAGTAGATGTCACTAGAGGCTGCGCATTAGCCAGAGGGAGTGGTGAGTGAAGCTGTCGGTCCTGATCTCAAAAGCTTGGAATGGGCTCTAGCAGCCTTTCTCAACCTTTTGACCCTGGAGGAACCCTTGAAATATTTTTCAGGCCTGGGGGAACCCCTGCACATTCAGACTCAGATAGAGGCCAGAAGTTACAAAATTATGATATTCGTTTCACGTGCAGGCTTGTATACAGTATATGCATTAACAGCTTACGCTGAAAATAAAGAATGAAACCTACCTCTTTAATGTGAAGTTGCCCGAATTTGAAATCATTTTTTAAATAAATTTTGATCTCCCAGAGGACTGCTAGTGACTCTTGCGGAATCCGAGGGTGCCACAGAACCCTGATTGAGACACCCATGGCTATAGGATAAGTTAATGCAATACTGTATGCAACTTCTAAAACCTTTAACTGTTTTGTTTAAAATGCATTCCTCCCCAAAATGACTCTCCTATAATACAGTAACTTATCTGATAGCTGAACAAAACAAAAAACAAAGGGTGGGGGACAAAAAAAGATGCTACTTTTGGTTCGTTCCAGTAAAATCAGTGAGGGATCATGTGCTTTTATAAAACGTATCTCATTTACTGACTACTTAAAATGAGAATTACATACACTTTCGTGTATCGTATTATACAACGGAGTTCTTCAGATTTAAGTCAGTTTACACCACAGTACCAGAAAGGGGAACTAAATATATGTACTAGTATATGCAAATCAAAATTTCTGAATCCAGAGGCCAGAAATTAAAATGTATATTCAAATATAGAAAGGAAACTACATTCTTCAGATGTATAAATGAGGGTTTCCAGCCATTTTTTGCCAGACACGCAGAACCTTATTTTGAGACACTCATTGATATGGCTCTGTCAGCGGCGATGGTTTCCAAGCAAAATGAAGTGGATCTGGGTGTGTCCATTTTTTGCCCCGAGCACATTCACCTTCTGCTTTATCCCTGCTCACTTTTCCCATGTCAGCATTGATGTGCTTCTTAAACCTGCAACAGGTGCTCAGCCTCCCCAAAGTTGTGCATCCTTTTCTAGACTCTAATATGTATGTGAGTTGCCGTGGTTAAGGTGTTGAAACAGGACCAGAAAAAACCCAGGTTAAGTCTGCCCTCACCCCTGTAAACTATGAGACCCAACTTCCCCCGTTGGTTCAGTGGGTGAAAAATTGGAGGAAGACCTATTATCTATGCCTCCTTGGGCTCTGAGCAAAAAAAGCAAGATACAAATACCAGATACCAATCAATCAATGAATCACCCAATCAACCAGCAGACTGAAGTTGAATTCAGCTTATAAGAGACATGTTTCATTCCCTCCATCTTACTGTTTCTGTTCTGACATTTCACATTCCTCACTGATCTGATTTTCCCATCTCCCAAAGATTTTGTCCCTGTAATGGTATTGATCGTGAAACGGTGGATCGTATTTTATTGCACTGTGAATTTTACAAGAGTTTTCGGCAGGGTATTATCTGGCCTATTTTAAAATCAAGGCCAGGAAGAGATGTTTCTGAGTTATGTTAAAATTTTACTTGCAGATGAAAATCCTAACATTACAGAGGCAACAGCCAGTTGTTTAACCAGGGCTGTAAAAACAAGGTATTTAGTAACACATCAATAAGCTAGAATTTTAAATGTTTTATGTAATATTTATCAAATATTTTATTTGTTGAACTGTTTTATCTAATGACAAATTTTAGGTTGTATTTCTAATTTGCTATTTGGGTCTTTTGGCCGTAAATAAAAGCTTATTAATTTACTGATGAGAGCCAGTTTGGTGCAGAGATTAAGCTGCCAGTTTAGAAACCTGGAGACTGGGAGTGCCCCCTTTAGGCACAAAGGCAGACCTTGAGCCAGTCACTCTCTCTTAGCCCTAGAGAGGAAGCAATGGCAAACCACTTCCGAAATCTTGCCAAGAAAATTGCAGGGATTTTGTTTTTTGGTGCCTGAGGCACCAAAAAACAAACCCACCCCACCCCACCCCACCCCCGATCTGATTTTAATTCTGTACAGGGAAGTCTTAATTTTACTTTGTAGGGGGGAGTCTTCCGATGATTTTAGGACTTCCCCAATGTTTTCTATTTTCTCCTTCATGTTTTTCACAGATGGTGTTTCGTGTTCCCCTTCTTCTGGGCCGTCAGAGTCCAACCTATGAATTGGAGAGAAATTATTATTTAAATACCACACTGCCTTTCCACCCAATGGGGCCCCAGATAGCTAATAAAAAGGCAACTTTTAAAACTCTTTGTAAAACAGTTCAATAAAATACATAAAACAGTACATCAAATAAACCGATCAGTAAAGTCACCAGTTGCAAGTAAGGGCAAAACAGGGCGAGCAGGTGGGTTCGCCCAACAAGATCGGGTTTGATTTGGATAGTGAACTATTGTCAGGTGCTCTGGGTTATTTTAAATGCTGCTAATATTACAAAATCTCAGGAGCAGCCCTGTACACTTCAAGGGAAACGGTGCAGGGAAAATCCAAATTGCCTGGTGGGACATGATGCCCCTGTGGGATAAGAGGGTTGAAAGGTGGGGAAAGGGGTAGGAGAGCTGGGAGAATGGCTGAAAAACATGGGGGAAGTCTGCCAAAGCAGGATGAATTTAGAGAGGTTTCCTATTTTCCAGGAACCAATAAATGACAGTTTTATCGATAAGCAAAGCACCGTTGATCTGCAGAGCAATGTCCAGAAGCCAGGGAAAGTCTTTTTGCACAATCAGTGGGGGGAAAATTGATTTCCACGAGATGCTGGGCTAGAATATTGCTTCTAAAATGCTTCAGTGAGGGCTCCAACTGCGGAATCTGCCTCTTTTATTTGCTTGCTTGTCTGAGAAATGCAAAACTTTTGGGCGGCGGGCTGATGGGGACACTGGGATTTTGAGCGCATGGTGTGAGCACCAAAATGGGTCCCAGTGAATTGAGACTGGCTTTTTCCGAGAATGGCTCTCAGAACGCGCATGGCTAGTCAATGTATCACGAGATGAAAAGGCTGCGCCCCGTGTTTTTTGCAGCTTCCGAAGGTGCGCTTTGCAACTTTGGCTTGCTTAGTATGTTTGGCGAGGCAGAGGGGCGCATTTCCAGACTAAGCCCTGGGCTTCAACTGGCCTTAACTGGGGCTCAGGGCTATATTTTAAATAAAAGGTGGACAATCTTTGTAGGTTTGCAGGGAGGCAGAAGTCAGCCTTTTGACCTTCCCAAGATCTCCAGACGGGTTCTGAGAAGTCTCGGGCTGAAATGTTTGGGGTTTTGTCGTTGCGGGGGGGGGGGAAGCCTTCTGGAGATTAAGCTGTTCTTATTCTCATTCATAGCATTCTTTTCCTGCCCCACAAACTGGGCTGAAATTGCTGTTTTGGGGGCTGATTTTGGATCACGGGACGGGGGTTAAGGATCAGGCCAGGTGTGGTTTGCTTCCCCAAAGATTCTCGCTGGCAGATAGGTAAATATTGCTGCTTGGGCCCAAGACTAGAAATGGAAAAAGAAAACCTTACAAGCCATAGATAGTGAAATACTTGCTGTCATTCCCTCTCTTAATCCAACTCTAGCCTGGGTGCCAAAAAAAAGGGGGGGGGGTCAGAAATGGCCTAGGAAACTCCTTCTGCTCCTCTTTCCACTCTTAATTTGGGGGAAAACAAATCTGAAAAAACTGTGGTCAAAATTCAGTTTTATCACCAAATATTGGCTGCAATCTTGGCATGCTGTGTGTGGCTGGTGAGGTGCCCACCTCTGTTGTAAGTCAAGGTGATCCTGATTACTAGCCTGTTTGCAGGCACTGGGTTTTCATTTATTATGTTTTTAAACAAAAAATGCATAAAATGTTTTAAAGAGGGAGGGTCTAAGGAGCTTGTGGGGGGAGGCTTCCATGTTGCCACCCCCTGTCTTTATCTGACAATATTTTGTGCCCCAAGTGCAGTAACGATCTGGCCATCCAACCCAATGTCTGTCAGAGGGGTACTGGACCTCAGCAGTTGAAGAATGCTAAAGATTTGGATTGCATTGTCCTTTGCAAAGACAGGTGAACACATGACCAGTTCTTGTTTTGTGCAACAAAAAGATTCTAAGCAGGGATTTTTACGGGATTCCAGAAAGCAAAGTGTGGGTGGGCAGATGGATGGATGGATAGACGGACAGATGGACAGACAGACCAGTCTGCTCAAGGCAAAAATACTTCTTCATACAGTATGCCTTGAACCAAGTCTTCAGAGGTGATCCTCCCTCCCTCCCTCCTTCCTTCCTTCCTTCCAGCAACTCTTTTATTACATATTTATCCACCTTTCTTTCCAAAGCAGCTTCAACAGAGCTGATCGAACATCACGACTTTGAAGCTGATTTACAAATCAGGAGGGTGGTAGCTCAAAATTCACCTCTTAGACAAGCTGCTCCCTATAATTTTCACAGCCCCATCCCACCTGCAGTATAAAAGAAAAATAATACAGAGGTGCATGATGGACTAAACAGCTGGATTTTTTTTTTAAAAAATTGCAAATCTAGGGTATCAGCCATTGGATATGTCCTCTAATCTTCCCAATCTAAGTTGAATCCTTCCTTTCTCTGCAGTCTCAGTCCTCATGGCCACTATGGATTTGCACTAAATCCAGTGATGGTATTCCCATCTCTCGGCTCTATTACTATGTCTCCAGTAGCTCTAATTATGGATTAGGACAGCATAATTGGGACTGAATTATTCTTTGGAGCAGAGCAGCAGCCCACTTGTCTCAAGGCCAGCCAACGTTGATTGCCTGAAGTATTTATTTATGGAAAACATTTTTATCCTGTCCAACCTATAGGAATGTGCAGCAGATTATTATTATTATTTTTAAGATGCATTGCATGGAGGCACAATCTGTTGGGTTTCCCCTCCTGCTGCTCTTCTGTGATTAATGGCAGCTGCTTTTCGGTTGACTGCAGTCAAGAATCAGATTTTGCTGGCTGACGAGATCCTTGTGGTTTCTGTACCGGCTGAACGCGGCTCAGGATATCTGGAAAAATGTAATGCTACCCAATCCCAGCAGGGGCTCGAGGTTGAAGCAGAAATGCTTAGTAGCTTTCGGCATAGAGTTACAGGTAATGGATACCACACCCCAAACATGTCATTTGAATTTCCCTAAAGAGCTTTGGTTTGCTAGAGATGATCCAGGTTCCACCAGCGTTTCTTCTCCTTGGACTACACGGGGGCGGTGGGAGAGTGATCATTTATTTCAAGGAAGAAATGCCGATTCCCAGAATTTCAACCCTTTCATCTGCTTAGCTGAGGGGGAGAGAGAAAATTAAAGTAAAGCAGGAAAACGCTACGTCTCTCCACTCCCTTCAACTTCTTTGATGACCTATTTCAAATCTGGTTCAGGAAGGTGTTTCATGTGATGCTGGTTCTGCTGTTACAATCCAAACTTGCCACTTGGGAGGATGATGTCTCCGAGCAGCTGCGTTACAAGATAGAGGCAGGTTGGGTGCTAAAGAATGCTTTAACGCCCACGTGCATTCAGTCAAACATGTGCACTAGGGTTAAGATATATTCTTGACACTTGGCCCCGTTCAGAGATTTAACTGCAAAAGACTAGGGTGGGGGTGCAACTTGAAAGAAGACAAATGCAGCCTGGCCCGTTAGTGGTCCAGATATGGTCTAGAGACATTGGGAACTGCCTTGCAGCTGCTAGGCTCACACTCATCATATTCAGCTGAAAGCCCCAGCTTTGGCTTTATCACAGCCTTTGCGTTCACCAAATCCGCTAAGCTCAGTCGATGAGATTTGATTGGAAGGGGCTTAGAGCCATATGGGAACCCAGCCTTCGCATAAAGCCTCCTAGCTTAGGGTCAAGGCTTAGCCACATTGGGTGAATCCGGCTGCAGAACTGGACCATGGTCCATGTAGCTTGAGGCTGAGGGCTCTGTCAGCATCTCTCCAAGATTTCAGATCACAAAGAAGGCAAGATAGAGCTTGGGACCTTCTGTGGGTTAAAGCAGATGCTTTGCCAATTGCTCTTCATCATGGTTGGGTCATCTGAGTAGGAAGGGAGGATTTCTCTCTCTGCATCCAGTCATCCTTGCAGAATGGCCTTCTTCTGGAGGTCACAAGGCAATGGTTCAGCTTTTGGGTTCAACTGCAAGTGAAAATCTCAAGGGATGTTACTTTTTCTATAACAAGGTCCCACACCTCTTGAGTAAGACCCATTAATATTCCTTCAAAGGCTGTTCTCAACTCAGTCCAGGTCTTGTGTTGGCATCGTGGGGGTGATCCAAAATTCAGCTTTGTTCACTTCACCCTTCTTCCAGAACTACCTTTCTTTCTCTATGTAACCATAGGCAGGTAAATGAATCCCTAATAGCTCTGTTACTGGGAATAATCTTGCCACCTCCCTGGGGATCAATTAGGGTAATGATGGGTGTGTTTTTCATTTGGGGGAGCCCCCAAAGGCTGATGAGTAATTGTTCTGCCCTGTGGGAATAGGCTATGTTTTGCCTCCTTCAAGCTGTATGTGATTCCTAAGGGCATTCTTGTTTTTCTGCAGCAGGGTGAAGCCTTCAGGCAGATTCCACCTGTATTTACTTGGAAGGATGTCTCCCTCTGAGTTCAACGGAGTTCACTCCCTAAGTAAACCTTGGAGCCCCACTAATTTTCTATTTGCTCATCCTGGCCATAAGATAGCAGGGAAAGTGCCAATTTGGCAATGAAAACCAGCTATAGAGGGCACATATTGGCCATGGCCATCAACCATGAGACCACTAAGATCCATCTCCAGTTCTCTGGAAGTCTTTAAAATCTGCCCATCTGCCCATATCTTTCTCTCCATCCATCCATCCATCCATCCATCCATCCATCCATTTATTTGTTTATCAAATTTGTTACCACCCATCTCCTCCCATTGATCCATCTGCCCATCTGTCATTACATGAAGGAATAGGAAAATGTGTTAGGGCAAACTTTTTAATAGCTTCTTGAGAAGCAGTTGGCAAGTCGAGGGTGATGTTTGCATTCTCTCATGTGTCTGCAATTGCAGACCTTGGAATGTTGCTCTCTAACCTAGTTCTTCTCTTTGAACTTCTTTCTCCTCTTTTCCTCCTCCCACCTCTTCAAGGACAAAGTCTTCTGAAAAAGTTGCGTTCCCCAAAATAAAACTCTCAACCGCAAAAATATAAATTCTTGGCTCTGCTACTTTGGATTCCTGGTTCCAGATTCACCCAGATGGTGGATAAGTTTCTTCTCCTGAGGAAACACCTTCCTGAACTCTGAATCCTGTATTTTCTGATCCAAAGATACATATCCTTGCTTGTGATCAGTTTCTGCTTAGTCTGCAGTATCTGGTAACACAATCTGTGTTTAAGGTTCAGTTTCTTATACAGCAGGGATCTGTTCCTTGGAAGAAGTGCAAAAAGCAGAAAAGCAGAAACACATAGAGCTGCTTCCTCGCCGCCGATCTGCTGAGGTCATGCCTTCTGTCCAATGCATGCTTTAATCCCCCGTTGGTCTTCCTATCTGCTGTTGGTACCAGCCATTACTTCAGTGTTTTATAATCCTTCATAATTACAGAAATCACTGAGGAGAAAAACACTTTAACTTCAGGTCAACTGCTTGGAACAGACCTTGTGGTCTTTTTCTTCCATCTCTCTGCGCTTTTGTCCTTGAACATCCATCCTTCTTGTGTGCAAAGGTCCAGTTAAGCCTGGGATTTGGAATTAAGCTGTGGAGCCTATTAAGTTTATGGGGCTGGGGCTTATGCCTTCCTCTCATCCCCTCTTCCTTGCCCCCACTTCAGTATTCCCTTGCAGTTTAAAAAACAAAAAGTGGCTCTTATTTTATAATTGCTTCTTGCGTGGGCGGGCCAGCTAGCCAACTTCCTAACTCTGGAAAGGTGGAATTCAATCCTTAAAAAATAGTGGGACTTAATTTCTACCAAAAAAGAATAGAAATTGTTCATTGGGAAGGGGGGTGGAAATAAAAGGGGTTAGGGCTTTAAGATAGGGAAGGGGCTGAATCTATTTTCTGCTCCATCTTACTTTTGCACAAAGATGTAGAAAAGAACAGAAGTGCCTGGATCAGCCCGGTATTCTGTGTCATGTAGCGGCCAGTCAGGTTCATATGAGAGAAGTCCAAACATGGGCAAAAGCACAATCGTCCTCCTCCTCCAGTGGGGTTTCTCAGAAGCTGGCATTGAAAGACCATTCCTTATAATTGAAGCAGGAATGGACAAAACACCTGACTCTAGGTAGGTACAAAGTCTGATTCCATCCGCAGGACTAACCCACTTTATTAGGGCATAAGCTTTCCTGAGCTCTTGCTCACAAATGTTTATGTCCTAATTAAGTTGGTTTGTGGAGTTCTTGGTGCTCTCTGAGCTTGGTTGTTTGCAGACGTTTCATTACCCAACTAGGGAACGTCAGTGCGGTGTTACCTCTCCTGCACAGATGATGTTCCCTGGTTGGGTAATGAAACGTCTGCAAACAAACAACCAAGCTCAGAGAGCACCAAGGACTCCACAGTTCAGCCCTGAGCTACAGATATTCTCTTCTTTTGAAAGTTGGTTTGCCACAAAGGTGCTCCCAGACTAGGCTGACCGTATTTCCTTGAGACAAAAACGGGACATTGGGATGGCAAAACGGGCCAGGGCTGGGTGACGGGCTGGATCGGCAGGCAGGAACTCCTCCGGTTTTCTCGGGCTGGGAATCTCCAGATTCCTTCATTTGCGAGAGGCAAGGCTGGGATGGAGAGTCTGGTGAACAGTTGTCCCCGACAAGCCATTCCTCCTCTGGCCATGCTTCTACGTTCTTTTCTTCCCGCCCTTTCAAGGCAGGAGCCAATTGGCTTGCCCTTTGATCACCACCTATCAGCTGATCCTGTTTTATTCTTTTTCGGTTTCCCACCGGGTTGAGCTCTGCGGCTTTTTTCCCGCCATTTCTCCTGAGCTCCCCCTCCTTCCACTCAAAGTCAGACTGCCTTCTGACAGGTTCGCGGGAACTTTCAAATTTTTAAGTAAGGTTTTTAAGAAAACAGGACAAAATGGACATTTATATTAAAACGACGGGACGGTCTGGAAATGTTAAAAAAATGGGACTGTTCCATTCAAAATGGGATGTATGGTCAGCCTATCCTAGACTCTATGTCTGTCCATAAACTACTATGCCTTCCCTGCTATCTCCATCCAGGTCTAGGAGCTGATCTTCCATGAATTTGTCTAGACCCCTTTTAAAGCCACCTTAAGCGATAGACATCATCATATCTGGCGGCTATGAATTCCATAATTTAACTCTGGTTTATAGAGAGAGTGAGCTCTTTGATCAGTCCCCAATCTCCCCACATGTTCTTTTGGTGGATATCCCTGTATTCTAACCTAAGCAGAAGAGGTGAAAATCCTCTTTGTCTACATTTTCCACATCACACAGGATTTCATAAACCTCTGTTATGTCTTCTTCTTGCCAGCTTTTGCTCCGAGCTAAAAATCCTCTGATGCTGTTCTCTTTCCTCGTAGGGGAAAAAACAGAGCCCCTTTCACTATTCATCCCCTCCAAGCCCAGGGGCCTAAAAGAGCTTGTGAAACTTGTTTGGACTGGTCCACATTCTGAACAGGCCTGGCCGTCAAAGCAATGAGTCTTGAGGAACTTGCTTCTGCAGAAACACAACTATGTAAAAAATGAGTAAGGTTGGATTCCTGACCACCCCCACCTTTCCTGCTCTTCTGGAGAAGGATGGGGAAAATTGTGGAAGGATAAGCATTCTTTAAGGGCCATGAGTGATGTAGAGAAATACCACTTTAGTCAGATGCATCCCGAGATTTTCTGACTCCCTGAAGCAGCACTGGATGGTATCCTTGCCCATCCCCTCACCCTAAAATCAAGGTAAGACAGACCTAGGTTGAATTTTGTATTTTCTTTTTTGTTGTTGTTATGAGTTAAAAAACACCAAAACAAACAATCTCCCCTTCCTGATCCAGGCACATAAAATACACATAACATCTCTCAAGGAATTGAGTGAAGGGCCACCTTCAAATTGATAAAGGAGGCATAATCTCTTGAGAAGCCGGTGGTGCAAAGTGATTTATCGTTCCAAGATTGAAAAACTGGTCTAAAGCTGGCTTGTTCGACATCTGATTTTTTTTTCTTGGTTCATCCAGCTCAGATAGATGCAAAATACACAGATTAAAGAAATGCTGGCCTTTCATGACATGGCAGATAAGACGTCTCAGCTGCTGCATCTCTCTCCCTAACAATAGAGCTGGCCTTCTCTTCTTCCAGAGCTTCAAGTAGAATTCATCATCTTTTTTTCTGAGTCAGTCAGAAAAACTGGTGTTTGGTTGAGATGAAAAGAAAGCTGCACACTTTTTTCAGAATGTGGTTGAAACTGATATAGCTGTTATCCATGGAAACCTACTGTAGTCGTCCATATGTTGAGATGCCCACCATCAGCCTCAAGCAATTAGTAGAAGACTTGTCAAACTTCCCCAGTCCCTGGCTCCTTATGGACCATGGAGCTTGTTAGTGTGTATACTACTTTCCAAAGGACAGTCTTCTATTTGCAGGTGTCCTCTAAGGACTGTCTAGTTAAAGTCCGGTTTACAGGTAACAGAGAAGGAGTTCTGAAGGTACCTATCTGGTGTGAGCACCTGGACAGCAATCTGAGCATCAGACCTGTGGTTGGTTCACCTGAGCAACCACCCCCTGTACCCTGATAAGTTAAAGGATAATAGTTATTTTTAGACTCGTCCTAGTAAGCATCTGCCATTTTTGTTCAGAACTTCAGGATGGATTGCTGTAAACAACTTCAAAACGAAAAGATTAGAATTATAATTGCTTTCCAGCCATGAGACCAGACTAGCCTTTGGTATCTCGCCTCTCCCTCCGATAACACCTGGACTGCTGATCCAGCCCGTTCTTGATGTTAATCAGATGGACGGAAAGGCCAGCCGAGTCAGCTTTTCTTCCATTTATAGTCAATATGTGCACCTTTGGCCTGGTCCATATCTTGAAATTATATGTCTGTAGGCTCAGTTCAACAGATGAGGCTCTTCTACCCTCTTGTTCTCCAATGTCAATCAGGGCAGTTTTGCTTTAGTGGTGTCGTCCAATCTCAGAGGGTCCAATGGGGTTAGTACTTGGATGGGAGACAGCAAAAATCCCCGGCGGTGGTGGTTGGGTAGGCTAACCTGGGAAGTTTTTAAAAAATCCTTTGTTGTTGCTGCCGAGAGAGCTTGGCAGAAGACAGGCTGAACTCAAATCTGGGGCCTTCTTTTCCCTTGTGGAATTTCTTCCCCCGGAAGATCCTTCAGCCAAGACCCCGTCTCACTGAAAGACCTCTGTGATAGTGGGTTGCTATAGATTGAAGGATGCACCATTTTTGATGCGGTCTCTGCTGAACATTGCTGGAATGGATGAGTCTGTCCTGTTTTTTTGCCCTGAGGAGGAAGAAGTGTTGAGGTGGGCATTAGTTTGAATTGTAAACCTTTAGCAGCTTCTGGTGGTAGATTAATCAATAGACGTTTTCCTGGCTTAATCCACTGGGGGCAGTGTTAATCTTGCAGCAGTTTTAATAGCTGGGTGTGCAAATTTAAAACCATGGCTTACTCTGGAGGTTGCTCCAACTTCTGTGTAACTGTCATAGTTGTTTATGGCAGAAGGGGAAAATTGAAGATGACCTTTGCTTTCAACAGTGAGTGATAGCGTTGTTTATTAAATCACAAATAATCTCACACTTCTATCTGTATCTCGAGGTTCCCATATGGAGACTTTGGCAGGGCGAAAATAGAGCTCAGTTTAATTAATCAGTCGTCTCTCAACTGATCAGCCTACAAAAATGCTTTTAACTGATTGACGGGTCCAATCTGTTTTTGCTTGGGGGCCTATAAACAGGATCTTAAGTTTTTGGGGGGCCGGGGCCAACGCCCCATAAGATGGCCTTGATGCAGAGATGCTGTTCATTGCAAACGGATTAAGTAAAGACTTTGCAGGTGGCTGCAGTGCACAAAACCTGGTTAATTCTGGGTTTGTTTTCTCAGCAGCACCCTAAGGTGGGTGAGCCCACAGGAAACACATACCAGATGATGGGTATGTGAATGCAAATGGTGGGTTTGAGTCTGTAAGTCCTGTGGCAGTCTTCCCATGAAGTTGACTAGCTAAGATGGGGAATCCAGATGTGTTTGCTTGGCAGCCGAGAAGACTTTGCAATGCCTCCCTCCCTGCTTTACCTTGCGCCTGTCTGGGTGTCTGAGGGTGTGTTTCGAAGGGGGAAGGGTGAGGATCTCTTTAAAAGCCAGCCAAGAAACCTGTAGTGGTTGTCTGATTTGTGCACCTGCCTCGGATATTTTTCACGGGGGGGGAGGGGGGGGGGAGGAGGAAGGCACAGCTTAGAAAGCATTTTGCAAGGAAGGAGGAGAAGTTTACCAGTCAGCAATTTATTTTATTGTTTATTGCTGACTGGAAACTCCTTATAGACTTTTTGCATGAAAGAGAAAAAAATGAACTTATGATTTATGGTTTGGATGATTAGACAGGAAGAAGAGAGTTGTGTTGTAATCAAAGAGTGAGAGGTTAATTTATAATTGTACTTATAACTGCTGTAAGGAACACCAGAAACTACTACTTTGTATCCTTTTTCTTTCTTTTCTATTTTTCTTTTACTTCCCCCCGCTTTCTTGCACTTTTAGCTTTCTCTCTGATTTCTTTCTTTTTCTTTTCTTTTTCTTACATGCCTTAGAGCCCCTCCCACCAGATTAGAATTTTTATGGCCGCTTGGATTTTATATTTATTTATATTGTATTTTATACCTGTAAATTGCTTTATTTTTATAGGATTTTAATCGTCTATTATTATAGTATTAATTTTATTGTAAACTGCCCAGAGTCCCTCTTTTGGGGCAGATGGGCGGTAGCAAAATTTGAATAATAAACAAACAAACAAACAAAACATTAGTTTGCATTAGTTTTTAACCTTTGTTTTTTAAAAGAATCTTTAATAAAATTATGTTTTAAAAAAAGGAGAAGAAGGAGAAATTTACCAGCCTCAGAGACCCCCTATGTTAGAGAAGGAATCATTAATCCTATGAGACCAAAAAGCCTACATTCAGTCATCATCATTATCACCATCATAATTTATTAAGTTTATATGCCACCCAACTCCTAGTGACTCTGGATATAAATACTGTATCTGTTATCACTAAATCAGCTTGATATGCAAATGTTAAAAGACTGAACAGAATAAGGAATTAAGACCCCTATTTTGCCTTAACAATGGGAAATGCCCCAAACTTCATGAAATTTTAGATTATGGCTTTTACAACGAGGGCCGCAACTGGTGGGGGGGGGCAAGCGGGGCATGTGCCCTGGGCGCCGCTCTGGGGGGGCACCAAAATGGGTGTGGAATCCATGTTTGCCCCGGGTGACACAGACCCTAGTTACGGCCCTCTTTACAACCACCACCACCAAATATTTTGCACTTACAGCACCTTACTGCATTTTTACGGAAAAGGAATGAGTAAATAAATCATCAGGTCTTGTTGGAGATGCAACCAAAATAATGCTCAGTTAAAATACAATATCCTAAAGTTATATTGTTCTGGGAAGATGTAATTAATTTAATTTTTTTCCCATTCAATTCTGTCTGATCTCGGAGACTGCCTGGACAAGTCCCTGCAGTTTTCTTGGCAAGGTTTTTCAGAAGTGGTTTGCCATTGCCTCCTTCCTGGGGCTGAGAGAGAGTGAATGGCCCAAGGTCACCCAGCTGGCTTCGTGCCCAAGGTGGGACTAGAACTCCCGGTCCCTAGCCTGATGCCTTAACCACTACACCAAACTAGCTCTCATTTTAAAAAAATAATTTAGTTAATTTAATTTTGAGACAAAGTTTAATGTTTTTGGGTGCTCACATGGTTTTGAACTACATACTTACTACGATGAAATTGACAGTTGGACAGTGGAAATAGATTCTCCATGGCCTTATTTATGCCCAGAGACTAGTCCTTCAACATTGGAAAGACAGATTTATGGTTCCAATTACCCAGTGGATTGAAGACCTGCTGTTACTTGTGACTTAGAAAGAGTTGCTTATAGATGTACATTATGCATTGGGCGATTAAATGAAATATGGTCAACTTTTATTGTGACTGTAATGTAAAACAACCAATTCATTCTCATATATATGCATGTGTGTGTATTTATTTATGTATTTATATTTATATTTATATCAGTGTCTGTGTATACACACAAGCACAATTTAATATATTCAATTTATCTTACTACATTGTTTTTCTCTTTTCCTTCTCTTTTCCATTCTTTTCCTCCATTCATTTTTTCTTTTTCCTCTGTTTTTGTTTTCTTGCTTGCTTTTTTCCTTTTCTCTTTCTTTTCCTTTCTGTTCTTTCTCTCCATCTGTTTTTTCTCTTTTTCCTGTTGTTCTTTTTTTCCTCTCTTCCTCTTCCTTTTCATTCTTTCTCTTCACCACTCATTTTTCTTTTCTTTTCCCTCTCTGGATTCCCTCTTCCTTTCTCCAGAAAAGGGACATAATTTCAGTAGGAACTGCTCCCAGGGAAGTAAGCAGAGTTATCCATCAGAGAGCTAAATTAATTCTCCCAGATAATTAGGCCGCCCAGAGTCTGGGGCAGCCTAGAAAGAAAAAAAAAAGAAAGATAGAGACATTTGGGAGCTGTGCATATTCTGTGCTGCTTTTGGGCTCAGTAATATAGTTTTAAACACATGCAGTAGGGGGAAAAAAGGATATTAATAGCGTACATTCATCCCGCTCCTTCAAAATATGCAGTGACTTTCCTCTTTGTAAGCTATGCTACTTTTGTTTAATTGCCTCTTTCCCCCTTACATGGAAATTAAAATCCTTGCATCCCTTTGCATTATTAATTTTGTAAGGGGCATGACTCTTTTTCTCTCCTCTTGCAATTTCTAAAAAACTGGATTCTCTTTACTCGTCCATTACTTCCCCCCCACCCCCCCAAACACAAGTCTTCCTTTCCTTTCTCTTTTTGTCTGCCTCCTGCAGTTCTGCAGTTGGCTTATAAAATATTACAAACCATTTAATTGAAATGCTCAGCACGCGACCAGCGACTCCATTAGTGGAATTAATTTGAATAGATGGCATTAAACACACAGTGTGGAAGGGAGAGAAAGCTTGATCTGGTAGGTAGCATTTCACGGACATGCCCGCCTGCCAAGGGGCTGACCCATGAAACGTTGGGGAGATCAAAGGAAAACTTTTTGACATGCATAAAAAGGCGCCCGGCCATTTTACGTGTGTGAAAAAACATAAATGGTGCCCTGGCATTATGGTGTTAACTGGAGTGGGGGGAGGTAAAGTTGCATTAAGATGTCACAATAACATGGTATTATTTGAACAGACTGCAAGGACGACTGTTGGAGAAGGAAGAGATGAATGTAAAGAAAAGAGAGGTAAGGGTGACCAGTTATGACATGAAGGATATTTTAAAATGCCCTGGGATCAACAGGAATAACATCCTAATCCCAGCTGGAGTCCAGTAAAGCTACAATCTTTGTGGATTTTGAAAGGATATTTCTGTCCATATGGTGCGTGTTGCGTTCCCCAGGATTAGTGTGGCTCTCTATTTCACTGCTAAATTAGTACCTTTAAATGTACAAGAAACATCTGTGTTCTCATCAAAACACACACACACACCCTGCGTTGGTGCATTTGAAATGACTTGCTTTCCCTTTTGTTTTGAATCTTTATGGTTTGATGGTGCCTTACAGGTCTGAGTTTTTTTTTTTTTAAGTCTTATTCCTTTCGCGGGGAGGGCTGTTTGTTTCCATTACAATTGGATCTGTGGAAGCCAAGCTTCAAAGCATGGAATGACTAATTCCACATTCCAGATGTGGTTTTAGGTGGCAGTTCTCCATCCTGCACGTTCAGAAGAGATTTGGAGGTTCCTTGTGATAATGGTGGGGGTGGGGGAGAGAGAATAGATCAATTGTAGCTCTCTGGTACCTCAGTTAGGTAACTTCAGGCTTGCCATTTTTCCTGGGTATGTGGGCCTGTTTTATTTTTAGGATAGTTTGGACCTAAGGCTGTTGGTCCCAGAAGGCATTCATTAAAGTTCCTCCAAATCTGGGTTTGGAGTGTGTGGACTTGGCTGTGAGAACTGATATAGTTGACTGTGTAAATCATGAAGCAGGGCTCTGCATGTTGTGTGTGCCAGCCGGTGGTGCTTTATTCAATAAACCTTTGTTAAGCTTCTTAGAGTACATATAGCTCGATTCTTTCTTGGCTCCATAGCTAGATCTCTCCCTCCCTTCCTTCCATATCGGTTAGGTTCTTTGAATACGTACTGTATAGCTAGATTCCTTCCTCCCTCTTCCTCTTCCTCTTCCTCTTCCTTCCATATAGATAAGGTTCTTTGAATACATAGATTCCTTCCATCCATCCATATAGGCTTCTCTGAATATAGCTAGATTCCTTCCTTCCTTCCTTCCTTCCTTCCTTCCTTCCTTCCTTCCTTCCTTCCTTCCTTCCTTCCTTCCTATGTGTAGACAGCTACATGTGACCCATGTTGCCTCGCCATTTCCAACCTTTCGCCAAAGTTACAGATGCAGGGGTTTAAGGGTCTTCTCTGTTAGGCTCAGGGGCACATGGAAAACAACAAATGCACAGCTTTTGTCTCACTGCACCTTATAATATGTCCCTCTGCAAGTAAGTGTTGTTCCCAGGCAGACAAGTCCATGCAAAGAAGCAGCAAGTTCGAAATGACGGACGTACCATGTTCTGATCTGGCATTTGCTTTCGCAACGCTGAGCTGGAAGCACGTCCTACAAGAAACCGCCTGCTTCCGAAAAGCAAATCGAGGGGCATGGGCATTGGCATTTGGGTTCCGTTTCTGCTGTTGGAGTCCCAGGAAGATCCACTTTGAACATGATACTGTTTGCATTTGTGACAGGTCTGGTTTCTGTAATGGAAACCTGGACTGCCCTATGAAGGGCTGGTCACTCACTCCGTGGGGTGGGAAAAAAGGGGTGGTGGTGGCACCAGAGCGAAAAACGGGTGAGTCTAGCAGGATTCCATGTCTGTGTCCAGGTGAAGTCACGCCAAAGGTCACAAGAAGCTTCCAATTACTTCTTTGGTTCTGGAGTCTGTTGAACTCCCAAGTTTAACCTTCAGCCTTGGCTCCTGTTCTGCTCCTCAACCCCCCACCCCCAGCTTGCCCCTCCTTTCTCATTCTTCCACCCCTCCTCTTGCCATACCCTTTGCCTCCTTCATCCCTGCTCTAGTCCCGCCAGCCAGCTCAGCCAAGTCTTGACTGTTTCAATGTCTGCGCTTCCTTTGCAGTAACCGAGCTATGGAAAAATAAGTTAAAAATAGAAGGAACAACATCTCCTTTCTTTCTTTCTTTTTTTGTGGAGGACCCTCCTCTCCTCCCACTGTCGTTTTGGCATAAATTTAAGGCTTGTTTGTTTACCCCTCCAGATATGTTAATTGAAGTGAGTGATCTCATGCCATATCTATCAGAAGATACAGCAAAGGAAAATCAAAAGTGAGTCTTTTGGTCCTGCAGCATTAATTTTAAAGAAAGGGAAGATTGCTATCATTTCAAAGCCTGTGTTTCATCCCCGCCACCTCCATTCTTGAAATCAAAGTGGGTCTCCATTTTCTTGGCGGTTTGGAACTAGAGCTAAATGTGGGTCCGTTGGAAGAGCTGGAATGGGACCAAGTTGATTGCAAGCTGAGATAACTCCAGGAAGCCAGTGTCGGTTAAAAAGGGAAGCATGGTGAGGTTGTGAAACAACAGTGAAAAGGCAAGATGAAGAGGGGTTGATGCTAGCAAGAAGCCACAGTGCTAAATAACATTCTTTCCACCAAGACTTTGCTGAAAGGTCCCGGGACCAGAGCACCAGCTGTTGATGTGTTCTTCTGAAGGCAGAAAACTTTGCTCAGGGACATCTCTGGATTACCATCTTTTTCTCTCTAGGATGCTTCGACTAGCTGCGAGAGAAGCTCGCACAGTGCTAGATCCGTTGCTAACCTTCCTTAGTAACGGATAGGATGCAGAAATGCACGTACCACTGCAGAGATGAGCTGTTTCCCTCTAGCTAGCTGGGAAGCCTTCAATGGTCCACGAGACATGGATGGAAGTGTTTTCTTTTCACCTCTGCCTGTTTGTCAGGGTTGCGGAGACACGAAAGAGCCATTCAAGCATGGCCACGCACGTGCTTTGATTTCTCCTGGGCTACAGAAAACTGCCTTTCATGGAAACAGAACAGAATTTGGGCTGGTTTTTTTGTTTTTTGTTTTGTTTGTTTTTAAGTTTAGAAAGGAGGAAGATAAAGAGGGGATGAAATAGAGGTCAAATGAAATCATGCGTTGCATAGAAAACAGGAATCAAGAGTTTTTCTCCCCACTCACAGTGTTAAAACTTGGGCTTATCCAGTGAAAGTGAACTTGGGGACATGTGGCACCAAAAGGAAAGAGAGCTGCTTTCTAGAATGCAGCATCAGTTATGGAATTCATTGCCACCAGATCTGGTGATAGCCACCAATCCTGAATGCCAGTTGTTGGGGAGCCACCGTGGAAGAGGACAATTCTCCAAGCTTCTCAGCTTCATGAATGTAAGCTGGCCACTGTAGGACTTTTGGCCTGCTGCAGGCGCCTCTGTGGGTCTGTCTCTGATGCTTTCAACCAGGGATTCCAAGGAGTCAACCTGGGGCTGCTGGCATGCAAAGCATGCAGTCTGAGTTTGGGTCCCTGAACAACTCTGACTATGTTAGAGATGCATGTTGGTCAAGTGAGAACTGCATTGTGCAATCAACAGTTTTCATGCACCTCAGAGCACTCATCTCCCCCCAAGGAAGCGGAGATGAGTGGACAAGAGAGATGGTCTTGGTCATCTCAGATCCTTGCAAATACATTTATTTTAAAGATGGAGTCAAAGTTTGCCTTGGGGTTGAATAGTCACAGAATGTGATTAATTTATGATGCTTCTAGCTTGCCCATCTTCCAAGTCTACCTCATTCTCCCTTGACCGCAATCTCAAAATCTCTGTAACAGGTGACCAGTCCATGGTCACCCATTCATTAGGATTTAAAGCCGAGTTTCTCAATTCTGGTCATGACGCTGTGAACCTTTATCCTACTCTGTGCAGGGAAAGGAGGAATATTTTACCTGGTTGCTACATGGTGCAAATAAGCAGTTCTTACTCTTTAGGCCTTCCTTTGAGAACCTGAACTCTGAGTTCAAAGTATGACTCCCAAGACTGGACTTCGGTCTTCTCTAGTGGTGTATTCTCAAACCAAGTGTCCTTCAGATGACTGGGCAGTGATTCCATTATTGGAATCAAAGTTGACAAAGTTGGGAGCTGTAATCTGATCTGACTCAACTGGTGGGAGGCCAAGCTGCAAACGACTCCAGATATCGTGACTACTGAAAAGCCAAACAAGGCTATTTTCTCCTGAATTCCACCAATGTCTCCTTATTTCTGAGTGTACTTGCAACTCCCAAATAAGGCAATCTCTCTGAGATCCTGTTTAACCTATAGATGCTTGAGGGGGAACTCAGAAACCTTCGGCGTGTGAAGCGTCTCTCTCTCCCCAGAGCTCCATCGCTTCCCTCTCTGTTTCTTTCCCCCCAAATTCTACTGCAATGCCTGCTGACCTGACTATCAATTTTTCTTCTGCAGATGTCAATATAGACACTGTTATGACAGAAAGAAGAGCTGCTGTTTGCTGGGAAGGTGAAGGATTCTGCTCCTGGGAAGGAGTTGTTTAGCACCCTTAATTTTCAGAGTCCTTGTCAAAACCAACTTGCCCAGACCTTACTTTTGTGCAAATAGTTGGCCACAACTTCAGGCAATTTCATTTTTCCTTGCCGTAATAAAAGACCTTCTGCTCCCCTCTATTTTCTGTTTCTTTCTCTCCCCCCACCCCCAATGTATCACCTTGGATTTGCTGGACAAAACCCAAGTCTAACACAGTAAAATAGTTTAAATACTTTAAATCTCTCGCAATGATCTTCACCTCCTCCTCTTTGTTGTTTTATTATATGTCTAACATGGTCCTGATGGATCGTTGACATTGCAGATCTCTCTGCAAATTAAGAGGAAATCCCAAAACAATTGCTTCTGAGTGCTTTGTTTTCTGAAAAGAAAAAAGTTTCTGCCCAAATTTCCAGCTGCTTGAAACTAGCCAGGTGCATTGCAAAAAAGAAAAAAGAAAAAAAAAAGGAAGGTGCACCCAGATAGGGAAGGGTGGTTTAGTAGTTAAGATTAAGACTTGAGGAGGTCCAAATCCTGACCCAGCCTGGAAGTTGAGTGCATGTAATGGTATGTGGGAAAGACCTTGGGAGACGGGGCAAAGAGATGCTGCTAAGGGGACGGTCAGATAAGAGGCAGCATAGCCCGCAGCTGGATAGTGGGTAGAGCAAGAGGCTCAGGAGGGACCCTCGCTAACTTCTCGGGCTGTAAAGGAGGCGGGGGGGAGGATTGTACTTTCAGACTTGCAAGATTCTATCAATGTAGCTTTACAATAAAGTAGAATTAGCTCATCTGGTTGTGTTTCCTGTCTGGTCTACCTGGCAAGGCTGACAGTGTTGTCAGAGCATCTCTTGACTTGTTTATCAGAGCATCTCTTGACTTGTTTCAGCAGATGGGGCCACCTGGCCAATCTTGTTTGGGCTCACAAGCTAAGCAGGGGTCATTCTGGTTAGGACTTGGATGGGAGACAGCTAGAGAATCCCTGTGCTCTAGGCTAGACTGAACATTGGAAAACCCATACTGGATGAAGGCAGATGACCAAGAAAACCGTGTGAAGTCATCAGCAGTGGATCCTGACTTGAACCTTCCTCTGTTCTCTTAACTGGCCTCTTTGGATTGTTGTGATGATAATATGGGAGGCACTGGGAATCACTGAAGTTCTCTTAAAGTCCTGGAGAAAAGGGATCAATAGCTATTCAGTTGGTCCAATAAAATAAGGGCCCTGCAAGGCCTGGAAATGTGCTTTCTATAGGGCCTGCTTTGTGAAACCCAGAAGCAGGGGCCCAACGATCGAAATCATTTACTTTTCAGGATTTGCTTGTACTCAAGGAGACCCACCTAGTCACTGGGGCTGACAGAGCAGAGCAGTCAAACCATTCTTGTGCAGAGACACAACTAGGGATTTCCACTTTTCTGCAGAAATCCTGTGCTAGCTGAAAAATGCCATTTCCCCATTTTTAAAATCTCTTCCCGACAGCGACTAAGCGGGCTATTTGTCTTCCTTTCAGAGGCTGTTCTTTGTGGTGCTCAGCTGGATTTGCATAGTTTGCACATTGCAAAGCTCAGATTTAATCCCCCATAAATCTCCTGTTTAAAGGCAGCTTTTTGAGGGGTGGGGGCCACACCTTTTTTTTTCTTTTGGGTAGCATTATTTTTTATGGCCACAGGAGGGAACATGGACATCCTGATGACCACTGTAATGGACCAGATGTTTCCAGAGGTTGCTTGCCCCAATTTTAATAGTTTTATTCGGCGGGGGGGGGGGAGTTCTGGCAGGAAGTCATGGCATTGAGGCAAGTTGCCACCCATGTGAGAGATGCAACTGTGGCAGATTCATGGGAGTAGAAACTGGTTGAGGGAAGCCACAAGGGACAGTTGACCTTTGCATTAAAAGAATTGGTGAATAGGCCAGGTGATCTGAAATATTCTTTACCCCAAAATCTGATGGACTAAAAGAGAAATGGAAACTATCTTCCTTTGTGTGATCTTGTTTGCTAATTTATAAAATGCATTGGCTGCCCGATCTACTAGGTCTCTGTGCACTTACCGAAAGAATACCTGATAGTCCTTGCTTAATGACCCTGATTGGGACTGGCAACTCTGCCACTAAGCAAATCAGTTGCTAAGTGGGAAATCACGTGACTGCAACTGCTTTCCTGCTGGAAAGAGACAGGAGTATTCAGTTTTACACTTTTGGCCTTTGTTGACCTCCTAACCACTCCCCTGCCCTTTGGAATGCTCCAGTGCCTGATTACTGACTTGTGCACATCGAAAGCAATGTGATCATGCTGCAGCTTTGGGCTGAGGGCTGTGGGCATGCTATGCAAAACAGCTTGCTCTCTTGAAATCCCTTTCTCCCCAATCTCTCTGCTCTGCGGGGGTGGGGAGAAAAAAAGTAAGCGATTTCTGTAGGCAATCTCCCTACCCTTTCTTGCTGCTGGTGCAATCATATTGCTTTCGATGTGTAGAAGAGCAAACAGCTTACTCTCTTGAAATCTCTTCCTCTCCAATCTCTCTGCTCTGCTGGTTGGGGGTAGGGTCAGGCAAAGCATGTTTCAGTTGGGTAGGAAAAATACCATATATACTTGTGTATAAGCCCATCTGCAGATAAGCTGACCCTTGAATTTTTAACCAAAATACCATGAAAAATGCACCACCTGCGAAGAAGCTCACCCTCAAAATGTCCGTATGTTTTAATTTTCACAATTGGCTTATCTGTGGGTAATTCACAGATTATCCATTTTTTATGGTATTTTGGTTAAAAATTGGAGGGTCAGCTTATCCACGGATGGGCTTATACGTAAGTATATATGGGATATATGGGTACTTTAAAAAAGTATTACCATATATACTTGCAGGTAAGCTGAACCCAATTTTTTGGGTGCATTTTGGCACCTAAAATTCTCAGCTTATTCCCAAGTATATACGGTACTTCTGGTCACTGCATTTTCTAGTTAAAAATTGTTTCTGCAGCTGTAACAGAATCAGCTTCCTGGTTCCCCCAGTGGGGTTACGATGTTGTCGTTTTTCCTGTCTCGGTGATTATGTGTCTAGAGCACTGCCAAGATTTTTCCTCCTCTCTTCTTTATCTTCCTCTCTTCTTTTGTTCCAAACAGGTTTATTTATTTTATTTACTTGATGTGTATAGCTGCCCATCTCATATAAGTGACTGTGAGTGGCTCACAACAGAGGTTCCCCAAATGAAGGGAGATGGGGGTAGGTGTGATGCCAAGTGCAATGCATGTGCGAAAAGAGGTGGATTTAAAAGGCACGCCATTAAAATAAATTGACCCTTCCATTGACAGGTCACTGTAAAACACACACACACCAACGCACGCATGCACATGCAACCAGGTTGTCTCCCTTCCTGGATGAAAAATCACATCAGTTGTACTTAGATCAAGCAAACTGCCGTGTTGGTGTCAAAGGGTGCCCAGATTTATTGCTTTTAATATTTGAACTATTGATTGCGAAGTGGTCTCAGGAGCTGTTCCAACAAGCTCAGGGACACACTTTAGACGGAGCGGGTTGGTGATTTTGAAAAGTCGTGTTTGTGTGTGAAAAATGCACATTCCGTGGAAGTAAGAGGGCTTTTAAAAGCGTTCATGTTCCAACATGCAAGGATTTTTATCCCGTAATTGTATCTCTCGTTCATCCTTTCCCTTTCTAATTTCTCTCTCCTCCCTTCTGGTTTATGAGATGCCAGTCCTTGCTCGTACCTAGAACTACCTCTGTTTTCTTTCCGGCTTACCCAGCCTGCAGATTTTATCCTTTCTCATATAAAATGCTCCAAAGCTCAGAACGTGGATGGTTTGTGGAACGGAGAACGCCAATTCATGGGGAAAATGTGATTAACTATAACGTTAGTCCTACTTTTACAGTCTTCTGTTCCAAAGTGCCCTTTATTTGAAGATGGTCCGGTTCAGATGTGGTTTAACATCTGAGCCTGAAAGTGGCCGTGCAAAATTAATCCAGAGATCACCTCTGGTGGGCTTTCTCCACTAGATGAGACACGCCGGACCTTTCTTTATCTTACGCTCAACAATTTAAGGGTATGTCTGTACCTAAAAATCAGCCAGGATGAAGTTAGTAAAGATCAAGGATTTCTTCTTGGGGGAACACTTTTTACTCTCTCTTACATGCCTCAGCGATCTTCCCAGGCAAGAGGAGCAAGCAAGAATGGTCTGTGTTTATGATCCAAAGTTGCTTCTTTTTTTAAAAAAAGTGAAAATCTAAACAGGAAATGACAGGGAGCTGAAACAATAACAAAAAATGCTGAAAATGTAGCAAATCACAAAGGGGGGAAAACATGTTATACTCACAAAGTGGCAACAGTAACAGAGGAACAACATTTCCTAACTGGGGAGAAATTTACCCCGGTTTACCCATCCAGACTTGCTCCAAAGATGCTGGATTTCCCATCGTCGCCAGCCAAACAAAACCTTCAACTGCTTCCTTATGTCTACGCTACAGGTCTGTTGCTGAATGTTTGGCTATTGTTTTCTGCAGGAATCAGTGGCCCAGCCCCTCACAACCTTGCTAGTACAGGTAGTCTTCACTTAACAACCATTCATTTAGTGATGGTTCAGACTTACAACAGTGCTGGAAAAAAGACTTACGACCAATCCTCACGCTTATGGCTGTCGCAGCGTCCCCACAGTGACATGATCACGATTTGGGCACTTGGCAACCGGTTCACATTTATGACTGTCACAGCATCCTGTGGTCATGTGACTACCATTTTCGACCTTCCCAGCCAGCGGTTCTGGCAAGCAAAATCAGTGGGGAACCACATGATTTGTTTAATGACCACATGGTTTGCTTAACACCTGTAGTGATTTGCTTAATGACTGCTGCGAAAAAGGTTGTAAAATTGGGTCGGATTTGCTTAATGACCGCTTCGCTTAGCAACCAAAATTCTGGCCCAATTGTGGTCGTTAAGTGAGGACTACCTGTGACATGTTCAAATGCAACACATTCCCCTTGATCTAATCATCATGTTGTACTCCGTGCTTTGAAGTATCTGCAGACATTTGCCTGCAGACATACTGGAGCAGGAGTTATCTAAGGTTGGAAGGTTGGAAACAACCACTTTAAACAGTTGGCAATTACTCTCGGAAGGTAAGCCGCAAATGTCTGTGAAAGAGACTTGAGGCTCTGCAAAGAAATCCTGTGACTGTAAGTCCCCGCTTTGGCTGAAACAGTCTCAATTTAACGGTTGCCCTGCCCACTGGCAAACACGACCCTTTTCGCCTTTTCAAAAATTCTTTTCCAAAGAAATAGATCAAAAACAATTCTTTAAAAAAAAATTGCTTGGCTTTGAAGTCCCCCCACCTTGAAGTTGTCCAGGTTGAGAAACCCTGGGCTAGATTTTTACTTGCAGGGAGGTTTTAATCTCTGCTCCCCTCACCCTCACTCCCCAGACTTCCTTAGGCTTGTATTATATCCTTCCGCTGCCTCTGTGTCCTGCGCTTTGCCATTCGCAGGGCTGCAACTTTGGACCGCCCGGAATGAAGATGGGGTTACTTGCAGTCGAGGGGCAGGAAGGCCCTGCCCCCAAATCCTGAGATGACAAAATTCAGCTGCTGCTGGATCAGTCAGAGAGAGGAGGCATTTCTAGCCTTTCCCCCCTCCAGATATGCATCTGTTAAAAGGGAGCTGATCAAAACCATGCTGGTGTCAAGCTCCTAACAGCAGAGTCCAGCCGAGCAAGAGAGACTCAGACTCACTGTGGGGAGAGAGAGGGGGAAAAAAAAGGAAGGATACAGAATATACCTTATTAATATACAGAATCTCGGAAACCAAAATTCCAGCATTCACTTATTACTGAATTTATTAGGTGAGAGCTGTTGGGACCTTCTTTTTTCTCCAGGCGAAAGGAGGCTAACCTTTCTTTTTCCAAACAAGGTTGGCCCCAGAATATCTGTCTGCTCCTTTTTAATAATGTTTTGAGATATTTCCGTTTCTTTCCAAGCCCCGAGGGTCTCACCTCCTTCTGGTATCCCATCCAGGAGGTGGTTAGCATGAAGCCTGAATGTTACCGAGTGGCTTGCTCGCTCAGGCACTTCTGGAATCCGTTGGTGAAGTGAGCATTTCCTCTCATCCAGTTAAAAATGAGGAGGCAAACAAAATTATTTAGCTTGAAAGGAAGGTTCGCTCTCTGAGTTTCTTTTTTACTACCTAGGCTGCTCAAGGGGAACTGAAGAATAATCATGGTTTGTAGAGACTGTGGGATTGGAATGTGGCTTGTCCAAGAATGTTGGGTGACAAGTAGGAAAAATTGATTAGCCAAGGACCTTGTGAGCAGGACATAGGTTTGCAAGATACTTTCCTGTCCCTGCTGAGTCACTACCAACTGGACCTTCTCATGGTGTCCATGAAGATAGGACCTGTCAGCCTTACCAGGTAGATCAGACAGGAAACACAACTAGATAAGCTATTTCGACTTTATTGTAAGGCTACATCAACAGAATCTTACAAGTCTGGAAGTACAGTTCTCCCACTGTCACCTTTACAGCCTGATAACTTAGGGAGGGTCCCTCCTGAGCCTCTTGTTCCACCCTTTATGCAGCTGTGGGCTATGCTCCCTCTTATCTGACCATTCCCTAGGCAGCACCTCTTCGCCCCGTCTCCCAAGGTTTCCCACAGGGCCACATTTAAAGCCTGCAAATTATGCTCAAGCCCTTGTGACTTTATGGACATGTACATACAGCTTTTGGGCAGTTGTCTCCAGGCCCCCCTCCCTATGTTTCCTGAAATTGGACTCGGCTTGGCCGTGGCTTAAATTCTGAACTGGTGGCAGTTTGAGCTGTGATTTATCTCAATGGAGGACAGCGCAACCTGAGAATGTCCCTAAATGTCAAAAGTGTAAATATGGACACAGGCTGAGCCGCTGAGCAGAGGCCACTGCATCCTTCTGCTGCCTGTCCCATCCAACAGCTGCATATCTCCAAGGCAAACGCCAGCCTTTGAAAGCTGGCTCCTGTTTCGCTCAGTTGCTGCCATCCGTCCTTTCATCTGCAGGCGGCCAACCAACTTGGATGGGGGTGTGTGTCCAAGCCTCAAAACTGGGCCAGTGCCCCAAAGTCTTTCCAAGCTACTGCATTTGCATTGCAGGGATGACCAGCTGACCTACTGCTTCAGGAAAAGGGACTTACTGCCAGTAAAGTCCACTGAGATAACTGGATTCCCAGATTTTTTTTTTTTTTACATTCAAGCAGAGGGTGCCAATTTTTTTAAAAAAATGAGGTTTTAATTATTCCTTGCTGGAAAAAAATTAGGCTAGCAGCAGGCTGCACCAAGTCTGCTCTTAGCTGGTACAGGTAGTCCTCATTTAGTGACTGCCTCAGACAGTGACCGTTTGCAGTTACAACAGTGATGAAAAGGTAACTCCACAACCAATCCTCACATTGATAACCTTCGCAGGTCTGTAAAGCAAAGGAAAGTTGAAGGAAGATTGTAAGCACATTCATGGTTTCACTTAGTGACTGCTTCACTTATCGACCAAGTTGCTGGTCCCAATTGTGGTTGCTAAACAAGGACGACCTGTAGATAGGCGAGTTAGGGCTAACAGTAAGGTATATCTAGCAGGCTGTAATCAACCAGGTTCAGCTGCTTTTGGTTATGATTCTCTTACATGCAACTGCATGGAACCTGGCTATGCTGTGTATTTTCTCCAGATTGGTGTCAGGAATCAGAAACTATGTGCTGTTCCCTGGTTAATACTACAGTATTCTTTTGAATATTAGGACTCTGCAGGATTCCCTATAAAATTGTTGCTGGAGGAAGATGTGATCAGTAGATTCTCCTGGTCCTAACTTGCAAGGGTATACTTGGAACGGTTGAAGTATCTTCTTCCATTTACCGCCCAGCAGCACCAAAGGCAGGGCGTTGTATCTCGTTGGGGAGTTCCTCCCTCCCTCCGTCCCTCCCCTGGTTATTTTTCCTCCTCCCCCTTTGTTTCATTCTTATGATCTGTAATAGGCCATATTATTTTGTATCTCTACTTCTGCAGATGGTATTATTGGAAAAAACAGAGGTGCCTGTAAAAAATTAGGCTAGCAGAAGAAGGCAAGCTTTGCTCAACCCGGGATTTGCATCTCTCCTTTGATAAATCTCTGTTTAAACAGCCTTGCTCTAAACAAGTTCAGAGGGCTTCTTGGTGGATCAAACTGACAGTCAAATATCCTAGAGACTATTAAAAGAAGAGAAAGAGAAAGAAAGAAAGAAAGAAAGAAAAGAAAGAAAGAAAGAAAGAAAGAAAGAGAAAGAAAAAGAAAGTTCCCTGAACCAAATCAGTTCCAATGTATTTTATACCTGGTCAGGGAAATAACCTTCCTTGAAGGGTACAGAATTTAAGAAACTGTATTTATTTCTTCCTTTGAGAAAATGTGGCCTGCGTATTGAAAGGTTGTTTTGAAAAACAAAAATTAATTAACAGTCCTGTTTTAAACATCTGGCATCAAGACCCTCCAAATTCTGGATTAAGAAAACCTGATCTCTACAATCCACAGGGAAATTTAACCCGTTTCCATGGATATGATTTAATATGGGGAAGGGGTGGCTACTAAGGATGGGACCCTGAAGCCCCTTCCCCATGACCTACAGCGCATGTAGGTCACCCCTCTTTCACCCTGCTATCGGCAAAGCTCCTGCAAGCCCACCTTGACCTTCATAAGGGCTAGAAATTTGGCTTTTCTTCTTTAAAACTGAGATACAGGAAGGTGTGCTTCGGTACCTAGCACCCCATTCTTCTCCACCCCATATGAGGACAGCCATTTTGGGGAAGGAATGTGCCCTGTGGTAGATGGACAGACATTGCTTTTTTTTGTTGCCGGTTATCAAAGGTGGGCAGCAATGGTCAAAACCATGCCTTTAAACCAGTGGGTTTTCCAACAGCAATTTTGCCACCCAACATCTTTTAATGAGACACTCCCAGCATTGGAGATTTTTCAGTTGAGTTCCACGTTTCTTTGCCAGGCTGAGTAAATTAAGCTGCGGATGTTTCCAGGCACAGTCCTAATATTGACCCTTGCAGAGGCGGGGGGCTCCCTCTCTACCCTCCCCCCCATTTTCCCCACTAATCTGACTCTCTGTGTAGTCTGCTCCAGCCTGCCCAAGATTATGGGAAACCAATAAACTGAGTCGAACTAATGCTTACATATAACTCATCCATCACTGTCTTTCGACGGGCTTTCTATTATATAACATAACTGCACATTTCCATTAACATCAATCTGCCAAACGGTATAATGTGCAGAGATTACCTTAAAGGGACACTGCTGGCATATCCGTGGGGACCTGAGATCCCACTTCCTGTTTAAAGAGGGGGCAGAGCTTAGCCCTGGGGAGGGTGCGCTTGATGGGGGAGATGGGGCGAAACGGAGGAGAGCAGACCCCATCCAGCAGGCAGAGGGGCGGTGGCAGGACCCTAAAGCCTCAGCCCTTGTGGGGGGGTTGAGGAGGCTGCCAGTAACGCATCTCTGGCCGCTCAAAAGATGTGTTTGCATTTCCAAGGTTTTGCATAGCACATTCCCTGCCAGGAAAGCAAGCTGGTAGGACAGGCCCAAAGCAGGAGGGGATGTGAACTCTGGCATGTTGAGCCTCTGAAGCAGGGTTTCTCAACCTTGGCAATTTTAAGAAGTGTAGACTTCAACTCCCAGAATTCCCCAGCCAGCATGGCTGGCTGGGGAATTCTGGGAGTTGTAGTCCACACCTCTTAAAATTGCCAGGGTTGAGAAACAATGCTCTGAAGGCAAAGCTAAGGGCGGGAGGGTCTTCAAAGATCAGATGTATACTGAAAACTGGAAAATGGTTGTGTGAGTGCATTGGTGTGCTTGCCTGCGTTTGCACAAGAGGAAGAGAAATTGATGCGGCAAGTGTCCCGCCCCAGATGCTGCAAATGATATTTCTAGGGTGAAAAGAACTGGAAAGGCCAGTTATAAATGTATTAATAAATAAAAGAATGAGGTGGATGGAAAGGCAAGGATGCTGCTGGGGGGAAAAGAAAGTGGCTGTGTTGCATTCCACAGAATATGATTATCACAGTAGTGACACACAATGGGACGACATGCAATTTGAGGAATGAGAAAAGAACAGAGTCCTCGTCCACATCAAAAGCATAGGCATGAAACTGGTTTTTGCTCTGCTGATGGTGCACCCATCCAAACCTCAGGGCCTAATTTTGCATATTGCTTTCCAGCACCACCTTGCTTTGAACATTAGGCAGGGGTATCAGGGCAAAAAGGTCAAGGTGGCAGCTGGGGTTGTGCATCGCATGTAAAAAAAAGGGCAGAATTGAGATCAAACTTGCCATCTTGCCGCCATCCCCACCCCCCAGTCTAGATGCCCTTGTGGTTGGGATTTAAACTCCGTGCCCAAGTTGAAAATAATGGTAACAACACTATTCATCTTTAAAAAGTAAGCTGAAGCGATATTTGGCAGCTTTGTTCTACTACACGGTTAGAAAATGCAACTCTAAAAATATTAATGTGGGGCTTCTCATGCACTTTTCTGACTGGGATGAAGATTTGTGTTAAAGTACCCAGCCAGAATTCCTTTGTCTGCAACAAAATTTTGTTTTGTTGTTGTTTTTAAGCTCATGATCCCCAGCAACTTTAATTAAAAGTCTCCCAAATTATTTGATGAGGGAATTTAATTTGTCATCACCCTGGTGCTTTTCCACAATGGGCAAGGGATGATGCTGCCTGCTTTTGTAAGCATTTGCTCAGCATTAAGTGAAACTCCCTGAAGAAACAATTCCATGATCTGAAATGCCCCCTCCCCCTCAAAAATGATCCTCAAAAAGCATCTTTATTTAGATGCGTTGGGTAACTAAATGCATCCAACAGGAGGTGAAAATAAAGATGTAAATTCCCCAAGCCCTTGAGGCCTGGCCTAGTAATAAAATGGCAGGGAAGAAACAGAAAATTATTGTAATTTATTTAATATCCGTCACTGATTAAATCTTTCAGCAAAGGGAACACACACCTCAGATTAGTCTTCTCCAACGGGAGGTCCTGTGGATGTTTTGGATGGAGATTTGTCCAGTGTAAAGTAAATTTGCACCCACCCTTGGCTATCAAAAAGGGAATTTGGAGGTAGATGATGGTGGTGATGGTGAAGATGATGAATTAAATTTGTTATGGCCACCTACTCCGGTAGACTCCAGATCAGTGTTTCTCAACCTTGGCAACTTGAAGATGTGTGGACTTCAACTCCCAGAGTTCCCCAGCCAGCCATGCTTATTTGGGGAGATGCTTAGTAGATGCCTTCAAAGGTGTGACCCATCTTCACCTCACAACATCTCCTGTTCCATTCGCTTGCTCAGTCCATGCAATGGTCTAGTGCGCGAATGGGCAAAGAGAGCTAAGTTGCAATCTTGGGATTAGATTTCTCATCCCTGGTTATGAAGCAATACCAACCATGAATGGCTGGTGCCCACCATCTTAAATTATACTGCAGAAATGAAGGAGGTTTGGGATAATCCAGGAACGGTTTGCTTTCTGTAGTACTGGTCCTCAGAACAAATTCCTGGGCTTCAAACACCTCCGTTCTAGTTAGCCAGCTTGGCAGCAAGTTTTGGTGGGTGAATCTCAGGACACTAGTAAACAAAGGTACAAAAGATCCCACATGTCTGAATTCTGGGCAAGAATAGATCATCTGGAGCAGTCTTTCTCAGTCTTGGCAACTTGAAGATGTGTGGACTTCAACTCCCAGAATTCCCCAGCCAACATCTTTTAATGAGACATTCCCTCTCTTTGCCCATTTGCGTACTAGACCATTGTATGGGCTGAGCGAGCGAATGGATCAGGAGATGTTGGTGAGGTGAAGATGGGTCACACCTTTGAAGGCATCTACTAAGCATCTCCCCAAATAAGAGGAAAACCCTGATTATATTGGGGACTTGTGATTTTCTCTCCAAAATCAAGCTCATGCTGGAAGTACTGAAATATAAGGATCTTGTCTACCCCAACCTCTTTGTGTTGGTGTATGGTGAGAGCCCCTTGCTTCTAACAGCAAGCCATGTGTGCGTGCAGGTGAACACATGTGGACTCTAACAGGCAGCATCTCAACACTGCTCAATAATTAAATCCCTCCCTTTCCCTGTTGGGGAGCTTTCTGCTTTTTTGACACACACGGTAGAAAAACAGTTATTATGACATCAAATTCCAGGTGGCTACAGCAAGACTTTTAGTGTATGTCTGTGATGGCCACCTCTCCATGTTGTCAAGGTAATAATAATGGAAGGGGAAAGCTGACACCTCAAGAGCTTTACTAGTCCTCGGTTAAATACCTAGGAGGCGGATGGGGTAGGGAGCTAAGGTTGCCAAATGACCAAGGGAGATAAGCAACTGGAGGACAAATCAGACACACTGCAGACAGATTGCCAAAGTTTTGCTGGTTGGAATGTTTTAAGCTGTATCGTTTTCCCATTGCATAAATCCAATCCATTTTTAAAAATCCAAGTTGTTTATTGCAGCCACTTAGCCTGGTCCAGAAAGGTCATGTCTGAAACAACCCATGTACCTATTTCCTGCAGTCGTATTTTATACATGTACTTCTGGACATCTTAATCATGGTACCCCAGGTAAAGTACATTTTAAGACATTTAAATTGGAACTCTTAAGATACTAATTATTATTGTTAGATTTTTATCCCACATTTTTTTATATATAACTCAAGGCAGTGAACATGCTAAATACTCCTGCCTCCTATTTTCCCCACAACAACCCTGTGAGGTGGGTTGGGCTGAGAGACAGGGACTGGCCCAAAGTCACCCAGCCGGCTTTCATACCCAAGGTGGGACTAAAACTCACCATCTCCTGGTTTCTAAGCCATCAGCTGAACCACAACACCAAACTGGCTCTCCTTAATAATATTAATAATATAATTAATAATACTGATTTATCCCAACCTCTACAGTGTCAAAATGAGTTGGCTCCTTGAAGATTATCACCAGGGTTTTTTTTTTTTGTCTTGCAGTGAAGGGGTCGGCATAAAACCTGGCCACCTAGAAATGTCTGAATGTTAATCGGACAATAGGCAGTGTGTACAACTCAGCTGCCCAACTGGCACATTCAAGAAAATGGGTATAATACAGATGGAACAAACGTTCTTGTAAAAGAGCCACATAGGACAACATGTTCTTAACATCAATCACTTTTTTTTCCAACTTGCTCCTGTCTTGATGTGAAAGGCATGTAACTCCCATAATTCTTGTCCACCACAGCTGGATTTGGTGGAACAGTTCAAAACTCAACAAATTTCTTAATGGGCCCATAAAAATCCTACCAGTTAGAGGAACTGTTTTTGCCAAAATATAGTTTATGCATACAGGAATGGATTCACGCACATTTTTTAAAGCTTGAGTGCATAAAATATGTATATTAGCAAAACATACAGTGGGAAGGGTATATTGGGAGAAAAGTGTGAAAGCATAGAGACTTTGATGCTAAGTGAGGCATTAGTGGGATGGATGAGTTTAAAAATAAGAGAACAGATCCCAGATAGACAAATTAGCCCATCAAAACCCTTCTGAAGGTAATGGGCAGACCTGCGTTTTTTAACAGGGGAGGAGAGAAAAATAAGCGCGCCAGTAATTAGTTCAAAAGCCACCGTGACGAATTCGAAATAAAGGTTCAAGCATTCTGAGATGAAATCTGTTTTGTTAAAAAAAACCTGTTTTGCCTTGGAAGAAAAATATCGGAGAAATTGGGGAGGCAGATTTCAGCCCCTCAGGAATTTCAGCTCTTTTCTAGAGTGTTTTGGTGGTTCACATGTAGACACAGTTAATGCTAATCTCTTCAGCCCTTTACATGCAGGTGGGTTGGAAATTTCTATTGCACCTGCTTTTATTCCCTTTTGGGGGCAACTGTACGCCCCTGATGTGGGCTCCTCTCTGCTTGTTTATATCAAATTGAGACAAGCTTTGATGTTTCTAAAGCACGATGATTTGGCCTCTCCACAATAAGGAACGCAGTTCCATCTTGCTATGTTTGTTCTAATTAAATTGGCCGCACCTACGTTTTCTTGCAAATCTAGGCATTTACTTTTTTTTTTTTCCTTTTGCTTTGTAATGAGAAGCAGTTGGTTTCTTTTGATCCTTGCAATGGAGACAAATGTTTTTGTGGGGGCATGTAGTTGTGTGTATATGACTGAATGTGTGTGGGGGTATTATATAGGTATAGGTCCAGGTATGTCTTGCAGTGATTACAACTCTGGTTTAATTTGCAACTGGGGGGGGAGGGTGAAAACACACCAAAGGAAGATTTCAAAAAATCCAAAATGGGGCTTGACTTGCAGATATAAGCAGATATAAGCTGAAACTGGTGTGAGATTTATTGATTACAGCTTGTCATGACAAGCTGTCGGCAGTCAGTAAATTTACAGTGTGTGACTTGTATTTTAGGCACATAAATTGAATGTAGAATCAGGTGTTACTGAAAGAACACTAAAATAAAACTGAACCCATCTGAATTGATCTTTAAATCTCTGTCTTTCTGATGGTGGAATAGGGGAGATCTAATGATCAGGTGCGTTTTCTGTCATACAGACATGGTTTTTAAAGTTTATGCCAATAGGTACTAGAAATTCATTGGAGTACAGTAGAAAGAAGGGGGGAGTCAGAAATTAAATACTTATGGGGGGTATTTTTCTTTTCTTCTTTTTCTTCTTTTTTAAAAAAAATATAAGTAATATAGTGAAGATTTTGCAATAAGCTCAAAATTCATACTTATTTTTTATATCGTAAAAACAACTGTGTTTTTACTGAGATATATTTACTAGATATATCTTTACTAGATATATTTACTAAAATACATCTTTTATTAATGTTACATTGAGCATTAATTGTATAACTTCAGTAACCCTCTGTCGACTAACAGATACTATGTTTTTGAAAATACACATTTGCTTTAAATTCAGTAAACAAACAGATAAATAAATTAAAACCCCCACACATATACAGACCTGAACATCTACATGATCTTACACACACCAACCTAGCAGTTTTTCACAGTGAGATCCACCATACGTGAAGATGAACGCTACTGTTATTTAAATAGCCGCCAAGGTTGATCAGACCAATGTATAGAGCAGGTGATCCATTCACCACTTGGATCCAGAATGAGTAAATGATGCCACCAGTTTTGAAGGCAGGCTTGGATATAAATAGGAAAGGAAGACCATATGACCTATTCTGTGGACTTGGGGGGCTGTCAGGTGATCCCTAGGGAGGGAAGGATGCTGGATTCGATGAATCTTTTCAGCTGATCCTGGGATTGTTATGCTCTGAGGAGGACGAAGACCCTGGGATTGTTTTATATTCTTGTCTTCTCATGGAAAGCTTGTGTCTCTGCAAGGGCAAAATCTATCCTACCAAATCAGGACTGCTGATTTCATCAGAGAGAATCTTAGCCATATGATTGCTTCTGTTGAGGAGGATGAGTTATATTTAACATGCACAGCATGTTCCCCACTTGCACTTTTACACGCTTAAGGTGTATGAAGCGTTCCAGTGGAACTGCCATGGTGAAGAGATGAGCTACGAAACTGGGAGTTTGGGCCACGGTCTAGTCACTTGTTTAAAAATAAAAATAAAACCTTGTACTCAGAAATCTGGCATAGCAGGGGTAAACTAATTGCCATGACATGCTGGCTTTTCAGATGTGGAGGAAGTGGGGGCTTTTACCTGCAGGAAAAAAACATGTTTTGTGTCTAACATTTCTACCCCAGTGATGCTGTATGATTTTTAGAGTTCTTTAGCCATTTTTGAAAAAAAGTATATAGCTCAATAAACAAACAATAAATATACTGTTGTTTGGATGTTAAACCACACTGGGAATCCAAATTAACTCAGACATGGATTCTAAAATTTTAAGTTAAAAGCACTGGGGCACTCAAATAGCTATATATGTGTGTAAAGGGGAAAATATATTTTAATTCTTATTCAATTAAACATTTACTCTATTATTAAGGCAGATCCTTTAAGGACAAATGTGAAACTGGGCGGGGAGAAGGGAGGGAGACAGCTTCTAAACAGATTTTTAAATTAAATTAAAATTAAAAACAGAGTTTCCATATAAGATTGTGCCATGATCAAGAAACAGTGTTCTCAGGCAAAGGCATACTTGTTGACCAAGAATTCTACAGGCACTCATTTTATTTTTTTAAAAAATAGCAACTGTTGTCAGTTATTTTTCATTGGCTTTATTTTAATATGCCTCCTGGAATTTAACCTTGGGCCCTTATTCTCTCTATCTTCTACCATGAGGCCTCATACACTGAAAACCTGCCAATATTGCAGATCTGGATTTTCTGGTTCTGAGAAGCGAGTGTGAAATTCTTTTTGTCGAAACGGACAGCCGAAAGGACATAGAAAAGGCATGGAGCGAGGAGTGTGTGTTCCCCTCTTCTGCTGCATTGATGTGCTGCAAACTTCTGTACACCAGCACTTGAAGTACCACCTTGACGTGGCTGGCCAGCCTGGGGCATCACCCCCAGGAAATTGCATGTGTCTTCCAGACTGGGGGCAGGGATCGCTTCTGCATCTCAGCCGAAACGTAGGTGGCTGTGATGGGATAGACGGGCTTAAGGGTGCCCGGGGGGCCTGGAGGGGGTGGGAGTAAGAAAATCAAGATGGTGACCGCAACTGTGCAATCAAAGCTGTCCCTGTGACATTCCACTCTCCCAATTTGGAAAGCCGGCAAAACCTGGAATTCTCTTTCTGATCATTATAGTTTCTTGATGGTGAACAAGGAAAGACTCTTACCAAAAGCTTTGGGCTCCAGGGTAGAACTGTCAGCCCTGCTAGGTAGACTGGACCAAGAAATCAACTCCACCAGAAGGTGAAAGCTATTTTTATTGAGATTGGCTGGAATAACCAAATCTTGCAAGTCTGATAGTGCCGGACCTCCTCCTCTTCCTTCTCCTCCTCCTCATTCAGTGAATTAGGGAGGTGTCCACCTGAGTCACTTCTGAATGTTATCTGGTTGTTGTGGACTTAAAATAAGTTATAGCCCCTCTTCCCTAGGCAACAGTGTCTGCATAACTCTGTCGAGGTCATCTTCCTTCCTCTCTACAAGAGCCGAGAGCCAGCATGGGTAGTGGGGAAGGTATTTGGATTGGGACCAAGGAAACTCAGTTCAAGTCCACCCTTGGCCACCAAAGTTCATTGGATGGGCTTTGGGTCATTTGCTGTCTCGTGCAAAAAAACGGGAGAGGGAACACTATGGGCTCGTGGGGATCAACGGCTCTTAGCCTTGATGGCCGTGGGACTGCCTCTGAAGGCCATCTGCTGGGAGACTCGTGGGCTTCCTGGTGCAGCTGGCTGGCCACTGTGAGAACAGACTGCTGGACCAGATGGGCCAGGAGTCCGACCAGCAGGGCACTGCTTAGGTTAACATGCACAGCACCTCCAGGTTCTGCGCAAAAAACAGGACACATATCGAACAGATAACTAAATAACGAACGCCGATGTGCCACGAGCTCAGATCTGAGGGGAACTTTTGGCCCTCCAACGTCGCCAAGCTGCAGCAACATCCAGCAGTTGCAGCCATTCAGTTGTGACCGAAACTGGGAGGGCGAGTTCCCTCTCCTGGCTCTCAAGACCCGTCCCCAATTTAGCGGCTTCAGACACAGCAGACTCACTCCGACCAAGCCAGCTGGCCGGAGCAGAAGCTGGCTGGAAAGAGCAAGCAATTAATGACCCAGCCGGTCACCCGGTGGCTTCTTTGGGATGGTGGCTTGGGGCTGGGGAGAGGCTTTCAAACCATTAAATTGCCTCATTTCTGCAGGGCTGGATTTTGAAATTGCTGGGTCTGCAGAGGAAACACCCACTAAAGGAGCTGCTAACTAAGCAGAGATACTGCAGATGGTTAAAGCTCTATCGTTTCTTGAGCAAAGTCAATTTTTTCCCCCACAGTTTTGCGCCTGCGTTTGTTTTGTCCTCACCTTGAGCCCGAGATTTGTGACATAGCAACCTTTACAAAAATATAACCCCTGGTATAATTAATTCTCTGCTGCTGTAAACAGGGGAAGAAAGAGAAGCTTTATCCGTGACTTCATGTCTGACCTTTTCCCCCATTGGAGAACAAGCCTAAGGGGGGGTCATCCTCTAATGTTGATCAACAGATAAGTTTTCACTTCTTCTTTTTCCTGTTAAAACCCAGGCCACTGGCAGGAACACAAGGCCAAAAATCTGAGAGCACCTTTTTGGCAAGCTAAGCCTACAGAGAGGTGTTGAACAGGTAGGAAAGCCACACTGTGCTCTTCCCAAATCTGGAAGGACCTCCAGAAGGCATCTCACCCAAGATGTGGTGGAGCTCCTTTGCTCCAACTGTTGGCCAACTGTGATCTGCTAGGACTATCAGCAATAGCCTCCTAACTGCTAAGAGCACTTTTCCCCCCCTCCAAGATCCTGGTGAACAAAGACCATTTAAAAAGCTCTGGGCAATGTTATTTTAAGCTAGAGATGTATAATTATTCAAGAATCCAAAATAAAACACCAACAGCTTAGGGCGGCGTTGCAAAAACTCCGGGACTGAATATAACTGCCTACTGCCTCCTTTTCCTGATAGATGGCATCCTGCCCCAACCCCCTTTTTTTAATTTCAATTTTTTTTTTAAGCCAGTTGTGAAGCTGTAGGGGAGATTTTGAAATGTCTGTAGATTAGCACGAATGCCTAGAATGAAGTGTGCAGTGTTCTCAATGCCATCATCCCCCTACCCTGCCTTTTTTTTCTCTCTTTCTCCCCTCCACCCCATTCTGCAAATCCGAGGTCACCGATTTAAAATAAACACCCCCCCACCCCGCAATTCATTGACAACCACTTTGGTGAAGAATTTCGAAAGCCCATTTGGGCTCTGTTGTAGCTGCAACAGGGATGGTTGAAGGCAAGGTTCTCCTGTGAACTGAAATGCTTATGTGTCCCTCGGGGGGTGGGGGGAGTTTTAAACATAACACAAGCTCCTTCCCATCTCTCAAAGTGTAACTTTCCCGCTGTCTTTTATTGATCCGTTTTGGCCACAAAGGTCAGAATAAAAGAATAACCATGGTAAATTGCCGAAACTGCCATGGTCTTTAAACATTTTCTCTGGTTTTTTTTAGTTCTTTACTAGTGATCGCCACTAGTATAGTGCTAGAAGACTATAGAATATTAAAATGTATAAATTAAAATATTCTATAAGACTATAGAATATAGAATAAGATTAAAATGTATAAATTAAAATATTCTATAAGAATATAGAATATTAAAAAGAGCCCCACCCTTACTGCCTTACTATGTCTCCTAATCTCCAACTTTCTGATAAATAGATTAAAATTGCTTCTCCCTTTTATGTAACTCCATGTTCATTTAGAAGGCCAAATAACTAGATTTAATATCTGATCTTTTAGACTAGGAGAGGCACGCGTGATAAAGCCCCATTAATTAAGAACCATGCTGTCATTTTTCACCTTTGACTGTTAATTCTTTACAGCCCAAACTAGTTTGGTTTGGTTATATTTACATGAGGCAAGTTGCTATAGAAATGATGGGATGCCAAGCCAAAACCTTATCCTGACACTGTAGAACTTTACTATAGACATTTAATTAAAAACAAACAGGCACTCCGTTGGCAATGGCTTTCTGGATGCAGTTCAAGGGATTTTCCAGGATTTTTTTTTCCATTTAAAAAACCCTAAACAGCTTGGGGCTGGCTCCTGTGTTACTCTTCAGCTATTGAATGCTAGTCCTCAGGGGTTCCATCTACTCCCCCCTTCAAAAAAAATTTAAGGTCTTCTTCTGAAGCCAGGCATTTCAGTTCAACAATGCCAGATTGCAAATGGCACTTATTCCATTTCTAATGGCTTCTGCTTCATTTTAGATTGCAATCTGCCTTGAATGCTTAATGGCCAATATGGCAAGGAAGGCATGAAAACTGTAAATGAAATAAACACACTTTGGTGCATTTCACTGTCCTCCAGAATGGAAGCCCACAAGGGAGGGACAGAATTTGAACTTGATTGATTGATTGATTGAATTTGGACTTGATTCTGTCTCAGCCCAGCCTACTTCACAAAGTTGTTGTAGTGGGGATAAAATTTGAAACGGGGTGGGTGGGTGGTATCTTAGGTTGGCAAAAGGGCAGCACAACAATCTAAAGCAGTGTTTCTCAACCTCAGCTACTTTAAGAGGTGTACACTTCAACTCCCAGAATTCCCCAGCCAGCATGCTGGCTGAGGAATTCTGGGAGTTGAAGTCCACACCTCTTCAAGTTGCTGAGGTTGAGAAACACTGCTATAAAGAAACGTAGATTGCCTAGAAGCTAAGCAAACCCAACTGATATTTATTTTCTGAAGCTAGTTGAGCCTAGCTTCCCATTTTCTGTTCTTGTTTGTTAAGTTCTGCAATTCAAGATGCTTGGAAGGGATGGCTGGATCCTCCCCACTTTTCTAAACAGTACTTTTCATTTGGAAGTGGGCTTTTCTTTTAAAGGATCCTTCTAGAAGGGAGAAATGAAGGCAGACCTTGATTCAAAGCCATCCCACCCCTTTCTATCGAAGAACAACTGCCATGTTTTTGAACACAGCAACTCTTCCTTGGGTCTTCAAGAAGGCACGTCAGCTGTGCAACCCAAAACTGCCTTGCTGGGGCCCTCCAATCTGAAGGATAACTGCAGGTTTTCTTTTCCCCCCCTTGCCCCCCATCCCTCCCAGGGATTTATAACTCGAAAAGTAAATTTGTACCCGATGCATCACAGGCAGGAGGGTGAAAAGGCATGAAGAGAATGGGTTTATCCTTCCCTTTTCACTGGGAAAGAAATCTGGGACTAGGATTTGGGAGACAAGGGTAGGAAAGATTTGGAAGCAGATGAGGAAAATGTTAAGGGTGGGTTGGCTTTGAGCGCCATCTTCGACTGGGAAGTTTATCTCACCTGACAAAACTGATGATTGAGAAATCACCCCCTAAAATTTGGAGGGGAGGTTACCTCACCAATGCAATGAAGCCTTATCCATTTAATCCTGCAGAGGAAAAGCAGAAGGAGATAATAGCCTGTAGCTCTGATGGGTGGAAAGAGAAGCTGAATTAGAGAGGGTGGAGACGAGACTCTCCAGGCCAGGGTTTCATGGCACCCTCGGGTTCCGCGAGAGGTCCCTAGGGGTTCCCTGGGAGATCACGATTTATTTAACAAATGATTTCAAATTCAGGCAACTTCACATGAAAGAGGCAAGTTTCATTCTTTATTTCATCATTAATGCTTATCTACAGGCCTTCCCATGAAACAAATATAATAATTTTGTAACTTCTGGCCTATATCTGAGCCTGCAGGGGTTCCCCGAAGCCTGAAAAACATTTCAAGGGTTCCTCCAGGGTCAAAAGGTTGAGAAAGGCTGCTCCAGAGATTACATTCCTGCAGAATAAAATTGGTTCTGCGTCAAGATGCATTGCATCTCCCCAACAATCTAATGTTCATTGTCTTTGGATCTCTCTAGGATAGCACTTTGGACACCTAGTCCTGGTGTTGATCTTCAGGGAGGGACTTTCTTAAATCAAGTGTGACTTCCCATGACTTTCTTGGATACATCCATGTGGTTTTAATGGCCTTGCTACAGAAGGTGTTCATCATTGCCTTTCCCAATCTAGCACTGGGATGTCTTTCTAGTCCCCTATCCAAGCACTAAGAAGACCGACTCAGCTTTTTCAAGATTAGCCAGATCAGCTCGAGTCTGCCATCTGCTGTAAACAAGTTAAGGCTTCCTTGTCTTGAGCAGAACTGTCCAACTGGACACATTTGTGTAGTTTTCTGGAAATTAGGCAGGAGAGAGAGAGAGAAAGACAGATTGATTTTGCTTTTAAGTCTAACCTTGTGGTCTCCCATCCAAGTACTAACCAGGACTGACTTTGATTAGCTTTCTTGAAATCACCAAGGCCAGCTAGGAGCTGTCAAATATGTTGCATCCTGAACTATCTTGAAGAGGTTGCTAACCTACATGCTAACCTACAAAAACACCTAGACTCAGTCAATATTAAGCAAGCTTAGCATCTGGTGGGAATCCAGCTGCTAGGGTGAAAAACAAAAGGTATATTCTTTGGAAACAGCTGTGCTGTGTACTTTACAAAATAGTTAAAGAGTTTGGCATAACAGGTGCTCTTATCTCTAGGAGCTGAGCAGAGCTGAGCACCTTCTGTGAACTGAAATCCTCGAAAGCTGATGAAGAACAAAAATATGTGATGGAAAGTTGGCTTTTGGTCAATGCCCTGGCTTCTTCGTGGAGCACAATAGTGCCTTTTATTTTAACAGCAATGTAAGGTCTTCTTAGGTGTAAATATGCCAAAGAATGAGCCGCAGAGCATCAGTTGGACTTTTTCCAGGTGCACTCTGAAATTCCATAATCTGTGTGTCAGAAATAGTGCAGGGTCAGAAATTTAGAAATTCTGCAAAAACGGCATTACCCTTTGCCAACGTTCTTGGACAATCAGCTGATGAAGCGGTTCAGTGCTCTGCTTTTAAAATTTCACTCAAAAGTCATTTCCAGGGCGCACAGAAGAGAAAGATTGGAGATCCTCTAGTTCAATTCCAATTCCAGTCCAGGACAGGAATCCTCTGCTAAGTATCCCTAACTGATGGCCATCCAACACCTCCAGTGAAAGACAGCCCACTATTTGCTTCCTGCCCAGATCTACTTCATTTAAGCACTTTGTTTCTTGTTCTGGCTTCTGGAAGACCCCTGAAGACTTCTGATCCTACCCATGAAACAAATACAATAATTTTGTAACTTCTGGCCTGCATGGCAGTCTTTCAGATGCTTGAAGGTGTCTGTTGTATCTTCTCTGCTCCAGGCTAACCATTCCCTGTGTCTCCAACCTTACAGGTTTTAACTTTCTGGCCTCTTATCATCTTGTTTGCTCTCCTCTGCACCTGATCCGGGTTCTCGGTGTTATTCCTAAAATGCAACATCCAGAACGGAACACAATATTGCTGGATCTAATGTATTTACAGATCCCCAAGCAACGTGTTTTGAGAAGGGCTTGCCCCAAGGAACTTACAAAGCGAAATTTAAATAGTTTGGGGGGTGGGGAGGAGGAGGAAGCATGGTTACTTAATGAACTGTACAAACACAGAAAAGCAATAAATCTTAGTACTTTTAAAATACACCCTTCCTTCCTGTATGGTTGTAAACAAAACACCATGCAGACACAAACACACACACTCTTCCTTTCCCTGGAGTTTCACAACATACTTCTGAAAACACTCCTGATTTTTTGCTCCCTTCTGTCTGTAGACAAGTGGTTTTTTTTATTTTCTCTTTAGCTTTAGTCATGCCTTAGGGGAGGGAAATGGGGAATGCTCATTCACACCATTTTCTCCAGTTTGTCTAACTTGGCACCCAATTGACACTTGTCATTGGCATAACAGGACACCCCATTTTCTACCTTCTGCATTATACTGCCCATGAATGAGGAAAACAGCCCAGCCTGTTTGCTACAACATGCTCAGCCATAACATAGTGCAAAATAGGAGTGCAGCATTGTGCAAAATAGTGCAAAATAGGAGGAGAAAGGAGTATTAGGTATGTTTGCCGCCGTATTTATAAAAATAATAAAGGTGGGGTAGAAAATAAATGTTAAAAAAATTGGTTTTCGTCCAAAAGCCATGATTAAACACACCACAGCGTAGCGCAATGTCTGGCTCCCATCAGGGGTGTCTGCAGAGCGTGGTCGAAAAACGATGATGACAGCCGCAATGCTGTGTTCAAAGCTCTACCTGTGCTTTATGTGCAACACCCATAAAAATGGGTGGATCACACCAGCATGGCTGCCATCTTGATGTTTTTGACCTATGGACCCCCCCAGACCTAGTCATTTTAGAATCAGTAATTATTTACCCCAGAGCCCAAACACTGGGAGAAATAAAGTTCCCAGAGCTGGTCTGAGGCCTTGGAGTAACATCAAATGGCAATACAGGGATTAGAATGACCTTCTTTATGGGCACCCTGGTTGGAGGGGATGACGGCAGCAGTAGTCCATCCAGGTAAAGGAAGACCATGTTGCAAATCTAATTAGGATCAGGGGGACCCTATGTTAGGTGACCTCTGTTCACAGCCCGCTAAGCCACCTGTTAAATCAGGGTCACTGTTACTTTGATAAAAAAGCCACAGCTGGCTTGGATCTCAGATACGATACTAAAGTCATGGTTTGCAACTCAGAACATGCTATGGAGAAACCAAACAAACCATATTATCAAGTGTTTGATGTGGGAATCACCTCTCTTGTAGGTTTGTTATGCAGCCAAGACAAGGGGGAGAAACATGGGTGCTACGCTAGGTTCATTGGAAGGGTGAGATCAAGAAGTGATGTTGCTCAAGAAGAGCCAGTTTGAACAACTGCATCCTTCAGTATCATCAAAAATGGTGATGGGCCACCCTCTTTTTTTTTTATCCCTCCCCCCCCCCCAATTTTTGGACTGATAAAGAGAAAAAAGAAAACATGCTTGTACCGTTCGATGCTATAATGCAGCTTCCCCTCTCATGGTTCTGTTGTCAGCCATTAATTTCAGCAACAGAAAATGTCACCCACTTATTGGGAAATTCAGTATTTATTTTGTGAAGGGCAAGCAGGGAACAGGGTGAGCAAAGGCAAGGAGGGGGAGACGGATGTTTCTTTAGAAGCAGATCATGTAGACTGCCCCCCACCCGAAAGCAAAACCGAGCTTTCAAAATCAGGTCGTTGTAAAAAGCAAAGCACCGCAGGAAGAGCATAATTTAGTGTTATCACTTCACCTAACTATGCACGCCGGTGTGTGTGATCCAAGCTACCAGCAATACGTTACTTGTATTTCAAAATTATTTAATGCTGAAATATCATTTCTTAGACAAACTGTATTTGGTGCAAATGTGGTTGGTTTGGTTTTTTTAAAAAAACCAGAGCGGAACACCTGAAACTCACTAGTGTTTTAACAAAGAGCAAATGCCTTGTGAAATTCTCTTCTTAACCAATGAATTCTACATTTACTAGTTTATAGGAAACAGGCACACACAGACACACACCCCTTTACATTTTCCCAAAATTGTTAAATTGTTGAGGAAGGCTGCCCAACCCCATTAAAAATGAACAGCGAGGAAGCTTATAGCCGAGACAAACTAGTTTAAGGTCATCACAGTCAAACTAGATGCAAATGGATCATATTTTAAGACAGAAAAAATATTTTGGGTGGGGGTGGGAAAGGGGAAACGTTTTGCAGATAAATCAGGGTTCAAACCAGCCCTCCCAAAAGATGAAGTATTTGATCTTATGCTTGAATATTTTAAAAACGATAGCTTTGCAGGATCACCTATATCATTTTTTTAGATAAACAAGGAAGGGGCTGTAAGCTCCCCCCAATTTTTTAAAAAAAATATTTTCTTATCCCTAAGACTGGCAAGTGAACTCTTGCAATTTGTAATCCAACATTTGCCTAACAGCCTATTTTTTTTGTTACTGTTTACAGGAAGCAGTGGATGCAAAACCATTTCACCACAACAGAGTGTGATATTTTCTTTACATAAATAACAACATGATCCTCGAAGGGTGAGGGAGCGAGATTCTTTTCTTTCTTAATAAATAACCCCCTCCTCCTTTAAAACAAAAACATAGCACTGTGGCATCTGTGTATTTTTTTTTCTTTAAAATACCAGAAGAGAGGAGTTGATTTTTGTGTGTGATTTCCTCCTGAACTAGAACACTGATGGAAATTGGATTCCAACACAATGAAGGGGGGATAGTTAAAAGCAAGCCCCCCCCCCCCGCAAAAGCACAATTGTCTTTTTTTACAAGTCATTCCTGCTCACATTCTTTGAACTTAGCCTTTTCTTAACAAACAGGTGGCAAATGGTGCAATCCTGACCAGCTTTGGGTCAGAAGTAACTTCTGCCCTTTCATTTTGGCTGCAGGTAAACCTATTCAGTATACCCTAAATATAAAATGAAAAAAGCAAGGGGGGGGGAATAGTGCATAAAGCTTGTTTCAAGGTTGAAATGACCTTTTCATAAGTGGCTAGAATTTTTTACTATTATGCAGCTGAGCCAGCTGGCCAGAATGACGCATTTATGACAGCATCCCCCGGAAATAGCCTTGGATTGCCACCGTATGAGAAAACTACCAGGAGAAAAATGTTGGGATGGGACAGTAAACCCAAATGAATGATAACCCTAGACTTACCAAGGGGTAATGCAATTGAATCCAGTGAGGCTTCTGCTCCTCCCCATCCTGCAAATCCAATTTGGGATGAGCAGCATAGAAGAGAGTAAATTTTTAAGGTGGTATCATGTCAATAAGAATCCTGTACAAAGACTGCAAAATAAACGTGCTTGGGAATAATTTCTTGCAAATTTCAATTCTGCTTTAAGGGTTAAGCATGGATTTAAAAGAGAACCCATACTGGGATGGAGAGAGAAGAAAAATGAATATCATCAGTACCATAAAAGCCAAAGAATTACCTGAAAAAATCTTTGCATATCCAGAAAGACAGGAAATGGATTTGCCAAGATTTTTGTAGGGAGTGGGGACAGTCACAAAACAACCTTAGCCCCCATTTTCTCAGAAATCTTGCTGACTTGCTCTCAAGTAAGTATAGATAGAATGGGTGCCATATTTAAAAATTGTTTTCCCTTTGGGGTGTCTATTTTTTTAAAATGTTATCTTGCCTGTCTCCTCTAATGAGCCAAGCACATTCTTTAATCCAGCTCTATCTATCTATCCATCCATCCATCCATTCCACCTTTATTTTTTTTAGGAATAACTCAAGGTGGTGAACATACCTAATACTCCTTCCTCCTCCTATTTTCCCCACAACAACAACCCTGTGAGGTGGGCTGGGCTGAGAGAGAGCGATTGGCCCATATATGCAAAATCGGACAGCTCCGCCTTTGCACAGAAGGGAAAAAAAAGTGGGAGGGAGACAAAAATAGAATAAAAAAGAAACAGAGAACAAACAGAAAACTAGACATAAGAGGAAGAAAATAGAAAAAAAAAACGGGGAAAATATAGAAAGGCGGAGAAGATAACTTTATATTCTGGCTTCAGGCAGAGGTCCCAAGCCGCGTTCAGTAGCCCGGAGGCTCATGAGACGGACGCCGAGATTTACATCTTATTTTAGATACGAACCTGGAAAACAGCTGGTCGCAAATTTAGTTACTACTTACTAACCTTACTAACAGAGAGACGCGCAAACACGGGGCAAATACCGCTCGAAGGGATTGGGGAAGGGAGGGGACCGCTTTTCAAAATCCTCTTTTTTTTCCGCCTTCCCTTTCAGCTGTTCGCCCCGCGCCCAGTTTACAAGATGGCTCCCAGTTGTTCTCGCCCAGATGATCCCGTTTTGATTGGTTCGGTTCGGTTCGGGAAGACAAACCCGCCTCTCTCCAACCTCTTACCCAACCGCGGGGACCTTCTCCGCAGCTCGATCTTGGCTTTTCATTGTTTTATTTATTTATTTATTTATTTAAATTTATTTATTTTTTCCTCCTGTGGAAAGCGACCCGTCCCATTGGATCTCGGCTTCCGCCTCGGGCGAGAGGCGAGGCAGATGTCAACTCGCTCTCTCCGAAGAGGAGCGGCGAAAGTGGGGTGCAAGGGGACAGGGAAAAAGCCAGCCCCCGCCCTCTGGCGTTGTTGTTGACTAGGAACAAGGTTGGGGCGAGAAAAAGGTTGTTCCTTCTCCCTTTCCCCTCCCCCTGCCCCCCTCCCTCTCCCTCTCCCCCCTTTCTCATTTCCCGTCTTGCCTTTTCTTGCGAATTTCCGTGGGAATCAAGGCGAATTTCCGTGGGAATCAAGAGCGCGGTTTCCAGGGGCGCGCGCAAAAGGATCGGGCGGCGAAGAAGCCCCCCTTCCAACCCCAAAACCTGGGGGGGGACTATGGTTGCGGGGAGAGGGGGAAAGGAAGAGGAAAGGTCTGGAGAAAGGGAAGGGAAGGCGGCGGCCAGGAGAAGCGAGCCCGTTGGACGGAGCGCTGGTAATGAAAGACAGATTTGCGCCCGGCTTGGACGGATCTCTAAATGCGTCCCTTTTTCCAGGCGGCCGCGTTTCTCCAACGGCTTCGTGGGGACTGTCGTTATTCTAAGGAGCGACTCAGTGGTTTTTGGATATGTGCCCCACCCCGCAAAAATACACCCTCCCCCCAGGAGAGAGTCTCCAAGTTTCCGGGAAAGAATAAAATCAGAAGGCTTTTGGTAGCGCCCTTATTCAAAGGCAGCGGAGTGCGGCTTTCTCGCCGCGTAGACTAACCCGGCTCTCCTCCTACAGTGTCCGAGGTTCCGGGTGAAAGAAGGGTGGAAGGATGTTTTCAAGTCCCACCCACCCGGTCCTCGGCTAGTCTTTAAGCCCCGCCCTGCCGAGCGCGCTGGAGAGCAGCCAGCCCCGAAGCGTTTAGCAGAAATGGAAGGTGGGGTAGCGTGTGTGTGCGTGTGTCTGTGTGAGAAACGCCGCGGGACACCCTGCGTCCAGAAGTGGGTGCTCCTTCCCTCGAAGTTTGCAGGACAAGATTGAGCAATCGTTTATCTGGGACGGTCTGAGAATTCCTGCACTGGGCAGGAGTTGGACTAGATGACCTCCAAGGTCCCTTCCAAGCCTTTTATGGAGTCTTTGCGCGGTTGGGCTCCGCTCCCTCTCTGTGCGAAACTCTGGAGAACCACATAGCCCGGGGAGAGAAAGGGAAGCCTTCCCGCGTGCGGGGCAAGTGACCGAGTGGTTGTGGCCGGGCACTGAAGGCCCCTCCTCCTTTTAACACCTCCCCCCCGTTAATCCTCGCTAATTTGGAGCCCATCCATAAAGTCCCGCTGCCAAATCGTCAGCCTTTCCTCCTGCGGGGTGGGGGCGGCGGCAACATAACGGGCTGCAAGATTAGCCTCCGTTTTCCTTGGAGCCTCCGCATTTTCTGATTTTTTTTTTCTTTTCAGCTTACATTACTATTTTCGGTGAGTTTTTTTTCTCACACCCCCCCCCCCGTGTTTTCCTCCTCCTGGGCGCTCCTCCCGTCTGCTTCCCAACGCGGGCAGCCTTGAAACCGCCTCGGCAGAGGTTGGGGACAATTGGAAACGGCTCCGTTTCAAAAAAGACCCGACCCAAACCCATTTAGCCTGGAATTAAACGAGGGCGCTTCCGCTCCGATTCTTCTTCGCCTCTTCCCCAAGTCGAAGGGGAGTCGCGTCGGCCAATATTCTGTCCCGGTTCCCAAAGGGAAGCCCACACCGAAAAACCCCGAGACGCATTTTTCAAATCTTGGTTTTATTTTTGCACGGCGCATTCACGCCCTTTTGCTGAGCGGGGCAGAAACGCGGATTCTCCGCAAGAGAAACCCGCGTCTCCTGCACGGGCAAGCGGACCGAAAGGGCATTGAAATCCGAGTTGCCCAGCGTGTGTACGTGGTGGGGTCGGTGGCCTTAACCCCAAAGAGGATCATTTTGCTTCCATTTTCCTCCCTCACCTCCCCCGGCGGGCCGAAACAGCGGAAAGCCCGTCTGCAATGCAAGCAGATTACAGGCAACCCTTGATATGCCTGCCCCATTAAAAAAAAAAGGGGGGGGGGCTAGACGAAGGGAAAAAATGAATCATCCGCCTAAGACCAATCTTGTTTTACTTAAGCACCCTGCAAAGTGCCTTCTTTACCGCAGTGTGAAGCAAAGGCCAGTCCGGGAGACTTTTAATGACACATCCTCGTCCTCCACGGCAGGTAGAAGCGCCTCCATTTATTTATTTCTTCCCTCCTCCCGCTTCAACAAACGAAATTAAAGAGCCTCGCCGTAACCGCCCGCTCCCCCCTCCTTGAGGAATGTTGATTTTTCCGGAGCAAGTTAAAAAACGGGGAAAGAACCCGAATGCACACCCGGTGGGAAAAGGGATCATGTCCCAGAATTACAGAAAGGCATTTTTGCCTCGCCTTTCCCCTCCAGCCTCTCTGGAGGGGAACAGAGACGGCTAAAAAGCCTTTTTAAAAAAACAAAACAAAAAAAGCAGAGCGCCTCTCTCCCCCCTCCACCCCCGCCGCTAAGCGGCTTGTTTTCCTTCGAAAAAATGAGAGAAAATCCGGAGCTTTGTCAATTGCAGCTCGAGAAGGAAATAGAACCGTGGCCGAACTTCGGGGAGAGAGGGTGGGGTCTCATAAATGTAATCCTGGAGAGAAAATGGATCCCCCCCTCCCCCGTGTCTGAGATCACACGCATACAAGAGTGCTGGACTTTAATCAAAATTGTTTAAAATATGGGAGGCTACAGTTGTGGATGGGAGTTAAGCAAAGGGTTTAGTCACAATCAATTATTTACTGGCATACTGTATAACCCCCCCCTGGCCGCCCCCCCAAAGTACGTCCTGAGACAACGTTTATAGATATATTTAAAGTATCTCTTTGTCAATTACAGCCCCGCTTCGGTTGAGACTAGGGAAGGGTGGGGGGAAAAATCAGATCATACACCCCGTTTCGCTGGAAGCCGATCAAAGCCACGTCTCGAGAAGAAACGTCTCGATGCTCCTGCTTTCGCCGCTGCCGACTCTGGAGAGGTCTACAAACGGGGGCTACTCTCGAGTCAGCCCGAGGGCTCGGTGGCCAGCGAGGGCTTCCCTCGGATCGGCCTCTTTCGCGGAAGGCTGCAGCCTGGCGCCCTTCCCCGGGAGGAAATCTAGTGGGAACCCGGGGCAAGCTAGGATCGGGCCCCCAGAGGCTTGGATCGGGTCCCTTCTTACCTGGCAGGGAAGCCCCACGAGACTCAGCGCCCTTTACTTCTTAGTAAAGTTGCCCAGCTTGAAAAGGAATCCACGCACAAGGCACAGACCCACCACAGCAATCCCACGCCCGCCCCGGTAACCCCCCGCCCTTCTTCTTGGCCGATGCAAACCGTCCAGGCCCCCATCGGGTCCTTTAAAAACTGTATCTCTGTATGACTTACTTTACTCGAAAAGTCCATTTAAAAAAAAAAGAAAGAAAAAGAGAGCGAAGGGCAGCTGGGCGGTGCGCTGAAAAGGCACCGAGTCGCAGTCACCACCATGTTTTTTTCCCCTCTGGTTTGATCAGCCAGCCCAGACCGGAGGAGGAAAAAGAAAGAAAGGGGGGGGGAAGGGTGGAAAGGGAGGTGGAATCGGACGGGGGGGGGGACCGGGGGCCGCCTGGAAACCGCCCTTAAAAGTTCTCACCAAGATTCTGCTCATTCAAGCCAAGCCTGCGCGGGAACCCTAGAAACTGCTCGCCGCCGCCTCCCCCCCCGCTCCATAATTGGTTTGATAAGGATGGCGGCCAGCCAAAGTATTTACATGAGCGCGAGTGGCAGGCGGGGGAGCCAATGGGGAAGCCCAGGACTGCATTCGGACTAGCGGGGGGGCGGGCTGGAAGAAACAATGCTTGTTTCATTGCTAGTTTCTTTCCCCCCCTCCTTTCTCTCCCCCTCCCGCACCTTTTTTTTTTACAGCCTCGGAGAGAAACTTGAAAGGGGGGGGGGGCTTGTGTAATGTACCTTTTCCAACGCTGAGTGTATATGGAGATTCTGAAGGATTACCAGCAGGAGCAAAGGCGCGCTTCGGAGTGGATGCAAACGGAGCCTCTCGCAAGGGGCCCGGAACTCTGGATTTTTCCCCGGCAGCTTGGAGTTCCACCGCCTTCCCGGCGCTGGGTGTTCTTTCGGCGCGGAGAGAGGGCACCCGTGGACGACCCCCACTAGCGAACCGTTTGGGGAGATCCCAACGAGCCAGGAAAGGAGGCGAAAAGTAGCAAGAAACCCAGCCGGCCAAGCGGATTTAATTTTTGCGCGCCGGGGCGACAGCAAGAAGCGGGCGTCGGGGGTGGTTTCGGTTGCCCCCTTTTGCGGATGGTGGCGGAGGAAACGGATCCCAGCCGGCCAGAGATCACCCTCCGGAAAATGCCGAAGAGGATCGGTCTCGCAAGGCAGTGAGGGGATCCCTTAAGCGAAGGTAAGCGCGGCGCTTCCGACGTTGCGAGTTGCGAGGCGTGTTTTGGGGGGAGAAAAAAACAGGAACGGGGGAAGATCTTTGGTTTCGGGGCAGCATCTCACTCCCGCCGGAGACTTCTCGAGAACGGGACGGGGTTGCACCCTCGTCCTCCTCACCCGCTTTCTTCAAACAGCGAAGTGAGAGCATCTCGGCGATTTTCCCTTGCCCGCCGATCTCTCTTCGCCCGTTCCTGGAAAGAAAGCTAAGCAAACACATTCTCTCCCCCCTCCCCTTTTCGGGTGGGCTGTTTTTAATTAAAATCAGGAATTCAGCCATTTTGGGAGAGGGAGCCGTGATTACCGAGGCAAAGGAAAAGATGAGATGGGGAAAAAAAATCCCCACGGTTGTCTATCCAGGCGGCCCAAACTCCATGGAGCTGCAATCGAAGTTTCTTTTGGCCCCGGAAAGAGAAGCTTTCGCTTCTTGGTGTGTGTCTACACACGCACCGACACTCTCTCTCGATCGTGTAGGAATCCTCTGGCAAACGAGACACCAACCGGGAGGATTTATGGCGATTTTTTACACGCGTAGACCATTCTCTGTGCCGTTTACACGGGGAAAAAGACCAACTTTCCCTTTTGGGCGAAAAGGGAAAGCCGCTCTTTCTTATAGCCTACCCAGAAATCAAAATCAAAATTCGACCTTTTTTTCCTTCCTTTGACAACCCCCCCACCCCCAGTAAAGGATTGCCTTGGATGCTGGGGATAGTAAATCCTGATTCGACATAAATGAAAGCTTAGGGATTTTTTCCCCCCAAAAATACTTGTTTTTGTAGTCTCCTGTTTTGCCTGACTTGGTAAATGGAAACCTTGAGACTGCGGGATTAGTTTTTTTTTTTTTTTTTTCCTGGAAAGGTAGAAAAAGCCTTGGGCCGGGGGGTGGGAGATCAAAGATAGCTGGCCAATGGGAAGGAGACGGAAAGGCATTGCTCCCCGAAGTGATTGCAGCCTTCTGCCTTTCTCCACACTTTTCTTGAGATAAGGCGTTTTGGAATATTTGGAAAGGGAAGGCGCGCGCAGAAAGCGATGCTTTATTCCTTTACATAAATAAAACGAAGTAACCGAACCCCACTTGTAAACATGCCGCTAAGGGGGGCTTAATGCGGCCCCCAACTGCGTTTGGAATCCGCGGCTTCTGGGAAGCCAAACTGGAGAATTCCGCGGCGAGTCCGCGCATTCCCCACTGGGGCGTAACTCTCGCCTGAATCTTTGCAAGCCTACATCCAGCCTTCTTGAGTAAACATGCATAGGATGGGTGCCCTTTTTAGGAATACGTAAAAACTGGAGCTGGGTCTCTCTCTCCCCCCGCCCCCCAACCCCAGCCTCCTCCTAGCAATGTTGAGGCATTTTCCCCGTCTGGATATTATAGCGGCTGCTGCAGTTTGCACTTCTCAAGAAGTCAGTCCTCATGTCCACGGTGGGGCTTCTGAGCAGAATTACCTCAGACTGCAGAGTTAGAAGGCTAGGAGGGAAATGATGTGAGGGGGGGGAGAGATTGGGGAGAAGGTGGTTTTCCATTAAATTATAAAAGCCACCCGAAGCTTTCTCCAAAGCTTTTTTTTTTTTTAAACAAACTCTTGGCTCTTTATCTCTGCTAGGCTGGATATAAGGCACAGAAGGTTAAACATTAAATATGTAGTTATTTCCACTTTTTTTTTTTGTAAGCTGGGAAGAACCTTAATCCTTCCTTTCTACATTTTTTGGGGGGAGGTTGGTTAAGTCACGTTTGGTCAGAGAGAAAAGGAAAAATGAGTTGGAAACCGGTGCGGGCTGACAAAATTTGAGCAAGGATCGGAGTTTAGAATGTCCGGATCAGCGCGGTGTTATCCATTTAAATTGTCTTTTTTTTTTAAATTAAAAGCTAACAGGATGGGATTAAACCGGGCAGGCTAAAATTCTTCCTCCCCCCCCCCCAATAAATGAGATTCAAGGACAGCATAATTTTATGCGGATTTCTTCAGAAGGAGCCCAGCTCCTCGCTAACCGTCCTGCTGGTGGTATGGTTTGCAGCCTTCCGTAAGCGCCTTTCTGGGGGAAGACTCACCCTCGCTCACCGCGTTCTGCTTGCGAGTAAATGTCCGCCGAGGTGGGTGGTGGGCCTGGAGCGGCGCCCTGGGAAGGCGAAGCTCTCCAATCTTTCAAAAAAATGATTCGAAAAAAGGGTTTCTTTTCCTCCATTCCTTTGTCCACCAAAACTTCCGAATGGGTTTAAAAGGACGCCGGTTTTAAGGAAGGACGCGAAGGCGGCCGAGAGGGGCTGCAGCTCCGGGCCGCGCGTTTACTCGAGAGTAAGCTTCCTTACATTCGAAAAGGGGGGGGGAATACTTCAGCGTAAAGGCGCCTCAGTTTCCACGGTGGATCTCGACGCGGTAATCATTTTTTCCCCCGTCCCTCTCCTGCATTTCACCGCCCAGCGCCGAGCGTATTTTTATCTCTTAAAAGCAAAATCGAGCTTCCCCCGAACAGCTTGGCAGGGGGAGGGGACCCACGGCGGGGCTAGGTTTTGGGGAGGGGGCTCTTTCCCCGCTCCCCAATAAAACCCCCAGCCCTCCCCCCTCCCCGGGGTGTGTCTCTGGCTCTCTTTTTAAAATCCTCCTCTCGCCGTCTTGTCTCCCTGCGCCCCCCCGCCCCCCTTTCCTTAGGCTCCTCGGCTGGAACAGGCAACCGCGCGCCTTCGGACCCCAGGATGATGGACCCGCGATCCCCGCTGGCGCGCTCCGGAGGCCGACGCCTTTGAGGCTGGGGCCGGCCCGAGGAAGAGGAGGGCGGCGGCGGGGGCGGCGATCGGCCAGCGGAGGATGGACGGAAGAGACCTGGGGGCTCCCCGCGCCGTCCACGTCCCCCCGCCGCTGCTCTCCGGGCTGGCCATGGAGAGCCACCACCACGTCGCCGCCGCCGCCGCTGCCGCCGCCGCTGGAGCTGCGCGCCTGGCGCCCTTGGCGACGCCGCTGCCGCCCGGCAAGTACCTCGCCTCCGGCCTCGGTCTCCATTCCCACCCGGGTGAGTCTGGCCAGGCTTGCGCTGGGGCGGGGGTGAGGGTGGGCTGCCAGGTTCTCTCCCTCCCTTCGGACGCATTTCCTTTTTTCCCCCCGCTTGTAATTCAGGTCCCCCCCCACCCCCCCCACCCCCACCCCGAAGTTTACCCCCCTTGGAAACCCTGCTCCCTCCTCTTCTCTTCTGAAGCCCCAGCCTCCAGAGGTGGGCTTCACCTAGCCTGCTCGCACATTTTCTGCAGCCTGTCCCCCCCCCCAAAACAGCCCTGCAGGCACCCCAGGAAATCCCAACCGCACCCCTCTTCTGCTGCAAACTAGATTTTTAACTCGGCTGTGACTGAAGGGTGCGAAAATCTGGGGAGGGGGAGAAGATGCCCTGGGAGTCCATTCTATGGTAAGAATGGCTTAGGCTGTTCCTGGGGGGGGGGGGGTGTTCTTCCCTTTCTATTTAGGCATCTAGGTCCACCCCCTATTTTGGAGGCGGCACCAACATTTAAAAAAAGAGAGAATAAAAGCAAAAAAGCTTTTCCCCAAATGAGAGGCAGCTCCAGATATCTTGAGGGTCTCTCTGTTCCCCAAATTCTCCAGAATCCACAAAGCATGAACTGCAGGCTGGGCTCCATATATTCCATATATTCCAGAGTTTATGGTCCCCTTGATGGACAAACTTAGATTGGGTAGATGCCTTGCTGGGGGAAAAAAAATCTGTTTTTAATCCGGCAGATTGCAGATGGTATATTTCTCAAAAATTGCTGAAGGAAGGGGGATACAATCCTTTTCCTTTAAGCTTTGGGAAGCAAAAATTGGTGGAAATGTTTTGGTGCCTATTTCTGGTGGCTTTGAGACATTCTGCTCTAGGCAATTACATTTTATCTTGAGCTAAATTTCAGGGCTGAAACATCTTTTTTTTTTTCCCTGGGTTTTGCTGCCTTCACCCATCCTATCTCTTGCTTTCTCTATCCGTTTGCCGGAGAGTGAGTTCTGGGGAACTTGAAGCTGGTGTTTTCTCTTCTGCCAGTTTAATTTGTAATGATATTACTTGTCTGAGGATTTTAGATTTTTTTCCACCCTGTCCCTTGTGGACTAAAAGGGCTATCTTCATTCTGTTCCATTTCTAAGTATGCTTTGGAAGATCCATGTCTCTTAACAGCAGCTGCTGTTAAAATATTTCTGCAAGGGGCTTTCCCAAACTTGTTTTTTTAGTTCTTGTTGATTTTCATCACAGTCCAAAGTCTTTGTCTAGTGAAGAATTCTGCTTTTTTTTTTTTAAAAAAGGATTTTTTTTTTAGTTCTTTTGATTTGTTACCCTACCAAGAAGATAAAAGATGGGGGAAAGGAGATACTTAAAAAAAATCAGGGGTATGTTGGAATTAAAAACAAGACCAGTTTTGTCACTCGGTTTGGCAATGTTTCCAAGTTGTTATGGGCACTTCAGAACTGCAAAAATTGCTAGCAGATGGTTGGGCACATTTTTAAAAGTGGTCTCTTTCACTCACCCTTTTTTTCTTTAAATCCACCAACGCTTTGAAAGAACTCTTTTGTAGAGTAACTTTTGAATCTTCATAGCAAAATGTGTTTGTTTTTTTTTACCAACAAGTTTTGAGAATGTTCTTGAATTGTATCTTATGCTTGAAGGACACAGATGGGCAGCATTTAAAATAGTCAAACATTCCTTTGTCTTTTGAAATGTTTATCTTGCTAGGCCCAAAGTCTTTAACTGAATATCTTGTAAAGAAATCTGCTGGCTATGTTTGGTGAGTTCCTCATGATGGCAGTTAAAATTAACTTCATCTTTTGTGGGGGGTGGGGAGGAAGAGTCAGCTTTGTTAAAATAAAAGCTTTTCAAAAAATAAGTTTGAGAGAGCTTGTGTGATTTTTAAATGTCTTGCTATTGTGTGGTATGGAAATGATGGAGGAATAAATGTATGTGTTGAGATAACCCCCCCCTTTTTTTCTAATGTTCTCCTTAACCATTTCTTTCCCTCCTGCAATTCATTGGGAGAACAAATGAATTGCCCTTTAATAAAGTTAAAATAGTGTTGTGTTTTCTGTGTGTGAGAGTGCGTGCGCGCAATTCAAAACAGATGGCAAGTTCAACTCTTCACAGAAATGCCTTGTCTTTCTGAGCTGGAGAGGAGAGGGCAGAGGGTTTTTTTGGGTGGGGGGAGTTTATGAATTAATGCACAGGTTAAAAGATTGAAGGCTCTGTTGGAATGGATTCAGTTTGCCTTGAGACAAATCTTTGTGGTTAGGCCAGCTTTAGTGGCGCAGCGTAAAGGCCAGACGCAGTCTGAAGTGTGGTGTTTTAAGTCGGTGGGTGTGTATTGTTTTTTTAAACAACTGCAGACAAAACCTGCTGTGCAGGTAAGAATACAACCCTCACTCTTTTATGATGACAAGTATGATCGTTTCATACTTTGGGTGGAGGGCTTTATATCCCCCCACCAACCTTAAGAACTGAAACAGCATTTCTGAAGCAGCTTCTTCTCTTCCCCTCCCCTTTCAAATTCAATCTTTTTGTTTTTTTTTAATGTTCTCAGCTCACCCAACCCTTACCTGGAATGTCAGGTAGTTTATTCCATCCTGAAAGAAAAATAAATCTTTTCCTCATTCTCCAAGCCCCCCAAGGTGGTTGTCAGGTCCTGTGACTTTCCAGCCCTTTTAAAAATCGGTGGTGAATACTTAGGGCTACCTACCTTTTTTTTTTTTTAAAGTCCTGTGAATGGGTGTGCTTTCCTTTTTCCCCAACCCAGGTGGGGAAGGAGAAGAGTAAACCCTGGGCGGGAGATAGTTGATGCAGAGTTGACTCTAGGGGATTGGTGAGGTGACAGGTTTTGCAATCATGAAACTTGCTTCTCCGACTTCGAAATTTTGCAAAACCCGATTGCCAACAACTGCAAAGGAGGAAGTTTGCGAGGGAAGATTTATTGGTCTTTGGAATAGGTGGCCCCGCCAATTTTCCAGGTGCTAAAACAAGAGGTGCCAAATGCGAAGCCCTAAAACTAAGCTCATGAGCAAACATCATTTTATTTAACACACACACTCCTCTTCCTTTCCTCTTTACCACTGCCTCTACGCTTTAAAAACAGTGACATCATTTTGCAGACTAGCTCAAGCTGAGCACGGAGTGGGAATATTTTTGGATTTAGGGTTTTTTTTTTCTTCAAGGCCTCCAAGCCTATATATTCAGTTTACTTTTAGGCTGTATCAAGTCTCAACCACTTGATTTTTTCTGCTTGGATGTTATAGAGCTCTGCCAAGGTTATATTAACCAACTTGCCTGGTCACCTTTGGTGAGCCTGCCTGGATTTCCAGGTGCACGTGAAGCTTTACAAAGCTAAACAAACATTAGGAATTTAATTGGCAACGGGCCCACTGAAAACTGTAAATCAGGGTTCTTGCTGGAACTAAGGTTGCCCTGTTCCAAAGGGGAACCGTATTATTTCTGCTTAGTGGATCTGCCTTATCTCTGCTGTTCAGTAGCAGAGATAGAAGGCAGTTTTGGTCATTCCCAGAATTCCTAGCCTGACTGGGAATGCTGGGAGTTGACCAGAAGGCATCACTCTGGAGAAAGATTCAGCAGTCTCCGTGGCAGAATGAGGCACCATTGATCTGGGGGGATAACTGCGTGGCCTGGATCGTCGGGTGTCCCTGTTAATGGGAATCTTGGTTAGTGCTGGTTAGAGTCTAGGGAAGGGTTGTGTGTATGTCACTATGTGGGGTAAACCCCACCTGTTTGATGGGAATCCGGGTATGATGTGCGTGCATAAAAATGTGTTCATTTAGGAGCGTCCTGTGAATGCAGCCAGTGAAGAAATTGGGGTGGTGGGGGAAAGGCCGTAAATATTTAGACATGCTTCTGTTTACTCTTCCCCCCTCTGCATTGTTGCTGCAAATGCCTGGCCATTCTCTTGCTCACAAGCTCAGTTGGGCATCTGCTAGCACAGCTGTGGCTGGTTGCTCCAGCTGAAAACTTAGAATAAGAGTGGTTGCCAGTGAAAATGGGACATGCCTAACAGCTGAATCACAAGGTTTGTAGAGGAGGGAGGCGTCTCTTAAATAGGTCTATACTGTCTGCACTCAGAAATAAGCCTCCTTGGGTGGAATGGAATTCGTGTAGGGTTGCAACCTTTGCTGATGATCACTGCAACTGGAGATTTCCCCCTAGAATGCCATCAATACTTTGTTGTTGTTCCTGCAACTTCCAAAGACTATTAAAATATACAGAACATGCCCTTTGCTAAAAAATGATATGCTTCCCATTCTCATGGTGCTGGGGCAGAGGTGGGGGAGAATAATCTGTTGTGCTTCAGTCTGCCCGTGCTGTTTCTTAAAAAAAAAAAAAGAGAAAGAAAGCTAGGTTTCTAGTCCTCATGGGGCCAGAGGACTAATCAGTTGCGCCTCAAAGCAGCTTATAGAAAGAAACTCTTTTGCATCCCTGCAGAATTTCAGCAACATATCAGTACGTATATCATTGGATATTAGACTGAGAATTTTGAGCTGTTTGTCTCAAACTGCATCTCTCCTGCCAATTGTTCCTCTGTCCTTGTGTTCCTCATCTTTAATTGCAGACAAGGGTTATAAATATTGCACTTTCAGGATGTGCTTTTTTGTTTTTGTTTGCATTTAAACAGTCAAATGCTTTAAAGAGCACACAGTTTCTGTTTGGTTTGTGCTGATCGCGTGTGCGTTTCAAACGATGCTATTTATATGGGAGGTCTAGCTGGAGAAAGTGTACCTTGTCTTGGATCGGTCCTTCAAGCCTAGCAGCCGCCCTTTTTAAAAATAATACAATGCCCCAGCTTGTCAGGGCTGAGTTATTTTAAACGATGGCTTCGGAACAGGTTTGCCAAGCAAAGCATGTGGCTAAACTTAGAACCGGGGTTATTTCATTTGACAAGCTGAGGGTTGAGGCGGGTGGAAATGGCTGTACTGACCTGGGGTCCCCTAATACGGAATTTATTCTTAATGTCAACTTTTCAAGAAGACCCACCTGAAATGAAAAACAGGTGGTGCTTTATGTCTGACCGGGCTGTCGGAATTTCCTTTCCTGGAGAAGAAGATCTCCCTCCTCAGCTTGTGAACGGATGAACTAGATGCTCCAGCCTTATCAAGGTGATTGAGCAAGTTGCTAGTCCACATGCCACTATGTCTAGGGCCTGCACTGTTCTGCTTGTCAAGTCATTACAGGGTTTGGTTTGGGCTTGGCAGGATGTGGTTTGCAAACCAAGATATGGCCAAGGTGAAGGTGTAAGGCCGAACGTATCCTCTTCCTTGTTTACACCTCTCTAGACCAGTGTTTCTCAGCCTTGGCAACTTTAAGATATGGGGAATTCTGGGAGTTGAAGTCCCCACATCTTAAAGTTGCCAAGGCTGAGAAACACTGCTTTAGACCATATCCAAATCCCTTACTGGGGAAACACAGCTTTTTTAAAAAGCCATTTTGAGGTGGGAACTATGTAAAAGCTACAACATAAACTAAGCTGCAATGTAACTGTAGTGTAAGCCTTAAAACCAGCGTGAAAATGCTTTGAAAAGCAAATGAAGCTGTTAAAATGTGGTCCCAAAGTTAGGAAAATCAAACTGTTGATAAACTCTGGTTTTGCCCGTGGGGATCGCAGCAATCCACTCATTTAGTGCCCATCCGTCCAACCATTGCAATATGTGCCGATTCAAGAAAAGGAGGCAGGCACATTCCGGCTTAGAGTGTTGTGTGAGTTCAAAAATGTATGGAATATTCCATGTACCTTTGCCTTAATGCAGTGTATGGGTGGATGATATACAGTAGCTGGTTCGAACCTCTTTGAAGAGGTGGGTAAAATGAGTGAGTCCTCCTTTGCAGGTTGGACTGTACCTCTTCAGACTTGAAGATGAGGTTTCCGAGCGTGGATTTTTGTAAATGGCGAAAATTGGGGGGGGGGGAGTGAATTGCTTGTTGCTGCCTGTGGAGAACTAGCTGGACAAAGAGGGTGGGAGTTTTCTGCTGGCACTCAACTTGCATGGAGTTATTTCTTCCATGAGAGAGAACCCAAATGGATGTTCCCCATTTGTAGTCTGAAATGGTGCAGCCCCTCTCTTCCCTCCTTCTGCTAATCTGGCCTTGGCATGAGGGCGGTAAGATGCTTAGATGGTGGGAGAGGACACATTTTCCGTGTCAAGGTCCCAAGATCAAATCTTGGCAATGTACCAGAGCAGAAAACCTTGGCCTTATTCTCAGGACCTCTTTTGTAACCAGCCTGGGTCGATGTTCCTGCCATTCCTTTACTCACTACAAACCCATTCTGGAGTGTTATCATTGGAGGAGGAAAAGGCTTAGAACCTACAAGCTGGAGTTAGTTGCAGGAAGTATGTTCATGTTCACAAGTTGAGGAAAAAATGTGGGGTCTGTGAAGTCTTACAAGTCTGCAAAGAGAGTTCTGCTGGACAAAGCCAACAGCCTCTCGTAGGAAGTTGAAGGCCAGCCTTGTTTTCCTTGCATATTTAATTTGAATGTATGATAATTTTTAAAATTATTTTTAAGAGTGGAATGCCAACAGCTACAGCACCCACACACAAATACATTTTGAAAAAGGTCTACATACATTGGTGGGGATTAACATTAAGCATGAGAGGGAGGGAGGGAGGGAGGGAGGGAGGAAGGAAGGAAGGAAGGAAGGAAGGAAGGAAGGAAGGAAGGATCCATGTACACTTCATGGAGTATCAGTCTAGGATTAATTCAGCCCGTAAGCTTATTGTTAAATCTAGACCATATGGAATAATATTGCTTCATCTTCTTATTTTAAGAACTTTTCAAAACAAGAGAACAGACTCATATCCTGAATCCATTCCCGGATATCAGGAGGAGAAGTTGGAGAGATGGAGAAGTGGGAGAGGCTTGTTGGAAGGAATCCAAAGACTTCTGCCAGTGCTCGCTCTCTGTTTTTGGAGCAAGGATGAGGCTGTCCAGTGGGCTGCTCCACAATCTCCCAGGGAAGGTGGGGATGCAGTGGGGGAAGTTTCCATTTTTTCCAGGAAGGTTATGGATATTTGTGGAGGATATATTTGGCAGCATCTGCCCTTGGTGAGCAGATGGGGAGCTGCTGCTGTTTCAGAGCCCTTCTGATTGCAGCTGCTTGGGACAGCCCGGGAATTTCCCATTGCATCCATTCTTGCTCAACCTTCCCAAAATACCTGGGAAGGGAAGGGTTTGTGTTCATTTGGGCTGGTGCTTAATTAAGGCAGGGACACCTTCACACGTGGGTGGGGTTGTTTCCTCGCTCACTCGGTCTCTTTTTGGCCAGGTTCCCACCTTGATGCAAAGCAGGCACGTGGCCTGCCGTGCAAACTCAGCTGTGGGTGAGCTGGTGAGATAAACCGTGGCAGATGGCTTGGCGCGCTGTGTGAAATCTTGCCTGTTCCACAAACCAGACCTTGGTGGGAATGCTGAGCTGGAAGATCTGGTGGGCTGCTGGAGATCTTGACTTGACAGTAAACCTGTGTGAAGGTGATAAAAACAGTTCTGAGATGAAGGGAGCCGAGTGCTTAATAAGACGGGTTGAAGCTGCAAGTCAGAAGGTCCCTCCTGTGAATCTCACCATGGTACTGTATTTGCCAAGAAGGGGGCTTTTAAGAAGCTTTTCTCTTAGGACCTCCTCCCTTGCAGTGGAGCTTCTTAGGATGGTGAAAGACAGGACAATCTTCTACTAGATCAGAATGGAGGATTGTTTGCATGAAGACATGGCAGGTGTGGCTCTCCAGATGTTCCCAGCATCCTTGACTCTTAGCCATCCTGGGCCAAGGTGCCTAGTCTTCATAGTGGGTTGTGTGGACCTCAGGAGTACAATGCCAGCTTTGAACGTGGAAGATTAAAGTTCAGGCTTTGTACCTCTAGATTAAAAGGAGCTGTCTCTAGCCTCCAAGGCTTTTGGACCAAAGCTTCCATCATCATTGGGCATGTGAGTTAGGATTAATAGGTATTGTAGTCTTATGTATCTCCCAATCAGATTGGGAAAGTGGTCTTCAAGGGGTTAAGACCATTCTCAGATCAACAGGTTGATTTGGTCCCTCTATAACAGGAGATACAAATTGCAGATGCAGTTGTTTTTGAACATTGGGAAGTAGCTCCTGCTTAAATAAAACTAGACAATCCGTGACCCGTTGGGTCATTGTTTCAGAGACATTTCCTCACCAGATTCCTCAATGCCTTCAACAGTGGCAGAGCTTCTAATGTACTGCCTTCACTGGAAAAGTTCTTAAAAATTCAGGAAGATTTTCAGAGATGGATTTGCTTTGAAAATAGCCCATGTCATGCATATTAAGCTGTATAGCACAGGAAAACATCAGGAGTTGACCACAGGAAATGTTTTATGACATTTTCTATTATGTCATAAAATGTTTTATGGTAATTTTAATGTCATAAAATGTTTTATAAAATTTGCCACATTTCTATTCCACAGGAGTCATGGGTCCAGGATTTTGGATGCATTCTATACGTTCACCCATTTGAGGTAGTAAAGGTAAAGGTTTCCCTTGACATGAAGTCCAGTCACGTCCAACTCTAGGGGGCGGTGCTCATCTCCGTTTCAAAGCCAAAGAGCCGGCGTTTGTCTGTAGACACTTCTTCTGTGGTCATGTGGCCGGCATGACTACACGGAATGCCGTTACCTGCCCGCCGAAGCGGTACCTATTAATCTACTCACATTTGCATGTTTTCGAACTGCTAGGTTGGCAGGAGCTGGGACTAGCAACGGGCGCTCACCCCGTCACGCGGGTTCGAACCGCTGACCTTCCAATCGGCAAGCTCAGCAGCTTGGCGGTTTAACCCTTGGTTCAAAAACCGTTGCCCTAAGATGCACTGGTTTGCCCAGTTAAAAGTTACAAACAAACAAACAGACACGAGAGTTTCAGTGGTATATAGATGTAATTTAACTGCATATTTGTTGAAGAAATACGTAGGATAAAATGCTTCTAAGGCATCCTACAGGTGTAAGATAGCATAGGACCAAACCATGTATAGATAACATAAAAGTGAAACAGATTAGAAGCCCAGCATAACATTTTGAGTAAGACACTACTGGGGAAAATATTCCAGTTGCATATCCTTAAGCTTAAGTACAATTAAATTTTCGAGGTACGGAGTTTGGGAGTTGTCCCAAGTAAGAGGACAACTTCTGTCACTGTGACATTCTTTCTACTCTTGTCTAGAGATTAGGATGTCTGATGTCTGTTGGCCATTCCTGTTTCCAATATGAGTCTTCCAAGTCACCTGGGGCGAGTCCCAGGTGACCAGCAAGTGGGAAAGTTGTGTGGTTGGACAGAGTGTTCCTTTCCATCCCCAGCCGCTCTTGTTAGACAGCGAGTATGTCACAGACTATTATGTGTATGTGGCCAAGTCAACAAAGACAGATTTATAGGCTAGCAAATTTTTTGGCCTTGTTGGGACAATCCAGTTCTTGGATGGAGACATGGATTTTGTTATTTTAGAGGGGGAAGAGGAGGCTAGAGAGCGAACTTGGCAACCTTTCTTCTGGAGATGACACTCACATGATCCTCTTTTTATTTTATAGCCTTGCATAACCAAGGCGAAGGCACAGGTGGGTGGAAGAAGTGAGAAATACCACATGGCCGCATTTGCATGCATTATGAATTCAGGCTGGTGTCATGCTCAGCTGTTTTATTAACCCAACGGTCTTATGTTAGCAATTGCATGTCTGCTGATTTCCCCCAGAGCTGGCAGTCCCTAAGATCAGCTCTTGGATCTGGGGGCTAAAAATGCAACGATCCAGGGGATTTTGGGAACTGTTGACCCCTAACAGCGGCCAGTGTTGGTAGCATACTCCTTTCTTTCAATGCACCCCAACATCAGATCCTCTGTTGATATGGCTCGTTTCTACAGCCTCCCTAACCCAGTGGCTTGCCAGGGTCATAGAGGTCAACACCAGAATTCCCCAGCCAGCTGAGAATGCTGGGAGTTGAAGTCCTCTCCCCTGGAAACCAGGTTGGATGGGGCTGAGGTACCCAGAGCAGGGATGAGTGATGCTCAGATCAGATCTTAACAACCCTTTCAGTTTCTCTCTTTGTTTTTGTACCCAACCATCAGCTGGGCCCCAAGGCCAAAGGTTTAGCAATGAAGGAACTGTTGCTTTGAGGGCTCAAATTTAATTTCAGCGATTCTCCTTTCAGGAGCATGATTTCTACAAGGGGGTTGAGAGTCATTCTGGTGTTAAAAAACCACCGGGCTCTGAGGGTCTCCTGGTCTCCTAAACATCTTCGAAAGATCTCCTGGGGGGTTGTAACCTACCTGTCTGCCTGCCTTTAATACACTGATTTGTGGTTCAAGAATCCCCAGCTATGCTCCTGCCCTTCGCTGCGCACGGCATGTTTTGCACTCCACGTCCCCTTCCAATCAAAGCCCTTCGGCACTGCTGCCACATAGGCAAGATTTTGCTGTGGCTTCTCGCCTGCCTCTTTCTCCCCCCCACCCCCGGGCTCCACCCCTTCACCAGCCCTGCCAACTGCTTAAAGACGTCTTTTAGCCGATTAACTCTTCTGGGTTTAAAATGATTAAGCAATTAAGCAATTACCTTTATTGTGTTTACATCTCGCCCTTTCTCCAAAGAGGAGCGCAGGGAGCACATTACACAGAGATTGTAATTGTTTACTGGGATCCTGCGAGGTAGGCCAGGTGGAGGTGGGGCGTGGGGGCATGGATTTGGTACAGCAGGGGGGCTTAAGCTGGGCTCCACAGACCCCTCTGCTTAGAGAGAGTCCTTGGAGGTCTGTGAATTCGGGTGGGGAAAAAAATGACAGCTCAGGGTTATCACCCGAGGCTGAGCTTTATTTGCCCATCACGCTGAAATTTAGCATTTGCATTGCTGTGTTACACCTGTGATTTAAAAAAAACATTTTCGTAACCATATTTGAGGCTAATTGGCTTCCTTTGTCATACAGGCTACATCGGTGTATTTCATGTTGTGCATTTACTATAAATTCATTTTTCTGAGAAGGGGCGTGTAGGTTTCACCAGATGTTCAAAAGGTTAAGACTTCTGTGCCGAGGGATGACTATTTACCTTCTAGTTTGAGAGTTTTTCTTCAGTGGAGAGCTGGTTGATTAATATTAATATTATTATTATTATTATTATTATTATTATTATTATTATTATTATTATACAACATCTGCCTATCCCAGGTCCTTGGGAAGGACTTGATAGGTGGACAAAAATGCCAAATCCAGCCTAAACATCTGGTAGACTGTGCGATCAACCCTAATGAATTAAATTTACCGTATATGCTGCCCAACTCCCGGCGACTCTGATTAGCCAGGATGCTGTGTGGAATCTTCAGTTTAGAGGCAGATCATGAGGACTAGAATCTTACCTTTTCCTTAGAGTAGAGGTTAAACTTTCAAAAAGCTGCTGCCTGGTCAAAAGCTGACAGGTAGTAGGACCCATTGGGTGACTTGCTGTTTAAATTTCTGTGCTGCCCGACTCCCAGCACCTCTGGGTGGTTTTCAAAGTATTTAAAACATGGAAGATGAGACATGAAAAATGACAAGAAGTAAAAAGAAGGGCAGAGATGGCAGGATAACAAACTGGGTGGAAACAAAAGAAAACAACTATAAAAAACAGACTAAACCTAGACTGGCTGCTTTCACATCACCCTCTAAGCTGCAAGGAGTGCTTTGCAAACAGCAGGGCCTGCATTGTTCTTCCTGCCCAACCCAAACCAAGCATCCACCCCCTTAAGGACAAGCGGCTGTGAATCCAGTCAATGCAAAGCAGGATCCTAGAGTCTTAACAGTAAATCTTTTCTTCCAAACCATGAGGACTAGAATCTTGCCTCTTCATTAGGGAGGGGCTGTGAGTCAGGGAAAGAGGGTGCCCTTTGCGTGCTAAGATCCCAGTTTCAATCCCAACCACAGCTGTGTAGGACTGGCGAAGCCCTGGCTAAAAGGCTGGGGAAGGTGCTGTGCGTCAAAGACCCTGGTCCAAATCACCTTCATTCTTGAGCATTTGAGCAAGTGTATGTTGGTGTTTCTTCCTTCATTACAGGTAGTCCTCAACTTATGACCATTCATTTAGTGACCGTTCGAAGTTATGACAGCGCTGAAAAAAGTGACTTACGGCTGATCTTTGCAGATACGACTGTCGCAGCTTCCCCACGGTCACATGATAAAATTTGGGCTTTTGGCAACTGGCATGTGTTTACAAGGGTTGCAGTGTCCCAGGGTCACGCAATCACCACTTGCGACCTTCCCAGTTGGCTTCCAACAAGCAAAACCAATGAGGAAGGTGGATTCACTTAATGGCCATGGGATTCGCTTAATGGCCATGACAAAAAAGGTTGTAAAATCGGGCATGGTCACGTGATGCTTTACTTAACAACCACATTGCTTAGCGACAGAAGTTCCGGTCCCCATGGTGGTTGTAAGTTGAGGACTACCTGTATAATGGCTCAGAGGAGGAAGCTTGGCTTAGTGCAACATTGGACAGCCTTTTTGCATCTCAGTCGTTTGATCTCTTGCTGAAAGGCAGGCCCTTCGAAGAGTGGCAGTGCCAAGTGGCCAAGTGGGAACAGCGCCATCCAAACCTGCTTGGCCCTTGGCAGCCATCCCTCGTGCCTCGGGTGAATAATCCAGGAGCAATAATTAGCATTACGCTTTGTCCTGCTCCTTCTTCGTCTTCATTTTCTTTTCCAGTTAATTTTTATTAAAGAAGTTTTTTTACAAAGTAAAAAACAATACCAATTTAAAGAAAAAGGAAAGGAAAAGAAAAGGGCTAAGTAAATGATTAGTGGTTAGCGCCTTGAAGAGGCTCCCACGAATTAAATGAATTTAACTTAAGCACTTTCTGACATCTCTTATCTTGGGTTTTATCTTTATGTTTTTATTTAAAACATTGTTTTTATTGTATTTTAATCCTTGTTCCAGTTTTATTGTAAGCCACCCAGAGTCGCTCTTTGAGCAAGATGGGCAGTGACAAAATTTGAAATATAAATAAATAAATAGAAAGAAAGAAAGAAAGAAATAACAAGAAGGAAGGAAAATAAAAATAAAAAAGCTATAAAGAAGTGGCTTCCGATCTTCTTTACAGCAGTTATAAATGCACTTATATTTTACCCTCTTTCTCTAAGGTTACCTCGAGGCCCCAAACTCTCCATATCCTACCCTTTCTAATCATCAAAGCCACAAATCACAAATTCATTTTTTCCTGTTTTCAGCAAAAACTCCATACAGGTTTTTGTCCTGCTCCTTCTGAGCCGCTTCCTTTAGCATTTCTCCCTGCTTTGGGGGGCACAGTGGAGGGGACAAAGAACGCCCCCCCACCCTCAGGGTCTGAGAAAGCAGCTGTCACTACCGCAAGATGCTCGGACATGTTCATGGATCTTTGCAACTCTGGGCGAAAGGGAATTTGCAAGCGGGACATTCGGGAGCCGGATTCAAAATGAACATGCAACGGCGACGTTCCTTTTATTTATTTTGCAGGTTGGAAATCCTGGAGTGTTTCTGAATAGTTTGTGAGGAGCAAATGATTGTGATGAGAAGGTCTAAAGCAGTGTTTCTCAACCTTGGCCACTTTAAGCTGTGTGGACTTCAACTCCCAGAATTCCCCAGCCAGCATTGCTGGCTGGGCAATTCTGGGAGTTGAAGTCCACACAGCTTAAAGTGGCTGAGGTTGAGAAACACTGGTCTAAAGTCTGTAGCTGTTAAGTGGTGTTTTAGAAGACGCGTGCATCATACACCTTTCCTTCTCAAACCCATGTGATGCAACATAATTGTAAAAGCATCCATTTCCTCCTTCCCCGTTCGTCTCTGCTTTCTTTCTTGGACCGGTAGCTTTGGACTGTTTGCAAATGGGATGGAGGCACCTAGCAAAGGCAGCTTTCTTTAGCCATGGACAGCCGATGTCAATTTGGAAGATGTTCAGATTTTCCCTAGCTGCTTCTAAGGGGATCCTGCTGGCGACAAGATGCGTGTCACACCTGCACCGTGCAAGGTGTGAGCGGGCATGCCAGATGCTTGGCATCTGGGGGCTTCCTCCCTTTCCTGGAAGGCCGGGCGGCCTCTCCAGTGGATTCTGATGGATGCAGACTGGGATAGCGAAAGGCCACCCGGGAAATGAAACTTTCCAAGGGGACAGTTGGACCTGAGCAGGTTCACGAGTTAAAAAAGAGGCATGTGAAGGCTGGGTAGGAATGGAGAGCTGGTTATTGCCTTCTAAAAATCACACCCAGGGGTGAACTTGTCATGCTGTCCGGCTGAGGAAATAAAAAAGACCGATCCCAGTTTGAAACAAAGTAAATGACAAAGTGGATTTCTTCTGGAGCAATATGATTAAGACATTTGCTTAAAGGGGGGAGGCAACGTCAGCCATTTCCCCTCCCTGCACAGCGGGGCCCATCCTAGGTATAATCCAGTGTTTAAAACGGTTAGAAACATCCTCTCTTTTCATCCAAGGCAGTCAAACAAATCGCTTAAAAGCTGCCACGAGGTATTTTGATCCTTTGGAGTCCCTCTGCTGGCTCTTGTTTCCTGGGCCACGGAGCGCAGTGGATGTAACGGAGAATAAAAAGTGACTTTGATGCAAGATGCAGCAAGGAGGATGTTCAGCCTTTGAGGAGGAGGAAGCAAATTCCTTTTGCAACCTTTTTGCCTGCAATATTATCATCCTTCCCCCTATATGCATGGTCGTAATTAGTACTATCCGCCTGTCACCGACCCCCCCAACCTTCTTGAGTCTAATCTGGCACAGCCTCTCTCCTTGGCTGCCTGATAGATCACCCATCCAAGGCAGGGTGGTGGGAGGAGGAACCCCGAAGCGTCCCACGTTTAAGGCAGTTAGATTCCAGCCGTCCTGCGTAACCGCATTCCTGTCCCAAGAGGAGCTGGCCTCCGTCAGAAAACATGTTTTGCTCTTCCCAACTGCTTCCCTACCTGCATTTTTTGGCAGAGAGGGCAGCGCTGGTAGAAACGGTGCCAAGGAAGAAGATCTGAACATCTGCCTGCTAGCTAGAGGAAGATGGTGCGCACGGTTCGGTGGATGAGAGAGGCAGGATTGCTAGTGCCCATTAATGAGGTGCTTCTTGTTCAAAATGGTTTGCTTTCCTCATTGCTAGCCATATGGAAATGATTTGGAGAATATTGGCAGGAGGGCAGGATCCCAGTCTTAGATCCTTTCCCATCCTGTGAAAGATGAGAGTGGGGGAAAAATGTATCCTCTTGTTTTCTGACCTCAGGGGTAGGCATTCATGTTGGAGTGGTGACCCGTTTGGGATACTGGGAATGTATGGTGCGATACTGTCACCGAGTGGCTCCCAGGGAAAGTGAGATGCCCACTTCTCAGATGTAAGAGGACCCCCCTATTCCATCGTTCCCTGTTGGATTTTCTCTACTATCTCAAGTTGTCTGTGACTTTTCCCCCCCTCCCTGTGTAGGTGGTTTCCCTTTTTCTAAGGAGGTGTGGTGAGTTTGGTGGGTACCAAAAAGATCCCATAGACCCAGTGGTGCCAGGTTGTCTTTCCTAGTGTGAGTTCCACTCATGACTCACACTTCTTTATCTCAGCTGTTATTGGTACCCTGTTAGAAGTCTTCTTTTAGCTCAGATTAACCATGTTTTTGTGATAACACAACTGATGAGGTGCCGATGTCCTAAGTTGGAATCCCAGCAGGTCCAGTTAAAAAGATGAGATATCAAACATGGGAAAGATGTCTCCCTCCTTAGGATGGTGGAGAAATCAGAGACTGCTTCAATAAAGTGTCTGGACCAACATTATTCAGACATAGGCTTGGGTAGCATAAACAGTGTGGCTTCAAGTGGATGAAAGATTTGTCTTTGCATCTTCTGGTATTTAGTACATCCATCACAGTGGGACGCGGTGGCGCTGCGGGTTAAACCGCTGAGCTGTCGATCGGAAGGTCGGCGGTTCGAAACCGCGCGGCGGGGTGAGCTCCCGTTGTTAATCCCAGCTCCTGCTCACCTAGCAGTTCGAAAACATGCAAATGTGAGTAGATCAATAGGTACCGCTTCGGCGGGAAGGTAACGGCGTTCCGAGTCGTCATGCTGGCCACATGACCCGGAAGTGTCTACGGACAACGCCGGCTCCAAGGCTTAGAAACGGAGATGAGCACCGCCCCCTAGAGTCGGATTCGACTGGACTTTACGTCAAGGGAAACCTTTACCTTTACCTATCACATGGAAGGATGATAGTTTGGATCCATCTCCGGCCCATCAGTTGTTCATATCTCTCAAAGCTGTGCAGCATTATTAGTGGGTGCTTGTTTATTCCTTGAACCCAGACCTTGCCACCTTCTCAAAGAGCAGTTGGTCGACTGGAAGCTGAAGGGAAGTGAGCCAAAAATGCGACTTGTCTGGACAGGCAATGGGAAAGGTTGCACGCTAAAATCTGGTCTCCGATCAAGAGAATCAACCCACTTCAATTGTTCTTTTACTGCATCGTGCCCGAAGAGGATGGATCGCTTGCAAGAGAAAGCAATAAATGCTGAACAATTAATTTTTCCTCCCCTCTCCACATCCCTCTCTCTCACCCACTGCTTCCCCAACCCGGTTTTCCATCATTTTCACCAACTGGAGAGATCTAAATCTTAGTGTGTGAACCTGGTGGATTATCAGAACCCCTGAAGGTTGCTCTTCTGCTTGTATGGATTGCGAATCAGGATGCAGATCTGGAATTCAAGCATGCCAGAAGATAATACTTTGCAAGGGGCCTTTGGAAGTCAGGGAGCAGTGGAATGGAACCGTTTCTCCCCACTTGATCCCCCGAGAATCCTAACCTGGCTTGCTCTGAGCAGCTCAGCTAAAATGACCCCAGTGAGCTTGCTGAGCTTGACCCACTTCCATCAACACAAGAAAAGTGGTTGAAAAGCTGTTTACTGCAGGCACTTGGCCGAGCTTTTGAGCCCAGCCCAAGAACAACGTCTAAAGCTTTGCTCTGTTTCCCAAATAACCAAGGGCAGGGCTTTGTTTTCATTTTCTTTTTTTAATTGTTGACTCATTATCAAGAGAGGAAGCATAGTCCGGTCGTGAGATTAGACATCAAGCAGCCGCAGAAGCCGCAGGAGGGAAGGGGGAAAAAAAAAACTCCAGGGACAGATGTGGCAATGAAGGTGGGGAGGGAAACAAACTCACGGCCTCCTGAAACCTCTCTCCTGAATCCTGCCCTTGATTCTGGGATGTTTTTGACATTTTTGATCAACTTCTTCTCCCCTTCCCAAACTTGTGTAGTTAGGATCTATTGGCCCTTGGGACTGATTCAGCGCCGTAATCCCCCTGATGGTTTCTCGCTGGTTTTCCTCCCTTGTGTAAGGATCTTGCATTTTTTGTCCTCGCCTCTTCTCAGTATGCTTGAGAATTGCTTCCAAATTTCTCTTATTGGTGTTTTTGAACTGGACTGATTATTGGGAGTGACAAAGGGTGTGCGGCTGGTGGTGAGGTTGTTTTCTATCACACATTTGTTTATCCTACTGAAGCCACCCTGGTTCCTAACATTTCTGCATCTGAGGAGGATCCTCAGGAATAATTCCTTCCTGGTTCCTCCCTGTGGGGGTATAATGGGACCAGGAAAACCAGATCAACTGTTGAGGAGAGAGGATGATACAACCATTTGTCCCTTGAGAGTGGGAGGGGTTTTTTGGGTTTTGCACAACCCAGATGGGATATGGGAACTCTGCTTTTCTTCTACAGGCACGCTTTTGCATCCTCACTGTTTGTAGAAGAAAGGTTGAATTTCCTTGTTTTTTCCCCCCTTGGCCAGAGGGAGACCTTCAGCCCATATTCTAAATAGGAGTCAACATTGACTGAAGGCAGGCACATACAACTTCTGGGATAGAAAACCTGGCAGCATGGCATTTTACAAATATTTGGGGTTTCCATTCCCGTCCCTCCTGGCAAGCATGGCAAATGGCATTGGCTTGTGATAGAGCTTGGAAATCTAGCCTGCAGCAATCCAGACAGACACTAGATGGCTGCAGAGATATAGGAAAGTAATGATGTGCTGCCATCTAGTGGTCATTCATGGTTTTGCAGCCCCAAACTGGCAGTCCTGCCCTGTGAGAGTTGGTATCTGCAGAGATTGGCCGGCTGGTTTGTTTGTAAGAATTTTATTAGGTTTAAGACAAAGATAAAAGCTACAAAAAAGCAAAACACTACAAAGAGAAAAAAAAAACTAAAAAAGAGTGAAAACACAAGAGAAAAATTTTTATAGATTAGAAAAAGAGGTGACTTCCAACTTTTAACAGCAAGGATATACAACAAATTTTCCATAATCAATCCCTTACTCTATATTAAACCAAAATCACATTATTTCTATAAGCCATTCCATTGGCACATTATAAAAATTGCTAAATACAGTTGCTCCATCCCCTTATATTAAAAGAAAAAGAAGATATATGTGTGTGTGTGTGTGTGTATATCTATCTCCTAATCAACTTCCCCCCAAAGATAACATTTATTTAATTATTCCCTCCCTACTACTATTCTATGCATTTCTGTCTACTATAATAAAAATCAAACTAAAAAGCATATAAATTGCCTGCCATTATTTATTATTTAAATTTATATCACTGCCCATCTCCCCCAACAGGGGACTCTGAGTGGTTTACAATAAAATTGTACTATTAATTATAATTAATAGTACAACAATTACAGTAATCTTAATCGTATTAACCCTAAAACCAAGCATTTATTATTATACCTTGCTAATCTTAATCCAAATCGTTAAAGATGAATGAAGTCAAACCTGCCCTAGAAACAATCCAGATAAATATTCTTAAGCCCTTACCCCAGTTCAGAATAAACTTAAACTTATTTACATATCCCCACAATACACATAGAGCTTTTCCCATAAAAAAAGCAGACGGCCCAACTGCCGGCCAGCTGGTTTGTCGATTCTCTTTGAAAATCCGTAAAATCTTGGGTTCTTCCCCTGCCGCCCCTGCACGCACTACCCAGCGCATGGCCAACTTTGACCCAGCCAGTCCTTCCAAACTTAGCTCTCATCCTGTATGGCTTGCCTTCTTACACCTTCTCCAAAAAGACAAGTCAGGGACAATCAGGGTAACAGATTAATATGGGTGTGTGTTTATATACGTACTTTATGTGTGGCTTCTCTGTTGATAAGTAACGTATTCTGAAGGGCACCATGAAATATAACAATCCAGCCATGTTGATTGAAAACAATAAACTTTAAATTAATTGTATTGAAAAAATAGAACACGGTGTAGGAAGAAACGGGGGGACACATCTGATTTTGCAAACGAGGTGTCTGGAAAACAACATCTCTTTCTCATATATATTTAAAACTTGATTGTCCAAGCCTTGTCAAGCTAAAGAAATAGACATTCACCTTGTTTCGAAGAGGGATGTTAGAGATGGGGGGTTTACTGTTCCTTGCTGGTGACTGGAATCAGTTGAGCAATAATACTTTATAAACTTACAAAAATATGCTGAGAACTAGAGAAAAGGGTGCCTCTGAGCAGTCAGTCAGCCTGGGGATTGGTCATGGATGCCAGAAGCAACTCTAATCCTGGAAATAAACAAACATGGTTTATTCTCCTTTGGAAGTGACCGTAACTTAGCCTGACTGAACTTGGGAACCTAAGATTGCAGGTAGGACAGCAAACTTCTGTCCATCATCTTGAAATTTCTGGGAGGAAAGACAGGATCAAAGTGCAATAAATATTTAACAACGTAAGGAGCGTCCTGCTGGATTGGACCCCTGGCCCAGCTCATCCGGCAGTCTCTTCTCACAGTGGCCAAGGAACTGCACTAGAAAGTCCATGACTCTTCCAGCCTCCAAAGTTGAGGGAGAAATAAATACATCTATCTTATTTTTTACCTGGGGGGTGGGTTAACTAGATCTGCTTGTCGGCTTAAAAATTAAACTTCAGAGAGAGAGAGAGATTAAAGGCAAGTATGTATGTGTGTGTGTGTTTAGGTAGGTAGGTAGGTAGGTAGATAGATGCTAGCTTGTTCAGTCCCCTTGATTGCATTATTAATATGGTTGCTTCTGTATTCTTGTTTTGAGGGCTTTTCTATTCTATTTAACTTTATCTTAACTTTTCCATAGAAAGTTAAGATGCAGACATTCTCAGAACCATGATGTTGTTTTACAACTGAAAGTCTGTCCCTGGCTAACAACCATTTTGATTCTGCTTTCAAGGAGTCCAGATATGATCCAATATAGCAGTGTTTTTCAAACTTGGCAACTTTAAGATGGGGGACTCCAACTCCCAGAATTCCTCATCCAGCCATGCTGGCTGGGGAATTCTGGGAGTTGGAGTCCACCCATCTTAAAGTTGCCAAGTTTGAAAAACACTGCAATCTAGTGTTTTGTCCTTCTTTAGATGACCACCTATGGTTTGGGAAATGCGAAATCATTTTTCTTTAAGCAATGGATAGCCTGTGAACGTCTGGCTTGCTCCATCCTTTTCTTTCTGAATTCCACTCTGTGGAAATCTACATCTGTGCAAAGACCTCTGGTTTTTGAATCTTGCCCTCTTGTACCACCATGCACATATTCTGGTTAGATTCACGCGTTGCACTGGGCCGTGCTTTTGCCAACCACAGTTGGTTTCCCCCAAGCAGTAAACTGGTTTGCAAACCACATTAAGCCTAACCTAAAGAAGGGATGTTACAAATTGGCCTGAAGTTTTCAACCAGATACATGCACACTGGGGCGCTGAATCATTCCCAAGAAAAGCTGAATGATGTTGTCTGTATCATGGCCCGAAGTGCACCATTTTCTTCTTTTTCAGCTACTATAGGTCGCTTTTAATTCTGGGGACTTTTATTTTTTGAATAATTTTGTAACTTTTTGGGGGTGGGGGCCTCCCTTGTTCTCTCTCCTTCCTTTCCATCGCAACTTTGAGGGCCCCAGAAACGGCCAGTCCATGAAATTCCCCCTTCTCAGAATTGCATAACTGTTGACTTCCTTCCACTCCCCGCTTGTGGGTTGGGTTGCGAGACTGCAGCTCAGCCGATTCGAAGGTCCTCCTTTTATCAAGATGAAAATACCGCCTGCTCTTCCTCTCCTTCTTGACTTTCTCACCCGTGACCCTGACCGTCAACCCCACCATTTGGGAGCCTGTCAAGGCTGAAAGTTTTCTCGAGCCCCTTGGGCCCTGCAAGATGGAAACTGTGGTGCTGAGCACCTGCAGACCCATTTCCTGAACTGGTGAGGGCTGGGGGTGTCAGCTGCAGCCTGCAGACCTGGAGTTGAAAAGGAAGTGGGACATTTCTGCCATGGCTTGTCACTTCCCTTCAGCAGCCACAGGTTTGTCTCTGTGATCAAGGAAGTTGTGGAAGGAGTTGAGTAAGCCTCGCACTAGGCCTACGCGCATTGACCACTTTCAGGAATTTGTGTTCACAGAGGGAAAGCGTTCCTAACGGCCAACCTGGTCCCTCTCGTTTTCATCAACTTTCCCCGCACCCCCATATTTCTGTTCCTCAATGTTGGGACCTGTCCCTCAAAAGACTTTTTGTTTAGTGACCTGAAATGCCACTGTCCTCTTCAATTGCTAAAACTGCTCTGCTTGGACATACCTATCTTCTTCTGTGCCTGGATTTGGGGAGTCACCACTTGCCCAAGACTTTCTTTGTTGGGGTCTGGAAAAACATTTCCCAGCCCTCGAGGGGTCTGCAGGAGGGAGTCAAAATTGGCAAGACGGATGGTCAAACCCATAGCCATGCCTGCCAGCTTGCAGACTTTGATCCCTCTCGCACATGGAGCACTGAAAATGTAACGCGGGGGGGAATTTCGCTGATGGACAATCCACCAGCCCTCTGACGTTCTATGGAAGGTGGGCAGGGGGGCGTCAAAGCACACTGCTAGTGTGTAATGGTGTATTCTAGCCAGGATGGGGGAGAGGGAGGCAGTGTGAGTGAGTGCACCCCACTCCGATGGTACTGAGGTAGCCCATGGCCCTTGGAATCCCAAACTGATCTGCAAATTTTTCTTCTGTTTCAGGTTTCTCCCACCTGCCAAGTGGTCTGTATCCCTCATACATTCCTCTGAGTCACCTGGAACCCCACAACAGCGGGAATCCATTACTTGCTCAGCTGAGTCAGCACAGCCTCTTCGAGTCCCCTAAAGGTTAGCCTGTCTGTCCGTCTGTCCGTCCGTCCTTCCATCCATCCATCATGATGCCATCCAACTCCAACCAACTCTTCTATTTCTTGATGGCACTGAGATCCCATTTTTCTCATTTTTTCCTTGGCCCAAAGCCACCCCGGACGCTCTAGTGAGGATGTAAAACTGGGTCCAACAAACTAACCATTATAACTCACTGAGTTTCCTAGAGATGGTCTAAAAATTAGGTTGTAGAACCCCATATCTGCGTTGTGCCCATTCTGGATGCCCTTTGCACGTGCCAGAAACCAGATTTTCTTTCCAGCCTGGATTAGGAGACACCAAAGACATGGTGGATATGTTTATTACTCCCTATCTCCCTTCTGCCTTTAAGGACCTCCTTAAGGAATGCAACGTGAACAGTTTCTACACTCTCAATACTTGATTTGGTTGCTGGCTCCCTCTGATCTCCTCCCCTCACCCCCTGCTTTAGTGTTGTCACATATTCCACATATATTGGGGGATTTTGCCATTCAGGTTTCCACCTACCCATCCAAACCTTTTGCAGTGTGACCAATGAACTCATACCCCAGCCCAGGGTTGGGTCTGCTATCCTTATAATGTTTAACTATGAGGATCATTTCCCATAATTCTAAGCAATGGACCCAGTGGCTGGGGAATTCTGGGAATTGAAGTCCTTGGATCTGGAAGGTGTCCTGGCTGGGCAGCCATGTTGATCTTGGCAGCAGGGGTCTGAGGTTTGAAGAGACTGTTCTGCCTGTGAATTAGAGGTTGAACCCATCTGTACCAACTTCTGGTGAGGTTGGAAAACTTCTGGTGAGGTTGGTGAAGTAGGAACAGCCCCTATCAACCTGAGTTGGGGTATTTCAGGGTCAGACCAGAGACTTGACCTTAAGCTGCTGTTTTTCTCCCTTTTTTGATTTACAGATGGATTTTACCTTGCTGGGCACGCAGGACAGGCTGCCTTGCACCCCCAAGCCCCCCACTCAAGGGCAGCACCCAACCACGCTTCTAGCGCCCTGCTCCATGAAAAGGACTTTGGGCACCTGCACAGGACCTCCAAGGAGGGCCCGAAGGACCTCGGTGGGAAGGAACGGTCTTGCCGAAGCGACCTCCCCTTGCCTCTGGCCAAGAAGGAGGCCAAGCTGCGTGAGGAGGCCCGGCCTCACAGCGTGGTGGACCTTACCCAGGACACTAAGCCTGACAGCGAGAGAAAAGCGAATGGTTTCGAAAAGGCCATTAAGGCTGGGGAGCGGCTGTCCCCTTTCCTTGCGGAACACTTTCCCAACCGGGGAGTCTTCGGCGGAGAACCAAAGTCTCAGAACCCCCTTCAGACATCTTCGCTCAGCAACTGCAATGGGGGAGGAAGTGCCCAGGGTTCCGAGCTGGACCGCTGCGCCAAGGACCTCAGCAGACACGATGAGAACGTGCGGCCTTCTCCTTACATGTACTCCGACCGGCTGAAGAAAGTAGATTCCGCGATGGGCTCGGTGGCCGCTCTGCACGTGGCCTGCAGTTGTTCCTCTCCAGCTCAGCCAGGGAAACTCCCCCCGCCCTCGGCATTCCCTCCCCAGCCTGTCCACCCCAATATGTACACTATCTTCCCTTTGACCAAGGAGCCTGGGAGGGAGCACAAGGTCATTGCCCCAACCTTTGTGCCTTCTGTTGAGGCTTACGATGAGAGGAATGGCCCCATTCAAATTGCCTCCCAGGCCCGGGACAACACCAAAACGAAGGAGAAGGATGGTCCTGCTGCCACCAGAGTGGGTGTCCTGCAGGCGGTCCCGGAGAGGTGTCTGGTTGATGCTTCTCGCAACCTTTTGCCCCAGGAGTTCCCCATCCACGGAGATGCCAAGCGGATGGAAGCCCTCAGGGAGAAAGGTTCGGTGATCAGGACCAACTCCATGGCCTTGAAGAAACAGGGGGCTTCAGAAACCTTCTTGAGCAGGCCAAGGTTGAGCTCCCCAGAAAACAGGGAGTTCCTCACTTCAAAAGACTTGCCCAAAGCAGGCCTGGAGGCAGAACACCGCTCCTGCGAGCGGGACCGTTTTCAAAGACCTGGCTGCAAAGAAGCAGTGAAGATCTATGGCACTTTGGACACCTCCTCCTCTTCCTCTTCCTCCTCCTCTTCCTCCCGGCAGCATTTAGATCCCAACCAACAACTGAACCCTCCTGAACAAAAGTGGAAGCCTTTTGAAATGGGCAACTTCGCCACAACCCAGATGGCTGTCCTCGCTGCCCAACACAACCATGCCAACCGGGTGGAGGAGGAAGCTAAGAAGACCTACCTTGAGCCTAGCAGCCTACAGAGGTCCTCAGTGGTGGGACCCCGCAGCGTGGCGGACAGCCTCCACCCTCCCTCGCATGGTGAAGGATCTGCCATGCAAAGTCTCATCAAGTACAGCGGTAGCTTTGCCAAGGAGGCATCGGCCCGGCAGGGGGGTGGCAAGAAGAGCCCTTTTGGGGGCCTCGGCAACATGAAGCTTGACCCTGGCCAACAGGGCAAGCAGCTGAAGAAGGAACCAGAGCGGCCTGAAAGTGCCAAGTCCTTTGGACGGGAGAGCATTGGGTCTCAAGGGGAGGTGGAGGTTAGACATCTACCTGTTGGCATCGCGGTGGCGGTGGCCCGGCAAAAGGACAACAGCAGTGGCAGCAAGCTGGGGCTCATGGACCGTGATCGCTCCCTCTCCCTGAGTAATGTTAAAGGTAGGCCATTGGCAGGGAAGGGTCAAGCTCTGGAAGTGACAGCTGCAACTCCCAGAATGCCCAGGAATGCCCATAATGACTGGGGAATTCTGGGAATTGAAGTTCTCATATCTGTAGGTTCACCCCCAAGCTGGGAGGGTTGCCTGGATGCAGATGGAGGTGGGAGATTTGGATACTGGTTATGGGAATTCTCCAAATTGTTAGTATCTTTCGGTTGGGATGGTTTGACAAGAGAGTTGGCATTGACCACAGGGGGAGATAATCCTTCAACAAAATCATTGTTATGGTGTCTATGTTAGGGTTAGGGGCAATGCTGTCCCTAGGAGGGGAGGGAAGAGATTTGAAGTTGAAAAAAAAAGAACTTCCATGTTTAGTTCATTGTCTACATTAGCCTTGTTTTCATTGTTTAAAAAAAGGAGGCAGATACAAGACAGTAATGTCCCAATTTGCTACCAGATTTCAGGGTCAATCTTGGTAGGGTTGTAGGAATTGCAGTCAATGAGAAGAGTGTTTGTGTGGTGGACATCCATTTGCATGTTAAAGAATCACAATAGGTGATGGGAGAATTCCTTTTCTCCCTGAGAGGACAGGTCAGTCTCTTTTCATCTTGTGTACTGCCCAGGGTCTAGTGATCGGGGTGGTATACAATTATTGTGTAAGAAATAAAATATATCAATCAGAGCAAATAAGATGAGCAAAATGGCTGTTGGTGTCAAATGCATGCCTGCTGTTGATGTAACTCCCTGGGCATTTCTCTCTGGAGGGATTCTGCATGGCTTTGAAACCAGACCTATGCAATTGCCCAACACAGGCTGTTTTTGAGATTTTTGCAATTGCATGATGTTGGTTGCCTTTGCCTTTTTTAAAAAAATGCCTAGCTCCAGTGATGGTTTGTTTGATTGATTGATTGATTGACTGATTATGTGCCATCAAGTCATTTTCGACTCTAGTGACCACATAAACAAATAGATCCCTTACCATTTCTTTAAAACTGTAAAAAAAAAAGTATTTTCTTTATAGCATTTTGCTGAGCTTATGGCAGTCTCATTCCCTATTTGTAGAAACTCCAGAGATTCAGCTGTCACTATTAGGTCTTTCAAGAGGAAAAGCAGCTTGATGGTTTTGCAGTTCTCTTTCATAGGAACCATTCAGATTTTCCTTTCCTTTTCTGCTTTTCACATATAAGCAAAACTACTTCATGGGGCATGAAGTAAAGACGTGTATGCAGAAATGTCTTTAATTAATCTTTTGGGTGCAATGGAGGTGAGGTAACTTTCTTCCAGAAACTACTATGGCAGGTTTGGGGCACCTCACTGATTCTCTGCTCCCTGTTCTTAGTACTACAAGATTGATTGATTGATTGATTGATTATGTGCCATCAAGTCAATGTTGACTTTTAGCAACTACATAGGTAGACCTTCTCAGGATGACCTGTCCCCAACCTGGTCCTTTTTTGAAAATGGTATTTTCAGGAGTCTTCTCCAACAACAATGTTCTAAAGTGTCGATGCTCTTTCTCTCCTCCTCCTTCAAAGTCCAACTTTTGAGTTTTATAGACTTCTTATTTCACAAGGAATGGCCTGAATGCAAATAGCATTCATCTCAAGGGGACTACAAGGTTAGTAGCTGTGAAAACAGACCATTTCTGAGGGATTGGGAACCGGGGACAGTGGCAGTATGAAAGAGCTCTTTTTCCTCCATTGTTTGCATAATCCATGGCATGACTTGTTGCCAGCTGATGGGTAAAGACAGCCATGCATGGGACTGTCCTCTGAATGGATATGGATGGAGGTGTGTGCTTTTACGGACAAGCTTCAGCGATGATCCAAATTCCAAAGGAGTATTGGAGTGCAGTCAACACATCTTAATGGTCCTGATGAGGCTGGAATTTTATCTTCCACGCTGGATGCAGGAACAAAGGAATATAGAGCAGTTTTGGAGGTTTCTGTAGCATTTTGAATCTTACTTCTGCTCTTCTTTGAAAGAGGAAACAGGACAGAGTATAAGTTCCTGCATAGAGCATGGGGAATTCTGGGAGCTGAAGTCCACACATCTTAAAGTTGCCAAGGTTGAAAAACCCTGTGCCAGAGCATGGCAGTTCTGCAGGAGACTTCTCAGATTCTGCACAGTGAAAAACTAGATTCTGTGCTCATCTTTATTTTATGAAAATTAGAACATTTGCACGACGTACTTTAATATCTCAAGGGCTCTAGTCCTGAGAAAAGAAGAAAGCTGAGCTTCCTGTGAGATGCGAATGTCCAACCCCCCCATTGGGTTGGACCTTTGAAGAAAGAATTGCACAAATCTTCTCCAGATCTTTTTTCCCAACATGGCAAAGAGGAAAGTGGGGAGTGGTTGTTGTTTTTTTTTTAATCTTATACATATCCTAGAAAGAAGATGGTGGGCTGCTCTGTCTTGTAGATGGGTGGCGGCTTGGATATCCCTACCCCACCCTGGATTTTTTGAAGCTTCCTCCCTTCTCTATTTCAGAGCAGCTTCATTTCAGTGTTTGGGATACGCATACATCATAGGCGGCCTTTTCTCAGCTGAATGCAAGCTTCAAACGTTTATTTGAAGAAACCGAGTCTACAAGGAAATGCATTGGGTATGCCATTTGGTGTCACTGTTCAACTGCTGTGTTTTGTGCACAAAAGTAACGCACGGTATAAAAAAAGCCAAGAACCCCGAAACGCATCAAATTGATGGAGAGTAACCTTCTTGAATCTAGTTCCTCCTGGTTGTGGAGATTCCTAGTCCAGCATGGGTGGGGGGTGGGGGCACCATTGAGGGAAGCTCATTGAGAGTCTGGACTTCTCCAGTCTACTCCAAGCTGGTAGTCACTGTTGGGCAGACTTGATAGTTCATTTATTTTTTTAAAAAACATTCTTATACCATGCTTTCACTAAAATGGCTTAAAATCACTGGAAAGAACAAAAAGGATTTGGCCTATAGGTTTACAGTTGACAAGACATAACCAGAAGGAAAAACGAATGAGGAAAGGGGGAAATGGTAGAAAGTTTCTTCTATGCTTAGCCAAAGCAGCTGCGTTGAAATTTCCTCCTATTGACAAATATTTGTCTGATGAACAGTTTTGAACGTGCCTCGTTGTGTGCATGCTACATATATTCACTCAGAAGTAAATTTCTGGAACTTAATTCCCAAGTCTGTATGTGTAAGATGGTAATAGCTCCATTCCAAATAAGCTGCTTTTGATTTTAAAGATTTTAATGCTGCCTTCCATTTTTTTTTAAACAAAACAAAACACCCACGGTTGGTGTTTTGGGCCACATCCCAGCATTTTCTGTAGCATGGATAATTGCAAGGGGAGACGGGTGTGGCTGTATGCACCGGACATGTTTCGATTAAAATTTTGGCAGCAATTAAATTTCATGTGGCCATTAGAAAAGGAGAAATGCCCACTTGAACAAGGAGAATTGAATGAGGTGGAGATGGGCAGCTGTTTATTTGTTTATTTATTACCCCGCCTTTATCATTTTTTATAAATACTTCAAGGAGGCAAACATGCCTAGTACTCCTTCCTCCTCCTATTTTTCCCACAACAACAACCCTGTGAGGTGAGTTGGGCTGAGAGAGAGGGACTGGCCCAAGGTCATCCAGGGATGGATTGGGGATGGATTGGGGATGGATCCCAGTAGGCCTGGGCCACTCCAGTTGTGGAATCTAGCAGATTTCTATTGGTTTGCAGAGTGATTCTCTTCTTCCTAGCGTTATTCCCGCGCTGTGGCAGGGTCCGCTTGTCGGCATATCCGTCTCCATTTGACTTGATCCAAGGCATCTTCAGGGGTGACGTTCACACATTCCATGTCCTCCTTAATGCGGTCCATCCACAGTTTCTTGGGTCTACCACGGGGCTGCCGGCCACCAAGGTCCAGGTGCATGTCTGTTCTCGCCACTGAGTCTTCTTTACCACGTATGACATGTCCATACCATCTGAGCCTTCCTCCCGCAGTTTTGCCAAGATTGGTGTGACTCCCAGTCGTTTGCAGAGTGATCCTGGGGACCCAAAGTCAGGCTCCAGGCCAGGGCTGGTTAGAGATATGGCAGAACCCGAGGGTGCCATGAAACCCTGCTTGGGAAGCCCTGTCCCAAATTATAGCATTCCATTGTCTGAAACCCTCCAGCCATTTGGCATGGGGACTGTGGTACAAGGTATCTGAAGGGCATTGGGTGGAGAAAATTGAAAGGTGAGGAGCTAAAATGGGGGAAGGAATGACCAATCGGGGAGAATGAAACTGTCTTGTTCTAGTGTATGAATTCTCCCTCTATATTTAACTTTTCTGGCTGGCAGCTTCACTGCGCCAAGCCCTGATTTCTAAGCTTCGCCTCTCTATATTCACCAACCCCCCTTTAAAAAAAAAACAAGGCAAAGATAAATAAACCAATCCTTGTCTCTGGAAACATCACAGAAACCACTTAGCTTTGTGGGAATAACTTGGGGAACATTTTGTTAGACTGAGGTCACTCTAGTGGTCATCCAAGTTCCATCCTTTCCTCCAAGTTAAATTTCTCAACGGGTGGTGAGTGAGTGTGCTTGTCATGTCTGTAATGAACTTCCATCTACGTTTTATTGTCGTTTTTTAAAACTTTGCTTCACTGTAGCCAATCTGATTTTTCAACCAATTCGGCATTTCAAGGGTGTGTCGTGGGCACTCCCCCAAAAAGGCAGCGGTGGCTTGCCACTTTCCAAGAGGGACTGAAAGCTCTGTGAACCTGCACACGGACAGGTTCCCACTTCCGTTTCCCAGAAGATGAGGTGGTTTCCCGTTACCTTGTGTCCCCCCCCAGCAGAAGTCACCTAGCCCCTCACATTATCCCTGTTTTTTTTCCTAGGCAGGTAGACAACACTTTCAAAGTCCATTTCTAATTTTCTAAAAAAGCTGATGGGGGGTGCAAGAGACAGCAGAAGATTTTTGAAAGTAAAGATGAAGGTGGAGTTTTGGTTTACAGAAACTGCCCCCCCCCTTTTAAATGGGTATAATCTATAAGAAAATCTGCGGGCATGCTGAGGTAATGTAAAAGCTTGTTTGGTTTTAATCCTGGTATGTTTGTTGATTTGGTGGCTTATAGTGATAGAGGCATTCTAACACATCTGGCATGCTTGTGGTATGGAGTGTGGGTGAATCAAGCAATAGAGTAAGTCAATAATTAGACTGAGTTTTCTAATTAATTAATTTGGTTAATCATTAGGTTACATTTGGCGAATGCAGCCAGTGAGAGAACTTCAGGAAGATGAACTAAATCAACCGAGATGTATAACTCTGGACAATTCCCAAGAATGTGGTGTTTGAGGGGTTAGAGTGTGACACACACACAAAAATGGGTGGAGCTTCAATTGTACCATCGTGGCCACCATCTTGACTTTTCTGACCATACCCTATGGACCCTTGGCTGTAGGTGTGCAAACTGGAATAAAGCTGGTGTCCACCTTATTCCTATTTTGTAGTGAGATCTCAATAACAGAAACCTAATGAGGATGCACCCCATCAAAAAAAATGTTCATGTCAGTCACTGACAATTGTCCTTTGCTCTTGTTTCGCTATTCTTGTAAGACTAATTCAGTTGGCCACTGGCCAAACATTCCCTATGTTTTGGGGGGACGGGGGAAAACATTTCCTAAAGTCCCCCCATCCTTGTTTGAAATGGCTGCAGAACTGGAAGGGTGGGCTGGAAAGCATTTGGAGGAACGTGGGTATGGTTCAATGGAGGCAGCGTGAGGGGTTGTGGGGCTGCCGAAGAGAGAATGCCCGAGCCATCACCCCAAAGAGAGGAACAGCCTTGAATTGGGGGCAGGGGGTTGCAGAATGGGGCTTAAATTTGCAAATTGGGAACCAAACTCTTTCCCTGCCCACTTGCAAGCTGTGCGTCCTTCCAAGTGCATTGGTGCCCTTTCCCATCTGCCCACTGCTGCCCACCTCTCCATTAAAGGGGGCGGGCAGCAACCCAAACCAGCTCCAATGCACTCCCACTGGCACTGCAGAGAAAAAGGGAGTTGGATGTCTCTCCGTCTGTCTGTCGGCCCGCAGACCCCTCGTTCAGCCCTTTTGTGTGCCGCGGGGAGACTTCATTTTTCCGCTCTGCTGTACGGCTCAGTTCCCACAGCCTCTTTGCGTCTGGAGCCAAGAGACAGGGCTGGTAGCCAACAAAGGAGATGTGTTTGTTTGAGCTGGCCTGAAAGCTCCCCCCCAGCCCCCCCCCCCCAGCCATGCTCTGCCCCCTCCCTCTGGCTCTGTTAAATGTAATTTACTGAGCAGAACTAAGAGCCTGCGAACAAGGCCTGCACTTTGTCTTGGTTGCTAAGCAATGGAATTGGCACACAAGGCTCTCCTTTTTGCTGTCTCGCTGGCCCCTCCCCAGTTCTCCCTTGCCCCTCCACCCTTTTCCCGTCCTTGCATGCCAAGAGACTTTCTTCTTCCTTTCTTCCTTTCTTTTTTTTTATTAATAACATTTAGTTTGTTTGTGCCAAGCAGAGGGCGCTTGAAGGTGCAAAACCTTTTAAGAGAGAGAAAAGCACGGGGCTTTACGTGGCTAATCTTGTAGGATTTGGCAAGTCAAACCACACATTGAATGCCAAGGAAACGGGGGGGGCAGGGATTTTTTTGGCCCCCTCCCTCCCTCCCTCCCTCCCTCCCTCTCAGCTCTGTGCATAACCGATTGAATTTTGTATGGGCTTTGTGCGTCATGTCAGGATATTTATAAAGACAAGACTGCCCATTGAGTCTGGGGGAGGCAATTGCCAGTTTGTCAATTGTGTGTGGGATAGGGGGGGCAGAGCTCTCCTTGGGCAGCAACGAGAAACCTTTTTAAAGGCTTATTCACAATTATTCTTACGCCAGCAAGAAAACATGGAGGACGCTGTTTTATGGCTTTTACACCCTTTCGGTATAGCTGCGTTTCCCCTGGATGGGGTGCAAACGGGGTTGAAAACATGCAAGAAAAATAAACTGATCGAAAGCAACCATTGGCAAGAAGGGGGGCGGCTTCTTTATGAGAAACCCAGGTACAACAATCAGCGTGTGATTATTTGAAACACCTTTTTTTAAAAAAAGGGTTCCAAGTGCTCACAGGGGTGACCAAGAAGGTGGAGGACAGAGAGATGCCAGGACCTTAAATAAACAAACAAACAAACAAATCACTGACCATTGGTGATGGGAGGGAAGGCGGATTGAAGCCAATAATTGGCCAAGCAGAGCAAGCTCTACTGTAATCCAGATTGGCTCCTTGATGAAATTGTGTTTGTGTCACTGAGGATGCACTGAAGATGCAGAATTGTTAAGTATCAGCCTTGGCAAAGGGTAGGTTTGCAGAAAAGCACAGTCCAGTTACGCATTCCCCAAGAATTGTGGCTTGCGGGGGGATTGCAAAAACAGTTCCTTGGTTTCCTGGAAGCGTGCTTTCTCCAATGATTTGGTGAACGTCCTCTGCTGTGATTTGGAGCTTTGTGTTATTAATCATTTTGAAATTTCGCCATTATGCTGGACCACAAACCCTATGGGCTGTCTTGTGATCATTTAAATTTTCTAGTGAAGTGCACCATATATGAAAGGAAGCCTGTGCTAATTGTCTGTGTTCTTTCACACTCCATTGACCAAAAAAATGGCATTGTCCTGTTTGTCCAAGACATTTTTAGTGTGGAGATGGGCCTCTCTTTACCTCTATTTTATATTTTGTGATTTTTGTCTGCAGCCTCACTTAAAACTGGTGAGTGAATACCGCTTCTTTATGGTGCTCATGCACAGAAATGGACACATCTCTAGCACTCTCCCTGTGCAACCTCCAATTTGCCATTTTGCACATTTGCCTTATGGTATAGTTTTGTATTTCAGAGAAATGCATGGAACAGTCTTCTCTAAACAGATTCAACTCCCATCATCTTTGAGTAGCATGGCTGGGCTGCAGGGCTAGGAGAGACTGGTCAGGATATAAAAGGCTGGTATCTAGGGTAGAACCATCCTATGTCTTAGTATATCCAGAAGCTCAGACAACTTCAATTCTAGCAACTTGTAGGAACACAGAATTCTGGTACCATCCTGGCTGTTGTTTCTTTTTATAACTGATTGTTTGTTTGTTACATTTCTGTCCCATTTTTCTTCTGGGGTGACATGGCTCACTCCCTCTGCTCAGTGATATCCACTCAACAATAATCCAGCAAGGTAATTTGGGAGCAAACTAGGAATTTGTCTGTAGGCATCTGAAGCTTCCTGGTTAAGTGGAGGTTTGATCAGTCCTCCTGATTTCACCTGATCTCTTAACCTGGCATCTTAACCATTACACAACACTGTCTCTTCAGGCTTCCTCATCAAGGATCTTGGGATCCAGTTAATTCTTGGGGAGATATCTGGAACTACAACCATCGGTTGGAGAATTCTCAATGTTTGATTATATATAGAGGATGTTGAGCTGGCTTTGTTTTGGTCGCCCCTTAGGACATGGACGGTCAGATGAGGACTGTGGGGATGACCGGCCTCGCCTTCGAGAAAGCCACCTCCTGGCCAGTCGTCTGGAACGAGACCAGGAGAAACTTCTCAGGTGATATTTTTTATGCAGGTGATAATTTTCCTGCTTTGTTTTAGCTCTAAAATTAGACCTTTTCTGCCCACAGGTTTGCAATCTGAAAGATGCAACCCACAAGAGTCAGGGATCTTAATATTCAGTAGTAGCTCTTGTAAGGACCAGCTGGGAAGAAAGTAGGAAAAGAGGTCATGTCATCAAGCTGGTAGAAAGGCCCTTTCCTGTCTCACAGCCTGGTGAAATCATGCTTTCTTCTCCCATTTTGTATCCTGCGTGGGGAAATAAACATGGAATGCACATTGTGCATCCTTTTCACTAGGTGAAAGGGTTTAGTAGCACCATTGGCTAAGTGGGGAGATAAAGAAGTGGTATGTGTTTATTTACAACATCCTCTTGCTTGGAGTATTTTCGCTCTATGTAAGCCTCCAGAAATAGCACCAGGCATTGCTTTCTAGTTAATTATTGGTGATGAACGGTTTAAAGATATAGGCTGCTTCCCTCACATGTGATACAGGAGGAGGAGCATCATCATCATCACCATCATCAACAATGATAATAATGTACAAATATATTTTAGCAACAAACATAAGAAAAGCAAATAAAGCCACAACGAAAAACAGCAGGGGGGGGGGGAAGATTGCCAAGCAAAAAACCCGATACATTCAACAAACCACAATCTAGTCTAAACAAAAACATTCTTGCTTGCTGATGGAAGGACAATTGAGAATGGGCTGAGTGAACATCCTAGAAAGATGCAAATGTTATCTGGATACTACCTGCTTGCTTTGGCAGTTTTCAAATTTTGAAGCTCCTTTACAGGTGTCTTCCACCAGCAGCTGAAGTGTGTTGCTCCTCATCTTGATGAAGCTTGGAAGGCCCTTGATTGAAACCCATCAAGGTTGGGGTCCCTAAACACTCTTCTCCTTTTCCCCCAGAGAAAGCAAAGAACTGGCTGATTTTGCTCGGATACATCCGGCCACCTGTGCTACAAATGGCTTAAACTCCAACCTCATGGTGACTGGGGGGCCACCCCTGACAGGTTCAGGGCGGTGGTCTGGTGACCCAGCACCACACCTGGCAACCCATCCGTGGTTACCCAGAAGCAGCAGTTCGTCCATGTGGCTTACTGGCCACCCCTATGGTAAGGTTATCAAGTGAACACAGAGTTGGGCTCTTGTTTTGTTTACAGTGCTGTGGTGTGCAAGCAGGGGTGTGCAAATGTTTTGTTCTGAACTGTTTCCGGTGCAAAATTTCACGAGATGCCCCATTTCAAACACCAGGGTGGTGTTTCAGGTTTGAAAAGTGTTCAAAACAGCCCATTTCACATTCTGTACTTAATATCGTTTGCCCCTCCCCACTGTCAAGTCCTTACCTAGCATAGTGGCTGGATGGTTTCAATAGCCCATCAGTGGACCCATTCTCTTGATCCTTTCTAAAGTTAAGTTTACATGGTTCCTCTTGGCCGTCAATCCTGATCTGTCTCCCTTCTTCCTTACTGTCAGTATCAGGAGATGCTTCCCCTTTTTCTAAATAAAGACAACAGGTTGCAAATTCTCATGGTTATAGGTGGGACAAAAAAGACTTTCTAGTACATTTTACATCAGATTGAAGTCATAATTTTGTTCCCGCGAATTTGTGATAGGCTTGTAGCTTTGTTGGTACGAGCAGTGAAGGCAAAATTTGTCGTCCTCTGCATTAATTTATGGATGCAATTGTGGTAAATATCAGCCTTCCAGAACCTGGATGGGACAGAGGGTTGATGCACTCCCAATATATCTGGTGGGTATCAGGGAAGATGGTGTCTGAACCCAGATACAGTCTCTGTATCTTTTCTGAGAGCAAGGAAAGAATTCGGGGAATGGAGCCACTAGAAGCCAGTTAGCATGGCTTCCAGTTATTTTCCCATTACAGTACCTCATCTCAATTTCCGAATGCCCACCTTTATTAATTGTTGGACAGCCTGCCATTTTGTATCTTGCACCCTTCAATTAAGTTTAACAACCACAACAAAGCAACGAGTTAATGATGTCCAGCAATCTTCTTTGTGTTTTCACGCTCTTAGAAAGTACATCCTTTCAGCTTGTACGTTTTCACGTAGATATTGGGCCCCTATGGTGCATCTGTGACACCTCCAGGTGACTAGAATGAAACGTGGCACACCAGCTGCTTTATTATCTATGCATATATGTGTATATGCGTGGATAATAATAGGTTTGTTTGGGCATAATCCCACATTGTCTCGTGAGGTGAGGTAGGAAACCTGAGTCTGGAAACAATTCTTACTCTAGATTTCCAACGGTGTGCAAGTGGTGCTGGGAGGGGAGGCTGAAGCGGGTGGGAATCGAGTTTGCCACGTGGATGTGGCCTTTGATCTTTTTGCTTCATGGGATTTCTGTTCTGATTTGATACTCTTTGTAGGGCACCCTTCTTTGCACCAAGGCATGGCTCCTGGCTTTCCTTCCAGCATGGGGGGAGCACTCCCTTCTGCATACCAGTTTGCCAGAGATCCTCAGTCTGGCCAGCTTGTCATGATCCCCAGTGAACACCTGACACACTTTGGTAGGTATCCAAAGAGCTGTGACAATCCCAGGCAGAACCTATTGCAAGACACGGGCAAACGCAGGCATATTTTTCACACTGCATGGTTTATAGAGGTTACAGGATTTACTTTGGGGGGAAAAGGGGGTCAGAATTTGTGGACCTTAGCATCCAAATTTTAGACATTCAGTTTTATGGAGGACCAATAGTGTGGGTCTTATTGGACCTGACCCCCTTCTTTCTCCAGAGAGCACATTTTTTAAAACATGGTTGTTTCCAGCTTCCTAGGATCTCAGAAGACATTGATCCTGACCTCGTTAGAATACAGGTAGTCCTTGGTTAGTGACTGCTTTGTACAGCGACTGTTTGCAGTTATGATGGTGATGCAAAAGTAACTGTATGACCAATCCTCACATTTACGACCTTCGCAGGTCTGTAAAGCAAAGGAAGGTTGAAGTCAAATCATAAGCACAGTCATGGTTTCACTTAGTGGCTGCTTTGCTTAACGACCAAGTTGCTGCTCCCAATTGTGGTTGCTAAACAAGGACAACCTGTAGGTGGGACCAGTATTTAGTGCATTTTTAAAGAAGTTTGGAGGAGTGGAGGATGGAGCAAACAAGAGCAGGAAGCATCCCAGTGGTTAGTTCAGCCTGTTTTACAGCTGAAATCATGAAGCAAGAGACAAAATCACACCACTGAAAAGGGCCATTTTGCCGCTGACTTTATTTATTTGTTTATTATATTTACACGGCTGCCCATCTCACAGTTGGTGCTCTGGGTGGTGAACATAGGGCTAGAAAACCAACAGAAGAGATATAATAACAACATGATAATATAATGGATTTTGGTAGAGAGATATTTGGGGGGGGCCCATATGCAGCCAACTGGGTGGCACGTAGCCCACCTCCAGGGTACACCCAACAGCTTGGTCCTTGGAATCTGGCTTTGGCTGAGGTTGTGGTTTCAGGTCAGTCTCTCTTTTCATTCCAGCAGAGCTGATGGATCGTGCGCCTTCTCTCTGGCCTGCCATGTATTCTCCTACCCGGGGCTCCCTCCAGCACGCTCATCAACTCCAGCTCTTATCTCACCAGCAGCTGATTCGTCAGCATGAGTTATACCTCCTGCAGCAACAAGCTGCCCACGCCCAGTTGGTGGTAGGTTCTCACCCTGGGGTTCAGCTTCTGCGACTGTATTTGGAAAACCAACCTCACCTGCATCTCCTTTCTGAACCTGGGTACCTGGGTGCAATTGAATGGAGAAGATGTAGCTAGGTTCTAGTCGTCGTTAATTAAATAAAGAGGGCTGGGTCTTCCACGCTATCGTTACGCCTGGATTTTTACCAGACAATTTTCATACTGGGGAAGGTGGGACAATTTGTGGAAGACCAAGTTAATGATGAGCAACCCTAACCCTAACCCTAACCCTAACCCTAACCCATGCACTAATCTGTGGTTCTTAAACATTGACATCTAAAGGTCCACCAATCACTCCGTCAAAGACCCTGCTTCCATTATTGTAGAAAGAAAATTGCCTGAGTTTACAGGCATTTATCATTTCTGGTATGTTGTAAAACTGTAACGTTTTTAATGACCTGCCCTGCATCCTACCTAGCTGACTTCTGAGTCCCCTTTGTGGTTCGTGTAGCACCAATGGAGAACCCTGCTGTTCAGGTTTCCTCTTCAGATCTCCTTTTTCTCAACAGGAGAGGCTAAAAGCCAGCGAGCAGCGGGCAGAGATGGAAGAGAAGATATCTAAGCGGAGCCTGGACAGTGCCAAATCAGGTCTCCCAAGCTCTGGCTCAAGCCTCCTGCACCGGAAGCCCCCAGTTTTGTCTCCAAGCACTTCTGCACCCTACAACAAGGCGGTCAGTCCCCCTCCCCTGTCACCCAGATCCTCCTCCGTGTCGGTGCTCAAAGCTGAGGTTATTCAAAAGCTGGAGGAACCACCAAGCCAGCCGGCCTATTCCTATCCCACTACTCCTATCACTCATCCTTCTAGTCCACCTCCTGCTTCTCCACCTCCTGCCCCTGCACTTCCTCCAAAAGAAGAGGAGGAAGCTGAGAACATGGAGAAGAAAGAGCTGGAGCTGGAAAAAGAGACCTCTGCTTCATACCAGACTTTGTTTCCAGGTACAAGGCCCCACTATTTTTTTTAATCCACTTTCTTTTTTTATTTCCTGCTTTCTCCCTTGCTTGCTTCTGCCTCCTTCCCAAAGCTCCTTTCCTCCATCGAAAGAGATGTGAAGCTTTGTAAGTAGATAGATCATATGATGGAAGTTCCATCATACTGTGTGGTTGAGTTCCCGACACTGGTTTACTGAAATCCCTCCCAGTTCTATGTACAGATAGTCTTCAACTTACGACCATTTTTCTAGCGACCATTTGAAGTTACAGTGGCATTGAAAAAAGTGACTTGCGACCGGTCCTCGCACTTATGGCCATCACAGCATCCCTGCAGTCATGTGATGAAAATTCCAGTGCTTGGCAACTGGCATGTTTTTGTGATGGTTGCAGTGTCCCAGGGTCAGACAATCGCTATTTGTGACCTTCCCAGCTAGGTTCCGACAAGCTGAATCAGTGAGGAAAGCTAGATTTGCTTAATAGCTACATGATTCACTTAATGACCGCAGCAAAAAGATCATAAAATTGGGCATGGTCACATGACACCTCACTTAATGACTGCATCACTTAGTGACTGAAATTCTGGTCCCAGTTGTGGTCATAAGTTGAGGACTATCTGTACTGGAGAGAAAGAAGAGACTAAAGCAATCTCAGGTTATCCTGGTATTTTAAAAGTTGGATGCTTAAGAACGTTGATTTTTTTTCATGGTGTGGGTAAAAGTGATTATTTTTAAAATAGGGGGTGTTTTTTTAGGCAGCTCTTGAATTGGTTGTGAAGGTCTTAACCCTGCACTTGAACTTTTGAGCTGCTTGATCTTGGATGGATTTTCTCTTTTTTTCTATCTATGAGATGAGTGCATTGCCAGTTGGCTTCCTGGTCCAATTCAAGGTCCTGGCTATGACCTTCAAAGCCCTACATGGCACGGGGCCAGGTTATTTGAGGGACTGCCTCTCCACAGTTACATCTCCCCGTCCCATCAGGTCCGGCAGAAGGGGCACGTTGCGGGTCCCGTCGGCCACGGAGCTGTGTTTGGTGGGATGCAGAAAGTGAGCCTTTTCTGCCGTGGCCCCCGCCCTCTGAAACACCATTCCCCCCGAGGTGAGATGGGCCCTGACCCTGCTGGCCTTCTGGAAGGCCCTCAAAACCTGGGTGTGCTATCAGGCTTGGGGATCCCTAGGACGTGCGAAGCCCGTTCAGTGGCTGTCCTGTATATAGTTAGACTGCACTCTCCTCTGTCTTTTTATTATTGTAGTTTTAAATGTAGCTTTTAACTGTTTTTAATGGTAGAAGATTCTGCTTTTACCTGTGTTTTAACTGTGGATACCATCCAGAGCCACATGCAAGTGTGATGGGCAGCCATATAAATTCAATCAATAAATTCATGCATTCATTGATTCATTCATTCTGCTTAGCAGGAAAAACAAAGACAAGTTATTGTTTTTTTCCCATGTTCCAGTGAGTTATTGTTTGAGGGACACACAGTCTCAGTTGGGTAGAGTAGGAAGTTATTCAGGGCAACTGATTTGTTGGAAATCCCGGTGCTGAGATTTGGTCCATCATCTAGGTTTTCCTGTGCTTTGGAGGATGCCACCAAACCGCCATCATGGCCCAAGAAATGGAGCTTACTTTTAGACCAGGGGAGGACCCTTTGACTCAAGTCCGTGGTAAAGTTTGGAAGATAGATTCCTGCAGTCTTGTTAGGGACTCTCTTCAGAAAATATGGGACTTCTCCTCCAAAATTTCATTTTTTGTGCCCTCTCGCAGAGATTCCATCAGGCTATCCATTCCAGTCCCTTCCAGGCTCCTTCAGAAGACACTATCCTTACCTCCTCCAGCCAACAGCTGCATCGGATGCAGATGAGTTGGGCCCTGACGTCCCTCTGCCTACCAGCAATGCCGAGCGCTTGACTCTTTCTCCAGAGGTGAAGCCCATTCATCTTTCCCCATCCAAAATCATCAAACCCATCCAGGCTGTGGAGGAAGAAGAAGAAGGATCATTGGAAGAGCGGGTGAAAACGGAGGTGGAGATGAACAACAGGCAGGAGGATGACATCTGCGAACAGGATATGGAGGCCCTGGATATGGCGACCTCTGTTGCCCTCCCTGTTCAGGACACGGACGATTGTGGTCTTCAGTTGCACCACGGCAAACCCCTCAGGAGTTCAGACCATGAGGAAGTTATAGAGGATTGCCAAGCTGCCTACCCAGGGATGTCCTGCTCGATGGACATGGAAGCTCAAGCAGAAGAGACTGATGATGGTGAAACGTGCCCCGTTCATGCTGACTATGGTGGGAGTTTGTTACAGAGGGACACTGAACAGTCTGAAATGGGACTGGTCCCTCAGTCAGAGAAGTCACCTCTGGCTGTAGAAATGCCGCTCGTTGGTTCTCCCCCAAACAGGGAATTTCCCAGCATGCTTCAGGAAGAGGAGGAACCCATGGTAGAAGCACCCTGCTACAGGGATGAGATATTTTCCTGCCCAGTCCCACCTCTGGATATCAAAATCGATGACCCTTTGGCGGGCATGAATGCCTTAGCAGCAGCGGCTGAATTGACCCAAGCGTGTTCCTTGCTCACGAACAGCGATGGCGTCACCCAGGAGGCAGTGGTGAACTTGGAAGTCTCTTCCAGCCTGTCGCCAGAACACACCTTTCTGCATGGAATTACCCTCCTGAGCGAAATTGCAGAACTCGAGCTGGAGAAAAGGAGGCAGGAAATCGAAGGTGAGCAGATTTGGACCTAATTCCAAGACAACGTTCCAGGCCTAGCTTACAGCCTCAGGCTGTTACAATTGCTGCCCGTGTGTGATGCCATCACCATTATCATCCACGGGGGTGCCAGTAGGATTTTCCGCAATTTCTTTGATACAAATTTTATGTAGTTAAAATCAGATACTAGAGTCTTGGGGACATAGATCTTTTTCAAAAAACCAAAACTATGCTAAGCTTGTTTTATAGCTTGGGTTACAATTTTTTTTGCATGTTTTGCATCAATTTTGCATCATAAGCCTTGGAGGAGGCTCTGGGGGAGGGGCTGTAATCCTCCCCCAAATGGGTTGGAGGCTCTGAGGCCTTAGGTTGTCCACCCCCAAGGTATGCAAACTATACAGATAGTCCTTGCTTAATAACCATTCATTTAGTGATGGTTCAGACTTATGAGGGTGCTGAAAAAACAACTTAGAACCGGTACTCACACTTATGACAGTCGCAGCGTCCCCATGGTCACATGATCATGATTTGGCAACCAGTTCGTATTTATGACCGTCGCAGCATCCTGTGGTCACGTGATTGTCATTTTCAACCTTCCTGGCTGGCCTCTGGCAAGCAAAATCAGCAGGGAACCACATAATTCGCTTAACGACCATGTGATCCGCTTAATCCCCATGGTGATTCGCTTAATGACCGATGTGAAAAAGGTCGTAAAACTGGGTCAGATTCACTTAATGACCGCTTCGCTTAGCAACCAAAATGCTGGTCCTGATTGTGGTTGTTAAGCGAGGACTACCTGTAGTTGGTGCAGTTTGTAATTGGCCTGGTCCAAATGCAAGAGCAAAATGAGTCCTGAGAAGAGCAAGGGCAAAGTGATCATGCGTGTGGGGTGCTAGGTCCTGTAGCCAAACCATGGCTTGGCTGCATGGTCAGATTGGAGCGCCGCCTGGCTTAAGCTTTCCCCGTGGTGCCTATCTGAGGGAGGTCCCTCCTGCCCCTCCAAATAACCCAAATTATCTCATGCAGGTCCAGAGAACTTCTCAGCCCATCCAGCCTTGGAAAGCCTGTTAGCTGCCGGTACCCAGATGCTGATGGAAGTTCTGTCAACCCCCTTCATGGATAGCCTGAAAAACATTCGGCTGCCTCGAGAACTGAACCCCAATAAGAAATACAGCTGGATGCAAAAGAAAGATGAGCCGGTGAATAGGCTTGGGAGAGCAGGCGGGTTGCAGAGATGGGCATTGGGCAAGGGGTTAGGAAGGTGCTTCTAAGTGAGATGGGGGCATCTCAGTAGCCGTCCTGCCCTCTGAGAAACCCAGAAGGCTGTTTTACAGCCAGCGTGGCTCTGTCTGTCCCTTCTTATTGGAAGTTGCTCTTTGTGATTGGCAGGGAATTGTAGACTCTGGGCATAAAGGTCTGGCAAGCAAGGGACACAGAGGTTGCTTGCTCCCTTGCCCCCCAGTGCCGTAAGCCAGCTTTAGGACTCTCATGTTCCTTCTGCAAGGTGGGGTCCCAAATTTGCGATCTTGATTTCTGCCTTCAAAATGCAGCAGTTCCTCACCCGCTTAGGTGAAACCCTGGGGTGGGAAATGGGTAACCATCCAGATCTACTAAACTATAATTCCCAGCAGCCCCCAGATTGCATGGGTAGTGGTGAAGGATGCTGGGAGTTGTAGTTCACAGTCCACGGATACCAATTGCCTTGAGTGCCACGGAGGCTGCGTCGCCATCTTAAAGCAGGCTACAAATGAAATAAATAAGCATTATGAGCCAGAGAACAAACCTAATATTGGCAAAGTGTGTGCTGAGCCACTGAGCTGGGACCTTTGATTCATATGCTGGTCTGTAACTGTAAGAAACTTTAATTATCTAACCAATGAACAAACTGTGATATGTAGTTTCACAAGAGTGCTGCTGTTCCTTTGGATAAATCCTTTAGGGCTTTCGATATGAACATCCATCTTTGTTTTCACTGAGCCCAGAGCCCAACTGGCAAGTGAGAATTCAAGAATTTCTCCCATCTTCTGCCCTCTAGACAGGTGAGCCCTATGGCTGGCCAAGAATCCTAGGAGTTGCACTCCCAGCGTTAATTCCCACGCAGGTTTTGTTGGGAACTTGATTCTGAATTGTAGCTAAGGAATGGAACTGTCACACGTTCTCCCTCTCCTCCTCTCTCAATTCTTTGTTGGCTTCTTGCTCTCAGATGTATTCCATAAAGTCGTCCATTGGGAACATGGATGCCATGGAGCTGGACTACAGGATGAAGTTAGCTGAGCTGCAGAGGAGGTACAAGGAAAAGCAGAGGGAACTAGCAAAGCTGCAACGGCGGAGAGACTCTGAGTAAGTCACTCGGGGGCGTTCAGAGATCCTTCTGCAGCTCCTGGTTGGCAGGGCAGTGGCGCCATCTTTGAGTCTTGCACTGTCTTGGCCTTTCTTGATCCTCTTCTTGTGCTCCATGATACTCAAACTGGACATTGAGAATGGAAGGGCAACCGTGTGACTTGGCAATGTGATCCCCTGTTTAGCCACAGTTTAGATTCTGTAGGCACTTCATTCATGGCCTTCCTTGGGATGTTTGGTGTGTAGGTCAGTTTATAGGTTTGGTGATGGATCACGGCTTTTTGCATTTTCAGTTTCTTCTTCTTCTTCTCCTTCTTCTCCTTCTTCTTCTTTTTCTTTTTCTTCTTCTTCTCCTTCTTCTTCTTCTTCTCCTCCTCCTCCTCCTCTCCTTTTAAATGACTTCTGTTTCCTCTCCTTCCTTCCTTCCTTCCTTCCTTCCTTCCTTCCTTCCTTCCTTCCTTCCTTCCTTCCTTCCTTCCTTCCTTCCTTCCTTCCTTCCTTCCTTGATGTCTCCGTTGCTCTTGGTTAACGGTCAAGTGTGTGGTTTTTTTTAAGGGAAAAGCATGACGAGAAAAGTAGAAGCTTGGCAAAACGAGGTCCAGGAAGGCCCAGAAAACGGAACCATGGATCAAGCGCTCTGTCGCCCCCTAAGGAGCGAGGGAAGAGTGACGGCAGGAGTGGAAAGTAAGGTTGGGCTGTGGGGAGGGGAAGGGGTGCCGTGCCACAGGGTCCTGCCCTGGCTGGGTTGCCTTCTCTCTACCCCAAACATGGACGCCAGCTGTCTTTGGGCATAGTGTTGACTTGGCTGTTGGGGTGCCCCAGGATGAGTAAGGCTTGTGGTGTGGAGTGTTATGGCACAGATGTTGGTTAAGCAGTAGTTAGGATCCACTGCGGGGTGACTGTTGTGACCTAGGGGATGTGTTGAATTACCAAGGCAAGAAAGAGTGTGAAGTAGAGATGGTAGGAGCAGGTTCTCCACAGTTAGGGCTGTGTATGGGTGAAGGGTGGAATTCCACTGGGAACGTTGTGGATGCTGGATTTTGTAGGTTTTGATCTTGCTTTCCTTTGGCATGAGAGGAAGAGAAACAAATCTGTGTTAGGATATGCTTTGGTCTTGCTTTGCCCTGTCTGTGGTGCGGCCTCTGTTATCCTTGTGTTGTGTCTTTGCTTTCTTGCTGATAAATGTAGAACTTGGCTTCTCCTCTGCTCAAGGGCCTGCATCATTGTGGCTCCTCAACCTTATCCTCAGATTTCAGATTTTTGCAAATGCAGGAGATGAAGGAATCCTTATTTGTCTGGATATTGTGACCTGGTCATTCTTGTTACCTCAAGTGTTTTTTTTCCCCTCCAGATGGAGCTTTTGCAAAATCATGGTCTTGAAGGTCCTTTCCTCTCCTCTCCTCTCCTCTCCTCTCCTCTCCTCTCCTCTCCTCTCCTCTCCTCTCCTCTTCCCTTCCCTTCCCTTCTCTCTCATTTGTTTATCTGTCTTGCTATTTTCAACAGCTTGGAGAAGTCATTGGTAGCCTGAACTCCTATGAATGAGATATTATGTCTTTAGCACACCTACATGTCTGGATGTACTATAAACCCATGGGACAGAAATCTTCAGCAACAACCTCCCACATCTTGAACGGGTTCCAAATCTCATGTTCTCTTAGCAATGCCAACACTGGCTCCCAGATTCAGTCTTTGCTACGCAAACTCTTGACTTCCTCCTCCACATCTGCTATGCATGTGAGAGTGTGCCCTGACTAAGAATAGCTGCAAATGCAGAAATAGGTCCTGGATGCTGACTTCAGCATCCACAGAGTTTTAATTTGTCTGCATAGCTATATCTGTACCCGTCTGTGTATAATAATAAAATTAGCACCTCTATTGCCTCCTGTTTTTAGAGGAAAATCAGGTGTAGTGAAACAGGCTGGGTTGTGATGGGCAGGTTTATCTTCCCAAGACCTACCTTGGTCAAGTTAGTTCCTATATGGTTGGCTACAAAGAGGCAAAGGTGAACCATCAACGCCATTAGAAGGAGTACGAAGGAATGCTTGCCATGTTCCTCAGTCATATCCCTGTTGTTTCAGTTTCCCATGCTAGATAATTTGGATGATTGGCTCTTCAGTCTTAGATGATTGGGGCCTGATCTGTTCCCCATCTTAAAACATAACCAGTTAGGTATTCAGATCATCCAATAACATGGCAGATTTGTTTTAGAAAATGCCTTTCGTTTACTTTTCTTCCAGTTGCAGTGGGTGCCGGTAAATTTTCCTTTTCATAAATCTCTTTTAACCTTTTAGATTTGGGTGAGTAAGGCCACAGCTTGGACAGTTAGATTCCAAATGCAGAAATGCTGCTTTTAGATCAACCGTTTCCTTTTCTGGTTGCATATTTACTTGTTTATTTCCATCAGCTTCTATAGCTGCCTGTCTCATAATGATGACTCTGAGCGGCTAACATAAAATTAAAACTCAATAGAAAACAACCAATAACAGAAGCAGTAAATATACATATGGTGGCAGCTGAGGACAACAACAGTCACTGCAATAACATCCGTCTCAATGGCCGTCTCTTGTTAGTTTTTTGGATTACTATCCTGCTTGTGATGCTGCAGAGTTCCTCCAATGGCCATCCCTGTTTCCTCTCTGATTTTCAGGCTGAGCAAATCCTTGCTGCTTTCTGAAGACTCAGAAATGGGTGAAGGGATGGAAGAAAAGCACCGAGGACTTCTCCTGGATGAGGAAGAGGAGGGAGAGAACAGGAGTGGGAAGACGAAGACCAGGCATCGGAGTTGGGATGAGCAAGATCTCTTGATGAACTTCTCCAATGAGGTTAGTCGTCTACCCTTGAGACAATATGGCTGAAGCAGAACAAACAGCTGAGCACAAAAATGGGGTGATATCAAGATTTAATTTTACTATTCCAGATTTAGGTCTGAACACATACAATTGCAATGGGTCTTGTATTCCCTTGAGCAACCAAATCAGCTGGGTGGATGGGATTGTTGAAATGAGCCAGCTGTAAATCAGTAGGAGCTATCCTGGAGCACCACTTTCCTCAATTTGGTGACCTCCAGATGGGTTGAACTCCCATTCCCAAATTCCAAGAGGTGAACCCCTTGGAGGAGGCTGGAGAATCCATCTCAGAATCCTTGGTAATGCTAGTTGATTCCACGTCAAGATGCATAGAGATTTCTGGATGAAGAGGGCATTCCTTTTGCACATTCCTCGGGATCCCTTGCTTTCCTCCACTTGTACTCATTCCTTCGGTCGTCTTCTTCTTTTTGCAGCTCAAGATTAAGAAGAAGAAGGTGGCATCTGATCAGGAACAACTGGTGAGCAAGCTTGACAAAGCTCTGTCACTCACCAGGCGCAGCAAGCTGAAATCCCCTTTCAAGTTTGTGGATGACTCTGGAGGGAGGCAGAAAAATGGCAGCTGTTACAGCAACCGGTATCTGCCCCCCCGGGGTGCCTTGTTTGGCAAGGATGCAAAGAAGAACTTGGCTAAAAGCCTGAGCTTCTCCTTGAAAGCCTCTAAAGAAGGTAAAAACAAAATGGCTGTCAAAATGAAGAAGTTAGAGGTGGGGCTGAAAATGAAGGGCCACCTGAAGGTTTCCAATTCACCAGCAATATCTGAAGTTAGCAGTTATTCCTACAGTAAGTAACTTTTATTTTCCTAGTTTCTTCTCCCCTGTGGTTTTGAGTGGCTGTATTTGATGTCAAGGTCTTATCTAGCCTTCCCTTAGTTGATGATTTCCAAGGGACATTATACTACAACTCCCAAAGTTCCTTGAGCAATCTGTCCATTAGATATTGGTCTTGTTGGATCATTGGCCAATCCAACTGGCAGTTGGCCAAGGTGGAAATCAAACACATTTGAAGGACACCAGCTTTGGGAAAGCTACCCCACTAAACATCTCTTGACTCTTCTATGGCAATGAAAGGGAAGTCATCTTGCCCCAATGCCTTGCATTTGTATATAGCACCAATGGCAGCATGATAGTTGATCCACCATGATAGTTGTTAAGATTAGTCAAGAAGGAAGCCTTTATTGTAAACCGCCCAGAGTCCCTCCTCTGGGGGGAGATGGGCAGTGGCAAAATTTGATGGATGGATGAATGAATAAATAAAGACTTCTCTGACATCAGCATCACAGATCATCCCAACTGGGTAACCAGTGTATAAGAAGAAAGCAAGTAGTAGTTCATAGATACCCAGTGGCTTCATTAAAATTGTCCAAGCTGTGCAAGACACGATCAATGGAATAAGAAGTGCTATGTTGCCCTGGTAGCCAAGGAATCCCACATTAAACTAGGTCTAAACCAATGATCATTTTGGACCGAAGGGACAGTTAAAGTCTCCCTTTCTTGACTGCAATCTAGTCTGATTAAGCGGAGGAAAGGAGCATATTCCTACTGTTTTTCTTGGATTTGCCGTGGACTGCTTTAGATGAGGGTGATGCGCTTTCATCTATCTGGTTTAATATTGTATTAATGAAGATCCTGGTCACAGGTTTCCAGACCTTTCCCATAATCTGTATCCTGATCCTTCAAATTCAGAGATGCACTGTCAGTGGTCCTTTTCCTGAACCCCCCTGAATTGTTACTTTTAATGTGGCAGAATGGAAAAGTTATTAAAATACATGGGAAATAATAATAATAATAATAATAATAATAATAATAATAATAATAATAATTGCATTTAATGAATTTAATGTTAAATAATTTCAGTGGAGTCAGTTTTAGTTCTTGGCCTGGCCTGGGTTGCCTTTTAGAGTGGGATTTTAAGTGTGGCCCTTCACCCCAAAACTTTTAATAATGGGCACCCCTGTTTTGAATTGGAGGTGTTGGGTGTTGAACATGGGACTACCATGTGCCGAAGCAGCGTTTTCTAACCACCCTGCATATTCTGAAAGTCTTTCTTTTTTAAAAAAAATAATAACTGCATTGACCACAGATACAGATTCTGAGGAAGATGAGGAATTCCTGAAGGATGAGTGGCCTTCTCATTGCCCGACCGGTGCCAGGATGAGACCCTCCAGCCTCTATAGTGTAATGGCCCCTAAATGCAGCAGGATCTCTGGCATCTTCAAAGCTGGAAAGAAGAACATCTCCACAACGAGGACTCTCAAATCTAAATTGGCTGCAAACAGAAAGCAGGAATTTTGTTTGCTGCCCAGAGAGGCCAAAGCTGGATCGTCTTACAGTGATTCTTCGGAGGACTCATTCGATCAAGGTTACTAGATTATAACACAAAACCAAACACAGTATGTCCAAGTTTGAGTGAATGGGAGAGCGTGGGAAGCAGGAGGAAGGGGGTGGTGGTGGCCTTGGTCGGCCATTTGAAATGGGGCTGTGGCTGGTTATCTTGTTGGTGCCATGGAAGACCTTTTTTGTAGCTTATCAATCCTGATTGATCAGTAGACCGTCTACACCAGTGTTTCTCAACCTGGGTGACTTTAAGACGTGTGGACTTCAACTCCCAGAATTCCCTAGCCATGTCTACACCAGTGTTTCTCAACCTGGGTGACTTTAAGACGTGTGGACTTCAACTCCCAGAATTCCCCAGCCATATCTACACCAGTGTTTCTCAACCTGGGTGACTTTAAGACATGTGGACTTCAACTCCCAGAATTGCTGGCTGGGGAATTCTGGGAGTTGAAGTCCACACGTCTTAAAGTCACCCAGGTTGAGAAACACTGCTCTACACCAACGAATCTCCTTGTGTCACAGTCATTTTGTTCCTGACCAGCTCTTCAAGGAGCATTCTAGTCTCCTTTCCGCACACACGTATACTCCTCCTAATTTCCTTTTTTAAAAGAATACTTCATTTCTTGTTGCCATCACTGTTGTTATATGTGGCTTATTTTTTTTTTCCTTTCCAAATTTACTTTTGGCATGTGTTAGAGGGCATGGGAGAGGAAATGTGTAAATTAGAATACCTGTTGTGTGCAAGTGCCCCTCCAACCCCAAGATGTTTGTACTGCAATTTGGTACCAAGCTTTTTATTAAAAATATCCAGTTTGTTTTTAACTAAAACCGTCTGCCTTGTGTCTCTTGCTGTGTCTCTTTAGGTAGCTTGACGCTTCACTTCATCTTGCTGTCTCACATCATGCCCAAAGATTTAGGGGGGGAAAAAGTGGAATTAACAAAGTTGTGATGTGTTTTTCTATTATTCAAATATCCCTGGCTTCAACTCTCTACTTTCCAGGAGGAAACGAACAAACAAATCTATCAGCTGATCTCGCCTTTCCTTTAAACCGAGTGCAGCTTCTTATGTTGTACATAGATTATTAATTCTACAGTGGGTTGGGATCTTTTGTCCCCTGTATACATACCATTGCATTTTCATTTTTTTTTAAAAAAAAGATGGCTTTTCCTTTTGCCAAAGACACAAAGACTCATTACACTTTGGAACTTTTGTTTCTTAAAAATGGCTTTAGTTCCATCAACAAAGCCCCTATTTCTTGGTCACTTCCAAATGAGGGTCTAAGAAGGTTCAGCCTTTTTTCCCCCCCCCTCCCAATTAATTCAACTTGAAAAGAAAGCAATGACTATTTCAAGCAACCAGCTTACAAAGAGAAAAGCAATGGCTAAATGGGATCTAACATACAGAGAGAGAAGATAATGCGATAGGCTTTTTTCTTTCTATTTTGCTAGATCTGCTCTTCTGTTTTGGGAAAGACCAGGAAGGAGGACAGAGAAGCCCAAGGGCATAGAAATGTCCCAGTGGACCACAAGACCTCTCCATCCACCCACCCAACCTCGTTTTAACCACTTTGATCATAATAGAAAAGGTTAAATAATTAATCCTTAGGCTTAAAACAAGCTGAGATTCTGCTCTTCTATCTATAGGCTTATCAAGAAAGAGATGTGCTCCCATCAGCAAAGGGGCCTCCTTGTGGTCAAAGCTTGATCTTCCTTCTAGCCTCCTTTTGTTATCTTCTCTTTTCCTAAATGTGTTCACTTCAGCTGGTTACAACAGAGTGGAAGCATGTAGTAGTAGTAATTAATAATAATTGTTTTTCCTAAAGGTAAATTCCCTCTCTCCTGGAGCTCAGCTCCTCCTGACTTGATGGACCTAGCCATGCTGTTTTCTTGGCAACCATGTGTTAAGAGTTTTGCCATTGCATTCTTCAAGGATGGGTTTTTTGACATTCCTACTACTACTACTACTATTTTAAGAACTTTGAATAGATACTTGAGGGGGTGGGGGTAGCTCTTGTTAATATTTGGCAGCAAAGAGTCTTCCAGCGTTGAATAGACTAACCATTGTATGATCTCATGAAGTTTTGTTGACCGTTCCATCAGGTGCTGTTTTTTCCTAAATGGATAGTTAGCCCTGGAGAACTTCTCAATGGGAATAATAAATCAATAACCTTAAGAAGCTTTTGGTTAGAGAGAGAGAGAGAGAGGAGGGAGGGACAGAAAAGGTAGACCTCAATGAAATCCTCCCTAGCATATTTATTTATTTATGCAAATTTATTGGCCACCCAACTCCAGACTAAGTTTCCCTTAAAGGCTGGAATCCTGTGCATTCTCAGCTGAAAAGAAGCCCTGTTGAATCCTATGGCATTGATTTCTAAGTAAATGTGACATCTGTGCTCTATACCACCATTAGTTTGACTCTCCAAGCCCAAAGTTTGCGTGTGTGCACACACACACACACACACACACACACACACACACGCTGAGGATGCTAATTTTTCCTTTTAGACCCCATTTGGACCGAATATTGCTTTTTTTGGACATCTTCCATTTCTGTTTCCTTTGAACGTCACCCTGTTCCTCCTTGCAAGTTAGGGTTGGTGGGAGCTGATAAATACGTTTTCCCAATCCTATGTGCAAAAGGTACATTGCTTGTGGGAGGGGGGTGGAACAGGAGGGAGGGAGGGAGGGAGGGAGGGAGAAACCTTGAATCTTTTTGCCAATAAATAAAAAATGAAAATGGACAGGCGGAAATGCATGTGTATAAACCTATATACGTTTTCTCTGGACATTTGTTTTAAGGGATATTTGCGTAATAGCGTTGCTTAATGGCTTTCCCTGATTTTACTAAAACCATGAATAACCTCAGCTTTTCCAGCTTGCTCTTCCTCTCCTTGCAGCTGCTTGACCAAACCTTTCACCCTGGTCCCTCCTCATGATGCTTTGAGTGTCTGTGTCGCTCTCTTACATTTGCTCTCGCGAAAAATCTCTGAGCTGACTTGTTATGTAGGTAGGCAAAACTACCTTTCTCTTTCTGTCCTCTTTAAAGCTTGGCAATTTTGCACTCGTAATGCCCGTTCAGGACGAATGTGGAACTTGTGTGCCCTTCTCTCCCCCTTCCAATAGCCGGAGGGTTCTCTGTCTGATGGACTGAAGGACGGTGGTGGTGGTTCCTTGAAGAAGACATTTCAACGTCCTTTCCGGGAGTTCCAAAATGGTGGTGGGGACCAAGGGCAGGCAGGCACTTTGTGGGGCTGGGAGTGTTCACCATGCTGTCCGTTGATGGCAGCTTCTTGCCCATCTTTCCAATCTAAGCTGGGGGATTCAGCGGGAAGGCTGGGTTTTGTAGTCCCTTGTTCCTCCCACTCTATTTTTGTAACTCCTGAACAGGAAACTGCATTTGACTAAGGACTCCAGAAGGGTTTTCGCTGTTCCTGCTATACGTGTGGCAGATGTTGACATCTCAAGCTAAAGTTTCCATGGAGACAAAACTGTTCTTGAGAGGTAGCCTTTATAAGTCTTTCTCCAGCCACAGTATTGAAACAAGGGTGCTATTTATTTATTTAGCTTGGTTAACCTGGTTACCGAAGAGAACCTCCTTTGCTGGGGTTGCACAAGACAGGGAACCGTAAAATAAGGGTAAGAGTGGGATTTGCACAACAGGCTTGGCCACTGAGAGCAATCCAACACCCATCAACCAGTATTAATACTAACCTGATTTAGCAGTGCTAGGTCTCAATTGGGTTACATGGACTGTGTGAATGCAGCCCATGTGTCGTTCCACTTTTGAAAGAAGAGTAGAATAATGGCCCAGAAAAAGAGGTTTTTCCATGCAGTCTGAGGCTTGATAAATACGTTAATCACTGTGAGGCCAGTTGACTTCTTACATGAGAACCTGGGACACCAAGAGATTTTCGGTAGCATCCGTGTTGAAATTAAACCTGGATTCCTGGCCTCTCTTGCCAGAATGTCATTGGGAAGGGAAACATATTTAATATTTTTGCAAAAACAACAACCTTGCCCCTCTCTGTGGGCAAAATGTCTTTTCTAATACCACCAGCCTGTACACATGTTACTGGGTCGATCGCTTGGTTTTTAATTTTTTTCTGAAATGGGATTTTTTTTCTTTTGTTTTGAGATGGCTACCTGTTGGTGATGTAGGAAGATTTCTTGTAGAAGAGGCATTTTATTTATTTATATTTTAAATTTTTAAATGTACTAAATTTGTTACGGCCACCCACTCCGATAGACCCCGGGTGGCATGTTTCTTCTGTGGGAAAGACAAAACCATGTCTAAAAATTAGGCCTTATTTTTAATCGAATGGAAGCTTTTGGAAATGATGAATTAACTTTCTTGCTATATTCCAAGAGATCATCTTACTTTTTTTTATGGAAAAAAGACTTAGATGGTATCCACCATCCCCTTCAAGAAAGCTTCAATTTTTTCCCAGTCCTGTAACCCTATTCAACAAAACATTTGGTGATGCAGCTTCACGACAGAAGTGCAAGTGGTAAGGAACTCTTCAAGTCAAGGGCCTCTTTGAGTCATTCCCTTTGAGTGGAACACAGGGGGAAAAGAAAGGAGAAACCACATTTCCTATTGATGTCACTTCACAGGGCGTGTTATGCTGCTAGTCCATAGGGAGGGGAAACGTGGAGTGCAATAAACAAGCCTTTTCTTTTAACATGGCTCTGTTCTTAAGGAGCGTAAGAGCCATGGAAATAAATTCAGCACTAACCAGATCCCGATCCACATGTTCTTAGCTGATCACATTGTTTTCTTGCAAACACATACTCCATAATCTTATTCTTGCCACTCTCTTTCTGGAGAAGGCCGTTGGCAAACCTGTCCCACTGCAAAGCTCTCTAGAACTGATCCGAGAAGAGACTCACCCCCCAGAATATTTAGCAATAATTAAAAAGATGTAATCATGATGATGAGTGGTGGTTGTAGCAGCAGGAATAACGTAAATCCTTTTCTGGAGTCAGCAGTGTGCAAATGCACATGAAAAATGCCATGGAAATGTCTTCGTTTTTGCAAACGCCTGTCAAATGATGCAATTAACATGAAAGGTTGACTGGAATTTGGACTGGCCGAGGTAAACCAGACGTGGAAGATCAACGGCTGTCTCAAACCTGCCTGCCCTTAAGCTTTGTAGGTTTGTTTGCAACATGATACTGTGTTGTGTTTGGTCTAATGTAATCCGTGTTAAATATATATGCATATATATTTAACAATGCCAAATTAATCTTCAATGTGCTTTTTGCTACCTCCTATGCTCCCCTCATTCCTTAGCCATGCTTTTCCCAGTCATCTTTGTTGCATTATGTAGTAATTTAACAAATGTCTGTCTGTTGTTTAACCAAAGTGTTGTTTCCCTCATTTTTACTGCTGAGTTTGGGGGCCTGAATTGACAGTACTGCAAGAAAATTTGACCTTCAATACCAACTGGGGCAATTTATTCCATCCATGGCTACATGGAACTGATTACATGCCAAACTGCCTTGCTGGAATCTTGATCAATATCCAGTTTTCATTACTTTAAACAAATAGCTTACTAGTCCTCATGGTTCAGGGGCGAGGGGAAATCTAATTCATTTGGGACTCAAAGGGAAGTGTTGGCAGCCAGTCTCTCTTCAGATGTAACAATAAATTGCTTATATGAATGATGCAACTAAATCAGGAAAAAGGCATAGCTAAAATCTTTTTCCTGGAAATGTTCTCTTCCAATATGAAAGGAGGGGCCCTATGCAAAAATATGGCTGCTGCACAAATCTCACCTGCCAAGAAAGAATTGCTCCATGTGATTTATGAATGTCTGATTTTTTTTAATGCCCATTCTTAAATCTAGAAATGCCTTTGTAATTGTTTAGCTTAGCTTCAGATGTCCTAGAGAGATAAGGAAGATGATGAAACTCATGCAGACCTTGGCTGGATGCTTTCCTTTAACTAAATGCACAGAGCTGTAAACTGACCCAAATACATTTGTGGAAATGTTAACCGTGTGTTTAAAAAAAATAAATGTCACGCTGCAGATACAAAGGGGTGGGGAAGTCCAGAAGAGAGCCAGCAGGTCAGTTTCATCACATTGCATAACTGATTTTTATGGTATATTCTGCTAGCAGTGTTAAAATTCCCCTAGCTCAGAACAGCTAATTTCTGTTATTCATTAGGATGCATTCTCTTGCACAATGCTGAATCAGCAATCTCTGCTAATACTAGAGATCACTTCTAATCACCCACTGGTGGAAAACTGCTTTATATGGTCTCTTTTTGCCACCTTCTTCAAAACCCATGTCCTTCGATGGACAATGTTTTTTCCATAGTCCCAGTTAGGTACGAGTTTCTTTCAAGCACTTGCTATGTGCTTACGCTTTCCTGTTGAATTCTGGCTAATTTCTAAGCTGTTATTCATAAATTTCATCCTTCCTTGACTAGTTTGGTTCAGAACCAACCATAGGTTGAAGTTAGTTGAGTAGGTGACTTGTTCTGAAGTCGGTACCCACAGTTGCCCTGATTAGATGAAATGGGAAGTATTATTAAAGACTTCCTGGGTCTTTTGTGTGTGTTGTTGTTGACTTGTGCAAAGGGAGGAGGAAAGTTGTTGGCTGTACTGACTTGGGGATTATGGGATTTGAGGTCCAGGACATCAAGAGGGCCCTGTTTGGAGAAGACCCTAGCTGACCTCTGTCTAAAAAAGAAAACATCCTGCTCCACTTTGAAACAAAATTCTTATCAATATTTTGAATGCAGACTTTTGTATCAATTGTGTCATCTGGCGTCTTTTTTCTCGCTTCCCCCCCCTACTCCTTCTAGTCAGTAGCAGCAACTTGGTGGGTAGGTACAAAGTTTTATTTAATGGACACTCTACGGAGACCTCCTTGGGACCTCAGAGGTTTCCTTAGGTTTGGTTCAAAGACCTTCACATCCCTTTCTGCAACTGTTAAGAACTGGGCCCTTGTATTATGGTTTCCCAAAAGCAAAGTAGAGATGTCCCAAAAGGTGAACTTCTCAATGTAACTGCTTTTCTGCATTTGTGTGGGATCTCAGAAGGTTCAGGGCACAACAAGCCTTTGTAGAATTGTGCTGTTGAGAGCTAAGACAGCATTAGGCAAGGTGGAAAGGTCCGACCACTTCATACATGTTGAGGTACAGTGATAGGTAAATTGTTTTTGTTGCAATGGATGCATGGGAAGGAAAATGGGAGGGCGTCTCTCGTTCCCATCGTCTTTTGCACGACTTCTCACTTTGCTGAGAATTTTCTCTCGGCAAGGCTTGGAGTTTCCTTAGGGACCTGGAGTGCAAGTAGCGTGGGCATTCTGTGGTCAGAAAGTTTGCATGGCATGGTCTTGAGATCCCCTGGGGTGAAAGGTGGTCTGATCTGAAAACTGGATGCAGGTTTATGAGAGTTTTTCATCTTGTCTGTGACAGATTCTAGTTCGGAGGAAGAGGCAGAGGAGGAGGAGGAGGAAGAAGATAACAAAGAGGAAGAAGAAGAAGCAATGGAAGGCTACGGAACAGTGGTCTGTGGCAAGCTTTCACCACCTGCTTTGGATGAAAGTGGCTTGGGGCTCCTGGCCAGGTTTGCAGCCAGCGCTATCCCAAGTCCCATAATTGTGCCTTCAGTGTCCATTGTCCAACTGGAAGCCAAACAGAAAGCAAAGAAGAAGGAAGAGAGACAAAGCCTGATGGGTATGTTGGCCATTGTGCAGTGGGAGATGACTCAATTGGCGTATGGTTAGTTGAGGATAGAAATGTTGGTGGCCTGTATGCCTCAACCAGATTTTCAGGAGTGAAAGAGTGAAGAGATGGAGCTGGACTAGATGGGCCAAACTGTCTACTCTAATCTGGGACAAGACTAATTTTAGACCCAGCCCAAGACCAAATGATGGATGTCCACCTCCATACATTGAAGTCCAGAGGACCGTAGATTTTCCACCCATTTATGTCAACCTCAGCTTTTATAGCCCTTTGCAACCTTTCCCTAAACCATGAGCACAGGCGATTTCTTAGCCCTGCAGCACCCATATTTATAGCTCATCTCCCATCCAAGCACTCAACGGAGCCAATCCTGCTTAGCTTCTGAGATCAGTTTAAGTAAGAAGTGTTCAGAATGGTGCTATCTGGGGAGAACTAAGAGAGAGGTTTTTTTTTCATTGCTAATCAGAAGAGTTTCAGTACTGTGCAATCAAAGTGGATGTTGCACTTTTGCACATTTCAGCAAAGGAGGGACCAAAGCAACCTTCTGAAAGCATCTGCAGGGACCTGTTTGGCTCCCCCCTGTCCCCCCCCATCCATCTTGGGCTCCTCTGCGTCTTGCTGGCGTGAATAATTGAAATTTCTCTTTTTAACCCCCTCGTGCTTCTCAGCCTGCAAAAGTGCCCTTAAGGCAGCATCATTCCAAGTTAGACAGTTCTGTTCAAAAAGCTCCATTTAGAAATCCCTTTCTTAATATGTATTAAAAGATCATGGAATGTATAGCTGGTTTTGGAACGGAAGGGGCCATTTTCCATGGGAGACTGCATTACTTGACGGCTGCTCCCCCTTCCCCGAATCAGTCCTTTGAAAAGAGAGCATTCTCTCCCATTCTTCCCTCACCTGGCACCCTCCCAGAATTCCTAACAGCCCCATGGAAGTTGTAGTCATGACACATTTGGAAATGAAGGAAAGTATGTACTTTGGAAGAGAAGGGAAAGACCATGGTGATAAGCCCTGGGGGATTTCCAAGATAAGCAGCTGGGGATGGACAGAGTTTCAGGGAGTGGAAGGGGGTTTCCGGGAGTTTATGACCTGACTCTGTCTTCCCTGTGGATGGGGAAACTGAGGCATAGCCAAGCTGTCTGAAAGGAGGTGGGGAAAAGGCTTAGCCCTTATGTCCAATTCCTGCAAGTGGTGAGGAGGCTCCCAAGGCATCCTGTGTTTTCTGCAAAGTCAGCCAAATTAAATTGGGATTAAAATTGGGATTAAACGTTCTGTCCCTGCCAAACTATGGTAGGCAAAGCAGAGAAATCTATAGAGCAGGGTTTCTCCACCAGGGCTCCGTGGCACCCTCGGGTTCTGCGAGAGGTCCCTAGGGGTTCCCGGGGAGATCAGGTTTATTTAAAAAAATGTTCTGAATTCGGGCAACTTCACATCAAAGAGGTAAGTTTCATTCTTTATTTTTAATTTAGGAACTCTGTGAATGCATATCTGCAGGCCTACCCACGAAACGAATAGAATAGTTTTGTGACATCTGGCCTATCCTTGAGCCTGAACGGGCAGGGGTTCCCCAAGGCCTGAAAAATATTTAAAGGGTTCCTCCAGGGTCCAAAGGTTGAGAAAGGCTGCTCTAGAGGGTTTCAGCTGCAGGATCTAAGAGGAGTTAAGTTCAATTCTAGCACAGGTGTGGGCAAGCCTTTGAGTGTCTGGAGCCCACATTTAACTTTTTTTGTTGTGTGGAAGGGGCTGAAGGCTGTTCTGGCTGGAGTAATAATGCAAAATAGGTGGGTAATTCTCTGTTTATTCCATTTTCTTGTAGTGGTGGTCTGGTTTTACTAGTTTGTTTTGAATCTATGCTAAACCTGCACAGTTGTTGGTTTCCTGCTTCTCAAGTTTGGAGAACCATGCTGCTGATTTGCATTAGTTATGATGAGAAGACTCTGGGGGACAGAAAAAAAAAGGGGGGTGGGTTCAGAGGTATGTCCAGTTGCTCTGGAGGTCCTTCCCAGTTCCAGCAGATAAGATGCTGTTGCTAATTGCATTTGGTACCAGCCAACAAATGTAACCATTTTTCCTCTTTCCACTGTTGCTCACAGATGGACAGTTGGGGTTTTTTTCCTGTTGTTGTTTATGTTGTTGTTATTCTAGCTTTCTACCTAGACCAGTGTTTCTCAACCTTGGCCACTTTAAAATGTGTGGACCTCAACTCCCAGAATTTCCCAGAAGCAGGAAACCGACAATTGTGAATGCTAGACATTCATTTAACGCTTTCCTTGGCAGTGGTCACTCTTAAAAAAAAAAGAATAATGTTAATCAAAGCATGGAAATGATCCACCCACTTAAGCAGCTTTCTGCATCCGGCTGTCCCCCAGATGTGCAGGGATCCAGACTGAATGTCAGATGTTCTCTAGCTTCTGATTGGGCCCTTCTAAGTGAAAGGGTGCCTGTTGCCTCCTTCCAAAATGGGTTCCCCTGTTCAACTGCTGTTTACCGTAAGCAAATTTTCCCTAATATTTTACTGGAATTTGCCTCCATGTGACATAAGTCAATTATTCCTTCTCCTGCACTTTCGGGTGAATAGAGAATAGATCATGTCTTTCTTCAATAAGGTCTTTCTTCAGATCTTCAAAGGAAGATCTCCTCTGTGTTCTGCATAGCAAATTCTAAAGCATTTTGAAGTGGCAATTGCCAGCCTAGATCCAAATCAGTTCATATTTGTAATTTTGAGGCATAGAACTGGAAGGATTGTCCTCCAATGTCAGCCTGGAACATACTTTATGGGGTGGTTCTCTGGCTGATAAAGCCGCCTTTTCTCCACCCCTAGGGACAGAGTTTGAATATACAGACTCAGAAAGTGACGTGAAGATCCGGAAGAAATCTCCAGCTGGTTTACTGCATGGAAAGAAAGGATCAATAGAGCAAGGTCCATCATCGGCAAGCACCGTGGACACCTCCTCGGGCAACAATTTGGACAAGACCAAGATGGCCCCGGAGAAGAGCCGGAAGCTGAAGAAATTCAGGTCACCTAAGGACCTGAGTTTTGAGTTTGGTCTGGAGGTGGGCGATGATGATCCTTGGAATCGCCGACGGAGTGAGCGGATTTTCCTTCACGACGCTACCACATCGGCCAGCTTGGCCACCACCACCCCAGCTAGCTCGACTCCTGTTTCCAAAAGTGGACGCTGCATGAAGGGGACCCCTTTGAGCCCCAAGAAGGAAGGGAACAAGGGGAAGGAGAGGAAGGAATTAAGCAAGGTAGGAACCAGGGTGCGTCACTGGGATGAATGTCGGTGAGAGAGGAGTGAATTTCTGCTAATTCAGACTTCTGTTATTTCTCCTTAAAGGAAGAGGATCCCAAATTGAAAGCATTAAAAAAAATTAATATAGAAAAAAAATTAAAGGACCTTTTCCTCAATGAAAGACCAGGTTAGGGACAGATCATCATGGAGCAAAATCTATCTGTGTGGTTGCTAAGTTGGTGGCATCTATATCTATCTACCTACCTACCTACCTACCTAATCCATCTCTCTCTCCTCTCTCTCTATCCATCTATCCATCTATCAAATTTATGTAGCTGCCCATCTCATAAATGTGACTCTGGACAGCATACAATAAAACCATAACCAGTGTTCTCAATGACTCTCAGATGATCTCACCATGTTAAAGGTATATTATTCAGTGTAATATTAATCTTCCTTTTTGATAAATACAAAATGTCTTGAGTTCACATAAAGTGCTAAATTGTGAACCTGGATGATCAAATTTGCAACATTTACATAATGTGAGATGCCTGAATAAATGACCCGTATGAGGCTTCAGCGTGCTGGCCTAGTTCACAAGGTGCTGAAATATGTCACCTGAGCTCCCTAATCCCATTTTGGCTGAGTCCAATGTGTCTTCCCAACATGGCTAATATCTTCATCTGATTCAACTGGGCCTACATTGACGAGCAACTGCAATCAGATTCTTAAGTAAAGAGAGTTGTGTGTGTGTGTCTGTGTAGCTTCTCCATCCTATCCTAGCTGATCTATTGACTTCATAAATGGGGAACGTGTGGCACCCCAATTTTTTGCAGGTCCCCATGCCTGCGGTTCCCATAACTTGATGGCAGTGTTCCCCACAACTGCCCCAACAGAGGCTTAAGAAACCTATTTAAAAAAAAACAAAGTGGAAAAAAAAAGAATAACACCACCCTGAAAATGGGAACATGGAAAACGTTTGTTTCATCCATGGACCTGATGTGGCCCTGCACCAATTCTGCATAATTGCTATGCCCAGAGCAATCTGCGATTCCTCCCTTGCGTGGGGCCTTTATCTTTCCAAGGTTGCTGCTGACCCTCCCTGGGGTTTCAAGTGGCAATGCCAAGACTGAACCTGGAATTGCCATTGCCCAGCCCTGAGGAGCTGGGGAGAGTCACATCAGAGCTCCCCACAAGCCTATTCCTTGCTACCAGCCTTGCAGCTTCAGGTTTCTTACCCTCTCTGCCACCACCCACCCTGGTGAAATGGCTGGTCTTAGTTATGTGCTGAAGCCCTGCTTCGGTCTGAACCAGGAGAGAAGTGTCCTCGAACATGGACAGAGGGCCACGCCCCTATCTGGAACCAGGCTGCTGTGCGGTTTTCCAAAATTTCTTTGCATGCCCATTTTGCCCCCTCTTTGCCTTTCTCTTTGGAGTACCAGGGCAACGGTCTGTTACCATCTCTGGATCTTTTTGTTTTGTCTTGCAGAAGAAGAAAAATAAAGAAGGGGCCTTCTGCCCTTCCACTGGATCATCTTCCTTCTCTTCTTCCTCCTCTTTGCTTTCTCCTCTGGGCATTGCCAGCTCCCTGCCAGACATCCGTGCCAGCTTAGCCAGCTCTCTGACTTCCAACAAGAAGAACAAGGGCAAAGCTAAGGCTAAGGAGACCAAGAAAGAGGTGAGAAGTAGAGCCAGAATAAAGGGGGTATAACCCCATTCCTGCCCTCAGTGTGCAGCCCCCAGTCAAGCAGGGACTTCATGCTAGAACTGAATCACTTTTCACCATTAGGCCACGCTATTGCTCTATCCTTTCTGTGCAGAAGGAAGTGGCACGGTTTGCTGTGGGTGCTATTAGCCCCTGCAGGTATAAACTGGGCCTGAATTATACAGATTTGTACATGTTTCTCTTCTATTTTGCACATTTTATTCTGATTTGATTACATGCTCTAGTCTGGGATGTCGCATCAGCTTCCCTGAAGTTTACCAACCAGATTGTGCTTGTTTTGCTTGGCAAAATCTCTTCTACAGCTTTTACCAGTGGAAGCTTCCCTTCCATCCTCTGGCTAGTGAGATTTCAGCAAAGACTGAGCATTTTTTCCTGCGTTTTATTGGAGCCAGAAGGGCTAAACGCTCATGGCCACCAAACAGAATGAAAGCAGGCTTCCGTGGAGGACCATATTTGTGCAACTCCTTGGAATTTCACCACCCCTGAGAGTTTTCTAACCTGAAATTCCCACACCAGTTAGGGTTGTGTGGTTGGGGGGGGGGCGGCTTTTCTAGGATTGCTTGTGGTCCCCCGGGTCTCTAACATGGCTTTCCCAGCATGTTGCTTTTCAACCTTTCTCCCTCTGTTACAATCATTTGGAAGAATTAGCTCCAAATATTTGGGAATAGTGATAATAGGGAGAAGAGAGAAAGGAATGAAGGTGAAGGTGCTCAGCCATCATCCTGGGGGCACCAGAAGGAGGTTGAAGCTTAAGATCGACCCAGTCCAGGAATTTCAGGATATGCAAGTAGAATGAATAAATTTGGTTTCTCCATAGACCCGAGGGAAGGGAGGAGCCGTGAGCAAATTGATGGAAAGCATGGCTGCTGAGGAGGACTTTGAACCCAACCAGGACAGCAGTTTCTCCGAGGATGAGAACATACCCCTGAACTTGCTTCTGGAAAGGCCACTTACTCCAGGTGAGTGGACAACGTGTCCATTAAAATGGACAGTATAAGAAAAGATGTTTGGCAGTTTCAGTGGTTTCGCATGGGCCAAGTCTGCATTTCAATGGAACTTTGTATTTCCCTTCTGAAACAGCCGATGGAAGCACGTTGAACCGTGCCAAGGTTGAGGCAAACTTCTTAGTTTGGGAACTTTAATTTGGTTAAGATATCTGGCTGGTTTATAAGAAGTCCAAGGGCTACTTAGAAATACCCGTTTGAGGAGGGACATCAGATCTGTTAGAATATCAATGTCCTTGAGATGTTGCTGTGCCTTCTTGCCCTAACATGCACCCTTGAGTTAAGGAAAAACCCAGAAGTTCCCCTTTTTGATGTATTGCCTGGGCCAGAAGAAGACTAATTTGTCAGAAAGGACCTGAGGAGTTAGACCTGCCGGGGAGAAAAGCAGTTTAGTCCAGTTTGTGTATCCAGGCACCAGATTCAATCTTCTTATACTGAAGGTGGACCTGGAACCACTGGGAATAATTCAGGAAGGAGCACTTGATGGGTTAGTCTTCCAGCAGAGCTGGTGAAAGGCCCCTGCTTCTCCTTTCTCCCCACTGCAAATTTCCCTAAAATGATTATGGCTTGGTGATAAACCAAGAAAGAGATTAATGGAGCTCTCTTAGTAGTGGGTTGAGGGCCTTGCCCTGCTTCCATCTTCTATCTGTAGGAAGATGAAGCTCGCTGAAGGGCCAGCAATGACATTGATGACAATCCAGCTTGTTTGAGAAGATTGGACGTTTGAGGATGTCCTCCTGGTTCTGGAAACAGGATGTGTGCATCTAGAAGGGATGAAAATAAGCATCTGTGGCGTAGGGGGGCATTCTGCTGTTTCTACAAGTGAGTCCATGCCCTTAGCTCTGGTTCTCTCACAGCTCCCCGTTCTTGCATCATCGACAAAGACGAACTGAAGGACGGCCTGCGAGTCCTTATCCCCATGGATGACAAACTGCTCTACGCTGGGCATGTCAAGACCGTTCATTCGCCTGACATGTGAGCAAAAGGATTTCTCCGTTCTGTGGCTGGGCCTGGAGAAGAGCATCCAATCATGTCTCGTTAGAAATCCTTATTTCTTTTTAGTTGGGGGCCTTGATGTAGGCGGATTGACGGTTGTGTTTTGGGTCTGTTGATTTCAGATACCGCGTTGTTGTAGAAGGAGAGCGAGGAAACCGCCCCCACATTTACTGCTTGGAACAGCTGCTGCAGGAAGCAGTAAGTGGACTGTTTTAATGCCCTGGGAAATGGGGCAGAGAAATATACCCCATGCAACTCAAACCTGCCTTCCCTAGAGAACAGGGGAATGCCTTAATGCAGACCATGGCTGATGTGGTTCTCAATGCCTTGAATCGTATGTGAGAGAGAACTTGGGAGATGGGGTGAGGAGAAGCTGCCAAGGGGTGGTCAGATAAGAGGGACCATAGCCCACAGCTGGATAGCGGGCAGGGCAAGAGGCTCAGGAGGGACCCGCCCTAAGTCCTCAGGCTCTAAAGAAGGTGGAGGGAGGATTGCACTTCCCTACCTGCAAGATTCTGTCAATGTAGCTTTACAACGAAGTAGAATTAGTTCATCTGGTTGTGATTCCTGTCTGGTTTATCCCGCAAGGCCAACAGTGCCTCTTCTACCCCTATCCTTGGCAATTGTTCCTAATTTCATTCTTCCATTTCCATGGTTCAGCCCCTGCACATATCTATGTTTTTTCAAAATGATTTGGGATGAGGTGGGGCGAAATCGAAACTCTGCCACTGTAATTGAGACTCCTGGACCCCTTGCGGAGAAATAGCGTGGGAAGTGCTGTGGATGAGATAGATTAATTTCCGGCATTTCTGCCATTGCCCATCTCTTGGGGGAGGCTGGAAAAGAAAGACTGAGACACACAAGTACAGACACACACAGAGTAAAATCTGAAATAAAACCCACAGAATGTTTAAAACCCTCCCCAAAATGGACACTCCAAGGTCCTAAAAAGACAGGTATTTAAAATGGAAAGATTAGAAATTCAGGGAGAATTTAAAAAAGGAAAAAAAAAGGTGTTGTAAAGGACACAGCTAAAGTACAAGGTGAGCTCCTCATAATTGGGTTAATGAAAGGGCTTGTCATTGGGGTTGTCCAGAATCTCCTAGCCTTGCATGGAGATCTCAGTTTTGAATCTGAGATCTTCTGCATCCAAGAGTTGGTCCTTTCCATGAGTTGCCTGTGAACTCTAGTGACTGGGTCAGCTCTCCAAGGTTTCTGGAAGAAATTTTTAACCTTCTCCTGGAAACAGCAGGAAACAAATGTGGGATCTTCTGCATGGAAAGCAGTTGTTCTCCTACCAAGCTATGGACCATCTCTGGGTCCTTGTCACCAGAATGTTTGTGTTATACGGTCTGGCTGAATCAGGGCAGGATATGACCCATAAGAGGTGGTTGCTCCTGTGGATGGAGAGAGAAAAGGTTCTTGGAAATCTAAGCTAGCTGACCCAATGAAGGTACAGAGTAGGACAACTGCAGCTCTTGAATCTTCCTTCCCATTCAGATCATCGATGTGAAACCCCCTTCCGTGAGGTTCCTCCCAGAAGGAGCACGCATTGCTGCCTATTGGAGTCAACAGTACCGATGCCTCTATCCAGGGACAGTTGTCCGAGGTAAGACCAGGCTGCATCAATCCACTTCTGGAATAGGGAGAAGGTGGAAACGAGGAATATTGGGTCACCCACTTTCTAATCCCTGTGGATTCTCCCCAGTCTTGAAGAGAGCAGTGACTGGGTCCCCTTGGTCATTCAGAAGTCATCTTGGAGTCAAGCTCAATTCCCTTTAACTTCATGGAGCCCACCATGCCTTTTTCTTAGCAATGCTACCGAAGTTTGCCTTGGCTTCTTCCAAGACGTTTTTCAACTTTTGAGTCTAGCCACTGGGCTGTTGGTCTCCTATCCAAGTATTAACCAGGCCTGTTTTTGCTTAACTTGTGAGCCCAGACACATCAGTTGGTGGCTGCTACTGCTGAAGCATCTTTCAGCATTACTTTAGCCAAATTCTCTGCCATGTAGGTGGACACAGATGGCAGTCATGGTGGTACCTGCACTAAGAGAGATTCTCTAAGATGCATCAGTCTATTGGTGATTCCAACGAGAAGCAGAAGCTCTCAGCCACCTGTTTGTACCCCTTTTGGTCTAATATAGATTGAACAAAGCAGATTGAAATATGTTTTGTTCTTTTGCTCTCTCCCATAATTCTCGAGCCTGGGAGAAGTAAAACCAATTACATGCACAGGCCATAAATTCAGGATGGACAGACCTATCCTCTTCAAGCAGCATGTAAATCCTTGATGGAATTTGCTGCCCCCAGATGCGCTAAGGGCTTAGGTGCCTTAAAGAGGTTTGAAAAATTAATGGAAGAGAAGGTGGCTCTCCATCATTAGGGTTCAGCAGATTCCTGGAGTTGATCTCTGGTCAACTACGTGGAAAACAAGAGGTGGGATTGGGAGGGTTACTGGTCTCTCCCAGTTCTTCCTCTGTCCTCCAGTTGTAACTCTTTCCTCTTTGGTCTGAAGGTGTCCATGATCAAGAGGAAGATGGCGATTTGATCACTGTGGAATTTGATGATGGGGACACTGGGCGGATTCCTTTATCTCACATCCGGCTTCTTCCCCCTGATTACAAGATCCAATGTGAGTCTGTTTTTTTGCTGCATCTGTGAAGAAATAGTCTCCTTGCTCATCTCAGGATGGCGTGGGCTCCCAGGTTGCTTTTGTGTGTTCTCACAAGCTTCCTCAAGGTCAATTTTGGTGACCAGCCATAAAATTATGGTTTTTCTCCTGGTCTTCTGCAGTAGAAAAATGGTGTGTAAAGCCTTTACACAAGCTTTGATGCACCTATGAGTGTTTCAAAGGGCCAGATGGAAAAAAATGGGGCAAAAAATCCTTCCCTTCGCCTCCAAAGATGTCATCAAATCAATTCCACACCCTCTGCATTCCCTCCTTCCCTCCTTCCTTTCCTAATATTGTAGGTTAAGTTGAAGGCCCAACTTCTGAGGACCCAACAGGATAGAGGTTCTCTTCTCATTGCCTTTTTATTTTCCCCTTCCCAGAGTTGATTGACCAAACAAAGGACACCTATACAGTGACACCCCCCTTGAGAAATCTCTCTAGGCCATCTTCCTTCAATGTGGGTATCCTCCAGAAGTGTGGGTCAACTCCCAGAATTCCCTGTAACTGCCACACTGGCTGAGGAACCCTGGGAGTTGAAGTCCACGCATCTGAAGGCTTTGGAGGATGAACAAGGCTGTTCTAGAGTACCCTATCAAGGCCTGGGAAACTGTAAATGGGGACTATGCAGAGACTCACCTTTCCTGCATACGCTGCACGCAAAGAGATCCTGCTGGGATGTCCAGTTTGGACCAAGCCTCGGATGACTCTTGGGGTCTTGGGAAGTGCAGTGTGTTCGGCACCCACTCAAACTGGCAATTGACGCTTACAGGTGCTGAGCCCTCTCCTGCACTCCTGGTGCCCAGCACAAGACGCCGCAGCCGTAAATCCAGTAAGGACATGGGAGAAGGAAATGGGGTGGAATCCGAGGAGCCAGGAGCCAAAGGCAAAGGTCGTGGAAGGAAACCAAACAAGAAACAGAAAACAGGTATGACGCTGTAATAAAAAACTTTACCACAAAAAAAACGAAAACAAGTATGACTCACCCACCTCTGTTGCAGGGTGGAGAGGAGAAATAACAGCCTTATCCCCAAGCCAAGCCACTAGTCCAGTGTTTCTCAACCTGGGCAACATGAAGATGTGTGGACTTCAACTCTCAGAATTCTGGGAGTTGAAGTCTGCACGTCTTCAAGTGGCCAAGGCTGAGAAACACTGCATTAGTCCCTCTAGGAGTTTTCCAATTTCATTAGAAAAATACAGGATTGCAAATGGGAGATTCTGCAGCTACCAGAGCAGGATTTTCACCCCTGGTTTCCAGTCCTCCTAGTTTGGATCTCTTAGCACTTGTCAATCTTTTTTTTTTTTAAACAACAACAACGAACATCTTGGCTGGATTGAAAAAGGCCCCTACCTGCATCAGAAGACTTGTCATTAAAACTTTGTCCTTCACTAAAATCCTTCTGAAACCTGCAAGGAGGAGAGATTTCTCCCATGGCTTCTAGTATACCAAGTTTCTTCTCTACTGCAACACACTGGCCTTTCCTGAATAATTGCTCTCCAAAGGTGTTGGGCTATAATCCACCAGAACGGATGGACGGACAGATGGATACCTAGATAGGTGGAGAGCCCACCAAAGAGGGAGCTGATAACAAACTTAAATCATCATCACCACCACCACCACCACCACCACCACCAGGCTGGCTGGGGGCGATGGAAATTGTAGTCATTCATACTGGAAGGCACCAGGTGGGAGGCAGGTGCAGTTTAGATCCAGTCTGCCCCATGAGTGAAAAGGAGAGCATGCTTTATTTTCTTTCCAAGTTGTTGTAGATGTTTGCAGATCTGGGCAAGGTAAACCATTCAATTACTCCATTAAAGCTTTTAAAAATCGTCATCATATCCCTCAATCTCTCCGGCTGTCTAAGAATTCAGGATTGTAGGCAAGCCGTCCCCGCAATCTGAAGGATTACTCTCAGATGTTGTTGTGTGATACCTGTCCAAAGTTATGCTGGTCTGTGACCGTAATAAAGATCTGATTGCTTGATCTGTACAAAGCAGAACAAGGTTAAATGTGAAGTTTTCTGCTTCCTCGGTCGGAATTTCAAAATTTGGGGGAAAAGGTAACACCGTTTGTAGTAATTCTGATCCTTATCTAGCTTATTCGTTTTTCTAAAGATAAGAACTGAATCAATGGGATTTCTCCCAACTTTAGAAGCGAACCATCCTCACTGGGCATAAAAGCCCTCTTAGGCAGGGGCATCCAGGAAGTAAGTGTGGGCCAAAATCTGCAAAACGGTGAGAGCAGCATTCCAATCAATGCCCCAACCCTTTTGTACACGTGCGCCAAAAGGGATGGACCTTTCATTGTGATGCTGTGGCTGCCACCTTGCAAATGTTGACACCCCGTGGTGGAAACCTTTGTTCAGAATTGTCATTACTGCATTTCGGTTGCTTTCTAGAAGAAAATGTTCTGGCAGATCAGACCATCCAGGGGGAGATGCTGGCAAACTCTTCTCTTGTGCCAGAACTGCCAGTTTGCAAACAAGCTGCCAAAACCTCCAAGAAGGTCCAGTCAGTCCCTTCTAGGACACCTCCGGCACCAGCAGAAGAAAAGCATCACAGCAAAGGAGGCAAGGGAAAGATTTCTGCCAAGGTCCATAGCCCAGTCCCTGCCACCTTCCAGGCACCAGTATTTGGCAACGTTCGTGGGAATGAACCCTACACTGGAGCATTTGGTCCTTCCAGTAGCTCCTCAGGGAAAGTCAAATCAAAAAAAGGAAAATCCACGGAGGAGACACAAGAATTTGGAACCACTCCCAAAGCTCAGCGGAAGATCCCGGACAGTGAGATCCTGATCAAGCTAGACCATGAGGGGGTCATGTCTCCCAAAACCAAGAAGACCAAAGAGGCAATGAGGATGCTGGGGGAGTCAAACCCGGCCAGTAGGAGAGAAGCCAAGAACATCTTGGGACTCAGCTACAGTTCCATTGCCTGCCCAAACCCCAAGCAGAAATCCTCCCGAAGCAAGGTGGTGGAGGGGGAGCCTCCTACGCCTAATTTTGGGGGTAAGTTTGATAACGCTGGGGATCCTCCACCTTCTTCTAAGGCTCAAGAAGACAATGGGGAACTGGCCCCTGCACGGGACGAGTCGGAAAGTAACACTAGTGGCAGCAGCTCAGAATCCGAAGGAGAAGAAGAGAGGGAGAAGAATGGAGGTGGAGCTCAAGATAGCAGCTCGGCCAGCTCAAGGGCATCCACTCCAATGTCCTCCTCAAACTCCTCCTCCTCTTCGTCCTCCAGCAGTAGTAGCTCCTCCTCTTCCTCTTCCTCTTCTTCTTCCTCCTCCTCCTCTTCCTCTTCCTCCTCTTCCTCCTCCTCCTCTTCCTCCTCTTCCTCCTCCTCGTCCTCCCCCACAACAGACGAAGACTCTTCCTGCAGCTCCGAAGACGAGGCAGCCGAGACCCAGCCTGGTGCCTCTTCTGCTCAGCCGACCATCCCTCCCAAGCCCACCAAGGCCTCGGGGAAGTCACGATCGTCTTCGCATTCCCGAAATCCGAAGCAACCGCAGCAACAGGCAGTGCAGAAGCAGCAACAGAGCGGGAACAGGAACCGGTGCAAGAAGCGGGAAGGAATTCACTTGCCCACCACGAAGGAACTCGCCAAGCGCCAGAGGCTGCCTTCGGTGGAGAACCGCCCCAAGATCGCTGCCTTTCTGCCCGCACGGCAACTTTGGAAGTGGTTTGGGAACCCTACCCAGGTAAGAGCCCCACCCTGGATTGTCCTCCACTATGCCTTCCTAGGGGGAGGTGGGTCGCTTTATTTCAGTCGTTGCTCACGCTGGCTGGCTTGTCTGGGAGTTGTCAGCCCAGCACAACTGGAAGGCCGTAGGTGGGGACATGAACAGGTGACTTGAAGGAACAGGAAGCTTCTGAGCCTCTGCTTATGGGTAGTCCTTGACTTACGACCACAATTGGGACCAGAACTTCCATCGCTGAGTCATGTGGTCATTAAGGTAGTCGTGCCCGATTTTACGACCGTTTTTGCTGCAGTCATTAAGCAAATCACGCGATTCCCCATTGATTTTGCTTGTCAGGATCTGTCTGGGAAGGTGGCAAATGGCAATCACATGACCCAGGGAGGCTGCAACTGTTGTAAATAGATGCCAGTTGCCAAGTGCCCGAATTTTGATCACGTGGCTGTGGGATGCTGCGACGGTCATAAGTGTGAGGTCTGGTTGCAAGTGCCATCATAACTTTGAATGGTCGTTAAACAAAGGGTTGTAAGTTGAGGACTACCTGTAGTACAGGAACAAATAGATCTTGAAATCAGCTGGACCATTGGGAATCACTGGATTTATCCCCATGGGTGTGGTGGGCTACTTTTTTCCCCATACAACCTCTAGAGCCAATCTACAGTTGAGTTTGCCATCTTATAAACAAGAAGCGCACCACCTTTTTGGGGCTCTGAATAGCACGCTGGCTGGGGAATTCTGGGAGTTGAAGTCCACACATCTTAAAGTTGCCAAGGTTGAGAAATGTTGGCCTCGTGTGATCTCTAAGATCAACCAGTACAAAAAGAAAAGTCTGCTCTCGTTAAGCCATGGTTCATCGAAGCTGCGGCTTGCGTTCTAGGCAGTTGGACAGGTTTAGGCAAAGCCCGTAAATGTTGGCTTTCCATGGCAGTGGCGGAGTTCAGCCAGCGAGCTAAGCCACAGGCCAGCCCGCCCAAGGTTTAGCTGAATGCGGAAGGTCAAGACGCGAAGGAACCCTGAGGTTTCGTAACTCTCTTTTTTACCGCCACAGAGACGTGGGATGAAAGGAAAGGCACGGAAGCTCTTCTACAAGGCCATCGTCCGCGGGAAGGAGATCATCCGCATCGGGGACTGTGCCGTGTTTTTGTCAGCTGGGCGGCCCAACCTCCCTTATATTGGCCGAATCCAGAGCATGTGGGAATCCTGGGGAAACAACATGGTCGTCCGAGTGAAATGGTTTTATCATCCTGAAGAAACCAACCCTGGGAAGAAGCTCAACGAAGGCAAGGTGAGTGGACAAGCCCGACCTCCTTGCAAACTAGCCAGAGTGCCAGATTAAAAGGTGGGGGTCTGGAGAGGAGCAGCTTTGGAGATCCCTTAAGTATCTATTCAAACAAAGGGGGTCAAAACCTTAGATTGGTGTAGGCTTTCATGGCCAGTATCTTCAGGGTTTAGTAACTATGGTCTAGACCAGGGTTTCTCAACCAGGGTTCCGTGGCACCCTAGGGGTCCACGAGCGGTCACTGACGGTTCCCTGGGAGATCACGATTTATTTAAAAAATTATTTCAAATTCGGGCAACTTCACATTCAAGAGGTAAGTTCCACTCTTTATTTTTAGTTGAAGAACACTGTGAATGCATAAACACAGGCCTACCCATGAAACAAATAGAATAATTTTGTAACTTCTGGCCTATCTTTGAGCCTGAATGTGCAAGGGTTCCTTCCCCGAGGCCTGAAAAATATTTCAAGGGTCAAAAGGTTGAGAAGGGCTGCACTAGACAACAACAGATTTCTTGTTGCTTCGCCAGCCACCGTGGCTGGCATCTTCAGAGGCAAGGTGGCCGGATACACCAACCACCGGCAACTGAGCAGGGACTGGCTGGGCTCCTGTCTTTATAGCCAGGTGTCCTATCATCTGATTGGTCTTTAGCTGAGTTGGTTTCCGATTGGTGCAGGTTGGTGAGGGCTGGTCTCTTCACCAATCGGAACCACCAGCTCAGCTAAAGACCAATCAGAAGACAGGACACCTGGCTATAAAGACAGGAGCCCAGCCAGTCCCTGCTCAGTTGCCGGTGGTCTGCATATCTGGCCACCTTGCCTCTGAAGATGCCAGCCATAGTGGCTGGTGTAACATCAGGAAATCTGTTGCCTAGACCACGGTCGCTAGACCCTGAAGGCCAACGCTACCCACCGGTGTCAAGACCTCTCTATAGGAACTTTGCTTACTGGTGGATGGAGGGGTTTGGGTGGGGGGTGGGGGCAAGGGACATCATTCATTCATTCATTCAATGGAACTCTCCCCCCGTTAATTGCATGAAGGTACGAATGTATCCGTGAAGCACTGCAATCTGTCCCAAAGTGTTATATCTCTGAACATAAGTGAAGTGTTGTATTGACTATCTCCCTACGCATCCAGAAAAAAGAGCATTCCAAGGACATGGCCATGAAAAGGAAGTGGTTGGGCTTGCCTTCTAATCTTCTTCCTTCCCCTTGATGGCTGTTTTTTTTAATTTTTTCCTCTTTGACCACCTTTAAAAATCTTTAATTTTTTCCTCTTCTGCATGGCACTTGGATTTCAGCGATGGGATCAGAAATCTGCCCGGAGCTTATCAGCGGCTCTTCAAGCTTCCAGCCAGAGAAAAGACTTCATGGAGGTGTGTAGAACCCTACAATCAGAAGGACTCTGGTAGCCCCTTTTCTGGCTCAAGAATTTTATTCAAAGGGGGAAGCTTTTGTGACCTGCAGCTGATGCCTTTTGGTAACATTTGTAGTGAAAAAGGGGGCTACCAGACTCCTGATGTTTTGCTATCATAGACTATAGACAGCTCTTCTCCTACAAGAAGCCTTGCTGGCTGGGGAATTCTGGGAGTTGAAGTCCACACATCTTAGAGTTGCCTAGGTTGAGAAACCCTGCCACAGGGGGAAGGGAAGAGAAGTAAAAATACAAGGCAGGATGAAGAGTGCTCCATGGATGAGTCAAATGATATCAGGGAGCAGGTGAAAATGGAGCCATAGATAAGGACTCAAGGGTCAGCTGATGGGAAAGATTCCAGCTCACAGAAACAGGGTAAGAATTGCTCCGCAAGAGAGGGAGGAGCCATCTTGCAGAACCTCTTCCCCATTACTCAAAGAGCTAAGGCAAAAGTTACTGAGTGTTATAACTCCATCGGTGGCCTTAAAAATTCAGCACCAGGTGACTCGTGGCCTCTTAAGGAGAAGCCCATTTTTGGTGGGCAATGATCCACTTCTTCACAATCCATGGGTTCAGTAGAGTGGGCTGTAACTAAGGTTGTCACGCATCTGTTAGATGTTGAGGCAGAAGTTGGTGACCTCTTCAAGATCTGGGTATTGTTGCAGCAAGGTGACCCACGCACGCCAATGATTTAAGTACATTTTTGGAGGATTTGTGGGCGATGTTTTGTGAGTGATGGGTGCCTGAGACTCTTGTGGGCACTAACTGAGTTGCCAACGGTTGCTTTAAGATGCCACAATAACCTGCTGTTGGTTGGGCGGCAATGGAGCAACTGAAAAAAAAAGACGTTTTCAGTTCAGTTCTTTCTTTGTTTTGTTAAGAATGTTTTAATACGTTTAGGCCTTGTGCTTCAGAGAACGATGTAAAGAAGCTAGGAGAAGAATAAATGGGAATAAACAGAGATGAGAGAGGGGATAATGATGGAATCAAATACTTGGAGAGTCTCAAATGTCTGGCAGCTAGGAGATGCAGGGACCTTAGAAGATCTCAATCCTTCTTTGCTCTAAAGCCCAGAGGGAGCGTTCGGCATATGTTCTAACATTTCGCTCTGCCTTGTTCTTCTTTTTCTAATCCAGCGGGCCTTATATCAGTCCTCTCACGTGGATGAAAACGACGTTCAGACAATCTCGCACAAATGTCTGGTGGTCGACTTGGAACAATATGAGCAGATGCTCAAAACGAAGAAGTACCAAGACAGCGAAGATTTATACTACCTAGCAGGGACTTACGAGCCCACCACGGGCATGATATTCAACACAGACGGGGTCCCAATCATTTGCTAAACCGCTTTGGGAAAGAAAACGTCGGAGGCAGCTCGCACCCTGCCTCTCTCGGAGGAAGAAAAATTTGAGACGGAATGGAAGTTATGTGCCTGTTGAAACGACAGCATGATTGTGTAGTGCTCGGTCACAATGTTTCCAAAACAAAACAAAACAAACAAACAAAAAAAGAGAGGAAAACCTGCAAGAGATTTCTCCCCCGCCCACCATCCCCAGGAGCTTCTTGAATGTTAACTCAGAGCGATGGATTGGATTTTGTGGCTCCTGGAAAGAAGGAAGTTGGGATTTTAAAGAAAACTCATCCCCACGTAGGCAGTGGGCTCATTTCCTGCCCTTTGCAGTACGGTATTGGACTTCAGGCAGCTCCATCATTAACCTTTGAGTCTGAACATTCATAGGTTATTTCAAGATGCCAATGTTTGGGGGAAATTGGCGTCCTTTATCTTCAGGGTACCGGTTTTATCTGCCCTCACCAACTGAAAACTCAACTTGTGGAAGAACACACGGTTGGTTTAGGGACAGTTTTGAGCAAATGCCAGTCATGAGGTGGATCGGGCCCTTTCCCCCCCACTTCTCTATCTCAAAAAACTGCTCTAGCAGAGGACTGGTGCGAAGAAACAACTGTGGAAGCCACGGCCAATAAGATAGTTGCTGGAGCAACAGTTGTCCACTTCCCGTTTGTGTTACAAGGACTAGAGCGGGTGGTCCAGAAACCCACCGCTGAATTTCGTTTATTCTTTTTTTTTTTTTTGCCACCCTCTCTCTCCAAACACTTGGAATTATGAAGGAGCCTCTTTCTCTCCTAAGGAAATGCCGTTCCACGGAAATACTTCCTCCCTCATGTAAAGTGAATGTATGTTACTCCAGGTCCAGTTTGGAAAAATGGCTCCTCGTCAAGATGTTCATAAATATTGGGGGGTGGGGGGGATCTGTGTCTGAGAAAGTAGGCTTGTTGGATTCCTTGCTACTTCCACCTCAAGAAGCATTTTAAATAGGTCGTGGACATGGCCGGCCAGCCCATGAAGACCACCGGGTGTTCATTCGGAGCAAAATGCTGAAGCTTGTCTCCTGCCTTCTTGCCATCACCAAAACGCAGCACTTGCAGGATGCACATGAAAACTGTTGGCCGATAGCGCTGGGAAGCACGCCTGGGTCTTACTGCAGAATCACCCCCGTGGGCCTCCTCCCAGATTTGCCATTTCTCGATCCTCCAGAAATTGAGCTGCCATTTCATGCCCCAAGGGCGGTGAAACCTGAACGTTGCCCCCTGCCTAATTTGAGCTGGCTGAAAAGCACTAAGATCTGCCTGGGTGTGGAATTGATGCAAGGGCTTCAGCGGAGGCCAGAGCGGGACAATTAGAATAACAGTGTTTTTGCACTTAAAAAACAAAACAAAAACCAAACTCCTACACTACATGAACAAAAACCCAAAATTGTTTCTGATACGGACAGATGTACCATTCCAAGCACTACGACGGGGAGATAATTCTACCTAACTTACACGGACAGATTTTTCTTTTATTTTTTGCTATCTGCTATGGTACAAAGTGAATGCTACCCTTAAAAACTCCCTTTTAAGAACCACAATTGGTGCTGTCCTGCGTTGCCTCCAGTCCACCGGCTCCCAGCTTTGAAGCCTTGGCTGGGCAACCTTTCTCAATGGACGACGCCCGGCCTGTACAGTTTTCATACGCCCGAAGACTCCCTGGAGCCCTTTTCCACAATGTATTGTAAAAACCTCTTTAAGAAAACAAAAACGGAGGAGGGGAAAGAAGAGAGAGAGAGAGGGAGGAGAAAAGGACGAACAAAACAAAAAGCAAAAACAGATTTACCTTTTTAATTATAAATATAAATATATAAATATATATAAATATATAAACTTTTTAAAAAAAAACTGTGAAAAAAAATTATGGAAATTATAAAAGCAAACACGGTCTGACATTGAGACTCTTTATTTTTTATTGCCTGTTGGAATTGTGACTGTAAAAAAAAAAAAAAGGAAGGAAGAATGAACGAACATAGGGGAATAGGAGAGCCAAACGTTGCTTACGAACGGTTTACTGTATCATAGAAGCGGCTTGCGTGAGCAAAGGTTTCTAAAGAGAGGAGAAAGACACGTATGCGAATGTCGACTAGAGAGCACTTAACTGCCCACTGCCTTCTAGGGAACACAAGGATTTTTGCAGACAATCGAGAGGAGAGGAGCCAGGTCGTTTTTTCTGTCCTTCCCCCCCCACCCTGTTGTTTTGTGTTTTTTTTTAATGTTTTCACTCGTTTCCCACTTTTTTTTTTTTTTTTGCATTCTGTTTGTTGCCAAATGATGTGCGATTCTTTTTCATAAAAAAAAAAGAAAAAAGAAAACTCAAAAAACAAACCCACAGGGTTCTTCTGTTTTCTTTGCTTCGGCTTGTGTGGCGCCAGCGTGCGCCGGGCTCCCTGCGGTCGACCCGGTGATGCTCTTGAGGCTTTCCAGAATGTTGGTTCCCAAGCCCTACGCTGGTTTCAGATGGCTTGAAGCGGTCCCTGGGTGCATCCCTCTGTTTCGGAGACGGCGGTGGGCGGGCGGAAGTCAGAGCCGTGCTGGTCGATGCGCTCCAGAACGAAAGGGTGTTATTAGGTTTTTTTAAACTAGGTTTTTATGATGATGATCCTGGAAGAATGGCTGGTGGGCAGAGACATAAAGAACCAAGGTTTGATGAGAGCCAGCTGGGTGTCGTGGTTAAGGCACCAGGCTAGAAACCGGGAGACCGTGAGTTCTAGTCCTGCCTTAGGCACAAAGCCAGCTGGGTGACCCTGGGCCAGTCACTCTCTCAGCCCCAGGAAGGAGGCAATGGCAAACCACTTCCGAAAAACCTTGCCAAGAAAACTGCAGGGACTTGTCCAGACAGTCTCTGAGAATCAGACACAATTGAACAACAGCAGCAACAACAAAATGATCCTGGAAGAGTGGCTGGCAGGCAGAGACATTAAAAAAAAACCAAGTTTTGAGCACTGGCAGCATTCACACCCAACACTAAGCTAGGCTTAGTTTTACCCATGGATTTTGGAGAAGTGATGTGCTGGAGGAAAGTATTTATCACTTGCTTAGCAAATCCTGGTTTCCCTCTTGTTTCTCCAGCCAGCACCCAAAATTTTGGTCTGAGCACAAAAACCAGATTCTGGACTTGGTTGTTGTAAACCAGCAGTCCTAATCTTGTAACAAACCATGATTTCTTTCCCGAGACGAATTTGCAGATTGTACAAAGCCAGCAGCCAGCCAACCCACCAGGTCACCTGACAATGGCTTAGTGTTTTGTGTGAATGAAGCCTTGAAGTTAAGGATTTGCAATGTTTTTAAAGGGCCATTTCATAACATGGCCCTGCAAATAATATCATGCAGATAATGTGCCAAGTGGAGCAAAGCCTGGCTGTTTGCTGAATGCAGCAGATGGTTATGTTGCTCTGCAGTGCTGCAGAAACTGCCCAGGCATACCAAGCAGATGGGCTGCTATCTTGTAGCATTTGTATGCAGTGCCCCACTGGAGGGCATGCATTTATCTATGGCCAGAGTCTCGCTCCTTTGCGCTGACTAGAACGGGCAACCTGTGACTTTTGTGCCCCAAATGCTTATTTTAAACCTCATCTGTAATAACTCAGCTCAAAAGCCACTATCATGTCAAAAAAGGAACGAGAGGCAAATTGCTGCAACTTTTTTGAGCCTAGATTCCTGCCAACTGAGCCAGTTTGCAACCCTGGAGCCCTCCTTATTTTATTAAACCCTTGCCTCTGCTTCTTAGAACACTGCCCACCACCTCTCCAGATCTTTTGGTAATCTTGATCTCAGGAGAACCATGATTTCCTGGCTTCTGATGTCCCCTGCCCCAAAGCCAGCCTGGTGGAGAGATGACTGTAAGGTTCGCCCCAGGGGTGTGCTCCCACTGCACAAACTATAGAAGGTTGTGCAAAGGGATGCCCTGTCTCTCTCTCTCACTTCTGTTCTTCTGGAAGGAATTTAAGCAGGACATTTCAGCCAGGATGGGAGGTATGGGTGGGAAGTGGGAGGAGCCCAGCTGAATACAGGTAGTCCTCACTTAACAACCACAATTGGGACCAGAATTTCGGTCACTAAGCGGTGCGGTCATTAAGTGATGTGATTGTTAAGCAAATCTGACTCGATTTTATGAACTTATTTGCAGTGGTCGTTAAGCAAACCATGTGGTTGTTAAATGAATCGCATGGTTCCTCATTGATTTTGCTTGCCAGAAGCTGGCTGGGAAGGCTGAAAATGGTGATCATGTGGGACGCCGCAACGGTCATAAATGCGAATCATTTGCCAAGCGCCTGAATCATGATCATGGGGATGCTACAACGGTCGTAAATGCGAGGCCCAGTCGTAAGTCGGGTTTAGTGCCGTCGTAAGTCCAAACTGTCGCTAAACAAATGGTCATTAAGCGAGGACTACCTGTGGTGGTATTGGTCATAAACACATGGACAACATTAAGTTCACACTAGAGGGAGGAAGACTAGGATGAGCCTCTGCCCCACCTCAGAAGGCTTTTCTGCCCCGGGTTTAGCCTGTGGTTTTAGTGTCCTGTGGCCATGAGTGAAGATGCAGGAACTGGGTGTGCAGGAACTGAAGGGGGAAATGGATTCTGTTTGGCTGGGACACTTTAACTGACCATGCACCACACCTGTTTCAGTGAAACCAGGGTTAGAGTTAGAGGTTGCACATGTGCCAGAGACAAAACCGATTCTAGCCAAAGCAGGCTAGTGTGAGAGCTACTTCTCACGTTGCTAGAAATAACGGTTACTAAAACGGTACGGATGCAGGGTGCCCCTCACGCACAAAAGAGGCAAGCTTCCAGCCCTCTACATGGGGTAAAAGGCAAGGAAACGGGCAAACGTTTTGCCACCTTAAATTGCCTATGACAGCCAGTTGGGTGCCGTGGTGAAGGCACCAGGCTAGAAACCGGGAGACCCTGAGTTCTAGTCCCGCCTTAGGCAGCAAGCCAGCTGGGTGACCTTGGGCCAGTCCCTCCCTCTCAGCCCTAGGAAGGAGGAGAAGGCAAGGGCCAACCACTTCTGAAATCTTGCCAAGGAAACTGCAGGGCCTGGTCCATGTAGGTCATCAGGAGTCAAGCATGATTCAAAGACAATGTCAGAGTCGGTCTGATCTAGCGGTGACGGTGCTGGACCAAGACCAAGACCAGGGAGACCCTGAGTTCTAGTCCTGCCTTAGGCACCAAGCCAGCTGGGTGACCTTGGGCCAGTCCCTCTCACTCAGCCCTAGGAAGAAGGCAATGGCAAACCACTTCTAAAATCTTGCCAGGAAAACTGCAGGGCCTGGTCCAGACAGTCTCCAGGAGTCAACAATGACTCGAAGGTGCCCCCCCCCCCAAATTGCACATATATAAGGGTCTCACTTGAAAGTAGGGTATTTCCTGGAATCCTTATGATAGAATGTCAGCCGAACTTCTAATATGGACTGTTCCTCAGAGCTCTGAGCTTCTTGTTCCTTGGGTGAACTGTTTCCAGTCTAGGCTGCAGGAATGGAAGTGTGACCCTTAGTTCTTAGGGGGCAAAGGGTAAGGAGAACAGGATGGAGGACGATGGGTCTGAATCTGCCTGCTTTGCTGATTCTCTTCTCGTTTCCACGTGAGATTGCTTGTCATCTCTCAACTTGTGGTGGTCCTGGAGACTGGGGATGGACTGAAGCCCTGGTCAACGAAGGGTTACCCATCCCACCTCCCTTGGTTTCCTTTCCAAATCGCTTCCACCCACAAACGCAGGCACTCAACAACATTGCCAAAGATTACGGGCAATGCTGATTCTTGTAGGCATGACATGAACGTAAATGTGCAAACTGGCTGAAGCTGGGTCAATTCTGGGCTCTTGAAAAGCAAGTGAGCAGTTGGCTTTTCGTATTCCAAAAAGTTGGCTGCTCCCAGGAGCAAATCCATTTCCAAGAGGTTGCTGGTACTCAGCGATGTTGCCAGCTTCCTCCCAAGAGAAGCCTCTGGAACAGGGTTCCTCAATCTTGGCAACTTTAAGAGGTGTGGACTTCAACTCCCAGAATTCCCCAGCCAGCCCTGCTGGTTGGGGAATTCTGGGAGTTGAAGTCCTCACCCCTTAAAGTTGCCAAGAAGGTTGAGGAACCCTGCTCTAGAATCTTTTAGATTTTAGAAATATGGCAGATAAACAAATACATCTGGAACTGGGTGGGATATATAGTTAGGAGACACACAAAGCAACAGGATCCATCTGTGGCTTGAAGAGACCTATGTTTCATGGTTCCTGGCTTGAGGCAAGCTAACTTTGTTGTGATGGTAATAGCGACAACCCAGCTTAAAAAATACTTGCAACCGGACGAAAGAAATGTAAAACTACCACCCTGTTGTCCATGATGCAGCAGAAGAATTCTACTTATCCACAGTTAAGTGGGCTACATAGAAGCGGAAACAGACAAGGGATAAGACAAAAGCATCCTCAACGTTGCTTCTTGTCTTTGGTTTCCTACAGCATGAGTCTTAGCTCCTTAGCAAGCCAACACAGCATAGCTGCTGCTTTTTTCTTTTCTTTTTTAACTTCTACAGATTTTATGAGATATATGTAGAATCTCGTATTTGAATGTCCCATCATCACAGACAAAAAACTTAAGTGGCCGGGGAGAAGATTGGAATCCTCTCCTGCATGCTCTTTCTCTATGCAGGGAGGGATCTTTGATTTTTTTAACGGAAGGCCAATCCAATAAGAGATCATTATTTAAATCTTAGAGTGGTGCCTTGCAGGAAAAGCCCCTCGTATACCAGCTTTGGTGTTCCTTCCCTGGAGGAAAATGAGAATTCTCCTTTGTAATTTTGGTTTTAATCTAGCAAATCTTGGATACAATGGAACTTGGCATGGAGGTTTATGTTGGTGTAGCTCCAGCAGAAAGAATGGTTATTAACAAGCCTTTGAAATGTGTCTCTTGCCTCCTCAAATCTTCCCAAAATTTCAGGGGAGTTCCTTGGAAGGAAACAAAGCTTCTGAGCCAAGGGTTTCCCCCCTGACCTTCTTTTGTACCCTAAAACACAGCGCCATGTGCAAAAGCCACACGACAGCCCATTAGGCTGTCTCAAAGACCGGGAATCCACATCATCATGGGAGACAGAATGTGGTTTTCAATGGTGGATTAAGCAGCTGCCTAGAAAACTAAGCAAGAGACTGCAGAGGGAGCCTCTGTCATGACGACATAGCCAAGATGGCACTCTGACTGGTGGATTTGATTGCTATGACAGGTAACTCTGTAGGACTCGGAACCTTCCACTGGAGAAGGAGCCTTCCAGCTCAAACCTGGTTGGAACGAACAGGAACACCAGAACCTGCACAGGAGAATAGCCACATGGATCATACCCATGTGAGTATGGGCATGGGCATCATACACATGGTCATGGGCAAGGAGGTGGCTTGGATTTTCCATGCTGGTCCTGAAAGCTCTAGGGCTGTGCCTGCAGGGGGCATCGAGTCTGTCTTGCCTGGCATGCCGAGACCTTGGTGGTCCATTGACAGCCCGGTCAGTTCCCATCTGGGACGGAAGCGTTGTAGTTCTCTGGGTAGACACAGGAACTTGGAGATGTGCTGGTGAGACTGTAGGCAGAGTAGGCTACCACAGAGCCCAGGGTCAGCCCTGTCATGTAGGATACAGTCATGGTGTTACCTGGGAATGAGAAACGGAGAAGAGATGGTTACAACTCTGGGTCTCCCTAGGAGAGGGCAAGGGATGTCCCATGGCCCATGACATCATCCTGCAAAGAATGCCAATTACACAATTTACATCATTTCCAGGATGATGAAGGTCATGATGCACCTGTCTTCATTGGTGGGACGCCTGCATGCCAGGTGGAGCAACATTGTGGCTTCTAACAGACACCTATGATTGTAACAGTCACCATCATCATTATCATCATCATGGGCTGCATTCCATTGGATCATTAATATGATCAGTGTTATTCAAACTCAGCAACTTTAAGATGTGTGGACTTCAACTCCCAGAATTCCAGCATGCTTGCTGGGGAATTCTGGGAGTTGAAGTCCACACATTTTAAAGAGGCCAAGGTTGAGAAACACTGAGCTAGACATTCATTTAACCCTTTCCTTGGCAGTAGTCACTCTTAAAAAAAAAAGAATAATATTATTCATGCTGGCTGGGGAATTCTGGGAGTTGAAGTTCACACATCTTAAAGCTGCCAAGGTTGAAAAACGCTGGTTTAGATCAATCCCTGCAGGTCTAGGATGGACTACTTGACTGCATCCACAGGATTTGGACTTTATCAAAAATTCTGGATTTTTTACATGGAGGGTGGGGGGCCCAAAATGATTATACATTAAAGCAGCACCTGATTGGTAGCCCTGGATTGCTGAACTGTATCAACTGCTGAAATTGGGTTTTTTTTTTCTCAACAAGAAGGCAAGGAAGAGGATAATTAAGCAATTGGCTAAATTTCAACGGAGGTGGAGTTCATAGGCAACTGGAAGAGGGCACGATGATGTCAAGCGCATTGTGTGTTCATTGTGCAAATTATATAACTCACAGAATTTGCATCACGCAGGGACTTGCGTGACATGGGCACTCATGGGGGAATTGTATAATTTATTTTAATATTTCTTCTCCTTCTCAACATGGATGGATGGATGGATATTCCCTACAAGGCATTGCTATAATCAAATAATAATTAAGTGGAGCTGATGTCGATATGGTTGCATCTGATCCAAAAGCTCATATGGGCTTTCTTTTCTGACAACTGTGGGTCACGATTCTTTGGGGGAGAGGTGCGCAACAGTTGCCCTGACCTGCCAATTCCCGCTGCTCGGGGCTCACTTTGCCGGCCGCCAGGATCATGGGGACGCTGCCGAAGTAGCCATTGGTGATGCCCATCAGGAGAGAAAAGATGCACGGCCAGGCCGGGTGGCTAAAAGCGGGCTCCCCATTGGGGTAGACGCACATGATAAACAGAGGGATGAAGACGACTCGCAGGCAGGAGTACAGGAGGAGGTGGGCTCCCCTCCAGTCATAAGGCAACGCAGCCAAAATCTGGAAGTGCAGAAAGAGAAAAAGGATAGCTGAGTTCTTACGAATGTGCAGAATCCACAAGCAAAATGTAAGATGCTTCCTGGGTCCGTCTTTCTCCCACACGAAGGCAAAGCCGGCTGTCTGGTCTTCACAGGTAGACTGGCACAGGGTTGGGAGGCTAGCATCTGGACCTGTGATTCTGTGCCACTGTTAAACAGAAGCAAAGGTAAGAACCCCCCGGCATTGGTTCAAACCCCTCCTTAAGGGGCAAACTTCAGATGTGGCCATCGATCTATTTTCAAGTGACTTTTTCCTAGTTTGAAAGTCTCTCTCCAAGAGAACAGCTCAGACCTCTGGCTGGAACACAATGCCCCCTCTGGGCAGCTTGGGGGAGCGAAAAGTGAGGGCCAGAAACAGAAAGGGAGAGAAGGACGCACCAAAGAGATCCTTCTCTCCCCTCCCCACTTTTGACCTGACCCGTGGCTCGCTTCACCTCTGCTCACCCTGTGATCCCAGTAGGGAACCTTTGTCAAAGCAAACCTCACCCAAATCTTGCCTGTCCACGATTCCAGGTGAGGGATGTCACCCGTGACACGATCCCACTGACTAGGGCTGTTCCTTGTGCAAAGAAATGCTCAGCCCCAGCGCCCTTCTGCAGGACCCTGGCAAAGAGGGTTCCTTTGCAGCTGCATTTCCAGATGTCCACTTGCTGTGTGTCAAGGAAGCACTCTGCCCTGAAGTTGCGGTCTCTCATGCCACGCCTGGCCACAGAGGTCAAGTGTCAGAGAGCCCTGGCTGGCTCTGGCTTAGAAAAGGCAGCAAGTCTTTGGCTGGGTTGGCAGGAGAAATACATTAAGGTGCTTTCTAATGAAAACTCAGATGCTCTTCATAGAGAAGGAAGGGAGGGAGGAAATTCCAAAACTAATTTTAAGATTATTAATCTCATAACTAGGAAAACTAATCCTGGATGTACTGTACTTTATTTTATAAGGCAGACCTCTATATTATATTATATTTACATTGTTAGAGCCCCTGCAAAATTGTCTTAGGGTCTTTAGATATTAAGATCCTCCCTCATTATGGCAAGTGAGGACCAGGACAGGTTAGATTAATCCTCTGCTGTAGTATTCTCAAGGAGATGGGAGGTTTTTCAATCCAGGATTTAGCAACACTGCAGATCTCTGGAGAGTAAATAATTTATTCTGCAGACCAAAATATACATCAAACTACAGTCAATAAGATGATTTTCAAGGAAGATAAGTATTATAAAGCATGCAAGGGAGTAGCTGTATGTTGCACAGCACATCCAGTGTAGCTAGAACAGCAAAATGGAGATTTGATATGCGCAGACACTCTCAGCAAAGCTGTTGCAGAGGAGATGACTCGTGCAAGTGAGCCCAGCAGCGCCCAACAGAAAATTGCTCCATGGACAATGGCACATTTGTTTTTTCATAGGCAAACCAATGTTTACCTTGCCCACAAAATCAGAAAGGTTGAAGATGGCCATGATGAGAATGGGGAGCCATTCACCCAAAGTACAATTCCGGATTTCTGACTCCAGTCCAGGGAACAGGCACAGCGTGATGAAGTAAGTCACTGCGATTGACAGCATGTAGGCCCAGATGACGCGAGACACAATATAGCGATGGAGCATCATATCTGTTGGAATCCAGAGAAACCGGGTGGTTAGGCCAGAATTACTTTGTATCCTGGCTTGTTGCCTTCATCAGAAACAATGTAGGTGAGACAGTGATAATGTTACTGTGTTGAAAGGAAAGGAAAGGAAAGGAATATAAAGTTGGTTTATTTGATCAAGGTTAACATATATATATATGTATAGTCACTTCTGGTAATCCTTAATGGGCTTTTGCTGACAAAGACTGAAATGAGACTTCAAGAAGTTCTTTATAGATAAAAATGAGATATGGGAAGAAGAGAGCTTTTGTTGTGTTCTCAGAGAAAGTGATAAGTTATTGAAACTGTTTATACTTGTGATGAAGGGGAAAATTATTTCTTTATATATTTCTTTTCTTTACTATGTTTTTTCTTTCTTTTCTGTTTCTTTCCGCGTTTTCTATTTTTTTTTCTTTTTATTCTTTTATATGTATATTTGGTTTGTATTAGTTTTTTATCTTCGTAACTGTAAACTTTAATAAAAATTATTATTAAAAAAAAACCAGTGTAGGTAATCTAAGTTCAGCCTGTTATGGATTTGTTCTCTTGCAAGAAAAGGCTCAACACAGGATAACACTGAGAAACCCATATCTTTCAAGTCTGATTTGACCGATGAAAGGCAGATGAAGGAAAGGACAAAAAACAGGCAGACAAACGAAAAAACAGGATGCATAATGAGCATCCAGAGAACAGTCTAACCCATTTACTGAATTCTCATTTGTTTTTATCTTATAGAAGTGTGCACCGTGGATGTTTCAATCAGTGTTTATGCTCTGTGTAAGACTCTCTAAGACAGGGGTCCCCAAAGTGGTCCATATTGACCCCCAAGGGTCAATGGGACTATCCAAGGGATCGATAAATGGCTGGGGGTCACTAGGAACAGACTGTAATTTATTTTATTTATCATTCACCTTTCTGTCACTGCCCATCTCTCCCTAAAAGGTAATGGTATGTGGGAAAGGCCTTGGGAGACCGGGCAAAGAGATGCTGCCTAGGGAACGGTCAGATAAGAGGAGGCCTAGCCCACAGCTGCATAATGGGTGGAGCAAGAGGCTCAGGAGGGACCCTCCCTAAGTTATTTGGCTGTAAATACGACAGTGGGAGAATTGTACTTTCAGACTTGCAAGATTCTGTTAATGTAGCCTTACAATAAAGTAGAATTAGCGCATCTGGTTGTGTTTCCTGTCTGGATTACCGCACGAGGCTGACACAGACTGAACCTGGAAGAGCATGGTGACTTATGACTAAAACCCAACAGTCTCCAATCAGATATCAGTGCCCTTGTTGACGCTCATCAGATGCATCTTTCCCATCAGTGATATCAACCGTTTCAATAAAAAAGGTATGTTGAATTTTATATTTTTCATATTTTAAATGTTACCTATTTTTATGAAGTCGTTGTTGTTATTATTATTATAGTACTATCAGTTAAAGTAGGATTTATTAAATTATTTTCATATAATAAATGAACAATCTGAAACTCCATGAAGGGGTCGATGAGCTGAAGAATTTGGGACCCCTGCTTGGAGTCTTTTGATTGTGTCAGAATAGCAACGTGTAAAATAAACACCTAAATAAAAATAACACATTAATCCCCAGGTTGGATTTGCACAATACAGTGACACACACTACCCCAAGGGTTGGGTTTGTGCAACACACCAAGGCACAAAAGCCAAACCAAGTTCTCACTACTCAAGCTGATCATCTGCGGGGCCTTGAAGGGATCTAAGTAAGCATGCTGCACATTCAATCATCTTTTTAAAAAATTTAAAACGTTGTCTTTTCAAAAAGAAAAAGACAACATAGACAATAATAAAGAAGTGGCTTCCAACAGCTAATGTACCAACTGTTCACCCTCTTTTAAAGTTAGAAATAAATTTTAAAAAAACTTCTCCCCATAGTCAACCACTGTGGTTGGCTTTAAAACCATGGTGAAATAAAGCAAATCGTGGTTGAGTGGGCCAGATTAACTCAAGTTACCATCGGTCAGAGAAACCGCCATCCACCCAATTTATCTACCATTTGGGGAGAAGAAATGCTCTTGTGCACAGGGATTGTAAGAAAGAAACGAACATCCAAAACCCGGCTTTTAAGACCCATTCACGTTTGGCCACCTTGAGTTGGCTGCTGAAGTTCCGACCTAGTTACCTCTGAAGCCTGGCCAACTCCGTTTGATCTGAGGCTGGGGGACGTCAAATCGCACGTAGGTGCCGCTGCCAGCCAGCTCACTTGCCTGCCCAAAGGTGTCAGGAGGAGAAGTATCTTGTCTATGAGGCCGATTCTCCTTGGAGTGAAGGGACAGAGAAAGAGCAACCGCCCATGTCAGCTGCCAAGAACTTCCCAGATAGCTCAAAGGATGAGGATGAGGAGGATGTTGTGATGATGATGGTGACGATGATGATGATGATCTAGTATTTGGAGGTACACTGCTTTTAAACATGGAGGATCTTGGCCAACAGACCAATTCTGCATGAATCTCTCTAGGCACAGGTAGATGAATTCTTTCTTTCTTTCTTTCTTTCTTTCTTTCTTTCTTTCTTTCTTTCTTTCTTTCTTTCATTCATTCATTCATTCATTCTCTCTCTCTCTCTCTCTGGGATGGCTATACATGGCTTCCCATTTTTCTCTGCAATAACAACCCTCTGAGGTGGACTGAGCAGGGACTAGTAGCCAAGAGTAGACTTAAATCCACATCTCTCTAATTGTTCTCAACATTTTAACCCTGATGCCAAGCTGGTAGTTCTTCCGATTGTTTGTTCCTCTGAGAACCATCTCTTGTGCAAAAGGGGAGGCTGAAATCCTTGAAAGAAATATAAAGCCCACTGATCAGATCAAATGGGCTCCATCTTCCCTGCCATTTCCAAGGTGAACTTTCTGCAGCCATGGAATCGTTTGAATTAACTTCTTGCACCAGGAGGGGTCACCATTTCTCTCCTTCAGCCAACCTTCGCAGCACTAAAGCCACCCCACCTACGGTCCTTATGTTGCAGTGGGCCATCTTTTTGGTATTTGTGGAGTCCCCTTTTGTTTTATGCTTTATTGTTAAAGGCAAGGGGGGGGGGTGTCCAGCAGTGGTATCTTGGGTTTGAAGGAAATTGTGTTGGAAAGCAAGGAAAAGAAGGAGAAGAAGAAGGAAAGGGGAGGGAGGGAGGGAGGAAGGAAGGAAGGAAGATAGATTATGGTCCTTTTGGACAGCTTGCTGCCAAATTTGACCTGGCGGGCTTAGAGGCTGCTGTTTCTATTCCTACTATTTTAGATCCATCTTCCCAATATGTTGAGTGAGGAACAAATTCTCAAAGCTATAAACACAACACTTCCTGGAGATACCAGGTTAGGGAAAGCTGTTCTCAAAAATGTAAAACCCAAGATGTTTAAAACCCCATGGAGCACAAAGCATTTCTGGCCACAACTTACAAATTGGATGTCTTCTGCTGTGACATCATGGTGGACTCTGTATCCGGTGCCACTGTCCATGGGCCCTTTAAACTCAGAGGCCCCGATCTGGGAGCGGGAGGTGTAATACCTGACAAAGGAGGTCTGTTTCACCAAGAGGTGGAGGATGAAGCAAGTGAGCTCCAGTCCGATGGAAATGCAGAAGAAGATCATGGTGTTCCCTTTCTCATCAGACAGAAGAAGCTTGGTGAAGATGCGACTTAAGGAGATGATGACCCCAGCAGTGCCTGGAAGGAAGAGCTGAAGTTGAGCTTGTGTGTTAGCACTAAGGCAACCCCCTGGACCATGGCATTACCAGAGTTGGTGAAGGCCTGGTCAAGAGACCTTCTTGGTTCCCCATATATATTTCAGCTCCTCCATCTCTTCTTTCCATTCCATTAAATACTGTAAAATGGTATGAAGGAAAAGGTGGGATAGCTCCCAAGTTGTCTTTTGATTGTTAGTGCTAGTAGTCCTCATCTGAAAACATCCATGTCAAGCAAGGTCTATACTCCACACTTGTCAAGAGAGGCAAGAGGAAAAGGTGTGTCAGAGCTGTTGCATAAGAACAAGGGTTAGACACTTCTTTGGGCCCATGTGTCTCTTGTGCTACTGGGTTCTTCTCTCCCACTAGCACAGCCAGAAGAACCTGCTCACCAAAAGGTCCTTGAATAGGCCAGGCAGGGTGCCAGATCATGCCCCAGCTGTCAGCTGGTAGCTCTCATGCCAACAAGGCCACTCCTTGGTACCATCTGCTCTGGTCAACATTCAGTGTTCCCAATCCCACCATCCAATCCAACAGCTGTTGATTCAGATGAGCAGAAAGCAATCTTGCATTGGCAAAATCCACCAAGTAGAAAAGAAGGCATGGTGGAAACCACCTATTGAAAGGCTGAGCCTGCACCCAGAAGAGAATGGAGACATGAAATATGTCTTCCTCTTGGGCATGGGGATTAATGATGGGGTCAAGTGAATGGTGTAATTTGGGGTGGAGATGGCTGATTGGTTGTCGTTTTAAAGGAAGTTTGGAAGAGGTTCATGAGAGGCAACATTGCTGTTGATAGGTTTATTTTGCCCCACAGTTGGCTCAAAAAAGTTGGGCGAGGATTTTTATCGGACACCAACATCTGCTGTGCAAACGCAGAAGGGGGGTGAGTCAATTTCGGGAGCCATACCCCCACCTTCTAGCTGCCTTTAACTCTGTTTTATTTTTTTAATGCCTTCAGGTGAAGTTGACCAAGGAGGCCGGCCCTACCGTTAGGCAAGCAAGAGCAATCGCCAAAGGGAATGATGTCACTATTTTTAAAGGCAGCCCCAGAGATAAGAATGAATCATTAGGAGGCAGGAACGCTCCTCGTGCCACCACATTTGCTTTAGCCCGGAGTGAACAGTTTTAAGGGAATACTCACTTTCACCTGTCATCACTCCCTGAGTGTAGCGCTTGGGCAGCATCCCGGTGTAACCATAGAAACTGGATTGCTGCACTTAAAAAGGGAGACAGAGGTGAGCAAGCAAAGGAGAAGAAGAGTTACGGCCCTTTGGCCAAGAAGTCCCAGCGAGATTCCACCTTCGTTAAGGAACTTCTTCTGCACCACCTCCCTGATTCACTTGTGGTCAAGAAGGACAAAGTCATTCATGAGTTCAACCAGGCAATCCCTGTTCCCAGTCATCTGGGAGGCTGGGAAAGTCTCTGCTCCCATTCCCACACATACCTGTGCAACCAAAGGCCACCACGCCTACTGCCATGAGGTTGACAGCATAGGCTTGGTGCTGGGAGAAGAGATCAAGCCAGACATCGCAGATGCTCACAAAGAGAAGGGGGCCCAGAGCAAAGAGATATCCTGAAATGAAGAACAGCCAGAAGAGAAGCATGTCACTTCTAAAGAAAAGGATGCTACAAATTCCAGACGTTTATCTTCTGACATATAAATCCTAATCTTCCACCATGGGGATCATTGAGAGTAAGTAATATTCAGGTACCACCTCTGTGGCTTCCTTCTGCAACTTCTGGCTGAAACTTTGAAGGATGGTATGGAGGAGAGAAGGCACACAGAGGATTATAATGCTGGCTACAACTTTCTTAGTGAAGAGCAGAAGCCAAGAGATGAAGAGGAGAAGACAGCAGGATTCTGGACATACCCACAGTGATCCTGGTGTGAAGACTCAACATTTCTACCAGGACATTGTTGAGGATGACAGCAACCAAGGCTACTAGAATGTAGGTTAGGCTCATATCAAACACGATAGAGGTCCCTGCAGAAAGACACAAAGTCTGGGTTCATGCATCATGCTAAACCAGGGCCTTGCTTCACTATGGCATACTGAGCAAGCCACTATTGATTGAGTTCACATAAGATGCTAAACAAAAACTAAATAAATCATATTCTGGCTTTCGGTGATGTGTAAACAGATGAAAAAAGGGGGTTGGAGGTAGGGGAATAAGGTGGGAAGGAGAAACATTGCATGCTGTGAAGTTCTGTGGTGCTCCTTGGGTCCAACATAACTTGGAGGCTTATTAAGAGGAACAAGAGCAGGATGCCTTATTCAATAATTCAATAATAAATCTTCATCTTGGCATCCAACCTCAATCTGTTGACACTGTCTTGTATTAGGAAGGAGGCATTCAAACCCCTGTGTTCAGTTGAATAAGTGGGACTCTGCCAATAAAAACACATCCCCAGAGAGGCTCCCAATTCTTAAATCTGGGGTTCTCCTGATGTTTTGGATGACAGTGCCCTTGCTACCAGCCAGCCAAGGCTTACGGGAGAGTTGGAATCCAAAAGGCACAAGCGTCCATTGATGGTGTGTGTTATGAACGCATGTACAAAATCCGTTACAACACCTTCTAATAGCTTTCATTCCAGAAAAGAGCTCAACAAAAAACTTTCAGTGTTGTGGGGAGCTTTGGAATATTGAAGAAAACACACCTACCTGGGTATTTGTGATGAAGGTAGTCAACATCTGTGATAAAGCTGTTGTAAGGCAAAAGGAAGCCGACACCCGCTAGAAGCATAGCAAAGTAAATTCCGTGATAGCGATCTTGAGGTTCAGGGTCTCCACAGACTACGGCCCAAAAGAAGACAGAAAGGTCACAAGGAGCTGTGGTGAGACATGCTGCCCTTTCAGCCCCCGTTTCCTGAGCACATCTGCATTTAGAGTCACTTGTGGAGATGGGCAGCTATATTATTATTATTTATGTTATTTTCTATCCCGCCTTTATTATTTTTATAAATAACTCAAGGCGGGGAACATGCCTAATACTCCTTCCTCCTTCTCTTTTCCCCACAACAACAACCCTGTGAGGTGGGTTGGGCTGAGAGAGAATGACTGGCCCAAGGTCACCCAGCTGGCGTTTGTGCCTAAGGCGGGACTAGAACTCCCAGTCTCCTGGTTTCTAGCCTGTTGCCTTAACCACTAGGCTAAACTGGCTCTATAGATAGAAATAGATAGATAGATAGATAGATAGATAGATAGATAGATAGATAGATAGATAGATAGATAGATATAGATCTATAGCTAGAAATCAATCAATCAATCAAATAATAAATAAACAAATCCAGGTCTAGATGTAATGGTATGTGGGAATGACCTTGGGAGGGAGAAGGAAAAGCCGCAGCATTGACAACAGTCTGATAAACAAAATTTGAGTCTGAAGGAGGAGGGCTGGAGAAAGTATCTCAGAAGGAGCCCTCCCTAGTTTTGGGGATAATAAAAGTAGGGACTGGAGGGTACTCTCAGACTTCTGTTAATGTAACCTTGTAAGAGTTTTTTTTCTCAAACCAAGATTATGGCAACCAGCTTGATTGATAACTAGCAAATAGAGGGAGAAAATGTAGAAGCAGTGAAAGACTTTGTATTTCTAGGTGCAAAGATTACTGCAGATGCTGACTGCAGTCAGGAAATCAGAGGACGCTTAATCCTTGGGAGAAGAGCAATGACAAATCTCGATAAAATAGTTAAGAGCAGAGACATCACACTGACAACAAAGGTCCGCATAGTAAAGCAATGGTGTTCCCCGTAGTAACATATGGCTGCGAGAGCTGGACCATAAGGAAGGCTGAGCGAAGGAAGATCGATGCTTTTGAACTGTGGTGTTGGAGGAAAATTCTGAGAGTGCCTTGGACTGCAAGAAGATCAAACCAGTTATTTCCATACTCCAGGAAACAAAGCCAGACTGCTCACTGGAGGGAATGATATTAAAGGCAAAACTGAAATACTTTGGCCACATCATGAGAAGACAGGACACCCTGGAGAAGATGCTGATGCTGGGGAGAGTGGAAGGCAAAAGGAAGAGGGGCCGACCGAGGGCAAGGTGGATGGATGACATTCTAGAGGTGACGGACTCGTCCCTGGGGGAGCTGGGGGTGTTGACAACCGACAGGAAGCTCTGGTGTGGGCTGGTCCATGAAGTCACGAAGAGTCGGAAGCGACTAAACGAATAAACAACAACAACCTTGTAAGAAAGATAGAGATAGAGATAACATCCAGGCTGAAATAGAGGCCACAAGTTACAAATTATTATATTTGTTTCATGGGTAGGCCTGTATAGATGCATTAACAGGGTTCTTAAACTAAAAATAAAGAATGAAATTTACCTCTTTAATGTGAAGTTGCCAGGATTTGAAATAATTTTTAAAATAAATCATGATCCCTCAGGGAACCCCTAGGGACCTCTTGCGGAACCCAAGGGTGCCACCGAGCCCTGGTGGAGAAGCCCTGTCCTAAGGAATATCTATCTATGGGGTTGCTAAGCATTGATACCAACCTGACGGCACATCATCAATCAAAATTGATTGGAGAGAGCAAAATGTCACTCATAACTGTTCTTTTGGGTGACAGTTGTGCTTCCAACATGTTTGGAAGGAAGCTGCCAAGTTAGGAACACTTGCTCCAAGCAGATTTTTCAGGATCAATAAGCCTGTATCTTTGGGACAGAATCCACTTAAGGTCCCATTGGCCAGTTTTCTAATTGATCAACCAATTAATTAAACGTTCCACCTTTCTCTCCCACCAGTTCTAGCACTGTAGCTCTCAAAAGGATGGCAAAATGAAGTGCAGAAAATCTGCTCTTGCACTGGGATCAAGCTGGAAAATATGAAGGAGCTGCTAATTGCTGCTTTCTTCTCCTAGCCAGAGAAGAAGGGATTGTAACCACCATGTTTAGCTTTGATTTTTTAAAATGCTGGCATCAGGTTTCAAAACTGCCTATTTCTCCTTGTTATCTAGGGCCTGCAGGGCTGATGCACGCTGCACGATCACCACCACCCTGATTAAATTCCATTTGGCAAATTGCAGCCTTCGAGGTGATATTCAAGAGGTGCACAAATGAACAAAACAGCCAGATTGCACAGCATGGAATAAGAGGAAGCAGTCATGGGTTCCAGAAGGCAGGGCTACTCCGTATTGGCCTGATGGAAACCATGCACAAAAAAGAACCTGTCTTTTTCATGGGACTGGCTGAACTGAGCTCATCTTTTAATAGGAATATGGGGCAGCCATGGTGAAGCCACGTTGAAAAGAGAAGTAATTGCAGATCTTGGCCGTGAACTCCGCTGCTTTCAAGACTGTGAAACACGGTTCTGCCAAATTCCGTGGTCTGTTCCCATCCACCCACTGCCATGCCAAACTGAACTGATCACCGTTCTAACCTAAGCGCGTGTTTCATTGTTCACTTTCTTTTCTTTTCCTTTTTTGTGGTTATGTTTAAACTCGCCATATTTCTTCAGAGGAAAAAAACATGACTTTATCAGTGCGCATCGTGGACTGCAACCAGCCATCCTACCTTGAGAGAACAGGCCTGGGTTCTGCACATCTGAAACTTATTCAGTTTGACCTCATCCCCCGTGATCCACAGGCAGAATTTTTTATTTTATTTTATTTTATATTTTATATTTTATATTTTATATTTTATATTTTATATTTTATATTTTATATTATTTTATATTTTATATTTTATATTTTATATTTTATATTTTAATTTAATTTAATTTGTTTTATGTTTTATTTGTTTTATTATTTTATTTATTATTTTCTATCCCACCTTTATTTTTTTTTATAAATAACTCAAGGTGGGGAACATACCTAATACTCCTTCCTCCTCCTATTTTCCCCACAACAACAACCCTGTGAGGTGGGTTGGGCTGAGAGAGCAACTGGCCCAAGGTCACCCAGCTGGCTTTCATGCCTAAGGCGGGACTAGAACTCTCATTCCACGCCTGATTGGCTCTTGGGCTGAGAGAGTGGGACTTGCCCAAGGTCACCCAGCCAGCTTTCATGCCTGAGGTGGAACTCGAACTCACGGTCTCCTGGTCTAAAATGAATAGAAAACATGCCACGAGGTCTTGATGGAAGCCTTTTCATTTTATTTACCTAATACTCCTTCCTCCTCCTATTCTCCCCACAACAACAACCTTTGGAGGTAGGTTGGGCTGAGAGAGGAGGACTGGCCCAAGGTCACCCAGCTGGCGTTTGTGCCTAAGGCGGGACTAGAACTCTCAGTCTCCTGGTTTCTAGCCCAGCACCTTAACCACTAGACCAAACTGGTCTATGATGTCTTTGCATTGCCCAAATGTTCTTTAAATACTGGAACCTGGAAGGAAACATTTTCCTAGTGCACTTTTGGCCTAGGATTACCTTGTCAAAAGTCCACCTAGTATCTCCAAGCCTTCATTAAGTGTAGTGCAGAGAGGCCATTTGTAAAATTTCACCAGAAGCTCGGGATTCACTCTGTACAAATCCAAAGAACTGAAAACCAGGATCACAAACTGCCTAAACACCAGCCTATCCCATCCTATACCTTTCAAATGCTTTGGATTCCAGCCCTAACCGTAACCACAGCTCTAACCAAAGGCAAGCAGAAAAAGAAAATGAAAAGCATTTCCCCAGAACAAACTGGGGAAGGCTGAAATGATCAGCTGAGTGTGGGAGGCTGAATGACCATGAACAGAACTTCATGAAAATGGAGGCCAGGTTGAATGAGAGGAATCGTGGAAACTCAAACAGAAGCACTTCAGATGTCCTTAAGCTGCAGAAACCCAGGCATGGTCATGTGAGGAATCACAACATACAAAGACACTGAAGGAAGGAAGTTCAGTTGTACCCCAGAAGGCAACACGCTCCATGAGAACCACGCCTGGACAGTTCCCAAACCATCTCTTGAACCCCTACCTGGTTCCATGAGAGTGAGGACTCCCTTGGTCTGCCCCGTTTTGTCCTGGAGCTCTTCTTCTTCCAGCTGGTAGCTGTCAAAGCTAAAGCTCATCACCACGTTCCCTTCAGGTGTCACCACTGGACTTCCCTCCTTGAAGCGGTGATCTCCCCCTACGGAACCCATGGCTGCTGACCTAGACGTTGGAAGAAGAGATCACCATCTCCATGCACGTCCCAGTGGATCATCAGAGTCACATCCTTATCCCGGAGTACTTTTCAAAAGCAAGGATCATTCCGTTGCAAGGGGGAACTAGCATCTTTCAGCTATGGGAAGCACAGAGCTCCAGATAAAGCATGGTGCTGGCAGGACACAGAGACTTCAAAACACCCATCTGCTATCAGATAAGTTCTTCAGCTCGAGCAGCACCTGCTGTAATTGGAATTTTGCTGAACGGGATTGCTTAAGCCTGTCTCCTCCAATCTGAGCATTCTCTAGACTTCGACTCCCAGAATTCTTAGTAGCGATCATGTTGGCTGGGGAATCCTGGGAAGAGAAAGTCTACACATCTCAAGGACACTCAGGTTATACAAGGCTGCCTTTGATATATGCCTCTGCAGAATTTCTGGGAGTGTTCCTTGTTCTGGAAGGGAAGGGCCCCACCCTGAAGCTATTTTTTAAAGCGTCTTCATTTCAGGGGAAGAGCTAAGCATGTGCATATTTCTCTCCACTAGCTCAGTACAATTGATCAGGGATTTAACAGGGCTTAGCATGAATTGGGCAGCACCATCAGTTCCAGTGGGCCAATGGGTTGCTAATTCCTTGTGAAACTGCAGGAGTCTGAAGGAATAAACTCTTGAGTATTTTGCTTTCATCTGTTATCTTCCTTGCTATCCCAGGCCAAAATTATACTTGCACTGGGAACTTATCCTTGAAAGAGAAAATAATGCATGCTGGTAGGATTTAACCTCTTTTGTTAACCCCGAAGTGCCTAAACAAGGTTCTGGTCAGAATAGAATTTCCAGAAGTCAGCATCTGACTGTCTAATAATGTGTTCTCCTTCTCTAATACAGATAGTTACTTAATGACCATTCGTTTAGCAATAGTTCAGACTTAATGATGGTGCTAAACCCCAACTTGTAACCGGTCCTCACACTTACAACCATCATGGCGTCCCCATGGTCATGTGATCACGATTTGGGCACTTGGCAACCAGTTCACATTTTTGACCATCACAGTGTCCCACGGTCATGCGATCGCCATTTTTGACCTTCCTAGCCAGCTTCTGGCAAGCAAAATCAATGGGGAACCGTGTGATTCGCTTAAGGACCACATGGTTTGCTTAATGACTGTGGTGATTCACTTAACGACTGCTGCAAAAAAGGTCGTAAAATTGGGTTGGATTTGCTTAATGACTGCCTCACTTAGCAACCAAAATTCCCATCCCAATTGTGGTCATTAAGTGAGGACTACCTGTACCAGCAAAAACAACCTGACTCTTCAGCTTTTGTGATCTGCAAGTTTGCACCATTTATATGGTCTATGCCTAACCAACTTCTTGGAATAACATTTGAGCAAGATTTTTCGTTTCTCAGTGCTGACAATAGGGAGCACTACATTCATATTATCCTATTATTCAATGCTCTTTTTATCTGCAGAGTAGGAAAAAAAAACCATGCTTTTCCTCTCCCTTTCTCTGGGGGAAAATACTGCAAGGTATCCAGCTGGAAATTCAAGTTCCATTTTTTGTAGCTGACTAGCATCCTCTTTCCTGAAAGACGTAATTTTCTTTATTGTTTGAGCTGTCGCTAGGAAGGCATACAGCTGTTCCCTGGCATTATTTCTTAGTGGGAAGAAGTTGTGCTTAATTAACCTTAGGTTAACTCTTTTCAGCAGGTGACGAGAAAAAAAGGAAACAAATAAACACAGAGAAATATGTCTGTCTGCAAAGGTACCATGCCTCCTCCACAAAAAAAAAGGGGGGGCAGATAAGGCCAAGAAGATAGGAGAGGATTTCTAATTACCTTTCGTGAAAGACGGGATTATTTGCTTTTTAAACAAATTTTTCAAACCCCCAACACTTGCCAATATTCAACCAACCAGCCTGGCACACAAAAACGTCATTAACACCTAAGTTAGATCTAGGGTGACACCTTAGTTACCCTAGGTCTATCTTAGGAATTCATTCTTGTCTGCCCAGTTTGGTTTTAGACATTTAGGATATTATAAAATAAAAAGCAGCTCTGCTGTGAACAAAGCAAATTTTTTTTAAAAAAAAAACCAGGCTGCACTTGATTTACAAAAGCAACTCAGCAAGGCGGATTTATTTGTTGACTGTGTCTCAACTTGGAAGATCCAGCATGAGAAATTTAGCTAGTTTTGTACAACAATTTTGCACTTTCCTGGTTTGTGGTAAAATGTCAGCAATGGAGGGAGGGAGGGAGGGAAGGAGGAGAGATTCAGGAAGGAAAGGAGGAAGGAAGGAAGGAAGGAAGGAAGGAAGGAAGGAAGGAAGGAAGGAAGGAAGGAAGGAAGGAAGGAAGGAAGGACAGTCTTAGAAACATTGAAGGATCTAATCATGTATCATGTTATCAAAAAACCTTCTCCTACACTTTCTGCAGCATTCTTAGCCTATAACGGTTGCAGCCGAAATAACAGCTCCTACGGCATCTTAAACTCAACCCTTGAGTTGCCTGTCTGCAGCCCACTTTCGATGCCACCGGAAAGAGTTTTAGTCTTTAAGATGACACAGGGATTTTGCTTGTTTTAGAAACAAAAGCAGGAAAGAAAGAGATAAAGAACCCCAGCTGGCCTCCTTGCTAGGAAATGAAGTCTCTGAATGGGTGGAGAACAACAGGTTGGGGAAGGTGAGGAAGGCCACCGTGCCTTTCCATCTTCTGTGGGTCGGAGAAAAGCGTGGGACCCATTTCTCTTGAGTTCTCCCAAATCAACTTTAGTTTGCTGAAATCCATTGTTCTTCTGAAAGGGGCTCTGCTTTAAATGCCGCTAAGACAGCTGGGTAAAACTTCATGCAACAGTTGGCCATGGTTTAGCTGCCCACATTTGGCACAAGGAGGGATGCCTGCCTTCAAGGGCAAGGTCAAACACACAACTTATCTCTGGAGCTCTTGACCTGCAGTCTAGGCCAGTGTTTCTCAACCGTGGCAGCTTGAAGATGGGTGGACTTCAACGGCCAGAATTCCCCAGCCAGCATGCCTAACTGGGGAATTCTGGGAATTGAAGTCCACATATCTTAAAGTTGCCAAGGTTGAGAAACACTGCCCTAGATTCTGGGGCTCATCCTGCCCAGTCCCTTTATAGCAGAACTTGGAAAAGTGCCCTGATGGTTGTCCTTCTGCAATCATTTTCCAAAGACACTTTCAGAGAAAGGTGGGGAGATGTTTCTTCACCCAGTGTCCTTGCTGTTGTGGAGAATGTGGGTGTCAGCTGCCTTGGCCACCCATACATGTTCCTTGGGCTCCATCAAGCACACCGTATCCATTGCAGAAGGTTTCCTTGATGGGGCCGGACTGGGGCGAGGAGAGCTAGGATCCCATCTCCCTCTAGATCCCTGAAGCCAGGCAGGCAAGCCGCGAGCCGCCGGGTGGATCCCCCGGACAGGACCCTTCCCCATCCCTTCGCCCTGCAGCAGCTTGGACTCCAACTCCCTTGGTTCCCAGCCAGCAGCGGAGGGTTACAGCCGGCGTCTTCCGAGGGGCGCCAGCTTGGAGAAGACAGGCAGGCAGGCAGGCAGGCCGAGAGCGGAGGGGCTGAAGCTCCGGAGGGACCAGGCGCTGGGGGAACTCCACCAAGGGGTCTCAAGGGGGTTGCGCAGAAAAGTGAAGCGGGGGAAAAAGCCCCCGCGCCGCCAAGGCTATTCGCATGGACCGGAGGGGGACTCGAGTCCCCATCACGGTCTCGTTTCAGGGCTCACCCGACCCCAGCAGAGCTCCCCACTCCAAGCACTCCTCCATGAGCCCCCCTCCGGTCTCCCCTCCTTCCCTCGGACAGAAAGGCCAGGACACCCCCCACCCCCCCGCCTTTCCCGTAGGATGCGGCGCCAACAGGTTTGCGCGCCCGGCGCCCCGCGAGACCCACCCGGCACCCCCTTCCCCTTCCCCCTCCGGCCGGCCCGGGCTCACCTCTCCCGGGCTGCTGTCGCCCGGCCCCGCGGAGCTCCTGCCTGCTGCCGCAGCGCTGCCCGCCTCGGTCTCAGCGGCGCCGGGGCTCTGCCAGCCGGCCAGCCCCTCCTGCCCGGGGCGACTTTCCACGGCCGCCCCGCGGCTGCTCCAGGCGCGCTCCTCCTGGGGAGGGGGCGGCTTGGAGGCGAGGGAGCGAGGGGGAGGCGCGGGGGGGGGATTGGCCGGGCGCGCGGGAGGGGCGAGGGACAGCCCCCTGCTCTCCCCCCCCACCCGCCTTTCCCCTGTCCTCCTCCGACCCCGGGCTTCTCTTTCTCTCCTCCTCGCCTTGCTAAGCCAGGGACGGTCGCTCCTTCCCCGCCCCCCCCCAAATACAGCAGCCCGGAGACCCCCCCAGACAGCCTTTCTCCTGCACAAGGAAACCCTTTCAGCCCTGAAACCCCTAACCCAGGTGAAAACGGACCCCCTTGATTCCCCACCCCACAGGCCGAATCGTCAAAGTCAACGAGTTTGTTTCCAGATCGATCGATCGATTGATGGGCGATGTGGGTGGTGTTACCAGACGACAGCCCTGTTTTCCTTCACGTCTTGTCCGTCTGACTTCCAAGACGCCCAAAGCCGCAGCCACGGGGTGCTGCCCCCTTTTCGGGAAAGCGGATGGGTCTGAAAGACAGGACGGCACAAGGTGGGGGTGGGCACAGCTTTCGGGCTGAAGGGGAGCTGCAAATTCTAGCCCCGATTCTGTCTTCTAATTCAGACTAAGGCCTTTCTTGGCATCCCTTGCCCAGTGAGAAAATGTCTGGCTTCAGACACCAGGAGAGGGAGCAGCGGTGTCTGCGGGGAGTGGGTCAAAAGAGTCAAGACGGGGCCCCAGTCACACGTAAAAAGGGGCTAGGTTTCGACTGCATGCCTATGGCCCCATCTGGACTTTTGGGACCTTTCTGTGGACACCCAGGAAGGAGATTACCGCAGCATTAAATACAGACCATGATGCCCATTAAAAACAGGCAGAACTTCAGTCTTACCATCATGGCTGATAGCTTGATCTTTTTGACCAACCGTGCAGACACCCTTGCATGGAAGGTCCACGTGGTTTTGATGGGCCTTGTTTGGGGTATGCGTGTTGAGTGCACATAAAGCCAGGCGGAACTTCGATTGTGGCGATGTGGCCGCCATTTTGACTTTTTTGACCACGCCACAGTCACCCTTGCTCAGATGCATGCTTATGCTTGTTTGTGGGGCACAGTTTTTGCTTCAGAAGCCTGCCTCTAGACGGACCTTCCATTCGGAAGTGGTGAAAACCAGTAATTCACTTACGGTATTTTTTTCTGTTCCTGTTGATTGGAAATTGTGCGGGCAGATGGGCCGCCCACTGGGAGAAATTGCAGAAAGCAGAGCTGACCGCTCATTAAATTTCCAAAAGCAACTGAACGGAGGTCCTCAGGTCGGCGATGGCCTTGATTTTACTTCCTACTATGTCCAAATGATGTGGTGGGATTATTTGGTTGGTGCAATCTGGGTGTAGATTTTTGTAAGCCTCCTGGACGAGAGAACGGTTTGGAGTGGATTTGAGCAATTATTGTATAGCAGGTCATCAAAAGTAAACCTAGGGAAATCCCGTATAGACTTTTGTGTGAAACAAAAAAAATGAATTTAGGATTTAAGGTTTTGATGCTTTAACAGATTACAGAAAGAAGAGAGGTAGACTTATAATTGTACTTACAACTGCTGTCAAGAAAATTGGAAGCTACCTCGTAGTATCTTTTTTCTTTCTTTTCTATTTTTTCTTTACTTTTTTTCCTTTCTTGCACTTCCCTTTGATTTCTCTTTCTTTATTTTCTTTTTCTTACTTGATATTAGCTTGTGTTAGTTTTTATATTCTTTTTAAAAATTGTGTATGCATGTAAGAAGAGCCAGTCTGGTGTAGCGGTGAAGGCATCAGGCTAGAAACTGGGAGGCAGTGAGTTCGAGTCCCGCCTTAGGCACAAAGCCAGCTGGGGGAGCTTGGGCCAGTCCCTCCCTCTCAGCCCCAGGAAGCAGGCAATGGCCAACCACTTCTGAAAAACCTTGCCAAGAAAACTTCAGGGACTTGTCCAGGCAGTCTCCAAGAATCAGACATGATTGAATAGAATCGTGTGTGTGTGTGTGTGTGTGTGTGTGTGTGAACTAAGCAAAGCCACTTTTTAAAGGCACTCAGTATTTGCCCTCTGAGACATCTGCTACATTCTACCTCACCATTAGGCTGGTTGGCTTTTTTTTTTAACTAAATTAAAACTTTGAAATTAAAATGGTGCTCCTTTTTCATCGAGAAAATGGCTACCCTTTGTACTGATGCACTGGGAAAGACACCTTAAGAAGAAGGAGGGGAAGGTTAATTAAACGGAAGGAAAAAGAGATTCATTTTTCTCTCCTTCCGCAGCCTGCTGAGTAAAGAGTGAGCTTATGAATTGTAATCTTCTCACCTTCGATAAATGCCTCCCTCCATCTCTCTGTTTGTTGATCCTGCTGTATTGGTTTTGTGTCAGGAAAAATGAAGGAGACACGGCACCCACCCGTTCCAGGGAAAGGCAGCGCCCATTTATTCTGCTTAAAATTTCTGGGGACAGTCAGAAAGAGAGAGAATCCATAATTTCCTTACACTACCAGGGTATTGTCCCTAAAAATATTTTTTTTAACTTGTTCTTTCTACCTGTTTGCTTTTATGGTGAGCTGTCCAGAATCAGTCTGGAGTCAGGCAGTGCCTAAATGGAATGAATGAATGAATGAATGAATGAATGAATGAATGAATGAATGAATGAATGAATGAAACATAAATAAAATGAACAAGTTTTGCAGAGTTTTTTTTTATAAAGAAAAAACTGCTCCTTCCGTAGACTTCAATGTTTTCATTCCTTGCCTTCTCAAAGGAGCAGCCATTTTGCACATCAGGTTTAAAACCAAGCTCCTGTTGTCCAGGGAGGAGATGGTGGAGAAAAAGTAGACCAGTGTTTCTCAACCTTGGCAACTTCAAGATGGAGTTGCTGGCTGGGGAATTCTGGGAGTTGCTCCACACATCTTGAAGTCACCAAGGTTGAGAAACACTGAAGCAGGCGCTTGGTCAATCTCTCCCATGGCTCAGAGTTGGGTCTAGGGAGAGACAGAGGCCGCTTTGGAAGAAGGAATGGAATTGAGCAGGGCACTGAGTAACACACACATGCAAACATCTGCTCCTGGGACTTCTCTTCATTGGCTATATAAGCTGGGGCTGCTGGGAGTTGTAGTTAACACTCATCCTGAGGCTTAACGATACCCCAGAAGTGCTCCAGAAAGCATTCCCAATTGCAGTGAGATTTATTGTTATTTCTAACGAGTTCTAGGAACAGTATGTCCATATCATAGAATCATAGAACCATAGAACCACAGAACCATAAAACCATAAAACCGTAGAACCGTAGAATAATAGAACCATAGAGTAATAGAACCATAGAACCATAGAACCATAGAACCGTAAAACCGTAGAACTGTAGAACCGTAGAATAATAGAACCATAGAGTAATAGAACCATAGAACCATAGAACCGTAGAACCGTAGAATAATAGAACCATAGAGTAATAGAACCATAGAACCATAGAACCATAGAATCATAGGGTTGGAAGGGATCTTGGAGGTCTTCTAGTCCTCATACCATCTCGGACAAATGGTTGTCCAATCTTTTCTTGAAAACCTTCAGAGTTGGAGCACCCACAACTCTAGGAGGCAAGCTGTTCCACTGCTTAATAGTTCTTACTGACAGGAGGGTCATCCTGACTATCAGGATGTTCATCCTCATCCAGGATGCTCAGAGTCATCCTCATGTCGGGAGACTCCATCCAACAGCGCAAACAGCCAAGCAGGTCTGCAGGTCAACAAAATCCAGCTGCCCCCCTCCCCTGGCTGTACAATGGAAGCCCTGCCCCCTTTTCACATCACATGTCAAAAACTGGGTGGGACTTCCACTGAGTTGTTGCAACCCCACCTTGACTTTGTGGACTCCTTCTAGGGATGCCCCAGCAAGCCAATCTTACCCAAATGCTTGTTGATGCACTTGAAGATTGCTGTCCCATGAAGGCCAAAGGAGCGATGGGGGGGGGAAGGGAAAAATGTACAAGAGGGCCCACGTGGCCTCTATGGGTGATAAGGCCACATCCAAAACTTTCCCATTCCAATTATGCAACTCCCATTAAGGCAATGAAGTTTTCCCACAGGGCCAGAAAGATGTCCTTCTGCCAGGAATACCGGCCAAGGGGGTGGGGAATGGCCTGAGAAGTTGTGCTCCTGAGACAAGATGGTTCCTTCTGTCCTTCGGAGGAAACCTATCGAATCTTTCAAAATTGCATGTGATGGCTCAGTGCCTTCCACGACAGCAAGAAGGACGGGTGCAACAAACAAATCGTGCCTGCGTTATTTTGTGGGTCTCTCCCAGCATTTGCAGCCTGAGGCAGCTCTGGCACTCAGGCTGATGCCGGGCTGGTCCTGCGGCTGGGATGGCTCATTTGTATTCCCTTCTGAATCATTTTGGGGAGGTGGAGGTGGGGGAGGAAAGAAGGAACAGAAGCATGAGAAGGAGAAAGAGAAGGAGGAGGAGGAGAAGGGAAGAAGGAAATAATGAAAGCAGGAGAAGGAGAATCAGGAGAGGGGGGGAGGAGAGGAGAGGAGATGGGTAGCTATATAAATTTGAGAGGAGAAGGAGAAGGAGGTATCTCCCTTCTGCCCAATAAGCCATAAATATCCTATTTTGAACCTGCTCCCTTGTTGTTGTTTATTCGTTTAGTCACTTCCGACTCTTCGTGACTTCATGGACCAGCCCACGCCAGAGCTTCCTGTCGGTCATCCACACCCCCAGCTCCCCCAGGGACGAGTCCATCACCTCTAGAATATCATCCATCCACCTTGCCCTTGGTCGGCCCCTCTTCCTTTTGCCCTCCACTCTCCCTAGCATCAGCATCTTCTCCAGGGTGTCCTGTCTTCTCATTATGTGGCCAAAGTATTTCAGTTTTGCCTTTAATATCATTCCCTCCAGTGAGCAGTCTGGCTTTATTTCCTGGAGGATGGACTGGTTTGATCTTCTTGCAGTCCAAGGCACTCTCAGAATTTTCCTCCAACACCGCAGTTCAAAAGCATCCATCTTCCTTCGCTCAGCCTTCCTTATGGTCCAGCTCTCGCAGCCATACGTTACTACGGGGAGCACCATTGCTTTAACTATGCGGACCTTTGTTGTCAGTGTGATGTCTCTGCTCTTAACTATTTGATCGAGATTTGTCATTGCTCTTCTCCCAAGGATTAAGCGTCTTCTGATTTCCTGACTGCAGTCAGCATCTGCAGTAATCTTCGCACCTATAAATACAAAGTCTTTCACTGCCTCTACGTTTTCTCCCTCTATTTGCCAGTTATCAATCAAGCTGGTTGCCATAATCTTGGTTTTTTTGAGGTTTAGCTGCAAGCCCACTTTTGCACTTCCTTCTTTCACCTTCATCATAAGGCTCCTCAGTTCCTCTTCGCTTTCAGCCATCAAAGTGGTATCATCTGCATATCTGAGATCGTTAATGTTTCTTCCAGCGATTTTAACTCCAGCCTTGGATTCCTCAAGGCCAGCTTGTCGCATGACTTGTTCTGCATACAAGTTGAATAGGTAGGGTGAGAGGATACAGCCCTGCCGTACTCCTTTCCCAATCTTAAACCAGTCCATTGTTCCGTGGTCTGTTCTTACTGTTGCTACTTGGTCATTATACAGATTCTTCAGGAGGCATACAAGATGACTTGGTATCCCCATACCACTAAGAACTTGCCACAATTTGTTACGGTCCTACCAGGGTGAAAAATGCAACCAGTTAGGAGCTAGTCCCCTGCATAGGCCCAAAGGGGTTTAGCACCTCCCAAATTTGCAAGCAGAATATCTGTCATTTCTCCTACTCCTGGCCTGGTGAAGTTCCCCTACACACACACACACCCTACTTGTGGCAGATACTCAGTTGGGCAACAGGCGCTGCTGTGGTGTAACAAACAGAAGGCACATCTGCTCCTCTCGAAAGAGCTGGCAAAAGGCGAGCCAGGAAATTAATTATGGAATTGATAAGCACAGCCGTCTTCCTGCCCCAACGGTGAGGGAGCAGCGACAGCAGCCGCCGAGGAGGAGCAAAAGCAACGAAATGGAGGCTTTTGTAAACAGCCGCGGTGAAGACGGGAGCCTTTGAATGACGCAGCTGCTGGGAAAGCAGGGGTAGAACGTCATCCGGGATAGATTGCAAAGGGGAATGGAGAGCAAGTGGTGCTGATTGGGTCACTGTCACAGCCCACCTCACAAGGTTGTCAGGAGAGAGAGGAGAGACCACCACGTGTACAGGTAGTCCTTGTTTAGTGACCGTTCGCAGTTATGACGCTGACGAAAAGGTCACTTTGTGCCCAGTCCTCGCATTGATGACCTTCACAGTTCTGTAAAGCAGCATTTCTCAATCTCAGCAACTTTAAGATGTATGGAGTTCAACTTCCAGAATTGTCCAGCCAGCCATGCGGGCTGGGGAATTCTGGGAGTTGAAGTCCATACATCTTAAAGTTGCTGAGATTGAAAATCATTGTAAAGCAAAGGAAAGCTGAAGGAAGGTCACAGTTGTGGTTTCACTTAGTGACCACTTCGCTTAACGATTGAGTTGCCGGTCCCAATTGGGGTGGCTAAATGAGGACGACCTGTACCACCACCAGCTCTTTGTGGGCAATATGGAAACAGATACACCTCTACAATTAACAAATTATACTTTTTGTGAGTAGGGAACATCAGAGTTGTAGTCAACAATGGGCTTCCAAGGCCTCACCCTGGGCATCTGCTGGTAGCATCTGTGCAGGGGGGTGGGTCAAAAAAGTCAAAATGGTGTCTGCAGCCAAGAGATTGAAACTCCATCCTTTTTTTTTAAACGGCAATAACATGATTGCATGTAAAAAGGAGGGGGCTTTGATCTCATGGTTGTCTGCACCATCTTGACCTCTTTGACCTGCTTGCCAGTTATTTTCCACACTTAATTCCTCCCTCCATTTTTTTAAAACGGAAAATCAGCCTGTTGCCAAGCTTCTAGCAGCTTCTGTGTTTAGAAAGCTGCCTCTGAGTCTCACTTGGATACCACTGGCCTGTTTAGGGCAAGTTTTTAAGCATCCCAGTAGATGGCTGCTGTGCAGAGCTTTGCCTGGAAGGGTGCCCATCTGCCCAGAAAAAAACCCAATATAAAGCTGAGGTTCTGGAGAATCTCTGGGAGGGCTAAATGGAGTGCATTTGCTTGGGATAACTATGGTTGATACCCTTTTCATGACTATCCTTTGGAGAAGATCCTTGTGGCAGTGGTTTTGTGATCAAGCCACAAATATGCCTGCCACATTCCCAAAGTTCCCCAAAAGGGAGAAAACCGGTGGAAAAACGCAACCAGCTTGCCTCGGGTCCCAGCCAGAAAATGCCACGAACACTGCCAATGAGGCACAACAAAATAACCCAACTTGTGCCAAGATTGCAAAGCATCCTCTCCCGAAAATCAGATGGAATGGTTTAAACCCCTCTTTTTTCTCCTCCAAGGATGGGGAGGTAGAGATGGCAGAATTCTTTGTAAACAGAATATGCCAGATTCTAATGAACGGGGCTTCCTGCCCTAACCGGTTCATGCCATCTGGCTCATAAGGGCCTGAAACCTAATTTATCCTCGCCCTGATTAACTTAAGATCTATTAAGCTTGTTCTCTCTCATCCCCTGCCCAGGACAAAGATCTGCCTTAGTGATAAAAAGCAGGAGAAGATGGCTTCAGAAGGACCATCTGCAGTTGCCATGGCAATGATGCTGACACCACGGGGGCTCATGTCACCGTCACACAGAAGCAAGGGCCAAAACTGTATAACTCAAATGCTTCCTCTCTTGCTGGCGATGGTGATTCTCCCAAGCGAGGTCACAAATTGACAACGAGGGCAAACACTAGAGAAGGGAGCGTATTTCAGCTCCGCAGACGATGCGGCTGGTGCTTCAGTGACGACCAAGCTTACTGACAGAGACCCGGGCGGTTGCTAGGGGAAGGGGTTGCTAGGGAAGGCATAGATTGCAACAAGGCGTGGTCTATCCTGGTTTGTTGATTTGGCAGCGCTTCGTTTATTGACAGGCCTGCTTGATAACAAGGGAGATGCAATTTGCTTGGGTCCTTCTGGGGTAATGAGAAATGATGGTTGATGGATTGGATTTAGAGTGAGGAGAGCCAGATTCAGGTCTTCAGTTGACTGTGGACCTCACTGGGTGACCCTGGGCCAGTGTTCTCTCTCCACTCAACCTCACAGGGACATCACAGATAAAATTAGAGGAAATCCCCCCATGCAAGCCTTGCTGAATTCTCCAAGGAAACATGGAAACGAGGTGCACAAATAAATTATAATATTTATTATTCACTGTTGTTAGGTGGTACCTTCAAAGGTGCCTTCATATTTGAGTTCTGGGTCACGCGTGTCCTTAACGGAAGAGAAATCCACTCCTGTAGTATCTCATTTCCAATGAAAAACATTCACTGAAGCCAAATCTGTATCAGCTGCCTTCTTCATTTTCATCTTCATCTTAGTTTCCTTCAGTTGCCAACCTTATTGTTTTTGCTTTTAAATAAATTGGTCTGGCTGAATGAATCCCATTCCATTAACAGCTTTGGGATTGCTGATGTTGCTCGAGGCTTATAAATATTGATGGGGGGTCACCTTCTTAGCCAGCTGCCAGAAGACAAAGGGTCTTAGTTGGATGAGTCCTTCTACAAGAAAGAGGCCTCTTGGTGGGAAAAACTCCATAAAGCGTGCTATCAAGTTCAAAATTCATCAACGGCCCACAATTTTCCTAGGATGCCAAGGTCACAAAAATCCTTGCGCTGTGTTGAACATTAAGCATCCCTTGCTGCAGGTAAACCCAACCTGTGGTCTATGTTTTTAAAAGTATCCGTGTACTGTATTAACCGTCTTACATATTACACATAATTTATCCGTGTTATGTGTAATTCAGACATCAAGGTACTTAAGGCAGATAAATTCATTTACTAACGTATTGCTTAAATATCGTCTAGAACCTGGAATGGGACATTTTAAAGAGTGAATTGAGTCAATGGGACATTTTAAAGAATGAGTTGGTCAATGACAATCTTTCCTTTTATTGAAAGTATACTATAAATTGTTTAGGAAGTTTAAGGCAAAGGTTACAAACTTAAAGCTATTGTAGAAAAACTGTATTTCCAGTTTCCATTATCGAAGAGTGATTCTCATTAACTAGACTTGATCTTAGTATCCTAATAAATCTTAAAATGCTCCAGTAAATTTACATAGTGCTGACTTGCTTGTACCACCATATTTTTCCTTCTACTTTTTATTTATTACTAGATTCCTCTGCCAAACTACTCCAGAATGGCTCTGTGCTAAAACTCTTTGTTTACTTACAGCCAACAATTCATTTAATTGTCTAGACCAGTGCTGGCTGGGGAATTCTGGGAGTTGAAGTCCGCACGGCTTAAAGTTGCCAAGGGTGAGAAACACTGGTTTAGACTCTAGCCAATGACCTCTAGTTACAGTATCTCTGATTACATGAGCCATCACTCCCAGCATCCTGATGGAAGCTGATGGAAACCGTAGTCCCTAATATTTTGAAGATCCTTATTGAAAGACGTTTGTGCAAAACCAGAGTTAGTATTTAGCATGGCATCTCCTTGCTTTGCCCTCATTTTAGGACACAAGCTGACTTTTCCTGCTAGTTAAACAGCACGTTTTTCTCTCCTTCAGCTGCTTCTCAGTTATAGCAACATGTTCTGTTCTTTTTTGGCTCATTTCACAGCATGCTGGACCCAAAATGGTGATATCAAGGAATGCGTTTGGAACCGGGAGGTGCATCTGTGTGTGTGCAATTTCTCACCTTGGCTTGCAAGCTGCAAGACACTTGGTTGATCTAAACAGAGACACTTGAGATCTTGGGCATACATTGGCTCTTATAGAGGTATGGAGAAGCGGGATTATGCACTGATAACAACAACACCCATACGGTAGTCCTCGCTTAACGACCACAATTGGGACCAGAATTTTGGTTGCTAAGTGAAGCAGTCATTAAACAAATCTGACCCGGATTTACGACCTTCTTTGCCATGGTTGTTAAGTGAATTGCTGTGGGCATTAAGCAAACCACGTAGTTAAGTGGATCATGGGGTTCCCCATTGATTTTGCTTGCCAGAAGCCAGTCAGGAAAGTAGAAAATGGCAATCATGTGACCATGTGATGGTCATAAATGTGAGCCGGTTGCCAAGCTCCCAAATCGTGATCACATGACCGTGGGGACACCATGATGCTCATAAGTGTGAGGACCGGTCGTAATTCAGTTTCTTTCAGCACTGTCACAAGTCCGAACTGTCACTAAACAAATGATTGTTAAGTAAGGACTACCTGTAATAGTTTTTCTTTGTGTGTCTTTAGGACAATCCCTCCCTAGAACCCAAGAACCATGGTGGGATAGTGGTGAAGGGGCTGGACTAGGAGTCGGGGATCCAGGTTCTAATCCTCCATTAGGCATGGAATCTGTCTGGATGACTTTGGACCAGTCCTTTCCACTCAGCCCAACAGCTAATGTGGTCCAGTGGGAAGGTGGTCTACTGAGATTGGGGAGACCCAGGTTCCAGTCCTGCCACAGAATCTCCTTGGGGAGACTTTGGGCCATTCACCTTCTCTCTTGGCCCAACCTACCTTTGTGGTGGAGAAAAATAAATAAAAGAAATGCTCTTGGATATAAATCAAATGAATGAATGAATGAATGAATGAATGAATGAATGAATGAATGAATGAATGAACAGCATCTGTAACTACCAGTTTCAAAATGGAGGATGAAAGGCCAATCTAAATGCTAAATGCAACCCTGGGAAAACACTGGGTTGTTGTTTTCAGGGACGAGAAAGGGCTTAGGAGCTACATAGAGTGCCCAGCTGCCCACCTCTGTTCATGAAGATCCAGCTGTCTCCTTGACATGACTCTGGCTGTGGAGCTTTGTGTTATGATGAGACCTCAATATCTAACATTCATCTCATAGGAGGACACTCCCCTTATACTTCTTCTGAGTCGCTGCTTCCAATTCATTTCAGAGCCACCAACAGACCCAAGGTAGCCCTCTTCCTCATCAACCATGTGAGAAACCAAGAAATAAATTCAGGCAAGCCCAGCTCCACATCCCTTCAATTCAAAATCTTTCAAAAGTCTTTAAGGTTGGCTGTCAGAGGGGTTATTCAACATTAGCTTTTCTGTTCAATGAAAACTGGCAGGCCAGAAGTGAACGTTCATCTTCAGGAGCTCAAGAGAATCCACTCCATTGCCCAGCTGGGGCCAGAAGCATCAACTTACAAGGTCAAGCTTGCTTGCTTCCATCAAAGAAAACATGCATGAATACGCCTTTCTCCAAGGTCCTCTCTGCTTCTCCATAAACTCAGCTCCATTCAACATCTTCCTGAGGATTTGCATAATTTCATGCAAGAGAAAGAAAAGGAGCTGAGGGGAAAAAGGGCTTAATGATACCTCCCGCTAAAAGAAAACAAGAGCAAGCTTAGCAGAAGAAGGGAGGAAAGCAACACAATAAAAATATAAATAAATAAGAGAATGCATTCTTCAGTGAGCCCAGCTATGTAGACCCTAATTTATGGAGAAAAATAATCTCCTTGAATGTCTCTCTGTGTGTAAAAATTCCTGACCAAATACAGCATTTTATTTTATTTTTCACTTTGCAAATGCATACATTGCTAAATGTGCCAGCCCAAGTATGCTCCTACACAGATCTTGGTTGACAAGATGGAGCAGAGCAAGAAAAATAAATTTATGTTCAAAGTGGTTGTGATTTTGAGGGAGCACCACCGAGAAAATAAACAGAACCGAACTTCACAAGTTGCCCCTTCTTAGTGATCTGTGAGTCAAAAGAACTGTTAGATGAACCTCAGATGATGGACGACTTGAAGATTAGGACCTACAGTATCTTCTGCATGATGTGGGGCTCTCTCTCTGTGGTGCACCCCACTTCCAACTTACTTTAACTTCAGCTTCCTAACTAGGAAGCTGCTGGGCAAGGTACACCTTTCTGTAATACTTTTCATAAGGTGGGAATTTACAAAATTGGCAATATTATGAGGTTCTTATTTCCTCAGCAGAATTAATGCCTCTACCAGGGCCAAGAAAACACATTTGGGGCTATCAGCTGCCCCTTTATTAGACCTCGAGAGTTAATGCTCTTGAGGCAGCTCAGCTGCCAAACATTTCAGAATTGCAAAGGTAACACTGCTGATTTTAAGCCTCCCAGGTCCTGCACGATAGCTACTGAAAGCTGCACATCAGAAGCAAAGCCAAGAGAGAAGCCATCTGGGGAATTGGGCAGCAGGAATCAGAAGAAGCAGGGTGGTGTAGTGGTCAAGGTGTTAGCCTGGCCCTGGGGAGATCCAGGTTCTTCTGGGTCTTCCTCTGTCACAAAAGCTTCCTGGGGTAAGGTATTAGCCTGGCCCTGGGGAGACCAGGTTTTCCTGAGAACCCTCTTCTGTCTCAGAAGCTCCCTAGGTGTCTTAGCCCAGCCTACCCAAAGGGATGTTGTTATGAGGAAAACTAGGAGCAGGGAACAGCTGTAGATTGTATCAGAACAGAACTGGTCACCCCAATATTGATGCAACCTGAAGGCACTGTCCCATCCCAGAGGAAGGAACCCAAGAGGTAATCTTCCTTGGTTTGTAGCCATTGGCTCTTTGACTGATGTTGGGATGGGCAGGACCAGATGAGAAGCTTGCTTTGAGGTCTAGAGAGCCCCCGTTTTCCTGAATAGGACAGAGGTGGCCTTGCAGGTAAGCGAAGAGGTCATGGCTTCTTCAGCCAACCCGTTTTCTTTTTTCTTTTTCCACCCATCTTTCTGCTAGCCTCCAGAAGCAGCGCAGGGAGCAAAAAACCCAAACCAGGACTCAACCAAGATTCTGGGTTTAGACATAGTATCAAACCTTGGTAAAAACAAGCCACAATTCATAATGCAGTAACAACCCATGCCCTTAGAGAAAATAAAGCATGCTTCCTTTCTTGGGGTGGGTTGAACATCATCCTGAGCCAAACACAACAACACACACACAAAAACCCAGACATTCTTCCAGCTCTATGTTAGTCTTGCATTCTGTCTAAGGAATAGGTATGGGTGATTAGCCTGGGCTGATGGGTCTTTGCAAATGAGTCCAAATTCCCTTCATATTAAAATGGCCTTTAAAATATTGGGAGCACAAGGTGGGCATAGTTGGATGTAGTTGGATAAGGGGAGGCACTGTCAGGAGGTGGTTGGGAAATCGGGCACCATCTGTCAAGGGGGGCTGCGCCCCATCTCCGCTTGCATCGAGGCTGATGGATGCCAGGGATTACCAATGTTTTGTTTCCGAGCTGCCATTATCTGTGGTCACTGTAGCATTTTTATTCTGGCAGACAGTTCTTTTGTCCTTTCAACAGCTTGTCAAGAGGCTGGCACGCTTGCTGCCATCTACGCACGCGCTTGTGTTCAAGCCTGACCAGCCTTTTGATTTAGATCTTTTGCTCTCTGACAGCAGACACACACACACACACTCTTTGGTTAAGTAGCAGCTTAGTGTGGTTCGCTTGGTTCCCTCCCACCGTCCTTCCATTTGCACCCATGATCTAAAGTAGGAATGGGAGGGGGGTGACAACTGGTCAGTGGCAGGACGGCAGCAGAAAAGCGAGTGGGGAGCTCACAGTCACCTTCTTTAACATTCTTTGGTCCGCCGATGCTTTTGTGGCAGCAGAGAAGCTTGACTTACTCTTCAGTAGGGCTTTCATGGTGAATCGAGTCCAGCCAGTCACAAACCGCCATCCTTCAAAACAGCTGGGACTATACAAGTCTCCGTCACACATCTGTGAATCGTATTAACGTTTTTCAAGCGTTTGGATGCAGCGACCAGCTTCCCCGATTTTCAGGGCGGGTGCTCGATCCGTTTTCCTCTTATTTGCGCACGTGGTTGTGCTAAGAATGCCATGCGTACAAATCCTGTGATAGTTTGCAACTGTTCAGGATTGTTCCGTTGATAATTTCCTGTTTTGTTATTCATTTGGCATATCTGTTCCAATCAGATTCTAAGTTCTAGATAATGCAGCCCCTTGGATTTTATATTTTCCTGGCTGAGCTTTTTCCTTCTCACCCGTTGCAGGAGAAACATCAAAGTCTTTGCTCTATAGAACAACTTTTAGCCATGCAGAACAACACTTGGTCTTTGAGTGGCATGCCAGGCATCACTCCAAAAGGCATACAGGGGGAAGACACCAGCAACATTCAATTCAATTGAGTTGGACGCCTATATGTAAATAAGTTTAATTTGAAGTAATTACATAAAATAACTGATTATTTATAAACCTCTTTCAATCACAGTTGAAATTACAGTTCAGTGCCAATTTTGGAAAACTCATGAGCATATTGAAAGTTGATATTTAAAATGCTTGCATTTTGCAATAAATGTCCTTTTAAATCTATCATCTATCTATCTATCTATCTATCTATCTATCTATCTATCTATCTATCTATCTATCTATCTTGGTTCTTTACTTGGGCTACCTTTCAATTCTGTATTATTATTTAAGGTTTTTCCTCCACCTCACAACAACAAAACATTATGAACATGTTTGATATACCCTACCCTACCCTTTTAGCCATCCGGAGGGCTGTGAAGACCTGGCTCTTCCCCCAAGCGTTGGGCTAGGATCTAGGATGGGGGGTTGAGCTGTGAGGATGCTTGGTCTGGCACCTGAAGGGAAGGGTATGTTTTTAACTATGTTTTATGGATTGTTGTGAGCTGCCTAGAGTCATTGTATGAGACAGGCAGCCATAGAAGCCCTGTAAGTAACTAAGTAAGTAAATGTCTACTGCCCATAAATATTAGAACATGAAATTAGTTGACTTGCTCTGCTGGAATCTGTATGTTAACCTGAGGAACCCAAGCCTGTTTATTTCATGCAATTTTTCTTTTTCAAAAATTCAGCTTTCTCGGGTATTCCTAGCTGAAGTGCCTTACCTGACCTGAAGTGGGGACCAGCTGGATGACTGACCACCTTTCTCAACCTCAGCTGTCCTCAGCTGCATTGCAGATGCTCTGCAACTATCACTCGCAGAACTTCCAGTGATGATTGCATCTGGGAATTACGGTTGCAGAACATCTAGAGAACCTCCATCTCCTAAATAACAACTTAGCTCAGGCGAAGAGAAACTTGGGAAGAAGCATTTCAAGCCTCCACCTTCATGAACTCAATAGAAACTAGGGTAGGAAATTCCTCTTGATTTGTATTAACAGACTAGCATTAAAAATAGCTCCTTGAAATCGGTGCATCTTGTTTCCTTGATTGTGCCCACTGGCATAGTGCTTGGCAGTGAGTGGGGTAGTATGGCTCTAATCAGTTGGGTTAAATCAGCAAACTGCCATTCAGTCAACTATGGGTTATGCAAACACAGCCAGAGAAAAGAGGGTTCAGCATTTGCCCTGTTTCTCAACCCAGACCTACTTCGAAGAGCTGCAAGAATGCCAAAAACTAGAAGATGGGAACTTTTTGCGAGCACGTGGAAGCCAAATGCACATTCTTCCCTGTCTCTGGGGATAAATCAGTTTGGTTTACACGCCAATACGACCTTCTGCAATGTTGTGCTTTGCAACAACCCACAAACTGAAATTTTTCCAAATGTGCACTCTTCTAAAATTTGCAATGGTGGGTGTTGTTTTTTTTAAGTGCAAACACAAGAAATTTTCTTTCAAATAACGTCCAATGCTTCTTCCAAGAAAACATTCCCCATATTTGAGAAATTTCAGGAGTAATCATCTACCCATTTCTGTGTGTTCTGATTTGCCAATTATACTTGGGTTCTGGTGCACAAGCAGCCTTTTCTCTGACAGAAATTAACAGAGCCACAAAGCACCTTGCTGGCACCAGGCCATGCTGTAAAGAAACCAATCAACAAGTGGGTAATAAAATGAGATCACCCTACGCATCCCAGCTGCCTTTTCAGCTTGAACGGCAACTTGGCAACTTTTAAGTTATTTTAGCTCCGTTTGTAATTTGAATTTATCTTTTCTCGGCTTGAGGGTGACTTGTTGCAAAGCTATTAATTAGCATGCAAAGGAGCCCATCTTTCGGGAAGAGCTTTGCTTTCTTGCTGAGTGACTTTGTCAGCACACTTCGCAAGGACAATTAAGAAAAGCAAGGTTGTGTAAGATTGGTGTGAAAGAGAATGACTATTTCTGCCTTGGCAATCAGGTAGGCTTTCTTGACAATGACAGAAATGTGCTCTGCTATTCCATCCATCCAATTTTTTTATCTATCATCAATCATCCATCCATCCATCCATCCATCCATCTCTCCATCTGCATCTGCATCTCCATTCAATCCTTAAGCCTGAAAGCCAGCTAGGAGACCTTGGGCCAGTCGTCTCTCTCAGCCCAACTCACCTCACAGGGTTGTTGTTGTAGGGGAAAAAAGGAGGAAGAAGGAGTATTAGGTATGTTCGCTGCCTTATTTATAAAAATAATAAAGGCAGGGTAGAAAATCAATCGATCGATCAATCAATGGCATTTATATGTCCATTCAACTTGAATGCTGTGATTCTGGGTGGCACACGATCAACCAAAACAGAATACAGGAACAAAACAATTCCAGCTAAAATCAAAGACAGACCATTGATTGGCAACCAGGGATTCACCTGTATCACGCTCCTCCAGGTAGGAACTCTTGATTATCACAACCCAAAGAAAAAGCCAGGTTTTGAATACCTTTCCAAAGGCCTGCAGGGTGGAGTCAGTCATCTGTTCTCTCCCAGGATTTAATTTTCCCGGTTTTCCTCTGGCCCGGCAGTTTATCTCTGCTTAGCTTCCCAGGCCAGAAGCTAAGGTCAAGCCAGCTGCTGCCACACATCCCCAGTAAAGGGAGAAATGGGAGAATATTTCTAGAAGTCCATGGTCAGACTGAGCAGACCTTGGTCTAGCTGGAATACTCCAACTTATTTTCTCCAAGGGTGACCTTGGCTTTTTCACCAGTGAGGTGCTATGAGAGCAAATGGTGGGCTCCAGGTCTTGTTTTTTCAAAAGGAAATCACTGCATTTACCCTTGAAACAGCTGCCAAGCCTGGCCATGCTGCGTTTTGTCTGATTACCCAAACCTCAACCCACAGCTAGTTTCCTTATGCCTAAGCCTTCTCACGCGAAGGCCCTCTCCCTTGTCCTCAACGGCTTCCCACCCAGAGCACTGGAGAATCTTCTTACATTACGACAACGCGATGCTCCCCTGAGACAGCGGCACTTAAAGCGATGTGTGCAAAAGGTGTTTTGTTTCGACGTGCGCACACTCAGGCACGCAAAACCAGAAGACGGTTAACATCTAGTGGTCATATAATGAATTACAAGGTTTCCAGTTCTGGAAAAGCTTTTCCTACCCAGATTCTCTCCAGAAGTCTGAACTTCAGCCCCAATGATCCCAGGCATCATGGCTACTGGGAAATTCCTGGGGCACTTTCAAGGAACTCGTTCAGTAGGTGACCCGCAGAACAAAACAAAACAAAACAAGACCAGATGGAGCAATGAAGACTCGCAAAAAGAAACATTTTTCTTCCTTGCAAGGAAGCACTTTTTTCGTCTTTCTTTTCCTGCATTTCCTCCAGCAAACACGTCCATTTTATTTTTTGTTCCCAGAAGAGAATGCCACAATAGAGGTGAGTAATAATTTAATCAAAAAAAGGAGGGGGGGGGGAGAAAAAAAGATGGCTAACATTCTATGAAAAAACGACAACAACAGAAGAAACCGTTCACACCCAAAAGGTTTTCCACATTTTTTCTTCTTCGCTCACGGAAACATATCTCAAAGGTTCAAAACAAAACAAAACAAAACAAAACAAGGCACATTACAGCTCTGTCAAGAGAAGGAGGGTTCCCCCAATTTTGGTCACTCTTGCACCAAGTCCTGGCAGTTCCAAACAAGCCCGTCCTTTCCGCGACACGAGGACTCTTGCTCAAGCTGTGAGAAAGGATAAAACAGGTTAAACCGTGTAACACCTTGAGAGAGGAGGAGGAGGAGGAACTGGAACCAAGGGAACAAAAAACGATACAGGAACATGATTCAGTTTAAGCCTCGAACCGCAATGTAAGGAGAACACTTGGGCCTTAATTGACACGCTAGATGTTAGCTGTCTTTGAATGCATCCCTGAGGAGTCACCCCAACGTTCAGGCTTCACCCCTTCAACCCCCTAGAGCTGCTGTTAGTGACCGTCGCTGACGCGAAAATGCTCAGCACGACGGTATGCGAAAAACCGGGATAAATGTCCTGATAGAGGAGGAGGGCTGGAGGTAAGGTCAGTCTCAACAGGAGCTCGTTCCCCTCTGAAGAATGGAGGAAAAAGAGAAAACAAGCTAGGATTTGGCCAGCAGCAGAAAACAGGACAGGACAGATCAAGAGAGCAGACAGCTCCTGAAAAGGGCCTTCACAAGGAGGCTTCAAGCCTGGGGGGGGTGGGGGGTGTTAAAGTAAGATGAGTAGATTTATACAGCCTGGACAAAAAGAACATAAGAAGGAACACACTTAATGGTTAAGAACGTAAGGCTGGTTAAACTCGACAATGCTAGCCAGGTTACATCACATAAAGCCAAGGGGATTTGGCTTAACAAACCACGATGCCGGTGCAGGTGGCCTGGTGCCTCCACTCCTCAGAAAGCAAGCAAATAAAGTGGGACAGATTTGCACGTCAAGTCTGGGCACGCACCCAAAGGACCCAGCCTCGGAAGCCGGCTTCTCCCATGATCCAAGTAGCAGGGAGTTAAGTTCCCTGCTAGGGTTGGGCAGAGACCGAAATTCAAAAACGGAAAAGGTGATCTGGAGGGATAGGCGGGGTACCCACATCCCAGTGACTCTGAGCTCACGCAGCAATCCCAAGAAAAAGAGGCATTTAAGGGATTGCCAATATCTGCACCCACGGATGCGCCAAGTCATCTTCTGCCCTCCGAATTCAGATCGCTTCACCTTTGTTACATGCCATCAATATGCCACATACTGTGGTCTATTAAGCCAGGATTCCTGGCTTTACACAGCTTCTAAAGATGGCCCCAAAAGACAGACCAAGGCTTCTCTCCCTTATCTCTCCTTTGAGCTCAAAGCCTTATCTTTAGGGCTGAGGTGGCTTGGAAAACAAGGTCTCTCGCCATTTTAGAAGAGAAAAATACCACAATCCCACATACAAGGCAGAATCAGGAGGAGTTTTAATTACCAAAAATGGTCTGAGGAGCTGAGGAGAAAGCAAAATGATACAAACCAGAGAAAAGAAGCAGGGGAAATGGATCATGAAGGAGAGGTGGGAAAGACCCCAAGAGGAACACCTGATCTTTAGTAAAAGTAGTGTGTCAAATTCACCAGGCAGGCCTGTAAGCCGTGCAACAAAAGCCACTTGGATTTTTTTTTTGTCCAGGTAGAAGCAGCGAAAGCATCTGAACCCAACATCGCTGCTCGTCTTTCCCCTCTCCAATGCCCAGTGTGAGGTTCACAAATTCGTTTCTTTAGAAAAACCTGTTACAAAATTAATCTGCTCGCCTACATTCGCTTGGCACAAGAAGGCATGCAAAGCTAGAAGGTGCTGAATAAATAGCCGGTTTTGGCAACAACAACAAAAAATATACGGGTTATTTTCTGATGGCTGAAAGAGCGGGATGTAAAAGCCACCAAAGTGAAATCCAGATATGTTCCCACCCCACGTGGCATGGAATCGGCACTACAGCTGTAATGGTGTGTGTGTGCGTGCGTGCGTGCGTGCAGGTGTGTATGTATGTTCTGCTTTGAAACTAATTTAGAGAGTCTGTCTTCTTCAATTATCACACTTGGTGCAGGCCAAAGTCCACAGCAGCGTTGATCCAAGTCTTCCAGAAGTAGCAGGCCAGTGTTCTCAGCTTCAGGAGTGAAGTTCACAGGTTGAAGTTCAATCAGTCTGAAGGATCATCGGAGGGTGTTCGCTGTCCTCGTCTAGTCGCAGAGCGCTGATGTCATCTTCCAGGCAAACGCCACCGACTGCCCCCAGATCCTCGTTGTAGACTGAAGGAATACAAAAAAGGGATACCGTTCAGAAGAAAAATGCAGCCATCTCAGATCAGCTCTAGAAGGACCCATACCCCAAGATCTCTTGAGTCCCTAGGGATGTGTTTTGCAGCCCTGATGGGGAAAACTGTCCTATCTTGGAGCAAAAAACCACACTGGGACAGTAGCTTGTGTCTCTAAGTGTTTATTGTTCTAGTCTTCTAGACAGAAAATCCTGCTAAACTGAAAGACTGTGGGAAAACCCGCACATATAAACCCAGAAATCAGGGTGGGTCTGCTCTGAGTTTCTTCGAAGGGAGATTCAAAGCTTCTAAACTACGCATGCGTTTTCCCCCCTGGATAAGGGCCTCCTCCTGCTCACCATCAGTACCCATGACAAAAACTCCTCCTTAAATCATTGTTGGAGGTCCTACCCCTTGGCTAGGACTCTCTGAACAAGGGAAGCAGATGAAGAGAAGGTATCAAGGACGGCCTTCCACCAAAGGGCAGGACCGGCAATCTCTCGAGTCCCTGACTGTGACCATCGGACCAGAAACAGACAAGAGGTAGAAAGAGAACCAATGGGATCCCGTTGTCTATTGTGTTGCCAAGGCAATGTTGATGTAGTCACTGCTTCCCTTTTAATGTTAACTGACAAGGTGGCAGTGAAAGTATGTGCCACTCACCCAAGGGGCCCATTAAGTTATATGGATGGAGTCTGCCTAACAGTGATTCCTGCAAACGTCTCCAGTGGCATGACTGGAAGGCCTCCTGGGCTTGGTTCTTACCGTGTCTGGTAGGTGAAGAAGGCAGATAAGCAGCGCCTTTAGTCACAGCGGCACTGTAAGTCTGTGCTACTAATGGCCTGTCATGGGAGGCGGATTCTAGGATTTCGTTGGCTGGCTCCATGCTGCCATCCAACCTACGGGAATAGACAATGATGGGAAAGCACATCATGGTTGCATCAACAGCACTGCCAGCTGTTCAGCAGGAAAACTCAGTGATACTTGCAGGAACCAGCTTTATTTCAGACCCAAAAGACCCCTCCCCCAACAGAGCCCCATTTTAATTATTGTTTTTTGGTATACCGGTTTTCAGACATGACTGAACACTTCAAGAAAACACATGCTCAGATCTGACTCCTCACTCTTAGTGAAAATCAATTCAACAGGCATGTGTTGCAAGCCCTGCGCCCCCTCACCTTTCACTCCTGGAAGCCCATATCGTATGTTCTGGGCCGATGCAAAACCCCCAGAGAAGAGTTCCATGCAAAGGGGGAAGAGACAGTGAGGGAGAGGACTCACTTGTGCTGTTTCATCAGTGTGCATTCACCCCCTTCCTGCGGGTCCAAATTGTACATATAGAGGTACCCATCGGCAGCTGCTACCAACAGTCGGGGAATTTTCTGAATTCTGCAAGGAATCAAAGGTCTGTCAGGTTTAAAGGCAAGGCCTGTCTTTTCACAAGCCCTGAAGCGTGGGATTTTAAAAACAGTCTTGTCCCCTCATCCCAGCTATTCATTCCACTGGGCCAACACCACCACTGCAACATAGAGAACCACAAAAGATCAACCATCAAGCATCTTTTAGCCTAGTGCTTTTTTCAATATTGCACCAGAATGATGCCTCTCAGAAGCTTACTAGCAAGGCTGTAAGTTGTCTCCAGGTTCTTTTAAATCTGTATGTAGAGGGGATCTGCAGAGCAACCTTTTTTAAGCCTCACAATAGCACCAGATGCAGGAGGAGCCTCAAAGCTCTGTTTGGAAGGCTACCCCATTTAACTATGACCGACGCAGCACAATTCCAAAACAGGAACCACTGAGGTGCATCATAAGCCTCCTGCTCCGCTGAGGAGGGGTTCGTAGCTGAAGAGCTCTCGTCCCACGCCGCTACTCACGTGGCCAATGTGCAGATGTTTCTGTGCCCGCAGAAGGGGAGGCGGACAGTCGCAAAGGCTCGGCCTTGGTTGAACATTTCGGTCACCTGGGCAGGAAGGTAGTTTGGGAAAGTCCGAATGGTCTCCACAAAATATCCCGTCCAGGTTGTGGGTTCCTCTTGAGGTCTGGAAGTGGGGAAGGAGGGAAGAAAGAGGGCCTTCAAAACTGTTCCTGAGTTTCCATAAACAGGACTGTCCTCTTCAAGAAGCTGGGGATGTCTCTTCTTTTCAAAGATTTTTACACACACACTAAATGAGGACTACCCATCTTTTGTGTCACTGCAGGAAGCCACAATCTGATCCCGAAAAATGCAGGGACGGGGAGCACAGGACCCAAGCATCACCCCACTGCCCCCCAAATTTTCTACCTCTTGTAAGAGACCTGGCAGGTTACTGCTGCTGCTGAGGCCAGCCAGTCCCAAAGCCTTCCCCCCAATCACCCCATTTTTAACCAAATTGCCCTGCCCTCCTTACTTCTCTTTCACAGTCTCCAGTTTGAAAATATGCACGGTCTCTGTGTTACTGGAAGCAGACAGGAACATGCCATCCATGCTAAAGGCCAAGGAAGAGATGCTGACACACCTGGAGGGAGGGAGGGAAGAAAACAGACCGTGAGTGAGCTGGGGTGAAGAAGAGGCCGTGCTCCGTTGCACGCAGGTCCTCGGTGTTCACGGCCTCTTAAGCTGGGATCCACCCCCTTGCCTAGCCCAGAGAGGCCGTAAGATGCTGGCAAAGGCTCTGGAGGGAAGAAAGGGAACCCACCAGCATAATCAGAAACCCAGTAAAAGTCTCCTCTCACTGGGCAAGAAGAAAATGCTTTTGAGAGAAAGGAGGAAGAACCACCCTCCTGTTCCAGCAGGAACTCACAGATTAGGCTAAGGAGGAAGACAATCCCCTGCCTTCCAGATTGGCTGGGGCTCCAACTGCCATGGGCCACACCGTCTTAAGCGTCCCTATTGTAATCGCTGCCTTGGGGAGCCTCAAGACTATTCATCCGACAGGAGCCTGCAGGTTAAGGGTCTGCAGAAGGTTCCCTCATGGAACATTCCAACCCCAATGGGCCGATCGGAGCGGTTGGGCCACGGTGCGACATTGAAACGGACCGTGAACAGGACGAATGGGACCCCCTTAGAACAACCTGTCCCAGAATGAGGTCGGAAGTCCTCTGGGGTGGAAGGAAGGCCCTGTTTTGGGGCTGAAATGGTCTGAGACAGAACCGTTCATGCAGCCTTAAATCTCCCACCGGGACCATCTTCGGACTGCAAGCGCACGTCATCACCTCTTCATGCCCCTCCGGAATTCGAAGAGCTTCTGCCCCTCTGGAATGGAAAATACCCGAATCACCGTACCCTGTTGGGGAAAGAGGTCCGCCGTTTAGAACTACCATCTCCTCTCCTGAAAGCGACTTCTTGTTTTCTCTGCCTGCCTGTTCCAGCTCAGTCTCTCTGGATAAACTCAAGTTCCAGCATTCCAAGAACGAAAGGAAAGTGTCTTATTCTACCCACATAATTGTGTATCTTAGAAGTCTTTTTCACACCTCCCCTCAAGTTCCCAGTTCCAGAACCTGTCATCATGCCTACAAAGGCATCTGGAACTGAATATGCTCTTCCCGCTGGACCACGCAAAAACACCACATCCCCAAACCCTGTGAGTTCTGGAATTCTTTAGAGCAGAATGGCATGACGATTACAGGTAGTCCTCGACTTACGACCACAATCGGGACCAGAATTTCCATCATAAGTCATTGTGGTCATAAGTCGAGATACCACATGACCAGACCTGATTTTACGGCCATTTTTACAGCAGTCGTGAAGTGAATCACAGGTCATTAACCAAATCTCTGTAGTCATTAAGCAAATCCAGCTTCCCCAAGGGATGTTTTTTGCTGGAAAATGGCAAAAAATGTCACAAAACACAATCACATGACACTGCAACCGGTCGTAAATGCAAACTGGTTGCCAAGTGCCTGAAATACCGTTATGTGACCACAGGGTGGTGGTGTGACGATTTGCGAAGCTCAGAAGCGCTTTACAGGCCACGAGGCACCCTTTCCAAGGACATTGTAACTTCAGACCGTCAGAATGGCCATAAGTCGAGGACTACCCGTACTTGCATTTTTTGTCTAACGTGAGCGGTGGCACTCTTTAAATCTTACAGAAGCTCTCAAATGGCTAAAGAAAAAGGGCTTTTCAGTTTCTTCCAGAGAGATGCCGCAGAATGTGAAACTCACCTTTTCTGAGGCGGTGGCTAGTTTTGTACCACTTGCGTCGAAAGCCAGGGCGGCCAAGGGACTGTCGTGAGCGGGGATCATGTTCGTAGCTCTCTGCGGAGACGCCAGAGAATGGAATGCGAGGCCTTAGCGTGGGGCAGCTGTTCCTGCCCTCCCACCCCCCAAAACCATTTTCCAAGTCAGGGCACAGCGGAAGCGTGCAGGGTCTTACCAGGTTGATGGTGTCAAAGACTTGCACCTCCCCAATGGTCGCACTCCCTGGGTAGGCCAGGTAACAGTTATCGTTGTTGATGGCCAGTGCACACAAGCCTAAGAAAATAGGGAGGGAAGGGCCTTGTTGGACACCTTCATTTCCAAAACCGTCATGAAAGAATCAATGTTAGTTAGAAGGTTAGTATTTTCAAAACCCCCTGGGATTATTTTTTTCAGGCAACAGAGAAGATTCGGGTAACCACGCAGTCTTCTATTCATTGCTCTATCAGAGCTTTTACAAGTCCTGTTAGAAAAACGTCCCTGTCCTGATGGAACATGCTGAGGGGGAGCTCAGATAAACATTCCCTTGGAAGAGGAGACCAACACAGCCTCGGTTTAAACAGGCAGAGAGACCCGGGTAGAACACAAGTAATTCGAGTAATATCAGCTCCCTAATTCCAGTTTCAAATGCTTGCAGTAAAGAGGCAACGCTATCTAGACCTGGCTCTTGGTGTCCTATCTTGGAGCGAAGAACCACGCTGGGACAGTAGCTCGTGTCTCTAGTGTTTATTGTTCTACTCTGCTAGACAGAAAATCCTGCTAAGCTGAAAAGCCGTGGGAAAACCTTCACGGATAAAACCCAGAAATCAAGGCGGGTCTGCTCTGAGTTTCTTCGAATGGAGATTCGAAGCTTCTAAACTACGCATGCGTTTTTCCCCCTGGGTAGGAGCCCCCTCCTGCTCACCATCCGTACTCATGATGCTTGGCTTCGGAAAACCAGGACGAGGCCCTAGTTTGAATGCAGTGCCAAGCAAACATGGAAGGAAGCTGTCTAAATCTGAGAGTCCCTCTTTTGAGGGAGATGGGTGGTGATGAAAATTGACAAATCAATCAATCAATCAATCAGATCAGCCCTTCTTTTGGGCCTCAGGAGCCAAGACAGTCAATGGCTGTGTGTGCATCACGAATTCCAAGTCCAGATGATGTCAGAAACATCAGATAAACTCAGCTGACATCCCTGCAGATGAACAAGCCCACCTCATTGTTTTGGACGTAGCTAGCTAAAATGGGAAGCGGAAATCAGCAAAATCAGAGGAGGATTAAGGAGAGTAAGGAGAATTGTTACCCGCAGGGTTGGGTGGTGTCTCCCTGATGGTGTGCAGCACCTTCATATCCCGTATATTATGTATGTACAGAGACTCTTCTAGGCATACGATCAATCTCTGGGGGAGGGAAGTAAAAAAAAAAGAAGAGGGAGAAGCACATAGAAAAAACACCAACAGGAGACCACCTGAAAGCACCCCCCACTCACCTGCCTGTTCAGCTTGACAGCCAAGATGGTGTTAGAATAGCTGTAGTTGCAGATCTCGGTCCCTTTCTTGAAGTGGCAGACTTTCAGCTTGCGGGGTGCTCTGAGGCTCACAATGGCGACCAAGCTGCTGGAAAAGAGCCGTTCCACAATGCATACGTCTTCTGTGTCAGCTGTGGGGTGACCGTGGAAAGGGAGCAGGGGGGCACGAAAAAGAAACAGAAGAGCCAACCGTGTTAACTGCAGGTGCAGGAGAGGGGAGACCTCAAAGGCAGATCAGATTTAGTTTCTAATTCAGGACTACCAGAAGACCCAGCAATTCTTTCAGGGCTGGCCTGAGGGTTGAACATTCTTCCACTGCAAACCTCAGTCTATCACCATAAATCTAAACTATTCCTTCCAGTACCCTGAAACCTGAACTAGTTAAGAACCATCCTCCCATCATTTTGTTTCCTCAATAACTCATAAGAGGCCAGTGGTTCTTGGAATAATCTCCTGAGGAGGCTTTGGTGGTGGTGGTGAAGGTTCTCTGGAGGCTTCCAATGAGTTCTGCAGCAAGAGAATTGGTAAGGGTTTCCTTGCAAAAAAGAAGGGCTGCCCATTGCTTTTAGGTGCTAGAGAAGTGCGGAGACAAGATCTGGAATCAAATCTGCAAACTGAACTGACTTCAGGGATGGGATGGGGGCTGAACTGTTAAATCAGAGGCTTCCAAATCAATCTGACAAAGCAACAGCTATTTGTGAAGGCAGAAAAATGCTCCCCCCCTCCCCACAAACTAACTTCCCCGAACTGATCAACTCAACAACGCGACTTGAAACCCGATGTAAATGGATGATTCTAGTAAGAGCTGATGGATTAGGTGTGATTATCGGTTCACAAATGGAGCGGCCCAGGATCTCACACCCTACGTCCTTCTGAATGTTCTGCTCCACACAAGAGTCCCAGCAGAAGTCCCAGCAGAACAAGAATTCCCTGAAGGGAGGATGTTTGGAAAGCATGGACAAACTTGTAATGCTTGCAACCAAGGTCCTAGCGTGTAACACCGAAAATAATTGGTATGGGAATCCTGAGAGACTCACTTCCAAGGAAGCTGTCTAGGATGTCTCTGGAAGGTTGTCTGTCTAGAACACCGGGCACCGTCAGCCCCGCTTACTTTATTTTGAAAACTAGGGCACGGGTACGTGGGTCTAAGTGGGAGACCATCTCAAACTGAACCAGAACACGGAGGCAGTCAATTAAGCTACCGCCAGCCAGAAACTGGTTCTCCCTTGTGGATCGATAGGATGCCATTTCCTAGCACAGCTGGCTATAAATAGCCTGCCATATTTCAGTGAGAAGAACAAAGCTGTTAAGTGGGTGAAGGCGAAAGAACAAGAGGGGTTAGTCCTCCACTTGCTGGAGCTTTGAGGGCTGTAAATAAAAAGCAACTAAAAATTTGTGCCGCTAAACACATTTCAGGCAGCTACTGAGACTTCCTGGCCAGAGCTATTAATATAAATCTAACGTTTCAAGTGGCACCGCAGCCTGCGTTGGCCAACTAGGAAAACTGCCAGGAAGTTAATATCTTTAGAGGTTCTGATTCATGAGCCCATCAAACCAAGAGACATCATTCTGCTCTCTGGGCTATTAGGAGACGTTCAGAAAACCTGAGGCAAGGCGTGTGCTTCACGAGAGGGGTGCGTGGCCCGAGGCCACGTGGAACTGCTGTGATTTAGCAGAAGAGTTCCCCATATTGGATATCCCAAAGAGTCGTAATACGAGGTGGGCGGCAAAGAAATATGACAAAGAAATAAATACAATAAAATCAATATCTGAACTAGAGTGCTCCTCAAAACCTCAGTAACTGCCTGCTTGCCAATACAGCAAGGAAAAATCTGCTCCATTCACCCTTCTGTGAGCCATAAGCAAGGGCACCAGCACATTTTTTATCCATGCCCAGTGACAAATTTGCCTTCCCTCAAAGCGGTACGCATAACAGACATGCAGTGCTATAGCCGGCGATACAACCTTATTTCCTGGATATAAATGCTTCCACATTGCCTGAAATTACTATTTCCTGCAGGGGTAATCCTGCTGTCCAAGGAGAAACCAGAAGGGCCTTCACACAAGACCCTTCAGCTGTTTCCTGGATTACATCAATCAATCAATCAATCAATCCTGGGGGTGGTTAGCACCTTGAAGATGCCCCCATGGATTACATGAATCTAATTAAGAACTTTTTAACATCCCCATCTTGGATTTTATACTGATATTGATATTTATGTGGTTATTTAAGATTACTGTTTTTATTGTATTTTAACCTGTATTTATTTTAGTCTTACTGTGAACCACCCAGAGTCATGCTCAGGTGAGATGGGTGGTGACGAAATTTGAAGAATGAATGAATGAATGGACAAGCAAACAAACTCGCTTTCTGCAGCAGCCCATTAGAAGGGACCATAAACTAGCCAAAGAGCCTGGGTTCATACGACTCAGCAAGCCAGAAAAAAACGAACCAAGGCTAACACTAACCAAGGCTAGCATGCTGTGAAAGGGCAGGCGTGAGGTCCTGAAGTCCTTCGTCAGGGGTGCAGTACGAACACAGCCAGGGTGCAAAACAGGGAGCTTTCCTTGAACGTTTGCGGTGTAAAGGAGGCAAGTGTGAATCAACACCCACTCCTAGCAGCCACATTGGTATTGGCAAATGGCAAAGAGCCTCTGCCAGGAGAGAAAATGGGCTGTATCCACGCAGCAGCCAGTTTTCTGTAAAAGGTGCACTGTGAGATGCTGATGTTACGAAGCTTGTTTTGACTGCTAACGGAAGATCACATGTGTGACCTGAGATGGTATTCAGGACTGGGGAAATTGGTCTCTACTTTTCTTGTCAGATGCACCCGGGAGAACTTGGGAATCAATAACTCGTTTTTCTCTAAGTTACTAAAACGGGGCCTTCCCTGGCAATCAAAACAGGAGGCGCACGACATCTGGGCCCTGCAGTGTGGCTTTTACTGAAGACAGGCCACTGCGTGAACCCCAGCCGTTTTCCCTCATGGCAAAAGCTCTTTGTCGTTCTCAGATACCTACACAGAACAAGCGGATAAAGCTTTTCCGGAAACGGTCTGCAATAAGGCCATACAGAGCTGCTCTTCAGAACACTGATTTGGAGTCAGACCAAATCTCTAAACTGAACCACCTTTCCCATCCAGTCAGAAAGTGGAATGGCCAGATCAAATGCTTCAAATGGATTATATTTTTGGAGCCGACCCACATACTCCTAATCCAGTGTTTCCCAAGCCCAGCGATTTTAAGATGTGTGGACTCCAACTCCCAAGATTCCTCAGCCGGTGTGCTGGCTGGGGAATTCTGGGACTTGAAGTCCACGCATCTTAAGGTTGAGGTGGCTGAGAAACACTGCCCTAGTCGGCTGCAGTAATTTAGGAAAAGTGAGACAAAAACGACCAAGAAGGAGAAAAGAACCCAAAAGGACACTTACTGCATTCATAGATCTGCTCCAGCTTATCCACAGAAGAAAGGGAGAAGAATTTGTAGCCCGACTTGTTGCCAACAGCTAAGGATCTGCAAAGTAAACACGAGGTCAGACAAGGACAGGGGATGGACCAAGCTCCCAGTTTGACATGAGCATGACCCAAGCGCCCACACTCGTTTTTTTTTACAAAGCATGCTCAACTCCAGGGCTTGTCCTGAGGCACCCCATGCCCTCCATTTGTGAAACCCAGTTAGCAGCTACAGATCAACAAACAGAGCACGTTGCAAGCAGTGGCAGTTCAAAATAGAACAACACTACTTGTACTGGGTTGATCACGGTGCAATTTGCTTACATCAAGAAGATAATATTTTGCCTACACTCTGCAGTCCTGGCTCCAGGCAAAATTCCTCTGTTTGAGAAGGCCAGGGAAGGAGAGACAGGGAATATTTTCTCCCGGTTTATTGCTAAGGCTGGCTATCCTCAAGAGGGAGATGGCTATTGATTATAAAAACTCATTTGTATCTCAGCATGAACACGAATCACATGGCAATTCATTTTCTCTTAGAAAATACAACTTGAGCAGAAAACTAAAACAGTTTGCTGTAATGTTCCCCAAAGGGGAAGTCAGTATTTTAATCTAGTTGTTTCAAGATTATTTATAGGGTTTATACTGCCCATTATTTATAAGTCACTATCAACTGTAACAGACACTAAAGCAAGCAAAACTCACAATATGTGAGATTTATTGAAAAAAAAAAGAAGAAGAAAAAGAGGCTCCGTTTTGGATAGCAAGGTGAGTTAAAGATAATCCTGTCATCCATCAGTAAGAAATATTCAGCAGAATGTTATGATTTTATTGCCCTCTGAGGGGAAAAATGCAATTCAACCACAGTCAAGGCTCCCTTTTCTGGCACACTGGAGGTCACAAAACATAGCCAAGAGTTTTTGTCAGACTTTTTTTTTAATAGTAAGATCAAACAGTTCTCATAACGTAAGCAGTCAAAGAAGAGAGCGGGAAGTTAACCAACAGGTGCTGCACCCACATTTGGCATTTGCTATCACGAAATGTGCTGCTGGCTACCAGCCTCACTGGCTTCAAAAAAGGGTTGGACTAATTGATGGAAGTCATGGGGATTAATGGCTATTAACCACCCAGAGTCCCCCTTTCTTGGGGGAGATGGGCGGTGATAGAAGTTTGAATGAATGAATGAATGAATGAATGAGCAAGCAAGCCTTAATGGCAGGGTGACTGTCTCTGAAAGCCATCAGCTGGGACACTTGCAAGCTTCCTTGTGCAGTTGGCTGGCCACTGTGAGAAAAGACTGCTGGACTAGAAGGGCCAGGGGTCCGATCCAGTAGGATCAGTTCTTCGGTTCTTACGTTCTTTAGTTCTTATGATAATGTTCCTTTAGAAGGAGTAGGAATCATGATGCTCCAGCTACATCTTGCCCATTTTCTTGACGCCTACCCTCTTATTTAGACACTGAGCCATCATGGCTATCACAGTGCCCACCTAGATTCCATCACCAAAAAAAGGACCTAGAACCATCAAAGAAAATAAGAACCCTGCCCATCCTGCTCCCATTTTGAAGGCCACTGTGTAGAAATATCCCTTTCCTGTTTCTCAATGAAAGACACGTACACACACACACAAAGTTAGTCACCCTCTATTACTCTTCCAAATGGCACCAGAGTCCAATTACCAACCGCTGAGAGATATGATCATAAATAATTAAGTCTACACTTGTCAGGAGGAGAAAACATATTGTGGTTGCAAAATGCTGGCTTTGACTGTCCTTTCCAATCAGAAGGTTCACTCACTCTACCAGGATGTTCCTTCTCAGTCCCCCACCAAGTAATCTTTTGCTGAAACAGCTCTCAAATTTTTCAAGCCAAGCTGTGCAAATAAAGTTTTAAAAATGCCTCAGACATAGCTAACAGAATATAGTTTTTCCCTGGGCTGGTGATCTAGATTTGAAATTGAAGGTCACTGAGCTTAAGGGGAGAATAAGTAGCCGTCCCACATTGAAGTCCTTCACGCTGAGCGCAAATACAACCCAAAGGAAAATCTTTGCAATTGCACAATTCTATTCTCGTGGGATGTAAGGAAATTCATGCACCCTGTCATGACCATCACATTCACATGCACAAGTGGTGGGTAGGGGAAGGAAGTCAGGCCATGGGAGCAACTGTCATGCTCCTGGATCAAATGTTCCCAGAACATCTGATCAGACTCGCACGCATGAACGAGGTCCACACGTATCGGGACTTGTGAGTCAGTGGAAAGGGGAGGGGGACATGTCAGGAGTGTGAAAGCATCTTGTTTGGGCTATCTCTGGCATCCAAGGTCAAGTGGCCGGGCCGTCGGAGACATCTGCGCAGAACTGAACAAACTGGCTCGAAAGGGGGCCTGCATACCGAAGAAAAGGGAGGGAGCTGAGTTCACTGGGCTGTTTAATTGGGGAAAAGCACGGGAACTTCCATTCGCAACTTTTTCGCTGTACTGCACACTACACTTCATTAAAGAGATTTCTACTTTAACCACGTATGAACCGAATTGAATGGCAAGCTGAGTAAGCAGTCATCACAGCGACTGCTTTAGGCAGTTACTATAATGCGCAGTCAAATCCTCAGGGAGATGGGAAGACAAAAGGATTTGAGAGGATTGCTGCAAAGTGCCACCACAAAGCCTACTTCTGATTTTTAAACTGGTTTGGCAGAGGGCATGAGGTGGAAAAAGGTTCTTTGGCTGGTGTGCGTTAAACCTGCCTCCCTTTTATCTGACAGCAGCAAAGGGACCAAAGCAACTTCTCTACTCCAACTCCCAAAGTTACACAGATCGCTGGCAAATCTTTTGTCTCTCATGGCACATCCATTTCCATACCTAGCAACCAACACAACACAAGCTAAGTGAAGCTGAGCTGACATCTTCCTTATCACACTGTTGCAGGTTCCTCAACCTTGGCAACTCTAAGCTGTGTGGACTTCAACTCCCAGAATTCCCCAGCCAGCAAAGCTTGGAGCTGCCAAGGTTGAGGAACCCTGCGTTGTTGCATCTAAAGCTGGAATGCCAAGCGGGTGCAAGTCAGAGTTGCCCACACTTCTTTCCAAAACTCAGGGTAATAATCTGCTCTCGAGCAATAATCAACGCTGAAATCTCATGTTATGCCTGAAATTAGCCGCGGATGAGAAATGATGTTTCATAATCGTATAGATCTCTTACTTAACGCTTAATTATTTGGGATCATTCAGCATGTGGGAAGCTCCAGGACTGAGCAGGCTGAATATGTTAATAACATGAACATTTGCATGAGGAGCCCCTGAAGAAAGGTTAGCAATTTCCATGGCCTTAAGAAGGAAGATGCCAGTGCCGTTTGCAAAGATGGAAACGCAACCTCTCCCCCCAAGGAGCCCTAGATCTTATTTCAATTCTGGGTATGACTACAGGTACTCCTCGCTTAATGACCACAATTGGGGCTGGAATTTCGGTTGCTAAGCAAAGCAGCCATGAAGCGAATCCAATCCAATTTTACGACCTTTTTTGAGGTGGTCATTAGGCAAATCACTATGGGCATTAAGGGACCCACGTAGTTGTTGAGTGAATCACATGGTTCCCCATTGATTTTGCTTGTTGGAAGCCAGCTGGGAAGATCAAAAATGGCGATCACGCGACCATGGGACGCTGTGATGGTCATAAATGCAAACCAGTTGCCAAGCACCCAAAATGTGATCACGTGACCGTGGGGATGCTGTGATGGTTGTAAGTGTGAGGACAGGTCACAAGTTGGTTTTTTCAGCATTGTCCTAAGTCCAAACGTCACTAAATGAGTGGTTGTTAAAAGAGGACTACCTCTACATTGAAGCCAGGCAACCCTCAGTGCTCCAGGATCAAGAAGACTGAATGATGCTCTAGGTTTAACACAGATGTGTGCAAACATTAGACAGCCTCTCCTGTGGAAGTAGCATTAGGTGCAGCAGAGTTTTCAATCATTTAATCCAGCTAGTTCTCATCGTCCACTACAGAGCTTAGGAAGTCCTCTCCTAAAATGCAACCCCAGCAACCTCTGATGGTGGATGAGCTAGAGGGCCTCCTGTTCCTTTGCTCCTGTTGCCAGCAGCCTCAGAAAGGCAAGCAAGGTTTTTGCCTACCAAACAGTGGAGTCCCTGCTGCAGAAGACACTAATATTTATCCAAACAGCTGCAAACAACCATGTCACACCAAAGTACTTCTGTAACGCAGGATAACTGGAAGGGTGCGCTGGAGTAGTTCTCTGACCTTGTGACAGACTAATCCACGGCACAAGGCGACAGTCTGCGACACCCCTGGAAGCACCATCAATCATCTCAACAAGCCTGTTAAGCACAACATAAAGAAAAGCTGCGGGGAGTGTGGTTGGATCAGAGGTGGACTACGTTCACACACCACTTCAAAGCAAAATGTGGGAGGCCAGGCTCTGGCTTCATGGGTTGTGTGTACCTCGCCCACAATTATTTGTAAATGTGGCTCATGGCTTGGCATTATGCATGAACCCATGGCCTATCGAACGATATGATTAAAACAACCAACCACTTAGATTGGTGTGCAACTAGTGCAAACTCCTGCTTCCCACTGAGGCTAAATGCCATTCCTTTCTCCTGTTTCTGCACCCCAGCAATCTAATCCATACTTGGCCCGTTTAACTATACTAGATGACAACGGCTCTCAGTTTTGGGGGGCTCTAACCCAGCCTTTCTCCACCTTCTGACCCTGGAAGAACCCCTGAAATTTTTCTCAGGCCTCAGGGAACCCCTGCCCATTCAGGCTCAAAGATAGGCCAGAAGTTACGAAATAATTATACTCATTTCATGGGTAGGCCTGTCTATATGCATTCAAAGTGTTCTTAAACTGAAAATAAAGAATGAAACTTGCCTCTTTTATGTGAAGTTGCCCGAATTTGAAATAATTTTTAAAATAAATCCTGATCTCCCAGGGAACCTTTAGTGACCTCTCATGGAACCCGAGGGTGCCACGGAACCCTGGTTGAGAAACCCTGCTCTAACCCCTTAGAATGTCATCAATGATCACAAGATCCATAAATATACGATGGACTGCATCAAGAATGCTCTCTTTCCCACCCTGTTGCAAACTGATCTCTTGGGATACCTCTACATTCTGGTGTCATGGGGAAAAAACAACTTTCTTTACCTACGTTTGCTCCACTGGTCATAATTTCACCACCCTCTGCCATTCCTCCTTCCAGCATACTGTTAAGGACATGTTCTCACGTTAGTATAAGTTCGGGGTTTCAGTTCCAAGCAATGATATATCATATACTGCCTTGTCAGTTGCCACTAATTTCTAAACTGATGCACAGCAAAGGCATGATTGTTTACCATCCAGTTCCAGGTTCCTAAATAATTATATTAAATAAGGTAATATCTATCTATCCATCCATCCATCTATCTACTTACCTATCTTTTATAGTCTCTTCACTGTACTGTAAATAAAATTAAAGAAAGAAGGAAATGAAACAAGGCTGGGCTATTGCACAATATAAAAAGAAAAAGGAAAAAAACCCCCTATTTTCTGGATTTCCTTTTTTGACTTCCAGACCACTAATGTGCCACAGGTTATTAACAAATACAGGTTTGGGCAGGTGGGTCTAATAATTTGTGTGGGCATGTTCATAAAGAAGTATTTTTCTATTTTTCCATGCAGACAGACATTCTGTAAAAGCACATCATGTTTCTTGGAAAGTTTAATTGATTTATTGTGGCATACATTTTCCTGGGTCACAGCTATTTTTCAAATGACTGTGGGGTTGAGTTGGTAAACACTGGCAGAAAAATCAAAAATACATTTGCTAACTGCGGTGCTGTGACCTTTTATCTTATTCCAAATGCGTGCAAGGAAAGTGTAGGAAACCACAAGCTTTCTGGCAAAAATAACAATTTTACCTCCACACAGACAGAGCACACTGCTTTATCTCATCTTTCTTAAGTAGCAGCTCATCAGAAACATCAATAATTACCCCCCAAAAACAACTTCTTTTCTCTCTCTCTCAACCTTTTGACAACTTCAAAACTTCTGGAGGACAAAACCTGTAGCAAATCGTGTTGCCATGCACTGTATCCCAATGGCAAACAGCAGCGATTTAATTATTTCCATAAAAAAATCCAAAAGTCCCATTTCAAATGGCAGGAACTAATACTCAAGCCTATAAAAAAACAACTAACAATTATAGCCATTGTACTATTAGTATTTCTATAGGCCTGTCAAATGCTATTCTGCAAGCTCTCACCCTGACGAGAGCTGACAAATATTGCATAGGCCAAGCCGTGAAAGAAGATGTTTTAGACACCCAGCTCTCTTGCGGTTTTGCTACTCTAACCAGCACGATCATGCTGAGCAATGAATTTTGTGATGAAATCCAGATGGTCTAGTCTTTAGGTATAGCAGCCCACAGAGGAAGAGAAATGGACACCACTACCATTTGTTAATCCAAACACCAGAGGGAACTACGCCACACTTAAATTCCCTTAATCTTGGTTTGATTCAATGTTCAGTTTTGGATCCAACCGGGAAACAAGGAGGAATTTCCTGACGGTGAGAACTTTTAAGCAGTGGAAAAGCTTGCCTCACGGAGCGGTGGGTGTTCCATTGCTGGAGGTTTTCAAGAAAAGGTGGGACAACCATTTGTCTGAGATGGTCTGAGGATTCCTGGGGGGTTGGACTAGAAGACCTCTAAGGTCCCTTCCAACCCTAGGATTCTATGAACTGGAGATTATGGAAGCTGCAGTCAAACCTCAGGAGAAAACAGGTTAGGGAAGGCTGTACGAAACAACCCAGCCCCCAAACTGCCTTCCAGGGATATGTGTTCGGATCCACCAGGAACAGCATCTCATTCACCGCCAGAGGATTGTTAAACCCGCCAGCTCAGTTATGCAAATTGATAACTCCATTTTGGGGGGAGGGGGAAAGAGGGCTGTTGGGCTTGGAATTAGTCACTGAGGATCAAGGAAGTGAACGGTACATTCTTCTCTGCACATCACACACACAGGTGAACCAACTCTAAATACCGCTCAGCTGCAAAGTTTAATCGTTTCCTGTTACTCGCTTCCTTGTGGGTCATCCTTTCTTAACTAGCAATGGCTGACTTATCACAGTCCTGCTCCTCTTTGACATGCTAGCATTTCAAAGCTCGTAAGTGGTACCTGAGTAACCTCTTTCCCTTCTACGTGAGCATTAATCCTACTTTGCATTCAAGAGACAAGGCCTCTGCAGCATTTCAGTTTTGTGTTCTCTTGCCACCTCACAAACTTAACACATACACACGTAGCCACGTATTTAGCAGTAAAGAAAGAAAAAGGGGAGGCGGGAACAGCCAAAGCAGCTTAGGGTGGTTCTCTCAAGTGAACTACAGGTAATCCCTGACTTACGACCATTCGTTTAGCGACCATTCGAAGTTACAACGGTATTGAAAAAAATAGACTTATGACCAGCCCTAGCATTTACAACCACTGCCGTGTCCCTGTGATCACAGGATCAAAATTCAGGTCCTTGGCAACTGGCATGTATTTGTGATGGCTGTAGCATCCTGGGATCATGTGACCGCCATCTGCAACCTTCCCAGCCAGCTTCTCACAAGCAAAGTCAATGGGGGAAGCTGGATTTGCTTAACAACCATGTGATTCGCTTAACCACCACGGCAAAAAAGGTGGTAAAATTGGGCATGACTCACTTAACGACTGCCTTGCTTAGCGACAGAAGTTCCAGTCCCGACTGTGGTTGTAAGTCGAGGACTACACTGAACATCTGAGCTGGCTTTCCAACACAGCCCTCTGCTGTTTATAGTGAGCGCAATAAGTTTTGCTCAGATTCAAGCAAAAACATGCAGAAACTTCAGTTATTATACCTCCTTTCTCTCAGTTACGTTGCGAGAGAATTGTGTTACAGGAGACTGTGATACAAGGGAAAAAACTGGCGTCCCTCCCCTGCTCCTTTATTTCAATATTCCTAACTTGGGGGCGGGTTTTTCCAAAATTACAACATCCGTTTCATGAGAGGGCACAATCTTCCTAGAGGAAAAGAGTCAGCAGTATTAACTAGCTAAGTTAGTCATTGTTTCTCATTCATTCATTACCTGAGCCTTTTCAGCTGGACTTAAGAAACCGCAAGGCACTTTACTCTTTCATCACGGCAAAGACAGAAGGGTCTAAGTACACTCTTGTGCCTTTGCAACCCAATTACGACCGAGCGATCCGTCAGAATGACATTTCCCTTTTCTGCTAATGGTAGTCCCCCTGAACAGGCAATTCCTCTGCAGCCCAAGATGAGTGCTGCCTTAGATAATGAAAGTGATGCCCTCTTCCGCTGTTGCTTTCCCAAAACTGGTATTTAAGCCACAGTGCCAGTAATTCTGGGGGTAAAATGTGGCCGTGAAGATGAGCAACTACTGAGTGCTCAATCCTCTTTGAATTTGTCTCGGCTCCTTTTAAAGCTACATAATTTAAGGACTACCACCCCATCTGACAGCAGCATCTTTCACTTTAACTATCTGTTTTGTAAAGAAGTACTTACCAGGCCTGCTCTCCTCAGCTCTTGGGTCCAATAATTTAATCATGTGAAAAAATGCTTCTCTCTCCCTCCACAGGCTCAGCACCATACATTTCTATCACATCTCCTCTTATTTGCCTTCTGTCTAATCTAAAAAAAAACTCCAAATGCTGTAATCTGTCCTTTGCTCTCTTCCTCATTAGTATACAATTCCTAAATGCCAATTAGCTGAGCTTTTCTTCCAGGGAAACCCTGATCTCCCCAGGATGCAAATTCCGTATTATCAGTATCTAGATTAGCTTTTCCATCAAACCGTTTCCTAAATTATCATACTCCCTGGCTGGGTTAAAGAATATAAAAGCCTAGATGTGGATGACATTTTCAACGAACTTTTATCAACTAAGGATAAGAATCCCAAATAGTCCAGATTAATTCATGTTGAGAATAGGACATCAACTCTCAAGCTAATATGGTTTATATCTATTGATATATTTTTAGTCTGCCCTAATCCTAATTGACTTGTAATGCAGGAGCCACCCATACATCCAGGAGAAGAGAACTGCATAAAATGGGGGCCACCACTGAGAAGGCCTGTCGCCTGGCCAGAGCTGAACCAGCAACAAATCTAACCCAAAACTGCCAATGCAGAAAGGTTGATCTTCCTTGGCTTTAAGACTCTTCTAAATCAAACCAAGGGCTTCTGACATTAATTTACCTGTTCAAGCAACTCTAGGCCATGTACAGCATGCTAAAACGATAAGGAAAAAACAGCAATACCCAGCCACCCAAAATATCAGCAAAGGAAACAAGAACCAGGAATAAAACCCCAATGTCAGTGCAGGGCTCCAAGCCTGGTCTAAGAGCCATGTTTTAAAGGGCTTTCCTAAATGAAAAAGTGCACGTTGTCCAGTGAGTCACAAATCCCGTGCCCCAATTTCCTTTCAAGTCGGTCCCACAGAGGCCAGGGTATCAGGCCAGTCTCCCCTACTAGGCAAATCTCCCCCAACCCCCCCATCTTGGTTAACCTTCCATCCCCCCCCCGCAGCCTTTCTGAAGCCCTCCCCGCAAAATGAACCCCTCTTTGGACAACCGTCGCCCTATGGACACTGTGGGTCCTGCACCTCTGGAGGCTTCCGGGAAGAGGCTGGCCTGCCTCCCCTCCCGGATGGCTCAGTGGGCTTTCCTGCCCAGGGCAAAGGGCTGGACTAGATGGCCTCTGCGTGCCCCCTTCCCTCCCCACCCCACCACTCTGGGGTGCGCTGCTAGTGTGAAACCCGAGTCAGGCATGGCTCAGGGCAGCGTTCCCCCCGCCCCAGGCCCATAATCCACAACCGGCTGGGAGGCGGTCCAGCGGGAGGAAGCCAGGTGGGAAAAGGGCACCCGTGGCCACGCCCCCTCCTTCCCACCTGCCCTCGAACCTCGGCTCCCGCCTCTCGCCCCCCCGCGGCGAGCACGCGCGTGCGCGCTCCCCCCGGCCACGCCCCCTTACGTGTTGTCCTGGTTGAAGTTGGCGAAGAGCAGTTGGCCGGGGCCGGCCTCGCCGCTCTGGCTGGCTAAGTTCATGGCGGCCTCGTTCCGCGTCCCCCGCCGGCGCAGCGCGAGAAGGACGGGAGGGTCAGCCTCGGAGGCGCCCGGCCCGGCCCATCTTCTCCGGCCGCCTCCTCATCCCTTTCCGCGGCGCCTTGTTTACGCTCGGCTAGCGGCCGAAGCCTCTACGCGCGTGCGCCATCCCGCCCCTCCTTTCCCAGGAGCCTCTTCGCTCCCGCGCAGGCGCCTTGGAGGAAGAGGGGAGGGCAGCGGGGCGCCTGCGCGCGGCTCCCGAGAGCTGCCGAGCTGGGCTTTGTGCGCAGGCGCGGCTCGGATTGGGGCGTGCCGCTTAGTTTGCGGAGAGAAACGGATGGGAAAGGCGGTCCGGAAGAGGAGGCGGAAAGGGGCCGGCCGCATCGTTGATGCCTGTTATGAGCGCTTAGTTAAAAAGGGCCGAATAATTTAAAAATAGAACCCACAAAAAAATTTAAAAAAGGAAGACCTGATTCATTTGCTAGCTCAAGGGAAGGAGTGCAAATGCAGCGCAGGACCAAGCCGATGAATAGAATGAACCATAAATGTTTTTGGGAAAAAAATTACAAAAATGGGAAAAAGGTGTACATTCAGCCTCATTTTACTCCTCTCCTAATTTCACCGGAGAAGCAAATCGGAAGGGACTTATTTAACCAAATTGCAGTGGGATACTTGTTTCTGCAATACCAGTAGTCCTCGCTTAGCGACCACCATTGAGACTGGAATGTTGGTTGCTAAGAGAAGCAATCAAGTGAATCCAACCTGATTTTACGACCTTTTCTGAGGAGGTTGTTGAGCGAATCACCACAGCCGTCAAGCGAACTATGTGGTTAAGCAAATTGTGTGATTCCCGTTGCTGTTGCTTGCCAGAAGCCTCCCAGAAAGGTCTAAAATAGCAATTATGTGACATGACCACAGGATGCTGCGATGGTCATAAGTGTGCACCAGTTGCCAAGAGCCCAAATCATGATCATGTGACCGTGGGGGGAATGCTGCAACAGTCATAAGTGTGAGCACTGGTTGTAAGTTGTTTTTTTCAGCACCGTTATAAGTCTGAACCACTAAATGAATGGTCATTAAGTGAGGACTGCCTGTATTCTCTTTCAAAGGACGATGCTTCTGTTGTGCAATTTTTTTTTCCCAGACAAAATCAAGGGCATTAGGAAGTTATTTTCTCCCTTGAGGCCATTTCTAAGCTCATTGTCTAATTAGTTAGATTAGCAAGACAGCCGATCCAGAGGTGACTCAGGAGGGCTTCTTCTGGCTTGCAGAAGTGCTATCTCCATTAGCCGATAAGTAGAAGAGATTTTGCTTACCCTGAGCCTCTTCTGAGGATGCCAGGATTGGTTTGCGTGAAGGGTAACAGATGGTGGTGGAAGAGAAGGGAAATGAAAGAGCCACAAAATTGAATCAAGAGATTTGCAGGCAGGAGGAAGAGACACAAAGGGCTTATTAATTTCCCAGGCCCTGGTTCTGTTTCATCGGCCAGCTTGATTCCCTGGGCAGAGAGAGAGCTTTGTAAAGCTGTGCTTCTAAACCCGCTTCACCCGGATATCATCAGCCACCTCTGGTACTGGAGATGACCTGTGCCTCAGGGGCAAGGCACCGCTGGGCATCACAACCAGAAGGACCTACATTTAATATCCTAAGACTGCCTGTTAAAAAGGGAGAGGGCCAGTGCAGATGTTGTTGATGGGCTGATTGAGTGATTATGTGCCATCAAGTCATTTTCGATTCCTAGCGACCACATAGATTTTTGCCATGACCATCTGTCCCTAATCTGGTCTTCAGCTCTTCCAACAGTGCCCCCATCGCGGCTGCCACTGAGTCCCTTCACCTTGCAGCTGGTTGCCCTCTTTCCTTCCAACTTTCCTACCATCAGAACCTCCAGAAGGCTGGTTTTCGCATAATGTGTCTGAAGTAGGATAATTTGAGCCTGGCCATTTGCGCCTCGAGTGAGAACTCTGGGTTGATTTGTTCAATGATCCATTGGTTTGTTTTCTTGGCTGTCCACGGTCTTCTCAGCAACCTTCCCCAACACCAAAGTTCAAAGGCGCCAATACTCTTCCGATCCTGCTTCTTCAAAGTCCAACTTTCACTTCCATAGAGTGTCACAGGGAACACCATGGCCTGCATGATTCTGATCCTTGTAGGTACAGACACGTCACGGCATTTGGATATCAAGGTCTTCATGGCTGCTCCACCAAGTGCTAATGGGCTGACCAGCCTCAAATATGCTCCTATTTCAGAGGCCCTTGGAGATGCGCCTTTATGGATTGCAGTTCTAGCTAGTGGCACCAGAGGGCAGAAACAGTCATCAAATAAAAAGGTTTAGAATTAGAAAGGAGAAGTCCAGCCTTGTATCTTGGTACAGAAAGTGTAGCTCCAGCAATGATGCATTAGTAGGTCTTGCATCCACCAGCTGGTCCTTCACCCACATAGGTGCAGCTAAACTTTCAAAGCTTGCAACAATTCAGGATTCAAAATCCTAGATTGGTTCAGGGCAGGAGGCCATGAAGCTGACTTGGGGCATTTTTGCCTTGGGGAATTTTTATCAGTTTACTTGTCTTCACCGACACAGAAATAAAGCAAATGGCTTTCAAGTAGTTGGTACTCCCAGCTAATGTTCAGTCTGGTCTTTTGACTGATGGTTTAATTTTCCAGACCCTATTCTGTGGTTTTACACTATTTTTATTGTTGTATTTTGTAAGATGCCTAGAGTTGTATCAGATTGGGCTCTGTGTGTGTGTGTGTGTGTGTGTGTGTTTTTGCATGTGTGAAACACACTGTAAATCTCATAAATCAATAAATAGGATTGCAGGCAGCTTGTGGTTTTTGTATATGGAATTACACTGAGAACGTAGGAAAGCAAGCCTACTGGATTTTTCCAACATCCACCATGGATTTCTTGAAGAATTTGGCTTTAAAATGTTCTCCCCTCAAGACCATTATTTAAAAACAAAATCAAAGAAACCTGATTTATGAAATGTTTTTCAAAGAGCAACCAAACCCCTGTAATAAGGAGTGGTGAGGGTGGGATTCCTTCATTTTTTGCAGCTCCTTGTTAATAAACCACCATCTGGCAAATTTAGCTGCTTTTCCCAAGTTACTGCAATTATTTTTTCCCCGATCAGCACAGAACGGAGCTGTAAAACCAAGAAGAAAATTACCTTCCACCAAATGTATTTTTTTAATGTTTACAAATTGCAGGGAAAGAATTGTATTATCTGTTACACTCATCATTGTCAGTATTGATTCACTGATTTTATTGCATTTATATTCTACTTCACTCCAGCAGGCGAGGTGGCATCGATAGCTTCTTCCTCCAATTTATCCGAATAATAACCCCATGATATAAAAGCTGGGCTAAGTAAGAACTCCCATATTTTCTGTCTGTAAAATGGGGCTGTTTATTCGCAAGCCAGCTTTCCCCAACCCAGTGCCCTCCAAAGTCTGTTGGGACTACAGCCACACCCTGATGCCTGACTGCAGTCCACACATCTGGAGGGTGCCAGGTTGGAGAAGTTTGAGTCAAATCATTGGCCTCGAGGCTGAAGGAACAGCCCCACCCAAAGGCTGGCCACTGAGTTTATTGAACACTGAGAATATTTCTCCCAAGAGGCAGTCGGGGAATTATTAAGCTTGTCCCGCTGGGAATGACCTCTGTCCCCTCCCACTGTCCCCCCACCCCAAGTTCTGCCATTATTCTGCTATCTGCTTCAAGAGATGCTCGTTGCCCTGGCAACCAGATCCAGGCTTTAAAAATAGTAATGTATTTTTCATTCAGCTCCTCTTCTGCCCTTACAACCCAGGCTATTTTTGTCCTGCCAGTTTATTTCAGGCCGTTTTTTTAATCCCCGATGGACTTGGGCCCCCCCCATCTAGGCGGAACAGCCTTGGTGCACTCAAGGTTGCAGTTGGCTCCATTTTTTTTGCAAACCTGTGGATATTTTCACCCAATTACCAGGCACTCAACTGGAGATGGTAGCCTGAAGGGGGTTCTCCCCACATCTTGAGCAAAAGCAGAGACCCTGCTAGTGAGCATGCTCTAGGTTTCTCCTGGCCTTTCTTACAAGGGTCCACCCAATTTCTTCCCATAATGTACCAGCTTCTATCCACGTTCCGCCATTCTAACTGCCACCTTTTGCTGTTGCTGTGCAAAGCTCCTTGGGTCTCTTTTGCAAAACGGCACATGGATCACCGGGGACTTCATCTGTCTTGTGGAGTCAGCCAACCATTGTTGTGCTAAACGAGGACAGGCATGAGGTCACTCCAACGATGGCCGAGCGACACTATGAAGGGGCGATAAATCATCAGTGGGGAAACAGTCACGGTCAGTTCCACCTCCCAAGCCATAATGGCGATAATGACAAGGCCCAGCTCAAGATTTAAGCGAACTTTCAGAATAAGCAGGGACCAAATATTAGACTGGGGTTGGTCTGGGGACAGAGGGAGTCAAAATGATTCTTCCTTGTTACTCAGTTCTCATCAGGGAGGAGTTTAACTTAGGCATCCTGGACCTATAAAACAGGTGGAAACCCTAACACAGCAGGATTCGCCTATCCCATTTTGAATTGAGGGAATTGATGCCGATCAACATCTAAAGAGTGGGGGTTCATAAGGCCACAAAGCCTGAGGTCCACAATTACTTAGTGTTAACTATCACTTTGTAAGAGAGGTTTTGGCTGGATTAAAAAAAAACAACCTCTGAGCTTAACAAAGCAGGTCTCAGTGTTCCCATGCATTAATGCCATATACGTCTCCAGAAAGCAATTAGGAACCTAATAACCAGAACCTGCTTAATCAATACTGTCCCAAAACAAGGAGAGAGAGAAAGAGAAATCTTGTCATTTCCAATGAAGAAACGTATGATGCTTTAAAAATCAACACATTTATTTCTGCCTTCGTGGATCTCAGTCCCCTTCTTCCAAAGCAAGATCAGATTTTTACCCTCTACCCCGGTGTTTCTCAACCGTGGCAACTTTAAGAGGTGTGGACTTCATCTCCCAGAATTCCCCAGCCAGGCTGGGGAATTCTGGGAGATGAAGTCCACACCTCTTAAAGTTGCCACGGTTGAGAAACACTGCAAGAACGAGTATGCTAAAACAGCACGAAGCTGCCCTTGGACTATTTGCTTGTAACGCAAAAGAATGACATCTTGATTTTAGGTTTCGATGACTGAATGGTTTGATTTTAGAGATACAATGTTACTAAATGTTTAATTAATAGTAAGAGACTTTTATGTACTTTTACTTTAATGTACTTCCATACCTGCGTGGGAAAAGGTCAGAAGCCACTAGTCTGATACGCTTTTCCATTTAGTCCTGCGCCATTTTTAGTTTTTCCTGCTTCTTTTTTAGACTTGTATTCTGTCGGTCTTATATTCTGCATTATGTGTCTTAATTCTACCTTGAAAAATTAATAATAAGTAAATAAATTAAAAAAAACAGCACGAAGAGAAGGACTTAGTAGCTTCAAGGAGATCCTGTATGTTGCAAAAATGCAACCGAGCCTTAGGAGGAACAAATACATAGGTATGGACCTCTTCCTCCACTTCCCCCAAAGAGAACTGTGCACGCCCAGGAAAAGCTTGGAAAATTGACCGACCAAGGGAATTCTGAAGCTCTACCCTACAATATTAGATAGAGCTTATCAATCAGCCAAACGCCATAATAACAAGTAGCAAGAGAAGCCTGATCTTTCTTACTGGAAGTGAGGCGAGAAAGGAACTGTACTATACCCAAGATTACAGCCTAAAGGTAAAGGTAAAGGTTTCCCTTGACATGAAGTCCAGTCGCGTCCGACTCTAGGGGGCGATGCTCATCTCCGTTTCAAAGCCGAAGAGCCGGCGTTTGTCCATAGACACTTCCTCCGTGGTCATGACTAAACGGACGCCGTTACCTGCCCACTGAAGCAGTGCCTACATTTGCATGTTTTCGAACTGCTAGGTTGGCAGAAGCTGGGACTAGCCACGGGAGCAGTACAGAAATATGATAAATAAATAAACTGGCATTTGGAAGTGTTCTGTCCCCAGTGTTGAGTCTCCAAGACTGATAGCTCTCAAGAGACGTGTCCTCTTATGAATTTATCCAAGTTTCTTATAAAGCTTCTTGCCCCGGCTCCCTCCCACGTCATCTGCCCTCCCACAACAGAAGTTACCACCTGTTGTGAGTGTGGTGAGCGGTGTGTGTTGCAGAAGTCTAGATCCATCCATCTACTTTAGTCATAGGATTCAAGGCGTGCTATTTTGGTTCCTGAGACAGATGATCCCACCAGCATTTCTCTGGCTCAGAACTGCCACAATGATAATTTAATAAACCTTTCCTCTCTTCTCATGACACCCACTCAACAGATGGCCAAGGCCTCCTCTTTGCTCAGTCTAATGGTAAGCTGTACCTCCCCAACATCATCGCTGGAGGAAGAGGCTAATCAACCCCAATGGCTTTGTTCTGACAAAATGCATTGCCCGACCATACCATGGCTTCCAGGGAAGACCTGGTTCATGACATATATTAGGGTGGTGACTGGGTTTCTCCCAGCACACTGACACACAAACAATCCAACTCCATTTTAGCCTAATTCATGGTGTCTGGGACAAGCTATGATGATGTCACCCATGTGATTACACCATCACTCAAACAATGCAAAGGATTACGTCTGTGTGTTGGTGGCGCATCCCATTATTGGTATCTTTGCCCAATGATGTCATGATGCCCAGGGCATCACTTGTTCCCCCTTGTTCTCCCTGGGGATACCCATGGGTGAATTCAGCACAAATCACAACGCATCCAACTCTCTTCTAGCCTCATGAAGGGTGTGAACTGAACCGTTGTCAAGCAGCACCCCTACGCATATTGGCTGGAATGTCAGGCCCCGCTAAATAATTCTTTGCCTGGTTCAGATTGGGCTTAGCATCCTGCACGAACCCAGGGAGGGTGGCCTGAAACCCCATGGCTGATGACACACAACGTCCTATGTGTACCCAACCAATGGCAATCAATCAATCAATCAATCAATCAATCCATTTTATTACAGTCATAGACCAGTATATCCAAGCAATGGTAGTTTATTCAACAGAACGGCCTTCCAGACCGCTCTCCCCTCCCCCACCCTCAAGTTCTCAAAGGCTGAGACCCATGGCACAGTGCCTAAAGCAAGGCTGGCTGGGGAATTCTGGGAGTTGAAGTCCACCCATCTTCAACTTGCCAAGGTTGAGAAAGGATGACATTCCTAGTAAGAAGTAAATCCTCCGAAGCATAGCAGACACATCTCGAGCTGTATCATGAGGAAGGGAATTAAGTTCTTTCTGAAAGGAAGGGAGCAGGTGAAGAACTTCCCCTGCCCTCCCCCCCCACCACCTTCCCTTTACTTCCCGGTGGATTTCATTGTATTCGGAAATCTGCTATTTGATCCGTGGGAGTGTGCGGGAGTGTGTGCTTGCGATATTTTTAGCTTGCCCAAGCTGGCTTACTCAACAGGCGTTCGGACAAGTCTCTTGGACTACTTTAGGGGCTGGGAGATTTTCTCTCTCCCCCCCAAACCCTTTTGGTCTCTCTCTCGCTCCCCCTCCTCCCCACCTTTCCCTTAGCGATGGTGCGTCTCCCCACCCCCCCTTCCATCACACCCACAAGCCTCCACACCTCCTTTGCACTCTCGCTTGCCTTCCTCCCTTCCCTTAAGAACCAGAGTTCAATACCCTGCCTCTGACACAGCCCCCCCCCCTCCCAGCCTCTTCCCAGTCCCTTTCCTCCTCCTCCTCCTCCTCCTCCTCTTCCTCTCCATGCAACAGGGATTTGGGGGGGGAGCCAAGGGGCTTCCTTTATTGCATCCTTAGCCCTCCAGTCCCGTTCCTTCTCTGGGGTGGGGGCAGAATGCCACCCTCCGCCCAGCAGGCCAGTTAACACCCCTTCGCCCAGGCAGCGGGTGCCCTGTCTTCCCCAGCCGGACCGGAGGCATGAAGCCCATTCGTTCAGCGGCTTGGAGGCGGCGATGGGCAATGGGCGGCTTACGGGAGGGCCCGCTGGGTGGCGGGAGGCACCTTCCTCCAGAACGCCGCCGGGGGAGGCTCTAAGAAGCTGATGGAGCCCCCCAGCCCCGCTTTGCCCCCTGCCTCCACCACCTGATGGAAATCTCACCATGTTCATCTCCAGCCTCTTGGATTTTCAGAAGACTCGCTATGCCAGGTAAGAAAAGTTCAGGGGGGGTGGGAGGCAGAGGCAGAGGCGGGGGGAGACCCCCCCCCCATTTGTCTGAATGGCCCTATTTGTGATTTAACTGGCATCGGATTTCACTGCTAAACTCAGGGCCTCTGTACAGCGAGAGTGGGATCAGAATGGGGCATCCCGAGAGTGCTTCCTTTGAGGGACCCAATCTCCTAGATCGAGAGGATTTCTTTCTTTCTTTCTTTTTCAATCAAGGAAATGGGCCCATTTGAATAAATCCTAATGGGATTTATAACTTTAATGGACAAAACAAGAGAGGGGAAACATCATACAGGATGAAGCGAAGGGAAAGGCAACTGTGTGTGTGTGTGAAAGGGTTCTCGAATGGACCAGTTCCCCTGATCATCTTCAAAAAAGGAAACTCTAACCATGAGGGACATTCGGTTCCTAGGGAATTCACTGAGTTTTTTTGGATCGAATGGAACAGGCTTGCTCATAGTGTCCTAGGATTTTTATTTTTTTTCTTTTACTTCCCAGCCAAACCTAGAATCCCAAGATTCCTTAGTGGTCTCCCATCCCAAACTAACCAGGGGTGATCCTACTTCACTAGTAGGAGAACAGCCAAGTGGATGAAATATTTTGTTTTCCACTTTCCAGTTACACCAAATGCCTCTTCAGGCAGCCCTAAACGGTAAAACTAAAAGTATGTATGAAATCCTTAGCCCTCCCTGGAGGGGAGGGGAACCTCTTTCAAGAAAGAGGAATTGGAAATGTAGCTTTACCTGACAGATGACGGTTGCAGGTTAGAACTGAGCAGAGATGATGGCTTTGATAATCCCTTCCTGGTTAGGTGAAATTGGAGCTTCTGGGAGGTGTTTTTTGCCAACCACAATTCAGGAACTGAAGCTGAGGCATCTGGAGGATGCCAGACCCAGGCATTGTTGTCGCTTCTATTAGTGGCTTGCTATTTTTTCCTGGCCCGTGTTTTTCCAGCTTTTCCTCTTCCCTTCTGACCTGCCCGTTTGCCCCCTGAAAGCAGAGAAGAGAATTCCAGGAATGATCGCCATCCGATGTGGGCCTCAGGAATTGTAAACTTAGATGCAACAAACCAAAAGCCAAATTTGCAGTTTGGAGAGGGGTGTGTATGTGTGTGACATCAGACTTCTTTTTTTCCGCCAACACTTTCCTCCATGCCTGGGGAACAAGTTGCAATTGTGAAATGCCACAGTCCTAAAGATTGGTGACCTTTGAATTGATAGAGATGGTCGGTGAATCAATGCAAAGGATCTCCTATACATCTGTGAGCAGGCAGGGGGTTTTTTTAAGCAAACTTTTTCAGTGAGTTCTGCGCGAGCTGCAGATGCCAGAAATGGACATTGGGGTAGCAATGGGCAGAAATGACATTTGGGGAGAGACCCTAAACTTAAGGATTAAACAGGCAAAATGTTCCAGCTTCAGCTCATGGTCTTTCCTGACTTGGATCATTCCTTCTGGGGACTTCCCATCACTCTGTTTCTCCTTTGGGGCCCCCAAGTCTGGGGGATCTGACCCAAGATTGCTTACATAGGTCCTCCTGGTGAGCTCAGAAATGTGGGATCTAAATTCTCAGGGATGCTTTGCTCCAGAGGAAGCTTTGCGAAGATGTCAGACTCATTGTCGTAAATCTGCCCAGATTATTTGGCCGATAAAGTTGAAACCTGCCCAAACTCTTCAGGAATCAGAACCCCCCGTAATGATCAATTACATCTGCTGCCTTTTCATAGCACCCAATTCTGTGGCTTAAGGGACCCCCAGAACTTGGCCAATTGCTAAAGCTGGTTCGATTCGCTGCCAGGTCCAAGTCCCAGGGATCAACCCCCTTTGCCCCACAAGCAGGTAGCCAGGTTACCTGACAGGCTCCCTGCAAGGGGAAAGAGATGTTCTCAATTCCTCAAAGGGTTGGCATTAAATTTGCTCCGTGAGCACGAAAAGGGAGGGGAATCTCTTTCAAGAAAGAGGAATTGGGAATGTTTCAGTCTCCAGGTTCCTCTTGCCATGAAGATGGGCCTTTTCTGGCTAAGAAGATGGGAGAGTAGCCATTTGCAAGCAGAGCGTACACACTGTGCATGTGTGTGTCAGCAAAGTCAAGATGGCAGCCATGACTACACGGTTGTGTCTGCCATCTTGACTTTTTTGACCCTCTTCCTGCAAGACACCCGTGGCCCAACCCACGAATACCCTAGAAAGGGAACACTGCACTTCTCTGGCCACTATTACTTGGTGGGGTAAGTGGGTCACAAAAGGGCCGGCAGCTCTGTTGCTTGCATCGTCTCTGCACAAAATGTGTTTGGGAGGGTCTCAAAAAAAAAAAAAAATCCTTTGGGGTTCTTGGATTTGCAAATGGACTAGCCGCTTGATCATTCTGTATCGAAGAAGCGACTGTGAGGACTAAGCTATTCTCTTTTAAAGAGGTGCCCAATTAAAAAAAAAAAGCGAGTGGTTTGAGTTTCCTGCAATACAGTTGCCTTCTTGCCCACCTTGCCTTCTTGCCCGTCGTCTGTTCCGATTTTGAATCTCTGCAAGTCATTTGCAAAGCGTTTCCATGGGGACCAAAAGTAGAGGGGAGTGAGAGAGATGGGGAAAAAGAACTGAAGTTCTCTACACAGTGATCGGAGCACTTTGAAGTTGGGACAGGAATCCACCCCCCTCTTTAAAAAAAAATGGAGCAAAAGAATCAGGGCCTTTTGTGAAACAGAAAATGACTTTTCCTTCTAAACAAGGAAGATTTTCTTTTGAGATAAAGATGGGGAGACTGGGGGGAAAAAACCCAGAAGCAATGGGAGAAAAAAAAACAGCATTCCCCCCCCCCCCCAAGTCTTAGAAAGATCCAGGAAAATTTTGAGGGTTTTTTACCCATTTTTCTGGCTTATTTTCAGCCCTTCTCATCTCTCTGTAAAGATTACCTCTGTCTAAATGCAACGGGTATCTCTCTCTTCTCCAGAATGCTCATGTACTAATTTTTTAAAAATGAATCTTTATATACATAAAAAGCCCGGATTAAACCCTGCTTATTCCTTGCTGTTCCTTCTGTTTGGATAGCTGGCTATTATCGTCACTGATCAAGAAAATAGTGGTGGTCATCAAAACAACTATTGCCTCAACTGTTTTTTGTTCGGCTGCCCCCTCTGTTACCCACCACCACCCCGAAATCCCAACAGTTTTGCTCATGATTTTCAACACAAACAGATGACCCAGTTTTTGAGGACACGTTTGTTGCAGAGCAGAATGACCAATATTTCAGACATTTGCTCAGTGTGTTCAAAGTCTGAGATGATAGGGCTCTGGGCAATATAAAATATGCTAGGCTGAGTCAGAACTATCTCATGACCAGGTCACCTGGCTTCTTGAGTTGGGCTGGTTGTTTGCTTCTATTAGTCCTATCCAGCATGGCTGGGGACAACAGATTATGGAAACTGCAGACCAAAACAACTGGAAGGTGTTGGATTACCAGCCTGGGACCTCCTTAGATTTACATTCTGTTCCAGCTGAGAATCTGCCCTAAAGGAAAACACGTGCCAGCCTTCCATGGAAGTGTCTCCATACTTCACCAGTGTCCGATGGACATCTTCTGCAGGCTGGGTGACCAAACCTTCTATTGTATCTGGTTATCTATCTCTAAAAGACTGAATTTGCATAGCATAAAGTTGCAAGAAGACAGGGCTCCATATGGGCATGGGGGAGCTGGGACCCACATCTTCTGATCTGGTTGTTCAAAAGCAAGGTACCGCACATAGAGCTCAATGTGGGCATTTTGGCAAAGTCCCGTCAGCTGGTAGAGTTCGGATTCCTCCAGTAGCAAAGTCATCCTCCTATGTTGATTGAAAATGCAATGCTTAGAGGAAGCAAGATCTTCAGAAAGGGCCAGTGCAGTCCATTGTAGTGGATGGTGACACCCAAGGTTAGCAGAAGGGTTGAGCTAGATGAAGCCAAAGTTTCATCTCCTCCAGCATTCTAATCCCACCGTGGTCAGCCATGACCTGAAGATCAGCACTCCCTGGCTGGGCTTCCCAGCAGCAACAGCTATCAACAGACCTACTTTTTCTGAAACGGGAAGCCATCTACAGCCATCAGAACCAGTGCCTCATCAACAGCCTTGTTCTCCATGACTTTGTCTCCTCACCAAGCTCTTCAAAGTCAGCCTCTATCTTATGAGAGGGAGCTTCCCAGGTTAAGCACAAGGGAGGCAATGAAGTGCTTCTCTCCACTCCATCCAGATCTCCCACCGTTCTTTCCTAGATGACCCACCCTACCTTCACTCTAATGTCAAGAGGAGGAAAGCCCTCTGCTTCCATTCTTCATTTTTCCCATGTAGGACTATCCTGTCTCTTTCCCAAATGCAGATTTTTCCCTATACCCAGAAAACATTACCTTTCCTCAAAGGGGAATTGCCACAGTCCAATAATCCTTTGAGTTTTCCTTTTCTGTATTTCCTTGGGTTCTGAATATCCTTTTTGAGAAAGAAGGTGGCGGGACAACGGAGGAATGGACTGTGAAGATGGCAGAATTAGCAGAGATGGCAAAATTGACCTGTTTGGTCAGGGACAAAATAATAAGTCCTTTTTGGAAACCTTCTATGGACATTTTGCTGAAAATGGAAAGAAGTGAAATGGTGATTTCTGGATTTGACAATTGAGAAAAGATGGAATAAGGGGATGGAGGGATTATTGTAATGTTAAGGAGGGAGGAGTGATAATGAGAAGGGAGGAGGGATAATGAGAAGAAAGGTGGAAGTCACTTCTCTAACTACCTTTTCCCCCCTTCTTTAATTGTATTCTTTTCTGCACTTTTTCTTTTCTCTTTTTCTTTCTTTTCTTTAAATGTTTTTGTATTTGTCTTTTAGCTATGTACAAGCTTGTAATAAAAATTAAGTTTTTAAAAAAAGAGGAAGAAGGAGGGGGGTATCTCCTGGGCTGGATTTAAGCCTATAGCATCACTCTGGTTTCGTGAGACTTGTTAGCTGGATCGTGGCTATCCAGAAGTCGGCTGCTGATCTGTACAGGATAAGAGGATTGAAATCCTATTCTGGAATGGGGAACAAGAACCCAGAGAAGTGACAAGTTGAGAGGATGAAGAAATCCAGCCTCTGGGAAGGGAGCTTGTATTTATCAATGGCAGATAAATGCAATAAGAAAAAGGTATTTCCTCAAAGCAAAAGATGGATTAACCAGAAAGCAAAACAACACAAGGAAGGGCCTTGCAGCCAATTTAAAGAATAAGCAACTAATCATAGTATAAGCATTGTGGATTGTGGTCCACATTGTGGATAATGGTCCACTCTATCAAGTAGGATGGAGTGATGGAAGAAACAGAAAGGTAGGCAACCTGGATTATCTCCTTCTCCCTAGCTTTGTGATTTGAAAATACGTTTCTCCGGTTGGTCTGTACCTTCAAAACCCTTAGATGCCCACACCAAAGCCTTTCCAAATGGGGTAGTCATTTTTAATTATAATTTTTAATTATAATTGCCATTTTTCATGTGGCAGGAGGGAGACATTATCCAAGAGCAGAGATGTAGCTCCCTGGCTGGGTTTGATTTGGTTTGGAGTAGTTTAAACCAAATTCAGTTGGAGGCCATTGTCTTCTCCAGCCTGGCCCCACCTGCTTTCTGCACAGGGATCCCTAAGCAGGCCTTCTCCAAGATCAAGGACCCCTAGAATGAAAGAGGTGGCACACCCCTGGTTACACCTGATGCTCAGAGAAGGTTGGGATGTGGTCTCCTCCTTAGTTGCAGATGTTGTCCTTTCCTTTTGCAGCCTGAACTTCAGCCTGTTCTTCATCCAACTGTGTGTCCCTGACAACTCCTTCTCATGACAGAAGTTGGGATGTGGACATCCTGTACCTCCCATTGCTGGGTTGATTGGCTGATTAGGTTTATAGCTACTCCAATCCCCTGCTGATCCTTTCTTCTTCTGGAATCCCTTATTACCTGCAGCATCTAAGGCCCACAACAACTGTGAGGTTGTACCCAAGGTAGATTTGAACCTGAGTGTCCCCAGGCCTAGTTCAACACCCTTGATCACCACCCTGCAATACCTGAACTACTGTTAGTTCTACCTGAATCTCAGGCTAGGCCGTTAAAGAAACCCAACAACATTTCTACCCAGAACAGGTAATTTAATGTCCTCCAGATACCTTGGGGGACAACTTCCATCAGGTGGAAAGATGCCGGGACCTATGGTTTGGAAACATTTGGAAGAGAATCAGTGGTACTCTCTTCTGCTTAGCTACTTTGGAACTGGGTTCACATGTCACCCTAAACCACTATGGGGGTCTTGGCTGAGCATGTCCTGGGGCTTAGCTGACAAAGAATGGTTTCAAATCATGGTTGGAGCTTGGCGTGAAATGCTCAAGGTCTCAGGCAGATATCTACACAGAAGCTTTTTCTTAATTCCCGGGATCTTGTCAATGTAAGCAGGCTTCTGATGCAGAGTTTGGGTGCCTTGCCAAGGGACCATATGTTCCCTGATGAATTTCAATGTTCAGAAGGAAAAGCCAACCCACTGGCCAGGCTGGCATTCAGCAGAAGGCCTTTCTTTCTGAATCAGAGCTAACAAAGGGCAGGCAAAGGAAGAGAAAGTGAGTGACAGGCTTCAGACTTCCCTTTCACTTCCTAAGACAAACGGCGCTTTGTCTGGGGGTCCAGAAAGTAGAAACCAAAAGGCTGTTGTCTTGCAATTTCTCCCTGGCCCTGAGACATGGCCCCAGGAAAAGACCAGCACCCAACAGGGTTGTGAGAAGCCCAGAAATGGCATGCAAATGCCAGGAAGACGTTGCCCAGCTTGATGTAATTGTGATGCTCGGGCTAATGTAAGTGGGGAGGGGGGTTCTTTCTGCAGTGTGAAAATGCTTCATTTGTTGTTTTGGCTTTGGGAGGTGCACATACATCCTAGAATTTTAGCATCTTAGCATCTTAGAATCCTAGCAACCTAGAATTGGAAGAGACCCTAGTCTAACTAGGAATGGGGCTGCTTGGTTCAGAAATGATCTGATGCATTTTGCTCCTGTAAGCATCCTTCAGACGTTTGGTTCTCCTGAAGGGGAAGATGCATATGAGAGAGACACATCCCAGCCTCTTCCGTTGGAGAAATGTTGGATTTCAACTCCTGCAGCCAAGTTAGAGTGTTGTTCCATGTTGTCATTTGCTGGCATGGGCTGAGCCTATCACATGAACTCAACCACTGTGGTTTATAAATCCTGGTTTCTCGTTCGGTGTGTGGTGTGCACCTTGCTCACCAAGCTCAGTCCAGACCCCACAGTTAAAGGCAACATGGCTTAGCATGATGGGTAAACTCAGCCATTGTTCGCTGTCCTGGGATGTGGCCTCAAGATGGTGGGGAGGGGGCTGAAAGCAGGAGGAGGACATGCCTCTGTTTTTTTCATTGCTATTTGGTGGCTCAAGGTGACATGAATCCGGTTCTGTCCACGATCAGACCGGACTCACCTACCTTCCCCTTAGTTATTAAACTGAAATGGTTCCCATGTGTTTCTCTGGCAACTGTGACGTCACCCTGCAGCTTTGAATGCAGGACATGCAGTAGGGACCCCTGCCCCACCCCGCCACCCCAAAGAGGCGAGAAGGCCCTGGAATTGAGGAGAGGGCTGGGTGGTTGCTTGGCAACCCGTCCTGGGGAATAATGCTCCCTTGTCTGCAAGAGACTTGCAGCTGGTGAATCGAAATGTGCAAATCCAACCTCAAGGCCGAGAGGGAAGCCCGCCAGCCCAAAGTCTCTTTGTTAACTGGGATCGAGATGCGGGGAGGAGAAGCCGGAGGCTGATGCTTTAATAAATAGACTTTTAGTTTCACTGGGGCGTAAATTCATCGACTCTTTCTGCCTTCGCTTCAGCTGGGGCAAGAATTCCCTGGGAAAGTTTCTAGGCCTGTGAAATTTACAAGACGCTCCAAGGGACTAATCCATCCATCCTTTCGAAAACAAAAACAAACCAAAAAAAACCATGCATGTTAAACCAAATGAAAAAAAACGTCTTATTCCAGGAGAGAAGCATGCCAGAAGCCTTGAAGCTAATTTCCCAGAATGAGGGTGGTGGAGACCGTCCTAGGCATTGGGATGTCATCAAGCTGGGGAAGAATGTGTTGAGATATAACACCTGGAGGGAAATATCTGGTGGTATATATTGCTGTATATCTGTATAGCATCACTGAGTCACTGCAAAATGAGGTTATTAACTTAATTTTTAACACGTGCATTGTGATCAAAGCATCATCAAACAGCTCTGGCAGAGCCCTTCAGTTGCAGATCGTAGTGAGTTGATGGACTCTCCCTGCTTCTGTCTCTGTATACTGCTTAATAATAATAATAATAATAAAAAATTAAACTTGTATGCCGCCCGACTCTCCACTCACAGCAACAGTAAAATTTACATTTATTGCTGACTGGAAACTCTTTATAGACTTTTTGCATGAAACAGGGAAAAAAAAAGAACTTAACGATTTGTGGTTTTGATGATTAGAAAAAAACTGGATAATCAAAAGAGAGCTTTTCTTTTGTAACCATGGAGTAAGAGATAATTTTGTAATCACACCTGTATTTGCTGCAAAGAAAATCGGAAGCTTCTTCCTTCCATTTCTTCTTTATCTTTTCTTTTTGCCCTTGGTCTTTTCTTTTTCCTCTCTTTTCCTTTCTTCTCTTCTTTTGCATTAGTTTTTGTTAGTTTTTTATCTTCTTTTTAAAACTCGTAATAAAATTTATATGAGGGAAAAAACAATAGTAAAACCTGCACCTTCCTTACACAATTTACCATCTCCATTCCAATAATGCACGAGAGAGATCAGGAGGAAGAAAGGCAAGATACGGGAGCTTACAGCAATGTTTCCTAACCTTGACAACTTTAAGATGGGTGGACTTCAACTCCCAGAATTCCCCAGCCAGCATGGCTTACAGGCACCTAGACGGCATTTTGGCTGTGGAACCGAGAGCCTTAAGGGCTGCATAATTTAGCTATCCCAGCAGGACATGCAGATTAATTAATAAACTTATTTTTTATTAAAGAAACCAGCAATTCATAACGGCAGCTGGCAAATCACTTCCTGGATGAACAGCCTTCCCCCCAAAATCAATTTCATTACGGTCCAGGAAAAACCTTTCTTCACAGCCTGGCATTATTAATAGTTGTTTCTGCTGCTTCAAACCATCTCTAGGTGAAGTTTCCCATCGTCCCGGGCATGGCTTGAAGACTAAGGATAACTGTGGGAGGGTGTGCGTGTAGCTGTAGCATCACTGCAAAATGAGGTTATTAACTTAATTTTTAACACGTGCATTGTGATCAAAGCATCGCCTAACAGCTCTGGCAGGTCTCTTCAGTTGCAGATCGTAGTGAGTTGACGGACTCTTCCTGCTTCTGTCTCTCGTTCAAGGTTTATGAATCAGAGGGTCCCACCCAACCGAAGGTACCAACCAACGGAGTACGAACATGCAGCCAACTGTGCCACCCACGCGGTGAGTTACACATGTGTCCTCCAGGGAGCATTCTGGCGGGATGAAACAAGGGGTCAGGTGGTCCTCAGTGCCCAAGTGGGACCTGGCAATCCATGATGTCTTTCTTCTCCAACCTGGTCACAGAACATTCTCCTTTCCTTCTCTCTTCTAGTTCTGGATTGTTCCAAGCATCCTAGGTAGTTCAGTTCTCCACATCCTGTCCGACAATCAGTGGAAGACAATTTCCGCATGGATCTATGGCTTTGGCTTATCAGGACTCTTCATCGTGTCCACCACTTTTCACACAATCTCTTGGAAGAAACGGCACTTAAGGTAATTCTCCTTAAATGAGGGTGGCAGCAAGGAAAGCTGATTGTCAGAGGAAGCCACATCCGATGCTCGGCCCATCTGGTTTGATTAGAGCTGCCAGAGTTGGGCTGCAGAAGTCTAGATAGCCGCCAGAGGGCAGCCAATAGATAAACCTCAGCTGTCTTCTCCTGATGATCTAGATCTGTTTGCAGCGTCATCTGATGGTGTTGGTTTAATGATGCTCTATGCTACTTGGCCTAAGTTCTTTGGGGTTTCATCCAGGGATTTTTTTCCACCTGCCAAGGACTGAGTCTCCCTATTGTCATATCTTCTCTGTCACGGAGCCCAGGGATTTATAACCTTGGGGTGGGCAACTTGAGATCCCAGCACCACTTGGTCCCGTAAGAACCCTTATATTGGAATTGGCAGCATATCTACCTTCCAGAACCTTTGAGGCAGGAAACATACCAGCAATATAGCGTGCCCTAAAATAGTCTCCAGGCAAACGTCTCCCAAGCTGAGCTTGACTCCTGGTGACTCCAAGGACACGTCCATGGAGTTTTCCTGCCAAGAGGAAGCAAGCTCTTCTCCGTGGCATTCTTTGGGATTCATTGGTGGACCACCAAGCCTTTGAGCACCAAGAGAAGAAGGGCTCTCCTGTCCAGTTCTAACCAGCGCTGGTCCTGCTTAGTCTTTTGAGATTCAGAGGTCAACCAAACAACACATCTCCCCTTCCCAAAGTCCAAGAAAAGAGCAGGAAACTCCAGCCAGGCCCAGCCTGGCTAACACAACCCTCCGGCAAGGTCTTGTGGGCCACGGCCATCTTCCTTGTGCATGTTGGAATTGCTTTGCCAGGGTGGAGGTGCAAAGTTTCAGGGGCAAAACGAATGAACTCCCCCATCCCCACAAACCTTGCCATTCCACAAAAGAAAATGAAACTGAACAAACCCAGGCTTTCTCCCCATACATATTTTGCAGGACTGTAGAACACTGCCTACACATGTTCGACAGAATGGTAATTTATTTCTTCATTGCAGCTTCCTACGCTCCTTGGTGAGTCCCATCAAACTGTGCATGGCCCTCCACTTTTCAGCAGGGCAATTGTCAGACTGCTGTCGTTCACCCCAGTGGCTCTCTTTGTGTGAGTGTCTGTGTGAGTGAGAAGGACCTGGGGTGAAGCTAGCTTTTCCATGTTTTTGTAGTATTTCAAGCAGCAGGTGAAACAATCTAAAACCACAGGATGGTGACAAGACTTGTGTACAGTAAAATTTGGATCTAACAGGCTCACAGTGCGGGGGAAGAAGTGCCTGTTAAATCCAAAACAGGCAGTCCTTGCTTAACAACCATCCGTTTAGTGACATTTTGGACTTAAGACGCTGCTGGAAAAAAGGATTTACAGCCGGTCCTCACACTTACAACCATCGCAGTGTCCCCAAAGTCACACGAACACAGTTTGGGTGCTTGGCAACCGGTTTGCATTTATGACCGCCATTTTCAACCTTCCCAGCTGGCTTCTGGCAGGCAAAATCAATGGGAAACTGCATGATTCACTTAATGACCACCTGGTTCGCTTAACACCTGCAATGATTCACTTAATGGCCACTGCAAAGACTGTCATAAATGTGAAAAGGTCACAAAATTGGATCAGATTCATTTAATTACCATTTCACTTAGCAACCGAAATTCCAGTCCCAATTGTGGTTGTTAAGCGAGGACTACCTGTATGGCACCACTGATGTGACTGATCTCATTTGTACAATCACTTAATTGATGTTTTTAAGTCATCTTGGTTGCCTGCATGCATTTCTAGCTGCTGTTTCTCTCCGTGACTCAATGTCCCCATTGTGCTCCCAGGCTCAACCTGCGGGAGTTGGGTCCCTGGGCATCCCACATGCGCTGGATCATCTGGATCATGGCCTCGGTTGGGACTGTCTACGTCTTCTTTTTCCATGAGCGGTGAGTGTGGGACCCTTGGCAGAAACCGATCATTCTGCTTGGAATGGAGCTATATCTTTTATTGGTATATACCGCCCTCTTGCGGAATATAATATATCACAGGGACAGTTCCTTTTTGTTTGTTTTTCATCCTTTATCATGCTTTGGTTATTGACAAAAGATAAAAATGTAATTTGAAAATCATGAACAGAGGGAACGAAGGCTTGCCCCACAACTCATGGCCCCAAGTTGCTCAGACAGACGAAGAGATCCCCCTACATAGCTGCACGTGTTGATTGCACTGAGGGAGGGTTGGCTTATGGGGCAGTGTGTCTTGTGACTCCCAACCCCTGTGGTTTAGAAACTATGGGTTATGGCTTCCTGAGGGATGTGAGCCCAGACAACTGGGATTAATTCAGCAGTTGGTTAAGCAGATCATGGCTTAGCTTGAGATGCAAACTACATCAGGGCTTCTCAAACTTGGCTTGGCTTTTCTTTTCCCAGGTACAAGCTGGTGGAACTCCTTTGTTACCTGGTAATGGGCTTTTTCCCTGCTGTGGTCATTCTCTCCATGGTAAGTGACCCAATGGAAGTGCAGAGTGGGACAATGTCCATAGAAGTGTCTCCCTCCTGGAAGAATCAGAAGCTACCTGATTTTCATGGATATTGGGGCGTCTTCTACCAACCCACTGACTCCCTCCTCTGCTTATCCTGGTTATTGCAGCCCAACACTGAAGGTCTGGTGGAGCTGGTGGCTGGTGGCATTTTCTACTGCTTGGGTACAATCTTCTTCAAAAGCGATGGACGCATCCCCTTTGCCCACGCCATCTGGCACCTCTTTGTAGCTTTTGGAGCTGGTACTCATTATTATGCTATTTGGCGGTACCTCTATCGGCCAGATGCTGTGGAGTCTAAAATCTCCAGATAGACAGTTGCCTTCAGGATACAAAGATGAAGGGATCAGGGAAAGGAGATCCTCCCTTCCCTCTTTTTGTCTCTTCTGAAAGGTTGATCTTGCTCTTCCATGTTCTTCAGGACTTCCAAGGGGAGATGGTAGTGGTTTTTAGAATGGACTCCTTCCCCAGTCTTGCCAAGGACCAAAACCCTGAAGGTGCAGAAGAACTGTGACCATGCTTATTGTTTTTCGATGAAGGTTTTGTTACACCATGGACAGTTAATGGGTCTTAGCGAAAAGGAAAGTTGGGAAACAACCACTTTTCCAAAAAAGTTGGAAACATCTGGTAAGTCTCAAGAGCCCAAGAACTCAACTGAGAAGCAAGAAATGATGCAAGAGGTTAGTAGGAGAGACATTGTAATATTAGCTAACAGAGGGTCCATCTGTTCAAGGGTTGTGTTCCCATTCTCCCTCCTACCACAAGAGAAGTGATCTGCTGGCCTTCTACTCTACCTCTCATGACACAGTTATCTGTTCCTCTCTAAGCAATTGCAAACAGATTGTGGAAGGACAACGGTCATGGTCTTGCTATCTGCCATTGGTTTAGCTTCTGTGAGGTCACAGATGGTACCGTCAAAGAGCCTTTAGAGATTGCTAAAACGGACGCTGTCTGGATCTCATGGACTTTTGCAGGAACCCCACGGTGGTGTCCTTGGGCAACGTCCAAGCATTTTGAAGGAACGACGACGGTGTTCCATTGCTGCTTACGACAAATAGCATCTGGATTAGATCTGAAGATTTAGGGATGAATAATACCTAGACTGTGAAATAGTCCTTGGTTGGTTTCTACAGCTTCCTGACACGTGATGCAAGCAGAGGATGAGCTGATAGATACGTTTTTCAGCTTTGCCATGGAGGATGACAAGCGAGAATTAAGACACGACAGTGCTGGTCCCAAAAAATCCCACCCAAGCAGATGCAAATCGATTGCCTCTGTGAGAGTGGGACCTTCATTTTTATTTCAGTCCCCTCTCTCCTGCCAAACTCTTCCCTTCGTACTCTTCAGGCTGGCAATGCAAAACTCTAGGGGGAATTTCAGCTCAGAGATACAGTACTTGCTTTGCGTGTAAAAAAAAGTCCAGGCGTAATTCCCAGGATTTCCAGCAAAAAGAAGAATGCGACCAAAGGTAAGAGCAGGAGACTGCCTGAGATTCTGGACTGTGAAGAAGTTCCTGGACCTTGGCTGCCGTTTCTCCGAAAGACCCCAAAGCAGAGCTTATTTTGTACAAAACAAACGAAATTATATGTAAAAACAATTTAAACCAAGGAACGTTGGTTTCTTAGCTTCCAAAAGCATCAGTGCTTGTCATTAGTTTCACCAGCCATTGGCAAAGCCAGGTTAACCATGGAGCAGGCCAGACAGAGTTCCAACATCTAACCTTCCTTTGGTTCTGTTGCCGTTCCTTGGGTTAGACTGTTCCCTGCAGAGAAATAAATGAAAATGCACTCCAATGCACTTTAGTGCTGGTCACTGAACTGCAATGCACTTTGAATCAAGCCACGCAAACATCTGCGTCATGGATTTGAAGCAATGGTGTCCAGAAGTGATTTTTGCTATAAAAAGACTCTTTCGTAGTGATGCCAACAAGTTCTTACCTTCTCTTCTATTCCTCATCCTAAGCAGATAGCACTGAAATTTCAGCCATGTTTCACATTTGGCCAAATCCATGTTCAACTGATTGCATTCCTGGTCATGCGTGCGGCTGAGAGGTGTTTTTAAACCACCTCCTTGCAACTGATGCAAACATTCTCTTGATGATGAAATAGAAGGTAAGACTGTAAGAGATCAGGATGCATTAAAAATGGGGTCATCAAACCAATTCTGAAGACCTCTGAGCATGTCACGCTGAAGAGTTACGGTGAGACGGTAGAAGGGTTCCTTCAGGATGAGATGGTAGAAGAGACCATGTTGCTTTCTATTCTCTTTTTCACATTCCCTATGTGTAAAAATTCCTCACAAATCCCAACTGGCAGTGTAAGCACTGAGCAGGCTCTGAATTTCGCTCTTGGTCTCTCTGTCAATGTTTACTTGCTGGGAAAAGGCAAAAATGGTCAACTGTCCCAATGTTCTGCAACAGTCCAGGGCATGACCCACCCCACAATTATGACTACCTCATGATGCTTCAAGGATAGACTGGGCTAGTGTTTCTCAACCTTGGCAACTTTAAGATATGTGGACTCCAACTCCCAGAATTCCCCAGTCAGGCATGCTGGCTGGGGAATTCTGGGAGCTGAAGTCCACATATCTTAAAGTTGCCAAGGTTGAGAAACACTGGACTAGACCTTTTGTATTGTCATAGACTTAAGGGTTCTTGAAGGCTGTTCGTACCTCTGGTGAGCCTGCTGGGTGTAACTGGCTACATAAGAGTTAGTATTCACCCCTGAATCACTGGCAGTTATGATTTAAGTCTTCCTCCCAAGGAGATTAACAGCCAGTTAAAAACTGGGTCCCTAATGTATGGCTTTCCCATTCATGAAAGGCAAAGGGGACTCTCCATCACGTCTAGTTCACTTCTGGTGGCTTCCTGTAGTTTTCCTGACAGCAATATGGAAGCTGTCTGCACTGCCTTCTTCCAGGATGGGTTTTCAAATTTCTACTCTAGCCTACAGCACTGGGATTCTCTAGTGGTCTCCCATCCAAATATTAACCAGGCCTGACCCTGCTTAGCTTCCAGGCTTCAAAGAGGCTAGCCAGGTACTCTCCCTTGCTGAGAATTCCTTTATCAACCCTTCATCCAAACAAACGTGGATTTCTTGAAATATCTGTTTTTGGCTATTTCTTATATGCTTTCGGTTTTGTGACCATTTTGTACTCTATAATCAGAGGAAAGGATGGGTTATACTGATTGTCCTAGTGTTTTGTACTAACTTTTCATGACTTTGTAACTTTAGATGAATGTCAGCGGGTTAAACCTTCTGAATGATTTTTTTGAAAAAGAAGTCCTGTATTTTAAACCATTTGTCTCTTGTTTAAAATAAGTATTTTATATTCAGCGCAGTATTATTTAATGCCAGTTGTAATAAAATCACAGTAGTGAAGATGGTTTCTTGTGGAATAAGATTTAAAGAATAAAAAAATAACTTCTTTGTGTTTGTATTTATTGTTACTGAGAATGGGGAGTAAGAGTTCTCTTGGGAAATTTTATAAAAGGGAGGCCATCATCAGCATGTTGATGATACTCAGTTTTATAAGTCATGGACCACTAACAATTAATTCTCATAAATCTCATGTAGAATTCAATTCTAACTGGAAACCATTGTTGGACCCTAACCATTCTTGTTCCATATTCAAAATTTGGGTTTCTCTACATACAGAACTTACATTTTAACTGTACGGCAAATTAAATTTCTACTACCGATTTAATGTATTTTAGTTAGGGATGTATACTGTGTTAACAAGATGTCTTTACTATAAAGACCTGGATTTTGTTTTTTTTTTAAACTGACATGTTATAATATCATAAGGAATTAACAACAATTGGAAAATAGTAGCCTCTATGATTTTTATAAAGGGACGCGGTGGTGCTGTGGGTTAAACAGCTGAGCTGCTGGGCTTGCCAATCGGAAGGTCGGTGGTTCGAATCCACTTGACAGGGTGAGCTCCCGTGGCTAGTCCCAGCTCCTGCCAACCTAGCAGTTCGAAAACATGCAAATGTGAGTTGATTAATAGGCACCGCTTCGGTGGGCAGGTAACAGCGTTCCATTTAGTCATGCCGGCCACATGACCACAGAGGAAGTGTCTATGGACAAACGCTGGCTCTTTGGCTTTGAAATGGAGATGAGCACCGCCCCTTAGAGTCGGACGCGACTGGACTTCATGTCAAGGGAAACCTTTACCTTTACTATGATTTTTATAACAGTTCATTCTCTGTCTCCACAGAAGGACCCATGTTGTATAAAAATCTTCTACTGCAGTTGATGTGTTTAACTCTCATTGTGGATGAATCTTGAATAGGTTTCCTCAAGAGTTTAACCATACAGTATATTTCTCTACCCTTCTAAATGTGATGGCTTCTTTTTTTATGCTAAAAGCTTCTGTATCTGATATGCTTCGTGGTTAAGGCATCAGGCTAGAAACCAGCAGACTATGAGTTCTAATCTCGCCTTAGGCACGAAGCCAGCTGGGAAACCTTGGGCCAGTCACTCCCCCCCAGCCCTAGGAAGCAAGCAATGGCAAACAAATTCCAAAAAACCTTGCCAAGAAAACCGCAGGGACTTGTCCAGGTGGTCTCCGAGAATTGGACATGATTTAACAGATCTTTAAAAAAGCTTCTTTACCTTTTTAATGTGATGGCTTACGTTTTTGTGCTAAAAGCATCTGCATCTGATGTGCCTTCCAGTGTTTTTATTGATTTTTTAAAAAAATTGTACGTTGCAACTCGCCTAGAGGTGGGTTAATAAGCAGCAGCACAGAATTTCTAAGCAAATAGGTCACACAAAGGTTATTAGAAGGGAAGATCGCTTCAGAGTCAGCTTTAAGGGTGATGTGACATTTATAAGCAGAGCGAAGTGACATCACCAGGGTGAAACAGTTAAGGCATGCCAGAAGGATGACACACCAAATGCCATGGGTATTTTATAGTTACTTGCTAGAGATTGGTCTAAATTTCTGCTTTTCCAGCTGCCCAAACACAGCTCCGCCTTAGAAATTTCAATTCCCTTTCAACAGCACCCAAACATGAGATCAAGTAAGGAAATCTCCACTGCTGTCTAATCCATACATAGGAAAGATCCAAGTTCCCACCACCTTGGAGAAAAGTTGGACGGGACCATTCAAATATCTCCAGGAAGGGTCCAGACAGGAAGGAAACCAATTCAGGGGAAAGATGAAGAAAAAGGCCTTTACAGAGATATGGAAAAAATTAGGAAACTGGAAAGTGTTGCGGTCTGCGTCTAAAAACATACCAACCCGGTTAATTAAATCTGCGTTAATACGAATTAACCCAGCTGGTCGGTTTCCCCTAAAGCAGCTGAGTAGGAAGTCAAAAGCGCCTGTGGGTCCAAGCGAAAAAAGTTGGCTGTCAACATTAAAAGGGGAGGAGGAGGAGGAGGAAGCCAGAAAGGGGAAGCGCACTTACCGACGTGCAACAACGCCTTTGGGGTCCACCGACGCTCCCCCAAATCACCAGCCTTCGGGCCACCGGCTTCATCGCCGGCCGCTTGTAGAGCTGCGGTACTCCCGGCGCACGTCTGAACGGGACCCTCGCTCGTGCAACTCGTGCCTCGTTGGGCTCCGGGAGAGAAAGCCAGCCCGGGGAAGGGGCGGAAGGAGGCGACAGCCCGGGAAGGCGGGCTGGCGCCTCCGGGGGGCCAACGCGCCCACGGCCGCCGCGCACCGCCCGCAACAACCGTCCGCACCACCAACGCGTGGCTGGGGCGCGTCCTGGAGCGCGGCGGTCGCCAGGCGGCGCTCCTCCGCTCCGCTGCCGGGACGTGCCGAGAACGAGCCGAGGCTCGGCTTGGCTTAATTCGGCTCGGCTTCGCTGGCTCGCCCGGAGCCGCCACGGCGCCGAACGGGGACGATGCCCGCCGGGCGGTGGCGGAGACCCCGGCGGAGAAGGTGAGTGGGAAGTTGCCGCACTTTGCCAATCCGGATCGGGGGGGAGGGAGGGAAGCGGAGGCGCGCCCCCTCCCCGTTCAAAGTGGGAGGCTGGGGTCGGTTTCCCTGGAATCGGATTCGGGGGAAGGGGGGGGAGGGAGAGCCACAGATAGGACGCATTGATAGGCCGGTCCTAGCCCTCCCCCCGCCCCCCTCCTCCAATTGGCACCCCGAACGGTTGCAGAACGATTGGGAGCGCTCCGCTTCGCCCTCCGAAGGGGCCGGAGCGCCGGGAAGGAGAGCGGCCACGAATTGGGGCAGACGGAACCGGAGCGGAAGACCTTTGGGGAGCGAAATCCCGGGGAATGGGGCGGGGGGCAGACTGCGGGGTCCCCCAAAGTGAAGTCACAAAGGGAAGCGAGTGGCTGGTGGGTGGAGGGGGAAGGAGGGGTACCGGGGAGATCAACCCAAGTGCCGAGCCCTCAAGGAAAAGTGGGGGGGGGGGTTGCCAAGGTCTGTGCCCAAGGCGGCCTGGAAGCCCTTTAAAGCCGATTTAAAAGGATTAGCACCTACTAGGATACTTGGCTGGCGCTGAAGGCTGCTTCGCGGCCACCTCGGATGTGCTGGAAGACGCTCCTGTCGGTCAATCAGAGCTTGGGGTTTTGTTTAGATGGAACTGGATCTGAGTTTGGAAGTTGGACGCCGGCTGTCATTCTGGTGCAACTGGTGCAAGGACACAGGGCAAAATGCACCCCATGTGGGAAGGCAGGCCTTGAAGCAGAGGAGGGCAGCTCTGGCAAGGCCCACCTGCCACTCTTCTGAAAGTTGGGTTGGGGCCCTTGTGTCCGTACCATCTGGGATGCGAACGGTTTCCCTAGAACCCAGCCCGGCACCTCCTATGCGCCATTGGGTTACGGCTGTAGCCCGTCCCCACAGAAGGACGCGTGGACAGTTGGGTGGGGACTGCAGGCGAGAGGGGCTTCTGCTTTGCTTCCTTCCAGGCTTGGGAACTTGCTCTGAAGGCTACCTGTGCAGAATTGTCTGGTCAGAAAGGTCCATGTTTGTTGGACAATTTTCAAGGCATCCTGTTCCTTCGGGGTAGACCTCATGGAGCAATAGGGAAAGACCTGTTCTGACATTATTGAGTTGGGGGGTGGCTTTTATTTCTGCAGTTTTGTTCCTCAGCTCATGGGTGTCTAGAGGAAATCGCACTGGGGCAAACCTATAATATGGTTACTCTCAAGGTCTCCCCATGGTGGACAAGAGGTAACCCAAGAAGTACCATGATGGTTGCATTTGAGAAGTGATGGGTGGAGAGGTCAAGATCCATCCCGAGTAGGTAGCAGTATCCAGCTGACTGTGGTTGATTATAGAAAGCTAAGCAAGGTCAGATCTGGTTTGTGTTTGGATGGGATCTCCAGGACTGTAGGCTAAATGAGGAGAGAAGACAACAGCAATAGGAAACTACTTCTATGCGTTTGCCAAAGAAAAATATATGGTCTGTCCATGTATTCACCAGAACTTCAATGTGACTTGAGATGATCTTTACCTTACCTCTTTAAATCCAAGATTTCATTCTGTATCTGCAGCTGGAATTGCTGGGTAGCTCCTCCTTTTGAGGGGAAGTGAAGAACTTCTGCCTGGAAACCTAGAAAACTATTAACAGTCTTCCCCATACAGGTAGCCCTCATTTAGTGACTGCCTCATTTAGTGACTGTTCGCAGTTATGACGGTGATGAAAAAGTAACGTTATGACCAGTCCTCGCATTTATGACCTTCTCAGGTCTGCAAAGCAAAGGAAAGCTGAAATAAGATCATAAGTACAGTTTCGGTTTCACTTAGTGACCACTTTGCTTAATGAGCGAGTTGCCAGTCCCAAGTGTGGTCGCCAAATGAGGATTACCTGTATCACCATGGTAGACTGGCTTTCTTCATGTCACAAGGCTGTAGAGGGCTTGGACTACAGCTCCTATCGTCCTCCAGCCACATGACCAAAGATCTGACCTTGAACAGGGATGACTTCCTATATTATTGTCTTCTCTCAGGTCTGCTGTATGGTCTTGGTTTTAAGAAGGAACGTTGCTATGAAGGATTAGTGGCATTATGAGAACAGGCCCTCAGTGTCAGTGCTGGGTGGGGTGGTGGTGTTAGGGTGGCTTCTGTGAAGTTGCCCAGGAATTCCACCCAGATCTTTTACATCCCCATGATTGCATAATCCTGCCTGCTCCAAAGGGACTGATCTGCAGAGAAGAAGTGGGACCCTGAAATTGGCCAATGTGTGGTGAATTGAGCAGGCAGGAAGATTGTGCAGGTGGTTAGCGGCAAAGCTGAGCAGGCAGATCCTCTGCAGCCGTGGTTCTCAACCTTGACAATTTTAAGACGTGTGGACTTCAACTCCCAGAACTCCCCAAGCAGCCATGCTGGCTGGGGAATTCTGGGAGCTGAAGTCCTCACGTCTTAAACTTGCCGAGGTTGAGAAACGCTGCTGTACAGACAGGATGAAACGAAGATGGGAATGAAGGTGGGAATCACAAGAGGAAAGCCCACATTGGAACATAATCGGAGAATGACATTTTCTGTGGGAAGTGAGCATGTGATGCAAGCGTTGCAGAGATTAGGAGGCACAAGGAGAGAAGATTTTCTTGCAGGCGTAAGCCATGCAAATGCGATTCTCTTCCCTTCTTTCTTTTTTGGTTCTTTCCCCAAAAATACGCACTCCACAAGAAGAGGCACAAGCCATTTGTTTATTTTTTGTGTTCATGGAAAGTGCAGCTAGGAACCCACACCCACCCACCCACACATGCACGCAAAGGAGCAAGTAGAAGCTTGTCTGGTTGTCATTGGTGACCCAACTTGGCTTAGCTGTGCTGGTGAGACTCTCAACGAGAACTTTCCTGCTGTCAGTTGGATCTAACTTGTGCCCTGGGACAGCGGGGGTGAACCAGACCATTGCTTGTCCTCCCCAAATGCTTGGACGGGGTCCTTCAGCTGGATCTAGATCGACGGTTGGGAGGTGACCATCCACATCTTCTGACTGTTTTCTCAGCGTTGGCTTTTATGCTGCAGTTTGACTCACGTTCAACAGGGGGAACTCTACCTCTCGCGCGGCTGCGCCCCGCAGACACAAGCACTCTGGTCAAGCCAGGATGGGGTGTTTGGGGAGGGGGGGGCAGAAACAAAAACCTCACTGGTGTTGCAGTGAATTTTCTCTTCCTTGGCTTTTTTGGTTTCTGAGAGGTTTCAAAACCAGAAGAGGCCGCTTGAGAAAAATGAAGTCCGAGGAAGGACTGGCGTCCGTTTTACGTGTTGGGGGCTTTGCAAGAAGCCAGTATGAGAACTGGTGCTTTGGGGGGCACGCGGCATCCCTTGGGCCAGGCCTGGGGGGCCGGCGCAGTGGCAGGTTCCATGGGACTATCCGTTCCCAGCGCTCTGTGCGATTGTGTAATTATTATGGCCGTAATTAAGCCTTCATTAAGCAGCCTTCAGAGACCGTGGTGTTCGGGAAGAGCCGGAACACAAACAATACATTCTTTTTGTTGCTGGGTTGTGCCTTTTGAGAGGCCAACAGCACAGCAGCTCGGTTGCCCGTGCCCGGACTGGAAAATCGTTTAAAATTCCTACGCCCAGCATGAATTTTTAAGGAGCCAACAAGATTCCAGCACCAGCCTTGGATGCTTTTTTAAATCCACGTCTTTGCTCCTGTTTTCAGCTATTCAGAGGATGGGATTTGTTGTTGTTGTTGTTTTAGCCCACTTGCTGGGTTGTGTTGGATCAGAAACCACTAGAGCCAGCTGGTTGGCCCAAGCATTATAAATCTTTGGATTCTTTTTTTTTTTCAAAAAGGGTCCTACTCTGAAGCCTTTTAGAACAGGCTTGGTCAGCAGAAAGAAAGCAGGTTTTTTATGCGGACGTTTTGCCAGAAACATTTCTGTGATTTTCTCCAGGGATTTGCAGAAGTTGACCCCTCCCCCTCCCACAGGACGGCTCTGTCCAAATGCAGAAGCTGCAGATTTAACTTGCAGGTACAGGCCATGCAAATTATGAATGTGACCCCACAAATTGTTGCAGACTTTGTCTCTGGACTGCAGTTTTGGATGAGGTAGAAAGGGGAGAGTGATTTAAAACACAGGGAGCAATGGCATTCAGAACTAGTTTAATCCGAGGTGCGGCCAAAAAAATTAAGAGGGCAACTGTGAAGGTGCAATCAAAGTTCTGTCTGTTTTTATAGATGTCAGAGCTTCAGTTGCACCATTGCGGCCACGATCTCGACTTTTTTGAGCACACCTTGGGAGTCTGTAATCTGCTACTTGTTTCAAGCCAGTGGGATAAGACCAGGGAAAAGGGAGGGTGGGAGGTTTTCCAAGGATGCTTCACCAGCAGCAAACAGTTGGATGTCACCCTGTTGCTAAATGCTTAGTTTGGCTAGATAGAAGGGCAGGATATATAATTTGGCAGAAAGCAGAGTTTTGCTTTGGATTCGTATTTCCCCCCTCCCCTCCACTTCCTTTGCCGTTTTGGAAATATAATGTTTTCCACATTGCAACTCCGGACTAACAATTCCTCCCTCTCTCCCCCCTTGCGTTTCATTTTCTTGCCTGCTTTTTTGTTCCATGAAGACAGCAAAGGTTTAATTGATTTCCATACACAAGGCAAAAAGCAGAGGGGGGCATATTAGATCTGAAGGCAAGAGAACCAGGTGCAAGGATGCCAAATGTAGCCCCTCAACCAACTGATTCATGACAGGGCCATCAGCAAATTATAGTTCTTAGGATGGCTAACCACACAAAAAATATATTCTATCAAATAATTATAGAATAAATGATGGGAAGCAGGGTGGTCACCAAAATAATATAATGTGCCTGACATAATCAGATCTGAGTACATGCCCATTATCTGGGTGGGAAAAGGGATCTGTAGCTTAATGGTAAAATGTATTTCGCAGGTAGAAACCTTGCCACGTAGAGTTGGAAAAAAGTCTTGGCCAACATTTTGGAGAGTGGCTGCCAGCCAGTGTTGGCAGTATTGGACTATATGAACCAAGGGTTTGATTTTGTAGAAGACCGTTTCAATGTTCATCATTAGAAAGAAGCCAGTTTTAACTTGGCACCTCAGCTTTCAATGTGGGCAACAGAAGCTAGATGGATTAAAGATCCAACTGAGTAGAAGACAAGTTCCTATTTATCTAAGGAAGATCTTGAGTCTGATACTTGAGATCTCCAGCAGGGCTGAAACAATTACTGTTTGAAAGCTTGGAGAGCAACTGCCAGTCAGAGTTGGGAACAGAGGTTAGATGAATGAAGGATCTGGACCAGCAGAAGGAAACTTTCTATTTGTCTTTAGAAGGACCCAGATTTGATTCTTGACTTTTGTTTCTTGAAAAAGTCTTGCTGAAATCTTGGAGAATAGTTACCAACCATTGTTGACTATTTTGGGCTTGATGGGTCAAGAGTTTAACTTGGAAGACAAATTCCTATTTGCCCATGTTTGAAGCTTGGTATCTCAGCTGCTACCAGTCAGTGTTGGCAATGAAGACTAGATGGACCAAGGGTTCAACTCAGTAGAAGGTAGCTTCCATGCTTTCATACCTTTGTGCTCACTGGCTGGAACACTGGACTATAGAAGAAATCTACTGTTTACTAACCATTGTATATAACTCAACTGTGTATTGATGTCACAAAAGCAACATGGCTATTGCAGAGGTGTGCAAGTTTTTGTGGGCTACATGCCCTTGGATGCGTACAGGAGGCTTCAGTTTGGAAAGCAGTATATGTATGCAGGGTGTATATATGACCAGATCAAAATTTAACTAACCTAAATTAAAATTAAATATAGTGAATGCACATATTTTAACAATTATCCTCTTCTGCCACATTAAAATTTACAATTAGCAACTATAACAATCTCCAGTGAGGGGGGCCCCAGGGACTACCCATACAGGTCTAAGCCTCTGAAATGCAGACAATTTGGAATGTAATCAAAGTTTCTTAAAAGAATTAGGGAGTAACAACAACAACATAGCTGGGAATGCATGCATGCATCAAGCAGGGCAACGGAGGCTAAATTCAAGGGGGACCTTGAATGCAGTCTGGTTTTAGAAGGTGACCTTTCCTGAAAGCTGCACAGGCACTTTGGAAAGTTGGCTTTGCAGGGTCTCAACAGGGAGCCAGGAAAGCTTTTTCTAATAGCATTAGAAGAAGAGGAACCCCTCCCCCACCACACACACTTGTGTGCAACCAAGGGTGCAAAAGATCTTTCCAGCAGCCAGCAGAGTGTGACATGTCATCCTGCCAAAAGATGTCTGCTGTGTATCTTAGGCAGATACAACCATCACTGAGTGCCCATGCAAGCACTGCCTGGAAAATCAGGGGGAGGGAGGTGTCGATTCTGTGTTTTGCTGTGAGCTAGACTACCATCTGGCTGATGGGTGTTTGAAGGATTTATCAAAGCCTGGATTGGAAGAAACCTCAGCATTGCTAAGGATCAGGGAAGACTCAAAATCAACATAGACACTTGCAAGATTGATGTCGGCCTTGTGGGGTAAACTGGGTAGGAATCGCAACCAGATGAGCGAATTCTACTTTATTGTGAAGCTACATTGACAGAATCTTGCAAGTCTGAAAGTACAAATCTCTGCCTGTCTCTGTTACAGCCCAAGAAACTAGGGAGGGCCCCTTCTGAGCCTCTTGACCTACCCATTATGCAGCTGTGGGCTATGCTGTCTGTTATCTGACAGTTCCCTTGGCAGTGTCTCTTCGCCTATCTCCCAAGGCCTTTCCCACAGCCCATTCCACTACCCAAATTTACTAGCTGGGGATATGAACGAACATATGAGAGCCTCATGCAGCTGAGTCCTTCAAAACCAGTTAGTGAGCATCATGGAACCAACGTTGGGGGAATGTATGGATGTTGGGAAGTGCCTTCAAAACCACACCACTCGGGTTTGGCACTCCGTACCCTAAAATTTGCCTCAAAGTGCTTATTCTCTAGAACACGCCTCCCTCCACCCTGCAGAAAGGCCTTGATTCCTGATAGCTAATTCCTACATTTGCCTCGTAGAGGAGGGATAGGCCATCTTAGCCCTTTGGACCAGAAATATTCTCCAAGGCACCCTCTGATATTGGTGCCAAATGTCAGTGATGTGCTGACTGAAGAGCAGGCTTGTGGGTTCCTGACACTGTGGAGCAGGAAACACACAGCTGTAGTGCTACAGAAATTTAACCAGGGGGAAACAAGGCAAACCAAAATCTCTAACTCCAAAGCATCCCCACCCTCCTCCTCCTGAAATAAAGAAGTATTTGTCCAGGTGTGTAATGAAGCCTTACCTATTTTTCATCCCGCTTACGTAGCCCCTGCGCACTCCAAACACGATGAGGGATCTGGCCAACTAAAGAGGGCTTTCTGTCAATGCCCAGCAACATCTATCTGTCTGTCTGTCTGTCTGTCTGTCTGTCCGTCCGTCCGTCCGTCCGTCCGTCCATCCATCCATCCATCCATCCAATTTGTCCCGCCCATCTCCTCCCTTCACAGGAGAGAACCCATCTGAACCCTTGCATTTATGGTTTGATCAGAGTCAACTGCCAAGGCCAAGTCCCCACATCTGCTGAATAAAGACTGTTCGTTCTCCCCAAAGTGTGACAGATAAAATAGGTTTGTGGCTAAATAGATAGTTTAATAATGTCAACACAAACCCTTAAGATACCATGGGTGCATCTAAGAGCATGATCTGTAAGCCGTGACATCACTGATGTACATTAGCAGTTCAGTTCAGAGATTGTTTTTCCAAATACTCCCTCTTCCGCACTCCTTGTTTGGGTTAATGGGGCTGGCCCACCTTCCTGAGCTGTTTTGGAAATGGTGGTATGTTGCTACTATTTCATCGTCAAGTCCATGTGGCACACAGGGTTTAATCTTTCAAAGCTGCCCGAGAGGAAGTGAATTTGCGAGCTGGCTGGGGGAAAACGGGGAAGGGCGCGCATCCAGAATGAAGAGTTTGACAGCTTTGCTGAAAACAGCAGCGTGCTTGGAGGTAGGGCGCAAGTCACCAATCTTTCGTCTAAATAATTGCCTCTCCCTAGATGTGGGTCATCCCTAGCTTCTGTCCACAGCCCAGCCCAGCTAGGCAGAAGATGAGCAGCGTCAAAATAGGAAAGTGTGCGGTGTAAGTAGATGGTTATAGACCAAGCGGTTCATACTATCCTGCAGAACATGTTTTCTAGGATGGGAATATCAAGGGACAGATGTTTGCATGTGGGAATGAATTGGGAGATTGTCAAGAAGCCAAGTTCTACATCCAGCAAAGTCATGATGTGGCTTCCCCTGCCTTCTCTGCCCCGCTCCCCGCCCCCTTTCCAGCCAAGCTTTAATATGTCCTTTGTGCTGGAAACTTTTAAAAACCTCATTTCAAATTGGTCTCAGACACCAGGCGGGGGGACTCTCTTTTCCTAAAAATAGAAGCTGCGATTTTGGTGTGTAATTGTACGTCCCTGCCAGCTGTGGTCTTGCACCAGGCAGGAGCTTGATAAAATGGCAAAGTGATGGCAGATACCTGACAGATTTCATTAACCTCCCAAGGGGGAGAAGATGTCCATTCCACCCACAAAGTGTTCTTTGGAATGTCCTCCGCATTCTTGGTGGGGGACAAAAGGCAATTTATATTTAGAAAGGATTCAGAGAAAGCATGCAGCATTATTAGTCGCCCTGCCTGGCTGAAAAATACCAACTTGGTCACCCTACGTTGGAATTTGTGTGTGCCGTGAGCCCAGGCAAGTTAAACATTTGCATCCAGACGATCCACATTCTGTATTAAAGAGAAAGGAGGCTGGTGCTGTTGGCATCAACGATGCAAGTAAATAAAATTCTTGACATTTTGTTGGGGGCATTTTTACACGTTGCCGGATCGATCTCCTCTTGGCCCAGAATCTGGCCTTTGTTTACAGTGGGGTAGAAGAAAGAACTAGATAGGAGGATGGGCAATAATTGGATCTGGATTTGCTGGAAGATCTCCAGATGGTTTCTTGCTGCATTCAACGATTGCAAGGACAAAATGATTTTTTGCCCTGCAGTGACATTGCTGAAAGGAGCAAAGATTGGGGCAACCCACAGGATGGGCCAGAACAACTGGGACCATTGTAATACTCGGAGAAGACACAGTTTAGAAGAAGGAGATAAATTTGGATCTGAGCGATTTTTGGTAGAGCAGTAAGTATTTAGCTCAATTATTCTTAATAGCAGCTGCAGTGAGGTTCCCTCCCTGCGTTATACCTCTGAAATGAAAGCAAAACAGACTCCTTGAGGAATAGTAGGAATGGATTAGGGAGAGAAGCAATTCCTACTAGTTCTGTCTGCCTTTTGAAATAGGCTTTGGCTGGAACCTTTCTGCGTCCAGGGAAAACGAATGAATCCTATACCTCTGAGCCCTCATTGGAAAAAATCTACCTTCCAGTCTGGAAAAAGGAACGAGAAGTCCAGGACTCAAAACATAGTAGTTGTACTTTACCAGCAAGTAAATGAGAAGTGGGCAAACTTTGGGTAGCTGGCAGCTACTAATAGCATTTTTGGCTGGAGTAAGGGCAGGCGTGGGTCAGGCAAGATGGCAAAACAGGCATGGCGACATTCTGCAGATGGTGGGGCTGAAAGTTTCTGGGGGCTAGTTTCCAAGCTTGGAGGGAGGTAAGAATTTATATTTGCTTGTTTGAAAAAAATACGGAAAGCCTGTTTTAGGGGTTGCGGTTTTCTCCTCCACATGGTTGAACACTGAGCAATGGGACTTGTGGAAAGTAGGCTTGTAGGCCATACGCTGCCCACTGCTGGTGTAAATATATAGGGAGGTATGGCTCTCCTTCAAAGGATTTCCCAATGCTTAAGAAAGAGGTGGAGTGTATGGTATGGTATTCGGAAGCCCTAAATCAGTGTTTTTCAAACTTGGCAACTTTAAGATGCTGGCTAGGGAATTCTGGGAGGTGAAGTCCACACATCTTCAAGTTGCCAGCTTTGAAAAACACTGCCTTAAGTGATTTCACCGTGCTTCCTCTTGTCCTTTTTGTACCGTCCGCAAAACAGTGTTAGCAAGCTGCCTCTGGGACACTAGCCAAACATAGGATCTTGAAGCCACCTGTGCTCCAGTGTTTTTGTTCTTTCTCTTTTGCAGAGGTTCTGAGAACATCTGTTGTTTGTTAGCAATTTGTCTCTTTTTTGACCTTCTGACAACCCTGCACAGTTCTGCTTTCTTTCTGTCCAGCCACAGCCCATGACGCCCTCCTGCGCGATGTTCTACAGGTCACCCTCAGCCATGTCGCCACCGTCCAAAAACAAATTCAAGCGACAAAGTCGGATATTCTCCCAGGTCTTGTACCGGACGCTGAGCTATAAGGACCGCAGCTCGGTGGCCACTTATTCAGGGGCCAGCAAGGAGGACCCATCGGAGCTGTCCACCCAGGTCTCAGCCCCTGGGGTTCTCAAGATCTTTGGATGCCACATCTGCGTGGGCACTCACTACAAGAGTGTCTTGGCAACAGCCAGCTCAAGTGCCCAAGAGCTGTTGAAAGAAGCCCTTGAGCGGTATGGACTCAGCAGGGTAGACGTGGGCCATTATGTTCTCTGCGATGTTGTTGGGAAGTTTGCTGGCTTGGAAAAGCAGTGGAAGATGGAAGGCTTGAGAATCCTTCGGGACAACGAGAAACCTCTTTTGATCCAGGGCCTTTGGAAGCCCCGGGAAGGGTTCTCTCGGAGGTTTGAGCTTCGGAAGAGATCTGAAGTGGAGGAGCTGACAGCCAGGGACAAAGACACCACCACAGCAGGTGAGGAACAGAAGATCTTTGGGAAGATGATACTGCTGTAAGGAAGGCTAAGATTCAGCCTGTACAGTATCGTAAGCCATCATGTGGTTTGAGCTTGGTGCACAGACTCCCGGGGGGCATATAAACATGTGGCTTAGACCTAGAGAACTGGGGTCATTCAAGCATCTACAGTGAGGCAAACCTGGGTGCGGATGGATTATTCAGCCAAATATGTAAGCCTAGTTCAACCTGTAACTAAGCTTTGGAAGGTGTAGCTAGAGAGGTGAAGTTCTGGGACTTCACACAGAGAGGTGGGATTAGGTTTTGGACTATGTGGGTGGGAGAATATTTGGGTTGAGATCTGGCCAGAGGTCCTTCTAATTCAGTGTCTTTCACCCTTGGCAACTTTAAGATGGGTGGACTTCAACTCCCAGAATTCCCCAGCCAGCCATGCTGGCTGGGGAATTCTGGGAGTTGAAGTCCACTCGTCTTAAAGTTGTCAAGGTTGAGAAACATTTCTCTGATTGGTTCACTCTCCTAGTCTGCCTTTTGCTGTTGGTGCGAGGGTCAAACATAGCACTGGGCTCCTAGGAGGAAGACAGGAATGCGAATCTGATACTTCCTTGGTGGAATCAGAAGGGGAAAAGCCAAACATTGTATTGCACACCCTGCAGCTTCCTTCCTAAAGCTGTGTTGCGCCATAGCAGCTAAGTCCTCCTTTTCCCCAGCCTCCCTGCTCTTTTCATTCTCTGGCTCCTAAAATGTGGGTGGTTTCGGAAGCAGAGGGCTGGTGCTGGATCCATTCCTTGCCAGTGGATAAGGACTGCAATGTAGTGGCAATCCCAGCAGAGTTTGTTCATAATGCTGCACTTCTGCATACAACAGAAATGAAGTTGAGTTGAGTTAATACTCTGGAGTCCTTGGTGCTCTCTGAGCTGGGTTGTTGGCTTGCAGACGTTTCATTACCCAACTAGGCAACACCATCAGTGCGAGGGAGTGTGGGGTTTGCTCCCTGTTTCTATACAGTAGCTTGGCCTGCCAGTGTTGGTGGGGTGTGGTTTTCTCCTTGGTATTTTCTTGATTAGGACATTGTTTTCTGCTTGATTCTTTGTCTGGTGTTAATCCCTGCTTATCTGGGTGTTGCTTGCTGTTCCGGGGCCACCAGTGTTGCAAGAACAGCGAAAACGCTTCTGGGCATGCCAAAGAGAGAGAAAGGACCACTGGGACTGCAGAAAACCCTGGCTCGTGATTCTACGGGTTGGCTGAAGCTGATTTAGTCTAAAAGCAGGTTTGGCTGCATCTGCTCACCGAGTGGAGTTGGAAGGGCACGATCTTTCAAGAGCAAGCCAGCTATGCTGAAACAGTGCCGTCTTTACACGAAGCAGCACTGTGGCTTTTAAAGTGGAGGATGCTCGGCTGTTGTAAACAAATACGAACAGCTGTAGGCCAAGTCAAACTTTGGGGCAAAAATAGCAGAGCAGAGCCTTTTGGTAGAACAGGAGTCACGTTATGCCCAGAGACCCGTGTTTTCATCTGCAGCCCGGTAGGCAGGCAGAGCGTCAATCCGCAGCAGCGTGGGAGGGAAATTCAGGCCCACAGCCTGGACAGAGAGAGGTTTAGAAAGATTTGGCCACATCCAGGAAAAGTCCTGTGTTTGTTTTTCCAGCAAAGCTTGGGGAGTTTCAACAGGACCTAACACTAGCCGCCTTTCGAGTGTGAAAACTCCCTTGTTGTTGTTGTTTTTTCTCTATTCCCCACCACCCCACCCCCGTTTGGTTTTTGCTATACAAAGTAAATACAGAAGGTTCCTTTCCTACAGATAAGGAAATCAAAAGTTGGGTTTCTTCAGTGGGAGAAGCTGGAGACGGAACGCTGAAGTTCATTTTTTTCTTAGTTTTCACTTGAGCCTTTCTTTGGGGTTGGTTGGTTGGTTTTCCCACAGGAGAGAACAGGGGAGAAAGAGTTGGTTTTGAGATCTTCCAGGCCATGGTTACCAACGGCAGAGGGAAGGAGAAGAAGGCATCACAAACAAGATGAATAATCCAGAACTTTAAAAAAAGATTTCTTATGTGCAAGCTTTGGCATGTGCCAGATGCTTCCCTGGGGCATACATAATGGCAAGCTATTTGAGGTGTGGGGATATGTATGATTAGAACTGATTTTTAAAAAAATGCATGGAAGACGACACAATTTAGGTTGGTCTTATATGCTAGACCAGTGTTTCTCAACCTTGGCAAGTTTAAGTTGTGTGGACTTCAACTCCCAGAATTCCCCAGCCAGCCATGCTGTGGGAACAGCATATAACACTGTGCTAGATGTTAAATTGTCCACCTGTGTATTTCTCCAATTTTGGCATCTCTGCCTCTAAGTCCCTCTAGAAATGGGATTGTATAGGTATATTCCCCCCCCCCAATGAATGAATGGAAGTTTAACTCCAGAACCAGCTCTATTATTCGACAAATGGGACAATCAGGCCTGTGCATAATTTTCCCATGCAATGGGCTTGACTAAAGCCATGAAGCCAGGTGGGCCGAAGAAGAATCTGTTGATTGTTCCTGATCCTTCTATTTCATCATCTGAGTCCCTCCTGTGAGTTGCTTTTAAGAGGTCACATTCTGGGGTAAAATATGGGATTGATTTCTAGGGTGAACTGGTATGTTGTACAGATTATTTAGATCAGGAGAATGATGGAAGAGGGAAAGATAAAGTAGCATCTCCTTTCAGGATGCCCCACCAATTAAAATTGGAGCTGTCCCTCTCTTGCCTCCAGCCATCCCATTTGGGGCTGCCTTAATTAGAAAAATCAGGGCTTCTGATCTCAGCTTCGGCCCCGTGCTTGTTTTGCAATGTAGATCAAGAAGGTTCTTCAACAGCTTGGACCAGTTGGGCTGCTGATGGATTGGAGGATGATTCCCATCCTCCCAAGCAACGTTTCTGGGGATCAGGGCAGTTGTGGAAAATGCCAGCTGGGATAAGATTTGCTGCCTGCATTGCTCCCCAATCAGAATTCAACCTCAGCTTTGACTCCAGGTCTAGACTAAGTCTGGTTTTTCAGCTCCTGTTCCTAGGGGTACAGAAACTTCTTTAGGATACATCTCAACCCTAAGGGACCAATATCCACATTTTCTCCTCTAGGCTTTGGTTTTGCTTCTTGGGAGGGAACCTTGGCCCCGCTGCATGGTGGCAGAGTTCCACTCGCTACCAGATGTTTCTGGTCCAGCTTGGCCTGAAATCTCTGCTAGTCACTGCTGTAGAATATTCTGCTTCTTTTTTGCCTAATCTGGAGACATATAAACAGTCCAGCAAGTATCTCTGCCCCTTCTCTGCTCCAGTCACCTCTTTAAGTTTCCCAGCAAAGGGAAAGATAGATTTTAAAGCAAAAAAAAAAAAAAAAATTAAGAACTGCAAGACCGTTCCTCACCAAATAAGGTAGATTGCATCTTGGACTCTAAGCTGTTTCCTTTATAAACGGGCTTGGAGAATTTTCTGGTCCTGACTTCTTGTCTCGTCCACAGAGGAGCTGAGTCGTTTCTTTATTCCTCCACCTTCTGCCAAGGGGGAGAGCCCCGTTCCTAAATTTCACATATCTCCAGTGAATGCAGGTTGTTTTTTTTTAAATCAACCCCTGAGGGACCGTGAGAAAAAGCTGAGAAATCTACTTTTGAGCTTTTGGTGGGGAAAATAATGAAAGCTGTTGCAGCAAACGGTGGTGTTCCTCAAGCCGAAGGTGATGCATTGCCTCTGGGGGAAAACAGCGGATAGAAGGTAGGAGAACGGACCACCAGGGCCAGCTGTCCCGTTGGGCAGAGAATGGAGGACAAGTTTTAGGACAAAAGGTGAATTCACACAATGATTTTTGTTTCCTCTCCCCACCGTAAGTTTGGCAGAGTTGGATTTTCCACCCCCAAAACTATTTTGGGGCTTCCTTCTCTTTGAACTTTGAGTCAGTCCAGCAATAAGGTTCCTTTGGTGGCTGAAGAGCAGAGATTTCAGAGACCGGAGTGTTTCACCTGGGGAAAGAGAGGGAGAGATTCTTCCTCTGGCTTTGGATGCTTGCATTTACAAGCCTTGCATGCCCTGTGGTAGACGCCCCCCCCTCTCTCTGAGAGACGGTGTGGAGAAGTTGATTGTTTCTTACCTCTGCAGCTAATGCGCAAAGTTCCCACTGCAGTCAGCAGGTCCTGTCAACCAGCCAGTGTCCTGGCAAATAAGCTTAGCTTAAGCTGGGGAGACTGAGACGCTGGCAAGCCCTTGGTTCAACTTTGCGGTAAGGCATTTATCTCCTCCAACCCTCCCTGGTGAAGGAGCAGGTCATTCTCTGTATTCCAGCTCTGGCTTATTCACTGTGATTCGGAAAGAGGGGAGGTGAGGGCAAGGGAAGAAGAGACTTTTAAAAAAATTTTATTTTCCCCATAACATAAGACAGCTGTTAAAGGTTGCTGCACAAGACCTGAGATTGGGGTGGGGTGGGGGGTGTAAGAAGAAAGAGAATAGAGTTGCTGAGAGGGCACAAGGGAATCTGGAGATGGCTGATGCAAGGGCGGGCGGACAAATGTCATTTGCATGGCCAAGCCAAATGTTTCTTTTGTGGTGGGGGGGGGTGTGTGTAATCTGTCTTGGAATATATTTTTGGATTTTTTTTTTTGCTGCATGGCTTGGGCGGGAGGCCGAAACAGAGACCAGGAATGGGAAAACATCTTTCCCTGGCTTGAGTCTGATGACAGATGAGTGGTCCCTTCCTTTTCCTCCTCGACCATCCCAAACTTTTTTTTTTTAAAATACGTATTTCCTAAAGTTAAAAATCTGCGTTTCTTTGGGATTCTGCCATTCTAAAGAGCAAAGAGGTCCAAGTTAGCAGGAAAAAGGTAGAGGTCCGAGGATGTTCCTGTTGAAATTGGCATGAGTTGACTTGGGGAGGGGGTACCCACAAAAAGTGGAAAGTGGGGTGAAATGGGGTAAAACAGCCATACAAAAAATGACTCCAAGTTCCTCATTAGACCTTCTCCCTGGAATTGTGCCTTTTTTCATTTACCTTTAATTAAATTCAGGCTCACGGGGCTTTGTGTATTTTCTTATCTTGGTATTTCCCACCAGACCTTTTTCATTGTAAATGCATCAGTACAAAAGCCAGTTCACTGAAATAATAATAGTAATAATAAAGAATAATGGAACATCACCTAACTAATGAAAGGGCAGTTAAGGGGCAGCTCTTTCCTAATTCTTTAACCACACTGAAATGAAAAGAAGGGGGCAGAGCTTGAAGCAGGAAGCTTCAAGTTAACATTGCAGGTGACCTTTAATGGACTGGACCGATCTGTGAATGAACTTTGTACAAGCATCACGACCTCTACGTTGGGCCAAGTGTGTTGTGATTTCAGCTGATTGTGGGAAAGCACAGCTAAAGGGTTCCTCGTTTCTAATGAGACATGACATTAATAAGTACCCCATCTTGAGTATCCAGGAGGCGGATGGATGTTGAGAACGACCTGATGTTCTAGGCTGAAAAATGGGCTGCAATTAAGCAATTAGTTATTAAGGCTATTTGGAAAACTTAGTAGGTTTTGTTAAGTTTATCACATTCCCTTGACTAGGAAGGATATATACATTTTAAGTTAAAATACTTGGATAAGGAAGCTTTTCTTAGGTAAAAAATTACCCAGCTATTCTATAGGAATATTAAGGATGGCTGAAATAATGTTTAGCACTGTTCTTCACCCTCAAGGCTCAGAACTGGGAGTTTCACAGAAGTGGTCCCTGAACCGGACTCAAGTCTTCTGGGGACTTCATGGACATGTCCATGACGTTCTCTAGGCAGTGATACAGAAGTCTTACCTTGGCTGCCCTCTCGGGTGTTCTTCCAATGCTGCAATCCAGCTTGCAGTCCTAGGATCTCCTGATGTTTCCCATGTTTCTGGCTTAATTTTTAAGATCAGCCAGCATCGGTGAGGTGCATCCATTTAGCTGGGCTGTCGTCCTTCCTTCCAACAAGTTGGGAAGTCATGCCAGTAGGGTCGGGTGTTCCTTATGGAATTCTTTGCCACCAGAAGGGGTGATGGCCAGCTCTTCCAAGGGATCTCAGGTGTGTCTGTATGGAACCTCCAGGATTAGGAGAAATGTATCATGGCTAAGGAAAGAAGCCTCCAGGCCCTAGGGGGCAAGACAGGATGCTGGGTTAGATGGCACACATGGTTAGATGGTTCTTTCACTTTCTTACCTTCCAGCCTTCCTCTTCTTCCCCAGGAATTAATGCCCAGGCCCGGAAGCTCCAGCGCAACCGGACCAAAGGCACGATGACCCTCTTGACGGCTTGCCACACTTCACCCCCCAGTCTTAGGCGCACCGTCAGCGAGACCAGCCTCAGCCAGGCAGGCCCCCCGGAGGACCAGAAAGAGGAGGGGCCCCTTCGGTGGCACTACTCCACGCTGCCAGAGACTCTCCGGTGCCTGGAGGGGGTGCCAGATGGGCGGGCAGCTCCTGCTGAGGAGCCAAACGGAGTCAACAGCCTGAGGGTCTCGCTCTACCAGTCCCCACATCTTCTGCTCCTGCAGGGGTACAGCCAGCAGCATGTAAGTGTCACGTCTCTCCTGAGGCAGCCTTCTTCAAGTTCTGCCCCGCTAGATGCCTTGGACTGCACCTCCCATTATCCCCAGCCACCCTCCAGGTGCGTTGGATAGCCATGCCCATGATTCTTGGTGGCCAGGATGTTCCCTTGGGCTGGGGTTCCCTAGACTGCAACAATAACTGTCTTTAGAGAAAGATTCTCTAAAGGTTCTGTGACCCCCTCTCTCCAGAAGGGTTGGATTACAGCTCCCATTACCCCCAGCCAGCATCCTTCCCTGACCTATTCTCTAGACCAGTGTCCCTCAACCTTGACAACTTTAAGATCTGTGGACTTCCCCACAGCTGGCTGGGGAATTCTGGGAGTTGAAGTCCACAGATCTTAAAGTTGTCAAGGTTGAGGAAGACTGCTCTAGACCACAGTTTCTAGACCACCCTCCTATTCTCTAGACCACTGTTCTCAACCCCCTCCTTTCTCAGCCAGTATCCATCCCACCCAACCCCAGAAGAGGCCCATCATCCCAGCACGTTTGGTCGGAACAGCGGTCCTCTGTCTGTCTGTGGGAGGGAAGCTCTGTGTTGCTCTTGGTAGCCCTCTGGTTGGGCTGTGAAAGGGAAGTCCTCTCTGCAGGTCCCCTGAGCTTGGCATGAGGGTCCCCCAGCCAGAACAGGTTGCCCTGGGCTCAGCCCTTTCCACCTGCTTGTGTCTTGGACTCCGCAGGACAGTCTGGTGTACCTGCTGAACCGCGAACAGCACACGGTTGGCCAAAGGACTCAAGCCAGCAAGCCGAGCATTAGCCTTTCGGCTCCAGACATCCTTCCTCTCCACTGCACCATCCGGCGGGCGAAGCTGCCCAGCCGTTCTCGCCACCGCTGTGAAGAGAAGCTCATCCTGGGACCTGTCCCAGGTGCCAGCGTCTCCGTCAACTTCTCCGAGGTGGGAAGAACGGTTGTGCTCCATCACGGCGATCTCATCTCCCTCGGCCTCTCCTACCTGTTCCTCTACAAGGACCCTCTCAAGACTCAGCTGTTGCCCACTCAGACCCTGGTGAGGCTGAAAGCCATGCGCCGGGCTTCTGAACTGGAGCTGTCGTCAACCTGCAAGATATGCGGCAGCCATTTCAGAGACAGGGCCTCCTCTTCCAAGAAGCAGGAGGGCCAGCCCCCCTCTGGCCGGAAGGGGGGCCGGAGGAAGCTGCACCTGGAATTTGACAAGGCCAATGAAGATCTCTTGCTGAGAAGAATCCTCACCCTCATTGAACCCACAGGAGATGACCACAAATTGGCACCGGCCTTTTTATTGTGTCTCTGCATCCAGCACTCTGCCACCCACTTTGGGCTGGGAGAGTTTGGGCAACTGCTCCTCAAGTCAACCAAGATGATCCAGAAGAGCGTGTGGGTCAGTAGCTTTGTTATTGGCTAAAAGGGGGAAGTGGGGGCTACAGGTAGTCTTTGCTTAACAACCATTATTTTAGTGATGGTTTGGACTTAGGATGGTGCTAGAAACCTGACTTGTGACTGGTCCTCACACTTACAACCGTTGCAGCATCTCCACAGTCACATGATCACGATTTGGGCACTTGGCAACCGGTTCACATTTATGACTGTCGTTTCCCATGGTCACGTGATCGCCATTTTTGACCTTTCTGGCTGGCTTCTGGCAAGCAAAATCAATGGGGAACAGCATGATTTGCCTAACAACCACACGGTTAACTTAATGCCCGTGGTGATTCACTTAACGGCCGCCACAAAAAAAGGTTGTAAAATCGAGTCGGATTCGCTTAATAACCACTTCGCTTAGCAACCAATATTCTGGTCCAATTGTGGTCGTTAAGCGAGGACTACCTGTATGTAGGATTAGCGATTTGGGCTTTGATGGTGTGGCATCTGGAGTCCTTGTCAGTTTCAGTCCTTGGCTGCCTCTTGCATCTTCTTGCATTTAGTTCCCCCTATCCATGTCAAAATGTGCATGGTTTCTGAATGTCTTTTGTTCAGGAAATGCAAGCTACTTTACACAGATCACACTAAGGTCCTCGTGTTTGTACCCATTCCACTGTAAGCCTTTATTGTGTGAGTCCTGTTCTCAAAACATGCACTGTTGATCACTTTTATATATATGCACTGTTGATCAGTTTGGCTATGTTTTAAAAAGCCGTGTAATGGAAAGTCGTGGTTTGCCCAACGGCTTGAATTCAGAACAGCAGTCTCAAGATCAAAACCCTTTCGGATGGCTCAGAGCAGCCTCTTTCAAATGCCAAATGCCCGTTTCAAACTTGAAGCAACCGTTTTGAATTAACAGTGGGGCATGTTGAATTCCAAACAGTTTGACGTTGCAATGCTTTGCATAGGCCTCTTGTCCACCAGAGTTAAGAGAAGTGCAGACACGGGATAGAAGCTGCATTTTGATGGCCACGCTCATTTAGGCAATGCGAATTGGGTTGGTCTTCTTTGAGATGTAGATGAAATCCTTGGTCATCCGCATAACTGCCCCCAGAAATGGAATGTGTGGGTCAAGCATAGAAATCTCTGAAAAGAACCCTAATTCTTGCACATAAATGGTGCTGTTTTGGTTATCCACACAACGGGATACAGACACACACAGCCTGGAGATCAGAGATAGATTAGTCTGCTTTTCTATTCCTTTATGTCACTGGCATATATTTTATTTTTATTTTTGGTGTGTTTCCTGGTTCTAGGAGAAAACAAACAAGCTGGCAGAAAAGCAGTCATTACAGTAAGTTTTCTGTATTCACATTTCTTTCAAAAATGGGTCACCTCCATGCAGGGGTTAGGGACAAGGTCTCTGAAAGATGGCATCTTGGCCTATGCTCTTCCTCTTCAGAATCTTAATCAAGGGCCTTTGGAAAATCCCTTCATCTAAAATCATTTAGTTGGTGGTAAGACAAAACAGGGCCTTCTCTGTGGTAGCACCAGAATTTGGTAATTCTTTTTAAAGGGAGGCTCGATGAGCGTTCCTGCTTGATGACTTTTAGACCATCGATTCAGTGCTTTTATTTCTCTTCGCTTTTATTATTGTGCCTCTTATTGCTCAGCAATCTTCCCGTGAGGTCAACCTGACTGTCCATACTTGTTCCCTAGAGTAATCCTAGAGATCTAGTCATGCATTACACCTTTGCCTAAGTATTGTCTATTAAAAAATCCTGCCCGTCTTGGTGTAGAGTTTGCATCCCTGTGGAGAAAAGTTTAGGTTGGATTTTTTATTGCTTGCAACAGCTGATGCATGAAAGAGACCACGGTCTCTTTCGGTGAAGTGCAGCCGCTGTGTTTTCCTTGCACACACAGATCCCTTATCGTGTTTGAGCAGCAGATGTTCACGTATCAGATTAGCAAATGTCCTTACCTTTTTTGCTGTCCTGTATGCAAAGGTTTGATAGCGGGACCCCAGAATAAACAGAAATATCTTCCGCAGGATCAAACAGCTTTGAAGAGACTTTCCGCTCAGAAAGGTTTGAGTTACGATTGCAGCATTTTAAAAAAAATCCTAAGTGGAAAAAGAAATCCACAAAAAAGTAAATCCAGAGTTTCCAGTCTTCCTTAGATAATTGGAGCAATCCTACCAGATAACTGGGGGGTGGGGAGGTGGGGGCTGTCACTTTAGCAGACCTCATTGAAATGGAGAGGGCAGCCCTCTTGGTTTGACGTTCCACATTTTAGAGCATCTCTCTGCTGGCATTTGTAGAAAGACCAACGGTCTGATAGCTATCACTGATAGAACACAGCAGGCATGAGAACAGGGCTCATGCCTTTAAAAAGGGATGAGTAGGGAGCATCAGTGCTGCGTAGGGATAAGCGAAGGGGAACAGTTTTGTGGGGAGACCCAGAGACAAAGCCCTGCTCAGCCTGGAAGTTCATTGGTCTTACCTTTTTTAAAATATATTTAATCCATTCAATCATGTCTGATTGTGGGAGACTGCCTGGACCAGTCCCTGCGGTTTTCTTGGCGAGGTTTTTCGGAAGTGGTTTGCCATTGCCTCCTTCCTAGGGCTGAGAGAGAGCGACTGGCCCAAGGTCACCCAGCTGGCTTTGAGCCTAAGGCAGGACTAGAACTCACAGACTCCCGGTTTCTAGCCTGGTTCCTTAACCACAACACCAGACTGTCTCTCTGGTCTAACCTACTGTGTTGTTTTAGTAGAGATGTGAAGGGCTATGCCACACTGCAAAAGAATTTCCCTATTTCCTTCCTCCCCGCCCCCCCCCCCGTCTTCGCCTCTCTAGCAGAGAGGGGAGGACCCTTGAAAAACGGAGACACACCAGTTCTGTGGAGTATTCTGCAAAAAACAAATCTTTGCTTTGCTTCACTCCACCAATCCTCCTTATAATTTCAGCCGAGGTTTCTTTCAGTTCTCCTTGCCTATCCTGGCAATTGATGAGCTGTCCGGTCAGAGGAAACGCCCTCTCCCATCAGCCAATCTCACAAGCACTTCTCGGTCCTCAAACTGACGACCAGTGAATGGAACCAACTTTTCTCATCTGGCTGAGAATTTGAGGAGAAGTAATTCCAGCTCCTTTGGAGGGGCATGAGGGTGGCTGATGTTGAGCTAGGGCGTTTCCCCTTGTAGACCAGAGCTGGAAGTCCAGAGAGTGAGCTCAACTGGCCGGCTTCTCCTTGCAGCTGTTTTTGCCACAAAACGGTCTTCTGTTCTTGGCTCCCTTCCTTCCATTAAAAAAACCCAAACTGGTAATAGTATTTGCAACACAATCTTACGCAGGTCTTTCCGGAAGCCGGTTCCCCTTAGGTTCAACCTGGGCTGGTCCTCAGAGGAAGCATGCTGCAATATTTTGATTCATCTCCACCCCGATTTTTTGTTCTTTTTATTGGTGGAATTGCATTGCTGCCAACTGCAGCTCACTGGGTTGGCCTTGTGCTTGTCCCTAACCCACAACCCAACGTACTTCCCAGGGTGGTGGCTGGGGAGAGATCTGTGTCATGCCAGGACAAATGCCTTGTGCTGTTAGGAAGGGTGGTATAGAGATGAAGTAGTTTGATGACAGAAATAAACCCAAGCCCAGTATTTTCTGCTCAGGCCAACAGGGAGAGCAGGGACTGTTAGAAGACTGATAAGCAGAAAAACAGGCCAAAAGTGAAGTGGAAAGATGGTTAATTTGGCTCCCAGGAGAAGGAGACTGCCTGGGTGGCCCTTTCAAAATCCTTCTCAGTCCCAGGAATCTGGCGGCACAAAGATCAAATTCCAAGCTGCAGTTGAACAGGCAGACGCTGCAGGACGCTGCAAATGGAAAGTGGGCTTTGCGTGTGAAACTCCCAGTGCAGAAATTGCAACTCGACCTGTGCAATACTTGAGACAGGTGTGAGAACCGCAGAGGGCAGGACCTCTTGCACGACTTGGTTGGCTGAGCACAAAGTCGTCAACAGAACATTGATTGAATGGCCAGAAGCTGATTGCCTGGGATGACTAGAAATTGCCTCCAGTTTTGCAGCCTAGGAGACTGAGTGCAGAGGAAAGCAGGTTGCTGAGGCTGATACGGAGAGCGACCTGTCACTTCGTGGCTGGGTCAAATTGGTCATGTAGCCGAGGAGAAAAATCTTTGCTCTGAGAGTGCTTGAAAGGGTAGAATGAACCATTTGTCCAGTTTTAGGAACAGTCCCTCCTTTGCTAATGCTTTTAGAAGAATGCGTGACTAGAAGAAGTCAGGCTGGGAATTTTCTATCTGCCTCTCATAATTTTCAGGCTTGGCAAAGTAGAATGTTGCTTGCAAGCCATGGTCTGTCCAAGTGGAAAAATTGTCCAAGGCAGATCAGTAGCTGGATGCTCCATATTTACATCAGGGGTGCACGATCTGTGCTGCTCAAAAGCCTTGGATGTGTCCTCCCTGATCTCTTCTTGCCCCAGATTCCAGCTCCTTTGGGGAACGTGCACCCCAGCAGACAGGCCCTTTGAATCCCCCATCTTCTATTCCCCACCTCCGCTCTCTGGATTGCAGATAGATGATCCACTCGGTCAGATTAAGCCCGCTTCATCCTGGCCACACGGGATCAGGTGAGCTGGTCCTGCAAGCTGTGCAGCAGCACAGATCTTGCTATATCTGGATCAGAAGAGGGCAGCCTCTGCGTGAGCAAGATCCATAAATAGACTTGCTGTTTTGCATGGGAAGCTGAGATGGTCAATCCATTAATTGCAGGAGTTCCAAAATTTCCAGCAGAGTTGTTCTTGGCTGAAAGCAGGCGCAGAGGCAAAAATCCCACCCTTCCCAACCCGCTGCCTTCCAGATGTGCTAGGAACATAATGCCCAAAATAGGACCAAGCGGGACTTCTGGGAGTGGTTCTCCCAGCACATCTGGAAGGCAGGTCCAGGAGAGCTCTCGTAGCAATGTTAGACTCCTTGGGATGCCTTTTAATTCTTGGTGTGTTTTGTCAGCCAGGATCCAGCGTCGCTTTCCCGCTTTACCATCACAGACCTTCTGCCCGATCTTCAGCACGTGCTTTTCTGGATGTCCAACTCCATCGAAATCCTGTATTTCATTCAGCAGAAATCCCCCGTTTACATCCAGAACATGGAAGAGGAGCTGGACATCAAAGGTAAAGGGTGGGAGGTCCATTAATAGTTCTGAGGTGTCAGTAATGGCTTCCTTGAGATTCTGATGGAACTGGGAAGTCAGGTAGGACTTGACTTTAATCCAGTGCCATTTCTAGGGGTTGGGGAAACTGGTGGTCCCCCAAACATTCCTGAACTAAACTTCCCTCCATCCTCAGCCGACAAGGCCCATGGTAAGTGATATTAGAGATGCTTTGCCCCTTGGTTTTATGAACTGTGCCCCGCCTGGAGATTTATTGTGATTAAATTGGGTTATAAGTGAGTAGAGATCTCAATAAAATTTTGGAGGGTCACTATTTCCCTATCTCTGCTGTGAAAACAGCAGCTTTGTGGGCTACCAGCTGGACCACGGAAGGTCATACAAGGAAAACACATGCCTCTTTTCAGTCCTTTGTTGATGCCCAGCAAAGAGAAATCCCCCCCTCAGATTAACAGAAACAATTCCCAGTGTGAGGAAAGCGAGCTCAATTTGGATGAACACTGGCTAATTCCTCAACTGTATGACCTTCTGTTATCTTTGCTGCTTCTCCTCCTCCGTGCCCAGCTTCATCCCAGTGGGAAAAACAGAGCAAACAAACCATGTTCTGGATGCCTTCCATGTTTTTGTCCTATCTCAGTTCCCATGCTGATAGTACGGCAAAGAAGGTCAAGGCAGGAAAATTCAAGCTCTGCTACGGTTTCCAATCAACGTTCAGATCCTCCAGCAAAAGAGGAACCTCCTGGCAGAGTGAAGGGGGTGTGTGCTGGGGAGGGTCAAAAAAGGAGGTGATAAACTCCAGGAAATGTAGGCCCAGGTCTCACTTTTGCCTCTTGCAAAGGAGTGAAGGCTTTGGAGCTGTGTGGAAGCACTTGGGGATTCTTCAAGGGGATCCTTAAATCTGGGGATTCTTCAAGGGGATCCTTAAATCTGGGGATTCTTCAAGGGGATCCTTAAACCTGGGGATTCTTCAAGGGGATCCTTAAACCTAGGCCTTAAGTCCCAGGTTTAAAAATCCAGTTGAGGAAATCTGACTTTGAGGACTCCTGTCTGAACGGGCTTGCTTTCCTCTTTGGTTTCCATTGATATTGTGGGTGGTTGAGTTTGGCTTGTTCTTTGAGGTCTGGATAGCACTTAGAAAAGTTAGGGGAAGTGAAATAACAATAACAAACAACAAAGGTTAGTTTGGAAGTGAAATAACAACAACAACAACAGGTCATGATCATAACACAGGCTTGAGTATCGCTCTTGGCTGTGCTGCTTGAAACCACCAAGGAGAACCAACCCAACTTCACGCATATAGAAGTAACATATCAGGGATAATGTCGGTCTAGAGCAGTGTTTCTCAACCCTGACAACTTTAAAATGGATGGACTTCAACTCCCAGAATTCCCCAGTCAGCATACTGGCTGGAGAATTCCGGGAGTCGAAGTCCACACATGCTGGCTGGGGAATTCTGGGAACTGAAGTCCACACATGCTGGCTAGGGAATTCTGGGAGTTGAAGTCCACCTACCTTAAAGTTGCCGAGGTTGAGAAACACTGCTCTAGAGCACGGGTGGGGTACCTGTGGCCTTCCAGGCATTCCTGTACTGCGTTTCCCAGCATCTCTCCCCCTTTCTTACTTCCCTCCCTCCTCAAAGTAGAACGCTAGCATGTCAGAAGGAAGAAAACTTGTTTTCTAAAAGCAAGGCTCCGAGTTGAGCTGGACCGATCCAGAAGCAAACGCTTGCCTAAATCTCCACATATGGGTTGTGTCTTTCTTCTTTCTCCAGGGTCCAAGGAATCTCTCTTTTCCTTGACCATCACAGCCAGCGAGGAAGCCATGACCGTTCTCGAGGAAGTTATCATGTATACTTTTCAGCAGTGTGTTTACTACATCTCCAAGGTACATCAACCCTTGCTGGCTCCACGGGTTGGGGATTTTGGCCAAGTCCCTTCATTGAATCTTCCTGCCCAGCTAAATAGAAGGAAAAACAGGAAGGTGTGTATTGCAAGGAGGCTAAATAGGAGGCTAAAACAGGAAGGTGTGTATTGCAAGGAGAAAACAAGCCCATGTTTGATGCTAGCTGTCTCCCTGCAAGGGTGTGGATGAGTGCCTTGTCACCTAGAGGAGTTCTGGAAAATGGTAATTCTCTTGTTCGGTCCGGAATTGACGACAGTCACCTCCGTTGCAAGTGGAGGACCCAGCTGAACCTGGATTTTTCACTAGTTCAAGCAGAACTGGAGAAAAAAAGGTTTAACCCCACCACCAACAACAACCAGGCCCATGGAGAAGGGTTTGAACCAATAAGGAGTTTATCTCTGATCTCCCCAAGATAATTAAATTTGTCTATTTATTTGGGGGGTTATTTCCCAGTTGCATCTTTTCTTCTCTTTGCCTTGTTCCATTTCAAAAGTTGATTTTAGTGCATCTCAGTACATTTCCAGCCTTTTGCTTCTTGCATTTGTTCACCTCCTCTTTTCATCTTCACAACAACTTTGTGAAGTCGGCCTGGTGGGAGACGGTAAGCCGCCCAGATGAATGGCTGGCTGGAGAACTAAATCCCAGCCTCGTTTCACTCAAATTCAGCACACTCCCAGTGTTTACTCCAGCAGTTAGAGAACGGTGCTTACTGGTTAAAATATTTGCCATCTACTTTTCAAGAGCACACATAGCAGCTAACCAAAATAATCCAAAGCAAGATCTTACGAAGTGCCGTCTCTGTTTAAAAGAAAACTGCAAAAAATACAGTAAATGGCCTTAGAACACAATCCTCTGCAGCTGGTGGAGACTGGGAATGACAGTCTGGGTGCTGCTTAGTTCTTGCTTGTTGCAAACTAGCATGTCAGGGAAAGGGTGATAAAGGTTTTCTTTGTACGGGGAATTGAAGGGTGTCTGGGAAAACAATCGCCATTCAGAGCACCAGCTCACTTTGTGAAATGTGTAGATCAGCATTGGTGGTGCAGCTGCAGAAGAGAGAAAAGAGGAGAGGAGAAATGGCTGTGTCAACCGATGACAATTTGGTTGCACAGACGGCCGCCCCGTGCCCAAAGATGCATGAAAGTGAAAGGGTGAAAGCATCGTTGCCCACCTGCAGTCTCCCCCGGCTGAGGGAGCCATGCACGGCTGCAGCCATCCTAGCTAACCCCAATGAAGTCTAAACTAACAAGCTTTCTAGGGCCAATTTTCTGCAAAGGTGCAAACCGGCGACAGTCTACAAAGCCCCATTTGGGAAGAGGCAGGAAATTAGTGGAAGGACGCCAGGCAGGCGAACGGGAAAGCCACAGATTCAGTCAATAATATTCCTGGAAGAACCCAGTTCTGCCCTGTGCTCCCTCCTCTTGCAGCTTTTGTGGGATAGTGATTGGCGTGCTGAGCCCGGAGCAGAGGGAGACCCGGTTTCAGATTCTTATTTGGCCACAAAGCTTGCTTTTAAGTCCTCTTGGCCAGGGCCGCCTGGCGCTGCAGGACCGTTGTGGAGATAAAAGGGAGGGAGGGACAAGCGGGACATGTGCCCCGGGCGCCACGCTCGGGGGGAGGTCCCAAAATTAGCGCTGGGGGGCGTCAAAATGGACGTGGAATCCATGTTTGCCCCGGGTGACACAGACCCTAGTTGTGGGCCTGCAGGCCGATACCTCCCTGATTCGGTGGAGTGTAAAAAGGGGGATGAGGTCAGCCGAATCAGACTCGCAAGGTTCTGCTATTATTGCCCATCTCCATAAAAGCAGTTTCAGCCTTTCTATGGAGCTGATTTCCTGGTCTGGTCCAGGAAATCAACCCCACAGTGGGGCTGGTAGAATAGCATCCCACGCTGCTTGAGGAAAGGGTGGGATAGACGTGCCAAGATGCTCATGAGTGGGGTTGAAACCCCTCAACAAGGGCCAAACAACCATGCCTGACGTCTCCATGGCTTCTTGGGATAGAGAAGAAGCAAAATGCAGATCCTCTCAAGCAGAGTCAGAGGCCGGAGGCGTTGAATTGGATTGGGAGGTGGGCAAACCCTGGGGAGATGCCCCTCCTGTGCTCCATGCTGTGGACCTGCCCAGTATCACATCTGGGTCTTGCATGGGCGCAAGGACACCCCCACGTATCTCCAACTGCCTCCTGACCTTGTTTGTTTGTTTCTGGAAGGGGCGAAATACGTTCAGATTTTTTTATGCAGCAGGCTTGCTTCTCTTTTCTGCTGTCTCTGCCCCGTGAAACATCTGGATTGCGAATTCCTTGGGGAGAAGCCTTTCCCGTCCCCCCTCTTTCGCTCGCTTACGTTTCTGCTATGCGGCAAACTGCTTGGATGGCATTCATGTTCATTAGAATGCGCTCTCAAATCCACTCTGGCCCCAGAAGACAAGGAATTTCTGGCTGCCATTTGACCAAGAGGGGGAAGCAATTCAAACAGAACAGGCAGTGTGCAAGCGGGAAGAAAGGAGGCTTCTGTTGCGAGGACGGGTGACGTCCTGCCCGGGGAGGAACTTTACCGTTTCAGGGATTGACTTCTAGTATGGGGTGAGACTCGAGCCTCCCCCAACTTGGAAGGCTGCCCAGATTTTTCTCCTTTCACGTGTTCTTGGTCTTCCCCTCTCCCTTTTTTCCTTGTGGCGTAGAATAAGTCAATTTTCCAACAGACTCTCCTCTATTCTCCAATTGGGCAGTTTCCTCCCAGCTGGACCAGTGAGAAACAGGGAGGCTTGGAAATGAAATGTTTGCACATTTCAGCCATTTATGAAAGAAGAGTCATACGGTCCCCTCGTGCACAAAGCTCTTGGCTTCTTAAGACAGAAACTCTCCTTCAAGCTGAACTTGATTCCTGGTGGCCACATGAACGCAGATGTGTTGTTTTCTTGACAACAACATGGGAATGGTTTGCTGTTGCGTCCTACTGGGATGTTGTTTCAGTTTCCTCATTCAATCTACAATCCTGAAACCTCCTGGCAGTCTACAATCCATGTCCAGCCCTTCTTAACTTTTCTAAGAACAGTCAAGATCAACTGGGTGCTGCCACCTGCAAAATTCCTCAGTTTTTCAGTCTGTATCATTTACGCAAAGATGTGGGATCTAATTCACTTATGTATTGCCGAAGTGGGCCAACTGGTGGTTCTCCAGAGGTTCCTGCACCACGGTTTCCATCAGCCACAGCCAGCAGGGCCAGTGGTGGGGTGCTGGAAGCTATAGTTCAGCGATATCTGGAGGATCACGTAGCCCAACATGGGTTTCTATGGGAATTCTGAGAGTTGAAATCCACCTATCTTAAAGTTGCCAAGGTTGAGAAACGGTGAGCTAGACTATAGCCTACAGATGTCAGTAGGAGTTCCCCACAAGGGCAAAGCTGTACTGGGGACACATTGGGGCAAGATTCTCTCCCCCAGCTTAACCTGTAATTCGTTCATCAAGGCGGAAGCAGAAGATGTTCCCTGCAAGTTGAGTGGCCTGCATGAGGTGCAGGAGGGTGGAACACAAATAACCCGAAGCCCTAAAGAAATGCTGGTTTTCCTCTCCTGTCCTCTTTCTCAGTCTCTGTATGTGGCTTTGCCCCCCTTGATGGAATGCAACCCCTTCCAAAGTGAAGGCCGGGAAGGTTGGCTCTCCTCACCCCTGGTGCCCAAGGAAATCCACAAAGTGGTGCTGATTTACCAAGCTGCCCTTGACCTCCTTCATCAGTATGATGTCCACCCTGAAGTCACCTCCCAGATGTTTGCCTACCTCTTCTTCTTCTCCAACACCCTCCTCTTCAACCAACTCATGGAAAAAGGTGGGTCGCTTTCCACAAAGGTGGGAACAGTTGGCTCATCCTTGCTTGGGGAACTCATAAAACCATGGGGCACTTGGCTCCCTCTTCCAGTGACCCTACAATGCAAAGGATCAGATGGCAGCATCTGTCTTTTGCTTCTGCAGAGCTTGAGGGACTCTAGAAATACGCTGGCCAGATCCATCCCTGTTCTTGCTCTCATATCCAGGTCCTTCTCTGGGCTGTTTCCACTGGTCAAAAGGGGTCAGGATCCAGGCCACCCTGCGTCTCCTCCTAGAATGGGCCCAGAGTGTAGGCTTTGGGCCACTGGCAGACCAGTTCTTCAGCAAGCTGTCCAGCATCGCAAGCTTGTTAGCCACGCCAAGTTCTCAGCTGCTGCAAGTAAGTCTTCAGAGGGCACAGGAATTTTGCATGGCTGGTTTTTTGAAGGCCACACAGTCAAAAACATGTGTCGTCTCACAACCAGGTGTGGCTGGCTGCTTAAAATAGTGGAGGGCTGCCACAAACATCCAGAAGTTCTAGGATGAGGAAGATTTGGCCCGCCACTCTTCCTAGCCCGGGTTGTTTGACGTAAGACATCATTGGCTTCAGGCACTCTTCCGTTGAGGCCATCCGGTATTTACCCCCTCATCAAGATGGGTCATGGATAGAACTTTTGGTGCTGTCCCACAATGCAATGCAACACAACCAAAAGGGAAGGCCCAAAGGAGACACTCTGTCCTGGCATTTCTATGACCTCCGGCCCACCTTGCATTTTGAACTCAAGGAAGCGTTGTCACAACCGGCGTCTCCTAAACTGATTTTTCAGTGGTGCAAAGCCATGTTTGATCTGTCATCAGCACAGACCAAAATCTGGGTTCTCTGTGTACTAGGAATGTGTGCCACCACCTTGGAAATGGGGAAAAAATTCCCACAATTTATAACCCTTACAGTACTATTTTTGCATTTTTTAAAGGCTGCTTGTTTTAGTCAGCTGTGATATTTTAAAAAAATATTTCCAATGAATGTGTCCGTTCTGGTTTGCAATGGGGCTCTTCTTTCTGGGGAGTTTTTAAAAACCTGCATGTTAGCCTTGAGATCGGTCCCACTGACAAAACGTAGAAATAAAACAGAGTTTAAAAAACAGAGTTTACCGGCGGCTTCCTTACTTTGCTCAGATGACCTGGCCAGTCTTGAGGAGCGAGTTTCCTGCCTTGAATGCAGCGCAGCTCAATCACATCCTGACCCAGTACCAGGCTTCATCTGCCATGGGGTGCATACCTGCTTGGCAACCCAGCAACAATGATGCTCTTGCAGCTGTGAGGACAGGTGAGGCTTGAGATGATGTGACTGGACTGGCTGACCTGGAAAAACTCAGGCTAAAACCATGGAGAAATTTCAGCAGAAGGTCCATTAACAGGTCCTCCCAAACCTGTTGGTTACCAAGAAAAGCTGAATTTTTGGTTGGCAAAATAACACGGCCCTCAAAGGTGCACCCTGGGGATCATCCACAACTCCCCAGCATCCCTTTAATGGGGATGTGGGGCAAAACAGCTGGATCTTTTCTACATTTGTGAGACATCAGGGGCCAAATGGGTCCCACTCAGCCTGTTTAGGGGCCCCAAACCTCCCTCCTAAACTGGGCCTTTCACATGTCCCACTTTTGGACTTGACATGCAGTGCAAAGATTGATAAGAGTGTTGAGTTGATGGATGTTGTACCCCACACAATCTAGGAACAATGCACACGGCCCACTCCAGCCTCAATTTGGCACCCCTCCCCAAAAAAGCATCCATTCCTTGGACCTTCAGGATGGCACAGATCAAACACTTTTCCCCTTTATCCCCTTTCCCCCCAACAACTGGTATGTCACATTCCCAAATCCCCCTTTCAACTCTCCCATGCCTAATAGTAATAGTAATAATAATAAGTCTCACAGCAACAATTAAAGAAAGATTCTCAAGGGTTGACAAAGGTCTGCAGAATTCTATTGGGACCTTTGCACTGAGAAAGAGCTAATGTTCCTGTGTTCTTTGTTCCAGGAAAATGCTCACCTCCTTTGTAAGCAAAGTGTATTTACCATTTATTTATTTCAGAAATGCATTTCTAGATTGTTATTTATTTGGTATTTAATGTATTTAGCAGCACAGGAATCAGATAAGCCTTCTGGGGTCTTAGAATTAAAGATTCCTCGGGTATTTTGACTAATGCTTGTGTGAAGCGTGGCATTCCACCTGGTTTTCGTACAAGGGAGCCCATAACATCGCTTGACTCCCCCCTTAATTGTCTTAGTGCATGAATGTCAGTTGTTTCCCGTGATGCTCTCATGCCAGGAGAGTGAAAATGGTTAGATGACAGAAGACTGCTGCTATGGAAAAAATGTCTTCTGCTTCCAGAGCAAACCTCTGCAGTAACTATTTCCATCCAGGGATAGTTCTGGGTCAAATCCTCAGAACCCATTAAAAGTTTTTTTGTTTTTTTTAAATAGCCTGATCATCAAACCAATGATGATTTTTTTAAATAGCCTGATCATCAAACCAATGATGATAGTGGAAGCTTTCTTGCAATGTCACGGAGGATTGTTTCACCAGATGGTGGGTCCAGATGTGTTATTCCGCAACTCCCATCATGCTCAGCTAACATGGGCAAGTATAGTCTATTTCAGTGTTTCTCAACCTTGGCAACTTTAAAACCTGTGGACTTCAACTCCCAGAATTCCCCAGCCAGCATGGGGAATTCTGGGAGTTGAAGTCCACACATCTTAAAGTTGCCAAGGTTGAGAAACACTGGTCTATTTAATGGTCTGCTGGAAGCAGATGCCTTTGATGGAAACCTGATTCCAGCATAGACTGAAACAAAATTGAAACATAACAGATTTGAAAATTGAAATTTCAACAAATTTGAAACTAAATTGTTGGATGGGGGGGGGTATCACTTGCAGATGACATCCCGGAGTCTTTTGATAACCATCCCCCCATCATGCTGCCCACCGGAGGGTTCAAGGTGGACCTGGAGACCGATCATCTTGATGACAACATCTACCGGCACCTCCTCTACATCCGTCATTTCCTGTGGAGTCTACGCAGCAAAAGCCCCCACTCGAGTGACTCTCCGGAAGGAGAACCCCCAAAGGTAATCCCATCTTTCAGTCTTGAAGTACTTCAAAAATTAGGTTCTGCCTTGGTTGGCTTAAGTCAGCACAGGGTGAATTTTAGAAAACTATAGCTTTCTTCGAGTCAAGCTGGGTTGAGGGCTGTCCCAAGGATAAGGCAGGACATCAGGAGAAAAGTCCTGGCGAGGGAGAAAAGCATAAAGCAACCTTTTCAAGGGGAAGAGTCATTCTTCTTTGTTTTCATACCTTCTGCTTAAAGACTGAAACCATCAGCTGCCAAATGGCACCCACAGGGGAGCCTGAGACCATTGTGGGGTCAGCCGGGAGCGCCTTTGACTGGACGGATGGCAGGCGGACGATGAGCTGCGAGAAGCCGAAGGTGGAAGGGAACATCTCCCTGGTCACCAGTACCAACGGAGCCATCCCAGACTGTGGGACTTGTGAAGCGCAGCTACCGAAGGCTTTCCAGCAGCAACATCTTGAGGGCATGAAGGGAAAGAACGGGACCAAGGCTGTGTCCATTGATTCCTCTTGCTTGCTGACCCCACCCAACACGCCCCTGATCTTTGACCCCATCGGTCTTGAATTGCCCCCAGAAACTACTCCTGGGAAGGACACCCCAGACTCTCGGAGAAATGGACTCAACGGCACCAAAACCATGACTCAGGAAGGTACGAAGGACTGTCATCGGGATGGGATGGTGCATGGTTTGACCTTCCAGCTGCGGAACGTGCTGGAAGGAAACCTTGCTTTAGTTCTGGGGTCAGCATTCTTGCCCAGACTGGTGGTCTTGCAAAGGCAAGAAAAGCCCAAAGCTGGGATCGTATCTGGATGGATATTATGCTCGAGTTCATCCATTGCACGAAGCTCCATTTGTTCAGTCTGCGTTTAGCGTCAATGCATGACCTTAGCTGTGAGAAAGATCTCAGCCAACCCTGGCACCAGGTGGGATAACCCAGTGGTGGAGCTTTGTAAGTTTGCACTCCTTTCCCGGCAGTTTTCTGTCCATTGCCTTGTAAGATTGATTTTCCATATTGATCAATAGCTTTTTCTAGCAGCGCTTATCTACTCACAAGCTATAGCTATGGAGGTCATTTTCTTACCTTCTCATTCTGCCACACTTTCTGACTGCCAAGGGGAAGAAGAGGCCTACCTCTTGGCTTGCAAAGCAACTACAGGTAGTCTTCACTTAACAACCATTCGTTTAGTGACGGTTCAGACTTACAACGGTGCTGGGACAACTGACGTATGACCGGTCCTCACACTTACAACCGTCACAGTGTCCCCGCAGTCACGTGATCACGATTTGGGCACTTGGCAACCGGTTCACATTTATGACCATTGCAGTGTCCCATGGTCACATGATTGCAATTTTGGACCTTCCCAGCCAGCTTCTGGCAAGCAAAATCAATGGGGAACTATGTGATTCACTTAACAGCCATTTGGTTCCCTTAATGCCTGTGGTGTTTTGCTTAACGACTGCTGCAAAAAAGGTCATAAAATCAGGTTGGATTTGCTTAATGACTGCTTCGCTTAGCAACTGAAATACAGGTCCCAATTGTGGTCATTAAGCAAGGACTACCTATATGTCTCATTGCTGGATGGTGGCAGCTGGGGAGGATGCTTGCCAAGTTCATTTGGAGCAGCAGGAATCCAGCCTCAGAGCTGAAGATGGGCTTGGTGGGTTTGGACACTCCTCCGAGCTTCCATCTGAAAAGTTCTTGTTCTTGTAAAAAAGGAGGTTGAAGTTGAGAGGCCCGTCGTCCCTTCTCTGGCCGCGGTGGAGCTCCGGCTGAGCCGGGCCTGCTTGGACAACAACTTTAGGCCGGCAAATTTGTTGGAAAGCTCCTCCCCATTCCGAATCCAGCGGGTTTCCGCTAAACACCACACATGTGCTGAAATGGCCCCCAGACGAGTCACTGGTGGGGTACATCATGGGGGTATCCAGGCAGACCAAGCTGGATGGTCCATGCCAGGGAGGCAGGAGCAGCAGCCCTGTGGGGCCCTCTGGGCAGCCGCGGAAGCCCCTGAGTGCTGAACAGGGGACCTCTACTTGGAGGACGGCTGTGCTTTGAGAAGGCTGCTGCTGTCCAGCCTGGTGGGCACAAACGGGGGGCCTTGACAAGCACGACTGTCAAGCGGCCCAGGCAGAGTCCGGTGAGCCCATTCAAGGCCTCCACAGCAGAGACTGCCCTGAGGCTCCTGTTCCCATCCGGAGGTGGGCCCCTGGGTCCCAGGGCTTGCGTTGCTTTCCCAGCACCACGGAGAGATTCTGTGCTTTGGGGGAGCAGCAGATCTGTATTTAAGGCATGTTTTTTTTCCAAACCTCTGACGTTATTATAGTGAGGGCGATTGCCTGCTGCTGCTTTTATAAAAATTGCTTTTGCTTCTTTAGCTCTGGGCCATTTTAAGCAGGGGTTGGGGCTTTGTACTCTGTATCCCACTGTGTTAATCGTGCCTGAAGCAGCCTTATCCATCTGAGCAGAAAGAGGGGATGGAAATGAAAATAAAATACAAAAATAGAACACAACCCTCCACAACTCTGGGGGTGCATTGGAGCAAATCTCAAAACTGCACATGATTATGCAGGTTAGAAATCCAACTACAGGTAGTCCTCGCTTAATGACCACAATTGGGACCAGAATTTTGGTTGCTAAGCGAAGCAGTCATTAAGCAAATCCAACCCGATCTTACGACCTTTTCCGCAGCGGCTGTTAAGCAAATCACTGTGGGCATTAAGTGAACCACGTGGTTGTTAAGTGAATCACTCAGGTCACCATTGATTTTGCTTGCCAGAAGCCAGCTGGGAAGGTCGAAAATGGTGATCACGTGACCATGGGATGCTGTGATGGTCATAAATGCGAACTGGTTGCCAAGCACTCAAATCGTGATCATGGAGATGCTGCAACAGTTGTGTGAGGACCAGTCATAACTCAGTTTTTCAGCACCGTTGTAAGTCTGAACCATCACTAAATGAATGGTCATTAAGCGAGGACTACCTGTGGCGCTGCGGGTTAAACCGCTGAGCTGTCGATCGGAAGGTCGGCGGTTTGAAACCGCGCGGCGGGGTGAGCTCCCGTTGCTCGTCCCAGCTTCTGCACACCAAGCAGTTCGAAAACATGCAAATGTGAGTAGATTAATTGGTACCGCTTCGGCGGGAAGGTAACGGCGTTCCGAGTCGTCATGCCGACCACATGACCCGGAAGTGTCTATGACAACGCCGGCTCCAAGGCTTAGAAACGGAGATGAGCACCGCCCCCTAGAGTCGGATTCGACTGGACTTTACGTCAAGGGAAACCTTTACCTTTACCTTACCTGTAGATCCAGATTGGGGAGGCTGGATTATGTGATGAGAAGGAACTGCCAATAGTGTGGATGTTTATAAAAGCACAATCTGGTCCATTTTTTCTTCTTGGCCTCAGGATCTTCTCCCACCCCCTATGACTTTCCAACTCCTGCTTCTTCAAGTCGCAGCTCAGCCACCGATGATTTCTGCTACGTCTTTGTGGTGGAGCTGGAAAAGGGACCCATCGGCTTGGGGATGGGATTGATCGATGGCTTGGTAAGTAGCTTTTCTGGGTTAAGGGATGCAAAGCCTCTTTCAGAGCAAGGACCACAATGGTTCATAATAGCTTGCAGGGGCCACAGGCCCCCAAAATGTCTGGGGCCAGGACAAAGCCCCATTTAATGGAAACACCCTTCCGTTTGAATTACATCAATTAAAGACGGTGACTCCGCTCCCTTCCACGTCTTTAATCATTTCCTCCTGTAATAGTTTTGGAAAGGACTGGGGTCCCCTCGCAAAGCTTGGTAGAAGGCACATGTGGCCCCAGGGCCACGCACTGGGTATGTCCTGCTGCTTTAACTTAGGTGTTATAATCCATCCCCTGGTCCTGAAGGAAGTTGGTAGGAAGAATCTTCAATTTCTACTCTATAAATGAGGTGGAGCAGATGTAAGCGAGGAATCCCAATCTCTTCTCCCAGGCAGCATCCGCAAAAATGTGCATCTCCCTAAACGAGAGCCGGAGCCAGAAATTTAACAGACCTCCAGCTTGGCTTGTCTGCTGTTTTCCTTTTGCTAATGAACAACCTCCAGGGTCTATTACATCCTTCTTGGTGGGAAGCTAAGCTCATGAGCTTTGCCACGTTATAGCTAACAAATGAGAGAAACAAAAGGCACGTGGGCCTCCTCACAGCTGCATATGGTGTGACCCTTCCAAACTTAAGTCATGGCATCTTGAGAGGGAGAAGACAACGGTCTCCTTTAGGCCGTCCGTCTTCTACACCTTAGATTAGGTCCCATCATCTCCCTGCCAGGTTGCCATGCCAGTGTTATCTGTAGCCCGACATTATAGGCTCTTTGATTACCACTGGACTAACAGCGTTCCTTCAAAAGATATCTATAGGGACAGAAATTTTGAAACACAACACCTCCTCTCCTCTTCGTACCACAGAAACCTTGCAGTGTTCTTCTGTGAGGAACAAGGTGTACGATGGCTAACCTCAATGTTTCTCCCTGCTGGCCTTGGTCCTAGGGACTGCTGGAAGGTGTAGTTCGGCAACATCTGCTTATCAGATGGCCCTTCTTGAGCTAGTGCTCTGCAGATGTGCAGGACTAGAATTCTTATCTTCTTCCTGCCACCAGAGCTGGTGGGAGTTCCAGTCCATCACGCTTGGAGACTGCTGGATTGAGGAAGGTCTTCAAAAACCGTCTGATTTAGTAAGAACGGATGGAAATAAGATAGCAGAGAAGATCTGGAGCTTCTCAACCTTGACCCCCCGAGGATTTGCTCTCTCTCTTAGCTACTCTGCTTGTTGTCACCTAGCATACCAGGCCTCATTGTTGTTCCTCCGCTCTTCCTACCCTCTTTTGCAGCATACCCCTTTAAGTTCTCCTGGGATCTACATTCGGACTTTGATCCAAGACAGCCCAGCAGCAGCAGATGGCAGACTCTCCATTGGGGACCGCATCCTTGCTGTCAATGGAACGAGCCTCATCGGCTCCGATTACCAGAGGTATGGGCAAAATAAGGCAGATGGGTTTTTGAGTACCAAGATCTGTGGCATTGACTTCTCTGTGGCAGCTTTTCTGAGAGAATTCTGGGAATTAGTTTGGACAGCTTTGGAGGCAACCAAATTTGGGAATGTGCTATCCCAGGTCTGCACTTGCTAAAGGATGTTGGTTTATCCTTCCTTTCTCTCCAATAGAAATATTGAATGTCCTTGCAAATCGTGGACTTGGGGGTAATTTCTAATTTCCAGAGCTATATGTGAAAGAATTCAAACTCTGTACCCAGAAAACCCAATCGTTGCATAATTCAGTTTTCAAGATACAATTGTTACACCCTATTCCAAAGGCAGAGAAAAAAAAAGTCTCGCGGTCATGTAAAGACTAACAAATGCATTATTGCAAGTGGATTGCAATCCAGAAAATTAATTTGTTAGTGGTCTTGCTGCAAAGGATTAACACGGCTACCTCTCCGGAAAAACTTATATATAGGGAAAGGTTGCTCTGTGTCTTAAATCTTACTTGAAACTTTTTTTTTGATCTGTGAATTGTTAGCCCATGTTTTCAAGCATACTTTTGCCTTAGATGGACTAGAAACTTCAAGAAGATCAGTGCTACAGCTCAGACCACATGTTATGGTCAAGGGAGAATTCAGGTCTTGTTTGTGCACAAGGGAAGGCTGCATGTGTGGACAGATCACAGCAGATCTTAATATTCCAGAGAGAACTTGCAGATTTCTGTAGCGCTTAATTTGTGGCGCCCCATCCTACATTCAGCTGTCATAAATGATGAAAGACTCATGGGAGAAGTGATACACGCACAAAGGATCTCATGCGTCTCTCATCCTTTTTAGCTGTTTTTCCTTTCTTCTCTTTCAGCGCTGTAGACCTCATCCGATCTGGGGGAAAGAAACTGCGCTTCCTGGTGGCCAAGTCTGATCTGGAGGTGGCCAAGAAGATCAGCTACAGTTCTTCTCCTTCTCCATAAAAACTGGTCAAAAGCGCCCTTTTGTATTCATCTACCGTTGAAGGTGCTCCAAGGGTAACAGAGCAAGCTGGTGGGACCAGCAGATGCCACACCTGGGAAGTTTAGAATGCTGCCTGGAGTTGCGAATGGTCAATTTGTGCGTGTGTGGAGGGAGGGGGACACAGTGCCATGGTATTCTGAGACCCAGAGGTTGTCCACTAAGTGCCCCAGCATCAGTGGCAAAGCGTTTTTCAAAAGGACATAAAAACTGATCTTCTGGCAACTCCCAGTACTGGGGTTTGGAACAAGCCAAGCCCACCTCCGCTTTGTTTTACAGCAGTGAATTCAATCTGGGCCACACGGCCCTTATACAAAGGACTTTGTATAAATAAAAAGCTTGCACTGACCCCAGCTGGTCATTCCAGACCTGCTCCTGCAGAGGACTTCATTGCTTGCAGGTGTCTTGGTTTGCTCTCTGGACCAACCTTTATTTGTTGCAACTACTGGTCAAACGAATGGACTTTAAGGGTACAATATTGAGCGAGTGGATTTCCATCATGCTGACTGGGAAGCCCTGGAGATTTTAACGCTGGTGTGAGGCTTGCTTTTGCCCTAATGGTCTCTGTATTCAGCTCAGAATGGTCTTTGTCCGGAACCAGCTGCCTGCTACGGGGTGCGGAAATCAAATTAGGAGACTTTAACTAGGTTTGGGAAATAAGAATTGCATGCTGGTAACCAAAGATGGATGCTTTATAAAAACATCCCCCTCCCTCCAGTTAAGTAACAAGTTGCTATGTACATAAGAGAAAGTGGGTTATTTAAAAAAGAAAAGAATGGGTGTTCTCTCTTGCAAATGCGGCCAGTTGACATGCAGGATTTCTGCCTTTGGATCATTCTGTGTGATAAACCGAAAGCAGTATCAGGTTTAGCTCTGGGAAGTAACATTACAGGAATGCTGGGTCGCGATTAAGGGGGTTAGATAAAGACACCTTCTGGCTGATCATTCTTAGCTTAGCCTACCTCACAGCATTTTTCAAGAGGGCGATCATATCTGGGCTGCAACAATCCAGATGACCACTAGATGGCAGCAGATACACAGACCACACTAAACCTCTGCTGCCATCCAGTGGCTGTCCAGAGATGCAGCAGTCAGGAAAAATCATCTGATGTCTGCCTGTACAGAAATCTTAACGGGGCAGTGCCTCTGTCCGTTAGCATAACACATTTGAAGACTATTCTCCGGCCAGGACATTCCATTTTGGGACTCCTTGCAGACAAAACTCATTTATGAGCTTCGCCAGAGTCTGAAAGACCAGCGACCAACGCCTAGGCAGGTGATGACATTCAAGTACGACTAGACTCAAATTCAAATATTTTCATCTTAGGAACATCAGATGGTTTGAATTGCTGAGGACCGACAGCCAAGAGGATTGCTCAGCTCTTCCAACCATCACTGGATGGACGCCAAGAGCAACAGTCCAGGAGCTGCAACTTTGTCAAGGCCACGCTGCCCTCTGGTGGGCTGCTCAGTCCCGTTGCAATCAGAAGGGGAGGACAGTGAAGGACTTCCAGTCCAGACAAAGACAGATGGGGTGTGTGGCCAGTAGCCGGGCTGCAAAAATAGTTCTTGAAATGGATTTTAATTTCTTAGCTACCCAATACCTTTCCTCCCATCTACCAAGGGCTGCAGGAACATAGACAATTAAGATCACGGCATAAAAGAGTTCAACCTTCCCCAGCCTTGGTGCCCTATCTGCTTCAGTTTCAACACTGCTTCAGTTTTACAGTGCTGAATTTTTCGGGATCAGGGCTATCTGGGGAATTCTTGGGAACTGGCAATCCAGCTCAAGCAGCTGGAGGGGGCCTAGGTTGGGGGATTCTGGAAGAGTAGCCTTCATGTAATCTGAAAGGTGGGACGTGGAGGAAACCAGAAGTGGCTGAGAGACCCTGCTCAAAGCAGCAAATTCAGGTGGCGTCTGCGCTGCTAGCTTTAAAAGACACGTAGAAGTGGATGATAGGGCGAAAGGGGTGTGGGCAGCCCCTCCAAATTTGCTGGATTTTCTTCCCCAGCCCTCTCCTGTACCCAGCTAAGCCAAGGGTCGTTCCGTCCTGTGCTAAGGCCAAGTTCTTTGCAGGACTCCAACCAACAGCCATCTCTTCTCTTTATCTCCAACAACAAATGCTCAGCAGTATCTCCTGTGGCTCTTCCACCATTCCTGAGCCACAAATCCCACCCCCTCACAGCTCTGGTGACATTTGACGAAGTGGTAAAACAAGATCCGTAGAGCCAACCAAGTGATCGTAAACTGGCCTCCTGGGGCTCTGCTCATCCACCGAGACACAAGAGAAGTTACCCTCGTCCCATGATCATTTCTCGAAAATCGAAGGGGGAAACAGAGGCTGCCACTCGTTTTCCACAGAATGAGAACCTCTGGCTTGCAAGAGCAAAGGGCAACTGCCGTCCCGGGCTTGTATTTCTTAATCTGCTCTGCATCTTGGTGGGGAATGCATAGAGTTCTAATACTGCAAAGGACGTTAGGTGGGTGGATTCTGGCTGCTACCTTCTGTGCTGAAGAATGCAATGAAGTAAAATGAGAACCAACTGGATCATTGTGTCCAAGTCCGTGCTTCCAAACCTATTTAAGTGGGGAGGGGGGACAAGGAATAACCAATTGGGACTAACCTACTATATTGTTATAGTCAGGCATGGAATGAGAGCCTGTAATGGTATGTGGGGAAGACTCTGGGAGACTGGGCCAAGAGACACTGCCAAGGGAATGGTCAGATAAAAGACAGCATAGCCCACAGCTGGATAGCGGGTGGGTAAAGAGGCTCAGAAGAGACCCTCCCTAGTTTCTTGGGCTGTAAAGGAGATGCGGGGGGGGGGGGCGGGGGAGAATTGTACTTCAGACTTGCAAGATTGATGTCAGCCTTATGAGGTAGACCAGACAGGAAACACGACCAGATGAGCTAATTCTACTTTATTTTAAGGCTACATTAACAGAATCTTGCAAGTCTGAAAGTACATTTCTACCCCCCTCTCCTTTATAGCCGAGAAACTAGGGAGGGTCTCTTCTGGGCCTTTTGCCCCTCCCGCTATCCAGCTGCGGGCTATGCTGTCTCTTACCTGACCGTTCCCTTGGCAGCATCTCTGGGCCCAGTCTCCCAAGGTCTTTCCCACATGCCATTACAGACCCCCATCCTTTATCTGGACCCAAACTCAGAAGGGGGAAGGAAGTTGGTACTTGAGGGATTACATGGAGTTTGTACTTCTCCCCCTGCTACTGGAAATCCAGAGGCTGCCCCCGCTCCCCCAAGGCAGAGCTGGGGGGGTTCCTTCATTGGGCCAGCTCCTTCCCAAGGTCACTAATCAACAAAGGACACTTAGCGCGTAACCCAGCTAAAACGAGAGGACACACATACCATTAATGCTTTTAATAAACCAAGGTGCAAGATGCATTGAATGTTGGCCATCAATTGTAAAGCCGCCCAAGTATGCCAGGAGACATTCTCAGAAATGGAGAAGGCCCAAGCAAGATCTAACCCACAGGAAGCGACCCTTAATATCCCTGTGTTTGTCTTGAGGGCATCCTCACCCAGGAACAGATCCAGTTCCTCCTTCCAAAAGCTGGCTGGTCATCTTCATGGCAAGCAGCAAAGGGATGTGGGTCTCCTGGTGACTGGAGTCCTCGGATGACGGTCTCAGCACAAACTGAGCCACGCTGGGCATTTTCAGTAAGTTCATCAGCTCTGTAGCCCGGGTTAGGATGGCTTCTGCATCTTCAGCGCTGTACACAGAGGAAACGGCTGGGTTCTGGATAAATATCTTCATCTTGGACAGGAACAGAGACACTCTGCAAGGAGGCCAAAATAAGTCACCTTGAATGGGCAGCGTGGGTTTATAGAAGCAATACTGGGGTGGGAGCAGGCATTCTGGCAAAAGTCACAGGAAGCTGCTTATTCTACAGCAGGTGACTTTAATCACGCTCCGCCAAACAAATTCCAATGTCCATCATCTTCAGCCATGGTCAGGAGTGATGGGGATTGGAGTTCTATCACGGCTGGAAGGGTACAAGTTTTCCACCCCAGAGATAACTCCATGACATTCTCAAGACTGGAAAAAGATTTGCAAAAATCTGAGGTCATTCATTCCAGGCCCTGATACTTGAGAACCTGGAGTTTAAATCTGGGAATGCAATGCATGCACTCTGAACTCACATAATGCTGCCCTAGAGATCAAGCGCTGTGTCCCCGCAAGCAGATGAGGTAGAGAGGCTCATCGGGGCCCATTCAAACCTGGGGATCAGGTCCTGGCTGCGAGACGCTAGCTTGGTCAATGCGGTCATGAGGACCGCAATCACGCGGGGGGAGTACTTGGGGATGTTAGCCGAGGGCCGCAGCTGGGTGATCTCGAAGAGCATGGCTTCCAGAACCTCAAAGAATGTGTTGATCTGCTCCACTGTGCACCTTTTATCATGCGACACTGATGCATATTCACCGATGGCCCAGACCTAGAGGGAGACACGGCCAACGGGGAAGGAAGTGCCCATCCAGGCCCCCTTTCACACTTGAAGAAAGCTAGAAAGGGTACGGCACCTTCTCATGGGGTTGGCCAGCTGTGGCTGAGTTGCAACTGCTCAATGGACCAGGTTGGTAGGATAGAAATTGAACAGAATCACCAGCACCAACGCTCCCAGCTGGCACGATCAACAGGGAGGGAGGCTGGTAGTCCTAGCTCAGCAAGTTCAGAAGCATCACTGAATCCAAGGATGACTTTAGCTTTCCTTATGGAAAAGGACTAATGTAGAGGAAATTTGGGGGGGGGCGGCACTCTCTGGGACACGCAGGTATCTCCTTACCACGTGAGTGAAGAGGTCCTCCTTGGTTTGAATGTTGGAAACTGTTCCCGAAAACTCCAGAAGTTGCTTGGACAGCTCCACTACCAAGGAAGGGTGCTGCCTGCATAACACCTGTAGCTGGGAACTCATCACCCTGCCAGGTAGAGAGAGAGATTGAGAATGCAAGGACCCTCCCCAAAGAGAGGCAGGGTGTTCTTGGCACGACCCCAGACCGAGGTTCCAGCAGAGGACAAAAACTAGGTTCAGCTTCTGAAGATGCTTCCCGCAGAAGCCGGTCTGGGCCGATCCATCTGAAGCTCCTGTCTCAAAAGGAGATGCGTCACAGCTGCTTTCCTGGACAGCCTTCCCCTTCAGACACAGGGTAGTACTTTCAAGATGACGTCGGGGATGAAATCAAGGCCATTCAGCAATTAGGATGTTGGGCCAGTATCTACCCTCAGCTCCTGGGCCAGCCTATCACTCTCAGCCCAACCTACATCACAAGGCTGTGGTCGTGGGGATCAAATCAGAAGAGGGAGGACTGTGGGAACCACTGCAGGGAAACATAAACCTTTGAAAACACCCAACGAAGAAATAAAACAACAAAGGCTGTTCGTATTATCAAAGGAGAAAGAGTCTTAATTAAAAAATAAATAAATCTAGGGCAGGTGTGACGAGCTTGTTTCACGCAGGGCTTCACGCTGCTACCAGGCTGAAAAGGAAGCATTTTGCCTTGCTCTGGAGTCCCTATTTCTGCTGCAATCTCTCTCTCTTCTGACTTAGAAAGGCCTCTGCTCACCTGAATACCTCTGCCTTGAACCACGGGATCTCGTAAAGTTGATCGCTCCTCTCGAGGGCTGCCAAAGTTAGTTTGTTCGCAAGCACTTCATCTGCAAACTAGAGAAGAAATTCAGAAGAGGCCTGGGGTCATCCTAGTATTTATTTTCGTTACTTGAGTGATAATGACGGCAACCCATTGCGGCAAACATTTTCCTCCCTGGTCTCTTTCCCCTTTTTGCTTGTAAAATTAAAAAGTTAAAAAGGGCTAAAAAAAAATAGTCTTTGGGCAACTCTCCTGCCCACACTGCTTTTGGCCTTCCTGCAGACATCGTGTTTGCCTTTCATTGGAATCCACCCAGGATTGTTGTGGGAAACCCGGCTAAGGTCTTGAATGCGTCCTACCGCTTGCCGTCTTAAGTGCTGTGGCTATTTTGGAAATAGCTCTTTTTGCAAAAGAAGGAAAGAAGACCCAAGACTGTGATCCACAAGCCACGTTGGAATGCACGAAGTGCTCCTTTGCTATTGTTTACAAAATGGCTAAGCATCGTGACTATCTAAGGCCGATGTTTAATTAAAAGCCACAATGCTGCAGATGTTGTCTGGCATGCCCAAGTAAACAAACCGTGAATGTTGATTCCTGGGGTGTTTCAAGGGATGAAACGCTGGACAGGGACCAGGAAAATCTGAGTTCAAATCAGGTCGTTTTTATCTGACGTGGCCAGCAATTATCCAGCTGGAATGTTATAGCCTTGGCTGTAGAGATGCCTCAACACATCCTAGGGAAAACCTCTTGGGCCATACAGGTAGTCCTCAACTTATGACCATTCGTTTAACGACGGTCTGAAGTTACAACAGCCTTGGAATGGGTGGTTTACGGCCTGAAAAGCACTTCCGAGCATCGCCAAATGTCGCATCCCCCCTTGCAGTCACATGATCACATTTCAGGCGCTTGGCAACCAGCTCACATTTATGGCCAGTTGCAATGTCCTGTAGTCACGTGATTGCGTTTTGCAACTTTTTTTGCCATTTTCTGGCAAAAAGTGCCCATTGGAGAAGATGGATTCCTTTAACAACTGCGGTGATTCCCTTGACCCATGATTCGCTTAACGACAACCATAAAAATGGTCATAAAATTGGGTCCAGTCACCTAGGTGACTCAACTTATGACCACAATGACTTATGGTGGAAACTCTGGTCCCAATTGTGGTCGTAAGTTGAGGACTCCCTGTATGGAGATGGGCATTCCTGGAGAAGGAATCTTACCTTGCACACCGACCTGAAGAAGAGCTGCAGCAAGACTGGGACACTCTTGGCACATTGCCCAACACGAGGGTTACTGGCCATGGACCCCAAAATCTGCCGGAGGGGAGTCAGCCTGCTGACAGCCAAACAACACAAATCACAATTCACAACACAAGGCTGTGTAAATTAGCCCCATTGAATAAAAATGACTTCATCTCAACGGTACCTGCCAGGGTCACTGGGACTGGACTCAACCCGCAGGAGATAATGGAAAAGGCCCCTATATTGTGGGTGGCGGAAGGCTTCCAGGCACGTAACCGGCTTTGAGGCTGGATCCATGGCGGCCCTCTCAGATAGGGGGGCCAGAACAGACCTAGTGAGAGATTTAAGAGAATACAGAATACGACGCACCAGCCTTACCAGTTGCAACATCCGCTAAAACACGCACACACAAAGAATTTGGACGTAAAACACAGAGGCACAACCTACCACCCTCCAGATATTGCACAATTTCAGCTTCCAGCGGCCCAACCGACGGTGGGATGCTGGGAATGGTAGTTCAACAACACCCGGAGGGCCACCGCAATGGTCAGCCCCTTCCCCTCCTCCTTTGAAGCCTGTCTGTGCAGCTTGGCTTGCCCCTTCTCACAAAAAGCTTTGCCCTACCCGGTCCACCAGCGCCTAGACCTGGATCACAGGAAACCCCTTCGGGCTTTTCCGTCACAAGAACCGGAACGGAGATGTGCCTTTGCAAGTTGATCGGCGACATTCAAGTTTACCTCAGCTGGGTGTCCAGTGCAGCTGTTAAGCAAGGGAGATCAAGCAGCAAGTGGAAGATCTCCAAGGCATTATCTGGGCCAAGCAGGGCTGGTAAAAGCTCTGTGTATTCAACGATCAGGGGAGGGCTGTTCCATGCCAGGAACTGCAAAGGGAAGCGAGATGAACAGCCGTGAATGGATCGATTTCTTAGAAGATCTCAAGAGATCCTTGCCCTGAGAAGAAAGCAGAGCAGATCCAGAGACACAGACAAGGAAAAAAAAAATCCCCTTGGGGAGTTCTCTCCACCCCCACGTGCAATGCTGCCTATGGCTTGCATCGGCTTGGCCAAGCTGGTCCTTCGGATGTGTTGGATTACGACTCCCGACTTCTACAGCACACCCCAGTCTTTTGGCAGGCCTTCCTCTGCCACGGAGCGACAGCCCTTCCCTCAAATAGCACACTTCAGAGATGGAAGACCTGAATTTGCTGCAACGTCTCCAGCAATTAAAGTTTCTGCCGGGGAACACTGGAATTCCAACAGGGTAAGATGGGGGGAAGCTAAGTTTTCTAACCAAACAGCTTGCAAAGAACTTCCAAACTTCTGCCAAAGGAAGACGGGCTGCAGCTGAAGGCAGAAAGCAACAGAGGCGGTTTGATGTTCCCCTCTTGGCCACTTGCTACAGAACGGGCAACTCTGGGGGGGAGGCAAACTGGGCAGAGCAAGGAGGAAAAGCCATGGGTCTGGGCGGGGCCGGGAACTTTTGCTTCTCCTGAGTTTTCAAGATTTTAAAACTCGATCAGGACTATTATCAGAAAATGTGGAGAGAACGGGTCCATAGAATCCCCAAGAATCGGACATGATTGAACGGACAGCACCATCATCAAGCCTATTGAAGCTCGGCTAACCTTTGAGTGTGTTTCCCAGGCTAAAATCATGGTAAACCATGCTGCCGGGTTTTGTTTGTTTGTTTTTTTGGCAAATCTGCTCTTTTCTGGGGTTCTTGCAGAAACGTAGAAGTTACGTGACCTCAGCTGGTGGCAAGGGCACCTGCAGGAGATGCGTGGGTGTGTGTCAAAACTGGCAAACACCTCCTGCGGATGCCCCTTTCTTGGTGGGGGGGCGGAAGTTCACAAGACCGGAAAAGTCAAGGGCCTGGTACCTTGAACAGATTCGGGGTGCTCTGTCGGAAGATGCTGAGATTCTCCGTGAAAAGTCCAACGTTCTGCCGGCAGAACTGAAGAAACTGGAAGGCCAGCATGAGGTTGTGGAAAAGCTGAGCAGGAACCTTGGCGAAGAGGTGCCGGTAAACGGCTTCAGAGTCCACAGCTGCTGTCTCACCTGGGGGACGAAGAAATGCTTTAAATACCTGCACAGCTCCAGACCAGGCTGAACTGGACCACAAACCCCCGCCAAGGCTGATGCCAGGAGTGGGCAGCCCGAAAGTCACCGCCGCTTGTCTGCAGCACAGGCTGTGCCCCTCAAACCTGGCAAAGCACCAAATCACAGCAATGACACGTTTTGCTTGACCCTGAGCCACAAAAAAAGGATAGGGGGAGTTTTCATCCCCTCTCCCCAAAAATGAAATATTTCAAAAAGGGGTTGATGATTAAAAAACAATGTTTTAAAAAGAGGCCCCTGGCTGCAAGGTTGGAAAACCCCAACTTTCCTCTCTGACTCACTGTGGTTCAGAAAAAACTGGGCAATGGGAATCAGCACGCGGGCGTAGGAAAGATCCCCGCTGATCCGGCCATGGAGGTTTTTCAGGCAGGAGAGCGAGCGGTAAACGTAGGAGGAATCTTGCCGGCAGATGATGTCCATAATGGTGACCGCCTCAACAAGACACTGGAAGGGTAAGAGAGGAGAAAGTCCATGCCTTGCCCCGTTCTTGGCCCCTGCTAAACTCTGCTCGACTCCCTATCCCTCTGAGATACTCACAGCTTTCTGTAGCTCCCCATCTGCTTTCTTCAGAGCCCCTGATGGACAAAATTAACTGAGCTCAGACTCCTGACCGCTAGGATGGGGAACCCTCGGCTCAAGGATCCGGTCCTGCCCGCTATTTTCATGCAGCTTACCAAAAGCAAGTGTGGCGGGGGATTTTGCCAGGCAGCAAACTCTACCCACTTCGATCCTAAACCCTGCTTAGTGGCAGGAAGAGTGGGATATACAGGTAGTCCTTGCTTAATGACCACAATGGGGACGGGCATTCCGGTTGCTCAGCGAAGCGGCCGTTAAACGAATCCAACCCGGTTTTATGACCTTTTTGCGGCAGTTGTTAAGTGAATTGCCACAGGCGTTAAGTGAACCACGTGGTCATTAAGCGAATCACGATTTTGCTTGCCAGGAGCTGGCTGGGAAGGTTGAAAATGGTGATCACATAACCAGAGGATGCTGAGATGGTCATGTAAGGGTGAGGACTGGTCGTAAGTTGTTTTTTTCAGCACCACTGTAAGTCTGAACCATCACTGAATGAATGGCTGTTAAGTGAGGTCTACCTGTATATTGGCTAAGCTGCCAACTCCACCCAATGTTGGTCCTGCCCCCGCCCCCCAGGAAAAGGGCTGCGCTCACGGCGATTGCTCTGCTCCAGAAGCCGCTGGCAGTACTCAAAGGCCTTTTCCCTCAAGCGTTCCCTCGGAAGGAGGAGGCGGCCCGAGGTAGACGTGACGGAGACCATCGACACCAGGGACCCATCCACCTCTGACTTGTCGTCTGTAAGGGGAGAGAGGAGGTGGGGCAGAGCAAAGGGCACCTCTGGGCTGGACTGGCAAAACAAGGTGAACGAGATGCATTCAGACGGAAGGACGGACTTCCCATTGCCTGCACCTGTGGAAACCTCTCCATCTAGAAACTCTGGAGAAGGTGAGGTGGTTGAAAGCTCAGCCTCAGAAAAGCTGACCCTAACCCAACATTCGTATGTGAGTCACCACTGGTGCATTTGACAACCTATCTCCAGGAGAAGACTATCCCAGGGACCCAGGCTGAAGTCTACCCTTGACCATGAAGGCTCACTGATGGCTTGGGGTCGGTCACCTCTCCGTCTACTTTGGAAGGTTGTTGCAGGGGGGAAACAAGCGGAAGGGACAACAGGTGCATCGTCTTAAGCCCCTGAACTGTGAAATAGACAGTTGTTAAGTGAATTGCCACAGGCGTTAGCGAACCACGTGGCCATTAAGCGAATCACGCAGTTCCCCATTGATTTTGCTTGCCAGAAGCTGGCTGGGAAGGCTGAAAACGATGATCACATAACCCCAGGATGCTGCGACGGTCATAAATGTGAACTGGTTGCAAGCGCCCAAACCGTGATTACGTGATTGGGGGGAAAATGCCGCAACAGTTGTAAGTGTGAGGACCAGTCATATGTCGGTTTTTTCAGCACCGTTGTAAGTCTCAACCATTTCATGTGTGAAATAAGACGTATGAAGGACTTGTGTGCAGAACTGCAATGGGCCATGGCCTCAGGATCACTCTACTGCTCCCTGCACTGCAAGTGCCTGAATGAGCCGTCCATATTCCAGTCAGGGATCCAGCAGCCCAGGTTGAACTATTAAGCAAAATAACCCCCTGCTTAAGGCCCCAAGGGAAGGGGGGGCACCCCAGAGTTTTTTCCCCTAGCGATCACGCCCTTAACTCTTTCCCTGCCACCCCCAATGTTAGTCAAATGTTTCGTAATCGTTCTTATCTGCCTTGTTTGACTTTAATCTGCATTCTTTAAAAAAGGGTTTCTTAGGCGCGGTGAGGGACTGCGGTGTACAATTTATTCTTGGCTGCTGCGTATTTTAATTTTTTGCGTGATTGTAATGGTTTTTATTTTATTCTTAGTTTTGTTCGCTGCCCAGAGTCGCTTGTTTGAGATGGGCAGCCATACAAATTGAATCAATCAATCAAGTTTAAAAGTCTGGTTTGAAGGTGTAGTCAGATAGCACATTTGTTTCTGTCTCAAGGTATGAGAGTACCACTTCCATTGAGGAGCACCACTGTTGGGCTGCGCTAGGGCATCGGCTGGCCCTAATCCGGACCTGGGATCGAGCCTAAGTTCCCAGAACAAAAAAGCTGTGGAATAAATCATCCAGAGAGACAACAGGCAACCTCAATAAATCATCCTGGGAGACAACAGGCAACCTCATCAGTCTCACTGACTTTGGTTGTGGCTTCTGGACCTGGGAATTCCTAGATGAGAGAACAGAAATCATGTCCCCCACCCCACCCCACCCCAAATTCCCACAAATTTTGCCAGTGTTTTGACAGGAGGGAGGGCCGGTCTTATCCTGGAACACAAGAGTCCAAAGCCTTCCGTGGATCTGGAAATTCACATTTCTCTTCCATGCAGGCTCCCCGGAAAAACCCTCACCTGAACTTGGATTGCTTGTGCCATCACTCCCGTAGCATAACAGCCACTTCCGCAGCATGGAAAAAGCCTGCATGTTGAGCCATTGGTCCTCCGTATAACTTTGGCCCACTGAGAGCACGGTGAAGAAGTCGGTGGCCACCGTGCCGTCTACCTCAGTGACGGGGCCAGGCTGGGAGGAAGGCAAAAAGCAGGTTAAATGGCAGGATTTTCGGAGGGATAGTAACTCCAGGTTTAAATGCAAGGAGTTCCAACTCTCTGCTAGAAAAGGGCAGGTTCAGACATGCAAATATAAAAGCTCTGTAGGATCAAGCTGAAATCATAAAGTGCAGGATCCTGATTCACAGAACGGCCTCTGAGAAACGCACAAGAATTTCTATTTTACCTACCTACCTACTTATCTAATCCATCTCTCTCTCTCTCCTCTCTCTGTCTCCTCCATCTCTCTCTCTTCTATCTATCTATCTATCTATCTATCTATCTATCTATCTATCTATCTATCTATCTATCTATCAAATTTATATGGCTGCCCATCTCACAATAAGTGACTCTGGGCAGTGTACAACAACTAAATAAAACAATATATAAAAACAATCATCATTAAAAACACAAAACAGTCATTATTAAAATACAAACCACCAGGTGCAGGAGAGGGTACAGTCTGGTTTACTAGGCTGCGTCCTTCAGCATGTGACCAACAGAGGCACACTTTTTAGCTTCTACTGTTAATTCTGCTTTTCTCTCTCGCTACCATGCGTGTTCTCGGGCTGCCTCTCAGCAGTGTAAAAGTCATGTTATCTTTCCTGCTCTTTAGTGGTCTTTTTTCTCAACTAAGAAGGCCTCAAACTTCCAACAGCTGCGGTGCTCCTTGTGAGTTTTAAAGGGGTTTTGCATTTTCACCCACTCCTCCCTCCATATCCGATTTCTGCCGTTCGAAAGGCTTGGGGCAGGAAACGCAAGCCCAATGAAGCAAAAATACAACGTCAGCCGTAGATAGCGATTTTGGGTTCGATTCACTCTCTCTTCCCTGCCACTCTTTTACAGGGATATTTATGCTGGCTCTCTCACGCACAGGTCCCAAGGGGACCGAATAATCTTGAAGCCGAAAAAGGTTGAGTGGGGGAAGATTTTGGACAATGCATGCCAGCTGCAAAGGATGTTATCTTTGTGCTGGTGAGTGGTGCGTGCAATTGGTGTGCAAAAAAAAAAGGGGGGGGGAATATCAAAACGGACTATTTCATTAGTTCTTAGTTTGTTTTCACACTCTGAACATTTGATGGCCTTGTAAAAACACCACAGCCATTTCCGAGAAGAAAGTAGCTGCATTTATTTTTATTAAAAAATCCCTTTCCTCAATAACCTTGAGCTAACTTCCCGGGTTTTTCAGAGTGTGGTACAGGTAGTCTGCAATTTATGACCGTTCGTTTAACGACAGTCCGAAGCTATGATGGCCTCGGAATGGGTGCTTTACGGCCTGTAAAGCACTTATGAGCATTACAAAATGTCGCACCATCCCTCTGCGGTCACATGATCGCATTTTGGGTGCTTGGCAACCAGTTTGCATTTATGACCGGTCACAGCATCCCTCAGTCACGTGATCGTGTTTTGCAACTTTCTTGCCGTTTTCTGGCAAAAAACGCCCATTGGGGAAGCTGGATTCACTTAATGGCCGCAGTGATTCACTTAATGACCACCATAAAAATGGTCGCAAAATTGGGTCTGGTCACGTGGTGACTCGACTTTCAACTGCAACAACTTATGATGGAAATTCCAGTCCCAGTTGTCGTCATAAGTCGAGGACTACCTGTATTCCCGTCCGGACTCTTGATCCCCCATCAACTCCCACCCTGCTTCACCCTCTCTCACGATCCTTTACGCCAGCTTCTCTCAACCCAGGTGCCCTTAGGTGTGGGATCCAGCTTCCAGAATGCTTCAACTTTCAGACAGTGTGGCCTTTGCTGAGAATTCTGGGGATCAGCCCCTACTTTTGGAGAGCACCCAGGGTCTGGGACTTGCCCTCCAACCTATCCATGTACCCCCAGACAGAGAGACATTTACATGACAGACTAAACCTAACTACGGTTAACAAAACATAATTCGTAGATTTACATCACACGCTATACCCAACCCAATAAGCCATATTATTGCTTTAAGTTTTGGCTTCTTGAGTTCTACACACACACACGCACACACACACACCGAACCACAAACTATCCGAGTGCATTTTGTGGAGTTACTCAACTCCAGCCACGCAAAGCAACCTGGGGTGAGCCGCAACAGCGTGGTTGAATACCTGTCTCGCTCTTGGGTTGAAAAAGCCACCGGTTGCTGGGGACACCCCTTGCTGGAGGCTGGCGTACCGCAGCCAGTCCACCATCCTCTTGCTGAGCAGGTTGATCTGGTCTAGGGAGTCCAAACAAAGATGCGACTAAAGAGGCTGCAAGCTTGTATTAGCAACTCTAATGTTTTCTGCCAGACAACTCTTAGCCCAAGCGTCCCATTGCATGCAGGCAAGCACCCCTTCAACCAAAGTCTGACTGGTAAGGGTTGAGAAGTACAGAGATAGACCTTAATGTCAGAATCATTAGGTAAACATCATCTTAGTCCTGGGAGGGAAGATGGGGTGAGAAAGAAACTCAAGATTATCCTGCCTTGATTCAGTCTGGTATAAGAGAGGGCAGAGGGAAAGTCTGACAGGTTTTCAGGATTCTGTTATTATACCCTATATCAGCCTTTCTCAACCTTTTGAACCTGGAGGAACCTTTGAAATCTATTTCAGGCCTCGGGGAACCCCTGCCCATTCAGGCTCAAAGATAGGCCGGAAGTTACGAAATAATTATACTCATTTCATGGGTAGGCCTGTATACGTGCATTCACAGTGTTCTTAAACTAAAAATAAAGAATGAAACTTTCCTGTTTCATGTGAAGTTGCCCAAACTGGCAATAATTTTTTAAATAAATCGTGATCTCCCAGGGAACCCCTAGGGACCTCTTGCGGAACCCTGGTTGAGAAACCCTGCCCTATATTAATAGGGTTCCAGCTGTCCTTGTTATCTGTTCCCTGACCTGGCCTACATTGAGGGTCTGACAACAGGCCACCCCAAATTCACCTTGCAGCTGCTTCTGCCCCTGTTGTTTGGAGGGAAGACAGCGTTCCCTGAATTGTATTAGGGAACCAAATAAACTAATCTTCTCCCTAAAACCCTAGCTGAGATGAAGCCAATAGAGTTGGTTGAACGTTGGGTCCGTGCACTTAGCGGGGCACATTCATCAAGCTTTAAATCTCTAGGCAACCTTGGCTGATCTAGAAAGTTAAGCAGGTCAACCCTGTTCCTCCATGATGAAGGACCCGCTAGGAAGGTTCCTAGTCCTGCAGCCTCGATCACAAAGCTGAAAAGACACCCTGATTGAAAGCAGTGAGCAGTATCTTGCTATCCAGAAGACAGCATGGAGATGTCCATGTTAGTCGCCTGGAGATGAGCTCAACTCACAGCTGTTTTTTAATGTTTAAGTCCATCAGGAAGTAACCAACAGCCCCCCAATGGACTCAATTCCCCGAAACAGCAGATGGGGGACCCACTGACACAAATCTCCTTGACTTTTCCCCTTTTATATCGATGTGTGTTTTGCAGCCAAGCTCCACTAGAAGCTACCATTAATTTTAACCTTTTCCTCAAATTCTATGCTCTCCTCCCCCACCTATTCCTTCTTTACTGTTAGAATTTTGTGTTCTTTAACCATGACCATGGAAAATGAGTAACACTGATCTAATGACTTCTATCTATTGTTTTCAATGGGAACTAGTCAATGAACTTAGTCTGGATCCAGGTCACAGTGGCGAGTCTTGGCTAAAATGTGGGGTAGACTTCGGTCCTATTTCAAGTCCTACCTAACTTCTTTTATTTCAGTTTCTGCTGGGTAAAAGAAATCTGTTGCCCTAAAGATCTATGCAGTAGCTTTGTGTCTCCGCTTTTTCCTGCAAAGGATCTTCCTTGGTGTAGTCATAGCCTGCAGAAGTGATAATCTCACAGCTTCTAAAAGACTGCTCCCGTGCCACTCTTCCTTAGCAATTTTAACTAAATTGAGGCAGCTGTACTAGAATGTTTACTGATTTCCTGAGCCTCGCTGCATGGACAGGCAACGTGGTATATCAAGGTATTTTAGAAACAAGCCTTATAAACTTCAGCCAAGGAGTATGAGGACTGTACTGCAGAGCAAATATCCAGAATCTTTCGCCATGCAACATTGCGTAACAGAGTTTTAGAATTCAGATATTCACCTTCGTTAAGGCTCAGTGGTGCAGAACTGATGACTTTCGACAGCAGGGGGAGAAGAGGCCGTGCATTCTGATCTTCAGGAAGCCTGCCTTCCAGAATTTTCACCACATGCTGCCCCACAGCTTCAATAGTTCTCCTTTTGTTGTACTTTGGATAAAGCAATTATTTAAAGCAACAGTAGGACTGAATAAAGTCAGTCAGAAAGCTGTCTGAATTCTGGAAATGCATTTTAAAGCTCGCACGCCTACTTAAAACCCTAATGCAAGAGAGGCTCTTTAGTTTCTGTAGCTTTCCAGAATTTGAAAAATATCCATTCCCGCCACATGGGGGAGCTTAAAGAAAGCATTAAGAACATCCATTCAGCAACTGCTTTTATCGTGTCCAAAATCTAATGAGGCCAGAGGTCCAGTGCAAAACAATAGCAAAACTGCAGCCTTTCCAGAAAAAGGAAATAGCAATATTTTAATATGCAATATTGATGATTGTTTTGCTGTCTTAATCTTGATTACACAGGGTAGGACTGTAAGCTGTTAAGAGTCAGCGAACCATTGGAGCAGCACGGATTGATTAAGTGCCATCAAGTCGTTTTCAACTCCTAGCGACCGCATAGGTCAAATTGAAAGAAGTAAATTAAAAATAATAATAAACACGCCTCGCTTACTTGGGATTGCACGGTGGAGAAAGCTAGGCTCAAGAGCTTGGTGTTCCGAAACCGATCCCAAGGCAGAGATAAATCATCCCCAAACGGTATCTCTCTCAAGATGGCACTGCAAAGTATCTGGACTTGCTCTGGAGACGTCGGTAGATACAGGGTTGTCTGCAGGAGCTGGACAAGCCTGCCCTCCAATCTGCAAAAAAAGTAATCAAAACAAAGAACAAAAACGGCAAACAAAAAATAAGGAAGTTTAAAACAACAGAAACGCTTAAACAATATACCGTCTACTCGATGTTTTCCCATAAAAACCTCCCCAACAAAAGGCGCTTCTGGGTCTAACCACAGTGGCAGTGCTTTCACTGAATTTTCCAGATTTCCCCCCATGGCTGAATTTGATGAACCACAAATTCCTGATTTCAGATCCATGTCTTAATTCAATGAGGATCTCATTTCATTTTTTTAATAAAAAAATTACGCTGCACAGGTATTGAAAAAAGGCCATTTTCTTCCCCAAAAGACAAAAAGAACTAGCAAATCTGATTAGGGAAATAAATTCCATGAAGTACAATACAAGTTATATTCAATGCTTTTCTCACTCACTTCCGACTATATTTGGTGGCTGAGACAATAAGAAATAATCTTTGCAAGGAATCAATCGTTTCGTTTCCAAAGTCTTGATTTTGGAGGAAGCCTGAGATCCGAGAAGTGAATTTCTTAAGCTCGTCATCCTGGATCTCTCTAACGGGAAAGAAAAATATACAAGTCAAGAAATGCCACGTTTGATAAAATTCAAAGTCAGGTTTTTGCCAAACACCCCACGAGTCGATTTACAAGAGTTTCATAGCAAAACGTATGGTGCACAAGACAAGATGCTAGCTTCTATTCCCAATAGTTCCAGTCCGTGGATTTTAATTAGCAGGATGACTATGCTACTGATGACTTCAGAGATACAGGTAGTCCTCGACTTACGACTATTCATTTAGCAACTGTTCCAAGTTACGACGGCGCTGAAAAAGTGACTTGTGACTGGTCCTCACACTTAACAACTGTTGCAGTGTCCCTGCAGTCCTGTGATCACCATTTGCGACCTTCCCAGCTGGCTTCTGACACGCAAAGTTAATGGGGGAAGCCAGATTCACTTAACAACCACGATTCACTTAACAACCATGGCAAAGGCCATAAAGTTGGGCGTGACTCACTTAATGACTGCCTCACTTAGCAGCAGAAGTTCCAGTCCCAACTGTGATCGTAAATCAAGGACTACCTATACAGTTCTGTCAGAATAGTAAGCATAGTAAGCATTGGAGGCAGCAGAAAAAAATGTTGAAACAGCTGGACAGAAGGCTCCATATAGGTTGGAGGGCAACCTATATCTTGAATGCTACTTTTGAAACAGGATAATATATTTCACATCAATGGATGCAAAAATGGGAGGTAGTATGGAACAAATTATTTGCTGGAGGAGATCTTTCTCCCTTTGTCCTATAATTCATGGCTTCCCATAATAATAAAGGCGGGATAAAATATTTAAATAAAAATAAAATCCCCCCTGCGCTGGGTTAGGCGGATCAGTGGCTTGGCCCGATGAAAGTGAGCTGTTTTTATTATGACAATTTTATTGTGAAAATCCAGCTAGTCTGGACATCCTCAGTTGATTTAACCAATTAAAGCAGTTGAAGGGCTTTAGTTTTGTTTTTTTTAAATCGTTAGGACTGAAACAAAAAGCCATCTTATTGATTGGTATTTATTATTCAAATTTATATAGCCACCCAACTGATATATAAGACTCTGGGTGTCTTACAAACAATTAAAACCAATATAAAAGCAACAAAAAGATCAATACAATTTAAAAACAAGGGGAAAAAAGCATATTAATATAATAAAATACATAAAACTTGCAGCCGGGGTCATCCTATTCATCAAAATGATCAGTACAGCCATTGTGCCGGCTCCACCACGCTCCGGGGTCCCCATGCCCATTGGCAAAACCATGTCTTCAGGGCATAAATAAATAAATTTATTTTAGAGTAGCCAAAACAAATTGGAGGGCAACGCACCCAGCACAAACGCTTTTATCAGGAGAGCTGGTTGGGTGCAGTGGTGAAGGCATCAGGCTAGGAACTGAAGGCTGTGAGTTCTAGTCCTGCCTTGGGCACAAAGCTGGCTGGATGACCTTGGGCTGGTCCCTCTTTCTCAGCCCTAGGAAGGAGGATGCAAGGGCCAACCACTTCTGAAAATGCTGCCTAGAAAACTGCAGGGACTGGTCCATGTAGGTCATCAGGAGTCAAGCATGATTCAAAGGCATTGTCAGAGTCAGTCTGATCTACTGGTGACAATGCTGGACCAGGAACAGGACCAAGACCAGGGAGACCATGAGTTCTAGTCCTCCTTTAGGCACCAAGCCAGCTGGGTGACCATGGGCCAGTCCCTCTTTCTCAGCCCTAGGAAGAAGGCAAGGGCCAACCACTTCCGAAATCTTGCCAAGAAAACTGCAGGGACTCACCCTGGCAGTTACCAGGAGTCAAGATTGACTCGAAGGGACCTCCCCACACACTCCCCCAGCACAAACACTGTTACCATAAGCTAGGAGGTGGTCCCAGCAACCTAGCACCACCATGGGAAGCTGAACACAGAGGAACAGAAAGAGGAACAAACATTCTAATTCTAATGGGAATTGTTTTGAAACAGTTGCTCTCCTTTGCTGCAATATGCAATGGGTAACTTCCACAGCTGCCCCCAATGACCGCCAGCCCCAAAGGACGACCCTGCAGCCCTCGAAACCAGCTTAGCCGGTCCTCCCGGAGCAGCTGTCTCCGCGGGGCCATCTCCCCCAGCTTGGAGGGCCGCGTTTGCACGGCACCCTTCCTCCAGAGGAAACCACCCCGTCTCCTCCGCAAAACCATGTTCCTGCTGCAGAACCTGCCTGGCCAGCTCGCAATGCAGGGGCTGCGGCCCCACCGCCCCTGAACAAGCTAGGGGAGGCCGCCACCCCCGCCCCAACCTGGAGGTTGGCTTATGCCTGGCTCAGCCAGCTGGGCAACCTCGGTTTATGCTTGGCAGGGGGCGCAGAACCAGAAAGTGGGTGAACTGAGCAAGGAGGCTGAGCCCCTGCGGCAAAGGCAGGGAGAGCTCAGGGGGACCCCTGTGCTCCAGGAGGGCGGCCCGACGACGTTTCGAACAAGCCAGGATGAATCGAGGGATCCCTCTCGGGGCCAGCAAGCAGACGGGAAGCTGGCTTATGCCACCTTCCTCCTCCTCTCTCCCCTACCTGGCCTGCTGCAGCAAGCTTCCCGTCCCCGCTGAGTACATCCCGCCCTTCTCCCTCCCCAGATCCGGGGCTACTCGGGGGGAGGAGGAGAAAGAAAAACCCGACGAGAACCCCGCACCCCCGCCGGCGGCTTTCACGCCCGGCGAAAGCCACCTCTGCGCATGCGCAGTGGTCCTGGCCTCAAATCCGCCCGGGCTGAGCGCAAGGCTCCCGGGCCCAGCGTTCCGGGCGGCGTTTGGGCTGCTTTGCAAAGGAACGGGTTGAGGAGGAAGAGGAAAGGGAGAAAGAGGGGTGGGTGGATGGGGGTCTTTTCATTCTTGGAATAAGCTGGCTGATAAGAGGCAAATCAGGAGGAGGAGGGATGTAAGTGGCTACAGCAGACAAGGAACACGTGGATGCAGGGCATTAAATGCAGGGTTCCTTCAATGCCCTCTTTCCCAGGCTGGAAGCCTTGTGAGGTAGACCAGCCAGCTGGGAGTTTTGGAAGTTGTAGTCCTGATGCATTTATAGACTGCCGGATTGGGGGAGGCTGAGACATCCTTTGTCCATCCCAGGGTTTCTCAACCTCAGCAATTTTAAGATCTGTGGACTTCAACTCAGTCAATCAAATCTGTATTATGGTCAGAGACCAGCATAAGGAGGGTAGGGTACAGTTAATTAAAAACCATAGAATATACATCAGTGTCTAAAAAAAATATGAAAACTAGAAGGTAATAAAAATATATTGAAACAGAAAATTCGTTGGTTGATGACCTATACCATAGATTTAATGAGCATCTAGTTTGCCATACTAGAGTGCTCTGTAATTTGATAGTCTTCCACATACTAACCTTTATGCTCCCTTTTAGATTCTGTTAGACTCTTGTTTTTAATACTAGTCCCTGCACTTATTTTTTGCAAGATTTCAGAGGTGGTTTCACAGGATGCACTCACTACAAAATGACCAGCCATTATTTTAACCTGGTTCACTGAATGAACCCAGATGCCTATGCTTGAAATCTGAAATTCAACAACTATGCACCAATTTAGCTAAAAGTGGAGTAATAGTAGTAAAGTTTAACTTCCAACCATTTTGCTTTCTCTAGATCATGCCCATTGTCTCATCTGTAGGTGCTGCTTACAGCAAATTGCTTTTTAAAAGCTTGTCGGTGGTTTTAATCTACCCCTTTTCAGCTGAGATTTTTCATTCTCACCCAACCAGTTGTTTTAATTAACCTTCTGAACACAGCAAGCTTCAAGCAAGACCGCTTTTTCTAGGCCTGATGCACAGTTCATTCGGCTGATAGGCACTCAGAATCTGAATGACATCCTGGCTCAAAAGATCCAAGTTTGTTACATCTCTACATTTAAAATCAGCGTAACCCATGTTCCTGGAAACAACGGAGTTGTTCAATGCCATGAATTGACTCTTTGGTTTTCACTGATTGGCTTTTAATATTACACATTTTTCCGTTAAGAAAAACAAAACTGTGATCTCAATTTGAACATCAAGTAGAAAAATAAACCAAGATGAAACCTTAGTTCCTGAGCTATCTCAGGCAGGGTTGGTGTTCTGTAGGCATACTGCTTCTAATATCTAACATTAGATATGTTAGGAGTATTAAATATAATATTCAGAAAAATATACTCAGCAGCTTTATTACCTAGTAAGTGTGTGCCCAGGATGACAGCTTAAAAACGTATTTGCCCAGACATCACCTGTCCCTTTGTTACATTTCCTCTCTGGCACCTTAGAGCTGAAATTTAGACTGATGTCCACGGAGCGTTGTTTTTGCCAGACAGGTAGCCTGTGACCTCCAGCTGTTTTGGAAACCCTCATCACAGCATCTGTCACAATTGGCCATGCTTGCTATAGTTCAGCAACATCTGGATTTCTACAGATGAGCTACCTGACCCTGTGCAATGAAGGGCACTCTATAACAACAGGCAAGCTTAAAGCACAAACTTACCAACAAGCAGAAAACTTCTCACGTGATGGGGAAGGATGCCACAGATCAAGATTCCACAAGGAAAGTCGACAGTCTGAAGGTTCAGCAGACTGCTAATCAATAAACCTTCTCTGCTTCACTTTCACTACCATCAGCCATTGGTCTTGGATCTGCATATTTCCATTTGCTTTAGCACAGTGTTTCTCAAACTAGGGAACTTCGTAAGTTGTGCGGACTTTAATTCCCAAACTTCCTGGCTCGGGAATTCTGGGAGTTGAAGTCCACACATCTTAATGTTCCCAAGTTTGAGACATGCTGCTCTAGCACTTTGGGGGTGGGGACATAACATCTGTCTGAAGGCATGATGTAAAAGGAAAAGGGTTTAGAAGGAGAAAAGGGGAGGGGGAGCTCACTCACCCTTCCTTAAATTTAAAAAGTGGTTTTTATATAATGAGCTGCTGAATACAGTTCAGGCAGAGGGTCTCTCCAAGCCAGACGGATTGCATCAGCGTTGCATCTCCATTCTCTTCCTGCATGAAATAAATAAAATAGTGGAAGTCTTGACACCATTTAACCTTTTGTGAACTCTGACCAGACAGGGTGAAAAATCGCCAAGAGTACTTTTGCATTATACATCTGGAATTTTAAAAAATGCTAGGAATTTTTTTTTTTTTTAAATGTTAATGCTTCCCACTGAGAGATATATTGGTATCTTTTTTTAAAACGAGGATTTTGGTCATGTCTCTTTCCAACCTCTCCTCTAGGAATTTAAACGGCAGTATAAATGCAAAGCATGCTTTCTAGAGATGGGGTTTTTTTGGCAGTGACTTGACATTATGTACAATTTACTACTGGCCTTTTCTCACCACCAAGCAGAAAATCTTCCCACATTGCCACAGTTCATCAAGAGCCTAGAAAGGTGGTTGTCTAAAGGTCTGGTTTATTCTTTTTTTAAAAAGTCCATTTCAAAATGATTGAGACCTTTCCATTTATTCAAAGGAATCTCTTTCTGACAGTAAATGGAATTGCATAAATATTGTCTGAGATAAGTTTCCGCAAACTGGACTTGGCTAAGGCGAACTTTGCAGTCACTGGGAGCTGGGTGGCATATAAATGTAATATATTATTATTATTAACCAATGTTGCTGAAAATAGAGAGGTTGAAGGATCTAGCTACCAAAAAGACCTTTCCTTTCCACTAACTGCACCCACCTTTAAATAATCATTTATTTCTTCTCCCCACCCCAAGTTGTTATTGCAACCCTGTTCTTATCATGCTTTTAACGTGCCTTTTCCCTAACAAGCTGAAACTGATTCATGTGGCTCTCTTCCTTGAATTTTATCACAACCACCCTGTGAGGCAGGCTAAGCAGACTGAGAGATCACGGCCTGCTTTACACGTCATCTTGTAATTAGTTTAACCATGGTTTGCTGAACAAATTGCAAGTAGCTCGATTCACACAACATACTTAGCATAAACCAGGCACAGACAGTCGGGCATCCGAAGGCTGCCTGTGGCCCCACCCCACCCCCAAGCCTTGGGGACAGCTGCTGGATCCCCTCCAAATGTTACTCCCCGTTTATCACTTTTAGCACGAAAGAAGGACATTATTAAGACCGTGGGCAGCTATTACATTAACTGTATTTAATTGAAGTTGATTTTAGTTACATCTCAATGTAAATTAAAGTAAATCAAAGTTGGCTTTTGCCCAGACCCCCACCTAGGTTTTGGAATGCAGCTCCCTCCAGCACAGCATTAAAAAAGAACAAGTGCCACCTGCCATCCCAAAATTCTGCACATCGATTTTTGCAAACCACAAGGCATTCGTGGGCTCCATCAAACCAAGCAAATTATCCGACAGCTTTGTGCAATATCCCAACTCGTCAGTAACTTAACCATCCAGCCAGTGGAGCAATTAACTAAAGCCCACATGTTGAAACCCAGCTATCAAATCACCCCCATTTTTCCACGGCCATGCCCATCGCTCAGAAAGTTTCTCATTTTCACCTGCGTGTAAACCTATTGTAATGAGCCACCCCAAATCCTCTCCACTACAGCGTCTACCATTAAGAGACCCCAATGCCTAATTTCCAGCCCAGAAGCCTGAAGAGCGAGCTAAATCAAACCAGACTTGGCTCTCGCTTGCGACAAACTGAAGAGCTCGTTTCCCCAACTTGATGCAAATTCAGGTCAGCAAGTTGCCACCTGTCAGATTTATGCCCTGACGTTATTAAAATGTTGTGTTTTTGATATGGAAATCAAGAGAGAAAAGTGCTTGTACAAGCAGGTTGCAAACTGAAGCTGTTTCTGTGTTGGTCCTTTCGCTGTACTTAAGAGGACCGAAATTCAGCTGGGGCAAATGTTCCATTACACGTCATTCTTCGAGCGGAGCTTTCCGCCAAAGCGAAGACGTTTACATTTTGGTTGAAATTGACTGTGTCATTAATACAAGAACTCTGACCCTGGGCGTTTGGCAATTAAAAATGAAAACGGGTTATCACCTGCACAGCAGGACTCCACGAACATATTAAGCATTGATAAATGACCTGTAAATTAAAATGCAAGGATGAGTAACAGCCAGAAAGTTACCCTTTCTCTAGATTAAGTGCATCTGGGAGAAGGAACAATGGACAGTTATATATTAGGGTGCCAGGAACATTGCTGTCAACATTTAGTCTCAGGAAGTAGCTCACTTATATGCGGAGATTCATTTCCAAATATCTGCTTTAAAATGGGTTCCAAATGTCAAAATTTGTAGGAGTTGATCCTCAAGATTCAACAGTGCGAAGCAAGCCAAAATGGCAACAACCAATCACACACACACCCCTTGCCCCACTTCAAACATCAAAGCAAGAAAACGAATACCATTGGAGTAAGATCTTTTAGTTACATAAAACAGCCAGTCAAGTCGTGAATTATTTTTTAAACCAAAGAACCAGCAACGTGCCCCCCACCCCCCACAGGAGCATCCCAAAACCCAGCTGGATCAGGTTATTCGACAAACCATGGCTAAAGGAAACTAGTGTTTACTCCAAGGTCTATACCCAGTGACAAATTGCACAGGATCTTACAAGTTCAGGAAAGAAAGCAAACTTGGGCCTGAGCGCAAAAATCTGCTTCTGCAGTCTCTCTGGTCTATCAAGCACCAGCATTAAGACAAAACACCAGTCAACAGCAACCTTGTGTTGGTTGGGAGCTGTCCTTAGTACTTTCTGGGTGGCCAAGGTCATAAAGTGTGCAAGAGACCTGGTTTATTTGGGGGGGGAGGGGCAGGGTGGTGGTTTTGAAAGGAATTGGGTTTTTGGATGGATGGCCTACTTTACACTTGACTCTACCAATGACTTATTTCCCACCTCAAAAGAGAAGGGAACCATGGCACCAATTTGCTGGAACTCCAGTCAGAGATGGAGCTTTGGGGGGACGGGGGTCTCAAGCTCCCCTCCCCACCTTATAGCTTGCACTATAGCAGCAAGTTGTGGCTGCAGCTCTTTTTTTCCAGCTTCCTGCTACACCTTCCAGTTGGAATCAATTTGCTTGCTTTGGGCTTCCATTCTCATCACCTCTTCACCAGCCAGGGGGGTCTGCAGGGAGGAGGGTCAAGACAAAATCAAGATGGAGGCCACGACCCTGCAATTGAAGCCCCACCCCCTTTTTTTGCAGGCATTTGGACCCCTGCAAACGCCCCTGGCACCAGCTGGAACAAAACCATGGGGTCAGATAAATGGCTAACGGTCAACTTGCAAAATAAGCCCATGCTACTATCCTTAAATTGTGATGTACAGGTAATCCTCACTTAATTTTCATTCATTTAGTAATGACAGTTTGAACTTATGACGGTGCTGAAAAGAACGACTTACAACCGGTCCTTGCACTTATGACCATCACAGCACCCCCACTATCACGTGATCACAATTTGGGCTCTTGGCAACCAGTTCACATTTAAGAACATCGCAGCATCCCCTAGTCACGTGATTGTCATTTTTGACCTTCCTGGCTGGCTTCTGGCAAGCAAAAAAATGGGGAACCGTGTGATTAACAACCATATGATTCACTTAACACGCACAATTCACTTAACGACCACAGCAAAAAAGGTAATACAATCGGGTCAGATTCCCTTAATGACTGCTTTGCTTAGCAACCAAAATTCCAGTCCCAATTGTGGTTGTTAAGTGAGGACTACCTGTAACTTGTTCCTGCATCTCTGCCTGCTGTTACTTACAGCTTGACAAAAGAAAAATCAAGGCCATCTGCTTGCTTGCAAGGGCTTCTGATTCACTGAACATGAACTGGGGTATGGTCCTGTGTGGCCTGACACAGGGCCACCACCTTTGAAAAGATCAGCGGGGGGCACAGAAGCCGCCAACCTTCCAGAGAACGGAAGTTATCACCCTACAGGGACTCTTTAGGGTTATGATTATTTGCAAAGGGGCAAAACAAACAAACATACAGGAGGGTTTAAGTCAATGTCTCTCAACCTTGGCAAATTTAAGATGTGTGGACTTCAACTCTCAGCATTCCTGCCATGTTGGCTGGGGAATTCTGGGGATTGAAGTCCACACGTCTTAAACTTGCCAAGGTTGAGAAACACAGGTTTAAATGCTTAAACAAAAAGTGCTGAGAAGACATTCGGTTTAACCAACAGTAATTAAATCTCTTTCTGCTATTCCTTTTCTTCCATGGCCCCCGTCTGGGGTGAGTTTTTAGCACCCAAGTGCTGCTAAAGTCAGATGAGGCCTATATTTTTTGAACATCAGCAACTTTTTCGTTTTGATTTTGCCTTATTATGGCCCTCTGAACTCCCCCGTGAAATGTCTCCTAATAGGATTCCGTTCCACTTTATCTTCAACTTTGGATCCGCCCTTATCTGGGGTTCCAAACTTGCCCTTGGAGGTATTCACCAGGATTACTGGTTTGCAAAGAGGAAAATGGGCCAAGATTCCCTTCTCTTGCCCATTGTGCAGGAAAACTACACTCTGAAGTGAGCAAAGGCATCGTGTCAAACTGCAATGATGGTGTTGATGGTTACTTATTTATTACATTTTTACTCTGCCCTTCCTCCAAGCTCAAGGTGGCATACATGGTTGTCCTCACCCCCTTTGTCCTCACAACAACCCTGTGAGGTAGGTTAGGCTACAACAGACAATGACTGGTCCAAGGTTACCCAGGGAGTTTTGTGGTGTTTGAACCTGGCCTCCCTAGATGTAAGTCCAACACTCGAACCGTAACAAAACCGGGGGGATCTTAAGCTCCTGGGAACAGTGCTGCTGTCCTTAAAGGTTAAAAACGTTAAAAATTCTATTCCTTCTCTCTCAAAATCAATCAGCGGGAACGACACCAAGGAACCCATTTGGTTGCTTTACAAGCTTGCAGGGACAATTCTTAAAACGCCCCCAAGTTTCGGACCTTCTTGTTCATAACATTGTTTTAATTTAACAGACAATAGTTTCAAAAGACGGAAATAAACTCTCTCTCTCCAAAAGGCAACTGTGGGCCAAATGCTGTTTAGCTCAGCCATCCCAACAAGGTAGGCTGTGACTGCGATTCCCAGAACCCCCGCCTGCCCAGTAGGCTGAGAATTCTGGGAATTGGACATCTAATGCTTTTTGAAGCCCTCCGATTGGGATAAACTAGCTTTCCTGTGCTCTGGTACCACAACTTGGGTGGGGTGTGAATCTTAATTGTCAGAAAGTGAGTTGGACTGCAGAAAGGCCAAGGGAAGGAAACACAGACAAGTACCTGCCATTTTAGCTGGCAGTTACCAGGGTATTGCCTTGTCCTAGAGAAACTTTTTACTAATATTTTTTCACGGGCTGGAGCTCCGAGATACAAAAGGATGCACGGCTCTTCGAGAGTGAAAAAATAAACCTGTGTTTGAGGTCAGAAGTTCCCACCTGAAGAATTCACGTCTCCGTCCTGTGTTTTTAGTATCCTCATATATAAACCACCACACGTAAAGGAAAAGAAGGAAGGGATGAAAATTAAAGTGGCGGGGGGGTGGGGGGGTGGGAGGGGAGAAAGAAATACCCCAGCAGTCATAACTATCAAAATTGTCTGCATTTCTTTTTGAATCTAAAAAGAAAGAAAAAGGAGGGAGGGAGAGGACACCTCCGAAGTAAAAAGCGGAAGAAAATCCTTGGGTCTAGAGAGATGGAGATTTTGCCCAATTCATTTGGCACCTCAACATTCTTGACAAACGCTGGCCTGTCCTTGAAAATGTTCAAAAGGAGATTAAAAAAAAAACAGAACAGAAAAAAAACCTGAAATCATCAAGGTGTGAACAGTTGCAGGGGGAAAGATTTCTGCTAGGGGGGCAAAAAAAAAAAGTTTTTCCCCCCCTAGAGCCTAGGGTGCCTCTCCAAGCATCCGGCTCCCTCATTCCCCAGCAGACTGTCCTGATGGGGCTGCAGATGTGATGACACCAGTTTGCAACGGGGCGACGGCTCTGGGTTCTTCGATTCGGGGCCGCTTGACGTCGGGCTCGCTCAAAAGCTCGTTGGGGTCCTTCACCCCAGCTTCCCTCGTCTGGCTGATGACCACCGGAGTGGATGAACTCGCTTGAGCCGCAAGAACCTGCAATGGGCTGGTAAGGGCTGGGGCGAGAAAAACGAGAGAGAGGGTAAGTCCTTCCGGGAGGTATCTGGCAGGAGAACTGGCAGGAGCCACGCTGAGCCGGAGTTGCACTCTACTTTCTCTATTGTTCCTACCATATACAGAATCTTGCCAGACTAAAGGCACCCTAACTGATCTAAGGGAAAAATACTCCTGGAACTCTAAGGTGGGGCCCGCCTTTCTTTGTCCGCTCTCAATGCTGTGAGAATGTTTACCTCCCTGGAATGCGCTCTCTCCTTCCTCAGCTCCGAGATCCATCACATCAACCCCCTCCGCAGGGACACATTCCATCACATCATCAGAGTCTACTTTCGCAAACCCCCTTTTTAAATAGCCTTCTTCCCACCTGGTGAACCAGGGAGGGTCAAGCCTGAGACGCTTTCTCAAACTACATTTCTGCCCTGGACTCAAATTTCTTTTATCTGACTGCCGTCTTGCTTGTGGCTCTTCCTCCTGTTCAAGGTTATTCCTTTTGTCCATTACAGGTTCCTTGTGATATATTGAGACCATAGGCCCCAGAATTCCTATGCCTTCTGAATTCTAGGAATTGTTTTTCTGGCATACCAGGAAGATGCCAGGTTGGGGAAGACTGGGCTAAATCAGTGCCACCTGAAGTGGCGTACAGCACGGTTCCTCAACCCTGGCAACTCTAAGCTGTGTGGACTTCAACTCCCAGAATTCCCCAGCCAACTTTGCTGGCTGGGGAATTCTGGGAGTTGAAGTCCACACAGCTTAGAGTTGCCAGGGTTGAGGAACCCTGGTTTACAGGATTTCTGCCATACCAAAACTGTCAGGCAAAAGTAATGTGGTTCTTTCAACTCAAACACTAAAACCTGAACATGGTAGGCTTAGAAATGAAGCTACTGGCTTGCTCAGCCTGCAAGCACAGAGGGTCCAGGAGCACAAGAAAAGAAACTTTTCTCCCAGTTGCATTCAGGATAGCAAATATTAAAATTAAAGCAACTCTTTCAACTCTGGACTTGTAAACACCAGGATATTAACAGCAGAACTCGATTTTGGCAGTTATATGTAACCTCTTCCCTGTTGTGATCTTGTTCTATCTACGTTTATTGCTTAACTGGTTTTGTAGAAGGTTTTAATTATCGGTTTTCTTGTAGGCCGCCCAGAGTCACTTTGTGTGAGATGGGCGGCCCTATAACTTTGACAAATAAATAATAAATAAGTGTTATAAGGCGATGACCCCCGTTCACCCATACTGGTAATGCAATTTCCTTGGTTGCTGGGCTGCCCTGGATACTTTGCACTGCATCCCAGTTTCCCTTAGCACAAAGATTCTCAAGGCATGCAAACAATGGGGCGGGGGGAGGAGAAACGATATATACCATAAGTCCCACTGGATAAATTGTTTGTGGGAATGGCATGCTTTCCGTTTTGCGTCACCGTGCGGACAGGTAGCTGGTGCTGTCCAAGGGCCATGGATGTGGCTGGCTGGAGGATGGTGACTGTCTGTCCTGGCACACCCTGACCCATCTGGCTGGCAACTGTCTGGATGACCCGACTGGCAGTTGGTATCGCAGCAAACGCAATGGTTGGTTTCTCATCCAATCCTACAGTCAGAGAAGAGAAGAGACATCATCCACCCCAACTTACCAACCTGGCAATGCCATCTGCGTTCCCGTCAGAAACCTACAGTGGACGGTTATTGCTGTCCTGACGTGCACACACATGCGCCAAGACACTGCAGGAACTTCCTTCACTCCGTTCTTCTTATGATGTGCAGAGAGAGGAAGATGGGGAGATGGGCATGAGGGTCACACGGACTGGCTGGAAATTAGAACCGGACATCACTTCTAGGTCACCCAGCAAGACGTTTGCTTCCCGTTTCCCCCGGATCAAATTCCCACACCATGCGACACCAAAATGTGGTTGGCTTCGTTGCAGCTCGCCATACTGGGTGAATCCAGCCCCTTCTGGATTGGGAAGCACGGTTAGTGGTGCGAATGCAGCCAAATGAAGTTTATTTAATCAACCACTGCCTGTCACACAATGGCTTTAGAGCAGTGTTCCTCAACCGTGTCAACTTTAAGATGGGTGGACTTCAACTCCCAGAATTCCCCAGCCACCGCTTTAGAGCAATGAGAAATCTGTGTCCAAGGTAAAACACACTTTAAAACAATTGGCAAACTTGGCTGGAATCAATTTAGTAGGTGCCACGAGGACGGCTGGAGTTCTCGGCTGAGGAAACAACACTCTTAGTTTTGAGTGTCCAGTTAATTAAGCAGCCTTAAACAGACCTGGAGAAATATGCCCAGCCATGAGCTAAACGAGGGTCTTTGCCGTTCTGGGGGCAATCTACTATCTCGAGGCTCACCAGCCAAGTCCAGGACGGCTCCGGCTGTGTCATGGGTGCTCCCAGCGGGCCCCTGGTTGGTCAGGATGTATCCATTGGCTGAGTTTGCAGAAGTCGTCACGACTCTGACCATTGTAACAGTGGGGGCTTGCTGGACCACGTGGACTGCGTGGCCTGAAGGCTGCTGAGAGGTCACGATGGAGGCAGGCAGGTAAGCCACAGGTTTGGCCACCAGCGCAGAAGGCCTGGGAGGAACAGCCATGATCACTGGCTGGGCACTTACGGGGGATCCTGAAAGAAAGAAAGGAAGGAAGGAAGAGAGAGAGGGAGGGATGGAGGGAGGGGAAAAATTTCTTTTTGAAAATGCTTTGGCACTTTGTTGCTCATGATATAGGCAGTCCTCACTTTAACCACCACAATAAGGACCGAAAAATTGGTTGTTAAATGCTGCGGTTGTTAAGCAAGTCACCACATGACTGGACTCGATTTTATGACCATTTTTCACAATGGTTGTTAAGTGAATTAAGGGGTGTTAAGCGAATCACGGCAGCCTTTAAGCAAATCCAGCTTCCCCAATGGACGTTTTTTTGCCAGAAACTGGCACAAAAAGGTCGCAAATCACGATCACATGACTGCAGGACACTGCAACAGGTCGTAAATGCAAGCTGGCTGCCAAGTGCCCGAATTGCGATCACGTGACCGCGGGGGTGGTGTGACGGTTTGCGATGGCTGTTAAGTGCGAGCACAGGCCGTAAAGCACTTTTCCCGAGGCCGTTGTAACTTTGGACCGTCGTTAAATGAGGATTACCTGTACTGTTTTTGGCTATTTTTCATGGGATGTTACTAATGCTTGTCAGTTGTTTTGAGCCCACACTCAGGAGTCTAACCGGGTGGCAGAAACTATGGATAGAGCCCAGCTGCACGCTTGCTCTCTACAAATGGCACCCTTACCAGGAGCACTTTGTGAATATCGATACTCTGGAACAGAAGCAAGTTTTGGGCCAAAGTCATGGTCGTGTGGAATCGGGGAGCCCTCTCTTGACACACACTCTGGAGTCTGTAGGCCACTGGTGCGAGGAGAAAGCAGGCCGGGATGAGTAGGGGATGCGGGGGCGCTCCTGGAAGAGAAGAGAAGACGTGCAAATCAAAGCAGATGTTCTGGTCTGAACTACGAACTTCGCAGTTTCAATGTGTATTTACTGCACTCGTCCTCACCTCTTAATTTTACTAAACTGAGTAGCTAGTCCTCAGCAACCCACTTTATAACTTACTGACCTCATATGCTCTGCTAAACTGAGCCAAATGTGAGCTAACCAAACATTAAATAAAATCGAGGAACATGCTGCAATTGATAATGCAAACGCAATGCTGGTTTAATTGTGACTTAGGGATACACCTGCAACTGCTGCTAACTGTAGTTATTGCTTGCCACTACCTCTTGAGCAGGGCTTGCAGCTCTTCAAAACCTAGTTAAAGAGGCAACTCTGGTTGATGCAAATGTAATAGTATCTTGTGTCAAGGCAGACACAGCAAGGGAATTTGAAGGCAAAGCATGTACGTCCCAAAGTTGTGTCCTAGAGGTGTGTGAAATATTCTGAATGCACAACACTTGGAGCTTAAAGAAGCTGATCTGAGTATTTTTGGCCTGGAACAACCCCCTCTCCCCCAATATTGGGGAGTTTCGTCCCAAATTTGGCTACAGACAGAAAACTGGAAAGTTACTGCTTCCTTTGTTTGCTCTAAGTTTCTATTTTTCATTAATTGTTTAAATCATCCTCTTGGCCAATTTTTCTATAGTTAGGTGGTGGTAAGCATCATTCACAATGGACAATCACCCTGTTATTTTGGTGGTCCTTATATGCTAAAACAGCAGAGCAAGGGCTTATTTTGAGTTTCTGTTGTTCACAACAGTAGAACACCTCAAAAGAGTTTTAAGTAGGATTTCTCTGTTCTGAGCTTAGAATTTTTTTTAATTTTCTACTCTGTGCTACTGTCTCTCCTGGTTTTCAAGCAACTGTGCAAGCATGAGCTTTAGGCCCCCACATCACCAATATCCTGTATGTTCTTCCCTATCTCCCACTCCAGATTATTGATCCGTGCAACAACAGACTGCTTGAGAAATCTTGGCTTAATATTATTTCACAGTAGTCTGTCCGTTATGTGATCAAAACTGGACCACAGCCCACAGCCCACACCCCCGAAGTCTACAAGCTGCCTCTGAAACAGGTACCCAGCATTCCCCTTGCCCCTATAATGGAGCTCCCTATTAACTTTTGTCTGTTACACTGAATTTACCGGGAAGAGAGAGGTCCAAATGGGGTTCGGAAGCAGGACACCCCCCTTTGTCTCCGTTTTCGGAATGCCTGCTCCACCAGCTTGCCTTCCGAAGGAGGGTCTATCCTCCAAAAAGATCCTTTTCCGGGTTCTTCTTGAGAACGGGGGACTTTAATAAAATACCGGTTCAAGGACAGATTGTGCCGAATGGAATTCTGTAGGAGGAAAATGGGTTATCCAAGATTTATTGTTAAAAAAACAGAATGAACGAGAACCGTGCCATGAGCAACCCTTACCTGCCAGCCTTTATCTGCTGTTCTATAATACGGATAATGCTTAGTAATGTGGGCATAGATTCCACTTAGTGTTAATTGCTTGTCCTGAGCTGACGAGATAGCTTGAACAATTAGCTGGGCATAGGAATATGGTGGCTTGGACTCGTCCTGTGGACCAGAAACACAAACACAAAGACGCAAGGGAGTTTTTAGCAGCTTCACAGTTCATTAATAATTTAGGCTGGAGCTTGTCTAACAAGATCTGAGGCAACTGAACAGATGCCTTTCAAGGTAAGAAAGGATTAAAAAAAACAACAGCAGCAGCAGAAAACCCATTTCTCCAGGAAAACTGCCCACTTTTTCATTTCTAAACCCCAGCTGTAATTCCTCTTAGCCTCAATCACATGTCCAAACAGCCAAGGGTGGAAATATAGGCTACCATCACCACCATCATTGCTACTGTGTCTTGAGAACACTTTTACTGGTTGCAATAATGTAGGTGGACTTTTGGATTTCCTGAAGGAGATACTAGCTAACCCCTGGAGGACAATGTAATACCAGACTAAATGGATTATTGATCCGTGCAGCTACAGCCTGCCTGAGAAATTTTGCTTTAAAATTATTTCTCACTAGTTTGTCAGAGTGAGGCCAGCTTTGGACATAATATGAAGACTTTCAGAACTCAAACCCAACAGGGATTTGAGGCTTTGCCACACTGGCCTGGAAACACATTTGGAGGGTGCCAGGTTGGAGATAGCTGGTTTAATGCCTTGCCAATGCCAGGATGGAAGTTCAGCCTTCTGAATCCAGAGTGATTCTGAAGTTAGGCTGGGGCAATTGAGGGTGGGTTGGAGAAAGGGAGGAGGGCCACATGATTGCTTTCCCCCCTATTCCTGCCACAGCTATGAAAGTTTCTCCTTACCCCCTTGGCCACCCCAAAGTACAGGTAGTCCTCACTTAACGACTATTTAGTGACAATTCAGACTTACGACAGTGCTGAAAAACCTGACTTGCAACCAACTTATGACCACTGCAGCATCCCTGCAGTCACATGACTGCAATTCGGGCGCTTGGCAACTAGTTTGCATGTACAACCATCACAATCTCCCGCGGTCACGCGATCACCATTTTTGACCTTCCTAGCAGGCTTCCAGCAAGCAAAATCAATGGGGAACCACGTGATTTGCTTAATGACCACATGGTTTGCTTAGTGACCATGGTGATTTGCTTAACGATCGCAGCAAAAAAGTGTCATACAACCGGGTTGGATTCGCTTAACAACTGCATTGCTTGGTGAGTGAAATTCCGGTCCCAACTGTGGTCATTAAGTGAGGACTACCCATATTGCTTCCTCAATGGAGGACAAAGAGACTTTTGGTGACAGCAGCCAATGGGATGGCCACCTTGGGAGTGGCAGCAGAGGACAAAATAGGATAGCAGAAAAAGTGGTAGATGTTCTTCTCTCCCTCCTTCCCACTCCTCCTCTACAGCACCTATTGGGGAGCAGAAAGTTGCCCAGATCCCACTCCCTCAAGGTGTCTCTGGATCCCAAGGTGGCCATCTCCTTGCCTTGGCCATCTGTGCCCCTCACCCCACCCCACTGACCCAGCCTTTGCAACGTTGATTGGGAAAGGGGTCTTACAACCTTTGGGCTGTCTCTACCAGAGACATCCGTCTGCTGCTCCAAAGTAGCTTTCGCTGCGTATTCGGCAGCCAACTGGAGATCAGAGGTAACGTTGTGGGTGAAGCGATATCCCGAGGAACCAGCACCACGAGGACTCGCCGGGCAGGAATTAGGAACGCTGCAGGGAGGAAAGAATGACACGTTAGGGCTGTGGACCCCACTAGCCCTTTGCAAGGCACTGAAGATGTGATGATGGTCACCCCAAACTGGCCTGCTCCTCTTACATTTGATGGACTAGTTGATTGACATGGTTTATGTAGCTGTCCATCTCACAAAAGTGACTCTGGGTGGGCTTACAAGATTAAAATGGACAAACCCACTCAGCACAGACCCCACCCCAGCACCCAAGGATAAACAGTTGACCTCGCTCACCATCAATAGTAGCAAAGCCCATCTATCCACCTGACCCAAATCTGGGGAAACAGCCTTTGTCACTACTGATGGTGAGCGAGGACAACTTTTTACCCTTGGGCCCGGGTGGTGGTGGTGGTCCTGTATTGGGTGATTGTGATTGTCCGTTTCAATCTTGTAAACCCACCTAGAGTCGCTTGTGTGAGATGGGCAGCTACACAAGCCACATCAATACATCAATTTATTTATTTTATTTATTTGGCATATTTATATAGCTGCCCGTCTCACAAGCATGTGACTCTGGGCAGCATACAACGCAACAACAGCTAAAAACTCTGTAACATTTTTTAAAAAACCATCAAAAATAAATAAAATACACATATAAACCATCAACCAAACAAACATACAGGCAATCAACCCAATGTAAGAGAAGCAGGTCAATTTTGGGTCCCTATCATCAGCAACAGGCACGCACATCCTGAAAAAAAGGGGACAGGAACAATCCGTTTCATCTTTAAGAATTTTACGTACAGGATTTTCAACCGACTTTTCTGCTGAAGAGCTCTCAAGACAGTTAACAAACCTAGTCCAAACCAAGATTAAAACCACAATGTCCATGTAAAACCACGGATAAGGAACCTGTGGTCCTCCAGACATTTACTCAACTGAAATATCTCTAGTTAGCTATTCTGTTTTTAAACTGAATTATCCTCCCAGAATTTCCATCAAGTGGATTAGGCTGAAAGACAAATCAACCTGAAAGAGAAACTAAGACAAGACCAACCAGCCAAACTTCTGAGCCCTGCAACAATTTGACCTCAAGACCACTTCTTCAACTTTAAAACCTGATCTTGTTTCCTTCCCATTTATGAGAGGCTGGATTTCTAAGAATTATAGCCTGACACGGGCGTGGAGTGCAGTATTGGTTGATCTAGCTTCAAAGCAAAGCTGTTTTATCTACACCTCTAGACAGTTTCCGGTTCGGAGGACGTATCTTCGCCGCCTTATTTATAAAAATAATAAAGGTGGGATAAAGATCAAACAAACAAACAATAACTGCATAAATAAATAACACCCAACTGCAAATTGGGAAGGGAATGGTGCAGAAGGAAATGGAGTATTTCACAAGTCTCTACCATGTTCCATTCCCGGATCCATGAATTTTGCACGTCCCTAATGCCTACCAAGATTTGCTAGTTGCTTCTTGCTGTTTCTTAATTTCTGAAAGCTGCATCACAGTTACATAAAAGTAATCTGCCGCCCTTTGTTCCATCAACAAGGATGTGTTGTTTTGGGGATACGGAAGGCCACCCTTGGCCTTTTACCAGTATGCTGGACGCCTTGTTTCAAAACCGTTGGCAGAGTTTTGAAAACCACTGGCCTACTCCAGGTGATTTTTGCTTGGATTGATGTTTAACTTATTAACAACGGTAAACAGATGATCCTACCTCGCATACTGAATGTTTTGTTTTCATATAAACACTGCAACTCAGTGGCCCCTTCTGAAAACACTCTGGAGATCACACCTTTTAATTTTTAAAAATTATTTTTAATAGTGGCATACAAACAACTACAACATCAACAGGAAAAATAAACCTGTAATGGCTATACAGTGAGAAAAAGTCTACATGTATTGGTGGTGATTAAAATAAACTAGATATAAAAAAAGCATCAGCACGTGTTTCAAACGTATATACTCCAAAGCAGATATTAAAGCTAAAACACATTCAGAACACCATTTGTCAAAGTCTTTAAAACCATCATTATAAATCAACTGATTTAAGTAGTTAATCCTTGTTCAACTCCAGTGTTCAAGAGTGTTATCTTCCCTGCAATCTTCAAATTTGGTTTATTCCATAATATCAATTTCTCATGTGATTTTGGATCAAAATTTAACTGCTTACCTATTAAAAGCCAAATATGTCTAACAGCTCCCAAGGCTGGACTGGAGGCCACCTCTGGGATTTTTGGCAGGAGGGCGTGAGGAGTCTAGTACCTCAGATTGCTTACTTGTGTCCCAAATTATGGCTTGCTTAACCCTAGTTTACTGAATACTCCCATTTATTGAACAAGCTAGAATGATCTGTGTTTACACAATGGCTTTTATCAGTGCAAGAACTCAATTATTCTTGCTGAAGGTTGGCCAATAATAAATTCAGATCTATGGATTTTCAAAATGTAATTCTGTTGCATAATTAACCTTACAAATTTGCAGCTGAGTTTAGATCTGCTGATGATTAAATTATCTTTATTGTTCTCATGGAGTTAATGATTCAGCAAAGGCTGGGGAGTAACATGACAATGTTTAACCAGTTAAACTGAGCAGATCTTTTCAGATAGGTCAAACTCGGTTTGTCCGTTCACTACAGATCTCCAGCTGACTAGGTTCACGCATTACATTATCCCACAATGTAGCTTCTTGGATTCTGGCTTAGACTACTGGGTAAACTCATCACTCTGGTTATACAAACCACAGTTTGTGGCATAGCATGTTGTGTGAACCCAGAAAGTTATCTATCTATTTATTTATTCATCTGTCAAATTTGTCACTGCCCATCTCCTCCCATCCGAGGGACTCTGGGCGGTTTACAACAATGTAATCCAAAAAACAATAAATCTATAATAAAATTCCAATATAAAATACACTAGAAAACAATTTAACAAAACTGCTAAATATAAATAAAATCCAGATGGCCGTGGTCTCATTCAGTCATTGCGTTAGGGTTGATTCAAGCCACGGCCAGGCCAACAAGACCTTAGAAGATGCAAGTCTGCTCAGCCCTCATTTTAGGAGAAACGGCCAATGTTGTCAAGTTACAGCCTTTGCATCTGTTGCATTTCAATTGCTTTCTTGGGTGAAAAAGCGTGCAACAAAGCTAAGTGCCACAAGATGGCACTCACAGAACAAGCTGCAAATCCACAAGAAAACACACACACTCTCACGCCAAAAGAACAAAATAGAACGTAAGTAATGGCTGCTTAAACTCCTGGCTCTCTCAGAAAAATGTGAGGTCTTTTGTAGGAGGGTTAAAAAGCAAGAAAGGCCAACAGTGCTCAAGTTTAATCCGAGGAGGACCAGCTTTCAAGAGGGCCAGACTGCAACGGCACGATTTTGCATGCAGGGTCGCCTTTCCAGGGGCATCTACATGGAATGGTCAAAAAAAGTCACAATAGCACCCGGCTATTGACCTTTTTGATTAACCCCTTCCCACAGACACCCCCTCACGAAAGCTATGTTTTTAACGGTCTTCAACCTTCAGGGGCCAACAAGCTTTACAGCTAAAGCAATATGCAAACTACGTGGAGCAGAATGCCATCATGGGTGAGTAGTTGTGAACATCACCTGCCGAGATCCCCCATTAGCTCACCACAGGCAGGAAAGCATCATAGTGGCTTTAAGGAAATGACTGAAGCTTATCCAATGCAGATACAATCCCACATGGACCAGAAACCGTTTCCCTGTGGGAAATAACTGACAAGCAACGTGGAGAACCCCAAACTGAAAGATACGTTCTTCATGGACGTTAGATGAACACCTTTCTTCTCTTTCAGATATATGTAGCTTCACAGCCGGCCCCCCTCTAAAACTGGTCCAATTTTGGCTTGCAGATGTGATCTGATTCTCAAATATTTGCAGTAAGAGCTTCAGAAAGAATTGAATGTTGCTAGAGTCACAGCTGCAAGAAGCGTGGCCTGCTGGGGTGAACTGGACAGGGAGCGAGCTTCACCCGTCCCAGTTCTCTTAATTTCTGCAACATTTGGCTGAAGAACATACACCTTGCGCTCTCTATCAAGCAACCGATGCAACTCAGCTACCGGAAGAACAGGATCGTGATCAAAGGCAGAGATCACGTAATCAAACTGACTAGCCAATGGCTGTATCATTCTCTTCCTTAACCAGGTGCCCTCCATTTCTGTTGGAGGTCAACTCCCACAATTCCCTTTGGCCTAGGAATTCTGGGAGTTGACGTTCAACATCTTGGGAACCATGAACAGCATCTAAGAGAGAAGTAGCTAGGTTCCAACAAGACAAATTGGACCGAGTTTCCTTCTCCGATGAAGAATGAGGTCCACAGAACAGACTAAGGATTGCAAGATTGTACAGGGCAGGGTCAAAACCCCCAGGAAAGAACCGGACCAAGGTCTTCTCAAGGCTGCGTTTTCCACCAGCAGTTCTTTAAAAAAAGGGAGAGGGCCCATCCAAAATAAGTCACTGAACCCTCCCCTAAAAGGAGAAGCCTTGAATTTTTGGTAGGCACGAAGCCAACGGAACCAAGGCTGCGCCCATCTTTCTTTGCAAGTGACATGTTGTGTAGGGAACAGGCTTGCTCAGTTGAGTGCACACCTTTCATCACAGCTTCAAAAATGTTGCCCCGGAACCTCAAAATGTGCTGCAGATCTAGACAACCACGCCCAGAAAGGGCTTTCCCAGATCGTTCCTGGGAGAGAGTAACTGCAGCCTTCAATACCGCAGTGGAGCCAGCTACCTGCTGGGAACGGTGTCTCTGACCCAGCGTGGCTGCATTCCATTCACCACAACACCCATCCTACATCTGGGGAGTAGAACGGCAGCAATTGCTAACGAGGTGAAAGGTGCTAGAGTTTATCTTTTCTTCATGGGCTAACACAGCGTTTTTCAAAGTTGGCAACTCACAGATGGGTGGACTTCAACTCCCAGAATTGGCTGGGGAATTTTGGGAGTTGAAGTCCACCCATCTGCGAGTTGCCAACTTTGAAGAGCAGTGGTTAACGCACCCATCTACTTGGGGCTTCCAGCTGTGGTTTCTCTCCAACATTGCTCCTTGCTGCAATTCTTGGGGTGAAATGCTAGCTTTGGAGCAGGGAACGTTAAGGTAGGATGCTCACCCACCTGGTTCAGGTGCCGAAGTTCAGAAAGATCATCCAAACCCAGGGGCTATCTCAACTTAATTCCCGTTGCAAGCTTACACAGATCACTCCTTCAGTGCTGCTGGGGTTGAACACTTTCTATGGCTTGACCGCACGGATCCAGGTGGCTCAATTTTGATGAGATCTGGAGGTTTCTGGGCCAACTCTTCCATCCTTACAGACTTAAATGCATGGAAAGACGTCATCAGACTTGGGAAGCCTTAATGATGTTTCCAGCAGATCAGATTTATATCTAGTAACAACAACAGGACAACCAATGCTGCCTTTGGATGATCAGCTTTACGTACATAAAAGAAATGGAGATAAATGGGCCGATGTAATATTGTTAGGTACCTTAAGTAAATTATCTTTTTTTTCCAGTCCATCTCCCATTATCCCAATTTTAGAGATATGAAGGGATGCATCTACATCTACAACTATATCTATACCTCTATCTACAGGTAGTCCTTACTTAATGACCATTCATTTAACAATGATTCAAAGTTACGACGGCCTCGGAAAAAATGCTTTACGGCCTGTACTCGCGCTTATGACTGTTGCACACCATCATGCCACCTCTGTGGTCACATGATCGCAGTTTGGGTACTTGGCAGCCAGCTTGTATTTATGACCAGTAACAGCATCCTGTGGTCATGTGATTGCAATTTGCGACCTTTTTTGCCTGTTTCCAGCAAAAAACATCCATCGGGGAAGCTGGATTTGCTTAATGACCGTCCTAAAAATGGCCGTAAGACCGGGCTGGTCACGTGGTGACTCACTTAACGACCACACCACTTAACAACCAATTTTCTGGTCCCTATTGTGGTCATTAAGTGGGGACTACCTGTATATCTCTATTTTAAGGGATATATGAAGTGCCAGAGTTAGGCACTGGGAGGTCTACCTCAGTGATGATGGATTTGAAGAACAGGATTCTCCATCATGTTGCATGATGGCCTCAAAGAAAGCCAGGAAAAGCTCCAAGCAAGCATGCAGATCTGGGTGAAAAACACAGCCCCAGAATGGTGGAGGATCTCAGCAGGCTTGCCAGTATGAAGCATTTTAAGCCATACGAGTGCCGGTCGTCTTCCCTAAAAGAAGGCAGCACTGGGTTTAGCTCCCCGTGATAACAGAAGGCATACCCACACGTTGCATAACCCAGGGGGGGGTGGGCAGACATCTCTGAAGACAAAGCAACGCGATTCTATCGAAGGCACCGAACGAGCCACAAAGCTCCGTATCCGCCTTGCCTGTCCTGTCTCAGGTTGAACCTGAACGCATTTAAACCGGTTTTTTGCCTTTCGCTCCTCGGAACGCCTGTTTCTATCTATAATGGGCTCTTGTAATCCAGCGTTCTTCTGTTTCTTGTGGTGCCCATGAGAAAACTCCCCAAATTTAGTTGAGATGCTAATGCAACTCCGGGGGAGCATCTTTTGTGATTTCTGGTTACAATCTCTATTACTTTCTGCCCTTCTAAGTTTGCTCTGGTTAAAATGTTCCTGAGCGCAGGAAGCCCGACGTGACATTCACTAATAATGGTTTATTAAACCACAATGTGACCACGTAGCGATCTACATTCCCATCTGCTAACGTTTTGCTCCTCTTTCTATGCAAACAAGGGTTACATTTTTGATTTTGAACCTGCTGTTGCGGTTTAAAGCTTTCAAAAAACCCAGAATTTTAAACTTGGTTTGTGATCCTGGCTTGTTTATATGCATAAACCATACTGCTGGGTCTGGTTAGCAGGCTAACCTATTCTCTCTTGATTTTGTTTACCTGTTAAAAGTAGAAGCAACTGGCTTGTGTCTTAGGCAGGCAGCCCAGTCCCATTCTGGTTTAATAACCAGGTTTACAAGCTTGGGTAGTGTAAAATGGCAGCTGCTGAAGCAGGGTTAAAAAGCAGTATTTGGGGGGGCACTTTATGGTGAGACGAGGTATGTCAAGTGCTGAAAAAGGAGCGTATAAAACAGCACAGAAATATAGGTAACATTTTAAGATTACTAAAATGCCACCACTGCTGGTTGGGGGAAGTATTTGTGTATTTTGTACCTTCAGCATCAAAAAGATACCTGTGAAACACACACAGTACGTGGTTGTTTGCATGCATCTATGTGTGAGATAAGAGACAGGCATTTGCCCTGAACCTACCTTCCTTTAATTTTTTTTAAGGGGGAGGGGGAGGTCAAACCTAAAAACTGGTGTTTTTGCTTTTTTAAAACACGAAGCTATTTAAGGAAATCTTCAATAGTTCAAGACTGCAGGGAATCAGCGAATTAGAAGTAATATCCAGCTGCTGATTTGCATACAACGGTTGAGCCTTTAGTGAGCAACTCCCACTGCACCCCGCCCCACCCTCTGGTTTTGTAGAGCAATTTAAAAACTGTCATTACAGGAAGGATGAATACAAGCATATTCCTTCAGATTTATTCTGCTCTGTGTGGAAGAGGAATGCCTCGCCCCAGAATTCTGCTAGGACATCATTTTGAATTTAGCAGCAAGCACTGTTGCTTTAAACCTAACCTTCTAGTAACCTTCTAACTACTTAACTTAACTTGAGCCACCAAAGGCTGCCAAGTTTCTAGCAATATCTATGGCTTGCAGAAATCAGTTGATACCGTTTTCTCACAATTCAATGTTTCAGGTTTTGTTTTGCTGGATTTCCAATGCCGTACCTGTGTTTCATGGATCAGGGGCTGCAGATAAACAGGGAGAACGCTTCTGGAGATGCTGAATTGGAACAACAGGGCCACCACTGTTGTATGAATGATTCCTCAAAAGGGGGTGGGAGGCAGTTGTCCTATGCAAGCCCACCTAAGCCAAGATGTGAGAACTTCAAGAAATCTTGTCAGTTCGAGTCGGACTGGAGTCCAGATGATTGCGTCCATCCAGACGCGGTGGCAGCTACATAAATGATTTCTACCAATGCTGGGTTGAAGGATGATGGTTCAGTGTCCTGGTCTGTCCAACAGCCCTAGACTCCTTGAATGGCCTCCCATCCAAGTATTAACTGGACTGGACCTCATTTCATGTCAGAGATCAAGTTTTGTCTTCTGCTTCTGGCCTTTATTCATTGGATAAAAAAAATCTGCATTTCAATCATCTATCTAGAGATGTGGAAATCTGCATTTCAATCATCCGAGTTGTGGAAAAAGAAGAAATAAAACAAAAACAACAAAAACCCTTGATTTCTGGGGACCTCTCCCTGGGCCTTCTTTTCCTCACCAAAATTGGGAAAACTACATGACCTCCCACCCAATATAAGAACTGCCCGGTCACCTCCATATGCAGGAAGCTCTTAAAAATGTGGCTTTTTAAACATGCATTTGGGGGCTGAGATAACAGGTACCCGAGTTCATAATGAATATTTATTTGTTTGATGAGATACGGGGCTAAGTTTTTATGATTATCCTATTATAAGCGTTGACTGCATCGACAGATTGGCAGATCTTTTTGAGACTGATTGTTTCTGATTTTTTAAAAAAATCACTGTGTTGTTTTGTATTTGTCTACTGTTGCTTGTCAGCTGTTTAGAGTCAAATGATTGAAGCCACATAAAAGCACTTGTAATACGTGTTTTAGAAAGTGATTTCTAATTGGGATGTTTTAGTTTTGGCATCAGAGAACCACAGCTCCACCCTATAACAAGGGGAAGAACATCTGAACGAGTAATTTGTCTCAGTCCAAGCAAATCTTCTTAGAATCAGACACCTATCACGATGCTAAGATGCTTCATTTCTCAGACGCAGAGATGAAGACTGAACAGGCAATGCCTAACAGCCAAATCTCCATGCCATGAATCTTACTTTCCCTGCCTACTTCAGCTCTTTTCCTAAAAATGTGAACAGCTGAAGGCCAGAAGATATAACTCTATTTTATGACCATATGGATGGCTGGTTTCTTCTGTCTGGTTCAACTATGCTTTTATATTTAATAAATATACCAAACATGATAATTTTATGAGTATGCTAAGGCTTACATAATGCATTTTATGTTCTTCAAGTAGCAAAATTAACACAGATCAGTGAAGGGTGCTACAAGAATCATTATTATACTGATTCCCAGTTTTTCCTACAGTTTTTCCTGGGATCCCCCCCCCCCAAGAAAACTCCCAAATTTTTAATGTTTATACAGTTATGTAAGAAGAATGAAGAAAAGTCACAAAACTGAAAACTGTTCACCCACAGTGTTCACCGGAGCAGCCTAATCAGGAGTGCAAATTACCCAGAGCCAATTAAAAAAACCCTGAAAGAGAGAGGAAATTATAAAGTTTTTGGTGCCACCTCTAAGAAGTCTCTTGCTGAGTGGCAAAACTGCTGCAAGTCAGAATGTAGGGACAAAAGATGAAGCTTGCAAGGAATCTTTAAAAACATAGCCAAGTTTATATACGAGCAGAGGGTCCTTCAACTTCTTAGATCCAAATGGAGTTTATGCCTATTGTGGGAACATCATTTTTAGACATTTTCACTTTAAAAAAAAGCTCACTGCAAGCAAAACTTGTATAACTTGTTTCTAACTGGACTCTCTTTTGGCAGGGAAATTTTCACCCTTTTCTTTGCAAGCAAAATGGGTAAAGTTCTACCTCTTTTTTTAGGTTCTAAAGCTTTATTAATATTTTTCAAAATATAATTAAAATGCAAAATACAGAATATAGAACAGATAGAATACAGATCTAAAAAAAACAAACGAAAACAGTGCAAGAATAGATAGAGAGGTAGAAAAGACAGGTGACTTCCGACATTCTACCTCACAGATATAAAAGCATATTAAAAAGTTGATCTCTCACCCTTAATAAAACTTTTAAAAGCATTATTTCTCTCAAAGCAAACCATTTTATCATCAAAACCCAAAATCAAAGCTTCATTTTTGTCTGCTACAAGGAAATAGTCCAAAAGTGGCTTCCAGGCAGAAAGAAATCCAACAAATACCTTAACTGGATTTGTTTCTACTTGGCAAAGTTCTGTCTCAATCCATTTCTAACTGAACTCTTTTTCTTCTTGTATTATTTTTTTTCAAAACAAGACAGCCGTTAAAAATATGTCTCCCATCCCCACCTGCAGTTTTAAATGGTCGCAACCCATTCTGCCCTTTCATTTTCCCTTTGGTTTGCTCACAAGGTCAACCGGCTCCTGAACAAAACAGGAAGGAAAAAGTGGATATACCAACTTGCATTTCGAATTTTCAACCCTAAAGGGCTTATTATTCACACCTTATCTCTAAAGCCTTGCAACACCCAACGTTCCTGCCTTACATTTTCTGCAAAATCTTGCCTTGCCAGTGGTTTCTATTTTGGCAGTTTGCAGACAAAGCATGATCTCACTGCAGGATGTTTCTACTGGCATTTTACACCCAGCCAAGAGCAGCTTCCCTCCCCTCCATGTTCTACAAAGAAGTAAACAGAAACATTAAATACCCCCACACACATGCTTTCTTTTTTATTCTGTTGCTTGAAAAATCTCGGATTCAAAAGAAAGGCTTAACATTTACAAAGCCAACTTCTCATGGACTGGAGCAAAAGGTAATCATTGCCTTGGCTTTCAAGTGATGGAACAGCAACTTAAGATTTAAGCAATAGCCTAAGGAAAGGAAAAAAAAAGAGAGAAAGGGGGGAAGGAAGACCAAGGAGGGGGTAAAAAAGGGCAAAGAACTCTTAAAAGCAATCTTTCTTCACAGAGTTGGAACGGTTGAAATTGGTTTTTTTTTTTTTTTGAGGTGCATTAGCCTTTGCTAGGTTGCCAGGCAGGGCACTTTTCTAATAAATAAATAAATAAATAAAAATCTCCACCGTCATGCTTTTGATTGAAAAAGTAGAGCGCTGGAAAAGAGGAGAGAAAACAAGAAAAGGAAATTAACAAAGAATCCAAAATCCCTCCCTCTGAAAGATTCGGGCTAATCTAAGCCCAACACCCCCTGAGATGGTACATAGTCGGTCCATCCATCCACCGATTTATTGTTTTGACCACTGGTCATAACAAAGAAGATAAAACCTGCACAAAGGTGACCAAACGTTAACAAAATAGATTAAAATGTACAAAAATCAGTAATAACATAATCCGCCATCTCCACGTTGGGGCTGACTCTGAACTGAGAACCACCATCGGACTGATGGTTTTTCTCCAGACCCTGCTTCAGGTAAAAATTTGCTGGATTAAAAGTTCAGGAGAACTCGAAAGCCTGCATGCATTTTGGCGTTGCGCAGATTGGTTTTGATCAAAGGGCACTAACTTTCAATCTTTTTTCCCTGGAGACCAAGACAGTTAGGGATGCCTTTAAAAATATATATAAAACGAAAAGCAAAAAACAGTTACGGCAGGTCCAGCTTGCAAGAGCTTGCAAGAGCTACGAGGCACCGCAGGCCAGGGACGGCCTTACAGTATTTGTTTTGAACAGCCTCCTCCGTATCATGTTCCAGGAAAAGCTGGCCCTTAACTTAAACAAAACAAAACAAACTGGGGAAAAAAAAAAAGTAATAATAATAAAGCTGGGAAGCGCCTGCCAGCAAGGGAGGGGCGGTCTCCGATTTCCAAAAAGGAAACAAACTTGGGATCCCTGGAAAACTTTCTCGGGGACCAATCAGGAGGCAGCAGGACGAGGGCGCACCAAATTAGGCAAGCGAAGGCTGCCAAAGGGGGTGGGGCGGGTGGGGGACAGGGAAGGGGAGGAAAGCTGATCTCATGAGAACAGCTTTCCAGCACAACCAGGAGGGGGAGGGACCCAAGGGAAAACTTTCCATCTTCTAGCGGGGATGGTTGGCATTCCTCAAAATGGCATGTGAAGCCGACAGCCTTGAGAAGCCAGCATCTCCCCTCCCACTTTGGACCAACTGGTTCTCTCCCCCCTCCCCCGGTACAAAAAAAACGGTCTGGTGCACCAGGGCACAGTGCCTTGGAATATGGAGGCTCCGTTTTGCCACGGCTTCCCCCTTGCAGCTCTGCAGCTGTCAATCCAAGCCGGCCAGCCTTCGTTGAGAAAGGGGGTTAGGCAACATAAATGGAGGGATTCCATCTCAGTCCGACAACGTGGCCTCCCCCCCCCCGCCCCCATGACTAGCCAAACCAGAGTCAGACCCCGAAGAAAATTGGAAGGAGGGCATTTTCAAAGCTGCTTTTTTACTTTTACTTTTAAGGAGCATCTTATAAATCAGTGTTTCTCAACCTCGGCCTCTTTAAGCTGGGTGGACTTCAACTCCCAGAATTCCCCAGCCAGCGCATGCTGGCTGGGGAATTCTGGGAGTTGAAGTCCACCCAGCTTAAAGAGGCCGAGGTTGAGAAACACTGCTATAAATACAAGGATCCCAACACACGGAAGGGAACTGATCTCATGCGTTTCTGAGAAAAAAAAAATCAGGTCTTGTTTATACACCCAGTGACTCCTCCCTGCAGGAAGGAGCCAAAAAAGGAAGGCATGAATAAATAAGTAAGAAAGGCTGCAGGAAAGGAGAAAACACCTCAGGGCTCTTTTGAGGCTTTTCACCAAGCTCAGAAAGATCGGCATTTTGCACCGGCCCAGAGGAAGTTAAAAGGGTTGGGTGACTTGTAGAACAAGGGCTGCAGCGATGTCCCAGGTTAATCCTCTCCCCCTTTTGGGGTGGGTTAGGGGAACAGATTTTGGGGTGGAAGGAAGCGGGGGAGGAAAAGAAGGAAAATCTCGTATTAAGGCTCAGTATGGGACAACCCACTGCTCTGGCCCCACCTCCACCTTAACCTCTTTTGGTCAAAAGGAAGGACGCTAAGAGGCCAACTCGAGGCAGCTTTTAAAGGAGGCTCCCTCCCACCTTTTCCACTTCCATTAAGTGCATTTCAAAACGGTAGTAAAGATGTTGGGCTTAGCAGTGGCCTGTGGCTCCCGCCCCTTTTCGCCTTGCTGTGTCCCACCCCAGGCCGAAAAGCAGAAGACGGATGCTGGATGCTATGAGATCAGGTGAGGCCACCTGCTGAGGTGGCCCAGGCAGAAAAGTCTGCAAATTGTAATTCCAACACCTCTAGCGGAGCTTCAAGTGGAGCAAAGCCGATGTAGCCCAATTTGGTCCTCCCTGACGCCCCAGCAGATCTCCAGCGTCTCAAGTTCAGAAGAGACTCTGTACTTCCCAAGTCACTTGACCTCTGCGGTGGCAGATCTTGAGTCTCTCCCTCATCCAGGTTGGAAGATGACTCGTTTCCCATCAAGAACAGCTGAAGCCTGCATGTGTCAACATTGGATCTAGGGTGTGGCAAGCTCAACGTATCACAGTTTGGGGCACGTGATGTTTGCTTCCTGGAGAAAGTGAAGTCACCACAGAAAGAAAAACACGCAGCAGCCTTTCCCTGTCCAGCTTCAGCACCACAGTTCCACCCATTCCTCCTAAGAAGGGTGGCAGAAGATAACTGATGGCTTTATACCTTCAGTTTCACATGACCTTTGGCCAACTCAGTCTCTGATGTTACACAAGATCATAAACTTAATCTTAGTCTAGGTTCCCCAATTCTCACAGATCAAGGCTCTTTCCAGAAAACCTGGACAGACAGCACGTGCATTTTATTACCAACAGCCTGAGGACGATCAAGCAAACTCAAACATTTGCAACCGCCCTGCCTTTAATTGCTGGAAGGGGACAGAAAGATGGGTACCGTCCCCGGCTAGTCTTTCAAAGATGGCATCTGCTTCCGGCATCCCCCTCCAGAAAATCGGAGGGAGACGTGTGGGGAGATGTTAATTTTGCCTGTTGAATAAAAGGACGGAATTACAAATTTTGGGAAAGGTGAATTGGCGTTTGTTGATGTGGCACGTGGCGCATCGCGGGAGATCAACATTGCTTACCTGATGGTGCCAGTGGGAGAGGGCAGGGGACTGACCAAGGTCCGGAGATCCGGCTCCGGAATGTGGATCTTAAGCGGCGAGATCTGAGGGTAGAGCGGCCGGAGGGGAGGAGATGCCGTTTCCTCCCTCACTTCCTCTCTATGGTAGAGCGATGTGAACTGGATTTTGATGACTGTGCTAGGAAATCGGATAATGCATCTGAGGAAAAGAAAAAAAATGGTACAACTGAATACGTCAAACATAAATTCCAGTTAAGCATCAGGCATCGATTTAAAAGGATGCAGAGTTGGAGTGCGCTGATGCAGACTGCAGCTGCGCCGGTCCCAAACTTTAGCCTGAAATTGGCACATCCATCAATGGCGCTTCAGGGGTACAATTAGCAACGATTAGCATTCCCTGCTGATGTGGAGTCCTCCTTAAAATAAACACGCTCTTCTGTTAAACAATGGATTTCTCCCAATTTTTCCTGAGGAAGGTAGCTCCGCAGCCCACAAGCCAGGCGGGGTGAGCATCTGTCTCTGCTCCAAAGCGGAGCATAGAAAGCTAACTCCAGCTTTGCAAACAGGAGCAAAATTCAAGCAGAGGTGCAACAGGGCCGACAAATTTGGCTGAACCAGGACACACATTCTGAAAGATTCCCATTTCCTTTCTGGAAGCAAAATGTTATCATTCCTACAGTCCCAAATTAAAATCCTAAAGTAGGAAATGTCATACTCCTGCGTGACACTGAGGACACATCCTGTGTTGGGTGCCTCACCATTCAACCAGCATCAGGGTCTGAGCCTCTGAATGTTTCTACTTGATTCTTCCAGAAGCAGAACATGAACCAAGCTAAGAAACTTTTCGTCCTGACCCGCAACATTCATATATCTGGAAAAATGCTTTCGTTGTCTCTCTTTTTTCTTTTTTGACTAGCATACCTGCTAGCCAGAGAAACCTATTTTCCAGGAACAACTCAAACCAACTTACATCTCATTCTTCTTTTATCAGTATTGACGTCCAGTTGGATATGGGCCACGCACCCATCAAACGTGAAATCAGTACAGTTATGACAGACGATAGAACACACAAGTCAATTTTCTGCCAGCATTTTTTTCTCCCCAGGACCATGAAGAACTGGCAAGGTTATTGTTCTATCTCTACAGAGGCCACCTTTGGCTGCAATTCCAGTTTGGGGAATTGAGGCATGGGGATAGAACAGCAGAACAAAAGAGATTTCTTGCAGAAATCTTTATTTTGAACACTCAAAATAATAGCAATGATAACAGCAGCAGCAGCAAGTGAAGTACCCTCTGTTAATGATTCCAATTAAAGGATGGAACAGCCTGATGGGACAGGCCTGATTGCAATTCTAGAATTTCCCTGTTGATGTGGTTTTCCAGATGTGCTGGAATTCCAGCTGGCCTGGAATTCTGGGAGTTGAAATCAGATAAAAATGACCTCAGTGGTACGGGGGGATGAGGCCTGCTACAGAGTCATACCCATCTTAAAAAATGTAACTTAAAATATTAATGCATTATTTATTCACCATTGCATTATTTACATTTATTTAATATTTAATGCTTAGACCAAAGTTAGGGGCAGACCTTCTCAACTTCAAAAGAACGTTCCCTGTGAGTGGGGAACTTCCAACTCATTTATTTCTAGTTTAGGTCAAATTTCCGAATGTCGGGTTCCAATCCTGCTCTTTCTGCCTTCTCCTTTCTCACGTCCCTGAAAGTCCCTTGATGGCCGAACCCTTTTCCAGATTCTCAATCCATTCCAAGGGGAAGTTTCCACCCCAGCCAAACTGACCACCTCTCACTTCTTCCCGCAAGCTTTAAGTGACGAAGCCCACACTATCGCTGCTCCACACATCACAGAACCGCGTTACGGCCGTGATTAGCCTGCAATCTTGGTTTCACGCTCCTTGCCCCAGATAACCTCTCTCTTCAGCCAACCCTCTGCGCCCCAATTCCAAGAGGCATTTTTGTAACCCAACTGGAAAAACCCTTCCAGATGAACCACAGGAGTGAAAATCAGCAATGTTCTAAATCATAATAATAATAAAAAAGATTTAAAAAAAGAAATGAAAACCAGCAAGATCCCAATTCACAAGTGTCATGTCAGAAGAGCGTAAGAGAAGCGATGGAGCTCAGAAAGCAAAATGGAGGAGGAACTTCTCAAGGAACTTCTCCCCCGATTGACCCCCTCTCAGCAGGCGCACAGGGGGTCAATCGGGGGAGAACGATGACTGCATCCTGAACAGGGAGTGCTGTAGTAAAACACAACTCTGGTTTTGTGAATCCCTCCTGCAGAATGTTCCAAACTCAGCTGTCACTCCTGGGAAGGCGTGCAAAGCCAGAACAACAAAGGGCCGTGCAGAAGAAAAACAGCAGTGCTAAAAAACGGAGAAGCAGGAAGTACAGAAGATAGCGTGTTTTTCTTTACTTAAGGGAACCGCTGAAGAAGAGAGAGGAAAAGAAAAGAAAAATAAAAAAGCTGAAAGCAATCTGAAAAAGCCTCTTCGCCCACTGGCCCCAGCCCCCCTTTTTTTTGTTTTTACAAGCACACTTTCAACAGCTTGCTGGGCAGCGGCAGCTCTAAGCAAGACTACTTAAATAGGAAGGGTTCCATAAATTACAGTGAAACTGTAAATTTTACCGACATCTTAACATTACTCATTCCTCGGAAATATGTGCATTGCAAGGGTTTGTTTACACCCAGGGATTTCGCAGCGATTGCAGCAATGTTATCTCTAGGCCATAAGCCTTGTTTTCTAGCCTGGTGAGTAAGCACTGGGGGATTCTAAAAAAGACACCCCCCTGCTGATTCTGCATCGCGGAGTGCTGCGGTTTTCGCAGCTCAATTACTGAATGTAAATTATCTTCTTCCCCTCCTCAGGCCAGGCAGAGACACGCACTTGCACTTTTGTCTACCTGTTCAAACCGAGTTTGGCAAAATGGAATTTCTTTTCAAAGAGAGCAGAATTTTGGAAAAATTCTCACAGGTCGACCGCGGTGTTCTTGTGCTTGTTAATAATAAGATGGTCAAGGGGACTGTTTGAATACAGGTAGTCCTCGCTTAACGACCACAATTGAGAGCGAAATTTTGGTCGCTAAGCGAAGCAGTCATTAAGCAAATCCGACCCGACCTTTTTAGCAGTGGTCATTAAGCGAACTATCACAGTTAAGTGAACCATGTCGTTAAGTGAATCACACAGTTTCCATTGATTTGGCTTGCCAGAAGCCAGCCAGGAAGGTTGAAAATGGTGATCACGTGACCACGGGATGCTGTGACGGTCGTAAATGTGAACCAGTTGCCCAAAACCAGAATCATGATCACATGGCCATGGGGAGATTGTGACAGTTGTAAGTATGAGCACCAGTTGTAAGTTGGTTTTTTCAGCACTGTCGTTAAGTCTGAACTGTCACTAAACGAATGGTCATTAAGAGAAGACTACCTGTATGTTGTCTTTCACTGTATGGGTAGGTCATGATTAGTACCAATTCGAATCATGCAATATTCGATTTAGTGCAGACTGTAAATGGATACCAGGTTGCGTTTCACGCAACCCAAAATTCAGTTAAAGTGAGGCCAGCGCGTACACAGTTGCCACTGGGGTTTTAGATGCTGATAATCTTTATGCAAAATGGAGAAAAGGAAGATTCTGTCAGAGGAAAACAAGCAAAGGAGTTTGCTCTCAGGGAGTCTGAAAATTCCTTTTGAGCTGCAGAAGCCGTGAAGCAAAAAATTATGGATGCTGACCTTAACCTTGATCGAAGCATGCAAATTTGCTGGGATGTGGATAAGGCACTCTGCGCCTACCAGCAAACGGACGAGGATTTATAGAAAGAGAAAACAATTCAGTCTACTCTGCTAGAGACAATAAAGATCTTTTGGTCAGCGTAACCTTACCTTTAGGGAGGATATTTAGAATTTTTGTTTTGTTTTGTTTTGATTTTGCTTTCTATCACTACTCGGTGACTTAACCATAAATGTATATTCTTTTTATCCATGACTGTAATATTTCATTAGTCTACATATAAAAATTCAGGTTTTAGAATTTCCACGGCCTACTTCCATCAAGCTGGAACCAACTACCCCATTTTCCATACAAGTATCACTCCAATAGCTGGTACTACGAGGGGTGGTCCTGCTCTTGAGCAGCTGCTGGAGAACTTCCCCACCCCCCGAGAAAGCTCGGAAAAGAGGCCATTCAACAATCCCTGCCCACAAATTTGGTGGGGACTGTTGAACGGGCATTCGTACCCAGCTGTGCTATTTTTCTTCCACGGCAAAATCATGAATGGCACTAGTCAAGAAAAGAGCCCTGTGGAATTTCACCGTATCAGATATCATTCCAGGCTTTTTGTCATTCCCCTTGGAAGCCCGGGATTGTTACAGAGCAGATAAATTCATTGCTCAGATTATGGAACAAATCTTGCCAAATGCTTCATTTTGCGACCAGCTTTCCCTTGCAGATTGAGTGGGACCAGTAAAAATCAAGAGTTCTGAGCTCACTATATCCAATTCTATTCTGCACAAAAGTACCTTTTAATAAAGGCCCCATTGTCTTTCCGCATACCAAGAAACCCAAATCTAGACACACCCGAATTGACATTGAACTCTATCCTAATATTTGGCCTTTCAAGTAATTCCATGCCCTTCCTAAGTACAAATGCGTTTTACCAATCAACCTCTCTTAGCTGTGGTTTAAAAAGAAATTTTAAAAAGTCCAGCATTTTTTTAAAAAATGCATCCCTTGGATGAAATTTCCATTCCCCCTAGGCGACTACAGGAAGCTTTTTGAGCATGCATTAATATTAAAGTATCTCATTTTGCCTCCCTTAGACAGTTATTTGCTGCCTTGATAATGGCACATGACATCTGGACACATTTAACAGCCCAAAGCTAGATTTGTCTCATCTGAGTATGAAGAAAAACGACAACAAAATGAAATACAGCAGTTTATTTTTTGCATTCCAGTTGCAATATTTTGGCCAATCTGGAAAAAAATCACATTTGTTCTTGGCCTGGAAACTCAGCACTGAAAGCTCTTTGGCTGAAAGGAACGCTCTAACCAAACCTCAAAAGGCTTGAAATAGTAAAGTCCCTTCCCAGCCTTCAAGATAGCATTTGTTGCTGGGACAAGCATGTTAGCAAACAACTGATGCATGCCCAGTAAATCTGCAACTTGTCAGCTAGGATCTGAAATATTTAAATAGCTTCATGCATGATGTCACTTCGCACTCGTTCTTCGAATCGGTTCTCAAAAATCCTTCTTGGTGGTTCCCTTGGCAATTCTTTCTTATGAAGGCTGAATATATGGCCTTGTGGTTGTTAGATGGGTTGCTTTTATCAGAGAACCTGTTGTTGACCACATTTCATCCTCAAGTCCTTTAGGACAAGGATGTCTCTTTCTGCTAAAGTTAACCAACAGAAGCAAGATACATATGATGTCAACTCTCCTGCCAGAGTGGAGAAATGTCTTCATCCCCAACTGGACTTGGAGGTCAGAAGACAGCAAGTCACCTGACCTGGGGAAAACTGGACATTTCCTCCAGCTGTAAGAGGCTTGTCTATGACACGCGCAGACCCCCACAGTCATCATCTGACCCAGTGCTTCACAATCTGGTGCCTTCCAGAAGTCTCCCCCTCCTTCTCACTGGGGAATTCTGGAAATTGTAACGTTAGCCCATCTGGAGAACTCCAAACTGAAAGCTCTCTGAAACCTGAATACATCTAGCCCATTCAAAATCACAACCACACGATTTATAACCGACGGAGGCCAAGGACAAGCCAAACAGCTCAAACACCCGTCTGATATCTAAGAGTATCTTCAGCAATCTTGTAGAACACGAGAAGTAAAATCAAGGTTCTAGCCCATGAGGTTACACGAGGCGAAGTCTTCTACCTCTGGTAGGCCATTTGCTGTTTTAGCATAGCCAAGCTGACTGTGCTGTCACGTGTCTTCCACCATGCATGTTCCCTTTCCAGGAAGAACAGGGCTTCTTCTGCACAAATACAGTGAGTGTCAGCATGCAGACACTTTGTTTTGGAAATACTGGGCAGGGTAATATTGTCCTAAGATTGCCAAAAGCTGGCCACAGCCGTTATTGACCACTTGTGGTGTATCAGCCAGGGAGAAGTTCCAAGCAAAGCTGAAGGGAACAATTCAGCCGAATTGTTAAATACAAGAAACAGCTGCTGAAGCAACTACGGCCATAACTCTGATGAGCATTACGAAAGCCCTGAAAGGAGGGGAGGGGGGGAAGGGAACCAGGCTTCTGAAAAGAAACCGCTCAGATGTTAAATCTTAAATGGAAATATCTTGGAAAACACCATCATGCTACTGGAATGCAAAATCCTGCCTATCACGCCTTGGGAGGCACCAAGCCCCATGGGTTATTTTTTCAATTCAGGCCTTCGATCTTCCAGAGACCACCCAACACACTAATCATAGTTAGTTTTCTGGTTTAGCACACTGTGCAGTCCTAGTTTATTCTATGGCATGGTGTGCAAAATGAGAACACAGGGTTAACCGAACAACCAGTTAAGGTAAGCATGGATGGATACACACACACACACACACGTGTGTTCAATCATGTCTGATCCTCGGAGACTGCCTGGACGAGTCCCTGCAGTTTTCTTGGCAAGGTTTTTCAGAAGTGGTTTGCCCTTACCTGCTTCCCAGGGCTGAGAGAGTGTGGCTGGCCCAAGGTCACCCAGCTGGCTTTGTGCCCAAGGTGGGACTAGAACTCCCGGTCTCCCGGTTTCTGGCCTGGTGCCTTATGGTTATATTAGGCAAGCAAAATCAAGGAGTTATCTAAGCCATTTTGCCTTCAGCATGCCTTACTATAAACGTTTTAATGTATTGCTTAGCCAGTTAAGTGTCTTCTGAGCTGAGCTCAGCCCCTAGGGACTATATGGGTCAATGAAGCTTTCCTGGTAACAATATTTTATCAATCAATTAATTAATTAAATTTCTCTGCCACCCATCTCGCACACGACAACTCTGGGTGGCTTACAAATACTAAATATGGAAGCGTATTGCAAGAGTCATTGCAATATGAGTTGGGCAGTAAAGAAATATGATAAATAAATAAATAAAAATAAATATTTCGCCATTCCCTTCTTCTCATTCGACCTCCCATCCTGCATCCAGGTATTCAAAGGGCCTGGCCCTGCTTTGCTTCCAAGGCTGAATTGGTCTGCCAGGTGCCATCCTGAATTTACAAATTAAAGGGGGTGGGGGGTGGGGGGAACTGCAGGAAGAAATCCATTTCAACCAGGGAGACAGAAAGGGCCAGACCTACTGATGCAAAACTGTCAAAACCCTTGCACAGTTTCCAAGGGTAGCCTATTAAGGACGTCTGCCTCAAACTGGAAGACGTGAAGGAGGCACCAGGCAGGACTCTCTTGGGAATGCAGGGGACAACCGAGAAAGGTCTGTGGAAACGTCCCCAGGGGAGCACTGGAGAGAGAGAGTGCAATACAATGTCTTTGCAAAAGCAAGTAAATAATCCAGAAATCAAATCTCCCTTGCTCTTTCAACGTCAGCCCAGCCATTCTTAAGTCCCTTTCCCATCAAAGCAAGGACTTTGGGAGCCCTCAACGGCATGGGGGTAATTCACTGGCTGGAAGACCATCGGGCCGGACTCCCCCTGACATTAACTTAAGCATCTCTTCTGAACTTCCTGATTGCAGACCACATTCCTGGACCATGAGGTACAAGCTGGAAAGGCCAGGAGGGAGGTGGGAAAGAGCTGCAGTTTCACACTTGGCTACAGAAATGCATTCAGTGCTGCTCCGTCCGCCCCCCACCCCCACCCCTGGCGCTGATTTTTAGCAGTGTTGGATTCAAGGAAGAAAAATATTTAACAATCACTCTTTCCTGAAATAGAGCCTGCACTCATTCCGGTTCCAATTCCATCACATTGTTTAACCGAACAAGTCATAACAACAACGTGTGGCCAATGCTCTTCCTCCCAAAGTTAACATCAGCATTAAAAAAAACAACACACACACACACAAGAAGTTATTTAAAAAAAGGAAAAACAACTCTGTGCTTTCCCAAAGGGAAAAAGCTTTGTTTTACTATGGCTTCAGCTGCAAAACACTCCTTTCCTCATTTTCCCTCCAGGTGGACAAGATAGATAGGCTATGATTTGGGGTTGTAGCATGGCAACTGCTGGATGGTATTCACCAAGTCTGACCTGCCTCCCACTTTATGCCCTTAACAACATTCAAGCCGCCTTCCCCTTGCTTTGCAGCAAAGCTGCTTTATTTAAAATACTTAAACGTAGTCCTTGACTTACGACCACAATTGGAACTGGAATTTCCATTGTTAAGCCGTTGCGGTTGTAAGTCAAGTCACCATGTGACCGGACCAGATTTTATGACCATTTTTATGATGGTTGTTAAGTGAATCACAGGTAATTAAGCGAATCCAGCTTTCCCAATGGGCATTTTTTGCCAGAAAACGGCAAAAAAGTAGCAAAATGGGATCATGTGACCATGGGATGCTGCAACCGGTTGTAAATAGGAGCCAGCTGCCAAGTGCCTGAAATGCAATCATGCGACCAAGGGTGTGTGTGCGTGTGCGACTTTTGCAACGCTTGGAAGTGCTTTACAGGCCGTAAAGCACCCGTTCTGAGGCCGTCGTAACTTCGGACCATCATTAAACAGTCATAAGTTGAGGACTACCTGTATATGCCACTTTTACCCAAAGCTCCGAAGCAGGGCACAATATTTTCAACGTGCTACAAAGTTAATGCAAAATTCAGAGATAAAAGCAATCCTATTTTAACTCAACTTCCCAATACACATATATAAAAGAAGGGGGAAACCACGTTCACCTATCACGCCAAGCTGTATTTTGGTGCTATATGAACACAATCATTGTACCTTCTTTATTTATTTATTGCATTTCTTCACTGCCCATCTCTTACGAACGACTCTGGGTAGTTTACAAGCGCATTAAAACGATTTTGCAAAGCTAAGTATAACAATTTGACCCAATTCCAGTTGGGATCTAGAGTGTGTTTAACGTATGCAAGTGTGATCCCTTTCCCCCACTTACCTGCTTTGTTTTCCTCGCCAGTAGTTCAAGGAGAAAGTGCAAATAAGCACGCTTCTGCATTCCATCAAGAGTTTCCAGATTGCTTTACCCACTGGCAACCTGTCCTTCCCCTTAAGGAATGTAAGGATTGTACGCTGGGGGAGTAATGTCACTACACACCACAAGCTTTCAGCAATCAATGCCTGCTCGATAAAAAGGACAGCAACAGGGAGAAAAGGGCCATGTTCAGAGCCTTCCTCGTGACACCAAGGCACCACTAATTACTTACACCTCAAGATATATTTTAAGAACCAGCACAAGCCCGTTTTCATCCCCAGAAACCTGAAATAAATTTGACAAACCACACAGCCCAACTGTTTACTGTGGGATCCTCAGATGTCCTCAGCAAGGTAATACGTACTCGATCACATAAAAGTTAATGCAGCTTCAGAAGGTTGGCTTGCTAAGCTCTAATGATGTCCTTGGACTCAACTTTTAGGAATGCCAGCTCCAGGCAGACTTGTTGAAAAGTGTTCTCTTATGGGACAACCTCCACTGCAGATTTTAAAGGGGTTTTCGGAGGAAACAGCGATGGTGCGGCCCCTCAATCTCCTTCACAGAACTTCATTGGGTTGAGAAGATGGTCTCCAGATGAAACGATCTTCTCTTTAACACAGTTGCATTCCCCAAAGGAAACTAGAGCGAGGAACATTTCAATCAGATCCTAGGCAGGAATATTTGCATGCCGGTTTGATGACTCAACGAAGACCATCACAGCCTTTTCAAAGACGGCCGTCGTTAAAATTTGGCAGCGGCTTGGTGTCTTTCCATCAATGGCAACTCAAGGAAACAAAAAGAAACAGTTGCGTGGTTGTGTCTGATTTCAAAACAGCTGTTGCGTAACACTTCATTCATTCATTCAGGAGTACTTGCGGTAGACACAGCTCATCACAGTCACTCCCATGTTAAGCACAGAATGATCTGGGGTCAGAATTCGAAGGGATGGGAGATGAGGAAGCAACGAAATCAGGATGGCCCAGGCATCATAGGTTTCTCAGGAAATCTTCTGTGAAACCGTAGTCAGCCGACCGAAAACTTACTGGCTGGGTTCACGCGTTGCACTACTGGGGAGTATGCCACTCTCATCGACGTGAGGGAACGCCGGGCTTTGTGCGGCAAGTCCAAGGGTCCGTTCAAACAATGGGCATGGCCAACGCTTTGTGGCGTAATGTACTCTGTGAACCCAGCCTGCGTTTGGGTGAAGCAGAAGGATGGATGGAACAGATACATCACGTGAAGGGATGAAAAAAATGCAACGAAAAACGCAGAGTCACTGTCCTGATTACCAGGAAATACACTGAGACAATGACTTGGTCTCTAATATTTATTAGTAGTACTTAACAAGAATCCTAACAAACTGAGGAAGCGTGGGAAAACCCCGCCATATAAACCCCAAAGGTTAAGGCGGTCCCGATCTGTGTCTCTTTGAATGGCTGACCAGTTCCTCAGTGCTACGCATGCGCTTGACAGTCTGGGTGGGAGCCCCCTGCTCGCCATCCTTACTCATGACAGTCACAACCCCACAAGCATGTTCTCTGCTAGGTGGAACATGCCAGATCAGTGAACCCTTCACCGATCTACTCCTAGTCATATGAGATCCACCTGCGTTCCATAGCAAAACGATTCCCATCTGTTGTTCTGTTCTGCAGAATTCAGTTCTTAGACGGTGTGTGTCCACACCTGTGGGCAATCTTCAGCCCACCTAAATGTTCTCAGCATTTGGTACACGGCACTTCCTCAGAGCTGAAAACAGCGGCGTGACTTTCACAGCGATCTGGGAAAAGGATCATCTGTGGCAACTTCAGAGAACGCCTAAAACCAGACTGTGCTCCTTGGGAACAGCGCAGCCGTTGTTCCTAGTATTTACAAAGCACTTGGGATTTTGTATTTGTAAGAGAGAAAGAGAGAGAGAGAGATGGGAGGGGGTTATGTAGAGCTGGCTCAAATAAAATCTTATGTTACAGGTAGTCCTTGCTTAACAACCATTTGTTTAGTGAGGGCTCGACTTACGACGGTGCTGAGAAAACCGATCTATGACGGCTCCTCACACTTACAACCACCACAGTATCACGCGATTGACATTTTTGACCTTCCCGGCCGGCTTCTGGCAAGCAAAACCAATGGGGAGCCGCGTGATTCGCTTAATGACCACATGGTTCGCTTAATGCCTGTGATGATTCACTTAACAACCACCGCAAAAAGGGTCATACAATCAGGTCAGAATCGCTTAATGACTGCTTTGCTTAACCAAATCCCAGTCCCAAATGTGGTCACTAAGCAAGGACTACCTGTAGTTGCAAATAACCAATCAAATGTGAAGAGGATGAACCACCATTCTGCATTAAGAAGTCAGCTGGGTTTGCTCACCACCACACACCACACCACACTTCGCTTAATCATGAGAGTTCAGCCAAGTTGCTGGAATTACAAACTCGTTAGCCTCCAAACACAATGACTGTGTCCAAATAATGTGTGTTCAGCCACAACCAAACCATGGTTCTGATCTTACCCCAATCTCGGTTATCGCATCTTAAAAGAGGCCTCCTCTTGTCTGAAAATAGAAACTGCCTACCTATCACCCATTTGGCTCTGGCTAAAAGCGAAGTGGCTTTGTGCTACGTTCCAAACACTTCAAATTAGCCAGCACAACTCCTTACTTGGCTACTAAGACGCATCCGCATCTGTGAGCTGTCTCACAACAGGGAACGGATTTGTTTTTGCAATTAGCGCGCTCTGGAAACGTGCACAAGCACCTCTTGGTTGCCCTAAGAGTCTGAACCTTGCAAAATGCAGTTGCCCATTATCTGAGCACAAAAAGATCACGCCCCCCCACCCTGGTTGTCCTCTAACCCTGGCCATTTCTCCTTTTATAAGAGTCTTCTAACTCAACTTGCCCTGATGACGTTAGCTACTGGGGTAATGAAACGTCTGCAAGCAAATAACCAAGCTCAGACAGCGCCAAGGATGCTGGAGCTTTCCTAGGGTATAATAAGACCCGATTGCTGGGGTGTTTTTTTGGTGATTCGGTTTTAGTTCTTCATACACAAGTTTTTGTTTTCTGGCAATCTTGAGGGAGATGGGGGCATTCTCTAAAGCAGTGTTTCTCAACCTTGGCGACTTTAAGATGTCTGGACTTAGCTGGCTGGGGAATTTTGGGAGCTGAAGTGCAGACATCTTAAAGCGTGCTGGCTGGGGAATTCTGGGAGATGAGGTCCACATATCTTAAAGCTGCCACGGTTGAGAAACTTGCTCTAATGGATCAAAGTAGCTGCCCACAGGTTTTGCATATTCAGTACGCTCTGATACACTCCCCTTTCCAGGAGGCTGAGGGGGACGTCTTTGCCCAAGGCCACCCATCACGCCCGCAGCCTTAGCAGAGATGGAAAACTGGGGAGACCACGTGTGCTCCAAGCCTTCTGTTAACCATCAGCCTCAAGCGAGCAAAAACTAAAGTACCCGATATTTGGAAACGCAGAATGGAATGGCGTGTAGTGCTTGGCTATTGCCTTCTGTACCCTCCCTCCCAACCTTCCTGTGTCAATAAATCTTAACGTGGCTGTTTGAACAATGTTTAATAATAAACAGACTTAAACAGAGAAGAGAATAGGAGTCCTGCAAACTCCAAAGACCAATGCCTGGGTCTTAGGCGAATCACAAGTCGTTCCAACTCCCCTGGGGTAAGATTCTTTAGATTCTTTCAAGACTGCAATGATTTTTGCCAGCAGGTGGTTCCTGGGGGTTCTCCATTTAAGCTCCCTCACTAGCAAGGCAGAGACAAGGAGGCTACTGAACCTGCCTTGGAGACTCCAATTTGTGCTTCCAGACAGAAAACAGAAGCTTCTGTGATTTCAATTTCAGAACTTGAGGTCCTCCATATTTATCGCAGCCCATCTCAAATGTCTGGGTGTACAGGAGCAGAGTTCTCTGGAAGGGTCTCAGCAGGGAAATTAGTTTAATGTCCGTAGCACAGCTTCTGGTTCTCCCAGGTAAATGCAGCTGTTTCTATCCATGTATTTTGTGTGTGTAGGTACTATTGATTCTGGAAGCCAGGTTGAAGCTTGGCTAGCAACACAAACACATCTGCAACTTGCGGGAAAAGAGGGGTGGGCCAATCCCCCTCTAACAGCTACTGGTGGCCCAGCATGCCAGGCTCAACAATTCTGAAGATAAAATAGTATTTAACGCTTAAAACTCTACCTCCTATAATTCCTAGTCAGCCTGTCTTGGCCATGCTGATCGAGAATTAAGAACTCAATATTCTGCTAGAATATCTGCAAAGATCTAGATGACCACCAGAGGCCAGCAAAGAGATACAGAAAACCCGTAACACTTTGCTGCCATCTTCTGGTCACCTGTATGTTTGCACCCAAGATCTGGTGGCCCTAAGGGAAAGGACCTTGGGAACATTAACCACAGAGACGAAGCTCGCACAACACCCTAGTTCATATACCGTACATGGTTTATGTTTGGTTCATACAATACATTCAGCCAAAACAAAACACACTATATAATGGCTTTACGAAATGCATACGTCCAGCCTATGCTTGTTCAGCAAATCATGATTAAAACAAGGCAAAGTTTAGTAGTACATGTGAAAGCTGCCACCAGGAAGGCAGCAAACCCAGTTTGCAACCTACAGTCATCCTGCCCAGCTTGCAAGATCAAGACCTGGTTTACACCTTGCAGTAAGCTTTAGTTTGCTTACCCATGATTTAATGAGCAAAACAAAATGGGCAGAGTTCACACAACACGTTAAAGAACAAAATGATTCACAAACCACAATGGATGTGTTCACACAACATGCTAAGCCATAGTGAGTATATCTGGTGTCAGCTTACAGACTGTGAATACCCCCTTATTCAAACCTGCAATATTTATGTTCTGGGGCCAAAGGAGGAAGGAAAGAATTCATTTACAGTATTATTCTTCCACTGCCCCAAAGCAACTAAGTTTGAGACCATTCATATTGTCTCTTCTTCCCCCAAGACGTAACAAAAGAATATCTAATATTCTTGGACATAACGATCTGCTTTGGCATGTAGGAGCGAAGGAAGAATTTTCCATTTTATAGTCTTCCCCAAGTCTTCAGGCACTTTCACACTCCAGAGGAGCAAAATGCAACCATTTCCTCAGAGCCCAGTTCATAAAGTAGCTTAATAGCAAAATCTCCAAGGGAGAGTCACTGTGTTAGCATCTTTGCTGGATACACCAGACTGGTTTAATTGTTATGTAAATTACACTTGCTATGCCATCAACTTTCTTCTTAATGGGCCATTCATCACTGCAGAGTTTTCTTTGAAGGAGCCAGCTGCTCTTCCTCAGAAGTCCCCCCACCAACATTTCGGATTCTTTTTTTTTTTTTAAATGTGGAATTACCTTGAAGCAAATTAGAGATACCTGCAGAGAAATCTCACATTCACAAGCTCATTCTGCTGGTCCATGCCGGTGGGAAGTAAAGTAACCATTAAATAGATTCAAGGGAGCTGACAGCTCTGATTCACAAGCCGGTTAATCCAAACTACCTGAACAGCTCTACAAACAAGGTTTGTACCTGCTGCACTTTAAATCAGTGTTTCTCAAACTTGGCAACTTTAAGATGGGTGGACATCAACTCCCAGAATTCTGGGAGTTGAAGTCCACCCATCTTCAAAGTTGCCAAGGTTGAGAAACACTGATTTAAACAAAACCCACCACAATTCTGCTGTAGAAGAAGCCGAATTGTGCCAACCACTGTAAGGGACACCAGCGTGCCCACATGTGTACCCACCAAGTTTCCTCTTTCACAGCAGGCAATATGGAATCATGCAAAGGGCTCCATAACCAGATGTTGGGTTTCAAGCATAGGGTTTGACTACTGCAATGCCCTTGATGGGGTGGGGATGCTGGAAGCTCCCAATTCATGCAAAATTCAGCCTCTTAGAAAAATCTCTGTAAAGGCTCCTAGGGAACACATTACAGGCAGTCCTCGCTTAACGACCACATCTGGGACTGGAATTTCGGTTGCTAAGCGAAGCAGCCATTAAGCGAATTGACCTGAGTTTATGACCTTTTTTGCAGCAGCAGCAGTAAAGCGAATCACCGCAGGCGTTAAGCAAACCATGTGGTTGTTAAGCAAATCACACACTTCCCCATGGATTTTGCTTGCCAGAAGCCAGCCAGGAAGGTCGAAAATGGCAACCACGTAACCGCTGTGACGGTCATAAATGCAAACCGGTTGCCAAGTGCCCAAATTGTGATCACATGACTGCGGGAACGTTGTGACAGTCATAAGTGTGAGCGCCGATCCTAAGTTGGTTTTTTCCAGCACCGCCATAAGTCTGAACCATCACTAAATGAACGGTTGTTAAGTGAGGGGTATCTGTACTACTGTGCTAAAAAGAACACACTGGCTGCCCATTTGGTTTTGTGTAAAAGACAAAAGGCCTGGTGACTATCCCTGGGTCTGGATTCCTGGAGGATCTCTACTTATCCCCTCTCTTCCCATTCACTGAGACTCGAAGAGGTTCAAATGCAGTTACCACGGCCCTGCCTCACGTCCCCCTCCAGTTGCCAGGTTCTTCTGCACACATTCTTTGCTCAGCTGAGGAATCTCATCTTAAAAAGCCCTAAAACACATCTTTTTAAAGAAGGCTTTTCATTATAGACGATGCTAAACGAAATGCCTTTTGCACTCCCTCTGCTTTTATGTTGTTACTGCAGAGATTTCAGTCATGCTTGACAGCCTTTAATAAACATTCCCCTTAAAAAGATCAAGTGGTCCTTTCTGGGTACACCGGCTCACTGTTTATAGAAGCCACGACTACGGTTTTCACAGACATGTGGTGGTGAAATGGAGGAGGGGATCTGAGTAAGGCAGACGACCGAGGGCACTGCCCTTGCCTGATCCTGAAAAGCTAAGGAGGGTCCGAGACGGTTCTGATGGGAGACTAGCAGGAAGTCTCTAGGGCTACAACAGGGAGTTGAAAAACATTTCAGAGGGCAGCAACAGCACCCGTTTTGCCATCCAGAAAACTGCACGTGCCCACAAAGCCTCCAGAAGTTGAGTTGGACTTGAAGGAGACCTTCCCCTACTGCGTAAGACCTCCATGTGTTGGGTAGGTAGGCCACCATGAGATTTCAACACCTTTACAGCCCTGTAAACTAACTTCGAACAGTTATTAAACAAATGGTTGTAAATCGAGGATTACCTGTCCATCCCCCCTGGTTCTCTAGAATGGAGTCTTTCCTAGTTTTCCTACCCCAATACAATCCTGAAAGGTAGGTGGGCTGAGAAAAAGCGACTGGTCCAAAGTCATCCAGCAAGCTCTGTGTTCAAGTGGGGGTGGTCCAACTCCAGTACGTTCATGTTACCCTACCCTGGTTTCTGAGTTAATATCCCACTCCTAGTTTTCCCACATGTCCTTTATTGTAAAGACACTGAGTCAAAGAGCTTGGAATTCTGTCCATCATTTTCCCGAAACTGAACAGAATGGGGCCAAATTTGGTGGAACAGGAAAAGCCAGGAAAAGGAAGATTAGGGTTGAAAATGGGCCCGATCAAGCTGGCAGCCGTGGAGAAAAGTAACCAGAAAAAAATATTTCTTCAAGGTAAAGGCTTGGAAGGCTAGGGACTGTAAGCCCCCCACCGCCTGATCACATGGCCCAAAGTAGCATACAGTTTCCCAGGGCACACCAACACATAAAACGTAACACAACAGGAGAATGGCAACGCACATACACAGACCCACAGGATGTTACTTCATTCCACACAAAATACAGATGCCTCCTATTGATGCTAGGGCAATTAGAAAGAATTCCAGACGTCCTGCTCTGCCTCCTTTCCTGACTTTAACTCCTAAATATTTTCGTTGTACTGCAAGGCACTGAATTTCCACATGCAGCCTAAGATCCCGCCTCCTTTGCCCATTTTGACTGCACGCACCAGATGGATCCCTGATTAAAAAGAATCACCACCGTCTGCAAATATTGTCACACCCACCAGAAAGCAAAACCTGTTTTATTTATGCAGAACAGGGTTCTTAACTTTTCGGTGCGATGGACCCCTCTGAGGCCTACAGGCCCTTCTCAAAAAATTGTGAACTTGGCTGCAGTGCTACTGAATCATCACCTCGAAAAGCAAGCAGAATAGAAATGGGAATGGGATTGTCCAGAAGAAACCACAGAGAAACGAAAAGCGTGGCAAAGATGCCCAATGTTACACGGATATGCTCTCCAAAATGTTTTTAATGCTTAATAAAAAACATGTGCTTTATGAAGAATTAACTGCCCAAAGGAATGCCCAAGCAGACCCCAGTGAGTTGTTCCAGAAACAGTCTTTAAACAAAGAGGCTGATGCGGAGAAATGTTCTTGGATGTTAGAAAAGGAGGTACCGTAAAAGTGTTGCCCGATGCCCAACGCACACTTTGAAGCCATCAACTTCCACTTCAGAAGGAAAGCTTGCTGGGTTAACTCTACGATTTGCGAGGTCCTGTGAGACTGGCATGAATTCTCCCAAACTTAAAGGCCATTGGACTGAGACCAAGAATAGAATTCACATTATCTACATCATTGTTTCTCAACCATGGCCACTTGAAGATGTGCGGACTTCTTAAAGCATGCTGGCTGGGGAATTCTGGGAGTTGAAGTCCCCACATCTTCAAGTGGCCAAGGTTGAGAAACAATGATCTACATTAAGGCAAGTTGTCTCTCTGCTACAGAATTCCTACATACTGAATTTTGAAGATACCCACATCCGAATTTAACCCAAGAATGCCCAACCTTTGGGAATTGGTGGCCCCATTTGAAGTACCTGCTGGGAGGGCTTGTCCATTCCCAGCATGGCTGGCACAAGGGAGGGAACTACACTGATTTACTGGAATGCCAGCTATCCCTCCCTTGAGCAAACTGCTATTACTTATTTCCCATTTTTTAACATTGTTTAGTACAGCAACCTTCATAACTTCTATATTGTGTTGAGGCACAGACCTTTAACTATGGTTTGAAGAAAGCATGATGCACTAAACCAAAATCAAACAAGCCACATTATTATTTAGTGTGACTTGTAAACCCAACCATTGTTGTTTGTAAGCCATGTGTTGTAGCATAGCACACACACTATGTGAGCCCAGAGACAGTTTAGCATCCAAGACTGGAATTTTAACCAGTGGTGCAAGAAAATGGTGCTTCCTTTGAGTAGACATGCTTAACATAGTATGCCGGTAACAGAACTGTGACATACAAAGCTTAAAAATCAAACAAAAGGGTTAAAACATGGTGTAAAAATGGTTTCTTTCATTCTGGCTTAGCCTGTTGTGTGAACCTAGCCATGGTGTTTTAGAAGCCATGGTGTAAGGCTTAGCACGTTGTACAAGACCAGTAAGTCATGGTTTATTCAAGTAACTCTGGTTAAAAACCAAGGTTGACTTTGGTGTGTGATTTAAGTTAAGGCTACCTTACATATAGCCAACAATTCAGTAAACTATGGAGAATTAAAGTACACTACAGGTAACTAATCAGAGAAACTTGACCTAAGTCAGAGTTTCTCCGCCAGGGTTCCGTGGCATCCTTGGGTCCCGCGAGAGGTCACTAGGGGTTCCCTGGGAGATCACCATTTATTTAAAAAATTATTTCAAATTCGGGCAACTTCACATTAAAGAGTTAAGTTTCATTCTTTACGACCGTGAATGCATATAGACAGGCCTACCCATGAAACGAATATAATCATTTTGTAACTTCTGGCCTATCTTTGAGCCTGAATGGGCAGGGGTTCCCCCAGGCCTAAAAAATATTTCAAGGGTTCCTCCAAGGTCAAAAGGTTGAGAAAAGCTGACCTAAGTTGATTCTCCCTGCCCTCTGCACACCAAGTAACTAACAAAATATGCATGGTAAGCCATGCCAGCTTTAAATTTTGAATGTGTAAGGTACACAAGTAACTTTTCTTAATTCATTTGCCAGGCTATATTAATAGCATAAAACTGCAGGAAGTGATTTATATTGTTATACACACACACACACACACACACACAACTTTAATACTGAAAAGGAGACATCTGCAAAGCAATTGCATTGTGCAAATCCACTTCTTCCCAGAAGACTTCCCCAAAGGAGATGGAAGCTGCATTCTTCGCCAGGGAAAGCAACAGAAACAAACTCAAAAACTTTTGTGACACGCAAGATATGCTCCTGACCGCAGATGCCACATTTCCATTTGGAACTGGAGACAGGAAACTGGCCTCTTCACATCTGCTGAGGGCCAAGGCAGGGCTGTTTCCATTAAGCATCTCAGGACACCCCGCCGCTGGTTCTGTGAACACACCACACGGAAGCTGCTCACTCAGCCAGAGAACGCACACCAAGTGGTTTAATGCAGTGCTGGACCTTTGGAGGGATCCATCCCAGAATAAATAGAGCTAGCTGGAGGCCACCCCCCACCCCCCAGTTTAACTACCATCTACAGCATTTCTTTCTCACCTCATCCCATCTTCTGAAGTACATTCTAAAGTTAGATTCTTTCAACCCTTCTCGTTTTATCGACTTACTTATATGGCCACCCATCTCAAATCCATGATTCTGGCATGGATTTCGAGCAACTGTGTACAGAGAAACTGAGTAAGAAGCCTTGCTGATGGACCAAAGAGTCATCCAATTCAGAAAGTTGTTTCCTGCCAGAATTCCCAGACAGAGTGCTACCGGGAAGCTTTCACACAAGGCAGGAAGATGTTTCTCCTAGTTGGCCAACCCGATTCTCACCCAAACGTAGAAGTTTGGGTTTGTCAGATTTTGATCTTAACTTATTGCAGCGGGCTGCTGCTCTCACATTCGTTCAGTGTTTCAGTTTCACATCCTGCAATTTGCCCAGTCAAATGAACTTGGGAAGCACAGAAACTGAGCAAGATTAAAAGCCGGGATGCCCCACAGAGGATTTATCGGCTTGCTTGGAGCATCTCTACCTTCAGGTGCACACAGTCCTCTCTACAGCCCAAACACCAAAGAAGCCTGTATGATACTGAGCCAAACTGAAGCCTCAATTTCTGTAAAATTCATAGCCTTGGTTGGAGAGGAAGATGGAAACTGCCACAGGTCTTTCAAGACACCAGACCACCGTAACATCCCCACTTGTATCATCCTTCTGACATAACCTTGGTTTGCTGCAAACGACTGTAGCATCCAAGAAAGCTTGCTTTCGGACATTTTTTTTGTTAAATCTTGCAGCAAGAGGACTAGTATAAACGTTGGGGTAAAAATAACGGCCACTGGCGTTGTGTGAAATGAGCAACCTATTGAGGACTCCCACACTCATTGTACCAAAGGCAAGAAGCCTATTTCCATGTCTAACAGTCTCTGGGGATGAGAATTTCAGGTTAATTAAGAGCATTCAACACCATCGGCTTTTAGAGACCCGTCTTTCTGCTGACTTGGTTCTTCCTGTTCTCGAGGAAACCGCTTCCCCCGTGGTAATCTGGCTTTTGCTATCGGGCCTCCCTTTTAGTGATTTCACATTTGTTATTCTTTGCTCACCGTTCTCATTGGCGAAGTGTACAGGACCACACAACAACACAGCTGGGGAACTTGAATCCTGCCAACTCGCACTGAGATTTATCACTGAGAAATATAAACTAGAAAGGCACAGAAGACGCCTGCTGTGGGCAACCACCATTTTTCCAACTCAGCAGAAGGACGGACAATAGAAAGAAACCCCCTCCACCCCAGGGATTTTCTTAACAGAAGAACGTTGATGACCCAGTCAGAGAAGAAGAAGAAGAAGAAGGAGAAGGAGAAGAAGAAGGAGAAGGAGAAGGAGAAGGAGGAGAAGGAGAAGGAGAAGAAAAAAGTCTACCTGAAGTGCATTTCCTAAAAACACAGAAAATCCGGGCTAATAATTAAACGCGCACCATGATGATTAAAGGTGTCCTTAGAGCCTAATTCTGCAGCTGATAGAGCCTTTGACATCTCCTCTCTGCAGGCGTGTAGATAACTGGGGACATCTCTACAATATAAATACGGGGAGTTTAAGTCTTAAATATTTTAAAATATTGATCCTTCCAAAAGGGTCAGGTTTTTGATTTGTTAAAATAAATCGCTTGCACAAATGCAAGACAGGGCGGTGGACTAAGGGTTCATTTTATTAGATCTGTGTTCCTCCAGAAAGTAAAGAGCACATTCTCTTCCCCAGTTGTTCCCAACAACTCTGTAAGGTAGGCCAGGCTAAGAGTGAGCAACTGGCCAAAAATCGCCCAATGGACCCTGATCTAGGTCCAACACTGGTCCACTGGTCACAAGCAAAGCTTGGTCACTAGTTGGTCTTGCACAATCACTCCTGTTTAGCTTTTCCTGCAAGCTCCCTTAAGCCATGGTTACATCCAAACTAGCTTGTGGCTGGTTGTCTGTTTAACAAGCCAAGATCCATGATAAACTCTGATTTCAATCTAGGCCCAAGCAAAGAAAATATTTCGCACTTGAAAAGGAAACCTCGTTTTCAACTTTTTGATCCAACTGTTGTGGCTCAAACACAGAATCCTTGCTGAAATAGTCTATTTATAAAGCCTCCCTCGGTATTCCAGTGGAAACGCTAACGCAAAATGGGCAAGTATTTCAGCCACACGGCTTTTTGTCCTGCCAAAGGACCGCACAAGCATTCTGCTGAATGGCATTTAAAACACAGCCATGTGTAGGGAAGTATACACATGCCGGACGTATAAGGTGCACACGGAATTTATTTTCCTGCAGGTTTCCCCCCCCCTTGGGCAGTTTGTTACAGAAAACAGAGATGTAGAGTTTGCAAGCAGAAACAAGTAATTATATCCATGTGCCATGTGTTTGGCGAGATTCAAACAAGCTTCAAGTTTATGCTTCAAAGAGAAAGGCGCCATGTTTTGGGCCTGAATGTGAACATGCACTGAATGCAGGATAAACTGAAACTGTTTACCTGCAAGAAAATAAAGGGCAAATTCCATGGGGGGGGGGAGAAAGGAAGAAGTGGGGGGTAGGAAATATTGCATCATCTGCTTTACAGCTCGAGAGGGAGGGTTCTGGAGTTTATTTACCCTGATCATAAACAGCAGCTGAGGAGGCTTTTTACTCTGCAGAATTATTAGCAGCACAGAAATCACAAAGTAAAAGCTTTCCTTTTAAGGACTTGGAAGGGGAACCATGTCCCCCCCCACTCTAAAAACAAATCAAACTCCCCCCCACCCTTACACAAAGACAACTTAACTTTTCCAGCCTCTTAATTTGGCACCCTTTACAACTTTAGCAAAGAAATGCACGCAAGCGCGAACGAACGCCGCCCGCGGGCTCTCACAAAGGAGAGAGGGAAAGACAGCCATGTTTTACAAGGAGAAATTAATTGCACTGATAAGAGTCCCGGATTTCTGTGTTTGGAACAGAAACCTTTCCAAGCCCAGATGCCTTGGAGAAAGCAGGGATCTAGGGGCGTATCACTAAATAACCAAACACACGGAAACTGCCTGCAGTTACGTAACTTCATTCAAAATAGAGCAATGATTAATTTGGAAGCTGGTGAGCCAAAGCCGTCAGGCCTGTGGGTTCCAGGTCTGGAAGATGCCCTCTTCTGCCTATCCTTTCCACATTTATCTTATGGCCAAAGGGGAGGGTCTGGCCAGCAGCAGCAGCACCACCTCCAGGCAATATATAAATGATTCTAGGACAGTTACTGGGAACACACACTGAGCCAAATCTTCTTGCTTCATCATTATTCTGCAAAAATTGCAAGGATCAGCTGGAGGATTATCTTGGGAAGGGAGGGGGAGTTAGCAAACTCTTAGGGATTACTGCTTCCTTTCGCTGCTTCCAAAGCACGTGTGTGTGTGTGTGTGTGTGTGACACACACACACACACAGTCCCTCTTTCCAGGTTTCCCTGAAACCGAGTTTGAACACTCACTCAACCACTGTGACACGCAACGTGGAAGCTAGGTACCAGCAGGAACTCTTAATGATGCCTACAAGGAAGTCAACAGGCTGGGCTCCCAAATTTCACCAAGCCACGGTTTGCTTAATCCCTGGTGGGTCGACTCACCCCCGCTGGATATGCGTACCCATTTCTGCTGAGCCATAAACCATGGTTTGTCAACGACCAGCCAAGCAAGACTCACTTTTCTGCAGCCCCTCAAGTGAATGAATGTGGTCTGTCTCTGCAGAAGGAACAGCACATGAACCATCACACGGCTTATTCACCCTGTATGGGCCAAGCAACTTTTAATTTCGCTTTATCTACCCAAAACAGATTTGTGGGATCCAGCTGTTGCGTCTTATCTGGCTGGGAAATTCTCCCCCCCTCCCCAAACCAAGATCCCTTGAGGAATCTTCATGCATGGTGTAATTCATATCCAAAGAGAAGAAAACTCGCTGCCAGAAATTTTATCTTTAGTCACCACCAATCAACGATGCTGTTTTGACCAGGGAGGTTTGGCTGTCTTGATCATTCTTCAGGAAACCTGCGTTCCTGCTGCCTAAGTCAATTTTTCCCTTCCAATCAGAAAATGAATTCCCTTCTTACACATTTGGACCACTTTTTACACAATTATTCCCCACTCCAGGCAACCTGATAGCTTCTATTCATCTACAGCCATTAAGATGTGAGGACTTCAACTCCCAGCTATGCTGGCTGGGGAATTCTGGGAGTTGAAGTCCATACATCTTAAATTTCCTGAGGTTGAGAAACACTGGTCTAAAGAATCATCTTCTCCCCCATATTGGTGTGTTTTGGTTTACCAGGCTCAGGCAGACGTGTTCGCACAACTCTTTGTTCTGATGGCAGCTTCATCTTGGTCTATTGCACAAACCACAATGGGCTGGGTTCGTGCAACAAGCAAAACTGTTTTTGAGGAAGGAGAAGACAGACTGAGATCTTCACCCCAGTCTTCACCAGAAATCTGTAACTTTAAGAACTGCTATCTGAATGTGCTTTTTAAAATCTTCTTTCCTCCCCATTTCTGTAGCCTAAGGACAGGGACTGGCTTTTGTTTGTTTGCATTTATCTCTATGGCAGTGTTTCTCAACTTTGGCAACTTCAAGATGTGTAGACTTCGACTCCCAGAATTCCCCACCCAGCATGCGAGGAGTTGAAGTCCACACATCTTAAAGTTGCCACGGCTGACAAATATTGCCCTACGCTATTGTTGAAGAGCAGGCCACAATGTTTTAAATCAATTTCCTGCCCCAAAGAGCCTGCTCTTTCGTTATCTGAAGGATTCGATTTTCCAAAATTTTCCAGCACAGCAGTTCCAGCTTTTCACATTCCTTCGTGGCTCTCTGTTCCCTTTAGAGAGAATGCCAACATTCACGGTGAAGGCCTGGGTCGTCCCCCCCACCCCACCCCACCCCACCCCATCAATGTTTCTTCCCTCTTGAAATTAAAAATGGTATCTATCCTTCCCCATCTCTTTGAAATCCTCTCTTTGCTACAAGCTGGGGAATTTTACTCTTCCAATATTCACTTTAAATACTTCCCTCCCTTAAAACACCCTTCCCGCCCCCCCTTCATTTACTAGTTCCCCTATTACACGGTTATAATTAGCTCCAAGGTCCATCCACTTGCAATCCATTTGAAATCCTGGGTGCTCTGCTCTGAAATACCCCAATGCTACACTCCTTGGGACCCAGACTTAGCAAACTACAAGCCCCCACCACCACAAGTTATCTCCTGCCTAGAAAAAAAAGCTGGCTTTGTGTGAACTGCTTTCCAACAAGTTTCCCCCCCCCCGCAAAGGTTATGAATATGAACTAACCCCAGCATACCAAGGCAGATATATCCAGGGTTGTTCTATAAGAAAGGTTTTGCGCGGTATGATCCGAATATCCCCAAGTTATTCTCAACATGTGCAGTATTTCTGTTGTGTTTTCCTGTCTTTTTCCAATCTCCCTGGTGTGGCGGTGATGGTGCTGGATTAGGAGCAGAAAGATCTCCCTCTCTAATCACCCCCTCCACTAGAAGTCGACACGCACTCCGGAAAACACAGGCAAACGACTTCCGAAAACTTTGCCAAGGAAACTGCACAGAGCTGGCTCAAAGGACGGTACCAACAAAACAGCAAAATGACACACGCTTTGTATTTAACATGCCTTTCCGCAACCAGGGCCTGGAATGGCAAAACAACAGAAGGGGGAAATGGATGCAAGACAAACCAGTTTCGTATTATATCTGAATTTGATTAGACTACAAAGCAGTGTTTCTCAACCTTGGCCGCTTGAAGAGCTGTGGACTTCAATTCCCAGGATTCCCCAGCCAGCCAGGCTGGCTGGGGAATCCTGGGAGTCGAAGTCCACACCGCTTCAAGAGGCCACGGCTGAAAAACACTGCCATTAAGCATCTGCAATTCATGTATTATTATGAGCAATGTAGTGCCAGTGGGTAAGAAGAGCACAAGGAAGTTAAATGCAACTACCAGGGCTTTTTTTGTCCCCCTCCCCCTCCTCTGGAAACACCATGGTTGCATTCAAACCTCTCACAAAGCCGAATTGTGGATTTGTTTGCTTTTGGCTTGGCTTGCTGTTGATTAAGCTGCTTAGGCTGCTGGCAACCGCTTCTCCCCGGTGCCCAGCAACCCCCCTCCTTGCCATTTGCAGGCTGAGATCGGCGGCCCAGCTCAACAGCGAACCCGGTCCGCTCGGGAGCTACGGACCCCAAGAGGACCTGCTGCCTAGTGGGCGGGTCTGGACTCCACCACCACCTCCTTCTTCCTAAATAGATCTGAGATGGTTGGGTGCAGGAAAAAAACACAGAGCACTCTGCTGGGCAGGCTGGCATCCCCAGCATCCATCTCATTTGTCCTGCTAATTAAACAACTACTTGTAAGAGCAAAGATCCAATAAAAGGAAGGGCTTCAAGCTCTGTGCACGGATAGTCTTGGGCCAGGTTTGGTCCTCAGTGCAAAGCGCCAGACCCCTCAAAAAGGACCACCTCAATTTCCCTCTTTTCCAAGCCGACCTCTAGACCAGGAGACGCCCCACCTGGACTTCTCCAGACCCAAGGCCGATAAACCCCCATCGTCTTTACTCCCCCCACCCCGCCAAAGCACCCCAAAGCCCAAGCCATTTTAAGAGACCTGCGTTTCCTGGGTTCAACCACCACGCTGAACCAGGCCGAAACACCAACCAGCCACTGATGGAGCATATCGGGTGAACCTATCCGCAATGCCATTGCACGGTCCATGTTTTTGGACACCCCACATCAGGTGCGAGCGCAGCTCCTGGGTGCTGTTATCCAGTGTTTAGCGCCTCAAGTGAACCGAGCTGCCCGGTCCACGGGTGCCCATGTCCTTTGGAAAAGCCCCTCTCGGGAGTTGGGAGCAGAAGTTTCAGAAAAAAATAAAACATTCCCCCCTGCAAGGTAGGCCTGCCTTCCTTGCCAGACAAGCCAACCCCAACCTGGTTTTCTTCTCTGAGGGGGGCACCCCCTCTCCAGAGGTTCCCCTCGCCCGAAGGTGGCTCAATTCCCAGACCCAGAAAAGACGCTTTTCTCCCTCCTCTCCAGCTTGCCCTGAAACTGCCCGGCGCTCCCAGGCCCCTTTCCACCAAGCCCCCTTCCCCACGACCACGTCCCCACCTCCCACCTCGGCCCGGAGCTTCCCCGGCCAAGCGAGAGCCTCCCGGGCCCCCGACGCGCGTTCCGGGGGCAGCCGGGCTCCCCTTCCCAAGACCGCGACTTCCCGGCCGTGATTTCCCCGTGCGCAACGAGCCGTGTCAACAAACCCTTCCGCTCCGGCCCAGACACGTGTCCGCCCGCCCGCCGGAGCGGGGCTTCCCCGCCCTCCCCGCCAGCCCCCGGGGACGCCCCCCGGCGCAGTGCCGCCCCGCGCGCCCGGCAGCATCGCCAACCCGCCCGGCGGCGGGCGCCCGGGCCCGTCCCCCGCCCGCCCCCGGCCCGGGACTCACTGCGGGGGCAGCTGCAGCGCCGGCCCACCCCGCCGCTGGAAGGCGCCGTCCACGAAGACGCCGTTCTTGCCCAGGCAGCGCAGGAAGAAGTGGGGCGCGCGGAAGGCCAGCTCCAGGTGGCGGCGCGAGATGAAGCTCGAGTGGCCCATGTGCACGTCCACCGCGCCCTGCGAGGAGTTGCGGCCTATGGTGACGGCCGCCTGGCGCATGAGGAACTCGAAGTCGCGGCCCTGCAGCCGGGCCAGCGGCGCCGGGAGGGCGGCGGCGGCGGCGGGCAGCAGCAGCGGCGGCGGCGGCGGGGGCGGCGCGGCGGGGCTGCCGGGCGCCGAGCGCAGCGCCAGCGAGGCCCCGGCGCCGCGGCCGTCCTCCTGCCCGACTTCAGCCATGTTCCCCGGCAGCCAGCGTGCGAGCGCAGCCAGCCAGCCAGCCAGCCGACACCCCCGCCGGCCTCCGGGGCGGGGCCGCAGCCGAGGGGGGAGCCGCCCCGCGCCGGAGCCGCCGCCGCCGCCGCCGCGCCCGGCCCTGCCTCTCCCCGCGTTGCGCGCGCCCTGGCCGGGGGGGGCGGCTTCGCGGGGGCGCCGCGGGGCGGGGGCGTGCTGGGCCCGGGGCGGCCCCGAGCCCCGCCGGCGTCCCGCATAGGCTGCCGCGGGGGTGTGACCCGGGGAGGCGCGCACGGCCCAGCCGGCGCAACGGGCGGGAGGCGGCCGCGTGGCCGGGCAAAACAAACACGGCCGCCCGCGGCTGGCCCGGCGCCCCTCTGGAGGGAGGCGGCGAGTTCGAGTTCCGCGCCTCCGGAGGGGCGCCGGCTTGGCCGAACGGGCGCGCCCCCTGCCCCGCGGGGCTTTGTGGGCTGTCTCGGCGCGACGCAGGAGCCCCGGGCGAGGGCAGCGCCGCGTTACAGTAGCTGTCCGGACTGGCTGGGGACGATGGGAGCTGCAGTCCGAGTCGCCTTTGCGAGGCCAGGGGCGGGATCTTGCCCCGCTCCCCCCCGCGGGGGCACCTGGCGCCTCCGGGCTGGCAGATGGGCGGAGGGGGAACAGAAACCGCGGCGGCGAGAGGGAGGTTGGCACGGATGGAGCAATGGGTGGGGGCGCGCTAGCGTCAGCCCGGGGAGGGCCCCGTCGTGGCAGCCCTTTCTTGCACGCCGATTTGGAAAGGAGGAAATGCCGTTATGCAACCCTCTGGCCGGGAGAGGGGAGCGTGCCCTTCCTGGTCACGCTCGCGCTGCATTCACACGACGCCTTCCCCTCCTGGCGGGTGCACGTGTCCGGGCTTGCAAAAGGCCACGGGTGCACCGCGGGCGGAGGTCGCGCGACCCTGTCGTTGAGCCCCAAGGCAAGAAACCGAAGGCAGGTTGTGAGAATGCAACCCTTAGCGCGCTGACTTCGCTGAGCGCACCTTTCCGTTGTGCAACGGCTGGTCTCCGTCTGTCCGGGCCGTGCCTTGCCTTGCGAGGCACGCCCGGGCTGGGCGCGTTGCAGCGCGGCGGGCGCCCGGCTGCAAACCAGAGGCGCCGGGCAGGGCGCGGGGAAGAGCGCGCGCGCGCTGCGCAATTGCAAAACGGAAGGCGAGCAGCGCGGCTAGCTGAGGAGCGCAAGTGCCAGCAGGCCGCGGGCAATTCGGGGGGGCGGGGGGGGCTCCTCTCGGGTGCCCCGTAGGCGTGAGACGTATTAGTGCAAGCCACGTGGCGTCGGAAAGCCCTTTGGGTTGGCCCTGGTGGCGTCCCCCTCCCACGGCCCTTTTAATTTAGAGCCGCGTGTTTCAAACTTGGCCACTTGCAGTTGGTTACTGCAGCTCCTAGAAGTCCCCAGCCAGCATGCCGGGGAACTTTTAAGGTGGGTAGGCTTCAACTCCCAGAATTCAACTCCCAGCATGCCTGGCTGGGGAATTCTGGGAGTTGAAGTCCACCCATCTTAAAAGTGGCCAAGTTTGAAAAAAACTGATTTAGAGGAAAAAGGGATGATGTTGTTATTGTCCCCACACCCACCCCTTGGTTCCTTCATGTTAAAATTGCTAGATGCAACTTCGCTCCTGGGGTTTGAAGGGGAGGCCCCCTTTGCAACAGGGTTTAAAGCTGCAGACAAACACATTTGAAAGTTCAGTGGGCAACTTAGCGAAAGAACCCTACTGTTTTTGCGTTGGGGAATGACAGCTTTAGGTGAGTGGGTGGCCCCCATATTAGCCAATCTGTTCCTTTTTTTTTCCTGCAGGGCCCCTGGCATGGGAGCTTAGACCTCTGAAGAGGGTGAAATGCTGAGAACAAATGCAGTTGATTTATTTTTCTCCCTGGGCCCCCTTCCTCTCAAATGATGGTGTGTGGGTGACGGTGCCTGCACAGCTGGGCTTTGCAGCTGTATTTTTTCGGGCAGTGACAATAATACTGATCGGTAGATGGCTGTTTTTGCAGCCACGTGCCTCTTGACTCAATAGAGGGTTGTTCCTTCCTGGATTTTAAGTGCCTTAAAAGGCCCTCCATAAAAATAAACATTTTGATAAGTTCGTAACTTAAATAAAAATTCCTTCCATAGTAGGACTGGGTACCTTGTTAGTGATGATAACAACAGGACGGTAATCCTCGTACCTTTTAATTAATTCAATCCTGTAAGTCAGTTTGCATAGATATTGATATTCTTTATTTTTTTTTTAATAGTTAAAGCTTCTACAAGCCAAACCTATGAAGGCTATCTGCTGTTGGCCTTACGGATGTAAATTGCCCAGGTGGTTAAATAATTCAGGCCTTTAAAAAGTGTGAAGGTAGGGGAAATGCCACTACAATTGCTTACGGGGGTCAAAAGCACCCTAAATATTGGAATAGAATAACCCAGGATGGATAAGGTCCATCCTTGGCCATCCGTTGGTTTCTCATGGTGGCTGACCAAACGCCTCTGGGATAAAGCTTACGAGCAGGTTGTAGAGATTCCCTCTTTTCCTCCTCTTGTTCCTTGCCTCTTGAAAAGCCATGCCTAGCGGGATCCCGCCCTGTAGGACTGGCGTTACACACCAAAATGCGGTTGGTTGGTTGGTTTGGATTTCACATGTTGTGCCAAGCTAGCTCTTGGGGTTTATTTATAAGATTTTTTTCCCCATCTGCCAGCTTTATGATTGCATTGGGCAAGCATCCAAATCATTACACAAAACTATCGGGCCTACTTTGCAAAACTTCCAGTGACCATTAGATGGCATCAGAGAGTCATGGGAACCCCCAACTCTCCTGCCATCTGGCAGCGATTTGGTGTTTTGCAGCCAAGATCTGCCCCCAGAAGCCTGCTTAGGGGGCCGTGTCTAACAGGCCAAGATCTCAGCAGGGGCCTCTTCTCCCTTAGGCCAGCTGTTGGAACAAAGGTTGCAATAAAGCAGAAAGTGCTCTATTGACCGGCCAAAAGCAGAAGAACAGGTTTGTATCTGGCCTGGTGGAGCAATGCTCTGCGTCGTTCTCTATGCACTCATTGCATGGCGGGGAGGCAGTTCCCAGGCCCTCTGCGCTCAGAGATGGGCCCACATAACATCTTTCAGAACGTCCTGGAGTGACATAGAAATGGGTGGCATTTAAAGGCCATCTCAGAGTCGCTACGCAGACCTACTGCTGTCCTCTGACTGTTACCCACCAGCCCAATCTTAGAAGGTCCCACTCGCAGATCCATCTCTTCTGACCCGAAACCTTGCTGTTTATCTTTCCAGCAACCCATCCTCTTTTTTCAAAAATAGTTTTCAGTAAAGCTTTTAAACAAGAAGATAAAAACTAACACAAACTAATATAAAGTAAGAAAGAAAGAGGAAAAAGAAATCAGAGAAGAAAATGCAAGAAAAGAAAAAAAAAGTTGAGGAAAAATAGAAAAAAAAGGGAAAAAGTTATTAAAGCAGTGGCTTCTGATATTCTTCCCAGCAATTATAAATACAATCTATTTTAATCTCTCTAACAGTATGTTGTATTACTCTTCTTTCTATAATCTATCCTGTCTAATCATCAAAACCATAAATCACAAGGTTTTTTTTTTTATGGAAAAAGTCCATAAGAGGCTACCAGTCACCAGTAAATGTAGATAGTGTCTTTTCTCTAATTGAAAAGTTAATTTTTCTGTCTCTGGGCATATAATAACATCCCCTCTTCTGTAGGATAAATGACTCAAATCAGTGAGTTGGTTGCCCCGTTTAACCTTCGGGCGAGGTGGAGGAATTATGCAGGTGTTCCTTTCCAGTTCTCCATGGGACCAGAAATACTATTTTCGCTGGGGAAGAAGCTTCCGTTGGGTGGCAAGATGCATTTTCCCTGTTAGCTAAGGACATCTAACATGACATCTAACCCCTTCTCCTAATGACTCAAGTTTGACTCAATTAAAAAATAAAGCGGGGAGCTGAGAAGGTGTCAATGTTGTGCAAATAAAAATGCTAGGTGAGGATAAAAGAAAGGCACTCTGTCAGTGGCTGCCTTTTCTTCTGATTAATCACAGTAGGACACCGTCAGGGCTGCTGCAGAGAATTGTAAAACCAAACCACACCCCACTTTTGCTGATTCTGGCAACTTTAAAGAGTGTTGTGAAGTTGCTCCATCACCTTTCCAAAATTGCTAACAGGCTATGAAAGAAGTGAGTCCATTTTTCATCCTAGATCACATTTTCATTATCGTGATTATCGGTTCTATCCTTGCCACCTTTTCCCAAGATTTTATGAAGTTCCTCTAACCTGCCAGACTGTCAGATACTTTTAAAACATTTCGGTGCATCCCAGAGTGAAATACGCACAAAAGAACAAAAGGACGGGGGTTTACAAACTTTTACATTCTTTTTGTTTTAAAAAAAATTAAAACATTTTGTAAAATGCACACATGATGGTGAATGTATTTTTACGTGAAAGAAAAATAGAAAAACAAGGTCTTGGGGGGGGGGGGAAATCCTGGCTTCTGTTTGTGTGAACAAACAAGGTCTGGTATCTGAAAATCACACTATGAGTTTTGCAGCTTGGAATTTTGAAATTTTACACCCATCAAGAATATATTACCACCTTTTTAAAAAAGTATGTTCAGAATTAGGAAAGCTGCATAATCTGTTTTTTGGTGCCAACTTTTTTTTTTCACAGTTTCTTTTTTGCCTGTTTAATGCAAACATACTGGGGTAGGAAATCTTCATAATAAAACGTTTTTATAACAATATTACAAATGGTTATAAATGAATATTATAAGGGACGTAGAACATTTTTACAATAAGAGCCAAACAGGAAGGGGGGAAAGAGAAAAGGGGGGCAAAGAAACAGCCTCTTTCCTTCTGCTTCGCTCTAACTAAGTGAAATAAACTGCATTAAAGTGTGTTAAAGGGAAGGGAATCTGCGCGAACAAATCTTGTGATTTCTTCTCGCCAAAAAACAAAACAAAACCCTCTACTGCATTTTTTTACAACAGCTGTGAAACAGTTATTAGCACTATAATGACAAGGCACCATATTACCAGCCTGTGCCAGCTGCAAAAATCATCTGTTGCCAACAGATTTATTTACCTAAATTAGTTAAAAAAAACAGACTCTGTTCAGATGACAAGTATGTTGTTGAGTTTAAAACTGAATTGACTCATCCCTCTTTTGGCTGGAGCCTCAGAATTGCCATGGCAGCACATGCCCATGTTTAAAATGCAGGCCAAGAAGGAGGCCATTTTTTTAGTGCATCCAGAAATGAGGCTTAAGGTCAGTAGAGGGCACAGAAGCTGAGTTTGGGAGGATCATGGTCATCTTTCAAGGATGAAGTTGTTCAGGGATATGTTAGGGCTACTGAAGTGTTTCTCAACTTCAGCAACTTTCAGATGTGTGGACTTCAACACCCAGAATTCCCCACTGGCTGGGGAACTCTGGGAGTTGACATCCATGCATCTTAAAGTTGCTGAGGTTGAGCAAAGCTGGGCTCTCTTATCTGGGCTGCGCCACTCGCGTTGTCCACTGGATGGCAGTGAAGGGCCAAACACTTTTTGGTAACTCTTCTCTGCCATCTAGTGGTCACCCATAATTTTTCAGCCCAGATATGGTAGCCCTAGTAGCCAAGATCCTTGGGATGTGGCCTGCAGAACCCCACCAAATGTGATGGAATCAGGAAATTACGACATTCACGGGAAATAATCATACCAACGCTGAAGGCCTTTAATTGACATTCAAATGTAAATGACATTCAACCTGTTTTCATTTTGACCCGGCCTTCGGATTCTTTCTGGTCCCACCATATTAGGGGAGCTTTTCCCTGCTTAACCAACAGGAAAAAGGGACGTCCCCCAAGGACACTTGGCCGAAGGGGAGGAAGAGAAGAAATGCACAACGAATGGAAGGTAGCATTAAGTGGGCATAGGCTGCTTAAGAGAACCCACTCTCAGTCCCGCATCTTCTCCACTAGGTTACACCGGCTCTCATGTGTAGCCTAGTGGAGAAGATGTGGGACTGAGAGTGGGGAGACCTGGTTCTAGACTCCCCTCAGCCACAGAAGGCTCCTGGGGGAGTTTGGGCCAGTCTCGCCCTCTCAGCTCAAGAGCCAAGAAGGTTCAGTGATGAAGGTGACTGGACTAGGAGAGGAGTCACCCAAATTCTAGTCCTTCGGCCCTGGCCAGAAAAGCACTCTCTGTGTCTTTAGGTCAATCCCTCCCTCCCAGCCCAAGAACCGTGGTGGGGAAGTGGGGAAGGTGCTGGACTGGAGCAGGGACATCCAGATTCTGGTCCTGCTTCAGCCATGGAGCTTCCTGGGGGACCTTGGCCCAGAGCCTTCCTCTCAGCCTAAGGACCAGTCTGGTCTAGTACTGAAAGTGCTGGACTAGGAGCAGGAACGCCATTGCTTAGGCATGGAAGCCAACTGGGTGACTTTGGACCTGTCCCTCAGCTCTAATCAGCATCGTGTTCTGAGACAATCTGGCTGAAAAATAAAACGTCATGTGGCATCGTGGGTTGATCGCTTTGCTATGTGAACTGCAGCAAGTGCAGTGCAAAATCAGCGGATCCTCTAACTGTGTCCATGAGTTCATAGATGCTCTGTCTATGAGTTCATTCTCCATAAGTCTGCCTTGGATGAGGCAACCTGTCTGATAGAGGATGGGCGCTGGCAACAGGAGACAGGGCCTCCCAGTGTTGTCTGAATGCTGCCCAAGCAGGGGGCTGAGTCCTAAGGCTTCACGTAGCCCCCAAAGCTCATGTTTGCGGTGTAGAGAAGTATGAAGATGGCCTTGAAGAAGGAATTCAGCAGCTTTAGGGAAAGCCCAGCTGAGCCCCGGAAGAGAGGAGTGAGTGAGAAAGAATGTCAAGATTGCCCCGTGTTGATTCTCTTTGGCATCAGATGGGGGAGAGAGAATCTCTCTCGGGCTTTCAAGATTCTGTTGCAACAATGAAGTAGAACTATAGTAGGCTGGGGAGCTTGTTTCCTGACCTGGCCTCCGTCCAAGGGCTGGCATGCAGTTGATCACCGTATTGAGCCAAGGTGCATGAGGAAATGATGCAGTAAAGTAGGCTTAAGAGAGCTTTTAAGAACTAAAAGTTTCTCTTAGGGAAACAATGAAAAACAGAAAAAAACACCCCTGGTTTCACCCAGGGGACCGGGCCCCAGATAGTTTCATCGCCTTTCCAAATCTCAGACTGTGCATTTCAGCACCTCAGGATAGCTTTGGAACCCTACAGGTATGCCTCTGATATGGATTGATTTATTTTTTTAGGGAGCATCTGACCGCCGACGTTTGGCCACCATCTTGGTCTCTTGCAGCATCTGCCATCTTAATAACTCTGCTAAATCAGTGCCTGTGGTTTAGGTCGTGAAGGATCTCAGATGACAGATTTCCCCCCGTAAAAGGAAGATGAAAAAATAACATGGCCAAGAGCAGAAGTGAAGATGGAAAGTCACATATTGATTTGAAATCAGCAGTCAAAACCTTGCCTGGAGGGCCCTTGTTGCATCCAACTTACTGCAGCGATACGACCGGCTCTTCCTTCCGGGGCTGTGTTCTACCGAAGCTCTGGATAAATACGAGGCTGACGGGGAAAGCTGTTACAATGCCCTGCAAACAACTGCCTTGAATGATTAATTCCTTCCACCGTTGTTTGGCTGGGTCTTGCTTTTTAGCAAAGGAGGTCGGAATGCATGTTGTTCCAAACGAGCGGGGCAAATGCCAGACGCGCGGGACGGAGCACCGGCTGGGTCATTTCAATCAAATCCGCTCTTGGCATTTATTTTCCGGAGCCTCAAAGCATTTGCAAACCGTTGCTGGGCCCGCTTTTTATAGTTGCTGTTTTCCTGGGTAGAGAAACGAGGAGGGGCGGGAGGGTTAGTGGGTGGCTGGCATTGCAGTGAACTCCTGGGGATTCTGGGAGGACCACTGCTGCAGGCCCATCATCGTTATTGCAGATTTCATTCCAATTCTGCTTCAAAGGAAGGAATAAATGGATTCATTCATTTTCTGCCTTCTCCTTTACCAATCTCAACAACTTCCAACGCGGTCTCGCTTAGCAGTGTGCAGCTACAGGTAGTCCTCACTTAACAACCATTTGTTTAGTGATGGTTTGGACTTATGACAGGGCTAAAAAAAAGACTTATGGCCGGTCCTCAAACTTACAACCATTGCAGCATGCTGCAGTCACATGATAATGATTTGGGCACTTGGCAACCGGTTTGCATTTATGACCATCACAGCGTCCCGTGGCCACATGATTGCCATTTTCAACCTTCCCAGCCGGCTTCTGGCAAGCAAAATCAATGGGGAAATGGTGTGATTCGCTTAACAACCACTTGGTTCACTTAATGCCCATGGTGATTCACTTAATGACAGTCGCAAAAAAGGTCATAAAATCAGGTCAAATTTGCTTAATGACTGCATCACTTAGCAACCAAAATTCCGGTCCCAATTGTCATTAAGTGAGGACTATTCGTATTCAGAGGCTGAACTCCATCTCCTATCAGTTCTGGCTTGCTTGGTTCGTGATACTGAAAGTTTGGGGCTGAGCGCTTGTAACCAATTTCCAAAGCATCTGGAAATCTGAAAGGGACCCTTGAGAAAAAGCATTTCATGTGCAGTGCTGGGATGCAGTTAATCTTGTCACTTCTCACCTCCAGTTGGGTGCTAATTTGACTTTTTACCTTCAATTGGGTGCTAATGACTTTTTGCAAAGCCCTCTTCTTTATATCACCCTCTTTCAGATTTGTTTTCAGCCCAAAGATGTATTTTTTGTGTGTGTGGGGGGAGGATTATTTTAATGTGCAAAAAAGTTTGATGAAAATCCATTCTGCTGCTTTGGAGTGATCAGGGCATGGAAATAACATCTGGTTTAGAAGGGAAAGAGAAGACATTTCCCTACCCCCAATTCTTTGCTCATTAGATTCAGGAGCTAGGAAGAAAGCAACACAGTCTAACGCATTTAATTTGGCCTGTGAATGTTCTCACCTGGAAAACGGAAGGGTCCAAAGGCATTCGGCCGTGTTTGGTTATTTTTGGAGACCCTGAAAATCAAGGAATTGAAGCCTACCGTGCAGTAAAGGGAGGAAAGATGGAGGGGAAAAAAACAAGAACTAGTAAGGTGAGGACAGACCTGAATCCAGGAGCTCAGCGTCAGAGAAACATTGAAAGCTGTTTCATACCCAGTAAAAGCAACAGTGAGTTTAGCTCAGCGTTTGCCAATAGTTAGAAATGTTTGCAGGTGGTGTCTTTCAGCGCACAGGCCACCAAAGCCCACAATTTCTTTAACTTGCCTCAGGATTCTTCACCCTTTATATTCCCCTTATACTGTCATCTTTTCATCTGTATCTGCCATCTATCTATCATCCATTCTCTCTCTCTCTTCTCTATCTCTTTATCATCTATCTATCATCTGTTATCTATCTATCTATCTATCTATCTTTATTTATTTATTGTATTTATTTATTGATCAGTCGAATTGACCTTATCAATAGAGCAAGATAAAATTAAAACATAGAAAATATAAACAAAGCATAATCAAATAATAGGGAGGGATACAATAATAAAACAAAATACATAGATACGTGATCACAGTACACGGAGGCAGTAATCAGGTGAGAGAGTCGCCTTTACAGGGTACCCTGTAAATCAGGGTACCCTGATTTGTTCAGTATATTGGGATCTTAAATCCCCAGCAGTCAATATGAACATAGCAGTTCTGTGTACAATATTTATGGAGTCCTCGATGCTCTCTGAGCCTTGCTGTTTTCTTGCAGACGTTTCATTGCCCGACTAGGCAACACCTTCAGTGCGAAGAGGGAGTGGGCCTTGCTCTCAGTTTATATGCCATGGCTTGCCCTGCTTGTGTTGGTGGGGGTGTTGCTCTCTCCTTGCGAGTTCTTTGATTGGGCTGTTGTTTGCTGCTTGGTTGGTTGGCTGGGTTAATAGTTCCTTGATTAGGGTGTATTGTGCTGTTTGATGGTTCCTCTGGTGTTAATCCTAGTGTTGATTTTTGCACATCTGGGTGTTGATTGCTGGCAGGGGAGTGTTCTGGTCTTTTGGCTTTTCTGTTGTCTCTTCTGAATGGTATGTAAGTGTTGTTTACCGCTATGTGTCTGTTGATGGCTGCTTGGTCTGAGTGCCAGGCTTCCGGGAATTCCCTGGCGTTTTTGCATTTGGCTTGGTCTAGGATGCTCACGGTTTCCCAGTTGAAACTATGGTTGAGTCTGTCCATGTGCTGTGAGATTAAGGAGTTCTCATCGTGTCTTCTGACTGCTAGCTGGTGTTTGTGGATGTGCTCCACTAGTCTTCTGCCCGTCTGTCCTACATAGTGGCTGTTACAGTCTTTCAAAACCACGGTATATAAACGGAGAGCAAGGCCCACTCCCTCTTCGCACTGAAGACGTTGCCTAGTCTGGCAATGAAACGTCTGCAAGAAAACAACCGGGCTCAGAGAGCACCGAGGACTCCGCAGTTCAACCCTGAGCTGCAAATATTCGCTTCGATTGGTACAATATTTATGTTATTACCCTGGAGAAAATAAGACAATCTAAAATTTGGGTCCCAATAGGCAGTTCTTTCCAATAGTGGAGATAGATATTTAAGCCTGAGAGATGCATATGGCTGACAATTAAACAGGATTGATACCTATCAATCATCCACTGTCATTTCTCATATGTATCTTTGGAACAAATCCTGTCTGATCAGGATGTATCATTTTGGTTACAAAAATCATTTATTTATTTTTCAAAAACTCCTTCCTCCTCCTCTTTTCCCCACAACAACAACCCTGCCATACAATTTGTACAGTATGTACGAAGTGGACAAAATGTACAAAGAACATCTCAATTGACCTGTGACTGACAATGGTTTTTTATCTGTTCAATCGTGTCTGATCCTCAGAGACTGCCTGGACCAGTCCCTGCGGTTTTCTTGGCGAGGTTTTTCGGAAGTGGTTTGCCATTGCCTCCTTCCTGGGGCTGAGAGAAAGTGGCTGGCCCAAGGTCACCCAGCCGGATTTTGTGCCTAAGGCAGGACTAGAACTCACAGACTCCCGGTTTCTAGCCTGGTGCCTTCACCGCTACCCTAAACAGGCTAGATTTGTCTTTTACTTTATGTAAAAACCTCAATAAATAAAGCTAAGTAAGTAAGTAAATAAATAAAAGGCCCTGGAAGAGGAAACAGCTGATTTTGGGGGATACCCAGTACTGGGGGGTTGTCTACCCATGGCAACAGTTCCCACATCAGTGACAAGTTGTAAGTTTCAACCTGCGGCGTGTGTCCTTTGGGGAAGATGCGTTCCTGAGCCTGCAACCCACTGCCTGTCCAGGAGGGGGCACTGTATACCTTTGACAGACTTCTTAGCGCATATTTCCTAAACAGGCGCTTTTCTGCCAGAGCCAAGGCAAATAATGGAAGGTTTAGCCAAAACTTTGCTTTGGAAGGTAGGGGAGTTAAAATAAGATTCCAAGGAGCACACCCCTGCTTCTGAGGACCAGGGGGAGAGCTGCGGCCCCTCTGAAAAGCAGATCGCACATCTTCATCCTCTTTGCAATTCTCAGCATTTCAAAAGGGCTTGTTCTTTCTAAGGCTGGCCGCAGCCCCCTGCGTTATGGTGGAGGGAGAAATTGAGAGATTTTCCAGACTCATTTAGGAGAGATGGGCAGGCCTGCAGGCCCCTTTTCTGCCAAAATCTCCCTCTCTGTTTTGGACCTTGGGCGAAGGTGTTTAGGGGGCCTTTGTGCTGCAGGATATCAGTGGGGTTAAGTAATTTCAGAATCTGGACAATATTCATATTGGGAGGGGAGGGGACACTTCAGACTGGGGCCAAGGGCATCCCCAGGTCCAGATGGAGTGGCTGTGGCCACCATCTTGACTCTTTTGACCCCCACCTCTGGGTGCCCCTTTTTTCAACAAGCGTGGGGATGAAATGCAGAGGAGAAACCACAGATGCCTCCTTTGGAAAAGGAGGACAAACTCTAATAAACACCTTGAAAGAATTCAGGTTGGTATTATCCATGGCTGCAACCATTTGTTTATTTTTTAATCGCTTGCATTCATTAAGCCTACCCACTCCAGTAGACTTACTTGCTTAATCCTCGATAACTTGGAAAACCCTACTGCCGCCTGGAGTTGCCTCCTGCGAGAGGGGTGGCCGTATAAATGTGAGCAACAGACAAATAAATAAATAAATACTAGGAAGGATTCCACCCCCCACCCCCAAGTATGAAAGGGCAAGGGCAGGAGGAAGCTTAACCTGGTGGACTTATGTCTGTTGATGCCCTCTGGAAGGCAGAGAACAGCTGCAAGTTTCACCCCTACAAGAAGGATGAATTTCCCCCACCCCACCTTGCAGGAACTGGCATTTTAGAGAATAATCTTGCATACAAGTCGTAGGCTCTCTCTTTAAGGAGATTGCCTGCCGCAAAGCAAATGATGGGATTGTTCTGAGTGTGGGAGACAAGAAAAGTAGTCCAAATGTTATGAATGTACTGGTACCAATTCAATTACTTGGATTAATTAAGTACTTGCCCATCAGGCTCAGAAGATCTTCTCAGCATCAAGGTTTGCCTGCACGGTGATCACAAAAACAGTTGAGGCATGAGAAGGTAGATTAAAGGGCAAGAGGAGAAGGGCATAGTGATTAAAGTTTTTTTGAGGGGGGGAAGAATCTCCCTTATTCTGCAATTTTCTGTGTTCTGATCACCAAGAGGGACCCCAGGCCCATGGAAGTGAGGAGTGGAGGATTATGCGTCATTTATGAATCAATATTCTGGGTGACCGGAAACCCGTTATAGACTTTTTGCGTAAAAATGAAAAAAATGAACTTGTGGTTTGTGGTTTTGATGATGAGACAGGATAGATTATAGAAAGAAGAGAGTGATGATGTTACTTCAGAGAGAGAGGTTAAAAGATAATTGTACTTATAACTGCTGTGAAGAATATTGAGGGCATTTCTTTATATCTTTACAGCTTTCTCCTTTTTTTTCCTATTTTCTTCTCCTTTTTTTCCTTATTGCACTTTTAGCTTTTTCTTTTATTTCTCTCTTTCCTTTTTGTTTACTCTGTTCTATTTTACTTCGTATTAGTTCTTACTGTTGTTAAAACTTTCAATAAAAAATATTTTTAAAAAAATGAATCAACATTCTGCTTAATTTCCAGCACTGGGGATTAAGGTTCCCTGCATTAATAAACATCAGTGTTTCCTGCCTCAAACAGCAGCGGGATCTTAATCCTTTTTCTCTCTTCCAGGCCTGTGCATAGATATTTCCCACTCTCTGTGGGCCCCAGCCCCCCAAAGGCAGTGGGGAGTATTCCTGTCCCTTTCCCTCCATTCACATTCTTTTCCATCGTGGTCTGCAACTGAAGCTGATGTCTATTTTCTGTCCTCTTAAGCCCTGCCAGCACCAGACATGCAGCATCTGCACAGGGCAAAAAAGAGGGAGGCTTGTGTTTTCACTGAGCAATTAAAAAAAAAAGCCACAGAAATACACCAAGGCTGTGGATGGAGGAATGGCTCTGAGAATGCCTGTCTGTGGCTGTAAGTCGATGTCTGGATGCCTTGCGAGCTTCAGTGGGGGCAATGACAGGGCCAGTCCCTGCAATCTGATTCTCATGTTTGTATTAGAATAAGAAGAGACAATGGATCCACCCACACGGATTTATTTAATTAAGTAATATTAGCATGGGGAGAAGACCTAATCAATAGGCTTAAGGCAGCGATTTGGAAATAGGGGGTAGATCAAGTCTCCAAGTGAAACCCGGCTCCTGGGGATTTCAAAGACAGGTGTCATGACCCCGTTGCAAGGCGCAAAGAGCCTCACAACGTGGATCATGATCATTAAGGAAAAGAGGAAGGAGATAATTAAAACAGTGCTTAATCCAAGCACCCAAAGCACCCACACCCATGGACTCATATACAGCTGAAAAGAAGGGCTTCAGATAAGCAGCGATAAGCCACACCTGGTGCCCTGGAGGACACACCGGAACCAAGAGGACAAGGAAAGACACCGGGAAAACGCCCACACAGCCATCAAGGAGCCCATCAAGAGGGATTGGGGACAATGAAGGGTGGAGGAGCACGGGACCCCGCAAGAGGGTATAAACAGGGCGCCTCACCACCGCACCCCCGTTCCCGTTTTTCGTTCTGTCAGCCACCATTCCAATAAACCGGAAATCCTTAATACCTATTAAGTGAGTCCGTGCCTTATTGCGAAGCGAGACTGACCCTGACACAGGTGTGTGAAGTTTTCTTGGCAGCAGTGAAGAAGATGTTTGCCATTGCCTTCTTTCAGGACATTATGTTCAACTTCTCAATCCTGGAATCTCTTCATGGTCTCCCATCCAAGTTCCAACCATATCTGACCTGGCTGATGGTTGAAAAGAGCCAAGATCAGCTCAGTGCTGCCCCTTCCCCTCTAGGAAATATTCTTTCCATCTTCTGCAGAAGATCTGAAGATGCAGTGGTTATCTACATACAATATGCAAGATTTGCTTCTCAATGTTCTCTGAAGGATTGCAAGCATCTGCTAGATCACTAGGTGGCCTCCCAAATGTAGCTAGACATCAGGACCCAGAAATCTGAGCCAGTGTGGCCCATGGGAAGGGATTTCCTACTGTGGAAGTACCATGAAGACTTTTCTAAAAAAGAATGTTAATTTAAATTATCTGAACAGTTGGAACCCATGGAGGGAGGCAGTGCAAAAAGTCAGTATTTCACATAGCCCTTGTTCTTTTGGAAATATTTACCTCATAGGAATGAGAGCCTTTTTCTCACTCTGTAGGAGGAAACTACCATGTTGGTATGTGGGAAAGACATCAGGAGACTGGGCCAAGAGACGCTGCCTAGGGAACGGTCAGATAACAGGCAGCTGAGCCCGCAGCTGCATAATGGGTGGAGAAAGAGGCTCAGAAGGGACCCTCCCTAGTTTCTTGGGCTGTAAAGGAGATGGGCTGGGGAAGGCTTGTACTTTCAGACTTGCAAGATTCTATCTTGCTTTACAGTAAAGTAGAATTAACTCATCTGGCTGTGATTCCTATCTGGTTTACTCCACGAGGCTGACATCAATCATATCTCCCCCCCCCCCATCTCCTTTACAGCCCAAGAAACTAGGGAGGGTCCCTTCTGAACCTCTTGCCCTGCCCACTATCCAGCTGCAGGCAATGGCAAACCACTTCTGAAAATCTTGCCAGAAACTTGCAGGGACGCCTCCAGGCAGTCGCCAGGAGTCAATGCTGACTCAAAGACAAGAGAAGAGAAGAAGGGAAGGGAAGGGAAGAGAGGTCCTGCAAAAGAAGAGAAGTTCTAAGTGACAGAAAGGCCGATCTTAGCTGAATACCTGGAAAGCATTCTGAATGAAAAGAACTGTTAGATGATGGAACTAGTTATCCAGGGTTCCACTCCCTGGCATGTTGATGAAGATTCTCAGTCATCCAGGTCGAATTGTCCATAGGTTGAGTCATGGCAACTGGATTTCTTTCTTTTTGGTAGAAACTTTTCACTGCTTGTCCAAGTAGCTTCTTCAGTCTGGGCAAAGTTTGGTGAGGGGTGTCATGACCCCGTTGCAAGGCACAAAGAGCCTCACAAGGTGGATCATGATCATTGGGAAGAGAGGAAGGAGATGATTAAATCAACCTTCAAACTAATCACACAAAGCACCCACACCCAGGGATGAATCTACAACTCAATGGAAGGACTTCGCAAGGTGATGCAGATAAGCATCAACGGCACAGAAGAACCCACGCCTAATGCCCCGGAGGTCGCACCTGTGCCAAGAGGACAAAGAGGGCAGCCGGGAAAACGCCCGACCAACCGTCACAAATCCCATCAAGGGGAGTGGGGTCAATGGAGGGTGTATGAGCACGGGGTCAGGCAAGAGGGTATAAACAGGACACCATGCCACCACACCTCCATTCCCGTTTTTCTCTCTGTCAGCACTGTTTCAATAAACCGGAAATCCTTAATCCCTATTAAGTGAGTCCGTGTCTTATTCGGAATGAGGCTGGCCCTGACAGGGGACCCCATATATGTCTTCCAGGGCAGCTGCATTGTCCCTACACCTGAATGGCTGTTAATTGTGCCATGGAGGTGTGGATTGTCTTTGGGATGTCTCACTCCTAGATCCTTGTCCCCCATTTTTCATGCTGCTGTTTCATCAGTCCCCAGGAAGATTAAGACCACCAGGAAGGCCACTCTTAACGATCCACTTGGGGATAAACAAAGGATCTAGGAGAGAGACATCCCAAAGACAATCCACACCTCCTTGGCACAATTAACAGCCATTCAGGTGCAGGGACAATGCAGCCACCCTGGAAGACATATATGGGGTCGCCTCACCAACCTTTGCCCAGATGGAAGAAGCTGCTTGGACAAGCAGCGAAACGTTTCAACCAAAAAGAAAGAAATCCAGTTGCCATGACTCAACCTCCAGACACTCCCTGGCATGTGTTCAAGTGAGACTGGTTGGCTATCTCTTGAGGTTCCTCCCTGTGCATGGGTTGGATCTGATGGTTTCAGTTTCCTCATGATTACCCTGTAAGGTTGGCCAGGTGGGATAGAGGCAGGGAAGCTAAACTCACCATCCTTCTAAGTTCTAGACCAGTGTTTCTCAACCTGATTAACTTGAAGATGTGTGGACTTCAACTCCCAGAATTCCCCAGCCAGCTTAAAGTTGACCAGGTTGAGAAACACCGGGCTAGACTGATCAGTCACCCACAACCAACAGACTGCTTTGTTCTCTTGGCCGGACCCTGATTTCTGCACGTTTTTCTCTCTTACAAGCAAATATGGGCTATTTTGAGAACTAGAAAAAGAAACAGCAATCCGAAAGCCTACTGAAAGTTAATTCAGAGCTGGTCTGCGCCTTTCCAAGACATGTTGCTGATAACAATGCCATCGTTTGAGAAAGACCTGATTTCTGAATTATCATAATGTTTCTACAAGAATACCATCTGCACTATTTCAGTCTGCTCTGGGGTTCCTGTTTGGCACAAAAGAGATTTATTTCCCCCCTGTTCTGCTGCCCCACCGTTGCTTTGCACCCTTAATATAGTTTGAAAACAGTGTGTCCTGCTCCCTAATGATAAGCTGGAAATAATAATAATAATAATAAAAAAACCTGGAGCCAGACTGGGGGAGGGGGGAATCTTTTACTGAGAATGGGTCCGATGTTGGAGAGCACAGTGTTCCACCACCTTTGCCAATATTGTAAACTCCAGTGATCTTCTTGGGCAATGCAACAGGAGCACAGATTTCCACCAGCTTCAGCAATAAACTCCAGTGACCTTCTAGGGCAATTGCTCTACTCAGATGCAAACTCCCTTGAACTTGGAAACGCATTTATCAGCCAGTCCTGCCCCAAATGATTGAAAGTGGAAAACAAACCCTCTTGCTTCAGAACAAAAAAAAAAAGAAAAGGAAAGGAAGAAAGAATGGCTGTTCAGCGGGTGGAGAGCACTCTGCTTGAAATTCAGTTCCGAGCTCCATCATGTGAGCCGTCAGGTCTTGCAGCAATAAGCTTGGATAGGAACTCATTTGGCTGATGAAATCATGCAGCCGTCTCTTCAACCTATCCATTCGATACCTGGATACCTGTGGAGAAACTGGTTTGGTGAGGGAGTTGATGTGATACCATGCAAAATCACTGAATCCAGATGAGAACCAAGCACTGAGGTTCAGTGGGCAAGCATTTGAGGTACACAGAAGTTCCTACGTTCACCCTTGTGCATTGGCAGATATGGAGAGACCATCTCTCTGAAGATCCAGTATCGATCAACATAAGGTAGCCGTCAAAGTGTTGTCAACTGGTAAAAACTCAGCCAAGAAAAAGCTTGTTTTATATAAAGGGAGTGCAAAACATCTGAATGCAAACCATTCTCAGCAGAAATCGTCTTGGCTGGTCCATGAAATTTATTTATTTACTTTCTTTTCCAATTTGTCCCCGCCCATCTCCTCCCTTCAGGGGACTCTGGGCGGTTTACAGCAATCAGTTAAAACAACAATCATACAATGAATAAAATACACAATATAAAATTACAGTAATAAATAATAAATAAATAATAAAAAAAGTCCCAGTGGCCAAAGAATCTAAATGGGCTGCTTTGAGCATCTGGGGAGTGTTTAAAGATCAGAACAGAGTGTTTCACCCACAAAGTCAGGCATTATGTGGATTTTATGCTCAAAATTGTTGGAATCAATGATTGGAATCAATGTCTGTCCCTATTTTATAGTGCATGACATGCCAGTGGTTAATAAAATGAAATATTAACTCTCACAGCATGTCAACCAGCAAAGATAGTCAAATACTAAGTATTCTTGCATGTTTATACTCAATGCAGTCCACATACAGCTGCATGTCCATTGTCAAAGACAGATTTGAACAACACTGCTGGTTGTCTACTAACTCCCAGCTCCCAGCTGTCAAATACAATCACATAATAAATACCATGGTAAGTCAGCTTCTAAGAATGGACAACGACTGTCTAAAAAAACATGGCAGTCCATTGTTATTGTCCTAACAGTCAGGGACCATGCTGAGACGAGGAATAGGTCTCTAGTGTTTATTACTGCTACATAAGACAGAAAATCCTAACAAACTGAAGAAGCGTGGGAAAACCCAGACAGATAAACCCCAAAGTCAAGGCGGGCCTGATCTGTGTCTCTCTGAATGGCTGCTCAACTCCTCAGTACTATGCATGTGTTTTCCCCCCTGGATAGGGGCCCCCTCCTGCTCACCATCAGTGCTCATGACAGTTACATATAGTTAGACAGAAAGCTTGCACATCTCTTCATGAGAGCTCCCCTCCCATGGGTTAATCTTGCTGCCCCAGAGGTGAGAAGGACCACTTCTATTATTCCAGAGGCTCATTAAATCCAGGCAATTTGCAAAAGCACTGCTGAGAAAATATGATGCTGTAAATGAATGTTGTAAAGCTATTGCTGAATTGTATTGTTGTTGACTTTAATTTGTACATTGTTGGGCTGTGAACCACTTAGAGTCAACTGCAGCTGAGGTGTGATTTCTATATTTCTTCCATTTATATGGCTGCCCAGTTCAAAATGACTCAGGGTGGCTTACAGCAAATTTAGAACCAGAAAAAGAAACCCAACCTCAAAGCAAGAAAACTAACATCAGGACAATCACTCTGCTCCATAAATCGCCTCCTCAAAACATGTCTCCGAGCTGGACTCACTCAACGCCTTGGCCCAATGCCAGTGGGAACAGCCAGGTCTTTGGTGTCTTTCGAAACACCAGCAGGTCAGGACAGTTCACGCTGGTGGGGGAAGCTGTTCCACAAAGCAGGCAGCACGACAGACAAGGCAGACTTCCTGGGATCGATTAGATGGTATTGCTTGATAAAAGGGACCTCAAACATACCAATTCCGTTGGATGTGGTAGGGCAGACAGAATTAATAGGAGGCAGGCAGACCTGCAAATAACCCATCCCTGGGCCATAAGGGCTTTATAGATGACAACCAACACCTTGAATTGATATTAAAGGCAAAACTGAAACACGTTGGCCACCTAATGAGAAGACAGGACACCCTGGAGAAGATGCTGATGCTGGGGAGAGTGGAAGGGAAAAGGAAGAGGGGCCGACCAAGGGCAAGATGGATGGATGATATTCTAGAGGGGACGGACTCGTCCCTGGGGGAGCTGGGGGTGTTGACGACCGACAGGAAGCTCTGGCGTGGGCTGGTCCATGAAGTCACAAAGAATCGGAAGCAACTGGACGAATAAACAACAAAAAACATGCCAATACAGCCCAGAGTTGTCATTGAACGAGATTGGGCGGTGGATAAATTTAATAAACAAACAAACAAACAAAGAATTCAGTACTAGATACCTTTGCAAGTCAGGAACTACTGAGCAACCCTTGACAGGTAGAATTGCAATTGCAAGACAGGCAGCTACAGTATATAAATCGATAAAGAGGGGAATGGATCTACCTGGGGATGGCTGCTACAGACCACTCCTCCCACACTTGGGCTGTTTTAGATTCTTTCGCCACTTGGACTTTTTTATTTTTTCTCTTATTTATATTATTTATTACTGTAATTTTATATTGCATATTTTATTCATTGTATGATTGTTGTTTTAACTGATCGCTGTAAACCGCCCAGAGTCCCCTGAAGGGAGGAGATGGGCGGGGACAAATTGGATAAATAAAACAAACAAACAATAAATAAATGGGGAGTGCTGCTATGCACCAACATGGATGAAATCTAAACAGCCTATCAGAGGTTAGCATCTTGTTCAGAAAACAGGGATAAATCTTGGAGATCAACATTTGCAGGAGAAATAACTGAGCACCTAATTCATTTGACTCTGAGGGAAAGAGCCACAGCAGGAATATTATTTGGACCCATCTGCTGAGGATGGGGCAGAACCCCTGTCATTTTCCCAATTAGATTTCCTGAAATCTATCCTTCATATGAAAACGGTTTCCACCCCTCTTTCCCAGCCACTGAGTTTTTTGGATTTCTCTTCACGCTTAAGATGGAGAGATGCAGTTCCTGCAGCACAGAAAGGCTGTATTTTTTAAATCTCGATTTACATAGTAATTGTGCGTCTCCTCTGCACCACATACATTTTTAAAATCATGCCAATAATTGAGAAATTCAATGCAACAGATTCCCTGCTACTAGGCAAGTGGCTCAGCAACAGAGAAGCTCTTGGTATACAGCACGAATGTATGCTTCTTCCTGTTAATTCTCTGTTCCTGTTAATTCTTATGGTTATATTTTTCCATGATCCTCCCTTAAGGTTGCAGGGTAACGAGCTTCAGTAACAGGGGTGTGTGAATTCAATTCATGCTGCCCACTTGATTCAGCAAACACACCTGATTGAACTTGATGGAGAAAATGTTCCAACTTGAACTGGATGTCCAGACTGAATTGACCAGTTGGGTGGATTCCCTTTCATGTTCTAAATCAAGTAAAATAATAATAATAATAATAATAATAATAATAATAATAATAATAATAATAATAATACTGTAAGGAGGAGGAGGAGGAGTGTTAGAGCATTTGGTGCTAGAATTCAACTTTGGGATTCAATTCAGGAAATCAGTAGAGTTGATGGCCCATAATCAATCAATCAATTGGAGGTTCAATCACTTTGCCTTCAAAGGGCCTCTCTGCACTAAACTGAAGTAATATTTGGTTGCAAGCTCTTGCATCAGTTTTGACATATGCCCAAAAAACAAGTGTCTAAAACAGGTCTCACCCTCTTCTTGCTTTGGGGCCAAGGGTTGGTGACCCAAGAGTGCTCGTAGGAACTATTCTTAGCAGTTTTATGATTTAGATAATTGCTCAATTCCTTCGTTGCAGCAGATGTAAGGTGCCTCTGTTTACATTAAATTGCCTAAAAGTGATTAAAGACTGGGTGGAACCCCTGGAAAAAGGATGCAGAAAAAGAGTATTCCCTTTTCAGCTCGTTATAAGAATTAAATTATATGGAGAACTTTGATACAGCTAAGAGCCAGATCGGTGAAAAATATGTTATGGAAGGCTATCAAATCTTTTAGGGATTCTATGGCTTAAAAAGAAACGGGAGAAAGAGATTGAAGGATAGGATAAGAGATTGCATTTATATACATTTGAATAAAATAAAAGAAGTTTGTATATTTCACCACTGCTGCAGAAAACCCAGCTTATCGAGTTTTCTACTAAGGCTCCACATCTGGGCATTCACCATCAGTAGAATTCATTCCTTTCAGGGAGAATCTCTCAACTCCCCAGGAACAGAGAAACCCAATTTTATTTTTTCATTTTGTGGTTTCATTCATTCAAGGATGAACATCAGGCCCTGTTACCTTTCAGGACAGGTTCAGATTTAAGGTGGTGCTGAACAAACCATCATATGCCCTTGTAGCCCTGGGTGGCTGAAAGATGCTAAATGAGTTTCCCACAACACCTTAAAGGATTTCTATATGGGAAGATGGTAGGGCATTTACAATGGAAGTTCCAGTGGGCTCCTTCAGGCTTGAAAATGGAAAGTTACACAGGTATCAGTGGTGGATAGAACAGCATGTAGAAGCTTAAAGATGCCAGAGTCATTCCAGCAATGCAGTAACATCTGAGCTTTCCCAAACTCCATTTTGCACTCATTGACTGATTATGTGCCATCAAATCACTGTTGACTCTTAGTGGCTTGTTGTTTATTCGTTCAGTCACTTCCGACTCTTCGTGACTTCATGGACCAGCCCACGCCAGAGCTTCCTGTCGGTCGTCAACACCCCCAGCTCCCCCAGGGACGAGTCCGTCACCTCTAGAATATCATCTGTCCACCTTGCCCCTGGTCAGCCCCTCTTCCTTTTGCCCTCCACTCTCCCTAGCATCAGCATCTTCTCCAGGGTGTCCTGTCTTCTCATTATGTGGCCAAAGTATTTCAATTCTGCCTTTAATATCATTCCCTCCAGTGAGCAGTCTGGCTTTATTTCCTGGAGGATGGACTGGTTTGATCTTCCTGCAGTCCAAGGCACTCTCAGAATTTTCCTCCAACACCACAGTTCAAAAGCATCCATCTTCCTTCGCTCAGCCTTCCTTACGGTCCAGCTCTCGCAGCCATACGTCACTACAGAGAACACCATTGCTTTGACTATGCGGACCTTTGTTGTCAGTGTGATGTCTCTGCTCTTAACTATTTGATCGAGATTTGTCATTGCTCTTCTCCCAAGGATTAAGCGTCTTCTTATTTCCTGACTGCAGTCAGCATCTGCAGTAATCTTTGCACCTAGGAATACGAAGTCTTTCACTGCTTCTACATTTTCTCCCTCTATTTGCCAGTTATCAATCAAGCTGGTTGCCATAGTCTTGGTTTTTTTGAGGTTTAGTTGCAAGCCAGCTTTTGCACTTTCTTCTTTCACCTTCATCATAAGGCTCTAGCGGCTAATAGATAGATTCCTTCCATGACTATCTGTCTCCAACCTGATCTTTCTGGTCTTCCAATGGTGCACTATCACCACTGTAACTGAGTCCATCCACCCTGCTTTGCACTCGTATGAAAATATTTTTTTAAAAAAAACCCTGTTGCACCATGGTGCAGAATCCATTTTTCTGAGAATGCTGATCCGTATTTTCTTTTTAACCCCTGGCTGAAATTCTGTGGATGTCCCCCATGCTGGACGACACACATTTTTTAAAATGTATTAAACCTATGTTATTGCTGTTGCAGCCAGGAGACTTGGCAGCTTGCGTAGAAGAGGTCCAAGTTAAGACCTCCACAGTAAACAATAAAAACAACCACTAAAATTGTAGAAAAGTAAAACTGTCTCAAAGGTAAAGATAAAAACAAATAGGAGTAGAGATGGTGACATTTGCACTCTGGGAAAACCCTCTAGAACAGCCCAGGCTTCAAGACTTTCTGAAAGATCAGCAAAGGTGGGAAGAAAGAGCTTCCGTACAGCGCGCAGAGGATGTAAGAATAGGAAGTGGGACAGGGAAAAAAAAAGCAACAGCAAAACAATTGCATCATATTCTTGAATCACAAAATTGCAGACAATGACAAACTTCGTCATCGTCTGTGATTCAGACTTGGAGATGTTGGACAAGTTTGGCTTCCTGCCTGCTGTAGCAAATACAAAGTTGGGTGAAGCAAGAGACAGCTGTCCACCTTCTGTTTCAAGGCCTCAGAGCAGGGAAGGACTGCCACCTCTGGTTGGTTCCATCGTCAAACTGTGCTAATTATTTATTTATTTAATTTTTATCCTGCCATTATCATTTTTATAAATAGCTCAAGGCGGTGAACATCCCTAATACTCCTTCCTTCCCCTCTTTTCCCCACAACCACCACCCTGTGAGGTGAGTTGGGCTGAGAGAGAATGACTGGCCCAGGGTCATCCAGCCGGCTTTCCTGCCTAAGGCGGGACTAGAACTCTCATTCCACGCCTGATTGGCTCTTGGGCTGAGAGAGAGGGACTGGCCCGAGGTCACCCAGCTGGCTTTTGTGCCTAAAGCAGGACTAGAACTCCCAGTCCCCTGGCTTCTAGCCCAGCACCTTAACCACTAGACCAGATGTTTCTTCTAGCATTCAGCCAAAATCTATTCTTGGCGAACATAAGCCCATAAGTCCTGCAGCATCCAAGTATTTGCCTTTTTCTCCATAACAGATCTTCTGGTATTACAGGAGTGATGTCATATCTGTTCCTACCCACGACCAACCTAGACTAGATGTTCACTTGTTATCTATGAATTTGTCCTTGGTTGGTTATTTATATACCAAGAATTTACAGAGATGGATCCAAGTGTTTTGGAGTCTCCAAAAGTATTCAAAGGTCAGAGCATACACACAGAGACACACAGGCAGAAGGACACAGGGAAAGTGATGTGAACACAGTCATCCTTGGTCATCCTTCCCATCCTATGAGATGTCTTTTTTCTTCGGTCCATGATAAGCTAATAGCAAGCCCTCTGTTTCTCCAAGGCTTATGTAATCAGAGACAAGTCAGAGGTATCAACAAATCTGAAGGAAGCTGAACTTTTAGAAGATAGCAAAAAAGAGGGGATTCTAAAACAAATGTAGCAACAGAGTGAAGTTTGGTCAGGCAATGATGGACAGTGACTAAATGGTGACAGACAGCAAACCGGCAACTTTCTTTGTGCAAAACAAGACTTGTGCCAGAGACAAATGTTCTTCCCAATAAATCTCCATTCCTCATCTGATTTTTTTTTTTACTACTTTCACAGAGATACCCGACATCCTGAAGTACAGTACCCTTCGCCATCAATTTCCATGTGACAGTATTGTTTAGAATATCATCGTTATTCCACACTAATCTCCTGATTGATTTGTACCTGAAGGTCACAGCCAAAGCCAGCAGGAGGTGTGAAACACAGCCTTTCCTGCTATGATAAAGGTCACAAGTTATAAATCATAAGGCTCACCAAGGCTGATGAGCAATCAGTCAGCTAGATCTCTCCATTCCAGGCCTATCAGCATCTGATCCTGAGTTACCCAAATTTCTGGTGCAGCTTGCATGAGAATAAGGGTGCACTGACATGATCTTACATGCTGCATTTGATTGTCTAATGACGGCCATCTGAGATGGTCATATGCCTTGTTTCCCTTACTTCAAAATATGATAAACTAGAGTTTATGTTTTGGAGGCCCTCCTGTTCATCCAATTTTTTTAAAAATCTGTTCAATTGTGTCCGATTTTCGGAGACTGCCTGGACAAGTCCCTGCAGTTTTCTTGGCGAGGTTTTTCAGAAGTGGTTTGCCATTGCCTCCTTCCTAGGGCCAAGAGAGAGTGACTGGCCCAAGGTGGCCCAGCTGGCTTTGTGCCTAAGGTGGGACGAGAATTCACCATCTCCCAGTTTCTAGCCTGGTGCCTTAGCCACTACACCAACCTGGCTCTCCAGATACCAGCCTCCAAATCCTACCCTGAGGGTGCTTTTAAAAATTAATTATCTTAGGAAAGGGAAGGTCCTGCTATCATCTATTAAATTGGCTGGCAATACAGATGTGATCTCCTTTGTAGGGGCACCTCCTAAGTGAACAACTTGTTTTTAGGCGCGTTGTGAAAGCTTATCTTTTCATGTTGCCTTTGGGAACTTCTTGGGAATCTCAGGGCTCTGGCTAGGCTGGGAAATTCAGACCAGGAGAATGCAATGGGACCTAACACCCACAAGGCTATTAATAACATGGATGTGGTGACTACCGGTTGACTCAACTTGGATTGGCTTGTTTGCTTTATAGACTTGTTGCCACTCGCTTAAGGGCTGTATAGATGGGAAATGGTATGCAACGATTTTTAGTCCATGAATAAAGAGTCTTGCCTCACACCCTGCAAAAGCTAAGTTGTGGTGCTTCAGCTACATATAGATGCAGGTTCCTGATGGTGGACATTTGAAACGAGCTGCGATTGCTTAACAAAAAACACACACTGATAAACTGTGTGTGTGTGTGTGTTTGGTTAAGGAAAAAAAAGTTCCTCAGTACACTGAGTTCTTGTTAACAAAGCTGGCATGAATTGCTCTTTCACAAGGGAGCATGCAGGTTAATCTGCCTTCTCCGTCTATCACCTTTCAGTAAGAGGAGCTTTGACTCCTCCCCTTTTGCAATTAAATATAACAGAAATCACATCAGGACCGGCTCATTCTTCCAGTCATAGGAAGGCTGGCAAAGAACGTGTGGGAAGATTGCCGTGGACGCGCTCTGATCAACGCCAGAAACCCAACAGAATCTTAGCTGAAGCCCAGAGAAGGACCGTCAGGCCAAAAGAATCAAGAAGCAGGATGGATCTTCTTCCTACCTTGCCCATTGAGACGTGGTTAATGCTCATGGTTTTGATGGGACTTCTACTGATGTATGTATCCTACTGTTACTTTCCTCTTTTTCTTTTCTTTTTGTTCTTTTTCCTAATTGCTCTGAGAGAACAAGAAAATGGTGGCTTCTAAGTTTCAACATAACAGGGTCCTCTGGGGGTCACCAGACTGCAAAGAGTAAGATCACCTAGAACCATGGTGGAAGAAACAGGTTTCTATGTGTTGACTGACAGCTAGGAATCCCACTACAGATTATGATAATGAATCAGGTCTGACCCTCTGTCTACAGCAGTGTTTCTCAACCTTGGCAAATTTAAGATGGGTGGACTTCAACTCCCAGAATTCCCCAGCCAGTATGGGGATTAGATTATGCTGGCTGGGGAATTCTGGGAGTTGAAGTCCACCCATCTTAAACTTGCCAAGGTTAGGAAACACTGATCTAGAGTACACTTAGCTAAGTGTAGTCATTAAGAAATTAGTCTTCAAAACTTGAAGCTCCTCATTCAGATCTCCCTATGCCATTAATTCTTAGGATGGGTTGTATGTAAATCTCTTTCTCTGACAAGTATGAGGACGAACAAACTGACCACCTTGAGGTTAAGATTATAAACTGGGTTAATGGAGATCTCCAGGCTGTTTTCAAAGAAGATTTGAAAACAATTATTTAGAGCAAATCACAGGACTTCCATCTGGAACGAGGTATTTTAAAAAACTGATGGCTGCTTGGCATACTTATGACATACCTCACCCAGGCTTGTAAAAAGAAGCTCGTGGATCATTTACCAGGATCAATATCATTAAATCTCAGTTAAGTTATTTTAAGAAGGAGAATAGGGTGGCCAGGTGCAGAAGAGATTTCGGTACGTGGCACTTGTTTGCAACCTTACCCTTTTCTCCTCCTACGTTGAAAAGTGCAAGAAGCTGTCTTTTTTCACGTCTTAAACGTAAAACTGAAATGGGCTTGATGCGTGCCTCTAGTTTCATGTTCAAAAATGCAGATGTTTGGAGGATAATTATTTAGAGGAGAGATATGGATCTCTGCTGATGTTATCCAGACCAGTAAAATGCAGTAGCTTGCAGTCTATGTCCAATATCTCCCATATGTTATACACCACTTCAGGAGGATGTTATCCAGGTGAAACTGAAGGAGGGAATACTATGTACACCCCTTTGAGCTCCAGAAATAAAGGGAGGAATTAAATCAAGCAGGTCTAGTCTTACCTGGAGTAGGGTGAAAACAAAAAGTGCATCTCAGATGATTAACACCAATGTCTCCAAATGTACCTAAACAAACACTTTATTTTGCAAGAGGCCCTCTTGCCATGATGAGGTCGCTTTCCCTTAGCCTCATAGTCTTTATCAGGCATGATTGTATTCTCCCTTCAGCAATGATATCCTGGCTGGCACCATGCCTAAAAGCAAAAAATGAGGATCCATAGAGACATGCAAGAGAGAGAAATCTGCAGTAGGACACTGAGGGTCTGCTTTATGCATTATGTTGATAAAGAACAGGTCCCACAACTTTGGCATGAGATATTGCATTGACCCTTTAGTTCCCCTGAATCTATGAAACCCGTGACCTGCTTCCCCTGTTGCACCGTGCCACAATCTGGGCTTTGCAGGTTTTATGAACTCAGTCACTGTGGTTAGTTAGCAGTGATTTGTTAAAATTCATCCTGAAGACATCTGACTAAGGTTTCGTCAATAACGCTTAGTTCAGCAAACATCTCATGGCCATGCTTGAATCACGTTCCTTTCTCTCTCTCTCTCAAGATATGGAAGTTGGCCATTTCGAACTCTCAATAGGTTGGGAATTCCCGGTCCAACCTTACTGCCCTACGTAGGATCCATCCTGAATTACCGCAAAGTGAGTATTGGTAGATACATCCAGGACCAACTAATCCATTAGACACAGTGGGCACAGCGCCTAGGGCCCACAAAAGAGTTTCATTTCTTTTTAATCTGAAAGAGTAAAAGCAATGTAGAATTCATTTGTCTTCATGCCTGTTAATAATTATTTATTTGTTCCCCTGCCTTTTATTAAAAGCAGGCAAGTAACTCACCAAATCTGAACATCAAACGAACCACCTCCTTTGTAACCTATAGGGGTAGCATGAATGCTAAAATTTAGTAGGTTGATGATAAGCAGCAGATGTCATAATTGGCAACAGCTGATTATTGTTACAAAATAATGCATACATTATTTACTATACCTTACTTCTCTGTAAAAATGAAGAAAATGTTGACAGACGGATGAAATACACTTTTTAATACCATTATTGTGATGGAAAGGCCAACGTGTGTAGGGCCCACTAAGTCCTAACGCAGCCTGGGATACATACCTTCTGTTTGCAAGCTGAGCGGTTCATCAAATCCAACAAATCATTTTTCTAACCTTCTTAAACCCTTTCCCCAGGGGTTCATGGAGTTTGACAGCGAGTGCTTCAAGAAATACGGGAAAATCTGGAGGTGAGCAATCTATTTATTACACATTTCTAGTTCTCAGCCCAGATCTATGGAGACTAGGCGTGGCCCAGAGAGAAAGTATCCTAAAGGAAAAAAGAAAGAAGAAGACAATAAAGAAACAAGCAAACATTGAAAATTCGTCTGTGGGTTTGGTGACTCTGAATTGGTCCCTGCCTCTCATCAGCTTGATGAAATGGTATTTACTTCTAAATCAGGTTGCTTAGAGTTGTAGTCTAAATTTCTGAGTGAAGATGCACCTTTTCTTTATTACACATATGTTTACAGCAGTGTTTCTCAACCTTGGGAACTTTAAGAAGTGTGGACTTCAACTCCCAGAATTCTCCAGCCAGCATGGCTGGCTGGAGAATTCTGGGAGTTGAAGTCCACACTTCTTAAAGTTCCCAAGGTTGAGAAACACTGGTTTACAGGGTTTACAGGGTGAAAGAAATGCTTCCTTAGTTCTAGCAACCCAAGGGCCTTTGGCTGTGTATTGCGTAGCTACCTTGTCTCAATTATAGAATTAACCAGAAATCCAGATATTGCCATCTTCTCTTTGGAACCCTCCCGCATATTTTTCACTGCTTCTTCTGACTTCTTTAAAGCTGTACAACCCCACACAAATCCATTGAGGGGGAAACGCTGGACCAGCTATACAATAGCTACACCGTGGCTATCCGTTGATAAGCTCCCAGCCAAAAGAATGGCTTCGTTACTGGTGCTGCAATAGAATAAATAGTTACCCTTTTCAAATATGCTTTGCTGGTAGATTATCCTCTTGGGTTTTAAAAGAGCAGAGCATTTTCTTTCCAGAAAGTAAGCAGATCTAACAGGAAAGAGTGAACAGTAAAGAGCTCTCTCTGCCATGAAAGGCAAGAGGGAGGGCAGGCTCACAAATTGATCTATGAAAATCTAAGACATTGCAGGCATGCACATCCCTATTTTCACCAGGGAAATGCTGGTGGTTGTGCAATCTACTAGTTAACATAAAAGGTCCTTTTTCTCAAACGTTCTCCTGGTTATTTCACAGACTCCATTAAAAGAATGGAGAATGTCCTCTGTTGACTCAGTTTCTCAGCTTCTTTCTTCGAATAATGTCCAGTTCAGTGTTTCTCAAGCTCAGCCACTTTAAGACGGGTGGACTTTCACTCCCACAATTTTAATCCATGTTTCTCCATGGAGTTTTCTTGGCAACAGGAAAGAAGTGGCTTGGCGTTGCCTTCAGCTAGAATTTTGTCAACTTCTCTGTCTAGACTGCAACCCTACAATCTGATGTCCCATTTTAGCCTTTCAAGGTGACCCAAGATTGACTACATTCCTCCATGTGATCCCAGTTACGTTAACTCTGTTCAGAACTGGGCAACTGGATGAGTGGGTAGATGGAGCATTGGGGCAAGTTGCTGCGTATAGGGAAGAAAGAAAAGATAGACATTAATTCCATCATCTCCAGTATCTGGAAAAGAGTGGCTAAGTTTGGTCTAGTGGTTAAGGTGCTGGGCTAGAAACCAGGAGACTGAGAGTTCTAGTCCCGCCTTAGGCCTGAAAGCTGGTTGGGTGACCTTGGGCCAGTCCCTTTCTCTCAGCCAATCAGGTGTAGTAGGAGAGTTCTAGTCCTGCCTTAGGCATGAAAGCTGGTTGGGTGACCTTGGGCCAGTCCCTCCCTCTCAGCCCAACTCACCTTGTTCCCCACCTTGAGTTATTTATAAAAATAATGAAGGTGGGATAAAAATTAAATAAACAAATAAATAAATAAAACTAGGAACTCTTCTGATTGCTACAGTCTGCTGTGACATATGACTATCAGTCACTCTGTTTTAGACTCTCCATAAACACTACCATCGCAATAAGTCTGTCCCAATTCAGGATCCTTCAGCAATACCAGACTACACATCCCATCCTCCTCTGAAATGCTGGATGGGGTTGATGGAAGATCTATTCCAGCAAACTAGAGCAGGTGCCAAGTAGGAAAGACTGTGCTATAAGCTCAGAGCAATATACTATATCTTTAAAAAATAATCGGAATCTCCTTGTGTTTCTTTATTCTTAATGCAGAATTTATGATGGCCGGCAACCTGTAATTTCTGTATTGGATCCCAAAATTATTAAGACTGTCCTAGTGAAGGAATGCCACACTGCCTTTACCAACCGGCGAGTAAGTGTCCTCCATCTTAAACCATCAGATAGCAAAATGAATTGCTGTGTGTCTTAAATCAGAAGAGGGTTGGAAGAAAGGTGGATTGCAGGATTTTTTCTCTCATATTCTGAAAGAGGTGAAATTGATTCTGGGGTGAGTTTTTTTTCTTTTTGCTTAAATCAGTTTTAAGCTGCACCACATTTGGGTGCAGGTGGTAGATGCCTTCACCCCAAAATAGGGGTGAATTTATCACTTAGCCATCAGGGTACCTGGTGGTGTTTGCATTCGTAAGTTTCTTCAGACATGTCTGAATTTTCAAATCTGAATATTGTGATACATTTTCTACCTGACCTCTAGGATTTTCTTGCACCATCCCTCTTGAAAAATGCGGTCTCTTTGGCCCAAGATGAACAATGGAAGAGGATTCGCACTGTGCTCTCTCCAACCTTCACCAGTGGGAAGCTGAAAGAGGTAAAAAGAAAAACCTTAAAGAATGGAGAGTTGCCTCTATTGACCCAGTTTCTCAACTTCTTTCTTCAAACAGTGTCCAGTTCAGTGTCTCTCAACCTCAGCCACTTTAAGATGGGTGAACAGCATGGCTGGCTGGGGAATTCTTGGAGTTGAAGTTCACCCATCTTAAAGCGGCTGAGGTTGAGAGACACTGGTCCAGTTGTTCTGTCTAAGTATCATTTCCTCCCCCAAAGCTAGAGCTGAATTTTTTGTGGAAGGAAGGAAGGAAGGAAGGAAAAGGGAGAGAGGAAGGAAGGAAGGAAGGAAGGAAGGAAGGAAGGAAAGGGGAGAGAGGAAGGAAGGAAGGAAACAGTTATTAAACAAAATCTTAAAGGAGATAATTGTGTCATCTCTCTCAATTATGTAGGTTTTTCAGGTTATGCAGCATTGACATAATAGCAACCCCACTTCTATTCTATGACCAACATGCAAAATCTGAAGACAGTATGTTCCAGAATGTTCTCTTTGTACTCAACTGCAACAACAATTGACTGTGGGGTCAACAACAAGAGGATGCTTCCTCTTAAGAGCTCTAAGTTTTCCTAGTTGCTCGCTCAGTGGGAGGGGATAATATGCAACTGACCAGTGATCCTCAAAATATTGCCCCTTTTTGCACTCCCAAGATACCCTCAAATAGAAGAAAGAAAACTACAAAAACTAAGAGGGGATCTCTTCTTTTGAGGTGTTATGCAAGTAGGAAGACAGAGAAGAGCTGTTTCCCATCTTCCACCCCAACTGGGGATACCAGGAAGTGTGCCTCACCCCTCTCATAGGAAGAGTGATTCCTACATTGCATGTTTAGGGTGATCTGTCCTCTTCTTTTTTTATCATAAGATGAATTTACCACGCAATCCTAGGATTGCTTACTTAGGAGTAAACCTTGTGGACCTTAAGGGCCATACATCTCAGGAGACATTTTAGTCCTGCAAAAAGCCATAATAGATATTCAGAGAACATTGACCATGGACCAGATCAGCAGCCCTGTCAATTTCAGTCCTAAAATGCCCTATGGAGAAAGAAAAAATAATTTTGAGGAACATGTTTGTTGTTTATTCATTTAGTCACTCTAAATGAATGTCACTCTTCGTGACTTCATGGGCCAGCCCACGCCAGAGCTTCCTGTCGGTCGTCAACACCCCCAGCTCCCCCAGGGACGAGTCTGTCACCTCTAGAATGTCATCCATCCATCTTGCCCTTGGTCGGTCCCTCTTCCTTTTGCCTTCCACTCTCCCTAGCATCAGCATCTTCTCCAGGATGTCCTGTCTTCTCATTAGGTGGCCAAAGTATTTCAGTTTTGCCTTTCATATCATTCCCTCCAGTGAGCAGTCTGGCTTTATTTCCTGGAGTATGGACTGGTTTGATCTTCTTGCAGTCCAAGGCACTCTCAGAATTTTCCTCCAACACCACAGTTCAAAAGCATCCATCTTCCTTCGCTCAGCCTTCCTTATGGTCCAGCTCTCACAGCCATATGTTACTACGGGGAGCACCATTGCTTTAACTATGCGGACCTTTGTTGTCAGTGTGATGTCTCTGCTCTTAACTATTTTATTGAGATTTGTCATTGCTCTTCTCCCAAGGATTAAGCGTCTTCTGATTTCCTGACTGCAGTCAGCATCTGCAGTAATCTTTGCACCTAGAAATACAAAGTCTTTCACTGCTTCTACATTTTCTCCCTCTATTTGCCAGTTATCAATCAAGCTGGTTGCCATAATCTTGGTTTTTTTGAGGTTTAGCTGCAAGCCAGCTTTTGCACTTTCTTCTTTCACCTTCATCATAAGGCTCCTCAGTTCCTCTTCACTTTCAGCCATCAAAGTGGTATCATCTGCATATCTGAGATTGTTAATGTTTCTTCCAGCGATTTTAACTCCAACCTTGGATTCCTCAAGTCCAGGGTGTCACATGATGTGTTCTGCGTACAAGTTGAATAGGTAGGGTGAGAGTATACAGCCCTGCTGTACTCCTTTCCCAATCTTAAACCAGTCTGTTGTTCTGTGGTCTGTTCTTATTGTTGCTACTTGGTGGTTATACAGATTCTTCAGGAGGCATACAAGATGACTTGGTATCCCCATACCACTAAGAACTTGCCACAATTTGTTATGGTCCACACAGTCAAAGGCTTTAAAATAGTCAATAAAACAGAAATATATGTTTTTCTGAAACTCCCTGGCTTTTTCCATTATCCAGCAGATATTGGCAATTTGGTCCCTAGTTCCTCTGCCTTTTCTAAACCCAGCTTGTACATCTGGCAATTCTCGCTCCATGAATTGCTGAAGTCTACCTTGCAGGATCTTGAGCATTACCTTACTGGCATGTGAAATGAGTGCCACTGTTCGATAGTTTGAACATTCTTTAGTGTTTCCCTTTTTTGGTATGGGGATATAAGTTGATTTTTTCCAATCTGATGGCCATTCTTGTGTTTTCCAAATTTGCTGGCATATAGCATGCATTACCTTGACAGCATCATCTTGCAAGATTTTGAACAGTTCAGCTGGGATGCCGTCGTCTCCTGCTGCCTTGTTATTAGCAATGCTTCTTAAGGCCCACTCAACCTCACTCTTCAGGATGTCTGGCTCTAGCTCACTGACCACACCATCAAAGCTATCCCCGATATTGTTATCCTTCCTATACAGGTCTTCCGTATATTCTTGCCACCTTTTCTTGATCTCTTCTTCTTCTGTTAGGTCCTTGCCATCTTTGTTTTTGATCATACCCATTTTGGCCTGGAATTTACCTCCAATGTTTCTAATTTTCTGGAAGAGGTCTCTTGTCCTTCCTATTCTATTGTCTTCTTCCACTTCCACGCATTGCTTGTTTAAAAATAATTCCTTATCTCTTCTGGCTAACCTCTGGAATTTTGCATTGAATTGGGCATATCTCCCCCTATCACTGTTGCCTTTTGCTTTCCTTCTTTCTGGGGCTACTTCTAGTGTCTCAGCAGACAGCCATTTTGCCTTCTTGGTTTTCTCTTTCTTTGGGATGTATTTTGTTGCCACCTCCTGAACAATGTTGCGAACTTCTGTCCATAGTTCTTCCGGGACCCTATCTACTAAATCCAGTCCCTTAAATCTATTCTTCACCTCCACCACATATTCCTTAGGAATATTAGTGAGCTCATATCTAGCTGATCTGTGGGTCTTCCTTAATCTCTTTAGTCTGATCCTAAGTTGTGCAATAAGAAGTTCGTGATCTGAACTACAGTCAGCTCCAGGACTTGTTTTTACCGACTGTATAGATGTCCGCCACCTTTGGCTGCAAAGGATGTAGTCAATCTGATTTCGGTGTTGTCCATCTGGTGAAGTCCATGTATAAAGCCGTCTCTTAGGTTGTTGGAAGAGAGTGTTTGTTATGCAGAGTGAGTTGTCTTGGCAAAATTCTATCAGCCTGTGTCCTGCTTCATTTTGTTCTCCCAGGCCATGCTTACCTGTAATTCCAGGTGTCATTTGACTGCCCACCTTAGCATTCCAGTCTCCCGTGATGAAAATAACATCTCTTTTAGGCGTGCTGTCCAGTAGGTGCTGCAGATCCTCATAGAACTGCTCTACCTCAGCTTCTTCAGCATCTGTGGTTGGGGCGTATATTTGGATCACTTTGATGTTAGATGGCTTGCCCTGAATTTGAATTGAGATCATTCTGTCGTTTTTTGGATTGTATCCAAGCACTGATTTAGCCACTTGACTATTAATTATGAAGGCTACTCCATTTCTTCTGTGGTCCTCTTATCCACAGTAGTAGATCTGATGGTCATTTGATGTGAAGTGGCCCATTCCAGTCCATTTCAGTTCACTGACGCCCAAAATGTCTATCTTTATTCTTGACATCTCACCAATAACCATATCCAATTTGCCTGGCTCATAGATCTTACATTCCAGGTGCCAATGGTGTGTTGATCCTTAGAACATCGGATTCGCCGTTCACCACCAGCACCGTCGGCCGCTAGCCGTCCTTTCGGCTTTGAGCTAGCTGCGTCATCACGTCTGGGGCTAGTTGAGTTCATCCTCTGTTCCTCCCCAGTAGCATTTTGACCATCTTCCGACCTGGGGGTCTCATCTTCCGATGGTATACCGACGTATCTCTGGTTGTACTGATCCATTTAGTTTTCACGGCAGGAATACTGGGGTGGGTTGCCATTACCTTCCCCCGGGATCGCCTTTAGTCTGACCTCTCTGTCATGACCTTCCCGTCTTGGGTGGCCCTTCACGGTTTAGCTCATGAAATCATTGAGGTGCTCAAGCTCCAGCACCACGACAAGGTAACGATCCTTTGCTGAAGTTTGAGGAAGATGTCAACATCAAAATAAGAAAGAATGCCACTATCTTCATCAGGGCTGAATTTGCAATTATTTATGAGTTAGCCACAGGCTTTTTTGGAACACATCAGCAGCTAAGAAAGGAAACTGTCCATAAATGTTTAAAACTGTGTCTGTGGGTTTGTTTTTCAGATGTTTCCCATCATTAAACACTATGGGGAGATTTTAATGCAAAATGTTCAGAGGAAAATGGAAAATGATGAGCCCATAGATGTGAAAGAGTAAGTTCTTTGGACCAGCAAGATAATCCAGTGCTGTCACTAGTAGGGACGCGGGAGAAATTGATTTAGCAATTTTGCATTGAAAACAATTTCTCATTTCCCAACCAGTGAACAATCTGAAAAGTGGCTATCATTTAAAATGTGTACCGTTCCCAATGTTGCGATACATTTCACATTTGAAACGTATGTTTGGGACAAATCTGTACAAAAATGCCTCTGTTGATGAAAATAATATAGAGAAATGCATTATATTAGCAGAGTTTGTTTGCAAATCCTATGTATGTTACACTGGAGAAAATTGCAGATTAAAATGCATAGGTTTCGAGAAATGTAACTTGGGGAGATGTGCACCAAAACACTGACATTTTAGTATGTCTCTCTTCTATCTATCTATCTATCTATCTATCTATCTATCTATCTATCTATCTATCTATCTATCTATCTATCTATCAATCAACTATCATCTATCTCCTATCTATCCATCCATCCATCCATCCATCCATCCATCTATCCATCTATCCATCTATCTATCTCCTATCTATCCATCCATCCATCCATCCATCCATCCATCCATCTATCCATCTATCCATCTATCTATCTCCTATCTATCCATCCATCTATCCATCTATCCATCTATCCATCTATCTACTATCCAACTATCCATCTATCTATCATCTATCTATCTATCTATCTATCTATCTATCTATCTATCTATCAATCAACTATCATCTATCTCCTATCTATCTATCTATCTATCTATCTATCCATCCATCCATCCATCCATCCATCCATCCATCTATCTATCTATCTATCTATCTATCTCCTATCTATCTATCTATCTATCTATCCATCCATCTATCCATCTATCCATCTATCCATCTATCTACTATCCATCTATCCATCTATCTATCTCCTATCTATCTATCTATCTATCTATCTATCTATCAATCAATCATCTATCTCAATGATGACAAATTTAATATCTGTAAAGATCAGAAATAGAAAAACAGAAATGGTGAGAAACCAAATGGATGTATTTGCCCAAAGTACCTATTCTAGGATGGGCAATGACCTGGGCTGCTGAGCCAAGCAGCTGGAAGGCAGAGAAATGAGAGCCATCAAGCCAAATGCTGATGTTTAACATACCAACGCCATCAGGAAGCTGTGGATTTCTCTGTTTGCTACAAATGTTTTCATGCATCTTCTGTCTGGCTTTATAGCCATTTCCTAAATCTTCAATAACAAAACACCTGCACCTTAGGTTATCTGTTTCTTTCCTTTCTCCTCTTAGAGTCTTTGGGGCCTACAGCATGGATGTTGTCACCAGTACCTCATTTGGTGTAGACATCAATTCCATGAACAATCCCAAAGATCCTTTCGTCCAGCAGATCAGAAGGTTTACCAAGTTTAGAGCCTTTGATCCACGGATTATTATAGCATGTAAGTTCTGATATCTGTGACCCAGGGCAGCCTCCCCTAACTTTTCACTTTCCAGAAGAAACTTTCCTCCCCGTTTCGTTCTGTAGGTAGGAAATGCTGCTGCCATCTGAGCTTGAAGATAGGAAAATTTTCTTCTATAAGGAGATGCTCCCTTATGCTTGCAATCTGTTGACAGAAGATTGGGTGATTGAGCATGACATAACATGCACATCCAAAAGGGGTGGAGCTTGTGGGGTGACATTGCTTTCATTGTTCTATAGGTGTGTCTGGCTGGAGCCAAAATGGGTGGAGCACCACTGCCTTTTCTGTCTCTGTTTTTCTTCCCCTTTCTGATCAGCTTGGACTGATCTTTCACAGAGAGCTTTTGAAAATGGGCCAAGGCTACACAAAATTAAACTGAGGAGCAGACATGAGTCTATGGTTGACTGGTGCCTGCTCCCAATGGAGGACTGATAATTTATTTATATTTATTTATATTTCACATTTCTGCCACTGCCCATCTCCCCCACAGGGGGACTCTGGGCGGTTTACAACACAATAAACAAATTAAAACCATAAAACATAAATTACAATATAAATATCATTATAAATAGATAAATACATGACCCTTGTGGTGAAAATCTCTCATTCAATGGGGAGGGCACTACGGCGCCAACCACCCCCAGGCAGAGCTATTGCCCTTCCCATCCCAGGCAAGGTGGCAGAACCAGGTTTTTAAATTCTTCTGGAGGTCTGGGAGCGAAGGAGCCCACCTCACCTCCAGGGCAAGATATTCCAAAGGCCGGGCACCAACAAAGGAATTTCATCTAGCAGAGAAGGCCCGCCTCCTGGACCCTGCTAGATGAAATTCCTTTGTTGATGGGGTCCGTAGCATGCCCTCTCTGCTTGACCGGGTGGGACAGGCCGATGTCATGGGGATGAGACGGTCCCTCAGGTACCCTGGCCCCATGCCATGTAGGGCTTTAAAGGTGATGACCAACACCTTGAATTGGACCCGGAAGCAAATTGGCACCCAGTGCAGCTTGCGCAGGAGTGGTGTCACATGTGCCAATCTTGAGGCACCAATAACTACCCATGTGGCCACATTCTGGACCAGTTGAAGCTTCTGGATACTCTTCAAGGGTAGCCCCATGTAGAGAGCATTGCAATAGTCTATATGGGAGATGACGTGATAATGCCACTGGTTTGCGTTTCTCATGATGTAATACAGGCACATCCTTACACTGTGTCTTCATAGACAAGGCGGCATCTTTGAGTAATCCAGAGATTCTTAATGCACCAGCAAAATGGCCATTGGCATTTGCAGACTCTGGCCTTCTGGGTAAACCTGAGTAAATGCTTATTCATAGCTTGGATTCTTGAAGGAAACAAATGTGTGACAAAATAATCTTTTCCTCCAGGGACATGGCCATATCTTCACAATTAATTTCTTTTTCAGTTACCTTCCCAGCTTTAATTCCACTTCTTAAGGCATTGAACATATCTGTTTTTCCTCAAGAAGCTCTGAATTTCTTCACCAAGTCTTTTACAAAAATGAAGGAATCACGACTGGCTGAAGGCCAAGGGGTGAGCACTAAGACTCTGCTAAAACTTAAAGGTGAACATCGTGGTCTTGGTTGAGGGAAACATCACCCAAAGTTTTCCCCAGTTAAAAGAATTTGCACATGTGTATTTGTCCCCTACTCCGTGCTTAGTGACCCCTAAGGGATCTTTTACTTCTGGTTCTGTTTTCATTGGTCCATTCGTTTGATCCCCAGAGCCGTGTGGATTTCCTCCAGATGATGATTGACTCCCAAACATCCAAGGACAGCTCGGCAAGCAATGGAATGAATCACTCCTATAAAAGTAATGCTGTCCAATTCCTCTTTTTTTTTTTTTTTAATCCATACAATCGTGTCCGATTCTCAGAGACGGCCTGGACAAGTCCCTGCAGTTTTCTTGGCAAGGTTTCTTGAAAGTGGTTTGCCATTGCCTCCTTCCCAGGGCTGAGAGAGAGGGACTGGCCCAAGTTCACCCAGCTGGCTTTGTGCCTAAGGCGGGACTAGAACTCTCATATCACACCTGATTGGCTCTTGGGCTGAGAGAGGACTGGCCCAAGGTCACCCAGCTGGCTTTCATGCCTAAGGCAGGACTAGAATTCACACTCTTCCGGTTCCCAGCCTGTTGTCTTAACCACAACACCAAACTGGCTCTAATTCTGTTTAACATTATTTTTATTTATTTATTTATTCATTATTCACATTTCTATTACCGCCCATCTCCCCCCAAGAGGGGTACTCTGGGCGGTTTACAGTAAAATCCTCCTTAAAAACTCAGCCTAATAAATTATGCATTTCTATCGATTGATTCATTGCATTTGTAAGTCCTGGCCACCCCACTTGTAATTTATGGCTGTAAGCAGCCAAGAAATATCCCAGGCGGCCAAACTCAAAGGGAAAAAAAATGCAATATAATGCCCATATAACAATCATGTACCTAGCCAAGACTGGATGTAACAACACTCCCTTTCACAGAATCATAGAGTTGGGAGTGACCTTGGAGGTTATCTGGTCCAACCACCTGCCCGGTGCAGGAATCTTCACACCACCCCAGACAAATGGCTCTGAAACCTTTCTCAATAACATCTAGTGATGGAGCACCCATAACAAAGTGGGTTCAATTATTATCTTGTCCCAAAGCATGGGAGAAAAGCCAGGGCTCTGTGCCTCTAGGAAAGGCTTATAGGAATGGGAACACCAGAGCCTTAGAGGGGGAGATTTGTCTGAAGGGCTGGTGTCCTAAAGATAAGACATGTCTCCATTAGATTGCTGGGGAAACTCTGGGCAAAATGGCAATTGCTGTACTTCAAAGTCTTCTGCTGCCCTTCTTAGGTGGTCTTGCATTGACGGAATCTCTCCTGGAAAGCCAGCTCTCCGGAGAGATGCTCTAGATATGGGTCTCCATGGGGCCAAATGATGACATGTGTCTAATGGCAAAAATTCCTTCCCTTGTACTTGTGTTGTGATGTTGTCCACAAGTATAAGATGCCCATTTAGTCGTTGTCATGCAACCTCTGATTTCCTTGGAGACCCACGGCCCTACAGCAATATTTCCCAACCTTTGGCAACCTCCAGATAGGTAGACTTCAACTCCCAGAATTGTCAGCAATGGTTATACTGCCTGGGGAATTCTGGGAGCATACCCAGGTTGGAAAGGGCAGATCTACACATAGCTCTGTTAGAAACTGCATGATGTAGACGGTTCTAGCCATCATACTTAACAGGCCTCACTGGAATTAATTTGCACCATCTCAGTTCTGTAGCCAGCACTGGTATGCAGAGTCCACATACCCGACTGATTTATTATGAGGCATCAAGTCGTTGTCGACTCTTAGTGACCACATAGATAGATTTCCTCCATGACAACCACATACCTGGGGTAGATCAAATGCTATTTTCCACAACTTAGCATGATATTTTAAAGAACCTTGGACTTATGGGGACCTGGCAAAATAAGATTTTTTTTTCAGTAGATCCTGCAAGTCTCAATCGACAAGACGTCAAAAATCTGTCTTGAACTTTAGCACAAAGTTCTTTTTCAAGCAACTGATGGATTAAAGTAAAAGACAGTAGACATGATTTTTTTAAAGTAAAGTCAGCATCAACCAAAGTTGTTCTATGAAGCCCTAGGAAGTCTGGCACTTCCTTGGCAGTGTTTCTAAGTACATAAAACAATACAAGGCAAGGTCCATTATTATCCTTGGTACAAACTCATAATGCTTGCACACAGTAAAGTTTCTTCCTCACCCTGTTTGTTTGTTTTGCTTTGCAGGCTTGACTGATGAAGAAATTCTAGCCCAAGCTTTTATCTTCATTTTTGCTGGATACGAACCCACTAGTAATTCCCTTGGTTACGTAGCCTACAGCTTGGCCACTCACCCAGATGTTCAACAGAAGCTTCAAGAGGAAATAGATTCTGTTCTACCTAATAAGGTAAGAGTGTGATTGTAATTCATAGGTATGGAGTTCACCAAAGTGAATTGTTTCCACCTTGCTTGGATGGTTTAAAAGCAGTAATAATGTCTGTGGACTAAAGTACTGGATTAGTGATGCAAGAAGCAGCTCGTGACTCTGTTACCCAACGTGTAAGGCACAGAAACATGGCCTTAATGCAGAGTCGAGTTCAATGTTAAGAAAAAAAAATCTATTCTTTGACACTGGACGGTTTGACAGTGTAATCAACAATCCAGAGAAGTGATAGGTTTCCTTCACCGGATGTATTCAAGTGAAAGCTTGAGAGATATCTGTCCGGGATGACTTAGGTTGGATTTTTGCCCAGGAGACTGACTAGATGGCCTCCGTCGCCCATTCCTGGTCTTAGATTTATGATAAGCTTAATAGCTACTTGAGAATCTCTCCTTTAGAGTCAGGTCCAAGTACGTGAACCCTTATCTCATCCAAACAGTGGAGTCCTTGGTGCTCTTTGAGCTTGGTTGTTTGCTTGCAGATATTGCTTGCTTGCATAAATTCTCTTCTATTGGAACCACCTTGTCCAAACAGCAGGCACATACTGTATATATCCAGACCAAAACTGGTATTTCTTCCCACCCAAGGCTAACTTCCCTTATAATTCAGCTTTTCAGCCACCTCCTGGAACTACTTGTATGAAACCCAACCAGGCAATCTTGAATATTGTTTGGAGAGTTTGTGTCTACATTCCTGGGAATTACCCGGTTTCTCTCCTCAAACATCTTCTTGTCTGGCAGCATCTCACCTTGCCTGCAAAGAGACAAGACCAAGCACTGAATGTTTCTGAACTTTTACCTCCTTGGAAGGTTAATTATTACTATATACTTAGTTGAAAAGTAGAGGTTTTATGATGGCTGCCTCATTCCCCTGTTAAGTGCTTGGATGTGCCTATTTCCTGGTTTAAAGAGATTAAAGAGCATCTTAGAAATGAAGTCTTTCCCTCTCTCTCCTTCTCTTCCTCTCTCTCTCCTCTCTGTTTATCCAAATCAAACAGTATTATTATTTAGGGATGTGATGCCCACTCTAGATTATGCAAGAATGTCTGGGAATTAATAGTATTTTGCAGCGTTAGGGGTAGAAATGCCAATTTATCACATGGGTCTGTTGAATACCCCATTCACCAGTGGGGCATAGTTGTTAAGAAGGTTGGCTAAGACCAGAGGAAGAATTAAGTTTGTCTTCTCTTCAAGATGAAGCTCATGGAAGCTTTACCGTATTTTAGACCAATGGATCTCACTGAGTCAATGTGGAAATGGGCAAGGGAGATCAGCTTGTTTTGCCTCAAGCTGCCAGAGGAAAGGTGGACAGGATATAAAAGAAAATTAATTATTTTAATTATCCCCAAGGCACCTATTACGTATGACGCCATCATGCAGTTGGAGTATCTTGACATGGTGATGAACGAGACCCAACGACTGTATCCCCTCGGAGGACGTATTGAAAGAGTCTGCAAGATGGATCTTGAAATCAATGGGTTGACTGTTCCAAAAGACACTGTGGTGATGATCTCACCCTATGTCCTGCATCGGATCCCTGAATACTGGCCTGAACCGGAGGAATTCAGGCCTGAGAGGTAGAAGCAAATCACATACTTGCATCTATGAAGAAGCATAGAAAATGCAGATATGGCTTGATTGTATGGGGCTTAATTCTTATAGGGATTCTTCTCCCATGCTTTGAGTACTTGGCAGTTGCTAAAAAGCAGTTGTCTCAACTGACTCCAAGATAAATCCAGTCTTGAATCTTCCTTATCAAGGGTTGTCAAGTTTTGTTTTGTTTCATGTAATGGTAGGACTGGCAGAGATATTAAAGCTGTTGCTAGCACCCAAGTCAGCCCCTTCAACCTCAATGGTTATTACTGAATTCACACAAGAGTGTATCCATAGCTTGTTAATTCTGAGCTCACATGATGCACTCAGTCAAAATGTTTGCCTGTTTGTGGTGTTGCATTTTCTGTGAACCTCCGTGATGTGGTAAGACATTGTTAAGCAAAGCACGGACCACATTCACACACGAGGAGGTCCTATCTCCTTGTTCCAGGGCCTGACATCCTTTCCCTTCTCTGTTCATCCAGGTTCAGCAAAGAAAACAAAGACAACATAGATCCCTACGCATACCTGCCCTTTGGAGCTGGTCCCCGGAACTGCATTGGGATGAGATTTGCTCTCGTCACCATGAAATTTGCCATCGCGATCCTTATGCAGCACTTCTCGTTTAGGGTCTGCAAAGAAACACCGGTGAGAAAGACAGATTTGGAATATATCTGTTGCAGAAAGGTCTTACTGCCTTCTGAAAAGGGACAGCCATAAGGGGTTACAACCTGACACTGGCCCCTTCTTTGTCTAGTCTCCTAAAACTGCCCAAAGGTGTTGGATTGATGATCTCCATATATGCATGAGGTTGTGTTCCATGGTTCTTTTTGGACCTGGAAAACCCTTAGTTGACCTTTTGCCATGATCTTTGACTTTGTGAATCTGGAAGCTGAGTTGGGTTACCCAGTTTGCTAACCGTTCTTTCTTTGTTCTCTCCCCCTGCTGCAGATTCCCTTGGTGATGAGCAAACAAGCATTCTTAGTACCAAAGAAGCCGATCATGCTGAAGTTAGTCCCACGATAAGGTGGCTGAGACAGTGAGGAATAAAGCTTAGCCATGTCTTCACCATCCCTGCCGTGGATGCAAAAGTTTCAGGCTTTGTAATTGGCCTCTTGACAGAACTTTGGAAGAAGACAATTGAATAGTTGCTAAATAGTTTTAGAGAGATGGACCAATTGCCTTAAGTAGCTCTTGTAACACTGAAATCAGAACAACGCAATAAGTGGTGGAGATGTTAATATTTGTTGGTGGTGATGGTGTTGATGATGTATAACTTGCTATTTTGAACATTCTTGAACTACAGATTAAGCAGTGCCTAATCAAGTTAGCAAATCCAGACTGTACATGAACTTCAGTTGGATGCTAGCTGAAGTGTCTTGATTAACACCAGGTTTTAGAACTTTCTACCAAGGAAAACCAACTGAATTCCTTCTTTGATATCCACTGATATTCATCAGCTGCATGTAAAGATCTCATCCAGCCTTGGAGAGTCTGGAAAGCGTTGCTGGACTGGGCTTCAATTGGATGGAGTTTGTACCACTGATGAATTTTAATGGTGCTTTAACTAATTTTTAAATGGCTTGGTTTGCATTTTATTGAATTTTTATTATTAGCCATCCTCCTTGGCATTCTTGGGCAGAGAATGCAAATTTTAAAAAATAAATAAACACATAAATATAAATATATGAAATAAATAAGGGATTTTTTCACTTTCTTCCGTTTTCTTCTTTTTTTCTTGAGCCATCTTAATAGAAAGGTACATTTTTAAGGTGGGCAAAAGAAAGGATGCACAAAGGAAACACCTTTGTTAGTACCTTTGAAAGAATATGTATCCTTAAATGTGGGTAATAAAATAGAATAACCAATAATACAGAATCTGTGCTCTTCAGAAGACTTTAGAGCAGGGTTTCCCCACCAGGGCTCCATGGCACCCTCGGGTTCTGCAAGAGGTCACTAGGGGTTACCTGGGAGATCATGATTTATTTAAAAAAATATTTCAAATTTGGGCAAGTTCACATTCAAGAGGTAAGTTTCATTCTTTATTTTTAGTTAGGAACACCATTAGTGCATATATACAGGCCTACCCATGAAACAAATATAATAATTTGGTAACTTCTGGCCTATCTTTGAGCCTGAATGTGCAGGGGTTCAGTGAGGCCTGAAGAACGTTTCAAGAATTCCTCCAGGGTCAAACGGTTGAGAAAGGTTGATTTAGAGCAACCGGGGAGGTTGAAGGAGAGAAGCACATTGCCATGGTGCTAGAGGCAGGAGAAAGATCCAGAATGTGGGATAAATAGGAGTTCCCATTAGTGGGAAACGATATGTGATTGTACTTTTAGAGCCTGGGAAAGAAAGCTATCAAAGTGTGGCAGATGAGGCCCGGATAGACATTACCCAGAGCTTATTTCTTAAGCAAGGCATCAATCCACCTGTTAGGGATGCATCTGGGTGACTCTGGGCCAGTCTCTCTCTCTCAGCCCTAGGAAGCAGGCAATGGCAAGCCACTTCTGAAATCTTGCCAAGAAAACTGTAGGGGCTAGTCCAGGCTGTTGCCAGGGGTCAACAGTGACTTGAAGGCACCCCCAAAATAAAATAAAACACATAAATAAATAAATAAATAAATAAATAAATAAATAAATAGCAACACATAAGGGCTGGATCTGCTCATCTAGTTTCCAAGATTCGGTGACTGAAACCTTTTTCCTGACATTAAATCTGATTAATTAGATTCTGTGAATCTACCCTCCTTGGTCATACAGGGGCTGGGTACCACTCGTCCTCCATCTCTGAGAAAAATGCAGCGAAACTGCCTTTGTGGCGGGGCAAAAGCTGAGCAGATGGTTAATCTGCTTAGTTTCCCAAACCCTAGACAACTGTGTGGTGTTAAAGAGGCGGAAAGACGCCACTGATCCCAGAACAATGCAGGCTCTGCTAGGAGGTCTGAGACTGCAGTTGGATCCCCTCCTTGGAGATTGGAGAGGAAGGAGGATATTAGATATTGTTCTCCTTCTCTGGCTTCTGATGTTGGAAAATTTCCAGGTGGGAGAGCTGTGACGGTGGAGGATGTACATGGTAGGAATTGGGCAGAGTGAAAGGTGATCTGGGTCTCAAGCCTTCCCAGATCTCTGCAATGACCTTCAATAAATAAAGTAATTTCAGAAGCCTTGATCCCATTCTTTCTTTCCTTGGCTTGAAAACCCTGTTCCATTCTGCCAAGCTGCTGCATTTCCTGGGTTTAGAGCACTCCAACATCAGAGCACTCCAGCTGAGTGACTGGATTGCTCTGCAAATTATCAACCTTTATTGTATCTTTTGTGGTACTGAGCTCCAAGAGATAGTTCTACCCCCTATAACTTTCCTCCATATGTTGCTATGGCAGCCCTACCTACTCATGGCATCATTGCTCAACTCATTTATGGGGCCATCAAAGAGGAAGCCAGGTGCCCTGACAGAGATAACATTTCCCACCTCCCCCTCTTCCCTTTGCAATGGAACCAGACCGGAGAATCCCCGCTTCATTAAAGAGAGCAATCTAGATCCCCGAGAAGTCACTGGCAGATTAATTACTAGTATCAAAAGGGAAGGACAGCTCTGCTTGGAATAAGTGATTGTTACTCAAGCAAGGATAATGCATTCAACATTGTCCTTGCGCAGCAAGCCAAAGTCTCAAAAAGAAAGGCGTTAACCAACATGCAACTTCGACTTACTCTTGCAAAGCGTTAAAAAATGCATTATACAGACAGAGGCAGCCTTACTGTGCATGTCCAATTTAAACAATGGCTCAATTCTCATAGGCATTGCCAGGATTTAGCAGATTAAACCACAAGTGTGTAAAACACAGGGAACATTCAATTTTCTAAATGCTACCAATTTGTAGAGTCCAGAGTTTGTGGATATGCCCTTTGAACTGGGCCTGGAAAAAAACCAGGAAAAGATTGCATTTGTTGAAAAGATACAGCACAATCATAGCACCTAGACCTGATGAGCAATCTTGAAGTGTCACTTCCTAACCATCCTCCCTGGCAGCTCCATGTAGAACATATTGCCATAATCTAATCTAGGAAACATCAAGGAGTAGTCCTTGAAAAGTGAATCTAGATTTGCGATTGGTTTCAAAACATTGTGGTAAGCCATGATTTGTTTAAGCATTGTTGAACATACCACAGTTGACTAGCTGCATATACATTGAGCTGTAAATCATGATTGGCAGCCTTCACAGCTGCATTCACAAATCACCCAAAACAAAACTGGGGGAGGATATTGACTGCAAAGTTCAGCTTCTCCTCAGATGTAGCCAATTCCCTCAAAATGAGCTAACTTTCTTAAAATGTAGAGTGGAAATTCTAAAACGCAGGTTTTCAAGGTGGGATCATATCTCTGACAAATCAGTTCCACTCTAAGAATGGTTATAAGTGATTCCTATATTCGACTGAGCTTCATGTATGTATATGTGTATATGTTTGTGAAAGCGGCAGGCCATGAGTTCTAGTCCTGCCTTGGGCACAAAGCCAGCTGGGCAACCTTGGGCCAGTCCCTTTTTTTCAGCCCTGGGAAGGAGGCAATGGCAAACCACTCCCAAAAAACCTTCCCAAGAAGACTGCAGGGACTTGTCCAGGCAGCTTCTGAGAACTGGACACGATTGAAAGGATATATACAGTGTGCACACACACACACACACACACACACACACATCCCTGAAACCCATCTGTCTCATGACAACCTGTATATCAGACCTATATCTAAGACATGCCTAAATAGCATAGAATTATTAGCTATTAGACATTCATGCTGTTTATCCCAGCTGGCAATCTGTACAATCCATGAGGACTTTTTTTTACATAGAAAATTGTAATGTTTCAACCTGAACATGTCGGTTATGAAATCTATGTTAATTTCTGAGTATTCATGAACAGCACATCTATCTAAACAATTCCTTAATCTGGGAGACTGAGTAAGCATCCGTTGCCCAAGATTTCAAAGACTCCTGTTTTTGGCTGAGGATGAGAAGAAAACAACGCTATTAATGGCTCTACATACTTTCATATTATTTACTTAGAGTGACTCACTAGAGGGAGGGAAGATCATGTTTTTATTCTTTTGATTGTTTTTCTCTTTTTAACTATGTAAGCCATGCTGGAGTTAGGCGGCCTTCTGCGTAAATCAAATGAATGAATGAATGAAACCAGAAAACAATGTAAAAAATGTGACAACCATCCTTCAGAAGGAGGTTCCTGCTTTGGTTCCATCCCAGATTTGTTTCTTCCTGTCTTCCTTTGACAAGGTCTAAAAGGTAATATCTGCACATTCCCCAGATCTTGTTGACATTTGTCCAACTGCCTCCATCTTATATGGAAGATTACTTGAATCTGGTTTAAAATGCTTCTCCTTAATCAAACGTCTCCAAGCTGGCACCCCCCAGGTGTGCTGAATTGTAACTCCCATGATCTCTGTCTGAGGGAGAACATGGCATTTCATGAAGAACATGGTGAGACAGATTAGACAAAGGTTCTGTATACAGTATCTGGTTCTTTCCTTTCGAGCAATTTTGGAAGTTCAAGATAGGGGCCTAAAGTCTTCTCACGGCCCTCCAATCATGGTGGCTTCAGTTCAGACTAGACTTTGCACTGGGGGTGAACTCACAGGTGGTAGTCACCTCACTCTTTGTCCAGGTGAGCTCAGAAGCTTTTTTTTCCACTCCTGAACTTTGCTGACCTCCATTGTGTCACAAACATGTTGACAAGAGAAACTCAAGGCACTGACTCACCAGACCTTAAAACTGTTCTACGCAAGTTTGCGTGCCAAGTTAGGTGAAGGACAGGCAGAGGTAGAAAGATTACATAACTATAATCTGTTTGCGCACACACACACAGAAGGATTGCCACTGCAGCCAGTGGCAGTCTTGATGAGAATTCCTACAGAATGGTAGAAAGGATATTAGAGAAAACAGTATCACTTACTGGCTGCAACACCTTTGAAGGATCTCTTTTAACCCTTTTGTGAATCCTGAAAAGGTAACAACAACAACAACGACAACGACATAATAAAACCTTATGACAGGGGGCATTGGCTCCAAGGAACATCTTATCCATGCTGAATCTTGGTTGCTCCAACCCATGGGGAAGAAATAATTCCATAGCCAGCTTTTGTCTTTCTTCTGCTCTGATGGAACATTCTTATTAACACTCCCACATCTACCAGCTCAGGTATCACTAGTTACTTAATGGTCCCAATTCTGTTAGCTGAGACCATCTTGGTCTGCTGTTCAGTAAGGCCAGCTATGAGAAAAAAAATGCTAGCTGATCAGGGAAAAAAAAAAGGATCTGTTTTGCTTGGTTTTTAACCCATTATCTGAAACCCATAAGAAGACATTCCACTTTTCTTTTGGGCCCTTTTAAAAAATGTCTTAAGAGCCTAGAGACCTGGGACCAATACATGACTTTTATTTTGAGCTATCCTATCTTTAGGTACACTAAACCACAACACAGATTGCTGGGAACTCTACAGACTGCTGGGTATCACCCTAAGCAGGGTGCCTGGGATGTGTCGCATGTGTGATGCACATCGAAAGGGATGGGGCTTCAATTGTACAGTTGCAGTTCCCATCTTGCCTTTTTTGACCCTCCACTGACCCCAAAGCCTCTTCTTGGTTAAGACTCCCGTCTTGTCAACTTTTCTGAGTTCCATTACTGTGTAAAGTTTACTGAGGAATAGTATTTTTTTTTCACAGTGATACCCAAATTGAGAGCAATCTTCTACATCAATGACTTCTATGCTATTAGCTTTGGAAACCTGATTTTTTTTAAAAAGTCCTATTTTTCCAGCTTTTTAGTTGTTTTTATGGTTGCAGATCTGCTAAGAAGTAAATTTTCTCCACAGCTTCCTTGATCCCACTTTTAGTTCCTGCATTTGGTGGTGTTTTTAAAAAGCGTATTGTGTGTCTTTACTTTATCCACAGATATATCCACAAATATTTCAAAAGTTAGGCTCCGGTACTATGTTAGAATAGAAATTTAGAAATTACAGGAAGCAAGAGAGGGCAAATGACAACATGTGGCATGATGCAAAGCCTGTGACTTAACGTATTTGTGTGCAACTCTGAGATGAGAGTTCAGAAGGCCTGGGTTTGTGTGTGGTGGCATCATGACACCCATTTTCCCCATTGCCATCTGTAATGGATGCCTATGAAGTCAATAACAATCAGACAAGCCTGTTCCATAGACCATCCTATCAAAACGGGTATAAGAAATGGGGCTCCACTGGTTTTATACTCCATAATGTACGGCGCTCCATCTATAACTGATGACAGATGGAATCTTCTAGTCCAACTTGCAGATCCCATCTCCTGCAAACAAACTAAGTGCAGCTAAGCTTCTGGTAGAATAAATTGTTATGAAGTTTCGGCACAATAAATGTCCTTCCCCAAGAATAGGGTTGCTAAGTAGTGGCTATATAAAATTTGTTCGCGGCTCAGTTATGAGGTCATCTGTCTGTCTCCAGCACATCTACCCATGTGTCAATCAATGCTGTACCACTAATGCTCAGTAGAAATGCCTGTGCCCAGGATGCTTCTGAACTCTTTTCATCTCTAACCTAGATCCTCTACCAGTTCATGCTTTGAACTCAAATACACAAAACTCTTCCTTCTATTCAAAAGGATTGTGCCCATCTTGGGGACTTCAAGATAGATAGTGTCATGGTTACTGTTCCAATGTTCCTGGAAAACATCGTAACGGGTTCCCATGCCACGGGGCTGACACGAGTTGCTGTACGGGAGGGGGAAACTTCTTTCCTCTTTTGACACTCCTGAGTCTTGCATTCTGATGTGCATACTCATTTTTCTGTGCAAGAATCTGCAGCACACCAAATGGTTCCATCTGTATTTGGGTGACTGCACTCAGAAAGTAATTATTAATTTATTTATTATTTAAATTTCTATCACCGCCCAACTCCCCTCAAACAGGGGAAATCAATTTCATGGGAAAAACTAAGGTGTAGAAGATCTATAACATTTCAAGCCTAGCTAAACATTAAATGTATTTATTTACTTACTTACCACCTGTATAGCCCACCTGCTCTTGGTCAAACCAGTCTGAAGTGGTTAACCACATCACAAGTGGAAAATACAGCAAATAATAGAACATTACAACACCATTACAGCCCAAAATGGACAAACAATAAAATTCATAATTGTAAAATCTACAGGAGAACAGGAGCTTTCAAAATCCATTGGCTTTGTTTTATTTATTGCTGAGCGATACCAGTTTACTGTCCTAGATAGTCATCCTGAACAAGGGTAGGTTATCAAAAGGAAAAGCATTTAGCAACCTGTTTTGCTCAAAAGGCATCATTCTGCAGTAGCAATGGTACTTCCTTGACAGGGCCATTTTCAATTAAACAGGGAAGTAAGTGGGATGTTGGAACAAGACATTTTCCTTATGAGTATCATTCCTTTGGTGGGTGAATGAGCAAAAATGACCAACTGATGCTCCTTCCATGCTCTTCATTTTGAATAAATGTTTTCTTAATAAATTAGGAATTTCTAGCTTGCATCAGAGTATCACACAAATATTCCTGACCCAGAGCTGTTAACTCACCACTCTTTGACCTTTCCGCTTGCTGACAGAGCCATAATCTGTTTGTTCCACTTTCCACAGAGAAGATGGAAGAAATCCAGAACTCTTACCCAAGAACAGTAAAGGGCCAGCGGGTGGTCAGATAGGCATGTTCTTGCCAGGGTTGACTGTACAACATGTTATTTCAATATAGGCTGGAGTTTTTCACATTTCAAAATGTCTCCCCTCAACTAATATTGGTTTCTAGTTTTAATTTCAGTTTTAAAACTCAATTATTACAATTTCCTTCCTAGGAAAAGATGGCGTGGCAGGTGACATAAAGATAGTTTCCAACAAAAGAATAAACTGGAACCCAATATTTCTAATTTTTAACCTAAGGAGACTTTATTTTATAGTGTATTGTAAAATATTAGATAAGGTATGCAGTAATACCGTAATAGCAGAACAAACCCAAAGCCATTTTCTAGGTTCACACAATATATTGCCTCATAAACAGATCAAAGGGATTGAGTTTGCCTGATGTGGTATGTCACAAAGAAACAAATCAAGGCACCAGTTACCTCTTTTAGTGTCAGACCTTCAAGGTAGGCCAGACCAGGAAACCAACTCCACAAATTTGACTGGAACGCTAGGTTAGAGCAACAGAACTGGAATTTGTTCCTGATGTTTTCTTTGCTTCCTGGGCTTAAAGCATGTTGGTGTCCATGTCACCAAACGTTCCTGCATAGTTTCTCTAAGGTCATCTCCATGGCTGTCTACATTTAGAGCCATGAATTTGGGAGACTTATATTCAGTAACTTCCTGGGTATCTGGGAATTTAACATCTTTAGTTCTGGATGGGGTGGCACTGCCCCAGACAGATCCAGTGCGTAACCTGGGAGTTCTCCTGGACGCACGACTCCTGCTCAAGGAGCAGGTGGCAGTCGTGGCTAGGGGGCCCTTTGCACAGCTTCATGTGGTGCACCAGCTATGCCCTTTCCTAGATCGGGAGTCTCTCCGAACAGTCACTCATGCCTTGGTCATCTCCCTCATAGACTACTGTAATGCGTTCTACATGGGGCTACCCTTGAATAGTATCCGGAAGCTGCAGCTGGTACAGAATGTGGCCGCGCAAGCAGTCTTGGGTGCCCCAAGGATGGCACATGTAACACCTTTGCTGCAGGAGTTGCATTGGGTGCCAGTTTGCTTCTGGGTCCAATTCAAGGTATTGGTTATCACCTTTAAAGCCCTACATGGCATGGGACCAGGTTACCTGACAGACCGCCTCACCCCCACTACATCGACCCTTCCCACCCGGTCAGGCAGAGAGGGCATCTTGCGGAGCCTGTCCATGAGGGATTGCCAATTGGCAGGGTCCAGGAGGAGGGCCTTCTCTGCTGTGGCCCCCACCCTTTGGAATAACTTACTCCCAGAGGTGAGGCTGGTTCCCACTCTCCCAGCCTTTAGAAAGGGAGTTAAGACCTGGCTTTGCCACCTTGCTAGGGGGAAGAGAGGGGACAGTAGATTGTGGAGGTGGCTGGTGCCATGATGCGGCCCCGGTAAATTCCATCATGACCATCTTGGATTTTATATTTTATTTGTTACATTTTACATGTTCTACTTATTTATATTTTATTTTTATTCTTTTATTTATTGTAAGCTGCCCAGAGTTGTCATTGAACGAGATTAGGCAGCGGATAAATTTAATAAATCAATAAATCAATAAACAAACTTCAATGTGGCCAGGTTTTGTGCAGCAGCAGCTAATACCCCTCCACTCCTGATGCTGGGTTCATAATACCGATATTTTAGGTGTTTTATAGATAGTGTTGACATCGTTAGTATTCAACTATTATTTCATGTTATTCTGCTTTGCTGGTTGTTTGTGATCTTTGACTGCCATTATCTCCTACTGATACTAGAAAGGGATTTGGTAACATGTTGGTTCTAACAGATTTAGGTCATTTTAATCCTGCTTGTCTTTTTTTTTTTTTAGTTAAAAATGGTTTTCCAAAAGCTAGCTGGATCAGTTATTTGCAAGACCTTTTCAGTGTAAGAGTTTCAATTTGGTTTAAGTAAATCTTGATTGGGCAGTTGATTTCTAATCAACTCATCCAGCTTTGCTCCACCCCTTGTCCATGAAAATAAATATTCTGTTCTTGCTTCTTTCAGATACTCTTAAAGCAGATAGGAACAATCATTCACAACAAGCTCAACCTGTAGTACTATCTCTCATCATTCGTCCTTGGACCATCAATCTTTCCAAAGGTAGAAGGAGAAACACAAAGCCACAGAAGCCCAGGATGGACCTCCTTCCATATTTCTCAATAGACACTTGGGCACTTCTGACTTTATTCACTGGCCTTCTGATGTAAGTAGGATATGATGTTCCATCTTCCTCTGCCTGCATGAATTTCAGCCTTGTCTGCTGCTGTGTTCTCCTTGTCCTGTTGATGTCCTCCTCATGTCCCATAAATGAATAAATTAAATCTTGTGGGTGATGGTCTACTGAGTTATAGGAACAAAGAGCCTTTTTCTGACTTGAACCACTGGTTTGCCTTAACTAATCTTGTCAATACTCTTGGGTCTCAAGTAGAAATCTTCCCCAGCCTTAACTGGAGATGTCCAAGGTTGAAGTAGGACTCTTTATTCTGCAGAGCCTTGCTGCTGAGCTATAGTCAAATTCCACACACTGGTTTGCTGTTGAGCTGCATCTATGTTTCACTATGGAGATGCTGGAAGAATGCATATTCTAGCTGACCTGATCAACCTTTGGTGGAACTTCTATGGAAGCATTATGCTTCAACATCATTCTTGGCTCCAAAAATGTACCACCTGAAAGAGAATACATTTAGGGTTATTTACAGCTTTGGGCTTGGAAGCTAAGCAGAGTCAGGCCTGGTAAGTACCTGGAGGGGAGACCATCAAGTCGATATAAAACACCTTTGACTCTTGGTGACCACAACCTGGTCCTTCAGATCTTCTACCACCCATTGCTGCTCTAACTGAGTCCATCCACCTTGCATGTGTGACCTCCCTAGAAAAGATGGGAGAGTAGAAGAAAGTCCAAACTGAAACAAATAACTTCTTAGATGTATACCTACCGTATTTTTTCCATAACAGCTAGCCTGGCTCTGATTTCTCAGCAATAAATATGTCTAAGTTGCATTTTTCTTTTTCTCTTCTCTCTTCCCCCTCGCCTTCCTTTTTGCCTTGAGCTGGTAGAAGGTCTAAAAGGAAGCTTGTCTTTCTTTAAAAAATTGATTTTTGCTCAAGCTTTTAAGGCTTCTTTCTATTGTGGGTACCCATTCCTTTATGAAATGATTGCTTTTACCTTGAGGTTATCTCTCTCTGAAGATTTCTGCCGAAGCAGCAGCATCCCAGCTTATCAACAGCCAGTGCTTATGAAACAGTCTTACAAAGTCATTATTGCAGAAAGGATGGAGGAAGATGCTGCAAATATATATACGGTCCCCCACATTCTGGAGTTTAACATTAACAGTTTGACTGCCTCTGGGAAAGGTTTTGGAAGGTCTTCCATTCCAGCCGTGTGTTCTGTTTATTAAGGGACGGGACGTTGCCATTTGTAACAGCTAAGCTAATTTCTTTCAAACAGAATGTAACTTTATTATTATTATTATTATTATTATTATTATTATTATTATTATTATCAGCGAACAGAAGTGTAGTTTTGTCTTCTGCTTCAGCAATGCATCGATCTGTTTGCAGACTGCGGAATGCAAAGAGAAAGTTTCCCATTCCTGCCCCATGCCGTTACGCAAACCACCTCCAAGGGTTAAGTGGGCAATATCCCACTACTAAATTTAATACTCATGAAGGTTCCACCTCAGCAATACACCTATTGCTTTGTTCGTTCAAGAGCCTGGTATTTTTAGACGGTCGTGATGCTGGAATGTCTTTTCCCCTATTCTCTAGTTCTTACATACTGTGTATATATATCACGCCTGTTCACTGAGTCAACGCTTGATGAGTGGTAGATGGAAATACAAAGCAGCCACATTGAGGAGAAAGATGAAGGTCCCTTTTGGTTTCTCCTCATGATTCTTTAAGACATGCACATGGTTACCTGCGGCTGTAGTCGCCAAGGAGGGCAGATGCATGCAATCCATCAAACTCAATAAATAGTTTGTCTACTGTATTAAAAATACAGTAAATAAATAAAAATAATTATATTTGCAGATTTACGTTTTTATAACGTATCTTTTAAATAGATTCAATTGCTATTGTTTTAAATCTTTTGTAAACCACCCAGAGTCGTTTTGAGATGGGCGGTATAAAGATCAATCAATCAATCAATCAATCAATGGGGCCCATCAGGCCAGGTGGGATTCGAGTCTTTTCTTGCACCCATGACTTCCCTATCAATATTCAGACTATCTTGAATACTGAAAAATATGTTCTCCTTTTACAGATATGGGATCTGGCCTTGTGGTGTCTTCAGAAAGTTGGGCATTCCAGGACCAGTCCCCTTCCCTTTCATCGGGACAACCTTCTGGTATCGTTACATAAGTTTATGAACTGTTTTTACTGGCACTGGGGTGGAATTCAAGAGCAGACTGAACCTTCTGGTAGGGTTCAGATCTTCATGATCTGTCATGGAAGAGGGGACTTATATATCATGGTTTATGGCTTAGGGTTAGGGTTTTTAATACATTGTGTGAACCTATTCAAGAAAGCCTGTTCATGTAGCAAGAGGCATACAAACTAGACTACTGACAGATGGCCCTGAACATTTGAAAATTAATCATCAAATAATGGACAGTTTTTTTAATGAGGACGCGCAGAATCAAAAACGGACAGGGTTCCCTTGAGTCTAGGGACCGCTCTATAATCTAGTTCTAATCGAGCCATGCAGAACTAGTTTTATTTATCTTGTAAAAAACAAAAAGGAACAAGCAACACAGCTGCTTGTATATTTGAGGTTGGCAAGAAACTGGCTGCAAATACTTGGAGGTGTGGTGTGGAAACCTGTTACCTGATCTATCTAAGTAAACAAGCTGCAAAGCTGCTTTAGTTTAATATTATTACTATTTCAGCTTTGCAAACCATGTCATATTAGCACAACTCTCTGGCCCACCTATGCTTCTGTTTCACTATTTTAAGCCAGCACAGTGGTTCCAGAAACAAATGGCTAATTCAGAAAACCACCCTCGATACAAGCTATTCTTTATCATCAGTGATTAGAGAGGCTTGCAAATCTTTTTTATGAATTTTATGGCAAGAAATTATTGCAATAGGTCTCAGGTCTATGAGGCATGGTTTTACCTCTGAAACTCATTATTAACGTTTCTGTTACAAGGAAGAATCAAGTTGGATAGAGACTGTTTTAAAAAATATGGTAAAATCTGGGGGTGAGTATTTATTCCTTTATATTTGACTTGCAAACTTTCTGTGTTTGTTCCCCTTGATTTTAGCTATGCATCCTCAGCAGGGATGAATGTATAAAACATTCTTTCCTACACTGTAGAGAAATAGAATTATTTTTAAATCATCCATGGAATATATCTCTATCTGTTGCCAGACTTCACTGGAGAGAATTTAATCCACTGGACATTTATTCTAGGATTTACGATGGACGGCAGCCTAGGCTGGTTGTAACTGACCCTGCCATAATTAAAACTGTACTGGTAAAAGAGTGTTATTCCACCTTCCTGAATCGTCGGGTAAGTTCCAGCTTTGCCCAGTGTTCTGTAAACTTTGAGAAAAATCCTTTGATTATAGATTAAAATTGCGGGAAGCAAATCCCAATGGACATTACAAAATGGAACAGCAACTTCAGAGAGCCACAGAGATGAGCCTGGAGAAGCTGTGCAAAGATTGTTACAGAACCAAAAGCATGTATTAAGCCCTGGAAACAGGGAAAGCGTGAGAAAGCAGCTCAGGCTGGTTCCACCTAATTCGCTGGGGTAACTGCATCACTCCGCCAAAGAATAACCTTCCCATCTGCCGAGGATCAGAGTGTTGTAATTGCAAGGCTGCAGGAGTGGATGGTCAAGCTTTTGAATCCTCAGCCTTGCTTCCAACTTCTGCTTTGTCTGGGGATGGGAGTTACTAGAATGTGGCTTCTGATGTGGTGGGGTTGGAATGTGAGGACCTTTGGTGACATTGGGGGGTTGGAGAGGACATTAAAGGAGACATTTGGGAGTGCTTGGAAGTCAGGATAGGTAGAATGCCTCAGGAATATAAAAATTGTGTCTGCACAATTTGGAGTTTCTACGCTGGCCAAACACCTTGAAACCCAAAGGAGTAAGAATTCGCCCAACCCAACCTGCCAAGCCTTTAAAAACAAACACAACCCAGTTATAAATAATAACTATACTTAGTGTCATATCTGAATGCTTGGTTTTTTACCTGACTTGGTTAACAATGGCCTGTGAATAAACAACTGTGTGAGTACAGTCCAAACGTATCCAAGCAGGACCAGTAGGAATATTTCAGCACTGAGCTAGGGTTTTAAATGCTCCAACTGCTTTTGCCAAGCTACAATATCCTTGCCTTTTTTAAGGACAGGAGTGTCCACTGGCTACAGTCCAAAAAGTCAAGATGGTGGCCACAATGGTGCAATCAATGCCCCTTCTGTTGTTTTTTTTAAATGTGTGATGCGCATCAACTTCTCTCTCTCCAATTTGCCTCTTAGAATCTGGGTCCACTGGGCAAGATGAAGTTGGCCGTTTGTTAGTGAAAGATGAGCAGTGGAAGAGGATTCGCACCGTGCTCTCGCCAACTTTTACCAGCGGAAAGCTAAGGGAGGTAAGAAATAAGGGGGGACTAGCCAGGAAAATGCTGATGCTCAACCCTGATTTTGCTGTAGGACAAAAGGTCCGCTCTGTTTCTTGAGCTTCACGAAAACAGTCTTCTCCAACTTGGCGCCCTTTTGTTTAGCCAGAAATTCTGCAAATGCTGGTGAAAGGGCTGTTGTTACTGGGGCAAGGAGAAAAGCCCTCAGGCAAAGGGTGAGCCCTGAATCATGCCTCCTTACCTTTGGCATTCCACTCACTTCTCGTAAATTGATTCCTCCTTCCTTATCCAAGCTCAAAACCCACCCCTGTTCGTTTTAACTCACATGCTGAATTGGTGGCATTTTGAGGTGTGGAGAGTGTTGTAAAGCTTCAGGTTCACCACACAGAGAAAGCTGGATGGCTCCTCATTCCTAGCAAACTGCAGTGTAAGAGAACCAGTCATAAGAACCAAGAAGGAAGGTGGGGAAGATGCAAAGATAGGGAGGAAAAAAATGCATGAAAATATTTTAAATTGATTACAGTTAGGAACAAATATCCAAAAAGTCATCGCTTTTTCATAGCCAGGGCTGGCAGATGGACACATAGGCTGTACAGGGTGTGTGAGCCCCACAAAACGGGAGGGTTTTATTTATTTTATTTATTTTTCAAATTTCTATCACCGCCCATCTCCCCCCAGAAAGGGGGACTCTGGGCGGTTTACAGTAAAATTAACAATTGAAAACCATCCATATATAAATTACCTAACAAAGAACCAAACAATAAAATAATAAATATAAATATAAAATCCAAGTGGCAGAAGATCACGTTTGGCAGGGAGAACTTTACGACACCAGCCACCATGTGGATTTGAGGGGGAAAAAAAGTTCTAATCATCACGCAAAAGAAAATACTCAGTCCCAGTGCAGATGGGGCTGGTTGTCTCATTCTCAATGACCAGGTTGGTTAGAACTTTAGCACAGTTTCTCCCACTCACTTTCCAGATGTTTGAGGACCATAACTGGAATTGCAGCTAGGAATTCTGGTAGTAATAGAGGGTTAGGCACAAACTCTAGTGGTTTACATATTCCTGAAGACAACAGGAACAAATAAATCTTATTCATAAATCAGAGTTAGTTATGTGATATAGAATCCTGGAATTGTAGCGTTAAAAGGGACCTCAAGGATCATCTTGTCCAACCTTCTCTAATGCGCAGGAAAACCAATGAAACCATCCACGAGGGGTGGCTGTCTACATTTCTTAAAGTAGGTTAGTGCACTAGTGATTTCTGCTCACTGAGGGTAGGCTCCATGCTTTAAAGAGATGACGGATTCAGAAAAGGATGGATCAGTAATAACCATGGTTGTGAAACTCTCAATGAGTAACAAGCTCCATTATGGGATTTTCTTGGGTGTTTGATTGATCCTTGGCAGCCTAAGTCTTCTTATAATTTCACCTGTAATTTTATATTGTTGCACTCTGTTTCTTCTTTTTAACTTTTTTACTTTAAGGGGTGAATGTAAGCTGTTCAGAGGTCTTTTGGACTGGAGTGGCAAAAACACCCTAGCCAGCAGATTAATCCGTCGGTCACTCCAAAGGCAAGGTCCTCAGAAAACAGAAGGGAGGGAGGGAGGGAGGGAGGGAGGGCAGGAAGGAAGGAAGGAAGGAAGGAAGGAAGGAAGGAGGGAGGGAGGGAGGGAGGGAGGGAGGGAGGGTGGAAGGAAGGAAGGAAACCTTTATAGGAATTCAGTTCTTTGATGTGATTTATAATTTCTTGATCCCATCTATAAACTCCAGTTAAGTATAGTAGGAAACCATGTTAAACTGTGCCTTGCCAATGGAACAATAAAGAAAGATGACCACATTCTTGTGCATGTTCTCCTGTGTTCATTGACTTAGGCTTTGTTTGCATCCAGAATCTGGCCTTCAACTTGCTCTCTTCCTTTCTTCATATAGGTTTGACCAACAGTGAGATTCTGGCTCAAGCCATTATATTCGTACTTGCTGGCTATGAGAGCATCAGCAGCAGCCTCTCTTACTTGATGTATGAGCTGGCCTTCCACCCTGACACACAGCAAAAACTTCAGGAAGAGATTGATGAATTTCTCCCTAACAAGGTGGGTGTCACATGAGTGTGATACAATGATGCTTTCAACCATATCCATTAAGCTCCACCCTGATTCCTGTAGTGTGGAATATTAAGTAGCTCTTTGAGTGTGAGAAGTATTCCTTTTGATCCGCTGTTGAACAACTATGGATCAAACTCCAAGATATCCAAATTAAGGGTAGATGCTTTCTTTTGGAAAGATGGCATGGGCCCTACACCAGAGCACTAAGGTCATGGCCTCCTTGAGAACATTCTAAACCTTAAGGAAAACCTGACATCATCATCATCAACATCATCAACAACAATAAAACACTTCTTTCACTTTGCACCTTTATAACATGCAATCCATAGCGAGTATGTTGCTATGGTAACACTATGTCACCTCTTACAGCAATAGGGGTGTGGTAGCACAATACAAAGCAAACCTCTGCTGATGCTCCATTTGATGGATCCCCTGATGTCAGACACCAAGAATAGCCTTAACTTAGCTATCCAGTTAGGTGGCCACCTCTAGCTAACTTTGGCGGATCTTAAAAAGCTAAGTAGGCTAACCTGGCTTTGGTCCCAGGCCTGGGGTTGATGTATTATTGTTTGTCTAGGGCAGGGTTTCTCAACCTTGGCATCTTGAAGACTTTAAGCATGGCTGGCTGGCTGGCTAGAGAATTCTGGGAGCTGAAGTCCACATGTCTTAATGCGGCCAAGGTTGAGAAACCCTGGTCCAGGGTCTCTGTTTTGTCTGATTTGTGCTGTTTATAAGATATGGAGGGGTGTGGGCTGGGATGTTCATTTGATGTTTTATCTGTTTTTATGGATTTTCCAGTTTTGTACACCACCCAGAGTCCATTGGAGTTGGGTGACTGATACATTCCAATAAAATAAATAAATAAGGGACTGGACCTGATTGGTATCTGGGCAGGAGAACTTCTGAAAATCCCAGGGCTGCAGGCCAGACTGGGATGCTGAAAAACACATCTCAGGAAAGACATGGGAAACCGAGAGAACCACATGGATGGGTCCAGGAAGCCACAGGAGTTAACTCTCTTGAGCCCGTGAGCTTGGGTTCTTCTGCTCTAGATACAGATATGCTCTTTTACACTTAGGCAGGGCCAAAACAAGGAGGGGCAAGCTTTTTCTATGTCTCCCTCTCTCTCAAAGGCTCCAGTCATCTGACACCCTCATGCGAATGGACTATCTTGACAAGGTCATCAGTGAAACCCTCCGGATGTACCCAGTGGCTGCGCAAATTCTGAGAGTGTGCAAGAAAGCCTTCAAGTTAAATGGAGTCACCATTCCAGAAGGGATGGTGATTGTGATTCCCCCAACCGTCTTGCACTGTGATCCAGAACACTGGCTGGAATCCGAACCATTTAGACCTGAAAGGTACCCTTCTATAGTCCCCCTTTTTTTTACTTCCAGTTATCACAATCAATGACTTGATGGTAAGAAAATCTGACTGGGTTGAAACTTCCAGACAGAAGGCTTGTTAAGTGATAGTGGGCTGATTGCCAGGGTTAGCCTGCTCATAAGGCAGAGGAATTAGTTGCCCGTGATGGACTGTGCGAATAACCTTGAGAGACAGAAGGAAGAGCTTCAGCCTAGATCATGGTCTGATAAGAGAAATCTGAGTCCAAAGCAAGAATGGGGGTGAAGGAAGCATATCAGAAGGGATCCTCCCTAGTTTTGGGGGGAGTAAAAATAATGGAGGGGAGAAGGGCTGTCAGACTGGCAAGATCCTGTTATTGTACCTTACAATAAAGGTAGTGTTAGGACTCACAGATTTGGTTTCCTGGTCTGGATTACCTTGAAGGGCTGATGGTGTTTTCCTACAACTCTCCTAACCTGCCCCCTGGAATAGCTTGCTCCTTAAAGACCCACTTGAAAGATTCCACCGATGAAGGGTTCAGAAGAGATGTAACTTGCTAAAATGAGAGGCCATCAGTTCTTGGAATGAATTAGTGGTTGACCATTGCAATTCACTGAATGCTGGCATGTCCCAGCAGATTCAGCAAAGAGGTCAAAGGAAGTATCAACCCCTACATCTACTTGCCTTTTGGAGCTGGTCCCAGGAACTGCATCGGGATGAGATTTGCTCTCCTCATCATGAAGGCTGCTGTGGCCAGTCTCATGCAGGATTTCACCTTCCAGCCCTGCAGAGAAACCCAGGTGAGGAACTGGAATTGAGCTGCGCTCATCTATATGGGGAAAACAACACATTGGCACCAAATCACCCCTTTCTTTCTCAGTAGCAGAGACAGGAGGTATAATGAAAGTGTCATGCAGACAGCGCTTCTGGAGGGTAGGTGCTCGACAGGTAACGCTTCATCTGCAGCCAATATAACATCAAGTATTTGGAAGACACAGCTTGTATTTCTGTGGTTTAACCCTCTGACTCTCACTCCCCACTAGGAAAAAAATCCAGGCATCTCTGTCCTCCTTTTCTATTATGGATCCAGTCAAGAAGGGAGAAATGTAAATGCATTGTTACTGTAGGAATAAACTTCTATATTCCCATCCACATGGCCTTGTTCCCTTCAAAGCACGCAGGTAGGAACATCTGAGCAGGCTTTGACAATGATTGGGAACAAGTGCTTTGGACTTTGCTGCATGAGTGCAGAACCACTAGTGTTCATTAAGGTAACCCAACTTGTTTCTGGCTTCTGCTTAATGAATAGTGAAGCATTGCACTCATGCAAGGTGTGGATCACTTCCTCTGAATCATTTCTGAAGTGTGCATCAAACCCTTCTTCATCAAGTATGCCCAGCTGCTAATTGGCAACCACTTGTCTTCAACTGAAGCTGCAGAAGAGGGGATAGATTCTCTCCACCGTGGTATTTTTTCTAGACCAGATAACCTTATTGTCCAACTATGGGGTTACAGGAATCAAAACCCCAGGCGGCCACCGTAAGACATTTATATATATTAGGAAATGTATTTATAGGGCAACGTGAGATTTCAAAATCTATCTTCCAACATGCTGCAGCAACTTGGGATGGACAATCCTTAGACCAGAAATTCTTAAAACAGTGACCCACCTTCAACTTTTTGCTCATATAACTCTAGAAAGGAGCCAACAGCCTTCCCTAACATGGGGTCTTTCAAATTTGTGGATTCTGACTCCCGTCGTTCCCAGCCAGAAAAACCCAGTGGGCTTGGAAATCTGCCTGGTAGAATTGGTAGCAAAGTAGAAACCAAGATCTTCCCCTGCTTCTTTTCTCCCTGTATTTTATTTTCTTGCATTTAAATACATCTTGTCCAGATCTCTCATGTTGCAGATCCCACTGGTGTTAAGTTCAAAGGGACTCACAAGACCAGTGAAACCCATCATCTTGAAGATCTTCCACAGAGCCAAAACCATGGCATAGTGGAAATTTTCTTTTTCCTTAATGGAATTTCTATGAATTCCTTAAGGACTATTCTTTTAGCTGGGTACTGTATTTTATTGATAGGCCCTTGCTGTTGTGGACTGTTCTCTTTTTTATATGTATAACTGTAGGACATTTATCTGCATAAAGACCCTTACTTACAAGGATGGATGAATCTGTCAGTTTTGCTCCCTCCCATCGTAATTGTTTTGCAACTCAAGTTTCCTCTTTGCCATCTCACCAATCATTTCTACACATTCACCCAAAAAGTGAATTTAATGAAGTTCTTCCTTGGTTGGACCAGATGTTGGGAGAGGACTGGCCGGCAATGGATGTGTTCAAAGTGGGGAGCCTGTCAGGCAAGAAGTGACAACTGACATTTGGAATCACAAGGATGGTTAGTTAACAGGGATTTTCATATTTCTTGTGTAATGTTTGGGATAAAATCATGTACAAGTATGTGACTTCCACTAACTAACTATGTGGAGAAATAACAAGAATTCAGTAAAGGAAAACTAAGATGTTAAACTCCGCAAAGGATCGTTACCTTGTCGTGGTGCTGGAGCTTGAGCACCTCAATGATGCCATGAGCTAAACCGTGAAGGGCCACCCAAGACAGGAAGGTCATGACAGAGAGGTCAGACTAAATGCGATCCCTGGGGAAAGTAATGGCAACCCACCCCAGTATTCTTGCCGTGAAAACTCAATGGATCAGCACAACCAGAGATATGTCGGTATACCATCGGAAGATGAGACCCCCAGGTCGGAAGATGGTCAAAATGCTACTGGGGAGGAACAGAGGATGAGCTCAACTAGCCCCAGACGTGATGCCGCAGCTAGCTCAAAGCCGAAAGGACGGTTAACATCACAGTGATCCAAATATACGCCCCAACCACAGATGCTGAAGAAGCTGAGGTAGAGCAGTTCAAGTCATCTTGTATGCCTCCTGAAGAATCTGTATAACGACCAAGTAGCAACAGTAAGAACAGACCACGGAACAACGGACTGGTTTAAGATTGGGAAAGGAGTACGGCAGGGCTGTATACTCTCACCCTACCTATTCAACTTGTACGCAGAACACATCATGCGACATGCTGGGCTTGAGGAATCCAAGGCTGGAGTCCAAATCTCTGGAAGAAACATTAACAATCTCAGATATGCAGATGATACCACTTTGATGGCTGAAAGTGAAGAGGAACTGAGGAGCCTTATGATGAAGGTGAAAGAAGAAAGTGCAAAAGCTGGCTTGCAGCTAAACCTCAAAAAAACCAAGATTATGGCAACCAGCTTGATTGATAACTGGCAAATAGAGGGAGAAAATGTAGAAGCAGTGAAAGACTTTGTATTCCTAGGTGCAAAGATTACTGCAGATGCTGACTGCAGTCAGGAAATCAGAAGACGCTTAATCCTTGGGAGAAGAGCAATGACAAATCTCGGTAAAATAGTTAAGAGCAGAGACATCACACTGACAACAAAGGCCCGCATAGTTAAAGCAATGGTGTTCCCTGTAGTAACATATGGCTGCAAGAGCTGGACCATAAGGAAGGCTGAGCGAAGGAAGATCGATGCTTTTGAACTGTGGTGTTGGAGGAAAATTCTGAGAGTGCCTTGGACTGCAAGAAGATCAAACCAGTCCATCCTCCAGGAAATAAAGCCAGACTGCTCACTTGAGGGAATGATATTAAAGGCAAAACTGAAATACTTTGGCCACATAATGAGAAGACAGGACACCCTGGAGAAGATGCTGATGCTAGGGAGAGTGGAAGGCAAAAGGAAGAGGGGCCGACCAAGGGCAAGATGGATGGATGATATTCTAGAGGTGACGGACTCGTCCCTGGGGGAGCTGGGGATGTTGACGACCGACAGGAAGCTCTGGCGTGGGCTGGTCCATGAAGTCACGAAGAGTCGGAAGCGACTAAACGAATAAACAACACAACAACAACAAGATGTTAAAAGTGCCTTTCACTGTGTTGATAATTCTATTTGTAAAACTTTAAAAAACGACTTTGCATTCATCACTAGAACTTGGGAAGAATTATTATTTAATGGGTAGAGTACAGCCTCTATTTTTCATGTCTTCCCACTTGTAGGAAGAAGACCAGGTAAGGGGTATAAATAAAGAGGGATGAATTTCCTGATCTCTGAATCTGTATGATTACAACTACGTCACTGTTTGTTCTTCTTAAAAGTGGAGATATGGAACACAGAAGATGACAGCAGTGGTAGGAGACAGAATTGTATCCTCCACTTGAAGAATTATTATTTACATAACTGATTAAGGAACAATTTATTTCACCTGTTTACATCACTTTGATTTGTCCCTAGTGAGTTGTGCTAATTGAAAAACAACCCTTCTGGGGCAGTACAAAAGTCTGGGCCATGTGGCTGGAACATTCGCATGTGCAAGTCAACACGCTTGAGGATGAGACATGCCATTAGCTTTCATTGCAATGCATCCTGTTTGAGACATTCTGTTGAGTTCTGTCTTGACCAGTCTAATAAACTGGAATTAACTGAAGGAAGAGGAGGAAGCAGCTTCCACCAAAGGAATTAACAGGGCTCATTTAGTATCAAGATACCCCAAAACAAGGGAGGTCAAAGGTGGGACTTTTCAGGACCCTGGACAGCATAAATCACCATCCTATTTGCTTAATTAACTTTTGGGGGTGGGGCTTCAAGATTGCAATCTCTGCACAATGCCTTTGTAGTGAAGCAGGGAAGAAACTGAAGGATAGAAATCATGCTAGCAACCTCTGCAAAAAAGAATGTGGAAAGGAAAAGAAGTTTCACAGTCCTGCCAGCCTGGTGGTCTTTTTCTTGTTTTACTACGGTGTTGCCCAAAATACATCAGTTGGATATATTGGGAAGAAGCCAGTTAGGAGGGTCAAATGGCATGGGAGCTGGAGAAGAAGACAAAGCTGGAATCACACCAATTCATTTCTACTTTACAAAGCAAACCAACTGGATGACACCAAGCAAATCTGAAAGTAAGAACAACCTAAGACAGTTCTTCCCTTTGGAAATAAAGGTGATACCCCACCCTCAGTTACTTGGAGAACATCAGTGCACATGCACAACCAGTGTGGTTGCATAAATAGAATGGAATGGAATGGAACTCTGCAGCTGTTTGAATACATAAATGAACACATCCTGGCTGAGTTCCCTAGGAACTTGGAAGATGACCACAAAGAAAGCGAATTAGGACAGCGATAAAGTATCTGCACTGAATGCCAAGAGTCTCAAGGTTAGTTCATGGTCTCAGGGGCTGTAAGATGTGTCAACAAAGACCTCAAACAGCACGACCATTGCATTGCCAAGGAAACCATTGGGCCACGCTGAGCTCAGTGGAAACTTAATCCCTCAGCACATGTGCATACAGTTACGATTTTCCTACATCATGCAAATGTAAGAAGTTAAGAGGATAAGCAAGAAATGCTTTCCAGGAAACAATTCTTAATAAACACGCTCCAGAGAAAAACTGGGCTCTGAAGCTGTTCTTTAGACCACACCCACTTATGCAATTGCTGTGGAAGTGCTGATGTAAACAGGAACTCTGAAGCCACTGAGGTTGATGCAGAGTTGTGTGTGTGTGTGTGTGTTTAAATCTCTGGCTGTGTTTTTAGGTGGATAACAGAATAATGGACTAAAAGCAATATTTGTGAACATCAAGGAAGCAGATTACTATAATATTTTGATGCAACGTGCAGCCACCCCAGCGTAACATAATAATCCTGAATTTCGGGATTTGGAGCATCCAGTTTATAATGTCCAACATTTTAAGCAGTCAGTTGCACTGCAAAAGATGATGAATTTTTGGCTCCATAGCCTTTCTTATTTTCATTTAGTCTGTGTAGCAAACATAAGCTAGATGAAAGAGAGAAAGAGAGAAGGAAGGAAGGAAGGAAGGAAGGAAGGAAGGAAGGAAGGAAGGAAGGAAGGAAGGAAGGAAGGAAGGAAGGAAGGATCAAACCTATTTTCAGGTAGGGGTAGGGGGAAGCACACATGGATTTTTTTAAGCAGCCTCAAGAAGAAAAAGGAAACAGAAGGAAAGCAGGAAAATATTTGCATTTAGTAAGCAAAACATGCTTTTCTAAATGGGATATTTAAAATGAATGATTGTTAATCTAGCTATAATATGTTACGAACACCACGCACATGGTACACCAAGTCTTCAGAAATGAAGTCATTAGTGTAACTGCACATGCTGTTCGTTCTTTTCAAGATAGGGAAATATGAATAATTCTCTGCCAAGAGACAATTACAGTCTGCCATTCCTGCTGCACAAGGCCTTAGCATCAAGGGGTAACAAGATAACATTAATAAGCATTTTGCAGAGAAAATTAGATCAATAATGGCTTGGCAGCATACATCTAATTTGAAAATGATACCCCCAATGATTTGGCAGAATACAACCCAGATGCTTTCTATATACTTTCAGAATCCTCACCTTCATCCCACCTTCTTTTATTTTTAGCTGCAAAAAAAAAAAACCGCACAGACGCAATAAAGGATTATTCTAACCCAGTTAGGAATGCAGCTCTCAGAATAGCGTGGCTGTCTGGAGAATGCCAAGTCGGGCATGACATTGGAAAGGAATGGTATTTAAGTTTGCTTCTCAGCCCAAAAGAGAAAAAGCAACAAAAAACATTCTGTGTGCTTGAAGAATTTTATAAAATAGGGTTCGTTTCTTAATTCTGATGACTAGCTTTTCACCATCAGGTGGTGCAGACTGCAATGAACTGAGAAAGGAGGGACTCTGAGATGTTTAGCAGAGGAGAATAGATGATCAAGTTGGAGAGAGAAGGGTTCAAAGTGTTACTTTTATGTTGAGAATCAAGGGTTCGTTGGAATGAGTCAAGATGCATTTGCTTGGATTGCTAGGAGTTGAAAAAGGAGATTAGATTTATTTTCTCTACTATACTATTGTAGCCCATTTCATTGAGTTACATCCTTAGGAATTGGCTCAAGCCTTCAACAGAAGATAAATTCAAGGCCAGGTATGTTTGATAAGAAAAGTTTCATCAAAATGACTCAGCCACACAATCAGTTTGTTGGAAGACCATCCATTCAGAAAACACTAACAAGCGATCCAAACCCGAAGGTGATGATGGCTTAATTGCAAGTTTGGTTGATCATGCACTGAATTCCAGAAGAAGAGAAGGCCAAGCCAATTCCATGCCATTGCCAAAACCCCCCAGCATTGATGTGTCTGCCTAGTTACCAAGATTCAAGCTTGACTTGAGGGTGAAATTGGGGGGGAGGGGGGAAGAGGAAATCCTAGTTAGACATCCATTCAGCTCCTCATCTCAAAGTACATCCATTTAACTGTGGGATTCTCTCATGGGCCAAGCCCAGCATGCTTTTGGCTCTGTAGAATCCAGAGAGAAATTCAACAAATCAAAGTCTTTCCTTTAACTTTCCAAATTTATTGTAGTCCTTGAGCCAAATGTTTATCTCAGCCCCTTTTGCCTTTCCAGTGGTGCATTTAGGAGCCATTCTCTGTTAGTTAGCTGGAAAGGGTGTTGTTAATTTTTTTAAAAATATACATAGTGTTTATATTGTGTTTCAATTCCTCTTAGGCACCCAGAGTCTCATTGGTGAGATGGGTGGCCATATAAAGCAATATAAATCAGTGTTTTTCCAAACTCAGCAACTTGAAGATGCCTGGACTTCAACTCCCAGCATAGCTGGCTGGGGAATTCTGGGAGTTGAAGTCCACCCATCTTAAAAGTTGTTGAGTTTGAAAAACACTGATACAAATAAATCAATTGCTCCAGTTCAGCTGAAGACATGCGTAACGTCCTAGACGGCATTTCAAAACTGTCCACCCAGATTTATTATTTTAGGGCAGAATGGAGAAACAGCCTTGAAAGTCCTCTTCAACGGAACAACCTCCAAGATCACCTGCAAAGTACTGGTAGAAAATGACTGCAGAATTGGCTTTGGCCAGAACAACTAGGCCAATACCCTGACATTATTTTAGATGTCTCCATCCTACCACATGAGAGCAAGGTACAGAGATAACATATCCAGAAGAAAGCAGTTGGAAATGCAAGGCCCAGGATTTTCCCCCCTCCAAAAATCTCTTTTAACATCAGTTTCTACAGCATCCCTGATTTATGTTGCTCTGTTCTTCTGCCATTTTGTCCCTCTTTCCAGCTTAGCCATACGTAATGAGCCTCAAAAAAACAAAACAAAAAAACAAACAAACCCACCATATTATCCTCTCCAATGGAAAAGAGGTTTGCTTTTTTGCTTTGCTACACCTCTACATCTTTTATAATACGCCCGCTTTTCTTTAGCGGCAGTCTTTCTTACAGATCCATGTTCTTGCTTTGAGTAGATTCATACACAGAAAAGTCTTGGAAATCTCATTTGTTGCTTTATAGCCAGCTAGCTACTAAGCCCTTTTTCTGAAGAACAACAGCGAATACTACTTTTCCCCCCCTAGAACCAAGCAGGTTCTGCTATTATCCATGTTTATTCCAGGATCACTGTAACAACTGGGTTGAGTGCAAGAAGGAAAATCTTGATTCCAGCCTCATTCAGAAATTCCTTCAGTAGCTTCGGGGAAGCTTATTAACGTCCATCCTTGATTGTCCATCTACAATATGGGGATAGTGATGCTGACCGCACTGTATGGATTACTGGGATAAAAGATGTGACCTGCTTTGTGGATATGATCTTTCAGAAACAAACCAGTTATCATTCGCTCTGCAGCTACAATAATATTCTGTGGAACAAAATCCCAGTTTGCAGCAATGGAGATATTCCTTGCTTTCATTTCCATATTCAAAGTACCATCTGGAGCATGAAGAATACACAAATTGCATTTGTTCCTTGCTCCCGCGTTCTCAATCTCTTTTTCCAGTTTTTGACATTTCCCATTTTTCCTCTCCTTCCCATTTTTTTTATGATGCCTCCTTTCTACTCACTTTCTCTCTCAAGCGATGTGTCACAAGGGAAGAAACAGGGAGCTTTGCACAGCAGTTTTGGAATGCCGTCTAGGACGTTACGCATGTCTTCAGCTGAACTGGAGCAATTGATTTATCTGTATCAGTGTTTTTCAAACTCAACAACTTTTAAGATGGGTGGACTTCAACTCCCAGAATTCCCCAGCCAGCTATGCTGGGAGTTGAAGTCCAGGCATCTTCAAGTTGCTGAGTTTGGAAAAACACTGATTTATATTGCTTTATATGGCCACCCATCTCACCAGTGAGACTCTGGGTGCCTAACAGGAATTGAAACACAATATAAACACTATGTATATTTTTAAAAAAATTAACAACACCCTTTCCAGCTAACTAACAGAGAATGGCTCCTAAGTGCACCATTCACCAATAAAGTGGGCCTGATTACTCTCCTGGCCCCATGCTTGCAAAATCAGAGAGCTCTTTTAGGCTTTCTGAAAGGTCAGCAAAGGCTTATGGTGTAGCAAAGTGGGACAAAACAATTTTTTAATCATCCCTCAGAAACATTTCCAGTAGCCTCTCCTCCTAGACAGGAAAAATATCTCCCCTGAGAAGGCCTATTTTGTTTCATCCATTTGCTCCTTCATCTCCATCCTAGATGCAGCCAAGAATCAAGAGGCTCCTACTCCTAATCAATCAATATTTTATTATGGTCACAGACCAGAATTACAAATAAAACACAAATTAGTACAAATACGGATAAAAATGCATTGAAACAAAACAAAACATGATAATATTCGTGGCGGGATCATCCGTGGGCAATCAAAGTCTGCCTAATTTTACAGACAGCACAACCAAATTTAGCCACGTTCAAAGAAACTGAATGTTACTGATTAGATAGCAACCAACGTACATAAAAAAGATCAGATTTCCCGCGTATTTTATCAAAGCGGGAGTTATAACATGGGTCCGTGAGTCCTTACAGAAGGTATAGCATAGCAGGACACAAGCTGTACTTTCAACAGCCCCTTGTCCACAGGGGGACAATCTCAGCTCACAGGGGACTTTTTTGTATCGGCCCTCCAAAACGGCTGCGGGGAGAGCATCACAGCCTGTGAGGGTTAATGCCCTTCGGAATTTGGAGACGGTTATCTCTCCAGTTTATAAAAACGGGCTTGACTGCTCAGGAAAACATTCTTAGGTAGAGCAGACTGGCCCTGTTGGGCTTTCAGGTCTTTGATAGGGTGTTTAAATGCACTAAGCGCACGCTCCCAATCCTATTTTTAGCTTCCTGGTTGGTGTGGCACAAGGTAGCTCTTGACCTTCTTATGATGGCATTTATTCTTTAGAGCCCGTTAGAGGACTGGGGTGAAAAAGGTCTGGTGCTCTCTCTTTCAAGTCTTCCCAGCTCAGAAAACCAAACGAGAGACGAAAACAGAGCCGGCAAACTAGAAGAAACTTCCCGCTCCTTGAACTGCCAGCCCTGGAATTTAGCACAGCTTGGTTGACGTTTTAAAAATGAGTTGTTATTATCTTGACAGTGCTAGCAGAACCGGAGGGGTAAATCTATTATTGCTGTATATTATTGTTCCTAGCTGGAGTTGGAAACTAGTTTTTTTCTTTAAGAGCAAGCTCGCCTTGCTGTGAACAATATCATTTTTCCCCAAGTGCTTTTCGTTGCGGGGAACATGATGGAGTTCACCATGTTCAATTCTGTTGCAACCCCAAGAGCTAACGATTTGGGGAAGGGCTGTTACAACGTTCCCTGGGATGGGTTCTGTGCTGGCGAATCCTCAAGGCAAGCCAGAGTTTCAGTAGATTGCATCACGACGGAAGAGAATAAAATAAGGTTGCATGTTAGTAGAAATGAAGTTCTGGTTTATTAATGAGAAGTTGGGCAGATGGGAAACGAAGCAAGATTTAGATAATTCCCATGTTCATAACCATTGAAAGTCAATGTGCCACCAATTGACCTTAAATTGTTTCTCTTCTTTAGAGTAGGGCTCGGCACATTATGCCACCCTCCAGGTGTGGTTGAATTTGGACTCCCATCTCTAGTTAAAGAACAACACAACAGCCTCTGTCTGACAACCCAAAGAATCTACACCAGTGGGAATACACAGAATTGTTAAGACTTGTGTGCCAAGTTATGCACAAAGGGAAACAAGAAGAAATGGAACTGAACATCTCCTCCCTGTATAAAATGCTGAAGCTGGGGACAAGGCTGAAGGAAGCTGAATGGTGAGATATTTGTGATGGATAAAATGGTGGGATTGTTCAAGTAGCACACGTTTGACCTATGGAATCTGCAATCACAAGACAGCCAGATCTCCCACTTGGGCAGTTTGAAAAGGCAGTGAGATGAATTCATGGAGGAGAACATTAATAATGGCTACTAGTCGTGACTGGTATGTGTTATCCTCTGCATCGATGCAGGATTCCTTTCAAAAGCAGGTCCTGGAGAACATGCGTAGGAGAAGGTTATTTCATTCATTCTGCACATGGGCTTACCAGAGGCAACATCAGATTGGCAACGTGGTGGGCCAAACTTTGGACTAGAGGAACTGTTGATGCTGATCCAACTTCATTCTTTTTGTATTTTGATGCAGTCCCCACACAAAGAAAGAACTATCCTACATGCTGCATTGCTATCGCTCCTTTGATTTTCATAAAGGATGGGTTTACCTCTTCATAATTAGAGTTGGAGGCTTCCCAACTATCCAGTTTGTTTGGTTCTACTTGCTGAGGGAGGGCCTCTCTCCATGGTTTGGAAGTTCTACTCATGAGCAATGAAGGGAGACGCTTGAATCTCATTCCCCCTAGATTGAGAGGCACGTTCTTTTTTTTACAGATCTTGGAGCCACACCAACTCTGCTAAAATCCGATGGCATAGTTTCTCACGATGCTGAGACAGGAAACAGACAAATGCTGTCATGTAAGCCCCAAATAAGAATATTAGTTTTAAAAACCAAGAGCCCTCTCCTAAAACTTGGAAAGGGGGCGATTGGAAAATCTAAATGCTGCTACATCTATAATTCAACCCTATTCATGTTTCTTTGCTGAAGGGGTTCGTGACTCTATAAAACATATTCAGTATTGGTTCACCCTGAAGATGTTGCCTAGTCTGGCAATGAAACGTCTGCAAGCCAATAACCAGGCTCAGAGAGCACCAACGTCTCCACAGTTCAACCCTGAGCTACGAATATTCTCTTCTATTGGGATATTCAGTAAAGCTTTAGGTCACAAAAAGCTTGGGCCAAGAGAAGAGAAGGATGGATAGGTGGGCATATAGATGGATGGGTGGATGGATGGACGGGTGGATGGAGAACAATGAAATGGGTCCCAGATTTTCACTTATATGTCTACGATGGTCCCATTTTGAAATGAGTAGAAAGCAGGAAGAGAAGGATATACAAACCCTTTGTGGCAGGGACTTCTGGAGTGTGGAAAATATCTGATTGCCTGCATTAGGGATCAGCAAGGTTCGAAACATCCTGTCACCATGGTATTACTCTACAAAGAAACAGTTTGGGATTTTTAGAATGACTCCCTGTGTAGGCAAATTGCTTCCCTTCCAGTCAAACTGCTAAAAAGATTCACACACACTGCCCCCCCCCCATTTCCTCCGCTTCCTCCCACCAAATTGCAGTGTTCCCACTCGCCGACAGAGGAGAGCCTTGCCAGTCTGCAGTAGCAAAAAATCAGGAGGGGGCAGGCAGCACCTTTTCAGACTAACAAATGTTATTAAAAGGCATTAGCTTTCGTGAGCTGCAGCCGCGGCTCACAAAAGCGTGTGCTTTTAATAAAATTTGTTAGTTGGAAAAAGCGCTACCGCCAGATCCGTTCTGAGAAGTAAAGCGAAGGAGGGGTATGAGCACAGTGAATAATGCAGGACAAATAGGTGCATAGGTGATTACACCTGCTTAAGTTCATTTCTCTGAGAATGACATTAAAAGTGAGGCCGAGTCCTCTGCTGGAAACTCTCTTACAGTACTTGAAGAACATGACAGAAGATAGTTGCGGGGGTGAGTGGTAGGGAGAGAGAATCAGAATCCTGTTCAGCAGCGGAGATCTGCTTCTTTAGCTAGGCATGAGAGGAACTGCATCCCCCAAATGACGTGGAAATACAGGTTGTAGAACATTGGTTTAAGCTAAGGGACTGATAGATCGATTGATCATGGGCCATCAAGTCAGTGTTGACTCTTATCAACCATATAGATAGATTTTCTCCATGACAATCTGTCCCCAGCCTGGTCTTTCAGGTCTTCTAATGATGCACTCATCGCCACTGTAACTGAGTCCATCCCCCTTGCTGCTGGTTGTCCTCTTCTTCTCTTTCCTTCTACCTTTCCGAGCATTATGGACTTCTCAAGGGAGCTGGTTGTTTGCGTTGACTGATCATGTTCCATCAAGTCAGTGTGGACCCTTAGTGTTGACTCTCATCAACCATATAGGTAGACTTTCTCCATGACAATCTGTCCCCAGCCTGGTCTTTCAGGTCTTCTAATGATGCACTCATCGCCACTGTAACTGAGTCCATCCCCCTTGCTGCTGGTCGTCCTCTTCTTCTCTTTCCTTCTACCTTTCCCAGCATTATGGACTTCTCCCAAAGTTAGGTCTTCGCATAATGTGTCTAAAGTAGGATAACTTGAGCCTGTCATTTGCACCTCAAGTGAGAACTCTGGGTTGATTCGTTCAATGATCCATCAGTTTGTTTTCTTGGCTATCCATGGTCTTCCCAGGAGTCTTCTCCAGCACCAAAGTTCAAGGGCATCAATACTTTTCCTATCCTGCTTCTTTAAAGTCCAACTTTCACTTCCATAGTGTCACAGGGAATATCATGGCTTGCACAATCCTGATCTTTGTAGATATAGCTGCATCACGGCATTTGAAATAATTGAAATAGTCACATAGCTTTCTGACTATTTAGCCAAATGGAAGGGGATGGGATATGGAGCCAAGATTGAACTCTCTCACCAAGCCTTTAATTTGCATGGGGCCCCGCAAAATGGTTATACTGTATGTAAAATTTTGAATACTCTCTCCTGTGGTTTTGTTTATAGTTTTTTCCTTGTTTTAATGGCTTTTAATGGTTGTTTTAATTGTTTTTGCTTAAATTGTGTGTGCCGCCCAGAGTCACATACATAAGATGGGTGGCTATATCAATCTGATAAATAAATAAAATAAATTAATTTGTTGCCACTGGTTTTAATTATTTTAATGGCTCTATCGAACATTAGCTGGAATTTTTGATCATGTAAGCTGCTGAAGGCCAGAAAAATGGGGGTTGGCAGCCGTCAATGTTTAAATAAAGCCAATAACCAAATAAATATGCTGAAGGGGTACAGGAATTCAGTCACAAATACATCAGTGGCTTTCAATACTTTGGATTCTCCCTGGTAGCTGGCAGTAAGTATTTTCCTACTGCTGTTTGGCATGAGTTCAAAGTAAAATCACGTGCTGTTGGCAAAGGGAGGGGAGAAAGTCCTTATGAAGCTTGAGTGCAAAGTTCTGTTGTGTGCATTGAAACCACTTCCTTGTTTTCACTGGCTTGTGTCACACCCTCAGGATGACTGGGTAGCAGCAAACAAGCAATGTCTTTTCACAGTGTGTTCTTGGGTCAGCTGCTCTGAGGTGCTACACACTTATCAGCTTAATGATGTGTGTGAACTCTATCCTGTCCTTCTATCTTCACTGTGTCAACTGTAGGACGGGCTTCTCCGTGGGACTAAGCCAAGGAGAACAACAAATGCCACAAAAAATATGAGGAAATCACGATGAAGTCTCTGTTTACAAGGGAGAAATCTAGCTCTGAATAGGAAACCAGAGTAAACACTTGCCTTGCAGAAAAGGCTTGGGTTGGAATTCTGTTTCCCATGGCTATTTCCAACCCCAGAATGAAAACCTGAGCTTCTTTCTATCTTTTAATTTATTAGATGTCTGGCTTTTCCTCCTGGATGGAAGGTGGCCAAAGTATAGCTCTCTCCAGCAATTTTTATTCCTTCAACAGCAAGCATGTGACAGAGGCTGGGCCAGGAGAGTGACTGGGTGAGTCACTCAAATGAGCTTCTGGGACTCAGAGGGGATGTGGACCCAGGTCTCCCCACTCCCTAGTCCAATTCTCTAACCATTATGTCACATTGGTTCTTGGACTAAGAGAGAAGGACTGGCCCAAAGTCTCCCACGTGGCTTCCATGGCTGAAGGTGGGATGAGAACCTGGGTTTCACCTTAATGATTACACTGCCCTGGATGTACTGGGGTCACCGTAACATGTAACTTTCCTATGCCTGTTCCTGAGATTGGACTGAGCCCCTTGGGTCAACCTTATGTGACTTTGCCCGAACAGATAGCACCTTCCAGCCCCCTGAATCCATTCCAAAGAACACATTTATCTTCATCAGAAACTGCTCTATTTAAAACAGAGCAAACTGCAAGCTCAGGTTATTACTGACCTTATCTAGCTGTGGCGTGCTTTTCTGTCAGATAAATCAGCTTCATGCCGTCTTTTTTATTACAATGTAATCTTTTATAGGAATGCAAGAGCTATGACAGGTGCCAGATAAAATAGCTTTGGGTAATAAAGTTGTCTTTTAAATAAGAAAGTACATATACACTCCTACTTTCCAATCTAACTTGAGTGGTTTAAAGATGCAGGACTTTCCTAAACACGGAAAGGGCCCTGGAGAAGTGTTTTCCTGATTCTCTGTCCTAGATCTGATGGCTTACACAGACCCTTCCACACAAAGGCCATCTGCTCACCCAAAAGGCCTCCATCAGAAATGGCAGGCTAAAGCACACCCTAGTGAATGAACAGCATTTACGGAAAAACTAATTTTCTCTTGCATTCTCCGTCTATTCAATTAGCAAGTGAAACTTAACTTTAAATGGATGTAACCCTATTCAGGGTTAGATCCTGACCAGCAGCTCCAGCTGGGAGGTTTCATGATGACATGGGATGTGAAGAGAAGAGACAGCGACTGCAAACACACTGTCATGTTCACTGATTCAATGTAGTTTATACATCGTAACGTTTCCCATGCCATGGCGCTGATGCGCGTGTCTGTTTGGGAGGGAGCTGCTGTGAGACCTTGTGCCAAGCTCTGTATCTGTGTTCATTACAATGGAATGTGTTTGGGTTATGTTCTCTGTTCAAGGCCTTTTCCCGCAGACCATCAGAAACTGCTAGGAGCACCTGGGATCGTGAACTTGAGAAGACTTTACAGGGGGAGGGATTTCATTTGCACCGAGGGTTTTTAGTTCAAATTTGGCACGCTTTCATCATTCTCAGCTTTCTCTGTGCTCCTGCACACTATTCTTTAATACATCAGATGTCTTTGAATTCACACTCATGAGTCTGATGGTGTTTTAGAATAGGCAACCATTACACACACCCTATAAGGTGGTAATGGTATGTGGGAATGACCTTGGGAGACAGGGCGAAGAGATGCTGGCTAGGGAATGATTAGATAAGAGAGGACATAGCCCACAGCTGCATAACAGAAAGAGGAAGAAACATAGAAAGGACCCTCCATAACTTCTCAGGCTGTAAAAGAGATGGCAGGAAACCTGTACTATCAGACCTGCAGGATTCTGTTAATATAGCCTTAATTCTAAAGTAGAATTAGTTAATCTGGTTGGGTTTCCTGTCTGGTCTACCTGGGAAGGCTGGCAAAGGTTGCTAGGAGTATTTACTCAGCCCACCATCCTGAAAAGCCACATTCTGAGGTCCTCCAAATGCCCAAGGAGCACAGACAACCATCCGCCCATTGTTTCCCTACTTCTGCTTGGCTTCATGAAGGGTGCTGCCCCAGATTTCGCTGAATTAGCAAGAGTGGAGGAGAGTCTTCCTTTTGGAGAGTGGGGCAAAAACCACGACTGGTTTTGAAGGCATCTAAAATTGCACATTAGCACAGCAAACATTCTGGTCTTCGAATGTAACCGTATCTTATCTTACTCCAATTGCCATGCCAAGGTTTTCCCTCTAAAATGTGCAAAAGTGCTTCCCCTCCCCATTATTACATCCTTATTACATCATCCTGTTGACACTGAGAAGGCACTGTGTGATGGGATGAGGTCATCTTACACAGTTAGCATTATTCCAGCTCTTGAGAAATAGTCTGGTGCAGAACATCCGCTGGGCATGCAGAAGTTTAATATCCAACATTTCCTGGTGAGATTAACACAACTGCTTCTGGAAAACCCAGGGATTTTCCCTGATATTTCGTAATACCTGTATTATTAAAAAGCTGTCTTTAGGCAGGATGCAAACATGCTTTTACTCTGAAATACTTTCACGGCCAAGAGGTGCCACCTGCCTTTTCCACTCTCCAGGCATAGCAGCTCTCCCTAAAACTTCTATTTATTTAATCACCTTTCTACCCCGTCAGTCAAGGGACCGTGGGGCAGTCAGCAAGGAGATGGTTTCGGAACTTCTGTTGGTGCAAAATGCAGCCACTTGAATGCTTCTGGAGTGAGTCACTCAGAATCAAGCGACGAGTTTGTAAGTAAAGAGGTTTATTTTTTTTAAAGCAAAAACTGAACGGAGACCAGAATTAACTGGCACATCCAGCCCTCCTTGAAAAGCACATGAGAAAACGTCTAAATACAGGTAGTCCTCGACTTATGACCATTAGTTTAGTGACCTTCAAAGTTAAGACAGTGCTGAAAAGAGTGGCTTACAACCGGTCCTTGCCCTTATGACTGTCATAGCATCCCTGTGGTCACATGATCAAAATTCAGGTGTTTGGCAACCACCATGTATTTATGATGGTTACAGTGTCCTGGGGTCATGTGATTGCCATTTGTGACCTTCCCAGCCAGCTTCCAACATGAAAAGGCAATGGGGAAAGCTGGATTTGCTTAACAATCATGTGATTTACCTAGCAACCACAGTGATTCACTTAATGACCAAAAAGGTCATAAAATCAGGCATGACTCATTTAATGACCTCCTTGCTTAGCAATGGAAGTTCTAGTCCCAATTATGGTCGTAAGTCAAGGACGGCCTGTAGGCATTTAATTCTATCCATTCAAATTACTACTCCTATGTGATACGAAGACAAAACATTGCGAAAGGAAGGAAGGAGACAGAACAGCCCCTTTGCAGACCCACTATTCCTCATGTTCCACGACGGCTCTGGGCACCAACTTCAACTTGATGGGCTTCTTCGGCTGCATGAACCCTTTGGAGTCCAGTTCCAGGGGGATCTTTCCCGTTAACCACAAGAAAGGGAGAAAGAAAACATCCCACGGATGGAATTAAACAGAGGTGATTCAGCAACCCAGGTCTGAAATGGCTACCAAGAACGATGTTTTACACAGATGCCTTTCCTCATGCCTCCCCCGATGCCTCTGTTGCATTTTGTTCAACTCAAACGCTTCTTCCCACAGCTTGTGTCGCAACTGACATGGGCACAGACAGCGTCCAGCAGCTTCACCCTGCTGTGAACACCAAACAGGACTCTACGAAGGACTCCAGCAGAACCACCCGGGAACGATGACCGCTAATCCCCCGCAACTGAAACTTGCATAACCAGTTGGCTCTTCACCCTTGCTATTAATCTGAGAACCATGCAGACGTTGGGTGGACTGGGTTCTCACCCAGAAAAGGTAGCTCTGTTTTCCCAAAGGGATCTTGCTTTTGCGTGCATCCCCTGCTTGCATATACGTACTGCATATGTGAGATTGGAAATTAGCTGAGCAAACTCTTTAGCAAACAAACACAAAAGAGCTTCGAACACAAGTTATTCCCCTGTAGATATGACTTACCGGTGTCTCTTTGCAAGTCTGGAAGTGAAATTTTTGCAGCACAGTGACCACGGCCGCTTTCAAGACCAGGAGGGCAAAACGCATAGCAATGCAGTTCCTGGGACCCGCTCCGAAAGGGAGGAATGCATACGGCTCTAGTCCTTCTTTGTTCTCTTTACCAAACCTATTTGCAAATCAGAAAAGAATCATGGCTGAGCAAAGCTTCTCTTCCCAAAGGCACATGCTTCAGTGCTGTAACCAAGACACACCTTTGCTCCTTTGCCACTGGACAACGGTAACCAAGACCAATGAACAAAGATAAGCATTTATGGAGAGAAGTTCACTGTGGTTCAATGGCTGATCTAAGGCCAGAACTAAAGGAAGCCCCTGAGAAATCATTGCAACAGGCTGTAAGTCAGAAGACCGTCTTTTAAGAACTTGAAATGTTTGATTATGTTGGTTTTTGAATGGTATATACCAGCCTTTCTCAACTTTTTGACCTTGGAGGAACACTTGAAATATTTTTCAGGCCTCAGGGAACCCCTGCACGTTCAGGCTCAAAGACAGGCCAGAAGTTACAAAATAATTATATTTGTTTCATGGGTAGGCCTGCAGGTATGCATTAACAGTGTCCTTCAACCAAACATAAAGAATGAAACTGACCTCTTCAATGTGAAGTTGCCCAAATTTGAAATCGTTTTTTAAATAAATCGTGATCTCCCAGGGAACCCCCAGGGACCTCTCAGGCAACCAGAGGGTGCCACGGAGCCCTGGTCGAGAAACCCTGGTATGTACTATCTATCATTTACTTGTGTGGACACTCTACTTCGGCCAATTCTAGTCCATGCACCAATGGACGGTAATATAATTAAAACATACTATTTCTGCATCTTTCTCAATGAATGTTGAGACTGAAAGCTGATCTGTGCTCATTACCACTTTGATAAATCTATCCTTCCTCAAGCTGATACCGTCCAAATACAGTGGGGCAATCCCTAGAACCAGGCTATGGAGGTGGGAAATTCTGGAGCTGTGGTCCCAACACTTCTGGATTCCAAAGTTTGAGGAACGCTATCCTAAATCAATCCTTGGTTCAGGAGTGCAGGTGCAAAGTTCACAAGCAGGACACAAATGTATCAAGCTCTTGGTATTTAGTCCATATGGAGATTTTCCACCCCAGAGTGAGGTTTTGTTTACCTATCATGGCTGATGATTCTGGTTCCCCATGACCATTATCAATGAAATGTACTATTTCCAGCACAGTTAAATCTAGGCGAAAAGTCCTTGCCTTGTCACATCAGATTATTTGACCACCTCCATAGCCTGGTTCTAGGGATTGCCCCACTGTATTTGGACGTTTATGGGGCCCAGAAGTGGTATTTTCTATTACCTATCACCTGATCCTCTTTAGTTGAGGATGTCAGACTTCAAGATGCTCTGCTTTCTGCTGAGACATGGTCCTCCCTGAATTCTTGTTCTTCTGCAGATCCTGCTTAACTAATTTGGGCTTGTAGAGGATTATATTTTATGAGTCATGCCCAAGGATTATTGAGTCTACTATGATTTCCAATCAGTGACAGCAACAGTGTAAGTCAACGGGCCCTATTTCTCATATTTTGGCCTCCCCAAGACTGCTCAAAGAGGGGAATCTTTTCTAACTGAAAATATGGAGGATTAAATATAATTTCCTCCAGACACCTTAACCCTTCCAGTGTCTGTCCATCTGGCTTGATGCCAGTTCCCCTACAGCTCTTTGTGCAGTCATTGGAACATAAAACCAAGCCACTGTTTCAGCAGCTAAAGTCAGCTTAGCCATCCTTTCCCCAGTAGAGTTGATTAAGTTCCATGCATGGTTTATGGATGTAGATCATAAAAAACGCCCTGGGTGACTTTGTCGATGCTGGATATCAAGGAATGATCAATGTCTTACTGAAGTGTTACAACCAGCACTTCGTTCCTTGGTGACCTCATGATGCTCTGTGTTTTATTCACTGGTTTCAGAAGGATGAGTCTCCTCACAACATACCTCTCTGGTCTGTACTCCTCTGGTTCAGACCAATATTCTGGCATACGATGTAAGACAAACGCAGGGATCATCACCACAGTTCCTTCTGGGATGGTCACTCCATGGATTTCCACTGTCTTTTTGCAAACCCGTTCAATTCGTCCCCCTGGAGGGTAAAGTCGAAGGGTTTCATTCACCACCATATCTAGATATTCCATCTGATGGATAGCCTCATAGGTGGGAGGGGCCTGCACCAAAGGCAAAAACGAAACAAAATAGCATTATATTCTGGTGTATAAGAGGTGATCTGGAAATAAAGGATCCGAACGGGAATATTAAAAAAACTGTTCTGCAGAACAGGAATCACGGAACGCTGGCCACCTCCCAGCTCCTCAAGGTTCACATTTCAGTTTTGTAAACAGTGCAGTAAGCCAAAGAAGTCCCATCCGAACAGGAGTCTGATCCTGCTCTTTTGGATGAACCCACCTGCTACTAAAATCGATCCCTCCTCTGGATAAACTGACTTCTTTGATATGAGAAAAGACAACTTCTACATTTATTGGCAACTGGAAGCCCTTTATGGACTTTTTGCATAAAAATGAAAACAACAACAACCCCGAACTTGTGATTTATGGCTTCGATGATTAGACAGGAAGGATTATAGAAAGAAGAGAGTCATGATGTGGGACAGGGAAAGAGGTTAAAAGATAATTGTATTTATAACTGCTGTGAAGCATATCAGAAGTGACTTCTTTAAGTTAAAAAGAGCTTTAAAACTTGCTCTCTTTTTCTATTTGCTGTTGCCCTTTTGGCTGTTTCTGTTCTTCCTTTCTTCCTTTCTCAATTTTTCTGTTCTGATTTAGTTTGTTGTAGTTTTTATTCTTCCTTTAAAAAAAAAAATTAATAACAATTATATATATAAAAACCTGATCCATCCTCATCTAACATAGGGACAGAGCCCACAGAGGATTCCTACCTGATTGGGAAGCGTTTCACTGATCTCTTGGTATAGTTTCTCTTGAACATCGGGGTGAACGGCCAGACAATAAGACAGGAAGCTGAGTGTGGTACCCGTGGTTTCATAGCCACCAAAAATAAAAATAATTGACTGGGTCAAAATCTCTTTGTCTGTTAAAGCTGTTGGACAAGAAAGGAAAGCTTTCGATCATCAGCATGTTGTTCACTATCACATGGCACATACAATAGTAAATTCCTCAAACTGACTTGGGGCTTCCAGGGTAACACAATTATCCAGGGGATCTGATTTGATCATCAGCTTTAAACAACAGCTCATCATATGAGGAACACCAGCAGCTGTATTTGCAGCTGCAGGGAAAACTAAAATATCAAACACTCGTTCAATAAAATGAGCAGATCCATCAAGTCGTGGGATGGCGTGGCTCTTCCAGTTTGATTACTGGCACAATATAGGATCAGCAGATATAGATTAAACCAACATTAAACTTTCCCAGGGCTTTTAGCGTCTTATCTTTCCTTTCTATTTTTCCTTGTGAACTCACTACGGTTAATGTTCACTATGTTTTGTAGAAAAAAAGGAGATTTTGAAGCAGAGGCTAGTGTCAATAAACCACAGCCAAGATTAACTATAGTTTAACAGGATATTTGAATGGAGACTAATGTAAATTAATTAATAAATTAGAAATAAATAAAAGAGAGCCAGTTTGGTGTCGTGGTTAAGGCACCAGGCTAGAAACAGGAGACCAGGAGTTCTAGTCCCACCTTAGGCATGAAGCCAGCTGGGGGAGCTTGGGCCAGTCACTCCCTCTCAGCCCCAGGAAGGAGGCAGTGGCCAACCACTTCGGAAAAACCTTGCCAAGAAAACTGCAAGGACTTGTCCAGGCAGTCTCCGAGAATCGGACAAGATTGAACGGATTAAAAAATAAATCTAAAATAGGAGCATTTGATCTTCTCATGACTATGTTCTATGAAGCAGGAATGGACAGCAAGAGAACGTGGTTTAAAGTTACATCCATTCAGGATCCCTGTAACCTAAAGGTAAGCTGCAAATCCAAGGTGATCCTCACTTAACGGAGTGGGGTTGGAATGTCTTCCACCTGTGGTATCTTACCCTGTCTCATCATCTTTCAGGAGACTCGTTCTCTCCAATCAACATTCTGATCCACTTTCAACAAAGCAGGCCTTTATGCATGGCATTTCAACCCACAAAATATTGCACTCATCCTCTCTTCCAGAGCCCCTTGGCTTCAGCAAAATTCTCTAAGGTTTATCTTGGGTTCATCCATGCAAATCCATATGCCCCAAGCAACCTTTTTTCCAAAGCAAGATCTGTTACTCTACCTTTATACGAATTTGCCTCATCAGTGGTGTTGGCTGGAGCCTGAGAGTCTATCATGAGCTGAAGAAAATCAACTCGATGCTGGAAGGGCAGAGAGGCAGAAACGCTGTTGTTAGGGAGACCGAACGGCCACCGACGTGCCCAATTGCCCCTGCAGACTTACGAGGTGTTTGAAACGCAAGCGGCCATTCTGAAACCCACTTGGCACGCGCCTACACACCCCGTGGACATAAAATCCAGGTCACAAGAGCCACGGGAAAAGAGCAAGCATGAGAAAAGCCTAGACTGACCGTGTGCTCCTTCTTCTGTCGATCTCCCTTGATTTTTTTGAAGATGTCAAAGAAGAACTTGATAGAGGACTTGGGGAAAAAGGTGAAGTTGAGTTTCTGCAGCACTGGAATAAGGAACGGGAAAAGGACTGGGGGGTAGGGGTGGGAGAATAAACAAGTCATTTGTGTGAACACAACCAAAGTGCAACATAGCAAGAAAACTTCAGCAGGAAGCCCCCATTAGCTTTCTCTAGGAGGGAGAGTCTGGCAAAATAGCAGGTCTACCATGAGAGAGTTGCAGTAGTGATTGAGGCAGCCTAAAATTGATTGGTTCAGTAAATAAATCAGTGTTTCTCAGCCTTGGCAACTTTAAGACGGGTGGACTTCAACTCCCAGAATTCCCCAGCCAGCCATGTTGGCTGGGGAATTCTGGGAGTTGAAGTCCACCCGTCTTAAAGTTGCCAAGGTTGAGAAACACTGAAATAAATAAATGATACTTAATAAAGCTACCAGCTTGAGTAGCAACTACAACAGCTTCCTCCTACCCAACTCCCTGCAGAGGTCTTAGACTACTATTCCCATTATTCAAAACCAACACAGACTTGGGATAGTAGCCAACCACGACCTTGGTGTGTGTGGGGGTGCTAGTCTAGGGAAAGAAGGTGTAAAGATCTACTGTGGTCTATGATCTCAGGTACTGACCAGCTAGTGTAATATGGTGGCAAAACAACTTTTCTCAGCCCTAAAACACACTGTGTGATTTTTATTTTCTCCTCTTTTCAACTGATTTTTGTGGAAAGATAAAAAGAAAAGTGGGAGCATGGGAATTTTACCAAGATATCATCTGAATCCTCCACAAAATGCCAATACTAAAGTGCAGTGATTGGATAATGAAGCCTTTCCAGCAAGCAACCAAGGTGCAGAGCAGATAGGTCCAGATCTGTGGCATAGAAAGACCTCTTACCAACCAAGATTATCATAGGATTGTAGAAGCTAAATTTGAGGGCCTTCTTGATGTGGACAACAACAGGGTCATCGGGATGGTTGAGGGAGTCGATGTTGACACTGAATGAAGTGCTGGTTACTACATCCAAGCTGAAGGCTGAAAAGATCCTGAAGGGAAGAAGGAGAAACACCGCATGGGGCTTCAACCATTAAAAGCCATCCCGTGTAACACATCCAATAAGTGATCTCAGGGAATCCTCAAGGGATTACAAATATTATGGAAAATCTGAACTATCCAGTCAAATCATTTTTATATGCCTGAGTTACAGACTCTCCTTTTGTAAATTTCCATTAGAAAAGGGATGCTGCCCACCAAATCCCACAGATATTACTTACAACTTCATATCTATTTCTTCCTCATTCTCCGCTTTCTTCTGAATGTTCTTCACCAAGCTTTCACCATAATGGTTGATGATGGGCAGCATCTGAAAGGAAGACCAATGCCTGAGAGGCCATAGACCCTTTGAGCATTTACTGAATGAAACCAACAAGTAAGTTCAGATAGCCGTTTGCCAACTACTAAGCGCTAAGCAATCTGAGTTACTTTCTTCCATTCAAACATTCCCAAATTTACTTGAAATGTTGATAGTTCACCGAGTCTATAGCTGTCTCTTCATGTGTTGTAAGCATTGAGCATGTCAAGATGTTAAACAAGATTCCGTTTACCTCCTAAGCAATGAGGCTGATGGATCATAACAGCATACAAATGTTGGCTGCTTATAAAATTCAGCTAAGATTTATGAAGATAGAGCAGAGCTCAGCCCATTTTCACAGAGATAACTTGCAGAGTTCCACCATTCCACAGCTGGAAGAAAGCCTGTGCTAACCAGTTTTTTTTTTCCATTTTGGAAATAGATGATTGTAGCTAAAATAAAATTGCTCTCATAAAAAAAAGCTCTTTTCCTATCTGATGTTCTTTTGCCATGATAACAGGAAATTTTGAGACTTGGTATCCCAACCTATCTGGAAGGGTTAGGGAAGGCTAACCTTACTCTGATACAGGGCAGGTGGAGAAAAAGATCTTATCCTGTTTATGAGAACAAGTTATGATTTAGATAGATTTAGCTAATAGTTTAGAATGCATACGCCAGGGAATGCTGGAATTTCTTGGAAAGGTAGTAGGAAGAAAATCGGGAATGAAGATCAGGCTTTTCTAAAAGGTACTGTGTATCTTAATAGCTGTAGGAAGTTAATGGGTGTATTCAAATTTGCACTCAGATTTCATAGAGGAAAACACATGAGACCTAAGAAGGTTTTGTCAAGGCTCCAAAAAAACTAATTGGGCATTCCAGAACATGATTTATATGATTCCTTGAGATGCAGTATTTCCTTTTAGGACAAGCTGATTTCACACACTCTTCCTAACAGAAGATCCAAACAATGCTGCCAAACAGTGTAAGTCAGGTTAAGCTTCCCTGATCCAGCATATGGAGCCCTCCTCTATTCTAATGAAGACAGAAAATCTGAAACCAAATTTATGTTACTTGCAATCAGTCACTGGCAATGCTTCATCAAGCTGGACTGGCAGGCTTCTATTTATTTATTTAATTTCTATCCCGCCTTTATTATTTTTATAAATAACTCAAGGCGGCAGACATACCTAATACTCCTTCCTCCTCCTATTTTCCCAACAACAACCCTGTGAGGTGGGTTGGGCTGAGAGAGCGCGACTGGCCCAAGGTCACCCAGCTGGCTTTTGTGCCTAAGGCGGGACTAGAACTCTCATACCATGCCTGATTGGCTGTTGGGCTGAGAGAGCGCGACTGGCCCATGGTCACCCAGCCAGCTTTCACGCCTAAGGCAGGAGTCAAACTCACGGTCTCCTGGTTTCTAGCCCAGTGCCTTAACCTTTAGCCCAGACTGGCTCTAGTGGTTAAAATGGTTAAAATTTTAAAAAGTGGTTAAAATTAAGATGGCTTAATTTTCTTTAGTCAATGCAAGAATTGTTTAGAAGGCTGAAATGCCTGCAAGCCTCTTACCTCCTTCAGCCTCCCACTGGTGAAAGTGGGAGACAAGGCACTACGGATTCTCTTCCACTGTTCATCAGCAGTTATGGTTATGGACGTGTCCAGGTCTCCATTCAAACCAAAGTCCTGAGTAAAGTGAAATATAAGGAAACTAATAACAGAAATCTTCAGCAAAGGATCGTTACCTTGTCGTGGTGCTGAAGCTTGAGCACCTCAATGATGACATGAGCTAAACTGTGAAGGGCCACCCAAGACGGGAAGGTCGTGACAGAGAGGTCAGACTAAATGCAATCCCCGGGGAAGGTAATGGCAACCCACCCCAGTATTCTTGCCGTGAAAACTAAATGGATCAGTACAACCAGAGATATGTCGGTATACCATCGGAAGATGAGACCCCCAGGTCGGAAGATGGTCAAAATGCTACTGGGGAGGAACAGAGGATGAGCTCAACTAGCCCCAGCCGTGATGACGCAGCTAGCTCAAAGCCGAAAGGACAGCTAGCGGCCGACGGTGCTGGTGGTGAACGGCGAATCCGATGTTCTAAGGATCAACACACCATTGGAACCTGGAATGTAAGATCTATGAGCCAGGGCTCATTGGTGAGATGTCCAGATTAAAGATAGACATTTTGGGCGTCAGTGAACTGAAATGGACTGGAATGGGCCACTTCACATCAGATGACCACCAGATCTACTACTGTGGACAAGAGGACCACAGAAGAAATGGAGTAGCCTTCATAATTAATAGTAAAGTGGCGAAAGCAGTGCTTGGATACAATCCAAAAAACAAGAGAATGATCTCAATTCGAATTCAGGGCAAGCCATCTAACATCACAGTGATCCAAATATACACCCCAACCACAGATGCTGAAGAAGCTGAAGTAGAGCAGTTCTATGAGGATCTGCAGCACCTACTGGACAGCACGCCTAAAAGAGATGTTATTTTCATCACGGGAGACTGGAATGCTAAGGTAGGCAGTCAAATGACACCTGGAATTACAGGTAAGCATGGCCTGGGAGAACAAAACGAAGCAGGACATAGGCTGATAGAATTTTGCCAAGACAACTCACTCTGCATAACAAACACTCTCTTCCAACAACCTAAGAGACGGCTTTATACATGGACTTCACCAGATGGACAACACCGAAATCAGATTGACTACATCCTTTGCAGCCAAAGGTGGCGGACATCTATACAGTCGGTAAAAACAAGACCTGGAGCTGACTGTAGTTCAGATCACGAACTTCTTATTGCACAATTTAGGATCAGACTAAAGAGATTAGGGAAGACCCACAGATCAGCTAGATATGAGCTCACTAATATTCCTAAGGAATATGCAGTGGAGGTGAAGAATAGATTTAAGGGACTGGACTTAGTAGATAGGGTCCCGGAAGAACTCTGGACAGAAGTTCGCAACATTGTTCAAGAGGCAGCAACAAAATACATCCCAAAGAAAGAGAAAACCAAGAAGGCAAAATGGCTGTCTGCTGAGACACTAGAAGTAGCCCAAGAAAGAAGGAAAGCAAAAGGCAACAGTGATAGGGGGAGATATGCCCAATTAAATGCAAAATTCCAGAGGTTAGCCAGAAGAGATAAGGGATTATTTTTAAACAAGCAATGTGCGGAAGTGGAAGAAGACAATAGAATAGGAAGGACAAGAGACCTCTTCCAGAAAATTAGAAACATCAGAGGTAAATTCCAGGCCAAAATGGGTATGATCAAAAACAAAGATGGCAAGGACCTAACAGAAGAAGAAGAGATCAAGAAAAGGTGGCAAGAATATACGGAAGACCTGTATAGGAAGGATAATAATATCGGGGATAGCTTTGATGGTGTGGTCAGTGAGCTAGAGCCAGACATCCTGAAGAGTGAGGTTGAGTGGGCCTTAAGAAGCATTGCTAATAACAAGGCAGCAGGAGACGACGGCATCCCAGCTGAACTGTTCAAAATCTTGCAAGATGATGCTGTCAAGGTAATGCATGCTATATGCCAGCAAATTTGGAAAACACAAGAATGGCCATCAGATTGGAAAAAATCAACTTATATCCCCATACCAAAAAAGGGAAACACTAAAGAATGTTCAAACTATCGAACAGTGGCACTCATTTCACATGCCAGTAAGGTAATGCTCAAGATCCTGCAAGGTAGACTTCAGTGAGAATTGCCAGATGTACAAGCTGGGTTTAGAAAAGGCAGAGGAACTAGGGACCAGATTGCCAATATCTGCTGGATAATGGAAAAGGCCAGGGAGTTTCAGAAAAACATCTATTTCTGTTTTATTGACTATTCTAAAGCCTTTGACTGTGTGGACCATAACAAATTGTGGCAAGTTCTTAGTGGTATGGGGATACCAGTCATCTTGTCTGCCTCCTGAAGAATCTGTATAATGACCAAGTAGCAACAGTAAGAACAGACCATGGAACAATGGACTGGTTTAAGATTGGGAAAGGAGTACGGCAGGGCTGTATACTCTCACCCTACCTATTCAACATGTATGCAGAACACATCATGTGACAAGCTGGGCTTGAGGAATCCAAGGTTGGAGTTAAAATCGCTGGAAGAAACATTAACAATCTCAGATATGCAGATGATACCACTTTGATGGCTGAAAGCGAAGAGGAACTGAGGAGCCTTATGATGAAGGTGAAAGAAGAAAGTGCAAAAGCTGGCTTGCAGCTAAACCTCAAAAAAACCAAGATTATGGCAACCAGCTTGATTGATAACTGGCAAATAGAGGGAGAAAATGTAGAAGCAGTGAAAGACTTTGTATTTCTAGGTGCGAAGATTACTGCAGATGCTGACTGCAGTCAGGAAATCAGAAGACGCTTAATCCTTGGGAGAAAAGCAATGACAAATCTCGATCAAATAGTTAAGAGCAGAGACATCACACTGACAACAAAGGTCCGCATAGTAAAAGCAATGGTGTTCCCCGTAGTAACATATGGCTGCGAGAGCTGGACCATAAGGAAGGCTGAGAGAAGGAAGATGGATGCTTCTGAACTGTGGTGTTGGAGGAAAATTCTGAGAGTGCCTTGGACTGCAGGAAGATCAAACCAGTCCATCCTCCAGGAAATAAAGCCAGACTGCTCACTGGAGGGAATGATATTAAAGGCAAAACTGAAATACTTTGGCCACCTAATGAGAAGACAGGACACCCTGGAGAAGATGCTGATGCTAGGGAGAGTGGAGGGCAAAAGGAAGAGGGGCCGACCAAGGGCAAGGTGGACGGATGATATTCTAGAGGTGACGGACTCGTCCCTGGGGGAGCTGGGGGTGTTGACGACCAGCAGGAAGCTCTGGCGTGGGCTGGTCCATGAAGTCACGAAGAGTTGGAAGCGACTGATCGAATAAACAACAACAACAGCAATAACAGAAATGTATCATGCTGTTCTTCTCAAGCCTGTCCTTTCAATTTGCTGTCCTAGCTGTTAGCTAAGTATTTCTTTATTTGATTGATTGATTGATTGACTGACTGACAGATATCTGTCTCTTGTTCTGGAGCTCAAGATGGCATATATATTGTTCCATCTCCAATTTCTTCCACAACTATGTGACTTTGGGCTGAGAAAGAGTGACTGGCCCAAAGTCACCCAATGGGCTTCCATGATTGAGGTAGACTTGAACCCAGGTCTCCCCAGTGCCAGGCCAACACCTTAACCACTATACTACACTGGCTCTTCCAACTTCCCTTACAAACCTTTTATTTCTCAGCACTGGTGAAGTTCTAAGAACCTCACTCTTGGATACCTACCCGGCGATTGGTGAAATTAGTATAGAATTCTTTGACCAGGATGGTTTTAATGATGGCAGGATCCAGAATGGCCATCACAGGTTGCCGCCCATCAAACAGCCTAATTGTCAAAATAAAAAAAGATGTTTTGAAATGCAGGCTTTGTATTTATAAGGAGACAGGATCCAGGCTTCCTATTTTCCAACTCAACAGTTGGTCAAGCAGAGAATGTTGCTTGGAGTTCACAGTTCTAGGCTGAAAAGGGATGTGTAGGTTGCAACTGAGGTTCTGCATAATTGTCTACATCTTAAGAGTTTGAAGAGTGGGGGAAATAAGGATGGAAATCTTAGAAACCATAGAGAGTTGATCTCTCTCTCTCTCTCTCTCTCTCATCTATCTTTGCCTGTTGAGCAAAACCAAATTAAATTATGCAGAACTATAAAAGCAGATTAGCAACATGCAAGAGAGAAAAAATGTTGCAAACAGGCTCAATCTTGCACGGTCTATACGACCAGAGAATTCAGTTCCTTTTAGGGCAGAATGTGGTTTGCTGGATACATCTTCCTTTCTTGTCTGACCATACCACCCAGGCGTGCCAGAGCCCTGGAACTGGATGGATAAAGAGAATGGCCTATACTGGATATGCAGTGGGAGCAGAAATTATTCCCTGCATGAGGTTTAAAAGATGACAACACAAGTGTTTGTGCCGTAATACCTTACAACACAAGAGCAACCAGCATGAAGGAAAAATGGAAGTATAGAATCAAGTTTAAGTTCTTAGGTTACTCAGTAGTCAAGTGGGGTAGCTGGGCGGCACTTGATCCTATAAGTTACTGTCCTGCATGTCCCACTCCCAGGCTTTCAGCCTAACACAGACTTCCATACTGATTATGTGCCATCACATTGGTATTGACTGTTAGTGACCACACAGATAGATCTTCTCCAGGATGATCCACCCCAACCTGGCCCTTCAGGTCTTCCAAAGTTGCACCCTTCATTTCCATATCCTTTCTCCGCAAAAGGGCACAAGTCCTCGATGTCTGAGGTTGTACCTTCTGCGTAAATAAAATCTATTTTTGCACATCTATATTCTCCAGGAAACAGTGGAGGACAGGAAGGCCTGGCATGCTATGGTCCATGGGGTCACGAAGAGACAGACAGTCGTTCTGAACAACAACAACAACATTAGAAATCAACCACTGAAGGCAAAGGTAGATTTTGATATTCTGTCCATCACCTTCCTTCCCAAGATGATATTCTGATAGGTTGACTCACCCCCAGATTTTGCCATATTTCTGAAAGCATCTCTGGTCGAAATCCAGGATACCCTGTCATATTAAAAGGGAAATCAATGAAAACTTGGCAGTGTAATCCTTTCTTCAACTGAGACTAGAAGACTATAAAGTGCCAGTCAAAGCTCTTCAATCAGAAAGTCTTGAATCTCTATTGATGTTGTGTTAGGGTTCTACCAATACAGCAACAATATTTACAGAATGTAGATCAAGGAATTATAATATAGGTACAAAAGGAAGACAGGTGGCTTTACTAGTAGCCTTTATTCTCTCAGACCTTCTTCTAGGATATGGGTGGAGGAGGCGCAGAAGAAATGATACAAGTCACAATATCCCCATTGAGAAAGAAAAAAAAATTACCCATTTTCATTCAAACTCATTGGGTTTGTCTACAGCAGTGTTTCTCAACCTTGGTGACATTGAGATGGGTGGACTTCATGGCTGGCTGGGGAATCCTGGGAGTTGAAGTCCACCCATCTCAACACCGCCAAGGTTGAGAAACACTGGTCTACAGGCTTCTGTGATGTGAAAATCTGAAACAGTACAGCATACTCACGTTCCGGTACTCATAGAAGGTTCCAATAAAAGGCAGTGGCCTTGGTCCAGGAATTCCCAACTTCTTAAAGAAATTATATGGCCAGATCCCATAGCTGAAAAAAAGAGTATCAGCAGGATCATGTCAGAGGGATCGCAAGGAAGAAGGCTTTGTGGGTGGAGAAGACAGTACTTGGGACTAGATCTCTTCCGCCAAGACCTCCATCGCCCCTTTCCCCACCTTAAAGGATAGCGAAGATGTCATAGGGTGTAGAGAGCCAGTAGGATGACCCTGGCAAAGATCAAAAGGGGCAAAATGTTTTTTACCTAGGCAAAACCTGTTACCTAGGCAAAAGGGGCTGAAATGGTTTTTTTAAGTCCAGAACAAGATAGCACTTGGAAGCAACTCAAGCAGAACCTCCCTAATTCACTGAAGTATAAGGGGGAGGAGGAAGTCCAGCACCATCAGACTTGCAAGGATCTGTTATTATAACCAATCTCAGTAAAAGTAATTTTAGCCTTCCTGTGGAGTTGTTTTCCTGGTCTGGTCTACCTAGTAGGGCTGACCTAGGGAGAATGGCACTGGTAGCTACTAGGTAGCCCCACAGGAAAATCTCTTTGACATCTTGCTGGCTGTAGTGCTTCATTCAACACCCCTGATCTCCAGTGAGGAATGGAAGGAAGACCGAGAGTAGACTTCGCAAGAAAAGAAGTGGAAGGCAAGGAGAGCTGAACAGGACCTGAAGACGTGTGGGGGGATGGTGGTTATCAACCCTGGGAATGCCAGCTTCTTACCAACAACCCTTGAACTTTCTATCCAAAGGTTCCAGGTGCCCAAGGTTGCTCCTGGTAAACAAGCTGCATGGTTCAAGCATGGACGTATTGGTAAAGTGTACGTAAAAGAATGAACATGAAAAAGACCACACAAAGGCTAGATGACCCCCTTGATTCAGTACCTTCACACTGGCCAGGCAAACTCATGATAGCATGGAGCAGATAAAGGAAGGCTTTAATTAACCTTTGTGCTAATTGAGAAAACGCAGCAGTTTGTCTCTTCTAGCATTTAGCTTGGAAGAGTAACATCTGTTGATGCTCCATGCAGAAGCAAGAACCTTGAAAAAGCACTTCTCTTTCGCCTCTGTTCTTCCACCAAAGCTTTGGCCAGGATGGCTGGGGTTGATGGGAGTTGTAGTCCACCAACCACAAACAGGGAAGGCTAGCCTTTGCCTAGGGGATCAGAAGTCCCAGAGAAAAGTGCTGCTAAGGGTTCCATCCCCTAAGGAGTTCCATCAGAAAGGTACCCCAGAGTAGGGCCTTCTCAATGGCGGCACCCTTCCTGCAGAACAACTCACCCCCATATACGGGACCCCCTCTTCCCTGTTGAGCATCCGCCGTGGGAGGGAGAGGGAGCTGAGTTTGGGCATGCTGAGTTTCAGGAGTGCCTGGTTGGATTGCACCACCACCACTGGATACCCATGGTATTTGGCCCTGTGGGTTTTCATCTCTGTGTCTCCTCCACACAGCTCAAAGTTGCTTGGAGTGGAGCGACAGGAGATGTCAGAAAGAAGAGAAGAGAGGAGAGGAGAAGAGAGGAGAACATGAGAGCCAGTTGGGTGTCATGATTAAGGCATCAGGCTAGAGACTGGGAGTTCTAGTCCTGCCTTAGGCACGAAGCCGGCTGGGCGACCTTGGGCCATTCACTCTCTCTCAGCCCCGGGAAGGAGGCAGTGGCCAACCACTTCGGAAAAAGCTGGCCAAGAAAACTGCAGGGACTTGTCCAGGCAGTCTCCGAGAACTGGAGACGACTGAACAGATTAAATTGAATAGAATGGAATCGTAACGTAAACATAACTGAAATCAAATCAAACCAAGTCATAACAAACAGCAACCAAAGCCCCAGAACCTGCTCCGCCCTCCTCTCCCCTCCTAACCTCGCCCTGAACGCGCCCCAGCCTGGAGCCTCTTCCTCGCGACTCCAGGCGCGCGTCCCCCGCTTTTGCGCCCCACCCCGCCGCCGCCCGGACTCACAGCGCCGCGGCCGCCAGGAGCAGCAGGGCCAGCGCCCAGCTCTCGAGCGCCCAGTCGCCGCCCGGGCCCCCCATCGTCGCGCGCCTCCCTCTCGGCCTGCGGCGCTCGGCTTTTGGGCGGCGGGGAGGGCCCAGCCCGGCGCTGGGCGGCCGCCCTCCGAGGGCACCAAGCCCGGGGCGTTGCAGGCTCCTCCCTGGCCGGCCTCCTGCCGCCGTTCCGGGTTGGGACCGCGGGACCTCGGATGCCCGGCCAGCCCGGGGCTCGGTGGCCCTAACAGCTGGCGAGGGCGCCTCGGCCGGCCCACCCGGGCGCGCTTGCCTCTCTTCGGACCCGATCCAAGCGTTCTCCCTCCCCGGGACCGCCCTGCGCCCGGGCAGGACCCCCCCCCCCGCCCCGGTTGCGCCCCGGGACTGGGCACTGCAGCCCTCGCGCCCCTTCTCACCCCGGGAGGGGGCCCCAGCTGTTTCTCCTTGCCCAGCTGCGCCCTCCAGACGCGGCTGCTGATCCCGGGCGCCTCGCTCCGGGTGGGCCTCGCTGGGTGCCCCGGAGCGTCCTAGAATCCTAGGGTTGGAAGGGACCTCGGAGGTCTTCTAGTCCACCCCCCTGCCCAACCATCAGACCATCTCGGACAAGGGTCGATTCTTCTAGGAGCAAGATTCCAGGGTGTGTGTGCTCGGAGCTGACTTTCCCTAAGTTCTTGCCACACGTGCTGGAGCTTCACACACCTGGCAGGTGTCGGGGGGGGGGGCGGATTTCAGCGCGAGCGTCCAGCTGTGACGCGGAAGAGGGCTGCAGAAGAGGAGAGCCAGCTGTAAGCGGGGGTTGGGAGATCAATTCCTCTGCATGATGTGGTCGTTCTCCTTGGGCGCTGTCCAGTTACCCAAACAGGGCCCAGCTTTTTTTAAAAAAAAAGAGGGGGGCCTTTACTGTTGCTTGTCCAAGCTTTTACCCCTATGGGGAAAAGTTGCATTCCTGGTGAATGGATGGCCTTCAGGTCATTAGATCAAGAGCTGGTTGGGCGAGCTCGGATACAGAAATAAATGGGTAAACATGGAGTGGAGCGTGGAGTGCTGTGATTTAAAACAGAGCCACCCCATTGCAAATGTTACTATTTCAGCGCACTTCTTTCAATTTCCTTGGTAATTTTTCTTGCTGGTGGTTGTTTCAGCTCTGGAATCTGGCTGCACAATTTCTTCAGGAAGGTGGGGATTCCTGGGTCAAAGCAATTGCCTTCCGTGGGGAACGTTTTGGAATGCTGGAACAAAAGCACCCAGGCTTTCTTAATCTATCATTGGCATCATCATCTTCATCAGCAAAGCTGGGTGAAAGAAGACGTAACACGCAGAGGTTCAGGATAAGAGCAGAAGCTCCATTTCTTTTTTTAATCCCAGAAGGGTTCTGACAAACAGTCCCCACTGATATGGCTTTGCTTTGGCAATGAGGAAAAACATTTTAGAACAGCAGCATTTGGGGAATTAAAATGAAACGGTGCGTTGTTGTTGTTTTTTACTGCAGTTTTTGCTGTTGTACAGCAGGTTTTATTCAAGTGATTTAAAATTTTATGTGCAAAGTTTTTATGGTCATTTTTATTAGGCATTAATCTTGTGAGCGTACAGTGGGTTTTAAAAAGGGGAAGAGGCACTTGGTTAAACAAAAAAAAGCCAGGGTGAGAGGCAAAAGGACTTCCTGCACTACCCTTTGGAGAAGGTAGGGTTGCCAAATAAAGTCACATGAACTTTAGTCAAAATACCAGCTGACAATATTTGAGGGCACATTTACAGCTCTGGATTTCTGAAATGTTCGCCTAAGAAACCAGCCACTGCCTGACTAAACCAGCTAGGAAAGCCAAGTTAAAATCCTCATTCCTCCCTGAAGCTCACTGGATGACTCTGAATCCCTCCTCACCTCTCAGCCCAAGCAGGTTTATTTATTTATTTATCTAATTTGTCCCCACCCATCTCCTCCCATTGTGGGGACTCTGGACAGTTTACAACAATAAGGTTGTTGTGAGGGTAACGATGGAGGAAAGAGAATGCTCCATATACTGCCTTGAGCTCCTGCTGCAAATAAATAGCTGCTGGATGTCTCCGATGTTGGAATTATCAGGGGTCAACTCAGCATTGTCTCATAAGCATAAGGGGGTCTTTCTAGTAAACACATCTCTATTGTGCTTGTGGGATGTCACATGAGTCACCTGATTTCCACTTCCTCCTCCTCCTCGGGTTTGGGGATTAACGATCTCCATTACCTCTTGGGCACACCTGCAAGCAGGAGATGCTGCAGAATGCAGCTCTCGTCCTTCCATCTCGCTTGCACGCAGACATTTCTATGTCCAATGTGTCTACAAAGAACCAGTGATGATCAAGTGCTTTCTACTCTGAATCTACTTGTATCCAGATCTACTGAATAAATGTAAGCTTTTTTTTTCCTCTTCATCTAACTACTGTATGAAGACTGAATTTTATTTCTGAACGTAATTAAGCTTGATGTGCAAGTTTCTTTTTTGGTTCATGCTTCTACTTTGCAAGATTGTTGTTAGCTGTTTGCAGTTCTTTTATTAACCTTTAAAAACTCCATCATCTGATTCAAAGTGATCTTGAGATGGGTTTTCTTTTTTTTCCCCTGGATCTCCCCTTTCTTAACTGCCCTGACATCTTTCTTCCCTTGGCTGGGCTTTCTGGATTTTGGCCAGAGATGTTACCAGAAATATGGCAAAACCTGCAGGGGTAAGTCAGGTACAGAAAGGAAAAGCTGGAACACAGAAGAGAAGATGAGGATTGCTCCACTATCCCTAAAACATGACTCTTGGATTGGTTAATTTATTTCAGAAACATATTTGCAGAAGAGATGTGATCTCACGGTCATACCTAGCCTTGATGTGCTGTGTTGTCAGTCTATGGGTATGGTTTACGAGTAGCCTGGAATGCTTGTCATCCATGCCAGCTCTATGGTAGTTAGATGTTCTCCATTGGGCTGGCAATGGCTGGAACCTGCTGCATCTCCGTGCCTTCCCTTAGAGAAGGACTTGCATTTGTATCCGTCCCTTTGAGACGGCACATCCTTGCAAAGTATTCAAATAGTGCTTATTTTCCTTCTTTCATTTAGTTCTGCAAGTGAGGCTGCAAAGCATTTTATCAAGAGGGCCTCTCTGTTTTATCCAACGCTTCTAGAAATTTAGCACACTGAGAAGAATCATCATGCATTATCTTTTGTTCTGCAGATACCAAAACAGTGTTCTTATGCCCAAGGGAGTTCATTCTTCAGGCTTAGAAGGAAAAATAAAAAAAATTACATAGCTCAATCAATATTCTGCACCCCTTGTAAATTATGCAAATTGGACAGTAGGGGTGATCTATTTTGGATGATTTGTTCTGCAATGATTGATCTTTCCCATAATTTCATATGGCTTTGCTAGGGATGAGAAAGAATGCTGAACAGCCATTCATAACCAGAGGATGATTGATTGAATTTTTCTCTTTCTTTTTCGCAGAATTTTTGATGGCCGGCAGCCAGCAATGGCCACTCTGGATCCTTCCATCATTAAAGCCACCTTAGTCAAAGATTCCAGACCCGTTTTACTAACTGCCAGGTAGCTATCCACTGGGGAAGTTGCTGTGAATAATGTACTGTAAAGTTGGGAGTGATTTTATAAGGAGGGCCAAAGATTGCCATTAGACAATGGTGGAAGGTGCATTTAAAAAAAAAAGGACTGGATTGGAACTACAGCTACAATTAAGTTCCTGTTTTACAAATACCTTGACTTTGTTTCGAGGGGAGAGCTGGATGCCTCAATAAACATGGCAGGGATGGCCAGTGGAAGTGGATTCACAGTGTCTAATCCCTGACTTTCACCAGTGGGAGGTTGAAGGAGGTAAGGCCTCGATACAGCTAACCCTGTATTCTGCACTGCTCTTCAATTATTATCAGGATCTTTGGACTTGTAGCATAGATATCACAAGCAGCATTTCATTCAGCATCAGTGTAGGTTCAGTGAACAACCCAAACAATTCTTTCGTCATACTCATCCATCTTTTTCCATCCACTCATTATCTTAATTGATATGAGCTTTGTATTTGCTGTTAAACTCCACACTTGCCATATTTATATTTATATTTCAGCCCAGGCACTGTCTGATTCAAAGCTGGTGATGAATCCTCCTTTGGAAAACTACCATAAGCCAAATATCCAACTTCAATAGCACCTTCTCATGATGGAATCCTGCTCTCAACCCAGTTCTTGGTGGTATTCTGGGTGATTGCAACTGTACTACACATGTATTTGGTAATGGTTGCTCTGCCTGAGGACAAATACGTTTTTCTGAGCAGGATTCTACTTCTTGGCAAAAGCCATCCATCCATCCATCCATCCATCCATCCATCCACCCATCCTTTGTTAGATTTTCCTCCTGGGTTGTAGCTTTATTGCACAACCACCAAGGAACATTTCACTCTTTCTTTCTTTCTTTCTTTCTTTCTTTCTTTCTTTCTTTCTTTCTTTCTTTCTTTCTTTCTTTCTTTCTTTCTTTCTTGTCACCTTCCCATTTCTTAGCAAAGATCTGGATAAGCTTTTGGCACAGGCTGTTCTCTTTGTTTTTGTCATTTATGAGACCTCTAACACCACCCTCATCTTTCTTTCTGCCTGGCCCCCTGTCTAGATGTTCAGCAGAGGCTGCAGGAAGAGGTAGATGAAGGGCCAAATGAATGTGTACTTGTCATGAGCACTGATGGTGAGCAGGAGGGGGCCTCTATCCAGGGGGGAAAACGCATGCATAGTACTGAGGAGTTGAGCAGCCATTCAAAGAGACACAGATCAGACCCGCCTTGACTTTGGGGGTTTATCTGTCTGGGTTTTCCCACGCTTCTTCAGTTTGTTAGGATTTTCTGTCTAATGTAGCAGTAATAAACACTAGAGACCTATTCCTCGTCTCAGCGTGGTCCCTGACTGTTAGGACAGTACTTCTCCTGAAAACTTCAATAAAGCTCAAACACCAGATAGATTCATTTGACGAGGTAATTCTGTCTGTGTGGTGCACCACCAAGGAAGGCCTGTCTCATCTTCCCCGAAGGATACAAGTCCTTTGTGGGGCCTCAGTTGAAGTTTCTATGATCTGGCAATCATAAAGACAGAGTTTTGGATACCAGGAGTGAAATCTGTCATCACATTTGGGAAAGGAACACGGCACTTAATGGGACAGAAAAATGAGTGGTGAACAGTTCTGGCTTTGATGTGCAAGCTTAGAGATTTGCAAGAGCCCAAAATGGCTCCAATTAGATATTACAAAAACACTAATTTTCACCCCAGTGTGACTTCCTTATCCATGAGGTTATATAGTACATCTGAATGAACAGTGCATAATGGGATAGGCTTGCCATGATTTAAAATAATGTAGTTTTATTATATATTTTAATTTTCTTCTATGATGCCCTAGGGGGCCTTTTTCCTAAAAAAAAAAAAGAAAGCACTAAAATAATATTAAAAAAAGCATTAAAATTATGCCCTCTCAAATGAATATAATGTAATTTAAATTAAAAACCTTGCTTTGTATATTGTATTCCTTTACCACTGCTTCCCACGGGAGATCAAATCGAGTAAATTAGTGGTATCATAGAACTTTTGAGGTAAAAACTACAGATTCCTTCCGTCAGTCAGTCCAGAACATTTATAATTGTGAATTTCCATACACAGCACTTAGTTCTAAAGTTACTAGTCCACATGGGGGAGGGGGAGAGAGACGGTAGCAGGAAACACTATTTACAGTTTCTAAATCCTCTATACCTTTAGCAAAATCTGACTCCCAACTTCAGTCTGTCTTTTTTGCTCAGATTAATTTTCCCACTCCCAGAAAAAAGGGAGAAAGGAAAAAAAGATACCTAGAGAATGGGATGGGAAGAAGCTATAAATTAAGTGAGCCTACACCACAGTTGTTCTGCTTTTCCATTCACCCCTCCACCTGCACCCCAATGCCATTAATAAGGGACACAAAATACTGTGTATGAGATAGATTGTTTTCCACCTTTGCTTGGAAACAGAGCCAACAAGACTACCCACTCAGTGGGAGGGTGGGTACAATCAGCTGTGGATGAGGACAATGTAATCTCCAAGCATCTCAGCCAAGGTGGAGCTGAGCGGGGATTGGAGATATCTAAGCTTCAGCAAGGACTTGAACCAGGAAATTCACTGGATGTATCTGAGTCAGCCATCTCTCTCACTCTCAACTACATCACAAAGTTCTCATCAATAAAATAAAATGGGGACTGAAGAACCATTTCAGCCCTTTCTTATTAGACTGGAGAATTCCACACAAGTCAGAAGCCTGTGATTGAGGTCCAGAGATTATGTCTCTACCTTATAATATTCAGGGGTCCCTCATGCCCTGTTTCTTCACCCATCCACCACCCAGCCCCACTTTCCATGTCCAACAAGGTCTTATCTCTCCCCCATTTGTCGGTGGGACATAGGGATATGGCCTCGACAGCAAAGGCCTGCTAGGTGGATAAAGGCCATAATGCAAGAGTAAAGTGACCTTCTGCTTCTACAGAATGACTAGATGCAACTGTTTCATCCTAGGAGGGCAACTTTACATTTAAAAATAAAGTATCTTTTAGCTTACCAGCATTTCTTTTCAGGTTCTAAAAGAAAACTTGCAAAGTCAGAGCACTGCAGCCACTTTCAGGATCAGAAGTACAAAGCACAGAGACTTACTCAGAGGACAGCAAGACCCTCAACTTGATGTTTTTCTTCTTCTCTTTAGTGGACCTGTTTGCAAACACAAAGAAAGAAGGTGCCTTCGGGATTCTGGATGCAAAAAACATCTTCTCTAAAGATACAAAAAAAATATGTCCGAATTAGTAATGGAGGAGATAAATTACTTTGTTTAAATTACTGAGGTCAGATCCATAGCTGAAAGAGGTGCCAAGAATATAGCACAGTAACATTTGAATTTAATGGACCATTCTTAGGACGTCCGTTAAATCTGAATGCCCACAAAATCTAAATTTATGTCATCTGCATCGAACAATGTCATCTGCCGTTGATTAAGGAACATCATTTGCAGTAATGCTTGATTTACCAGACAAATCCACAGTGTCATCTCTCTGATAAATGGGGGTGAAATCCAAATGAAGATTTTTTCCATTTTACCTGAAATCTATTAAACCAGGTTTTTATTGTATTTTGAAATGTATACGACATGCTTCAAGCCAGGTTTTTCACTGATGTTATTAGATGGCAGGTGCAGTTTGCTACTGAACATGAACTGGGAAACCACGAATAGAAAGCAAGTTGCAGTGAAATTTGGGGGCTGTGTTAATTCTTGCTTATTAGCTAGATTTCTATACGGTATTTGAACTTTCCCTGTTTGGATAAGATATCACTGCTTAGCTAAATGTTATCTAGTAGGCAAGCATTAGCTGCCTAGATTACATCTTGATTAAATCACAGTTTTCCTTTAGAATGAAGCTCCTGTTGAAATTACTTTACATTCATTATATTAATCTGCATTATAACAAACCTGTTAGAGGCATGGATCATTTCAGTGATGTAAGTGTATAACAAATGGTTTATAATTTCCCCCAATTACCTTATTATTAAACTATGTATGAGAAAGTACTGTCCCAGAGGATTTGGTTGAAGATGAATCTAGCTGACATTCTTTCTCCAGCGGTGCCAAACCAGATGCCTCTGGCATGTTTACAAGGAAGACATGGTGGCACTGATGGCCTTGGATGTATTCCTAGTATTTGGCATTCAGAAGGAATACTGTGAAGGTTTCCTTACAAATCAAGGCCAACTGACATGTCTGCAAGTGCCATAATGCTGTTTCCTTTCCTTTTGCATATAGGTGGCATCAGGGTTTCTCCGCCAGGGTCCCGTGGCACCCTCGGGTTCTGCGAGCGGTCACCAGGGGTTCCCTGGGAGATCACAATTTATTTAAAAAAATATTTCAAATTCGGGCAACTTCACATGAAAGAGGTCAGTTTCATTCTTTATGTTTAGTTTAAGAACACTGTGAATGCACCTCTACAGACCTACCCATGAAAAAAATATAATAATCTTGTAACTTCTGGCCTCTCTTTGAGCCTGAATGGGCAGGGGTTCCTTCCCGAGGCCTGAAAAATATTTCAAGGGTTCCTCCGGCGTCAGAAGGTGGAGAAAGGCTGGGTGGTATAAACTCGGGAGTGATGTTCCTTTGCATATACAAAAGCAGCAGAGCTTTGACTGCGTGGCTGTGACTACCAGCTTGCTCTTTCAGACCCCACCCTTGAAGATGCCACTGGTTCCCTGATAGAGTTAGGAATCCCTCGGCAGAAATATTTAATCCCAAACTGAATATCCCTTCTATTGCTAGCAGCAGTTTTAGCCTGTCCACAAAAGTGGCTTTTGAACAAGGGCCTTTTTTTTTTTATTCTAACTGAGCCCCTGTAAGATTAAATTTAATTCCCTCAATTTTTTAAAAAAACCCTTCTGCTCCATATTTGTGTGGCTTGGTGCCAGGATCCCTAAGGCTCTTTTTAAAAGAAAAAGGCTGGACATAAAACCAGGCCAGCGCTCTAGTCGCTAAGCCATTTGAAGTTGTCATTTTCTCCAGAATAGTTAATGCAGATTATGAGTGTAGATCATAAAAGGCTGAGCACGGTACTGCAGACACTGAATGTCAAATAAAGATAAATGGGCTATTTAATCATTGCCACACACTCACCTGCTTTCCAGTGCCATAATTTGCATGCAGTGTGTCATTCTCCTTGCAACTTTCTTGGGCCTGTACATTTCTGGTGCCGACAATGACAACGGAGTGTTGCCTCCTTCTTCCTCTTCCTCTTCTGCTTGTTTTCATTAGGTCTGAAGGTGAAAATCAAAACAAGAAGTCTACTCATTTTTCCTCATGTATTTTATGGACTGAGGCTCAACCAAGCAGTATTCATACATGGATGGAAAGTCTGGGGAGGGGAATCTAAAAAGTTAGAGAAAGAGAGCAAGGTTATTATTTCAGTCTCTTAGCAAACAGGTGGCCAGCACAGAAATAAATCTGGTTCCCATGTCCACTCAAAGTCCCTAGTGATGAGAAATTTGGGAGTGCACTCTGCCCCCTGTATATTTATTTGTTATGTATATGTGTCTTTCCTTTCTTCTAAGGAGATAAAGTTGTCTTACAGGACTAATCTGGACACTAGGCATTTCTCAACACAAAATGGGAGGGAAGATGTCTCAAAAAACTTACTGGGAACAGTTTGGTCATTCGTAATGGCTCCTCTACTGTTTAATGAGTAAAATTTATTTTTTAGATTTGCATGGTTTGCTCCTGACCAAACTTCTGAACCCATCAAGAATATTTTGTCATGCATCTCAGTAGTGGCTGAATTCTACAGTACAAAAGACAATCCTTTGGCTGGGTGGCATTCTCTACCTAGACAGTCTTGGTGGTGACAGCACTTGGCTGATCTTGTCTAGGTTCAAAAGCCAAGCAGGATCAGGCCTGGTTAAGACTTGGATGGGAATCCACCAGGAATCCCAGTAGGTTGGACAAGGAAGTTAGAAAATATCCCAGAAGAAGTCAGTAACAAATTTTGGCTGCCCAAAACTTACTTGGAGATGTCCCTGAAGTCATCAGGAGTTGACCCAAAGCAGACTTTGCCTCTATCCAAGTACTTGGAGGATGGACTTCTTTAAATACAAAGTATGACAAGAAGATTTATTAAGGGCTTTCAAAATTGTAGAGCAAGAACAGCAACGCCGGTGATCTGGCATGGGTGTCCAGAGTGGCAATCCAAATCTGCAAGATGGCAGGTGCCGAATTGCAACCAAAGCCCCACCCACTTGCAGGTGGGCGTGTATAAAAAGGGAGGTGGCGCTATTGTAATGGTGCATCCGGTATCATGCAGATTCTGTCGCTCGTCCCCCGTGGAAGCCACTGAGATCTGGCCATGGCCTTCTCCACTTGCTGAAAGAGAAACAATTTTAATACATGAAACCATGCCCTAAAAATTAGCAATGCAAATTTTATATAAATCAGTATCCTGTTTATGGGAGACACCCTGTGACAAAATCTTCCATATGCCCTCTGATCATTTTGGAACTTTAAACTTAATTTATTTAATTTATTTAACATAAATAAATATTTAAATTTGATTTAAATGACCATACTACTACCCCTGGAGTAGCTTAGTGGTCTGTAGATTTAGTAATTTGTTAGAAATATTTTTATATTTGTTGTCGATATAAACCTTGACTCGGTTTTCAATAATATTTTTTAAAAAGTATGAAAGAAGAAACAAGCCGTTCAAAAAGCAATATTAGTATTTCATGGTTTCCACATAACGAGGTGAAGGCAATTTTATTCACCCATCTAGTTAGCAGGACTGGATTCCTCCACCCTGCACAAGACTAGTAAATTGTAACTTATTTCACTAACCATGGTTAAGCTAACCATAACTTTGTACAGTGTGTAAATCTGGTCATGGAGGAGATGGGGGACAAGTTCTCCTCTCGTTTCCACCTCGTTAAAAATGTTACCCAATCTTGTTTTACTCCATCTCATCTGACAGCGTAAACAACAGATGCACAAAGCTGGGCTGTCCCTGCATTTTTGCACCTGCCTATTCTAGTTTAAGTGTATCCTGGATACACTTGAATCAAGTGGCTGAAACTGGGGGAAGGGAGTGACGTCCAGAATTCACCCTGGAGAGTCTGTGGTCAAGGGAGGAAGATGATTTGCCTTAGCTTGAATGCAGCTTCCCGTCAAGGCAGGGCCCACGAGGCTTGTTTAAACACAGAGCATGATGTAACGTCACAGCAATTAAATCCAAATTCTTTCTCTTCCTTTCCCTGAAAAGAGTAGCAACTGCTGCCCTGCTCCCTCCCTGCAGCAAAAATTTCACAACTGGAAGCCTTTCGCACGCAAGGAGTTTGTTGGTTGGTTTGCCGGCTTCTCCAGTTTCAAGGAACAGTGTGTTCGTTCAAAACATGGCAGAGATACCGCTGCGCCACAGGTTTTCGTTCATGATTCGGCGCACACAGGTCTTCCCCTGTCCCCAATTATCTTTTCAAAACCGTGCAAGGTAGATGCAGGAGAAGAAAAAACCCTTGTTTAGAAATTCAGGGGAGGGAGGATTTTTATTGTTATTGAATCGAGTTCCTTGGATGTGGAAAATCCCAGAAACAATCATTTACGGGGTAGTTAAAATGACAAGAAGGATCGATTCAACTATTGATAATTCACTGCCTCCTTCGTGACGCCCCAAAGCTAGCTTTTCTCAGTCTTCCTAAGAATATACTTGGCCCTGAAGGTGTAACTTTCAACCATGGTTAGTTTGCTCAACTGCCCTAGGAAGTGAGGAACGCATTAAGAAGGTTTTTCTCATTTCTGCTCACAAAGAGCATTCCAGAAGAAGGCCTTGTGTTCCTTTCTAACAACTATAAAATAAGATGGTTTTCAGCATCTTTGATAGCTCCTGTTGCGCTGTCTTTCTTCTGCCGCTTCTCTGCATTTCATAATTTCATACTTTATGGCATTTCTTTACAGCAATATTTTAGAACAACTGTTAATATTTAATATCTGTGAGCCCGGCTGGAACTTTATGGAGGAGAACAGGCGGGTGATGAATGTTTTAAATTAAGGGGTAGGAAGGCGAAAAGGATAACACATCAGTGTGCTCCAGAATTCGCTGAGCTACCACGCAAGGCATTGCTCATCCTTGGCCCCATGGCTGGGGACGATGGAGGCTGGAGTTGAATGCCTTTGGAAGGCCAATATGCCATCTTCCACTCTCCCTTTAAACAAACAAATAAAAATGAATATCTGCCTTTTATGGAGTCATTGGCCCCATGGCTGGGGATGATGGAGGCTGGAGTTGAATGTCATTGGAAGGCCAACATGCTGTCTTCCACTCGCCTTTTAAATAAATAAATAAATAAATAAATAAATAAATAAATAAATAAACTAATCTGCCTTTTATGGAGGAAACAAGAGGCATCGCAGCTTCTACCACAGTTGTGAGAATTTGCAATGGTCAGCCTCTAGTTGTGGACCCTCCTTTTTAAAAAAGTGTTTTTTAAAAGTAAAATATGGTCTTCTGGGCATGTTCCTATCATGCCGTTAAGTTTCACATCACTGCTTTTACAGCTCACTTTTCACAATGATAAAGAGACTTGGATCTCTCAGGAAAACAGAACGCCCTAATCGCCACACATCTACCCCTAACTGGGCACAGATCTGAGCTAAAGTGGTTGGCTATACCTATGGACTAATGGATGACAAACCTACTGGATGCAGGAAGGGCTTGTTGTGTGTTTGTTGTCTAGATAGGCTCGAAGTCTCACTTCCTTCCCCACGCTGTTACCAGTCTTGGATCGCCTCCCCTCAGAGTAAGTTGTCTCTGCTAAAAAAAAATCTGCCAGACCCAAGGACAACAGACTCTTGTGGCATAATGTGAGCTGATCTATGAAAACTCATATGCAAAGCAAGCTTTACACAACCGCATTACAAGGCCGCTGCCTCTGCCTGTCTCTGGCTGCCCATCCTAATCCTGTTTAAATTAAATTAAATATTCAAATGCCCTTCAGAAGGACAAGGAAGATGGTTTAATGACTGATCAAGGATTAGCAACTCCACAATTGAGGCATCCATTGCAGGGGGAAGAGGTCAACCAAGTCAAGAGGGCTGCTCCACGTGATTGAAGCCCTACCCTTTTAGGTCATGGCTGCCATATTGACTTGGTTGACCTCCTCCTCCCCATGGCTGCCACTGCCCACAGTCTGAATTCTGAGGGGAGGTATACAGTGGGAGAGTGTAATTCTCTACTGTTCAAGTTCCTTCAGCCTCTCATAACCTGATCCTTTGAAGAAGATGGCATGAGAAGGAATTTCCACCATGGATCCTTAATAGCTGGGATCTGGACATTCACTGGGACATCGATCACATCTTAGAGAGCTTTTCCTAAACTGGTACCCCACAGACTTCATGTTCTATCATCTCCAGGCAGCTTGGCTTTTAACCATACCAGCAGTGGAGCTTAAAGAAAATTATCGCCAGATTTCTGATGCTCATGGCCAACATTTTGGTGCTGGCACAGAAAGCGAAAGGAAGATTGGTTTTCCCAAAAACATTACTACATTGCTAGCAATTATTTTGTCATGTTAGAATAATAAGCCCAGGGTAATTCCAGGTAATGGAAGAAAAAGCAAACCTGGGAACGGTTTGCTTTAAAAGAGAGGGAGCGAGAGAAGAGGAGAGAGAATCAATAGTCTTAAAACTGCAAGGAGTCATTTTTTTTGGAGAATTGCTGCCATTTATGTCATTGAATTGAAAGAAAATAACTGAAGACATCATTTATACTGATCCAAGCAATATTGCCTCAGCGCTGGGCCATCCCAGCTATCTTCTTGAGTTACAAAAGAGACTTACATCTCCAAGGTTGCACCCTTCTCTGATCTATAACAACCTTCCCTCCCAAGCTGTCCTCAAGATGTGTTGTACTCAAACTCCCATCATCTCCAGCCTGTCCAGCCATTCCTGTGGAAGTGAGGAAAGAGAAGCAAATCAAAGCAAATCAATGGCAATTCCAGAACAATAACAACAGATCTACCGATTTGTAATCCCAGGGCACGTTGGAATTCTAGATACAGTATTCTGGAAACAAGGTGGGGCTGTTTAGAATGCTACTGAAGTCAGCAAAATTCTGGCTAGGAGGATGAAAAAGAAGCAGCACGTTTTCTCTTTTTTTGTACATAAGCTCTGCTTTCTACCATCTTCAATGTGGTCAGAATGTGATGATACCCTGTCCAATCGACTTTACTCTTTCACAAACAATTGCTGAACTGCATTCCCACCTCATCTGGCCCCTGTTCACAAGAACAAAACCATGCTTTTTCTCTTAGTGAACAGTACAGATTTGGAAAAGAGATGCTGAGTCTAACATGCTCATCGCAGGAAATCCAGATTAAGGCATCCTCAATAGATTTTGCTTGGACATATCAAGTGATGGGGTCCCTTGAGAATGGGTTCTATTTCAATTTTAAAGGGAGTATTTAAATGTTTTAAACTTTTGGTAGTTTAAACCCATTATTCTGGGCCCTGCACTCCAGGAGACATTGTTTCAATAGGGTGCTATTGAAAACTCCCTCAATCTTTTCTTCTTAAGACAAGATGTGCCCAGCAACTTCACTTTTTTTTTTAAATAGAACTTTGTCTCCTGTCCCTTGATCACCTTCACTGCCCTTAGTTGAACCTGACCCATTTTCTCTAAATCCTTCTTGAAGTATGGGGTCCAAAACCAGATAGAGAACTTGAGGTGAGATCTGCCCGAAGCAGATCCTAAGCAGGGGACGACTTCTGTGGCATCTGTGGGATGGGATGGGCGTGGGGAGCCCAAAAAATCAAAATGGCACCATTGGCAGCATGACTGAAGCAATGCAAAGAGCTGGAACTTCAGCTGAGCTTCTGTGACCCTCCCAGAGATCCTGCTAAGCAATGTTTTGCTATTGGGTAGCTATACCGATGTGCTCGATGGGACCAAGGCCTGCCTTGACTAGGAAGATGTAATTGCTTGCATTGGACATTGGGGTAGGGTCGAGATTTTTTTCCTAGTCTTTTTGCCTGTGGGATTGAGAATTATTTTTAAAATGTGCAAAATCTGCTTTAAAGGCTGTGCTTGCATGTTTCCCGCTTCAGAATGGAAAGAAACATTTTTTGGTCATCAGAACACCGCATTTGGGAGAGTGCTTTGGCAACTGCAAAAAGACTTTGGATATCCTTTTGCCCACCCCTGTCCTAGAGATTGGGATGGGCCGCTTTTTCATTGCTTATGGGTTGCACATAAAGATGTCTTCTGCAGCCTGAGTCTTCCAGATGTGATATCGGACAGATCCCTGAGTTTCCAGTCCACTAAATAAACCAAATACCAACTCTGTGTGAAATGCTGTCTCTGGAAATGAAACAGAAAAGATTCCCTCCAGTGTCTGAACCTATCTAAACCACCCAGAAGAAATGTCATCAATTCACATTTGGCTTCTCTCTTCATTAGGAGACCTGTGTATCTCATTTGCATATCCAGCTGAGCCAGCGCTGGCTTACTCAATTTATTTCCTTTGCAGGAAGTGGGTTACCAGACAAGAAGAGTAGACAGTAAAATAGAAATCAGAAAATGTGTTAAAGATGGCAGAAAGGGAGGGGGGAAGACGTCCCCGAGGAATTCAAAACAGAAAAATCATGCTTAACAAATGGTAAACACCAAGAGCCATAGCTGAAACAGATCAGTTTTTCATAAGAAGATATGAACCTAAAAGGAGTTATTGGATGGACCTCCAAGGGTGGTGTGGCAGGGAGGACTGTCATAAAATGGTAGGCACCCTTGAAGTGCTTTCCTTCCCTGTTGAGCCTAACACACCTCAGTGTAAGGAGGGCTGGGAGAGGGTTAAAAGCCCTGGGTTTGGAACAGCTGGGGGTGGTGTGGTGGGTGTGTAGGAGAAGCAGAAGGAAGGGCAGGTGAGAGCAGCAGTCAAGGCTTGTAGCAAAGGTAGAGAAGGAGCAAGGGAGACTTTGTCCACTTAAAGGAGAACCGGGTTCTAAAGATAGTAGTGGAATTTTATTTATTTATTATTGATTGACTGACTGACTGACTAATCAAATTTATCACCGCCCATCTCCCGAAAGGGACTCTGGGCAGTTTACAATAAAACATGAATAAAAATATAAAACTGTAAAACCCCATCATACACAATTAAATAAATATGATAAAAACCCCGATGGCTGGAAGTTCCCTGTGGTTTGCAAGCAGAGCAGGGTCCTTCTAAGAAACTAATTGTCAGTAGTGTTAGTAGTAGAGTGGTAATAGTGATAGAAATAGAGGTTAGTTGGGAAGAATTGTATTAGCTGCTCACCTAGGTAAGAAAAAAAAGACACTTTTATACTGTGAGCAGTGGTTTTGTAAGTAAAAGAACCCCCCAACATAAAAGGGGTGAACAAAAAGGTCTATATGTGCAGGGTCTCATTCGGGAGTGTCTTGGTGAGTAAATAACCCTTGGGTATCAAATGAACCTGTGACAGGGAGACAGCATTGTGGTCTTGGGGTGACCTACTATGCTTAATAGTCTATCCACTTTTAGATACGAATTAGACTGTAGACCAGTGTTTCTCAACCTTGGCAGCTTGAAGATGTGTGGACTTAAACTCCCAGAATTCCCCAGCCTGCCATGCTGGCTGGGGAATTCTGGGAGTTGAAGTCCACACATCTTCAGGCTGCCAAGGTTGAGAAACACTGGTCTACACTGTCCCTTTTTATGGGCTCAGTATAAATATAGTATCTCTCAAATCAGAGACCATCAACAGAAGCCTAAAAACTATAAAGCAAAAACACAAAATACAGGAGAAGCAACCAGTTAAACAAATGAATATATTGGCCCAATATTCAAAAGCTGGAATGAATGGTTAGGATCTCAACTGGAGCCAAAGGACACCAGTTCAGGCGTTGGCCTAACCTCCAAGAAGACAGCATGGCATAAATTGGGGTGGATACAGCCTCATTTTAATCCACATTGGGCCTGTTGGCAAAGATCCAAGTAGAAGAGAAGAGGTGATTGATTTAGCCTTCAGGCTCAGCATACACCCTTTCCTTCAATTTATAATCTGGGTGTGAATTTTTAACTCGATGAAACTTTTTTTGCATGGTCTCTGCTTGATCTTTACTCTTTCCTTTCCCTGTGCTTGACATTTTCTTTTTCTGTTAAAGCAGAAGTATTGGTTCATTTATTTGTACCTCCTGTCTCAACCCAATTGGAGTCTAGGCATTTAAACATACAACTAAAAATTGACGGTGGTGCTGGTGCTACTGAGGTGTGGCGTATGACCAACTTTGGGATTTTAGGTCAATAGCTATTTATATTCCTTGAAGCTGTCCAGTTGGGTTCAACTCTCTTAAAAATAATTGTTGAACATTAAGGCTCAGAGGGGGAGGCAGATCATAGTTGTTCGGAAGTATAAGAAAAACAAGACACTCTTTAGAAGCCTTTGCATTCATGTCAGCCTTACCAGGTGGACCGGACAGGAAACATGGCCAGAGAACCTAATTCTACTTTATTGTAAGGCTACATTAACAGAATCTTGCAAGTCTGAAAGTACAATTCTCCCACTGTCGTATTTACAGCCAAATAACTTAGGGAGGGTCCCTCCTGAGCCTCTTGCTCCACCCATTATGCAGCTGTGGGCTGTGCCCTCTCTTATCTGACCGTTCCTTTGGCAGCATCTCTCCCCCATCCCCTTTACAGCCCAAGAAACTGGGGAGGGTCCCTTCTGAGCCTCTTGCCCCACCCACTATCCAGCTGCAGGCTCTGCCCTCTCTTATCTGACTGTTCCCTTGGCAGCATCTCTTTATGCCATCTCCCAAGGTCTTTCCCACATACCATTACAAGAATCTTGCAAATCTGAAAGTACAATTCTCCCCGCCACCTTTACAGTCTGAGAAGTTAGGGAGGTCCCTTCTGAGCCTCTTTCTCCACCCATTATGCAGCTGTGGGCTAGGCCTCCTCTTATCTGACCGTTCCCTAAGCAGCGTCTCTTCGCCCCGTCTCCCAAGGTCTTTCCCACATGCCATTACAATTCATTAAATAGAGAAAGGAACAATATTTTGCACTATGCAGAATCATCCCACTTCCTAGATGCCTTCTGGTTTATCACACAACCTTGTTGGTGGAGGATGCAATCATGCTGGTCACATTGCCTCAGCCATCAGCTTCCTTTCAGCCACAAGACCTGATTCAGCAAGCAGGAGGAGGAAGTTATTCTGAGTAATTCTATAAAGCCGGGAAATCCCTTTTCAAGGGCTGCCCTAATTGCCTACTTCTTTCAGGAATTTTGCATCACCCAGTCATAAACCCACAAACAGCCAAGTATGAGATGTAGTTCTGGAATGGATTCTGTGGTAATGATTTCTAGTGTGGTGTGCTGAAAGGGCTGTTATAAGGAAAGACACCATCTAATGGAGAAAAGATATGCCAGCAGCTTGCAGCCAAAAGAGCTTCCACATTTTTTTGTTGTTTATTCGTTCAGTCGCTTCCGACTCTTCGTGACTTCATGGACCAGCCCACGCCAGAGCTTCCTGTCGGTCGTCAACACCCCCAGCTCCACCAGGGACGAGTCCGTCACCTCCAGAATATCATCCATCCACCTTGCCCCTGGTCGGCCCCTCTTCCTTTTGCCTTCCACTTTCCTTCCACATTAGAGGGCTGTATATCTCCAGTTTTGAAATGTAGAGGGTAAGTCAGAGAGGGACACTTCTGGTTGTCAGATGCAAAGTCATTGAGAGCTAAACTGTTGGGCTTGCCACTTGAAAGTGCTATAAGGGACAATCCTGAATATCCCACCACCACCGCCACCAAGTTGTAGGTGATACAAGAACAATCATTGGAATAAATTTGGGGGCAGGTCGGAGAGCAACTTACCATTGCAGCTGAGCAGCTTTGGGGTGATGTACATGGGACCCCTTGCCTTCCTTTCCAGACCTGGCACAGCTTTATAGTCCTCCCTAGGAATGCATGGCATGCACTGTTGACTGTAGGAGAAAGAAGAGCTGTCCACCTGCAGCATCAGGGGATATATGTAATGGTATGTGGGAAAGACCTTGGGAGACGGGGCAGAGAGATGCTGCCTAGGGAGTGGTCAGATAAGAGAGGGCATATTCCACAATTGGATAGTGGGTGGGGCAAGAGGCTCAGGGGGGACCCTCCCTAAGTTATTGGGCTGTAAAGATGACGGTGGGAGAACCCATTTTAAGGTACTTCTGAGTCCAAGTTTAAGGGCTGATTCCTAGTCTTCAAGGAGCTTCCAGAATTATGTTCGATCAATGCTATCAAGTGAAGCATGCATGAGCTCAGGTGTATGCATGTGAGGGCTGAGAGGTTGAACAGGTTCACACAGCATGCAAAAGATGCCAGGCCCACCTTGGCATTTCCCACTGAAAGAGATCTTGGGTAACTGGTATGGTAAAGCCCCTGGTTTGAGACCACACTGTTGGAATAGAAGATACAAGACGATGAATGTGATGGGACAGTGGTTTTCTGCATGTGAATTGACTCCATTTCATTCAGTAAGGTATGGGCAAGGGATCAGATTATAAGTAAATCAGTGTGAACCTTGGCAGACTCTGGAAGCTGTGAATTTCAGGAAAATATCTGAGTTTTCACAAAGGGTTTGATGGTCTGTAGATCATCTCTCTGCACATACCTGTTCACACAGCTTGCATGAATTCTGCTGGTCTATAAGCCCAGCCTCCAAGGGTCAGGGTTATCAACTCTCTGTGGACCCAACCAGATAAAAATTGGTCACATCTGGGGAGAACTACTTTGATTTGCCTTACTCTTCCATCAGTTACTCAAATGTTGATGGCATCATGACCTTCTTCAACCCTGAAAAAAGCTTTAAGATATGCACCACCACCTCAGATCTGGGGATGAGGTATAATCCTGACCCCCTTCTATTGTCTTTCTCTGTTTCAAGCATCTTCTGTGGAGCAGGAATGAAAGAATCACCCAGCCTGTGTAAAATGCTGCCACTCTGAAACATTAAATGGTTTTTCCCCTTACAGTACTGTAAAATTAGCACTAGCTAGGTGGGTTGGGGAAATATTTTGGGATTTCAGCTTGGTGATGTTGATTTTCCTTAGTGCTTATAGGTAAAATCCCAAATATTTTGCTGTATTATTTAATTTGTGTGATGTTTAACTGAATTGTTGCTTTTTGTCCAGTGGCATTTTAGTTAAATGCTGGGTGTGACTTCAGTGACACGATGACTCCAATTCATTGTGAGAAAATGGCATATAATCAAGCTACATAAAACCAGATGCAGAGACAGTTTATCCTAAAAAGACGGAATTGGCTAACTATGTACACAGACTAAAAAGTACAGTTATGCACACCTACGAAATGCATTTGATTTATCCCATGTTGCTGAAATCAGCCCAGAGCAGTGCAGGAATAGCCAAGGAAGAAGTAGTTGGATGCTCACTTTATGCGTCAAAATTAGCCCAACCTGGTTCTCTGGGGGAAGTGGTGATAAATGTTCCAATTAACTCTTGCCAAGCAGGGCTAGCAAAGTAATCTAGTTAGAGCTCAATGTAAAAATGGCCAGAGGTGCCCTGCTCAACACAGACAGCAGGATAATAAGTTTCTGTCTGTTGGTCTGTCAGGGTAAACACTTTATCCTTTGGACAAATATTAGCCACCTATTGTATATATTCAAGAGAATTAAGTGGTGTTTGATTTTCCTAGTGTTTTAGTTTGCAGGCAAGGGGGTCTGCAATTCAAAAGAGTCAAGATGGCAGTCCCAACCACGTGATCAAAGCCCCACCCCTTTTTAATGCATGCCAGAAAGGGTGTGTCATAATGTGCGTCTCAAACTGGGACCTCTAACTCCAAGCGTCTGTTTCCTGAGCCAGGGAAGGTCAACTGAACACCTTCAGTTGTGTTGGATGACAGTCCACATGGCCAAGGAAAGCCCATTCCAATTTAACTGTAAACCACCCAGAGTCCCCCTTTCTTGGGGGAGATGGGCAGTCATAGAAGTTTGAAAATAAATAAAATAAAAATAAAAATAATTAAACGGCAGCGATACCACTTCTTCCCATCTGGAAGGCAGCCCCCGGCCCACCTCCTATCCACACCTCTGCTGGGCTTTTCTGCTTCTTATCTCGCTAGTTGGATGCTCAGTTCCAGCCAGGCTTTCAACCATGTCTCTTCTGGCAAGTCTGCATGGTGCATTCCCTGTAGTCTTTCCTCTAACGCACTAACTTTCTATGTGCAGGGAAAGTTAGGGATTTCAGTGATGCAAGGCTTCCACCAGCAGCCCAGTATGACTTAACCGTTGAAGGCAGAGACGTGTTCTTTTGATTCCTCCACCGCAGAGAGCAGAACCTGCCAATCCGGTTATGATTCTATTACTCATCAATGCAGCTGCAATGTCTCTGTCTTTCCAAAGATCGATCTGCCCTTTTCCTTTCCGGCCCCTTCAAAGGGTCCGTAGTAAAGTTTTTCCAGTAGGAGGCCTCGTTCTGGCAACCTTGATTATGTGCATCAAATCAGGCCTGACAGCACCCTTTGCTGGCTCCTGCTCAGCGACGCAGGAGCTCGGGCTGTGAGGCTGCATCAGCATCAAGCTGACCCCGAACCCCTGGTGGAAATGTGCCAGTACCTGCAAAAAGAATAAACGTGCGGCGCTTGGTGGAAACAGGTGGCCCGTGAGGAAGCAGAGTCTAGGGAAGGCAGCATTTATACCTGCAACAGGAGAGGAAGAAGTGCCTGTAATTCTTGAAGGGAAGGATTGCAGCTGAAACTTCACCTCTGGGGGGTTAGCTGAATTTGTAAATTATGATTGATGGTGGCGTTTCATTCAAGTGTTAAGGTTTCGAGAGAATATCGAGCTCTGAACGCCGGCTCTGGGATGCCTCCTCTAGAATTTTATAGACGTAACCTGGTGAGGTCTTCTTAGAATTAGTATTCTCTGATTCCACAGCCTGTCTCCATGGTCTATTGCAGTGTTTCTCAACCTCCGCCGCTTTATGCCGTGCGGACTTCAACTCCCAGAATTCCCCCAGCCAGCATGAATTCTGGGAGTCGAAGTCCACACGGCATAAAGTCGCAGAGGTTGAGAAACACTGGCTTATTGTGATTGTGTGATTTCCCAAGGTAGCCCAAAACTTACGCAATAACATTGAGATGAAACCTGTGGTTCTGTCCTGCGATTGGCATCAAGTTGATTAGAATCAATTAATTGCTTTCTGAGCAACCTGCACTAGATCAACCGATATTTCTGGCTAGTAAGAGATTAACCATCATGGGTTTCCCCGCTTCTCTCTAAACTGAAGACAGACTAAGGAAGATCTTTTCACCAGTATGCACTAGAAGACATTGTGGCTGCACACAATGAGGCCCAGACCTTGCTAGGCTTCTCTAACCATAAGCAGTTTCCCAGCCTCGGCGACCGTATTCACTTTGATTAGATTAGTAGAGCACATGTCGTTTCTTCTGGGACGCCCCTTAAAGGTTCATCTGGATTTTGTGGATCCCCAGATCTGAACAAATCTGTGTCTGTGTTATCTGTTCAGAATTTCCTGAGAATACCCCCCCCTAAAAAAAAACAGAAGAGGGAAAAGTGTATGATGTACGGCATATGAGATGTTTTTGATTTATTTGTACATCTGGGCTGCTCTGAGTTTAACAGTTGTGAAAAACGAGTCTTGCTTTACCATCCTAGGGTTCCAGCAGGATGCTGATTCTCAAAGCTTTCAGAACAAGAAAAGCTTTCTTGGCCAAACTACCAGCTGACACTACGTCCAGGGTAAATAATAAAAATGACCTTTGCGATTAAGCCTATTGTTAGAGCTACTGCATACCAAGGCCCGGCCTTGTCAAGCCTCTAATGCATGATGATGAGAGTAAGGGAGTAAAATTCAATTCTGGTGTCTTAAGGATATCCAATTCTGTGGGTTTCAATTGCCCACCTTCTCCCAATTTGGTTGTAACTGAATAAACACAGCCAATAAAAACAGGATTACAGAGATGGATGTGGAATGGGAAAGCAGAAATTACTTGGTTAGTGTCAACGAGCTTTAAAAGAATCACCTTTGATATCTTCCATTTGAAAGGCAAACAGAAGAGCAGAATGCTTTCTAAAGCAATTCCTCTTATTTGGGGAAAAACTCTCAGAAAGAGGCATAACCTCTTTCCATTATCAATTCTCTCTTTGGGGAAATGGTGGCTGTTAAAAGTTCATTTCTTTTTTTTCCTTTTTTTTTTTGCACGCCATTCTTTCCAAACTATTTGCTTAAAGAAAAGTGAGAGCTAAACTAACTTGTAGAACTGCATGGCTTGATCCTTAATTCAGGTGGATGTCAAAAAAAAAAAAAAAATCTTCAAACTGAGCTCCACTTCTGGTGGCACATCCACGTAGCTTCCTGGGCTGCAAAACAGAATTGGTTGGCCATTGTCTTCCTCTGAGATATTTTTTCAACTTCCCAGTCTAGCCCACAGCCCTGGAATTCCTTGGTAGATGCCAACCCAATATTAACCACACCTCACTGTGCTTAGTTTTTTGGTATCAGCGTGGTTCTGCATGCTGATTGATGTGACCGATGCCTCATTGAAGGTGGGACATGCAACAAACTGTTGTTTTCAATGTGCCTGTTCATTTTCTTGTCTGTTAGCTCTTTGCTAACTTTCACCCCAACTCAAAACATCTGTTACCCATGAAGACCACACATTGTCGGATTTAGTGCTCCCCCGTTGGGTTTACAGACGTATCGTGCCTGAGTGATGCTGATTTTTTGCCTGTTTATACATGGCACTTAAGTGTCCAGTGTTTCTTCTAGGAATACCAGCTAAGGTCAGATGACAGAACGCTGATAGCTTCCATTGCCATATTGTAAAGAGCCAGAAAGGTAGACTGGGTAGATCCTGAGTAATTCCTATTTTTCCTTTTGCAGGGAAGTTAAGCCCACACGTCTATTTTAGCAGAGGGGAGCCTAGTTAGGGCACAATGGCCCACAGTATTTGCAAAGCAGTAAACCTAGTAAGCTCTTAAAGCTTCCTAGATACTTCCTGGAGTATAATACAGAGCATGAAGAAGGAAGAATGTGATCTGTGTACAGACAATCTGCCTCCCTTCCCTATTAGTTAGTAATAGTGACAGCACATTTTTATCTCCCTTTTAACTAAGGCTGGTTGGGAAAAGAAAAAAGAGGACCAGGCAAGGAATTATATCTGAAAGGATTCTGGGCTTAGCTGTAGAACTGAAAACTACTCCTGGCCCAACATGTGATCAGCAGCCTTTTGAAAGGAAGTCCTTTCCTTCTCACTCTCCACTCCAGAACCAGCGTCTTGCTCCAGTAGGTCTTGTTCAAGCAATCAATACAATGAAATAATTACACCTACCTGTTGAGCTCTGAACACCAGCAGAATTCTGAGAGAAGTGTTGTAATTTCTTCTAAAAAATACACAACAACTTAATTAAGACCCATCGACCCTCCCCTACCTGCACACAATATTCACAATGGGATCATGAAGCCCACAGCTCTAAGGCATGGCGAGCGAAGGCTGAAGAGCTAGGACAAATTGCAACTTCTCTCCATGTTTATCCTTCGTTTCTTGCATCCCTTCTGATCAGCTTTATTCAATCGTGAGAAAAGGACCTTTGCCCTTGACTGATTGATTTCCCTGTGTAACTTTTACATCTGTGACCCAAAATGCCAGTTTTGAAATCTTGAACTTTAGCTATGATGGGATTGGAGGCTATTTGCTTATATTCAGATTTCACAGTTCCAGCTCCTGTGATTTCCGGCTTATGACATTTCAAATTTATTTATTTATTTAAACAAATTTATATAGCTGCCCACCTCACCAAAAGCAACTCTGGGCAGTGTACCACAATCAGATAAAATGACCAATATAAAAACTACCGATAAAAATATAAAAACCACATTAATAAATACTGTAAAAACCAAAGATACAAACCATAGGCGAAGGGAGGATAAATATGGCCCCCTCAAAAATGGAGCCATCTAAGGAGGTCTCCTTCTTGGTCTTCAGCAGAAAGGAAATTGAACAAGAAGGCTCTTGTTCTCACATGACAGCACCCAGGAAGCCTCCTTTCAGGAGCAACTTGTGGGACCCTTCCAACTTAGGCAATTAAATGTAACTCCTCCCCAGTCTGAGTATTTGAAGGGGGAAGAACTGTGGGATTCATCCACATAGACAAGTTTGTGTGTTTTCCTCCCATTGTTGAAACTGGAGAAAAGTATTCTGATAGAACCACCATTACCCCCACAGCTTACCTTTCCCCACATCTCTGTGATGTGGGTCACTTTCAGAGCAGAGATTGATTCTCCTCTTCAAAGCCTATGCTGGGAAAAGCAATGCCATATGTGCAGAGTTCTCCCCCGCGTGGGCAGCTCCAAACGAGGAATGGCCACTTCTCTTCTTCTGGGAGTTGGAAATCATGCCACTTTTAAATCCATTCTAACCACAGAAATACCTTAGGAGCCTCCAAAGCCTTGTCCTGGTGTCACGGGAGTCTTCTCCTTTCACCAGGTCACTATGCCCGTGTCCAAACAACAACAAAATTAGAAGAAACAGGCTGGGCCAATGAGGGGTCCAGCCCACAGCCCAGCAGCCAGATGGAAGGAAGGTGGCTGTCCTGCAAGAGGCCAACTGGAGCCCAGGAGATGGCTCGCCTCCCTGCAACCTAGAATGTCCACATGGAGGTCTTCTGCTGCAATAGTTGGAAAAGCATTACTTTCATACTGGAACACCTTGAACCAGCTTCAGCCTGCCCCAACAAGAAACCAGCCAAGAGATATGAGGACATATCCTAATCACAGAGTTGGTGGGGTGTTCTTGCACTGTAATAACCAGGATATGTAGATAATCTGCCTGTACGTCATTCACATGTAAATTTTTGCTTGCTACAGAGACCCCCTTCACAGCTGCTGTGGGGTTGGGAAGCTAAGCCTTGGGCTCAAGGCCCTGAACCAGAGGAGGGCAGTTTCTCTGGAGATCCACAGTTTGGGGCTTCCTGTTGGTAGGAACTTCTACCTACAGCACCAAAGAAATAATGAGCAGGCACTTACTGGAGCCAAGGTTTTCTCAGTCTGCACTGGGCACCCAAGAGGAAGTCCTTTCTTCTTCCCATGTCTTCATCTACTGAGACTAAAGTGACACTTGCGCAGTGGTGTGAAGACAAGAAGCTGATGGCTGCATGGAAGCATACGGAGATTGCTCTCAAGTCATCAAGTCGCCTGAAATGGAAAAGCCGCGTTGACAAGCCTGTGCTAATGCCATTCCTGGTTATTGTTATTGTTCAGTCATTCAGTTGCTTCTCCATGTTTGCAATCAAATGGGTCTCATTTTGCTAGGATGGTCTGTTAGACGCTGCTTCTTTTTTGTTCCCGTAAGCTTGTTTGTGCCATCACTGAGCGCATCTCACCAGCTTTCCTTCTGTCGGTTTCTTTTTCAATTCCCCTTGATTTTTTCTAAACGGTAAGATCTTCTCCAGCGATACTTGCTTTTGCATTATGTTTAAAGGATTTAAGCAGCAGCATCACAATTCATGCTTCCATGGACCAGCCTGGTTTAATTCAACTACTGTTGAATGATCTGCCCTTCTTGCAGTCCAGGCTATTCTCAGCTGTTTTTCTAGTCTCCATGCAAAGGCATCAATTTCAATTCCGCTAGCCTTTCTAGCGGTCCAACTTCCATGGTCTTGTGTTCCAGCTTGGAAGACCATGGCCATGACAATACGTGTCCTTGTTGTTGTCAGAAGAATGTTTTATCTAGATCTCTCAAGTAGCAAATATCTATTTCATGGCTGCATGATGCAGAATTCCCACCAACTGTGGAAGGAGAGGCACTGAAAGAACAAGAATGGCTCAACAGCACTGCTACCTATTTTCTGCTGGGCCCTACACAATGGCAGAAATGGCAAATGTGGTACTCTGGGAGCTCCCCAAGAAAACCAGGTCAGCTGTTATGTCTGAATGCTTATTCCAGAGCAAACCAAGTCAGAAGCAGTGCTAACACCAAAATAGTTTACAGCATCCTTTTCTGTTGGATGTGAGTGGCTCCATTGTCCGCCAAGCCTGATGTCTGAGTGGGGTGAACAACTTGCCTCTGATACAGAGGCCAGTGGACCACATATAATTGGGGCCTGACAGGGAGGGGCTGTTGCATCCTTTGGAGTCCAAGCAGGGCAGTCCACAACAAACCAAGAACCTCATGTGGAAAGGGCCACAAGCCACAGGATTGAGAGAGAGCATGTATCAGATCTGCAGGCGACGGCTTGTAATCCCTCGGTTTCAAAAGCCCTTTGAGCATTGTTGAGGGATTCCTGGCTGCTTTGTTCAAGTATGCAGCTGAACAACCTTGCAAAAAAGACATCTGTTCGACACCCAGTTTTTCTAAAAAAGGTAACGCGGCTGGTTATGACAGCTTCCTACTTTAAAAATAAGCACGTTTAAAAAAAAATTTAAACACATGTGGTATATTAAAAAGTAGCCTTTCCTTCCTTATTTTTAAAGAATCGTAAGACAAAATGTTGAAAGCGTAGCAAAGCTGAGGTAAGGGATTAGGTTTCTTTTCAGTGCAAAATCCCCTATGAAGACCTTGGAAGTCTCATCCAACTCACTCATAAATGCTACCTTTGTTAAAGGACTGTTCTTCTCCCCCCACTCCCTTTAAACTTATAATGGACATTAGCACCTGCAGCCTACAAGGACCAGGAGTTAGAGCAAAATTGACCCACTTCAGAAGGGCCTTTCTTCAGCAGGTCTCACTGAACTTTATCCATGGTACTCTTGCACTAACCCATCTTCCAAGAAGCCAGGAGAGGGGATAATGGTTTTAGGAATGCAGCAAGTCCTGCCAGAGAAGAACCGAGATAGAAGAAAAGAGAAAGGCGATCATAAACTACAAGGATGAACTTTGCAGGCAACGGGAGGGACCTGGATCTGAAAATTAAGCGCTTGAGATGGTGCTTCAACAAAGCAAGCAGCGAGGTGAGAGAACCATCCCTAAAAATGGTCCTTCCTTTATTTTTGTGTGACATATTACTCTGCTTGTTCAGAGTTGGGGAGAATCTTTGGGAGACAACCTGGAGTCACCTTAATTTACATTACCAAATTGCTACCTAATTCAAAAAGAATGGAAGTGGCTTCCTTGGCTGGAGAAAGGAAAAGGGGAGGGGGAAAGAAAACCCAGACAACCTTACAAAAGCATATTTTTATTTTTAAAAAAATTCTTTTAAATCATACTCCAAAGTGGTTAAAATGGTCAGGTTTTGATCATTTATGGGGTTTTCAAAGAGGGGAGGGGGGGGGAGAAATCAAAGCAAACTCAACTTCATCAGCTCCATGTCTTAAAGGGTTGATTGTCTTGAAAAAAAAAAGACATTCACATTAACATCCATTCTACCCTGATAAGAGAAAAATACCCCTAGTTCACTGCATCTGTCCTGCCAGTCACATCTGGATGGGCTGCTGTTGACCCAAACTTGGCAGGCCACTGAGTTGAGGTCAGTGCTCTTTCTCCGGGTGTCAGACGAAAGAAGAGAACCCTGTCACTGGAGTCCGTGAGCCGGGAGCGGGTGGTCCTGTTGGGGTGTAGACCCCTCCTGAGCTCTGTGTGGTGATAACAGTCTGGAAATAAGGTTCTGTCTCACTTGCTACACGTTCCTCATACCTGTAAGGCGTTGAATGCTTTGTGCCCTTTTGCTGCCGCTTCCATGAATTGTAGTAGGTGGGGTCGCTCATATAATGGTTGACAAAAGAATGCTTGGGCAGCTCATCTTCGTAGTCTGAATCTGTCCCCTGTGGTTTTGGAGAGAAAGGATCTGTTAATATCTAGGTGACTGTCACTCTTTTTAATCACTAGTCTGCAGGTCGGAGGGCCACGGGACAGCTCCACTTCAGCCTGCAGAGAAGATGAAATACTTTGTTCCCCTAAAACTCACCTTTTTTTGTGCAGGATTCAAGAAATTTGCAGGCACGTGAAAGAAAGAGGCACCATGCCTTACCTTCAGTGTGGCAGGAAACAGGGCGCCTTGTTTATCCCACCTTGTGTTGGTCTTCAAACCTCCCCCAGATGTGGATCAGGATGTTCACCATACTGAGCTGAATGTCATTTTTGTTTTCAGTAGATGGATCTCAATGGACTTACACACACTCTAAGGAGAACCACAACCTTTCCCCAAGGAAGCTGATCCAGCCAGCTGGACTGACCAGAGAAATATTTAAGGAGGTACAGTACCTTCTCTGGAACCTGGTCCCATCTTTGCTGTTTCAGGAGGAATCCGTATGAGCATCCACCCTGAGTCTCACTTATCTTTTAAAAGGTGTTCTGTCGTAAGATTTCATCTGTAAACCCACTGGATTTGCTTCCCTCTCCAAAAACCTCAAGGGCTTGTGTCCAATGGTTAGATCTCAGGCTGTTTTCTCTGCTCACCTATAACAGCATCGAAACCCAACCCATGGGGCCAGCGCTGATCCCCCCTAGAGCTTTCTTATATAGTTGTCCTTTAGAGTGGTATTTGGGCAGTCCAGGGGGCTTAATTTATTATATTTAAGTGTGACATTCTCTATTTTATCTGTTGTTAAAAACACATTTGAGAACTCTAAATCTGGAAGATACAGTCTGAGATGCGTAAAATCAATTTTCACTATGCAGCTGCTGGTATAATGAGAACTCCTACATAGAGCTTTCAGCAGTGAATGGAGGTCCATGAGGTAAGAAAAGGAGGCAAACTGAGGGCCGGGGAGGGGGGGAAACTGGCATGCAAATTAGGAATTACAGCTACCTGGAAAGAGCTAAAGGAAGAGTGGGTGTCCATAATCCCCCCTGCCCCTATTGTAAAACCAGCCTGTTCAGCTGTTCTCCAAAGCCAAAAGGAGCATAGAGGATGTTAAAGCTGGTATCCGCCGGGGCTTGCAACTCTGCCTGTTTGGTTTACATGCACAGCAGGGAAATGCCAGCAGAGGAGTAATGAGTCCCATTCTGATTAGGAATTTCTATTTTTATATCCAGCAGTATTCAAAGAGAAATCCAGCCACCCAAGAGGCTAACTCTAGCCCATTTACTACTACTTCCCCCAGCTTCTTTCTCGTTGCATCTCCCTGCTATTGCTAAAAAGAAACACGCTGCCAAAGCTTTGGCTGAAAGGTAGAGTGGAATCAATAATCCAGGAGTAAAAGGGAGGCACTCTGGATCACCATTTTACCAGGAGGTTACTTGTCCATTCAGTAGCAGGCTACCCTCGAGGAATGGTCAACCAGGTGGAAGCGTCTTGAGAACAGAAGCTTTTTACAAGCCAAGGATGGCCCTCTTGGCTTCAAACAGAAACCAGGACCGGAAAAGAGCCTTTGGGCCCCCTTCCCAGTGGAAGATGGAGAAGCCCCAATGGGGGAGGATGTAGCAGGTAAGAACTACACTAGCCACTAGCTTCCCCAACTTGAGGACCTCCAGATGGGCTGGAATCTGCCCTGCAGTCATCAAGCTTGAGGTTGGCAGTCTACCATCTCCCCTGGTGCTTGTGGACAGCAGGCTGGTTGGCAACCCCCAGCTCCAAGGATTAGGCTTGCTCCAATACCTGTGGTCTGAACCTGAGCCCCTCCAAATTTTCTTCCCCCCGCAGCCCCCCATTATTAGCCAAATGGCCTCTACACCTGGCTTATGGCTCAGGAGGCGCACACTCCTTTTAATGACTTCCAACTATTGACTAAGTGGAAATGCTGCAGGGCCGCTTTGCCTCTGCGGTGCAGCAAGGCCCATCCTTGCAGCTGCCCGGCGGTTGCCAGGGCAACAGCAGCAGCCTGGAATTTGATTGGGCACTCAGGTAAGATTGGAAATTGACCGGCAAAGGTGCACCGATGCCTGGGAAGCCACAAAAAGGAGAAAATGCCCAACAATTTCAAGTATTTTTTACTGGTCAGCTGGAAGAAACAAAGGCTGTAAGGGGACAAATTGGAGCGCCCTGGGCCAGTGTCACTCAAGGCTGGCATTACAGGGAATTTCAAAAGCATTGCAGCTGTCAAATTTCAGTTGGAAACAGCCCGAGAAAAGGAATTGGGTACCTTTATTTATAATTGCAGGAGAGACTGTGTGTTTGAGTCCTTTCAAAAGGCAACAGAAGAAAAACACTTTACCTCACTTTGCTTCCACCTGCTCCCTTCAGCCCTTCCCTTCCTAGGACTGATACATTCTGCAATTTCGGGGATTTGCGATATATAAGAATGCAAGATTCTGGTAGTTTTGCCACTCCAGTGTGGACTAAAGGCAAGGCACCTGGGTTCTTAATCAGCCCCAAATGCATTTGTTTTGGGGTTGATGTTCTTAGACGGCCTAGAGCCATGGAACTGTGGAAGAATGAACTTTAGAGAATAGGCTTTATGGTATGCAGTGCGTGGCCAGGCACTTACGATCTTTAATAATAACATGAATGAGATTTCTTTCCATCTCTCTCAGCCAGTGTTTCCCTATTTGCACTCTCTGCACTTGACAGAAACAAGCATTATTGATGTGATTGGCTTAACCTCATTAAAATTCTTCTTGGAGGGCATCCAAAATGTTTGCCCACCACCACTGACTTGACAGGAGGGCAACTTGCAGGGGATCAATGCTGGATTCAGGGCAGGACTAGATACACCCTCTCACAGGTACTTCCAAAGCAGTTATCTCGGTATGGCAGGGAGGGGGGAAACTGAAGGAGCGAAGAGGCAGGCAGGCGAATGCTGTCCAGTGTCAATCCTGCTGATTCTCTTGGGTTTTCCCAGGGCAAATATTTCCCCCACCTCACGAGTAAGTACAGGAAGTCACATTTGTCTTGGAACTCATCCATCGTCCATAAGCAAAATTAGATGAATCCTAATTCCACTACAATGAGAGCTCTCCACACCTCTGAGTCCCCGCCAAGATATTTATATGTGTCTGTCTACATCATAGCTCCAGACTGTTTCAGAGGACAGTCTTTTTTAAAAAAAAGAAAAAACGAGGTACGTTTTTGACTAAAAGCTACAAAACGGGGACATGATTTAGATCCAGTTTCCTACACGTGCCTTTTAAAACAGAACATGGGCAATGTTGGTCAAGAGACTGTGTGAACAGCCGTTGCAGCTTGTTGGAGCCAGGCTCCGCATGTCATGGATTTGTACAGAAGTATGTATCTGATGCAGAGGTCATTTAAAAAAAAAAAAGGGGGGGGGATTAAAGTCTAAAGGAAAAGCAGATTAAGAAGATTCTGGCCTCGAATATTCTGGCACTCAATCACATCTTCTGCGCCAAAAGTCAAAGAAAAAACTGCTCTCCGACAAGCTGAAATAAGTTTGGCTGCTCCAGGAAAAAATATCTGCCAAGCTCTGCTGGAAATGAGATGGTGAGTTCACTGCATCCTCTCCTTCCTCCATAAAAGTGGAAGGGTTGGAATCCTTGGGCAAGCAAAAGTTCATTTCCCTCCTGAAACTCAAGAAGAGGAGAAAAACCAGCCCAAACCCAGTCATCTCCCCCTCAACCCCACCCCCCAAAAAAACCAGGATGAAAAGATCCAATATTTTTCAAAAAAGGAAGGTTACGTTGAGCCAGCCTCTTCTCCAGAATGATCAAAAGAAGTTGTAACTGTTCTTTTCTGCTACCTTTGTGACCATTACTATCTCCTCCAAGCCTGAGTCATGGGAAACCAGCAGGCATCAAAGGGCTAATGGGGACAGGCTGGATAATGGGTGGCTGGGTGGGCTCTGAGTTATGGCTTCCTTGACGTCATGGGCAAGGAAAGGGTTTAATGAGAGAACAGACATGCTTTGGTGATCTTCACCTCTCTTTGCTTTGCCTACAGAAATCACCTCAGCCAGGAGGTGGGTATTATGCGCTCTCGGGCATGTGGAACTCCTGACGTGAGTAACGGAAGTGGCCCGGCAACATGTGTACTTATGCCCCGCACACTGTGTAATGGCAGGTTTTGATTCCAGGGTGTCACAGACAGAAGAACAGAGCTGCTGTGAGCATAATCGCGAGATAATGTGCAGACATCACAGGGAAGGGCCGGAGATGGTACAAGGAATGCTGTCACTCCCCAGCAGCATGGTCAGAGGGCAGCCAAAAGCAGCAGGCTGCCAAAGATAATTAACAAGAGGTGAAAGGCAGGTGACCAGGAGGGAAGCCTCAGCAGAAATGCGGCTGAGGAGACAATTAATCTTCTCTCTCAGCCCCCTTTGCTGATCCTGGTTCTTCCTGGATTCTCCTTGCCAGAAAGTTAAGCTCGTAATATTTTCGATGCTGCTGTTTTTCCTGATCTCTTAGCCAAGCTGGGTCTTAACAGGGTTTCAACAGAGATGATGCAATTCCCCACAGACATTTATCTCGGGGAACACCTTCCCAAGCTGTGCTGCTGTCTGGCCCCTGGCAAGGGCTTCTCCCAGTTACAAACATCAGCAGGAAAAGCTTGTGGAAGAGAAAATAAGAGGCAGGCAAATGGTGCATCATTTTGCAGTAAAAGCCCCTAAGTGCCCACATGAGGCTGAGAAGGTCACTCTTCTCTTGGACTTCCCTTGTGGATAACGTTTGATCAGATATTAGGAAACATCTGGCAAGGAAGATGGGAATGAGTTAAGCTGATGGAACAGCTAATCTAAACATAAGACGGTTCATGGTAAATAACATTTCTCACAGCTTTTCACAGCTTGTATCAACACTGACCTCAACCATATTGGGAGCTATTTAAAAAGTCTGTAAAATCCTGCCTCCCTGCTCTGATCTGTCATAAATAGTGATGCTGCTGTGTCTCATGCTAAATTGTGAGGACAATACAGAGGGTTTAACAATTAGGCTCAAAAAGTGTGAGTGTTCCTGCTTTGCCTTCCTTAAGGCCTTCCACTTTGGAAGATGGTCTGTATGTTTCAGTCCATCAGAGGAATTGAACCTCCTTCCTTCCTTCCTCCCTCCCTCCCTCCCTCCCTCCCTCCCTCCCTCTCTTCTCTCTTCAGGCTTGGACCCATTTTTCGTACAACTTTCCACCTCCTCAGGCATGATATACTTTGGATGCCTGGCTTTGCCCCATCTGCTACAAAGCAGTTTGTTTTCTTCATTAGAAAATCGGAGCGCTTTGAAAACACTTCCAAAGTGTCCCATCCTAAGACAAGCTCACAATTCCGCTGGGCCACAACATTCGCCACGCCCGAAACGGCTTCTTCAGAATACAGAAGGCACCTTGAAGCCCAGGAGGCAGGAAATGACAGAAGTGCCCCTTGCCTGGACGGCTGATCTTCGTCATTCCTCCCCTTTCGGACTTCTAAGGAAGTTTAATTGGGGGAGACGGAGGAAAGGAAGGGGACAGTTCCGCAAGATTGCTGCTCCCCCCAGGACTGAAAGGAAAAGGAAGGAGGGGCAAATTGTTCCATTTCCCCCCCCCCCGCTTTAGAGGGAGACTTTGCTATGGAAAGAGGCTTAGCTGGGCGGTTTTGCAAGGATGAGCAAACTGCTCTGTGTCACTACCTAATATTTGGCAATAGTTTGGGATAGAGGCAAAACTCGAAAGAACGCCTACGACATCCTTGGCCCTGTGAGCCAGGGATATTTATTAAGAACCATCAACTTTGCTCAATATTGTGGGTAATGGCAGCAGAGTCAGGGAGGAATCTGACAAACCGGGCCCCTCCCCACACCAATTTTAATCTGAGTCAGTTCTTTATTTGATAGAAAGGTGTAGGTGAACTCCACACCAGGAGGAGGGATTGCAGAGAGCCCAGGTGACGTCCTAACCTGTCAAAGTCTTTCTCTTCAAGATCGTCAGCCCAAGAGGGTCTTCTCTGCAAGACTGGCGAAGCAGGGGGTCCCTAATCAACATTCCTCTGACATTTACGTTGATTGATTGCATTTCTCTTTCACAACCTGGCATTTCAGATCCGGAGATGGAAAGGCAGGCTTTGTGTTGAGAAGGGAGGGGTCACCCTGCCTTGTCATCTTGAGGCTTTCAAGTTGATATTGTGTTACATGGAAAATGGTTTAAAGTTGGAGTAGAAAGGAGACAGCGGTGAAGCTTCCAAATCTGACATTAGAAAGAAACCCCTCAGCTCTCCCTGTTATGGCTCCATTGGGTAGAAACAGAGAGAGCGGAAAGGAATGACCCCTGCTTGCTTGGTGGAGGACTATGGCTAGGGCCAGATGAGGACCATGCAGGTACCTGGCCAAGTGCTCCAGAAAAACTAGGCTGCAAGAAAATTTGGGTGATTATGAGAGATACCAAAAGCGCTTAACTCTACTCCTTGTCTTGCAGCCCAGATACGGTAGCCCTATTTTTAAAAAATGGCTGCTTGGTAGCATTCATCTTTCTCTGACTTCCAGGCAGATTCTATACAAGGTGTGCACCAGTGGTCTGTTTTTACTGTGACATGTGCATCTGGATCACGTCTCCCTGGATGCTTTTGCTTTGCTAGTTACAAAATCCTGTGTTTGCTGTGGAATGCCTAATTTTGACCGAATAGCCCATTTAATGCAAATGAGATAATCTGCTGTCAGAAACATTATGGAGAGTTGCCTGACTCAGCAGGGGTTGGTATGTGCTAGAGGGCCATGCTAGGCACTGAAAGAATAAAGAGTGAAATATTTCCAGAACAACGAGATCCCCTGAAGCAATGATTTGCTAGATACAAATCCATGGCCCAGTGGAGCAGGATAGCACAATCTTCCCGTTGACGATGCTCTCATAATCCTTACTTAGTCGATGCCTTGACGTTTTTGCTTCCTAGTTTGGGCTCCCTTCTTTCTCAAGAGACCGTAAAAGCTGATAGGACCTTTTGTCATAGACTTCTGTGAGATTCTATCAAGCTGTAGACAGATTTCTCCTTTACCTTTACCCACCTCCTCCTCGTCTGCTTATCCCACTCCTCCATTTCCTGACACAACTTGCCTACTGCAGTAGCAATCCCAGGCAAACCTTCACTGCCATCTTAACACGATTCCTCCAACAGCTGGGCTATCAACTCACTTCTGATTCTGAAGCATCCAAGGGTTTTTCAGTAAGGGCGATGCTCTCTGCCAGCACGGCTCCGTTGTACTTATTGCAGATGTCCTCGTCGGAATAATGTAGACCTCCAGGGCTTGGACGAGGTGGTGATCTGGATCCATTAAAGAAGACAAAACTAAGTTTGGGGTGGCTTTTGATTCTGTCAGACAGATAGGACTTATCCACCACCATCTATCTCTATATAAAGTGTCTGTTACAATAAAAGCTGTGAGGCAGGTTCTTTTCATTTCTGAAAAAAAAGGTACTTGCAAGCGTCAACTATATCTATGCACTCCTTAAAATATTTCTGCAGAGAGAAATTCCCAGATCTGAAGTTGGATGAACAAGCCTCATGCATGTTGCTCTGATTTTTTTTCCCAAACTCCCTAACTTCATTTATACTTATGCTTCTGTATGTTATAAATGTTATATAATCAAGCTTTCCAATGCAACTGCAAGACTATGCAGCCAACGGGTCATAATAGAGATCTGTATCCTTCTGCGCCTTTGTAGACCAATTCAGGTGATTCACCAACCTTCATGGAGCTGACCAGATTTTGAATTATCTTGATGGGGAAATTAAAAACAGCTTAAGCTCAACACATTAGGATGTTTGACAATATGTATCAAGACTTCACACCAGACGGTAGTGGTCAATCACAGCTTCCGGACACTTAACTCCTGAATCAGCACTCGGCTTGACTTGACAGAAGGCTCTTAGATGCAACTCAGCTAGATTAGACTTTTTTTTTACTGTGGACAAGAAGTGCAACCCATGATTGCCCACTGCAGTGCAAAGGAGTCAGAGCCTTCACATGTACTTTTGCTCCAGAATCTGGGGTATTTTTCCTCCCAGCCTTCCAGGTGAATATGCGTAGCTAATCCTATCCTGCTCCAGATTTTGTGTGTTTGCCTGGATTCTGGATGGGGCTGGTGCCATCTTACCTTGTCCCATTCTTCTTCGAGAAAGTGTTTTTGACATTGAGATGCCGGCTGTTGAGCTCCAGAGATGTAAACCCCCCATTATCCAGAGTGACAGATTCCTCCACGTTGGATGCATTTTTTCCTGGGGACAAATGGCGACAGAATGAGCGAAGGCGTAGGCCCTTCCCTGGTTCTGTGTGGAAACAGAGAAAGAACCATCATTTTTGAGATAACCAATTTCTTTTAACATAAGCACTAGGAGACAGTAGGACACCCTGTCCTGCAAATTTGTTACAGTTATTAGAGTACTGCAAGCATTTTTACAAATGATGTCCACGTGCTAACTTTTATTGAGGAAACTTTAGTAGTTTCATTTTTTTTCTTTTATATGGTAGGTGTTTTTCATTTGTTTGGGCCTTTTTGCAGGGCTGGGAGAGGGAAACAAACCCTTTCCAACGAATATATAGATTTCTTCATCTAACAGAGGTATCTGGAGCACAATGTAAAGCAAAGATTAAGCACTGATGTTTTCAGACTTTGCAGGTCATTTCACCTTGGGTGTCCCGAGAACACAAAATATACTTTCAAATCTCATGTAGCCCCATTCAAGGCAGCTTAAAAGAAAAGCTCCATTGATTTCAGTGAGATTTGTCCCCAAGGAAGTAACTTTAGGATTACGGCTTTGCAGCCCAAATCTGTTGGTGTTCACTGAGAAATTATTTCCACTAAATTCACTGGGAATCAAATATGGTGACCATGAGGCAAACTGGAGAGAGAAACGCTTAGCGCAACATCTAGAGATAGTAAAAGAAATCACAACCTCCCTTCAGAGTGGATGAGCACAATTCTATTTCTGAACATACTTTTGTTTTTGTTTCTGTTTAAATACTCTCCTGTAAACTGAAAAGTAGGCTAGAATTTTCTCCCTAATGTACCTTTAACTTCCAGGGAGGTTTTTGGTTTCTAATGTGGGAAACTCTTTTAAAAAGGCATCCCATTTTTGCAGCCTGAGGTGGCCTGACCCATTTTCCCATCCAGGTGATCATCCCATGCAGACCGTTCTCTCTGTGGGTCCTGGAGAGAAAAGGTCTCCTGCCCTGAAAATGTTCATGGCCCCAACACAGGAGCTTAATGCTGCAGTGGCATGCATGTCTTTTGGGAAGTAAGTCTTGCTCATGTCCAGTGGGCCTTGTGTTCAAGAAAGGTATGTTGTTGGGGCCTACAGTAGTTCTGCCTGTTTCCCTATCAGTTGTGTGAACGTCTATGCCAAGAGATCACATTGCGATAAAGGACTAAGATAGCTTACGGCTTGCAGGGGTTGAAACTCAATATCCCTGGGAGGTTTTCTGTTGGGGAGGGGGCACTAAGACTAAACACACACACACACGTGCATACACACACACATTCTGGACAACCAGATGGAATCCTGACCACTAAAACGTTCTTTGAGGACACAGTTTCTACAGTAGGTGGTCATGCGTGGTCAACAGCTTGTTGGTTGGTCACATGAGAGGATATCCAGAGGATTAAGCACGCAAGCCCACGATGTAGAATGCCTTTGGAGAGTTGTAGCTCAGGCCTCAACTGCTGCACCCCGCCCCCCACTTTTCCCTCTGCTCTTACAATCCAAGGTGAGCAAGAAAAGTAAGGTATGCATTTAGTCCTTAGCATAGTTGCCTTTGGCTGGCGCCTCCCTCTGAAATTTATCCTTTAATCTCCTTTCTTGGGCTGTGGAAGATTACAGGAGAGAGCAATGTTGCTAACATCTCCCCCTTGTAATCTCCTCTTGTATTTCCCATTAATGTTCCCATCTTTTTTCTTTCCAAAAACATCCACTGAAGAGGAACCGTACAAAGGTGCGCCAGAAAACCATCTGTTTAGAAGAACTCCTAAGAACTCTAGGTGGCCTGCTGGAGGGGTCTCTCTGATTACAACCGCATATCCATTACGCTTGGGTTTTCCCAGCCTGATCACAAATGCCAGGATAGCTTTCAGGATCCTGCACAGGGGCTCTGCAACTTATAAGACATGCCTGAGACTTCTGGTCTCTGCTTTGTAATATCAACCCAAAGGACTGGTTAGGTCTGAGCTCCAATTCTCTTATGGAGCGCTCCCATCCTCGGTCCGCCATCAACTTCCCCGGCTTCAGGAAAATATTTCCTGCCCAGCTTCTGCAGCCACATCACACAAAGGCTCTGCAAAAGGTGGAGGTCAAACCTGCCCTTTCATGTCTGTCCTCCAAAGGGAGAGTGCATTGCGCAGAGGAATTTAAAATAGCATTAGCTCGATAAAATGCCATGGCATTCAAACATTTCAAATCCCAGATGAATGAAACCTGATTTACTAACACTTAGTAGAAGTGAATTTATACTTGGGGGGAGGGAATGGGATAATATCAGTCTTTAACTGGGAATTGTGGAGTCTTCTGAAGAAAGTTTTCCTTGGTGGTTCTTTATCACTGACATATACAAACGCTCGGCACAAAATCTTGAACCTACTGGGCCACATCATGGTGGCCAGGAGGAGGACATCATGGTGGCCAGGAGTGCTTGCTGCTTGTTCTACATTCTGGGGGGGGGACCCTGTTTTTCAGCCTCAAAGAGTTAAGATGCCTCTCACACAGATGCACACAGGTTATTGAAATGGCATATGCTATTGGCAGCTTTTGAAAAGACTTTGTGTCTCAGGCGGAAAGGGCAAAAAATTGATTTGCAAACCTCTGAAAACAGAGTTCGGGGGCTGAGCTATAAATATTTAAACTCCCCCTGAAACAGGCCGAGAGTCTGGGTTTGCAGACAGGTGGAAGAGAAGACCTGCAGGGATTATTAAGGGTACTCAGGGACTCAGGAATGTACCCCTGGTCCCAAATTTTCAACAGGCACTTCAGCCTGCAGTAAGGATAACTCAGGCACTTGGGATTAGGCATACGAGACAAGGATACTCCTTTGACGCTATAGAATTTCATCTGATAAAATTTAGGACAAAAGTATTGTGTACAGTTGGGGGCTGGGCCAGACATGGGGCAATGCCAGGAGGCACAAGCATTTTGTCTCATACTGAAACACCAAATGCAGCAAACAAGAACCAATGTCTTTGTAATGTACATTATGCTGTGACTGGAGACGAATTAGATCAGTGTTCCTCAGCCTCAGCAACTTTAAGACGTGTGGACTTTAACTCCCAGAATTCCCTAGACAGCATGCTTCTGGGAGTTGAAGTCCACACATCTTTAAGTTGCTGAGGCTGAGGAACACTGAATTAGATCTTTGACAGTGCTCTGGATATATTACATTATCTTACTTTTATTGTACATTGTATTTATTTATTTATTTATCAAATTGTCACTGCCCATCTCCTCTGAGCAGAGGAACTCTGGGCGGTTTACAATATAAAACAATATATAATAAAATTCCAATATAAAACACATTATAAAACAATTTCACAGAGCTACCAAATATAATACAATCCAGATGGCTGTGGTTTCATTCCGTCATTGTATAGGAGGGGCATTTCAAGGCACTAGCCAGCCCCAAGTATGACTGTTCTCCTCCCTGCCCCAAGCCAGCTCTTCAACTCCCTCCGGAAGGCCGGGAGCGATGGGGCTAATCTCACCTCCGGGGGCAAGATGTTCCAAAGGGCGGGCACTACTGCCAAGAAGGCCCGCCTCCTGGACCCCGCCAGATGGAATTCTCTTATCGACGGGGCCCGTAGCATGCCCCCTCTGCATGATCGGGTGGGGTGGGCTGATGAAACAGGGAAGAGGCGGTCCCTTAGGTAACCTGGTCCCATGCCATGTAGGGATTTATAGGTGATGACCAACACCTTGAACTGGACTCAGAAGCAGACTGGTATCCAATGCAGCTCGCGCAGCAAAGGTGTTACATGTGCCCTTCTAGGGGCACCAAAAATAGCCCGCGCAGCCGCATTCTGAACCAGCTGAAGCTTCCGGATACTCTTCAAGGGTAGCCCCATGTAGGGTGCATTGCAAGGGCATGAGTGACTGTTCGAAGGGCCTCCCGATCTAGGAAAGGGCGTAATTGGTGCGCAACACGAAGCTGTGCAAAGGCCCTTCTACATAGTGATCACATTTTATTTCAAATTCTGTTAAGTTTTTGTTATTTTCCAATCCTTGACCAAATGAAAGTTTGATTGTTAGAAGATACCAGAATATAGGAATTCAAATTCATTTCTGACACTTAGCCAGAATTGGGCCAATGCCCTTTCTTTGCCCCCACCCCACTTTTTTTTTTTTAAATGGAAAAGCTTCCAATTAGGGGCTCCACTCAGTAAAATATCAAGCTTGGAACAGGCTGACAAAACAGGTCACACTGTTTCAGGCTAAAAGTGGGAGAACATTTCTGCAATGCCCCGCAAATAGAAATGCAACCTGGAAGAAAAAGAGATGCGTGGGAATGCTTCTTGCCAATATGCCAGTTGGGGGAAGGGTGCCCCAATTTTAATCGTCACCTGCGGCATGTAAGAATCAGACACCATCTCTGTTCCAAGGCAGGCAATAGGATAGATAGTTCCTTGTATTTATCTCTTTCTAAATTTTATAGTCCTCCTTTCCTCAAAGGAGCTCAAGATGGTGTCCTTGGGATCATTCTTCATTTTTATCCTCCCAAAAACAACACTGTGCGGTAGGCTGGACTAGGAGATAGGGACTGACTCAAAGTCACCCAGCAAGTGCAACAGTCAAGTAGGGACTTGACGCTTAGGGTCCTTAGTCCCAACTCAATCTTCTAACCCATCGGCTCTCAAGCCTCTGATTTTACTAGGAAGTATTATTTGCCGGTTTGTCACACAGGCTGGGGGGCCCAAGGCATGGGGAATGGAGAGGATATCCCACCTGCGTTGCTGTCTTGATACTTCTTAGTCTGGTTGTGCAAGATCAGTGCAAAGACGACCAGCAGGATGAGAATGAGGCTGCAGAGTGCCATCACAAGCAAGAACCACCATTCTTCATAGAAAGGAGATCCTGCGTGAGCTGTAGGGGAGAAGGACCAACAAGGTTTGGGGATCAGCTGGAACACACATTTTACCCCAACTCACCTCATTTAGGCATCTGCTTCTTTCCCTCGAAAACACAAATTTATCTTAAAAGCCAAGAATGGGAGGGACTCAGGGAGGACACTGCAACCCAACCATGGATCTCTACAAATAAATGGCTGATTTCGGATGGGGACTGGGCAGACCCTGAAGGCATCTGCTTTCAACTAAGAGAGTTCCAGATCTACTTCAGCTGCTGTTGAGTGTTTCGCAATGTATCAAATAAGCAGCAATAAATACCATTTCAAGAAACAAAGAGGAATCACAAAGAAGCATAATGCACTTTTTTGTATCAATAAATAAGTATATATACTGCATGTGTGTGTGTAAATAAATAAATAAATAAATAAATAAATAAATAAATAAAATAAGAACATCTTCCTTTTGACAAAGTCAACAAGGACTACTCCCCAATAAACCTACAGAAGAGGGCAATTTTCTTTCTGCCCTCAACAGTATTTCTCACATGATTGTCATAAAGTAGATTTACAATGTTCCAAGCAGGTATAAGTGTTGACCCTTTGAGAATGAGGCAGGATTTAATATATAAACTTAGACGTCATGAAGGAGAATAGAAAGCAATGGGAGGGTGTACATGGGTCCAAAGTTCTCTTCCATAGGATGGAACAATGGCTTCTTGTAATGTCTGAACTGGGCTAAGGTATGGTATTGACCGTTGACCTTCTTCTCAAGGTGACGAACACACTGTTTCCACAAAGCAGACTAGAAGTGGAAAAGAAAATATGATTTTAGGGAAGCAGAACTCCAAATACTTCAACCAAACTCTTACGAAAGGGGGGCTGGAAGAGCGAGTGACCTGCATTTCCTGCTCCAAGTGTTTGTTTGCTACCTTCAGATGAGAATGCCTGCATCTCCATCTCCAAATTGAAGAAGAATGCAGCCAAGGAGCCTATTTCACTCATGCTTCCTACTTTATGAGACCCAGTTTCTGATGCCTTCCAAAGAATCTGACAAGGAACAAAGAATCAACCTCTAAACTAAACTGTGGCTATGGAAATGACAGGCGATGCTCAGGGTTGGCTTAATTGATAACTGAAAGAGGCTGCTCTCCTAGACCATTGGAAGCTACTGTGCCTGGTGTCCCTTATTCTGGGGGTTTTCAAGCAACTTTCTTTTCAAAAGTTCATCTAGAGGGAGCATTGCTACATGACATTAAATAGCTCTGCTCAAGCAGACAAACTGGGAATTATTGGCTGAGGAGAACAAGAGCTGGCTTAAAGGAAGCACCAGATCATTGCAACTGGAGTAAAATGTCCGTGTCATCCCATCACTAAGCCCCTTGTCCACTTTTCCTTGTGGGAAGCAAGAGAGTGGCTCCGAACGGGAACTCTCCTCCCTTCTGAGAGGGCCAAACGTAAGCTATTCAGGGACGGAGAAGGAAATGAAGGTGACAATTATGATGATGATGGCATCTCACTGCCACTTTTGATTACCCTCTTGCATCTTGCAGCAGCAGAGAGAGATGAGAAAAGAAGAACACTCCCTGGGCCTGCAAAACCATTTGAATTCCTCCCCAGGTGCCACCGTTTTGAACTATGAAGCTTTTTTTAAGAAGTATTTTTTCTCCCTCTCCCCCTCGCTGAAGCAGCATTCTGAGAAATGCCTCTCCAAAGCAAGTCAAAAAAGAGATTCTCAGCTAATATGAGGCAAGATCTGAGCAGGGCATTTTGCAGGGAGATACCAGTTGCTGCCAGGAAGAAGCTGTGAAATGCACCACCAAAATAGATGTTTGGGTGGGCTGGAGGCGTCTCTCTGTTGATGTTTTGCCCCCCATCAAAATATATGCAGGGGTATATCCTGCTCCAGGGGCAGGACGTAGCCAGCTTTGCTGACCTTGAAAAAGCTGAGCAGGGTTGGAGCTGAGCAATTCTTGGACGGGAGACCAGAAGAGGACCCCAGAGCTGTAGAATCTGGAATTAAAAACACCCCAGAAGACAATGCAAGCTACTTCTGCATTGTTGCTGAGAAAACACCATGGATGTGTCCATGCAGAGACCAGAAATCAAGTTTGATTCAAGAGAATCTTTAACTTTACCGTACCTGGTTCCTCAGTTTAAAAAAGCCCCCGCTCAAAAAAAAGCCGGTACCGCTTCGGTGGGCAGGTAAGGGTGTTCCGTTTAGTCATGCCGGTCACATGACCACGGAGGAAGTGTCTACGGACAAACGCCGGCTCTTCGGCTTTGAAACGGAGATGAGCACCGCCCCCTAGAGTCGGACACGACTAGACTTCATGTCAAGGGAAACCTTTACCTTTACCTAGGGTTGCATCTATGCTTCTACTCAAGTGCTCAGATGTTAATCTTCCACCGATAAAGACTTTCCCAAGTTTCCAAGGAAATGCTAAATGCAGTTTACCAACCTGAGATGGCTACAGAAGCTGCGCTGGGTTCTCCGTATCCGAACTCATTCACTGCCACCACCCGGAACTGATAGCTCACGCCTTCTTTAAGCTTGTCCAGGCTGACCGTGTAGGACGTGGCACTGCGAGGGATGTCCTTCACGAACAGGTCCCACAAGCCTTCATCTACAAAAGCAGCAAGGAGAGAGAGGGTTTGGTGATTGTCGCTGATCACTTCAGAGGAATATTCCCTGAGTGGTTGCTGTGGAAGCCACCTCTGAGCTGAGATTTACCACCGGCTTCAATTCAGATAATAACGCGTGCCCTTAGTGCACACGACCCCTTGCATGCTGTTACACAACTGACGGCCCTCTATGACTCTGCCGCGCTGGGCTGGAAATGGCTCGCTCTGGATCTCTGTCTTCACGGAGGACAGAGCGTGGTCTTGGAGACAGAAGAACCTGGATCCACTCCCTGGCATCTCCAGGTGGAAGAAAGAGGCCGGAGCTGACTGGAAGATGCTGGGCTACAGAATTCCTGTTGGATGGAGTAGCCAATACCTGTAGAAAGCTAGAATGGGTGTAGGCAGGTTTTTTCTCCTCTTGCAGGCTCCAGAAATAAACTTTCCCCGCAGAGCCATGTTAAACAGGCTAGGTTCAATTATGGCCATCTTAGGTTTAGAAGACAAGACATACAGGAAGCAAGTGAGGGGAAAGATAACCAGTGGCAGAGCCCATAGAGATACTAAGAATGGGCATTCTTGAGCTATGAAAGGTGAAAGGTGAGAGGTCCCCTGTGCAAGCACCGAGTCGTGTCTGACCCTTGGGGGGGACGCCATTTTCGCGACGCTAACCAGTCATAAAAAGCCTGATCTGGCATAAGACAACTTCACCGGTCTGGATCAAACCTTGATTATCTCAGAGCTCAGATTTTATTCTGCGGAAATCCATGAAAGGAAGAACCAATCTTATTGCTTGTTGCTGCTAGCTGCCCAGAGTTTATGTATACAAGGGGTGGCTATATCAATTTTTCAAATAAATCAATAATCAGAGACCACAGGCCCGTGAAATGCATTCTAAAATCCCTGGTAATCTTTCACTTGGCTTGAAACAAATGGTCTGGAGCCCCCTTTTCTCTTTTTCTTGCATGTTCCTGATGCAGAGACTTTCCACTAGTAGAAAATCCTCAGTTCCTCTGACTCCCGTGCCTCTAAACTTGGCTGCCCATAAATTTCAGCGGAGAAAGGCATTAGGTTCTGAGCCCCAATGACAGTGATTAATATGTTCTCCGTTGCCTGTTGTCTGATTATGGTGTTTCGCAAGCCCCCAAGGATGAGGCAGTGGGTGGGGGCTGAAGACACAACCACATTTTAGGAGTGCAACTTCATGACAGAACAGGTAATTTCTCCTCTAAAAATCCACAGTGGAGAATCATTTGCCAGCACGGATCATAAATTCAGCAAAATGCCACCCCTCAGCATTGGGATGGATTTCTGTACAGAATGCAAAGGATCAAATAAAAGACAGGGCTTTTAATCAATAATTTTACAATGTAATAAAGGAAGCCGAGAGTTTTATTTACTTCAGGAGACAGAGGACAGAGAGGCGACAACGGAGCAGATAGTTCAGGGAACTGGCAAAGAAATAAAAGCTTTGCTTTATTCGGCACAAGGTCCGTGTAATAGATAGGGCTGCCTGAGTAAATATTGAGGAGAATTCCAATCTGGGGCTGCGGGTGTGCGTGCAGCATGCTTTTAGCTCCTTGATAAAGACAACATTCCGGTGGTGGATACCATCAGAAGAGCCTCCAGGAATCGCTGTTGCTGCTAAATCCAGCCTTTCAGCCATGCTTCAACAACAGCCATGTGTCAATAGTGAAGAACAAGAGAATTCAAGTGTCTGGGAAAATCCATCAGTTCTGCCAGCAGTCGGCCTGGTTTTTGACCTGAAGCTCCCATTCTCTTCAGACTTCATTCAAGGCGATTTGACACTGCTCTTTAACAGGAATGCTTAGAGCAGGGTTTCTCAACCTTGGGAACTTTAAGAGGTGTGGACTTCAACTCCCAGAATTCCCCAGCCAGCCATGGGGGTTGAAGTCCACACCTCTTCAAGTGGCCAAGGTTGAGAAGCACTGGCTTAGAGGGTAATCTTGCTAAGGTACACGTAGTCCTTGCTTAACAACCATTCGTTTAGTGATGGTTCAGCCTTACAACAGTGCTGAAAAGATCGGCTTATGACTGGTCCTCACGCTTACAACTGTCGCAGTGCCCCCACAGTCACGTGACCACAATTTGGGTGCTTGGCAACCGATTCGCATTTATGACTGTCGCAGCATCTCGTGTCACATGATCACCATTTCCGACCTTCCCGGCTGGCTTCTGGCAAGCAAAATCAATGGGGAACTGTGTAATTTTAACGACCACGTGGTTCGCTTAATGCCTGCAGTGATTTGCTTAATGACTGCTGCAGAAAAGGTCATAAAACCAGGTTGGATTTGCTTAATGACTGCTTTGCTCAGCAACCAAAATCCTGGTCCCAATTGTGGTCATTAAGCGAGGACTACCTGCATCCCCTTTTGTCATACAGATCCTGTCTTCCATAGGTAAGAGGCCCATCCCGAGCTTTCTAAAAGAGAGTCAGGCATGGTCCATCTCACCTTTATTCTGACCAGCAGTAGAGGATCTTGTTACTTTAGGTCCCACCCTGCAAGTGGATCTCATCCCAGATGGTGGGACTTCACGTGAAGCACTCGTGCAGCTTCCACTCAGTTGTGGCCATCTCTCCTCTTACATACAACCTCTGTTTCCCTATGAAGGGTGGGATTCTGAAAGCAGCATTCCAGTTCTTTTGGCCCTAATGGGGAGCTCATTGTAACTCAATACGACTTTCCATCAAGGCGAGCTACTTTTCCCTCCTCCGAACCATTCACCCCCAAGTGTTGGAAAATTAATCTGGAAAAGGAGAAAGCATTTGCAGATCTACGGCGAGGATGAGGAGGGATCTTTTTTGCATTGCCCAGGCTGGATAGTGGAGAATCTACTTCCTGTATCCTGGTGGGGAGGCTCGCATGCAGAAGACTCATAAAGGAAGGAGTCATTTTTAAAGCTGAGGAAAAAGAAAGCTTGCCGCAGTAAATCATACTCCCCCAAAATAGGTGCTGTTACTCCCCATCAATTCTTGCTTAATGTACTGTGAGATGCAGCCCAGCTGGTTATGGGGTTACAAGAGAATTGCTCTCAATTGCTTTTTGCTTAGAAACATCTGTCCCCTTCTCTGCCTTTCCTGTTGCCTTGGATGGCCACATTTATTTGGAAACAGGGGATTAAGGGGAATAAATACTTCTTTTTTTTTAGAGCATCCTGTCGTTGCAGATGCCGCACTGCTTTCTAGCCTCTTGTCTTGACTCTAGCAGTGGGGTCAGGGAGGGAGGCTTTATGGAACTCCCCTGGATGCTGGAGAAGAGCAGAAGGCCACCCACCCTTTCTCTCACAGCCCAGAAACCCTCCTCTGCCTTCAGGTTTTATCCTTCCAGGGGGTGACCAGCGGCTCTGCGAGTCGCAGGTGTTAGAACAGACGCTGCACCAATGCAAGAGTGAGATTTCACAGACAATTAATCGGGTGCTGCGGGCTGAATCGCACCGTCAGTCAGATAACTGCAGCTTCAGGGCCGGATGGAGCAGACATCTTTGATTAATTCCTTCCACATTAGAGATGGGGCTGATGGAAACCTGCCACTTTTACGTCTCTCCGCTACCACTGGCATTTCCCCACCCTGGGCAAATGTGGCAAGGGTCACATTGTAAAACCTGGCCCATGCCATGCACGCCAGTCCACGCCGGCAGCCAAGCCTTTGGAGCAGCCTCCCGAAAGGAGCCGGGGAGAACCGCGTGAAAGTGTGAATTTATTTTCAAGGAGGAAAGGGTGAAAGCACAGCACCGATCGTTGGAAGGACAAAGATGCCAAATGAAGGCTGACAGGCTGTTGACATGACGCCTGCCGTTCAGGGGAAGAAAGGGAGGAAAAATGGCCCCGTGGGAGAGACATGCCAGGCGACCAGACTTTGCTTCGAACTGACCGGCTTGGGCTGGTTGAGGTCCATGTTTGCAATGGAATAAATGGAAGTGATAAAAAAGGCTATTGAAAAGAGCAGGAGGGACGTCTTTTCTGGAGGGGCAGAGAAGCCAAATGAAGCGTTAAATAACCCTCTGCTGAATATAAGGAGGATAGGAACCCCACCCCAAACTCTGTGTTCATGGGGAAATCTCGATTCTTCCTGCTACATGGGGGTGGAGTGGGGGGAATGAGGGACATTGTTTGCCTGCCCTGCCTGCATCCATATTGATCTGGGATGAAAGGTAGTGCATCTTCTGGGTGTTTGGGGATTTTGATCCTAGAGGAAATATATTCTTGGTTGCAGCAAAGTGCATTGCCCAGGGAATCAACTGGAGCCTTCCATGGGCTGTGGACCAGGATCTGACTATCCATATTTGGTAAATAATAAATAGTCCCACGTGAGGCACAACTTCCCTGCTTGGTCACTCTGCCAGCCCTTTATCAGAACCTCCCATGTTTTGTAGGTTGTGGCAAGTAAGGCTGACTTAGGGGAGGAAGGAACCAAATGTTTGCAGACCCTTTATCCAAGTCTTGAGGACAACCCTTACCAGGGATGGGAAGGACTCTGCTGGACCCAAGAACCTGGATTTTTCTTTCTTATTCCCTGTTGAGGCTTCCTCTATGCTCCAAGACCTATTGCAAGTGCCCCACAGACACCAGGGGCACAAAAAGGAGTAACTTTTCCTCCCCCAGATAGCCAGAAGATACTTCCTTTACAGAGTGAAGAGGTTCTTCACCAAGTTCTGCTCCCAACTTAAATGCTTTGTACCTTAATGGCGGCGCATCTTCTTTGTATGCAGAAAAGCCGAAAGACTTTGGTTAAAAGCGATCAGGTGTCAAGGGATGGGAAAAGTCATTCTCTCCCTGGATTCTGGAGAGGTTGTCCTGGGCCAGGTGGGAAAAAGACTGCTTTGATAAAAGGGCCCTGAAGAGTCACCAACCCCAGAGGAATTTTAAAGCCTTCTGAAGCCAAGTGTAATGGTATGTGGGAAAGACCTTGGGAGACGAGGTGAAGAGGTGCTGCCTAGGGAATGGTCAGATAAGAGAGGGCAGAGCCCACAGCTGGATAGTGGGTGGGGCAAAAGGCCCAGACGGGACCCTCCCTAGTCTCTTGGGCTGTAAAGGAGACTGGGGGGGGGGAGAATTGTACTTTCAGACTTGCAAGATTCTGTTAATGTAGCTTTACAATAAAGTAGAATTAGCTCATCTGGTCGTGTTTCCTGTCTGGTCTACCTGGTAAGGCTGACACCAAGTCAAGAGCTGGTTGGCTGAGGATCACGGAGGAGAGAATGGAAAGTCATGAGCTAAACTTGCCACCAAGCCTGCTGTCAAAGCTGTAGACTCTTGATGCATTCTATTTAGCTCTAATTTGGCAACTTAACTATTGGAAATTTGTAATAAATAGTGTGTCTTATTTGCTTGAACGAGCTTAACATCCTGGGGCGGAGACACCTGGTGTTCCTCAAGAGACTGGATTTGGCCTGAGGGCCCTCAGTTGCCCATTCCAGCAGCCAGGTTTGCTCATGTAAACTTCTGGCAAATTGGGAGTGGCACGCCGTGTTAATAGGCTCTGGATGTTTACGTTCTGTTTTTAAAAATCCACACAGATCCAGCTATTTCACGCCTTTTGAAATATATCGCTCCCCAGTAAGAGTGGCACTAATACTCTAAAAATATCAAGTAATTATACCTTGAAGGTATAATTACTTGATATTCTTTTGATATTCTTTTGAAATTAAGAAATTCAGAGAATATTGGGGTGGGGAGGAGTGCAGGAGGCATGCTTTTTGAGTTCCTCAGCTGAGAACTACAACCGCAGTGATGGGAAAAGAAAGGAGAGAGAGAGAGAAGGTGCAGAATGGAATGTTTAGCATAATGGAGCCTGGGAACTGGGAAGCAACTGGGAAGCAAAACCCTAAAGCAGCATTTCTCAAACTTGGCCACTTTAAGATGGGTGGACTTCAACTCCCATGCTGGCTGGGGGATTCTGGGAATTGGAGTCCACCCATCTTAAAGTGGCCAAGTTTGAGAAACGCTGCCCTAAAGTAATGGCAAGTTGTTTAAATATTGATCAAGTGCTAGCATTTTTCATCTGCCAGTTAAGGTGCCAAGATCCTCCCTCTTTTGTGGCTTGGTATGTGAAGTCAGTGGCTTGGGGTCAACCGCCAGCTGTGCATCACTGCCAACGATGAGATGCCATGCATCTTGGCCAGCCTTGGGCAAAAATAGCGACTCAGGATAAAATGATTCAACCCCCTCTTCTGCCGAGCTCTGCAACCAGACAGTGGACCGTCCAAAACACACGAAAATTTGGCATGCAAAGATATGGAGTGTTTTCAATGAAGCTGAAGCAGTTGAACTAATGTCTTTCACTTTCCCTGGATCACATTTCACACTTTGTGCAGATTCCAGCCATATAAAGGATAGGAACTTCAGTGCACCGCCACCCTGTCCACTTATTGCAAAGAAATTAATAGGATTTAAATAATCTGTGGAGGAATTGAACAACACAGTGGGTAAGGCCTGGTGGGGTCTCCTTTCCTCCCTATTTACAGATTCAATGGAGTGGGGCCAGGCTGCACAAAGCCGCATTAAGGTAGCTAAAAGCTTCCTCAGAGGGATCTTCTCAACCGCTTCCTGGCGCACCGATGTACTCTGTTCTGGTAGCTACGATGCTGAAAACGATTAGAGTGGCCTTCCTCCACCTTTTGACCCTGGAGGAACCCTTGAAATATTTCTCAGGCCTTGGGGAACCCCTGCACATTCAGGCTCAAGGATAGGCCAGAAGTAGCAAAATTATTATATTCGTTTCATGGGTAGGCCTGTACATATACATTAACAGTGTTCTACAACTAAAGGGACGCGGTGGCACTGCGGGTTAAACCGCTGAGCTGCTGAGCTTGCCGATCGGAAGGTCGGCGGTTCGAACCTGCGTGACAGGGTGAGCGCCCGTGGCTAGTCCCAGCTCCTGCCAACCTAGCAGTTCGAAAACATGCAAAATGTGAGTAGATTAATAGGTACCACCTCAGCGGGCAGGTAACGGCATTCCATGTAGTCATGCTGGCCACATGACCACGGAGGTGTCTACGGACAAACGCCGGCTCTTCGGCTTTGAAACGGAGATGAGCACCGCCCCCTAGAGTCGGACACGACTGGACTTAATGTCAAGGGAAACCTTTACCTTTACTTACAACTAACATTAAAGAATGAAACTTACTTCTTTAATGTGAAGTTGCCCAAATCGGAAATAATTTTTTAAATAAATCATGATCTCCCAGGGAACCCCTAGTGACCTCTTGTGGAACCCAAGGGTGCCACAGAACCCTGTTTGGGAAACCCTGGATTAGTGGGTGAATAACAGATCCAGTACAGGGATGATGGAAGTAGAAATTTCCTTCTTGGTAAAGTAAATCTCTACCAAAGATAGGAAGAGTTATCTCAGTATCCTTTCCCACATGGAAGCATCATCTGACGCAGGTCTTTCCTGCATATACATTGATGGAATATTCAGGGTCTTGGTTCTGGGGGAGAAGATACAGAGGTATCCCACAGTGCAAATCCCCAAGTTTTCTAATTAATATCTGTCTTGGACATTTTCCTGGGCAAGCTTCATTGAAATGAATTGAACTAGACGAACAAAATGTTTCTACAGGAAAAAAAACCAGAAGAAGCCTAGTTTCCCTTCATTTTGTTATGATGGATGGGCCATCCCTAGATAGTCTTGTTTTACTCGGAACATTAATTAATTTAAATGGATGAAAAAGTGGGTTACAAGCTCCAGTGACTGCAGGGAGGGGGGAGGGGGGGAGGAGGGCCAGCCTTGAAATGGTGATCCTTGAATGCTAAGCATGTTTCATTAACTTGGTTGTGAAAACTGTTATCAGAGCTACATTCTGGAAATTAAGGAAATACAATGGAGTACTCGAGATAAGCACTGGGATGGAAAAATGCCTGTTCTCAGCAAGAACAGGAATTTGTAGCCTTATCCACTTGTTGGGATAATGCGAGGGCTGGGGTGAGGGAATGCTGAAGGCATCTGAGAAGCTTCAATAACAGGCAGTTAAGGGAAAGTTCTAATGATGGTGGGAGGATGATTTGTCTGGGTTTCAGAGAAACAAGGTAGACCTAATGTTTAGCGAGGCCTTCTAGGAAATAATGCTTTGAAAAATTGTACAGCGTTCGGAGGGCAGCAGAAGAGAAAACACTTCTGGGAATCTAGAGGACTCATGGAGACTGGGATCAAGGGGAACCTGGGATCAAGGTGGCATCCCAACCAAGAGGAGTATTTGGGTGATGGGATCCTCATCAGTGGCACTGGAGTAGATCCAGAAGAGAACCCACCATAGAGTAACAGGGGTGCATGCCCTGAAACATAAGTGGACAATATTGCCCTGTGTCAGCCTGTATCAGGAATCATCCCTCCTTTGTGGGCTAGGGTTCTGCTCTGAACAAGCAAGTCAAGGGTTATGGACAAAAGTTCTATAGCTGGTTGTGCCTCTCTCCTTGGGCTTCTCATGAACCAGGTTGGGGCTGAATGAAGTCTAACTTCATGGTTGTCCTTGGGAGAGAAGTGCTCCTCTTAGGAGTATCAGACCCTCACTCTATCTCAAATCTTGTGAGACTGACAGACAGAGGGATAACCGTCATGAAAAAGAGAATGGGGTGGATTTTCCCGTTCTGGCCCCCTAAGAATCCGTGTCTGGGCTGTGCTCTGTGGATCCTGTACATGTAGAGATTCTGTCTCAGACAGCAGGAATCCAGAAAAGGAGCTACTTCATCATGCTGATGGCATCAAGAGCCCAGAAGGAGGGGAGCTTCAAACACAAATGGCTCAGGATGTGTTCCTAACCCAATCTCTCTCTCTTTCTTTTGTTCTAACTGGGTTTGCTCAGTCGGTTGATTTTGATGTTCTGCTGGGCAGAGACTATGACCTACCTGAAGGCCTACTTTCTATGACATAGCCAGTGATAGGCTTAACTCCTGAAGCTCCCTCTGTCCAGTATAAAGTGAGTCCAGAGGCAGTTTTTGAGACCAGCACATGCTGTGGAGAACCAGGAGATCCTGTAGGAGTGGAACAAAAAGAGTGATAGTTGAGGCAGGAGAATGAAAGAAGAGATTATTCATACTGTGCTCCCTAATTACCTTTGGGACGAGAGAGAGAGAGATCTGCCAGCCTCCAGCAAAATTGCCTCTTTGGGTAAGAGGTGAGGGTCCTTTGTACCTGGATGTGACCACCACATTTTGATCCTTGCATATAAATTAAGCCAGAATGTGTCATCAGAAAGCCCTGACTCCTATCAGGGGCAGCCTGCCAGAGGCCCCTCTCTGGCTCACTGAGTATTTCAAAGAACACGATAGCGTAAAAGATCCTTTAATGAGGATCAACCCACAAATCAAATGGAGACACTATTCTAAAGTGGTTCCTTTGGATTTTCTTCCCCTAGTGAAGGGCCATTATCCATAATAACTTCTGAGAACGTTTTGAAAATACTTCCCGCTCACCCACCCCACTCCAAAACTGCAGAATCTATCATTACAGTTTCCGGGCTGGTCCTCACATGCTGAGACTCTGTCTTAGAGACACCAGTGAATCTCGCCTTGCAACGTAATGCTCCCTCGGCTTGGAAATGCATTTTGAATCTTTGCTGTGGGTGCCGAATCAGCTCCCACCTTTGTCGTAGTTGTGGCGGTTCGTCTTTGGCAGGCCCCTCAGGTCTCCCTTACCCTCTGCTGGCCCAGCTGTGATGTTGGCTTGCAGCTCAGGTCCATAGATAATGGTCTTGGCTTGCACTCGAAACAAGTAGGTCATCCCTTTCGTGAGATCTCTGACCTTCAGCCAGCGCTGCCAATTGCCCTCGATGTCCACGGTCACCACTTTGCTCACCCCTAAAAAAATGGCCAAAAGGTGAGAGTGTTCAAAGCAAGGAAAGACTGGAAGGAGGGAAATGCGAGAAGAGGGGAAGTAAACAAGCGGTGAAACGGCAGAAACAATGCCAACTAGATTACCAGCAGAATTATCAAGCCGTTTGCCAAAGAAGTATTTCTTACAATTAGTGGGAATTTAAGTGGCAGTAACGGCCAATTTTCAGCAGAGATAAGTGTAATTAGACTCGAGGCTTGATAAGTGGAGACTGGCGAGGGGAGGGGGAAACTTACAGCGCAGTTGGGAAATTTTCAAGAGGCTGGAGATTAGCCTCGCTGATTACGCGGGGAGAGAAGAAAGAGGCGAGCAGAAGGAACTGTGGCAATGTAACTCTCTCTAAAAACCCAAACTGACGCCATGGGGGTCCTTTAACCTCATCCTTCTGTCCAATCACGCCTGGGGAGAAAACCTGCTAGGCCAAGTCTCTACTGACCAACGTCTCAAGATTTTACAGGAAAGCAAGGTGAGTCTAAGCCTTTCAGCACTTCAGATTTCTACTGCTTGTTGGTCAAGTCCTTCTAAAAGAGGGAAACAGCCAACAGCAGAGGAGAAAGAGGTGGCAGATATGTGCTTCCCTGTGAAAAGTTTGACTCGGTTTCCTTCAAATCAGCTTAGAGAGAGAGATGCTATTTTATTAAGCGTATTTATGGGGAAAATGGTCTCATAGGCTTGTGTGGAAAAAAAGAATGTCAGGAGTCACCTTCTGGGATCGAACTGCACTTCCTTTAGATTAGGATAGGCTTCTAACAGAGGAAGGTGGATGCAGGGCCTCTTCCCCTTCTGACTGAGGGCCTAAAGTCTGAAGGTTGCTTTTTGAGTTTTAAAGTTAAGTAGTGGCACCCTTGAGACTCATTAGAAAATCAATCTCTTCCCTCCCTTTCAAAATACTTCCTTATGCTGTGACTGCAGTGTTGCAGTTCGTATTCATGGAAAAGCCCAAGAGGATTTTCTCTGGCCTGGCAGTTAACTGGGTAGCCAGCAATAGCTGGCATCTCAACAAAACTTAATTCTGTTTGGGTTGGTTAAATCAAATCCAGGACTTTCCAGAGCAGCTTGGTTCAATCGCTCCTTCTAGCTGCAATTTGAGATCAGAGTCAGAGGGGAGGGGACCGGGCCAACTACATTGGGTGCCATCCACTGTCTCTAGGGCAGTGTTTCTCCACCTTGGCCACTTTAAGATGTGTGGACCTCAACTCCCAGAATTCCCCAGCCAGCCTTGAATTCTGGGAGTTGAAGTCCACAGGTCTTAAAGTGGCCAAGGTTGAGAAACACTGCTCTAGAGGGATCACCCAATTTCTCAGTCAAAGCTGGAGAACAAAAAAATCCCAACGATATTATTATTTAAAACCGTGGCGAAGAATGGCTCTAGGGTTAGTTTGTTATCATCTAATATTAGGGGAATTGAATTTTAAACAGTCTGTAAGGAGCGAGTTCAAATATGAGGAAAATCCAGCCACAGAGGAGAAGTCTGCAGGGAGCCCCTTCTTTAAAAAAGCACTTTGAAACCCTCGAAATGAGGGGCACGTCTGTATCTGAAGCAGAATGTTACAGGGAAATATAAAATAACCATTTTGAAAATATGCAGAAACCCCCAAATTCCTGAAGGCACACAGTGCAATCAGATATTTCTACATGCAAATGCTGTCTCTGGGTCTCTCCTGCACAGCTTTCCTAGAGCTTTGTCAGTTAAAGATTGCTCAAGCACCATCTGTTGTAGAGAAAACGGTGGACAAAAATGGGAAAGTATTGTTGCTTGTCCTGTGGCGTGAAAGGGGAAGCAGGCTAATGCTCCCTCTTCAGTTGCTGCAATACCAGTTGCAATCAATTCTGAACGGGAATCAAGGAAAAAACAAACCAACAGAAACCTGAGCATAGAAAAGGCCCTCAGGAACAACATATTCACCAACTCCCCAGCAAAGAAATCATTCCAACAGTTGAACTGCTGTCAGGGATAAATTTTTGAAGAGGAATGTCAGATTCTTTGGCAGCTGCCTAAACCTGAAAGTGATTCTTGCCAAGCCTGACTCTCGCAGAGTTCTCTTTAGCAAGATTTATGGAAAAGGATGGGGCGGGGTTACAAGACTTCCAGCATCTGATCTATTTCCCATTGAGAACCAATATATCCCCTTGTACATCAGGGGCAGAACTTTCTGATCGTATCTGTAATAGCCTTCCAATGATCTGGTAGGGAGGGAGGTCTCTTCCCTGACAATGGCTGTTTACATCCCACCAGCAGGTGGAATCTATTTCTAAAACATTCCAGGTAAGCAAATATTTATAGAAGATAGATAACTTGTAGGTTTTGCAGGAGACATCACATAGCAGAAGACATCTCAGTCTCTCGCAGACCCTTCTTGGGGTTCTTGGCTAAAATTTCACATTCTTGTTGTGTGAAACCTGCACTTCCCCCCCACCCCGCATGGCCATGGCGACTTAGGGTTTGTTCAGCACGTGGGATGGAACTTCAGACTTTTCTCTCTCCCTACTCAGAAGAAAAAGCCCAAATAAGGCACACGATGGTTCCTTCTTCATTTGAATCAGCTGAATTAGTTGCAGTCAAAATCAAAGATCCAGCTGAAACCCCAACAGACCGCAGAAATACGCAATAAATATTAAATAACCTGCCTTTTTTTCCCCTTTCAATGTTACTCTTCGAATTATTTTATACTCATCTGCAGGCATATTACCAATTATTTTTCTGCTGTTAGTTTGGGAAATTAATTTCACAATTTAAGTTCCCTTCAAGTGGAGGGATGTATTAGACCCAGGGCTGGATGGAGAATGTTTACGTGCTAGTGCAGGAAATAAGCAAGGTGTCCAAAATATAGACTGCATCGTGTTATGAGCCTAGCACGAGAAAAATAAGCCAGTCTATTTCATTCCCAAGAAATTTTAGAGCAATTTTGGGCTGATGGATTATTTTGATGCCCGCTCCTTTAATACGTCTTCCCTTGGCAGGAAACGCTCTCAAGGGAGATTAGAAAAGTGAACATTTGTGACTAACTGTAAAAGTGGGCATCCATCGTTGCCTTCAGATTCTGAGGCTTGGAAAAACCAGCTTTTCTCACTGACTGCAATCTTGATGTCGATGTCACTTCCAAAATTAGTGTTGGAAACTCATTGGCTTTGTTTAGATGACATATTAGACTGTGTCATATAGGGTAGGGTGACATGCAAATAGGAAAATGGGGAGAGTGATCTGCCAATCACCCCATGAGATTAATTTTGCCCCAAGTAAACTTAGCCTTGTTTGGGGCTAAAGTACCTTCCACCAGTCAGCTGTGACATCTGAATGGTTGACTAGGGGATTAGTTAGATTTTATGTCTCCCAAGATGGAGATATCAACCTTCTAGAGCACCCCATGAAAACAGGGCCTGCCTGTCTTGAAGCCCTGTCTCTGTCACTTTCCCAATTTCTCATCCATTGTGGTCACATGGGGGCAGAAAATGAGCAAGAATGAAAAAGGCGAGATGTGGGTAGAGAACAGATTCTGATTGCACTCCACGTGTGTTTTATTTATTTGCTTCAGAAAACAAAAATTCATTGCACCAGCTGGAGAGACTGTAAAAATGGCTGAGACATGGTGGACCCAGCTACCCTACGTTAGGTGTGGCTACAGTTTTAAAGTGGGTCAACTGAAGGTGGGAGGAAAGGTGGTGGGGTCATTCCTATTACGTAAAGAAACCCAGAGCACAGACTGCTCATCTTAGAAAGGATTTGGCAGGTCTGAATTTAGCATGTCTTTGCATATTTTCTAGGAAACAAGCCCATGGAAACGCTCAGGGAGAAGAAACTGGTTTCTCATGTAAGCTGCCTCAAGTAGGTTGCCCAAATTAGCCTTTGCCAAAAGAGAAAGAGAAGAAGAATGGATGTATATAAAGATCAACCACATCTCAATGATAGATCACCCATCTCCCAAGACTAGCAAATCCTTCCTGGGCATTTTTACCTTGAACTGGAGCCAAAGGTTCATAGATCACCCGATAACCCTGCAAGATCCCATTGGCTGCTGTTGGTTCTCCCCAAGACATATTAAGTGTAGAGCACGTGATTTCAGAGAAAATCAAGAAACTGGGGGCGCTTGGAGCTGGAAGAAATAAAACAGAAGGAATGCTTGGTGTCAGCAGGGTCACAAATGTTGCCATGCCCCACGCAAAATGTATTTATTTATTAGGGCATTGTGTCTGGCCTATAAGACTGGTACCAGGGCCTGTAACAAAAACTGTCTTCTGTTTTTCTGTCTGGACTTTTGATCAGTTGTGATTAGGAAACTCCTTCCCAAACAATCACTCTTTTGCTCATTGCCACGAGAAGGCCTCTTGCAACTGTTCGGTGCTTGGATTTATATTGGATTTGGGGGACAGTTTTCCCACCTGCACTGGACAACAATTTTATTCTTATTTATCAGTGTCTTTATTGTACTTTATACCTTATGATTTTAATTCTGGCTTTATTGTAAACCGCCCAGAGTCCCCCTTTCTTGGGGGAGATGGGCGGTAATAGAAGTTTGAAAAACAAACAAACAAACCAACCATCTTCAGTACTTACCAGCTCACATGCATACGGACTGGAGAAGCACAAAAAGGAACCCTACAGAGATATGAACAGACCCTGATCCAGCAAGATAAAACCTTCTGATAGGGATTATTTCGGCCCAATCTGCTGCGTATTTCTTATGGTATCTCTGACAGTATCAATACACAATGGTGTAATTTCAGCCTAGGCAAAAATTACAAACTGTTCTACAAGGACAGAGCCTCTTTAGAATATAACACCCTACCTGGCTATTTTGGGATCTTGACCCTACCTACATGATTTCAACTACAGGTTCAGGGAAGCTGATCAGCTGGGTGCAGATTTGGGCTAGGATGTGTGTGATGTCACATTCACAGGGAAGCAGCTAAGAAGAACGGCCAACTACTTAATGTTATCTTCAGCGTGTCAGAACGCTGAGATTTGAGAATGAGACACACATACTTAGGAGAAAAAAAAATCCTTGTTTATGAAGTACCTGATCTCTGACTTTCCAACATTGTTTAACCCACAGGAGAGGAGACACTGACGAGGTTCACACATTTTCCTAAGCTATAATGAGGTGTGTTTGGCTAGGGCTTGGCATGATATGGAGCCCAGCCATCTTGATTTGTAAACCATGGTTTATGGCTTGGTGCAATGTGAACGCAGCCAACTCTAGCTCATTTAACAAGCCTTGGGTAAAACATACTATGCTCTGGTACCCTGTGTGAGCCCAACCACCGAATTAAGAATGCAAAGCATGACATCTACTCTGTAGAGGCCTACTCTGTAGACCCTTCTTCTGCTTACCTGCCTGGAGTGTCCTGCCTTCCCCAGGGCTTGTCTTGGGTCCATCCCCTGCTGTGTTAAAAGCGGAAATACAGACCAGATACTTGGAGTGACTGGTCAGGTTTTTGAGCCGGATGCTTGTATCTGGGAGGAAAAGGACCTTCACTTTTTCAGTGTCGTTCTGACTGTCTTCCTCCCAATAATAAACCTAGTTGGGGGGAAAAAAAGGTGAGCCCCATATTCTACCCTTCAAGTTACCATGAAATCATTTCCCACTCCAATTCCCAACCAGCACACCTGTCACCTCATGGCAGGGAATTCTAGGAGTTGGAATCCCAGTGCACTTTAGATCTAGCAGGCGATCCTTGGGGCTGAGCACCGGCAGGGCTTGCTCAATATCTAGCCACTTCATGGCCAGGTTAGCATGATTGCCAATGATTAAAAGAAAAACCCTAACCCACTTTCTCATAGCTCTCTAGCAGAGCACCTGGCTTGGCAGTGGAGACCCACTCATGAGCGTAATGATTCGCCAGTTCTACCCAAAGCTCACCAGGAACCTGACCTCACTGTCCAGCCAAGAGTCAGCTCTGGTGTCTACAAGCCCAGCTTTCGGAACAGCCTGTGCACAAACAAAAGGGAAGGTATGCAAATTGCTGCAGCAGGTAGCAGTTTCTGCCAAAGAGCAATGCCAGCTTATTTCATTGGCTCCCTCCTTCTCCATTTGTGGCTCTCACATGCAGGCGGAGGATGAGCCAGGCAATGGACGATGGCCAAGCCCCAAGACTGATCAGAAGAATAATACCACCTCAGTGTTTTAGAGGCCAGTCATGGGCCATTGGCTAAATTGACTCTTGGAGGGGGTCTGGGACCTGGGGTGCTACCAGACCTCTAGCTAATGACAGTCACCTGGTATGCTCGTCTCCAACTTGGACTAGTCTCCTAACGTCACCCTTCCTAAGGTGGAGGAGTTGGCTTTGAGTAATTACTCTGGCAATATCTAGATTGGACTACTCTTGCATTTGCATATTTGACACCAGGCAATTTCAAAGGGCATTTGGAAACGAATGATATTAGAAGTGTGACTGGCAGATAGTTACGACCCAGAAAATATTCTTAACGTGAGACAAATGGTTTCTGGTTGGTTTCTGGGAACGATTCCTTATGATCTGTGGCTAGGGTGCATTTAGAACTGCCCATTGTCACCTGAATCCCATCAGCCCGCCATTTCAGAAGAGGTGCAGCAGCAACTATACCTCTTGATGGGAACTCTTTAATGAAAGCATCATGTCTAATATTCTCAACTTCTGCTTTTTAAGGCTTAGGCTCCCCTGAGACTTTCTTTTAAGAGAACTTGTAGATCTACTTGAGTGAGGAAGCCTGAGCTCCCCTTCTTTGAGTTGAGAGAAGGGGGGGTCCAACTGTGTTAGGCTTCAACTCCCATCCTCCCCAGCCAACACATCCTTTGCAGTTTGGGAACAGCAAAGGCTGGTCTCAGCTGGCACTGCTGTGGCTGTCCTGATTCTTCAGCTGCTTGCTGTAGATTTGCAACTGGTTGCATTTCTAACTTATTGAGATTGGTAGACACTGCGAGAGCAGGGCCACTGGGGTCAAAAGGAAGCATTAAAATGAAATAGTTAAATAATCCAATAGTTAAATGTCCACGGAAGCAAGATGGACTTGTGCAATTTGTGTTTGTGTCTCGCTCAGAGAGTCAGAAAATGCACCCTGGCTAATCTCTGACAGGCATTTCTACAACAGCTTGCCTTGTAGCCTTGTATGTTTCCATTCTGGCTGTCCACGGGAGGTGGGTCCCAGGTGACCTCCAGCTGACTTGCAGACAGGGCGTTGATATGGATATTCTGGGGAGGCATTGCTGGAGCTTGGGAAAGAAAGCAGAGAAAAGGCATTGGGAGAACGAGGAGGCTCTGATCATTGAGCTGACACCATAGAAAAAGATCTCAACAGACCAGAAGGTTGGTGTGCGTTAGATTTCCCAAGGACTGCTGCTGCCCTCAACATCATCTCTGGAGACTCTGGCCCCAAAGGAATTCCGTTGCCAGATTCTTCCATCAACTGTCCAATATTGTGAGTTTTTCTTTGGCTGCAGGGGACCGAGAGCAGAGACCAAAACCCAACTGTTGCTGCTCCTCCTAGTTTGCAGTTTGGGAAGCTCAGCTCCATTTCCTTTCTGAAACTGCCCCCAAATGATTTTAAAACCAGGAGACAGAATTTAAAACCAGGAGACAAAACCAGGAGACAAACAGAAGATGAATTCTTTCAGGGGTCCGTTGTCAGGGGAAACCCGCTCTCCCCAACCGCGGAGCTCTCTTCTCCTGGAGGCTCGTGAACCCTTTGCAGAAGCCGTGTGAACGTTCCTCCTGCAAGCTGGCCTTTGGAAAGCACAAAGCAAGTATGGGGGGATTTAATTTGACAGGTATTTCAGCCATCTTAATTATGCGCTAGAATCGAATGGCGGGATAGAAGTCGAATAAATAAACGCATGTAATTTTCACTGCCCAGGCTCGCCAGTAAAATCAAAAAGCCCACATAGACATTCTTTCTCCTGATCAAACAATCAGATTTAGCGGGTGCATACAAGGCCATTGTTAACTGGGGACGGATGCACCCGATACACCAAATTGATTTTAGCGTGGATCACCGGAGGCAACCAACTTTTCCAAGGTAGCTAAACGACAACCAACTGCAATGCCTTTCTCGCCCGCAGAGGGGACCGCAGGAACTTCCGCCCACAGTGCCAGAGAGCCCAGCTCTTGATGCTCGGTGCCCATTCAACGCCCCACAAATGGAAACCATAAAACATTAGCTACCCAAAATACAAAACCCAATTATCTACTCCTCCTCCAATGGCTTCCTTCTTTACAGGCTCTGACCTTCATAAGGCACATCATCATTATATATTTATATATTTCCTCCTCGATTCCTCTCTGGGGTTATAAAATAAAATAGTAATTAACACCCACTCTGCCTGACACCAACTATTTATTTTGTTCTAACTGTGCTGCTTCCTTATTATTGCTGCCCACCCTGCCGTTAATGGAAATGTTAATAACCAGCGCCAGGTTGTTGTGACAGATGCTTGAGCTCATTATCAGAAATTCTTATTTACCGCTCCATTAAACGACAGACTCACACACCCAAAAGGGGGTGGGGTGGGGTGGGTGGGAGAGAAAAGAAAAAAAAAAAAGAAACAATTCCATGAAACTAACTGGGAACTGCAAGCAACTTGCATTGCTCATCCGAAGCATAAATAAAAAGAGGTGGAGGGGCTGACACGTTGGCCCTTTGCAAGGTTAGGGAAAAATGTTTGGGGCATCGTTAAAAAGTGAAGTGCAAAACAAAATGTAGCCATTCTGCTGGGGGGGGGGGGGTGGCAATTAGACATAATGAAATAATGGTGGTGATGATGATACTAATTAAATGACAATTATTTTATTAATGCGTTTCCTCAAAGAAAGAAACATTTCAATTCCTCAGGGCGCATACTGCACACGCATACAGTGCATACACCGAGGATGACAGATGTATCTGATGCACAAGAAAAAAAAGATCTCCAGTCTCTCCCCCCACTGATATAAATGCTGCATCTCTAGCCCATCCTTCCTCTGAGCATGGCATGAATGCACCCTGTTGTCATCTCTGCACAGATCCATGAAATGCATTTGATTCTTTAACAGTGGCTTCAAGAACACAGAATAGATTGTCGGAGCCTCCTGATTTTTCTTAGTCAATTGCAAGAAATAAGCATCCATATGGATTTTCTCAAATAACTTTTAATCCCGGAAATCTTTTTTCAGCTGATAAGAAAGGGACACCCCACCCGCTAGAGGGGTTTACCCAGGAGTGGGAGCAAATTGCTCCTTTCCTCCCTTGCCAGCTAGATTGACAGCTGAGGGCTCATCGATGGGTGAATGAGTCAAAGAAAGTGAGATGAATTAAGGGTTGATTTTCAACAAGAAGCTCACCGATTGCACTGTTGTTCCCAAACTGGGTCGCTACGGCGCAAGTACATCTCTTTATACACTCATTCTTAAGCCTCTTGGTTCAGATGTGTCCCAGCTGCTCAGTAAGCTGAAAGGCTGATGCTTGCTTTTCATCAGCCAGATCTTTGGAAGCGTTTTTTGTCTACATGCTGCTGAACTTGGAGAGGATTGCAGCTCCTTCAAGGGAGCAGAACCACCAGAAACATTTCTCCAGTTCTTCAAAGAACGGCGGGGGCCTGGCGATGCTGACCACTTGGATTGATCATGATGGCTTATTCACGTAATGCTCTTTGATAGGCAGCTTAGAGGAGGGATCTCCCCTGCCCAAGGAATGAACAAGTTGTGGCCCCCCGAACCTTGATAGACCATAGCTCCTACTGGCCGTGCTGTGGGGACACAGTGGAAACGGCTGGCTTTTATAAAGCATAATGTATCCCTGCTCCATCCATGTTCAAGGACATCATTCCCTGGTGAACAGACAAGAAGGCATCTTTTTCCCCCAGCTCCTCTGCTTCTCAAGGAGTGGTGGGTTCCATAAGCCTTGATCTCACCAAGTATACCTGCGTATTTTCAGAGATTAAAATGGCACCACCCCAACCAAGTTTGAACTGTCAGAATCAGTGCAATTAGTTAGCTGACTCGTTTCACCTACACAATTTAACACAGTTGCCTCTTCTTCAGGGATCCAGTTTTGGAATCAAAGCTGTTAATCAGGCAGTTATTAAGGAGAGCAGAGAGAGATCAAATGCCTTACCTTGGCAACAAGGAAATTCCTGGGTAATTTGCCCATGAATTCTACAAGAACTCTTGATCATCACCTAAAGCAGCCCTCATGGTTAGAGATGGGGAATCTTCTGAATGATTTCTGGAGTCAGGAAGTGCAAGAGAAGAACTGCTATTGCTACTGCTGATGCTGCTACTAATGATAATATCAGAAGCTCAGAATATGTTTCTTAAATATAAGTTCAAATTAAAGTTGATCCTGTGATTATACACATGGGTGAAAGCAACCTCTGGGCATTTAGGAATAGGTTACATGGGCCCTGTAGAGAAAAAGGTCTCCAGGCCAGGATTCAGCTTGTTGGTGGGACATCAGGTATGGCATGGCTGTCAAACCTTGGAGGACTGAAGGTGGCATATCTTCGGACGAGGGACCCGCAGTTTCTCCCTTGTCTTCCCTCTGGAGGTGAGGAAGGAAGGTCAACAGGCTTCTGAGATGCACTTGGAGCAACACTGGAACTGGGTCTATGCCCGGAGTGGGAGAAATGGAGGCTGAATTCTACGCAGTGATGGGATACTGATTAGCGGGTCCAAAGAAGTGGCTGTCCAGCGGGGACAAGGCAATTGCACTGCTGCTCCTACCATGCTTTCTCTCTGTGGCCACTGCTGAGGCCGGAGAGGGCTTGGCCCAAACCCCGCTGTATCCCCTTTGGCCAGAATGAAATTCATTTTTTTACGTCGGGTACAAGCCACTTTCTGGCTGCACACCACCACAAATCAAAGCGCTTAACGAAGAATTAAACAAGGAACCTTACCCCACCCACAACCCATTGGAGTCCTACTGAGTGCTGCTTATGAGTAATATTAACAGCTCGATGAGCTTTTAATGAAGCACTCAGCTGCTGAGGCAGCCCAACCAGAGCAAATTATTTCTTTGCATTTTCAGCCTTACCAGTGGGGAATTAAGGGTGGCAGATAAACCCCTCCAACAAACAACTCAATTTGAACGTATTTTCTTAGTGGTTTGGTTCAAGACCGCGGCCTCGCAAATTGCGCTGGTAGCAGAATGTGGAATTTGCAAACCTTCTTTCCCTCTCTATAGCTTGGCCTCTTCCTGGGCTGGATCGCTGCCTCCAAAAGAGCTGGGGAGAATCTCAACTTGCAAAGTGAGCATCGCAGGGGGAAAATTCCCCAAGACCCAAATGATGAGTGGAGACCACATGATCTGCTTGAGCCAAGTTGATTGAACTGTGCAGGGGACACGCCACAAGGTTCTGCCCACTGAAGGAGGGTAGAAAAACAGCCTTTATATAGTTGCACCATAAATGCTGATTAATAATGACGTGGATATGTCAATCACTGTACTATTTTGATTGCAAAGATCAGATTTATGCTTACGGTGAATATCTGCAAAAGTCAGTTTTTGTGGTTACTTACTTCCCATTTTCCCATCTAAAAATATTAGTATTGTTGCAGTAACACGTGAGCTAGCATCTGCAATTTTCTGTAAGCCTCTAGGCAAGTTAATAGAGAGGCTAACTTGAGTCTTTAGAGGCCGTGATAGGCAACAGGTTTTGGTCCAATTGTTAGCACTGATTTTACTCCTTCAGCATCAAGACCGCCATCTAAGGAAGATGCCACAAAGATGAACAACTTGCCATGATGGTGAGACTGTGGTCAGAACCAGAGGTTTCAGGAGGCCTTCCTGCAAAGTTATAAAAGATGAAGGATCTTTTCTTTTCTCTTTGGAATAGAATAGGTACAGAAAATTTATGTTGGACAAAGCAAGAAAAAAGGAACATGAGAGAAGGAACGGCTTTTTGTATTTTATTACTGACATTTATCCCTTGCTTTATTCACCTCTGTTCTACAGAACTGAGAGAAACAGAGAAGAGAAAAGTGTAGTCCCAAACAGCAAAACTCAAAGGAAATATATCCAAAGAGATACACTAGCTGATGCCTGTGAAGTCAGAGTAGAATACAAACAAAGATTTAAAAAGCACAGCTCCTTTGGATAACCAAGGGCATTCCTTTATTTTAATTGTGGTCATACATTGGGACAGCCCTCATTTCTCAAGCAAATGCTATCTACTCAAATTGCACCTTCAGGTAGGTAAAAAAGCATATTCCTGGCATGGATTTGGTACAGATGGAAGAATTAGGTTTTTAGAAAATAAAATTCAGAACATGTTTTGGCAACGTGTGGCACAGAAGAAGCTGAAGTTTTACCTAGAGATGCTATCCTGTTTCAGAACTGATTTCAATGTGGCTTAAGCAAACTGGTCAATGCCGGACTGAAGGCAAAGAGAATGGGCATCTGGGCACAGAAATGGAGAGAAATGCCTCAGGGATAGAGATCATCAGTTCATGTTCGCCACTGATTTCTAGGATTTCCATTCCTGATTTCAGGCTTCCTTCACGTATGCTTCAAGATACTAAGGAGAACATTCTAAATCAGATCCAAAGGACCTTTGCTGTGTGTACATACAGAGAGATTTCCTTCAAACCTGCAGGGCAAAATGAGATTTGAAACATGCATGGTCATCTACATAGCCCCCGTGGATGTTGGAACACCTCAAGCAGCCACAAATTCCCCTGGGGTCATGCAGCTGCCCTCCGTAGCTACCATGTGGTCCTGGGAAAAGATGCATTGGGTTTCAGGTGTTCCCAACAGGTGCTGAAGGCATACCTGTGTGCATTTGGAATCACAAAATGCTCTTGGGATCCAAGGCACTACAAATCTTAGCACACAGCATACTGCCACCTGCAGAATGAGGTCAGGGAAGCTTCTGTTTAGAAAAGGTTAAAACAGAACCAAGGCATAAAAGACAGCTTTTATTTATCTTTCTCCCTCTTATTTCCCTAAATGATTTTCCTTCCTTCCTTCCATTCTCCCTGAGAGCCTGACACTCACGTTCATTATCTAGGTGGCTGGGGGATGTCCTCAGACCACTTTCTGCTCCTTCTTGGCCAGCCTGATAAACCACAGACCCTCTGGGGAAATCAAGGACTTTATTTCGCAGGAGCCGTCCTGAAAACCGAGCCTCCTTCAATTTATTTATTTGCTTTGTCCCCTGCCTTTCTAATCCGGTGGCTGGCAACAGAAAAATAGGCATTATTTTAAAACATACAAACAAACAGACAGGCATCAACTGAGGTTTCAGACCTAGGGAGGAAAACAACATAGGGAAGATGATAGCTTCAAACTATTTCTAGAGATACGTGGGGTTGCCAGCAGCAGGAAAGCAAATAATTGCGGTCAACAGGAGGAAAACACATTTGCCTTCAGCTCATTCAAGAGAAGGCCAAGGAGGCAAACTCAAGGGCTGGACTGGGGCAGGGAGTGATTGTCCCTTTCCAGCACTCCCCCCACGCTGCATCAAACTCCTGTTGAGCTGATTGGAACGGCTTCCTTTTTGCCTAACAAAAACAGCCTCACGCAACAAGTCGCCTTTTCAACCGAACCCCTGCAAGGCAGTTGTTAACACGAGTCAGACAAGCGGGCGGGTTCCCAGCGAGCGGCAGTTTTCTTCCTTTCTGCTCCTTTCCATTACTGAGGTCCCCATCAAAGCTCATTATAATTTATTTTTAAAAATTAAAAGGAAGGCAAAAAGAGTGGAGATGTATTTCCCCGTTGCATCCTCTCCTGTGAAGTGTGAAGGTTGTGAGTGTCATCATCAGTTAAGATGACATGTTTCACTCTTGCTGTCGACTTTGAAGTGGAGGATTTATGGCTTTTGTTTGAAAAGAGGCTATTTGCGGGCGGGTTTCACCTCCCTTCTTCCCCTCGAACAAGCCCACTTCCTTACAAGGCTATATAGCCCATTATACTTCCACCAAAGGAGCGTGGTGGGGTAACGAAGAGTCAACCAAGCATGGAAGTTTGTCAGTGGGGCTGCATCACTCTCCATCGTTTTATTCGCCATCCTACATTAAGGAGAAGAAAAGAAGGCACGCCTACAGCTTCTCTTGAGTTTCGGTGACTGGTTGCCACCACATCAATTACTACAGCTCTGCAGCAAACCAATGGATGTGAGAAATACCTTGGAAGATTTCAGAGATTGCAAGTTTCAACATAAGCCTCCCTACAAGACTTGCAGGGCAGTTTTGGAGACCAAGATCCACATGCGACTTGAAGATGCTGATGGATGGAAGTTCTACTTGGTGGGTGCCCACAGAAATCAACATCTCACATGGGTATATCATGTTTCACTAGGCCACCACAAACAATGCAAGCGTGTCAAGTCCTTGAGCTCCGGCTGTGACGTAGGTTACTTTTTGGTGTCTCTGAGGCTGTTGTAAGGCAAAACAAGGCCTTCTGGAAGAGTTTGAAGGCCTGGTTCTGCCACCTCACCTGGGGTGGGAGGGGCAATAGTTCTTCCTGGCAGTGGCTGGCACCGTAGAGCCCTCCCCAATGAATGAGATCTTTGCTCCTTGGATTTTGTTACCTATTTTATTCTTTATTTATATTGGTTGTTTATACTGTAATTTATATTTTTTATGGTTTTAATTGCTGATTTTATTGTACACTGCCCAGAGTCCTCCTTTTTGGAGAGATGGGCGGTGATAAAAATTTGATTGACAGATAGATAGATAGATAGATAGATAGATAGATAGATAGATAGATAGATAGATAGATAGATGTAATTATTTGTTAATTTTCTGCTATCTCGCACAGCTGCCCATGCAGTGGCCAGATATAATAGTGCTTACCTTCCACCCAGCGAGATCACATGAAGCAATTAGTTAGCTCTGCAGGGTTACTGCTCCAGGGTTGCCTCATGATTTTAACCAACTTGTTCAAGGAGAAGCTAACAAATAAACTCTGTATGGTCCATTTCACCTCCTTGTCTACCTGCTCCAACACCTGATCACTGGCTCGTGTCATCAGCTTCCAGGCTACCTGTACAAGAATTCTGCTCCCAACTGGCACACCACAGCCTGATGAACCTCCAACAGAAGCCCCACTTTACCTTCCATTTGTTAAAAAGGCATTCTAAGAAGACCAGCAACATCTTGCCTCTGGAGGTGAGATTAGCCCCATTGCTCCTGGCCTTCAGGAGGAAGTTGAAGACCTGGCTCTGCCACCGGGCTTGGGGCAGGGAGGAGAATAGTCATACTTGGGGCGGGCTAGTGCCTTGAAGTGCCCCTCCTATACAAGGACAGAATGAGACCACAGCCATCTGGCTTTTATTATATTTGGTAGCTCTGTGAAATTGTTTTATAGTGTGTTTTATATTGACATTTTATTATATATTTATTGTTTTATATTGTAAACCGCCCAGAGTTCCTCCGCTCGGAGGAGATGGGTGGTGACAAATTTGATAGATAGATAGATGGATGGATGGATGGATGGATGGATGGATGGAGCAGGTATAGGATATACTCCTTTTCAAATGCAATGTGAACATCTGGAAAGGTAAATGCGTGGAACAGATCATTGCTCAACATATGCAGAATTATATCTACGCTGTCTTCTTTGGCAAGTGGAAGATCACCCGACTGGAAAACCCTACTAGCGACGCCTCAAGTTTTAGAAACTGCTCCACAGAGAACAGCGCTGATTAATTTATGGAGTTTAGGAAAACGATAGCAGAGCATTACCACAATGTTTGAAACAAAAAGGTCGGGAAGAGATAATGGCTTGTCTGAGGCCTGAGACATCTTGAAATTTAATGAAAATGTAATGAAGATAATGCTAGAACCTGAAATGAAACCTTTCATGTTAAATACAAAGGATCAGTGAAGTATAAGAGAAGGCAGGTTGGGGCTGGCGCTGCACACAGAATCTGTTGCAGGGACCTTCCTCCAGAGGGAATGCAGCGAGCTCGGAGCTGCAGCCATGAAAACAGACGCATTCTATAGCAAAGAGACCCAACCACCATGTGGAACGTGGCCAGACTGGGAGGAGGGCAGAGCATGTGACCCACCACAATGAACATAACAACATTTTGGCAGCCTAACTCAGGCTTGATGAACCTCTGCCTGCTAGATCTAGTACTTGAAGGCCACCATGTGTGATGGACAAGATTGCATTTGGCTTGGTAGATCACATCCTCTTCAGACCTTCATCAAGGCTAGATCTTCTGGGAAAGGCAGCAGCAGGGGGCCTTTGATGAAATCACCCTAAATCTCTCTCTTCCACCTTCACATCCCAATCCTGGCCTGAGCAAATTAACACCGGATGTTCCTGAAAGACAAGTTTTCACCTAGACATGCAGCATGCTCCCATCTTCCTTCTTCTCCAAGGTTCTCAAGATGGGATACCTTGCATGCTTCCCCCCACCCCCTGTTATTATGTTCATGATAGCTTTGTGAGATCCACCTGAAAGAAGGGAACCGTTGCAACATTAGCTTAAAAACTGTTACTGCTTTGGAAAAGTTCTTCACTGACGCAATAGGCTTTCTTTATCTTTGAACAGAAGCTGAAATATAGATAGAGCACTGAAGTGACAAACCTTTAAATCATGAGAGCACCCCTTTACAAGCATTTAACAGAGTTAGGAATGTACTAGCAAATCCTTTGCCTATATTTCTGTTCTGCAGGTTATATTGGGCATTAAACTCAGACTTAACCTGGATCTTCCCCATTTGAGTCCAGGTTTACTATTCACCATTCTCTGTTGTTAATATGAAATCTCAAGCCACTGGTGTCACAATTCGATGCTTCCCACTGTATTCGTGTGTGGAACTCCTTTTATATCCCCCACTAGCTGGGCAGAGCTCTGAATTCTGCTTTTATCCAGTGCTGTATTAATTTGTTCACTAAAAAGCATGTACAACTGAAACCACTTTCGTTAAAAAAGTATTTGTCAAACAAAAGCACCAGATACCAGATACCAAATCACAGATGTTGGAATTATTCTCAGAATCGCGTGTTCACCTTGTGCGGAAAATAAATTAAAATACCATCTCAGGCAAGTTCTGCAACAGGAGGAATTAAATTCCACAGCCTGAATAAATTATGCACACTGGGAGAATCTGTCTGATTTCCCTTACTTTCCATAATTTATTCTGCAATCCTTACCTTTGAGCTAACTCTGGAATTTCATTCACAACTCACTGGAAATTTCTTTCTCCCCAGGCTTTCAAATTTAGCTTTGCATCCATCAGGACTGAAGTCTAATATATGCATACCCACCATGCTATTCCCTTTTGAGGTAACAGAGTTATGCAAAGCACAGGGAAAATCCTGAATCTTGCTTTTAGAGAATGAAGTACTGCATTCTACATCTCTTATACAGTGGAAATAGGCTGGGACAACGCATCTTACGTAGATTTTGCTCTGGTGCTCTAGTTAGCTGGGACTTCTTTGCACCAGTGGCAGCCTTCTGTAAGTGCTGCTGTGACCATGCTCCTGCATGCTCTGAAGCATGCCTTCCCAAAGCATGCAGCAGCTCTACTGGGAAGGATCTGATGCCCCTTAAGGTCTTCCTTTCCCAACTTGAGTGACTGGGAGTTTTATTCATAATAATTTTACAGGATCTGCTTACCTGCTTCGCCAACGTAGACTTCCACAGGGGCGCTGGCAGGGCTCTCCCCGATAATGTTATATGCTGTCATGACCACTTCATACCTCTTGTACTTTTTCAGCTCTGGAAATGTAAGGAATTGGGATTATAGGCGAGCATCATCTTTGACAACCCCCAATAGAATTTCCCTGCCAGGGTTCTCCCAAAGAATGCTAGGTATCGCAGGTCCACGAAGCAGTTGAACGTTTTCAACTAGCAACACCTAGGTTGATAATTTCCAGAAAAACAGACAACTAAAGCATTATTGTGAGTGAGCACTGCAGGTAAAGGCCAACCCATCTAACTTGCTTCCATAACACATGGTAATGATCACTAGCTTACATGGCTTGAAAACAGAATTAGGCAACTTTGTGCAATCAATTACCACAAGCGAGGAAGCCTAAGTAGAATCACCATGCTTGTAGGCCGTTTGCCACTGAATGCCTGTTGCTGGGAAGCCCCACAGAAACTGAAGATCTGCTCTTCAGGGATGCTAAGAAAATATATTTCTTCAATGGCAAGAAACAGGCTGGGTAATCGCTGAGGTTGCTTCTGTCATTTTGCTGATGGGTTTCCTTAGATGATAAAAGCTCTTTGGAAGAGAGAGGGTCTGCTTTGAATAGGCCACCCCTAAAGCTGCAACTATCTGCAGACCTCTGGGATGGAACATCCATGGCTGAGCCCCCCCTCGTCATCCTGCAGGTTATTACTGGAGGAAGCTGTCTGGGCTGATGCTGGAAACCGGGCTAGACAAATCCATCATTCGATCCAGCAGACGGTCAAACCAGCTGGACGAAAGTACACATGGGTCGCCTGTCCACAGCTCCAATCCTAAGCATGCCTCTTAAAACAAAGGCACAGTGGAAGCTACAATAACTCACTTGGTATTTTTGGGGGGGGGGCAGCTGGAGATTTTACTAGAGAGCAAGAAAAGCATCTGGAAACTTGGGAGACAGAGCACAGGGAGGACACTGAGATGCTTTCCTCTGCAGCAATTGCGGCTCTTTAAAATCACCAGGACTGCATTCAGCTGCAACCATCTGTGAGCTAAAACAAGGAAGCAGCATTGACAGATGCAAGGAGGGAAGGACAGCACACTACAACAGATAAAAAGACAAAACCGGTACAGGGAAAGAGTGTAGAAGGTGGGGTAATCCTCCGGCTGTGGTGTAATTAATAAGCACGCCAGTGTGATAGCAGGAAGACCAAATTGCATGCATTCCCCGCCCTGCCAGGCCTGTGCGTCTTTGAGGTTCTGCAGATTTGCATATTCAAATCAGGCTACCTATCTTTATTAAGAATATGGTTCACCCAGCAGCAAAATACACATAGGGAGCTTTGCTGGAAATCTCCGAGAACAGTGCTGGTATCGTTCAGAGGTGTTTTACTTGCAAATTCATTTCCCTGAGACATGCGAACTACCCTTCAGCATTGCCAGCACCGTCGTTTCACTGCAAACCATCATCCCAGGAACGGTTCTGCGAGATTGATAATGAGCACTTCTAATTTCAGATTTCCTAAAGTGCTCGCAAATATTCTGCCCACGTATCTGAGTCAGACACCGGTGTGTTGCCTGCCGGTTCCAGGTAGACAGACAGCTGATGGTATCTAATTTACTGCTTACATTTTGTCACCATAATAAATAAAACTACTTGATATATTGTAGGAAACTGACAGTTTTATGGGAATCTGAAACTCCTGCCAGTTAATACACAAGGACTTTTTTTCCCCCACTTGCAAGGGATGTGATATATTTCCAAGCAATGTGCAAGAAAATGGCGTTTGCACATGGCACATTTTCTTGGCCCAGGGGGAATGCTGGAGCAGAACATGTTGCTTGGTGGACTGTCCATGAATGTTCATGAGGGCTGGAAGCTGAGAACGTTCTGGGGTTGTGTGAAAGCAGACCCTGAGCTGGAGATACTGGCAGTGTATTATGGGGGAAGGGAGGCTAGGATTCCCAAGAACAAGAATCCAAGGTGGGGAGGACCACCTAGCTTGAACGCAGTTGTGATGTGCCTGCAATACATCTGGTTCACCCATCTTGACTCTTTCCCAAGGGACACCTTTCTCAACCTTGCGCCAAGCTTCCCTAAGCACCTTCTAATTTGGCCCTGAACTCGTAGGAACACCTTAATATTCTCGGTATGCTAACAAAGGTGATGCTGATGGGTCTGACCACAGCCTGGGAAATGCGAGCCAAGCAAATCCACACAAATTTGCCCTCAGACCTATCCATTTGTCTGAGCAGTTCCACCGGTGCTGCTTTGCCAAACAATCCAAGTAACTTTCTTCAATGACTGATGGTTGAAAACACTGAAAAATCATTTAAGCTAACAAGAAGTCATTCTCTGAGACTGTTGCTCCCCTTCCCCTCCAACCCCCAGGGTAACTTCAGGCTTAAAAGGGGCTGTGGGGAGCCTGCGTGTTCTCAAGCCTTGCAAAGGGTTACCTCTAACCACCCTCACCAAGGTGCTAATTAACTTACTTGTTAATTCGTAGGTTGTTAAGACAGAGCTGCTGTTCACTGCCTTGAAGATGCTTTGGGCTATTCAAGGTAAGCAGAGCAGAAAGGAGTCAGAGTAAGCAGTTGCTGCCAATTCCACATGGTTCCAGCAGGTTGAGGCGCAGTCGCGGTGTGTGCGGGCGGTGTTCAAGGCAAAGACCCGCCAGCCCCCCACCTGCCTGGCTATAGGAGCCGGCCCCCTTTCCAGAGAACAAGCTGAAAGGTCCTCAAGTTGGAGGGCTTACTCAGCTATCTTCCCGCACAGAAAGAAATCATGCAAATGGACACTGTAAAGCAGCGAGAAACATCTGGAGAATCATTGAGCCAACACAACTCTGCTCTAAGGAGAAGAGGAAGAGGAGGAGGATTCTCCAGGACCTTTTTATTTGTAGGGTTTCCAATGTTAGAATAATGGGGGGGGGGGTGTCCATCCATCCATCCATCCCACCTTCCCTCCCTCCCATACCGGTGGTTGCTAAGGTCTCCTGGTAGGCTGCATACTTGGACTGAAACACATCCATTCCCAACACTAGCCTTTTGCTTCCCACTGCAACGTCCACCATCTTGAGGACACAGTGGACAGAGCTGGGATCCTGGCATGGATGAAACTTTGGTCTTCTCGTCTTCCTTGCCCCACATTCTGCTCCCCTCCCCCCAAAAAAGATTAAGCCTTTAACTTGATGCCCTCAGAATGCTAGATCTGGGTACCAGATTTGCAACCAAGAGTGGCTCAAACTGGAAAAAAGCAGAAAGCATGAAGGAAGAGAGGATGGGTGAGTCAGAGAAGAGGAAGAGAGAAAAGGCCCGCTGGTTCAACTCCCAATCTGACATCCATTTAGCAGAGTGAACCTGAGAGCATGCAAAAGGGTTTTTCTTTTATTTTCCATTAACCGTTTTAAATATCTGTCCATCTGAATGCAAATGTCAAGCCATTCATCACACATTAAAACAGCCCAGATGATTGGCTCCTTACCTGTAATTTCTGCTCGTAAAGCTGATGGGTTTTTAAGGACTTTGGACTCTGCTCCTGGTCCAGTGCTTTCAGGTTCCAGCTCTCGGTAATAAATACGATATCCCAAAAGGAGGCCATTCAGACTCTCTACCTTTGGAGGCTGCAAAAAAAAAAAAAAGCCCATTAAAAAAAGGTTAAGTTGCAACTTGTACCTGGTATTTCACTAAAAAAGCCACCGACAAAAACAAACATATATGCGTCCAAACAATGGTGATATATCTGGGAGTCGGTCCAAAATATTTTGCTGTATCACATGCTCAGAATTTGCATTGGGAATAATATCTTGCAAAGCTGAGACATTGTGGGAGAGATTATCCATCCACCTGGGCAGGACAAGCATCTCCAACAATCCTCGGGGTGAAGAGACAAGCTGAGATGTATAGCCCAGGATCCATGGGGAGGATGCGGAGATACAATCTGCAACAGCAGTCTTGAAAAGATTTTTGGAATACTCTCAGAGAATTCTCCTCAGCCCAACAGCTTTCACCCAGTGGTGTTAAAAGGCAGAAGAAACGAGGTGGATCCATCTGGAACGTAACTTTCCCCAAGGAACAACACCAGTACCCTCTCTTCGGACTATCTTCTGAAATTATCCCCATGAATAAGAAATCTAACAAGTCTAGAAAGATTGAGAAGAATCCACAAAGGCAATTTCCTCTGCTGACACAGGTTATTCATCAGGATTTACCTAGGCAAGCCAAAGAAGTCCATCAAGGTGTCAAAGGCAGCTTTCATTCCACATTCCAGCCACAAGGCTGTTCCTGAGATAATCTGCTTCATCTCAAACTTTATAGAGTTGGCCTGTCGGGGCCCAGATCTCATCACTCCCCGGCGGGTGGGAGAAAGGAGCTACACCATTTATCTGCAGTCTGCCTTAACTTTGATTTACTGTTCCCCGTCTCCTAATTTCAGCTTGGTGATCTCCAGAACATATTTTGGTACACTGCTAAGCCATTTGCCTGAGGCCATGTTTCTGAAAGTCTGGGAGAATAGCCTTTATGTTCACTTAATTAGAAGCTAGATAAGAACAAGGGGGCCATGGGGAGGGAGGGGAGGCTATGTGGATTAGAATCTAATGAGGGATACACCACCAAACCAATTAACAAGTCATTTTCCATAATCAAGGTTGTGATAATGAGGGCTCCACAGCATTTCCTCCTCTCTCACCCCACTCCAAATTATTTTCCTTCCTGTTCTTCACACCAATTTCCTGATTCATATCCGGTCCACATCTCAAAAGCAAGCATGAGATGACATTTCCTTCTTTGCCTTGACAGTTTTATTTCTGCCCTGGAAAAGGTACTCCACCAAAAGGTCAGGGCATCCTGCTTTTATCCATCTTTGATGAGGAAAATTCAGGTTTTGATGCAAAGGATTATTTAGGATTTCCTAACTATCTCTGAGAGAGGCTCCGAGGAACTGCAGAGGCACAGAAATCTATTATGATTCAAAGGAATGATAACAACCATGTGTTTACGCTGAGAAATTGGGACAAATTCTGGATCAAAGGAAGGAACAGGTGAGGACAAAGCTGGCAAGTTAACTTCGGCACAGAATGGAACACGAAATCAGCCCTGAACAGATTTTTGATGGCAAGAACTCCATTGTTTTTAGGAAGTTATAGAGCGAGATGCTCAACGCACCAGCATTTAATTTCGCTTCCTGCATTCCCCAGCAAAGCAATAAAACACCACCTTAGGCCCACCTGTGTTTTCTTTGCATTTAGCTGGAGTCTCAAATTATTTTACATTTTTTATTTGGAAACTATAGAGTCGAAACTGCTGCGTGCCCAAATAATGTAAGCATAGTAATGACACGTAATTGCCTCCAATTCCCTGGATGCAGCTCGGGTGCAAGTATCCCATTACGTTTTCGTGAAATAAAAGGTGCGTAATTATCTAAACTACCACCTATTTCACGTTCATTATCCACCCAAGTCAATCAACAGGATCAACCTTTAATGAGATGTGCACCACCGCATTGTCCTTTGCTTGTGTTAGTGGGACTCCGTCGTACGCCTGAATGAGAGGCGAGTCGCTGATTGGCACCTACGCGTGACACCTTAGTTAAAAACAGTCAATATGCCTGGCATTTGTTCTACGTGCTGTAACTGAGAGTGCGATGGCTCCATGAGTGTGAGTGGCTTCCTGTGCAATCAGGAAGACCGGCACAAAGTCTACATGACAAAGTGGCTGCAATATATCAGAGGAAACCACCTCAGACTCCCAGCCTCTTCCCCAGTGCAGTGGCTCTGTGTGATTTCAGGGAAAGTTTATTGAAGTTCTGTGCCTTGCAGGAGTGGAAGAATGGGAAAGGTATTCCAATCCTACCAGAAGGTACCAGCTTGGGGCGAGCCTGGCGCAGGTGATGGCATGGGGATCTATCTATCTATCTATCTATCTATCTATCTCTATCTATCTATCTCTATCTCTATCTCTCATCTATCTATCTATCTATCTATCTATCTATCTATCTATCTATCTATCTCTATCTATCTATCTATCTATCTATCTCTATCGATCGATCTATCTCTATCTATCTCTATCTATCTCTATCTATCTATCTATCTATCTATCTATCTATCTCTGTCTAATCTATCTATCTATCTATCTCTATCTATCTATCTGTCTGTCTGTCTGTCTCTATCTATCTATCTATCTATCTATCTATCTATCTATCTATCTATCTATCGATCTGTCTCTATTATCTATCATCTATCTCGTCTGTCTGTCTGTCTGTCTATCTATCTATCTATCTATCTCTATATCGATCTGTCTCTATCTATTATCTATCATCTATCTCATCTGTCTGTCTGTCTGTCTGTCTGTCTGTCTATCTATCTATCTATCTATCTATCTATCTATCTATCTATCTATCTATCTATCTATCTCTATATCGATCTATCTATCTGTCTCTCTCTCTCTCTATATATATCTATCGATCTCTATCTATATCTCTGTATCTCTCTCTCTCTCTCTCTCTCTATCTCTATCTCTCTCTCTCTCTATCATCATCATCTATTTTTTGAATTTAGTCATTGCCCATCTCACTCAAAGAATGACTGGGCGGTTTACAATAAAGCCAGAATAAGTAGTCATTGGAATACAATGAAATACAGTAAAAACGATGTTCCTAAATAAAAATATATAATCCAAGGTATAGCTGTTAAAAAGTTCTTAATTTAATTTACGGGGGCATCTTCAGGGTGCTACCCATCCCCAGGATTGATTACCCCTCCACACGCCCCACGCGAGGTGGCAGAGCCAGGTCTTCCCCCCTTTTAGAATTTAGGATCTTCTTTGCCGGGATACCCAAACAATTTGAGACAAAGGGCAAAATGTTGTGTTCACGCTGTGGTTGTTCTGACCTGTTTTTGTTTTGCTTTTAATCGTTAGCTGCCCAGAGTCATGTCTATGAAATGGGTGGTGGTATAAATTATTAAAAACAGAAGCCAAACAGCAGCACCTCTATTAACCTGATGCTATTTTAACACTGACAGTACGCTGGCATCTGTAAAGGAGGACTGAAGCGGACCAGGCTTCATATTAATGATTCATTCCCCACACAGCGCCTGGAGCTTCTGTGTTACCAGTCCTAGGAATTTTCTCCTGGTCCCTGAAGCACTGCCTTCAGGGCTGACTTTATACCAACCTGCCACTGCACTAGAACCGAGGATGTCGTGTACGGGGTCACAGACACAGAACTTGGTGGTTCACCTGGAACTAGAAAGGAAAAAAGAAAAAAAAGAGGTATGAAGATGCACCACAGCTATATAGTTCATCAGCAAAGGAGGACAAAGCTCTCCCTATTGTTCCTGCCTTGGGAGGCCCAGAAGCTTTGGCCAGTTCAAGGAAGTGTGTGTCTGCGTGCTCAAGGTGCAGAATGAAAAGTTCATTATTAGAAGATGCTGCATGAAAGCTATCAAGGAGGATAATGGAGAAGAACATGGAGACGGCCTTGAAGAAGGAATTCCACAATTTCATAAGCACCAGCGTAGCTCTGAAAGGCAGGAGGGAGTGAGAAAGATTGCCCCACCTTGATTCCCTTGGGTGTAAGAGGGGGGTGAATCTCTGTCAAGCTTTCAAGATTCTGTGGTTACGCTCCATAACAACCGAGGTCCAGTAGTCTTTGCGGTGTCTGTTTCCTGAGCTGGCTTACCTGGAAGGGTTAACGTCTAAATATGGCCAGAGTGACCCAAGAATTAATTTTGGCTTTGGGTATATTCCTGTCGCCCATCACAATTCCAGTCCTTTGGTCCCAATGTACAGTGTTGGGGCTGAACGACTTGGTGAGTTTCCTGGATTATGATGGCATAGCCACCTCAAGCTTAGCTTTCTGCAGAAGCTGGCTGGCTGCTCTGGTCCTTACCATCTTGCAGAGTAGTGACTGCCTCAGTCTCAGCACCAAAGTTGCTGTCTCCAATGTCATTAGTGGCTTTCAGGCGCAGCTTGTAAGAGGTAAAGGGGTTCAACCTGCAAGGATGGACCCAAAAAAATCAAAATCAAATCAGCATTTGCCACCTGCTATCTTTCGCATAATCTATGGGAAAGGCAGCATGGCACCATCCAGATGTCCTGGACTACGATTCCCACGAGCACTAAAAATTGCCACGTTGGTTGGAGTTCATGGAAATTGTGGCCCCAAAGATCTGGAAGATACCAGTTTGTGTATTGCCTCTTCTTGATTTGGTTCAGTAAGCTACTCTTTCTCCAAATGTATTAGTGGGCAAAAAAAAAGAGAGAAAAGTTTGTAAGAGAGCATTCTGAGCAGCTAATTACAGACTGATAATGTATTATTACCATGTTAATATCGGAATCTTTTTGCTTCAGACACCAACACACTAAGGTTTTTGCTAAGAGCTTGTTTGAGACAAGAACAAGTTTTACAAGATTTTTTATTTAAAAATAAAGCATACCGAATGTATTACTGTAACACCACCCATTAGTACCCTATTGTACCCTAGAAGTATTTGGTTAGGGGGTAAGAGCAAGAGCCATACATGCAGATTAAATATACATGTACTTAGAGGGTTCCACTCTTCTTGACTGCTATCTGAACCTTCCTCTGGGTGACACCTTTTGCAGTGATCAGAGGTTATCCATTGCTGGTGCCTATGTGGGAGATATCAGTGGAGTTATGCAAGAACAGCTAGAGGAACAGTGGGATGGCTGGAATAAGATGCATCTTGGTTAATCTACTACTCTCACCATGGTTGGCTCGCCAAGAAACAGTTATTCAGCTTATTTAACACTGACAGCAACAGGGATTCCCTGCAGGATTCCTGCACGCTCGGTGACATTAAGATATTCAGAGATGGACTTCCAGCTGAGGTGACTTGCACTGAGCTTCTACTGCAACCAGCTGGAGTCTCCCTTTTGTGTCACTAACAAGGTCTGCGGGAGTTCAGAGTGGCTCACCATAGGCTTAGCTAATTATAATCAGTGAAAGCCACTGGTCCTATAGACCCAACTAGCAATACAGGTAAAAGTACTGGGGACAGATGATTAAACATGGGGAGATAAGATGCTGTTTCTGATGGGTAGCACAAGAAATTGCTTGGAGGTCTATGCTGGAAAGGTGCTCTTAGGCAGGGGCAGCACATTCATTCCACTTTTCTCGGTTTAGGCAGTTGCAATAGTCGGGAACCCCAGGAACAGGACTCCGGGTTTCACAGATGTGTGCTTGGAACCCAGAGGTGGAAATGGTGGCTGGAGTGTTTCATAGCCACCCAGAGTCACTTGTTGAGTGGCCATAGAAAATAAACAAACAAATAAATAAATACACTATTGCACTGTGTGAAGGAGATGGGAGAATTGCTGGGGGTGTATGTGTGTGGAGTAGCTGTTTACATGTAGGAAATGGCTCTGAGTGCTTGATGACGAGAACTTTTAAGGTGAAACAGACAAACAAATAAACAAACATCCTCGACTGAGTGGGCACTGCTCAGTGCTTTAAATAATACAACTGAAGTCTCTTTAGACAAGATCTGAAGACATTCACGTTTGCGTGACTTAGAGGTAGTGGGAGCTTTCTGCAGAATCTCTAAAACAGCTTTCCACTTCTTGGGGCTTCCCGTTTGGATAAATTCCCAATTCCCAATCAGACGCAATAACTGAGGTGTTCTGGGACTTGCAATCCCACGCATTTGGAAAGCTCAAGGTTGGAAAGGCTGTTCTTGTGTATATAAAGGTCAATAAAAACGAGAGCAAGAGATACAGAGGTCGCTGTGGGGAAAGGTCAGCCCCACTGTAAAGGGACAGCTGCTTGGAGGCAGGTGTGGAAACCAACCTGCCTTGGGCTAGGGGGCTGGACCCGATGAATCAAGACAATCACGTTCTTCTTACTGCTGAAGCTTTCTTTCAATCAGAGAAGACTCTGGGATCGAATGAACCTCCATAGACTTGGAAGAGGAAAGGGGCTGTCAGGGAGGCTGCGTCCTTGGCATCTCCAGTTAACAGCTGCTGGAGGTTGGCAGAACAGGAGTGTGTTTGAGGGAGCCTTTCATCAATGAGGAGGGAAGGATGGAGGTGAGGGAGACTTACTACAGGTGCAACCCCCCCACTTCCTGCGGTTGATGCTTTAGGCGTTCAACCTTTTGCAAATTCTCAGTCCAAAAGACATCGCTCTCCCCAGGAAGGACCAATCCACAAATTGGGTCTAGGTGGTCCCACAGCTTTTGCAATCTTCCAGATGTAAAAAGGCAGCTTGGAATGAATTAAAGTATTAAGTGTTTTCCCTCTGCCAAAAACATGGAAGGAGAGAATGGATGGATGGATGGATGGACGGGTGGGTGGATGTCCTGGGGACACAAACTCTAACTTGCAAGAACTCAAAGAAGCAGCTACTGAAAGACAATCCTGGCAAAATCATGTCCGTCGGGTCAAAAGGGCTGGAAGCGACCAAACCACTGTGTTGTAATTGTATGGGGGGAGGGGGAATTATTTCAAATGGGTGATAATTCCAATGGACGTCCCCCTGATCAAGTCATAGCAAAACAAATGTGGAAATTAACTGGACTGAAAGGAGGCTGTTTTGTGTCCACTCCTGCAGCCCATTTTGCTAGTAAGAGTAACAACCTCTACAACTGAAATTTCTAAAAATTTCTAAAATTTCTAAAACCTGCAGCATTTCTAATTTAATGCCCCAAAGCTCTGTTCCATTGCTCAGTCTTCTTCAACGGCATGCCACCAGCAGTTTAAAAACACCTGGATTTTCTTCAGCAGGTTGGGAAGTAGACTAACCGGGAACTCTCCTTTACACACACCGAGTAGCTTTTGAAGCAATGGTGGCAAGAATGTTAATTCCAGCCCAATCTAATGAAGGCTGGATAATACCATTTAAACAGGGCAATGCTATCTCTTCCTTCCTCACTGTGGAAAGATAGATAAAATTGCCCTCATTTCATCTGAAGACAAGATAAAAAAAAACACAGAGAGGCAGAAACTCAGAACATGGATGTGAATGAATTTCAAGAACTCGCTGCCAAAAAAAGGGTGAAGGCTTTGCAATCGTTGGCATTGTTCCTGCACTGCTGGATGGTGGCTGAGAAAAAGCACAAGAATCTTGCTAATTAACGGATGGAAATTAACTTGTCTGGGGTTAAAATGTGGCTTCCTTTCTGAGGTTTCTCAGAGAGCTCAATTGAGAATGTGGGTAGTTCTTGCTTCAACACCACCTCTTGCAACCCTGGGTGAAGGAAGGGATGAATATGCACAGTGAGCCACAAACTATATTTCTATCAAGAACACATTTTTTTAGATACAAATTATTGTTGTATTACTACATTACAGCTAGTCTCTCATTATTGAGGAGGTTCAGCAGGATGCTTTCACATATGGCTGTTGTGTAACCAACTATTTTGAATTAAACTGTGATTCCACATGCCCCGGTGCTACACTTTTTAGCAATGCCCTAGCCAAGCTGTTGCAATAAATCTGTTCAGACAAAAATGCTCATTCAATAACTACCTCCAGCAACGTTAATTAGGCGCTTTCTCCTTCTTCTCTATGCCCTTTTTATTACTTCCTGTTCAGTGTGGGAGCAACAGTGTTGATAAATAGCATCACCCTGATATTAATTACTCAGTGCTTGTTCCTCTCTGTTGGGGAAGCACTTTAATTGCCCGGTTTCTTTTTTGCTCATTCCCTTTCATCATTTGTAGATTTATTGAAAGAGTACATTTTGGGGGAAAATAGTTAAATCAGCTTCGTTACAATGAAAAAGCCAAAAGTTGTGGATCCTTGCTATTTATAGGTAGTGGGTTAACATGGAGATTTGAGCTCAGCTCACATAGGTCCAGCTGCCAGACTCTCAGTTTATCTGGTCACCACTTTCTGGTCTTGAATTTTGCCACAAATAAGCAGAACTATACAACACACGGGGACAAATCTAAGACTGGCGTATTTCTGCCAGCCCTCCCAGGTAGACCAGACAGGAAACACGACTAGATGAGCTAATCCTACTTTATTGTAAGGCTACATTGACAGAATCTTGCAAGTCTGAAGGTACAAATTTACCGCCTGAGTAGTTAAGGCGGGTCCTTCCTGAGTTTCTTTCTCTGGCCGTTACTCGGTTGTGGGCTCCTCCCTCTTTTACCTGATTCTTCCCTAGGTGGCATCTCTCCCCCCCGCCCCCCACCTTTCAAGGTCACCCTCACATTCCATCACACAAACATCACTGCACACCACTTCAAAAACCCACCTGCAATATCACTCTGCATCACTCAAGATACCTTGGGATTTGGGCAAAGGCACACTGGTGCAAAATGCACCTTACGATAAATCCAATACTTAATATTATTATTATTTGGGGGGTGGGGAAGAATGCATAGCCCCAAACCTCATTATATTAGCTTTAATAGGTCTAGTTTTGAGAGCTGAACGGACAATTATTACCTAAGTATCAAATTCAATCTTTGAATCACACCGTGACAATTACAAATCTCTAACAACGTCTTTGCCTCTTGTGCTTGTCAATAAAAGGAGTCTCTCTTTGGTGCTTCGAGTTTAGAAGACAAGTGTTTTCCGTCATCTCCTGCTGCAAGTATTTATATGAGACTTACCTGTCAATCAAACAGGAGGTGGCTTTGTGGTTGACAGATGAAGAATACGTTTTCCAATCTCCATCTGGCAGCTCTTGCATCTGAATGGTAAAGTAACGTATTGGAGAAGACCCATCACTTCCAGGAACCCAGTGTAGCTGTAAGCTCCGGGATGTCACTTCAGACTGAGGGACTTTCAGTTCCTTGGGAGGGGCTGGCCGTTCTGAAATTCAAAACATGGAGCAGTTATGAACCTCCTCAGAAATTGATGCCAATGGAAATTTGGAGGCGTGAATGGAAGAACCTCAAAGGCAGTCCCGGTTGGTCCAACTATTCTTGCACGTTGCTAGCTCAATGCTGAAAAAATTAAATTATGGCCAGGTTAAGAGCCCTTAAGTTATTGAAAAGCACCCCGTTGTTGTTGTTTAAACACCACCAAGGTTAGAAACTACCTGCCATTTCCATTCGAAGTGAATTCAATACCAGGCTGAGCCTCAGAAGGGAAAAGTGGAGAGCTTTATTTGCAGAAACCTCAAGGGCTGATTGGAACTGCAGGTCACATGACTGCAGCCTCCTGATTTTATTCTGCCTCACCTTTCCACCATGCATGGTGCATTCTTGCCCCAATTATTCCCTATGGCCCATTAGTGCTGCCCTCTGACAGTTGGATTCCCCATCCGGTAAAGTTCACCCTCGTCTCTGAAAGCATCGAGATCACGCTTCCCCATTGTTGAGATGAACGGGGGTGGGGGGGGGCAGAAAGGGGAAATAAAGAGAATAGAATCCCATCACAGGCAAATTCTTCAAGAAGAAAGTCCAGGTTCTCAACCCAGTATAATATCCTTTGGCATGGTTTACAAGTTTTGTTCCAGCTACAATATTTCCCTCAGAAGAACCTTGGAACTAAAGATTTTCTTGAAGCCATTCAGGAACGTTAGAGGAGAATAAAAAAAAAATGAACACAGCATAGTGGCAAGTTGTTGGTAGTGATTATAATTCTGTTGTTCTCTTTTGCTAAATTGCTCAGGATGGAAGTATAGGTGTGTTCCTCTTTCTTTTAACCTATGAAGGCAGCAGCAGGGAGATTAGCCCAAATTTCTAAGCTTTTCTTATATCCTTATGACTGTTGACTGTGCACTGGCTGATTTATTCAAAGGAATCTCTGGTGCCAGACACCGCTTAATGCAGAGGGGAGGGATGGCCATCAGTAACGTATCAGCACAGAACTTGGCACCGTCTCTCCGCACCCATCAATTTCAGTAGGAAAAAATCAACACAGTGAGGAATAATTATTTAATTGTTTATCATGGACACTATTGATTCTGATTAAAATGTGTGGCATGCAATAAAGCAGGCATTGATTAGTGATGCCACAGTGACTTGTCTTTGAATTAATTTGAATCAAATTGAGAATCTAATTTGGTTCAATTCCATCACCACCTGTTTCGGTAAATATCTACTTCTGGCTGCCTGAATCTCCAACAGTTTTCTACAAAGAGCAGCTTGTGGTTCTCCTCTTTCCCATCCCTCTGCCCTTCTGAAAACATTTGCCAGAAGACACAGCACACTTTAGCACTCGGTTCTTTGACGGTGTCAAAAGGATGAGCAACCATTCATCTCCAAGGGTCCTCTCCACGCCAACGGCCTGAGTTGTACGAGAGGATGCTGGGCTCAGCGCTAAAGTGTCCAGATTTGTTCCACTGGAAGACCCAAGTGTTTGCCCAGCGGTGGGGAGAATGAATGATCTCATGTGAGGTGGGGTGCCTAGAGTGGGAAGCCCATCATATCTTGGATTGCTTTTCTCCAAGAGTTTCAGTCTTCAGTCTCTTTCCTCCTGAGGATTTCAAAGGTTTCCCTTGACACTACCCAGCTCCCTAACTGCACCCAGGTCCTCTAGTTTAAATGATTCCAAAAGCAACTGATTTGCACACCAAGATACAGCACGGTCAGATAGCATGCTGTACATTGTTCCATCGTTCACTGCCTGACTGGAAATTGTTTTCCTGGATCACAGGTGGATGGGTGGCTTTTCCAGTCCTGGTCCTCTTCCTGACTCTTGCTGTACTTGGCAATAATCATTTGTGCTTTGGGGGCCTCCTGACTGAATTGCTAATAGATGTGAGGTTGCCCTTGAAGATGACTTGGAAGGGCTCATCTGTGCAGACTGGCTGCCGTTTTCACTGAAACTGTTGGACCGGTTCACACGATCGTATTAAGAACTGTTCTGTTTACTTCTGGTCTTAATTAAATCGGCTAGCTCTTACTTTCGATGGGTTATGATCAAAGTATTTCTCCTCATCCCAGCCTTGCCGTGTCTGAAATCTTCCACCGAAACTTTATGTTCCTTCCTCATTTCAAATGCGTTATGTAATTATAAAGGAGGAGATTTGCTTTAAGAGGATGCTGGTTCTGGGGTGCACAGCAAGGTATGCCAGGAGTCTAAATTACAACTTTCTGGGGTTTTCACTTAAGGGTGGTTTTTTTTTAATCTGTGCATTTTATTTGCACAGCCTTAACATCTTCCACTGCAGTTGAAATTGTAACTGAAGTTGCTGGCTTTTATGATGGCCACCAACCACTGGCACTAACAGCTGAAGAATGCCTGCCAATTCCCACCTGACAGCTCTTCATTTGAAGGTGAAACAGAACATCAGAGAAAAACCATGATCCCCAGAACCCTACTGCAGCTGTAAACTCCAGAACATCAGAATTTGGGGTTTTCCTTTACTATGTTTTATATACACCACTCCAGAAGCTCTTGCAAATCAAACACTTGATTTTGGTTGAGGGCCAAATCATCATACAATCATCCTTTTCATCATACAGTGATAATGACAAGGGGTATATGAATGCTTTAAACAAGTGGATGGCTTGGGTAGAAGTCCCGGGGATTGAAGTTCCACATGCAAATGCTTCCCCACTAAGCCATGGCTTCTCTTTCCCCCTCTGCAAGGGAGAAGGGAAATAGGAACAATCATTTTCTTGTTAGCAGGAGTTGCAGTGCCGAGCTCTGCAGCTGGCCAGTGTGAGTCAAAAGCCCAAAGAGTGTCACTGTAACAGTGAAAATTTAGAGGATTACAGAATCTCAGCAATGTCTTGGTTGGAACAATTTCACCTGGCAGAGAAGAGCTTGGCACAAGCTTGGTATTTCTCCATAGAGATTTGACCCATAGGTTTCAAAAGGAGCTTAAAGGATTGTTGAGATGCTCAATTCCCATTCTCTGTGGACGAGATTTAAATCTGAGCTGCTGACTCCCAAGCACATTTTCGAAAACGCTCAGTTTCCCTTTCCCCACCTACAAAGGGGGAGGGTGCTTTAAGGCTGTGTTTTTCAACCTTAGCAACTAAGACGTCTGGACTTCAATTCCCAGAATTCCCCCAGGCAGCATGCTGGCTGGGGGAATTCTGGGAGCTGAAATTCATGTCTTAAAGTTTTTGAGGTTGAGAAACCCTGCTTTAAGGTCTTCTTTCTCCCCATCCATTGTAGCATCCAATAATTCTACCCACTACAAATACCCATGGCTCCCACATATTCACAGATTCCACACTGGAGCACAGCTGTATTAGGACACCGTTGCATATAAATATGGGAACATGGATGGCTGTGGCTGAACTGTCAGTCAACCCAAATGAGAGCATATGGACTGTAGGATGAGTGTTCTGCCACCTAATTGCTAGAAACTTAACAATTTTGCAGTTTTGCACCTTACAGGATATGCAGTAGGTGGACCCACAGCTACGTATTATGGGTTTGTTATACAGTAAGCTTTGGATTCAAAGTACTCCAGACAATGATAAGACTTGTTGTTTTTGCAACAAGAAAGAAGGAAATTATGTGATGCAACTATTAAGTGCCAAGTGAGATCTCCCACATAAAAAGGTAAAGTTGCTCTCAAGTCAAGCTTGACTTCTGGGGATTACATCCCTGCAGTTTTATTGGCAGCGTTATAGTTTTATTATGGCCAGGAAAAAAAAAAGTAAAAGCAACCTCTTTGTTTCTAATCTGTGGGAGAGTGTATATTGAGGGGAAGGTGTATATTTTAAAATATAAAACTATACTTTAGCTTTCATTGCAAAAAAATCCTGTTCTGATGGATGTTGGTTGCGTACAGCATTAATGTTACGACATTTTTCCAGTGCAAAAGACAGACTAGCAGAAGAAGGGGGGATGGGGAGAGAAGACTTTTGCACTTTTAATAATTTCATGGAACAGATAATTTCAGCAGGTATAACATAAAGTTTTCTATAGAACCCATAAAGTGCAGGAACCTTGTCTGTTCTTGCATCTCAGAGGTGGCAGTATCAGACAGACCTGTGATGAACTTGGAAGGTAAGTAGGATAGGACCTTGTTATTATCTGAATGGGAGACCACAAGAGCATTCCAAGATTTTTGGCTATATTGGGAAGTCAACAAAATATCCTGGAAGAACACAATGCCAAGCAAAACGTTACGATGTACCGGCAACATTGGAACGGTGAACATGACATACTGCCATACGGTTGCCAAGAGAAGTGCTTTCTGTTTATGGGCATTAGTGATTGGCAACTATGGGCAGATAGAGTTGCAGAAGCTTGGAAGAAAAGGATCCAACTTAAATTATGATTTACAGCATTATACTTGTTTTGGCCAAGCTGCCAGCACTATTTTTGAGTGGGCACAGTCCCCATCTGCTTCTTGTACATTGCAAGTGAACCATTTATGACAAAAGCGTCAGAAATCTTTGGTGCTCAGGAATAAGCATCCAAAAAGCAGCCTTGGAGCTTCCTAGTGTTAGGCAAGGGAGGCTGAAATGACCTAAAGCATGGCAGAGATAGGACTGGATAGTAGGTATATCATACGGTTTTCCATCAGGCAATTCTTACATTCATGAGAATTTTGAACTCTCGTTCTCAGATTTTACCAGTCAATGGAGATTTTGTTGAACATGCCCATGGGAAAGCAGGTGATAAGTTAACTAAATTGCACGTGGATGTGCACTGGTGTATATGCATGGGGGAAGATGGCTCTAATAACCTGGAGCATACCAGCTTGGAGAAGACAACTAACGGGCCCTATAATAAATTACTGAGGCTATACTGGATGCTCTGGAGTTATGCTGGAAATGTAAATAATGGTCTTCCAGATTCCAGTGCCTTGGTGGCACCTACACAGTGCTCCAAGATCACTTTTTGGTACTAGATCCTGACAGCTGTTCAAAGATGTTGGATGCTGATACAGGGCCTAGGTAGACATAATCCTGGTGCTGAGTGATACATGTGAATGACTGGCTCCTGTTCATTCCCATGAGGAATCTGACACACAGAGTCTGTTAGGATTACAATCAAAATGTGCTCTACGATAAGGATTAGGCCTTTGTTTTCCCATTTGTCCCTACTTCCTGGGGACCCTCATTCTACAAAGACCCATTGTTCCCATTTAATGAGGACACAACACAACCCAAAGATAAAAGCACAAGCAATGAAACAATTTGCCTGTGGTTCATTTTCTTTCTAAAGTAATAGCACGTGATAACTTCGTATCTTCTAAAGGATGCGACATTGGTAAAAAATGGACTACTAAAAAGATCAAGCTTCTTGAGCCAACACAAGAAGCCAAAGACCAGGAAGCCAACCATCTTGGGGACGTGGGTGAAAGGAAGCGGTATGCTTAACTTTAGTCCTTACCCCTCTTTTCTGTAGTGATCACCGTTGCTTCCAAGGGCTCACCCCAGCCCTGGCGGGTCTTGGCAGAGGCTCGGAAAATGTAGGCTGATTCGGGGGAGAGATCTGTAGCCACAAATTGTTGAACTGTCGAGCCAACCTCCACCGTGGTGAACTTGTTGGGACTGCTGGTTGCCAGACGATAAGCGATCTGATATCCTGAATTCAGAGGGACAAAGGATGAACTCATCCTTACATATATGCATAAAAATAACAACAACAAAATCTTAGCAGTTGGGTTAGTTCAGCCAGTCTTCTAGTGAAGGGGAAATGCCAAGACCATTGGAACATCCTAATTCCTTCTTTATTTTAAAGGAAAACAATTTAATTGGCTTCTTTTTAGGATGGGTCGGCTGAGTTTGTAACGCCTTTCCCGCTCATGCAGGTCTGATTCTGTACATTATCAGGGAAATTACTGGAAAAGGACTTCTGAGTGATAATCCACCATGAAATGTGTTTCACGTTTCATTCTTTAGAATGAGATACTAGAACCGTTTCATCTTCCTGAAGCATATCGATGTGCTCTGAAAACACGGCAAATGCCACAGAAAAGTATATGTGGATGATTTTGACAAAGCCTGGCTGGCTGGAAATGTAGGTGCTCCAGATTTCCTGCTTCTTCACCCAAATTTGTTGAGTCCTCCATTGTGCCTTCTTGAATCTCAGGCTTCCGGTCTGTAGGTCCCAACAGGGTCCTGAGATTCAAGAAGGCACGATACAGGTCCCAACAGATTGGGATCTACCACCTGTTTCCACCAGTGTTGACTTAGAGCAGTGTTTCTCAACCTTGGCATGCGTGGACTTCAACTCCCAGGATTCCCCAGCCAGGGGAATTCTGGGAGTTGAAGTCCACGCATCTTAAAGTTGCCATGGTTGAGAAACACTGATTCAGAGTCTCCTACCCTGCAGACGCTGACTGCAGCCAGGAAATCAGAAGATGTTTAATTCTTGGGAGGAGAGCAATGACAAATCTCGATAACATAGTTAAGAGCAGAGACATCACACTGACAACAAAGGTCCGCATAGTTAAAGCAATGGTGTTCCCCATAGTAGCATATGGCTGCGAGAGCTGGACCATAAGGAAGGCCGAGAGAAGGAAGATGGATGCTTTGGAACTGTGGTGTTGGAGGAAAATTCTGAGAGTGCCTTGGACTGCAAGAAGATCAAACCAGTCCATACTCCAGGAAATAAAGCCAGACTGCTCACTGGAGGGAATGATATTAAAGGCAAAACTGAAATACTTTGGCCACCTAATGAGAAAACAGGACACCCTGGAGAAGATGCTGATGCTAGGGAGAGTGGAGGGCAAAAGGAAGAGGGGCTGACCAAGGGCAAGGTGGATGGATGATATTCCAGAGGTGACGGACTCGCCCCTGGGGGAGCTGGGGGTGTTGACGGCCGACAGGAAGCTCTGGCGTGGGCTGGTCCATGAGGTCACGAAGAGTCGGAAGCAACTGAATGAATAAATAACAAAAACCCTGATGGCCAGATAAAGAACTTGTCAGAATCCACGATCAAAGGATTGATGAATCGTTTGACCGTGTTCATCTGCCATGATGAGCCAATGCGTGTCAAGGACCAGAAGGGAGGAGGATCCAACAGGAGTGTGAAAGAATGCTGTCTGGGCTAATGATGAGAGTCAAGGTCGTACCAACTGAAGACATCTGGACTTGGCACGCAGGACTCTTGGAAACTGTGGGGGAGGAAGATGAAGGGGTGTGTGCTTGCTTGCTTGCTTTTCATTAGGTAGTTTAGGCGGGAATCTTTAGTCATGGCTTTTTGCCTTGTTCGGTACACATCTTCAGCAAATCTGAATTTTGCATTTCAACTTATGCATGAGTCAGACTATTATTGGAACAAGTGTGTCAGATTCTCACGGAACTTTTCTTGAACGAAGGTGCCCATTAGGAAAAATAAAGCAGGGGTACCAGTCAACGGTGGCACAACTATTGCCCCACGGAAACAGATTTCGCAACCCTGCATAACGCTCGCCCATCATTTCTCATACCCACACAAAGTGGATGAAGATGTGACCTCCATAGGAATGAGTCTGGAATGAATAAGGGCTCTCATGAAGGCATTTGGAAGATGCTTTGGGCAGCATGAACTCTGGATCATGAGATGGTCCAGAAGCTAGCTAGCTTGTTTATTTTAAAAATGTTTATACTGCCTCAAGCAACTATAGGTAGTGATTTAGTATGAGAAGTCCCTAAACAATATCCCCTTTTCATTAGGAAATGAAGATAGGGCTTCAAACAGGTAGTGTTCTTAGTGATTCCAAAAACTATCATAAAAATATAAAAATTGTTTCTGCCTACTGGTGCCAGACACCTAATAGAACTAGGTATTTGCAAAGGCCACGTTGTTTGATTACACAGCACCTCCATAACTCTACTCCTTTCCTGCAAGCTTGCCTACTAATTATACTAATTATAATCTGCATCTCACAATTCCTTCTTCTTCAGCATTCAGAAATTTATTGAAAATTTCTGTGAATGCATACCTGAGCAGGGGGATATTTTCCGTTTGACTGACGTGAATTCTCTGCCATCATGTTGTGTCTGGCTTTTGCATCAGCTATGTGGGATTTATGTTTTTGTTTTTTAAATGTGCTGCTATTCCAGTTGCTTTCCTTTCTAATTATTGTGCATTGTCTGGCTTTTAATTGTTTAATTGTTCTTTTAATTCTATATGCTGCTTCCTAAATCCCAAGGAAAGAAAAGCAAGATAAACATAATAAATCTAATCCAAATGTTTGTCATGCTCCTGCGTTTTTTCTTTTTACATTCCTTGGTTCTTTGGGGAAAAAAAGTGCTTTCAGAAACTAATTGTCAAACCTTGAAGGAAAATTCTGACAGGGATGGACAGATTCTAAAAAAAAAATGTTTTCATTGCTGCTTTGGTAGGACAATTTTCCTTTAAAAAGTAGAGAAAATTGCCAGACCAGAAAGTGATTGCGAATATACAAAATGGGGAAGAGGCTCATCTTACTAACTTTTAAAAAGGTTGGTGTGCTTATGGCAGCTCTGAGCTCTTAGGAGCCTCTCCCTTTCTCTAGCACTTCCTGGAATAATCATGCAACCATGCCATGCTACATGGTCTAGCTGAAGCTGAAGCTGAAGATTTTTAAAGTGCCTTCAGCCCCCGTGCATTTTTAAGTGTCAGTGAAACTTGTAGCCCTGCCATAGATTGTTTGGGAAGGGAAGAGAGGATTCAGAAAACTGCCAGAGCAATTCATGGCAGGATTTGTTCACATTGCAAAGTCTTGATAATTTGTGATGGGATCGTGTTTTTATGTAGAGCTTGCTCTTTTTGCACCATGCGAGGAATGAAAAGCATATGATTTATGGTTTACAAGACTAGTACATCCCATATTTCTTGGAATTCAAGGTAGCCTTCCAGGGGGTCTTCCACTGAGGCCCTGATTTAACCAAGACTTCCTTAGCTTTTGAAAGATGGCAGGTTCGTGTGCCTCTTCGCCACTCCCTGGCACCCAGGAAGTTAGCTGCAGCTGGAGGTGAGGGGCAAAGGAAATCACTTGATCTGGCTGGGCTCATTACCTACAGTCTAGCTCTGTGAAGCAACATGACCAACAACACATCTCAGGCTGCGGTTCTCAAAGACAACATGCCAACTGTTCGACTCATGGTGCAGATTTAAGTCAACGTGCCAAGTTTGCTTCCTTCTGGCATTCACACCTGACCCCATCCGGCTGCTGAGCTCCAAAATCAAATTTCTATCAGCTTGTAGTGAGAACTGTTAAATGCTCCATCAAGTTAGGTGGTGGTGAGCAGGGAAGATGGCTGCCAGATCCATTCAAAACAGAAGCAGCTGAATTCAGTTGTGGCAGACTGCTCCTTGTTCAACCACCCACCCTTGAACTCTGAAGAGTTCTTCACTGACTGGAAATAAATGCCCGCCAGACCCACCCGAGCAACTTTACATCCCTGCTCCAGTTTGAATTTCTCTAGATCACCATTGCAACAATATCCTGTGAAGGAAGAATGGAAACAAGAAGGCAGGACCAATGGATGGAAACCAGCAGAAGGATGATTGTCACAGTGGGTTTGAGTGTAGATCAATAATACCCAGTTCTTGCTGAGTGCTGGCACTGGGTCTATTGAAGTAGGGCAAGCAGCAATTAAACGATGTTTTGGAAAGATCTTTGTGCCAACCATTCTGTCCAAGCTCTGCATTCACATGAGATTCTAAACTTAATTCCTGTACAGATGGTATTCATGGGATGTAGTGGGGCTAGTGATGTTTTCGCAGATAACCTGTCCCTTCCCTATATGTCATTGTCTCTCCAACTTACTCTGGAGAAAATGGCATTAATTTGTACAGTTGAAAGCAGTGGCTGCTTTTGTTCCCCTTGCTGATGTGTCACATCTTGTATACTTTCCTGCTCCAGAAGTGTCAAAGGAGGGAGCGATGTTTCACCAGCACTGAAATTGCAGCAGACAAGAATGGAGAGTGAGCCCGCTTGTTTGGGTCTGTCTTGGAATGAGACACATCGAGGAGCACTTCTGTGGGCCATGGATATTTTTTCAAGCTTGGCTCCATAAATCGTGCATCTAAGCCCATAAATTGTGCATCTAAGCCCACAGATTCACTGGGGTGCCCAAACTGTAAGCTGGAGCCAGGAAGACTTACAAGGTAATTGCTAATCTTTGGGCATGCGCGCATGATAAAATAAAGTAAATTAAAAGGCTTGGCAAAGACTGAACAATCAAAAGCTCTGGGGAAGCAATGGAGGACTGAAGAGGGCTTCCGATTACTGTGGCAGAATGGATCGGCACCTCGAAATTCCTTCCTGGGTAAAGGGGAGGATCTGAGATCACCCATAAGTGATCCACACAGATGCTCCCCATGAGGAGAACATACTGTATAACAGTGGTCTCCAGTGGGTTTTAGAGCTCTGGGAATTGAGGGAAAGTCAGCTTTGCCTGAGCTGTGGTTTGGAGCCTTCAAAAATCACTTTAGGAAATTGCTTGTTCATTACTTTTTGGATACTAAGAACCTTCAGAAAGCCAAGTTTAATCACACTGGGTGATTCTCCTTCAATCCTCTGCAAAAGAAGTTCCATATAAGTTTAAGAACTTAAAGAAGAAGAAAAAATTCCTGAAACAAACAGCTAAAGGGTGATTAGAACATCAATTTGGGAAAGCTTTAAATGGACTGAAGGGCCAGATGGATTGGAAATAAGATTTTGAAACTAATTATAAGAATCCTTCCTGTGGGTTGTTTAAAATCCTATTGAAAATATATGAAAGTTTTGAATCTAAGTGTAAGAAATCCTCCTGTGGGAAAATGTTGTAGATTAGAAAAATATGTGACAAGAGGAGACTTTGAAGGCTGGACACTAGAGGCAACCAGAAATCGCTAAAGATTATAATTAAAGGAGAAGAGATCCGCTAATACAGAATGGAGAAAAGTATTTTAACTTTGGAAGAATTCGAAGATATTTGGCAACAATGCACTCAGAAATTTTTCTTAAGTTTGTCTGCTACCACTAAAATGGGTTTAAAAGGAGACAGAAGAGGAGACAACTGAGAACCAGGCTGTTTTGGATATGGATTTAAAAAATGACAAGATACAAGAATGACATGGAGAAAGATGTTCCACAGGACTTACAAATGAAACCGGCAGATTTCTCAATAACTAAAAGGGATCAACAAATAATAAATCAGAAGAATGACTTGGATAACTTTCCCATCTTGGACTTACAAAAAAGATGTGTTATGAAGGAGTTCCTGAGAAAAGACAAAGAGAAAATGAAAAGAAATCAGCTTTTGGGGCACTATTTAAAGGGAATAAACATCAAGATTTTTAAAAGCAAAAAGAAGGAATATAAAGTTGGCTTATTTGCTCAGGAATGAATGAATGAATGAATGAATGAATGAATGAATATACATACATACATACATACATACATACATACACGATGTAGCTCTTAATGAGTTTTCCCAAGACTGAATGACAAGGCTTTAAAGATTTGTTTATAGAAAAGATACAGGAAGAAGAAATTTTTTGTTAAAATATAGATGTTGTTATCTCTGGTACATGTTAAACTTGAGAAGTAGTTTCTGAGAGGAGACAAAGAGAAAATGATAAGAAATTAACTTGTAGGATACTATTTGAAGGGATTAAAGATTAAGATTTTTAATATGTTGCTGTTTCTGGTAGCTCTTAATGGATTTTTTTTTTACTAAGTTCAAATGATGGGGCTTTAAAGATTTGTTTATAAATAAGAGGTAAGATATGGGAATAATACTTTTTTTGTATTTTTAGAGAAAAGTATAAGGGACTGTGTTAAAAGTAAAGAAAAGGAATATGAAACTGATTTATTTGACTGAGGTTAAAATATATATGTTGTTATTTCTGGTAACTCTTAATGGACTTTTGCTGATTAAGATTGAATGACAAGGCTTTATAATTCATTTATAGATAAGAGATGAGATATGGAAAGACGAGATCTTTGGTTGAAATTGTACTTGTCTTGATAAAGGGGGAAGTAATTTCTTTATATGTCTTTTTTCTTTCTTTTTTCCTTCCCTTCCCCCCTTTTTTTCTCTGCACCATTCAATTTTTAAAGTTTTTTCTATTCTTCTTAGTTTGTATTAGTTTTTTATGTAGTATTTTTAAACTTTAATAAACATTATAAAAAAATCAAAATCTCAGGCATGCATTTCAAGGGATCACAACAGTAGATGTGCCTCAAAATTAAGCTTCAGCCGATGCACTTAGTTACATATATAAGTTGTCACAAATAATGCAATGCTGGCTTGAGCCAAAGCACATTAAAAATGTCACCCTCTACCCTTGGTTTTAGGCTTCAGACTTAAAATAAATGCAAATGCATTTAATGAACAAAAGACTCGTGACAATCCCTCTGTGAGCGGATCAACATATTAGCTACTTTCCTCACCAATATTATTTGTATAACTTGAAGCTATATATTTGCATACAAAACGTATGGTTTGCTTAGGAAGAGCACCAGAGTCTTCTGGAATCTACAAAACACTAAAAGGGGTGTTAGCAACCAGGTGGTGCTGTTAGATATTTGCATTAAACAAATCTAATCTTCAGAGATCATTAACTATGAACCGTTTATACAGTAACTTGAGGGAGAAAAAGAGAAATCCAAATGGTAACATATTTAGCTTCATCCTTTCAAAATGCTACACCACCTGCCCAGGCTGCACATTGTAATTCAAATTGTGAATCTTTGAAAGGTGAGATCAGAGCAAGAAGGCTTTGCCTGACATCTGCCATGAATTGTCCTTCTCAGTCTACCATTCCTGTGCAGAGCCCACAAATGCTCCTCAGGGAAAGAGAAAGGAAGGTGCCAGGCACAGGGGCCTGGGGATTTCATGTGGAAAAAGACAGGACCATTTTCCGATTGGACTGATTTGCCAGGGAGGGGCTAATCCAAACTCTTCAAGGTTAAAGTTTGGAAGGAAAACATGGATTTGACTCCCCAGATTGTTATATACTGTATATATGTGTGTGTCTTCTTCAACCTCAGGTCCTCTGCCAGAGGCCTGGGAGTTTGAGGGTTCTGCGCAGGAACTTAGCTGTTCTTAGCTCTGCACTCTTATACACACACACACACACACACACACACCAACATCAGGAAGCAGCATCAGGAAGAAGGAGGATGAGAAGCTGGAGAAGGACCAGGGCCTGAAGGAGGAACTGGAGAGGATGTGGGAAGCGAAGGCCAAAGTGGTCCCGGTGGTGGTAGAAGCCCTCAGGGCTGTGACCTCCAAGCTGGGAGAGTGGCTCCAACAGGTCCCAGGAGCAACCTCAGAGCTCCCTGTCCAGAAGACCGCAGAGCTAGGAACAGCTGAGGTCCTGCGCAGAACCCTCAAACTCCCAGGCCTCTGGTAGAGGACCCCAGGTTGAGGAAGGCGCATACCACCCATAGGGGTGAGAAGGGAATTTTAAAAATATATATTGTTATGTTGTTATATATATACAGTATGTGTATATACATACACATACCGTATATATATAACAACATAACAGTTGTTTAATAGTTTAATATATATCTTTTACAAAGTACATAAAAACTATCACAAACCACTAAAGAGTAGAAGCAAAGAAAGAGAGGAAGACAAAAGAAAAATGCAAGAGTGCAGAAAGAAAGAATGGAAAGGAACAGAAAGAACAATAGATTGATTCAGAAGATTTGACTCCCGTGATTGTGAAAACAACTCTGTAATTCAAGGAGGAATGGTTTCGTCAAATGTTCATCCCAGACCTTGTTTCTTAAACCCCTTTTTCTGACTATCAGGCCATTTATGTGGAAGGAAATTCAACTAAGCACAAAGGAATTTAGCAGATTAGACTGCCCCAGATTTGCACTCCTAATCTGTGATTGTCTCTCTGTCTTTCCATTCCAAAAAAGGAACACCATGGAATACCTTTTAAACTTTGGGTCAGTCTCTGAAAAAAACAAAAAATTGCATGATTTTCTAATTTTTTTTCAAGTAATAGAAATGTAACGAAAAAAAGAAGTTGTTTCATTATTTGAGATTTTGAAATGACAGATATAACAATTCACTGTCCCTCTCTAAGATTTCCTTTAGCTCCAGAAATATAGTTGGAAAAAAATAGCCAATTTCAAAGCAGGTAAAATAACTGAAATAGCCCTTGTCAATTCTAGACAGTTCTTATTTCAGGCCCATCTGATCTGAGCCTGGGGGAGCTAAAACAATAGTTTGTCAGATAAAAATGAAAACCTGCCATTGAAGATGCCCCAAAATATGTCCAAAACCATGGTTATAAGGATCAATCCCCAGAAGGCACTTGGGCAACAGTATTTCCCTTGGAAGGGATGAGAAACTTCTACAAGAAGACCAGGGGAGCTACTGGTAAACTCCAACAAGAGAAATCAATAGGGGTAAATGGAAAGTGTTCAAAGAGAAATGAATGTATGCCCTGGGGCTACAGAAGCAACACAGCAATAAATGCAAAAGGCATTTTAAAGGCCATTAAGACATGAAGAATAGAAAGCCAGAATAAAACAGGATTCAGAACACTGCTAAACACAGTAAAGAGCATGATAAGGAAAAAAGATATATATTTTCAGAGTGGAATGGGGATAGGCAATGAGACCTTAAACCCTTTTTAAGTGGAGGAAGAAGCTAACAGAGCTGCTCTCCAAGGGAAAATGATTCGGAGAAATATTTGAACAGGAATTCAGAAGTTTCCCGTTCCTGTTGATTCAGATGGTCATCTTCCAAAGTTACACCTCCCTCTTTTGATTTTGTGAGCTTCCCGAGTAACATTTTCAGAAGCGCTGGTCCCTTTCCAAACAACTGATCCAACCAGATGTAACCGGCATTCAGCTGACGTAGCTTCGGCCTGCTTTTTCTGAGTCCCAGTGCAGTTAATGGGGCATCTCACATGCTTTCCCCAAACTGGTGCCCTCCAAATGGGTTGGACTTGATTTCCCCTAATTCCTAAACAAACACTAAACGGTTATTGCCACATACACTCTGCAAATTTATTATATGTTGCTTAAAGCAATACTTCCCCCACTGACTTTCCACAGTGGTCCAGGTCTGGCTTCTCTATCTGAACCTGATCCTCACCCCCCTTTAGATTACTGGCTGTTCTTTTACAAAATCTAGGGTTTATAATTAGCACTGACGGTGCACTACAAGCCATCTTTGAACACAAGCAGGGTCCTCTGGCACACCACTGCTTTCTGAGCCAAATAAACAGCAACAGTTTAATGTGTCTATTAAATGTTAGGTCACTCTAAGTCATTTCTTCCCTCAAAGCAAACAAGCAGGAGCAAGAACAGGTTTTGCACTTTGAATACTAATGCTGTTTTTATACTCATCGTCACTTTCCAAAGCTCTTCAGACGTAGCAGGACTAGGTCTGAGCAAGCAGACAAGCATTACTTGAACTACAGGAGAGGAGAAGGAGAAGGAGAAGGAGAAAAGGAGAAGGAGAAGGAGAAGAGGAGAAGGAGAAGGAGAAGAGGAGAAGGAGAAGGAGAAGGAGGAGGAGGAGAAGGAGAAAAGGAGAAGGAGGAGGAGGAGGAGGAGGAGGAGGAGGAGGAGGAGAAGGAGAAGGAGAAGGAGAAAAAGGAGAAGGAGGAGAAAAGGAGAAAGAGAAGGAGAAAAGGAGAAGGAGAAGGAGAAGAGGAGAAGGAGAAGGAGAAGGAGGAGGAGGAGGAGGAGGAGAAAAGGAGAAGGAGAAGGAGAAAAGGAGAAGGAGAAGGAGAAGAGGAGAAGGAGAAGGAGAAGGAGGAGGAGGAGAAGGAGAAAAGGAGAAGGAGGAGGAGGAGGAGGAGGAGGAGGAGGAGGAGGAGAAGGAGAAGGAGAAGGAGAAAAAGGAGAAGGAGGAGAAAAGGAGAAAGAGAAGGAGAAAAGGAGAAGGAGAAGGAGAAGAGGAGAAGGAGAAGGAGAAGGAGGAGGAGGAGGAGGAGGAGAAAAGGAGAAGGAGAAGGAGAAAAGGAGAAGGAGAAGGAGAAGAGGAGAAGGAGAAGGAGAAGGAGGAGGAGAAGGAGAAAAGGAGAAGGAGGAGGAGGAGGAGGAGGAGGAGAAGGAGAAGGAGAAGGAGAAAAAGGAGAAGGAGGAGAAAAGGAGAAAGAGAAGGAGAAGGAGAAAAGGAAAAGGAGAAGGAGAAAAGGAGAAGGAGAAGGAGGAGAAGGAGAAGGAGAAGGAGAAAGAGACAGAACTCTACACAATAGAGACAGATTAAAGTTGTTCTACACAGTTTGTGGATTTCCACTTAGCATTTCAAAGGTCAAAAGTGTGTACAAATGCAACTTAAGATAACAATGCCCATTTCCAAACTCTGCCTCATCCACTTCTGAACTTCATTCCTGATGGAGCTTCTTCTGACATGTAATCATTCTAAGAGGCATGTTAGACTTAGAAAAGAGAGTGAGGTGATAACTAGGGGAACTGGACACATTTGAAAGAGGTCACGATAGTAGAGGTGAAGAATGTGCCCCTTAGGTGGACCAATTTATTTTAGTTGCACCATAAAGAGAGCATATGCAAAATGCAGCATCTATTAAGGGCCTCCAAGTCACATACTCTAAGATAAGGGTGACGAATTTAACCCTAACACTTTTCTCTCCCGGAGCTTCCTGCATTTGCACACTCACTGCCAAAATGCTCAGTCATGCTTTAATGCCAATTATTGCCACCCTTAAAGTATACAAAGAGCTTACAAGATTTCCCACATCAACACTTCCATATTTGGAAGGAAGAGCTGTTAGACTGCAAACTTGGATTCCTGCAAGGGGCAGGCAGCTGGCCCTTTCCAGCTCCATCATTCAGTGAACCACTGTAACACATTGTAGATAAATTGATTTTCAAGATGTGAGGAACGCCAAGCAGAACAAACCAAAGGAATGTGACAGATAAACCATCTTGTTTCTGAAACAATGTTTTGTGTAAACGGTGTGAAACATTGGAGATGGTAGGAATGGGTTTTTGGGAGTGGAACCACCACCATTTTCTGCTAATCGCCAACGTGAAAAGATACACTTCTGCTGTTTGCTTTCTTTGGGCCTTGAATACTTCTTGGGAAGATGCTTTCTGTTCTAACCCTCCCCATCCCCATTTGCTTTTCACTTTCACTTACCAAGAATAATTCCATTGGGTTCCTCAGGTGGTCGCCACATAATTTGCACTGACGTCAGCCTCACTTCAGGAAATACCAACCGCACCGGGGGACCTGGGACTGCAAGAAACCCAAAGCAACACTGTAATGATGGCTACATGCTGAATTATTCAAAGATACCCAGATCTTCCCTTTGGCTCTTGATAGAAAGATCCTGCTTGCAGAAGGTTCTAGACACAGCATCTAGCATGCTGCTTAAAAGAAAAGATGGGAATGATCCAGTGGGAGGGCCCAGAAGAGTCAAACTTTTCCAGAGGCCCTTTCCGTTCTTTGGAAGGAACCCCCAGTCTCTAGAGTCTGTGAAGCTTCCTTGCCCATCCCTGAGCTAGAGAGACCAATAATCTGAACTGCTAGAGATAAGTGCTACTGAACCAGAAGAAAATGAAGAATTCTCTGCAATATGAAAAGTTCACTATTTCGGGAGTCAACCTAGCCTACAGGTCTTGAGCTAATGCACAGCCAGAGTCTGCCACATGGAAATATATTTACAGTGGGTTCTTTGACAAATTAAGTTTGACCTCAGGAGGTATAAGCAGGCAACAGCCTCTGAGGATTCTTACTGTTTTGATCTGATTCTATAGACATTAAGCTCCTGGCATCATATATCACAACCTTAGTCAACTTCATGCCCCCTAAGTGTTTCAAACTACAGCTCCCAGTGAGGATGTACAGTACATTGGTTGGGCAGATGGAAACCATGGGAGATGTAGTCCAAGGCCTCCGTTGGGTACCAATTAGGCTAAGGTGGATATACTATATCACATCCTGTGGAGCCACTGAATTACCTTGAGAGGGAGAGGTTAATTTTTACACCGTTCGTTTCATGAATATTCACCCAGCACATTGCCAGCTTCCCAACTGAATTGCCTTCTAATTGCATAGACTCACTGCGAGTGCCTCTGTTCCTCATGAGCATCAGGGGGGAGCGGGTGACACAGATGACAAATTACCTACACCAAGGTCACCAGGGGGACTTAATGATAATTTGCAAACCCAGAGGCACCTTAAGACAAAATCCCACCTCTCCTCTTACCTAGGATGTTTTTAATTAAACTGATCGGGGAGGAATCAAGCAAGCTTATGTCAGGAGTTTGGGGATGGAAGGAACAAATAGCACCATTTGTCACCAAGGAAGGGAGGGAGGATAAAGAAGTCAGATCCTGATTTGTTAGGTAACTTAACAAGGGTAACTGTATGTGGGTACACATTTAGTTATCCATCCCCCTGGTATTCACAAAACAGCATCCAGGGGGTTATGTCTAGCAGGTTATCCCAATAATCTGGTGAAGCATCAGGTTCCATCAAAAACTCCTAGGACGTGGAGCAGCATCCCTGGATTTAGGTCAGGGACCACCTTTCAAAAAATAGGCAGGGCCAGGACAAAGAACCATCCAGGGCTGGGACAAACAATACAGTTTTCTGTGGAGTTCAATTAAATTAGTTCAGTACAGTTCACATGATTACTTCTTGTGTATTCAATTATTTGCTCTTCTGTCACATTAAAAATGACCCCTCTGAGACAACTTTAGGAGAGCACATCTACAGCTTTCACAGGCTACATGCAACTTGGGCGTCAGGTCACGTTTCCTCTTCCCTAAACGGGAAGAACAATAAAAATCTCCCTTTATTATTATTTATTTTGCTTGTGTTTCAGTTATATCATGGAACGTCAGTAGCTGTGAGCTGTTCTGAGCAATTTCTTTAGGGAAAGGCTGTAACTGAGGGAGCTAACGTCCAGTGGTGAAGGTTGGGTTCAAGTCTCCCCATTGCCAGAAAGTCACCAGGGGCAGTGTTTTTCAAAACCAGGCTTTGTAACTCTGACCTATCATTCAGGGTTGTTCTAAGGATTAGATGAGCAAAGCACTGGGAGCCCTCAAAAGCATAACCAAATGCATTTCTGGACGTATTTATTATCCTAAATATGCATTTTAATTGCTTTTTGTAAGATGAGCTTTCCATTACAAAATTCGGAAGAGGGCAGAATCTACAAATTCCTTCAGAAGCCGGGACTACAGGATGTTGGTCCTGATACATGGGCAGTTCAGACTGTCCAATTATCTCCACCTTCGATCTTCTTCCTTTAGCAGCTAGGACTTAGCTAATACCTTTCTTAGAATCTAGGGCCAGGAAAGGTGAACAACTGGTTCCACAAAAACCTAGGATTATGCCCACATTCATATCCGTATAGCTAACAAATACATGTTCTTTCAATCAGGAACTGGATTAAGCTCCAGTTCCTTCAATATGTCAAATTCTAATATGAATTCTCACACTCAGGAAAAGTATTTGCGAATAATAGTGAATGATGTTTACACATTTTGGGGGGGGGGGAAAGGTCATGTTGTTATTCTTTTGTCAAAGGCTGATGGGTAGGCATATTTATGGTACACGGATCCACATTTTGCTCCCATTCAATCACAGCAAGGTTTGTTTATCACGTCCTATTATACCGCCGTTTTTTTTATTGGTATGACTGAACTTCTCTAAGAGTTCATAATTGGACTGTAAAAATTTGCTTTAGGCTGGAGCGGGCGATAAAACGCAAGTCTTTTGGGTGAAATGGCCTTTTTGTCCAATTTTTTCTTTTTTTAAAAACAAGTGGTGACTCGGGGAAGAGATTCTCAGCTAGAAGTCAAAGGGACATTGCCTGTTGATACTAGGAGAAGAACTGACTCTTTAAGATTAAAAATGTGATCACAATGAGATGCTACTAACTTACTCTCCTTAAAGCGCATGCAGTGAGTGAAGGTCACTTTTTTAAGCTGGAAGGTCCCAGCTGAACACACACTGAGACACACACACACACTCACCGTCATCCTTAGTTCGCTCAGTGACCGGCGGAGTGCTGGGAACCCCGTCTCCAATGCGTGTGAACGCCAGCACCTGAATTTCATACACCACGTACTTCTGCAGGCCAGCTAGCAGGACAGAAAGGGTGTGATTCCCCCTGACCACTTGACTGCTTAATTGGCTTTCCACATCTCTGGCCTTATACAAAATCTGCAGGGGGAAAAAAAAGTTATAAAAGTGTCTGGGGAAAGAAACAGGACCCTAGGAACTTCCTTCGTAAGAAAGGAAGCACAGCCTCTCGAGCTATTTTGACACGCCCAGGGCCCCCAAACCCGTTCCCACACATACAAAGATAACAACAGAAGTTAAAATATCTTTAGACAAACGGAGCAAGGTGTTTGGGAGCAGGGATTGAAAGGCGTACCTTGTAGCCAAGGATGAGCCCATTTTGTTCAGGTTCAGGCACAGCTGCCCAGGTCAAAAGGATCTGGGTGGAGCTCACGGCTTCGGCAGAAACATTTGCCGGAGAAGCTGAAGGAACTGCGTATGATCAAATTAACAGCAATTAAAATCCAAATACACCATTTGGTCGTTCATTCATGCTTCTAGAACCTGAACCAGCATCAAAAATCCAAGGAGGCACAGAAACATAGAGCTAGTGGTGTTTTGAAAACAAAGTAAAAAAAATAATAATCCAAGTATTAATGGAGGCTTTGACGGAAGAGATGATCTTCATTCATTGGAAGTCCAGAAGTGAGGTAGCGATCCCTAAAAAGGGCTACACCAAATCTTGAGATGTTCAACTGAATTCACGGCTGCTCGGGGTGGACACTCTGAAGGGAACCCGGCGAAATATCTGATTATGAACAATTTCCCCAGGCACATTTCTCCTTCGTTGTTGCCTTGCAATTCCTAGCCCAAACCTTGTCTTCTACTTAGCCTTGTAATGGCATTTTTGATGGCTAAATAAAGAAATAATGGTTTCCGGCCTTAGTAGCAATTGTTTTATTTGGCCTGTTAAATATTTTAATGAATTGTATTGTGGAATGGTGTTGTTTTCAACAGTATTATAAGCTGCCTTGGAGATCAATCTTTAGTTGAGTGGCTTGCTATAAATCTTTTAGATGAACAAATAAATTAAACACAACTCCCCGGATGCAGGAGACACTATCTCATTACCTGGACAGTTTCTATCTACCTTGTACAAAACATTATGCGTACATATCAAGCCCTACAAACATGCAAGGCTTCCCACACCAGCCTGCTATTGTTTTTCTTATGTGTCCATCTTTGCGCTGTCCTTGTGGCCTATTTGGAAGGGAATATTTGGAGTTACCTTTTCAGCAAGATACGAAAGCAACGTACGGTGCTGCTCTCCCTCCTTGTCCAAGATTCAGACTATTAATTCTGGCTGACCACAGAACTGATACAAATCTTCCCCTCCCTGAGGTAGTTACTTCAGAAATAACTACCTAACGGCCCATCTGCTCTGAGGGTAGCCCTAGATGTGAGGGAGAATGCCAACTGCAGGGCTTTATTCATCAGCCAGTTTTAGGAGGTAGCAGCATCCTTGAGTCAACTATCCCACTCCAGAAATTCCACAGCTCCTGGCACCTGAACACGGCCATTACATATTTACAGATACAAGCAGAGGTTATAATCAGAAACTCGGTGAGCATGGATGACTCAGGCACGACTCTTTACCTGAAAATGGCACGGTATGAAGATGCCTGACAGCGACCCGCACCAAAAGTCCATCTCTCTACCAGTGTATGAAAACCGTTTTCACGGGGGGTTCCAAAATGGCTTACAGTATCAGTTAAAATAAGATGCTTCTGCATTACAAGAAAGATTGAACAAACAAACGAAGACAAAAAAGCCAGAGGCCAGACACGCAACCACAACAAATCAACCTCTAGGCAGCACATAAATGTTCTTACTAGCTTGCCAGAATTATAGTAAAGTGGGGACCACAAGAAACCTCTAGGGACAGACAGCTCCCCAGTCTTGGCACTGAAAAGGATAATGCTCTGTCTGTAATCCCAGCTCAATAGACCTCTTGTGGCAAAGGGACATAAAGGAGGGTCTTTGGTGACCACTGTGGTAGGCTGGCTGGTAGTCTCATATGGAAGATAATGCCTTCAAACATCCGGAAACTAATAACATTTTAAGTCACCAGAGACCAAGCTGGTGCAGAGACCACCAGGCTGGCTGGTAGTCTGATATGGAAGATAATGCCTTCAAACATCTGGAAACTAATAACATTTTAAGTCACCAGAGACCAAGCTGGTCCAGAGACCACCAGGCTGGCTGGTAGTCTCATATGGAAGATAATGCCTTCAAACATCCGGAAACTAATAACATTTTAAGTCACCAGAGACCAAGCTGGTGCAGAGACCACCAGGCTGGCTGGTAGTCTCATATGGAAGATAATGCCTTCAAACATCCGGAAACTAATAACATTTTAAGTCACCAGGCCCAAGCTGGTGCAGAGACCACCAGGCTGGCTGGTAGTCTCATATGGAAGATAATGCCTTCAAACATCCGGAAACTAATAACATTTTAAGTCACCAGAGACCAAGCTGGTGCAGAGACCACCAGGCTGGCTGGTAGTCTCATATGGAAGATAATGCCTTCAAACATCCGGAAACTAATAACATTTTAAGTCACCAGAGACCAAGCTGGTGCAGAGACCACCAGGCTGGCTGGTAGTCTCATATGGAAGATAATGCCTTCAAACATCCGGAAACTAATAACATTTTAAGTCACCAGGCCCAAGCTGGTGCAGAGACCACCAGGCTGGCTGGTAGTCTCATATGGAAGATAATGCCTTCAAACATCCGGAAACTAATAACATTTTAAGTCACCAGAGACCAAGCTGGTCCAGAGACCACCAGGCTGGCTGGTAGCCTGATATGGAAGAGAATGCCTTCAAACTTCTGGAAACTAATAACATCTTAAGTCACCAGGCCCAAGCTGGTGCAGAGACCGCATAGAGAGACCTCAAATTTAGATCGGTTTAGTTAAAATAAAAGCAAGAGGCAAGATTGGGAGATGCTGGCCCCTTAAGAGACCAGCTAAGCGAGCTGAGATGTTTTGCACAAGAGAAGCAAGACCAAGACTCTTCATTTTCTACATTCGTTCATTCTTCATGTCCTAGAGCAATATTTGATGAAGGCTACCTCATCGAGTCTAATCCTTTTAAACAGCCAGGAGCCATCCAATTAAGTCCAGGCCTCAATATTTGCTATGGAAACCGGGCCTAAGAATGTCGAATGTTTCAAATAAAAACTTTTGGAAGAAGAGAAGGAAACAAATGCATCCCTTTTCAATGTGAAGACTATTTAATTTAAAGGTCATAATAAAATTACTGTCACTAACCTTCCCATGACAGGGAGAAATCCTACATCTTCTTTCTGAATTGCCTCTCCATTCTTATGCCTTTAAGCACTTTTTAGAGAGGTGTAATGCTATTTGGTTAACACAATTAGATTTTCAGGTTGCTTTAAGGGTCTTGAAGAGATTTTATTTATTTTGTGTGCTGCTTATGCCTTTCTCCCACATTCCCCTCTCCGCATGCACAGAGCAATGTCTAGAAGGCACGATTTCTCAAAAGGCTACCATGTACGTGTCTGAGGAAGAAGGGAAACATAAAGGCTTTTAGAGAGGGCAGTTTTCTCTCAACATTAAAGGACAACTTGTCCAAACCAGGAGAATGTCACTGTGCACCTGACAAGGCATCGGTGGAGGGAAACTTGCTTTATTTATGTATGCTTGAGCATGAGAATCATGATTCCAGTTTTCATCAACACACAAAAGGATGGCTATGTGCTCTGATGCTGGGAACATGAGCTTTCTAAACAAATACCTATGATGATTTTGCAAAACCAACAGCTGTAGTGGACGTAGGATGCTTCATGCTGTTGGTAGGATTCCTGAAACCTTCTGGTTGACCTGCTGTGAGGAGCTGATGCTGCTGATCTTTTGAAATGGCCCTATAGAGGCCTCATGGATTGCCAGGGAGCCTCTGGAGATGCTGACGAGAGTGAAGGTATTTGGGGTGCTGGTGGGGTGGTGGTAGTATCCCCCCTCCATCAAATATGTAGAGGAGAAACCATATTCCATGCTTAAGAGTCATGGAATGTTTGCAGAAAGGGTCCAGACAGAGATTCTTCTTCTCTGTCAGTCAAAGAAGGAATAATAGCCAATAGCTATTGGGGAGGAAGATGTCAGACCCAAGGGTAGAATAGGATGTGTGGGTGAGTATAGACATCACTGACAGTTCATGTCACATCTTGACCCTTCTTCATTGATGCCACACACAACATTTCAGATCTGTCGAAATGTCACCCTCTATCACCTTTAACTCCGAACCATACCGTACGGTACCGTATCCTCATACATTCACAAGAAAAGCACACACACTCCAGCCAGCATCTCTGTGAGGCTCCAGGTGATCAAACCACCTAAACAATAATTCCTGCATTACCAATATCAGAAGAAAATTCTAGTTCCCTCTCCCATCCCCTCTATGCTCCTCCCCAGATTGATTTTTTTTTGGGGGGGGGGCTTCACCTTCTAGATTTCTCTCTCATGAGAATATAATTATGTTCAAGGAATATAGATTGCCAAGAGACATGAGTGTCTTTGGCTGGCTGCCTTGGATTTATCCATAGATCTTAACAAAGAGAAACTCCGTTATGAATTATTATTATTATTATTATTATTTATTAAATTTCTATCACCACCCATCTCCCCCAATGGGGGGAGTGGGGGAAAGCAATGCACCAGATTTTGGTGTGAAGAAAGCTACTAGTCATCCAGCCAATGTTGTTTTTCAGTTGTTCAATTGCTTCTGACTCTTCAAGACCCAATGGATGTAATTTTGCCAGGATTGTCTGTCAGTAGCTGCTACTTTGAGTTCTTGTAAGCTCACAGTTGTGGCGTACTCATGCCTATTTTCTTCAAAGGAAGTCTGACCTTTGCATGATGTTTCTTAGAGACAGGATCATTTCATTACTATACACTGTAAGTCCTTCTGAATTCAGCAGAATTAACTTCTGAGTAAACCTATATAGGGCAGCTGCCTATAATCTCTTCTGAGAGAATCAGATGGCTAAATTGCACCCGCTCTCCTTACTCTCAAATCCCTTACTCCTGCAAAGCCAGCCTAAAGCCCTATATTCTACTAAGGTTGGAGCTCAGGTGGCAGTTCTCAAGGGTTTCAGAAAGAGGTTACTTCTGAACTAGACTTTAAAAAAAAGCTAAAGCTAAGGGACAAACCTGGGAATATCCTCTGCTACAGAGCTAATGTCCATCCTCTTTGACAACATCCTTTGACCAGCGTTACAAATAAAAAAGAAAGTAATTTGCTACAGAAAATCCATTACCAAAGACATGATCATACTGGCAATATCTAGGACAGCCTTTCCATTCCCACATCTTCAGACATGGGCAAGCTGCTGGCTCAAAATTCTACCAGTTAGTCTCTGCAGCATCTAAAAGGTCCTATGATGGAGAAATGCTAACTTTGGGAAATTCATCTCCTCCAAAAGACCAGGTAATGTCTGCTGTTAGCTTAGACTATGTATTGCTAGGACAGAAACAACTTTGAGATGGTTCCATTTTTGACATCCCAAGTGCACACTCTGGAGAAAAGTATGTCTTGGTTGCTAACCGTCTTGGTGATAACATCCAGAGTCTAAAGGAGGAGGAGGGACATAAGATTAGCAACTGCAAGAAGCAGATCAGGCAGAAATGACCTGATGCCCCTTAGACAGTTTTGGACTGCACTTTTCATCAGCTTCAGCCAGAATGACCATGACTTCAGCATTATAGGAAATACAATCTTACTCCTGAAGAAGATTCTCTACCTCTCCCAGCATGTGACTTCTCTTCAGACAGGCTAGGAGTGTAAGCAATCAGATTCCCTGCTAGCAAGGCAGCCATCCCAACAGATCTGGAAGCAACACTTGGGGAAGGCTGCCTTATTCTAAAAATTAGTTCATAATAAAAACACCCAACAAAGCAGCTGGACTGACAAAGTGGATTGAGTGAGGCAGAATAGTCAGATTTAGTACTTTAAAGGTTTTCATGCTACTTCCTGGTTGATTGAAAGCATCTTAACAGGGGAAACCACACAATGTGGTAGCCCTTCATTGCTGTCTCACGGGATGGCACCAGGATGGGTTTCTGTTTAGCCTTGCAATCCCACTACAAAACACGCTTGGGATAATGTCCTTTTTTCTGGCCAAGGACACTTTTTCTCTGGTTGATGGATGAGGCCAGGTTTGTTGTCCTCCTATCCCCCAATCTTAAAAGTTCTTAGGAAGAATGGGGCTCTAACATCCTGATAGGTCTTGGCTTTTTAGCTATATGAATTCTGCACACCTCACTGAAATCTTTGGGGATTATTTGGAATAAACATGGTTAGAACTGAGGTGTTGGTCCCAGTAACTTCAATGCCACTCAATCAGATCCACAAAGTACCATTCCAGGGATTATAAAACTGAGCAGGCCATAAATCTGGTGGTGATACTCTCTGCTATCTACCAGTCCCATAGGGTTGTTGCAAAACCCTTGAATGGCTTCGCACAATGCATCGAAGTGGCAAATTGGGACATCAGCCTTACCTGATGCTATCTCAGCCACCTTTGTTCAAGAGCAAGCATCCTGCTGGGCTTTCTTTCGTCTTAATTGATCCCTTCCTCCATCATTAATGAAAATATGCAAATTCAAAGATGCCAAGCATTTTAGAACAGTAAGAAAAGGAAAAGGAGAACAAAGGCCAAGTCCCATTTTAAGTGATAAATGAGATCCAACTTTACCCATGCAGCAATGGGAAGACCTTGTATGATTATGGAGACAAATTGCAAATACAACCCCTACTCATTGGGCAGGTTAGCGACAATGTGATTTACTTTCACCATTGAATACTTAATTCCAGAAAGGTCACTGTGCTCAATTATTCACCCACAGTACAAAGGTAAATTACATTGGAAGCATACGGGATGGAGTCAGCGAGGAAGCCTTGCTAGAAGTTAACTAGATAACAGCTTAATAACTACCTTCTGCCAAAGCTCATGAGTCACTCTGGCTACTTAGCCTCACTGCTCCGGCGGTGCCTTTCTCCTGGCAGCAGACATTGCAGAGCCTGCTTTGCTGAGGACCTCTCTTGCTAAAACTGGAGCACTCGGCAAAGCTAGACGGCGTGAATCGGACTGATGTAAAAATGCCTTCAAGGTTCAAATTGTTCAAGTTCAGCAGAACGATCCAAAGCCAAAGGAGATGCTTTCAAAAAACATTTAAAAGCAAGCACAGCAAGGGACGCTGTAATGATTGCCTTATCCCAATGAAGTCAGTCTCACTAGAGTTTAGTGAATAAAACTGATTTATTGAAAGGATAGTATGCAAATACGAAGAAAGCTGAGAATAAGCAAAAGCGCGCCAAATACAAACTAAAAACCCTCGCCTCCAAACCGATCCCGCCCCCGCCCCACCATCGCAACCACCCCCTCCCGGGCCTGGCAAGCGTCACACATCGGCCTGGGAAAGCAACCTTGAACACATGTCCTAACCCAAACACACATTCCTTCAGGGCAGCAGAAAGATAACAGCCTGGCAGAGCTGAAATTCCCCACCCCACAGGTGATCGACACGGCTTAGAAACATGACATGTGAAATGTTACGATGTATGCAAACCATTGGAACGATGAACATGGCAGATGCTCCTTCCCACCACCTACCTGACTCCCGCGTACGGCCTCGCACCACCTCGCTCCAGGGCCCCGATCCGATGGCATTGAAGGCTTGGATCTGCAGTTCGTACTCTGTCCACTCCTGCAGATCCTCGACCGTGATTTCCATCTCCAGTCGGTCGCTGATGACCTTTGTTAGGGCGGGGCGCTGCATGTCCGCACACCAGTATTTGATCCTGTAGCCGACTGACTCGGGGTTCCCATTGTATTGTGCATCAGGCAGAGGCTGAGCATAGCCAAAAAAAAAAAAAGTCAGTGAGAGGAAGGGTCACTAAGAGGCACGCTGCCATTTTAGAAGACTACATGATGTGTGTTGTTCTTACCAATGGTCTTAGGCTGCCGCCTCTCCAAAGTAATACGGCAGTAATCGTCATTACACTACTGCTGTCATGGCTGTGAAATACCAATGATGCGTAAGACCAAAGGGATGTACCGGAGGAAGGTACCAGTAGGGATACAGGGAGTTCAAGGTAAAGAGGAGAACCCCAGAAACGGCCCAACAAAGTTGGTGTGGGTCTATTAATCACAGAGTCCCATGTCTGTTTTTCCAAAAGAGAGGAGAAGAAAGACGGCGTGCAATGGAATATGCTGGAAATGGGCACTGCCCTTGGCTCCGCATCACACCATTGCATTCCAGAGATGCTCTTGCATGCCGTGCTGAGCACTGGTGCCAAGGGGCTGTTTAGTTCTAGCATGAACATGGATGCGCCCTTGGAACAGGGGTACGGAAATGACTACATCCAATTCCACTTCAGCGGCAGGGATGTCAAGGCAGGTGGTCCTGGAGGGTTCTCTGTCCAAAACCAACTGTGCCGTTGTGGATATCTTGAGGTTGCTGCAGATGCCAGGCCCTGAACCCAGCAAGTGAGAGGATTCCAGAACAACAAATAAATGTTTGAACTTTCAGAGCTGATGGCTGTCGGTGAACCATTAAGAAAGACCCAGACGTGTGGCTCACTTGGGTAGCAACACTATTAATAACACCAATTATACAGTCAGGTGACCCACACCTGCCCTTTTTGCCTGCCTCTCTGGCTCCCCGCCAATTAATCCATCTTCCACACTTAGCACAACATCCCACCTCTTTGACCGGGATCCAAAGAGCTGGTTTTGGCACACCAGCAGCAGGGTTACATCTGCTGGGATCTGCAGCTTCCCTTTTCCTGAACAATGGGCCCTTGCAGCAGATGCTGAACAAGAGGAGGAATTCATTCCGGTGGCTAATGGGATGCCTTAATGGCCTGGAGGATGCACAGGGGCCTGGGACTTGGAAAAGCTTCCCTCCCTGCAAGGCGAGGATGGTGAATTTGCTTGGGGAAATTTGGACGCAGGTCTTTTGCATTCTGCAGTGGAACAGGAAGATGGCCCGGAATGGCAGAGAAGCAGAAATTGGAATATTTGAATGAATTTTCATCAGGCAAGGGTGGGTTAGCAGTCAAAGGGACAAGATAAATTCATTTATCAAGGGCCTTGCCATTTATCACCCACTTCCAGAGTTAATCACTCAGCTCGGTAATCTATCACATAGATATAACCTCCACATTCACTCCTGTTTCTACACGAAAACCATTCTCTTTACAGTTTAAAACTTCTAGGAAACTGAACTAAAAGCAGCTCCAGCGGCCAGGAATTTATTTCATTTGTTTTGCAACTGCATGGCCATAAACAAAGAGGCAGCACATGGTCGATTACCATCTTGTTGCATTTGAAATTTCTTGCTACGCTTCTAGACTTTGGTCTGTCAGGGAGGAGGCCAAAACTGCAGTGCTCGGATCCATGTCTGCCAACATGCACAGAGGACACAGCAGAGAAGCTGCAGGTAGGAAAGAGTAGAGGAGGGACAGGCAGGAGCTCTGTTATGACCTAGAACTTTTGAGGGCCAAGGAGGAAACACGAAGAAAATTTTTATGGATTTGGGAATCATCCATTAGGACAGATGTTCCCAATTCGGCTCCCATTATTTTCAGACAACTCGGGGGTTACTGGGGCTGACGTCCCACCCATCTGGAGGACAACTATGTTGGGGAAGACACTCCTAGGAGAAATAGTTAGGAAGTCATTCATTCTTCTACACAAGCTAGCTGTTGGTAACTTACCACCCAGCGGACCCACAAGCTCGTCTCACTGGCAGTACGCACTGTCACGCTCCCTGGTGCCACATCTGGGGGTGCCTGGAGGGTCTGAATGACACGTGAGGGCTGGCTCAACGGGCTTTGCCCCACGATGTTCACCTGTTTCATCCTGAACCTGTTGGGCAGAGAAAGGCACACATGCACAGTATTGAAAGTTTGAAAATAAAGCAAGTTTGCCCATCAGTGTCAGTTTAAGAAGTGTTTAATTTATTAGAATATACAGCCACAGACCAAACGTGTTGTTGTTTATTCGTTCAGTCACTTCCGACTCTTCGTGACTTCATGGACCAGCCCACGCCAGAGCTTCCTGTCAATCGTCAACACCCCCAGCTCCCCCAGCGATGAGTCCGTTACCTCTAGAATATCATCCATCCACCTTGCCCTTGGTCGGCCCCTCTTTCTTTTGCCCTCCACTCTCCCTAGCATCAGCATCTTCTCCAGGTTTGAACAGTTTGAATATGAGACAGTTTGAATTCAAAATATATTGCACACCACTAGGAAGAATGTAAGAAGAGACTTGCTAGATCGGACCATCAGGCCATCTTATCTAGCATTCTACGCCAGACAGTGACCAAGTAGATGCAGAATCTCCCAGTCTTGGACTGCAAGCAAAAGCCCCCTCTTTTCTCCCTTTTCATCATCCATTATGGAAAGCGGCTGCCTGTGATTCAGGAGGCAGTAAACAGCCATCAATATTAGTAGCTGCTGAAAGCATGATTCTTCACGAACCTGTCTAGTTGCCTTTTAAAACCATCCAAATTGGCTGCCACTAGCAGAACTACTGGCAATGAATTCCACAGTTTAATTAACGCACTGTGGGGAGAAGTCTTTCCGTGGGTCCTGCGAGAAACATTTTGCTTCAATGGATGACCTCAATTCTAACAAAGTGTGTGAGAGAGAAAAATGTTCTTCACATCCCGTATTTTGATGGGAGCCATCAGAATAGTTTCCCAGTCCTGAACCAATCCATTTGATTTGTGCATCCTGGGAAAAAAGTACTGTTGGTCCCCTGAAGGAAGGGGTGTCCCTGTGTTGGAGAAGAGGCTCCTACTGGAGATCAGACTGGCCCCCTGGGTTGTTAGCTTTGAGCAGGTATTAAAAATGCAGTTGCTTTTGGAGCCCTTACAGAAAACAAGACCAACCCATTGGGTGTTTCCGGGGCTGCTCTTCGAGTGATATGTTTTTCCTTGTGATCTCACGCCTTCATTTACATTTATTAATTTATTTAGCATGTATAATTCTTGACTGTGCGTTTGTTTATTATTTATTTACAGTATTTATAGCCTGCTCCAACTGATGAGCAATCTGGGCAGGATGCAAGAAAATCATGCGAAGGGAGGGAGGTAAGGGATAATACGAACATTGTTATGAAGCTCAGTAAAGAAAAATCTCATGGGTACCCCATCACTAAAAGGTGAACTAGCACTCCTTTGGTTAGTTTATGAGATCCAAATCGGGTAGGGACCAACCGTACCTCTGGAGGCGGGAGGAGACAGTTTCAAAGCGCAAGGGCCACCACTGAGAAGGCTGTCACCTGCTCCATGTTCTGTGTATCTCTCAAGGGGTGGAGTCCTGCAACAGACCTTCTCTTGAGAACCAGGACAAATGGGAAGCTTCAGTTCTATAATTATTATCATTGCTAACCACACTGGGTCTGATTGATAGTGGTGGTGTGCAGATCTCAAGAATAATTCAACAAATAAAACATGCCTTTGCTCCAGAATACACTGAATGTGTCTGTGCAGGTACAGGGAGCCCATGGGTGTGACACATAGAGACCACATAGAGGAAGAATGACTGATTCATAAATATCCACGCTTGGCAGGTATTTATTCATGCTCATCTCTTTTGCAGAAGTTGGTTCTCTTCTGAGAGCAGTAGTTTGGGAAGATGGGCCTTCCAATTCAGGAAAAGATATTAGCTACAAAAGGGATTAGACTCCAGTGATCAGAAGCAGAGCCATTATAATAGAAAGAGAAAGCTTTTGGTTAAAGCCTTATTGTGTTCAGGTATGAACTGCTCAACCTGTCCTTGCTAAATGCTGGATTTCCTCCCACTAAAATGTCGGGACTGAAAGAAAGTTGCACGCTATATCTTCTCCAAACTCGTTAAGAGAGTGCATTAACGGAACATGCGTTAAGCAAAACAATGCCATTAACTTCCTGAACGCTGACAACGCACAAAAGAAAAGAAGGACATTTGACAAAGGGTGCAGTCTGAGTTCAACAGTTAGTGCTTTCTCCTCCTCCTTTCACCAAGAAGTGATGTCGGGTTAAGTCCCACCAAGATAATGGAGCCGATAAGCCCATCTGATGGTGTATCTTCTTCAATCATTGTATGGACGCTCATACAATGATGCTAGGAGACTCAAAGGAGTGAAAACATGACGAATGAAGTTCAATTGGAAGAGCTATCTACAACAGCCCAACAGATGGATGCAGAGTGGGTATTTCCAATCTAGTCTTCCTGACAGCCCCCAACGCGTTCCTCCATCAAGGAATATGTCTAGAATGCTGCCAGGTTTTTTTACTGGCCCTGCTCCTGTGTCATCCTTGGAAGAAGAGCAATGACCAATCTCGATAAAATAGTTAAGAGCAGGGACATCACGCTGACAACAAAGGTCCGCATAGTCAAAGCAATGGCGTTCCCCGTAGTAACATATGGCTGCGAGAGCTGGACCATAAGGAAGGCTGACAGAAGGAAGATGGATGCTTTTGAACTGTGGTGTTGGAGAAAATTCTGAGAGTGCCTTGGACTGCAAGGAGATCAAACCAGTCCATCCTCCAGGAAACAAAGCCAGACTGCTCACTTGAGGGAATGATATTAAAGGCAAAACTGAAATACTTTGGCCACATCATGAGAAGACAGGACACCCTGGAGAAGATGCTGATGCTAGGGAGAGTGGAGGGCAAAAGGAAGAGGGGCCGACCGAGGGCAAGGTGGATGGATGATATTCCAGAGGTGATGGACTCGTCCCTGGGGGAGCTGGGGGTGGTGACGACCGACAGGAAGCTCTGGCGTGGGCTGGTCCATGAAGTCACGAAGAGTTGGAAGCGACTGATCGAATAAACAACAAGAACGAAATCTCCTGTGTCACAAACTCAGACAGATACCCAGCAGAGAGCAGGTGGCACATTCATCAGCACAGAGATCAACGGAAAGTTTTGTATGCTTCCTTTTTCTGATGTCAGGCCGCCAATGGGCCTGAGGAATATTGGTAAAGGTTGGACTGCTGAGATTGCAGACAGATTTATTCTTGAAAGGAAGGACAGAGGGTAGATTTTTCCATCTGTCCCCCCCTTTTTTTACTCGGAGAAAAGTAATCTGGCCCCTTGACTGCCACAGTCATGCAGCTGTGATCTCAAGTTTTCAGGTCTCAAATGGATGGGCAAGTCTAGTTTAATGACAGCACAGAATTGTTCCAAAGTCACAAGAATGCCTCTGTATCATCATATCAAAAGAATTATGTACATTTGGAATTGAATGAATCCACATGCATTCTGTCACACTGTTGGCCAAAGTACATTGACAATCCACAATCATTTATTCCAATTTACAGTTTTCTATTGTCCATGTTTTCCACTTACTATCTCTCTTCGAGTGGAAAGATTTACATTACAACAGGATTTTTACAACTGCAAAACCTCGTCTACTTCTACCTCGCTTCTGCTCTTGATCATAAAGCAGTTGCAAAGAGTGATTTCTGCTTCAAATTCAAACATGCGTATTCTGAAACAGCAACATTGCACGCCATCGTTTTTATTCCTAATGCTTTGAGATAATTTGTTTAAAATGTCAAAAAGATGACAGATGATACCGGGGAATAAGTATGAACATGGGGAGAAATTTCATTGCATTTGCCAGCATTTGACTGAGAAATTTTCAAAAGGCTTAATTTTATGTTATGGCTTAATTTTTTGGGATCAGAAGTAATAAAAGAACCTATGGTACTTCAGACAGCCATTTGCATGAAAATGGGAAGAGAGATTTGCTTGCATGGTGCCACAAGCTGGCTATTTTTGGTACAGCACCTAATATAAATGATTATTTTTTGAGTTTTACTCACATCAACGTCTTTTTATATTAAAAGTATGCCAGTCGGTCTTTCAAGAACCATGGCATGAAAGCAGCAGTCTACGATTTGGTGCGTTTCAGATGTGTCTGGACTACCTTTCCAAAATGCCCAGTGAATAAGGCATTGTAGATTGTTCAGCGATCAAACATTTGTTCTTCATGAACAGCTGCAACAGCTCCCTTCCCAATGTCCAAGGGTTCGGAAAGGCCATTGTCAGAAATCCTAGGAAGTGGTCCAAGCAGGTGGGATAGGGCAGATGGCAACATCTGAACAGAAGACAGCCTCTTGCCTGGTCACCAAAACTTCTCATGACCTTCTGACCATTTTTAATTGGGATTAAAAATGGTTATTTGGGATTTGACTTGGTATAATGGGATATCTTCCCAGTCACTCTTGCAAAGCAATTGTCTCATGGACCCTAGGGCCATGTCCCTGACCACATCTGGTTTAATTCCACAACTTCTTTTGCCGCTAAACACAATGGAGGTAAGGGGGCAGAGGGGAAAGAGGAGGAAACAATGCAAGTGACTCAATTTACAAAAAGGAATCACTGTAAGATAAAGGAGCAACTGCAGTGCTGTTTTGCCTACCAATAAATCAAAATCAATTAAATCAGGGCAGCTTTTAGGGTAAGCAAACTCCCAGCATCAGGAAGTGTGAACATATTCAGCAACGCTGTTTAGCAGGGTGCTTTACACCTTGCTCTCTTCCCTAGATTAATTATTTTACTCTGCGGAAAATGACAATGAATATACACCAAGCAGGGTCATTTCAGGGCGAGCTCTTCTGAGGTGCAAATTTAAGCTCTTCAGGGTGTGCATTTTCCACCAGCCTCCCTCCCACCGACTGCTCGCGAACACCAGCGCTGTTCCATGCTGCCAGCGATGTGCCTGTAGATGCAAGCAATGAATCACCAGCTGTTTTTACCTGTAATGAGTGTAAGGCGTGAGGTTTGGGATTTCCAACAACTGAGCATTCGACTCTTTCTCTACTTCACACAAAGTTATCCATTCTTCTTCCTCTCCTATTACCCCAACCTATGGAAAGGAGAAGAGGCAGTTTTATGCATTTGGGTAACAACAACCTCCAGGTCCATTCATTCATTTGTGCCTTTTTTTTTTTAAGGTTCTTCCGCAATGTGTTTTCAGCTCCCAAGCCAACCTATAGCCCTGGTACTCCCCGGGGGTGTCCCATCTAAGTATGATTCTAACCCCACCCTGCGTAGCTGCAAAGCCCACCCACCCAGTCAGGAACGACTGCCTGCTGCTCTATTCCTGACATAACCCAGTTTTCGTGTCTGGAGAATCCCCTGTGTCTCGTCTTGAAATGCAGACTAATACAGACAGGGCAAAAAGAGCAACCACGGGTTTTCTTCCCACCTGTTTTTTGTTTGTTTGTTTGTTTGTTTGTTATAGTCAGACTTCACCAAGCATGGCAATAGATAATCAACTCTCCAGAAACTTAGTCTTCAGTACCAGCAGAACTTCACAGTCTTAACACAGCTAGATAAACGGCTTTATTGCAGATAAGATAGAGGTCACGTATGCAGAGATATGCCCACTTAGGAATCAAACTCACTCACTCACTCCATCCATCCATCCATCCAAGCTAGCTCAGCCCCACAATTTAAATCCAAAATCAACAGACTTTGGGCCATTCTTTTCCCAGCCTTGAGAACTGGAGACTTGTGTTCCATGTTTACATAACTGTTCTGTCTTGCCTGAGATTTGTTGATTCCTGCTCCACTACTTTTGGCCTTACAATTGCTAACCACCATGCTTGATGAACAGTTCTTAGCAATTTTAAATCTTGGGACTCGAGTGAAGCATCATTTGCCCCAACAAAAATATTGCTGCTATTGATTTTTATTATTGTTTTCCTCACAGCTAACCTGGTTGCTTTCGGTTTCTGATGAATCACGCATTTTATTTTTCTTTACCATCGTCTCCTCTCCTCGCTATTATTTTCTTATGACAAATTATAGCTTGGGCAGGGATCTGTTCTGTTTTATGGTAAATGCCATGCTCACCGCTGGTGCCATATAAACAAACCCAGCAGCGGTAACATCCATGCTAGAGCAATTTATTTCTGAACTATTTGCTGTTCCACGTTAGTGAGGAATAAACACTGCCGCCCATTTCCTTGGTTCTTGGCTGTGATGAAAAGCCTTTGAACTCTATCGTTCCACCAGCTTTTTGGTGACACGTTTTCCAGGTGGCTTATTACCAGTAATAATCAAGCTGCAAGAATGAATACTAAAAAAAAGAAAAAAGGTAACAGCAACAAGTGAAAAAAGAGCAGCAAGGAAAACAGGGCGAATTTAAGTTGGGCAATGAAAGTTAGCACATGGAAGAAACTGTCATGGGGCAAACTGCAAATGCTCCTTATTTTGCCAATGATTAATTAATTAATTTACTTATTATTCAAATTTCTATCACCGCCGATCTCCCCCCAAAAAGGGGGACTCTGGGCGGTCTACAATAAAGTTAACAGTTTAAAACCATCCATATATAAATTAGCTAACAAGGAACCAGACAATAAAATAATAAATATAAATATATAAATACAAAATCCAAGTGGCAGAGATTACATTTGATAGGGAGAACTCTACGACACCAGCCACCCCCAGGAAGAGCTATTGACCTCCCCGCCCCAGGCAGCAGAACCTAAGAAGGCATCATTTGTTTAACACCCTGTTCTTGAGCTATCATCCTACAGAACTTGTTGTAAAGTTCCCCGACAGTTGTATAAGCAGGGCAAACTGCAAGGATGGGTCTGAGGATGGTTCCATATGTTGACCAAAGAAAGGCTACAGGGAGCTTCTTTCTAGCTCCCAGACATGATACTTTTAAAAGTCTAGCAACTGGTATCTGAGTTTAATTTCATCCTCCTCCTTCCCAAAGTCTGGAATTAGAGGAATTAGAAGGATAAGACTAGGGAGGGTACAACTGTTTGCCTTTGGGAGAAAATCCTAGCAGGCTTCTAATCAAAGCACTAAGCCATGGCTTCATGAACCACAGTGTTCGGAACAAACCACAGTCTGTTGGCTTTACCCACTGCATTAAGTCACGTTGCCAGGGCCGAACACAATTCCTGAACCCAGGCTCTATGGGGGTGCTTCAGTAAACATTCAGTCTTGGGATTTTAGATCTTTGTTTCAAACCTAAGTGGGGGGTCCTCTTTTGCAGTTCTTTGAGCAAAGCAGCATGTTGTAGGATTTCCCCCAAAATATGCTTGGGTACCAAGATTTGGACTGGAATGAAAAAGAGAAGAAGAAAAGAAGTGTAGCCTCCCTGCTGGCTAAGCAGTCTGGAGACTATGCAGTGCGTGGTATTAATTAGCCCCTATAAGTGGCCATTGGCCAGGTCAGCAGATTATGCCCAAAAGAATGTGCCAGCAGGGTCAGAATGCACAGCTGGTGGCTGTGGTGGGGAGAAGAGGGGGCAAGAAAGCAAAGAAGGTTTGAAACAGCATGGAGGATACCACGGGCTGTGAAAGCCCAGAAATCACTGCCTACATCTTGATAGCAACAAGACTGGGAATAAGTCACAGAGTTCTATCCTTTCCAACAAAGTAGGCTTGTGCTGACTAAGCAAAGACCACACCGAGATGAGGAGAAAGTCTCTAGTGTTTTGTTTAACTGCTATAGTAGACAGAAAATCCTACCAAACTGAAGAAGCGTGGGAAAACCCAGACAGATAAACCCCAAAACTCAAGGTGGGTCTGCTCTGAGTTTCTTCGAAGGGACATTCAAAGCCTCTAAACTATGCATGCGTTTTCCCCTCTAGATAGGGGCCTCCTCCTGCTCAGCATCCGTACTCATGACAGACTTTTTCTTAACATACATTAAACACCATCTATCTTTATCCCTAGAAAATCCAGAAAGTTCCTCAATCTGAATCACCCACATTTTGTGACCAGCTGCCTTCCATATGTAAGGAATGGACCTCCCACACAGTCATTAGTTATCTGCTGCACAAAGACAGCATTGAACAACATCAGGAGGGTTGGACCTGAATTTAAACCCTCGTTCAATCACCAACTCAGCTTGATGTTTGGGTTCCTGTCACTTCACTGCTTCAAACCAACCACACAAAGTTGCCAGGAGGAGGAATAAATGCAATCAGAAGGAGAACTCTGCATGCTGCTCTAAAATACTTGAAAGATGGGCAGGACATAAATGCAATATTGTAAATATAAATTAAATTTGCATCAGTGTACCAAAGGAATAGTGAAAAAGCTTCGAGTCTACAGCAGGGAGACCACAGTCAGGAAAAATCAAAGAAACTGGACCTGTGGTAACAATCTGAATGTTATCTTTGTTCAAATGTTGTCCTTCTGGAGCAACAAATGGAACTGCTTTGGCAAGCACTGAGAAGGGATGTCCCAAGTGAGCATTCAAACCAGAATGCAGGTTTTTGTAATTAGAGAAAATGATTGGTATGGTCTCAAAGGGAACAGCTGACTCAGGACATGTCTGGAATGTGGAAAGATTCCTCCTTGAAAAGCCAGCTGGATGACAGGTGGTGAGCTACCTGCCTTGGGGCTCAAGAGGCCGTAGACAGAACGACTGTGATCTGGGGATGATCGTTATGTCTAGTGCACCTGGAAATTGCAGAAGGCTGTGCAACAGTAGCAACAAAGGCAGCCGAGCACATCGCCTTCTCTCAACCGAAATGCCTAGCAAGCATCCAGAGCTGAGCTAAATTGGTTGGCCACCAGAAAAAGGAACACACAGCTCACCACTTGATACGGAAATACACAGAGAACAAGAACAGAGCAAGCTTCTCCTTCAGCCTGGCAGAAGCCCAAACCTCACCTGCAAGGATATCATTCTTGTGTCAAAAGGAACAAAAGTGCTATTGATGTTCTCCTTAGATATCATTCAACTGCCAGTGCGGTTGGCCTCTCTGGATCTCTCAGCTCTTGCTGAGCTATAATATGGGAGGAGGTGTCTAGATACCTGGAGGAGGATTCAATAATTTCTGGGCACGGCCACAGAAATGAACCCAGGCAAATGGGAAGGAATACTGGAAGCTGTTAGAAGGTTGTCTAGTGCGCTGTTGTCTGCACAGAGGTGGTCTCTGGATAGTTTAAGAAAAAACTCAAGCTTTCAATGTGTACCTACAATCATAAATTGCATCAACCTGGGGGGGAAAAAATCATTTGTTTATTTCTAATAGTTCTCAGCTGAGGGCGACATGAATTCATTTCCAACACAGCAAAGAAAAGGTAAGAAAATACTGGATGGAAAATTTGATCTGATCATTTTTATTTTAAGGAAATATTCCGTTCATATTTGGGGCCTTGTGATCTCAGCATTCTCTGGGAGAGAGTCCTGCTGAAGTAAGTGAGGTTTGTTCTTGGCAAAATCACTGTATCCAAGATACTTTTTTTCAAACACAAGAAGACTCAACTGGAACATGAGTGTTTCTTTCTTCACCTTGGTAAGAGCAGTTGTACACAGAGATCTTTCTAAAAACCAGCGAGAAGTTTCAAGCACACTCTCTCCATGAAAAGCTATCAAAACCCTCTTTTATATCAGATGTGCGAAACCTCACTTGAATGTGAAGTAATTGTGCTCACAATTCAGAAAATTGACCTTGAGAAATTCAACTTCCCCACTTGGACCTACGCTGGTAAAACGTTCATGACACTTCTGCAAGGACATGGTAATGTCCTATTACATTCTTTTCAGCCTGCTTGCCTTATGAGCAGTATTTCCAATTTGTCTTGATCATCAATTCTTGGATGCGGATGGGATGGAAAGAAATAAGGCTTAAAATCAAGGGAAGCAGGAAGGGAGTGGGGAGTTTCTTCTATGGTGGCTAATGAGAAAGATAGCACAAAAAAACCTTAGTTTCTCATTTGTTATGGGAACACAGTCTTTTAAGTAGACACACTTTATTTTCTGGGGTAAGCAATATAGTGTAAGTTGAAGATGCTGTTTGCCTATTCGCAGCTACCTTTGCTTAGGTTCCTAGTATATATTGCAACTGGAAATAAGCCCCTTGGACACGAACAGAGTCTCAATCATAATACTAAAAGGAGACCAATTTTGCTGTCTTAATAATAATAAAAAAAGTCAACAGAAGGTATGAGCTTCTGGAAATCTTAGCTGAAACATGGGAATGATGATACCTTGATATCACGGGTGTTGTAGAAGTGAGCTTTACAATTTTGTAATTACTATCAAGCCCTTTGAACCATTTGGTTCTGTTCTGTGAAGGATCATCACCGAAAACTAAATAGGAAGAATAATTTCCACCACATATAATTAAATCCTAACGCGAAGCGTTAGATTCACCTCTCTTCTTCTCCCAAGAATAAAGATGCATGAGGATCTACATGGGACTACCCTTGAAGAGTATCTGAGACCTTCAGCTGGTGCAAAACGCAGTGGCAGTTGTGTGTGCCCCTTGATTAGCACATGTTACACCTCTGCCACGCGAGCTGCACTGGGTGCCAGTTTGCTTCCAGGTCCAATTCAAGGGGTTGGTTGTACCCTTTAAAGCCCTACATGGCATGGGGCCAGGATATTTGAGGGACTGCCTCTCCACAGTTACATCTACTTGTCCCATCAGGTCCAGCAGGAGAGGCCAGTTGTGGGTCCCGTTGGCTAGGGAATGACGTTGAGCGGGACCTAGGAAGAAAGCCTTTTCTGCCATAGCGCCCCCGCCCCCCGCCATCTCCTGTGGAATATCACTGCCCCTGAGGTGGGGTTGGCCCCAACCACTTCCAGAAGGCCCTTAAACATGGCTTTGGGAATCCTCTGGTAGAGCGGAGCCTGTGAGGTGGCTGTATGACAGTTAAGGGAAGGTGCTCTCTGTAGGTTTTCCTGCCATTTTGTTTTTTTTATTTGTTTTTATCTTGTTTTAAATTGATTATTTTAATGTTTCACGCTCTGAAGTGAGAATGACATAATGAGGCCCACTTTATACAATGGATGAATCTTAATGGCTTTGTTGACATTGAAAATCCAACTTAATCCACTGAAACTCGTTGAGAAACTCATTGAGAAGTTTGCCCATAAATTCTTAACTGTTCACTAGGTACTTGCGTGGCTAATAGGCTGGAGATATTTCAGTGCCTTCCCCAATGATACTGTTTATTATCTGCTGTACATCTTAGAAGTCTTAGAAGACAGAACACCATCCATGGGCCTTGCCTTAGGAAGCTCACAGGCAAAGCAATAAAACCAGGGAGGAAGAAAAGGGAAATGCCAAAATAGCTATAAAAAGATAAAGCAAGCCAAATCTGAGCAGGAGGCTGGCCAACAAAAATAAGTACAAGGAATCTGCCTGTTCTCCAAAACAGAAGGTACCCCTGATTTAGCTTTTCTCAACCTGAAGCTTTTGTGTTAGGTATAAGATACAACAGACTAATATTGCTTGGGTATCGCAAAACATTTAACAGAAATTTGGAATTTCAGTCCCAAATTGTAAAGTGAATTTTGGAAGTAATTTGGAAGAGATTTTGAGAAATATTACTTCAAATGTTGTTATGCATAAGTCTATTTCCATTTCTGTGTGTACATATATTAGATACATAGGTAAAGGTAAAGGTAAAGGTTTCCCTTGACATTAAGTCCAGTCCTGTCCGACTCTAGGGGGCGGTGTTCATCTCCGTTTCAAAGCCGAAGAGCCGGCGCTTGTCCGTAGACACTTCCTCCGAGGTCATGTCGCCGGCATGACTAAACGGACACCGTTACCTGCCCACTGAAGCAGTGCCTACATTTGCATGTTTTTGAACTGCTAGGTTGGCAGGAGCTGGGACCAGCAACGGGAGCTCACCCTGTCCCGCGGATTCGAACCACCGACCTTCCGATCAGCAAGCTCAGCAGCTCAGCAGTTTAACCCGCAGCACCATGGCGTCCCTTATTATATATATAGACCCATATGAAATCTTATTGTGTATAATTTTAAAGAGATACTTGTCTTTCTACATCCAGCTTTTCATTATTATGCTCAGTTCATATGTGCAGTTTGAGGGAAATGAAAAATTAGTGCTAATACATTTTAATAGACCTTTTAAGAAGCACATCATGTGGATCTTCTGTAAATCAGGATGATGGGATTACAAGGTCGAAAACATCTTGACCTGCATGAGATAAGGCACATATAACTTCATTCTCCTTTCCCATAAAATGGAATAAAAAAAGACTGAACCAACTGATATTAAAAAAAAAATCATCAAAGATTTGGAGAACCTAGTATTTTTCATACATGGAAAAATTAGATAGGAGAATAAAAGATAATAGGAAAAATTTATGAGCATTCAAAAAAAGAACAAAGCTGGGAAAAAACAGTGTAAAGTAATAGAAAGACATCTAGTTCCCTCTGAACTAAGATTACACTGGAGCATTTTTTTTTTCTGAGTAGGCCTTTCCCAGAAACATTTGGAAGGTGAACAGGAGTTCCATCTTAATATGCCTGAGTCAGCGCTATTTATTTTATCAGATCTGCAATGAGAACTCTGCTGTGGAACGGGCTACATGTTACCCCCTTTTTTTTCTGTCCAGAGTCTAGAGCAGTCTTACCCAGTACAGTGTTCTTCAGATGTCTCTGACTCGTAACTCCCAGCTGACATGGCTTAGTCTATTGTAATATTTCTTATATTTGTAAATTGATTTGTCTGATAAACAGCATTCTCACTGTGATGAACTACATGGATTTTGACGGCATCCCTAGGCATCGACAGCCCCGTGGCCTTGAGTTGTACTTGATTGGTGATGTAGCTTTAGGAATAGCTCTATTTATTTAGGTTATTTGAAAAGGGTGGGTCAACAACTAATGAGAAGGATGCTTTAAACAGACACAATTTGTACTCAGAACTACCCTAGTTAGACTTAAATGAGGGGAGCTTTCTCCACAATCTACCAGCAATACTACTGCCCCCCACCCCCTAACAATAACTCATTATAACACTAAACTAGAAAATGATTCTGTAGATGGCTTTGATCTCAAGATTCATATTTTGGCCCTATGCCTAGAAAACCTGTTCATAAATTACAGCTGAAATTCTATACACATTTACCACGGAGTAACACCCTTACAGCTTCAGAGACTTCCCTTCTGAGTTGACAGGAACATGATGTTTCACTGGCCAAATTTCCTACCGTCTCTATGACTTGATGCAGGAGAAGGAAAGTCCTGCAGGTTTCAGTTTACGCGCTAGAGAGTGGTAAAGCCTGCCCTTTAGTGCTTCATCGAGAACCTTGAATCCTGGTTGTTATCCAAGTTATCCCCTCCAAGTGCCATCTGTCATCCCAAAAGTGATGGAGTTGTTCACTGCTGATGAAAAGGCTGCTTAGCAAAGTCAAAAAGTATTCTTGCACCTTCTGCTTCAGGTTAGGAGGGGCAGGGAGGAGCAGGGGAGGACAGAAGCAAGCATTCAGAGCCAGTCCTAATATACAATGCTGTTTCAAGGATGCTGAAGCAGGAAACTCATTCTGCAAAGGCAGTTTTAATGATGATTGGAAACAGACCAGGTTTCCATTAGAGGAGGCTAAACAACAGGCACCCTGGTTAATGAGCATCTTCCAGCTGCCATGTTTGGCCCAGTGATAATTGGCTTTAAGAATATTTATTTATTTATTAATCAAATTTATCACTGCCCATTTCCCAAAAGGGACTCTTACTTTATGTTTTCTGCTCAAATAAGGATATGGGTGTTCACATCATGAACCTACCGGTGAATGGATTCCTTTCCTTTGCTTTCTTACTTTCCCACAGATTTACATTGCTCTGTTTAACCTGAACATGTTCAGGGGAATTGCGGCATGTGCTCTATGCCATAGGGTTTAGGGTCTGGTACCTTATTTCAGCCCACTCTCTACTTCAGCCTTCCTCAGCCCTTGATGCTCTCCAGGCAGATGGATTTCTGCTCTCCATTTTCCCCCAGCCAATACAGTTATTGTTGAGAATTCAACTGGAAAACACAGAGTTTGGAGAAGACTACCCTCTTTTATAATATTATAATTTTGTGCCTTCAAGTCAGTCTTGAGGCCTAGCAACTGCCTGGAGAAGTCCCTGCAGTTTTCTTGGTAACATTTTCAGAAATAGCCTGCCATTGACTTCTTCCTGGGGCTGAGAGAAAAGAATTGGCCCAAAGTCATTTTTAAAATATTTTGCCCATCTTTCCATTACTAAAAACAGACCCCAAAGTCATGTTTGCATATTGACAAAATAATGCATCATGAGAAAAATACAAAATAATCTTTTTAAAATTTTCCTACCAATGTTTGGGAGGAGTGTTAGATATTGAAGTTCTTGGTGGACCTCAAAGGTCCTAGACTTGGTGAAAAAAAATGTAAGAAGAGCCACATCAAGACCATTCTAAACACATAATAACACAGATCTAGTTTCACTAGTTTTTTATTTAGTTTTTATTTTACTGAGGATTTTAAAGGGAAGGAGCTAAATTTTATACATGGGTGTTTCTCATCAGTGATCAACCATCTTTTCTGATGGGCACATTCCACTGCTATTGCCCCAAAATCCCACTAGATTTTGGTGTTCTCATGTGAAATTTTCACTAGACTGCTGACATTTGGGAGATTTTACCAATGGTTATTTTTAATTGTATTTGAAATGAAGGGGATGGTTTGGGATACCAATCAAGCCTGTTTTCCAAGCTTTAGAAGCCGGCGCATATTGTACCCATAAATCTGTATCAGACTACAAAATATAAAAAGAGAATAATCCCGGAGAGAGTTATATTTTTAAGAACAGCAGTGCCTCTGGATCATGGCAGAAGCATTTTCCTTTATACTTTACATTACAGGATATTAAACACATTTTCATTCTGCATTTCGAAAATTCTATTTTTATTAGTTAAACAAACGACCCTACAGAAAATTGTTATGACAGTTAGAACAAAAGTCTCCTAAGTCTTGGTGTGTTTTTTTTAAAAAAAAACACCCACCCAGATGCCAATTTTGATCCTATCTAATGAAGCATAATAAAAGCTTTCAATCTGTGACCCACAGGCAATTTCCAAGGATATTGCAGACATAACCATTTAGAATGACAAAGAAAAAAATCCAACTCCAAAACTGAGGCCTTGCAAAGTATAATAAGGAAGGTGAAACGAAGAGCAACAGAACTGAAGCTGTAAAATGCCAGAGGCAGCTGCTGAGGAGAGATTGGGCTGCACCATCAAGAATATCGGTTTCAGTCATTCAGGGAAGGGTTTCATGAGTTGGAGATTTTTTTTTTTACAGGGCCTTCAGCCGCTACCCCAATCCATTGCTCTATAAGAGTGTTTCATCTTGTTTGTTGTTTATTCGTTTAGTCGCTTCCGACTCTTCGTGACTTCATGGACCAGCCCACGCCAGAGCTTCCTGTCGGTCGTCAAGCTATCCTATGCAGATGTTTACGGCAGATTCCAAACAAATACTATTGCAAGCAATAGGATAATGTAAACAGGAAGAACAAAAATCAGAAAGGAGGATCAACGTGTCACTTGGTAACTGTTATAGTGCTGCTCCCCTAACACAAAGAAATGACAGCTAAGGGCAGAAGTCAAAGATTGTATTTGAAGAGCTACGGCGAGCTGAAAGGCTTTGAACTACAGAAAGGTAAGCAAAAGGCATGGCTGATAGGGAGAAGCTACAGCTGGAACAGGAGGAGAGTTCAGTCGAGGGAGAGACAGATGATTGCTCCCGGAGGATTTAATGTTGAACCACTCAACAAAGCAAGTACAATTATTTAAAATGAGCCTGACATCAAATGGGCTCTCAGCCTTGGATGTTTCATTAGAACATGGTGCTCAAGAATTTCTATGACAGATTTCTTGCATTCTTCCCTGGGTTTTTTCAAATCTTGAATCACACGCAGAAAAGGGACAGAGAAAGTGTGTGGGTGTCAAGCCTTGAGAAGAACACCTCGCTAAATGGACACTTGGACGTGTGTTGGGTCTCCCCTCTGAAAGTTGAGGAACCAAGTGACATTGGAGGCCTGCTCTTTCCAAAGCTTAGGAACATCCCAATTTGCGGGGAAGGGGCAGGTAGGCTGGTGGGACTGGGGAAGGCCCTCCAAACATTCGGTAAGCACCTTCCTTCCTACTGCTTAGAGTGGGAAGGACTTCCACCCAACCACTCACCCAAACCCAGAAAAAGCTGTTAATGCTGCTACTTCCTGCACTCACCTTGCAGGAAATCTCCAAGACCGCTCTGACCAACCAAGAAATTAACTCTGTATGCTACGGAGTTGTTCTCCTTCCTTTTATGCATGGACTTCTCTCTTTTTTTTAATGCTGGGAATCTATCAACGGTTGGTTGAGGCAGGATCTGCAAGCCTGGTTAGAAACAGGCTCCTAAACTCTTATCTGAACTATGCATTATTCACCAAACCAGGGACAAGGATGCTTAGCTCCAAGGATGGAGTGTGTGAGAGAGAGAAAAAGAGAGAGAGAGGAGGGACGAAAAGGAAGTGAAAGGGCAGCCTGGTTACCAAATGAATGGTCTGCACATAACATGGCAGAACAGCCAGCAGAAGAAGTTTGCAAGACCCGAAGTCATTAAGAAATGGAGAAAACAGAGCTTTTAATGTCCATATCAGCTCCACCGCAGTTAGGAGCATAGATGGAATCCAGGACTCCTGGCAGCTCAACTCCCGGGCCGGCTGCAAAAACTTTTCCATTTCTGAAATTAACTCAGAAGGAACCCCCATCCGGAGCACACATGGTTTATCTCTCTGATCCAGGGAGATTGGAGATTACGCTGGCCAGAATCCACCTCCCATCCAGGCTTCTCAGCTGCGGTGGCTCTCTGCGCCTTCGGAGAGCATCAGTCTGCCCTAATTCCCCACTGGAAGCTCGGGAGTGAAGAGTATTTCTCAGACACCTGAGGGTTTTCATACCTTGCCTACAGCACTAACAACTTGGTTAGGCACATGAGTGATTGGAAGCACATGGTAACAGGCAAATCACCCAGTCCTGTTCTTTGGGTCCCATAATTTAATCCCCCTGACGTTCTGGTTAGCACAGAAACTCCCATAACAGAACCTAAACTCAGATTTCTCCGCTGAGGAGGAGATAAATTCCTGAGCTGTTTGGATTTTGAATGAGGGCCCCATGCAGTTTACATGGTGGTGGCTTTCTCCCGAAGACAGCCAAAGATCTGCTGTGTCTGGAGATACTCTCACTTTTGCTCTTTTACGCAGATATTAAAGGCACAGAGTTATTGGGAAATAGGGTCTTTTCTTTAGATGCAAGCTTATACTCTGATTTCTCTTGAGACTGTATAAATCTTTCACAAGCTTGTAGGGAGGACCCGTTTTCAAGATCAAACATTGTACAATATGCTGCCCTTTTTAGCACTGGAAGACCTAATTCATCACAGCGAGGCAACTTTGGAGATGATGACTTCCACCTTCTTGCATTAGAGAGAGCCGTCCCTGACAAAACCCAACTCCATGTCCCTGCAGTCTTCTAAAAAGCAGCTCAAATCAACCAAAGAGAAAAGTAAATCTGGGAAGAAAGACGGGCATGGATGGAGAAGCTAAGCCAATGCTTGACACGTATGCTTTTCTTTACCTGCCCCCTGAACATAGAGGGTAGAACTTTTTCTTCTAAAATGAAAGCTGGCATGAAAGACATAAAAGGCCAAAGAAGCTCAGGCTCCATCGGAGAGCTGACCGTTTTATGTGTGATCCTAAACACACGTAAGGTTAAAAGTGCCTTGCAATGCAAAACATCTGGAGGGCAGTGGGTTGACCTCCTTCTGGCATACGCTTTCATGGGTTACACAGAGATGTGTGACGTGTTAACCATTTGCTGGCAGGCATACACGAGTGGAATAAAAAATCGCCTGCCGGGAGTCACATTAAAAAAAAAAAAGGCAACAGACAACTATGAGTCCAGAGGGGCTTAAAGGTATGCAAAAGAAACAGGCTTGAGCTGATGGCATTTACTCCAGTTGAAATGAATGTATTACATACTAAAACTCCAAAACACAACCCCAAAACATTATTAAACTAATAAAAAATGTGAACAATATGGATGTTGGGTAAGTTTCATAAAATCAAAAGTATGTTGGTCACAAATATGTGTCTCTGCAGCCCCTTTTAGCCACATCAGATGCATTTGAACAGGCATTCTGCCTTGAGAAGGCCTGTTGATCGCACTGCAGTGATCACAAAAATCAGAGAGTATCTGTGTTCCACATCATAATGGGATTGAAAGGTAACCATTAACATGAGTCCCTCTTTTGGGGGAGATGGGTGGTAATTAAATTTGAATAATAAATGTATAATATCTTGAGTTCAGACCAGAAATGGGTACTCGGTGAGCATTATTATACAGAAGTGGTACTCTACTGTAAGAGGGAAACAGTAACTAAAGAAAAAGAGTTGCCTTGTCAAGGACACAGAATGCTTGTGCGATAAAATGTTCATTAATTTCACGGATCTATTTCTTCAGAAGAGTTACATAGCCACCAAACTCACGTAATCACATCTCTGGCCGGCGTACATCAAATGAATCCCCAGACCAACATGGCAAATAAAAAAAAATGCATCAACAAAAAGTGGAATCCATAAACACTTCAAACAACACACAGCTGGAGCTGACTAATCATAGAATCCACTTCCCCAAAGGGAAACCATTCATATCAAATGATTTCTGATTTTAACGAACACATTATGTGTAGGTGGGATCCTCTGACCCTCCTGCATACACATGTGGAAGAAGCATCCATGGATTAAAGAAGCATCCGTGGATCAACAGAGAGAATTTGGGACTCTTTTCTTTTTAGAAATCCCTCTCCTAGCAAATGGTGCTTCCTTGCTTTGCAACTGAAGCCAATTACAGATTAATTTGAGCAGCTTAACTGGTTAGGATGGTACAAACTGCCATGTGAGGGTTTTGCATACCTGGCCCTCCACTATCCATTTAGAGACAGAGGTTTTTCCATCGTATCCAGGCCGGAACTGAAGGGTTGCAGATCGAGGGCTGATGTTTGAGATGACCAGATTGGAAGGTGCACCAGGAAGCTCTGCAGAAGTCAACAAGCCAAACAAAAAGAGGGAAAGATCAAGAACTCAGCAGAAGGATAAACACGCTGCTCAGTATTTGGAGTGCTCACTCTACTTTACAGTAGAGAACTGAAGGCTGTAGATATTGCCCTGAGAATCCACCTAGCCCCACATCCTTTTTCCAAAAGAGTGATCCGCCATTTGCCTCTAGGGAACAAACAAGTACCCCCCTCCCCTCCCCCCCAGCACATTGCCTCTCAACTAGAAAGCTGCACAATTATTGCCCAGATGGTTTTGGAAACAAAAATGATTTTTTTCTGGGCACTGAAAGGCCTTTCATACCTTAGCAAGCCAGCACCTTAGCACTGGTGACCCTTAGTTGGTAACTGAATTGCCCCAAAAGCTTTTTCTTAAAGTGTAATTTCAAAGGTCATGCCAGGTAATTAATCCATGAGTCCTGCTCTTTGTACATGTAAGCAAGGCTCAGAAGCTGTACAGAGATGAAGGAGCCCCATTTAGGGGAGGCTTGAGCTGGTTGGCCTGTCATTCATCTGGATGGGGCAGGAGGAGAGAGGAATAGGCCAGCCTTGTCCATCTCTTTTCTCTCTCTCCTTATCGAGCTTGCTACTGTAGATTCCTAGCCTTTGTTCCCGTTGACATTTCTATAGACATAGATGCCAGCATCAGTACCAGAATTAGCTGCTTCCTCTTTAACTCTCTTTAAAGTCAGTGGGAAAGGAGGCTTCCATTAACCTTGAAAAATCCCCATTTCTTGCATGTTGGGTCAGCCCATCAGCAGCAATGTCTTCCTATCGGCGTCACACAATACAAACCCACCCTATTTTCGTTTGCGTTTTCCTAAGTCGCTCTTGTGATCCCGAACGATCCCTGGGCATTAAGCTAACTTAAAGGCAACGCTGGTATTTCTTGGGCCTCCCCAAAGGCCGCGTCACTAACCTGGGGGAACTCCTGATGAGATGGTAGATGAAGTGACCGAGCCCGCTCCCTTTGCCGTCATCGCTGCTACTTCGATTGTGTAGGTGGTGAGAGATGACAAGCCTGTAATTTTGTACTCAAGGGTTGTGTTAGCAAGTGTGTGAGCAAGACGAGATTCATTCCTGCTGTAGACCTCCCAGGAGATTTGATAGCCTGGGAATAAAAAAAAAAGTGGGGGGGGGGACACAACAAAACCAAGCAGATATTATCAGAAGCCTCTTCTAAAGGCTCTCCCTATGGAGGCTCGAAAATCTGTTAAAGGACACCTCCCATTAAAGGACACCTCCCAGAACTGGGTGAGGAGGTCCTAGGGTTTTCATTACTTTAAGGTGAAGAGGAAAGCGCTCCCATTTAAAGACGTAAGTGCTGGGTAATGAGAGGCTGGCTATCGGAAACCGGCCTTCTGCCAAGTTCTCCCATCTGCTATCTGCGGAACTTCAAAGACGGATAAGCCTTTATCCCTCCCAACAGGATTTGTAACCTTACAACCACTGCCACACGGCCTCACCTTTTGAACCTCACCTCTCCAACGGCCCCTGCGGGCATCAAGGAAAGGCTTCCCTTTTTATCCACGTCTCCCCAGTGACTCATTCAGACCCAAGCTAAGTTCACACACGCCTCTTTCCAACTTCCAAGGGTAACTACCCTCTTTTCCAGCTCCAAGCCAGACAAAAAAAACCCCCTCTTTTTTAAACTGCTGCATGGCCCTGATTCTCTTCCATTTCCCTTCAGCGCTGATTTAAACGCCCACTTCTTAAAACGCACCCTATCTTGTATCTGGAGACCCGAAGCACCCCTCAGTTTTATCATTAAATGTTCCCATTCTCAAAGAGATGTCCATACAACAGATACAACCATATGGCATAAAGCATGAAAACAGAATCAAGTGAAGGCCCTAATTTTTTTTTTTAAAAGGTAATCTTTTGGCCAAATAATTCAACAAGTAGGGGAAGGGGAACACTGATGCAAGAGGGACAGAAAAACACTCTCCTTGGTGAGAACGGAGGGAAGCAAATGAGATGCTGATTGGCCCAGGGGAACACGCTGCAAAGTCTGAAAGAGCTGAGCGTGTCTTTGTTCTGTGTTGCTGCCCTAGCATAGACTTTGGAAGCACAGTGAGTCATTTTACCTTGTCATTTCAAGCCACGTCAAGCAAAGCCATTATCCTGATGTGTTTAAGACCTAACCCTCCATCTCACTTTCCTATTGTGGACTCTGGGCAAGCCATTAATGCCTTTCTCTCTTTCTTTCCATCTGCTTCCGTTGACTTCCACAAGTTCCTGATTTTCTCAATTTTCCTTCTGATTTTGCTTGTTCTCCTCTCTCCCGGCCTCTGAACCCTTAGTAACAACTTCATTCACCCTGTGGCTCTTTTATGAACCTTACTGGTGATAGTCCCCCCCAGAGAGCCTGGGGGGGAAATATAGGCTTGATTGCGACTTCCTTGGTGATTAGGCCTTGGGCAAGACAGGAGAGGCACTCTGGAAGTGAGGTGCAGAAAACGGCAGGCAAAAAGGATCAAGTGTCTGGAGTGATCTTCCCATGAGGAAAGGTTTTTGGGGGAGATGTTGTAAATCTGAGGGAGAGGGAGCAAATAATGGGGAGCATGACTCAAGGGCTCAAAAATGGACAAATGGCTGGCAAATGGAGAAGAAAGACCAGATGGAGATCCTTGATCTACCAAAATCATGGTTGCAAATGTTGTGTTGGCTGCCAACCTTGTGTTGGAAGGATGGCTGCATGAAGCTTGCTCCAGCCAGAGTGGCCAATGCCTTTAATCCCTTTCACCTGCTCCCTGGACTCAGCAAATTACTTGCAGTGAAGGGTATCCCTGTCAAGTGTTGGGTCACAATGAATAAGAGGAGCAAGATGGGACTGCAGGTTCATGCACTTCTTTTCACAGGATCTGTGAACACGCTGGTGAAGGTATGTCTTACATTTTTAACCTTCCTAGGAAGTGTGAATCCCTATCAGGTTGAAGAGGTTCTTCAGCAGCTATCAAAGCACCATGTGGCCATGTCAAAATGCCCGGCCGGCACTATGCAGTCGAGCAAGTGGATCCGTTGTTGATATTACAACAATAGCATCAGTAGGAAAAAGCTTTTAAGCTGGGAAAAGAATGCACGAACTAACACGAAGAACTAAGCCTATAGAAGAAGTCTTAGTGTCCCACGAAGGAAGCCGATAAAAGGAACCTGGAAAAGCAAACTAATGTTTTCCCCCTTTTGAAAAAAAAAATCTAACTTTAAAAATTAGCGAACATGACAGGTGGGTGGCCAAAAGAATTGAAGAGGCAGAGAAGAACAGGCTTGGTCTGACTCAAGTGTAAGCAGCAAAGAAGCCTCCGTTTCACGCTCTGGCATTAGCAGCTTCTCCGTAAGCTGTGAGGTAACAGAAACAAATGACCTCAAGAGCTTCGGAAATAATTTTCTGTCGATCTGGACTAAAGTCTGGACGAGAGAACAGTATATCCAATCACAAACTGTCCGTCCGCATCCAGGCCTCATAAATCAGAGTTTATCGAGGGAACGAGGAAGATACTGAAATTTACAATGGGCAATTTACCAAAAACTGGCTTGTTCCCTCCGGTGCGGTGCCTGCCTACTTTCCTCTTATTCCATGGGCTAGATTTAAAGACAAAGTCACAGTAAATGACATCTCTGTGCCAAAGTGATGAAAGAGGAACCTCCGAGGACTTCTTAGCTTTCTAAGCAGCATTATCAAAGCCACCAAAACCTTCCGAGGCAATGAATGACTTTTGTCACTTCCCATCTCTCGGCCTAAAATGCGATGCTCCTCATAATATGAGATGGTTTCCAGCAGTGTCCGTAGCAAGGGATCAAAATCTGCAAGATGGTAGGTGCGGCACCATGATCCCAGCTTGGATCGTGATGCCACAACCAGAGTCTTTCAGATTTTGATCCTCCCGGTGGACCATCCAATGATTTTGTCTTATAAAGCTTGCTTGATACATCCTTAGATCAACCTTACTTCAGAAATAAAAGGGGTAATGGCACCCCCTTTTTGAGCAATGGAATTAGTTTTCTACCTCGGTTACTGAACGTCTAAACCCCTGCAGGATTTCTTCACTGCATGACATGTGGGTCAATGTGCCTTTCCCCCACTTCTGCTGACTCTGTGATCCATGGTGGGTGATATACTCTGCATGGAACCTTTTAGCTCCTCACTTGCCACCTCCCACCACCACGAGATCAAACAAAATGGCCCAATTTCATGGTGTGATTTTGCGTTTTTCAAAGCTAAGCATGGGAGGGAAGGGGGGCCTCTCAGCTCCTTTCCCTCTTCCACCCTGAAACACCCCGCCCCATCTGGTGATTTGGAATCATTTTTCGGACTGAGGGGAATTAAGACGTAAGGAGAACAGAAAGCCTTCAGGAAGTTAACTTCTCCCTCTCCCGTGGCCAAAACTCTTCACCCAGAGCCTCAGAAAACCTTACACCTTCTGCCACCTTTAAAACCTGAAAACCACGGTTGAAAATTTTCACTCTGGTTTCCATGGAAAGGCAGGAAGCTGACTTGTGGACTCACGAAACTTGGCTCATATCTATTCTATTTCATTGTTTTCCCCTGGATGCGCTGGAGTGGGAATCAACACCTCCTCTATGCAAAATAAGTTCTTTCTCCTAGAACGATGGGCTGTCTTATTTTTCTGTCCTTGGATTTCAGGTTCCTTTGTCCCAATAACAATTGTTTGCTAATGGCCTCTTCCATTGCTTCCTGTACCTCAAATGTGTAATGTTAAGAAGAAGAAGAAACTTACAACATACAAGATGTGTGAAACCATTAGATGATTCTGCCGGGGGAAGGGGCAGAAAGGTCCAGTATTTCAACATTCCAACAATAATGGAGGAATGAACGGCTTTATATTCTGAATCTTGTGAAAACGACGTGGAGAAAGAGAAGGGAGCATTGACCCTATGTCCTATCATGCTCGCGAAAGAAGCGTATGGAAGATCGGCTCAATAGAAAAAGCAACTTGACAAGGTCTTTTCCACTTTGGAGAGCAAGGCGACATCTTAGCATATTGTGGACCACCTTGGGGAAAATTTAGGCATCCATCTAATCCGAGGGGTTGCAGAAAAGCAGAAACTGGAGTGTGTATGTGTGGTGGTGGTGGTGGTAGTGGTGGAAAGGCATGATATTTAGTAAGCTGAAAGAGCTGGTGTAGAGTTGCTTTCTCCCACACACTGGTTTTGGTGAGGCCATTATTGTCAAATGGCAGCAACGGGTCCTCCTCCAACCAGTCTTTGGACTTTTCAGCTCCGGAGAAGTAAAAGCCAAGAGCTTACATTTTCTCCCAGCCAGAGGCTCTTCATAAATGCAGGCTTTCCTGAGCTGCCTAATGCATTTTCCCCAGCCTTCCTTTCCTACACTCACAGGGCCACTCCCAGTTTTCTCTGCAAGGTGTTTTCTAACACCTCCTTGCTGGTACTTGCCTGTAATGATGCCATTTTTCTCAACAGGTTCTTGCCAGCTGACCTTGAGCGAAGTGTCCAGAATCTCTGTGAAGCTCAGATGTCCCACTGTTCCTGGTGCTGGCAATCAGAAAAGAAAGTCTGTTAACAGGAGGAGCCTCCTTTATTTTGGATTGGATTCAGGTTAGCAAGTTGGGGACTGAAGAAATAAAACAGCCAGCCACGAGGGTGAGCCGAGAGTGAGAAGCTGGGAGCTGCCGGAATCATCAAGATGCTAAAGATGATTGCAGTTATGAATGATTTTACCCACTTCATCCCAGCTATGCATGGAAGGGACTAGGAGGACAGGTTTTACAGCACAGACTTGCAGATAGGAAGTGTAATGGTCTTCTCCAAGTTTGGGAAAAAGGAGGAAGATTTGGAAAACCCTGAAAATGCTGAACAGCTGGGGTGGGGGTTCCTCCATTATCTGGTAAATGATTAATTGCATCTCTTCTTCATCAAAGGGTGGTTTTCAAAAAAATAATTTAAAAAAGTTCTGTTCTAGCAAACTGAAAGAGAAATGAGATCCTAAAAGTGGAAGTATTTCACTGTTGCCATTTCTGGAACAGACACCGATGGATTATAGTATCGCTTGGCTGCTATTTGTGTTTAACTTCTTTTTGTATTGTGTTTACCTGTTTCAATTGTTTTTATGATTGTTAGCTGCCCAGAGTCACTGGTTTGAGATGGGCAGCTATACAAGTTGAAAACAAACAAACAAACAAACAGACAAACAAACAAATAAATAAAACTGCTTTTTCCTTTTCAATAAAGTGGTTAAAAAGCCTCAGCAAGAATCTTGTGGTTGGCTGTAATCAGTTGTCAAAAGTCTAATCTTATCACACCTGGGTGTATTATGCTCTCGGACAAATGCATCTAGGGTTGCACTTTTGATTAACATTTGTTCACCATCTTTCCTCTAGATCTTAATCTCACTCAAAGAGGCAGGCTGATGTGAAACTTGATGGCTTTAGGGGCAGGAGAGTCCCGTAAGAGTTTGATCTCAGCCTTTGACGGAAACACTATATAGTGTAATGGCAGATAACATCACAATGGGATCCTATACTCCGAGAGTGAAGAAGTGTGTTTGAGGATTGCCTATGGCTTGTCAGCATCTCTTCTGCAGCCACCATGTGGATGGGGCTGATGGGCCAACACATTTTGCCTTTTTTTTTTTTTGCATTTTGGGAAGTGAGAGTATTAGGGAACTAAACTTTGCAGATGTTAAGGCATCCACATCACCCCTTAAAACATCCCATCTCACCACACAGGCCCTGGCCCAACACATTTTTACAGTATATCCCTCAACATGTCATAAAAAGCCAAATATGACCATCCAGCTACTGGAAGTTGTTCAGAGCAGTCATATAAGGCACTGAAACCGTCATCAAAAGGATGTACCGTAGGAAAATCCAAAGAAAGGGAGGTGGAATCACATAGTATAACCAGCAGGGCATTGAACAGTGGTTCAGAAAATCTTCTCCTAAAGAGTAAAATCTCAACATGGTGCTCCTTTTTCTCATCCCTAATATTTATACAGAAGAATACTGTAGACAATGATATCAAAAGCTGTCAAGAATTCCAAGAGATTCAACATAGTATCCCCTTTGCTGGTCCACAAGGGTGATACTGGGCAATGAAGTGGAGAAGATGATGGACTTGGAAGTTTTAATTCATTATATTACTTATTGGAAAAAGCAGGTTGGTACAGAGGGCAGAATGAAAGCCTTCTTGTCTAGTCTGATGCTTCTGGAACTTAAGAATCTTCTGAGTTCAAAAGACAGGACACCAGAAGACCACATCAAAGCATTGCCACATGTTGTCTTCTCCTGTGGGTCCTTTTAACTCAGGATTCTCAGTGCTGATTGGCAGTAGATCTCCAGATTTCTTTGGGGGAGATCTTCCCCATCCCTTTAACCCAAATACCTTGAACTTCAGATGCCACAGGATCAAACCAGGCAAAGAATGGTTCTTCCATTAGGAACATTTTTTTCCTTACCTGCTATAACTGACTGCTGAAGAGAGCGAAAGAGAAAACTAACCTCTTGCCCAGCTGGCAAACAACAAAACAAACCCAGCAGTAGCCAAGAATAACTGGCGTGGAGCCATGCTAGATGTATGTATGTCGAAAATGCCAGATCAATTGTGCTGGTTTAATGTGTGTCAGTGGAATTTCTGAAGCCTTCAAATCAGATGACATCTGAAGTAAGTAATCAAGAGCAACCATTCAGCGTTGCCATTCTGGATTTCAGTAAACACATTTAAAATAAAGCAGCTTTTGCAAATATCCAGCAGCTAATGCTGCTGTAAAGCAGCACAGAAAGGTTCTGGCAAGAGACAGCCTCGTACCTCTGGGCTCCGAGGTATCTCTCAGTATGACTCCTACGGCCAGTTTTGATGCTTTTCGAATCAGACCTCTTTTGCTTGCCAGGCCAGCTAACAGATGTGAAGCCAGGAAATAAATCCATCATTCCCATCTCCTCCATTGCCTGGATTTCTCTCGACAGTACCAAGGGAAAGGGATGTACTTCCCTCCTGCCGGCTTTGTAAGCTCGGCCTGCCAAAACAATGAGCACCCCTCCCCAGCCTCCCTCTGTTTTCTTCTGAAGAAAGATTATTCAATTGCAGAGAAGGGGGTACTTCTAACTCTCTCCTGAACATGGTTTTGTTTCTAACAGAGCTGAGCAGTTTCATTTTGAACACGGCACCAAGTATTCCTCTCCTACTTTGGCTGAAGAGGTACCCAGAGGGGAACCCAGCACAAGAAACCAGACAGGGAGAAGACCTATCCTTGCGGGCAGCTACCAGACTTACATTTCTTGGGCACCCTCCAGGAAGAAATGTTCATGAACATGCTACTTTCAACTGGTGAAAGCTGAAGAGCAGCGGTTCTCTTCCTCAAGCACTACCCTGGCAAGATGGAGGTAGGATTGGTAGGTGGTGGACCTGCATACCTAGGCTGGGATCTGCTTGGCCCAAACGCTTTGTCTTACAAAGGTAAGGCGCTCCATCTTGACATGGGAAGCCGAAAGCTTGAGCAGGCCCTTCCTTCTGCTAACAAGAACTTCAATGTATTTCTGTATGCACAAACACCTTTATTATTAATCCAGGTGAAGAAGCAGGGCCATTCTGCTGTGAGGACCTGATGTGGATGTGGCTTGGGTTTGAAGGGGCACTTTGACTGAACCCCTTGTGAAGTGAAGCCATCCTTGGAAGATCTGCAAATTCCTAGGAAGGGGACCATCTGTCTGGGGGAGAGAGCATTCATCCCATTCCAGATCAGGATTTTTAGAGATGAAGCAGGGGATAACTTGGACACGAAGTGTCCTGCACCCCCAAATACCCTTCCCTGTTTTAGTAGTATATGTAGGCACCTGACTTGCCCAGGCTTCTCAGCCATTCTGACTCTTCATTATTAATCTTCCTTTAGTTTTCTTCTTTTTGCCTGTTTATTGCTTTTTTTTTTTAATCCTGCTAAGCCACACTGGGACTGTGTTGACACAATATACATTACTTGGTTATTGAATTAATCCATTTTCTGGGTTTACACAATAGAATGGATTAGAAACACACCGAAAGGGCTGGTCTTGCCTAGAAGAAAACCAATCAAGATCAAAACAAGCCACGTTTATTAATGGGGTGCAAGCACAACAATTAGGTCCTTCATCGACCTTGTTAAGTGGGTTGTGGGAGCCCAGACAAGGAGGCTCACTGATGTCTGATGATGGAGGCATAAATTATCCCCTCCCCCACTCCCACCCCCAATTTTCATGAATGAACAAAAGAATGAGTTATATTCTGGAACGTACACAGGCAAGAATCCCCGTGGTTTATGCTCACTGTGATTGCAAATCTTGCGTGTGTTGACAGGCAGGCAGCATGATTCGTCCTACCAAAGTTTTGTATTTTCTAGTCTCTCAAACAAAATATAAAATAAGATATATACTAGACGTGCTCTGGGTATGTTCTCCTCCTAGGGCTTTCCCACTGGCAAGCAGCAAGGCTATTGTGTGACAAATGCAGGAAAGCATAAAAGCTTGTGAAATATACCAAGATCAGCGAGAAATGCTGCTATAACTCAGCATGGATTGGACAGGACCAGACTTCAGTACATTATGCCCAGGGGTATCTGGTTGCTGAAATGTTCCAACCTGGATTTTTATAATCAGGCTGCCCAAATCCTCCAGAGAAAGCCCGGCAATTTCAGAAATGTGGGGGAGTTGCACTTCTTGATGTTTCAATATCTTCTTTGAAGTGTATAACGTTCCTTCTCCTCTGCTAATATTAATCAATAATTCAACCCAGTTATTCATTTATCTCATCGATGTGTCAGCAGAACTCAGGGCTGCCATTAATGGGTTCTCAAACAGTGCCTCAGTCAGACTCTGCCAGACTCACTCTTCCTGGTTTTCAGCAATCCATCATGGATCTCAGCCCCAAACATTTCGAACAATGTTTCTCAACCTTGGCCACTGTGGACTTCATGTGTGGACTTCAACTTCCAGAATTGAATTCCCCAGCCGGCTGGGGAATTCTGGGAGTTAAAGTCCACCCATCCGAAAGTGGCCAAGGTTGAGAAACACCGATTTAGGAGGTTGGAAAGACATCTGAATGCATATTAGCCACATGGTTTTTCAGTCATATCTCTCTCCCCATCCCCAGCAACACATTCTACCATCTATACCAGGGTTTCTCAACCAGGGTTCCGTGGCACCCTAGGGTTCCATGAGTGGTCCCTAGGGGTTCCCTGGGAGATCATGATTTATTTAAACAATTATCTCAAATTAGGGCAACTTCACATTAAAGAGGTAGGTTTCATTCTTCATTTTTAGTTTAAGAACGTTGTTGATTCGTATATACAGACCTACCCATGAAACAAATATAATAATTTTGTAACTTCTGGCTTATATTTGAGCCTGAATGTGCAGGGGTTCCCTGAGGCCTGAAAAATATGTCAAGGGGTCCTCCAGGGTCGAAAGGTTGAGAAAGGGTGATCTATACTGTAAAACATGAACAAGTAGAAACTTCTTATTTCATTGTGTAATGGCTCTCTGATTTAGCCATTCATTGGTCTGTTAATACAAGTAACACAACGCCTTAATCACAGTTGATCCTTAGAAGCAAGGCAACCATTAATAGGGTTCAACAAGCTACAAAACAATCCCCATAAGACAGAACTATAAATTATTTATAGCTCTGCAGTGAATTCTCTTCCAACGTGGAACAGTTCCCCTTGATAAGACTTTTTTTTTTTTTCAAATCTGCAGTGATCCTTTGCACAGGTTAATCAAACTGATGAATGGTTTTAACCTAATTAGGAAGGCCATAAACCTTGTTCATCGGCAGGCTAAGTATCTTGTAGAAAAATAGAACAACCTCAGAGGATGGCTATGAAGACAGTCAGGCATAGGGGAAAATAAAGTCCTAAGAGGGAAGATTGAAGGAACTGGGCATACTTAATTTGCAGAAGAAACAGCTAAAGGGGCATTCTGTAAACATTCAGTAAAACTGATGCATTTAAGAAGGCAAACATCCTCTGTTGCCTCAGGGGACAGGACTAGACTGAATGGGCTTTCAGTGGCAAAGAATGAACCCTGGGAAAAATGTCTCTGTAGTAAGCCATTCAGCGCTGGAGACTATTAGTTAAATAGGCGCTGTCCCTAACTGGAAGTCTTCAGGCACACGCTGGAGAGCCCCTTTCTGGCAGAGCCCTTGCTCTGGATAAACTGCACCAGCCAACAGCTTGGAATATTTGCCTCCAGACACATCCCTGACTGACTCTAGTCATGGGTAAAAAAAGCCGTTGGCTCTACTTACTGTCTTCATGAGTCTTCAGTAGCTGTGGTGGACTCCGTGGCCCATCCCCTGGGGTGGTGAAGCAAAGGATCGAGGTATAGTAAGCAGTAAATTTCTTCAGGTTAGTTATGTATCCACTGTGGACTCCATGAAAATCTGGAGGAATGGTGACTGTGGTCTTTGCATCTGGTGCATCAACTGGCCACACCACGAGCTAGACAGGGGGATGGTGGATTCAAAAAGAGCCGAAATCATTTTAGGGATAGCTACCATCCACTGGTCAATGCAATAGACTTAGAGCTCTGATTAGCTCAGTTACAAAAGCACAGATATTCCTATTAATCTGGCTGACCCCAATAAGTCTGCATGGACAGATTTACTGCGTTATGGGGTTTGCAATATAGCCAGACACAGATTGTAACCCACCCACCCATCCCGCAAGAGCTTAAAGCTATTTTTAAGGATTTACAGAACCATGACAAAGCCCCCCCCCCTTTTCTGCTTAACAGTGGTATGAATAATCATAGAAACATCAAGAAAATAAGAGCCTATGTCAGCAAAGGAAACCATTCAGGGGTTAGAAAAGAAAAGGATTAATGAAAGGAGGAGGCTGGTCATCCAAATGGTCCAGGTGAACAAGATGCCCAGGAGATACGGTGTTAATACGAAGGAAACTAGGCCCATGAGCTGAAGCAGATTGAAGCGGGGAGTCATGCACTGTGTGGTGCATTGGACTCTGTGATCCAAGTTCCCCTTTTCAACTCTATGGCTCAAGGTTGAAGTATGTGCCTTAATATTGTCCATTTGCTCTTATGAACAGCTCTCTTCATTTCTTCCATTGTCTGGGGAATGCTTGTGTCTGGATTAAAATCCCTTCTAAGGATTTTATGTAAGGAGAATTATACAGTGCTACTCCATAAGCTAGCTGCAATATACAATAAACTACCACGGCAGACTTACAGAGAACAGAAGACAACGGTGAGTTCCTCTGCCCACATCCCACCTTGACTTAATGGTGATTGATCTGTTTCTGCTTCACTACTTTGTCTGCAACCAGGCTAAGGTACTGAGAGGCCTGCGGCAGAAGATCTGGCTAGAAAAATGCTATCACTTGCAACCACAATGCTATGCCCTCCAGGGTGTGAGCACTTCAGTATTACATTATTCCCAACTAAGCATGCGTAAGGCTGACATTCTGGTAGCTTAATCCATTAGGGAAAAGAGGGTTGTGCTAATCAGTGTGGTTCATTGGGCTAAAGTCTCCGGAAGACTTGACAGCAGGGAGTGAACGATAAGCCCACAGGATAGTTGGCATGGCAGTGGAGCAACTGCTAACCACCACCTTCGACTGTGGGAAAGCATGGGGGACCTTTCTTCTGCCACTCTCAACCATAAGCCATCCATAGAGAAACCAGATAGAGTTTGCAGACCGTAGACCTCAACCCAATGGTCCGAAGCTCTTGGCACTGCACAAAAAAGCATGTTGTTCTCTGTACTTTTCCAACAGGCTCATGGCATTGTCCCATCCTTAGTGAAAGGCTGACATGGAACTCAAGCAAGTCCCAGAAGTAAAATCAAAGCAACCCCACCCTCCAGTTCATAACGGCAAAGAGAGAGCCGTGCTCTGCTTTCCTAAATTATATCCATCAAGCAGACTGAAAATGTGCAAATGGGCCACCAATGGGCTTTTACGTTTCTTTGCTTCCTAAAGAGTTGAATATTCTACAATTCTATAAAAAGAAGCTTGAGAGCATTTGCCATGGAAAATATACAATGGGTGGCACCAGCCGGGCAAACAAACACATGAAACGTTGACTACTGGCAATTTATAAATCATTATGCAAATTATGTGCTACATGAAAATAAAAGAGAAATGTCCTCCCTGCAACTGTCCGTTATTATAGTGTTTTAAAAATCCAGGCTATAAAATAAATACGATCTGCAGAGCTGTTTCAGTCTAAAGACGTTAAAGAAAAGAGATGAAAAAGGAAAGAGAAGGTAAAAAAGAATCTTGACAGTTGAAAGCCAGGATTTCACTACCTCGACAAGCACACATCAACCTGTGAATTACTTCTCGTACTTTTTCTAAGAGAAGTGCCGTTTAAACAAAAAACTGAATAGAAAAACAAGTTCTGAAAACAGCCTATTTGTGTACTAAGATTTGGACATTTTTGTTTTTGAGATCGTTGCTAATAATTGAAGTGAGGGGCCTTTTATTCAGCTGTATTCCCCTTTCAGGTAGTGGTGGCAGAAAGGATTAAGGTGAGCATCCAACAGTACCCTGATGCAAGGACCTTGTTTCTTGTTATCCACCCACCACACATTTCACAGCAAGGGAATTTTGAACTTGGCCCCCATAACAGACCCACGTTTGTGGGACGGCACCTTCATTCCTGAGATCTACGGAACCAGCTTTAATATGGATTAATTCAAACCTTGTATCCCTGGTTGATCCCATTGATGAACTGTTGTGGAGGAGGGTTCCAGAAGAACTGGATGGTGGTGGAGTTCACTGCTTCTGCTTGGACATTCTGCGGTGGCGCAGTGGGCACTGCACAGCACCGGCCAGGAAGACGACAATGCGACACGGCAGGCAGGCAGAAACAGAGGAGAGAGAAGTCAAAAAGAGAAAACCAAAACCCTTGGCCGCCACTCACAATTCAAAGGATATAACAGTGGCGTGGAAAAGAGACTTGTGATTTATGTTCCTGATATTCAGTAGTGACTTAAAAAGAAAGTTAATTGGGTTATTTTTCATTTTCTGTTAGGTGGGGATCCCTCAGTGGACAGAGCAAGAGATGAAATGGTTTTTGTGCCTTTATTATTCCACCAACAAGCTTTTCCCCAAGACAGAATCACTAATAATGATGGGTGAATCCTTTCTCTTAATTATCCATGGGTGTGATGGGACTCTGCAGTTTCAAACAGAGAAAAGCTCTCACAGCATAAATGAAATGTTGTGCTTCCCTCGGTTTGATAATAATGGCAGGAGAAGAAAATTGGGGGAGGAAAACAGACCCCGAGACAACATCTTATGGAATAAAGATCCAATCTTACAATAGAGTATGTCCTCTTTTATTAAGGAATAAATAGTCTTCTCCTCCTGTTATTATGGTCAACAGGGCTTACTCCCAAGTGAGGGTGCACAGAAAAATAATAAAGGTGGGATAGAGAATAAATAAAATAAAAAAAAATAAATTATCGAGCAAAGTATACAGTTTGCTAAATCTCTGGAATTGTATTTCATGCAGCTCTTCATTTGCAGGTTGAAAGAGATGCAACAGAAGCATTAAAGAATATTAGAATCTGTACATTTACCTTTAACTTACTCATTTTGGGTTTTTGTCTTTTTAAAGAATATACCAAGTGCAGTGGTCTGCTACTGAGGAATGGAGCTTTGCCAGAGTAGCTCTTAGTAGACATTCTCCCCAAATGAGAAAAATACAGAAACCCAATTTTATCCTTTTTTTGGTGGGGGGGACTGTTAATTCTCCTAGTACCTGAAACCTGAGAACAAGCCCTCAATAAGATATTCAAACAAACTCATGTTTCTCTGATGGGAGATACCTGTGCACTCTGATAGGCAGGGGAAAAGTTAAGACAAGCCGTATGCCATAAGTGATCAAGATTTCTCACTAATATTACCATCTCCACTAGTCCCTGTATTGCAGAAAGGGGGATGACCTATGGTTAAACAAGAGGACTGTAACAGAAACCATTAATCACTTTAATTCCACAACCTGATTTGATTCCTGGAATTATAACATATATGATTCATCTTCACAAGACTTTCTGGAGTCCCCTGATGATTCCCACCTCTAATGTGGTCTGCGGTTCCCAGGAAGTCTTTCAAAAAGGTATGGGATATTAACTCCCATTAACTTAATAAAGCTCTTCATGATTCTCAAAATAGCATTAAAGCTGTATATCCTTCATATAACCTCTTATAACTTTCAGTTCCTTTGTCCTATTGCTGAAGTATTGTGAAAACTATGGGTGAGGATCCAAACTCTCCATTTGTCAGAGGATGGGACTGATGACAAGAAGGGTCTGAGGGAACTGGGTGGAAAACCACCACAGCCTGGATGAAAGCTTTGTCAGGAAGCATCCTGTCAGAGACCTCCATGGATGAGGACATGGGACAGGACCACGGGGCAACTTCACCTGACCTCCACATCTGAGACGTCATGATCCAGCTCTCTGACTCATCCGGGGCAGCAGAAAGCTTCTCAGTCCCACCATTAGTCACCCGAGCCACTGTAGTTCTCCTTCCTATCCAAGTTAAAATGCACAGGCTTCAAAGCATCAGGTAATTTAGGCACCCGTGTCAGAAATCCCCGTTAGTGTTGTTCCCTAACCTTAGCAATAAAAAACACAAACACAGGATTTCTTTACATTTCCCTTGTTTTGGGAAACCAACGATAAGGAAGGGTTTATTAATATTGTTCATAGATATGTGGCTTGGTTAGTGCTAATGCTTTCCCCTCTTACTGTTTTGAAGTGGACAGGGTTTTGTTTCAGTGGTATGAGGATGGCCTCGAACCCAGAATAAATTACTGGCAGAATAACTGCTGCAAGGAGAATGGTAACATCTTAACTGCAAAGAAGAACTCTACAAATCTTAACTTATGGCACTGCTTACTGAAATTCTATAGTGGAAATTAACTTCAATTTTTTCCTTCAACATAAAGATGCTGATGGTGATCTAGGATTCTGCATCCATGGCACCAAGATAGCCCATGCAGTGCCTGCTGTTACACCACTCACAGAGGTAGCTCTTTCCATCACTATGCAGGCTGTCCCAAACCAGCCCAGAACCACTTCCCGTGTCCTTTTTAGCATCTCCTGAAAATTTGAGGAACTTGTTATTTTTTCATAGCAAAGCTAGCACTACAGGGATTCCCACTATACTTCTGTGCATGAAGTTGACTTATCTGCAAATATGACTCAACCACTTGCATTCCATGCTAAAATGTGGCATTCTAAAAGTGTTCTCAGAAAGTCCAAATGGTTTTGTGGATGAGAGCCATTAAATGGAAGGAAATGGGGGAAAGAGGGAAACAAAGGCTAAATGTGCCTGGCTGCTTATGAACAGGCAGTCAGGAGAACATCTGGGTGGTAAAGACTTAATGAAGGGTTAAGAAATAGGCAACATCTGAGGGTTCAGTGGTCCCATCTCAGCCTCCCATCCACAGCAGCCCATCCAATGATACGATGATGTCATTGGTAGGGACAGGATCAACATTTCCAGCCACCTTCAAGGACATGCTCTTCAGTGATGGAGGGAGTCGCATCTGGCTTTAAGGAGCTCTGGGTGATCTGTCTTTAGTTTCTATTTCTCAGCATGGCAAAGTATTTGGACTGGCTGCCTGCCAACCTTCTCAAGATTCGTTTTTTTTTCTCATGGAATGGTTTAAAATATAGCGTGTTGATCTTTAGACCTGCATTCTAAGCATGAAGATGTCTATGCAACTGTCTTTCTAGTCAGCAGGACTGTTCAGGACTGTAAATCAGGAATGCGTAACTAGTTGCAACAGAAGGGTGGTTTCCAAAACTTGTCTTCAGGGGAATAGCAGAATAGAATGTCTCTACCCTTTCATCCAGTTCCCTGTTCCGGTCTCAAGTAGATACTGCCATGCCTGCCTCTTTTTGCACAACCAATAATCTTGACCCACCTGCCCTTTCCATGGAAGCTAGGAAGGATGGGTCTTTGAAGACCATTGTTGACTTTGCTACAAAAGGCTCAACGAAACTACTGTAATATTCCCGGGAATCCTTTGGGGAAGCTATAGCAAAATCAATTTACGGATGGCTTAAGCTTGGAATGCTTAAGTATAACGAACATTGTGGTAATATTCTTCTTAGTACAGAGCTCATGAAACTTGGACACAAGCACCAGCAGCCACAGATTGTTTAATTTTGAGCGGTTTCTCTCCCAGAATACTAGGGAAACTAAACACTGTACTGAAAAAACATCTTGGAGCAGTATTTTGGGGCATTTCAAATATTAATCCAGATTTCAAATATTAATCCAGATGCGGTGTTCCTTCCGGAAGGCCCTGAAGACTTGGTTCTGCCGTCTCGCTTGGGGCGGGAAAGTGGGTGACCATTCTTGGGGGCGGCTCACACCCTAGAGCCCCTCCCACCAGCTTGGAATTTTATAGCCTCTTGGATTTTATATTTATTTATTTTGTATCTGTAATGTGTTTGATTTTTATGAGATTTTAATGTTTATGGTTGTAGCTTGATTTTACTGTAAGCTGCCCAGAGTCCCTCTTTTGGGGGAGATGGGTGGCAATAAAATTCGAATAATAAATAAAATAAATAAATTAAGCTGACTTCCTTTTAGATCAGCACAGTGTGGGTGCAGAATGCAGTTCTCTGGCCATAGTTTTCCAGAGAAGAATTGGACATTCTTGTCCACTGTGGAGCTTAGCTCCAGACCTTCTTGATCTGTGAACCATAAAAAAGAAGCATCACAACTTTGCTCATTTACTTTGTGCAATTTCATTTATCTTAATAGCTTTCCAAGGATGATTCACACAAGCTCTGTTTATCTGCCGAAGTTGGGATTTTAACGCATTTCGATCCATCCCATTTCTTAGCAGGCAAAACAATGCATGAAAAAAGATGGTCTACCAAGTGCAATAATAATGCAATGAATAATTTCCAGTGCATTTCCGATTTTCATCAGAGCAATTGCATTTCCCTCCTCACCTCTAATCAAAATGTAGAAATAAAAACCTTCTTGCAAAGTCAACTGTATTTAACTGTACAGTAATGTTGTTCTCTGACTCCCAGGGAGCAAAATTGATGATGATTGTGGAGTAATGGATGCGCTGTATCTCAAACGGAAGGTTTTTATAGCTTGCTTGCTTTTTACAGCCCACTAAAGCAAAGACTGGAACACACTCAGTGCTCAAAATTCAGCATTGACCTGCAGTTTGGGATCTTCAACCAAAACTGCAATGGCTCCAAGATGGTTTTGGCAGCAAAGCTGAAAAGGGACTGAGGAGCAGTGAGCCTCAAAAGATTCCATGGGCCCTTAATGTTCCCTTTTGCAACCGTCTTTCTGCAAGGAAACATTCTTTTGTCAGAACTGGACCTAGAACTGAAGTCTGGTTCTTGAGTGTGACCAGTCTGTGGGGTGAACAATCACAATAGCTGTCTGGAGCTTCTCCCTGCACAAGGAAGGGTCCTCAAGCCTGGCCTGCCCACCCAGTGGGTCACGGGATTGTTTTGAACGGAGAGACTGCCAAGCCTGAGCACTGGGACTTCAGCTCTGATCTTGGGCTCCCATGAGTCACTCCTGAACCCTCCCGCACTTCATTTTGGACAGTTGCCTTGACACATCTTTGAACCTTGGCAAATCTCTCATATCTTAAAACCGCATAACTTTAGATCTTGCTTCAGCATTCAAGAAGAAAAGGTCTTTCATTAATCACAGTTATCAAGTTAGTCTTATATTAATCATAGTTGGCCCAATCTACCATATAACTCCCCCTAGACTGGAAGATGCTCTCTCTTACTTCCGTGTGCACAAACAAAACCCATTATTGTTTCTTACATTCAGGAAAAGTCCCGTCCATACACACACCCCTACCCACGCAGGCAAGCAGGCACAAGCCTAGTATGCCAACAGATGGCCTCATCGAGGCCATTTCAGAGCCCCTGACAGAGGAGGTTTGGAAGACAACCACTCACCTCCTTGCAATGTGTATTCCGTGACGGCTCTGCTAAAGGCCCCCAGACCGGCTCCATTATAAGATGCCACCTGGATTTCATACTGCGTCCAGATGATCAGGTCTTTGATCAAGCAGTAGTTTATCTCTGCGCTGGTTATGTTCTTGTATTGATACTCCCCAGGAAGGCCTGCTAAGCGATATCTATGCAGAGAAATGATTATTTGTTGCAACCAGTTCAAGGATTTCAGTTAGAGCAAACCCACTGGTTAAGCCTCTAAGCAATGGTAATGAGTGGTGGCGACATCTCCCTTCTGAGATTACTAGCCTCCAAGCCAACAACTGCAGATCTAGTGCATTCTGACATTGACTCTATTCCCCAGACAAAGTCACTCTTGGAAAATCCTGGAATGGAGGCCCTGGCCTATAAGTGCAGTGGCCCTCTGGCTTCCTTCCCTTCCTTTTCCTAAGCCCTAATTATGTGAACAAGCCAGAACCGATACGGGTTCAACCAAAAGTGGTTGATGGGTTGGCTTCAGCCCTTCAGCTGCTGCTTAGAGATCGCTGAACCACTCTTTTTTTGACTCGCCCTTAACCCAACGGGATTCTCTAGCGGAACGGCTCTTCTGCTACTTTGGAAACCTCACTTTATGTCTGCTGGACAAGGGCTCTGTTTGGTGGTAAGAGGAAAAATCAAGCCATGTTTGTGGCGGAAACGGGATCAACTATCCAAACATCATCATTATTACCACCACAGCAAGAACCATTCATAATAGCGCTATCAATAAATTATTAGTAATATTATTAGTAACCCATCTAAACGTTTGCAAAGACAGCCTTACAATGATTCTCATCTGGCCGTCAAAATACTGAGATTCTGATCTCATTGTGATCACATGTCCGGGAGTAAAGCAAAACTTGTGTTTTACCCTGTTTTATGGCTGTAGGAAGGGGGGGAAAAAATCACAGCCTGTCTAATAAAAATGTTGATTTAGTGTCCAGCTTCCCTTTGCTTCTTCCCTCCTCTCTGACATACTTAAATATTATACTTTATCAGGCTGCAGCTGTAAATCAGCTTCCTTGTTTATTTCTTAGACTTTGCCCCCTAAAATGGAGAATTGGATGTGATCAAACTATCACCAGGCAGCGTGCTGAAAGCAGAATACTAACGATCATGGCTTCCTTGCAAGTGAAAGAGTTGATGGAAAAATTCTGAGGAGGCTAAACATGATCAAGAGTTTGCCAGTTCAGGCTACTAACAGGATTAGCAGTGGCAACAAGCAGTCCTAGTTTTCTTCCACTGCATCCAAACCACTCAATCTGCTGTTCTCTTTGTTTTATCCAGAGCAGGCAAGGGATGGAGAGTTCCTGCAACAGAGTAATTAATTTAGTGCTAAACCCTTCTAAGAAAGGGCAGCAGGTGAGGACCAGTTTGGGAATGTTGGGTCCTCCTGGGCTCTTCCCATTCTTCTCAGCCATGAGGTTTGGCAAACACAACCAGAGGTTCAGAATCCCTTCAAGGTGCTACAGCAGTTGTCAAGAAAGGAGACATGGGGTGAAGGAAGTATTATGTTGTACTTTATGAGATAGTGATAACTTGCCAAAATTGTTTACATTTGCTGTGACGAAGGGCTAAGTCCCTTCCCTTCTTTTTTCTTTTTCTTTCTCATGCTTTTTTTTTTTTACTCTTACAATGTTGTAGTCTGCATTACTTTTTTATTTTTGCTATTCGTAATCTTTCATACAATTATTTGGAAGAAAAATGGTGCCGCAGCAGTTGGACAGGAGAAAGGGCCTGAGAAAGGGCCTTACGCTGGCCAAGCTTGACAAGCACAACACTTTGCAATTCAGGAGGTTTTAAAAAGGCACTGAGAGGCTGTCAAATTCCTAGCTGCATGCTTCAATGGAGACCACTGCAGGGAACGCCGGAAGGGGAGCTGACTGTTGATGCTGCCAGAAACGAACAAGACATTGACATCATCCTGCACTACAGCTGAGATGAAAGCACATAGAAATGGAAGGGAAGTTGGCGGCCTGCTCTTCGTCAGCCAAGGTTGGCTTAGGAATAGATACTGCTCGTCCACAGTGTGTCCTTTGGGGGTTAGAATGTTAATGGACAAAGTTTTGATTCTATAGAATTAAAGGAAGCAAAACGGGCTAATCAACCACCCAGGAGACAGGTCGGACATGTTGGGACTTCTGCCCCCAAGATATCTGTGTTTTGACTCTGGCACTCTGGTTGCTCCTTTTTAAATAAACCATTATTTGGTAAGACACAACTCTTGTCTGCCAGAGGAGACCAGGCGCTCTCAGTTTGAGAGGGAAACGCTACCTTCGTTATTAAAATAGTAGGCCTAGATTTACATCACATGCCAAGCCATATTGTAGTTTCTTTGGTTTTGGCTCAATGCGCTGTAAGTGTCCAACAAGCCATTGTTAAAAACTGGTTTGGTGTGATAAGTAAATTGAGTCAATTGCTTCAGCCTCTCAAGGTACGTAAAGGGCCTTTTACCTGATGATATAGCCATGGAGAACCCCATTATGTTCACTTTCAGGAGGAGGCTGCCACTGGACCATAATAGATTGATTAGTCCGTCCACTAGCCACAATGTTTTTTGGTGCGGCGCTCGGAGGTTCTTCTGGCAACATCAGTCTGAGCACAAGAAAAATGAAGCAGAATGACAGCCGGCTCTTTGCTTATGTCTTTACTTAAAAACAACCTTGTTTTCTTCACAGAGGGCTAACTAGAAAGCAACAAAGCTCAGTTGCTGTAGACATGCTTGAAATAGTTGTAACAAATCAACGTAATAGGAAATCAGTTAAGCAGGCAATACAGGAAACAGCTGCTGTGGTAAGCTTATTCCGTCTCAAGTATCCGGCTTGCCACGATCAAGACTGCAAGCCTGAATGAGTTCATACGCTAGCCCAGAATCTGTAATTCTGATCAAATTGGCTCCTTCAGTTCTTCCCCCTCAACCTCACCAAAGGTGAAATGCTCAGAAAACATCTCCAGTCCAGCGTCCCTAGCCCCCTTCGGCTCTGAGTAACAGCACTGATGCATTTTAATCAGATACGGCAGAGCTGCGCTTGTACAGCCGACCCAACGGGATTCCAGTAGGGAACAACCAATGCACTGTAGCTGTTGCACAGATGATAAAATAAAATTTAAAGCCATTTAAGAGAGATTTAAAGTGATTTCTCTGTTTACGCTGCACTCCTCCTGGCATGTGGAGCCTGAGAGAGCCAAGCCTCCCTGAAAATCCATCCAAGTTCAGAGAGAATTTGGAGTGTGAAGTGGGATGTTGATCATCACCTAAACTCTCAAAAATAAGTTCTGAAAGTTAGGGGAGATGTTGGGGAGGAATTTCCATTGATTGATTGATTGATTGATTGATTTATATTTTCTGTCCCACCTTTATTATTTTTATAAATAACTCAAGGTGGGGAACATACCTATTACTCCTTCCTCCTCCTCCTCCTCTTTTCCCTACAATAACAACCCTGTGAGGTAGGTTAGGCTGAGAGAGCGCGACTGGCCCAAGGTCACCCAGGAAGCTTTCATGCCTAAGGCTGGACTAGAATTCCCAGTCTCCCGGTTTCTAGCCCGTTGCCTTAACCTACTTCGTCATCTGTGTTTATGCCTTATCTCTTTCAAGCGCCCATCACATCTTTCTCTTATGCACATGCTGAAACAGCACAGTTGAGTAATGGAACCACCATTTGGGTTTAAACCACTCAGATCATCTTAGTTCCTGGCCACAGCTTTTGGTGCTTGGAGAACAAGTGCCTAGGAAAACCAAGTCACGCTGACTGTATCTACAGTTGTGGCTCTTGTTTCTACGGGTCTCATTGGACAAATTATGGATACCCAAAGAAATATAATCAACCTGGCATTTATCAAGAGATTTCATTTCAGCGCACCTGCTGGTTTCAAGGCTGTACTGGCCTTTGCCCACTTGGTTGACAGCACAGACTCTAAACTGGTAGGTACGGGCTGGGGTTAACCCGCTCACAGTGATGCTGGTCAACTTTGGATCGATATTGGAGAGATGAACTTTCCAGGGAGAATCTAGTGGAGAGAAAAAGACTTTCTATCGTTAATGCAGCCCCAGCATGGGATCAATGTAGTCGTCTTTCTCTGCCCAGGTGTCAGTTCTGGAGGACTCCCAGAAAATCAGTTGCGAAGAACTTAGGTCCCCAGTCCCCTCGCCTGCCCTGATTGCCACTGTTCTTTTCCACTGATGGATGTCTTTCAGAGGAAGGCTTGGAAGTATTCAAAGAGAAACAGGAATTCACCTATTCATGATTTGTAAATGAGAGCTATCAACAGATCAAAGATTTTTTCCACCTCAATCCATAAACCCATTAAGCCAGGGTTCTTGACAAAGTGATTTAGCCTCACTGGTCCTAGCTTTACTCCATAAAGATAGAGCAGTTACACCCCAACCCTAAAGATATTGACTGAGAAGATACAAGCTCAATTCAAATCAATGCATCTTGCTTGCAAGTAAACACTCTTAAGAGTGGATTGTTAGTCAATTAATAGTCTACCTTCAACCAATTGATCAGCTGCTTAGCTGCTTAAAATAATGAAATGGAGGACACTTCAACAATATCCATTGAATGTAACAGGCTTGACTTAACAACAAAGACGTATATTTTACTTCTGGAAAAACTTTCTTCCCCTCTTTGCTTAGAGGAGTGTTTATAAAAATGCCATCATCAGCAATACTGTAAACCTCTTCACATAAAGTAACAGTTTAAAATTCAATTAAAATTACCTTTTAATCCACTTTACAATTATTCTATATGTCCCATCCAATCCTCCCTTAGCTGTTCTTTTTTAAGTGGAAGAACTTTAATCTTCTTAAAGCTGTTTTCTCACATTACCTCTTAATGATAGGAGTGTTCTTCTATGTACATTATAAACACAAAGTGGTTTGATGCCACTTAACTTTTGAGTTTCCCTCAAATGCCTGAATTGTTGTGCAGATAAAGATACCAAGTCCTAAAGACTGAATCATATTTTTTTTTCTTACAGGGTCTTCTAGAGACGTCCAACCGAAATTGTTTTTGCCAAAATAAGGCAGTCTTTGCAATTGCTTCACATGGTGCTGGATGAAGACACTGTAAGTTACTGGCAGGGAAATGGCTCCAAACTGGATAATTTATCCATTATTCCTGGGCATGACACACCCCTGACTCCTCTGGGCCAAAAGCAAAGCCATGCATACTCTCACCAAACCTTTGGAGATGATCACGCAGCCAATACGGTTTTTACTCTGCCTTGCACCCAGTTGTTCTAACTCATACCATTAACCTTCTCCATAATCTCACTTCCAGAATATATGTCCAGGGGAAACACACACACACACATCCCTTCACATCCCACTCCAAGCCCACTCTCCTACCCATCTTCCACAGCCATTTTCTATCACAGTTACTTTATTCATTCTTGGGGTGGGATTTCCTTGATTATGGGAACAAGATTGAGAGGTGGGTTTAAATTGTCTGTACAAGTGCACTCATGCATGTGAATATACATATATGCATTAATCAGTGTTTCTCAACCTTGTAGTGGATGGAATTATTGGATGCTACAATGGCTGGGGAGAAAGAAGACCTTAAAGCAGGGTTTCCCAACCTCAGCAGCTTCAAGACATGTGAATTTCAACTCCCAGAATTCCTCCAGCCAGCATGGTGACTGAAGAGTTCTGGGAGTTGAAGTCCACCCATCTTAAGGTTGCCAAGGTTGAGAAACACTGGTATAGACCTTTCCCTGAGACCAACCCCCACCTTACGTTGTTTTGTTTGCCCTGTGCATATTGTTGAGTAGCAATTTGATCATGGCTTACAGGGGACTCAAATCCTGCATGCATATGAATTGTCAGAAAATGATTACAACTTCCTTCTAACTTCTTTAGCCAGAGTTTCGAGATCCCTCAACTTCTCAATTCAGCTTGACTTGGCAGCCGTTCTTTTAGCTAGGGTTAAGAGGAGATGGGCTTCTCTCCGGGAGAGAAAGGCAGCTGCTTTCTGTGTCCACAGTTAAGCTGATTGAACATTTCTCCCCCAAAGGGTGACACTGCATGTGTCACCACATAATAAATAAAAACTATATTCATTAACATTTTAATAAAGGAGGAAATGAGCATGATAAAGACAAATGGGTTGTGTATTCCTCAACCCATCTGTTTGGCAGTCCATTTGTCACACCACACCCAGGAGCAGAGCACAGCTTAAGGACCCTAATGAAATTCACACAGCTAGCCTGGAATATCTTCCTTTCACAGATATAAAAATGCAGGTACGGAGCAGCGACTTTCCGAGCCAAGTCGGCACATTGCCACGAGCCTAGGGGGTGGTTCTGCTGGCAATCCTGTACCCTTGGAAAAAAACACGTGTGTGTGTGTGTGTTGCGGGAAAGTGACCTGGCCTGTCATTTTCAAAGGGGAAAATGGTAAGACAGCATTGCTGGGAGTGCTATAAGCTCTTCCACCCCAAATGCCTGTGTATCGTGCGCTCCACTTCTTTCCTGCCTATGCTGCTTTAGCAAGAATGCAAAGAAATGAAAGCATGAAATCTGCATGAAATAAAACAGAAGCACCTTCTTTCCATTCGAGATGTGGCTGCTATTAGTATTAGAAAGCCATCTGCCCATGCACTGGGTGGATGGAATTGATTTCTCCCATCAGTATCAGAAGATGCTCCAGAGTCGCCACAAAAATTTGGAAATGGGGAACCTTTCTGAGATTGCTGGGGTGTTTACTCTTCAAAAATGCTGGCTAAAGGTTCTCTCTTCCTTTCCTAATTGGTCGAGACCACAATGGGGCTAATCCAGATGCCATGTTGCTCTGATCTCTCAGGGGCTCTGTTTGCCCTTGCACAACCTGTATTGGCATCGTGAAATGTGCCAGATGTTCTCCAGTTGCTGAAATCCCATTCTGAAGGCGAATGAAGCTCTAAGCCAGGGTTTCTCAACCAGGGTTCCACGGAGCCCTAGAGTCCCACAAGAGGTCACTAGGAGTTCCTTGAGAGATCACGATTTATTTATAAAATTATTTCAAATTCGGGCCACTTCACATCAAAGAGGTAAGTTTCATTCTTTATTTTTAGTTTAAGAACACTGTGAAAGCTTATCTACAGGCCTACCCGTGAAACGAATACAATAATTTGGTAACTTCTGGCCTGTCTTTGAGCCTAAACAGGCAGGGGGTCCCTGAGGCCTGAAAAGTATTTCAAGGGTCCCTCTAGGCTCACAAGGTTGAGAAAGACTGCTCTAAGTAATGTCTGGGAACGACAAGCAAAAACAGAGGGCAGCCACGTCTGGGAACATTCTTTGTTCATGAGATGTTTCAGGCCACTCAAAAGAAACAGTCTCTCCAAAGGGGCGGGAGCAAGGCAACATTGCCATCTCGTTAAAAAAATGGAAAACTGATTTGTTTGGAGGCAAAGAATTGTATCGGCCCACTCCACGCTGTGTTTGCGACCGGTACAGCAGGGCCAGAGTCTCCAGCTTCAAGACTGTGGTCCCTTAGTCCCTTAGTGTTCATTATGATACCGCTACTGACTGAGCATAATGAAAAGAAGTCAACAGAACGTGTTCAATGACTGGGGAAATTTTGCGCCAATGCTGTCTCAGCGTACTAGTGGCCCACATGAGAGCAAGCTAATATCCTCTGAGATGCCCTCCTAGTGGAGTGATAAAGGCTGCACCTTTTATTTACTTAAAATATATTTTACTGTAACATCTTTGGTCGCGGCAGAGGTATTATGGCTACTGTAGGAACAAGGAAGAGTTTTGTTTGAGCAGAGGATCAGTGAAGCCTGGAAACTTGCAGGAAACCATCAGCAAAACACTGGTATGACAAATGCTCTCTATTTTTGACATCTGAAATTCAGTGAGGTCTACGTACCAAACCTACCTGGAGTTATTAGACTGAGGCTCCTTTCCGAATGAATCAGACTGCTAAACCTTAGAATGGCTATCTAAACAATCCTGAAAAATATCCCAGATATTTGTAAATGCCTGCAGGTCACCTTGGTTGCTTTGTTGAATTAATTCAAATAATCACCAAGGTGCCCTGCAACTTTTGCATCGTTTCTACAGGGGAGAAAGGTCTGTATGGATACTTTGGTACGGCCTCTTTCTCCTCCTCGTCCTACCTGCTGAGTGTTCCTTGGTTTCTTCAGAACAGCTACGTAACTTTATATTTGATCATGGTTGCACAGTTTTGATAAAGCAGCAATCCTAAGTATGGGTACTTTTCAATGAATGCAATGGGAATTTCTAAGTACAATAAAAAGTGTCGAGACACCGACTCCCTGCAGGAGCTAGATGAGGTCCAATGCTACAGGACAAACATCTGTCCGCACTACAGTATATTTCCTGGGGAGGGGATGCTTGTGGCCCTTCAGGTGAGGCGGAGCCTCCCACATCTGCATGGTGAGGGAGTTGTAGTCTGTCAACATGAGGATAATCACCAATTCCCCACTGAGTCTATTCTATCCGTCTCTCCATCCCCCAGAAAGCATACAGATTGCTTCTTGTAGCCACTTTACTCTGCCTTTTACAGATGAGCTGGTATGAATCAAAAGAGGATTTGTTGTTGTGTTTGTGTCAAGAGAATGCGACAAAAATGAATAGGAAGGAGAAATGAAGACCAGGCTGAATTAATAAGCAACTTGGAGAGGTTTAATCAAGAAAATGGAAGAGCAGACACTAACTAGAATGTTGAATGACCATAAATGAGCTAATTGTCCCTGGTCTGTTTCTTGAAGCCATTCTGTTCCATTTGTTTACTGCAAGTGTAAACACCACTCAAGAGTGCTTAATCTGAGCCGTTCGATCAGCTGAGCCGTTGGATTCAACAACGGAACCTATTAATCTTTCCACCGGCTTAGAGTTCTGCTCTGTTTACATGCCGCATCCGTAGAATACTTCAGTCTTTTTTTCCTCCCTTCCTTGGTAGAAGATAAAAGATCTGGCAAGAAGAGAGATTAAACTAAAAACTAATATAAACGAACCCTATTCATCTCCGGCACTCTGCTTTGCAGGGAAAATAGCAGTCTGAAGGGAAAGATGTGCTGCCTTGCACAGCCCAAGGATCCAGCCAATTTGCAGAGTACCTGTAAAAATTTAATCGGCAGGTTCCTCCTAATAATCAAGCTAAACCTTTGCAAAGGCTGCTCGTCCCTGAAGCACAGAATCAACCAGAAGAAAAGGCTGAATATAAAACCACTTGTTAAACAAAGAAAAAGAACAAGGGTGTTCCCTGTGCTGGATTGCTTCTCGTCACCCTTTTCTGCTCTGCTTTCAGAAGAGGAAGCGTTCCGTACAAATGTCCATACCCAGTTCCACTGGCTTTGCCTTCTATGCCACTGTCACTTGCCCACTCCCAAAGGCCCAGAGAAGTTCTGTAGAAGTGACAATATCGGCATTGGATCAAAGTGCTCAACGGACCCTCGTTGCGCCTCTCATTTGGCATCAGCTGTCCGAATAGACGTTCTCGTGGTCGGTTCTCCTCCCTCGTGCCGCGATGGACGCTGCCTGAAAGCTTTCGCTCCCACACAGCCCCAAATGGATAGACGGTATTTGATCATGAACTCAACTCTGCAGAGACAAATAGATCTATCTTAGCCACCCTGCTGGAAAACAGCTGAGGTTTACCCCAGAGGCTGAGTTATGATCCAGGCTGAAGGCGGATCCAGCTACCTTCTCTTCCGTGCCATTCATCACTCTCCCTATTTACCCTTCTTAGGAGTAGCACGTCTGCAATGGCAACAGCACTGAAGGCTTGTCAACATCCTGTGCAATGAATACAGCTCCCAAAGGTTTCTATTTTAATAGTTCTGAAATGCTCTGCTTTAAATCAGGGAAAAAGAAAAGACGGGGAGAGGGAGAGATTTCTACCTCTCCACACTGTCCTCGCTGTCGCTTCCTCTACCCTGAACAGCCTTTTCCCCCCCATGCTTTGGGAAGATGGGGTGATGGGGGTCCAAATCCTAAGCCCCAAGTAAAGCAAGCATTTTACCCATCCCAAATGCTAGGTAGGAGCTCTGGGAGCGACAGTCTTGAAATATGTGGAGGGCACCAAGCTCACACAGGCCAGCCTAAAACTATCATTTACATTAAATCACCTGTAATTTTCATTCATTACAGCTATTGTTACTGGAATGATCTCTCCTGCAAATTGCTTTGACCATAATGTACATCTACAGATAACGCTTGTATAAATCCCAACTCTCGACGGAGAGAGAGACGAAAGACCATGTTCTGACTTTTATAAAATATATTCTGATGTGTATCACCCAAATTATACTAAGTGGTGGGGTTTTTACTATGTTCCCTCTAACCTGAGCTAAGGTTATGGGGACTCCTAGGGTACTCCTGAGACCGAATAGAGCAGGTCTCCTTGGTGTATCTCATGTTGTTTAAAGGAAGCTAACAAAGGGTTTACTACTACGGTATACCTGTTCTGAATAACAACACCTGAAACTTCTGCTTTTCCAATTTGGGGGGTTCTTGCAAACTGGTATTTTGTACAGCAACTTTCCCACTGTCTCCTTCCTACCATTAATATTTTCCAGGGCCAGTAATACAGAAGGAAAGAGCCCTAGGTATCACTGATAAGTAATGAGTTTCCTAAAAAGAGGAAGGGACTACCTTTGGGTAACTGGGGGACACACTTAACAAGGGGGAGGGCAAGGATAATTCAGGGGGGTGATGACACAAACCAGGGTTCCAGCTTTGCTCATGATGCAGGGGCAGAATTACAGTCTGTGTTTTGTTTCTTTAAAGCTACAGGTAGTTCTCGCTTAACGACCACAATTGGGACTGGAATTTTGGTTGCTAAGCAAAGCAGTCATTGAGTGAACCCAACCCATTTTATGACCTTTTTGCAGCAGTCATTAAGTGAATCACCACAGCTGTTAAGCAAACTACATGGTCATTAAGCAAGTCATGCGGTTCCCCACTGATTTTGCTTGCCAGAAGCCAGCCGGGAAGGTCGAAAACAGCAATCATGTGACCATGGGTTGCTGCGATGGTCATAACTGCACACCGGTTGCCAAGCACCCAAATCGTGATCCTGTGACCGCAGGGACGCTGCAACAGTCATAAGTGTGAGCACTGGTTGTAAGTCAGTTTTTTCAGCACCGTTGTAAGTCTGAACCATCACTAATTGAATGGTCATTAAGTGAGGACTACCTGTATGTCAAGTCTGTTTAAGAGCTTAAAATTGTTGTGTGTTTCCTGTCTCACAATTGTTTGAAACTACTTCTTTGCTTTTCAGCAATCATACTTTGAGGGAACTCCTAAGAGGCCCCCCTAAAAAAAACCAGTCTAGGAGCTATAGGTTACCATCCTCTGCCTTAAATTCACACTTAGGAGGATTCAGACTGCTCTTAACAATAGTCAGCTGGATTAGGAACTGTTAGGCTGTAGGCTGACATGTGCGCTGTGTGTGAACATTATTAGAAAGCCAGTCAAGCCTTGGCAATCAAAAGGAGAGAAAGACGAAATAACTGCAGAACCCCATTTGGAAGCAGTTGTGCCATATGATAAAAATCAGACTCCTGTGTTCAGTTTTTCAGCAGACAAACCCAGGCAGTCTTAAAACTCCACAGCACCCTGTCTGCAAGTGTCCCTTGACCGCTGGGGGATTACAGAGAGCCACCCGGCCCTGCCATCCTTTGCCGGTGAGGATTTGGGGTGCCCAACACGTATTGTGCCATCTTGGCAGCAAATGAAAGGTGAAAGTCATTCAAAAAACTGGTGACAATTTAAACACAGGGGGTTGGGGGGACACTATGGGAGGGAAAATCCAAGAAAGACAAAAACTCACAGGCAGAGGCGTAGTCGGGACATCTCCTGGGAAGGATGGGAAACCAAAACCATGTTCCTAAACATAAATGCAACCCCATCCAAGAAGGCTGGCAAAGGCATTATATGCCAGAGGGCAGAGCAGCACAATGGAGAACAAAAGCACCCATATCACTCTTCTGCTCTGGTGCCTTCCAAGGAAGTCTTTCTTTTCCTTACACACACACGCTTTTCAGTTGTCCATACTTACCTTGCTGGTGCCCCTGGGTCCTCTTCAGACCGTGACTGGAGATGCGAAGCAAGGAAGCGCTCACAAAAGTCTTAGACGGGCTTTCCCTGCTATTAAAAGTCCGTCTGAGGTGAAACGTTTTCAGGGCAGGGAGGAAAATACATCGGCAGCCAAGAACTTGGGGCATTGAAAAACCCAAACGGTAAGCAGTGTAAGATCATGGTCTGCTCTTTGGACTGCACACTGAAACATGAAGTTGGTTGTTGCTATTTTCCACCCTATTTTAATAGGGTATTAAAGGGGCCTTTGGTTTCAACAATTAAGAATTATTCCACGCACTCTAAAATGTCTGGAAGTGCAAGGCCGAAATATTGTTGAAGCTCCTCCTTACTAAAATTTCCTTTGGGTCGTAAGGTAGCATAACGGTGTTTAATGTGCCACAATGTGCTAGTTTACTTCCTTAATGATGGGAACTGCTATTCTTTTTGACATGAGGGAGAAGTGTGAAATGGGACACACTCTACCTACTGCATAATTCATTGTGAATTCTACCACAGTCTTTCTACTTCAGAGAAAGCGTCCCCGGTGAATAGGGGCCAAAGTTACCCATACTGTTAAGTTTAACAATCCTGCCATTGTATATCCTAGATCAACCTCAGGGAGGCATGAGCCCTGGCTATGATTTTCTGCAAAAGGCACCATGTGGGATGACCATTACAGTCTTTGAATCAGTTATAAAGATGAGCCTCAGAGATCAAAAATAACCACTGAATCAGGGCTTAGTTGGCCCCCAGTTTGAAGATGGAAACGATCCTGCCTCTGCTAGACTGAGATTCTTAAAGACTGGAAAATAGGTGTGGTTACTTATATGATGGTCTATCTATTGTCAATACATTTCAGAAACTTGAAGGACTAGAATAAGATGCTTAAATAGAGCCCCTGTATCCATGCTAATATAGAAAGTATCAGCAGTTTTTTTTACCCTGCATTTACTTTTCACATGGTACCTTTCATTCAGAGTATCTACAGTCTTCAGTTCACTGATCTTTCCAGTAACTCCATGTAGAATTACCCAACACAATTAATTGTTCCTTATTTTTTATAGCGCGAACACCAATCAAGATGTGACAGCTTGTCCAAAGCACACGCCCCTTGACAATTCAGACATGAAACCCAAATTCTTCTTTTTTACAGAATTGATCCAACCAATCTCACCACCTTCCCCTGTCCTCCAATTACACTCCTCTGTTGGTGCTCCACCTCTCACTCCCTGGGTTTGTCTCCTTTTTGTATGTGCGCTTGCAGACACAAGGCACAGTGAAGTCCATGTACTCGAAAGCACCATAACCTACCAGCACATCTCAGTGCCTATCAGCTAAAATCCCAGGATCTGTCTGACAGTATGTTGAGAGTTCAGAAAAATCTCTTCATCCTCTTCAGGATTACCGAAGCAATTTTTGTAGGATATTATCAAATCTCTGCTGAGCTTCTTACAGAATTTTAGAGGTGAATTATTATATTTTCCAGCTGACAGTGTCATCATCTCAGTTAGTAGGCCTGATTCTGGCAAAGGTTGATATTCTGTGTTGCATCTGACACCTCAAAACTGCAAAATCTTATCTACCTTTCCACAAATGATCAAAGTGCCACAGATGCTGATCAGAAACACAATTAAGCAACTGAAGTAGAAGAGATTTGTTTTCAAAAGGGTGTTCAGAAGCACGCCAGACACGTCTGAGCTTTTTTCAGTATCTAATAACAAGCTAAATGTCATTATTTTAAATGTTAAACCCTCTGAAACTCCAGACAAGTCAATGAGGACCACCATCAATGGGATGAGTGCCCTTGCGTGTTTGTGCTTTCTTGGATATATGCACACGCAACTTTTCCTTGGCCACATCGGGCTCCTCCATTTTCCTTTCTTACTCACTTTTTTTTCAGGAAGCCGCAAAAGTGAAAGAGACATTAGCAACAAGCATGGTACGGCAACCAACAGGGCAAGAAGGGTAAGAAGGAATGTGCAAGAAAGGAACAGGGAGCTTGTGCCATCTGGATGTTTCTGATTACATCTTCCAAGAGACTCCACCAGCTTGTGGTAAGGAGCATGGGGGTCACAGTTTGGCAATATCTCAAGGGCCACATGTTCCTCTTCCCTAACAAAGACGTTCAAAGGCAGAGGAAGCTTGGGACTACAAAGGAAAGCTGTAGCTTTAGTGGATTACCCTTAAAATAAAAATCTGCTGTCAAATTAAAGAAGCTTCTCTATTCTATCCCGGTCTAATCTTAGCTTTCATCCCTCCATCTTCTGCTTCCAGGAGCAGAATTCCCGGTGTTCCAGGTACAAGTTGGGCAGAAGGATAGATAAAAAGAAGGGGAGACAAGAGGAAGTAGTGGGAAAAACCATAGCTGTCTCACCTCTTGGGTGACAGTAGCAGATCTAAAGCTAGAGGGCATTTCCAAGTTGCAAGGTGTCATTAATCCCAGGTGAAGCCTTGCATGCATCTGCGAGGGAGCGCATCAGAACATTTTAGGGGTGGAAAGGAAGGGTCTTCATTCGTGCAGAAGAGCAGGTGAGTCCATGTGTAAACCACACTCTGGGGCTAAGGCCCAGGTCATCCACTTGCAGACTGGCACAGCTCTGAAGTCTGGTTCTGTCTGTCGCCTTGGAATTCAGAATGACAAAATATCACGGAATCGACAGAACCAAAACTTCAGAACCATGCCAGGATTTCCTAACTGCATCTTCAAGCAGGGAATAGCAAGGCACTCACCCCAGGCTTATTAAGTCAAACATAATGTGACGTGCAGCAGCCTGAAGAGCAGATGTGGCTACGGGAAGTTCCCAATTAAAATCCCCAGTGTAGCAGAACAAGCCGTTATTCACTCAGGGAAATTGTAATTATTGTCTTAAAAAAATCCACAGAAATAAATAAGCAGGGCACCGGTTTTGCATGCTTTGCCTGCCTCAACAAAATGAGAAAGAATAACACGCCAGAAAGCCTTAGGAGGTGAAGGAAGCTCTTCGCCATCACTTACTGTTCTCAGACACTTCGACAATGTAATACAGGACCGGACTGTTTCCGTCGAAGGGGCGCACCCAGGAGAGGATGACGCTGCGGCTGAAGGAAGAATTCAACGTGGCAAGAAGGTTCTGTGGAGGATGAGGCAGCTCTCTGTGAAAATAAACCACCGGTTATTCCTTGCAATTAGGATCAACAAGTAGGGACTAGACAAAGCGATCTGGGTATCAGAAGGATGCCAAGATGGATACAAATTGACTGGATTAATGATCAAGTGAAATAATGTTGGAATGTTGCTGAGTTGTGTCTGGTTTCTAATTTCTTCTACTTGGAAAAAACTATGGTTGACACTTAAGCAGCTCATGGGGGTAAAAGCCAATTTTCACATTTGCTTCTGTTTGTTGTTCAACTGAGGCAACTTGGCCCATAAATTCTTTTAATGGGGAGATTTTTTTTATATATTTTTTTGTAATGGAAAAGCTGTAAAACATACGAGCAGACGATCAGAGTGCTGGAAGTGGGCAGAGTGATGATTTAAACCAGAATCTTTCATACTCGGGCAAGCAGAAGACATTGCAGCCATTGACGGAGAGTTCTGAATCTCACTTATGGTGGTGGAGCCCTGCCATTTTAAACGCAGCCATCAGTACATGTCAGGTTTGGTAGATCCCTAATAACATAAGTGGGATTAAAAGGAGGCTCATGCAGAACAAATGAAAATGCCCACGGATACCACATAATAAAGACTAAATGGAATATTGGGGAAAAAAGTAGCCTTAAGACACAGGATTTCTAAAAACGCATGGGAATGCTTAAACACACACACTTGTCCTCTCACAAAGATGAAGAAAAGGAAGTGGGACATGCATTGTTTTCATCTGAAAAGCACCAGGAAAGCTTTTACAAATTAAAGGTATCAAGTATCTCCTGTCTCAGGCAGAAGCCTAAAGATTCCTCATGTTCGGTAGGATTCACATGATCTGCACCAGGGTTGCACAACGTGTTTCCAGACAAGAGTTGCACATGACTTGTGAGTAGCTTGTCTGGGCTAGGCTAGGCTCCAAGGAATGTGCAGATATGATGGTTATTTCCCAAAGGGATAAAGATTCAGAAAACCATTATGTAAACAGCCAGCTGCAAGCTTCTCCACTATCAGTAAAAAGATTCATCTCCCCACTGAAACACAGGAGGAGTTTTAGAAAGAAACAAGAAATCTCTCTGCGCTAATGTATCAAGCTATAAATAGGTTCTAAACAGGCAATTGTTCAGTTGCCGAAATTCTTGTAACTGCATCTTTTTCTCCTAAATACATTTCGCTCCTAGAAAACTCTCTAGGAGAAGAACCTTGCTAGGAAAGAATTGCCTTCAGTGACAGTGGGATGCAGACAAACCGAGTAACAAAACCAAATCTGATTTCATTTTTGTTACCTAAACATCAAATTAATTAAACACAGCCAGCCTGGTTAAGTCTTCCCATCTGGGTAGTGCTTTCCCCTTTTGTCACACTGAAAATGACAATTTGCTGGAGCCTTCATCGCTGGTTCTTCTGACCAGAGCTGGCCCTGGGTCACCCTTGACCAGTGCTGACCAGTAAGAGCTGTTTCCTAGCCCTATCTGGTGATGCTGGTCACTGAAATTAGGGTTCCTGCATACAAGAGCATGCTACACCTCTCCCCCTAAGCCATAAACTCCACCCAAACAGGGGGGCCAGCTTTGGAGAGCACTAGAAAGTGAGCCTGCAGATTTCTTTCTTTCTTTCTTTTCTTTAAATTGGGCCACAAGGGGAGAGGAAAATTAGCCTGAATCTTGTCTTAACTTATCCCTGCAGATAACAAAACCCTTGATTAGTTCCCTTTCATCGAAGAAGGGGGGAATGCAACCCACCCAGGAAGTTAGTTCTGAATGCTCTCAGGAAGTTTCCTCTCAATATCAATTATTGCTGACCCTCGCTGCACAGACCAAGAAAAAAAAAAGCCCAGTAACTGTACTTGACATACTTAATTCAAATCTGTACTCATTTCTTTTCATAATTTATTAAGCTGCTGCATACTTAGGGCTATCTAAAATCTCAGTGTGGCCATATTCATAAACAAGTGCAGTTCCAGCTCGGTGCAGTTTTAAATCGGAGCTGTAAAAAGCCGGTGCTGCATTTCGAAAGTGGCTGAAGTGGAGAAATGAACTTAATTTTGCATCACCAAGTACATGGTTTCTTCTAACCTTGGCTTTAACAGAAGAGCTAAATTAGATTTGTGTGGGCGAAAGGGATCCCTGGAAGGGAACGAGGCTGTTCTGACTTGGTTTATTAAATTCCAAATGAAAAGAGCTACCTTTTCAACAGCAACGGATGCGGCAGAAAAACTCTGCAACGGTACTAAGGGGTATTGTAATAATGGGGACCTGCTTGACGCAAACCATAATTTCTAGGAATGCAGATCGCTAGCTTCTTTCAGATGTATTGAGTCCAAGGCTGCAGACTCTGACAAATGTTTCCCCTTTTTGAAGTTTGGAGCCAAAAACCTGTTTTCCTCCATCCTCATTCTTTAAACATGCAGGCATTTCCAAATCCATCTGCTGCCATTTGTTTTTCTTATCTTTGCTATTTCAGTGTCGTGATTTTTTTTTCCTTCTCTCCCATACAGATCCCACTGGGGTTGTGATAGCATCGCATGTGCTCCATAGCCAATTAAATTGGAATGGACAATGACATTACTGAGAGCTAATTAAGGTGAGATATTATGAGTTTTTGGCTTCTGGGACGGGTTGCAAGGACAATCCTAGTCACCCACAGGACTGCCGAGGCAATTAATACATCGCAGGGGCAAACTAAACCATTCCGTGGCATGACTTCCTGGATAGGTGGCACATTTCAGCCTCTTGCCACAGAGAAGTTGTTGAGGAGAGGTGAGTCTTCAGTCCAATGACAGAGTGTTTAATCTCACCCTTGCTTTCTGCTCAGCCTCACCTTGCAACCTCAGGAGTCCAAGGCAGTAACGTGCCTGAGCAAGCATGCTCAGGCAGGATCAACAGCCGCAAATGGTCGGAAGGAGTGTTGTTCTATCTACAACAAAATGATTGTAGGGCCCATGAACGGATCGCAAGCTGCTCGCGTTACTCAAATCCCAGTTTGAGTTACAGCTGGCCCTTCTTCCTATGCTTGCAGAGTTTCTGCAGAAAAGCTGTGAAAACTGTCACAACAAACTGCCTAATTATGCAAAACAAAATATGCAATTGCACATTGGAAGAACAGATAGTGATTACGGATGCACCAAATAAACGTAACTGTACTACAGTCAAGCCAGTTTATGTCTTTTCTGGTTAGGTATGTCTTCCAATGCCCAGGTAGCCCTTCATGCCTCTTTGCTGGCACCTGAAGATGTTCTCTTCAGCAGAAGAACAACCAGGGTTCTTTGAGGTAAGCAAAAAATGGATACTGATGGAAATTTGTTTTTGCCCACTTCGAATTCTGATCTTCAGTGGAAATGCAAAGAGATTCCTTGACTCCTGAAACACGGCAGCAATCTTATCCACGAAGTTTAGGAAAAAACGCTGGATCCTTATTTGGGGGAAGGCTGCATCAGCTAATATTTCATTTAGGAAATCCTGACTTAAATAAATGTTCTGGTTTACGATTTGTTGACAACTGATTAACCTGGAAGGCTTCCTGCATATTTTATGAATACGTTGGCCGAAATGTCAACCTTAGAAGAGCTTAGTCTAGAAAAATCTGCACCATTGTCCACTAATTCACAGTATATTGACCACGATGGCTTGGAATTAATGGAGTCAAGGTCCAACACACATGGTGGGTATCAAGGTGAAAAACCCGGTATATTTTAAACTGTCAGGTTATCGCGAACTCCTTTTTTCCCGTTATATTCGGTGGGCTGCATGTAACAATAGTAAAATGTTAAATGGCCTTTTCAGTTAAATAGTCTATGGTGTTAATCCGCAAGACCATAAAATGTGAGGATAATGAACTGCTGCCTTCTGTAATCTGTAACTGTCTGCAGCAGTTCATGCTTACATACCTAGGTCCTTAAAGGCAAAACCACTGAGCATGCAAGAAACATTTGTCACCAGAAACATTGATGGAAAATGAAAGAGAATTCCACAGTAAGAAAATGTCCTGGCCTCTCAATTCTATACAAAAGTGGATATTAACCATTATTAATCTCAGGTGAACAAATGTTTTGATGTCATGCACTGAAGCACCAAAAAGATTGCAAGTGCAGGGAGTAAAAAATGAGCTGCTTTTATAGTCGTGAACAGTGATGTGTTCTTCAAGATTCCCTGCCTGGCTCAGAAATTTAAGTCCTTTGCTCTTAACGTCTGTGAAATTATTTGCCTATTGATGAACCCCCCGAAGTGTCAAAGGGGCAAATCTCCACTGGTTTACTGAAGTGTCTTCTCTGTCAAAACAAGGAAGTAAAAATCCTTCAAATTAAAAAATATTATGCCGCCTCTGCGATAAAAACCCACGGTGACAGCTATTGTTGCATCCTTTCTTCTTTAGGCAAATGTGTTACAGATGTTTAACACTAACACATCATTGCTTTATGTGAGCAAGGAGAACTTCCGATATCGAGAAAACCTTTCTTCATCATCTATTGGCAAGAAGTTTCAAGATGCTATCAAGTAAAAAAGTCTTCCTTTTGGTTTTGGCCTTGCATTACTTTACCTGAACTTGAAGTTTGTATCTGAAATCTTAAAACAAGGCATATTAAGGCAACAATATGGTGCGAAGAGGAACCGAGGAGCCTTATGATGAAGGTGAAAGAAGGAAGTGCAAACGCTGGCTTGCAGCTGAACCTCAAAAAAAGCAAGATTATGGCAACCAGCTTGATTGAAACTGGCAAATGGAGGGAGAAAACGCAGAGGCAGTGAAAGACTTTGTATTTCTAGGTGCGAAGATTACTGCAGATGCTGACTGCAGTCAGGAAATCAGAAGACGCTTAATCCTTGGGAGAAGAGCAATGACCAATCTCGATCAAATAGTGAAGAGCAGAGACATCACACTGACAACAAAGGTCCGCATAGTCAAAGCAATGGTGTTCCCCGTAGTAGCATATGGCTGCGAGAGCTGGACCGTAAGGAAGGCTGAGAGAAGGAAGATGGATGCTTTGGAACTGTGGTGTTGGAGGAAAATTCTGAGAGTGCCTTGGACTGCAGGAAGATCAAACCAGTTATTTCCATCCTCCAGGAAATCAAGCCAGACTGCTCACTTGAGGGAATGATATTAAAGGCAAAACTGAAGTACTTTGGCCACATAATGAGAAGACAGGACACCCTGGAGAAGATGCTGATGCTAGGGAGAGTGGAAGGCAAAAGGAAGAGGGACTGACCAAGGGCAAGATGGATGGATGACATTCTAGAGGTGACGGACTCGTCCCTGGGGGATCTGGGGGTGTTGACGACCGACAGGAAGCTCTGGCGTGGGCTGGTCCACGAAGTCACGAAGAGTCGGAAGCGACTGAACGACTAAACAACAACAAACTGGTTTCCACGCTAGCCTAGGAAATCAGCTGTACTTGGACAATGACTTATACTGTATATAGCCAATAGATTTGCACCAAATTGGGACTTCCATATTAGCAGCAGCCTGGACTTTTCATGAGATTTAATTCTTGTTGATACCACAGGCACTTTCTGCCCATTCTTGCCCGGCGTTACTGCCATGGGTACTGATGAGGATGAGGGAGTAATTCCTACTGCCCAGGTCATAAGATCAAACTTCCTTGACAGACTGAATGAGCTTTAAGCCCATGAAGCTTTACTCTCACAACCAATTAGATCGAGGTTGGAAAAAGGATTAGCTCTCGTAACGTCAGCAATGGGGATGGGTCCACTCTTTTCCCAGCTGACTCTGCAAAATAGAGAGGGAATCCTTCAGTAATGATGAGTGGCAGGAGACAAAACTGATCCTTTTTTTTACAGAGCGCTTAACAGCTTTTTGGAAACCCTTGACACAAGTGGTGATGGTGATCACCATCTGGCTTGTCTTTCAGAGATCAAGTTTATAGAGGAAAGTCTATCAAATGGGTCTTAAGTCTTGCTGACAGACATGTAGTTGCTTCCTAAGATCTAACAAGCCAGTGAATGCCAGTTCCTGGGGAAGGCAGGAAATCTGTGGCCTTCGGCTTTTCTTCAAGGATCCCCAGAGGCATCTGGTGGGCCAGATTGGAACACAAGATCAGAGGCTGTGGTCTGATCTTGTCTCGGGGCTCCTAATAAACCAGCATTTTCAACCTAGTGCCCTCCAGTTGCCCCAGACTTCAACTCGGTACCCAGCCTGCATGCCAAGCAACATGAGCTGACTATTCTGGGTTTCAGGAAAGGGTTGAACTAGGCATTTCTCCATGCAAAAGCCGGTGTGCTACCACAAAGCCATGTACCCCCTCCAGAGACACCCACTCTAGGTTAACAGCAGTGACTTCCCAATGGAACCTGTGCCTGTCTTGATCATGTTCTCTTAATTTCCTGTCGGTACTGCTTAAGACCAATGTCTTCTTATTCTGGGAAGTGGTCTGATTCACACGACACGTGTTTTGGACTCTGTAAATAACCCAAGGAAATCGCTTGAGACCTGATTCTTTTTTACCCATGCTCTCAGGATAAGGCATCTGATGAGAAGACTTCTCCCCCCGCCCATCCCTTTCTGCCATGCAAGCCTGCACATGTGTTTTTGTACCACTTCAGGTAATTTTGGATACAGCAGTAATTTTTCTTTCCTGCATAATAGCCCACCAGAGAGGTTGGAAATTACTAAAAACCTTCTCTATTGTATGGAAAAGATAATCTGCTTTCTGCCTGGCTTCTTCTTAATTGTTCTCACTCAGATGAAGCGTGGAAAATAAAAGGAGTGCAAATGGTACAAGGCAGTCAGTGCAACTGAAGAATATGTAGAATCCACATGATGATGGTTTTTTAAAAAAAATGGGCGTCATTTAAAGTTGTGCTAGTATGCATTTCTGGCTATCACTCTTACTGAGTCTCTTTTATTAATGGAGACATTCAATTATCTCTTCTTTCTGTTGCTCTCATCATGTTTGTATTTTGCTTGCACTTAGGCAGTATTTGTATGGCTGCATGACTGAGGACTGGTTCCTACTGGTTTTACACTTGGAAAATTAAGGTAGAAAAGGAGTGATGGTAGAGGAAATGGTTTAAGGAAGAAAGGGAAGGAAGAAAATTAACTGGAGTCCCTGAAAAACAGCACAGTTTGTGGCAGAACATGTTCTCTATGCAGAAGGCCTCAAATCCAATTGTAGACAACTCCAGTTAATGCTGCAGGGCTGGCAGACATCCCAGTTTATGGAGAAGGTAATTGAAGATGATGAGTCATGGGCCTGGAGTGTCTTTGGCCTTTAAAGGTCTTGAGATGGTCTGCACATCAGATGCCAAGGTTAAAAGTTTCCAGTGGGCACTGGAGATGTCCAATTAAAGATGAGAGCTGTGCAAATCCTTTGAAGGAGGTTCTTCAGAACATGCAGGAACATATACCATGCACCCCTTTTTCAATCATTAAAGCAGCCGCATCTGGGAAAAAGCAAAGCCAAGTCACTGTGCATGCACAAACAGGCAGAAACAGCCGGAAGCAGCTTTAGAAGCTGCTGTGCAAGCCAGGAAAAGACGTGTCTGCTTTAACAATTCAAAAAGTGGTGCTTGGTATGCTCTCCTGTGCATTCTGAAGCACTTCTCTCAAAGGATTTACCCAGCCCTATTAAACACAAGATGGAGGACAATCTGGAGTCTGTTTCTAATGGCCTTCTTAATTTTGTATTTCAACCCTTTCTCCAGATGAAAAACTGATTGCAACAACGGGTGATTTCAAAAGAGAAATCAATCTAGGCCTGGCAGTGAAGAGGCGATGCTGTAATAAAACCAAGATGGGCTGTAATAAACTTCAGAGATGCACACATTATTCAGGATGGTTGAAAGAGGAGCCTTAGGCTTCAAGAGGTGAGGTACGATGAGCTGGCAAAAACTGACACTATTCCCCCAAAAATGGTAGTGTGCATGTTGATATTACTTGTTTATTACATCTTGCATTTTTATCTTACAATTTTATCTCTATTTTACCCTACTGTATTTTATTGTATTTTATCTTACCCTAGTATGTTTTAGCTAATTTTACTGTATTTTAACTGTTTTATGGTATCATATTTTATATTTTATATCTTATAGTGGCTGATGCCCAACTTTCTGATATGGTCATTTGACTAATCAATAAAGTTACTTACTTACTTACTTGCACGTTGATTCTACAAATTATTGCATTCAAAAATTTCTCTGTCTTGTTCCACAAAACGGCCTGATTCTTTTCCTATCTACATTTGTTGTAACAATGGAATAAATTCAGCCAAGAGGCAATGAATTCAAGTCCCTTTCCATTTCATCAGAGCATTTAATATGGAAAAATTTAGGCAAATGCAGCTCTTAATGAGGAAAATTTCACAGTATTCAAGAATCCAGGGTGTTCAAGAGATCAGAGGACCTGGGGATCTTAGAGAAACCTTGGCTTGTTAGAAACACATTTTCTAATCAATTTGTGGACTGGAATATTAAGATCCAATCATCTTGCAATTTTCCAGATAGGGCAACACAATTTGCAGCACTTTAGGCAGGGTAGAAATACATTTCGCTTGTAGAAAAACAAATGCTTTCAGTCTCAAAAGCATGTTAAACTTGTTTATGTTGCTGCCACATACAAAACCTCAGGTTTGCTGCGTTCATTGTGCTGGGTGTACGGCGTATTCCGAAGTAAACCATTAAGAGGAGGTGGTTAATATTGGAAGAGAATGGGGAAGGAATACTGAGTAAACAAGTGCAAAAAAAATAATAATTGGAGGTTAAGAAGATAGAGGCACCCATTCTGCAAGTTCAATTTAAGCCTCTTTCAGTGGACTAGCATCCCTTAGATTGGCCATACTGACTGGGAAGCTAGAAGCTGAGTTCTCTAACTGAGAATCTCAGATGCCTTACCCAACATGCAAAGTCCAATGTGTAATGGCTTCCATGTGGGCTTCAGCCGTGAGTCTTCCTGTTCAGAAAGAGAAGGGTGATGGTGCCATTGGGCCAGATCCCATCCAGGCATCTGCGGGGGGGGGGGGGGGGCGCACCTTACTAAGTAAGTTGTGAGTGTGACTGTCATGAGCACTGATGGTGAGCAGGAGGGGGCCCCTATCCAGGGGGAAAATGCATGCGTAGTAGTGAGGAGTTGAGCAGCCATTCAAAGAGACACAGATCAGACCCGCCTTAACCTCTGGGGTTTATCTGTCTGGGTTTTCCCACGCTTCTTCAGTTTGTTAGGATTTTCTGTCTAATGTAGCAGTAATAAACACTAGAGACCTATTCCTCGTCTCAGCGTGGTTCCTGGCTGTTAGGACATCACATCCATGAGATCACCCAGCACGTCTCAGTAGCTCTTAGCACAACAGGTTGATCAACAGTTAGAGTCATTAGAGTTTGCACACCACAATGACCCCTAAGCTAAGGCCACCCTAAGCGAAGCGGTCATTAAGCAAATCCAATCCAGTTTTATGACCTTTTTTGCAGTGGTCATTAAGTGAATCACTGTCATGAGCACTGATGGTGAGCAGGAGGGGGCCCCTATCCAGGGGGGAAAACGCATGCGTAGTACTGAGAGCTGAGCAGTCATTCAAAGAGACACAGAACAGACCCGCCTTGACTTTTGGGGTTTATCTGTCTGGGTTTTCCCACGCTTCTTCAGTTTGTTAGGATTTTCTATCTAACGTAGCAGTAATAAAACCCTAGAGACTTATTCCTTGTCTCGGCGTGGTTCCTGACTGTTAGGACAGTGACGGAGCCAAGAGTTCTAGCTGGCCATTTCAAGAGCCTCTTGGGGGAAGTGGTCTATTGACCTTAAGGTAAAGGTAAAGGTTTCCCTTGACGTAAAGTCCAGTCGTGTCCGACTCCAGGGGGCGGTGCTCATCTCTGTTTCTAAGCCTTGGAGCCGGCGTTGTCCGTAGACACTTCCGGGTCATGTGGCCAGCATGACGACACGGAACGCCGTTACCTTCCCGCCGAAGTGGTACCTATTGATCTACTCACATTTGCATGTTTTCGAACTGCTAGGTGAGCAGGAGCTGGGATTAACAACGGGAGCTCACCCCGCCGCGCGGTTTCGAACCGCCGACCTTCCGATCGGCAGCTCAGCGGTTTAACCCGCAGCGCCACCGCGTCCCCTATTGACCTTACAAATACATTTAAAAAACAAGGCCATTGTGGCTGAGTACAGACAACTGTAAAGATGAGGGATCCAGCTGGGAAAGAGAGGAACCCTGTCTCTTTGTTGAATGATGAATGTAAAATGGAGATAACTATTGGTATTATTATCTAAACTAGCTTTTCCTGTGTAAGTTTATAGTAGCTCATAAAATATTCTATTCAGGTTAGCTAGTTTCATTGATTCTGAAAGCCTTTGTGTGTGATGAATCTAAAGCTAAATTAAAACCTCCAGAGAGAAATACACTCAAATAAAATGCAAAAGTCAAAGCTAAAACTGGTCTTCCATCCAAACGTGCTATGAGAGGACTCACATCACTTCCATTCGAGCCACCCTTGAATCATTCCCTCCAGAGGAGCTGACTTCGCAGGTGTAGTCGCCAATGTCACCTGACCAGGTCTGGCCAATGATGAGGCTGCCATCGTTCTCGATAGTGATTCGGGAGCTGCTAGATGGGTTGATGACAACGGCGTCCTTCTTCCAAAGATACCTATGGTCACAGTACATCAGATGGATAAAGTCAGCTGTCTATTTTGTTAAACACGACGAATGCGCTGAAGTTATGTGGTAAAAACAGAGGTAAATAATTATACCAAATGGTGAGACCCACTAACACTCTTTCAAAGGCTCATTTGGTCATAGTGAATGTCTACTGGGCCGGCTAGACTAATAAACGGTTCTGATAAAGCAGTGTTTTTTTCAACCTTGGCAACTTTAAGATGTGTGGACTTCAACTCCCAGAATTCCCCAGCCAGCAGGCTGACAAGTGAATTCTGGGAGTTGAAGTCCACCCGTGTTAAAGTTGCCATGTTTGAAAAACACTGTGATAAAGGATGCAACCCTCCTCTATAGAGCTCAAAGACAAACGTGTCACTAACTATTATTTTTTTGTGGGGGGGCAAATTTGAAGCTATGATTGGCAACCTGAACCAAACCCAGTTTTGGAAAACCAGAAACTTTCCCCTTCTCCGTTATGTTTTCTTGGCTTTGCAAAAAAGTACCCAGACGTTGGGCTTTGCTCTCGAAACTGCCAGCGATCAAAAATATTTATTTATTTAATTTCAAGATGGAGGAAGTCTATCACACATCCAAGGTTTTATTTTATTTTTGAAATATTTTTTATCATACTCTGTAATAAGCAACTCGTTCCATATGCAAAGCTGCATAGGACACGTTTCCCCTCTGCCATACTGCCAGTCTGGTTAGAAATACAAGCAGGTCCTGTCTTTCATTGTGCCTACAGAAAATTAGGTAATATGTGTCATTTCAAGGTTCAGGGTCAGTGGTTATGAAGGGCGATAGTCTCAAAGACTGAGATTAAAGAATAAAATAGAACACTGAAGCATATTTGTTGCAGTGCTTTGATTAGACCAAATCCAGAATATCTTGTGCCTCACCTTTCAAAGCTGCTGCAAAGGTTTCTTAGGTAACAGGTGAAAATCTTCACTCTTAAAAAATACTGTATAAATGTTAATTATACTTAGCATGAAAGATTGCATGGTTCTTTTAATGCATGATCCTCCTTTCTTTTTCTGTCTGTGATTTCAATGTCACGATTTGTAGAATAGAATCCCTGCTTTATACCATTTGTAGTGTGACTTGTACTCAAAATCCTTCCAGCATTTATGAGAACAAAAAGCTTCTAAGATACAGTTTCCTCTTTATGCAAGTCTAGACTCTTTCCTTTTTCTTTTTACAAATGGCATTGTTTGAAGTTTTCTAAAGGGAATGGCAGCATTTCAGTTGGATTTTCCCTTTTCATCTGCATGTATATCTGTATCTATACCTATTTATACATACATACAGACACATACATACAGACACACACACACCACAGTATATATTCATCCTTGTTTAAGAAAAAGAGAGGGAAGTCTTCTTGCTTGTAGAATTTAGTAGTTTAAAGATTCACTCTGTTTGGATTTGGTACCTGGTGGTTTTTCTCGGGAAAAAAGTGACACTTCTAAGACTTTCCAAAACCCATTTGCAAAACCAATTCCCTTAAATTGCTTTGGGTTTTATTCTCATTAAGTATCAGCTTCTGACAAGTCAGTTTTATTGATATTGTGTTAACCTTGACAGTAAATCATAGGAAGTTGTATTGAAATCATGAAGTGGAACATAGCTCATTGTAAATAATATATACGGTTGAAGTGGAAAAATAAAAAGGACTTGATATGATTAATGGAATAACTTACCATCTCCAACTGTGGTTGCTGGAAAAACCAGTGCAAGAAAACCCACCTAGGCCAGTGCTGATGGTTTGGGCAATTAAGTTGAGATAAATTATACGAACGACTGCAGACACCACCAACCTGATTGAAATTCTTGGGTCATGAGCAGCTTCACACCGAAGCATCGCCGTGGTTCCCTTTATAACAGTGCTATCCTCCGGAGGCCGGACAATAAAAGTGCGATCTGAAAAGGACATGACCCCCGGTTCAGGTCAAGTGGCCAGTTTCCATCCTGGCTTGGGGTTTTGCTTTGGGAAGGCTGCAAGCCAGGGAACTCATCGTTCCAGACAAGAATCGTTCTGCCTGCCCGGCCCCTGCATCCAGTAGACATGTGAAAGGCCAGAGGGCCTGTGGCTGCAGGCTTCCAGGAAGTGGGTAATGAGGAACCTTGTCTGCTGCTAAGCTTTCATGTTGGTTGAAAACATGGGGGGGGGGGGGACACACAAAAACATGAGATCACAAGGAATCATGAGACATTCCAAGGGGAATTACCAAAATTTCCCAAAGGTGCAGTAAAGCAAGGAAAATGAAGCAGGAACAAAGTTTACTTCTACATGTTGGCCATGAGTTGCTCCCCCCCACCCACCATTATAATGATTTGTATCTTGCCTTTTGGGACAACGTCCTCCCACCTAGAAGAAATAGTATATCTATATCATCACCATCATCATCATGTCTGTCATCCTGAATCAATCAATCAATCAACTGAAGGAAGAAGGCCTTTTTGTTGACAGTTGTGGACTGTGCTGGCCCAGGGTAAATTGGTAGATGGATGTTCTTTCTCTTCCCATGCTAGGGCTGAGAGAGAATGATTGACCCAAGGCCACCCAGCTGGCTTCTATGGCTGAGGAGGGACTGGAACTGGGTCTCCCTGTTCCCCTACGCCAAGCTGGGTTACGTAGCTGTGAGGGCGAGAGGAAAGGTTGAATTATGTTGCTCCAAGAAAAGGAGATATTCCATAAAATGTCATGCACAGAGGAGGGAACTTTTACCCAGATGTCATTAAAGCCCTATCATTCAAACATGGCCAGGAAATGGAGGTCTCTGTGGCAGGGGCTGAAGGCACAACAACTTTCCATAATGCCTGCCCTGAAAAGAAATGGCTGAAGAGCTCCTCAAATGAATCCAGGTGCAAGAGAGGAAGATTAATCAAAAAGAGGGACTGTGTCCCATTTCCTAGAAGCAGCGATGAGCTGGGATGCTGGGAGAGGTGTTTACACAAGGAGGACAAGGCAAGGGCTGTGTGTCAGTTTCAGAGCCCCTGAAACACCCCTGGAGGAGGCTGAAGACTTCTGTGTGACTCTTCGGGTTTTATGGAAAGAGCAACCTCACTTTTGTACATAAGGTACGTGACTAAATGAAACTCAATGCCAAAGATACAGCAGGACATTAAAATGAGCTGCCAACCTGTGCATTATCTCTAGTTTATATTGCTGTAGATGCTAAAACGTATTTTAGAGATAAAGTTCCACTGGAGATCAACAGGCTCTCCAACCCTCACCCTGAAGTGACAGAAAAGCAGCTCAACACTGGATTTAAGTACCGGCTGCACATCATCAGGATGATGCTGAGGTCTGGTGCAAGAATGGCACTTTGCGGGGTGCTTCCACCTACCAGGATAAGCATTTTGAGATGCACAGCACTTCCTTTCCAGATATTTACAGTGGGACATGGCATACAAGTATTTGTAATATATTAATCCTATTAAAAGTTGATATAGCTGCAATGTTATTTTCTCCCTTCTGCTTATGGCTGGGTTCTAGCAAATTAATTTGGCTGTCTTCTTAACGAAGGATGAAAAGTTAAAATGAGTGAGATCTATGAATGCAGAAGACACATTAAAAGGCTGAGATAAGCTGTCCAAAACACGCTGACCACTCCTTTTGGAGGAAGTATTTATTGCGGTTCTCCAAATGGCTTATAAAAAGCATGTGGATTATTCTTATTACTCAATGCCTGCCCTACCCTCGTGACATGAACGTTTTGTAATTAGGCTCCTAATTAATCAGCTACAATGAGAGCTGATTAAGTCAAGATTAACATTAACACTGAAAACGAATGGGATTCTTACTCCACACGGTGAGAGCAGCAGATGCATTCAGGGAGCCTTCTGAGTTGACCACACAGCAAGTGTAGATGCCAGCATCTTCAAGAAAGACGGGGCTTATCTGGAGCCCCCCAGACTCAAGGAGGTGGAACCTGGGCAGCTGAATGGAGCCACTGGCCAAAATCTGATTCCCTGGAACACAGCAAGTGGAAACAGGCTCAATCCTTTGGTTTGCAGTGCATGAAAATGTTAATGCTATGCTAATTTGTCCTGGTGAGCTGCTGCAATTTGAGTGATTTCCCAGTAGAATAGTAAGCAGGTACCCCTTTTCCATGCAATGGCAGGCTTTGGTGCTCCAGAAACGTCACATCTTAAAATGGCACTCATCCCTTCGGTAACGGTAGCATCTGCTGGGGGCCAGGAGAACATGGGCGCGACATCTGGAATCAAAACCAGGTTTTCAGAAGAAGGTGGCTAAAACAGCACTTTGAAAGTTCAGAACACTTGTGGAATCTTTCCACTGTTTAAGGACATCATGATAACTCCAAGAACCCCTTCCAGGTTAGACAGCAAGCTTTCATTGTTTCAAAAGAGGGCTTGGAAGAAAGCAGATGGATCAGATTAAACCAGAACTGTTTACTTTTATCCTCCTGTTGCTCTTCTTTATGATGAAAAGCAATTTCAGTCTGACACCACTTTGCAGAAATTAAATGTCAGCCAAAAGAAGTTTCCATTTGCTTCAAAACATTGCTGGGTGCTCCCCTCCATAATGCTTATTTGGCGTGGTATCTTACCATGCCACTTTCTCTCAGCCTCTGATGCAGAGGTTCAGCGAGGGAGCCTTATTATCTCTAGTTCAGAAAAGATTTCAGACATAAGAGCACTGTGTATGTTAGGTGGCAAGCCTAATAGACATCTAACATCAAGCCCGGGCAAAAGTGAAAACCAGGTGTCCATCCATCCTCTCTGAATCCAGCTCCAGCTGAGAAGACCACAGGTCTTTCTAGCTCAACCCTGCCATTGCCAAGTTGCAGTCAGACAATGTCCACTGTTCCCCTTTCTACACAGAAGGCAACCATTACTCTGAGTATTCCCATGTCTGGTCTCAGTGTGGGGCCAAAGTCTTTTTCCTCATTTCTTTATTACTTTAGAGATCCTAGAGGAGCTAAAGGTGCTGGTAACTTCCCCTTTCCCTAATAGGAAACTCAGGAATGGCTCTGAAAAAAATTCAGACCCAGCCTGGTCGACCCCCAAATTTCCACAATCTTTCACTTAAAAAAAAAAAATTAGGAGAATGTGTTCTCTTTGGGAAAATTGACAGTGGATGCAGTGGTTAGGAGGAGAAGCAGCCCACTGTGGGAAAACAAACGCAGCCAGGAAGGAGTAAAATACGGCAACCACAAAATCTCTGTGCAATTTAAATGAGGAGCCCTCGAGAGGGGCTGACCCGTCTTCCCTTTTGCCATTTTTCTCCCTTCATTTGCTTTCCCAACAGCCTGTCAAACTCCTCTTTCCTAAGCTGTCAGGAGCGTGACAGTGCTGGAGAAGCTGATGGCCTTAGATGTCTCTCCACCATTCTGTGGAAGACAGAAGCATTCAGCAGTGCGGGCAACAGCAACACCTTGAATAGCCATCATAGGCCATATGCCTGAGATGAGAAAATTCAACTGAAAGTAGAAGGGTGGGTTTAACTACCATAGTAGGTGCTCCAGAATCCTTTCTTGATTTCCCCCACCCCCTTACAGGCTGTGTGAAGATCCAGACTTACTAGTGACCTCAAGGTAGGTATGGCTGTCTATCTCGCCAACCTCATTCCTTGCAAAACATTGAAAGATTCCAGAATCCTCTGGCTTTGCTCTCCAGATCTGAAGAGTCCCGTTGAGTAGGACCGTATAACGAGGATTAACTAGCTGGCTGATGAGAACAGCATCCTTAAACCAAGCTAGAATAGGCCGTGGGATGCCTGCATGAGACACACAGAGATAAAAGTCATTCTGATATGCACTCCCATCATACATGGCTTTATGTTAATTTCACCACCACCTTTGACAGAAATTGCTCATTAAAATAATGGCTTTAAGGCATTTTTAAGGGATCAGAATCATTTGCTGGAAAAAGCACTACCACAAGGGCTCCAAACATTTTTCTCACTGTATCTTAGGAACACAAAGTCTTCTCCATGGACAGATGGGGAATGCGGTGGATACCCAAAATATTGACAACTTGAGATTCTGTTTTAACTCATTGGCTGTCATGAGTAAGGATGGCGAGCAGGGGGCTCTCACCCAGACTGTCAAGCGCATGCGTAGCACTGAGGAACTGTTCAGCCATTCAAAGAGACACAGATCGGGACCGCCTTAACCTTTGGGGTTTATATGGCTGGGTTTTCCCACGCTTTCTCAGTTTGTTAGGATTCTTGTTAAGTACTACTAATAAATATTAGAGACCAAGTCCTCGCCTCAGTGTGTTTCCTGGTAATCAGGACATTGGCTTTACTATCTTGAATGGAAAATATTAATCCAGCTCAACTTTTCATATAATGAACCTTGACTGCCCCTGCCCTTAAGTGTGACATCCATGATAACTGTCCTCATTTCTCTCCCCCAAAGGCCCTGATTATGGATGCTTAAGAAAGCACAGTAAATATAATTTATCAAGTTATATCAAATTAAGAAGAAATCAATGCCATATGAACTCAGAAGTCAATATAGTAAATGTAATAACCTGTAAAATTCTGTTTTTGGTTTACTCATCTTTCTACTGAAACTGAAAGTTGTATTATATTCCAAAATAATATAGAGACAAATGAGGAAAGAGGGTTTCGGAAAGCAAAGAGGAAAATTTAGTGGTGATAAAACTATTTCTCTACCAGGATGTAATCAGTTCCTGAAATCACACTTGAAGCTTCCATTTTGTTAGAATAATAAAGCCATTTATTGTCTAAAAAAATCATCTTCTGTGTGCCGTGTATTTATTTGTGACAAAGCAGATGCAGTGTAGCACTGTGAAATAAAATATAATTTGAAGTTCATACCAAAGGCTGGTCCGCGGAATTCTGATTGTCAGAATTCTCAGCACAAGTATGATTTACTTCATGAAACTGCTGCAGACTGAAATTACTACAGACTGAGTCATGAGGAAGCAGATAATGCAAAAATGAAATAGTAAGTGAGTAAGTAATAATGTTTATTCGGTCAATGACCAGCAACAAAAAATGAAATAGTCATCCAGGACAGAAAAGGCTGGAAATATCCTGAAGCTTGAATAACAATAATTCTATTCTATTTTAAATGGAACGTAATAGAATTAAATGTAGTATTTGGCTTATTCCCTAAATCCCCTCTGACTTATTAACTTAATAAGGTTAATTTAAAAAATCAGTGGGGGAGCTAATTTTTCAACTGTAACCACAACTATTAAATTTATCTTCTCTTTCCTTCAGCACACTATGTCCTAGAAATTGCTGAAAGGGTCCTAAAAAGAATGGCAAAACAACCACTAATGGTTTGTCTTCACAAAGAAAGCCACAGATGCTTTCTCAATCAAAGGCTACAGATTGTATACAGCAGAGCATCACAGTCATTGGAAAACCATTAAGCAGCTGTGTCCCTCAAATACTTCAAGATGCCTAAAAAAAGTCCCAATGAGACAGCTGGGCAAATTGCATCCATCAGAAGGAGGTAGAAGGGGTTTCTCAGAGTTCTTTTGGATCTGTGGGATGATTCCTAGAAACATGTGGTCTGCTCGATAAAGTTGAGTACCATCTGAGATGCTGGAAGGGAGAGAAATGGTTGCAGGAATCACAGATGAGACCAGTTGAGAGCATTTCTTCAAAGCACAAAAGAACTGATCATTATGGCTCATATTCATTAGATAAAGACTCAATACTTTGTTGTTGTTTATTCGTTTAGTCGCTTCCGACTCTTCGTGACTTCATGGACCAGCCCACGCCAGAGCTTCCTGCCGGTCGTCAACACCCCCAGCTCCCCCAGGGACGAGTCCGTTCCCTCTAGAATGTCATCCATCCACCTTGCCCTTGGTCGGCCCCTCTTCCTTTTGCCCTCCACTCTCCCTAGCATCAGCATCTTCTCCAGGGTGTCCTGTCTTCTCATTATGTGGCCAAAGTACTTCAGTTTTGCCTTTAATATCGTTCCCTCAAGTGAGCAGTCTGGCTTTATTTCCTGGAGTATGGACTGGTTTGATCTTCCTGCAGTCCAAGGCACTCTCAGAATTTTCCTCCAACACCACAGTTCAAAAGCATCCATCTTCCTTCGCTCAGCCTTCCTTATGGTCCAGCTCTCGCAGCCATATGCTACTACGGGGAACACCATTGCTTTAACTATGCGGACCTTTGTTGTCAGTGTGATGTCTCTGTTCTTAACTATTTTATCGAGATTTGTCATTGCTTACTTAGGGATATTTTCTCAGTAACTTTATGGTTTCCTGATTCATTAAGAGGCCTACACTTTCTTTTTGCTCTTTGGCATTAGCCTGCTAAAAGGGGAGTGGGAATCTCTTACTGAAGAGGACACTTCTGAGAAAGGCATTTTATTTTAGGTGAAATTACAAGCGTTTTGCAAGTTCTAGTCTCTTCGAACATCTTCCCATTAAAATGTGAATGAATGAGTACTATCACAGAAATGTAACTACAGCTGGACGTCTGCCACTGCTGACATTTTCCTCCGACTGCAAACGCTCCATAATTTTAAGAAACAAGGAGCTTTAACTATTGCGGTTATTGATTGCTTCTCCACAGCCTAAGTTATGGGTCCCACAGCAACTGCTCTCCTTCCATTAATTCATTGGGCTCAAAATGTTCATCCCTTTCTCCGACTGCATTTGTGGAACACAAAAAGACAGAGGGGCAGCTTGACAACATCGCACCTTTTCAGGCGCTTGCCGTTTTTAGGATTTCTTGATTTTGCTAGATATCAGATATTTTGAGGTTGCTAAAAAAAAAAGGAAGTATTTTTTTGAAATGACTAACCCAAACATAAATAAATCACAGTCTGCTGGGCAGCTCCATCTTATCAAAGCAAACAGCAAAATGAGTAAAAAGCATAAAGAATGAATACATTTTAAAATGAAGTTATTTGTTATTCTTACCCATTGCTTGACATGGGATGTGCACGGTCTTCTCTACTTCTACCAAAATCCGGTTTTCTGGTTCAGCAGTAAAATACGGTGGCTCTTATGGAAGATAAACCAGAAGACTGTATTAGTTCACCTCAGACAGTAGAGCTAATCTAGAGTTAGTTTGGGGCAGAGGATCGTGCTCACGTACAAGCACTGAGAGACCCATTCACTTCCCAGGAGAGACCCAAACTCTGTCACCCCAATTATGTTTAATATAGTGTTACAGATGGAGTTGTCTACTTGAGTTCATAGTTTCTTTTCAGTGATAGCCTCATAAAACTACCTCAACAATTATAGACGATGATGAATATGCATTTCAAAGCATATGGAGCAACTGCCAATTTATATTTAGAGTTTTACACAGCAAATTAACATCAGAGGAGAGGGCTGCTTCTCATTTTACAAGCATGAATTGGTGAATCTTTCAATGCTCTGCTGAGAAGGTTCTTCCCAGGAGGTCCATAAAGGTTTTACTTACAGCAATGTGTTAGATGGAAGGGCCTGCCTCAGATTCTGCTCAACCACCCATGCAGCTTCAGACATATAACACTCCAGTAGAAGTCTAGCACAACTGTATTCATAAGGATCCCATCAAGTTTTCATCACATTGTGCATGAAGGTAAGAAATTCAAATTAAACTACATCACATCAGCTTTGCACTACCCAAGGCTGGTGTAGCAGTAAGCATGCATTCAGCATTCATAGAACCCTCCAGAATCAGTTCTGTCAAATATAACAAAAACACTCACTCCTTGCCATTTTGGCTTGTCTAACAAGAGAATACTTTACCTGCCATTTATCTTTATCTTTTGGAACAAGCGTGGTAGGAACAGCAGTGCCCCGGATTGATAACACTGGCCACAATCAAATTGAATTAAAAACAGAATCTGAAGTAAGCGTTAAGCAAAACCAAGGAAACAAATCACACCGATTCAGGGATATCATAGAATGTAAAGTTTATTCACTGCTATTTGCACTGTAACTGCAACCTTTCTCCTAGTATATGTGACATACTTCTAGGTTGGAATTAATTTGTCTGTTTGTTATCCCATCATTCATACATATTCCATTAGCATTAATAACAATTGGGCAACTGTTATTTGACCTTCATAGAAGACCTCAACCCACAAGGCAGCAGCCACACAAGAGGCCATGCCATTGTCTTGCAGCCTTACAATGTGTTTTCTATGAGTCACATTTGAGTTCTGGTATGGCGTGGTCTTAGCCTGGCAAAAATTCCTCTTCTGGGCCCTTTTCTTTCTCAACTTCCAGCTTCATAGGGAGCTGCAAAGGCCAACACAAATTGCCAAACACAAATTGCTTGTTGTGAAACGGGATAAGGGTTCATTAGCAGAGCTGGCTGAGTTGTTACACTGACAGCTCGAATCAACCAAGATCCAGCATTGGTTCTTCATCTGTCTTCAGGCAGTGAACATCTGCCAAAAGCTTTTTCTGCCATAGCTATGACATTGATAAAAAATAATAATAATAAAAGAACTGGAAGAAAAGAAGGGATGGGTTCAATCATTCCTGTATTATCTGTTAGGAAAACAAGGGCTTTTTCCCCACCACCTGCGGTGGGAGCCATCTTCCATTCAAAGAGAAGACGAAATTGAAAGCAAGCAGATGGAGAAGAGGTGCAAATGGTGGCATGCATCTCTGCTAAAAGCATGGATGCCTTTGAAGATCACCTTTCGAAAGTGTGACTTGGAAAGTGCAGGACTCATCACCGCTGCTCATCTGGGGAATTTCAATCCTTCTGAATGGTCTTATTTCTCTTTTCTTTTCTTCCTTGTCTAGATACCTTTTCCTCTCCTCTCATCTTCACCCAGTTTTATTCCTCCCTTTGGTGTTCCTTCCCTGTGCAACTACTTCTTCATCCTGTTTTCATTCTTTTTTGCAGCTTCTGCTGAAAGGGGGGGAGGTGTGTGTGTGTGTGTGTGTGTGTGCTTGCATGATTTGGTCTGTTCCTAAATGTGAGTGTGGTGGTTTCTTTGTGTCTGAGAACAGTTGATAGATGTGGATGGAGGTTCATTTAATTTTATGAATAGATACCTAATTTTACAGGCAATTAATTTTAATACAATGAATATGATTTTTTGTTCCTACATTTTGGAGTGACTTTATCACTTCTGGCAGGAACAAATGCATGCACATATATAAGTGTGTCACACACACTATCTCATTACTACCTTAATAAATCCAAATCACATCCACATATAATCTTGAGGGAAAACTCAGAATGATCTTATGATTCTTCTTTCTGTACGTTTTATATGTAATGTCCTAATATTCATTTTTTTTAAAAAAAACCCTCAGTGTCTGCTTCTTTGCAACAGAGGCATCAAGAAATAGCATCTCCTAGAGAATTAAACCTGTAGAGTGAAACCAATGTGCTTAGCTGTTTGTACAATTTATAGCTTTTTAATAGTATAAATTTTCAATTATAATAGATTTTCAATGCCTAAGTAGACACTAATATATAGAGATACAATTACCGTGGGTAGGAAACCTAGATATTATTGGAAAGCCAAAGTGGCTGATTTTTCTCACTGATCCTAGGTTAGTTGACCCAGCCTATGCCTACACGCATTTATGCATTCAGTTCAGTGGGAAAAGGTGTAATCCTCATATATGAGCCTTGTAAAATTGTACATGTTAACAGAAATAACAGTCCAGGAGCTATCAGGAGGATAACAGTGGTTTTGTAAGATCGAGCCATTTTTCAAAGATCTAATAGTACCATTTAGAAACTTAAAAAATAAAATCATTGAATGAATGAGTTGAAAGGGATTTTAGAGATAATCTGTTCCACCCTCTTGCTTAGTGTAAAAATCCTCTAAACCACTTGTCACATGGCCCTCCATCTCCTGTCTGAAAATCTCCAGGACCGGGAAGTCTTATCACTCTTAGGCAGAAGGTTCCACCTCTTCAGCTCCTGTCATTGAGAAATTCTTCTTAATCTTTCGCTTGCATTTCCTTCCTTTGAAAGTCAACCCATTAGTCCTTGTCCTGCTCTCTATTTTGACGGAGAACAGGACTGTGCCTTCCTGCATGTGACAGCCTTTTAGCTATTTGTAGTCTACTATGGTATCTCTGCCCAGTCTTCTCTGTTACAACCTAAAAGCGCCCAGATCTTTTAATCAGTTCCAGACTCTGGATCGTCCCAGTAGCTCTCCTCCAAATCCACTCCAGATTCTCTATGTCCCTTTCTAATGAGGTGTTAGAACTGGACGGAATACTCTAAGTATGGTGTAACCAGTACAGAGTGCAATGGAATTATGTGGGTGCAATGCTTCTGTTACTGGTGCTCAATAGCATACACCTATACTGTTATTTATTTATCTATCTATCTATCTATCTATCTATCTATCTATCTATCTATCTATCAATCATATTTTTATCATCGCCTATCTCCCCCACATGGGGGACCCTGGGCAGTTCACAGTGAAAACAGTTTAAAATTCCATAAAATTATAAATAATACCAATATTTCAATAAATATAAAATACAATAAATTAATAATATTTAGTGTGTCGTCCATGAAACCCCTAGATGCTTCCCACGTATGCTGCTGTCAAGCTAGAGCTTTCCAATCCTCTTAACTAATCATTTGATTTTTCCTACTCATAATATTAAAACCTGCCAAGAGCACCAGAGGCCCCAGAATCTTGTTTGGGACTAGGTTTAAGTCTTTAAATCACCAGGTACCATCTTCTGAGGTGCACAGAGCTGGATCTAGACTTAGTCACATTTCAGGTAAATTGCATGACACCAGTGGACCATGGTCAAGAGTCAGTTGTAACTAGTATCAGTCATTAATGTCAATAATCCTACTGCTCTACGCTTGACTCATATTACAAAGCACAGTTGCTGGTTCTCAGGACATTTCCAGATGTCATGTGTATATGCCCTAGAAGTGCTTAATTAATTTGAACTTTACAGATTCCAGTATGAACTGGCCTGATGCGCACTTTCTAGACTTAAGTGCAGACTGGAATGCCTGACTCTGTACTTCTCCAAACTTTGTGACACAATACTTAGCTGAAAGTAGAAAATATAGTTAGAAATATGTTTGAGACACAGTATATTTAAACATGCATGTTTTTTAAATAGATGCATTAAAATTGAATTTAGATACAATTTTTCTTTCAGGGTTTTTTTTTTTTTTTTGGAAGTTCAGAGAAATGGTATACAAGAGATTAATAAGCAAATACATGCTAATATTAAATCAATTGGGAAAATACTTGATTGTCTATCCCATTTTGAAGAAATATTAAGGTCTGCTCTTTCCTGAAATGAAATATTGGGAAGAAGCTGAGAGAGGACAGTCAGTTAGAACTCGGAATGAAGAATGGACTGCTTGCCAACATTTGCATGTAAATAATTTTGAAACTCCTCCACCCTGTTTTTAGCCACTGTAAATCTGGAATATTCTTAGTCCTGTATTTTATTTTATTTTTCTTTGTAATTTGTTCTCTGAAATTCATTTTAATATCTAATTAATAACATCAATGTGAGGCTGAAGTTGACTGATATTTATAACTGAACATTTTCTTTCCTATTTATGGAATCTATCATTACAAAATAGTGTTTGGTACCTTAGGCTTACAAATGGAATGACTTATTGACATATTCTTGGTGATTTTTTCTGGGCATATCACAGTTATCTCACCCAAAGTCATCAACGAAGCCACTACAATTATTAAATAATCAATGGACCAAATACATTAAAAGCTAACCATCTTTAGTATGATTGCTCAGAATCAAGATTCTTTGAACTCACTGAAGCTTACTTCTTAGTCTGGGTGTTCAAGTTAGCTCTGCAAACAAAGAGGACAAGAATTAAAGAAAAGAAGGCCGGTGATTTCCTTGTTCCAGCCATGCTGTTGGCTGTGTGGGACTTTTGTACCCACCCTGTAGAGGGGTAATACGAGGCCTGGTCCTCCACCTTCTCTTGCTTTCATTCTTTCAACCTCGTTGCAACATGGATTTTCTTCTCCACTCCAGCTTTTCTTGTTATTCACCTTTCACTGGGAACAGTAAATATCGAGTATAACTGCCCTCTGGCTGAGCGACACAGCAAACTGGATCAAGTGGTAGATGTCAGAAGGGGAACAGTAGCAGTCCAACTCCTCCTTCTGAGCCCCCAAAACACTTCCCAGCGTCAATGCTGTGGGTGAGCCCCAAAGCTAATGTTGCACCCCAAACTAGCCTGCTGACCTTGTCTACAGTGAATGATCTCATCTCACGATGAATTAAAATTCAACTGTCAGTCTACTTCTATGCGTAGACGCACCTTAGGCAAAATAGTTCAGGCTCAAGTTGTTGGGATATAGGGAAGGGAGGGCATTCCATTAATCAGATTTATTTTTTTAAAAATGAGAAAAGTGAATTGTCTACTGTGCCATTTGCTTCTGCTTCATCTAATCACCCATACCAAATGGTCACTGGCAATGAAGAGTAACAGTTTTGTCCTATGAAATCACTTCCATCTTTATTTCTGCTTTGCTTGTCTCCCTCCTTCTCATTTTTGTCCCCCACTTTATTTTCAGCCACAGTTAACTGTTGTAATCCACCCTCATTTTATGTACTGACAGGATTTTACAAACTTCACTGAAACAGCACTATAAAAATAATCATTTGGAGCATCTGGGTTCAAGAATAAGAGGAAAACATTGTCACCAGAGGAAAAAAAAATTAAATCATTGTGATGTCTCTATTTAATCCTTGTATGGCTGGTAGCACAACAAATATTTTCTTATTTGAACTGCAACAAATCTTACCCAAAACCGCAACGGTGTCAGTTGAGGAATGAGCTATACTTCTAAAAATTTATACTGACTGTGGCTAATACAATTAGAGTTTGGAACCACCTCTGTTTATCTTTGCTGGAACTATAGGGAAAGATTATAGTGTTACCATGTTGGTTAGAAAATTGCAGCGCAGTTACAGTTTAATAACATAATAGAGCTCATTTAATCTTAATGCCACCAAGGTCTAGGGCATAACTCGGAAGATCACTATGACTTAATTGTAAGGTTCCAACTGTGCATAAGGGGATCATTTATCATCCAGAAATCAAAAAGTGCTTTTCCTGGCTTGGTGGACATATCAGATCAAGGCACAATTTGCCTAATTGTAGTTAACTGAATAGATCCCTAGGCTGGGTTCAAATGCAATGCCAATTCAAACAAGTCACATTATGGTTTAGTGTGAAGTGTGAACCCACTCCCAGTCCTCTTATGGCTTATGACAAGCTTTGCAATACTGTGACGCCCTAAAATGATACATGAATTTTATGACAACCCACTCCATGAATAAAATTAATGATCATATTGATATTGGGGCTGGGTAAGAAACAAGAATATTACTTCCTTTTCATCACCAAATGTTAATCAATGTATCACAGGAGTTTCCGACATGCGGTATGGCAGCTGCATTGTACAACATGAGCAACAAAGCCCACAATGAGTTCTGACACATCCTCCCAGTTGGCCTGTGCATGATGCTGTTCCCCTCACACCAAGGTGGGATCCCTCAAGGGTCCCAACTGACAGTTTGAGACCCCTTGAGTTATGAGATTGCACTGAAATAAGATTCAGTGAATGATAACTCAAAGCAATTTTCAACCCATAATGGATTTAATAGCATCGTCTTTCATTTTCTCTCTTGCCCTTTTGGGTTAACCACAGACCGGCTTGTCATAACTGAGCATTGTATGGTTCCAAAGGTGGTCTGGCCTGCCTTTTCCATTACAGAAAAGTATAATTATAGTTAACTGGTCCTGTTGCGGCTTCCTCCTCTCCTTCTTCATCAAATTCCCAGCAATGAGGAATTTGTAATGGTTGACTTACAAGTGTATAATCAGTAGAATTACATTTAACATGTTTTATCTTAAAATGTGTTCCAGACTTGCATCTTCAACTTTTCTAGTACTCCCCCAGAACTGTTCCTTCATTTTACAAAATCCACATTGCCTTTTGCCCATCAATGTCATACTCATCTTTAATATTAGTCCGGTTCCAAAAGATAAATTGTATCTAACTGGCCTTGCCAAGACCTGTGATCATCACTGCCTACTGATTTCTGGAATCATTCCCTCAGATTCCAAGGTCCTTATTACGATCTGAACTATTTCAAGTATCCTATCTCAATTATAAACGTCTACATTAAATGCCTTTCTCAAAATCATAATGTTTCTAATTTTGACCGTACTTAAAATTTTATCCCAGGGAAAGGAAATCTACACATGCAGCCTTTATCTCCAAACTTGCGATGAAATACAATGAGCAGCGTTCCTAGTTCAAATAACGCTTGGCTATCCTGGAGCTCTCTTTTAGCCAATGATTTTATTCTAAGCTACTACAGGAAATGTTTTGTTGCTCAAGCCAAAACTTGCAGAGAGCTGTATGGTGTTCCTTACTCATGTCCCCAGCATATATTTTACGTGCACAAATGGACAAGTATAATTAAGTCCTTAAGTGCTACTAAAACAGGGTTTAATAATGCAACCTGTACAAGAAGCACCTTCAGGATAGCTCAGCAAGAATTATCCCTTTTATATGAGCACTCTTGTTTTTAAAATTTTGTCTGTTTTCCTCTGGATTCTGTTCCCTTGCCAATTAAAATCTTGCAGAGCTCCTGTTTAAAGCTCCTGCCTTCCATGAATTATTCCACGGCCTGCTGTGGCCCAAATGCATACATTTAAAAACGTAACAGGCCAAGCTGACACTGGAGTGAACATTAAAAGGAGAGGGCCTTAGGGTGTCAAAGGTGCAAGAAAAGTAATCAATCACTAATTTGTTACTGACTTGTTCTTATCTGTTTATATCATGAGCTCTGTTAATAACTTTGTTCATCAAGCAGCCCTATAGAACCGAGATAAGAAATAAAGCATCACACACACAGAGGTGCAAGCTACTAATCAAAGTTGCTGTGACTTTTCAGATCTTTTCTCTCTGTGTTTGTTTTCCCAGTCTATCCGAACGCCGCTTAAGCACCAACTGCAATAGAAAAAACATTTTCTGAACCATTGCAACAGGCACGATCTGACAGTACAGCAGAAAATTAAGTGAGTCACTATAAACTTGCGGGTTGCGGGGTGGCGGCGGAATAAACTGGTTTAAATCCAAATCATAAATAACCGAAATGCGTTCCTGTTCTTTTAAAGAAAAGAGAGGCAATAATTTGAAAGAGTAAAAGGAAGGGAGAAATGGAAGGACAAGGATGGAAGTTAAAACCAACGTTCATGTAATTTGTTGTAAAGAAACAGATGCTGAGACTGAAACACACTTTTGTACGGGGAGAAAGATTCTGCTTGGCTTAAGTGTTTCAGCACACCTGAGTACCAAGGGCTGAGGTTCATGGCAACCTTCACATTTTTCTTGTAACTCTATTGCAACAGGCGGCTACCCTTGTAGAAACGGGCACGAGGAGAAAGTCCCCAAATGTCTCCCATGAATGAGCTGCTGGGTAAGCCAGACTGGTTCTAATTTCACGATTCGGAATGTGTTCTGCTTGGTCTCTGTTCACGTGTGACAGCATCTCCCCAAAGAGAGGTATGAATCCTGCTCTTCACATGTGCCAGAAGTCTTAAGACCTGGCTCTGTTCCTAGGCCTCACGTGAGGCTGTCTGTGGAGCTCCTAGTGAATGCTTTTGTTTCTGGATGTTATTGATGTAGTTTTGCCTGGGAGGACATGTTCCTTTCGAAATTATGCATCCAGGTAAATAACATAAGCCATTTTGGAGTCAGGCGGCCTTGAAATCCAATAAACAAACGAACAAACAATGTTCTAACAGAAAGAATGTCCTTCATATCCTTAATATTGGCATCCACAAAGAAGGGCGGAATTAATTTTGAAGATGCCCTTTTTTCCCTCTTTTGTTTTATCCTCTGTAGAGAAGATTGACAGGTACGTCAATGACATAGTAAAATCATCATTTCACAATTTGCTATTATACTTTGGTTCAAGACTCATAATATGAAAAAAGAAAGCAGCATTACCTAGGATAGATAGAAAGGGTTTGGCTCTTGCAGGCTCGATGGGGCTGTTTCTCAGTTGTGCCTCACAAACATACATTCCAACATCAGCTGAAGTTGGGTTTGCGATAGTAAGCCGTCTCCCCAAACTGCTAACTCCATTGATGATTTGGATTCCATTCCTCTTCCAGGTGAGACTTAATTTCTCAATGGGCCTAGGAGGGAAAAACTCATGCCTGTTATTGCCCTGGAGTACGTTATGAAGTTAACATCTTTCAACTAACTAAGGTGTGCAGAGAGCTAGCTGCTTAGAAATAAGTTCAGAACCAGCTCCAAGATCTTCTGCAAAAATGTGCACCAGAAAAGGGGCAAAAAAAAAAAAAAGAGGAAGAACTTGAATAGCCTTTTGTAACTAGATGTCCTCCAGAGGTACTGGACTTCCAACACCCATATTCCCCACCCTGGTAGAACCCACGCTGGCTGAGAATTATGAAAGTTGACATCCAGGACATCTAGAGGACATCAGAATGGGGGAGCTGCAATAGAGCCAGAGATAATCCAGGACATTTGCTGCTTGACCCATTTCCATTCCAGGTGCAGAAGGCAACTGGACAGCTGAACTCTGCTTTAATACTGGTAATAGAAAGGGATCCTCTCAGTACAGTTAAGGAGAGCAGGCTAGATTAGGGCATGTAAGACAAGCTCTATCCTCTAAGAGAGAAGAATGACTTAGTGGCTCAATAAATAAATATGGAGAAAGTTCAAGCTGTCACTACGGTCCCTGAACATCTGCTGCTCTTTTATTTTGTCCATCAGTAGGGCAGGCTCTGGCTCAAGTGTCATCCAACAACCATGTTTAATCGTAATAGTATTGTAACTTTTCCATGCTGGTGGTTTGCTTTGCCTAAGGGAAGGATGCTAAAAATAAATGCTACTCAGGGGGTACATCTGAATAGAGAAATATTTCCATTATAATTCAATTATAAATAATGTCTCTGCTTTCGTAGGAAAAAGGAATTGACTGGTCCTCAAAGCATTTCAGATTCTTTTGCAGGGTACATCTTTTCCCTCTTTTAATCAAGGCCAAATGTTCAAATTACAAGAAAAAGCATGTTCGTTCCCAGTTTTTACTAAACACTATTTTGGGTATAACAGTTGCCCAGCAATCAATGTTTTGGCTTCTCTTTTCCAAACATTTATTTTTGTCCAAAAGTGGAACAAAATAAGAAATCATGACTGGTTTTTAAAACTGTTAGCACTGTAGACACTTGTCACAAATGGTGGTCCAGATGAGGTAAATCTCTGGCGTTTTGTGTTTTATAGTAGTTCTTATATAAATAATCGATTGAATTATTTTTCCTTCCTCATCTTTGCTGCTAGAGTCAAAATGAACACCACTCAAGCATCTGTTATTCTTTGTTCAAAGGTTCTGCAAAGCAACCTGCATTTTTTAAATCTGTCTACTCCCCCCCAAAAAAGCATATATTTGGGAAGGTTGCAAAAGGTAGACTTGGCTGCAAAACTGAACAGAGGAAAGAAAGCTGTATGCGATAACAAATATAAATCTTCTAGCAGTTATGAAACTCAGATTAAACAGAAAAATATATTGATCCCTAGGTCTTTTATTATAATTCAGTCTCAGTGATAGCGTTAATTGTTAATGGGGGAAAAAAACCCTACGAGGAAAGGATTTTGTGTCTCCCAGGAGGTGTCTGTATGTGTGTGCGTGTCTTCAAGTCAGTGTTGAATCCTGGTGACTCCCTGGACAAGTCCCTGCAGTTTTCTTGGCAAGGTTTCAGAAGTGGTTGGCCCTTGCCTTCTCCTTCCTGGGGCTGACCCAAGGTCACCCAGATGGCTTCATGCCTAAGGCAGGACTAGAACTCCTGGTTTCCCTGGTCCTAGTCCTGGTCCTGGTCCAGCACCCTCACTACTAGATCAGACTGACTCTGACATTGTCTTTGAATCATACTTGACTCCTGATGACTTACATGGACCAGTCCCTGCAGTTTTCTTGGCAAGATTTCAGAAGTGGTCGGCCCTTGCCTTCTCCTTCCCAGAGCTGAGCGAGAGGGACTGGCCCAAGGTCACCCAGCTGGCTTTGTGCCTAAAGGACTAGAACTCACAGTCTCCCAGTTTCTAGCCTGGTTCCTTCACCATGACACCAAACGGACTCTCTTTTCAGCCTTTAGGGAGGGTTTTAAGAATTCAGTTGGTGTCTTATGTCTTACAAAGGAAGGTCTTTTGAAAGCCTCCTGCTATTCACCGTGTCCCCAACCCCTGGGACAGCCCTTCCCTTCTTGGGGGGTGGGGGGAGAAGCAAAATCTGCATTCCCTTCCGGAGAACTCAGTTTTGAATGCAAGAAATGTCCTTCCCTTCTGTTTCAGGCTTCACTTGTTCTTCAAAATAAGTTCTTGTTTGTCGGTCACCGTGTTTACATTACCTGCCATTGGCCACACATTCCAGGATGGCTTCATTACTCCCAGTTATTACACTTGAATTACGTGGAGGGATTACAATAACAGGGGTCACAGTGTTGCTTGAAGCATCAGCACCTGTAAGTGGGAGGAAGAAATCCCCGTAAGTGTGGGCCAGTGGGAAGTGAGTGCGAAAACCAGGAAGGAGTTCAATGTTCACATAGACCACCATTTTTGTTGAACACAGAAAGGATGAAAGGGTGATAGGATCCATCCCTATCGTTGTCTGCTCCCAGTTAGGACTGTCAGGGCTCCGGGCCATATACCCATTGTATATACCCATAATGCATACTATACTTGAAGCTTCCTGTCGCTGGAAGCAAAGCAAATTCCTTTTCCTCATCACCAAGCACTTCTATTTTTAATCAACCACTTGCTGACTTAAAGTTTTAGGTTCTTTTCATGTTTTGTTTAATCTTACTATTTCCGTGTGATTTCAAAGAGGCTGTCAGGGCCCAAGTGAGTTCTTTAAAAAGCTATTTTTTATATACACCAGGGAGCAAAAATGAAATTAACAAAGCAGCATATCACAACAATTTCAATCCTCTTTCCTTATCAGAAAAGTAAATAACCCAAATCTGTTTTTCTTTTGTGAGTCGAAATACTGTAAATAATTTAGCTTATGCAATCCTCAGTACACATTAGAAAAAAAGATGGCAAAGGGAAAAAAAATCCCTGCCAACTTAGACTTGTTTCTTTTCAGAAATTTCAGTGTGTGTATTTAATAAGTAAATTAAAATACCAATATGTTATTGCTTTGCTTCAAGCTATTCATTTGGGAAAAACACAGTATTGTTTCCCCTACATGAACGAGAGAATAATAACAGATTGCTAAAAATAAGAACGGCAATAAAAGAGTTGCAGGGGGAAGGAAAATTAAACTGCGTCTAAACCAATGAAAATCCAAAACGGCTCATCAAACACTATACATTAAGGCAGCTTAGCATTATAAAACCCAAAATTATAAGTTAATGCAATTTAGAAGTAGCGAGCGAAATCTTTCAAATCTTTCTATCACAAGCACAAACATCCATTATAAAAAAGCAGAGGGTAAAAAGAACTTTATGGTAAATGTGGTTCCCTTATGTCTTTAGTGGAACAGTATTGTAATACGGGATATACGAGGGAGAAAAACAGAAGTGTGCACATAATTGTAAGTACCACAGAACTGAAACCATCGGTGCTCTTCCCAGATTTGAAATGATCCACAGAGCTGAGAATTCGACAACCAGATGCAACTGGCGATGTTGTGTCTACGCATACATTCTCCAGCTCTGCCCACATAGCCCTACTTTCCAAGCTTCCTGTTGCTGAGAAATGCATGTCTATGAACTGTCTGCAAATGCACCTGCCCAACCCTGAGCCTGTGACACTGGATCGCTCTTTCTGACGTCAGCCTTGGAATACCCAACAATTCTCCAGAGCAGAAGCAAGCAACCCATGGCTTAGCTAGCAGGATCACGTGGCCACATTTGATTAGATTGGCATAAGGGAGCCATGCTCGTTATGGGAAGAGCCGTAAAAGAGAGCAGGGTTAAGAGGATTGGGAAAATATATTACCCTTTGCCCCTCCCACCAAGAGAAATAAATGCATGCGCTTTCAGTACAGTCGTCGTGATCTCCGTATGCTGCTGGATCCTTGCCACGCAGTGAAGATGATTAGGCTGAAAGAGAATGCTCCAGATCGGTCTCAGAACAGACTAGCATTTGTTTCCAAAGTACAGTGATAATGCTAGAACAACTGGCAATGAAGATGAAGCAGCATGATTAAAGATAAAAGGAAAACAATCACATTCACATTATATTTGAAATGGACCGATAATCTTACACATATTCATTGAGTAGCATCTTTATCTCCAAGAAAGCTTGCTTGGTTTAAAGATGTGGACTATTTTTTTTTCATATTGAATCAACTTTTATGATTTATTTCTTGCAATTTATACCCATTTTCCCCCTAGGACTGCATACAGAAGGACCTCATTTCTAGAAGTGCTTATCACTGACATCTATCTCTATTCTTACAGAAAAATATTCAATGAATGTGTGGAACCTTTCCAACTTACAGCTGTAATGCAGAGGATCTAACATAGCACTACCTTCTTAATTTTTAAACAAGGGAATGAATAGAATGGAGCAAAGCGGTACATGGTGAAAGGCCAAGAGAGAAAGTATTAATTTGGCAATGACATTTGCCTCTATCTCTCAGTTCCCAAACATTTTTTTTCAATTCTTCAACCACTTCAAAAGGAACCAAAGAACCAATGAGGACGTGTGGTGACTTCTAGCCATTCGTACTTCGAGAGTCTCTTTGTGCGTAAATAGGTAAGTAGAGAGCTGGACTGGCCGCCCTGAAATGGATATAGGCCAGGCTTCATTAGCTACTTACTTCTAATTGCAAAGAGAACAACAGTGACCAGCATCAATGCTTATTCCATTTCCATTCATCTTATGCGCTAGAAGAACCCTATTAGCAAAATTAGCCATCTGATAATGGTTTCCGAACTTGTAGAGTTAAGATGATGCTGATAAAGACTTAATATATTTCTTTTGAATCCTGGCATAACAGTAGAATAACACTAGCCTTTTATCTAATGGAGGACTAATGTACTTATATTACTAGAGTATAATATGCTGCAGTGTTCAATTATATTAAACTCATCAAAATGTTTCATGATCGGCTTACAAAAAGTCAACCAAGGGAATAGTTATTAGCCGATATATAACACTTCCTATTTCGGAAAGAATCTTATAATTAGCAGTAGACATCCAGTTTCTTTTTGACCAGAAAATATTTTTATCCCCAGAGGGTCCCATTCCCAACTGAGTTTGGATGTGCTTATAAAAATCCCATCAATTGCGTGCTGATGAGTCACTAGAGGGGGTAGAGAAGCCCAATAATGTTAAATATTCATATACAAAGAATAACGGGCAATATAGTCAGCATTATTTTCTTTGCAAATGACAACACAGGTCAGCTTTCTAAAAAATTAACTACAGCCTGAAACACTATGCTCCTGGCCCTGTCTGAAAGCCACCAAATAAAAAAAACAGTTTGTCTTTCAAAGGAAGGGAGGTGGAGATGGTCAGCTTTTATCAGTCCACGTCTACACTTTGATATAATGACCTAAATGTCAACTTTTTCATGTTTGGAAGATGGCGGTATGCTTAAACATAGGGATGGCATGGGGAATAAACTTAGCACAAACTTGGATTATCCTAGTCTTACAGAAACTGCAGTCTCAGGAGACCCCATCTTATGGCCACATCCACGGCCTAAGAAGACTGCATTACTATTGTCATCAAGAATCCATGGACTTTATCCTGGAAACCATAATGGAGTCACTATTGTCCCTATATATCACACCCTAAAACATCTCACCACAGAGATGGGGCTAGCTTAAACAGGCCCATTTAAGTCTTACGTTTCAGTTTGCTGATACTGCCTGCTGTACGAGTTTCCCAGTTTGGGAGTTCTCCTGAGTCTTCCCTTGAACTGGGAGTTGCTGCTTCTCAAATCATCATCTGGCCATGAACCCAAGCCAGAACAGAGCACCTGAGGTACAGATGTTAAGCAAACCAAGTTTTCCTATCAACTTTATTCTCTTCGTATCTAGAAGATCAGGCAAAGGGGACAAATCTCACGCTGGTGTTCCCTGTTGGCTGTGTATTTTCCTGTAATTTTCTTTATGTCTAAGGAAAGCTTCCTTGGACAATGCTGGAGAACCCAATGGCAAAAGAGGATGCCCCAGTTTGGGAAACCCACAAGGAACAGTGTGTGTGTGTTTGTGTGGCATTTTCATTTTCATGAAGAGATATGAAGTTGAACGGTGAGATTCCAGACCCACTCTCAGATATATTCTAATTTAAATGGAAAAATACATTGGCAGTATCTGGTCACAGCATATAAGGACAATAGCCAGGGATCTAAGTAATTTAGAGGACCAATCTGTTGCTAGAAAGGCCCCTGCCAAGAGGTTGCACTTCAGTGTTAGCACCTTTTCTCTGAGACTGATCTACCTCATGTGTGCCCAAGAGAAGAAAGAACACCTTCAAAGGTATGAGAAGGCTGCGTGGTCCTCTCTGACAGTTTCAACCAGTTCAGTGCTATAATGAGGGAGGTGCCTTCTTTTCATTCAGAGTCAGCTATCCAATATGCAAAATGCAGAAGAGGAGTTCTGCTTAGCAGGGAAAGAAAAGCACTGCAAGTTGCACAAATCTGACCATGGTACTTGACTCCTAAATCACGTAGGAACCCAGACCACCCCCACCACCACCCCCAAAATGGTGGCAGTGCTAGGAATGAACAAAACGGATCTCCTGTTCTTGCAAGACTTCTTCCCTTACAACTTCAGTGTTAAGCAATGAACAGGTTTAAACTACATATACTTAAATAAACCCCAATTCTGTAACATTTCCCTTCCACTATTATGTGTTGCTTTACAGCCATATCACCATGTTCTTTCCCTCCAAAACTGGATTTTCAAAAACATGAAAAATGCACTAGGGAACGAAGGGAGGGAGGGAGGGAGGGAGGGAGGAAGGAGAAGGAAGGAAGGAAGGAAGGAAGGAAGGAAGGAAGGAAGGAAGGAAGGAAGGAAGGAAGGAAGGAAACCATTAAAATAGCAAGAACAACTGTTTGCTTAAATAGAAATTTTTATTTATTTCTTTATAAATAAATAAATTATAAATAAAATTTTTATTTGCTAGCAGAACACAAATGAAGAGATGGCCTCAGCTCTTTGGACAGTTCTAGATACAGGGCAATGATTTCTACCCATGCCATTTGGGACCAAACTCTTCGCTTCAGACCCATTTTGAAAAAAAATTCAAATACTGGAACAATGTGGAAAATTAAGCCATATGTTATACCACTGTCCAGTGACAACTCAGCCGCTTTCCTCAAAAGCAGGGATGATTTCTGTTCCCTGTTCTGAACTCGCCTTCTAACAAACCTTTGCATTCCAAAGCAGTTTGGAAGTTCAGACAGCCACTGACCCAACTTCCCCTCAATGCACAGCAAGGGGCTTTCTTTCTTTTCTTTGTTTCTTCCCCAGAAATGAAGCAGCTGACACATCATCATAGCTTTTAACTTGAAAAAAATCTATTTATAGCTGTGAGACACATTTTATCAAGAGGATGTTCAGGTAACTTTTCAAATTTTTTTAAAAATATTTTTGATATCCAATACCTGACTGCCGGGACTGTGCAATCTTACACATTGAAAAGGAACCAGCCCCACCGTTGGACAGCGTGAACAATTAGCCTTTCAAAAGTTTTTTGAGGAGAAGGAACAGGCCCCGCATCCTGTCCCCAGACAAACTTGCAGGAGGGGACCAGTTAATTTAGATCATTTGCCCAGCCAGCAAACCAGACTCCTATGTTGTTCCCTCAGTGATGGGATTTGCAAAGCCTACATCATCAGTGAAACGGATGCCAAGTAGAACCCTATCGTTTAAGGGCGTATGCAAGCAAGAGAAATTACTTCCTCTGTGTCCACAAAGGTGAACATTCTCTTGTGGGGAAGGGGTGGGTGGGTTTTCTGACACAGAAAAACATCACCTCAAAGATGTCCTGCTGTACACAGAACTGTGCAACCAACCGTGATCCCCTTCTAGGATCCCACACACAGAATGGATAGACTCAGCTCAGAGCAAATGGTTCCCCAGATGGTTAGGTACTGTGAACACTGAGTAGCCACTGTTCTGCAGAGCTTCTGTAGCATGGCCTGGCAATACTGGAGCTCCTTCTTTAAAAAACCAAAACCACTGTCATCATGTTGGAGAGGCAAAGGATGTGTGTTTTCAGTATCTTTGTATCCCCGCCTGAAGGGATCTCAGTGATCCAGAGCATATGCGTAGAGTAAGAGGGCCAACCAAGGAGCCAAAGGCCATGAAATCTTTGCATCAGAGACAGTTATGATACACATACACATGTTTCTCTACAAACAAGGATTAAAATCATCCAAGTCAGATGTGTGCAACACTTGTTCCTGGCAAACAACTGAGCTGCTTGCTTCTCCCCAATATTCAGCCACCTCCATTTTGAAAGGTAAGGGAAACAATAAGAAACATATACACATTTCCTTATTTTTGAATTTAAGGAAAGTGAACTAGGAGGACCAAGGAGCGAAGGCTGGCAAATGATGCTTGAAAGAGGCATTTACGGTGCAAGTAGGGAGACAGTTCAGGATGAATGGCATCAGAAATTGCAGTGAGGCCCATAACAGCTTAACCAAAGAGATTAAGAGTGGAAAAACAGCTGATGTGTGAGATCTGCACTCAGATGCATTCCTTTTATCTAACCACATTTATTTATTTATTTATTTATTTAATATCCCGCCTTTATCATCATTATAAATAACTCAAGGCAGCGAACATACCAAATATTCCTTCCTCCTCCTATTTTCCCTACAACAGCAATCCTGTGAGGTGAGCTGGGCTGAGAGAGAGTGACCGGCCCAAGGTCACCCAGCCAGATTTCAGGCCTAAGGCGGGACTAGAACTCCCAGTCTCCTGGTTTCTAGCCCAGCACCTTAACCATTAGGCCAAACTGGCTCTCACCATCATCAGTCATCAGTGCATACATCTTTTCAAGCCCACCACTGACATTTAGTTGTCTGCCATGCTAGCTACACGATGAGAAGTCCATTATTTGCATGAGACAGCAGACATTTCTCCCATGCCCTAAAAGTACAGGAAGTGAGTGTCAGCCTTCTCCATCTTGAAAACCTCCAGTGCATGGAACCTCACCTCCCTCTGTCCCTGGTCACTGGCTCTGCTGATGGGGCATACAACCCAAGGGCTCTTGTCCCTGTTCTAACTGGAGTCCTGTAAATGGGAGCCAAGTTAGAAGAAGACGACAACTGAACAGAAATGGTTTTTGGTTGGCTTCTGAAATCATTGCTCACTCCAAAAATTAGAAAACAGCATTTTCAGCTCAGGGTCCACTATTATTAGCATCTATTTATATAACTTATATGGGAAACAAGTTTTAAAATCAAGATTTTTATGTTGGCTCCTAAAACCATGCTGTTCTCTGAAACTTTTTCTCAAACGGGAGTAGAAGTGAAAAGCAGAGCTATTCCAGAGTCATTTTCTAAGCACTTTCTAACTGAAACAATATACAGAATAGCTTAGTACAATAATACGTTGAGAAGGAAGTGACAGAAGCCTAACATCAGTGAGTTGATGTTCTCCATCCATCTGAACAAAACATTACTGTTTTTTCTCTCTTCTTCCAAGAACATAAGGTTAACAAAGATGTCTAGAAACAAAGAGATAAACACACTTCCTTCTGCACACTTACTGCATTGTAACAGCCAAGCACAGGATTATGTCACAAAAAGAGCTAAACGTTTTGATCCCGTGTGAAAGTATTGTACAGTATTACTGTAACGTGGGGAAATGGGTGGCACATTCAACCACCACCACTTCCCTTCCCTACTGGCTCTTTAACCGAGGATGAGCCCCTACCTTCACTTGCCCATTTAAACAAAGGGCATTTCTACATGAGGACTCAGTGATAGCTGGAACCCAATTCTGGACCTCCATGATCCTACATTAGCTGTATTTTAAAGCTGAGCTGATTTATGGCTCAGCTGCAATATATTTAAATTTGAAGGAAGTTTTTTTTTTTTAAATAAAATGCTGGGTTTCTGGAGACCACGTTACCATTTGCAAGAACTCTTCCTTCAACATAATATTTTTGATGTTTTATTCAGGTTTTTTTTTAAAGGTTTTGGGGTCACGTGCTTTAAAGATCTGAAAATCATCCAAAGGGATGCACCACGTGGGCGGTATAGAAATGTGGTAAATAACTAAACCCATCTAATGTATTATTTTGAACTACACCAACACTGCAAAAATATATTATCACCAAATACTTAAAGAATAGTTGTACATATTTATTCTTAAGACCTGATTAGTATTGCATCTCTTAAAATATCTCTCGCCAATATGTCACACAACGCCTTGTGTTGCCTGCAACAATCACTTGGATTTGTGATGGTTTAAAAACAGCAGGTGCCATATGGTATCAAAACATAGCAGAAAATGTAAATTAAATATAATGAGGATCGAGACAAACTATTTGCTGGAAACCTAAGGGGAAGAATAGCTATAAATACTAATTATGAACTGAAAATGAAAATTCCACTTCATAATTCAGAACAGGAGATAGTCTCTTAAATTTGACCAATCTCTGATGTCCTTAGGCCATTAAACTCCTTCAGGCACCTTGTGTAATAATAGAAAATAAAAATAATAGCACAGAAATTCAAATCGCAAGGCAATTGCTGAGATTAAATATGAAACACAATGTTAAAATGCAATCTCAGGATTATCCCAATGGTACCAAAAAATTTTTTTTTTAAACTAAATTCTGAAAGCTGGTTGTTCCTCAGAAATATGAGCAGATGGAATAAGTATCCAGCTCATAAAAAGCAGACTCCATCCATGTAATCAACTTCAAAGGTATAACAGCAATATCAGCAAATTGTTCTGTAGCGTCATCAGCAAAAGGATAATTCAGGACCTAATGAAAGATTAACTAATCCATGAAAGCTAAACAGGCTTTTGCCCTGGATACAGAACTACCGGCCACGTTATTTCCAGTATGTTCATTATTCAGCAGACGTGTTTTGTTCCAAAAACAAACAAGCCACAGAGAGGAAAAACATTTATCTGCCTCATTGACCTAAAAAAATACCTTGGTTCCATCTGGCATTTGTAGCCTGCAATATGGTGGCATTAAAATTGGCAGGGCGTGATCTCCCCCTCCCCACCTCTATGGTTTATCACATTCAGAATGAAGTAGCAAGGAGATACTAAATAAACTAAATTCTGACTTTTTGTACTGGTACCTCAAATACCTCCACATCTTCTTGGCATAGTTAACAGGAATAAATCTGGAGTTAAGTGTCAGTGGTACACAGAGAACAAAGGAATGTCAACCTCCTGCAAAAATGAGTGAACATGCTACGTGGGGACCTAACATGTAGGTCAACAAACCTGAAACTAAAGACATAACGTGAGATGTCCTTTTTCATATATTTTTCATATAAAAGTAAGATGACCTTTTTCATATAAAAGAGAAAGCAGATGTGCAGGTTAAATTATCTAAGAGGAACAAGCTCAATTGCCTAAACTGCCTCATTGAATTCCCCTTGATCACCCCAAAATCTGAAATCTCCTCTTGTACATCATAGCCTTGCCAACCCAACAAGTAGGTGTCAAACTGTCAGGCCCAGCCCAAGAACAATGAAGAATCAGTCCAGCCAAACTTCAGTTCTTTATGTGCTCACACCGTGTAGACAGAATCTGGCCAGACAAAAGCTACTCTACCTATCCTAAGGGGGAATAATCTGGGAAGGCTCCAGGGCAGGGCTACTCTGAACCTCTTAAGTCTTCCCACGTTCCAGCTCTGGGCTGCGTTGTCTCTTATCTCGCTCCCCTCCTTGGAATGTGCTCCCTCCTTCCTGAGAACCAGCAGCGTTACAGAAGTCCATCACATCACCTCCCCCTTCAGAGACACATTCCATCACACAAACTCTCCCTTGGTGCCTTTCGTCTCACAACCGTTTTCTCCAAAACTTGACTCAACACCTGTTTACAAGGCAGAACAGACCATGAATGAGTTAGGATTTTCTGGCTGGGGTAACAGAAGCAACCCTGAAAGGAAGCCAACCTCTAAGATTATAGTCCTAACCCTCAGCAGAACATCTGAGTTGGGGAGGCCAGTCATGACCCTGCCTAAATATTGGATAGGGATTAAATCAAGCACTGAGCTGCAAATCTAGATTTTGGCTTTGTGAAATTGTGGCATCTCTTCTCACACTCCTTTGACCTGTAGAAGACAACCAGCACCAGTAACAAACCTTATTTTACTTCAAAGTTACAACCTCAATATTTGTCAACTCATTAGTGTTCTGGGGGAGTGGGGAGCTGTCCAAACAACAAGGCACAGTTTATGCAAGTGCAGAAAAAAATCCTTAGGAAATAATCTGTTTCAGCAATACACTTGTTTTACTTTGAAGGCTGGATATTAATAGCAATTGCTTCATTACATGGGTGTAAAAATGCCAAGCCTCCTGCCACTCAACCCGAGCAAGGAATAGGTCAGTATACAATAAGTTGTTTATGCCTCGCTGGCTACAATCTCTGTCTGGAAATAGTTTTAATGGACCCCTTTTCTTCATCAGCAATTTGATGCAGCCAGGCATTTATGATCGCATTATCCTTCGTAGCTTGATGGATTTACCATATTATTCACAGTGAAACTGATAAAAAATTCTAATTTTTCTGAAAAGCCTCCATGACCACATACATACCTTCAGCACTACAGTTAGAAATGGAGATGGGGGAGATGCAGAAGAGAAAAATTCATATGGGGGGCTCTGCTAATGGAGACCAGAAAATGCATCAATAGCCAACACCGGGAATGCTGCAGTTGCTGAAAATTCCACATAGTTCCTAGGACGAAAACTCCAAGCAGCCAGTGGGCCAGAGTCAGCTGAGCAAACCAAAGTGTTTAAATGCTGAGAAACAATGTAAGGGCTGGACCACCAGCAATCACCCAGGCCCTCCAGTTTAGAAAGGGGAAAAACTCAACACCACCGTTTTAAAGAAAACGTGATAGACAGACAGTGTGATGGACAGATAGCCAAGTACTTATCTATCCATCCATCCTTCTGTATCACAGGCTGCCATGTACAATTCGGGGTTATTATTGGCTTTTTTCCAGATGCAAAGACTTAAGATATATTTTTAAATACACTTACAGAGAGCTAAAGAAATTAGACTGCACTTACAAAGCAGATGAAAAGCTTTTCTATTGATCTAAGATAACCTTCCATGCACAAGCATAAAAATGCTCTTAACTTGACAAGTGTTACTTTTCTCTTCTTTTCTGCAAGATCCTGACTCCTTATCTCTACCTCACCGTGCTGTTCTTTTAACTGCTTTCATTCTTATGAAGGCAGTCTTGGAAAACATAATAAAATATTTCCAATGAAGTAACAAACAGGGGGAGCTTCAGAAAACAGAGAATGGACAGCCTGCCAAGTCAACATGAAAATGGAGGAGAGAAAAGGGGAGTAACTCAAAGCATGAACTAGAGGAGATGAGCAAGAAGAGGCAATAAGCACAAATTTCATTAAGAATAATGGAAAAGAGACAGTGTTGTGAGAAAGAACAGCTAGATCGGGCTGAATTGAAACCATAACCTAAAAATGGCTTCTGAAAACAAAGTAAGTGCATAGAGCTTATAAACCATCATAAATAGTTACAACTAGTCTTATGTAAATGTATCCCAAGGATAAGCAACATGCTCTCTGTACTCACATTCTTTCCTATCCAGGTAAAATTTCCAAATTACAGATCTTCATGATGATAGTAATACAGCTGTACAGTATTTCCATATGCTTCACTATATACATTCACTACAGCTCGGGCTCCCTCCCCAATCCCAGTTATCCAGTTGGATTTCCTGACATTCAAGTGAGCTAGAATCTCCTTAGATTTAAGCTCTCAAAACAGTTCAACTACCAAGTTGACCCACCGTTTCTTACTAGGAGCAGCCCGCTGCCCTTCCATGCCCAAGCCTGTTCGCCTGGGCACCATGATGTTGCCACATACATGATGCAAATTAATGGGGCAGTCTCATCATGCACATGCTTAAAATTACACAATTCAGGTCATCTGCATGATGGCTTCATGGCCTCTGCCTGGATGGATAGGATCCTGTCTAATATTTCTATGTATGTAGCTGTGAGTCCCTGGGAGGGAGACCAGATTACTAATATAAAATAAATGGAATCGTAAATAAATAACATCTTTAAACTAGTCGCAAGACAAATGCACATCGACTAGCATGAGAAGTCATGAGCAGATAGAGTTCTCCTTAAAAGATTTGGATTGATTTGTACTATCAGATGGCATAGCACAGCGGAGCAAACATTTAGGAAAGTGGTGTGATCTGAAATAATGAAAAAAAAAATAAGGAGGCATTATATAGAAGTCAAAGGGTGAGGCCTCTTAAGTGCTAATGTCACAGGACAGAGAATTATCATGGGGACCCACAACAACCCTTCAGATGTTGGCATTTATTTTAAAGCTGAAAGACCAAAATATCTTATTGTGCTACAACGTAGGACTGGTTACCCAATGCTCGGTGGATGTGATCCAAATCACGGGGTGCCGCAAACGGAAATCATAGCAAGGTAGCAGCTGAGTAACATTCTGGGATGCCTTAATCAGTTCCGAGCTAACCAAATAAAGCAGAATTTTATTAAACGATCCAACATCTAGGAAGAGTTCTGAGGCATGAGCATATAAAATGCAGAAACATCACCTGAGCCCATACCTTCAACAATTACCCTTAAATAGTTCTTAAAAATAAGGACTAAACCCTTTCATCTGTACCAAAGATCATCTTGCAAGACACATGGTACGGCAGGCTCTTGACCTCCTCTACCTGCTACATTAATCGACTCAGTAGGGGCCTTCTCCGCTGCCCTGATTTAAAAGAAGGCAACATAGAACATCATTTGCCTATAATAGGTGAGCGCCTGTTATCGGTGGCTTCCCACTGGAGGAGTCAGGGACTCTCTTGCTCAGGGACCATGTGGGAACAAGACAAAATGCACCCACCCGCCCATCCAGAGTTCGCTGTTCGATACCACAGGACAGGAAGGAAAAGCTGCCAGAAGATCCACAGATCGGTGCTTGGTATGAAAACAGTTTTAAACTAGGCATTCCCAGAAAACAAGAACATATATGCAGTGCCACCATATGCAATCTTTGCAGCACACCTAGATCTGTGCCACGCCTGCAGCTTCGTCTCTGTTCATGAGCTGAGTTCAAGTGATTTCCCTTTTGAGACACTGAGGGTCCAGAGAGGTTGGGGGGGGGTGCATTTTCCCACATCACCCAGGCTCCCAGGTTCTTACCATGCTAAGAAACCATTATTTTGCAGGAGCTTAAAATGCAGCAAAGGGATCGTGCTTAAGTAGTTTTGCAGCCCTCTTGCGCAGAGGAAGACAACATGCAAGCAGAACCAAATCCTGCTTTTGGTACTCTCCAACTGGTTGGTTGGATGGAGAAGTGACTGGCTTATGGCTAGCTCAAGATTTCCCTCAGCATTTTGTGTCCTGCAGCAATGAAGACGACTGTCACTTTAGGCTTCAAGGTACTTTTGAAGAAATGGCGAGTGAAAACATGGGACATGTGGAAATGGCCAGGGTAGCAATTAGGATCCAACCTCTTGTATATCATCCTACCCCAGCATAGTCCCCTCCAGGAGATTTCAGAATCTCAAGTGGACAAATTGGGGGATGCTCCCAGCTGGCATACTAAGGACCGCACGCCTTCCATCCACAATGGTCTCTTCCATCACTAACATGAAGCAAGGGACGCTTCCTCAAAATCCTACAAATGATGGCGAAGCCCCTGCATCCCTCAGGCTTTCTAGACCTAGCAATATGCATTCTAGGGAGTCTCTCATACAAGTCGTTAACCCCCATTCATTTATGATCTAGGCATTATACCGAATAATTTCCCGATTATTGGGAGTGCAGAAAGCCGCCCAGAGAATTTAGTACCTCTGCCGGTCTCTCTCCTTCTGGCGCATCGGCTTTGTTAAACAGCAAAAAAAAAAAAAAAAAAAGCAAAGAGAAATGAATGACTAGATTAAGCAACCTGATAGCACACATCTTGTCTGGCTTCTACACATCATTCCATCACCCATACGCTTTTTCTGTTTCACTAAATTAGGTAAATTTGCCTTCTATTACAGGGTCTGGAAAATGGCCATCCAAAGTCTCATAGGCTGTAATATCACCATGGTAATGCAATGCTGCAGAGAAGCTGCTCATTTACTATTTCCCTGGGCCCTATTGATTTACGGTCCATTAAAGAGGATTTGGAAATGCACACAGAACAAACCTTTGCACATTCCATTCCACTGATATTAGCCATTACAATAGGTAGATCACAGGCACAATAATGAAAGAAGCATTTCCCTAACAAAAGATGTGATGATACTGGAATATTACACCACAGTCATGCTATTGTAATGTTCATCCAGAGAAACATCTGATAGATGGGTAGATATTTACATGCATGCGCACATACTCTTCCAGAGCCCTGAGATTTTATACGGTGGATATTCTAAATGCACTTGGAGAACGAGCAGAAGAAAACACATGAGCAGTTCATAAAAGCCACAAAGCTTGTGACTGCTTTCGCCCCAGATCTTCCACCCTTTGCAGGAATAGTTCGGTAAATGCATGAACCGTGTGAATATCTGACAGAAAAGAAAAATGTAACTGGGGGAAGTTTATTACACTCTACAGAATCCTGTCATCATCCTGAATTCATGGAATCCATTTTTAAAAACCCACAATTTTTTTATTAAAAATCACAGTTCATTAAAATTATGCACTGTACATGCACACACACACTGAAAAAAAAAAAGCGACATATAGTTTCCCAGTTGATCTTTGGTCAACAAGGGCGTGCTTTATAGAACAAGGTTAATGCAATAATTTACAAAGAATCAGACGAATTTTCATGAGATTTAGAAGCGACTGAAAGAGAGAAAATTGCCCATGAGGAGTGTTCCATAAAAGAAACCTTACCTTCTTAGGCTCACACCTTGAGGAAGTATTTATTCTGAAGGAGGCAGTACTTATTCGCTACTTGCTCTGCAAATCTGGGGCAGCCGCTATGAGATCTGTGAAGCCACACCAGCAGGGAGCTCAAGCACTGTATCTCCTAGATGGTCTCCTACTTATCCAAGCAAACCCACAACTTCCATCCAGTGCTCACAATGCTCTCCTACCCATGTTATGTACTGATAGAACAGTTGTATATTCATCAGGAAAGGTCAACTTAGCTTGTAAGGAAGACTCAAAACAGTCCCAGCGCTGCTGATATAGAGAAATAGGTTGTATCGGGCATAGTCCACAGGGCACAGTTTGGAGATGGGTAGAAAGGACCACTGAGAGATGATTTAAACCTTTCCTCCTTCCTTTTGCAACTTTCCCACAACAACAGAGCAAGGCAACGCAAGACACAAAGGGTAGGAAACGATGGTTGCCACATTTTAATAGAATCCAAGTGGGGTGGGGGGAGCCCATTAAGGAACAAGGAAGTAATAGGTCATTGCTTGCTGAAGCATGCACTCAATCCATAGTACATGCACATTGGGGCAAAGTGAAGACTAAGGAATTAGACGTATTCATTTCAATAGTTCCGCAATTTAATGATCTATAATTTTTTCCTAATATGGTTTTCTAATACAGAAATGATTAGTCGTATAATGAAATTCACCAGAAAATATGGGACACATACTTGAATAATGCAGCTGCTAAAAAAAAAAGGTGCCAGAATCGTAATAACACAAAGCAACAGCATAACATACGAATGTATTTTGTGCTGCCTGCTATGGAAAATAATATCCACGGTGAACTGAGCCATCAGGAATAGGGGCTCTAATTGAGAACCATCAGATAGAATCTGAGAGAACAATAGTTCTTCTGAGAACTTGGAGAATCACTACTGGCCAGAGCAGACACCACTTGGGCTAGATGATCTTGTAGTTTTATTCTGTTGCTAAGCTCAGACTATGCCATACTTCTTAGTGGACTTCTCATTCAAGTTCTCCACCCTTCATCAGGGTGGGGCAGCAGGGTGTCATCTGCTGGTTAATTCCAAACCCTAGCAACCAGAGACTGTCTCCGTGGGAACACTTTCTGATCAGTAAGGCCCCAAAGTACTTTTTGGATGATGAAGGAAGCTTCAAATGACTGTGAATGGCTGATTCCAACTTGCATGATCAGTTCAACCTTCTTCACAAATCTGTTCACCAAAAGCAGTATCAGGAAGAGCTTCAGGGACAAGGGACGACAAAATCCCAACAAAGTATTCCTTCTTTTTCTTGTATGGAATGTTCTCTCTGTGTTCACCTCAAATAGTCATGAGCTAGTAAAGAGCAGAAGACATCTGTCTCTAGATATGCAGGTGAGATAGGAAGTTTCAAACATCAGCCTCATGGTGACATCCTTTGGGTACTAGGCTTATAGTCAAATGTTAATGTTATCACTTGTCCATGATCAGAAAACTCTGGACATGAGTTCTTTGGAGCTTAGTGCCCATCAACTCCCACAGATTGCAACAGGCAGTACAGACATTACAGCAAAAACAGCCGCAGAGGGAAAAAATCTTCCAAAAACCATCTTTCTAATTTAAGAATAGCCTTCTAAATGAAATCTATGACATGTACATCAAGATACTGAGATCAAGAAACTCTGTTGGGAAGCAAGATGCAGTTTGTCTCAACAGCTTTTTTAGATTTTATGTTGTTTATTCGTTTAGTCGCTTCCGACTCTTCATGACTTCATGGACCAGCCCATGCCAGAGCTTCCTGTCGGTCGTCAACACCCCCAGCTCCCCCAGGGATGAGTCTGTCACCTCTAGAATATCATCCATCCACCTTGCCCTTGGTCGGCCCCTCTTCCTTTTGCCCTCCACTCTCCCTAGCATCAGCATCTTCTCCAGGGTGTCCTGTCTTCTCATGATGTGGCCAAAGTATTTCAGTTTTGCCTTTAATATTATTCCCTCAAGTGAGCAGTCTGGCTTTATGTCCTGGAGGATGGACTGGTTTGATCTTCCTGCAGTCCAAGGCATTCTCAGAATTTTCCTCCAACACCACAGTTCAAAAGCATCGATCTTCCTTCTCTCAGCCTTCCTTATGGTCCAGCTCTCGCAGCCATATGTTACTACAGGGAACACCATTGCTTTAACTATGCAGACCTTTGTTGTCAGTGTGATGTCTCTGCTCTTAACTATTTGATCAAGATTTGTCATTGCTCTTCTCCCAAGGATTAAGCGTCTTCTGATTTCCTGACTGCAGTCAGCATCTGCAGTAATCTTGGCACCTAGAAATACAAAGTCTTTCACTGCTTCTACATTTTCTCCCTCTATTTGCCAGTTATCAATCAAGCTGGTTGCCATAATCTTGGTTTTTTTGAGGTTTAGCTGCAAGCCAGCTTTTGCACTTTCTTCTTTCACCTTCATCATAAGGATCCTCAGTTCCTCTTCACTTTCAGCCATCAAAGTGGTATCATCTGCATATCTGAGTTTGTTAATGTTTCTTCCAGCGATTTGGACTCCAGCCTTGGATTCCTCAAGCCCAGCATGTCGCGTGATGTGTTCTGCGTACAAGTTGAATAGGTAGGGTGAGAGGATACAGCCCTGCCGTACTCCTTTCCCAATCTTAAACCAGTCCGTTGTTCCGTGGTCTGTCCTTACTGTTGCTGCTTGGTCGTTATACAGATTCTTCAGGAGGCAGACAAGATGACTTGGTATCCCCATACCACTAAGAACTTGCCACATTTTGTTATGGTCCACACAGTCAAAGGCTTTAGAATAATCAATAAAACAGAAATAGATGTTTTTCTGAAACTCCCTGGCTTTTTCCATTATCCAGCGGATATTGGCAATTTGGTCCCTAGTTCCTCTGCCTTTTCTAAACCCAGCTTGTACATCTGGCAATTCTCACTCCATGAATTGCTGAAGTCTACCTTGCAGGATCTTGAGCATTACCTTACTGGCATGTGAAATGAGTGCCACTGTTCGATAGTTTGAACATTCTTTAGTGTTTCCCTTTTTTGGTATGGGGATATAAGTTGATTTTTTCCAATCTGATGGCCATTCTTGTGTTTTCCAAATTTGCTGGCATATAGCACGCATTACCTTGACAGCATCATCTTGCAAGATTTTGAACAGTTCAGCTGGGATGCCATCGTCTCCTGCTGCCTTGTTATTAGCAATGCTTCTTAAGGCCCACTCAACCTCACTCTTCAGGATGTCTGGCTCTAGCTCACTGACCACACCGTCAAAGCTATCCCCGATATTGTTATCCTTCCTATACAGGTCTTCCGTATATTCTTGCCACCTTTTCTTGATCTCTTCTTCTTCTGTTAGGTCCTTGCCATCTTTGTTTTTGATCATACCCATTTTGGCCTGGAATTTACCTCCGATGTTTCTAATTTTCTGGAAGAGGTCTCTTGTCCTTCCTATTCTATTGTCTTCTTCCACTTCCACGCATTGCTTGCTTAATTCCTTATCTCTTCTGGCTAACCTCTGGAATTTTGCATTTAATTGGGCATATCTCCCCCTATCACTGTTGCCTTTTGCTTTCCTTCTTTCTTGGGCTACTTCTAGTGTCTCACCAGACAGCCATTTTGCCTTCTTGGTTTTCTCTTTCTTTGGGATGTATTTTGTTGCCGCCTCTTGAACAATGTTGCGGACTTCTGTCCAGTTTGTCTCAACAGGTTTTTTAGATTTTATAGCCCTACAATACTGTAGTGATTCAGCCCTGAACTGTATTAAAATGGAAAACACTGCCTATTGGCTAGAGCTGTGCTAGAGTGCTGAGTCCATCACAGCGGTGACAGATGACATTTTTTGCTTAACTACCAGCTGTGGCAAGGTTGAATGCAGGTTGAATGGGTATAATGTCAGCCATTTTCCCAAACAGGCTTGTTTTGATTTTTTGCATGGAGTGCCATTGTGGTTATTTGCAGTTGACTCAGCATTCATACTGTGCCCTTGCTCCTCTTCTCTTGTAGCCTGTGTTCTTCAGGCTTGAGCTTCTGCTTGTTCTGTAATTTTTCATTCCTCCACTAAACCTTTGGAAATGTACTGCTGATGGCCCCAGGAGCCAAAACAGCAAGGATGAAGTAAAATGAGGAACAGAGCTGTCTTGTTTAATCTATGAATGTTCACAGCCAGGATTCTGTTTTGAAAATTCGTAACCGAGCGCTTCTCTGGTAATGCTGAAGAACTTCCATCATAACTGAAGTTCTGTCACCTGCCGGACCTGACAAAACAATAACTCACTGGCTTCTGTTTTTTTTGCTTATCTGAGGATCCCCAAAACTATCTTCCAATGCTGCAGGATCATATATAGCTAAAGCAACATCCGCAGGACAAATAGGCTCTCTTGCTTCAATGATTAACTCACACATCAACTTCAACCATTAACTCACAGGTAGGTATCTAACTTAATCCTTCCTTAAGATCAGAAGGCACTATCAGGGTTTTATTTGACTATAAATAGAGTGGTGATTTCATTCCAGCAGCTGAGATACTTTTGTGGCAAGAGTTCCTACCGGGGAAGAAGGTGAACTAGACGTACTTTTTTATTGGCTACCACTTTCACAGGCAAGAATCCAATCTCTGGGCACTTGGGTTCATGATTCAGCATTCAGACCATTCACCACTTCCTGGGAAGTTCCAGAAAGTGGGCAAGCATCCATAAAACTCTTCATTCTTTCCACCCAAGCAATGACAGAGATTTCATTTCTGGGACAATGTTTCATCTCACACTGCATTATTTGAGCTTAAAGATAGCCAAAATCAGACATGAAAACTAGAAGCTATAATCCACATCTTACCCACCCCTCCCACTGTCAATCATTCTGGAATAAATCACATATAATCAAATGCATTTTATTCAACAAGTTTATATAGAAACCCATATACCCAAGGACTTCCAGATGGTGATTGGATCAAATCAAATCAAATCAAATTTATTATGAAGGGTGATATACAGACTCCCTGATAATTAAGTAAGAGAGATGGCACCCAGAATTTGTAAATGAAATGAGATGCTCTGGTCAATATGCCAACTAATGTTCAGAGCAGAACTTACTCATCAAATTTCACAAGTTCTCAGACACACATGCAAAACTTACAGAAAAATATATGAGAGGAACTACAATTGAATCTGTGGTTTAATTAACATATTAGCTTACTGACTTTAAATGGTATTAAAATATGCATTTTGAGAATTGTTAAATTGCAAATTAAAGCTGAAAGAGAAAGGATATATATATTAAAACCGGAATGCCCTGAAATGGCGATTCTCCGTGTTGGTTTTCTAGAGACTGGCACTTACCTGAAGAGCTATCAGCTTCCTTGACCTTAGTTATCTCAAGAGTGACAAAGAACAAGAGGTCGTGAATAGCTACAGGCACAGTAGAATGGTTAGCTGCAAGACCAAGGATGTTTTCTGTAATATATTACACATTATTTGCTCAATTATTACTGTTCCTGTTAGTAGTAGTAGTAGTAGTAGTAGTAGTATTTTTCCCTATTTTTGGCACATTATTTCAAAAGTATAGAATGCTCAGAGTGATAAAGATGCATTCAAATCTTATTCTGTAAGTACCTTGTTGCTGTATTTTCAAGTTGGCCTGGTCTAATACTTTTTTTTTCCAATCTGTTCAATCATATCCGATTCTCGGAGACTGCCTGGACAGGTCCCTGCAGTTTTCTTGGCCAGGTTTTGCAGAAGTGGTTAACCACAACACCAAACTGGGTCTCAGTCTAATACTTATTTTTTATGTGTGAGTTAATCGCTGAAGTTAATGTGTAAGTTATTTTTGTCTTAAAACAAAACCAAGCAGTCCTTTCCTCCCTGTCAGTACATGGTTCACCACATTTTCCTATGTGTGGCTCAATGAAATGAAAGCAGGAGTTAATAAAGTTGCCAGCCATTCTTTTTCTACCCAACCTACTTGGCAGGGCTGTTACTGTGGGGAAAAATAGGAGAAAGGAGAGCTAGTGTGCTGCCTTGGGTCCATGAATGAAAGATAATTTCAATCAATCAATCAATCAACCAATCAGTATTCATTTCTTTAACCCACCTTTCTGTGAGAGACCCTTCAAGGTGGCAAAAAATACATTTCAACGCAACCAACTTCTATGCATTAATGTTGAAAAGCCACAACCTGCAAGCAGAGCCTAAGTTTGAAAGTACAGTTCCTGCATACAGGAAAACAATCCATCAAAAAATAATCTGTCCAAAAAGAAGCTGTACAGATTCAATCCCTTTGCGGGTAGAGTATGTAGGCCTCACTTGGAGTTTGAATCCGACAAGGGAAGTGTCCTAACAGCCAGGAACCACGCTGAGACAAGGAATAGGTCTCTAGTGTTTTATTACTGCTACATGACAGAAAATCCTAACAAACTGAAGAAGCGTGGGAAAAACCCAGACATATAAACCCCAAAGGCTAAGGCGGGCCCGATCTGTGTCTCTTTGAATGGCTACCTAATTCCTCAGTACTACGCATGCGCTTTACAGCCTGGATGGGAGCCCCCTGCTCGCCATCCTTACTCATGACAGGAAGTTTCACTAACCACTCTAGATGCGCATACACAGATACACCCTGCCTTTGGTCAGGATTGCCTGCTGTGAATAGTTTAGCTGTTGATGACCCCAAATACTTGGGTGAGGGTTCCTGGCTTTTGGTTCTCCCGTGTACGGTGTCCCTTTTCAATCTACGCCATTCTGGCCAATGAACAAAATAAGGCAGCTGTATTGTTGGTAGTCAGTAGGGAGCAGGATCTGTTGGCCTTTTAATGAAAAGTCACAAGTCCTCCATTGCTGGGGAAAATGAAATTTAACCAATCATTCTCTGTAGCAGCAAAGGTAGCAAGTAGCACACAGTTGTCCAAAATCTTTGGGGGCAACACGAAGATCTCATCTTACCAATGTTCCCTCAGTTGTTCGAAGTTCACAGCTTTTGAATAATCACCTTCTGGCCACCGCTGACTTATACCATTCTCGGCACTACCCTGATTTTTCCCCCTCTGCTTATGAGTCTCTGCCTACCATTCTTGACAGCATCTTCATCCATAATATTACACACACACACAATCCTAAACTGAGGCATATACCCTTAATGTCCATCCATTTGCTTATTACATTTTTAGACTACCAAATACATTTGCTAATTCAAAAGCTGCCATCCTACCTGGTTAATTCCAGAGTTACTATTCCATCTGGGATGGAACGTGCAGGAATTTATACCATAATACACATTAGCCTTTACAACAGTTTCTTTCAAACCAGGCCGCTTTAAGATGGGTGGACTTCAGCTCCCAGAATTCCCCAGCCAGCTTGCTAGCTGGGGAACTCTGGGAGCTGAAGTCCACCCATCTTAAAATGGCCAAGTTTGAAAAACACCACTTGAAAACCTCCTAAGTCAGGTGTTTTCACTGCAAAAGACTAACATGGCAACAATTCTGGAAACTCATTTGCACAGTTTACCATTGTTTGAAGCAGCATAATGTGTTTTAGCTTAACGACGATTATTATGGAAAGATCTGTATAGAATGCAGGGGTTATTTGGTGTTCAATAGCATGACTGAAGGATTGGTATTCAATAACGCAGCAGCAATGTGGCTGGTGGGTGGGAACTGCTTCTGTATTGTAGCACCTGCTTTACAGTCGCTGCATGGGCTCTCTGAGGATTTCTAAATCAAACCCAAAGGGCTCCTTTTAACCTATAGATCCCTTTACGGCTTGACTCCAAGGTGAGGGTCCATCTCCCTTCAGATGATTCTGCCTGACCTGGGGGTGTTTCCAGGGAGGAAAAGCTCAGAGACTTCGCCTCCAAAGAGAGCAGAAGCACAGGCTCAGCAGCAACCTCTCCCTGGGGTGGTTCCAACGTTATGGAGCCCCTCGTCCCTGGAGGGCCACCTGGCACCTTCTTTACTGCGGTTTTATAAGACAGTCAAGACAATTTTGTTTGAATACATCTTTGGGAGGTGATGAAATCAGTGGAGGGGTGAGATGGGTAACGTTTTTCCACTTCTATCCCCAAGGAAGCTGGGTTGCTGTTAGTTATTTGGCAGTGATCTTTTTTCTGTGTGCCAGATGGTTGAGTGTGGTTGAGGGGTGGAAGGCTTATATGGGATTTTGTGCTCTATTTATTGTAAACTGGGAGCTGATATATAAATAGGAGGAGGAGGAGAAGATAACAATACCCAAATATGTCTTGCCTTATTGATTCCATCTAATGGTCACATCAAAATCTGCTGGCTTGTTACTTGCTTCTTGTCCTTCCATTACCTGGTTCCTTACAAATGAACTACATTGTCTTCCTGCACCATGCCAACTGGGCTCCTAATTACAATTTCATTAAACGAGAGAGAAAAATGCAACGCAGCACAGAGAAATAGCACCAAACTGAATCAGCTGTTTCACCGCTGAAACAACTCCTATTAACTTACTGAGCCATCCAACTCCAGTTCTTTCTTTGGAAGTTAAAGCAGTCTTACTCTGGACAGCGTATTCAACTCAATTCCGTATGCTCTCCTACAGACTGGTGTTCAGGGATTTGTATTTTGCTTTTTTTGGCCTCAGCTGGTTCCATTTATTATCACCTCTGCCTTGTAACTATGTCATTAGAAATTGCCTGGCTGAAGCCAAGGCTTCAAAATGTAACATCCTTTTCCTGGTGATTCCCAACACCAGCGTATTCCAGCCTACACTGCAAAATTTTAACCCTAAAAAGCCACCACTACTTTCAGTTAAATAGCTTTTCTCTCTCTTCTAAAGAGGACACAGGCAACCAAGGATCCAATGGCACCGTGTAGCACATGACCTCATCTCAAAAGCTCTACAGAAGTTGTCCCCCACCTTTCAGTCTGTTGCTTTGAGAAAGGATGATGAGGATGCTAGAAGGAGAAAGAAGCAAAACAAAGGTGGTGGATGCCTTCTTGTCTGCTTTTTCCTCTGGTCTCCCTTGCTGCATGTTTCAGCCCTGCCTTCAGTGCAAGAAAATCTGCAGGTCGCATTCTGTCCTGAGATACATCCTTAACTCCTTGTAATGGTGATGTCTGGCTATATCTCTGGTGTTTCATCAGCATCAGCTGAGGAAATATCGTTGACCAAAAATATACTTGACAGCTCTTTCTTCCCCCCGCACCCCATGGCAATTTTCACAATGGCAACACCAGACCTTCTTTTGGACTCTGCCTCTTCCCACTGTTTGCCCGCTTACTACCTAAAGCATGAGGCAATTTCAAAGTTCAATAGACATTTCATTAAATTTATCTTGGGATATATGGACCTTCTCAAAGTTCTTACACATCATCTTTCACTTGTGCTTGTTATTAGCAAGATCAGAGAATGTCAAGGATTTCTCCAGGTAAATGACATACAAACGCAGCGTAGAGCTGATTAATATTAGGTAAGCTGGAAGATTTATTTCTAGATTTTCTCTTGACATTGCCAGAGATCTTTTTTTTAAAAAATTATATCCACAAAAATATATTTACCTTTTTACATTCAAGCTATAAATTGATTATTTTATCATACCCACCCCCCACTCCAAGTCAGGTTCTTTTAGTGGCAAGAAGTATAAAAATCATTAGGATTCTGAAGTGGTGGGCTGCATGCCCTCATGTAACTTAATAAATATAAACTAGCAAAAAACAGCAAAAGACTTTTTTTCAGTGGCAGTGCCAGATAAGAGATGTAAAGTTCAATGTTATGATTTTGTCATTGATTCTCTTCATAATATTGCAAATTCTCTTATTTCTAGGAGGCGGTGAAGCACTTCTAAAGCCGCGGACGGAGGGGAAAATGCAAGGTAGATTCAAAGCACATGTTTCTTATTTGCATTGCTTCTGAATTCAGACAGAATACTTAGATTTTCTGGGCGAGCTGAGAAGATAAATTGAGCTCAGCTTACTTAGAACCATGAAGATAAGATTATTAAAATACATACAAATCTTTGACTTTTCTTCTTACCTTTGATCTGAAATTCTTTAAGGTAGTGTGGCTTTGGGAGTCTTAAAGAAGGCACATTAATAGCACCAGTTCAATATCTGCGTATCTGTGCACATACATCTCCTCAAATTAGATCCACATTCTAAATAAAGCATTGTCTTCATATATAATTTATCAGTCATATATACTATGGTGATGCTACATTTTAACAGCACAAAGAGGTAACATTTTGGTCAAAAGAGTAAGCAGTGGGGTAGCTATCTGTGGCCAGAATCCTATACCGTTATTCGCAGATGCATTCTATGAATGGTCCCAGAGAACCTGGACAAGAAAACTGGCTTTTTTTTTATTGCTAACTGTAAATGTTGTTTCCATGTTATCAGTGAGTATTACTAGTAACCTTGGTTTTGTTGTTCGTTGATCTTTGCCTCTTACCAGCTGGTTCTCTTCCTGTTTTGAATACGTAAAACCACCTTGTTCTGGCTTTACACTAATCTTTCAGCTCTCTCTGTTGGGATGACTCAGCACTAACTCCAAACACATAGCCTTTTCTAAAAAAATCTCTTCCTGTTTTCATCTGGTTGGCTGGTTGATTTCTTTCTCTGAACCATCTTCCAGCCCACCACGATGGTTTATCCTTTAATTTCTCCGTATCACCTCAATACCACAGTACATGCAAGTTTAGTTCGTTCAATTCAACTCAGTGGGCTTCCAGACTTAAGTTGCTAACTTATCTGTAAACATAATGGTATTTCTCTAGAAACATGCACAGGATCAGTCTCTAATTCCTATCTGAAATCTTGCACGTTCCTCCTCCAGAACCCTGCTCCTTCCTAACTTTTAATACTCGGTTCAAACCCAGAAAAGCAGCAACCACTTTCCCTTTGGCTCCTGATTTAATTGGCTTGTTTCTATTGCCATTTGTATGATGCTCAAGAGTCACTTGAGTGACCACAGGCATCATCGCAAGAAAGGGAGTGCACCACCAAAAGAGGACAGAGGTGACATGGATTTATACATCACCACCTTGTGCTAATTTAATATTCTATTTACAACTCTGGAAATAAGTCTGTATCTCACCTAAGTGTAATCAGGAGATCTACTGGCTTGCTGTGTCCAGGTACTACCAACAGCCACTGGTTAGCAATATCAATATCTTTGCTCTCATTTAGGGTCCTTCAGTTCTAAAGGCAGCCAGCAGTGGACAGCACTTTAGAGAAATCCTACATTTGTATATAAGGCTTTTCTTGGATAGCCATTCAAAGAGAGGACTCACATCTGCAAAGGAAGGTCTTTTTCTCAGAGGGAAAGCATAAAAATAGTTTAAACTAATGAATGAGATACAATGAGATCTTGCTTTGCTTATTTAAAATTTGACTTACTCTGTCTCTGACCTTCAGCTTCTCCCCCACCTTCCACCAACCACTCACTGCATTGACTTTGCTTCGAAACACATCATTCTGCATTAACAGCATCTCCCTTGTTCCTTTTGCTTCTGGCCTTTTGAACAATTTCATGATCTGGTCCTCTCAGACTCCTTTCATTTTGTCTTACTGTTACAGGAAAAGTCTATTACATTTGCTCTGTTTCTTTCTGATTCCCTCTCTTCCTTGTTTTTCTTGACCTCTCCCCCATGGCAGGTTAATCCCACTTGCATTTTTTTCCTCCCCTTGTTTCTAAATCTTTCACACATCCCCCAATTTCCTCCCCAAAATGATTTTGCTTCTGACTGCCATCCCTCTCTCAGTTCTGGTCCAGTAAGTTTCTTACCAGGGTTCCTGTTCTTCTTTCCCTTCTTGATCATGTTTGCTTAGAGTGGTGTTTCTCAACCTTGGCAAGGTTGAACATGTGTGGACTTCAACTCCCAGAATTCCCCAGCCAGCATGTCCCAAACCATATCCCAGGTTTGTCTAAGATAAAGCAAACCACCACAAAAAAAAACCACACACACACTTGGAGGTATATATAGTGGTGGTGATCTGTGGGGAAAGCAAAGCCTTTGCAAGGCCTGTGAGGCAAGATGGGCCCTCCCAGTTCAGCTGAGGAGCATCCGGACAAGGAAGGAAAAGCTAGAGGGCAAAGTGTAGAAGACTTTGCTGGGAGAGGAACAGATGGATTCTCGGGTCAGCTAAGGCCAACTCGAAGACAAAAGCAAGGTGATGAACAGGAGGACTGCTAAGCCACGGGATGGCAGAGAGGACCCTTATAAGGCAAGAAAATAAAAGCAGAGATGGAGAGACAAAAACACAGCTGCACGTGGTATAAAATGAGACAATCATAATCCTGAAGTCAATTATGTATGATCTGTGATTTGGAAAGCAATATAGACCCTAATATTTCTCCCTGCACATTGTCCCCCCTTCAGTGGCTAATCTTCTACCATTTGCTCAGCTGAAAAACATGACTTCTTTCTACAAAAGGACAGCCTACAATGGAGAACTTCAGCTGTCCTCTAGCCATATGGTTCTGATAAGGCAACACTTACTGCCCCAAACCTCTTTTGACTGTGCCCTCGTGTGCACCTGTGCGCGTTCCTAAAACAAAATCAGAAGTATTTCCATTCTGACCTTCTTAATGACTGGACCCCATTATATGTGGTATTAGTTAACTCCTACAATCATTGTAACCATCATATAGGCTGAAACTGGAAAAAGAGTTCCACCAGTAATTAGAATACCCTATAATTACCTTAAAATCCCCAGCTTTTGTGACGGTATGCTTAGTCCAGATTGACTGTGTTTGCACTCTTCAGAAGGAGTGCAGACCCTATTCATAAGTGGAAGCTGTTTTTTTCTTTTTAATTAAAAAAAAACCCAAGTGAGTGAGATTAGCATCAACAAATACAACTTGGAAGCACTTCTCAGGAATTAATGAACAACTGGCACACAGGCAAAGGCAAAACTTTTCCAGTGGGTCATGATTCTTAGAAAATAGCCAAAATTTTGACTATTCCTACTAACGTGTTGCCTCATCAATCTGAGTCAACATCATTTTTAAAAAGCCGCATTCATCTGACTTTTTCCTCAAGGAAGCATCAACTCCAGCACATATTATCCTTCATAATATGAGCCATCCTCTGTTCAGACTAATCTACTTCTCAAAAAAAAAAAATCACACGCTTAGTGTGGAAATAAAATTAAAAAATAAAGCAGGTGGAATGACAACTTACAGTTACATGAAAAGCTTTAATTACAATTTCAACTGTAGCTATTATTACAAGAAACTGAGTGGAAATTCAGATGCTGTGCTTAGAATAATGTTATTGTTCATGACTTCTTCTACACATTTCATCTTCAGCTACAAACCTAACTTCAAACATTTTCCCAATCTTCCTGTGAAACAGACCATTAACATTCCCATTTTTCAGGTGAAGTAGCAAAGTGACAGAGGCCACCAGCGAGCGGAGCTGAGAAACAAGGCATTTGAACCAGTTGATCCAATTCTGTAATGGGAGTGTAATTTGTCTTCCAAAAAATAATCTAAAACTTGGCCCAATAGCTCTTGCAGGCCTTTTGTGACCTTTATTCAACCCTCTGTGGTTACTTTATCCCATTTTTAGTTCCTTTCAACAGTCATATTCATATATGCAAATAAACTAAGATTAAGAGCAATGGGAAAGAAAGACTAATGGGAAAAAAGGGAACAACAGCAACTAATTGAAACATATTAAAAATGAGCAATGAAGAGTCAGATCAAATCATTTAAGAAAGAATGCCAGCCTAAATAAAAAAAGACTTTAATGTATCTGTGAAATATAGTAATGATTGGTTTAGGGAGTCTAAAGGAAACAGGCATGGAGGATGCCTCAAACACACATTTCTAACGCCACCAATCACTGCCGGAAGTCAAGTTTTCTGAAAATTATATACAGATGCTTTGCCTACTATTCTTTGAATGGCTAAACCCAGAGCTTTGCATTCATGCATTTTTTCTCTTTGGTCAGCTACCATCAACAAATACAACAGTGCAGAAGTTATCGAAGGAGTATTTCAACCTCTTTCAGCTAAGAATATATCCAGCCGTAATGGTGGCAAAATCTTTCTCCACTTTTCTCTTTAGGTCTATCTGAGAAGGACGGGGATGGGCAGGAAGAGTAGCATTTAAGTAACTCATATTGGAAATATTACATTTCTTCTGCAATTATTCATGCATCCTGTCTACAGTTGTCTTTTCTTTCTAGGAGTGTTTCATCCAAATGAATAGATGAAAATTATCAAGTCAGCCGGGACTCACGCAATCTTTTTAGAGCCCAAACTGAGCATCAAGTCGAGCTACTGGTTATCAGAGACCTGCAGCTGCGGCAGCCCCTCCAGAGGACGTCATTCTTCCAAAAAGCCATTTCTTTCTCACCTCTTGTTCCCCAGCATGTTTCTATAATGGACTACACAATTAAGAGAGTGCCAGCCTGCTTGTGAATCATTCTGGCAGGATTTCACCAAGGGGATCTAATGTTAAGTGATGCTATTTTCCTGCCCGCCTGCCTGCCGTGACCTTTTGACATTCTTCCTTTCTGTTGATCATTTGGGACACAAGTTTCCTCCCTCCCTCCCCTCTTTTGTCCTCCCCCACTGTTGTTTTTCTACCTGGTGTGGCTTTCCCCCTCCCTTCTGACACGCGCCTTGCTAATATGGTCTTTCCTGCTGTTTGGCCAACTCCAAAGTATTAGCAACAATATTTTCTCTAGCCCAATCTTTGCTGCAAAAGAAGCACCGTTGCCTTTTCCTCTTAATATCTGTGCCCCATTCCTCTCCTTTTCAGAGGCTCACCTGTGGAAATAGCATTCCCTTCCTCCTCCCCACCCAAATGACAAACAGGGGCATTGTGCTCCTTAAAGCATGTTTTCATAATTATGCCGTCCTTAGAATCCAAAGGCTCAAGCACCGTTGACCTTGACATCTAGGATTAAAGCAGCTTTCTTTCAGAGCAGCAAAACAGTAGCAGAACTTATAAAGCCATTGAGAGAATTAATTCCACCTTCACTTCCCTTCTCCCCCAGCCCTTCCCTCACTTTCTCCTGGCTCTTTATCTCAAGTGATTAAAATTCTTGGGGGGGAAAATGGTCCTGTAACATCTGCCAGCTGCCAGAGACAGATACACTATCCGCAAAATGCATCAGCTCCTTGTGACAGCTAGGACAAAGGTCAATTATGTATTCTGTATATAGTTTTAATCACCTTAATCACAGTTATTCTGCTCCATCCCAAGCTATAACTTTTCTACAAGCAGAGCACTTTGTGCATGGCCATGTTTGTTTAAAAAGGAAGGGAAATCAAGAGGGGAGAAATAGGGTACCTTGCCCATGAATAACAAAAAGACGCTGAAGGCATCTACAAAAGAAGTCCACAGTAATGCATCTTGGGCCAATCATTTTCATTGTGCAAATCTGCTTAAACTTTAATAGCAGGTAGGGTAATATTTGCATTAAAATTTGTATGCACATGGGTGCGCAATTCCCTAAACATGTATTTTTGTTTACAAATTTACCTAATACAGTTTTTGCTTACAATTTCCATAATTTGTTTTTGGCATTTGCTTTAATGAATATTAAATATTTGCACAGACTTTTCTCTCCTGTAGATATTTTTATCTGGCAACGTTCATGTTGTCATCATGTAGACCAGTATACATTTCAAATAGTAGCTAAATTCAGTTTGTATAGCTCCTCCTATCAACAGTTCCCACATCACTCATGGAAATTACCAACACATCTCCCAAAATTGCATCAGCTCTCAAATGAAAGATTCCGATGGATGTTGCTAATAATTATTTTGGCCTTCATCTCCCTTTTCCTCATCTCCTCCAAATAATGCCATGCAGTGAAGAACATTCTTTGTCAAAAATGAATTCAAAGTATTCATCTCCACAAAACATTATTTTCTTTTTCTTGTGGAAATCTAATAATAATAGACTAGATGGCTATTCTTAAGAATTCCAAATACGTCTCCTGGGTTTCATTGTGCAAGAAGTCCTAAAATGATTTTGATCTTGTGGTAATTCATACCTTTACTGATTAGTGAACACACACAAGACTATCCTTGAACAGCATCAAAATGTCCCTGTTGGTTTTTAAGCTGTACTAGATGGAGCAATGTCTATTCTTTTTTTCTGTATTACACCATGAGTACAATATCCAATCAGAAATCTTCACAAGCAACTAATATAATGAGCCTGCTGAAACAGGCGACAGAACATCGTCAACACAACCTCTTTTATAAAGCCGTATATTATTAAGAACAGCTCGAGCTAGAACATGGAATGGGTGGGATCCCAGATAATATTGCTGAAAGGAATGAGTAGGGGCCTAATATAATATGATAAATGAGGATACCTTCTAGGAATCGCTTAGCATGCCTATATCTATTCAGAATGGCTTTTCACCTCTAAACAGAGCATCATGCTAGGTTTTCAAGACAGAAACTTGACCCAGTACGCCAAACCATCTTTATGATATCTGATCTACTCAGACTCAAATATTTGGAAAGGAATTCTTATGTATTGTTGATCATATACCGTTTGGACGCTGAAAATGAAAAAAAAAAAAGCTGTGCTGTATTCTGATCAGAAGCTAGGACGTGATCCGTTATTTATAAAACTTTCCGGTTGAAGTGTATTAAACAGTAATTCAAAGTAGTCCTCAAACCTGGATGGTGGATTCTTAACGAGGTGTCACCTGTGATGTAAAGTCAACGCTGATGAGACAGTCTTCAATCTCTGCTGCAAGGAAGGTTAGTTTCCTGATGCAGACAGTTTCAATCTCATTACACTGAAGGTTTTGTTCAACAGTATTTAATAACCCCGGTATTGTCAAGAGACGCATCCCTTTGGTAGAGATGATAACATTTATTGGAATTAATTATGCAGCACATTTCCCCAGAATCAATGACTAGTGACAAGTTTGTTTACTGTTCATTAGCAAACAATAAAAAGGTATCACTGCAGCTCAATAATACTGAGGTTACTTGATTATATTTCCTTCCAGTTATTGCAAGTAACCTATAACTCACCTGAGATCTGAGCATTTATTCTGAACTTTGCAAAGAATTGTAATGGCCATGACTTGTTTTGGCAGATAAATACGCTCAGCAACCACGCAGAAAATCGTATCGCATTTGTAAATGGGTGTAGGGCCGGGGGAGGGGAGATGAGAAGGAAAGGTTTTATGCAATTAGCACCAAAATGATATAAATCATAAGTCACTGTCCACCAGGAGATGATATTTCCCTCTCTGTTAAGCAAACATGATCAGCCCACATAATGAAATGAAAAGGGCACTGTATAAATTACAGTTGTTGTTGTTGTTTTAAATCAAAACTGATATTATCTTGGATAAGTGTAGACCACACCAAAAGCAGACTACGCTTCCATCATTCTCGAACAGGGATATAGTTTATAATGTCGTTAAATAAATAATAAACGTCATACCTACTGAATGTACTTCAGTCAAGGTTGTGTAACCTAGGTATCGTTCTGGCTACAGTGGTTGACATGAAAGGTGAAAGGTGAAAGGTCCCCTGTGCCAGCACCGAGTCATGTCTGACCCTTTGGGGGGACACCGCTTTCGTGACATTTTCTTGGCAGACTGTAGAGCGGGGTGGTTTGCCATTGCCTTCCCCAGCTGTCACCTTCCTCAGCAGGCTGGGTGCTCCTTTTACCGACCTCAGAAGGACAGAAGGCCGAGTCGACCTGAGCTGGCCACCCGAGAGAGAATCCGGCTTCTGCTGGGATCGAACTCGGGTCGTGGGGGGAGTTTTGGTTGCAATGCTGCCGCCTACAGCTCTGCGCCACACAAGGCTCTTCACAGTGGTTGACATAAATGCATCTTTTTTCTTCCTTTTTTGGCGTGCATAATGAATTCAAAATGTTGACTGATCAGTGGTCTGCCAAGACTATCACAATCGGCCTATGAGGTAGTCTGGTTACATGACACTGCGGCATAAGTTTAGTTAATATTATGAGCTTGGAGGCATAGCCAACCTCTTCAATATTTCTCTTTTCCCCTTTCCCTCTCACTAACCAAGTTACGGGCCCCCTATTTGGACTCCTCTCTTTTTCCTCTGTCTTGCATATTTAGCCCACGGCCAAGCTAGGTCCTCTTTCTTCCCCTCACAGCCTTGCAGATCTACAATCCATCCTCCCTGACTCTCCTTCCTTATATCACTCCCTACCATTTTCCCCCCAGCTTTCTCTTGTTGCAGAATGGCCTGCTGACCACGGTGGGATGCCAGAATTAGTCACTGTGCCCATTGTTCTACACTTCTGATATGCCACCTGAGTCACTGTACTGCCGGGGTTCCTCCCCCTTGCCTTCAACCTCCCTCTTCTTTGGTCTTTCCTCCCCTTATCTCTACCACTTGTGACTTCAGCTTCTCCAGTTCCACTACCATCTGCCATCCGCAGGCTTCCATTTCCTTCAAAAGAGCCCATCCTTTCTCTGTTGCTATCCCGCATGGTAGGAACTGCTCCCCAGGAGGTCTTCAAAGGCCTTGCTTTAAAACCCTTGATTGCCTTTGAACTCTTTGGCGCCATGCCCTAGTTCCTATGTTTGGTTGCAACAGATCAGCTTCCTCACTGAGCCGGAGCAACTGAAATCACCATACTTCCTTTCTCTTGGTGCCCCTACTTCAATTTCTTTAATTATTTTCCCTGTTGTGACATTTCAATTGCAAGTTCCTCTTATACTTTTTAGAGCACCAGCCACATTGGTGACATTAAATTATTGCTGCGGTTAATTATAAAATAAATAATCCTAGAACCTCAAACCTAAAGCATTTGTATGGGGTATACCCGCCCATTAAAAAATGGGTAGTGCAGCAAATGTCAAACATGAATTTTTCTGTCAGTGAAAAAACTGAAGCAGACTCTAACTTCCAACATAATACATAAAAAATAGGCTGCTTGACTGAGCTTATCCATTCTCGGAGAATAAACCCCATTACAAAATAAGGCCCATCTTGACAAGCATCAACCAGCAAGTGTTCATGTGAATTTGACCCTGAGAAAGAAAAATATATGATGTGTGGATTTTCTCCTATGAATTATAAATTTACTGGACCGATTAAATGAATTTTAAATCATGTAAATGCTACAGGGACACGGTGGCGCTGCGGGTTAAACCGCTGAGCTGTTGATCGGAAGGTCGGCGGTTCGAAACCGCGCGGCGGGGTGAGCTCCCGTTGCTCGTCCCAGCTCCTGCACACCAAGCAGTTCGAAAACATGCAAATGTGAGTAGATTAATTGGTACCGCTTCGGCGGGAAGGTAACGGCGTTCCGTGAGTCATGCTGGCCACATGACCCGGAAGTGTCCTATGGACAACGCCGGCTCCAAGGCTTTGAAACGGAGATGAGCACCGCCCCCTAGAGTCGGACACGACTGGACTTTACGTCAAGGGAAACCTTTACCTTTACCTTAAATGCTACAGTGCATGATTGTTGCTAACAAGAAATTGATGTACATACTGCAGTTAGGAGTTAAATGTGTGTACGTATGACTCATATTATTTGACTTTAATGTTATCTTCTCTCTGTAATGTTTCATAAAGTGAACCTAAATATAATGCACTTATTTCCACCTCCCTACACATACACACAATATATTTAATGATTCTAGCAAGGTCCTGTCATTTCTGGCTGTCAATGGATGAATCACTGTTTGACTGTAATTTGGTTTTCAACTTTTTATATGCTGCCCAAAGACATTGCTGAGATGGGTGGCCATATAAATTGTTCAAACAAATTATGTAACAGAATGTTAATTTCACTCCTATTTCACTTCTGCCTCACCTGTAACCAAATTATGCAGCAGACTCTGAAGTTTGCACCTTCCACAGGGCACATCCACATCCCTTTATTTTATTAGTGTATTAGACCTGCCAGGTTGGGAATGAAAATTATGATTCTCGAAGATTTAGATTACAATTTCATTCCCAGACGTCAACATATGTGAACATGCAGAAACATCTAATGTTGTGTCCTGCTCCAAAGAGACACTGTAGTTCCCTCCATTCTTAATAACCTACTGAAATATGATTTCAACTTCTTCTATTGAGTTCTGCAATAAATCGTCACCTTTGACTTCTGTGAAGGTCTATTTCTTTTAAAAAAATAGTATTAAATTAGAATATTGGCATAATAACATTGTTATTTGGGGGATGTATTGCATATTCATTGAAGCCAGAAGTATTGTGGTGCTGTGGAATAGGGAAGTGGGCAACTCCATAGTTTTCGCTGGACAAGCATTCAGAATTCTTTCCCAACTTGGATTTCACAGCCATCGGCAGATGGGATGGCGTTCGTTGTCGTGTCATTCTTACCCGTACCGATCATTCTGCAGCACACCTTAAGATTATCACATGCTCTTCGTGAATCTATTGTTTCTAATTTATTATTTGTCCATGTTGGCAAATCTGTTCTAGGGAGAACCTGAGGAATGGGGAAGATCTCTGCAATCAATTTAAGTGTCCAGACATCCTGTGTTCTGACTTGTGTCATACAGACACAACGGAAAGGCAATGCAAATTTGAATCACTCATCCATCCCTTTGACCTTTCTAGACCTTCTTCATCAATCCCACATTTGTATCTGTCTATTATGAAAGAGCGCTAATGAAAGTGTGCATTCAGCACTGGCAGAACCATTTTCATTTTACCCATAAATGAAATAAATACAAACTCTTCTAATTCAGCAATCAGGTAAGATAATTATACCCTCTGAACTATTCTCCCTTTTTTTCCTACTTAAATTCATGTCAATTAGAGACAGGGAAATTACACCACAGGCCATCTGAAGTTTGCTCCTTGTTGATTAAAGCTCTAATTTGTTCGGACTGTTTTACAAATCAATCCCCGAGAAATACTTTGGATCACATCTGCAACCCATAAAGAAACATTCTTCATTCTTCTTCCATTGGTTTTACTGTGAGACATTATCCTCTTCCAGAAGAAGTGTCTAAACATCTTTCAGCTAGAATCTTAGCTTTCTTCAGGAATATTTACAAAAATAGAACTCCTTCACCACTATATGCGTCGTGAGTGTGGATGCTGAGCAGGAGGGGGCCCCTATCCAGGGGGGAAAACGCATGCGTAGTTTAGAGACTTTGAGCAGTCCGTCAAAGAAACCCAGAACAGACCCGCCTTCAGTTTTGGGGTTTATCTGTCTGGGTTTTCCCACGCTTCTTCAGTTTGGTAGGATTTTCTGTCTACTATAGCAGTTAAATAAAACACTAGGGACTTCCTCCTTGGTGTGGTCTTTGCTTAGTCAGGACAATATGTATTACTACATTGTATTGTAGCAATCGTCTCTTGAAAATTCTCATCAACCCCAAATGTCAGCCTGGATTATTAGCCAGGGAATCTTATGGGGAAAAAAAATCTGGCTGTAATCAAAGATAAGAAGGGAAAAAAAACTTTTAGGCTGTTATTCTGAAGGTCTCATCAAGCTGAATCACCTGGAAACTAAAACCAAGAGTCCCTTTCAGATTTCTGGGTTTGCAGAGGGCAAAGTCTCTATTGGATTTTGTTAATCTGAGATTCATTCCCTTGTCCATATAATGATGATTCATTTCTGCTCACCTCAGCTTCCAGTCTGAAAATGATAAATACCCTTTTAAGTGTTGAAACCACTTAATCCATACTGTTTTCTACACAACTCCCATTTCTCTAATGGAAATTTTCACCGGATTATTGGCTTTCATTTTCCTAAGAAATTCATGTGCAGTGCTCATGCACCTGCACCCCCAATCTCTGGTTTTGGGACAATCCTTCTGGGTTTCAGCCTTGGTGTGATAGAAGATGCTGCCTCATAAGCAAGTACAGGCAGTCCTCGCTTAACTACCATTCGTTTAGTGATGGTTCAGACTTACAACGGTGCTGGAAAAAACTGATTTACGACTGATTTACGACTGGTCCTGACATTTACAACCGTTGCAGCATCCCCATGGTCACATGATCATGATTTGGGCACTTGGCAACTGGTTCGCATTTATGACCATCACAGTGTCCTGTGGTCATGTGACCGCCATTTTCATCCTTCCCGGCCAGCTTCTCGCAAGCAAAATCAATGGGGAACTGCACGATTCACTTAATGACCACGTGGCTTGCTTAATGACCACTGCAAAAAGGGTTGTAAAATCAGGTCAGATTCACTTAACAACTGCTTTGCTCAGCAACCAAAATCCTGGTCTCAATTGTGGTCGTTAAGCATGAACTACCTGTATGGAAGAGAATTGCCACACACACACACCTCCTCCCATGCATATATTTATGAGCGTATCTAAAATTCGAAGGATGCCATCTTCTTTGCCTCAGGGAGGAAAATATATTAAGCCCATACAGGAATCAGGGCATGCATATAATCATGTGTTAAGTAGCTGCGGTTTTAAATGCATCTCCAAGCTCCTAAAAATTAATTTCAAAAGACATCAAATTAAATATTCTGTGGATCGCAACCTGAGACAGTAAAGAGTGTTAAACTGCAGAAATATTTCACTCTAGAAGTTCACCTCAAACCCATCTGAAGTAACGAAGGCTGCGTGTGGAAAGGTTCACTGCACGTGGCAAATGATCAGTCATCAACTGCCTATAGATCATACAATTTTCATCGCAGGTTAATCCACCTTCATTTGGAAGGCCGTTATTAAAGATATGATTGGCAAGTGTTCACGTCACAAATATTACTAATCTAAATTGCAGTTCACCAGGGATTAATATTTTGAAAATACTGGCCCATTAAAGATAACTGCTTATGACAAATCTAATACCCGCCACAGATTAGTCTTGAGCTTGAGGAACCTGCAGAAAGATTGAAGTCTAAAGCAGGTGCAAATACTCTACCTAGACGCCGAAAAGCACCCAAAATGCTTACAAGGTTATTAACGAGAAACCGAAGTGAATTACCAGCCAACAGCACAATACAAAACACGAAGCCTGACTCATTAATTTTTTTCTACTTTTGCAGAACAAATAACTGGGTTGTATCAGTCTTGAATTGTAAGGAAGTTTTTGAATCAAAGCTTTATCAATGTAGTTATGTAGCGTGCGTGCGCACACACACACACACAAGTATGCCTGCCCGTTTACACTAGCCTTCGGTATAAAAAACACAACTAAATGAAAGCTTCTCACTTTCATTTACAACAGGGTAAGACATACTATTTGGTTACATGTTATTTCAAACATTTCTGAATATATACAGCATAACCTCATACATTCTGTAGCAATAACGTAGCCGCCTCGCCTGGGATGGGAAGGGCAATAGCTCTTCCTGGGGGTGGCTGGTGACGTAGAGTTCTCCCGACAGGATGGAAATTTGCCACTTGGATTCCATATTTATATTTTTTTATTATTTTAGTAATGTGGGTGTTGATTCGGTGATTTTATGATGTTGAGGTTTTAAGGAGAATTTTATTGTAAACCGCCCAGAGTCTCCCTTTTCGGGGGAGACGGGTGGTAATAGAAATGTGAAAAACAAAGAAAGAAAGAAAGAAAGAAAGAAAGAAAGAAAGAAAGAAAGAAAGAAAGAAAGAAAGAAAGAAAGAAAGAAAGCAAGCTTGCCCAGTCATTAAAGATCCACTAATTCCTACAAGTACAGATTCTTTCTTTGAAAATCACACAGATAGTTATTTTAAAATAATCATTGAAAACCATAGTCCTGCCATTTGGTTGATCGTACATGTAATATATCTTAATGACAGTTTATCAGTCGCCCTCGTACCTCTAACAAAGATGCATGAGTCATCAGGGATCCTTTTAACCCAAGTGCAATTTGCATTATATTCAAACAAGGAATTGCCTAGGCAGGATAAAGTCTAAGAAAGTTTGTCAGATCCTGCACTTTGCTGGGCATTAGGTTGTGAAGTGCAAATATTTCCTCAATTATCCAAGGGAGCTATTACATCCTTCCTTATTCTGCCCAACCCAGTTTTTAGATTTTAGTTTTTAGGTTACTCTCAGAATCAAAGATTCTCATTTCCATTTGGTACTCTTCAAGGCCTTCCTTTTCCAGCACCACAAAATGATGATGACTAAATTAAATGCATAAAAAGAGCATTTAATATGTCTCCTTCCATTAGCAATCAGAAGCCAATGTCTTTGTGTAGGCTCATTGATCATTTTCTTTCAGAGAAAGCAGAACTGCTGATGTGGCAGCCTTTCCAAGGCTCTAATCAACTGATGGGTAATATGATCGTGGAGATCATCTGAATGAGTTAGTGCAAAACTATTGTCGTGATCATTTGCAAGATCACTGGGTCGGGGTGAACAAGGTGATCAGGAAAAAAAGAATCATACCTCAGTTTTTGAGGGAGGCTAATTTTATCTTAACACCTTTTTATGAAGTTTTGTATGGGTTTCTGGTAATCCTGCCCTTTTGTGGACCCTTACGGGGTGCTTTCTGAGACCACTCAGAAAAGTAGGTAATTCATATCAGTTAGGAGAAATAATCATGGATTGTCCAAGAGAACGTGATGAGCTTTCTGGTTGAATGGAGACAGTCATGAGTATACACAACTTCATTAGAGTCAGGCATCTGGTCAATTTACAAGTAAATTGTCACATGTCTATTAAAATGATTTTTTTATGGAAGCAATTTTATCTTTATATGAGATTGTTGCTTTGATCAAAACACACTAGCAATTCTAACTCAATATTATTGTGGCCAATTAATATCTAAAACTAATATGCAAGAGTGACCATTGTCTCATATTTATGGTTTTGCTTTGGGGTGCCCCCCAACAAAAAAGCACAATGACAACAACTAAAAATAATGCCAGATGGATCCAAAATTCTAATATTTCCAGATTTGTATTTACAAGAAATGTACCAATATCAATGCCTATACAAAGATAGAGGAGCCTCACTCATTCACTGGCTGTGGAATGAAAGTTTCTCTAAAAAACAGACAAAGAATATATGTATATATTTCGATCCAGATAGATCACCTTTTTTTACAGATTTCTCTTAAACCTGGAGATAATCCATTTCCACTTTCTGTCAGGATCTTGGCAGTCACAAGCAACATGCACCTAAATAAGCAATTTATTTCGTAATCCGTAGCCAAAAACTCAAAAGACTACAAAAGCCAACAAGAGAATGGCCCTCCCCTTGGGAAAGGAAGACCCAAGTTGGTTTATCAAGACTTTTAAAATAGAAAGTCAGTGAACACCATGCAGAGAATCAAAAATCAACATCAGAATTATCCACCTTGATTTACAGCATATATTTTTTGTTATTTTTCTAGAACCTTTCATCTACCTTTAAAAGATTTTATTTAATCTCTCCAATCACCTTGAAAATATTATTTGCAATTGAAATCATTCTCTACTAATTACCTGCTGCAATAGCTATGGGAACGTCACTCATTGCGATACCCAAGATAAGCCTGTCAGTGCCTGAATCCATGCATTTGAAAATTCATCGTTTATACCCTGCTTTCATTCTTCCTGCCTTCCCAGGTGCATTTAAAATCTTTAGTGGCCCCCATGGGAAACAAGCCTACATCTGGAGAATGGCTAAGCTTCGTTACCTGCCATTTTACCTGAAGCAAAAGTCAACCTCAATTTGAGGACCCTCTTCCAGCAAAACATCTAATGAACCTTGAGGAAAGGCAGGCTGTTTGACCCCTTAGAGCATATTGCCAAGAACACTGATGTTGCCTTGTCACGACTGGATATTGTACGGCACTCTCCTTCTGCAGACATTTCAAGGACTGCTCAGAGTAGTCCCTCCTTGTCAGTCATAGCTGGGAAAGGAAGTGGAGCTCCAAGCTCCCAGGTACTTAGACTGAACCTAATTGCCTAATTCATCTTTTCTCGCCATGGGCATGAAGCACCTGTAGTGGTGCTACCAACCCAAGCAGCTTGAAAGTGCAGGAAAACGGGAAACAACGAAAATGGTAGGGTCTCCCATCTTCACTGGGCAGGGAAGAGAGATGTATGTATTTTCTGTTATTCAATGGAATGCTCAAAGGCAATATCTGGTCCCAGTATGCTTTTTCCTTATAGCTCATAATTTGAGAAGCTTTAGCAACCAAACCAACAGCAAGTACACCCACCGATAAACATTAATTCTGATCATTCTGTAAACTCAGGTTCTGCCTTCCAGGGAGTCCATACATGCAGTAGAACTCTAGAAGGGAACTAAAATTTTGTTTTATAGTATTAAGCGATTTCTTCTGTTAAAATTCGCATAGTGATGTTGAATCTATTGTCTGGGGAATAAGGGAAAATTATTAACAAATTGTATGCATATGTTTACAGTTGAAAAAAACCCAGCTGCCTTAGTTACTTGCCTTCCACACCCTTTTTTAATGGGAAATTTTAGCTTACATCAAATGCGTCCTCCTTGTAGAACTGCAAAGAAATTATTTTTTGCTAAGAAAGAGTGGACTTATAAAGGAAAGGTGAGTGACATCTTTATAATGTATTTGATTTAAAATAATTTATACACAGATAACATGTGGGAAATGACCTCTATTCGTATCTTCATTCATTATACGGAAGGCATTACAGAGGGCTGAGGGCCCCGGAAGATCTCCTGCCTGCATCCTGAAGAAATGAATGGGAGTCATTCTAAGCCACCGTTGAGCGCATAAACAGGATATGTGTGATTCATTTCCTAGAAGTGCTCCCCCTCTAGGAACAGTGGTTATTCAATGGATTAAAAATAAACGAAGAAAAGTGGAAATGATTTAAGTACAGCCAAGTTAAGTAGGTGCTGGGATCAGCCCAAAGGCAAAGGATGATATGCAAAGGATCAACAGGAATTATCAGTAGATAAACCATATTGATATAGATTATCTCGACATTTCTGGACAGGGAGGATTCTACACCATGCATTATTTTATATAAACACAAATACATTTACAGATCCTTTTTCACACTCAAAACTAATATAGAGTCAGGCAATGTGTCTGTCTTTCACTAAACCTGTCGATTCTGTTTTTGAAGAAACCCCAGCTGACATGACTTTTTGATGAAAAGAAAAGGCTAACGCATAAAGAACACTTCAAATAATTCTAGTTTATATATGCTAGGGTGGGCATACAGCATTTGGAGAAACTGACAGTTCTTGATTATGGGTTATTTATGGTTAGTCAGCTAACAGCTTAAGAAAATAGTCACTGTGGGACATTACTGTTCAGTTTTAATGAAATTTCTTGCCTGATAATAGAATAAATGCCATCTATTACTTGGGATTTTTAACCTTTAACTTATGGCCTTGTAGCAACTGCAGTAATTTTATTGAGAGACTCACAGTAGCTGATGTTATTTTTATAATCCTGCTGTCTGCATCGACAAATGCCAGTTTTCATTAAAATCAATGTTTTATGTCAGCAGAAAGAAGCCAGCACTGGAGGAGACAAGGCCTTTTGGCTGAAGCATAGCTAAGATATGGGATGATGCCTCAGTTCTGCCTAAGTCGGCCAGCTTTCAATAGCCCAGGCAAAATTATTACTACAGCTGCTGTACCATGTGCCTTGATGCTATGGCATGTGGTTTCTTTTCAACCATGGTAACCTTGGGCCATTCACTCTCACGCAGCATATAAGCTACCTCCATGTACCCTCCATAAACTTGTTGAGAAAAGATCAGAAAAATGTAGTAGTAATAATAGGACATTATCAGATCCAGGAACAGTAGTCTACATTTTAGAATTCAACAAAATATCTACTGCTGTGCTCATATAGAGAGGTTTAGTCTAACTTAGGCAGCCTCTGCCTCTTTTTCTTTGGAACAGAACCAAGAGCAGATAAGGACCTACTGGGTGAGCAGAATCAAGCGCGTATCTTCACGGCAACTCTTTGCTAGCTGGGCAAGAGCAATTTTGAGGTCAGTCTGGAAGAAAAGAATCACCAACGTGGAGCTTTCCCCCAGAAACATCCAGCTGGATAGGCTTAATAACAACACAGAGCTAGAACTCTGGTAGCCTGGAGCATTAGCATCCCATCACAGCTGCTAATTACACTGTCACAATACTTTTGTTTATAAGGTCATGCAGGATTAGCTAAGAGTTCAAGGATCCAGCAGATAACTGAACTCTTATCATTATGCTTAACAAGTGCAGAAGCCTCCAAGAACATCCTTCCAGAGATTCACTGCCCGGTATCACAGACGGAGATTGTGAACTGATCCAGTCGTGATTAATGTCTTAGTGGTAACAGATGACTTCCATCAGCCCAGAGAAATCTAGCAAATTCCATTGATGCCAGATTATGTAATATCCCTAACCCTGGCAAGCTCTCCTCGTTTTGACTACTTCCACAGAAAATGTATACTCGGTGCTTCAAGATTTCACCTATCATTCAGTGACTGTTATTCATTTTCTTCCACATGCCCCTTCCAGTGTAGCCATTAGTATTAGTCTTTCTTTATCTACCAATTATTTGAATGTGATTACTCTGGAGCTGACATACAAAGCACTGATGGACCAGGGCCATTCCAGAATCAAAATGGCAGCCACTTTCAAGTATCCAAGGGAGCAATGTGCTTTCTCCTGCTGTGGAATGTGGGTGCACACAGTCTTTTGGGTGCCAAGGACCTCTCTTGATCTTTAGTGGCATGCCAAGGGATCATCTTCCCCAAAATGTAGGTGGGGCCACTACAAAACCTAATTTTAACCGAATGAAAATGGCATTAATTTCATACAATTAAAGTGGTTACTTCCATGTATTAAGTAATCTTCCCTATTTTCCTCCACTAAAAATGACACTTCAGGAACAACCGGATCTCCAAGATTTCAGAGGTTGCTCGGGTTCTGCTCTGTAGAACTAGATCAAAATTAGGGAAAACTTTGTGAAGACATGAGGAGGATCTCTTAGGCAGTGGCATAAGATGGCTTGGACGCTGGTGGAGTTTCATTGATTTTGTTAGAGGCTTTTAAGTACAGATGGGATTGCCATCTATCAGATCTATAGGCCAATTTCCTGTAACAGTGGTTCTCAACCATGGCAACATTAAGATGTGTGGACTTCAACTCCCAGAATTCCCCAGCCAGCACGCTGTCCTACACCGAAAATGAGTTAATCTCACTCACCTTTGGGATCCCTTCCAATTCTGTGCTTAGTTGGCAATTAGTGAATATGTTACTATCATTAATAAATTGTTTCAATTCTTTTCTCATTCAGTACATTAAAAAGATCCAGCGACAGCAAGTACACACACACACACACACACAAGAACAGCAGTTATTATGTTTTTTAATTCAAAATGGAATTCTCCAGATGGCCCGTCTAATGGATGCATGTCGTGTTTTGCAGAATAATTTCAGAGTAAATTCAATTTCGATATTTTCCTTATTTGGGTTCTAAGAACTCTTACTTCAACATCTCAATTCCAAGCCAGCAACAGAGAGCAAATTTCAATGACTGCAATAACAAAAGCGCTTAGAGATTGAGAAAGATTCATTCCATGTGCCAGATATAAATAAAGCACTTAGAAAGAAATCCCAATTGGCTTCTACAGTGCAGGAAAAACTAATATAATATCCAGATTCAATATAAATGCTGTATATAGTATTTACAAGTCGTATTTTTAAATGCTAATTTCTTCAAGTCAACTTTACAAAACATCCTCAAGGCATTTTTTTGTTTGGCGATATGACATAATGATGGGCTGGATACAAACAATTGGGCGAAAGAAAAAATACCTATTAATATTTCTTGCGTAAGAATTTGCAATGTCTGTTAATAAATAACTTCTACAATATTTCTTACAGAACACCTTCCACAGAAGAGAGTACTTAAACATTTTTAGTATCTTTTTAACAATATACTTTCTTTCAGATCTGCATATTCCTTCAGAATATACACTTCAACCTATACAGATATGGTTAAAGAATTTATTAACACTTGCAGAAGGGAACAATCGGCTCTCGTGATCCATGCCTCTCTCTGAGAGGTGCGGACCGTGGAATTACATAATGGGAATTCGCAATGAGATGTGCGGCGCTCAAGCTTTGTTCCTCCAAGATGATGCTTCAGAGCTTCTGGGAACACAGGCAGAGCAACCGAAGGCCATCCTGGGGAGGCGCATGGCTGCCTTTGAAGCTCCTTTCTGGAGCCGTGCAGTCCTAATTCACAAAGATGTAAACATCTTCATCTGAAGGATTTATAAGAGCTACTCTGCATTTTCCACAACGTACAGAAACAACAATAGCTTCCTTTTTGTTCAGTGCTTGAAAGCATGATCTGTCAGTGATAAAGTGCATGGAGTACACTGCAAGGAGAACATGGCCCCATATATAAGCAGGGCCAGGTGGATAATGACTCACACACTGAGTTGGCCTAGCTTTAATTACACAAAGAACCTCTCACTCTCTTTCCTTCAGGTCTATGTATATCAGCCTCCTTTGAAGTTCAGAGACAGCATGAAATATCCCACTGTCAAGAGGATGGCAGGACATTTCAAATTGTATTTTACAAGGTATTATCCATATAGAGCTAGCTGAGCTCCTAAACACTTGTACAGCTACTTGAAATTAGCTTTCGGGATGACAAAAGAATATTGAAGGATTGCTCAAGCGTAAAGCAGATATTCGTCTGCCTGATGCGAGCCACAGAAAGAACAAATTGCTGCAGATTTTTTTTTCCCCCAGAATTTTGCTTGACAGGAAGAAATCTTAAAAGGTTATCAAGAAAGTGGGGGGGAAATGAAATGCCATTATTCTACAGAGGGATTTAAACGTGGCATAACTCATAAGATGCTTTGATTTGGGTCTACATTTGTTGAGAGAACCAAAGCTGTATAAAATTTGGTCATTGCAGAAAAATCCAGTTCCCTCACAACTTCTCTTTGCCAGAGTTTCTTTTTAGATGAGAAAAAATTAAGTTTCATTAAAGCGTTAATTTCATTTTAGCCAAAGTAATCCATCAAGGTAAAGCATGGAGTGAAAGCCATTTGACGCACTGACGGAGGTAGCGTAAGTATGCCCCTGGTCTGGCAATGGATATTTGCCAGAGCATCCCATCAGGGTTGTTTTGTTCTTTCTCCTTTCTCTGCCCCTGAATCACCTGAAACTCTCCATCAAAAAATCATGCAATACAAATAGGCCTCATTCAGCAACCGCAACTGGGCCTGGCAACTTGGTCGTTCAGCAAAGTGGTCGCTAAGTGAAACCGTGACTGTGCTTATGATCATACTTCAGCTTTCCTTTGCTTTATAGACCTGCGAAGGTTACTTTTTCATGACCGTCATAACTGCAAACGGCTGCTAAACGAGGACTGCCTGTAATACGCTTCAGATAACCCCATTCCTCTTCAACAAGTTTGACTCTGTCCCGTCGTTAAAATCTCAATGTGAACTGTGGTTGTTCAGCAAAATTTCCTTTCTGAGCTGAAAATGTTATCTTTGGTGCAGTAATGATTTTTATCTGAGGAACGATGGCTATGGAAAAAAATTTGCAAAGGGAGAGGCAAAGTATAATTGACAATGATGGTATTTATAAAATAAAAGAGGGCTTTGAGACTAAATTTTTAAAGGACAGCATTCAAAAATGTGGCATGAATCTTATTGTTTGGATGATTTAATACCAGAGCCCCACTGGGTCAGAGCAAAGGAAGAGTTTGGGAATATACTTCCCACAATTCCTTGCCATTCATCATGCTGGCTGAAGTTGATGGGAGTTGGTTAAAACACTTGGGGTTTTGTTCCAACGGTGGCCAGTCAGACATTATTAGAAATCCACAGGCAGAGGGAAAAACCACAATACACACCCACCTCTCTTCTCTATTGACCATTATTCAGATCCATATTCGGTTCTGGAAAGGTCTTTCCAGATTCTTATGGAAGGTGCATCAATGGGAACCAACAGGCCTTTTCTACTATGGCCCCCAATCTTCGCTATGCCTTCCCCAGGCTTATGCGACTTTTATCCATGCTCCTCATTCTAAGTAGCAACTCAAAGTTACATCCAGGCAGTTCCACTGAATATACTGCTTTAATATTTCCCACTTTTAGAATTCAGAATATGATTCAACTCGGCCCCTTTATTGGCTGCGGTCCCACTGATAGAAGTGGGTGCTGGTGTTCTTCGTGTTGCTCCTCTTTGGTTAATTAACATTTTGAATGTATTTTTCTCCCCAGTGGTTTGTGCAAGAAGTGTTGATGAACCAGAATATAACTAGATTATTTCCAGGGCCGATCTCCTATTTTTAACAGACCGACTTGTTGCCTTGCTCACCCAAAGAGAACTCTGTGGTACAGCCAGAGAAAAAATGTGAGCCTATCAAGTTCAAATCACAGTTTGAAGCCTATAAGTAGAAGCCTCACTTCCATTTTGATGCTTTCAACCAGATACGTGCTCAAAGAGGAAGCACGCGACCTTTTTCATGTTTTTTTCCCCGCACATATTTATCATACCTAAAGATTTATTTAGTATAATGGTATCTGCAGATACATAACCGTATGTAGAAGCCCAGCGAAATGAGAAAATCGTTAGCACAGGGATGAATCTCATGGACTAGTATAGCAGTCAATGTGGACAAAGTTCTAATGTTAGAAAGTTTGCATTGGGATTAAAGAATAAATTAATCACTAAAGAAATTTGATGAAAGGGCTATTTATTGAAGATCCCAGACCCCTTTATGCCCTGAGATAAAGACCCAGGGCAAAGTGATATCCTTGTATTTAAAATTAATTACAACATGACTGTCAGATTCCCCCAATCAAAGGTTTTACAAAACCCCTTATCGGAGCATCTACCGTCATTCCCTTCTCCGAGGAATGGACTCCGTGTCGCCAGATGGGAGGGGGTGTGAAGATCAGGTGCTGACAATGACCAAGCCAAGGGTGTAGCTTTATTCTTTCACTACGTTAACCTTACCAACAAGCAAATCCCACGGTCACTAGCACTGTTGATGTTACCTAGTCAGATAATGAAACATCTACAAGGAGACAACCAAGCTCAGAGAGCACCAAGGACTCTACACAGCTTACGTTGGCTTTCAAAACTGTCAAATACTGTATGCCTCTCTTGACTGTCATTTGTTATTTTTATGGTATTGATATTTAAACATTGTATTTATTTATTATTTATTTATTTATTATTCAAATTTTGCTACCGCCCATCTCCCCCAAAAGATGGACTCTGGGCGGTTTGCAATAAAATTAAAACTATAAGAATAAACAATTAAAATCCTATAAAAATAAAACAATTTACAAATATAAAATACAATATAAATAAGTGTAAAATCCAAGAGGGTAGAATATTCTAATCAGGTGGGAGGGGCTCTAAGGCGCGAGCCACCCCCATGAATGGCCGCCCACCTCTGGGGGCAAGATGTTCCAGAGGGCGGGGGCTACTGCAGAGAAGGCCCGCTTCCTGGACCCCGCCAGATGAAGTTCACTTTTTGCTACTGTTTTCATGGTGGAGAAGTTTAACTTAACAGTAATTCAAATTACTGCTTTGATTGCAGATCAGCCTGAACATCTGGCATGCCGAACAGTTGTTTCGTAAAACAGTTGAATTTAGAACATTAATAAGCAAAGCATAAAGACAGAGTATGGTCAGTATCATAGGGTCGTTACTGAAATTAAATGGGGGGGAGACTCAGGTCAGACGAAAGGAATTATTTCTTCACACAGCACATCAATAAATGATGGAAACAGGTTCCACCAAATGCGGCCACAGCGATCCATTGGTATGGTTTGAAAAAGAGGTTGACAACATTCATGCAGGATCTGGCTAGGCGGTCAATGACCTACTAGCTGGATGGACAACACCGTAGCAACATTTAGTTCAGGCAGTACACTGAATGTTGTACCCTTCAGTACCCTTCAGCTTCTCTGAATTCTGGCATTTCTGGCACCAAAGCATCATCAAGGCAATTGTAATCAAGACTCTAACCGAAGTCCACACAGCTTAAAGTTGCCAAGGTTGAGCAACACTGCTCAAGCCTCCTTACTGGCACCCACACATACACACGGGACGCTGGTTTTCCTGTTATTCTTTTAGCAATTATCTTTTCAGCCACTCAGGCTACCTGTGTGAATTCTGCAACTCTTAAGAAAACTGTACGTTTTCGTTTTCTTTTCTGTAAGCCCCCACAGCACGCACTGTCCCCTACGGAGTAGTGTAAATGCTGCATTCGCATGGCCGTGAACTGACTGCTCCCAAATGTTAATTAAGATCAGAAAATGAGCTGCAGAGTGCATTAGTGGTTATGTAATACAGACCATTAAAGCTGCTTTATAAATGGGTGTCATTAAATTCTAAGTATAGCTGCTTTTCTTGTGTAGCCAGGAAAAAAAAAAACGTTGAGAGGTCACAGCTTATTCAAAAATTTTTAAAACAGCTTAGCAAGGCGCAGGATAAAGCAATTATCCAGGCTATTCTACAAGGTATAACAGGCAGGCTGGGGCAAAAGTAATAAACTTCCAGATTTGGCTTCTTAGCATGTGACTTCTCATTAGGTAACATGGCCAGAACATCTAGAAAAGTTTATATATAAATCCTCCCCTCCCCGTTCTTTCTGTTGTTTTATGAGATGGGTTCTTAGATGACACCGCCGTCAGTTTCTTGATATCTAGTTGCAATCGCTGGAGCAAAACGATCATTTTAAGCAACAGAACATCAGTGCCTCTCACAACACAGTCCAATTATACAGTAGGAATCATCAGTGGGCAGAAAATATTTCTTCCTCTGTCCTAATATTAGAATGACCCACTAAAGCCGAACGTAAAAAGACTGACAACCAAGTGATCTGCTTCTACACATCTAGGCCCAAAGGAAAAATGAATTCCCAGTTTGCAAACTATAGGTATGATTTGCTTTCATCACGATTCCAGCAGCGCACCACACCTTTAAAACCTTTATTGGTGCCTCTGGAATTAACAAACCGGTTTCCTGCGGCCTTATCCTTTGCACAAGACCTGAAAAGCTGGCTTGAAACAGATTTCTGAATCTGGGACAACAAGAACCATCCACGGTTCCTAATAATGGTTTGGCTGCTCATACCACTGTAATTTCTAAGTTAGATTACATGCATTCCAAGAGCGTAGGGTAGGTTTTATTCTCAATCGTGTTTTATATATTTATTGACCACGGTGTTACTTATCATCTTATCGAATTTTAAATTGTTTTTATTGCGAACCGCCCAGGGTCCACCGTGCGGGGGAGACGGGCGGCCATAAAAATATGGCAAATAAATAAATAATCGTTCGCATAAAATCTTTATTTCACCGTACACATCATCTGTGTCCAGGATGGGTCCAACTATCTCCTGGGCTAAAGCGCTAGAGGGAGAGAGCATCCAATACAGAAGTATTAACCTCCCTGTATAATGTAGGGGAGTGAATGGCCTTTCCTCAGTGATGTGCCACCATCCCAATGACAGCAAGGGGTGGGTGGAATCAGAGCCAACAGTGGATGGAGATCTAACACCGACCCTTTTGACCGCCTTTCTTTTCTTGTCCCCACATCTTTTTTTGGAATTGATCACCAGCAGAATGCTTATTGATTTAGTTTGAGAACGAGATGGAGCCCCTGTGCCCATACTGACCATCCTGAGTATAGATTAGGAGGATGCTCCACACCCGCACACACACACACACACACATAAAAATACAAAGGGTTTTTTTCCCAAGGCAAGTAAAAGGAAGAAGGCATACCAAGATGTCTCCAGTGAAGCACCATCAATACTAAACGGAGGATTTGGGGGCAGGGAGGGAAGGAGGACATTGTTAACCGCTGATAGTGATCATGGGGAAGGTTTCTTTTTTCCTTTAAGAGAAAATAATTGGGCCCCAAATATAAAAATAAATTCTATAGGCTGACAACGCAGTTTGAGGCTTATATCTAATACATACTTTCCTTAAGCATTTCAAAAACGACGAAGATTGCGTTCCTCTTCTGTTTCAAAACATTTTTAACAGAAGTACCAATCACAAGTTTGCAGTGCAAGGGGTAGAAAAGGATGCAAAAATAACAACAACAATAATAATCTAATTTAAAATATTAAGGAATCATGGATTGTGATTCAACATGCATTCCCCCCTGAACAAAAACTAAGAATCCCTATAAGGAAAGGACCAAGTTAAAACATACTTAGCTTAATGCATTTGAATTAATTCACTGTTTACAGCCTGAACCATAAAGGCTTCTTTTTTATCTGGAAGGCGGAGGAAGAACAACGTATCACTGGCATTAATAAACGGCTCCTGTTTCACATTATATCTGTCAAAATTACAGTACTCACCTGTCACGTTCAGGTAAATAAACGGACTCGTCTTGTTCTCCCCGTTCTTTTCATTGACCGCCTGGACATAATAATTTCCAGCGTCAGTGGGCAATGTTGCCAGAATGACCAACTGATTCTCTAGGGTGATGGTTCTGTATTGAGAAAAAAAAGAACACTTGCTGAATTAGGACAAGGCACCTTGGTGCTGGGCATGCTGAAAAACAGGGATAGTCCCTCTCCTCTGGCAGATGGAATATGGCGTTCAGAAGAAAGCCTTTTAAAAATGATGCTCTGTCTATGGGTGAGACAGAAGATCAGGATTTGTTTAAGTTCTGAATGACGGTAAATGTGGTGAGAGCTGAGGATCTCAAACACCCCATGCGTTACAGCAGCTGGAAACGGGGAAGATTTGGATGGAGAAACGACTGCAGGGTCAACCCTTCGTCCAGGCCCCAGCTCCATATGCAACCTGAGGCCACGTTGCTAAGAGAAACAGTAAAATAATTGCCTAATCCAATCTCAGATCCCTTTTATCTCCTATCAGTTTGATTTTTGGCGATGCAAGCAGTCACACTGAACTCAAAGGGACAGCCAGTCATAAAAGCTCATACCAAATGATCATTCACAAATATTTATATGAAAAACTACTGTAAAATGATGTTCATTAAAAAAAAACAAGTAAAGCTTTCTTAATCTCAATGCTAAAAGAAACAACCATTTGGGGGGTGGGAGAGAGAACGCAGGGAGAGAAATCAAAGGGAAGAAAAGGGAAGAAACTGTCAAGAGGCCATTCTTCTGTTGTTAGGATTCGTTCAGCTCTCTTAGTTTCAGATACCAAAAGATGATGCAAGTTGCTAATTAACACGCTCAGCTGGGAAGACATGGAGGGAATAGAAGGTAAAGATGTTTATAACTGACAGCTATAATTGTGGCTGTAGTCATCAGGGATCGCATCTTCTCAAAGACTGATGAAATATCAGAGTCCAATGCAAGTTTCTATTTTTTGTAACAAAAGGTTCTCCACGCTTTCTTTGTAAAATGCCTCCTGCTATTTCTGTTCTAGACGCCACTTCTATTATTCACTCAGCCCAGTTTTGAATTAAAATTGAAACCCACCAGTGAAGAAAACCAAACTTTGGGCGATGTCCAGTTCACGTTCCCAAGCAGAAAGGACAAAGTGGTTTGGAACTCCACAGGGCCTCTGAAATCTGAGCAAGTTCCACCAAGCCTGACCCCAAAGAAGAATCAGTGTGTGGAGACCCAGGAAACTGAGTGTTACAGAAATGTGAAGTTACAAGTCCAGATTTTTTGAGAGTAACACATGCCAGGTGTAAGCTCTTTGCACCAGCAAGGTCCAAGACAGGCTCAGTGGCCCAAGCCATAAGAACTCATACAGCTCCTGTACTGTTTCAAACACCTGGACCTCTTGACTGCTCTGATGACACTTTCTACCCAGCCCTTCTGCACTGGGTTTATTGTTCTACTCAAGCATCCTTGTCGAGACTGAGTTGCATTGACCCTCTAACCATTTTCATCATTTTCTTGTTCCTATCTTTTCCCAAGCTGTGGAGACAACAACTTGTCGTACAGGTTTCTATACTATCAGCATAAACTAGGACTTCCCAATTTCAGTTACTTAAAAACAGTCACACAAATATAATCTACATACAAAGAATCATATTTTTCAAGCATTCATTATCAAAGGAGTGTCAGGTATTCAAAAGCAAAGTAGCTAAGCAATGCACAGGAGAAGCATGCTTAGGTAGAACATGACAGACTAATTTTACTTATTCTTAGTAATACCCTAATTCTGAGAACAAATGGCTTGGGTAACTTCCATTAGACACCCAAAGCCTGAGGACACACAACATACTAAACTATGATTGATTGAAGAAGCCACGATTTGTTGAGTCATGCAAAATGCCAAGCCAAAACTGAACAAACCATATTATGATGTAATGCATGCTTAGATCCAGTTGCTGGCTTTTAAATGGGTCCTTCATTCAGCTGGGGCGAAGGGAGAAAGAGAAGTGAATTTTTTGGCAGGTGGATCCTTAGCTCCATATTTTTTAGCTAGGAAAAAGTGAAAGGTGACAATGTGTTTTTGATAAAGAAACATCAAGAACAGCAATGGAAGAAGTGAGGTTAACTATACCTTCCAGAAAATATAGCATTACTGACAGTCTGTGAAAGAGCTTGGGGAAAAAAAAGACTAAATACACCAACTGGAGCTTTGTCTTGATGTAACATCTGGTTCATACTTATCTGGGAGACCCACCAGAGAAAACTAAACCCAGAAGAAGGCAATGGCAAACCATTTCCATATTGCTATCCAGAAAACTGCATGGATGTGTCCACACAAAGTCATCAAGAGCTGAGCTCAACTTAAAGAAAAAATTGTCTTCACCTTATTAATTAGTTTTGGATGAGAGTTTCCCCAGAAAACAACCAAGAGAAAAAAAATTGCTGAATGAGAAACAGATGAGGGCAGGATATACAAAGTTCAGAGAAAGAGGTTAAAAGTCCCAGATCTAAGGACAGGAACTGATGTGAAAATATTAAATAATAAATGACGGCAGGGGATGAATCAGCTAATGGCATGCTAAGTAACTCCTCTTGCAGAGAGGTGCAAGAGAGAGCATTTGCAACACAGCAGTCAAAACACTGGATTTACTAGGATGGCAAATTGATCTGAATCAATTAATCTCATTAGTTGTAGTCCATCAACTAATTGATCCAGTCATTAAATTGGTGTATGGATAAATCAGTAAGAAGGATTTCTGTTTAGTTTAACACTTCTGTTTATCCTAGTATATGATGTGGGCTTATGGTGCAATTCTGATCTCATTGTTTTGTAACTGTCACGTGCTACTGTAAATGGATCAATCATTCTGAAGGAAGACGCTAACTGCATCATGCTCCCATAGTACCGCCACCTGAGAGAGGGCACAGCCTTAGAGAAGACCATCTCAGGTTTGGGTGAGGGTTGGAAAGAGGGCAGCATCCTTGAGGAAATCCACAACTAGGATGCAAACTGACCAGCAGTCATGACCAAAGAACAAACCAGCATAAAGAGGCGTGACTTTGTTCCACAAAAGCATAGGCACAGTTGTTGATCTAAATTTTATCTTAATTTAGTCTAAGTAATTAAAAGCAACATTTCATGACAGCTTGCGGATAGCAGAAATCTCTTCAGCTTTTTAAGGTACGTTGGTATAAACAGAACTAGGACATGGAACTGAAAATTAGAAAGTTACTCACTGGGACAGAACATTTTTCAAAACAGGTAGTTGTGTGCCTATATTTAAGGAATACTAAAGAGGAGCCTTAAAGTAATGTCCTTCTTAGACTTCGATAGCCTCATTAATCTTCATAGCAGATGCAACCTTTTCCCCAAGGAGGGCTACGTTAGTACTGCTTTTTTTCACAGAAATAATTTGTGTAAACTTTTGTGGCTGGGGAATGATGTTGATGATGAAAAATCAGAAATACTCCCCAAAGGTGTACCCAGAGTAGATTCCATTTGTTGCATTACAATGAAAGTTCCTTGGAAATACAAGCTTTCCTCTACCAAGGGCAGTGAGATTATTTTTGAAAACTGCCATAAAACTCGGATACTTTCTGAGGGAACCCATGTTTTCCACCCAAAAAGGATGGGCTTTAACTGGTTGGGATTAAGTGTTTTGCAATAAGGAAAAAGTCATTAGAAAAGAGTGTGAGTGCATTTAAAAACAAAAGTCTGCCTCAGAAAAATAAGAATATGCCAACACGTGCCCCTGACTTGACTCTGCAGGAAAACAAGGTGAAAACAATATAAACGTCTGCGAATTATCAGAAATGACCCCTGGAATGAACAGGAAGCCAAGAGGGAAAAGAAAACTATTGCCATCACACAGGGAATTGTGCTTACTTCCCACCAGATGGTACACTTGGTCTCACATACATTATTAAAATACTGCCAGAAACTCAGTCTAATATAATATTATCTTCTGCATCCACTTTAACATTAAAACTATGATTAAACACAGCAGGAAAAGCAAAGGCAAAGGGCACACCTGTCCTCCTGAAGCAAGCAATTCAATCTGGCTGGGAGAGTGAAAAACAGAACAATATTCATGGCCTGCATACTGGGTCAGGCATACTACGGACCTTGTGGGCATTCCCTTCTTAGCAATATTTTCAAGAGTTTATTCTTCAAAATGGGATATTTATGAAAGTGCCTAATCCCAAGGCAGCTGATTCCAGGATTGTCTATTTGGAATATCAACTGCTCTCAAGCAGTTCAGAAAGGAACGGCATGGGGCCAGGTCATCTGAGGGACCACCTCTTCCCGATTACCTCTGCCCGTCCCATCAGGTCTGGGTCCCATCCGCTAAGGAACTACGTCTAGCGAAACCCAGGAGATGGGCCTTTTCTGCTGTGGCACCCGCCCTGTGAAACATCATCCCCCCCACAAGGTGTGATTGGCCCCATCCTTGATGTCCCCTCAGAAGTCCCTCAAAACTTGGTAATGTCAACAGGCTTGGGGTCTCCTAGAAATGGGGAATTAACGAGGCGGCTCCATTCTCTGTAACATCTAATGGTCTCCCCTAGCCTTGAGTCTTTTATAATAATAATATAAATGTTTTAATTGTAGAGTGCTTTTCGTAATTACTGTTTCCTTTGGTTTTATTGTATGCTGCCTTGAGTCACGTTTTGTGAGATGGGAGGCATATAAATACGAAATGGAGCTTTTTTAAAATTACAGGTGGCCCGCAATATTGACAGAGGCTTTATTCCTGGCTCATGAGAACATAACAAGGGTGTAAAGAAAATGCTTTATGCACATGGAAAAGCATTCTTGGGGGAGATGGGCGGTAATAAAAGTTTGAAGAATAAATAAAATAAGTAAATGTACAGTGTTTTGCACATGCATAAAGTAACACCCTCTTCCCCCAAGGCTAAAACCATGGATATGTGAAATACTAAGGTCCAGTCTCTCTTTAGAAACCATGGAAATGCAAAATGGCAGATAATGAAGGCCTCCTGCATATTTTTTTCTAAACTGTACGGGGCACGACAACTTGGGGAACAAAACCAGCATTCAAATTAATGATTGGCTTATTAGTATTTCTGTATTCAAGATATTCTGATGGAACTTGAGTTCTGCCACTGATAGCATGATTACAGCTTTCACTTACATATAACCATGAAACTCTCTGAAATCCCCCAAGACCAGACGACAATTTAGAGAGAAAAATCTCAGAAATCATCCCAAGTATTTGTTTGTGTTTTGCTTTCACAAGATGCATCAAGTGATGCATGTTTAAAAGATTGGTTTCCTCACTTTCTGTTGAAATTTAGAGTTTTTATATAAGGGATTAGGAGTTGAAAAGGTTTCTAATATCCCTTCCCCATAAATCAGTCCTAGAAGAAGACAAGAATTCTGATTTGCTAATATTTTTTCTTTCCTAATAGAAGAGAGAATTAGATATTTGCTACTTTCAGTAGCTAGAGTGCATGATAAATCAGATAATGCCAAGTTGTTGAATCATAACAGAATAACATCCAAACCATCACAAAATCTCATTTAGCCTATGCTTTTAACACAGCCATCTGTTCAGGATCCCATGCAATGTATTTATCCATTTATTTACCCAAAAGCTAAACCTCAAAAAAACCAAGATTATGGCAACCAGCTTGATTGATAACTGGCAAATGGAGGGAGAAAATGTAGAAGCAGTCAAAGACTTTGTATTTCTAGGTGCGAAGATTACTGCAGATGCTGACTGCAGTCAGGAAATCAGAAGACGCTTAATCCTTGGGAGAAGAGCGATGACCAATCTCGATCAAATAGTTAAGAGCAGAGACATCACACTGACAACAAAGGCCCGCATAGTTAAAGCAATGGTGTTCCCCGTAGTAACATATGGCTGCGAGAGCTGGACCATAAGGAAGGCTGAGCGAAGGAAGATGGATGCTTTGGAACTGTGGTGTTGGAGGAAAATTCTGAGAGTGCCTTGGACTGCAGGAAGATCAAACTAGTCCATCCTCCAGGAAATAAAGCCAGACTGCTCACTGGAGGGAATGATATTAAAGGCAAAACTGAAATACTTTGGCCACCTAATGAGAAAACAGGACACTCTGGAGAAGATGCTGATGCTAGGGAGAGTGGAAGGCAAAAGGAAGAGGGGCCGACCGAGGGCAAGGTGGATGGATGACATTCTAGAGGTGACGGACTCATCCCTGGGGGAGCTGGGGGTGTTGACGACCGACAGGAAGCTCTGGTGCGGGCTGGTCCATGAAGTCACGAAGAGTTGGAAGCGACTAAACGAATAAACAACATTACTCAAAAGATCTAAATGAAGTTTTTTCCCAGTGCTGCCACAGAGCCAATACAAATGCATAGCTGTTCTGTAAGTGATGTCAAACACCAAGGAGAAAAGCGTCCTGATATGAAACAAAGCTTCACTTGTATCACATCACTGGAGATGAACTTCTGCATGAGGATTTAGGCAATCCAGTGAGACTGATTTTATTAAGTAGTACGGAGATTATAGAGCAATGACAATATGGGTACTCAGAAATTCCCCACACGATTGTCATCAATTGGCAGCATATGCCACATGTAAACTTTTTGCAAAAAACAGATTAGTTAACTCTTTCATGAGTATTTACTGCAGTTCTTTGCAAATCTTTTCACTCAGTATGCAGTATGTATATTCCAGTAGCCTCCAGAAAAATCAGACTAACCCTTCCATTGTGTAAGTCTTTATGCATATCTTGATGGAGTGATGGGAATTGTAATCTGGCACCAGTGAAGCCATATTTATGTGGCTTAAAACCAACACAGACTTTCAATGGGCGGGTTCATACATTTTACTAAATCATAATGGGGTTGAGTTTGTTTTGAGTTTGCCACATTTGTGATCCTAGTTATCACGATTGGTAAACTGTAAGGTTTACACATGAACCAGGCTCCTATGATTTATCCCCCCCCCCCAGGTCATGGTCAGTACAACTATAACTTAGTAAGATATTGGCTCCAAAGCTAACAAAAGCAAAATTACTTTCAATTTTTATTGTTCTTTGTGCCTCTCCTGATTCAGAGTCTATTCAGGTTCTGATAGAGGAAAAAGGAATGCCCAGCTGCGCACAGATTTTTATATGGTATGTACATTTTTTACACCGCGCATAGTCCTTAAGACTGTTGTTCAGAAGGCAACTGGTTAGACTCTTCAAGAGCCAGAGATACAATGTGGTTCCATAGAATAAGGTGATATCTATGTACAGTATGTATCCAGCATTCTTAAACTGGGCTACTTGGAAATTGAATTATCAACCTCTACCAAAACAAAAGAAGGTGTTTGGTGTGTGTTTTTTTTCTTTCTTCTGGACACAAACAGGCACACAAGATATTTCAGAAAGCAATCAAGCAGAATGAGAACAACGGAGAGAAAATGCTGGTGGAACGGCTTTCTGGTCAAAGTTCACAACAAACAATGAATTCCCTCTAAAATAAGTAGTGACCAGTTGATGAATTCTGGAATTTGTTCTGGAGGGAGGCTTAACCAGTTTGTCCATGATGCATGGCCTGGTCATTGGCTAGGCACAAGCAGAGTCTCATTTTATGTACCAAGCCGGAGGAGGACTTCAAGGACACGAGATATGAAATTCACAATTTAGCTGAGCATTACCACTTTGGCTGTGTTCTAAACCAGGGAATTATTCACGAGAGTGTCTTCTCACACTTAAACACTTTCTCTTCAGTGTTTGGGATGAGATGCTCTTTATTTCCATCGCCATCCTGCTGTCTGCTTGACAGTTCACCACGTATAACAGGCATAAAACAGCCAGTTTCAAAATGGGTGGAGATCTTCCTCGGGAAGAATCCGTAATACTCCCATAGAAATCATGATTTTAAAATGATTCATTTGGGCGACTTGTCCTGCCATTTGCAATTTTCACGTTCAGAAGCCTCTGCAGAACCTTGCTTTAAATTTCCCCAAAAGATGCACTCATTCGTTATGAACTTGAATGTTCTTGGTAGCCATCTTCCATTGAGAACTGATTCTTATAGAGGAAGATAATGAGTTCAGCATCTACCATGAGTTTTTCCCACTGTTGTTCTTCAGTCCTCAATCAACAAAACATATACTGCCTCCGAAGACTGAGGTAGCCATCATAATTACCAATCAATCATTTTTAACTTTATTATTTTTTCTGTGCCGTCATCCAGACATGGAACAAGCCAGACTGGCTAACTTCCAGAAAGCTCCCTGTGCTGTGTTCTTTCAGATACAGCTTATATATTAGGTATTACCTAAGAGGTTATTAATTTTTCCAAAAGAAAAATGAGACATAGCAATTCTACTTTAGGAACTGAATAGGAATTGTGATTTATCGTTTCTGCTCTGGACTGGATCTTTCTCAACTTGCAGAAGGAGATGGGGGTGGGGGGAAAGACTTCCATCTGATTTCAATCTACAGAAATTCTTTAGATTTCTGGTGCTGAGCAATAGAAAATAGGCCTATGTTAACCAACAAGAATTACAGCATAGCCATCTGAACCCGTTTCAGGGCTATTTGGAAACAACTATTTTTCGTTATAAGTAAGAGCTATCCAAAACAAGGTATCAGCATGGCTGAATTTTTCTCATGCTGCAAGTTTGCCTCAAATCGAAGGAGGCATAATTATCACCCCAAGTCAATTCTTTGTGCTGATTTTATTTTAAACTCCTAAGAGAAACACATCCCAGCTACAGAACACGAACACTCATAACGGACATCACTGGCTGCAAGCTCTCAAGGGTATTTGTACCACATTCCGTGATTCTCTTAAAACCATAGCAACTCCAAATATAATCTTTGTCAAGTAAAATACAAAATACAGCAAACAATGGGAATGCTAATACACACACACACACCAGCACTTCAAATGTACTTTCTGCTTAGGGGCAAAATGCCACATTCCCGAGGCCAAAGTCATATTAAAAGGAGCTATGACTTTGGTTTGTCATACATTCAATGCTCCAAGACTGCAAAAGTCCCATCCAGCTATTTCTGAGGGCTTAACCTAGACCCAAACAAAGGGAAGACTAGGTCAAGTGGTAAGAGATGCCTCCTACATACATACCAAAAGATCACACAACATGCTTTATTTTCATTAAAATTGTGTTTTATTGAGATTTACTGATAATGTTTTCTGCCCACCTGGTGCACTCAAAGTTCCTTCTATTATATGTTGCCATCTTGCAGGGCCAAGGACGTGTGCCTTCTCTGTTGCAGCCCCCACCCTCTGGAACAGCACCCCCACCCACCCCAAGATACAGATGGCCTCCACTCTCATTGGGTTCCCAAAAGCCCTTAAAACCCACCTCTGTTCCCAGGCTGGGGTTATGTTTCTGGAAGGGGGGTTCCCTGTTATGTTTTAACGGTTGTTTTTAGTCCGAGCTGCTGTGGTTTTGTATGTTTTTATTATTTTGATCTTGTATTAGATTTTGTTAGCTGCCCAGAGTCTGTTGACGTGAGCTTCTATAATAAATTTAGTTTCACCATTTTTCATCTGAAAATTGGCTTGAGAAGACTGCAGTCTTGAAGGGAACCTAAAATAGATTAAATACAATTAAAACAATCCTACTTTTATTTCTTGAATTTCTGACATTGCACTGCACAATCATACCGCTTTATTTCTACACTGCCTCCCCTTCTGTTATGTTTGCTTAAGGTCCAAACGTCTACAAAACTTTTCTACAATGCTACAGCTTCTTGGCTGAGCCTAATAACATAAAATGCCCTCTTGATGTTTTGACATTTTATTAATCTGGCATACCAAAACAGCCAGGCACATTTTATAAATGAAAGCTATGCTTTTCTGATCATTTTGATGGGGAAACCATGAATCTGAGCAACAACTGAAAGCATCAGACTTGGGTCACATGATCCATTTAGCTGTTTTTCTTTCTTTTGTCATCAATCATCACAAAAGACAAGCTACAGTAGACTGAGGGTTCCCCCCCCCCATCTCTTTAAGGACTATTTTTATTCATGTATTTCCCTAATTGGGTATGTGCTAGTCTGGTCTGGAAAATGGAAGAACTGATTGGCACCTTTTTGTTTGACTATTCTTTGCTTAACCGCCTTACATTTCTACAGTCAGAATATATATATATATATATATATATATATAGAGAGAGAGAGAGAGAGAGAGAGAGAGAATGAATGAATGAAATATATATATATATATATATATATATATATATATATATATATATATAAATAAATAAATAAAAAAAAGACTGGGCAATTAAGTATCACCCTCATTAACGTGGAGACATGAATTCTACTAGCCGCCCTGATTCACACTAACACTGGAACTGGGACTTATTCTGCATATTATGATGGCTTCCCTCCATTCTGCCTATGCATACAGCCTCTGGGACTAGTTCTTGTAGAACCACTCACACAAAAAGATCAATGTTCCTCTTTTTCTCAGACTAGAGATGTTCTACCCAGATTATGGAGCAGGTTACCTTGAGGTCATCCCACTTTCATCTGGATCCTCCCCTTCCCACAGGACAGAATTGTGCGTACTCTCGCTAAGCTCCCCCTTTGGGAACACAAGTGAGTACTCTCTTAGTGAGAGTACATTTTTAAACAACTAGATCCTTGGTGGGGCACTTCCATAGTTAGATTCATCCTACAAAATAGGATGCATTACTCTAGGAGTTAGTCTAGATGATAAATCAGTTGAAGTTAATGAAAAGTTAGAATGCTGGGAGGAGAGAGGTAGCCCAGGTCCAAATATTAACGTTGTTATGGTCATAGTTTCATGGCCATACTTCTGCTAAATCTTTTTCTGTATGCCTGGAAGACATTTTATGAAGACTGCAGGGCACAGACAAACTGATGCTTCCCAGTTCATTTTCTATTCCTTTAATGGCAGTTGAGTAACAGACAATAACTGGGACAATATTTCTACTTCAAATGCTAGTTTTCCACCAACCCCTTCTGTTGGCACGCACTGAAAATCACATATCCCATGTGTTTTTGATGTGCACATTTTCCATGAACCTTAAATGCCTACTGTGATAGCTGGGCTGCTCTTTGTCGCCTGTCACATCTTCTCGGAAATACTATTTTCTCTGTGGTATTTTCAAGCTCGCCAATCACTCCCGTATGCTTGACACAAGCCCACTGGAACTTCTTGCCCCTATAGCAAAGAAGGACCTAAGCCAAACTACAGCTAAGTAAGATTTTAACAGGCAAACTGGAGAGAAGCATAATTCAACAGCATCTGCAGGATCGCAAGCTTCAAGGCAGGTAAAAGAAAACTCTGCTTTAGGTGTATTTTAAAACCTTGCAGTCACCAGGCAAACATGAAGTCAATCAGAGATGTCACCTTTGCAAAGCATGCTTTGAGCAGCAAAAAGTGCCACGATTTGGAAAATGGTATGTGTTATCTTTGAAACACTACCTTTATCCAGAATCTAAAAGCAGCATCACCCACGGGTTGATAAGTTTTAAATTTATCTTTAAACCACCACCCAGAGAGAATGTATTTTGACATGTGCAACCTTACAGAAGGAATAGTAGTCGTTCTTCCTCTACCTGGAAGTACAAAAAATTTGGAGATTTCATCGAGGCCTCCGAATAAGAATAAATGTCTTATTCGTTTTATGTAATCGCTTAGAAAAAAACCTCTCTCTGACTTTTAGGATGGAGTGTGCCAACTTCAAACGGCAGTAGTGAGAAAATGTTGGCAGAAAGGTTTTTCAAACCTTTGATCCTCTCGGTGTGTACACGTATGTATGAAAGAGGGAGAATCTGATTAAAGAGAGAGGGTAGGAAGGAGGGAGAATATTACCCCTGATATTCCATTCAATAAACCCTAGTAACAGGTAACCGAAATAAATGCTTGTTCTCCTCTGCTTTCCCCCATCTCCCTTCACTGTCTCCCCAGTGGGAAGATTTGAACTAAACAGGGCCCAACGTCTTTCTCTCTAAAATATTATGGTCGATAAATAATATGAATGTATTGCACATTTTTAATTGCATCTCAGGGGAGGAGGCGGCTTGATTCAGAAGGGCAACACCAAAACCCTTCTTAAATACAAGGCACTGGGAAGGAACTTCATGGTATCATATGTCTTATCTGCGACCATTTTGTCCATCTGTTTCAGATGTATTATACATTTTCTGTTAAAAGGGAAACCAGTTAAATTAAATGTTCTGTTAAAGGGGAGACCAGCAGCAGTTAACTCTCCATGTACCTACTATCCTCTGCGTATAAAATATGGGAAGATGCAGGTAATTAGCTGTATTTTTCTGTAAGCCTGAGCTAATGTAAAATGTAGATAGAAATATGCTTCCCAGGTGTAATGTAAAAGGTAAGGATATCCGTTAAGGAACTACAGTATTTAAAAACTTGAAGTATTTGAAAATGTTCTGCAGTGTTAAAACTATAAGCAGAACTTTTAGAAAGATATGTTTAAGTCATACTCTAGTTAAATTGGGCAGCCCCCTTCAATAATGTTAGATACGATTGATTGATTGGATTGATTGATTGATTGATTGATTGATTGATTGATTGATTGACACCGTATAGTCTTTAGCTGCCAGCCCTCTTGTGAAGCAGATTCTGGCAAAAGAGTTCAGCCGATTGGAAAGGGCGGCCAACTGGAAGAACAAGTAGCCTTCCACCTTGTGGTCCAACCATTCCACTCCATGGACCATCGCTACTTGCTGTTACTTTGTGTCATGGGGAGGACATCATTCTGCCATCCATGAAAACGGCTTGTGTTTCATTGGAAGCAACTGAAGTGTGAACGTCCCAGCTCTGGAAGTGGATCAGGATGCATGAATAACTGAATCAGCAATCCAACTCACTTCCTTCTGATATTGCCAATTTCTAGGCCAAAACGAGAGCTTTCCCCCCAAAAATCCATTCATAATGGGAGTGGGAATCACAGCTGGAAAGGCTAAGGTTAAGCCATCCTGTCTTCTGCGCTGAATTTCACATGAAATTTCCACAGGAACATCATAAAATGGAGAGTTCAGCCGCAGACACTTTTCCTGCTCCAAGAGAGATTTTTATTTGTATCGAAATGTGAACAAGAAGTGGATGAAACCACAGAGGTCCATGGCAGGGGGAGCAAGGGACATCATGTGCACAAATGACACAAAATATGTCACTGCAGCCTGGTTTAACCTTGAGGGGAGATGGTTCACAGCTGACTGGCTCTCTGATCTTTCTTCCAGGGGGAGTATTTGGGATTAGAGGCCACCCTGGAAGACAAATGGGCATCTTTTGGAGCTGGGTTTGTCTACCCAACACATAGCATTGTTAGCAACTTAACACTTATGTTATCATTTCTGTGTCTTTACAAAGACATCTAGTGACCAAACATCATGCACATGAAATCCAGAATTGTTGCCCAACAAAAATGAATGGTCTCACTGGGTTGGTAGAATCTATTTATCCGGCTGTCCTTTAGCTCAGTTCAGGAACCGAACACAAAGTCAGTAGGTAACCCGCCAAGTTTCTAAGAGAACTATCAAGGACTAGTTAATGAAGGGACAGGGTGTGTTTGGATCTTGCTTAAAAAAAACAAACTGTAACTGGATCTTTCTTTCTGGCATTAATGACAGGAATAATAAATAGGTCCTTTGGCAACGTGCAAAATTTAGTTAAGGTGCAAGACATATTCAGTTTTTTTTTTAATTGGAAATCAATTCCCCCTGTTCACGTTGATATTCCTGTAGTGAAGCGATAAGGACATCTTAAATGTTTCCAGCACCTGCCCGTACATTTGTGTGTGCGGCCAGATTAGCGGAGCGCTGATGCTGCTGTTACATAAATGTGAGCAAGTAAAGTGAGATCCTCATTACAAAGTGAAGTGGATAATGTGAATCAGTAAGTGAGGGTGATGGAACTGTGTATACTGTCCATTAACTCAGTAATAGCGTCTCTTCTTCTCCAGATGAGAGATTCACTGGCACCAGCATTTTGCTGTGTTGCATGAGCAAATCCCCAAGCCTGCCCAGCAGAAATGTCTGCAAGTTGAGAGATAACTCTTTAAGGACAGATGCAAGGAAGGCTGGGTGAGAATTACAGGCATTCAGCCCTTGGCATGACTGTTATCAGCTTCCCTCCCCACCAGCAAGCTGTGGCGCCATCAGCATTTCATTCACAGCTCCCAAGTGAAGGCTTAGACAAAAAGAATGCAGAAGTTTAACTAGGTACCTTATACAGTATTTAGGTCAAGCCTACAATATTTTGCTGCTTATTGAGGAGCAGAAGATCATTTTACAAGTCTAAACCTTTTGGTCTGCAGTCCCCAGAATTGTTTCCTAGGCAGTGAGGGTGAGGTATCCCTGGATCTTGGCATCCTAGTCCTGTAGACACTTTGCCCCGAGCCTCACAGTTGAGATCTCTAAAAAAAAAATTCTGCAAAAGTTATCCTGGGGAGGACATGACCAAAGGATACTTCTTCTGCCTTTTTTCTTTGCTAGGAATGAATCAGTGAGCAAAGACCCTACTACTGTTGATCTTTCAGCCCCTGCTCAATTCAAAATGCAGCTCAAATTAGAAAATTAGTTACTGAACAGGGTTGTCAGCTGTTTAAAAAAACTGAGCCAATGTTAAAAGTACAGTTAACATCATTGCTGAAATGAGACCTAATTGCACTTAAGAGTGGTCTCAGGAATTCTTGCTCCTAAGTAGAGGTGGGTGGGATGAGTGAACAATCTTACCGCTCGGCCTTGATTGCTTAACCATGGTGAAGCATTTGACAGCATTATATCTGCACTAGCTCAATGACACTTTTGTCAAAGCTATATGCTAAATGCAAATACTGGAAAAGAAACATCTTGATTAGCTATTAGCTGACACAGCCGAGCAGAACCAATTATGCTTGGGGAGGTGATGGGGCATACATGCTGACACTATCAGAGCCACAGATATGAGGAGGTGAACATCAGATAAGCAGAAGTTTATCCTTCTGTAATGTTACTGAACAGTGTTGCCTCTGTCTTTCCTATCCCCAGTGGCATCTTGAGAGGTGGCATGGAAAATTGTGGCTGCCATCTTGGAGCAGCAACAAAGGAGAGGAGATTTTCCTGCAGGCAGACAGGTCAAGGGGGTGCCTTGCATAGCATCTTGAGGTGGGATGCTGATGAATGGCCCAAGCGCTCCAGCTACATAGTACATGTTCATTACCAAGCTAAGCCAGGTATTGGTAGTCATTCACACCTACAGAGTTTCTTTGTGATTGTTAAAAAAAACGAAGGCAACAGGGAATCCAGACTTTATCAATCAACAGATAGAATGCACAACCAACTTCACTCTCTTCTCAGAGGCAGACATTTACACATACAGGCAGAGGGACAAGCCAGGTCTTCATCTGTAAGCTTGTTCCACAGCTCTGCAAATTAATGTGGGCAAAGTCCACTACTGCCGTTTCGGTACACATTTTAGTGCACATGTTGGAACGTTGGCAAAAACATACTAACAGTGGAACCAATTACCCAGGGAGGTGTTGGGCTCCTTGCGGGCTGTGTTCAAGCAGAAGGTGGAGAGACATCTGTCAGGATAGGTGGATTCCTGCACAGAGCAGGAGTTTGGACTCTCTGGGTTCAATGACCCAATTCAATTACTGTTGATTTTTGAGCATAGACCTCTACTGCAAAATCCCAAGGACTCCAAAAATCAAGGATAACATTTGCATACTGTAGTCTGGGAAGCATAACTACAGATCTGCTTGTTCAAAAATACAAATAATCTTAAGCATCTCTACCCACAAATTAGGGCATCATCATCTGGGTCAAGCTACTCAGAGTAAATGCCTCTTTTCTACCTCATTCTGGCTGCACCTGCCCAATATTAAGAACAGCAGGACCATTATAAAAATAAAAGTAGCAAATTCACATTTTTCTTGTTCACAAGCTTCCCTAATATAAGGACTTTTATATGCCAATCCTGCACATGTGTAATTTTTAAACTCTCAGGAACAAAACAAAACAAAAACCCTATTGAACTGAATAACGGAATAAACTGAAGTCTATCAAAACATTCAAATATTTTCTCATGGATTAAATATAGACCAAGGGTTCTCAGTATATTACATATATAACTGGTCAATGAACACAAAGTGTCTCCATCGAACACTATAACTGTTTCGGCCATGTTCAAAGCAACCTTTGATTTTCTCTCTCCTTTCACTGTTTGTTTCTCCCATTTTCTTACTCTACAAATGACAACCAAGGCATAAATAACTGTGCAAATAACTCTTTCCAAGATTATAAATCTTATGCAAAAAGGAAGATGTTAGTCTCGGAAGGGCCACAAAATTCTTTGCTGATTTTGTTACACAGGACTAAGGACACATGCCGCTGCTTTATTTATGACCACCATCTAAGCGATTTTGTGTTTAAGTCTCACAGCTGTCAAAGCAAACCGGCCTATTCTCGCCACCCCATTTTCCCACTCCCTAGAACGCTATATTTTTATGTAATTTCACTCATAGGAAATTACTCTATTCATCTGATGAATGAACTCGAGCCATGAAACTTTATATGATAATGTAATTGATTAATCCTCCCAGGATCACAAGCATTTATTTTTTAAAGTATGACTTCTTAGAAATGTCGTTTTTTGTTCTTAATGCTGGTGGGAAGAGGCTGGGTGCCTATCTCAAAATACATGCATTTTGTGGGAATTTCTGAATGGAGAATGACCAACAGAACCATATTCAGTTCACTGCTCTCCAACTATGCAATGACAATCCTTATTTTGGCAAACTGCATCATTTTGCAACTGCTGAAATCCATGGAGAATGGCATTTACATCCTTCACAAGTATTTACTCTCAACTATTCTCTTATGGCCCTCCTTAATCCATATTGATAGATTCCACCATGATTCAAGGCTATTGTGTAAGCATTCTAGACCTTTCCAAAAAAATGTCTGAATATCAAAACATGAGGTACTGTCGGGCTGGACATCGACACAAGAAGAAATGTTGCGTCCTGTTTCTACACCCACCAGAGGACGTCCTCCGAATTAAGTTTCTGGGGCTCTGACACCAGCTGCTAAAAAGATTGCGCTCAAATCTGTTTCACAGGGGAAATTAAAGAGCTTTTGCAGAGCTCTGAACATCAAAAGCCTTATGCTGTTTTAAAATAATACCTGGGGCATGCTGATATAACAGAATAAGAGTTGCCATTTTCATTACTGGTCTTTATCCCTAGATTGATTGATTGATTGATTTACGTATGTATGTGTTTATTTATTTAGAGTAGTGTCTAGATAAGGAGATTTTCCTAGATTTCTGCAGTAGAAGATCAGCATTTTATTAGTAGTATGAGCTAGACAAATTTAATATGCTAAAGCAAAAGGGGTGAAGGAGATGTTATCTGCCTCTGGCAGTTTCAAACTGGAAAAACCTCTAGCACCCTCCAGCTGTACATCCCAGGTGATTTGCAGAAAGAAATAGTTCAAAGGTAAGACCACCACCCCCAAAATTAAAAACAAAATGATAAAAGCAGCATGAAACAGCAGCAGGATTAAGCAATCTAAAATGTCAAAAAGAAAATAAAAGTATCATAAAAGCAATATTTTAAGTGTGGTATTTCATTTTGCCTGGAAATCACAACTGCAACCAACTTGACTTTTACCTACAAGTTGCATGCGTTTTTCTTCCTATGCTCATTTTGCTCCAGGTGCCTCCACCGGATACCCATTTGTGCATGTCTTTTGATTGGCAGGATGAAGCCCTAATTTGTCTTTAAAATGCCTTTTAACGCTCAGGGCCAAAATCCTGTTTAATGATAGGAGGTGGAAGAGGTGGTCACCACAGCACATTGACCTCCCAGTCCTTGAATCTGTCTGCATGGAGAACAGCAAAGGTGGAGGTGGTCTTTGCTACAGCAAATATCGGGCGGGGAGCAGACAGAGACATGAAGGGCCAGAAGGAAAGAAAGGGTTGAGAGAGTCACCATGGCTACTTCACCGCTCTCTGAGGGCCTGTGTTGCAGAAAACAAAACAGCTTCTCATAGAAGGAAGATCTTCTGTTAATCAAGGAAAGGCTCTGATCAACTGCAAATCCGAAAACAGAATGCCTTGCTAATTATAGATTTTACCCATCTCTGATAGTGCGATCGTGTATGTCTACCTCAGAAGTTCTCTCAGGTGAGTTCGTACAGGACTGCAGTCCAAGCCCATACTTAGCAGCAGCAGATAATACCACAAATAACCATTTTCTTCTGTAATGGTTGCCTATTCTAAAACACCATCAGACTCATGAGTGTGAATTCAAAGACATCTGATTTATTAAAGAATAGTGTGCAGGAGCACAGAGAAAGCTGAGAATGATGAAAGCGTGCCAAATTTGAACTAAAAACCCTCGGTGCAAATGAAATCCCTCCCCCTGTAAAGTCTTCTCAAGTTCACGATCCCAGGTGCTCCTAGCGGTTTCTGATGGTCTGCGGGAAAAGTCCTTGAACAGAGAACATAACCCAAACACATTCCATTGTAATGAACACAGATACAGAGCTTGGCACAAGGTCTCACAGCAGCTCCCTCCCAAACAGACACGCGTGTCAGCGCCATGGCATGGGAAACGTTACGATGTATAAACTACATTGAATCAGTGAACATGACATCTTCATAACTTTTCTATTGAGGGCCGTTGCTCTAAAAACAACCCCCCCCCCCACAGAATGGTTTTTCAGAATGCCTGGAGCAAAACCCCAGTGATGTCAGAAAAAACGATGCCTGAGCAAACTTTTTCCCCAAAGCACAATGATTTCTGATTAGGATTAACAACTGCAGTAAGAAAGAGAGAAACGGGTGACAAAGGATTCTTGCACACTGCTTGGAACATTATAAGCCCCAAAGCACTCCAGGACCATCATGGGAGATCTGTGGCAGGAAAAAGTTGACAGCAAGCCATCCACTGTAGCACATTAAACAGAAAAGCCACACAAGTGTTAAATTAATCAGGAAAGCTTGATTGTCCTTGTGAGCTTTTCGTCAAGGAAGAAAATACCTGGCTGAGTTGGCTAGGAATGGTGTTGTGGTTGAAGCTGTGACCTTGAATGCAGCCATGTAAGAGACCATATAACATGTTAGATGATTTGCCCATTGGACGAAGCAGGGCTGGGCTGACCCTACCTAAAGGAAAAATAAAAGCAGGCAGAAATCACCTCTTTCTTTTTTGAGCCTCTGGCAGGATTAAGGCCTATCTTATTCCATGCAGATGTAAGTTGAAGGCTCAGCATGATGGCTACTAAATTACTTGTTTCCAACTGCAAAAGTTTTAGAGCTACTGAAAATCAGCCGAATATTCAGGAAGTTGAAATCCAAACTACACATATATTCAGCAAATAATATTCCCGCCCCCCCAGACTTGTGCTGACATTCTTATCATCACAAGTTATTGCTTTCCTGTTGAAACTGTTGCTTCACACTCACTGTACCTTGTTCAGTGTTCACACCTATCTGATCCTCGAGACTAAATGTGTAGCCTAGACTTGGAAAAAAAGAAAAAAGCACCATCAAGTTGCATTCTGAAGCCGAAGCCCTTGTATAATTTTCACACTTTGCTGTGGAGTCCATTTGCCCTTGCAAAATGCATAAATCTCAGAGTAAGAATGGTCAGCGGGTTTTAATCATGTTGGGAACAGAGGAAACAACCATATAACATGTTAGATGATTTGCCCGTGGGACCAAGCAGGGCTGGGCTGACCTTACTGCGGGAAGAGACCAGAGGAAAGTCAGGATCAACTGCTGGATCTCTGCAGAAGATAAGTAAATGTTCTTTAATCCCAACTGGTTTTGACCTAAAACCAGTAAAACAATCCCCAGACTAAGCATCTGTTCAGAGGCACCCTTGTTCCTTAATGTAGCATTTATACTCAAGAGCCACATAGTTACAGCTGGTTCTACTTGGTGGATCTCATCTTCCATTGCAGGAAAGCAAACTCGTAACATTGCTCATTTTGTGCTCCTGTGAATGTGGGAAATGTGCTCATTTCTAGGCCAGCTCAACTGGACAGACAGCAGAATTTGCCCATCAGCAGAATGCTGCCACAGTGGGAAATGGAAGCCATGGATACAGAACAATGGTCATGCGCAAGCACAGCATCTCAAAGCAAAGGAGATCTTTTGAAGGTGACCTCCTGTTAGGTGGGGTAAGAAAGCTCTCTCAGGCAGCAGACTTCCAGCAGAGGTTTAAGAGGGGGCTGTTCCCTCTCCCCAAAAACTCCTGCTTAAATCTTTGTTGATATGGGAAGATCCTCACGTTTTCTCCCAGTTTATTCAGAAAGCACTTTGGGAAAAGAGCAGCTGAACAAATCAACAGAGGAGCATCCTGCTCTGGATGTGTACATTAGCAGCTACTGTGCTTAAACAGGCTTATTAGTTTGAACGGCAACCAAAATATGTTGTTAGCTGCCCAGAGTTGCATCTGTGAGATGGGAGGCTATATAAATCAATTCAGGAAGGGAGGGAGGGAGGGAGGGAGGAAGGTAGGTCTTAATAAAACATGAGAGACTAAAGATATACAATCTGTAAATCAGTTCATCAGAATAGCCCAACTGTTAAACTTTGAATTTGTCCTTCACTTTGAACTTTATCTGTACTTCTGCTTTGATTTCAAGGTCTCAACAATAGTCCCATTTTGATTTCTACCTAATACTCATCTCTTGAAATGCTAAGGACAGGTCATTAGCTGTTCTACACCCACTAAGTTTGGTCCCACCTACAGAATGACAAAGGCTTCTTATGTAACTATTTATAAGAAACAAGACTTAATTTTTTTCCTTTCTTCCCCACTTTGTAATTCAGAGTATCATATGACAAGATAGAGGTTTGTAGGCTGTTTTAAAATCACCCCACTTCTACTGTAGTAAATTTTCACCATGTAAGACAACTGGCAAACTTCTGCTCCACAAGTATTATTCTGATTTTTTTTCCCACAACTTGCAGAAATTTTCTCCAGACTACGCCCTCAAACAGACTATGTTTATTTACACTTTGTTCAATACAGCATAAAAAATAAGAACGGAAAATCCACAGAGTGCCAGACCGGAAGAGAATAAAAGGAAACAGCAATAATTTAGTACTGTCTTTGTTAATTTCATTTTTACTGTCAGGCATTCAATTAAAGTGTCACATAATAAAAGCAGCAGGTAAAATGAAAATCCAAATCCTATTAAGTGTCAAGGATGTTAAATTTGCAACTAATACATTCCTTCATCTAAGACCGTTTAACTACTTTATGAGACTGTCAGTGAATATCCCAACTGAATAGAGTTTCTTAGGCAATATTTGGGCTACCAAAAAGTATAACCAAAGCACATTGACTTAACGAGCCCTAATGGCCTCTTTAACCTTTTCCAGTTTCCGTTAAATAATAATTTGTTTAAGGTGGGAGGTGGGGGGGTTCTCAAATGTGATTTCAAAGCGTATGTCTTTCAACTGCTTTTTGAATTTTTTTTTTCATGTGCAAATGTCCTTGGTTTTTGTAAAAAAGAAATCTTTCCTCTTTAATGGTTAAGAATCTAAACACCATCCCACTGGATCTGAAGAGTGTCTTTTTACTTTAGAATCTGATTTCCAACATTGATTAGTTTGAGACCTGTGGGAGATCAAGCTCCCTAGCAAGGCATGGGCATAACAAATCCTGCTATTATTTGCTCACCGGAAGACAGTCTGCTGTGATTTGATACAATTTGCTTTGTAAACATATTTAACTTCATTTTTAAAAGCTAATGTGACTAGGAGCCTCAAACTGTGTTTTAGTGCCATAGTCAATCTTATACTAGATGCATATTTATATTTATTAGGATGAGCTCAGTATCCCCCCCCCTTTTTTTTTTAGCAAAGTCTCTTTCACCTCCTCTTTCATCCAGCCATTAGCTAGATACAGTCAAAGGAAAAAAAACACCACATTTCTAGTATGCATAATGATTGACTAGATCCATTCAGAGAAGGCTTCAGACCTGATAAAAAACTTCACAGGGAGGAAGGTAGTTTCTGCCAGTTTTGCCTTCATTTTAGCCAGTTAAAAGAGACTAACCACAATTGGGCAAATAAATCAATAATGTGTTGGTATCCGCAAACATGCTACGCCAATACAATGGCAGTAACTATGCTGTGGCACTACAGAGATTCACAGCCAAAGCCACAAGCCAGTTGATCGATAGAGCACAGATCTGTAATTAGTGTGACTTAATCCCTCTTGAAGGGACGCGGTGGCGCTGTGGGTTAAACCGCTGAGCTGCTGAGCTTGCCGATCGGAAGGTCGGCGGTTCGAAACCGCGCGGCGGGGTGAGCGCCCGTGGCTAGTCCCAGCTCCTGCCAACCTAGCAGTTCGAAAACATGCCAATGTGAGTAGATTAATAGGTACCGCTTCAGCGGGCAGGTAACGGCGTTCCATTTAGTCATGCCGGCCACATGACCACGGAGGAAGTGTCTACGGACAAACGCCGGATCTTCGGCTTTGAAACGGAGATGAGCACCACCCCCTAGAGTCAGACACGACTGGACTTAATGTCAAGGGAAACCTTTACCTTTACCTTTACCTAATCCCTCTTGAAGGTGTTCACTATAAATTTCTAAGAGCCTTATTGGGGTTTCCTCAATGTATGCCTCAACACACTCACATGATATGGACCAGATCTATTAGCCTGCAGAGCAAGCAGAAGTGGGGAAGAAGGGCCCTGCCTATCTGATGACACTGTGTCCCAACTGCTGACGATTCAGCTGATAGAACCATCGGGTTCTGCTCTTGAACTGCCTCTACTGAAATCTATAAATTTATGTAAATATCATTATGAACTTCTTTTCAATGAATCTACAATATCCACCCCCCAAAACAGTAAGAATTGAATCTATCATTTATAGCATTTCAAAAAAAATTCTGCAAAAAAACAACCACCACAAGAACATTCCATTCACAATAACAAATTATCAGCGGTTCATTTTCTGAAATTGGCTTTAGAGGAAGCTAACCCACTATTCCATCTAATCCCCCGCTTGGGTGGGCCACTTCAAAGAGGTCAGCCTCGGTGCCATTCTGGACGGCCACAGGACATTCTTTGGTGATGTAGGGATGTCAAGAGATGAAGCGTGAGTGGAAGTTCTCATCCTGTTGTTTGCTTTGCATTTGGGGGGGTTAAGGGTAGGAATAAGAATAAGAAGCTGCTCCCATGCCCATCAAAACCCAGACATGGACTATTTTTGCTCTTTTTTCTTTTCTTGGGTAAGGATGAGAATAGAAGTTGGAAGCTTCCGTGAAGTAAACTGTTCCTGCACTCACCCTTAATGCAGCCTGAAATTACGCCTCAGAAATTCAGCTCTTTCCGACTAGGTTACCATGGGTTAATCATTTCTAGATTAAACAAGAGATTTTCCCAGCCCTACCTGGAGATTCCAGGGATTCAAAGCAGATGCTTTGCCACTGAATTATGTCTCTTACTGTACCATATGAGGATTAATAAAGAACCAAGCATTAAATCACTTTTTCTACAGAATGAGAAAAGACATGGAGGCTTAGCAGACCTCAAACTGGGTCACAGACAATGTGTTAAAAATCCATATACTTCAACAGCAGAATAAATCCCTTCACATGTTTTTTGTATGGATGATTAGAAATGTAAAAAGTCAAGAACTAAGAAAGAAGGGGGAAAGAGAAATAATGAAACAAGATGACAAAAGATTAAATTAGGAATTGCTTGGGATACAGTAAATGTTAAAATAAGTTCATTCCTATTCAGTGTCCAATTGTGATACTTGTCACTGTGTTAGTGATACATAATCCAGATTTTACTCTGGACATACTGTATATGTTAGGAAATTTGAGATACAGCTGCAGTACAAAGACTTGCATAATGCAATTATTTTCCATGGTTAGAATAATTTATATCTTTGTTATATGCAGATATGAAGAATAAACATGAAGAAAAGAGATAGATGCATTTTCCTTTACTTCCTTGGGTCTAGGCACATACTTCCTTTTTTAACTCTTCATTTGGTGAATTTAAATCAACGCTAGCCTTAATCTAATCCATTTACTAGCTAACTATATCTTAGCCAGGATCCTTCCTATCCATACATGAGAAGTTTCCAACTTAATACCACCCTCTACCCATCCATGTTGGGCTTTGACAGCTGCTAGTAGATGAAATCCTGCCTGAAATGACATTTTGATCTTTCCTTGGTACACTGACTATATATTCCCTTTGGTTACGATCCAGCAAACACCATCTGGATTCTAATACCTGTATATGCAAACAAACATGGTAGATCTTTCACAAAGCCACTTTTCCTCTGATAATTATTCTACAAACCAACATCTGTTCAGAGACGGCAATAATAATAATGTAATCCTTAAGGGAGAAAATGTTGAGCACTTGTCCAACAGGGCTTATGGGATATGATCTTTGGTTTGTTTTAATTTTCTTGGGTTTTAACCTATCAGTTTTCAGTCATCTCTGTGCTAACAACCTGTAGAAGCAGAAGTGCCACCGTGAGAAACTATCTCCCTACTGACACCCAGCTCTATTTATTACCTGGAGAGCAGTTCTATTTATGAAAAATAATACTGTATGCACAGTGATTTATACTTTGTAAATATCATATGAGCTTCAGTAAGATAAGACAGGTCAAAATCTGCAAACTACAACAGCAGAAGAAGGTTCACATTCTGCAAGGATGATGGAAATAAACTGATTTATTGATGAAGTTCAGAGGCAACTTGGGGCGCACTTATCACAGGTTAATATCTTTTTTAAGCGTTCAATATTTCAGTAAGCCGCCCTGCATGTTAAGTACAGAACTATTATAATCGAACAAAAGCATTCCTCACTGATCATGAGAGAGATCAAGTGTATTACTGCAGCATAATTACCAAAACTACCTAGTGTTTTGGGGCATTCAAGAAAGGACAAGGCAGAAATGCCCATCAAATGTGGAGGAGCATATTTAGATTTTAAACTTTTCAGATAAAAAGGACATCTTTTAAAAAAAGACACAAAGTATCATTGAACCTCTATTTATAGCCTGCTGTACAATTTCTCCATAATAAAATTTACATGCGCATGCACACAGACACTATTTTTTTAACTGCCTTGTGGCAAGACCAGGATGCCCCAGGAGAGAAGGATCTCTCTCAAGGCTGCACTGCATCTAGCAGAATATATAGCAAAAAGGACGGAAGGCTGATAAAGCAGCTCGTGTGTTTTCTCCAGGATGACCGAAAGATCTGTTCCCCTTCACATCTGTGGCCCTAGGAGGCATCAGATGATTTGGGGACCCAAAGAAAGGTTCCAAACACCAATGGCTGTAAAGGGCGCCATATAGGGATACCCTTGTCATGGCTCAAAATTAAGTTACATGAACTTTCTGAAGTCTGGGATGGTAACACCTACATCATTGCTTTTGAAGCAAAGGGAAGACAACAGTAGCCCTAAACCAAATAAATAACATTTAAATTATTGCTGTAAGATGTGGGGAGAGCCAATTTGGTGTACCTGGTTAACGCACCAGGCTGGAAACCAGGAGACCGTCACTTTCTCTCAGCCCTAAGAAGGAGGCAACGGCCAACCACTTCTGAAAACCTTTGCCAAGAAGACTGCAGGGGCTTGTCCAGGCAGTCTCCAAGAATCGGGCAAGATTGAACGGATTAAAAAAAAAAAAATGATGTGGGAAGGGATGACCAAAAAGATTTCAAATTCTATCTCTAAAAAAACTAGAGTAGTTTAATGTCCTTCCTTACCACACATTATGCGATGCCACGCTGAGGAGAGGACCCTTTTATGAAAGCAAAAAAATCTGTACGGAAGTCAGATAAATATTACTCCGCTGATGCTATAGCAACAATCGTTAATCATAAATCTTTCAGCTACCACAGCTTCAAGGAATGGGAGTACATGTTGTTTGCAGGTAATGATATTTGGAAGATGTGCCTAAAATGGATCTCATTACTGAAGCATGAAGTTCCAGAGGAGGCAGACCGAGAGGGACGGCAAATTCCTTGGCATTCTTTTCGTGAGATATGAGGAAGGCAGGTCTGCTCTTACTGCTTAATGCTTGTGTTCCCCAGAAAGCTAAGACTAATGCATTCTGTAAGATCCAAATGCCAGCTGCTTTCAGATGCAAACGGCTGCGTCTCTCCTTGAAAAATATGATACTTTATCAGATACCACAATTCCTAGTAGTATATGAAGCTGAATATAGGAGACCCTGGAAGAAACACCATGAACAGGAATGAGAGTCCAATTTTCAGTCATATATAGAGTTTCTGAGTAAAATAAGTATTTACAGAACGGGACACACCTCCTAATGCCCTAATCCTGAGGTGGGGAAGCTTTCCCATTCGTTCTGTCATATTCCAAGAGCTGCATGGCAGAATTAAATAGAGACAAACAAGGGAAATTGGAAAGGGCTTAGAAAGAAGACAATGCGCCAGATGCAAATCCATCAGTTCACTGCATTATTGCTCCAATATTTAAAAAATAATAATAATCTGGTAATCAAGGAGAACTAAATAACTGTTACCACTGAGAAACTCACGCAACATGTTTTTCACATCCCACTTTTCCCCCCATTTTGAGTCGCAGCGGCATCTTTGAATGCCAGCCAGCATCTGCGCAATATGGCAACATTTATATTTCCCCAACAAATTGCATTTTTGAACCTCCTCTTCTTAACACTGTAATTGATCCAACTGTTCTGTGACAGATGTTGTCTCAGTCACCTCTTCCTGTTTTTTATGGCAGAAGATTGTTGAAAAACAGAGGTCAATAAGCGACTGCGTTTCTTTTGCTTCTCTTTTCAAGGTAAACTTACTTGGGTACCCAGTTTAAGCTATTTATCTGGACTGTTCAATATTTTACTTCTTGGCTACTTTATAAGTCTACCACATTTGTCATAATCCAGTCACTCCATCATGCACTTTTTCCCAATCACATCAACCAGGATAAATAGGTTTTAAAAGCTGCCCTGTGGATTTTTGTCACCACAACAGAGCAGCTTGTGATCAAATTCTCTTGGTATGCAATTCATTTAATAGCACATACACTGTGTTCTGCCATTAAATCTAATCCTTATTGAGCTGTACTAGGAAAACACTTTTATTAGACACAAAGTCCTTACAGAGCAGGGGTAGTGTGTGTGTGTGTGTGTGTGTGTTTAATCAAGGACATGGAACTGTCAGCATTTGCTCAAATTAGTTCTGACATACAGGAAAGGAACACAGTTGAGGGACAAAGGTGCAATGGAAGAAAGGAAGCTTACTCATGAGAAGGTGTACAAAAGGTCGCAGCCTTGCTGCTATACACAGAGATGACACTAGACTGATTTTGATACCGGCCAAAATCTAGCCAGGTTTGACCAGTGCTGTCTTTCCTGCTGGCAGGGAATGATGTGTGTGGCATGGGTATTGTAACCAAGGCTAATGACCTAGACTATCCTTTCTTATCTTACTAAAAAGCACTGGGACTGCGTCTCCCAGAATTCCCTGCCAATCTGTGTGGAGAATGCTAGATTGAACAAAAAATGTATTGAACCCCTTTGTATTCCCAGCCCGATCCCATCGTTTTTTCAACACTTGCTATTCACAGGGAAACAAATGCTCTCTTGTCTAACGAGGCTCTCCTGCTTCTCTCATCCTGGCATTATTCACTGTGTATTATTATCCATCTGACAAAGAGCTTTGTTGTGGGTATGAGGTGGATTGGGGAGGGGGTTACCTGGAAACCAGGTCATGCCGATAAAGCAACTGAGCTTTCCTCATATTTCAGAAAGAGCATGCGTTTGCAAAGCAGGCAAAGGAGTACAACTATCAGTGTATTTATTGGTGTCTCTCTGGGGATTTATAGGAAATTAACGAAGGCTTTGATTGAGAATCCATCTGACATGATTTGGACTCTAAACTCGTAGGGCAAGGCACTCCTTAGTAATAAGGAGCAGGAAGTTGAGAAGAAGGAAAGATCTTCAAACATCCACCATCAGTCAGGTTTGTATAGATCAAGGCATCAAACGACGCACGAAACCTTTCCAGCAACTTCTTGTCCCGGTGCCTCCATTATTATATTTTAAAAGCAGTGGTTCATTCAGTTCTTTTTTACTTTTAATAGCTATTATTGTTTGTTGCTTGTGCTATTTTTTAGATTGACTTTTTAAAATTTATTCGAATGTTGGCATGTCACCTGGATGGGTTTTTCAGCCAATGAATTGCAAGAATGAAGGATAATTGAGCAATAGACGATGGGCAATAGAGAGGAAAATAACTCCAGGAACCAGGCAAAGAGGAGAAGTGAAATATTCCAACATTCATTCTCGCCTTACTTTTTGGAGATGTGATGGTTATTACAGGAATACCAAAATCATGTAAATCGTAGATTTTCTCAAAGTAAAACAAAAACACGCCACTGGATGTACGGTATTTTAGGTACAAATGAAAACGCCAACAATTCCAGGAGTGAATCAGTGAAACTTAAATATTTCCAAGAATGTCATGAGGGAGAACATTAGCACGTACTAAACTGCTTGATGGCACTCTGAAACTTATTCAGAAATTGAAAGAGAACAAATTTGCCGCAAGAACTAATGCATTTGATATCCAGAAATCCAGAGCGTTTAATAGTCACGAACTATACGCAAATCCCTAAAGTATGCAGAAGACAATTGCTTAAAAGTAACTCTGTACTTTTCAAGTGGGTTTCAGTTTCTCTTCATCACAGCTTTTGTAGATCTTATTATATATTACGGATGTTTATTCAGAAACTCATGCTCCTACATAATCACTATATTTTCATATCAAATAGTAACTTTAAAAAATACCGTGGGGGTGGGGGGAGATGAATGTGCTACAAGAATAAAAATAGAGACAATTTCCACAATCTGGTGCTGTCCAGATGCTAGCTTGGAATTCCATCAGTCACAGTCCCAATACTTCTGTAAAGCATCCCAGTGGGGAAGGACGCGCTAACGTATCTCTAAAAATGAACATAGGCAGTCCTCGTTTAGCAGTTGCCTCATTCGATAACAGTTCTCAATTACAACAGTAATGAAAAAGTCACTTGGCAACCGGTTCTCACCTCTACAATCTTCGCAGGTCTGTAAAGCAAAGGAAAGCTGAAATGAGATTGTAAGCACAGCTGCAGTTTCACTTAGTGACTGCTTCATGTAACGTCCAAGTTGCCAGTCCCAACTGTGGTTGTTAAATGAGGATGATCTGTATTTTTCTACTGCCTTGCAGCAAACTTTTAAACCTGTTTCCTTCAGGACCAAATTTGTTCAAAACAAATGTTCAAGACTTGGGCTTGCTAAAGAAAGGAGGTCCATTGTTTATGAGCTGAACTCACAGTCAATTCAGCTGTGCTTTGCCAGGCAGAAGGAAGATCAGACCATCACTATCCTTAGGACCAGAAGGACCATGGGGCTGATGACATGGCAAGCTGAAGCTCTTTCTGCTCCAGAAAAAGATGGACACCTCAGACGATGCTCTTATTTACACAGCTCAGGCTGTAAGTATAGAGTCATGCAAATAAAATACAACTCCCAATGACACTTGGATAACATTTCTAATGCAGCATTCGTGAGGTAACAGCTGAAAGAGAGAGTCTTCGGAATGATTTACTGAAGCACTGCTCATGAGATAGCACTTGAAATATGGCCCTAGATTCACAAGAAAGCCAAGCCTTGAATGTTAAATGAAAGCCTCACTCTATAAAGCGCACAAGTGGAAATTGAGTCCCTCTGGTGAGAGGAGATGGGCGGTGACAAATTTGACAGATAGATAGATAGATAGATAGATAGATAGATAAATAAATAATCACATATGGTTGTGAAAGTCAATGTGGTGCAGTGACTAAGGTGGTGGACCTGGACCAGGGAGACCCAAGCCAAGCTCCACTCAACACTACCATGAGATCCTTTGGGACAGTCTTTTTCTCTCAGCCCAATCTACCCCAGAAGGTTATTGGGGTGAGGAAAAATGATGAGAGATCCCCACATATTCCACCCTGAATTCTCAGAGAAAAGACAAGACAGACATGCATATAATCATATACAGCAGAGATAGATAGATGGATAGATAGATAGGAAGCATGAGCCAGAGACAGTGTTTGAGACTAAATTAATCCAATATAACTGGATTTATATTCAGCCCTGAATTGAAATTACCTGTAGAACCAACACTTAAGGCTGTATTTTGCAAACAAACATGAACAATCATGTCTATAAAAATAAAATATCAAGAAATAAGCAAGTTATGGCTGTATGAAGTCTGAAGTTTTAATTTTTCCCTCTTGCTCATCACCCAGAATCCAATTAACACCTCTTTCTCAGGCTTTTTTGTACCTTTACTAAACTTCCACCTGAATCCAACCATGTCTGGCACATCTTTCAAAGAGCTTTGCACTACGTTAACAGAAAAGGGGGGAGGAGAGATTTAAGCTAAAAGAATATTTTTCATACAGAATGCAGGAAATACTTAAAAGTCATTTCCAAAATGCTTAGAAGTCTTCTAAAACACCAATGTCATGTCTGGATTCTGACTCTTTTGCCTTGTTCCAAATGTAAACTGTCCTTCTCATCTGACCTTCTGCCACCCCATTTTCCATTAAAGCATCTGATTAAGCCATGAGGTGTTCTAATAATAATGAAACAAAGGCCTATCAAATATTCTCATTACCTGTTTTGTTTATGTCCACATTAAGTTTTCTTTTCTCTGTCACTGCCAAGGTAATCAATTTTGTGACAGGATCACCGTGTCGCGGATGGAGTTATTATTCTTTTTTTTCCCAGCAGTGAAAGGCACAGAACTTAAATTGCGAGCACTGCATGCCATGACCGAAGCACTAAACCAGCTTTGATGAAAGATAAAACAGGGAGAGAGAGGAGAATCCTTAGGTTTATTACCTGTTTATTCTTTCTAACTCAACAGACTGACAGAAAGAAGAGGAGGTCAAAAGTGTAACCATCAGCATAATTCTCCAAACTCTGAATGCAATAGGAGCAATTTGATTTGGGGGAGGGAGAAACAGGTCAAAGAAAGGCTGAGCTTGAAGGTGGTCAGGCTGCAGAGCAAAAAATGTCCAGGGCGCATCTCAGAGGGGCATTTGGACAATGGCTCAGAAGGCTGGCCTTCTCAGCTCTCTTCCCTCCCAGCCCCGTGACCCACACAGCAGCATATTCCGTTTCACATTGCCCCCACCCGTGCCCAGACACAGAGTTGACACAAGGGGAGAGCAGAAATGCACCCCAACAGGATACATGAAAGTTGCAGAAATAAAACTGGGCAGGCATCTGCGTGGAAAGAAATAATAAGGGGGAGGAGGTAGCAGACGTAAATAAGTGCGTTTTCCCCTGCCACGGTATTTTTGATGCATTGCTCAATTAGAAGCAAAGTGGCCGAAGTCTGAGATTATTTAGAGTTTATTTGCTGCATTTGCATCACTTCTAGCATTTGATTCTGAAAATCTGCCATTGTGAGAGGGCTGTCATCTGTCCTTCTGGAGGAACTGAAAGAACGTAGCATCCCTCCCCAAAGCAGGCAAGTAAAGCTGGAATAGTCAGATGCATGAAGAGACATCAGCATACACAGTGGAAACTTCTCAAAACCACCTCTGTCTGCAGTTATTTCCACTCATCGCCTGAAACCAACATGGCAATATTCTTTAATTAGCTATAACTTTGGCATCAACCAGATTCCTAGTCCATTTTAACTGGAGAGAATATTCAATAGCAGATTTTACTCTACAACCTATTTCTATAATCCACTATCTCCTCTTGACGTACTCTCTGGAGAATCTTCTATATGTGCATGCATTAAAACTGGTATTACATACAACACATATTATCCATCTGTACGCAACATATACCCAAAATGAAAAATGTTTCAACTACAGAATCCAAGGGTTAGAGTGGCTGCATCTCAAACTGGATTCTCCAGTAAGAAGGCTCCATTTGCATCACAACCATTTTGTTTCTAGAGCTGTGTCTTAGCTGTGAACTTTGGTGGCGCCATTTCGGTTGTAATGCAGTAGGCCTTTGTTCCAGCTATTTTGAATTTCAGCTTCTATATGGATCCAGTTTCAGCCCACTGGATTCTCTATTGTTAGCTCAAAACTTGACAACTGCCGGCCCTTAAATACGTATTCCTCTCCGTATTTGCTTGTTGGTGATAGAATCTATTATCTGTTTTGGACCACATTTCTTTTTCTGATATACTTGGATGGAAAGCCACTCTCCCAGATTTGGAAACCTACCACCAGGAGCTCGTGTGGACAGAACCTAGCATCCTCCCTTCCTTGACAGACATGGTACTCCACTGACTTAGTGTGTGATTCTTCCTAAGACAAGCTCAACTTCTTTTCCTACCGAATTATGTCAGTTCAGGTTTCCTTGAGCCTGTGCAAGAGCAGTGGAATATTTTAAAGCCCTTCCCTCAATTAAAGGTACTAACAGATATATATTTTCAGTTATCAAGAATGAATTCAATGCCGCTGGGTCTAATAGGCTCACTTAGGTTTTCTCTTTATGGCCTTGTTAGTCCCAAGCAGTGGCCACTACAGAAATTATCCCTGAGTCTATCCTACCTGCCAGGTAGGAAGAAGCAAAAAGATAATAAACTGCAAGTTGTACCAGAGCGTACAAGGCTCTAACATATAGGTCACCTTTTTCTGAGATATACTGCACTCACTTAAACATCAATTCAACAAGTCTAACAAAACATAGAGGGGTATGAATGTGTTCTAAGCAATTAAGTGCTTCCCTGAATGTGAAAAGTCTTAATAACCTGATTAGAAAGAGTTCATATGTTAAAGGAGGAGGAGGAGGAAGCATGATCCAAGAAATACAAGTAATTAAACTCAAAGCTTAGAAAGTGGTGGCCAACCACTTATGCTTTTCATTCAGTTGCATTTTTGGCTCCAAGACTGGAAGTCCCAGCACATAAAACCTTCAGGTTTAATGTCCACAACACTAAATCAAACAATGATGGTTTATTTGACTTTAGATGGAGCTAAACAACCTGGTAATTATACTTTTTAATTTTAAAGGACCAAAGAGAGGTGACCCTATTTTTTTTTCTTTTCATTATTTGTTCTTAGGCATGAAGGATATTGAAAGAGCAATCCGGTTAGGTTACGGTCCAGAGGTTTCAAGTCTGTGTACAAAACTTCCTTTAATAGATTCAAAGTCTCTTCATTCATCACAATGTAACCAAGGAAGGGACAGGAGTCACCACACACGCAAAAACTGAATACATTCAAGCCAACATTACACACACGCACACACACCAGATTGTACCAGGAATGTGTGGCATTCCAGAAAGGAAAAACTTTCCCCAGTCAGGCATTGCTGAGATATCAACAGAAGAGAGTATCTGGGGTGTTCTTGGTGCACTCTGACCTTGTTTGCTTGCAGACGTTTCATTACCTGACCAGGTAACCTCATCAGTGCTGGTGAGTGAAGTTTTTTTTTAATTATCTCTTTTGAATGGTGTGTAAATGTGATTTATCTCTATATGTCTATTGATGACTTTATGGCTTTATCTCTATGTGTGTGTTGATGTCTGGGGGTCTATGGATGACAGCCATCAATATGTAACCATTTATGTACACATTTATGTAACATTCAAAAGAGACAATAAAAAAAAAGGCTAAGAAGGAAACAAAAAGACCAGGACACATCCTCTTCAGCGACCAACACCCAGATAAGCAGGGATTAACACCAGACAAACAATCAAGCAGAAAGCAATGGCCCAATCAAGGAACTGCCAGGGAGACAGACAATCAAGCAGGGAAGCAATCAAGCAGGGAACAATACTCTGGTCAAGGAACTACCAATGTCCTGAGAAGCAGGAACCATGCCAAGACAAGGAATGAGTCTCTAGTGTTTATTACTGCTACAGTAGACAAAAAATCCTACCAAACTGAAGAAGCGTGGGAAAAACCCAGACAGATAAACCCCAAAAGTCAAGGTGGGTCTGCTCTGGTTCTCTTTGAATGACAGCTCAAATTCTCTCTACTACGCATGCGTTTTCCCCCCTGGATAGGGGCCCCTTCCTGCTCACCGTCAGTCCTCATGACAACCAAGGAGAAAACCAACCCCACCAACACTGGCAGGGCAAGGTACTGCATGTAAACAGGGAGCCAACCCCACATTCACCAGCACTGATAATGTTCCCTAGTTGGGCAATGAAACGTCTGCAAGCAAATCACCAAGCTCAGAGACCACCAAGGACTCCATTGTTAAGATATGTTACAATTACAACAGCCAGAACTCTCAATTAACACAGAAAACCCCAAGTTGGGGAAAACTGGATGGGAGTCTTCAGAGATAATCAAAATCACAGCACTCTAAATCTCAGAGGCCCCTGTTGCGAGTAGCGGTGCCACTTCTACCTCCTCCTGCACTCCCCACTGAATGGGAAGGAAAGGAGAACAATGGGAGGGGCTCCAGCAGCTGAGGAACAAGAAGGGGACCGAAGGAAATCTAAAGCTCTTCACCTGAATCCTGAACTGCTGGAGAATAGGTGGAATGCAGAAGGTCCGCAAATGCTGACCTCTCCTTGGGAGAAGTACTTTAAGGAAGCTGAAAACTTAAATTTCTGAGCTGGAATGTGGGTGAGCATCTACAATATTCAGAATTGCAGCCTTTCTTTTTTCATTTTTCTGCCCAGAGTTGGTTACCAATAAATAGTTGCCTGAGACAATTGGGGGGGGGGGGGTTAAAAAAATGACTTGAAGGAAGCAAATGCATTCCAAAACATCAATTTAAAGGGTTTTCTTCTACAAGGAAATGGGGGCCTCTGAATAAGAGCTGAGCAGTCAGCTTATGAGTTTCTGCTCACGAAAGTAAGAATTTGCAGCTATTTTCCTATTTGCTATGCTTTAAGACACGAAACTGACCTGAGAAAACGCAAACCACACACGCACATTGCAACTACATTGTGTCTGCTAAGCGGTATATATCTTCAAAGCTACAGACAGATGCTGAAGCTACAGGATGTACAATGGTCTCATCTCTGTTTTGGGTGACCGTCAAATACGTTGGGGAGACTACAAAACTGTACATTGCCTTGTTTCCTTGGAAGATATGAGGGCTGGCTCCTTCTGCCAAGAAAGCATGGTGACCAGTGATCCAGAAGTCTCAATGAGAGACTTCCAGAGAGAAAACAAGACCTGTAGAACTGATGGAAACTTTTTTCTGCTAATGCTGAGACAGAGCTTGGGGTTTACAGTTGTTGACTTTCGGGGGTCGGGGTGGACTTAAGCTGTTCAAACATCGATGCGGTAGCTTTCCTTCGTCAATAATAACTTCCTCAATAAGCATTTCAGAGGCTGATGGCAGATTTTTCACAGTCCATAAAGATCAAGTCATAACCATGTGATAAAAGGATTTTGAGGTTTATTTCTGTCTGCAGTAGAGAATGAGCATTATAAGTCTTCTTCCCACCACTGGATATTCAGAAATACTTTGGTTTCTGTATTTCTGTCTTTCATTGTTTTAACGCTGCACCCTTTTTAGTTAAGAAAAGCCCGCTTCCTAAGACTTGACGGGCTGTTTCGATTATTATTCAGTTAGGTGAATATAAAAGGGCATTTGGAAATTTACGAGAGCAGCTTTGTTCAGAACGAGTGCTCAGCTTGTGTAAGGGATAAAGGTTTAAGAAACCTACAAGTGGCATTTCATTATTAAGATCTCACTCAGCAGAAGGCATTGAGCAAATTGGTACAAAACAGCATAGTGTACTTAAAGCTTAATATTTCCGAGAAGAAATGTGTATTTGGTACTTCAGTGATTTCTGGCTCTGAAGAACACCTATGAAAATGATCTTGATTCCATTTAAAAGTACATATTGTCACAACATACACACAATTTTTATTAAAAAAAATCTTGCACTGAAGAGTTTATACTTTCCTTCATTATGGCAGAGGGCAGAAGGAATCTAAGCTTTATTTTAAATCAATGAACTACTGGTGTTAGGACTTTCCCACACGGGCTGCATTCACATGCTACTTTAAGCCAAAATCAACCAAACCGTTATAGCTTTGTGCAATGTGAGAATCCAGCACTGTGATTTGTAAACAATGGCTTTGGCTTAGCATTATGTGTGAACGACAGCCCCTTCAGCAGCGTCTAAATGCATTATGGCTCATAATGGCATGCAATTCACCACTGCAGTGGCTTGAGAATCAAAAAGAAAACTGCCCATTGCATCGCAAAAAGAACAAGATTACAGATATGGGATTCATGGGTAAAGAGAAAGCAAGTCCATTTCAAATCAACTGGATTACAAACAAAAATGGCAGCACAGGGGCCAAGGCCAATGAAGAACAAGTATACCCCAGGGATGTTCCCTCTATGCCCTAGTTGGCTCCATATGCCTGCCATTTTTTTCTTTACAATGACCTTGTATGAAGGAAGTAAGACGGGAAAAGGGAAGGAAGGAGGTGAAAAGCAAGAGGCATAAAGAAGGGGATAAAAAAGTCAATAAGGGCGGAGGAAAGCCCAGGATGTTTTTATCTCAAACTCCTAACTCTTGGATACTCCACAGGTAGAGCCCCCTCCCCCCAGGACTCATTAGCAAATTAATAACTCCACAGAGTGCCAAATGATAGCTATCCCATTTAAAGTACTTCATGTCTTCAAGTACTGTACTGCAAGAATGCTATTCATAAGTTCAAGTATTTAGAAAGAGAGGGGGAGACAGATTTCTTGCAATAAAGGCAAAACTGTAGACTGTTGTCCACTTTAAGACCCAATTTTATTATTATGGTATTAATCATACTTCTTCTCTTCCACTTTCATTCTGGATTGATTCGGATGAAAATGTGATCCTGAAAGGCTAATTCCAGGAAGGTACTACCTCCTCTGAATTTTGGCCTTTGCTTTCTCGGCTCACTTGAAAATGAGAAATTATGACCTTATTTATATTCCTACAGGTCTTATCATCTCATTTTAAGTGGAGTAACAGGTTGATAGTAAAAATCTACTTAATCTTAACTTGTTGGGAAAACGCACAGTGAGATGAAACACAATTTAAAAGCCAATAAAAACATACTTTCAGCACAAAAGGCAGTGTTGTGAATCTGCCGGCTTCTACTAGATCTAGGAAATGGACATTTATTTATTTATTATTCAAATTTTGTTGCCTCCCATCTCCCCCAAAAGAGGGACTCTGGGCAATTTACAATAAAATTGATACTATAACAATACACATTAAAATCCCATAAAAAATAAAAACAAGTTACAAATATAAAATACAATATAAATAAATATAGAATCCAAGTGGCTATAAAAATTCCAATCCGGTGGGAGGGGCTCTAAGGCGCGAGCCACCCCCGAGAATGACCACCCGCCTTCCTGCCCCAAGAGAGATGGAAGAACCAAGTCTTCAGGGCCTTCCGGAAGGTCAGGAGTCACGCTGAGAAACAACACCCCAGTGCCCAGGGTGTGCGTTTTGGGAGGGGGAACCCTTGGCAGCCAGCTAAGCAAATCTAACTGAAACTGTCCTGACTAAGCAAGAACCACGCTGAGACGGGGAAGAAGTCTCTAGTGTTTTATTACTGCTATTGTAGACAGAAAATCCTACCAAACTGAAGAAGCGTGGGAAAACCCAGACAGATAAACCCCAAAAGTCAAGGCGGATCTGCTCTGAGTTTCTTCGAAGGGACATTCAAAGCCTTTAAACTACGCATGCGTTTTCCCCCCTGGATAGGGGCCCCCTCCTGCTCACCATCAGTACTCATGACAGAAACAGACCACAGTGGCAATCTCAGTTACTTTACATTAATAATGTCTAAACATGGATCCCAAATTTCAAGGGAGGAAAATGATGGAACCATATCATGATAGGTGTGTTGCTTTTTTTCAAGCCTGCATCCTGTCTGAAACGTTTCAGTTCCCAGCAGGCTCAAATATCTTTCCTACTGAATATGTTGTCATTCTCTCTTTGGTGAAAAAATGAATACTGCAAAATTATTCTCCTTATCCATTTGAGAGATGCATTATATTTACAGTTACTCAGTTGAGTGGAGTTTCTCTGGACATCCCCAGAGACTAGTGTTTCTTGAGCTAACTTTCCTATGAACAATGTCAACTTCAATACTGGAAGTGCCTCCTTCCTGTTTTCCCCCCATGTAATTTAATATCCAAATATATAACTGAGCACAGAAACGCTTAATAATAGAATAGCTATTTTGTTTGCTTGTCTTAAGTGGCTCATTGAAGAAAAGTCAAGACCTCTAATTTCACACATTCTGTCTTTCCTAATGCGTGTGTCAGAAACCTCTAGAGTTCAAGACCGTTTGTGATTTGCATACCATTTATCTTTTTTTAATATTTTTTTTATCCCACCTTTATTATTTTTATAAATAACTCAAGGTAGGGAACGTACCTAATACTCCTACCTCCTCCTATTTTCCCCATAACAACAACTCTATCTTCTTTGCTATTTGAATTCCTGGTCATCTTAGGTCAACCATTCTGAAAAATCTCTACATTTCAAATCAAAGCAGCAAATTTAAATTATATTGTTCTAATTATATTGATTAATCATAACAGCCAAGTGAAATCTCCAGGGGCGGAGAAAGAAAACACGAGATACTAGGGACAATGAACGAAGGCCTGCTCCACACAGCTAGTTTCATGGAGGCATCTGGCTGGACTCTCTCAAATCAAATCAAGTTTATTACAGCCCTAAGACCAGATACAATCAACACAATCAAGATATCAAGTAATAACAGTATTACATATATCTCTATATCTCTATATCTACATCTCTGGAGACTATCTGAGGCAAAATGCAGTATTTAGATGGGCTCATCCAGCAGGGCTTCTCCTTAATGTCCTGATAGGGTGAAATTATCCATGCACTTCAATCATTCTCCCTATGCAACCATTTTATGTAAAGGTGGCCTTGATCCATCCAGACCTTCCTTACAATGGCCCTCCCATAAAGATAATTGCCATTCCAAGAAGCTTTTGTCTTGCTAATTCCTTGGGATGACTTTTCAGACTGCACATGACGAATCCTGAGACGCACAGGATGCTTCCAGCTGTAAAAATGCCACCGCTAACTGCATTTACCACAGTGTAGTGGTTGCACAAATTCCTAGAAAGTGATGTCATTTTAATGGGCCATTCAGAAAGGATAAAGTGCCTTCCAAAGTAAACACTGTCTTTGCTGTCATTGTAGGCTAAGCGATAAGGCCCTCCCCAGGTGTCTTTCCTGTTTAGCACTTCTTATTCAACATCCCTCCACACAAATAGGAGCCAGATAAAATCAGTGCAGCAACAAAGCTGCCTTTTAAGCAAAGAATAACTAGATTCTCTTTCTGCCATGCATACAATCACCAAGCAATGTCTTTCCCACTTGTCTATTTATGATACGAGCAGAAAAGAAAAAATCAGTTGCCTTCAATGTCTGAAGAAACTCCAGTAAGTGATTTGTAGCAGGTCCTTTTCATACTCATCAAAAATAGAGGTTTCCATTGGTTTTCATAGCACATATATTAATCATCAATTACTTGATTATATGCATCCACTTTTTTGCTCTCTTTATATAATAGAGGCATAGTCTTCTAAACGCTTCCTGTTAAGTACCTTGAAATAAATCCGAATTAATATATATTGCAAAAAAATTGGAGCAAGTGGTTAGGTCATGGCCTTCAGCCTGGGCTGAAGAAACATTCTGTATTTGCTAATCAAATCTTAATTACTTGTTGGCTTGTTAAGCTCCCTTCACTGAAGTGCATTTTAAAAAAATTAATCAAAATCAGAAGCTCAACATCCAAGAGAGAACTAAACCCAATGAAATATTAGAAAATAAAAGGAAAGACCAAGGAAGAGATGGAAGAAGAGAGATAAACTAAGAACTAAATCCTTGAAAGCTATTTTGTGAGGAATTAAACGTGATTGATAACAATGTAAGCAGCAGCAGCAGCAGCAGCAGGCCAGATCAAAGCAAGGCCGGAGGACTTTATATAAATAGCAAGAAGACAGGATTTTGTTTTGATTTGCTTATTTTTATGAAGGCTGTAACTCTCTCAGTAGGGTGAAATATCCTTCAAGTTGCTTTGGTTGGAAAGTTGGTTTAGAAGGAATAGAGATTTCAATTTCAGTTCTAGTTAAAACAGCATCGATCATGGGTAGCTTTCAAACAGGAGAACCTACTGCAATACATCAATAAATGGGGGCTTCGGTTATCAGCACTTAGAGAAATATAACTCATGTTAATTGAATGCTAATGATATGGGCAATTATTCTGGATCACAGGGAGCTATGAGAGAGAGGCTGCCTTAGTATTTAATGTGAATCCTCAAGCCATCATTTGGAAATTTAAGCTAATTGAGAGGCTGGGGTTTCGAACATCATTTTCCATCTCTTTCATTTTAATAAAAGTTTGATATTATAGCACAGAAGGTCACACCATGGGAAAAGAAATGCCTGGAATGTACATACAGGAGGAAGATCACCACAGCAGCAGCTTCTGGCATCAGGGCCCTACTATCTTTACTCTCTATCAAAATGATAGTTTGAAGACTTGCTTTTTAATTCAGAGGTTTATCTGACAAGAGTAGAACAGATAAAAGGAAAGGGAGACCAGCAGTTTTACTGGACCCATCTCCCTCCTTTCCAGAAATGATCATTGGAGAGTTTTCTTGACAAACCTCAGAGTTGTTTCAGCTTTTCAGTTTAGCCCAAGATTAAAGGAGAAATTAGTCATATTTGCAGGAAGAACATAGGAAGCTCTTTATTCTGAATCAGGTGACTGGTCCATCCAGTTGAGCATTCTCAAGAGCAACCTTCCATGGAAATACCAGGATTGAGTTTAGAGTCTTCTCTGTGCAACACGCATGCTATGCAATGGACCTTCCTCTAATGATCAGTGATAAATGAAGAGAAAAAGTGGCGTCCTCGGTGCTCTCCAAGCCTTGTTGTTTCCTTGCAGATGTTTCATTGCCAGACTAGGCAACATCTTCAGTGCGAAGAGGGAGTGGGCCTTGCTCTCAGTTTATATGCCATGGCTTGCCCTGCTTGTGTTGGTGGGGGTGTTGTTCTCTCCTTGGGAGTTCTTTGATTGGGCTGTTGTTTGCTGCTTGGTTGGTTGGCTGAGTTAATAGTTCCTTGATTAGGGTGTATTGTGCTGTTTGATGGTTCCTCTGGTGTTAATCCTAGTGTTGATTTTTGCACATCTGGGTATTGATTGCTGGCAAGGGGGTGTCCTGGTCTTTTGGCTTTTCTATTGTCTCTTCTGAATGGTATGTAAATGTTGTTTACCGCTATGTGTCTGTTGATGGCTGCTTGGTCTGAGTGCCAGGCTTCCAGGAATTCTCTGGCGTTTTTGCATTTGGCTTGGTGTAGGATGCTCAGTTTCCCAGTTGAAACTATGGTTGAGTCTGTCCATGTGTTGTGAAATTAAGAGAAAAGGACAAGAAAGTCAGGCAGGCAAAATGGCAGTCATCAGCTGGTCTTCCCCAATCTGGTGGCCCTCCAGGGAGCTGCCGTCCCAACTACCTTGGGGGCTCCAGCTGGGAAAGTTTTTTTCTTGACTTGATGCCTCCCATTGCCCTGGCTTCTCTTAAGAAGGCACCTTAAATGTGCCCTTGGCAGTTGGGAGAAATGCCCTTTTTATATAATAAATATATTAAATATATATTTTAATGATCTGCAGAAGAAAGCCAGGCAATCTTCTTTTAGTATCTCAAGACCTTCGAAGTACACCTGACCTATACAGTGAAAACAGATGGAACAGAGAGAGACAACCGAAATGTTTCCAGAAGCTCTTCTGAACCTTCAAAGTTTCTTACTTTCTCACTTATATAGTTTTACCAAGCTTCCAGATTGGCAAAATGCTACTGATACTGTTTTAAAAAGCAATGAAACGTAACCTTTTTTCCCCTCTCCCTCTCTCTCAATTTAATTTTAGTGTGCAAGATGTGGTTTCATGATATTGCAGTCTGGTTTTATTCAGTGGGCTCAGCTGACATTCTTATATTCTTCTTATAAAAATAGGAACTACCGTTCAATCCACACCATCGCTGCTTCTGTATTCATAAGAGAAAATCACATTTTTCTTCCGTGTCAATTGATCTGCTCCTCTGCATTTGAGCAAGTAAAGATATGCACCCTCAGGGATTAGAGATTAGCACAAGAGCAATCCTCCTCCATAGAGCTTTCAGCCTGTACTAATTACAATAGGAGAGAAGGAAACTTGATTAACAAATATGTACCCATAAATTATCATTTGAAACTGCGCACTATGAATTCTGACGTCACCATGCACATTTTTTCAGTAAGTGGGGTAATATCCGAGGGCTGGTGATTATTATTCCCATCTTCAGAAAATGGTAGGGAGGATAATCCAGCAAACGATGGCCCATTAGCTGTTCCTAATGCTATTGCATTTCATTGAAAAATACTCCATCCATCCTATTTTTCCCCTGTTAGTTTTTTCACAGGGTTCATCTTCTCCTCTCTGCAAGCAGTCAGCACATCTAGGACAACTTCCTTTCGAAGCCATGGTTATTCGACTCCGGTTGCGCAATTCCTTTCCCTCCAGAGCAACCTTGTTTAGCTGGTTCTGCCTACCCAGTTAAGATTCCCTTGCATCTGATACAACTTTAAACACAGGAACTGTGCAGCTGCGACAACTCTCATCCCACAAATGTTATATAATAACCTGGTACTTTCCCCAAAGCATTTAAAACTATCGATTCCTTCCTCTTTCATTGTTTGGTAGCTAAACTGCACTGGAAAGAAATGCTGGTTTTGCTATTTTGCTGATTTGATTTTATGCTTTCCCAGGCTTGATACTTGGTTACCCAGTTGGTTTTAATCGGATCCTGGCGTACTTGGGGTGGCCTGCAAAAGCTGCAGGAAAATTAAAATAATAAAAGTAAAGTAAAGTAAAGTACAAGGGATGTAAATAAACCAGCACCGGTTTATTTATTTATATGCCACCAACTCATGGAGACTCATAGTGGTTTGAGTCAGGCTCACATTGACATTGCTGGAAGGTACTGGGGCTGCCGCTACCCTCCTTCTTTCGATATTGCCCCTGAACTGGTTGGACCACAGGGGGGGAGAGAGGGACCTGCTTCAAGCCAATCTCTAAGAAACTTGAACTCTGCTGGATCCATCAGTAAATATAGTGCAGTATAAGCAATGCAGCTAATATTTGCTACAGGCGCCTCAGTAACGTGGGATGGTAAGCTACTGAAAGCGTTTCAGCTTACCTTAGTTAATATGCATTTCATTTTATGTGATTATTTAGTAAATTAAACATTAAGGCAAGTTGAAACAATGGCAATAATAAAGCACCCGACCTTGTGCAATTATGAATCACGTTTGGAGGCCTTGTTGATCACTGAAGAGAAACAGGATATCAAGCTATTTTTATCTATCGATCTATCTATCTATCTATCTATCTATCTATCTATCTATCTATCAAATTTGTCACTGCCCATCTCCTCCGACCGGAGGGACTCTGGGCGGTTTACAATATAAAGCAATAAATATATAATAAAATCCCAATAAAATCCCTCTAATTATGCTGTACATTTTCATTCTGCTCTACTTCTTAACTTAAAAGCAATATAACTCTTACTCTCTCACTTTCTCTCTCTCCTTAACCCACCTAACACCTGGATTATTGATGTAATTAGAATTAGGATTTGACCCAAGGCCATGGATTTAAGCTTCGTGGTTGGATGCTGATTTGAAGTAGGATTTCTCTGGTTTCAGTCCAACGCTGTAGCCATTACAATGGATTTAGATTAATTCGATGGGCAAGAAGATCTTAATTTGCAAGTGTGTTCTTTATGTCAAACAATTTAGTATCAAATCAAAGCGTAGACAATCCCTTTTGGCAAATGATGTTCCTTCAGATAACTTTGATTCATAGAGTGCTTGTGGAGGCACCAGATAATTACAGTCATGCCAATTTCAGTACACTGATTTTCCTCATAATTAGTGCTTGAGAAATTTGGAAACTACAGTTTTATCTGTCTTGCATTTCATGAGGAGAAAAGATTATAGCAAATGTTCACTTCATCTACTCTTACTCCAGGTCATTACCACAATTCTTCTTATCCTTCTGGGAACCAAGAAATGAGGAGAGAAGGGCAGCATGCATTTCTCTTACACTGTGCAACATTTACGCTCACAAAGACAAAATGTGACATGGTCCTCACGCAAATCCTCCTGAAGCTGATGAAAACTGCACAACTGCTTAGTAGGTTGTGCCCAATTAGTTCAGTTCACATTCATACCTCCCGGGACAATTGCTGTAGGGCCCGTTTCCCTGTAGGAGAGCGTCATGGAAGCTGATGTCCTTGTAACACAGTGTTTGCACAAATGGACAGGCATGTCGCAGAAACACAGGCTCTGACCCTCTTCTCTCTCCTTTTGCCATCTCCACTGCCAGGGGCACAGTCTAGTCTCTGCCTGGCAGCTAATCATCACCACAAAGATAGCAAACCTAAGACTTCTCTGGAACAGGGAGATTGATTTGGGATTGAGAGGGCGGATAAAGGAGAATTAAAGAGTTCTAAATGTGAGTTCTCGTATTCTATCTGTTCTATGGGATGAATGGTGGGAACACTGGTGGGAACATGGACATCCCGCTTAACATGCTGTGCTGATCCCAAGATTCTGGATCACACCTAGCTGCATGTACATGCACCAATGCTGTGCAAATCTCTTCAGATTTAATGAAGATAGTGGAAAGTTGGTGATATAATACGTATAGGGAGGAAAGGCCACCCAGGAAAAACTAAGTAATTCCTATTGGTTCTCTGTGGTTATGCAATCACAGTGACAGATGTTTAGCTTGGACATATTTAGGGAACAGTCAACTACCACTTCTCCAGGTCATCAGTTCCATTCTCAAATTTATTACATTGTCAGGAAGTTTTTTGGAGCCTTCAGTCCGAATCTGCTTTCCTGGAATTTAAGGCCAGCATAAATTCTTAGCCCTTTGCTTTGTGATTATTCCGTCAGGTTCTTGAAAAGATCTTGCATAATTCCTCAGTCATTTTTGCTCAAGGCTGAAGCCCCCAGTCCATTCAACTTCTCTTCACAGGATAGACTTAATTTCTAATCACCCAGTCATCCGCACTGGCCTTGACAGAACTGGCCGTGGAATCCAGAACTGGACAGAGGAGTCAAGGAGCAAGCGGAATGTCGGCTTACTGTGATTTAAACATTAATTATTCTCTGATGATATTTACACCAATCTCAAGCGTCAATCGTGTCCTTCACAATTTCTTTTTTGTAGGAGAAGACTGACACGAAAGAGGAACCAAATAGCTGTGCCTTTCCTTGGTTCAGCTTCACAGGTGATAAACTGCATTTTTAATTTTTTTCATTTTATTTTGAACATAATACAATTAAATCTGTTCGACACAGGGAAAATAAGTAGAATATTTTCAGTCCGATAGTATTTGCATCATACTATCCATTTAGGGATTATTATTAAACAGGAGGAATTAAGTTTACATGTTTTGATTGGGAGGGATAACATTATTTTTTTAAAATATTCTCAAGGTTTTCTAGGATAAAATAACTAGAAAAAATTATTATCCGAAGCGCATTCATACTTGAACTAGATGAAAAAAGGGCACTGCAAAAAGGAGATAAAAATCAATGTGATCGCTCTTCATTGGATTTGGCCAGACAGCATTTTTTTTCCAATATGTCATTACATTAAAAGACAAAAATGATATAATTATTTCAAATTATTAAGCCCTACTCTTCTTTACAGGCCATATTTTTCAATTTCTTTTTTTCACTTCAAGAAGGAAACCTTCTCTGTTATATTGGGCATGTTTGTCTGAATTTTTTTGTTTAGTCTTACGGGTAGTGTGTGTGTGTGTGTGTGTGTGTAGGCAATTTCTTGGGTGTGTTTGTGTTTTTAGCAGTTGTCTTTTTCTATGGCTTCAGTGATCAGTGCAGAAAAGTTCCATAAAGATACATCAATCAATTTTGGCCAGGAAGATGGGGATGATAAGCACAGCAGGGACAATCAACTTAAAGGACTTTAATAGAAAACAGGACTTTAGATGCTTTCAATCAAATCCTGCTGGATGAGAGTTTTCTCCTATTAACAAAAGGAAGGGTGGAATCTTGCCTAAACATCACTCCACAGCCAACTAAAACCACCATGTATAATTGTGGCCTGTCCACCTTCTCTGGAGGATCTGTCTAAGCTGTTAAAAGGTTCTCACCTCATTTGCAGTCTCCAAAGCTGGTTGAATGGAGCATCCATTAGTTATTACTCCTAACATTTTAAAAGAAAATAACAATAACAACAACAACACCCACTGCAGTAGAAAGAAACAATGGCAGGATCATGCAACACACTGAGGCCCTCTGTTGATAAAACAGAGTTATTATGGTCATGTAAGATGCTACTCCAAAACAAATAACTCCATTATAGCTTAAAATGATGGCCAGGTTCAGATAGGATTCTATGACAAGGATGGGTTCTCACAACACACTAAGCGAAACCTTTTAAGTATAGCTTAGTGTGTGATGTGAACCCAGACAATAATTGCTATTACTGCTGCACCCAATATGGTTATAATCACAAGACAGATATTCTTCTCATAGTATAGGACTTAAAAATAGGACTTAAATGTTAGTCAGTACATTGTACATTTGTCTAGCAGACAGCATGAAGGCATCTATCACACTTATTTCTGTAAGCTGCAATAGAGAGGAGAATGTGCAGACAGTTGATGCTTTGAAGACAAAGAGTGGACACTCTTCTTTTAATGCAGAAGTATCTGTATAAGCGCACAGTGTAAAGACGTTTTAATCAGAAGACAATATGGATGCCTTTGCTTTAACCTCAAAACTAATGTTACACATTTTGAGGGTTATCCTTTGAAAAGGTTGACCTTAAGAGCTTGGAAGGTGCAGTCTCTGGGACACACATACCCAGTGAAGCTACAGTGTCACTGCTACATATGGACAAGTTTCCAAAACGACTCCAGGTCAAGGCTTTTGGGGTGTCAAAAGCATTGACATTTACCAGCCAGATGGAAACGTGGCTGATCTCTCTTAGTCCAAATGCCATGCTGGAAGCCAGAATGATGGCATTTGCAATATGGAGTCTTCCACTTAAAAATTAGCTCAAGAGCACAAAACCAGCCACCTAAAGCAGCAATCTGCGTAAGGTTAGAATCCCAATACAGTGAGACTCTCACTAATTTTTAGTTCCTCTACTGCTGTACAGGCTTCCTTAAATTTCAACTTTTTTTGTCCCACAGATGGTGGTTAAGAGGCTATCCAAGAGGGAGGAAGAGCACAGTGTGATTTTGGGCACTATATTGCTCTAAAAGTTACAGAAGCAGCTGAACATTCTGAAAATTAGAAAAGAATTGGGCAAAACTTTTAACACAACTTATATGGGGTAATGACCTGGCTCTTCACCCAGGGCTTCAGCATGGAAAAGTAAGACCCCTCTCTCCATCACACTTGCCACCTTTTATCTTTAATGATTTATTGATTTGATTGTAATTTCTTTGTTTGATTGTTGTGAGCCCCCCAGAGTCACTGAAAGTCAGGGGCCATACAAGTTTAATAAATTATTATTACTATTATTATTGTTTATTCTAAATAATTAACGTGTAACAAATATACTAATGCAATGCAAACTTTCCCTATCTTGTTACCACAAGCTCTGTTATACCGAGCTTCTATGCAGAATCTTTTACCCTTACCTCTTTAACAATCAAAGTTTTTTATCCTCGGACTGACCTTGCCCATCTTGCTCACTTTGATTATAAGCTGCTGTGCGATAGAACGGCCAGAAAGACATTGGAATATGGAATATCTTCCATATTTATCTCCAAAATTCCAAGCAGGGAATTTCTTTCCTAATGACCAGGCTCTAACAAGGTTCTTAGTAAGGATGAACCCAATAAGTTGGCCACCGCTCTTAAGCCAGAAATTCTGTGCCCAAAGCCACCATATTATAAGCCAGTTCCACTCTGCGAGTGCACTTATATTCTCATTTGAGTTTTTAAATTAGATTTAGAAATGTGTACTCTTTCTTCGTTTGTTCATTTTACAAAACCTAAACATGAATTATTTGTGAAAAATGAACCCAGCTATATTTTCATAGCATGTACAGTCAGCCTGAGTTATTGCAATACAGCTGAATGCACAGCAGAATCGCATCTTCATTGTCTAGAACTCTAAGGTGCCCTTTTAATACAGTAAGTGAAATCTTGGTGAACAATTTATTAGCCTGGGTTAGAAATGGCCCTTTAACTGGGCTGCTTTACAGCAATGACATTCGTGAGTTATGAGTTCTCCTTACGTTGGATGTCATAAGGTATTACATACCCTTGTGCAATGCAGCCCTTAACTATTACTGGTCCTAAAAGGAAAATTTAAAAAAAGCAAGCAACAAAAACATGAATAATTAAAAGACTCTAAGCAGCCATTTCTAAAGCTCATTTCATTAATTTCTGTAATGTAATTATAAGTCTCCATTCCGGGGATAGCTTCAAAATTTATTTTATTTCTAATATAAGGCATTACCTAGCATGGCCTTAAGTCCATGGAATGGAGGCACCGGCTGGTCCACTCGGCAGCACTGCTAACTACTTCCTGTGATAGTTGCTCTTGGCTTTCTTCTCACAGTGAGATTTTGTGCCAAAGCTTCACAAAAGTCCCGGTTTGCCCCAGATTTGCCACTGCAGCAGAGGAAGCTGGAACCACCTGGCACAATGTGAAGTTCTTAACAACACCATCAACTGGTCAGCAGGAGACTCAATTTCCTTCCCTAGCATGTCTGAATCTATCCGTGTAGAATATTCAACTGCATACAGTGGTTCAGAAGAGTCATACTTTACATTACATTATGTGTTCTACCTTCTTTTAAATAGAAATTACCTTTCACTTGACCACTCCATATGGAACATTAGTGAAAAGGCCCCCTGGAAGAGTAAATCAAAGCACACCCTCTATCATTACTATGGGGACGAAACCTGAAGCTTTTCCACAATCAGCCCAGCAGATCAGCCTACAGTCTTTTGCCATATCTATGCACTAGGACAGAGGTAGACAATCTATGACCCTCAACCAAATAATTTCCTATTGACCTCATTGTCATTTTAAAAGGCATCTTCTGCAAGTAATCAGTTCAGGTATCTGGATCCTATCAGCAACCAGCTGGACAAGGGGGAAAGTGGGGTAGGGGAAAAGAAAGAGAGAGAGAGAGAAGGCAGTAATCGTAATAGAGATGTGGAGAACCAGAGCTGATGTTAGAGAAACTATGCAACATCAGTTACAAAAACATGGTTTAAGCCAGATACTTTTTTTTAAAAGTTAGAAAAAAACCTGAAATTGACTCTGCATTAACTCCATGGGGTATCAGAGGTAAGGAAGGGAAACTCAGAGAGGCTTTCATAATTCTATTACTATAGGCTATATCAATAGAGTTTCCGTCATTCTTGAGGAGTCTGCTTCCTGATTTGACCTAACTTGAAGGACTGACATCAACTTTGAAGGACACACTGTGTTTTCCCCTCCCTCCCTCTTACACCTTGGGAGCTAAGGAAGGGGCAGTTTGAGTTTCTTTCTAATGATTACTTCGTTTCCTAGGCTTAAAACATGCTTTTGTAACTGTGACCACAGAGTCTCTCCAAGGTCATCTCTGGGGCTTCCAAGAGAAGAGATAAATGAGGGTGGCAGAAAGAGAAAGAAAAAGGAATCTCTCCTATGTTGACAATGGTTCTGCTCACCATTGGCATGTAACCTCTGGAAAGGAATGAGGCCTGAAAAGAATCCTTGACCTTTGAAAATGCAAAGCAACGTAGGAAAACGGCACCAAGAGATGTGCTTCACCATGAAACAATCAGAAGCCAAAACTAAAGCATCTTTGTCAGAGAAATAATGGTCAGCAAGGAAGGAACCCTATAGTTGACACATCAGAAAGAAAGTTTGTCTTAAAAAATAGCAATCATCGCCTTGAGGAAGAGCTGTGGGAGCCTGCCCTTTCAGACCAGGCCACTTGGAGAGGAAAGACACCTTAACCCCAGCATCAAAAGCACCAATGGGTGAGCAAAGGTGAACCTCAACAGATACGTCAATGAAAGGACAGGCAGCAGAGGACGAGGGATCATAAGTGTCATCTCAAAGGCAGAAAGCACCAGTCCTGTTCAGAGGGCCAGGCACTGAATCCATCACTGGGGTTGAAGGACATCCAGTCCTGCCCAGAGCTACTCATCAGAAGAAAGGCAACTTGATATAAATTTAAATAACAAATAAAAATAATAATAAACTATTTTGGAAAGAGCTGATGGTTTGCTTCTTGTTGGTCTCTTTTGTCTTATAGGAGGGAGAAAGAAGTCCAAGAAAGAAGTGACATTACAGGTGCAGTACTATCTCAGAGGTGCAGTGAATTATCAAGTGCCCACTGGGTATTTTCCCAGCTTTTTTCAGTGGTGTGCTTTGTTTTCTACTGCTGCAAAATTGCTACTGGGGAGATTTCAGGGTTGGGGGGGGGAGAACCCTCTGAACTGATTAGACCCACAATATAAGAGCATCTTGTTGAGATCCTTTAAGGCTCCCTTAAAGATGCTGTTAGTTCATTCCAAGCACTGAGATTGAAAGCTATATGGTACAAAAATTGATTTCTTCTCGCTGAAGGACTGTTTAAAATCATCTGGACTAAGTGAAACGTAAAGGAGGTTTTGTTTGGTTTGGTTTTTCAGAAAGGCCCTCACGTCAGCAATCCTAGCTTCAATGTTTATTTTAAAAAGATACTTGACAACAGAGTAATAAAAGATAATTTAAAAACGAACCGGAAGTTGTTTTTGTAGACTTCAGTTATTGACTGCTAGATTAAGGGAATACACCAGAGACAGACAACACAAAACAGTGGGAAATAAGAGGAAACAACAGATGTTTTGTGAGGATGAGAAATCTTTTAGCTCACTGTAGTGACAAGCAGGGAGTGGAGTGGGGAAGAGAAAGCAACCGCCTACCACACTAGGTAGAAATTTTAAAAACTACCAGATAACAGAAATAGGAATAAAAACCCTACAACAGTTCTTGTACAAATCAATCCAGGTGTTGTTGCAAGATGCCACGGTGTGCTACCTACAGGCAATTTTTTTGTTAGAAGTTCACTGAAAAACAAACAATGGCAAGAAAAGATGAAAGAAAAAGTTCCAAATTATAGAAGGGCGGTCAAAAACTTGTAGGGCTCATATTCTGACCCGGTCAGTGTCCTACGCCACTGTTTCTTCATGCATTACTCTGGACTCATGTCTAGGCTGACCATACATCCTGTTTTGAATGGGACAGTCCCGTTTTTTTAAACATTTCCTGACTGTCCCATCATTTTAATATAAATGTCAATTTTGTCCTGTTTTTTAAAAACGTTGGAGCCATTGTTGGGAAAAGCAGGAAAAAATTGAAACTGAAATTGAAAAGGAGGCTGACTTGGCAGTAGTTCTCAATGGGAACCGCAGGAACAGCTGATTGGCAGTGAGCGAGAGGAAGAGCCGCTGCCGCCAATCAGTGCAGTGGAAGACGGTCAGAAGGTGAGCCCAGCAGAACAGAAGCCGATTGGCTCTCAGGCCGGAATGGTGGGAAGAAAATATAATAAAAGGGTGCGCCAGAGAGGAACAGGTTGTCGGGGACAACCATTCACTACACTCCTCTGTTCCTGTTCTTCTGCCCCAGCTCGCTGCTGCCTTCAACTCTCCTGCACTTCTCCAGCCTGCTGCCACCTCCATTTAACCCCATCCCATTTTGCCATCCCAATGTCCCGTTTTTGTCTCAAGGAAATATAGTCAGCCTACTCATCTCAATAAAATAGTTAAGAGCAGAGACCTCACACTGACAACAAAGGTCCGCATAGTTAAAGCAATGGTGTTCCCCGTAGTAACATATGGCTGCGAGAGCTGGACCATAAGGAAGGCTGAGCGAAGGAAGATCAATGCTTTTGAACTGTGGTGTTGGAGGAAAATTCTGAGAGTGCCTTGGACTGCAAGAAGATCAAACCAGTCCATCCTCCAGGAAACAAAGCCAGACTGCTCACTGGAGGGAATGATATTAAAGGCAAAACTGAAGTACTTTGGCCACATAATGAGAAGACAGGATATCCTGGAGAAGGTGCTGATGCTGGGGAGAGTGGAGGGCAAAAGGAAGAGGGGCCGACCAAGGGCCAGGTGGATGGATGACATTCTAGAGGTGACGGACTTGTCCCTGGGGGAGCTGGGGGTGTTGACGACCGACAGGAAGCTCTGGCGTGGGCTGGTCCATGAAGTCACGAAGAGCCGGAAGCGACTGAACGAATAAACAAAACTCATGTCTAAATATGCCTTTCATTGATTTGTGTCTTTTAGACTACCCTATCTTCCAAAAGTTGAGCTTTAGGCAGGAACATAAAGGGTTAGAATTTTTAACTGCCATCTTGATGCCATTTTATATTTATATTTATATTTTATGTACCATATTTTGTTTTTATTGTATTTTAATCTTTTTAGCTTTATTGGAAACTGCCCAGAGTCCCTCTTTTGGGAGAGATGGGCGGTGATGAAATTTGATAAATAAATAAAATAAAACCTGCTTTTTGATATAGTTGATACATTCAACGACATTTCTGCCCCCTCTTCCAAACGTAAGACTGAGCTGTGACATTCTTTCATGCTGGCATCGAGGCAACAGCTTTTCATCTTTCCAGAAAAATGTGAGCAGAAGACTTGATTATGATAGAAATCCATTCAAACACTCCAAGAATCATTAAAAAAAAAAAAAAAAAGAACAATATCTGGCAGCTCCTGCCTCTGCAGCATGAAGGTGGGAATCACTGCTAATTCAGAAATTCCAAGACTCTGAAATCTGCAAAAACAGCCATTTCATTAGCAACAATTCAGAAATATTTGAAGGAAAATAACCCCATAAGGAAGAGGGAAATCTGTCAATTTTACCAAACTAAAGAGGCAAGGGAAGGGGAGAGAATTCTGTTCAAGGAAGAAAAGCACAGAGAAAAATTAAGAGCATGTTTTTCCCTTATTAATTTTTTTTAATTATACAGAGATCAGCAGAAAGAATCATCACAACCAGTTGAGAAAGGTTCACCCCATGGCTTCAGCCCACTCCTACAGACATCTGCCCTCTAATAAGTTTCTTTAATAAGAAGGTCAGAAAAAAAACCCTGCTTCCTGATAGATCCCCAGAAGATTTTAACATAGCATGTGACTTCTCAAAAGTAAGCCCACTGGGTTCAATTAGATTCACAGTATTCCTTCCAAGTAAGTATGTACAGAATTGCAACCTGTGTGGATTAAATCCCAGTAAACCTGGATGCTGCATCCAGGAAGAATGTGCATGGGATTTGATGCAACCTTTGTAACAGAAATTCAGTGTGGAAAGTCTGTTTATCAATGTCTCTCACTAATTTCTATTGCAAGGTCTGGGTATCATTTCCTTTGCTCCAACTGCAAGCGTTATATGCTAAATAAACTCTGTTAACTTTTATTGCATTAATTCTTTTGGTTCTTCTCATCTTGGACTTGCCTTTTTCATACTTCATTCTTATACAAGGGCAAGTGAAACAAACTGATTTTCAATTCCATGCCTATGAATAGTTTTTAACACACTGCTGTTCCATGTTGTATTGTCCCTGTATGCTCCCAAGGAAGTTTGCAGACAAACCTTGATCAGCATGAAAGACAGCCAGTTGAAACCAGCTAGGATCAAACTAGAGGTTAGCTAAGCAATGGTTACTTTAAAATGGAAGAGGACTCTTTTCATCACCTTTCAGACAGGGGCAAGTAGAGCAAAACCTGAGCTTGGTTTTCGTCACTCTTCACGACGGTTTAGGGTGGTTATAGGCCAGCTATGGCCAGAGAAACAGACTTAGCTTCCATGCAGCAGTGAGGCCATCATAGCTTTCTAAATTGCTAACAGATGGATTAGTTGCAAGGGGAAATAAACACCTAATAATATGACTAAAAACTCACTGCATTGTAAGTCAGAGCTTGAAGAAAGGGAATCAATTGCTCTTGGTCTGACCACAGTAAGAAAACCACGATAAAAAATCCCACTCCATTTCCTTCATAAATATTCTGTCTGAAGCATCCCATGCACTCAAAAAAAAAAATTAGAAGGCTATGAAGATCTGGCTTTCCCCCCAGGCACTGGGGCTAGGATGCTAATGGAGCTCTGGAGTGGTGGGCATGGGTGTGTGCAAAATGCTAGCAATGAGGTTTTTTTTTTTTAAAGGAAACTCAGCTTAGTTTTTCTATAATTAATTTGTAAATTTGTATGGTATTTTCTATCTCTTTGCTGCCCAGAGCTCCCCTGGTTAGATGAGCAGCTATATAAGTTTGTTTAATAAATAAAATAACAATAAATTATGCTTTGTATTAGAAATCCATACACGTTTTTAAAAGGTAAGAGTGCACATCTCCTACACATACTCTTTATTTTCTATACTTAATCCTCATAAATTGGTTTATCATGCACAGCAGGAGGGTGATACACGATATTTAACCTTTATGAATCTTGATCAGCAAAACCTCATAGCAATGAACCTTTCTCAAAGAAAAAATATATATAATCAAATTAACACTGACAGCTATAGATTAAAAGCCACCAGGCATTAAACTATTAAGCCTTCATTTCTTTTTTACTCCCATAAAAACATTTTCTTTGCAAACTACCAACCCATTACATTATCAATGATATATCAGTTTAACAAGGGTAATGGAAATCTAAATCAAGACCATGTCAAAGATAGGCTATTTACAAGGTCATATATCTACTCACTAATCAAAACAAGATCTTAAATACAACATGAGTTATAGTTCTCTAAATTTATATAGGACATCCAGATGCGATAAAATATCACACTTTCAATCAATGGTATTACATTTCCTCTTCAATCTCAGTTTTTACCTGATCTGTGCAAAGTCAGCTACTTCGGGCTGATCCATACTGGGCTAAGGTACCCATATGGAGTCTAGCATACAGCACCCCTAGTTTTGCAACATGGAGGAATGAATGAATGGAGTAAGGTAAGGTAAGGTAAGGTAAGGTAAGGTAAGGTAAGGTAAGGTAAGGTAAGGTAAGATAGCGGTGAATGTTAGAGGCTGGCTAGATTCATGTATCATTTTAAATCCAGATTATTTTTAACCATGAGTGGTTGAATAAACCACAGTGACTGTCATGAGCACTGATGGTGAGCAGGAGGGGGCCCCTATCCAGGGGGGAAAACGCATGCGTAGTACTGAGGAGTTGAGCAGCCATTCAGAGAGACACAGATCAGACCCGCCTTGACTTTGGGGGTTTATCTGTCTGGGTTTTTCCCACGCTTCTTCAGTTTGGTAGGATTTTCTGTCTAATGTAGCAGTAATAAACACTAGAGACCTATTCCCTGTCTCAGCGTGGTTCCTGGCTGTTAGGACAGTGACCTTGTTCATACATAGCACTAAACCATAATGGGTGAGTTTGGCCATGATGATGGCCTTTTTATTTAGTCCCCCAATAGAGTCCCTGTATGGGGGTACCACTATGTAGACAAAGCAAGTCCTGATGACTACAAGCACCAGGAACCTAAGACCACATATCCCACCTCCTTCCCCTTCCTGTAGGACAGGGTTGGGTCCCATCACCCAATGGTGGGTTATTCAACTGTCTACAATACTGCAACCCAATGAAAGCAGAATTTATAATTAATGTCTTCTTGATTCACCAGTATAGTTTTCTGACTTTTCACTCCAGAACAGACATGAGCAAGAATAGCAGTATTTCAGCCTGAGAAGCATGTCTTATGGTCAGGGACTAAAGAATGAAATATAGACCTTGACCTGAAGTTTGAAAGAAAAGACCAAGATGCTGTTAACTGACAGATACATCTTGAAGTTCCTTGGAAATCAAGGTTCTGTCCCCATTCATCTTTCTGCAAATATCTATTTCTTCAAAACTATTAGTTCCCTCTTCCACTAGCAACAGCAAAACTATTCTACTTGCATCACAGGCACGGATTAAAGGGGAGCATTATTCCCCCAAAGAATGACAATGAAATGGACAACTAACCTAAACGTAGGGATCATAGTTAAGGCTCTCTAACTTAATTATGTTCAGCAACCCGATCTGGGTTTGGATGACCCACAAGCCAAACAACAGTATGGTTTAGCACGTTATGCAAACACGGTTGCTTTTCTAAAAACCAGCAAAATATTCAGACTGCAGTCATTAATTAAAATATTCCTGATACCATTTTTTCTTCTGAATACAGCAGGTATCCTTTCTTTTTGTGAACATTTGTCCAGGAAAAATTAAGAGATTTCTACCTGTTTTGCAATGCTTTAATATAGTTCCAAAATCAGCCTGAACTGGGGATTCAGCAATGGGCTCATTCCAAATTGCGAAGGCATTAAAAAAAAAAAAAGCATTTGTAACTGGCCATTTGCCCAAACTGAAATTTATAAGCTTCCCAATAGTCTAGTTTCTAGACTACAGTCCCATTTTTGTTTCTATGGAAACAGGTGACAGATTGCCCAAAAATATCACCTGAAGTCTTAACATAATCAAGATACTAAATCAGTTATTAATATTAAGGGCATTTGTATCTGTTCTATCAGTATTCCTAAAGAAAAGAAAGAACATGAACAAATGTTGGCTAAAAGCAAGAAGAACATTAAATACTTGGAAAACCATTTAGTACTACATAAGAAAACTCAACTGCTGCCTTGCTTAAAACCCAGCATACACTTGATCAGGAAAGAGTATTCTTCCATACTATTACTTCTTCATTACGGTTGTTTTACTCACCTTGGGCATAATATACTGTGGAAGCCCAACACTTACGAAGGGCACCGGGTGGGGAAGGGCTAATCTAGTGCATGTGTTGTGCGATGTGCTTGGTGAACCAGAGTCCAAGTTATAAGCTGCTTGATGAAACCAGGTCAGGTGCAGGAGAAGGGGGGGAAAATCTGACCAGGCAGAGTCAAGAGACCAAATCTTATGACACTGCAGAGCACAGCAGGAAAGAGACAATCAAGGCCCCCAAAATAGACAAGGAGTGAGTCACTTCTGTTCTTTCCCCATCCCTTGTGATGAGCAAGCACAGCAAGAGTAATGATGAAAATAATTCAACATTTTTATCCCTGAGCAATGCACAAATAAAACACAAAGAGCAATAGAGCTGACATTAAAATACAATTCAATTAGAATAACTAACTGTGGGGATATAAATACACCTTCAAAAGAAGAACAGTTGTCTTCTGCTCTCAAGCTTTCGTTTCCAAGAAGACCAACTTACACTGGGTCACATTCGCTAATGAAATCCAGTTCAGTGGCTTCAAAAGAAGCATTTCTGAATTCTTTCTCTATGAAACACTTCAAGTCTATTTTCAGGATGCCCTGAAAAGGTTAAAATATGCATTTACTGGTTTCTGAGGACTATCGTTTTTAGGTTTGCTTTCTGTATTTTTACTGCTTTGTGTAGAGTTTTCCTTGTCTTGGATTATATTAATGTTTCAACTCACAGCAGATTGGGTATTTCAAGAGAAAATAAATATACTACAAATTCAGCTGGGAAGGGTCTAGTAAAAACAAAAAGTCATTTTTTACATTCTTCAGAGATGGTTCTTTATGTAAATATATCAGAAGTAGAATGCTTTAAAAATAACTAAATAATTCTATTTCTACTTGCAGGCCTGTTATACCATGCTTCTAATACCAACAAACAAATCAGTGAAAGTCCAGGTGGGTCCTCTAGTTTTCCAGCTTGCTTATGTTAATATGCAAAACTACAAGGGACTCCACTTGCCATGAAGGATCATAAGCCACAGGCAAGCTGCCAATTCCTGTTCTGTTTTTTTTCTCCAGCATTAGTTAACACAGAATTAGCCTCATGTTCCTTGCCATGGACCAAATTCTTCAAATACAAGCTAAATTTTGTTCAGCGCTGTTGACCTGATATTAATGGGCTGCAAAAGCCAAAACACATCCCAAACATGGAAATATTTGCTTTGCAGAATCATGAATAAATCTTTCAAACATAAAAGGGAAAGAATTTAAAACAGGCTTCTGAAAACATACAGCAAAAACTCCTCATTGCAATACAGTCCATTGGTGGTAAAGTCACTTTACAATCAACTTAGTGGTCTCCATCAGTCTCCAACTGGATCTCAGCCTTTCATGAAATGGTACTGATATTAGAGGAAAATCTTTGCTTGACTGCTCCCCATATACTAGATGCGTGGTTGTGATTAGGCAATGTCACAAGGTAACCGTAACTGAGGTCAGATTGGACTTGTCTCATGGCTACTCAAAGTTCAGCATCTGTGCCTGCCTGCTTCTGCTGGGCTGTACTTCCTCACCACAAAGTTGGTGAGGCAAGAACACAGATTTAAATTAATGAAGCCCAGATAGTTAAACCAGAATACAGTCAACATACTTCTATTGTGGAAATGCCCCAAAGACCTTTCCTTCTTCCTGCAGAAGATGGCAAGTCTTCTTCCCTCCTTGTGAAATCCAGTTATCTGAACATGGACCTCTTGAAAAGGAGGAAGAGCAGTAGTTATAGGCAGATGTACAATGTTGGAGTGTCTGTTCATGGGGTTTGGCACTGCCAGGGCTGTGTTGGTTCAACTCTCCATGACAATTAAGAGATCAATGCATTACTCCTGGCAACTGTCCTCATCAAAGAAGGCCAGGAATGCAGAAGTCCTGAGCTTATCTTCTCTGATATCACCAAAGTGCGGTGGGGCAAAGTTTTAGGGTCTCTGGAGCTCAACAGTTCAGTTACTTTGATGTCTTGGTGGGCTTTCTAGTACTCCGTACAAGAACTTCCCCAACAGAGCATCAAAACAGGCAGAGTAGTTAACAGTCACCAAAAAGGATGTAGAAAACGGCAAGACTCAGCCAAAGCCATAGCCTGGTGGATTATCTCCAAATGTCCCAAATTATATAGTTGGCAGCTGAAGTAGACTGACTTTTCTTAGCTGTAGGAACGGCAAAGAGTTCCCAAATTATTTTTATCGTTTGGCGGTCTACAGGGCTCTCGAGCCATGTTTCTCAACCGTGGCAACTTTAAGGTGGATGGACTTCAACTCTCAGAATTCCCCAGCTGGCATGCTGGCTAGGGAATTCTGGGAACTGAGGTCCACCAGTTGCCAAGGTTGAGAAAGTTGCTAAGGTTAAGAAACACAGCTCTAGAGTAAACAAACGCACCTTAGGCTTCACAATCTTAAAACGAGATGGTACGTGAAGCTCTGTTGCTGGCAACGGTCCTCCCTCTGGTGTTAAACTGAACAAGTAGTGTAACAGCAGCAGTCCCTTTGGTTGCAAGGCATATTTCTCGAGAAACCACAAGTTGATTAAGGAATCCAAGTGTTTTTTTTCCCCCTAACCCAATTAAACCATATCCCTTGCAGGGATATAAACATTAACATAAACATTTTAACCTTCTCATTAGCATACACATACACATTAACATAAACATAACATAGACATTTTGATAAACATACACAACTATGCATCTGTGCCTTTTCTTTAAATAGATAAATAATGACTTGATCAAACTAAAGTTTGCAGATTGAGAAGCTCCCCCCCCCTTTTTTTTTTAAAAAAGCAGTATTATTCAGCTAGTGCACCAACAACTTGGCAATCTCAGAATTTACTGCTCATTAAAAATACATGCTAATTATCGCAATTTTAATTAAAGTATTATCTGGTGTACGTGAAATGCAATTATGTGCAACTAGGCTAAGCTGTTTCACAGGCTAATATTTGCAGGATTGGAATTATTGGATATATGCAAGATCAAGTGGTGTGAATTTTCAAGCAACAAACTAATACATGGAACATTTCGCTGAGCTATTGCCACGAAAGGCAAAAACAGCCATTTTATAGCCCAACAGGTTCAGGAGTTGATGTTATTTTATTTTGTTGTCAAGGTAGAGATAACTGGCGATGATTCTGTTGTTAAAAGCATTGCTTTTCAAACGTTTACCGTTATTTCTTTATAAGCAAAGAGACTATACTCCAAACGGCATTAAAGGCATAAGAAGCCTAAACTTTTTCACAGAATCATTATACAGACTCATGTGCTTGAAATTCCCTTCTTGAGCCTCATCAAAGGATAAGATTGACAACTTAATTTCAGTTCCATTCTATACACTTCGTACAAACAATTCTTACCTCTCTCTTTTTTTGCGGGGGTGTAAATATATAAAGCTGTAGCCTCTAAAATCACTCCCTTGCTAGGGAGATTGTTAAACTGGCTGCAGTGAGATAACCAATATAAGCAGATGAAGAATCGTTACAGCATTAGAAGATTTATCACATTTCATCATTCAAAGTGCTTCATATTATCTTAGAAATCCTTCTGGATAATTCTGTAATCTTATCAATGTGGTCTAGCTTAGCCATCACCTGTTGATGTGAGCTGCCTAGCAGAAAGAAGAATATATGCTTAAGATAACAGTGTTTACTTTTAATATTAAGCTACTTTCTCTCTCTTTTATATACTGTTGGCAAGTTTATTCTGAATTTAATAGAATATGTGAAATGCACTAGCTACTTGCATTACATGCACTTGTTAATTATAACTGTTTATGACAGGCTATACCTAAACAGCCTAGTGCTAAATCATATTTTAGCAACCATGGTGCATCTGTCAACAGCTGGCATCCATTTATTTGTCTATCAAGAATGTGTCTTTCCACCAAATCACCAAGGAGATATGCAATAAATCAAGGAAAATATTAAACCACTAAAAGCAATTTAAAAGGCTGCATTAAAGGGGTATGACAAGTCCTATTCCCAACATGGAAAGGAAACCATTCCTCAGGCTTGGGCTTACACAATGACAGCACTAATACTGTGGATGGGAAATTATCTCATTCAGTACAAATGTATTCACAAATTTCTGAAGAGGATTCGGTTTTGTCACCCAAATGCATTCTTTTTTTGTTCCAAGCGATATTGGGTATATAAATTTATATAAAATAACAACCCCATAAATATGTACATCCCCAAACTATGTACATATTTATTTTTAATCAATGTTTTACAAGCACATGAAAGATGCATAACCAGAGGAAAAAAAAATTATAAAGTCGTTCAAGCAAAATTAATCAATAATTAAAGCAAAAAACGTGCAATTAAACATGAAGAGAAATGAAAATAGTACAATTAGGACTCCTAGAGAGAGATAAAAATAATAAAATGTGCTGACTGAAAGCAAATTCTTAAGAACCACTATCAAATGTCACACAAAGGGAAAAGAGAAACACTTGACTGTATTCCATGCCCAAAAGGAAATGCAGTAGTTGCAAAAAAGAAAGTTCTCCTTTTTGTAAAAAAAAAAAAAAAAGATTTTCCCTAGATACCGAGGGCTATAAATTACTTTTAGTAAGATGAAAAACTGCTTACTTAGTGAATTACCATAAACATACAAATCAAGAGAAGATATATTGCTAAATAAAACGAAAACATACTGAAACAACTCAAAGAGCTTAATGATAATACCTAACAAAGAAATTAGAATTAGCCGCAAATTGAATTAGAGCATTCCTGGCACAGGAAATGCTAAAGCATCCTATCGCAATTGAGCAGGGATGGTGTCACCGAGCACCAAATGGGTAAAAGTAGTGCAGGATATTTCCTGGATGCCGATAAAAGGAGGGGACAAAGTCATTATTCGTCTACTCTACAGCAACCAGAAGCACATCAATATCTTTTGGAGAAAGTATTGAGAAGACTCATTTGAGCATCATTTTCAGAGTACTGCCCCAGCAGTGTACCTTTGGGAACAGCAATTCAAGCGCAGTGGGCTATTCCCAGAGTGTCAAAGAATCCAAGCAAGAAAGATGTGCCTGGAGAAATGATTGCCAGAACACTCACTGGTTGGCATCATTAATTGCCAAATACTTCAATGCAAAATTCTACAAACTGAGTTTTGAAGCTTGATTAGCAACCTGTTCTTCCTTCACTTGGCCTTCACCAAGCAGGGTCAACGTAATCATAAATGTATCCACATGGGCACAATTAAAGGAAAATCTAATCACTTATCTTAGAGAAATACAAGACAAGCTCAGAAAGACTTTGCTAAGAAAACTTCTGCCCCCTCCCTCCAGACGACCTCCATCCAGAATACGTAATGGTTGCTAGGAGAAGTGTATGGGAATCTAAATTAGAAGAGTAAGCGAAGAAGGCCTACTCTGCAGCCACAAGGGATCCAGAAGCTGATAAACTCAGTGTTGCTATCGTAAGGAACTAACAGTAGGAAAGACCAGGGTATCTCCCAAGCTTCAATTCCTAGCGAACGCTTTCCTCTACGCTGCCCCCTAATCTGGCAAGGGGACTCTCTGCTTCAAACAGGATACGGCAGAGAGTGGACCCAGGCCAGCTTCTGCTCCTCTGCCTGCCTCTTGACTGATCCTGTCATGTGAATGTCTTTTGAAATAGAGATTTGTCTCAGAGAAGGAAGGATACAAAGAGGGGGCAGAGTGCAAGGAGTGGGGAGAAGGGGAGAGGAGAGGAGGAAACATATAGGTCCTGACCAATTCTATCTGATGGCCTGAGTTACACAGATACCCCAAGGGGGTTTCATTATTTAGCATTGGAAGGTATTGAACTGAATTGAAAAAGTCCCTCTTTGAGTGGTAAAAGATCTGGTTTCTTCTTCATTGTGTCTCTAAAAAATCTTGCAGGCCTAATGAATTCCAGGTATATCCCCAGCTGGTAGGAAGGTAAAATGTTATGAGGACTTAGGGTAGAATTTTTATTGGCCTAGGGCTAATAAACTTAAGAGTAGATAATTCTCCCTGGACACAGTTAAAATCCCAACTGACAACGAGTATATGGTCTATTACTAAGGGTGCAGTGTTGTACACTATTTCCTGAAATTAAAAAAAACAACGTATTTCTCAGTTGATATATCTAGATTAGCACTAAAAAGGTAAAGGTAAAGGTTTCCCTTGACGTAAAGTCCAGTCGTGTCCGACTCTAGGGGGCGGTGCTCATCTCCGTTTCTAAGCCTTAGAGCCGGCGTTGTCCCTAGGGACACTTCCGGGTCATGTGGCCAGCATGACGACACGGAACGCCGTTACCTTCCCGCCGAAGCGGTATCTATTGATCTACTCACATTTGCATGTTTTCGAACTGCTTGGTGTGCAGGAGCTGGGACTGGCAACGGGAGCTCACCCCGCCGCGCGGTTTCGAACCGCCGACCTTCCGATCGACAGCTCAGCGGTTTAACCCGCAGCGCCACCGCGTCCCCTAGATTAGCACTACACTACACTAATTTGCAATCCTAAGTATTTGAAAGAAACTGCAGCTGTTTTCCCCCAAGAGAAAAGTTTCATATACGGCAGAGCGTCTTTCTTGAGTTGTGAATAGTAAAGAAAGGTGAAAAGCCATCTGCCTTTGAATCATAATGTTTTTTTCTGATCCCAGTCTAAGAACTGACAGTTCTTAACTTAATGACCCTCAATGAAGAATAAGAAATTGATCTATTTTCTCTGCTGATCACAAATTCAGTGTTCCTGGTTGGACAAGAAAGCATCTTACGATGTCAGAGAAAAGAAAATAGAACAAAGAATATCGTTATCAAAAAGAATCTCTTCAAAACAGCAATAACAGAACATGTCAGGAATTATAATGCATTTTCTCACAATTTTAAATTGAGACTAGGATGGAAATGTTTACTATCTAAATCTATAGTAGAAACATCCAAAGTGAAAAAAAGTAGTGATATTCAGCCTGACCTGTTGGATATCTGGCTGCTTCACAGTCATTCATGATGTAGAGCCTCTGGAAGCAAATCTGGCACTTCTTCTTAGACAGGTAGAAAAAATAACTAAAAATACTGTTTAAAGTGCAAATCCATAAAACACCATTTGTTTTAGGATTTCAAGGTGAAGTCCTAACACACTGCCCATAGTGGCAAATTAAATGTGTTCCTTACTATTATAAAATGTTCCGTTTTCATAGGCTTTGATAGAGTTTCATTCAAACCTTTACGTTTCTGCAGAAATAAAAATCCCTAGTAACACTGTCTTGATTTCCACTGCCTTTCTGTCTTTTGATCTGAAAGAGGGTGTGCCGCCCCTATATATTCCATTCATTATGGCACAGTTAAGGTAAAAAAATAAAAATAAAAATCATCCTGTTCAAAATGGCAATGCATAATTCAACTTTCATTAAGCCATCAGGCACAAAACCTTTGCATTAAAGACGGCAAAACACAATTGCTGCATTTTGTATGGCTTCGCCTGTGTGCCGTGCAGAGAAGCAGAAGACAGATCCCTGCCATGAGGCATCTACTGAAGTCTTGGCTTAGCTGGGACAGATTAAGAGAGCTATCGTTTGTGAACTGCTTATGGCTGCAATCCCAAGCACACTTGGAAGCTGAACACATTGAATTCAGCAGAAATGGTTTCCAAGTAGATGGACTGGATTTCAGTGAAAATTACCTCTCACCTCACCATTACTTGCAACCTAGAGAATTTTATTTATTCATTATTCAAATTTTGCTAGAATTTCAGGAATCCCTGCCCTGGTTTCCTGTAGTAATACCCAAAGTTATAGAACCATAGAACTGTGACTTGCTAAACACTGAGTGCTTTTGATTGTACACAATCCAAATTGCATATAAACCATTTCTAGCTAACCAGCAATTAAACTAAGTTTAATCAAGGCAAAGCTCTGTAACATAAACTGGCATCTGTGTCACCTTTGTGTATGACATGCCTGTACACAGTTGGAGCAGAAGTGTCAGGTAAAACCTGTAGAAAATTTGCTCCTGAGCAGGTGGGTGTTGGTAGGGCATCCACACTTGCTGCTTAGGATCAATTTTTCATTAGCGCTCTGAGATACTTGGCAACCTTCCTTGAATTTGTGGTTGTAGCTATATAAATCATTCTGATTATTCTTGCCCACAGACACACACCAGAGCAAAACCCTTGAGTCTCCACTAATTGCTCACTAAATTGCATAAGGGAGCCTGTTGAAAGAAAGGACAGAGCTTGAGTTAAAATCAGACGGGCACTTTAGATGTGCTGTTGATCAGAACACCTAGTGACAATGCTGAGGTAATCAGAGTGCAGCCACTTCCTGTGAATGGTGAACAGCTAATTAGAGTAAAGAAAATAAAACTGTCACTGCAGGGTAAAAGGATCTAAAAGAAAACAAACACTAATTGTCATTCCGTTGTTAAATAAAGTACTATAGAGTAGAGTAGAAGGTTGGTGTATCAGTTTAAATAACTGTTCGTTGTTCTGCTTGTGTTTTTTTTAAATAAACAAGGCAAGAAAATGATCCCTAGTGAGGATCAGATTGATACTGCAAGGATAGATCCAACTATTGTCTTGCAATAGACAGAGACATCTATCTGATAGACTCACCTTAAAACAGTCATTTATCTCATTTCATGAAGGGAGTAGCTTGCTTTGTTATCAATAACCCCTAACCTCGTGCTTAAAATGTAAGTTGCGCTATAAATGAAGCGTGCAGTTAGTTGTATCTGAAACAACAATTGAATTTTTTTACTTACATTCTGCCACTTGGTATAATCTTGTGCCCGTCTCTAAACCAAGTCACTTGTGGCTTGGGGTAGCTGGTGATGTGGGGGAAGTTTAGGACAGCAGCTTGCCCTTCAGGTACAGTTTTCCACTGGATCCCATCCTGGAAGCTTCCCATGTCTGCAAAGAAAAGTTGCACTGAGAAATCCAGACGTTTCTTCTGCCACTGTTTTCGGAGTCACAACGAATAATAATTGAGTTTTATTATAGTCGGTGGGCATGGTTACAGGTAAGCAGCAAGGTGCGGCAGACCTTGGGGTACCGCTCAGGAGAGCGGCTGTCTGCGTGTGTATTGATGCGTGAGACCAAGCTCTGTGGCTGTAGGACACCTAGGAAATCTGCTGGCACTACTGCCTGCTTGCATTTCACAGGGTGGGCAACTGATGGACACAGGTTCAGCAGCAGGCAAACGCCTGGCGTGTAGCTTTACAATGCAGGCAAATACTGCAAAGGCATGGGAAAACCTAATAGCCTGAGACGGTAACTTCGCAAAGGACCTTCTGCTTGGAACCTGGACCCTAACCCTTTCCACCAAAAAGAGAGCGGAAGTCAAACCTGAAAGCCAAAGTTGATTCCCTAGGAAAAAGAGGCAGGGCTGATACACCAGCTGCGCAAAATAAAGGGAGCAGTGTAAAATGGATTAAAAAGCACCAACCGTTGATATAAAATAAAGTGTCGTAGTTAATGGGAGAGATTCAGGATGGGATCTTTCAGTGCAAAATGGGACTGGGCCAGCAAAATATCTGGGGTGCCGCTAGAAAGAAGGTGTGTTCACTAGAGGAGGGGGAAAATTGTTTTCTGTTGTAATAAGATTAGCTACTTAAACAGAAGTATTGAACCATGCAAATACTTCTAATCAACCTTGTTGTTACATGATCAGTTTAGCCTTCTCAATTTAGACATTTTCTAATTAAGAATTGTCCAGCGATTCCTATGGACCTCTTTTGCATTAGTTTGCAACTCAACTAATTGTTTGTTTAAGCATAAGAATTTTTTCCCTACTTGGGAAAGTTATCCAAGTTTCTGATGCCTTCCTTGTTTTATTATGATTTTAGAGAATCGTTCTTTGCATATAATTCATTTTAAGATATAAGCTTTACATAAAGTAAAACAATTATTTTGTGGGTGTATCATCTAATTAAGGAAAGTGGCCTCTCAGCTTTTGTTTATGAAACATAAAATTCCTGCTATAAAAGTTGAATTCCAACTCGGGGGGGGGGGCGGGGGGCACACTATGCTGAGCGTAGGGCTGCCACTAAAAATGTATCAGCTGAGTCCTTCCACCCCCAAATGTGTGCCACAGGACAATTAAACTGTCACTGAATCAAGGGCAAAATGGGAGAGGCAGCAGGCAGGAGGATCTTGCCCACTGCAATACCAACAGTGGACCCAATGCTGAACCACTTGACAGTAGTTCCAGATATTAAACTGAGAAGAACAGATACTACACTTGATCTTAGCCAAAAGGCAATATTCAAACAAAGAGCCTTGGATGTTAATGCCCAAACTGACATTGAGTCACTTGCACACAATAGGTCGAAATGGCTGGCCAAGAATGAACTGTCCTTTCAAATAAAAAAATACCTGACAATGGGTCTGACACAATACCATAGGATAGCTCTTACTAGAGCAAGATCTGAGCAGCTAGATTCTATGGTCAAATACGGACGATTCCACCAGGTGCCTTACCTTGAGAGGACATGTGTTTGTAGAGCACCCGAAGTAGAAGACATTGCACATGTCCTATTTAACTGCCAACTACATGCCCCAGCAAGGGCTCAGTGCCTCCAGACATTAATTGACAGAACCACATACTGGGACCCTAACAAAAGACTTTGTTACTTCCTTCAGGGCACAAATACTTATGTGGTCAATAGAACTGTTAAGCTTATAGTTAGGGCTGTCCAACTGAGAACGCAATTCATAGAACGTATTGGGGTGGCATGTAAAGGTGATGAATTCATTTAAACTCACATTGTTTCTGTATTTTATTACTCGTTTTATTATACCTCACATTTTTATCTTACAATTTTATCTCCATTTTACCCTACCATATTTCATCGTATTTTATCTTACCATAGTATATACAGTATATATATATCTATATTTTATCTAATTTTACTGTATTTTAGCTCTTTTATGGTATCATATTTTATATTTTGTAACTTATAGTGGCTGATGCCCAACTTTCTGATATGGTCATTTGACTAATCAATAAAGTTATTCATTCAACAGGAGTTCCAGCTTCAAGGCGGCTACTTCCTCAGCAAGTCCATCTGCATAATTCTCCACCTAGAACCGCAACAGGGACTCCTCCTCAGGACTCCAGACAAAAGCTGAAGAGGATGGTTGTCATGAGCACTGATGGTGAGCAGGAGGGGGCCCCTATCCAGGGGGGAAAATGCATGCGTAGTACTGAGGAGTTGAGCAGCCATTCAAAGAGACACAGAAGAGACCCGCCTTGACTTTGGGGTTTATCTGTCTGGGTTCTTCCCACGCTTCTTCAGTTTGTTAGGATTTTCTGTCTAATGTAGCAGTAATAAACACTAGAGACCTATTCCTCGTCTCAGCGTGGTCCCTGACTGTTAGGACAATGGTGGTCCTACCTTACCTAACTGCGACAATTCTTTCCCACCTCCTCTGTGGGAGGTGAATGGTGTGTGGTTTTTTTTTTAAAATCCAAGTTGTATTCCTCCAAGTTGTATTCTTCCCCAGGGACAACACAGAGGCAGCACTATCCTGTCCAGGCTGGCAGAAGACTCATCCCTTCTCATGAAGGAGATCTCTTTCTCCAACTGCTGGCCAGATACTCACAGGCTGCGTCAAGAGGACATGCTAATCCAACCGTGGTTAACGAGTCACAATGACTGTATTCACACAACATGCTCAGCCAAAATAAACAGCAAATTATGCTGTAATGTGAGGGCTGGACTTAGTATTCTAAACAGCATTTGTTGGTTTTGATTTAACCATTGGGCTTTGTAAACCCAAATTACACGCAGTGTGACCCCAGCCGTTTATACTTCTGCTTTCCCAAGGGCAATCTGTCTCCACACACGACTGCAGAGAGTCCCAGAAAAACTCTCAAGGGAAAGAAGATTGCTTTACAGGCTACTCTGTCACCGTCACAGGATCTTCCCACACCCTCTTCAAGGCTCCATTTTTCCATGAGGCCATTAACCTAACTTGCTTAAGCAGCAAATAAAGGTGCAGCTGATATGGAGCTGCTGCCATAGGGAAATCTGCATTTGCTAGCCAGCTGCCCACAGAGCTAAAGGCAGTCCTCAACTTGCGACCACAACTGGGACTGGAACTCCCATTGCTAAGTGAGGCAGTTGTGAAGTGACTCACACCCAATTTTTTTAAAATTTATTTTCTATCCCGCCTTTATTATTTTTATAAATAATTCAAGGTGGGGAACATATCTGTTACTCCTTCCTTCTCCTCTTTTCCCCACAACAACAACGCTGTGAGGTGAGTTGGGCTGAGATTGAGGGACTGGCCCAAGGTCACCCAGCTGGCTTTTGTGCCTAAGGCAGGACTAGAACTCTCCTACTACACCTGATTGGCTGAGAGAAAGGGACTGGCCCAAGGTCACCCAACCAGCTTTCAGGCCTAAGGCAGGACTAGAACTCACAGTCTCCTGGTTTTTAGCCTGTTGCCTTAACCACTTGCCCAAACTGGCTTTTATTATTTTATTACCTTTTTTGCCAGGGTTAAGCAAATCACTGTGGTTGTTAAGCAAATCTGACTTCCCCCTTGACTCTGCTTGTCAGAAGCCAGCTGGGAAGGCTGCAAATGGCAATGACGTGACCTCAGAATACTGCAGCCTTCAAAGTGGTTGGCCGGTTGCCAAATGCCTGAATTTTGATCATGTGACCGCAGAGATGCTGCGATGGTCGTAAGTGCAAGGACCAGTTAGAAGTCACTTTTTTCAGCACCATCATAACTTCAAACGGTCACTAAACGAATGGTCGTAAGTCAAGGACTAACTGTACTATTCATTGCTTTGCAATTCCACAGATGTCTCGGTTTTTTCAGGGTTTTCTCCATCTCAAATACCATGCAATAAAGTTGATGTTATAGGATTATGAACATAAGCAAAGTCATTCTTCTTCAGAGACTCCTTGTTTCTAAACTGGCATACTCATTACTTACTTAAGGATTATTCTTAAAATGGATTTGCTTGCATAATTCCACATAATGTCAAGTTAACACTGGTTTCATAATTACCAAGTCTCCCATTATTACAATTCTCAACAAAGTATATGGGAACAGCTAGGGCTTGGTGGAGATTCATCATGAAGATTAAAAGAACAGGAATTTCCCTTGATCTGGTTAAGAAGAAACTTATTAACTGTGGTTAATGCTGAGAACCACGTAACATTTGACTGAGATGAAAGTGAAAGAAATCACGCTCTAGAACTGTGGAGGGAAGGACTGTACAATCATTTGGCTTACTCCAGAGCTTTTAAGAGAGCTAAGAGCTTCTTGAGGAACATTTTGGCACCCAAGCCTACCTGAATAATTTAAAACAAATATTTCACAGCCCCACCAGCTTTTTAAACCAGCCTGTGCTGCAGTTTGGCAAAACAGGCATTAAATAGCAGTTAGCTAGAAGAGTTAATGGCTGCTTGGCCAATTTGCACAGCATTACACTATTATTCTTGATGCTAATATTAAACCGGAGGAAAAATAAATTCAGCACATTTTCCCTCATGATACCTCTCTTCTCTGTTTAATCACTTCCTTGTAAATGGTCATGTCTAATAAAGAATTCTGTTCACCCACTTCATCTTCCTGCCATTTATCAAATGACAGCCACCGCTGCTGACCTTCCAGTTAAGTGCTCTGAGGAACAATAATTAAAGTCTCAGGCACAGACGTGTAATGTATAAACAAATAGTGAAACTTCATCCAAGTTGGGAGATTTCTATTTGTCCTCTCCATTAGTAGACGGTGATACGGAAGAGATACTTGGAGCTTCCAATAATCAAGGCTGGTGAGTAAACAGATTGGAGATGGGCATGACATACTTAGAACTTGTTTCCAACTTTTCCCAAGATGGAAAATACAATACTTAAATAATGCAATGTATCACAATCCATAAAAGGAACAGGGAAGATGCGCCCCAAACTTTTTAGTGCATACGTTCTAGAGAAGATCCATAATGTGATCTCCCAGGTGTTTTTTTTATTTATTTATTCTCCTTTAAAGCTGTATGTAAGGGGTTGCAAACTGCATTGAAGCAATGCAGGAAAGAGAGATTTAACCATTTTCAATTAATGGTTTTCCATCAGCTCCTCTATAGTACACATCAGCTTGGGAGAATTGGATTCGATGGAAAAGGCACCACAACCAGGAGGACACACCCTCTTCTGAAGCCAGGTAAGTATAATGGATCTGTAATATAAGGCAAGGTTCTATCTAACTTACCTACTTACTAATTTTTTAAAGATAAGGTGGAACTTATTTCTAATGAGTTTCATACAGTCCCTGGTCTAATTTAAAAAAGAGAGAGATGTGTTTTACAATTCAAGACAATATTTCAGCATCTGTATTTGAGAAAATCAACACATACATCTGAGTGACTATCAAATACTTAATTAAAGGTCAAACGTGACAGTCTCTACAATCTGAAGTTTGACCAGGCCAGTCCAGACCAGGTCTTGACACATTTGGACTTAAGAATTTAGCTTGGTGGAGTATTTAGCTTCCAAACAACCAACACGTTTTCAGGGGTGAATATGACCTCTCATTTTTAAGCATTCTGTATGTGAATGCCTAACAGCTTTCTTGCCTCTTCATTCTAATGATGCTTTAATGGTAAACTGTAGGTGTAACAACTGTCTGCATTATTTATTATATATCTATGACCAAATAAAACTACTATCTCCATGATAAACGTACTGTAGAATCTGGAGATGCATAACCTTCACCTCTGCAAAGAAAATAAAATGGGCTTGTGCTAACAGGCAGAATAAGGCTATACTCTTATAATCTGTATTTAGAAAATCTGGAATAAATGTCATTCACACATACATGCCACTTGAACTTCTGATTTTCTTTGCAAGAGAGCCCCCATTCTGTTCCTCACAACACATTGATAAAAACCACCATCAGATTTTTTCAAGGATGGAATAACGTATCTGTAAGACAAAAGACAGAGACATTAATTAAAACATACCCTGGATTTTAATACTGCTTTCTCAGAAACTTTTTAGAGCTAATGAAATAGAGTATCTCAGCTAATCAAAACTTTTCATGATCCCAATGCACATTGCTTCCCATCCCCCTTGATCATCACTCCTCATTTTTGTACTATTCTACAGCCTGTTTTGTTGTATGCAAAAGTGAAAAAAACAAACTGAAATGAGTCACATAATATTTCTTCTCTAAGAACCATTACTAACAGATAAAATTCCACATTTTGTGTAGAATCACATGGACTTTTTTAAACATGTTCTACCCTCAATATTCCATTCCTGCATCATGTGTGCAGGAAAGTGAATTTCTTGCACCGTGGTGACATAAAGCAAGACAGGCATCTAAACAATGATCCTGGGGAAAATGCTCAACTGCAGGTTCTACTGCTGAATTTTTTTGAACTAATATCGGATGATTCGCTGAATTCATGAAAAGTACTGGAAAAAAGTGTGCATGACCTGTTTCACGGATGACTAAAATACACTAAAATACACCCATTCTGATGACCCCCATCTATCCTTTCTAATAAGCTTTGATAACACCAAGTGATACTTCCCCTTTTCTCCAAAAACCTAAAAAGACTCAGAAACCTGGAAGTGTTTTGTAGAGCCCTCTATAGGCGGACTGATATTTAGTTCTCATATATTTTATGTAGTCTAGATCAGGGTTCCTCGACCTTGGCAACTCTAAGCTGTGCGGACTTCAACTCCCAGAATTCCCCAGCCAGCTTTGCTTTGCTGGCTGGGGAATTCTGGGAGTTGAAGTCCGCACAGCTTGGAGTTGCCAAGGTTGAGGAACCCTGGTCTAGATGAACAGTAACGTAACTTTCCTATGCCCACAGCAGTTTTAGGCCAATCTGAGACCTGCTTAGCAGTAACGCTGAAGCACTTCGTATGTTCTCAGGATACTGTTTGAGTCCAGGAGCATTGTTTGAGTCCTGCCATTGTATCAATAGCTTTGAAAATCACAAAGGAAAGGTTGTGAATTAAAAATCCCCCAGAGCTAATAGTCTCTCTTTTCCAGTGACAGAGGAATTGTTTTGCATGCAAGAGAGGCTTTTTTTTTTGTCTGTATGCCAGAAGGGTACTTAAAGTTTCTGCAAATCTGAGCAAGTAATTTAGGAAAATTGACAATTTGTTTGGAGTACAGCAGCCCTGAAGAAACTGCTGCTTAAGAAAGTCTAAGGCAGAAGATGGATAGTACATCAATAAATGAAAATACCACTGAGAACCTGGAAAGTCTTTTCATTCCAGATGGGGAGGAAGTCTGCCCTCTTTTATATAACCAATTCAAAGGTTGGTTTCTTTGCATTTGAATACATTTTTATTGTAGATGTCCTCTGAAATTTGAATTTAAGTTAGTCTAATAAATAACGATAATAATAGGATAACTCCTAGGTTCCTAGCTGGAACTTGAATTTCCAAAGAATGAACACCACCAATGTGATTTTGTTCTTTGTTCTCACTTATTTTCTTAATTAACATCATTGTTATCATTATCATATCACTGAGAGTGTAATGGTTTGCGGGAAGGACCTTGGGAGACTGGGCAAAGAGAGGCAGCCAAGGAATGGTCAGATAAAAGGCAGCTGAGCCCACAGCTAGATAATGGGAAGGGCAAGAGGCTCAGAAGGGACCCTCCCTAGTTTCTCGGGCTGTAAAGGAGACGATGGGGTGGGGGGAGAACTGTACTTTCAGACTTGCAAGGTTCTGTTAATGTAGCTTTACAATAAAGTAGAATTTGCTTATCTGGTCCTGTTTCCTATCTGGTCTACCTGGTAAGGCTGACAGAGAGCAACTCCCTTGGTCTTTCATATCACTTGCTGTCATACAATGGAAAATGCCAGGAACCAACTTGGAATTAGAGCATCCTTCTCTGTCTCTCTCTCTCTCTCTCTCACATACACACCGACACAGCATAATCCATAACAACACGCACACTTGTGTATCACCTTTTCCCACCAGGTATCAGAGGATAACATTTTGAATTGTGGCTGCACTCAGCTATGAAGCTCACTGGATGATTTGGGGGCAGTCATCAACTCTCAGACTAACCTTATCCTGCAGGGTGGTTGATAAAGGTAACATGGGGGAATCCCATATGCTACGTTGACTTCCTTGGGGGAAAGGTATGATAAAAACAAATAAATAAATAACAGTTTTCTTGCATCACTATTGTCTACCCTGAATGTAAATGTTGTTTTGGCAATGCCAAAATAAGACATATCACTTTTCATCTTGCCTCCACAACTCACATATTAATAAATTGTTCTACATTACACAAAACTACATATGAATCATGCAGAAGTTGGACAGTGTGGATTATCAAACATATGGCTGGCTATAATATGTTGATGACAGACTATGATTAATAATATGAACAGCAAGGCATAACTGTATAATGATCTTAGGTATCCTCTTTTTCAGTCTTAACCCTCAAGCTTGCTATCTAAACTATTGAAGTATTTATTAGTAATGAATAATTTAATTTGTATTAACTAAAATGCATTTAACTTAAACTGTAGGATCACTTTTATTACTTTCTGAATTGGAGTACAAATCATCTTCTACTCTAATCAATTATTATTTTGTCACTGATTGTAACTGACAGGGACTATAAGTAGCATTTGAACCGTATTATAGTTAGTACTTGGCAAAAAAAAATATGACGTATTTTGTTATGCTGCTTGCCAACAAGACAAGATTAGAGCCAAATTTAGCCAAACTTTCTTCTACCAGAGACAAACAGTCTGTAATAATTTCATCCCAATGAATAAATGCAACTCCCTGAATATAAAAACAAAAACATGCCAACTGTATCTTGGACTGTGGCACACAGTTCCAAATAAATAATAGAACTTTAATATTCATAGTAGCATATTTATTCAAATAAATATTGTAAACTTTGATTAGTTTTCCATGCACACTTTGTTTAACAAAATAAATGTTTCAAGGATATGAAAGAAGTTAATCAAGGGCTAAACAAAATAAATATGGGTTTCACTGTGAGCAAACAAACCTATACATTGTATTTTTATTTATCAAATTTTTATCACCACCCATCTTCCCCCAGAGGAGGGACTCTGGGTGGTTATTGTATGCTATCAAAACTTAAATACCTTAATTGTTACTTAAAAAGTGTAGTTTTTGAGCTTATCCTTGTAGTTGCAATATATAACAGTATACTGATGCAAAGTGCTGCTTGCTTTTGTATTATAAATGTTATACTATATTATGTTTATGAATTATTCAAAAATGAACAAGAACTTGTTACGCATATACAATGCCTGATCTGGCTAAGGCCAAAAAATGTTTTGTCAAATAGGAAACATCTCTGTCTTCATATTAAACTTTTGGTAATTCCAGTTTTTCTGAGACCTGCCTTGCATCAAATTCTCTTTGTACCCTTGTTTTCCACCACATATACGCATGTGTGATTTTTTTCTGTTACTGGCAGACTACTTCAAGGCTTGCCCCACTGATCAAACAAACAGCTGTGTTGGCTCACGTCTGCTGTCTCCCATGATAAACCAAACTACCTTAACCTTAAATAGCTTTTAAAATCTCAATTCCATACACAGAAAACATTCAGCAACTTAAAAACGATGAGGGAAAAATGAGAGAAACAGAACTAGTGAGCCTTACTCGACTGTATAGAATGCTGCATAGATTCCAACACTTCTTCAAAAGTCAGACCATATTTGCATGGCACAAGGCTTGTGGGACCAGTGACCATGGATTGATCCACTGATTTCTTCATGTGCATGCTGACACATAAAAAGGACCATTCACTCCTTCTCTTAGCACAATAGCACCTGCAATGCCGACATACCTTTGTTCACCTTTGTCTTAGCTTGCTCCTGAGAGACAGCAGCTGAAATGGTTTGGGGAGAGACCCGAATAACCTTCTAAATGTATCTCACAGAAACACAGGGTAACAGAGAGAGAGATTAATGAAGAGATATATTTGGATTGGGCCAATCTGACGGAGACTTACTGAGGAGCACGGCAGACATCATGACATGATTAGGATTCTATATTCTCAGATTACTTACTTATATTCCCTGGAGAAGGCTGTACTTTCTTTATCATTATGCAGCCACTTAAATTCCAAAGGCCAACTTCCTTCTGCCAAGCACATGAGAACAAGGCGGTTTCCTTCTAGGTGCGTCTGAGGCAAACCTGGTTCCGTCTTGAAATAGGGGGCTACGTCATCTGAAACATAACACATCACTTTTAGATACTTTGATGCCTTATGTCCTAAATGATATATCATGATATTACGTCAGTTGACAAATCAAGATCAAAACCCTATGACTGGATTCTGCTTTCAGATCCTTGCTACAGAATATTTTCTTTAATAACAATCAGAGATAAAGGCCATTGTATGAAACGAAGAGAGCCCCAAAGCCTGATGCTCTTATTTTCCTAACCCTCTAGAGATCAGGTGTTCTCCAAGAGGCATCCTACTGGAACAAAACCAGGATAAAAGTTACTATAGATAATGGCCCGGCTTGCACAGCACACTAAACTGTATTGTGGTTTCTTTAGTTTTGGCTTAGAGTGGGGCATGACCTCATTCCACTATGGTTTATAAACCATTGGGTATGGATTAGAACATTACGCAAACCCAGCATACTGGGGTTTAAATAAGCCACAAGCCAAGAATTAGCATGATGTATGAACCAATGTTCACTCAACCCTGTAGACTATAGGGGAAAGGTTTGTGTTCAGGACCACGGAGAGCAACCTTGGAGCTAAACTATTGGCCAATTGCTGTCCCTGGAGCATAAGAGAAACGCTTTATAGTCAGGCCAGAATAGTTTTGGTAGAAGCCCTGTTCCCTTAAATTCTAGTTGGTTGTCCAAGGAGACAATATATGAGACAGTGCTTCTCCTATAAATTCCTGCCAGAATATAAGTATCTACCAGGGGGGTTCTACTCTGGATCCCCCGTTGGGAGCAATACAATATATGGCAATGTGAGGAAAGGGCATCTTGGTAGCTGTGTCCATATTTCAGAATTCACTTCCCTTAAAAAAGCTACCCTTAGTTTTATTATAAGAGCACCAAGGTGAAGATCTGTCTATTTCCCAAAAGGTTGGGTTGTAAATAGTTTGCTCAGCTGTCATTGTTTTTATTTAATGGCCTCATTGTATTATTTTTATTGTCTATCCCACCAGGAGATCTATTGATATAATAAATATTTAAATAAATCCATCTGTAACACTCTTAATTTGCATAAGATTCTGGTGTGTTTCCAGGTGCTCCAACTGGCATTCCTGGGAGGAAAGGCAAGATAAAGAGATAATAAAAAGTTCCACTCTATGCAGCAAGGGTTCACATGAGAATGCCTGATGCTCCTTCCATAGTCTGCCAAATAAAGTGGCCAGATTTTATTGTATCTGAAATGCTAACCACAAATATAGTTGCATGTTATATCTTCTGGCATTATATTTGGTTTGGGTCCTTTTTATTCATACGTTCGCAAGAATTATATACAGATCATTAAATGCTTTTTCAAAGTTAGAAAACAAAACTTGGACAAAATAATTATCCCAGCAGGACATGTATCAAGATAAATGAAAAATTTTGATAGCAGTTTTGAACAAAAACATCCTCCAGAACTGCAAGATTAATGTGCCTTTCAACATTGTATTTAACCAGACAATCTTAAAATTACATTTTAAAAATCTGCCTTAGGGATTGAGTAAGAGAATTTTTTTAATAGTGTCAAGTGTCAGATAGAGTTTTGAAAGTATCCTCAACCTGTTATCAAAATTGTTAGCAAGATTCCATGATGGAAAAACATAAGCAGAAACAGTATTTTTATCGTTAAAATGCTCAGCAGCAAGTATCAATGGACTGAGTGTATTTCCACTAATGGTTCTCCAGAAGCCAACATGTGATATGAGAATTCTCCACACCCTGTTCGGGCTCAGACACGGTGCCACGGCATCAGCTCTGATTCACAAAGCACCACCGGCGTTTTGAGGGGGTGCTCTGCCTCAACAAAGCTCTGCTCAAAGCTCCCTTGGAAGGGCTTCAGCAAAGCAAAATGTTCCCTCACTTCAAAACGCTGGAGCAAATCATTATACCAGGAACCAGGAAATGTTCTTTCTGTGCATGCACATAAGCCAGTCGTCACAGTCGTAAGATGGCCAAAAGAGTGTGGATCAACCCTGCCTCAAGACTCCACCGAAGTGGAGCATCTCAGTGGGTGAAGACAAAGTGCTTTGACCCAACACAGTCCCTTGAAATGGAGCGATGCCACGCTGCACACCACTCCCACACACCACAAGGACTGGACCTGAACAATATGCAAAACTAAATCCAATCAACTACATTATGCTTGATACAATACGAGAACCCAGCTCCTAACCCTGCCAATTTCCCTTGAGAAGCGCAAGACTAGAACACCTCCAGGCCTGGTTCCCTTTGAAGAGACAGCAAAAGCCAAGTTGCCCTGCAGAGTGATTCCTGCGGCAGCTGGAGAAACGTGTGTGATGGGGCAGCCAGTCCGAAATGTGTGACGTCTTTGAAATAAAGCATAGGAGACAGCAATAAATAGAAAAAGCAAGTTCCTCAAGGATTGGTACGTTCGGTAATAGATTCTAGTTCCATTGAAGCCTGTGACAAAAACTGCAGATATCAAAGAAACTCTACAACATTTTTTCGTAAAACTGCCGGAGTATTTTTACTATACAAGCACACAAAATATGCTTCCAGACTATGGAGGAAAAGTCAGAAGAGTTCTATATAATTATGAACACTTTGCATGCTACAGACCATAAGCAAGCAAGGAAAGCTCTCCTCCAGGGTCTTCTCATATCAATTAAAATTGCCACCATGCGACAAAGGCAGCTCTGGATTAAATTTACTAATCCACTTTCTTTTCCTTAGGAAACGGCTGAGCTGAGCCATCCAATGAAGCCAATGTCTAAAAACTAGTTACCCTAATTAGCTCTTTGTACCCATTTTCATTTGTTTACAATCAACACACAAATTAACAAGAAAATAATGCTACACTGGGGATCTTCCTTGCTGCTTCTCTCTGGCATAATCATTTCTCCATTTTCTTTACTGGGCCCTGCCCAATAATTTGTATATGCTTAAAAAGTGGCTGCTAACAGTTATGAGCACTTGCCTCTATGCAACCTATGAATAATAAAACAAAAGATGCAAAATAATTATCTACAGATAAAAATCATCCTTAAATTAAATAGACTTATAAATCAATTATCTACAAGGGAAGATTCTAGGGTCTCCAGGACTTGACTTGACAATCTGGGGCCTGATGTTAGAAGCTTGATGTTTTTTCATTAATCTTGTGTTGCTCACACTGCTGAGTCTTAGAAAGAAATTGCCTTTTATATAACATCGGTTCCTTTGTTCGGCAAGCAGCGTAGCAGATTTCAACCAGGCAGGCCTAATACATATGTTAAGAGCTGAATCAACAAAGAAGTTCAGGCACCAGTTTCCATCTCTCCAAACTCAGGGAAACTGAAGGAAGTAAGATCTTGAATGTCCACATTCAAGTATCATGATCCACGGCCTTGGTCTGTAACCATCTGACACCTTCCCAGCTGCTCTGGGTCATACCAGTTATCTAAACTAGAAGTCATTTGGTCTCCCAGAAGTCATTTTGTCTCCCACTTCCTATCAGCTGTAGGTTGCCAAATAAATGCTTATGAGCAACATTAAAGCTCTATTCAAGCAAGATTATGAGAAAATGATCAAACTCAAGTATATTTTTAGAACTAAAAATTAATAGATCAGAACATTCTTAAAAGCATGATTTATAAAACAGCATGATTTATAAAACAGGCCAATGTTCTGTAAGATTTATTTAAGCCCATTAAAAAACTATATTCATTCAACTTTTTGTTTACATATTATGGAAATAACTTTTGTTGAACTAAATAAGCAGTGTGTAGTGACATTTGTCTGAAACAAAATTAAAATGCCAATACTAGACAAAGCCTCATTTTAAGTAAAGATTCCAATGCAAATTCGCCTAATTCTTCGCACAACTTTTTAAAAGATTTGATAACGTGGGTACCTTTTTCCCAAACAATGTTCCCCATACTTTTACACCTAGAGGCAAAATGGTCACATTAGCTATTAGAAGAGCTTCCCACAGAACATTCTTTCTATTTTTCCCAACTGGAAAAAGTTTTGTGCATCTCTTGATTTACTTCTTCCCTTTCGGGTGCAAAGGAACAAGCCAAGGAAACAGCTTGAGGTTAAATGCTTGTATTATATGCAAAATAGGGTAAACACCTTCCAAATCATCCAGGATACTAAAACCTAGTTCCACAGCACAGTCTCATCTTCTTCTAGGAATTGCTAATCGTTGTTTGTTCTGGTCTGGATACAATGGGGAGTTATAATGCACAATAGCTTCTGGGCTTATTTGCCACTTGCGCAAAGCAGTTGTATTAGGCTGCAAGAGGCTCGTAAGTATCTCAGTTTATGAAGCTGATACTCAGCTGCCCGTGCCAGGCTCTCACCTGTCCCTTTTTGTTACTCCACCAACAGAAACCCCAACTTTCTTTTAATATGCAGAGTTAGAACAGATCCATTCTTTGAATGGATGAAGATGAAGAGTCAGAGAATCTTTGGATCCCAAGATCCAAGATCTGTGGAAATCTCTAGAATGAGCTTTGTTCTTTAGCTAAAGGATCTTCAATTTCAGGGCCTGCTAAAGCAGGGACAGAGGCAAAGGCTAAAAATGAGGAACTGATCTGTAAAAAGATGCCTTTCATCTGCCCTGGTCTAACCATTTTGCCGCCAGCAGGCAAAATGGAACTCTTCTTAAAAGGGCATTTTTTTCTCTGGGAGGTTTATTATTTCACTTGAAAGTCTTCTTTTAACGGGCACTCCTGCAGCTGGGATTCAAAAGCAGCACTCAGAACATACATACGAAGGGAAAAAAGACAGTATGACTTATAGTATTCAAATTTATGAGCTGAAAAGTGCACCGTAACTCATACACCCCTAAGAATGCTCACAAAGCAGGGGGAGTGGTTCAAGAGAGCTGCTACCATTATAGTCTACATGGTAATTACTGTATCCCATTTACCAAAACAGATGATGATCCTGAATTTTCAACAAACCTTCCAAAAGGTAGACAAAAAGATTCTATGTCTCCATTACCATATGCTCAGCCGATCTACAATGACCCTCTTATTTTATAGGTAATTTTGGCGGGAGAGAAACAGTCTGCATTTCCGGTGGAGTCATGTAATGAAATCTACAGACAGCTCAGTCTGACTCAGACAGTTGCAGCAGTCAAAGCCAAAGAGGTCTAGCAGTTGTGATGGAGGGAAACCCTGCCGGAGCCAGGCCAGAGGTTGTATTCTCTGACAGGACTTCCCGGCTAGTTCAGGCAATCCCCAATAATGGAGAGATCAAAGTAATCTTCACGTCTAAGGAAGAGCTCAGAAACCTTTAGATGAAGCCTAGTATCTGTATCACATCTCTGCAGAAGTCACCTTCCAGAACCAGACTCTAATAATCTCATTTTCCTTTGCAAATTGATCTGTGGATTCTGGCAAAGGTAGGGCTGAAGGAATTTAGTAATACATCACCAGACATTTAGACCCTAGTAGACTGATGAGATGCAGCATCACTGAAAAAAAAAATCCTGGGAAAAGAAAATTTGGAAGGTTTCACTTAGTATCCCAGGACTGTCCCAGGTATTTTTCTACTCTCTGGGGAATCTTTGGACTCTTACAGACATTTAAATGCAAAATGAAACTTCTCTGAAATCTTAAATTTACTGTATTTATAAATCAGAAGTCTAAACAAGTCCAGACTTGCTTATGTTATAAACAGAGTGTTTCGCAAAAGGAGCTCTGAATTTGAAAATTCAGCTAACAGACAATAATTCACTTATAATGTATATGAGGAGTCAAGTATTCAGATCTATATCTAAAGCATAAAAAAGTATCCATTTGCTTTTATTACAGAAGGCTGTAGAAACTCCAGCCACAAAAATTGTAACCAAAATATTCCAATAAAATACTTGCATTTGCATACTAAGATGTGCCTACATTTTTTTTTTTAATAATCTTCTAGCTTTGTTGAGTCCCAAGGAAATTCTTGATCTCTCTAGTTAGGATTGCTGGCTGTATTAATAATCAACTGCAATGATCAGGCAGGATGAAACTTTTGCATCTTGCTCTGTTACCTTTGCTTCAGAAATTAACTGCCACACAGTGAATGAATCAAATGCAAATTTCAGGCTAAATCTGAAATGCAGAAAACATGAACAATTTTCATCTAACTGAAAAGTCCCTCCCCCTCCCCTCCCCAATAACCAAGAAAAGCGTATAACATAGGATTTAATTATTCCCTTTGTAGAAGAATGCAATATATATTATTGCAAAATTGCAAGCTAATATGCTATCCATTCATTGGCACAGTTTCAGTCATGCTGTTAATTAAAAGCTGGAACCTCTCAAAACACTTTGACTCGCCTGTGTTGCTCTGGAAGCAAAGGAAAGAAAAGCAATTTGGACACCCTTCGATAAGTTTAGACACGGTTCTCCAAAACCCTTCAGTAAATAGACCTAAAGAGTTCAGCATATGATTCCAAGTTCTCCAGAGGGATTAGATGCCAAACTACATGCTCCAACAACAGATCAGAAATATCTTTCAATTATTAAGGGGCACAGAGAAATTGGGGGCACTAGACTAAAACTACTTCATTTCATCATCACAGAATAATTTTTAATGAAAAGTGCAGTCTAAACTTTGAACTCAGAAGTTCTGCTCCTCATGGAAAGAAAGCATTTGAGAGGTCCTTGGATGTTTCCATCCCTATGAAAGGTTGGATACACTGGCACTTTCGCACTGACACTCAATTTCACTTGGTATGTTGAAGAGACAGGAAGCAAAAGACAAATCTAGATCAAAGACTTCATCAAAGATCTTTCACAGGGCCCATCACACTTTTTTTTAATTAAAAAAAAACATTAACAGCTTAAAAAAATAACAGGGTTGCTCCAGCCTCCTATAATTTTCAGCACAAGTTTCCTGGCATCTTTTTCTGCTTGACAATATGTCTTTTGAGATCTTGTAATCAGAAGGGTGTGTTTCATTCCCAGGACAGCAGTCATAACATGCCTTTATGACCTGAATGTTAAAGCTGGGGCATAGTAAGCAGCATTTGATGATTTGAAGAACATTCAATCACTGCACATGAAATAGCACCACATCAGATCTGAAATCTCATGTGCCATGGATTATTATTCCCTGTCGACTGAGAGGTCAGAGTTCCCCTCTGTAGATAACCTTCATTTCAGCGTTTTATGATTTTATGGAGGTTTAATTTACATATTTTGAGGGAGGGGATGGTTATGATATTGAATGGTACTTCATGACATCCCCTCCCCAATGTCCCCATAATGCCTTCCCATTCTCAAGAGGCATCAATAGAAGCTCCACAGTGGTCCAGTCTCTTCTTCAATTTTTGCAACAGGCAAATTAATGTACAACAAAAACAATTAAATGGGATCTCTTTGCTCCAAGGGAGCATGCATTTGATTTCAAACAAGATCACACGAGGATTGTTCCCACTGTATTCAACTGTAACATCAGGTTTCTGACATGAGTGATTACACTTGGAATGTTGGATTGATGGACAGTTTGTCCATCATTATTGTCAAATATTCTCTATGAAAAATATTATTAGAGACTGCATTATTAGGAATTTGTAATTAGACTTTTCCATTTTCTCCACCTGTGGTCCCTGGAAATGTTCTGGTCCACAGTCTTTGTCATCAGCTTAGGCTAGTAGAGGTTGTAATCTAAAATATCTGGAGAACTCAGGACTGGGCAAAGTGATTTAGATTAGATTAGTTGACATCAATCAACTTTGAAATCAGAATTCTCTCCTCCAGAGGGGAGAAAAAAAATATCACCTCAGCTCATTTGATAGGAATAGCTTTAGTGTTGAATCTTTAATATGAAAAACAAAGTGAGATGCACTGCAAGAAAGGGAATGTAGACATGGAATCTCAGAAAGCATTATCAGAACAGTTTTGAACCTTGAGGATAGTGTAGTCACATCAAAAGGCATGCCTAAGCCAGTCACAGAAATCAATCACCTTTAATCATTAAAGGCAAAACAAATATTCGGCTCCTTTCTCATATTTTCTTTTCAGATATGTCTGTCATTACCAAGAAACTGAAAAAAGGTCATCACCTTCACAGTTCAGCTCAAGAGCCACTTCGGGAGTATTCAACATTTTATTTCGTATGCTTTCCCTTTCCTATATGCTTTTCCTTGTAGATGAACTTGAAACATTTTTCTTTTTCACTTTATTCAGAACAGATTCTTGCGCAGTTTATACTTTTATATGAATATATGTCAGGACGCCAGGCCAAGAACCACGCTGAGCTGGTCTCTCCAACTCTAGTTTTTATTGTTCTCACCTTATAGACAGGACCTTGCCAGACCAAGGCTACTCAACTAACTTGAGGGAAAATAACCCAGAAGGGCTCTAGGGTGGAGCCACCTTGAACCTCTTCACCTTCCCATCAACACAGCCCGGGCTGCGAAGTCTCTGAGAAACCTGGAATGCGTTCCCCCCTGGGAACCAGTGGCAGGAATCCACCACATCACCACCACCCCCTTCAGGAACACATTCCATCACAATACACAAGTCTACTGTGAAGTGCAAAAGGAGCATGGAGGCAAATGCTGGTATATTAAATCTTTTGAGGGAGATGGGTGGTGACAAAATTTGAAATACGAGTAAATAAAAAAATAAATATACCCTTTAAAATGCTCCAAAGAAAAATCTAGGAAAGCTTCTACTTCTTCCCTGTCCCTTCAGGAGACAACACACAGGAAGCAGAGATGGGGTGACAAGGCGGGGTGGAGAATCTGTGACCAGAAAACTCACTGTTGTTTAAATGTGTAATAGTTGCTAAGAGTTCAGATCAGAAGAAAAGATGATCAAGCAAGACTGCACCACCGCTTGGGAGAGAAAGAGAATCTGGAGAAATTCTCAATGGGAAACCTTACAACTCATATAAATACGAAGATTGGATTTTCCCCCAGAATGGTATTAAACAAATTCAGGGGAAGAAACAGAATCAGACATTCTCTGTGTTTGTAAAGCCTCTGCTTTAATTAGCTACACAATGCACACAATTATTCTTTTTGTATCTAAAATGTTTGTCACAGGTACTTTCCTTCAAAAAAGTCACAATGTCTCTCTGAAGCTCAGTTCTCAGTCACTCCACATGAAGCACTTACTACACAAGAGCTGAAGAATAAGTTCTATTTTTAGGTATCCTTAAAGAGAACTGACCTGAGACACCTTATCACCTAAGGGACATGGCAAGAGGAGACACACGGATGCACACGCCCACACCCATTCTGAAGTCCTGGAGTTGTCTCGACTGGTAGTTGAAAACCAGTGATGAATGAGGGGCAACACCAAAGCAGAGCTCTCTACCACCCACTGTCTTCCTGTCCTCTTGTACCTGCTGCCTAATGGGAGGGCCAGATGTTTTTGTCCTTAAATACTTCTAGTCCTCTCTTTCACTCTGTTCATCCACATGTGAAACATTTAACCCTTTCTGTTAGATGTTTTATCAGACACTGATTCCTTTGACCAGTCCAGTACCTGCTACCAAGAGGAAAATGCTGAACAGCAGCATTCACCATCATTCAAATTTCATTTGTACCTTGAAACAGCTGGAGTCATGTCCAGATTGAGCCAACATTGAATAAACTCTTTGTATTGACTCCGGAGGAATCCTTCCATCCCATTGAGGATGTGCTCTGAGCTTCAACTCAGATTCAGCAAAATTGCTCAACAGGAAACAGCCATTTCCACTGCTCATTTTTTAAACTCTCTACTGTATCTCACAAGTGCCTCCAGTCATCTGTTTCTGTTGCATAATATATAATTTAAATGACAATTCAGAAATAGGACCAGATGGATGCCTAACTCAAATTTGCAAATGTTTCTTAAGAGCAAATACCATTAATAATCTAAAGCGTATGGTTTGAAAACTACGGGTAGGGAAGGGAGAAGCAGGGAGGGAGGTGCATGGTGCATTTTAATCTACGCAATATGAAAGCTCTTTGTGAACTTGAGATAACTCTTTACACTCCTTCTGTTAGATATTTTTCAGATATCCTGACAAATATCTTAATAACAAGTTCTTGCATTCTTTAAGCACGAAAGTGTCACAAATCTATGTCAGAGACAGACATCTACACCTTGTGCCTTTCAGCCATGCCTACATCATTTCCCATTCCCCAACGTTACAAACAGGATAACAGGATAGGCTTGAAGTAGAAGCTAAGAGACAAAGATGAGAAAAATAATCATTTCCAATAAACATCAGCTGATTCTGAAGGCAAAGAGTTTTCTTAAAATGTCTCTTGCTACCCTACTTGAAAATCAACCTTATATGCTAATGCTTTATAATATACAAAACAGGCCCTTCCCTGGTATACCCTGGGGTACAGCAGAAAGCAACACACTTGTTTAACTTGCTTCTACTGTATATATCCTAAGTTCCTTTTAATCACACATGTAAGATATTACAGCTTGGGGAAAAAAGGACTGTAATCTCAGCACACAAGATAGAAATCTGAATAAATGAATACTTTCATAAAGTCTAAGTGGCCTTCTTCACCCAGGACTTATGGAAGTAATACTGAACTTAATCAATAAAATGCTAAACCGTAGCTTAGCATTCTGAGAATGAACTGATTCTGCACCCATGCAGTGATCTACTGCCTAACCCCTCTAAAATGACCACAAGGAAGACTTCAGAATCTTTTACTCCACTTTCTTGGTGAAAGGTTGGTGTTCATCTGATGCTAAACTGTTTTTAAACTATGGCCCGTGAAAACAAGCTATCTTCAAAGTATAGCCTGTGACAAAACTGATAATTAAATGGCATTAATCAAGAATAGAAAAAACTCTCCATCTCATACTCCACTAAGAAAACAAAATAGGACAGGCAACCCCATAGAGTTATATCTGAATGCAACCATTAGCTATTAAAATATAAACGATTACATTTAGGAAATCAGTTAATTTATTCATGTTTGCTGCAAACCATCAAATGCTTACTCTTAGCTGGGGTTCTCTGGGCTTAGAGCAATAGCAAAGTAAAAATCATGATTTTTGCAGACATTTTGCCTTGCATTCCAACAAAAACGGTTCAGGAGGGGGGATTGTCTTGCAGTATTTATAGTCTATGTGGAATTTGAATCCTGTGGGATGGGTTGGTGATTGGAGGCTTCCTGGGAAGTATTGGTTGATTGGTGCTTGGAAATAATGGTAGCTTTATTCAGGTTAGTCTGCCTCATCAATCTTCTTCTGCATGGTTTGAATCAGGCGCTTGACTGATTCAATACAGTAGTAGTATATACTAAAACTCATTGTATTTATCCGTTTGTCTGTACCCTTATGTTAGCCCAAACGGTTCGTTTACCGCAACAATTTTTGAATCAAGGTATCTAAAATCCTCTAACTTAAAGAATGCATAAGAAATCCAGGACCCAATACTCCTGTGGAATTGAAATTTCCACGATGTTCAGACCAGTTTTATTTGCAAAGTTGTGGCCATTGCAGCATCCTCGTGATCGTGATTTCCGACGCTCCCTGCCAGCTTCCCACGAGCAAAGTCCATGGGGAAGCCAGCAGGAAGTCAGAAGTTGCTCCCACTGCTACTGCTTTTTTGCCCTCCCATGGTCATTCTGTTGATCTGTCTAGGTAAGGGAATATTGACTTATTATTGAAGTTCGTTTGCCACTACAATTATTTTTCTATTTATGATCTATACTCTTCTTACAGGATCACAGAACTCTCCAGCATTGGGGTAAAAAAAATATGGTCAGCCTAAAATTTAATGTTCGTTCTGGTCACATCAGACTCTACTTCCTTTCTCTCAAAGGATGACCCAAGAGGTCACAGGGTTGTCTAGTATATACTAAAAACATACCTACATACATAGTTTTTAAAACTCACTTTATGGAACTCTCTTTACCCAGTTTGTTAACATTCCATAAGCATGCCATATGGTTTATCTCATAACCCTCTGGCCTCTAGTGGCCTTCAGTGGATACATTCATCCTCTGTATTTAATTTTTGGGTTTTAAGATTGTTTTGTATCTGTGTGTGTGTGTGTGTGTGTTGCTGTATACCTCCCAGAGTCCTCAGGATTGGGTAGATTCTAAGACGGTAAGTAAATACATATTACAGAAGGAAAGTATCTATGGTTATGCTGAGCATCTTTTGGGTAGAAAGAATCGTGATCAGCATCATATTTGAGCGTTTTTTAATTGCTTTATTTAAACTGGTTATAGCTGGATCTTAATATTAGCTCCAAGCTAGATATCACAACAGACATTTAACAGTACTAATAGTTTACTACAGTCTACAGAAATACTCTTTTAAGTAGAAAAATTGTTCACCCAAGTACCACCTGCTTACATGTGCCTGTTTGCACACACAACCAAATACTACATCATTAAGCTATGTCTCTGTAGTTACACATATCACTGAAAGTACATCCTTAACCACAAACCTTGACTGATGTTAAATGGATTAAAATAATAGCATACTATTATTTGCTCATTAAAAAGCAAATTAGTTGTATTTTGTGTTGTTTGCTGAACAACCTCAGGCAATGCTTAACAGGTGATAATTCCAAAATTGGTTTCAGGTGCAAATAGATTAAATTAGCATGTTTCATGATTACAGAAAACATTTGCTGGACAAAAGCCAATTCAGAAGGCTAACAGCAAGGCAGAAGCATTTTCAATTAAAGCCAAACCCATTAAATTAATAAGTATTACAGACATTTTTACATGCATTTCTCAATAGCTTGCAGCATCTGTCAACAATGCATTCATTTGCATAGTTCTAACATATCCTGGATGATAAACATCAAAACCAACTTTGTCTAAATTACTGGCATACTGAAGAAAGGAAAAGATCAGGCGAATAGAGTGGAGTCAACATAACAAGATACCCACAGCGCTACCCTAGCTGCAGCAAATCTATTTACTGCTTTAATAACCGGCAGATGCTAACCAAAAATTCAGATAATATAGTTAGAAGTAGGCAAAAAACAATGTACCCTATAGACTTACTACATGGAAAGTATCAGCAGGAAATTACCTGATGGAATATTAAAATATATTCTGTAAAGCATTGCATTACACAGAGAGAGAGTCTGTTGGAGTTGGGCAGCTAATAAATTTGAATGAATGAATGAATGAATGAATAAATAAACAAATAAACAAACAATGCTTACTTTTGAAGAAAGAAAAGCAATTGTTCTAATCACAAGCAAGTACCTACACTTATGCTTGCATAGGCCCAGACATGTTTGAAATGCTGTTTTTTTAGTCTGTGAGCTGCCAGCAAAATTCTGCTTGCTTTCTTTCACATTTCTCCTGAAGTTTTAGATCTGGTGGACATTAATCAGCGGAGAATAAACACAGAATACAATAAGCCACACTAAGCTAACATAAAAAGGCTTCAAACGGTTAGCAGATTCTGGGTTCTCAGCTACAATCACCCAACTAAAAGGAAGGCAGTAATAAGACTGCCTGTCCTCATCTCTTGTAATTTCCTGGTGGGTTCAAGATTTAAAAATGAAATTGTTCAAATAAAGTTACTGTCAACGTCGTTATAAGAACACCCTTTTATCAAAACAGAAAAACAGTTTACATGAGGGAAATGCAGAAGCATTGAAGTCTCCAAAGCTTCAAAGTATTGATACTGTCTTGGGGGTGAATAAAAATTCTGTTTAAAATTGATTCAAGGTAAAACTCCTACCAGAAGCTTCACTGGCCATACAAGATCTTCTCCTATCACGATGTCAGAAAACGAGGCCATTCATTTTATGCAAGGAAAAAAGACCCAATCTTGCAGAGATCTTGGCATCTCATCAACAATCCCCCAAGCAAAGCATGGATCCATTTAGTATTTTGATCAGACAACGTATCCTATTCTCCAGATCTCTTACGATACAAAAGAGGCATAGAAGTTCCTCCATTTATGTCAGCCCAATTGGTTTAATGACACCTGCATTTGCAATTATTGAGTTCAATCTTGGAACTGTGTTTCATGAAACCCTGCCCAGTGCTAACAATTTTGGTCTCTTTAGCCAGCAAAATATTCCACAGTAGGCTCAGCCAGCATGTTCGATACACAAAATAAAATGCAAATTACCGTTGGCTACATTTAACAAGTGAGGCAGGAATCATTTGCGTCATTTGTAATTGGGTAGGATGAGGGAGAAGAGAAAGAACATCAGGCAACAGGAAACTTTCAGTGATCGCTCTTCCCAATAACTGATCAGGCTTTCCAATTTCCTTCCCTCCAGTATTCCAGTTATAAAGATAACACTGGAAGCAACTAGTATGGACCCTTTGAGCATCCTTCTCTAGCCTTCAGAGTGGATCTCTATCCTGATCCCCTTCAGAGTGGATAAAAGCAGATTTGATGATTAACACAATGCCATAACCTTACATTGCTTGAAAGGCAAGCTAAAAGCTAAAGCAAAAGTCCTGTTGCAAAACAAGACTTTCACTGAAAGGACAACTGCAACACATCTGTCACTTGCAGATTTTGACACTCACGCACACACACATACAGCCTTTGGACATCACTGCTTAAAACTGGGTCCTTCCAGGGTGGAGATGGTTGGGAACCATCCCTAAACCAGATATAAATGTCCTGCATTCCTAAAGCCTCCTGTCTCTACTGTAGCCCACGTCACCACCCTAACAAACGGATAAGATTTGTGTTCCCTGATTTATACTAATTTATGTAACAATAACAAAATAACAAAAATATTTGTTTAAATATTTATGCTTAAATAAATCAAATATTAAATATTTATATTTAAATAAAGCACCTCTTCTCAACCTGAAGCATTCTATAGTCCTACAAGCAAGCTGTATGAGTGCTTCACCAAGACCCCCAATGAAGAAGCATGGTTTACCAAGAAATACCCCTTCTTGTTTCTCCAACTATGCAGATGCTACTCAGCGACGCTTCCAAAACTTAAATTAACCTGCTAGTCAAACCTTGTAGGTTCTTAATTCCCTAATACATTCTGAACCCTGACTTCGTTCTGTGGAATTTACCATTTTTTGTAACACAAACCAAGATGGCTTGAGGGCTTATTTAAATTCTCTACCCATGCACTTTCTGCATGATTAAGCATCCAAACTCCCCCTTCTTAGCCCAGGCTCATATGTTCATTGCTATTATCCTTTCCTTTCCAAAATAAATGAAACAGTCTTGTTTTCAATGCATGTGTGGATCAAGTGATTTTAATTCAACCCTCTCTCCTCCTCCTCGACAAGGGTTGACAGGACCTGTCAGCAACACGCTGACCTCCGGTGACACATTTAATAACAGCCAATCAGGATGGATTGTGAATTATCGTGTTGTCAAGTGCAGGCTGGAAAATGATACTGCACTACCATGTAATACTTTTGCCTGATTTTAATACCACTAGATTCTAATCGCAAATTAGGATAGACCCTTACTGTAGGTATTTCCTCATAGACACTGGGAGTTCCCATGTATGCTTTAATATAATTTTTAATGTGTATTTATTTATACAATGTATAAAGCTGTCCATCTCACTACAGAGTGACCCTAGGCAGCAAACAAGGACTGAAAACAAAAACAAACCAAAAGCAACACGTTTTGTACACCACAGTAACTTCAGCCTAGGCAGTCTGCAAACATTTTCCCCTCCTATACTGGAAATGTGGCAGCTGGGGGCAGGTGAATTGGTAGAGTGAGTGGTGAAGGGACAGAAACAGCGAAATGTTAATAAAATGTTCCAGTGGTATCAATTCAGCTCTTTTAATGCATTAAGTAAAATTGTTCCACTCAGGGTATCTCATTTTATTCACAAGTCCACTAATTCCGGCTTTATGTTATTGAGACATCTTCTCAGTTCCCTTAATCAGTTTATTTTAGTACTTAAAATCTGATTTCTTTAGCTTTAGCTCTTTTGACATAATGAATTTGCTACTTTAGAAATATTAAAACCTCTGCATCGTTATTGTAAGGTGAAATTTATAGAGTTCGTTCAGTGTTCATTTCCTTCATGGGGCTCTATTCAAAATAAATGCAAGTATTTTAATTTCTCAATGTTTGCTTTTACTCTCCTTTGTTTCTGATGGGCATATTAAAACTTACCTACTATGGCTAAAGCAGAATATGAAATACTTCTGTGTCTTTCCGTACAAGTGAAAAGTTATTAGCTTGACATCTGAAGCTGAGTTGCAGATGAGGGGAAACATGCTGTTTTGTTCTCCAGCAATATTCTGTAGCTTTGACTTGCATTCTTTTGCCTGTTATTAAAAGAGGTTTCCACCCGCAGATGTAGTGAGTGGAGAGGAATTGAAAACGTCTAGTCTACCAGCTGAAACTTGATTTCCTGAACCCAGAATTTAGAGAACAAAAGCTTCTTATTAGAAATGCCCTCACCCCAATTCAAGGAAAGTTCTAATATGTCTTAATTTGGTCCTTGGGATATATTATTTTCCATCTAATTTGACCATCCCCACCATTTTCATTTCCTTTCCTTTCCTCCAAATATTCCCAGGACAGGTTATTAGCAATTGCAAGAAGTCTCTTTTCTTTCTTTCCAATGTTTAGAATGGGACCATCCAATAGACTCAAAAACCTTGGAGGACCATCTGTCTCAAGCCAGCGTCTTCCTGGGATTTGACCTTTGCAGCAATATCAGGGGAGACGGGCGGTAACATAAAATAAATAAATGAATATGGAGGGAGAAACCAAGGGAAGCAGAGGTCTCTGAGGCAGAGGAGAGGGACCGCTACCAATTGGTAGTAATACATATGGATGAATTAAAAAAGGACAGTGAGGAGATGACTATGTTGGGGATCAGCTTATACACTCATATATTTACTTTTTTCAAGCCTTTGCCAAAAAAAAAAAAAAATCACAAAAGGTAAATGGAAATCAGGGCAAGCAAACAAGATTTGCATTTACCATTTAACTCAAAGTAATCTGTTTAGCTAATATTAATTTATTAATTTCACGAACGTCCCGACACAAGGCTTGAAAATTAGCTTTATTTGCAGATGTGATGAGCTGCAAATGAAGGGCTTTTTTTACATGGACATGATTTCCAACAAGCGTATTTCTATGCTTGCACAAAACCGGTGACACGATGGTAACGTTGGGGCATCGGTCTTGGCCCGTGTCCTCATTGAATGGTTTAGGGCGATGCTGAATGCTTAAAAAATGCATTTGACATGCAGCACTGGATAGGTTTTGCTGGTAGATTCATACAGCAACTTAACATTTAAAAGTTACAACGTATCAACTTTTACTTGAAAAGCATAACATTAGGTGTCGTATCACCAAGCTACCCACGCTGTCCCACTAAACAGAAGGAGCAAAAAGGCCACGTTTGTTATGATGCTCTTACTACAATGGAGCCATGTTCCCTGAAATGAAAGAGGTTTTTCAAGGGCCATGCTGTGATAAAGCCTCTGCACAAGTCATTCTGAAGTCTCTATGTAAAGAGAGCTAAACCAAGGTGAGAACCAGGAAAGCGACCCTAAGCGGAGGAATATATTCCATAACGCATTGTTTTAAAGGAAAGAACTGCAACATACAAAACCTCCCAGAGCCAATGCTGACATTTAGCCTATTTGGGAATAAGGCTATTGCAGTCAATGAGGCTTACTTTTAGGCAGGGGTGCGTTGAGGGGGATCTGCAGGGAGGCCTCAGAAAAGTCAACCGCGTCATCACAGCCATTGCCTTGACATTATTTACTCTCCCCCCGCCCCAAACTTACAGATCTCCTACATACGCTAGATGGTTTTCCATCGTCCAAATATCAGGAGCAAAACTTCTGACCTGGTATGTACAAGAATTAAACAACACGAATGTATTTATCAAAATTAAATTCTAATTTCAGGACACTTCGTTTCTCACAAAAGATCCGGGCTAAGGGGAAGAAGGTGGCATCTTTCTAGGCCACGTTCCACCATCAGTTTTGAAGTGTCACTAATGGTCCTCGTTAAATAAATAGAAAATGCCCCAATTTAGTTGATTACTTTGATATAATGCTGGCATCTGTATAATTTTCATCCACTAACTGTCTTTATATTAATCAGCCAGAAGAGCAAATGTTAAAAAGCTAGGCAATCAACCTCTTTGAATTATGTTATGAATTTGTGTTGAAGTAGGTTTTTATACTTTGATCTAATACTATTACTGAAGTCTTGTACAGTGTAATTAAATAAACGTTAACCAGCCCTTAGGGACCCCTTGCTCCAAAGTGAAATTTCAGACCCAAAGAGGGCTTGTAACCAATATTATAACCATTCTAAAATGCTGCTTGCAATTTCTACACAGTAATCATATCTCCATAGAAAATCAGACACTTGCTGATGTGCTTATAGATATCCCCTAGGAATTAAGTACATCATGAATTGCTCAAACCCTGCTAGAGCACAACCTATGTTGTAAAAGGCTATTATGAGTTAAAGCAAAATATGGATTTTTTCCCCCTATCCTTATTCTCCCAATGGAATAACTTAGAGTATATCAAGTATCTGAATTAATGGCTTCGTTGCTGTGTGTATTTTCTGCAGTCTTTTGCTGCTCATCATTAATATCCTGCTGCCAAAAAAACTTACACAATTTTTGTATTATTTACTTCTTAGTGTAAATAAGAAGTAATGAGTTCAAAGAGGTGCTGTGATGCACAAATATGGATCTAGATCAAAGCTCCCATCCTTAACATACAAAGTCATCAATAGTCTGTTGCAGTTTTTCTGGCTGAGACCAACTGCCACACAAACACACACACAAGTTTCAGTGTTGAAATGCTAACCTCTAGCACAGACATATCTTAAATCTCACAATGGCACACCATTACACAGACAAGCTTTTCTTCAAGTTTTTAGAGGTGAGTAGGATATTCTGGAAAGAATGTGTGTACAATGTACAATTAAGACATTTTCCACTCCATTGGAGGATTATTGAACTGAAATTTCCATCTTCTGTAAGGTCTGAGGTCATAAATAGAGAAGATATTGATGATCCTAATTTGGATCACTGGTATTCTGGAGGGACATAGAACGGACACTAAATAACAAGAGCATGTGCAAAATGGAAAATGCATTATATGAAATATGGAACCAGTCATGGCATTCTGGAAGTTTTGGATCAGTGGCAATCAGCAGAAATAAAATCCAAAACATTATGCTTCTTTGCAGTTTTGGCTGAATCAGAATCCAGAGAGATCCCAGAGTGAGTAAAGCAAGTAGAGAAGGCTGGTGCTCATGGTCCCCTCTTTCCCATCAGCACTTCCTAGCATGGCTTGCTTATTTATTTATTTAATTAATTCCCAATGGCTCATCCTTCCCACACTTTGCATTCTTCTGTTCGGCTGCCAACCCCCCACCTCTCTTCCTTCCCAGTCTTCCTTCCTTCCTTCCTTCCTTCCTTCCTTCCTTCCTCTCCCTCTCTCACCTCCCCTGCCACCACTGATGCACTGACCTGGGCACCTCTTCCTTATTAGCATTGACACAGCAATAAGGAACAGACTCCAGGCCTGGCATATCCTACCAGTCTACCCCCCCTCCACCCAGTGCCCCCAGTATTAGCCTCACAGTAAATTGTAGTCTGGCATTTTAGCAGAATCATGCTCCAGAAGCCTACAATTAGACAGCAAAATGTGTGATTTTGTTTTGATTATCAACTTGTAAGAACTGGAGGAAAATGGTGAGTTTAGCAGGATCTGAGCCTCTATTTTCCATGAGCTGAGCCAGGAGCACTTTTCATTCTTTTTATTAGTATGAATTTTAGTGAATATTGCTTCTAAGAATAAAATTTGACACTGGAACATTAGATTTTCATGAAGCCATAGAACTGAAGCACACTTACAGAAAGCAATTATCTACTATAATATTTTAGGACTTAGCTACTACAGAATTACCTGAATGACTTTCCATGAGTAGCAGCAAAGAAGCTAAGGATCTGTTAAGAAATGTATAATATTTATCATTCTAAAACTCTTAGCTTAAAAATAGTAATAAAATAATCCTGGTAAGTGATATTCTCTTGTGGTTCTGACAAAACCTCGGTTGATCTGATACATAACAATTTAAAAAATTGTTTGATTTTTAAAATTTATAAATATATTTGTATCATTACATACTGAAACTTCATAGTACTGTTTTGCTGACAGAAAAAAAAATCAGTTGAAAATATAAAAACCAGCACAAGAATAAAAAATATTGTGAAAACAGAAGGGGAAAAGTTTTATGCCTAAAGACAGGAAGGGAGGAAGCTTGACAGTGTCCTAGGGCAAAATATATTCTGTAACTCTTGAGCTATCCATGCAGACTTGGGCTTGGACCATAAATAAATAAATGACCTACCCATGCCATAGCCTCTTTGTGGGACTCAGCAACACCTCCCCAAATGAGCTATGGAAAAAATGTCAATACAAGGAAAAAAATACAAGGAAAAAATTGGATACAGTGGCTTGACTTCAGTTGAGTTTGGCTTCCAGGTTGGTCAGATGACAACTCCCATCATACTCCCCAGCATGGCTTCAAAAGGTCTGAGTGCCATTTCGTGGTTTTTTTTTAAAGAAAAAACAAAAACAAAACAGCGGTCAAGAATTCTTAGCCAATCTGACTCCAGGGAAAAAATCCTTCCTAACCAACAATTTGCAACAGTTCAGCCTCCACTCATCCCCTGACATCACTTCATCAGCTTTTGCTTCTCACATACCTCTGTGAGTTTATTTTTGCTTCTCAGATTATCAACATACATGCAAATACATAGGCAGGACTACTCTTCTATTTCAGTTCATTGAAACAGCAGGTTGCTGACACTCTGCTAATTATTTTCCAAGGCTAGGAGACAATTCTCTACACCATGAATTAAATGAAATATGATGTTAGCACCATAAAAATATTTTATTGCAGAGAGAGTTGGCAGAGGAGATCAGGAAATTATTAAGTTAAGCAGCGGCTGCAGGTTTATTTCAAATCTGTGCAAAAGACATCTGACTATACCTAGTTCAGTTCAATCCAGCAGCAGAAATTAATTTTTCTTCCATGGATACAGTAGTGGACCAAAAGCTTAAGTAGCAAAACAAGAGGTGTGGTATAACTGATCCCAAGGGGTTGCAGCTGCTGCAAAAGTCTTGTACTAAGGTATAGGAAAAACTGAAAGTGGAATGAAGGGCTGAAATCAAGTGAGAAGGCATGTATCTAACTTTGCTGCACTGGTGGGGATCTGAAAAGTAGCAGAGGGGCCAAAGTGCTTATTTTATTCCAGTTGCAGTACTCACAAAAACTGAAATCTTAGACTGCAATGGAAATTCAAGCTACAATAAAAAGGTCCCTGATTCATTTTGGTATGCTAAGCTTTAGACAGACAAGCTACTATAGCTGGGACAAAAAGCAATTACGTCAGAGTGTATTTTTTCTCATCTTAAATAAAATAAAAAATATTTCTATTCTAGACAAAACCACAGAAATAATCAGTCAGAAGATCCATGTACCATTTTACTCCATCAATCATACATCAATACAGAGAAATCCATTTTCTTCCAGAGAAACATGACTTGATCGAGATATCAGTGATCTAGGGCACATCCCATTACACTCAGCATAAAGATGCCCCCTGCCCCCCCCCCCCGTTTTTAGAAGATAGATCTTCCTTCTGCAACCCGGCCTGCCTATTAAACAATGCCCTCTAGTGGGACCCAGGAGGTGGTGCACCTGCCCATTGGAACAGCATCCCCTAAGCGATCCAGCTGCCCCCATTTCTTTCCCCAGGCCTAAGACTAGGTGGTTTGGGTGAATGTGGAGGTGGCATGTTGGGGGGGGGTATATCTGTGGTGGCCCCCGCATACGCTGGGTGTTTTACACATTATCTTATGTATTGTTTTATGTGTATTATTGAGTTTTTAATTTTATGAAGCACCCAGACTTAGTTGGAGTCCGGTGGCCTAGAAATAATAAATAAACTCTCGTCCCCAACCAGCTGCAGAGAAGCCTAAATCTGATCTTACCAATACTAGTCTTAAACTAGTATTTTGTGTCTGCTCCTAATACAAGATCTATGATGTCTCTTTCATGATTCAGGTGACGGCATTGTCAGGAGCTGACATCAGCTGTGTTCCTACTGAGCAGCTGAGGCTGTTGTGGGTGCATACACCCTCCTGTCAATGGGCACAGCCCTAAGGCACTTTCCTGCGTAATTCCTTATCACTGTCTTTTGCAAAAGACTATTCAGGCATCAGGCCAGCTTTCTTATACACACTGGCATGCTGGTCTTCTGCAAAACTGCCAGACCTGTTATTAAATATGCCTTGAGGTTTTTCAAAAGACCAGTAGATTCCTCTGTAAACAAAGGATTGCCAATTTATTCATGCTGAGAAAGAGATGTGTCATTGGCTCTGCCCCAAATTAGTGCATGACTGCCTTTCTCCTGCTTCTGCCAACAAGGGGTTCCACGTGGTGTGCTTCCTACTGATCTTCTCACTTGAGAGGCATTTTGCATACTCCGAAAGGTGCTGCCAGCTGCTGCCAACCACAAGCCACATGGCTGTTCCCTTGCAGCACTATTGATTTGGGAGCCAAGAGGAAATTGACGAGAGTTTTGCCAATTTCTCTTTCCCGCCCTGAGGAACAGAAAGATCAGTCCACCAGGCTGCCAAAATAGTCCAGCCGATAGGTCAGTGGTGCCAAGGATGGGCTCAGAAAGACGTTAGAGGGAATATTCTGTTCTAACCTGCACCACCCATTGATATATTGGCTGCGATTGTGGACAACGGGACACAGGCCTGCCATTCTTCCAGGACACCAGTGGTACCATCTGAAGAGATACCCCCAGGGACAGGTCAGTTGCTCACAGAAACTTAACCCAGGGGACTTACCATCCTGGCAACTTGAACGAAGGCTACCCCCTTTGTCCTAGGCACCCACCCACACTTGCCCACCCCATTTTAAGGAGAGTGGTAACGCTTGGGTTATTCAATAGGAAAACTGACTATTTTCATCATTTAAGGCTTTCTTTGGTTTTTCAATGATTGATTACATATTACAAGCGAAAGTAAAGTATGATAAAGTCCATCCTTTCATTTAACTTATATTCTACAGTGCATTAATAATAAAATACAAGTATTGGTCATCTGAATAAAGTCCAGCAGGTGTTTTTTTTCTTTTCTTTTTGCCTGGTCTACCACTTCCCTGAAGCAAAATGATTAGAATTATTAGACTACTGACCTGAACAAAACATTTCAGGAAAATGTTTATAGGACTCATTTACAGGAAAAAGCAGCCCGTCATTGCTACCAAGCTGTTATGTTACTTTCAGTTCTGTGGCCTGTCTGAGGACTGAAATTATCAAAACTAGAATAAAAATGGGGGGCAAGGGGGAATCAACATCAAAACTGTTCTCTTTGCAAACAGCCACAATGCAAAAGGATATTTACAAATCATCCCCGAAACAAAGATTAGGGATAATGGAAAAACCACAAGGGTCAGATTCCCAAATAAAAAGCGCACCAAGTTTAGCTGTGGGGTTTCATAGCACAAAGATGTGGATGATCCTTAAATGGATCAATACCAACCAGACAGCTGTGCTGTCACGCTCTTCAGAGAGATCCAGAAAGACACCCCAAGCCCTCCACCTATTGGGAGCGCTCTATCAGGAATGAGGTACACAGTTGAAGGCTTACGACCGTCAACAAATACATATGCATGAGTGAAATTAGGCATACCAAAGCAAGGTTGCCTTCCCCAAAGCTGTAATCGTCTACAATGGTCTTCATGAAACTGCACATTTTCTCTCCTTTTTTTCTAAAAAGAGAGGCTCTTATGTCCTTTTCCACAAACTGCATAACCGTAAAACACACCACACTGAATGCCAGATTGTCTAAGAAGGGAGGACTATAATTAAATGTCATTTCTGACATTACGAGTTAAGACTCTTTCATATCTTATATTGTATTGCAATTTGCAGGAGCCATGTCAACCCCTGCTGTTTCAGAAACTCACTTTAGAACAGCAGTGACTATTAGGCATTTCCTTCATCATAAAACAGCTATGATTTCTGTCATTATAAAATGAGAGTTCTTATGAATGGTGATCAATCATACGCTCCTGGGGGGAAAAGAAAAGCGTGAGCAGGTGGAACATGCCTTTAAAGGCCCTTGCCACAATGAAACAAACAACGGGACCGCCAAGAAAGGTTCCACAAACATCTAGTTTTCTTTCATTCTCTCCCCAGGACAGATATATTATGGATGTTGGCTCAAAATGTTTAAGGCATCCTTCCTGAAGCTACCGGTACGTTAATATTTCAGTTCCTGGCCATACTCTGTCAGTACTAACATAATGTAGAGCTCTCAAGGAAAGGATCTAGAATTCGTAAGGTTGTTTAATACACATTACTACATTTTATTTCAGAACCTCCACATATTCAATCATTTAACTGCAACACTTCGTCTAATTGGCTTAAAATAGAATGAAGAGTAGATTTTTCATTTATGAGAAACAGTTTACATGGAACATTAAAATGAAAAGTGCTCTATAAAAAAAAATGCTCAGGAAAAAGAAAATTAGGGAGCTTTCGTCATCTTCTAACTTTCGTCATCATCCTCTATCCTATAGAGGACATGTCTCCTGTTAACTAATTCAAAAGGGGAATGTTCCATTCATATTCACACACTCATAATCCAATGAAATAACATTTTAATCTGACAAACATGAGCTGCAGGAAATAATACTGCAATTGCCAGCCAGCTATCAAATAATTGTATGATAATTTATGTCTTTTATAGTTTTAACTTCCAATTTTATTGTAAACCACTCAGAGTCCACCTTGTGGGAGATGGACGCTGACAGAAATTTGAAGAATGAATGAATGAACGAACAAACAAACAAACAAACAAGCAAATAAATAAATAAATGCTGTAAAAAAATGGCCTCTTCCTACAGCACGCTGCCTCGGGGCTTCCTTTCTCACCAAGCAGAGCTAAGAAAAGGATCCGTACCGCTGCCTGCCAGTCACCCATTTTGTCTCCTCATTGGAGCCAGGCACATGAACCAGATTTGCAATTAATCAACCTGTGGAAAGTTACCAGCTTCTTCCATGTGGACAGTTTGCCATCGCCAATGTTGAAGAAGGGTTTCATGTACAGACAGCATGGACAGGTAAATCGTTCAAGCTGTTTACTAGTCCGAATTTGACCAATTTTTTTCCATTTCTAAAGAGAATGCTAAGAAAAAAAGAATCAGATGGGAAGTTGTCAGATATACTGTCTGGGTTTCTAAATACGAAATGCAAAAATGGTGCTCTGCGACCTACATCAATGAGGATCATTTACGGAAAGGATAGTGGTGAGCAAGACTTGTTAGCTACAACCAGTAATATCCCCAATGTACATAACTTGCCAGAGACACAGATCCCAGGGCACCATTTCTACCAGTGTTGAATATTTAGAAATACAGAGCGCATTTATGCTAACTCATTTGATGGCCTTACTAACTTTGTTAGCTACTGAGTAACAGATTCCCATTTCACAAGCAACTTTATCCTTGTCAGATCAGAATAAAATAATCAGTTGGCTGGATTCTTCTTTCCACTGTACAAGGACAAAAGGCTACAAGGAAGGAACTCGTTCTCCTTTTCTGTTTCCAGGATGGCTCTATGCCTTTTACTTAAAAGTTAGTTGCATTCTTTTTATCTACAAGAAAAAAAAATAAGGCAAAACTTTTTTTTTTTTGCAGTCAGAGGATAAAATTAGGTCCAACAAAGGACCGAATAAAGAGGAAAAGAGTATGAATAAATTAACTGCTTTAACAATAGAGAAAAACAATTCCCCCAAGTGTCTATATCAGGAAAATGCTATTTGATTTATTTACCAGCAATGATGCCTTCCAGTTTACAGGCAATGCCAACTAATCCAAAAGAGTTTAAAGGAAGCAATCTAGAGGGAAATCCAAATTTGCCACCTTAGATAAATAATGGGCAATAAATACTAATTTTTGATATTACAACAAACTCTTGGATCACGCAGGGCTATTGACTGGCTATATTTTTTATCCAATTATTTGGACAAAAGTGTTACAATTTTCAGTGGGGAGAGAGAGAGGGAGTGTGTTCCAAACAACCCACAGGATTTTGGAGGAAGGCTAGACGGGCAGCTGGTGGTCAGCGAAAAAACCCATTTAGGTGTGATGACATACAATAATACAGGTCCCGTTAGTTCTTCCCAATTCCATTCTACTGCTGCACATCTTCATAGCTTAAATCCCAACTTCTCCTCTCAACAGATCTCAACACAGTAGCAATGCTCAGGCATCATACTAAGCTAGATTTAAGAAATGATTTGCTGAATGAACCACAATAAGTTGGGTTTTTCCAACACGTAAAGCCGTCAATAGTTATTTACAAGCTACAATGGTTCAGGTTACACAACTCAGTACAATAATCCAAAACCAATCACCTGATGGCTTAGCACAGTGTAGGAACCCTGTAGTTATCCACAGAGTTACCAGGTGTCACCTACAACTGAACGGTGCAAAGCAACAACAATGAAACCTGTTTATCTCGTAATCCAGCCCCATCAAATCCATGAAAGTAGGATAAGGATGGGTGAAGGGGACTACCAGATGCTCTCAGTTTTCATTACAAACTTTTTAATGCATTTTTACCTTGTTAGAGAAATTGCACAGCCATTGTAGGCAAACTTTTTTCCTCCATACCTATCAAGAGAATGATTTCATTCAAGGACTGCAATGCTCTCTAATTATACCAGTGGGATTTTACAGGTCTCATTTGCCTTGACTTTATTAATGTCATACTGCTCCAGAGCTGCTAATTTAGGAGAAGAAGTAAGGAAGACAGAGAGAGAGAGAGAAAGGTGGGAGGGATTTCTTTTTGTAAAAATAGGAAATGATACAAGGTAAATTGACAAAGAGAATAAAATGTGGAACTCTACCAGGTCATATTAAAAACTGGAAATACGACTTTCATTTTCCACATGGATCCATAACACATTCTTTCAAGGAGCTTAAAATACATGTTATCCATGGGGATGAATGCCATGTTGTCACACTGGGAACAAATGCCACATTTTCCTGGCTGCTGCATCTATTTAGGAGCCTTTCGTTGTTTCATAAGCCTTCCAAAAAGGAATGTATACTGTATTAGATTCCCAAAAGTCAGAATCTCTAAAATGACCAAATGTTTAACTGTCAGCATTTTCAAAACTGAATAACTAAGTTATTTTGACTATTTATGAATGCAGGGAGGGGAAGATTACTGGCTTCAAAGAACTGTATATAGAATTCCATCACCACGATGGGCTTCTCCAGCCACAACATCTGTAGATCTCTGGAAAGTATAACTGATAACAGTGTGAAATAAATTGCTGAGTTGTTAATAGCAGAAATCCAGCCCCTGGTGTACTGAGTACTAACAGTCACTGCTGCCACCTCACCTGTAGCTTGAGCCATCGTTCTCTCACTCTGAAAAAAATACGGAGGCCCTTTGCTGCTCCAGACCCAACAGCTTCATCCCATTGCCTGCCTGGCATACAAAAGAGAAGAGAAAAATAATCTGCCGTTCCACATGTAGAATAAAGCCTGTCCTTTTCTGCTTCCAGTAGGACACTCCTTTATTGTCTTTAAAGCCTACTGGGAAATCAGGCCTAATTAGAGTTGAGAAAAACAAATAAATAAATAAATTCCAGATCATTCACAATGCCCAAAACTAGGTTTTTCTATAGATCAGAAAAACCTGTTTGAATGCATTACTTCTCAGCCTTTTGGCTAAGGTCATGTCTGTCTTTTGGCACAGGTAGTGTCTATCCTCAGCTTGATGTCGTTCATATCCATGGGAATATTTTTGGCTAAAATGCGAAACCACCCCAAGACACATTTTTGGACCATAATTATTTTTTTTTCCTGTCTTCAGGAGGAAACACATTTTCCTGTTCATCCATACTCCTAAAAGAGGGTTACCAGACCCGGGCTGCAAAAATCCAAATGACCACGAAGGTAGCAAGCAACCATTTTCTGCATTTCTTGGTTGCTATTGACTGACTTCTATTTTTTTGCAGCCCTGCTATGACAACCTACTTGTAAATAACAAAGCTCTCATTTCATTCCAAGTAAATAATGTTTTCAGCTGAAAAACTGTAACCCTGTATATTATGGGGGCAGGAAGAAAAGAAAATTAATTTAAGGAGTTCTACCATACCTCCGTAAAAGTGCTTTTGGAATGATATCCTTAATCATTAATCTATATTTCGAACATTTATAGTGCAGTCCCAGATATAAATCATGAGCAAAATGGGAGTTACATCTGTACTTAAAAATAACTGATTTTTCAGCACTTTGCAACAAGTTTATATATTACGTTTACACTCTGCATGTTTATACACACAAAAATAGTTTGTCATTGGAGTCTTTTTCTTAAATTATCCTCCTTTCCAAGAAAGGATTTGTCAGAAAGTCAATAAGCTTCTGAAGACATGCCACCCTCGCTTTTTGTCCTACACTGTTTCCCATGATGATACACCGTGATCTGCCACTTTCAACAGTCGTAATCTGGTTTGCCTTCTTAGAAGTGTTCTCCAGTTTTTGCAACCTTGCTTTTTAATATAAGTAACTTTCATATAGAGATTAAAGTAAAATATAACCAAATTCACGTCAGTATTCTAGAAAACAGTTTAACTGATCTTTTACTGTACAGAAAACCAAGAAAAACACAGTAACACCATTGTGAAGAATTAATGAGCCATATTGCCTCAACCGAGAATGTGTCATCTTGGATGGAGTTTACCATCTTTTTTTCCCCCTCCCCAATAAAAAAAGAACATTTCTAGAATTATTAAGAGTAAATGATCATTCTTTCCTGTTTAATTCTCATGCACAAAAATGAACCATTAACCTAAATGTGTCCAAAATGATTTGTTAGCCTATCATTCACTTAAGAGACAATTTAATAATCCATTACTGATGTTAAAATGTCTTGTCTAGTAACTAAAGAACACGGCAGTTACAGGATTAAATTACCATGAGCATGGCATCACACTTTACCATACTTGTGGTAATTCACCAAAAGACAGATTTATTTTCACTTAATTGGTGTCTCATAGCCAAGTTAAATTTGATAGAGGCCGTATGGGAGCCAATCAAAGCCAGTTATTCACAAAGCCATTTTACCTGTCACTTTCAAAAGGCTTCTTTCTATGTGCTCCCAGATATTCCAGGCCCCCACAAGGACCACCTGCTTCTCAAAAAGCAAAGCTAGCATTCAAACAGTCCATGCTTAGATATGCATACTGTCGGAGTCTTTCACAGGAGAAACCTACTGCGTATCACATCACTTGGATCAATTATTATTATATCCACCTCTCATCAGGAAGAAAAAATTCAGAGTGTTCAGCAATAGTGGAATGGTGAATGTCCATCAAGAAAGAACACCGAGAGGGATGAAGCAAGGCAACAAAGTTGGCTGGAACATGTATGGCAGTCTTTTTAAATGTCAGGTTGTGCCTCTGGCCCTTACGTACATGTATGTGGCACCGTGACACAAGTATAAAAGGGTAGAGCTTGCTTTGTAGTAGCATTCTTTATTTCATTTATTTATTTCACTGAGTGTCATTCCTGTGTTTTGTCATTATGCCATCGTTGTGGTTAACAGCAGATGCCTACGTTCCTGAACTGTCTTCGTTTCTTCCTTTCCTTGATCAGGAGCATGATGGCAAATTAGTTCAGTTCAAAGAATTGGAAGAGTTTGGCTTTTATAGAATTAACTGTCTCCAGCAATCTAAAAACCAATGCAATATCAACTTTATAGTGTTTCTCAGTTTTATATATGCGTGTGTGTGTGAGTGTGGGGAGAGAGAGAGAGAGAGAGAGAGAGAGTTACTTATATGAGTACTAATGTTGGGCTGTATTTTTTAAAATTCTGTGACTTGGTCTTGGGCGAGGCATAAATAAAGCCATCCATCCAAAACACAAAAGGAATGAGCACAAGTTGCTTCCCGAGTTCAAATGAGTCTATTTCAGCCACTCTTTCGCAAAATAGGCAACTCACAGCCATCAAGACCATTTGCAGCGTTACATTAATGTACTGGACAAATTGCACTGACGTTTTTGTGGCCTTGGATCTACTTCAGCAAGTCATCCAAAAATTGACCGTAACTGTGATATATTGGTGGTATTAACTGCAATTCTTCCAGACTGTGTGGCAGTGGAGTAAACAAATGGTACATATTATCACCTTTGATGGCACAGTCCAATTAGTAAGTGCTTTTGATCGTAAGTTTTTGAAAAAATTGAGAAAGTCATCCAGCAATCTTTTACCATGAACGCTGACGTTGGTTTACTGTCTGCAGTGTGTGTTTTTGTTGTTTATTCGTTTAGTCGCTTCCAACTCTTCGTGACTTCATGGACCAGCCCACGCCAGAGCTTCCTGTCGGTCAACACCCCCAGCTCCCCCAGGGACGAGTCCGTCCCCTCTAGAATGTCATCCATCCATCTTGCCCTTGGTCGGCCCCTCTTCCTTTTGCCCTCCACTCTCCCCAGCATCAGCATCTTCTCCAGGGTGTCCTGACTTCTCATGATGTGGCCAAAGTATTTCAGTTTTGCCTTTAATATCATTCCCTCCAGTGAGCAGTCTGGCTTTATTTCCTGGAGGATGGACTGGTTTGATCTTCTTGCAGTCCAAGGCACTCTCAGAATTTTCCTCCAACACCACAGTTCAAAAGCATCGATCTTCCTTCGATCAGCCTTCCTTATGGTCCAGCTCTCGCAGCCATATGTTACTACAGGGAGCACCATTGCTTTAACTATGCGGACCTTTGTTGTCAGTGTGATGTCTCTGCTCTTAACTATTTGATTGAGATTTGTCATTGCTCTTCTCCCAAGGATTAAGCGTCTTCTGATTTCCTGACTGCAGTCAGCATCTGCAGTAATCTTCGCACCTAGAAATACAAAGTCTTTCACTGCTTCTACATTTTCTCCCTCTATTTGCCAGTTATCAATCAAGCAGTGTGTCATATATATAAATTGATGCAGTACAAGAATGTGATTCCCTTTCTATTGTTAGCCACTAGCTTTTTTAAATTGGAAAACAGTGAAAAACTAAAACACATCTTTTATTGCATCAGTGGCATTAAATTGTGCAGGAAATTGCTTTGGCCTTAAAATTAACACAACAACCTAGAGCTTTGAAAACTCCACAACAAATGACAAATTATTTCCATTGATTAGCTATATTAAGAAGTTTTTTTCTAATATTCTATCTCACTACAAATACTATTTTGAATAAAAATACTTAAATATGGATGTTGAAAATGTTTACATCTCTCCTTGTGTGTGTGCAAATCTATATTAGCACAAGGGTTTTTAAAAATGCTTTGTGTTTATATATTTACTTCATTACTAGTATACTTCTTTCTACTTTTGAAACTATATTGTCCCCAAAAACATTGCAACTTTTTCTCTGCTATCAAGTTTTTCTTTAGAGTACTAGACCAAGTCATGATTGATTGTTTATATCAGAGTACTTGAATGACGCCTTAATTAGTAAGACTTGTCAGTATTTGTGACTGGGGGGTGGTGGTGGCAGTTCCTGATAAAAATACAGGTGTGAAATAACTCAATTTACAATATTTGAAGATGTTAATGAACTCACACAAAGAAGTGAGGCCCCATGAAAAATAATCTGAATCCTTATTACTACCAACGAACAATCACAGTTTTATATCATGCAGAAATTACTACACTTATCTTCTCATTAACAGCTCATCTTATTCAAGCTACTTGCCAAACCAATTATAAGAAATTTTCTAGATTAGAATGAAATGAATTAATAGGACACTTGGACCTCACTCATTTTTCTCGGGACTGAATAAAAGATGGCTGTTTGAGCATAAATCTAACTTTGTTATGATCTAATTGGTAGAATTAAGCTATAGTGCGCTAAAATTAATACAGGCTTCTAATGCTCTGTGATGAACCAGCCATCAGATTTTCCTATTATACAATTTAACATCTTGCTGGTGAATTAAGCGATGCTGTTGGGGTCCCGTCCCAGTGTTTGGAGATTGTCAGGGTCTGGGTGAGGAACAACCGGCTTCAGCTGAACTCTGGCGAGACTGAGTGGCGTCGGGTTCAGGGGCCTGCTGGTTCCAGAGACTGACCACCTTTGGCTCTGGATCGGGTGGCACCATCCCAAACAGACCTGGTGCACAATCTGAGGATTCCCCTGGACTCCTGGCTCCTGCGCAAAGAGCAGGTGGCAGCTGTGGCCTAGTGGGCCGTTACACAACTCGGTATTGTGCGTCAGTTGCACCCATTCCTGGACCAGGGGAGCTGTGCTCACAGTCACTCACTCATGTCCTGGTCACCTCTTGAATGGATTACTGTAATGTGCTCTACATGGGGCTGCCCTTGGAAGCTGCCACTAGTACAGAATGTAGCAGCATGGACAGTTATGCATGCTCCTCAATCAGTGCACTTCACACCTCTGCTCCGCAAGCTGCATTGGTTGCCAGCATGCTTCTGGGCCCAATTCAAGATGCTGGTTATGACATATAAAGCCCTACAGTATATGGTATGGGACCGGGTTATTTGAGGGACCGCCTCTCACCAGTTACATCTACCCATCCTATCAGGACCAGCAGGAGAGGCATGTCACAGGTCCCGTCTACAGAAGTGTCATCTGGTGGGACCCAGGAAGAGAGACTTTTCTGCCACAGCATGCATCCTGTGGAGCATCATCCCGCTGGACCTTAGATTGGCCTTGACCCTCCCGGCCTTTAGGAAGGCCCTGAAGACATGGCTCTGCCGCCATGCCTGGGGCTCTGGCAATGGTGGGGAGCCCTTACAATGGCTGTGTTGAGCTGATACAGGATGAATTCTGCTGCTGATCCTATTTTCTGCTTTTTTTTAATTGATTATGGATAGTTTTTATATGTTTGTATATTGGTTTTTAACTTGTTTTTACTGGATTGTTTTTACCTGTGGTGAGCCACCCAGAGTCTCTTAGATGAGATGGGAAGCCACACAAATCAAATAAATAATCATAATATTCTAATATACTTAACATGTTCTATTTCATGTAGCAGATAAAAAAGAGTACTGTCTGGAGGTGATTTTGGGGGTTATCTAGTCCAACCTCCTGCCCAGTGCAGGAATCCTCATACCATCCTGGACAAATGGTTGCCCAATCTTTTCTTGAAAATCTTCAGGGATGGAGCACCCATGACTTCAGGAAGCAGGCTGCTCCACTGCTTAATAGTTGTAGATGACGAATCTCAAATCAAACCCTACCTGTCTTGAAAACTAGAGAGAATTCCATTTGCTTTTCTTCTTGAGTTGATTTTTTTGAAAATAAAAATAGCTCATTCAGGTGAGCTTCCATGTTGATGGTTAGAGAAAAAAAACAAGACCCCTCAAGCAGTCTTCTGTGAATATATAATCTCAGGCAGAGAATATAAAGTCTACAAAATTTGCTAAAAAAATGGATGACAAGAAAAAAGATTGGCCTTTGCTAAAACTTTGTATGTTTTGGAATAAGGCTCTACATAGGCATAGAACCATGTGTGCAATGCCCAAAGACCCCGAAGAAGCCCAGTTTTTAATCACAGTTTGTTGAATAAGCCTCAGTTGGCTGGAGCCACACAAAAAGCTAAACTAGAAACCAGGTTGACTGTCCATACTGCCGGAGCAAACACAACATATTATGGCTTTCCTCATGCATAGACCTTCTCATTATATTATTAAGGAAGTCCAGTCATTAAAAAAAAATCCCTACATGAGACTTAGTGTGAAACATTTTGTTCCATGAAGGAACATACACACTTGGATGACATAGAAATGAGATCTAAACAAATGCTGCTTCTTTACATAATTAAAATGTTAGCTGGCCAAGTAGGTATTAGACCATGACTTTATAGCTGCATTCTAATCTTTAAATCAGGCACTGATCAGCCGGTTCATTATCCTTCTATCATAGATTACACATTAAATTTTAATCTACTTTTCTGAATGCCGTTACTCTAATCTTACCAACTCACTAGTTTATAGATATGGATTTAAGTGTGCACACCAAAACAAAACTATGGAAACACTGCAGACTTATTTAGCCATCCATCATAACAGTTACTTTAAATCCTGATAAAGCCTTCAATCAGGCAATATTCCGATTTTACAGAAATGCAGCTGTAACTTCATTTTTCTTACACTAACCGTCAGTCAGAAAGCCTGAAAAATGATAAAACTGCCATCCCCAGTAGGTTATATAAGACATCCATCTTTTCTTCAATTTTGGGTGGACATTTATGTATTGATCATACTCTGAATGAACAAAACACAGATTGCAGGATAGTCACAAAAATAATGTAAAAGAATGAACGATAAATGGTTAAAGCAGATCCAGGATATTCAAAGCCTTTCCTTAATAGTTGTACTTATGCTCCACAGCTAACTGTGGAACAGTTTGGCTAAAATTTTCACAAAAGAAATATGTGCGACAGCCTCAGAAACAAGTGCCTCCTTCTTATCACGGTATGAAGCAGCTTATCACCCTTTCTTGACTGACGGAAGTTTCCATTTTAAGCGCTGTGCTCAGTGTAAATCTGATAGTTACAGATTACTGACGTTTTGATGATTTAACTAAGTTGTGTAGAAGGAGTTTGCTAACTAAATTCCTGTGGGCTGAACATAAAAGGTTGGGGTTGAATCATGTTATGAAGAAACATGTTGACATAGTAATTTCTTCAGTTATTCTTCAGTTATCACCCATAAATGTGTATCCATAAAAGACACACAAATTACAAACCTGCGCTGAATTCATGGATATTGCCCGGTCTTTGACTTGTTGAGATGCATTAGCTCTTGTCACCAGGAGTGGACACCAAAATGTGCCTCATGCCTTTCCAAAACGTCCTGTTCTTCACTTCCCATGATGTCAAACGGAAGGTTACCCTACCGACATCACTAGCATTTTTACTTCTTTAAGCTCAAAAAGAAGCTCATGGAGTCCATTCTAGATACCAACCTTAGCATATGAGGAGGGAGGCTTTACTTCTTTCTTACTCCGCTGCCATCCCTATTCAGCTTAGATCCCCACACTTATCATCTATGTCAGCAAGATGAAACAATTGGAAGGGAGGCAACTTACAGGTGAGGGAGGTATTCTGAACTGGGATGGGCGGGGCAAAGGATAAAGGGCACTCTATCTAGTTGGATCCCCTGAACTCATTTTTAAATAAAAGGAGAGGAGACAAGGCACAGCTAAATATAGCTTTAAAGCAACACCTATTTCAGCTCTTACACACTTAAGTCTGAATGATACAGGATTCTAGTTTCTGTTTAATTCAACTATTGTTTGATTCAGACCTAATGTAACACCCGTATTAATGTATATTTCACCTGTCCAGTCTTCATTACAGTGCAAAGTTCAGGATAGAATGTGGTTGCCATTTTGGTCTAAGAAAGCCCAACTGCCTTCAAGACAAACTTCACTCTTGATGATTCCACATGGGGGTTTCATGTAGGTATCCTAGGCAGTTTCCTAGGGCATTAAATTAAGTAGCAAAAAAAATCAAACTTGTCCATGGGGATTGGGCACTGCCACTGCATGGTCTGTCTATTGTTGGAAGTTAGTCTAAGCTGCCTTACAAGGATACAACCATTAGCTCTTATCAATAGCATGGAAGTGGTTTGCTTCAAGGTATTTTCTGTGTTTTCTGTCTAGCCAAAAGGTGCCATCATTTGCTGAGACCTTCAAAATCAGAATATCCAAAATAAGGAAGGAAGTTGGGGGGTTCTCTTGTTAGGTGACATGAGACAACATCTCCCACCTGGGCACTCTTCAGATGGGCGCCCAGAGTCAGCACCACCCCTGCGGACAGGGCCAAGTTTGACGAGGCCACAGCCGGAGACGGCTGACACAAAGTTATGCAAAATTTGTCAGAGTTTACAGAGCCAGAAAAAAATAATATCCTGATTTCACTATTTCCTAGTATTTCTTAAATAAAATTGCTTAAGAGAAGGAGCGTACATTTCAAGAGTTTGGATCAACAAATCCGTAACTGACTGGATAACTAACAGCAGCTTACCAACTGATTAGCTGATTAGATAATAGAATTGAACTAATAACACATAGTTCAGACATTTGACCATCAAGTACTTTTCTCTTTAAGGTTAATAAAAAGGATTCACGGGGAAAATGCAATTCAATGAAAGCTGGAAAAATGCAGCACTTGGGGTTCTATCATTTTTTTTTTCAATCCAGACATCTTCCCCTCACTAATTCTCACCATAATAATAGCAAACAAACCCAGGAAGTGTCCTTATGTATAAAGGGTATTTCCCTTTGCTGCTCTTAGAATTAAACTTTTAACACACTGGGATAGTTTTCTGGAGAAACTTGTGAGAGTATTTATTTTTGGAAATGAGAGAAAATCAATTGCACCATTAGGAGCTCAAAAATAAAACTGGTTTGGAGTGAATAAATCTTAGTGGAAATTACTACAACTCCAGCTGACTATCTACAACATGATTATCAAAGAAACAGTTCAAAGGAACCAGGTTTATCCATTCTGTTAAAATGCTGGGATTGTTTCCAGGATTAAATATAGTTTGGGGATTTTTCAAAAATTAGTCTCCCATTCCTTACCTACCCAGGCTGCAGGCTGCTGACTGCTCCCTAGATGGTTATAAGAACAAGTGATGCTACATATGGTGGAATGGGTCTTCCTGCATGTCAGAAGTACAACCATCTATCCACTGCTTTCAATACACAATCACCTGAAGGGGTAGTTCAGCTGTCATAGTGAATTTCGGCTGACTGGAGGTTTCGCTTTTGAAAGGGATTGGCAAACAATGAAGACCTTCAGGAGCACAGCAACAGTCTCAGATCCCTTCCCTTCCCTCCCCAACAGCAGATCGGTGGTACGGCCCAGCAATGAACCTGTAATGGTGTGTGGGAGACTGGGGAAAGAGACACTGCCTAGGGAACGGTCAGATAAGAGTCAGCATAGCCCGCAGCTGGATAGTGGGAGGGGCAAAAGGCCCAGAAGAGACCCTCCCTAGTTTCTCAGGCTGTAAAGGAGACCGGTGTGTGTGTGTGTGTGTTTGTGTGTGGAAACTGTACTTTCAGACTTGCAAGGTTCTGTTAATGTAGCTTTACCATAAGGTAGAATTAACTCATCTGGTTATGTTTCCTGTCTGGTCTACCAGGTAAGGCTGACATCAACCTTGCAAGTCTATTGCTCACAATCTTCTGCGGTTTTTTTAATACATTTTTTAGTAAATTATTTATTATTAATAATTTATTTAATTTTTATCCCACCTTTATTATTTAATAAATAACTCAAGGCAGCAAACATACCTAATACTCCTTCCTCCTCCTCTTTTTCCCACAACAACAACCCTGTGAGGTGAGTTGGGCTGAGAGGGAGGGACTGGCCCAAGGTCACCCAGCTGGCTTTCATGCCTAAGGCGGGACTAGAACTCTCATATCACACCTGATTGGCTCTTGGGCTGAGAGGGAGGGACTGGCCCAAGGTCACCCAGCCAGCTTTCCCGCCTAAGGCGGGACTGGAACAGCCTGCTATTTTAAGGGGCTGAAGACAGGTTGTGTGGTATTCAGAGCTTTGTCCTGCAACGGAGGAACCCGTGGAACACGGTCTGAGATAATCCACTCATTTTGCCTCATGAAAATGCCAGCCCTGCAAAAGATCTGGCAGCTCAACCTTTGCTAAGAAAATGTATACACCTCTACCGTAACATTAAATGATCAGATTTCTCGGAGATTTATACAGCAGAAAAGAATAGGTACATTCAGTTCTCTTGGTGCAAGTACAAAATCCTTGCGTTCCATTAAAAATCCCGCTCAGGCATATTTTTCCTAAACAAACCAGGCATTGAAATTCCTTTCTGCATTAGCAAGAACTAAGCATTCCTATTCACCATCGTAGGTTCTTCCCCTGCTAAACAGCAGGACAATGTAACTTGGTGAGTTTGCAGAAAGCAAAATAAAAGTTTGCATTTGACGCACGCTGATTTATCTTTAACTTTGAAACCACGGGTCACAATCAAGGTTCCTCTTGAACGCTGCATCAAAGACTGAGGCAGAGCTTTGTCTCTTTTCAAAAGCAAGAGCTACACAAAGTTAAAGTGATAACTTTAAAGTTGAGAGTGTTATTGTGTCTGTCACCGGCTGTCACCTTAGGAACTATCTTTAGTTGTAACAAACACAATAGCCAGAGTGCTTTCATTTTGAAAAAAACAATCACGTCTTCTTTAACTAAAAGTAAAACTTCTAAGATGAAACTAATCTCTCTCTTACTGGAACACTTTCCTGGAAAATCAGTTTGGATTTTGATGTTAAAAAGAAGGGAGACAAAATAAAGTTCAGTCTATGAACTGTGCCCCAATTTAGATCAGTAGTCGACGGACAAATTGTAGTATGAAACTCCTCAAGCTGTGAAGGTTTTGTCTGGCATTGTGTAGAACTGAATATTTAAAAACAGCAACAATAAGCTCAGAGTTACAAACTGCAGAAGTATTAACAATGAAATGATTTGCTAGAAAAAATAATAGAACACCATCTATTTCTATTATTATTTGCAATGGATGGCAGAGTTCTTTTTGGAGTGAGGAATTAGATTTTCTTTTCTTTTGGTTCCACGCAACAGAACATGTTAACCACAAAACAGAACAATATTCAGCTTCCAAAAACTAAGATGCTAAATCATCATGAAAAACAACTAAAAATCCAGGATCCACAATTTGGTGAGATGGTTCTGATGGAAAGCAAATAAATTTAATTCAGAAAGAGTGAATACCTAGAGCTGGAGCAATCACTATGAGCTTGCTTTAAATAAATGGTTATCATGTTGTTGTTTATTCGTTTAGTCGCTTCCGACTCCTCGTGACTTCGTGGACCAGCCCACGCCAGAGCTTCCTGTCGGTCGTCAACACCCCCAGCTCCCCCAGGGACGAGTCCGTCACCTCTAGAATATCATCCATCCATCTTGCCCTTGGTCGGCCCCTCTTCCTTTTGCCTTCCTCTCTCCCCAGCATCAGCATCTTCTCCAGGGTGTCCTGTCTTCTCATTAGGTGGCCAAAGTATTTCAGTTTTGCCTTTAATATCAAATGGTTATCATGGCAGGGACCATTTCAAGGACTGGCTAGGAAGCTTCGTTGCAAACAGCAACACCACCAAGTTTTTCAGAAGGAAGCCAGAGGCCAACGTTACACCCTGATCCCAAGCACCCAACAAAGCTTGATGCACACAATAGCTTTGCGTAGGAATTATTTTTGAAACCAAGGGAAGTTCAGGTTCCAATTGTGGCGGAAGGAGGCATCTTCTATTGAAGCAATATGCTGGCATTCCCCACCATTTTGCTTTTTCTGCTACGTTCATTCTAGAAAGCCAGTGCACTGCCACCCCCATGACGACCTTTCTGTCGACTCTGAGCGAGGCTGAAAGGCAGTCGATCTCTGCCGTATTCGCACGCAGTACTAAGCTGGCATTTCTCCACCAAGCTTTGTTCACCAAGGCAAATGAGTAGAATTTACAAATAATGAGAAACCATAATGGGCAGATTCATAGACCATGCTAAACCTCTCCCCCAAAGCACACTTTTAGGCTAAAAAGACCTTCCTGATCTTTATTCAGGGAAGCTGGGAGCAGCATGTGCCCGAGATCTTTCCTCACAGGAGATTCAAAAGTCATTCCTCCTCAAGAGACTTTCCCCAAGACTTATTTATGTTCCATCTTTCCTCGATCATGGAATGAAAGGCCTCATGCCGGGGCTTTCCAGAAGGGCATTGACCAGATCCATTCTGGCGACTGCAACAATGGTATTCAGACCACGCCATCAGAGGGCAGGTGACATGAATCGAGTCCTACCAAGCATGCTGCTTACACTCCCCTGCCAAGACAGGTGTCCCAGAACTCATCTATCTCTTCTTCAGCAATTCACAATTGCAATTACGCTGAAACTACCATGCATTCCTAGAAGTTTATCTGACATTATTGGGTTACACTTCCGAGTTTGCCTCCCAGATGCATTTAGCAGTCACCCACCATCCCGAAGACTCAAATGATTTCACTTAAGTGTATTTTCAGTATGAACCTCAGAAACAAAGAGGCCTGAGAAATGCCAGCATATGAGACTAATGTTAAATATCACCCTATTATGCTGAAAAGATAAGCACTGAACAATTAAGATTTACAATATAATCGATCTCTTCTATTGTTCTGTCTTTTCCCCCCCTTCTTTATAAAGTTCTATTTTTAACTGACTTCTGGCTATCAGACAGATTAATCAGCCGGGTACCCACACTCTCCAAAGAGTGTCACCAGGAGGACATGCCATTTATTATTGGGCTTAAATTTCTGAACTATGTAAGTCAGATTGTTAAAAAAAAAATCCTACATAACACCATTAATATTAATGTAGATGTTGATCTGAAGGTAAAGGTAAAGGTTTCCCTTGACATTAAGTCCAGTCGTGCCCAACTCTAGGGGGCAGTGCTCATCTCTGTTTCAAGGCCGAAGAGCCGGCGTTTGTCCGAAGACGCTTTCTCTGTGGTCATGTGGCCAGCATGACTACACGGAACGCCATTACCTGCCCGCCGAAGCGGTACCTATTAATCGACTCACATACAGAAATAGTAAAACAAGGTGTTTCTAGGTCTTTTGTGTGGGTATGCTTGTGTATTTAAGCATAAAGCATCATTGCTACACTGCATTTGATTTTTTATTCTAATGGTCCATTTTTTATACCCCCCAAAATCACATTCCTTAAATTTAGCCTCTAAAAACATCAATAAAGCTAAACTTGCTTGGTTCCTGATGAATCAGCACAATTAAAAGACAATGCTGTTTATGGCCTCCAGCTAAAGCCTGCGGCAATAGCATTTTTAAGTTTATAGGAGGACCTGCAGCTACTGATGCGGGTAGGGTTTTCTTCCCCCCACACAATAATTACTGAGGCTGGTCTAAGGAAGTAGAACCATCCTAAAACATGTTGACTGAGTGCAAAATTAAGGGGGCATTGAGACCTAGAAGAACTGCCTCTTTTTTCCCCTTCACCAACAACGTATAAAGAAAAAAACACAGCTGTTCCATCCACATTCACTTTGTGCTTCCTAGAATTTAAAGGGAATGGCATGGGATATTGACCCAGGCGCATCCTTATTTCACTGTACGTTTCAGTGTGTGGAATGATGTTTAATCTTAAAGGTACATTTTCTTTGAGTCCCTCTTGGCTCCTGGTGACTTCATGGACATATTCATCTAGTCGTCCTGGCAGCAGCATGGAAATGGTTTGCCAATCTTGCCCTGGTATTTTCAGTGGCCTCCCATCCAAATGCTAACCAGATCTGGCCCCGCTTAGCTTTTAAAGTAGGCATGGTAAGCATGTTACTGCCAGAACCTGAAGGAACAAAAGAAATATATCTCTACCAATGAACAGCTTGTTTATTTTCACTGGCTGCAGTCCAGGGATTGTTGCATGCAACCCAGCCAAAAGTCTGACCTTTGTTTTCTGCCAGACAATATTCCCAGGAACTCTGCATCAAGTCACATTTATAACTTAAGATGTTTATAATGAAATCAAACTGGAAGGCGAGGAACAGTCAGGATATTCCATGTTAAAGTATCTTTTGTTTTTGTATGTGGCTGTGTTCAAATTATCTTTTGATTAATAGGGTGTATCTGGAAGTTGGAACAAGAGGAAGTCCCTTTTCTAACAGCAAAGGCATCTTTGTCTTTTAGGAGGATTCCTCTTGCTCCCACTGAGGTGCTGATTAGGAAGGAATAGCTGACCACGTCCTCCATACCCTGTCTGTTAAGAATAGCATCCCTGCGCCAGAAAATTTGTCCTCGTTTAGAGCTTCATCTGCAGTGCTGAAGCACAGGAACTGAAGGCTGATGACTGATTCCATTCCATTATAAGAATCTGGACAGAAAGTAGTCAGCACAGGAGAAAACTCCTCAGATATTATTGGTGTGGACAAGAAGGGTCAAGGGAAAGAAATGTGAGGCGTTGGAGCCCAAGTACAGGGAATGCCCCCTCCCATCCAAATGAGGGGACAGCTTCAGCCTTTGGTTGCAGGCATACGCTTTCTAGGTTAAATTGTATTTGTTTTGGAAGCACTCAGAAAAAGATTGGAAATTGCCAATTAAATCTAGATTTCCCAACACTTTGTTTTCCTCCATGGGTTTTCACTGTGCATTAGTTTACTTTTACCTAGGGACTGTGACCAGAACATCACTGACAAGAAGTGACCTGCAACAATCACTTTGCTAAGAATTTTATTTATGTGCAGTCTTTAAAAATGCAGGATGAAAACTGTTTAGTACAGTGCAGGAAAAGCAAGCATGTCGCTTTTGAACTAATGGTGCCATGCATGTCTTTCAATGATACCTTGTCTTTTTCTCAAGTTTTATCCTCAAGGGACAACATATTTCCCCCCTTTTATATAAAATTAACAAGGGGGGCAGCTCTAAAAAAAGAGAGAGGAAGAACCTCCATGCACACAACGAGGTTTGATATTTTACCTTAAAATTCCCATCATCTCCTTTTAGTCCTTACAGTTGGTTTCTACAACTGGCAGAGCAATGCTTGAGTAGTAAGAGGGTTTTAGGATGGGGCAAGTAGTCCTTCCATTTCTTCCTCAAAATATTATCTACAGCATTCCACACTGCAATGGAGAATCAACAGTCCTCTGTGTGATGGAAAGAGGGGCCTGGGCTGTGCAGGTGAACACTGATATTGGAGCACATGCAGCACCAAAGGAGCCTTTTGTTCAAATGTGAAGCAATGCTGGGCTTCAGATGGCTTAACTAAAGCCAGAAGATCCTGTGGTCACAGCAGAGAAGCTTGTCTTCCTAACAATATACTTCTGAATGTCTACTATCTGTCATGAAAAGTTCACACCATACACTACATTGTATTTGTTGCGGCACATCCAACTGCCAGCTTCAGCAAAGTCCCCTTCAGACCCAATCTTCAGGATTTCTGATTTAAACTGATTTTCCCCTTTGGTGCAGATGGCATATTATTACAGCTATAATTTTGGCATATTCAATGGCTGGAATGATTGCATTTTAGTTCTTCAGGGGACTTGCTAATTATAATTTATCATTTTTTATTCAAAGACACAATAAAGATGAGATATAGATAAAAAAGAGGTGAAGATAGCAAGCTTAGAGTAGGTCTTTGGAAGTATTAAGGTCAATACTGTCAAGGAAAGTGCAAAAAATCTTGTTTTTCCATGAGTTGTATCCAAGGGGTACCACAAATGCCATCTGGTTTTTTAAATAATCCACGTCGTCAGTAACATAGAAGCAAAACTTGTTCCACTTCCCTGTTGCAGAATGTAATACAAGAAAGGCAGACATGATTGGGTGAGAGCTGGAAAGCATTAAACAAATTAACGGTATCAAATCTACAAAATGCAGAGTTTGCACAACAATAAGTGCCTTTCAGAGGTCTTGAGAAGAGAACCGTCTTATGATTACCAGCACAGAAGAAAAACAAGCAAGAAACTGGGATATCACAATAGGATTAAAAAGCAACTGGGAGCTTCAAAATAAGCACTTGTTAAGGCTGTTCTCACTAAACTATAAGCTTAAATGAATATTCATTACATAAATCTTAAGCATTTCACTTAAACTTGTCAGCTGTTTGTACGTCCTATATAATTACTTTAAGATTTTTATCGATTCAGTTCCATCTGGTGCAAGGAATTTCACTTGTGCCCGATATGTTGAATTTAGAAGTATACACTGTGCTTGTTTCCCAGCTTATTAGTATAACATTTATTTTTTTAAAGCACATAGCTTATCTGTTAAATACCATCTGTCTTGGCACTAGATCAACAAGCTACAGATCTACAATAGATTGAATACAATCCATTCATATGTAATATATAGCTTTGCGTTATGGAGACTTCCTTTAAAAAATACATCCTGACAAGCATTAGACTATTGAAAATTCGTATTTTACAACAGGTATCCACAAACTCACTTGATGATACTAACAGCCCAGTCTGATACAGCTTTATTCAGAAATCTAAGTTTGATGGAGTTTGCTCCCCAAGTGTGCATAGGCTGGCAATCTAAGATTGGAAAGGTAAAAAACAAGGCTCCATTAGCCTCTGCATATTGTAAGATTCTTCCAGAACTTCTAAGGAGAATGCAGATTTTTCTGCAGAAAATCTGGTAACAAAAATTTGAACTGAGACTTAGAGATTGTGTAGGAAGAGCAGCTCCATTTTAAAAATAGAACCGAAACATATCAGACTCACAAGGAAACCATCTATTGTTTACACTGTGAATGGCTAGAAAGGTGTCCACAGGGTGTAGACAAAAATGTCAGAATGGCATCCGTGACCACATGATCAAAGCCCTACAATGCACATAAAACACAGGCAGAGCTTTGGTCACAATGTCATGGCCACCATCTTGACTTTTTCAACTGTACCCTACGGTCACCCCTGAGCTATGCCTTACTTATACCACGCCTTTACTCTTTGGGCTCTCAAAGAATATCCAAAAGTTGCAACTGTCCCAAAGTGCCACAGACAAGCTGCTAACCAGTGCCGTCTATAGGGATCACATGATGTCTGTAAAGAGTGAATGGCACTGATTAACTAGTACAAACTAATGTGTTGGCATTACAAACCTTGAAATCCTACTAGCCCAAGATCTGATCATCCGAGAGAGTACTTTTGCCATCACAAACCCATTAAGAGCCCCAAAGGAAGGCGTTTAAGGGTTCCTCCGCTGCCAGAGGCTCGCTGATCTAGGCTGCCTGGGAGGCTGTTCTGCTGTGCTGTCCTCCAAACGCGAAGCCTGGCCCTTTTCCTTGGAATCTTTTTAAAAATCCTTTCGCATCTTTGTATTCCTTTAAATTTTTAAAAATGCATTAAGCTGCTTTGAGTAGAAAGGTGGGATATAAACTGAATGGAAAACAAATAAATAGGAGCAGTCGGAAATCAGGTTTCGTAGGAAACCTGGTTGAGACAAATATGCTGTCAGATGGCCATTTAGTTTCCAAGCACAAACATCCAGTCCTGGTCCACTCCCGCCATGGCAGAGCAAATTAAAATAACTCGTTCCGCAAAACCTACTTTTTATGTCCATTTAACATGAATGCCCTTGTCCCCCATTATACTGTGTTTGTTAATTTTACATACTTGGGAGTAATTAGGGAAAAAAAGCAAATTAACATTAGGCCTTCTTTATTTTCCATGAAGGACAAATAAAAGATCTTGCTTGCCAGCCAAACCTTTTGAATGGAAAATTAGAAATTTGTTCAATCAGAGGTCCCTAAAAGACCAGTTTTTCCAAATGAGGGGCATACCAAATGTTTAATTGTACTACTCATGCACAGTTGGATAAAAAGCCAAACATTACATCAGGCTATGAATGACAATCACCGACGTTATATTAGATGCTTCATTACAACATGAAGTTAATGAACACCAAGGATTTATCAATCTGACATGCTACTAGAATGAAATACAAGGATGGATGTTTCAGTTATAAATCATTAAGTGATATAAGCTGGGAGAAAAGTCCTTAGTCGTATAGAAAATGTACATCAGACTATCTAGTTTTGATAATAAAGAGACTTTATCAAATCTCCAATCACAGCTGTAAAACAGTGCTCACTGTAAGACGCTTGACTATTAACTCTTTTTAATAAATTTAAATTTAGTATTACTAAGTGTTCTTGGCTTTTATAAATCAGATCGAAAGCACATTGTGGAAAAATTAAGGTTTATTATGGGTTGGGGTTGGAGTTGGAAATATTCTAGGGGGGGGGGAGTTAACCCATTTGGCAGTTTCGTATCTCAGTTACGATTTGAGATGAAAAAAGGCTTGACAAACCGAATTGTGAGATAGCAAAATACATGGTAGATCTTGTGATCCACCATCATGTAGGAGGAGGAGGACTCAGAATGCCTCTGGCTTGTAACAAGACTCACTGCGTTGTGCACAGTTACAAACAATTTCTTTTCAGCCAGTAAGAAAAAAATCATGCTCAAAAGCAGAATATGCTGGGTTTTCCCATCATGCTATGTTATAACGTGGTTTGATTTGGGCTTAACAGGTTGGGTGAACCCAGCCATAACCACAAATCATAATTTAACAGATTGCAGGAACCCAACCAGTAATTTAGGCTATAGGTTGCCACTCTTAATCAGAGATGTACATCTGAGGTAAAAGTCTTCTTTCAGGCATGCAAGTATTCCTTCCAAACAGCTGGGGGATATATTTATGCCAGAAGAATAGTCCTGGTGGGAGATTCCGAGTGACATATCTTATTTGGAAGTTATCAAGAAAATGAAAATGTATTTAATAATTCCAGCTCTTCCCTTCCAATGAAATACAATTTAGAATCTCCGGTCACTCAGGCAAGACATGACAGGAATGGTAGGGGAAGAAAATGAAGAGCCGTGCAAAAAAATGAATGAATCTGCCAATGAATGTTTTTCCATTAAGAGTTTTTAAATAGCTAAAGAAATTTACACAGAGATGTTTTAAAAATGCAAGAAAAGTACCTTCGCAGCACATTCATATTATGTCTGCTCTTTCTCCTCCATAAAAGTATATAATTGTCGCCATCCTGGTGCCCCCTGGGTATCACAATCTCCAGCCAACAGGGCCAAAAAGCTGGAAAGCTAGCAAGCGGCACCGGCCCCTTAACGTTCAGCAAACCTTCCAACCATTTGCTGTATTATTTTTATTACACGAAAAGCATTTTGCCTTTAACATTATTCAAGTATCATGCATTGCAGCATCTGCATTAACTTTAAAATCCTCCCTCTGCTTCTACACCCAGACTGGCTGAAAAACACTACCTTCAATATATTTTATTTCCTGTCACTCTGCGATTTGCAAAATACCTTTGGGAAAAACAACATACTTCAAGTGATTGGAACCAAAAACTGTCAAAGGCAAGGCATATATTTTAAAAATTAACTGTGGAATATCTCTACATTGTTTAAAGAAAACTTACACTGGCTAGACTTGCTAGGAGAGATGTGCAGACAGCACGGTTACTCAACTGGAAACCATAATTTTTATTCCTCTCAACTTTTCTAGTTCCCCAATCTTGAAAGTCACTGATGCTGGCGCTGGAGATAGAAAGACCACCCATCCTACCAACCAATGAAATCACAGGGTATAAAGTAAAACAAAATCTGTTTAACTTAAATGTGAATGAGAACCAACTCATTTTGGTTTTGATTCTTTAGGTCATTCCCATTTGTCCAGTACAAATTTCTGATTGTACAAATTATTCAGATGGTCCTAGATTTTAATACCTTTTTTTCACATCAAATGTGCTTTGCAGTCATTAACCTTTTAGGACTACAGTAATTTCTATAATTAGCTGGAGAGAAAGGTTAGGGGAGAACGTATCTTTGTGACAGTTTGGGAGGAAATCAGTATTTTTAAGTTACCTAGAACAAAATCATTTAGTATTTGACTAAATGATAGGTTAAAAACCTCTTCCATCTTAATCTATTCAGACATCAATACCAATATGATTTTTCATTACAGAGCTTCATTATGTTTTAATCACGCGAATCTGAAAAAAATAACACAAACCTTTCTTCTGCATTTCTAAGAACAGGTCTGACAAATGAAGAGATCCAAACTCCGGTAATACTGTCTCAACTGGGGGGAAAAAATCACAGTTCCGTAATAGATCATATCTTTTATGCGATCCCATCTTCCATCTATCAGTCTGCCCAATTACTATCTTGCCTAATAGCTTCTTCCTGGTATTTTCAAATCAGTTCAATACAATGTGATACAGATCTAATCAAAGTTCTGTCGCTGTGATTAATGCAAACCAACTAGGATCAATACTGCATATTTTTAGAACCCCCTCTTAATAGTGAGAAAATTCTAAATACCATGAAATACGTTGAGGAAGATTAAAATATACTATGGGCAGAATATAACGAGAGAGATACATTTCATCTGAATTTATAATGCCCAAGTGCAGATTTAGTTTCAATTGTTCCTGCAGCTGTTGTATAAATACCTGTGTTTAAGTTTGCTTTGCCTACACTGGCACTTCATACTTTGCTAGTAATAACTCTTGATGGTTTCAGATTGACGCAAAATAACACCTAACAGTGAGATCTTTTCATTTTTCCGAAGGTTCCATTTGCCAGTTAATTCTTTTTCCTTTCCCTTTGCAATCATGATTTAGGAAGTAATTGCCTGGGCCCTGGGGCAGGTTGTCTCTTTGAAGGTTAGTGAGAGAGTTATGATTCAGCGCAAGAAGCCCAATGCTCTCCCTGCTTTCTGCTCCCACCATTCTTGGATCCATTTTCCAAAGACCAGGAATCCCAACGGACACAGCAGAGGACATGCCAGGAGGCACCATGTATGGAAAGCTCTTCCAAGCCCACTCCCTGGACTGATTAGATCCTTATTTTATTTTTGCTACTGGCCTTGTTCTGTTCTTCCCCCAATACACCATGAGATATTGCTATTTGTTTTCATTATTATTTTTAATCCTGTTGTCATGCAAAGTGCCCACTTTTGCAAGGGAGATGGCATTAAAATTTATTAAATAAATACTTCCCCAAACTGTTGACCAGACTAAATTATTTACTTCTAGGCCGTTGCATCATGTGTGAAACCAGCTGTTTTCTAAAATTAGCATCAGCACAAATGTGACATTACATGCTGGTTAAATCTAATAAGAGAAATGTGCCGGCATTCTAATCTGGGGACAAAGAAGAGCTAGCAAGCTAGCCAGGACTTTGCAGAACAGGTCCCCACAGAACAGAAGATTACAGGAGAGGGGCGGTGATATAAATTTAGATAATAAATAAATAAATAAATAAATAAAATACAACACATTTGGTCTGTTTCTGCACACTCATGTCAGCAGACACTGGCTGAACATCACTATAAAAGAGACGAACGCCTATCAAGAACCTAATTTTGGGAAGTATGCAACAACATGGTTTATAGCTTGTTTGGTACTTTACTCTTATGAGCAATATCATATAGCAAGGACTTCCCTGATAATAAAAAATTCAACCAAGCATCTTATTCACAGCAGCATACATTGTACGTTTGGGATAGGAGATCTGACAACCGCTGGATGACCAATCATTTTTATGAGAAACTTAAAGCCTGGGACACGTCAAAAAGAAAAGCACTACTGCAAAAGGATTCAAGGAGAATCGGTCGTACATTTTTGTAGGAACGATATGGCATGGAAGGATCCCCAGTGCGACTCTTCTTAAGAGTCGATCAACCTTCTGGCTCTGTTATTGGGCATCAGCACCGTCTTCCAGATGAGCTGGTTTGAAGCTCTAACTGTTGAAATATTTATCGCGTTGCTTTTCATGTCTCTGTTTTTCTGGGCCACTGGGCCTTGTTTTATTTAATTGCTTTAAAATTGTATGGCTTTCAAATCACCTACCTGGGGAAGGGGGCTTTAGAAAATAATAAAAACAACCCCCCCCCCAACTTGCCTGAAGCTTGGCCAGGGTGTTTTCATTTCACGCAATTCAGTCCAGTCCAAGGGGCTTCCTAATTCTCGGCTGGAATAGGTTAACAGAAGACGCTCATTTTCACTATCAATAAACTGTGAAATGTATTTTGTTTTAATTATAAATGGCACTCATAAGGTCTGTATCCGTGGGCAGGCTACTCTCTGACAGATGATGTTGCTTCTAATGCTAGCAGTGAGAAACTCTATAGTAAAATAGCTCCCAACTTGGTTACTAATGATGGTTTAACAGCCTGAAGATAAAATTCACGGAATGTCTTAACAGCAAGGTGCTTTTCTGATTTACATATTTTTGCGTGAAATTTATTTAATTAGCTTAAATATACAGCAACTTAAATCCTGTTCAAAAACCTTTAAATCCCAAGTCTTTTAGGAGCACTCCTCCGAGATGTCAGATAACATAACCACTTTATAGTGCTTCCTATGTGTCCCATAAAATATTTCAATGCATCTTTACAATAAAGTTAAAAACAGTAATAAAGCAGCCATATTAAAACAGTTAATATGCAACATGCGCATTAATATGGACGGGAGAGGGAAAGTAAAGGAATGAATAGAAATAAATGAATAGAAATAAATAAAAATCTATTTCTCCCATCACACAGACGGGAGTCCTCACAAGAGTCCACATTTTGTGGCACCCACAGCAGGAACGCCCCCCCTGAAAATTAATATGTAAATGTGACTTTACATTGAAGCAAGCAAGACACACACAATGTTCGTTTGGGAACAAAGCCTGCATGATTGTAACTTTTTTTTGCCAAAAGACAGACTGCCCCAACCAATTAGTAATTACTTTGATGATTTCCTGTAATTCTTACAGTCAACAGCCAAAGCTTTCATCTTTGTAAAGGATTTATGAGCTAAATAATCCTGTCACCAGCAAATACTGAATGACATCAGCGTGAATTCTTATTTTTTGCTACAAAAATGCTTCTTCAAACATAGCAATCCCTTCGGTTAAACATATGTTAAGATCAGTGTGGAACTGCTGCTGGTACATGCTTATCCACAGGCAAGGGGTTTTTTGACCTCTTATTATCTACATGAATAATGTTTCTTAAAATATTAAACTTCCTCATAAGGACTGCATTCTTCCGAGAGATTGCACCAAATCTGGAAATGTTTATATCGTATCATTAAAAGTACATTAAAAAACTTATTTTAGAAGATGACACGGGCAGAAATTATTCTGTTTTTCATGCCTTCACATCTGCTCAGTTGTTGTTTTTGTCAGTGGTGGTGGTACAAGCTAAACAAAAACATTTACCCAACTGTTTGGAATATCCTATTTATCTCACAGTACCAGGCTGGAAGGTGGGCAGCACAAAGTTCCCTGCATGCTAAAGACACTTGTTTTCTTTTAGGCACAATTCATAACCAGATAAGTTAGTGAAGCAATATTTGCTTTGGGCTCCAGAGCCAAACTAAATACGTATCTCTTGTTACCAATGCCTGGTGATCATAATTTCCATGGCAAGAGCGATGGCACAGATATCCTTGTGTTTGCAGCAAACTTCTTCAATTCGTAACTTTAACGGTTCATCACAAGCAGCATAAACACACAAATTAGTGCTGTTGTTTTTTAAGAAGTACAATCCACAGGCTGCTTGTGATTTACTCCTGTGGCAAAGTATAATACAGATTTCTTCTTCAGAGTCCAGAATCTTATTTCAGGTACACATAGATGAGTATCTTTGCGTTGCCTAATCTTTTACCATCAATAATTAGAAATGCACTTCTGCCGAATATAGGATAGTGGGATATCTTACAACGTTTTCCATCAAGTTGCCTCAGCTTTTAGAAAGTCAGAGAGCCTCATGAGTCATTGCATGTGAAGCCATACTTTCTGCTGCTTGTTCAGACTGTCAGTTGATCTTTTTTTAACAAACATTTTGACCAGGAAACAGGAGGTGGAAGGATCCGATCCTTGGAACTGAGCTCCTTTTACTCCAAAATTCTAGTCAAATATTTGGCCATTATCCATATTAATGGAAAGCAAATCCTTTGTGTAAGTTAACTGGGGCATTATTGCAAAATCATAGCTCATACATGATGTGAAGCTTTCTAGTTTGCTTCAGTTCTGGAACAGAGAAGCATAGACCTCTATTTGATACAGAAGAGAAAATCTTCTGAAAATTCTTCATATTGACAAGAATAAAATTTATTGCCCAAGAAATGTTGTATGCAATTGATTATATGCCATCAAGTTGTTGCTGACTCTTAGCGACCACCTGGATAGTTTTTCTACATGATGATCTGTCCCCAACCGGGTCTTTCAGGTCTTCAAATGGTGTACCCATCACCACTGTAACTACAAAATGAAGCTGAGAAGATCACTTAAGTCTGGGTTATTTTGGGGAATAATTAAAATTGAAAATTCTCTATTAAAGTTGTACTTGCATATGATAATTCTTGAGGAACCAAATAGATCATGAAGAAATCTGAATTATGAGACAGCTTATTTGTTGCAGTGATGACTCTAAAGGCCATCAGATATAATTAATATTAATTCAGATTCTGAAATCTCTTTTTACTGTTGTCTTTAAAAAGTTCTTCAGTTCAAACTGAATTGGCCATAGCTACCAAGGGACCTAGTGGATATTACTAATTTTAACCCTAAGCAATATTCTTACAATGTTTTACAAAAGACATTGGCAGCAAGGAAATTCAGTAAAATGGTAGAATTCACTTGGTTAAAAATTTCAATGCTGATTCTAATGGTATTTCCTCTATTTAGGCATGCACAACAGTATATTACTGGAACAATAAAATCATATACACATCTAATTAGAATGGCCATTTATTTAGAAGAGGCACACTTCATTACTTTTATTAACAAAAATCACTTTAAACTATATGAAAATGTAAAGAGAGAGTCTTAAATCAGTTATATGGCCTTAACTTACTTAAATTAAAAACAACATTCGGCAAATAGAGAAGCAGCATTAAAACTAATCTAATTTCTCAAAGAGCTGCAGGTTTGTAGATTAAGGATCCTAACTGCTATACTCATCTGTTTGATTTGTCTGAAATATTTAGCTACTGATTATGCTTTAATCTAAGTTAACAGTTGGAAATCAAAATTTTGAAGGCACTGTGAGAATAATTAGGAAAACACAATGAAATCAACTACCACCTAAAATTTCATTAAGTGTTGTCTCTATACATTTATTCCATGGGGAAAACAGAAAAAAAGGGTTTTCAAATAAGCCAGAAAGGTTATTTACAGTCACCTTTATCGTAATTTACAGGGCAACCGTGTGGCCCTTAGGTGCATAGCTGAGCGAGTTATTAGGGATTTGCTTCCATGCAGGACTGTAGACTTTTCTAAGTCTACAAGGGAGTTGCAACCTGCTTCCTCACTGAATCCAGACTCCCTCTACTGGACTTGTACAAAAGAGACAGTTTGCTCCTTTTCTTCTGCGCAGTGTAACTAGTCAGCTGTAGGGAAAGCAACCTCTGAAAAAAGAATTATTTCCTTTTTATTTGAGCGATGGCTTTGCATGCTTAGCGCCTGCAAATCGTTCTCAGAAGATGAACTGAGCGAATTTATCTACTCACCAGCCAAATGTGGTTGTGCTAAATTGCTTCTGGCTTCTTGGCGTACACATGGCTCATAGAAGCACTCGGAATGCCGGGTCATGGTGCTTTTTTTCTTTTTTAGTGAGCAACTGGCAAAATTATTCAAAAGAGAGAGACTAACAAAGCAACAGGGCCAAGAAGCCCCTCAACTCTGAGTATCTCCCCCTATTCCATGCCTTTCAGTGCTAGTCAGCCTTTCTTGGTTTATATTTTTACTTTATTGGACTGGCGATACCACTGATGCTCCTTAGCTGTATTTGGTGCATAAGCAGCAAAATCATCTCCAGATCCTTCCTTCTTTAACCTCCCAACTGTAGGGTTGCATTCACATGATGCACTGAATCATAAACTAGACCACCACATTTTAGGCTAATGTGTGACCTCAGCCCAAGTCTACAGTTCAATGTGTTGTATAAATCGAGAAAACTGGGTTGGCTGACAAAACCATGTTTAAGTTATCTAACCACCCAGTCCCTCTTTGGGGGGAGATGGGCAGTAACAAAATTTGAATAATAACTAAATAAATATATCATATCATATCATATCATATATCATATCATATCAACACAGTCTAAAACTTAAACCAAGTTCCCAGCTAGACACAAAAGAGTATCTATCTACTCTCCTGGCTCTTTCAGAAAAAACATCCCAATCTCTGCAGCAGCTGTATAAACACTGATTTTTGCTACAGGAGTCAAATAAACAATCTAGCACTTAGCAGTGCCCTGTTTTTTTAGCAAAGGGTTGCCTATGGTGTATGTGCAGCTATGGGGCAGGGTAGATGCCACCTCTACGTGGCCTCTGCTGCTTCTGCCCAAAAACTGGACATTGCAATCTGGCACGGGCCAAGCACTTGTGCAAAAGCATCAACAGTGGTTTACACACACACACACACACACACACCCTTGCAACTTGGCAACACTGCAAAATTTTGGTGGCAGAGCTCCAGTAGCTGCAGGGAAGGCTTTGGAAGACTGCTTCATCATGCCTGAGGGCAAGGTGTACAATTAAGCCCTGATTTCAGAGGAAAAACAGTTTTGTTCCAATGGGAGGCCTGTATTATTGATGTTGTGAATGTATAACTGTATAATTAACATTAACACCAGGGTGTGTAAATACAGTCCATTCAGCTGTTGCTATGACACTGCTAAGACACCAACATTTTTAACAGACAAGACTCTGATGGACACTTAAGTGCCAACGGGTAAGTTCGTGATTACCAAGAGATGCAACAGCTACTAATGCGACAGGTTATTTTAAAAAAAAACATGCCTGTACAATCAAGAAAGCAAAAACTATTCTCTGCAGTTTGCTTACTTTCTTACTTAGTAAACTTTGACGGTTTAATAATCCAGGCAATGGATTAGTTTCTTCCTTTTGAAGGATGTGGTGATAGATGAAGTTGAAGGTTTGGTATTTTGACCAACGTTCAGAATTCTTCCCATTTAAGCATGAGAAAAATGGCAGATGCCATGTACTGTTTTTGCTTCTGTTTCTTAGAATTAACTTAAGATGGAAGCCCCAACAGTGTGACTGAAGCTCTGCATGTTTTGTACCTGCACCACCCATACAGGTCACCATTTTAACCGTATCTTGCAGGCACCCCTGAGCCTAACGAAGTTTAACACGCTGACTTCCAACTCAGCAATTATTTTTAGTTGGTACTTGTTATTACCACTTATAAAACAAATAGTTAAAGCCTTAACTAGTCTTATGCTTCAAAGAGGAAACCACTTACAAGTTGAGGACTCTGCTAGCACACTCATTCTGGAAATTGTAATAGGGTTTCACCTTCTTGCTGGCTTCCTGGGTTGTTGTTGTTTTAAGTAGAACAATGGACACAATTATTTAACGTGTAATTCCACATTGCTTATAAAGGTTCTTTCCAGTAACCTGGCAACGTAGCAGTGCTAGGGAATTGTACCAGTGAGTCATGGCTTTCTTCAGCCAACTGGAAAAAGAGTTAACTTCAAAGATTGCCTTAGCAACCCTCCTACTATATTATTGTATTGCTATTCCTGAGAATTAAGTACTTTTTGCTTTAATAACATGGAAGGGGGCAGAGGAAGATTAAAAAGGACAGAATATTTGTGTCACGTCACAATTGTGATAAACTAGCAATTAAGTCTCTCTGTATATATACCTAGCAGGATATCTTGTCCAAGGAATTAGTCTTACTGGCCAGAAAGCAAGATTCGCTCATTGTACTACAGCATGTTTAAGCATTTATTAACATAATAAACCACAGCGGCTAGGTTTCCACAATATGCAAATTCATAAACATGTTGCAAACCAGAATGGTTGGATTTACACATCAGCTATCGACAATAAAGGAAGCAGCAGTCAAGAAGCATGCCACAGGCTAGCATTTGGTAGGTAGCACTTAAGAACAGACATATTCCTCGGAACAGACATTGAGATGCTGAAGCATGCCTATGCCTACAAGATCCGAATCATGCAGATATTGATTTAACCTGTGACACTCTATGAAAATGAAAGTTGGACTCAGCCATGAAGTTTAGGGGTGAGCTTGGCCAAACGCTTCCTTTCATCCTCACGTAACCCAATGAGCTGTAAGGATTCGCAGCAGGAGAACCTTGTAACGTCTCCAAGCTCCTGGGAGGAAGGACCAAGAACACCGTCAGCATTATCAGCAGCCATAGTTCCCTCCCCCTCCACCCATCTTTTTTTTCTCTTGCCTTCACAAGCTGTTAAACTGCCTATATGCCAAGGCAAGAAAAATTAGATAGTTAAACGCTGAGGTCGCAGCACAAAACAGTGAACAACATCCCTTTCCTTTTTCTCTATTGTCCTTTCTTAAACAGTGAAACAGTTTCTGCAGACAAGCCATTTAACATACAGGCCTAATTCAATAGCTGTGTTTGCAAACAGGTGTAGCTGGTTAACCACGGTCTTCTCCATTTACCCAGGCTTACACACAACTCAGTGAACCATACACGGAATGCAGTGGCTCGGTTCACACAGCATGCTGGGATAAAACTGTGGTTGGCTCGTTTGTGGCGGAGGGTGCGTGCAGGATACAGCCCATAACAGTCCACAGTTTGCCACAATGGCGACATCTTAGAATAAGTCCTGATTGCCTACCGTGTGCTTTATTCTCCTGTCTTCTCCTTGTATCTGGCTGAGGAAAGAACAACGCTAAAACGTCTAATTTTGAAAAAATGATTTTTATTCTCTGAATTGACACGTATTCCAAAAAAGACCTGTACGCAACAATTCATTCTAACCACGGTTAGGTCAAATAAAGCAAGGTTCAATGGCAATTACATATTTTGGTTAAATTAGCAAATATTTGTGAACGGACATGACTGTTTTGTAAGTGGGACTCTCAAATTAAAATTTTTGCACTCTAGCTAAGCAGACTTCAATCCACTCCCTGCTGTTCCTCATACGTTATTTGTGCACATGGATCAATCAACAAAAGATTCCTTAAATTTAGAAAAGAAGTTACACTGGTGTAGCCTCGTTGGTAAGGAGTTAGACTGGGAATGAAGACGCCAAAGCTTCAAATGCAGCCTCCGCAATGGAGTCAGTCAGTCTCTCTCAGCTCAACCTATCTTGGAGGGCTGTTGTTTTGTGGAAAAGCTGAAAGGGGGGGCGCTGTGCATGCCACCTTGATTACATACCTAATAAATACAATAAATAATCAATCGCCACTCAGTTGTGCAATGCTTCAGATGCAAAGGCAAAAAGGTCTTTCCAGGCGACACGCCCACAACTCCTTAAACCAAACAATCCCACGCCGTCCAAGGAAAAAACAAAGCTGCTTTAAAAAGCTGCAGCGGCTACATTTACGCACCAGGGTGTTCCACAGCTCCTTTCTGACTTCAGATCCCTAGACCTACACAGCCCTAGTAAATGTATTTATATACATACAGTCTCAGGTAAGAAACAGCACAAACAGTGGTCTAAAAATGACAGCATGGTTAGAAGCAGACATTAAAACAAATTAAAGGAAATACTCATTTTTAATCAATTTCAACACAGATTTGCATGGTACTTCCTCCAATTCACCAGTGTATCAGAGCTGCCCATTTATGGGCCGATTAAGAGTGCTAGAGTCCAAGCTGTTCCGAGTGCCAACGCCTAGGATTAGAGAAAAGCGATCTGCAATTATGCTTCTTCATTTGCAGGGAGGGGGGGATATACATGCCATCCAGGCTGCCCCTAGCGAACCCCTTCTGTTCCTGCCAGCAAGCTTAGAACGGCAGCCAAGGGATCCAGGGTGTCCCCGTACAGCATCGCTCCGGAGCCCTTTGGGAAATTTAATACAGAAACCAATGAGCCCATTTTGTATGGCATCAGATCAGCCTGCACCCGAGGGATTGACGACTTACAGGGCTCAGCATCCATGTCACTAGATCCTTCCACAGAACTTGGCTATGGCAACTGGCCAGGAGTTCGGCTGACGCTTCCTATTCTTCCACTCATCCCTGTATCTGCCTGCACCACCGGCCTTGTTACACTCACCTCGTCTTCTGCAGTCCACAAGAGGCTACGGGCACTGAAGTTACATGAAATGTTTGCAGATGTCTTTGTTCCGGCCATCCAGCCAGCTCAGACTGTTTCCTTACGCTGACAGCAGAATACGCAGTCCAAATCCTATGAGCTGGCACCTCAAGTGCACTGGTTCATAGGATCTGATCTTCGTCCCCCTAAAACTAAAAACGAGTCATGCTCCAAGTCGGGATAGTAATTATTGTCCCTGGCTGGTTCTACAAGACTGAAAACTATGACTTGGGTTGTTGTTGTTTTTTTCATTCAGCAGCAAATCTGGAAGTCAGGATCAAAGTGGAGATAAGCAGTGGGGAGGAGGAGATTGTCAAAGTTAATAGGATGAAAACTGACAATTATGCTAGAAAGCCTTTGTTAACATCACATGCAGCACAGCCTTCGGAATGCTGCAAATGCTCTTTTCAGCATCTTGATTTACTGAATATTTTCACCCTCCTGGCACCCAGCCATCCGAGCCAGTTTCCCTGCTATTTCACTTGCTGCAAGTGGCGTCAAGAATTTGTGGGCAGCCCGTTGAAAAGCTGCTGCCTCGGGAGGGGCATTTCCCAACTTCCACTGCATCCTGAAGGCCACCATTTTCAATAACCATATGACAAAACACGCCAAAAGATAAATAAAGTTACTTTAGCTGGCCCCAAGTGATAGAAAGCATTTCTGCTAGCTAGACCAAGTATTTATCTAGCAGAGATGCTTTAAGCTTCTCATCAGATTAATATTATCTTTTGAAGCCATATTAAGTAGAACGGATAAACTGAGGAAATAACTTGGTTTGTTTTCAAATACAGCTGTTTTCCCTCTCCATCACAAGGGTTTTAGTTTTGGACCTAGCTTCGCTGCAAGAAAGAAAACTGAGGGAATAAATTGATCTTCTCCCACTAATAACAGAGTGCCTGTTATGTTAGCATGTTGAAAACTAATCTGCTTACATGAATATGTGATAGAAATCAAGCCCAGATATGAATCTTCGGTAAATATCATCACCCTCTATGTTCAACTTTGACTGACAGCTGGATGCCCCATAACAGTATAAATTGACAGATGGGGAAATAAAGGCTGGAATATATCATAATTTACCACATCATCATGCCTATTTGTTTCAGGCTGCAATGATTCTGCAGTAAACGTAACATGCATTAATCCAAAATGAATGACAACCAGAAGTTCCACAGCACCAAGCATACAAACTACTTTTTTATACGGTTTACAGTAGTGTAGGCAGAAAAGGGCTTAGGAAAATTGTAACTTTGCTTCCTAAAAAGAAAACTAAATGCACAGCTGGGCCAAAATATTAGGCTCTGCTCCCACAGATTTTAATGTTTTAAGGTTATTATTACAGTTACCAAATTGTCAACTTGCTTTATACTGCAAACCCCATTGCAGGTACCCCTCACTTAACAATTGGGACCAGAATTTTGGTTGCCAAGTGGTCATTAAGCAAATCCAAGCCAATTTTACAACCTTTTTTGTGGCGGGCGTTAAGCAAATCACCATGGGTGTTAAGCAAACCACATGGTTGTTAAGCGAATCATGCGGTTCCCCATTGATTTTGCTTGCCAGAAGCCAGCCGGGAAAGTAAAAAATAGTGACCACATGCCCACAGGACACTCAACGGTCATAAATGCAAGCCTTCTGCCAAGTGCCCAAATCATGATCATGTGACCACGGGGACGCTGCAACAGCTGTAAGTGTGACAACCAGTTGCAAGTCGGTAAGTCTGAACCGTCACTAAACAAATGGTTGTTAAGTGAGGACTACCTGTAGACACTTTTTCTAGATACAGCAGCTCAGCTCATCAATGTTTTAAGGAAGTAAATGAGTTTGAGGTTCCGTTCCAGGGAAAGGAGACGATCACAACTGAGCCTGGCCTGGGTCACACTTCTGCAGTCACATCGAAACGGGAAGTACTAGGCCAGAGAATTGAGTGTTCCCATTCTTCCCAGGTACAACATGAAAGAATTAGTGTGTGTTGCAACAAAAGAATTAGAACAACAACACACTCATATAAAGAAGTCTGTATACAGCGAATGGATTCCAGCTGAAATTTGACTGCATAAAAAAGTGATTGTTCAGGCAAAACCAAACTGGTTAAATGTAGTATGCTACCTCCAGATGGAAAGATAAATGTGCAGGATGAAAAGCAGACAGGCGTGTACCCTTACTTAGGATGAGATCTGGCATCCAACTAAAGCACCGGTTTAAATATATCCTTAATCAATAGCATACAAACAATAACAAGGAACCACCAGAGCCAGCTGCATTATTTTAATGCCTCATCATCCTCAAAGAAAAATTAACTGAACAGAAATTTTAAAAACAAAGGTTTGGAATTAGAGGCTATGCTAATCTTTGGCCACACAAAAAAGTAATAAGGTAAATAAAGTAGTATTTATTCCAGACAGCTACTAATAAAAAATTATTAAACTTGTAAGCCGCCTGACTCTCAACGACTCTGGGTGGCTCACAACAAAGAAACGTTTATTGGAATAAAAACAAAAGATAAAAAGACAGCAAGCACAATGAAGCAAGCCACACGATACCCACGTTATTAAAACAGAACACGATGCACAGATTTTAATCCAAACTCTGACGTTTTACACAACACCAAGCCAGTTGCCCGTGAAGTGTAATGTGTTTTTCAACAAAACGAAACGAACTAAAATTACAATATTGCACAGCAGTTCAAAGTAGGCATCAGAGTGATCGACGCCAGACTGGGAACAATTCTGGGCAAATGGGTGGTGATGTATTGCAGCATCAATGCTTCAAATTTTAAAACCCCTGGGACACCTGGAACTGGTCATCTGTCAAAGGAGGTCTGAACATTCGTTGCTTTTGGTATTCAAAGGAGCTTCCCACTGTCCGGCAATGCGGGGAGCATTTTCAACACCTGTTTGGAGATCTGCCATTGCCATAAAACTATTATTAAGAAAAGCAAAAGTATTATTTAAGTACGACTTATCTACTAGGAGGAGAAATAAAGAAAGGACAACTCATTTTCAGAGAAGGGCATCGTATGTAGTTTCCGCAAAAAAACCCAAAAACTCCTAGCCAGATTTTTTTTTCCATTTAATTGACATGTACACAAACTCTATCAAACCTCACAACCCATTTTATACTTAACCTAAGTATACAGGAGCTGCTTTCTTATCTTTCAGACAAGTGCTTAAACTCTAGCTGCTTTCCAGAAAAGCTTGGAAGAAGACATCTAAGTTTTCTTGATCTCTGGAATCATTTTAGAATTCTTAAAAAAAAATGCAGCAATCCATCATAAAAATAAGAAGAAAAATAAATGTGTTTATCTAGCCCCCCTTCACCAACCTTGAAAGACTATGCAGGGACTAGGCCAGGAGCGACGGGCTGGCAGCTGGATGGAACACCCCAGTATCAGGGCTGAAGATCATACTGGAGAAAGCTTTCCAGCAAATCAACCACCAACCACGTCCTTTTGCTAAGGAAGCAGACAATATGGACGTGCGCGTGAAGCCACCAGCAGTCAACCTCAATGTCAAGGAGGTGTCACCTTTTTCAGCTAAGATTTGTCAAGACGTCTGAAAAGGAAACAAAATAACTACCCAACTGGAAGTTGGAAAGCCAAACTCTGCCCCTACCTTAACGACAATTCTTCTGTAATAAATGCTAGCTTTGAACAACAGACAAGATCATCAGGCACACTCAAATTATTAGTCTTTCAAGCAGGCAAGTTGTCTACAATCATCCTGAAAATTAACAATTCTCACCAAGCAAAGATTCTAAAATCACCATGTAATTTTCTACTTACCTATAGCAAATAACTGCCTGCGAAGGACCTGCAGGTGTTCCCCGCTCCTTTCCCTAGGATTCCATTACAGCCTTCACCTGCAAAATTTCTCCTTTCCTCCTAGAAGTTGTCAAAGTTGTAGATTTAGCGCCTACAAGGAAAGGCAGCTAAGGCAGATGGCGAGTGAAAAACAGCTAGGGTAGCAGAGCCACAATCAAACGGTTGCTGCTTTTTTGGAGTGATCTTTGGGGATTTGAAATGAAATTCTGGGAGAACGCTCAACCTTTCCACTGCCCAGCTCTTTTTCTTAGAAACATTTCCCCTGTCCCTTTGGAGAATGTATTTTCTCTTCCTTGGTTTCCATACATTTGCTAGTTTGTACACATGATTTTTATCTTTACAAAAGGGAAGGCACCTGAGCAAACAAATTCAATGGTAAAATGCCTAGCAGGAAAGAATTTGAAATCTTACCCTTTCACAGAGCTATCCTGACAACTGTCTTTCTTAACAATTGAAGGGAAATGAGGAGCTGTCCAGTCAACATTACAAATTGCTGCAATGTGGTGTTCAATGGGATGGCTAGTGCCCTAAAGTGCTCGTCCCACGCAAGGACTGAATTAGATCATAGCCATCTGGACTTTATGTTTATCTATATTTATTAGTTATTTGTAATTGTATTTTAGATAGTGTATTTTTATATGTTGTAATTATATTGTATATATATTGTTTTATTGATTATTTTGTTGTAAACTGCCCAGAGTCCCTCTGGTGGGAAGAGACGGGTGATGACAAATTTGATAGATAGATAGATAGATAGATAGATAGAGAGAGAGAGAGAGAGAGAGATAAGAAATTCTGGTTTAAGCTCAAAAAAAAAAAAGTCAGACAGGATGTGATTGGACAGAGGAAAACTGCATTGGGAGAAATAGAAGGAAGCCAAGACTTCTATCTGCCATGTACTGTAGTATAATGTAGGCACAGAGTGCAGGAAGGAGGACAGATTGATAGGTGGGGAAAGTTTCCAGGGAGGAAGGACTAGAGCAGGGTTTCTTCACCAGAGCTCCATGGCACCCTCGGGTTCCACGAGAGGTCCCTAGGGGTTCCCTGGGAGATCACAATTTATTTAAAAAATTATTTCAAATTCGGGCAAGTTCATATTGAAGAGGTAAGCTTTATTCTTTATTTTCAGTTGAAGAACACTGTTCATGCATATCTACAGGCCTACCCATGAAACAAATATAATCATTTTGTAACTTCTGGCCTATCTTTGAGCATGAATGGGCAGGGGTCCCCCGAGGCCTGGAAAATATTTCCAGGGTTCCTCCGGGGTCAAAAGGTGGAGAAAGGCTGGCCTGGAGAATGAAAGTGAGACACAGATGGAAAAAACAAAAGATTGTGCTTCCAAGCCGTAGGGCAAACTCTCCTGGTAAAATGAGCCATGAATTGGGCAGATGGGAAAGAGGACAAGCCAGATTGCAATGAGGAAGGGAAAGGTGCAATAATAGAGATGGATCAGGTTGCAGGGCAGGATGCACGATCTTTTCCAGGCAAGGTGGAGGCTGTGCTCCAAAAAGTGGATACGACTAGGACAATATTAATATTATACATCAGGTGTGTATGTAAGGGTACGTAAATTCAACACATCCATCACTGCAAATCAGGGTACACAACAGAAAGAAAAGGATGGAAAATAAAGATCATGAAGACATGGTGGGAATGAAGCATGAGTGGTATGCAGATGTCCTTATTCTATTAAGTTAAGGATGTTCACAGCCGTGGGCTGTGGCACCCTGCAAGACAAGTCTTTGAGCCTTAGATATTCACACAGTGTAGTAAGGACTTAACAGATGCCATCTGTTGCACTGGAACAAGTTCCTTTTCCAGGCCTGTAAGGTAGTTGCAGGAGCCTGTATTCCCCAGCCACAGGCCAGTAATCATGGATGACAGGAGTGGGAGCCAACATCATCTAGATCGGGGTCCCTCAACCTTGGCAACTCGAAGCTGTGCAGACTTCAACTCCCAGAATTCCCCAGCCAGCAAATTCTGGGAGTCGAAGTCCGCACAGCTTCGAGTTGCCCAAGGTTGAGGGACCCCGATCTAGCAGGTCAGGGGTCCTGTTGTAGGACCAAATATTTCCAATCCATGAAAGCTTTCCACTGCAAATCCGCTGGTTTAGTCCTCCTACCCTTTGCCACGATTAAAGCAAATACCACCACACCATCCTTCACTACGTCACTTTGAGGTCACTGCTGGCCTTAGTAATTAACAAAAGATCTGGAAGTTGGAGGCAGTTCAATAATACTTTGCCTGAACTAGATTTTTAAAAAAAACATATTTGCACGGCTGTTGAAAAAAATACCCCAAGCCCTTCTATGTGATATCACATCACTTTATGTATCAGAAAGAACAGATGGTGCTAATTCTATCCCCAACCTGGCTACCTGCATTGCCAGGCTCCAAATAGACCAGGCGGAAATCCTGCCAATTTCAAAGCAGCGTTAGAGATGTTGTGTGTTGGAATCAGGAGTGGATAAATTGTCAATTAGATTGCCACATCCCAGAATGTAATGGGACAGAGAGGCAGGAACATCACCTTGCAAAGCTTGTTATTGAAGTCGATAGTAAAGGTAAAGGTTTCCCTTGACATGAAGTCCAGTTGTGTCCGACTCTAGGGGGCGGTGCTCATCTCCGTTTCAAAGCCGAAGATCCGGCGTTTGTCCATAGACACTTCCTCTGTGGTCATGTGGCAGGCATGACTAAACGGAATGCTGCTACCTGCCCGCCGAAGCGGTGCCTATTAATCGACTCACACTGGCATGTTTTCGAACTGCTAGGTTGGCAGGAGCTGGGACTGGCAACAGGAGCTCACCCCGTCACGTGGATTCGAACCGCCGACCTTCTGATCAGCAAGCTCAGCAGCTCAGCGGTTTAACCCGCAGTGCCACCGCATCCCTATTAAAGTCAATAGGGGGAGGAAAAAGCCTCTATTCCCTTTTCCTGTTCTTCACTGACTTCAATTTAAGTCCTAAGGCCAGTCATTCTAGGTAATGCCTAGAGGCTCATCTCTAGGGCTGTTCTGTCACCAGCCCTCTTTCCAGATTCAGGGGACATGAAGCTGACTGGGGACAGTAGTAGAATAAATCCGTCTATTCTGTTAGCAGATGGGTTGGCAGCACATAAAGTCTATTAAAATGGTTTGTGGAGAAAGCCACAATATTCTGAACTAGCCTCATGGAAAACAATCTGTTGTATCTGAGGAAAATGAAGTGTTTTATGCTAATGTTTGAAAGAGAACCATGTTGCAGTGGCTGACTTTCTAAATGCCATTACTCTGTTCTCGGCGATCTGGTACCAAACCATTTGGTCCCACAAGAAATGTTATTATTTGCCTTTTAGAATATACTGCATTGCCTCTAGCCACAGCTGCAAAAGAAGTACACAGCTGTCAAAACCTGTAAGTTTAAAAAAGCACGCTGCATTCACAGAATGATGAATGATGAACGATCAGAACCATGGATCAGGATCACTTATTCCTCCCCAAACACTTTTGATTATTGCATAAAGTATTTTCCCTCTTTAAAAGAAATAATAGAATAAAATCCAGGCCATCAATATAATCTACAAAGTTGCATTACTCCTATTGTGTGGAAACTTCAAAAGGTTCCTGTTTTATAGGTGTAAAGATAAAGGTAAAGGTTTCCCTTGACGTAAAGTCCAGTCGTGTCCGACTCTAGGGGGCGGTGCTCATCTCCGTTTCTAAGCCTTAGAGCCGGCGTTGTCATAGACACTTCCGGGTCATGTGGCCAGCATGACTCACGGAACGCCGTTACCTTCCCGCCGAAGCGGTACCAATTAATCTACTCACATTTTCATGTTTTCGAACTGCTAGGTGAGCAGGAGCTGGGACTAGCAACGGGAGCTCACCCCGCCGCGCGGTTTCGAACCGCCGACCTTCCGATCGACAGCTCAGCAGTTTAACCCGCAGCGCCACCATGTACTGAGTCACAAAACACCATCCCATTTTTATATACCATTATCAGACAGGCCGGACCCTTATCTGGACCTTTAGTACTAGTATCATGTGCAAGTCTGTCCATTTTTCTGACTTACACAAGTCCAAAGAAAGATCAGATTGTCACTGCACACGCACGACAGCTTAAACCAGTGTTTCTCAACCTCAGCAACTTTAAGGTGTGTGGACTCAAACTCCCAGAATTCCCCAGCCAGCATGGGTAGGGAATTCTGGGAGTTGGAAGTCCACACGTCTTAAGCTGCTGAGGCTGAGAAACACTGGCTTGAACAGTGAGAAGTAAAAAAGCCTCTCTAGATGTTATAGGTGGAAAGCAGAAGAGGAGAAGGATTTCCTGGGCAAGTGTATTGTTCTCGTGTTTTGCAGGCCAATAAATACAATAGAGTTTCTTGACAATGATAATACATCAATTTCTATATTATCATCACCCTTCTCAAGTAAAAGCTGAAATAGTATTTTTCTGTCAGTTGTTCAGATTCATCTTGGCTACAAGGAGAAAACTTTGTTTTTACCATCCAGGTGTGAAGTTAGGTTAAAAAAAACAACAACAAAGATGCCAACTTCAACATTGTTTAAGACAACAAACTGCTGGTGCTTGGTGGAGAGACCAACCTCAAGGGGCTGAGCATTTCCACCTGTCTCCCCCATTGCCACCCCTGGGGGTAGTAGCAGTGACACCACTCCAAGAGATCAGATACCTCCCACTCGTCCTCTGCCAACATGCTGGCAAGGTGGCAAAAAGAATTCCAGGCCACTCTGGAAAATATAGTTTCCACAAAGGTTGTTGCCAATATAACACAAATACACACAAAATTAAGGCAACTGGGGTGGGGAGGGAAACTATCCAAATTATCTCCATATTCTTCTATTAGTAGAGTGAGTAGAAATATTTCTCAAGTACCAACAGCCATCCCAGCGCTGGTTTTATTTTCATTCAAGAATATTCCTCAAAGAAGGTTATTAATACAGGTAGGGTTTCCTCGATGTAAAGTCCAGTCGTGTCTGACTCTAGGGGGCGGTGCTCATCTCCGTTTCTAAGCCTTGGAGCCGGCATTGTCCGAAGACACTTCCGGGTCATGTGGCCAGCATGACGACTCGGAACGCCGTTACCTTCCCGCTGAAGCGGTACCTATTGATCTACTCACATTTGCATGTTTTCGAACTGCTTGGTGTGCAGAAGCTGGGACGAGCAACGGGAGCTCACCCCGCCGCGCGGTTTCGAACCGCCAACCTTCCGATCGGCAGCTCAGCGGTTTAACCCGCAGCGCCACCACGTCCCTCTATTAATACAGGTAGTCCTTGACTTATAACCACAATTGGGACTGGAACTTTGGTCGGTAAGTGAGGCATCATGCGACTGCGCCCAATATAACACCTTTCATGCCACAGTTGTTAAGTGAATCACATGGTCATTCAGTGAATCCAGCTTCTCCCATTGATTTTGCTTGTCAGAAGCTGGCTGGGAAGGTCTCAAATGGCAATCACATGACCGCAGGGTGCTGCAGCCATGTAAATACATGCTGGGTGCCAAATGCCCAAATTTTGATCATGTGACTGTGGGGACACCGCAGTGGTTGTTAAGTGTGAGGACTGATCGTAAGTCACTTTTTCCAGTGCCATCGTAACTTTGAACGGTCGCTAAACGAACGGTTCTAAGTCGAAGACTACCTGTATGCATTTTGCAACCATCTGAAATGAAGCACTAGGAAAGTAGTCTCGGTCGTGAACTGCAACTCCAGCCCCCCCTCCCCGCAAAAAAGCTGTTAAAAATTCTGACCTGGTGATTTGCAGCCTGTGAGGAGAAATTTCAACAGTCTTTCTACACTGTATCTTTGGCTATACTGTGACTTCTCATACATTTTCCTGCCTTTTACTGGGTAACAAATTTGTAAACTGAGCATTATTTTCAAATTCTTCATCCTCTGTGTGTTAAATGCTGTTTCCGTTCTATGAAATCATTAAAATTAACACATTTGCCAATGCTACCAGTTCATACGTTTTATGTCTTAAAAGCCCCATTGTCACATAAAAATATGTTCCTCTTCCATCAGTTTTCCTGGTTCTAATAAAGCATATGGAACATTAATCTCACTTTAAGTATTCAGCTCTTTATACCATTTTAAATTAAAGATTTGATCAAGTGTCATAAAACATTGCACCAACATCTCTTTAATCTAAAAAACCCTGGCAAGTTCTCTTTCTTTAAACATTGAAGTACTGTTTTACATTAAAGAATGCTTAAAGCTATACACTGTGCTTTTATTTCCCTAAAAAAAATCAGCTCAGCTCCTGTTGTTAAGTGCCAAAGAAAGTAATTTGTTGAGGCCATCTTTCAATGCTTAAAAAATGCTTATTATTGAAGAGTATGTTGAAAGATGTCCTATGGTATAATATGCCTTTCCCTTTAACAATTCTCATTGTATTGAAGTAAATAAGTAAGTAAGTAAGCAAGCAAGTGTTTATTAGCTAAGGTCAACATCTTACACTGGGCCTCGTAGCTCACAAGAAACCAATTTCAGGCCAGGTACATGGGACTTACGTGGTCCCGTTGAGTTGCCCAAGAGCAACAGTATTTGGATTGCGAACATCCAGATGACCGCCAAAAGGCAGCAAAAAGGTATAGAAAAGATTAACTCTTGCCGCCATTCAGTGGTTGTCTCAGTAGGCTACACTCCCTGGTTGACAAGCAAGCAGGTACATTCCATCCCAGTTATTCTTCTGGACCACCTTCCTGGGTAGATCCAAGTAGGCCTGTGTAGGGCTTGTTCCACTGATTCTATTGGTCGGTTAGTAGGATCACCAAGGCCAGGCAGGGTTGTGGAGGGTCTTGGCCTCTCCTCGCCCCTCGTGCCTCTAGTGGCCAATTAAAATCAAGAAATCCCAACTGAGGCACTTGTTCCTTCAGCAGTTGGACCACTTCATCCAGGGCAGGCCATCTTGCTAGTTTTCAGGCCCGAAAACCACCTTACTCCCTTTATCTTGGATTCAGCTGCAATTTGCCAGCTCTCACCCAACCTATTGCAGCCTTCAGGCAACTGTCAAAATACCTGCACAACCTCTCTTAATCTTAATCCAGGTAGAAAAAGGGAGATGGAGTTCAGCAGCATTAGCAAACAATTAGTGTGCTGTGGCTTCTGGTGACTATTAGATAACACTGATAATTGGTTAATTATTGTGATGTCATTAATGTATGTTGTTCATGCAAGGGGCTTACAGTGAAATGATGGAGGTGGCATAAAGGCGTTCATAATGAATAAATAAATAAAAACTAACAACATGGAACTTCAAATTTCGGGATGACTGCTTCCAGCAGCTCCATGTAGACGTTGAACAGCAGGGCAAGAAAGAAAAGAACCCTGTGGGCCTCCACAACTCATCTCTTCGGGGGTCAAACAGAATTCCTCCATTGCCACGCTGATGGTGGTTCCACAGGTAGCAATGGCACTGCCATAGCACAGTGCCCCCAAATCCCAACCAACCGAGACAATCCAGCAGGAGTTCAAGAGAATCAACATTCCCCATCCCTCTCCCTCAGCAAAGGTCCCCAGTCCGGACAACCAAAGTGGTTTCTGTTATAGCCAGGGCTGAAATCTGTCCAATAGCCAGCTTCTTCGAAGTACACTTGTAACTCAATAGCCACCTCTCTCTTTTCTTGGGGTGCCAGTATTTTGGACATAAGCTAGGGGCATGTGGTCACTAAGAAAAAAAAATAACACTCAAAAGAAAGAACTTTTTCAAAAGTGGAAGGACTAAGAGTCTTTCTTTGTGGCTTTATGATCAACCAGCACTTGGAATCAATTTAAATTTGATCGTCTGCATTTTACACGCTGCTTCAAATAATCTTCCTTGTGAGTCTTTGGGCAAAAGGCCTCTAATCAATTTCAGTTGTAGACCTGCAAAGAGGTTCCCACAGCCATTTGGGAGGCCTCTGGACTAATCAACAAATCACATCCAAAGTAAATTGTTCATGTATCTGTTTCTTTTTCACAACCTGTTTAGTAACAATGTGCTTAATGCCTTTTATGTATGTGACTAATCTATAATTTGCTACATTGTTACATTGTTACATTGTGTATGTTTGTACTCAGTTTCTGGCCTTCTTGGAAGGAAGTTACTTTGTATGAAAATCTGCTCTCATCTGCAGGGGAAACAAAATACTCAGGGAGAGCAGCAGAAAACAAAAACTGTTCAAAAAGTCAGTTAAGAACATGCACTAGTAAAAAAGAGCACTGAAAATACTCCGGGGAATATAAATTCTGAAACAGATCTGCTTGGCACATGTAGAACCAAAAGAGACCAAGGTTTGTCCCACTGATCTCCAAGTCTCTTTCAGATGCTAAGTAATAGGAAATTAACATAATCCTCAAATTAAGTCCACTAATCATAACAAATAACATGAACGATTTACCAGCTTCAGCATTACAAGATTACAGTCAATTAGAACCCAAAGATCAACAGCATGATTCCAGATAGCCAAACGCTTTGCTTTCTAACGGATCTACGGAAACCCCTTCTGAAACCGAACATTTCAAAACCAGCTTGCAAATACGGTATCCGTAGCTGTTGCTTAAGTAGGGGGGGGGGGAGTCAGAAGTTCTGTTAAGCATATTCAAGCTTTAAAAGACAAGGACCCCAGCCTCCGTCTGTAAATTAGCAGCCTACTCATGCGCCCAAGCAGGCCAAAGTCCTTACACGAAGCAAGGTAACTAGAGGCACACAGTTTTGGGGGGCGGGGGACATTGTCATCTCCCACCTTGATGACATAACTTCAAATGGTAATGATTATTACAGATCCACAGATAAAAATCAATACAACTTAAGAAGCAAGAAATGATTACACTGAGTGCTGCCAATGCCAGAAAATTGGAATGACAAACTCTAAACTATTTTGCTATGCTACTCCACTTCAGGTGAGAATCTTTACAAGCTGAAAAGTGCTTGACTCTTCCCCAGAAGAGCCTCTGGCAATTTGCTCTCGCCCAGATGCCCTGAATTGCGTCAGTTTCACCCCAAAGGCCACCAGCTTGGGGAAGGCATCTCTGAAATACTGAACCATTTGCCCAAGCCACCATGTTTATTTTACTGAGTGATTTAGCGGTATCACCATATGTCTGGTTTCTTCTCAGAAAGAATTCACACAAACTTTTAGCAACGTATCGTATCAATGTTTACGACATGAATCCCGTAGCCCGCTTCCACACTTTAAATGGCAGTTTTGTGATCCCTTAAAAACTGATGAAAAGGACAGGTTTTTGTGGACTCCTCTAAATTCACCGAAGTTTGTATCATAAAGATGTTGGTTTTCAAGATGGGGCTGCTTGTAACAGACTTATTAATAGCTTATAGCAAGGCTTTCCACGTTGTTGGTCTGTTTATTTTGAGTGGCTAACCCCAACCCTTGCAAAAGAGTCCCAGGTTCCTCCCCAGTTCAACCATTTGAAGGACCACCAAAAGTTCCAGTCGTTTCACTTTAAAAGATGAACTTCCATGACAGTGGGGTCCTTTAGTCATGGAAAGATTCAGTTCTAATAAGGGAAGTAAATCAACTTAGGGGACAAGGAAACACCGCCTCATGATTTGAACAAGCTGGGTTTGTTCCATGTGCTCCTCTCTAAATCATGAGGTTTTCAGAGAGCTATGAAAGAAATGCTTGATAATAACCAACACATCATTAGCACTTCCTGAAATGAAGTGGTCCTGTCTCACTGGGTCACTTGAGCACTGGTCAAAACACACCAGCAGCTGAATCACCAGTCCGTAGGTCAGCATCAGTGAGTTCTTAAGTGCTTAATGCAGTTATCCCCTGGAAATGTGATTTCCTGGCTTAGCTATGCATGCATGGTGACCGTTACAAGTGTGCTACATTTCAGACAGTGGCCCTGGCTTTATTCAGAAGGTCATTTATTTTCCAGGCCATAACATTGCACGACCAAGGAACATCTTCAATAACTGTGAAACAGCATCGCTCCGTTTCTTAAAGCTACAGAACACCAGAGCTTCTAAAACTTCTGGGAACATATTCTAGTCCTGGGTACATTCAAGCCATTTCCACGGAGTATACTGAGATTTGCTTCCAAATCACTGTTGCACCAGGCTGCAGACTTGTTTTGCCTTGACTGCTCCCAAATGCTCCAGTCTGGTATTAACTAATCAGGGAGGAGATGCACTTTGCCAGGGAAAATGAAAGTTGCTTTCACTCTTCAACCAGAGAAAAACAATATCTGAAAGGTCATTTTAATTGATTCAAGCACATGCATACAAAACCGGCTTCACTGTGGACTTCAAGAAATCTCGTTTAAATACCCGTTCAAATATTTATCTTCCAAAAGGTCATGATGATATTTATCCAAAAAAAAAGGGTGGTGGTGGTAAAACAAAATACAAGGGAAGTGGCCACTTTAACTTGAGGGAAGATTATACACGGATTTGGAGCAAGCTTGCCAATATTTAGCAAAGCTTTGCAGCTTCGCCCTCTCGCGTTCCTCGGGATGAGGAGGGAGGGGGGACTTGCCCACCCGGGGGAAAGGGGTGGGGGGGCCGCTGGGCGCTCAGGGCCGGAAGGGAAACTTCCGAGGGGCGGGCGAGGACGAGCAGCGGGGTTCGCCCTCCCCTCCCCAAGAGCCCCGCGGCTGGAGGGCGGCTTCGCTCCTCGCCGGGTCCCGGAGCGCCGGGCCGGCCACCTGCCCCGCGACGCCTCGGAGGGAGCGCGCAAGGCCGGGCCGCTCCGACCCGGGAAGCGCGTCACCGGACAGAAGGAACGCCCGCGGCCGGGCGCCCCCGCAGCCGGACCCGAGCGGCGCCGCGCTGGCTGGCTGGCTGGCTGGCTGGCTGGCCGGCCGCCTGCCCGGTGCTGCTCGGCGCGGGGGACGGGGCTGCTCGGGCGGCGCATCCCCGCGGAGACGCCGGGCTCGGCCCTCCCGGGAGCCGGCGCCGCCTCGCCCCCATCCACCCCGCCTGCGGCGTCCGGGCCGGCCGCCGGGCGAGCAGCTGCGAAGCCCCGCCGCCTCGGCCGCCCGCTCCCGGCGTAGCTGCCCGGGCCGGCCGGCCGCTGGCTCTCCGGAGAGGCGGGCGGGCGGGCGGGCGGGCAGAAGTTCCGCTTCCGCGCCGGCGGCGGAATTGCAGCCTCGTCCCGGCTGCGGCGAAGTGAAGGGGGGGGGGGGGCAGCGGGGGGGGGCGAGCAGGACAGTCGCGCCGGCCCGAGCGGAGCGGGCGCCCAGCCGCTTACCTTGCGCCAGGGCGCGCCACACGTGGAGCTGCAGCCAGAGGAACGCCCACCAGCCCCGGCGGCGGCGGCGGGAGGAGGCGGCGGCGGCGGCCGGCGGGGAGAGGCGGCCGCCGCCGCCGCGGCAGAAGTTTAACTTTATCCGCGCTCGGCCGCGCCCGCACCCGCCGCCGGTCCGCCGCGGAGCGCCCCGGTCCGCCGCGCTGCGGGGCCCGGCCGCGGGGCTGCGCGCAGAGTCCCCGCGGGGGCGCGGGCCGCCGCCGGAGCCCGCCCGGGGTCGCCGGGGCTGGGGAGCGCCGCGCCCCCCCATGGTGGCCCGGCGGGGGGCGCCCGGAGCAGCGGGCGGGGAGGCAGAGCGCGTCGGTCCTGCGGGCTGCGCCGTTGTCGTCGCCGTCGTCCTCGTCCCGGCGGAGAGGCTGCCGCGGGCCGCTTAGCTCGCCTGGCGACGGGCTTCCCCGGCGCGGAGCTGCTCCCTCGTTGCGCCGGGCAGGCGAGCCCGAGACCGCGGCGAAGCAGGCGGCGGCGCCGGCGGCTCCATCTCCGCCGCCGCGGCGTGCGCCTCCCTTCCCTGCTGCAAGGCTGGAGGAAGCGGCGGCGGCGGCGGCGGCGGCTGGCTCTGCCCTGCCTGGCGCTTCAGCCTCGTCTGCCCGCCGCCGTGCTCCGGGGTGGTGGCGCCGCCGCCCGAGTGGGAACTTGGCGAAGTCCTGCGCACCGCGGCCGGGCGCCGGGGCTCCGGTCCCTCCCGGGCTGCTGTTGCTGCCGCCGCCGCCGCGCCCCGACGAGCCACCAGCCTCCTTGCACGCGCGGGGGGAGCCACCCGCTGGCGCCTCGCCTGGCACGGGAGGCTGGGGGAGCCCCGCCGCCTACAGGTGAAGCCGAGCCTGGCTGGAGCCGGAGGAGCGCCGCCGCCGCCGCTGCCGCTCTCCCGGCGAGCTGCGCCACCAGTGACCCGCCGGCGGGGGGGCGGCGGCGGAAGATCTGCTCGAGTTTCCCTCCCGCGAGAGGCAGCGGCGCGGGCGGAGGGGACGCCCCCCTCGCCGCCCAGCCAGGTCCGGGGCGGGGGACACACGCCCGTCGGTCGAGGGGGCAGGAGGGCGGCCGGGGGGTGTTGCCCCGAGGCGGGCTCCGCTGGGCTCCGGCGGCGTCCCTCGTTGCGCAAGCCTGGCAGGAGGAGGAATCTCCCTGCAGCGCCGGAGCTGTAAACACGAGAAGGAGAGGAGGAGGAAGGGATTACGACTCTCGCACCATGAGCCCATCGCTGAGCCGCGCGCATCCCGCTTTTATCCGAACCCCTCGCTGGCCGGGCAGGGAGCAGCTCCCGGGCCTGCTTGGAAAGGGGGTGCCCCCCCCTTCATTTTAAACTCTTTCCTCCCTTCTGAGTTTTGCCCCACCCAGTCCAAGACAGCAGAAGAAGATCCCAATTTTGGCCCTTCCCTCTTGACGTCCCATCTGGGGAGCAGCTGGGGATGGGCCCTCCTTTCCCTGGTCTGAATGGGCTGCTTTGTGTGTGGGTGGGGGTGTGTGCATGCCTTCAGCCATTGTTGACTCCTGGTGAGTGCCTGGACCAGTCCCTGCAGTTTTCTTGGCAAGGTTTTTCAGAAGTGGTTTGCCATTGCCTCCTTCCTAGGGCCGAGAGAAAGGGGCTGGCCCAAGGTTGCCCAGCTGGCTTTGGGTCTAGAATGCATGGTCTTTCCGTTTCCAGCCTGGTGTCTTAACCAAGACACCCAACTGCCTCTCTGCTAGGCATGCCATAGGCAGGCACAGTCTATGGTGGAAGAAGGGTTTCCTCCTGTGTAAATACACCGACTCAGGCTGCAGAGCCAATTTACATACCTAACTGATCCCAGATCTGTTACAGCTTTTTCTGCTCATCCAGGGCCCAATGCATTGACCTGACCAAGCCATCTGTTTGCCCAGAGAAGTCCTACCGATGGCAAGGGAACTGGCTGGCCTGGGAAAAAGACGTCGGGCTGCAAAAATTTGTCCCGGGCTGCTTCTGCAAAAGCAGCCCTCAATCCTGCTGTCTAACTAACCCTGAATGACCCTGGGCCTTATTTAGGGGTAACTTAAACCGCCCAGAGTCCCTCTGGTGAGAGGAGATGGGCTGTGACAAATTTGATAGATAGATAGATAGATAACTTCAACCTGGCCCATTTTAATCCTTTCCCTTCTTCCATCCCATCCTTTCCTAACTTAATGCTTCCACCCATTCACTTTCCCCCGACATTTGTTTATTATTTATTTATAAAAATGAGGGTGGGATATAAAATAAATAAATAAAGGAACCCTTTTCAGCTCTGCGTCTCCCTTTTCCTTGGCCCCTTGTAAGGAGACCCCCAATCTGCCCTCCTATCCTACCCCACAGGGCGATTGTGAGAATCAAGAACCAGGAGCCCAGGAAAGCCGGTCAAAAGTCTGTTCTGTATCCCCAGCAATGGGCTGGAACCTGGGAGACCCCCCTCCCCATTTTAAGGGGCTACAACTATCCCACCCGCTGACGCCCCTTCTGCGCCTAAAAAGTGCCTTCCAAGGCGCCCTAAATTGCCAGGGGAAATTCAGCGGCTCCTCTCAGGGAGATTCGCACAATGGCTGGCCTTCGGACGGGTTTGGTACAGGCTTCGATTTCTGCAGGAATGCAGGGAGCTACTGTACGGACAAGGGTTGATGCAGTTGCAGATACGCATCTGCAGGCTCGCGCTGGGTGGAATCTGCACGTGCGCACGTGCGCAAAGCACACAGCTACGGGCGGGGTTGTGTGCGCGTGTTACACGCATGCATCTATAGACCCCCTGAGAGACCTTTTCTGCCCCGTGCATCTCTTTTATGGAAATGTGGCGCTACAGATTATACGCACACGCGTGTTTCTAGAGAAAGGGGCGACTTATGTGTGCCTAGGTACACAACGTAGGTTGTAGGCTTTTACACACTTTCGCCTCGCCTGAGGAGAGCGGCAGCCGCGCGTCCGCCCTCCCCGCCTCGACCTGCCAAGCGCGCAAGCCTTTCCCGCGCGGCGCTCCCGCCCCGCCCACTTCCCGAGCGCCCCTCGCTCGCCGATTGGACGGCCAAGCGCCCGAGGGGCGCGGCGGCAGCGAGCGAGCGCTTTCCCTGCCTAACGGCTGAGAGCGCGCGCGCCTCAGCCCGGCGCGCCTGCGCACTCCCCTGCCCGGCCTGCCGGAGGGCTGGCTCGGAAGCCCTCGCGCTCAGCTCGGCGCCGCCTCCGCCGCGCCCCCTACAGGCTGGCAGGGGAGCGGCGCCGCGCCGCGCGGAAGAGACCCGCCCTCGGCCCGGGAAGGGAAGGGCCGCGGCGATGCAGCTGCGCCAGCGGTGCAGCGCCAGCGCGGGGGGTGCGCGGCTGCGTCCGGTTCGTCTTTGCGAGGCGGCAGACCGGGCTGGTCAAAGGGCGGCCGCGGTTTTAATTTGATTTTATTGTTTTGGGCGCCGCGGGGGCTGCTTGGCACCCCTTCAGCAAACTTGGAGGCGCGGTGCCCGGGTGGCACGGAGGGTGCCCTCCTTCCTCCCTTTTGCACCCCGCGAGGGCTTCTGCGATGAAATATTTCATGATGGAGCTGTGCCACCCCGCAGAACCCCGCTGCACGACCGCGCACGTGGCCGGGTGGCGTCTGAACGGGGAGCCCGGGAAGGCTTTGGCGGGGCTGGAAGGGACATTCGCGTCCAAGCAGCCCCTTCCCCGCGAAGCTTGCGGAAGAAGCGGGGGAAGACCTCTGCCAGTCGAACGGATCCCCCCCAACCCATTTTCTGCTTTTCCTTCTGCCCAGCAGACCCCAGTCTCCCCGTGCGTTGCCTCGTTGCAGGCGCTTGCATTTCACATCCCCCCCCAAACCCCTCCCCATTACAGCACAGAAAAGGAACCAATTGTTCAGAAGGTCCGAGAATATTCATGGGTTTGCTGTATTTATTCCATGCAGGGGGCGTCACTTTTCTACCCCAAAGCTGTAAGAACGACAACAGAACGCCCTGTTACCTGCAGGTGAAGTTAGAAACAAATTAAATGGTCTGGGAGCCTGTGGTGGAAGCAGGATGGCGACGTTTGCAAACGATTCAGACTGTAAAGTGCAGCCTCTTCTTCCCCCCCCTCCAAAATATTCTGAAAACTGGGGAGGTTTTAGCCTTATTAATTGTTGGCTCACTTTTTTGTCAGATAAAAATTGCCAAGAGGGTGGATGTGGTTTCTGCAATGTTCTGCAGAGTTTTCTCAACTTCCCAATCTAGTTTGTAGGAGTCCTGTTGGTCCCACATCGGTGTATTAACCAGATCTGGTCCTGCTTAGCTTTTAAAAGATCAGCCCACTTCAGCCAGGTGGCTTGGATCCCCCTTGAGATCATCCAAGTGAGCCTCAAGATTAGGCACCATTTGTAGGTAAAGCCTCATGTTGGCATCTTCTTCCTAGACTTTTATCTGGGTTTAATGGCTTCTCTGTGTCTACATGTCATCTGAACCCAGAGTGACCCTCAAAGTGCCACAAATTGGAGTTTGAAGCCCATCACCAACCTTGTTTTCAACCAGACCCTGGTTAAAGAGGCACAGACTATGATTCAGCAAACAATGCCTTAGCACATGTGAATGCAGCTCCTATGTAGCTTACCAAACTAAACATCAGGCTGCTGGAGATGTGGAACAGATGGATATATTGCAAAAAAATGGATTTCAATAGTCATGGCTTATTGTATAACCACAGTGGGAGTTCATACAATATGCCACATCATAGATCCTAGTTTATAAACACAATGGCTTGATCCACCCCTCAAATCTAAATGGATACAGGTAATCCTCACTTAACAGCCACAATAGGGACCGGAATTTTGGTCGCTAAGCTAAGCAGTCTTTAGCGAATCCAACCCAATTTTACAACCTTTTTTGCTGCAGTTGTTAAGCGAACCATGTAGTCATTAAGCAAATCACATGGTTCCCCATTGATTTTGCTTGCCAGAAGCCACCGGAAAGGTCAAAAATGGTGATCATGTGACCACAGGGATCCTGCAACAGTCATGTGAGAACCAGTTGTAAGTCATTTTTTTCAACACCATTGTAAGTCCAAACCATCACTAAGCAAATGGTTGGTAAGTGAGGACTACCTGTACTAAAGGTCTTTGGGGCCTGGCACCATATTAAACCCAACTTAACAATATTACACAAGATCCCCATTGCTGTTTAGATTCGGTGGGTGCCCCAGCTCTTCCCTACCATACAAGGTGGGCCTCCTGGGTTTCTCGTGTGTAAAACATCCCACCAGACTTCTACTCAATGCACACACAAGCACTTTGAAACAGGAACACAGACAATTCTTCACTCTGAAACAGGCAAGCTATTGTAAAATGTTTTTGCCAAGCATTCCATCAAAACATTTCATTCTCAGTCGCTCTAAAAATAGACGGGGGAAGCGAGGGAAAATAATCCATTTTGCTCTATTACAATGGCAGATATGTAATTGATATAAAGTACAGGGATCTGCACTTTGTAAGCTTCCAGATCTCCTCTGGATTAAAAACCGGCCGAGTGGAAGGGGGCCAGCAGCGATCCCCAGCGAAGGCCTGTATTTACTGCTGTACAATTACCAATAGTTAATTCAGAGCTGCAGAGAAGAGTTACCTTTGTCGTGGGGTTTTTTAAGGTAGAGGCAAGATTTAATTTACCTTGGCTAGGAATGCAAAGCACCCTTAATTGGGTTTTTAATTACTTGTAACAAAGGGAATGTGGGGAGAAAAATTGCCTAGCTAACTACTTTTTAACTTTTCAAGGTCAGTCAGTGGTAGTGAAGAGAGAGACTATGCTATTTTTCTCCCCCCAATATAGATCCATGTCTGTTGTATCACGATGAAATTGTTTAACACTTGAAGTTGTGCAAAAGAAAAAGAGGAGGAGGTTCACATATTGCACTAAGTCATTGTTTTCTTAACCATTGTTTGCTGGGGAAGCCATAACTGGCTGGGTTCATACCTCACGCTAAGGTCTGAAGAACCAGAGACACCACATTATGGCTTACTGTGTCAATGAGCTCATTAGATGTCCATGAACTCAAGTTCCACAAATTCATTCCGATGGGTTTATACGTGGGCTGAATTCACATGAAATCCTTCAACAGCTCAGTGGCATGCCTAGAAGGTGCACTTACACCCAACGATTTAAGCTTAATTTTAACCATGGCTAACCAGCAGCTGAGAGCCAATTTGGTGTAGTAGTTAAAAGCACTAGGCTAGAAATCAGAAGACTATTCGTTCTGGTCCTGCCTTGACCACAAAGCCAGCAGGGTGACTTTGGGCCAGTCCTTCTTGCTCACCCTAGGAAGAAGTGGCAAACTTCTTCCAAAAGTGCTACCTGCATAATATGGCCAGTTCTACTTGAGTACCTGAGCACTTCTAGACCTTTTCTTCACTATTTAGATCAGAGTTTCTCAACCTTGTCAACTTGAAGATGGGTGGACTTCAACTCCCAGAATTTCTCCACTATTTAGATCAGTGTTTCGCAACCTTGTCAACTTGAAGATGGGTGGACTTCAACTCCCAGAATTCCCCAGCCAGCCTTGCTGGCTGGGGAATTCTGGGAGTTGAAGTCCACCCATCTTCAAGTTGACAAGGTTGAAAAGCACTGATTTAAAGCATCTTCATAGAATTACCCACTCAGTGTTGAAGCAATATAAACCTGTCATCATTGGTTGACTAACTCTAGAAGAGACTAGAATTAACTAATGAGAAAATAGTCCTAGTGTTGTAACCATCTTACTGATCCTACTGCTATCAGTCTGGGCTGAAAACATCTGGACCAGAGTCTTCTGTACCTCTTTAGCCCTTGCTAGCCCTAATCCTCGCTAACTGGGCTGCAGAATGGTGCTCTAGCAAAGCAATCTTCTACCTGCTCACTTGAAAACACCCAGCAATTCAACTTACTCTTCAGGATTAAGGGTGGATATTCAAATCACTTGGAATCTTGGTTGGACATCATCGTTAAGCTTTTTTCAAACAAACAAGAACAGAATTATGCATTTGTCACAAATGACACACTGGCAGTGACTCACCCCTCATGCATTTATTTTGCATCATGCCACCCCCATGAGAACTTTCTTTCCTCTCCCCCCACATAAAAGACTCAGCCAGCTCCTGCAGACAGAGCTGTTGTGAAACTGCTTGCAACAAATGCATCCAATCCTTTTCTTCCAGGCTCCCCACCTGCTCAGCGGAATCAGCTGTACCTGCAACTAGTCTTCCACCGCAGGAAGCACGTTGCTCAAGTTGCTTCTTTCAGCTGTATAATTAAAACTGAGTCATTTGTCTTCTGTCTATTCTTCAGCTAATTTTACACCGGCAGGTGGTTCTTGTTTCCTTCCAGCCCACCAATCTGCTTCCTACGAGTATGTTTTGAAAGCCATTGGAAGAACAGACACCAAATGATGATTAGCTGTAAGGATGGGGTGGTTCAAAAAAAAAAAATGTAATGGTGCAGCAGGATAGTCTCACCTGAGTCATGCTACTAGTAAAATGCAGGATTTGCTGCGTCACGGCATAACAGATCACAATGTCCTTTGAGGGGATGGTTTGCTGAAGCATTTTTCTAAGTGTCTTTCATCCCTGAGAGCAACTCCCCAGGAAGATTTGCCTCTTGACTTTTCTGAACGTGTTTTAGTCTTTAGACCAGTGTTTCTCAACCTCAGCAACGTTAAGACGTGTGGACTTCAACTCCCAGAATTCCCCAGCCAGCCATGCTGGCTGGGGAATTCTGGGAGTTGAAGTCCACACGTCTTAACGTTGCTGAGGTTGAGAAACACTGCTTTAGACGTACAGTACATCTTTGTAAACTGTTAGCTCTCTTGACCGAAACATTTTACAGTCATAGTCTATTTCAAAGCAAAGAGTTTTCCAAACTTTCTATTCCATCTCATATCCACTGGTAATATTGCAAAATAATAAGCTGGTCCTTATGAAAAACCTGCCAAGAGGCATCTTTGATGACCTTCTGGTGGACAGGCAAGGATCCAACTTTTCTGCACATTTTCCCAGTCACTGATAATGTTGCTGCTCTTATACTAGTTCTTCAATTTACTAGTTACTACTGGATGCACTTCCTCAAAACTGCAAATCCAAACAACTTGCAGCTGTGAAAAAAAAATCCTTCTGGCTTATGCGACAAACCAATTTTGAAAATCTGTGCAACAGTAGTCAAAAGTAATTTGCATTACAGGGTGCAAACCCCACTGTTCAAAAAAAGATGGTAGGGTTTCTGTAGCCGCAGGGCCAGAAATTTTTAAAAATGTATAGCAATCTTTCCCGGTGTGCTTCAGTGATTCAGCTGGTGGGGAGTGGTTGGTGCCTAGAAACCTGAATATCTAAAAGGAACGAGAAAAATTGAGAAATTATAGTAGTTGAGAAGTTGCCCCTTAGAGCAAAATGAGGAGGAGGAAGAGGATGGAAGTAAAGTTTTTCCTTTTTTTAAATTAATTTTTATTAAAGAGATTTTTTACAAAATAAAAACCAATACAAATTTTTAAAAAGGAAAGTAAAAGTATAGTAAAAGAAAAATGATAAGTAAATAAGAAATAAAAGAGAAGAGACCAAAAGAGAGAGAGAGAAAGGAAAGAAAAAGAAAGGTAAAAAGGAGTGGCTTCTGATCTTCTTTACAGCGGTTATAAATGCATTTATATTCTATCCTCTCTCTCTCTAAGGTTACGTTGTGGCTCCCTTCTTTCCGTATTCTATCCTTTCCAGTCATCAAACCCATAAATCACAAGTTAATTTTTCAGTTTCCAGCAAAAAGTCCATAAAGGGTTTCCAGTCACTAACTAATGTTGTCTTTTCCCTAATCAAGTAAGTCAGTTTTGCCATCTCTGCAAATTCTGCCATCTTCACCAACCATTCCTCCATGGTGGGTATTTCAGAGTCTTTCCATCCTGGTGTGTATAATAATCTCACTGCAGTTACCATGTACAAAAACGATCTTTGGAAGCAACATTTGTCCTATATATTCATAAGCTTTATTGTGCTTCTTAAATTTTAAAGTGAATTCCTACTGATTATTCCTAAAAGCTTGGTTTTGCTTTAAGAACAAGCAACAGTTGAATGCATATCCGATAAACAACAGTAACATCTTAATTATGTTGTTGTCTCAGAAGATTTGATGACTGTGTTTCATCTATACTGTCTCCTTCCCTTGAGAAAGAGTGAAAGTGAGTTAGAAAACAACAACATGTTACTAGGAAGGGGGGTTGTTTTCAGATGATGATTTTTCTATGGCTCTCTAAATCAACCTAAAAGCTGTAGATGACTAGAAGGTGCCAGAAGCCTGCTAAAGGAAAGTATTCTCAGGAATCATCAAAAGCTGTTCCAGTTTTACGGCATTTCTAAATCAGTCTAAAGAATGGAGATGAATAGGGGAAGAATATCTTGTTAACCAGCTTGAAATCCTGAGGGACATGGTGAAACCAGTGACCTCATCTTTCTTTTGTGCCCAGCCAATCTTAAGCAAGAAGAAACCCAAGATGCCCAACAGAATTCCAGTGGGTTTCAATTATTCCAATATGGCATCAATTATCTCAAAACTGGGTCCACTTTCTGTTTCACAGACGAAGCAAATTAAGGAAAGGAAATAAGATCCAGCTTGAAGGGAGTGGGGGGATAATGTTAAGTTATAGCTATGATATTATTCAGAGATTTAAGTAGCCGCAGCTGGCAGGTCAGTAGGGTAACAAGGCTGAATAGAAAATAAAGATTATCTTATTAAGGCCCAGTTGTGAGAATGAAACAAAAATGAAGTTGAACATTCTGCTCTTTGACAGGTATGGTTTTAGACCTACTTTTACAAAGCTTCAGAGATCAGTGTTACAGGCAGGTGAGCAGGTCTGGACAGAATTCACTTCCCCAGATATCATATGTAATGCCTAAGAAATAAGTAATCCATTTTTGCATCACGGGTCTTATCCCACTATAAATACCAACTCATCCCATTTCATTTTCAGTGGGTTGACCAATGGCCAATGAGTCTTGCTGTGTTTCACAGTTAACAATAAGAAGGTTGGACCACAAAGGATCAAAACAAGAATTCTACAATGTTGTGAAAGTTTTAAACACATTCTTGGAGGCAGCATCTGGAAGATTCTCCTCTGGACAAATTGAGATAGAAAGGAAGGGATGAGAAAAGTCTGCAGTCTTCACAGACCAATTTATTTCAACATCTAGCAGAGGGCCAATTTATTCACTTTCATTGGTTCAGAAGATGGTCCAGGGCAGAATTCTAAAACACAGTATAAAATGGAAGGTAGCTTCCATGAATCACAGAGAAAAGAACTAAAGATTTGGACAATAACTGCAATAACTCTACCATGTTATTAAGTCTTTAATTTTTGAGCTTCCTGTTGCATCTGCTTATCACTTCCTGATACCATCCCCTAGTCAAGATAAGTGCAAAGCTGACCATATTTCCAGGGCGTCCAGCCAAACTCAGACACTTTTAAGTCAAATTGGTTTTCTTCCAGATCTTTAAAAAAAAACTTGTGAAGATATTCCTGTCTTGCTTGTAAAGTGTTTTCTCGGTGCTGTTAACTGTTCATCAAAAAACCAAATGGTATCTTCACTTATGCTAACTTTTAAGAAAAAAAGTTGGTAATTGGTGTCCAGCTGTAGATGTCTGGTCAAGCTGTCAATATGTGGGACCAGATATGTATTAGAAGGCCCTTCCCTAGAAATATTAGGGAATATTTCCCAAAACCAGAAATACGGGTCTAGAAAGGAAGAAATTAGCCATCCATTCAATTGGACCCTAGTTTCAAAAGGATTAGGTAGTTCAAAGAAGGTGCAGGTTAATCAGTGTTTCCAGACATTTTCTTATTCTCAGAGGTATTTGCTCAAAGCAAGACAGAAGGGACAAACAACAGAAAATGGCCATCATTTCTATGACCGGTAATGATTTTACCAATCTATCTGACTTGGTTGTCATCATTGGTATTAGACAACAGGGATGTCTAATGCTTTGGATTCAGTTAAGTGCTTTGGTGGGCACAGGAGTGTGAACACAGCCCCCATCTGGAACTCTTTAAAGCAGCTGCATCTCTTCCCAGTATCATGTAGCAGCTGGTGGCCATGAGATCCCAGGAAAAGACACAGCAGCTTTGAAGAGTTGCGGAGAGGTTCACACTCCTGCATACTATAAAGCACTTTGTCCAAATTACTTCCAAGATGCTGCATAGCTGAATTAGGCAGAGATGGAGAACTTGCGGCTGTCCAGATGTTGTCCCCCAGTTCCTATTAGCATCAGCTAGAATGGCCACTTGTCAGGACTGATTAGTGTTATAATCCACCTACATCTGGTGGGCTCAGGTTGACCACCTTATCAGCCATCGTAATACTCTGGTTGGGAGATTTTCCAGGAACGTTTATATCTTCTGCAGTCTAATATGGGGGGGGAAAAAGATACTTTGCATCCCAAGCAGCCGCAAAAGATCATGCCCCCAGTGCTACAGATAGAGGAACCAAATGCTGTAGCAGGTCTCGATGTCAAATGTGCTTCATTGCTATTCCGGCAACACTACTAAAGTCCTAACAACATCACCCGCACAATCAAGATAACCTCTCACCCTATATGTTCTGTATAGGTCGCGTTGTGCTATACAGCAGTTTGTCAATGTCTACACAAAAAAGTAAAGCGACAGCAACTTGATCTCAAGCTGGGAGGAGGGCATGGAGAGAGAGAGAGACATTTCAGTGCTCCAGGACATCGCTCAAGATAGCCTGCTGTTGCGACAGGGAATTACAACAGCAATTCCGTTGCTAAATCACTGAGCTATTTCCTGAGGATTAAACAGAAACCAGGGTTTGTTATCACACTGCAGATTAACCCTACTTGTTGCTTGCTCTCTCTCTTGGGCTGTGCAGCCCAGGAAATATATACATCAGTCCTTTCGCAGGACTAAACTCCACACATCCAGTGGCTGAGGAAAGCTTACACAATCATAAATATGCTAGTGTTTAAGGTGCTACATGATTCTTTCTGGTTTATGGGGGGTGGGGGGAAAGGTGGGTATAAATCAATAGCTTGATCAATAAAGCTTTATGTGCCTGCATTTCTCAGAGAGTTAGGAGTAACAGCCTTTTCTGCCCATCTCCATGTATTCTGTCTACAGGTCCAGATAAATATCAGTTCCCCCAAGGGACACATTTCTTGCCAAGAGATCTTTTTGAAGGCAGTCTGGGTTAGAGGGAAGATTGGAAGGTGACAATGTTCGAAATGGAAGCAAAGGTTCAACGCACATCCAATGAAACCCATCCCACCACCACTTCAAAACAAAATCTCTTTTCCCTGGACAACATCTTTTTGAAAAGTGGTTTTGCATCTGCTTGGGGGGGCTGTAATTAATTCAGCTGACAAATGCCCTGGAATTCATCCTGTTACTCTCCTCCTCCAAAGAAAGAACAACTTAATACTGGGTGTGGATGTCTATCCCTGCACACTTTTTCTGGAAAGAAAATAAGAGCTGAGTGTCCCGGTTATATTATTACGCCATTTCGTATAGTTTGCCCGTCGTTACGAATGAAATGGATTGTGAAAAAAGAAAGTTACGTTTCAGAACAGACATTGGGAGGGAATAAAAGAAATTACAGGGCAGCCTGCCTGATTTTAATATAAATCAGAAGAGTCGGGGGGAAAAAGGGAATCAATAACAGTTTAGATGGAGATTCAAATCCACTAGAATTTACTGTGTGGCTGCTTTCAGCAAGTAGCTTTACCATTTTACACATGAACACACACACACACCACACACACACACACACATATATAGCTCCACTTATATTTTAATGATCCCTCTGCTGGCTGGCTAATCTTTTGTGCATGAATCTACTTGCCTTTCAAAGCATTCTCCAGACTTATCGACAGCTCAGACATGGAGAGGTTGAAATTTCATCACTCCAGGTGGCCAAATTAAAAAAAAAAAGGTGGTTCCCCCTTCCTCCCACCCCCTCTTCCCAAAGAATTTTGGAAGAGATCATTGACTCCAGGGAGATGAAAACAGAAGATGGGAGCAGATGAACTGATGTGCCAGCCAGCTGCCTCTTCCAAGTTCTGGGGCCTTGGCATTTTTAAAAAGAGTTTTTGGTCACGTGTTTTCATTCTTCTGTCACTTGGCACCGCAAAGATGCCCCAGTAGATTCGTTTAAACTCCAAGAGCAGCTGGAATAATTTATCTGTCACCTTCTCTTGGGTTGCATCCCTACATATATTGTTTGCCTCTTCTTCAAAAGGACATTTTGTAATTCCACTGCACCTCTGCTGCTTTCCAGGCTAAATCCTTCTGCCAACTTAAGAGCAACCAGACCATCCTAATACCCATGAAAGATTAGAAGGACCCTCCCAAATGTAATGGTATTGGGAATGACCTTGGGAGACGGGGCGAAGGGAGAAGGGCTTTCAGACCTGTGAGATTCTTCCTGTAACCTTGCCATAAAGGCAGTGTTAATACTTACGCTTTGTGCTTCTTGTCTGGACTACCTCAAAGGGCTAACATCAAGTACAGGGAGGACAGAGAGACACCTCATGGATGGCTATCTAACCCCCTCTCCTAGGAGCAGCAGAAACAAGAGTCAACTCTGTTCCTGGTCACCTTTGGTGCTTGCAGAGGGTATGTCTACAAGTGTCACGCTGCCCTTTGTGACAAGATCCCGGGAGGTGCTAAGAGGGGACATCTCAGCTGCCAAGTCACCCTCTTTTGTTCTCAGCAATATTTGACAAGCCCGGTGCTCTAGCTAATAAAGAAAACTGTAAACTTTAACCTGGGAGGGCTGTGCCTAGTTTATTCAGGCAGGAACACGGGAAGCGAAAGGAGGAGGAGTGGAAGGCCACATCAGTGTGCAGGAGCTATCCAATAGAAAGAAAAAAAATGCCTCTTGGCTTATCGACAGTCCCTTGGGCAAGTTCAGCCACTTCCAGGCATGAAGCAAGTGGACATTTGCATCTTCATCCCAAATTGCTCTTTTCAGGCTTAGACATCGCCTATGAGCTTCATGAGGAGGGTAATCCCCCAGTCAGACATTTCCACACAAGAGGGGAAAACATTTTGGTACGGAGAGAAATATATATTGAACAAAGAACCTCTTCCTCCATATGAATTATTATTCATAATTATTATTATTACTCATAACTCCATAGGAATTATTATTAATTATTCAGTTCTACTAGTTTCCTGAAGTGGTACAGTCCGGCAAGAGCTTGAAGAGGTATGATCCTGCCAGAACTCTACCATTTTATTCCACTAACTACCTAAATTATTGCTCATCTCAGGATACAACATTTAAGTAAGATCTTCAGCAGAACACCATTTAGAAGTGGGGAACTGCTTCCACCTCCTACTTCAAATTATTTAAAATAATGATCCTGCCAACTGAACTCGAGACATTTAAATGATTTCCCTTCTACGTATGGCATACAACTTTTCATTCCACTCTGCCATCGTTATTCTGTGGGCCATACGGATGAATAAACAAGTGCACCACAGAGTCATTTTTCTGTTGTCTTATATCAAAGGCGTCTGGAAACCTAACGAAACAGGCATCTGTGAGGGAGCCAGTGTATTTCAGAAAACTGGCCATTGTTTCCCAAGCCACCGCTGAAATTCCAGTAGTTGAAACACCCATCTTGAACTTCCTGACTCCTGAAAGTGGAAAACAATTGTTCTTTATGAAAGAGCTAGAAGGTCCTCAAAGAGAGGCCCACATTCCCCAGGGAGACCACATTTTCCTGTCTCCTCTTATCTCCCCTTTTCGGGTGAGGCATTTCCCAGGGAACAGTTTGCTCCTTCCACAAAGTGCTTGGGGAAGCAGAGAAGAGTAGGGTGTGGTTGTGGAAAGGCTGGGAAAGGCACAGAAGAGAAAGAGACATGGACAACTCAGAGGTCAAAAGGGATTGTAGTGAATCTGACTGTAGCGTATCTCATAAACAGTAAGTTAGCCCAGGTGACAAGAAACCCGGGGAGAAGCATTTTGTACAATTCAAGCTTGGCAAGAAGAGTTCTTCCTGGGAATGCTAGCCCCTGAAGTTCTCCAGAACATAACCCCCTTCACACAACTCCTCAAGCCTTGGCTTCCACTGTGCTTCTTCATCCCCACACACTCCCTGTATTTGGGCTGAATTAGGCTCAATGGCATAGCCAAAGTGGAGGGTTGACTGGAGGCACCCACACATTCACACAACCTCTCAGTTCTGCTTCCCTCCACCCCCCCAGTCCTTCTTGACAGTCTCTCTTTCTCCCCCATATGCTTTGCCTTCCCCTCTCTTTTTTCCCCCGCTTACCAAAATAGGTTGCCGCTTTTCTTTTTCTTTAATTCTAAAAGCATTTCCATGCGTGGAAGACAGGCACTTTCCCTTTTTGAAGATGAGCCTGGCACACCTTCTGAGGGCATATCTGTGGCTGGTTGTCTGTAGCTAGCAGTCTCTCTAGCGAAAACATCAGGATCTATTGCTGTGGCACCATTCCCAGCTCAGCCCCCATCACTTTCGGACAGCCACGTCCAAATGATCCTAGAGTCCGTGCATAACCAGAAGGAACCACCTATGTTGTGTTCTTATGACACTGTTTGCATTTCCCCCGGTGTAAGTGGCATGTAAAATACATTGGACTGCACATGGATGGAAAGAGAACTTAAGAAGGGGCCACAGAATAGACACTGAGTGCAGGATTAGCTTTGGTTTATCTATGAAAAGGATAGCTATATCTTTTTCATTATCTTACGCAGCCTCCAGAGCTACAGTGAGCCCCCTTCAGAAAATATTCCACATTTTCCAACCCAATAATAGGACCTCAGGACTGTTGTGCCATTAGCAAAGCTCCAGGGAGCATCACACTCCCCATTAGCGTGACAAGAAGTGGGGAGGAGAAGCTGAATCCAAGGTCAGGCCTTTTAGAGGCATACCTTGCTTCATTTCTACTTCCACAGTTAATCTGCAACTCCTCTTTTGGCTTACCCATTACGTAGAAACCTTCCTAGAGCAGTTTTGAAAGCTAACAGACCTTCCCCAGCTTCTCCCCCTGTTTAGGGTCCCCAGAGTGATACAATATTTAAAACATGGTATGCTCATTGTCCAGGACGCATTGCAACATCTGCAGAGAGCCGGTATTTCTCAGCGTAGGAAAGCCTCCTTATGGAACAAGAGATGAGCATCAGAAAAGACTTTCAGGGGAAGACAAGCAAACAGTTAATCCTACTATGAAGCTTTGCAGAGCTTAATGGTTCCTGTAAAGCACACAGGTGACTTTTCCAGCCGAGAAGCTGGCGCAGAAGGACACCATCACCCAGAATGAAGGCCGGGTGGGCATGGATTGAGAGGACCACAAGGGCAACAGAGGTGTTTTTTGATCCAGGACTCCCAGAAGTCAGCCTCTGGTGCCTGGTCTCACACACTCCCAGCTCTGCATTTCCACAGATCTGTCTGGAGTCCAAGAAAGGCCCTTGGGTTTTTGGTCTATCTTCAGACAGGGCCTTCTGACTACAACAGCCCTTTCAGGCAGGAATAGAGGAAGACAAATATATCAAAAATGGCTTCCTATTACGTGGAAATCGACAGCTGGACAGCTTCTCTGCACTAAACAACCAGTCCTTCAACACTGGAAGGATAAATTTATGGCCCCAATTACTCAACGGATTGAAGACTTGATGTTACATGTGACTGATGAATGAGTTGCTTACAGACGTGGATTATGTATGGACAAGTACAATGAAATACGGTCACCTTTTATTGAAACTGCTATCTAACCCTCCATATACATCTATGTGATGCCCTTGTATTCACAGTGGTTGTTGTTTCCTTTGATTCTTTTCTCATTTTGTTATTGTTTCATTTTTTTTCCCTTTCTTTGTTCCATTTTGTTAAATATTTTATTTATTTAAATTTACTGGCTGCCCAACTCCAGTGGAAATAAATAAAGCACAAATGAAAAGAAACGAAAAGAAAAACGGCCCTCTCTTCCGGAACGGCTCTTTCCCCTACTTGCCCAAGTCTACCTGTTGCAGTAAATCATGGTTTAATCGTGATTAATAAACCACGTTTGATGGGGCCTGAGCAACATGCTACAGTATAAAATAGGCTTCACAGACTACAATAGCTGGAACCTATTTACCATGAACCAAGAAAGAACCATTTTACTATTGTCTCTTACGTTCAGTATTGTAATATCACTCCGTGGGCAAATAATCTTCTTTAAAGTAATAGAAAAATCTATAGGCAGATGATGGAAAATGAAAGGTGCCCTCTGGTGTGAATGTATCTCTTCCCCCCCCCCCCCCATTTTCCATCTGGAAATAGCTTTTGCTCTTTATACATTCCTATGGGAATAATTATTGTTCTAATGTTCTACATAGATCTTTAACTTTTTCTCCCCCTTTGGAGTGATCTAGGAGAGAAAGTTTCTAGCTTTCCTTGAAGCTTTCCTTATCAAGTAAACAAAGAAAGAAATATTAATTCCCCATCTCTATAGCAAAGCCATATTCATACCTCCTTTTATCATAAATATGTATGCCGATACCGTTGCGTACATACATATATATTTACTTTAAGGAGCCCATGGACATCTATGAAAACAGAAGCTGAAATTGAAACTTTATGAGAAAAATCTCCAGGGGAAATGAACTTTGTTAAACTTGATAACACAAAAATGAAAAGGCTCGGTCCAGTGTTTCCTCTGACTTAGGCACCTAACGACGTTTCTTCCTTGCTGTATTTTAAGATCAATAACACAACCCTGCATATTTTATTTTTAGATTTCAAAGGCACTCCGCATTTCATTTCTCTAACGGGAAAGAGAACTACAAAATGCCTTGGATACCTTACAAATATATATCAATAAAAAATAAATTGCTCTTGAATGCTAGCAAAATTCAAAACCATATGCTCGGAGAGTTGTTCCATGCACTTATAATTAAATTTTTACAAATTGAATCACCTCCCCCTTTTCTTATCCTGCATTTCTTCAGTGTCTTTATTTCTCCAGCCCAAGCAAGCGGCTTCCAGAACGTTGACAGCTGGAAGGCGTCTGCTCCATTTCACAGAATGGAGAGGAAATTTTTATATCACAAACTTGTGGCCCATCTGAACCTGACTTTGTGTGTGTGTGTGTGTGTGAGAGAGAGAGAGAGAGACAGACAGACAGAAAGGGGGAGGGGAACCATATATCTAATCACTGAACAAGTTAAGGTTGAACTTAACCTTTTTTATGCTTTTCAACCACGTTGAAAAAGACAGAGCCTTGTTTCATAATTCACAGTGCAGTTTGGAAGAAGTTTCCCCTTTTTAGTGCCCTACTCTGGGGTTGGAGAAGACTCCTGGGAAGACCATGGACAGCCAAGAAAACAAACTGATGGACCATCGAACAAATCAACCCAGAGTTCTCACTCGAGGCACAAATGCCCAGGCTCAGATTATCCTACTTCAAACACATTATGAGAAGACCCAGCTTTCTGGAGAAGGTGGAAGGAAGGAGAGGAGGAGGATGACCAGCAGTGGGATAGACGGACTCAGATACAGTGGCAATGACTTTATGGTTGGAAGACCAGAAGAACCAAGTTAGGGACAGTTCATCATGGAGAAAACCTATCTATGTGGTCACTAAGAATCAACACGAACTTAATGGAACACAATCAATCAGTCAATCAATCTCTTGCTCTTTGGATAGAAATGCCCACCCTGGCTTGTACCTGGAGGGATCACAAAGAAATTTAGAGTTCCCTTAAATGTGCTGTAGTCCCTTCCAATGTGCCCAACATTTATCCTCAGTTAATGAAACACGGAAATTTTCCAAATTCTATGATATTTATAAATCCCCTATCTATTCACTCCATTTTTAAAATTCCTTTTTAACCTCTTCTTTACTTATTTTTCTTTAAAATGTTTAATAAAAATATATTTTAAAGCGTGCTGTGGTCCCCTAAATATTAAGCTACTTTAAGGAGACCAGATAAACTTTTCCTTACTGTTTTTTGTACTCTCTCCAAGTTCAGGCTGATGACAGGCCTGGCCCAGGTTACTCTTTACTGGGATGTCCTTTCATTGCCTCAGCATGATAAGATCATCTGGGCGGCTAATTAAAAAAGCAGCATGCTCCCTCAGCATTGCTCATGTGTGTTTTCAGAAGCATCATCGATGTTTCACCCGCACTGCTGTTTCCAGCCTGAACACACAAGCTAGAGAATCTTCAGCATAGCCTTGGCATAACGCTAAAGATATCTCTATGAAATTTGGAAATGTTGTACTCAACAAAGACAGATGGCCCCTCAAAGTGGAAAAGAAGGATGGAGTAGAAGCTGGCAACTCATCTACTCATCTACCTAATGAATGTAGTATGCTTTCCACAATATTGTATATTATACACTGGTCTTTCTTCCCCAGCCTGGTGCCCTCCAGATGTGCTTGATTTCAGTTCCCATAATTCCTAGATGGTACAGGCAGGGTTGGGAATTATGTGAATTGCAATTCCAAACAACTGGAAACCACCAGGTTAGGGAAGACTGATGTCCGTCATGGAGATACCATCCTTAACTTGAAAATGGTAGAATTCAAAACTGGAGAACGGCTGGATCATTTTGGATGGTCAGGGATGATAAAGGTTCGTTGAGAAGCATTTTCATAGAGAGAAAGAAGTCAAACTTCCCTTTTTACAATGTCATTTTGACACTGACTTGATGCCGTTTGGGCTGTTAAGTGCCATTAATATATTGGCATTGAAAGGTTCGTAAGAGTGAGGACAAGCAAATATATTCTTACTCCTCTGGTATTACTGTGAGGCATCTCCTCCTGAGGTTATGCAAAAGATGGTTTGTACGGCTTTTCCTAAGACTTCTGAGATCCTTACAAACATCACTGGCAACACTTGGCAGCTGTAGTTCCAGAAGATACAAGGGGTAACCCTGAAGAAGAACCTCACGGCTATTAAGGCTGGTGATCAAAAGTCAAAACAGCTTATGATTCAACATAGTAACTAATCACCACAGCAGTCAGGAAAAGATTCTACTGTAATATGATGGTGATATGAAACAAGAAAAAGCAAGGGATGGAGGCAAGATTTCCCCTCTGAGTAAACACCACAGTATTACTGATTGATTGGAATGTGGAGTTGTTTATTGGTTTATCTGGCCTTTTTCTTGAAACATCACTTGTAGATGAAACAAGGCAGCTACTGAGGTTGCAGGAATGAGCCCATCCCAGGCAACAGAGCAAAATGAATCTGGAGATTTAGGAAAATGTGTGAGCTCACCGGAGCTGAGATACAAGAGGGTTTTCCAATGAAGCAGCTTCCCCAGGTGAAGATGTTTACCAACTTACATGGAACACCAGCAGCGCTGAAGACACGTCGATGCCTGAGGCCATTAATATAAATGGCACCTTCTTTCTGCTAATTTCAAATTATTGGAAACAGTTGGAGTTCCCACAGTGCACTAACCCATAGTTTGCTTAACCACAGATTTGTTGAATAACTATCAATAGCTGGGTTCACACAACATGCCAGGCCAAATCCTAGCAAGCTATGTTATGGCTGTGTATGATCAAGTATAGTAATATGAGTCAAGCTCTGAAAGTACAGGTAGTCCTCGACTTATGACCACAATTGCGACCGGAACCGCCATTGCTAAGTGAGGCAGTCGTTAAGTGAGTCACGCCCAATTTTATGACCTTTTTTTGCTGCAGTCTTTAAGCAGATCACTGTGATTGTTAAGTGAATCTAGTGGTTGTTAAATGAATCCGGCTTCCCCCACTGACTTTGCTTGTTGGAAGCTGGCTGGGAAGGTTGCAAATGGTGATCACAGGACCCCAGGATGCTGCAACTGTTGTAAATACATGCCGGTTGCCAAGCACCTGGATTTTGATCACGTGACCCCAGGGACATTGCGACGGTAGTAAGTGTGAAGTCTGGTCATAAGTCACTTTTATCAGCTCTGTCATAACTTCGAATGGTCGCTAAACAAATGGATGTAAGTCAAGGACTACTTGTAGACCAGTCTTTGATCTACAGAGCCAAACTGGTCCAGGGATAGCATCATGTTCCAGAAACAGTGATCCATGGTTCTGGAAACTTTTCCTGAAATCCTTTACCAGGAGAAGATCTTGCATCCAACCTTGGAGAACCTTGCCACTGTTCCTCTTCCTTCCCAACGCTGTTTACCTGCAGAGCAGATTAAAAGCAAGCAAACAGCTCCAGGGCACAGAAATATACAAAGGCCTTTTAGAAGACCACCAAAACCACCAACACTGGTCCACATGAATCAAGGTAGAAGACACTGTCCTATCTTCTTTCTTTAATCATTTATCCAGGACCATCAGTATTAGAAAATTACCTCCTCTTCAAAGGTAGGCCTGAAGGAGCAAGCAAAGTCAGTTGGGAACGTGCTTTGCAGATAGGTCCTCCCCAGTTTAATCTCCCTGAGTAAAGCTAGGATAGAGCCCTCCTAAAAATCTTGGACAATATTTGGTTGGAGTCTGATTCAGTAGAATGCACTTTGCTATGAAGCATCTACTCAGGATCCATAACAGCAAGACATTGTTGAAAATGCCACTAAGAACATATTGTTTATGAAATCCTTCAGCACTCTCCGCACAGGTATTCTGGGTGCCACTGGAAACCCACTGCAAAACTCCATAACCACTCTTCATTAAGTTTAGGGACAAAAGGACAGTGAGATGTTTCAAAGTCAAATTTTTCTTGCTATGAAAATATAAGGGAGCACATTACCTTATCGAGTTAATACAGTGTGATAGACTTTCTCAGACAGCACATCCAGAAAGACTGTAAATGTCTCATAGGGTTAGGGAAACTGTACCTCAGGGAACGCATCAGAAAGAACCCTCAATGGATCAAATTGTTCGCTGAGTATTACCTATTGGGGACCGGTACAGTTTCAAACGACTGCTCTCCTCAAAAGTCGGGGAGACAAATGGTGCCTCAGATTAACGTTTCAAGAAGGGGGTCGATCATTTCCATTGCAGAACATGCCATGTTTTGAAGGCAGGTGGAAGGTTCACTGCCTCCTCCTAAATGCCAGCCTGAATGCTCCATGAAATCTGAAACGCTGTTAATTATGTTCTGTGGAGCATTTTTGCCATTTTCAAATGACTTAATATGCCATCAATCCTCAGTCATTCTTTAGAGATGAAATTGGTCCTATCCGTGAAGTCTCATAGCCACTTGCCATTAATAGCAAAACAGCTTTACCTCTGAACTGCATTCATGGAGGGTTGCATTAATCAACCAACACCAATCAAGTGTAAAGTGCTGTGGGCATGCTAGCAGATCTCATAAGATGCAATCAAGGTTTCGTCCCACATGGATGTCAATTGTGGAATAAATACGTATTGGGTTACATCATCATTTTACTACCCTTGCTCACTCCTGTTTCAGGGGTTCTCTTAGTTGTTTCTAGGTAGGATATCACCCATACAATAGCTGAGAAGAGATACTGCAGGAGGACAGCCAGGTTGGTTTATGGTGGCAGAAAATCAGGAGAACTCTGGTAGTACCTTTTCCATGATCAATAGACCTTATTTTTTCAGTAAAATTTGTTAGTCAGAAAAGGTGCTACCAACATCATCCTAGCTGGTTTTTAGGTCTGCTAAGGATAAAAGTGCAAAGACTGTTTGCCAGCCCAAGACGATGAATTCTAGGCTGGAGATCAAGATGGTCAGAGAAGACCTTGGATAGATCACAGGAGGCATAGACTACACTAAGCAACGGTTTGCTTTAGCAATGGTTTGTTGGTTGGACAAGCCATAGGACCATAGTTGGCACAACACGCCCAACAAAACCAGCTGATATAAAACAGTCTCCCACGTTCCGAAGAGTGATTTCATACAGTATATACATCTTGGGGCTACTAGGGCCCACTACCTAAGCAAAAAACTAAAAAATGTTGTCTTACACAATGCGCTGCGGGTTAAACCGCTGAGCTGTCGATCAGAAGGTCGGCGGCTCGAAACCGCGCGGCAGGGTGAGCTCCCGTCGCTAGTCCCAGCTCCTGCTCACCTAGCAGTTCGAAAACATGCAAATGTGAGTAGATCAATAGGTACCGCTTCGGCGGGAAGGTAACGGCGTTCCGAGTCGTCATGCCGGCCACATGACCCGGAAGTGTCTATGACAACGCCGGCTCCAAGGCTTAGAAACGGAGATGAGCACCGCCCCCTAGAGTCGGACACGACTGGACTTTACGTCAAGGGAAACCTTTACCTTTACCTATATGGTTTACTGTTTATTGAAGCTGTTAAATTTGTCCAGACTAACAATGAATGCTTGTTTGGTTGTAATTGTTGTGAAAGGTTCTCACCCAAGATTTTAACAATGCAGCAACATGCAAATTTAAAGGTCACTTTTGAATAGTTCATTGACAAATTCTTCATTCCTTCTCCTTATATTTATTATTTTCTTTATTTATGCCTTTTTATATTCCCTAGGCATAATTTTGAATCACCCATCAATGAAAGTTCCTTAACTGCTCCTAAAAGTGGATGGGTTTGAAAAAAAGAAGGAAAGAAAATATTAATCAAATGCATTGTTTAAATGCATTTTTCATTCATTCGTGTCTCAATTAAAAGATTATTAAGTATTAGTATTCAGCTATTGTAAGCCAGTTTGTTCAAACAGTTTAAAACCTTGAGCATCTAAAATGCACAACTTTAATCAAATGTGTAGGGGAAGGAAGAAAACATCAACCTAGGAAGACAGATAAATGGGCTAGATAAATAAACATCTGTTTTAAAGCAACTGTTCCATATAAGGTCTGAATCATGATCAGTTTACTTATTAGTCAATTGCTTTTCTAAAGCAATGCATCGTTCTTTATCTTTTGCAAGATACAGATTTGCAAGCTGTCAAGATAATCCTGGAGGGCAATAGGACTGCATGATAGCCTACCTTGGATCTTGATAAGCACATCACAGCGGGCTGTTCCCTACATCACAGAATGTCCAGTCCAGGTTTTTTAGTCACCAAGAAAGCAACCAACCATTAGCCAATGAACATGTGAAACAGGCTTGGTGCTGAGATAGAGTGCTGATTCTGTTAGGCAGCAGCTACCAGAAAGTTTTAATTTTTTTCTCAGGTGGAAGGCTGCCCCACCGCCCCCGCAGGGCTAATCCAACAGGCCACACCTAACTATTATCCAGTGCAACTGAATTTACTGCTGTTTGTAAGATTAATCCCATATGGTCCTTCTCCCTTTCCATCACCTTCAAAAGAACAAAGCAACTTTATGTCAAGCCCCATATTGTTGGGCAAGATCAAGGAAGCGAAAGCTACCCAAATTTTAGGAAGGCACTTTTAACGCTAGACTGGGGTAAATACCAAATCTTGGAACCTGCAAGGGGAATTTCCCAGCCTCGTTTATAGTGAGTTAACTAAGGCAAAATCTCTTTGAATGATGTCAGTTGAATACATCCAACTAATCCACAGTTAAGCAACCATACGTGTCGTGCTAAGAAATAAGATGGTTTGGTTTTGGCTTTGCTTATGGCAGGAATCTAGCTGGGGTAGCTTGTGAGTTATGATTTAAGGCAAGGGTGAAAAAATGCAGCCCAGGGTCTAAGGACACCTCCTGTCAGGTTCCCTGTGGTGATGCCCAGAGCCCATCCAGGTGTGAGGTTAAATGCTTGAGCTCTAGTTTTGTGGTGGATTTCAGTAATGCCGCTGGTTCTCAGGAAGGAGGGAGCACGTTACAAGGAGGGGAGCAAGATAAGAGACAACACAGTCTGGAGCTGGAACGTGGGAAGACTAAGAGGTTCAGAGCAGCCCCGCCCTGGAGCCTTCCCAGATTATTTCCCCTTTGGTTAGGTAGAGTAGTTTAGTCTGGCCAGATTCTGTCTATCCAGTGGGAGCAAAGAACGAACTGGACTTTGGATGGACTGATTCTCTGAAGTTCTCAGGCTGGGCCTGACAAGTTTGCATTGATGGCCAAAAGGAGGTTAAGGATCACAATGGTTGATTTAAGCCTTGCAAATGCTTACAATACCCATGGCACCCCTTAAAACTCCCAAAACCCTCTCTGAAAAGGGGGCCATTTCTCAGGGCAACCCTTCACATGTCAGCCAAAAGTCATGCAACCTTTAAGAACAGGGCTGTATTGGGGTTGTGGGGGTGTGAGGTTCAAGATGACTGTGTGATTGAAACAATTCTCCTTTTACATGCATCATCATCATTGTTATTAATTAAATTAGTATGCCCCCAATTTGACAGGACGTAACCATTGATACGACCGAGGTACACTTCAACCGATGCGTCGCTCCATCTGTTGTTGGAGGCATTTTATACCTACTGCCAGGTATTAATAAGAGGCCCCTCCTCTGGAGAACAGACGACTTTTGCAACCGCTTCACTGAAGTACAGACGCTGCTATGTGAAGATGGTTCTTCCACTTTATCTGTTGTTGGGACGTAGGGTCCTCTTCCGCCTTCAGAACCGTTGACCATCTTCTCCTGTAACCCTGGAAAGGGGCCCTTACAAGGTGCTACCAGCTGGGCCAGCTGGACCAAGGATTTTTAAGGAGGTGTTGCTCCTCCATCACTCACCCTTTCTCCTGGCTTGTGACAAGCAGAGCCTGGCTTCCCAAATGTTGGGCCCCGGATGGCGGGGGATGACTGGGAGTCGCACCAATCGTGGCAAAACTGCAGGAAGGAAGGTTTAGATGGTATGGACACGTCGTACACGGCAAAGAAGACTCGGTGGCAAGAAAAGCCATGCGCTTGGACCCTGGTGGCCGGTGGCCCCGTGGTAGACCCAAGAAATGGCAGATGGACATGGAATGCATGAATGTCACCCCTGAAGATGCCTTAGATCGAGTCAAATGGAGACGGGTATGCCAACAAGCGGACCCTGCCACAGCGTGGGAACGCTAGGAAGAAGAGGAGTATGCCCCCAATTCCCAACAACTCATCACCCACAGGGGGGCAGGCGTTTGATCACATGGTGACAACTGCCTTAACTTTTTGACCAGTGCTTTGGCCACCCCTGCTCAGACTGATGGATGCTACATGCCTCCCCCTGTTCAACACTTAGCAGACAACAGGAACCTATCCAAATTTCAACAGATCAGGGTTTACACTGCGTAGAGTACAGCTGTGGTGAATTACATCACTGAAAATTAAGCTGTGCATTCTCCACCAGTCTAGGACCTGTGGTGGCTACACAGAGCAAGTTGGCATAAAATATCATCTTGGGTCCCATCCAACAGAAGATAAAATCTCAGAGAAAGGAATAGAATCCCACCAACCCTAAGTGCCTAGTTGGAGATGCCAAGGCAGTTTCCAGATTTTGCTGGTACACCAGGCAAACTGCGGTTTGTTTATGCTGCTGGTAACAAGCTTTAACGTCTTAAATCAAATCAGAGTGAACTTTCTTTTTAATAAACCCTGTGAAGCTGAACAGAAACCCACATTTCTGAGTAACTATAATGCTTTTGTTGTTGTTTAGTCGTCCAGTCGCTTCCGACTCTTCGTGACTTCATGGACCAGCCCACGCCAGAGCTTCCTGTCGGTCGTCAACACCCCCAGCTCCCCCAGGGATGAGTCCGTCACCTCTAGAATATCATCCATCCACCTTGCCCTTGGTCAGCCCCTCTTCCTTTTGCCCTCCACTCTCCCTAGCATCAGCACCTTCTCCAGGGTGTCCTGTCTTCTCATTATGTGGCCAAAGTACTTCAGTTTTGCCTTTAATATCATTCCCTCCAGTGAGCAGTCTGGCTTTGTTTCCTGGAGGATGGACTGGTTTGATCTTCTTGCAGTCCGAGGCACTCTCAGCACTTCAGCCAGGATCCTCTAGATCTGATTTTTTTTTTAAGGTTGAGGAAAGCTGCTGTACCCATCAAGCCCCAACACCCAAGCGTGGTTTTGTTTTTCGTTTTCTGATGGAAGTTGGAAGAGAGTAAAGCGCCATCAACCTAGTGATCTCTGAAAACTGAGTAGTGGGAAGAAAATTTATGATGACATTTATGGATGGTTCCTCCATCTACAGAACTGAAACAAAACAAGACCGGTTGACAGTGTTCATGAACCATAGATGGAACACTGCATTTGTGTTCACCACATCTGGTTTGAAAGTGCCTTCATCTTCCCACCAGGTGACCGAGTTTAATTAAGGAACGGATGTCATGAGTGCCGTTGAGCTAAAGTCATCAGCGCAATGGCACACATGACAATGACAAGGAAATAAGTGAAGGGGCACAAGTTAAGTAGCCATCAACCCACAACGACTAACGGCTAACAAACAATAGCTAAACGAATCACGGAACCACCCAAGCCATCAGCGGCAATACAACGGGGATCGCCCAGCTGAAAGCAATCAGCAGAAGAATGGAAACCTGAGGATGGGCGATCCTGGAAACCCTCAACCAATGGCAGGGCAACGCATGGGACAAAGGGGGGTGACGTGACCGTGAGCGAGGGGGCGCTGACCGGCGCGGGGTATTTAAACCCCGCACCGGCGCGCTCCTGTCACTCTCAGCTTTTTTCTACCAACGTTGTACCTACCCTGAAATAAACCAGAACCTGCTTTGCAAACCAGCGTCTGAACGTTATTCAGAGGTAAGCAGCGCATGACATAAAGCTGAGAGTCATAAACTCAGCCTCGCCGAGCCCCACCGGACGACAACGAGCCGCGGGAGGAGTAGACGGCGAGAAGACCAGCAAGATGAGGCCGGAACGGCGCGGGCAAGGAGGGCGAGCCGCGCGGCAAGAGACAGAGGAGGACCGACCGAGGCCAGAGGCACCGCGGACTCCCGGAGCCATGGACGCCCACCCCACCCGACCCGAGCCTCAGCTCCAACCCCAAGGGGAGATGGCGACGGAGGCAACCCGACCGCGGGAGGGAGCAGCACGACTTCCAAAACCAGCGGAGGACCCCGCGCTCCACATCGCACCCCAGCAACGGGCGTGGAGCGACAGCCCCACGGTGCTCAACACGGAGGAGGACGACGGAGACACCCATCAGACGGAGGAGGAAGCGGACCCGCGGCGGAGGGACGATGAACCCCACCGGCAACCCACCCCCGAGGACGCGCCAACGGAACCGGCCCCAGCGGCGGCGCGGGCTGTGGACGAGGAGGCACGAGCTGAACTCGCGGCCATGCGGGCTCAGCTGACGGAACTCCGGACCATGCTCCAGGCGCTTATGCCCCCCACGCCACCCAACGACGTCCCCGCACAAGCCCACACCCCGAGCGAAGCACCGAACCCACACGGGCCAGCGGAGAGCCAGCAGACGGCACAGGCGGCCGACACCACACCCCGGGAAGCGAGAGGCGGGGCCGCACAAAACGCCCGGGCCCCAAAGGACTTCCCCATCTTCTTCGATGGGACCCCCTCAAAACTCTCGTTTTTCATTACCAACGCTAGGGAGTTCATGGGGAGGCACGGACACTCCTATGACTCCGAGGCCGACAAGATCGCCGCCGTGGCGATCAAACTCCAAGACAGGGCGGCGGACTGGTACGTCCAACTGTACGAGTCCAGCTCCCCCGCCCTCGCCACCTTCCCTGCTTTCATCAAAGAGATGAAAGACTACTTCGAAGACCCCCTAGCTAAAGTACGGGCGAAAAGCGCACTCCAGAGACTTAAACAGGGCACACGCACGGTCCCTGACTACGCCCTGGAGTTCAAAGCCCTCGCGGGAAAGGTCTGCGACTGGTCTGAGACCACCCTGCTGGAAATCTTCAAAAGGGGGCTCAACCGCGACGTTCTCCAATGGGCCCTCTACCGCGACGACCCAGAAACGTTACACGGGTGGATCCACCTCGCGGGGAGAGCCGAACACGCGCACCGCACCTTCCTTATGACAACCACGGAAGACACAAACTATGTCGGGAAAAAGGTACCCGCACCACACGGGGGGATGGCCGGCCCCATATACCCAAAAAAGAGGTTCAACCGGGAGCCCTGCGGGAAGTGTGGCAAATTAGGGCACAAGACGGCGGATTGCTTCGCCAACCGACCGCCGACCAGCGCGCCCAAGCCCGCCCCGAAAATTAGCCCCAAACCACCCAACCCGGGGCCGCCCCCTCACCGCCGAATGACCGTGGCCACAGCGACACCGGAAGAGGGCTGGGACGCGTACTGGGGGGAAGAGGACAATACCGACCCCGACCAGCTGGCGGGAAATGCTCCCCGCCTGCTCTGAGACGCGTGGCGAGGCAGGCGGTGGGACAGCAACGCGGACCACCTCAACGAAATGACAAAAGCTCCGTAATAATGGCAGCAATCCAACTCTCTGCCGGCAACGGAGCCACCACGGCCGCAGCACTAGTGGACTCGGGGTGCTCAAAAAACCTCATCCACCCCGACCTAGTCGCCAAACTCGACCTCCGCTGCTTCCCCCTCCCCACGCCGCTGGCATTCCACCAGCTGGACGGCTCTACAGCGGGAGGGAAACCAGCCACGCTACAAACCGAGCCGGTCACCCTGCAAATGGGCACTCACACCGAGCGCACATCGTTCGTAGTCACGCCCATCGGACGGCCCATTGCAGTCCTGGGGATGCCATGGCTCGCGAAAAACAACCCGCGGATCAACTGGGCGACCCGCACCTTCACATTCGGCGACGGCGAGTATCGAGCACCAGCACCAGCTGGCAAAAGCAACCCCACGGTAGGACGAGCGGAGGCGACCACACAAGACAACGCCGCTACCACAGCAGACCTACCAGAACAATACGCCGACTTCTCCGAGGTCTTCGGAGAGGCAGAGGCAGACCAACTACCCCCCCACCGCAAGACGGATTGCCGGATCGACCTACTGCCCGACGTCCCCCTACCTAGACCAAAGATCTATTCGATGACCCCGAAGGAGATGGCAACCCTCCGGGAGTTCATCGATAAAAACCTAGACAGGGGATTCATAGAGCCAGCATGCTCACCGGTCGGAGCCCCCGTCTTATTCCGGGAGAAGAAAGACGGGACCCTACGGCTCTGCACCGACTACCGGGGCCTAAACGCGGCTTCCCTGTCCAACAAATACCCCTTACCCCTGGTAAAGGACATGCTCGCCCACCTCTCCACGGGCAAAGTCTTTTCCAAATTGGACCTTCGCGAGGCGTACTATCGCATCCGAATCAGGGAGGGGGACGAATGGAAGACGGCGTTTAACTGCCCCCTAGGCGCCTTCCAGTACAAGGTACTGCCCTTCGGACTCGCGGGGGCCCCTGGGGTGTTCATGCAGCTCATCAATGAGGTACTGCATGAACATCTGTTTAAAGGGGTCCTGGTCTACATCGACGACGTCCTCATTTACACAAAAACACACGAGGAACACGTAACCTTAGTCAGGCAAGTCCTCGACAAGCTCAGAAGGGCGCAGCTCTATGCAAAGCCTACAAAGTGCGAGTTTCACAAAGAGCGCCTAGACTATTTGGGGTATCGAATCTCCGGGGACGGCATCGAAATGGACCCCGCAAAAGTCGAAGCGGTGCTAAACTGGGAGCGGCCCCGCAACAGACGGCAACTACAGAGCTTCCTGGGATTCGCGAATTTCTACAGGTCCTTCGCCCGGGGGTTCGCTGAGATAGCCCTCCCCTTAACGGACCTCCTCAAAACCAAAGGGGTGGGGGACACCCGACGCGCCAAGAACCCAGGCACAGTGCTGAATTGGACTCCCGCGTGCCAGACCGCATTCGACAAGCTGAAAGCGCTGTTCACGACGGAGCCAATCCTCGCACACCCGGACCCAGAACGGCCGTTCGTGGTCCAAGCCGACGCCTCAGACTTCTCCCTGGGAGCCATCCTGCTACAAAAAGACTCCACGGGGCTCCTGAAACCATGCGCCTACCTGTCAAGGAAGTTCTCCGAAACAGAGAGGCGATGGCACGTCTGGGAGAAAGAAGCCTTCGCGGTGAAATCGGCACTAGAGACATGGCGTCACCTACTCGAGGGAGCCACCCAACCATTCGAGGTCTGGACGGACCACCGGAACCTCGAGGCCCTACGAACGCCCAGACGCCTTAGCCCAAAACAGGTCCGATGGGCCCAATTCTTCAGCCGCTTTGATTTCCAGCTGAAGTTCATGCCGGGCAAGAAGAACTTCCTGGCCGACGCCCTCTCCCGGCTGCCCCAAGACGAAGAGCCCGCCCCAGACACCATTGGGACGGTCCTATCCGCCTCGCAACTGGGAATGGCCGTGACCACCCGAAGCGGCGCACGGAGGCAGCTCGACGCTACGGCGCAGCCGATGGCGGGACAACCGGCGACGGAAAGAAGCCAACCGCAACTACCAGGGGGAATGCGCACGGACCTCGCCGCCGCCCTCAAAACCGACCCCTGGTTCCTGGCAAACCCCGACAAGGTAACGATGGCGCAAGACCTGGCATGGGGGGAAGGCAGAATCTACGTCCCGGACTCGCAACGCCAGGCGATCTTGCATAGGTCACACGACGCCAAGCAAGCGGGACACTTTGGGTTCCTCAAGACCCTACACCTAACACGGCGCCAATTCTGGTGGCCCGCGCTCAGGCGAGACGTAAAAACCTACGTGGCGTCCTGCCCAACGTGCGCTAGGGCCAAACGGGCACCAGGCAAACCCGCGGGGCTATTGCAACAGGTGGCAGAACCCTCCCGCCCATGGGAGGAAATCTCTATGGATTTTATAGTGGACCTCCCACCCAGCCAGAAGAAAACGGCCATTTGGGTGGTGAAGGACTACTTCTCAAAGCAGGCCCACTTCATCCCCTGCACGTCGGTCCCATCCTCACAACAACTAGCCAAACTCTTCCTCATCCACGTGTACAGGCTACACGGATGTCCCGCACGTGTGGTGACCGACAGGGGCACACAGTTCACCTCCAAATTCTGGCGGGCCTTCCTGAAGCTGACGGGGACCCAACAGGCCCTATCTACGGCTTGGCATCCGCAGACGGACGGAGCCACTGAGGTTCTTAATGCCACCTTAGAGCAATTTATACGATCATATACGAACTACCACCAAGACGACTGGGCTGAACTGCTCCCGTTCGCCGAAGTCGCATACAACAACGCCGTCCACACGAGCACGGGGAAAACCCCGTTCGAAGTAGTCTCGGGGCGCGACTTCGTCCCCATACCGGAGCTACCTCAACCCCCGGAACCACAGGTGGACGCCAGCGACTGGGGACGGAAGATCGCGGAAGCATGGCCAGTAATCACGGCGGCGCTGAAGGAGGCACAGGCTGCTTACAAAGAGCAGGCCGACAAGCACCGGCGCCAACAACCGACGTTCCAGGCGGGGGATATGGCCTATCTCTCCACCAAGTTCCTAAAGTCAACCCAACCCTCGAAAAAACTGGGGCCTAAGTACATCGGGCCGTTCCGAGTCACGCAAATAGTGAACCCGGTAGCAATACGCCTGGACCTGCCACACAACCTCCGGAGACTCCACCCGGTGTTCCATACCAGCCTCCTAAAACCGGCAACCACCTCCCGATGGCACCCAAGCACGCCACAGCCCGCACCGCTAATGATCGACGGGCAACACCACTTCGAGATCAGGGACATCCTCGACTCCCGCAAGCAACGAGGAACTCTACACTATCTGGTCAGGTGGAAACACTTCCCCCACCCGGAATGGGTGGCGGCGCACAACGTTAACGCGCCTGACCTGACCAGAGCATTTCACCGGGCATACCCCGACAAACCGCAATCAAGGTCAGCAAAACCAACCCCCCCCGCGCAGGCCCCCCCCGCCTCCCGTGCCCCAAGGGAAAGGGCCCCCCCCAAGCCCGCGACTTGGGTGGACCTTCCCCCCCCCGGGACTCACTCCCCCCGCCCCGGGCCCACGGGGTGGTGACAAACGATCGCCAGCACCCTCCCCCCGCCCCCCGGCCGCGGGGGAGTGGCAAGCAAGTCAACAGGGCAACCTGGGGGCAACGCCCAGGAGACACAACAAAGGCGACGCACTCTAAATAAGAAAAGAAGGGCCCTACCTGGAGCTGAGCAGCACCCGACCAGCCACGCCTCTCGCCTCGCTGAACTGAGCCAAACAAACAGGGTGTGGTTGGAGCATGCGCACGCCAGGTCAGAACCCGAGCATGCGCACCATGGACACACCCTGGGAAGGCACGTGGTAGAGGGAGGAGCAAAGGGAGGGGCGACAACTACTCCGGCGGGAACTTTGAAAAAAAAAAAAAAAAAATGTGGCGTTTTGACAGCTCCACGGGGAAAACCAAGAAAACCGGGGGAGAACACTATTCGAAAAGGGGGCAGTATGTCATGAGTGCCGTTGAGCTAAAGTCATCAGCGCAATGGCACACATGACAATGACAAGGAAATAAGTGAAGGGGCACAAGTTAAGTAGCCATCAACCCACAACGACTAACGGCTAACAAACAATAGCTAAACGAATCACGGAACCACCCAAGCCATCAGCGGCAATACAACGGGGATCGCCCAGCTGAAAGCAATCAGCAGAAGAATGGAAACCTGAGGATGGGCGATCCTGGAAACCCTCAACCAATGGCAGGGCAACGCATGGGACAAAGGGGGGTGACGTGACCGTGAGCGAGGGGGCGCTGACCGGCGCGGGGTATTTAAACCCCGCACCGGCGCGCTCCTGTCACTCTCAGCTTTTTTCTACCAACGTTGTACCTACCCTGAAATAAACCAGAACCTGCTTTGCAAACCAGCGTCTGAACGTTATTCAGAGGTAAGCAGCGCATGACAACGGATGACTTCATAGCTGGGTAGAAAGAGGGAGGCAGGGGAGAAGAGGCCAAGTAACCTGAGATTTACTGAAGGCATCTTAAGTGCTGCCAACTTAAGAATTTCATCAGTGTCCGTGTGAGGTAACAGTGACAGGGCACCTGCCTCTTTTAGTTGACACAAGAATAATTAATCTCATGGAAACAACTTGCATCACAGGTTAATTTATTTTGGCTGGCAGTCGCATACATTCAGAGACAACGTGCAAATGCCACAGTCAAGGCAAGATTTATCTGGATGAGTTTATTTATATCTTGCGTTATTTCACTCCAAAGAGATGAATAGAGATGTGCCAGGACTTCAAGGGTGAACATCTCCACCCACAGTTGATTTAGCATTTTAAAAAAACAAACAAGCATGCTTTTTGCACAAACTTAAAAGGATCTTTCAATAAGGCAAATTATTATGGTAGACGTAAAGGAGTGCTGCTTATAGAAAGGAACTCTTTTGTGAAACATCTCTGGAGCTAACCCAACGATTAGGTTCACACACTTTGCTAAGCCATAATTGGCTTAAGCTGTGTATAAACCATAATTTGCTGAGTTCATACAACATACTAAACCATAAGCCACAATTTGCAAGCTACAATGACTGGGTTCCTCCTAAGCCAAAATCGAAGAAACCACATTACAATTTACTGAGCAGTGTGTTTGAAGGCAACTTCCCGGTAACTCTAGACCTCCTTGGGTGTTTATCGAAGGTTTCTCAGTCAAAAGCTGGATTCACATATTATGTATGGTTTGTTAGTCCATGATCTCCCACAACGCATGAATTCAGCTATTACAGCTTCTAAACCATGACTGTGCTTGCGTGTGGCAGAAAACCACCCAACTGGGTTTCCTTCTCCAGACCTCAGTGAAACACATAATAGGACAAACCACCAAAGCAGGAATCCAGCACCTTCCCACACAGTCCTTCCACCCAGGGAGTTTTCCTTGCAGTACACCAGCAAGGAGTGTTCCTGGTTGTGTTGTACGCACACTCACTAATGTAAGACAATGCTAATATCAACTGGGCCCAAGAGATGCCTGGGATGAGCATTCTCCAGAATTCCCCAGCATAAAAAACTGCTGAAGAAAAAAAATAAGGTAACGTTCTTGAAGGCCAGATTTCATTTCCTGGACACATTTTCCTTCAGTTACAGAATGTCCTTTGCATCTTCTAAAAGCCTCTTCTCTGCAATTTGCAGCTTCCTTCTAGGCTGTCATTTGGATGCCTCCAGGGATTTCAGATCTAACGCTGAGAATTATAAAGGGGGGGGGCTGAGCCAAAAGGAAGGGGTGGAGAAAAGAGGTTTGCAAGTAATTGTGCAAAGCTTTTCCTTTGTGTAAAAATGGGCTAGATGCTGAGGAGGAGGAGGAGGAGGTGGGTGGTGACGCAGCCCTGCAGTGGCAGACCCCATTCTCGAGGCCTCAGCCACACAGCTCCGTTGCAACATGCCCACCACGAAAACCGTGGGCACAGCTACTGCCTGGTGGCCAACGAGGACTAGCAGACCTCTCCAGTTCCTAGCCACAAAGGCATCAACAAATCTCCGTGCCCTTTTGTGCCCCAAACTAAGATCTCTGGGAAGTTGTATGTCCGAGTTTGCTGGTTCAAAGAGAGACAAACTAAAGTTACTGGTTCATCTTCCTACTTCAAGCACTGCTTCTTGGCAACTGTCCTGAAGTCAGAATCCTTTGGTTACCTAATTAGGCTTGGAGGTAGCATGGAAAGGGGAAACAATGCAACTCAGGCAAAGAAATGATATATACCCCGTGATGGAGTTTTTAAAGGTTAATAAAAGAACTCCAAGCAGCTAACGACAACCTTGCAAAGTAGAAGCGTGAACCAAAAAGAAACTTGCATGCTAAGCTTAATTACGCTCAGAAGTAAATTCAGTCTTCACCCAGTAGTTAGATGAAGAGAGAGAAAAAAAGGTAGCTCGCTTTTATTCAGTAGATCTGGATACAAGTAGCTTCGTAGCTGAAAGCACTTCTTCATCACTGGTTCTTTGTAGACTTTTTTTTAATGGAAATAGAAATGTCTGCGTGCAAGCAAGATGGAAGGACGAGAGCTGCATTCTGCAGCGCCTCCTGCTTGCAGGTGTGCCAAAAGGTAATGGAGATTGTTAATCCCCAAACCCAAGGAGGAGGAGGAAGTGGAAATCAGGTGACCCATGTGACATCCCACAAGCACAATAGAGATGTGTTTGCAAGAGAGACCACCATATGCCTACGAGACAATGCTGAGTTGACCCCTGATAATTCCAGTACCCTGGAATCCATCTGCCAGCCAGAAAGTATAACACTTGAGTGCTATGGCATTCAAGCATCAGACAAGCAATTTTAGGGGTGTCTTAAAGGCTTCTCTGTTGCTTTCTAAAATGAGGGTGGTTTACTTTACCCTGGTTTAAAACTAGAGGTATCACCTTCTACTTTTAAGAACTTTCCATTTTCAGAAACTAATCTCTGTTGCAATTTAAAAAAAAAAAATTCTTTTGTGTATCTGCAGACTTTGGGGTATATGGCTGTAGAAGCCAGCTAACCCGCTCTCTATCTTGTGTGTAGATGTTGTCAGTAGCTGGAATTCAAGTTCTTGGCATCACACCACTCTAAGCTCTGTGAGTAAGTGTAAGTTCTTGAATAAACCACAACTGGATAGGTTCACATAAGGCAGCAAGCCAAGATGCACACTCAGTGTTACTTACACTGACCATCAAGAGGCAGCACATGGCTGGCTTTGTTCTATTTGGAACTCATCAGGTGTACATACCCATCGATCTTACTATATACACCTGACTTAATACTGATTTACTACACTTCACTTACTATGCACACCTGATGAGTTCCAAATAGAATAAAACCGATTGTCTGCTGCCTTATGGTGGTCAATATAAGTAAAAACAGCACAGGATACATGACATGTAAAAAATAATGTCTCCCCCCTCCAAGAAGGGGTGTGGAAATCACGTAAAATGAGGGCATGACATAATGTAACATCTGCACTTCTTTGTCTGAGAGCTTAAAAAGGAAGGTGGACAGTATATATACCATTCTAAAGATAAACTCTAAAGGTTAGTACAATGGAACATGGAACCCAGATGTCTGGATGGTAAGCATGGTTTACTTAAGCATGGTTTACTGAATAAAGTAAACCACTGGGTTCACACCCATTAAATCATAAACTGTGGCTTGTAGCTGGGCTGACATAGCACACTGAGCCAAAATCAGACAACATCATGACTTAGAGCAATGCATGAATCCAACCTAAACGTAGTTAGGATCCTGACATAGGGCCATTAAGTAGACCAGAGATGATGGCCTGCTACAGCAAAATTAAGGGGAATAAATAGCTAGAAAATGGGGATTCTATAGCATGTACTTCCCTGTAACCCTCTACTAAAAGTTATAATTCTTGGTTCAGCAAAATCCATGCAGGGATTTTGAAATAGATTCTGACATTCTCCAGCACTTCAGCTTGTTTAGCCTCTGTTCTTGTAAGAAAAAACAGTCATCCTTCTGGCTATCACCTAGCAATCCTAGGATTTGGCCAACATGTTGCAACTTGGTTCTGGCCTGTGCGAAATTGAAAATGGCTCTCAGCCAACTGCTTCCAACCCAGAGGTCGTAATGCAGCAATTCTCAAGACTACCCATACTGGCTGGAAATTCCAGGTGTTGAAGTTCACACAATGGCTCCACAGATGAGAGAAGAACTGGGAAACCACAATTGTTGGGAATTCTTTGAACTGGCCTTAAAGGCAGAATCTGGGAAATCTCTGTGTTTCATTCCTGTTACGTTGATGGATCCCCTTTTCCTGAATAAGGACTACTGAGATCTTCCCTGTATTTTTCACAGCTGGATTTGCCTCTCTGTGACACTCAGAAATGCCTAAAGATGACAAGATCTTTCTTAGTTGCTGAGCAAATGCTTCTGCCTGTTTCCAAGGTTGTTTTAACCAGGGCTGTGTTAAAATGCACCTCTTTTCCTTGTTCACATCTGTCCATAGAATAGAGAGATTATTATGATATTGATTTCCTCCCCTGCTGTTCTCTCTGCTAGATAAATAAACCTCATGTCTTTTGAAGACCAGAAGATTGTGGGTCTTGACTCCAAAATGTGGGAAAACAGTGAAAGCTATTGAAATGAATCAAGAGCTAGGCTCTTGAGTTGTTAAAAGATTATATTATTTCTGAAGTGAGCCAAGTATCCTGGGTGCATGTGACCACAATTTTTTTTTTAAAAAAAATCGGGATCTTGCATTCTTGTCCTCAAGTTCCTCTTTAAAAAGGGGGTAAAGAAATGCGTATTTTCCATAAATGTTCTCTCTAAGCATCATTCATCTGTGTCAAGGATAGCATTTGTATCGTGTGAGTAAAGATACAGCAGTGCAAAGGCCCAAGGGTTACAGGCAAAGCATTCGCCGCACAAATCAAGATGGGCAATGTACATCTTGGTTTGTGGCTCACTTCTTGGGCAAACCATTTCACAGCGGGCTGTGTGAGAGGAACCCCTACGTTGGCAAGGATCCTTCTGTTCCCTACAAGCACTGGAAAGATACTGCAGACCCCTGAGCTCGGGTGTGAAGGAAGACCCTGCATGGATTTTGCTGAACCAAGAATTATAACTTTTAGTAGAGGGTTACAGGGAAGTGAGAGGTAGTCCTCATTTTGCGATTGCTTTGGACAGTGACCATTCATAGTTACGATGGTGATGAAACAGTCACTTTGTGCCCAGTCCTCGCATTTACAACCTCCGCAGGTCCATAAAGCAAAGGAAAGCTGAAGTGAGATCATAAGCACAATTGTGGTTTCACTTAGCGACTGCTTTGCTTAATGACCAAGTTGCTGGTCCCAGTTGTGGTCATGAAATGAGGACAACCTGTAGTCGCTTTTATGTTCCCTAACTTGCATTGTCTGAGTTGGATTCTTTCCCTCCCCCCCCCTCCCTCCCCCCCAACCTTTGTTAACCCTAAGCTTAAAAATGGGGTGGTGTTTTTTTGCAGGGGGATTACAACTGTAATCTTGTGCTCTTGAGACCAATGAAAACGTCTCCCGTAAAACACTCAGAGTCACACTTCAAACCCTGCCCTGCAGGATGAGTTGGCTCACGTTGCAAGCCAAAGCCAGAAACATATATATTTTTTTCCTTTCCTTTTTTTTTCCCCTTTAGAAAAAAGCCCTCATCCTTGTTCAAGCCGGAGAAAAACGTATCCTTTGATCTGTGTTTTTCAGAATATGGTTTTGCCTGCGAGCGAAAGGCGGCTGTGCTTTTGAGCTGATATTCATATAGACGCAGCCTTTTGTACATTGGGGATAATGCAGGGTTTATGCGGCTGATTGCCGGCCTGCCTTTGAAAGAAAGGTGGTTTGTTGATGTCATAACCGCTCCAGTTCTTTTCAAATGGCTGCGGAGCCCTGTGATTAAGTTGCAGCTGGGTGTATCTCAACACAATGTCAATTACTTTGCTTAATTTGCAGCCAATGTACAATGGCAGGCTGCATCCAATCTCCAGTGGAGATCGCTTGCCTTCGGTGGTGGCAAGGCATGTAGATCAAACAATAAAAAAAACCCACACTGAGTCTGTGTGTGTGCTGCGCACGTCCTGACACATGTTTGAAATGGCAGCGTAATCTCTCTTGAATTGTGCTTCTGGCAGGGAAGTCTCTTGCACTAATTCGCTGAGCCGGTATGATGGCACAGCACGCTCAGTTGCTCAGAGAGCTAAGCAGGCAGTGCCCAACTCCTGGCAGGTGGGGGGACATTTGTCAGGTTGGACGAGATGATGGCTACGCACCGGGTCTAAAGGACGGCTTCTCGGGAGAAGACCTTGGGATCCAGGGAAGGCCAGGGACGCTTGGCCCAGAGGCAGGAAGCTGAAGGAAGGGCATGGAGCAGTAAATGACTGGAAAGAGAAGTTTAGCCAAGATGATGACTACGCACAGGGTCTACAGCAGAAGCCCCAAATTCTTCAGCTCATCAACCCCTTTGAGAAGTTTCAGATTGTTCATAAATGCCCAAACATTTATTGTATGAAAATAATTTAATAAATGCTACTTTAACTAATAGCACTACAAGTAACAACAACAACAACAACAACAACTCAAGGCTGCTCTCGCTGGCAGCTGACCATCCAACTCTGTCTCACCGCTGCAGGACCAGGGACTGGTGTGGAGCTCTACAGAGACCCCAAAAGATTAATTGACCCCAACCGACCTTCCATCATTTATCGACCACCTATTGACACCCAGACGTTTATCAACCCCTGGGACAGTTCCATTGACCCTTGGGGGACAATATTGACCACTTTGGAGAACCCTGGACTAAAGGAAGGCTTCTTGGGAGATGATCTTGGGACACCTGGTGCAGAGGCAAGAAGCTGAAGGAAGGGCATGGAGCAGAAAATGACTGGGAAAAGAAGGGAGGGAAGTGGGCATATTTTGAAAGGAAAGGAAAAAGGGAAATGAAGCTAAAGGAAGAGAGGTTCTGAAGATACAGTATATCAGTCATTTAAGGACAGGCGAGGCTGTAGATCAAGGATAAGGCAACAGTGCCTGGAAGGCAAGTTGAGAAATTGTCTGTTTAAGAAGCGATTAATAGATCCAGATGCTGACAAGGGAATTCTAGAAGTCATGTCCGCTATGGTTGGTTTGAAGAAGTCACTCTGAAAGGTAGTTTGGATGTCAAATACGGATCTATTTAGCTCAGAAGGGTTGAATTCAACTCGTGGCTTCAGACAGGTGATGCGTCATTCACCTAAATCCCGATTTAATTCAGAAAGGGCCCACCCCAAGAAGCCAGCTTAACTTTTCAGTGGTGTTTTAAGATCAGACCCCTGCAAGCATCTAGTAACTGCGCCAACATTAACCACTATATATCCCTTCTGGAATTGCCATGTTCTCCAGCTCCGTTTCAGGGCCAGTTTGTCTGCCCAAGATAAACTCCTGTGCTCAGATTTCCTCTTCAGCAACTCCTTCATGATGTTGGGAAGTTTGACGGCCAACTCAAGAGACAATCATCTAGACTGGCCTCAAGCAAATAGTGAGAATCCATGCTATACAGCAGCAAGATGTGTGGACCTTTGTAGGGATGCTAGACAGAGGTACCCTTTTTGGGAGATACCATACCTGTGTTTCAAAGGAGATATCATACCTGTGCAGGCTAAGAAGTTGAGTGTCCAATATGCATGTTTCGCAGAATTAATAAAAGGTAGGTTGGGATCTATTAGTAATACCTGGATTATGTTACATCTTTGGGCCTTCAAGTCCATCTTGACTCTGGAGACTACAACAATAAGTCCCTGAAGATCTGCTCTACCAGGAGTGAATTTTACATCTTGTAGAAAACCTGTCCCCTTTCTCCACTAAGTAAAAGGGTGTTCCTGGATCCCATCCTCAGCCAAGATCATCCTATTCCATGAGGGTTCTTCTCACTGGGTGATGTTTGCCCGCAGCTTGGCATCCGGAGCTGAATAATCAGATCCAAATCACCGAGATGTCATGAGATGTCAAGAGTTACTATTTTTGTTTCTTCCGCCCACCCCACCCCACCCCATACATAATTCATGAGAATTAATTAGTTAATGTTTGTACAGCTCTTGAAGAAGGTAGGGCTTTCTATGAGCAGTAAATGCTCATCATATTAAACCATGTGAGTCTGTCTTCTGAGATCAGTGTAGGCTTTGGCATCTTCCTCTCTCTTATAACATGATGCATTTCTACTATATTACACAGGCAGCACTTAAATGACTTACGAGGATATATAGACCATTTCTTTGCTGGAGCTTGCAAAGAAATGGTCTCTGCTGTCGACACTGAACTTAACTAATAATATTACAAAAGGCTGGCAGGGTGTGGGGGGGAGCTGGAGAATTTGAGTCCAGATTTAGTTTCTCTCCAACATGGTTTCCTGCCTGCCTGCCTGTCTCCCCACTTATATTTCTCATAGCCTTGGGATGTCTTCCTGCACATTTGACCGGGTAACAAATCCTTAATCCAAAACGCATTTCTATTTCTTGAAGGGACTGTGACTGTGTATTATGTTGCATTAGAAGGCTGTGGGCTTTCACATGATGGATTTCAGTTTGGTACATTTTGGTACCCTAAGTTTACAGAGGGTTATTTTGTTTTTATTTGTTTCATTTTTGTGCCTTTGAGTCAGTCTTCACTCCTGGTGACTGCCTGGACAAGTCCCTGCAGTTTTCTTGGCAAGGTTTCAGAAGTGGTTGGCCCTTGCCTTCTCCTTCCCAGGGCTGAGTGAGGGGGACTGGCCCAAGGCCACCCAGATGGCTTCATGCCTAAGGCAGGACTAGAACTCATGGTTTCCCTGGTCCTGGTCCTGGTCCAGCATGGTCACCAGTAGATCAGACTGACTCTGACATTGTCTTTGAATCATACTTGACTCCTGATGACCTACATGGACCAGGCCCTGCAGTTTTCTTGACAATATTTCAGAAGTGGTTGGCCCTTGCCTCCTTCTTCCTAAGTCTGAGAGAGAGAGGGACTGGCCCAAGGTCACCCAGCTGGCTTCATGCCCAAGGCAGGACTAGAACTCACAGTCTCCCAGTTTCTAGCCCGGTGCCTTCACCATTTTTTGTTTGTAAAGCTCATCTGTCACTGTTAAAACAAACAGACAACGGCCCAACCTTTCTGGGGCTGTAAGCAGGACCTCCCACGATGCCATGTCAATGTCCTACTCTCAAGTAGCACATGACCAGGGTAAGGTGCTCCGATGCACTCTTCCTCCCAGTAAACCACCCCAACCACATTAACGCATTCTGCTGCACCGCCAAAAATGTTCATGAAAAAGGAAAGTTTCTGGCTCTGCTCCAGAACTGACTCAAGGCATTCCCTCTTAATCACCAGAGAGGAGAATAACTGTCAACCTCAATCTTCCATGCAAACATCCAAGGATGGCAGATGGCCTGAGCATCAGCAGCTGCTACTGAGGCTCACACAGACCATTCTTTGCAGTTTTATAGCACTTCCCATCTGAAGGTGATGCAGAAGTGATGTTCACAGATTACTTAACGTAGTGTGCTTAATGTAGGATCTGCTGCTTTGGTCTGGGGTGGATCTAAGGACCAACCCTCATGTTGTTTGTTTAGGGGAGGATGGAACCATTTAGCTGCTCTAGAAATAGTTCGCTGGAGCTGGGGTTTCTACCTGGATTTTTTCAAGATCTCAAAGATCTTGAGAAGCAGGATGTCTTAAACCTTGCAGACCTGTTGCCTTCCTACGCCTCAACTTTCCTGACCACCATCCCAACCACACTCTGAAATGCCTATAACGGTGTCATTCATGTCTTCCCTCCTCAGGAGGTAGCTTAAACTTATGAATATAATATTGCAATTTACACAGCCCAGATACAACTTGGCACTAGACGCAGAATCTGCCACCTGCCATGTCTTCCTTTTTCAAAAGAAGAACTGACAATCTGTCACGAATACAAGGGGAGGTACATGGAATTATCCTGAAGGAAGCTTCTTCAAAATCCGCATTAAATTAGCATGCTGCCTGACAATCTAACAGGGTGATATCTTTATCCAGCTAGTAATTAACACCTAATGAAGTGCACAACACTCAACAGTGGCTTAAAAAAACCTCTATGAATGGGAGTAAAGAATGTTACATTTTACTAGGCTTGTGACTTAGAAGTGTGAATGAGTTCCTGTCATTTCATTACCTCTGAGTGAACTTCCGCAGCACTTGGTAACAACGAAAGGCAAAGCATGGAGTAGACAACCAGTTACTGACCTGGTTCAGCCATTCTGGAAGCTTTAGGACCTGGTTCACCCAACACGATGTAATGGTATGTGGGAATGACCTTGGGAGACAGGAGGAAGACCGCAGACTAGACAATGTTCAGATAAGAGGCAGCTGAGCCCACAGAAGCAATGGGGTGTGGGAAACATCTCAGAAGGGACCATCCCTTCTTTCCTGAGCTGTAAAGTGATGGGGAAGAGATGTACTTTCAGACTTGTAAGACAATGTTAATGTAACCACAAGATAAAATTAAGGGGGGAGATGGGCGGTAATAGAAATTTGAATAATAAATAAATAAAATTAGAGCTAGTACTTCTTCTCCGGACTCACAGCTGAAGAGGTCCAGTGAGCCTTAATTGTGCATACATATGTGATGGGTTAGCGCGATGTGTGGAAGGCTAATTTATTCTATAAAACATGGCTCAACAAATGACAGCTTAGGATCATGGGTGAACCCAGCCCCATTTTGCCATCCTTTTTTAGCGTATGGGCAGTGTTTATGCTAAGCCCAAAAGCTTGCTCAACAAGCCGATCAGTGCACAAGCTGTTATATGCCCTCCCAAATATACTTCAAAGGTACTGAGGCTACCACCACTTACGTGGTAGATGAGGATTAATAAGTCTCAGCCTGAACATATGGGACTTGACATATGGGCTACACCTCTGGAGAAGGACAGACCTTTCCCCCAATTACTTTTTCTCTCCTGCAGCATCAGGTACACCCAGCAGTCTGGTGTGCAGTAAGGCAAAAAAAGACAAAATTAGCTCCAATTTCCAATTAAAGAACCTAGCAGAGATGTGTCAGACACCATCAGCCACAGTTTAAAATAAATCCAAACAGAGACTTTATGACTCCAAATCTATCAGCCGTGTCCTAAAGATTGCTGGTGACTATTGTTTATCTGCATTTCTCAAACTTGGCAACTTTCAGATGTGTGGACTACAACCCCCAGAATTCCCCAGCCAGCTTCCAAGGAGCAACATTCAAACTGAAGAGTGCCTTAGTAAGTGCTCTCTTCTAGGTGATTCCTACAGTACCTCTCTAGCATCCAGATGTGTCATAGGGACAAGAGCATCTGGGGCTCTGGCCATATAATCAAAACCCCACCCTTTTTGGGTGTGTCTTATGATGTGCAATGCAGGTAATTTGATTGTACAGCCACAGCCACCATTTTGAATTTTCTGAGCTTCCTTCTGTGGAGCCCCATCAGCCTGGAATGAGCATTTGCCCTGGGTGTATGTGATGGTATGTGGGAAAAGACCTTGGGAGACTGGACCAAGAGACACAGCCAAGGGAAGGATCAGAGAAGAGACAGCGTAGCCCGCATCTTGATAGTGGGTGGGGCAAGAGGCTCAGAAGGGACCCACCCTAGTTTCTTGGCCTGTAAAGGAGACAGGGGGAAAGATGTACTTTCAGACTTGCAAGATTCTGTCAATGTAGCTTTACAATAAAGTAGAATTGTTTTATTTATTTGTTTGTTTGTTTATTTATTTATTATTCACATTTCTATCACTGCCCATCTCACCCCAAAAGGGGGACTCTCATCTGGTCACGATTTCTGTCTGGTTTACCCTGCAAGGCTGACATCAATCTTGCAAGTTTGAAAGTACAATTCTTCCCGTCTCCTCACAGCCCAAGAAACTAGGGAGGGTCCCTTCTGAGCCTCTTGCCCCACCCACTATCCAGTTGTGGGCTATGCCGTCTCTTATATGATCCTCCCCTTGGCCGTGTCTCTTGGCCCAGTCTCCCAAGGTCTTTCCCGCATACCCTCACAGCATGCCTGGACAATGCCTTTTGTTTAGAAGAAGAGTCTAGAAAGCTGGAAGGGCAAGGTGAGATCCATCCCAGTGCTTCTGTAACCAGTGGTTAAAATCTCTTCTCTCAGAGGAAGAACATCTCAGGGCGATGTTCCTGACCAGAGAGCAGCCACTGGTGTGCATTATGGGAGTGCAGTATCTGCAGCTAAGCCCCTCTCCATGATGGGGAAGAGAAAAAAAAGACAGAGGGAGAGGAAGCAGGCACATGCATTAATAAAATGGACTTTGGGGTTTACAGTATTGTGCAATTCTAGCAAAAACAGTCTGATCTTTTCTAGAACCCTCTGACGCTCTCCTGCGAGAGGAAACCCTGATGCTTTCTGTCGGTTGGAGGCTATAATGGCAAATATTTTTCTTTCAATTACTGCCACTTTCTTCCAGCATTGATTTCTGGAGATGCAGTTGAAGCTCACTGACAACCTCCGTCAAGAATCCCAGAACAAGGGAAGGAAGCTCTGTTCCTTGACCTCCAGATTTTAAACCCCCACAACCCAGTTCTCCTCACAGAGATGCAAAGGGCTCCCCAAACCAGCCAACAAACAAGCCCCCCAACCACCTTGGCTTTACTATTTTTTTTAATCCGTTCATCCCAATTGCCCACCGAGAAGTCACAGCAGGCCACACAGATTGGAATTAATGTCTCTTTCCATTGAACATGCTCTTGCCTGCTGGATTTGGCTGCAGAAGTACATTGATTTGAATAGGAAATATTTGTTTAGCTCATATGTTCCTCTACAGTCTGACTTCCTTTTCCCTGAGAAGATCTTTCAGGCAGCAGAATCCCCCAAGGCAGTGTTGCTCAACCTTAGCCGCTTGAAGATGTGTGGACTTCAACTCACCCATGCTGGCTGGGGAATTCTGGGAGTTGAAGTCCACACATCTTCAAGCGGCTAAGGTTGAGAAACACTGCCCCAAGGGCATCAGAACAGGAACAAATACCAGGGAGGATGCAGGAGAGAACAAATTTAACATCCCTTGTTGTCCTTTGCAGTTCTCAGCCTTATCATCTACGTTTGACCACCCTTTGGGGCAATAAAATTTCTATTTGGATAGGGTTTTGCTTTCACACAGCCAATCAGTCCAAGCCAGTTTCAGTCCCTTCCCTTTTGAAACTAGCAACCACTGACTCTCTAACAAAAATACAGGCACATAAACCATGCCTGTACTAATGTTGTGAATAGCTGCAGTTCATAATGTAATTATCACCGTCATCTGTCCCTCATGCACTTCATTTCCCTCTGGCCGTTCTTAGTCTTTCTCCACATCCACTCTGGACAGACCATTACAGGGCCACTTAAAAAATTGTGCATCTGCTCAAGCGAATTGTAGTTCACACAAGTTTTTGTCCCTCAGTCTAAACCTTAACGTGGTGCAAGGCGCCGGGTTGCTTTCGATGCAACCGGAAAATGCAGCCGTGTTTTCCAAAAATTGTAAACATATTGTTTTCGTACTATAATAAAATCATATTGTTATGCTGTTGTATTGTTATAATATATAACAATATAATCAGGTATGGGGTTTATGGGAAGGAGAAAGATTAAGGTTGCTCCCTGAAAGTTTGGGAAGGTCCTAATATGGACTCCTATTGTCATGAGCACTGATGGTGAGCAGGAGGGGGGAAAACGCATGTGTAGTAGAGAGAATTTGAGCTGTCATTCAAAGAGACACAGAAGAGACCCGCCTTGACTTTTGGGGTTTATCTGTCTGGGTTTTCCCACGCTTCTTCAGTTTGTTAGGATTTTCTGTCTAATGTAGCAGTAATAAACACTAGAGACCTATTCCTCGTCTCAGCGTGGTCCCTGACTGTTAGGACACCTATTGACGTTATGAGAAAGCAGCCGAATCTGATTTGAGTTCCAAATTGGACTCAGGATACATTTAAATCCTTCCCCAAAAGCTTTCAAAGCAGCTTCTCATTGTATAATAATGGCTTTTAGTCCTTTCTCCACCAATTCTCCCTGAGCTTCAAATGGGCTACTTAAAAAAACCCCAAAACCTACTATTGTTATCTTACTAATAATAACAAAAAAGCCAGAAACTTTTTTCTTTTGAAAATTCAGGCTTCAGAACCCCAAAGATTTCTTTTGACAACTGGCAGAACCATTTTCTTCAAAGCTGATCTGTGGAAAAGGAAAATACAACGAGTTTGAGAAAGAAATATTTATAAACTAACCTGCTGCTCTAAAATTGCCTCCCCACCCCTCCCGCCTGCCAATGTTATTAGTGGACTTCTGCATAAGTTACCTAACCAAGTACTTTCTTTAAACTCTACATATTCCATTTTCTTGAATTGCATTGACCAAGTCACTGTTACCATTTTTTTAAAAAAATGGGACTAAGAACACACTTACACACAAGCAAACTTTCTGCAAGACACATTCCTTAGATAAGAAGGTGATTATGATTAGGAACGAAGTTAAATCTTCAGACAGAAAAATCTCAATGTATTCTCTTTGGTCAGGTAAACAAATTCTGCTCAACAGGCTTCAGAAAAGGAAGATATGTATTTTCCATTTTCCTGTTTCAATTCCTGTTTTTTTCTACCGAGTGAATTCTCCACTGGAGGGGAGGGGAGGGGGGAAGAAAGGCAGGCAGGCAGGCTAGCTTTAGGTTTGACTGGATAGTGAACATGGTCACTTGAGATTCCCATTAACTAGACACATTTTAGTCAATCATGTTATATATTCATTTTTTACAAAGATGATGCCACAGTTCTCATTCCATTCCACACAAAGATGCATTAATGCCCCTTGTTGGCTTTTAGAGCAGTCATTTCTTCAGCTGGACCTTCCAAGCTGTTTTCCAGAGAAAGTTCTTACAAGCTACTGAAAAATACATCAGGCCAAGTTGAAAAGAAAAAAAAAAGGTGACTACTGATCTTAGAAGAAACCATTCCAGTAGAAAAGGGGCTCGGTTTTCATTTGAACGTTTCACTGGCTTGGTGTTACGTAAATGTCTTTCTTTCTGTTGAATTCATTTGCTTAATTTTTACTACGATTTGCAGAGCAAATTATTTTTCCACCTACGTACACCAAGCCATTTCAGTATGACGATGTTCTGTTGACCATCTTCACGTAGAATACTGTTTAGGCCCCTACTGTTCCTTCCATTTGGTCCATCAAGTACCTCCACACGTTAGTTCAGCAAGCTTTGGAGATGCGTTATGGTTTGCAGAAATAACCATAAAAGAATCTTTCCTTGGCCAGGCCTGCTTGCCAACCTGTCCAACCTATCTTGAGCAGAGAGTCCTAAGGAGATTGAGTTCATGGTGGACCAGAATGGTGGCTTCTGACTTGGGTGCTTGCCATCCTGTGCCCCTTCTTGGACTTATTTATAGCCTTTTATAACCAGCCCAAGATGAGGTCCTGGAGAGAAACAAGTCATTCCTCATGCAGCTAGAAATGTGGTGGTCAGCTCTTGACTGTAGCTCTTCCCGAATGAGCCCTGAACGTTGAGGAGCATCTGAAGAGCCGGAGGCTTCATGGCTAGGTGTGTTTGAAGGACAGATTTGACTTGCTTGGACTTTAGATGAAAGGAAAACTTGAACAGAGCAGAGCAGATGAGAGAGGAAAGGAAGGAGGTAGGCAGTGTGAGCTGACATTCTGATTACCGCCAACATAAAAGGCAATGGCAGATCACTCTTTCGAAAGAGCACATCCTGTAGGTCATCTAAAGGACAAAGTGACCTTTTAAAGGTCTTTTCAACTCTGAGCTTATGAAATATTTTCATAAATCTAGAAAGGATGGCAGCAAAATTAGTGATTTCAATGGAAAGCTCCAAGGGACTATTCCCCCCACCCCCAGAAAACAGCTCAGGCTCTTTACAGCATGCATGATAATGATTCTGGTATAATGCCATAGATGAGCGAAAATTTTGTCATGCCAGATTTAGACATCTGACCGCGGCTCACTCAGTGGGGGGAGGGGGGCTTGCAAAGAGTCATTGCACAGATTTGATCAATTAAAGATTTCATTCATCGCAGATTGAAAATGGATTTTTAATCGGATGTGAATGAGGGTGGCCCCCCAGTACAGTGGATTTTGGTGCCGGTGGCTTTGTCGTACGCAATTTTGGTAAAATTGCTACCCAGTTGCTTCCAAGACTATACTGTGACTATTCAGGCCCCCACCATCCCCTCTCAGTTAAGAAAAATAATAAATCATGTATTCTTTCCTGGAATTGCAGCTGGAGCAATTACAGTTCTGTCTGTTCCCCTCTTACTGTTCATCGTTTTACAACCGTTTTGACATTCCGGATACGTTAGACCAAACACGTGAACAAAAAGGAAACGAAAACCAATTTGCATTTCAGACCAACTTAAAACACAGTGTGACACGTGTTTATTGGAAAATAACCTACCTTTTGCTGCAGAGAGGCAGAGGGAGAGGTGGTATCACTGCAGGTCTAGAGAGATATAGATACACATCCAAACACCCCCGTAATGAGCTGAGCATCTTCAACCATTCATAAGCTCAGCTACTGCCAGCATCTAACATGTTTTTTAAAAGAATAAGCCAGGATATCATGGTCACCAGCATGGGGCCCAATGTTTCAGCTTCTCCTTTTTAGTTTGGATAAAGAGGGGCTAGATAGATACCTTAAGTCCTACAAGGGCTTAAGATACCCATTTCACGTCTTCAAATGCCCACAAAGTCCTTGCTCCCCCCCCTTTGTAGCCCTCAAATGCCACTCCAAGTCCGAGACGCCCCCCAAGCTGACTGAATATTTGCAATGAATTGGATTCACCAAGTCTCTTTGTGGAATATTCTTAGAAGCCTAGGCCCCATTTGTTCCAAACTGCATTCTCAAACTCAACGTTCTGAAATTATTTCTGACATCTCCTCCCTTATTTTAATTACATACACAATAATGTCCGTTTATACACACCCTGATTACTTAATAGGCCTAAACCTTTAAGAGAAGATTTCTCAGTTACTCCCATCCTGCCCTACTGTCTTTGCCAAAAAATATTCTGGCAGGATTCAACGGTGTTACTAAGGCTATTCCAACTTTTAGCCTCTCTGTGTCCCTCTAAATCAAGCCTCAACAGTCTTTAGAATGAATCTAAAGGTTAGACAGCTACATATTCGGCATCCAGCAGTCTAAGCATTCAACGTCATCCAATATTTAGCCTACCTAGGACAGCCTCATCAAATAGATCAGATCATTTTTTGTGAGTGAGCAGACTGAAAAGATGGCTTTCCAGCTAAGATTGCATATTTGCTGCAAAACTGTCCTAAGATTCTCATCTTTGCTAAGAGATGAGGCCACTGCTGGCACAATTAAATAACTACAATGAGGTGGAGAGAAATTGAAGTAGATCCTTCCTGTTGTATAGCTTTTGACTATGTGTTGTTGGTATTATTCCTTGGCTTATAAATAGGTTTTTGTTCTCTGTTATTAATGTTCTTTTTTTCATGTTGCTTATTTCTATATTGTCCAAACGTCTTAGTCTCATTTACGTACAGCATGTCTGGAAGCCGATTATTGAGAAGTAAATAAATACACAAGGAGGTTGATGCTGGTGGGGGGTGGTCACCAGGTTAAAACCAAACCTTAGATATGTATAGGCAGGAAGGCTGAATCCCTTGAGAACACGGTATGATATAGCAGTTAAGGCATTGGGTGGTGCTGGGTGTCCTAGGTTCCAGTCTAGCCTCCATCACTGAAGCTCTCTGGGTGATGTGGTCAGTCGCTTGTGGGGAAAAATAGGAGGAGGGAGTGATGGGTCCTGTACAAAAGACGGAAGATAAATCTAATCAATTGTTAGTCCTTTGAGGTAGTCTGGCAAGAAGCACAAAATATGAGTACTAACATTATCTTTATTTTAAGCTTACGTCAATAGAATCCTGCAAGTCTGAAACTTTTCTCTGCTCCCCTCCTTTTACTCTATGGGAAACTAGGGAGGGTCCCTTTTGAAATGCTTCCCACGCCCTTCCGCCATCTATGGGCTGAGATATCTTTTGTGTGACAGTTGTCTAGGCTGCGGCTCTTCCTCCTGGTCTCCCAAGGTCATTCCCACAGAACATTATACCAATAAATAAATGAATATATGGGTGCCCATTCACCTATTTCCAGGTAGTCCTCACTTGGGACCAGAATTTCAGTTGCTAAGCAAAGCAGTCATTAAGTGAATCTGATCTGATTTTACAACCTTTTATGCAGCGGTCATTAAGTGAATCACTGTGGGGGTTAAGTGAACCACATGGTCATTAGGCAAATCATGCAGTTCCCCACTGATTTTGCTTGCCAGAATCCAGCCAGGAACTTCAAAAATGGTGATCATGTGACCATGGGACACTGAGATGGTCATAAATAGGAACTGGTTGCCAAGCACCCAAACCATGATCACATGACCGCAGGGATGCTGCAACAGTCGTAAGCGTGAGGACCGGTTGTAAGTTGTTTTTTTCCCAGCACCATCGTAAGTCTGAACCACCACTAAACAAATGGTTAAGTGAGGACTACCTGTGTATAGAGTAATGTAATTCCTGTCTGTTTGAAGGGATGGGAAGAAAGAGTGAAATACATTTGCTAACACGTCAAAGATAAACAACTTATGCAGAACAGGTTGTTGGGTAGGGCTGTTGTTCACTGGGGCCATTCCAACATGCCTCCCATCCCACAGTCATTGTGGATAAATGTTTGAGAGTTTAAGCTGATTTGAAAGGTTGCCAGCATTGTTTTCAAGCGTTTCTCCTCCTCCTTGTTCTTCTTCTGGAAACGAATTCCAAACGTTGAATTTTTATGACAAACCTCAGCTCTCTGTACATTTTTACAGTTGAATTAAACAGGGCTTAGAATGGAAACACTAATGGAGTTTTTATTATTGAAAATTACTGGGACAAGAACTGCGTCTGACAATTTTTCAGACCAAAGATGTTTCAGGTTTTTTTTTTCACCCTCGATGCAGTGATTTTTTTCCCAATAATAACTAATGTCTATAAGATAGGAAAGAGCCCTACTGTTTCCTACTTCTGGCCAAAAGACGCAGGAATGCTCTTCAACTGAGTGAAAAAGCTTAGGTTTTATTTTCTGACCAATTACTCCATTGAAGTTGGGTTCAAGATGGCAGCACGGTTGACCCAAGATTCCCTGTCTCAGGCACACAACTTTGTCTGTCTCCTGCTAGCCTGACCTTGACACCATCCTCCTGCACATTAGGGATGATCTCACTGACGTGAAACGTGTACTGATAGTGAGCCCCTGATATAGTTGTCACACTGCTACAAGCAACACCCACAGGAACCGTGCCAAGCCGTTGTTCACTGCTGAGTGAGCACGGCCGACCGTGGTCTTTCTGGAACCAATCGAGCGAATGAGGTTCCTGCCAAATGCAATTCCTCTCTCTCTCCCTTTTGCAGATTTAAGCTTGGGATTATCTCATACCCGGCTGAAATGCTGCCTGGAGCCTCTGTGGATGAGTTTGTGTGTCCTGTTGAAAAATCAGGAGGCGACTGGTAGCTCCTTTTGCAACTAACGCATTGGATTAAACGGCATCAGCCTTCGCGAGCCACAGCAACCTTCCTCAGATGCATAGGGTGGCCAAACTAATGTAGTTAAAGTTTAGCCACTCCATGCACCGGATGACTGGGATCTGTAGCTCACGAAAGCTGACAACTTTTAATCAAATCTGGATACGTGGGATGAAGTGAGCTATACCCTAGGCCTTGTAATCGTACTTGCTAGCTGGAAAAGGTGCAACCAGACTCCATCTGATTTTTTGTGGCCATAGATTCACAGCCTCTCGTCCTACAGTGTGCTTTGTTGGTGGCCTTTCTCACTAATGGCTTGGCCTCTCATTCTTCAGCCAGATGCTCTGCTTTTGAGGAGGCCACACAGGGCATCTTCAGCTACTCTGGGATGGAGGAATCTCGTTAATGAGCCATCACACCCGCTTCTTTGGAAGCCCATTCCTCTGGCCTCGGAGAGAGGCCTTCCCTCCTAGTCAATGTGGAGGTTTTGCCACAGTTGGGTTACGCCATCTTCCGAGGAAGAAAATAGTCTGTCTTGTCTGGAGGTTGGGAGGAGAGAAAAAGCAGGAAATGAACAATCAGGGGGTGGTGAGTCAGACACCACAAGTGACTGGGCTGTGAATTTCCTAGAACAAGACTAATCCACAGGGGAGAAAGGGGACAATGCTCAGAGAACACAGAAATAAGGAAGCATGTCCCAATGCTAATTATTCAGTGAAGACAACTAGGGTGGAGGGAAGAAGAGAGAAATCCTTGCTTTTCCAAAGAGTGTAACAGAACTGTGCCATGAAAAAACTCTGAAAAGGTCCAGGAGGGAGGACTAGCTACAGGAAGAAGGAGGGGATGGGGGGGAAGGAGGGGGAGAGAGAGAGAGAGATGTTAAAAATGAGTCACTTTTGGCAAATCTTTTGGAAAAAGAAAAAAAGAAAAAAAAAAAGCATCAGGCTTTTCTGCTCAATTTGAAGACTAATGGACCAAGCACGACTGAAATGGTTTTCTCCGTACAAGAAAAGAAAAATAAATTTTTGACCCTGCAGAATGACCTCCTTTTTTTGACACTGTTCTGCAAACTGGTCTAACTCATCACAACACAGATCTGCAGAGGCTGTGGCCTACGAGAGAGTTGGAGTGCAGGGAGAACTGGGTCCTTCTAGATAACCTGGTGGTCTTTCCCACAAGAAAAAGGGAAGAGATGAATGCCAAAAAGCCCAGCTTCCCTTCGTGGTAATGAATTCCCCCCCCCTTCCGCTTGCAAAGCTTGCTAATTAAATCATTAACATTTTGATCATGGATAAAATGTTTGAAACATTTCATTAATGTGCTCTCCCAGGCATGCCTGCAAAGCAGCAAGCATCTGTACAGGATGAAGGCCCAATGGTGGGGAAGCAGGAAGGAATAGAGGGTGCGGGGGCCCTGCTTACGGTGCATAATATGGAGGCCTGTGGCTCTGTCGTGTCCTCGTTTTGAATTTTTTCTCCTGTTCAATCGTGTCTGATTCTCAGAGACTACAAGTCCCTGCAGTTTTCTTGGCAAGGTTTTTCAGAAGTGGCTTGCCATTGCCTCCTTCCTAGGGCTGAGAGAAAGTGACTGGCCCAAGGTCACCCAGCTGGCTTTGTGCCAAAGGCGGGACTAGAACTCACGGGCTCCCAGTTTCTAGCTTGGTGCCTTCACCACGACACCATACTGGCTCTTAACTTTAGACTTAGGACTAACCTTAGTCTTTCCAAAATCAATCAAGGTTGGGTAGATGCAGCTACCTCCCTGGAAATCCTTCTCAGACCCAAGTCCTTTGAATCACAAGCTGCTAGTCAGAGCAGAGAAGAGCTTGAGTGAGGAGAAAGAAACGGAGCATGCTTCTCACAGCACTCTAAAAAAGGCTTAAACAGGCTGTACAAATTTCCAATTTTAACTGAAAAACCGCTAGAGGAGAAAAATGGCATTTCTTGCCCTTCCTTCTTCCTCCTAGTTATTATCTGATGAGGCTGTGCATTAAGTCAGGGAAACAAAACCCTCTAAACCAGGGTTTCTCAAGCTCAGCAACTTTAAGATGGGTGGACTTCCACTCCCAGAATTCCCCAGCCAGCATGGTAGCCAACAAAGTACCACTCCTTGGATGAAAGGTCTTAACTGTAGGCAATGTGCCCCAGATGGCTCCCTCACACCCTGCTGGGTGCTTAACAAAAAGGAGAGTGTTGAGAAGGCTTTGCGCTGCACAAAAAGATTCCCATCCAGTTCTACCGATCCCAAGATTACAGCCACATGTCAACGAGAAGTCTTTTTATGGGTGATCTCTTTCCCATTGAGCTGCACTGGAGGACCTGATTCCTTGTAAGTGGGGGAAGCCCAGGCCAGGCACATGCACCACCAAGCCCTCGGATGAGCCCAATGTCCCATGTATGGGAATAGAATGCTATAGGTTGATCATACTAAGTTTGCTTCTTGCATACAGTCACCACTTGTAATGCGTGGTTAGGATAACCTTGGGAAACAGGAGGAAGAGTCGCAGCCAGGGCAGCGGTCAGAGAAGGGGTGTCTCAGCCCCCAGAAGGAAAAGGGGCATGGGAAGCATCTCACAAGGGACCCTCCCTAGTTCCCTGGAAAGTAAAGGCAAGAGGGGAGAGATAAGCTTTCAGACTTGCAAGGTTCTGTTTCTCTATGCTTACAATAAAGGTACCATTAATACTCAAGGTTTTGGTTTCCCGTCTGGACTACTTCGAAAGGCTGGTACTACTTGCAAGGCATGATTACCCATCTACACATGCAGATTCTGTTGGGGCTATTCACTTCTTGTTTTTATTTGTTGTGCTGGACATGCTAATAGCTTGCTCCCAATCACCAGGGAAACTCAGCCATTTCCCCCTCTCCCCCCATGAAGGGATTTAAATTGACTTCCAGGCGAACTTTCCATCCTACATGACAGAACCAAGGTCATGGGTTGATTGGATCCTCCCTCTAGCCCCTCTCTCCCCAAACTGATTTTGGTGTGAAAATACCTTCCGGAGAACTCCCTCGCACTACGGGCTGCTTTGGATTAAAATCATGAAATAATCATAAGTCTTGAGCCAGTTGCCTGCAACAGACAACACCCTTTTCTGGAAACACTCTGTTCTGACTTCTTTCTGAAAGGGTTTGGTAACTCTTGGATGCTAGGAGATAAAGCACAGCACACAAGCCTCATTTTGGCTTAGCGTGATATGTGAACTTTGCCACTGTGGTGTGTGAGCTTCAATTTATGGTTAGCTTGCTAAGCAAATCCAGTCCATGACAGTTTGTTCAACAAAGCAGAGTTGAACAAACCTTAACTTATTGCAATATTTGATTTCAGCCTTTGGCTGGATGAGATATTAAAGCAAATGTATTTAATTTAGTATGCATGTGGTTTATTAATGCAAAGAGCAGCAGCTGGAGAACAGAATTCAACCCTTTCTTCTGCTGCTGTGATCTTGTTTGAAATCACTCTGCTTTGAAGGTCCTGTTTGCCTCTGGAGGAGAAATCCTAGGAAGAACACCAAATTTTCCTCCATATTCCAAAACCTCATGTCAGCCTTACCAGGTAGACCAGACAGGAAACACAACCAGATGAGCTAATTCTACTTTATTGTAAAGCTACATTGACAGATTCTTGCAAGTCTGAAAGTACAAATCTACCCCCATCTCCTTTACAGCCCAAGAAACTAGGGAGGGTCCATTCTGGGCCTTTGCCCCCCCTCCCACTATCCAGCTGCGGGCTCTGCCCTCTCTTATCTGACCATTCCCTTGGCGGTGTCTCTTTGCCCTGTCTCCCAAGGTCTTTCCCACATACCATTGCACCTATGCTGCAGCTCACCCTCCATGGATATGATTACCACCCTTATTCTGTGCTCTCCAGAACCATCCTATGTACATCTCCACCTGTGTCTGCCACCTGGCATTCTCTGTCCCCAGTTCCTGCCAGGTTTCTGCCCTCAGCTTCTTCTCTTGAGGGACAGAGTAAAGAATGGTAGTGTTCCAGAGCCAATACCAATAATGGGAATATGACCAATCCTGGGGAGACTCTTGAGATCTAGACAGAATGGGCTGGAGAGATTCCTAACCCCTAGGTTACAATGGCAGTAGCTTCCAATTAGCCTTTGCAATAAAACTCTCTAAACGGCCTTGACTTCACCCCACAGGTTGCTCATTTGCTTTATAGAGTTTGCAGCTGACTTTTGGCCATTCACAGTGGTCAAGGGGGCCAATGACCCAAGTTAATGTGATGCAAATTCAACCCTGAACTGTAGCCCCAGTTAAAATGATAATGCTGGCATCAGCAGGAAGATGAATAAAGGAACATAAATTAGTTTACATTAAAGGCTTGGGCAAGGATGGACTTGTCTTGGCATGTAAGCGGGTGGGGGTTGGCACCACGTTTCTTCTCTCCCGAGATTTTGGGAAAGAAAAGGAGGATATTAAGGCTAGAAATAAGTCTCCAAAAGAACGGATCAGATTGCAGCGCGCTCGGTCACGCCATCTTTGTGCTGAAAAGCTACATGGGTTGAAGGCTTGCCTGGCTGCTCAGGCCAAAAATGAGAGCCTCTGGGGAACAGGTTGGCAGTAGGCATATTGATCTCCAGCATCCCACCTCTTCCCATCTCCTCTTGAAAGCGTGCTTGTCTCATTCTTCTCAGTAGCTCCTTCTGTTCCTGCCATAAATAAATTGCTTATTGGCTTCTCAGCTTCCCCCCTAGGGCATTTGATCATCTGTTGGAAAAAGGGTAAGAAGACACAGGGAAAGAAAGCCTTGCAAGAAATAAAGATTGCTCTGCTCCTTCTTTTTCTAACCAACCCTTCCTAAATATCACACCTGCCAAAATAATCACAAATACTGGAATGCCAGAAAACTGGGTAAAAGATAATAAAAAGAAAGAGGCCAAAAAGAAAGAAAGAAAGAAAGAAAGAAAGAAAGAAAGAAAGAAAGAAAGAAAGAAAGAAAGAACACCCCACCACCACCAAGATCCAATCCAAAGCATAAAACAGAACAGCTGTTATTTTGTCAAGATATGTCGCAGTCGGGGTTTTAAGGCTGCCGCAGTTAACAGCACATAATGATGGAGTGCTGGTTGAAAATGGAAGATTAACTTGATCTATTTGTTATGGGGTAATGATGGAGGGGAACGTTTCGATTAAATATCCAGGAAGTTGAAGGGCTGCCTTGAGAAGGCAGCATCAGAGGAATTAACTCCAGATCTCTTTGAACAGATCAGGGTTCCTCCACCGGGGTTCTGTGGCACCCTCAGGTTCCGCGAGAGGTCCCTAGGAGTTCCCTAGGAGATCACAATTTACTTAAAAAATTATTTCAAATTCAGGCAACTTCACATTAAAGAGTTAAGTTTCATTATTTACGTTTAGTTTAAGAACACCGTTAATGCACCTCTACAGGCCTACCCATGAAACAAATATAATCATTTTGTAACCTCTGGCCTATCTTTGAGCCTGAATGGGCAGCGGTTCCCCGAGGCCTGAAAAATATTTCAAGGGTTCCTCCAGGGTCAGAAGCTTGAGAAAGACTGGGATAGATGCTGCTGCTTGTGGGGGATGTCCTCTTGGTCTCCGCACTTGGCTAAGTGGGCAGTTGAAGGGAGCAAAGAAGAAGTTTGTCAAATCAGAAGACCAGCCCAACTCATGCTTTAAATGAGACTTGCTGGAAGCTGTCTTACTTAATTACTTATTTATCCAATTTATACGGCCGCCCATCTCGGCGAGGGACTCTGGGCAGTGAACAGAATGAGCATAAAATAAAAAACTATTACAAACACAACTAGAGATAAAGTACAAAGCAGCTGAGAAACAATAAACCCAAATCACTAATATAACCAAGAAGTGGGTCCCCGCACACACTCGGGGCCCCAAACCTGGGCACAGAGCTAACGGTCTTGTATGGCCTTAAAATTTTGGTGCATCTAGGCCGGAGTTTCTCAACGGCAGCAGATTCCAGGTGTGCGGACTTCAACTCCCAGAATTCCACAACCAACAGGGCCATTGATGAGAATTCTGGAGTTGAAGTCCACACACCTGGAATCTGCTATGGGTTGGGAAAGACAGGTCTCAGCTATCTCAGTATTAATTTGACTCGGCAGGGCAGGGAATTTAGCACCGTTCGTGTATTTAGGATCAATTCCATCCACCCCTAGCCAAAAGCAATTGATGCGGGGAGTTGCATTCTAAAACATCTGGGGACTAACCTCTGGACTTGTAGCAATTCTCCAGGATGTAAAGCAGGGCCCTTTTCCAGCCCGAATGCCTATCTGCATGCTATGACTCTTCCCCCAAGAAAGATAACAAACCTCAAATTTTAGACATTTCTTTATGCTGGTCTACGACCTTAATAAAAATGTAATTTGATTAGACATTTCTTAGGCCATTCTTATTCTCTGCACCTCTAGGAATCCCCCAGCGGTGCTGCGGTATGAAAATAAAGCAAATAAATAAATAAATGCCAGAACGACTTTTGCAAATGGAAATGGGTAGGATTCCTCCCATCCCTTACGTCCCCTGACAGGACTGAGAAGGTGCATCTTCTACCCACCTAGCCAAGAAAAAGATTAGCTTTACTGCCCCCAAGTCAACCGCTGGAGGAAATTTTCATTTAAGGCTACCGCCCTTAAGAGCTTTGTAAAAAGCTCAGATTTTTGCCAGAATGTAGGAGACCAAAAGTATTAAATGTGTGGTGGGAGCTGGTTGTCATGTGGCGGTTACACAATGCAACAGAACAGGTTCCAGCCTGAACAGATGGTGCAATTCTATCCTGAATGAATCAGATATACCTGGCATTGCCTTAACAAATGCGAGAAACGTCTATGAATTTATTTATTGAGATAGTGGGTGATGTTTTCTGAGTCTTGTCATGCCAAGAAAGTTTCTTTTCCTTGTATTGCATTAGAAGGGGGGGAAAAAACATCTAAGTGATTATGGGATTTATTTTGTTTGACACAAATTAAAACCCCTTTCAAAGCCCCTGGTTGGTAAATCTTTCAGGTTCTGTTTCTGATATATATGACATTTAAAAAAAATGTTTCCACCTCAGTGCAATGTCTGCAGTTTTGGGCCTGTTTCCCAAATATTCTACATTTGCCTTAAACAAATCTTTCCTCCATCGTGTAGGGTCAGCTGGCATCCATGAGGGGGTTCCAAAAAAGTCAAGATGATGGCCATTGACCATGTGGTCAAAGCTCCTCCCGCTTTTTACAAGGACTGCACATATAATGCATATAAAATAGGAGTGGGACTTTGATCGCATGGTCTTGGGTACCATCCTGACTTATCTGACTCCCACCCAGACACCCCTGGCTAGTGTGGCTCAGTAGGAAGGGGGCTTTTCCTCCGATCTCTAAAACTCTGCTTTCTAAGAGAATTAGACAAACCTGTACAAGTAGAATAGACAAGAACTGTCTACTCATGGCTCTTGGTGAAGAAGACCACGTGTCACAATTACACTGAGAGAAAGAAAAAAGCCACAAAATGGCAGTTGTTGCAGAGGGACACTTGACTTCCTGCCCTACTTGGAAAGTGGCCTGGAGACATTGACTTGAGTGGAAAGATGGACCAAAGAGTTGTTTCATCTGATTCCTCTAAAGTTCTTCTTGAAAGCTCTTCCAGTATTAATAGCAATGCTCAATATCTTTTCTCTGCTGGCAACTGGAATGACATGGCCTTTCTTTGTTCAGGCTAACAAGGTTCTGGAAGTTACCTTTTTTCTCGCTGAAAGCAGTTTTCCTACAATTTAGCTGTAATATTCAAGTTAAGTCCCAAGAATGCATGTAATTGCTCAGTGGCTTGGGATGCTGAAACATCACTTTATCTACACCATTGGGTTCCTCTGCTGAAAATCATTTCTCACCTTAGGCTCTGATAGGGTGGGCAGTCAATGACAATAAGACAATTCACTGTCCATCCTACATGGTGGGAAGAATCTCATCTTTCTTTAATCAAGTGGGATTAATAAAGCAGGTAACCAGTGATCTGGGGATCTTTGGTGTGAAACAAATATTAGAAAGGGAATCTAATTACTGTTTCGGACAATACATGGCACAGCTAAATTCCATTTTCTGCAGCCTCCTTCACCTGGCTTCACAGTAACCTGAGAGCCCTACGTATGTTCTTCTAGTAGCTAATGAGCATTCCCTGCAGATTCTTTGAGCTTTTATTCTCATTATCCATGACCCTTGACCCTGTTGATTACAGCTGTTACAAGCTGGAGGTCAAAACAAGTTGGGTAAAGTGAAAAACTGCATTAAGGCTTAGTGTTTCATTTGATCCTAGCCTCTGTGGTTTAATCAACTATGTTTAAATAAGTTGTGGTTTAGCATATTGGGTGAATAGGCCTGTGATCCCTACCATAGCTATATAGCACCTCTACCATCATCCCAACTGAATGACAGTGATTTGCCTATTCAGTAAATTACATAGGTACAAAAGAGTTCAACTCATGTCACCCAGTCCAAATTTAACCCTTGACCTTCTTCATTATAACAAACTAGATGATCTTATTCCTTCTAGGTCTGTGGACATTAGAAATGTTCTCTCTCTGTCTCTCTTTCTCCAAGTAACTGGCAGCGTTCTTCTATCTCACCGCCTTTCTTTTTTACCCACTTTGGGTTGTTGGTCACAACACAACATGGGGGCGCCCTGCCTTGTGGACAGCTTCAGAGCTTACTCCATCTTCATTCTCCATCCGCTTCACTGCTGGTAGCAAAATTCTCCATCTCACATATTTCCTCTCCCTTTAGTGCCACCCTCCCAGCTTTGCTTCCTCTTGATCACCCATGCCATTTATTTTTTACCCCAAATTGAGAGAGACTAGTCATTTTGGATCTCAGCACCTTCTGTGTATCAGTAAAACATGAGATTTCTGTTGCTGAATACTTCGCCTTGGCAAACGTACTAACAAGGAAATTGCATCTGTGCCTTGTGAGCGTCTGTCTGCAACTTGCCAGATTCCCTTCTCCCAAGGTTACATATGGAATCAGCCAAGAACAGAAGACCTAAATGAAGCAGGTTCATTTCCAAAGCCAAGAAATATTACCAAGGCCTCCCTTCCCTTCCTGTTCTTCTTCCTTCCTCTGCTCAAGATGGGGATATCGCTGGTAAATTATTCATCCCATGGTAAGAAATGGGACAGGGGTAGGGGAGAAAGGGGAGAACCCTCCCATCCAGTTTTCAACACGTTGCAATACATGAAGGTTGTTTCCCGCACTTCTGAGTTTGGGAAAAGCTCCGTTGGAGTCTAGAGAGAGGAAAAATATTGATTTTATTTGGAGTATTTGTGTTAAATGCAGCTGCTGCCAAAATACATATTGGCAGAAATTGGCAGTTGTACATATTCATAGAGAAGTTTACACCTCCAGAAGTTTCTACCTCCAGAAGGTGGAAAGGTTACATCTGCAGACATGATACTGACTCATTCCTCTTAATTACCCACACCTGCAGTGGAGATAGCTTTTCTCTAAAATGAAGCATTTGGGCACCATGTTTAATTTGGTTTCTCTCCTCACTGAAGGGAGAGATGTTAAGGCACACATATCCCCAGAATCAGGAAAATGACAACTTTCTCATGCAATGCACAGCAGAAGATGAGTCTAAAGTATTGCAAGAAGGGACATTTTCATTCTTGTTTATGCTCTGAAGAAGATCAGGACAGCCCACGTAGGCTGCAGTTGAGTCTTCGTAGAGAGGATGCCAATGCTGCTGGCTGGTAATAAGGCATTAGCAAAATTCCTGGGATTGATTGAGATGAAAGGGATGGGGTTCCAAGAATTCCAGAAAGTTTCCCATTTGGAACCAATTTCCCTGGGTCTTTAGGGTGGAGATGTTCTGATTTTCTAACAGGCTTCCTGTGATGATGCAGCAAGTAGGCAAGTCTGTTTGCTGATAAAGGAGAAGTTTACCTAAAGCCCTTCAGAACCACATAATGGTCTTCAGAACCTTTATCAATCTGGGAATGAACTCTTTCACTTAATTTGAAGACCTGAATGATTTTTCTAAAGAGGAAGGAGGTCTTCATCAATGCACACAGTGATAAGATTGAAGCTAGATGGGGGACCCAAGGCATGAGGCTCCCTGTCCGGGTTCTTAATCCAAGGTTACAGCGGAGTCTATCCTACTACATGAGATTAAGCAAGGAGCATCTGGTCTATCTTTTAGGATCTAAGGCACAGTTATTTTCCTATTGTATACAACAACCCTTTTAGCATAAACTTGCATTTAGAGTTTGGTGTTCCACATTCCGTTATATTTTTTGGGCCCAGTTAGCTAACAATAATCTTTCACTAAATTCTTCCTTGAATTGGGACCCAAGACACTCCCGCCGTGGCTTTCCACCGACATCCAGCTGGCGATGACCTTCATGCATTTTGATTCACTGGTTTGGTCCATGAATCACATGAAACCATGGCTTGTTTCAGCCCTACATAAGACACTGTGCCCGAGTTCACACATCTAATGAAACCCAAACCAAGCTACATTATGGCTTAATACATTTGCCATAGTATGGCTGTATTAGATCTTCTTCTGCCCTTAGAAAACCGGATAGGGTCATCAGTATGAAACATGCTGCTTAAAATAAATGTTATCGGTATTTTATACATCTTACATCTTTATAGTGCTCTGGAATCCTCTGTCATTTTAAAGAACCATTTTGTTTGACAGCTAAGTGCATTAGTGCATGCTTTTATGAGAACTGGATTTTTTTTTCCCTTTTAGTAAAGTAATTATTATTTTCTCTTGTACTTCCTAAGACTTATTCTACAGACGTTAGCATAATTCTATAGTTTCAGCATGCGTATATTTCATTATGACTTTGTCTTTAGGGCATACACCTACCTTAAGAATGGCCCTGCATTGCTAAACAGGGAATACTGACTAAATGGAGTTATCCTATGCAAATAGCTCGATAATAAATATGAAAGATGTAACTGGGATCACCCCAAACAGAATGGGGCTGCCTTGGCAATTTAGCACAAAATGTGTCAGTAGCTAGACATCTGGCAATCTAGCAGATGCCAATCAAGGGGTGTCTGCAGGATATGGACATAAAGTCAAGATGGTGGCCATGCTGGTAGGTTTGAAGCTCCGCTTGTTTTGTGCGTGTTCGCGCATGTTGCACCGCCGCAGCTCCCCCTTGACTTTTTTGACCACGTCCTGCAGATGTATTTCAGTATCCAAAGTTTTGGGAGCAACTCATTCAGCCTTCAGTTATAACCATTCATGGCTCTAATCTCATCATCAAGCTCAACACGTTCATTTATGGAATGTTTTAAGGAGTTGCTCAGGAACCGTTCCACATCGGACTTTGGGGATGATTAACGAAAAGCTAAGCCCTGGGATAAATTTTTGAAAGGAGTGGGGGAAAAGCATTTCCTCTCCGTGTCCACACATCTGCCTGAGTGAACATGATTGATAGGCGTGTCTCCTACACCATCCCAGAGCCCGTTAGATGGCACTGTTGGGCTGCTGACTAAGAGGGCAGTGTCCCTGCACTGATTTCTAAAAGAAAAGCTCAATTGCAGCATTTTTCCCTGCGCAGAGTGCTAAAGCAAAGAGGCTGTTAAATAAACAATGACAACAAAGATGTCGGAACATCAACTCCGGGAATACTTGGAAACCTGCGAACCAACTGACTGCAGTCTTCTAACAGCCCTTCTGGAACCATTCACATCTATTGCAAGTCTGCGAGTTCGCGCACTCATCCTGGCTAATGGACTTCACACCATGAGGCGCAAACAGCCAACGCTGGTTTTCTGCTTACGTGCAATCAGACCAATGTAAAGGGAGTCAAAGTGGTCAACGCCATGATTCCCCACCAGGTTTCTTTCTAGATGATTACTCCAGGAAGTTAGTATGTCAGCTAGGCCAAAATGGTCTTCACCTCCCCTTTCCAAATCCCAAAAACTAATCTAAGCCTCTCCCTGATTTCATCTGCCCCTCTCACTAGATCCAGCATAGTGGATATGTTATGGATTCTCTTGTCTAGGGCAGGGTTCCTCAACCTTGGCAACTCTAAGCTGTATGGACTTCATCTCCCAGAATTCCCCAGCCAGTTGCAACTGGCTGGGGAATTCTGGGAGATGAAGTCCATACAGCTTAGAGTTGCCATGGTTGAGGAACCCTGGACTAGGGAGCTTCATTTGGCAGGTCCTAGGCAGCGGGCCATTTCTGCTGTGGTGCCCGCACTGTGGAGCCTTCTCCCCCCAGAGATGAGGTCAGCCTCATCACTCCTGAGCTTTCGTAGGTCTTTTAAGACCTGGTTATGCCAGCAGGCCCTGGGAACTAGTGAGGTGGCTCCATTATTAACATCCCTTCACCTATAATCTTGTTTTCTGTTTTAGTTCTGTTCTTAGAGTTGTTAATGCTTTTAAAATTATTATTATATAATGGTTTTAGGTATATACATTTACTATTTTATCGCATTGTTGTACGCCACCCAGAGTCACTCTCATGAGATGGGCGGCCATATAGATTTGATAAACAAATAAATAAACAATCCAGTTCAAACACCGTCATGGTGCTGCTTTGGATGGATGGATGGATGGATGGAAGGAAGTAAATACCAATATTTAAGTATTTCAAGCTAAGCATCCCTTCATCCCTATCTTCATACCCCTTTCAGAATTAGATGAAGCACTTGCAGGGACACTGGCCTATTTACTGATATTTAATGTTTCATATTCTCTCTATGAATGTTTGCACAAGAAGATCAGGGATGGGGGCGGTGCCGGAGGAATCCAAAACAACTGAGGTCTTGTAGGCGTGTAGCAGGAACACCACTCCCTGCATTTTGGATTCGCTTGAAGATGAATTTCTTGGTCTCCAGAGAACAATCTTGCTGGAGAAGTGGAAATGAACTATTAATCCACCCCTAACAGTGACTTATTTCTCTTCAGCCCGCACTGGTTTTTATTTGTTATCTGGTTATTTCTTCTAATTTAAAGACCTTAAAACATTGTGGATGGACCTCCTGAAATATTCAAAGGCCTTTTACAAAGATCGGTTTCGGAAGGCGGCATATTAGGATGGCCTGCGTGCGGCTGTGGAGGAGTCTGCTCTTGGTGGATTTACGTGGTGTCAACTTCCTCCTCATCTCCAAGATGTATTCGCCTGTGGTGCAAGGATGAAAAAAATTAGCAGCTGAACTAAGGCAGGTTGGAAGAGTGCTGGGATCAATCAGGACCAAAGACTTCCAGAAAGTCTCCACCTTCTTCCTCCTCCTCCTCTCCTGGTTTCCTTCACTTCTGGTAAACCTCTACAGCTGAGACCGTGTCATTAAAATGAAAACACTCACAAATTTTGGCACAAAAAAAATCAGGCTCACCAATGTATTTAAAAAATAAGCTATGACATAGAGGACCTAGGGAAAAAGCAAAGGGTTTTTTGGAAGAACTCCAGGTCCTCCAAGTTTGGGTTTCACTGCCCTGCTGGTGCCATCTCAAGAGGTCTGTAGAAGCTACCAGGGGTATCTTAGACCAGAGAAATGGGAAATAGGCCAGCCCAGTTTGAAGGAACATGCCTGGAACCCCAGCTGAAATGAAAGGGGAGATTTAAGAAGGGGAAGAAGGATTCTCAAGCAAGTTTCCTCCTAACAGCGTCAGCTCCACAAATTGCTAGACACAACATGCAATATTAAAAGCCAAAATTACTTTGCTTAAATAAGTGTGGTTGAGTCCTGAATCACTGTAACCAGGGTATTTTTAAAGCCTGGAGAGTAACAATATGAAGTGAACATATTAATAACTTAAATAACAATGCTGTAGAAGTAGTAGTAATTATTATTATTATACTTGATTTATAGGCCCCCCTTCAGTCCAAACTGAATACAATTCTTCAACAGAGACCAAGTTTAACTCTTAAAACATACTAGGATGCTTTCCAAAGAGAAAAATGGGAAAGGTTTTGAATCCTAAAAGGAACATTGAAAAAAGTTTGCTGAACGTCGCAGGCATGCAAGGACCACACAAAACAGGGGGACATTGAAGGGGTGGAATCTGCAACCATCACTGGACTTTGGAGACGGGCTTTGTGTTTTCCCAAGAATTGGTCTACCCAGATCTTGCCCCAGGAGGACTTGGACACAGGCATCACTCTTGTAGCTCTTAGGTTTTGTTTCTGCACCCTGCATGAACTCAGCCATTTGGGGTCATAAAACATGATTCATGGCTCAGCATGATGTGTATACCCAGCCACCATGGCTTATTCAACAAACCATGATTTAACAGACGTGTGACACAAGACATAGGCAACCAGGGGCCATTGTAGACATGGTAGGGAGAGAGCAATGTCAGTCCATTTAGCCAAAAATCAGGAGGAGTCTGGTAGCACTTCCTGAGACTAACACATTTTATGGAAAGGCATAAGCTGCAAATAACATGTATTAGTCTGAAAAGGTGCTACCGGACTCCTCCTGATTTTAGGCATCACTATGCAATCCATTTCTTTTTCCATTTTTTTCTCCAGAAGTAGGAAGACTATGAAACCCACAGGATGTCTGTTATGTTGGGTAGTTGTTTTGGGGCTGGGGGCGAGGGGAGCCAGCTAGTTTTTATCATCCAAATACTGGGAATAAACAAACCAGTAAGTCAATGGCTCACCATCCAACATGCTTAGCCACCACTTACGCTTAACAAGCCAGAAAGCTTAGATTTACACAACCAAACCACATGGCAGTATAGAGTGTGGTGTGAACCCAACAGAGAGAGAAACAGCCCACAGTTCACCAGTAGGGCATTGGGGACAGTGATAGGGGACCATGTCTGGCCAGCTTGCTTTCATTGTGTGTTCTGCTTGCTAAAATTTAAAACTACAGCCAGCCCTGCAGAGAATGAAAGGTACATCTGAATGGAAAGGCTGGACATTTTAGCCAAAAGATGCTACCTTCCTTCCTGCTCATCCAGGCTGATCCAAGAGGAAACGATGACCTAATCTGAATGTAAATAGGAATTGATTTTCACCCTCCTCACCTTATCAGCCGTAACTTGCCATTCTTTTACACAATAGGCCCTTTTATTCCAGTTCACAAAGCTAATATTTATCCAGCCTGGTACAGGAGAGAGACTGAAGTGATTCTCTTGTTATGAACCTCCAAGGGCCATGAATTCTCCAAACCACCTGGCGCCTGAAAACGTTTAAGCATCCTGGCTCCTGTGCAAACTGAACGTTCCCAAGGAACACAGCACGACAGAGGATTATAGCTAAAGCATTCACTTTCATGGACTAGAGCAGCCTTTTTCAACTTTTTCACCCTGGAGGAACCTTTGAAATATTTTTCAGGCCTGAGGGAACCCCTGCACATTCAGGCTCAAATAGAGGCCAGAAGTTACCAAATTATTATATTCATTTCATGGGTAGGCCTGTCTACATGCACTAACAGTGTTCTTAAACTAAAACTAAAGAATGAAACTTACCTCTTCAATGGGAAGTCGCCCGAATTTGAAATAATTTTTTAAATAAATCGTGATCTCCCAGGGAACCCTTAGGGACCTCTCATGGAACCCGAGGGTGCCACAGAACCCTGGTTGAGAAACCCTGGACTAGAGGCTTATAAGGAAGGTATATGCAAGGAATTTACCTTTTAGCCTCAGAGCAGCCCTGTTAGGTAAACTGGGCTGGATGGAAAGAGAGAGGGGGGGAGAGAGAAGGAAAGATTTTGGGGTCTTCCCATTCTAACCAGGTACAGCCCAGCCTTCGCCCCTAATCCAGCTCCTCAGTCTTTGATGCCATCTCCCTGTTAATTTACATCAGGTAGCAGCAGCTGATTGACCTCATCTAGGTCAGCTCTGGTTTAATATTTGCATGGGAGGCCATGAGAAAATGCCAGGCTGTAGATTGGACTGGGAATTTGGGGGGGGGGGGAACAGAAGGGGGCAATGGGAAACAACTTTTGTATCCCTGCCTAAAAATTACATGGGTAATACTAACTTCTATTTACAGGCATTCACCCAATCAAATGTAGCATCCAAGCCATCACCAAATCAGCTGAATCACTAAAGGGGGAGAGTAAAGTAGCATTAACCTGTTAGCATGGTGGAGAATTGTTCTAGATGAGAAATTATGAGTTTAAATTACAAGAAAGTAGATTTCAGTTTCTTAAAGGTGAGAGCTGATGCCCCACAGGTTGATGGAACCTCCTTTACTGGCAGGGCTTAAATAGAGCCTGGGAGGGCATCTGTCAGGGATGCTTAGCAAAAGTAGCCCAACTCACCTCACAGGGTTGTTGTTGTGGGGAAAACAGGAGGAGGAAGGAGAATTTGGTATGTTCGCTGCCTTGAGTTATTTATAAAAATAATAAAGGTGGGATAAAAATAAAATAAATAAAATAAAATAAATAAAAATAGATAAAATCTTCAAGTAGCCATAATGGGTAGGATTCATATACCACACCACGCCAAAACCAAGCAAATCCTACTATGGCATTGTGTTGCATTAACCCAGTTTATGGTGCTTTTTTTTTTTTTAATTGATAGATTTTACCAGACTGAACCTTGTAGGATTTGCAAGTCCAAATATTTCATCACTGAAGGTCATCTTCTAAGATGGCTCCTTCGGTATCATTTTCCTACTTTTAAAGATCTAGTTTCTATAATTGGGGGCATCTCGGTTCTCAACCCAAAGAAGTTCCATTAATGAATGTAGCTCACTAATCACTGGTACGAAACCAAGTGATGGGGACTGTCAGTGTTGGAGCTGCAAGCCATGTCATTTTGAAAAATACTTCAGAGTGGGGAGGAAGTGATCTGACAACGCTTCTGTTTCCTTGATTTTGCATTAGAGATCTGGTCCTAATGAGCTCCCTGAGTTTAAAACCACTGTGTCTGTGTGCGTACAGCTGCGCCTTAGTTAAATGTTTGGCTTGCATTATTTATCGAGGGCTTAAAACTCAGTATGGCAAATTTTGAAGAGAGGGGAAGGGGGGAAAAATGAACAAGCTGCAGAGTGATGAAACCAGGGACACTGAAAATATGTTTCCTGAAAAGTAATATAACAGCTTCAGTGCTCAGTTGCATATCAAACAGCCCCAGCTTTCCAGCAACGATTGTCTCCTAATCTGATCTGGCATGAATTCACTACGCATGGCAGCCATATTTGCAGGCAAGCAGAGGTGCTCCAGAACGTAGGTTCTTCTCCAAAGGATTCCTGCAGAGACTCTGATCCCAGAGGCCGGAGGACGTTCAAAGGCTCTGCAGGGACACAGCATGGCTTCCTGAAAGCAGCTCCTGTTGGATCCAATGGATTTATTTCTGGGTCAACATGCACAACGTGAGCCCAGGATGGTCTTCTGGGATGGGCCAAGATTTCTTCCCCATCTTCGGTCCCCGGATCCTTCTCTTATCAGGCGATACCAAGCATGACATCTAGAAAATGTCGCATATCAAGTAAGCCGTCTTTCCTGGAGCGATGCTTGCTTCAAACGCTATCAAACGGTAGCACCCCCGAATAACCTCAAGTTATCGCTTATTAAAGAATCCTTTGAAATATAAGTGGCCCACAGCTAACCCAATCAGATGCTAACGTGACTGCCCTAACAATCAAAATAGCTGCATGAATACAAGCCTGTAGTTTGTTCTGGCTTAGCAGAAGGCCAATCCACCAAGGGTTGGACGGTTTGGGGTTCTTGATAAACCCTCCTGTGTGATGTGTGAAGTCCAGTCACTGAATAAAAGAGGGAGCAAAAATCTGTGGAATGAATAAAATATGTGCAAGCCCTATTCTAGGACAGTAACTTTCTTTCCAAAGCACTTCGCAGCATGACATGCAGCTACATGTTTTATTCAAATGGGCTTTTTAATGCCACGTTGCCAAGCCGGATTGCGGCGATGCTGTTCCTCCTCCAAGTCACATAGTAAAAGTAATGGGAAATTTGACTTGGGATTTTAATAGGACAGAGTTCTGATTCGTACAAAAATAAAATAGAAAAATTCTGCTTTTTGTCCTTCGTGACAACATGTTTAATGTCTTTGGCAAGGGCGGTCGCCATCTTTATCTTCTCCTGAGGCTTAGCACAGCTGCCTCACCAAAGAGAGCTGCAAAGCATCCCGCAATCGCAGGCCACAGAGCAGCAAACGGGCAAATACAATTTGCAGAACAAACGCATTAGAAGCAGCAGCTGCTCTCCTCCCACGATCGGCTGAAGGAAAGAAGGCGAAGGCGTCCTCCGTCAAAACAGACCTGGAGTCTTTAGGGCACAGCTTGGAAAGGACTTGACAAACGGCCTGCGTTTCTTACCACGGCTTTGCAACGTCAACGGATAATATTCCCATATCGTGGATGGGTACAGTGAGGCTGGAAAATCAGTTTGGGGCCAAGCTGAGATTGGATCAAGGCGCCGGCTGACACAGAGAATGCAGTTGGGCTCACAGTGTCGCAAGCCACAGAGCGCTTTACCATTTACCATTTACAATTGGCTGGCTTTGCACAATGTGTTAAGCCATAAATACTGATACGTTAATCCCATCTGTGTGGGCCAAACCATCCAAATGACATTTGCATTCAGCGCATTGTGTGAATAAAGCCGATCACGACAGGCATCACAATTTATATACAGTTGTACCAGCCTGGAAAAAGACACAGCTCCTTTAAGGACTCAGAGAGAGACGTTTTGTATGCGCCCCGGTACTAAGACGGCCTTCTCGGTCCCCTGCCCTCCTCCTCCACCGCAAAGCCCTAGGAGGGCCCCGTAGAACTTCTACCTGTTTGCATTGAGTGACTCAGAGACCGAGGCAGGCTGGCTGCTGTGAATTAGCAAGTCCTCTAAGTGAAGGCGATGAAAAATAAATCAAGGATGCTGCATTGCCAAAACAGGCTCCGTTCATTTATTTCTGACAAGTTCGAGTTTAGCGTTAATTATTCATCAGGCTTGCAGCGCACCAGCAAAATGTGCTGTGGTGGATTCTGTAAAAGGGATGACAGCACTCGAGCACAGGAGGGTGGCATCTTTGCATGGGGAGGGGAAAAAGTGGGGGGGTGAGATTTCCAGACTGTTAAACCACTGCTTCATCTACACCCAGGAAGAGCTGCTCCACAGGCAGCGCTGAAGCCAGAAACTGAACAAGCTTAACTACAGTTGACTGAATACGTTACAATGGGGTGGATTCTCCCACTGCGCTAAGTCATAAACCTCAGTTTACATAAGCAAGCAAGCCACATTTTAGATTTGCCTATTGTGTGAATCTGCCGGGGCAGATCTCCGCGGCATCCAACAGATTTTCTACCTGGATGCTAAAGATGAAACTCTTGAGTCTACAGCAGTGTTTCTCAACCTTGGTAACTTTAAGATATGTGGACTTCAACTCTCAGAATTCCCCAGCCAGCCACGGGAATTCTGGGAGTTGAAGTCCACTCATCTTAAAGTTGCTAAGGTTGAGAAACATTGGTCTAGAGCAGGTTTCTCCACCAGGGTTCCCTGGCACCCTCAGGTTCCACAAGAGGCCACTAGGGGTTCCCTGGGAGATCACAATTAATTTTAAAAAATATTTCAAATTTGGGCAACTTCCCATTAAAGAGGTACGTTTCATTCTTAATTTTCAGTTTAAGAATACAATAACGCATATCTACCGGCCTACCCATGAAACAAATGTACTAATTTTGTAACTTCTGGCCTCTATTTGAGGCTGAATGGGCAGGGATTCCCCGAGGCCCATATTTCAAGGGTTCCTCCAGGGTCAAAAGGTGGAGAAAGGCTGGCCTGGAGCCTCCACACATACAAAGCCTTGGCTTTAATGAATGAGGTCCCTTCTCCAGAAACCTTCTTGTCTGGTTGGTTGTTTGCTTAAGGGGAAAGGGAGGTGAGCTTGGTGACTCTTAACCACACTGTGGCATGGCAAAAGAAACCCGCTTATTTAAAAGCATCCCAACAAAGCAAAATGTACCTAGACTTTCCATAGAAAGAACAGCCCACGCGTGTCAAGAGTAGAATACCCTGTCTAACTCCCTGGGTCAGATGAACAGGCACCCCAAGAGATCCTTAGGGCACGTCTGCAAAAGGGAAGACCTAAAAAGGGTGCCCGTGCCTCCGTTTCCCTCCCCGCTCCAACCTCCACTGTGGTTTAGCCAACTTCTTAGCCTTATCCAAGGCTCGCCTTCTTAGGGCATCTTGACCCAAAGCTGCCGCCATTTTGGACTGGCAGGAGCCCACCTGAAAGCCCAGGCCACAGGAAAGAGAATCTCCTCCCTCCCCCTGCCCAAAGGACCAAGCGCCAGGCTGGAAGGTCCCGAGGAAATGAAACTGTTGCCAGCACAGAAATATTTATTACGGCTGGATGGAACAGTATGAGTTCACCCACGCCTTGGAAACATGAATGATGATGCCTCGAAATGGATATTTTGCTATCTCCCCATGTCGAGAAATCCTCAATACAGCTTGGGCACTTTTCACTTTTATGACAGGTTTAAATCAGGGCTTTTTAATGGCTTTTTTCCCAATCTGGAGGTGTGATTTTCGCGGCGGTCTCTTTTGCTTGCTCTCCAAAATGGTTAACGGTTGGAATAAAGAGAAGGGGCAGGTTCTTGTGTTCTCCCCAGTGGAGGTAGAAGAGGTGTTGTTGGTTGCTCTTTGTTTTATTGCATGCCTTCCCCGAAAAGAAGTGGTGACAACTGGGTTGGTTCATAACACACGTACATCTCTGCGCAGAAGGTTCACAACGGCTTGCCTGCCTGCCTGCCTGCCTGCCTTCTACCTCCCTCCCTCCTTCCTTTTCTCCTCCCTCCCTCCTTCCGCCTCCCTCCCTCCCTCCTTCCACCTTCCTTCCATCTTTCCTTCCTTCCTTCCTTTTCTCCTCCCTCCCTCCTTCCGCCTCCCTCCCTCCCTCCTTCCACCTTCCTTCCATCTTTCCTTCCTTCCTTCCTTTTCTCCTCCCTCCCTCCTTCCTTCTTCCTGTCTGACTGCCTGCCAGCCATTTTACTTTCCGGGAATTCTCCAAGGTGGAGTTTTTGTCATCTTCCTTCTCCCCTTTGTGAGCTGCAACGTTGGGTTGATGGGTGGGTGAGGGACCGGTCCAAGGTCACCCAGCTGGTTAGGTAGCCAAGGCAGGACTAGAACTCAGGTCTCCCTGCTCCTGGTCCTGGTCCAGCACCGTCCCCACGAGATCAGACTGACTCTGACATTGCCTTTGACTCCTGATGACCTACATGGACCAGTCCCTGCAGTTTTCTTGGCAAGATTTTGGAAGCGGTTGGCCATTGCCTTCTTCCTAAGTCTAAGAGAGAGAGAGACTGGCCCAAGGTCACCCAGTTGGCTTCATGCCTAAAGCAGAACTAGAACCCACCATCTTCTGATTTCTAGCCTGGCGCCTTAAACCACTACACCAAACTTTGCATTCCTCATGCAGGGCCTGAAACACTTCTGGCTCACATGCAGATGGATGACAGATGATTCATTGGACAGCTATAGTAATAAACGTTTATAACATCCAGCTCATAAGCAGAAAATTAATTCCTTTAATTGAAGAAGCACACATGGAGTAGGTTATTTTTTTGTTTAGACTGAGCTGACAGCTTCTTTATTTTTATTTTTTTAAGATCGGCAAAAACGTGGCCTCTGCTTGCGTTTCCAAACTAGTTAAGCTTGCTAGCTTGCTAGCTCCCATCTGGATTCTCTCTCTCCTTATCGGTCCCTCTGTGCTTTTATTGGCCTTATGATCGAATTAATTAGTTCTGGCCAAACCGGTCTTTCCTGTGATGAGGTTGCAACTTCTCTGCTGCTTCTGCTTTAACAACCCAAAGGGGGTTGAAGCAACTGGGGTTTGCGAGCCCCCAAAACATCTACTTTTCAGAGGGTCAAATGAAAGATCTGGCTGCTGTCAAAAAGAATCAATTCACTGACATCTCATCCCCTTCTGACTTCCAAGGGTATGCCAGCAAGAATCAATTCTATTTTCTACTGCCTGGTTTCTGCAACACCGGCTCTCGTCCTGTTCCTTCCAAAAAACTGCACTTAATTAGCAAGTGTATTTGTTTTGGCTTGTGACTCCCTTTCTGTTCCAGAATGACGATAAAAACATTTGCATAAAGCCACACCGGCAAAAGAAAAAAAGAACAAGAAGTGATGCAAATGCCGTGTTTGAAATATAAACTCCAGAACAAATAAATGTAACAGGGGGCAAAAAATGATCGCTGTAGCTTCATTCCGTGAAGATTGGCTTGACTCCACCGTACGGCTGGGACACCTGGCAGAGCGAATCTGGGTTCATCTTCGATGTCTCAAATATTTCAGCCTCTTCTCCCTTCCGTTATTGCTTTCCTAGGCACCACATTAATTTTAAAACATTCACTACCAATTGCCTGGGGTCTCTGGGGATTTGCAGCTGTACAACCCTGCAAACTTTTACTCAAAAATATATTCCACTTTGTTCAGTGGCAAGTATTTGTCTGGTTTTGGCATAGTGGCACTTGTGGCTGGAAGCCAGGCTTGAAGATCATGCGAAGTGTGAAGGCAACAAATCTTGTTATGCTAACCATGGCTTAGTGTAATGAATAGACCGAACTGGGAGTGCATTATTTGATTCATTGACTGGTTTGATTTATACCCAACCTTTGGAAGACCACTGGATATCAAAAGGAATCATTTAGTTCAGCCATAAGGCCAGAAAACAGCAAAATAAAAACTTCAGTGTGAATATATATATATGTAGATTGTGTATATACAGGTAGTCCTTGCTTAATGACCACAACTGGGACTGGAATTTTGGTTGCTAAGTGAAGCAGTCATTAAGTGAATCTGACCTATTTTATGACCTCTTTTGTGGCAGTCGTTAAGCAAACCACATGGTCGTTAAGCGAATCACACGATTCCTCATTGATTTTGCTTGCCGAAAGCTGGCTGAAAAGGTCAAAAATGGTGATTACACGAGCACAGGACGTTGCAACGGTTTAAGTGCAAGGAATGGTCATAAGTCAGTTTTTTCAGCACCGCTGTAAGTCCGAACCATCACTAAACAAATGGTTGTTAAACAAGGACTACCTGGGTACAGTATATGTGTAGTGTGTGTTTATCAGTCTACAAGAAGTACAGTAAGTATAAAGATGTACAGTAGAGAATAAAAACAAAGAAAAACGGTGCAATAATGCTAAAGAAGAGTAACATAAAGTACAAATAAATAGAGGAAAGTCAAAATCTTTAGCTAGAAGGAAGGCAAATAGAACAAAGAGAAGCAATGAATTGGCAACCTGGAAGGACAAATTTGAGATCTTATCAGACAAGACAGCGACCAATAAAAATTGTGCTCTCTGTCTGGAAAGTTCTTCAGGATGGGGTAGATGAGGCTGATCCGAGAGTCCTTGTAACGGGAACAAGGCAGGAGCACCTGGTTCAGAGACTGTCGAGCCATTCCCACATGGGCATCAGCACTGGTGCCCAGGACTGTCCTTAGAGCATCCAAAGGCCACTGGCCATCCAACCCTGGTCCAGATCGGTCCTCCTCCATCAGCTGCCCACACTCACCTCTAAGTCCTCTTAGCACGAGCACTTCGGCCTTCGTGACTTAAAATCTCCCTTTCTGAGGTTCTACAAACCCAAATGAGCTATCCTGGCAAAGGCCCCGATTCGGCCAACTTGGGCTAAGCCAAAATGGCCATCCCACTCGTTCGTTTGCCTCCAAAACGGGCCAGTAAACCTACGGCCACTTTCAAGGTTCTGGATGCTTCCCATCAGCGAGTCAAAATGGGGCAAGTTAAGACAACCTCTAGCAGCCATAAAAGCGGAAGGCAACGTGGCACGTTTCGACTCTGCAAAAAAAGGGGGGAAAGATCTGAAAGAGATGGGGGGGGGAAGTACCCTCTGGAGAAGTGTGATCACACATTGCCATCCCTCGGAACGCTGGCGCCTTTGCTCCGAGACACAGCTGTCACTTCGCGCTAGGCTCAAGAAGGGAAAAGTCACTGCCCACAGCTCTTCGGTCTTTCTTCTCCCTCTCGTTCCTTGTTAACAAGCTGCTTGCAAATCTTTCTTTTTTTCCTCTCTGTCTTTCCACACTTCTCTTCCGCCCTCATCTCTAGGCGCTGAGATGAGGCTTCTCACCCGGAGGAAGCCATGCAATAACAGAGAATAATAACAACGGTAATAATAATTGCACATTACTCTGGGGCTTATTGGAGAATGGAGCTTTTTGTCCGTGCAGCTCAGCTGTCTTCGCTGACAACCTTTCCTCCCAAGCTTGCTGATTTTTTTTTTTTTTTGCCTTGGAAAAAAACAGCCCGCTGCTCTTATCTTTCCTCTTTTAAGAGACCTGCCAGGCAGGAACATTTCCAAGTCTTCCTTTCTGTGCAGTAAACCCAGCGTTTCTCACGATAGCACGAGGAAGAAATTAGCTTCATTTTGCTCCAATCGCTGGATATGTTGCTTTTGCTTCACGGTGCCGTTTTTCTAGCTCTCCCGTTTCCTGGATCCGCCCAATTTATCTGGTGCTCTACATTATATGCATCTTTTGGTCCAAACGCATTTTTATCCCATCATGATTCTGCCTCAGCTTATGAATGTTGCTTTTTAACAAAGAAAAACCTTGCAAGAATATTTGCATGCATGTAAACATTGGTGCGTATGTCTGCATTCAGTTTTCTTTAATATATGTTGCGGAGGGGACAGAAACCAAGAGAATCAAATTGCAAAAACAGAAAAAACGCAATTAAAAACAAGGGTTCCTGTTCACGGAAGTTTGGAGGGAGACCATTTATTTTATGTGTATTAATAATATGAATTTAAGCTGCTTCAACTCCACCTGACGTTATTAGTACATTGCGCCTACTCTTATAAACCCTGTTGATCTTTAATCATTGTAGTAAGCCATGATTTCTCTTGCCATGGTCTATCAAACAGTCTACCGATAAACCAAGTTTAGTACCCCCAGATTACTAACTTCATACAGATTGCTGAAATATTATCTACAAACAATAGAACAATAGCCTTAACCTTGAAGCTGAGTTTACATTGGCATAAAACGAAAGGAAAACTTCACTGTCATTCAACATGATATATGACTTCAAGACATAAGCTGCTTTGGGGTCATCTGCTTAACCTGGTTACTGAACTAACCCATTTTCTAGGTCTGCATAACGCACAGACACATGGGCTAGGTTCACAACATGCTTAGCCTCAAAAAATTAACCACATTAATACTAACCAAGTTTACCTGGGGTGCTTCCTGGTCTCTGTTAGACTTTAGTTCAATGGATCCTGCAAATACAGCCATCATTCATCACACTTGCAGCTGGTTCCATGGGGCTGAGATCTAGCTTGCACTGATATCTGCTTCCAAGGGCATCCACAGAGGGGGTCAAGTTGGTGGCCACAACCGTGTGGTCAAAGCCCCATCCCTGTTCATATGCCACAGGGCTTCAGCCACACATTCACACATGCCTTCCGTCACACACAGGGCTTCAGTCACACATTCATGCACAATTCACACATGCCACATTCACACATTCAGGGGACTTCACGCATGCCACACATCCCCCTTTTGATGGTTTCATCTGAGCATATGCAATGGCAATCTACAGGGGGATGTAGGCTTTGAAGGAAGGGCACTGAACGCAGCTAATGTCAATGCCGATAATGGTACCTGGGAATGACCCTGGGAGACAGGAGGAAGAGCTGCAGACTAGGCAACGTTCAGACAAGAGGCAGCTGAGCCCACAGAAAGAATGGGGATGTGGAAAACATCTCAGAAGGGACCATCCCAAGTTTCTTGGACTGTAAAGTGAAGGTGGGGGGAGATGTACTTTCAGACTTGCAAGATTCTGTTAATGTAACCTTACAATGTAACCTTACAACCTTACAAGTCATCTTGTCTGCCTCTTGAGGAATCTGTATAATGACCAAGTAGCAACAGTAAGAACAGACCATGGAACAACGGACTGGTTTAAGATTGGGGAAGGAGTACGGCAGGGCTGTACACTCTCACCCTACCTATTCAACTTGTACGCAGAACACATCATGCGACAAGCTGGGCTTGAGGAATCCAAGGCTGGAGTTAAAATCACTGGAAGAAACATTAACAATCTCAGATATGCAGATGATACCACTTTGATGGCTGAAAGCGAAGAGGAACTGAGGAGCCTTATGATGAAGGTGAAAGAAGAAAGTGCAAAAGCTGGCTTGCAGCTAAACCTCAAAAAAACCAAGATTATGGCAACCAGCTTGATTGATAACTGGCAAATAGAGGGAGAAAATGTAGAGGCAGTGAAAGACTTCGTATTTCTAGGCGCAAAGATTACTGCAGACGCTGACTGCAGTCAGGAAATCAGAAGTCGCTTAATCCTTGGGAGAAGAGCAATGACAAATCTCGATAAAATAGTTAAGAGCAGGGACATCACACTGACAACAATGGTCTGCATAGTTAAAGCAATGGTGTTCCCCGTAGTAACATATGGCTGCGAGAGCTGGACCATAAGGAAGGCTGACAGAAGGAAGATGGATGCTTTTGAACTGTGGTGTTGGAGGAAAATTCTGAGAGTGCCTCGGACTGCAAGGAGATCAAACCAGTCCATCCTCCAGGAAATAAAGCCAGACTGCTCACTGGAGGGAATGATATTAAAGGCAAAACTGAAGTACTTTGGCCACATAATGAGAAGACAGGACACCCTGGAGAAGATGCTGATGCTAGGGAGAGTGGAAGGCAAAAGGAAGAGGGGCCGACCAAGGGCAAGATGGATGGATGACATTCTAGAGGTGACGGACTCATCCCTGGGGGAGCTGACGACCGACAGGAAGCTCTGGCATGGGCTGGTCCATGAAGTCACAAAGAGTTGGAAGCGACTGAATGAATAAACAACAACAAAATCTTACAGTAAAGTTAGAGCTAGTACTCCTGGGCGTGCTTCCTGTCTAGACTACCTCACAAGGCTGACAGTGCCGGGGAAAGTAACTTAAGGAATTTTAAATAGCCATGGAGAGGCGACAGAACTTCCCTAAAGCGTAATTTAGAACCTGAGATCAACATCCAGGACCCCTTGTTCGGCCTCAGAGACAGTGACTGGTCCAGTCGATTGTGCAAATCCTAATCTGAACCAACAGGATCTTCGTATTTGTCCTTCCAGGCTTGACCTTTCCCCTCCGTCCTGCCACCTTTCCCCCATTTACAGCTAAAATCCTTGAAAACCGGCCCACATCGTTGCACAAGGAGATCTGGGAAGAGGGAGGCGCTGTTCATACAGTATCATTTAATTTCATGGCCACCAGTTGACATGCATAGATCTTTCACCCTCTCTGCTCTGGCTTCAGAAAACCCAGCCCTGTGTTTGACATTTATGGGTTAATAAGTAGCAGCCTCATCCAGTTGAATCCCTGGATTTAATTATTATTGAAATATGGGCCGTATTTATGGGCACCCCGAGATTCTACCCAGAAATAAGGAAAGCTTATGTCCGTTTCTCCCCAAAATGAAAAAGAACGGTGGAATACAGAAAGGAGATATATAAATAATTTATAAGCAAGAAATCATCATGGAATTAAACATGCTAACGTCATACCTGTCATCTGCAAATGTAACACCCTTTCCTTCTTTTCTTAAAACCCAGATTGTATTTGAAAAAGGTTACAAAGCTGATGGAAAAATACATGTCCTTGAATTTCAGGACCCAAAACACTGTCTGTCTGTTTCTGTTCTCTTTAATTTACACAGCAGGCTAAGTTTTTAGGGCTTTCGTATTTTCGTTCAATTTGCAAACTGTAAATTTATCGTCTTTGTGGCTAGCTGCATTAACTCTTGGGGGTGGGGGAGTGTCAGAATATAAATATTTCAAATAAATAGATTTGGGAATACGTGATGTGATATTTACTCCATTTTTTATAAAATGAAGAGTGGATTTCAGCTGGCTGAGGAATGGACTTTGCAATAAAAAAATTGCAATAAAATGGGAGTTGCTCAGGATGAACACTTGCTGGCTGATGTTGGTGCAAATTCTGCAGTTCTGATGTTCTTTGCTCATCATTCCTGCTGCCACAAAGGTTTGATTCTAAGTGCCAATCTCAAAGTAGCCCACAGGACAGCACCTACAAGTAGTCCTCGCTTAATGACCATTCATTTAGTGATGGTTCAGACATATGACTGTGCCGGGAAAACCAATTTACACTTCTTCCTCACACTTACGACCGTCGCCATGTCCCTGCAGTCACATGATCATGATTTGGTCTCTTGGCAACTGGTTTGCATTTATGACTGTCACAACGTCCCATGGTCACGTGATCGCCATTTTCGACCTTCCCAGCCAGCTTCTGGTAAGTAAAATCAATGGGGAACTGAGTGATTCACTTAACGACCACACGATTTGCTTAATGCCCACACTGATTTGCTTAACGACTGCTGCAGAAAAGGTCGTAAAATCGGGTCAGATTCACTTAATGTCCGCTTCGCTTAGCAGCTGAAATTCCAGTCCCAGTTGTGGTTGTTAAGGAAGGACTTCCTGTATGCCATTTTAACCCTGGTTTGTCAGATAAACCACAGTAGCTCAGTTCACACATCACGCAAAACGATGCTTTTCCAAAGCCCAACGGTTGAGTCCACAAAGCCTTCTAAGCCAAGGATGAATGACTGCATAGTGGCTGACTACAATGTGTGAACCCAGACTAAAAATAATCTGCAGCGCTGCTTTGATTTGCCATTGGATGAGAGAGTTAATGGGAAGCTACAATCAATCCTGGTGGGGTGTTCTCAAATAATACACAAGCCTGATTCAGACAACGCATGGAGCCGCGATGCTGCTCACGTTCACACATTACATTCTTGTACGCTGTATTTTTCTTCTAATGTATCATCCAGACTAGTCAGCAAAAAGATATTTAAATTCAATTTCTGGATTGGAACATGGGGTTAGTAAATGCTGGCGCATGTGTCACTATTGTAGACCATTTAGAATCCCTGAGATTGAGGCAGTTTATAAACCCCATAAATAAATAAACACTTTGTGCTTGTATTTCTTCTGCTCATGAATTTACAGACGGGCCAGAAGTTCAATTGGATTTTAAACCACAACTCTCAAGAGATCACGAAAAGCGGTATTTCAGATGCCATTCAGTACTCTCCCGGACCCAGCCTGCACTGCCAGGAAGGCTGAGGCTGATGGAGGTCAGAGTCCAACCCTGAGTCGAGGGCTGAATGCGGCTCCTTCCTTGTGGCAAGGTGAATGTCCCAGAAAAAAGCATTGGTCCCAAAGCCACCGATTTATTTATTAACAATATTTTTATAGCATGTGTATCACCAGATTCCAGACAGTTCATGCAATAAAACATCATACATTCCGCCCAATGCGCTGTAAAATACGCCGCTCCAAATATTATAAAATTAATGAGAGTCTAGTCTACTATGTTTACACACACAAACACACACACATAAATGCATAATGTGTGTATTATTACAAGTTTTAAGATCAATAATAAGAACTAATACAGACTACGTTAGAACAGAGAAAAAGAAAAAGAAATAACAGAAAAAGCTAAAAGTGCAATAAGGAAAGAAATAGAGGAAAATAAAAAAGAGAAAGATATAAAGGTACAGAGAAGTAGCTTCTGATATTCTTCACAGCATATAAGTACAATCATACCTTAACCTCTCTCTCTAAAGTTACATCACCACCCTATTATTTCTATAATCTATCCTGTCCAATCATCAAAACCGTAAATCACAAGTTCATTCTTTCCATTTTTACGCAAAAAGTCCATAATGGGTTTCTGGTCCATTATGTTTCAAAAGCCTGCCTGAATAATGTGGTTTTCCTAGCCTTGAAAGGTCAGGAACGAGGGGGCCAGGCCTTCTTCCGGAGGGAAGGAGTTCCAAAGCATGGGGGCTGCCACAGAGAAGGCCTGGTCCATGACTTCTCAAGGACATTTAATTGATTTCCCTTTGCAATGCAGAGGGTTGGACTAGGAGATGGTCTTCTCAACTCCACCAGTCTAGGATTGTGATTCCAACCATCACCCTCTAAGAGGATGAAACCTTGAGTAGACTTTCTCTGGATGACCTGTCAGGATGGGCAGAAACGTTTTGGAGGTGACCACCCCAGATCCAGCTCCTTATCCAGGCTGAACAGGCTGATGGGCCTGAGTAAGTTAATCAGGGAGAATGTTGGAATTTTAGTCCCATGGATAATGAACTCCAACCATCTGGAGAAGGTGCCACTCCTACCAAAGAGGAGGCCAGTGTCTTACTGCTGACCCTGCTGGCTGTCAAGTGGTGGGAACGGTCTGTGCTCACTTACAGGGGCAGACGAGAAGAGCAGCAGCAGGCAGAGGCAACGTAAGCGATTCCTTCCCCCATCAATAGCTTGCGAAATGTATTTCTGGTCCTGAGGGGGTTCTGGGATGATTCCGTGGTTAAAATGGTGCATTCTCGGAGTGAGGGATGTTCCTTGCACTGATTGGAGGACGGGTGTCCTGGGAAAGAGGCAAAGAGATAATCAAAGATTGGAACGGGAATAGGAAGTTTCCAGCTTCCTGGAGCCGCGGTCACCCAGCCGCTTCCCTGATCCTTGTCCACCTCACCCACCATGGCCTCAAGCAAGGATTCTCTGCCCAGCATTGGAGGGGAGTGTCCTAATAGCCCCCCCCCCGCATCCTGAGGGGCAGGTTGTCCTTCAAAGAAGCAGGAACACTGAGCATCTAACTGCAATCCACCCAAACCAGTGCAAAAGCCACCATGTTTGGAACTCAGCCTGTCTTCGCAAACCCTAGTTTGCGACTCGGTACGATGTGCCCAGCCGTGCTATAAACAAACCATGGCTTAGGATGATGCAGAAGCTAGGCAGGAGATGGAATGGGGCCTCGTCTGAACGGCCATGCACCTGAGGAACGATGGAAGTTGTGGTCCCCCACGGGAGCCTAGCTGGCTGAGGAAGGCCAGGCGATGCAAAAGATGCAGACTTCACTGAGGCATGGAAAGGTCCAGCCTGTTGGGTAAATCCCCAAACCAGCCAAAAATCAAAATCAAAATCCAGAAATTTTACCACAGATATCCTATTTTATCCTACAATTGTAGCCTTGTGGAGGTTTTATTTCTGTACTCCACCGAGTTATACAATTGCAGCAGTCTAGAAATGGAAGGCTTTCAGGGCCTTTCAGACTCAAAGGAGGTTGGATGTTGGCCCCAATTTTTGCTTCCCACTCATTTGAGGCAGTCCCACACTTTTCTAGATGGTGTTTCTCAACCTTAGCCCCTCTAAGAGGTGTGCACTTCAACTCCCAGAATTCCCCAGCCAGCATAGCTGGCTGGGGAATTCTGGGAGTTGAAGTGCACACCTCTTAGAACGGCTAAGGTTGGGAGAGGCTGTTCCGGATCATGAGGCCAGGACTTCTCCAGGGCAACTGGTGGAGGCGGTTGAAGGGGCTGTGGAAAGGTACCTCAGGGAGACGAACTGCGAGGCCGCGACTGCCTCCACACCACAACCAGGTTCCTCCCCCGCGGAAGCCCAGCTGGTTTGCTTGCCTGCAGGGACGAAGGGAGGAGGGGGCGCTGAAAAGCCGGTCCGGCCTCTCCTTTTCCCCTCCGAGGGCGACCTGCCGTCGCCGGAGGAAAGAAGAGGCCGGCCGCCCCCGTCTCGGGCAGGGGGAAGCCTCGCCGCCCCGCGCGCTTGGCCCCAGCCCCGCAAGCAGGCGGGAGAGGGGCGCGGGCTCCCCAGAGGCCATCCAGAAGGGCCCGGCCGGGGCCCCCGAAGCGCAAGCGCCGCCTGCCCGCCGGGCGACGGACCCCGACGCGGCTGGGAAGACGGCGCCAAGCGGAGCGCCCGCCGGCCAGCCCGCGCCCCGGGCGGCTTCCGAGGGGGGCGGCTTCTCTCCGTCGGGTCGCCTCCCCGCCCTGTCCAGCCTCCCGCGGCCGCCCCTGCCCGGAGAAGAGCGGCGGGCGTCTCCTCGCAGCAGCCGGAGCAGCGGAGCGGGACAGCGCCCAGCCCGCCAGGTAAGACGCCCGCCCGGCCGCCCGTCGCTTTGCGAAGGAAGGAAGGAGCCGGGCTCGGCCCCCGCCTCGCGGGAGGGACTCCGACCCCCATCCACCTCAGCCCGCCTGGCAGTGGAGGCTGGGTCCGGGCCAGCCGGAGGAGCCCGGGCAAGAGCACATCTGGAAGCACTCAGCCTTTGGACAGCCAACCTGGCACCCTGCAGGCGGGAGACTCCTAACGCCCCCCTTTTCCCCAGCCCCCAGCGTTGGGGATGATGGGAGTGCCAGTCCCCAGCCTCTCAAAGGCACCCTCCTGGTGACCAGCGGCCTCCCTTGCTTCTGTCTTAGAAATCTCCCCCTCCCAGCAAAATCCGCCAGCGTGAAAGTGGGGGGCCAAGGCTTCCCTCGGCCTGGGGGTCAACAGCTTCTAATACAGACAAGGAAAAGGCTCCTGGAATGGCTCAAACCAGTGTTTCTCAACCTTGGCAGCTTTAAAATGGGTGGGCTTCAACTCCCAGAATTCCCCAGCCAGCCATGGCTGGCTGGGGAATTCTGGGAGTTGAAGTCCACCCATCTTAAAGCTGCCAAGGTTGAGAAACACTGGCTCAAACCCTCACCGCCCCCACTCCCAATGGTGTCCTCCCTCCAGTCCAGAGCTTTGAGCTTAGAGTTCCCCAATTCCTAGCCAGTGTGGCTAGCTATCATTCTAGGCGCTGTGGGGCCACCAGATCAGAGGAGATTCAAGCCAAGTAGCAAGTGCCAGCCGCTGAAGGGAGACGGAGGGGAAACCCCAACAGATCAGTCCTTCTACCTGCAGAAATCTCTGAGTGGGTTCATTTTATTCATGGCTCTCTGTGGTTTTCTCTGCCGGTCGCCCAGGGGGTGTTCTTAGTATGTTGGCCAGACTGGGTTTAGGGCCAGTAATCCTGATCCCCAGTTCCTTCTTCCCCCTTAAACCTCATTCTCCTCATCCTGGAAATTGGGGAACGCAGGGGGAGGAAGCTGCTCAGGACTCAAAGGTGTCAGCCTTCCCAGGTAGACCAGTCAGGAAACACAGCCAGGCGAGTTAATTCTACTTTATTGTAAAGCTACATTGACAGAATCTTGCAAGTCTGAAAGTATAATCCTCCTCTCCCCCCCCCCCATGTCTCCTTTACAGCCCAAGAAACTAGGGAGGGTTCGCCCTGAGCCTCTTTCTCCTTCCATTATGCAGCTGTGGGCTAAGCCCTCTCTTAACTGACTGTTCCCTAAGCAGCGTCTCTTTGCCCAGTCTCCCACAGTCTTTCCCACAGACATCACAAAGGGGACTGCAGTCGATACATGCTCTTAAAAGTGTTGTGCGCTCCTCTGTTCCTCCTTGACAGAGTGGGAGGGGCTGTGAAAAGAGGATGGAAGGAGTGGGGTGCCCAGAAAACAGTGGGGTCTGGCCCCGGAGGGTTTGCCCCATTAAACCTTCACTGTACGCATCCAAAATAGTGCTGCTGGTGTGAGCCTGGATCTGGACAAAGCAGCTGTTACGTGCAACGTTGGGATGCGGCTGGTTTTGTCCTGCCCGCGGATCTGTTTCGGGAAAAGACGTGTGACATCCGTCTGAGCTTATAAATAAGCTGTTGTTGTCATTTTTTTCTCTCTGTTACTGATTCATAACCTTGCTTCTTTTTCCTTCCCACGGTATCTGCTCTCACTAGCTAGGGTGGCTGCATAATCGACAGCCGGCTTCCGCTCAGGCACGCGCAGCCTTTCCTCCTGCCTGTGATCAGAGGCCCACCTGCTTCCTCTCCTTTTCTTCCTCTTTTTGCTACCCAGGGTAAAAATGGGTATGGTCTGCATTCAGACAACATGCTGAGCCATCGTGCCTAGCAGTGTGTTAGAACTCAGCTCAGGAGGCCAATTTAGGGTGGGGGGACTGGGTTGACACCACATGCTAAACTCTCAAGCCAGGTTTGGGAAAGATCATGGCTGTGTTGGTGCTGTCCTGTGCCCAGCTGTGTAAATCGTGGAATAGCTTACTATTATTCTAAGCCAGTGTTTCTCAACCTTGGCAACTTTAAGAGGTGTGGACGTCAACTCCCAGAATTCCCCAGCTGGCACGCTTTAAGATGTGTAGACTTCAACTCCTAGCATGCTGGCTGGGGAATTCTGGGAGTTGACGTCCACCCTTCTTGAAGTTCCCAAGGTTGAAAAACACTGTTCTAAGCCAAGGGCGGGATTCCCATAACACGCTGGCCTTGACTCCCTGCTAGCCAGTTCTAGCATGTTGTGCAATCCTAGCCAGGGAGCCTTGTGAACCCAGAATGTTCTTTTTATCTGGGGTTGGGTTTTTAAGGATGCAATCAAAGTGGACTAGCCCAGGGAGAAGATAATACACTCTTTGTTCATGCTTATGACTTCCTCTCGGCATCTGCTCAGGGACGCTTCCTTTGTCTGATGAGCTCGGAGGCAGAGCTGTTTGAACAACGTTTCCAAGTCCTCCTGCATTCACATGACCATGTCACCCTTAGAGAGGGATCAGGGACCACTGTATGCAGCTCAGCGTCACTCTCTTTCAAAGAGCAGTTATTTTCCGGGGGTGGGAGAGCGGGCTAGGGAGGGGATTTCCAAAAGAGTTCAAAGACCCAGCAGAGTTCAGTTTTGTACTCTGAGATCACCTTGGTATGCAAGAATTGTTACAAGGGAATAAACAACAACTGTTTTGGGAAAGGAGAGGGTGTGAGAAAGAGATTCAACATAGCACCACTGTAATGGCATGTGGGAAAGACCTTGGGAGACGGGGCGAAGAGACGCTGCCTAGGGAACGGTCAATAAGAGAGGGCAGAGCCCACAGCTGCATAATGGGTGGAGAAAGAGGCTCAGAAGGGACCTCCCTAACTTCTCAGACTGTAAAGGTGGCGGGGAGAATTGTACTTTCAGATTTGCAAGATTCTTGTAATGGTATGTGGGAAAGACCTTGGGAGATGGCGTAAAGAGATGCTGCCAAGGGAACAGTCAGATAAGAGAGGGCAGAGCCTGCAGCTGGATAGTGGGTGGGGCAAGAGGCTCAGAAGGGACCCTCCCCAGTTTCTTGGGCTGTAAAGGAGATGCGGGGGTAGAATTGTACTTTCAGGCTTGCAAGATTCTGTCTTGCTTTACAATAAAGTAGAATTCACTCATCTGGTTGTGATTCCTGTCTGGTTTACCCCACAAGGCCAACAACCACCTTGATTCTATTCGGTATAAGAGGGGGCAGAAGGAAAATCTGTTGGGCTTTCACAATTCTGTTATTATACCCTATAACAAAAAAAAGTAGAATTCTAGAAGTCCTGCTGGTGTCTGTTCCATAACCTGGCCTACCTCAGAGGGCTGACCAGTTTGGACATGCTCAATTTTCAAACAAGAGCAAGGGCCTTTTAAGAGTGCTTCTCTGGGGGTTCTTCCTCACTAAAAATGATGTTGGTGTTGATGTTTTTAGCACATAGTCTTTCCAGACCAGGGGCCCAGCAGATGAGTTGGGCCACACCTGTCGGGGTTCCCAGGCAGCTAGTGGCCAAAGTGGGTCAGGAACATGGGGGAGTTGTCCGCTCTGGGGAAACAGGATAAAATGGCATTATTGGTGGAAGTTTTGGTTTGGCATGTTGGTTTTTTAGCTGAGTGAAAGATACTAGTGAGATTCTGTACAAGCGAAGTAGGATATTGATGTAATAATAATGATAATAATAGCAGAAGAGGAAAAAGAGTTGGAGGTTGCATAAATATCTTGTAGTGACAGATCCATTTAATTACTTTCAGCAGCAGAGATTTAGAACAGTTGGCCGGCTTTTCTGTCATAATGATAATATGCACATGATGGGGGGGGGGGGTTTGAGAGAGATAAAGTGCGTTCCTGGCCCAATTTTGAGGAAGAGACCAGTGAAAGAATAGAGGTAGGGCTGGGAGATGAAGTAAACAGGGAAGGATTCCGAAAATAATAGAGTTTTCGTGCGCTAAAAGCACATGGGAGCCTGAACCATCTGGTGGCAGGGCTGGGAGGAGGGAGGAGATTTTGAGGATTACAACCAATGCCATATCTTTTAACTGAAGAAGCTCTGATTAGGACTGAGGTGTACTTCCCAGGCACCAGGAGCTGGGCAGCAAATTATTATTGTGGGTTACACCATCAGCCAGATGTTGAGGCTGGATTTGGCATTTTTGCCCGCCCAATCGAGTCCTCCCCAAGGATGTAGTTGTTTAATAATATTAAAGGGATCTCGTGGGATTTGAGCTGTTCCAAGTAAAGCTGCCTTTTGCAATGGACTGGTGGTGATTTTGTCAATGCCGATGGTGTTCAGGTGGTGCTCCAGATGTTTTGGGATTGCACCCAAGGCGCCTATGTCTGTGGGTACTACCTTTGCTTCCTTTTGCCACAGTTGTCCTAATTCTGTTTGCAGGGCTTTGTATTTTGTGGTTTTTTTCCAGTTCTTTCTCTTCTACAGTACTGTGCTGTCTCCAGGCCTTGCAATGCCCACTATCCAGATTTTTTTGCAGGGACTGAGGTGTCCTTTTTCACCCAGAGTCACTGGGACTGGGTATCATCTTCTTCTTCTTCTTCTTCTTCTTCTTCTTCTTCTTCTTCTTCTTCTTCTTCTTCTTCTTCTTCTTCTTCTTCTTCTTCTTCATCATCATCATCATCATCATCATCATCATCATTTTCACCGGGGTTCAGGGTGGAAAAGGCTAGATGTATTACCCAGAGAGGTCTTCTTGGCCCAGATTGATTTCTTTCTGCCTTGGCCAGCGGGAAATTCTTCAGCACACAGGGAATAATCATATTGACAAAGTGGAATAATATTTAAAGGAAATGCAAGATAGGGCTTAAGATGGTGACCTACCTATGGCTTCCCCACGGTACTCCAATCAACCTACCCAATTCTTCTCCATCCCTTACCTGTTCCCAGTTCCTGCCAAGTCTAAGCCCTTCATCATGATGGACAATCTGCTCCTGTCTTCCGACCACATAAACAAGTTGTGTAATTCCCAGCTGTATGCTTTTTTTTAAGGTTAGATTTTTTAGAATTTTTTTTATCCCGCCTTTATTATTTTTACAAATAACTCAAGGCGGGGAACGTACCTCATACTCGTTCCTCCTCCTATTTCCCCCACCACCACAACCCTGTGAGGTGGGGTGGGCTGAGAGAGAGGGACTGGCCCAAGGTCACCCAGCCGGCTTTTGTGCCTAAGGCAGGACTAGAACTCATTGCCTCCTGGATTCTATTTTCTTTTTAATGACTTGGAAATCTGGCATTGACCTCTAATTAGGATTCATTAGAATGCCCCAGCTCCCCTGCTTCTGGATTCTTCTCTTAGCCTTTTTCTCTTCCTTTTTAAGCTCAGATTTAAAGGTCTGCTTAGGAGACTCGCTGTAGATATTCTGCAATATACCTATAGTAAGTTTCCAAGTCTCCATCTCTGCATTCAGCCTCTTCCCCCCACCCCTTCCCTCCTTTCATCTCAGGTCAATAATGTTAATAGAGGTGAACATTTGGGGCAAGGGGGGGAAGCCTTTCTGTTTTCAGTTTGTTAGCAAGCTTTTGGAAGTTTAATGGGCTGCCCTCCGAAGTGTATAATTGGTACTGATGGCAGGAAGCCAACTAGTTGTATATTAAAAAAGAAACTGTCTGCTTCAAGTGCCAGAATCTTTTCCTGTTTTCTTATTTTATTTTATTTTATTTTATTTTATTTTCTTATTTTCTTATTTTATTTTCTTATTTTATTTCAGCTTCACTCCTTTCCATTACAATTTGAGGAAAGAGTGCCAGCTGAGTTTCAAAATATCCTCTGCTCTTACCTGTTGTTTTTCTGCAGCTCCTGCATGCCTTGGTTTCTTTCTTTGTTTACCAGATTTCTGTGAGGCTGGGCAAAACCAGATTGTGGCTATAGAAAGGTAAATCAGGACCCTGTTTAACCCTTGCAGGGGAGTAATAAGTGGGGAAAGCAATAAGGAGGAAGAAGTGGGAGAAAACCCACAAGGAGAGCCTGTTTCCCTTAGGATGACTTAATCTCTGGGCTGCAATGCTCAAAGGGACCAGCAGAGGGCAGCACACGCACAGAAAAGGTGTATTCCTTGATGCCCTCTAGTGGTTGCTCAGATGTTTGCAGCCTGGATAGGCACTGACTTCAGAAACCTAGAAGCAGTGCGGACAATGGGATGAAGTACACCTAAGACACGGATGCAAACAGCAATTGGAAATTCTGGTTATTTACTGTGAAATTCTCTCCCCATCCTGGCATCCCTCAGATGCTCCCGGAATCCTTAGTCGTCATGGCCACTGGCCAGTGATGGAGGGGCCAGGAGCACTGGGAGTTGCGATCCCCAGAAAGGCGCCAGATTGGGAAAGGTTGTGATCAAAGAGCAAACTTACGATTACGAATGACTCACAATCCAGTCCAACAGACGCTCTTGGCTATCTGCTGCGCGGTGAATCTGCTGAGCCGAAACAAGAGGGCATCAGAGGTTGACGAAACCTTATCAAAAATGTCAGTCCGGGACTGTAAGCCTCTAGCTGACAAACCTGAAAAGCATCCAGCCTGCTTTCCTGAATCACTCCAGGGAAAAGTGGCTCGCTTGGTGTGGCTGGACTCGGAAGGTTTGATGGGCTTTTTGTTGCAAAGGATAACTATACAAAGCATTGTCAAAAGATGGCAAAGATGTGGGCGCTGTAAATAGCTGTTTTTGAAAGGACTGCCTCCAGACAGCAAGATGGCCATTGTATTGTCGTGAGGTCAACCTAAAGACTTGGTCCATAAAGTCCCATTCAAAAACCCCTTTCTCCTTTGACACAAAGCTCCGGTGTTGTTTGTCAAGAACGAAAGGCGAGAGTGCAGATACAGAGGGAGAAACTAATCAACAGGACTGGAAACACAGAGAGGGCCCATCTCTAGGCGGCTGAGAAGTGGAGTCAGGCACAAGGAGGGGCAGAAATGCAGCCTATCAGTTGAACTAGCTATAGCAACCACCAAGGGGTAGAAAAATCGGAAACAACAGATTTCTGCATGGACTGGATGGCAACAAACTAGATGTTGATTCACCCCCAGCATAAATCCAGCATCCTGTTTCAGTGAAAAAAGATGCTGCTTTCTACATTGCATTAATCATGGTTTACAGGTAGCCCTCGCTTAACAGTCACAATTGGGACTGGAATTTTGGTTGTTAAGCAAAGTGCTCATTAAGCAAATCTGACCCGATTTCGCTACCTTTTTTGCGGTGGCCATTAAGCAAATCACCATGAGCGTTAAGTGAACCACATGGTCGTTAAGTGAATCACGTGGTTCCCCACTGATTTTGCTTGCCAGAAGCTGACCGGGAAGGTCAAAAATGGCAGTTTCGTGACCACGGGACTCTGTGACGGTCATAAATGCGAACCAAGCGCCTAAATCGTGATCATGTGATCGCAGGGATACTGCAACAGTTCTAAGTGTGAGGACCAGTTGTAAGTCTGAACTGTCACTAAATGAATGGTTGTTAAGTGAGGACTGTATTGGCTAATTCACAACTGGCTGGGCTCATAAAGCATTCGAGCCCTCAAGCATAACATGTTAGATTCACGTTAAACCAAGCTATTTACGAGTTCTCTGACAGAGAATTTCTTCTCCCTTCTTATTCTCCATCCTCTGATTAAATCAGTTCTGTTTAACCCAGCTTTTACCAGCCTGTCCCTTGCACTGATGTCTTGCTAAGCTGTCTTCAAATACACTTTCCTCTACTCAAACTGTCCCCCATCATTTTTAATAGCATGCTTCCCAGTTAATTTAGGCTCTCTCCTGACAGCGGCAGATGGATTTATTTTATCTCACCTTGCAAGATTATTGTGGCCTGTTTTTTTTTTTCCCCACCCTTGGGCCGTTGCTCAGTTTTGTTTTGTTTTACCTTAATTCTTCACTGAATTGTTTGATTTGCAGTTTAATCTTTGTTGATTCAGATGTAGTATGTCACTTAGAGGACTAAGCGAATAAGGGAGAAGCAGCGAAGCCAGGAAATGCCAGCAGGTAAAAACTTTGCAAGTCCTGTGTGGGTTCCATGTTCCCCAACAGCCTGTTCCACCTGTCAGGAACTAAGCATAGGATTAAGGGCAGCATTGAAGCCCAAAATGAGTAGAAACTTGGTCAGATGATGCCTGCTCACTTTGAATGATTCTGTTTTCCAGAGCCTGTTAAGTGCATTGTAGGGCCCTGGAAGAATTTACGGATGGTCTGGGAACCCTTTGAGAAATCCTGGGGAGCTGGTGACAGGACAACCTGGAAGATGAGAGATGGTGTCAAAGCGGGGAGGGTGGGAAGAAGACAGATTAATGGAATAGAAATCTTTAGCCTCAGAAGAGGTATGTTAGCACTCTTCCCCCATGCTAAGGACCGTCACGCAGAAGACGGCCATGGAGTGCAAGACATAGACAAATCGTCTTAAATTACCAGGAGGCGGATTCTGGCAGGGAGGAGAAGCTTTAACATAAGAGCAGTTTGGTGGTGAAACCAGCTTCAGCGGGAAGTGGCGAGTTTCTGTCTCAGATGTGTTTCCAGCAAGGGCCATTGGCTGCAGATGGCTTTGTTGGGATTACTCTTCATGGGCGCTGAGCAGAAGGTTGGGCTTGATGGCCTCTGTGGCCCCTTTCAACTGCGCAGCTGATTCTGAGCAAATGTCAAGGAAGTCACATGGATGGGGTTCAGCCACCAAATCCCCCGCTCACCATTTCGCCTGGGAAAGAAATAAGTGGAGAAATTGAGAAGTGGCCCAGCAACCAATGGATCAGACCTCGTTAGAACATCAAGGAGGGCTTCCTTGCTGGGTTCCCAAAAGACTTAATTGGGTTGGTGTCGCAGAAGGCCTTTTATTTTTTTCCCCCCCATTCATGTTGTTTTATGCTCGAAACCGCTGTGTCTCTACCCATCTTGTCTGCTGGGCTAATTTCATTAGCAGCAAGCTGCTAATTAAATTCCATATTTACGATTGGAAAATAAAATCATTGGACCCATTTAGAATAAATTTTTACAACTTTGCGCTCAGCCTGCTGACTCAGCAGTGGAGACAATGCTTGACTATAAGACTTTCCACAGGAAAGATGAAATGGCATGAAAAATGGCGGGTCAGAAATCCCACCCATTTCTGTGCAGTATTCTTTTTTTTTTTCCCCAGTTCTGGAAAGCAGCAACAGCGTGAGTGTGTTCTTTCTACAATATAGGTTGTCCTCATTTAGTGACCACAATTGGGATTGGCCACTTGGCTGTTAAGCAAAGCAGTCGCTAAGTGAAACCACAATAGCACTTACGATCTTCCTTCAGTTTTCCTTTGCTTTACCGACCTACAAAGGTTGTCAATGTGAGGATTAGTCACCGTCGTCACTGCGAACAGTTGCTAAACAAGACTGTCACTAAACAAGGTCTCCCTGTACGTATTGCACACAAGAGATCAATATTGATCAGTCGTCTCCGCGGATTTGAAGCATATTGGTATTCCAAATAGAATTATGGAATTGGATTGCAAACACAACATTCGGCTTACTGAGAACCTTTTATCATTGGAAAGAAAAAGAGTCAGTTTTCTAGTCCTCGTGATTATAGAGAGATGCTAGGAGACCCTAACCCCTAGAGTCGGACACGACTGGACTTAATGCCAAGGGAAACCTTTACCTTTACCTTTACCTTTACTAGGAGATGTAGGTGATATCCAGCGAAATCTCAGAAGTTGAATCAGACTTTGAGAGATTGTCAGCCAAGGTGGGGGCCTCTTGCTAACATCTGATACGCCTCCTTTTTTTTCACGATGAACAAACCCAAAGTGATATGCAAAATAATAAAACACTGAACAGAAATTTCTTGTGCAGAATTTTTGCTCTGGCTTTGGTTAGCATCAGATATTGTCATGAGTATGGATGGTGAGCAGGAGGGGGGCCCTATCCAGGGGGGAAAACGCATGCATAGTTTAGAGGCTTTGAATCTCCCTTTGAAGAAACTCAGAGCAGACCCGCCTTGAGTTTTGGGTTTACCTGTGTGGGTTTCCCATGCTCCTTCAGTTTGGCAGGATTTTCTGTCTACTAGACCTGATAATAAACACTAGAGACCAAGTCCCTGTCTCAGTGTGGTTTTTTGCTCTAAGTCAGGACAGATATACGCTTGGAAACTTCTCATTCTGGACGATAGGATGAGTCTGTTTTGCAACTAACTAGAGACCAATCTGGGATCAACTTTTAGGAGAGGCCATAATTCTGAAGTTGACCCAATGCTCAATGACAGTGTTAGATATGCTCCTTAATGTCCACCTAAGACTTGTACAAACAGCTCTTGAACCTTCTTTTTCCAGTGTAAACAGCAAAAGACAACAATCAAATGACCCAATTCCCTCTCCCCACTGAAGTGTCTGCTGTCCCAACTTGTTGCTCAATTGGTCGTTACCAGACGACCTGCAAATGGGCGTCAGAGCCCTTTCATCTTGGGTCAAGAGAAAGGAGATCTTCCCAACGGAAGGGTCTCAAAGACCAGGTGGATTCAAGCTAGCTTGGCAACCTCATCTGCAGTCTTGAACCCGCTCCCCCAAGTTTCTCCATTTAGGTTGAGATGGTCCTCTTCTGAACACGCAACCCATTTGCATGGGTTGGATGTCCCCCTTTGTTCTTTCACCCTCAGAGGTGCGCATTGTGAAGGACTCCCACACAGCACTTCCTTTCTGCTTCTCCTTTTGCAGAAGGAACTGTGCTGAAAGCTGCTGTCGGCTGTCTCTGAGCCTAAGAGAAAGGGAAGTGAGGCAGGCCTGGGCCTTCCCTTCCTGCTAAAAATAGGCCCCAGGTCTGCAAAGGATAGCAAGGGGTAGGCGGGTGTTTCCGGAATCATGCTGCTTTGCCCTACAGTGGCCTGTGCCTTGGAGGGGTACCCACAAAGCAGGAGGAAGACCAGAGGTTGGCAACGCTCGCAGGGGAGGTAAAGAAATCCGTCGAGCGGCTGGTGGAGGTGAGGTCTTCAACCGCTGCGCAAGCAGAAGCTGGTGGTCCCGGGCCTACGGGACACAGCAATTCCCAGGCTCCCAGCGAGGTTCAAAGGTAGGGTCCCTGAGTCATTGGATTTCTTGAGTGGCTTTTCCCCAACGAAGAGAAATCCTGAGGAAAACTTTTGATCTTCTCTCCCGCTTCGTTTCTTGGTGAAGAGGTCAGGGTGATGTGACCGTGGGGTAACATGACCAGGGTGGCGTGACCACTGGTGCTGTCCAGAGATTTTGAATTACCAACCCCGTAATTCTTGGACCTTGGTCATGTTTGCTGGGGGAAATGGGAATCAAAGTCTCAAACCCTGCTCTTTGGTAGACAGCCTCAGCAAGATGGAAAGTCTTTCAGAGTTCCTTGTGGAAGTTGGAGAGATCTTATTGATGCATGATCTTGCAGGCTCGGCCCCTTCTCTGTCTCACTAGGCTGGGGATCCATTGCTCTCCATGGAGCTGGTCCATGTGGTGAGTAGTCATGGCCACAGACAAGGGTATCTTTGTTGGCAGAGACGCTGGGGTGTGCAATCTTTGTTAAGTTGGCCACCACACTTGGTTTCTAAATGCAGACAGAGGGTCTCCTTCTGAAGAGTCGGATCCAGGACAAGGAATTAGGCAGGACCAGGTCAAAACATGCTGCCTTTTTCACTTTGGATTAAATCTAAATCCAAATTCAGTTCTTTTTCTTCAACGCAGTTAATAGGTTTGCTGTTCCTGTGCTTCACTGATTTTTCCTTCAGTTGCTTGAAAAAATGCATTTCGGCCACGACTTTTGAAGAAGCTTTGCTGGAGATGGCACTTAAGAGGTTTGGGGGTTCCCTGCAGGCCTTGGGGACCCCAGGGTGTTAATCTCTGCAAGAAAGATGGAGGGACACCATCCCCAAGGTTCATGAGATGAATTTCCTCAAACTGGTGTGTTGCTGACCTGGAACTGCAACTTACAGAATTCCGAAGGAAGCCTTGATTTTCTGCACATGAGAAAGCTTTCTAGTTCTGAATCTTAGCCTGACTCCTGCTTGTGAGCTGATTAGATGGCCCCATGAGGACTTTACTTGCCTCCTGACTCGTTCTTGACTTTACCCCTTGGCTCTGCTGAGTCCCAAAAGAGCTGCAGGACCCCAGACCAGACCTGGGATACATGTGGATGTAGTTCTCCAGGTTGGGCTATCTGTCTTTGCCAGATGGAGTTGCCCAGAGTGCATCAGAAGGCCACAAAGTTTGTTTCTGCTGCACAAAGCTGATATGGAAGCTATATGTGGCCTGTTAGTTGCAGGAATCGGTGTTCCATGTTCCTTCAGGAACTTCAGGAACCATCCACAGAGTCCATAACAGACGTTAACCTGCTTCGATGCAGATCCACCCAGCTCCCAGTCCGCTGGGAGGTGGACATGATTGTTTTTGCTTTGCTTTGCTGTGCTTTGCTTTGCAGGAATATTACAGGGTTTTGGCGTGTACCTCCACTGGTTTTGTTTGCCTTTCTGCTACATTTACATAGTTTAGACTGTGTCGTGTTCTCAGGGTTTTAATTTCGGGATTTCCCAGGTAAATAAGCTGAGAAATCCCTGCACCTAATCTCTGCGGGCCCTCCTGTAAGAACACTGTGAAGCACAAGCTCGCCGTCTCTGGGTTTGGTAGAAAGACTCTGGGGATGATAAGGGAAATTAATTCTGGAGCCTGGCTTCCATACATAGACATCTATTTTGTTGTTGTTGTTTTGAAGAAAAGACATTGAAAACCTACCAGCACCTGGAGTGCCAAGAGACTGTGTGGGTTTCAAAATGTCCTCTATACACTTTCCTCCATCAGCATAATTCCCACGTTGCCCTCATCATTTTGTATGAGAACATGAACGTTGTATGTATTGTTGTGCGTGTGTAGATTAAAGCCTTTCATCTCCTGGTTGGCAACTTCTGAAATCCCTTTAAATAGATGCAGTCAATTTCCGCAGTAAATTATTAACATTATCATCCCATCGGTTTAATTTGCATGCCCTGAGCTAATTCGAATCTTGAAAATATTTGAAAATATTTCAGATCTGTCCTGAAATCTTACTTCCCTCTATTTCTGTGCCTGGTTGTGCTTTCTCACACTGTAGTTGTCCCAGACCCAACTTCCCATTCCTGTAATTTTTTCCCCCTGCTCCCATATGGGCTTACTCAGAAGCATCAAACATGGGTTCTTGCAAGGGACGGGAGGTGATGTCACATGCATCACTGATGTCATTGTGCTAATGCAAGTTATGCAACGTGTGTGATGACATTACCCCACAGTGTCATTGTGTCTTGTTCTGGATGTCTGTGCACATGAGGTGCATGACACATGAATACATGGTTGTTGATGTAAATTATTAAATTAAAATCTAATGTAATGTAATTTTAACTTCATTTAAAATGTAATTAATTGAATTGAAAAGTAAGGTAATGTAATAGAAAAAGACTGGCCAAATGCAACCCTAACTTTCATTTCAATTTATAAAGGTTTGTTATTATCTATCCTGGGATATCCCGGATTTGAAGGGGGATGCAAATAAAATTGAATAAACAGATGGAAGTATGGGCTTTCAAGGGACATAACAGTACATCTGAAAGAGACAGCAGTTTGAGGAAGCACCAACTGGATTTTGACTTCCTCTCCCCCCCGCCCCGATCCTTCTGCCTCTTTCAATCAAATCTTTCACCCAGTTTCCTCTATTCTTTTTATTTCCTTTTCCCAGAAAGGGTGGCTTTTAAGCACCCATCTGTGCTAGTTCTCCTCTGGACAAGTTGTACGGCTGGCAAATCTTTTTTGGTCCATTTGTCCTTCTGTTGCCCACTGGATTTTGATAGCTGAGGTCCACAATAGAAATTTGCTTTGCACTTCCCCCCCCCCCATTGTTTTTCAGGCACTTAACAAGTTGTCTGAGCAGGTCAAAATGGGCATAATTCAGCTGTTCAGCTCTGGGAATCCACCTTGAATTCCATTGCACAGGGTTCGCGTGTTGAAACCATTAGGGCTTGCTCCCATCCGCTGTCCAAAAGCCAACTAGGTTCTCGACTGAATCTGTCTTCAGCATTACAGTTGGTTCACCATGCACTGTTGTCTCCGAAGAGAGCACATGAAGTTGGTGTTGGGCCCTACCCCGACTGAAAATTGGACCAAAAGATGCCCAATAAAAGAGACAGCTTTGATCAGATCGTTTTATTGCCACAACTTGGAGCTCTCAATAGCAAAGAAAACCAAGTGCTGCAAACTCCATGATTCAAGCACTATGCGTGGCATTTCCCCCGCGAAAAGTTGCTCATTTCTCATGGGAGAAAGGATTAGCAACTGTGCATTGCTACTCCCATAAGTAGCCACAGGCCCTTTGCTTCTGGTTTTGCCAGCCCCAGCCCTCCCACTTAGGGGATGCAGGCAGACCAGGGACATCCTGCTCTCGCGTCCAACATCTTGTTCCCACCTGTGAAACCCACCAACCGAGGCAACAGACTCAGTTGGTCCAACACTGGGACCAGCTCTGGCTGGGATGGATCCTGTGTCTTCCTGATCCTGCAGAAAGACATTCTTCTACTCCCCTTCAGAGGCATTGAAAACTGGGGAAGGTGAAGATCCAGTTCCTTGTGAATGGCTGCATTCAGACACACAGTAGGAAGCCAGAACTTCACCTGTGGGTGACTTGCAACTTGCACGGCAGTCCCCTTGCTTCCTTGTGGCAGAGTACAGATATCCAGGGTTGGGGTGGCTGCCCAAACCTCCCTTCCTTTCATTCTCTCTCTTTTTTGTTGAAGTCTGCATTAAATAAACTTGTGGCATCATTTCCTGACATTTTTCTCGCTTTCTCAGTCTGCTTTTGCTACGAGGGCCAGCTTCCTGTGAAGGAGGAGCTTGTGGAGACTCTAGACCAGAGTTATGAATGATTTCACCCTCCTTGTTAATAAGCCAGAAATTTTCTCACTGGTTCTCATTGGTTAGGAATGGAGGTGATCGTATGAAGGCCTCCACTAAGATCTAGCTAAGAAGATCTCCAGGGAGATCATCAGTCTGTGTCAGTCTTTGCGTAAACCTCCTGACAGCTGCAGATGCTGTTGAATGTGATTGTTTTGGTGCAATATCAAGTCCTTTCCTTTTGCACCTCGCTGGCAGACTGGGCAATGCAATTGTTGGGTTTCAGTGTTGGGGTTCATGTGGTTCTATTTTACCGGCATTTTGTGGTGGGGGCAAAATAAGTCTTCATGGAATACTGGCGTTGGGTTGTGGCTCAAGGCAGCCTTGAGTATCACTGTTGTGTTGCTCTGGCTCAGCCACTTTAGAAAACAGGCCTACCTTCCTAAGGCTTTCACAAAGGCTTCGGGTGTGTAACTCTGCTCCCAAATCTAAAAGCTTGCATAGTTTTCTCTCCCCTCCTGATTTTTCTGGAACGTAACGTTTCTAACGTGGTTGGTCCCAAGGCTTTTCAAGAGTGGCCCGCCACTAGGACCTGCTTCCAAGGTGGCTAAGCCTTTACCGAAAAGCTCTGTGAGGGAGTCAGAAACATCAAGGTGGCATCCATGGCCACACAGTCAAAGCCCCATCCCTTTTTACATAATACAGCATGCCAGAAGAGGTGTGGCTTTGATCTTGCAGTCATCTTGCAGGATCGAGATGCGCCATCTTGACTTTTGTGATCCCTTCGGTGGATCCTCCTGGTCCCACCTTTGAGCCGTGTTGGGTTTCAAAACGCTGGAGATCTGGCCATTCCCAAAGAAGCAGAGAGATATCAGGGAAGATTAATTTAATTTTAATCAGCTTTAACTTCACTTTCACACTGGCTCATGATGACATCTTTTAGCAGTGTTTCTCAACCTTGACAACCTGAAGAGGGGTGGACTTCAACTCCCAGCATTCTTTTGGGGAATGCTGGGAGTTGAAGTCCGCCCCTCTACAAGTTGCCAAGGTTGAGAAACATTGTCTTTTAGGAACAGTGTCCCTGCACCTCTGCACACCTCTTAAAGACCAAGTGCGTGGCCCTGGGTCCCGAAAACATCTGACACCTCTGATTTAAAGGAAAACCAGAAATGGATTTTACCATAGAGGGATCCGAGATGGCTTCTAGTTACAGAAACTGGGGCTAAGCATATTCTCAGAGGTGCCCGTAACCCTTGAGGTAGGCCTGTCTGCCTGAGTATTTTTTCCCTAGCAACACATCTAAATAAATCTTGAAAACTGCCTAGTGCTGTACTTTGGCTCTTAGGATGTGCCTCCCCACAGTCCCCAAACAATAATAATGATACTGTATACCGGATGCATCGAAATTCTCAAAATTAAATTTCAGGGACTGAGTCTGCTACTTAGAGACCTGTTCCCATTCTTTGCCTGCTTGAGACCAGATGCACCTTCCCGGGTGCAAGGTGATTTCTTCAGGCAGAAATCAAGTCAGTAATGCAAACAGTGTGTATGCATTTGGCACAGCCAGTAAGTGACTCGGGAGAAATGTGAGTACAGTTTCATTCCCCTGGGTGGAATGGAGCACTTCCAGTTACATGCAGGATGGAAACTGACTGAGCTTTCTTGCAAAATCAAGATTTTACTTTGTATAATAATCATGTTGGGGAGAGGAGGAAGGAATGGCAGAGGAGTGAACCCTTTGCCGCTGCAGCCAACTGAACATTTTAAACCAGGTGCAGGTAAATCCTACACTTTGTTCCTAGTCAGCCCACGTGGGTGACTTCACATCTGCGTTGGGAAAACGGTGCCAGGAGGTTTCCATGACATTCCAGCACTCCAGACAGTGTCGTGTCATACCTTAAGTGGCACTCAAATCAGAGACTGCGAGAACAAGTGTGATAAAACCCAGGTACGTTGCAGCTATTTAAAAAGTCGTGGTCTTGGGTAAGGTGGAGACGGCTTCTTTGCAAAACAGAAATAGAATGAGGGAGAGAAATGGAGACAGGCAAGAACGAAGATGCTCAGACTGAATTAGGAGGAACAGTAGGACTACGCTTTCCTTCAAACCCCAAAGAACCGTGTTGGCTTCCCAAATACTTGGGTTTCTTATCTCAAAGTGCCTAATAACGATCTTGTACGGTAGATCAGTGTTCCGATTCCCATTTTGCAGAGCAGATTTCGGGGATTTGAGAGACCAGTGACCTGGCTAAGCCTCTTTTATATGGGGTTGGGGTATTCAGCTCTGAGCTGGGGACAGTCCATGTGCATGGTTTGCACACTCAAGAACTGGGCAAAAACCAAGAGAGAATGGCCCATGATTTATATGGAACTTCCTTGCAGAAAAAGTTAAAGACATTAATTCTTAGTCTTCAGCATGGGAAGAGCTCAAAAGAGTAATTTGGCTTGGATCATACATCACACCAAGCTACCGTTTGTTGGAGTTACATGCATGCACATCACACTGTTCCCTTTGGGGCCAAGCAATATTTTGCAAAGCAGAGGAATGGTGAGCCAAAGAAATTAAAGGCATCAGATTGAGAAGGAAACATAGCTACTCTAATTTACACTAAGACCATTCATTATACCTCTCCATATCTGTAGAGGGCATTGGGAATGGCCTTGAAGGACAGGAGGAAGTCCTGCTACCAAGGCAATGGTTGGATAAGAGGGATGTGAGCCCAGACCAAGAAAGCAACTTGAGAAAAGAGCTGAGACAACCCACTCCCTGGTTCACATGAAGATAAAAGGGGGAAGCTCCTTCAGGCTTGCAAGATTCTGTACTATAGCTGTTACAATAACAGCAGTCCTGACCTACATGGCATTGGTTTCTTAGCCTGGTCTGCCTTTTGGGCTGACAATATCTTTCCATTCTTCCAGACCATCCTTGCTCTCAACATGGGCATGTGTAGCTTTATATATTGCTTTCTGTTCACTCTCCTCGCCCTCTTTTTGAGGATGTCGTCAACCTGTCCAACCAAGATTTGCTCCACCTTCTTCTTCCTCTTCACCCATTCGCTCTTCCTTCACATATTTGTTTTATAGTCCGATCCTCATTCATTCCTTCGGTAAGACCAAAACTTCTCAACTCCCTTTTTTTGTACTGGTCATTCACTGTTGTATTTCATCAACATTCATCAAACATTTATTGTAAACCGCCCAGAGTCGCTCTTTGAGTGAGATGGGCGGTGGCGAAATTCGAAATATAAATAAAATAGATAAATTCATTCAGCACCCACTGAGCCTAATCTCTTCTGGTTTGCCCATATACATTTTTAAGTCACCCATTCCACAGTGTTCAACTATTAATGTTTCTCCTGACTTACTAACTCTGACTATTATGCATGCTCTTACCCATAACTATATGAGCTTCTTCCGACAAACATTATTCCTTCCATTCAAGTTCTCAGCCAAAAAGGTTGACCACACGCTACCTATCATCTTCCTTCTTGCACTTGCACAATTCCCAGTCTTTAGTAAACAGTCCACAAATATGTGCAAACTCATCTCCCTGCATCAGTTTTTCTACATTTATGTGTAATATTCATTCATTCTATTTTCCTTGGGCATAAGAATATTAATTTTCAGAGCCGTTCTCCTTATTTGCACCATACATTCACTGCAGAATATTCAAGTTCTCAACCAAAAACACAGCATCGTTACATACAGAAGAACACTCCCATTCACATCCCCAATCTGGCATCACAACATTTCTTTTACATTTATCCATGAATATGTTAAACCATCAAAGAGACATTGCACATTCTCATCTTACTCCCTGCTCAGTGTAGGACTCTGCTAAGCCATCATTCAACCTCATGCACACATTATTTCCATCATATGTTGCCTACAGCTTTCAGCAGCCAACTTTCAACTGCCTATTAATGCAAAACCTTCCATAATTCTAGCCTATTCCCTTTATCATATGCTTCCTCTGAAGCAACAAATGTGCCGTAATTTTTTTTTTAAGCCATGGTTTGCTGAATAAACAACAGATGGCTGGCTTTGCAGCGCTGTTGTGTGTTAACCCGTGTTTGTGGCTAGTACAACAGAGACGCTAATACTGAGATCCTTGCTGTGGCATCGATCCAAATAAAACAGCTGAGTCAGGTAGGGAAGCAGTCTTGGGAAAAAGTAGCTGTTAATAATTTGCAAAGAAACATGATGGATTCTGTGAGATGACCAGCTGAAGGTGGGGTGGTTTATCTGCTAGATTGGGTGTTGGTTCCAGATATGATTGCCCTGTGTTATGTTTCATTTATTTGTCGCAACTGCAAAGCTGGGAAGAGGCTGCTTAGCAGCCCCTCCAAATGCTTAAGGCCACAGCTGCATCAACAGTGAGTATATTTTGCCTGGCCCTCAGTGATCGTCTTTCCACCCAGTCACTTATCTCCATGGCTCCTTCTCATCCCCTGTGTAAATGCAGACACTGCTTGTTGCAAGCCAGCGTTGTCCCTGGCCCCTTCGATTTCTAGGAGAGTTCATGAATCTGCATATACGCCCAACTGTCAGAGCAACGCCAGAAAGAATTGACCGTGAGAGATAATTTGAGAGGAAGATCTGATCTTAGCTTGGTGTTTGCTGAGCTCTGCAAAGCAATTCCTTCCCTCTTGCTGTTGCTCCCGCTTCTCTGTGGGTGCAGAATTGGAAGACAAATGGGGCAGCTTGCTGTAGGTTGCATTGCTGGGGAGCCATCCTTCCTGAGCTAAGACAAGCTTACTCAACAGACCTGGAGTGGCCCTCTCCAAGCTATCATGGCTTGTGTGGCATCAAGCTCCTGGCTTTGCACACCAGTCATCTGAACATTCACCATGTTATTCCAAGGGATCCTGCATCATTTGTTTCCTAGCTTGTCTTTGTAACCATCCTGCAATGTAGGCTAGACTTTTTCCTTCGTTAAGTGAAAAAAGCAAAAGGAGCTGTTTCTGAAAAATGGGCATTTTGCTGCTGTTTGGCAGTGCAATTTTGAGAAAAGAGATGCAATCTCTAGGAAGTGCACTTCAGATCATAGTTGAAAAACCAGTACTCAAAAGTTAATGAATTACCATCCTTAAGTGCAGCCTAAAATAGTTTTTCAAAGGGGAAAAAACATTCAAACGGTGCTTTTTTATTTTTCAAAAGGAAAGAGAATGTGGGTGTTGAACTTTGGAAGGAGATGGGTCTTTGCCTTGAGGTAAAGCATCAGGGCATCTCATGAAGGGGCGTAGAATCCATGGAAGTTGAGGCTGTAATAAAACTGCAAAGTCCCAAGATGCCAGTCATTCTTTGCTGAGTTCCTGGGCCTCCAAGGTTCAGCCCCAAGCATTTTTGCACAACAGCCTTCCTTCATCTGGCAGCTTTCAAATTTGTTGGGGTTGCAGCTGGCCGCTGGCTACTCTGCCTAGGAGGCATCGTCTCCCTGTCGTCTGGGAAGGGCCAGGCTGGAGAAGTGAAATACACAGAGTTTACTATGCCATATACCATGAGCCTGAGAAGTAAAGTCTAAGTAGCTCAGCTTCTCTCATTTCCCTGCTGACATTGTCCTTTCTTGGTGCTGTCAGTCTTCCCAGGTGGACCAAACAGGAAACACAACCAGATGAGCTACTTCTACTTTATTGTAAGGCTACACTGACAGAATCTTGCAAGTCTGAAAGGACAAATCTCCTGCTGTCTCCTTTACGGCCTCTTACCCTGCCCACTATACAGCTGCCGGCTAATCCCTCTCTTATCTGACCGTTCCCTTGGCAGCATCTCTTTACTCCATCTCCCAGGGTCTTTCCCACATACCATTACAAGAATCTTGCAGGTCTGAAAGTACATCTCTCCCCCCATCTCCTTTACAGCCCAAGAAGCTAGGGAGGAGGGTCCCTTCTGATCCTCTTTATCTGACCATTATGCAGCTGCAGGCTCTGCCCTCTCTTATCTGACCATTCCCTAGGCAGCACCTCTTCGCCCGTCTCCCAAGGTCTTTCCCACATACCATTACAGTAGCAGATCATCCTGTCAAAGTCTAACTTGTTGTTCTTACATGGCCCTAAATTTTCTAGCCACGTATTGTGGGGCATAGCGTCAATTGTCGCTAGTAATGCGAAGCAGAACCATTTCTAATGTGAATGAACTATACTGATTGTTCCAAACCTGAGAGAGTTTCAGGAGAATGTGATGTAACTAGCCAGCTGCAAGCTTCTTTATTATCAGGGAAAAGACCCATCTTCTTGTCGGATCATAGGAAGGATGTTGGTGAAGAAATTCTTTGCTATAGCATACATGGGGTATATTAGTTTTAAATGGGAAATAGTTCAGTTGCTAAATCTTGCTAAAGAGAACTTAGTGAAAATTGTGCCCTTTTTGGTGTTAGGCAGCTGCCAAAGGACTGGACAGAAACATTTTGGACAATTTAGTTTCCATAATCAGCATGGTGTGTGAAAATCCCCTCTTTTGAGCAATTGCACAATAAACAATGCATTGTTCCCAGATGAGGGGGAGACGTGGAAAAGATTAATAAATTCAGTGCAAGTTACTCTTGGTAAATTCCCTTCCCATAAGCCATCTTATGGACAAGATGGGGAATCTTTCTGAATCAAAACTGTTCCTCCTTTCCTCAACATCTTCTTTCAGGGAGAAGCGTGGAAAAATGGATGAATGTCTTGAAACCCTGAAGGATGAAGAGGAAGCTCTGTGGGAGAACGTTGAATGCAATCGTCACATGCTGACCCGTTACATCAATCCTGCCAAGCTGACCCCTTATTTGCGTCAGTGCAAAGTTATTGATGAGCAAGATGAGGATGAGGTCCTCAACTCCCCAATGCTCCTCTCCAAAATCAACCGAGCTGGTAAGACTTAAGGAGGTGTAGCTGCACCCAATCAGGCATTACGACAGTCCCTAATGTGGTGCTCCGCAAGAAAGGTTGAACTTCTGATTGTGTGAGGCTGGGAGCTTTTGATTATTAAAGATCTTTGGGGAAGGATCCCCCTGATCATATGAGAACGAGGTCTGAAAGTCTGTGCAATTTGAAAAGGAAAGAGCAGTCTTCAAAAATACAGTTTATGTCAAGTACATTGAAAACTTTTCTTGGCAAGGATTTTCAGAAGTGGTTTGCCATGGCCTCCTTCCTAGGGCTGTGAGAGGGGGACTGGCCCAAAGTCACCCAGTTGGCTCCCATGCCATGGGAAGGACTAGAACTCATGGCCGCCTAGTTTCTAGCCTGGTGCCTTTAACCACTATCCCAAACTGGCTCTCTCCAGAAATATTGGGAGTAGAATTTATAAAGTTGTACTCTTAACCAGGCTGGAGAAGAAATAAAGTTGGGGAGACTGGTCTACACTGAGTAAGAGTTTCATACTGCTGTGCCAGCCTTGCTTGGAGATACTTTCTCTTTAGCTAAATCTTGAAAGGTTAATTAGCTGATATTCATGTTTTATTACACTTGCTTTTATTTTATTCCAGTCTCTTTGAGACGGTAAGCTACCCTGAATGTTAATTTTTAACAAAGGGGCAGCATATCAATCTGGTGTTTAAACAAATGGTATTGAATTGAGGAAAGTTTATATACAAAGCATCAGTTCTACTAAATGTTATGTATCAGGCTTGTACCGTCTTGCCTGATGTTCTGGAGAGTGAAAAAACCGGCATATTCTTGTGAGCTGTTTTGGTCGGTCGTGGAAAAGGTGATTTCCCAGCCTGCATTTCAATTTTTCTTTTTTTCACACAGCTACAATCACTCGCCATGTGTCACTTTTGTGCTTCCCTACCCCACTTGCAATTTCGGTTTCAAATTGAAATTCTCTGTTTTAGTAACCAGGGTAAATGCTTGGGTCTGCTATAGGTCGTTTGCTGGACATCCTTCATACGAAAGGAGAAAGGGGCTATGTGGTTTTCTTAGAAAGCCTTGAATTTTACTATCCCGAACTCTACAAATTAGTGACGGGGAAGGAACCCACACGACGTTTCTCCACTATTGTTGGTAAGTTGGATGCATTTTTATGGGATTCTGTTGTTCAGTACAATCAATCCAGGGGGAGGCCTTTATAAACTTACTTGGTTCTTTCTTGTTTGGAGCAGTGCTCAGGAAGAGAATTACAGGTAGTCCTCATTTAATGACCATTTGTTTAGTGATGTTCAGACTTACAACGGTGCTGAAAAAAATGACTTACAACCGGTGCTCACGTTCACAACCGTCACAGTAGCCCCACGGTCACGTGTTCATGATTGGGGCACCAGGGAACTGGTTCGCATTTACGACTGTCACAGCGTCCCGTGGTCACGTGATCGCCATTTTCGACCTTCCTGGCTGGCTTCTTGCAAGCAAAATCAATGGGGAACCATGTGATTCACTTAACAACCACATGGTTCACTTAACGACCATGGCGATTTACTTAATGACTGCTGCAGAAAAAGTCGTAAAATAGGGTTGGATTCGCTTGATGACTGTTTCACTTAACAACCAAGATTCCAGTCCCCATTGTGGTCGTTAAGCGAGGACTACTTGTAGAAGAGTAGGTTACAAGTTTCTGACATGTCATATCAAAAAGAAGATCAAACTGGTTTCAGTCAGGGGTCTTTCTCAGGCTTAGCCTTTCTCAGTCCGGGTTCTTCTAGGTCTGTCAGTCTTCACTCTTCTGGACCAGGGAGTTTAGCTCCATCTTTGCCAACTCAGCGCTTTCTGCTGCTCGCCTCTGTTGACCCACTGTGGTTCCTCACGTGCGGGCGGTTTCTGTCTCCGTTTTTACTTTAGTAGAAGAGGGACATGAGGGGCTCACTCACTTTCTGATGAACGAGATCATAAAGCTGCAGCAGCAGGTCAAAACGAAGGACGCCCAGCGCTGCGAGCTCTTAGCCAAATCTCGCCAGATGGAGGACGAGAGGAAGCAGCTGAAGCTCAACAAGATTGAGCTGCTGACGTTCCAGGAGAGGTACCACAAAATGAAGGAAGAGAGGAACAACTACAACGACGAGCTTGTCAAGGTGAAGGACGAAAACTACAACCTGGCAATGAGGTACGCCCAGCTCAGCGAAGAGAAGAACATGGCGGTGATGAGAAGCCGAGACCTTCAGCTGGAGGTGAGCGGAGATGCCTGAGAGCGTCGTGTTCCCCTGTTGCATCAAGCCATCGTTTCATCAGCCGTCTCTGGTACACATTTAACAAGCCACCATTGGCTAGATTCACACCTCACACTAAACCCCAAACCAACACACCACTCTATGAGTTAGCATGGCGTGGTTGAGTGGGGTGGTTGACAGGCAATATTTGGGGGCATCGTTTACCTGAGGCACTAGCAGGAAACCTGTGGCTCTCCAGATCTTACGCAACCCCAAGCCAGCATAACCAAGGGTTAGAGATCCTGGGAATTAGCATTCAACAGCCACTGAATGGAATAGGCTGTCCTAGACCACACACTAGAGTTTTTTGCAGCTTACAGACCTCCAGAAAGGGTTGGATTTCAGCTTCTGGGAATTCTGAGCATTGTCAGCTCAGTGGTTCTGGAGTATACCCGATTGTGGAAGTCTGGCCTGGGTAACCATATGATGAAAAGCTAGTTCATTGAGCTATTAATAGCATGCTTTGTGATCACTCCTGAATTCTTCAGAGCTGTTGAGTAATGTCTGAAGTGGCTTTAAATTGACTCTGTTGTCTCTCCCACTTGTTCTCGGCTAACAGATCTGTTGCTGGAGTCATTATTTCTGTCTCTGCAATATGTCTTATAGAAAATTAACCAGAGTCCTTCATAAGTGCATTGGGTTTGCTTGGGGGATTAGATTCGGAGACCATCTCAGCAGATGGAATCTAGGCTGTTTATGGCACCATATGGAGCAAGGATTCATTTTGAAGACAGGGCGTACTTGGTGATTGATGCCTGTTTGTTTATCTTTGCTCTCTATGGGGCTGACTTAGATTGACAAGCTGAAACACAGGTTGAATAAAGTGGAGGAAGAATGCAAACTGGAGAGGAACCAGTCTCTGAAGCTCAAAAATGATATCGAAAACCGACCGAAGAAGGAACAAGTTCTGGAACTTGAGCGCGAGAACGAAATGCTAAAGACCAAAATGCAGGAGCTGCAGTCTATAATCCAGGTGAACAATTTTTTTTTTCTGGCTAATATCTGATTAGCTAGGATACATCTTTGCAACCTAGGATGGGCAAATACATCACTTCTACTTGATTTCTCATTTTTCCAATCGTAAGTTTATTCCATCCTTCTTCTGTATCAGTTTGCAGTTTCATCCATCCAAAAACCATGCACTCATTTCTATGCATCTTTTCCTAATCTATCTGGTTTGAATACCGGTGTGCTACTTACGCACATTTTTCGACCCATTTCCCTTGGTATGCAAGTCGTTTTCCCAGCAGCCCCTTTGAGGGGCTTGGGAAGGTACCTTTTCCTAAAGGGATATTTGGTGATTGGTTGTGCCAGTCATTGTGTCCATAGGCCAGCCCTTGGCAGCCTGTTCCACATGTACATGTTGGCCTTAAATGGTTCACTACAACGGACTTAATCCCATCCAGTTATGTTCAACTGTAGAGAAATGCTTCATGTTCCACGTGGAGCTATACTTGGGTGCATCTGGAGCATTTGAAATTGTAGAAGCCTGGATTGTTCTCTATTGTTTAGTCCATTCTTAGCATACAAGGGACAGCCGATGCACCCATCAGGATGAATAGATGTTTCATGCAACCTAAAATTACAGCTCTTTACTGCTTTGCAGAACATCTGTTGAAAAGGGAGATTCCTTGGCAGGCAATGAGTGCAGAAATTTCCCCAAAGGTTGAAAGTCTGAAAATCATGGTTAAAGACTGATCTATCTGAGGAGGTATGCCTTGTTTTGGACGGGGGGCATCCTCTGTGGTGGCCCCCGCACTTTGGAACTCCCAGCCCCCAAGGTCTGGAAAAGCTTATCCTTCATGGCATATAGAAAATAACTTTTATTTCACTGAGTCTTCAGTCATGGTTAAGTATTGCTAGCATCCATCTTGAGAAGAGTGGGTTTATTATTGTTGTTGGTTTTAACGTTTTTCATGCATTGTAAGCCCCTCCGAGTCTTTTGATTTCAGCAGGCTAGAAGAGCAGCCGAATGAATGAATGAATGAATGAATGAATGAGCCAGCCAGCCAGCCAGCCAGCCAGCCAGCCAGCCAGCCTTACTTAACCTGGCAATGGTGGTTGCCTTGGATCGTCATTACTTAAACTCTGCTGCTTGCGAGCTACAGTTGACATCGGTGTAGAGTTTTGCAAGAATTGGAAAGTTGGACAGGGACAGAAGGAGACCAGAACGATTGCCTTGCTGTGCTGGAATCGTTGGATTCTTGCTCAGGAAAACAGGCAGTCAAGGGCAGACTTTCTGAACCCTGCTGAGATGGAGACACGCCTCCTGCCGATCCGAGGGCACAGGAGTTCAGTGGCGGGCACTTTCTGCCACATTGTCACCAACAAGGCTTTTTGTTCTCCCTTCTGCCAGCTGCCAGTCCTCCCAGGAGATGCGTTGAAAATAATAATTTGGAAGATGGAGGGTGTTAATCAGCATGACTAACTTGAGTTTAATCACAGGTTGGATATAAAGCAGCTGAAAACAGAGCAGGAGTTAATTGGAGCCAGACGTAGAAGGTCGCCCATGAGTGCCATAAAGGATGTGATGTTGCAGCTTTATAGGTTTCCTTGGGAATAAGTCCCGCCTTCGTATTTAAACATCGGATAGGTTGCTGTGGGTCAGTTCTTCTGGAGCCAGCTGCTCACCAGATGCATTGGATTCAATGCAAAGAATTTCTAGCTCATGGGGCCTTTGGCTAGAGAGCGCCCACTTAAGGACAGCTCCTGGAGTGGATCAGATATTCCAAGCGGGCAAATGAATGGCGTGGAGAGCAAGAGAACCTCTTGGCCTTGGGCACCTGGCATGCATACCAAGTGGATCGCTTTACCCACTGAGAAATACTTCTCCAAGCCTTTCTGGCAGATCCAACAGGCTGTTCAACTTTTTTACAATGTAGTTGAAGCCATTTAGCGGCCTGCCAGAACCACTGAAATGGAGCAGAGCTTGTAAGCTGCACAGAAAAAGAATATTATCTTTAAAAATAGCTTCAGTGAGCACATCAGAGAAACACAGGTTATGTCCCAAGCATAAAGAACCACACGCTTAGACAGATTAGGTTAAGATAAGTAAAAAAGAGTTTTACTGACTTTATTGTTGCTTCTGTTACATCCATCTTGGTGGAAAAGATGAAGTTCCTTTGCTCTTCTTTTCTTTCTAAATACTTAGTTTGCCCTAAACCCTCAGCCTTTTTGCTGCCAAGGGCTGCGTGGAAGAAAGGGGAATTCCAGGCCCACCACATGGTGCCCAGAATGGAGGAGAGCAGCACACATCCTGTGCTCGCTCCTGGTAGAAGAAGGAGGAAGAGAGAGAGAGGATGTGGGAGTGACAACAAACAGCTTCCTCAGAGTTGCATTGTGGGACAACTCAATTTACATGCTAATTCACATGCTAATAAGGCATGCTGGATTTGCCAGGACTTCCAACAGTAGCCGTGTTTGGTGAACTTTGCAGGTCCTTTGCTTTCCAAGGACTGGACACACCACGGCATGGCAGATCTGTACACGGTGCTTTATTGTGGCACACGCCTTCCCCGATAATGGGTTGTTGCTCTGGGTTAGCTCCACCTTTCTAGGCCTTGGAAGCTGATGTAGCCACGTAAATACGTCTTTAATACTCAGCCCCTGAAGCAAACACAAGTCTCAAGGTTTGTAAAGTGGCATGCAACCTTTGCTTCCTTCTAAAAGTTCTTGCAGTGATTGGGATGAGGCTCTGCCATAGAGGCTCCTTTTCTAGTCGCCACCAATCTCCAGGCCAATGTCCAAGCTCTGCTCTGCTCATTCATTCAAAAAGCAGTGTTGCTTTTTGAGCACTCCAGCTGAGCTCCCAAACCAAGCTCCAGGCAGGAATCCCACCAGGACATGCTTCTTACTGTAGCTTGTGGTCCTGGCAGTTGACTGATAGTCCTCTTGCCTGCCTGTAATACAGGTAGTCCTCGACTTACGACCATTCATTTAGTGACTGTTCAAAGTTTCGGCAGCACTGGGAAAAGTGACTTGCGACCGGTCCTCACATTCTGGGTCCAAAAGGAAGCATTTGGTAGACCAAACACGTGGGGGGAGTCTATGATTCAGAAATTTCCTGGAAAGCAAAGAAAAAAATGCAGATTAACTGGACCTAATTTTGTTACCTTGTTAGTCCCTTCCAAGTTTATATACTTCGGATGCGGCAAAGAAAGCAATGGAAAACTTCTGTGTAAAACGTTTGCCTGTAATATTGGTACCCCGTTTCTTTTCGTCATTTATTATACTAAGGACATCTAAAATAAGAAAATCTTCATCTTTTCTCTGTCCACACCACTGTTTCCCCTCCCCACCCAATCTCTACCTATTTCTACTTCCTTACTACAGGCTGGGAAGCCTAGCTTGCCAGATTCCGACAAAGCCATTTTGGATATCCTAGAACATGACCGCAAAGAAGCTCTTGAGGACCGCCAGGAGTTGGTCAACAGGATCTTTAATCTCCAGGAAGAGATCCGTCATGCAGAAGACCTCAGGGATAAGGTAAAATAGAAACCAAGGAGGTAGAAGGAATGAGGCCAGAAGTTCAAGCTTGTTCTAGATCTACCTGATTCAGGTTCTCAGTCTGCTTGTCTGGATGCTCCTTTGATAGGCATTGCTTGACTTATTTTGGCATTGCTTGACTTGTTTCGTTGCACAGATGTCATCATACTGCGTAGCGGTATGAACCAACTTCATGTCTTTCCACAGTGGTGGACCTCAGTTCCCATAAAGGTGGAAGTTGTGGGAGTTGGACCAACCTATTTAGAAGGGACCAGCTTGTGGAAAGCAGAGTGCTATAATATTGTTGGTGATTTTGAAGGAGTTCAGAAACAAGAGACCCCTCACCCCCACTTTTTTGGGGAACGCTACCTCCAATACCGTACTTACTGGTCATACTCTCTGTTTGGAAATATAGTTGAGACGAGCTGTCTGACCTGTATGAGCAGGGGTGAGCCAATGTTCAGGAGGGCTTGATGGCAAGATGCTTTAAGTCTCTCCCTTGTGTCCTGAATATCCCTGAGCATCTTCCTTTGCATCCCTTTTTTTTTCAGATGCATGGGACTTCCATTTTCCTATATCTCCTACTTCGGTAGGTTGCATCAGGAGGTAGTAAAACAATTAATCCTGTTTTACCCAGTAGGAAATAAGTGTCCCAGTCTACTGGACTATGTGTTGGTACAAATGCTACCTTTGTAAGCATCTTTGCTTGGGAAGCAAATTCATCCTGAAAGAGCTTTTTTTTTTGAAGAATGCTCCACCTGGAAAAACAGTCTAGTGATGGAATGAACTGGAAGGAAATTAGGAAGTGGGTTGGAAGGACCAATGAGAAGATGCAGGCAAGTGGTGATGGCCAACTTCCTCCTGTCCTCACTTAAGCCCCCCAGCAATATGGTTTGTACTCTGGTTATACCATCAACCAGAAGAAGTCTAATTTGCTCCCTTTATATCTATAGATTAGTGTAAAAGATTAGGATTTATAACTTCTACAGACTGTACAAAACACCTGGGTTGGTATCTTTGTCAAAATATATCACACTGTGCTAAATTATGTAGGTCCAAATGTATTGATGCAATTTCGGTAGATATAACTTGATGGCTAAAACTCCCATTCAAGTCTTGGGGGAAAGATGAATATTATAAAATAGAATATTATATTGAGATTAATGTATATTTTAAGAGGGATTCCCGTGTTAATCCCTACTAGATACTTTACACAGACAGATAAGTTAATGAGAAAATATTTATGGGAGGGTAAAGCTCCTTGAATATCCTTGGCAATGATGTAGTTTCAGACTACCAGATTTTCAACGATATCATTGGGCTTTTATTTTAACCTCAAGATTCTTTCGGAAGAAAACTTTTTATGAATATTCTCTTTGGATCGGTCTGGTGGGTATATATGTAACGCCTCTGAATCTTGGCAAGTTTTAAGACCCAGGTATAAACTATATCTAGGCTTTTTTTCTTCCCTGAATAACCCCTACCTTTTTTTCTGTTGGGGCTGTAATTTTTTTTGTAATTCACCTCTTTAAAAAGAGAGAGGGAGGGAAGGAGGGAGGGAGGGAGGGAGGGAGGAAGAAAGGGAAGGAAGGAAGGAGAAAGGAAGGAAGGAAGGAGAAAGGGAGGAAGGGAAGGGAAGGGAAGTGGGGGAGGGGGGAAAGGAAAGGAAGGGAAGGGAAGGACGGAAGGCCAGGCACCTTGGCAACCCTAAAGCTCGCTTTTCATTAGCCATCTTGAAGCAAAATGCTCAGTTTTTCCATATGCAATAATAGTTCTAAGTTGTCATTTCTGATCAATGATCGATGCGTTGCGGGGTCATTCATTCTCATTCTGCCCCCCCCCACAGAGGACACACCTAGAGGAAGAGACCTACATCCATGGGGCAGGAAGACGAAGTCCGTACATGCCATCCATGGTTCTGAGTGCCTCGCCTTCCTGCCCCATGGATGTTCCCACAGGAGCAGTGTCTCCAACCAAGGATGTAGGACGCTTTGCAGCAAGGTTTCACGCCCGTAGATCCCAGGCGACATCTTACGACCCCCCCGCCCCTTTTGCAAGCAGCCAGGGTGAAGGGGCGGCTTGCAGGGCGGAGCTCTGAGCTTCGGAACGGTGGGGTCTTGGCTGACGGCCTTGACGGACAGGCATCTTTGCTTATTCCCTTTCAGTATCTTGAGGAGAAACAAGAATTGGAGTTAAAATGCTCGACTCTGGGGAAAGACTGTGAGATGTACAAGCACCGCATGAACACGGTCATGATACAGCTGGAGGAGGTGGAGAAGGAGAGAGATCAGGTGCCTGAAAAGACAAGGGGGGGCTGGGGCCACAGCAGGGCCAGCCCTCTGGTAGCAGATGCTGGGGAGGGGGAAGATGTGGGTGGTGGGACTCCCGTTGATTACAAATTATGGTTGATGGTTTAGTCAGTTGCAGTTTATTTAATATGCCGTGGATGAGCAAACCATATCTTAGCAAGTACGGGTACTCCTCAACTTACGACCACAATTGGGACTGGAACGTTGGTTGCTAAGCGATGCAGTCATTAAGTGAGTCAAGCCCGATGTAACCACCTTTTTTGCCATGGCCGTTAAGCAAATCATGTGGATATTAAGCAAATCACGTGGACATTAAGTGAATCATGTGGTTGTTAAGTGAATCCAGCTTCACCCATTGATTTTGCTTGTCGTAAGCTGGCTGGGAAGGTCGCTAATGACAACCATGTGATCCCCGGATGCTGCAGCTGTTGTAAATGCATGCCAGTCGCCAAGCACTCGAATTTTGATTGCGTGACCCCAGGGATGCTGCGACGGTCGTAAGTGCGAGGACTGGTCGCAAGTCACATTTTTCAGCGCCGTCATAACTTTGAATGGTCACTAAACGAATGGTCATTAAGTCGAGGACTACCTGTATATGAATCCAGCTCTCGTGGCTCTGGATTTGTGAGAAGAGCTGCAGTTGGATCAGATCTCTTCTTGGCTCACTGGCTGGAGAAGATGCAACTCAGCTACTTCCCTATTCATGGAAGGTCTCTCTTCTGCTAAGGAGGCAGACCACGAATTCAGTGTGTAGGTTTGGGGAGTTCTGCCAAGTCCAGCCAAGCTGGGTTGCTGGCTCATCCCCTTTTTTGGGCGGAGAGAATTCCCATCTGAAGGAAATGACGATCTTCACAGAGTTAAGAGTCCCTCAGCCGCTTTTCCGTGAGGTTGAGCCCTTGGAATGTTTTTTGACCTTCGTAGGCATTCCATTCACGTGACGAGGCCCAAATACAGTATTCCCAATGCCTGATCGAGAAGGACAAGCACCGGAAGCAGATTCGGGAACTGGAGGAAAAAAACAACGATCTGCGGATCGAAATGGTCCGGAAGGAAACCAGCATCATCAACCTGGAATGCAAACTCAGGCGCCTCTCGAAGGACAACGGTTACGACCAGGTAGTTCCCTCATCCTGGGCAGCTGCTGGTGACTGGTGTGTCCCAAGCAGGCTCACTGGAGCTGCGGCTTTGTCCGACGGGCCCTCTGGAGATAAAGCAGCCGTCAGACCTTCCTTGAGATGGGCTGGTGGGCCAACTGGCAGTTAATGCACTGGATGGGGCAGTGCAGTGTCCAGTGGCCGCCTGGCCCCCATTTCCTGGAAGTATGGCTGCTGAGTCAGTGGTGATTTTGAGGGGACAGGAAGAGGCATCAAGCAGACAGAGTAGATGGGGTGAGATATCACTGTTTCATCTGGAGGAAGAAATGGGTTTTCCTTTTATTCCACGCTCTTTAGTAAAAGAGTTGTTGGGAGGCCGGGATGGGAAGAGACTTGTTTTAGAACATCAGCAGCTGCTGTGGCCCTGCTTGATCAATTGGCCGTGAGATGGACCAAATGTGAAACCGGAATATGGGTACAAGAGGTAAGAAGCATTTGGAGAAGCAGAATGGTGCTTTGCTAAGATAATGAGTTTTTGCTTTGAGAAGCTTGGAGCAGGGGATGGAGAGAAGAATGGAGAGAGAAGTAATGGGCAGATGTTTTATTTCAATTACCTAGAGTCTCATTACCATAGGACAGTGTTCCTCAGCTTGGCCACTTTAAGATGTGTGGACTTCAACTCCCGGAATTCCTCAGCCAGCATGCTAGTTGGGAATTTGGGAGTTGAAGTCCACACATCTTAAAATTTGCCAAGGTTGAGAAATTCTGCAAGAGGATATTGGAAGTAGGAAGTGCTCACAACATAATGGAGAAGATGGACTGTGTAGAACCAGATTCAGCAGAACAAAACTCACAAAGTCAGAAGAGGTCCAGGGAAGCTTGAGAAGGTCCACCTTAAGGCTCAGTTCCTGATCGGTGTCCTAGATGAATTCAATGAAGGCCACGTGGAACTTGCAGGTCTTTAAAACCCATCCTCTTGTATGCTTCCAGAGTTTACCACGGAACTTGCCACTCACTGTGATTTCTCAGATGCTAGAAACTCCCAGACCCAAAACAAATGGCCAGGAAGCAGATGATTCCTCAACTTCTGAAGAGTCCCCGGAAGACAGCAAATTCTTTCCTTTGGATCCACCCCAGTTCAGAAGAAGATTAAATATTAAGGGCTTCCAGGTACAATCCACATGAGGCTCAGTTGCTGGAGGACAACCTCTGAAAGGTTTAAACAGCCAACTCTCATGGATGGTTCAAATGGTTCTCCTACTCACTGCAGAGGGTTGGGCTGCGTGATCCTGGTGCCCCCTTCCAACTCTACTTAGGCAGGACTTTGTTCTGGCCCAGCCAGGCTCAATGTTCTCATGCAAGTCCTTTCTTTTGTCAGTCGTCCTAACAGGACAACTTCAAATTTCATCTGTATGAAGCAGGGTGGACTGCCTAACTTGTAGCTCCAGGACTGCTTGTGGTCCTTAGTCAGATTTCGTGCAGCCCTTGGATGTCCCCTGAAGAGTTTTGTAAACTCTACCACCAATGTCCCTCCTAGCTGACGTTTCCTTGGTGTTTTCTTCTTAAATTCGTAACGCTGCAACTACTTTTCCAAAGCACTGGAGTGGTGTTATAATTAGACCACTGATGCTTCAGTTTCAGAGGTGCAAAGTCACTGCTTACCATGGGGGAAGCATGGGAGATGTCTGTTCTGTGGGGAATGTGAAGGCCTAGGCCAAACTCAGCATGATTTCTGCTCTCTTTCAGCAGCCAAGAACAAAATCCCCCATCAGTATGAATAAGGCATCCGATGTTCAAGGTCAGTGGAACAAAAACTCATGTTCTTGCCGTTGCCGGCTGTTCAGATGTCTCCTTAACGTTTAAGCTGCTTCATGTGTTCCAAACTAACAGCTTCCAGGCAAATAAAACTGTCCCCAAGAGATTAAAAAAAATATTTCTTTTCTTCCCCTCCTCTTCCTGATAGCAAACACTTTTAAGCAGCGCTTGAAATGGACAGGTGATTGGGGCAGTATTTTTTTTCTATTCCTCTAGCTGGAATGTTCCCTTTCAGACCAGTATGATGATCGAAGCAGCTGTCCTGAGTCCCTGGACCAGACCATAGCTCTGCAGAGGAAGGGACAGATTTATTTATTTGTTAGATTTTTTTATGTTTTGTCAACTCAAGGTGGCATACATCCTTAATGCTCCTGTCTCCTCTTTTCCCTACAACAACCACCCTGTGAGGTGGGTTGGGCTGAGAGAGAATGGGACTGGCCCCAAATCACCCAGCCAGGTCTCATGCCTAAGGCAGGACTGGAACTCACAACTTCCTGGAGCCCCTTAACCACTACCCTAAACTAGGTCTACTCCATCTTGGCACACAGTGGGGTAAAGAGAAATCAGCGTAGCGTTAGAAAAAGAGGCGTGTCCATTTGTGCACATAAATCCAGGATTGATTGATTGATTGACTGACTGTCTGATTATGTGCCAGCAAGTCATTGTCGACTCTTAGCAACCATATAGATAAGTTTTCCCCAAGATAATCTCTCCCCAACCTGGTCCTTCAGGTCTCCCAGTGGTGCCCCCATCGCCACTACAACTGAGTCCCTCCCCCTGGCTGCTGGTCACCCTTTTCTTCTCTTTCCTTCCACCTTCCCCAGCATTATGGACTTCTCAAGGGAGCTGGGTCTTCGCGTAATGTGTCTGAAGTGTGATTCTTTGAACCTGGTCATTTGTGCCCTGAGTGAGAATTCTGGGTTGATTTGTTCAATGATTCCTCTGTTTTCTTAGCTGTCCACAGTATCTCAGGAGTCTTTTCCAACACAGAGAAACTATTAAGCGAACGTTTCTTTACAATTCAAGCTGATGATTGGTTGGGGGTGATACTGGACAACAAGGTGCCCATGGAGAGCAAGAGAATCCATAAAAGTTAAATAAAAATTAATATTCAACCTTTGTGGGATCTTACAATCTTGGCTGAGTTCCCAGGAATCTCACAAGATATCAACCATTTTTTTAGTGCCTGAAAGAGGTTGCTGATAACCAGATTAAAGGCTTATAGGAGGAGAATGCAGCAGGTCTAAAGAGCACAAGAGATAACTTTCGAAAAGAGGGTTTCATTTTCTGTGAATTCCAGGAGGACTTGTATCTTTCTGCTCAGCTGTGCCTCAAATCCTGAGTCTTTGAATTAAAAAAAAAAAGAGGTGGATAAGAAATCAGGAGAGATTTCCTTGATTATGTACTAGGAAAAAATCAACAAAGCAGGGGTACAGGGCACAATTATAAAGCAAATTAGAAGAATGTATTAGAAATCTTGTTTGCACAAAATGATGTGCAGGGCATAACTGAAGGCCAGCAACTTGGTTGCTCCTGTTTCTCTTTGACTATATCCACATTTGTTGTTTGTTGACCCAGCAGTTCAAGGCCACGAGGAAGACAAGAATGATGCCAGCCACAGCCACACGGAAGCTTCTTCTCACCCCATGTCCATCAACAAATCGGTGGGCAGCTGCGAAGTTAGCAAAATTGTAAGGAGTTTGAAAGCCTGACCTGTCCATACAGTTATGGGTTTTTTTTTTCCTCTGTTCCGTTGGCTGCAAAATGGAAGGTTTCTCCACCCTGCAACCTAAATTCTTTCATATGTTTTTTTTCCTGCATGAATGTTATTAGTCTGCTCCAGGGCTGCAACTGGGGGTGGGGGGCAGGCGGGCCAAAATGAGCACTGGGGGGGGGGGCACCAAAATGGGCGCGGAATCCATGTTTGCCCCAGGTGACACAGACCCTAGCTGCGGGCCTGGTCTGTTCTGTTTAACACACATACATACACACACACCCAGTTACTATCACCTATCCAATCGCTAACTTGCATTTACCCAAAGATGTTTCAGCAATCTTTCCCGGTTTTATTTCTCTCTTTAAACTATGGTTTGGGAGGAGAGAAAACGGGAAAGGCTTTGTTATCTTGCTGAATTGCAAAAGTTGGACTTTTTTTTTTTAAAGAAAACCATTTTAGACTCTTTACAATTGTCTAAGCCTTCTGTATCCAAAAGCCGAAGCTGCATCAGAAAAGGAGGCTGCTGGGAAGCCAGGGTTCTAGCTGAAAACAGCTGATCTGTTTCTTCCCTACAGGAATATATTCCCATCATCTCTTATAATAGACGTTCCATTGCAGAAGGATGTCGTTACAAGCCCAGCGGGGGCAGTTAAGTGTAGAAAAAGAGTGTTAATAAAAAAAAAAAGGCCAGGTGAAGAATAAAAGACACCTTTGACAGAAGGCTGCACTAAGCAGTGCCTTCCAGCAGTGAAATGAACTCCCTTTCACTTGGTTATGACAATGACCTGAAGCCACCTGGATTTCTGCTCTGAATTGGTGCTGCTGAGAAATCCACCATAGGGGTATCTTCAGGGAGTGGGGTCAAAAACTTCAAGATGGCAGTTATGGCTCCAAATCAAAGCCCCACCCAAAGTTAGGCAGGGCTTCAATTGCAGGGTAGGGACTGTTGACCCCTTGCTTATGGATGTCCTGGTCTAGAGCAGTGTTTCTCAACCTTGGCAACTTTAAGATGGGTGGACTTCAACTCCCAGAATTCCCCAGCCAGCTATGCTGGCTGGGGAATTCTGGGAGTTGAAGTCCACCCATCTTAAAGTTGCCAAGGTTGAAAAACACTAAACTAGGTGGCTACCTTCAAAATATGCTTTTTCCCCCCCAACAACCCTATGTATATCCTTTCCCTCTTTCTAGTGTTCCCTAACATCCATTATTTTTAAGTCAACCTTCTCAACTTGGGACATAGCTGCAAAGCTGAGCCTGGTTTATATCAGCTTTCTGGACCGAGAGAAATGCCAGTGAGCTCTTCTTGTAAGTGCCACCAATGCTATTGGAGAGTCCACTTCGGCTGCAGAAAAGACATACTTCGTTTGCACCCCTCAGGACACACAGCTCAGTCTTTCTGCAGAAGCTCACCCGTGCATATCCATGCTTGCAGACCGAAAGATTGGTCCCAACAGCAGGAGGGAAGCTGAGATCGCTCCCCAAAGTATCGGTCCAATTCTAGTATCAGTATTTCTGTGAACTAGCTCAACCATGGATTCTAGTATCAACTAACTAGATATTCGTAACTCACACTATGAGTTGAGTTATGAATCCTAGAATAATTCATAACTCGGCTATGAATCCTAAAATAAGGCTTTTTCTGTGAATCGGCTCAACTCAATGCCTGCAGGTTGGACTGCCACTCAGCGCCCCCCAAGGATCCCACTATTGCCTTAATATATTTCTTTTCAGAAAGCTTTTAACTGTACATGCTTCACATTTGCTTTTGTATTTTCTCATTGATTTTCCTGTGATGCTTTCTTGGTGTATGTAGCTGTTGATCAAATTGTTTTGATAGACTTGTTCTGTTTCTTTTCCTGTTTGACAGCCTTGTCTGTTTGTTTCTCTTACTCTGTGCTGCTATAAAGCTGCCTCCCTTGTAGAAAACAGGACCTTGGGATCCTATTAAATAAATATAAATTAAAATAATCTCCCCCATGTTCCAGGGCGAACCTGAAAAACTGATTTAATGGCGTGAATGGTTGTACGCCGCCCAGAGTCACCTTGGGCTGAGATGAGCAGCCTTATAAATGTGACTAATAGATAGATAAATAAACTGAAGCCGTTGGGGAGAAGAAGGAAGGGAAAAACCACCCATTAGTTATGTAAATCACTGCTCTGAGATGAACAGACTGCCATATTCCACGTAACAGAGACGGTATCACAAGCCTGCCGTTAATGCTGGGAAAGAATCAAAATTGGAAGCTGTTGAAATATTCAGCTCAGCCTAATGTGCAAAGCACGCACAACTTGGTTGCAGTGGAAATGGCTATCTCTCTATGTTTTGGCCTCTTCCAGATCTATTTAGAATGCATTTATGCATCCACAATCCTCCATACATCCATCTACACATTCACGCACGCCCTTTCGCTCAGTGTGATTTATTTCCTACTTCCCTTATAAAATTTGCTAGCTGCTTTTCATTATAACTGCCACCCTAAATTCTGTTCCTGATTCCGAATAGAATTAAAGAACTGTGAGTGAAAACCCTAACATTGGAACCCCAGAACGAAGCGTTGAAGCTTAGGAGAGGCAGAAGCACTGATGTGTTCACAAACAAGCACGTTTTCCACTGGGGTGGAAAACTCACAGAGCTTGGCATCATCTACAGCTGGGCTGAAGGAGATGGTGCCCACAAGTTGAGCCTTCAAGGAAGAGTTGGTTCTTCAGTCTCTGGGCATGAAGCCCCCAGCCTCAGTTCCAAGTAGATGTTTGCGTGGTTGCACCGTTGATGAGTTCTCTCTCTCTCATTTCTTGACCTTCCCTTCTGAAACCCAGCAAACCCTGAGATATCGCTGCGCCAGCATTATGTCCACTACCCCGGAGCCTCCAGGGAATGACTCTATCGTCCGACGTAACAAGGATGTCCCTCACTCCAGGTAAATGCTGCTTGGCTAACGGGGGAAAAAGGAAGGGCTTATGTGAGCCAGGGAACTTGGAAGAAGACAAAGCTGCTGGGGGAGCCCAATTAGATCAGGGTCTAGAAAAGTGGTCACACTGAATGCAGTTTCACGGTGGCAACAACTGGGAGGAATAATGGTGCTTCTTGATGAGCAGAGATGGACGTGCCCTTAATGAAGTAACCATCTCAAGCATCCCTTGCTGGGAGAGGACAGGAAGAGGTGAGAGGAAAGTCCTATGTAGGTGGGCTTTGACAACCTCTAAGTTAGTTAGTTAGTTAGTTAGTTAGTTATTATTTGAATATAATTACTGCCCATCTCCCCCAAGAGAGGGACTCTGGGCAGTTTACAATAAAATCAAACTACGATCGTAAAGGTTAAAATCTCATAAAACCAGACATGTCACAATTACTATAAAACGCAATAAATAAATATAAAGTTATATAAGTTTATATAACTAATATAAAGTTATATAAATAAATAAAATGCAATAAATAAATATAAAGCTACCCAGTGGCCTTCAAATCCAGTGGTGGATATAACCTTATCACTGGTTGGCTTATGGACATAGAAGATGCCAAAGGTGGGGCACCATCCTGGCATTTGTGTGGGTGTTCAGATCTCATCGGCCAGCCTTGGGGACAATAGTTCTTTCTGCTGTGCAGTGGTCTTCCTTTCCCACCACCCACCCACTGTTTAAGAAGATCACCGCCCTAACCTTCTTCTCAATGGACATCTGGGGAAGGATGGCAGTTGGTGGCAATCCAGAAGAACACAACTCCCATCGTTCTGACCCCCTCCAAGGAAAAAAGTTGACATTCCATCTCTCCCTCCGAGATAATCAGAGTGAGAATGGATTAGTGTGTTTGGGGAAAAGGAAGACGTTTTGGCTTGGCCCTAAATTAATAAGCAGGTTTGCGCTGGGCATCTGTAGCCTAATATAATTGCTGGGGCCCTATATAGCTCATTTCAGGGAAGGAAAGAAAAATAAATGCTGAGGGCATATTGGTACCTACCAAAAAAGGGTGGGACACTTGGTAGGGGTTCTCTTGGGTTACCACTATGTAGGGGGGTTCTCCCATCTTTCTTTACTTACCTCAATCCTTGTGCAATTTCTTCTCCATCTGCCGTCATTCTACTTTTTAATCGTCTTCTCTTTCCAAGGTCCTCTCTAAAATCGATGGGCCCCAAGTTCCATGCTGCGTTACACACATAAACAACCCCAATTTATCCCCCAGGCAGACAAATGTTTAACCCTATTTCCCTGGATCTTTTCCCCAACCAAACTCCCACGCCCAGATGCTGTGTCATTTCTCCACTCCATCCTGAAGGCAGTGAAGACAATTACAGCCTTTCTCAGTTCCATTAGCTTGAGCCAATTTAAGATCCCCACAGCTACTGTTAAACTTGCTTTAAAAAAAAAATTAGAGAATTCAATCACAAGTATCTTATGTCGAGTTTTATAACCAGGAGAGTGATACGGGAGAGCTTTTCCGTGCCTGACCCATTCCAGACAGTATGTAACAGTGGTGTGCTGGCAAATGTGTGCAGGGATTATAAGTTTTAATTTTCCCCATCCCAAGTGAAAATACGCGATTGAAACTGCCTTCCCCTGATCATGCTACAGGGGAAATCATTTATTATGTGATTCTACTGATGGTATACCATGTTCCAAGACAAGCATCATCATTAATTCAATGTTCTCATGCCTCTGTTAAGCATTCCTCAATATGATTTACTGGGACACTCTAAGAGCTGAATTAGACCTTCCTCACAGACACAGGTAATGTTCATCTGAAGTTTTGAAATGAAAAGCAGCCAGTCTTAGGTGGCTGTGACTGGAGGAGGGTACTGAATGCATGGGTATATATCCCCAACACCTACAGCAGAAGGAAGATCCATTTTCACTTTGGGAAGTTATGATCCCTGCAGGAGCAACTCTGAGTGCAAAAAATGACCCTGAAAAGATTGATACGCATTCTTTCTCCTTGGCTGCTCCTCCCCTTCCAGTCATAGCCTCTAGAAGCTTCTTTTCATTTCAAAAATTGGGAGCGCTGTGTGTAACATGTAGTTCGGCCCTCCACTACATGAAGGAAGCTGTAGCTCAGGAGGTAACTTCATTTTTCTGCTGCCTTCAAAGGGTGGTGGCCAGTCTTCTCTTGTCATGCTAGAGAATATAGTGCAGGTGCTAACATTAGCCAAAGGACCCCCCTTGTGGCAGAGGCATAGAGGTGGGAATGGGGAAGAAATTGTCCGGGCAGGTTTCCTTGCATTTAGTAAAGTGATTGATGGAATTCTACTGTTCCAGTCACCTGAAAACCCTTGTCATTTTGAATAACAACAACAACAGCAGCAACAACAACATAGCTCCACAGTTATATTAGGGCCATCTGTGCAGCAAACCGTGATGTTTCGAAGGCAAGAGCTGGAAGTGATAAGAACAGCCAGATCTTCTCTTTTGGAGAGCATCATGACACCCACCCAGGGCCTGATGTCTCCTTCTCTTAGGAAACATTTTGTTGCTCTGTTGTGTCCCTCTCTTGGTGGCTCCTGTTCCAATCTTGTCTCCTTCACTTCACCTACCCGTCTGTCTCTCTTGGCACCTGCTCACTCTTTCGTGGCCACCTCTGGCAACCTCCTGCATTAGAGATGTTCTGACTCCCAAGATTTGGGCTACCTGCTGATGAATATTAAGATGTGCAAACAAGAGAGAGAGATCAATGTGTATTCCTTCATTCCAGCTTGACTGAAGAAGACGACAGCTTTGGCTGCGATGCTCTGGAATTAGAAGGTAAGGGGCTCGGAGGATGCTCTTCTTTTTAAAGACCAGTGTTCTGACTGGCGTCATCTGATGGATGCAGTTGTTCTTCTGAATCTTATTTAGACTTACTTTATGGAGGAAGAATCTCTTCTGAAAGGTGGTCCAGTCCCAGTCCGGTTTAAAGATAAAGACCCATTAGAAAGAATAGCAAATTGTCCATCCACAGTTCCTACCTGGACTGAGCAGGCATGATGCAGGTTACCTGTCTGACAACTTTGTGCTCTAGGATAGGATTATCCCATCTGTAGTTCAAGTATAATAATGGTTTCCAAACCTGCAGTTACAGATCATGTGCAGTGATTTGCAAATGGCTTTTCCCTTATTGGGGGGGTGCCTCTTCTGCCTTTTCTACTTCCCCATTCTGCTGTCCTTACCTGGAGGCACCTGGGATCTTCTGCTCATGAAAACAAGAGCAGGGGAAGGCTCCCAGAAGCTTGGGAGGTCAAGACCGGACACCTGGATAGTGCCAGGACTGGAGAATCACCATTCTGGCACTCTGAGTGTCATGGCTACCTGCTGAAGGGGCCATGCAACCATACTTAAGTTTCCCTTTTCTGTATTCCACTCCCATGCTACAGCAGGTGGCCACAACCTAGGGTCACAAAAACCAAAGTTGGGTTGGACTTACTTAGCAGGTGCATGGGAGGTTACCAGAAAATCTAGGGCTGTAGACAAGACCAGGAAGTCCAAAACACATCCTGGAAGAAGATATTAGCGAACCATTTCCCTTAAAAAAAAAAAAAAAACGGTTTCCTTCATGTGGAACTTGATTCCTGGTGATTTGGGACATATTCCAAATGTAGGCTTTTTGGCAACAGTAAGGAGGTGGTATGCCAATTGCTTTCTTCCAGAATGTTTTTCAACTTCTGAAGGCAGACAAGGTCAGCCAGGAGCTTGCTGCTATCCAGAAGAGTACATGGATGGGTCCATGAGGAGGTCACCAGGACACAAGCTGGATTGGGAACACTCCTCACCATTTTTTCTGAACCCAAAGACAACCTATCCAGGCAATACTTTGAGTCAGGTCTACATTTCAATCCATTTTTTTTTCTCCTGTTTTCCTGCCTTTAACGAGGATACCTCTTCCTCCATATCCATCCATTTTATTTGTTTGTTTGTTTGTTTGTTTATTCGGCACTTTCTTTTCCAGATGATGTCCCTGACAGGTACTCCTCACTACCTTCCTCTTCATCTTCCCACCATTCTGAAGGGCTGGACCTGGAACAAGTCAATTCCATTTTCAGGAAGTTCTCCCTGGAAAGGTATTTTAGAGAAGGTTGGCTGGAGGTGGCAACTGATGTTATTTCTAGGCTGCTTTAGATACTCAGCAAACTGGAGTTGTCCCTTTTTCTTGGATTATACCACTGCTGGGGGGTACTTGTAGAATGCATCTGCCACATAAGGGAATGCAGTACGCCTCCTGATCATCAGTGGTAGAGTCCAGGAAAAATGTTCTTTAACTCTTCTAATGAATAAATCACTTCTCATTAACTGATGTTAGATCAGGAAGATAGACAGAAGTAAAGCTTGGAGCAGGATTACTCAGCCTTGGCAACTTTAAGATGGGTGGACTTCAACTCCCAGAATTCCCCAGCCAGTTAAGGGGCTGTGGAATTCTGGGAGTTGAAGTCCACCCATCTTAAATTTGCTGAGGTTGAGAAACACTGGCTTGGAGGGCAGAGACCTGTAATGATTTGCAAGTTCCTGATGCTGGTCTTCAGGCCAAATTTTGAAAGGTCATAAAGCTTTTTGTACACACCAGGTATTTCAGAAGTCTGTTACCATTGTTTCATTTCCTGCAGTATTTGTCCTGGGTCTGAATCCCTGTTAATACTGTGCCCAACTCTACTTGTGATTTCGCCAAACTTTTCTTTTGCTCTTCTACCTCAAGTTCCAGCTGCTCCAGAATTCCTCCTGAATTTCTCTTGCGGCTGTTTCTGGAGCAACCTTATGATTGGAGGTGTCCCAAAGAGCAACTGCTGATGTAGTTCTCAGTCCCACATCTTTCTAATCCCCTGTGGACTCCCTGACTCACTACCTCCTACATGCGCAACAGTTCCGCATTTCTGAATTTCAAGCAAATTCTCGTTCGGTGAATGCTGGTCTACGACCACAATAAGGATTTGATTTGATTTCTCGTTCGGTGAGATTGAGTCAGGCAGGGTAGGAAGAAAACTGTCAGCCCTTGCTCCCCAGGTCAGGATTCACAAAAGGGCTCAACAGTAAATCTCATTTAACTCCCTAGTCAGCCTTCGCTTGACTTTGGCAGAAGACTCTCAGATACAACTTGGCTAGATTTGACTCATCATTGCAGTCAACAATGAAGTTGTGAACGTAGCAGACGATTGCTCATTGCAGTGCAAAGAAGTCAGAGCCTTCATCTATCACTGTGCTGCAGAGTTCAAACCCTTGACTTTTCCGGCCTACCCTTCTGAATTAATGAGTACTTGGCTAATCTCATGATGGCCCTGGGAGGTATCTGAGATACATTGATGTAGCAGTTCTGTCTAGCCTGGGAACTGCTGGTTCCCCGCTCACCAATCTCAGCCCTTACTCCAGATGATCTGAGAAGCCAAGAAGAATTTGTCCCTCTTTCCTTGACATAGGCCCTTCCGCCCCTCTGTGACATCTGTTGGACGCCTCCACAACGCCTTCCATGCCGTCCAGCAAATAGTCGTCAATGGGGACAGTCTGAGCTCAGAGATCACTCTCCTGGGAGGGAACGTCAAAGGAAGCTTTGTCCACTCAGTGAAGCTGAACTCCCCAGCGGAGAAGGCTGGTCTCCGGGAAGGGTACCAATTGCTTCTGGTGAGTCTTCCATACTTTCCAGGCACTGCAAACATCCCTAAGGATGGTCCTTCCCATTTCCTTGAAGGGATGAATGAATGAACTCTTCTTCTTTTTATTTATTTAATTTATTTATTAAATGTATATTACCGCCCATCTCCCCCGATGGGGGACTCTGGGCAGCTTACAATAAATTAATATTAAGATGTACATGAATATTAAGATGCGATGCCTTGCAGCAACCCAGGGCCACATTGCCTGGGGCAGAATTTTCAACTTTTTTTTTAAAAGACCTTTTGAAAAAGGTACTTAATGGAGGCATCAGCCACCTTCTCATTCTATTTCCTTCAAAAACAGATCTATAGAACCAAATCACATTATGCTGTTACTGGCAACCAGGCTGGGTGCAGATGGGTTGCTTATGCTAAATTTCAGTGGCGTAGTCTTGGGGGCCTCCTTGGGTGCAAAAAAAAGAGGGGGGGATTTGAACTATAGGAGGCTGTGGATTGCTCACTCCTGGCTTACAGTTCCTGACTGCGAAATCAGTCCTACCCTCACAGAAAAACACCAACAGGGCCAAGGTTGAAAATGGTGAGGGAACCTCTGATCACATGGGAGAACGTCAAGGGCTGCCTATGGTGTGGCCATAAGTTTCCCCACTTTCCTGGGCCCGTTTGTTGATCCCAGTTTGCAGTAGCTCTCCCCCAGTGGAGCCTGCTTTCATTTATCACCTCCCCTTCGCAGGCCTCAAGCACCTAAAGCAACCGTTTGCCTGCGACATGCGTTCCAAATGAGTATTAGCTGTGCAATTTAGTAAGGCGGAGTGAATGGCCTTGGGAAGAGACTAAAGCTGAGTTCCTGTCACCAGGTGGAGGGGTGCATCAGAGGAGAAAATATGAGTGTTCCCCTGGACACTTGTACAAAGGAAGAAATTCACTGGACAGTTCAGAGATGTAGTGGACCAGTTACTCTGCACTGTAAGCCAAACCATGAAGGTAAGATGCCTTCTGACAAGCATGCCTGTTTGTTTTTAGCGTGGGGGGCCAGATGAAGGGACGGGGGAACTGATTTCTGCGGGCCAGAACAACCTCTCCCCTTTTTCAAAAATAATGCGCTCTTGATCACACATAAAAGTTGGAGATGCAGGCTTGGTAGTAGGGACTGCTTCTACATCTGATAGCCATGCTCCTAGTTCAGAATGGTATAATGTGAAATTTGACGTTGAGTCGACAGGCTGGATGGGCATTATTGTGCCTATGGAACAATCACAGGATGAATTAGATCTGTGTTTTTCAAACTTGGCAACTTTAGGATGTGTGGACTTCAACTCCCAGAATTCCCCAGCCAGCGTGCTGGCTGGGGAATTCTGGGAGTTGAAGTCCACACATGCTGGCTAGTGAATTCTGGGAGTTGAAGTCCACACATGCTGGCTAGTGAATTCTGGGAGTTGAAGTCCACACATGCTGGCCAGTGAATTCTGGGAGTCGAAGTCCACACATCTCAAAGTTGTCCCATTTGAAAAATGCTGAATTAGGTCGTTAAAGTCCTACAACACAACTGTGTGTTCAAGTCTTCATGTTACCCTTTGCCAGTTCGGGAACGGTTCAGAGTGCTTACGAAAACACATTAGAGACACCGTTGTGGAAAAGATGGGGCACGAATGTCACTTCCTTCATCTTGCCCAGTTGGGAGTGTGTTAGTGTTTTCTGTACACAGATTAAGCTGTGAATTATGCATCTGACTGTCAGATTCGCTGGACGTGTTCCATTTTGAAGCTGTTGCTGTTAGCTTTCACAACACTTGATTGGATTCTCACACCGGCCCCTGCTGCCAGAGGCTTTCTGAACCCAGCCCTTGCAATGTCGTATAAATTACTCTGGTGGGTGAACTCTCAAAGCATCGTGGCTTATTCCACTAACAGTGGTGAACCAAACCATGCCTTAGTATGATGTGTGACTGCAGTGTATAACAGGGATGGTGTCTCAGGTCAGGAGAATCCAAAGAAAAATGCAAAAACCCCCAAACCATGACCGTCCACAATCTTAGCACCTCTGTATGAAATCTCCTGTGGATGCGCATAGAACCACAATAAGGTCTGGGGTGGGAATTGTGTGCTTTCCAGTTTGATTCTTAAGGTGGTGGAGGTGCAAAAGGGGGCAGCTACAGCTGGTGGAGACCTAATTTCTGTGGCCTCTGCATTCCTGGTTTGACCTGCCTCAAATAAATCCAAGGCGTAATCAGATAGGACCTCTGCCATCCACAGAATGTGACCATCATCACCGCTGGCCTGTGACAAACAATGCTTTATCATACCATTCCCCCGCTTCCCAAAATTGGTTTTAAACTCCATCGAAAGAGCCCATGTACTTGCTCTCTCTTTGCTCAAAGGTCAGGAAAAAGAAGAAAGCGGAGTAGCTCAATGGAAATGTGATTTTTCCTCCCCCACTGCCCCCCAACTGTCTTTCATGTTTTCAAACATAAAAATGAATGCCACCCTTGGCAGGAGCAGAAAGCAAGATCCAGATCACGTGGAGCGCCAATTACAGCTAATTATAAAACGATTGAGCTACATTTCAGAGCAAGAGCCTCCCCCAAACCCCACCAAAGCAGCCTCTTATCATCCACTGTGAAAAATGGAGGATCTGAAAGGTTGATGCTCTTTTATTTTCACCCATGCCCTTCTGCGTGGCACGTTCTTGTCAATTACTACTAAAGAAAAGGGCCATGGTGCCTATTTTCTGTGTGGCCTGCCTTCCTTTCCTTTCCTTTCCTTTCCTCCTTCCCTCCTTCCCTCCTTCCTTCCTTCCTTCCATCCTTCCCTCCCTCCCTCCCTCCCTCCCTCTTTTCATTCCCTTCCCTCCCTCCCTCCTTCCTCTCTCTCTCTCTTTTTCTCATTCCCTCCCTCCCTCCCTTTTTTCCTTCCGCCTTAACGCCTTAAGCCATAAACTGTGGTTTACAGATGGCGATGGCTAGATTTGCATGACCTGCTAAGCTGAATCCCACAAAGTACAGCATGGGTCAAGCAGTGGCCCACTGGTGCATGAGAAACACATCCTTGTGGCTTGTTTGACTGACCACAGTTAGAATGAACCATGGTTAAGCTCATGGAGAAATTCGGCTCTCCAGGGCAGTTTCCTCGTTCCACAGAAGCCATCGTGGTTGGGTTCCTTCCGCCGCAGGTTATCGGAAGCTGCTTTCGGAAATGGAGGAAGGGCTGATCACCTCGGGGGACTCCTTCTACATCCGGCTGAACCTGAGCATCTCCAGCCACCTGGACTGCTGCTCCCTTTCGGTGCGGTGTGACGAGATCCTGCACGTCCTTGACACCATGTACCAGGGGAAGTGTGAGTGGTTTTGTGCCCGAGTGCACCCCGTCACCAACAAAGATGAGGAAACGGGGACGGTCCCCAATTATAGCAGGTGAGCGCCCCCTCCCAGGCACAGGGAAGCTCCAAGGCTGTCCGTGGGATACGGCCTAAAATGCCAAGATGGCGGCCGCGATGTAACGTCACGGGAAGCTGGTGTGCTACGAAACCCAAACACCAGCCTCCGCGATTGTCTGCCCTGGCGAGTCTGTCTCTGGCCCCCTGGGGCATTCCTTGGAAGCTGAGAGAGGCGAGGCTGAAGCTAAGCCTTTTTCTGGGAGTGGTGACCCATGTAGAGAAAGGGGAAGGGAAATGGCATGGTGTGGATGCCGCCTTCACTTTCTGGGCCCCCCTGTGGATGCCCAGCTCCCCTCCATGACAGCAAGGTGTTCCTTGCAGACCTCTTAAGGTATTCCAAGGGTTCAAATCTGGGAAAGTATTGGCCATCCCAAGGCACTGTAGGGATGCTAGCTCTTCTTTCTTTATCAAACAGTTGCCTGGAGCTCAGCCCAAGCTTTCACTTGGGCATCCAAAGGGAGCAAGAAGGGGCATAACGGAGGGGGGTTGGGCAGGGAGCATTCCTTGGCATCGTCTGATCCTTCCCAACTCTCCTTCACAGAGCCCAGCAGCTGCTCTTAGTAAAACTCCAGCGACTTATGAACAAAGGAAGCAAAGAAGAAGCAGACAGTGGCTATGGGATGGCACGGGTAAGGTTCCTCTGGCTTGGGATGGTCGTCCCCTTCACCCATCCCTCTTCCATCCCTTTGTGAGCAATTTGGGCAGTTTTGCCTCTTGAGCAATTCCCATTCTTTCTAGAAGAGGTCTTCGGTTTACGTTATTATGGGTGGTTGACTTTGCTCTCAACTCAACCTTCTCCAACTTGAGGTCCTCCAAGAATGTTGGACCCCTCTTAGACTTAGACTTCCCATAAATCCGCTTTTGCTTTATGGGATTCTGACCTTCATATATAATCCTTCTTCCTCTTCTTCCTCTTCCTCTTCTCTCTCTCTTGCTGCACTAGACTATGCTGCAGCCAGACGAACTCACATCCCCCAGTGACTCCAAAAGCAGCCCTCGCCTCTCCCGAGCCAGTTTCCTTTTGGGCCAGATCTTGCAGGTAAAAAAAAAAGGTCGGGGGTCACAGAGCCAAATTAAAGGAGTTGGTCTGTCTCTCTGATACAGCTCAGTGGAACTCATGTTGTTGGGAGAAAAGGTGGTGGTGGTGGTGGAGGTGGATTCGAAGTTTGCTGGTCCCAGCCAGGCTGATGGGGTAATTGAGGTCTCTCCCTTGGATCCAACCACCAACAGCTTGTGGTCATCCTCTATGAACTATTTCCTTTTCGCTGTGGTCCACCAGGGCGCAGGCTGTCCCCGGGGAGCCGGCTCTCCGTGGAGAGGAGCAGCAAGGTCTTGATCCAAAAGCAACCCAAGGCAAAGTGGTGTGACCTAGACCAGGCAGGGGAGGCCACTGGGGTAAGGATGGGGGCAGAGGTCCAGTCTGGCCTTGAATCTCCTCTTGACCAAGCCCGGATCCACTTCCAGTTTGTCAGCAGGTCCGAAAACAAATACAAGCGCATGAACAGCAATGAACGGGTCCGCATCGTCACTTCAAAAGACACCCGGGTCAGATCGGAAGTGCATCCAGTGACGAAGGCCCTGCTTGAAAGATTTGAAGGTACAGTGACAGGATGGAGTGGAGGGAGCACATGAAAGAGGCATGTGGTCATTTTGTGGAAGAGGAAATCCACAGAAGTGTCGAGTCCCTAACAGGGGAGCAGGATCAGGGAAGCAAGAGTCCCATGGACCATCCTGACTTAGGTTTCATGTCACGAAATAATGAAGGACTAGGATGTAGAATCGAGGTATGTGAATGCACCTCATTTATGAGTGAGTTCCTTAAAGTGGGGTCTCCAGGAGTTGTTTGAAACTCTTTTTCTTAAATTGCAAAGCTGAAGGACTAACTGGCCCTTTTCCAGTTGAGGCTGCCCGTGAAGCATCTAAGTGTTCTTTGTTACAGGTAGTCCCCGACTTATGGTGACCACATTTGGGACCGTAACTTTGGTCGCTAAGCAATGCGGTTGTTAAGTGAGGCACCATGCGACTGCACCTGATTTTACAACCTTTTTGTCACAGTTGTTAAGTGAATCACGTGGTCGTTAAATGAATTGTGTGGTCATTAAGTGCATCCAGCTCCCCCCCATTGACTTTGTTTGTCGGAAGCCAGCTGGGGAGGTCGCAAATGGCGATTCCATGACCCTGGGATGCTGCAACCGTCATAAATACATGTCAGTTGGCAAGTGCCCGAATTTTGATCATGTGATCATGGGGACACTGTGAGGGTCGTAAGTGCGAGGACCAGTCACAAGTCACTATTTTCAGCGCCATCTAACTTCAAACAGTCGCAAACAAATGGTCTTAAGTCGAGGACTACCTGTAGTGATGCTTTGAAATGCTGCTTTTTCTTTCTCAGCCCCAATAAATTCTCTAAAGGAAGGCAGGGTTGGTTTGGGAAAGAGAGAGAGCCTCCCTGGAACTCAGGGAATGTGCAGTTTGCCAGGGATCCCGTGTGATCTTTCCCCAGCTACCTGTCTGGAACAGAAGAATCCACCTATCCCATTCTTAAGTGTTTAAGTGCCTTAACCACCCGCCAGAAGGACTCAAGAGGAGGTGAGACCTCAACCTCCTTTGAGGCACCACCACCAAAAGGGCCCTGCTCTAATTCCCACCAGTTACCTCTCTCTTGGTCTGGAAAAGGCTGTCTTCACAGAGGAACCTTGACCCACTTTGGTTGCAACACTGTTGACTTTGCCCATGATAATTAACGCCTTGAATCTGGCCTGGTTATAAATCAGAATCAAGAATCATCCCCGCAAGGTTTTATTTTATGGCCTTTGGCCAAAATAGACGTTTGGAATGCTTTGAAGAACCTCTACCTAATCTCGGGCAGGTGGTCACGTGGGTTTTCTAACCAGGCTGATATTATTCATCAAAGGAGCGTCTGACATCCTGGTTATCAAAAGTTCATGCGATGGAATCAGCCTTTCTCTGGGCTGCCCACGCATTCTAGGATTGTTTACCGTGGGGTAAATCTTCTTCCCCTAGAGTTTGATTCCATGACTGAGATCAACAAGAGCTTCAGCCTGATCCCGTATAGCTTAGTGAAACCTACCCACTGTGATTGCCGGCGCCCGGTCCTGTTCAGCCCCACGATGCTCGCCAAGACCTTGATTCAGAAGCTTCTCAACTCTGGAGGAGCCCTGGAATTCAACTTGTGCAAACCTGGTAATCATACAGTCCTTGTTTAAAGTCATTCTGTCTTACGCTAGCCAGTGTTCCTCAAACTTGGCAGCCTGAGGGTGGGTGGACTTCAACTCCCAGAATTCCCCAGAATTCATATTATACTGTTCAGAACTGTATAATGTGAAATTTGATCTTGAGTTGACAGGATGGATGGGCATTATTGTGCCTACGGAACACTCACAGGACGAATTAGATCCATGTTTCTCAACCTTGGCAACTTTAAGATGTGAGGACGTCAACCCCCAGAATTCCCCAGCCAGCATGTTGGCTGGGGAATTCTGGGAGTTGAAGTCCACACATGCTGGCTGGGGAATTCTGGGAGTTGAAGTCCACACATGCTGGCTGGGGAATTCTGGGAGTTGAAGCCCACCCCTCTTAAAGTTGCCAAGTTTGAGAAACACTGTTCTAACTGAATTGCAGCAATGTTCCTTCAGAGCCCTGGAGCTGGGGCATCTCCAGGGAGGCTTCAGAAAACATCAAGATGGGGGCTTCAACCACATAAGTGAAGCCCCACTCCTTTTTTCCTGCTTTGCGTGCACAACGCATGTGAAAAGAACCAGGACTCTGGTCATGTGATTGCGGCTACCATCTTGGCACGACTGCGTGGCGCTACTCCAGATTTGGATAAAACAGTAGGCTCCCTTCAGATGTCTATGTCGGAAGCCTTTGGGCATTCTGAGAAATCATAAAACATACAGGGAAACGCGGCACTAAATAGATCAGAAAACAGTTAAGTATATTTGTTTTTAAAATGGTTCCATTGCTTTGGATGATTTGACCTGAAAAAAGTACGGTATGTGAATATGGCGTGCCACTCTGATGCCCATTTCAGCTACCGATAAGTGCTGTGTTGATGTATTCTTGATGTGGAATAGTTTGAGGGAGCTTCACTATTTGGCATTTCCCGTTACTCTGCTTTGAGAACGGCAGCCCTGCGAACACTTAACTTGCGCTGACTTCTCAGTAAACAGGTTTTAGATTATTCTGTGATGCATGACAAGAGTGAAAATTAAATACAACGTCCACCCAGTTCTTTCACCTCTGGTTGCACTGCGTCTTATTTATTCATTTTGAAAATATTTTTCTGCCACTCTCTGGTAGCCCGCCATGATAATTTAAGCAGGCAATTACGAATCAATAAAACATAAACTATGACATTGTAACTTTGTGAGATTAAGAGCAGGGAACGATGCCATGCTGAGAAGGAATCAGGTTGGACTGCTTTCATTTGCGTGTCCTGTGTGTTCAGCCACACATCTCTTCTGTCCCGGATCACTTTTTTTAAAGATGCCTGAAAATGCACGTTGACATTTGGCAGATGGCTCCCTAAATGAGTTCCATTTCTCCCCTCCCCAGTATATGTTTCCTTTTAAGCTCTGCGCATCGCCTGCATGTTCTTCGTAGCTGAGAACTGACTCAGCTTCAGAAAGTCATGTACGGTAATCAGAACTGTATTAACCCAGAAAATGCACATTCGGACTGGTGGCTTGAAAAAGCCGGTTGAGTTCCAGAATCCTCGGGTTGCACGTGTCTTCCCTGCACCACCTCCTCCTCTTCGGTCCTTTTGCTTTTGTGAAAATAGGGGCCGCTGTGTTTGATGGCATTTCTCTCCCTCCCCCTGCAAAATGTACTGCAATCCTCAAACACAGAGAGGCTGACTTCAGGGCGAACATGGATAGAACTCCATGTGACCGTGATTAAGTAATAAACTGGCGCTGCTGACCGATCCAGGGAAGACAGCAAAGGGGGGTTTATCTCTCCATGTTGTGAAAGGAGCTAAATACTAATGCAGCAAACAAACAACAGGAACCAGCCATTATGTCCCTCTTTTCTTTCCAAATGTCCCAGAGAAATCTGTCTGCCTGTTGCCAGAGGACCTGCTGGTGAGAAGAAGACCCCTTGGTCTGATCCAATTCTTGGGCGATTGTGTCTTGTGTGCACATCCATTTATTCTGCCCCTTGAAGATCTTACACGCTTTTTTTGTTGAAACGCCGTCTCCCCAGAGAATCTTGACACCGCAACACGGGCTAGCAATTACGCAGACGTCGGCCATTCTCCCAACCTGTCGCTGCGCACATTGTTCCTTGGAATAGGTCATGCTTCAGTTCACCAGATTTAACTAGCTTGAGGATAAACACGCCGCCAGCGATGTTCTCTGCTAGCGAAAGCTTACAAATCTGAAGATGATAATGACTACAGTTGTTAAGTCTTCTCCTTTTGTGAATGGCATCCTATTTGTTCCACTTGTTGCCTGTCTGCCTGCCTCCCCTCCCTATCCCCCCCTCCCAGTTGTTGCAGGGGGCTTATTGCAGGTAGGGATCAGGCAAGATGGTGACCCAGATGCTCCCTGGTTTCAAAACAGTTCTAATTTAATACTTGCGACTAGAAAGGCACTGGAATATTGCGCAGGAGACATGGACAAATCACGCTAAGGCTAGTTGAAACATGGCTTTGATAAGCGACTGGCTCTGGTGCAGCTAATGACCACGCCGCATTGACTGTGCTTGTCAATGAGCTATGGCAGAGCTATGGAAGGGAGGCACCATCAGTCTGGTTCCTTGATCTCTTAGCAGCGCTCAACGTCAGCAATCAGAACATCCTTTTTGCTCTGTCTGTGGCTTCCGGTGGTCTGTGTCCTCTTATGTCTGTGATTTATTTCCTTCACTCCATGAATGCCTTACTTTATATATTTTTCCGGTCAAATACATTTTAAAACACGGTTTCAGGGACCTGGTGCCATAGAGTTTTTGCTCCCTAATGCTCCGGGGACGAGAGTTTTGAGATTCTTCAGAAATGTCAGCTCCCTGTGGGACTCCCTAAAATTAACCCGGTTTGCAAGATCTCCTTTACTCGTATTAATCCTGGAGGGTCCATTCAGGTGGACGGCTCTTTGCCCTGACCGCCCAAAGGCATTCCGCACGATTCCAGCTCTCCCTCTAACCTTTCGGCTCCTTCTTTCCCAGATATTATAACCAAGGAAGAGTTCTTCAGGAGGCGCTTGACAGAAACAATAATCTATTCGCGAGAAAAGAATCCGCACACTTACGAATGTATTTTTCCAGCAAATATTGGAGCCGTTGCTGCTAAGGCGAGTTTTCCAATCTTTTTGCCATGTAATACGATATGCACAGTGGGCGTAAAATTGAAGGGAAAAGTATTCCTTCCTCCAACTTTGTTTTTCCTTTTCTTTGTGCAGAAAATCATCATGGGCCACATTCTGTACTCCCCTATTCTGTCATCAACAGCAGAGACCACCTCTGGCCTTGTTTCCGTAGTCTTGTGAGATCTGTCTGTTTCACCAAATCAGGAGCTAAGACAGTCTTATCTGCTACTGTTCTCTTAGCTAGGGTGGGGTGGAGAGCTGGGTAATGTGTCATATGAGCAAAACACGTTAAGGTACCCCAACAACTAACTCTGTAGGAGTTTTAGCCCCAAACAATCCCAGGGTTATTTGGGCTTAAACTAACTTCCCCTGGTCTCCTATGTGGTATTCTGGCGTTCTTCTTCCCCAAAAGATAGCCCTCCCTTCCTGATTCTGAGTGGGGAAAAAATTCCAGGGAGAAAACTGGGAATGCCTGTTCCCTCTTTCCTCCTCCTCCTGTAGCCATAGAGGGGGACAAACAAACAAACAAACACAAAATGATGAAGGAATGACACAGGCCCCCTCCAAATTTTATCTCCAGTGATGATGATCCTGTTTGCACCTTTGTGGATTTTTAAGCCCTTTGCTTCTATGCAGAGAAATGTAAATGACTAGTAGGTAGGTACGTGTCAGTCGTACCAGGTGCACCAGACAGGAAACATGACCAGATGAGCTAATTCTGCTTTATTATTAACAGAATTTTGCAAGTCTGAAAGTGCAAATCTCCCATCGTCTCCTTCACAGCCCGAGAAACTAGGGAGGGTCCCTTCTGATCCTCTTTCTCTACCCATTATGCAGCTGCAGGCTACGCCCTCTCTTATCTGACCGTTCTCTAGGTGGCATCTCTTCCCCCCTCCCCAATCTCTCAAGGTCTTTCCCACATACCATTACAGTAGGTAGGTAGGCATGCAAATAAATAAATTAGCAAGCAAGCAAGCAGGATCCTGCCAGCCTCCTTTGCAGCAACTGGAAAGACTCAGAAATTGAATGATCCACAAGTAGGGACTACCAGTATATTAGAATTAATCAGTGCCTCTAGGGGACAGATAACTTGGTTTGTCATATTGTCAAAATAGCCAAGAAGCATCTGTAAAAAGTGCTACCATGTTGTTCTAAAGGAAAAAAAGACAATTGAGGGGAGAGGACCCGATGTGGAAAATAAAGAGGAAGCAGAAGAGAGTGGGGCTGGGGGGGAGCAAATTCATTTAGTCCAGCATGTTTAGATGTAGTGGTCTGTGGGAATGACCTTGGGAGGAAAAGCTGTGGACTGGACATCCATCATGCAAAAGGTTTCTCAGCCCCCAGAAGGAGGGTGGGCATGGGAAGCATTTCAGAAGGGACCCTCCCTAGTTTTCTGGAGAGTAAAGGTAAAGGAGCGGAGAAGGGCTTTCAGACTCCAGCAATATTCTGTTAATGTAAACTTGCGATAAAGGTAGAGCTGGTCCTCCTGGTTGTGCTTCTTGTCTGGACTACCTCGCAGGACTAACACCAGAGCTGGGCTAAGGACAGAGAGATGCAGGTTCAGATTTTCCCCAGCCACAAAGCTCATGGGATGCTCTCGGGCTGGCCGAAGAGAGTTGAGGGAAGTCAGTTTGAGAGTAAGACTGGAAGAGTGAAGGTTTCCAGGGACAGAAAAACCTTGAGAATCTGGAGGGCGTAATCTGCTGTTGATGAAAAGCGGTCGTATCAGATGCCCGATCAATGGGTTCCAATTTACTTGATCCTGTTGGAGATTGTGTGCTTATAAATCCTCAGATGTACTTAACCAAAGTCCTCTTCCTGTCTGTGTGTTTACAGAACAAACACTGCCTGCTTGAAGTTGGCGTCAGCTGCACAAAAGATTTAATCAAAGCCAAGATATATCCCATTGTTCTCTTTATTAAAGTCTTGGAAAAAAATATCAAGAAGTTCAGGTATGTTGAACAAGTTCAGGCATTGTGTTGTTTGGACCTAAAAGAATGACTGGCGAGTGGAAGGAAATGAATATTGGGATGCCTCGCCTCTTGCAGGAATGTTGGCAGGGGGAGGTCAAAAAAGTCAAGATGGTTGCAGCAGCTGCCCAAATGAACTCAGGTAAAAAACGGGGCGGGGGCTGATCTTGCAGAGGCAGGCCACCACCTTGACTACCTTGACACACGCGTCCCAGAGATGCCCCTTCTCTTTTTTTAGGATTTGCACATCTGTCGCTGTTTGTCCATAAGTTGCTTCTTCCTTGTTTTGGAAAAAAAAATGATGTTATAGAGGATTTGGGGAACAGGGCAGAACTACCAGCACCCACGGTGCAATTGACGATTTAGAATCAGGCCCACCGTTTGGATCCAATTATCCACCATGAATTATTATCCTTGGGAGGGTGATAAAGTTTGATAGATAGACAGACAGACAGACAGACAGACAGAGATAAAATTATGAGCACCAACTGATTTCCTTGGTATATCAATATATACCTTTTTGTCTGTTGGGGCTGTTTTTCCTGTATCTTCCCACACACCCATCAGTATTTTTGCAAAGTACCCGCTGCATGCTTTTTTTTTCTTTTACTCGCCTTCCTTTTCTTTTTCCCTTCCTTTCGACTTGCTATTTTCCCCCCTTTTCACACTGCCCCCACAATATTTAGCTCCTAGTTTAGATGCTGTTGTCTCAAACCACCTTTCTTGGGAGCAAGGCTTCATCTGGGGCCCAAATCCTATCCAACATGTACAGAACATGTTTTGGTGGTCTGCCTCAGTCTTGGCGAAATAAGGAAGCAATAGGAAGTTTAAGGGAGCTTCATCAGGGAACTGGTCCATAGAATCCCAAGAACCAGACACAATTGAATGGGTAGTGTCGTCATCTTCAATCAGGGAGCGTGTCTCAGTGTGTGTCATTCCCCTTACAGCTCTCGGTGGGCTCACGATAACAGAAAAGTTGTTTCAAATTTTGGCTTCATTTTCATTGTTAGAGACGGAGGTCTCTGGGAATTCTTGAAATGAGACCTTTTGTGTCTCTTGTGGCCTGCAGATCCATAATCACAAACACATCTGGAAGGCCCAGGGTAGAAAAGGCTGCCAGATGGTCACAGCCCTCCAGATGTTAACCGTGGCCCGGATGACTCAGAATCAAAACATGCGAGCCATCCCTTTTCTACCCGTTGGGCCTCGGTGGAGGGATATTTGCATTATGACTGTTGTGAATAAAATTACAAGCGAGAAACCTTTGAGAGAACAAAATCTGTTTGAGAAAAACAAAAGCTAGATTCCATTTGTTATGTTTTTTGTTAGAAAACCGGATCAAACTAGTAATGCAGAGAGGTGTTGGGCTTCCCTTCCCTGGAGATGTTCATGAAGAAGGTGAAGCAGGCTTCAATATGGATTTCTTCCCGGGGCAAGGGGTGGACTTGATGGCCACCAGACATTTTGCCCATGAACTGAACAGAAGTGATTTGTAAGCGAGTGGCAAGATCTAGGGGCATATTTTGATGTTGGCGTTTATGCCTCTTTTCCCCCTTTACTGGCTTCTGTGATTCGGGATCTTCTGTGTCCCCACGTAGGATTACTTTTTCCGAAATGGTCAGCAGTAATAAAATTTTATGTTGTAAAACAATGAACTGGATAACTAGAAAGAGACTTGAACTCTCCAATTTCAGAAAACAAATGGAAGTGTCTACAGAACATGACAATGAAAACCAGCCAAAGTGTAAACATAATAGAAAATCAATAGCAAATTATTACTCAGTCATGCTCTACCCCACGGAAGATTGAAAGGATCTCTAAGTTATCTGTAAATAAATGCTGGAGAACCATAAACAATACGTGGTGGACAAGTTTAGTTATATTGCATTTCTTTTGGCAACACAGGCACAGAGTGTTAGCAAACCATGAAATGCTATACTTCAGTTCAGTTCAGAAATACAGCATTTGATTGATCAAATCCAGCTACTGTTATTTTATTTGGTTTATTAGCTGTAGGTGCAATGCTAGCTGCCAAAAAACTGAAAATCAATGGTGCATCATGCATTGTTTGCATGTTAAAACAGCCGACGTTTTTCATAGAATGCAACTGACTAGTGTTCAGGAAAGTGTTTTGGAAAATACAGATGTAACAAGGCATTGGGAGAGAATGCAGATTTTTTTAAGGAAAATACTATTAACGGGTTAAGACTTCTTTGGCTGAAATGAATTGCTGATCCGTTCCATGGGGCTCCCGCTGAGTTAAAGTTATTGTTCCTGACCCAGAGAAAGTTCACTGTGATTATATCTGAAATTAATGAGACATAAAGAACTTGAAACTAATTGGGCCCATTGATTTCAGTCATACCTGCTCAACCCCCCTTTCTCTAAACTTGAACCTTTTAATCTAAGGATGTATTTACATCTATTCTCGTCACATTACTCCCTTTCAGGGGAATGCACCTTCAGCAAAATCTATAAGATAAGGTGTAAGAAATGGTCAGTGAAGGAAGGAAGGCATGGGGCATGAAACAAGGAAAGAAACTATGCCTAAATCTAAATTTCAGGATATAAGGAGAAACACCCTCAGAAGACAAGTTGTTCCACATCTTTGAAAACTTTCCCTTGGAAATGGAGCATTGCCCCTTCTTTATCCATTCATGCGGAACCCGCATGGTGGTGGAAGGGTTCCATGGGCAGAATCTCTGCTCTCAGGGGACCTTAGAAGTCCAGGTAGATAATGGAAAAGAACAGGGAGAGAAGAATGAGAAGGCAGATGCAAGGATATCAACACATTTATGCTTGGTCATGGTTGGGATAAAGGATTTAAGGACAGAAGCCCAAGGTCATGTAGACGTGGTCTCTCTTAACATCTACCTGGAAACGTGTTATGGAGATAATCCTCAGGCAAGTCCACTTTAGCTCCGTTTTGAATGTATATTTAAGGCACTTTGTCTCAGTCGTTGGTGTTCTTTATCGTTCAGCTGGGCAACAGAAGTTGGTGGGATTTGTTGCCCAAACCTGTCTGTTTATGTGTACGCACATGCACTTCTATGGGTAACAGCTGTTTTTTGGGGGGGGGGGTTCTTGTGTAATGTAGAAAGCTGCTTCCGAAACCAGATGTGGAGGATGAGTTATTACGGACATGTCGTCAGAACGAGAAAGAACTGGAGGGCTTGCCCTGCCTTTATGCCTCGCTGGAGGCTGATTCATGGAGCAGCATCGAAGATCTCCTCCGGATCATCAAGGATAAAGTTTGGGAAGAGCAGCAGAAAACCATCTGGGTTGATGAAGAGCAGTTGTGAATCGCAGATCCTGCTGGTGACACGGGATCCTGCTGGCAACTCAACGAAGCAATACCCGAGAGAGAGAGAAGAACCTTCGGTGAAGCCTGCAGCCTTTGTTCTGTCTTTATCAGAAGTCTGAGATTCTCAGCCATGGGTAGAACGTTGAGTGTGCGAGAATGTTTTTAAAAAAGAAGGAGGTAAGGGTTGAACAATGACATTTCCAGCAGGTACTTTGGGCAATGGAACTGGGTTGTTCTCCCAGGAAGTTTGGCTCCAATGCTGTAGTATCCACCATTTCTGGAACAATCGTCATGGAAGAGCAGAAGTTTTGAAGTGTAAGCCTGGAACTGTGGGGTCTGAAAATGGATGGTGGGAGGGTCACGGTGAGGCATTTTTGACAGTGGCCGGGGAAAGCATCAACTTTCCTCATTGCCCCTTCTTGGAGATATGGGTTCAACTGTCCTCAGATCCACCAAAATGTGTGCCACGAGAGAGAACTCAGCCTGCTTAAGAGCAAAGTGAGTCTTGCGTCTTCTGTTCGCTTTGAAGCAGGTGCAACTTAGGAAGGGGAAAACCATTTTCCCTTCGAGATCATAAGAACAGCCCTGCTGGGCCAGATAAAAGGAGGCCACAAGCAGGATAGTAATCCAGACGCTCTTGTTTGGACTACCAGGACTGAAAACCACAGTTAACTCTATCCTTCTGGAGCCATTTATTTTTTATTCCACGTCGTATTGCGCATGTCAGTACAGTTCCCTTAGGATCAGGAATGATCCCTTAGGATCATACATGCAGCTCTCTTGAATATTCTGCAGCTTCAGGGTTCAGAACTAAGCAGCAATTTCAGTAGGATAGCAGTGTTTGCTAAAAAAAATACTTGGGTTGCGCAAATATTCTTCTTTTATTCCCCTTCCTATTCATATTTTTTTTCCTGGGGCTAGTTGTGGGCTAGTTCTTACCTCAGCCTCTTTCCCCCACTCTATCCCATTCCTGCCCTCTCTTTAAGTGATCCGACCTTATCAGGAATCCCAGCAGTCAGAGAGGCTACCTTGTCTCTAAGCAGTGGGCCAGATAATGGTGATGGGCAATGGCTGGTGATGGGCAATGGTTGAGGGCTATGGAAAGATAATGGTGATGGGCAATGGCTGGTGATGGGCAATGGTTGAGGGCTATGGAAAGATAATGGTGATGGGCAATGGTTGGTGATGGGCAATGGTTGAGGGCTATGGAAAGATAATGGTGATGGGCAATGGTTGGTGATGGGCAATGGTTGAGGGCTATGGAAAGATAATGGTGATGGGCAATGGTTGGTGATGGGCAATGGTTGAGGGCTATGGAAAGATAATGGTGATGGGCAATGGTTGCTGATGGGCAATGGTTGAGGGCTATGGAAAGATAATGGTGATGGGCAATGGTTGGTGATGGGCAATAGTTGAGGGCTATGGAAAGATAATGGTGATGGGCAATGGTTGCTGATGGGCAATGGTTGAGGGCTATGGAAAGATAATGGTGATGGGCAATGGTTGCTGATGGGCAATCGTTGAGGGCTATGGAAAGTGGAAACTGTGCAAATAGGTTAGTGTTTCCTCAAGCAATCTCAGAGGTTTACCAAGAGGGCAGCTTCTCTTCAGTGCTACTAAACATGTTTGCAGGAAACAGTTGACTAATTTTGCCCAGGCTCTCCTGTTCAATCAGCTTTAAGTCCACAGAGTAGCTATGTCCTTAGCCATCTGGAGCAGGAAAGAGCAAACACTGCTGCCATGCTTTTCTGTGGGCCCCTGGGCCTCAATGGGGGCTAGCATGGGGTGAAAATAAATAGAGGTTGCACAGCTGGGCCAGCAGATTGTGTCCTCGCCTGATGCGGCCGAGCATTTTTCATATCTAGCCCTTTGAAGAATGTGGATTGCCCGAGGCTTTGGGGTTGGCAGTGACAACAGGTCCCCCTACTTTGAAATCTTCAATTAAGTGGCAAATTTTTCCTCGTACCCATTGCAAACTGCCTTGTCACTTGACATCTTTTTTTCTATAAAGACATTGATGAGCACATGAAAATAATTGTCTCTCTCTTTCTCTATCCCTCCTTGGGCATCTATCAAATATTGCAGATGCTCTTGTATCTGTCCTGTCACTTCCTTGCTCGCAACCGGCTGTGGGTTGGGGAGAATTTCTGTGAGAAGTTCAGCCAAAATATGGGGCGTGGGGCTTGTTTGGGATAAAGTTGACTCCAGGGCACGAAGAAGATAACCAGAACAGGATTTTAGAAGGAAAAGATAGGCCGAAATTAGAATATCACAGGTAAATGGGGCATTTGGATTTTCAGATGGGGTTGGGCACTTGTGAGAATGAAAACAAGGAAATGAAGTAGTGTTTTCCTTCCCCAACCATGTTTTATGTTTGAATGTTTTGCAGTAGAGAAGGCACAGACGGGATTTTGTTGCCTGTAAGGATTTCAGCTATTTCACAGTGTTTGATTTTCTTTTTCAGCCAACGTATGGGGGTCTGGCCTGTCCATCAGCTTCATGCCCCCATCTCTACTACAACATTTCACTTGCTGTAGTAGAGAACAGAGAGTGGAAGGCTTGGGGGAGGAAGAGAGAGCAGGGCTTCCCCAGGGAGTTAAGATGGAGATTAACCCTGGTGATCATGAATGCATCAATAGCCTTCTTAGATACTTCTCTGGGCAGATTCTCTTGGGTGTTGACCAGGACCTTAAGCTGCTGGAATGTGTTCCATCCATCAGGGAGAGTAATCACTGAGTATAATGAGCTAGTGGGCCATGCCAAAATCATTAGGAAAAAGAGGGTAGGGAAGCATCACAAATCATTATTGTCTGGTATCAAAGCTCCAGAAAAGGCAAATAAATCTAACTGTAGGAGTAAAGATAAGGGCCCATTCGAAATATCCATTCCAGAGCTTCTGGACCAAGTCAGACCCCACAAACCATCTTCGGTGAGCCCTAACAGCATGCTGTTCGTTGCTTTTCTTCAAAATTAACTGGGAGCCAACAGGAGACTTGGGCACCGGGATCGCCGTTCATGTTAAGCCAAAATTTCTTGGACTGCCAAGACAGAACTAAACAAAGCACAGTGTAGCTTGAGATGACGGGAGGTGTGAACCCACCTGTATCTCATCCTGTCTCTCACACCTGCATGCACATCTGTCACAAGTGTCACTTCTGGGGAAGTGTTGTCAAGTTCTCTTTCTGAGATCACGTCATTTCTTGAGTTCCCCCATCCCCAACACGCACACGTTCACACTTAATTGCTTTTTAAGAACAACCCTTGGGTAGCTGCTTCCTTGGCGTGTGAGATTTGCTGGGGGGTCCCCAAAGGTCAATCATGCTAGTCCGGCTCTTCAGCCTCTGCACAGAGGCCGATGTGCAGGGAGACACCATCTCAGTTCATGGGGGAATGGATGGAAGCCTTCAAGATGGGTCAGTGGTGGGCGATAAGGACCCCACCAGATTGACGGAATCCAGAGGTAAGGTACGGAGTTGACTGCCTCGAAGGCAGCATATTATCACCTTGATCTAAGTAGCAAGTTTAGTCAATCAGCTGTTAAAATCAAAACACTTAAAACCTAATCAAGACAGCTAAATCCTTTAATTGGATGGCAATCCTCAGAGAAAACGCTCAACGGCTCCTGTGTCAGCAGTGTTTTAAAGCAACGTTTGGAATCTTGACTCTTCCATATTTTGACGGAATCGGCTTAGGCTTCGAGTCAACTTTCAGCTTGTCCACCGGCTGAGCACTGGGTCCCTTTATCGAAGCCGTGGTTAAATGGAGGACCACCTGGGAAACTCTCCTACATCAAACTTCAAGGGAGAAGCTGCTCATTCTCCATTCGGTGATGGGGATCTCTTGCTGCTCAACAAAGGGTGAGTTGTGCCTGGTGTGTCTGCCCCAAAAATCTTTTCCACCCTTAGCAAAGGCTTGGAAAGTTATCAGAACTTTCCTTGATGTCCACATCTGAAGCGGACCTACATGTGTGTCTGGAGCAGCGTTTCTCAATCTTGGTGGCTTTAAGATGCGTGGACTTCAACTCCCAGAATACCCTGTGGGGAATTCTGGGAGTTGAAGTCCACGCATCTTAAAGGAATTCCGGGAGTTGAAGTCCCCACATTTTAAAGCTGCCAAGGTTGAGAAACACTGGTCTGGAGAAAGGAGAGGAATTGATCCTTTGGTTTAAGAAGGTTGGGTAACCGGCCTCCACTCAAACTTCATTTCTGGAGGAAGATCTTGGCCACACAAGCAGCTTTCGCCATTCCAGCTAGCAGCATTTTTAGATTTAGCATCTCCAGAAGGCCATTTAGAGAGGGATGCATCCCCAAACCACGATAGCTGCTCAGTGACAGAGTGGAGGGTTTGAAATTCTTCTTTTTTTTAGGGATTTGGCCACCCAACTGCAACTGGGGATAGGAGCCCCATCCTTCATTTGCAAGGTTGTTTTCAAAATTCACAGCTGTGGTGTGAATGAAAGGACATTGGATGCTGGCAAGCATGAAGCAAGCACTGCACTTCAGATCCTACAAATGCTTTTGACACGGGGGTCCATGGGGAGGGGTCAACGAAGTCAAGACGTCCACCACAGCCATAGATTCCAAGTCCCACCCCTTTTTGCAGGCATCTTGGCATGTGTTAAAAAGGTGGCTTCGACTGCATGGCTGTGGCCAAATGGTTGTGACTTTTTTACCTCTTCCCCCCACCCCAGAAGGACACCCTTGGGTGTTGCAGCCCCCGTACACAAACATAGGGATTCTGAAGCAAGCTGGAATGATTGCAGGTAGAGGTTAGGATCAGGGCAGGCAGCTGAACATGTCGATGGCCCCAGGCGCTCATGTTATTATTTTTAATTTACAAGGATGTTAACCTTTTCTGCAAGAAAGATGCTTATTCCCCCACAGTATATTATGTGTTGTGTCAGCAGAAGGAAACATGAGTCTTCCCCCTCCCCCCCCTTTTTTTTGCAGTTCTGGATGTACTGCTGTGGCTTCAGTGAGTTGATAAGGCAAATCTGCACAGTTTGAAGAAGATTTCTGTATCACAATGGGTCCTTCATGTATCTTTGGGAGCAAGGGACTTTCTCTAATCCAGGTTTCTCAGCGTGGTCCGAGGACCCCCAGGAGTCCCCCGAGACTCTCTCAGGGCTCCGTGGAATCAAAATTATTTTCCAGACTCTGTTGAAATACAATATTAACATCCCATAAAACAATCATGAGGAGTGGTGGTAGTAGTGAGCACATCCATTTTAATTTTTAATGTGGTAAATATTGATAAATCTAACCCATACCAACAAAAGCTCTTTTGGGATCCCCCGTAATTTTTAAAAGTGGAAAGGACTCCTGAGAGAAAAAAAAAAAGTTTAAGAAACACTGCTCTAATCTATCGGGGAGGTACAAATGGGTGGGGATAGGAGGAGAAAAATGTGCCTTGTTCCAACGGGCCCTGGTAGCCACAATCATGTGGTTGAAACCCTCCTTGATTTTTTTAACTTAGCATAAAAAAAGTGTGGAGCTTGGACTGTACAGTTGCAGATCTTCACTTTTTTGACCCCCACCTACAGTCATCCCTTCTGTACCAAGTGTGGACTTCAACTCCGCTTTAAAATGTGTGGACTTCAACTTGGCTGGCTGGAGAATTCTGGGAGTTGAAGTCCACACATCTTAAAGTTCCCAAGGTTGAGAAACACTGCCCTAGAGCAACATGGAGAAAAGGTGTTTATTTGTGATATTCATCAAAGCACTAGAGAGCCAGTTTGGCCTAGTGGCTAAGGTGCTGGGCTAGAAACCAGGAGTCTGTGAGTTCTAGTCCCATCTGAGGCATGAAAGCCAGCTGGGTGACCTTGGGCCAATCACTCTCTCTCCGCCCAGTCTCCGTGCAATGTAGACTAGCCTCCTCATGGTGCACCCTGGGCAACGTGACTTGTCACGACTAAATAGGCTACACATCTGGCTGCTGGACCTCACAAGGATTTCCCAGCAAGAAAAAGCAGCATGAACACCGAACTGCTATGCCATACGATTAAAAAAAAAAAATCACAGCACTATCCACAAAGACTAATTGGAGTCCAAGCTGAGTCAATGGAAGTAAAGTGAGCCAGATGGAGAAAGAAGGCAGATCAGGAGGGCCACAGGCCACGGGCATCTGGTAGAAGCAACAGGGAAGCGAAGCCATGATGATCCTGCAAATGCCGTTTGGGTGCTGCTGATGAGGGTGATGGAGGATGCTTGGGAACCACTTGGCTGGATTTGCATGGCACACCAAGCCATGGATAGTGGAACAAACCATAAACAGTGCCAAGTTCATACCCAGGTCTGGATTGATACCCAAGCAGAAAACACCACCTTAGAAACCCCAATGGCTGGGTTTATATGGGGCACCTTGCCCACATCAAGCAAGCCATGGTGTGGATTGACATGACATCTTCAGCTGCCTCTTATCGAAGAGCGGTTTATTGAATGAAAGACAAGGGGCTGATTTACACACTATGCCTGGCCATAAAATGTGGCTTCCGTGCTGTGGAGGGTTGCACACCCCCAAAGAAGCCACGTTACATTGCCTGACATATTGCACGAACTAAGCAACCTCTTCAGGGTAAAGTATGGATCCCGTTATTAGGGTCATCTGGTGAACTTCTACGGCTGACCTCGCAGATGCCCTTGGGAATTTCTATGGTCCCCCAGCCAGCATGGATTCCTTGAAAGGAACCTGCGCTTCCCCAGCCCTCGGAGGGCTCTGCTCGTGATCCGATTGTGTGTCGTTAATCAAAGCTGCAACGATGAGATGGTCCGCAAAAATACAGCCTAGCTGGTGCTTCATTTGTTATCATTGATTTTCCCATCGCTGTTTATTACCAGTATTTGCTTTGTAAGCCTCCAAAAATAAACTCCACGGCATGGCAGAGCACAATCCAAAATGCCTCTGCTCCACCGTCAGTGTGCCAGCTTCTTCCCCCATGGAGAAGACCAGCCAAATGGGGGTCACGATCTTTGGAACAAGGAGGGAAGCATCTTGCTCCATGTAAAAGAGGCTTCTGTTAAGCAGCAGCTATCCACAGCCCATAATTTAGAGGGCTATGAAGGCACAGCAAAATGGGTCCTCCTCTCCCCACCCCCCTTTCTCTCCGGCACACAAACACACAAGTTTCTAGTCCTGAATATTCGGAAGATAATTTTCAGAGCTCTCCTAGAATGCTGCTCCTTTCCTTGGGTCAGAACCAAAGCAAATTGTGCAAACCAGTGAACGATTATAAAAGTAATTGACCATATTTAATTTGCACAATTTAACCAGACAGAGTCCAGCTTTCCTTGGTATGGAATTTTAATGTTTTAGTGTAGATTATGTGTCTTGGCCCGAGCACTGGATGACCAATAGAGCTGTCACTCAGTGAATGAAATATTAGTCAATTATTGGTCTGAGTCTTAGTCAATCAATTTAATTTTTCAATTATATTTGCATACTTTTGCAGGAACTCAGCCCGCGACATTTTGATGCTTGTGGTAAAGGATGAGATGATGCTATTTTCTTTCCTAATTCCAGGAACATAATCAAACTGGAGTAGTGGATGAATTTCAGTTCAGGATTGGTGAAGATGACCCGCCCTACACCACCCCTGAGGATCCTGTTTGTAAGCATTCGGTTCCATGGTCGCACGATGTTGCATTTCAGAGATAATCCCCTTACAGTACAGAGACCAGATGTCCTTTATTACAAAGGACAGTCCTTTATTTCAGAAAGCTGTCCTTTAGATTTCTTTAGTTTAATTATTTATTTTCTTGGCTTGGCTCTTGAATTTTCCTTGGTAAAGCAAAGTTTTAAACAGAAACCATTAAATTTTTTTAATCCTTACGAACCTCTTTCAGATCTGCCCCTTTTTCAGGTCTATCCTTTATTTTTTCCAAGAAAACAGGGTCGCTGTACCTTACAGGGAACCGCTTTCTTTGAAGGGTCAAGTTTCTCATTCCAAAACAGGGGAATCCAACTCTGCTCATTTGGCCGAGCTGTGCTCTAGGCCTCCCCCCCATGCCCTATCCAATGGGCCCCCAAATGCCTTGGAGAAAAGGGTGTGGGGAGAAAGAATGAGAGGAATTTTGGAATAGTTTTCACTTGGCCTGTCCATCATCTTTTAAATCTGCCACAGCAAGAAGGGCGGTGTGCATAGGATTGCTGAGTTAGAGGACAGCTGGGAACACACAGAAGAGGTAGGAATATCAATAGCTATTAACTAAGGTGGTCTGGGAATGCATGCTCATAATGAGTATTTGGCAGCTCGCTGTAAGTCAATAACTGGGAGCAAGCTATTAAGTGACTCCATCTGGAACTAAGTACCAAGAGGCAGTTGCATAAACCATTGGGCGAAGTTTCCTTCATTCTGGCCTCTTTATTTTTGTCCTTGGGTTGCCCCAAAAGTCATGGAAGGGCTAAGAGAACAGAGAGACTTCCTGCTTTCATCAGAAGCAAGCTTTGCAGCGGATGGGGCAAAAGACCACAAAGGGGATGTGTGTGTGCACACTCTTGGTCCCATGCCCACCTCGGGAATGATGGATAGGACCAGATCCAGATTGCGAAAGCTGGGTGAAAACTCAACTCAGTGGTATTGACCACAGCCTTAAATACCTTCATTAATCTAGCATTGACACCCGTCTTCCTTATTATTGTTGTTGCTATTAGGACCTGTAATTGATTGCAGTTAGTTTCGAACACCAGCCATGGTTTTTTTTCCGCCCTCCTCCTCCCAATTTTTTCACCCTGCACCCTTTTCTCACAGTACATTTATTGCAGCAGGATGGAAAATGGTGAGAAACGGTCCTTGTTTTGAAGAATCCTAGCTCCCTCTACTGTCAGAACTTTGTTAAAGCCACATCTCAGCAAGGGTGGGCCCGTTGCAGATAACAGACTTAAGGACTGGTCTAGCCAACAGGGATTATTAATTAGAAGCTTGTTAGGGGCAACGGTGTCCTCATTCAAACTGCAACATGCTTGTCCCATTCAGAAATGGTTCTGCATCCCCAGATTTCCGGATGCTTCATGACTGGTGGCTGTGAACTTTCTGATATGTGATGTTCAAGCGGTAAATGCTTAGACCAATGTTTCCCAACCGTGGCCGCTTTAAGATATGTGGACTTCGACTCCCAGAATTCCCCAGCCAGCATGCTCTCAGCCCTGCAGCTTTCCTTGACCTTTTGGATCCATTCAAGCTGTGTTCCACCTCTTCTTTTGCACACAAACACAGAGAAAGTCCCTGCTGTATGTATAACCCTCATTTGTGTTGTTTGGTTAGGGTTGGGGGGTTGAAAAGCCAGATGCCTGGAGGAGGTCCAGATCCCTCTCTTCCAAAAGGAGAATGCTGAGCTAACGGTAGTTTATTCCATAAACATGGGTTTGGGTAACATTAAACCCCAGACTTTCCCCGAGTAGCAACTGAGGCTGAGAGGACGTGGGGTCCACAGCCACCCAAGGACTTGGCAAGGCCTTTGCAACTTCTGTCTCCCACTGGAGAACACAACAGCAAATATTCCTTCACCCTCCTGGAACGTGTCCTTCGTCAGCCCATCTTCTGTTTCCCCATGCCAGGAAAGATCTATTTCCTGTCCAAGTTTGAAAACCGGGTGATAGAACAGGAGGCTGCGTTCAATGATCAAATCGTAATACATCAGTATTTTTGGTGCATAAAATTGGGCTGACTTGACGTCAGAGTGATAAAGTATAATAGGCCTGCAGTCTTCAAAAGGTTCCACTCCCTCCCAGTCCTCCTTTCTTCTGACTTATGTCGTCATCCTCCAAAGTTACTTTTTCTCCCTCTGTTCACTGTAAGGTTAGGAAGAGGGAACTGGTGTTCTGCATGTAGACTTTCAGTCCAGATACTGAAACACCGAACAATGTCACGCCAGATGGTTCACGCTTTGTTGTTGTTTAGTCGTTCAGTCGCTTCCGACTCTTCGTGGCTTCACGGACCAGCCCACGCCAGAGCTTCCTGTCGGTCGTCGCCACCCCCAGCTCCCCCAGGGACGAGTCCATCACCTCTAGAATGTCATCCATCCACCTTGCCCTTGGTCGGCCCCTCTTCCTTTTGCCCTCCACTCTCCCTAGCATCAGCATCTTCTCCAGGGTGTCCTGTTTTCTCATTAGGTGGCCAAAGTATTTCAGTTTTGCCTTTAATATCATTCCCTCCAGTGAGCAGTCTGGCTTTATTTCCTGGAGGATGGACTGGTTTGATCTTCCTGCAGTCCAAGGCACTCTCAGAATTTTTCTCCAACACCACAGTTCAAAAGCATCGATCTTCCTTCGCTCAGCCTTCCTTATGGTCCAGCTCTCGCAGCCATATGTTACTACAGGGAACACCATTGCTTTGACTATGCGGACCTTTGTTGTCAGTGTGATGTCCCTGCTCTTAACTATTTTATCGAGATTTGTCATTGCTCTTCTCCCAAGGATTAGGCGTCTTCTGATTTCCTGACTGCAGTCAGCATCTGCAGTAATCTTTGCACCTAGAAATAGAAAGTCTTTCACTGCTTCTACATTTTCTCCCTCTATTTGCCAGTTATCAATCAAGCTGGTTGCCATAATCTTGTTTTTTTTGAAGTTGAACTGCAAGCCAGCTTTTGCACTGTCTTCTTTCACCATCGTCATGAGGCTCCTCAGTTCCTCCTCGCTTTCAGCCATCAAAGTGTTCACCATTCAAAAATGATTCACGCTAAACCCCAAATAAATGCATTCTATAAACCTTGGCTGAACAAACCATTGTTTAGGGCACAGGTTTGAACCATGTCACATTGGAGCTTCTGCCAGGGTCCGCCACTGAACTTCCCATCTGACCAGCATTGCACCGTTTTCAAGGTGAGCCGAAGCCCGGTCCCTAACTGGGGCAGCTCCCCCCACCCCAGATGCGAGTGGGGTTGCCTTTGAGTCCCCTGCAGCCGACCAGATTTGGCTGCTAAAAGAGAACTGTGAATAACATTCCCTCCGCCATCCACAGTTGCATGGTGATAGCACCCTCAGGTCCAGCAGTTTTGACCAGGTGACGATGACTTGAAATGGCTTTTTTGTGAGAAGGGGGAAGAAAAATACTCAGGAAAAAGCAAGGGGCAACGTTTGGGCTGTAGGAAGTGCTCGGTCTGACCCACAGAATGGGCAACTGGTCCTGAAGAGAGCCTCCCCTTAAGGAACAGGCACTTTTTTTGGCTCTTCCTGCCCGGAACTTGGCCACCATATGACCTTGGGCTAGAACGACCCCCTTTGCCCTCCTTCCCCCCCTTCTTGAAACATCCACCATTGCCCTCAGTCTTCCTCTTCCCCCTCTTCCCTGCTCCAGGCTATAAATTAAAATTAAATCTCAAAGCCACAAATCCTCTTGCCCAGTGTTTCTCAAGCTTGGCAACTTGAAGAGGTCTGGAGTTCAACTCCCAGAATTCCCCAGCCAGCATGCTCTAGCTGGTGTTCCTAATGGTCCTGCACAGGGGGAATCCTGTCTGCCTTCCCGCGCAGTAATTCAATCAGGCTCGGTGGCCGTTGCTCGCAAACTGCTTGGACGGCACTTTCTGCCCAGATTTATGGGGCTGGGAGCGTCGAAACGCTGAGTTAAAGCACTGAGCTTGGGTTGAGGGCCTGCATTATTCTGCAACTCATCCCTCTGCCTTGACAGGCGCAGGGGGAGGAGGAGGAGGGAAGCCCCTCAGACAGCCAGCACAGTCTGCATTGTTCCCTCAGCTTTTGTGTCAGCTGTTAGAAAGCCGGTGGGGATCTGGAGGCTGTCAGCATAACACTGCGAGTAGACAACAAGGCTGCTCAGGCGTGGAGCGATAAAGCAAGCCCTGAGGAACGGAAATCCGGGGGGTAGGCTGGAAAGAAGATGTGAAGGTTTGGCTGCGTGAAAGTCATGCACCTCTGCTCTTGCAAAGGCAATTGTGCTTTTTGGGCTTGTGTTCGCACGGGGGGACTTGACTTCCGTTGAACAGGTAGTCCTCACTTAACATCCACAATTCTGTCATTAAGCACGACGTCGTTGCTTAGTGACAGCAGTTCCAGCAGTCCCGGTTGCCATGGTTAAGCGAGGACCTTGCGTGACTGCAACTTCCAACTTCCTGCCGGCTTCCCCATTGACTTTGCTTGTGGGAAGCTGGCAGGGAAGGTCACAAATTGTGGTCATGTGACTGTGGGTTGCTGCAACATCATAACTGCAGGCCAGTCATGGAGTGCCTGAATGGTGATCACATGACCAGGGGATGCCGCGACAGCGGCAACTACAAACAGCATTTATAAGTACATGTCGTCCTCATTTAATGACCACAATTGGGACCAGCAACTTGGTCATTAAGCGAGGGAGTCATTAAGTGAGACATCACAATTTCACAATCTTCAGCTTTCCTTTGCTTTACAGACTTCCAAAGGTCGTAAATGTGAGGACTGGTCACAAAGTTACTTTTTCATCACCACCATAATGGCGAACAGTCACTAAACAAGGCAGTTGCTAAACGACTACCTGTATATTGGTTTGCCATGAGAGTAAATGGTGCCCTGTTCATGCTCGGCGAGCCCAGGAGTGTCTGCGGGATGTTGTACATAAAAACAGGCAAAGCCTTGATCTGCTGCCATTTTGACTTTTCTGACCACACCCTGCAGAAAACCTCATAGCAGTTAGCTGTTCCAATCTGCAGAGCAGAAAAAAGTCCAAATCTTAAGTTGATCCTGGTCCTCAAAATCTGTCAACCCTTCGAAGTAAGCCAGGTCAAGAAACAGGCACTGCAGAAACACTGGATCTCTGTTGATCTAGGATGTAATAACAGAATCTTGAAAGCCTTTTGAACGTAAGTTGAAGGCCTGGTTTTGTGTCACTGAAGCTTCTCCATTCTTCAAACACCCGAACCCAAGAGGCAGAAGTGTGTGGAGGAGCTTCAGTGACACAAAACCAGGCCTTCAACTTACGTTCAAAAGAATCTGAGTATGCTATGGCAAACTGGAGCAACTGGGAGATTTGCCTGGGAAATGAAGCTGCTGCAGTAGCTAACATCTGCCCACTTTCAACTGCAGGAGCCATAGCAATGACCCTTGTCCACAGTTTGAGGAAATCTTGCTTCTTTCCCAGAAGCCTAGGGAACTATTTATTGTCAAAACAGCCTTGAGCTCTCTGTAATCAGAAGAAAAAGGAGTACTTCGTATTTGCTAAACGCTGTGTGGGCAGAAGGGAGCGTCCGTAGTCCCTTATATAGTACGATGGTAGCTTCTGGTAAATTTTACTTGTTGCTGCTAATGCAAGTAAGGGGCATAAGATTTTGTGGAAGTATCTAAAATGTTTTACAGCCGTTTACTTTTCCTAATTGTGGTGGGACAGTTGCTGTGTTGTGTTTTAAGAGCTGGGACTTGATCTAACGCTTTGTTTTTGCCGCTATGGATTAAGTACAATGCTGGCATGGTGCATTTCAGACATGCACCACAGAGCATGGAATCCTGCACCGAAAGGAACAAGGGTCTGCGTCCTGAGAAGACATTCTGCATTCCAAGGAAACTTATGCACATTGACATAATCACCCTGTATTTTGCTCTTTGGGATTAAGATATGGAAGAGCTCAAGGTTTATGCAGCAGGACCCCATCTTGTCAAGAGCCGAGGTGTAATGAAGACATAAGGTAGCCATCGCTAAGCAGCGCGCCCAGATGTGTTCAGCTACCTTCCCAGAATTCCTAGCTACCAAGGTCAAAACCCTTGCTTGGTTAGCAGTTCTGGAACTTGAGGTCCAACATATCTGGGGAGTGCCAGGTATATACGGTTAACGTAAGACCCCTACTGTATTCAGCTGAAGAACCATTTAGCCTAGCTATGGTGATGGAGATGCCACCAGGAAGCCCCCAAGTAGGATATGAAGGCACCATCTTTTGTTGTCCACACCTGGCATTCCCTCTGCATGTTACCTCTTTACAGAAAGATTCTGTATAACCATCCTGGCCAACCACCAAGGAGAGAGACAGCTTACATTCCAAAGTTGAACACACACCTGAAGAAACGGCTTTGCCCTCACCCTGAATCTGTCATGACAATTCAGATCCATGGTTCAAGTATCAGGGACCTCAGACCTTCCTATTTAAGGTTCTAACTCTGTCCCCTTCTCATTTTCTATGTGTTCTCTGGTATGTGCCTTATTTTAAAAACAGTGATGGGAAAACCATATATTAGCCTGAAAAATACATTCAGCATCTCCCAGGAATTATTAATCTGGAGAGTAGTGGAAGACTCTGTGAAAAGTAAGCTATCTCAATTCTGGCTTGGAATGCTAATGATGGTGGAACTGGAATTATGGCATGGGTAAATGTTAATTGACAAAAGGGCCCTGGCACACTTATTTTAGTCTTCATAATAGATCTGCCTGGGAGGAAGACAAGACGGATGTGTGCAAGGAAATGAAAATAAAATATAGCACACCTGGTACAAACAAATAATGGAAATAGGCTGACTTTGCCCTAGCAGAGGTGGGAAAGCTTTGCACGACGTTGAGCATCAGACATGCCAATTAGTTGGATTTAGGCTGGGAAATTGCATAAGGGATATCGGTGTTTTAATTGAATGGTGGAAAATCAGCATTAACATTGCAAGTGGGGGGAAGGAAAAAAAACCCCAAATGTGTAGAACTTCAGATTGGTTATGCCAGCTTTCCCCAATCTGTTGCTTTCCAGATATGTGAGACAGCCAATTCCCCAAATTTCCAGGCCGTTGAACTTTGAATAAATTTGAACAGTGCCAGGCTGGGGAGAACTGACTGCAACTTGAGCATAATCCATGGATGTCTCACCTGGGAGCTAAGCATGTTAAAGTCTCATTGGTCCCATTGGGGAAATGAACAGTGTGTTTTAAGTCTTCTCCAGGGCAATCCATGTAAACTAAATGTGCTTAAACTTGATTGGGTAATCCCCCCAAATCTTTTAAACACAGATTAGAAAAGCGGGTCTAATGGATCCAAGGAACCCTCCCTAAGGTCTTCTATACAGACTGCTTGCCGTGCCATCTGTGGATAGTGGGGGTTGTAGATCAGCTTTACTGACCAAGCAAGCTGCGTGTAGCAAGCAACAACAGGGTTACTAATTCATAGATTTCCAGAATATATCACTCGTACCACCTCGGTGAGAACTGAAGGATATTCAGAAATTCCACTCGTTTTCTTGAAACCTGGCATGCGCAATCTGCAGCCTTGTGAAGGATTTTGCTGGAGGCCGCCTCCCCAGTTACCATGGGGGTTTGAGGGTGGAGAGAGGTGACATCACACGTGCCACAGCTGGCATCAGTCCCACATGTCACCTCCTGTTGCTTCCTGGTAAGCTAAAATTAGACTCTGTGATTGCAAAATCTAGAATCCGTAAGACAGAGGAAAGAAGAGGTCAATTTAGGAAAGAGAAAGGGATGGGGTTGAAGAAAAATTACGTGTTTATGCCTGATGTGCCCGCTGTCCAACTGTCAGCCTTGCGAGGTAGTCCAGACAAGAAGCACGCCCAGAAATACCAGCTCTGACTTTATTGTAAGGTTACATTAACAGAACCTTGCAAGTCTGAAAGTGCATCTCCCCAACCTCGCCTTTACAGTCCAAGAAACTAGCGAGGGTCCGGTCTGAGACATTTGCCACGCACCCATTGCTTCTGCGGACTCAGCTGCCTGTTATCTGTTGCCTAGCCTGTCTTCTTCCAGTCTCCCAAGGTCATTCCCACACACCATTACATCAGCCATGGTGCTGCCCCCTTGCAGAAGATTTAAGCCAGGCCTGGATGGGACTTATTTTAATACAAAATCAGATGCCTTGAAATGCTGGAATAACTGGCTGAGATGGCTGGCTGGTGGCCCACATCTGTTTCTGCATGTTTGAGAAACGTGGGCACAGGTTTTCCTGCAGCACATGAGTGGAATCCACAGAAATTCTTGCACAGGATCCTCTTCAGCGCTGCAGGGTGAAGTGATTGGCTTGACCTGGCACAGTGAAGGGCTGCATAGAAGACAGGAGAAATTGGCATTTGAAAGGTGAAGGAATGTTTTTTTTAAAAAAAATGTGGAGTGCTGAGGCTGGTCTCTGTTTTGGACAGCACAATCCGTAAAGCTGTGCTCAGAGGGTTTTCGTAGCCCTTTGTTTACAAACCTGGTGTGAATTCACATATATTCCAATGTGTTGGGTGTAGGCTTGACATGTGAATTCAGCTATAGCTTGTATAGGAGAGCATTGTTAAAATAACCCATGCTTTAGTGCAAGCTTGTAATGCCACACACCAGGCTGTTCCTCGAGAACTTCTACAATACGTTATTTAGATTTAAGGAGCCCTGGGACCTCACTGGGTGCTTTTAGCTACTAGCAGAAAAGTAAGAAAATCCATCTACGTGGTTGCTAGGAGTCGAAAAGGACTTGATGGCACCTAATCAATCAGAAAAGTGAGATAAAAGCATTAACATTAAATACGTTTAATCGTATGGTTTCTTATTTTGGTTAGCCCTTTCAGTGTTTCAATTAGTAAAACCAAGGTGTTTTTTAAAATTTAATTTTCTTGTACTGAAAAAGGGCGACAGAAACCCTGTTTTATTCCCTGCAGTGATTTCCCGAAATGCTGCAGTTTCATATTGCCTGATGTGATTTATCTTCTTTTTTTTTCCCCTCCCCCTCTCAAGCACGGCTATGAAATAACATGAAATGTGGTCTGTCATACAGCTAAGCATATTTTGAGCCATCTTTTTCTTATTATATTAATATTGATCAGAGGTCTTCTCCTCTTGGTTCTGAAAAATGCACACTTCAAGAAGAAGAAGGGGGAAAAAAGGAGGAGATTCGACTGGCTCAGTTATACGAAGAACACCATGATCCAAAAACATGTTAACTTCACCAAACACGCATTTCTTTTTCTTTGCTCCCCCCCCTTTTTTTTCCCCTCTTTGCTTCTGCAGATAGAACAAAACAGAAAAAGAGAAAAAAGAATCATGTTAGGTTTGTCTGCTTTCTTGTGAAAAAACAGGGTTAGAATTAGGCAAAGTGCATCAGTAATGGAAGCTGCAGCTATTCCCCCCTTTGTGGAACCTCCACTATCTGTCCCTGTTGGCCTGAATCTTGGCTTGCAGACCTGAATTAGCAGTGGGGTGCATAAAGGGAGAATTTAAGCAGAAATCTGGTAATCCGTGCTGAAATGGATTGGTTCCCAGGGCCCGCCCTCCGCCAGCGTATGCAGGTAAGGGTTAGCAGCTCAAGAGAGCCCCTTTTCCAACATGGATCCCACAAGAGGTCCTTGTGTGGAAAAAGCATGTCACTTTTCTATCTCACATGTGTCAGCCTTGGCTTCTATCAGTTAGACTAGATTTCTCAACCTTGGCCGCTTTAAGATGTGTAGATTTCACACATGGCTGGCTGGGGAGTTCTGGGAGTTGAAGTCCACACATCTTAAAAGTGGCCAAGGTTGAGAAACGCTGCATTAAACATAGATTCTTTGCCAGGGAAACAGACAGACAAAGGCTACAAACCACATAGGCTTCTGTAGGAACTAGGCTGCTTTGCAGATACAGCCCCAGCATATCAAGAAACCTACAAATCTCGGGTTTTACACAGTGAGGTGAGGCTCCATCATTCAGATTTTTGTGCCTACCCTGTGGACCCTGGTGGGTGGGAAAGCTGAATAATGCTGGGAAGAGTACAGAGGTGGAACTTCACTGCCCTTTTCAACGCACAGACCTGTTTTCATGAGAACTATAAGAAACCAACAGCCCACCCCACCGGTGTTTCAAAGGGCCCTGAAGACCTGGCTTTTCAGCCAGGCCTTTGGTAAGGGGTGCTTAAAGTCCCCCCTTTCTTTTTCTTTATTTGCATTTGGCTTTTTTTATCTTTGCCATCCATATTTTGTCCTTTTTTGTTTTGTTTTCCTGTTTTGAACCATTTGTAAACAGCCCAGAGTCACAGGGAGTTGGGCAGCATATAAATAAATAAAGGGGGCTTCAGCTTCGCTCCACTTTTGCTCAACCTTCAATGCAGCAACAGTCGGTTTTCTGAGCTGCGATGTATTGGGGGTTGGGTTACCATGGATTGCCAGCTTGTTACGGTTTGTACATCATGAGCATAATTAAACACCGTGGCACATTGTACTAATCAAGCCAGAGTCTTCTCCATTGCTCTCCAGAATAGGGCGACCCAAGAATCAGTATCTGGAGGGTCTTCTACATGAGACGCACCTCTAGAATCCACCCGGCCTCCTTAATCCACCACTATTATCCAGTATGCCTTCCAACCACGGCTTAGGCCAAAGCTCCATTAACAAGAATAGCACGAAAGGAGGAGAAAAAACAATTCCCAATAAGCAGGATTTCTTGGGTTTGCGGCTGAAGTTACGTTTTCTCCCCAGAAGGCTTCAGCCTGTTGCCTTGATGGAGATCTGGTGACATCTGGTGGGTGAGCCAGTTAAAGGCTTCCAGAAAGAATTTTTTCTCTGGGAAATAGTGGGCACGACATAAAAGTCTGAAAGGGAAGAACGGGCTGAGTTTTCTGTACTTTGCCCCCATTTTTCGCCTTCTGGGTGCGCCGGGCGCCAGAGGGGGGAAGGCAGAAAGGGGCAAAGAGGCCATTGGTTTGGACGAGGGGAGGAGGGTAAGGGCTATTCCAAAATTTAAATGGCTATCTGTGGGGTCGCTAATCAGCTGCAAGGGGGCGAAAGACCCCTAAGACTGCAGAAGGCAGGTTGCAAGAGATTTTTAGAAGGGAGCCGCAGCACAGGCAGACCCTGCAGCGTTTTGCACCGGAACCCCGGCCATCGGCCACGGGGACTGCAGTTCACACGACTCGTTACCGGAATAAATAATAATAATAATAACAATGGGAGCTCCAGTTCCTGATGGCGGCAAATGGGAGCCAGACGCCAGGACCCGGAAAAGGTCCCCCCACACCCCGCGTGCTTTAGATGCGGTCCAGAGGCGCTGGACTCCAAACCCCGTAACAGCCGCAGGGGGGGGACGCCGGGCGCGACATCCCGTCCACCAGGAGCGCCGCTACCCGGCCAGGACCCCTTCTCCATTCATAACCTTGTTATCCGGCTGACGTCGCGGGCCCCGCCCCTCCCGCCCAATCAGCGCCGGCCCCCGCTGCCGCTCCGCCCTCGCCCGGGGGAAGCCCCGCCCCGCCGCCCTCTCGCGGGGGCGAGCCTTTCCCCGCCCCTCGCCGTCCACTGGCCCGCCGGCGCCTCGGGCCCGCCCCTCGGCGGGCGGCGCCCCGCCTCCCCGCCGCGCGGGCCAATGAGAGGCCGCGCCCGGGCGCGAGCGACGCCTGGCCGCGCCCGCGGCGGCGGCGGCCCCGCCCCGTTCGGGTGGGCGTGAGGCGAGGACGGGGAAGGTCGCCCCGGACGCAGCGGCGGCTGAGGCGGCGCCTTTCCCGCCGCGCCTGTCTGAGGGCCTCGCGGAGCGCCGCGGCCGCCATGGCCGGGGTGGTGCGCACCCTGGGCCGCTGCCTCTGGCCGGCGCCGGGCGGCGACCCGCGGGCCGAGGCGGCCGGGCCGGGCGAGGCGGGCAAGGAGGGCGGCCTTCCCCCGCCGCCGCCGCCGCCGCCCCTCCGCCGGCGCGACCTGGAGCGCGAGGCGCGGCGCCGGAGCCGCGAGATCGACGCGCTGCTGGCCCGCGAGCGGCGCGCCGTCCGCCGCCTGGTGAAGATCCTGCTGCTGGGCGCCGGCGAGAGCGGCAAGTCGACCTTCCTCAAGCAGATGCGCATCATCCACGGGCGCGAGTTCGACCAGAAGGCGCTGCTCGAGTTCCGCGCCACCATCTACGAGAACATCCTCAAGGTGAGCGCCCGCCGCCGATCGCCGCGTGGCCCCCTTTCCCCACCCCCGCTCGGGCGGCCCCGCCCCTTCCCCCGCCGCCTCCTTCGGGGCCACCCAGGAAGGGCTGGGGACCGGCCGGGGGCCCCGAGGTCCTGCCCTGCCTGAGGCGGGGGAATAAGGGCCGCCCCCATCCCTGGGCCCGGCCCGCCTGGCAGGGGGGTGGTCTGCCGCTGCCCCCTTCCCAGGATGTTTTCCCCAACTGTGCCTGCAAGATCTCCAGGTGGTCCCCTGTCCACCTGTTAAGCAGAGACATCCAAGCTTGGATGAACACCCCTATCCCAGGAGGTATTTTCCCCCTTGAGAAAGGGATTTCCCCCTTACATTCGCCCCCTTGAGAGCCAGTTCGGTGTAACAGAAGCGGCTGGACTAGAAACAGGGAGAGCCTGAGTTTCAGGCCTCCCTGAGGCAAGGGAACAAGGTAGGTGATTTGGGGCCCTTCCCTCTCTCTTGGCACAGCCCATCTCGCAGGATTGTGGTTGGGGTGGGGAACATTGTTGTCTGTCACTGCCTTCTTCCCAGGATGTTTTTTCAACTTCCCAGAATCTCCTGTAAGATCTCCTGGTGGTCCCCTGTCCGTGCATTGAGAGAGACATCCAGGGTTGGGTAGGGCACTCCCCCCTTGCAAAAGAGGGATTTCCCCCCCACACGCACTCCCTTGAGAGCCAGTTTGGTGTAACGGATAATAAGCAGCTGGACTAGAAACCAAGAGAGAGTGAATCCCAGGCTTCCCTTAGGCATAGAAACCCGTTGGGTGACTTGGGCCAAGCCCTTTGTCTCGGCCCATCCCACCTCACAGGGTTGTTGTGGGCAAAGAGGCAGGAGCATTATGAGCACTGCTTTGCAGTGCACGAAATAAAGGTGGGCTAAGAATCTAATGAGAAATACATAAATTCAGTGGCCCTTTTCTAGGAATATTGGAATCTGGGTCCAATCAGTTTTGTCTTTGCAACCAGTTCTGGAAGGCAGCCTGAACGTGGGCTTGGAGAAGTGCTTCCTGCATAGGCAAAATACTCTAGATAAACAGCTGTTTGTAAAGCTAGTTGGGACTGAAGGGAACCATAGTCACAATTCTCTGAAGGCCACCCAGTTGCCTGTACTTGATCTGCAGAATGAATGTTTTCAGCCACTTAGCAGAAAATTCTAAATATCATCCAAACAATTTTTAGTGGGCTGTATGAGATGACTGAATATCATTCAAAATGTCTCCACTTTTTTCTGGTGGTTTGCCTACTTTGATTAGCAAAGTCTCATCAGTGAGAAGTCTTGGAAAACATGCTACAAATACACACAACAGCTCTTAAGTCAAAGAGCAACATGGATTCGAAAAATGTGATTATGGTAGGCCAGGCCCTTTGCGCATTAGAATTTTTATTATCGGTTTGCCTCGTTCTGCTATTATTTTAACCTTACACTCTGCAGCCAGTTTAGTGATGTGAATGAAACTGTTAGTCCATTATCACTGTTAATTAGGACATGCATCTGAAGTACTTTAAAATAAAAACAGCTGAGAAACTGTATGGGGAAAAGATTGAGAGGTAGGGAGACCAGTGTTGTGGCTGTTAGAAATGGCTCTTGTTTTGGTATGAATTGGTGCTAGAAAGGTGGTGTAGCTGGAAAGGGCATCTGGAAGGTCAGTGATCAAGTTTTACGTTGCTTTTACTCCGTAGTCAGTGTAAATGGTTCATATCCACCCAAGTAATCCTTGCACAGTTCGGCAAGGTGGGGGAGGAAGAAAGCAGAAAGCAGTATGGAAAATATTGGCATGGATACCAAGGCATATTGCCTTTTTTTAGTGCAACAGCTACAAGATATTGAAAATACTATGGGCTGGATTTGCATAACATACTAACTAAAATTTGATTTCGACACCCTTTGGGTTGATTCAGTAAACCATGGGTAACTGACTGATGGGTTATCTCAGTGTATGGACACAGCCATGTTTTTATTAAAGTCCCAGGAGGAAAGTAGGCTGTTTGAGGGTGCTCCTGTGTTCCTGCCCACCACCCTGTCTCTAGAGTTCAGAGGATGTATAATTCAATACCTGCCAACGTTATTTCTTAATGTGCACCGTGCAATTAAAAAAGGGAGCTGAGCAGGATATACACACCCTGCTAGTTGCACAGACTTGTTTTCTGATGTGGCTTTTCAGCCTGAGGGGCAAAAACCTGTTCTAAACACTAGGAATCCAGATCTTTCATCTTGCAGACCCATTCTAGATTATTGGCGTAAGCCACTGTTTTTCCTAAGAAGGAGAAAAAATGTGTGTTTGTGCTGTGGAAGATTTTGCTGTGCTCCTTCTTGAACCTTGCAAGTTGCTCTGATGTGAGCTTTTATAGAAGGGAACCTTCTCTGGTTTCCTCTTACAGAAGTCTGTCTAACAATAAGCTTGCTGGTCTGCTGCTTGCAGGTGTTGCGGAACTTAACTCTGTCCTCTTCACCACAGTAGTCTTGCTGTGCTGGTGGTGATGCCCGCAACAAATGGGAAATTTTATCTTTAAGAAAACCACATCCCTGCTTAATAATAAGGATGGAATTTTGCCCTAAAAGTTGTCTAAAATGTCTTGGAATGTAGAGCGAGGAAGAGCTTGCCATATAAAACGCATGTTTTTCCATTCGTGTTTGAAAGACCGATCATAGATGGGGAAAATCAGGGGAATGGTAGCCCACTCTGTCTGGAAAGCGGTAGGGAAGGGAAGCGTGTGAAAGTTCATTGAAATAAGATAGAATATTTTCGCTCGGTACTGAAAGATAGGACAACCAGTAGATTGAAAAGTGCATTAATGTAAGGACTCATGAAACTGAGTATCTATTCTGTAATTGCTCTTAAAATTTAGAGGTTTACTTTGTAACTCCTTAAGCCACTCATCAGTATTTTCCCAGTATTCAGCCCCCAGGTAAAACCTGCTGTGCAGTAAGCAGTTAGGCCATCCTAGCAAAACCTTTGATTTCCCTCCTTTTTTAAAAATAAGCATCATATGACTGTGATACAGGTTTTATGAGGAATTGAAAATGTATATAAAGAAAGTGGAACTTTGTATTATGTCCTTAATGATTTTCTAATGGTTCCTATTCCTGCCGTAAGATATCTATTAATATTAAAGAAAATGTCACTTTTTTTTTATACTTCTAAAAATACATGCTTTCTCTTGATTATGACTCAGAAAACCACTTACATTTGTGTGTGTGTGTGTTTAGCAAGGGTGTTAGGGAAGGAGATTTAAAGGCCTGTGCAAGTAAAATCATAACTTAAATATAAGTGGATGGGATGTTTTAAATTTAAATTACCAACCTTCTTTATTCATTAGAGATTGTTCATATTATTCTAGCATCCAAGTCTCCTAAGTATTAATTTTCCATCAGATGAAGAACCTTTTGTACGATAAACCCTTTCTGTTCTTTCTATAGAGTTTTTGGACACTTAATGTACCTAATTGTACATTCATCTGGAAATCAGCTGGACTTAGTTCAGTGAAATCTGTTTTCAAATAAGGATACAGGGGAGTAAAGTCTTAATTTTCAAACAATGCTCTTGCTGAATATCCTTGCTTGTACCCACTCCTACAAGCATGCATTACTGCACAGCAAAATAAATACATAGCTAAGTTTTTAAAATTTCCCTTCAGATTGTATGCTTTAATAATTGTACTAAAAGGATGATACTTGTTTTTTTTTCTTTTTAATGAAAGAATATGCTGGACAATACAGTAAGCATTCATTGAAGTTCATTGATTATATTAAACAGGCTGTGCTAGAAGAACCCACTTTTTAATAGTTACTTTAATAGATTTAAACTGATAGCCTTTCTCTAGCACATGTTTCAGGTCTTCCATACAGTTCAAAAGACTAGCCTTAATATATGGAAGAGTGTCCTTTTCCTGTTGTATTGCAAACTTGGTTTTCCTTATCCAAATTGTGACAGTACCTGAATATACTCCTTGATTGTATGGTGATAGTTGGGAAGTGGTGATAAAAGATCCTAAAAATACTATACTGTTATAAAATGCAAAAACAGGGCAGTACTGGCTTGGTGTTTTCAACAGACGTACCTTCTTCTCCAAAAATGCTGTAAAAAATCATTATATAACTATTATTATAGTACGGTATAGGGAATAATATTGCTTGTTAAAGATGGCTGAAAATTGAGATTAAGCAAATAGTACTGTGTAGGCCTGCCTCCTGTCCCTGAGCACAGCATTACAGCTTATCTTGTCTTCTTCCAACCTGAGTGGGGATGCCATTCCCCTTTCAAAAATAAACTTTAATATACTACGTTTGGACATACCGACCAATGAAAAATATTGTAGGATAAATTAGGGCATAATTAAAGATTGGAAAGATAGAGCATTATACATGTGAATCCCTGAATCTTCCTGCCGTGTACATGTGCACAAGCCTTGCTTATGATCGTAGGATAAAATAAAAGGGTTGCCATTTATTTATTTAAATTTATCGGCCGCCTAATAAATCCTGGCTTTGTAGAGTGTTTTTTGCATAGTCCAGTAACACACAGCCTATCTTTGAACCAAACCATTCTGTTTGACCATCGAAGTGTGTTTCACTGTTTGTTTCTTTAGGGCTGCCGGGTTTTAGTCGATGCACGGGACAAACTTGGCATTCCTTGGCAGTATGCGGAAAATGAGAAGCATGGGATGTTTCTGATGGCCTTTGAAAATAAAGCTGGGATGTTCATTGAGCCCTCGGTGTTCCAGTTGTATGTACCAGCTCTGACCGGCCTGTGGAAGGATTCTGGGATCAAGGAAGCTTTCAGCCGTCGAAGTGAATATCAGCTGGTGAGTCAACTGAGCCAAAAGCGAGTCTCCCCACAGATTTCTAAATGCTTCTTCCATTTAAAGTGGTCTCCTAAAATAACTAACTGCTCACTATCCAAGCAAGCTGTAGAAGGACCGTTTTCTGGAGTAAGTAATAGTAACTTCAAACAAATTCTAGAGATGCATCTCTTACGCCTTCCCCACTTAGTGTGATTAAATTTATTTGTTTTTTGTTTGTTTAATTTTTATCCCGCCTTTATTATTTTTATAAATACCCCCACCAAATTTACAGTACAATATTTTATTTTGAGGTTTAGACATTGTGCTTATGAGTTTGTCAACACTATGTTGGGTCAGTACCAAGGTGGTTAAAAAAAATTAGCTTTGCCTGCCTGCCTGCCTGCCTGCCTTCCTTTTTTGTCCTGTCTGGCAAAGAAAATGCTAGGATGTGTAGACAAAGCTTAGTCCAACAAGAAAATCTTGGTGTTTGTTCCTGTAATCATTGTGAGCTAGCCATTTCGTAGATCTGTTCAGAAATACGAAGAACAGCAATTTGTCGGGGTCAGCTCTGTGAGTAATGGGAAGAAAAGATATTAGCGCAAGTAGCAGAATCTGCCAGGATCCTTACCTATTTATCCAGAATTGTAATCCGATTCCGTTCACAAATCTCTGATGGTAGACAAATACTGCAGGTTGCTGCCAGTACCATAATGCTGAGCATTCAAACGACCAGGCAACTGACATTTCTTTTTGTTCGTTTTGTTCTGTTAGTTGTTTGTTTTTAAAATAAAATTGTCTCCTGCCTTTCCTCTATAGAGTTTGAAGGGGTATGTATGAATTACATACCCCTTCCTACACCTTCCTCGTGTTATTGACACTGCATTTCTGTGAGAAGGATTAGACTTGACAAATGACCGTTAGCCAGTGACCTTTATAACTTGGTGGGAATTTTAATCTAATGAGTGATTTTTAGCAAGGCATTATAACAATTAATATAGTTCAGAAACTGCCTGAATTCAACAAGAACTATTCAGAACTGGAGAATATTTATGAGGATCAACAAAAAAAGTTACAAAATAGGGAGAAAAATATAAAAGACTGGAGACTACAAGTAATTAAATATGCATAGATAACTTTTGTGGATTGATTTGCAAATCTGGAAATTTCCTGTGTTGTGTTGGTGCCAATATTTAATACATTTTAATGGCACTTCTTTTAGTGGGTGTGGTAACTACAATGTATTGTATCACAAATGCTCCTATCAGCAGAACCAATATAAAACCATTTGCTTTCCTATTTTAAACTTCCATTTTCTATATTTAGATGCACACAGTGAATAGAAACGTCAAGCCAGATGAAATATGTAGTGTGCTGTATTGAAATAGATTCTTTTAAAACATCCCCATGTACAATCTCCTTATTAGTTTAAAAAGGATTACCTTGTGAGAAGGGAGCTGTGTTAGTTTATAGTAGCCAAAAATCAAGAGGAGTCTGGTAACACTTTTTAGATTAACAAATTTTATTAAAAGACAAGCACTATTGTGAATGCAGCTCACTTCATTAGAGCGATTAAACAGATGTAGGACTTTAAGGAGGAAAGAAACGGTTCATGAAAGCATAGCATTTATTTGTCTGAAAATGTGCTGCTAGACTCCTTTTGATTTAAGGATTACCTTACTACTTTCAGATTATTAAATGCTGAAAGCCTTGGGAAAACTAGGGTTGGCTTCCTGCCGATAAAATTGTCTATTAAGTAGCAAATGTGGGAATTTCAACATGGACTTTGAACTGATTCCAGATCTGACTTCGTTTTAACAGAGAAATTCATATGGCATTGTTAATGCCTCCTTTGTTTTTATTTTTTAACCTGTAGCAAGCTCTCACAGAATTGTTTCAGGTAAATTGGACCACTTCCTTGCCATGCAAGAAAATAAAAACATCATGTGAACACAGTTCTGCCACTTTTAAATTGGTTAGACTTGAAAGAAACCCAGCTTTAAGTGTCTTTGGCAATGCCTTCTATGAAAGATTGAAAGTTGCTTCAAAATAGCTCATCATTAATTTGGGGAGTATATTGTTGACATATGTGTAGCTTCAAGATTAGGAGAGAAATCCTTGAACATTCAGACAGAAGCAGCAGATGTGGAAATCCCCCAAAAGCCAATATCTGCACATTTTCCGTGGTGTTAAGTCTTCAGTTGCTAAACTTTTTCATAGGTTATCTGCTTGACAAACTAGGGAGGACTTCTGGGCTGGCAGTTTAGTCCACTGTAATTCTGTAGCTTTGTTCATTAAAAAAAAACCTGTATAAAATATGTCTGCAGTGGCATATTGCATACCCGAAAGGGTTGCTCTGATGAATCCGCCATTCTTTCGCTTACGCTGTTCTTCCTTAAGAAAAAGAAGATTTTCATTTTTCCTGTGGTTTATACCTGTGTTTAAAGAAAACCTCTGTGAAGCGGCTTTGTAACTCACTTGGCTATTTACTTTAATGTGTATCTTCCAAAAAAAAAAAAAAAAAGCTTTGAGTAATATCCACTAGGTGTTCTCTTGAAAGCATTGCTTTGAGGCGCAATTTACCAACACCTTTCAAACGTCGTCTTTCCTTCCTTTGATTTCTGTGATTCGGACTGTGGCTGATTTGTGCTTCATTTGGCGCCTGCCCTGAACAAACCGTAGGGATGTGTCCTGAGAGAGTAGATTGCCCGGCTGCATCACCGAAAGAGGTTTCTTGACTGAGCTCCGTTATTCATTTAAGTCAGGCAAATAAAGTTAGGAAACTTCTGGTGAGAAAGCAGTGGCCTTACGCAATACGTTTTGTGGTGAAATCCCAGGACTTTGGACCCTTGTTCAGTGGCACTTTAGCACAGCCGAAGCCACAAACGCCGATGTTCTGACCCTTTTTAAAGGATGTACGGCTTGCATCGTTGCCTGAAGGGTCTTGAGAAGAAGGGGCATGCTTTTCTGCTGCGAGGACTACACCACAAAACAGTAGAGCCTTCAAATCTGTGAGCAGAACATTGCACTGGAGTCAAAATCCTTATTACCTCCTTGGGAAAACGTAAGCGTGAAATCTAATCAAGGTCCTAAAGGAGTTTGGTTGGATCCTAAATCAATTTGTAAACAAGAGGACTACTCGGGGCTTTGTGAAAGTAAAGCCTCCATCGAGTTCAGCTCAACTTCTGGTGTTTTCATAGCCATGTCGACGTAGTTTTCTTGGCAGCGGTACAGAAGTGCTATGCCACTCTGTCCTTCCAGATGTTTCTCGGTTTCCCCCTCTGGCTTGCGTAGTGCTTCCATGTCTTCACAGGACAGGGTTTCCCAAGCAGGGTTCCGAGGCACCCTCGGGTTCCGCGAGAGGTCCCTAGGGGTTCCCTGGGAGATCACGATTTATTTAACAAATGATTTCAAATTCGGGCAACTCCCCATCAAAGAGGTACATTTCATTCTTTAGTTTAAGAACACTGTTCATGCATCTATACAGGCCTACCCATGAAACAAATATAATCATTTTGTAATTTCTGGCCTATCTTTGAGCCTGAATGGGCAGGGGTTCCCTGAGGCCTGGAAAATATTTCAGAGGTTCCTCCAGGGTCAAAAGGTTGAGAAAGGCTGTCACAGGATATGAGCTTTCACTGAAGAACCGGCAAAAAACATCTATAGGTCAGCGGTTTCACCACGTAACTGTTTCCTATCTAACTGCAACTGCAAATTAAAAAGCCTAAAAATTCATATTTTAGTTGAAATAGGGGAGATTGCTCCTCTGAGTAAAGCATACCAAATATCAGCATTGCAGCAATTGCCTCTACGTATAGCTAGGCTGTGAACACATTGACAAGATCCAGGAGTTGATGGGAAGCATTGCATCGGGGCTGATAAAATGGGGTTGGCCTGCTGTGTAATGGAGGCAAAATCTGAGGCTCTTTAAATTAGGTATCCTGGGGTTTTGCTGTTATCTTTAGTACAGACCGTTGACATTTAGGGAACCCTCCAGTATGGAGAACTAGGTGGAAACTCACTGCCTTCTGAGGTCACGGGCTTTGCAGTTTGAATTTGGATTCCTGTGCTAACCCTGTGTGAGGGTACTGTCAGCAGGTCAGCATCTTTTTCAGAGAGATTATATGGCTTAGCTGAAACACATACGAGGACCTTATTTTGAAAAACAACTCTTTTGCCATCGTCAGTGTTACCAGGGGCCTGAAAGGAGCTTGTTCTCTTAGCTTCAGCCAGTCCCAGTTTGTTTCCATTACATCCCACTGACTCTAGTAGCTCCTGTCCATAAATGGCAAATCTAAGAGCAGAATGACGCTATGTGATGTTGCGGTGCTGTGTTTGAGACACGTGGTGTTGGCTGGTTGTTTGGTTTCATTCTGTTTTTATTAAATATGATGGTGAGCCACCTAGGAGTCTCTTATGTAAGAAAGGCAGCCATGTAAGCGTCTAAAGAACGAATTTTAAAAATGCGGTAAGTTAATACTACCTACGCCTCCAAGGCGTTTTCACTTGTTCGTTCATCTACCTGTGAATGAATGTAACTGACATTTGTAGTAAAACATTCAGAAAAAAGGTGGAACTGAGCTTGATAGCAATGACAATGTTTACTTGGTCATTTTTTAGATCTCTGTTTAATTGCTGTTTTTCAGCTGTGCTGCAGATTAGAAACAATTCTTTGGCAACGTACACTTTAACAATATAATTATTTCTTTTCTTTTTATAATATCAAATTTGTCTTCTTCATTTCCTGTACAGAAATATCCTAATCTATGTTAGAGTGTATAGGACCTAAAGTCAGAGGAGTCATTTAACACGTATTTTGTTAACTATTTGGGTTTGGATGGAATCCGATACGATTTACTTAATGATTCATAAGTTCCTTAATTTTAGAACTTACTCTTTAGTTACATATGGAATATGTAATGTGGTTTATAAAGGAAAATCATTGACAGATTTGTCAGGAATTAACATTGGTTTATGATAATAAATGATGGTCTTACAGCCCTAGCTACTTTATATCCACCTGACTTCCAGATCTGTAATGCCACATTATTAACCAACCTGGCCCTTTAGCCTTTTATAAATCTTGTACATATACATAGTAAAAATAAGCCTAAACCTGTACTTCCGCCATTTCTTGAGATGGACTTCTAATGCATATAATAGTTTAGCGAAAAAACTTGATCATCTGGGGTGCGTTCAAAGCACTCTGGGCAGAGATAACATTGAGCATTTGGACTCGGAATCCATCTTTCAAAAGGGGTGTGTGCGTCCATTCAGAAAGCATGGAGCCTGTGCACTGATAATTCTAATTTTAGGTTATAGTGAGATCTGCACTATTTATAGCCAGGAAACTGCTTGTTCAGAACTATCTGTAGGTCCCTACATTCATGGTGGTTATGATTTTGCTCTGGAATAGTTATGTAGCATAGCTATCTGGGCAGCTAGTATATATTAAAAACTTATTTGTTTTCAGTGCTTGACACTCTAGTTCAGTGTTTCTCAACCTCGGCAGCTGGAAGATGTGTGGACTTCAGCTCCCAGAATTCCCCCAGCCAGCCTGCTGGCTGGGGGAATTCTGGGAGCTGAAGTCCACACATCTTCCAGATGCCATGATTGAGAAACACTGCTCTAGTGAGTACTTTTTTGTTTCTTAATACTCTCATGAAGAATATGCCAAAATGGAGTATCCTTTTATGGTTGCTTCCTCCATGTTTTATTAAATCAGTCTGATTTTATTAGGAAGGTGAACAAGCATGAAATGTTTGTATTTTATACTTATCGCTGTAAATGATGCAAGCGCTCTTTTTAAGACTAAAGCCATAAGAAGCTCCACAGTTATCGGTTGGAAATAAACAGAGAACAAGATAAAATGCTGGAATAACGCTCAAATGTGGGACCTGGTTTATTTCAGGGCTGTAGCTCACAGTTCTGGAGCTTCCGATTCCCAGATGTGCAGTGACTCACTGCTGCTGTTCCACAATGGGAACAGCACCTCCTACGTTGTCCCAGTTGGCAAGACTGACTCAGAGGATATATAGCACTGCAGAAGAGAAATATAATGTGAAAATGAATCATCCATATTGTTACGTTAACTCTTTAGCTAAAAAGAAAAACAGTGATGAACCAAGAATCACCGAGCATACAGTGAAGCAAACTTGCTTTGAAGGCAGAGCTGTTTAATTGTTTCAGGTGGAATAACACAGCTTGAATGGCTAAACCGGAACAAAGTACGATTTCCCTTTGCTGTTACTTGCTTACAGCAAGAACTGCGTTTTCCCCCACCAACTCAAGGTCAACAGAGAGTTTGTTAATGAACTGAAGTCATGGTTGTCTTTAGGGTGGTGTGGAGGGTTTAAGAATTGCCAGGAACTGCACTTCAGTTCCATACCATGACTACGGTCCCGATGAGTCGTAAACGACTCGACGGCAACTAGCAACAACAACAACAGCTTGGTTCCAGTCAAATCCGATAAGAGAACTAGGTGAATCATGCCCATTTAAGATCTGAAATGTGTAAGAGTTGTGATCTAATCTTGTTGAATTCTTGGACTCTATTTATGAGTTAAGGTTGCTCATAGGTCTGGCTCTTTTGTGTAATCGCCATAAATGCTGGTCTCTATAACCAAAGGCCAGCCTGCACAGCCTTAGATGCTATCAGTCTTGGCTCTCAGCCCCTGCATGTGCCTATGAGGATTATGTGATGAGTACGTATTGACATCACTCACCGTCTTAAGCAGCACGTTTTGGTAGATCTTTTCCATTCTTACTCCAATACATTTGCTTCAGACGGATCTGAAAAGTATCTCTCTGTGGGGCGTTTTTGGAAGAAAGAAGATCTGTTTGTTCATTCATTCATTTGGCAGTGTTTCTGACCGACCCCAACCCTTCTCGGTAAACAACAAGAAGAGAAACACAAAGGCAAAAAACCCAATAATATGGTAATATAGCAAGAAAAAGAAAATTCCTATGAGGGCCACTCACAAGCAACTACATCTTAAATTGGAATATGTTTTACTTGCTTGTGAAACGCAAGAAGGGTAGGGACCATATGTAGTCTCCAAGGGGGCAGTGTTCCTTCTGTGGGGTTACCACAGAGAAGGCCTGAAAATAGTTTGGGGTTTCAGTGGGTCTTAAGCCCTTAACTGGAAAGCACATGAAGGTTGCTTAATCTTGTAAGCCAGTGTTCCTCACCCTTGGCAACTTTAAGCTGTTTGGACTTCAACTCCCAGAATTTCCCAGCCAGCATTGGGGAACCCGGCTTAAAGTTGCTAAAGTTGAGGAACACTGTTGTAAGCGATCAGGATAAACAGTTAGAGCCATTCACTTCTGTATTGTGTCGTTTCACTCCGTAAGCAAAAAAAATCCCTGCCCAGGTACTGAGGAGATGAATGAGCCGTTGTATTATCACACAAAAACCTATGGATTGTGGTAAGGGCACAAAGGCAAACCTTTTTTTTTTTTCCCTCCTCCACCAAAGTGGCGTATAGCTCTAGCTTGGCTTGGCTTACAAACTGTTCCATAAAGAGGTCATTGCAAGGCAAGGCAAAGCAGTGTAAATATATTTTCACAGTTTGGTTTTCCAGACCGTGGATCTGGTTCTGAAGCAGTATCGTGAGTTCTGTGATGATACACTTGATCACCTCCTTAAGTCAATGCACTTGTACTGTAGTTTCCATTTCTTACTGTCAACCAAGGCCTCCCGCTTTGCAAAACAGCTGTTTCTTTACCTTAGAACTGGATTATTCTAAAACTCTCCAGGGCTGCTTTAAGTTTACCTGAAAACTTCAACACTTTGGTTGGTACAGAATGCAGCAGCTTGCATGCTGGCAGGTGAGAACCATTTCAGCAGGGGATATTTTGGACGTTAGGTTGGTTGCCAGTATGTTTCCAAGTACAATTCAAGGTGCAGTAAAATCTTGATGTGGTGAAAACTTGGGTTTTCTGATGAACATTGGGCACTGAGTCTTCAGCGTGTTTTAACCATGGGATATTTTAATCTAGGGGCTTTAAACATAACTTTCAGCCGCTGCTCAGAATTTGTTGAAGTCGGCAGGATATAAAACATAAATAACTATACTCTTCTCTCTCAACAGGGTGAATCAGTAAAATATTTCCTGGATAATCTGGATCGGATTGGCCAGTTGGTGAGATTTACTTTTCGTGTGTTTTCTGTCATACATTCAGATCATAGATAAGTTAAGAGAAGTAATAGCATTGAAAAATGTTCCCCAAAATCATAGGACTGGATGTTTGAACATGTAGATTTAGTAAATAATATCTCTTTTAAGGCAGAATAATCATTTCTCATAATATAGGAGCTCTACAATACAATTCTTTCTTTGGGAAAAGGTATTTTTTGTGCCCACTGTTAAAAAACATGAGTGCATCCATTGTTCAAACAAAATCTACCTTTATGTAGTAGCAGTGAGACTTTGCCAATTGAAGCATCAGTGAAACTTAGTTTACCAGGAACTCTGGATTTTATATGTTGAAAGTGTGACATATGACTTCAAAGGTTACAGAGATGATGCTGTGAAGGCTTGTAAGTTATTGAAATTCACTCTTCAGATTGTATTTGCTGACAATCAGTTCAAGCAACCAAGTTAAAATGGTGGAAATAACCTGAGATAAAGTGAGCTGTTACCGCAGGCACACACCCACCCTTGGCAGCTGAACAGCCTGTGCGAGATTGGCTTCTAGTTTATTCTTCCCAGCTTCAGTTCCAGCCTCTTCATTCCACCACAGTCCATCTAGCCACTACTTCAGTGGACCTAACTGTCCCCTTTTGAAGCATGATCATTTTCCTACTTGCCTGTGTCTTTTTTTTGCAGAACTATTTTCCCAGTAAGCAAGACATCTTGCTAGCTAGAAAAGCCACCAAAGGGATTGTGGAGCATGACTTCATTATTAAGAAGATTCCGTTCAAAATGGTGGATGTGGGTGGACAGAGGTCTCAGCGCCAAAAATGGTTTCAGTGTTTTGATGGGATAACGTCCATACTATTTATGGTTTCCTCAAGCGAATACGACCAGGTTCTCATGGAGGACAGACGCACAAACAGACTAGTTGAATCCATGAATATCTTTGAGACCATCGTCAACAACAAGCTCTTTTTTAACGTCTCTATCATTTTATTTCTTAATAAAATGGACCTCCTGGTGGAGAAGGTCAAGAATGTCAGCATTAAGAAGTATTTCTCAGACTTCAGAGGTGATCCTCACCGTCTGGAAGATGTCCAGCGTTACCTGGTACAGTGCTTTGATAGAAAGAGGCGAAATCGCAGCAAGCCCCTTTTCCATCATTTCACAACCGCCATCGACACTGAGAACATCCGCTTTGTCTTCCACGCGGTGAAGGATACCATCCTTCAGGAGAACCTTAAGGATATAATGTTGCAGTGAATGAAAATGGATTTCTCTTTATGGAAACCTAACCAGTTGTAGGCCCAGCTGTTACCACTATGGGTTTTGCAGTGCATCTTTTTTCTGAAGATCCAGGCTGTTCCTTGGATGAGGAAGCCTGGGCAGAAGACCCAGAAGCAGAAGAATTAACCACAACTGAAAAAGTCGCTGTTGCAGACACATTATTTTCTGAACCCTGAATGCTATTTCTTCTTGGCTTTTGAAAAGAGAGGCCCAACCTTTTGGGGGAAATGTAACTAAGGTCTCTGTGTGAATTAATTTTGTCCTGCAACAATGCCAGAATGTGCTGGCTACCATACCTGTCAGCCTCACTAGTTTTGGGTGCTGAAATAACGGACTCAGTAATATATTTCATTTCTTCGCTGATGGTTCTTTTTAGAGAGTACGTGTAATATGTTGTCATAATTCCAAGATCAGTATATAGGCCAGGTGCACACACAGACCTTTGGATTGTGTTTGCCAACTGGTTATCTTCGCTCTTGTTTAAGGAATTTCTCTTCGGCTTTCCTTATGTAGAAATCCAGAATTGTAAACTGAATTTAGGTGGTCATACAAGCAAAACATTTTTTTTTAGCAAGACACATCAAAACAGCAAATATCTAAAGCTTGGGTTGGTAGAACATGCTTTGCACGAGATTGTTACTGCATGTTGGGACATAGCTTCAGCAGTAACACAGTTTCAGGACAACGAATATACACACCTAGTGCTTTAGTAAAACATCTTTAACTTTGTTTTCTTATTAGATTTATATTAAAAAAAAATCCCTCAGTGTGACAGGGTTTCCTGTCACTAATATGGAAGTTAATACAATTTTTAGACAGGTCTTGGCAAGTAGCAACTGCCCACACTACTACAGAGATTTGCTCTTAAAAATCAGTGTTTCAGAGGCACTGAGTTTGGGTTAAAAGATCTTGCTTTGAGTTTATTCTTAATTATATAGGAATTTACCATTGTATGTCATAATGCATTTAAAAAAACATAAACTGTCACGTGTAACTTGCCTGTTTAAGGCTAGAATAGAATATGTGTGAACTTTCGGGAGGCTGTGAATAACATTGATGTGAGCTTATTTTTTCATTCTAAAATGCTATATTTAACTATGGGTGCCTTTCTTTTGTGTACACAGTTCACACTTTGTCTACTCTGAGGTATGTATTAATCAAACTAAGTCCTGCCTTATCCATTCTATAACCATTATTCAGGGATAATCTTCAACGTAAGAAATCTTTACTGTGACTTTGGTACCAGATTTTGTAATAAAACAAAGGGCTTAGTCTTTCCTATATCTTACTATCTGAATGTTGTGTGCCCTTTTGGGACAATCAAATGCAAGGCAATCCTCTAGGAGTAATAACCAGTCTCAAAATCTTTCGTGACTTCCAGGTAGAGGAATTTCCCCCCATGTGTGGACTACTCCAATTTACACAGGGATGTTTTTGTGTGGTGTGCCACATTCTAAATGCCACCCTTTCCATCTCTGCAGTATGTTTTGTGCAAAATCGAGTTGTTTCTCAGAAACTAGGGCAACATTTGTTTCCAGGTCTGACGTAAAAGAAGATAGAATCCATTAAAAGTCACAGACTTCAGCTTTGGGGGGCTGCCTTCCTTTTACGAGTGTACCTGTTGATGCCTCGTGACGTCTGGAACCAGTTGTTTTACCATTTCTAAATAAGATGTTGCCATTTGCCAAGAATCTGAATTTTGTAAGCTGTAAAATGGTTGTCTGGTGAAAAGGAAAAGGCATCTTAAGTTTGATGGTCAGTTGGACCTTATTTTATAATTAGAGCCAATGCTGTATTTATCCTTCCTTTGGAAATCCTAAAGTTGCCCAGGGACTTTTGATACTTTTCTTGAAGAATAGTCTTGCCATGGTAAAGGGCCTAAACTCTGAGAAGTTCAGAAATAACATAATGGCACATATGTATATATTTTAGCTCATTTCTGCTTTGCCAGTAGTTTCTGTGTAGATGAAACTTCGTCTATCCAGTAACTTGACTTCTAAAAATGTCTCAGAAAGGAGCACAAACTGCTTTACAAGTGACTAAACCCTGAACACTGCTACCAGTTGCATCCTAAAAGTGTTTTTAAAGAATAAGGTGCTAATACATTGTATTTCTCAGACTTGTTTTATTCTTTTTCTATTCTAGAAATACGGCTTGCAGAATGTAATATATTGCTATAGGTTTCTTTGATACTACATAACAGACTTCTTGTGGTAGGATGGAGCCCCTTGCTGAGGGAAACAAATTTGGTTATAGCAGGTTTTGATAGCCAGATATAACTTAAATTGAATCTGATCCACCCAGCGGATCTAGCAGTCAGTTTATATTGTTTTTAGGATGTGGTTAAGATTTTTATTCCTTCACCATACCATTGTACAATTATTCCCACGGCCCTAATCATCCTCTTTAGGACTGTAATTGATGTTTAATATCTAAACTCATTTTTTGTGGCTGCCACATTATTTGTATACCCAGTCAGTCTTGGGTAGATATATTTAACAGTAAATATCCTTGCTAGTCAGTGCTAAAAATCAGCAGTTGCATATATAATGTAAGCACATCTTCTAATCATACTTGACAGTGTACAGCCTTTCTCAACCTTTTGACCCTGGAGGAACCCTTGAAATATTTTTCAGGCTCGGGGAAGGAACCCCTGCACATTCAGGCTCAAATAGAGGCCAGAAGTCACAAAATTATGATACTCGTTTCATGGGTAGGCCTGTAGATATGCATCAACAGTGTTCTTAAGCTAAACATAAAGAATGAAACTGACCTCTTCAATGGAAAGTTGCCTGGACTTGAAACAATTTTTAAAATAAATCGTGATTTCCCAGGGAACCCCTAGTGACCTCTCGCAGAACCTCAGGGTTCCACAGAGCCTTGGTTAAGAAACCCTGGTACACATTACTGTGTATTGTTAGGATTGACTTTTTTTTTTTTTTTGCAGTCCAGTGCAGTAATATTATATGATCCTTAGCTACCTAAGCATTGCCTCTGCACTTTCTCCTGCCAGAGCCACAATATTTTTAATCTAACTGCCCCCACCCCTCCCCAGATTGTTCTCTTCTAAGTACAGTTAGGGAGAAAGGGGGAAAAAATTTTTGTAGACAGAGTACTTGATTGTAATCATCCTGACTAGCCAGGAAATGGGTCCTACGTAGGACAATCGACTTTGAATTTATGCTTTGCATGTTTTGTACCAGTTAAATAGCCTTTAGTGAGTCGCACAGTTTGTCCTTTGTCCAAAGAAGTCTCTGTAAGGCGTATAATTCTGTGTATTTGATCGTCTTGGCCAAGAACCGAGAGGAAATTCAGTGTCTGTCTGCACATACGTAGACGCATACACACCGAGTAGATTTTACATTAAAATTTGTTTAATATAAACTTTTCAGAAATCATGAGGAGGTGTGGTCCCCTCCCCCCCCCCCCCCCCATGGAACAGAAGCTGCAGGAAGGCTGGTTTCAGGGTTGGTATTTATTATGTCAGCCAACAGCAAGCATATTGTTGGAACTGACTGCAGGGTTTCCAATGTAACAGGTATGCTCTCTGAAATAAAGGAAGCAGGAATAGAGTTTTGTGCATCTATACCTAGTCAGGCAGAACGTACAAATCTTACCTGGTTTCTCTGGTCTCCTGACAAAAATGTATTTTCCATCTAAAATGGTACTGAATGAATTGCCCTCACATGGTTTTGCTATTTTACCAGTATGGTAATTCTTCTCCCTGCATTAAAGAAACACCCGACCACAGGCTGACTAGTTAGCTAAGGCTTGACTCACTGCCCGTATTTTGCTGTAGCTTGCTTGAAAATTGCTATAGTCCAGTTTAAACACACACACATTCTCCCATACACTGACCTCCATGGTTAGCTTCCTGGGGATGAGCCAGAATTCTACTGTTGGAAGAGGGAAATGCGGAGGAGGGAAAGATCTAGTTTCTAAATAGGTTTTCCAGGACTGCTGCTTAGACACTGACCGCCTGTGTATGTTGAAACAAAATGCCTTGAGTTTATGTGTTCTGATGACTATCTTTAGAGGAAGGGTTTGATTGCTTCTTAGTTTGGAGAGGCTCTCCAAAAGCTAGCCTCTTATTATAAATCTTTTATTCAGCTGGCCTTTTTATTTATAATGGGAACACGCAAATTCAAGCTTTCCCCTATGTAGTGTAAAAGATCTTGGCTATATGGTAGATCTAATAAACTTCCTGAAAGTTAGTGTAGTGCCTTCTTTTAGAAGCAGGCCCAAGGGCATTCTTAACCACTATGGCCCTACATACCTTAAAGGTAGCTTGCAGCTTTGCTTCAAGATGTCCTTTTTAGAACAATCAGAAGTGCTCCCTTATTGTATAATATTCCTTGTCTAAGCCAAGCTTAGACTCTGAACAGCAACAAAAGAAAAATAGAATGGCCTTTTACAGTACTTTGTCTATAATAGTGGAATCCCACTTGCCTATCAAGATCTGATCTGGATGCTCTTTGGAAGTTGGGAGCTGTGCTGGCCAGTCGGGGAGAACTAATCTGAAATATATGGTATATTAATATATGTCACCGAAACCAAATGAAATGTTGTAATTAAGAGCAGGCTTTGGGGCTTCTAAGAGCAAAAGCAAACAGCGCTTTGCATTCCGTGGTGGTGGTGGGGGGAAATCACAGTTTGTTTCTCCGCATAAAATACTACTTGTGTGCACAAAATAAACGAAGCCAGCCCTGCCTTGCTAGCTGACTGTGGCTCAACTGCAATCTGCAGTATTAAGAATACAGTCCTGACATGGCTTCATCCGTGCTACTTCTGCCTCTCTCCAAAGGCATCCCTGAGCATAAGTAGTCTAAGGCCTTTTTTTGAGGTGTTGCGGGATTTGAACTTGAGGCAAAGATGAGTTGCCCTCCCTGGGTCTGCCTGGAACTAAGAGCACTTCTCTGGTAGTTTAAGTAAGCGAGGTATGTCCAGCTAGATGAGTTTCGTACGCCACCTTGTATAATAGCTAATCAATCGTTCTGAAAGTGCCTTCTTGCCCTTAAAGACGGCACATGCATCTTGTAGCATACGGGTTAGCATGCACGTTGTATGTTTCAAACATTCAAGGTGTTTCAGCATGCTGAAAATATGTAAGGTGGGTCAACATCGCACCTGTATTGCAGACAAAAGAGCTAACTTACCAGAGGTTATAAAGCAAGGTCTAAGGCAGGTCTCCCCAAGCTCTTCAGCTCATCGACCCCTTCATGAAGTTTCAGATTGTTCATCGACCCCCAAATGTTTATTATATGAAAATAATTTAATAAGTGCTACTTTAACTGATGGTACTATGACTATCATAGTAACATTGACCCCTTGGATAGTCCCACCGACCCTTGGAGTCAATATTGACCACTTTGGAGAAACCTAGACCAAAGGGAGAACTTCCTGACTCTTCAGCCTCAAACAGTATCCTATGCAGCAGCCTGTATCTTAAGAGCTTGAATGAATATTTGGGGTAGGAAAGGCACGGGTTAAAGGCATGGGCCTAAGTTCAACATAGTCTATATTTTGTGGTCATCAAGTTGAGATAGATGTACCATAACAGCTGTAGCAATCTGGAATTGTATATGCTTTTAAATGGTTATCTTTTTTACATGTTAAAAAGGGCATCTGTGATCTTTTGTGGCCTCTTTTATGATGATAATTGTCTTTTCATGAAAGTGTGTTATTAAAATACTGTGGTGTAAAAATGTACTGCTTAGTTTTGAATTTGCTGCTTTGTATATACTAATTTTGTAAATGCATTAAAACGTGATTTGTTATTACTGTGCTTTAGACTCTGCCAAACAATTTAAATGCTGTTGGGGAGCAGCAGTTGTGACATGTGGGGCAGTAATGAGTGGCCTCTCTTAAAAATGCACAGGTGCTGCAGATTTTATTTAATATACCCATCATTACATCTGTTGTACAAAATCCTCTATTTTCATCAAATACTATTTTATTTTAGAAGATGCCATTTAAAAGAGAACCATATCCAGAGTGGGTTTGAGGTGCTGCCTAAGGATAGACAGCTGTTATGCAACCTCCATCATTTTTAAGGAAAGATGGACTAGCACAGACTCAATAAGAAAAAGTGGTCTACCTTTGCAGATTAAGTGGTCCCTGTGAACATTTGCAATTGAGCAGTTTTTGTTGCTGTTGTTTATTCGTTCAGCCGCTTCTGACTCTTTGTGACTTCGTGGACCAGCCCACGCCAGAGCTTCCTGTCGGTCGTCAGCTCCCCCAGGGACGGGTCCGTCACCTCTAGAATATCATCCATCCATCTTGCCCTTGGTCGGCCCCTCTTCCTTTTGCCTTCCACTCTCCCTAGCATCAGCACCTTCTCCAGGGTGTCCTGTCTTCTCATGATGTGGCCAAAGTATTTCAGTTTTGCCTTTAATATCATTCCCTCCAGTGGGCAGTCTGGCTTTATTTCCTGGAGTATGGACTGGTTTGATCTTCTTGCAGTCCAAGGCACTCTCAGAATTTTCCTCCAACACCACAGTTCCAGAGCATCTACCTTCCTTCACTCAGCCTTCCCTGCGGTCCAGCTCTCACAGCCATATGTCACTATGGGGAACACCATTGCTTTAACTATGCGGATCTTTGTTGTCAGTGTGATGTCTCTTGTTGTTTATTCATTCAGTCGCTTCTGACTCTTCGTAACTTCATGGACCAGCCCACGCCAGAGCTTCCTGTCGGTCGTCAACACCCCCAGCTCCCCCAGGGACGGGTCCGTCCCCTCTAGAATATCATCCATCCACCTTGCCCTTGGTCGGCCCCTCTTCCTTTTGCCTTCCACTCTCCCCAGCATCAGCATCTTCTCCAGGGTGTTCTGTCTTCTCATTAGGTGGCCAACGTATTTCAGTTTTGCCTTTAATATCATTCCCTCAAGTGAGTAGTTTTCACGGCAAGAATACTGGGGTGGGTGGCTATTACCTTCCCCAGGGATCGCATTTAGTCTGACCTCTCTGTCATGACCTTCCCGTCTTGGGTGGCCCTTCACGGTTTAGCTCATGGCGTCACTGAGGTGCTCAAGCTGCAGCCCAATGACAAGGTAATGATCCTTTGCCGAAGAATTGAGCCATGGTAACTATAATTATGCTTTTATTGACTTGAACGGGAAAATGATTTGAGCGTGGTTTGTATTTTCAATGAAAATAAATGAAACATTAGGAAAATGCCGTTGCCCATAGCCTAATAAGATTAAAGATAGATTATGTATGGCAATAATATATTCATGTTAGCCAGTTCCAGAAATCTACAAAAAAGAGAGCAGAGGTATTGAAGAACTTGTCTCTTGTCCAACTCTGTCTTCCAGCGTTTCAGTAGCTGACGCTGCAGCCCAGAATCCTCTCAAATTGGAGGCATTTCATGCTTCAGTACTTAGGACCACAGCTGGACTCCACTGATGATACCTGTTAAGTCATTTTCGATTATTGGATGCGCAGCGTGACCTCCATTTGTGCCCCTTTCCTTCTGAAGTGTCTTTCTCTTCTAGGCTTTCGACAACTTTAAAGGCGGCAAATGGGAAAGCGCAGGTCGCTCACCCCAGCCCTTTTCTGTACACTAGCCATGCCTTTGACTCAAACACTGTATCTGGCAGATTGTGCCTCTCTCTTCCTTTCTGTGCTGATGGAACTTTTGTGAAAGAAAACTTAGAACAATTCTAAATTGGCTGGGCATAATTTCTATTCTGCCTTTCCGTCTAAAGCAATTAACAGTGTAAAAAAAAAAAAAAAGGCATAGAGATAGTCACGTGGTGAAACAAAAACAGCTCTTTTAGTCTGTCTCCCTGCCTGAACACATCGCGGCCATCTGTCTGCAGAATGAATATGAGTTTCATATGCCGTGTAATGTGTAAATCTGTATATTAATGGGTTGAACAGATGGGGGAGATGTGAATCTGGAGGGCCGCCTCCTCTCTCTTCCCTTACCTAATTGTGGTTGTAATAAAAGAACAAGAATGCTGTGTGAAGGATGAGCACCATCTAGTGCAGTGTTCCTCAACCAGGGCAATTTCTAGATGTGTGGACTTCAAATCCCAGAGTGCCACAGAGCCACTGATGAGAATTCTGGATGTTGAAGTCCACACACCTGGAATGTGCCAAGGTTGAGAAACATTGGTCTGCTGCAGTGTTTCTCAACTTTGGCAACTTTAAGATGTGTGGACTTAAACACCCAGAATCCCCTAGCCAGCACACATTGTTCCCTTTTGCTATTCTTTCGATGGAATGCTTCAAGAGAAGCGAGCAATCCTTTATTTGCAGCCAGAGGCCAACGTGTTGGAACAGTGGTTCTCAACCTCCACAAGTTTAAGCTGGGCAGATTTCAGCTCCCAAATTCTGGGAGTTGAAGTCCGCCCAGCTTAAATTCGCGGAGGTTGAGAAACACTGCATTAGAATAATCTACAGGCAATAGACGTCAGACAACAATACATAATAGAAGAGTAACATAAAAGCAGCAGGAGATTATTTCTTACAACTGTTGAAAAAGCGGGGTTCTTGGTTTTGGCAACCTCTTGTCTGCTTCCATGGTCACTGAAATTTTTTGATGCCTTATACCTTGCAGTGTGCTGCTTGTCTACAAGTAAAATACGGATTTGATAAAATCTGTCAGCGTTCACATTCCTCCTATATCTGTCCGAAAGTCTGGCGAGGCTGGGTGACCCGGATGGATTAACGCAAGGTACTTCTTTCCTTTGGTTAAGAATCTTTAAAAATAGCCAACTTCCTGACATCCCAGTGGGATTTCTACCCAACCGAGTCGGGCTTGATGCTGCTGTGTTCTTTGGTCAGCTTTCACCCGAACAGATTTATGCCAGAGCTTCCTAATCAAACCATTCTTGCTTGGAAGCAACTTATAAAATTGCTTGTGAACTCTGCCTGAGCAATGCTGTGATAACTGGATAGATTCTGAATAAAGGTCCCAGCTTAGTTTGAAAGGCCTAATCCCTCTTTCCTGTTCTGTTGGTTAACGATGAAGATTTCTGTACACCCAGTTTGTTATTCTCTCCAAAGCAGAGGGCAGGTGAGAGAATTCAAATGCTCCTCTGTTCCTCCACCCCCATATAACGAAGCCTGGAGTTTGATATGATTAAACCTGGTTGTCCTTCCTTGAAATATCTCAGCTATTTGTTCAACTCGTGAACTTGAAGTGGAAGCAGTTTCTTAAAGAACAGGAAACCCTCATTGTGCACGACAGCGGCAAAGATGGGATTTCTGCGAGTTTTGGTTTGCTTCTGCTTCCCTTCCAACTGACTGACTTTGCAAGGCGAATCATTGAGAATCAGAAGGCTGTAATATAATCGATATGCCTGCTATTGCCTTCCTTTTTTTTCTAGTTATTGTCCTGTTCTTCCTTTACACAGACCCATCGTAATACAGGTGTAATTTCTATACCTGTAATTCCCTGGCAGGGTACGCCTTTGATTCCATTCCGTGTTTGGAGGGCTGGCGTCTTGCTTTCACATTTATCCTGTTTGAGAATGTATTACACAGGTCTGCATTTATGGTGGTCCTTTGTATTCTAGTCAGCTGTGAAATATTTGTGTTTGTCTTAGAAGTCTGCATTGCTGTGAGCTTTTTTTCTTAACATTCAGATAAACAAGAATACAGCACTAACGCTTCCCAACAGCAGCCCTTCTTTAGTCTTTGAGAGTTTTCATACGCTGTAGCTCAGAGCTTTACAAGCATTCCCCTTAACAGACAACCTCTGTGAATTGTAGTGGTGTGGATGGTGAAACAGCTGTGCTTGTTAGTGAAAGAAGCAAAGCCCCAGTATGGTGCATTCCAAATGTACCAGAGTATTGTTCCCATCAACCCTGGTTTATTGAGTATGCTGGACTGTGGCGTTCTAGACCAACATATCTGGAAGACATCATGCTGAGAAATGTCCCAATAAAAAACAGTGAATATTGACAAAATTATGTGTTTCATTCCTACCAAACTGTTCCCAGATTGGTTTGGTTTCATGCCTGATTAGTTATGTAATCTCAGCAACATTGGTTTATTCAATAACTCGGTTAAACCATGGCTCTGCAAACCAAGTCTATTTCTTCATCTGGAGTTAGAGCGAAGCATGGGGGGGGGCAACTAGATTTCCCTCCCCTTTCTCTGCTGGCCCACGGGTACATAAATTCCCATCACAACTCTTACCTTTGTTTTAGAGATCCCTTGTGGCTACAGGTAATTTGCCTGGGACTTTTCTGTGTTTATTTTTATTATGTTTCAGCCTACCATCTGCTCCCAGATATCTCATCAATATCGGCAAATTGTGTCTCAGTTCGGTGGCTACAGTGCGGCTGCTCGATTCCTCGGCAATTCTAACCTCGGCTGCTGGAATCCCTTATATATTCTCTTAGGGCTCTGATACTGCATTGAAACTTGGCCCGGCACTGTTTTAGTAGCGTCGTTCCTCACGATTGGGGTTGAGTGTCTAGAGAAAAGCACGCTTCGAAGTTGCATTTGTCTGCCCACCTGAAGCCTCGTTGAACTGGGTCGTAGAAGCTGGAAGACTTCATAGGTTTTAGAAATGAAGAGACTGGGGTGGCTCTAAGCTTATATTTTGGCTTTGATTATAGGGAGGGCATATTTGTTGTCATTCTTTCTGGCTCTTTTGATGGTCGACGTTGGAGGTGACTGGGAGCCTGTGTCGCTCTTGGTACGCTTGGGAGCGCTCTCCAAAAGCTAGCCTCTCAGGCGGCAAGGTGCTGGTTCTTTCCTGGTGGGATAATGAGCTCTGGGAAGAAGGATTGAGGCTCCTGGCCCTGACCTCGTCTGCCCCATTCAGCCTGTGGGCCAGGCCAGGCATATCCTACGTGCTTTTGCTGTGCCGCCTGCTAGAGCCGGCGTTTGCCGCGGAGAAGAGCGGATGCATTTGGCTTCTCCTGCGCAAGAGGCGTTTTCAGCCCCGTGCCAAATTAAACTACGGGAGAGCATGGGGCGCGTACCTGTGCGTGAGCAGGAGCCCGGGCCCAGCAGCTGTTTTTCAGAGAGGGGCCAGATAGAGTCTCTTCCCTTGCACAACGGTTGCTATAGCAACCTCTTGTGCTGCAGACCCTTTTGCGAGCTGACGGGGGAGACGCAGGCTCAATGTTGGCTTCTGTGTTGCTGGTGGTGGTGGTGGTGGTGGTGGTTTTAATCTAATCAAAGTGTTTATTTCTAAAATGCTCCTCTCTCTCCTGCCTGCCTTGATCCTCTGTGGCCGCCAAATGGTACACAGGCTTGCCGTTTTTCTTTAACCGGCAAACAGGAATGCGTAATGTGTGTTTTATGGTCTGTCACAAAAGGAATTAAAACCATATTGAATCAGCTGGGAGCAGCTATAGGGCTAAGCCGGTCTTACTGCCTGCTTTTTCACAAAGGGTACGCCGGGTTGAGAGAAGGGAGGCCGCAGGTGTTTCCAGCCAATAACTGATTCTGTTCACCTTTTTCAAGCTATGCTTATTCCTTATTTTCACCCTTTGCCCGTGTAAGTCTCATGGATTGTTACATAGTCTGTGAGAGCTGCCGTGTACGTGGCTGTTTTAATCATGAAGTCTTCAGGTGGAAAAATCAAAATTGAGGAACTTGGCTTCCCCAGATCACTGTTTTACGTCACCCTCTACAGAAGTTTCCAATTCTGCACTTCATAGCGGGGGCCTTAGAACAGTGTTCTTCTCAGGTGGGCCTGAACCGGTTTCAAGCTCGCATCCTCTACTTCAGGCTCACTTATTACGAAGTGGGGAGATGGGAGAGAAGGTCCCTTTTAGACCTGGAATCCTAAAACTGATATATAAAATTAAAAGCTTCATCATGAGAGAAGAGGGAGGTCTGCTTTTCAAACCAGGTCTTTGACCCCCAAGGATTAAGCAAAAGGCTAGATGAATGCGCCTAATAACGTCCCACCTTTTCCCAGATCTCTCTCCTATCCCACAGAAGTTCAGGCTGGGGGCGGCATGGTCTCGGTAACAATTTGTATTTGTTAGGAGGAGTGATCACAGGTAGAAAATCTGATGCAAACTGGCAGAGGAGAGCAGAATAAAGGGGCTTCTCTACTGTCCTGTTTCTCAGACTGAGAATGCTATGCAACATGGAGTGTGTTCATCACCTGAATGGACGCTTTCAAAAATCAGGTATTATATAACTCGCAGGATGATTACATAAACATGTAAAGCTGTCTTCTGCAGCGTTGTTCGCACTTGTGTCTTCCACGGTGGCTGTTCACCGTTTTTGATAGGGATCTTATCCTGACCTGCAAATCATAATAATTTAAACTAGACCCATGGCTACACCTAGATCTCTACGAGAGATATCCTCCCCCTGTAGATTAAAGAGGGGCTCTTTTTCCAGGAACTACCAGAGGAAGGATAGGGGCAGACCTCATCCAAAGAAAGTGACTTTATTGCCCTTGGGAAGTTATTTTCTCTGACAAAACAATAAGAATTTGCAGTTGAAAAGACAAGAGGCATAATAGGAGAAACAAGACTAACAAAACCCACACTTCATCCATCGTTTTTTAAAAGCGGGCAAATGTCTCAGGAAGCTAGCTTTCTTCCCACCTCCAGCGATGAGGGGAGGATTCTGCTCTTGCCAGTTTTCTGGAGCTAAGTTTCCTTCTTAAAGAGGAGAATTTGTCTCCGAGAACTTTCCTCAGCCCAGGGCTGTCACTGGTGAAAGGTAAGTCTTTCCGCGTGTTGGGCAGCCGTCCTGTGAACATCTCCCATCGTGTCAGAGCATCCACAGTCCGGTCCAGTTGCTGGATTTCCTCTTCCGGCACCTCCTTTTCAAGAGCTGCAATGCACATCTCAAGCCACAGTTTGTACTCCTTGACTATGTCCAGGGGCTTGGGGGTGCTGCCCAATTGTTCTTGGTCTGGAACGCTGGCCAGAGAAGTCGGCTGCTCGTCAAGGTTGAGATCCTGCAACGCGGACACCCCTTGGCTGCAGGTGTCTGGGGTCAAGGGCTCCGAGAGGGAGGTCACTGCCTCGGAATCATTCTCACAACCCATCCCAGAATCTGCACTGTGTGGCCAAGTGTCCTCTGACACAGAGAGGTCTGTACACTCTTGGCTGAACCAGGTAGATGAAATAGTTTGCATCCAGGTGTAGAGCTTCTGTACCCAAATCCCCCCCGAACAAACAAACAAAGGTGGATCTTTCTGTTGTCATTCCACAGCATTGCGCTAATCATCAAGTTCTCTGCACCCTCTACATAACGTACGCCCAATTTTGGAGAGGCCGAAAAAGTCAGCAATTTAACCACCTTTATCCTTTGAAAAACTCTCTGGGCTGAACAGCTATAAAGGTAATTCTCAAAGCATCTGTGGACATGCTAAATTCTCACAGCCTGAAAAAAGTCAGATAGTTGAGTAGGAAGTTCCAGGCATTCATTACGTAATGCAGGAATTTCCAACTTGAAGCAACCAAAGTATGGAGTTGGAAGGTACCGCTTGCTGGTAACTTAATCCAGACTGCTAATCAAGCCAGAAACTTCCGTTCTAAGCCCAAAGGAAAACATTCAGCAGCGGTGGGTGACTTGAGACCTCAAACAGCACAATCTCTAAGCCAAGCTGCAGACAGGGCTGTAATCCTACGAACTGCTCTGAACGTTACATAGCCAAAGTCCATCCTGTGGTGCTACCTGAACAGTTTGGATCACAGCTGGCTGAACTATAGATTAGCTTTCTTCCCACCTTCTTCCACTCCCTGAATTCCTTTTCCCTCCTGCGTTGCTGTCGTAGACTGCAAGCAGGAGGCAAGGAACTTTTGCTAGTTGCTCTGGGCGTTTCCCTCCACCCAAAAGTCAGTTCTTCCAGTCTCGATTGAGTGCCCAATTTGGTTGGAACAGAAGACGTGTTGCAGATGGACAGGCTGGGCCTAGTAACAAAATGTTGGGAATTATGAGGCATCCCTGTCCCCTGGTAACACACCCCAGGGTTCCCTTGTTTCTGCTGTTTGGGTCTCAGCTCCTCTGGTGAGGGTTCTTGAGTGCCTCAGCAAGGAGCCAGGCTTTGCCTAGAGGAGGAGGACCGCACCGTCTCCAGCTGCTTACCCTGTAGCGCTCGATGAGCTTGAAGCCCACAACGTACTGCAGCTTCCGAAGACAGATTGGGCAGGGTTCGAGCGGGCGCAGCAGGACCTCGTCCAGGCTCAGGGCGCCTTGCATGATGCACTGGAGCCAGCGGCAATTCCCCAGGCCAATCAGATGACATATCTCGTGGCATGTGACCTTTTATATGAAAAACTAAGAATAAATAAAGTTGAACTTGCAACTCTTTCCCACCTGGTCCATTTTTCCTTTGTTTTGTTCTGTCTTCCTGTCACTGGTGATGCTGTGTTAAACAAAAAATGTTCTATCCCATATCTTTACTTTTCTGAACCTTCACATCCTCCCATTTGGGTGTTTTGATGAGCTGATCCCACTGTGCAGAAAAGCATGGAATGGCAGTCATGGATTTTGTACGTTTCGCCCATCCCAAACTCAGAAATTGCCTACGTATGGAATATTAGCATGCCTATGCAAAAATCTTCCTGTCATTGTTACCTTGCCTTCCTGCACGAACTTTTATTTTTAACATGCGGCGGTGTTTAAACAAATTACTCCTACAATAATATTCCACTGCCATACAGTCCAGGAAGTGCCATGTGGCCGTACCGTTCCCCTCGCTCCCCAAACTTTCATTGCAAAATGCCCTTGAAGCTTAAAAGAGTTACTGCACTAAGGAAGTAGGTGTCCTGTACCTTTTCTAAATAAATGCAACTCATCTCAGGGTGAGAGTTAACAGTAGTTAAAATTGCAGTGGGAGGCCTGGGTATACAAAATGCTCAGAGAGCATGTGGGGTGCCGTGCAAGAACTTCCTTCATACAGGTTTCAGCTGAAACTAGATTGCCCTCACAAAACTGGTTATGCAAGACACAAGCCGGAGGCCTTTGGCAGATAAATTCAGGCTGCTGAATGGGAAATTCATTTCAGACGGATTGGTCATTGTTTGCTCTGCCTGTAGAGATTCCTAGGTTAATATTACCTCTGCAAACAGCTGCTTTTGTTTGCACTAGTCCGAGAGGCCAGTGCTGTGTCTTGTAAATAAGCTTTCTAAATAATTAACCTTAATTCAGTGTTGTGCAAATACATTATCAAAGGGTGAGAAGTGGCTGCAGAACCTCCTACAGCTATTGACTTGTTGACTAATTCTGAGCAGCCTTAAGATCGGTGTGTTCACTGGCTTTCTAAGTACACTTGCTCCGCCTTGGAGGTACCTTCTCAAAGTAGTCCTTTGTCCCATGCTGCCTAGCCTAAAAATGGCTCCCAACCTCAGAAAGTTATTCCAGCAGGTCCCATTCCTGAGATATATTCGACTGGAAGCATGAGGATTGTGCAAAAAAGCATGTCTCTTACCATCTCGGTACCGACACTGGACCGTGTGCGTCTCACCTTGCAGCACTGAAGCATTTCCAGCATGTTGAACAACAACGTCTGCTTTCTGGCTAGTTCCGCTTCTTCATCGTGAGCTTCCTGTCGCCGTGGAGATGGATTTAAAGTGGTGCAACCCACCTGGGGGAAGTCGCTGGAAAATCTGGCAAAGCTACACACACCCACTTCTATGGAGAGAGGAAACCAGGGTGAGAAAGGTTGGTCCCATTTCCACAGGTGTCCCACCTCCTATACACACGATCAAGGTTGTCTTCCTGGGCAAGGTTGAATCGTTGGTTTTAAAATTTTGTCCTTGGAACTTTTAAATCCATTTCCAGCAGTATGATACGTTTTATAAGATGAGCTACACGGTAATTCCATGCACAGTAGAATTAAAGATTATCACAGTGGATTAACACTGGTGTCATTGATAAGATTTCCAGCTTGCCCCTTCAAGGACGTTTCCGCTTACAGTCAAGGAATAAATACGAAGTAGAAACAAAGAAGGATCAGGCAATGTAAAAAAGCAGAATCAAGTCTTGACTAAGGCTAGATAAACATTTAAAATTGTATATTTTTCTTATTTTTCGTCTTTCGTTTCTGCCAGCATAATCCATGCCCAATATAAAAAAGGGGGTGGAATAGGGCCTGTCTAGTTAAGCCTCAGTGGCATCCCTACTACACTGTAGGTTAATGGAAATTACAGAATTACTCCGTAGCAGAAGAACTGCCAAGATTTCTGGATGCAAAGATTAGAACTGATTGTTGGTTTGAATAATACTATTAAAAAATATTTGGGGGAGAGGGACTCATTTGTCCACTCTTTTTTTGGATCTGGCTTCACCATTCAGTTAACATTCTCTGCAGAAGGAGCCTTGGCAGTGAGAGAGTGAACGATGGAGAGAAGTGACAGGATAATGGAAGCCAATCGAGTCACAAGGCCTTTATTTTAGCGGTTTAGAACAAAAATGGATGGCATGTATTATGAATGAGCTCCTGGGGAAACAGGTTTGGAAGAGAAGAAAGCGAGACCACTTGAAGGCTCTTGAATTGGTGGAATAGTGGTTGTTTCAGGATGAAAGTGTGGCTGGTGCTACTGTTGGAAAGATGTCCGGGCCTTCTGTTTTGTCTCCTTTAACAGATTTCTGTGGCCCAAAGACTTGCTATGGCCGACCCCGGTCCTCCAAAGTCTCAGGTGGAGAACTGAGATGGCCCACCAGCCATATTCTCTAATCTATACTACCTTTTCTACAGGGATCTCCAGCCCAGCACTTGTAATGTTAAGAACACTTTGGAATTTCAGTGCCTAATGAGGTCCTAATGACCACATTCTGTGAAAGCTGAGGTAGAAAACAATGTTCTGAAGCTCTTTATATCTCATCAACAGGCGTGGTGGTAATGTAACTTCTGAGTGTTCCTCTGTATCTCAGAAGCGTCATTCCCAACAGCGCAATTTGTACGAGGTGGGCTAAACTTTGGGAGACAGAATCCATCCCCACGCCCAGTAGAAGACAGGATGTAAAGCAAACCTTGGCCTGGCAAGAATTTGCCAAAGGTGAAGCTCCACGTCTCACGTGGGTAGAGGTCAGCAAGGGTGAGGCCCAGGACACAGAGAGCATCCATTGGCTTGTTGTTCTTCAGAAAGGTCAGGATGCCATCTAAAGGAGCAAAAAGGGCAGAATGGAATTACGCCTGAAACCTGCTTCTCTCTGGCCGCCTTGGAGTAGCATTGGATGTCGTGCGCTTGCTCTTTTCCCAACACGAAGTACAGCCCGCCCTGCTCTTAGATGCTTCAGACAAAAGGTGGCTTCATCCAAATGGCAGCTCCTTCAAAATGAATCAACAGACGTTCTAGCAAACGAAAGTTGCAGGCCTCCCAGCTCAGTTCCATAACACAAGCAACCATGGCACGAAAAGAGTCCGTCCGTTGCACCAGACCGTAGCTTACACCCATCCCCGTTCTCCCAGCCCCAACAACAGCCAACTAACATCAAAGCCGAGTTCAGACACCTTGGAACCGCTCCTTCTGCTAAAGCGTCCCAACTGTAATCCTACGTTACTCACAGGTTGACCCCACCCAACACGACGGACCCGAAGAAGAGTGGAGAGGGATCACAGTACACTGTACAATCCCCCAGCTGGTGTGGCTACCCTTGTTACATGCTGTGCCTCTTTAATGCTCCTGTTCAGATATACATTGCAATTTTTCCCTGCGTCCTGGACAGGATACGTATCTCAAGACCCATCTAGAAAGCCTTTGTCTTTTTGGAGGCCTGTCGGGAGTGCCCCTGCCTTGTCCCCAGCCCAGTTTAACACCTTTCGTGATGACTCAAAGATGAAAATGTGCAAAAAGGAAAAAAATTGAGCAGTTGTTCATCTGCTTGTTGATACAATCTTTGGGCCGCCGGTGCTCTTCTACAGAGCAGGATGCTTCACTCCCGCTCCTTTGCCCTTCGTGTGTGGAAAAGAGGGGTATCCTTCTGAAAGGAGTTGAGCGTAAGGAGGAATTCAAGTTCCGAGTGACCCCACCACCACCATCCCAGGTTGTCCGGTCGTCGCCTTGCCTGTGTGAAGTTGCGCTCTGTCTGAATCCTGGTTGTGACGGTAACAGCAGTGGATGGAAGAGATGGGGATCGAAGGGAGGCACTTAACTCGGAGGCCCAGGAAGAAAGACTCAACGCAGCTCCGGAGAGAATCCAGGAGAGAAATTCCAACGGGGCCTTCACTTAAGTCTGTGAACAGAAGCACCAAGTGACATTTTCATGGATTTTCACATGTTGACTTGGGGGGGGGGGGGTCACGCTTTCCTGTTGATGGAGACGCACAAGAAAGTGGGGAAAATTTGGTGGGTCTACACAGTATTGTAGCCATTTAAGGAGTCTTGATCTCATCCAGGAACCCCTCACTTTTCTGTGGGGGGAAGTGGATAGTTTTTTTAAGAGCTGCTTTCCAATAATTAAAAGAATTCGCCTGCACAATGAAACAAGCCAATTTCCTTGGGTTTAGAGAGCCGTACGGCGACATCTCAGACATTGACTACATAGTAGTCCAGTGTTTCTCAACCTTGGCCACTTTAAGAGGTGTGGACTTCAACTACCAGGATTCCGCAGCTGTCTGGGGAATTCTGGGAGTGAAGTCCACACCTCTTAAAGTGGCCAGGGTTGAGAAACACTGCAGCAGTCTAAGCAATATGAGAAAATTGATGTGGGAAGATACGGATGGGGCTGCTTGTCCAATACCAGAGATTTTATTGGCTCTGGTGGAGATTTACAGCAGGTGAGGGCATCCTGTTGGCTCTGACCCTTAGGGAACGCCAGGAATTGAGTCTCCTTGCTAAGTGCTGTCCTAAGGGAAGTGCTGTTGCAAGAGAAGGCAGGCAGGCACCCTCCTTGCTCTGTGACACAGTCCACCCACCCACCCCCAAATCCAACAGACAAGTTACCTATGGGTTGCAAGTAAATGTGCTTGCGGCAGAATCGTTGCTTTTTCTTCAGCAAAGCGTAGTAGAAGGTTTCAAAGTCCTCAGGGGCATCGGGGTGGCTGAGGAGCCAGTCAAAGGCCGTCCTGATGAACAGGCTGCAGAAAAGGGTCCGGCGAGGGTTGTATGCTTCCGACAGGAAGAGCTGCTCGGTGCTAGAGAAGGCTGTAGCATAGAGCTCCTGCAGGGCAGGATCTGTTGAAATCAGAGCATCCTTCAGTGCCCGGGGCCCAAAGCTGAATTCCTGAGCATGTCTGCACTGCAACATTGCTGACAACCAACCGTGGTTGGAAGGAGTCGCCTTCTGCAAGGAGAGGAGCTGTGGTTAATCGTATTACCCACACTTTGCTCTTGGCAAAGGTCGTAAAGGGGTTCTCCACTCTGTTAAACCCTGCCTGGAAATCTCACACTTTTCAGGGGACTGGTCAAGGGTTCAGAAATAATTAAACAGTTTCTCCTGAACCTTTTTTATGTAAGTGTGATCCAAGGGCCCGTTGATGGGGCAAACGTGTGTTCCTTATCCTCATAGTTCAAGAACTATGCATATATCTGGATTATGGATACGTCATGAAACGAGCTATAGGAGAGTTATGTCTGCTTTGTATTTCATGCACACTCCATGAAAGATCAGAAAAGGAAGAACTTCTCATGCTTGATTCTTTCACTGAAAGGCTTCTGCTAAAAAGGACACTGTTTAGATTACTGTAAATTTCAGCTCCTTGTTGAAGTGACAATACAAATAGTTGGGCAAATAGTTGCAAATACTGACTGTATTTTCAGGTGTTCAGACTCACACCTAAACACGTAACCATTGGTTATAGAAGGAACAGCTAAGCAAGGGCCAATGACTGTTTTATATTCTGTTTTCAAGATTCCTTGGATTCCTGTAGTTCTGGTAGATGTAACAATAGCTAAAATAAAATTGAACATATACCGTCACAGTGTGGAACTGAGCTGAATTCCACTTTGAACGTTTTTTTCCAGTGGGGCAAAGAAAATATAAAACGTCGTGAATATTGGTGAGCAAGTCCATGCCACATTTCATGTTTAGCCCGCCCACAACTTTCCACCCACACAATGGAAAGTTCCAGGAATTATAGAGGCTACTAAAAATTAGTAATTTGAATTTCCTCCGCCCTGGAAATATTGATCCTCCACCTCCTTGTTCTTCATCTTGTCCTGCTCCAGGATGTCCAACTGGACTTCCCTCCCCAGATAAGATACTGCTATCCTGCCAGATATCTCCAAATTACACATCATGGAACTTGCAGCTGTCGGTTCATAAATAATTCCTTTTGTGACTTAGCTACTCTTTAGCAACTCCCAGTGTGTGACAAGTGTCCCTGAATTATTCTGTTTGAAAGTACAGTTCTGTGCCACTCAGAAAGTGTTTTCCTCCCCAGATAAAACATATATTGAAGAGAGAACTGAAAATGTCTGCAATACAGTAAAACACAAGACCAACCTCAGCAGCACTGGGCTTCAGGTAGGGTGGCAAATTGAAGCCCTGTGTTCCGTTTTTTGGCAGAGACGGTAATGCTTAAACACGCTGGGGGTGAAAAGGCTTTTTAATGAATTCTGTCAGTGATTCTTGGTGACTTGCAGCAGTTAATGAGGCTTTCTTGTTTTTATGTGGTCCCATTTGGGTTGCTAGTAACCAATAAAAAGAGGCTGCATTTCTGTACTGTGAACAATATTTTGTCCAAGGTCCCTGGGTGGGAGTGCTATAATGGTGCTGAAAATCTATGTATGTATGAAAGGTGGAAGGTCCCCTGTGCCAGCACCGAGTCATGTCTGACCCTTTGGGGGGACGCCACTTTTGCGACGTTTTCTTGGCAGACTGTAGAGCGGGGTGGTGTGCCATTGCCTTCCCCAGTCGTCCCCTTCCCCAGCAAGCCAGGTGCTCCTTTTACCGACCTCGGAAGGCCGAGTCGACCTGAGCCAGCCACCCGAGAGAGAATCCGGCTTCCGCTGGGATCGAACTCGGGTCGTGGGGGGAGTTTCGGTTGCAATGCTGCCGCCTACCGCTCTGCGCCACACGAGTCTATGTATATGTGTATGTATGTATGTGTGTTTGTTTGTTTGTTTCTGACTGCATAAAGTTCCCTGTAAACCACACTTAACTCCCAGTAGAGACCCAGCAGTATTTGTATCAGCTCTATTCAAACCAGCTGTCCTTTGGACTGACGGATGACATTCTGGCCCAGATTACTTTATTTATTATTTGCCCAATCATTTTAAAGCAATAAAATTTAATCATGATAATGCTTCTGTTTTCAGCATCACCTTTTCATACGTGAGCTGAATCTACCAACATAGATGGTAGCTCAAATTAATCCCTGTAGAGTTAATCAGGAGAAAATAAATGCTGTTAGCCTAGAACAGAGTTTCTCGGCCCCAGCAACTTCAAATGTGTGGACTTCAATTCCCAGAATTCCCCACCCAGCACACTAATGCCTAAAACAGCAGATAATCCTATTGCTTCGCTTTAGGAAAAACTGATCTATGTTTTTACAAGCTGGATCTTGAAGATGAAGGAGCCCCACAGGGAGAAACTGGCAAGGGAATAGGGAATTTTCCTACGTTCTTGCATTTGAAGGAGTCACGTACGATTGTGTGAAATTGATTGGCCACGGAGTACTTTAAGTGCTGCACTATCAGCCCACTCTTGACCAGGAGCTAAAACTTGGTTTCAGTGAAATATTGGCTTCACGTAAAGCCTCTTTCCTGAAAAAGAGGTAGAATTCAGGGCTGTGCTGACAGCGACTGTTTCTGTTTTTGCTTTTTTTTTTTTTCTGTTAACGTTTGATTCATGCAGAAGTTAACAGAAAATAAGACTGGAGTCACATATGATGCCATACCATAATGTACCTTATTTTGTCTTGACTTGGTGTATTCTGTGAACCCAGCCACCTGGAGTATGGTCAATAAACCAAGGTTAACTAAACTCTGTCAAAGCACGGTGAGACTGAATAGGCTACATCAGGCCAGGCTCCTCGGGTTTTGACCTGGGTACTTGAATGCCCTGTCAGGAGGTACAAGTTTTATGTAACAGAGTAAATAAAATCTTACATTCCAGCATTCATGGCTTAAGCTTCCCTGAAGCCTTGGAAGGGGCAAAACCTGGGTCCTGAATTGTTCCTGAATTTCTCTGCCTTTTGCAGAACAGGAGTAAAAGGAAGTTGGCCTTGCATGGGAAGAACAGGAACAAATGGCTTCTGTTTTAATGCTTCACTTTTGTACAGACAGAGGAGGTTTTTCATCCTCGTTCCTCTATTTCCTGCCTCCCCAAAAAGATGCGTTGAAAATGATTCTCAGATTCAGTCCTACTCCAATTTATTTACTTCAGTCCACATTTCCTCTGGCCTGCCTTTAGAGAATTGATGTAGCAGTAAGAAGAGAGGAAGTCTACCTACACCGGATCATTCAGGAATTTCCAGGGCAGAGTCAGAGTTCTAGCCCAGGTCTCGTCCCATCCTGATGACTCTTGGTAACATTCATCACACCCAGAAGTGTGGGAGGGAGCCCCCTGCAAGGCTGGGAAGAGATCAACATCCTGTAGGAGAGCTGCATGTTCAGCCTCACTCCGATGCACCTGATGGCAACTACAGAGATGGCCCCGCTCCTTGCAAGTCACTGGCAGTGAAGAGGTCCATTGGGTGAATGTTGGCAGCTCCTTCCTTGGCCAGGAAGGTAAGCAAGACACTTGGCCCAGAACAAAACCAACCCAATTTCTCCTGACCCTTCAAGGGTGGAAAATTTGAAGATGAACGCACAAAGGCAGCTGCAGAAAGATGGGTTTTGTGCTCCTGCTCCACACCAACAACAGGGAAACCCATTTCCTACCCACAGAGGGTTATGCTCTGAATTGAAACAGTGCTGAGAGAGCCTCAGAACCCCACCCGGGGCTTTGTTTTCAGTTCCAGATTGGTTAAGAAGGAGCTAAATCTTGTGGAGTTGTTCCCAGCATCCTGGCTTTTATTAGGAACCTCCTGGCCCAGGGTGGGCATCAAGGGGGGGAGGTCTGGCTTCTCATTACAGGAGGTGAAGTTTGCCCACCATTGCCTAGGGGGTCATAAAGTTTGGTTTTGAGGCAGGCGGCCAGCCGTGACCCCAGCCCACCAGGCTTAGGGCAGCAGCTGAATCGGAGGCCGCGGTGACCTGCTCAGCCGAGCGCGGATGGAAAGATGCTGAGATAGCGGGCTGCTCCTTCACGTCGCATCAATTAGAGGGGGAAGGGTGCCCGTTTGGGGAAGACAGCCATGCCTGCACCCTCCCTCCTTCACTTCGGAGAAGGGGAGCAAGGCTTCCGGGGGGGGAGACCCCCCCCTTTGGCCCATACCCCAGCTCTGAAGCCCCCCTCCCTCCCTCCCGGGGACCGGCAGCTCGCGGAGACGAGCGATTTCGCCTCCTTGCTCCAGCGGCTCCCGGCGCGCCGACGGCGGAGAGATGCGAGTCTCCCGCCGCCGCCGCCGCGCGCAAATCCCACGCCCTGCCGGCGCGTTATCCTCTCCGGGGGCGTAGATCGGGGGCCCCCCAGGCGCCGGGCCAGGCAACTCGGGGAGCCTGGCTCTCTCCCCCCATCGGAAGGCCAGGGAAGGGGAGAGCGTCGCTCCCCGGCGCCCGCAAACTCCTTTCGGGGCGCGCGACTTGCGCGTCGGCTTTCCGCCGTGGCTCGACCCGCATCTGCGGGGTGGGGGGGGGCGCGAAAGTCCCTCAGCGATCCCCGGCCCCTGCGGATCGCGTCCGGGCCCCCTCCGTCCCCTTCTCCCCCCACCGCCGGCCCGCCCCCCCCCCTCGCGCAGAAGGATCTCCCACCTTTGCAGCGACCGCGGCCGGCTCTGCTGGACCCCCACCCCCTCCGGCGACGGGGCGGGCAGCTGGGGGGGCGGCCGGCGGCGGGACTTACCGCTCGGACGGCGGCTGGGCTGCGTGACGCCGCTGGCTCGCCTTTCCGCAGAGCTCGGCGGGCGGGCGAGCGAAGGCTGGCTAGGCGGGCGTGGGGGGGGCACCGGAGGGTGGACGCTTCCGAGGCCGTGACGTTGCGGAGGGGGGAGGGAGGGAGGCGACCTGCTGGGGGGGCGCCGCGCGGACGGGGGAGTGGGCGAGGGGAAGCCGGGGCGAAGTTCCGAGCGGAGGAAAACAAGTCGCGAGGACTCCCCGCCGCCGCCGGCTTGGTGGGGGCGCGGGAGGCGGGTCTCTGGGTGTTCCCTTCTCTGGCCGGTTTCCAGACCGGGAAAGGCGGCTGGCGGTAAACACGGTTTTGCTTGAGGAACGGGGCTTGGAGCCCGGGCTTCCCCGGGGGCCGCACCCGACGGGCGGGGGCCGTTCGCCAAGGCTGCGCTCTCCCCGCTCCCGCGGAGCCCCGTCTTCCGCCCCCGCTTGAAACCACCTTCTGTTTTCCTAACACCGGAGAAGCCTCTTGCAGGATCCGTGTTGCTTGGCCCTTGTTGGGGAGGGGGGGGCGCTGTTTGTTTCTTTTTAAAAGCATACTTAGCCCCGTCCCAATCCTCTCCCCGTGAAAATTGGGGTGCCCCCCGGAGGGAGCCTGGATTCTTAAAAGTTGCTCGCTCCATCTTCCTGGGCAAGATGTTTTTTGGGGGGGGGGGTCATGCTCTGCTTTTGAGCCTCCCAAAGACACCTACCTAGCCAGATGCTGGGCAGGGAACACCTTACATCTGTTGACATCACTGCCCGGAATTGGCAGTGTCTGTCTCCGCGTTGACCCTTGGCGAGTCCTGCAGTTCCTAGCAATGAGTTCTCCTCCCTCCCCTTCTTCCCTGTGAATGATGTCTCTCTCCCAGAGAAAGGCCTGTGTGTGTTTGCAGCCCCCCAGCCCAAGCCCCCCCCCCTCTCCTCAAGGAAATGATTGAGCAAGACTCCCTCTCTCAGAGGCTGCCCCTTGGAAGCCAAAGGGCCCCGGGCTGGAACCTGTGCAGATGGGCTCTCCCTTGTTCTGATTTAAGGAGGGGGCAATCCTTGAAACTGGTCTGGGTTCAGTGGCTCTGAGAGAGAGAGGCGCAGACGGCCCCGGATGCCTGGCTTGAAATTGGCCTGATTTTTTTGGTATTTCTCTCTAGGCCTCCATTTTCTTCTTCGGGCTGGATTCGTTGCTTCCCCATTCCCAGGTCCGATCCCCAATGACGCCTCTCTTTTTTTTAACTGCAGCTTGTGGAACAATCCACAAGAACAGGTCCGCTTATCAAGCCACAGTTCGCTAAGTGCAATAGCTAGCTTCTCACATTGTGGGGAAGCCGAAGCAAGCCATCCGTGTCATGACTTAGCACTGAGTGAGAAACCCAGCCAGTGAGGTTGCGGTTGCCAAGCTAGTATACACTTCAAATGGGTCCTTAACAGAAGAAGTGAATGGCACAATCACTGGTGATGGGATGGCACCGGATTGTCACAATCCCGGCAGGGCACCTTGAGGGGCTCCAGGAATGTGCTGGTCCTGCATTAGCCTTCCCTGAGAGCTCATCCCAGCATGGGAGAACTTCCTTGGATTTTAACCAGAACTTGTCCTCAAAAATGCCTTCTACTCATCCGCAATTCCAGAGGAAGATCGGAACCGTACCGCAGGGTCATGGCTTTTGTCTGAACACAGACAGGTGCAAAGTAGGAATGTGCTGCCCTTGAAGTCCAAACCTAGCAGAGGACAAGCTTGCTCTTTTCCTGGACTCACACAGCAACCACGCAATTCCCGGAAAAGATAAGCATTAATAAGGAGGGGCAGGCAGTGTGCCCACACCTCTTTGGCTTCAGATCCAACGTGCAACTCCTTTGGAGTCTCGTGAAGTATTATCCACACACTATTACCCACAACTTTTATACTTCGAGATTCTCCGAGGCAGCAGTACACTTCATTTGGTCTTGGCGGCAAAGGGTGTCAATGCTGGCCTTGCAGATGCTGCATCACAGTTGAATGAAAAAGTGAGAGGCAAGATAAACGGTCTGGAGATTTTGCATCCACAAAAAACACTGGGGTGGCCACACACTTCAGCAGCAGGCATTTTGTGCTGCAAAAGGTGCGGGGGTTAAGATTCCAGCACCCCCAGCCTTTGCTGTTAGCAAGAGGAGCAGAGGACCGCTTTAAATCTATTTCTGCTGATCACATACTCATTGCTGGTGGGTTTAGGGCTTTGCTGAATACTCCGATTCCATGAGGTTTGGGATGCTTCCTTCTTTCAGCTGGGGAGGTTCACCTGTGGGAGGGGAGGAGGAAATGCCATATATTCAGACGCTTCTCACATGCCAGTGGCTAGCTGAGCAGCCTGCCTGTTCAAATCTTCCCAGCTAAGGGAAGACTTTGCCTGCTTTTCAAGGCAGCGAGAATCACTGCAGCATGCAAAGCTCGCTCTCCTTTCGCTTGTTTGCTTTACAGAGCACTAAATGATGTCAACAGTAGGCCGCCTATGCCTTCGACTGCTCCTCTTGCAGATGCGGGGTATTCACTTTCTGGGATTGCCCGGGGATCTGTAACCCCGTCTGGGGCCTTCTTCTCTTCAGATTCTCATTAAAATCTGAAGCGTGGAGCCCCAGCAGCGTGCTAGGAGGAGAGGCAAAGCCGAGGACGATCCAGCGTTCAAGTAATTAGGGTTGTATGTCTTCAGTAGTGCCCCCCACCCCCCACCCCCCCATGAAGAAATGGCTCCTTCTGCTTTGTGAGTGAGAATTGGACTGCAGAAAGCTGGTTTCCCGGGTGCTCCGAGCAGGCGTAGCGCTAGTACGCTAAAACGACATTTTGGATTGCTAAGGAGGATTGCTTTTGTGGTTGTCTTAATGTTTGGGAGAAAACGCACTAACAATTATCAAAAGTAATGCAAGTGCTTCTCTCTACAATTTGGGGGGGGGGGGGCAGGGAGTCCTTTTCCTTCCACTGGACATCCCACAAGCCACTTCAGGACAGAACTCCGTGTTGGCACCCTTTAAGCATGCCAGACTGCAACTCCCTTCATGGACGAGAGTTATGGGTTCCATAGTCTGACACACCTGGCAGGCCTCGATCCAGAGGTGGATTGCTGGAGGGGACTTGGAAGTGCTGGGGCCCCCTTCCCGTGGCATCAGTTAGTCCCAGAAATGGGATCGATGTTGTAATTCATCCAAGCAGCTTATTGAGGACTAGCATTACTTTCATCGCTGCCGTCATGGATGAATTTATTTTTGATCTATGCGTGATTCTTGTTTTGTAGGTATGATGTAACAGAGGTTTTGCAAGCTGCTTAGATGTGTTTGATTGAAATGGCATAAAAATCCTGTAATAAATAAATCAGGTTTCTCGTCTCCTGTATGTCATAAGTGCTTCTTGGAGCAAATGCAATTCTGTGGATTAGCAGCATTGGCTGGCTTCAGCGTTAAGGGGTTATTTTTTTCCTTTTCCATTAAGTTCTGTCTTGAGTCCTCACCCACTTAAATCTGGGACTTCATTCAAGCCTTTTCCTCTCCCCACTAACCCACGACAGAGGCTATGAACAGCACATTCATTCAGGTTACCGAATGATACACTGAGAATTGAAAGGTGTACTGCAGGATTTCTGGTTTTGCTGATGTCTGATGTCCAAAATGCCCCATTTCCTCCGATTCTGACTGTGCCAACAGAAATCTAAGAACGTTGGCCCTACTTGCGTAATCGGATAAGGCAGCCAAGCACTTTCTCTCCTCTGCTCTCACAGGACTGCTGCGATAAAACAGGGCGAGGAAACGACGCTCACCACCCCGAGGAAGGGGAAAATTTATCTGTAATCATTCCAGGGCATAAGCATGCTCTGGAATGATTTATAATCATTATCGTCCGCAGCTCTTCCGTGGGAAATAAGCGTGATCCGTGGAAGAAAATGCATTTTAAAAGCACCCTGTTATCCTTCCCTTTTGCTCGCCGCGATTTAAGACCTGAAATTGCTTCCAGTCACTTGCATGTCTTGTTTTGCTTTTGCTCTTTATTAAGCGGCCTGCCATGGCAGGGTTCAGCTCTCTGGATGTTCATACATACCTCCTGGTATAGGTTGCTTGAGAAGCTCGGCAGCTCGAACAAACACTCCATTTTCTGCCCAAGGATTTCTTACTGTGATTATATATATCCTTACTGTGATTTACAATGATAATTAAGAGCCAGATCCTGCTTAGAGAGAATTCAGCTGACCTCCCCCTCCCATCAAATGGAGCAGAATTGGGCTGCTGGGGATACCCCACCGCTGAGCTGAGGTTTTCCCCGTCCCTCCCTCTGCTGTAGTCTTACGAAAAGCACTATAAAGGGCATGAAATGAAGTCAGTTGATGAAGATAGTTGGGGATCTTTTCTCAGTGGTAGCTTGAGGAAATGCTTTTTTTAAAAATAGAGGCTTTGTTCCCCCTCCTGCCCTCCAGCCTTCTTTCCTTCACTCTACCTCAGTGTTTCTCGACCTTGGCAACTTTCAGAGGTGTGGACTTCAACTCCCAGAATTCCTCAGCCAGCAAGGCTGGCTGGGGAATTCTGGGAGTTGAAGTCCACACCTCTGAAAGTTGCCAAGGTCGAGAAACACTGCTCTATGTATTTCAGGGAAGGACTCCTGACGTTATATGACCACCTGCTTTGATGCGGGAGCCTCCCAATTCAGCCTGTTTCCAGATGGGGCTGGAAAGATACTTGAGTGTAGCCCTTTAGGGGGATTGTTTTAAACCTAAAATCTAGAAATCCAGCAGCTGAAGCTTAGTGCAGAAGGCAATACTGGGTTCAGAAATGTGTCTTTAACCTCCAGAACGGAAGACAGCTTTTTGTATCTCTGCTCTCCAATCAATACTTGGGTTATGTCAAACTGCCTTCAATATATGACTTAAAATCAGGGAGTCTCACTTTATCGTGGCTCTTCTTGGTCAAAACTCCTGATGTTCTGCTGCAAACCACCAGGAGATCTTCCACTCAATCAGTGTCTCTCAACCTTAGCAACTTTACAAGGTGTGGACTCTAAGTTGGCTGGGGAATTCTGGGAGTTGAAGTCCACACCTCTTAATTTGCCACAGTTGGGAAACACTGCATTAGATCATGGCCTCCTTTCTAATTCCAAAGTAAAATAAACTAATGGTTTCAACTTGGCATAAAGCAACTATCCAGGCCCAGAGATGCTCCCCCTGCAGGGCAATTCACACAAACCCATCAACCTACACAGGCAGATCCTAGGTTGCTAGAATTCCTTTGGTTTTCCCTGGAGTCCTAAGATCCACCCATTTGCAGCCAAGTCTAAAACAGCAGTTTGAGAAGCAGGCAAAGATCTGCAGAGTAAGGAGCATCCTGGGCATAAATTCAATCCAGGGTTTTCTTGTCTTTTCAGGACCAGCAGCGGGGCTGACACATAAATCTACTCCTCTCCACTCCAAGGTTTTTTCCTTTATTTAGAAAAGCAAAAAAGGATGTTCTGGTGATTCTGTTTTTAAATTCCTACGCTAGCTTTAGGGAAGATCTAGAGCAAGTAAGGGTAAGCCATGGCCAGCAGAGCTGACACGGTGCACTGATTCATGAACCTTGCCACAGTGGAACCTGGCCAGCTTGTCAGATTGTTCTGCTGCAGGAAGGAGGTGAGCAATAAAGCCAGACTCCACTGCATCAAGATTATGACCTTTAAGGCTGAAGATGGAGCCAGTCATGGTGACCACTGACCATGGAAAATGCTTCTAGTATTTAATACGAGACATGCACGCGAGCAGCAAGCCTGGTTTTCCCCTACACCACAGTCTGTAGCTCGTTGCCCAAGAACAAAATCCAGTCAAGCGCTATTTGGGTCTGCCTCAGTATCAGGCTGCTCGCTCAAAGAGAAAACAGCGAGTACCACGAGACTCTAGCAGGATCCACCTCCTCAGATTTCATCTGTTTGTCATATTCTCTTCATCAGAGCAATTCTCGACTTTACAGGACGGCTCTGTATGACACGGATTCATTTGGGGGATTCTCCTAGGCTGATCCTCAGTCGTTACGCATCCACCATGAGCTTGCGTGGGTTTTGCCTTTCGGTGTAAAGAGTCGGTTAGCTCTGCGAGAGTTTGCTCTTCCCAACAGTTTGCTGCAGGCGGATTTTAGGATCAATCCGCTCCAGCAGGCCCGCTTTCTGCAGGTATCTGGGGAGGGCGCTTGCTTGCAGCAATTCAGTTCTGAAAGGCGCCACTTTCCCAAGCTGGCTGGCAGGCTCCGGCCCGCCTTCTCAATAGCAGTCCACTTTGTTCTCCTCGGTGTTCCCAGCAGCAGACAGGATATCCTGCAAGAGGGACTGGGGACTCTGCTGCAAGTGGTCGCTGCTGACATCCAGAGCTGTTTGCAAACCCTCCAGGTCCATCGATTCTAGCAGCAGATGCAGCCTTTCTGGATCTTGGGAAGCCCCTTCAGCAGCCTCCCCAACAGGAAGGCTCAAAAGAGAAGATGGGGCCCCAGCTGGCACCTCCTTGAGCCAGGCAGCCTCTCTCATCGGTGACGATTTCTGCTGCTCCGGGCGCTTGTCTTTGCAAAGGTTTGATTTCAGAGCCAGAAGGACCTCGCAGGCTTTGAGTGCCACTGGCCTGTCGCAGTCCTGAAGGGCTCTGAAGAGGAACGCAAACATTTTCATTTGGCGGAATGTCTGCAGCAGGTCAGGCAGAGGGACAGGCGGCCTGGCACAAAAGGGGCCGGCAGAAGCGGAGCCCTCCCTGAGCCCAGACTGGGCAAATGTCTGGGCGACAAAAATGCCCACCAGTTCCAGAGCACCGATTTTTACTTCCCAGTCCAAGTCTCCATCCACAGCTTGAAGGACTTGGGAAACAAACTCCTCAGGGGCAGCCGAGACCTCGGGGTGTCCTTCCTTCAGCCAGTCGACGAAGACGCTGATGACAGCCCTGCGAGGAAAGCCTTCGGAGTCCAAAGACAAGATTCCCAGCAAGCGAGCAGCAACGCAGACCTTGGGAGCAAGCCAACACGCAGAATCTCAAGTGGAAGCTGGGATTCTACACATTTTCTTCTATTTAATCCAGCATAGATATTTCTGAGATTTCTTGTGGCCAGAACACTTATTCTTAAGGAGCGTGGTTCTTAAACCACTCACTAGAAACTAAGTGTAAATTCAGAGTTCAGGTATAGATGCTGAAGCAATTAAAAGACAGCTCCATCCGAGGATGACGGATGTACAGTATTAGCAGGCTTGGAGGTGGGGAACTCTCACAGTTTGTGCAAGAACAACCACAACAAAATCTCTAGGGACAAATCTGAAAAGGAGTACTCGCCTCTCCCCTTCCACCACACCCAAATCCCAAGGCCAATGAAAACCGGACCTGCTCGCTACCGTGCTGGAACGGTGGCTGTTGCATGTAGGAAGGGACTTTGCAGAAAACCACAGGGAGGGAGGATGTAGGACCTCCCAAAAGAGACTGGAAGGCAAGCAACCTAAACAGAAGCAACATGTTGTGGGAGGCCTCACCAGATGCACGGATGCCTCGCCTCTCCTCTCCTCCAATTGTTTATCTTCATGAGCAAGGAGAAGCCCAGCACAGCTGTGGAGCCATCGCTTGGGCGGGCTCTCCGATGCCAACTTCAGTGCCTATCAGCAGATAGATACGGCGTAATATCCCATAAGGTAGTGTCTCTCAACCTCTTAAAGTGGCCACGGTTGAGAGACACTGCCATAAGGTACCATTCTCCCAGTCAATTCAGAGCTTATATCTGAATCCAGAACCAGTCAAGGCTAATTCCTCTGATCTACGGCAAGAGCCATTTGCTTGGACAGCCATACTCAGTGTTTTCAAACGATTCTTTTACGGGCAGCTCCAGAGAGAGATTATTGTGGAGAGTGTCCCATCAGGGAGGAAGGGGGTTAGCACCCCAGTCTGCACACACATGCTGTACCTCTTTAGTACTCCCATTGCTTTTGGAAACAGGTATTTCTGAGCCAACGGTGCAGGCAACAAGGGAGAAGCACCCCAAGGTCTTCACAGCGCTGGCACGTACGTAGCTGTCAGCATCATCCAGAAGGCCTTCTAGGAGCTTGGGCACCTCTGAAGAGAGCAGCTCTTGCCAAAACCAATCTTGCCCTGTGTAGGGAAATGGCATTACCAATAGACACACTTGGCACCGGGGGGTGGGACGACGTGCGTGCAGCGCCCAAGGCTGCAGCTTGGTGAATCACAACGGCTGAAAATGGCTGGCGTACTTTCCCACTCCTTGGAGGTCAAAAGCCCCAAGTCCCTGACCCAAATTGCAGAAAAAACAAAAAAAGCCGGGCCTGCTTCAGAAGACTGCCCATCCTTGCCTTAGCTCTTCACTGGCCAGGAGAACATGCAAGGCACCCAGAGGGACCTCCAGCCCCACAATGGGGAGAAACCAAGAAAATCCACTCAAGGTTTCTGGAAGTTCAAAGACCCCTCTGGAGGAAAGACCACCATTCCGCTGGAGTCCGGTACGGATGTTTTGTGTAACTCATTACAGCTGCTGAAATGCTTCTCCTCCATGCTGTGTTTGTGCAACCCTACCTCTCAAATGCTTCATTGCCAGGCTGAGAAACTCCAGGGAAGAGTCACGGACTTCCCAGCTTGGACTACACATGTGTTTCTGTAACACCTGCACCGTATCTGCAAAGAAAGAGAGAGGAGGCAAAATTGTAGGATTCAGCGCAGTGTTTCTCAACCTTGCTGGCTGGGGAATTCTCGGAGTTGAAGTCCACCCATCTTAAAGCTGCCACGGTTGAGAAACACTGATTTAGCAGACAGGAGAACTTGGCCATCCTTTCCAACCCCCCTACTAAATGCAGGTCAAACTGATGAAATGATGCTCGCTTAAAATCCAAGCCTTCTAGCTCAAAAAAATATAAATATCTGGAGCTGGGCGCGCACATGCACGCACACGCACGGCAGTTGGCATGTATCAGATGCAGAGCCCAGCCTTCTCTAACCTAGCACTATCCAGATGTGCTGGGTCTATGACTCCTGTCATCCCAAACCTCTGCAAGGTTGAGGAAGGCTGGGCTCATGGATTCCTTTCTTACAACTTAGCTCAAGCTCATGTATTTCTCGTCAAGTCATGGTATTTACACCTCTGAGAAACTGTCTGTGATGTGGGACATCGGCAAGGGAGACGGATGGTTCCAAGGCACTCAGAAGCCACTTTAGCGTTCCTTGAAGGGCTTTCTTCAGAATCTGGAAAGGAGTAGAAGGATATTTAATTTACTATTGCCATAGGTAGGGCTGCCTGCTTGCCATGTGATTCAGGGCAGCTAACAAAAAATGATGAACCACAAGGAAGAAACCCAGATATTAACATAGCGTGCTCAAGACTGGGCATACACTGAAGCAATTAACATGGGCTCATAGAACCTTCTGACCCAGTGCCTGCTGAAAAGCCTAAATCCTAAATTCCCTTCACCACGCCACGCTCCTTTTGTGATCAGAAGGTGGATGTTGCTAAGGAGAAGACGTTTCCCTATCAGCACATGGAGGCCACCTCCTGCAGCCAAGGCGGAACTGGAATCAAGCCTTCAGAGTTATGGTTTGAGCCACCACGAGAGGAAGCCCAGTAGCTGCTGGTCTCTCAGCAGAGATGACCGAACAGCCCAGCTCCCCACCTCTCCTTTTCTCTCCAGAATGAAAGAAGACCCATCCCTAAGCCACAATCCTCAGTAAACAAGGTGCTTTCTTGTAGACGACAAGATAAAGCCCTGGCAGTTAGTTTTCTGCGTTCTGCACTTACCACTGGACTACTATCCGGACTCCGCAAGGATGCCAGAAGAATGTCAAAGACTTGTAGCGTTTCTTTACCGCAAACTGAAGCTAAACATAGAGAACAGACATTTTAATCTCACAACCCACTGCACGTGCCCCTTTTCATTTCCGGTTCAGCTTGGATTTCATCCCAAATGCAGCTTCTCAGAGCTTACAGTGGCAATGGTTGCTCTGAAGGAAGGAAAGCTTAGCACTTCGGTGAACTAATGTAAGGTAAGATACGTAAGATAAACTTTTAATTGTCATATCGCTATACACCAAAGTGTACGTTAAAATGAAATTTCATTGCATTGGCTCAAGCAATAAAATAAGAATACCATAATTACTGCAATATGTAACATACATTCTTCACCCATTCCACTCCTCTAATGTGGGCCTGACAATAATACACCGTGATGTTCAGTTTGCCCAGAAACTTAAAACAGCCTTATTTGAAGTTGCTTTTGCTGGGGAAGAGAGCCTTGGATGTCTTCTGCCTTTTTTTCCTATTAATAATTAGACAACCCGTGACCCGTTGGGTCATCATTTCAGAGACATTTCCTTACCAGATTCCTCAATACCTTCAACAATGGCAGAGCTTCTAATGTACTGGAGAATTTAAAAATTCAGGGAGAGATGGATCTGCCTTGAAAGTAGCCCGTGTTGAACCGTATAGCGCAGTCAAACATCAGGAGCTGACCACAGGAAATGCTTTATGACATTTTATATTATGTCATAAAATGTTTTATGGTAATTTTTGTGCCATAAAATGTTCTACAAAATTTGCCAAATTTCTATTCCATGGGAGTCATGGGTTCCGGATTTTGGACGCACTCTGTAAAGTAGCCCATTTGAGGTACCTTGGTTCAAAAATTGTTGCCCTATGATGCAGCGTTTTGGCCAGCTAAAGGTTACAAAGTATCAAACAGACACAAAAGTTTTAGTAGTATATAGCTACATTGTTGCTGCTTTATTGAATGTCATAGTAGGATTTTAAAAAGCACACATTCTGCACACTGCTCTGGTGTTGGAACAGCATTATTTATTGAACTACAGAACATGACGTTTTCTTAGAAGCAGGGAAGCCATCTGAGTAACCAGAGCCGCTGAATTATTTTATAGCCATGTCCCTTTAAATAAATGTAAGAACTCTTGTTATAATGAGCCAAATGATATTAGCGGTACCTGGAGTAAAAATATGCTAATGAAGCCAAAGGAAAACGCTTTCTCGGACTGATTTGTGAGTTTCTACTCCTGATATTTAATGGCGAAGAATCCTGAAGGCAACTGAGCAGCAGTACCAACAGAATTTCTTGCACAGTTGCAATAATTCTGAAGCTTATATATGCACCTAGACAGAGACAGAGGCCTACTTACCAGCCCATCGCGAGAGTGCTCCAAGGAGGCCAAGGGCTGCCCTCTGAACTCGAAAGCAGCCGATCAAGGTGTTCCCTACTGTAGATCCAGAGGAGGAGGGTGGCACAGCCAAGCCGGTGCAAAGCTGTAGTGTGGCCACCACGGAGCATAACAAAGGCTTGTGGGGAAATTCCACTGCCAAGCACGTCTGGGGGAACAACAGACACGTGTTCTAGGCTAGGTTAATGAGAGCTGTAGTTCTGTAGAGGCACGTCCTGCAATCATTCGGAACAGTGTGATGGGGCCATTAAAAAGGCCCGTGCAGTTTTAGGTTGCATTAAGACAAGCACAGTTTTCAACTCACAGGAAATAACGTTGATACATTCTGCACGGGGCAGAGACCATCTTGTGTCCAGTTTTAAGAGGTTCTCAGAGAAATGGGAATGGGTTCAGAGAAGGGCAAAGAGGAACAGCAGGAAGAAGAAAGTAAGTATCACGACTGGTCTATTTAGCCTTGAAAAGACATGGCTGAACGTGTGGGAGACAGGGCACGGGAGCTCTTTTCAAGGACCTGAAGGGATTTCACTGGATAGTTGAGGGTAAACTTCAACATCTTGAGAACGTACATCAAAAAGAAGCTAACGATTAAATCTGTTAAGATGCCTCATGAAAGTAGGGCAATATTAAGCTATAGTGGCTAAAGGAACACTGGTCCACAGCTTACAGATGTTTACAGTTTGTATCCTGAGATAAGAATGAGTAGATACAACAACTGGGCCAAAAACTGAGTCAGAACCCTCCAGAAAGTCCTCTGCTTAGAAATTTCCAGGCTTCAAACCTGGAAAAGGATGAGGGAGTCTCTTGAGGAAATCTGAACTGGCTCCGCTCCCCCCCTCCGCCCATCCAAGGCTGAAGGCACACACCACATCACTACCCCAGGTTAAAGAAGGCCACCCTTTTCTTACCAATTCCTGGATCTCCTCAAGATGAGCCATAGTCTGACACAGGAGACTGGCACACAAAGACCTGGTGGAGAGAAGAGACTCTACAGAGGAAGCATCAGAAAAGGCCTCATCCAGCAACCCTGAAGCATGGGATGAAATGACATTTTTAAGACAAAATGCTTCTCTGACACAGCTGGAAAAAGGAGGATCCCCACACATGCAATCAGGCGAAGAACCCACCTGGGACATTCCAACACAGTATTATTGCTACTCTAACTCAGTGCCCAGATAGTCTGAGGACCTCTTTCCCCAACCCACCATTCCGTTTAATGGATATGGGTATGGAGGAGACTGTGTTGCAACTCAGCAACTCACCTGGGAATTCTACATGAGGAGAAGTGGCCCTCAAGATGCAGCCCATTGGCCGGAGCAAAACAGTCAGGCTCTGCGCTTTAACTGCCTGTGGGCTTTGGAAGAAGAGGAAGGGAATCAGCTTGTTTTGCGTGCTCAAGATTAGAGCTTTCCATTGGTTTTACGCAGGTTAAAAGTGTGTTTCATAAATTAATCAAAATTCCTAACATAAAAACACACGGGAACAAGCATGCATGGACGCACACATGCACCATGATGCGTCTTCAAATTATGCGATTGGTACATTAGTTTGGCTTCACTTGCCGCTATCTACAAATTCTACTGTCTTTAGAACTGTCAAAAGGACGTTAAAACTTCGCAGTGGAGAAAAACGGGAGAGGTGGAAGAGCCAGGAGCACAAAGGGGTCACTGATTTTTATGGCTCAAGTTCACACATCACACTAGGCCACGTTTTTTTGAATTAGCCACAACTGTCTGGGCTCACCTTATCGCATTCCCTTTTGATTTGCAAACCCCACCGCTATGCCTTTTCCTCCAGTATATACTCTTCAGACTGCAGCCACAGACTTTTATCAAGCATGAAAACAAGGGCTTAAGTGTGGCGTCGAAGAAAAGGGGAATTTGAATCTGCACTTTTTAAAGTCAAGCAAAATGCTTACCTGCTCAGCAAGCCTACGGTTGAGGCTCATTCATCATTTAATATGAATACGAACCTCTGGAGCAGTGTTTCTCAACCGTGGCAACTTTAAGCTGTGTGGACTTCCACTCCCAGAATTCTGGGTGTTGAAGTCCACATCTCTTCGTTGTCGAGGTTGAGAAACAAGGCATTAGACCATGACCTCCTTTTTTAGAATATCAGTTCCTACCATGCCTCAAGCTTCAAAAGCCCATGTGCCAGGGGGCCGACCTGAGCCAGACTGATGTTCTTCAGAGCAAGTGCCACCAGCTTCCAGAGACTACATTCATGAGAGCTGAATGCAGGAGACCTGTGGAAGGGTGAATAACACGGTGAAGAGCTGCATCCCTCCGCAGGAGTACTCTCCTGGGGTGACCCAGCTTCAAGTCATGCAGCCTATCAACCAAGACACCACCTCATTCCTCTCCTAAAGCCACAGCATAGACTCATGCCTTCTGGAACTCTTCCCAAGGCTCCCAGCACTTCTACAGGTAGCAGTAGCTAACTAGAGGAAGCAAACGGGGATAGACCTACGGCAGAGGGCCTCTAAGGATTCCCAATTTATTCCTCAACATACTTCAGAGGACCTATCTCAAACTTTTGGGGCCTGAAATGGCTTGGATCCAGGCAACCTTCTGAAGTTCCTCCCTGCAGGTCCCAATGCCTCTTTCATCTGCATTCAGAACGAGTGAGGAAGAGAGACAGACTTTGGGCATGATACCCTCACTCTGAATCAGGGAAGAGGCAAAACCATTTGAGGGCACCTTGGTGAGTTGTTTCAAGCCACCACCTTATCCTCTGAATCTCCGTCATTTTCTTTGCAGGACAACGGCTACAATCAGCAGTGAGTTTTGTGATATAATGGCTCATTTCAGCTGTTAAGGCTGCTGGACCAACTTTCACCTTCCAGCCAAACCTCCCACATCCTGTATTGTTTGCATTTGGCCTCTGTTCCCTAGAACAGGGAAACACAACTTCTGTGGGCTCCAAGGCTGGGCCAGGCTGGGTGAGGCAGGACCCGTTTGGGGAGGGGAGTTGAAGAATTTAAAGGGCAAAATGGGCCTTTAAACATCTGCAAGACTTAAGGCACCCACTTCATCTTTGTCCCCCAAATGTCTGATCACATCCAGGGCCCCATTTTTTGGTACCCTTTCCTGCTATTGAGTGTCAGTAGTTGAAAAACAGGACCCAGCAGTGCAGGATCATCAATGATGGACAAGAACTATGGAGGAACTCAGCACTGTCCCACCACCTGGATGAATTCAGGGCTGTCAAAGAATAACTTATGAACAGAACAGTCACACACCTTGCCATGCTAAGAAATAAATCCACCAGCAAAGGTCCCGCTTGGACTGGCTCCTCTGTCAGGAGAGCTCCAACGGCTTCTGCTATGCGTGACCACAATATTTCAGTCCAGGCATCCTGGCTGTGTTCAAATAACATCATCAACAGCTTCAGGGAACGCTCGACCCGGGAGGGAGAGACAGATCTGAGAGCCTCCTCAACCCGGGCAACCATCATTCGAGCACAAGCTGGCCAGTCGCAGTCCTTTGAGCTAAGAAGACGAGACGGTTCAGACTCTACGGAGAAAATGAGCATGCGGGCAAGAAGCCGGCTGGCTCCTGCCGCAATGAAGAGGCTGGGGTCTCCTTGAAGAGCAAAAATCACATCTAGAGCTCCTGTTGACAACAATAAAGGTTGCTGACCATTTTGGGAGAAAACGGCTACTTCTAGGAAAACTCCCTTGGGGATATGCTTTGCTTTAGCAGTGAAAACAACGTTTGAATGATGAGGACTCTGGTTAAATGGCACACTCTCTTTTAACAAAGAGTCACTCTTTGAGCGAGATGGGTGGTGACGAAATTTCGAAATATAAAAAAATAAATAAGACATCCTTTGATTTTACTTCACCCCCGTCGTATGGGACAAAAGATAATATTTCAGAGATGGCACTTTCTAACAAAGGACAACGGGGTTTTTTTTTTAACTGAAGCTTGAAATTCCATTTTCATGGCTCCTATTACTTATATTCAGGTGCCAGACATAATTCAGGATGGAGAAAGGAAGATAACATGATTAGTCCTGCTAAACAGGCTTTAGTTTAACTACAGCAGGGCAGAGGTACAGGCATTAAGCCCCCCCCCCAAGGGATGCCTCCCCCTAAATCTTTGGTATGTCGCCAGCCAATTCCTCTGAACTGAATGGGGAGTAATCATATCATTATCTAGCTTTAATTAACGTAATGCCCTCTAAATTAAATTGGAATTGAATTACATCCAGTTTCGCTCCTGGCCCCAACCCTTTTCAGTGTGCGGCCTCCAGCAAGGCACTCGCAGGACCAGAAAGGGGTGCACATCCCTGGCACTGGGTGTGGGAATAAGGAGCTGATCCAGGAGACACCCGGCATAGGAGAGCCTGCCGGACAACCCCAATCTTGCAGGAGGAAAGGTCCACACTTGCCTGAGTTGCACAGGAACTGGAAAGCACTGTAATGCTGCAGCATGATGTAGGCTCCCTGCACCCAGCCACTCCGAATGGTCATGTCTTCCCACAGGGCGCTGCCCAGGGGCCCCGCTTCTCCAAAGGCACCAAACACAACCTCCTGTTGCTGACTCGAGAGAAAGAAAGTAAAAAAGGGTTGCGTTTCTGGATCAGCCTCTCACTGCTCTGAAGGCTGGCTCACGGCCACAGAATTATGGAGACAAAGGCTGTGACATCTCGACAACGTCCATTTGGAATCCAGCTCTGCTGTTAGAACATTCAACTTTTTTTCCCCAGGTAAAACTAAATCTGGGGCTTTTAAAAAAAAATAATGCAGGTGAAAGGGCAGAACCGTGTGATATTTATCTCCTGGCTTAGTAAGCACGCCTGCCTCTGACTGGGCTGGCTGATGAGGAAAGATCACAGGGCATCGCTCTGCACCCAAGTCGGATGGTTGGCCCCTCTTCCTTCCTTGAGGGCAGCAGCAATCCAGGGGTTCAGATGAGTGGGGTTGGGGTCCTAGGTCTTCTCGGGTACCGGGCAGTAAGTAGAGCCTGGGAACCTGTGCAGTGAGATTCATCAAAGGCTGAGAAACCGTCCATTATTTCCTTATCAAGTAGAGTTTCATCACCATTGCTCTAAAAGAAGATTTTCTTCATTGCACCAAAATCCCTGAAACCAGATCCATAAAGCTACCAGAAGGAGTTCAACTGTCAATAGAGAGAGTGAGGTGTCCTCTTAGGAGTTTCCTTTAAATTATTTTTTATTTACATCCCCAAATACAAGGAGGAAAGCACATGCTCTACCACTGGCTCATTTAGGTTCCAATCCTGTTGACATCCACCGCGTACTGCCGGCAAAGGCACAGCCTCTCTTTAGAGTTATAATAAATGTAAATAGCGTATATCTGCACATGTTATGTGAGAGGTGAGGTTCTTGTCCGGCTGAATCTGCACCTCACATCCATTTCCCTGTGTAGAGAACCCCGAAATAGCCACAAGCTGTCTTGAAGAAGCATCTACTAGCAACACACGCCACAACAGAATCAAATGCAAACCTATCAGAGCAGTGTTCCTCAACCTTGGCCACTTGAAGCCGTGCGGACTTCAACTCCCAGAATTCCCCAGCCAGCATGGCTGGCTGGGGAATTCTGGGAGCTGAAGTCCGCACGGCTTCAAGTGGCCATGGTTGAGAGACCCTGTATCGGAGGAAGCCTAAATTGCCTCCTCTAGGTTGTTGACCTCCACCTCTGACACACCTGCAGATGCTGGAAACTGCTTTCAGAAGCCGCAAGGATCCCCGTGAGCCGCAGGACGAAAGAAAGAAGCAAGGGATTCGGTTCCCCTTGTTTGAGCACTGCAAGGATCAACTCGACCAGACATGGGTTTTCTTCTAACACCAGCAGACTAGGTCCTGGAACGGAGGTGGGGTGGGGGGAGAACGTTTGGAAATGTAGGCTCAAGACCTTATGGACCACGTCTTTGAACGTGAAGGTTTACAATTTTCAAGTGATCATAGCACTGTGTCCCTTTAGCCACTTCCCGCCCCTATCCCCCATCTGTCATACAGTACCAAATGTTATAACAACGCTGCAGACATTGTTGCGCCCTTCCACTCTCATGTCCGAGGGTCTGGGCTTCGCGATCCTCGTCGCTGGCACTCGAGGCTGGGTGTTCTTGCAGAGCCCCCCCTTCCCCAATGCAGAGCTAAGCGCCTACTCACCGGGGCTCGCCAGAGCCTTAAACCAGTCCAGCAGTTTCTCCAGGCAAGTGTCGTCCACCACGGGGTGCCCGGGGTCGGCCAGGACGGCGCACACGGAAGGCAAGAGCTGGGAGCATTTCGCATCCATGGGGAGACAGGCGCGGAGCCTCGCGGAGCCCCAGGAACAGAGCTGATACCCAGGAGGGCACAATTTGCAGGGGCACTCCTCAGCTGCCCGGGGGCGCTTTCTGCTACGCGGAAACTAAAGTTCTCACCGCAGGCTAGGTTCACACACCCCCTTTCGTTGCACACACGCGTCTGCTAAGATCATCTGAATGCCCCCTCTCCCGTCTTCCTCGCCCAGGAAGGGGCAGAGGGGCTGCCCTGGCCCGGCGCGCCCCAACGCAAGCGGAGCTGCTGGGGGGGTCGAGCCAGCGCCCAACCCGGGGTCCCTGCGGGGCGCCCCCCACTCCCCCAGGACCGAGGGGAGGCAGACGGAGAGAGCCTCCTCCGGCGGGCGCGGGTGCAAGCGAGCGAGAGAGCTCGACCGCCCGCTGCACCGCCGCGCCTGCACGCTACAGGGACCGTCTTCTCTGCGCAGGCGCGTCCCTGCCCAGCTGGTCCGGGCATGCGCAGAAGGGCAAGGGACGCTCGCCTCTTCCCCGACGACGCCAGGACTTGGCTTCCCCCTGCCGGGCGCCTCTGGGAGAGATTGGGCTGCGATCCCCATCGCCCCCGGCGGACGCGTCCGGGGGTTATGGGGAAAGTGGGCCCGCGGCTTCCATGGGGCGCCAGGTTGCGCCGAGAGGCTGCGGCCCTCTCAGGCGAGGCAGAGGCAGCCCGCCAGAGCCGCTTCTGCGCAGGCGCGGCAGCTCGGGCGTCCATCCGGGTCTTCCGCTCCCGGTTGCCGGGGCGGTTGCCATAGTGCCCGGCCGGCCGTTCGGAAGCGGGGCGATAGTGACGGCGTGGCTGGGCCTGTGGTCCCCGGGCGCCTTGCCGGCATGTCGCAGGTCCCCAGCGAGGCCGCCGCGGAGCGGGAGTCGGTGAGGGCCGGCGCGGGGACCGAGGGGGGAAGAGGCGCCCCGGCCACCCGCTGGCCTCCCGGGGGACTGCAGCTCCCATCATCCCCAGCCAGCCGCGGGGGGCGGGGGCAGGAAGCGGGGAGCTTCTCCGGGAAAGGCGTGAAGGCCGCTGGGGCTTACGGGAGCGTTTCTCCCGCCTCCGAACCGGCGGGCGGGGAGACTGCGCTGATACTCGCCTATTCCCACGTTACAGAGCAGACCCGGACCCTGAACTCCGGGGCTGCCCCCACAGCACCGGCCTCTCCCGGCGCCTCGGGCTCCGGAAGGCGGGGTGGAAATCCCGTGCAGAACCGCCGCCTCCTCCGCTGCTGCTTGTGAGGCTTCGTATCGGGAAGCCCATATTCCACTGCACTCTTTGGTCTGCTGGTCGGGGCGGCGCCTGGTGCCTTGTCTTGTGATGTGGGGGGGCGCTTAGAAAAAGGTTGGCTTCAGGCTGGCTGGAGAATTCTGGGAGTTGAAGTCCACCCGTCTCAAAGTCGCCAAGGTCGAGAAACGCTGCTCTGCGGGGATGGCTCCCCACTGAGAACACGCAGGACTATAGCCTCCAGAGGCTGGTCTTTCAGCCAGACCCCAAATCTGGAAAACAAAGAAATGCTCCAAAGCCCATTTGGCCCTAAAAAACCCCAGACACACGTGAAGCATCTTCTTAATTGACGGCATCACCGTTTTTAAACTTTTTCTTTAGAAATTGGCACTGGGGAAGCCCTTGAGGCTTGATCGTGCCGCCGCTTCAAGTTTGCAACCTTAGTTCTGTGCTGGGAGAAATAGGAGGTCGCAGCATTTTTATAGGTACAGGATTACAGAGATACGATCATGCTCATCATTATTAGCCTTTGAGTCATTGTTGACTACTGCTGACTGCTGACTGCTTGGACCAGTCCCTGCAGTTTTCTTTGGCCAGGTTTTTCAGAAGTGGTTTGCCATTGCCTCCTTCCTAGGGCTGAGAGACAGTGGCTGGCCCAAGCTCCCCCAGCTGGCTTCGTGCCCAAGGCGGGACTAGAACTCAGGGTCTCCTGGTTTCTAGCCTGGTGCCTTAACCACTAGATCGAACTGTGCTTCTTTTGCTGCAAGTCATGCCCTCCTTTCATTTTGGGGTGCCCCTTGCTTGAACTTTTCCCCAGCAATAGAAGAAAAGGCCCTGGGCACAGTCCTGTGCTAATAGGAATTCCTGGGTATGCTCCACACTTCTCTGCAGGGGTTCATGCATTTCCCTCCCTTGCAGCTTTGCCGGTTTCACAGGCCGATTATTAATACAGCAGAGCAAGCTGGGAAGAGAGATGGAGACTTAAGATCAAGTGTCAGATAGCAAAAATAATCTGCTAATGTGCTTTGTGGAATATGACTGAAGGAAATTAAAAACTGTGCTGTGCCAATGCGGTTGCCTGTTCTTTATCTCACTTGCTTACCTGCTACTCAGGGTTCAAAAAGCAGGGCCCCCCCTTTTTTTTTTTTTGCTTTTCACACAGGACAAGAGCCAGATCTAAGGATAAGACTTAAAAGGGCATTGGAGGCAGTGGTGGAAGTGAACAGCTAGGCCCTTTGAGAATGACTAATCTGCAAGTATCCACATACTGCCATTTAAAAGGAAATGAATTTTTTAAACCATTCTCTCTTGCAGGAGAATGTTTTGTCTGTCCCAGGAGTGTGCCCTTCATTACCAGTCTTTCTCAGGGTGAACGTCTGTAAGGTTCAGAGTTTTCTGAAACACAGGTTAAACATGCTAAAATTTAATGGTCTCACAGCTCTTAAAGCTGAAAATACATTAGATGCTTTACAGCTGATGGTTCCAGGCCATAATCTGCATTCTGTCACCTGCCTCTTGAGCTGGCCATCCATCAGCACAGATGGCCAATTATGGATGGACAGTTATACTGTTCCGAGTTTCCTGGAGCAATTTAGATTGGTGGTATTCCAAGCATCTCAGGCGAAAGGATCTGGGATGAGGGTAAGAAAGCCTTAGGAAGCAGTTGCCAGTCAGAGTTGGCAGTACTGCTGGACGACTGCTCCAGCTCAGTGCATGGCAACCTCATAGGCAAAGATATTTAGATACCACCCTTCAAAATCACATTTTGTAATAACTGTATATTTATTTTACAGGCAGAAGATAATTTTTCTGCTTTGACCTATGATAGAGAAACAGTAAGTTGGGCCAGATATTTTAAAATTCTCTGGTGTTCTATAAACTGATACTGGATGGATTCAGATGTCACACTACATAACGATTTGTTGATCAAACCACAATAATATGGTCTGCGTTTCATGCTAAGCCAAATCTAAACGATTCAACTTATTTGTTTAACGTGATGTGTGAATTAGTTTTTTGCATGTTCCCTGGTCCTATAATTTCAGTTTATTCTATGGAAACCATTAATGGTAATGGTAATGAGGCAAAAAAAAAACACCCTGTTAGGAGCCTATCTATGATACTCAAGCTAGACAAAGAAAATTTTGAAATCAATTAATATGGCTGTTTGCTTTCAGATTCTAAACTCCTCTGAGTGTATTTCAGACTTTTTAAACATTATGGAATCAACGTGACCTCAGTGCACTGGGTGCTCTTGTCGCCATGGGATTCCAGTAAGCCTGTGATGGGATTGTAATTCTATTGCAATAGAATTCTGCTCAGAAGACTGAATACCAACGGGGAATTCACCAGAAAAAAATTGCCTGGTAGCAAATTTCAATGCAAACTTCTTTTTTTTGTGTGTGTGCAGAGACTGAAGGAGATACTATCTCGCAGGCCTGCAAAATCTCCAAGTAAGCATCACATCACATTTGTTGACGTGACGTCCTTTCCTTTGAGGCAACCTAATCTTAGTAAAAATCTCCACATGTTTTCATGGTATAAGCTCAGTTTTTGCGGAAAGGGATTGAGAGGTGGAGCTCGCTGCCGGGGGAAGTACAATGCCTTCTTCCAAAAGCTTGAAGCTTTTACCCAGTTCTTTGAAAACTTGTCACTTTTGCGCTGCCGGATTAAGAAATGCCCACACCGTTACTAAGGAGCTTTCTGTATAGGCCTGCACGTGATTATGAATTTTCCGTTGCTTTTTTCGGAGATCCTAAAGAGCCCGTTCATCTTGTAACAATATGAAATGCCAGCATCTTGCTTGCTTTTTAAAAACTTTTAATGCTGATTTTTTTTTCTCTCCTTGCAGGGTCTCCATATACCTCTAACCCATGCCTCCATTCCAAAAGGGTCGGGTTTCTGAGGTCTTTTAAAGGCACGGAGAGTAGACGCTTTGAGATTCCCTTGGCGAAAGCCTCAAGGCAGCATTGGCGTGGATCTCTGAAGCAAAGTATGAAATCAGCTCTTCCTTTACCAGAGTTTTCCCGAGGGCAGTAGAACTGTGATGAGAATCCAGTTTAAAATGTGCAGTTAATGTGTAGTCCAATGCTGGCTGGGGAATTCTGGGAGTCGAAGGCCACCCGCCTTAAAGTTGACACGGTTGAGAAACACTGGCGTAGTCAGTAGCTGAATTTGCGCAAAGGCTTGCCGGATCGGGGTGGTCTCCGTCTTTCCTGGTGCTTCGTTCCTCTCTTCACTAGGTACCTGGATGAGCCAGTCCAAGTCTGAGATTGACATCAGTCCCACCTCGTCTCCTCTTCCTGGCAGCACACCTGAATATCTCAAGGAAGCCTTGGGCATGAGGAAGCCGAAACATGCTCGCTCGGCCAGCCGTGGTGAGTTTGGAGAAAGGGAATTCTAGCACAAGAAGATGAGGTACGTGCTTTTGAAAGTTAAGACTCGGGAATGAAGGTTTTTAAAAACCTGCTTTTGTGAAGCATTTAAGGTGTTTTTTTTTATCACACTCACAGAAAACGATCGCACAGTAAATAGGAAATGAACCAGGCACTTGTAAACTGCCAGGAGTCCATTTGGATTGAGTAGATTCTAGGCCAATGTTTCTCAACCTTGGCCACTTTAAGGTGGGTGGACTACAACTCCCAGAATAGCTGGCTGGGGAATTCTGGGAGTTGAAGTCCACACAGCTTAAAGTCACTGAGGTTGAGAAACACTGTTGTAGGCAGTGTAAATTTCATAAATAAATAAGGGAACCAGTTATTCTTTATACCTATTTGCTAAGTGACCCCATCTTTCAGTCTGCCTTCAGCACCCTACCTGCAAAATGGGCATAATGCCATGGAACTCTTTTTAAGATGATGACTATAGCAGGGATGACAGGCATTGAGTATTTATGCCTTCCCAGTCGAAGCAAATTTATGCCTTGTTATCAAAATCCTACACATTGCTCTGATCGTCCTTAGTTCCTGCGTGGGGCCACGTTCCTTTCAGAAGAAATTCTGAACTTCTTACCAGGGGAGGAAAAACCTTCCTTCACCTGCATCCATAAGTGTAGATCACAAGCCTTGAATCTGGGTCTAACTGAGTTGCATTCAGACTTCTGTGTGTTGGTCCACTTCTCTTTCTCAACCTCAGTTCGCCCCAACACCCATTCCAGAACGTTTCTGCTGTAGCAGATTCCTAGAGGCTTAAGAGAAAGTGGTGTGTCTGTGCGCGAAAGCTTTGTAATAGTCGTCGCAACATGAGATGGGCGGTGAAGAAATATGATTGATAGGTAGGTAGGTAGGTAGGTAGGTGGAATTACATGGTCTTAAAATCACATTATCAGCGCCACTCTGGGGTGGGGGCTTCTTTTCTAGGGTATATTCCTGGAACTCCAGATTACAAAGAAAAAGAAGATATGTATGATGAAATAATAGAACTGAAGAAGGTAAGAACAAGCATTTATATATCCTGCCTTTCTGTTGAATGAACAGAATGTGCTTTTAGGAGAATTTTAGTTTGTACTCTTTCTCACTTTAAAGTGTTGTCTTCTTGCCCTCTGAGAAATGTTTACAAGCAAAGGGGAGAGGTCTGCTGAGGACCTAAAGATGTGGGCAGGATTCCTAGGAAGGAAAAGGAAGTAGGTTTCTCTACTTGATGTCGCCGTGTGTAATGGTATGTGAGAAAGACCTTGGGAGACGGGGGGAAGAGACTGCCAAGGGAACAATCAGATAAGAGAGGGCATAGCCCACAGCTGCGTAATGGGCGGAAAAAGAGGCTCAGAAGGGACCCTCCCTAGTTTCTTAGGCAGTAAAGGAGACGGGGGACAGATGTACTTTCAGACTTGCACGATTCTTGTACTGGTATGTGGGAAAGACCTTGGGAGATGGGCCAAAGAGATGCTGCCAAAGGGACAGTTAAATAAGAGAGGGCAGAGCCCACAGCTGCATAATGGGCAGAGAAAGAGGCTCAGAAGGGACCCTCCCCAGTTTCTCGAGTTGTAAAGGAGACGGAGAGAGATTTGCACTTTCAGACTCGCAAGTTTCTGTTAATGCAGCCTTACAATAAAGTAGAATTAGCTCATCTGGCTGTGTTTCTGGTCTGGTCTGCCTGGGAAGGCTGGCACCGTGTAAGATGAATCTCCTCCTATCCTGTTTTCCTATGACCATTCACTTTGCTCAAGGATTCTGAATTCTCTTTTCTCCTCATTCCATCTCTTTTTCCCTTTTTTGCTACCTGATTAAGCGTGGTGTGTGAAGCAGGTGTGGGAAAGAGAGGGTTGTGACTTTGGGGAAGAAACAAAGCATGCAGAGGAAGAATTGGCAAAGACAAAACCCTCGGTCCTTTAGGCTTCACTCATCCCCTCCGCTAGTTTATCATGGTTAATTTTTTACGTCTCGGGGGTGGGTAGATACATTTTGCTTTAAAAAAAAAAAATCCCCTGCCATCAATACCCTGATCAATCCAAATAAAGGAATCCAGGGATGTTTATAGATCAAGGTCTCCAAGAAGTACACCGTACAGCCCCAATATTTTTTTTCCCTTTTGTGGTAGACAATCCAGGCCCAGAAATCCGAAGCAGACCGGATGAAAACCAAGCTTCGGCGGCTAGAGGAGGAGAATAACCGGAAGGACAAACAAATTGAGCACCTCTTGGATCCCATCAGGGTAAGCGGAGGGGAGCGGAGCTGCAGGAAGCCGCCACAGCTCTTCCGACTTCTGACTGGGCAGGGAAGCCCGTGGCTCTTGGCTTTGTACATTTTTGCGGCTGAGTCTGGCAGCGCTAGCTTGGATTTGGCCAACTGCAGAACGGAGCCACGCTCCTCTGTCAGGGGCAGACCACCTGGGCGCCTCCTGCGGTTTTCGCAAGGCCTCCGGTTCACTCAGCAGGAATGCTGAATGTTGCGCCTTTTCTCCTTGCAGGGTTCTGAATCCAGGTGGGCACAGATGGAGCAGAAAAACGAGAGCAGTCAGGTAAATGCACACCCCCCCACCCCACCCCACCCCACCCCCATTCGGGCTTTATAGCTTTCCAGGAGCAGGAACGTAGACAGTTTTTAGAATGACCGTGTTGGCCAAGCTGGTTGGAAATGACTGGTCTCGCTAAGAGTCTGGACAGCAAGAGAGAGAGAGAGAGGCAGAGAGACCCGACTTTTTAAAAAGCCAAGATTTTTAAAAAAAGCTGAATGGGAAGGGGGCACTGAAAGTTTCAGGTTTGTCATGGTCAAGTTTGGGGCAGGGGGCATCCATTCAATAAGAGATGCAGGAAGAGGACGCTGCTGTCAAGCCTCTCAAATGTGATCAAGGAAGCCAGATCCATGCAGACTTTAATGAGTTTTAATGCCGAGGATTAAGGGTTAGAATACGGGATCTTGAAAACTGATACACGACTCTCCACCCCTCCCTTATTAGTAAGTTCATGGGAGGGGGCTCTTTTTCCCAGGCTGTTTAAATGATGGGCTAAGAATCCATTAGTTTGTAACGATCTCTCCCATCTGCTGACGGTTTGTAGCTGTAAAGACGGCTCCTCCTTCCTCAGTTCTAGCACAATCTTAGAGCAGTACTGCTTTATTTCCAGACAATTTCCTGTCTCCCCTCGTTCTTATTTATCTGACTTGCACTAAGTTGGCTTCACCTTGCGTGAGCCTGTTGCAGGCCACACGGTTGGAGGAAACGGGTGTGAAACCTAAGTGCATCCGTGCAGTACAACAAGCAACCTTTTTTTTTCTCTTGGGATAGGTGATACACGCTTTGAAGCAGAAGATTCTGAGTCTAGAACAGCAGTGCAAGGAGAAAGAGAGCACTATCAAGTATGGTGAACTTGTAAATGTTTTCCCTTGCCTCTTCATTCTTGCAGAAGACCAAGTTTGCCAACAATGCATTGGTCATTTGCACATACACCATAATTGCATGCTGCTCAGCAACATGGAAAAAAAGGTCCCAAAGGGTAAAACCATGATTTGACAGGCAGCAGTATGAAGTAACAGCCTCTTAAACCTGATATCCAAAAGCAGAGAGGGAGGGAACCAAATAGAGATTCCAGGCTTGTGTCTCAAAATGGACACCATCGCTGCAAAGGCCTTAGCACACCACATCAAGCCACTGTGTCATAGCCAGTGGTGAGATCCATGGGGAAAAAAAACTTCTGCTAAAATTCTGAGAAAGAAAGAGAATCCCAAACTTTGCAAGGGCTGTGTTGTGTTAGGCAAGAAAGAGAGAGAGAGAGAGAGAGATGGAAAGAAGCTTGCAAACATGTCCAGAAAGCCGACTGTCTGGCCAAGGCAACCCGGTTCTAGAGCAAGCAGAATTTGCTCTGATCCAGAGGCATCCAGTTGATGATCGTTCTGTTTCTAACAGATTGGAAAGAATTGGAAGCATCACAGCTCCTAGAAGGCTGGGTTCCTTCTCCAACCAAGTGGTCCAGTTTGGTTCTTCAAGCTGCTGCAGATAATAGCAGTTGGGGTTCCTGGCCATAGGGTTCCCCTGTGCTCATGAAAACTTAGCACAGGCTGGGAGGGCCAAATAGGAAAATAGCAGGTGCTTTCTGTTCATTTATTTATTTATTTAGGCTCACGCCCAGCCATCCACCCATAAGGAACTCAAAGCGGGATCTAGTAGTCTCTATTAATACCGATAGTGATCCATCCCGTATAGTTGGTTAAGAAATCTTCAGGTTTAACTTCTGTCCCTTTGGGCTGTGCTAATCCTGCTCCTTTTGTGGTCCATTTCCCAACAGCCAACTCCAGACGGATATAAAGAAGAACGAAGTGGAAGAAATGACCGTTGCCCTGCACACCTGCTACGAGGAGGTACGAAAAATGATTTGAAATCAAGAGACGTCCCCAAAAGCATTCGACAAACGTTGCTTGCTGGCGCTCTGTGGGCTGCGGGGGACTGCCTGTGCTAGCCGTCCATGGCCTCCCCTAGAAAACCGTGGTTATCAGTAACCCTGGCTTGTTTCATGCAACTCCGCCATGCAGAGATTGGTTTATTCCAGACCTGGTTGATCACAGAGAAGCCCAAGCTGATACTTCCTTCGCCCTCGGAGGTACCAGCGTGAGTGACCCTAACCGCGACCCACCAGTTTCTACAAGGCAGAGCTCATTCCCAGAAAGGCACCCCCCTCTATTGAGCTCTAAAATTTTTTTGCACAACTGCTAGGAACCCTAGTTACGTTTTCTGGATCATGCAGTATACAGGTAGTCCTCAGCTTATGACCATTTGTTTAACGGTTCAAAGTTACCGTGGTGTTGGGAAAAGCGCTTTACAACCTGTACTCACACTTACGACCTTCGTATCACCCCCACGGTCACATGATTGCAATTCGGGCGCTTGCATTTGTGACCAGTTGCAGCGTCCTGTGATCACGCGATTGCGATTTGCAACCCTTTTTGCCGATTTCCAGCAAAAAGCATCCATTGGGGAAATGGTCGGAAAATCGGGTCCAGTCACATGGTGTTTCAACTTACGACCACGATGACTTACGATGGGAATTCCAGGTTAATGTCCTCTCCCCTTTACAGATCCGGCGGCTCCAGAATCTGCTGACAAAATCAAAAGCCGTACAACGAAAGTACGTTTATTTCTTTGGGGCTTTCTGCGTGTGCTTAACTTTTTGGTGTCTGATTTCTATTCTTCACTAATTGCTGATCAGGAAGAGGATATATTTTTTAAATCAGCTACATTTATTTTATTTTATTTACTTATTTATCAAATTTTATCACTGCCCATCTCCCCCCCAAGGAGGGACTCTGGGCAGTTTACAACGAAAACAAAGTTTTTTTAAAATTCAGTGCCATTATGAATACAATAAATACGAATATAAACAAACAATAAAAATATAAAACACAGTAAAATCCAGATGGCTAAAGATTGTATCTCAACCCGTGAGTCTACAGGGCCATTTTGTGGCTGTCTCTCTCCCACCTCTGTTATTCTGTAAGTTTTCATTCTGCCTAAGAAATACTAAATTCATTTTTTTTGCCCCCCCCCCATCTCTGCATAGAATGGAAGCTGTTCTGGCCAATTGATTTGATTGCGTGCCGTCAAGACGGTGTCGACTCTTGGCGACCACGTAGATAGATTCTGCGTTCTGAGCAGGACAAAGTTACGGCTTCCTAAAGTTTCCAGTGCCTCATTCAAACCTGAACCATGATGGAAAAAACTGAACTTACGATCACGAGGGGGCCAGTCTTTGCACCCGTTTGCAAAACCACAGACAGCAGGGTTCACTTTTAAAGTCTTGCTGAAGTGGGCACCCTCTGATCCTATCAAAGCCTATCGAACTTTGTGTCCGTTGAAGTTAAGCCTTCATAAGCACAAGTACTTCCTTTCTGCTGCCCTGTGATCAGGGAGGGACAAAGCAGGGAAATTCATGAGTGCAATCTATGACTGGAGGTATGAACCACTGGAGGTATTCAACAGCACTAAAAGAAACCCCTGACACAGCTTTTAATTTAGCAAAGTAATTGTGCAGTCCTATATGAAATTATTACCTATTTCTTTATTTCAATTTATTGGCCACCCAACTCCCATGGACTCTTAACATTTTTCTGTTCATCTAGGCCAGTTTTTTTCAACCTCGGTGGCTTTAAGATGTGTGGACTTCTAACTCCCAGAATTCCCCAGCCAGCCTTGCTGGCTGGGGAATTCTGGGAGTTGAACTCCACACATCTTAAAGCCACCGAGGTTGAGAAACACTGGTCTAGACAGTTGGTACTAATGTTAAATAAATCATTTGACTTTCTTCTAAGAATAGGATTCAATGGCCAAGGCTCTGTTTGGATACTGCCTGTTGTTCTTTGATTGAAAAGGCGTATTTGTTCCTAGTCCTCATGGTTATAAAAGATACATAACCCAGGATCAGAAGCGAGACAGCAGTAGGCAGAACTGCCAGAATTCAGAGTGTGGTTTTTTTTCCTAAGGCTTGCACAATCATCCCTCCTCCTCACGCTTGGATAATTAAATCATGATAAATAAACAGATTCATTTCACTTTTGTCATTAAAAAAAAAAGCTCTTGTAGAGTCAAGTTGCAGTTTTAATCAGTGCTAATCAAAGTGAGAATATTCCTTGATTAGTTAATTTAGCCGGGGAGGGGAGCATGTGTTTCCACCCTGAGCATGTTGAAAAAGAGACAGTGTGAAATTTGGTAAACCTGCAGTGGGATAAACGTAACACTGTCGGCCCTTTTTCCCCCATTAGACTCTCTGATTGTTTTTCCTGGGCTCATCCAGATGCAGATGATACATTTTGGGCCCCCCCCTTTTTTTTTTGCCCCAATCTAATGAGTTGCAAGTTACAAGCTTTGGGCAACTCCTCCCAGTCCTTCTGTCCTTGGCCCTTCCCTAGCTTGAATGCTCTGTGCTCAGACCCTGCCTGTAACACACAAACTCTGCAGGCCATCAGCATTTTCCTGAGCGGAGGCTGGGATGGAGCTGCATTCCTGGCTAACTCCTTTGCTCACTGTTTGACAGAAAAAACCGAATAAATGATACAGCTTCAGGGATGCTATATTATTTACCCTTCTGATAGAAAATAAGTAGTGGTTATATTCCTCCTCTTTTGGTCACTGAGGATAACTCTGGTGTTCTTCTAGGAAAGGCCATGACCTCACGGTGGAGTGATTCGTTTTTGTGCAGAAGGTTTCAAGGTTGCTTGCCAGCATCCACAGTTAAAAGGACGAGGGAGGTATCAGACGATGGGAAGGGTTATATTTTGAGATGGTTTTGGCAATTTTTTTTAAAAAACACTTCTTTTCTTCCTAAACCCCAGAGGTTGGTTAATAGCTGCGCTTTGTTAACGTATGCATTTGGGAAGTGCAAACAGAGATGTTTTCTCATGGGCTTCCGGATCCTTAAGAAATTAAAAAAAAACAAACGAATACTAAGAGTTGCCCAGTTTCTATAAGATCAGATGAAAGATTCAGAGGAGAAAGAAATTGATGGCAGCTCAGGAAGAAGAAGATAGAAAAGGGTCCGTGCAGTCAAAGGACCGTTGGCGGATTGTGGAGCTCAAGGTAGTTTTGTGGAAACGTAGAATAAGACTTAACTTGATTTTGTTCTGTGCATGTCACTAACACACCTGAAAGACAGTGAAACGTACAAGGGCGGGAAGGTCTAGACTGGGCGTGTGAAAGTTGCAGCTCCTGACCTGGGTCCGCGTTTTGTGCCGAACTGCACTGGCTTCGTTCGTGCACCGCCTAAAGCAGAAACAAGCAAGGCGCGTCGCCGCTTAGCTCGACACGTGGCTGCAGGCTCCGTGGCCAAGCGTGTTTTGAATCCCGATTCTAAATACTCTTTCGCAAAGCAGTCACAGCAAAGCGTGAGGTGGTACTTCTCAAATATCAATAATGCATTTATCAGGTTTGGGTTTTTTTTTAATGTTTTGGTGGCATTCTACCAATTCTCCTCTTTTTGAAGGGGAATAAGAAGATTGAGAGGTATATTATTGTTACACGGTGCCCCCTGGTGAGCTGTACTAAGTGCAGGCCCGGCCCCAAGGGGCTTACGGTCTAAAATTTAATGCAGGAGGAAAACGGAGGCAGAGCAAAACCAGGGAAGAATTGTGATTTCAGGTGAAAGCTGCCATTTCGATTTCAGGGGAGGGAGGGAGGTCCGAATTAAAGCAACGCCTTCACTAAGTCCACGGAAAGCTTATAAATGACAATATTGTCAGGGGAAACAGTCAAACTCGGGGTAAAGGGGGGGATCAAGAAATTGCAGTTGGCGTTTGCCGCATTTGGCGTCGCATTTGTAGCCACGGCAGCCGTGTTCCCCTTTTTCGTGCACAGATCCTCAGAGAGCTGGCGGCAGAAGGTGCTCAGCACTGCTGTCTTCCAGTTGTCCAAAAGGATGAAGGAGCTGCAGGATCAGAACGGAAAGCTGAAGGCGGATCTGGACCACACCCTGAGCAGCCTCCTCGCTTCCAGCCGAGCCAAACGTAAGCCTCCCCACTCTGCTCTGTCAATTCTCTAAGGCAGCGTTTCTCAACCTTGGCCCCTTTAAGGTGGGTGGACTTCAACTCCCAGAATTCCCCAGCCAGCATGTTTAACCGACTTCACAGGAGGGTCTAACGTAGAGTGGACGGGCACTCAAAAGGCAAAGCTGAATTGCTTGAGCTGGGAATCTCTGCAGCGAGCAGACAGCCTCGGGGATTCACCAGAGGAAGCGAGTCCTGCCCGCTGCTGCTTGGTCATTCAGGAAACATGGTGCAAAACCTCTTTCCTCGAGAGGAGGCACTGCCGGGCCTCGCTCTTCCGATCGCTAATAAGGGACCGTGCGAATATTTATTTGTTGGTTTACTAGATTTCTCCACTGCCCATCTCGTGCAATGACGACTCTGGGCGGTTCACAATGAATAAAAGACTAGAAATTCATTATAATCGTAAATGTGGATAAATATAAAAATTTAAAGTGTAAAATATAAAATATGAAGTATCGAGCGTGAAGTCCAAGACGGTCTTAATGAAATTTGCCGGGGCCGCATCACGGTTACAGACCTACCCCCGATCCCTCCCTCGTTCCTCCTCCCTGCTCTCGTCCTCCTGCCCATCGGAGGCAGCTCGAGCGGGTGTGAAAATGTTGCAAGGGAGCCTGCGCTTCCAGCTTCTACAACCAGCGTCCCTCCGACGGCTACGTTTTGGGGTTCTTTGCTCAATGCTGTGTGCCTCCCCCGTCTCGACAGCTTTATTCCTTTTCCTCAGATTACACTGACCGCAGGAGACAGGAGCCGGTCCAGCAGATTTCAGAGGGGGGAAAAGTAAGTGAGGGAGGGGGCGGCTGGAGAGTTCCTTCTGAGTAGCTGGCTGCTAACCCTGTTCCCTGGGCCACTTGCAGGAGCCCCGGATGAAAACGCAGCATGAAGGCTCGCTTTCTTAAATACAGCGTTATCTGCCAACGGACATAGTTTTGGGGCCCAGCATTAGCTCGCGTTGCCATCTTTTGCGGATTGTGGGTTGTCTGTGAATTAGGGACCCGGGTTGGAAGCTGGTGGTCAGGATGGGCCTTTGGGACCCCTGAAAGGAGAAAGGTCATGCCACTTCCACGACCAGCTTGTGCCCAATTCCAGAAAGGGGTCAAACCTGAGGGTCCCAGCCACTAATGGCTGCTGCTAGATTTGTTTTTGCTGTCTGTCCCCTCCGCTGCTTTGGACCAGGGTTCCCCGGCCCTGGGAACTCCAAGCTGTGCGGACTTCAATTCCCAGAATTCCCCAGCCCGCTTTGGGGAGAAAGCTGGCTGGGGAATTTCCAAAGCGGGCTGGGGAATTCTGGGAATTGAAGTCCGCACAGCTTGGAGTTCCCAGGGCCGAGGAACCCTGCTTCGGACTGCGGTCCCCAGCATCCCCAAGGGGTGGGAGGCAAAGATCCGAAAGGCTGCAGATTGTGGAAGGCTGCTTAGATCTTCTTGCAGCTGAACTTGCTCCCCTCAGAGCATGCTGCTTTTCTTCCTTGCAGTCCTAGCTGAATAGATACGTGCAGAACGGGGCGACGTGTGGGAAAAATGCTTCAGGTGATTGGCGTTTCGCTTCTTTTTTCTCTTCCAGAAAAGGGGTGACGGGTTGCGGCCTTCAGAGGCCAGCACGGTACCGCCTTTCCCTCCCACGGCTCCTGAAGAAGTGGATCGCTCAGTTGCTAAGGAATCCTATCTCCCAGAAGCGCGGGAGCCTCTCTGCAAAATCTTGGAGGGGCTGAGAGACCAACGGCTGGCCCTTCAGAATCAGCTGGCAGTTAAAGAGTTAAGTTCCTCAGGGTCAGCCAGCACAGCCCAACTTCCATTTATCACAGATTTGGGGGAGAAACCATCCAGCTGCCCCCCGCCTTTCTCCTTCTGCCGGTTAAAAATGAAATAAATCCACAGCCTGGAAAAGCTGCTCTGCATGCAGCAAGTATGTCCCAGAGCTCTCCTTTCACTCCAGATATCCAAACTCAGTGCTGTCTGGAGCAGGGTGGGTTGTTATTCCTCCCCCTCCCACTTTATTTATTTATTTTTCAAATTTATATCACTGCCCATCTCTCCCGAAAAGGAGACTCTGGGCGGTTTACAATAAAATCACAATTAAAACATATAAATTACAATATAAATAGATCAGTAAAAAGATAAAATAGATATAAAATATAAAATCCAGGCTGTGCGGATCTTGTTTGTTGGGGAGAGATCTATAATAGCCACCCCCAAGATGAACTGGTGCCCCTCCCACCCCAGGCGAGGCGGCAGAACCAGGTTTTCAGGTTCTTCCGGAAGGCCGGGGGCAAAGGGGCCTGCCTCACCTCCGGGGGTAGCATGTTCCAGAGGGCGGGTGCCACTGCAGAGAAGGCCCACCTCCTGGACCCCACCAGGTGGAATTCCCTTACCGGCGGGGTCCGCAGCACGCCCTCTCTGCATGACCAGGTGGTCACTAAGTTAGTGACTGTTTCTGAAGAACAGTTCCTTCAGCCTGCTAAGAGCCCCAGTTGAGGCCTGGCAAGGGTTGCGCAAAGGACTCATTTCAGAAGAAATGGGAGCCAGGCCTTGAAATGGTTAAAGAAAAAAGAAAAAAAAAAGGCCCACCAGCAGATAACCTGAATTATTGGGGAAGTCTGACCTCCCCTAGTTACTGTGCTCTAGAGGTTTGGGGTTCTGCATCTCTTTGGAGTGGGGGAAAAAGGTGGAGTTAATCCCACGTGAAGATGTACAGGTAGCCCTTGCTTAACACCCTTTCATATGGTGACGGTTAGGATTTATGACAGTGCTGAAAAAACGGACTTATGATCAGTCCTCACACTTAACGATCGTAGCAACGGTTCACTCAGTCACATAATCACGATTTGGGTGCTTGGCAACTGGTTCGCATTTATGACCATCACAGCATCCCGTGGTCATGTGATCGCCATTTTTGACCTTCCTGGCCGGCTTCTGGCAAGCAAAATCAATGGGGAACTGTGTGATTCGCTTAACAACCACACGGTTTGCTTAACAACTGCAGTGATTCAACCATCGCAGAAAAGGTCATAAAATTGGGTCACATTTACGTAATGACTGCTTCACTTAGCAACCAAAATTCCAGTCCCAATTGTGGTAGTTAAGCAAGGACTTCCTATAAACTGTGGTTTGCACATCATGTTTGTGATTTTACCCAGCCAGGGTATTTCCCCACGGGGCTGAAGAAACCCTGGGTGGGTCCACACATCGATCAAGCGCTCGTGCTTGATTTGGGCTTAACCCAAAGCAGGAAGGCAGGCAGTCTGCATAAACCACAGTCTGCCATGACGTGAGAACCTACGTGAAGTGTCCCAAGCCACGTAGTTCAATAAATCCCACAGTCGTATGAATGAATTCAGCCCGCTTTCTGAACATCGACTGTGTTGGGCGTCCCATTGCCGGATCAAAACGCCTTGTGGCGCTCAGGATCTCGCTCTCTGCCCTGGGATTCTGCGCAGGCCAGATCCCATTCTGACGTCCCGACACAGCTCAGGAGGTGCCCGTTGAGTCGCACGCAGCTCTTCAGAGTCCAGACGCCGGGATTTCTTCCTGTACGGCAGGGCCGGCTGTGCAAATGACTGGTCTTGTCCTTCTACAGGGAAGAAATCCAGCAGCTGAGAGGGAGGTTGAGAGAACTGGAAGAAAACCAAGAAACCAGCCGTAGGCAGGCTAGAGTCGATGTGACACAACCTCCAGATCAGGTAAAAAACAACAACAACAACAACTCCACCAACCATTTAATTTGCGTGGTGAGCTGTGTTGTCTAGTATTGACAAATCTGGCTTCTGTCGAACAACCCCATAAGGTTTGTGTGCTGTCTGGCTGTGGATTTTAATAGCTGCTTGGACTTTTTCCCTCTGCAGACCTTCCTGCAGCCAAGGACTGAGTTTTACATTTACGGCGTGCGAAAGGGAGCGGAGAAACTTCGATCTTCTCTGGGTGGGTGACGGGGGGCGAGTGATGGATGGCCCCATAGCAATTGAGGCAGGGCCGGTGGGAAATGTAGCGCTGAAGGGGATCGATGACGGCAGAAGATGTTATTGTCAGGCCCTTGGCTGGGAGACTTCCGACCCCGCTCGCCCCCCACCCCAGTTCGTTAATGGCAGGAGGCCCCTTAGTTCTGCAGCGAGGCTCCACAGTCTTGCCGCTGAGCCAGTGCTTGGCCTGCCTGTCCATTTCTGTCCCCTCTTTGCTCCTTATTAATCCAGTGCCATTCTAGTTCCTTCTTTGTTATTTGGGCACCGATTCCTTCCTCTTTCTGCTCCGTCCATATTTTGACCCCTCTTCCCCCACCTTCCTGGTTTTCCTTTCCTGTTCCTTCCTCTGCAGCACCTGTTCCTCCTTCAGCTGCTGGTTTACCTCTATTCACCCCTTTCTCTTTCTCCTTCCTCTGTTTTTTCCCCCTTTTCCTCTTCATTTCTGTGCCTGTTGGTGACCTTTTTTCTTCCCGGTTCAGTCTTTTATTCCCTTCATTTCCCAACCTATAACGAGAATGCTCGGGAAAAATAAGTTTGTGAGTAAGTGACCTACTCTTACAGTTTAGCAGGAGACTGCCTGACAGTTGCCCTGTTTGGGCATTGTAAGAGCCAGGCATGTGGGATGTGGGATGACAGTCTTGGTCCACAGACAAAGTGGCCTCTCGCAGCCATTCCAGAGGGAGCAGGTGAGTCAAAACCAGTGTGTAAGCAGGCTGTCACACATAGTGACAAACAGTGTGATAACAAATCAACAGTTACAGAAAAAGGGCCAGGTAGAAATGGGCCATCTTGCCCCAGAGAGAGGTTTAGATAGCAAGCATGAGAGGTTTTTTACTTGGTTTCTGTATATGTACAGGTGGTCCTTGGTTAAAGACCACTCGTTCAGCGACTGTTCGAACTTGGTGACAGTGCTGAATGAATGGTACTTATGACTGGTCCTCAAAGTTTCGGCCATTGCAGTGCCCCCTGATCACATGATACAATCCGGGTGCTTGGCAACCAGCCCGGATTTCTGACCATCGCAGCATCGGTCACGTGATTGCGATTTGTGACCTTCCCTACCGGCTGCCCACAAGCAAAGTCAATGGGAAGCCGGCAGGAAGCTGCAGTCACGTGAGGTCCTCATTTAACGACCTGTGCGGTCCTCACTTAACAACGGTAACGGGACTGCTCGGACTGCTGTTGCTAAGTGGTGCGGTCATATGACATTGCACTTTACGACTGCATTGCTTAGCAATGGAAATTCTGGCCGCAATTACTGTTGTTAACCGAGGACTACCTGTAGACCTAGTTCCCGAGTCGCTGCGTTTTTGGATTATATAATGACTTTTTCAAAACTCAAACCCTGGGCTGGATTCCTTGTGCATGAATTGAGTCTCTGCTGAAGAATGAGGTGTGTTTAGAACTGAGCAGAGAAGCATCCTAGCCCCCAAAGTTTAATCACGTCCTGATTCCTGCTGGTTCCACTCCTAGACCCCAGATTCATCTTCTGAGCTGTGCCCTTTGCTTAGAGTCATTGGTTGCGAGGAGGAGGAGGAGGAGGAGGAGGAGGAGGAGGAGGAGGAGGAGGCAGCCGTGAGACTCATCCAGTCTGCATTCAGGGCTCACATCACACGTGCACAACTTGAGGAACAGTAAGTTGGGAATAGATGATTTTAACGTGGCTCCGGTGTTGCCCTTCATAGCCTGGGTGGTCCTGCCACTGAGTCAAGGCTGTCCTCGAGGCTTAGTTTAGTGAGTAAAAGGAAGAAAAGAGAGCGCCGAGGGCCTGCTTGAACAATCAGAAATCTCATCACCATCCAGAGGCAGTTGGTCTTCATCCCCTATCTACAAAGAGGTGGAATCCAAGGCATTTCAGCCAACCCCCACCACCACCCCCATGAGATTGCTCACCAGCTGCCGCGGCTACACACAGAGCAGCAGGCACGGCTCGGCAGAAGGGGCTGGAGGCAAGGAGCAAGTGGCTGAATTCAGAGGCTGCTACGCTGGCATCCAGAGCCAGGCCTTAAGGCCTCAGGTTGTTGGTGGATGTTCTTAAGACTCGCCTTTTCCCAGCAGGAGCATCTCCGCCTTAATACAGGTTGAAGGATTTCAGTTTTGATGCATTTCTCTAGGGCAGCAAATGGACTGCTCTCCTCCTGCCCCCAAACCAGGAATGCCGTGTTTCTCAACCTTAGCAACTCTTAAGAGGTGTGGACTTCAACTCCCAGAATTCCCCAGCCAGCAATAATGCAGTATTATTGCAGTAATGGATTGCCCCCTCCCCTCCTCGGGGCCTTCCGTCCCATGATAAGTTTCACGTGCAGAGATTAAGCTGAGTGATGCACGTCATAAAGGGCCTGCTTGACCCTCAGCTGCAGGCTGGGGAGGATTCTTACTGTGGATCTCCATTAGGGTTGGGTCTCTTTGACTCACAGCTTCGGTATCTGGGGTTTTAGGACTCTCACCCGCTACCCTGTATCTTTTGCAGGCCTCTCCTCTCCAGCCCTGGGTGGGAGAAAGTCAACCTAGCTGCTTCCAGGGGAGAGAAGCCTGGCTGGTCGATCTTCAAATATTCACCTCTGGTCTTCACTTCAGATTCTGGTAATTTTGCTGACTTCCACCCTGGGTTTGTAGGCATTTGCTTGATTTCACAATGGCTTACTTCATCCCTTCGATCTTGGGGACCAAACTGATCTCATCTGAAATCTGGATACAGTAGGGCAGTGTTTCTCAACATTGGCGACTTTAAGATGGGTGGACTTCAACTCCCAGAACTCCAACTCCAACCCCCTTGCTCGCTGGGGAATTGTGGGAGTTGAAGTCCACCCATCTTAAAGTCGCCAACGTTGAGAAACACTGCAGTAGAGAGTCAGCCCCTGTACCTTGCTTGCTTGGCTGGGAGGGCAATTCAGAACCAGAAATGGTTGCAGGTCTTGATGCTGACGCTCACTTCTATCTTGACGATAGAGGCATTTGGAAGGGAAGGAGGAGGCGGAACAGACTAATGGGTGGGTGACGGTGAAAATTAGGAAACCTAGTAGATCCTGGCAGATTTCAGAGAGGTCCGCCTTTTCCCCTGAACACCTGAACCCCAATGGGTGGGATCTTCTAATCTTGCTTCTGGGTTGGGGAAATGGATTCCCATAGGAAATAAGTTGAGATCCATCTCTGAAGATGCTCAACTGGTAGGGAAGGAGTTTTATTTAGACAGGAAATTGCCCTGTGAATTAACCTAGTAGGCTAGTTAGAGATGGCTGCAGTTGGTTTCATCAGTTACCACATATAACGTTCTCCATCTGAGAATGAGAAACCAGTATAGAGAGGCCAGAGATGATGGTCTAATGCTCGGGTTGTTGTTGCTAACGTAGAAACGGAAACGGGCATGGCCATCCTAATTCTTCATCTCTCCAAGCTGCTCCGGGAATCTGCTGGCCTAGCAATGGCTGTTCTTCCCCAAAGGGCTTGTGTCTGTTCCTTTTTATCAGCTCTGCTCCTTCTTGGTTCCTTCATAGCCACCGCCTCCCCCAATCAGCGGCAAGCCTCCCCCTCAGTGCTTGCTGGTGACGAGGCTGAGTCGGACGACTCGGATGAGGTCATCACGGCGTCTTCCTTCCCGTGAAGAAAGCCCCGTCTTCTGATTCCAGCTGTTGTATGGGACATCCTCTTGGCTGCTCCTGGCTTGAGATCCAAAGACATTTTGGTTTGGCAAAACAAAAGAAAAAAAAAGGGAGAAGGGAGAACGTAAGGGAGCTGCGTCTGCTTGGCGGTTTCGAAGAGGGTCATGCAGGCAACCGTCCCTGGCAAATCAATTCCCCAGCACTGTAACGTAACCAGAAGCGAGATCACCAAAGCCAGCCACGGAGATGCGTTCTCCTTTCTTCGTCTGTGTCACGTTAGGCTGCCCTGGGCAGCTCTGTGCACTCCCTGCAGTTCTTCAGACGTCAGCTTTCACCGTTCCCCCCAGCGTGGTCCTGCTTAGAGGAGGTTGGATGTGGTATTTTGTAAAGGGGCCTGCTGCTTCCGCCCCCATTCTGGGGTTGAGCTGTGTGCTGAAAAGAGTCGGCGGCATCTACCTGGTGTTGGCTGGAAAGCACAGGCACGCCTTTTAAGATTCACACGCCTTTTGAAGCAAAAGCAGTCAGAGGCCAAATTGGTAGGATATGTCCAGCAAGGTGAGGATGGTTTTCTGTAGGCCAAAGATAAAGATGTTCGGTCGTGTCTGGTGATTAGACTTTTCCGTGTATTTTTTTTTTTTTTTAATCAGGGAAGGTCACAAATGGCGACCCCGTGACTGTGGGATGCTGCCACCATCGTAAACCCGAGCCAGTTGCCAAGCGCCCAGATCGCGATCACGTGACGACGCTGAGAGGGCCGGAACGCTGAGGACCGGTCGTAACCACTGCTTGTTCAACGCCATTGTAAGTTTGAATGGTCGCTGAACGAGTGGTCGTTAACCGAGGACTAACTAGTGTTTCCCAACCTTGGCAATTTCTAGACGTGTGGACTGCAGATCCCAAAGTCCACAGCCGACAGGGCCATCGATGAGAATTCTGAGAGGTGACGTCTACCCACGCCCCTGGAAGTTGCCAACGCTGGGAAACACTGCCACAAAAGATGCTTTCGTGAGAACACACTGGGCCAAAACTGGAGAAGCTCCATTCTGGCTTAGCACAATATGTGAACCCAGTTAACTGTTGTCTGATTCAGGGTAGAACTGGCCTCTTCTGTACGCAGGGCCCCATCACTGATGTTATTATGCATCGTTCCAAAGCTATCACTCAGAACGCAGGGGATCCACATTACCTTTTCTCCATAATGGGTATGAATCCTTCCATGACTTGTGACTTGAAGCACCATCCTGTCGGGTTAACGTGTCAGCGCTGCTGCCCAGCTTCTTTCCTGACCTTGCGGAACAGCGTCTTGCCACCTCTGATCCCCTCTCTGTTTATGTTTATACTGACTCTCAGTCAAGCAACATCCATAGCTGAGGACTGAGGAACACCTTGTGACTGCCTTCCACCATCCAGGAACAGGTGCCAGGAGGGTAGGGACTGATCCCCCGAAAAGTTGGCATGGTGGGACCAGGGCCAGCACTTTCTAAGTGGCAAACCAGTAAATTGGGGCAGTTCCCGGAAGTGTCACACCAGTGCAGAATAGAGGTGGTATCATCGTTTGTAGGCCCACCCGAGATTTACCTGCAGGCCCCCAGAGAAGGCCTTGCAGAGTTCCTACTCGCTAAGAAGGCCTTGCTCACAAGGAGTCCCAGTTTGATCCCTTAGCTGAGGGCTTTTCACTCCTTAGCCCAAGAGGTTCACGTCAGCTTGGTCGGCCTTTGGGTTCCTTCAGTAAAGGGTGTCTGGTGGCTGTTCGGTTCACGGAAGTGTTCCAAAGGAGGCAATCAAAGCAGACGGGGTTTGGCACTTGCCTGTCGGGCCGTCCTGTGTTTGCTGTCTAGCTTTTACGAAAGAGAAAGGAGGAACTGGTTTCCCTGCTGAAGAACGAGACCCTTTGGCTCTTGTGATCACTGCTGTGGGCTGTGACTGGCCGGGGTGGTCATCTGAGCCTTCCCCGGGCATGAAGCTCTCTTCTCTGCAGCAGGTTGCCTGTCTGGCTTCCAGACAGCCTGTCCCTCTCTCTCTCTCCCCCCACTCAGCCCAATGATGCTGGTTTCCCTCCTGACCCTGAATGCTTGTCAAGGCCAGGACGGTGCCTGTTCTTTGTCTGGCGCTCACCATCTTTCGTGCTAGGACCTGCAGCCAAGGAGGCGGGTTCCACTGGGAAGTGGAGGTTGTTGTTTATTAATTTAGTCGCTTCCGACTCTTCGTGACTTCATGGACCGGCCCACGCCAGAGCTTCCTGTCGGTTGTCAACACCCTCAGCTCCCCCAGGGACGAGTCCGTCACCTCTAGAATGTCATCCATCCACCTTGCCCTTGGTCGGCCCCTCTTCCTTTTGCCCTCCACTCTCCCTAGCATCAGCATCTTCTCCAGGGTGTCCTGTCTTCTCATGATGTGGCCAGAGTATTTCAGTTTGGCCTTTAATATCATCCGCTTAATTCCATCCGTGGAAATGTTTGGCGGAGTGTTTCCAGAGGCAGGTGTCGGGAACGGTCCAGAGCAGAGGCCGAGGAGGAGACGCTGTTTCACCGTTTGCCGAGAAGGGCAGATTAATTCCAGCTGCTGTTCTACTCACACGGTGATCCTCACAACAGCAGGGGACCACGGTGTGTTTTCCGAACGAGCCTGTTTTCTGGACCACCCCGTCCACGGCTCAGCTGCTAACTTCAGCGGCCCAGCTGGTGTCTTGCTAATTTGGAGGAAGGGTGGGAGAGCTGTAATTAGCTGCCAGGAAGCGTCTCTACCAGGGCCCGGGAAATCTCGGACTTCATTCAGGCCAAGACAGGAGCGAAACGTTTCCCAGACTCTAGTCCCTGGGGAAGCTACCAGGATGAGTAATCTGATGGCACGAGATCCTCTTTCTCACAGCAGCGAGCAGTAACAGCGAGCTTAGTAACAAGGCCCTTACGAGCAGGAGGCAGGGAAGAGCGCGTTGCGTTTCCGGTGAATCGCTCTTGATTGGGTGCTTGTTAATCTACTGGGATTCTCGAGAAGGAAAATACATGTAAACCGGTCATCCAGGAAACGGGCGTGTTTCTTGGTACAGAGGGCTGGTTTGGTTTCTGGGGTCAGGGGTGACAGTAACGTGTCACACCGCTTGTTTCGCAGAGAACAACATTGCCTGTGGTGGGGGCTGGCTGTGGGACACCCAGTAATTTCACACATTTGTGAAATCTGCACTTGTGGCTCAGGGATGCTTTCAGACAACTTGTTGAAGCTCTTGACTGATGTTAGGCCATTTTTCGAAACATAAACCAATGGATTGGGGCGCACTGCACGTGAAGCCGCAAAAAGCACACTCAGGACTAACCAAGTTCTTTTGCAAAATGCAAGGTCTTTTACTGACCCGGTTGAGCGACTTCCGTGAAGACAGCCTGTGAATCCCTGAAGACAAAGATGAGAAAATTGAGGGGCTGCGATTAGCAGTCTCGTTTCAAGAAAGGGCAAAGTTGGATTTCCTTCCTAGCCCCACGTGAGAATCAAAGGGCATTGATTCACTGTAAGTTTCCAAAAATCTGAATATTTGTAAGTGTCATGAGTGCGGATGGTGAGCAGGAGGGGGCCCCTATCCAGGGGGGAAAAGGCACGTGTAGTTTAGGGACTTTGAGCTGTCCTTCAAAGAAACTCAGAGCAGACCCGCCTTGAGTTTTGGGTTTATCTGTGTGGGTTTCCCACGCTCTTTCAGTTTGGCAGCATTTCTTACTGCTAGAGCCTTCAATAAACACTAGAGACCAACTCACTGTCTCAGCGTGGTACTTCGCTCTAAGTCAGGACAGTAAGTCATTCCTAGTAAGGAATGACTTGCCCTTTGACCCTTTGTGGACAAGACCTGCCATGTGGAAGTGTACATTCTGGATCCTGGATGCGAAGGTATGGCCCATCTCAGAAAGAAGTTTGAGCAAGCTACAATCCTGTAGACATGAGTTTGAGGAAGAGGTTGGAAGAGGTTGATGTGGGAAAGAACAGGCGGTGGAGAATGCAGTGATGTCTCTGCTCTTGAGGAAAGAAAGCGGTGAGATGGAACCTAGCTGGCGTCAGCTCTGCAAGTCGCCTTGTTCAATGGGGGGTAATGAGAGAAAAGGACCCTGTATTGGTAGAGGAAGCAAGAGGCGGTTTTGTGTGAGACTATACAGCTCAAGGTTCACGGCCCCTCTGCGTTTTCAGCAAAACGGAAGAGCGTGCCGAAAACAGCGCCGAAGACATCTGGTCTGTTGACCTCTCGCTGACTTCCTGTTGTCAAATCCCTAAACTCAGTTAAGGTCACAGATTGACCTTCTGGCATTTGTCACCAATGGGGAAAACTGGATTGTTTGCCTGCCTGCCTGCCTCCCTTCCTTCCTAGGGACAGTTTATAGTGATGTAAACGATATAACCGAGGTTCTAATTAAAAACAGGCATCGGTGTCCAAGCTGTTGAAAGTTTCCATCTCACAAGCTGCTTTTACAGAATTACTTCTAACAACTGAAGACCCGAATCCATGGAATGGATATGTGTGAACATGCTGGTCTGGAAAGGGCAGATCCGCTCTCTTCACCCTGACGCCCTGCAGGTGTATGGGGATTACGGCTCCCAGGATTGCGAATCACCATGACCACCATCGTCCTGAAAAGTTACAAAGGTGACTGCGGAGACCTTGGGCCCCCGGGCTCTGTCTAGGGGCTTTTTGAAGGCATCTGTTGGGCCACCACCCTAGCATGCTTGTGATGATGCTTTTGTCCAGCCATGGTCTTCTGAAGTTAGCAAGACGCACATTTAAAACGGAGCATTTCTTCCTTCTCCCCTTTTCCCATAAATATGTTTTCAGTTGGCAAATTCCTCTCCCCACCCCCTTGCTGAAAACTGAACAGGTTGGCTGCTTCATCGGCAGAACGTCTTTTTTGCCCCCCCTCAGCATTTCCCACGTTGCTTTCTCCAACAAAGGAACAGAAGGTGGGGTGGAGAAGGGTATTAGGCAAAGTGGCGCCTCAAAAATTACAGACAGTGGCCCAGGCAAGAGAGCCGTAATTGTTAAGGGATTGCTCACCATCTGCTTTCTTATGAGGCAGATTTCCTAAATAGGATCAAATTGATCTTGGAGATTAGGAGCCCTTCGCCTTCATGTCCGGGTAGACGCTAGCTGCAGGGCCCAATCATTTATTATTCGGAAGAGGCAAGCTTCCCTGTAGAGAGCAGGGATATAGATGGAGCGCTTTAACATCGGCCTTTTGTTTTAGGCCGGGTAAACCCTGACCGGCCTAAAACAAAATTTGAATCTGTTCCTTCATCCAGTGGGATAAATGTAACTGCATTTTATGCCGGTTTTAGGCTGGCCACTTGCAACCAACAAGGAAGGGAAGCTGGTCCCTGTGACCCAGACGTTTAGTCTTTCTTGCCAGATTAGGTGTGGGGTGTGGGAACAAGGGAAAAGCCTTCTGAACGGTGGCATCTTGGTTAATCCACGGCCACTCCGGAGGAGTTTGCCTGGGACCTGTTCTGCACCCTTTCCTTCAGTGCCAGCACCGTTGGGTGGTCTGGCCCACCACTGTTCGCAAGCCTCATAGAACGATCGGGAGCAGCTCTTTGGAAGCATCAGACAGAAGATGGCTGAAAATTAGAAAATTGTGGCCTTTTTGCTGGCTTTTGGTGCAGGATAATATACGTTTTAGAGAGCCAGTTTGGGGTAATAGTTAAGGCATCAGACTAGAAACTGGGAGGCTGTGAGTTCCAGTCCCGCCTTGGGCACGAAGCCAGCTGGGTGGCCTTGGGCCGGTCGTTCTCCCTCAGCCCCAGGAAGGAGGCAATGGCCAACCACTTCTGAAAAACCTGGCCAAGAAAACCGCAGGGGCTTGTCCAGACAGTCTCTGAGAATCGGACACAATTGAATTTATTTCTTTATTTCTTTTTATTTCTTTATTTATTTTACTGTTGGATCTCGGTGCTATGTTGTGTTTTCCAACGGCATGCTCTCTTTTCAAATAGCATTCGGAAGGTTTAGATACTGCTTTTTTTTTTATGGTTTGGGATTGTTTCCATCTTTTCCTGGTTGCCCTGAGCATCCCCCAGTCCAGCCTTTCTCAACCTTTGACCCTGGAGGAACCCTTGAAATATTTTTCAGGCCTTGGGGAACCCCTGCCCATTCAGACTCAAAGATAGGCCAGAAGTTAAAAAATGATTATATTTGTTTCATGGGTAGGCCTGTATACATGCATGAACAGTGTTCTTAAACTAAAAATAAAGAATGAAACATACCTCTTTGATGTGAAGTTGCCTGAATTTGAAATACTTTTAAAATAAATCCTGATCTCCCAGGGAACCCCTAGGGACCTCTCGCGGAACTCAAGGGTGCCACAGAACCCTGGTTGAGGAACCCTGCCCCAGAGTGAAAGGGCAGTATGTTAAATATTTTAATAATTCCCTTGCCACTTTGGACCGTTTCAGTCCACTAAGGTTTTGACCTTGGCCACTCTTTTTAAATTACGGAGTTATTTCATGGACGGCTCACAAGAGGATAACAGCTAACCCTTTCAAGTGGTGGCAAGTGAGTTTGAATGCTTTTTACAATCAAGAGGAAGGGTTGATTTTTGGTTTCTTCCCCCATCATCCTCCTCCAGTTTCAGAATTTCCTGTGACTTAGAAGAAAGGGTTCTGATGCCCAGGAAATCACAGCGAAGTGCCAAGTTGGACTGCAAACCAAAATCCTCCCACGATCATGGCGCTAAGTTATCATACCTGGATTTGATCCAGGGTGCCGAGCAAAAACACACTCTTTTAGCCAAGCCTTACAGAGTTGGGCAGATCATTATGGCAGAAGAAATACAATTGTCCCCTGCACTTCAGAGAAGGGGCAGTCTCGAAAGCTGTTCTACAATTACCTTTGCCCGTCTTTTTAAGATGCCACAACACCTGTTCTTTTGGAGAAATCCGTCGCCCCTTTTCTCAAGTCAGTCTTCTCCAGCCAGGTGCGCTCCATATGGGTTGGGCCATCGTGGTGATCCCGACGCATTCTGATGGGAGTTGTAGTCCTCTCTGGAGGGAGCTCCCCTTGGCGCACCTCTTCCAGTCGTTCCTGCGGCTGAGGTTTTTTTAACGGGAGCGCAGGTAACAAGGCCCGGCTTAGCTGCGGCTAGCTGCCAAATCATGTCGGGATCTTTTGAAGCTGGTGGGTGGCTTTCTTTTTTTTCCCTCCCCATCCCCGCCTTCGCTTGTGATGATGTAATTGAGGCCGCTGCACGTGAGACGCAGAAGGAAGGGGAGGAGATGCTGAGCTGAAGCCGGAGCTTCAGAGCTGAAAGCATCTGGGGGTGCCAGGCCAATCCGCCGCGGAGGCAGAAGAAATGGGGCCTCAGGGAGTCTGGTGGCACCCAGATCGGGGCATCTTCTTTTTGCCGCTCAGGGAAAGGGAATGGACACGGGCTTACAAGACGCGCTAGTCCGTAAAATGGTCAGCCTCCCACCGCTGCCTCTCTTAATTTTTGCCCGTTTGCTGGAGAGGAAAAAAAAATCACTTTCCTTTAGGAGCCATTTCTGTTTGCCCTAAGCAGGCAAACTGATGGCCTTTTATCCCACCTAGAAAAGCCTGCATTCAAGCCTTGAGTACAGTGTTTCTCAAGCTTGGCCACTTGAAGAGGGGTGGACGTCAACTCCCAGAATTGAAGTCCTCCCCTCCAATTCTGGGAGTTGAAGTCCACCCCTCTTCAAGTGGCCAAGCTTGAGAAACACTCTGCTTGAGCATCTTGCGTACTCATACGTTAGGAAAAGCATCTTTGCCTGAATTCACAAGCATCGAAAAGACCCCCTAAGTGGCTGTAACACGCTGAGATAAGAAACGAACTCCAGGAGAGCTTTGTGCGTGAGAAGGTGTGGGGGGCGAACGGTACTCATTTGGGACAGCTTAAAATGTTTGAGGCCCGTGTTGGGACGGGAGCTGGGGGCTGGCCTGGCTGCTTTTCAGAGACAGCCTGAATTGCATTAGCACTTTAACCGTTTGGGGATGGAGAAGACTTGAGGGTGGCCCACGTTCTAAATGAGGCTAACACAATCCTCTTTTCCTTTCCCAACTACATCAGCGATAATTAAGCGAAGGGTCTTAAACAGCTGATGACGGAGAGGCGTGCTCCGTGTTGAGCAAAGAGCGCATAATCCACAGGACAGGCTTCCTAATTAAAACAGGAGCCTCCCTTGGAGCCCTTGCGGATTCTTAGAGGACATCACGAGATTTATTTTTCATCTGGCGCATTCTTCCCTAATGCAAACCATTTCCACAAATCTTCCCCATTCCCTCCTCAGGCACACGCTGATCTTTGCACGAGGCCCAGCAATAAATCCAGGGTATTCTTTAAACAATGGCTACTTGTTACCATGTTCCGTTTCTTCACACCATCCTGAAGCTAATCAGAACAAACTTCTTTCTAGCCTTCAGAGGATGCATTTGCCTTGCGTTCTGAAACGGAGCATAGTTTCCTCCAGCCGGGATTGGCTCTAAATGATTCCAATATGGGGCTGGCCCAGACCCCATCTTATGCTACATATATATTCGGCGGGTCCATGATAAGCATGTGACTAGGATTTAATTCCAGCCAGGGAACTGATGTCTCTCCTCCCAAAGTGCAAATATGCTTTCAGCTTCAGCCTTGGAACGGGCTTTTATAAAAGGGGAGAGCATCTTTTGCACAGAGTGGAGCAGCAAAACAGAACTAGGGCCCTAGAACCAGAGCAGAAGGAAGCCAAGTTTTAGAAAATCACCGCAAATGACAAAATTAGAGAGTAACGTACACACAAGCCCGACCCTACCATTAAATGGAGTGAGCTGACGGCCTCGGAGAGCAACTAACAGCCTTTAAATTGGCTGAAACCAGTAATCAGTTTTGCTGGTCGTTGACAGCTTCATCAGATGTCCACATGTTCTGGAATTTGACCTGGAAGGAGCAATTCTCTCCACCCATCTTGGCTGGATGGTCGTCTATGGGGGAGGGTGAAGTGAGTCCTTCAGTGTGCAGTGGGGTGGGCTTGATGACCTCTCGGGTCCCCTCCAACTCTATGATCCTGTGATCTTCTCACTCCATTCCCCTCTCTGTAAGGCTGTCCTGCCTCCCCGCAAGTAGTCTGGAAGGCTCCTTCGTCCGCACGCTTTGGCTTCAGTTACTCATTCGCCATCGTTTTGCAAAAGGAAAAGCCTCCCTGAAAATAAGCCGTCGGAGCGAGGCTTTCTGGGAGTTGAAGTCCGCACGTCTTAAAGCGGCCAGATTTGAGAACCGCTGGTCTCAAGGCCAGCGGATTGTCTTGCCAGGTTGCCCTGAGTTAAGAGTTGGAAGCCGTCCGGGCTTTTGCCACCGCCAAGCTTCTCCCTTAGGGAGAAACGGGGCTCGGGAGGTGGCGGGGCTTGATGCCGGTCGCTCTGCCGAAAGGGCAGGACCGTCCCGTCCCGTCCCGTCGAAGCCTTCCGGATAAGGGGCGTAAAAGGGCTGTTCGCCACGAAGGCGAACCCTTTTTGACGGCCGCGCGGGCGGGAGGGCGAGTTGCCCCAGCCCGGGGGGGAGAGAAACACCGCCCGGCCAGGGGCCCGCCTTTCGAAAGGCGCCCTTAGCCGCGGGGCCGCGGGCGCCCGCCTCCTGCCCTCGCCGGGGAACCCCGGCCCGCGCGGCCCCCGCACGCAGCCAGGGGCCCCGCAGGGCCAGGCCGGCGGCCTCCGGGGGCGTCGGGGGGCGCATCAAGTCGGGGAGGGGGAGGAGGAGGATCTCACGAGATCATCCCGTCCAGCCTCCTGCCAGGGCCCCTTCCCGGCGGGCGTTCGCGGCCCCGGGCGGGGGCGGCCTCGGGGGCGCCGGCGGGGGGAGAGGCGCCCCAGAGCGCGCCCCGCCTGCTCTCCCGGCCGGCCGGCCGCGGCGGCCCGTCGCCAGACCCTCCCGGCTGCCGCGGGCAGGGGAGCCGGGCGCCGGCCCGTCGGGGGCAGCGGCTCTCCGGGGGGGGGGGGGGGGCGGGCGGGCAGCCGCGCGCGGGGCTCCTCCGCCGGCCCCCTCCCCTGCCCCGCGCCCGCGCCCGCGCCACCCGGGCGGCGGCGGCGGCGGCGGCGGCGGCGGGCGGGGCCAGGCGCGGGGCGGGGCGTCGGCGGGCGGGGCGGCGAGGCTCCGGGCGAACAAAGAGCGCCGGCCGGCCGGGCGGCGGAGGGGCGAGCGGGCGCGCGCGGCGGGCCATGCGGGGCGCCACGGAGCGGCCGCGGGGCCGGGGCGGCCTGAGCGCGGGAGCCGGGCGCATGGCCGCGGCGGCGGCGGGCGGCTGCTCGGCGTGAAGCGGCGCTCCGGCTGCGGCGGCCGGCCGGTCGGTCGGCGGGCGCCCTCCGGCCCTCGGGATGGCGGCGGCGGCGGCGGGCGTGAGCTACTCGCCGCCCTGGTGGGTCAGCCTGCTGCACCGCCTGCCGCACTTCAGCCTGCGCTGGGAGGCCGCGCCCGACGAGTTCCGGCCCGAGGACGCCGAGTACCAGCAGGTCAGCCCGCGGGGGTCGCCCCCCGCCCCCTCCAAGGGCTGGGTGGCCGGCCCCATCCTCCCCAGCCGGCCTCTTTCCCCTCCGGGTCCACCAGTCGGGCCACCCTCTGCGCCCCCCCTCCCCGGCCTCGGGCTGGGGGCGATGGGACCCGTAGTCCGGCCGTTTGGGGGGACTGTGGGGGGCGGCTGGACTGCGTTCTGTGGGTTTCCCGATTCCCCCCTCCCCCAAACTTTTTCCCCTGCGCCCCCCCCCACCCCCGCTGACCCTCCAAACGCTGCCTTTCTCGGGGGGTTTCGGAGCAGCTCGGCCAGAGGGCAACTTTGCATCCTTTTCTCCCCCCGCCCGCTCCCGCAGGAAATTTCCCCCTGGCTGAATGCATTTCCTGATCCCGGGTTTCTCCTTCAGCTCTGCCCAGGATGCCCCCTCCCCACGGCCTCTCCAGTTCGCAGCAACCTCGGTGCCTTGCTAGTCTTCACACAGGGAGGGGGGACACCGGAGGGGGTTCTAAATCCGAGCCCCCCTTCTAAAGATAGTAGCAGATGGGAAGCGCCTTGTTGCATTGGTTTGTTGCCGGTCTGTTAGTTCATCTGCCACCCCTCGAGTCTGGGGGGGGCGGGTTGCGTTTGGAGGATGCCTAATTGCACCTTCACTCCCTGGCATTGGGTCACCCCCCCCTCCCTGCAGGTCACTCCCCTCTTTATCCTGCTTTCCAAGAAGCCCCTTCTTTCTGGGAGCATTTCCAAGGCACCAAAGTCCGAAAGGGGAACACATTTGGGCTTCATGGGCTGCAGAGATGGGGAGGGCTTCCCAGGGCTGCCTTGGTTGGTTGGGGAAACTGAGGCTCTGTTGTTGTTCTGCAGATAGGTGCGTGTGTGTATATTCCCTTCTGGTGCATCCTCCTCCGGGTCTTTCTCTCCTTTCTGACGTCCTCCCTTCCCCGCTCTCAAATCCATTGCAATCTTTGGCTGCACAAACAGCACGGTCTGCAGCAAGCAAGCAAGCAAGCAAGCGGCAGTCCTGCCAGAATGACACGTGCGGTGATGATGGTGATGGTGTCATGGTGCAAATGACATCAGTATGGACTTGCCGCCTGAGGCCAGCAGGCAAACAGGGTGGAACATCATCCGGCACCTGCCGCCCCTTGCCTCCCCACCCCTGCCCCTGGGAGGCTGTTTCCAAAATGGAGATGCTGGTGAGGGGGCAGGTTTGAAGTCTGGGTGACCCCCCAAACAAGCTGGATCTCAAAGGGGGGAGAGGCAACCGGGAAGATGAGTTGCAAAGCGAGCCTCCCTGAATTGGGGTGTGTGTGTGTGTGGCCATGTGTGTCGCCTAAAAATGGCTGGGATGATTCATCCTCCCACGCATAAAAATGCAGAGTTTGAGGTTTAAATGCGGGATAATTGGGAGCTGCCTTTGCGCTTCCCTCCCCCTGTTCATGTTTTGCCTCTTCCCCTGCTGCCCGTTAATTCTTGAGTAATCTTTTTATTCTATTGATTAGAGTCCCCTCCCTTCCCATCACTGAGCGGTTGTGCTTGAAGGCTGTCCTGAAGGGGCCCCTTGATGGTGATCGTCTCTTCCACGCAGACTGGAAATGCCCCAAACTATAGGTGGCCCGAGATACCGTAATGGGGCTTCTTCAGCCTCCCTTCCATGACCTCCTTCTCTTTCCGTTGAGATGTTCCTCCTGGAAATTTGAGGTGACTCTGGCCATCTCCACCAGAAGCTACAGAGAGTTTCTTCAAGGCGGGGACTCCTCTGCCTCCCACCTTTGGGAGAGGGGAATGCAAGATTTTAGAAGCATCTCAATATCTCTTTTCCCTTTCAGGTTTGCTTACTCAGGTGTAGAGGCAGAGGAGCAACCGTTGAGGCCTTGGGGAAGACCTTTTCATTCTTATTCCACCGCTCAGTGTTGTGTTATGCTACAAGATTGAGTCAACCATTGAGAAAAGCCTCCTTGGGGTCTCTTTCAGCCTTCCCTTTAAGTAAAACTTTCCCCAGCTTTTGCTTCCTGTGAAAAAGATGGGTCTTGCTCTTGCCCAGACCCTGAATTGTGAGTGTGGGATGCAGAGTCTGGTGAGTGCGTTACTATTTGTTGAATGTCCATTCTTCCCACAAGTGAACTTCTTTCTCGATTTGGCTAGAAACGTGATTGGGCTGTCTTGAGGCAACGTTGGCCTTCTGTCGTTTTTTGAGGGGCATTGGCCCAACAGCTGCCTTGGTTGGCCACAAACTTTTCCATGGCCAATACCATATTGTGCCTCTTGAGGGAATGGCTTTCTTGGCTAGCGTACAGCAGTCACAGAATTTGGAAATTTCTGCCTTTTCAACTTATTTGCACCAAGAAAAACGTAGGCCTAAAGTGGATTGGTTTACTGGGTGGATCTGAAAACAGGCAATTCTGTTTTCCTGCCTGAGGTGTGTGGTTTTCCTTTCTTTTCAGAGTATTAATATTCGGTTTTGTGAATAAAATAATATTCCGTTTACCTTCTAACGGCACAACTTCTGTGCTGCAGCCTCTTATTTAGCCAAGTGCTGGCTTCTTGAACGGATAAATTCCTAGGATAGGCTTAAAGCTGCTGCTGATGTTCCCAAACTTCCCTTTCTAGGTTTTCTCTCTAATTAAGGTTTTCACAGCTTTTGTAAATATATCTGGAGAGCCTTTGGAGGACTTGTAAAGCATCTGTAAATCGTGAAGGTTAAAACTGGTACCAATGTAAAGTGCTGAATAAATTACAACATTGTGTTCATCCTGAAACCCAAGTCACTTATTTTCTTCTCTGACTGCAAATGTAAACTCTGATTTCCATCCTCTCTCTCTGTTTATCTGTCTTGTACCCAGTAATGATACAGCAATTGTGATTGACAGTAGCAAAAAATAGGAGAGCGAAGAAAAAAATTGTGATGTACATGTGGTCGCTAAACGAGGACCACCTGTCTGTGTTGTATTCCGAGATAGTGACAAATCTTTGCAACTTTGCTACATTTAATGGGATATGAAAGGAAAACTTTGCAATGCTTTATCCTCTAAAGTAGTAAACAAGTTTTTGTGACCTGTCCATGAATAAAGCCCATGATTTCACTGGGATTAGAGTTGGAGAAGAAATGAATGCACCACTTACTTTTCAATATATGTATGTGTGTCCATGTGTATCTCAAATGAAACAATGTCAGAGCCTTACATCTGTATAAAATTAAAAAAGTAGAAATACTGAACTTCATGAACACATCATGAGCACCCCAAAGAGTAAGGAAAGCAGCCTTTCACAACCTTTTGACCCTGGAGGAACCCTTGAAATATTTTTCAGGCCTTGGGGAACCCCTGCCCATTCAGGCTCAAATACAGGCCAGAAGCTACAAAATTATTTTATTTGTTTCATGGGTAGGCCTGTATACGTGCATTAACAGTGTTCTTAAACTGAAAATAAAGAATGAAACTTACCCCTCTAATGGGAACTTGCCGGAATTCGAAATAATGTTTTAAATAAATTGTGATCTCCCAGGGAACCCCTAATGACCTCTCGCGGAACTCTGGTTGAGAAACCCTGCTCTAAGGGATATATTTTGTGCTGCCAAAGATAACCAGAAGCATCCAGATATTGCCACAAGACCCTGAACAGATCGCCAATATCTGATGCCTCTTAGTCGACAGAATCAGCTGTCCTACTGTACAAAGACTGGCGTTTTGGCCATTCCCGTTGCATTAAAAGCCCGTGAAACCCATTAAGTATTGTGATATTTTACCCCCCCTCCCCAAAGTTGCTTGTGTTGCAACCCTTGGGGTAAACCCTCCTTGGGGTAATTGTGTGCATTTTGCTATTTTGGATTCAGATCTGTTTGTTCCAATTCTGTGTCCTGTTTGTTCCACACACTGAGAACTAGACAATAGAAAACCGCTTTAGAGAAAGGCCACTGAGAATGCAGGCGCATCCAGCAAACCACTCTGAATAGGAGAGTTAATAATAACAACCGCTTTCTCTTCTATTAACCCATCTTTGTGAACACATGTTGAAGAGGTTAAAGTACATATGGGCTTAACTGTGTTGAGTTGCTAGCTCTTCACTGAGGGCTGTTTAACTTTGTGCAGCCTTTTGAAAGCCCTGGAACTCTTTAATGCAGTGATAGAGGGTTTTATAATATGAAAGTGGGCTCTGGCAAGATCCAGTTTGGTGTAGTGGTTGAGGTTTTGGACTAGGAGCGAGGAGACTAGGAGTGAGTTCTAGTCCCGCCTTAGGCACAAAGCCAGCTGGGTGACCTTGGGCCAGTCCCTCTGGCTCAGCCCTGGGAAGGAGGATGTAAGGGCCAACCAATTCTGAAATCTTGCCAGGAAAACTGCAGGGACTGGTCCATGTAGATCATCAGGAGTCAAGCGTTATTCAAAGGCAATGTCAGAGTCGGTCTGATCTAGTGGTGAGGGTGCTGGATCAGGAACAGGACCGAGACCAGGGAAACCATGAGTTCTAGTCCTGCCTTAGGCATGAAGCCATCTGGGTGACCTTGGGCCAGTCCCTCTCGCTCAGCCCTGGGAAGGAGGATGAAAAGGCCAACCACCTCTGCAAACCTTGCCAGGAAAACTGCAGGGACTCATCCAGGTAGTCTTCAGGTGTCAAGATTGACTCAAAGGCATGAAAAAAAATACCCAGTTGCATTAACGGTGAATATGCCTTTTTTCCCCCCTCTTGGTAAATCAACACATTTTGACTTGGGTAGCATAGCACAGTCATGAAATTCCCCAAGCATTTTTAAAGGCAACATTTAATGTTTTTTGGAATGCCTAAAGTGATAAAGTGATAGGGCCGCGGTGGTGCTGCGGGTTAAACTGCTGAGCTTGCCGATTGGAAGGTCGGCGGTTCGAATCCGCATGACGGGGTGAGCTTCCATGGCTAGTCCCAGCTCCTGCCAACCTAGCAGTTCGAAAACATGCCAGTGTGAGTCGATTAATAGGTACCGCTTTGGCGGGCAGGTAACGGCGTTCCGTGTAGTCATGCCGGCCACATGACCACAGAGGAAGTGTCTACGGACAAACGCCGGCTCTTCAGTTTTGAAACAGGGATGAGCACCGCCCCCTAGAGTCGGACACGACTGGACGTAACGTCAAGGGAAACCTTTACCTTTAAAGTGATAATAAGGTGTAGCTCCTCTTTATCATAAAATACAGCTCTTTTCACATTGCCCGTTTTACTCCAGTTGATGGAGGGGAGAGAAACAGCATTGAATTCCATCGTCTTTAAATCATCCCCAGGCCTTGCAGGATTGTCACCAGTATGTAGAGTAGTTGTCGGGGAGAACAACACATGCTCTCTGTTCCTTGAAAACTATGCACACCATGTGTGTGTGGTTTTTTTATAGCACCCATTCTGCTGCTGCAAAATAAAAATCCTCCTGGCGTGTGGTGGGAATCCTGAAACTGCATTCTCAGCCTGTGTGAGAGAACTGCCACTGAGCTGGAATTTCAGTCTCCCCAGAAGATCTAGACGACTGCCCCCTCTTCCCTGGGCGGGTGATGCTGCCCTAGTTTGCCTGGGGGTGGAGGAGGGAGGTACTGGGCGCCTAGCCTTCCTTCCTAAGGTACCTCATGTGGCCTTGCTGTACGATGTGAAGTCATCTTCTCCGTTGTTTGGGGGCTGCGCATGTCAGCACAGAGGTCTTCGATTCCTTTATCTGCTCTTCATAAAACTCTCCCCTTCCCTTCCCTTCTAGTTATATTTATGTTCCGCTTCTTGTTCAGGAGCTCCAGGCAGGGCTGTTTCAGGCCGGTGGTTGAATATTTGGAAAAAGTTAGTCTTCGTGTTGCCAGAAGATGTGGTATCAGGTGTAGAATACCTTCAGGACTTGTTCTTGAACCTCCCTTGCTATCCTCTCCAATAGAAACATGCCTTGTGATTTATATCCTGAGCTCAGCTGTACGCAACGTTACGCCTTGGGTCCTGCTCTTTCAGTCTCAATGCCCCATCCTGGGGACAGTCTGTCCTCAGTTGTCAAATTCCATTCAACATGTAGTTAAATCTGAATGGGCCTAGTTCAGAACAAAGATGGATTTATCCTTCCTTAAACTGACATGACATAACGGGAGTGAGAAGAAGGACACGTGTCCATGGATTTTTGTATTTGGGGTTTTATTTCTGTAAGCCGCCTGGAGTCAACTCTGAGTGAGTTGGGCTGCCATATACGTTTCTTTAATAAATAATGAATCTCTCTTGCAACTTTCATGCTCGCTTCCTTTTTTCTCTTACAACTTCCACTTTCCTAAGATAATGGACGACTGAAACATGGAACTGTGCTGAGTTCTTTCTGTTTTTCCAGAAAACCTCTGTTTTTCACCAAAGTTACTGTACATCTCCAATGCTTCCACGTGGAGAATTTCAAAGTCCTTCAGACTCCCCCCCCCCAGCTTTCTTATCTAATTTAAACTTTGAGGTACCGTTGCTTCTAAACTCCTAGAAGCTAGACTCTTGATTGAGTTGGAAGCACCAGGAGATGTAGCAGTAGATCCTGGTTGACCTTCTGGCCCACGTAGATCAGCTGTGTAACTCAGGCCTGGCCGCCTCCTCAGTTGTCCCCTGAAGAGTGCTCCATAAGGTTTAGAGTGGTATAGAAACAGTTGTGTCAAGCTTGTCTCCTTTCAGAGCATCACGAGATGCAAAACAACACTTTTCATAAACTCCAACCTAACAATAAGGAGAGAAGGACTCTGATGTTTCTGACAAGGTACCAATCCTCTTCCAGCTGCTTTGTTTCTTCCCAAAGAAAATGCTGGGCCAGGAATGCCAACCCTGTTAGATGCAGCAGCATTTGAGATCGAGAGGGAAGCATAGCTAGATGTAGATGGGTATCTACAGGAATGAGAAAGATGACTGGAGCCCACATGTGACTCAAGCTTGATCTGAAGAGAGCATAACCAAGGAAGTAAACGAAACCAGTTTGATTGTTAATAGTTCCAGTCCAGGAAGTGAAAAGCGACAATAAACAGCACTGTTGTAGCTGTTGCTAATGGAATATCTTAGTAGCTGCTGTTAGAAGCAAGTTTTTTTCCAGCAGTGGCAAAAGCAGGCTTCCTGGCAGGAGCTCTTTTATGTTCTTTTTATCTTCCACATGGTACCCCCTAGATGTGGTTAGATTAGATCTATAGATTAGATCTATAGAGCTAATTGGAGCCTTGCATCCGGGGCTTGCAGTCCTGTCAACAGGCGGCCTCTTTTTCACGTCAGCAGCCCTTTGTTCCTTGAGATTAGAGAAGATGCTTCAAGCTCAGGCTTGGAGGGAGGACAACCTATCTCCACTTGTCAAATTCTGTTCAGCATGTAGTTAAATCTAATGCGGCTTTTGAATGGGCCTAGTTCAGAACAAAGTTTTCCACATGGGTAAGATCAAGGAGACGCATGGATCTATCCTTTCTTAAACTGACATGGCATAATGGGAGTGAGAAGAAAGACACCGCACATGTTCATGGATTTTGTTTTGGTCTGTCAAGAAGTGACCAACGTATCACCATTATTCATCTCCCTGTGCTGTGGTAGGTGTTACACCTCTCGTACATGGAGATGAAAAAGTGTGTACCACCTCTGTAACGTTGAACCTCTGTAAAGTGCCGCTTCCTGTGAACGATGGGCCGCCTTCACGCTTAGCTGTGTTTAGAGAAGGCCGGTGGAAACCAAGTTACTTCCATTCTGAGTCATGTTCTGTGGAACTTCTCTGAATCTTGATCCAACCAGTTATCTGGTGATGTGAACAGCATCTTCTCTAAATGTCCTAACCAGCTTAATAAGGTAGCTATGGAGGGTTTTTAACTTATAGGAGAACTAAGTTCGAGATTTTGCTTCAGGGTCTGGTTTTGGTAACTCTATTGTAGGTAACCTATGCTGGGTTGTAAGGTAGAGCAGTGAAAATGGTTAGGGTTAGAGTTCTGTCTGTACTGGAAAAAAAATCACAAAACACTTTTGGCTACCCTTAAAACCCAAGAGTTGGGCATGTTGTTAGGACTATTTGGGAGAAAGATGGGGTAGAAATTAAACGAATAAATCAGGACATTGTTTTGCAGAAACCCAGCATGCTTTGCTTTGTTCTGAAGTCTTTCCTGCTCTCTTAAGTTTCTTTTACTAGTTCTGGGCTTGGAAACTTCTGCACAAAAATGCCGCAAAGCTATGGCTTTCCCCCTTAAGTTGGGAGATAACCAGGGGCTGAACTGGATTTTTTTTTTTTTTGGCATGGTTTGTCTATCCCTGCTTCTGGAATCTTCACCAGGGTTCTTGTCCACTGAATTCATTTGTCGTTCTAAAGTTGCTGGCTGGGGAATTCTGGGAGCTGAAGTCCACACAACTTCAAGCTGCCACGGTTGAGAAACACTGGGCTAGCCTATAAGTTTGGCTTACTTCCAGATCTATTTGTCACCGGTCTGTGGCTCCAGTTAATCCTGGGAATTGCCGTTTGGTTCAAAGGATTTGAGTAATATTTTCAGCACCCTTGACAGTTCCTGAGCACCACTGGGGGTAGCTGGAGATGTGCAAAATATTTACAAGACCTTGGTTTCCCCCATGAAAAATGACTTAAACTGCCTCTGGATAGGCAGGGTTGGATTTTCCATATGACTGCTTCAGCAGAGACCTATTACTAAGGGAAAGCTGTTATGAACTTGGACGCTTAAAAAAAACTGTAGAAGTTGTAAAAAACCTTACATGTTTTAAACTAGAAGAAGACCTCTATCTTGCTGTAGCTGAAGCTTATCCTCAAACTGTGTTGAAATTGCTTTTGGCCTGAGCGACTTGCATTTTGCAACCCAATATTCTGAAGAAACGAGATCCAGTTTGGTGTCGTGGTGAAGGCACCAGGCTAGAAACCGGGAGACCCTGAGTTCTAGTCCCACCTTGGGCACAAAGCCAGCTGGGTGGCCTTGGGCCAGCCACTCTCTCTCAGCCCTGGGAAGGGGGCAATGGCAAGCCACTTCTGAAAAACCTGGCCAAGAAAACTGCAGGGACTTGTCCAGGCAGTCTCCCAGAATTGGACGCGATGGAATGCCTTAAAAAAAAATTCTGAAGAAACACCTCTTTCTCTCAACTCTTCCACCCTCCCTGTGCCTCAAGAGAATTCAACATTCCTGTGTCTCCCCGTCCCCCAATTTCCAGGGGGACAGCTATCAATCTGCCTCTGTCAACAGCATGAATGTGGTGGTAGCAGATAAGAATAGTTGCCCATTTGTTGGAAATATGGACAGAGCATGGTGGAATGCCTAACCTGGAATTCCTCTTGCACCATTTCTGCTTTAGCGTTACACGCTCGGGCGATTCATTCCCGCTCGTACTTGATTTGGCGGGTGCATCCGTCACAAGTGTCTGGGGTGCACCACAGAGAATCCAAGACGCGAGGAGAGAGGGCCAGAGGGAAAGAAAAACAAGCTGGTGAGCCTTTCTGTGTGCTGAAGCACCCTCACGAGACCCGTCCATTACCCTAAATGTGAGTGTGCCATTCAGAGTGAGGTAATTAGGAAACAAGCATGCATTATTCTCTAGCAAACTCTACACCCAGCGGGCAAACAAATTAAGGGTGAGGTGCCCCAATTTTCTATCTATTCTGGCAGATGGGAAATGACCATGGAGTATTGTCTATACAGGTAGTCCTCACTTCACGACCACAATTGGGACCGGAATTTCAGTTGCTGAGCAAAGCGGTCATTAAGCGAATCCAACCCAGTTTTACAACCTTTTTTGTGGCGGTTATTAAGTGAATCACCATGGGTGTCAAGCAAGCCACGTAGTCATTAAGTGAATCACATGGGTTCCCATTAATTTTGCTTGCCAGAAACCGGCTGGGAAGTTTGAAAATGGTGATCCCATGACCACAGGACGCTGTGATGGTCATAAATACAAACTGGTTGCCAAATGCCCAAATCATGATCATGTGACCGCAGGGACACTGTGACAGTCGTAAGTGTGAGGACTGGTCATAAGTCAGTTTTCCCAGCACCGTTGTAAGTCTGAACCATCACTAAATGAATGGTTGTTAAGTGAGGACCACCTGTATGTGTTTTCTTACATTGCTTAGCCCTGATTTTTCCATAGCACCTTGGCTACATTTGCCATACACCCTGGTTGGAAGGCTGGTCAGTTTCTTAGTAGACTGCCTGTGCTCCTAGTTGGGAATTTGGTTACTTACTCAGTGGCGCGTACTTGGTTCACATGCTGTTGCGAGAGCTTCGGTCTTGGCACAAAACTATGGTGAATCGCAGGACTCTAGTTAAGGAGAAGAGAGCAGGGGGAATATTTAAGATGAAGCTCAGCTGTAAAAGAATTCATGCTAAACGATAATTAAGATAACAGACACAAAAGCATTAGCGATTCCATTGGCTGCTACCTGCCGGCTAGCATTTATCACGGTTGCTCACAAAATTAACCTTGATGTGTGGAACCTACTACTCAATCTGTTTTTTCTTTGAAAGCAGTATTTCAGGTTTTGAATGTGGAGAGGGCAGGTTACTCGGGCTTCCCTGTGAGGTCATCTTTTGAGACCCATTGTCTGACAGGAGAAGCAGAGTTTACAGAAGTAACACCATGTTTTTAGAGCGTACGTAATTTATGGTGGCTCCATAGGGTTTACGTCTATGCAACTATGGAGACTTTTATTTATTTATTTTATGAATTTATTCACCGCCCATCTCCCCCTCACGGGGGGGACATAAGCAAAAGGGTGCAGAAGGAAGGTGCAGTCGTCCACATGGGCAGTTAACTCCAACCTAATTAGGTAGTGAGAGCCAGTTTGGTGTCGTGGTTAAGGAACCAGGCTAGAAACCGGCAGACCCTGAGTTCTAGTCCCACCTTGGCCACGAAGCCATCTGGGCAACCTTGGGCCAGCCCCTTTCTCTCGGCCCTAGGAAGGAGGCAATGGCCAGCCACTTCTGAAAAACCTGGCCAAGAAAACTGCAGGGACTTGTCCGGGCAGTCTCCGAGAGTCGCACACGATTGAATGGATTTGAAAAGAAAAGTAATGTATCATTTTGTAAAGGGGGCAGTGAGACTTCACCAAGAGTTGGTGCCAGATCTTCTACAGCAGTGTTTCTCAACCTTGGGAACTTGAAGATGTGTGGACTTCAACTCCCGGAATTCTCCAGCCAGGCTGGCTGGAGAATTCTGGGAGTTGAAGTCCACACATCTTCAAGTTCCCAAGGTTGAGAAACACTGTTCTACAGTTCTACAGGCAGGACTTTTCTAGTCCAGGTCCTCCCTGTAGGGCAGCCTTCCCACAACTGTTAACTCCTGGATGGGTGGGACTTCAGTTCTCAGTCCAATTAATGCTCTGACGACCTTGCAGCCGTGAAGGGCGTGCAGAAGTTTTTACAAGACTTTATTTGCTCGCTTGAACTTTGCTTGGGAGTGTCTCCATATCTCTAGGTTGACAAACAGCTGGTGCTATGTACATTTGTCAGATTCCTGTGAACTTTGTGTTGTGTGCACTTCTACCTGCAAAACAATGTGTGGGTATGGGTGTATCTCCTTTTCACATCTCTTTTTTAGATGGATTGTATTGGAAGGAACAGTTCCTACCAGCCCTTTTTGTGTAATTTGGTAGAAGTTGCCATCTATGTCTCTTGTTTCTCACTAAAATGTTATCAAGAGTTGGTTGAAGGCAATAAAGGCATGGTCTTGTGTTAAAGCAGCGTTCCTCAACCTTGGCAGCTTGAAGATGTGTGGACTTCAGTTCCCAGAATTCTCCAGCCAGCATGGCTAGTTGGGGAATTCTGAGAGTTGAAGTCCACACATCTTCAAGTTGCCAAGATTGAGGAACGCTGTGTTGGAGTGATCAAAGGTATTTGTTTGCAGGCTAGCCTATCAGACCCATGAAATCTGTGATACAAGCAGCCTTCAGACCTGTTTTTCTTGATCTGCAGCTCCAGATCCTTCCTGTCGCCCAGGGAACAGGAGAAGGATCAGCTGTAAAATGGGCAAGGACCATCTCCACTGGACCCATTTGTGAGTCTGAGTAGCTCTTTGGATTCAGCCTTGGGTATCTGAGATATTTTTAGAACAAATAATAACAATTATTGTGTCATCTAGCCAAAGGAAAGGGGCCAAAAGAGCTGTGAGCCTTCTGAAATTCAAACGGACTTGTAATTACATGCTGGAGTCTATTGTTGCTAGTAATAATCAGGGTTATTCTTTTGAATAGCTTCTGGTCTTTATTTTTATAGCAATTTAGGCAGGCACGGAGAGGATAAGATTACATCCCGTTTGTCTGTTTTGGTTCCCTATGTGATATAGGCGAACAAATGCATACTTCAAGAAAGAGGAACAAAGGCATGTGTTCTCTGGTGATATGGAATTGTTTTTGGCCTGCATAATGTGGACAGGAAGGCAATATCTCACCAGGAAGTCGAGTTTTCCAGGCATCTGGTTTTACTGTTTTTCTCCATTTAACCAGGGGAAAATGCACATTAAAAAAAATTAAAAATAGCTTTCCAAAAATCAGATCCCATTATTATTAGTACTGATAACATCTGCTAGTTTTGCGCACTCTCGGGTGGAATGGAATTAAAGAAATTTCTGGAAAATTACGTCTTTTATCCGGGTGTTCATACATTCAAGTTGTTGTGCTTTGGAGAAAACTTCTGGGAATCCTGGGAGTTGAAGTCCGTATATCTGAAAGTGGTCAAGGTTGAGAAACACTGAGCTGGTTCATGTACAGCTTTTGAGACTTTACGTCTTGTTGTGATATCTTTTTTACCTAAAGTTCAATTCTGTGCCAGCCTCCCCTGGAATGCAAAGGAATTTTTTCCCCTGATACATATGTCTTGGATTTCCTATTATGACTTGCTGCCTGGAAGGGCAGTGACCTAATCTGTATTCAATCTGGATATTGTCATTCTCTTGCAAACCACACGTCTTCTCTAGGTAGAATGCAGTTTTTATTAAATTACTCTTCTGTGCCTGGCCTTTGGACATTCAGGATTTGTGTCCTCCGTTGAGTTTGAAGGGTCTTTGGATGCATAAGCTAGAATTTGAATTATCTGCCCCGGGTGGGTTTTGTGTGAGAATAAGAGAATGCCGAGAAAGGCAAGTTGGAGTTTAATTGTGCTTTTTTTTTTTTTAAAGAACTTTACTGATTTTCAAAGTATAGTTAAAATACAAAATTTAGAGTACAGATGAGAAAGAATACAGAACTAAAGAAAAAAGAAAAAGTATAAAGGTGCAAAATTAGGTAGAAAACAGAAAAAGACAGTGACTTCCGACCTTTTCCAATACAGATATAAATGCATATTATACAGATATAATCTCTTACCATTAATTAAACCTCAGTAGCATTATTTCTATAAAATCAAACCATTTAATCATCAAGACCCAAAATCAAGACTTCATTTTTTTCAGACACAAGCAAATAATCCAAAAGTGGTTGCCAAGTAGAGACAAATCCAGACACGGTATTTTCTCTCATCAACGCTGTTAACTTGGCCATTTGGGCCCATTCCATTAATTTAACCATCCATTCTTCCACTGTGGGGATTTGTGGATCTTTCCATCTTTGTGCATATAAAAGTCTTGCTGCTGTTGCCATATACAGAAGCAAAGTCCCTTGCTGTTTCTCAGGCTGTTTGTCCATCAATCCCAAGAGACACAGTTCTGGTTTCTTCTGTAAGTCCGCTTTAAGAATCTTTTGAATATTAACACACATTTGATCCCAATTTTTTTTGGCCTTCTCACGGAGTTTAATCATGCTTCTGTGCAGCAGGAGAATGAGCTTGGGTTGAGATTCTTGTGATTTCCACCCCCCCCCACTTCTTCCTTTACTTCCCTCATCCCCTCCCCTCTTAAAAAAGTTTTTAGCAGGGCTGAGAAACTCCATGGAATGTATGAAATTCAAGCTGCACCAAATGCAGATCGGATTCCAATTCTGGCCTCGGTGGGGAGACCCAGACTGGAGTAGGCTTGATGCATCGCAAAGCAAGGCCGGGGAGCCGTTTGCTCTCAAATGTGAGTAAGCCTTTACCGGCATTCATCCAGCTGCTCTGTATTCCAGCCTGGTTTCTTCTGTGTCAGAAGGCCTTTGCATTGCAAAGACGTTTCCCTACCAAGTTCGATCCAGCTGTCTTCTGCCGACAAGCAGAGCCCGTACGAGTCGCTGGAGTGCAATGGGATGGAACGTAATTTTCCTTTTTTTTTTTCCTGAAGCCTTCATTCAGAGGAGCAGTAAAAGAAACAGAGAGAGAGAGAGAGGCAATCTTTAATCAAAGATCTGTGTAAAATTCCATGGTTTGGTGCAAGGCTCACAGGGTCATTCAGCAAGTGCTGTTGAAATGTATGAGGCCGATGATGTAATGTAGCATGATGTCACTTAATTCCTAGGAGACAGGCTCCCCTGGCTTAAGGCAGAGTGCCTGTATTCAAAGATTGGTTGTTTTTCTTCTTCTTAGTCATAGGTGACCAGAGAGATGCAAAGTGCCTTCTCCTTGTTACAGGTGGAATTAATTCGATTATGGAAGATACATGTTGCATCTACTTGATTAAAGCATTTTTTTTCAGACTTTGAGGCATAAATGTTACAAGCAGTGAACGCCAATGCAAGATGAATCGCAAAATGAGAATTGCAGCAGGAGAAGAAATTCAATACCCTTGAGGCAGTCAGTAACCCAAAGAAATAGAGAAGGGTTTTGTGATAATGCCAACATCGGCTCGGCTGAAATCGGCTGATGTGTTGAAGTCTCAGTTTTGTAAGGCTGAGATGATATTAACCAGGTGGAGTTAAACAAATATGAAATGCTGAAAAGGATATAAATTAAGAATGAGCTTAATGTTGGAACTTAAACAGGGCTATGTCTCTACACTCACTTTGGGTCACTCCAAAAACTTCCTTAGAACCTGGACTGAGTGCTGTGTCTGCAAAAGGCATACAGTTGAAAGCATTTTACCAGGGTGTAAATAACCACTTTCTACCCTTGTTGGGAAAGATCAGAATCATGCAAGCCGTGGTTTTCCCTGTGACACTCTATAGAAGTGAAAGTTGGACTTCAAAGAAGCAAGATAGGGAAAGTATTGATGCCTTTGAACTTTGGTGCTGGAGAAGACTTCTGGGAAGACCGTGGACAGCCAAGAAAACCAATGGCTCATCAAACAAATCAATCCAGAGCTCTCACTCAAGGCACAAATGACCAGCTGAAGTTATCCTCCTTCAGACACATTATAGAAGACCCAGCTCCCTGGAGAAGGCTTTAATGCTGGGAAAGTTGGAAGGAAAGAGAAGAAGAGGACAACCAGCAGCAAGGGGGATGGACTCAGTTACAGTGACCATGGGTGCACTGTTGGGAGACTTGAAAGAACAGGTTAGGGATAGATCGTCACGGAGAAAATCTTACCTATGTGGATACTAGGAGTCGAAAATGACTTGATAGCACATAATCAACCAACCCTTGTTTGGACTTTCTGGTTTTGGTCTGTTCTGTTGAGATTTTAGTGGTAGATGTAGTAAGCTGTTTGGGGGGGAAGAGAACATGGTGAGGGTACTGGGTTGTAATTCCAGTAGGGATCACATTTTGTTGGAATTGTTTTATGGGATGACTTCTTGTATGACTCAGAACAAGAGATCTGGAGTCATGTAAGTAGCTTTTCTTCGTAAGTAATTGAACAATACAAATTTCAAGCCAAACTACTTAAGGAAAAACTGTTTTGGAAAACGGAAGCTTTAGCATGCAAAAAATGTTCGGTGGACAAGGGTGCCTTTGTTTTCTATTAGTTTTTTCCTCTTCCTAACCTCCTTCCTTCTAGGAGCTCCACAATGCATTTTTTGATATCCGCAACTTGTTCTGCTGGGGCCCTCCTCTGATTTCTGAAAATTTATGTCTCATTAGTTGTAGCTGCCTGCTAATCTTAAGAAGACAGTAGAGAGAATTCAAAAATGCAAAATCATAAACGCGTGGAAAAATAGCTGTGAGAGAACTTACATTTTGCATGAAAATTTCCTAGGGTTTAATTCTGGTCTGCAGTTAAAGCTTGGATAATGTGGCTGGCAAAGATCTCTCCTTGGGGTACCACTGTGGATCAGAGCTTTGACTCTGTGGAGGATGGATGCTTTTGTTCCAAATTATCTTTCCACCTAGCCAAGATTAGTTGTTATTAGACACCCGTAGAGTGTTTCTATCTAAAGTTATTGCTCCACAAAAATATTTTTGACTTCAGCTGAATTATCACATTGCTTTTGGCCTGTAATTTTGCTTGCTGCAAGCCTGTTAAATAAGATCCCTTGGATTCAAGCCTGTTGTGTAAATCAAGAAAGGGGACCTTGGCCTTCCCAATGTGGCTGAATGTAATGCTCACCATTGACTATTCGGGCTTGCAGTTGATCCACATCTGGCAGGACAGAGGTGCCCATCTGCGGTGCAGATGGTGTCTTGGATGTTGGCATCTGTCCTCTTGAAGGTTTCCAAGTTTATTTTTAAGCTGCCTAATCATCTGAGAAAAAAAGTAAATATTGTTCAGTGCCTTGAACTCTGACGAATCTCTTGATAATAAAGTCGTCGGCACACCACCTGAGTGAAAAATACACTAAAAAAAGAAATAGCCAACTAGAAGACTCCATGAATCTTCTGCATCTCATGGGGAAGAGTTGTAGAGAAAAGTCATTTCCATTTGTGTGGGCATAATATATTCGGGAACAATGTTTTGGCCTTCCCCCATTTTTATGGTGCCAAAGGAAGAGTTCTTATATATTAAATGAAAACTTGACACAAATCATATTTTGCATTCCACCCACCCCTATCCCTATATAAAGAAATGAAGCATTAGGCGTGGTGGGACAGGAAGTTTGAACACCCCAATCAAAATCAGGGAATTTCAAAATAATTTCTGCCTCCCTTTCAGAGATGGGTTGTCAGAAGGTGGCAGCCAAGTTGGGAAGCAGAAATACTGCAGTTCTTACAAATGTTGGAACCATCCAGAACAATGGAAATGACTTTGTGAAGTACCCTTGTGTCTTTGGCGGAGAATTCCTGATCTCTGTGGTATGTGAAGTTGTAGATCGACAAAACAGGAGCAAGCGTTGTGAGCAACTGTACTGCGTGCGTTCCTGGAAGGACACACAGTGAATAAAAAGCTATTCACCAGATTTTGCTGTCGCAGTTGAATTCATGGTGAATGGGGGAAAAAATGAGAAATGTGGACTGTCTCAGTTAGCTGATTCGGAATGGAACAAGTTGCCTTTTTGGGGCCTTAGTAAATGGATTTGTGTGGAATATGAAAGCAAGCATCTTAATAGTTTCCACACTCAAACACAGTTTTTTCCCCTCTCCGATGGATTTCTGTTCTATACCATATTTGAATTTTTGTACCTGTTTCTCTTCTCCCTCCCCTCTTTTTTTTAAAATGGATTTAGTAATGACACTTTACCATGATTTTTTTTTCCTATTTAAAATGTGGAATGGGGCTAACATTGTGGAGGAATCTTTTAAAAAAGGATGTGGGCCAGAGGTGACCATGATCCATCATTCAGACGGTGGTTGGTTTCTGGCCAAGTATCTTCTGCCTGCTAAAATTACTGCAAAGAATGCTGAGCTCCTTAAACACGGACCTTGGGCTGATCCAGCGAGATGTTGTTCTTCTGCAGGAATATCTGCTCAGGGTCCTTCAAAACAAACTAGTTCCCCTAGTCTTGGAAGAGATATGGAGTATGCAAACTTCTTGGTGCTTAAGAAAACACATTGATCGGCCAGAGGAATTCTAGTTTCAGAAAAATTAAACAATGAAAGATAGAAAAATCTGACAGTCCGCTAGCAAAAAGAGGAATGCAGAAATGTTGCCGCTTTGCAGATTTCTTGCACCTCTTGTGGTCTCAATGTGGCTTTCCTTTTTTGGTTCAACATTCCTCTTCTGCCTATGGAGAAAGCAGGTTCCTTGTTGATGCTTCAGGAGAAGACCTGCCAGAAATTCGGCATTAGCTGCCATCTTCCGTTCTGGTTTTGATGGGCAGTGTTTGAAAAAGCAACAGGGAAGCTTTTCAATCAAACATAGATGTAATCTATGATAATACGAAATAATATGAAAACCCACAGGGGCTTTCCACCCTGTATCTGAAACAGCATTCCTCCGAGTTTCTTAGGGGACTATGAAATCTTTAAAAAGGCCGTGCACTTTTTACTTGAAGAGCAAGATCTAAATTGTGTGAGGGAAGGGGACATGGAAGTTCCTTTTCTTTAAAAAAAAAAGTCATGTAGATATTGCTTCTTTAAAGCCCTTTGCAAGCAAGCCAATTATTGGATTACCTTAGCAATGGCATCTCATGGAACGTACAGATGGATCTTTATGAGAGCCAAGCAACACTTCAATGCATTTTGCAGACTAGGAAGCTTGAGTGGTATGGAATATTCTCCTAGGATGCAATTTAAATGTTCTGCTAACGACGGTTACAAAATGAGATGACACATCATGGGTGTTATAGCCAGAATCTGCCTCATTTAAAAAAGTAGCTAAAGTGCAATTGTATAAAAACTGCAGAATGCTCTTTGAAGCTGGGAAAACCTCTGTTTTTGCTTTTTAAGTCCTGGCAGTGAATTCCACAGGCGGTTTGCAGAAAGGAAGGCTGTTTGCTACAGTGAGAAGGGCCAGATCGAGATAATATCCTCTGAAATTACAGCTGCATATGATCAGAGATAATAATATGTAATTTCAAAGGTTTCCCTTGGCATTGTTTTTTCTGCATGGGCTGGCGTAGAGTATACTTCAGGCCTGAAAAATCATTTCATCAGAAAAGCTAATGTTTAGGGAATAGGCCTGCAGTATGTTGTGCTTCGACCTCAAAAACCCAGTTTGGAAGGCGTGGGGTAGAAGGTAGAGAATATGTCCTGCCCAGCCATTGGTGGAAAGAAAGTAGAGGGAAAGTAAGTTCAATTTCTCACTTTTTACTCCAACACTTGATGTTTAGAGCAGCCTGCAAACTTTGGGAAGTCTGTCTTTCATGCATGCGCGATACTATCTGCCCTCAGTTTCTTGGGATGTGATGGGTGGTGAGTCAACATTTACTTATGAACGTTTTTGCGTGTTCTCAACCTAGCCTTTTTCACCTTAATGGCAAACCTGTATGTCTCAAAAGTATGTAATTTGCCAATAGGGTCAATTTTGAGCCATCAATTACCATCCCAGTTCCCACAGTACAGTGAGTAATAATATAGGTAGTGGTTCTTGGCAAAGTATGCTGTGTGCAAGTACCCTCAGTTATGGCTTTGTCAGTAGGTTATAGGTTAAAAAGAATTCTAGCTTAGCGTGATGTGGAAAGACAACCACAGTGTGAAGTTGGAGAACAACCACCATCATAATGCCTATCTAGTATGCAAATCTTACACACACACTTGAATTGACTGTATCATGAACCTGTCCACTCATGGTCCACTAAAGAAACAAAAAGGACCATTAAAACCAATTAAACTTAGGTAGACACCTGGCAGGTAATCACCATGAAGACCTAGGAGCCAATGGGGCGAAGCCTCCTCAGCAAATAGACCCATCTTTGTGCAATAACCAGAACGGAACCCGAGATGGAGTTCAGCCTCGTATTTGGTTTTGGAGATGGGACTGAAGGCACTTCGTTCAGGAGATGCTGGCATGCGATTACAGAAAGAATAGCGCTCTCTGAACAGATTTCTTTGTACCCGCACCAACTTGTGAATTATTCTAGTGGTGCCAGTAAGCAGTATTTTGAGAAGCATGAGTTACGTTTCTAAAAATACTTCTTGGAGTCAGGTACGTCTGTGCCTTGCAAGAGAAGCTCTTTATCGACCACTGTGGGATGTCTTCCGAGCCCCCCGAGAGCAGAATCTGACCACAGGAAACGTGCCCCTCTGTTTGCAGTTTATTAATAATAGAATACCCAGCAGAATTTATCTTCGGTGTCAGATTCCGTAAGCTAGCTCAGTCACACAAAAATCAATCCCATTAATTAGCGAGTATCTTCACTCTTCGTTCTCTGTCTCCTGTTCTCCTCTTACTGCAGCGTTCTGTATTCAACCATGTCATGCTTGAGAGCAATTCACGTTCAACTATCTGACCAGTTCCCATATATGGCACCGTTCACGGTGGAGATCAAAGGGGAATCGTTTCCACGCTAGGGCAAGGAATTGTGATTGGTGTTGCCATAAATTAAAGAGCGTGTTCATTTTTGCTTCCTGGGCTGGGTAAAATATTGAGAATCCCTCCAGGGTGGGATCTCGGCTTTTCCTAACGTATAGAATTGAGTGAATATTGAGATTTCTTGCAGGAATATTGTATGATTTAAGAGTTCGTTGCAGGAAAAACCCAAGTGTCATACCAGAGTTTAGATAACAAAGTCCTTTCTTGCATATGTACACAACTCAGTCCTTTTTCTTTAAGGTGCCGTGTTGGATCGTTTTTCGTAGCATTTGTTAAGTGTGTTAAGTAAAGTCTTTATTTGTCGTTGCTCTCGTCTGTAACCATTTGACCCGACGGCTTAAACTGTTTCATAGTTGGGGTTGGAACCTCTGTATCCTTGCCATTTCAGGTTTTATATTAATTCAGTCATGTCTTAACTGCACACCAACCTCGTTGCCTTGTTTGTCACAAGGAGAGCAGCATCCGTATCTCTAGAGGCGTGTCTATGAAGCCCGTGGCCGTGCTTAACTTTCGGTTTTCATCCATTAAGTTATGGCAATGAACCACATGGCTGTTCCTTAGAAAAGTGTTCGTTTATCTTTGTTTGTAATGGGGCTACCAGATCTGAGCTGCCAAAATCTGTACGGCCGAAGGTGACCACCGTGGGTTAGAGCAGAGTTTCTCAACCTTAGCAATTTCAAGATATGTGGGCTTCAACTCCCTTGTCTGCAATTTAGAGTCTTTCAGGAGATGTGTGACTGAGCGGTGAGAACAGCCCAGTTCATCACTTCCTCCTTATTAAAGAAGAAAGGTTTTCTTCCTCCTGACAATAAGGACGCAGCATTGTTCTTGATGTGCTGAAAGCTGTGTTGTCTTGGCGGCTAGCACTACAATTAAACATTCTTGTCTTGAGGGAAAGTTTGTTTGTTGGTTGGTTAATGTTCTGGAGGTCCCTCAAGACCTGGCTATGTTTTCAGGCCTGGGGGTCTCGGGGGAGAAGAGACCCTCCCTAGTTTCTCAGGCTGTAAAGAAGATGGGGGGAGAATTGTACCTTCAGACTTGCAAGATTGACGCCTCTTGCTCTGCCCGCTATCCAGCTGCAGGCTATGCCGCCTCTTATCCAACCTTTCTCTAGGCAGCACCTTTTCACCCTGTCTCCCAAGGTCTTTCCCACATACTATTACATCAAGTCATAGTTCATCAAGTTTGGATGCTGTAAATTGGGTTGGGTGGAAATACCACTACTTGGTTGCAATCCTGCAGAATCTCTTTTCCATGTCACCAAGGCCATACCATCATCCATACAACCCTTACTTCTCTCCGCCAACTCAAAGAAAGGACACCCCAGCCTGCCTGGATCCAGAGCCAAGCTCAGGGAGAGAACTGGGCCTCAAAAGAAAAAAGAGGGGGCTCTGTTGTAAATGAGGTGTTAAGGAGGTCAAAATGTCCAGTTATTCTGTGGAGCACTCTTTGAGTTGGTTTTGGCTGCTTCTCTCTTCTTTTTCAATTCTTCTCCATGCTTTAAGTTGAAAATACTCAAGCCTCTCCTTTCAGTTATATTCCAGTAGATTAGCTCACCTCTCTGTGTTTATAAAATACCTTCAAGCCTTTAAGAGACAGGATCTCCTGCTGTGAAAACCGTGGGGGTCCCTTCGTTCGCTATGGAGCTTGGAGACGGGAAGCCTGTTCATTACTTTTGTTCCATATGGATCTATTAAACCTTCTTCTAACCTTCCCTGTTCAGCCATATATGCTATTAAGAGATATGGTGGCCTAGCTGTTAACCATAGTTAAAGCTGACTCACTCACCTCCTTAACCAGTGCTTGAAACTAGATAGGGTTGGGTTTGTGCATAACGCTAGGCAGCGGATTATCTGTGGTTTATTGAAGTAGCCCTGCAGTAACGCAAAATACTGTATCGTTAATAGTGATTTCCAAGCTACAATGGACGGGTTTAAACATCATCCTTTGGGCTATAAAAAAAGTTTGGAACTGGCATCCAATCCTAAATGAAAGCCTCTAAAACAGTGTTTCTCAGCCTTAGCCGTTTGAAGAGGTATGGGATTCGACTCCCAGAATACCCCAGCCAGCAATTGAATGAATAAAGCCCATGAATAAAGCTCACGATTTTAGGTTGCCAGGGTTAGGCAAGAAGGAAACATCCCATTTCCTTGTAATAACCACATTTTAGTCTATGCATCACAGGCATTCTTAGTACTGCAGCCTCACTGGGAGCAAGCAAAATGAGGAACAAGGCCCAGCATGACCTTTGATAGTCCTCCCACTTTGCTTACACAAACCTAATCAATTTTTTTTAAAGGTGACCTTCTTCTAAGTTGTTTGTGATCTCTGAGGGTCCCTGACCCTTCAGCTGCTATATAGTTTTGTATGACATCCCATGGTTCCTTTCATGATTTCCCCAATGGTCCAACTTGCTGAGGTCCTGGAGAAAGTTCCTAGTTCAATTTTGGAGCCACTGATTCTTGGTATGGAGGAATGGAGGGTCCCCTGCAGAGTGTTAGCAAGGGAATATATTAAAAAAATTCAATCCCTTCAGACCCCTATGGGTGGTATGTGTCTTCCTCAACCTTGAATCCTCTACCAGAGGCCTGGGAGTTTGAGGGTTCTGCACAGGACCTCAGCTGTTCCTGGCACTGCACTCTTCTGGACAGGGAGCTGTGATGTTGCTCTTGGGATCTGTAGGAGCCCCTCTCTCAACTTGGGGTCACAGCCCCAAGGGCCCCTACCACCACTGGGACCACTGTGGCCTTCACTTTCCACATCTCCTCTAGTTCCTCCTTCAGGCCCTGGTACTTCTCCAGCTTCTCATACTCCTTCTTCCTGATGTTGCTGTCACTTGGCACCACAACATCTATCACCACCCCTGTCTTCTGGTCCTTGACTACCACCACGATGTCTGGTTGATTGGCCAGGACCTGCCTGTCCATCCATCCCAGTTGCCTTTGGCTCCATAGAGTACAAGCCTCATCAAGAGACAAAAAATTATAACAATCTATTTTTCCATAAACCCAAACTGTTCTCATGTTATGGAAAGAATGCAGCTGAGTTATATGGAGTATCTCTTAAAAATATAACTTGGTTTGCATTGCTGGGCCCAGCCTAGCTCGTAGGGCAGGAAATGCAAAATGGCCCAAAGAAGCATTTTGTTAGTTTTGCAAAAAAAACCACTGCAAGAAAATCCATCTTTTCAGCAAGCATGTTAACTTGACAACCTGCCAGATTGGAGCTCAGCTTCATTTAATCATGGTTTCGTCTTTGGGGATATGTCAGTACAAATGTCATTCGTAGTGTGGCAGATATTTTTCTAAATTATTGTTCTGTGGAGGGGCTATCAGCCCGTTACGGAGGTAATAGAAGAGAGGATCATTCCTGCAGAAACATATGATAATTTTTTGAGTAGGTTCTTGCTTGAAAAGGTGCTTCTATATTTATTTGCTTACTTATTTACAGGATTTGTATGTCACTCCAATTATGGATTCCAGATGACTCACAGTAATAATAATAATAGCATGAAAACATGAAATCAAACAAAAATAATTTGAAAACTAACAAAATAACATGAATTCTTTAACATTAACATAAAAACTATCCATCAACACAAAACCGATATAAAATTAAACAGTTACTGGGCTCACTATGCAGCAGCAGACTGTACCTGGGCTCCAAAATTCTGGCCAAATGGCATCCATTTCACCTCTTCCCTGAAAGATGCCGGGAAGGGAATAATTCTGATTTTGGGATGGGGGAATCAGAAGCGAAACAACGAACCTTTACAGTATATATTAGTTTTTGAGCAAGGTTGCGGTTGAGTTACCAACCGCAATACCAACCAACCAACCCACCCAATAATGGGAAACTCTCTTTCTTCCTCTCTCTCTTTAGGGGAAAGCTGTTAATATATTTTTACTCTATCTTCTGTGCAGATAATTTGGGCAGTGGATTTGCTCCTTGCAATGCTGTGAGAGAGACTGGTCCAAAGCTGGCTAGTTAGCAAATCTAGTTGAAGGCCAGTGGATCACTCTGAGAAGGTCTTTGGGGACCATGAAAGGGATGGTGGAAGGTGGGATGGCTTTAGGTTTCACTTGCCCTGTACCGTCTAGGCTGGGATCCACTTGCCCTGTACCGTCTAGGCTGGGATCCACTTGCCCTATACCGTCTAGGCTGGGATCCACTTGCCCTGTACCGTCTAGGCTGGGATCCACTTGCCCTATACCGTCTAGGCTGGGATCACAAGTAAGATTATCCTCAGTGGCAGCATCTTTTAGGGCAACAGCCTGCTTCAGCAAAGACCTATTTCCCATGTATCAACTTCTTGGTGGCTTCCTAGCTCCATTCTTCAGTACAGTTGGTGATTTAAGCTTCTTGTTTAGACACAGTGGGGCAGCGGGATGGCATGGTTAGGAAGGGGACTGTTGTCCCTTGATCAGAAGCAATCACTTGGCAACCAGATGCTTTCAGTGGTGGTCCATGCATGATCATTTCCATCCACTTCTGTGTTGTAAAAAACGTTGATTTCGGAAGATCAAGGTGGTCTGATGAACTCTCGGTTTGCAGTCCTTTGGCCCTTTTAATGTGTTCTCTGTGACTTCCTTTGTTGTTCAGGAAATGCGGTCAAAGTAGCAAGAGGAGATGATGTCATAGACAGAGAAAAAAGTGCTCGTCAGTGTACTTCCTCTTCAATCACTGTAATATTTCAGTTGCCTGCTGGAACAACTGAACAAAGAAGAAAAGTTGGGCGTCGCTTGCTGGTGGGCTGTGCTTCTCCTCTCAGCTCCAGATGGTTATTGAAAGCCAGTTCATTGACTGGGAAGTTATTTTTGTCTGGAATGCAAGAGGAGAAGACAAAAGAGGATGTCGTTGTGTAAAAAAACAACATTGCTTCTATTGTGTGTTTCTGGAAAAGATCTGAATGTGAGCTGAAGGATACTGTTTTCCCACAGTCACACCCAAATATGCACAATCACGAGAGTTGCTTTCCAGAGGTTTAAGCAGGGTTGAAGTTTGGAGATGTTTTATAAAGGACAGGCTTCAAAATTGCACCCCCAAAGCAATGGGCCCTGTCCCCATCTCCCTTCTTCCCTGCAATCTAAGGTGGAGATCACGGACCTGCTTGGATGGAATGATAAGATGGGCCTTTGTTCCTCCCAGAGGATAATGTAGATGTAATGCCAGGCCATAAACTCCTAGGAATTTCTTTCCTTACTTACACAATAACATGCCATTCCTTCTCAAGTGAACAGTACTTGGCCCCAAACTAGGTTGTGATTTCCTTTCAAGCCAACATTTAAAACAAAACTGTGGTGTGAGCTGAGTTCTGTTCCTACCCAGTTGACTCTGAAAATTCATAGAGCCCCATCTCCTGCATCGCAGAAGACGAGGCTGCCTATTCGTTGGCCTCTCTCTTTCTAGTTCTCATGAGTGATAGTTATTTGCATGAAAAAAATCCAGACTCTCCCTCTTTCTCTCTGTTTCTCTGTGTAGAACAACCATAATCCAATAATAACCCAGCCTAAACATTTTAGATTAAAAAAAGGTATATTCCTGCCCTCAGGCTAGCAATTTTGAGAGATGTATTATTCTTGTCAAAGTGTTAGAACTGAGGAGTTAATATTTGAATTTTGCTGTCAGGTCTGATTTTGCTGCTTGCTTTGTGGGTCTACAAAATACTTACCCACCTACCATCTAAACAGGGACAGGGGCCTCTGTGGGGAAGGGGGGTCAAAAAAGTCAAGATGGTAGCCAGAAGCGTGCAGTAGAAACAGTGCCCCCTTTTGACAGGTGCTGTGTGCATGAAAAGAGAAAGGTTTTGATTTCACGGTTGAGGACCTCATCTTGATTTTTTTGACCTCCTTCCCATGGATGCCCCTGAATAGGAATGCACATGTTGCCCAAAGTAACCTGTCCCTGAGCACAAAAGGAAGGAGATTGAACATTGTCGGCTGTTTTAGTGAGATTATATGTAGTCACGGATTTCCTACCTTATCAGCGGTATCTTCCCTAGTCATTCATTGTTCAGAATTGCTGTCAATTATTACCCAGATTGCCTTGTGTAAACTCCAGTTGCTTAACTCGATTTGTGGTGACCACTTTAGGCCCTGCTGCTGTTGGGAGCGGTCTCTTTGATGTGCCTCGCCCTGGATCTCCTGTTCCTCCTTTTCTACTCCTTCTGGCTGTGTTGTCACCATCGGAAGAGCGAAGAACAACTGAACGCAGATTGTTGCTGTACGGCATGGTGTGTCATCATTGCAACACTAGTGTGCAGGTGAGTCTTACCCCAGCTGAAGAATGACTGGCTTAAACCTTAACTAGGATGAAGTTGTGTTTTCTACAATGAGAGGGGGTTGCTCACATGACCCATCCATTTGCCAGTTCTGACTTTCCAAATACCAGCTGGTCTGATATGACTCCCTTTAATAAGTGTAAATAAACACCTGGTTTCCTTCAGACTCTGACTCACCAAGTTGGTCAAAGAAGTCTTGATGAATCTGTTGATACAGATTATTTTCCAGTCTATTCTTTTTTTCTATAAACAGGAAATATTTTCACTGTTATCCCTTACTTGCAAAGGTGTGATTTTAGCTGCCTTTGTAATTGGCTTGTAAATATTTTTCAATATGAGATGTGGTCACATAGCCATTTAAATCACTTTCACTTTGTCATTGTGTTCATCCAGATAGCCTTGATATCCAAAGCTACGGCTTCAACAGATTCCTCCATTTCATTTCATCTTTCTCTATGTTGGGACCAAGGTCTTCCCATCTTTCCATCTTATGGACGGTCATCTGAGTGGGTGGGTGTGATTGTAGGAACTAACTTCTAAGATGTCCAGAATCCCCCAATGGGAGGAAATGGGCAGGGACAAATTAAGTAAGTAAATAAATAAATGTCATAAAAATAGCATTTCAGTAGGAATGTAAATGGGCTGGACACACTGAATGTTTACTTGACAATAGATGGGCACAAAAAATTTACAGAAATCTAGAAGTGGGGGAAAAAGGAAAACACAGTGGTGTTGATTAAAATATAAGACATGGACTTACAAGGTTATGCAAAAGGGTATTGGCCACCCTGAAATGGAACAGTTTCCCATCAGTGTCGTCTTCATGGTGTCAGCAAGTCAATATTTTAAGTTCAGCAGAACATTGGGTTCTCAAAGTATAAAGATGAGTTTTCAAAGGTTCCTCAACATGTCTTATGACTTCGGTTATATTTAGGGTTTAAGTATCTTTTAAAGCTGCTTTCACTATCTTAGTAATATCCTCTTTCACTTCCTTGTAGACTGCCTTTGTCAGCTTCTGTCTTGATGTTCATGTCTGTTTCTCCCAGTGGTTAAGTCATATATGTTTGTTGTATCACACCAACAAATCCTTTTTCCTGCTGAGAAGACGCTTTTGCTACTGTGCAAAAAGGTGTTTGCTAGATCCTTGAGGGCCCAAAGCTTCATCTTTGAGGGGGTACCTTGGATTTTGAACTTCACTCTGATCTAGGAAAAGTCCCCAACTTTAGTCCACTTGATTAAGTTCTGCAGCATTGGAAGACAGTGTAATTACCCAGAATATCTTGGGAATAATAGTCTACTTTTGAGAATATGAACACTGCCAATGGGGGAAGGTGCTTCAGAGACATGGGACCAATTGTTCCATCTACATGGAGACGTGCTAAGCAACATTCATGTGAACTTTGCTCTTCCTTTCTTGATGGTACTTTCTAGAAGTGCTAGATTTTTTTATTTCTCTAGCAAACAAATCTGGAAAAAATCCTCCCTCTGAGATTGAAGCTGCCAGCTGCCATGTGCTTCCTGTGCCTGCCACCCATTTTCCAGAGAAGAATCCTGGGTTCTCTAACTGGAGTTTCAGTTTGGCTCCTCCACCCCCATGGACTGATATGGCCATTCTTACTACATTGTGAAGCTTTTCCCCCCTTTACTTTGCTGAATCCTAGGAATTTTGCATTGGATTTTAGGAATTTCAGGGTGGGAGCTTGTTCCATTTATGAAATGGATTCTGGGATTTCTCAGACTCTGCCCTCTGGATATTTGGGGTGCAGCCAAGGAAGTCTTAATTATCTCCACTGGTTATCACTGGTTAGATTCATACCAGAGTTGTGCAACGCTTCAAATTCAGTTCCAAAAGTGGGCTTCAAAATGTGCAGGAACATTAACGTAACAGCTTCCCGCAGTTCTTTAAAGCAGCTGCGTCTTTTCTCAGGTTCACAAGGCTTTCCTTTGCATTTGAATCCAAAGCAGCACACAACCCTATTCTGTGCTGTGTTGGTCCTTGCAAACACCAATCATGTTCTATGGACTTTGTTACAGCCATGCTGAGTTTGAATTAGTTGGGTTAATCAAGAGCGGAGGAAACATTTGTCATTTGCAATGGGTCAGCGTGCTCTTCATAGATTTTGAAATATGCACTCTTTTTCAGCTCTCCAGAAATAGTAGGAGACAGTGGAACTTAAGAACAGAGGAACAAGGGGACAGGAACTAGGCACCACAAGACTGGGGAGTGGTGCTGATTGAGCTGTATGCTTCCATCCGTATCTTTGGCGCGCTAGCAAATTCACTCCGCAAATGGATGTCGAAGGATGGGTTTTACGTCTCTCCCCAAACTAGCGCTTTCTCCTGGTGTTGAAGAATCGGGTGGTAATTAAATGGGAAAATTAGCTCATGCCCCAAGAGTAACTTTAAGGTGTAGGCTTGTGTTTAAAGGGCTCAGCTTGTGAAATCCTTTTAATTAAAGACCCCTCGTTGCTGGAGCGATGTTTGGTAACGAAGGGGCTTCCCTGATCCTCAGCTCCCTGCCCTGCCGTTCCTGTCCCCCCACCACGCCCACCCGTTGGTACCCAAGCCCCACTTTGCTAGTTGGAGGCTTAATATAGCCTAGAACATCTCTTTGGCTGATATTTATAGCTTGCGGGTATATAGGGAATTAGTCATCAGAACCATATTGTCACAGCCCTTTCAGTATGATCGCAAGAAGAAGAGGAAGCCTTTATCTCTTCCAGGAGTGGAGTAGGCTGAGAAGAGTATATTTAATGCTCTGTTGCCAGGGATTTTCTTTTCTTTTCTTCCTTGGCAGTGTACCAAGGATGGGCGTCATGCCTGCTGATCAGAGTCCCATTAGCTAAAAGGATCAATAATCTTATTTGGGAGAATGCTTGGATGTTCTCCTGCCCATCAAGGACTGGGGACTTCGTTCCTCACCAGGAGGGTGTTTTGAGGGGACAGAAATATTGTGAATTCCTCCATCAAATGAGTCCGAACATCTCTCTAGAGAAGGGATGGTGTTCCATCAGAGATCTTTCTGTCTTCATCATTACAAGCTTTCCCATGGATCCTACAGATACACCTATGCCTGTTACTAAATTAAGTTTCTACTTAGGAGACTGTATAGGTATTGTCTGGTTAAAATGGTAAATCTGATGTCCCTATTCTAACATTTTTGTTTTAACTGTGTGTCCCAGAATCCTGTACCTTGTGTTGGGGTTCTTCAGCAGCAGCTGGAATTGTCAACTCTTTGGTGACAGGAAGCTTCAAAGTGCCACCTTGCATTAGTTCTCATGTGGCTGGGCCATGAACTTCCCATATTAGTAGTATCAGCTACACAGGTTGTATAGTGCTCAAAGCTCAAGAAGGCTACGGAAAAGCAGTATTTGTGACTCTTCCTCCTCAATATTCTCACATTTTTTTGCAGCAGGGGTGATTAAAATGATTCATCGACAGCAGTGTTTTTCAACCTTGGCCACTTTAAGATGTGTGGACTTCAACTCCCAGAATTCCTCAGCCTGCATGCTGGCTCGGGAATTCTGGGAGTTGAAGTCCACTCATCTTAAAGTGGCCAAGGTTGAAAAACACTGATCTACAGTCTTGATTCTAGCCCAGAGCAGGCTGTTGGGCTCTTACGGAGAACTTCACCTGAGGAGAAAGCACTCATTTTTCAAAGCAGCAACTACTGGTATAGATGGAGATCAGCTACCGGTTGTCTTTTGTCTCTCTCCAGTGCTGGCATAGCTGTGGGCTTCTATGGAAATGGGGAGACCAGTGATGGCATTCATCGGTTAACATATTCCCTAAGGCATGCCAATCGCACAGTGGCTGGTGTCCAAGACCGGGTGAGTGGCTGTCCCCGAGGATGTGGGATAGGTCCAGTGGTGAACTGCTGTCCTCGAGATCTCATTCACTTACGTTTCTGCCTTTCTGTTGTGGTCTTGTCCTTCACCTAATTCTCAACAGCTGTTAGCAGAGGGAAGATGAGAGGGTATGGGGTCCTGTCTTTTTTCAGCAAAGCTCCCTTGGCTGTTGAGCAAGCAAATTGTCCTCACCATAAGAAAGGCAGTCTGAAACTGGGCTTGCTTGCTTAATAGGTTCTGCTGCTCCTTGACAGGCAGTGGCAACCGTTGGGCTGGTAGATAATATTCTAGGATAGAAGGCAGTGCTCTCATTCTGCTGTCAGAAGCGAGGGCCTGGGAACGTCTGTCTGTCTGTATGTTTGTGACTGCAAAGCCGAGCACATCCAAGAGTGGAGTCGGGTTCTCGCATTCCTTCCAACCATTGTGCGTTTGGCTCAGCATGAGGAGCAAACCGTCTGTTGTTGTGTTTGAACAGTGCCTGATGGTGTGAGATGTTGGCTGTACCTTAGGTGGTTGAGATGTATTCTCTTCGTTAAACTAACGAAGTCAAGCATAAGTCAAGCAGCCATACCATAACCATAGCTTAGCACTCTATATGAGCTTAGGCAGAGGAATCAACACAATTCGAACAACACTATTTGTGGACTTCAACTCCTGGGTAAAAACACTGAATGTTGTTGTCTTGGAGCTTTCCTCTCTTGAAGCTGACCTTCAACTTGCTTGTTGTCATTGCGTCCTTCAAAGACTGCTAACCGAACATAGCTGTATCTCTACCGCCAGGTCTACGACACCGCCATTGCTCTAAACAAAACCGCAGAGCCCAATTTAGGGGACCTTGAAGTAATATTCAGTAAGCAGACAGATTATCTGCGGGTGGTTCAAAAGCTCCAGAGACTCTTGGATGACCTGGTAAAGCAAACTACAGAGATTCCTTTCTGGAAGAACCACCAGGTTTCTTTAGAAGAGTTGGCCGTTCGTATCGATCTGTATGACTGGTACAGGTGAGCAGAAAGTAACCCTGGGCACGATTTTATTTGATCTTAAGGAGTGGGTGGTGGTCCGTGCAGATGATGCATGTCATCTGCACTCATGGAGTCACTTTGGCCTAACTGTGGTTTGCTGAGGATGCCACTGAATGTGTGACCTATGAACTGAAGTATGGCTTCTTGAGTAACCTACTGGCCAGACTTAAGATGCTTTGGTTTCTTTTCCCTTTAGGTGGAAATGTTTGGGGACATTGGTCAGGAATAATAATTTAGACCTGAATTGCCTTAAAAAGGATGCCAAAGCATGTGGCTCAGAAGCGATCAAGTCTATGCACCAGTTTAACGCCATTTACTTCTCAAAACCCAAAGCTCCTTATAATGACTCCTGGAATCAAGGGTCATATCACTTCTCCAAGCCTTGCCTATAACTTTTATACACACAATTTCACGTCTTAACCATCTATATGTTGGTTTCACCTTAGGTGGTTGGGATACCTGGGCCTGCTCATGTTCCATGTCCTGATATGTCTGCTGGTGCTATTTGGACTAATTAGAAACTCAAAGGCTATTCTTATTGGGTAAGTTGATGTCGGGGAAAAAGAACCTGGAGATCATTAAGCAATTATTCTTCTGTTGCTCTGGATAGTCTTCATTTGTGAAGTTATTTGAGAAAAGCAGGCAGATTGTTTGATGCTTCCCTGAAAAGAATATGATTCTCTCCAAGGTGCCCTGACAGAGGAGTGATGGTTGCAAAGTTCCTGTTGATGGATGGGTTGTAGACTAAGATAATAGACTTGTTTAATATGGCCAAGATTGTAGTCTTAATGTCAAAATTCACTGGATACTGATCATTTGAAGAATACATTGTTCTCTTCCAAGATCATCCAAGTTGTGTCAGTTTCTGGCTTTATAAGTCTAGGAGGCAGAGTTGAACTTGGGCTCTGATTTAGAAAGGAGCTTTTAATAATTGCAGGTGTATAAATCGGGCATTTCTGGGTGTAAATTGTTTACCGTAAAGAATTGCATTCTATGGCCCCAACTGGTAAAATTGCTAAATGAATTTAGGCAGCAGAAGAGTAGAAGTGCTAAATGGAAGCAAGTCGTTGCTTTGACATGTGTTTTAGGTAAAGTGTAGACCCCTGGATATCGTCCTTCCTGCTCCAAAAAGCAAAATAAATCAGAAGAAATTCTCAGCTCTACAAGTTTGATTACTAATATTCAGGAAAAAAACGTGTATGAGGCTTTCTTAATATGGAAAGCAATGCAAATTGTCATCTTAATTAAAAGGCTTTGCTTTGACAAGAGGAAATCTTCTGTGCAAGTGCCTCTGTTGACTTTGGTTATTCCTCAAGAAACCGCAAAATGTGGCCTGACATTTGAGGATTTGCAAAGCTCTTTCGCTAGGTTGGCCGTTCAGCATTGCTGTATAACTCAGCGGATCTGAATACAAACATTTGGTTCAGAGGTGCTGATGCTGATTCCGTCCTCATGTCTTTGGCCAAAACTGTGGGCAGTTGATGTCAGAGGTTCTGGCTGTCCAAAGGAAGGAGCTTCATGGGTTCAGAATGCATGAAACCTGAAGGCAAAGAAATCTATTCCTTGGAGGAGTGGGGGACGAGATTCCCACACCTTCTGCCAAAGAACTTGGTTCCAGTTTCCTTGCAAAGAATTATTTATATGGTGCTGATAGGAATGTTGTCTTAAGAATGCAGGGAGTTGCTTCCCGCGGCCTTGTCTTTCAGCGGCCAGATACGCCACCGTAAATTGATTGGTAACTTTCTCTCTTCCTGGTTGCTCTGAACTCTGAATGACAATCTTCAGGGCAGATTAAGGCATCAGAACTGGAGCCAACGTGTCTGCCCATTGAATCTGCTTCTTTTCCTCCTGCAGAGTGTGTCTCCTCGGGGTGCTTGCCCTTATTGTGAGCTGGGGGTCCCTGGGCCTTGAGCTGGCCGTGGCTGTGGTAAGTATTTGCCCTTAATTTCACCGGGCAAAAAGAAAAGCTCCCTTCCCTGGCACCTGTTGTATTGGTAGATGCTGAGCCCAAGAATTAGCTCACAGGCATGCATAAGCAGTGTCTGTGTGCAAAAGATTCTCATTCAGCCTGACAGTTGTAGTTTTCTTTACATAACCGTACAAAAGAGACATCGATCTGGGTCGCTTACTACTCCGAGCCACGATCTGTTCATGGCTTAGTATGTTGGGTAAAGCCAGCCAATTGTGTCTTCCTTGTTAAAGGCCCATTAAGCCAACAATGGCTTAGCGCAGTGATTGACTGCATGCATGTTGGCAAGTATTTTTGTAGACGTAGCCCTGTGTTTATTTTCCTGCAGTTCAAGGAGTTGCTGAGTTTTCACATTACCTATCAAATTAGTTGATAAAATGATTCCTCCCCACTCCAAATGTTTGGAGAGACCTGGGGATCTGGGGAAAACAGAATTAAAAAAAGAACATTCTAACCCCAGTTCTAGAAATACGGTTAGAGAAACTAGCCAAATTCGGTCACACAGACTGACTTTCTGTAGGTAGGGCAGGCTTTGGATTTGGCAGTTCAGAGATGGAGGTGGCCTACAGATTTTTCAATGTGTCCGAAAGAAGACTGCCTACAATCTTGTGGCTTGTGTTTTCTTCAGGACTCTCCAGACCAACAAGTGCGTTCTGATTCCTTCTTTCTCAAATGTGTTTGCTTTTCTCCATGATGATCTCCAGACAGATCCGCTGCTTTGCAGTGTGCATGGCTGTTACCTCCATGAATGACCTCTGGCTTTTCTTGCTGTTTTAGGGTTCCAGTGACTTCTGCATTAACCCCGATGCCTATGTGTCCAGAACGGTGGAGGCCTACGCAGTGCTCAATGCGGGTAAGGGTTGTCGCTGATACCAAGTCCTAAGAAGTGGGTGGCTTTTGGATTTTGAGATATCCTGGCAGAAGTGGGAGCATGGCTTTTGTACCAAGTCAAGAAATGGAGAATTTGGTGAAAGAGGAAAGCATTACTAGGTCAGAAAGGTAGTTTCTCAAAAGACCGAGGATTGCAGGGAGTACGGATAGATCTGTACCCTTGTTCCATTTTCATTTGTTTTCTGCACTCCAGATCATTGGAAGGTTAGGAAAGGGAAGGTTGGGAAGGTAAATTATCCAGAAATACACAACGGCTATGAAATGTCCAAACCACCAAATCAAACTGAGTCTTTTGCACAAAAACTAAATGTATTTGTAGATTCTGTGCAAACGTATGCACTATTTAATTCTACTTCTTGTTTGTCAGGTTCCGAGTTTTAGAATTTGGGAAGGGAGAACTAAAATAGTTATTTCAGTTCCTCCAGCAAGTGTTTCTCAACCTTGGGAACTTGAAGATGTGTGGACTTCAACTCCAGGCTGGCTGGAGAATTCTGGGAGTTGAAATCCACACCTCTTCAAGTTCCCAAGGTTGAGAAACGCTGCTCTAGCAGAATCAGAGGAAAAGCTGCCAAAAAAGGGGCAGTAGGTATCTTATAGGGGCCTTTTGAGCTTCAGCCAGCTTTGGTGGCCTATTTCCAAGGAGTCGCGTGAATGAGAGGCTTTCAAAAACCAACAAAGAGAAAAAGGGGGGATCCAGTGCTTACCATGAATTTTGGCAGTCTTTTAAGCCGGTGTGTTTTGTTTTTTTCTCACAGCCCAGCAGAAGAGACGATGCATTGAAAACAATGCTCAGGTTGTTTCAGTTCATTTATGCTTGAGTGTGTTTGAGTTCCTTATGCTTCCTTAAGGACCTTCTGGGAAACGTGGCTTAGGGAAGGCTCTGCGCCTGCTGAGTCCCGGGTGACCGTTGTTCAACTGTATCCGTCTCCTCCAAAAAAAGGAGAAAGTGACTTCCTTCTCACATGCTTCTGTTTTTATCTGAGTGTGTCTGTCTGTGTGCAAGAGGCTCAATGCCCAAGAAAGTGCAGCCTTGCCAGGTTTTCATTGTGAAGCCTCTCTTCCTTAGAATCCTGCAAGGTCTCAGTAATAAGAAGGAGGAAGGCGCAGTTGGTGGAAATACAATTCAAATGGGCCGTGGCCCCACGTCGCACCTGCGGTTTATCGTTATCAGATCAAGGGGGATGTGAAATAATGACAGTGGGCGCAAAAATGGGACGCATTAGTTAGGCAGACTGATTGTGGCTTTTTGCCGTTCTGGGAAATCTTTTTAAAAACAACGTAGGGGAGAATTAGAATTTCTGTTTAAAAGTATGTGGTCCCCCTCTTGTTCCATGTCAGGTGGCTAAATCGATTGGACCAATAAGGCAGTGAAACATGGTTTCCTTTCATCTTTAAAATGCAGTTGTAACCTTGTATAAATATTGATTTCTAGCAATTGTCTGTTTTTCTGGTTTTAGTTACCTTTGGACGTTAAAAAAAAATTCCACTTCTATTTTCTATTGCTTGGCACTCCTGGAATTTAAGAATGGATTGGCAAGCCTGTCATGTCCCTAATTAAATTCTTCCACTTTTCATTTACAAGTGGATTAATATTCTGAAGGCTGCAAACCAGCATAGCTGCACTTCCCACAAAGTCCACAAATGAACTATGTGTTCGTGCTCTAATTTGGAGAAAGCCCACGGTGTCATTATCAGCAGGATGCATTTGTTTGTGTGGTTGATAGACTGATAGCCTGCCTTTTCTGCAAGAGTTCAGGGAGTTGCAGATGGTACTTCTCATATGTAGCTAAAATATTCTTTTCATGGGATATCCCTGAAATAATTGACAATCCTTTCGCTGTTATCTTGGTGCCCCTTAGCTGAAAAGTGGCTTCGTGGCTTTGGGGAGGAGGGTGAAGGACCCTGGGTCCCAGTTGGTGGTTTCATCAACACTTCACTTCTCTTTAATGGCAAAAGTCCTGCAAGAGAAAGGAGAATTTTGCAGGTGAACTCCTTGCAGCCACCTGGGTACAAGCAACAGAAGTTTGGGTTTTTCAACAATGGTAGAAACTTCAGGAAGAACCAGGAGCTGTTGGGGGAGATGGGATTCATTTCACTAAGGAAGGGAAGTGCAACATCTTTGCATGTTGGCTGGCTAACTTAGTCAGGAGTACTTTAAACGGGCATCAAGGGCTGGGAGTCATTGTAATGGTATGTGGGAATGACCTTGGGAGACAGGGCAATGAGACGCAGTCAAGGGAACAGTCAGATAAAAGGCAGCCTAGCCCTCAGCTGGATAGCGGGTGGGGCAAGAAGCTCAGAAGAGACCATCACTAGTTTCTTGGGCTGTAAAGGGGACAGGGGAGAGAAGTACTTTCAGACTTTCAAGATTCTGTTAATGTAACCTTACATAAAAGTAAAATTAGCTCATCTGGTTGTGTTTCCTGTCTGGTCGACCCGTTAAGGCTGACAGTTGTATGACCGTTGATGAGTAGTGAATTGGCAGGTAATGGACTAATGCAGCAGGAAAGAGTAATGTAGGAGAAATTACTAGTTTAACAAAGAAACAAAGGAAATCCATGGATAAAGGAAAAGGGAGACGAACACAACTGACCTCAGGAAGTCTTTCCCATTATCTGAAATGTCTCTACACTAATGCACAAAGAATAGATAACAATGAGCAGGATGCTATGAGTCACAAAGCCAAGTATGTTTTAATGGAGATTAAAGAAACACAGCAGGATGAATCCTAGCATTAGAGTATTGGGCTTGAAGGATACCCCTTGTTCCAGCAAAGGAGGCAACGAAGGAGAGGAGGTGGTGTAGTGTTTTGTATCAGGAATGAACAGAGATCCACTGGACCGATGGCATCATAAGAATTGAAGGCAGAAGGGCAAGCTAAAACCTAAGAGGAATAATAAGATGCCACAGGAAGATAACGTTGAAAATATTAAAGGCAAAGGTGCTTTGTCCCTCTGAAACTTCTTGAAAAGGAAATTAAGGATAAGCACAGTCTCAAGCAATGCCAATACTGACCTTTCATTTAAATATAAGGCAATGCTTCTTGATGGTAAAATCTGTCCAACGATGGAGCAGTCTACCTACAGAAGTTGTGGGTTCTCTCTAAGAAGAGGCTGAACAGCTGCTGCTTCTGGATGGTTTCATTGGCTTTCTAGCACATTGGACTAGATCCTTGTGGTCTTTTCCAATGCCATGTTTCTGTGAAAACATTTCTGGTCAATGGTTTGGTTTGAAAATGGAGCAGGGTATTTTTAACCTGCTGTCTCGGCTGTGAGGGGGCCCAGAGGGGAGAAATGGGCTGTGGTCGCCATACTACTGCTTTGTAATTTGGAGAATATTTACTTTTGGAAGTAAGTATCCACATGTGTTTAGCAAGTGATTCTTCTCTCCTGCCCGAATGTTAGTGTTTTTCAAACTTGGCCACTTTAAGATGGGTGGACTGCAACTCCCAGAATTCCCCAGCCAGCATGGCTGGCTGGGGAATTCTGGGAGTTGAAGTCCACCCATCTTAATGTGGCCAAGTTTGAAAAACACTGTTCGAAAGTCATACATTGCAGGTTGTCCAGAACAAAACCCATTTAGTTTTACAAGAGTAACATCATGTAACCAGTGTCACATACAAAGCCTTGATTGGTTCTTCCTCTTCGTTGACCCTTCTGACAGGTACTTTGAACTATTACCTTGTCTGTGGTGCTGGGTACCCCAATCCATTTCAGCAGGTGAGTGCCTTCCACTTACACGCTTCCCCTAAGCCGTACTTTGACATAACTGGAAGTCTTAGCAGTAGAGGGCATGGTTTGCGTTCTCCCAAATGCCAGAGGATTTTTTGTCTGATAGAAAGGAGAGCCTTGCCAGCTGGAACGAAAAAAGACGGGTAACAGAAGGGTTGGCTGTCAAAGCAAATGCCACGCTAGTATTATGAGATAAAGGGGAAGCAAGGAGGACTGTTAATTAAAATGAAGCTTCTGCGGTAGTAGCACAGCTGTCTTCAAATGCAGGATACTATAAAACGTCTTCCACATCCTCCCCATGCTCTTCTTTCACCCAGTGAAAGACCTGAGTGGCAGGGAACAGGAGGAGTAGAAACAATTTGTAATGATTGATGAGACCATTCAGGGAGTGATGTTTTGCTTGTTGGCTGATCATCTCAATCCCACGAGGCAGATTAGAGTGGCTGGTTCACGTTTTGTTGCCCAGAGGGAATTTGAGCCCGTGTCCTCTTTCCTCCATTTTGAGCCTGATGCTTTTAACTAGCAAACCTCACTGGCTGTAATGGTGTGTGGTAATGACGTTGGAAGACCTAGTGAAGAGATGCTGCCTAGGGAACTGTCAGATAAGAGGGAGCATAGCCCACAGCTGCACAGGGAGAAGAGCAAGAGGCTCAAGAGGGACCCTCTCTATGTTATCGGGCTGTAAAGATGACGGTGGGAGAATTGTACTTTCAGACTTGCAAGATTGATGTCGGCCTTACCAGGTAGACTAGACTGGAAACACAGCCAGATAAGCTATTTCGACTTTATTGTAAGGCTACATCAACAGAATCTTACAAGTCTGGAAGTACAATTCTCCCACCGTCACCTTTACAGCCTGATAACTTAGGGAGGGTCCCTCCTGAGCCTCTTGCTCTACCCACTGTGCAGCTGTGGGCTATGCTCCCTCTTATCTGACAGTTCCCTAGGCAGCATCTCTTTGCTCAGTCTCCCAAGGCATTCCCACATACCATTACACTGGCGCTCTTGGACAGCCAATAATATATTGCAGCTGAATTTAGGAATCTAGGATAACAGCAAGAATTTAGGATAACAGCAATTAAAATTCAGCAACTGCACGCAGACTAGCTTGACTCGACTTGAAAGACTGAAACTATATATCTGTGTTGAACAGAAGCTGTCGGGGAGCCACAAAGCTCTGGTAGAAATGCAGGATGACGTTCTGGAGCTCATGAAGTTGGCTGTCAAGGAATACCCCACCTCTAAGGTAACTTTGGATCCATTCTTTGGAATGGTGGTGTTTCATACTTCATTTCTTTCCATGGCCTCGCCAAGAAAAAGCCAACAGTTAGGCTGAACCTCTTTCTGTCCTCTTGGCTAACAGGAGCACCTGAATCGAATCCAAGAAGTGCTGAATGCCACAGAAGTCAATCTGCAGCATTTGACTGCCTTGGTAGACTGCCGAAGTCTGCATTTGGTGAGTCTGTTGGAAGGATGCAAATGTAAGCAGCTTCTAGGTCGTGTTTCTCAACCTTGGCAGCTTTCAGATGGGTGGAGCCCAACTCCCAGAATTCCCCAGCCAGCATGCTGGCTGGGGAATTCTGGGAGTTGGGCTCCACCCATCTGAAAGCTGCCAAGGTTGAGAAATGCAGCTGTAAACACTGTTGGCTCTACAGCTGTGTTTGGAAGAGGTCAGGAAATGGGTGTTGTGAGCAGAAGAGTGTGTTGATTGGGGACGGTCAATGGAGACCATTTGCTGTTCTGTTTTTGGGAAAACAAAACAAAACCCAAGGCTTGAACCATGGTAGGATAGCATGTACCTAACGCAAGGACACCAGACCATTTGCCCTGTTTTGAATTTCATCCTTCAGCACAGGAACTTAAACCCGTCCTGTGGTCCGTACGATCTAGTAAACTGAGTTTGGTGGCCTCTCGCTAGCGTAAAAAGCCCACGTTAGCAAGCTACGTCCTTTCTCGTCCTCGGCGGACAGGGGTCGGAGAACGACGCTGGGCAGAACTGGAGGCTGTTCCGAAATGAGTAGCGAGGAGGACCACGTTCCTGGCTCCCTTGTTTTTCCAACCACACGTAGTTCAAGCCTTGAAAGAAATTACGCTTGTGTTCAGGATGCCTTGGGCATGTTCTGTTCTGACAACGGTTCTTGAAGATCTGATGTTATCTAGATAGTGCCTGTGAGTAAAGCCAAGGACGGGATCGGGCTGTGGCAGAGATGCAATTTAACCTCCTAGTTACTATGCAACGGCTGCTCTCAATACGTGTCTGGGTTGCTTTATCTTTATATATGGATAAGACTGAGAAGGACCTAAAAGAGACCAGGAGTGCCTACAGAACCACGCACAGCTTTGTGTGTGTTTTCAAGGAGGCAGTCGTGCCGTTTAGAAACCCAGTTGGCTCAAAGATCCTTTTGCGGCTCGAAATAACGTATTTGTCTCCCTTCAGGATTATATCCAAGCTCTGACTGGCTTCTGCTACGATGGTGTGGAAGGACTTATCTATCTGGTTCTCTTCTCCTTCGTCACGGCCCTGATGTTCAGTTCTATAGTGTGTAGTGTCCCACACACTTGGCAGCAAAAGAGGTAGGTGTGCAAAGAAAGCGGGGGGGAGGGACTGGCACTGTCCGTTGTTACGAAAGACTCGTGGATTCTGGTTTTGTAGATTTAGTCTATCTACTAAACCAGTGTTCCTCAACCTTGGCAACTTGAAGAAGGGTGGACTTCAATTCCCAGCATAGCTGGCTGGGGAATTCTGGGAGTTGAAGTCCACCCTTCTTCAAGTTGCCAAGGTTGAGGAACACTGTATTGAACCATTCCAGCAGATCGTATTGATTATATATTTAGGGGATCTCTTTCCTGACCTGTGCAGGCTGCAAAAAACACATTACAATAGAAATAGCAACGGTTAAGGAGGAGTGACTCACAGGGATGACCCAGTTGCTTCCATTGTCATTCATACAGAAGACAGCTTTTTAAAAAAAAAAAAAAAAGTCTTCTCCAGGTCAGGGGGGAGTCCATGTGTGTTTAAAAAGGGCCGGGCCTTCATTCGTACAGTCACAGCTGCCCTCTTGACGCTTGTGACCGACCCCTGAGGACGCCCCCACTGCCTGCAGCTGCCAAACGTAGAGTCTGCTTTCTGAGCCTTGTGGTGGATGCGCCACAGCCGACTCACAATGGGTATTCTACAGCAAAAGCCCACTGCCACCTTGTGGCGTTCGTTGCAAACGAGCCAGTGGCCTGGAGTCCAGGTCTGCTATGCCCGTGTCCTCCTTCGATCAGAGTTTGAATGCCGTGGCAATGGCCCAGGCCTTTATTTTGAGGAAAGACCTAGTAGAACCCTTGTGAAACACCCCCAGGCGATCCTGCAAAGATACAGCTCCTCACCCAGGCTCATGAGAAGGGCCAGTTGTCGCCGAAATGCTGGTATTCATGCAGTGTGGCAATTGTCAAGAAGAAGCGGAGGAGGAAGAGGAAGGAGAAGGAGAAGAAGAACGCCAATTTCTTCCCACTGTTTCAACAAAGGAGAAGACGGAAAGGAGGAGGAGGAGGAGGAGAAGAAGGAGAAGGAGAAGGCCAATTTCTTCCCACTGTTTCCACAAAGGAGAAGAAGGAAAAGAGGAGGAGAAGGAGAAGGAGAAGGCCAATTTCCTCCCACTGTTTCCACAAAGGAGAAGAAGGAAAAGAGGAGGAGGAGAAGAAGAACGCCAATTTCTTCCCACTGTTTCGACAAAGGAGAAGAAGGAAAAGAGGAGGAGAAGGAGAAGGAGAAGGCCAATTTCCTCCCACTGTTTCCACAAAGGAGGAGGAGGAGGCGGCCCATTTCTTCCCACTGTCTCTCTACCTTGCTGGCCTCCTAGATCCATGCTGCGTCCTTAGCAGGGTTCTTCTCGCAACCTGCAGTGATTCTGTGTCTGGTGCCAGGCGCCGGGGAATATGGTGGGCTGAGTCCAAGTCCAGACGGTGTTGGTGGGAGTTCGCCGTTACTCGGGGAGGGCGGGGGTGGCGGGAGCTAGTGATGCTTCAGAGGCACGTGTGGGGGAGGATGCAGAGATTAGCAACGCCACATGCTTGCTGCGTTTTCTTGGAAGCTGCCTGAAGAAAAGGAAAAAACAACACCACCTGTTGATTTCCCTCCCTCTCCCCTTTTGCAGGAGCTCCGAAGACGACGGAGAGGAAGAATCCACTGCCCCCGGGAACCGGCAAACGCACGACAACTTGTACCGAGTGCACATGCCCAGTCTTTACAGCTGTGGGAGCAGCTATGGCAGCGAGACCAGCATCCCAGCAGCTGCGCACACCGTCAGCAATGCTCCCGTCACAGAGTACATGTGAGTGGTGGCCCTTGGGGTGCGCGGCCCGGGGGCCCAGCCTCCAACGCCGACATCTTGGCTGGAAAGCTGCGGCCACCAGGGTGGGCCACCATGAAACGTGCAGACCAGTGGACCGAATCGGATGACCCAGATGGGCATTCCCCCCCGCAGAAGCCAGAATTTTTTTTAAAAAATATTAGTATTTACTTATTTTATGCATACACAATTCACAAAGCAATCTCCAAACTTAAAAAAATTAGAAGAGAGGCAATCCCAAACAAACTAAAAATACGAACTAAGAAAGCAGAGAGAAAAATTTAACTTATATTTTCTACTTACCAACAGTCACTGGTTTATTAATGAATACACTGATATAATATGAACAGCGCAAAATATTACTGTAAAATATCACCAAATCTCTGCCACAGTAACACACATTGCTGCAGCCTTTGGTAAATAGAAATTACTGCCTTTTCGGAGATGGAGAGATCACGCATTTCCAACCACTCTTGATGTCTTGAATAATACAGTAGTGCTCACTTAATGACCATTTATTTAGTGACGGTTTGGACTTAAAACGGTGCTGAAAAACCCGACTTGCGACTGGTCCTTGCACTTATGGCCACTGCAGTGTCCCCGCAGTCACATGATCACACTTTGGGCTCTTGGCAATTGCTTTGCTTTGCTTTGCTTTGCTTTGCTTTGCTTTGCTTTGCTTTGCTTTGCTTTGCTTTGCTTTGCTTTGCTTTGCTTTGCTTTGCTTTGCTTTGCTTTGCTTTGCTTTGCTTTGCTTTGCTTTGCTTTGCATTCATTCATTCATTCATTCATTCATTATTAATTAATTAATTAATTAATTAATTAAATAAATGTCTGTTACCGCCCATGGCCATTGCAGCATCCTGCAGTCATGTGGTCGCCATTTTTGACCTTCCCAGCCAGCTTCCAGCAAGCAAAAGCAATGGGAAACTGCATGATTTGCTTAACAACCATGTGGTTCACTTAATGACCACTGTGATTTACTTAACGGCTGCCACAAAAAAGGTCATAAAGTCAGGTTGGATTTGCTTAATGACTGCTTTGCTTAGCAACCAAAATTCTGGTCCCAATTGTGGTCATTAAGTGAGGACTACCTGTATCATCTTTCCAAGTTCTCAATATGACTCTTTTGCCCCCAGGAGCCAGAATGCAAATTTCCAGAATCCTCGCTGTGAGAACACCCCTCTGATCGGCCGGGAATCTCCACCTCCTTCTGTAAGTCCCTCTTTGAAGAGTAAAACCACAATCTGCTCTGGAGATCTTTACAAACAGCTGCTGGGTCTTCTTGCCCTACAAGGATCTGCTTCCCAGATAAATGAAAGAGGCAGGCCCATCAGCCTCCCATCGCCAAGCACGGAACCTGCCTTATAGGCAGGCACAGTCACATTAATTTGCCTACAAAATGTGCCAAGAAATCATACATTATGGTGACAATGGGGCCTCCACGGAGCTGTGGACCACGAGCAGAATTCTGCAGAGGTCTCACATCCTGTAAGCCGCAGGTAACATCCAGCCACGGGGTACGTGGAATTATGGTGACGCCAAAATCTGCCTTGAAAGAAGCATAGAAAAGTGTTCCATTTGATTCCATCTTGGGTTTTAATATTCATGATTTCCCTCTTTGTGGGGAGAACCTGATTTCCAGGAAAAAAAATAATCACATATTTTATGGAATATTCTCTTTGGGCAAGAAGCTGTTACAAACAAACTTGGTTTTATTTCTACTTTAATTTCACCCGTTGCATTTTATTTCTTGATTTATCAACTCTGCATGCTGCTGGTTTTCAATACAACAGTCTCTGCCAACGTGGAATACTCTGGTCTTCACAGTGATCAGTTAGGTTTTACATCTTCAGCGTATTAAAAGAACAAAACTCAATCTCTTTCTTTCTTTCTTTCTTTCTTTCTTTCTTTCTTTCTTTCTTTCTTTCTTTCTTTCTTTCTTTCTTATTTTGGGAAGGCATGTTTGCAGTGGTCTTGCAGAAGAGACTTAGTCTTGTTAAAACATGCTTAGAATGGCAGTTCTCACCGTAGTTAGAAGTACATGTAGTTACTCTTGACCACTTGGATTTCAGAGAGATTCAAGCTGCTAGGTTTCTGGAGCAAACGCTTTTTTGGGAAACGTTTATCCTTCTGACTGTGCTTATGGTGGCAGTGGCATGTGTCACTACAAGTGTTTTGACACTTAGAATACAACATACTAAACTGTCATCGTTCCTTGTGGGCAGAATTTAGTGGTAGAGTTTTGACTACTGTTCTCCTTTGGCAAAAAAAAAAAAATCCTAATTCTCTGAAGATTAGAAAGAAGCCGTTGTGGTCCTCAAGACGTTTCTAGCAGCGTTGCGTTCCTGATTTGGAAAGAGAGATGCGAACTTCCAAAGAGAAAGGAACTTCATGTCGATAGAATGGGAGTGCCGTGTCTTAGTGGAGGACCTGGGATGTATAGAATACCTTTGGTGTGCTACCTAAACATATAGGGAGACAGGCGTTGCCACCATGATAGAGCGTGTACCTCCAGGAGATCTGAGTTTTATCCTAGGAGTTAGAGTGGTCCACACTTTGGAGGTTGAGGGGAAGAGGACACACTCTGCTGGTAAAAACAGAACTGGTTTTCTAGAGCACACGGAAGTGGTGTCTATTCCAGAAGAGGAGAAAGAGGTGGGCACCATGTAAACGGGACTGGCGTCTTCTTCCTTAGCGTCCAGCCGTTTGCGTTGTTGAAAGGAGCCTTGTCCAAAGTGCCCGTGAGCGACTTGGCCAAACCACGTACCACCAGCTTCTCCGATGAGATCAGGTTTGGCTAAGGCTGAATTAAACCCAGATAAGAATTGGACTCAAATCCAAGTTAGGGCTTGCTGACTGCAAGCCATGAAAGCCACCCGCAAAAGGATGCCGGACAAAAGCAGGATAGAATAGCACACCTCAGGATTCCTTCCTTTTTGGCTCGCCTTGTGGAAACCAAGTCAAAATCTCCTCTAGGGCAGGAGTTGTCTCCTTCATCGTTTGTCTATTCTTTTTGTCCCCCAAGTCATCCCTTCTTTTGTTTCCTCCCCTTCCTGGCTCCAAGATCTGTTCGGCCAAGGATCGTAGGCCTTCCCCCTCATTGACATACCCACCACAACCGGTCACATTCTTGCACTGTGTTTTTCATGCACGTTGAGGCTGCACTTTCTCTTTTTCTCTCTCTCTCCCTGCATCACCACAGTTGTATTTGGCTGCCATGGACAGTAGCAGCCGTACGAGCTGGCAGTTTAAGCCCTCGGACAGCGCTCGGACATACTGGTAGCAGCGCCCGCAAAAACGAAACAGGTACTGAAATAAGGTCCTTCTCGCTGAACGCCCACTCACCCACCCGACCCTGCCATCCTGCACCGACTTCCTCAGGCCACCTGCCCAAGGCTCCACGTTTCCTCTCCCTGCACTTCCCCACCCCATCCTTCTCCTGCCCAGGCGTGGCGCCCTGGTGCTCAGGAATGGAGTGACCTCCCCGTCTTTCCGTGGCAAAGCTCCCTGCAGTCCTTGTGGCCGCTGTGAATCGGAGCCCCCCCTCTTGACGAGGGACGGGAGCTTTGCAGTCAAAAGGGACCCAGCCCTCTCTCTCTCTCTCGAAAGCCTCAAGTTGGAGACTGCCAAGTATCCAGTATCTGAAACCCCATGGGTCGTGGGTCTCCCCAGCTGAATTCCCACGTGGAGGTTTAGCTCACCAAAACATAGCAGACCTCTTTTGCGAAATGCCTATTTGTCTCTCCCCAGATCTCTTTCCATTTGCGTCACAGTTTCTGCAGTGCATTATGTCTTAAAAAGGGAAAAGATTATTGAAATAGTGTATACGGCCACCCATGTCACAACAGAGACTCTGGGCAGTGTACAAAGATGAAAACCAATGATTGCAAACGATACGGTACTCTGTGACGCCCAAGGCGGTGCCATAAAAGTGCTAACTGAGCCTCCTCCTAATGCATCTTAAACCCAGAGTACTTGAGATTTGGCCAGCTGTGTTTTGAAATCACCACCCAGCATTTGCAAGCAGAGTTTCATAGCTTTGAAACGGCTTTTCTTTTGACCTGATTTGCCTGTGGATGAACCAGCTTCAGATGTAGCAACTTTGATGTAAGGCTAGTAATGTCCCCTTGATACACACACATCCCAGGAAATTTCCCCGAGAGGGAGACATAGTCTTTAAGACATACCACCTAATCCAGATGAGTTCAGGATCCTGCAGCGAGAAGCATCTGGCCCTCCCAGAACCCTGCCAGAAACACTGATCTTCAACAAGCTAAGGCTAGCTTGCTACATTCTGCTAAAACATGGTTAACCCAGACTAGTGCAAAATATCTATGACCTGATGAACATCCAGGGAACTCTTATACAGGTAGTCCTTGACTTATGACCACAATTGGGACCAGAACATCTGTGGCTAAGCAAGGCGGTTTTAAGTGAGTCACACCCAATTTTACGACCTTTTTGCTGTGGTGGTTAAGCAAATCGCTGCGGTTGTTAATGCATCTGGCTTCCCCCATTGACTTTGCTTGTTGGAAGCCAGCTGGGAAGGTCACAAACGGGGATCACATGACCCTGGGACATTGCAACCGTCATAAATATACGCCGGTTGCCAAGCACCTGAATTTTGATCACGTGACCACAGGGACACTGACCGTCGTAAGCGTGAAGACCGGTCGCAAGCCACTTTTTTCAGTGCCGTCATAACTTCGAACGGCCACTAAACGAATGCTCGTAAGTCGAGGACTATGTGTACTATCTTTTGTGAAATATTCAGGAAACAAGACCCCCTAGGAACAGATACACCTACCTTACCTCTGGTGCCTTTTGTCTGGTCTCCATCCTGGCATCCTCCTCGTGTGGCTCGCTTTGCTTTGATGTGTGCTTGAGAGCCTTTAGAGTGGGCTGTCAAAAGAAACATGCCTGCTTGGGATGCACGTTGTCAAGCGCATGAGGAGGGACCTCTGTATGTCACTGGGTGCATGCTTGCCTGTGCTCTTCCAAATGTCATTGCCTCCTTTTACTCCTGTGACCGTCTCTGTCTCTGCATTGCCTGGTCCGCCAAATCTTGGGGCAGGAATTCCAGATTCCCATGGCTGTTTGTTCACTGCATTCTTGTTTCTTCCTTAATGTTCCGTATGACAAACTTTGTATTTCAGACAATGTATTTTTTTTTCTGGAAGAGAACTTGACAGGGTAGAGTCCAGCATACACATTTCTTGCCAGGGTCTGAAGCGTAAGCCGATGTTCTGAATCTTGCTTGTAGGGTCCTTGATCGAACGAGAGGGCCAACCAAGCGGGGACTCAAAGATAAGTTACATTGGGTGCTGAGAAACCCAGGGTGCCAGTGTGGATTTCAGGGGGAGGGCGTACAAGATATGGCTCCTGAGGGTGGTGATGCAAGGTTACCCTTAATGCTAAACGGCATAAAATGAAAGCTTAAGAGCATGCTGAGAGGTGTCTGTGGAATCCAGAGATGTCGTCAGAGTGATGAAACCATTGGGATGTTCTGCCCCTTGCTTTCAAGCACGCAAATTCATGGTGCATTTATGAAAGGGGCAGGTAGTCCTCGCTGAACAACCACAACCGGGACCGGAATTTTGGTTGCTAAGTGAAGCGGTCATTAAGCAAAACTGACCCAATTTTATGACCTTTTTGTGGTGGTCATTTAGCAAATCACAGCGGGCATTAAGCGAACTACATAGTCCTTAAGCAAAATACATGGTTCTCCATTGATTTTGCTTACCAGAAGCCAGCCGGGAAGGTTGAAAATGGCGATCACGTGACCATGGGATGCTGCGACAGTCATAAATGTGAAGCTGTTGCCAAGTGCCCAAATCGTGATTGCGGGGATGCTGCGACGGTCATAAGCGTGAGGACCGGCCAAAAGTCAGTATTTTCAGCACCGTCGTAAGTCTGAACCATCACTAAACAAATGGTTGTTAAGCGAGGACTGCCTGTAGAGTTCGCATCACGGTGCTCACTGTGGCAGGTGGTTGTGCTTTTGGATAGGTCCTTTGCTTTATTATTAAGGGCCAAACCAGAAATCAGAAACAGCCATGCAGCGTAATATACAACCGGTGGTTTTCACAGTCTTTCTGCAGCTGGGGACGAAAATGGAAAAAGAAAGAAGCGGATTGCGCAGTGCTGCCTAAAATCAGCTAAGTCTGGTAACACCATTTCAGCTTAACACGTTTTATTCAGAGGCGTCAGCTTTCTCTCACAAAAGCTGATGCCTTTGAATAAAATGTTACTAGTCCGTAAAGGTGCTACCAGATTCCTTCTGCTTTCCGGCTGCCGGAGACTTAACACGTCTTTCCTCCTACGAGGAAGTCTGCCATGAGAAGGGCCAAAGCAGATGTCACCTTTTTCTGAGAAGCACCAGAGAGCTCCTGTGATCACAAGGGCCACTGAAGGGGGCGAAACCACGATGTGTTATACCGATAGACAAGATCAGAAACGGTTGTGAGAAGGAATAGAAAAAGATGCAGCTATAAAAAACGTAGCTCGTTCCCACGGGGTTTTGAAACCACCTTCGAGAAGAGCTTTTTTGCCACCTGCAGGGAGAAGACAAAAAAGTGAGACTTTAGTTGGTGTCCTCATTGGAGTTCCAGTTGACAGGTAGTCCTCGACTTACGACCATTTGTTTAGCAACCGTTCAAAGTTACGGCGGAACTGAAAAAAGTGGCTTGCAGCTGCTCCTCATGCTTACAACCGTCACAGTGTCCCTACAGTCACATGATCAAAATTCAGGCACTTGGCAACCGGCATGTATTTACAACGGTTGCAGCATCCCAGGGTCACGCGATTGCCATTTGCAACCTTCCGAGACGGCTTCCGAGAAGCAAAGTCAATGGGGGAAGCTGGGTTCACTTAACAACCATGGCAAAAAAGGTAAAATTGGGTGTGACTCACTTAATGACTGCCTTGCTTAGCAATGGAATTTCCGGCCCCAATTGTGGTTGTAAGTCGAGGACTACCTGTATGTAAACTTACTTAGAATTTTTTTTTTTTTTTTGTTCCTTCGAGTCAGTCTTGACCCCTGGCGATGATTAGTCCCTGCAGTTTTCTTGCCAAGATTTATGGAAGTGGTTGGCCCTTGCTTTCTTCTTCCTGGGGCTGAGAGAGGGATTGGCCCAAAGTCACCCACCTGGCTTTGTGCCCAAGGCAGGATTAGAACTCATGGTCCTCTGATTTCTAGCCTAGTGCTTTTAACCACTAATCCAAACTGGCTCTCCTATTTGGAATATGCAAACAAAATTTTGCAGCTGTAGATGGGAAGGCCAGAGAAATTCCTATAATGCAATTTGTTGTCTAAACCACCCAAAATAATTTTTTTAGTGCAGGTGGCACCTAATAGATGTTCCTGCAGCCCAAACGTGTATAAGCATCAAACATACGATTTAAACGTCCAAGCAGCCTGGATCACTTGTGTGTGAAAGGAGAATTAAAACAGTCAGGTTTTGCCTTTAGTTGCTAAGCAAATCGAAAAGTTTTGCACAGTTGCCAACATACTAAAAGGAACCACATTTTAAGGCTTTGTTCTGTTCTCAGTGGAACTGAAAGCTACGCTTTGTGTCTCCCGGATGTTATGTTTCCCTGGGTTTCTTTTGTTTTAACCAACTTCAGTGGCAATAATGGAAATAGGAGAACAGCCGAGAAGTATTCACAATCCTCTAAGTAAGTTGGAAAGGCAGGTCTGCTTATTGAGAAATCAATAAATTTGATTAGCGCAGTTGCTGTGTGCACAGAATATATTGAAAGCTGACCGGAAATGCTTTCAGCACGATAAAAACCTTGCTCTGTCATTAGTCTGGGTCATGCAATGGAAATACTACTTGATTATATCAGATTAGCTATCAGGAAAAAAACAACAACCTGGTCCTATAACTATTAGCAATCTGATAGAACATTAAAATCAGAGGAAAAAAGCTCTAGAAAATAGTATAATAAACCCAAGCTCTTTTTTCCCCTGTGTTCACTCTATTAAATAATTATTACTTTGGCTTGTTTTCATGATACCTTCTTCCGAGCATCCTTACAAATGGCTGAAAATACATGGATGAGGCCCTGCGCATAGTGCATTCGATTTTCAGAAAGAGGGATGCTCCTTTTCCACCCACCCCAGCTGCTTGCTTGTCCTTTGCACCAGATGTATTCGAACAGTATCTGGAGTCAACGTGGCCTTTGTACGCCAGTGTGGATGCAATCGAGATTGGATAAACACCGTCAGTGGGTCTCTTTTCGGAAAGCCCGCTGTTTGACGACACATACCGTAGCCTAAATCCTTGCTAGTTTTGCTTGGCATATCTGTTTTAATGAATTGATCTCTTCCCTTGCCTGATTGCGAAGAAGACCCTGGATGAACCCCTAACTTCCAGTGTGTCAGTTGGCTACATCTGCCATGGCAAGGTTCTGTTTCTCTGTACGAGAAACCGTTGACCAAACTTCCTCGAGCCAGTTGCGAGAGAGTCAAAATTCCTTGCTATAGAAGTTTAGCCATTTTCAGAAGCCCCCCCTAGAAATACAGGAAGAGGAAGGTGCGGAGCGTTAGCTCTGTCCACAAAATCCTCCTTTGGGGCTCTTTACCACATCTGCAAAACCGTGTATCCTTGTGTGTGGGATCGTCGGTTGAGTCTTGGCTCACTGATTTGTAAGTAGGTGCAAATCCAAGCTCTGGGAGGTCCATCAGGCGACTGCTGCATCTTATGTAGTTCTCACCGCTTGTATGAATTGACGGTCCTCTTCTCTTGTTCTCTTCTCTTGTCTTGATCTTTTCTCCAGTACACATCCAGCATGAGAGCCAAATACCTCGCCACCAACCAGCCTCGGCCGGATTCGGACAGCGTGCACTGAAAACTAACGGAAGTGAGAAATGGATCAAACGGGCCAGTGTTGCCAGCCTGTGTTGTCTTCGCAGATCCATCCTGCTTTTCTCCCCCAGTCCAGGATCCAGCTCAGTTGCATTTCCTGCTGCTTCTTTCCCAGCTTGACCTGGCCCGGAATGTCCACTTGAAAAAACCTCAGTAGAAGCCTGTTGCAGATCAAGGCCCCGTTTCCTTGCACCTCCCTCTCCACGGAGAGGGAAAGAAATCCACGTGCTCATGCGCACACGCTGAAGACCCAGTATTCCTATGTGTCCCTCTGCTGTGTGCGGATCGGCTTTCGATGGCCGGAAATTGCAAAGTTGGTCATCTCCTCCCCAAGGCTTCTCTCTAATCCATCAAAAAGGGTCTGATGAGTCAGATGAATTAAAACTGGATCATGGTGTAGCAGTGCGGTAGCTGTGGCCCGCTGAAATGACAAGAGCCATCTTTAATGCGCACACCACCACGAAGCTCAAATGTGTCCCAGCCTTGCCTGCAGATCTCTCCTCTCTGAGATGCTCTAGAGTCATCCTCTTTTCTTCTGCCAGCAGTAGAGGATCTCCAACTTGGGATCTTGGCAGGTCCTTGGTTCCTTCTGTGTGGTCTGCTAATTTAACCCTTTGCAGTTCTTGGATACCTCTACTACAGGTTTACTTCTCCCTTTTACTATCTGGACTTACAGTCCAGGAGAGAAGTAGGGGCTTCCTGCACCAGCTTGTGTGTGGTTGGATGCATGTGCTTGCATGCATACACACCCACACCCTGATATGAACACACACTGGTTGTGCCGTACCTGCCTTCCTACTTGTTTCTGTATTTCCTAATTGCTCTCAGCAGACATCTTCTGAGACTGAGATGAAGTCATAAAACTGGAAATACCACCCTTTTGGTGCCAAAATATTCCAGGAAAAGATTTAAGGAGCATTGCGGGGAGGGCTGGGAGATGTCTAGTTTTGGGGAAGGAATTCAGCAGGCAAAGGAACTGTCAGCAGAACTGAGCTTCTTCACAAGGTGTCCTCATACGTTAGGCTTCTCAATGCTTTTCATTCCAGCTGCTTTTGAGAGTTAGGACAGACGAGTCCCTGGAAGTATTGATGTTGGATGCAGAAGGGACGATTCTATCCTTGAGTCAGAAAGCAAAGACGAAATATCGTTACATCAAGACAGTTTCGGGGTACAGGAGTGGAAGGTGTCTCCTGCTCGCCTCTTGCCTTACTTTCAGCAAACCACCGGTGCCCCAGTTGCTTCTTAACTTGTTGATACACAGCAAAAGCCAGCAGCAGGCTGGGGAGAAAAAATTGCTGTAGCTTCCTACCAGCGTCCCTGCTTTTTGAGAACCATTAGGATGTTGAATAGCTACATCCTATTCCTGTCTATCTCTTGGGCATTCTCACTCTAAAGCACAAAGATTTCCTTCTGAAGTTTTGCATGTTGGAGCGGGAGCTTTGCCTGCTTTCTCCTTTAAAATTAGTTCCTTTTTCTGGGGGCGGTGGGATTGAGAGGCTCTGGGGAGGTGCCCCCCACCCCCCAACCCAGTTGCTTGCTTGCTTCAAATATCTAGGATATTAGAAGGCTCTGAAATCCTTAGATGCAGTTTGCAACAGAATGGGAAGATACAAAACCGCTGTTAGGTATTTCTTGAGCATCAGGGTCAATAAACCATGGTTTATGTGTGTGCAGGTAGCCTAATCAGCTTTGCAATATACCTCTAGATCCCAGGAATCTCAGCACCCAGTAGTGCTAGGAGAGGGACCTTACCTGTTCCCAACTGTGCAGGTATTGATACAAAAGCTACACATTCAAAATACGCTCCTTCGTAGTCCACCTTTTGAAGCATGCCCTTAAAAGGAAAATTCAGCTGCCTGAATCATGTACAGATGACCCCAGATCTTCAGAAGAAGGTTCTTGGTAGTTTGCTTTGCAAAAGCCGGGAAGACGAGCCTTCCTCCTCTTGTCTTTTCCAGGCAGAAGAAAACTTGGGTGTGACGATCGGAAGGAAGGGACCAGCAATGTAGGTCGTTAATGACCACTACAGAAATTGACTTCCTCCTGAGAAGTAGCCACTACGTTGACTGTGAAGAAGCTTCAGCTTGGTGTACCCTCAAGGAGTCCTAACGGAAGATGTCCTCAGTGTTTTCCCATGGGCAGAAGACAACCTTGTGGAGAAGACCAAGCTGTCAGATCAGAGTTTGGTGTGTGAATTGTCTCCAGGGGCTGTGAACTTGGCCTGACCTTTCAGCTAACAGAGTCACAGAATTACCTCCTTTGTAACACCGAACTTTGGTGCGCTTCCATTAATGGGGGCAAGAGTCAACTGGGTGTGTGCCTGTTACACAAGTGTGTATATATGGATTGCTGGGGATGCCAATAGCACGTGCAGATCTTGGGCATGCCTAAATGGTTCTGTGTCAGAAAATGTGTGTGTGCGTGGCCACTTGTATGCCCTCAAGGAGAAGCAGGGGCCGCTTTCTCATCTTCTCCCTCGTGCCAAGCATCTGTGGCAACTGTTTGACTGCTAAGGGCTTCCCACCCCTGCCCTCTCCCCCAAGCCAGCTCGTCCCAAGATTGATCCCCCAATTATTGGCTGGCGGTGTGTGGACTTTTTGCTGGCTCGGTGTCTTCAACAGGGCTTCTGCACCAGCCTCTTTGGTATGGCAGGCGAACCCTGCAGAGGGTTGTGTTTTCCTGTCCTTTTACTTTGTCTCTGCTTTTTCAAGTAAAGTGTTGAGCGCTCAGGATGGCCTGGCTGAGTTCCTCGGCCTCTTGGCGGTCACAGCAGAGCCATAGCCGCGGCTTTTGGCCTGGGAGGACAGTTCTGAAATTCGAGAGGAGTGAGTGGCTAGCCACTTGGCAAGAATGTGGAGGAGGGGGCAAGACGTTGGAATGGGAAACGGGAGCCGCTGAAACTCCTCCTCCTTCCCTCCCAAGGGATGGTAGCCATTTGCAGTGGAGTTGGTGTTTCCCATGACGACGTCACGGCGCTTTCTTAAAAACAGACGAAAAGGACACGTGGACCACAGACCCTTCTCAAGCACACCAAGCATCTCCACAATGTGAAATGTATATAGCATGATGGACTCCTTGCGTCCAGTGTTGAAGACTGCGTTGTAATTGTTAAAAAGAGAAAAAAAAATCGAATCAAGACTTAGCTGTGACTTTATTTTTGTGTGTGCTGTCAAAAGTGTAGTGTTTTGTATCCTGTCTGTAATATTAGCTCAGTTCATTTTGGATTTTCTTTTGCTTCTTAAGAAAAGGAAAGGTTTAAGGTGAAAACTTGGTAATCATCCGTGTATCCAAACTTGAGGATTTAGAGCAGCATTTTTCAGCCTTAGCAACTTGAAGATGTGTGGAGTTCAATTCCCAGAATTCCCCAGCCAGCCTGGCTGGCTGGGGAATTCTGGGAGTTGAAGTCCACACATCTTAAAGCGGCCAAGGTTGAGATACACTGATTTAGATCCTTCTCAACTGTCTTCAGTTTTTTTTTTAGCAAATCTGATGGGCATCTTTTAATTAAATACCTCAGGTATGGCCAGTTTATCTGGAAGGGACATGAATGAGCAGCTTGAACCTGGCCTATTTTGGAACAATCTCACTGAGGGCAAATTTCTGGAGCATCGGAGAAACCTGGGCATGTGTGCATTAAATTCAGTTGCTGCTCAGACCCAGCACACTTGCCGTGTACACCTGTTGTGTTGGCCAATCTCTGACCCACCAAGGACTCATGACCCTTCTTTCCCCCAAACCTGTGTTGGTGCTTTCTTAGATCTGCTAGGCAGGTAGTTGTGAATAACAGTTGGTGTTTCCCTTACGGTGCTCAGTGCATTTGGGAAGTGCAAGACTTGCTTGTGATCTCTGTGTTGTCACACAGTGCAGCTTGAACAGAGGAAGGGCAGAAGATCGTGGGCGTGATCAGCGTCTGGTAGCAAGCAAGGCCAAGAGAGGATTGAGTGGTGGCGTGGGTCCACAGTACGGTTTTGGCCGTTGATGGAGGCCACGGAGGCAGAAAGAACGTGGCCTTTGGGCACTTCTGCTTCGACACTTGCTTGGCCTGCCGTGCGCATTTCTTCTTTGAAAGATTGAGACCCAGGGCTTGGTGCATCAGGCGATGTCAGATGTGTCCTGCGGTGAAGGATTCATGCATTGCTGGATCGTATCTGTTTACGCGATGCTGCCATTCAGTGTGTGCCAAAAAAAGTCTTTTAAAAGCCATAGAGATGAAACCAGGGTGGAGTCGTGCAGCGTTGTCCCCACCTCACCCTTTCTGAGCCCTTGTTTAAGAGAAGGTGCTCTGTCAGCTGCCTCTCCCATCAATCTGGCACCCTCCTCCAGATGAATGGTGGGTGGCAGCTTTGGAACGTCAGGCAAGGAGATCCAGTTGAGGCTGCTATGATGAGTGACAATAGAGGAACTTGGATTCCAGCTTCCTGCACCTTGCAAGCCTTTGTCTTTGAGAGTCCTAGAATGTTCTGGCTTGAGTTGGAGCACATTGGGTTAAAAAAGCCTTTTCTTCAGCAAAAATTGAGCCTTCCGCCTTCGGTGTCTGTTCTTCATCCTGTAATTGTTGGCTAAGTAGGTAGGCAAGGATTTTTTTAAAAAAACATCTAGGCCTGTGCTCATTTTTTAGGCAAGTTTCTTAGAGAGTGGCTCTTCAGACCACACGTGACCAGCAACGTTGTGTTCTCGGGCCTGAAAGAGTTTAGAGAGTCCTGGAGCAGATCTCTGGATCCTAGGTGTGGTGGGCATGTCATTGTGATGCATGGCTAGGGTTGAAATGCTTGGAGCACTGATAGCTGGAACCAGCTCCTCCCTATGAGAAGGCAGGTTGTTGACCAGGTCCTCTGGTTCATAAGTGGCCAATAGCTCAGTGGAAGGGCATGTGCATTGCAGGCAAGAGGCCCAGTCCTCGCCATTTCTAAATGGAGCAGACAACTCTAACCACTTGCCAGCCATTGTTAGAGTACTGAGTTAAGAGGACCAGTGTTTTGGCCCAGTCTCAGACAGATGCTCCTGCTTGTAGCTAAGGAGTTCTCTTTGGGAGAGGTGGCTCCCTGTGCCGTGAGGAGAGGAGCTGGGAAATTGATGGGACCCTCCCTCTGCTCCCAGATATATGCATGTGGTGGTGGAAGATCATTCCATCCTTGTTAGTCCTCAGATGTCCCCTGTAAACAATCTCCCCATCTCAGAAGTTTCTAAGAGGAAAAACACTGCACATCTTGGACCAAACAGACATAGATACAAACACTCTCAGAGACCAATCTTAGAACCTGTTTTAGCTCAGCTGTAACTTGGACAGCTGTAAGCAGTGCTGAATATTTTCTTCACTTTTCACAACACAACGACAACAGCCACCAGCAGCTGCTGGACTAGTGTCAGGCTAGTTCTTGGTGCTTTGGGTGTTCAACAACTACACTTTTCTCTCTATGCAATGTAGGTTTTCCTCCTTTCTTCACTCCACCCTCTGACACCCAGATCTGTTTCTCAGGCCTCCCCAGTTGGCCATCTTCTAGTTTTGTTGGACTTTCGTCATCCTGAATCAGCTCTGCCTTTTGGGGAGGTTGGGTGGGGATTCTGGGGGTTGCAATCCCACAGAGCTGGGGGGGCCAAATGTGGGGAAGCCTGCTTTCCTTTCTCAAGGCTCTGATTTCCAGGAACATTGAAGTCATTGCTGAGAACCTTCTCCAACCAATCTTTGCATTGAGGTCTCCGTTGGCGGGGTTGAGCTGGCTGAGCTTGGTGCTGTGGTCCATTGGCGACCAGCAATTCTGTCATCCTATCCTAGTTCATTAGAGTAAACCTGGGAAATGTTTGTGAATTTAATTCTGTGGATCTCCCCTTTTTTGAGACGTGCAGAGAATTCTATCAGTAAAACTCTACTAGCTTTTTCAATCTGGTTTTGCTTTAAACCACAATGGTTATATAGCATTCTACTTTTATGTATACATATATAATATATGTATATTAAATATATATATATATAATTTTTTAAAGCCTTTAGACATGACTAGCTTCTTTCAAAGTTCTCCACTTAAACCCCAAACGTTTTGAAATTTCAGTGGGGTTTAAACTGAGGGGTGAGCCTGATTATTATTATTATTATTAAATCTTTTCTTTTACTTTGGTTGATTTATTACATTGTACTGTAGCTATTTTTTACTGGTTTGTGTTCTTTTTGTTCTGCGGATATTAAACCGAAACGATTCTAAATGTAATTCCTGTGGTTTCTATTCAGCTTGGGTTTAATGTTTTAAAATAAACAACTTTGAAAAGGCACTCCACTGGCTAACGAATGGTTTATATGTATATATTTCACTGTTCACTTTTTGTGGCTTTGTCTTACATTTAAATTTGCATGGTGTGTTTTACCTGTTAAGAAGAAGCTGGAAGAGGTAGAAATGCATTGGCTGGCTGAGGTTCAATTTTCAAGGACTTGCAGTTGCCTAATTTGCATTCTTGAGATGCTGGGTTTCAACAACCAGCATCCCCTGGGAGGACAGCTGAGTGCCTGGCCATAAGGACATGTGTGTTGCTTCTCTTTTTACTCTTTTTTGCCAGTTTTTGTACTCCAAGCTCCTTAAAACAGAGGTGGCCCTCTCGCCCAAGTCATCTACCTTCCCGTTCACAAAAGAATCAGTTGCTATTCAGTAAGCCAGCAAGCTTAACTCAGCTTATGCTTTATTAAGAAGTGAATTAAACATATGTTGGATGTGTTGGGCTTTGATAGATGTGCAGATTGTTGGGATGGGGGTAGGGGGTGGGGAGAGAAGGATCTCTTAATGGTTTATGTACCAAGTCATATAACTCCAACCTGGGCCACCATCTGGAACAGAATTACAGACATTCTCTGGGGCAGACTGACTGACAAAGCTGAAATCCGTTAGTCTTTAAAGGAGCCTTTCTCAACCTTTTGACCCTGGAGGAACCCTTGACGTATTTTTCTTTCTTTAAAAAAATTTTTTTTTTGAGTTTTAAGCAAAGATAAAAACTACAAAAAGAAAACTAAAAAAGTGAGAAACACAAGAAAAAAGAATTTTTTGAAGATTACGTAGCAAGATGACTTCCGACTTTCAACAGGAAGAATATACAGCAATTTCCATAATCTATCCCTTACTCTATATCAAACCAAGATCACGTTATTTCTATAAATCCTTCCATTAACACATACACAAATCACTAATGCAATTGCTCCTTCCCCATATATAAAGAACATATAAATTTCTAAATCAACTTCCCTCCCCCATAAAACAACATTAATTTAATTATTCCCACCACTATTCTATATATTTCTATCCGCTATAATAAAAGTCAAATATTTTTCAGGCCTCGGGGGACCCCTGTACATTCAGGCTCAAAGACGGGCTGGATGTTACAAAATTATTAGATTTGTTTCATGGGTAGGCCTGTCTATATGCGTTAACAGTTAAACTGAAAATAAAGAATGAAACGTACCTCTTTGATGTGAAGTTGCCTGAATTCGAAATAATTTTTTAAATCGTGATCTCCCAGGGAACCCCTGGGGACCTCTTGCAGAACCCTGGCTGAGAAACCCTGCTTTAAAGGACGCAACTTGTTGAGATTTCCTACTCAGTAAAAGTGCTCAGGATATGCTGGGGAAGTGTGACTTTGCTGTAACCTTGGTTAGCCTAAAGTTAACAAAGATAACCTCAGGTCTGGGTTGGGTTTTTACAATGGTTCCGCTGGGAATTCTATATGGCATCAGTATTGATGCCATATATTTATCTGTGTGGGCGCTAGGAGTCAAAAACAACTCCATGGCACAAAATCATAATCATTGATCAAGGCTTTCTGATGGTCCCAGGCTCCAGCAATGGTGTTCCTTAAAGCAGAGGAGTCCCTTTTCCACCGTCGCCACCACCCCAAATAGCTTTTTGGCCCTTCGTGCTAATGTAGGCCCCATGGAAGATGGTTTTGCAGAAGAGGAGACGCTGATGGCAGAGGAGATAAGCTGACACAGTCAGTTGGATGCTTTGGATGCCAATTCTGAATTTCTGCTCAAGCCTGCAGTATTTCCCAGCTGGTTCCAAACGCTGGTGCCATGTTGCTTCCACAGGGTGGCAGCATCTGTCTGTGTTCTCCATGGAAAAATTAGAATAGTTTCCCCTAAAAATCAGATGGAAGCCAACAAAGGATCAGCACCAAGTCCTCAAAGAACTCTTCCTGGATCTCAGGGTTCTGTACCTTCTGCTTTAGATAGGACAGCAGGAGTAACTCTTACGATTTAGAGCAGTTTTTCTCAAACTTGGCAACTTGAAGATGTGTGGACTTCAACTCCTGTGCTGGCTGGGGAATTCTGGGAGTTGAAGTCCACACATCTTCAAGTTGCCAAGATTGAGAAACACTGATTTAGAGCCTCTGAGGTCACAGATGGTGTGGAGATGGATAATTTAGATCCTAAGCTGCACCTGGGTCAGTGTTTAACCAGGCACAGCCCTTCCCTTAATAAACGGACATAAGCTCCATGATCTGCAAGGGAGGAAGGTACAGCAGGTGACATTATGTGCATTGTGACAGTGTAGGAATGAGGCGCATCGTGCAAGTTGCATCAGTGCCATCTTGCAATGGATGCAAATTACATCATCTCATTTGTGCAGTGACATCACTGCATCTTGTAATGGAGGCTTGATGATCTTCTTAAACGGGCCCAACCCTTCCCAACACTCTGCATGTGTGGTAGCAAGATGGTTGGCAGTCCCATCCCGCAGAGGGTTTCAATGAACACCCTCAAACCCTTGAATTTTGGAGCAGGATGGCACACTTCCACAAATGAAACAAATGGAAAAACTCTTCCTTTGGACTCAGCGCCCGTGAACACCCAACATATTATGTCAAATTTCAAACACGGCACATTCTGCTTGCAGCCTGTAATTTGCTATTGAGCTGTGGGTGACTCTGTGTCTCTCCTTTAGCCTTAAAAACTGGTCTGGAAATCTGTTTGTAAGGAACCATCTGTCCTGTGAGGCAGGCAAGAAGAAGGAAGGCCACCAAGAATTTGGCTCAGGAGGAAGGCAAATCAAAATAAAATTGCAGCTTCAGGCCTAAATGACTTTTTTCCTTGCGTTGTTGCAGATTGGATACTTCCTGCTTTTTGCACTCACATTTGAAGAGAATTTTTTTTCTTTTTTGCTGCGGTTGTTAAGTGAATCAGGCTTCCCCCATTGACTTTGCTTGTTGGAAGCCAGCTGGGAAGGTTGCAGCTTGTGATCATGTGACCCCAGGATGCTGCAACTATTGTAAATACATGCCGGTTGTCAAGCACCTGAATTTTGATCATGTGACCCCAGGGACACTGTGATGGTTAAGTGCGAGGACAGGTTACAAGTCACTTTTTTCAGCACTGTTGTAAATTGGAATGGTCACTAAAGGAATGGTCATAAGTCAAGAACTACCTGTACTTAATAAGCAGTGTATTAAGAGTGTGCTGTTTGAACCCAACCTACAAAAATGATTCCAAGGTGTATCTGGAGTTTGTTCATTCTTGATGTGTCAATCCTTCTACAGATGACATGGCACAAGTTGTACAACTGAGAGAGAATTCAAAATGCTGTATCTCCACTGGTCCTGCAAGGGGAATGGAGAACTAGTCTAGAGGGAGGACAGGATGGGAGACATTATGCTACAGTTTCTGGTTGTTTTCCTTAGTTACGTTTCCTGAGGTGAGGACAGACGATTTGAGACTATATTCCAGCATGCAGAGAAACCAATAGGCGGACAGAAAGAACTCGGAGTCAGAGGTAATTTATTAGCCAACGAATTCCTTTATTGAAAGTACAGAGAAGATACCAGCCACAGGCACTCCATGGCAGTGATCAGGTTTAATTCCCTGAGAACATTAATCTTTATTATTTCCCCCACCTCCAATTTTTTCTCTTTTATATATATATATATTTATAGAGAGAGTCACATATATATATATATATACACACACACACACAACTTTACAGAAAGCAAAAGAACTCTGTGACATCCCAGATACTGGGATTTATAAGTTACAGATAAGTGACAGCTACAACTTTTTCCATTTTTTGTTCTTTCAACAGACCAGAAAAAAAGTAGTTTTTTTTTTTTTTTTGCTGATCCACAGGAAAAAAAATCACTTTTAAACCCACCGTTGACAGAATGACATGGGACTCAGTTTTTAACAAAAAGGCACAGTAAATAACACTGTTGCAATAAAATATTTACAAACACTACCCAGTATGGGCCTTTTTTGTTTGTTTTTTTGTTTTCATTTGCAACGGAAGCTTTCAGCTCTCATTCTCTGCCTTTGGGGTCTAGGAAGAAAAGGCTGTATGGTGTTTTGCAGAAGAGTTAAATTCAGCTCTTCTGAACTGGTGAATTGGTGGTTGTGCAGGTTCAAATGACAGCCTTCTATCACCACTGCAGAAGATGCTGCGGCCGAACAGCCTGACCCACAGGCAGAGATGTTGCAGCAAAGGGAGACAGTGAATCAACACCATGCCCAACTTCTAAGAGAAATACAAGGGATGCCTCATCACTTCCAACATCTCTTAGTCCATTTAAATTAATAACAATGTTTTCATTCACACCAACAACAGGATGTTGAGTCTGGATGTTGCTACAATAAAATCTCAATTTTACAGACCCTGATTCAACAGACTTTGGATATAACAGACAATAGCTGAATTTGTGTGGCTTCAGCAAACAATAGATTGGTCTTCTGTTCAGTAAATCAGTTCAGACCAGGTGCCTACATTTTTTTGTAAAGTACATGTGTAAATGACATATTGTTAACATCATGTAACAATGACATTGGGTTTCATGAACATTTGGCTTTAATGGACACTGGTTCCTCCCAATTGGTCCATAAAATTAAAGACTTACTTACAGTAAGTAAAATTAAATATTACTTAAATTACTTACTTAAATATTTGTTTAGTTGGGGCCCTGTGTGATGGGCCACAAATTTGTGCTTGGCTGGGAACAAATCCCATTCAACATGGGATGAACTCCACAGAGGGACTGCCCATTATATATATTTAGCATAATCAAAACAATTGCATTTTCAAAGGGTCTAAAATTCTAATACACATAGGCTTCAGTTGTCATTCTTACAGAAACTTGTGCAGTGTGAAAGAACTATGATTGCAGGGAGTAGCTTGCCAACACCCATTAAATGGGTGTTGGCAAAAATTAAGATTAGAACTGAGGATTTCTGGAGCTGTAGCCAGCCAATCTGCTACCACCTCTTCCCTTATACTCGGTACTGCATATCGATCAATTGATTTTTATTTATTTTTTCAATTTGTGTAGACGCCCATCTCAAACCAGTGAGTGGCTCTGGGCAGCAAACAATCATAAAAAAAAAAAATTAAAGTACAAAAAAAATTGAATTTAATTATTTGAATTTAATTATTTGAATTTACTTCAGCAAAGGATCATTACCTTGTCGTGGTGCTGGAGCTTGAGCACCTCAATGATGCCATGAGCTAAACTGTGAAGGGCCACCCAAGACGGGAAGGTCATGACAGAGAGGTCAGACTAAATGCGATCCCTGGGGAAGGTAATGGCAACCCACCCCAGTATTCTTGCCGTGAAAACTCAATGGATCAGCACAACCAGAGATATGTCGGTATACCATCGGAAGATGAGACCCCCAGGTCGGAAGATGCTCAAAATGCTACTGGGGAGGAACAGAGGATGAGCTCAACTAGCCCCAGCCGTGATGACGCAGCTAGCTCAAAGCCGAAAGGACAGCTAGCAGCCGACGGTGCTGGTGGTGAACGGCGAATCCGATGTTCTAAGGATCAACACACCATTGGAACCTGGAATGTAAGATCTATGAGCCAGGGCAAATTGGATGTGGTTATTGGTGAGATGTCCAGATTAAAGATAGACATTTTGGGCGTCAGTGAACTGAAATGGACTGGAATGGGCCACTTCACATCAAATGACCACCAGATCTACTACTGTGGGCAAGAGGACCACAGAAGAAATGGAGTAGCCTTCATAATTAATAGTAAAGTGGCTAAAGCGGTGCTTGGATACAATCCAAAAAATGACAGAATGATCTCAATTCGAATTCAGGGCAAGCCATCTAACATCACAGTGATCCAAATATACACCCCAACCACAGATGCTGAAGAAGCTGAAGTAGAGCAGTTCTATGAGGATCTGCAGCACCTACTGGACAGCACGCCTAAAAGAGATGTTATTTTCATCACGGGAGACTGGAATGCTAAGGTGGGCAGTCAAATGACACCAGGAATTACAGGTAAGCATGGCCTGGGAGAACAAAACGAAGCAGGACACAGGCTGATAGAATTTTGCCAAGACAACTCACTCTGCATAACAAACACTCTCTTCCAACAACCTAAGAGACGGCTTTATACATGGACTTCACCAGATGGACAACACCGAAATCAGACTGACTACATCCTTTGCAGCCAAAGGTGGCGGACATCTATACAGTCGGTAAAAACAAGGCCTGGAGCTGACTGTAGTTCAGATCACGAACTTCTTATTGCACAATTTAGGATCAGACTAAAGAGATTAGGGAAGACCCACAGATCAGCTAGATATGAGCTCACTAATATTCCTAAATATGCAGTGGAGGTGAAGAATAGATTTAAGGGACTGGACTTAGTAGATAGGGTCCCGGAAGAACTCTGGACAGAAGTTCGCAACATTGTTCAGGAGGCGGCAACAAAATACATCCCAAAGAAAGAGAAAACCAAGAAGGCAAAATGGCTGTCTGCTGAGACACCAGAAGTAGCCCAAGAAAGAAGGAAAGCAAAAGGCAACAGTGATAGGGGGAGATATGCCCAATTCAATGCAAAATTCCAGAGGTTAGCCAGAAGAGATAAGGAATTATTTTTAAACAAGCAATGCGCGGAAGTGGAAAAAGACAATAGAATAGGAAGGACAAGAGACCTCTTCCAGAAAATTAGAAACATTGGAGGTAAATTCCAGGCCAAAATGGGTATGATCAAAAACAAAGATGGCAAGGACCTAACAGAAGAAGAAGAGATCAAGAAAAGGTGGCAAGAATATACAGAAGACCTGTATAGGAAGGATAACAATATCGGGGATACCTTTGACGGTGTGGTCAGTGAGCTAGAGCCAGACATCCCGAAGAGTGAGGTTGAATGGGCCTTAAGAAGCATTGCTAATAACAAGGCAGCAGGAGACGATGGCATCCCAGCTGAACTGTTCAAAATCTTGCGAGCTGATGCTGTCAAGGTAATGCATGCTATATGCCAGCAAATTTGGAAAACACAAGAATGGCCATCAGTCTGGAAAAAATCAACTTATATCCCCACACCAAAAAAGGGAAACACTAAAGAATGTTCAAACTATCGAACAATGGCACTCATTTCACATGCCAGTAAGGTAATGCTCAAGATCCTGCAAGGTAGACTTCAGCAATTCATGGAGCGAGAATTGCCAGATGTACAAGCTGGGTTTAGAAAAGGCAGAGGAACTAGGGACCAAATTGCCAATATCTGATGGATAATGAAAAAGGCCAGGGAGTTTCAGAAAAACATCTATTTCTGTTTTATTGACTATTCTAAAGCCTTTGACTGTGTGGACCATAACAAATTGTGGCAAGTTCTTAGTGGTATGGGGATACCAAGTCATCTTGTCTGCCTCCTGAAGAATCTGTATAACGACCAAGTAGCAACAGTAAGAACAGACCACGGAACAACAGACTGGTTTAAGATTGGGAAAGGAGTACGGCAGGGCTGTACACTCTCACCCTACCTATTCAACTTGTACGCAGAACACATCATGCGACGTGCTGGGCTTGAGGAATCCAAGGCTGGGGTCAAAATCGCTGGAAGAAACATTAACAATCTCAGATATGCAGATGATACCACTTTGATGGCTGAAAGCGAAGAGGAACTGAGGAGCCTTATGATGATGGTGAAAGAAGAAAGTGCAAACGCTGGCTTGCAGCTAAACCTCAAAAAAAACAAGATTATGGCAACCAGCTTGATTGATAACTGGCAAATAGAGGGAGAAAATGTAGAAGCAGTCAAAGACTTTGTATTTCTAGGTGCAAAGATTACTGCAGACGCTGACTGCAGTCAGGAAATCAGAAGACGCTTAATCCTTGGGAGAAGAGCAATGACAAATCTCGATCAAATAGTTAAGAGCAGAGACATCACACTGACAACAAAGGCCCGCATAGTTAAAGCAATGGTGTTCCCTGTAGTACCATATGGCTGCGAGAGCTGGACCATAAGGAAGGCTGATCGAAGGAAGATGGATGCTTTTGAACTGTGGTGTTGGAGAAAATTCTGAGAGTGCCTTGGACTGCAAGGAGATCAAACCAGTCCATCCTCCAGGAAATAAAGCCAGACTGCTCACTGGAGGGAATGATATTAAAGGCAAAACTGAAATACTTTGGCCACATAATGAGAAGACAGGACACCCTGGAGAAGATGCTGATGCTAGGGAGAGTGGAGGGCAAAAGGAAGAGGGGCCGACCAAGGGCAAGGTGGATGGATGACATTCTAGAGGTGACGGACTCGTCCCTGGGGGTGCTGGGGGTGTTGACGACCGACAGGAAGCTCTGGCGTGGGCTGGTCCATGAAGTCACGAAGAGTCAGAAGCGACTGAACGAATAAACAAACAAAATTTGAATTTAACTCTCCCTTCCATAGTTCTGGACTTACGTGCAGTTTGTAGTCCTCTGCCTGTTTACTTTACCTTCAGGAAAGGCATCTAGACCAGGGTGAAAAAAAATCAGATAGCCGAAAACTTGGTCGCTTCAATGTATCTCCCGTCAGTGCAACTGTAAAAAGCAAGTGTCTGAGAGACCAGCTCTAAATGTATTTACCAAAAGCCACCTCTCAGAGGGAAGTCTATACATATTATGGGGAGGGAGGAACAATCCCAAAAACAACAACAAAAGTTTAAAAAAAATACACAGAAAACAAACAAAAGTCTGTTTAGTATGTAAACCTTCATCTGAAAAAATTATCCGGAGCCCGAAAAAGCAGGAAGGGATGAACGGGGGGAAAAAATGCCTGGGTTGGACATAGGAATGTAAAATGGGAAGGAAGACAGCTTATGGCCACAAGTAGCTTGCTTTCAAGCAGGGTTCCTCTAGTGAGGTTAGATTTCCACTCCAATAATGCCCAGCCAGAAAGATGATTGGAATTGGAGTACGCCAGAGCCAAAGGACCCCAGTGGAAAAAGACCAGATTTTTTTGGGGGGGAGGTCAAAATCTGCAAGATGGTGGCACTGCTTTGATCACAATGCTGCACCCCACCATCTTGCTACCCCCAGACAGCCTTGGCCAAAACCATTAAGCGTTAGCCCAGTGTTTCTCAAATGTGGCCCCTTTAAGACAGTTGGACTGGCTGGGGAATTCTGGGAGTTGAAGTCCAACTGTCTTAAAGGAGCCACATTTGAGAAACACTGTGTTAGCCATTTCTCTGACGCAACCGGTTACAATCGGCGCAATTCAGTACCAGCTTAGCATCTCCCACGCTATTATGATTTAAAAGTGCTTAAGATTCGGCTGGGTTGCACCCCTCAGCATTTTTGGCTTTTTCTCGGTAACACTGCTTGTAAGAATTGGGTGGAAAGGAAGAATGCAGCCCTTAAAATGTTTGGGGAAAAGGAAATGCTTTTCTGCAAGAATCCTGCAGGAGCTGTATCCAGACACGCCCGGGTAGTGGACAGAGAAGTTCCTTTCACAGCACAAAAGGAGGGGAGGGCTGGAAAAAAAAATTAGGGAGCATTAGGGGGCTTAAAATATTTATACCCTGTCTGCTTAGAGACAGTCACGGGGTGGACAGCGAACACCAGACCACACAGCAGCCTGTGGAAACACACACGCACTGTGAATTAACCACAGTAATTAGGAACTCATTGCTTTGCAGCAAACAAAAGACACACACACACACACAATAACGACAACACGGGTCCCACGAGCTCTTCGGATACCGGGGAACTCGGGACGAAGTTAAGGGGACGTCTAGCCTTTTAGTAAACGACGTTCAAAGGACACCAGGGCGTATCCGGGTAGAGCAAGCAATGAATGGAGCGAAACCTGGAAAATAAAAATGGGGATTTGGGATGACCGTCAAGATGGGTACAGCCAGATCACTATCAGCGTACAGTTTGTGAACTAAAGGATTCCTAGCGGGAAAGGTCACCGTGAAAGTTGGGATCCTGTGCAAAAGAGTAGCTTGACTGATCGGGTTTTCTGGGCTATCTGCTAAATGTTCCATGATGTTGCACATCTCAGCTTTTATTTTATTGATTGCTTTTGCTTCTGGCAAAGGCCTTCATAATGTGTGTGAAACTGGATTTGAGTCCAGAAATATTATAGGACCATACAATTCTCACAAGAATCTGTGCTGCTTATATCATGTTTCTATGGTGACCGTTGGGCCCAGCTTTGCCTCCACGGAGCGCAAAAGAAAGATATATGATTTCCTTCCTCCCACTACTGACAACAGCCCTGTGAGGTCCTCGTAAATAACTTCAAAATGTAAGTATTTAACAAGGAAGAGACTTAGAAGAAATATTACATGCAAACTGCCTCTGCAAAAGTGGGGTCTGGTCTGAAAAGTCCACCACTATCTAAGCAATTTTTTTTTTAATCGTCAGAGCTATTGTGTTACATGCATGTGCAAAAATATGCAGATTCCCAACAGTTTAAGGCTGCACAATTACTGGAAATAAATCCTCTGAACTCAGAGGGACCTCTGACAAAATATATATAGGACTGCAAAGGTGAGCGGTGGAAATATTGCTAGCTTGCAGTTCTGGCATTCTAACATCTTTCCTTTCCTTTCCTTTCCTTTCCTTTCCTTTCCTTCTGACAGCATAAAATTTCAGCTCACTCCAGAGGGCGAGCAGATGTGCTCACCTGGAAGGATCCTCCTCCACCGAGAAGGCCCCTTTCATGTGGATGGAATTCCTCTTGTTTTCAAACATCCCATAACTCAAGGTTACCTTGGGAGAGGGGAAAAAGATGCAGGTTTGACTTGGAAAAAGATGCTCCTTCTTGTCATTCAAGGCAACTTTTTATTTACGAATATTGTTTTATTGTATTTTAACAACTATTTATTCTAGTTTTATTGTTAAACCGCCCAGGAGTTGCTTGTTGAGTGAGATGAAATTCGAAATACAAATAAATAAATAAACTCCCCCAAGTGGCTGGCCAAAATGGGCTTGTTCCGTCACAAAACACCAATTGATCAGAATGTAATGGCGGGGGTGTGTGTGTATGTGTGTGTCCCTGGCCACCTTTTCAGCCTTCCTCCCAGGAGCTTGCAGCTTAAATTTTTACCTGATTGTGGATCTCGGATTTGGGCACTTGATGGAGGTTCTCGAGATGTGAGTGGAAGAGATTACTTCGGATCAATTTCACCCCCAAGACAGATTCTATGATGTACCCAATGGTGCAATCATCAGGGAGTCGAATCTTTTCTGCCGTGCTCATGAAGTGCCCACCGCTGGAGAGAGGGGGGGGCAAGAGTTGGGGTGGGGGGAGAAAGAACAGGCAAGGGTCTTGTTATTCCATCTGATACCAATTTGAAAACACCAAAAATGATTAAAATCCAACGTTAAAAGCGCTAAAGTTTATATACATTGTGTGCAAACACACACAATTTATTAATGTGTTCTAGATCAGTATCCTTGACTGACATTCAAATGATGGATTCACGTGTCCTATTAAACCATGATTTGCTTAAGCATGTTTGAAAAAGTCACAACTGGGTCTCCAATATGCTAAGCCCAGCGCATAGGACAATTTGGAAATTATGGGGGAAACTAGCTAAAACTTTGAGTTTGATGTCCCAGTAAATATCTTGCTTTATACTTTAAGAAATGGCCCACTGCATCAAAGATGCTAAAAAGTAGCCTGTAGGCACCGTGGAGTTTGATCTGTGATACCAATTGAAGCGAAAATCTGTGACTTGCCTATCCTTCTATATTACAAACAAGAATTGATTCGATCTGCATACTTTGCTGATCTGTACTGCATGACTGCAGCTCACAAATCAACTTGACCGATTTTAAAACCCCATTTTTTTTAGCCTTTATGTGAAAAGGTTACACGTGGCTAAGCTGATAAAAAGCTCAAAAGCCAGGAAAAAGGCTGCAAGCAGGTCTTCTGTGCTTTGCACTGAATTTTGTCCCACCAGTCTAAGCTTTCCTGGAGTTAGATGTGGTCTCTGCCTTTGAAATGCATGTACTGTTCTTTTCCAAGCACAGAGCGCTGGAGGGAATTTAACAGCACCGGAAGAGCAGGGAGAAAAAGTCACGTTGCCACCCATCACCAGCATCAAGATGTGTCAGGCACGTGTGAATCTGGCCTACTTTTATCCCCCAGTTCGCGCGTCACAACAACTAAACTCCTTACAAAGCAAGGTCTCGTACCTGGCCCAGGGGGTCATCTTCAGTGCCAGACCACGACTGATGCAGAAACCAGCACCACCGGTGGCAAACCAGAAGTGGACCGGATGCTGTGGGACGAGAAGAACCAAGAGATGAAGAATCAGAGGTCCTTCTTTGACACAGAAGAATACATTGGGTCAAAGCTTTGGCCAACATCTCAGAAATAGACGGGATATGGGGAGAGAATTCCATCTACTAAAAGGGGACTCTGGGTGGTTTACAATAAAATTCACCTTAAAACCTGACATCATAAAATCACCAATACTAAAATAATAAAAATATAAATATAGAATCCAAGTGGGAGGTTTCCATTCCGTCGGGAGAACTCGACATCACCAGCCACCCCCAGGAAGAGCTACTGCCCTTCCCACCCCAGGCGAGGCGGCAAAACCAGGTCTTCAAGCCCCTCCGGAAGGTCGGGAGCGAAGGGGCCTGCCTCACCTCGGCGGGTAGAATGTTCCACAGGGTGGGGGCCACTGCAGAGAAGGCCCGCCTCCTGGGCCCCGCCAGGTGGAACTCTCTCGTAGACGGGGTCCGCAACATGCCCTCTCTGCATGACCGGGTGGGACAGGCTGATGTTATAGGGATGAGACGGTCCCTCAGGTAGCCTCATTCTCCCTGCTGACTTACCATCTTGTTCTCGCTGATTCTCTCGGTGGCCTGAATAGGCCTGTCCAGGCTGGGTTTTCCAATGTAGATATCCTGCGTGTGAGCATAGCTCGAGAGCAGTTTGACCAGCATCCGTACATTCACGTAATTATCATCGTCCACGTGGCAAAACCACCTAATGCACGAATGAAAACAAGACTGGATTAGGTCAGGAACAAGGGAATTCCGGATGCTTAGATAACTGATCCTTGACCCATTGGGAAACCAACTGAAGACCTCTAGCATGCAAGCACCATTGATTTTAACCAAACCCCAGTGTGCAGGATCACCATGTTCACACGAAACAAGAAAGCCTTTGTGTTCACCCAGCAGTGACTGTCAGTTGTATGTCCTGACTCAGCTGAGTCATCATCTTTTTTTAACTTAGCAAGTTGTGTTGACTCTTTAGCAATTGTGCAAATCCAGACATTTATGGTTTAATGATTCAATAAAACATGGTTTAGTGTGACATGCAAACCCTGGCATCAGAGAGGGGTTTCTGGAGCAAAACAGCTTCCCTACAACACTACAAGCAATGGGAACGAGATAGTCCAGTGCCAGACTTCCTACAGCTTTTGTGAGCCAATCAGTTAAAGCTTAGATCAGTCTAAAGTTGCAGGACTTCAGAGATTTCATTGATAATTTTAATGATCCTCAGTTTTGTTTATTATACTGGATCTCTGCTCAATGACCACAATAAAGTTTAAAGTTTATGAAGCAGCCTGTTTTCAATGGGTGAGTGCTGCTTTCCGTTCAAGCCACTGGAAAACCAGCCAGTTAAATGTAGGAAAAACTGAGGTCACCCTTCACTCTCAGGGGGACAATTTGCAGATTAATCAGGGAATCCTCGTTAATGCCAGACCTTGCCTCACACTAAATCGTTGCATTCACCCCAATATTTAAAGAAGCCACATGTTGCTCTCCAGATGTGTGGGGCAGACCCAGTCAGGATGGCCAGTGGCCAGAAGTTATGGAACTTTTAGCCTACAACATCTGGAGTAAACCTGCTTTTGGTCCTACATCCTCCCTGCAACAAAACGAGGAGGGAGGGCGAAGGAGAAGAAGGGAATCTAGATCCTACGGCTTTACAAACACTGCTTTGCATTTCCCTCCCCAGCCCCCCACTTCTCTGCTCTTACTTTCGCCCAGATTCAATGAACTTGTCATATTCCACCGCCATCTTGCAGGATAAGGCTTGACGGCTGTGAGCAGCCGAACAGTTGGTGTTGATGATGTTTCCTGAAGGAAGGCAAGGCAAGCTAGTCAGTCACAAGGCGGCAACAGTCTTATTAAAAGATGAAGTTACTACATCCGAACTCAAAAATCCACAACGTGAGAAGGACCTTTATTAGGCCCAGCAAAGTGGATACTTGTTCAAAAGTTTTGCATGCTCTTGGATGACACTGTGGTTGGTCCTCATAAAGGTGATGCCCAACTACGGATTTTTACCCCCAATGGACCCATTTGGCTTATGACCTTCTCCATTATCCTACATCTATTAGTCCATCTTGAGCAGCAACTCTTCAGTTACTGCTCAAGTTCTCAGCCAGAGGTGTGATCCAGCCCTGTGACCAAGACCCTCATCCTTGGATTAGGATCCTACAAGATCCCTTCGAGTTATAGCCCTTTCTCATATTGGGATACTGGGCTTTGTTCAATATTCAGGCACATGCCATCCTGTCTGAAAGCTCCAGGCTGAAGACAGAACGATCATCCAGAGCAGCGGAGAAACATCCAACCTCAATACATGCCCAAGGATTTTGAACCCTTTAACATCACACTGCTCACATCACCCTATTCCCCAGGCCTACAGTATGGCTTTCACCTGGGTAGCCAACATGAAAACTCTCCTTATAGTAGCTAAACCTTGAAGTAATTCCCTGAATGTTTCCTCCACAGCCCAAATGGGCTGTGTGTCACCTTCTACAGATGTTTAAAGGTTAGCAAAGAAAAAATTAGCTGCATTTTCCCCTCATTCGTGCTGATGAAATGGATGTTCCTTTGTCCCCAGCCTTAACCCAGCAAGCGTTAACTCAGAAGGGGAAGTGTGGGAGGTACAACAGTAAACTGGATCTTTCCAGCCCCCTTTTAACAGGGGGAGAAGTCCTTGTCCTGCTATTCAAGCCGTCTTTTCTCATCATTTGCCACCTGTTGCTCCGTGGGATGTCTGGAGAGGAATCAATTCAGGGCATGAATAGAGCGCATTAGCATCAGAAGAATAGGAGCATCTGAACTAGCCTTGGAGGAGGAGGGGGCTCTCATTAAACACTAACTGAGTAAGTTTCCACCTTCTCCCCGCTCGGGGAAGTTAATCACCACATTCTCTGGGAATCTCACCATAAGGGTCCTCCAGGAAAAACAGCAATTTCAACACCTGCCTAACAGGAAATCCATCAACTCACCAATCCTCTGCTTGAGTTCTTGGTCCTCACCATCCGTGAAGATATAGGTCTAAAAAGGAAGAGACAAAACAAAAATAAGGAACGATAAAAACAGTATTTGGGAATGTCCCGCCCCAAATCGTTTCAGCAAACGTGTTCCCTACGGTTAGAAATCTAGATTGCACATTCAAATCCCATGCAAATTTCGCCACCTGATGATGATTTTCATAAAGGCACCCATGTGCTCGTTAAACATTCCATCGCTTAAATCATGATTTGCGGTTCAGAGCCTGGCGCAAACCCAGCCCTCAGTTCTTCAGTAAACACCTGGTTGTTAAGCAAACTGCTTTTGTGCATCATAAGCATCCGCTCACAGGATTGGGTTTGCTGCATTTCAGGGCATCTCGACATCCCCAGCCTTTTTACCAGGCAAACCTCCACATGAGAACTTTTCTTAAAAAATAAAGAAAAAACAAAGCCAGCCTGGAGCAAACGCTTCGTTTGCATTGCAAACGGATTACTGATTAAACGTTTCAAAAGCATGGGACGGAGAGGTGAGAAATGAATATGTGGGCGCCTTCCCCGTGCCTTGCTCACCTGTCCATCTGTTGCCTTTGAAATATTGCATTAATAAGTTTGCATTAATTGGGGGATCCTGCACACCTGCTGTGGGCCTAGGGCCCCCAACCATTTTGGGTCTGCCCGCTTCCACCTTCAGGGATCACTTTTCTACTAAGCTGCTGTTGCCACCACAATTCAGGTGGCATCTGAACTCTGGCACAAGCTTCATTGTGCAGAGCTGCTGACTCTGCCACACCTGTCCCCTCCCCCGATCGATAATGGCAGCAACGCAACCCTCCTGCCTGTAAGTGGTTCATCTCCAACGGCCACCTGAACCCAAGCCAAAACGGGCGAAGGCCGCCCCACCCTCCCATCTCCACCACCTGCCTGGCTGCACTTTCTTATTGACAGAGGGAGTTCCTGGCATCTGCTGCCTGTCTGGGAGAGGCTGGCAGGGCTGGCGAGGGTGGTGATTGTTCATGATCTGGATGGGAAAGAGGGGAGGATGGCCATGCAAAACCAAGAGAGAGAGAGAAAAGAAGAGGAAGAGGAGAACAAAGGAGAGATAAAAGGCAATCAGGGATGGGATAGGAGAAGGAAGGAAGGAAGGAAGGAAGGAAGGAAGGAAGGAAGGAAGGAAGGAAGGAAGGAAGGAAGGAAGGAGAAGGAGAAGAAGGAAGGAAGGAAGGAAGGAGGAGGAGAAGAAGGAAGAAGGAGAAGAGAAAGGAAGGAAGGAGAAAGAGGAGGAAGGAAGGAAGGAAGGAAGGAAGGAAGGAAGGAAGGAGAAAGGAGGAAGGAAGGAAAGGAAGGAAGGAAGGAAGGAAGGAAGGAGAAAGAGGAGGAAGGAAGGAAGGAAGGAAAGAAAGAAATGCAAGCTATCACCCTCTCCAACTTGGACCATGTTGTTCTCTCCTCCCCACCCCCCACCCCCCACCCCCACTCCATTAAAAAAATGTGTCCTCCGAGGAAGCAAAGGGCTTCTGAACAAAAGTCTTGCAGCCAACTTAATGCAAGGAGGGAGGGCTGAAACGTGCTCACAATTAGCATACAGCTGGATTGGTTAACCAGAGGGAGGGTAGAGATGTTTTGGAAGAGATGCCTACAGCCAAAACTTGGTTCAATCACAAGGACGAAGAGAAGAAACAGGGAGACTCAGGACTAGGAAGACAAAGGGGCAGATTCCCTCCTCCTCCCCACACCATCCCAGGCCCCAGCCTTTCGTAGGAGCCCCTCCATGCCCTGCCAGACTTCGGTCCTGCACATTCAAAGGTCAACCCCCGCCAAGACCCCTCCCCGATTATTTTTAATGTGGAGGAGGAGGAGGAGGTTTAAAAAATAATTATGTGCAAAAAAAACCAACACGCAAAAGTTTATTATCCTGAATACAGCAATATCACACAGCGTCATCTTTAAATAAACCATTAAATTGTATTATGCACATTTTAAGAAGCACGGAGCCAAGTCAGCACACCTTGCACAAACTGACCAGGCTGGGGAGGGACAGAGGAGTCAGAAGCCCGTCATGGGCTGTGTTCTGTCTTTGCTTTTTGCTGGGCAGGTAAGCCATGAATGGTTAGGATGGCTACTTGCCCTGGGCTATAAAACTCCAGATGGCAACACAACTCTTTGGGCCCCCTTGTGGCCATCTGGAGTTTTGCAGCTAATCCAGTAGACCTACAGGTAGTCCTTGCTTAATGACCACAATTGGGACCGCAATTTCAGTTGCTAAGTGAAGCGGCCATTAAGCAAATCCGACCTGATTTTATTACCTTTTTTGCAGCAGTCGTTAAGCAAATCACTGCATGCGCTAAGTGAACCACGTGGTCTTTAAGTAAATCGCATGGCTCGCCATTGATTTTGTTTGCCAGAAGCCAGCTGGGAAGGTCAAAATTGGGTGATCCCGTGACCACAGCCTGCTGCCACGGTCATAAATGCAAACCGGTTGCCAAGCGCCCAATCTGTGATCACGTGACCATGGGGGCGCTGCAATGGCTGTAAGTGTGAGGATTGGTCGTAAGTCGTTTTTTCCGGCACCGCCGTAACTCCTGAACCATAACTAAATGAACGGTCATTAAGTGAGGACTACCTGTATTCAACCGTCAAAGCATCTTCTGAATTTTTTCTGGCCAAGCATCCATCAGCCTCAGTGTTTCTCTGAGCAACGGGGCTAAAGGAAAATAAATGGAGGGGTAGGACTTTGCAGAAATCACGGCAGGCCTGCAGAAAGAGAAAGGCCAGATTCTGCTGGAAACCCGTTAACGGGGATTTCATAAAAAGAAGAAAAGGGGGGGGGGAAATCCCACCATATTTACTTGATTAGATCAGGCCTGCCGTCGCTAGCAGCTATGCACCCAAAAATAGCCCTTTGCTCATCCACAGCCTGCTAAAAATAGCCCAACGGGAGACCGTTATTTTCATTTTATTAATACCCAGGCTGCTTATCCGGAAGATGCCAGGATCAAGCCAACGCCTCTCCTCGGAAGCCCAGCTGAGCCCTTCCCACTGGAAGGCACCCTGGCTTCGCGAGAGGCATCCAGAAAGCCGGGCCTCCCCGCCCGCCTCCCTGCTGCAGGAAAGGCCTGGCCTGCTCACAACCCTTGTGGTCAGCTCCAAGATGCAGCTGCCCCTGCCTGCCTCCACCCCCCTCCATTACATCCCTGTCTTCCTGGAGCTCTGCAAAAGCCCATCCTGGAAATTTAATTACAATACCCTGCTCCTGCATGCACACACGGGGGAGACCATGCAAATAAAAGGGGAAGAAGACAGCTGAACTCTCCCCCCCTGCCACTTTCAGGTTTACAGCTGTCCCCAACAAATTTTGCAAAAGAGCATCTTGGAGTGGAGTTTCGCTGCAGATGCTGCCCTTGGAAAATGTTTCTGCACCACCCCGGTTTAGCTGACGGCCCTGGGGAATTGCTGGGGGGTGTCCCATCCAGATACTGCCACATCCTGCTAAGCCTTCCCAGTCGTACGCATGCGAAGTTAAGAGGCGTGCAACTATTTCCAGCAGCTAAGCATTGGGCCGTCTTTCTTTTATCCTTTACTTTGCAAAACATCCAGAAGAGGTGGGCAGTAAGAGGCTTGGCTCGGCTCCCGACAGGGATCTCTGTATGATCGGGAGTTTTCTTCGGGAGGTTTCTCCTTGTGCAAATAAAAATTGCTGAATGAGACCATCCACAGACAAACTGGCCTCAGACTGCTAGCTTCATTGCAAAAGGTGGATCTTTAAGGAGGGCTCACACAACATAGTAACCCCAGTGGATAAGCCACGGCGGCTGCATTCTCACATGCACCCCTAAAAACAAACTGCGTTATGGCTTAAAGCAGTGTTTCTCAACGTCGGCAACTTGAAGAGGGGTGGACTTCAGCTCCCAGAATTCCCCAGCCAGCCTTGCTGGCTGGGGAATTCTGGGAGCTGAAGTCCACCCCTCTTCAAGTTGCCGACGTTGAGAAACACTGCTCCAGGTCTTACTCTGAGACGAAGTCATGCAGCAGTCTTAGGCCACTCAGATCAAGCATTCTGAAAACCTCTGAATGTTACCCTAAAATATAAAGTAGCTCAAATCAGGGAACTTCCTAGAAAGTTCTTTTGAGGACACGCAAGGTGGTGGCAGCAATAAAGCACCAAGTTCTCTGCATGTGCGCAAAGATACTCTGCCAGAGTCAATCCTGGGTCAACAGACCGTCCAGCTTCTGAAGATGGTCCAGAGGCTTGGAAGACCAGCAAGGCCCCACCAAGCAGAGGCTGTTCCTCATCACCTTTAAAGCAGGGAGACCTTCCCCGTGCGGGCCATGTGGTCTCCCACTGAGCTTTGCCCCGCTCCAGACAGAGTTACGTCCAGACAAGGACATTGCCACCAGGCTTCCTTGTCTCTGCCAAGCGAGCTTTTAAAGCTAAGGGAGGGGAAAGGACAGCTCTGGAGCCCGCATTGTCCAAGGATCCCAGCCTGGGGGATACACAGGAAACTTCATTGTTTCTGAAGGCTACAGTTGAAAGAAACACAGGATGCATGGAGTCCTGGAGAACAATAGCAGAGTCCCATCAGAAAACGGCCAGGCAGGGCAAGGCGGCTCTCCCCAGGTTGGTGTTTTAGGAGCGGGGGTGCAGGGAGACCCCAAAGCAGACCAGGAGCAGGTTCTTCAGCTGGCATGGCCCTGCTGGTGCCCGTTTGTCAGTTAAAAGGAGCTCTTCTCCCTCTGCCCCAATTTCTCGTACTCTCATGAGTCATTTCCCCTTCCTGCCAAAAGAAAGGGGCCAAGCTACAAGCGGTAAATGAAAAAAAGAAGCTTTCTCCAAGTTTCTGGTTAGGTCACCCTACCAAGGAATAACGGGTCGGGTCCTGGCAGGCTGCAGCTGGGGACGCAGAGAGGCCTCCTAACCCTTCCCGCTGATGCCCTCGGAGCTCCCATTGGGCAGAGTCTTTGCGGAAATATCTCAGGGAGGTGGCACCGAAGGCGAAGAAGGGGAGTTCGCCCTCACATCAAACAAAACAAATAAATAAAAAATAAATCTCCTCCTGCTGACCTTTGCACTAACAGCAATCTTATTTTAAGGAACTGCTATAAATGCTGGCAAGGCATAACCCTCCGGACTTCTTCCCTAGAACTCGCATGGCACAGTGCTGGGCTCCGTGGAAAACTGGTGTCACAGACCCCACGTTTGGCAAGTTCCTGTTTTCTCCCGCTTGCTAACTTGGGTTGCTTTTTTTAGTCTCGATTATTCACCCCAAGACGGCCTGGCTTTGAACCTCCACTAAATTAGTCAACTAAATTGCTCAGCTAAATTAGTCACCCTCATCATTCTTGCAGGGCTGCTGGGTTTATAGAAAAGAAATAATCCACTGTTCTCACTTGCTCTTTGGAAGAATGGAGAAATGCAGCAGAAACAGACAATAGGGAGAAATATCTGTTGGTCCGTTTCACATTTATCTACAGGAGAGAAATATGGTATCGCATCTCTTATGGCTTAACCACCTCTGTGTCCTTTGCATTCCTTCCAGAAAACGAAAAGAGTGAGAAAAAAAAAATCCAGAATCATCTTTGGATAGCCAATTTGGCCTGTGAGACCAAGAGGTGGCCGTTAAATTTCTTCCATGTCTCTCTCTCTTCCAAGGAGCGTCAGCCAGCAAATGTGAAGGCAGGACGATCTCTTTTTCATAATCCCAACACCCCTGTAAGGGAGGTGTGCCCAACTAAGTCAGCCTGTGATTTGAAAAGCTAATCACTTCCATTGCTGGGGCACCTGCTTTGGCACCCACAGGACCACTTTCACAATTTGTATCAGAGGTACTGAAGTTGCTGGCCAAGCAAAATCAAATCTGGCTTCAAACAAGCCTGTTTTAAGGGCACACTGCCAAATAAGTAAATAGACAGCAAAGGCAGGCAAGGATCTCTCTGCATGTGCCATAAACGTGCCTGTTTTTGCATGCTTGCTCTCAAACCCCCAAAACACTTTGAGCCTAGAAGAACAGGAAGGCCCATCCCAGAAGTGCTGCAGCTGACAAAAGCTTGGGCTTTTGAACAAAATCTGAGAAGATGCTACCAGACTCCTCCTGATTTGACCAAAGAGAAACAGACACAATTCTGATGTCTGCACGCCGGCAGGAATGCTCTGCTCTGCTGGTGCATCTTCCCCCTTCCAAGGCAAACGCTCAAAACTGGCCGCCGAGAAGCTTAGATCACAAACAGCTCCAAAGAGATCTTCTTCAGCAGATAAGAAACACCTGCCCTTTGGAATCCCTGCCTCCTTGCTGCCCCTGGGCAGGTGGAGATGGGCTGGGCAGGATCCTCTGGGCTCCTTCAGCTGCCTCTCCTGCCAGATGTGGGAGAGGTGTTTCCGCCAAAGAAGAGCAAAACAGAACCAGCCTCTTCTGGGCTGTTCCAAAGAGAGGTTGTTTACTAAAACACTGAATTTGAACCCAACCCTTGTGTACAACACAAGCCTGACGCAGACGCCCAAGGGGAGGGCGATAAATTACATTTTGGCCCCTGCAAGGCTTGAAAAAGCATGGAAATCCAGGTCGGTCACCAGTCTTGTGCCTGTTTGGGGCTTCTACAGCCTGACCATGTCATGCTCCACATACATGTGACTTTCCAGGACTTGTTCCACGTGGCTTGAATGGAAAGACTACATGGCCCATGTGCTGTGCAGGATGGACACCCTGCCAGAAATTTCAAAGGGGCCAGGAAGGGAGGGCGAATAGCGGGTCAAGCCAGCGTCAAGGTGGCCCTACTTGGAAAGCCCGCAGCCTCGCTTCGCTCTACCCCCAAATGCAGAGGCACTGCCAATGCTGGGTGTGCAATTGGGTGCAGGATCAGGCCAGCGTGACTGTTGGAACAGGAAGGAGCGGTCAAGCTGTGTTCCACCTGAAGCAATTCCCCCCCCTCCAGAAAACCCCCTTCCTGGGGCCGCGCTGCACAAAACGAAGCCCACGCGCAGATTTGGGAAAGCAGAGGAAATGAAACACCAATGTTAGGCTCGGATCCCACTCCCCCCCCCTAAGGAAAAAGGACGGGATGAAAAGCCCAGCTGCTCACCATCATGCCGCTGCAAGGGGTTGGGGGCCTAATCGGGGTTTCCCCAATGTGAGGCTAGCCCCCCCAACCCCTTCGCCAAACGGTCCACGCTGGGGCTGTGGAAAGAGCAGGTGGGAATTCATCCCTGAGGGCTCGGGAGAGGAGGCCGGCTCACGGCACCTCCCCAATTCGACTGCTGCTCAGAAACTGGCCGTCATGCATCTTGGCAAGCCCCAGAGCTGACCAGGAGCCGGGAGGGGGGGCTCCTGCAAACCCTTTGCAAAGGCAGAACACGAGGTGAGGACTCCGGCTCCCCCCCGCAGCCGGAGCCACACCAAAGTGGCCAGAACCAGATCCGACACGCTGCCAACCGAAGCGGGTCCCCAGCGCCGCGGGCTGAGCACAGTGCCCCCCCCACCCGTGTTTGGAGTATAAACAGTAAGCCAAGCCGTGTTTGTACTATACACAGACGCCACCGGGGTTTTATGGGGGCGTGGACGGACTGCAGCACGCACCCAGCCAGCATTTCTGCTCCGGGGCAAGGATTCCAGCCAAGGTGGGGAGAAATTTGGAAGCTGCAGCAGCCCTGGAATGTGGGAGGGCACTGAAGGTGGAGCAAGGAAGGGACTCCGAAGCCCTGGAAGTAAGAACACGGGACTGATCTCTTACGATGGAGCCACGTGAACACGATTATGTGTGTGTTTGTGTGTGCTTGCAACCCCATCCTATGTGTGAGCCAGCACAGGCTCCGGCACTGAGAAAACATTCACTGCAGTCTAGCCACGCAGAGCTCAAGCTTCTAGTCCTCATGCTTCTGAAGCCTGTTCCAGCCTGCAAAGAGGGGCTGCAGCTTCGGGAGCAGAAGACCTACGCCCAGAAAGAGTTTCACACATTCCAAGTCTAACATTGGAGGATTGCTGTGGTCAGTTGGAGTAGCCGGACCTGGGTGGATGGAATAACTCATCATGAGCTCCATTACCACCAGGAGTGATAAAGCGGTTTGCTTTTAGGGAATGGGTGGTATGAACTCTGTCTTCAGCTTGGCATGACGCATGTACTCTGCTACGAGAGCTATTCCATAAGTCAGGATTAAGCTCAGAGACCGCGAGTTCTAGTCTTGCCTTAGGCATGAAGCCAGATGGGTGACCTTGAGCCAGCCACTTTCTCTCAGCCCCTGGAAGGAGGCAATGGCCAACCACTTCTGAAAAACCTTGCCAAGAAAACTGCAAGGACTTGTCGGACAGGACTGAACAGATGGTTTTTAAAAAGCAGCTTGGAAGAAAATGGGGTAGATTAAAGATCAGGATGGGGCTGTCCAGGGCTGCCCGATTCAATGGCTGCTAGTCCTTGTTCCCCTGAGAGGCAGCATAGCTGTTGATGTGCACCAATGGGAAATCAAGATGGCTGGTCAGTTAGGAGGCGCGTCAGAGAGCAAAGCTGACTTGCCAAGGATGTAAGTGAGGTAGATCTTTTTTTGCTTTTTTTAAAGGAAAAAGAAAACACGGTGCCCATTTCCCTTGGATACTCGTAGAAGAAGCCCGTCCAAAAGAAATGTTTTTGAATCTTTTAAAACCTGATGAGGGTGATGAAGCCAAAACATCATAATGGGGAGTTTGGCAGCAACCGACTACACCAGGTCATTTCATGAAAAGCCAAGCCTTTGCTGCGAAAACACAGGCCACCTGCCTTCCTGGTACCGCGAGGGAAGGATTTCCTCACTTTCTGCTCCAAATGCCAAAAGGAGGAACATTTTCTTGTGCGGTCCTGTTAGGGCAAGGTTTTCACCGCATCAGGAATTTGGCAGGTGAGCCTCCCGCCACTCTTCTGCCCACCCCCACCCCCCGTTGTTCCCTCTGGCTCGCCAAATTTTTACGCTCTGGATTAACTGTCAGAACTCACTTCTGGGAGGAGGGAGGAGACCATCTTCCCCCCCTCTGAGACAGGGGAGGAAACGGAAGGGAAGGGTCTTCAGAATTGCTCACCTATAGAACAGATTAGATAGATAGAGAAGAGAAGAGAGATTGAAATGAGAGATCTTCAACCACAGGAAGCAGATGGGGTGGCGGATAAGGACGGAGGGACTCACCCAGTGCAAACTGTTCAGGGTAATTCGCCCCACCCAGCCCCCTTTGATCATAATTCTGACATTATTCCCATTTTTACAGACAAAGCGTTTTTTCCAACTCTTCCAGGGGCATCAGCTGTTGCCAGAAAGTTAACCCATCCCCCAAAGGGTTATCCAAATGTTCAGGGGCGGATGGGCCTGCACTGCAGGGCTGGAAGAAAGCAGAAGGATAGAGCCTAGAAACAGCTGGAGCCAAATAACTGGAGTTGACAACAACAAGAACAAAGAACTCCTTGGCTTGGAACTCCAGTGCCCATAATTCTCAACCAGCAGGTCCACTGGGTGTGCTGGCTGAGCATACGGGAGATGAAGTCCAATATGTGTAAAGGACAGCTGCTCTGGGGAGATAGCAATGTCCTAGCAATCAGGGGTGTCCACAGGGGTGTCCAGATGATAGCCATGAAGCTCCGTATGGTTTTTGTGCACTACCCATGACAATAATTCAGCCTGGGCCTTATTTCTACCCTAGTTTTTCAGTCTGATGGTGCTTTCAGGTCCCACCAGACCTGCCCACCACACTTTGCTTCTTTGATCTGAGCAACTCCGCCCACAGAAACATCCAGCTCCCTCAGCCAATCTCAGGCAAGCTTCTCTGTGAGGTCAGAGCAGCTCAGCCTATCAAGGTTAGCACCTTCACCAGATAGGCAGAGTAGATGGATGCGCAAACTACAAGAAGGATGTGACTCTTTGCTGGTCCAGACACCTCAATTCAGTGTTTCTCAACCTTGGCAACTTGAAGATGGGTGGACTTCAACTCCCAGAATTCCCCAGCCAGCAAAGCTTTGCTGGCTGGGGAATTCTGGGAGTTGAAGTCCACCCATCTTCAAGTTGCCAAGGTTGAGAAACAATGCCTTAATTAATTTAGGAATACCTAATTTCCCTTAACACAAAGCCAATGCTCAGCCATTTGAGCCAGAGAAAAAGCTTCAACCCCCTCCTACATGGTGCGCCGGACCACAAAGCTTATAGGAGTCATTCACTTCCCCAAAGAATATCTTTTTACCCACAATGTGTATTTACAGGGGACTGGATTCTAAACAAAGCTGTTATAAGAATGCCAAGCCTGCTTTTAGTCAAATCCTTTCAGGTAAGGACATCCTGTGACTTTCTACCCCTCCCACCCCGGAGAAGATTAAGTTATGAGCAATACCTATTCTGCATCGTTCGTTTCCCCTTCTTACCACTGAATTTCAGGAACAAGAACGTGAGGGTGAATTGGCCAGGTTTGTCCAATGATCCCCACGGACCAACTTGGATTTTGGCCCAGGAAGTACGAATTCAAAAGGAAATCTTCGTGCGGACTCCTCTTAGAAGCTCATGATTTTAGGGCCTGTCTTTATATCCTCCTCTTGACTTCTCTAAATGGCACAGAATTAAAATTCTAAAATGCAAATGCCAGTGCCCACAAAACAGAGCAGGAGATTGTCCCCAGGCAGGCTGGAAAAAAAAAAAGAAGAAACCCTGGGGGTTGGGGTGGGGGACCCAAATGTTCCCAACCTACCATTTTAGAGTCCCGAAATGCCCTGAAATGTATATATTACCGGCAATCGTTCTTAGGAGGGAAAGAGAAACCTCTGTCAACTAGACCAAAGATTTTGGGAAGCCTGTCCTCAGCCGCTTGCTGATTGCGGCTTGTAAAACTGCGCGGAGCAGAGACTTCTGCCTACAACTTGGGCTGCGACCACAGGAAGGAAGAACACGCTGGGGTTTTACTTCTTGTAATAACCGTTGCAAAGCAACTGAAAGGGGAAGATAATTTTAATAGAGGCTTGAACAGGAAAGGCTGAGAGGGGCCGGCGGGAACCTTGCTGCGCACGCTGAGTGCAAAATGCATCCAACATTTGTCCTGCGCACCTTGGCAAATGTCTTTCCCCCCCTTGCAAGCTCTGTAGTTGTTTTGATCGTTCCTAACCTCTGCAGCTCTGTGTAACCGATGTAACACATACCTTGCTTTAATGCCTAACTTATTCGTGTGCCAAGCAACGAAGGTCTGGCTAATTTTACCCAATTCTCCGTTCGACCCACAAACACACACGCATCTTCCCAAACACTAGTTGCTTGTTCTGAAACAGCACCATGTTGCAATTCAGGCTAGAGGGGAGTCCTGGTGAAACTGGCAAGGTTTTCGATGCTGGTTAGCTTCCCCAGAAAGCTAGACGGATCAGAAAGAGGCTCTTTCTCATTCACGTGTTATGCTAAGCTGCTGCTTTCCTTGGTTGTGGTTTGTAGAACAAGCCATGGGGCCTTGGGTCGCCACAATCCAAGGTTCAGAAAGCCTCGTTATAGTTGGCCAATCCAAAGCAAATGAGGCATGGGATGGGTTAGCAACGTGCAGTCCAAGTAGAAAACCACGTTAACCTACAGGGCAGGCAATTTAATATTTAACAGCCCAATAAGTACGACTCTTGTACGGCGGCGATGGGCGCATTAATGGAAGAGGAGGAAGGACTGATTTAAAAGGTTGAAAAGCCAGTGGGGATTTCGGGGTAGATGACACTCATCACAGATGACTGTTCCTCAGGAATTTCCACCCTGCCTTAAGGCTCCTGAAAATCTCAGTCTGAAAATGCAAAAAAAAAAAAAAAGAGGAAGAGCAGAGGAAGAACTCAGAACAGGAAGCTCAGCCAGGCTCAAAGCAACAAGTCCTTCTCCAGGGCTTAGCCATCGGCCCTTTGCAAAAGTCAGCAGACTCCAAACGTTTCCGTCCTATTTGGCAATCTCTGAATAGGCAAATAGGGACGTGAGGGGGCCCATGTCGTCTGGCCCAAAAAACTACAGTACTTCTGCTTCCTTCAAATCAGCCAGATGCTGTGCAAAGTGCAGATGTTCTTAACCCACAGATTTGGGGACCAATGAAAAACGGCCCGAGACGTTTCAGCTTTCTTCTCCTGATGCCGAGAGAAGCATCCAGGTCTGCTCTGCTGGAGGGTTTAGCAAGACAAGGAAGGAGTGGGGAGGCAACGCTTCTTTCCTTGATGAGGGTGCAGGGGGCCTGGAGAGGCGCGATTATGCAACCTGACCTGGATACTGCTGGCTCCAGCTTGTCCCCCCCAGCACCCCCCACCCCGGCGTTCCCACGGCATAAGTGCCACACAAGTGGCAGCCGTGGAGTCGTTTCTCGGCCCCCAAGAGAAAAGGGGCTTTGTTAGCATGCCTAGGGAGACAGCGTGAGAGCTGAGCCGCCAAGCTCTGGGAAGCCGAAAGGACAAACGAGGTGGAACAACCTCCCCCGCCCCAAAGAAAGGCAGAATCTCTGGGAAAAAAGGGGAGCCATTCCCAAGATAGAGTGGATGGAAGGGATGGGGCATCTGCTCCCCCCCCCCCGAGTCCAAGCAGTCGAAGGTCTGGTTGTGCAATCAAAATCCAGCTTTTTCACCAACTCACCAAACTTGCCTGCAGCAAACGCAGGCTTTTCCCAGGTCCACAGGCCCGCTGGGTGTGGGATGGATCTAAACCAAAGCACCTTGGCCAGGGGAGGGACTAAAAACACCTCCAAGCTTGCCTCCTCTAGGTGTGTAAGACTACCATCCTCAACATCTCCCACCATTGTGGGAAAGGGAGTCCTACCCCTCTGCGGGGCAGAAGCTCAGAAAAGGCCAACTTTGATAAGCAATACTGTCTATCTTGGCTGTAGCGAGCTCACTGTGCTGTAGCAACAGCCCTGGAAAAGTCATTTGCAAAGCTCCCCTGATCCAGGCAAAGCTGTTGGTTTCCTCTGTCAACGTTTTCCAGGTGAGCATCCCAAAATAAGAGGGAAAGGGAAGTCATCCAGGGAGGCTGAGCCTTGCAGATAAACACCACCCTTCTGCATCACTGTCCAGTCGTCCAGTGCTGGAAATGATCAGCACAGCCACTTTTGTTACTCAGCAAGTTTGGAGGCTACAAGTGTGGAAGGCAGACCTACCTGGACACTGGGTGAGAAAAGGGACCCTACTTTTACACCACCACCACCACCACCCTTCGTGCCACCATCATCTTCAATTCACATTTGCACCTTGTGCTGAGCCCTCGTTTGCCTCATTCTTTAAATCTGATGCTCAGAGACTGACTTGACAAGTCCCTGCAGTTTCCTTGGCAAGGTTTTTTTCCCCCCCCAGAAGTGGCTTGCCATTGCCTCCTTCCTAGGGCTGAGAGGAAGTGACTGGCCCAAGGTCCCCCAGCTGGCTTCAAGCCTAAGGTGGGACTAGAACTCAGGGTCTCCCAGTTTCTAGCCTGGTGCCTTCACCATGACATCAAACTGGCTCCCATTGCCCATGCTGGGAGTTAAACTTAGCATTCCTGAAACTGCAGTGGCTGTGGAGTCACAGAACCCAATTATGGCTTGGAGGAGGGGAGGGTCAACCCAGCCTGGGGCTGGACCAGTGCTGGATGGAGGCCTCTTTGGCTCAATGCCGACCTTGATCCGTGGATAGCAGGGAAGGGACTGTGGACCACTGTGCCAATCCCTGCTTCCTCCTCCTTGTGGGGTTGAGATAAGGCCAGAACAGCAACCAAATCTGCCGAGCATCTCTATGGATGGGGCCGAGGGATGGCCAATCCAAAGGATGCTGGGAGGTATCCTCCCTTTCACCCTAAACCAGCCTGAGAATTCTTCCCCATCCTCCTCTTTTTTTCCATCTTTAACTTCAAAGAAGAAAGACCTCTAGCTTGCAATTTGACAAGCTCAGTCTGGTGATCTAAAGGCCATTTCATAGTCCCCAGCCCCAGTCTCCTTGAGCAGGGGGGCCAGGAGGCATAAACAGGCATCTCTGAATAAGGGAGCGATTCTTAATTCTCCTGGCTGGGAACCCAAGGTAAACGGGTGGAAGAACCGTTTTAAACAATTCAACCAGAGCTCAGACCGCAGAGGGGAGGGGAACCGGCCCTTCCGAACTCTACTTATTGTCTCTCTGCATTTTCTTGATTCGGTTTTTGGAGAAATACTATTATACTGGTCTCCCCTACCCCAAGGAAACCAGCAGTGCTCTTTTGACCAGTCCACTGATAGGTACCATGACCACATTGTCCTGGAAAAAATAAAGGGCAAACTTGAAAAAGGGGCACACTGAAAGAGCTTCAACAGGATTAAAAAAAAACTGCTTATATTTCTAGCTTTGCTTTACAAAGGAAAATTCAAGAGCAAAACCCAGCGAAACTTGACAGAAACGCACATCCTAGTAAAGGACAGCTTTCTGAAATAAAGGACTGTCCTTTATAATAAAGGGCACAGGGTCATTGTGCTTACCGGTCATCTTTGCTAAATAGTGGGGAGAGGACTTCCGATGTGCTCCATCTTACAAACCTCTTTGAAACCCCTTTGAAACGGTTGCCATTGCCTGTAACTGCAATTAGCAAAAGGGTAGTGAGGTTTTTAGCCTTTTTATCAGAGCTGGCAACTGTCCCTGAAATTCAGCTGATTCAGATCCAGGGACAGGCCAGGTCTGAAAGTGATTTAACCTGGACAGGGTAGACAGACAGAGCTCTACGGCACCTGCACATCTGCGTGCATATATTGGTGTGTGCACCACTACAGGCGAACTGTGCACCTTGTTGAACCACCGGCAGGTTCACCAAAAACACCCAGCTTGAATGTGGCTTGCTTAGTTTGGCGTGCACCTAAATAACCCCAGCTGATGTACGAAATCTTAGCTAGACCATCTATAGCTTAGCCCAGGGTTTCTCAACCAGGGTTCCCAGGTTCTGCGAGAGGTCCCTAGGGGTTCCCTGGGAGATCATGATTTATTTAAAAAATTGTTTCAAACTCTGGCAATTTCACATTAAAGAGGTTTCATTCTTTATTTTTAGTTTAAGAGTACTGTTAGTACATATCTACAGGTCTACCCATGAAAGGAATATAATCATTTTGTAACTTCCAGCCTATCTTTGAGCCTGAATGGGCAGGGGTTTTCCAAGGCCTGGAAAATATTTCAAGGGTTCCTCCAGGGTCAAAAGGTTGAGAAAGACTGGCTTAGGCCAAGATGGGAATGGGCTTTAAGGTTTAAAGAAAGACTAATCTGAGATTAGCATTCACCCTTCTGGGGAGCAAAAGACTTGCAGGTCGATCAGTCACCATGATATCACCAATTAACTATGCAGATGAGGCACATGACATCACTCCCCCCTCCCCATGCTTTCAGTTCAGGAGGTGGACCTCCTGTTCATGGCTGCAGAAGGAGGGAGGGGTGTCCGTCAGACAAAGTCAAAAAAGTCAGGGTGGTGGCTGCAAAGATACAACTGAAGCTCGGTCTGTTTTGTACCTGCATCGCAGCAGGCTGACTTCCTTCAAACAAGATGTCAGCAACATTCATTTGTTTAATTGTGACCTTTCATGCCTTTCTTTTGGGGCCACAAATGAGATGCGGTGGGCTTTCTACCACTTAAAAGCTTCTGTACTTGCAGACCGCATTCACACACAGACACCTATGCTGAACCCAGCTTTCCTCCATCTGCTACTGGCCAACTGTGTTGGCCTGCAATTCACAAAATGCTCACTTGGAGTATGGGGGGAACATAATGCCACAGTTCTTGAGCATGTGATCTTATAGCAACTCTTAAGAACTGTCTATAGCAGCCTTTCTCAACCCTGGCAACTTGAAGATGCGTGGACTTCAACTCCCAGAATTCCCCAGCCAGCTTGCTGGATGGGGAATTCTGGGAGTTGAAGTCCACGCATCTTCAAGTTGCCAGGTTGAGAAAACTACAAGGAAGGTTCTGAGAAAGGAGCAAGAAAACAGTCATTCCGGAGCCCAGGAGCCAGGCTGTGCCTATGACACCAGCTAGTGCAACCCCCCTCCCCTTGCACAGTTAATGCATTCAAAGGCAGCACTGGCTGCATTCACACAACCCCCTTACCCAGGTTCCCGGATTCCAGGGGAGTTCCCACAATCCTGGCTCTGGGCCAGCCGCTCAAGAAACCCCCCCTAACTGGAGTTAAGCCACGCGGCGCAACCCTCTAGCCTTGACTTAACCTGGTTAAGGGCTTATGCGACAGATGGCCCCCCCACCTCACTCCCTTACACAGCCGGGCACCCGCTCAGCCCTCCGGGAGGCTGGCCTCGGATTCCAGCGGCCGGGAAGGCTTTGCAAGAGACCTCTGGCCACGCACAGAGGGCGCCGCCGCCGCCGGGATCGCGAGCCCCGCCGCCTGCCGCGCCGAGGGGAAGCGCGGCGGGAGGGCGGCGGGCAGCGCGAGCCGGAGCGTGCCTCCTCACTTTCCAGCCCGGCGGGCAGAGGCGGGGCAGGCAGAGATCGAGGCCCCGAGCCTGCCCCGGCTCGCCCACCCTCCGCCCGCCCGCTCCCTTGGCACGGCGGCCCGCGCGGCAGCCTCCCTCCCTCCCTGCCCCGTCGCCGCGGGCACCCGCGCTTTCGGGACGCGGCTGGCGGGGCGAGCGCCCAGCCCGCACCCGCAGCGCCCTGCCGGGCCGGGCCGGGCCGGAGCAAGCGAGCGCGCCCCTGCTCTCGCGCAGAGGGTCTCTCCTGCCCAAGGAAAGGGGGCTCCTGAGCATGCCCGGAGCGCCGATCTCGCCAGCGGCTGGACGGAGGAGCCGGGGGGGGGCGCTTAAGCGCCGGCGCCCCGCCCCAAAGGGGACCCCCCCGCTTACCATCTCCTTGTGGCGGGAGATCCAGGTGTCCAGCAGCAGCTCCAGCCGCGCCTTGTGGAACTTCTTGGTGGTCTTGACGGCGATGAAGATGTCCCGGGGCGAGATCGCCTCCCGGGCGGGCGGCGGCGGCGGCGGCTGCCCTCCCGCGGGGCTGGCGCTGCCCCCGCCGCCCCCGCCGGCGTCCCTCTTGCCCCGGCTGAGCTGGCCGAAGTAGCCGCTGAAGGAGCGGACCTCCTCGCCGGCGCCCTGCCCCGCGGGCGCCCCGCTCCGCAAGCGCCGCAGCAAGCCCTGCGCCCCGGGCCGCCGGAAGGGCTGCAGCAGGAGGCCGCCGCCGCCGCCGCCCCCCGGCCCGAGCCCCCGGCCCGGCCCGCGCGGCTGGTCCACCATCAGCACCAGGAAGCAGGTCAGCATCGAGCCCGCCAGCGAGAGCAGCAGCTTCCTCCCGCAGCCGGCCAGCATCGCGGCGTCCGCAGCGGCTCGCCCCGCACCCGGCCCCGCCGCCGCCGCCGCCGCCGCCCCGCTCGGCCGGACCCGCGTCCCGCCCGCGCCGCCCGGCTTTAAAACCTCCCTCCACGCCCCCTCCCGAGCCGGGGCGGCGCAGCCCGCCAGGGGGCGGGGCTCGCCCCCACCCCGCCCACAGATGAAAGGAGAAGGGGCGGGCTTGGAACGCCGCAGCAGCAGGCGGGGCGGGGCCTCCGGGCTGCGGGTCTCCCACGTGGCTTAGCCGAGTCGGGGGCGGGCTGCCGAGGGAGCGTTGTGTGAACGGGGCTGTAAAAGAGAGCGGGCGTGTGTGTGTGTTTTCTTTAGCTTTCCCCAGGAAGGAAAACAAGAGAGTGAGACTTCGTGCGCAAATGGAAACCGAGACCGGGGTTCAAAGATGCGGGGGGGGGGAGTGACAACGGAACGCTCTTCCTTTTTTGTTTTTAAGAGTCCCCCCCACCCCACTGAGCAAACCACAGCAACGGATTTCATTTGGAGCAGGGAGCCCGAGTCAAAAATGCTATTTTTACACAATTTTAATGCGATTCCAGCTTTGGAGGGGTGGTGGAGTCAGAGGGGGCCTGTCCCCTGAGCACGTGCAAAGGGCTGCCCTTACTCTTCCCGATGCTGCCGAGCTCCTGGGGCGTTGCTGGGATAATTCTTTGCATGATGCTGTTTTTACTGGTTGTGGGGAGCTGCTGAGGGTCACCAGGTGAGATGGGTGGCCTGTATCCATCCTTTCAATCAATTAATCAAGGGAAGCCCCCTGTTGGGTGCAGACCAGCCCAGGGAGGGGTCCTGCAGAGAGATCCTGGGCTGTGGAGTCAAGACAAAATGCTGGCTGGGGAATTCTGGGAGTTGAAGTCCACACACCTCCAAGTGGCCAAGGTTGAGAAACACTGGCCTAAACCACACCTTGCATCTGCATCTACCGGATCCCAGTTCTCAAGTATCCATAAGCAGCAGATCCCTCGGCCATGAGGGATTGTGCCTTTCCACGGGCAGGCCCTGTCCCCACGCGAGGCAACATCACATCTGCCCTTCATCCTTATCCTCGCAACACGCCTAGGGAGAAAATCAGATTGAAAGCAAGGGACCGTCTGCATCCTAAGCTAAAACTACATCAGGTTTCTTTGCTCTGGGCTTAATGTATTGTATGTGACAAAAGTGGTGCAATAAATCATGGCTTGGGGATCTAAACCCTCATTTTGCCCTAGGATGACGACCGATGCCAGTCTACCTAGGCTTCACTCCCAGGCCCAGGGAAGCCCAAATCAGCCAGCCGCATGTTAGCCAAGTGGGCGGTGTCAACCTAGAATTGAGTAAATCTCTCTGGGTAAGTGTATCGTTGGAGCAGAACCCCAGGACCGGACACCACGGGCAGTTAATGACTTCCTTAGTCTAGGACAGAATTCCCCAGCCAGCCAGCCAGCCAGCCAGCCAGATTTTAGCTCCCAATTCTGGGAGTTGAGGTCCACACATCTTAAAGTTGTCAAGGTTGAAACACACTGGTCTAGGAGCTGAGACTGCAGCCTTCCAGATGTTGGTGGGCCACAATGCCCAACCACCCCAGGGACCCAGCCACAGGGAAGGATGCGGTGAGCTACTGTCGAGCAGAGAAGAAAGGCCACCCGTGTCCTGCCCAGCATTGAAATCTGCAAAGCTGGTTTTCTTGGCATGCGTTTTGAGCAGGAGGGCAGGAACGGACAGGCAGGGAGATCTCACTAAACGTTTCACCCGCATTAATCACTAAGCTTGGGTTCCCGGGATAAATATAGGGGGGAGAGGTGGCAACACATCTGGCTTGGTCTTCTTTCTGGGGTGAGAGTCACCTGGGGTTTATTGGCAAGCCGGCCAGCCGACTCCGGGCTGGATTGTTATGCAAACTCAGCCCGGGTCCCAGGGTTGGAAAAGGGAGATTGGAAACCAACTGCATGTGAAGTAACCCCATTAAGGGGTTTCATCACCTGGGAATGCAGAGGATGGGGTTGAGGTGTCAGAGCATCTGTTTCGCACGCCAGAGGCCCCCCTGTTGTCCGGACTGGCTGCAAAACGAAGTGGCCTTTGGTCCTCACAGCTGGCAAGTCCTGGGGGGTGGCGTCAGCATGTCTGGATCCGTCCTCCCTGCTCTCCAGGTTGAGCCCTCAGGGCATGGTGGAAGACACTGCCCCCTGGCCAGCAGGCAGAGTCGAGTCGTCTGCCAGGCCAGGGGCCAAATGGGAAGGGGTGGTGCCAGGCTTGCTGGGGACGGATGCTTTTAATGGCCTGCTTGCAAAGGGGGGTCCTGAGGCTTTGCCAGTGGCCTTCTGGGCCTGTGCCATCCCGTTTTAAGTGCAAACTGCCCGCGGGCAGCTCGTAAAGCAAACAATTTGCATACGGCAGCTGGATGAGCAGATGTGTCTTCCTTACCGTAGCTGAATGTTACACAGAGTAGAGATGGGGTGTAGATATCGTAAGATTTATGATGAATTATTTAAAGAAAGACATGAAAACATAGCAGCTGGGTAGGCATATGGTGGGGAGCTGATCTCTAGTGCTTTTTGATCTAGAATTACTTCAACACGCTCCTGCCTGTACACACCCAGGGTTTTCCCCAAGTTAATTCCCCTCCTTGACACCAGCAAAAGGTCTAAAACAGCCTTCCTTATCTTGGCGTGTTTTAGCACTCTTGAACTGCAACACCCATCATGCTCAACCCACCTGGGCAAAGTAAGACTCACCGAATGTAAACCCCTCGGGGGATCAGGCCAAGGGGCCCCTGAACCCTAGCATCAACTCTGTGGGGAAAAATAGAGGCCAAAATGTGAGTAGCTGTCAGCCCCTCGAGGTAGGCCAGGTCAAGAAAGAGGCATGGTAGGGATTCCAGGAATGCTCCTCCATGGAGTAGAGCAGTGTTTTTTTAAGATGCATGGACTTCAATTCCCAGAATTCAGATGTTTCATTGCCCAACTAGGGAACATCATCAGTGCTGGTGAGGGTGGGGTTGGCTCCCTGTTTACATACAGTACCTTGCCCTGCCAGTGTTGGTGGGGTGTGGTTTTCTCCTTGGTAGTTCCTTGATTGGCATGTTGCTTTCTGCTTGGTTGTTTGTCTCGTGTTAATCCCTGCTTATCTGGGTGAGCATGTGTCCTGGCCTTTTTGTTTCCTTCTTACCTATTTCACTGTCTCTTTTTGAATGGTGTGCAGATGTGGTTTATCTCCCTGTGTCTATCAATGGCTGCTTGGTCCGAGTGCCAGGCTTCCAGGAATTCCCTCGCGTTTTTGGATTTGGCTTGGTCTAGGACGCTCACAGATGCCCAGCTGAGACTATGGTTGAGCCTGTCCATGTGTTGTGAGATTGAGGAATTTTCACTGTATCTTCTGACTGCTGGTGGGTGTTCATGGATGCGCTCTGCTAGTCTTCTGCCTGTCTGTCCTTCAGCGTGGCTGCTACAGTCCTTACACTGTATGTTGCAGATTCCTGTTTTTCCTTCTGGAGCTCCAGGGTCTTTTGGGTCGCTTAAGACTTTTTTGGAGGGGTCCTGTTGGTTTGTGTGCTACGGTAATGCCGTGTGGTTGAAATTGTCTGTGGGTCGTTTCTGAGATGTTTCTGATGGATGGCAGTGTTACCCTTTGCATAGCTTGTGCTGGTTGTGCTGTAGTGAGTTGAGCACCAGGCAGTTTCTGATATCGTTGCGTGGCTACCCGCCCCAAGGCAAGACCATTCCTTCGCCGAAACCACGTTGGCTGTCAACAGACCTGGAGTTTCACTTTCCATGACCAGCCAAGGGCCTGGTGTGGCCTGTTCCTGGCATGAAATGGACCATAACTTCCAGAGGTCTACGTGTGTTGGTGTGTCTGGGAGGTCATCTCGGCAACAGAATGAGCAGAAAACGTGCAGAGAAAATTGTAGACCTTCTCCTGCCCCCCAAAATGGGGTTTTCTGTGCCCTTCAACAGAGTGAACCCCCTTGCAGTGGGACGTGTAGTCCTGCAATCTGGCTCTCCATATATGGGTGCCTTTGTATAGATTTTCAGGGCTGTGATCCATCTCCCATCACTTCCTTTGACATGTCATACTTTGGGCAGAAGAGGGTGAGAAAATAAACGAGGGACGTGCATGTGATACTCACCATGGGGAACGCCACCTCTCCGGCTATTGGAACACTCAGAAATGTGTCTCCATCGAGTTAGAGAAGAGGGGTCCCCAAACCCCTCTGCAATCATCTGTTGCAAATTAAGTCTTTGGAGGGCAGCTCTCCCTGCAGCAACTTCATTCCCTCTGTGCCTGGGTAAGAAAAAAACCCTATATTAAAAGTCCTCCCATGGAGCTATACCTCACCCTGTTAAATCCACCTGTTTAATTGCCAGCTCCTAAGCAGCACCTCTCTAGGTTGCAATCTCTGAAAGACATTGGCTCGGCTTGGAGGCTAAGCCGGGTTGGTGTGGGGTACAATATGGATGGGAAATCACCAGAAAATTGCAGAGGTGGGAGCTCGATTGGGAAGCTGGCAACCACTTCATATTGCTCCTCAAAAAGTTCTGCTGAAGTTGCCAGCAGCTGGGCTCGCCTTGAAGAAGACTTCACTGTCCCCTACATCAACGGTAGAGGATCAAACCCAGATCTGAGGCTCACCCATGAAGGCTGGTTTAACGTGGCACAAAATCCTAAGGATGGCCACCCACCAGAAAGGGCTTTTCAGAAGCACAATCCAGAAATGGAAATCCGCCGGCCAATTGCAAGGGTGCCCCAATGCAAGGATGGGCTACATCTTGGCGCCTCGGCTCCTCCAAAGCCTCCCAAGGGCCTGGAGATGCATCAGACAGATGTTAGGCTCCCTGGCAAGCCAGCTGCTCCTGCACTTCCTGCCCTGCTGAGCAGTTCTTGGCCATCACCACACCGGATTGCCAACAATGATCCGTCTATCGACTTTGGCGGATCCCAGGCCTGCGGAGTGTCCCACCACAAAGCCTCTTTAAGTCCACACGTAGACGGATTGCAGGCGTCTCCCTCCCCTTTCCCTTTGGCTGGAGGCAAAATCTGGGAAGGGGGGGCATTCAGTCCTCGGTGGCACGGGCTTAGAAATGAAAGCATGCCTGCCTGCCAGCAACTGCCACAGCCACTTCAGCGGGGCCAAAAGACAACTTCCTTTCGGACTAATTGTTTCATTCGAGTACAGCTCCCCAGAGGAGATGTGGACTCCTGGCCGGGTGTCCCCTCCCAGACTTCCCCTCCAGGCGTCGCTTCTGAATTTTGGATTGGGCTGAGCGAGGCAACTGTCTGCTGAACCCAGAGCCAAGGCACCGAGGGGCCAAAGGCTGCCCACTCTCTTTCCAAGCAGGATTTATTTGGAAGTGAAACGTTCCTACGTCAACTGTAGAGGATCGAACTCAGATTTGATGCCCACCGATGAAGGCTGTTTTAATGTGGCACGAAATCCTAAGGATGGCCACCCACCAGAAAGGGCTTTTCACAAGCAAGATCCAGAAATGGAAACCCGCCGGCCAATTGCAAGGGTGCCCCGACGCAAGGCTGATGTATCTCCAAAGCCTCCCAAGGGCCTGGAGATACATCAGACAGATGTTAGCCTCCACAGCAGAGTCTAATTTGCCTAAATAAATCCCCGGCAGAATTTATTTTGAAGCAAGATGTTCAGGGTCCTCTTGAACCAGCAACATCCAACGTGCACCTTACCTACCGTATTCGGGCCCAGCGAATAAGTGGTCCCTCTTAAACGAAGCCCCCCTCCAGAGCCTACTTCAGGCCTGTGTGAAGCATGCTGTCTGCCCAGGAGTTGTGTATAATCCAATAAATCAAGTGGGGATGCTGTGACGGTCATAAGTGTGAGCACCAGTTGTAAATCGTTATTTTAAACACCATTGTAAGTCCGAACCATCACTAAATGAATGGTTGTTAAGTGAGGACTACCTGTACCTTTTTAGTCCTGGGCAATATGGTCATGCTTCTGGAAAAATAAACCCAATGCAAGCTGGACATACAATTATAAGGTGTGCCTATTTCTATCCTTCCAAGCAGGGGTGGCCACAGGCTGTGTCAAAAAAGTCAACAGGGCAGCCATGACGGTGCAATTGAAACTCCAGTTGGTTTATCTGTGTGCCGTGGCCGCCATCTTGACTTTTTTGACCAGGCACCCCTGCTTCTGGGCCACTTCAACGTCACCAACATTTTCTTTGCTCTTTCCACCCTAGTCCTACCTCTTCTGTGCTTTCAGTTGTAAGAACTCAGTTGAATTTTTCATTCATAAGCATCTTCAGAATCCTTTGGGGCTGAAGACCGGGCGCAAAGAAAACACACCGCCAGTAAACGCAGCCTTTGTGAATTGAAAAGTATGAAATCCCTGAGGGAATTGGCGAACATAAACGAGTCAAATGGGGAGCTTGATTTGAAAACTGCAGGCTGGACGAGGAGGGGGGGAAGAAACACCGACCGAAGATGCCCGTTTGTCTTCTTGGGGGCTGGACGTTTCGCTGATGGGAACCACCATCCCCAGGTGACATCTCTTCGCAGGATGCACGGGAGACAAATGCGCCCTCCTGCTAGAGGTGAGGCATTTCACACGCACGGCGATTAGCCCTCCTCTCCGTTGTGCCGAAAGCATGCGGGCCCTTAACGAGGGACGTGTGACCGGGCTTCCTTTCCCACCCCGCGCACCGCTTGGGAAGCCACACTTTGCAAGTCAAAGGGGCAAGCCGGCCTCTCGCACCCAGGGATGGCCTCCGAAATGTCACACCCCTGAGCCACCTGCTTCGTCTCTGGCTCCGCTTCAAACGCCCCCTGCCCCGAAATGCTCGTGGCTTCGGGGTTATTTGGGGGGCGTGCTCGGATGCCTCCCTGCCCCTGCGGACGCCCCCTCGCTTTGTGGAGAGCGGCTGCGTATTTGTCCAGACAAAGGCGCCGGCCCAGCGCCACCGCCACCGCCGTCCACCCGGCTGACTTCAGAAGGCTTTGCAAGCCCAGCGCAGGATTAACACGAACAGGTGGGGCGATGGAAACAATGCAAAGAAGTGGGGCGGGGGGGAACAAACAATGGGCTCGAAACACATGTGCAAGGCCTGTTCGTGCTCTCTGGAAGGAAGCGCGAGGTTCGTTTCTCTGCTGGGGACGGGGCGCGCCGACAGGCAGAGCGTGGCTCGCTCCTGCACCCTTCAGTTTGATCCTGGCATGTGTTTAAAATCGACCAGCCCTTTGAGGTAGGCCAGATCAAGATACCAGCAGGGCTGGGACTCAGGGAATGCTCTTTATCAGGGGTGCCCATGGGGAGGGGGTCAAAAAAGTCAAAATGGCAGCCACAACCATGTGTTGGAAGCTCCACCCTTTTTTAAAGAGTTGTGGCCACTCTCCTGACTTTTTTGACCCCCTCTCTGTGGACCCCTCTGCTTTTTCCTGTTGTAGGGTAGAATAACGATCTCTTGAAAGCCCCTTCCAAGTTTCTCTCCTCTCATTTTACACTAAATAAAACCAAGGCAGGCTTTTTCTGTTTCTTTCCCATGTTTTCTTTTCTCGAGGCTGAGTCAACTTTTCTCAAAGTTTCCCCTTAATGGCTTGCTCCTTCCTTCCCTATCCGCCAGGTCAGCTGTACAGTCCTTGAGAGAGTCCCATTATCCCCAGCTGGCATGACTGATGGGATGATGGGAGTGGTGGTCTCAGTACTGGGTTCACTCAAGGTTAGAATGAAGGTTGGGTCGCAGCAGCAAATGGGAAGAGTTGGGTCAATGTCCATAGCAGATTTTGGTTGTCATGAAAAGTCAGCCGGTGTTAGGACAGATTGGTACTGGGACAGGAGACCACCAGGAGATTCTAGAGATGGCAAACTATTTCCATAGATTAAATGGCTTGTTTATGAAGTCCCTAGGATCCAGCTTGACTCATGGAAGATTTTACATCACATTTATACATTTTTTAAAAAATAATAATTTTATTAAAGATTACCTTTGAACCAATAAAAACGAACATAAACTACAAAAAAGAAAAGAATAGAAAGAAAAAATAGAAAGTACAGGGAAAAAAAGAAAAAATATAGAAAGAAAAATAGAAAAGATAAGAATATGCAGTTTTCTTGATAAAGGTTTTCAGAAGTGGATTGCCACTGCCTCCTTCCCAGGGCTGAGAGAGAGTGGCTGGCCCAAGGTCACCCAGATGGCTTCGTGCCCAAGGCGGAACTAGAACTCAGGGTCTCCCAGTTTCTAGCCTGGTGCCTTCACCACGACACCAAACTGGCTTCACCTCTAGCATTAGGGGGATGATAATGGGAAAGGAAGGGGTAGAATGTGGTGCTCATAATGTGCTTGTGGGTTTCACAGGGCCATTTGGTGAAAGAAAAGATACTAGCCCAGCTAGCATGCTGGGTTGACCTAACCAGGGTCTCCTGAAGTCCTGATGTTCCTGGGCTACACCTGGCGTGGAATAAAAACGTAGCCCTGCTCGGCTGAGATTAAGAGCAAGCAGCAAGCAAATGGGACAAAGACCTGCAGAACCGCTTCCAACCCGGGCTTGTAAAAAGAACGAGCGGGATGAGGAGCGAAAACGGTCTATGGAAATGCAGAGCACTTGAGCTGAATAGGGCCTTCGAAAGGAGCTGCGGGAGCGTTGACAGAGAAGGGACGAGAAAGAAGGAATGAAAGAATCTGCTGAAGAAGGGGGGTGAAGCTCTGCTGGGTGAAGACCCCTATTGTGGACCCTACAAAGTTAAACTGGTTAATGTATTGGGGGCGGATTGCCTCACCCTGTTATAAGAAAGCAAAGGCATGGGACAAAGGACGGAGGGGAGCCTTCTTTTCAGAAAAGCGAGCTCCCCGTTAAAAGGATTTTATTTTTCTTTTCTCTCGGTTGAATGGAATTTAGTGGTGACTCCTCCAGGAGATTTCTCTCCCGTTGGGGGCTGCTCCCCCCTTTGGCATTCTTCTTCCCACAGCAACATCCTCAACCCTCTTAGTTACCCCATTATTGCAGAGAGAAACGGGTCGCAGGAACACAATGGGTCTGGGGAACGCTTTGAGGCTCCATGAAAGCTGGTGACAGAAGGGGATGTCCTCACGCCGCCTCGTTTCTCCTGCGTGTCATTCAAGCTGACTTTTCTCGTTAGGGGTGGAAAAATAAATAAGGTTGGTGGTGGTTATGGGTGATAGACCAGAGGTGGTGACCAAACACCGGTGGATGGTTTAATAGATCTCCAAAGTTTTGCTCCCACCCAAGTTTGCAGCTGATGAGCACCAATCTTCTCAGACTGGTTTTGAAAGCACCAAGTCATCGCTTGTTGACCAAGCCACAATGGCTGGGCTCATACAATGCATTACGCCTTAACTAAGCAGCTATACGGCTTTGGCGTGTTGGGTGAACACAACCCCATGGCTGGTCAATGGAGGCCCCAAATTTGGAGCAGCGCAAGAGGCACAGTTGAATTAAATGAAATTCTTTCATGATGGAATTAGCTGTTTCAGATGTAATCAGTGTCAAGTTCTGAAGCACTGTGGGTAGGGCACAATAGTGGTTTGTTGTTTTTTTTATAAAAATAATTTTTAGTGATTTATAGTTTTTTTTACTGAAAAGTCCATTAAAAACTCCAGGCATTGAAAGCTGTCATTGCAATGGAATGTGTTCCTCATGGCTAACCAAGGATAAAGAACCCTCCCACTTTTTCCCTGGGGAAAACGTTATTTAATCTTTTAACCACATACAAATATACACTTGGAAGAAATCTGCATTGGGAAAGGAGAAAGAAGTCTGGAAAATGGGCTTCCAAGGAGGGGTTGGCCAAGATAGGATTGGATTCGACTTCATTCCATTCTTGATTTTTATTAATTAATTCATTTGATTTGATTTAAAGCCTGCTGACTCCGGAGTGACTCTAGGCAGCTTACATTTTACAAGAGTAAAAAAACTAATAATATTTTACCCATCCCTCCAAAATAAAGGACTATCATTGTGGCATAGTTTTTTTAAGTTATTAAGTATTCTTAACTTTGTCTTGACTAACTGCATGTTTTTTATGTGGTTCAGAAATGGAGCACCTTGTGTTTCATTTTTTAAAAAAATTTCTAGCTGCTTCCAATGAGATCTAGGGAACTTTCCAAAATCTCTCATTGGTTTATAACTCACATTATTCCAGATTAATCTAGAAGATTAACGGAGGAAGAATTCGGTCTGCATGCAATTCTTACAATCCAAAGAATCTGGCACACGTTTTCCAACATATCTCTCTATCTCTTATCTCTATCTCTGTCTCTCTAAAAACAAAGAATGAAACTTATCTCTTCAATGTGAAGTTGCCTGAATTTGAAATCATTTTTTAAATAAATCGTGATCTCCCAGGCAACCCCTAATGACCTCTCGCGGAACCCGAGGGTGCCACGGAACCCTGCTTGGGAAACCCTGGTCTATGCTATTTTAAACCCAGAATGTTTTTTGCCATGTTTTTCATAGCCTGCCCTCCCAGTTGTGCTGAACAAATATTCCCAAAAATTCTTCCAGGTGCCAAGAGATAATTTTTGGAATTATAATTCCATGAATCCAGAGGGTGCCAAATTGGGGCAACTCTTTTACACGGGCTAGTAGCTAAGATGCCTTTTAATCAAAGGTATCACCTTTCAGTCAGATTTGTTAGTCAGGAAGAATGCTACCGAACTCCTGATTTTTGGCGACCAGAGCCTAACCCGGTTTTCTTCCTAGATGACTCCTTAAAAAATCCTTCTTCACTGATCTACGCAGTGAAGGGAATGCTCTGCCAGGGCGAATTCTACCCTGCCTTTCCACATTTTGCATTTGAAGCAATACACAACGCAACATGGAAAGCAGATTTTCCCATAAACAAACATCCCCCTTCCATTTAACAATAAAATTAGCAATCCAGCAACAACTAATTAACCTGAAAAAACAGGCCAAAAACGAGAGCGGCAAAACAGCAGGAAATGGCTCATTTAAACAAGAAAGAAAGAAAAACCCAGGAAAAATAAAAAAGAATTCTTTTGTCAGCAAAAAAAAAAAGCTTTCTCCAAACTAGATGACTGTGGGTCTCATTCCCCATGGTAGGCCAATTTGGCAGAGTTATTGATTTACTGATTGAAGAACAGGATTAAAAATGAAGTCACTCTTTCCTTAAGGGACTTGTGATAATTAAAAAAAATAAAGATCGAAGCAGGGATTGACTACCCAGCATGCAAAATGCTGCTTCAGCCAAGCTAAAGCCTCTCAAATTTAGCCATATCTCAGCGGTTTCTCTGGGCACCGTGCAGGGCTGGATTAAGGCCCACTGATGCCCTAAGCACAGCCCAACAATGGTGCCCCTTGGCACTTCCATGGCTTAACTGACAAGCCCTTAAGACTCAATAAAAGCTGAAAACGAATGTCACGTGTGGCAGTGAAAGACTTAAGGGCATGACAGCTGGTGGGGGGGAAACTCTGTGGTGCTCCCCCTTCCCTGGATGCCCTTAGCATGTGTTTATTTTGCTTAATGGCTCATCCAGGGCTGGCACCATGTGACGCCTCCTTCCCCAAGATGGAGAACTTCTATTTGATTGAATTCCCAGTGAACAGGCTTGGGGATAATACCACCACCCTGGTATTATGAAACAGGTCTGAGTATCTGAACTGGAATTAGTTGGAAAGTAGGAGCTGGGTTGAGAATAGCAGCATGGCTGGGCGATATCTGCAACTGGAATTCTTTGCTGCTAACCTAACATTGCAATCAGAACTCAGTTCCAGAGCTACATCTGTTGGATGATTGGGGCTGGCAGGGGACTTGAGGTCCTTCGTCTATTGTTCCTTCCTGATCAGTTTCAGGGCCTGCTCCATCCCCTGGATCACCTGAGATCCCCCATCCTACTTCTGACATTGTAGGGAGAGAGCTGTGTCTGCGTTATCAACGGTTGCCAAACATTTTATTAAAAGGTAAAAGCTCTCGTCACTGCGTGAAACCTTATGCCTTCTAATGAAATCTGTTAATCTGAAAAGAAGCTACCAGATTCCTTCAAATATGCAGACTCCATTTCTTGGATACGCCTTGGTCACTCAGGACAGGACAAGCCCCAGACTTGAGAATTCACATACAATACTCTTCATTAATGTTCTCCATCTGTCCAGACTTCTGAGCAAGGTAAAATGAATCCTGGTTTCTCCCTAAATCCATGACTGTTCTCAAATGTTTTGCTCATCGTAGTATTGAATCCCAAAATGTCTCTGGTGTTCTCCTTCCAGCCAGGACACTTTTCATCTCGTTCTCCTCTATGGTTGGGAATATTTTCAGGGATTCAACTCTGTTCTCATCCCAGCTGCTATTGTTTTGGGAGAAACAGAAACATGAAACCCCAGAGGCCATCAGGGTGGGGGAAATGAAAATCCTTCTTTGGTTTCCCCTCTATCGACCTCTTGCTTCACCCAATATAGGTAGTCCTCATTTAATGACCACAATTGGGACCTGAATTTCACTTGGTAAGCAAATTGGTCATTAAGCAAATCCAACCCGATTTTACAACCTTTTTTGCAGCAGTTGTTAAGCGAATCACCGTGGGCGTTAAGCGAACCATGTGGTCGTTAAGCAAATCATGTGGTTCCCTGTTGATTTTGCTTGCCAGAAGCCGGCTGGGAAAGTAAAAAATAGTGATCACGTGACCTCAGGACGCTGCGATGGTCATAAGTGCAAGGACTGGTGGTCAGTTTTTTTCCAGCACTATTGTAAATCCAAACCGTCACTAAACAGATGGTTGTTAAACAAGGACTACCTGTAATCTGCTCCAAAGTCAATTCTTCCTAGATTACTTTTTAATATCTGCAAAGTCTCCTCTTGAAGAGGAAAACAGAGGGGAGAAAGGACCATGGGTGGGTTGGATGAAATAGCAGAAATATGGTAGGAACGTTGCATAACCGTGGCTGCTATGGCGATGATGAAGCAGACGCCCCAAAGTGTTGCCCCTTCTTCAAGGCATTCTACCCACCGGCCCATTTTCCTCCCCACAATGGCCAACAGCAGCGATAAACGTCCCAGGCCTTTGTTCTCATTCCATCCCTCGCTTTTTCTGCTTTCGATTCTCTACTTTCAGGCCTGCGTGGAACAAAGCGAGGGCCTTGGCATCGGCAGAGGGAGGAAAATTCAACTCCACTGACTTCCCACCACCCTCTCTCTCCATTAGCCTTTCGGAAAACAAGTGTCACATTCAGAAGTTGGGATTGGCCTGAACAATAAATGCCCCAAGCATGAGAATCAGGTGTCGGCTGATTCAGGGGACCCAAAAACGGTTCTCACTGGGTTCTTTTATTTTTGGCTCCCTGTTTCTCTCTGTCCCTCTCTTGTTGGGAGGACGAGCTTTTCAGAAAGACTTGGTATCTGAGATTAGGTTTTCTCCCCAGAGAAACTGGTTGGGTCTCTATTGTCCTTCTGGCTGTGGGAATCAAAAGGCCTCAAGTCAGGGAACAATAGAGAAAGGGATCTCTCATCCAGACTTTGCCACAGAGAAGCGACTTCTTCTCTCCTTTTTTACTTGGGGCTCAATAGGCCTAGCTTCTACCCAGTTTAAGATTCCCTCCTTTCGACTTGGGTGTGTTTTGAGGTGGGGCGTCCCTGCCACGCATTGCTGGGACAATACCAAGTTGTCTGGAGCAATTCTCCTAACGTAGCAGAGTGCAATTTGGTTTTCCAGTTGGAATTAAAACAAGCTCATGGCTTCTGCATGAATCTAACTGAACCTGGCCTGATTTTATTTGCGGTAGAGAATGTGCACATTCAGAGGTCTAGAAGTCACCCTTCAGAGTTGGCTCTGCTTGTCCGTATACGCCAGTGTTTCTCAACCTTAGCAACTTTAAGACATGTGGACTTCAACTCCCAGAATTCCCCAGCCAGTATGCTGGCTGGGGAATTCTGGGAGTTGAAGTCCACATGTCTTAAAGTTGTCAAGGCTGAGAATCACTGGTATAGGCCCTACCAATTTTTTTTAAAAAATAGGACAGTAGAGTTTGATGGCAAAATCTAAAGCAGAGTTGGGAGACAACTCAGATTAAGAGTTGGTTGTGGCTGCCATTCACAAGTCACTTGGATCTCAGTGGGACTTAGCACTGAATAAATACTGAAAGTCTCTTTAAGTCACAGGGTTGGAAAGGACTTTAGAGATCACCACGTCCAGCTGGCTGCTCAGTGCAGGATCCATTGGCAGACGGATCTCTGGCAAGATGTCCATCCAGAGAACTCTCCACTTCATGTGGTGGGTTATTCCACTGGCTGGCAGACCACATGGACAAGAAAGTTCCTCCTGAGGTCAAGCCTGAACTTGCCTCCTTGCAGTTTTAACCCATTGGTTCTGGTCCTGCCCTTGGAAGCAGTCGTGAATAAATCCACCCCCTCCTTTGTGTGACAGTCCTTCAGATATCTGATTTCTATCACATCTCCCTTTATTTAACCTTGCTGGAGGCAAAGCGCGCCCAGATCCTTTGACCGCTCCTCATGGAGCTTGTATCCCTTTTGCAGATCTTCCTACATTTGTGCCTTACACTGTTCCTACCCAGATGCAGAGCCTGACCTTTCTCCCTGTTAAATTCCATCCCATTAGTGTATCCAGAATCATCCTGTAATTCACTGCCTTGAAGCTTGGAAGCAATCAGTCACAATCCCTGGGACTTAAACATGCCTTATGGGTGATTGGCATCATCGATCAACTTGCCATGTGTAATTTATTCCCTGCCAGATGGATGAGAAAAACTGGAACAGCCACATATGCAGTTACCATATACCAAGTGAGGTCACCGGTTCTTTAGTGGAACACCATCTCCTGCATGGATGGAAGACCTCCAACCCTTGTACCAGATGTTTTCCCATCTGGAGTTTCTTCAGCCATGCCTGGTATGTGCAATTTATGGATAAACAGTGTATACATACCAGGCATATGGCTTAGTGTGGTCTCATGGAAGCTTTTCCAACAATACGCAGTCCAGAAAAATTGCAGCTACAGTCCATTGCTACTGCTTGATCACACACGTCCAACAAAGCCTCTCTTCTGTCCAAGAGGATTTTCACACTGCGACTGTCTTCGTTGCTCTGACATGGAGGAGGGAGAGACTAACTAGGAGGAGCATTTAACTGAAGTGTAAGTTAAGACCAAGAGCCAGTTTGGTGTCATGGGGAAGGCACCAGGCTAGAAACCGGGAGACCCTGAGTTCTAGTCCCACCTTGGGCATGAAGCCAGCTGGGGGAGCTTGGGCCAGTCACTTTCTCTCAGCCCTAGGAAGCAGGCAAGGGCAAACCACTTCCGAAAAACCTTACCAAGGGAACTGCAGGGACTTGTCCAGGCAGTCTCCAAGAACTGGACACGACTGAATGGATTAAAACAAAAAATTAAGGCGATGGAAGTTACAGAAGGTTCAAAATGGCAGTCCCATTCTCCCTGCACCCAGCTTTTGAAGGACAGCCAATCTTGCATCGCAACTCAGTCAGCACAGTGTTTCTCAAGCTTGGCACCTTGAAGAGGTGTGGACTTCAATTCCCATGGCTGGCTGGGGAATTCTGGGAGTTGAAGTCCCCACCTCTTCAAGTTGCCAAGCTTGAGTAACACTGCTCTAGTAGCTGTTGAACAGAATCACATTTCTCCAGCAACGGCCAATAAAAGTGCTGGGGAAACACAGTGAGCTGATCAATGACCGCCACAAATATAGACCAAACAATTCTGTGTACGAATGTTTTCCACACTGGTGTGTCCCAGAGATGCTAAGCAGCAACTCAGAATATCTACAGGGCACCAGTTTTGAGATCTCCCGCCCCCAAATGGGAGAGAGGCAGCCTACATCCCTCCTTGTGTTCCACCCAAGTTCTTCCCGTCCAGTTCTCAAAGGCACCCCCCCGACACCGAGCAGGTTGCCTGCCAAAAATAGGTGGTGTCGTTTTCCCTTGTTTTTTAGGCAGGAAACAGACTAAAATGGCAGATTAAGCAGACTTACTGCAGTCCATTAACGTGACCCTCCTATTCCCGATTTAAAAACACACCCACCAAAAATTACATCGCTCCCTTCTGTAACCCTGCACCCACCCACGTACTTTCCCACTTTCTGTTGCAAAAGGCAGCCCAGATTCCAAAACTTTTCGGAGGAAAGGATTGCCAAGGGATTTCCCCCCTCTCGCAGCGGCTGCTTGCAGGGGGAAGCAAACAAACTGGGATCCTTTATCCCAGTTGAGCTAAATGGATCGAAGTGGGCTTCACAGGGTTGTTTTTCCAACATTTGCCCTCTTTTTAAGACTTCTTCCTAGCCCTCTCCCATCTGGAAAATTATTTTCATCAGCCAGTACACAGGTGGCTGGGGGAAGGGTAGGGTTAAGGCTCTCTTTCCTTTGGGACAGGACTGGGCCAAGGTAAGAACAAAACCCCGCTTCAGCGACCAGAGTGAAAAACAGCCAGACCTATTTATTATCTTTTTCCAGTGCAGAGGGGATGACAAAGGCAGAAAACAAAACCAGCTAAAATGAATCTACAGAGGAACAGAAGCCACCTTCCTTTTTAAATTTTTCTTTCTCTAAACATGTTATACCTACCCAATTCACCAAGCAATTTTTAAACTTAAAAAAAAAAATTAGAAAAGCGAACCCCCCAAATCAACTAAAAATCCAAACTAAGACAGGAACGAAAAAGAGAGGGGGAAAAAAAACGACCTTCCTTTTTATTCTTATGACTAGTCAGTGGTTTGCTAACAAATACACTGCTATTATCTAATCAGTACTAAATATTATTGTAAAATTGCTGCCATAGTCGATGTCTGGGTTTACACGCTGTGGCTAAGCCATGATTTATTGCACCACTTTTGTCACATACAATACATTAAGCCCAGAGCAAAGAAACCTGATGTGGTTTTAGCTTAGGATGCAGACGGTCCCTTGCTTTCAATCTGATTTTCTCCCTAGGCGTGTTGCGAGGATAAGGATGAAGGGCAGATGTGATGTTGCCTCGCGTGGGGACAGGGCCTGCCCGTGGAAAGGCACAATCCCTCATGGCCGAGGGATCTGCTGCTTATGGATACTTGAGAACTGGGATCCGGTAGATGCAGATGCAAGGTGTGGTTTAGGCCAGTGTTTCTCAACCTTGGCCACTTGGAGGTGTGTGGACTTCAACTCCCAGAATTCCCCAGCCAGCCATGCTGGCTGGAGAATTCTGGGAATTGAAGTCCACACATCTCCAAGTGGCCAAGGTTGAGAAACACTGGTTTAGGCCATGTGGGTAGATGCTCCTCAGAACTCCACTGAGGACTGATTCAGCTTGTGGATTTCAACATCTGCATGTGTGAATGTGGTTTCATGACCCTTCCAATAGCTCCAGTGGGCAGGATTCCTGAATCAAATTCCTCCTCAACATGGCTGCTTCAAGTCCTTGATGAACGTCTCTCTCGGCATCTGAATCGACTGGGAATTTCCCTCGAGGATTCCTAATTAGTCTCAGCCATGAAAGAACAGCAAGCCATGTCCTACGCCGAGGAAGAAACGCTCTTCAAAAAACCTGAGGGCCCTAAGACCATTGGCTGTTTCCAAAGCAACATCTCCATCTCCCTAATGGAAGGGTAGAAAGTGGCCAATTACACCGAGAACAACTTCAAAAAAAGGGGGGGGGAAACAAAACACGTCCTGAGTCCTTTATTCAGAGCCTGAATTTTTCCCCTGTGTTCGCAATTCCAGCCAAGTTGAAAGTGCCGCCATGTTACCGTTTAATCAGCCAGAAACTCCTGCACAAAGGAAGGACTGAGATCTCTTTGTCCGGGCTCCGTGGGCTTGAGGGCTGTGCAAGGAGATGAGGAGCGAGTGCTGGCCAGGACAGATCTGCATTGCCAGGGCAATGGTGCTGGGCAGCTCTTAATTGGGACGGATACTCTAGTGAGAAGCTACGCCGAAGAATAGAAGGTTACATCCGTCTGGAAAGTCCTGGCACAATGGTGGGAACTGGTGTAGAGCCCAAGAGTGGGAGGGGGCCCAGCCAAAGAGAGGCACATGAGGAGCATTCTAATGAGGGATGGCGCTCCTTTTGATGCCAAGTACCCAAAGAAGCAGGATGAACCTACTCCATGCCTATGAATTTCGGCCACCCTTTGGGGTTGCCAACTTTGTCGATCTAACTGTCCATCCTACCAGGTCAGACAGGGTAGGCATGCTCCAGGTCCCTTCCCTGAAATCTTGCCACCTAGGGGGACCTCAGAAGTGGGCCCTTTCTGTGGCTGCCCCTACCTTACGGAACACCCTCCCCTTGGCGATCCCTTTTAGCCTTTTGGAAGGCCATCAAGAGCTGACTTTTCACCCAGGCCCTGGGGTGGACTGACGGTGTCTGGAGCTGGTTGTGGGGCATCCCAAGGGGAGGACTGAGACACCAGGTTTTGTTTTGGTGTTTTGATTCTTTGGTTCTATGGTTTGTGATTTTATAGTTATTGGGTTTTATTGTGAGCTGTCCAGAGTTGTGGTTAAGATGGGCGGCCATATAAATTTTTCAAACAAACAAATTGGGTTTCCTCCAGAAACTTGCAAAGTGAAACTTAAAAGCGGGTGCTGTTGTTTTCCATGTTCTTTGTCGATTCAGGTGCAAAAGAAGGCGGGGGCTCGGTTTTTAAAAATTCCCTGGTCTGGGACCATCTTTCCCCTGCTACTTCTGTGGAAGGAAGGAATCGAATTGCCATCGGGCTGAAATGCATTTGGTAAATATTATTTTAAAGGGAGGGTGCACGACATTTCTCGGAGTGAGGGATGAACTTGGTCTGAGTGGAAAGCTGAGGGCAAAACTCGAAAAAGTCGGCAGGGCAGGGCCAGACCTGAATTTGATTGATTCAACGTAATCTATATTTCAGTGTAGTGAGGAAAAAGTTTAACTCAAATACGATCCGTGTGATTGCTTCTGCCATGTTAAAAATTCCAATTCAGCAACTTTTAGGAAGGGTCCTGAGGTTGAACCCCACCCATCGGGGAACATCTCTTTTCCAAGTTGTGCAAAATACTCTGAGGCTGGAATATCTGTACCCTAAAACATCCTGTTCACATCTCCGACTTCACCAGAAGTGTTCCAATTCAAGCCAAGTTATTCAGACTTCCATGTCACAATCAGAACTAGCCCCACTGATTATGGGACATGTTCTGTTGAGGTTGGAGTAGAATATTCTAAAGTCAGAGCTGGATGTTCAGACCTGAAAATATTTTGCACCCCTATCCTTTTTTCTGTGGAAGCATTTGCAGGCCCGAACTGTGCCTCTGGAAGTCACAAGAGGCCATCTGCTTCATATCCTCATAAGGGGACAAGTTCTGTCAACACTAGAGAGAAGATGGTGGTCAACCAAGAAGGCGTTGATTTGTTGACTTTAACTTCCAAAGGATCCTTCTGGCTCTTTAGTTCCCCACATTGCTTCCCAGGACCAGCCAAGGTGATATGGCCCACAGCAATTTCCAGACAAGGCTTGAGGGGTTTACAAGACTAGTAACCACAACAGGGAATTAATGAATAACACAGCAAGATGAGTCAAAGATGTGGCAGTTCTGTGCAGAAAGGCAGAGATTGCCAGCCCAAACTTCTCTGAGTAAAACTGAAGAATTGGGGGGTGGGGGAGTAGGAGTGGGAAGGGTAGATGGAGAAATGACATTCAGGGTTAGGGTTAGGGTTAGGTTATATCCTCCTCTGAAGTTGCACAGTGAATAATATTCCCAGTAACATTATCATAACCTAGATCTGCCTCTTCAATCCCATTATGCTATTCTGATACTTCATGTTTTAAACCAGCCTTCCCAGGAGAATGGGAAATCTGAGATTTGCTCCCATAGATGTGGGGATACCACATTGGGGAATTCTGATTTCTAAGACTTTGTGTTGCAATTATCTTTCTTTCGCCAATTAAAACACACACACACACACACACACACACACACCAAACTGGAGAACTATATTTTCAGGGAAAGGAAACCTAGACAAACATAACACAACATTCAAAATAAACCTCCATCCAACTGCAGACTGGGCAACCACAGGCTGTCCTGAATGCGGGGCAGCTGAATGTGTGATGTGTAGAAATACATGCACACGCTGAATGAAGTAGGAAAAAGTTAAATGTTCTCAGAGTTGCTACATGATAGGCAGCTGGCATAAATCTAATTTCTGGTAAGTTGGTAAACTGGAAAAAACAAAAAACAGAACACTGGGCTAGCTACAAGGGGGATAATCAAATAAAATAGCTTGGACTGGACGCTGGGAAGATTTGGCTGTAATCCCCTGGCTGGTTCTCCGACTCCCTTCCAAGAAATGTCACTTTGCTATCAGCCTGGAGTGCTGTTATCTTACAGAATTCTGTTTGTTTTCCACGACCATCAGGATAAGTACAGGAAGAGAGGCGAGCCCAGCATGCCCCACTCATTCTCCTCTCCTCCCTTCTTCCACACGGAAGGGACCTAGAGCCATCTGCTCCGGGAGGGATTGCTACATTTCCCAGGGTTGTGATGTCCAGGAGGAACAGCAGGTGGGTAGGGGGAAGGCTAGTTAAACAGTGATGAATCCTCCAGGCCAGATGCAAAGGGGATGAGAGAAGGTAAGAGAGACTGTGAACTAGCGCATGAGAAGTTTTCCCAGCTGCACGTATATGATTAAGCTCCGGGTGCATCCGCTGCTCTTAATACGGGCAACAAAAGAGAAGCTGTTGGCTGGAATTAGACCTCCACTGTTCCTTAACATTTGACAGATGGAACTAGGCTGTTACTTTCTGTAGATGGTATCTCTCATGGCTTCTGGTCCACCCCTTGCTCAAGAAAGAGTTGGATTCTCAGCCAGGAAATCTTAAGAAACAGCTGAGGTTGACCATGAGATGGACGAGAAGGTTCTCTTCAAATGGGGGAAATCTCCTATTTGGCATGATGGGTGGATTGGGGCCATTTTTCAATCTTAAGGACTCCAATGCAGAGGTTTCTTTGAGACAAAAATGCCAGCAAAGATGAACAGTTCTTTCTCATGAGTAGGACCTCCAGAATGTTCAAAATAAGAGAGAGCGTGGGCTTTCTGTAAGCTCTTTATTGATTTCTTTGCAGGCCCTTAAAAATGATCTAGGTGGGGTAAAGTTATTTCTTGACCGGCCAGCATCCCCAAATGATCTCTCCTTGCATGTTTTCATCCTCTGCTTTTGTCCAGGCTGGTCCCCCTGATCTTCAGGAGCAACTAGAATCTCCTCTAATTAAGAAGTCCTGGTTGGCTGGATCTTCTGGGACCTGATTTGGCACTGTTTGACTTTCCTAGAGGAATGAGCTGTGCCAATGCTAATTTTTCCCCATGACTTTTTGCCTCTTTCTTTCAGGAAAATACTTCCCAAACATCTGTGCAAATGCCAGCGGTCTCCTTTACATTGGTATCAGGCCAACAGGGGAAATAGCCTGTCTCTTTCAACGTAGATGCAAAAATTTATTGATCCAAGGCGGGTGATGTTCCTTTATTCTGTTCTCCGCCAAGCCAGGAGAGTGGAAGCTTTGCTCAGGACAGACGACTGACTGGGAACCAAGGACATTTGTATTTTGTGGGAGAACAGCCCTTTGGTTTGCCCCCAACTGCTTGAGGTGACAAATCCCAGGAACTCCCATGGCTGTCTTAGAGTCGGTCTTCTTCTTGAGTCCAAAGTTGAAGTGTGGAACTCATGACTGCCATTGAGCTGATTGCAGGATCTTCCTGCAGCTTTCTCCTTCTTCTGTTTTTGCTAACAGCTTTTCTGGTGAGTTCAAAAGCCTGTACGCTGACTCTTTCGTAAGGAGCAAAACAGAAGGAGAACCGAATAACACCAGTTACTCTGGCTTTGGGAAATAAACGTGTCTAGTCTGTCCTTGCTCCAGTTGTGGATTGATTTATTGGAAGACCGGAGAACCCAGAAAGAATGGGGAGGGAGGGCGTCAGGGCAGCTGCTACTTAGCTGCTGGGTAGGCAAAACTTCCCAGATCTTCATTTGGGGACCCTTCCTCCCTCCCTCCCGCCCATTTCCATCTCCTTCCTTCCTTCCTTCCTTCCTTCCTTCCTTCCTTCCTTCCTTCCTTCCTTCCTTCTTCTTCTTGCTTTCCTTTTATTTATTTATTTTTCATTGCCTGTTTTAACTTGTTCGTATTTTTCATTCTGGAGGTACCCTGGAAAATTAAAAGCAGATCCAGCCAGCATTTGCCTTAGGAAACCTTTCATCATTCTGTTTGTTCGGGCTCTGGAACATGAGTTGAATGGAAACACAGTTCTGGGACAAATGTGATCTACGTGTCACGGTTGCATGAGTCCTTCCACTTTCAGAGAGAGACACTCTTAATCCAGAGCAGACAATGCAGAGACAATGATCTGGGTCTGTGTTTGGCCTTCAACTCCTGGCATGGCCATGGCTGAGAATTCGAGGAATTGAAATCCACATACCTGGAGAAAGACTGGGACATCTAAGCAAATCCTTTGTTGGGACTCTGGAGTTCCCTTCACAGAAGCTTAAGGCTGAGATGTAAAGAGATTGTCCTGGAACGTCAACTTGGAATCCACTGGGGGAAAGCACGTCATCCTTCTTTGGGTAAAACTAGATTTCAAGAGCTCTGTTGAAAATAAAGCATGGTCATGGAGGAAGAGGAAGATGGAAAGGGAGAGAAATGAACAATGAGCTGGAAGCACCCAAAAGTGCAAGATGGGATCAGAAGCAATCGGTCCTTCAGCCACTAGAAGCGGTTGTGCTTTCTGCTTCCATGTCTACTCAAGTGCTGCCATAGGCCAACATTTTTGAGCCAGGATATATTTGTGATTTCCACAGAAAGTGGTGGGCACATTCACAAAGTGGCTGCCATGCAGTCAATCACAAAACAGCCACTGACTAGGGAGAAGGAAAAAAAAAAAGACAAGTCCCCATAGTGCAGTGGGGTTTTTGTGACTGCTGGGTGGCATTCCTATCAATAAACATGATGCTTGTGGCTGGTCCTTGGCTACCCAGCATGACAATTTCCTGTTTTGTTTTCTTTTTCATGGGAATAATATTGGATTAAGAGTCTGGTGGGGCAGGGCATGATGGGCGTCAAGGGAAGTTTTGGGGTCCCGGGGCTACATGCTGTATATCCTGCTCTAATCTAAGAAACCCAAGATTGCAGAAAGCCCCCACGCTTGTGGCAGACTCTCTAACAAATGGGAAACAGTGATGACCCTAAAACTTTTTTCACTTGTCGGAGAAGTGTGAGTCCCACCGTTGCAGGCGGGGAGCCCAGCTTCCTTTTGTCTTTATTGATCTTATGCAAATTAGCCCAACTGGTCTTCCCAGGCGATGCCCCATGAGAAGATCCATGCGGGGGCCCCAACGCAAAGGCCCCTCCTGCAGGGCATCCCAGATCAAGTGGGAGATTTAGCACAGCCGCGTGTGAAGCACCACAGCCCCACGAACAAACAGCAGCCCAACCCAGCCCTGAGGTTCCTCTTTGCCGAGCAGAAAATGGGTGTTTATCTTTCAGACAGTCCTCTTCTCCGGGTCGCTACTTGCCCGTTTTTGCCAGACGTGGCAGTCAAAAGGCACTGCGGGGGATAAACAGCCCGCCGTTCAAGACCCATTTTGGCTTGGCTTGGCAAGGAAGGAATTTCTGCTTCCGTGGAACAGACCGGTGTCTCCCTCTTCCAGCCACCCCACAGCCCCAGCTCTTCCCCCATTGACAAAGGGGGTTGGAACGTTCCTTCTCGTAAACAAGAACCTGGCTGGGATCCGATCCGCCGTTTGGACACAAACACCCAACCTTGAAGGCACAAAAGGAACACCTCATCTACAACTCCAGCTCCCCGCAATGCAGAAGAATGAGAACGAGATGCTCAGCCAGCCTGTCAAGTTGTCTCCGGAAGCAAAAAACAAGATGGCACACCCAGTCCTTTCCATGGGCCCACTGGACTGGCTGGTTCGCTAAACTGGCCAACTCCTCCACCCCCTCGCAAGATAATAACAGGTAAACATACCTGAAGTATAAATTGCTGCTGCAGAGGAACAGTCCCCAAACTGCAACGTCAGTTAAGCTTACAAGCAGATGTCAAAGTAAGTGGTTCAAAGACAAAAGTTGCACCAGTGGAATTCCCTCTTGGCTGTATTTTTTTTTAAATTAAAGTAGAATTGCACCCTGAAAGGTACAGGCACCCCAAGAGATCTGCACAATTGTGACTTTTCCAGTGGAAAAAAAATCCTTGCAAAGTTGACGACCAGCCGTGAGCATCTGTCAGACCAACACTGTTCCCAGGATATTGAAAACATAACCACTTAAGAATTCCCTGCTCCACAGGATGGGGGAAACCAACTATTTATTTTCCAGCAGAAGCCTTTCCTCCTGCCTAAATGTGTAGTTAGGCCAGCGAAAGAAAGACACAATTTATTCAACAATGCATTTATTGAGGTTGCAGTGATTTGTCCCAGTAACTGGGAACACGGCCTGCATTTTGTCCTTTAATTGTTCCCCTTAATCTGGGAACCCCTTTTTTCTCTAGTCAATGTCCCTATTAAATCAAACACCTCTTTGTATTTAGGGAAAGGGGAGGGTGGGAAGCAGGGGCATCTGCAGGGTGTCAAAGAAGTCAAGATGGTGGCTTTGATGGCATGGTTGTGTTTGTTACCTTGACTTTTTTGAACACCCCTCCCCACCCCCATAGATGCCCCTGACTTCTCCCTGGCTTGCACATAGATGGATTTGCAGGCTAGAGCATTTACACAAAGGTTTAGGCTGATGAATTAGATATTGCAAAACAATCAGATCCAGGATGGAACTGGAGAAGAGTTGGGTTGGTTGAGGCCGGGCAGACTTTCATACTGATATAATATCAGCATTAATGTCTCCATGACTTGTCCTTAGGGATTTATACATTGACCCCAACTCTACCCCAGATAGGAAAACCATACTCAGCTAGATCTGTGGAACTCTCAAAAGGTGTGATGGCCATTGGCAAAGATGCCTTCTGTTTTTTATGGATTTTGAACATGGATTTTGCAAACCGCACTGGGTGGAAGAGGTGCACCAAGGGTGGAATTTATGGGTTGCTGAGAGAGAGGTCATCCCTACGATGCTAGAGGCGGCAGACGTCCAGGAAGAATGAAAGAATTGTACGATTGTAGAATGGAAGGGACCATGTAGGCCATCAAGTCCAACAGCTTACTTAGTCTAGAAGAATTTCTGACAGATGGTTGCCCGGCCTCTGTTTGAAAACCTCCAGGCACAAGGATCTCCCCCGCACCCCATCTTGCAAACTGATGTATGTTCATGGGCCTTCTCAGAAGCAAAGGGATGAGCGATGCCATGGCAACCACACAGCCTTTGAACTTAACACTTCAGCTGAAAAGAGCTTTTTGTGTTACCCTTACATCTCCTCTCCCATCAGACCTATCAATCTTGTTAGGATCTAGCTTGGTTTACGGAAGCGTCTGTAAACTGATCATTGCTTAGAGGATGAGTCCAACCTGAGCTGGTTCCCACAGAGAGAATTCAACTAAAAACAAGCCTTTCTAGCATCCCACTTTGCCTACATAGGAGGTGACTGCCTTGTACTATGCCCTCAAGGCAGGAGATATTCCGCTGCAGCATCTACCACTTGGCCAGATGTTCTTGGGCTCAGATACTAAGCAGGTTTGGATGGGAGACCTCTGTGGAACTTGTAAGAGCTGTAGGCAAGACTGGAAGAAAACTAGAGGAAGCCACTTCTATACTGCTGACCAGAAAACTCAGTGGATGTTTCTGTGAAGACGCCAAGTGTTGAGGTTGAAGCTTTGCCTACCGGCCGACTGACTGCCAATTGGATTCCAGGTTCTCCATCCAATAAAAAGCAACATTTGAGGTCACACCCAACGGTGGTGATTGGCAAGTGGAGCAGGTAGCTCGGCTTAGATTTCTTACCAGTTCCTGCCTCTGTCCCGCTCTAACTGGCCAAGAGAAACCTGTTTGTGAGAACTGGTGAGAAACCTGGGCTGCCAGGGACAAGTTCCCAACTCCGCGTACCTGGGCGGAGTAGATAATCTGTTCTCAGGACATCCAGAAAGCAATCACCATCACATACAAGGCATGACATCAACAAAAGCAGCTGTTCCTTATTTGGATTCTGTGACATAAAGGAGGAGAGAAAGAAGAAGGAGAAATATGTTTCCCATTTGTCCCCTAATGATGCTGGAAGAGAAGGACTAGAGAGTGTGACCTTGCTAGCGTGCTGGATAAGAACCATTGTTCTAAGAGAAACCAAGCTGACGGTAACACTGAATACTTCCTCCCCCAAAGTTATAAACAAAACCAGCCCTCTGTGGCCACAGGTTTGGCCTTTCCCACAACAGACAATGAAGAGACGGGGACTGGCGTCTTGGAGGACCCTCACATCTGTCTCTGCTTGAGTTCAGCAGCCAGCGAGAGGAGGGGAAGGAGCTGGAAGAAGGAAGCCCCAAATGAAATCTTGGTCAGGGGAGAAAGTCTGCAGTCGCAACAGGCCTGTGTGAAGAGCGGGTGCTGGGTACCCATCAGTACAGCTCAGTAGTTGGCAGGCTTTGCATCACCTTCCCAGTTTCCTCTGGGAATGGGTCCACCTCTGCATTTTGAAGGGGAGGGTCCTATTTCTCATCTTGCCTGTCCAGATGTGAGTTTGGAAAAGAAACAGGAACCTCTGCAAAGCTTAATCTGGGCTAGAGTTGCTGGTTATGTACACGGGGTGGAGAGTTGGAGCTGGAACCCTTTGCTTGGAAACCGCAGGTGAAAACGTCGGTTTTCTCACATTCAGGATAGTCCAGGCATCTTCAGATTGTGCGTAGACAAAGACCTTGAGCGGGGAGCTGGGTGAATCTACGGCAGCCAAAAAGCAGGAGGAGTCTGGTAGCACTTTAAATTTTTTTATTAAAAGGCATCAGCTTTCATAAGCTGCAGGTTACTTCCTTAGACGCATCAGCTGCCACTTAATAAAACGTGTTAGCTGGGAAACAGTGCTGATTTTTGGTAAAAAAAATACGAAGAGTTACTTGTGTAGTTGGAAGTCTAACTTAGAGCTTAAATGGTATTCTTGCTTCCAGCTGAATGACACGGACACAGCTGGAGTGGAAGGGCTAGGAAGTCGCTCCCATGGCTAAACGGAAGAGAACTTCTCGAGAAGGTAGGACCACTCACCGTGCAGATGTGCAGGTTACGCACCAATTTGTGTTGAGCCTGAGCTTGAAGGAGGCATCCTGCTCCTCTGTCTCCTCATTTCCCACTCCTCTATATTCAAAGAAGTTAGCAGAGCAGAGTCATAGAACAACATATTCCTTATCTGAACCAGGAGTGCCTGGTGGTCTCTCGAGATTACGTGCCCTGACCAGGTGACTTATTTTCAGAGCAATGTTGTGGTTGCTGATATTAGAAAGCCGCCCAGAGTCACTTGTTGAGATGGGCGGCTATAAAATCGAATAAATAAAATAAAATAAAATAGCAAAAACAAAGCCCAAGATGTCTTGTCCTTCCACCCTTGACCACCCATCCTTCTCCTGCCTCCCTCACCAGCAAGTCCCCCTTTGAATCTGGACTGCAGGGTTGGGCAGGGAGCCAGAAGTGGCTCGAAGGAAGATGAAATCACAGGGCGAGCGAATGTCCAAGTCTTCCGTCCTGGGACGCAGTCTGAAAGCTGCTGCCTCTTCTAACCCGATTTCCCAGGCTTTAAGCTTAGAGAAGCTGGCCGAGCAGCCTTAAAGCATCTCTCTTCTCGTCTTGGGAATCAGATTCATGAGCTAGATAGAGAAATATGAACGGAAGTCTTTCTCCCCAGCTCTGCTAACAGAGCAAAGCTGGGGAAAACAATCGGCTAATCCCACCTACAAGCCCCCCCCCCCAGCTAAGCCTTCACTTCACTTAGAAAGCAGCGACCCCAGGGAGTTTGTTGAGTCAGGAGGAAGATGGGGGGTGGGGGTGGAGGGGGTGTCCCTGCAGCTACCATCTGTTGCTTGCTCCAACCTGGGGCTCCCAAATCCCAAGAGAACTCTGGAATGCAAACCAAAACATGACGCATAGGTCATCGGTTGCATGGTCTCAACTGATGATGCACATCGCCTGCAGCTGGTGGCCAAGCAAGGTCCCAACCAGCTGGTATCTCACAGGTCTTCACTGGGGCCACCTCTATTTCCTGACCCGCTCCCATGGCTTTGACCTGAAAGCCATCAGCACACCTTTGAGGCTACAGCCCCATCACTGATTAACTCAAGCCGAAGGGATAGAGCCGGATCAAATGGCCCAGCCCTCTGCTCCGTTCCGTTTGCACAGCTGGTGGTTCTCTTGTGCTCAGCAACGGATGTTTGATTCCAGCCCAGCAAACTTCGGAAGTGAGAGGGATTTTTATTTAGTTATTTAGTTATTTAGTTATTTTTGCAAGGGTGTTTTTGATGCACAGGGCAGAAACTAGCCAAGCTTATAACCTGCATCCACTCCTGTCACTCGGATGGGGAGCCTGTCCAGAAGGAAAGCCTTGGAGCCCTGGGCTGAGCAAAAGGGGCAGAGCAGCAGTTTTGAAGGAAACAGCAGGGTAGCCCCAGAGCACAGACAGAACCCAGAACAGACTGTGAATGCAGAGCAGAAGAAAACAGAGGGAAGAAACAGCCACCGATGCCCTCCAGGTGGCTTTGCGTGTCTTATAAAATGCCTTATACTTCTTGGGACATTTCTTCGCCCCTGTCGATTAGCAGCCGGCCTGCGGACCATCTTTCCCTAATCCTGTCTGTGTCCGCTCATCTCCAGCTTCCTTCAGGGCTGGGATTTGGCCTATAGAGAGCAAAATGGCCTCAGACTGGGGATTTAAGAGGCCACTGAATTCTGCAGAAACATGAACCTTCATTGGTTGGAAAGACTTGTCAACGGAGGTGAAGGCTGTGCAGGAAGTCAAAGATCCAGTTCTACCCCGGAGCACAGGTTATTTTGCCACTTGCAGGCTGGGTAGGGCCACCTGGATGAAAAGTGTAATCTAAAGGGGAAGGAAGAAAAGGAGGGAGGGAGAAGGAGAAAGAGAAAGAGAAAGAGGAAGGAAGGAAGGAAAGAAGGAAGGAAGGAAGGAAGGAAGGAAGGAAGGAAGGAAGGAAGGAAGGAAGGAAGGAGAGAGACAGAGAAAGAAAGAGAGAGAGAGCTGGGATCTTTTAAAAAAATACAGCAAAACAAATGGCTAAATGCTTATTTAAATGGAAAGGAGGGAATGTTTTAAAATAAATATACGTGTTTTAAAAAAACCCAAAACAAAGGATGATACAAAGTCCTCAAGCTAAAACTTCCCATTTCCTTGCAACCTCTCCAGACCTTCCGATGTGGATTTTGGAGTTTGTTCTCTGGCGGGACTGCAGATTGGACTGGAAGAGATGTCCGAAGGGCAGATGTTGGGAGGTTGCAAAGTAACACCCGTGCATGGTGCACCAGTCAGACACGGGGACCCTCTGCAGCCCAACGCAGTCCACTTCTTCCAGATCTTCCAACGTTGCTTCAGGATTTCTCCGTTGGGATGTCGAGAAAGCAGATGGCAAAACACATGTGCCGCTCGCAAACACCCCTGAGCAGCAAGAAGGTTACAAGTGGGAGAGAGGGCAGGGAAGGAGGACGCAAATAAATGTCTCTCCAGATGTTTCGATGAGAGAAAAAAGAGAGTTAGCAGCTGGGTGGGCCCAGAGAGAAGCCCTCTCCCTTCCCTCTGTGAAGTCACTGCTGCATCATTCGTAGCCACATATTCCTTGCCGAATTCAGCTTGTGTCCTTGGCCAAGAGAAGGCATTCCCTTCAGGGCTGACGCCCAGCATCTCTTATCCCCGCAAGTCAGCCTGACCACCCTGTTCTTTCTTTCTGGACTTCTGGGCTGGTGTAGACAGAAAGTACTTGCCCAAAGCGGAATCACGGAATCATAGGGTTGGAAGGGACCTTGAAGGTCTTCTAGTCCAACCCCCTGCCCAAGGCAGAAACCCCCTGCCTAAGAAGGGAAGAAGGATTTGGGGAATCTCCAGTTCAGGGCCAACCCTACCAATATCCAGAACCTGAAGGTCGGAAACAGAAGAGCAGGTCTTGATGGCTCATGGATCTTCCTTTAAGCTGGGGGTGGCTCCTGTAAATCAGAGGTTCAAAATGCTGCAGGCAAATGTCCCCCCAGTTGCAGGCCCACTCCTCCAGAAACATGCATTTTTGCAAACTTTGTTCCCCATTATTCCTCACATATGGAAACGATACACGTTTTCCCACTGGAGAATTGCCCTGCAACATTTGGAGCAATGCTAACTGCGGAGAATAACGGCTCAGAGACCTCTTTGCCACATGCTGGATTCCATTAAGGAAAATGTCCCTTTGATATATTAAACCACCTAAACAACGCTTGGAAACCTTTAAAGCTGCGGGTCCCCTTCGGATGCGAACTATCATGTCTTCCTTGTCCCAGAGTGAACAGCCCAGGATAGCATTTCCTACGGCTCTACCTGGCATCTTGCAAATGGATTCATTGTGGAAGCGTTCCAAGGTCTCCGTTATATCCAAATCATGAGAAAACTGCCAGTGGTGTCTTCCAGATTTGATAACCATAATTTCTTGGCCTGCATGGAACAGACATTTCCTCAGAGATGGGGGGTGGGGGGGAGAAAAGAAAAGAAAAAAAAGAAGAAAAAGTTCCTTTTGCCTCTGAAAAAGTCCCTTTTCTTTTATAGATAAAAGCCATTTTCTTCCCGCTTCCTTTCTCCCCTGGGTGTTAGTGTGAGTGTGTGTGTGTGTGTCTTTATCCCTTAGGAAGCCATTTGCTTGAGACTAATTGAATTTTCTGCCCAAAGGAAAAAAGATAAGGCGAGAAGGGAGTTAATTCTCACTGCTGCAAGATGCCAGGACACAGCCCTGTTAAAAGGTGCTGGGACAACCTTGTCCAGCTTAACAAAACCACTGTATTTTGTCCCCTCTTGTTAAGGAGGAGGGCCCAAAGGAGGGGATATTGATTCTGTAGCCTTTTCTACAAGTTCCTCTTTCAGGTCAACTACTGCCCCTTTGCTCCCCCCCTCCCCTGGGGGCCTCTTTTGTGCCAGCAGCAGCTGGTGGGTTGCAAAGGGGGCAATCCATTGTCCTTCGACACACTTTTAACATTTCTTTACAGAACTGGGTAAAAAAGTGGGGTGTCCTGGGGGGAAGAAGCCACTCTCCCTCCTCTCACCCCCTCCCATCCTCATTCATTTCCTGTGAGGAGGGGGGGTGCCCTCCTCTGCAAAGGAATGAGAATGGGGAGGGCCAAATCAGAAAACCGCCAGGCAGTGGAGACATTTAGAGGGATGGAAATAAGGTGGGATTTGCTCCTTGTTGGGGGGGCGGGGCGGGAGGAGGACTGGAGTGTAGGAGAGCAGATGGTGTTGAGGATATTGGGGGGGAGGTTAAACATAGGGACCCTGTTCCATTCACAGGGCCCTTGCTTTGAGCAACCGGCTACGGCAAGAAAGAAGAACGGCTCAGAGACCCATAAAAGAAGGCTGCGGGGAGGGGTTTCTTTCCAACCCTAACAAAAGGGGCTCTTTCTTTTCAGCTGCACCACCATCGTGAGCAGGAAGGGCTCCCCGCTCACCACCTCATTGCCGCAGGCACCAGCTTTGCTCCATTGGTACCGCAAAGCCCTCTCTACTTGGGCCCTTTGCAGTTTCCCACATTCTGCCAGCCAGGGTGGAGAAAATCCCTGCTGGGGTCGGGGTGGGTGTAAAGCAATGGACCGGGATTCAGGAGACATCTCCTTCTCATGACCACACTGGGGAGATCTGGCCCACTTTGATTAAACCAGGCTGGACTCCTGTTCTTATGGGGGCTAACAGACAACCCTGGAAGTGGGGCAGAAATGGGGTAGTCCTTGTGATGCATCTGATGAAGGGAGATGAAGCTCACGAAAGCCGATCTCTTTGAATCAGGCTACTTAGTCAGAAAAGGTGCTTCCAGACTCCTGGTTTTCAGAAAAATGAGATGATTCTGTTACTAGGTACTGCGTGTTGTATGAAGACAGCTGGGCGCTGCCAGTTCAAGGTCCTCAAAATCGAGCTAGATTTAGGGACTTGGTTTTGAGGAGATACCATGCACACAGACATAGACAACCGCCAGCCTGTTTTTAAAAAAATCTTGAGTCAGATCCAGATGGGCTTCACTGAACTTAGATCTCCCTGAATTTTAAGTCCATCGTGGCTTTAGTCACACAAATGTTCAGGGGAACACAGTTCAATTCACAGAGCATGGATCCAATTCTCAGATTGCAAAAATATCTGGCCAAGCATTTCCTGGGCTTACACATAATATAAAGACAAAGGCCAAGAGATCTGTCTAGGGCGGCAGCTGTCTTGGCAGAAGGCTGAAAGCTGGCTGGGAATTCGGGGGCTCGCAATGCCAGCATATTTCATGAGCAGCAGGTTGGGGAAGATGGATTAATAACATTATTGGATGTGGATTGCTGCTTTATTCAGTCTGGACTTGTGAATTCTCTAGAACAGGGTTTCTCAACCTCAGCAACTTTAAGATGTGTGGACTTCAACTCGCAGAATCCCCCAGCCAGCACGCTGCCTAGGGAATTCTGAGAGTTGAAGTCCACACGTGCTGGCTGGAGAATTCTGGAAACTGAAATTGACACCTGCTGGCTAAGGAATTCTGGGAACTGAAGTCCACCCATGCTGGCTGGGGGATTCTGGGAGCTGAAGTCCACACATCTTAAAGTTTCCAACGTTGAGAAACCCTGCTCTAGAAACATCTGGAATGTGCCCACTGGCTTCCTCTTTGTTACAAATTTCAGTCTGCTTACTGAATTAACCCATCTGGGAATTCACGAAATACCCTGAACCATCCTAAGCGAAAGATCTGCATGACACTCCAAGATACTTCCCTCTGAGCCAGCAAATCTGCTTTTATATCATCCAGAGAGGAGGCGATGGGGAAGATGCCCGCCTGATTTCCAGCTGCTTTTCAACAAATCTGTCATCTTTCTGGCCTGTTTGACTCAGATTTCGGTTTTGCTTTGCCTTCCCCGGTTTTGTCGAGCTCTGCTGGGTTGACCCTTTCTATTTAAAAACCCAACACCATCCCTGGCCTTCCCCTGAGTGCTAAAGCAGGCTGATGTGTAAATATTTGCTTAACTATTATTAGCCCAAGAACGAGCATCATGCTGCCTTCAAGGCAAATGGATGTCCACCACTTGCTTTATATGGACCACCACAGGTGCACTATTTGGGAAAGAAAAGCACCTTTTCTTGATGGCTTGGTACAATCTGACATTACCCAGCAATGGAAGAAGAAGTGGGAATGCTGGAGAGGCCAACATTATTAATGAAGGGGATTTAACTTCTGGGAGAAAAAAAAGTCCCTGGGCAGTGCCGTCTTGATTTAGTTGCAAGCGGGATGATTCCCGGAGGGAATGTTGTGAAATAGTCCCGTCCACCGCCTTTGCTCGGGCTGCTCCTCTTATTGCTGAGCTAACATCTTGCAGAAGACATTTTTTTCTTGAGAATATTTCTGCAAGGTTTCTGTTCTTCCCCCTGCCCCGCTTCCAGATAACGAATATCCATTCTCTCCCCCACTGATCAACCTCCACCCATAAAAGGTGACCAGGTCATTGGGGTGGACGCCATGTTTCCTTGTGAAAAATCCAGGGGACAGTGAAGGGTGCAGATGAGAGCCTTGTTGGCTGGGAATTTTGGGTAGCGTAGTTGCTAGGCTGGGGCAAGCTGTTGCAGGTTTTTTTTTTCTTTTTGCACTAGCAGCTAGTACAAATAGTCCTCTCTTAATGACCATTCTTTCAGTAATGGTTCAGACTTATGACAGCTTGAAAAAATTGACTTGCAACCAGTCCTTGCACTTATGACTGTTGAAGCATCCCTGCAGTCCCATGATTGCAATTTGGGTACTTGGTAACTGGTTCACATTTACGACCATCGCAGCGTCCTGCAGTCACGTGATCACCATTTTCGACCTTCCCAGCTGGCTTCCAGCAAGCGAACTCAATGGCGATCGCATGACCATGGGACACTGTGACAGTTATAAATGAGAACTGGTTGCCAAGCACCCAATCGTGATCATGTGACCGTGGGGTTGTTGTGACAGTTGTAAGTGTGAGGACCAGTTATAAGTCAATTTTTTCAAGCTGACATAAGTCTGAACCATTGCTGAAAGAATGGTCGTTAAGCGAGGACTACCTGTAACAATTCCAGGTAAAGGTAAAGGTAAAGGTTTCCCTTGACGTAAAGTCCAGTCGTGTCCGACTCCAGGGGGCGGTGCTCATCTCCGTTTCTAAGCCTTAGAGCCGGCGTTGTCCGTAGACACTTCCAGGTCATGTGGCCAGCATGACGACACGAAACGCCGTTGCCTTCCCACCGAAGCGGTACCTATTGATCTACTCACATTGGCATGTTTTCGAACTGCTAGGTGAGCAGGAGCTGGGACGAGCAACGGGAGCTCACCCCGCCGCACGGTTTTGAACCGCCAACCTTCCGATCCGCAGCTCAGCGGTTTAACCCGCAGCGCCACCGCGTCCCAATCAATTCCAAGTCTGGGGTAAATTCAGCTCAGGATATTTGGCCTTAGAAATGCTCTCCACACCTCTGCATCTTCGCTTGAGAGCATCTACCAGCCATTCAATCCAAAGTTTCCTCTTTTAATTTTGTTTCTCTCCAGCCGCTGAACGCTCAAGAGAAAGTGAGATTGTCTTCTAGGGGAAGAATTTCTGAAAGCATCTCAGAGAGAAGAACTCTGAGCAGACTTGCTCGCGGGGTCTGTTTTTTTCCAGACCGACCCTCGGTTGAAAACTTAAATATTTATGGGAGTTCTCCAATATTTATAGTGACCGTCTCCAGCAGGAAGGGAGATCAGTCACCGTGGTTCCCTCGGGGGCCGGAGACTCCGCTCCTCTTAGAATCCACTCGAATAAAGCACAAGAAATCTCTCTGGGCTTACACAACATGTGGCATCCGGTTGACAGGAAAGTTGCTCGAGAAAAAAGAGGGAGAACAACTTGTGGCAAAGAAGAAGAAGAAGAAGAGGGGGTCCTCAAGCTAAGTTGTTGGCCTCTTCTCACTTCTCTGCAGGAAGTTTTCAGCACTTTGGCGCAAGGCCTGGGGAGAAGGGCATCCAACACACCAAGGTGGGGGAGATTGCCACAGGCTGGCATGACGTACAGGGCTAAGGGGATCTGCAAATTCCCATTCCCTGAGAACCTAACTGGGAAGAGAAAAATGATATTTAAAAATCCAAAGGTATCAGGGGGGTGTAATGTGTGGGACATACAAGGTCCAAGATTCACACATGCTGCCCTTGTCCACATGGGGAAAAGCAGGTTTTCTTTTCGCTTCCGGGCTGCCTTTTAGCAGCGGATCCTGATTTGGCTGGGAGAGGTTGCGAGAGTGGCACCTGCAGATTCTTTGGGGTGTTCCCCCCCCTCGAAATACAGTGGGAGATTCTACACAACTGCAACTGTGCTGGTTCCCCAGGCAAACCAATAACCAGGCCCTCCCTCCCTGCCTGTCTCCCCACCTTCCAATGCTTGAAATGTCCTGCCTGTCCAAGGATTGGAGAAATCTGCCAAATCTGAGTTGATTCTCCTGCAAAACATGCCCTGCTTCTCTTTAAATTGCTCCTGGGAGAAATTTATTATTTACTGCTTTCTCGATGACACCAGTATATGTTGTGAAAGTCCCAATCTTCTTCTTCTTCTTCTTCTTCTTCTTCTTCTTCTTCTTCTTCTTCTTCTTCTTCTTCCTCTTCCTCTTCCTCTTCCTCTTCCTCTTCCTCTTCCTCTTCCTCTTCCTCTTCCTCTTCTCCCCTCCTCCTCCACCCCATTTATCTGGTGATCCTAAGGACTGAGGACACATGAAAAGGGTGAGCTTTTCCTTCAGCAGGAGCATGCACTCTTCTGCCACCAAAAGTCTTTTTCAAAAGATGGAGAAATTTTTTTTTATGTCATTATGCAAAGGTATTGGGGGGAAAAAAAAGAACTGGGTGGGGGGAAATCAAGTCTTTGCCCTCCCCCAAAACTATTTCTCATGGGCCTTGTGCAGCGAAGACTTGGGACAATGACCCATTTGCCACGTTTAATTCTATCGCCGTGCATGCAGTGCAAAAGCATCCAACCCCAAAAGACCAAACAAGAGAGAAGAGGGGATAGGAAATGCTGGCTCACAAATTCTCGAGAGGGAGAGAAAACAAGACACATTTTTGGCTGGTCTTTCAGCCAAGAGCTTTCCCAGTGGAGAGAAAAACCAAGGAAGAGAGAGAAACGATGGTAAATATAGATCTTCCCCAAGTTGATCAGGAGTCATCACTGGAGCTGGAAAGGGAAATGGGAGACATATTTTAAAAACAGAGTCACTTTGGAAATCCTCCAGCAAGCAGCAATCCATCACAGAATAAATTAAAAACGATAACTTTCCCTCCAGCTGCCTAAATAAGACCTGAGCGAAGCCCTGACCTGTTCACATTGGGTTCGTCAACAGCCCTCTGAGCAACCCCCGAAGCATCTTTTTGGGTGAATGGAAAGGGTCTGGGTGAGGAATGTTGACCCCTGTAATGAAAGAACAACCCAGAAGCAGGAACAAATTCCACCTCCAGTGAAACCTTCCTGTTTCTCCGTAGATCGTCTCCTTTTCTTTGTCCAAGCCAGGGGGCTTCCATGGAGCCCGGCGGCCTGGCTTTCTATCGGCTGGTTCATGCAGCAAGTCAAGGCATGGGGGCTTAAGGGCAAATCAACCAGGTTCTGATTTAGAGTGACATGTCAATCCAAGTGGACTTGTAGCTGAGCTAGCTTTGCACTGTCCAGTGTTTCTTGACCTTGGCAACTTGAAAATGTGTGGACTTCAACTCCCAGAATTCCCCACTGCCACTGCCTCAGCTGCACCCCCATTTTAATCCTCATCACACGCATACTGCAAGATGTGAGGTAACGCAAGGCATCCCTTAATTTCAGTGGGACGGCAGCGGTAATCCAATCTGTCAACCGCAACTTCCTTCCAATAATAATCACAATCATAAATTTCTCTCGAAAACCAGGTGGGGGATCAGCTTCTGCAGTGGGCCAGGCTTTGCTGCCCTCTTCTCATCAAGGAAACGTCAGAATTCAAAATCCCCCGGTTGAGTTGCAGCAGGAGGCCGCGATAAGCCGTTGCGGAGAGGAAGAAATCAATCTCTTCACAATAGGGGTCCAGGGAGAGATAAGGCTGTTCTTGTGAGTTTTGCCAGCCAAATCCAGCCCAGGACACACAGTCTAAGCGACTTGCACACCCCCAGAAAACACACTGTGTATTTTTGTGCCCTGTTCATCTGTCCAGCCCAGGGTTTCTCAACCTCAGTAACGTTAAGAGGTGTGGACTTCAACTCCCAGAATTCCCCATGCTGGCTGGGGAATTCTGGGAGTTGAAGTCCACACCTCTTAACGTGGCTGAGGTTGAGAAACCCTGGGCTAGCCATTGTATCTGCAGCTCATGAAAGCTTATGCTTTCTAAAGTCATTTGTCAGAAAGGGGGCTACCAGTCTTCTGCTTTGGGGCTACTAGAGACAAACACTGTCCTCCTACAATGTCCACCATGTGCTTTTGTGCCCTTCCATCCTCAGCCACCCTCAGTGGGTGTTAGCTCTTTGAACATTCCATTAGGAAAAAGTCATATATCTATTTTCATTCCCAAAATGGGAGACTCCCTGGACTCTTACTTTTTTTTCTCTTGGAATACAGGGTTGCATCTCATTTCCAAGGCATAGGTGGTAGTCGAGGAGCATCTTCTGCATGTTCCCCCCACCAATACTATCGATTGATTTCTCCGATTAGTTTTCCACCTGTTCCCTCTGGTTATTCTCCCCTCCCCTCCCAAACTGTGACAATTGCATTGTCCACTTGTGGAAACTACTGAGAAATCTAAGGGCAGCCCCAGGCATAATGCATTGCATAATCTATTGGGGAGATTACCAGAGTAAGTGGATCCCAGAAGCCCATCTCTCAGTAACTGGGGGCTTTCATCTAGTGTATATTGAGGAAAAGAGATTGGGATGGCTAGTAAGTTTTCTCAGTGGTGGTCAGTGTTAGCATGTGCTTTTGTTCATCCCAGGACTTCTTTGAGAAAAAGGAGCTTGAAATTGCTTGGAAAAGGTGTGTGCATCTGCTGGGACACTTCGTTCCCACAGGCTGGATTTTTGATGTTCTCCATCCCGCTTCTGCAAAACTGGGAGGAACGTGCAAAAACTGGGAAGGACACCTTGAGGAAAGTTCCTGTTTGGAAGAGAAACAAAGATGTCGACCCAACCTTGAGTGTTGACTTTCCTAATAGAAAACCTCTGTGTCAACAGAGAGGCAATGTAATGGACAGCATTTTTCTCTTTCAAGAAAATTGAACATTTCAAACATTTTGGAACACACGCCTACAACCCCCTGGATAGTAATTAACTTCTTCCTGTTCTATATGTAGCACATTTTCCAAAAAACAAAGTGGGGATGGATTATTTTTCAAAGGAAGTGTTATTGAAAAGCTGTTCTGTTATATCCTAAGGTGGAGCTAAACAATCCTCCTGACCTAGGAAGCATGGAGGGTGGACTTGGTCATCCTCCATCCCAGATGCCCAGAGCCCACCGCCGTCCTTCAGGGTCACTGACACGTAGCTGAAGCCAGCAATGATAGGTGGGGTGAAGCTTTCCTACAAAACCAGATGCCCCAGCAAAGGTCTTGACAGAAATGTTGCAGACTTGAACCAAGGTTATATTTTTCTGGAGGAATTCACTGAGTGCCTGTCATACTGCAGAACACGTTTTCAGCAGCTGTCTTCAACCAGGCACGCTCTAAAGCGTCTCATCCCCATGACATCGACCTGTCCCATCCGGTCAAGCAGAGAGGGCATGCTACGGACCCCATCAACAAAGGAATTTCATCTAGCAGGGTCCAGGAGGCGGGCCTTCTCTGCAGTGGCGCCCGGCCTTTGGAATATCTTGCCCTGGAGGTGAGGCGGGCTCTTTCGCTCCCAGACCTCCAGAAGAATTTAAAAACCTGGTTCTGCCACCTTGCCTGGGATGGGAAGGGCAATAGCTCTGCCTGGGGGTGGTTGGCACCGTAGTGCCCTCCCCATTGAATGAGAGATTTTCGCCACAAGGGTCATGTATTTATCTATTTATAATGATATTTATATTGTAATTTATGTTTTATGGTTTTAATTTGTATCGTGTTGTAAACCGCCCAGAGTCCCCCTCGGGGGAGATGGGCGGTGGCAGAAATTTGAAAAACAAATAAATAAATAAAGCAAGCAAGCAGCTGGAGCCAAACAATTACATATATGAACTCAGTGTTGAGATGCAACATTTTCAGATGTTTACATTCGGTCTCTACTCACGGGTCAGCCCTCCAAAATGCTATGCTGTGTGCATGCAGTGGAAAAACAGTCAACTAGAAAAGAGCAAGAATTTGGTTTTCACTGAGAGCTTCGGGATCTCCCTGGGAAACAAGGCCCTGGGTGGCTGAAACTCAAATATCCTCTCAAAGCCTTGCCAATGAGTACTGTACTTTGTGGCCATTTGCCTGCTATCCTCGTGTCTAGAGTTTCCTTTAGACCCTCAGGCACTTTGTCCTGCTCTCTGCCATCTGCCGCTGGAAACTGCATCCTCCCCAGCCTCATAAGAATAGCTTTTCCATCCATTGTAGGAGAGACTACTTAACAGGCTGCATAAAAATCTGTATACAGCAGCCTTTCCCAACTTCTTTTTTTAAAAAATTTTATTAGTTAGCAATTGTTCAAGGTATAATTAAGACACCTAGTGTAGAATATAAGGCCAACAGAATACAAATCTAAGAAAGAAACAGGAAAAGCTAAACTGGTGCAGGAGTAAGCAAAAAAGCATAGCAGACCAGTGGTTTCTGACCTTTTCCAGCACAGGTATAGAAGTACCTAAAAGTTAACCTCTTACTGTTAATTAAAATTTAGTAACATTATATCTCTAAAATCAAACTGTTCAATCAACTTCTGGAGGAACCCTTGAAATATTTTTCAGGCCTTGGGGAAGGAACCCCTCTACATTCAGGCTCAAAGATAGGCCAGGAGTTGCAAAATTATTATGTTCATTTCATGGGTAGGCCTGTAGATATGCATCGACAGTGTTCTTAAACTAAAACTAAAGAATGAAACTGACCTCTTTCATGTGAAGTTGCCAGAATCTGAAATTTTTTTTAAATAAATCATGATCTCACAGGGAACCCCTAGGGACCTCTCGTGGAACCAGAGGGTGCCACAGAACCCTGGTTGGGAAACCCTGGTATAGAACAATACTGTATATGTTTTGGCAAATATTCTGAGAAAGGTTGGTGCAGCCCTGGTTCCTGTCTTGCCAAAAAGCTTAGAATATCTCAGTTTGAAAAATATGAACAAACTGTTGGGAAGAGTACCAAAAGAATAATAGGAAAAGAAACCCTAAAAAGCAACCAAAGTCTTCAAGGAATTTGGCACACTTTCTCCACAGAGGCAGTCCCTCCAAGGCTAAGGGGCTTTCTCAGTGTGTGTGTGTGTGTGGGGGGAACAATGTGAGAGGACATGTCATCACCAGATATGAACGCTGGAGCAGACTGAGTAAGATGGGACACCAGAGTTTGTCGTTGGCCTATGGGGTTGCAGTTGTGATTTATTGTGATGTTCAGATAAGGATGCATGAAGATTTCCTAGCTTGTTCTTATTTTCCTTTTGTGGCCTGAGGAAGCCTTTAACCAATGTAGAGATGCAAGACAAGGAGGAGGAGGAGGAGGAGGAGGAAGAGAAGAAGAAGAAGAAGAAGAAGAAGAAGAAGAGGAGGAGGAGGAGGAGGAAGAGAAGAAGAGGAGGAGGAGGAGGAGGAAGAGAAGAAGAAGAAGAAGAAGAGGAGGAGGAAGAGAAGAAGAGGAGGAGGAGGAGGAGGAAGAGAAGAAGAAGAAGAAGAAGAAGAAGAGGAGGAGGAGGAGGAGGAGGAGGAGGAAGAGAAGAAGAGGAGGAGGAGGAGGAAGAGAAGAAGAAGAAGAAGAAGAAGAAGAAGAGGAGGAGGAGGAGGAGGAGGAGGAGGAAGAGAAGAAGGAGAAGAAGAAGAAGAAGAGGAGGAGGAGGAGGAGGAGGAGAAAAGAAGGAGGAGGAGGAAGAGCAGGGAGGAACCCCCATAAGGATGAGGAATTGCTGGACAAACACAGACACATAGACATGGAGGAAGGCCTTGAGACCATTGCCTGGTGTAGGAACCAAATTGAAGCACCCCTCTGTTCAAACACATCCTGATCCTGCAAAGGGGACTTCACCATTTCTCTGGCTGATGGGTTCCTCTGTTGAAGCTCTCTTACACCGGTCCTTCCAATGTCCAGCTGGAATCTGCCTTTGTGTAACTTGACGTCCATCCTCTATATCTGCTCTAGGATCACAAAGAAGAGGTCCTGAGCGACTGGAAAAGTGCTCTCACCTCTTCAGTCTTTTCTTCTCAAGGCCCAAAGTTCCCTCAACCTGCCTTCATTGGATTTAGCTTCCAGGTCTCCCAATCGTCCTCGTTGCCTTCTCTGAACCAAGACAGCAAGTTGGGCTTCAGCTTGTTTAACATGCCATGGTTGAGTGGTCTCAGGTTATTCGTGTTGATTCCTGGGCTAGACTGCTCATACAGGCACTTGCAATGCCAACACCTCTACTGGGTGTCAGAGCGAGGATGGGGCCCCTAGTAGGTGTGATGAAAGCTGCTCCTCAACTGCCTTCGGGCCTTAGACCCCCTTCCTCACCGCATCCCAGACAAAGGAGATTTTTTTGAAATGCAGACTTGTTTTGGCAGCTGCCGGCCTCCTTTGAAAATCCTGACTGCTCTGTGCTAATCCCACTGTTTCAAATTAGAAAGCTGCCAATATCCCACGGAAACACCACCAATCCGCCCTTGGTGTGCCAGACTTCTTTAAAATCTAGAAATCTTTCCAGGAAGTGCTGGGTTTCCCCCCACCCCATGATACAAAGAAATGCTGAATCTTTCCCAGCAAGCAAAACGTGTCTTCCAACAAGGCCAAACCGAAGCAAGGCAAAAAAAGAAAATGAACGTCTATTTCTCCCTAGTTTCTTGGGGAAACCAAAGGAATTGGAAATTTTGCAGCTAGGAGGTCAGACTCATTCATAAAAATAGTCCTTGGGCATCCCTGCTGGGCTCTGAGAGTTAACTCAGTATTCCCAAGCTATTCTTTGGAGCAAAGATGGTTGATGTTGGCTTTATGTAAAGGGGTTTGGTCAGTCCTCCATCTGGAACACAAGACCATTGATTGATTGATTGATTGATTGATTTAGTGTCCAGATCAAACTTTGCTCTGAGACAAGACCACAGTAAGACCATATATAACAAAACAGAGTAAATGGCAGAACTAACAGGAAACACAGATCATATCTCTGTATTGTCTCTACAATTTACCCCAATTAATCCACATCCACAATTCTCAATTGGACTCTTTTATTCAGATAAAGGGCCGAATTATACATAATATTTGGGTTCTGACCACATATAAAATATGTTGTTCTACTGTATGGATCCCAATGGACCCTTTGCCTAATGTGTGGTCCAGAATACATACCCTCTTACAATAATCCTCAATATTGACAATGGTCTGTAGACCTTCACCATCCCCAAGAATATCCATCTACAAAATACCGGTTTCTGCCCTAGACATTGGGGCCAGTCCAGCGAGCTGCCTTATTGCAAAAGGGATGAAAGGAAACTATATCCAGGTCTTCGTTCTTGATGGTACAATCAAGGGGAATCATTCCAGGTTGATTTTTCATTCCTTTGGTTTGCTACCCTTAGGAGATCAGAGGAGTTGAGGACACTTTCTTCCAGCTCTGAATTTGGTCTTCCTGGTCCTCTGCTTGAGAGACCTGAGAATGCCAGTCAGCCAGGATTTTTAAAGGCCTTCAAAGCCACAAAAACATTTGTGACTGCCGAGTGAAGAAGTTACAAGGGTGGGGGATCCCAAGGGAGAGGCTGAGTGGAGAATGGTCTCATGATGCACAGCCCAGCATTAATGCCCCAAAGCCGATTAATGGCTCTTGAGACTTTGAAGGAAAGAAAAAGGAGATGGGGGTGAAGGGAGGAGAACTAATTGGACAGTTACACATGAAGGGAAGGGGGGGGGGACAGAGTAATCCTCCCAACCTTCCCAGCCAGGAAATTTAAGCTTCATTCCTGTGTCCATCTCCTGCCAACCTAGCAGTTCGAAAACATGCAAATGTGAGTTGATTAATAGGTAATTGGTGGGCAGGTAATGGTGTTCCATTTAGTCATGCCGGCCACATGACCACAGAGGAAGTGTCTACGGACAAACACCGGCTCTTCAGCTTTGAAACGAAGATGAGCACCGCCCCCTAGAGTCAGACACGACTGGACGTAATGTCAAGGGAAACCTTTACCTTTAGCTTTACCTTTACCTGTGTCCATCTAGGGCAGTATTCCTCAACCTTGGCAACTTTAAGATATTTGGACTTCAACTCCCAGAATTCTGGGAGTTGACATCCAGACATCTTAAAGTTGCCAAGGTAGAGAAACACTGCTCTCGGAGCACCTTCTCCAATCTGGGGTTCTCCAGAATTGCTGGAGGGAAACTCCCCCACAGAGGTTGCAGCAGCACCTCGCAAACCTTGGGTGATCTCAGAAAAGCTTTGGACCTGGCTAGTACTTGGATGGGAGACAACCAGGAAAGGCGTAGGACTGTATGCCAGACTGGGAAGTCATAAAAACATTCCTGAAGGACGCAACAGCAAGTCACCTCTATACAGTTGCCAAAAAAACCTTACATGGACACATCCATGTAGCCAACAGGAGTTGAGCATGACTTCATCTAATCCTACGTATCTGAAAGAAGGTTGGGCAGAGTGCCTGAATCATCACTAAGGTCCCCTGGTTTATTGATTAAAGTATAATTGACTGAGTTCACACACTGTGCTAAGCCATAAACCAGGGTTTTCCAAAGAGAATGGTTGGATTCATCTAATACGCCGAACCAAAATCAAACAAACCACGTTCCGGTTAGGTTTGACATAGGAACTCAGCCCTGTTTGCACTTTTGACCCCCTTTTCAGAATAAGGTAGTTGCTCTGGGAAGAGGAAATTAAATAAGGACAGTAAAAACAACTCCACCCATCTTCTCTTAGACAGACGATAAAAGTAATCGAACGCTTTCAATTTTGACAGCTTTAAAGTCTGGGGCATCCAACCGGGCTTTGAAACTCATCCCCAATGATTTCCGCGGCTTTAATTTAATTACCATTCCTTTTCTTATCTTAATTGTCTTGCTTCTGTTTATAAACACAGGGCTAACTCTGTGTTCCTCTTCCCCCCCACTGGTCCTGCAACCTGAGATGACCTCTTGGCATCTGAAAAATTCATCAAATGCCTGAGACGCTTCATTCTTCTGCTGCTCCACCATTCATTAATGGTGGAAGGAATTGGAGCTCAGCAGCTACGGGAGAAACCCTATAGCTTGACGTGAAAGGATCTGTAGGCTGACAATGCTTCTTTCTCCTCCTGTCACGTTCTCGGTATGTTTAGTTTCACCAACCTTTTGAGGAGCTATGAAAGTGGCACATTGAGAAAGAGTGAGAGAAAAGGGTCTGAATTGGAAAGGTTGACTAAGCTGGAAAGGTTGACTAAGAATACTACAGATTGCAAGAAGAGTCCATCAGTTCTGGTCCAAGAAACAAAACTAAACTGTCTACTCTCTCAAGGAAATGATCAGCAAACAGATTTCCCATATTTTGAGTATGTCCTACAAGCAGATGGGGATTTAGAAAACCACGTATGCCTGGGAAAATGAGGGACACAGATGATGAAGAAGAAGTTTGTGGATAAGGTAGATAGTTAAAATCAGAGATTATCATGCATGTCTAAATGGGGGGGAGTGATATCATATGCATCGTGACGTCATTATGCAAGTGAAGTGACTTAAAATTCACATCATTGGATGGACATTATATCATTGTGGCTTGTACCTGACACCTATGGAGATTACTGCTGTGTCCTGGGAAGAATGAGAGGTTATTGCTAGAAACAGATCAGTCTTGCAAGCATTTATCCATACAGCCCGAGCCTGATTCGATGGCACTTCATTAACAAAATCTGAGAGGAACTTCTTGCAATGGAAATTTGAACTCCAGCATTTCTGACCCAAAATCAGTTTGAAATGAGAGTGCAGTAGCTCTTTCCAAACTTGGGATCTTCCAGTTGTCCTGGACTTCAATTCCCATAGACCCCAGCCTGTATTGCTAAGGGGAGGTGAAGTCCAACTTATTTGGAGTTGGCAATGTTGGGGAAGTTGGATGAGATAGTAAGCCCAGCTGAAAACTTGGAGCATGATTCCAAGACAACATGCATGATACTTTTGATACAACCTTCTCATTTGGTAGATGTATCTATCTAAGTCATGGCTTGCTTTTCCATGACTTTCTGACTAAGCCTCTTGGTTGGTTTCTCACCACACATTAATCCACAGACCATCATTTACAAGCCGTAATGACTTTCAAGATTCCCTGTAGACTCTTCGGAGCAGACCTTGTGAATCTCCTACTTCCACATGTGTTGCACTTCTGAAATGAAAAGGAAGCAGAGCAGGGTTAATGCTGGATTGTTTTCTTTTCCCCCTACCATAGGTTGATCTCTGTGAACCTTTCACACCTATGTGACAGAACGTTATGGATTGCACACCCTCATATGATGCTGAAGGACAGCTATGCCTTGTTCCATGCTGTGACCTCAGACAGAAATGTACAAACCAGATGTGGCTGTCCACAGCTGGAGAACACATGAACATCTCTCCCTGACAGATGATTGGGTTCCCCACCGTGGATGCAGAGGAAACTATAACCTGGGAAATCAGCTTAAAATGCTTGGAACTCAACAGAAATCACACATAAAGACAAAATTCTTGTAGATCTGTCTATCATGGAGATCTCAAGTGTGCATTCATCCAAAACATCCATCATTACCCCTCTTACTGGGGTAACAGGCAAGAAAAATTCTCAGACAGCCAAACAGTTTTCTTTTCTCCAGAGAATACAAAAAAGAAAAAAGGTCAGATTTCTTCCTGATGGGAGGACAATTGCAAATGGGATTTGCCACAAAATCTTGCACTCTCAATTGCTGCAGTTCGCAATGCTGCCATTCTGTTCCATTCCTCTCCCCCCTTGCTAAGCTCAACCCTCATTGTGCTAGTCTCTTAAGCCATGTTTCCCTTTTCTCTCCCCCCCCACCCCCCCAAGATTATTCATACTTCTGCAAAACATGGAGCCATCCAAAGCTGGCCTGAGACTCCTTGTTGTGTGGGTGGTGTGGTTTTGGTTTCCTAAGCAATGGTACTTACCGCCTAAATATTGGAAGTAGAAGGATTTAAACCAACCCCCCCCCCTTTTTCCTGACCAAGACAACAACTCCCCTCGGCACAGTTGGTTGCATTTCCAAGGATGAGTAGAAACCAAACAGCATCTTGATTTCTGACAGGTAGGATGAGCTGGTTTATGGCTGGATGAAAAACAAGGGTGGAGACCAAGGCTTGGTGAACAGAGAAATATGGCTCCAGCAGTTTGGGAAAACAAATGTGCCTTGGGCTGCTGGCAACAGCTCACCTGTTTCAGGATCCAGGATGTTTATATCTTGGGCTGTTGGATGATCTGAAGGCTGGGCGAAGAGCCAACAATTATGAATGAAGCAAAGCGCACATCCTTAGCGGTTTCTGCCTCTCCCCAGAGTAACTGGGCTTGAGTCCTCTGCGAGTAACACCACTGGACAGACCACAGAATTCTACTTCCCTGGAGGAATTTCATCACTGATGGAACACCAGCATCATGTTCCTCCCACTGGGGTGAATGGCATATGTTTTCTATATTGGGTGCCCATCTGTAACTTAAGACACATTTTTGTGGCTGCTTTGTGGAAGGTTGAATGAGGACAGGGAAAGATACTTGGAACAGGGAATGCAAACAATCCTTTGGGTCTGAAATATATGCATGGCACCAGGCCCACTGAACGCATCAATATTTGCCGAGTTCAGGATTTGCAAAGCCAACGGCCTTGTGGTCAAGCTTGGGGAAGTTGTGGGGGAGAGAAGTGGCATGCGGGTGTCTCAAAAATAATATGAGAGGGTTGTTCTTATTTTATGTATCACGACTGCTCCTTCTTCCCTTCACTGGATTTGTTCAAAAGTCTAAATGTAGAGCAGTGGTTCTTAAACCGTTTGACCCAATTAGCCCTTCTCCCAGTCGAGACTCAAATAATGTCATTATCCCCACAGAAAAACCACAGACTCTGTTCTTTTACACAAGCGCCTCGGCACTGGCAGTCCCAAAGTGGATCCTCAACTCACACACAAACAAACAATGCCCCCAGGATAGGCCCCAAACACTCCCCCCCAGTCCAAGAACCACTGATCTAGAGCATATTATGGCCTGACTCTGAATACTCCAGTGTGGTGGTAAGGCTCCTAGATAAGAGACAAGACATTTGCTGATCTTTTCAGGTCTTTTTGAGAACCACCCAGCTGCAAATTAAAGGTTTCCTGGCATGGGAGAGAAGAAAAACACAGCATTCTGACAAAAACAATCCATTTTGAGCGTACAAGGATGGTGCCTGATCACAGGTACCTCAAAAGAACATCACAGATGTGGTCCACAATGCAGAGAGGACCGTTCCAGTTCTCTCTCTTATCTATATGGTTTTAAGGTTCATTCACAGAAATGCAGTTTCCCAATCACAAGAAATCCTAGTTTCACTGTATACTGCATTGCTCAGACCTTACTTGAGTACCGTGTCCACAGGTTAAGGATTCAGATACACTGGGATGGATTCAGAGAAGGCTGATGACAAATAAGCAGGAAGTTAAGTCCTACAAGTAGAATGTGGAATCCAGTAGACTGTTAGGAAAATATGAAGGGGAAGCACAATTCAGCAGTAGAATCAATTAGCTACAGAAATGATAAGCTTCACTGGATGGACGTCCTCAAACAGAGGATGGACAGCGACCTGTTGAGAGATTTCAGTATGGATTCTTGCACCCACATAAGAGGTGGAACTGCACGCCCCTTTCCAATTTTATGATTTTGTCTACCTATGTACTGTGCATATTTCTGGTTGCTTCCCTCCTGAATCTTGCCCCAGAGAAGTGTTTCTCAGCCTCAGCAATGTTAAGATGTGTGGACTTCAACTCCCAGAATTCCCCAGCCAGCAGCTAGAGCAGTGACAACTTTAAGCTGTGTGGCTAGGGAATTCTGGGAATTGAAGTCCACACACCTTAACGTTGCTGAGGTGGAGAAACGCTGCCTTACAGGAATCTTCAAGGCAGCTTACCCATGATATAGACATCAAGCCGTGTCTATGTGGCAATCTGAGAGATCCATTAGAAAATTAGAAAGGGGGAGAGGCAGGTGGAACAGTTTTCAACCAACCGCATCAAACACTTTCTGGAGGAAGATGTTTTTTTAAATGTTCTAACTTCTCAAAGGGTTCCACAGCAGACATTTCTAAGCCTGGTCTGGGGTCAATGCTTGAAACACCGGGCTAAGTGCAAGACCTTGGAAGAGGTAGATCAAAGCATAGAATCATAGATTCATAGGGTTGGAAGGGACCCTGGAGGTCTTCTAGTCCAACCCCCTGCCCAAACCAGGAATGCTCATACCATCTCAGCAGACACCAATGTCATCCAACTATGGGTCCTTGTTGGCCCTCCAGATTCCTCGGGGAAATCCAGGAAGTGAATAGGAGTGAAAAAACCTTCTCTGGTTCTCCATCAACCATGACTGAAAACAACCTTCTGACAGATACTGGAATCATACAGTTACCGTGACGATTAGCTTTTCATTGTCCTATCGATGACATTTCCTCAGTCAATAACTTCTTTTTCTCTTACACAGGCACCCAATGGCTTGCAAAATCCTCTTCTTTGTATAGTTTGAATTAAATATGGCTGGATTCTTGACTTGGGTTAAGGACCGTTTAAGATTGTCAGGGCTTCCTCCAGAGGCATCTGAGAACTGTAGTTGGATGAAGGTGCTGCAATTTTTTCTCCCAGATTCCAAGCTTCCCCATATGCACAGCGGTTTCCAGGAGGGATCCCCTGAGGATGAGCATGACTAGAAAGCAGAATAAGTAGGCCCAGGCCCAGCCAGAAGAGGCGGCAGCAGGCGTCTTTAGACCAGCTAACGTGCCTTTCCATTCCAGTGCAACCCCTCCTGCTGTTCCATTCTCTGCCTACTCCATCATCCATCACCCCCTGCCCCACCCCCCCAGTTCTCATATTCAACCACCTGCCAATCACGGTGACTGCAGTGACCTTGCCAGATGACCCTTGTTGGAATTGAACATAAACCCTTCAAGATAAATCTCCTCTGAGTGATGGTTAGGTTGGATCCCAGGCCATCAAGGTGATGGCTCTTAGTCCATTAAACGCAGCGGGGTCGTTCTTGTCTCGAACCCGTTTCCACTGTAGAAAATAAAATTCCAGCTCCATGAACTGTTCCAGATGTCTGAGAGCATCCGCCTGTTACAAGCTGCCCGCAAGAATGCACGTCTTCCTCTGCAGCGCCTCAAGACTCCAGACTTCTCCTTGGCTCCCCACGTTGTCTTGCAGCTAAATTTATACTCAGGATTAGAGGCCGAGTCTTTGGGGGTGTTGCTTCCTAAGTAGGACACCATGAGCCTGGCAGCCATTTATTTATTATATATTTGTTATTGAAACAGTTGATACAGCTGCTGCGATGCCGGGTGGCTAACATGAAACAAAACCCCAAACAACGAGAACAGCCCAAAATCGTTAGAAAGAATGACAGCAACAATCCATGTGCAACATGCAAGAGATCCGAAACATCCCAGACATCGTGCAGATCAGTAACAAACAGCTAATCAAAATAACACACCAGCCCTCCAGATTTGCTCACTTCTCTCCAGAACATAAAAGGGGGCATTTGGAGCAAGCGTGCAAGACTTCTTGTCGTGCGTTCCCTCTAACGATGGTTGGATTGCATTTCTGCTGAAATCATAGAGTGTTTTTCCATAGTCCAATCTGTACAGGTGCGCTTGTGGGTTTCATTCTGCCCAGAAAGAAACCATACTTTTTTTCCCCTCACAGTTCTCCTGTACAGGTAGTCCTCACTTAACGACCACAATTTGGACCAGAGTTATTTATAAAAATAATAAAGGTGGGATAGAAAATAAATAAATAAAATAAAATAAATAACATGTTGGTTGCTAGGTGAAGTGGTCATTAAGCAAATCTGACCCAATTTTACAACCTTTTTCTGGCAGTTGTTAAGTGAATCACTGCGGCCGTTAAGTGTACTACATGGTTGTTAAGTGAACCATGCAGTTCCCCATTGATTTTGCTTGCCAGTAGCCGACTGGGAAGGTTGAAAATGGTGATCATGCAACCATGGGATGCTGCAATGGTCATAAATGCAAACTGGTTGCCTAGTGCCCAAATCGTGATCATGATCATGTGACTGTGGGGATGCTGTGATGGCCGTAAGTGTGAGGACTGGTCTCAAGTCAGTTTTTTCAACACTGTCATAAGTCGAAACCATCACTAAACGAATGGTTGTTAAGTGAGGACTACCTGCAATCACATTTCTGAATGCCATTTTCCCTCCTTTTATACACAAGTGATTTCCCATAAAGTTACTACTTTCGTACAAACCAAATTCACCCAGCTGCTAACTTCCAGATGCATTGGGACTACAAGTCCCACCATTTGCAGCCAGCATGAATGGGGATTCTGGGAATTGTAATCCTAAACAGACCAACCTGGAGGCTACCAGATTGGCAGAAACGATCTCTAGGCCTTTTTGCAGCTGTATTTTGGTTGTAAACTACCCTGCAGACTTTGAAGTCCTGGTGGGAATGTTGCTGTCACATGTATGATCAATTTGCGGACAGATCTGCAGAGTGTCAGCTGGGTAAACTTACCTTCAAAACAGATCCAGGGAATGCCCCATTTTTAGTCCCGATCGAAACATTTTCACAAGAGAATTTCTGCCCTGGCTCAGATTTCCACATTAACAGCTCTTCCCCTGGCTAAGAAAATCTAGCATGCATCATTCTAAAGGGCAAGCCAAGTATTTCCCACTGAATTATAAACTACTGATGGAAAAGCAGTGGAGGTGAGCTAGCCCTTTGATGTTTTGTCTACCACTTTCTGGAGGCATCAGGCATCCATGCTGGGCAGCTTCACACCTAATTCAATGACATGAAAATGTTCCATGTGGTCCTTCATTTGTTCCAGCAACAGAATCAACACCGCAGTGTGCATCTTACCTGCTCCTGATGCTGCTGTGAAATGCTCCAGGCCATAAGAATAAAACGGCACATCCTGGTCTTTCAAAGCCAAATTTAAAACCTGAGCAACCACATCCTGGTCTTTTGACCAGCACATCCTTGTTCCCAAGAGGAAGACAGGAAGGAGGGATGAAAAAAAAGGTGTTGATACAGGAGATTCGTGGCAACTGTCTTCCTTGGTGCTGATTGGCCTAAGAAATGCTTTGGCAGGAGAGTTAAGAATGAGATCAAGAAGTATTAGAACTCTGTGTGAACTTAGCAAGAAGGACGTGGAGAAGTGGGATTCCTATCTCCACACATCTGCTGGCCTACAACCAGAGGGTGTTCCAAGGATGGAGAGAACTGTGGTCCGGGCATATCTGGAGGACACACCAACAGGGAAAGAACTTCCAAGGGAACCCCTAAGGAGATCAAAAGAGCCATTTCAAACTGAGGTCAAGATCCAGAGAAGGAGCTACCTTATTTGCTGCAGGAAAATAACCAGCTTCCCAGTTTTTTTGGGGGGGCGGGGAACTAAAGCTAGCATATTTATCCCCCCCCCCCAAGTCGTGCAGTATTCAGATCCAAAGCCACCAAAGCTTCAGATCCAGCATGGGCACCCTGCCTCTGCCTGTTGGCTACTTGGGATCCAAAGGATCCTTGCCAGCTTCGGCTCCAAATATCATCACCTCTTTTGGAAACCTTGAGTCTGGACAGAGAGATTTCTGCATTCATGCCACTATTCAACACACTGAACTTGTGGGGGGCATCTCTTTCCCAGGTATAGCTGGTTTGGAAAGAGAGGCCATTGGCTGTTTATTTACAAATATTCAGGTTGAGCTGAGATGGAAACTCATCTACACCCTGCAGTTTGTCCCCTGCCTCAGAGAAAGGCCATGAACCTCTCAAATGGCGATGAGTGATTCTGTTCTCTTTCTTGTCATTTAGCCTCTAGGCCAGTGTTTGTCAACCTTGGCAACTTTAAGATGGTGGCATGCTGGCTGGGGAATTCTGGGAGTTGAAGTCCAGACATCTTAAAGTTGCCAAGGTTGACAAACACTGCTCTAAGCACATCCTAAAGCCACCCCTTTTGTCATCACACAGTGAGCAGGATTCTCAAAAGTAGAGAAGATTGCTCCTTTTAGTCTACTCAGAATATAAAACCAGCTCTGAGACTCAAGTACAGCCAAATCTCACCTTGCCCAGGATTTTGCATACTCAGAGGCCTGATAAATGCTCCTGGACAGCTCCCATGTGCAGGCTGGGGCAGGGTTTCTCAACCAGGGCTCTGTGGCACACCCTGGTTCCACAAGAGGTCCCTAGGGGTTCCCTGAGAATCAGGATTTATTTAAGAAATTATTTCAAATTCGGGCAACTACCCATGAAAGAGGTAAGTTTTGTTCTTTATTTTTAGTTTAAGAGCACTGTTGATGCATCTAGACAGGCCTACCCATGAAACGAATATGATAATTTGGTAACTTCTGGCCTCTATTTGAGCCTGAATGTGCAGGGGTTCCCCAAGGCCTGAAGGATATTTTAAGGGCTCCTCCAGGGTCACAAAGTTGAGAAAGGCTGGTCTGGGGTCTCCTGGCACCCAGTATTGAAGGCACACACCCAACTTTGGATTCTCTTTCTTCTCTGGACTCTTCCGAGTCCTGATCCAGCTTCCTTTGCAGCTAATTATTACTGAAAAACTCAAAGAATATTGGCCACCAGTCATAAACGGTTTGGAGATAATGCCACCTCCAACGCAAGGCGTAAATGCTTTCCCTTCAGGCATTATATTAATTCACACATACCATTTTTAAGCCTCTCTGGGGGAAAACTAGACTCCCAGCTAGAAAAAGCAGCTTTCTCACACAAGTCCTTAATCTCCTGGATTAGGGGATTGTCTTTAATGAGTGTTCAAGGCTTGGAAAGTCTGACAGTCAAAACCCAAGGTTGAGTCAGTTTTCTCTGGTTTGGATCCTAATTGTTGGAGTATAATTATGGCTGGGTATAACTACTAGGACTAAAAAATGCCAGAGCCTCTGATAATATCAGAGAACACACAACTGCTTTTGTCGTCCATATTCCTGCTCTTTCAGTTGATGCTGTGATTACAGGAACCAGGCCAAGGTTTGGGGGAGGTGTCTGACTCTGCGGAACAAAGCAAACATCATTGATCCTCCACAATCTCTTTCCAAAGAGAACCTGGTCCACTAACAGGTGTGCCTTTGTTTACCCACCTGTCCTGCTTTCTCATCCTTGTTTATCTTAGCAATGTTTTTATTCGGTGGCTAAAAAAGACAGGAGGGTAAATACGATGAAAAAACAGATTACGAGGATTTGCATGTTGAGATATTTAGACGTGGCTGAAAGGTTTCTAACCAAACCAGCAGCAGGTAGTTAGGGTTACGGGGTCTAAGGCCAAACTCCATAGGATGCATGAGAGATCCATGACCCCAAAGGATGGGTCCAACCTTTGCCTTCCAGGTCTTTTTTCCCAGTTACGGAAGGGAAAATTCAAGACCTTACAGGGTTCAGTTGAATTTGGGACCAAACCAAAATCTTCTAATGCTGGACTGAGGTGTGATCTGGGGCCAGGTATCAAGGTATTTCACCATGGGCTCTTGGCTCTTCTGTTCATTGAAAATCATCTGAGTTGGTGGCTGGGAATAAGGCTGAGCATAAAAAATGCTCCAGAATTTACAAAAAGGAGGAGCTATTTTCAAAGCTAGGGGTGGATATTGGAATCATTTGCAGTAAAATCTCTAAGAAGAGTTGTTCTTAATTGCAAAAAGACGATCAGGAGCTTAAATCAAGCAGCTAGAAGCTGGCCTTAGCAGATCACGTCCTTCCTAACTAGACTACCAGCTCCTGATTTACAACAAAAAATGGAGTCGCAGGTCTTCTGGGACACTGGGGAGGTAAAAATCAAGGTCAGCTGGTTGAGGGAAAGGAAGAGAATCTAACCAAGGATAGCAGGAGAAATCTGAATGTTATGAAGCTGCAACTATTCTAGAGTATTTTGCGAATCTCCTCTCTCACTTCACCATAAATTGTGCCTTACCAAGCTTAAAGAAGAAGAAGTAAGGCGAATTTAAACATTCTGGGAAGAGCACAAAATTCACAGCAGATAACTCACCGGTTGAATTCTCTGATTAATTTTTTATTTTTTTGCCATAGAGAACATTTTAAATTGCCCAATGGCACCATCTGCAGCCTGGGAATAATACTACAAGGCCATTCACAACTAGCATCCACAAAACTAAAGGACTCTTTAATAATACGCCTAATAACAATAATGTCAGTGTAGTGCTTTGGGGTGGGCCTTCATGCTCTTTGTCTCTACGATAGCCCTTTATTAGTCCCCTCTTGTAATGGGAGGCAAAGGCTGGAATAGGGAGGACATCAGAGCAAAAAGCGGAGGTTTGATGTGGAAATCAAAGTTGTAGTCCAGCCTCCCAGCCTGGCTGCAAAAATTTATTTCCTGAATTGTTCCCATGTTACAGATGGAGAGTGAAGGCTGGTGGCAGTTCAGCCTAGCTCAGAGTTCCTCAACCTTGGGAACTTTAAGATGGGTGGACTTCAACTCCCATAATTCTCCAGCCAGCCATGCTGGCTAGAGAATTCTGGGAGTTGAAGTCCACCCATCTTAAAGCTCCCAGGGTTGAGGAACACTGGTCTAGCTCCATGTTGTCCAGAGAAATAGAGATGATCGATCTAAATCTATAATTATATTCTCTTGATGCAGCACCAGCATCACTGGTAGTTCCTCTTTATCCAATTTCTAGATTGGAAGTCCTTTGGGACAAAAACCTAATCTTCCATTCCTAGCTAAATAATGATGTTCTAAATATCTGATGTTGAGTCATGGTGTGCCTTGGTTTCTTCTAACCATGCTTTGCTGACATAACCATGACTGGACGGGTTTACCCATTCACAAGAAGATAGAAACTATGCTTCTAGGCACCAGTGATTGGGTTCATTGGAAATAACCCCCAACGAGGCATCTTATGGCTTAGTGTGACATATGAACCAACTTATCATTCTGTAATATATAAAACTCTGTTCAAGTAGCTTTATATTTCATAATGGTGCTGTTTGGCCAAACAATTAACTTCTTCTAAAAAATGTTGGCATGCTCTTGTTTTCCAGTATGGAAAATCTCTGCTCCCTTCGTCAGAGAATTGCGCTGTGTCTCAATGAAGTGGTAAGTTTGGCTATTTTCAAGATCGGAGCTTGGCCAAGTGGAAAATGATATGGGCTGATTTTGCCAACAGCAACTAACAAACAATTGGAGCAAGGCAGAAAGGAAAGGAAGCACTTTCTTGATTTTTCCTATTGTAAAGTTAGAAATTTACTCCTGGAATATTTCCATATCGAGATTCTGATCTGATTGGAAAGGAATTCCAGATCGCTGTGTTCCCACAACTTCTCTTTGGCCACCATCAATTAGGATATTGTGTGAAATTGCCTGCTTGCTAAACATTTGCATATGCTCGTGCTTAGACTACTTCAATAATATGCAACAAGTATAATCTCTCATTATTATAAAAGCTTAGCTTTAGATTGTATTGCGTTCGTTGTATTCCTGCAACGGCAATATTTCTGCTGCTCATCCGTATCACAGAGAATTCCCAAGACACACGTGTTTCATACATTTCATTTATAAATGTGGAAATACAGGTAGTCCTTGTTGAGTGACCACAATTGGGACCGGCAACTTGGTCATTAAGTGAAGCAGTCGCTAAGTGAAACCAAAACTGTGCTTATGCTTTATAGACCTGCGAAAGTTGTCAGTGCAAGGACTGGTTGTAAAGTTACTTTTTCATCACTGCTGTCACTGCGAACGGTCACTAAGCGAGGACTACCTGTAAAAACCCAGCCTAAGGATCCAATGGGCTTGGAGACTAGCCAATGTGTGTTCATGTGAGACAAACTCCCATAAAGCAAAATGGGAACCGTCAACCAGTTTTAGGATCTCTTGCAGCGTAAGTGAGCAGAGCCAGGTGAGTCAAAGGCTCTGGTGTGTCGTTTCCAAGGATCACCCATGCATTCCTGAAAAAATCAGGAATCTGATAGCCCCTTTTCCCATAACAAATGTTATTAAAAGGCATAAGGTTTCGTGACCTGCAACTCACTTCCTCAGATGCACGGAGTGGTTAGACTGGTGGAGGATTTCAACTGGGGGTGAGGCGGTGGGGAAAGGGAGAAGAAGATGGTTGGCTCTGCAAATGCAGGTTCCATCTGAGACAGATTGCAAGTAGCTTATCAATTAACAACTGTAATGTGTTAAGAGCCCGCTGTGTTGGCTGAAACTTTCTGATGTACTTGAGTTCAGCAACCTCTCATTCAGCTGGGCTGTTCAAATCTCATTTTTCCAAAATGGATCCTGAGACCTGCAATAGAATCTCTTGGTAGGTGGAGATTCCCTGATATAACCTTGTCCTCATTTTGAGTCTTGAGGTCAAACCTGTGTCCATTCAATCTTTTCCGCAAAGACTGTTCTGTTTGTCCTACCTAGAATCCAGAGGGGCGTTGCTGGCAGATGGTGGCGTATATCACAAGCAAAAAGCGCGTGAAGGCAGCTCTAATCTTGTGTGTGTATGTGGGTTGGGGCCTGTGATGGCGCAGTTGGTGTTGATCTGGGGGGCAAAGTAGACATTTTGGTCTGTTGCAGAGTCTCCTGAGTACATCTGAAAAGGACGCACAGTCTCCCAAGCTTTCAACATTTCAGCACCACAGAAATTGGACTTGGGATTTGTTCTCACACTATGAGAGATAAAACCTTTTTGTAAATACGAGAAGCTTACACCAAACTATTCCTACACGCATATTTTTAGCATGGATCACTCAAGACCAAAACATATTCCAGATGGGAATTGCAGCAACAGTTAGCTGACCTTGGCTGATCCCAAGAAGGTAAAGTGGGTCACACCTGATTAGCCCTTGGGTGGGATATCACCAGGAAATCCTGGGGTTCTGGGCTAGGCTAGGAAGGTGAGCAAACTTCATTGTGGAAGAAGGCCATGCCCCTTCTCATGCTGAATGTGCCTGTGAAGTCCCCAGTGTTGAGTTTCATTTGAAGGAGATTTTCTAGAAGATTTGGCTCCTGCCTTTGAAATATTTAAAGAACGTGGGAACAGCCACTCCACCTGGGCAGCGTTAGCTTCATGACATCCCCAAAGACTTACTTGCCACCGGTCTCTCAGCAAAGCCATGTCAGATCTTTGGGCTGCATCTGAAGGAGGATGGTTGACCTTTTATTGCCAGCCTGGGAAAGAAGTAGGCTGGGAAAAATATAGGATGCCTTCTCTACCATTTCTAGCAAATTAAAGAGCAGCAGGAGGAGGAGGAGATGATGGAAGATTGCAGAATGGGCTTTCCTTATGAGAGTCACCTTGAATCTGTCCTTCCCCAAAGGGAAAGGGATCAGCAGCCACTTCCAGTCAGGAGCACTGTGGAGCCTCTGTTTAGAAGCCCGTTAAATGTTTAGGATACTTCTCAGAGGATACAGCCTCTTAATCAAAGCATGCTTAGTTCAAAGGCCCAAGCTGTTCCACAAAGGCAAGATGGTCCAGCGAGTCCTTCTGCCAGAGCACGTTCAGATCCCAGCCGGGAGGGAGGGGGGAATCACAGATGTGAGCGCTGGGGTGTCCCTCTCTTTTCCATTGAACTCCAATCAACCTGGGGGGAAGCTGGGGAGGAGAGGCATTTTTTAGCCGGTAGTTCAAACTGAGATGGGCTAAATGGAATATTTAATCCCGTCAACAGATTCCTCCTCATCCCTGTGAGTTTCAGTGAGAAGTGCTGCTGGATTTTGTGTTTTGCTCTTCCAGTCAATTTTATCTTTCATAGATAGATAGATAGATAGATAAGAAATAGATGAGAGATAGATAAATTGATAGATAAATTGATAGATAGATAGATAGATAGATAGATAGATAGATAGATAGATAGATGTGAGAGAGAGAGAGATGATGGATAGAGATGAGGGATGGATGGAGGGATGGAGATGATGGATAGACACAGACAGACAGGTAAGAGAGAGAGAGAGAGAGAGAGACGAACCAAAGATTGGATTTTAGTTATAAACTGCCCAGGCTCATCCAGGAGTTGGGCGCCCCATCAATTAAATTAAAAAACAACCCTCTCCACTCCAGAACCAAGCTCCTGGTCCAGTGGAACAAGATGGTCATTGTCGCTGCTGCTGCTGCTGCTACAGACATTCCCTGAGGGATAAAACCCTTTCACTACTCCAAGGGCACCATTTATCGAAAGCGGAACCGGCGGTGGGACGTGGCTCTCTCGAACAGCAATGCAAAGGAATTAATTTGCGAGGCTAATGCCCAAGGACTGCAGAAAAAAGGCCAAGGGCCCCTGATGGAAGAAAAGAAGGCCAAACACATTTCAAAGCGCAGAGAAGTAAAAATGAGCTGTCAGAACATATTGGCTATCAGAAGGGTGGGGGTGGGGGAATTCCCCTGTTCCTCCTAAATGCTTGTTTCCCACGCTCGGCGCAAGAGCCCAGAATCCACGTTTTGCATTCTCTCTCCAGAGTTCCAGGCCAATCAAGCAGATGAAAAGATTTATCATCCAGGCTGGGCTGTTTGGTCAGCCACTCCAGACACAAAAATGCTTCCCATAAGCCTAGTCATAGTTGTCTAGCAGCATTTGCACGTTCCTCTCTCTGCTTTCCCCCCTTGCTCAGTTGCCATTTCCCTAAACAGAGCAAGCTCAAAAATATGTCTCACATATGTTGCAGATGCTGAACTAAAGGGAGGAAGAGAAAACGTGCCCATCCCAGTGATGGAGAGGGAAGAGACTAAAAAAAGAAAACCCTGCAGTCCATAAATAGAAAGTTCTCCAGAATTGAAGGGGAAGGTCAAACGCATCCTAGGCGTGAAAGAGGGCAAATGAAAATGGATAATTGAGGGATGTGGTTTGGAGAAAGGGATGGTATTTCATTTCTTTTATTTATTTTACATTTATATGCTGCTTTTCTTCTAGGAACTCAGGGCGGTATACATGAAGGTCTTCTTCATTTTATTCCTGCAACGACAAGCTTGTGAGGTGGGGTGGGCTGAGAGACAGGGACCAGTCCAAAGTTAACCCATGACTTTTGAGGTCAGGGGGGCCTTGATCCTGCCTTTCATCCTCACGGTCGATGCACATTAACCTCACCCACAAACCTTCATTATTTTTGATTGCTGAATCCTGTTGACTAGGGATCTATTAATGTCCACTTCACACCCCCAATTTAGGCTGGTCCTTTTTTTACAGCAGCTGCAATGATGCAAATTCCTTTAGGAATGCTCTGCATATTAGGAGGGAGAGTAGCCATTCTTGGGGATGGTTAGCTTCTTAGAAGGACCCAGCTCTGCCTGAAAATCATAAAGAACTTCCAGCTGTCGAGGTTTTTATTATATTTATTGTATTATGTGTTATAGTGCTTTACAGTTTTATATTTTTATTTAAGTTTTATTGTAAACCACCCAGAGTCCCTTGTGGGAGATGGGCAGTGATAAATTTGATTAATAAATAAATAAATTAAATTAAATTAAATTAACAGCGGAGGCTTCTTTTATGCATTTTAAGGTCCTTCATGGTTGAAGAGAGAGAAAAACAACCTCTATAAACTTAGAGAAATAAAGACAATTGAGCCCAAAGAGCCCCACTGGGATGCCCTGTGTTTCAAATGCTCATTTAATTTTGTTTAAGTGTCAGCTTCTCTAAAGATGAGGAATAATATCCCAACCAAAATTGCAAAGTACCCATGCTTGTCTTCCATGAATCCAACAATCTTAGAGCATCAAATGTTCAAATGAGGAGACTGCAAGCATACCAAAGGCCTGGTCAATCCTACTTGCAAAATTCAGACGGGGAAATTCAATTCCCTTCATTATGGGCATTGATTTCCTGTTACCCAAAGAGTAAGTTTGCAACCAAGGACACACCACCACTTTGCTTGTTCTAACTAATGGTTAGTTATTGGAAAGTTGCACTTGTAATACCCCTAAATCTGATGAGAAACAATCAGCATAATTCAAGTATGATTAACTTTATCAGTATCTGATCGGGGTCATTCCACCGAGCCATCCATAATGAATATGTCCCTAAGCATGCATTCCTGTTGTGATAAAGCTGAACAATATACATCAGAATCCTGGCAATCTTAAACCACTCTACAAGTAACCCTAAACCCACTGTAGCTTTCCCCCTCAATTGTTTTATTTTATTTATTTTATGTATTTATTTAGTCAATTTGTCCCCACCCATCTCCAATCAGGGAACTCTGGGTGGTTTACAATAATTAATTAAAACAACAATCATACAATAAATAAAATATGCAAATAGAAAAGTACTCTAATGAATAAATATAAATAAGAATAAAAAAGTAAAGAAGTCCAAATGGCAGGAGAATCTAAAACAGTCCAAGTGTGGGAGGGGTGGTCTAAAGCAGCCATCCCCATGTAGATCCATTCCCCTCCCTGCCCCAAGTGAGGCGGCAGAGCCAGGTCTTCAGACTCCTCCTGAAGGCCAGGTGCGATGGGGCCAAACTCACCTCAGGGGGTAGAATGTTCCACAGGGCGGGCGCCACTGCAAAGAAGGCCCACTTCCTGGACCCCACCAGATGAATTCTCTTACAGATGGGGTCCATAGCATGCCCTCTCTGCATGATCGGGTGGGGCGGGTCGATGTGATGGGGATGAGACGGTCCCTCAGGTAGCCTGGCCCCATGCCATGTAGGGATTTATAGGTGATGACCAACACCTTGAATTGGACCCCGAAGCAAACTGGTACCCAATGCAGCTCATGCAGCAAAGGTGTTGCTTGTGCCCTTCTAGGGGCACCAAAAACAGCCCACGCGGCCGCATTCTGGACCAGCTGAAGCTTCTGGATACTCTTCAAGGGTTGCCCCATGTAGAGCGCATTGCAATAGTCTATATGAGAGATAACAAGGGCATGAGTGACTGTTCGAAGGGCCTCCTGATCCAGGAAGGGGTGTAACTGGTGCACGACACGTAGCTGCGCAAAGGCCCTCTTGGCCATGGCTGCCACCTGCTCTTCGAGCAGGAGCCGTGAGTCCAGGAGGACCCCCAAGTTATGCACTGGGTCTGTCTGGGGCAGTGCAACCCCATCCAGAACCAGAGATGATAATGTCCCAGATCCGGAAGAGCCATTAACCCATTAGTCATTATCCTACTAGTTCTCATCATTACAAAAAAACACCCCTGAGAACAAGCTGTTCAAAAGTGGCTGAAGCTTGCAAAGGATCAGCACTTTTGAATTGCTTAGGGCCCCCTTATCATTGTAAAAGATAATCTGCCTGCTAGTTACATTGCTTTCCCAAAAGCTTGGCTTGGATGGCCTCTTGCCTTTTTAATTCAGTTGGAGATGCAGAGAATCCTCAGCAGCCCATTGTACCTTTCAGGCAGGAAAGATTCCTCTTGTTCTGTCTCTTGATCTCTACAGCCCAGCCATAATTACATTTTATTGAAAGCATTTCTTTTTAGCCCTCTTGGAGCAAACTGCATTCACATGAGCAGGTGACATGGGTCTGCCAAAAGAGAGCAAGCTGGTGATCATCCCTTCTGCTGGGATGATGAACATCAAACACCTCTGCAGGTGGCAGAAGCTAGATGAGCTCCTCTGTGCTCAGAGGCAACCATAATACCTGGATGGGGGGCAACCAGGAAATTCTAAGGCTGTAGCCCAATAGCGAAGATTTGAAAAAATCCTGAAAGAAGACAGTGGCAGACCACTGCTGTCAGGAAAGCTGAAGAGAGGTGGCCAGACAGTCACCAGGATCTAAGCTCAACTTGGAGGAGGCTTTGCTTTTTAAATGATTGCCAAGGGCAGGAAAAATGAAACACAAAGCTTTCTTGAATCTCAAGACAAAGAAACAACAAAGGATTGAATAAAAGCAAGAAGAAGAAGAAAAAAAAGACTCTGTCCTTTGAAAAGGACAAAATTGCATCTGAGAAATGTTAAGCGCTGACCCCCATCTTTTCAGGAGGGTTGCAGAGGGCATGCAGGGCCAGCTCTCCCTCGGGGCTTGCGAGGATGAAACAGTCCTACAGAAATGCTCACATTCTCCTCTTTTGCAGCTTGGGGCACACCATTTGCAACTTCTTCCCTTTGTAAAAGGTATAGCGTGTTGGCAAATGGCATGCTAATGGAGTGGCTCACTTCATGGAAAAATAAGGCTAAAAATAGAGCAGTTGCATGCAGGGGAAGAAGCATAGAAATGAATGGGGCATCAGTGAGGTTCCCAAATAGTATAGAGCAGGGTTTCTCCACCAGGGTTCCATGGCACCCTCGGGTTCCACGGGAGGTCACTCAGGGTTCCGTGGCAGATCACAATTTATTTAAAAAATTATTTCAAATTCGGGCAAGTTCACATTAAAGAGGTAAGTTTTATTCTTTATTTTTAGTTTAAGAACACTGTTAACGCATATCCATGAAACGAATATAACAATTTTGTAACATCTGGCCTATCTTTGAGCCTGAACAGGCAGGGGTTCCTTCCCTGAGGCCTGAAAAATATTTCAAGGGTTCCTCCAGGGTCAAAGGGTTGAGAAAGGCTGGCCTAGAGAGATCACTTCCTTCTAGGCTGGGACACAAAATAAGGAGCAGGCAGGTTGAATAGGATGGGAACCAGCATGGCCCAGAATGATCACAGCTAGCATGGCCTTAGTTCTTGGTGTAAAGCCTGCAGCCTGTGGAATGGAAATCAGGGTTTATAGCTTTGCATGTGGTATGAGCCCAGCCAATCATGCCAACGGAGGCTAAGTGTTAAATTGAGATCTAAAGGATCCCACAGGAAGGAGGAAGGGTAAACGTCAGGCTCAGAGAATCTACTTTGTTGTTAGAGTCCCTAGGTTATGAACAATACTTTTCCTAAGTCTGCCTTTAAGTTGAATTTGTTGGTAAGTTGGAACAGTTATTTAGCGTCACTTAGTCAAAATTTTGTCTTAGTATATACAAGTTATCTGTAAGTTGGACGTTCTTAATCCGGGGACTGCCTGTTTGCACTAGAATAGCAGGTTTGCCTATTGGGTAGATATTGAGTAGAACATCTGCCTGACGTCCTGGAGAGCAGCTCCACATCCCCATCTGTAACAATGGGCAGATCATGGCACTCTGGACTCTGCTAAGGTAGGTCCTATTTGATCCAGCAATTCTGAATAAGCTAGCATGGCTGGATTCACACATAATGTGAAGCCATAACTATCAGACCAACACGGTGGACCAAACCAGAAAACCAATGCCATATAGGTCTGGACTATTTTTATTGTAGCAGGGAAAGTAGTAGAGCCTTGCAAGTCTGAAAGTGCCTCCCCAATCCCTTACTTTATGTTGGTGTTGAACTAAGGAGGAGCTTATCTGGGATGTTTTCTCAAGCTCTTTTCTTGGCCCAGGCTCAAGCCCCTCTTCTCTGTGGCCTTGGTGGACCCTCTTCCTCCTGTCCTTCAAGGCCGTTCCTTATTCCCTCTACAATAAATCATAGCACCATCTGCTAGATTCATACCACTCCTAAGCTCTTTTCTTTTGCTGCTTCCCATCTTCCTCACCAACACAACATAACAGATTCTTGCCTAGTATAATTAATTTCTCAGACATTGGACCTGCACTAGGAGGTCAGTAGCACATCTTTCTCCCAGCTGGGCCTTGTCAGGAGTGGCCCCTTTGTTGAAGAGTGATTTTACCCAGAGGAACCTTCCAGGCTAGGTTTCCACTGATTTTTCATCCCCTGATGGAAAAGGTGACTCATTTTGGAACCTGCTTAGTCAATCCTGCTTGCCCTTTTGCAGAATCAGTAATGGATTTGTTTAAACTTTCTCTTTTAACTACTTCTTGTTTTTATTGTCACTGCCGGCCTTGTTTCATTTTTCTTGTAAGAACAACAGTCAAAATATAACATTTTTTTTAAAAGCCAAACTAACAGGCATCAACGTATCCACCATGGGAGAATAGGAAACATTGAAACTTCAGGCTGCTATTTTACAAATGATTCACAAGCTGCACATCTGACCCTTGTGAGTTGTCCATTTGTGGGCTCATTGTACGCTTCTGGAGAAAGCTAGGGAAAAAAGTGTGAAATTATAATTACTCTTTGCAGTTCTCCAAAAAGAGATTTGTGCAGGATGAAAGGACACGCTGCCCTTTGGGCTTTGGGGCAAAACACTAGCATTGCTTTGCAGTAGTTATTTGTCTCTACTGAACCATAAAGATGTTTGCAGAAACCAGTAAAGAAATTCAGACCCATCTGGAATCCAAATCAAATCAACTCACTCACTGGTTTTTATTTGGATCACATTTTTATTCCCCTAAGATGTGTGTCTCCATGATCGTTTGTCTTGAACTTCATAGAAAGAAAACTAAATGAAAGAATGAAGTTAGCAACCCCATTTTTGAAAGAAGATGTTATTTCACCTGCTGGGCTGAAGTGCTCAGGAGGGTTATTTTCTACTTGAGAAGGAAAATAATCTTACGTTTTACACTTGACTTAACATCTCTTTCAAGAATATGGAGTTGAATCCTTAAGAATGGATTGCCACTAACTTCTGAATTTGGGCCACGAATGGCAGATGGATTGGTCTGTTGCAGTCAATGGCAGTGTTCACACTGCACCCTGGATGAGGCCAGGGAAAGACCCACTGGATGTATTCACAAAACATGCTAAGCTTGGTTTCAGTTAACCTTGTTTGGAATGGTAGGTTTGTTTTGACTTACGACATCATTCTAGGCAAGCATCTTGTCTGCTTGATGGTTGAGTGTGTTGTGAGTCTCCAGGAAATGGTTTAATTCAACTAGCTTAAAAGTGATGTGTGAATGCTGGCAGGAGTTGTTATGTTTAGTTGCATGCCCTGGGATTTAAAAAAATGATTACTTGCACAAAGCAGACCTCTGTTAAAGGCAGTTTAGCTGAGAGCAGCTAAACCAGCATATAAATCAGCAGATTGGAAAGAAAGGGTGAATATGAGTAACTGTGGTTCTGGATTCCTCTATTATGGCTTTTGAACGTGGCTGGGATTATAAGGCTAGAAGACCCCTTGAAACAAAGTTGGCCAGGCTTGTACAACACCCTGAATTCATGGTTTACTGACCAGAAAGGCTGGATTTGCACACACACTTGGCCACAATAGCTCAATGACTTAGCAGAAGGCATGAGCCCAGATAGGGCCAACAATATGGGGTGGGGCACAAGACAGGTCCTTATGACAAGGAGAGGAAAGGACAGGTCATAAAATCTGGCAATGGAAATCCTATGCCAATGGCAAAGACATCTCTTAATCCTCTTTCTGCAGTCGAGCCCAAAAAGTGTGGAGAAGGCTTCTCCCAAGAGCATCTTCTACAAAAGTAGAACTCTGAAATCCCAACTAACCCAGAATAAGTTCTCCATACCAAACTGGGAGCCAAGACACTTAGAATGATGCAATCCCAAACTCCAGAATAGGATAAAAATGCAAGAACTGAACTGGCCTCATCATTGTTCCAACTGGTGACCCAATTTTCAGCACTGTAGGGGGAACAGACTGGGTTGCTGCTCTTGCTGGGCAACAGGGGGACCAAAACCCATGTGGTCTCATTCAGGTCACTCAGAGATCTTCGAGCAGATGCCAAGAGCCTCCTGGTTCACCTGGGCACCTTGTGGTGGGAGCCGGGGCATCAAGGTGTAGATTGTGGGGAGCTGTCCTTTCAGCACCACACCGTTTCTCCAGCTAAGGTGTGCAACCACCGGTGTTCTTGCACTTTGGAGTCCCCAGTTCCAGGAGGGTCCAGAGAACACAGCCACAGCCAGGGTCCCCAGCCAGCCCTCGTGCTTCCCGACCTGACACACTTTCTTCCGCTTAGTGACATGGGATGCACCGGGAGATTTCTCTCCTGAGGAACAGGGGGAAAAGGGCCACTGGGACTGCCTTTTAAGCAGAGTGAGGGAAAAGGGGAGTGTGCATGAGGGTGAAGTGGGCAAAATGGCTTTATTTAAGAGACCCGGTTGTTCTAATTCTAGGTCTGTACCAGAGATGGTTGAGCAACGGAGTAAGGGAGAGGGGAAGGGGGTGTCTACAGCAGACAAATTTGGGGTGTGACCGAGAAGCAGTTGTATGTCTGATTAGAGCTTTAAAGGGGTGTGTCTCCGTGTGTGCAGTGACTGGAGAAGAATATCAAATCACAACTGGGGATTGTGTTTAGACACACAGATTGAGAGAGAGAGAGAGAAAGAGAGGGAGGGAGGACACACCAGGGTGCAAAGTATTCTGCCTCCTGAAAAAAATATGCACATCTTTTTGTGCCGGTTTGGATATGTATATTGTGTAGTGTGTGTGTGTGTGTGTACCAAATGGCTGCAATGTGCAGCCGAGTGAGCAAACCTGTGCCAGGCTGTGGCAGGGGGCGGCGATCCGTGCAGTGGAAAGTCAGGGTCTTGGTGACCAAGTGAGAAATAGCTAAAGGGCATCATCTGCGGGGGAGGCCGAATTGAATGGCTACAGACCGTGACGACTGGTGGGGGGGCAGGTGGGGGGGGCTGCACGTGGGAAGAGCGTTTGCGGTGCTTCGATGCGCTCAGCAGTAGCTGCTGCCGAAGACGCCCGGGATGGACCTGTTTTGGAGAAGCCCTGTTGTGACGCTGCAGACCCCTTCCCACAGGAGTAGGTCCTCTCTCTTGCCACCTCCGTCTCTGCTCCAAGTAAGTTCGTTGGCTTCTAAGGGGAGGGAAAGAGAATGGATTGGGGGATCCAAGAGACAGGCAGGCAGCGGAGTGTGTATTCCCCTTGTTTGGAAATAAAGGACCGGTGGTTGCGAAGAGGTTGCAAAGAGGCTCCCCTACAGCTCCAGGCAGAGAATTTTCAAATTGTTTGATCCTACCCATCCTCTCAAGAAATTCAGAGTGATAATGCCTTTCCCACCCCCTGTTTACAGCAGTCCTGGGAGACGGGCTAGATTACAAAACAGTGATGGGGAGAGAGTCATCCGGTTGACTTCATGGTGTGGGTGGGATTTAAACCTGGTTTTACACTTTAATCCAGAGTTGAACCATCTGGTAGCCCCCAGAGGCTTCAGAGGACAACTCCCATCAGCAGAAGAGAAGGATCATGGAAGCCCTAAAGCACCCAGAGATGGTAATGGAGGGTTGGGGGTCAATCGCTTGCCCAGCGGGTCTCTAATCTTTCAACCACGTTGCTTCTTGGTTACCTTCTTGAAATAGCTGATCCAAGTTTTTCTTCCAAGAAACCTTTCTAGTTCATTTTCAAAGGGCAGCTAAGCATGTTTGTTTTATTTTGTTCTTCAGTGGAACAGGTTTATCTGGATAACCAGCCCCAACACTAAAGCGAATTCAATGCTGCAGGGAATTTATGACACTGAAACTCTGGTAGGTCTTAAGGATGCTTACTTTTGATGATAGTTTGTTTTCCATGCAACCCAGTCTCCTCTTTCTCATCCACACAGAGATTGATGGATTGATCGAATCCTTGTGGTTTCTACTCTGAAATTAGTCTAACTGTGCTCATACAATGGCATAGGATGGATCTCAAGTAAGCATCCATAAGATGGATACCTTATTTCTTTCTTTAAAAGTTTTCCTCCTATTCTATCTTTCTTCTATCCTGTGGCTTTCTCAGGTGGCAGGCAGGCAGGCAGGCAGGCAGGCAGGCAGGCAGGGAGGGAGGGAGGGAGGGAGGGAGGGAGGGAGCCAAAATATATTACAACAACAACTAATAATAATAATAATTTACTTTAGTTTCTTTATGAAACTCTAGAGAGTGTTATAGATTTAGGTTGAAATCTTAGAAGAATCTCTCAGCAGGTGGAAGGAAGGAAGGAAGGAAGGAAGGAAGGAAGGAAGGAAGGAAGGAAGGAAGGAAGGAAGGAAGGAAGGAAGGAAGGAAGGAAGGTCCCAGAAGCCAACAATGATAGATCATTTCCACATTGCTGCCAAAACCTCTCTTCTTCCCTCTTAAACCTGAACAGCTCCTTCTAAGCTTGCCCAGTTCATAATAATGTCATTTCTCTCCAACATCTCCCTGCAGTAGAGTAGAAGAGCTATGAACCTCTCCTTCAGCTTCACTGTTACTGGGAATCAGGTGGAGCCATGGGACCCAGCCAACCTGTCTTTGTTGGGACAGCTGAACAGGAGCCAGGGCCTGGGCTGGGAAGAGCTACAGAAGCTGCTTTTCCTGTTTGATGAAGATCCAGTCATCATCAGCCTCACCATCATGTACCTGGTATCATTCTTGGTTGGGTTGGTCAGCAATGTCATGTCACTCCGGATGCTGACCCGGAAGCGGGGCAGCCACATGCCCAGCCTGAATGCCACCCGGAGCCTCCTGATCAACTTGTCCATCTGTGACCTCATGGTGGTCTGCATCTGCATGCCCATCACCACAGGGAACTTGATATACAAAGCATGGGTCTATGGAGACTTTCTTTGCAGAGCAGTGCCATTCATCCAGGCAGTATCAGTCTCAGCCAGTGTCCTCAGCCTCACGGTGATCAGCTTGAACCGCTATTACAGCGTGCACAACCCCCTCAAAGCCAGGTCCTTCTTCACTCGGAGGAAGATTCTGAGCACCATCCTGATCATTTGGGTTTTGTCTTCTGGCATCTGCACGCCTCTTATATTTATGAACAAACGAGATGAGATTGGCGTGGGGTCTGATCTTCTGCTGGTATTCCCCATTTGCCGGGAAATGTGGCCCCAGGAGAAACTCAAACAAACCTACAATTTCTTCCTCTTCTGTGCTCTCTACTGCTTGCCGGTCTCATTCAACATGGTCATCTGCTGCTTGACTGTACATCGGCTCTGGAGCCCCACCGGGACCCTGAGAGACTGCGGGGCCTTGAAGCCAACCTTGCTGGCTTCCAGGCTGAAGATCCGCCGGAAGGTGGCTCAAATGGTGGTTGCCTTGGTCCTGCTCTTTGCCATTTCCTGGCTGCCCATTTACCTGATGGACATCTGGATAGAGTTCAACAGCCCCAAGTCCTTGCGGGATGAAGACCCATCTCCTTTGGTCCTGCAACTGCGGGCTTTTTCTCAATGGCTCAGCCTCACCAACTCCAGCTTCAACCCCATCTGCTACTGCTTCATTGGTAACCTCTCCCGATCAGCTAAGGAAATGAGGAGCAGATACCAAAAGAAGATGGCTCCTCTTCTCAGCTTCTCCCACTCAGAAAAGAGCTTGCCATCTTTGGCTCCTGAGCTGAGGTTTATGGGCTCAGCTCATAAAGAGCCTGACCTTGTAACAAGGAGAGAAAGGCAACCAAACAGCAACAGCTGCACAAGTCTTGTCTAAGATAATCTTTTAGGTATATCAGTCTTTATAAACTAGGGATGGCCAATAGTGTTTTGGCCAAGAACCACATTCCTAGAAGAGTAATCTGTTCAAAGTTTCCACTGAACAGTACCACCCTTAGTAAGTTGGGCATAGATGAAACAAGGAGTGGTTTGGCCCAAAGCTATGGCTTGAAGCATCCATTTGGTCTCTGAGACCTTCTTTTTCTCTTTCCAACCTGATCTACTTTCATATGCTGCATCTGAACTTCACCTTTTCAGAGAGGGAGGAAAAGAAGAAAGGGACAAGAGACAGGGGAGAGATGGCCAACGGTTGGTTGGTTGGTTGGTTGGTTGGCTTCTCTCATTTGGTGTGGATAAGAGAAGCAGAGAAAGAACATCTTGAGGTCAGCCACATTGTGGATTTTGTCTCCATCCTGTCTCAGGACAAAGAACTTCTGAAGCAGAAGCTCACGGTCTGCCAGGACAAAAGCAGTGAGACAACCCAGACTAAGCATCTTCAACCCCTGCTTTTCTTCGAGGGTCTTCTAACAGAGGGCTTGGCCATTGGGGTCCAAACAGTGTGGCTACCCTTTGTGTGAACACCTTACTAAAGGGAAAGGGAAGGTAGTGAGTGGGGGGCAGGATCAGGACTGGAACCCTTGCAGAGAGGATATGAGCACCATCATGCTGCATTCTAAAATTTTAGCTGTTCGCTGCATGGCTTTGGAGTCTCCCCATGTTTCTCCCCAAGGAACACTTTTGGTCTCGAGGTCATTCTCCTCCATTTTCATCTTTTATCGTCAGTTTAAATGTTTTGGGTTCCTGCACATGCGATTTACAGTAGATGTCTTCTTGGCTGCACTGACAGAGATTTAATTGCACATAACATAAAAATAGAGTTAAAAGACAAGGGGGGGAAATGACAGCGCTTTTTACCTCCTTTTTAAAAAAAAAAATCAGAATCAAGTGCTCCCACTTGAACTCTTGTGAAAAAAGCTTTATTCTATGAAAAGAAGTCAGCTTCAAAGAGAAAGCTGGTTGGGTCTTCTCTCTTTAAGGGCCTAAGGAAAAGGCTATCATAGAATTAAACTGGTAGTCTGGAAACACTTTTATCCAGTATCCAGTTGCAAGCAGTGTGCAGCCAACTGCTCTTTTCACCAAGAATCCTGGTTACTAACAGGGAGAGTCCATAGATCAGGGTTTCTCAACCAGGGTTCCGTGGCACCCTCGGGTTCTGCAAGCGGTCACTAGGGGTTCCTGGGGAGATCATGATTTATTTAACAAATGATTTCAAATTCGGGCAACTTCACATTGAAGAGGTAAGTTTCATTCTTTAGTTTTAGTTTAAGAGCACGGTTAGGGCATCTAGACAGGCCTACCCATGAAACGAATATAGTCATTTTGTATCTTCTGGACTAAATTTGAGCCTGAATGTGCAGGGGTTCCCCGAGGCCTAAGAAATAGTTCAAGGGTTCCTCCAGGGTCAAAAGGTTAAGGAAGGCTGCTGTAGAGCATGGTCAAAAAAGTCAAAAAGTGGCTGCTATGGTGCGATCAAAGCTCTGCTGGTTTTTTATGCGCATTAAACAGGCAATGCACATAAAAACAGGTGGAGCTTCAATCACATCATAACAGCTGCCCTCCTGACTTTTTAAACCACACCCTATGGACACCCCCGGCAGCCAACATCCAACTTTTCCAGAGGGCACCAAGTTAGAGAAGGCTGAGATCTCAGGGCCTGGCTAATCCCCAAATCTCAGATAGATAAACGTATTTTCATTTCTTGTTCATAACTCAACAGCCCATGGGAGTCGGCAGGATCAAGCCAAACCTAGGATCTTGGAAGCTAGGCTTGGATCAGGTTAGTACTTGGATGGGAAACCACCAGAACATTCCAAAATTCCAAAACAAAAAAACAACCTGGAAGAAAATGGTGGTCATCTGCAGCAACTCTGTACTTGAGCCCTCCCAGCAATGGCTCTCTGCCTCGGAACAGCCAATCCCCTGAAATTCAGCTCATCTCATTCAACAACCTGTGAAAAAATGGTCTTCAGAGGAGCATTGGGGAACACTTGAAGGTCCTGCTGCCTGAATTGAGACATTTCAGGACCTTGTTGTTGTTTATGTTATTGACATTTTATGTGTTAACCTTATTATTTGTAAGCTGCTTGGAGTCTACAGAAATGGTGTAAGCCACAGTAATACGTAAATAAATATATATTCCTTTCTGGGAGGCGACATCTGCAGTTTTCCCTTCTGCCTTACTTTTGGGTCTTTACTGATAAAGTGATGACCTTAGAAGCAAATGTTCAGCAGCCTCTGATGGACACTTCCCCACCTCATTGGGTTACTTATGTCCACCATGATGTTGTTGAAAGGATGTCTTGGGATTATGTTGGGCACATGGCATATAAAAAGAAAGCCCTTCTTTCTTTTTTGATTTAGGAGAATGAGGGGAAAAAGAAAAGGGCTACTAAGCTGAGTTTTCCCTTCTGCCTTGTTTTCCATGGAGGGCAGATGATGCTCAGGAACCATCCAGGTGATGGTCCCACAGCTCCAGCCCAGGGTTCTTCACACATTCTTCAGGGAAGCCTATCCTTGCAAGACAGTGTTGTCCCCATCTCACCCCCTAGGACCACTCTGTTTCCTCAGGAGTACACCCACAAACAGCTTCTTACCTTTGCTTCATTCTCACATTAGATTTCTGGGTGTATTCTCAAGATCTCGGTGGGTGTGTTCCTTCTCCCAAAATGGCCGATATGAATGAAGCTCTCTTTAATACCTTTGATCTAAACATGGTGCAAAGTAATCTGCAGATAATGCAAACTTTGGATCCAGCTTCTCTCTCTCCCTCTCTCTCTCACACACACACGCACACAAACATCTAAATTAGTCCTCTTTCTCCTTTCTTCACTCCTTCCCTAACTTTCTTTCCATACTTCACTCCTCTATAAGTAAACTTAGTCTATTGATTATATTTTCCATTGACTCACTGGAATCTTTATGACAATTCTGTAAATAGCTTCCATAATTACCTCCTGGTGCAAACAAAAGCTAAGGATGAGGAATCCGGGTTCCGTAAAGTGTGGTCCAAAATGTCAGGATGGTGGCTGCAATAGCTCAACTGAAGTTCCACCTGTTGTTTTATGTGTGTTGTAGATAAAATAATTGGAAGAACAATAGTTGGGCCATTTCCCCATAGTGGCTTACAGCTTCTTTGTAGCATCACCCCGATGTTGAAGTGGTTGGAATAATGTAAAGCTTGCCCTTATTAGTATTCTTTTGGCACAAGAATGGTTGGGTGACTCTAGAAGGTAGTATTGCAAAAGTTGCTGGTTAGGAAATGACCTAACCCACTAGCATGTCCATGAATGATTCAGACAGAGATTTCCTGATGCAGATTCCCAGTCTTCTGCCTTAATGTGGGGGAAAATGGGTAAAGACTCTGCATATGGAAGAATCTTCACATATTGGACACATTTCAGGATTGGAAAAAGTAGGACAACCCATCAAGGGGGGCATCCCATGAATCTGCTAGTCAGGGGGCTCAACCCCAGCGCATTGGCAGGGGGCTTGATGAGTTTAGGCAGTGCAGAGAAATGAGGTCAATTCAACTGCACATCCTCACTCTTCCTTCTCCGCCAACTTCCTGTACTACACATGAATTTGTACCCATTAAAGCACCACTTAGAGAGAGTGGAGGGCAGAAGGAAGAGGGGCCGACCAAGGGCAAGGTGGATGGATGATATTCTGGAGGTGACGGACTCGTCCCTGGGGGAGCTGGGGGTGTTGACGACCGACAGGAAGCTCTGGCGTGGGCTGGTCCATGAAGTCACGAAGAGTCGGAAGCAACTGAACGAATAAACAACAAGAGCACCACTTACCTATCCCCCCTTCCACGCTGAGCATTTCCATTCTCAACCCCACCTCTAATGAAGGTCACCTTCTGTTGGTGAGCATCCATCCAACTCCTGCCTTTAAGTTGTCTCCACTAACCAGCCCTCTCCGAATGCCCCTGGATTGAATAGCCAGCTCTTTCAAAAGGGCACAGCAGCGTCAAAATCTAACCCCTCTGGCTTCAGAGTTGGACCATGGAGAGCAGGGGTAAAAAAATTACCAGGATTTGAACCCCTAACACTCTAAGCTCAGCTCTCCCCACCCAGCCCGAGGCATTGTCAGCCTGTGGCTTCCATTCCATTAATCTCAACAGTCAAATGGTTCCCACATTTCAAAAGATGGAGACTTTTCCCCATTCTGGTTAAAAACAAACAAACAGCTAATCACTTTATTTATAGACCACTTCCCTATAGAGTTTTTCTCACCTGCTCTCCATTTCAAATGCCTGGCATTAGCAGATGATCTGGCCATCAAAGTTCACCTGTTGATGGCGCAGTAACACCCAGTGCTAGAAATTAATAGTTTCAGGCTACTTCTTGTTTGTGGTAAATGCTGCTCTCTGTAGCAAAATAACAAGCCAATTTTTGCATTATGAATTCCCCATCTTGCTGGATGGTTCCAAAAGAAAAGAGCGATTAGGTAACACTTTTTTGAAAAAATCCAACATTTGATTTTTGAAATGCCAGATGAAAGTAACATCGAACTAAAAGCAAAAGCAAAGCAAAGAAAAAACAGTCTCTAACATGCAAATATTCTTTTATTGACTTCATCATGGGTGGTTTCTCCAGAAAAGACATCCAACATCAGCTGTTTCTTCTCCTGGATTTTAAATGGGAGTGGTGAAACGTTTTCTACCATGCACCATGAATGGTAAGACAATGTTCTTTTTGCTTTTCCCCAGTAACCTACCAATGCTCTACCAATACAGTAGTCCCTGTCAATGACAAGTACAAGAGAGATGGGCGGGCTAATGATTCTCCAGGTGTTGCTGAATTTCCTTAATTCCTAGTCATTGGCTACCTTGACCACTGTTGATAGGAGCTGGATTAAAATAGAAGCTGGACGGATACAGATGCTCTCAAGCAAAACCACCAGAGCAGGAGGGCTACCAATCTGACTCCAGTTTGTGAGAGCTAGTTGTTAGTTGCACCACCCTTTCTCCAGATGCAGGAATCCTTGATACTGACGCAAAAAAAGCATAGGGACAGCCTCCCCCGTGGTTCTTTCTGTCAGGTGAGCTCAGCTAATGAGGATTTGATTCAGGTCCTGTCCCTACATGAGATAAAAGAGGCCCGGCTGGAAAGGAGATGTTCTCCGAGGTGTCCCCCGGTAAGAATGTCCCTTTGCTCCTGGCATTCAGAAAGGGACTGAAGACCCTTTTTTAAAAACAGGCTTTGAATAGTTGCTATTCCAACCCATAGTGACCATTTTTGAATGGATTTTTATGGGACCGTTGGGTCAGTGAGGCTAGCACCGTCATTTGGGTGGACACTCTTAACAATTCTGCCGGGTGATGAACTACAGAAACAGCTTCTCCACCACCTTCGTCCGTATGGGTGGCCTCATCCTGTCTTCACCTGGGCTCTTGCAGAAACTTGTTTTCAGCCAAGGAGCTAATGTGACACCTTCTGACGTGCCTTCTTGCAGAGGGAAATCACTTCTCCCAAACAGCTGTGAATAAAGGCCCAGGGGAAGTTGAGCTATGGCAGATCACCCTGGCATTGATCATGAGGGGATGGTGAGCGATCTGGGATGCGGAGTTTCTTCGCAGGCTGCAATGGTGGCCTCCCATCACCTTATAATCTAGCTGCTGAAAATCACATTTATTCCTGCAGAGCACAAGGAAAGCAGAATGGGGGAACATTGGTCTTTGCCGTAAAGGTTGCAGGACAAATTTATATTCTGTGTACAGGAATATATTGCATTCTGTTGACAGCGATGCTTAATTTGTTCCAACAATCCGTGTCTCCACTTCCATGGGCAGCACACGTTTCCCTACTCTGTATGGAGATTTTATCCTCCTGCTGACCCCGTATTATGTGTCACAATTCTCGACTGCTGAATTCAGCCTTACAAGCATCTGGTGTCACATGCAACACGAGGTCACTGCACAGGGGAAGCCAATTCCATCATTTACTCAATGTCATCATGACACATGGGATGCAACCGGTCGTCTTCGTCCGCAGATGCCCACGTTCACCCTCCATTAAGAAGATGGTAGTTGACATGGTTTTCCACAACTCCCAAATTAAAGAGGAGCCTGCTTCGTTTTTTTCATGCTCCTCTGCAAAATAACTTAACCGATCGCTAACCATCTTGAAACCCGTGATGGATAAGATAAATGTGGTGTATGTGTGAATTCCGATCAAAAATTAAATCTCCCTGCCATTCCAGAGACGAAGGAATGCGAGCTTCAGAATCTGGAACTAATTACCTGAAAAGAAACTGGCAGACCACACTGAGGTGTCCAGGTAGGTGCTAATGTTTCGAGATAAAAGCTGGGATGCTGAAGTTAATAAATCTATTAACTCACTTCCCTGCAAACAAAGCCCAAGAACATTAGAAAGCTGTTTGCTAAGGGATGAAATGGAGTAGCACTTGGTTTCCCATGAGACCCAAATATTGCCTCCTGGATCTTTTCATATCTCAGGCAGGCGCAGCAGCACGGATACTGAATTCAAAGGTGGAAGATGACAGGGCACCCATCAAGTCAGCCGCCATCAAACAGGAGAGACAAAGAGGCTGCAATCTCATCTTGGTCTTCCTGCTATTGTGACAAGTTATTTCATCTCTCCGTGATCTCTGGCCTGGCACGTGCGTGCCGTTAGACCCGTTGGCATGCCCAGCGCATCTTCACCCATTCCTTTTTTTTTTTTAAAGTACTTTTTATTAGAACATTACCACCCAGAGTCCCTCTTTTGGGGGGAGATGGGTGGTGGCAAAATCTGAAAAATAAATAAATAAACAAATAAAATTGTGCATAGATAATAACAAACACATTCAAGGAAAGGAAAAAAAAAATGAGTGAAAGAAATGTAAAGAAGAAAAAAGAAAAGAAAAAACAGAGAAAAGAAGGTAGAAAAAAGAAAAACAAAAGGACAAAAAACATGAAAAAACAAGATGGATGGATGGATGGACAGAAGTAGCTTCCAATCTTCCTCCCGGCAGATACACCTACAATTCTAATCAAACCTCTCTCTAAGATTGCACCATAATTTCCTTCTTGCTATAACCTATTCTTTCTAATCATCAAAACTGGAAGTCACAAAATCATGTTCTTTCCTATGCAAAAAGTCCATAAGGGGTTCGGAAAATGCCTCCCATTCCCACGTGAACCAGGGACCCTTCTGATCACCCTAACAGTCCTGCAGGAAGAACATGTTGCCCAAGTGTGCCCCCGTGTGGCGAGAGGTGGAGGTTCTCCACTGGGTGACGGTTCTGCCCACGCAAGCCCTGCCAGCCTTTCTACCCCACAGAATTCATGTGGCCGTGCCAGAAGGATACCCTGTCATTCAAAGCTGCCAGGGGAAGCATGTCACCTCGGAACTAGCCCCAGTTTATTCCTGTGACAATGAAGGAATGGTCAACAGACAGCAATTCTCACAACGCTGGCCCTCCTGTTTGCAGAAAAAACAAGTGGCTTAACTAAATATTACCTTTCCAGAAAGCTGGTGGAAGGAGGGGCGGGTGGGAGCCATCGCATCTCAACGGATTTGGTGCAATGAAGCATGGAGGAAACCAGGCCCCCCTCTCTGTTATTTAAGCTGCTCAAACTATTAAGTTGCTCAGACACCCCTGGAAGAAGCAGGTTTTGATAAGAAGTCACTTCCTTGGGTTGAGGGGAGGGTCCCTGTCACCAAGGTCAGTCCCATGCAGCCCCCTGAGAACCCATAGTTCTGCTCCAAGCCTCCAGCCTTGGAAAACCAAAGCATTTGGTTGAAAATCTATCCCAAGACTGGCACCCAGGAAAGCATGGGTGGACTGATGGATCCATTTATAGTCACCAAAAGCCTCTGCTGATGGTTCCCACTGAACAAGGGGAATCATGGTAGGTAGGTAAATAAAGGCACTGCAGATGCTTGGGAATGAAAGTGTGCTATGCTTGAACCAGAAGTTTTGGCCCCAAAAGTGATGGTTAGCCCCTTGGCTAAGCTCAGCCCTCTGTTCTTTGTGTCTCAGTTCTGGAGGAAGTTTTATATACTAATATAGTAATATAGTAAGCATAAATATTTGCAATTGGGAAACTCAGTTCAGGCGAGTGATGGCTTAACTTGGAAAATGTTATGAGCCAGTATGCTTGCATTGGACCCGAATTAACCTTCTTTGGCATCAGGGGGAAAAAAGGAACAAAAATTAAAATTTTAGGAGAACATGGCCATGTCTAACCAGTCCCTTCCATCACATCTGGAAGGAGTCAAGTTGAGGATATGCCAGATTAAAGACTCAATCCCATATTGCCCCAAGAGTTGGAAACAAATTAAAGAGGGTGCTGGCTGGGGAATTCTGGGAGTTGAAGTCCACCCATCTTAAAGTTGACAAGGTTGAGAAACACTGATCTAAGCCATTGAAGTGTTCTGCTTTTTGACCACCATCTTTACTGCTTTAAATGAGTTTAGCACAGTTTCCCAAGTGTATTCATATATGCTCAGCTATATGAAGTTTAGGAGACTCTGATTTTGGTATTGAACTCTGATTCCAAAAAAGGAAATGTGCAAATATTTACCATTCACATGCTTGTTATACCCTACACTGCAGTGAACATAGGAGTCCCAAATTTCAAGGGGTGGTTGTATGTTTTTTCACAGCTGAGAAATAACACCCTACAGACTTAAAGTTGCTAAGGTTGAGAAACAGTGCCCTAGAGCCTCAGCTCTAAATGAGATAAAGTAAATGAGATAACGTCCAGTAGCCACCAGCTTTCACAGGCCATTGAGCAAGTGGACCTCCACAAAACTCTGGAGTCATCTCTTAACATGTGAATAATACCTCCTGTGTTAGCATGCCTACCAGAACAGACAGGGGGCTATACATATTTCATTTATAAGCTCTATTTCTTATTACTTTTCCAGACACCACAAAGGGTGCCTCGGTTAGCCATTTCACAACCCCCCTTTTCGTTTTTCTCTAAGCCAGTAGACCTAGGTGGGAAGGAGGAGGAAGAAAATCTCAGCGGGTATTTGGGGATATATGAGGTTAACGCCCATCCAACTTGTTTTCATGGCTGTCATCCCACAAAGACTGTTGGTCTAGCTCAACGCCTCCTTGCGTCATGCTGGCTCGGTTGCCGTTCCACGACCCCTCCTTTCATTCCCTGGCAGAAAACATCCAATGCAAACAAGGCTTATTCCAGCCAAAACTTCCATTCATGTTTGCATTCCAACAGTTGCAAGAAAACAACCTGATCAACACTGGCCTTCTGCTGCTATAAATCTCCCCCTTTTGCTTCTTCCTCTTCCTTTTAAAAAACCCATATTTGATTTGTCTACCACATATCTCCCTGGCTTTCGCTTGGAGAGCCTCCTCATCAATCTTTGGCCAAGGCAGAGGCAATAGACTGAGGTGAGGGCAGCTTGCCAGGAAAGGAAGATCTACGTGCCCCAAAGGGTTCTTTTTCACTGCACAAAAGAATTATGGCTTAGAGGCCCTCCAGTAAGCATTCAGGTTGGGCAGGTTTAGTCATTGGAGATGCTGCTGCTGCTGCTGCTGAAGAAATCAGGGAGGCACCCGGGCTCTGAAAACATTCGCTGTGAGATTGAAGGCACAATGGGTGGAGGATTCTGGTTCCTGAATTTGCCACTGTTTTGCCAAATGCAGCATTAGAGATCCTTCCTGCTCCTTTGTCCTAAGCAGGTGGGGAACTTTTGTCCAAGGGACCCCATGGGACCACCCTCACTTCCCAAGGTCTTGAGTTCACTTGATGCACACCAGTGGCCCAAACAAGGACTTCAGGAGAAACACAACACCTTTTGCATTCGTGATCTTGTGCCCCCAATTCCTGAAACATAGAAGCATCAAGGGACAGACCTGCCTTTTTAAGACCTGGAAAACAGCCATGTCCCCTGGTTATAAGTTTTAAGTTAAGATCTGTTAATAATAACTGCACAGAAACATTTTCTCCCCTTTTGAGGATTTCCAGATCTTTTCTACTCAAGATATTACAAACTGTTCCTGTTTGCCTCTTGGTACATATTCCTTAGCCCCAGGGACAATTCCTAATTTTGCTTAGAAAAAGCTCTTTCCCAGTCAACATCACCTTGTGTTCAATAACGACAGGTCTGTCAGAAATGACTATCTCCAGAATCTCCTTTTGGCAATCAACCCTTGTTTATCTTTTCGGTGCAAAAAGTTGACAAGGGCTTTGCTTGTTTTTCTCCAAGGATGAGTCACGCATTCCAGATTTTGGCAGCAAGAAAAGTTGCGAATGACAGAAGGGCAGATTTATATGTCTTACTATCAGCCTGGAAATGCTATTCCCCACGTCGGTCGCGTATTGAAGCAACTAAGGATGGAGCTATGAAGAGCCTAGCCCTCTGGCTCCAAGGGCATACTGTAGTAGAGAGACTATTATCTCCCTCCACAAATCAAGGAATAAAACCCTCTTTGTAAAAGGCCCTTCTAAACAGAAAGGGCTGGCAATTAACCAATATTAACCTCAGAAGGCTAATATTTCAATCAACAGAAGTCAGGAGACCTTATATCCCCTTTGTAGATGGGTTCACATTTTGCACCAAGCCATAAAGTGGCTCTGACTCTGGTGTAATGGCTTGGGTGATCCAATCACAGCATTTGCAAACCACATGTTATATCTCAGGGCTTATGTTTAACCAACCAGTTCAATAAACCTGGTTCAACATTGCTTAGTGTAAGGGGGGACTCAAGCCAGGAAAGCAGATGCTGGTAAGAACCCTTGTCTCAAGCTGTTAAGCAGCAAACCATATCTGACTACCATTGTCTTACCCATCATTGTCGGATCCATAGCACGTCTAAAATCAAAGCGAATTTCCACTTCTAAAATGCCTCTGCTGGTCAGCAGGCTGAACCTCCTGAAGGTTCTCCATTTGAGCTCTTTGCCTAAAAGGAAATGACATTATTCAGCTGGATTTATTTTTCTTACATGCAGTGGTCTGGGATTAAAGCTCTGGCTTACAGCACAATACGCAAAACAAAGGACACGCTGACCTGTGAACTTGCATGAGCTTCAAGGCCATCCTGTCCGGGCTGAAGCTTCAGGCTGAATGGTGGATGAACAGAATCTTCCATCAGGTCATCTCAGGGTTTTTAAGAGTTGCAAGAACAAGTTGATCTTTGGGAAACGAAAGGAGTACAAAAGACGACACCCTCAAGCCAAAGAATGGATCTTATACCATCTGGACTGTCTGCATTCAGTTTCTGATACACAGCTTGGATTTTTCCAATGGATCTCTTCTGACAGCATTTCTCGTGTTCTGTAATGGTCTGTGGGAATGACCTTGGGAGACAGGCGAGAGAGGTGCAGACTGGACAAAAGGGATCTCAGCCCACAGAAGGAGGGCGGGCGTGGGAAACATCTCAGAAGGGACCCTCCCTAGTTTCTTAGACTGTAAAGACAGGAGGCCGGGGGGAGATGGACTTTCAGACTTGCAAGATTCTGTTAATGTAAACTTACAATAAAGATAGAGCTAGGGCTCCTGGTTGTGCTTCTTGTCCGGACTACCTCGCAGGACTAACCCTTTGCATTCTTGTGTAGAGCACTGTAAAAAGTGAGCCCTGGTCCAGAGATGTCCAGATGTTGTAAGGAATTGTAAGTAGCTCTTTATACCACAGAAGCCAAACTCAAGTTGTGGAGTGGGGTGGGGTGGGGTAGGGGTTCCAGGGTTATAATGCCCTTGGGCAAGTCTCTATTCTAATCATGCTTGGAATAACAAGACAGCAATTATTAGGAAGATGGACTTAATGTTTTCTGGAAGGGTAGAACATCCAGGAAATTTATTTCGTGCACAATGGCTGTGAAATTCAGGATATGATAAATCATCCTTCTTCAACCTGGTTCCCCTCCAGATGTGCTGGGACGGTAACACCTAGAATTCCTAGCAGGCTTGAGTAGGCACTGTCGTCCCAACCGAAATTGGAGAGATGATCTGTTGGGGAAGATCTGAGATGTGGGTTTACAAAAGTTTTTGCAGGATGAAGCTACTATTTTAACTGTCCCATAATGGTAGAGCTCAGTCATCCATGAAATGGAGGGCAGCTGATTCAGCCAAAATATTTCATGTAGGGCGTAATTAATGTATATACATGCAATGGTGAGAGCCATTGCCTTGGCCAACTTGAAGAGGGATTAGACAACCCTATGGAGGAGGAGGAGGAGGAGGAGGAGGAGGAGGAGGAGGAGGTTGTGAAACCCCAACAGTGATAGAGATCTTGCATCACTGAACTCTAGTAGCTGGGATTAAACAACAAGGGATCACTGTTGCCTGGGCTTCCTGATTGTCTAGCAAGAAAATAACAAGCCCGCAAGTTTATTTTGAAGGAACCACGACCACGTTTTAAAACAAAGTTGCCCAATACAGAGTTAGGTTTGTATTAAAGAGGTTGTCCTAATCCAACACCTCAACCACCACCCCACCCCATCTATTTCCAAAAACAGAAGGAATTCCAGCCAGTCCAGATTAGGAACATCAGATTGGATAGCTCGCGGAGTCTGAAGAGTATTTAAAAGTGTCGTGTGCATGCCACCCACAGCAATGATCAGAGTCGTGTGTCGAGATGAGCGGTAAAGAAATGTGACACATAAATAAATAAATAAATAAAGCACACGGCTGCAACCAAGGATCAGTCTGCAAAGCATTCTGCGGCTCTACCACCAGTGACTCTAAAAAGTGCAGCAATTTCTGAGCCGCTCTTTGAGTGAGATGGGCGGTGACTAAATTTGAAATACAAATTGAATGAATGAATGAATGAATGAATGAATGAATGAAAGAAGGAAAGAAAGAAAGAAAGAAAGAAAGAAAGAAAGAAAGAAAGAAAGAAAGAAAGAAAGAAAGAAATTTCTGCCGTATCCCACCCCCGGGGGAAGATTGAACAGAAGCGACATAAAATGACACACGTTTTTGCTTTTCCTTCCCACAGCAGGCTTTGTATTAAATATTTTTAATATATTAATTCTTTCTTTCCATTTTTTTTAAATGCACCAAGAAAAAGCATCTACGTAAACAGCTGTGGAACCCACCCGATTGTATCACGACAGCAAAATAAGAGGGTCACACGGGACAGAACCCGAGAGGTGAAAGGACCTTTCCTGCAGGAGACGCAGGCGCTCGCAACGAAGCAATGTGTAAAAGGCTGTAGAAAAAAGGTGCGCTTGTGTGGGCCAACCTGAAGGGACCCTCTTATCTGGGGGGCATAAAATAAGGAGGATTCTTTGGGAATTTTGAACACTCCCCCAGTTCCGGGTGGCTCAGTTTTTAAGCAGGTTTTCTGGTTTAGGATATCCAAAAAGCACAAAATCGGCCTCGTACAATTTATACAGCCGTTGTCGCCACGCCATGGGGATCTTAGCAAACCAGTCCTCCTCCCAGCTGTTGGCTGTCCTGTTCCGGTAGCTGGGAGGGAAGTGGAGAAGATGGTCCACCTTGAGAAGCTGCAGCAAGTAAGTGGCATCTTCATCCAAGGTCTCCAGTTTCCCAACAAAGTCATACTCTATCTGGCACGGATGGCACAGGCGGTACGCCTGCCTCCAGTGCTCGTTGAAGGGGGCCAACTTTTCTGTCCGAGGGTCCAGTAAGTACTGGATGAAATCCGAGAAGGACACTCGAAAGCCCGACTCAAAGGCTTCACTCACTGACGTAGGCACGCTGCTGTAGTTGGAATACAGTTTCAGCATGGGGATCGCAAAACGGCGGTAGAATTCCTCGTTGGCCAGCTCAAATTTGCTGCGGAAGGCCGAGATGAGCCGAACGAAGGGGTCGCGGACAAAGAGGAACTTGGTGTACTTCTTGAGCTTGATCTTCATGAGGTGGCGGGAGAACTTGCCGTAGCGGCGCCAGAACTTGTTGAAGGTGAAGTGGGCGGTGGTATTGTGGACATGCTCACGGGGTATGTCCAAAGGGTCAACGTATGGGACACCCTGATCCATTAAGCTTTCACTCAGGACAATCATCACCCGCTTCCAGTTGGTGCAGGCCACTTTGGGGACGTAGCAGTAGATGATGCCATGGCGGTCGTCTACAATGAGGTGGTTCAGCTCATAGTTGGGAATGTCATCAAACGTTCGCTCCTTCGTTGGGAAGGTGAAGCTGGAATTGGTGCACCAGTCCTGCAGCCTCTTCTGCCGGTCCTTCTGCAACTTCTCTTGGTCAAGGATCACACTGGCGTCCCGGGTGGACCAGTCATAGCCTCTGACATTCTCCTCCAAGTTGCTGGCCCCGGGCCGGCTTGACGCATGCAAGGGCGGCTTCTCGGTCTTCCGACCAAGATCCATGTTTTTTTTCAGGTTAGAATTCAAAAGGTTCTCCAAAAAGTCATCCACGCCCAGCAAAGAACCTGGGCTGTCCTTCACCACTGTTGGGAGCACCCCTTGAGGCCGTGAGAGGGTCGTGTGCAAGTAGAAATGTGCGGTCCCTACATTGTCCCAATAAACGATAATCAACAATATCATGAAAATGGAGCCGAGCACCACCGAGAGACGAAAAAGTCGTGCTTTGGTCATTCTGCCAGGTAGGATCTTCAGCTACTTCATACTGAGCTCATCTCCAACTCAGGGGAAAACATCTGGAATCCAGCATGGCCTTGATGGAGGGTCAACACCTGCAAGAGGTACCAAACACAACATGAACTTTCTTTTCCACAAACTTTCTTAGAGGGAAAATACAGAACACTTCAGCCTTCTCCAGCCTGACCTCCTGAAGGCGGCTAATGGAATTCTGGGGGTTGGAGAAGGTTGGTATGTATATTTCAACGTGTGGCACACAAGAAGGTTTAAAGGGTGGACCAAAGAAACAAGAAAGTACAGCAAAACCCATTTCGAACGGTTGTAGACATATCTTGTGTCAGAACATTTCATGCATGGTACTACTTCTCTAGCTTTTTAATGTCTTTTTAAAAAAAAAAAAACATATCGACTAGACCCATTCTACAGAATTCAGGACAACATCCACAAAGTACCAAAGGCTCCGGATGAAAAAGGGGACATAAATCCTAAATATCAAAACTTTTAAGTTGAAAATGCCTGCACAATCAAGGTTCTTTTTTTATGCCACAAAGTTGAAAGAGAGGTGCTTCCTGGCTGCATTTTCTGTCACCAACACCAACATCCCACCACCCTCTTCAGATCTACCAGCAGAAGTTGTCATTAAGGCAGTGCCTATAGTAGAACAACGCAACGTCACAAGGAAGGGCAAGATTTTGAGTTCTCCTCTATTCTTCATCAGGGTCCATAAAGGAGAAGACCGAAGAAGTTGAGAAAAAATGGACAGAATGGGGAGAGGATGGACAACATTTAAACGAGGTGCCACCGGGTGCGGAGACGAATTTGAGTTCCACCTAAGACTTTCCCTGAAACCTCCATGGCAGAGTTGATCACATTTTTGAAAACTGCGATAAAGAACTACCTTGTCCTTAGGCAAAATTCACCAGTTGCTTAGTAGATGGAAACACAAGGACGGTGAGAAAAACTAGGGCGCCCCAAACAGGAGAAGCACTGTTTATTGATTTTTTTCAACAGTCCCAGTTTCCATCATGAAACTATTTCCAACTAAAAGCTTGACCTGAATATCTACCACCTATTTCCAGATCCCCCTTAAGACTGAGAAGGGGAAGGAGGGGAACTTCCTTTAGTATCTAACCTGATGAAGAAGAGATTGGTACACCTGAAAAATTTGCCCGATAACACTATCACCCAAATGCAGAATTGATTTTTCCCGTTCTTCAGAGAGCGAAGTTCATTTCCCTTCACCTGTCGTAGTTTTATCTCAGCTTCACTGGCTTTTGTTGACAGCCCTACAGTACTTCTCGCAAAAGTGAACTTCCCCTCCGGAGATAACGTGATAACCTTTCCCCTTTGATAAACACGATCACCACCAGTTGCATTTGTACCACTGATTTCATTTGTTTCCAGGGCTGCTCTTCTGTTGTTTAAAAATCTCAGCTGGCAAACGGTGAATTCCCGAGTCCCAAATGAGACATGACCCATTGGGTTTGGACATTTCTGTTCCTTTTAGACCTGGGGTAGATAGAAATACAGACATCTGCTTCAGAAGCTGGTTCTGAAGTCCTGATTTCTCAAGGCCTTCAGCCAAAAAAGACACTGGGAAATGTTTCTAGTGTTTTTTTTTCATCGACCAGATCTCCAAAATAAGGAGTCTTCTCCACAGATAATGGAAGTTTTCCTTCTAGACCAAAAGTGGCCCACATGCATTGTCACCAAGAAAGGTCTTCCCCTAGTCTCCTTTTTGCTGGCTCTTTAGAGCAGTGTTTCTCAACCTTGGCCATTTTAAGATGGGTGGACTTCAATTCCCAGAATGGTTGGCTGGGGAATTCTGGCAGTTGAAGTCCACCCATCTTCAAATGGCCAAGGTTGAGAAACACTGTTTTAGAGGAAGGAGAGCCTACAAGGATCAGCTGTCTCTAAAAGCAATACCACTCCAGCAAAATTGCTCTGAAATTTCAAGCAACCAACACATAAAGTTTTCCAATGCTTGATATGATGGGGGGGGGGGCAAAGTTCTAAGCAAAAACACAACAGCCCCCTTATTCGTGTTCCTGACCTTTTTCTGTCTAGAATAAAGAGGTCCAGTCTTTCCCTTCTTTATTGCTGAATCCTTACAACAACCCTGCAGAGGGGATCAAGATCAGACAGAGCACCAACTCCAGAGTTACTCAATCCATTTCTGGAAAAGCCAGAAATAAGTAAGAATCAATAGGGGTTGCTGGAAATAAGCCACAAGGGGGTGTCTTCCGGCTTCTCCATGGGGTTCCTGCAAAACCACCCGACTGGCTGCAGAATTTGACAGGAAGCAAAGCAGACATGGGGAAATGCTCTTTAATGAGGAGATGGGGGAAAATATGTAAACAAAGCAAAAGTGGAACATTTCTGCATTTGCTTTGGGAATAAGTTCATCCTGATTGCATCTGTGGACTTAGCACCACTTTAAAATCAACAACACGTGAAGTCTGAGGTTTCACAGACGCAAGGATTTGGAGGTGTGTCTTCCTTGCCCATCTATTGTTTGAAAAGCATGCAATGTCGCATATTAAGACGCCCTTCCTTTTCCGGCCCGAGCAGCGACAGAAACCAAGGGCAACATTCAGCATCCAACTGCGGACTTGTTAAAAGCACACAGTGAAGTTTCTAGAGCTTACAGGCCAAAGGCAGGCTAAAAATGCACGGGCTGTCTTTAATAACACCGCACAGGCTGAGAAGCTGTGGAAAAGCAAAACAGGATCGATCCATGGATGAACGGCGGCCCGATCGAGATATACATGGAAATAATCAATAGGCAAAATTTGACCAATGCAATCTCGCTTTCCTTGGCTGGAAACCGAATTCCATCATCCCAGCAGGGTTGGGCCAACCTGAGGTGACTCATGAGAGGTTGCACATTAAAAATAGAATTTGAGGAGGACTGCAAGGATTTTTGTCAACAAGCAAAGCAAAGCAACCAATCATTTCGTATTCTGTGCAAACTCAAGTGAACCAAGAAGCGTTTGATTCACGGGAAACCACAGGGAGAAGAGAAGGAGCTCATTCTGATTCCCTGGAGAAGCTGGAAACACAACACACACTTGCAAGGGCAATGCATTTAGTGATGTGGGTTGGATGGAAAAAAATGGAGCAGAAGTTTGCCATAAATCAACTGGGACCTTACACCGTGTTGCATGCAATGCAGTTTAATCTGTCTTCATGTTTCCCAGGATCTATCTTCATCTTGTTCACTAAGGTGACTGACACAAGCCACAATGATGTGCCATATCAATTGAATGACATCATGATGGAGGTGTTGTCACCCACCCCTGTAGATGTTCCAAACTGCAGGTTTCATTTTCCAATAAAATTATGATCCTTACTTGCAGGGAAGGCATTTGAACTCTAGATTTCAAAGGTCTACTGTGTGAATTACCAAAGTTACATGAAAGTTACAAAACCCTTTCTCAACAGCCAAAGATGGAACAAATAAAACAGGAATAAGGGAGAGATGTGGTTTAAAACTTGCACTTTGACAAATAAAAAGGGTTAGCTGAAAGTTATTATTACTGGCATATTTGTAGACGTTGTTAAATGCAACTCAAAGATTAACTTTGCTTACGTAAGGCACTGAAAATTGCCCTCCCAATCATCATCGCGTGGCCAAATATGTGTGTTTATACATTCATGCCTGGTCATGGTTGATAGTCAGCTGAAAAAAATTAACAAGCTGTTTGTTCTGACTGGTATAGTACCCAACCCACAACACACATTAGGCATTAACATCCTCCCACAACAAAGAATAAAGGAGCAGCCAAGCTCTCACTTTACACACTGGTGACACTGTTCAAGATTTAGTGGTACATTGATCTCTCTTAATTATTCTCAGCCACGAAATGACACCCAAACCAGCTCACAACAACTGAATTCTACTACAGCAGTGTGAATGACAATGCAGCCACCTTAGAAACACCAAAAGGCAACTGCAAACAGCTTCTCTTTCAACAGCTTGCTTTTTTGCAAGGCCAGGATTTTTCTCACCGTTCAGCTGCATTCTTAACATCGCAACCTGGGGACGGGCTGAACAGCGATGCCTCGACATCCCATACTGCTGTCAAGAGGAAGTCCCCTTGAATCCAAAAAAGCCCCACCTGTTCTGTAGCTCAGATGCTGCTCAAGAAGGTAAGGGGTCAAGCCTACGCTAAGGGCCACTAAAGGGTAGACACGTAGTCTTCCCCAAAACTGCTGTTCTCCAGATGTCCAGGGCAGCACTCCCAGTATCCTCAGGGCTGAAGGCACACTCAGAACACCACCCGAAGTGTCCAAGGGAGGATGATTGCATCCAGACACATGCAGCTTCATGCTCGATCATTCCCTCTTGCCTAAAAACAAAAAGGGCGCTACCGCAAGTCCTGTGTGCAGAGATGACAGGAAATGAAATGAAGCAACTTCTGCCCCGCCAAAGGCGGGTGGAGCGTTACAGCTGAGGTGTCCCATTCTGCAGGTATTGCTACAGTCAGCTCTACAGTTCCTCCTTTTCGCTTCCGGGAAGACCCTGGCCGTTCTTCACAACCAGAAGCCCAAGCCTGAGAATTCATGATTCTCAGCCGCAGATGGGGACGGTTCAGCTACTCCCACCTGGTGTGTTTTAGCACCGGATCCTGCTAAAGCAGAAAGGGGAAACACCGAGTCAGGTGGCAACATCTGGGCAGCTTCCCTGGTCTTGGGAGCTAGTCTGGGGCCTGGTTAGTGCTAGGATGGTGAGACTGGAGAATAATTTTAAAAGCAGGCAGACAGAAGGGCACAGCAGACCACCTTTGTGTTCCTGGCAAGGAAATTCAGGGGACGTCATTTCAGTCGGCCATGTGGTCATCAACTCAGTATTAAGCATGTTACCTTGAGGCACAATTAAATCAAATCTCCCAGCACAGCTCAGCCGATACGGTCAACAGTGAGGAAGCAGTCCAGCAACGGGTGAGGGGTGGCTGATGCTTCACCTCTGTGCTAAACAAATGGGGCATTCATGGTTTGCTGGCCAGGCTGAGATACAGTGTGTTTCTCTTTACAGTCGAACCAGGACCCCTGGCTTCATGACTTGTTTGGGAAGAACAACCTTGGCACCCCAGATCTCACAGTTATTTGCTCCTGTGAGGGGCAGAAACTTCTAACACAATTTGTGCCCTCTCCTCTATGGCGTGGGCCCTGATTTCCCCCATTTTCCAGGCAACGTAGCATGATCTTCATCTTCTGCAAAGACAGATGCGTGAATCCCCTCTAGTAAGCCATCATGTGCTCTGGTGTAGCACAGTGTGGGGAACCAGTCAGTCCGGTTTGTAAACCATAATTCGTGGCTCAAACCTTAACTGGGCAATAGACGCAGGGTTGAAACAAGCATGATGCACGAACCGGAATATGACTGCAGAGCCCTACCCCAAAGCCATGGCAATCCCAACCAGGGTTGTAAGTCACTGGCAAGGGAGCACCCTCTCAAGCACACCAGCTTTACCCACCCTCCTTTCTTTTATCGCAAGCCAGCTTGGCATCGCAGGCCTCCCCAACAAGTCACAGCGACCTCAGAAAGCCGACGTGTGCCGTGATGGCCGTTGCTCAGATCACAGGCTTGCTGGCATCACCGCATCACAGTCAAGCAGGAAAGTGGCATCCTTTGTCTGATGACGTCATGCCACACCTGTCCTCCCCCTCCCCCCCGCCTGGGAGGGAGCATCCTCCCCCGGGATCCACGTGGCGGCCAGCCAAGCCGAAGGGGCATCTCTGTCTTCCGAAGCAAAGTGCCACCCGGCTCCCGGACCAGCCGCCGCGCCTTCCCGTGGCAAGAGAGCGCCCGGGGCCGCGCCGGGATCGCGAACCGAGGCCGCGCAACTCCCAGGTCTCCTCGCCCGCGGAGCCCGTTTCCCAAACGAAGCCCTTTGGCGTACCATCCCCGCTGGCTTGCCCGCCGCCCGCCTTGCCCAGCGGGTGCCCTCGGCCCGGCTGGGCGAGGAGGACCCCCAGGCAGCCCGGCTCTTCCCTCCGATCCCCCGGCGCGCGGCGGGGAGAGGGAAGCGGCCGGGGCAGGGCAGGGCAGGGCAGGGCGGGCGCCTCCTCGCCCGGCAGCGCGGCTGGCATGGTGCGCCCACGTGGGCACGGAAGGGGAAGGAAGAGCGGCCGCCAGCATCGCCCCGCGCCCGCCCGGCACCCCGGCTCACCTTCGGCCGCCCCGCCGCCCGGATCGCGCTCGGCCGCGCGCCCGCCTTTGCCCGGCCAGCCCGGCGCGGCTCCTCCTCCGGCCGGGGCGCGCCGCCCCTCTCGCGAGAAGCCCGGCCCGGGGGTCTCCGCGCCAGCGCAGGCGCCGCCCGCCGCTCCCGGGGCGCGCCTCCCTGCCGGGCTGGCGCTGCGGGGATGCTCGCGGGCCGCTCCCCGCCGCGGCTCCGAAGGCGGCCCGGGGGCAGGAGCGCTTTCGGCCCCCGCCCCCGCTGCGCTTCTTTTTCCGGCGGGGACTTAAACACTTTCCCCCACCGCCCCCAGCAAGAGGGGCTGAGGTTTGAATGGCCCTGCAGTTTTCCCGGCAAGGTTTCGGAAGTGGGTGGCCCTGGCCCTCGCCTTCGCCTTCGCCTTCGCCGGGCTGAGCGAGAGGGACCGGCCCAAGGTCACCCAGCTGGTTAGGTGGCCAAGGCAGGACTAGAACTCAGGTCTCCCTGGTCCTGGTCCTGGTCCTGGTCCTGCTCCAGCACCGTCCCCACTAGATCAGACTGACTCTCACCTTGTCTCTGAATCATATTTAATTCCTGATGATCTACATGGACCAGTCCCTGCAGTTTTCTAGGCAAGACTTTGGCAGTGGTTGGCCCTTGCCTTCTCCTCCTTCCCAGGGCTGAGCCAGAGGGACTGGCCCAAGGTCACCCAGATGGCTTTGTGCCTAAGGCAGTCTAGAACTCACTGATCTCCGGGGTTTTCGCCTGGGACCTTAACTACTGCACCAAACAGGCTTTATGTACCATCAACATACCATCTGCTTCCGGATGCAAGCTCTTGAGGACCCTGTTGCTTTTCCACCCTCGTTAGTGGAATTTCCTGGAGGCATCCAGTTGAGTGGAGCCCTTGTGTGATTGATCTGAAACCATGACTATCAGCCAGGCTGTTATTTTCCTCACACAGGGAGGAAAGGAGGCTGGCTGACGGAGAGAATGCATGTGAGGGACTTCGCGGTTGCTGCTCTGTGAGGTGATATGGACCAGAAGGAGCAGGATGGCATCATGAGAGGGTGTGGAAACCGGTTAAGTCCCCCAGCTGGTTTTGTGCCTGAGGAAGGCAGGACTAGAACTCAGGTCTCCCAGCTCCTTAATCTGGCACCGTCTCTGCTACCCCGCTTTGGGTCTCTTATCGGAGTCAGTTGTGACTCCTACTGACTGCCTGGAATAGTCCCTGCAGTTTTCTGGGCAAGGTTTTTCAGAAGTGGCTGGCCCATTCCTTCTCCTTCCCAGGGCTGAGCGAGAGGGACTGGCCCAAGGTCACCCAGCTGCTTGGTGCCTAAGGCGGAACTAGGACTCACCGTCGCCCGGTTTCTAGCTTGGTCCTTGCATCAACCTGGCTCTCTTCTATGACTCTTTAGCTGCCTCTGCCCCTGGAGAAAAACGAGATCAGACCCTCGACTTGGGAACTCATTGACGAAACAGAAGACAGATCGGTGGATTCACACACTTCTTGTTAGTCACATGTCCACCCGGACTTCCCTCTGAGGAACACGCAGGCGTGTACGCAGTTTCCTTTTCAGCAACTTCCTCCTCCCCACTGCTCTGTGAGGAAGGCGAGGCTGACGAGCAGGGAGCAGAGGCCACAAGATGCTCACTGAGCTTTGGGGATTTGAATCCGGATCTCTAGCTGCCCCACACTGCTGCCATCTGCTCCTCGGGCAGAGGGACCTACCTGGTATCTTCTGAACCAGCAAAGGCATGCTAGAAAAGGCATCGGGCTTGGATAAATACATGGCGAACGGGGCTTATTCAAGGCTGTTGATGTGGAAGATTCCATACTACCTCTGGGATGGGAACACACTGCCATGCGGCAGTAATGGGAGAGGGGAGCATCCCCATCTCCTGCCAGGGAGCACCTCAGAAGCATCTGGCTGGCCACTATGAGAGACTAAGATGAGCCTTAGCTGAATCCAGTAGAGCAGGATTCTTGTTCTTAGGACTGTGTGGATGGACACTTGTTTTAGGGGCTACAGCATAAACCCAGAGTCCCTTGTCCCCCCCTTCTGAAGACAGTTCGCCAACGGCCCTCTTCCTGTTCACCAACGGCTCTTCGAATATATCTCTGCATCTTGACAAAAGGGAGCCCTTCTGGGCCCGAATGATAACCGTGGCTTTTCTGCCAGTTGCTGTTACTTCGGCTTTACTGGATTTCTCAAGTGAGTTGCTGGCTGCTGCTTCGGATATCCACCAATGCTCTCGATGGGCCCTGGGTTGGAAAGACAAACAGGTGGCCGATGTGATAAATTTCAAGGGGTTTGGGGCTGCTTCTGAGGTTCATCCAGCAGCAGAAGGGAAGACTAGCAGAGCAAATGACTATCCCCTGCCAGCAATTCCATCAAGCAACCCAAATTACCATTAAAAAGATTGCCTCTTTAAGATCCTGAACTGTTTTTTTTCCTCCTCCCTCCCCATACCTTTTCCTCGTATGTTGTTTTGGAATGCTGCAGTTGGAAACAGAATGTTCCAAGGTAATAACACCAGTCCTCAGCCCCATAAGCTGGGGATTTGTGGCATCAGCGTTTGTTCTTTTTCCAGCTTGGAAGTTCTGGAGCTGGATTTTGCACAATACGCTGCCCTAAAACTGAACATCACACATGACAACATGTTCTGTTGTGGCTTGTAAGCCATGCTTTGGGGTACAAAACCAGGCAACTTTGGTTTATGCAATCAACTGTGGTTAAATAGAGGTATTCCTTGATTTACAACCATTTGTTTAGTGACTGTTGGAAATTACAATGGTGCTGAAAAAAGTGACGACTGGTCCTTGCACTTATGACCATCGCAGCATTCCTGAGGTCACGCGATCAAAATTCAGGCACTTGGCAACCAGCATGTATTTACAACAGTTGCCGTGTCCTGGGGTTGTGTAATTGCCATTTGTGATTGCCATTTGCGACCTTCCCAGCTGGCTTCCGACAAACAAAGTCAATGGGAGAAGCCAGATTTGATTAACAACCTTGTGATTCACTTAACAACCTTGTGATTTGCTTAATGGCTGTGGCAAAAAAGGTCGTAAGATCAGGCATGACTCACTTAATGACTGCCTCACTTAGCAACAGACGTTCCTGTCCCAATTGTGGTTGTAAATCGAGGACTATATAATATGTTGTACAAACAAAGCCTCAATGCATGGAAAATGATTTACAGATGAGGAAAACACAGGGGCCATCTGGCCCACTGGAAAAATATAAGATTGAAGGAACACGGGAATCAGGGAGCCCAACAACAAATGTTAGACCAGCAGTTGCCATCATTTCTGCCCATCTTCCTTAGGCTTGTACTGAGGTTAAAAATCTCTCTGCAAAAGTTGCTCATTCCTTTCTGTAATGTTTTTCTGGCCAGTTGGCAGAAGCCCGGGATGGAGATCAGCTCATGCTGGACCCTTCTACAAGCTGCCTTTTGCAAATACGGAAGTGATCGGTCGGCGGGATTGCCAAGCCACCTGGCTTTTAAAAAGTGCTCCTGAAAATGGAACCAGGCCCTGCATCACGGGCACTGGGGAGGAAGGGGAGGGCCTGGCCCTGCATCTGCGGGGCAATCTTAACCTGAAAGAGGAGAGGAGAGCAGGTGACCCCATTCATCGGCCTTCAGCTTCCCAGACTAACCTTTGACTCGTTTCTGGAGAACTTGGCCTCGTGGCTGGTTGGAATTACTCTGCTGGATGGTACTGGGCCCCACGTGGCTTACGATCAGCACCTGCGGTGGGTTTTCTTCTTTTATGGACAGAAAGCAGGAAGGACGAGTTTTAATGCAGAAATGAAAGTGCTCTTGTCTGCGTTAGGACAGAAGCTGCAACGACATCAGCTGCTCCCCAGATTCCCTTAGCTCAACTTTCTTCAGATCCTCTCCAGATTGGTGAGAACTGCAAGTCCCAGAATTTCCAGCCAGCATAGCCATTAGCAGTGCAAAATACTCAAAGACCGCCCATTCACAGTCTCATCCCTGCCAATTTCCTGAGGCCCAGCAGTGCTGCAATCCTAGCTGCAAGCCAGCCAGTTCGGAGTTAAGAAAACTATGTCTCCCTGGGTGATGTTGGACTCCAGTTCCTATTCGTTCCAGCCAGCATGGTGATCGGCCTGGGATAATGTGGTACCCTACAAGACAGGCCACGGGTTCTTCACTCTGTTCTAGATCTCCTCAAACAAGCCCAAAACCTCCCATTAGGCCATACCCTACCTGTTTGGTGTCCAACAGGAAACTTGAGTTTTGTGACAACTGGAAAGATGTGGGCAAGATCACCCACAGCACCATCTGGTGATTTGGCTGGTGGCACCTGGCTTCCTGGGCCATTGCTGTCCTGGCTGGAGGGGGGCCAGTGTTTCCTTTGCAAAATCTGTAAGACAGGAGATAAAACAAAAAAGATCTGGATCCAGATTGCTGTGGTAAGGTAAGGATTTCTGATAGCACTAATCAAATGAATGGTGTTGCTGGTTGGGATCCTGATCTGGAGAAATGGTGATTCCAGGTCACCTCAGTAGATGTGTTATGATTGAACTGACATGTCACCTTCTCCTCTAAGAACTTAAAAGTGGCACTGATAGGGATATCCCCTGAGCGGGTCTGCACAACAACCCTGTGAAATAGGTTGGGATGAGAGCAGTCCAAAGCCACCTACTGAGCTTCTTGGCTGAGTGAGAACTTCCTGGTCCAGGTCCTTGCTGTATATGTTTCCTATGTTGTGATAGATCAGGAATTTTGTCTTCTAAGCCATGAATTTTCATCCCTCTCTGACACCATCCAGCCGTTCTTCTGCACCTGGATTGCTTAGTGGATTTGGGGTCCCATTGGAAATGGGAAGTCTACTTTGCTGTTGAAAGTAACCTTCTCACGGCTGGCATTACTTAAGAAATGCACATAATAGACACATTGCAGCAATCTCACTTTCACTGGGAGCTATCCCTACTGACCGTGATGTAGCCACCATAACTTCATCTGAATCCTAGGTCCGTGCTATGCTCATTCTTTGTAAAGCCAGCTTACCCCAGGAGAGGTAGGTTCAAGAGATCCAGCCTTCTGTGTTCTCCTTTCCCAGGAGTGCTCTTGGTCCCCTCCATTCTGAACCTGGTGGCGTGTCCAAACTCTCCTCTGGCACATTGCTCCAAGGCTGTTGATGGTGGCCATGCCTTTGGAGCGATGCTCTGGAGTGACACTGGGCTGCTGCAGTCCCAGCTCCTCCTCCCCAAAATAGTGTGTTGAGGAGATATCCCTGCCAAGCTCCCTCTCCTGGGCTTGGGATCGACGGCGGGCGGCAATCAGAGCAATCTGTTTGGTGCTGTCAGCCATCTCCTTCAAGGTTTTCTGACTCAAGGGGCCACCGAGGACATCTGCGCCGGACTTTTTCCGACCAGAATCTTGGGAGGATGGGGAACGTAGCTTGGAGGCAACCTTTTGTGAAGGGATGCCTGGAGCCTTCTTCTGGAAATCAAAGTGATCAAAAAGACAACATTTACACATGCTTCCCTTCAACGGTTACTCTGCAAACCTGGCTGATTATGGACCAAGGACATCATTGATGACTTTCCTTGATACTCCAACCTTCTGAGTTCCCCATGGGCCAAAGCTTGCCACCAGATCCCTGCAAACCACTTCTGAAATTGCTTTTTGATTTAAGCACTCTCCTCTGGTGTGAAGACTCTGCTGTTCTGTTCCTCTGGCTGTGGTCTTAGAACTTGACCTTGCTTGGGGCTGGCTTTGTTGCTTGCAAGGCTGACTCTACCATTCTACAGGGTGAAGTGGCCACCTTAAGTAGCAGAAGCTAGGGAAGAGAGACCAAGAAGGCAGGGGATCTCTAGTTCCTTAAGCTACGAAGTCCCCTAAAATGCATTCTCGACTTTTCCTTTTTGCATTGAAATGGCTGAAGGAGTTATTTGTCCTCCAGCTCGGGCAGCTGATAGGCCTTCTGATCCTTGTTTCCTGCCCTGGATCTTGACCCCTGCCTGTTTTCAACCAGATATCTCTTTCAGAAAGAACTGGGCTTGCAGTAAACTCATGCCTCCTCAAAATCCTAATTCTGACAGATGGATACCAAGGAGAATAAGAGATTATAATTTCCATATATACCTCTCGTTTGAACTCCCAGGACAAAATGAACAGACAAAGCGGAGCGAGTAAAGAAGTGCTTTTGATAGACTGACCTGGTGGACAGGCGTTGTTAGCAAATGAAACAAAGTAGGAGTGTAACTCCACTTGCGTGTCACCTTTCTTTTTGCTGGGGTGTTTTTAGAGGATGACCGGTAACTGTCACTAAGAAAATGCAAAAACAAAACAGAAATATGAAGCATTGGCAGGCACACGAGCAGATTCCCTTTGGGAAGGGGAGGTAGTCTTTGGATTATTCCTAAGTGCTATTGGGTAAACCCAACAAAAATCGGATGGAAAATTGGAATTACAAGTAGTCCTTGACTTATGACCACAGTGGGGATCAGAATTTCCATCGTAAGTCGTTGCGGTCACAAGTTGAGTAATCATGTGACCAGACCTGATTTAACGACCATTTTGATGGTCGTTAAGCAAATCATCGGGGATTAAGTGAATCACGGCCGTTAAGTGAATCCAGCTTCCCCAATGGACGGTTTTTGCTGGAAACTGGAAACCTGCAAAAAAGGTTGCAAATTGCAATCATATGACCGCAGGATGCTGCAACCAGCTGTAAATACAAGCCAGTTGCCAAGTGCCCAAATTGCAATCATGTCACCGCGTGGGGTGGTACGACGGTTGTAAGTGCATGTACAGGTTGTGAAGCACTTTTCCTGAGGTTGTTGTAACTTCGAACCATTGTTAAATGAACGGTCGTAAGTCAAGGACTACCTGTATTTAATTAGGGCCGCAAGACACGGGAAAACTTTTTGAAGCCCCGCAAAAGTAATTAGTGGGTGGACAGTGCTGTCCTGTATCCAACATATGTGCCGTCAGTGTTTCTGCAATTGACTTTTGCTCTAGAGTAGAACTTTCCCTCTCCCTACTAAAAGTTGCCAGTACCTGTCTGAATCCACAACAATTGGGGAAAGCTCAAATTTTGGTCCCGGAAGGAAGCCTTTCCTGTGATTGACAGATCCTTTCTGATTCTCCTCTCTGTTGCGGTCTTGTCTCTGGATCTGTCCAGAATGGGACTATCCCAGGAAAGAAGAAAAATGAAAGCTTCGTTTATCAGCTGATGGCCATATGCTCCAGCAGAGTTGCTACTACCTAGTGTTACTTCCACATCACTGAGTTAAGACCCTTGGATTAATCGTTTACCTTTCCCAAGAAAGCCTTTTATGATCGTAATTTGGAGACTGGGGCTACGGGTTGGAAAGAAAGCGTTCCGCAACGTCCCCCTTTTTACAGCCGCAAAGAGATTGTTGGTGGTACGGGGTGAGACAAGTGATCTGAGGCCGAGGCATTCGGGACACCCAGAAGGAACACCCAAATTTATTTATTTATTGATTATTCAAATTTTGCTACTGCCCATCTCCCCCAAAAGAGGGACTCTGGGCGGTTTACAATAAAATGCTTATCTGTACTCAGTCATGGGCTTCCTCAAGTGCATGCACGAAGGAGTGCGATTGCGATGCTTTCGGATGCGGCTTCCTTCGACAACCAGCCTCTCTCATCAGAGAGTCCCTCCCTCCTGAGGGGCAGCCCCGCCCCCCCCCATTCAGCCAGGTTGATCTTCACCAAACGCCAAGTTTGGTGAAGGTCAAATGGGCGGAAGGGAGGAGGAAGCCACCGATGGCACTTTGAGCCCCTCGGTAAGCAGAACATGGATCTCCGAGTAGGGTGGGAGCTCACTTCAGAAGGGCAAGGGTGCCCCCCAAAATGAGTTGAAATTAGTTTTAACTTTAAAAAAGTAAAAGACCCTTTTTAGGTACCTTCTCCGTGTCTATATTTGTCTAAATCTGAGGATAACAGCAGCTTTCTCCAAGGGGTCTACGGATGGGGGGTGTTCCTGAGGATCAAAATTGTCTTTCCCTTCTCTAGATGAGTGTGGATTCTTCTCGTTGGCAAACTGGCTAGATAGATACAGGTAGTCCTTGACTTACAGCCACAGTCGGGATTGGAATTTCCATCGCTAAGCAAGGGGGTCGTTAAGTGAGTCATGCCCAATTTTATGACCTTTTGTGCTGCGGTCGCTAAGTGATTCATGTGGTTGTTAAGTGAATCTGACTTCCCCCATTGACTTTGTCAGAAGCTGACTGGGAAGGTTGCAAACAGCAGTCACATGACTCCAGGATGCTGCACCTGTTGTAAATACATGTGGTTGCCACGCACCTGAATTTTGATCACATGACAGCAGGGACGCAGCAATGGTCGTAAGTGTGAGGACCGGTCGCAAGTCACTTTTTCCAGCATGGTCGTAACTTCGAACAGTCACTAAATGAATGGTCATGAGTCTAGGTCTGCCTGTAGCAGAGGTTCAGCACAGAACTTCCTGCACACAAGGTGTGTGTTTTCTCCTTAGAAGAACAACTTCCCCATCTCCCCTCCCTCAGGAGCCCCCGTTTCAAAGAAATAGCGGAGAATTCTGCCTTACCTGCCACGCACTGGACATCGGTGAGTGAAGCCTGAGCAGGTGATCCAGAGTCCCTTCCTCTAACTCATGGAAATACAGGTGGTACAGTTTTTCTAGCGGTCCTGGGACTGGAATATTGTGGTCTACAGAGAAGGGAGAAAGCTTGACGAGCTGATGCCCCCAAAGAGATGGCCAAATCCCCTGAGAAACCCAGCATCCGCCGTGACTACGAAGATGGGGCTGATGTAGCAGCAGAACCCCCTTTGGGGAGCCTTGCCTAGCACTTCCAGAAGCTCAAGGAAGACACGATCCGAGAAAGCCATGGAGGAATCGTCAGGGATGTGCCAGCCTTACCTTTGATCAGTGCCCGCTGCTGCCGAATAAGCTCTTCGCAGAGATCCCGGTACTGCTGGTGGCACTGGATGGCGAAACCCTTCTGGCAGAGGAGGTTCTCTCCGTACAAAGCGTTGGCCTGAAGCTCGGTGTGCTCCACCTCCAGCTCGTGGGTCCTGCACAAGAGCCTTAGAACTTCCCGTTGGTCCTTGCTGGTGGCCTGTTCTGGCAGGAGCTTCGCCATCTGGGAAACTTTCTTCTTGGCATTCGCCAACCTCTGCTCCAGGTTGGCCTAAATTATGAAAGGAGAACTTGGGAATCTATTCCCCCCACCCCACCCGCACCCCCAGTATTAGATGGTGGGGACAGAGTTCTCCCCCACTTCTGAAGGGTTGTCTAAAGTTTCGCAACCAGTTTTGGGTGCTAAAATGAGAGAGGATCAGTTGCTGTGTTGACGTGACTCCGTTCCTTTGCGGTGGCCCCGTCAGAATCTCAAATCAAGATGGTGGCCACAATGCCCATAAAAGGAACAAGGCTTCAATTCCATGGACAGGGCTACCACCTTGACTTTTTTGACCCCCCCTTTGGTTACCCCAGGGAAGCCTATTAAGGACTCACACGTACAAACACAGTGTACATTCCATTATTTAATTTCGTTAAGTATAGTCCCTTTTTCCATTCAAATTTTGATCACATGACAGCAGGGACACAGCAATGGTCATAAGTGTGAGGACCGGTCACAAGTCACTTTTTCCAGCACAGTCGTAACTTTGGACGGTCACTAAATGAATGGTCATAAGTCGAGGACTGCCTGTAGCAGAGGTTGCACACAGAACTTCCTGCACACAAGGTGTGTGTTTTCTCCTTGAAAGAACAACTTCCAAGGAGAAAACTTGAAACGATATTTTCTGGAAGAAAATATGCTTCCAGAAAATACCGTTTCCAACAGATTACACACCACCTGGGTAACCAGAACTGCAAGGTTGTGGGAAGGCAGCATCTTAAAATCCAGCAGTGCAATCCAATAAAGCAATACATTGCCAAGCTTTTGGAAGGTAATTATAGTTTGGATGGTGGTCCTCTTTCCATCTGCTGAAAAATTTCTACCTTCATTTACCCCAGAGGAAGAAGACCCGGAATTTATGTCTACGACATAACCGCACTCAAGATGAGACATAAACTTATCCCCTTCAACCATATTCTCAGCAAATCTCAACGAACCAGTTTTAAAGATAATTACTGGGGGGGGAACTGAAATAGATATTTATTAGTTAAATAAAAACGTCCTTATCAGATATGTCACTAAGTAAGTACTGCATTTTTTTTTCATTTGATGAAAAATGGTCCCCAGGTTTGGAAAGTAATAAAAGTGGAAAGGTGTTATTTTTGTTCACAGGCATGCACACCGAGCTTAGCCGCACAATTCTGAGCCAATCGCAAAGGCTCCTTCCCGCTGTTACCTTTACGGCCCCTGTTTTCCGTTGCTCTGCCACCAGTGTGTTTATCTCTTCCCTGGCAATTGTGACCTGCACAGGCTCCAGAGAATCTTCCTGGTCAGCCTCCTCGTCTTCCTTTTCGCTTGGATGATGCGTGTTGGCTCTTTGGCCAGCTTGATAAACTCTCTCTCGTTCCCAGCTGGAAGGAAGGACATTGTGTCCAGAGCTGCTCCGATCTCAGGACTTGATCCACCACAGATTAAGGTCTCTGTTCCTCTGTGGTGGACCTGAATATCCATCGCTTTGATCTGAAATCCCCATTGCTTCTCAGCTTAAGAATATCCAGTGGACTGTTTCCATAATTGGTACAGTCCTTGGCAATCTTCTCCCCCTTAGCCAGGAATATCTAATGGTGTGGTCAAAGAAGTGGAGCTGAGGCACAGTGATGCAATCAAAGCTCGGCCAGTTTCCATGTGTGGCACGCAGTGACAAACGTGAAAAACAGATTCAATCGCACCACTGCAGCTGCCATTTGTACTTTTTTGACCACTCCCTTTGGACACCCTTGTCTTTAGCTGAAATCTGCTTCCCTGTGGTTTCCACTCTTTCCCTCCAGCTTGGCTGTCCAACAATAAATGAAAGATTGGTTGCAAAATAGGTCCTTTGGCTCACTCTGCAATCATGAGAAGGTGCCTGGAGGTATCCACATGGAGTTCCATGTTGGTGTTCTCCAGCTCCATTAAGCTGCGTCGCATATCCATCTGTTCCTTGAAGGCACCCACCAGTTGCTTCCGTAATTTCTGCAGCTGTTGATGGCCGTACTCCTCAAAGTCCAGGGCAGCCTCCCCTGAGGGAAGACGAGAAGCAAGACCTTTCTACACCTTGGCTTTACAATTTACTTTTGAAGCTAGTTTCTAGCCTCTAGAACACTGCTGGCTGGGGAATTCTGGAAGTTGAAGTCCACGCAGCTTAAAGTCACCAAGGTTGAGAAACACTGCTCTAGAATGAAATATCGTACACGCTCATCTAAGTATAAACCCTGGTTAAAGAGGTTGAGAGTTATTTCCAAGGAACTATCTATAGCTAAGGAGTCCATTTTTCCAAATTTACTGGACTGTTCCCCCACCCTTCAGATTTTTTTTTCTTTCAAACTTCTTACAGAAGTTGAAATGTTGCAAAGATGGGTTCCCTTGATGCTCTTTCTGGCTCCCTTCCATGTTTTTGTTGGCAACATAGGAGCATCCCTCACACCGACACCTCAGAAATACAGAGACTGAGTTTTAAGAAGGCCAGAGTGATTTAGTGCAGAGAAGAGGTCACATTCCCACCTTGGTCTTGTGCATCTTTGGCGCCAGATTTCAGGAGATGTTTCTCCTTCTCCTGGTTTTCAACCTTAGCCTTCAAGCATTCAATCTCACGCCGCAGGTCCGAAATGATGCTGGTGTACTGAGAGATGTGGTAGGAGACATTGAGAAGGTTACGCTTTACCTGTTGAAGCAGAAATATCCAGTCAGGCATCCCAATAGTACTAATAATATTAAGGATAACAACAACAGACCAGATTCCAAGGAATCATGATGTAGATGATGATCTGATGCTCTTTAGCTCAAGCTCCTATGTCTGGTCTCTCATTGGACCCACGGTTCTTTGAAGCATAGGTCCCACACACCTACTAGTGAGAGCCAATTGGACTGTACCTGAAAGTGGGAGAAATGAAGAAACTTCTCTGTGGAACTATGAGGCTTATAGGACCTCCCCCATCTCTCCAAAACTGCTACAAAATAAAAGTTCTCTCCCTTCCCTACAAAAACCTACAAGTCTAAAGAAGAAATAATCACCACCTGGAAATGAGTATGGAGATAACCTCAAAGAAAGAAGGCATGAACTGTTAAGGAAACATCAACTTAGCCCCGGGAAGGAAGAGCAGGTGAGAATGAAGCTCAGTAGAAAGCCACTTTGATTCGGTTTGGTATAAAAGGGAGCAGAAGGATACTCTGGCAGGCTTTCAAAATCCAGTTATTATACCCTATAACAATAAAGTAGAGTTCTGGTAGCCCCTGCATTGCCTTTTCTCAGACCTGGCCTACCTTGAAGGCTTGACACTACCCAAAGAACGTTGACTGTTAGTTTGAAAGGGAACTCTGTAATGGGGGAACCAAAGACATCTTCGGTTTAAAGGTAAGCAAGCATTGGTGCTGCCAATTCTGGGGTGTCAGCAACCAGCTCTCATGCCTTTTCCCCTCTTACCCTTGTTTTGATGTTTTTGGCTCGACTGGCATACATCAAAGTTGTCCGAGATTCTTCAAAGTAGGTGCTGGCTGGGCTGATGTGGGCAATCATAACCGTTCTGCTGTTGCCTCCCAGGGAGTCCTAGAGGAGGAAGATTCCTGTGAGCATCTGGCTCATCAAAGCCAACAAAGCTAAGCTTACAAAAGCAGATGTGAAGGCTGAGACAGGGCTGTACATCCAATCGTATTTTTCCTGCCTCTGAGCAACCAGAACCATCTACAGGGGAGTATTCAGCTGAGGAACATCTTTGAGTCTCCTTATTCTATTTTTACTTTTGCCACTGCACAGGCGCGTAGGGGTACATACACAGCTTTTTCTTTTCTTTCCTCTACCTCCCCCCCCAGAAAACCCCACTCACTGTACCGACAGAACAGCCTTGTGAAATAGCCTGGGATGAAAAAGGGGAATCAAGCAAAACTCATCCGTTGAGTTTCCTCACACTTGGGGTTTATCCCTCTCAATGTATGAATGGTTTTGGTGAAGGCGAGTTTGATATTCAGCACCGTCCGGAAGGTGGAACCTGGTTTGTTAGCCCAGGTTAAGTATAATCTCGGCATTAAAAGTTATATTAAATAGAACTATGTATTAAAAGTTAATTTATTCCAACAGCAATCTGCCAATGGCCTACTCTAAGGGGGGAAAGCCCACAAGACTCGTTACCTTCAACAAACGGGTAAGCTTGCTGTCTCGGAAATTGATGTATTGGGTCCGGCTGCCCCCCTTTTCGCTCAGCGCATTGATGCAGTTCCCCAGAGCGAGGAGTGACCGGTTGATGTGGGCCCCCTCCTTCATCCTTTTGCCCTGATTTTGTGTCTGTGGAGCAGGAGAGGAGAGATTAACTTTTGCACCAGGAAAGAAACACAGGAACCCTGATAATTTAGCAGTACATGGTGTAGAACAGGGGCTGAAAAGTGCTCTGTAAATCAGAATTATTCTAAGGCAGGGTATCCCCAAACTCCCTCCTGAGAGTTGAGCTGTGGCTATGACTAGGAAACCCTGTTCTAAGTAGATCCTCCAGAGGTTTCTGACCACCCCCGTAATCCTGTGCTATTTGTCAGAGCTGATACATTTCAACTACATGCACTTGGGCTAAATCATAGTTTGTTTTACCCATAGCTTATTGGCAGAACGGTTGACTCTCCGGCATGCAAACAGATGCTGTGGCACTGAGCCACAAAAGTTGTGGGCCCAGCAGGAAGAGCTTCCAAGTTTGCAGAGGTCTGTAATAAGTCATGGCCACCGAGAGGTAGAGAACTGAAGGGTGTTGGACATCACCTGAGCAGCCCTTTCTGATCCAGCCAGGTCAATCATGAAGAGCCTCCCAACACAGACTTCCTCGCTGATGTCTTTCACTCGGCTGGTCTGCTTCACAGACACTTGCAGGACAGCGTGTGACCGTGAAGAGGTCTTGTTGGCAGCGGTGGGCTCCTGCGTGCGTTCCTTGTTCCCTTTGGTCAACAACTGCATAATCTTTAAAACATAAACATGTATACATACTGTATATGGGGAGGAAAGACAGGACCAGATAGGCCAGGACTCCTTAGGGTGGCTTAATTTGAAGATCAGGACAAAAAAAGAAGGGATGGTGGGACCACAGCCCATTTGGGCGAGCAGTGGGACCTAGTATCACTTGCTTGCTCCACTACAAGACATAAATATACAAATACCTACATGCCACAAATATAGCTAGGGATTGTTTCTTTTGTTCAACGTAAGAGGGCTAGCTGAAGAACTAGAGACAGCAGATGCATTGGTTCCAGCTCTAACAATGCCCCAGCAGTGTTGTAATTTAGTTTTCCCCAATCAGATGTCTTCCAGATGTGTTGGATTCCAGCCAACATGTCCAGTGATGGTGCCATAGTCCAACTCATGGGGAGGACACAAGATTGGGGAAGTGTACTTGTAGACCTAATTCTGCAGAGAAGGCCAACGTGAGAGTGGATTCTCAACCTTGACAAAGAGGCTGTCGGTGTTCGGTAAACCAAAAGTCACAGTGCAGGCTGGCCCCCTTCTTCAAAAGGCGAGAAAGCCAAGACAGAAGTGAATGGTTTGGAATTGCCTGCATATGAAGTTCATATTTGAAAGCAAAAGTACTTGCTGGAATTCTTAGGTGACCCACTTAATCTTTTTCTTAACTCTTATTAATCAGAATTTAGAAAAACAAGATCCTTGAACGTTCATTGCAAGTCCTGCCTATTGTTAGAGTTCCATCTCGCTCCAGTCCTCCACCTGTTGAAGCTCACTCAACACCAGGCATCCAATTCTTCCTTGGACTCTCTGGCTCATCTGGAGGGAGACTCTTCTTGCAACAGAGTAGACAGACTTAATTCTGGAGCACTGACTTCTTCCCTTCCCACAGAAGGCTGGTCACACTTACTTCCTGTGCATTCATGGTTGAGACTTCTGTTATTCCTGCAATCTGAATGCACCCTTTGGAATCTTCTCTCAGCTCAAGATAGCCCGTGGATGGATTCAGGAGGTCCCGGATAACTTCATTATAAATCTAAAAGCAAAAGGGGAGGAAAGGGAACGTTAAGCTGCCTCTTTGCCCATCTGGTCCAAAACTGCTTACCAAGATTGGCACTCATTCCTCCAGAGTCTCCAGTGAAGATGGGTCTTTCCCATCAGTTGCTTCTGGATCCTTTCTGCCCCACCCCCACCCGCAGATTCAACTGGGTCATTCTCATGCAAAGTGGGGACAGGGCCAAAGGAATGGGCTTCTCTCCTGGGGGGACAGCGGTTCCCCTTTTATGGAGGAGGGGGTGGGAAGATTTTGGGCGGCCGCCGTTGCAGAACGCATGGTTTGATTTCATTCCTTCTATCCCTTGGGCTGCTCCAAGCTTTGCCTCTCCTTGCTTAAGCATGCAATCCTCTAAATGTGGTCAGCTCACCTCCAGGTACGACATGTAGACCAGATAACCCTTGTCATCTCCTGTGGCCTCAATGGCTTGAAAGAGATCATTGAGGGTACGGATGTAAATTCCAGGTTCTGAATCCATCCCCAGCATAGTGTAGGTTTTCCCGGCCCCTGGGAAAAACGGGGAAGCGGCAGGAAGAAAGATAAATTGGGAAGCATGAATGTTCCAGTGCCAACAGTTTTGAATGCAGTTCATAACAGAGAGGATCTCCTTCCACCTCTGTTCCACTCATTCCTCCAGCCCAGCATCAGCAAAAAGAAGAACTATTTTACCTGTGGGACCATATGCAAAAATAGTTGCATTGTATCCTGAGATGACACCTTCTATGAGGTATTTCATGGTGGACAAATACACCTCCTCCTAGCAACAATAATAGGAGACAATCAAAACCACTTGTATTCATGCTTTTAAATGTCTCAAGACAAGCTCCGGGTTCCAACCACCAGATTAGTTTATTGTGGTATAGTCTGGGTTAAAGCTCATCGTATTGAGGCGTCTTTTTCCATTGTTCCTCAACACAGGGAGAAGAGCAGCTGGAAAATCATGTATGGCATCATTTGCTGGGGAATAGAACCATCTCCCTATATTGAGAGAACCGGTAGGTCATGACACAGATTGGCTTCTCCAAAATTATAGGACTCATTTGGACCGAAGGTGGAAAATTGCCTTTTCAAATAGAAGAGGATTTAAATATCTCAATATAGCGTATTTGCATAAAGAAGAAAAAAATGTCTGGGGAAATGCAACCCCATGCTTTGCTGTCTCTACTTAAGGAATTTTCCTCCCTTCCCTTGCACGTAGAAAAGTAGTATGCCAGGGAAAAGGCTAAGAAGATCCTTGCCCCTCAGGCATGTTAAATTCCTAAATATGTCAAGAACTGCTTATTGTTGTGTTCAGAGTCAGAAGGAAGCTGTCACCAGGATCAAAACTCCATTTTTCAGGCCAGCTTGCAAGCCTAAATCATTAATTGACTCCTTTCCTACCATTCTCCAAATCAGCTTCTCCCATCCCAATGTGCTCCAGTTACGTTGGGAGACAAATCCATCCTCCTCAGCCATTCTGGTCAAGGATAAAGGAACTTTCATTGCAGCTCAGCTGCAGGTCAAAACACCAGCTTTTATCTTTGATTCAGAAGCTGGGGAGCTGCTTGACAGCCCAACCCTTTCACACATGTCCCTGCAGCAGGAAGCCATCAATGATGTGCTATTGCTCTATAGCCTGGAGCATGTCATTGCATGAAACCCAGATAACACATCTTCCTGTTAACTGTCCAACTTTGCCTCTAGTCAGGACTTCTGATTACCAAGTATTTTGACACTTTCATGGCTCAGTGGGTTGTGCCTCTCTAGATCAAGAAGACACAGAATGACTCTTCCATTTCTTAGCACGTTTATCTATCACCTCTGGAGACCTTCTTCACGCCCTTCGTGAAGCTCCGGACCCTTCAGAAACTCCACCGTCAGCAACGCAGAGAAGGCAATCAGCAGCTCTTAATAATGCAAGGGGCAAAAGGAAAAGCCAGAAATGGATCCATCAGCCAGGATTTCAAGCAAGGGCACCTAGCATGGGTGGGATCAAGGAGAATGCCAGAGCAACCAAGCAGAAAGGCCATGTCTGAACAGAAAAAGTGATAGGCTTTGGTGATGCCAACTAACATAATTGGGTGTGTGCGTGCCCATATTAGTGAAGCCAACCTCCAACATCAGTATTGGTTTTGCTAGTTAGGATCAAAGTTGGCTGTGGGCAGTACCAGTTGGTCAACGTGTATGTTATTAGCAAGACAATATGTAGCCTCTAGAATTCCTTTCCTTTCCCTCTCCCCCCTCCCTTCCCCTCCCTCCCTCCTTTTCCTCTTTCCCCTCTCCTTCCTTCCTTTTCTTTCTCTCCCCCCTCCCCTCCCTCCTTTTCTTTCTCTCTCTCTCCCCCCTTCCCTTCCCTCCCCTCCCTTTGCAAACAGAATTTTTAAATGTACTAAGGATTTTTCTTTTTATACCTACACTTGCGCACACAATATGCCTGGGAATTCTGGAAGTTGTAGCCACAAACCATCTAGACAGCATTACGTTAGAGAAAGCTGATATGTCAGATACTGTTTTTGCATCGTCTTATTTGAAGGAGAGATGAATTCTTTAAAGGAATCGTAGCAGCTCCTGCTATCTTTGAATAGCCAAATTATCACCATGGTGTGTGTGTGTGTGTGTGTGTTTTTGGTCAAGTTCTGTCTTCCAGGGAAACTCAGAGTGAGGCGTGAACTTGCAGAATCGGCCCCAGTAGAGTAAGCTTCCAGATCTAGGTGCATTCATACTGGGAATCTTTGGAGAGGAGTATCTAGCATCCACAGTAAACATGACTTCATCTCTCAGGAGGGTTTCAATGTTTTAACTTCACTGTGGGTTTAAAAGTCAGTAATACCATCCCCAGTGACTTAGAGGAAAGGTGCAGGATGCATACAGTTGTATAGTATCGGGTCCTGGGAGAGATCCTGAGAGCAGATCTACATCAGGAAGGGCAGAACGGAGGCGAGAGAACTTGCAGCATTTTCTCTTCTTTGAAATTAGGTGTAAGGAAATCAATAGGTAGTATCTCATAATCTCATTCATTTCAGATCAAGAGGCAGATCTACACTGATAAACGCAGATGCGGTTGTGGGCTAATAAGAGGTCGGCTATGACTGTGTTCTGGAGGGGAAGAGCCAACAGTGAAGAGATGACACACACGTGCACCTTCAATCCACAACCAATACCAATCAGCAGTGGGTACTTTAACCAAGGTGAACATCACCTACATTTTCAACTTCACCCCCTATTCAGACAAAATATCTTGAGAGTTACATCTGTCAAACCAACATTTAAATTCCCTCTCAGATGCTCATGTAGGAAATATCTGCACAAGCTTCACCCACCCACCAGATGCCTTCCAGGTAGAGTAGGACAACATCTGTGTTGGTTGGCTAATACTGGGTCTTCCTAAAACGACTAAGCAATAAATTTGAAAACTAGCATTAAAAAAGATTTGGAAGGAAGACAAGGAACTGGTTAGAGCAGCAGCCTCCAAGTTATTCATCCAGGAAGGACCACCTCACCTGTGTTGCCCGAGGACCAAAAACCATGTCAAAAATAAATGTTTTCTCCCTCGACCGGTTGGCACGCAAGATATCCTCTGGATGTTCCATTGGATCCATCAGAACCACCATCTATTGCGGAGAAATAGATTCAGTTGCTCATAGTGAAGGGTACTCTATTTATGTATATTTTAAAAGAAAAGCAGAATGCTTCTTCATCAAAGATTATAGATCCAGCCTACTTTCTCTGGAGTCCCCCAGATAGGTTTTTCTTCACTTGCACATAGAAGTGATGTGGAAGGAGAATGTGTGTCTCTTTTCTCCACTGAAACACATCCGATGGAGGCATTTTCACCGGCTAGAAGAGTTACACGAAGGCAATTTCCCAACAAAACTTTGGCAGCTTTGCGGATAAATGCATACAATTAGGAAAGGGTTTGCAGCATGGATTACAAACCATCTGCCCTTTTAAAACCCAAAACAAAATTACAGCTGAATAAATTGGAGCATAGATGCTAACTTGGGCAATGAAACCACTGAAAATTACAAGATGGTGTTTATCCAATTAACAGACTTGGACTATCAAAATATTGTGTCACACCCCCCCCCCCATATTCCAGTTTCTGATTATATGCATAGTTAATAGCAAAACCCAATTCTGTAAGGATGCTAGTGGCTGTTTTGTCATTTCTTTCAATGGCCGGTGGCTATTAGCTGCTGCATGGAAGCAATGGTAGCTCTCTTTAGACCAGTGTTTTTCAACCTTGGCAACTTAAAGATGGGTGGACTTCAACTCCCAGAATTCCCCAGCCAGCCATGTCGAAGTCCAAGTTGAAGTCCAAGTCTAAGTTGAAGTCCACCCATCTTCAAATTGCCAACACTGAAAAACACTGCTTTCGACTATTGTGCTTGTAACCCTGGTGCGTAATTTCAGATCCAATCCTTGCCGGTTTCTGCAGGTTTCATCATTTCCACGGCACCCAGTGCCCCTTCCCTGGCACGGTTCTTCCACCGCCTCCTCCCCCACCCTCTCACCTGCTCCCCCATTCTGTGAGCAATGACAGTCGCACCTTCCTCCACCTCGGCTTCGTTGATGGGGCGAATACGGAGAGCCACCTGCAAGCCAGAAGAAGAATTGGCCTTTCCAGAACGCAAGAATGCCTGCAAGGCTCACACTCGGGATTTCTGCTCAGTCACTACGTGCACAGAGATGTTCAAGGTGCCCATTTCCATAGAACTGGCACACTACTGCCAGGTCACCTGTCGGGGGGGGGGGGGCTTGTGGGTGGGATTGCCTTGCATTTCATCACATGAACATGCCCAGAGGCTGGAGTAGAGCCAAGACTGAGCATCTAGTTAGTTTTATGATTTCAGCGTGTGCCAGGCCTGCACGCATTTGTATCCAGCATGGAATGGATGCTGAGCCTCTTTGGAGGGGCTGCTGTGTGAGCCCCCCACCCCCAAATTTAAAGGAACGACTAGTGACAGACAGGGTGGGGTGATGGGGAAGGACAGGAGAGGGGATCGTCAGCTCTGTCAGACTTACCACCAGCTGGTGCTCTTCTGCTCTCAGGTCCTTCATAGTAGCTGAGCCCCCCGGAAACCCCTTCCTCTGGGCTGCACTGGGGGATGCCGAGGGTGACAAGGCGCCCATCTGGCAAGCTTCAAAGAAGCAATTTGTAAAAACAGTGGCTCTGGGAAGGGAGAGGGAACAGGAGCAGCCGCCTGCAAGGGGAAAACCTGCATTTTCCCTGGGGAAAACAGGTGATGCAAGATGAGATGACGAAGGATGGTTCAGCACCGATCAAAAGGAAAGGGGCTTTTACCAGCCACGTTGACCCCCCTGGATTCGCTGCCACTGAACGTGATGGCCACCAATTCTGATGGATTGTCTGAAATCCACCCGTGACAGAGCATTCGAGTTTATTCACATATCCCTGTTCTACTGGCAGGCTTTAACGGAGTTCAGCGCTGCCAACCTGCGAAGCACACGCAGGACACCCCATAAAGGTAAGACTCCAGTTAATTCAACTTCATGCTCCCGCTTCAATTTAGAGGAAGTTTTAGGTCTGGGAAAGCTCCCAGCTGTGAGAGTTTTCTACAATGGAAGCAGAGCCTCAGGAATGCTTTACCATGTGCTGCTCCTTGAAGATCAACACAGAAACTACTGGGAACACACTGGGAAATCCTTTAGTGACTCCAATGTCAAGTATGTTGAAATAAAGACATTTAAGTTTACAAAGGACATTAGAAAAACACGTCTCTTACTTGCTGGGCCCCGAAAGGAATAAAAACTGGATCTCAACTGATTTAGGCAACAGCTGTTCCTGGACTAACACTCTCACAGCTCAATGTGACACATGCCCAATTAGTATTATCTAAGCCAGTGTTGCTCAACTGTGGCCACTTTAAGATGGGTGGACTTCAACTCCCAGAATTCCCCAGCCAGTGTGTGTAGACCAAGGCTCAGCGTAGGCCCTTTAAAAAACAAAACAAACACAACACATTCCCAGCTACATGAAGTTTAGGAAACTGATTTTGGTATTGAACAAGAGAAATAGGCAAATGTTTAGCATTCACAAGCTTGTTACACTCTTAAATTCCAGTGAAAATGTAAGTCCCAAATTTCAAGTGGCAGTTTTTTCAACGCTGAGAAATAGCACCGTACAAGCTGGTAGTCCAACCGCTTTTTAATAGTTATAGAAATTAACCCATTTTGATTGGGCTTTGATTCAACCGCATCAATGATTCTTTTGGTTCACTGCTGCAATAAATCATGCTTAGGTGGAACCAACCCAGGCGTTTTAGATATGGCATGTTCAGCAGAGGTATCTGAAACATTCTGGAGTTGGAACATTTTGACTTTGAAATGCTCCCTCCATACACACACTGGAAATAACCTCCAATGCTGGAATGGGCCGATCTAAACTTACCTGAAGCGGCCTCACCTTAGCATTTTGCACATCTCTGCATATGCACACGTGATATTCCTTACGGATAGCCTTCAGGACCATGGTGATTCAGCACAACAGAAGTGGGCTATGTAGTGGGCTAATTAATATTAATGTGAGCAGTGACAAGCTGTGTTTCCTAAAGACAACTGTCAGAATAAATACATCGCAAAGTGCAGGTAAGACAAGAAAGACGATGCATGTTGGCTTGCTTTATTTCCAATGTTCAACTCATGGAGAGATCCTGTCACAATCAGAAGGGGAGAGTGAAGTCCGCTGCGGTGCTGCTTCAGCGCAACCGATCGCACGGTTGAAAGAAGCGCCTCCCCGGCTGGTCTTGCTCCGGGTCGAGCCAACCCCTGCCGGTGCAGCACCCAGCCACGGTCCTTGGCAGACAGAAGCACTTGAGCTTCCTGTGAGATCCCGGAAAATGTGTCAAGGCTGCATTGGGATGGGAAACTATTCCCAGTTCCCCAGAGGAGCATTTAGCAGCACGTTCTGGTGGTAGATGGCTAAAAATTAGGCTAAACCCTCCCCCATTAAAGGAATACAAAATTAAAAGCAGTGCCTTTCGAAGGACCCCGCAGGAGATGACGGGGACCAAAAGGCACTCCAGTATGTCAGAATGAATGAATCCTGTGCAGTCACCGTCCAGAGAGAGAAATATGGATTTAAAAAACTTCCAAAGACGAGGAGGCCGCCTGAAAATGAACAATTCTCTTCCCAGGACGAGAGATGGCGGTGCTGTAAAGGAGGAGAAAATGGTTATTCTCGGGTCACACGGTTTCCCCATCTTCCCTTTTCTGACTGACCATACGAGACGAAGAATCTTTACCACGGCTTTGGGATTACTCTGGCTCTGCAACTGTAATAATTTCTTCATTGATAAAAAATTCAACAGTCTCTTCCTCCCAGTCATCTACATTACTGTCCAGCTCGTCTGTGTCTACTCCTAGAGAGAGAGAGAAAATAGGTCAAAATGAGATGAGTCTGAAGACAGAAATGCTGTTCTGCAACTGGAAAAATACTGCCAGAGCAGGTTTCTTAACACCTTCCAGCTGCCATCTTACACATATGGTATAGTTTGGTCACGGACTCGTTTTTTCATTAACATCCATCTAATCCTGTCCATTAAGAGTTTTGTTGTTTCAGTGAAACAAGTACCTGCCTTTACAGGGATCCCAAAGGCCTGACATAAACAGTTCAATATTAAACAGACCCCCAATTATGCTCTACTAGAACCACCTCTCAAAATATGCTTGCATTTTGGATCGCAGCTCCCACGTCCAGCTGGTCGAATACATCCGGCAGCCACCCAGTTAGAGACTAACCTAAGACAAACAACAGGCGTAAGTCACCAGGCTCCCTGTCTTGCATACCTCCTCGGAGCTCCAAGCGCTCGTTCCTCTGCTCCATGTACAGCTCCTGGGCCATCTTGCGGTATTTCTTGAACTCCTCCATCATTGTTCGCCTTCTGTCAACCAGTTCCTGTAGAAGATTCATTTAAGCTATCCATCAAAATGCATCTAGTCAACAGTTGTGTTCCCAAATACCTTCATTTTGAAGTACTTCCATGGAAAAAGTCGCAATATTTACTCCTGCCTAAGATTTTCTCCCACTGTAAGAACGCTCGGCAGTTTCAGAAATACATTGCCTAACGGACGGACCGTCTGGTGGGACTGAGGCTGACGGGGGCTAAAGGCAGCAGCAGCAGTTGACAGAGCACAGCATCGCCCCAAGCCTCTTTCGTTCATATTCCCAGAGCAATTTACCTTGGAGGCTTTAGATTGGCTGAGGCGATCTTTCTGTTCAAATATTTTGGAGTATCTCTTCAGATCTTTCTTGATTTGCTGTAACAAGGAAAAACAGACAGATGCTTTAGACGTCAGGAGGGAGGGAGGGTGTGTGTGTTTAGAGAGACCATTCACTCTTCAGCCAAGGAAAGCTTATGCAGTGCTGAAACTGCTACCAGCTGCCCTGCTGGTTATTGGGGATCCCAGGAATTTAACACAAGGTCTTCTGCAGGCCAAGCAATGCCCTGTCCCTTCCCTCGAAACGCCATCTTCTATTCTGAGGAGTGCTTCAACTTCCTTTCTGCAACAGCATTCTTGAAATCCTCCAGTGGCTCCCTCAGACAGATTTCTACACTGAACCCCACAGGGCAGATCACCTTTATTTGATCCTGGGTGAGCAGAGTTGGCGGCCTGGGTCTCCACAGCAACTGGCAGAACCGGTCTTTGTTATTCTTCTGGAGGAGGCGACCCTGGAAAGTCCACAGCCAGTAGGCATTGTCCACCTAGGGGGGCATTTCGGTCAGGCTACAGCACCGTGACAAAGCGTTCTGCAGCAGCTGGAATTCAGCACCCCAGCGCTTACAGAGAGAAGCCTCATCAGCCTGGCTGGCATGCAACGTTTGGAGTGTGACGTTCTATCTAGAGAGAATCGGCCAGGGTTTCTCCGCCAGGGTTCCCTGGCACCCTCGGGTTCCGCAAGAGGTCACTAGGGGTTCCCTGGGAGATCACAATTCATTTTAAAAAATATTTCAAATTCGGGCAACTTCACATTAAAGAGGTAAGCTTCATTCTTTGTTTTTCTTTTAAAAATACCGTGAAAGCGTATCTACAGGCCTACCCATGAAGCGAATTATGATAATTTTGGAACTTCTGGCCTGTATTTGAGCCTGAACGGGAAGGGGCTCCCCATGGCCTGAAAAGTATTTCAAGGGTTCCTCCAGGGTCAAAAGGTTGAGAAAGGCTGGAATAGGCAAACCGGGAATCAGAGAGAGAAATAGTCATGCCTGAAGTCTTTAATTTACTGGAAGGGAGAAGTTAGTAATGATGGGATCCACGCAGGAAATCTAAAGCAAGCACAACAAAGCCTGTAAAAGTGAAGAAGGATCAGGAGAAATGGTCAAGCCACCTTGTGACTCCACCAAGACACGGATGTCACCACGTAGCGGCCGGTGGGATCCCATTCCACGTCTGAGGCTGTGTAGTGCTCAGCAATGTTCATCATGGTGCAGTCAGAGGTATCCACAAACGCTAAGGCACCATTCATGCTGTGCGGAGAAAGAGGGGAGAGGCAGATATCACACCAGCCTCCTTCATCAGAGTCTCCTAGCATTCCCTGCCGTTGCAGCCATCTGCCTAAAATTGGGCTCAAGTGACAAACCATGCAAGTTTCATCGGGGAACCTGCCCAGAAATCCAGGGGTCGGGATGCGCTTACTTCTACGTGAAGGAAGCTTCAAAGGGGCCAGATTTTCATTTTTTTCATGAAAAGAAACTCAGTACGTGCATTTTGGGCTTGCTTCTAATCATCAGAAGCAAGCTACATCGACGATTATAGAGGTGGATACCACTTTTTTAATGCTTGCAACCAAGATAATCTCTTAAATCTTCCCAAAAATTAGTGCTCACCTTCTGAGACCAGCCAATACCACAAACTGTCCCTGAGGGCTCCAGAATATCGTGTTTGCCTGCTGCTTGTCAAAGATTTCTGAGGTAAAAATTAAAAACATGGAACTGATTTGACTTTCAAAAAGTTAAACATGCTAGAGTAAAAAGGCTCAGGTCATTTCCAATCCCCTGCTGATGCTGCTTCCTGAATTTTAAAACCCAAGGATTAAGTAGGCTATCTCAAAATGACATTGAAGCACAGCAGCCCAATTTGTCCTGCTTGTCACCACCCATCAGGCATTCCTCAGTTTTAGTCATATGCTCAAACTATTTAGCAGATTCAGAGGTTTAATTTATGCAGACAGGTTCAATACTGTGCAGAAAATCCACTGGCATGTAGTTTTCAACAGGGCACCTCCAAACCCTACTTCACAGAATGTTCAATTTTCAATTGTACAAGATACTTATAAATTATGCCACTATTCCCCCACATGGGGCCCAAGGTAATTTACAATGCAAGTAATAACAAGGTACGCCACCTCTGGAATTCAGCTGGGGGTGGGGATGGTGCAGGATCATGTGGAGAATGCTTTCTTTTAGACATCCTGTTTCCGTGACATTTAGATTTTTACAGTAATAACTAACTTTAGATAGCTGGAAGCAGAATGCCAGTGAATAAGGAACAAAATGTGAAGTAACACACTCTGAAGAGTGAGTCCAGCTGCATTTTGCCTTGGCTGAAGATCACAACCTACTTAAAAGCAGCACCACACCAAGCATGCGTTGAATCCACTTACTAATGAGCTCTATTTTCCCGTTGTTCTTCACATGATAGAAGGAACAGGATATTCTGGGCGATTCTCCATGCAACACAGCAAACTTGCTTCCATTGGGCTCCCAAGCAAATGCTATGATGCTTTCTGCAAGGCAGGAAGATCTTATCAGTTGGTTACAGTGGAGTCCAAAGCTACAGGATGCAGGATCTCTTCTGAAAAAAGCCAGCTGGGTCTGAGCAGCAGCTATGCAGCAGTTGCCACGCAACTCAGAATGAGATCGAGCATAGAAGGAATTTTAACAATCCAAAACACTTTACTATCCAAAGCGACAAAGACCTCAGACCCGCCAGGACCAGTGGAAAATAGCAAACACGGCTGTCCCCGGTTTAGGCATAAGCCACGTGCGCTGCTAAGGACTGATAAGCTGCTGTAGAAGTAAGGCGTGTTGTATCTTGAATATGCTTTACTTCTGCTACATCTAATATACTATAAAGATAATCTCCTGCCAAATGGTACACATAGTAATAAACTTGTTGGGGGAGAGCAAATGCGATTGTTTGGAGAAGCCTTGCATCATCAGACTGAGAAAGAGGAAATGTGCCCTTTTACCTTTCATTTCCACCACATCAACTGGAACCTGCTTCTCTCTCATGCGGAAGATTTCAAAATTGGTCACTACACCCTGGGATGGAGGGAGGAAGGGAGGAAGGCATGATATTGATCCAAAGCAGGACTTCAGCAAGAATTTTATCCTGCCTAATAACATGCATCACAAACTGTTTGTGTAAAAGGGCGTAATAGGTAGGTAAATAAAGCGCTCTTACGAAGACAGGGCTGAATTACGAATTATACTCTAAACAGGGATATCATCAGACAGAAGACACCATTAAGAAGTGACATCTCCAGCTTATGCTGACTGAGACTTGAAAATCACAGAAGAGGGTTACTTAATACCAAAGAGTAAGAATTAAGAGAAGACTGCGCATCAACCTGTGTGGGCCAGACATTACGGCTTCATTTTACTACAGCCATATTCTTCTTATTATAATCGTGAATCTGAGCCTATTTAGGAAGCGTCAGAACAAAAACACAGATTTTTTCCCACATGCCCCCTGCTTTGCTTCAGTGCTTTGCATGAAACGTTTCTGTATGTTAAAAAAAGAATTTGCAATGCGTTTCGCCCATCTCTACCCATTTTTTAAGAAGAACTGCAACGTTTGAACATCTAAGGCAGGCAGCAAACAGTCATCAGTAAAGGAAGAGATAGAAAACATGCAGTATAGATGTACGTCAGGCTATCAAATGCAGTATCACAAACTTGCAAGTCCAAAGCAAGCTTAATATAATTCCCACGCCAACATGACACTGTGAGTTGCAGCTGAGGACGTCAAGGAACAGTTGCTGTCATGAATGACCTTGCATCACTTGAAATGGGATGGACAGAAAAGTTGTAATAAATAAGGGGGCCCCGGCACACCTCAACAGGGAGCCAAGTTTCCAGCGTGTCCATTTTCATAAAATCAGAGACTCTCAAACTGGCCGGTGTGACGAGTGTGCTTACCTGTGTGCCCTTAGGGGTCCTGTCTACTTTCACACAGAGATAATCCCCATTCTTCTGCCAATGCAGCTTGCAGTCCACCACGTTGAACAGATTGCGTACTCGGATCTCCTGCCTGGAGGGCAGCTGCATCAGCGTCACCCTTGCTGGGATATCTTTGTCTTCAGGAACCCAGAAGGCAATTATGTTACCTCCTGGGGACCAGGAGAAGTCTCTGAGGGTTGGTAAGAAAGAAACGTCTCAAAGTTCAGTAGCACTTGAGCAGACTTATCACGAAACACCCACCCGCACAGTGAAATCTATTTCTCGGGGTTTGGAAGAAGGGAGGAAGCGAGCCATGCTCAGGAGTGGTACTGATTTCTTCACAGTCACCGCTCATAAAAGCAGCATCAAGCAGATCAAAAGGAGAGTACTCACTTGATCCCTGTGATTTTTAAACTTTTCTTATCCAACAGGCCCATTGACTAGAACAACAACAAAAAAGATAACAACATAACAATCCTGCAAATCGTACCTGGATGACATTTAGTATATAGACATTTTCCCATTAGAAAGGGGTACTCTCAAGTAGGGGTCCCAAAAAGCATTAATGTACTTTTACATCCTGAACATGGATGGATGGATGGAGACAGATAGATAGATGGAGGAGGAGTATGAGAAGCTGGAGAAGTCCCAGGGCCTGAAGGAGGAACTAGAGGGGATGTGGAAAGTGAAGGCCAACGTGGCCCCAGTGGTGGTAGGGGCACTCGGGGCTGTGACGCCTAAGCTGGGAGAGGGGCTCCCACAGGTCAGGTCCCAGGAGCAACCTCAGAGCTCCCTGTCCAGAAGAGTGCAGTGCCAGGAACAGCTGAGGTCCTGCGCAGAACCCTCCAACTCCCAGGCCTCTGGTGGAGGACCCCAGGTTGTTGAGGAAGACACACACCACCCATAGGGGTGCGAAGGGAATTTTATATCCATCCATCCATGATCAGGTGAAAGGGCCACAGAAGGGAAGGCAGAGGGAGGGGGAAGAGCTAAGCACTGATGCACACTGCTTCTCTTTTTGTTCATGCTTCTCAACGAATAACATTTGGGCTAGGACATTCACAGACTTACAGGCGTTTCATAGATGCTAAGGGTATCGGATGTCATCCGGGCAAAGAATTTGCCATCATGACTCCACCTGAGCAAGAAGAATTTCGAAGACTTAGGGGGTCATATTTCCCAGCAGCCAAAGTGTAGCACCAGTCATTTTTAGTCATTGACCAACATACTTAAAAATGGGCCAGTGGGCAGAACTCTCACAGTGGAACCCTCGCTTCTTCTGTCCAGTTAGGATATCCCAAATAATGATGGCTTGAGGATCATCCTGGGTGTCCATCTGGGGGCTGAAAGTTACCAGGTACCTTCACAAAAACAAGATGGATTGCAGGAATATAAAAGCTGTGATCCATTTAATATCGACTTTAGTAAGCAAGGTTCACCTTTCTTGGCCTTCAATACGCCTCGCACAAGGAAAAGATATACGTCAAAGCTTCATGATTAGGCAGCTTATAATTCTGCAGGTGCAGCTCATGGCACAGCCAAGGCTAACACTCATTCTGTGGTCCAAAGGCAGGCTTGATACTTTACCAGATACAATCCATAATTTTTTTTTTAAAGCTTAGTTATGAAGTCTGCTTAAGGTTACTTCAAACAGCCGGCAGTCAGCACCGAAGAAAAGCTTTTCATTCAGAAAACACAACGCTCAGGAGGGTTAACAAAACACTAGCCCGCTTCATCGTTATTTACAACCCTTTCAGGAAGCTGTCCAAAAACTCAGCAGCTGAAAATGGGCAATATAGAAAAATGGGCAACAGAGGATACAGAAGCGAGCAAGTCTTGCAGCCTTGACAGTATTGTCTTCTTTTCTGCCTTCCCCTTCCCAGTGGCAACTCAAACAAGTCGCCTGAGAGCCAAAATGCTCCATGAAGAACAATGCACGACAGGCACTCCCAACCGCTTTAATCCCTTTGCAAACAAAACTGATTTGCACGTCAGTTAAGCATCTACAGGCTGTGCAGAGCACATCGGAGTAATTCCAAACAAATCACAGTATAGACGTCTCTGTGACCAGCACATCTTCACCTCAGTGTTACCATAACCCTAGCTAAATAATCATGGCAAGAGGCCCCAGGTGTTTTGAGGAACAACTGCATGAGAGGAGAGAACCAGGAGACAGCTGCTGGGCTGGAAACATAAAGAGATTCTTTAGAGCAGGGTTCCTCAAGCTTGGCAACTCTAAGCTGTGTGGACTTCAACTCCCAGAATTCCCCAAAGCTGGCTGGGGAATTCTGGGAGTTGAAGTCCACACAGCTTAGAGTTGCCAAGCTTGAGGAACCCTGCTTTAGAGCAAGCCGGTGTCAGTTATGATAGAAGAAGCTAAGTGGAAAAACGCACAAGAAAAACGGGACGACTGCCGCGAGCAGGTAAAATCAACACCACGGTCTCCGTATTAATACTGGGAGGCTCTTTGTCTGTCAAAAAAGGCCAAGCTCAGCCTGTCCCCCAGGAGCTTAGCTTACGCCTCTTCTAAACAATGTGTTTAAAAAAACAAACAAAACCAAGGTTTTCTATAGTAGGTTAGCCTTGCTGACTCTTTAACCCTTTTGGTTTAATGTCGTTTATTTGTATTTACACGAGTCACTTCATCGGAGTGGTACCCAAACACCTCTGCCAAGCAGGACATTTTAAAGGAACCAAGCATTACATGCGCGCATTTCGCCATCTAGCAACGCATATGCCAGCAAGCAAGGGTGCTAAGTCTTCTGAAGTGCTGACAGCCGGCTAATTTTCAGGAATACCTTTCACAAGGTGAGAAGTCAATGAGCTGCACCCCCTGGTGGCTGAACCTCTGAATCTGTTTGAATTTCTCTCCACCCCACAGAGCAATGCCCCTCTGATGGAACGTAGCCAGATAGGTACCCTTTGGAGACCAGCGCACATAGGTTTCCGTCCATCGCTGCAGAGGGAGAAACGGACATTAACTGGGTCATGCTGCATTTGAATGCCAAAGTATATAAACATTTTACTTCCAAAACTTTGCAAGGAATTCAAAAATTCTATTTTAACTGGAAGGGAACCAAACTGGAGCCAATCATGCACTGGAACTTCCCTCATCACAGTTAGCATGTTCATTCTGTAGACAATCTGCTAAATTAGTAGAAAAAGAGGGTATCAAATTCAAAACAAACACGATCAGCCAAACATGATCTGTTTTATTTTGGCCCAGCAGAAAGTTCCTTAGATCTTGCGAATGAGGAAGATCTACCGTCAGCCAATCTTTGCACTTTGTTTACAGCACAGTTGTTCACTCTGGAAATGTGAACCTCACGATCACATAGTGATGAAACACATTCTCACTGGCAGCACACACTTATAATCGATGACATTTATTGCTCACTTTAACAGCTATTACGTTCCTGGAATTTTTCTGTGCATCAGCTAATTAAGTCATTTAATTTCATTACAGGCTTGGTACTCTTTCTTGCAGCCACTAGCAGACAAACTGTGATCAGGGAAGCCTGCCAAAGACACTCACGGCTCTCTCCTCAATTGTGACAGGATCCTTAACGTCATTCCAGTATATAGAAGTTCGATCTCCAGATTCAAAAATCACACTGTACTGATCTCTACAATCTGGGTCCTCCAACCAGTAGCGCAAATTCCCCTAGAAAATAATCAGAAGGGAAAAACGTGAAGAAAGAGCCTGCACAAGAAACAGAGAATGAAGATTCCATTGTAAAGGGAAAAAAATATCCCGCCAGACAGAAAACCATGTCCCCATGACGCACACAACTTTTGTTATAGCAAGCCAAGCGTAATCTTTATTTATTTTCTACCCCTTTATTGTTTTTATAAATAACGAAGGCGGGATAATCTTGCCACGAAGCACAGTGAATTTAAATTGTGGTGCTGATGTTTTTATTTGGAGGCCAACAATTCAGACAAAACCCAACAAATTCTACAAGACGCCAGCAAACTGCATCTACATGTGTCTTCTGACGCCTTACAGCTTTTTTGCGTTTTCAGAAGTTTCAGTGCGGCGCACGCGAGTTATTCAGTCCGCATCTCTTGCTGCAAATTCACCGTTTGAAAAATGAGACACGCGTAACAGGAACCATCATCAACCTATCTCTTGACGAGAGCACTCATAGGTCAGAGAACCGTGTGATCTTGATTGGGGCAAGCTTTTTGTCTCTTGACCAGCTAGGAACATCAAGTCTTGGGGACTTCTGGAATGATCTCTACATTCCATTCAGACCTCTGAATACTTACCAGATCTTTAAATGGCTGTTTCTCTGGAATTTCCCACTCATCGCTGATTGTCATGTATCTGAAAGTGCAATAAAATTAGTCACATACACTTGCACGTAGTTTCAGGGGAGCAGTGGGCATAAAACTCTACTCACTTGTCGAAGTCAGTGAAAAGGTTGACCCTGAAAGTATGCTGTTTGTCCAGCTTGTAACCATCTGCATTTTTTACAGCGTCCAGAGCATGAGTGGGAGACAGGTACTCCAAGAAGATATACCTGGAGCAAAACACAACCAGCTCTTTTATTTCCCGCATGTATATTCCACCTTCCATTCAGAAGTGCGACAGCGCATACACGTTCTCTTATTTTTCCCCACAACCACCACCTTGTGAGGTAACTGGGCTGAGAGAGCACAGTCCAAAATTACTCAGTGAGCTTCCATGGCTGAGGTAGACCCGAACCTGGGTTTCGTCAGTTCTAATCCACTTTCAAGTGCTGCACCACGTTAGTTCTTAGTTCTAATTTGTTGTGTACTGACCACTCCATCTGGGGTCCTTTCCCACCTCAAAAGTGAGGTGGGAAATGATGGACGTAAGCGTTCTGGATCCGGTCCAACCTCAACACAACACCAGCCATGTTGACTTAATATAGCACCAATATCTGCTTCCCATCCAAGTGTCTGCACATAAATACAGCCAAGGACATGCTGTGGGTGCAGTGAGTGAGTGAAGCTGTGGTTCTGCTTGGCAGGGCACCTTCCTTTACAACTGGCACAAGCCATTTCAAGGGGAGGAAGAAGCTGCATTTTCCATTCACGTTTTAAGTGAGGACAATGGAACAACAAAGAACCGGAGCAAAGATTCAGACTGTTTGCTCCCTTACAAAAAGCCTAGATGAGAAGAGAAAATGGATGGGATGGAAGGTGGATGAGGGATCTATTTCAACATGCTGGAATCAGGAACAGAAATTTTAACAAGAACACCAAAATATTACACCTGGGAAGCAGGAAAGAGCAAACTACTTTACTGCATTAACCATCTAATCCTAACATCTATCGTTGTGTGCATTTCTGCCAAGGAATGTGCTTTGCATTTTTTTATTATTAACTTTTTAATATATTTTATATAATAACTTCTTTACTAAACTGGCCACGTGAAATTTCAACCCTGCTCCCCGAGAGAAAACCATGGAGCTCTCATTCTTTGACCTTGTCAGGAGACTGGGTCCATCACGAGAGAAGCGCCAACGAGCACACCAAGCAACCAGCTTTTTTTCTTTCTGGTTTTTAACATGCCTTGCGTGCCACCCAGCGCACTTTCCTCCCCACCAATCTTTTGCACAGAAAAAGCTGCCTGAGAGATTCCTTGGCTACTGCCGGATGGGGCAGCGCTTAAGCCAGGTGCCTTTGAAGTGGGAGAACGTGGTGGTTCAGTATGGACACGTGTGTTGGAGATACACACGTGCACCAGCAGCCCGACTACTCTGGCTCGCTGCATGGGCTGGAAGGGTCTGCTTCCTTGATAGAGGAGCTTGGCTGCAGACTATGCTACCAAAAAAGACATGAAAAATGTGTAGACCACCACATAAGCACTCACCCTTTAGTCTGGCCATCAGCTTCTGCGTAAAATTCATTGGTAATCTTCCCAAACTTTGAGAAAATCTTATGAATAACATTCTTCAGTTTCTCAAGACGGTCTGGTCCAACCTGGGGGACATTATCCACCACAATCACAGAATCAATCCCATCTGCTTCCTGAGGAAGCTCTTGTAGAATATCTCCAAGTAATTCTGTGGACAGGAAAATAGAGACCAATAAGAACGGCCTTGTGAAGGAGAGAGGCTGCCAAGGCTGTCTCTGCATTTACAAGATAAAGCCAATCGTCTACATTAGGTTTGTTAAGCCACCTGAAAGCAAGCAACAAGAAGTGATGCAAAGCCCATGTGGAATCAGCCTTCTGCAGGTTTCCACAAGATAAATACTGAGCATACTAGATAATTTCATACATGCTTCCCTGAACAAAATTACCGAGATTACTGTGTAACTAGCCCAGCTTCATGTTTTCTGCACAGGAAGGCTTCTTTAGAGGTCCTGTATCATTTGACTCTTATCTACAGGCCAGTGATAATTACTCCGAGGTGAACCACATTGTGTCTTGACCGTCTTTTCTTCAGTCTGTTTCAATGCTTTAAAGCCAGGCCTTGCAGCCACCACAGCACCGAGCAGTTTTTCCCTCTGCCATTTGCATTACTTTCCATGTTCTAAATCTGAAAAACCTCAAAACTGCCAAACGGTCATCGAGTTGTTACCTATGTTGAATGCTTTGGATGCTACAGCATCAGTATGATGAATCAGAAAACCATGTTCAAATATTTTAGTCATACAAGTTCTCTTCGCTTTTAAAAATGCATTTTAACCTACTTACGTGCCACAGCATATTGTCACACGTATATTTCACCCCCTCGCTTAAAATCAGCTGTGCCTTCACAGTACTGGCCTCTTGGCTCATAACACCTTACTGTATAAAGCGTCAACAAATGTGGGCACTGAATGTCCTTTCTAACAAGAAGCAAGAATTGGACGAAGCATAGTGCCTTCTAGGGCATCTTGCCTGATTGCTTGCATGGGTCCTCCCATCAGTTTGGCACTTAACTCGTGACAGTCAGAAACAGAAGCTTCTGCTTTTCTGAGTAATCTTGGCTGATTGACTGTGATCTCTTTGTTCTCCTCTGTGGCTAAAATAGCTCGTTACAAAAGCATCAGATTCTAATCTGGGATGCCTGGAGCCAAGACTCATCCCAATCCCAGCAGCGTCTCTAGGTCTGCGTCCCGCAGTGGTACAAAGTACCACCCTGACAGCTACTGAAAGGGCTCCCCTTTACATCAAACAGGACCCACATTTGCTAAATTGAGCCCAGGAAACACAACAGATCTGAATATACCGCAGCTCTGGATCAACAACAGCACTGGATCTCCTTTAACTCAAACTACAGGCTAGGTTACTGCCACAACCTTCGCAACAAGTGATTTTAAACAATTATTCTAAAACAAACAAAAAACAAACAAAGGGATTTGTTTCTGAATAAACTTAAGACAGTACTGCAACTTTTTTTTAAAAAATGGAGACCTATTTATAGTTCTCAAGGTTACCCAACCACTGGCACAGCTTGTTGGAAGGATTCACACTTTTCCTGATTCGCTGACAAGGAAAACAAGGCTGCTTGAAACTGACAATGGCTTTTGGACCACATTTTCTCAATATTACAGATGGTACCAATATAGTCACACGCAAACAGCTGCTTTCCGACTTCCTCAGCTGTGCTGCCCCATCGAGTGTTAACTTCCTCAGGGGCAGGGATGTCCTATGCCAGACATGCAATCCACGCTGATGCCAACAGGTGAAAGTGAGCGATGTGATGCCAACTGAATGCTCCCTGCCTTCCACAGCACGAAGCTTGCTTTCCTCTGCTTGATGCCACCAAACGACCAAGATGCGGGTTTTTAAGCAGCTGTTTGCTTTGGGGCTCCTGGAGAGTAAGGATCACCTCCAGGGAAGCAGGTGAGGACCTGGGATGCTATCCAACCCCAAACCAGCCACCACTCCCAGACCTTCCCTGCCAGGTTCCCAGGAACACCCAAGGTGATGGGAAGACACTACCCCGCCATCCAGCTGGGAATCCTGGGGCCTGCAGTCCCACCCACAGGGACAGACCCCTGACTGGGAAGCGAGATGCAAGGGTTCCTGAACCTTTTCCTCCCTGCTCCCCTGGCACCTCCCCAGGCAGATCCACAACTGACACAACTGGGCACTCGGACCAGGAGATGCAGCTGGGGCGGGGAGGCGGCTGGCCTCCAGGGCAGCTGCAGCGACCAGAGGAACATCTGGAGGGCAGGAAAGGCGAAGCTGCTCTCCTCTCCTCCCCTCCCCTTGCCCTCTTCCTCGCGTGCGCCGTTTTCCTCCTCCGCCCTCGCGCACCTTCCTCATCGACGTCGTCCACGAAGTCCTCGGGGTCGCTGAACGAGAGCTCGTCCTCGTCTTCCCCGGGAGGCGGCAGCAGCAGCGGCGGCGGCGGCGGCGGCGGCTCCTGCTCCTGCTCGGGCTGCTTCTGCTGCTCCTCCTGCTCGGATCCTTCCTCGTCCTCCTCCTCGGGCTTTTCCTCCGCGTCCCGCCGCTCCTCATCCGCGGCGGCCACCGGGGACTCTGCTCGGGCGGGCGGCGGCGGCTCCTCGGTCACGGCCGGGGGCGAAGGCGGCGGCTCCTGCGGGGAAGGAAGCGGCGACTCGGGCCGCTCTCCCGCTTCCTCTCCTCCTCCGTCCCCGTCCCCGTCCCCGCCGCCGCCGCCGCCGCCGCCGCCCGTCTCCTCCTCCTCCTCGGCCTCCGCCTCGGCCTCGTCGCCGCCCTTTCCGCCCGGCGCCGGCTCTGGCTCTGGCTCTGGCTCTGGCTCGGCCTCCCGCCCCTCAGGCGAGTCCGCCGGCGGCCGCTCGGCCTCCGCCTCGCCGCCGCCTCCGGACTCCGCTGCTTCGGCGGAAAGGGCGGTGGAGGGGGAGGCCGCGGCCGCCGCCAGGCTCTCCTCGGTCTCCTGCATGGGAAACGGGGGCTGCGCGGCCTTCCCGCTCGCCTCGCACACGCCGCTCCGGGAGGCCTCGGCCGAAAAGGAGGGAGGACGCATGCGCGCACGGCCGGGGGAGGCGCCCCTGTCCGGGCCATGTGCGCGAGAGCGCCGCCGCCCGCTCTCGCGAGAACGGAGGAGACCACCTCCCTTTCCGGCCGGGAAGGAGGGGGAGAAAGCAGAGCCGCCTTGAAATTACACCTCCTTCGGCCTTAGTCAAGGAGAATTAAACCACGTAGGTCGCCATCCCTCTTTCCCGACGTGCATCTCCCGCTGTTGTTTTTTTTGAAACGTCGTTTCCAGTTTATACCAGTTCCCCCCTTTGAATCCATCGCGGGGAGGGAGCCCAAGATGGCGGCCGATTTTGAAACCTCCCTGAGGTGCGGTTTGCATCCACCATCCGAAGGCAGATGAAGGGATGATCGCGGAAGGGGTAAATCGTCGGCTTACGCGCATAGTATTAAACATAGTGGGAAATCCTTTATTTAGGAAGGAAGCTGATAAAGGATAAAGCAATACGGTCACACTGAAAAAGGAAGGAGCGTAGTAGAGCGATTACTGCCACCTTTTCAAGTGGTCACAATGGTATCGTCGAGGAAGTCGACTTTTCGGCGGCGTGGGCCATACTAAGTGTATCGTAGGGGAGCTTTCAGCTAGTCATTGGGGCCTATCCTGGAACCCCTCGGACAAGCAGTGTCTGGGATGTGCATTACCTGTTATAAATTGAATAGGACATGGAATCATATGTGGTGAGCTGCATTTTTCTCGAAGCTCCCCCTTTTAAAATTCGTTCGGAATGGTATGGCCCGGCGAGAGCCGCCACATCAGCTGTCTATTGCTCACGTGATCTTTCTTTTAAAGAGACAGAACGGCAAAGCGGACGCTGAGCAATTGGGTCCTACGGAGCAGGGGGATATCCACCTGGTTCCGACGGCAGCCGTCCCCACCGAACTTTTAAAACGCTTTGAATACTGATCGAGGGCTGCGAAGTGTTTATATACTTCCTTCTTTTCTGAATTAAGCGGCACTTCGTTTTGCGAAGATACACTTAGGAAACCTTGAAGGTCCCAGGCTAGGTTGCCCCTAATATAGTGGATGTAAACTTCCACAATTTCCAGTATGACATTTTGGCTGGGAATTAGGGCAGTCGGAGTCCAAACCATCTGGAAGTCACCCGGCTGGAGATGGCTAACATTAGTCTTTAAAAGGGACCGTTTTATCTTGCAAGGTTGCGCCTAATAAATTTTGTTGTTTAGTCGTTCAGTTGCTTCCGACTCCTCGTGACTTCGTGGACCAGCCCACACCAGAGCTTCCTGTCGGTCGTCAACACCCCCAGCTCCCCCAGGGATGAGTCCGTCACCTCTAGAATATCATCCATCCACCTTGCCCTTGGTCGGCCCCTCTTCCTTTTGCCTTCCACTCTCCCTAGCATCAGCATCTTCTCCAGGGTGTCCTGACTTCTCATGATGTGGCCAAAGTATTTCAGTTTGGCCTTTAATATCATTCCCTCCAGTGAGCAGTCTGGCTTTATTTCCTGGAGGATGGACTGGTTGGATCTTCTTGCAGTCCAAGGCACTCTCAGAATTTTCTCCAACACCACAGTTCAAAAGCATCTGTCTTCCTTCTGTCAGCCTTCCTTATGGTCCAGCTCTCGCAGCCATATGTTACTACGGGGAACACCATTGCTTTGACTATGCGGACCTTTGTTGTCAGTGTGATGTCTCTGCTCTTCACTATTTGATCGAGATTTGTCATTGCTCTTCTCCCAAGGATTAAGCGTCTTCTGATTTCCTGGCTGCAGTCAGCATCTGCAGTAATCTTTGCACCTAGGAATACAAAGTCTTTCACTGCTTCTACATTTTCTCCCTCTATTTGCCAGTTATCAATCAAGCTGGTTGCCATAATCTTGGTTTTTTTGAGGTTTAGCTGCAAGCCAGCTTTTGCACTTTCTTCTTTCACCTTCATCATAAGGCTCCTCAGTTCCTCTTCACTTTCAGCCATCAAAGTGGTATCATCTGCATATCTGAGTTTGTTAATGTTTCTTCCAGCGATTTGGACTCCAGCCTTGGATTCCTCAAGCCCAGCATGTCGCATGATGTGTTCTGCATACAAGTTGAATAGGTAGGGTGAGAGTATACAGCCCTGCCGTATTCCTTTCCCAATCTTAAACCAGCCTAATAAATATGATTCAGTAATCCAAAAATAAGCAATTGTTTTACAAGTATTTTAATTCAGATTATTTTTTTTCATGAATAGGACACATTGTATTTTTATATTACAGTTGCAGCGATATTCAGATCGACTGGCTCTTTGCTAAACTGATAGGAGAAAGTATATTGAAAAGACTCCAGGAAATCTTTTATTACGACAAACAGCTAAGTAAATCTGCTGTTGGAAAAGCAAGAGCAACCCGCTCTCTCCTTTTCTGGAGAGATAGGCGGTGATAGAAATTTGAAAAACAGACAAATAAATAAATAAATACTAATATAAATGCACCTACAGGGTAGCTTTCAGATGAAGCTTTGGTTACTTGGAATCACCTCCACACCATCCTGTCCTTTTTTAACCTTCCAGAACCGCCAATCTAAAGATTAACGTTTGAATAATACAGGACAACATACGCATCAACAAAAAGTGTTTATTTGCATTACCTACTGGCTTTTGCCCAAATCCTTAAACGGCTGTCAGAAGGAGAAAGCAAGCCTGGTTTTAAAAGCCAAGCAGATTTTGAAAAGCGCAGGGGCGGCTCATAATCCAATACGGGGTCGCATTACCGGTTTCTACAGCTTGGGGGTTGGGTATTGGAATGGCAGCTGTCCAAAAGGGACAATTTCCCCCCCCCCCGCCCCCGCCCCCGTCCCCGTCCCCGCCCCCGCTGGTAGCTGCTTTTCTTAGACGGGTAAGTTGGTCCAGATCGCAGAAAGGTGGCTTGTCGTAGCGGGGTTCTTCAGCACGAGGCGCGCCCGCTTCTCTCGCGCCGCTGGACACCCGGACTCGGGAAAGGGCGTGTCCGCTCAGGCAGCGCGCTAAGGGCTCCTCCGCACCAGGCTGCTTCCACGATCAGCCGGTGCGCGAGCGACGGTGGTTGTTGGCGCTGCCCCAGCCTGGGCACGGCCCAGCCTAACCCCCTGCGCCGGGCTCGCACGCCGGGCGAAGTCAGTCGAGCGCGGTCCGCTCGCTGGAGAGCGCTGCGCGGACCGGGGCTCGTCGGTCGCCCGTGGGCTTCGGTGGCGCACGCGACAGGGGCTGGCTGGGGGGCGCCTGGCAATTTGGCCCCGCCACGTGCAGCCCCCCCCCGCTGCCGCCCCCCCGCGGGAATTTCCCGGGACTTCGGCAAACTCCCGCCCCGGACTCGCCGAGTCCGCGCGCCGCCCGGGCGGGCGGAGGAAGGGGCCGCCGGCCGCGCGGAGAAGCGGCATCCCCTCCGCCCCCCGGGCCCGCGCCGCTGCGCCGCGAAGGAGGAGGGCGGCGGAGGGGCGCCCGGCTCCGCGCGGGGCCGTCCCGCGGCAGGGGCGCGGCGGGCAGCACGTGCTCGCCGGGCCGCCCGCAGGCGCCTCCCAGGCCCGCCCCGCCCCGCCGGCCCCCTGGCCGCCGAGGCAGAGGAGGGGCGCTCCCGGCGCCTCACATGACCCAGGCGGGCGATGGACGGGGACGGGCCCGCAGCGAGCCCGGGAGCAGCCGCGGGTAAGCAGCCTCCCCGGCGCGCGCGGGGCGCCGGCCCCCCTCCGCGCTCCGAGGCGGCGTCGCCTCCCGCCAGCGCCGGGCAGCCCCCGTCGGACCCGCCCCGCCGGCTGCGGACGATGGGCAGGGGCGTCCGCAGCCCGGGCGCCCGGGCGGGTGGCTGGAGCGCTTGGACAGCTCCCGGCGCGCCTCCGCCTCCCGGGTCTTCCTCCGCCTGGAGGTCCGCGGCGCTGCCGCCGGAGGGAGGGCACCGCTTCGGCCGGTCCTCGGCTCGGGGCCGCGCGGGGGGCTTTGCAAGCGGCGGGGCATCAGCCCCGAAAGGCGGCCCGGGGATCCGTTGGGATGGGATCAAGGGAAAGCGGGGGGGGGGGATCTGGCTGGTGGGGAGGATGGGAGGTGTAGTCCCAGCGTGGCTGGAGGACTGCAAGGGAGGAAAAACCCTGCAGCCCTTCTAGCGGAAAGTTTGGAGAGAAGCTCTGGTTCTCTTGTTTTTTCCTTTTTTCCTTTTAACGGAGGGTGTGAGCGTTTAGAGCAGTCTTTCTCAAACTTGGCACCTTGAAGACCGAGGACTTCAACCCTCAGAATTCCCCAGCCAGCATGCCTTAAGAGGTGTGGGCTGGGGAATTCTAGGAGCTGAAATCCCCCCTGCCAAGTTTGGGAAACACTGATTTAGAGGTTGGGCTGAAGTGACTTGCCCTACCAAGGTTAGCAGGATCTGCTTGCAGATTTATGTGAGGTTATCATTATTATTACTATTACTATTATTATGGCTATATAAATGCTGCTGACTTCTTCACATGGTGGATTTGTTGTCACACTAAGCTGGCTTTGAGGACCATGAGCTGCACATAGCACAACCCATTGTGGCTTCATGTGCTTTTGTGGGGCTCCATCTATGTCAGGGTAGCCTTCATGGCCTGGAAACTATGGTTTGCAGCTTGCCATGCTGCCTTGGCCCAGCCGAACGTGCTTTTCCCCCAGTAAACTGACGTTAATCCAAGCATGGCTTGGTATGTGTGAATCCAACACAACTGTTGGCTTGCTTGCCTATTAGCTGCCTGGTTATCATTTTGTGGCTTCTGGATGTTTCTCTGGCTGGAAAGCCTGGATTTTATTTTGTATTATGCGGATTGGTTCACTTACTTGATCATCTTTTTCTACGTAAGCTGGTGCACCGTCAGCTCTGAGCATATTACCCAGTGTCCCCTGCACTGTCTGGATTGATTTAGTTTGGAAGAATTCAGCTTTCTAGGCAGGAACTGAATGAGATCGGTGCTTTTAAAGGAAATAAAAAGATGCCCACAACCCACTCGGTAATTATGCACTTTCTCATTTTTAATATGAGAAAGTCTATGATGCCTTGTGTTTTCTCTGCAATGAATGCAATCTGCTCCCATTTTCTAGAAAGCTTCCTTTGCTGTCTCTGATCTTTTTCGGGCTGACAAACATCAGACTACAGCAGTTCCTTAGTAATACTAGGATTTGGGTGTACTGTATGTACTTATCTGTAGCATTTTTACTCTTCTCTTTAGCCAAAAAAGAAGGGTATACCTGCTCTGGGATTTTAGAGCCCGAAAGTGAGGGCACGCAAGGAAAAACAGGTAGGGTCGGAGAAGGAAAAAAGCAAGCTCAAGGTGTGAGGCTGTCACTGATGCTTCTCCAGGATCAATCCAGTGATGGTGCTCCTGTCCATCTTTCCTTCCTGCATGACCCTTTACCCAGTTCAGGCTGTATTACAGGAGTGTGTCTCTCTCTCTGGTGTTGACTGTCATTGCTTCAGGCTGGTATCAACACCTTGGTGGCCTTTATTTGTTTTCTTCCATTCTTTTCTTTGGGGAGCTTAAAGCCTCAGGGGTGCCTTTGTGATCTTGCTCTAGCATTGCCATTATTTCAGCTTGTGAGAGCTTGGAACAGATTCTGCTCAGCGTAAAGAACTGCTTTGCTGGTTCAGACAACTGTCCGTTACAAGTGGGATTCTGATCAGCAAATGCCTGGGAAGCCCCCAGATGCAGCAGGTGCAGCCTGGGTATTTCCTGGGCCTGGATGCTGCATTAATTGTTTTTCTAAGAGCAATTGACACACCACTCCTTTCCATCGGTATTGCAAATTCTGGCCATTCATTTCCTTTTTTTACCCTTCTCTAAAGGCTGTGGATGTTGCCATCCTTTATTATCCATGCTAATCAGTCTTGAGCAGATTACAGGTAGTCCTCACTTAACAACCATTCGTTTAGTGATGGTTCAGACTTACGACGATGCTGGGCTGACAGACTTATGACCTGTCCTCACACTTACAACCATCGCAGTGTCACATGGTCACATGATTTCCATTTTCGACCTTCCCAGCTGGCTTTTGGCAAACAAAATCAATGGAGAACCGTGTGGTTTGCTTAATGACCATGTGGTTCACTTAACGCCCATGGTGATTCGCCTAATGACTGCCGCAAAAAAGGTCATAAAATTGGGTTGGATTCACTTACTGACCACTTCACTTAGCAACTGAAATGCCAGTCCCAATTGTGGTCATTAAGTGAGGACTAGCTGTAACGAGCAAGTGGGTGCTTCCTGACTGAGCAGGATTTGAACTCTACTCTTTCAAGTCCTAATCCTCAGGGAGACCAACCGGTAGTCCTTTCCAGATGTTCTAGTTGCCACCTCTCACAGGCTCCAGGTTGTAAGCTCAGTAGCTTATGGAAGTTGCTGTTCCAAACATCTGGAGGTGCTTATGTAACTCGACACTAACGACCAGGCCATGTGGTTTTGGATAATATTTTTTTTATATATTTTTACGATCTTTCTTAAGGCTCCTTTGCAGCATTTGGAATGGATCTGTGCAAAAACTTGGAGACACGAAGGGAACTAAGTCAAAGAAATGAATATCAGAACTTGCTTAAAAGCCACACGATTCATCCGTGGCCGGCTTGGCGTTGAAGGAAGGTCCTCTTGTGTCTTGAATCCCACACGGTCTATTAAAAAAGTGGCTTGGCCAAACTGAAAAATTCGGGCAACCCAGCTGTTTCTCATTATTGAAAGTTTTTTTGGGAGGGATCCTTTTTTTTTTCCTGAGCCAGAGAATTGCAGAAGTACATTGGGCCGTGTCGCTTTCTGAAACAATTTAGTTCCATTTTCTGATGAATTCTAGAAAAGTTAAGAGTGTTGGGGGATTTCCTAAAAGGGGGGGGGAACCCCTAAACCTTGCATGGTAAGAAGCTGTTCATGGGGAATTCCATAGCTTCCCTGGAGCTGTTTGCTTTTACTTCTAAACTTCTTCCTTTTTTCTCCCTGCAAACTGGATTAAAAACAAACAATAATAATGCAGCAGCGAGCAAGCTACGCTGATTTGATTTGAAGGCGATCTCTGTGTTGAAGTTACGGCCTTTTGCTGATGCGTTACATTCCGTTCTGTCTATTGTTTTCTTTTTCTCTCTCTTTCTCCCTAGGATAGGTGAGAAGTGAAGAAAATTATTCTGCTGTTCATGGTGTTTTGGGCTATACAGTGGCAGGGAAACATCTGGCTTTGCTGAAGGGAAATCTGCCCCCCCCCCCGGTTCTCTGGGAAACCAAATTCCCCTCTGCTTTGCAAGGTCTGGGCTTGAGATAGACAGGAACGATGAATCCGTGATCCCCCCCACTTCCCCCCCAGTGGGATTTGCCCTGTTTCTTCCTGGAGAAGAATTTCCTCTCTGGGATGGGACCTTGGACTTTTGGCAGTTGCTGAGTGCAATTTCTGTTTTCTGCTTTGCCTCTGACGGAGCACGTCTTGCAACTCACGCGCTGGCCCAAATGGATGCTGATAGACCTGTCACATGGCATCGCAGCCTTAAAGGAATGTTTTGGCTTTCAGACCTTTTTGACTGCACAAGTTGTCAGAAAGGTGGAATGTTGCCCAACGAGAACTGTGTGGGTGATTTTAACTCCCTGCGTTGATTAAAACAAGCTCCCCCTTACCACCTTGGGGGTGAAGATAGTACAGCCTACGGCCATGCAGTTGTGGCTCTGTGTGATGTATAGCCGTCCCCACTTGGGGTGGTGCATTTGAATGCCGTCCCATCTAAAAGGGCTTGGGTTAGAAATGACTCAACTATTGTACCCATGGTTGAGATTGCCCAATGCGGTAAGTCAAGATTAGTTGGGTTAACAATGAAGACTGATGAAGACCAGGATCATGTAGAACAGTGTTTCTCAAACTTGGCCACTTTAAGAGGTTTGGACTTCAACTCCCAGGATTCCCCAGCCTTCCCCACAATTCCCCAGAATTCAGCCTTCCCCAGAATTCCTCAACTCTGGGAGTTGAAGTCCACACATCTTAAAGTGGCCAAGGTTGAGACACCCTGGTGTAGAGGGTTAAGCCATAACCCCGTTTGCAAGGCTGTGGCACAACTTGCTAAGCCCAATGAAGCGAACCCATAATTGACTTAGCATGTGGCGCAAATCCAGTCTGGGTGCCTCCCATAGAGGCCAACAGCTAAGGCCTCACGCCTTGTGTTCTGCCGGCTGAGGCTTCGGGTGGGCCATCCCCCGTGGCGTGTCATGGTGTGGCGATGCCCGGAGGCTGCTTTGAAGTTAACTGGGTGACACAGAAGGGCCTTGTAGCCTTATCTTTTTTTAACCTTAGGAGGAATTAAGGAAATCTTTGTGTCATTAAGCGCAGCCCAGCTCACGGTCCCTCAATAGGGTCGCTGTCAAGAAAGTCCGAGTGGAAAAAATGGGAGGGCTCAGCTCTTTAGAACTTCTTTAGAAAGAAGTGACAATTAGTCATCCAATTCAGCAGGGTTTTTGCAACTTTTGAAAAACGTCGTGGGAGGCAGCCCTTGGTCATACCAGTGGCCTGATGCCCTTCTCCACCCCCACCTCCTTGGCGGCTCCTCGCTGCTCATTGTCCGCCAGATGATAAATCTGCGTTTGAGCAGCGTTGGTCATGCTTGGTATGAACTCCCAGGCTGTGATCGATCATTCTTCGGTGGAATTATTTCCCCAAGTATCAGCTGAGCGTGCCCCTTTTTTAAGTTCACTTGGCAGGGGGGCCGTGGCATCAACACGCAAGACTCCCCCGATACCTTTTCCTTGGAGTCGTTCGATGAACAAAATATTGACGTGGTTTCATTCATCTGTCGATGAACAATCTGAAACTTCACGAAGGGGCCAATGAGCTGGCAAGTCTGGGGACCCCTGCTTTAACCAATCAATTAAGCATTTATCAAAATCTCAGTAAAGCCGGAAGTATAAAAGATCGATTTAAGAAGTGAAAAGTATTATTTACATTCCAAAGAAAAAGTCAGTTTGGTTTCAGTTGTGAAGTGTTTTCTCTCTCTCTCTCTCTCTCACAAAGTGGATATTCTTGGTGCCAACTGAATTGTAGAACTGCCTGAGACATCTCAACAATCCAGTTCCTTTTTCAATCATGTGTTTTCATTTTACTGGTTTTGTTTTTAATTGGCAATGGCTGGAATTCTTTACTCGTCTTTTCAAGTATTGTTTGAAAGAGGCTATTTAATTGCTGTAATCCTGCCCCAAGCATGTTTGTACTGGAAGGCTAGTGAGAAGTGCAAACTAATCTTGAGGGGTGGGTTTAGAAGAAGTGAGAGGATAGCTTGGTTAGATTAGCATCCAGCTAGGTTTATTCACTGCTGTTACCAATGGTTTGTTTACCCATGATTTGTGGAGTAAACCATAATTGGCTGGGTTCATACAACCTTCACATGTGAACCCCGGTGGTTGAGTTCGCACAACAGATTCAGCCAAAACCAAACAGTGTTATGATTCAGTGTGATGGGCGAACCCTAACCCTTGAATTATTCAATAACCGCCCAGAGTCCCCCTCTTGGGGGGAGATGGGCGGTAATAGAAATGTGAATAATAAATAAATAAAATAAATATCCCCCAACCTAGACCCTTTGGATCCATAGGGAGTGCAACTCCCAGTGAGCACATCTGGAGAGCCTCAGCTTGGAAAAGGCTGTTGCAGAGAAAATAATAGCCGTGGGAAGCAGATTGCCATGAGCTGATGGATCTATCGTTCGCCCAACACCCCGGGGTCCCGAAATTTTGTGAATGGACACCTTTGGCAGATAGGAAGTATGGAAGGTGTTTTTTCTCCTGACGGCATTTAAATAATAATTTATTTCCTTCCATGGTTTATTGTGATCAGGATCCAAGAATGCCAGCTGCAGGCTTTGCTCCATGTTCATCTTAGCAGGAGCCAGCTAGACAGGAATTACGGGCCTCTTGGCTGGCTCCCTCTGTTGATTTTTGGCACCTGGCCGAGAAGAGCAACTGCTTCTGGAAAGGTGTGGGATTTAAGATGTTTCTGGGTAGTTTAGGGAGGTAGGTGATGATTCTTCACTGTAGGTGTGTCTGCTTGGGAGGGGCAGTTTTCAGATTGGGTGGCAAAAAGGCTGCGCACCAGGAAGGTCTCTTCCCACCTCCCTGTTCACGGGCATTTTATTTCTTTGGGATGCCTCTTTCTCCTCTAGACTTGGGGAAGCCTCTGATCAGTGACCTGACGGAGACGGAAGAACCTCGGATGCAGACACCCCCGGGAAGCCCGCTGGTCCTTCCTCATACCTTGCAGGAGCTCTTGAGCAAAGACACGGTTCAGGTGCAGCTGATCCCGGAGAAAAAGGGGCTCTTTCTGAAGCACGTGGAATATGAAGTCTCGAGCAAGGTAATCCCGGGTTGGTCATGAGGAATCAGCTCAGTTCCTTTGCTCGATTGAGAAACTTGGTTGATTCTCCAGATGAGTTTGGTTGAGCAGCGAAAGGGCTTTGTTTGCAGAAAGCAATAAGAATAAAGCAATCTCTCTTGGCTTTAAACTGAAGCTTGCATGGTTGCAACAGACTGTGCCTTGGAACAGCGTTCCCTCCCCAGAGGAGAGCACACCTGTATTTTGCGGTTGTTCATTAATGCCACATTTAGCTTTGGATGCAAAATGTACACCACGTCATGCTCATCAGCCTTGACATTTTAGAAATCTTAGTTAAGGTGGATGCCAACTTTTTTTCTTTCTTTTTCTTTAAAGGGTTAAGTTAACCCTTGACTGGAGCTGTTCTCAAATAATACCATTACGTTTTACGTTTTATAATAATACAGTAAAACAAACTATAGGGAAAAGAAGAAGGGACACCTTTTCTACTGTGATGCCTCCTCCGTCACTTTGCATACGTCAGCTCAAGGCAGAACCCGTATTTTTCTGTACAATTCTCACACATTTCTGTATTTAATCAGTTAATTTCCTTGTGTGCATGGAAGAAGGGGGCAGGATGGATAAAAATGGTCTCCCCCCCAAAAAAAAAAACATTGAAAAGGTGTTTGCAATATTGTTTTACTGATTTGCTTGACTGAGACGCCGCCGAACTCTTTGTGGCTTGAGGTGCTCACAGACACCTGTGTGCCACGCAGTGGTTCCAACAATTGTGCTGTGATTGTCAAAGTGACTGTGAGCATTTATCCCTACTCACCAGGAGTCCAGCCTCACTTGACGGCACGTAACTCTCTTCAGTATTAACTAGCTTAATCTGGAGGCAACTGTGTGGGTCCGATAACTGATTTCACCATTGAGTCATTGCATCTGTTACATGGGCTGAGTTTAAATACAATTGTTCCTTGAATATTTATCACCTGCCTGCCATATGCAGTAGAAGCATTTCATTTTCACCTGATTTTCAAATCCATCTCAGTCTGGTTCCCAACCTAGCAGCATCTGGGATCTTTTCAACTTTATTTATTTATTTATTTATTTACATCAGTTTAAAAATACCCAATTCCCAACAACTCTGAGTGCTTTAAAAGCCAGATAAAAGAACAAAGAGGTGTGCATTCAGAAAAAAGCAAAACAAAACCCTATACTGCTCAAAACCGAAATCTTAAAGGGTCTCGACGCCATCCTACCCCAAGGCCTGAGAGAATAACCAGGTTTTCCTTGCTTTCCAGAACGTCATCAGGGTGGGAGCTATGCAGATCTCTGGGGGGAAACCATCCCAGTGGGCAGGTGCCGCGATAGGGAGGCCCACTTCTGGGGTCCCACAAAGTGACATGGTTTGATTGAGGGGACTTGAAATGCACCCACTCTGCCAGATCTTAGCAGGCGAGCAGATGGGATACGTGGCCGCCTCCTGCCTCTTATTTCTCACCATCCTGAAAAATTTTCCCAGGCCTTCACTTTCGCCAGACTAGGTGCGTGGCCTTCTGTGGTCCTGATGGGGTTTTACAAAAATATTCCCCAATGTCAACATAGACATCCTTGTGGGGATGGCTCAGTGGGGTCATTGGTTCTTCCTTTGCTGTTTCTCCAGGGAATCTCTGATGACTTTTTAATCTACTCTGTCCTGGAGAAGTCAAGAAAGCTTGTGATTTCTATCTGTCCCTTTTCTTGTCCAGTCATTATTTGGATATATCCTCCTAGGTTGATATATAAAGACCAGTTTTGGTCTTCTATATATACTCTTTCACTCATATTTGCAAAAGTGTACTTCGTTTCTTTTCAGCCTTACATATTTCCATTCTGACCTGCTTTACAGGCATCTGATTGGCCTTATGGCTGTAATAAATAATACAGCTTTGACTGGATTGGATCTTTACTGATGGAAATAAATTGCTTGGGTCTCTGGAAGGATCAGGCCTTACTATGGGCATTTAAAGTTTGGGGTATTGCTTTTCTGGCCCTAGCCCTACCTTGAAATTGCTCTTATGCCCATATTTAATCCTAAAAGTCAAATGTCTGCTGGCTGTAGGAAAGACCTCATCGAGGCATAATCTGTACATCTTAAACGTTTTTTCTTAAATAACCTGCAAGTAAAATACATATCCAATCTGAGATGCCAAGATTGCCAACTGGGGTTGCCAGATTGAAGAAAGAGGAAATAATAATTCCAGTTGTAAACATAGCTTTCAGGTGATATATAAAGCCGTATCAATTTAAGCAATTTAAACCATTGGTAAGTACTTGCCTTGATTTAATTCTATCCATTTCTCTTGCTGATAAAAATCTCGATTTAACCCATGGATTTAAATTGTCCTGAAATAAATGATTCTTCCCTGAAAAGGGTTTGCTTCTCTTCTTCCGCACTTGCTGTTGGCAGTTTTTATTAGCATTTTTATTTCAGCGTGATTCAAGCTCCAGTGAATGAGGGCGGGGGAAACTTCCAGTCCGTTGCATCATTTAGGTTTTAGAAAGGATTTATCGCTGCGATATGTGGCAGTAATGGTTAGTTTACATAGGTTGTGAAAGGAGACTTGGCGGATTCTTTGATGCTCAAGCCAAGGGTGAATTAATAGGCTCTTTCTCACTGAGTCCTTCGGCTAGCTGGCCATCGCTTGAAATGAGCTCTATTTATTTATTTAATCAATGTATATTATTTATTTAATCAATGTATATTATTTATTTAATCAATGTAGATCGCCAAACATCTCAACAAGTGACTCTGGGCAGTGAACAATGTTAAAAGGAAAAATAAGAATAACGACAGTAACAACTCTGGCAATTAAAATACATAGCAGCCGAGAGAAATACAGTAATCGTTAATCATTAACACAACCAGGAGAGGGGTCCTTTCGCACACTTGGGGCTCCAGGCCCAGGCCCAAAAGCAGGTCTTCAGGGCCTTGCAAAAGGCCAGCAGGGTTGGGGCCAACCTCATTTCCAGAGGGAGAACGTTCCATAGGGCGGGTGCTACAGCAGAAAAGGCTTATCTTCTGGGCCCCACCTGCCAGCATTCCTTAGCCAATGGGACCTGGAACATGCCCATCCTGGCAGAGTGGATAGCCTGGGTAGAAAAACCCAGACTGGGTAGAAACAACCGGAATCCCATACGTAACCTGGTCCCAAGCCATGAGATGCTGGGCTAGATGGCACCTAGATCTTCAGCAGCCTCTGTTTCGGTTCCAAGGGGCAAAGGGCTACAGCATCTCTATTGAGGAAACTCTGAATGGGTTCCTTCATTCTCCCTACAGCGTTTTAAATGCTCCGTTTACCGGCGGTATAACGACTTTGTGGTCTTCCATGAGACTCTCCTTCAGAAGTTCCCCTATCGCATGGTCCCGGCCCTGCCTCCCAAAAGAATGTTAGGAGGTAAGCTTGGAAGGGATGAGATGAGAGGTGATTGAGCTCAAGGATAACCACTGGATTTCAACCTTCCCCGAGCTGGTCTTTCCAAATGGGTTGGGACTATGTCTGTCAGGGATCTTGGTCAACTAATCAGGGTTCCTAGTCAATATTCCCAATTCTGCTGGGAATAGCAGCCCCAGCCCCTCTAGAGGGTGCCATGTTGGCCATTGCTTATGGCTGGAATCGGTAGAATAAGTGGGGCTCCCTTTGGGGTAATGTAAAGCTCTCAGGAGGGTTTTGAAGGTTGAGGTTCCTCAACCTGGCCCTTTTCCCATCCTCCAGCTGACCGAGAATTCATCGAGACCAGACGCCGTGCGTTGAAGCGCTTTGTCAATCTGGTGGCGCGACACCCTCCTTTTTCAGAAGATGTGCTTCTGAAGCTCTTCCTCTCTTTCAGCGGGTCGGTAAGTGTGCCTGAGAAGTGCAACTTGGGTAGCTGAGTATGTTGTGGAGATCGGCGCTTGCCAGCTTGTCTTGTGCTGAGCTGCCAGCTGCCTCTTCCTAGTTAGCTATCTACCATAGCATTGTCCACAGCAGGATTTCCTAACCTGGGCTACAGGATGTTGAGGACGCTAGTAATTTCTCTGGCTGCTTGGTTGCCGGTATATCCAATAAAGGAGATAACCAGGTTTGTGGTGCTTAACCTTGCTTTAAGTAGCCTCTGATTTCACCAAGTGTCCTCCCAACAGCAATTAACTAGATGATAGAGACTGATTCAATCCAGGATCAGCTAGATATTTCCAGATATTGGGCAGTCAGTTCTGTGATTGACCGCCCAATATCTGCTATCCCAGAGTGCTATTGCTCCTACGTGTTGAACAAAGCATCAGCCAAGAATGATACACAATGTGGGTGTGGTGCTTTTAGGTGTTTTTGGAGGCGGGGAGCAGTGTTTTGGGTGGTGGCCTCTCCCAAAGATGGATGGTTGGTTGAGGGGGGGATCTCTGAGAGGTTGAAAGCTACTGTGAGCCAAGCCCTGGTCCTTGTTAGCCCCCTGAGGTAGTCCAGTCAAGAAACACAATCAGGAGGACTAGCTCTGTCTTTATTGTAAGTTTACATTAACAATCTTGCAAGTCTGAAAGTACCAATCGAAGCAAATATTTGTAGCCCGGGGTTGAACTGTGGAGTCCTCGGTGCTCTCTGAGCCTGGTTGTTTCCTTGCAGACGTTTCCTTGCCAGACTGGGCAACCTCATCAGTGCGAAGAGGGAGTGGGCCTTGCTCTCTGTTTATATACCGTGGCTTGCCCTGCTTGGGTTGGTAGAGCGGGGTGTTCTCTCCTTGGGAGTTCTTTGATTGGGCTGTTGTTTGCAGTCTGAAAGTATTTTCTCCCCGCCTTTACTTTTCTTCTGCAGAAAACTAGGGAGGGCCCCTTCTGAAATGCTTCCCACGCCCCTTTTCCTTCAGTGGGCCGAGAAACCTTTTCCGTGTGTTACACACACAAGCTCCCAGGTTCGGCTTATGGTCAGTCACTCACAGACTCGCAGACTGTTGAGGCACGCAGATCTTGTCAGCCTCCCTGGCTTTCCACCTGGGTTTTCCTGGGAGGTGCGGCTTGAGCAGACAAGACACACAGCCCTGGTCAACAGCTGGGAAGTAATTAGGGACACGCGCAAATAACTTTCAACCAGACACGGAGGCACAACCAGTTCTTTGAAATACACGGAGACCCAGTGAATTTAAAGGAACAGCAAAACTTTACTGGTTGCAAGATACATTTGCTCTTTCTCACACGCACACATACACTCATCCACACTTACCCACGTCCAACTAAGCTGCCAGGCACTAGCTAGAGGGACGGAAGCCACCAAGTCTGGATCCAAAGACGACTCGAGGAGTGGGCAGGCTTTGGGACCCCTTTTATCCCCAAAAGTCCTTGCTTTGTTGATTCACAAGTTTGGTAGCTGTAGATGGGATGGGGGGGCGGTTCTCCATGTGCTCAGGCTCAGCTTCCTTTGTCTGGTTCAGGTGACATTTTTCCTTTGTTTCCTTAACGACTTGCTTCCTTCTTACCTACCTCCCCGAAGGGATCTTTTAGACTAGTTTCCTGGCTTTTGTCCTCTCTGCATAGGTGTCTGCTCCATCTTTAGGTAATGGCGGCTTCAGCCTAGTCTCACACGTGACGGATGTCTAGTCTGCAGCTCTTCCTCCTGTCTCCCAGGGTCATTCCCACATACTATTACAGTCGCAGAGGTGATTCCTTACCCATTTTAGATGCCTGGGCAGGATTAAGGATCCTGTAAGAAAAAACAATACAGGAGGAGTGCTCTGTCTTTCCAGATGCCAATTTCGTAACTTCCAGTAACAGTCCAGAGGTGGCCTTTGAGTCAAAGGGTGAGCGATTAGCTCCCGTACAGAGGCAGCCAAATGTTGAGTCCTTGCGTTGACCAAAGCAAAAGCCCAGGAGATAGCTGTCGCTAAACACCACCGGTTGTGGGAATTTCCCCCAGTTCCTTTCTGCACTATTTCTCTTGCCATTGTTGTTTTTCCAGGATGTGCAGAACAAGCTGAGGGAGCTGGTCCAGGGTGTGGGGGACGAATTCATGACCTGCAAGTTAGCAACTCAAGCAAAGGTATTGTATGTAGACCAATAACAACATTCTTACTCACCATCTTGAATTTTATATTTTATATTTTTGCACTTATCAATGTGTATTTGCATGTATGCTGTATGCATACTGTTTTATTTTAACAATATGTTATTTCTCTATGTTTAACTGTTGTAAACTGCCCAGAGTCATGGTTACGAGATGGGCAGGAAAGATATATAACAAGCAAACGAATGTAGACCCCCTCCTGTTTCAGAAATGGACCTGGTGTGGCTTGGGCAGAACGCTTCTTTTGGTGACAGAAAGACCCAGGGGCTCATTTCTGTTCACTTGTGGTGCTTGAGTTGCACTGACCCGGATGGGCTGGGGAGGACTGTACCAGCTGTGGCCAACTTCTCCTTGGTATGGAGCTGTGCTGGCTATGTAGGGCTGTTCCAGCTAGATGGAAGCTGACTGTACTGTAGTCATCCCCAATCTGGTGCCCCCGCCCAAGGGTTGCAACTGCAACCATGTGGAGGACTATACCATCTGTGGTAGTGGTCTTCTTGAGCTGTGTAACCTGGTGCCCGCCGGAAGTGCTTGGGTTGCAACCCCCAGCATCCCCAGCTAGTCTGGAGGGCCCCTGATAGGCAAGGCTGCTTTACTGGACTTTACGATTTGCTGATTCACCTTGGAATCATGATAAACAGCGGTGATATTCATATCCTGTTTTGTAGAGATTTCTAGCGATCTTTTTAAAAAAAAAATGACATTATGAACTTAGTTCTCTGCATTCAGTGAATGCATGAAACCTGAACTTCCAATTTTATGATAATTGTAAACTCCCTGTCCTAACTGCCAGGAAACACGCTGAGACAAGGAACTGGTCTCTAATGTTTTATTGCTTGTACATAACAGGAATCCTAACAAACTGAAGAAGCGTGGGAAAAACCCAGCCATATAAACCCCAAAGGTTAAGGCAGTCCCGATCTGTGTCTCTTTGAATGGCTGACCAATTCCTCAGTACTACGCATGCGCTTAACAGTCTGGATGGGAGCCCCCTGCTCGCCATCCTTACTCATGACACTCCCTGTTCACTTATTCTTTATCCACTGGGCCTCTTTTTACCTTTTTGGCCACTATTTACTCCGGAAGGAATTCATAAATGAAGAATTATTATTATTATTATTAATCCATTCAATCGTGTCTGATTCTCAGTGACTGCCTGGACGAGTCCCTGCAGTTTTCTTGGCAGGTTTTTCAGAAGCGGTTTGCCATTGCCTCTTTTCTAGGGCTGAGAGAGAGTGGCTGGCCCAAGGCCACCCAGCTGGCTTTGTTTCCAAGGCAGGACTAGAACTCACAGTCTCCCAGTTTCTAACCACTACACCAAACTGGCATCATCATCATCATCATCATCATCATCATCATCATCATCATCATCATCATTATTTTAAAAGATTTTCCGATTCACACCATTCTTTTTGCTCTGAATGGGATTTTCTCCTGGGGGCCTTTGGCAGCCCCTTGTCGCTCTTGTGATGTCTCTTGAACTTTGCTGCCCTTCCTTCAGGACTACTTGCCGGCAGACATCCAAGTCCAGTTTGCGGCCAGCCGAGAGTTGATCAGGAACATCTACAACAGCTTTTACAAGCTCAGGGACCGGACCGAGCGAATTGCCTCGCGGGCAGTGGAGAACGCCTCGGACCTCCTCTTGTTCGGGAAGGAGCTAAGGTGAGCGGGCGTGGACTGAGCCACCTGCTCCCCAAACGTAAGTCTTGGGGCTGATTCACCACCAAAATCCATCTATGTATCTATCATCTATCATCTATCTATCTATCATCTGTCTATCTCATATATATATTTTGATGTATATTTCATATATATATATAATATATTTCATATATATATATAATATACACACACGAGAAGCAGTTATCTGGGGTCTGATCCAGAGGGATCCTTGGGGGATCGATCGGTTTTCCCGTCTTTTCCCAATGAAAATTTCTTCCATCTCCATCTTGCTGCTGCAGTCTCCCCCACTTCTCTATCAGGGGTGAACAACAGTGTAAGTGTGACGTTGTCTACAGGCTCTTGGAGCTTTTCCTGTTAGCCTGGGGGCCAGCCAGGCCTCCCATTCACCCTCAGGCCATTTACAAGAGGTAGCAACCCTTTCAAACATAGTCAGATAGGCTTCTCCCCTATCTTCTTCCTCTGTTAATTTAGGGATTTTGATGTCTTTGGGACCACTTGCCTTCTCTCTATGTCCAGGAGACCCTAAGAGGGGAATGTGCCCCTCTTGGACCCCTTTGAGTAGGACCCTAAGTCCTTCCCTCCTTGCCTCTCTCTCACTCTTTTTCCATTCCAACCTATCCTTCTTCTCTGTCTCCCTCCACAACAATTTTTTCCTTCTCCATCTCACGGCCGTAATCTTCCCCACCTCTCTATCCCGTTGCGTGGGCAGACAACGGTGTAAGTGTGACGTTGTCGTAACGAATGGTGACTTTAACCGCTCTGGGGGAAGACCTTTCCCCGCTTGGCTGCGGCCAGAGTCCGGCCCGTCTCAAGCATCCTCTTTGCCGAACGTTGCATCTGACGAAAAGATGAGGTGTTTAAATGTATTTTTTCCCCACACATTTCTGTCCTTGCTGATGAGAACTCTAGGTAGCAAACGGGGAGGTCTCCTTTTCTTTATTCCTACAACACCCCTGTGAGGTGGGCCAGCGAGCTGTAAGGTTTTGTGGCGCTTTGAACCGAGGTTTCAAAATGGAGGTCTTCCTTGGTTTTGGTCTACTGTGCCAGGTTGGCTGGATGCACGAACAAGGAGGGAGAATCTTTTGGTGCAAATGTGTGGCCAGTTCTTCACGGATCCCTCCCTCTCCCAACAGCGCTTTGGGCTCGGACACAACGCCGCTGCCTTCCTGGGCGGCCCTCAACAGCAGCGCCTGGGGCAACCTGAAGCAGGCGCTGAAGGGGCTCTCCGTGGAATTTGCCGTGCTGGCCGACAAAGCTGTGCAGCAAGTGAGCCGGGGGCGTGCAAGGGTTTCACGGGGGGGTGCAACCCCAGAGCGGGTGGGGCTGGGTGGCCCCCCCAAAGGGACTTCCTTGACCTTTCAGTGAAAATTGAAAAGAAATGCATGCAGGCTCTCCTCAGTTAGCGACTGCCTCATTTCGTGACCTTCTGCAGTGATGATGGGGACGCAGAGTCACTTGGCGACCAGTCCTCACATTGATGACCTTTGCAGGTCTGTAAAGCAAAGGAAAGCTGAAGAAAGGTTGTAAGTGCAGTTGTGGTTTCACTTGGCCACTTCGCTGAACGACTGAAATGTGGTCACTCAATGAGGACGACCTGTAAATCGGTGCCGCTAACAGGGCAACTTCCCAGGATGGAGTCCTGTCAATCAAATAATAATAATAATATTCATAAAAACACAGGTGGGCAGCTACTTCTAAAAGTTGCTCAGGGGCCTCTCTCGAGGTTTGATTTGCTGAGCAAGTTTGTATAGCCGCCCATCTCATGGAAGGCGACTCCGGGCTGCATACAAACATAATAAGGAAGAGAAGACCATAAAACACTCCCGCGTAAATAAAGAATGTTGCTGCTTATCAGCTCCTCTGCTACTTCCGTGTCCTTGAGCATCCCACGTTTTGATTCCGTGTGGTGGGGGGGCTGACCGCAAGTGCCAGGCTGTGAGGCCAGTGAGTTTCACCCGGAAGGAGGGCTGGGAGTGAGACTCTGCAGGAACCACCGCAGGGCCAGGGCCCTCCACCCCGCTCAACTGCAGCCGGAAAGCCCCCTCATTTACTAGCGAAGCGTTCCTGAGCGTCCGCCCGGTTCAAAACCGTCTTAGAGAAAGATGTCCATGAGAACAAACGTTTCGTGGCCATTCAGAGCCCTGCTCCTGACCTTTCTGTGTCATTCTGCCGTTTAGACAAACCTGCAGAGACCCATTTGCCCGCTGTACACCTTTTCCCCAGCCTACCTAGGTCTGGGATCCAAGACCTGCATCCTGCAACCCGGTTCCAATCCGATGATGCTTTAGGAAGCGTTCCTTGGATTTGTTGGTTGAACCTCAAGGCCAGATCTCCCAGTTCGGGGGAATCCCTGGCTTAACTGAAGGGTTCTGTTTGCCACTGTGACGTCAAAGAGAGCCCTAGTGACAGAGAGATGTGTAGCATCTGTGTATATTTATTTATTGATCAAATTTATACGGCCACCCATCTCAAAGGAAGTGACCCTGGGCGGCGTACAGCAATCAAATAAAATAACAAACATATAAAAGCAATCGTTAGAAAAATATAAAAGTCGTTATTAAAAATTAAAGTATGATTAAAAATTAAAATATACCTGTATGTATGTGTATACTGTATGAATATATGCATATTTATGTATGTGGAGACACACACCCATGTACAGTATACACACCCACATACATCCACACTCTCTTCAAGCTTCACTTTCCCTTGCACTATGGCCCCCTCCTTCCTCCCCCCTGCCTACCTTTGCTGTTTAACAATTCACCCGGAAATGTCCCAAGATTGGAGCCGGCCTCCAACGGGCAACTTATGAACAGCTTCCTTCCTGCCCTTGGGCTCTGGTGAACAGCTGCCTGCTTTCACAGTGTCCTCTTTCATCCCCTGGCCCTTCTGCTTTCTAGGGTAAACAGGAAGAGAATGATGTGGTGGAGAAGCTGAACCTTTTCCTGGACTTGCTCCAGTCTTATAAAGTGAGTCCTGCGTCGGATCGGCCAGTTGGGGAGTGAGTCGCTGGGACGCAGCTGGGTGTCTTGGGAAAGCGCGAGTGTCCGAAACAGGGAGAGTCAAGGAATTAGTCGGGAGGCCAAAGAAATGGCAGAAGAGAGGAACCTTTTCTGGGGAGCTGGGATGCTGCTGGGGGTTAGACGATTATTTTATTTTATTTTATTTATTTTATTTTAAAATTTGTACAGAGGTAGTCCTTGACTTATGACCATTTGTTTAACGATGGTTCAAAGTTACAACGGCCTCGGAAAAAGTGCTTTACGACCTCTACTGGCACTTATGACTGTCGTACCACAGCTGTGGTCACGTGATTGCAATTTGGGCACTTGGCAACCAGCCTGCATTTACAACTGGTTGCAGCATCCTGCAGTCACGTGATTGTGATTCGTGACCTTATGGCAAAAAAGTCCATTGGGGAAGCTGGATTCGCTTAACAACCATCACAAAAATGGTCATAAAATCAGGTCTGGTCAGGTGGTGAGTCGACTTACGACTGCAATGACTTACGACGGAAATTCTTCCCATTCCAATTGTGGTCGTAAGTCGAGGACTACCTGTACTGCCTGACTCCCAGGGACTCTGAGCAGTTACAGGTAAAAAACAAACAAAGCAATAAAGCAATACAAAGGTAAAAACAAGGAACAAAAGGTAGCAATCAGAAGAAGTACTTGGGAAAGAGACATTTCAAAACCCTGCTGTGATTCTTTGTCCCAATAAGCTGCATGATGGGAGCTGAAGAAATTACACCTGTTGCCTGACGCTTGTCTTTGGGACAGGTTAATATTACCCCAGAAAGCTAAAACCCAGTTTTTTCTCAGCTCAGTCTGGCTTCTGGCTTTCAAGGTTTTGTTAGCCTTCTCTGACTGTCAACTCCTTCTCAGCAGCTTTGTGGGCTGGGCCCTGGCTTCTAGGAGAAATGCTGAGATGCCCAAAATGGCTAAATTCTCTGCCTGTGAAGGAAACATCACCAGCATCCGACATCTTGTTGGTTTACTTTACAAACTTTAATTGGACATCAGAGAACTTCCAGGTTGGGGGTGGGGAGCCTGGAACCCAGATTATATCTCCAGGGCAAGGGGGCAGGACAGGAGACCATTCTCCACCCTCCGTAAACCCTCTCTGAAATCTGGAGAAGACAGTCAGCTGCTTACCAGATCTTTAGGACTGCAACTCCCATGAGCCCCAGCCAGTCTCGCAAGGGATCGTGGGAGTGGCAGAAGGCTGTGTATATGTTCTTAGACTGGATGTTGCATTGATGTGAAAGGCTTGATCGGAGACGTGGTGGCGGCCCATCTTGGCTGAGAAACGGGGGTTGGATGACGTGCCCTCCTGGTATTATAGCTAGAGAGGAGGTTTTGTCCTGGGGTGCGCCCGTCTGAGATTTGGGCAACGGTGAGACCAGAACTAAAGGTAGCCACCCTGGTTGCATGGCTGCTGTGCTGTCCTGCCTTCCCCAACCCGGTGCCCTTCAGAACGGCTGGGATACGCCACACAGCTGGTGGCTTTGGCCAGAGGCTTCCGTAATCCTAGCAGGAGGACCAAGCTGTGAAACAGCCCCCTTGTTTATGGGTCCCATCCCCACCCCGCTCTTCTGCCTGCCTTGCAGGATCTGTGCGAGAGGCACGAGAAGGGTGTTTTGCACAAGCACCAGAGAGCTTTGCACAAATACAGCATGATGAAGAAGCAGATGGTGAGTGCCACGGCGCAGAACAAGCAGCCAGAGTCGGTCGAGCAGCTGGAATCCCGAATTGTGGAGGTACGGTCCCTTGGCTCTTCGGAAGCCCAGGCCGGCCACAGAGAAGAAAAGTCACAGATAAATGTTTCGGCTTCCCGACGACTATAGGCGGTTTTTTTTTTTTTGGTGAAAACAGAACAGAAACCTGTGACGTGTCTAGTTCCCTTGGCGATAAGAAACGGCTAGTGAAGTTTGTGGAGCTGAAAGAACCTTGGAGAGTTTTCTGAGGCATCTGGGATTGGGGAACAATATGGGGCTGAGGGCTGCGGGGTGGGATCTTGCATTTCATAACCCAATAGCATGCCCCTTGGCTGGAGAGAATAGCTAGTGCTGTCCCTCCAGAGGCTCAGGTCTAATCTTCCCTTCCCTTCCTTCCTTCCTTCCTTCCTTCCTTCCTTCCTTCCTTCCTTCCTTCCTTCCTTCCTTCCTTCCTCCTCCCTCCCTCCCTCCTGCCTTCCTGCCTTCCTGCCTTCCTGCCTTCCTCCCTCCCTCCTTCCTCCCTCAGCAAGAGAACGCAATCCTAACGATGGAGCTGCGCAATTACTTCTCCCTGTACTGCCTTCATCAAGAGACGCAGCTCGTTCACATTTACCTCCCGCTCACCTCTCACATCTTGGGAGCGTTTGTCAACTCGCAGATCCAAGGCCACAAAGAGGTGAGTGCCTTTGAGGCAGGGGGTTCCAGCCTCCAGGAGGTCTGGCAGCCTCTTGCGTTCCTCTAGCTGGTGCTTCCTGAGCAGCCAAGGGCCCCCAGGTGTGGGAGGACGGCTTCTGTTTAGCTTTCCTTGCAATTCTAGAAGGGGAAGTGCAGCCTTTTCCGAGGGCCCTTGTGTGAATCCTCTTCCTGCCTGAAGGGTATCCATGAGACAAAATTGCGGTGAGGGCCTTTCAGGGGTTGGCCTTCTGTCGAATATGCCATCCCAGCCATCCTCCCGCTTTGCTTTTTGGCTCATTAAGTAGTCACTGAACCTTTTGGGAAGGGCTTCCGTCTTCTGCAAAGTCTGTCTCTTTTGTGATTTTTGCAAGCCATGGGGTTAATCCTCCTTGTGACACAGTTGGCATCGTTTTGACAAACTCACGCAACTCAGTGTCAAAGAAAAAAGGGTGAGATTACCGTGTCTGCATTTGTCTTCCACTGTGTACCTTGGTTTTTTGGGTGTGTGTGTGTGTGTGTGTGTGTCCAGCTAGTAAAGTAGACATACCCCATCATCATTCATGGTTGAGTCACTTCGCAAACCATGCATTCACGTACTTTTAATGTAACCCTGCTGAATCTGTTCTTTGTGTATCATGCTTTTCTCAGGAAAGTCACAACCGAGACTTGGGTGATGGTGATGGTGAAGAAATACAGTATTGGACTGAAACTGGGGAGACCCATGTCTTGAGTCCCTGATTTTCCGAGGGTTGTGAAATATAAACCTCGGCATAAACCTCCCTAGTTGAATTTGGGCCAGTTGCTTTCTCTCCCCCCTCACTAGATTGCTCTTGAGGCTAGCATGAAGCTAGCATGACAACTTCTTCAGGTTGTTTGAAGAAAGACAAGATACGAACTTAAGAACTCAAATCTATCTTTGGGGCTTCTGTTGGAGGGTTTTAATATTTGCCAAATCTTGCCTTTGTGGCGGCCCTTGGAGAACCTTTCAGGAGTCACCTGACAGGTTCTGCCTCTCTCCTTCCCTCTTGCAGATGAGCAAAGTCTGGAACGAACTGAAACCCAAGTTGAGCTGCCTCTTTGCGGGATCCAGCAATGTGTTGACGTTGCCATCTTCTGCCCAAGAGGACAATTTTCTTCCCAGTTAATGCTTTGGGATTCAGTTGCTTGAGGGAAGGGATGTCCTTGCCACTTACTGCTCCTATCCAGGTATTAACAATATTCTCCTTCTGGCAAGTCCTTGTTTGCCTTCGGGGGACTGATTTGAGGGATTCCTTGATTTAGGGGAGGCCTGGAAATGTGACTCTACAAAGACTCTCTTGTGTTTATAATTTTCGATTTCCCTTGTGAAGGCTCACAGCAGATTTGATGATGGTGCGGTCTGTCGAAAATGACAGATGAGTTTGTGTGACCCGCCCCTCTCCAGGAATAAAATGAATAATTTAATTGGGGCTAGGGTTGGGCAAGAAATATATGTACCATCTATTAAAGGGCGGGCAACTTCCGGAATCAGCATTCCCAGCCAAGTGGCCATCTTGAGCTTTTCTCTTACCACCCAGCCAACCTTCTTCTGCTCTGAAAAGCCAGACATTTACAGGAAATGAACAGAAATGTAACTGACACTTAGGCTTCTATGGACACTGTAGAAGGGTGGCTATGCTCCTACATGCCCCGTGAGAAATTGCCAGCTGACTTACAGATGGGCAGACCCACGAATTGAGCCATCTCTCAAAACACACTTCCCACCTGCCTCCGTTTAAGTCTCTTAAATGTCTTTATGCTTCTTGGAACTAGTTTGAAATACAGACAGACAGATAAACCGCCCCCCAAATAGTGGTTTCAGAATGGCAGGATTAGGAATTTATCTGTAGAACTTCTGGCTCCTGTTTCTAGTCTGGCTTGTCTGGAAGAGGCAAGAGGTTTTTCTTCTTCTTCTTGCCTTCTAGTTAAGCTGGAAGCCAAAGTTGTACATCTTTTCCAGATGAAGGGGGAATTAATTCAGACTGGCAGAAGGAGGGCATGAGTGCCCAGCTCTGCCATTGGGACCTAGACTTTTTTAGGACCAATCTGTTGCTCAACCTGGCCTTGTAGCTTTTGCCTTGCACCTTTGTCACAAGCATCATTTTAAGCCTGCTGCTTATGACAAAGCAGGCTCCACGCAGTTCAGAACCTCAGGCATCCACGTTTCTGCTTGCCATTTGCAGGAAAAAACCTGACTTGCTTTTCCTTTTATATACGAACACAGGATATTTTGGAAAAAAACCTTTACGCTGGAGATTAAAACTATTACTCTTTCGTACTTCTTCAGTTAGCAAGTCTTTTTTAACGAACAATTCAGATAAGCTAATGGTTGTGACCCAGGGAAGGCAGGTCTGTGCCCTTTTGCACAAAAAACGAAACACAACCCCACTGCTTTTGGAAAACAGTCATGTGAGAAGACCGTCTTGGCTCAGCCAAGCAGGCCTTTGGCAAATGGTGAGCGATAGCTCTGCTGTCTGCCGGTGCATACCCCAGGCACGTTTGCCACGCTGTTGCACATACCGGAAAGAGGGTGTGGAAAAGTGTGAGAAAGGGAGTTGTGCTCCAGTCGTGTGTGTGGGAAAACGGCTAACAATTGCCTCTGCAAACAGCTCTCGTAAATGACAGCTGTGGCTTCTGTCAAGTGCAGGACTTAGAAGGGGCAGTCTAATAGCTAAGAATGCACATGGCACTCTGTGTATTGAAGCATGGGGCTGATGCTGCCAAAGGCCCTTCCCCCCAGTTGGTACTTTGTGCTTAACGCATGCAGATTTTTGCACACATTAATGGTGCCTTTCTTCCTAGTTAGAGCACTCAGACAGTGCAGATGGTGGATATCGCTGTCCACAAAGGGAAACCTAAATCTCCCTGGGTCTTCTCACGCCATGATTTCATTTTACCAACACGATTGTGTGCATGTCTTATAGAATCCAGGGCCTCCTGTTCCCGTAGTTTAGAAGCCGGAGACTGGTTCACACAACATGTTAAGCCATTATATAGTTTGCTTGTTTGTGCCTTAATGCATGGTGTGTAGCCAGCCATCACAGCTTGTGAGCCACGTGAATCTAGCCAAACGTAATTTATTCAATGAGCCATTGCTTAAGCAAATCACAGGGTCAGGTGACCCACTCTGCCTACGGATCTGCCTCTGAGCTGATTTTTCTAAAATGAACTTTGGAAATCTTAGATAATATGGGGAACGATTTAGCAGACTTCTTTAAAAAGATGCCACATGGCTATTATTTAACAGATCAAACTCAAATTGCTAATGTTGCCATCCAGACCTAGTATACGGGAGCTCATTTCAACAGGGGTAGATATGCTGGCTTACAGACATGGTACCGTATGTGGCATTTGGCCAGCTTTCAAAGACACGTTCGTGTTCAGCGTTTGCAGAACCCAATTCTTCTAATATACAGGTAGTCCTCACGTAATGACCATTCGCTTAGTGATGGTTCAGACTTACAACAGTGCTGAAAAAAACAGCTTACAACCTGTGCTCACACTTAAAACCGTCACAGTGTCCCCGTGGTCACAATTTGGGAGCTTAGCAACCAGTTCGCATTTATGACTATCGCAGCATCCCGTGGTCACACGATCACCATTTTTGGCCTTCCTGGCCAGCTTCTGGCAAGCAAAATCAATGAGGAACTGTGGTTTTGCTTAATGACTGCAGTGATTCACTTAATGACTGCCACAAAAAAGGTCATAAAATCGGATCAGTTTCGCTTAATGCCAGTTTGCTTAGCAACTGAAATTCCGGTCTCAATTGTGGTCATTAAGCGAGGACTATCTGTACCTACATTCCTTTTGAATTCAGCTGAAGGAATTCAAACCTAGGAGTATAAGAGGTGTAGCACTGTACAGTACTCTGTAGTTTACATTGTACCATCCCTGGGGCACATTCCTTACCCTGTCCATAAATGTTCCTCAGCATGCCTATCAAGTAAAGCTTGGCTGAACTTGGTGACTATGTATCGTGCCTTCTTCCAAAATGGTGTTTTTGTTTTTTTTGACCTCCCACTCTAGATAATCAGAATAAGCTAACCAGAATAAGCCCTGTTCAGCTTCTGAGTCTTGGTAAGGTTGGCCAGGGACAACCAGCCGCTGAGGTCATATAGGAGGACAAATTGTTGCCTAGTTAAATGAAAGGACAGCTGTGAAAGAGCTTGTCCTGCTGAATTAAAAAAAATCCAACCTCTATGAGGGAAACCGCCTCTTCTCTGTAAGGAGTCATGTAGATGATTCTTTTTTAGGAAGCTCTATCTAAAATGGACCGTTTGGACCATCATGTAGGCAGACCATGTTTTAGCAAGATGGTTAGGGCTTAATCGCAAAAGAAGTCATCTGAATGGGCTACATAATGCAATGGTCTTTTTATGCTTTTCAAGCATTTTTGCTTAACCAAAAACGGGTGGAGGGCAGGTGGGCTTCCTCCCACTCCCTGGCATTTAATTGGGAATTTGTAAAAGAGCATCTGCTTTGCAAAAAAAAAAAAAAAAGTATTGTTTTAAATGAAGCACTTTATTAAACTGCAGGAATCGGAGAATGCCTTATTTACAGTTGGTGGACTTCAAAAAGTGTTTACAGATTCTGACCTCCCCCCTCCATCCTGCAAAAAGTTGCAAAAATATGTATTTGTAAGAGATACGTAAAAGTTGCATAAAGAGGTTGAAAGTGTATTTCAGTGCTGAACATATTTATCTGAATGTGTGCGATCAAGGTATTTTTCTTCATATTTAGGATATCCCCTCCTTTCTTCTTCTACTTTGACAATATTTTCCATAATAGTTAGTATTCTTTGGTGGTGGAACGCATTCTGTACACGAACAAGTAGTTTTGAGGGTTTTTTCCCCTAGAAAACTCAACCAAGAATGAGCTGGAGGGGCTGTTTGGCTATAGAGCCGATGGTGGTTCCTGGCCTGCCAACATGGCCTCTTACGTCCCAGCCAGAAAACCTTGAGGGCGTTCTCATGCCTCCTCTTGCATCTTCTCGGCCTCTTTCAGGGTATATTCTAAGATGGTCTTCTGCCCCTGAAACTTAAAATAGCCCAGGAAAAATTTCTTGTGGAGTAAAAAGGGAAACCAATAAATATCATCTGGCCACATGTCCTTGAAAGGTATCCGGTCCACTTCAAACCACTGAGGGCGCATTTCTGCAGTGGGGGAGAAATAGTTTAGGCTCAAACTGACCACTCTTTCCCCAGAATTGCCTCAGCTTCCCCCCACCGGACACTGGTCTTTTTTTTAGATTTTTTTTATCCCACCTTTATTATTTTTATAAATAACTCAAGGTGGGGAACATACCTAATACTCCTCCCTCCTCCTCCTTTCCCCACAACAACAACCCTGTGAGGTGGGTTGGGCTGAGAGAGAGGGACTGGCCCAAAGTCACCCAGCTGGCTAGCAATAGCCAGTTAGTACTACTAGTGAAGGCATAGACAGACAGACAGACAGGCAGACATAAAATTCCCTTCTCACCCCTATGGGTGGTATGCGCCTTCCTCAACCTGGGGTCCTCTACCAGAGGCCTGGGAATTTGAAGGTTCTGTGCAAGATCTCAGCTGTTCCTAGCTCTGCACTCTTCTGGACAGGGAACTCTGATGTTGCTCCTGGGATCTGTTGGAGCCACTGGTGTGTGTGTGTGTGTGTGTGTATAATTGCTAGCTACATGGCATGATGCAGACAACTCGAATGAACGCTCTGGGTGTCTTCACTTGAATCAACTCAAGAGCATTACATACTCTCTAGTATCTTGTTTAAAAAAAACACATCATTATATCCCCTAAAAATATACCTTCTCCTAAAAATACACCATCTCCTGGTTTCTAGCCTGGTGCCTTCACCACTAGCCCAAACTGGCTCTTTTGCACATGGTTTCCAAGTACGTGTTCCACCAGAGATGAAAATGAGGCAACAAAAAATGTGTGTGTACGCCCCCAAGGAAATAACATGCCTCAGACCCTTTTTCACTCAGCCTCGCCTGGCTTCTAGGCCCGTTCATGCTAATTCGTAAGGTGATTTTCTTGAGTCCGGCTTAGTAGGGGGTGTGAACCTAGATTATTGTGGCTTAGTCCGTAATGAGAAGAGGGCAAGTGTTGAAATCAATGAGGGATTGAGGGATGAATCCCCATCCGGTAAAAAAAAGTCTGCATTTGGTCCGGCATGTTTTGGAAAATGGATTCCTTTCTCAGGAGCACTTCTGGAATATCCGTGAATTAATCGACTGGTGTGCTCTGGAAACTGGACTGCCACACCTCTTAAGATCCTAGTTGGGATGGGCGGGGAAAGTGCTTACCAAGCATAAGAAAGTAATTTAGGGGAAAAAAATTGAAAAAGAAAAGGTTAATGTTTAATTCAGGGATGTCCACAGGGTGGGATCAAAAAAGTCAAGGTGGTGTGATTGAAGCTCTCCCTGTCTGATGTGCACACACACACAAAACAGAACCCACAATGGCAGCTTTGATTACACTCTCATGGCTGCCGTCTTTTCTGACCACACCCTGCAGAGTTCCCTAACTCGGCTGTCACTCCCACCCACTTTCCTACCATCGCTTTCGGTGGGGTCTCCGTGAAAACTGTCAGCACGGAAGATATGGACTTCCATCAGCTCGGGATTGCCTACAAACTCAAATGTAATCTGGCCCATCTTCTGTAAGGTGTCCACTGTCAATCCACTCTCTTCCAGAAGCTCCCTGAAAATAAAAAAAACAAGAGGATTTGCAAACCTGGAGTTGTAGGTTCGCAGGTTCCCTTTCACACTAGGGCATTTCCATCCACATGGTACTAGCTCTGCATCCTTGCATTTTAAACTCTTTCCTTTGTACAGCAAGTCCCCGGTTTAAGAACGAGTTCCGTTCCTAAGTCTGTTCTTAAGTCGAATTTGTACATAAGTCAGAACAGTTATTTAGCAGCAGTTAGTCAAATGTTTGTCTTAGTATACAGCATATATTTTACTTTTCTATGCATATACACACACTTCCAAATACACTAAAACATCTTAAACACAACAATACACAAAGGAGTATTGTGTATTTAACCAAAAACTCGAATTTTAAATATAATTGTCTTTGGGGCAATCTGTTATTTATTAAATTATTTATTTATTAAACAGATTTATAAGGCCACCCAACTCACACACTGAGACTCCGGGCGGCTTACAGAATTAAAAACCATAAAAACACAATAGACGCTTAACTAGGAGTCGCCCGTAAACCAGGACGTTCTTAAACCAGGGACCTGCTGTAAAATGACAAGAGCAGCCGGTAATTTCGAAGATGATCTTTGGGTCTTCCAGGTGGAAGCAGACTTTTAAAACTTCGGAAGCCTGTGTAGCTGCCGCTCTTAATGAGACTTTTTTTTCACATGAGTAATGCTGGGTGCTCTGGGTGGTTACTCCTTATTAAGGTGAATGGGGAATTTGGGTAGGACCCCAGGCTCTCTGGCACGATTCCAACATGGCAGCGCTGTCCCCGTGGTTTAATGTTTTGGCTAACTTTAGAAACACGTGCCAGCAGCCTCTGAAAACGAAGGCACTTTTTCAGCAACGGATTGAAAGCTTAGGGTTGTAAAGGATAATGAGACACCTGAGGAATATGCCCAGAATGATTCAGCGGGGTAGTTTGAAACACTTGTGACAGATGAGCAGTTCACCCATTTTTGCACCCATCCTGCAAAACAGAAGGAAGAAAATAAATTGTAAGGCTGAATATAACAGCTTTGCTGGACCAGTCCAACAGCTCAGCTCCTCCAGCAATCTGGGTCACAGAATAGTACATTTTGAAAGCTCCCAAGCATTGACAACAAGTCAACTGCCTTTTTGGACTGTGGCCCTTCAGCAAGTGGCATTGGAGATTCAGCCATCAACCCCAGTCTAGGGATAGCCCTTTGCTTCCTGAATCCCCCTTCTAAAGCATCTAACTGGGTGGCCAATCACATCCTCAAGCAGCAAATACCGTAACTTAAGCAAATCCCAAATTTAGATGGAAACGGACCGTAAATTCAAGCAGTCTTTTAATAATCCTAAAGTGTAGGCCCTCGTCTGCTTGTTCGTTGGTGAAATGACTCCCGGGTGATGAAATACAGTGAATCAGCACACATTCGTGGCCTCCCAGGACATTCCCTGAAGTCATTTCACCAACTTTTAATCTCACAGAGTGAAGCATCTAGGTGAGTTCCTCTGTTCAGCTGACGATTGAGCTAAAGCCAGATGAAAACAAACAACACCCTCAATGCAGTATGAATCATCCCAACTCTGTTTGACCCGCATGCCAGAAGGAGAGCAAGTCACCAGGGCTGTGCTGCTGTGATTCCAAAACTGCAACCTCAAAATGAAGAGCAGAACTGGAGAAGCCCAGCTGTATATGCACTAGGTCAGCCTTTCTCAACTTTTTCACCTTGGAGGAACCCTTGAAATATTTTTCAGGCTCGGGGAAGGAACCCCTGCACATTCAGTCTCAAATAGAGGCCAGACGTTACCAAATTATTATATCTGTTTCATGGGTAGGCCTGTATACATGCACGAGCAATGTTCTTAAACTAAAAATAAAGAATGAAACTTGCCTCTTTAATGTGAAATTGCCCCAAGTTGAAATAACTTTTTAAATAAATTGTGATCTCCCAGGGAACCCCTCGTGACCTCTCGCAAAACTCTAGGGTGCCACAGAACCCTAATTGAGAAACCCTGGACTAGGTTGTCACCCTCACCTTTTAGCAGCCTGCTCGATTGTTTCCCCCAGCTGCACCTTCCCTCCAAAGCCGTTCCAGAGGCCAGCCCCAAAGCCACGCTTCTTCATACCCAGCAGGACTCGCTGCGGCTGCATCACCAGCACCAACGTGTACAGCTTAGTCGTCAGCATGCTGCACCCTGGGTCAAGCAGGAGGGGGGGAAAAGCATCAACGGTCAAATCTGCAGAAATCCTACACGAAGCTCGGCAGAATGCAAGAGAGGGCAAGGTTGTTGCAAGTGGGTCAGATACATCTCCCAAGCCTTGGAAAAAAGGCAAACAGCTGGAGCGCCTCTGATTGCTCCAATATGCTCTATTTCACCCAACTCTAACCTGGTGCCTCTAGGCATGCTGGCTTAGAGCTACCAAGGAGGCTCCATGGAAGGTTTTTCCGCCCCCCCCATTTTAAACTCGAGCCATGCATTGCCCCTAATGAGGAAAAAGACGCAAAGCGCAACTGCTATGCAAAAACCCTGCAGCGAAGCTAGCAAAAACCTGAATTCTCCCCCCCCCCGCCTTCTTCCCCTTCCTTATGCATAGACTCCTACCAAAGGAAATCCTTCTAAGAAAATAGGAGGAGGAAGAGGAGAAGGAGAGAGTCCCCGGCCCCGCACACAGGCGACCCTCCCCAAGGTGCTCCTTGCAAAGGGGAGAGGGACCGAGCGCGGCTCAGGCGCAAAAGACGTGCAAGTGCCCCGGAACGCAGGAGACCGAGCGGCGTTTCCGGGGGAATGCTTGAGGGCGCCGGACCCGATGGCGCACTCCGAAAATTGTCCCCCGGACCCAGGCAGTGGCCGGAGAAACCATGAGCCGGTGAGTGGCGGCGAATGGGCTCCGGGGGGAGCGAAGGTCTTTTCCCCCTGCTGCCTCCTCTGCTCGGGGCTGCAGAGGGGGTTTCCCTGGCGAGGCTTTACTCACTTTTCCAGCCAATCGACCCGCCTGGACTGGGTCGGCGAGGCGCGCAGGGCCGGGCCGCAACGCGCTGGGGGATTTCGGGGGGGGGCGGAGTAAAGAGGAGGGCCTCGGCGGAGAGCGGGGTCCGCCCCCCAAGACAAGGCGAAGGGAAACGTGGCTTAAGCTGAAAGAAGAAGAAGGTGGGTGGAAACGCCGCAGCGGGGCGCGTCCCTCATTCACAGGAGGAGGTGGAGCACCACCAGACTCGCAGGATTCAGTTACTAGAGCCGAGAAATAACAAGACTAATAAAAGAGCCTTAAGGTGGAGACGGATTCTTGGTCGGGTCTACATCTTGGGGCTGGGGAATTCTGGGAGTGGAAGTCCACACATGTTAAAGCATTCTGGGAATGGAAGGCCCCAAAGCATGCTGTCTGGGTGTCAGCCCTTCAAGGTAGTCCACACAAGAAGCACTTACTGTGAGCGCTAACGCTACCTTGCCTCGCATGTCTGAAAGCCCTTCTCCCCTCCTTTACTTTTACTTTCCAGAAAACTAGGGAGAGTCCCTTCTGAGGCACTTCCCATGGCCTTTTTCTTTTGGTGGGCTGAGATGCCTGTGGCTCTTCCTCCCGTCTCCCAAGGTCATTTCTATATACCATTACACTAAGGAATTCTAGGAATTGAAGTCCACCCATCTTGAAGTTGCTGAGACTGAAAAATGCTGGTCCAGAAGACAACAGCAATTGTGCACCCGATGGGGCTTAGCTTGCCATGTTTATACCAGTTTTTAATTAACAGCCCTTCCACTGGCTTTTCTTACTTGCAGACATCGGATGCTGCCCACTGTTTTGTTTCAGGTCCAGAAAATCCACACTGCAGGGCAGTATCTGAGATCCAAAACAGGGACAGAGCATCGCTGGCTGGAGAGACATTTCCAGGATCCATTTGTGAAGAAAGCCAAAGAGAGGAACTATCGTTGCCGAAGTGCCTTCAAGTTGCTGGAAATTGATGACAAGCATAGCCTCCTTCGCCCTGGGCTGCATGTAATTGACTGTGGCACAGCCCCTGGGGCTTGGGCTCAGGTTGCTGTTGAAAGAGTCAATGCCGCAGGGTCTGGTGAGTGCATGTAAAAGGCTGCTGAGATTGGCGTGCAATCTGTCATTGATCTAAACCATAGTGTGATTTGGTTGGTTTTGGATCGGTGTGTCACGTGAACCCTCTCTAGCTTTAGGTTTTGTCTCACTCGCTGCTTCCAGTGGATTATCCTTGACTGCAAGGGAATATGGGCAGAAAAAGAGATACTGCCACCCCGGGTTTATAGGACTACAGTTCTAGAGATCAGAATTCTGTTTCTAGTTCCATATGCATGCCTTTGCTTTGAAAGCTCTGTATGGCCACCTATTTTTCAGCTCTAATTTCTGACTGAACACCTGCATCTGGTCTTGGTTCATCCCATTCAACTTCCCTAAATAACGTAAGCTTCCTGGCATTACTCTGTCCTAACTCCCTTATTACTCTTTTAACTTTGAAGTCCCTTCCTCATTATGTTTGTAATTTTGTTTCTTTCTCTCTTCCCCTGCTTTTTCAAACCTCATGTTTTCTGCAGGGTCTTTTTCTTAACCCTGAGTTCTTATTTCCAACTGTAACTAAAGCTGGTGCTAAAAGTTGCAGGGGCAGTGGACTGTATGGTAAAACTCCCTGTTATGGGAAGGACTGACATGTGTGCATTTTGGCACATCTTTCCAGATTGATGTTGCGTCCTCTATTCCTTGCTTGATGACTGAGAAGCAGAATAATAGTGAGAATATATGTAGACTGGAGGGACATTTATATACAGCTTTGTCCTTTTTAGGATCTACTCTAAAATCTTGGCCTCTCAAAAAAAGAAAGTTAGATATTTTATTATTATAATACACCCTCACCCCCCCAAACAGGGAAGAAGACAGGTACTTATTTGCCTGTCTCAGGTGCCAATAAACCTGGGGACCCTGTCTTAAAAAGAAGAATCAAATGCCTAAGATTGGCCTTGCTTGCCTTTGCAAATCCTGTTTTATTGCATTTTGGCCAAACTGTAAATTAACCTGGCAGCTTTGGTTAGGAAGTGAGCTAGAACTGTTTCAAAGGTGTAAATGCGTTTTCCCAAGATTCAACTCTTTTCATTCCTGTTCCCACTTTCTCTGCTGGGTGGGGAGGTAGTTGCCTCTGAGACTTCATAAGGTACCATATAATGTAGATGTTGTAGATCTGCCCATTCATATTAATCTCCTTCTATACAATAAATATTGCAAAGCCATATTTTTTCAGATATTGACAGTACCTGGCTAGAAACCTTTCCGGGGTCTGAAAATGCAGTTTTTATCTCTACCCGAGGTTTCATTTTAATATCATGAGTTTTCCCTCTGAGAATTGATGGTGAGAGCAGTCTTGAGAAGCCTCAATTTAATTAATTAATGTCAGGCAAAAGTGCTCCCACAGCGGAAAATGATACTGTTGGCTGACTCTGGAGTGGCTTGATGACAGTACAAGACAGTGATTGATGAAGAAGATTTCTGAATTATTGATCTTTACAGAAAGCCTTGCTCATAAAAAAACTGCTTGTTAGGAAGGTGCTAAAAATAAAATGATAGGATTGATTAATATGCTGGTCATGGGTGTGTTTCAGTGCTTTTTTTAATCCCATGCATAGTGAATGCATAGTGATTGCCCTATTTTCCTTGCCAGCCTGTGAATAGATTGAAGCTCTGTTATTGACTGAGATCACAGATTTTGCTAAGCCATAAAGTGGCTTATTTAGTTCAGGTTGGGCCTCTGCATTTGCTAAACTGTGGTTTATTGGCTTAATGGATGTGTGAACCAGCCAATTAGGGCTTGTACAGTACATCATAGTTAAGAAAATCATATTTAATACAATAGGTAAACACCCAGCCAGGATGGTCACTGAAAACTTCTATATGATTATTAAGGGAGTAACAGAGGTTGGTATTATTACACGTGGGAAAAACACACCAGCTCTGTGCCGTTCACACTTTACTGCTTGAACAATCAGAAAGAAAATAGATCATTTACTGACTGGTCTTCCATAGCTTCTATAAACTGAGAAACAGTGTTCTGCTAAAAAGTAAGAATTCACTTATGTAGGGCCTTTAAAAAAAGATTTATTATGTAGCATTACTTCTGAGTATTAGTGTACGCTAAAGTTCTCGCAAGCCATCGTTACAATGACCTGTGGATTAGTAGATGTATCAGTCCTGTCCACACGATGATCTAGAGCGTAGGTGTCTTTAAAAGAAATTGGACCCACTTGCTCCATAAATTTGCCTATCAGTGGCTGTTACGTGATCTCTAGATTCCCAGGCAATATGTCATCATGTAACAGCTCCTGGAGGAGAACCCTCTAGTGAAAGATCTCGTCTTGATGTCCTCTGTGTGAACTGTCCTAATAAAAATGGCAGAATTTACTTGTCCATATGATTTCTTGTCCTTGTGTTGGTCATCAGTCTATCGGCAGTTAAAAAGGGAAGAAACGGAAGAAATGCTTTCTCCCTGAAATTATGACAAAGCATCATGAGTTCCTTGTTGCTGGCTTTGATATTTGGCACCAAGGTTTCGATAGGAGCCAGGCTGTGTTAACACTTTTGCTTCCTAGTTTATTACAAGGCCTGAGGATAGAATGAGATGCGCATGTCAATTGTTTCCAAAGGCGTATTGTCTTAGCCTACACAGCAAAGAACCAAAGGCTGTTTGGATGAAATGATGAAATGCCAAACATGATCTGCAAACTGAGTTGTACAGGTCCAGCTCATTTGGTTAGTACTCAGTGGAAACCCAGAAAATGGGGCAAATTGAGTAAACTGTGAATCAGTTAACCAGTGTTGTGGAAGTACGGTCAAAGAGGCTGGGACAGCCTTTCTTGACCTTTTGACCCTGGAGGAACCCTTGAAATATTTTTCAGCCTCTGGGAAGGAACCCCTGCACATTCAGGCTCAAATAGAGGCCAGAAGTCACCAAATTATGATATTTGTTTCATGGGTAGGCCTGTAGATATGCATCAAGAGTGTTCTTAAACTGAAAATAAGAACGAAACTTGCCTCTTTCATGTGAAGTTGCCCGAATTTGAAATAATACTTTTTAAAATAAGTCGTGATCTCCCGGGGAACCCCTAGGGACCTCTCACGGAACCCGAGGCTGCCACGGAACCCTGCTTGGGAAACCCTGGCCTGGGGCAAGACCAAGAAATGTATTTTAATCTGACTGCTTTGTTACACTGATTGTTTTGTGTCCTAGACCCAGATAACCCCGTTGGCTTTGTCCTTGGCGTTGACCTTCTTCACCTTTCTCCCCTGGAAGGAGCCATTCTTCTACCTCATGCCGATATCACGGATCCGGGCACCCAGAGGGAAATCCGAAAGCTTCTCCCTAAAGGAAAAGCGGATATTATCCTAAGTGACATGGCGCCTAACGCTACTGGGATCCAGGAACTCGATCACCAAAAGTTGATCCATCTCTGCTTGTCCCTTTTGGATCTGGCCCAGCGCATTTTGCAGCCCGGAGGGGTCCTGCTCTGCAAATTCTGGGATGGCAAGGACAGCCATCTCCTCCGGAGGCGACTGGCCCAAGACTTTCGGGAAGTGAGGACAATAAAGCCTCAAGCGAGTAGGAAGGAATCGGCGGAGACCTTTTTCTTAGCAAAAACATACCGAGCGGAGACCGATGTGCATTAGAAGAAACTCAGGGAGCTCCATGCATCCTGCATGGCATCGCCTGGGATCAATGTGGTTTCAGAGTAGCTGCCTTTTCTTGGGGGGGGGGGGTGCGTGCAAGTTTTGCACGCTGGTGGAGAAGTGACGGATTAAACCAAGCAGATCAGGGTGGGAAATGCAAGGATAATGTTGGCAGAGACATGACTAAATCGATCCATTATTAAGTCTAGAAATCAATTAGTTCAGCCATTCAGTTTATCAACAAGCCTCTTCTTTAGAGACACACATGAATGTACATAGAGTTAGAATTCTGAATACAAATAAGTGCAGTGTTTCTGTTGTACTTCCTTCACTATTTAAACTGATTTGCTCTCTCTTGTTTATGAGGGTGTCGCGTTGGTTTTAATTTGCATTTTCCAACCTTCATCTCTCCAAGCAGCCCCGGGAAATTTGTGTACAGGACTGATTATAAATTGTATCAATAAATAACAAAATGCAGCAGTATGCAACTGTGATCGCTGCTCTTCCTTTCCGTCTCCCGTGTCCGTTCTGAAAGAGAACTCACGCGGGCTGGATTCGCGGCTCACCCAAACCGTGTTTGGTACAAAACCGGAAGAAGATAAAAGAGGATGATATTGCTCTTAAACCTTTTAATAACAATTATATATATGAAAAATCCATACAACAGTATAAAAATGCAAAGCAATATCAAACGGGGTAAAACAATACAAAAACCATCTGCGACACAAATAAAAAGAGGAAAGCCCGGCGCCGCAGGTTTTAATAGAAACGGACTTTTTGTTTTTATTAGAAATGCCCGCCTGCGCCAGGAGGGAGCGCCGCGCCGCGCCGCGCCCCCTCGGGCTTTCTCGCGGCGCGTCTATTCGGAGCACTACGGCCCGAGCCGAGGCGAGCCGAGGGGCGGGGCGGCGGAGGCGCGGCGGACTCTTCGCCGCAGCGGAGGCCTCGCCGGAGAGGGAGGCGGGGGCGGCGAAGTCTCGCGGGAGCTGGGCGGGGAGCTCTCGCGGCGTCTCGGCGCTCGGGCGAGGAGGGAGATCCGAGCTGGCCATGGCCGGCTGGGGAGGGTGAGTGGGCGCGCGCGCGCGGGCGAGCGGGGCCGGGGCGTCACGTGGGTCGAGCGCGGGCGGCCGGGGCGGAGGGTCGCCGTCTCGCCGCCGTCGGTCGTCCCCCTCCAGCGGGAGAGCGGTGGCACAGAGGAGCGCCACCCGCCTTCCTCCTCGGCTGGAGCGCCGGGAGTGCTCCTGAGCATGTCCAGAGTGCCCCCTTCTTCCTAGCTGCGCAGAGCAGAGCCCCCTCCTCCCCCCCACCGTGTAACCTCCCCCCTCTTGGGGCTCCATCTCCCATCATCAGCCGCCCCCCCCGAGAGGCAGGCAGGACGGCTGTTCCCGCCGGAGCCTGTGTGCAGCCCCCCGCCCCATCCTTCCCCCCGCCCCACAATTTGCTGGCTTACGGGTACCTCGCTCTCTGTTGCCCCTCCAACCAGATTTGGGCCGGGGATGATGGGGCTTGCCACCCACATGGGTCAAAGGAGGGATCCCCTCCCTCCCCCATAGGGCAGGGGCTGAGGCAGCCCCCTCTGCTCGTATTTGGAGAGTGCCCCCAGGGGAGGGGTAGCTGTAGGAGTATCCAGAGGTACGGGCTTTTTTTCAGCCGCTCAGTGGTGTCCGACTCTCGGAGACTGCCCGGACAAGCCCCTGCGGTTTTCTTGGCCAGGTTTTTCCGAAGTGGTTGGCCATTGCCTCCTTCCTGGGGCTGAAGGAGAACGACCGGCCCAAGGCCACCCAGCTGGCTTCGTGCCCAAGGCGGGACTGGAACTTGCAGCCTCCCAGTTTCTAGTCTGATGCCTTCACCACAACCCCAAACTGGCCCTCCTCTCTCACTCACTCTCTATACCTATATCTGCATCTATATTTATATATCTGCATCTATATACAATATGTGCCTGTGTGTGTACACGTTTATATATATATATGCATACTGGGAGTGTATATATATTTATATAATGCATACTGTGTGTGTGTCTCTCTCTCTAGACACAGAAACATCTACATATGCGTATGTGCATATTATATATTATATGGGGGGGGGGATGTCCTGACCAGCAGCTTCATCTAGGAAGGGGCCGGGATGGGGGTCAGGATTGTGGTCCTCTGCAGTTGAGGGACAGGAATCTATTCCCAGCCTTGGAAGAACAATCGCAAAAACCAAGTTGAAACAGAAGGAGCCAAGTGTTGCAAAAAGAGCAAAACAATCAAGAAGCAAAATCATAACAACCTGCGCCTGCTGCAGCTGCCCAGAGGAAGCTGCTCCGGAGCAGGCCAGAGTGAGGGGCACCTTGGATGGCCTCCCCCCTCCTGGGTCCCCTCTGGATCTTGGTTTGGGCCACATTGTCCCCGGTCTGTGCGTTGGCTGCCCTGAAGTTTCTGGCCAAGCGTGCCTGAAAATCATGGACTCCACTGGGTGTCTTTTGTGTATTGCGTGTGCACAGCCGGGCTTTCTCCTCTCCTTTTCCTTCACGAGAGAACTGCGAGGGAGGAAAGTTTAATCAGAGAAGAGTTTTAACTCCGCTGCTCAGTTGTGCATTTCTTTTCCCAGTTCCCCCTCTCCAGTTCAACTTACTCGCTGGGTTTGCATAACACCCTTCGGTTGTTGAATTAACTATTTGGGGGAAGGGGTACTGCAGATTATAGTGATGGACTTGGCTTGCATAAGATGCTGAGCCACAAAAAGAAAACAGAAGGGGGAAAAAAATAACAAAACTCATCAGGTTGCAAGTTAACTTTTTCCAGCACTGTCATAACTTCGAATGGTCACTAAACAAATGGTCGTAAGTCGAGGACTACCTGTAAGGGGTTTCCAGTCAGCAATAAATGTAGATGTTGTCTTTTTTCTAATCAAAAAAGTCAGATTTTTGAACCTATCTAGAGGGCACCAGTTGAAAGAAGACCACAGTTTTGGGTGTAGTAACTTTACATGGGTGAAGAGATACATCCTTAATTTTTTTTTAACTATGCATGGCAGGACTCAGATGCAGATGGAGGAGGCAGAGGGGAATACCACGGTCTTCTCCATCCTGAAGTCGTACAACAACTTCATGTCCCTGTCCGTGGAGGAAACATCTGGCCAAGCCACCCTGCAGTCGCCTCCAGACTCACTCCAGACACGCTACCAGCAGATGATGAAGGTGGGCCTGCCAGTGTTCAGCTGTCCTCAGTGGTCACATTTAGCAAACAAAATAACCGTATCATCAAAGCGAACAAAAATTTAGCCAACAAAATAATCATGGTTATTATAAGTGCAGTGCCCGTGCCTCCTTTGTTATAAATGACAGTCCTTGATTTTGGAAAGTGGTCCTTTTGATTTCTTTAATTACTTATTTTCTTGGTTTGGCTCTTGAAAGTTCCTTTGTAAAGCAAAGTTATAGACAGAAACCATTTTTAAAAAGTCCTTACGAACCTCTCTCAGATTTTTCAGATGCGTCCTTTATTTTTACCAAGAAAATAGGGTCACTGTAATTTGAAGGGCCTCACTGGAAGACATCTGCCTTAATGCTGACCTGGCGGTAACTGTCTTTTCAGATGTTTTGGATATGGACCAAGTCACTGCTGTTTTGGGGCAGAAATGGAGGGGGAGAGGAAGAGCAGGGATAAAACCAACTTTCCTGAGTTTTTCTATTTTTTTTCTGCTGGGCCATCACAACTCTCTTCCAGGTGTGAATGCCCAGCAAACATTCAGGGTTGTGGAAAGCTGCATGAAGTGAAGGCTTTGCATTAGAAGAAGTCTTCAGGATTTCTGCAAACCATGGAAGATAATTGCATGGCTCGGTGAAAATGTAAGGAAGGAGGCAGCAATTGCATTTCTTCTGAAGCACTGGAGCTGAAGCATTTTTAGTTATGTTTTTTTTCTACATTTTTCCAGCCTGCTCTCAGCTCAGTGTGTCATTTCCATCCTCTTTCCAATATTTAATGCTTTTGGCAGCCAGTGTGATAGATTAAGTTAAGAAACAGGAATTTCTCCAAATAACATACATCACAGCATTTAATTTCTTTGCAGAGCACTCAGCCTGGAAAGCCAACGATTTTAATGTCATGTTAAAAGGGGGCCCGAAGCCAATCCTGCCGAGAAATACGGTGCTGAAGGCCGGTGCTTTGCTCTTCAGCATTCCTCTTTTTAAGGTCATGGAAAACGTGCTCTGGTTTGAACCCCAAACAAACACACTACTTTCTGGAAGTTCTGCCAAACTATTTTGGATAGGGTGCAGTTGGGCATAACAAAACCCAGAATATTTTGTGGTGGTTATTCTGAATTTGGGCCAAAACCAATCCCATAAGTATCCCAAAGTCATTTTACAGAGGGACCGTTGAGCTAGGCTTCCCCCAGTCTTCTCTTCCTCCCCTCAGCTGGAGCTGATAGCCAGCAGGGCCTATCTCACTATTGCCCCCCCACCCCGGGATCTTCCCTCAACCACCACTTATAGGCTTGGCTGTTTCCCTTTCTTCCCCTTGCCCCCCAGCACTGACTCCCCCCAAGCAGCTGTGTTTTGGTCCATATCCAGAGCAGACATGCATATTTTAGTTTGGATGTGAACCCCAGGAAATCAGTTATTCTGGGCACAGAACAAGTCATAACTGAACTAGTGGGCACACCTCTAGCAATGGGCGGCTCTATAAATGTTTTAAATAAATAAATATGGTTGTAATAGATACATGTAATTATTAATGGGATATTGATGTTGTGTTAACTGTTAGTTGGGAGCTGCCCAGCATTTGATAGAAGATGGGGGGCTATATAACTGTTTTAAATTAATATGGTTTTAATAGTTTTTTTTAATGAGTTCAATTGTGTCCAATTCTCAGAGACTGCCTGGACAAGTCCCTGCAGTTTTCTTGGCACGGTTTTTCAGAAGTGGTTAGCCATTACCTCCTTCCCTGGGCTGAGTGAGAGTGGCTGGCCCAGGGTCACCCAGCTGGCTTTGTGCCCAAGGCAGGACTGGAACTCACATTCTGCCGGTTTTTAGCCTGATGCCTTAGCCACGACACCAAACTGGCGCTCTTAATAGATAGATGTAATTATTAATGGGATATTGATGTTGTTTTAACTGTTGGTTGGGAGCCACCCAGAGTATGATAGATGATGGGCTGCTATATAAAAGTTTTAATAAATAAAATAATTAAATAATATAAATACTGATGCTTATTTTAGTTTTCACTAAATAAATCGGGTTTTGCAGGGAGCCTAGTAGCTACCTGTACTCCTGGACAGAATATTGTCTACTCCTGGGGGTGGGGGTTGCCCTTAAAATGCTAGTGGTTAACTTCAGGGGCTCCCAGTCCCCTCCCCGCTCCAGAGATGGAGGTGCGGAAAGCCGCCTTCAACAGCCTCACGGGATCACTGTTTGGTCTCTTTTCCCTTTTGGCAACGGATCAGCTGGAAGACCAGGCTGGGCAAATCCATTCGGGGACGCGGCTTTTGCAAATGGAGCGGGAGAAAATGCAAATGGAGCTGAGTCACAAAAGAGCTCGGATTGAACTTGAGAAGGCGGCGAATATGAACGCCAGCAAATTTGAGGTGAGTTGGGGAGTAATGTGTGTCAGCAGGCCTGGGGACCCCAGGGAGCATGTAAGCTAATGAGGTGGCCCCGTTATGATGAGCATCCCTTTGCCTGTTCATTGTAGCTCGGTTTTTTATAGTTTTGATCTTTAATTGTGTGTAATTTAGAGTGTTTTTAGGTATTTCTTGTTTTAACTTGTAAAAGTGAGTGGGCAGCTATATAAATTAGACAGATAAATAAATAAAAAATAAATCTTGGGGGTTGGGCTTCTGCACTGCTGGAGCATTCGTAGCTTGGCTTGTCTGAACACAGTTTGTTCTACCATATCAGTCTTATGGTTTATAAATCATGGCTTATGGTTTAGCACAAGTTATAACCCATGGTGGTTTATTCAGTGCAGGCTGGTTCACATCCACAGGGAGATCTGGATTTGGGGGCTGTGGGTTCAAGTTCCCAAGCCGTAGAGATGATTGGGGCATCATAAGATGGCATTTCCTAGCCTTGCCTGCCTCACATAGATGGTGATGATAGAGTTGGACCATCCTCCAACTTGCGCTCTTGGGGTAAAAAAGGATCAGGATGCGGGCATGTCACATCTGGCATCTGAGGAGCTGAATTGGCAACCGGCCTGTGGTGTGATTGCCTTGGTCTTGATTTCTTTTTTTTTTTTTGGCCAGAAATAAAATGATGAGCATGCCTGTCATCTTGGAAAGTGCTTCAAAAATTCAGAGGCTTCCCAAGAACGAAACAGAGTATGCAGAAAGGTCTCCGCTGAGGCAGATCAAAATGGAGCGGTTGAGGAGGTCCCTGGGCCTACTTTAAATGAAGCGATTCTGTGGATTATTCTCCCCTTCTTTCAAACCCCCCCCCCCAGCTGGCTGAGCCCATCGTGGAAATCCTTAAAATCCTCCTCCAAAAAAGCAGCTGCTCTAATCCAGCCATGTGGTCATGGCCCTGCTTGAGATGGCATTTCAGGAGCCCTGCGGCTAAAGGCTGGGGGAATCTCGTGCTGTTTTGCATAATCCTTGTTTAGCATGGAAATCCGTAGCTTGTTTTACTTTGATACCCGGAGCATTTGGCTACACGCTTTCTCCAATAAATACTAATCAATTTGAGTTGGAAGGAAACAGTAAACTGCGCTGGAGTGCAGGACTGGAGATGGGCAAGGGGGACGGCATAAGTTTTTATAGGAAGAAAATCAGGGCTGTATGTTGGGTTTTGCAGAGTTTTATTTTAGTCATAAATGCCACCCTCCCTTCCAAAAAAACCCAGTGGGTCTTTAATTGATTGTCAGCACAACCAGTTACATGAAATCACAGTTGACAATTAGCCTGGCACGGAAAAGACAAGCAATGCACAAACGGTGTATACAAGATTGTTTGAACTTAATTTTATAAGAATTGCAATATGAACTGAATTTGCTTTTTGTGACTTCAACTCCCAGAGTTGAGGAATTCTGGGGAAGGCTGAATTCTGGGGAATTGTGGGGAAGGCTGGGGAATCCTGGGAGTTGAAGTCCAAACCTCTTAAAGTGGCCCAGTTTGAGAAACACTGTTCTAAAGGAATGTTAAGAGACTTGGAAGCCCTTCCATGGTGGAGATAGGTAGTATTTTTTCTCCTAAATTTTCTCTTATTTTCCTCTTTTCCAGCGGGAGGCTGATCGCAATCAAGACCTCCTTAAGCGTATCAAGCAGTGCCAGGAAAGGGAAACTGAGGCAAAAAACCTGCTTCAAGAGCAAACTGAGATCAACAAAACCTGCCAGAAGAACATAGAGACGCTGAATAAGAAGCTGCATGAGAAGGAGAACAAGCTGACCGAAGCCAATGAAGTGAGAGCGGAGCAGTTGCTTTTGTGAAGGCTTTATGCGATATGATTTTGGAGCATACGCGGGTCTTAGTCCAAATACCTCTTATTGCAAGAGTTAGGTGACAGTAAAAATGACAGCAGGGTGGTCTCAGTCTCATCTCCATGAAATGAATGGCAGCATCTTCTGATGCTTTAAATCGGTGACAGCAGAAATCAGGAAGCTGTATCTTGAGGAAGTTCTAGAGGGATAATGCTTGCAAGCCAAAATAAGAATAATTTACAGGCAGCAAAGGAACTTAATATGAAGAATCTACAGCAGCCTTTTTCAACCTTTTGACCCTGGAGGAACCCTTGAAATATTTTTCAGGCCTCGGGGAACCCCTGCCCATTCAGGCTCAAAGATAGGCCAGAAGTTACAAAATTATGATATTCGTTTCATGGGTAGGCCTGTGGATATGCACTAACAGTCTTCTTAAACTAAACATAAAGAAGGAAGCTTACCTCTTTAATGTGAAGTTGCCCGAATTTGAAATAATTTTTAAAATAAATTGTGATCTCCCAAGGAACTCCTAGCGACCTCTCGCGGGACCTGAGGGTGCCACAGAATCCTGGCTGAGAAACCCTGATCTGCAGGCAGATAGGTAGCCCTATCAGGAAATAATGAGTAGTAATTATAACATCAGCTCTTCCCATTTGACTGCTTCCATCGTTCCTTCTCTAGTTCAGCTGTTGTGGCAAGGTGGCATTTCCACTTTCATCCGTCAGAGCAGTTTTGGACTTAATGCTAGCCCTGTTGCATATGAAACAGATTGTACGCGTTCCTCAGCAAGATTTAAATAATTGAATATGTATAAAACCATATTCAGTAGAAGAGTGTATCTTGGGGAAAAGGCCTGGAAATTGGAGAGAAATTGAAAAATGATAGTTCTGAGTTTCAAGAGTGATTGTGTAATGGCTTTACAAAGATGGAAAAGCTCAAAGGCAGGTTCAGGTCTTTTTTCGCCTGCATGTAACCTAGTTTTGAAAGCTGGCTTGTCCAGCTCTGTTGAAAACTTAACGCTGTCACTGTTGCTTGCCCATTGCTGGGAGGACTTATGCAAGTTCCCTTTTGAAATTTCACTGCAGAGAAAATATTCATAAGGTGCTGATGGAACAATTTGCATCCCTTTGATGGGTTCCTTTATAGAGGCACATGCTCACTTTGAAACTTGCTACTTGCAAGTTCCTTTAGTAAGTAATGACAAGGGGGCATCAGAGAGAGCAAAGAGCTGTTTTGTTCTAAGGTGCCTGTATATTAAAAGGTCTGGATGAGTGTTACTGGCAGTCCTCGACTTACGACCACAGTTGGGACTGGAATTTTTGGGAGACATGGGCGGTGATAGAAATTTGAAGAATAAACAAATAAATTTCAGTCTAAGTCAACTCACCACATGACCGGACCTGATTTTACAACCATTTTTATGATATCTGTTAAGCGCATCACTGCTGTCGTTAAGCAAATCATGGGCTGTTAAGTGCATCCAGCTTCCCTAATGAACATTTTTTGCCAGGTCACAAATCACGATCATGTGACTGCAGGACGCTGCAAACCGGTTGTAAATGTGAGCCAGTTCCGAAGCACTGAAATTGCAATCACGTGACCATGGGGGTGGTTCAACAGTTGTAAATGAAAGTACAAGCTGTAAAGCACTTTTCCTGAGGCTGTCGTAACTTTGAACCATCGTTAAACGAACGGTCGTAAGTCGAGCACTACCTGTATTGGGTCTCGCATTCACCGGCAGCGTTTTATCAGAGGTTTCTTTCTTCACTGCTTAGCCTACAGGCTCTGCAAGGTGTTAATTCTTTCTCTCTCAGACAATCAACGTGTTGAAGGGGAAGATAGCAGAGTTACAGTGGAACTTGATGAATCAGGAGATGGAGACGAAAAAGCAGGAATCCCAAAATCAGGAGTTGACTGAACAGCTGGATATGCTGTACAAGTAAGTGAGCAGCGAACAACTGCCAGGAAATACATTCTAAAGTCTGTGGCAGCGAAATTTAATCAAAATTCAAAGGGTTGCAACGATCAGAAAAGGTAGCATTGAAAACGGATAAATGCTGAAAAATATGTGATTTAAGATTTTTTTTAAAATCCAACATTTAAATTTCCTGTCCTCTTTGCTATACTGTATAATGGACTGGAATATAGAAGGGGACCATGGAAGGCCAGTAAAAAACTGTTTTCCTTACACCTGTTATTGACTGGTGATCGGCATTGCCGAAACAAGCTTCAGATTCTTCTTTGTGACTCAGGATCTGAGCATCATGCTGGGACGTTACTTTTGATGTAGCGCTCATGAATTCACGGGTATCAAGAAATGGGCAGTCTGGATACAGCTGATGGCTTCTGGACGTGATTACTTGGTCAAAACCTCTTATTTTATTTAACATCTCCGTGAAGCTGCTGGGGGAAGTCATAGGGAATACAGGATTATCGGTACATGGATGACACCCAGTTACACGTCTCTACCCCAGATCAAGTGAGAGAAGTACTGGAGGTTTTGACCCAGTGTCTGGAGACTGTAGAAGTCTAGACGGGGAGCAGTGACTTGAAACTCAGCCCACGCTAGATGGAGCGACTATTAATTCAGAAGCCAAGTGATCCCAGAGGAACGCCAACTTTGGCTCTGGATGGGGCCACGCTCCCCCTAGGAAGGAGCTGAGGCACAACCTGGAGGGGGGAAAATGCTTGTGAAATGACTAGCAAGCTGACATTGGCTGCTTGGGGTTTTGTTTGGTCCTTGGGTGTGCATCTCTTGGTTTTGTGAACAGACGTAGAGGGTGTTGGTCCGTTTTTCATCAAGGCAACTGGAATAAAGTATTCTCCTCCCTGGTGCATCTTGGGGGGGTTTGAATCATCTACCTGGTTATGAGACTCAGGTGTTGAAAAAACCTTGCAGCTCTTGACAGTGCCGTGCCTAAGCACACTGCAGGTATAATTGGAGGCACAGAAGAGGGTGTGGAAGGAAACACTTAAAATTGTTTTATATATATATATATATATATATATATCTCCCGCCTTTATTACTTTTATAAATAACTCGAGGCGGCAAACATACCTAATTCTCTTTCCTCCTCCTATTTCCCCCACAACAACCCTGTGAGGTGGGTTGGGCTGAGAGAGAGGGACTGGCCCAAGGTCACCCAGCTGGCTTTCGTGCCTAAGGCGGGACTAGAACTCTCCTGCCACACCTGATTGGCTCTTGGGCTGAGAGGGAGGGACTGGCCCAAGGTCCCCCAGCTGGCTTTCAGGCCTAAGACGGGACTAGAACTCTCGGTCTCCTGGTTTCTAGCCTGGAGCCTTAACCACTAGACCAAACTGGCTCTCTATGGGAAAAGGTGGTCAGGATCCCGCAGAAATATACTGTATGCTGAATGGTGACCAGGGAACTTGTTCTTTCTGTGTGTCCCTGATGCACTAAATGGATATTTTATGTCCACCTTCAACAGAAAATGGCAGGAGGCCGGTCAACATATCCAAGTTCTTCAGGCAAAGGAAGAGCTGATGACTAAGATGGAGCAGAAGATTCAGGTGAAGGGCCTGTTTTCTTCCTCTTTTCATTACGTGAAGATAACACTCTACCCAGCTGCTCTTGGCAAAGCCCCAAATTTTACTACAGCCCTATAAATAAAGAGTTTTTAAAAATATGGAACGTACTTGCACAAAAATTCAAGACCCAGTGATTTTAAAAGGGCTTTGGAGAGCCTTCCTTATCTCCTCCAGTTCAGAAGGGTTACAAAGTAGCGGTCACAGAACAGAAACAGTGATTTTTCTTAAAAAGGCAAAATGCATTCACAGCTGGTGGACTTGGAATACAGAAACATTTTAGTAATGTCGTGATGAGTTTCCAGATGTAACTTTACAGCTAAAAACAGGTTTTATATTTTTGGAAGAGTTATACAGGTAGTCGTCACTTAACAACCATTTGTTTAGTGATGGTTCAGACTTATAACGGTGCTGGAAAAAAAAAACCTGACTTATGACCGGTCCTCACACTTCTGACTGCCACAGCATCCCTTTGGTCATGTTATCACGATTTGGGCGTTTGGCAACCAGTTCCCATTTATGACCATTGCAGGGTCCCGTGGTCACGTGATTGCCATTTTCGACCTTCATTGCTGGCTTCTGGCAAGCAAAATCAATGGGGAACCATGTGATTTGCTTAACAACCACATGGTTCACTTAGCGCCCATGGTGATTCGCTGAACACCCACTGCAAAAAAGGTCATAAAATCTGATTAGATTCGCTTAATGACTGGTTCACTTAGCAACCAAAATTCTGGTCCCAATTGTGGTGATTCGGCAAGGGCTACCTGTATGGCTCCTGGACTCAGCTTCCATATCCAGACTACGTGTGGTCTGGTTTCTTGGGCTGTACCGGGAAATAAAAATGGCTGCAACCATTTTACAGTATAATTGCTCCCTTGTTTTCTGACCGTTTTCTTGGCTTTGCCTCTCCAGGACCTTGAGCAAAAGCTCTCCTTGCAGGAACAAGATGCTGTCATCGTGAAGAACATGAAGACTGAGCTGGCGCAGTTTCCCCAAATGGAGCGGGAATTACAGCAACTCAGGGAGGAGAACGCTTATCTTAGGTCAGAAGAAGCAAATGGTTATATCTGGGGTGTGTGTGTGCGCCAAGAGATGCATGCTGTTTTTTTCTCTTCTGCTGGTGCCAGGTTTTGCTGCCAATCCTGGTATCACAAACATTTTCTTTCTCTACCCCGTGTTATAACCAATGTTTATACCTTGGCAGCCTTATGGTTTGCAGATACAGGTAGTCCTCGCTTAACAACTACAGTCGAGACCAGAATTTTGGTTGCTAAGTGAAGTGGTCACTAAGTGAATCCAACCTGATTTTATGACCTTTTTGTGGCAGTCATTAAGTGAATCACTGTGACCGGTAAGCAGACCACATGGTTGTTAAGTGAATCCTGTGGTTCCCCATTGATTTTGCTTGCCAGAAGCTAGCTGGGAAGGTTGAAAATGGTGATTACGTGACCATAGGATGCTGCGATGGTCATAAATGTGAATAAATGGGTTGCCAAGTGCCCGAATTGTGATCGTGTGGCTGTGGGGATGCTGCGACGGTCATAAGTGTGAGCACTGGTTGTAAATCAGTTTTTTCAGCACCGTTGTAAGTCTAAGCCATCACTAAAGGAGTGGTCATTAAATGAGGACTACATGTAAGTAGAGCGTGGGACATTTTAACAAAGAGGTTTTTTTTGTGTTTGTGTGTTCCCAGGGAAATGAAAGAAAACAATGGATTGCTCAAAGAGGAAGTAGAGGGCCTTCAGAGAAAGCTTCAGCGTTTTGAAAAGGTCCAGGCAGAACGGGTGGCTTTGGAGTTGGAGAAAGAGGTAAGCTCAACGAATGCCACTCTCCTGGTTGTTCCTGCTGCCCTTCGGCGCGAACGATATTAATTGATTTTCCAGTCTGAACATGCCCATCTGCAGGCTTGCCAAGCCTTTAGACAGAATTTGATGACCACTTCCGTAAGATCCTTAGATTTACACTCAGGTCATTTCTGCTCTCAATGGAACTAAATATGCTATATGGAATCAATAGTATTGATTTCCACGTCTCGGTGTGAAAATAGTTGTTTAGAGTGCAGGCCTTTACATTAATTTTAGCACCTGCCGACTGTTCGGTGGCTTAGATTAGAAAGGCAGTTGAGTCTTTGGCAAGCACATGTGGCTGGAATTTACATATGGATGAAATGTGAATTGATTTCATCAATCTGTTTGAAAGGGAATTTCACGTGGAAGATACCAAAGACCTTTCGTTAATTTCCTGTGTGTTGAACCAGCCTGCCCGGCTTGAGCTGAAGTCCCAGAAACGTTTTATAAAAATGAACAATCTACAAGGTGGTCAACATCTTAAGATCTTCTCGGGTGGATTAGCTTGGACACAAATGGGGTGCTTTTTATGACTGGGCAGTATAACTGCTACAATTTGATAAAGACGTTTAAAAATAAGTTGAGGGGGATGAATGAGAATATGTGACTATCAGTTCAGATGTAGTTGTGCTGCCGGATTTTTTTTTCAATCCACTTTCTCTGGCTTGCTCCCTCAGAAGCTTCAAGAAAAGCTCAATACTTGGGAGAAATTGGATCAGAACATGGGTTTAGATATCAAGTAAGTGAAAGATGGGCCATCCGTGTTTGCTTGTTTGTCCAGTACTATTACTGGATGCACTGTATATCTCGCCTTCCTATCCATTTGATAATCAACGCATCTTAAAGCAGCCAGGAATATACAAAATGCATTAATATAATTCAAATTCATTTTTTTAAAAATCAAGCATCAAGTAATCAAGTAAATGAATTAACAATTAAAAGCTTGGTGGAAGAGATGTCTTCCTAAATCTTGGGAGCCGAGTGCATCTCCCTAAAAAATGCGTTTTGCAGCCTGGGAGCCATGGAGGAAAGACCGTTTCCTGCGTGCCAGAGGTTCAAACCTCTGGCACCAAGGGGTATCTTCAAAGGTGTCCCTTTTGCTGATCTGAGTAGCTGAGTAACATCTGAGTAGCATGTTTATTTTTTATTTTGTTTATTACAAAATTTATACACTGCCCATCTCACTATAAACGTGACTCTGGGTGGCTTACCGATAAAAATTATGGAACGGCTATAAAAATAGAAAAAGCACAAAAAATAGAAGCTAAAAGAGGGAAACTAAAACACAGAGAGAGTCTTAAGCCACCAACCACCCCCAGGGCTGCCCATCACTCTTGGATCCCCAAGGTAGTTGGCAGAGCCAGGTCTTGGTGCTCTTCCTGAAGGCCAGAAGAGTGGGGGGCCAACCTCACCTCTGGGGGCAAGATGTTCCCCAGGGCTTGATCAGGCATGGTGTAACACAGTCAGCTCTTTCCAGGCCCGCAACTAGGGTCTGTGTCACCCGGGGCAAACAAGGATTCCGTGCCCATTTTGACGCCCCCCCAGCGCAGCGCCTGGGCACATGGCCCGCTTGCCCCCCCCCAGTTGCGGCCCTGGCTCCTTCCCTTTCTTTTCTCTCTTTCTATCCTTACACAAGGGGTGCTGACTTCTCTGTGTGGTATCCTTGAAAATTCACGGTGCACTTTTGATGAACGGAGCATTAACCCGGTTCTTAACTTCAGAGAGTTTGGTCCACTCCTGGTGAAGGGGAATTGGAGTCATTCATGGAGAACAAGGCTGCTAAGTCACCCCCAGGATCAGAGGCGACACTGCTATGAATAACGGCACTTGCTGGAGAATACGGATGGGTGGCTATAGAGTGCAGGAAGTTTTTGTGGTTTGAAAAATTGGGCGTGTTTCTACCGCATTCAGAATGGAGTTGGGGGAGTTAGATGTTTGGGGGCCCTGAAATTCCACCTGCCAGCCATTCTTTGAGAAGCCAAAGCAGGGAACGAGGCACGTTTTTTTCATTCCTCGCATTGTTCATGTTTAATGAGGTAATTTTGCAGTGGGAATGAAATGGTACAGAGACTCTTCTTGCTACAGATAATTAACCTCTTCATTTAAGATGGGAATACTTGATGGAAAAGCTGGTGAGGTTTCTGATTATGCAGCAGAGCGAGCATGTTTCTTCATTCAAGAGAATGTCATTTGGGAAATGACATTCCCAAAATATCTTTTTTATGAAGTAATGTTAGATGGAATTGGGTAAGAAAAGCATACCACCACCACCACCATCATCACGCCTTTACCAGGGCCAGCACAAATCAGAAAACGCTGGGAGTCAGGCGGCCTACAGATTTAATAAATAAACAAACACGGGTTTGTTTATTTTCAATCCGATAAAATCAGCTTGCAACTTAACAGCGGCCCAGTGAACCAACGTTAGTACTAAAACAACCAACGCAACATTGAAGCAATGCTGTGGAGTGGGTTCAAGTGTGTGTGTGTGTGTGTGTGTGTGTACAGAATATATCCAAAGTAGTTTAAAGCAGTACCAAGCTAAATAAACAAGTGTTAGGCAGAACAACCAAACCCACCGACCCCCTAGTTAGATAGAAAGAACTTGATTTAAGAGGGGTTTAAAGACCACCACGTTTCCACAGAGGTGAAGGGAACGTGCATTCCATTGCAGCCAAGTTCTATATAAGCGTCAAGGAAATTATTTTATACAGTGATGCTTTTCTCAAGTTTTGTAATTTATCCATTTGTTTGTTTGATTTGTAGTCTGCCTTTCTTTCAGGAGCTCACGTAGTGCTCCTTCCCATTTCCCCCCCCGATCGGCCCCCTTAATGCAGATTGGGCTGAGAGAGAATGGGTGGTCCAGGGTCACCCACAGAACCTCCATGCCTAATGGTGGACCTGACCCTGGGTCTTCTTGGTGCCAGACCAGTACCGTAACTATGATGCCACGTGGGCTGTTACACACTCCATCCATACCGTGGTCCCAAAAGAAGTATTCTGCGCTGCTCATGCGAAGTTCGCAGAAAGAGTTGATTGTTTCTTGTGGTATCTCAGAGGCTTCTAATCAGTGAACAGGTAAGAGCATGCAGAATAGCCTATGAGTGTGGTCACTTCGGGCAGGGAGAGGGAGAGGCAAAGATAGCTGTTGCCATGTCTAAACCTGGTGCCTCCCGCTGAGCTTTATTTCTGTGGGTCAACAGAATGCTAAGATGATTCGGTGTTTCTTTCCTCTAGTTGTCATCTGCATCTCCGTATTTTGCTTTGTGAGGATGTGAGTGCTCTCTCGCTTATGGTTTCTAAACAGCACAGGTAGTCCTTGGCTTATGACCACAACTGGGACTGGAACGTCTGTCGCTAAGTGAGGCAGTCATTAAGTGAGTCACACCCGGTTTTACGACTTGCTGTGGTGGTTAAGCGAATCACCGCAGCCATTAAGTGAATCACACGGTCGTTAAGCTGGCTTCCCCCATTGATTTTGCTTGTCGGAAGCCAGCTGGGAAGGCCGCAAATGGCGATCACCTGACCCAGGATGCTGCAACTGTCATAAATACAAGCCGGTGGCCAAGCGCCTGAATTTTGATTGCATGGCCCCTATGACCGTTGTAAGAGTGAGGACTGGTTGTAAGTCACTTATTTCAGCGCTGTTGGAACTTCAAACAGTCACTAAATGAATGGTTGTAAGTCAAGGACTGCCTGTAGCTAAGTGTCTCTTCTAGGACAGATGCAGCGTTGCTTTTGTTCTGGGTCCTTGTGCCTCAACCATTACAATTTTTTTATTGGCAGTGTTGTGCTGGTCTCGGATCTTCCGTCTTATTCTGAATTTCTCTACCAGTTGATGAGGTTGAGAACTCTCAAGAGAATGGGCAATGCTTTTGAAGAGTGCCTATAAGTAAAAGATACTAGCAGATGAAAGACCTTTTTCACTGGAGAACCAAGGCAGATATTCCCACCTTGGTTTTTTTCCCCCTTTTCCCTTATATTCAGAAAATAAATGCTGTTGCTCTTGTTGCAGAAAATTAACTATATTCAGATTAAATGATATTGTAAAATTTCTCCAAACATAATTTTGAGGCATCTCCATATTCTCATTTGTAAAATAAGGATGCATATGTACATGTGTTCCCACCATTTTGTGCACAAATTTTGGGAACGTCTTGTCCTGTTGATGCCATAAAATAAAGACTGAATGACGGAGGCTAAAATCCTTAGTTGGGTTGTGGATTGTTTATATTCTCCAAAGCAATTAGGAGTATTGTCCAGTCAGTTATGGATGCAATCCGTATCAGTTATGGTGTTATCTGAAAACCTCAGCTCTTAATGCCAGTATCAGTTTTTCAAAGATGCTGGGTGGTTTTGCATCAACCATCTCTAAAACCTTCAGCTGAACTTCGAGAAAGATGCTTGGGTAGTACAAGAGACCCATGGAAGTCACAAATGTCAAGTTACTGGCATTCCTGTGTGTCTAGGTCTATCTAATATTCTCTGTGTTAGAATGTACTCATGCAAATATCTGTTATATTACATGCACACATCTTAATGGCGTTTTATTATCGTGGAAATATGTCATTATCCACTAGATGGCACACAGAAGACATCAAGGATTATACTCAAGACCGTAAGAAGTTAGATCTGCAGTGATGTCCTTCGATAACCGGCTGACCTTTGCCTTCAGTTGGCTTTAGTTGATGAGAACAATCTCCTTTTTTAGCCTTAGGAAGAGGAAGGACTATTTTGCTGACCTTGGAGCATTTTATGTCCGTGGGGCTTGCCTCCCCCTCAAGAGAAAACTTTCATGTACAAATTGCAGAATGTGAGATGGGATAAATCTGCCAAGCTAAAGGACAGTACTTTAACTGATAAAAGAGTATAGTTTATATCTGCTAGTTAGTGCTGTATACCTTTGTTTCCAGATTCTAGCTAGAATCAAAACCACTAAACTTCAAGGAAATAACATCTGTTACTGCTGAAATATTATCTGGAAAAATACTAATGAAAAGCGAAAGTAATCCTACTAAACTGTGGATATTTGGTGCCTGTCTCCAGAATACTTTGGCTCCAGCGCCCTCTCTCCTAGGGTTTCAGAAGGCTTTGAAAACCTTGCTTTGGTCCCAGGCCTTATTACTTGCTCAATGGCCCTTGTTTTGTTTTGTTGATTTTGTCTTCTATTAGATTATTTTGGTCTGGGTTGTCTGTGTGATTCGATGCTTTTAGCTGTTTTTATGTTTTCTCTAGTTTGGTATGCCACCTGGAGTCCCCTGGAGTTGGGAGGCCAATACATTTCAATAAATAATAAATAAAAAATTGTAATACTAGTTTTGAGCAAAAGTTGACTCACAGTTTAAGGAGGTAGGCCACTGTATTAATCCACCTCTCTCCCTGCTACCACCCAAATGAAGAAGTGGAGTAGCCTGGAAAATGGAATATTACAGTGACAAGAACTGTTGATGATACTTAGAGAAAATGCCCCGTTTCAATGTAGCCTGCTAGTTATAGACACAGGACACCGAAGGTGCCCCAATTAGCCTATTTCTCTTCCTGGAATGGTTCCTTCTGACTTCTTGCCAGAGTTCAAGAGATAGGTTCTTGACCTGACTGAGCTCAATTAAGAAAAGGAGCTTGTGGATTCAGTTTGTATTTCCCCTTGGATGAAGTCTGGTGGCATCTTTGTTTAATGCAAGGCAAAAGAAGAAGGTCCATTGGGTAGGGTTTAAAGAGAGGGGGTGAGGAAATTTAGGATAGGAAAAGCATTTTTGGCGGTTGTGAGGCCACCGCAGAATGCTCTGGTCAAGGGAAGCCAGTTTATGACAATGCCAGGCATTTTGTTAGAAGGTTACTAACAGTGAAATGGGATGATAGAAGAGAGCTGTCTTTAGCATCAGCCCATGCCTTGGGTGGAAGTGAGAGAGGAATGTGCTAATTGCACTTTTTCACTCGTTGTTTCCCCTGTGGGACTTCTACCATGTCGGTTTTGCTATCTTGAATGCAGGACTGTCGCTGACTGTGAGGAAGTACAACGATCATCTTTTTGTAGCAGAGAAGTAAGAATGAGATGCTGAGGATCTGATGTCTGACCCGAAGCTCTAAGGAACTCTTTTTTTTTTCCCCTTAAACTTTGAAAACGAGTGGGAGAACTGAGTTAATGTACTTTTTTGGTGAATTATCCTTAATAAAATGAAGGGCCTGCTGCTAAAAGGAAAGCCGTTCCCTACTATTACAGCTGCCTTGGTATTCTTCTCAGCATGTACAAATCACAGCAGCTGTACCAGAATTACGATCACATTTCCATTTGTATGAGTTGGCTTAACGGTATGAATCTGAGACAGGAACTGGCTGATTCTTTTTCCAATCAACTTGCCCGGACATGTGATCTATTCAAGAGCAGAGTTTTGGGGGAGTGGAAGAGTGCTTGTCAGAATAAGGGTCTTTCAGAATGTCAGCCCCCAATTGTCTGATGTGGATTTTCAAAGAACTGAGGAAATAATTTTCCGGTAGAGTATAGTTGTTAGCTCAGGATGTATCATGCTTGCTAGGGTAGACAACTAAAATAAATCAGACTCACTGGTTAACGGAGCCTCATTCAGTCGTCTGCATCTTTTGGTGAATCATAGACACGTTAAAGTGGACAGGGCCTGTGGGAAAGTTTTGAGAAGTCAATCAGAAGGCCCATGGCATGTCATTTACAACGGGAGTGAGACGATGGTGGGAATTGATGGTTCTAAGACCATTTTGTGGTGCCTGTACTCTTTTTTCTTTGTTAGCTGTGATTTATGAGCTTCCATCTGCAATAAGTGAAGTGTAACTTCACGGTGGCTGTTCACAAACAGTGTCACATAAAACAGGCTGTCACCTCTGAGTGGAAATTTTCTGAATATGAAAGGAAGAATAAATATTAAAGAGGAGCACAACTGTTCTTTGCTTTGATCTCCTCCTGTTTATCATTGGTTAAAATATCCATGGAATTAAGAGCTTGCTTCATCGGTTTTACAATTTTTTTGATACGGAATAAACTTTTGATGTTGAGAAGGAATAGACATTTGAAACGATTTTAGATTGTTCTAAGGAAGTTGGAATACCATTTGAAAAATAGCAGAGCAGAAGACATCTGATTTTGGGTTCTTGGTGTTCTTCAAGCTTGTTTATCTTCTTGTGGTTGATTCATTAACCAAGCTAGATTACCTCATCGGTGCTTGGGGGAGTAAAGTTTGTAAAGTTACCGTTACATATGGTAGCTTGTCCTATCAGCCTTGATTAGGGTATTGTTTTTTTCTTGATTGCTCCTGTTTATCTGATGTTGGTTCCTACTTATTTGCGTTTTGGTTGGTTGGTTTGTTTTTATGTAATGAGGAAGGATGTGCCCAAGGTTCTTTGCCCCTTTCCTTGACCTTTGGGTGTATCCTCTTATAAAGGTTCAAAAGGTGGAGTTTAACTCAGTGTTAATAGCTGCTTTGTCAGAGTGCCAAATTCTAGGAATTCATTTTTGCATCTGGCTTGGTCTAAAATGTCTACCGCTTCCTAATTGAAATGGTGTCTGAACTTGGCAGTGTGCTGTGAAATTAAGGCATTTTTATCCTGTCTTTTGACTGCCAGTTGATGTCCGTGGATGTGTTCCACACAGTAGTTTTCACAGTCCTTGCATCATATGCTTGGACCTGTTTGATCTTCTTTGGCTGTTGGGTCTTTGGATTAGTTTAGGATGCTTCAGATGGATTTTGTTTGTTTCAGAGCTACTGTGATGACTTTATTGGTAGTTTCTGAGGTGTTGCTGAGGCATGGCAGTTATCCTCTTATGGGCTGTGTTGGTTGTGTTGGGATGGGTGGGGTGAATAGACACTTTCTGATTAAATTGCATGGGTCTCCATTGCATTTTTTTTTCATAACAGAGTATCACCATCCTTATTACTGCAAATATATGAAAGTATCAATATTCATGGAGAGATTGGAATATGTCCGTAGTTTTGTACTCCCGCTTCTCATCTTACTAAGATAATTAAGAGCGATCAAGGCAATTTTGGTGTTAAATTCTAGCCAGTTTCAGTGGGGATTCTAATCCTCTCTAATAACTTTCAGTGTGCAGCTCAGAGATGGTGGTAATTCCAGCTCAAAAATGAAAAAAGCAGGGCTGCGCATTTCTAACAGGGATGTTCCAGCCAACTTTCATACCGTGGCAGCTTCTTTCCTTATAAAATGTTCGGAGAAACCTGGTGTATTTTACAAAATAAAATAGTGGCACCCCCTGAAATACAACAGCTCAGCTGGCTTTTTACAAGGGAACGTTTAAATTACTCTCCAGCCTTCTGGCGTTTCTTCTCCGATCATCATTCTGGTGGACTGTTGGCTCACTTCTGACAAAGCCCGGGAAAGTTTGCTGATGGGGAAAATAATGTTTCTGCTTCAAACCAAGAAGCGAAATGGAAGTTGGCACGGGACAGAAGCCATTTGAGGAATTATTGCTGTTTTCAAGTCCTGAAGCAAATGCTGGAGAGGATGAGGTGTGAACAAACTTCTACATTCAGCAGAAATCTGGAAATGTTCTTCGCAGCACATTTTAAAGTGCTGACCTAGAAGGTTAAAAGCAGAGTCTTTGGCTGTTGTTTGTAGATGTGGTCTTTGGCCAAAGCCATTTATGCCAGAAATGGAGCCAGGTGGACGCAAATCCTCCCTGGGGCAGTTTTGCATAGAATGCACTAGCATATGTTTGTGCGTTCAGTAAGAAGCTGTAGTTGCTGGGATCATGTATCCTGCTAAGCCGTGGTTAAACCATGGTTGGCCAAACAAGCCTCGGCGGCTTTGTTCGCACAAAACCAATCTGTAGGAGCAATATTATAGCATAGTGCGGTGTTTTTCAACCTCAGCAAACTTTTAAGATGTGTGGACTTCAACTCCCTAGATGGGAACTGGCTGGGGGATTCTGGGAGTCAAAGGCGACCCATCTTAAAACCACTGAGGTTGAGAAATGCTGGCTTACTGGGACGGATGACCCCACTGTATGCCTTCATTGCATCTGCTTTCTTTACAGACTGAGCTGTGCCAGCTACATACCTCTGAATTTTTATTTTTCAGGAAGGGTGCCCAAGAACTTAAGATTCAAGTCCTTGGATAAAGTAGTAAGAAAGGGTTGCGGTATCTCCAGCCTGCTGCGATCGGGATAGTCCTTAGCTCTGTTAGCCCTGGTAAGGTAGCCCACACAAGAAGCACAACCAGGAGTCCTAGCGTCAGCCTTACCAGGTGGACCAAACAGGAAACACCATCAGATGAGCTAATTCTACTTTAATGTAAAGCTACATTGACAGAATCTTGCAAGTCTGAAAGGACAAATCTCCTGCTGTCTCCTTTATGACCTCTTACCCTGCCCACTATACAGCTGTGGGCTCTGCCCTCTCTTATCTGACTGTTCCCTTGGCAGCATCTCTTTACTCCATCTCCCAAGGTCTTTCCCACATACCGTTACAAGACTCTTGCAAGTCTGAAAGTACATCTCTCCCCCCGTCTCCTTTAAAGCCAAAGAAACTAGGGAGGGTCCCTCCTGAGCCTTTTGCCTCACCCATTTGTGAGCTATGCCCTCTCTTATCTGACTGTTCCCTAGGCAGCATCTCTTCGCCCCGTTCCCAAGGTCTTTCCCACATGCCATTACAACAAGCCCTATCTTCTAAGGTTATGTTAACAGAATCTTGAAAGTATTTCTTCCCTCCTTTCCTTTTACTCTCCAGAAAACTGGGGAGGGTCCCTTCTGAAACACTTCCCATGCCCTTCCTCCTCCTGTGGGTTGAGATGCCTTTTACGCGCCCGTTGTCCAGTCTGCAGCTCTCCCTCCAGTCTCCCAGGGTCATTCCCACAGACCGTTGCAAGCCCCACCCATCAGCTGGGCTTTTTTTCCCATTGCCGGACTGTTCTTTGCCTCATTAAGCAGAGCAAAATGACCTTTGGTCTGATCCAGGACAGCTTTAATTTGCAAGCCTTTAATTTCCACATTTACCTCTAACATTTAGGCCTCTCAGCTGCTAGCTAAAAATGCTTATAGAAAATGCTGGTAATTCATTATGGAAAATGCTTATGAACATTTGAAATGTAATTTTTATGTGCTTCAGAGGACGCTTAGTAACGTACTTCAGAGATTCCAGCTGTTGGTGTTGCAACCAGTACGTTAGGATCTGTTAGTCTGGTGGGTTTTTTGCAGATGCTAATTAATTATGGACCAAGTGCAGATTAAATCCGTTCTGAGCCTTCAGTCTACCTGTGAGGAATGACACTAAAAGCCATTCTGCCTGTCTTGTTCATGCTCTTCTGCCTCTCTGTTTTATTTAGAAGAAAGAATTTGGCTTTATATGCCCTGTGCTTTGATGGGGATTATATAATAAATATTAATTAATGACTAATTTTTTAGATCTTCTTTTCAACAGTCGCCGATGGTTTGGTGGTGAGATAGGGGGAAGAAGAACGCCTGGGTGCACATGCTGCTTTTGCAGGGAAACTGTATTAATTTAGGAGTTATTTGATATAACTTGAGCAAACTTCTACCCAACTGTCCAGCTCCATGTTGCATTTGGGTGCAATTGTTTCTAAAGAAACATTAACCATCTCAGCTATGCAGATGACACCACTTTGATGGCTGAAAGTGAAGAGGAACTGAGGAGCCTTATGATGATGGTGAAAGAAGAAAGTGCAAAAGCTGGCTTGCAGCTAAACCTCAAAAAAACCAAGATTATGGCAACCAGCTTGATTGATAACTGGCAAATAGAGGGAGAAAACGCAGAGGCAGTGAAATACTTTGTATTTCTAGGTGCGAAGATTACTGCAGATGCTGACTGCAGTCAGGAAATCAGAAGACGCTTAATCCTTGGGAGAAGAGCAATGACAAATCTCGGTAAAATAGTTAAGAGCAGAGACATCACACTGACAACAAAGGTCCGCATAGTTAAAGCAATGGCGTTCCCTGTAGTAACATATGGCTGCGAGAGCTGGACCATAAGGATGGCTGAGAGAAGGAAGATAGATGCTTTGGAACTGTGGTGTTGGAGGAACATTCTGAGAGTGCCTTGGACTGCAAGGAGATCAAACCAGTCCATCCTCCAAAAAATAAAGCCAGACTGCTCACTTGAGGGAATGGTATTAAAGGCAAAACTGAAATACTTTGGCCACATAATGAGAAGACAGGACACCCTGGAGAAGATGCTGATGCTAGGGAGAGTGGAAGGCAAAAGGAAGAGGGGCCAACCAAGGGCAAGGTGGATGGATGACATTCTAGAGGTGATGGACTCATCCCTGGGGGAGCTGGGGGTGGCGACGACTGACAGGAAGCTCTGGCGTGGGCTGGTCCACGAAGTCACGAAGAGTCGGAAGCGACTGAACAACTAAACAACAGTTCCTAAATGCCCAGTTTGTTGACTTTGGGGGGAACTGATTGCAAGTTTAACTACTAGATATCAATTGCATTTGTGATCAAAGCAAGGTCTGTTGTTGACAAACATAGTTAAGCTAGTGGTTTCTGGAGAATGGCTCCTTTTGAATCAATGGCAAGGTTGTTTGCCAGCTTGTCTAAAAACTGGCACTGAAGAATGCCAGCCCTGCTGTTCAGCAGTTGATGTACCCATCAAGCCAGTTGTAAGAAGCATTTCCTGGGAAAAGAACATAGCCCTCTCAGCATTCTCTTTCCAAGTCTAAGTGATACGAGATGGAAAATGTTTTGCTGCTATATTTTATTTCATTCATGGTATACTAAAGTTTATTAGCGATATAATGAGCAAATAGCGATGTTTGAGCATCCCCATGGGAGAATGCACATTTACACATGAAGGTTTTCAGGCGTGCCAACATTACTATTAATAACTTCCACCGTCTCCATTTTTTTTCTTTAATAGATAAATAAAGGAAATGTATGTTGCAGCTGAACCTAAAATATTCACAAAGTAGAGTATTTAAACCAAAGTGGGTTCACTTTATGTCTATCCCAGTTTATCTACTTTTGACCCTGAAAACAATTGAAATACCAACACTGCGTGTAAAATAAAGAGGGCAAGTTGAACATAGTTGACTAGGAGTATGTCGTCTTTATTTTACATGCAGTGTTGGTATTTCAATTATTTCTGAAATACTCCACTGATTTTAGGGCAGCCAACATTGCCCACCTATTCCTTTTAATCCTGGAGGTTGCAGACCTAATAACAACATAGGCAACCCTGAATTTGTTTTCTTTCTTTGAAAATGACTTCTTCAGCAGGCACACGCCTTGGAGGATAAGGCACTTGTTTTTCCTTCAGCTGCAGCACTGGAAAAAAAGATCTAGCTAAACACTCTATTTGCTTCTCCAGAATGAGGTAGAACTAGGTGAGATTTAACTAGAGATCATTCTTTTGTTTAATTTAATTGCTTAGAAGACCGGTTTCAATCTTCCATGTTTACGCTCCAGCCCCTTCTGCTGTAAGGCTTGCTACGTCTAGCTGCTTTCTGCCTAAATATAAATATGTATGGACAGTGGTCTGAGTTCTCGCAAGCCTAAACACAGATGGTTGCTCCATTTCCTTTGAATTTCAACTCTTCTGATGAACAGTTGGTGAGAACTTCGAAGCTTGCATGTCCTTTACACCAGACACTCCAATTTACGCAGCCTCACTCACTTTATGCAGCCAGACCACACTCTTATCATGGCTTAAATGTTTGGAAGTTGGTGCCGTGGTTTGGATTCCATGCTATTATTTGTCCAAGCCGTACTTTTGCGAAATATCTCCAGCATTCCTTTTTCTAAGCTTCTGAGTTCTGCCCCCTGTGTGTTATTAGTTGATGTATGGGAAACTTTGGGAACATCGTCCCCCCTGAGGTTGGATTGGCTCCAACCCTATTGGCCTTCTGGAAGGGCCTGAAGACATGGCTTTGCCGTCGTGCCTGGGGATCTGGTGGTGGTGTGGTGCTCGCAAATGGTGATGTTGCTTGTAGGATGGATTGCACCCTCCTGCAGGTTATGTTTTTATGTTTTTTATGGTTCTTAATTGGTTTAAGATGTTTTAATGGTGTTTGTTGTTATTGTTTGGTCATTTACTGGCATTGCGGTTTGTGTTTTTCACCGTTGTGAGTCACGCATGTGAGATGGGCGGCTGCACAGATTGAACGAACAAACAAAATGCTGTATCCTGCACTGAACCTTTTGAAAAGCACCCTTCTCCCTTTTCTTCTCCTACATCTTGACCCTTCCTTCAAGAATTGCTTGGCTTCTCTGTGTGATAGTTTCAGATCCTTTTGTGTGGGTTTTGTCACTTGTATTACACACCCTTGTTTCCTGGGCGACTTTAAGAAGCTTATCCAAAGAGGGCAGACCATGCCAGTCTCTCTTCTCCAGAAGATGGTGCCCTTAGAAGCAGCTTCAGGGCTCCTGATGGTTATACATTTGTAGAAGACTTGAGATTCCCTTCCTGCCAGAAGAATAAGCTTGGTATCTGCTGGTATGGTAATGAGCTGCATTTGTTTCTTTCAGAAATGTGCTATGCTATCTGGAATGCTTCCATTTACAGACAATTCTTGCCAAATTAATTTTATTTAATTATCTCCTAAGGCTAAGCTTGAATACATTTGCGTTAAATTCGCCATTTCTCTCTCTCATGAACGAAATGGAGTTAATATCCTTGTTAAAATCTGATTAAAACTAAAATTGAGTTTTTTGAAGTCTGATTATCCCATGAAATGGAATTTTTAAACCTAATTACAAATGGATTTGCATACATTTTTTCCACGCTATTGAAATGAGAGTTAAAATAAATTTATTAATGAAATCCTTTCCACTGTCTCCTTGGGCCATAATGTGATTGCAGGTGGGTGGGGTGCGGGGAAAGAATAATGCTTCCACATCTAACATATATATATATATATTTTCCTTCAGATAACGAGTCTTGACCCCGCCTAATTTTTAAAATGGTAATTGATAGAATTTTCAAAGACTTCTGTTAGACGCGAGCGGCATTTGTCCTCTCAGACCTTTTAAGCCTGTTGCAGAAGGACTGTGCCTACTTGCAACCCTTCCTCAAAGTATCCCGCATCTCGGTTTATTGATGAGCACTGTGGTTGGGCTGACACACCATACTGAGCAGTGAACCACGGTCTACAAATCGCTGGCTGAGCTCACACAACGTGCTGAGCTAAAACCGAGCAAAACACATGGTACGGTTCGACCCTCTGAGTGAACTCAGACTTCCTTTTCATCTTGCATCTTCCCGTACAAAACTTTTGAATGAGGACGCTGGTTCTGTGCCACGTACCAAAGAAGCTTCTTTGTTACCTTCATCTGACTGTAAGATTGGTATTTTATACAATGGTCTCAATGACTTTCTAGAATTTCTAGGGGCCTTTGCTTTTCTCTCTTCCAGCAGAGCTGGTAACGATTGTACTTGATGTGAGAGATGCAGGAGAGAACGTTCCATTCAGTTCTCTCTTGATTGCCCCAGAAGCTAATTTTTTCAGAAGGGATTGTTCTCAGCAAGCTTTTTCAGGATCCTTCCTTCCCCCACTTAGTTAGAGATCGTCTCTTTCCTTCGTTTCAACGAAGGAGCTGGGTTTAGATCAGGGGTCCCCAAACTCTTCAGCTCATCCACCCCTTCATGAAGTTTAGATTGTTCATTGACCCACAAATATGTATTATATGAAAATAATGTAGTAAATACTACTTTAACTGATAGTACTACAAACAACAACAACTCAAGGCTGCTCTTGCTGGCAGCTGACCATCCAACCCAGGGTAACACTGTCTCACCACTAGCCACCTCACTTTCAGGACCAGGGACTGGCGTGGAGCTCTGCAGAGACCCCAAAAGGCTAATTGACCTCAACTGACCTTCCATCATTTATCGACCCCCTATTAACCCCCAGACGTTTACTGACCTCCTTTTGACCCCCAGCCCTTTACTGACTCCTTAGATAGTCCCACTGACCCTTGGGGGTCGATAGTGACCACTTTGGGAACCCTAGCTTAGGTTGATAGCTCATATATTGGGTGGGTGGCTTGTCTTAAAAGTTGAGATGCGTATTGCAAAACTAGGTTTAATGCATTAACAACTTCGTCGATGACACACCAACCAGGGCTGTCTCTCTAATTACCTTAAAGTTTTAGCATTCTTTTCCAGTTATTACTCATTTAGCTCCCTAACTAATAACATTAGGGGAGGTGTTACAAACTTCCTTTAGGCGGCATATTTCTTTAAGGAAGTGCTAAAGCAGTTTTTCTCAGTTGTCTCTTCCGTTATGTCTACTGCATGCTTCTGCCTTGGCTTTCATTTTTTGTGCGTATGTGAGAATGAAATAAGTATTTTTTTCAAATACTTATTTATCTTTTTCAGGGTCTGGAAAAAGATAAATAAGTATTTGGGAAAAAAAATCAGCTTCCCTGAGTATGAAAGCTACATTTTATTCAGTTTCAGAAATGTAGGATGCGCATTAATTGTAAGTGCCCTGCAGAAGTAGCTGAAATATCTAAGCTTGAGTTCAGAATTTTTCATTTCAAAGGGTAATTATGTTTGCTGTGCAAAAACAATGAGTAATTTGTATCTTATTGACGAACATATTTATAGTAGCATAAAGTACAGCCAACATTTATTACAACGGTTCATTTTCTGACCTATAAGATGATGTCACACATGACTGTGCTTGATGAGTAATAGCAGGTGTAATATTCTACTTATATCTGTTTAGGTTGTAATGTCCTGTGAAGAATCAAATTATAATTGAGTTTTAATAGAAAACATGGTTTTGTTTTCTTTTTCAACTGCACTCAAGTCAGTTGCTTGTCTGTGCACTGTATGTCCTAGAAGAGGGAGGGAGGGAGGAAGGAAGATCTTTCCTGGGAAGACCTGGTTGGCATAACAAGTTAAGGACAGGTGCTACATCTGTGCCCCCGTGTGCCCCCAACCATTTTTTTGCCTTCAGGTCTGAGGCAGTGCAGAGCCTGAGACATTATAGTGATGTTACTCTGCAGCAAAAACCAAGGAATGCATTCAGCCTAAAAAACGATCAAAACTTCATTTTTCTAGGAGCCACGATGTATTTATTTGAAGTTCAGAAAGCCGTTTTTTCCCCTAGCTAAACAGTTCAAAGAGGGCATCTTGCTAATCAGAAGACTATTCTTGCATCCCTGGGGTGGTCACACTGTTTTAATTGGATCTTGGGCGGCTTTGAAGTTCCTCTTAATCCTCCCTGAGCTACAGAAGAGGGTTTGAAGGCAATGACTGTAAATCTGACATTTCTTCATTTTGTTTACATGTGTCTAGGGATGCGTAAAATTCATTTTTTCCCCGAGTTCTTAAGCTGAGTTGCTTATTTGCAGGAAGCTGCATGAGAAGGCGAGAATCAAGATGGAAGATTGCACTGTGTGTGCGTATGTGTGGGTACCCACTTGTGTTTCCCTCAAGGGCAGCCTCTAAGATGGTCTGCTACAGAATTTTGAGTTGGTTAGTCATCTGCCTTTTAGGGTATTAAGGTATATCCTTAATTGTCAGTTACATAACATAGCAAGGTGGATGGACTCAGTGGTGATGGGTGCACTGTTGGAAGACCTGAAAGACTAGGTTAGGGACAGACCTTCATGGAGAAAATCTATCTGTGTGGTTGCTAAGAGTCAACAATGAGTTGAAAGCACATAATCAACAGAACATCTGTCTTCTGGGACTTCAGTTGCTCCTAAAGATGCTGTGTTGTCTATACTGGGCTAGGAAAACTTGTGCTTTGATTCTGTACGAGACAACTTTCTATACAGGTAGTCCTTGACTTATGACCCCAAGAGGGACTGGAAAATTCATTGTTAAGCGGTATGGTCATTAAGCGAGGCATCATGTAACCACACCTGATTTTATGACATTTTCTGCAGTGGTCATTAAGCGAATCATGTGGTTCCGTATTGATTTTGCTTGTCGGAAGCCAGCTGGGAAGATTGCAAATGGCGATCATGTGACCCAGGGATGCTGCAACCGCCGTAAATCCACACTGGTTGCCAAGCTCCCGAATTTTGATCACATGATGGCAGGGATGCTGTGACAGTCGTGAGTGCAAGGACCAGTTGTAAGTCACTTTTTTCAGCGCAGTCGTAACTTTGGATGGCTGCTAAATGAATGGTTTTAAATCGAGGACTACCTATACTGCTTATGTTTGGAAGGAAAGGCCAGCATTCTGTTTCCATTATTTAGGCTTTGTTGCTTAGGTAGCCAAAATAAAGCTATGCAGAGGCTTGCAGAGATTGGATAAAAAACTAGGCAAAGAGTGACTGGAATTCTGAACTGTCCCATTTTGAGGTGCTTCAAAGATCTTTTCAGCAAAGTGATCTTATTACGAGTCACTGCGAGGGTAGGCTTTGGTTCCCCCACCAGTTTTTTCTGGATTCTGATCTATGCTGGAAAAGAATCCATCTTGTGTAGTCTTGGAACATTTTAAAGTCTCTAATCCAAAGCTGGCAACTTCTGTTCTTCTAGCTTCATGTAGCTCCAAGACCCTCACCAGATCCTGCCATCAAAATCTGGTGGTAAACCACGAAAATAAGGCCTGCAATTTTCTACATTCTTATACATTTTGTTTAACTAAGTATAATGAACAAACAGAATGTCGAGCCCATCCTTTCTAATGATATCACCATCTCACTGCCATGCCCCCTGTAGCTAAAAAAGGTGTTTCTAATATTATCTAATTAATAAAAGCTTAGAAGTTCCCCATCTAAGACAGATATCTGTCTAACTGCTGTCCAGAGATGCATGGGATTTACTGTTTCAAATAATCAGGAAAATAATGCTTAAGGGTTTAGAGGAATATCACATTTAGATTTTTTAAAAATTCTACTAGGTGCATAATTTACATTTGAGACTATGCTGAAAAAGTATATTCACTCCTGTAGCCTGCTATCATCCAACATTTGTCATTTTGATGATGCACGCACGCACACACACACACAATGAACTGTACTTTAATTCCCCCTGGATTTTATGGAAATGTTCTTTAAGGTTACCTTGGCTAACGTTTTTAAAATCATTCCTTGTATAACCGTTTCCGATCTTTTTTTTTACAACTTCTATGTCTCGGTCCTATTTGCATTTGAAATTAAAATGCTGTAGTTATCCCAAAATAATGTATGGGTCCCAGTGAAGATAAGTTCAGTCTTTTGCATAATTGCATTCTACCCATGGATTTATAATTGTTTCGAGATTTTAGATCCAAATTTATTGTATTGTGACTGTGATTTTTTGTTGTTAAGACACTGACATCAGCTGTGTTTTCATGGATCTATAAATCACTGTTTGGTATGCTTGTGCGTGCACCCATTTGTGTTGCGGATGGCGTGGCTTGACAATCCAGAAATCGTTTTTTGAATGTACTACCCAAAACCAGGATACTGGCTTCCTGTGCCAAGAATAGCCCCTTAATTACGACTTTGATAGGTACATTATAATGGAGAAAAGCACAGGTCTTCTTGGGAGGAGCCTTCTATTTTGACAAGCAGAGATGCTTTGATAGCTCCAGCAGGGTTGGCTGCCTTGCTGCCAAAGGCAGGTTGCAAAAATGCAAAGTGGGAAAAGAGGGTCCAAAAAAGGCACCATTTCCCAGTAACGGTCCTTCCAAAGCCAAACTAACAGGAACGTTGGGAAGATCAATAACCATGGACCAGCCCTGCACTGTCTGAAACCACAAATAGCTTGGCAGGATTGCCGTGAGCTTGCCTAACAACTGCTGTGTCTTCCACAAACTTCCTTTTGAAGAGGCATTGTGGCTTGGTGGGACCAGCATCTCTGCCACCGAAAAGCAAGTGAGAATAAGTTTGGTGGACTTGCCTGGTTTACCAGCACTAAAAGTGGAATCCACCGGCTATACTTTCCTGGTGACAATTCAGCAAGAGAAACCTGGACTGCTGTGGTTATTACTTTACTACTTTGTTTTGAAGTCATTACTTAAGGTGAAAGGACCAACACTTCAAGGAGCAAGTTGGGCCTCCTGTGTCAAATTGCTTAATGACCACAATTGGGACCGGAATTCTGGTTGCTAAGCGAAGCGGTCATTAAGAGAATCCAACCCGATTTTATGACCTTTTTTGTGGTGGCTGTTAAGCGAATCACCATGGGCGTTAAGCGAACCACCTGGTTGTTAAGCGGATCATGTGGTTCCCCTTTGATTTTGCTTGCCAGAAGCTGGCCAGGAAGGTTGAAAATGGCGATCACGTGAACACGGGACACTGTGGTGGTCATAAATGTGAATCAATCGCCAAGCACCCAAATCGTGATCATGTGACCGTGGGAGAACGGGACAAAATTGGCCTGGGTCATATCTGCTGGTCACCCCTGTTTCCGTAGGCTGTGGTGACACACAATAGAAAAGCTGTTGAGATGCCTCCCTGTGGCTAAGCTACAGTAGAAATTGAGCGTGTATACAGATGCTTTTGCCATTGTTAAGAGTAGGAGAGATATTCTTTTTCTCCCCCCCCCAGCAATTTGCCTTTGTACTGAATGAATTGAAATACATCTCACCTCCTAAATGCCAGCATCTTTCTCCCCACTCCATCCTATGTCATCAGGTGATGGACTGCATCTTGGAGTCCTCTGTTAATCAGTTGCAGCATCTATTTTAACATCTAAGAAAGGTGGTTTTGAAACAAAATCAGGGATACGTAATTGTGAAGTGTAATCTCTTACTCAGTGTGGAGCAGTAGGAGACATCTACCACCACGTTATTTTGGGCTGTGTTTTTTTGGTGCTTTGTAGGGGTGGTCTCAAATGAGCCTGCACGGCGTGGACTGGAAATAAGGAAGGGCCTGGTTGGCCTGCTTCTTGGAAGGTGCGTGTTCTCCTCGTTGTTCCACTTCATGTCTGTCCTCCTCGCCAGATGGTTCCTATTCCTGGAACGCCAGACTGGCAGTTTTGATGCTGAGTGCCATCAGAGCTCAGTGCCATCAGACTGCATGGAAATACAGGCCTTCCAACGGTTACCCAGACAGCCACGATTTCTAATTGGGAAGTAAAAGAAAACCTGTGCCATCCCATCTATTCTGAAATACTTCTGTCGAGTAATCCACCTTTGAAAGTTACAGCCCTTCACTCTTGAATGTCTGCTTTTTCCATGCCCAGCTCATAGAAGCCAGTATTATTTGTCTTCTAACGCAGGATTCTAATTTTGAGTGAGGCTCTAAATAATACAGCACCACATTTAATCTGTCTAAAGGATTAATTCTGTAACACAGAACTGAAATGCCAGGTAGCTCGTTCATCAGACAACCCACGGTAGAATTTAGCACGTGGGAAGATGGTTTAGTTTGAAATGTGGGGATCTGCACAGAAGAGACTGTTTTAAGCTCTTATTACTATATATACTGTATGTCAACTCCTATTATTTCCTTAATTCTACAAAAAGCTATTTATTTTCTACTGGATTTATTTTTATAGATGTTATTGCTGTATTGCTACATTAAGTATGTAGTTAGAACACAACAATCACATTAGTTTTAGATGTTCTTTGCATTGAACCATGGTTTGTTTAATCATGGTTTGTTTAACACTCCACAGTGGGCTGGATTTGCACTGCGTTCTAAAGCAAAGCCCATTACGGCTTAATGTGTTGTGTGGATTGGGGTCCCTGAGTAAATCTTACCACAGAGCTGCAAACAGTCCAGTAGTAATATTCCTTCACAGCAAGTGTAAGATGAAGCTCCAGAGTGAAATGGCATCCAAGCTGAAATCTGAATGAGGGGGTTTCCAGCTTTCAATTTGTATACCAGTTTTTGAAAATGTATTAAAAAAAAAAAAAGTGAAACAGTAGTTAAGGGCTGTTTGCCCGCAAGTTAACATGTCACTCTGAGTGGTTTTCAAATTTCAGAATCATTTTTAAATTACTCCGTTTGAAATCACCCATACTTCAAGGACATTCTGAGAGCTTTGCTTAAGAATGATTTATGCATTTTCCTGCCTTAAACTAATCATAGGCTAATGTGAACATATGGACAGAATCTTTTCCTCTGAAAACTAAATATTGGTTGTTCCTGTAATGAGGAGGAACAGTTTTTATCAGGAGAGTCATTCTTAACATCGAAAAATGCTACCTGTGCTTGTGATTCATTGGCTCAATAGAAGCAGGGAAACACTGGATTCACTGACCCTTATATTTATTAATGGATAATGTTTTAACGTGCTTTTTGTGTTTGTGGCAAATCACATACTACATTCCTTGATTTTAATCTAAAGCCCAAGAAGCAAAATCTGTTCAGAAGGTCCACTTTGGAATACCATTAAAAGTTGATGTCTTCTAGGAAGACCTGCTATGAGCCGGTCTATCAGGTCAGTGTGATCGTTATAGATGAAAATTTTGCTAGGTACTTACAAAAGTGAAGGACTTTGTATTTCCAAACCCAGACCTGAGGGACAGGACATATGGTGGGGAGGTCCACCTCATACAGTTCAAGAACTTGTGACACTGAGGAACTATAGTCCCCTCTCTCTCCACGGGGTCTTACTATATGAAGAAATACATTTGAAAAACATGAACTTTCGGTAGGAGAATGGAAAGGAGTAGATAGCAAAGAGTAACTCCCATATATTGTTCATCCAAACTCAGGCATGGCTTTGTAACTGTTAGTAGAGTAATGAAGGAAATGACCATGATCTGTTAAGGTCCTTAACTAAAAGAATTCTAGTCGTTAAGAATTCTTAATGAGTAGTAGAGTCAGCCCTTCAATCCTTGATCAATCCTATGCCATGAGAAGGAGCTGGAAGAGGTCCCACATCCTTCACAATCGTGCGGGGTGTAGAAACCATTTCCATATATGTTATTTTTTTTATAGGAAAAAAGCTGTTCTTAAAAATGTATTGTTTTGTAATATTAAGTAATGTGGATATGAAGTAAGTGAGACTGGTAAACTTGAGTGCAGACAGTCCAATTCAGAATGGGAATCAAGCTTGTAACTTTTCCAAGAGACTTTCTGTATAAACATAATGCTTATATGAAAAGATCTTTTGGAATCCTGCGATCCTGCATGTTCAATTTTCACACTCTTAATTCTTCCCCTGTCCCTGCCTAAAGCCAAACCCCTGCCTTGACCAGTGCTTGAATATTTTGAAATATTCAAATGAAAACGCTATCTTTGTAAAGATGCTCATTATTTGAATGCAGTAGTTAAATGCTGGCAAAGAAGTGTTGGCAAAAGTAGGCCAGGAAATGTCAAAACGAAGTTTGATGTATTTAATGTAATTCAGATTATGATATTCTTGTTAATGTGAGTGCTCCCCTTGTCTTTAATAATGTCCCACTACTATCACATAAAAAGTATAATTCTTGGCAACTTTTGTAAGTGTCCAAAGGGCTGCACCGAAAGCATTTGAAACTGCAGTGCAACCTTTGGGTCCCCTAATGTAGATGCTCAAAGGGTCTAAATAAAACAAGATTTCTCTTCTTATGTGATCTCTTGTCCCTTTTCATATTTGTAGCCTCAGTCGCATGTCCCACTAAAACATGCTTGTTTAACATGGTTTATTTAATAAGCCAAGTTTGGCTGTGTTTTCCCATGCTGCACATGAAGCCAAAATCAGACCAACCATATGTTTACAGTGCTGGGTAAACCCAACCACAGTTTTCACTTTCTCATGTTTGTGCCCTGTCCTTTTAAAACATCTGCATGCCTATCTGTCCTTTTACTGGACACGTCATCTTAAGCTTGCTTTTTCCATATGCAGAAAATGTGCACTATTTGCTTGTCCTTCTGTTTCTGGTGAGCCTGTGGCTAATTTTAATTAGATGTGCTTGAATCCTAGCACCGTTGACCCTCGAGTTGAAGAAACAGAATTCGATGCAGGCAATTAAGTCTCTCCAACCTTTTTTTAAAAAAAAAAAAACTTCTTCTCTAGAATCATGTAATTTCTGTTAGGTTTTGTCTGTTAATTATATACTCTTCCATTTTATGGTTCTAATGTCTAGCCCCATAACCAAACGGTCAAAAATTTTATTACACTTATCTACCTTGTAAAGGAAATGCCCAAGGGTAAAGTTGCTGAGGGGTTGAGGCATCTACATCAGATGTTAATTGCCTCCTGTCGCATGGGAAGGCAGATAAGTTTAGTGTATTTCAGTTACACAAATAGAAAGGACAACTTTGCCATGATGGCAAAAGGAGATTAAACAGGAACTCAAAAGAAAATGTTTGGCTTCTTCCTTCTGCTGGGTTGGACCACAAGAAGATGCCGGAGCGAATGATTTCCTTCTAACATTTTTGGAGATTGCGCAGTAGATTCCTCTGGAGGAAGATCTTGGAAATCCCATATATGTGGTTCTAAAGAGGAAGAAAGTTAAGGTGTCTATACAGATCAGCCTATTTAATGAACTTCGTGTTAGCTGGTTGATGTATGTTGTATCTCCTGCCCAACTGAAACTCAGCGATCGCTTTAAATAGATTCCTCCTTCCCCAAGCACAGATTTCTGCTCAAGAATGAATGTTCTACCTATGTGAAAAAGGTACCTGGTGATAGGGTTGTGGCTAAGGGATAGCCCAGTACTGAAGGAAATTGTGTTTTTGTGTGTGTGGCCGTCACGTCCGTTCTGTGAGCATTTTCCAAGGAGTGCCATTTCCCTCGCGCCATAAAGCTTTTTTTAATCTAGGCCTCTACTGTAGGGCTTTCTAGCTGCAGTCAGTGCATGTCCCTTCCCTGCAGCGCATTTATTAATGACTTGAAATCCTTCTGCGTGAATCCTTTGTAGCCTTTGATTCAACAGAGGGCAGTGCTGTACAGGGTATAGAAATCTGCTTCAGGCTCAAAGAATGAGTCACACTCTTTCTGTGGCTAAATAAGAGAGTAATTTGGGCCTGACTGAGTTTTAGAAGCCCACGGAAACCATTTTTGTCCTTTACTCGCTGGCTGAAATCTTTCGTCGTCTCAACCTTCATTTACCTTTCCAGTGGTGCTACAGGTTGTCCAATGTGAGAAAAAAAAATTCTATTATCTTTTAATTCACTGTCTGGTTCTTTGCCTGCAGGGGATTCTTACAAGTGGTTCTTTACAGCCTGCATATTTCAAATAATATCAAATCATCAACTGAGTCTGACATCTCTTTACTTGTTTCTTCTTGGTAACATCAGACATCCAAACCTGACATAACTGGTATTAAATGGAATGTTTTGTCTAATCTACCGAGGGTGCATTTGGCATCAGCTTAACAAAAGGAACATCATTTAAGCGTGTTTATACCGGCTACAGCTTGCATTTGATAATGCAATCCTGCGTCTGTCTATCTGATAGGAGGCAATTACTTTTAAAACAATTAGAATCTCTCCCCCCTCCCCAGAGTTCTCAAGCAGAGTGAACAGTGTTCCTTAATTAGCAGAGAATTCGCCAACATTCAGCTTTGATTCTGGCTAAGAGTCTTTGGAAAAATTAAAATACTGTAGCAGTAATTTGAAGTTGTGTTCCTCTCTGTTTAGGAAACTCTTCTCCAGAAGCCATAATGTTTAACAGTAGCATCTTCATTTCCATAAGACAGTGTTGCTCAACCTTGGCAACTTTAAGATGGATGGACTTCAACTCCCAGAACTGGCTGGGGAATTCTGGGAGTCGAAGTCCACCCATCTTAAAACTGCTGAGGATGAGAAATGCTGGCTTAGTGGGATGGATGACCCCACTGTTTGCCTTCATCGCATCTGCTTTCTTTACAGACTGAGCTGTGCCAACTGCATACCTCTGAATTTTTATTTTTCAGGAAGAGTGCCCAAGAACTTATTAAGATTCAAGTCCTTGGGTAAGGTAATAGGAAAGGGCTGGTGTATCTCCAGCCTGCTGTGATCGGGATAGACCTTAGCCCTGTTAGTCCTGGGGGATTTTGAGAGTTGAAGTCCACCCATCTTAAAGTTGCTAAGGTTGAGAAACACTGGCATAAGATGCGTTTAGAATTCCAGATGGATTCTGCCTTGATCCTTCCTTCCTTCCTTCCTTCCTTCCTTCCTTCCTTCCTTCCTTCCTTCCTTCCTTCCTTCCTTCCTTCCGACAAATGACAGATTTTTTACGTACCCCTTCTAATCAACTTATAGCAATCTGGGTCTTTCGTCAATAAGAAAATACGCTGTTTTTAACCCTTCATACCACTTTATCTCCTTCAATTCTTCAGGAGTCCTGATGATCTCTCCAGACACATAATTGCCCTGCAACAACGGGAACTTATTCTGAAAGAACAGAACTCTGCCATCTCAAGCAGGTAGGGACTTTGTATTTCTAATACAAAGAAATACAGAGTTAATTGTACTTCTGATGTGTAACCCAAGCTGCTGCTGCTGCTGTTTCGCTTGTATGTGCATGAGAGACTGAAAAAGAGGAAGAGTGGGAGATGTGACCAGGCCATGACTTTACCTGGTGGGAGGTGAGGAAAGTAATTTTGCTGTAAGTTATTCTGTGTCTACCAAGGTTTTGGAAGTGAACCATAGCTAAAACATCTAGGGTCTGTTCAGCTTTCCATCTAGACATGCCTTGAATCCTTCTGTAATGAGTAAGGAAGATGACCTTGATGGAAACATGCAAGGACCTTTACCTGGGCAAAAGGGGTTGGAATATTTTTTAAGCCCAGAACACTGAGATAAGATTTGGAAGTCTCTCAGGCAGACAGCTCCCTGATTCACTGAACAATAAGGAGGAGGAAGAGGCCCAAGAACCATCAGACTTGCAAGATTCTGTTATTATTGCCCATCTCAATAAAAGTTTTGGCTATCCCATGGAGTTGACTTCCTGGTCTGCTCTGCCTAATGGGGCTGCCATCTTCACAAGGTCGGGGTGCGTGTGAATAGGAGATGTGATATGCCTGAGAACGTTGTGATATAAAGGAGGATCCACGCTGGAAAGGGTTCACACTCTACATGCAAATCTACAAGTCAAAGGTTAATAGTTCTAAGCGGTAGCTATGTTAATTAGAGATTTGGTGGAGATAAAAGATGCTACCTGAGCTTGGATTGTAAAATGCCTTGCAATGATGAAAACATACTGTGGCCTGCCTGGTTCGTTTTTTATTCTTTATCTTGAACCCTCACTGGGCTCTAGAAATGTTGTCAGAAAGCCTGGCAATGGCCTAAGTCTGCTTTTTAAGTTGGAAGTAGGTGGCAGAACCGGGTTGATCTTGTCTGGACTCAAACATTAGGTTGAGTTGAGTCTGAGTAATGCTTCTATGGGAGGGTAACAATTCCCTCCCACCCAAGCATTAGCTCACCATTTATCATACAAAATGTTCTTATTTGGTGTATTGATTGGTAGGAATAATGTTTTGCTTCAGAAGACTGCTTTTAACAGTTGCTTGTTCATGCTGGACATAGCTAGTTTAAATGTAAGGAAAGGAAGAGTGATTAAGAGAAAGTTTTGATGTGAAAGGACCAATAAGTGGAATTGTTTAAAAAAAAATCTTGGAAATTATGACTTTCAAGTCTTCCAAGACACTGTGATTTGTTCAGCTTCCAAATATCAAGATCTCAGCTCCTCTGTAATGTTTTATTCTCTTTTAAGTGGCAACTGACTGCCTATATTTTAACTGTTGCTTTATTTCAAAACTCCCCTGAACTCCTTAAAAGCAAATTTTGTTACGTGATACATAAAAGATGTGATGGACAAAAGGTTTAATAAAAATATGACTGCCTTTACTGCTGAAACAACTTGGAAGTGGTGGGTAGTGGTTGTGATCATGGCATCTGATTGGATTCAACAATTGATAATGTAGCATGACCCTAGGCCCTACGTTTTGTTGTTTCTAGATGTACATGCCAAGGACTATGTTGGTATCTGCTTTGAGAATTGGTAAACCTGTATAGAATTAGCTTAATTTTAGTGCTCTAGACTGCCTTTTAGGATATGGAGATCTTTTTTTTTTTTTTGGTGAGTGGATGAGGATTAGCTTGCTTGTGGTCTATGACATGACTCTTCTGAATGTCATGTGGCATCCAAAAACCTAAAATACTGTCAAACATAAGTGGCTTGATACAGATCTGTAAGCGTTGCTGAATTATAATTCTCATCCTTGGCTGTAGGGTTGCTTGGAAGCCATGGCTCCATACTTGTTTCTAAAGCCCTTTGAGGTGCTATCCAAGAATGCTTTTCTGAGTAGTCAATCCTCCTTTTTCAAACCAGCAAGATACTTACATCATACAACCATCTCCAAATTCCAAAGAGCTAACTTTAGCATGCTTCAACACACTCCCCACAGCAGTTTTGGAGGGCTGACACAGAAAAGTTCCCTACAAGCCAAGGTTGTGCCCCTGGGCACCAGGGACAATTGAAACTGCAGCTCATGTCCTGGTATATTGTACCCTCTATAAGGATTCTAGGTCCCACCTTGTAACTTTCTACCTAGTAAAACACCTGGGAGATTCCCATCTTTTTTTTTACACCGTGGTTGTTATCAGATCCATATGATTTAGTTTCCTTGAACGTACCAAAATTTTGTGAAACTGCCTGTAAAATTAGACACATCCTGACTGCCTACCAATGAACTTCCCACCAGTTGTAACGTTCTTATCCTGCTTTGTGTTTTGGTTCTTATTTTTAACACGTTTTATTTTTCACGCTGACCGTAATCAACTCTATCATCCCTTAGAGCCTCGAGCTGGGAACACTGAAACACGGGGAGAAAGGGTTTTCCCTTGTGGTGCCCAAAATGTGGAACTCTTTTTTGCCAGATGTGATCAGCTGGGTGCCATTTTCATTACGTTTCAGCAGTGGAAGAATTCATTTTACTATTTTTTTAAAAACGTTTCTAAAATAGATATTTCAAATACTACCTACATGCATTTTTCTTTGATGGCCATCCTGTGTTTTATTCCTGTCTTGTTACGGTTTGCATTTCGTCAATTGTTTTGAGGCACCTTGGGGACGTCCCCTCCTAAAAGTAGGCTGTATATCATAGAAATAAATGGTAGAGTTGAGTGTGATATTCCGTAGATTTAGTGATGTTCTACTGCTTATGGCTCCAGCGGGCAGATGTAGTTTAGCAGACCTACTACTGAACTTTCACTGTGGTGGCAACCATGCCTGTTTATACCAGCAAGCAAACAGCATCATGTTAATTAATACTTTGCTTATTGCTACTGCCCCTGTATAGGCAGCTCATTGGGGGGGGAGGCACACACCTTTCTGTTATTATTTGTTTCCACTGCGTGCAGTCAGAAGGGATTGCAGCTAAATGAACTCGCCAGAGTCTGCTCTACTTCTGCCAGATAAAGTTTAGGGGCTTAATATAATGTTTTCTGCTTCTTTTTGAATGTGTCTTTAGGGAGAACTTCACCCTGTGGGCATTTCTGTGTAGGCTTCTTGATGCTCTGTTTGGCCTTTATCTTCAGAAGATGGACTTCTTCGTTTCAGATCAGTTAAACAGCAGTGAGAAAAGAACACTGGATAAAAGTCACAGCAGGGCCAATTCTCATTAGAACCTCTGATGTTTTGGGGCCCTTCCTTGATGGAAGATAACATTTCTAGGGACTCCGGCCAATTCCACGTACTCTGTAAATTATTACACAGTAGTGGAAAATTGCGGTGACGCTGCGGGTTCAACCGCTGAGCTGCTGAGCTTGCCGATCGGAAGGTCGACGGTTCGAATCCGCGTGACGGGGTGAGCTCCCATGGCTAGTCCCAGCTCCTGCCAACCTAGCAGTTCGAAAACATGTACATGTGAGTCGATTAATAGGTACCACTTCGGTGGGCAGGTAACAGCGCTCCGTTTAGTCATGCTGGACACATGACCATGGAGGAAGTGTCTACGGACAAACGCCGGCTCTTCGGCTTTGAAACGGAGAAGAGCACCGCCCCCTAGAGTCGGACGCGACTGGACTTCATGTCAAGGGAAACCTTTACCTTACCTTTACTAGTGGAAAATTTAGGCAGTGGCCAAGACCTCTGACTTCTTTGCATCTTGTTGGGGTAGGCAAGTAAACTAATTTGTGCAAACCTGCTATGGGGATCCAAGTCATTTAGAAGTTCTGGCGGTACTCTTGTCTGTTTTTTCTCAATATATTCTTTAAGAATGAGTTAATATTTTCTGATGGGAGAGGGAATTGTTTTCTAAGAAGGCTTATTGAAGTTATCTAGCATTCCACTCTCCATCCTTGCTGGCTGATGAAACAATTCCCCCTTTCCTCAATTTGGAAAAAATCTAAGTGCTAATTTACTTGAGGAGCATCGGTGAATGGCTTTAGAAGACAAACCAGCCATGGCAAAGATGACACAAGGGAACAATTTGCTACACAAGATCAGCTCCTTGCTTGTAAAACCGGAGAGCAGACTTAACTATGGGCACAGCCTGCTTCTGTTGAATTTGTCTTGGGAGAAATTTGGGGGTTTTAACAGAGGGGGTTGTGGGAAAGAGAAAATTATAGCATGGCAGCTTTGGCTGAAGTAGGTGAGAACAACTAACTTAATTAATTAATTTCCCCCCCTTTGCTGGTTAGATCTATGTCCTGCCTTTTGTACTGGAGCACGTGATGCTTCCTCCTCCTGTTTTTTTCCTGCAGTAGCAATCCTGGCTGGACAGTGAGTGAGGGTGAGAGAGCCGCGTGATGGAGTGAACTCCCGTCAACTTGCCCCAGCTCCTGCTAACCTAGCGGTTCGAAAGCATGCAAATGCAAGTAGATAAATAGGTACCACTTCGGTGGGAAAATAACAGGGATATGAAAGGAGTCCCCTCAGGAGTCTCCCAGGCAACGGTGATGTCACCCGCTGGCAAATCCTTTCAATACAGAAGCGCCTTGGTAGGTGCTTCTGACATGAAAAAAAAAAGTGAGGGAGGATCTGGCCCCGTGTTCTGCCAGGGAGTTGGGTGGACTGGGACCTTCTCTTGAACCATCTGCACTTGGCATTTGATTTTCCTGTTGATTGTTCCCTTATAGGACAGGGCAGTAAGGTTTGACGTCGGTTGGTTGCTGGCCCTGAAGCCGGGCCCTATGATTAGGTGAGGCAGAGCATACCTGATGAAGGATGTTCAGAGGTGTTCTTGATTAGACTTCCCACCCCCACCCCTTCAGTCCATTTGGATATTGATGACAGCTCTCCTCCCGCTGGGGCCCAGTTCAGTTCTTCCTGCTATTGGAATTAGAATGGAATCAATATTATTCTCTAGCTCGGTTGGTTAAGTGCATCTCTCTTTGCCTGCTTCAGAATTAAACTTTGATGTCGTGTTGTGGCAAAAAATGCAGCTAATGCTACCACACAACCGGTATTCCACAGTGCACGGCAGCTGTCATGGTTAATATTGTTATTGGTACATTATTTGATTATTGGGATGTATCTGGTAGCAGAGGAAGCTTGGGGAGAGCATGAATGAACACACTTATTCAGAATAAGCCAGAATTTTGAAGAATATGGGCTGACTTGTATATGAAGATGGATCTGCTGGTTCGAAAGGTAATATGCCTTGTCGTATTTTCTGGGCAAAAATTGTGATGGGTTTGGAGCAGGCTCCCTTCGTGATGTTGCTTGCAATCCAGGTCAAATTAACTACGTTGGTATGACGCAGCCGTTGGATTGCAGTGTTAGATGATCATCACGGAAGCCAATATTATTTTCATGGTTAGGGTCTTTCGCTTGGCTCAGCCAGATTCTGGAGAAAAAAAAAAAAAAGACAGAAAAACGCTAATATGTTTGGAAACAAATTCTGCCTTCAAATTTGGGTAAGCACTTTGAACGAAGTGATCTTTAAATACACATACATGCGGGCCAGCATAGGGATTATTTATATTATGAAAAACACTTCCAGTGGGTGTTCTTTTGCTGTGGGATGCACCTCCCTTCTTTTTGATAAAGTTACCTTTCATCAAACTTCTGCCCAAGTTGGAGGAAGCTTGAAAGACCATCTCCCTTTATATTAATGTCAGAGAGATTGTTTGGGATGGTCCCCCCCCCTCAGAAAACACCCCATAAGGAAGACAACGCAGATGGCACACAGCTTCCTCAGTAACATTGTTAGTGTGTGTGTGTGTGTGTGTGTGTGTGTGTGGAACCCTCTGTGATGCTCAAGTAGCATAACTTGAGCAGCAGAGTAGCCTCCCTGCCTCTGTTTGAGTTTGTTTTACACACACAGCAAGATCTGAGACAAATCTGCTTGGGACAGCTGGGTGTTGCTAATGCATCTGATGCTAAGGGTTGGAGCAATTACAGAAGAATAGTGTTTAATTAACCATATTTATTTTTCTTCCCCGGAACAATTTCCCTCGGAGGAGCTGATATCTTCTTTTTCTCGTTTATCTAAGGGTTGTATTAGTAGTGTTTAACCACCACCCTGTCTGGTGTAGGTCACATCTGATGGATGTGTTGTGCTGCCTGTTTATTTAGTTGCTTGTTTTCCAAAAGAACAAATTAACCTTCGATCTGCAGCACTCCCTGGTATGAAACATCCCATGATTACAAGCCGGATTGGTGTGAATTCAGACACAGTTTGGAATCTTGGTCTGTGGTGTAGTGTGATGTGTGAATCCAGCCAGTTCTGAGTTTTTGAACATCATGGCTTGATGAGTCAGTGTACAGGTAATCCTCGACTTGCGACCACAACTGGGACCAGAATTTCCATCGTAAGTCGTGCAGTTGTAAGTCGAGTCACCATGTGACCAGATCTGATTTTATGACCATTTTATGGTGGTCATTAAATGAATCATGGGTTGTTATACAAATCACCATGGTCATTAAGTGAATCCAGCTTCCCCGATGGGTGTTTTTTGCCAGAAAATGGCAAAAATGTTGCAAAGCACGATCATGTGATTGTGGGACACTGCAACCAGTTGTAAATGCAAGCCGGTAGCCAAGCGCCTGAAATGTGACCATGGGCGTGGTGCAACATTTTGCGACAGTCGGAAGTGTTAGAGCCCGTAAAGCATCCATTCTGAGGCTGTCGTAACTTTGGACTGTCAATAAACGAACAGTCAGAAGTCGAGGATTACCTGTACTTCAGTTTGAGACCATGGGGTTATTTATTTTAATATGCCATTTGAATTTATAGAAAACAAAGGCATCAGAATATAATTTAAAAAACAGCATTGTCTATGTAATTTTTTAAAAAGTCAATTAAAAATCTTTTAAACGATAGGATTTTTAGCAGCGCAAATGTGAGAGAAAATAAGAAACATAGCCAGTCAATTTTATCCAAGTCCCATTTATATGACATCAGTTTTGAAAGAACTTCAGGGGTTGTGCATCATTTCCAGGCACATTCATGGTGCTGGTCTTGACTCAGAAAAGTCCTGACGTGATTAGGGCTTTGTCAATTACTGTTTGGACTGTTGATACAGTTAGAGCTCCCATCCTTAAGGAAAATACAAGGGTCATTGCATGAGATGGATCCTTCTGAGTTGGGATGACTCAAAGGATGAACTTCCTTCCTCAAGAAGTGCCTTAATGCCAGCCTGGATGGCATCATACTGTTGGGCTAAAACCCAACCACACTAGCTGTGGTTTTGTTTTTGTCGTTAATCATCACATATTTACATTTTAATGTTTATTTTAACATAGTCGTCTGCCCTGACGCGTTTCTTGGATGGGTGGGGTAAAAGGAAAATGAATGAATGAATGATTAAACATTAGCGGGTAAGGCTTACAGTATTCCAAAGGTGCATTGAAGACGGTAGAGTTCAGTAGGCATCGGAAAGCTATTAAGGAAGAGATTTGAAGGGTCTCCTACGTGAGAGAGGTCAACCAGATGGATGATGTAACCAGGAAGGGCCAATTCTGTGTCCCAACTCTTATCCTTCTGAAGTTGGTAGGAGACAGAGTAGGACTTCCCCTTAAGATCTGGCAGAACATACGGGAGCTGCTGGTAACAGCATGGTAGGCCAATATGTCGATGAAGATTCTCAGTCATCCAGGTGGAATTGTCTGTAGGTTGAGTCTTGGCAACTGGATTTCTTCCCTTTTGGTTGAAATGTTTCGTTGCTTGTCCAAGCAGCTTCTTCAGTCTGGGCAAAGGTCGGTGAGGGGACCCCATATATGTCTTCCAGGATGGCTGCATTGTCCCTGCACCTGAATGGCTGCTAATTGTGCCGAGGAGGTGTGGATGGTCTTTGGGATGGTAGGCCAGATGCTAGCCTGAGATCCCCAAGATCTGCTTTCAAGTCAGAAAGCTCTCTCAGCTGTTATTTGTTGGATGTCACTTAATCCGTCACCATGTCTTGGCCTAAATGAGCAGGTAGGTCTTTTAGAGGTATAAGACGGAGGGAGCATATGTGTTTCCCTGAACTGTTTAGAGGAAGGACGGAATGAAGCTGCACTGGACTTTGATGCTGAAGTCTCGGACTTTGGGACTCGCTCGCCTGCAGCTTCCCTGTGCTATTTCCGATTCAGCCTGACGCTGTGCGTCTATCACCGTGGTGAAGTATGTAGAGAGAGCTTGTTACACGTTTATCGCACTACCTCTTCGGTATCTTTTGACATCTTGTCAGTTACAGCCAAGGAACTCAACACAATAAAAGATCGGAGGTGCACATTTCATATCGGGTAGTGGAAGGATCTGTGTCACTTGGGCTGTAACTTGAGAGGAGGCTGTTGTCATCAAGAAAACTTTTATTCCCTCGGCATCTTTTTTTCTTAATGTTTGGAATATCACTGTAGCCGCAAATGAAGATTGGTAGGAGAGTCCCATCCTTTGCTTACTCCAGTCTATTTATCTCTTGCTTTGGCAATGTAGTTGGAATGATTGTGGTAGTGCTTGAGGTCCTCCCTCCCTCCCTCCCTTCCATCTCCATCTCCATCTCCATCTCCATCCATAGGTAAGGTTGTATGAATACATATAGCTAGATTCCTTCCTTCCTTCCTTCCTTCCTTCCTTCCTTCCTTCCTTCCTTCCTTCCTTCCTTCCTTCCTTCCTTCCTTCCTTCCTTCCTTCCGTGGTAAGTGAATCAGATGCTGTCATCTTGTTCTTTATTTGGCTTTGTTTAGAAATGAGCATCTAAGTTAGCGTGTCTGGCAAGCGTTGCATAGAAAGCTAGCCAGCAGTGTAATGATGGGGCTCTGAGCAATTTTGGCACAGTTAGACGGGAAAGTGTTTTGCTTAACAGTCTGCTGCAAGTTGCTTACGATTCCAGGCCCATGATACACCAGCTTGACTTCCAAGGAGCAGATGAAATAATGTTCTCCCTGGTTTCTTCACACTTTATTTCCACCGTCTTCCATTGCCTACCTTGCTATGGCTAACAGCCACCTATTACAATTAGATGAATTACTCTTAACTCTCAGGTGGCGATATAAAAATTAACCTAAATGTAAATTGTCTAGGCTGACAATTTTACAGGTATGGATGACTTTTACAGGTAGTCCTCGCTTGGCAACCACAATTGGGACCAGCAATTCCATCGCTAAGCGCCATGGTCGCTAAGCGGAAAATCACATGACAGCAATGGGCTTACAACCTCACTGCCCCTTCAGTCATTAAGCGAATCACCATGGTCGTTAAGTGAAACATTGCGTGACCATGACCTGCGATTTTACTTCTGCCTTCTCAATTAACTCTGCTAGTTGCAATCCAGTTGTGAAGCACACAACTGGCAATCAGATGACCATGAGATGCTGCAATGGTCATAAATGTGAGGATTGGTTGCAGAGCTTTTTTTTTTTAACACTGTTGTAACTTCAGACTGTTTGTTCCCAGAGTATGGGGAGTGTGCATCACCACATTGATGCAAGGTGGACAGTGGTCTGTTGATTTTCAAGATAGTCTTCAGATCATCTATGGGTATTCCAGATGATGTTATGGCCAGCTCTTATGACTCATATTCATTAAACGTATTTGAATTTGCCTTATATCAAGTCAGATTATTATTAGTCCATTAACACTTCCCCCTACTGTCTGCTTTGAGTACCTCCAAATAAACTTGATTTTTTTTATAACGGCCGAATCTTGCCTGAAAAGCATAGTTGCATCAGTTGTACTGGAAAGATAGGTTTTATTTTCCTCTTTAGAAGGTCCTAAATAATGTGCATTGTAAGGCCGAAATGATAACTTCACAGTCAAATAGTAAAAAGTGTAGAGAGCAACGCACCACAACGGGAGTTGGTTTCTGGAAGGAAGGCAAGTGTATGTTAGGGTTTGCTAACCACCATGAAGCTACCAATCTACTAAAGAGCAGCCTATAAAATGTGATGATGCCTTTAAAGTAAATTGTCTGAAAAGCCATACAGGGGTGCTGGTGCAGAAACCGGATGAATTTTCCAGCCAGTCAATCATTTGCTATTTCCTTTCTAAAGGCACTTGTGGAATAAATTTCTGCCTGATACGTTACCTGGTGATAGGAACCATCCTTTTGACTGGTGTGCTCAAAGGCAGTGTAGATGAAGGCACACTACAGCGAGCCTGTCACCCGGGTTTCGCTCCAGATGAGTTGGAGAGCAGGCTTCACTGATGGCCATTCTGGACCAGGAGTGTCACCCATTCCTGCCACTTAGGGCATGGTTCAAAATGTGTCTGCGTGAGCAGTCTTGGGTGCCCCAAGGATGGCACATGTAACGCCTTTGCTGCAGGAGCTGCATTGGATGCCAATTTGCTTCTGGGTCCAATTCAAGGTGTTGGTTATCACCTTTAAAGCCCTACATGGCATGGGTCCAGGTTACCTAAGGGACCGTCTCACCCCCATTACACTGACCCGTCCCACCCAGTCAGGCAGAGAGGGCATGTTACGGACCCTGTCCATGAAACAATTTGATTGGGGCCCTAGAAGAGAGCCTTTTCCGCCGTGGCCCCCGCCCTGTGGAACACTCTTCCCCCAGAGGTGAGGCGGGCCCCCACTCTCCCGGCCTTCTGGAAAGGGGTGAAGACCTGGCTCTCATGTGGGGCGTGAGGAGGGGTAACTTAAATTAAATCAGGTTAATTAAGAACTTTTTAACATCTATGTCTTGGACTATTACTTTATTTAAGAATATTGTTTTATTGTATTTTAACAATGATTTATTCTTGTTTTATTGTAAACCGCCCAGAGTCACTCTTTGAGTGAGATGGGTGGTGACTAAAATTGAAACATAAATGAAATAAAATAAAAAATTTACCTAAGGAACATTTAGAATTGTTAGCTCCCTGTGCACACGCATTCATTCCACCTCTGCTTCTTCGCAATATGTTAGGTTTGAATTATGACAACACAGTGAACTCTGTGGGCCCTATCCATGAGCCAAGCACGGACAGAATTCCTCCCTCCGTCCATAAATACCCACCCTGACTTTTTGTAAAGGATTCATTATCTCGAGAAGTTTCCTTAGGAAGAACTCTTGTTTAGCTGAGCCTAGCAAAATATTCAAATTGTCGTAAGTTGCAAAAAAAAAAAAGAAAGAAACCTCCCCCACCCCCTCCAAAAAAAAAAAAAAGCTCTTTGCCGCTCTGAAACGTAAATGACTAATGTGCATAATTTATTTCAGCATCTGGGCCTGAAAAGTTGCATACCCAATTTTGTTTGGTTTGATCAACAATGGCTGAAAATTGGGACTTATCATGTAAATGCTGACAGATATGAACATGTGTCAACTCCGTGGGTGCCTGACAAACCTTTTCATTGTACAGTGCTGATGGCGAAATGTTAATTTTTTGCTGCCTTAACTGCATCTCCCCCCCCCGCCTTTTTTTTTTTTTTTTTTTGCTTAATCTAGTCTTTTCAAAGCCTGGCCGGGCTGGTTGCACTTCAGTTTTAGATTAATTTTAACTTGCGTATGCAGAAAACTTGTCAGGTGGCAGAATGACTCTCTGAGCAGAAAATCATTTCTTTGAAGCTGTGGGTTTCCTTCCTTGGCATAAAGGGAGGAAGAAAGCAGCAGGTGCAATGGAGAAATCTCTCTTCTGGGTGCAGGAATTTGCTCCGGACAGAAGATGGCGCTCATTTCCTTTCCGTCCTTTCTTCACCCATCCCATTTAAAACAGCAACATCGTTTTGTGCAGCACAGCCGGAACGCTGTTGCTGAGATGATAAATCCTGCAGCCAATTAGATTAAAAATGCTGCATACGAAAGGGAGGAAGGTACAAGCTGGTGAATCACTTGGTGCCAGTGCAGCAGTCTTGGAGAAAGACTTCCTGGGGAGCCCTCAAGGCGAGCGCCCTGCACAGCTTTAAAACTTCCTCCGGCTTGATACGGTGCAGATCCGAAGCATCTGCTGAGCTCTCTCTGGTTAACTGTGGGCATCTGGCATTAGACAGGGAGATTTAGGAGTTTCATTAGATGCCACAGAGTAAATAGCTTGCCCTTTGTGGCCTTGGTTTATTTTGGGTGGTGTGCAGAGATGGCACTTGCCATTCCGATGCCCAGGGAATGTCCTGGGAATGTATTGTTCTCTGTTCCCGGTTCCGTGCCATGGAAGCTACTCCCTTGGCCCTTCAGATGTGCCCTTAATTCATTCTCATCCCATTTGAGCATCGTGGAGGCAACCTCTGCAATGTTTTATGCCCGTTCCTCTTCGCAGATCCTATTGGGGATTGGCCTATTCATACCTTTTTTTTTTTCAGTGTAACCCTAATAATGCAGATGCTGTCTTTCCTAAAAGGTGAGCTGCATTTTGGGTTGCCAGCATTTATCTCCTTGAGCCATAGGTAGAAGAAGATGCTGGCTTCATTTAAAAATATATATATTCTGCTCAGTCCTGCTGGGGCCGCTGCTGTGGATTTGTTATCCTTTAATGTGGGCTGGGTCCCTGCAGAAGAGTCAAGAAAATGGCACTGATATTACTTCATTGGCCCTCTTGCTTTTGAGTATTATTTAAGCATAATGCCTGTAATTCTGTTTCCAGTCTGTTGATCTGAAATGTAATCTCGCACGTTTATGTCATTTTATCGTCTGCTTCTGTTGGCATATTATTATGGGTTGTAGCTGGCTACCTTCTGAGCCTTCCAGAAAGGTGTAGCATATTCCATAAAGTGTTAGATATGATAGTAAACATCTGTAGGGTTATCACATAAAAGAGGGAATGAACTTGAGATAGCGAGACAGACAGAGAGACAGGCAAGGACATTCTTTATTGCCCCAGTAGGCAGAGCCAGAAAACAGTAGGTTTAAGGGAGAGGAGTGTCTAAAAGTACAAAATGTCATCCAGTGAAACAGGCTGCCACATGAAGTGTTGAGTTGTCCTTGGTTCTAGCATTAGTGGATCCTGCACTGAGCAAGGGGTTGGAGTCTTCCAACTCTATGATTCTGTGAAAGTCAACATTTTTAGTGAACACCATGTTGGTGAAGCCTGATTTACCTGTTGGCATAGCAAATCCTAGAAAACCAGCTGTAAAGTCTATGGCATGGATAGACAGTTGACTCCATTGGCAGCCCATGCCTTCATGGGATCTGCTGCTGCTCCATCCATCCAATTTGTATAACCACCATCTCACAGATGTGGCTCTGGGTGGTGTAGAAAAAAGCAACCAGTTAAAACAAATATAAAACACAAATATAGGTAAGTCCATGGGAGAATGGATCAGCATTCTACACCCAGTGTAACCATCTTGCAAGCTCCCTAGGATTCCCAAGCCTGTTGAAAGTACCATGTTTTGAGGGATTTCTTAAATGCCAACAGGGTTGGGGCTAATCTCACCTAGGGGAGAATGATGTTCCAAAGGGCAGGTGCCATGACAGGAAAGGCCCACCTCCTGGGTCCCGTCAGATGGAACTCTTTAGCAGACGGGACCCATAACAGGCCTCTCCTGCTGGACCTGATGGGATGGGTAGATGTAACTGGGGAGAGAGAGTCCCTCAAATAATCTGGATATATCTCCATACATCACCTGAACCTGGTGAAGCTTCTCTTAGAAGTGGGCAACTATTGTTTTTTTTATTTTGGTGGTCAGCAGTACCACTGAATGGCTACAGCCGCTCTTTTTGTTGGTCTTCTGTTTGCATGCTCCAGCAGGGTAAGAGAAGGAAAGAGGGCCCATCTCACCAAGGGGATCACGAGAGCTGCTCTCAACGTGGTGTTGGCCCAGAGCGTAGACCAGGAATGGAGAACTTATGGTCTTCCCAAAATAGTTAGATTCCAATTCCCCATAGCCTCAGGCAGAGTAGTCAGTAATGAGGGATAATGGGACTTGCCGTACAGCAACATCTGAAAGGTCACAGGCTTTCCACAATGGTTTTAGCTACTGGGGGACACGATCCTGCTGGCCCACTTAATTCATCCAGTAGCTCAAAAAACCAAGAGTCCTGTACAACCTAAAGGGTTAATATTTAGTGTAATATAGCCGAAGAAGATTCACCTTTCTTGTGTTACCTATTCATTGGATTCACCGGGGTGTGGCCGCTGCGCGACTCTGCGGTTCCAGACCAGGACTGCAGAGCCACCACCGTGTCCACAGATGAACTGCACAACAGTGTGTTGTCTTCAAACCCGAAGGACTACCTGTGTATCCATTGGATTTCCTCAGGGAGCTGAAAGTAGCACTGTCTCTTTCACATTTGGAAAAATATACAGGTGGACAAGATGTGGACAAAAATATACACATGGACGAGATATGAACGTATTTTTGGAAGCTGGTGTAGCTATATCCATGTAAGCATTAAAGCAAGTTTCAGATGACCTCTGTGGGCACGTACCAATTGGAGCGGTCCTTTCTCATTTTTGGAATGAGAATTCTGGTTAAAATGTCAAAAGGGTTGTATTGCTGTTCTGGCTTAGAATTAAGAAACAAATTTTATTGATTCGGCATTGTTCTGGAATAGGTCTGTGATTATTGCTCCGTTTTTTCTGGCCCTTTGCTTGCTGTTTGGGGATTTGCTGAAAATGTTGACTCTGCGATGTCATTTCAAGGTAACACATTTGTGACCTTTGTATTCTTCGCCTAGCACATTCAAGGATAAACATGGTTGGTGGGGAGAAGTCATTTCATTCTTCTGACACTTGTGAAAATTGTGTTGTGTGGTTGCACATGGTGCATAACGTAAAAAGGTCATAGGATTTTTCAGTCATTCTCCTGCTGAGCTGGTACGATTGTTAAAATTTTGAGCGAGCACTGATTTATTTCTTTTCAACTTTTGGGCTGTAGAAATGTGTGGTCTGCTTCTTTCATATCCTTGCAGGGGGAAAGAATAGAATGCTTCTAACAGTTTTTCAACAGTTTTCTTTCCCTCTTTTCATTACCACTGTTTGGTGCTGTTTCCCTAGCTGCTTATTTAACCTAGGTTAAGAATTCCTGGAAAATTGGGTTTTATTAGGGAAAAGTGCTTGCGCCTTTCATTTTATGCATTAAAAGGTTTTGCATCAAGAGTTTCAGTTTCCTGGGGACAACCTCTTCTGCTCACCATGCTTCAGCCCTAAAAAATATAAATGTGTGTTCATTCTCTTTTATGGATAAGCCTTAGATGCTTTGCTTTTAAAACTGTAATAAACGTTTTCTTTGGAAACTGTTTGGACATTTCTCATCTTATTTGCCTTGAGTAAGGTATAATTTGATTGTGATGTTTCTATTAATGTTTCTGAAAAACTGAGCAGTCAGCGTGCCACAAAACGTGGCTTTGGGGAAGCCACGATTCAGGTGCTGCACGCTCAGTTTCTAAGACACCTGTTCACTACAACCCCATACCACTTTAGCATCCCCTAAGCATTGGAGAAAATAGCATGATGCTTAACGCAGCTTAAACGAAACCAAGGGAAACTCTGGTTTAACAGAATCCACATCCCAGATAGAAGGAGAATCAGCTCGTGGTTTGTCTTTGCTCCGAATTGCTAGGAAGAGTTTATGAAAATCTTTCCATGTTCAGCTGGTACTGATCTGTGCATTCTCTTTTCCTACAACACCTTTCTGCTGAGCGTACGCTTCATAACAAGCTACAGTTTGGATAAACACGGCTGCATTTATGCATTATCCTGAGCCATAGGCTGTGGTTTTGAAATCACAATGGGTGGGGTGGGGTGTACGTGCCACATTAAGTTGAAGCCATGTCGCACTTTTAGCATAGATTTGAGTGGTAGGGCTACCCCCGCTTTTTTTTCCTCCTTAGCATGGATTAGGGTACTGCTGTATGGTTCACTCCTCCCCTCTATCTCAATTTACAAAGACAGAAAAGTCCCTCTTTGCATAGGGGTGGAACCAGTGATGATTTGTAATAAGGTGGCCCTCCATTTTTTTTCATGTGCATTGCTTACTACTTGGTGTTCGGAAGAAAGGCTAGGTGATCATGCATGGCAATCTCCTTCAGGGCACAGCCCTGCAGACGGCTTGGAGTGATTGTCTTCTTATCCCCAAGCCAACTCAGGGAAAGACTTGAAGAGAAAAATGTGTAAGCATCTGGGACTGGCTAGTTGGTTTGAACGATGACCAAAACCAATCCTCAGAGGTCTAAAGGGATCTATCCAGATGACACACCTGCTTAAAAACCAGGATCCTCCTCCTCCTCCTCCTCCTCGTCTTTCTCTTCTTCCTCTTCCTCTTCTTCATAAACAAGAAAAAAGAAAAAGGATAGGTTGCCTATGTGGGTATTTAGTTATTCAGGAAAGAGGCTTTCACGATAAAGGAGACAGAGCTGGCCTGAAGCCTGTCTGAGAAAAGATATTGTTTGGGCTATTTATTTTTTAAAAAATCCTTGACGTCCCTGTGTTATTAACTGATCTCAGAAGGCAGGCATCAGTAAGTCTGAGTAAGGTGTGTGTTTCCAGCCTCCTGAAATGCAGCACGTGGGAAACATCGCAGTTGTACTTGGCCTTTTAAATTGTCCCAAATTTCCTTTTCTTCTGCAGCCCATCTGGCTTATTGTATATGACACAGGAAAGAAGGCAAGGGGATGTTTAGGACTTAACTTATTTTTATGTTCTGCTAACTTGATTGCCCTCTTACAAGTTTTTTTAGCCGTAAAGGGAACAAGCTATGTTACGTTTAAAATCATTTTAATATAGCTGATCGTAAAATGCTGAGGAGCAGAAGTGCCTGCCCGTTGCAGAACCGCATGCTATGAACTTGGGCTCACAAGTCATCAGAATGGCTACTTTTCCTACCTCTTGAAGGATAAACCTGTAAATAAATCAGGGGATGCTAAGACGACAAAAAGTCATGACAGAAATCTGGGAAGGAATGCAAAGAGAATGACGCGTTGTTAGCCTGGAGAAAAGAACATTGCACCGAAAATGCTGACAACCTTGAAATATTTAACCATCTCTCATCTTTAGTTGAGGAAAGGCAAAGAAAGAAATGTTTTTTAAGCACCAGGGAGATGGACTGAGGGATGAATTGTGTATAGCAGCTCCTTTTCCCTGGAGATTTTCAAGTGAAGTTCTTCTGTGTTGGGTAGGAGAGATCCCAACGGCCTTCGTTGTTTTCCAGCTCTTACATTCAAAGTGTCAAGTTTGAATTTTTAAGCAACATGAGCATGTGATTTCAAGTGAACATCGGTTCATCATAAATAATATAGAAATATGAAACAGCGAGTAGTTTGCATATTCTCCTTTACAGAGTATGGTCTGGTTCCCTTGTTGTACCTCAGTAGCTTTTGACCTCCATTTTTATTCTCTTTGTTCAGAGGGATCTTGGAAGAGGATTCTGAGCATCCCATCCAGCTCATTGACGAGTTGCTTTAAGTTCTTCAAAATAGCTTCCTTTCTGGAGGGATGGTGGCTGATGGTATTCTCTCCGAGAGAGAGAGAGAGAGAGAGAAAACGTAATAGATAAAAAGAAAAGGAATGAAACAGGCAATGAAATGCATGGCATCTGTGCATAAAGATTCTTTGCATTTCATTAGTAATAATTGACATAGCATGCCAGTTTGGTGTGGTTTCAGTTTTATAGCAAGGTACATCTCCTCTATGAAAGCCTCCAGTCTAAAAGAGGGAATAATAGAAAACAGGATGTATTCTTCCCTTCCACTTCTCGCATATACCCAGATACTAATAAATAAAATCCCTTCCTGGATCGGGAGGCCCTTCGAACAGTCACTCATACCCTTGTTATCTCTCATATAGACTATTGCAATGCGCTCTACATGGGGCAACCCTTGAAGAGTATCCAGAAGCTTCAGCTGGTCCAGAATGCGGCCGCGTGGGCTGTTTTTGGTGCCCCTAGAAGGGCACAAGCAACACATTTGCTGCATGAGCTGCATTGGGTACCAGTTTGCTTCGGGGTCCAATTCAAGGTGTTGGTCATCACCTTTAAAGCCCTACATGGCATGGGACCAGGTTACCTAAGGGACCGCCTCTTCCCCGTTTCATCAGCCTGTCCCACTCGATTGTGCAGAGAGGGCATGCTGCGGACCCCGTCTCTAAGACAACTTCATTTGGTGGGGTCCAGGAAGCGGGCCTACTCTGCAGTAGCTCCCGCCCTGTGGAACACGCTGCCCCCTGAGGTGAGATTGGCCCCATCGCACCTGGCCTTCAGGAGGAGTCTGAAGACCTGGCTCTGCCGCCTCGCTTGGGGCAGGGAGGGGAATGGATCTACATGGGGATGGCTGCTTTAGACCACCCCTCCCACACTTGGACTGTTTTAGATTCTTTCGCCGCTTGGACTTTCTATCTTTACTCTTATTTATATTATTTATTGTTGTAATTTTATACTGCATATTTTATGATTGTTGTTTTAATTGATTGTAAACCGCCCAGAGTCCCCCGATGGGAGGAGATGGGCGGGGACAAATTGGGTAAATAAATAAAATAAACAAATAAATACATCTTGAGTTTTCATACAGATCTTTGGCACATTCAGAATGCCAGCCACTTCTTATCCTCTTCTCTTAACATCTAATACTTGAGTGAAACATGGACATTTCTGATCCCAAGTGGAATGACATGGTGTATGAAGGCCTTCCTGTTGAGGTTTAGGACCTCTCATACTCTTGATTGCCTTTCAAGAATGCATTTGAAGACCCGGTCAGAATATAAGGGCCAATGTTCTGCATAACGTCCGCTCAAATTGTCCACGCTCTTCTCTGCCTTAAAGGTCCCTAATCCAGGAATGTCCTGCCCAGTTTGTGGACTCCCCCCCTCCACCTTTGGAATTGGCTGAGCATTGTTTGTCAGCTATAGAAGTACAATTTTAATACACCAAGGAGTCTCCAGAAAGTACTGTCTTGCTCTGGCATCTTCTGAGGATATAAATATCCTTTTATAGACTGCAGCATGAGTTTTTAAAACTCTGCTTTTTACTTCGTTCCTTTTGCAAGATTTACATAAGAATAGAATGGACATCGTGAAGATCAAAAGATTTATGATAAAAGATTGCAAGATGAGTACCCTGTGAATGAAATGTATGTGAAGAGAGACGATGGCTGAACAATTTGAAATGCAGGCCTGGCTGCTATTACAGTCCAGAATTATTCCTTCCTCTTGGGTCTTTTGCTGCAAAATCAGTTTTAAAAAGTTCACTATATGCTATGTCGTATTTCATTGTTCATTTGAATCGCAGTCCCCTGTAGACACTCTTGAACTTTTACGAGGAAAGGCAGAATACAGGTGTCATAATTTCTAAAGACATGTCTGGAATTAGCTATTGTAGGGTGGACTTCAGGTCAAGAGTTTTTAAAAATGATTTTGCTTAACATTGCTGAGTTTTTGCTCTTTATTCATTGATCTGATTTTTTAAAATTCTCTTGCTAAATGAGACATACAGATAAACCAGTTGACCTCACGCATAGGCTCCAGTGACAGGGCATGTCACCTGTGGAGTAAAGAACTGCCCAAGTGAGCCATTGGTGGGGAGCTGATGGCAACAGAAAATTTGAGAGTTAACAGTGCATAAATAGGCAGAGAGACATTGTTAGCTTCAAAAATGATTATTCTGTAATTAGGAGATCAGCATATCATGAGACATAGATGGTGGAAGATGTACCGTTTGAACACTGAAACATGTTGGAGATACAGTGGTGGAGAATTCTCCCAGGGAATTGAGGTGTGATGGAGTGTGAGGGTGACCTTGGGGAACAGAGGGAAGAGATGCCGTCTAGGGAACCATCAGATAAGGAAATGGAGTCCGAGAGAGGGTAAGGGTCTAAAGAAGAAACTTGGGAGACCCACCCTGACCACTCAAGCAATAAATAGGGAGGGTGGGAGATTTGTACCGTCAGACTTGCAAGATTCTGTTAATGTAGGTAAAGGTAAAGGTTTCCCTTGACGTAAAGTCCAGTCGTGTCCGACTCTAGGGGGCGGTGCTCATCTCCGTTTCTAAGCCTTGGAGCCGGCATTGTCATAGACACTTCCGGGTCATGTGGCCAGCATGACGACTCGGAACGCCGTTACCTGCCCGCCGAAGCGGTACCTATTGATCTACTCACATTTGCATGTTTTCGAACTGCTAGGTGAGCAGGAGCTGGGACGAGCAACGGGAGCTCACCCCGCTGCGTGGTTTCGAACCGCCGACCTTCCGATCGGCAGCTCAGCGGTTTAACCCGCAGCGCCACCGCGTCCCATTCTGTTAATGTAGCCTTACAATAAAGTAGAATTTGTTCATCTGGTTGTGTTTCCTCCTCTGGTTTACCTGGAAGGGCTGATTTGAAGAGAGTAGAAGGACTCTGAGGTTGTAGGTTGTGTAAGAATAATTTTTAAAAAGATGAAATGTGGCGTACAGTAAGTTAGGGGATGCCAAGATATTGTAGATCTGATGCAGGGACTCGAGATAGAAACCTTAAAATGATTAATAGCATTACATGCTTGAACATGCCACAGCCTATATGCTTATTCAGAATTCTCAGAAGTGAAATATATTAGAATTTATAAGAGTATGGGAAAGGAAGGTAGAAAACGGATAAAGTGAGGTTGGCAAGGCTTTTATTCATTAGGACCCTTTCGACTGTTTTTTAATTAAGAAGGAATTTGTAGGATAATCAAGTAAGCATTTCACAGACCACAAATGATTTTTGATCCAATCCTCCGTATTTACTCTGCAGTCTTGCCATGCGTGTGTCCAGTTAGGGTCAATCTTGCCACTGGAAGAAGGTGGAATTAGCAAGTTTCTTCAATGTGGGCGTAAGAGGCCATTCCCAGTCTGATGGTGAAGGCTGAGGCCAAGCATTTCGCAGACCAGATTTGGCCATTAGGTAAGCATTCGATAAATTGCTTGGCTTCAGAGCCATCAGATGCCATGCCAAGCATTTCTTAATCTGGAAGGGTGGGAGGGAGGGAAGAAGCCACCACAAGCTTAAACCTTGGAGAGGATATCATAGTCATTTGCATCATCATTTTGCCTGTAATAAATAGTCTAGTCTAACTGAAAGTTAACTGTCTGTGAGCCTTCTTTCAAGTCAGGCTGAGGAAACAAGCTACGAAGTGTCCGGAGATCTGTGACTTCCCATCTGTTCTGGTTGGGAAGCCTGACACCAGTGCCCTCCAGTTGTGTTGAACTTACACTTCCATAATGTCTAACCAGCATGGCCACTGAATTTAAGAAGGGCTGATAGCACTTGGTTGAGATAGTCCAGGACAATGACTTTGTGTGATACGGTGTGCTACATCTTCTTATCACTTACATACCTTCCTTCAGGAATTATCTGAAGCCCTCCAGTGTTGATATTCTAACCTCATCTTCTTCCTTCCTTTTGCTTCAGCCATCAGCTTAGAGATATACTGTTCCTCTTGCCTTAAATGTAAGGAATAGTTTTTTTCCCCCCCAGAGTTCATATTTGTGATACTTCTTACGTATTATGTTAACTTTTCATTTGGTGTTTAGGATCCTTATTTCAGGAATGCGAGCTTCAGCTTGGGAGCAAGATAACTCTTGAAAAAGGATGATGGTTCTGAGTTACTAGATTAATGCTTTCTCTGGGTCTGCAGAATGGAGGAGTAACCAGGGATCCCTCTCGGTGTCGCCAGCTTTTAATGTTATCCTCTGACTTACTCCTCTACTTCAAATTACAGAGTCTACCAGTATATTCCCATCTATCAATTTATTTGCACAACGCTTAAGGAAATTTCTTGACCTTTAGTTTGTCTTACACAATTTACATTCTGAGGCCAACAATTCTTCTTCTTCTTTTTTTAATCTAATAATCAAACAGAAATAAGGATTTCCTGATTTGCTCTCAGAGTCCAAAGAAGATGCTATAAGAGCAGTCACTGAACTGTAGCTATTAGGTAATTAGTGTTGAGCTTTCTTCCCAAGGTGACTGAGCAAATTGAGAGCATAATTTATTTCTTTAAATTTATTACCTGCTTCTTTTCAGGGTGTCATCTCTCTAGCTGCGCTAGACTGTTTTTGCCGCTGCTTCGACAGAGTGTTCGGTTTAAATGTTTGTTCTATTTTCCATTACGCCGTCATTATTTATGTATTGCGCAACTTGTAAAGTTATTATAATCAAAACTGTACTAAATTAAAACTGGCTAAGGCGCGTGCCTGTTGACATTTTCTTACTTTTTTTTTTTGTAATAGGCTAAGCACTTTCTTTTCATCTGTTCCATTTTATAAATGATTTTTCTGCAGGACATCCAGGTGTTTGAACTGGCGTTTAATCACTGTTTGGTTTCTCGGCATTTTGGCTGAAATGTAGGCATACATTATTCACTATAAAGCAAAGTGTGACAAGGGTCTCAAGCAAAAAGAGATAGACCCAATGGAAGAAGAATGAGGAAATTATTCACAGCAAGGATGCCAGATCCTGAGAAAGATGCCTTGGTATCCAGCTCCATATCTGGAAATCTTAAAGTCTCCAGGAGAAATCTCCATTACTAGGTGTGCGTTTATAAGACTTGTTGTCCTTTAACCTGCCCGCTTTTCATTGGTCCTAAGAAGTCCATTCCCACTTTCACCTCTCTAGTGTATTACAAAAATGGATTGTTTGTTAATAATTTTGAGAGATCTCACGCAGCTGGTGATAAGCAATAGGACGGCAAATCTGACCATTGTAATAACAAGAGAAAGATGGAAATTGGGCCTCCTACCCAAGATTGGAAGGGACGCGGTGGCGCTGCGGGTTAAACCGCTGAGCTGCCGATCGGAAGGTCGGCGGTTTGAATCCGCGCGGCGGGGTGAGCTCCCGTTGCTCGTCCCAGCTCCTGCTCACCTAGCAGTTCGAAAACATGCAAATGTGAGTAGATCAATAGGTACCGCTTCGGCGGGAAGGTAACGGTGTTCCGAGTCGTCATGCTGGCCACATGACCCGGAAGTGTCTATGACAACGCCGGCTCCAAGGCTTAGAAACGGAGATGAGCACCGCCCCCTAGAGTCGGACACGACTGGACTTTACGTCAAGGGAAACCTTTACCTTTACCTTTTACCCAAGATTGGGGACAGGGTAGCCCATTACAGAGGGCAGAAAAGAGGAGGAGGCGCACAAGAGTTTCAATATTGGTTCCGTAAATAGGGCTTGCTTTTAAAACCCAGCCGCCATTAGACTTCTTCCACGTCCAGTGTGCGTCCAGCTTCTCCAGTTTGTTGTCTTAGATAGCGTGAGGTGTTGGCACGCAGCGCTGCTTTGCACGGATACATTCCTCCGAAGCCTTGATGCTGATTTGTTTGAGCTACATAAAGATGTTATAAATTCACTTTTTAATGGAATGTGACGACTGTGTTTGCTGCTGTGCCTTGTGCTAATTGTGCTGACTTTGGAAACAAAGAGAGGCTCTTTAATTTGGGGGGTTCTGCTTACAGGTTTTTGTTTCTTCCTGCACTGCAAATGGATTTGCTTCCTCTGTGGGAACAGAGAGAGAGTTGATGGTTGCAGGGACAAAACGTAAGGGATCTATTGATTGCTCACAGCCAACTGAACCTATTCATAATGCTCTTAATTGCCCTTTATCAGAGTGCACTTTACTCTTCCTGTTCTCTCTTTACAAGAGGTTTAGTTAAGCGTATTTGGTTAGATTTTTTTCCCCCTTTCTTGCAAAAAAACCCCCTCTAAAGTTAAATGGATTTTTCCATTCCTGGAAAAGCAATACAAGGACATTTTTCTGGAGGGATTTTTTAAAGTGTAGATGGTTACTTTGCATAACTTCCCTTGGAAGGTTGCTTTTGAGGACTGGAACAGCTGAGGCCTTCTTATGTACAGTACATCCACTCCTTGGTGGTGTTGTCAAAAGTAGCTGAAAGCTAAATTCGAATACGCTTACAGCCTCTGGGAACAAGTTCTTCTGGTGGAACATTTTGATCTGTGATCCCAGATACTGCACCGTTGGCATTTATGTGAAAGCAAGTGGATCATAGCCAACGCAGATGTTGTGGGCTGGAGTGCTAAGTTTCTTTCACTCTTGCTTCTTAATACAGATTTAATAACTGGCATCCTCAGTTAATGCACAGAATGATCTTTTACCCCAGTCTTGGTGGTCGTCTTCTCCCCAGAGGATCAGTTCCTCTTAATCTTGTCTTTGGGGCATCCGGTTGTCTGTTGTCGTAGCCTACAAACAGAAACAGTTGAGATGCTGGGTGACCTTGATATGTGTTAGGAAATTCTCCTCGGACATGGAACTTTTGTGACAATAGTGGCAGTGGAAGGGAGGGAAGGAAGGAAGAATCTTGAGATAAGAGTCCAGATTGTTTTTTTAAAAAAAATTTTGACACTCAATTTGGCAGTGTGAGTTGCAGATAACTTTGAAAAACAAGGGGGTGCCTTTCCCCCCTTTTCCCTACAGAGACACCTGAAGGTTTTCTTCAGGCAAAATATTTTAGAAATACAGGCCAACTGACCTTCGGCAGAAAACGATTTTGCATTGTTCTTTTCTCCCCCCACCTTTTTTTTTTTTAAATAAAAACAACATCACACATTCGGGTGGGCTTTAGTGTGTTTGAAATGATGGTTTTCCTCAAGGCATTTGGGTTCTGCTTGGCAGTGGCAGCGTTGTCACGAGACCACAGAAGGTCAGGGCTGTGGGAATTGCAGCCAGCGGACGCACCTTGTTGACCTTGGCCTGCCAGAAAGCTAAGCAGAGTTGGGACTGCTGTGTACTTGGGTGGGAAACCCTTAGGAAGCTCCAGGACTGTGGACTAGACTGAGAAGTCGAAAAAGCAGACCAGGAGAAGTCAATAGCAACTGTCCAGCTGTGTTGAAAACTATGTTGAAAATATTCTTGGCACTGATGGTTCAAGACAGTCAGTGTGCATAAGGAGTCGCACCTGAAACCCTGGAGGACCACTGCCACCAGAGAAGGCAGCTCTGGGTCAGTGGATCAAGAATCTGACTCAGTTACTGAACTTATGCATGCTAAGCCATGGCTTGCTTGCCTGTAGCTTGGATAAGTCACAATGACTGGGCTTCTATAACCAGTAAATCACGAACCAAGGTTTACAATCCAGAATGGCAGGGTTTTGCACAGCTCACTAAACTCAAAACCAAGTCAACTGTGTTATGGCTTAGTGCAGCGTGTGAACCCAGGCAATGCCAGGCAGGCTTTGGTTCTCCAACTGATCCTTGCAGATCAGTGACTCCAGCAAGAGCTGGGAGGGTGTTCTGCATATCCAGAAGGGGTTGTTCCATGGTGAGGAACAATAGTTTGGACGGAAGATGTTTGCAAGACGAATTGATGTTCAGTTTGGGGAAGGGAGGAAACAGATGCAGAAGTGGGATTTTTGTGGCATTGTATGAATGCCTAAGTCCCCAATTTTGGGAAGCAAATTATTATTAGTAGTAGCAGTAGTAGGCTTGGAATGCCTTTGCTGCAGGAAGCAACTTTTACCAAGGCCAAATATTAGACATTTGTATCTGTCCATTCCATAAGCTGGGAAGCAAGAAAATAAAGAAAATTCCTGCAACCAGATATTAATGCAGTTGCTGCATCATCATCATCATCATCATCATCATCATATGTGGATTTTTTACCATATCGTTGGTTGCTGCATGCTGACAAAGCGACACGCTGGATGACCAGCAATCCAAGAACGTATTAGTTATTCCGTGCAATGCTTGTTCGTTTGAATGGGCCTTTAATTAAGAGGGCAATAAATGACTGGGGTAAATTAGGTGTAATCCTTAAAGGAAGCAGCAGCATGAAAATAAAATATTGTAGGCCACCCAGTGCTACAGCAGCTTTTCTTCTCGCCCCTGAGGGACAGTAGCACCTTGGCCAGAGTAAATTAAATGCTGCAGAGGTGGAAAACTGCTCGCTCGGCATGCAGCAACATCTCTTTGCAAAAAAACCCCCAAACGCTTATTGAGAAAAAGTGGAAGACTTTTACCTTTTGGTGTGGAAATTTTTGGCGTTCAGCGGGAGGACCAATAGCAATATGTGGGAAAGGATATGTAAGCAAGTATTAGTTTTACTGTGATTATGATTTGATCTTGATAGGAAGACTTGATACCAGATGGGAGATTTGGAGTTCATCTTTGCTTTCTTTGAGAAATGCACCTCTCCCTTTCTATGGAGTCTAAACAAAAAGAGGAGCACTAGGGAAGAACTGAATGATGCAATGATTCTGTGAGAGAGAACAGTCCCGTTTCCCCCCCCTCCCCATTTATTTATTCCAGGAACTATTTAAAGAAGGAAACACTCCACCGAGGAAGAAAGTTCCTGGTTGAAACAGGTCCCTGTAAGAGTCCATTGGCTCAGATTCTTTGGGCGTTGTTTTTCTTTTAATCTGTTTTTTTTTAATATAAAAAACCAGTTTTTTTAACCTACTGCTTCCTTTCTTACATTTATCTCTACTTCCTCTCTTGATATTATTTACCTATCCATTTAGCTGCATTGATTTATGTTGCCCTTTCGGCTGCTTTGATTTTAGCCAGCGGAAGTTTGATTTGCAAGCATTCGACTGTTCTTCAAATGCTTCTAACCTTATCCCTGTTGGCTTCTCATGCATATTACCTTCGAACTTCAGGACTGTTCTTGAGGGCTTCAAAATACAACTTAACGTTCATGTGTCTTGCAGTTCTTTTTGCTGTTGACCTTTTGATGCTTTGTAGATCTTTCAGCATGCCCGATTTCCCTTTCTACATTTGTCAGTGCTAATCATTACAATGCTCACTTAGCATTGCTGCTCTGAAAGTAGACTTTCATTGAAGGGTTAATGCAGGATTAATTGTCCTCATTGGTGCTTCGAAGGAGCCTTATAATTTTATGGTTGTGTATTCCATTTCCTGTATCGGTTTCTTTATGTGTTTAGCGAGTTTAATACCAAGAGGCCGTTGCAGAATATTTTCCAAATCAATACGTAACATTTCATTGTGGCCCAAGGAATCAATCTGAGAGAAACATATTTAAACAAACATCCCCAGTAATATGTGGATCTTTCTAAAAAAGGTAAAGGTTTCCCTTGACATTAAGTCCAGTTGTGTCCGACTCTAGGGGGCGGTGCTCATCTCCGTTTCAAAGCCGAAGAGCCGGCGTTTGTCCGTAGACACTTCCTCTGTGGTCATGTGGCCGGCATGACTGAACGGAACGCTGTTACCTGCCCGCTGAAGCGGTACCTATTAATCTACTCACATTTGCATGTTTTCGAACTGCTAGGTTGGCAGGAGCTGGGACTAGCAACGGGAGCTCACCCCGTCACGCGGATTCGAACCGCCGACCTTCCGATCGGCAAGCTCAGCAGCTCAGCGGTTTAACCTGCAGCGCCACCACGTCCCTTTCTACCCATCTACAAAGTGACCACATTGGAAGACCATGTACAGATTTGTGCATGTTATGTTAAAAAGTTTCAGAAGAAAAAAATGTGATTAATAGTAGGGGAGATAAGAAAGGTTTATAATTTGGGGCATGATGTAGAGAAAATAGGAAGTAGTCATCTAGTAGCCATCTAGTCATCCAGTTAAATATTGAGAGCTTCAGGAAATGCAAAGGGAAGTCCTTCCAGTCCGTATTTACATAAGGAAAATTGTTCCCGTAAGATGCAAATTAATGATTGCCGGCTAATTGGCTTTATTAGACGAATTCATGGGAATTAAGACTTGATGTAAGGGAAGTTCTTGCGTTCCCGTGTCTGCTCCATCTCACGAAGCAGAGCAACAAAAACACATTCTGTTAGCGATATGTCACAGACCTCAAGTTTAGCTTCTGTGAGCAAACAACAGTGTGAAAAAACAAATATTTTACAAATCCCTGTGGCCCTTTGTAGGAAATAAGAGTGAATGTGCAGGACTCCTTGTATAGAAAACACGCCACAGTGAAAAGTTGCTGAGTGATTTAATTAGACTGAACTGCTAACCTTTATTTATAGAAACCAGAGGTAAGGGCTCCAGACAGAATGGCATTCTAAAATGTATGCACAGCCATTGATTTAATTAATTAATTAATTACTGATTGATAATGGAAATCAAGTTGTGGCTAAGTCCATTGCGTTACAAAGGAAATGGAGTGCAGAAGGCATAATTTTTTTCTTCTTCTAGAAAAGGAACTTTGAGATCACCTTCACTTATTCTCTAATTACTCAATTTTTTAAAGTCCCTGAAGCCTGCAGTGTTTAAGTTGCTCTATTCTTGAAAGGGTTAGTCAATATTATTTGCACTGAGTAAGTGACTGCCGTAGTCCACCGACACATTGATTTTCAGACCATCTGTTCTTTAGTCACTTGATTATTTCTTTGGATCGAGCAATATGCGTTGTGAAAACTCTTAATAAAGTGCATAGCTTTTCCCATAGATAATTTGTATTACATGGGACATTCCTTTTTATGACCCTAACGTGTATTTCCAGGAATTTAATGTACTGTATCAGAATCTTTTCCCCCTTGGTTTTTGCTTTAGATCAGTGTTTCTCAACCTTGGCAACTTGAAGATGGGTAGACTTCAACTCCCAGAATTCCCCAGCCAGCCACTGCGATCGATCGATCAATTGTGTGTGTGTGTATTTATGTGTATGCATATAATTTTTTTACAGATTGAAGTGTGAGGCATATCTTCTTTATTGGGTTAAGGAACGGCAAGTTTTGTCTACAGATCCTTGTAGACCATCCTGGTCTAAATTCCCATTTCTGCTATATTAGGAAGGTATGCCAACTCAGTTCAGATTCTTTTGACTTGCTGGATTGATATTAAGGGGAACCTCAAAACAAAACTGGAGAGCCAGTCCTTTTACTGGACAATATGGGTGGAGTCTGGAGAATCTATCTTAAATCAATTAACAATATCAGATGATGCTTATTTGCTTGTTAAGGGAGTTGCAATAAAAGTTATTGTCTGTTTAAAAGTGCAGAATGGTAATAATTTCATTAACGTTGAAGAATTTAGCATGTTTTTTACAGAATAATAATCCCATAACAGCTACTTACAAATGGCTGTTAGAAAGGACTGCTTTAAAAGTTTCAGGCTGTAGACTGACCTAGAATAAGGAACTGAAAGATCATTTTGTGTCTACATGTCTTTCTTCCGTAGATTTATGATTAATTCAACAAAAAATGTTATTTTTCATCTATCAAATACTTAATACTTCTTTTAAAGGAACAAAAGTTGGTTCATTTGTTGTTGAAGAGGGTGGTACTCAGAATATAATATTCATGTCAGGTGATCATGCACTCGAGTATAATGGCTCCTGTTGAGAAAAATTATTTCACATACTGATTTTGTTTTGGAAGATCGGTCTTTTTTCCCCCCAGATACTTGGGCTGTTTGCTAGAATAACAATGTGGGAACTATTAGGATAGTAAAAATGAATATTACATGCTTTTATGTTGGCAGAATAATAGATATAACGATACTACTTCTCCATCAACGATGCAGAGGTCTGAAAAACTTGTACCTCTATTTATGAACAAACATTTTTCATTGGGAATTGCTCACAAAGGACTATTTAGAAGTTTTGTCCGCTATGCTAATTTGTATGCTTATTTATTTATTTGTTTTGTCAAAAGTTGATTTAAATGTTACTAATGCAGCTGAGATAAACATACACAAACATGTAAGAACTGTATACTCTAATAGGATTCTCCTATTTTCTCTTCCTTTTTTTCATGTAATAAAAATAGATTGATAGAACTGCAGTCTGTATTCTTGTAAAATTAGTGGCATAATACTTAATTGTCTTTTAACTACATTAGGATCCAGAACGTAGGGACTGGTTGATGCCTGAAGCATTTTCCTTTGTGATTTGCGTATAAAGTCGTAAGAAATAAGCTCTGTTTTTGCAGGTAGGTGAAGCTATATATATGCACGGCTGGGGAATTCTGGGAGTTGAAGTCCAAAGATTGTAAAGTTACCAAGGTTGAGAAACACTGATGTAGTTGTTTAGGTATTTTTCACCTTACTTACTCAGTGAGTTAAGGCTTTTAACAATTCTATTAAATATCAGCCTATACGTTTTTGGAAAGCTGCTGGTTGCCAATTTGTTCTCACTTGCATTAACCTTCAATGTGCGTCGTTATCAAAATGCATATTGTTTTTGTTCTGGGACATCTGAGACAAAAAAAGGGACACATGTTTGGGTGTATATTTTTAAGAGAATTTTAATGGTAAGAAGATTTCAAAAGATAAAGTGATAGATTATTCTGAAAACCGTATTTCCTGGTAATCAAGTGTTTACAGAAGGATGTTTTGTTCAAATCCTTTCCTGTGCCTCTGTAGGCTTAAACAAAGTTCTTTAGATTTAAACACAGCTGTTCATTTGAAAATGAAAAATCAAATTAAGCAGAACCCGCTTTTGAAAGTTTATGCTGTGTAGCCAGCGAAAACAAAGGAAGAAAATACATGTGTTGCCTGTTTCACTTAAATAACTTTACTTTCAAAAAAAGTTTTTCAGCTCAAAAATGGTGGTTTCAAAGACCCTCGTCTCTCTCCTGATCGTGCAATAGAACATCTGTGCCCATTCTGGTTTGGATGAAAGACATGAATTAAACTCAAAACTGTTGAACTGCTCTTTTTAACATAATTACACCTTGTTCGTTTTGGAGACACAATGCTGGGATGAAATGCCAATTAAGGCTGGTATGCTAACGAGATTGAGACTGAATAGCAGATTAGCGTGGACACAAATCCAACTGGAGTTGATTTGGTATAAACCCCGAAGTTTGTTCGGTTTTAATAGAAATGTTGCTAATTTGTTTGAATAACTCCATCGGTGTCTTTAAAGCAAATAAATAAATAAATGTGGACCTCCTTTGATTAGACTTCTGCTACCTGCTTATGAAACTAGCAAGATACTGGTGTCAATTGGAAGCGGATAGTCATTATTCTTTAAACAGTTCATTTGGGAGGAATGCTTTTAGTGGCTGGCCTACCTTATTTGCCATCCATTCATTAAAAATGTCCCCTTGAATGTGCCTTCGATTGAGTCACGCCAAAGAGCTACATCAGATTGGACAAGGAGCTTCTGCTGTTCCTCCTCCTGAATGCCCTCAATTCCTCATCCAAGGGAACGCTTTCTAAGAGGGGAAATGCACGTGCCGTTACGGCATTCTAAAATACTATATTTATTTAACTTATTCAATGTAGGTGCCACCCAGCTCCAGACTGGCTCTGGCTTGGCCCTGTATTCCTGATAGGAACATCCACCCACCAAGCCTGGCATCCTGAAGACCCTCCCGGAGTTAAACATTTTAGATTTTGTTTCGTTTTGCTACGTTTAGGACCTGAGAAACAGATTAGAATGCCTGCCCGGCAATTTTCATGGAATGAACAAACAATTAATTTCAAATTACTCATTAGCTGCACACATCCTGCAACATTTTCAGCAGATAAGCCATACGTCAGAAATAATTAATTGCCTTTATCCCTGCTGCTGGCATGCTCATTGATGCAAACAGAATGTTGCAAGCCAGCACAGAGAGAATATGCACCGTATTCCCTTTTAAAGGGAGGCAGTAATTTCAAACTCGTCTCCTCTGGGGTTCAATTCCAGAGAGAAAACGATGACTGAAAATGGAACGGAGTAGAAGAGATTCCACTTGGACTAGGCTCTGCTACCTGATGGAGAGGACCTGGATCACAGCAGGAACTTAAGGGTCTGTATGAAAAGAAAGAGTCCTCATAATGCCCTCCAAGCTTGCAGATGTCACGATCACCTGAGAGCAGGAGGAAGAGGATAAAGTAGGGGTGGAGAGCAAAGTATTTGATCCCTCAGGTCTCTTTTTCTTAGAAGTTGAGGCCTTAGCACAATACCGGAACTCTTTCATCTCTGCTTATTCTGTTGTTCACCTTTCTCATCCTGAACCAACATCTGAATCTATGAATTAAGGAGCATTACCACCATCATATGGAGGAACAGCAAGCAAAAAGGGAATAGGAGGCTTAGGGGAGTAATGGCCTCCTTGAGAGTGTCACCAAGAAGTGTGAATTATCACTAGCTGAGTCCAGGAGGGCCTCGGCTGCCTCAGCATCTGGGCTCCCATGACAGGCCATTTGGATTGTTGGAAATAATGTTTTTGACACCTGTATCACCCTGCTTCCCAGAAACCACCACCTAGTTTTGCTTCTGTAGGAGACTTCACCTTTGCTTGGACCGTGACCATGTATCACGCCTAACCGTCTGATATAATTGTGTATTGCTGCTTTAGACTCACGAACTTAATCACTCTTTTGCTTAGACACTTTTTGTGAATGGATTTTTGGGTCTTCTTGACCTTAGCCAGGCTCTACCTCCATGCACCTTTGTGAGTTAGATTGGGGTTAGACCCGGTTAGTATTTGGGTGGGACACTACCAGGAAATCCTAGGGCTTAGACTAGTCTGAAAGTGAAAAATACATCCCATTCCAGAAAGAGGCAGTGAGAAACCCCTTCTGTATTGTCAAGAATACCTCTTGGCATGTCTGTCACCAGGTGTCAAGCTTGACTTGAGGGAGACTTGACTTTACAGATGTGCAGTGAAGAATGTAGTCGATTTACTGGTGTGTAAATTTGTGATGTTTCTTCCTCATAACTCATACATGAGCTACACACACACACACACACACAATCTTGTATGGTGCCATGCAAATATATTCCACCCCCCCAGGGGCAAGTGGCATATATGAATATACATACCTATCACTACCACCCTAAACTTGATTTCTCTGCATGAGAGAGGTCACTTTTTATCCACAATGAGGAAATAAGCCATTTCATGCTATTCTAACCATTCTTAGCTGGGAAGCTGACATCCCAATATCTGTATGGCTTCCAGAAATGCCAGACTGCCTCCCAGCTGTCCGTTTTTACTGATTTATAGGACTTCAGTACAGGCTTGTTTTTGGTTTTAAAATTGAGTGAGGAGCACATTTGTTTATCAAGAAACATGTGTTAACTCAGTGTGGAGAAGCAGTAGGGGCAGAGTTATAAAACATAACATTTCATCATTTGTTTCTCAGGCATCTGTAAGTGGAAGTAAGTTGTAGTTGGTTGGGCAGTAAGCCCCTTGGTTCCTCACTTTTTTCCGAGGGCCCATTAGGTGCCCGACAGAGTTGTGTTTGCCCTGATTTGCACTGGAATGACTCCCACCACCTCTGCTCCGGTTTCCTTGAAAGGTGTAGGTGTCAAAATAATATTCCTTGAAGAAGCAGAGGAGAAGAGAATGTCTTGCTTTCTTCAGATTCTTTGTTAGGTTTCTATGTCTCCTTTGAATACAAGGTGTATAATTTTTAACCAAAACAATATCCATCTCCGAACAACTGGGGCTAAATAGCAAGACTGTTGGGGCTGATCCAGCATTCTTATCGATGGGACTTTTAGTCTCTTTTCATTTGAAATAAGATGATTTTGATTTCAAAACAGGCTTCTGGTGCTCAAGGCATAGTAGCTTTATTAAGAAATAATGCTGGTTCCATTGGTCTGTGAAACTGTGGCTATTGCTTACCTCGCTGGAGATGTTTCATTTCAGGCAGCTGGCTAGATCAATCCCTGTCTTGATCTCTAAATTAAGAGCTGTTGCATATTCCCATCTTGGCTTGGATTGTTTGCAGCCTTGAGGTTTTCCTTTGGTGTTTTGAGTACTGTACAGTTTGCATCCAGCATGGCAGGACTGAAGCTGAAATGCCACTTGTTAACTTACTAGTGTTTTGTCTGCTTGCGTTACTGAGATTTTTGTCGATGAATGGAGGCCTGAGGCATTCTTGGGCAGTATTTTAAAATTTTGTTACAAGATATTTAATAGGATTTAAAGAATTTAAAATAATTGCTGAAAGCATTATTTTAACACTCTGTCAATTCTTAGAAGCTAGGACAAGCCACTGGATTCACCTCCACATCTGGTGGTGTCCATCGCATCCACCTTGCAGCTGAGTGTGTTTTGAGGGGTGAGGTAAACACACAGAACAAAGCAAAAGAAGGGATTTGTTTGGCCCTGGATGTGATAGGATTACAGATTCCTGATGGTTTTGGAGCCACCCAATCTGATGAATACCAGTTTTATGTTGGAGTCAGGCTGACTATAATAATAGCTGACTAATGGCTTGCTGGCACATGAAGAAGCTGAGGGATAGATTGTGAAGAAGGATATTGGAGGTTGTGCTCCTGTACACACAGAGGACCCAAGCTTGAGTTGGCATGTTGAGTGATGATTTATTTTATTTATTTATTTCATATGGCATAGCAGAACACAGCATTATTGCATAAAAGTGCACAGAACAATATATAAAATGTGTATAAAATATAAAACATTGGCACAGTAGATTATTTTTAGAACATGCCATACGAATAATGAGTAAAATTATAAATTGAATTAAGTTATGTGTGAGCAGTTACTAGAGTGGCTAAGCTCTAGTTGGAGCTTGGAGGCTGTGCTCCTGGACACACAGAAGACCCAAGCTTGAGTTGGCATGTTGAGTGATGATGAGAGTCCATGACAGTTGATCACTTCTGATCTCTGCAACCAACAGCTGCTTTGGGTACCTGATGCCCGATCAGGGATCTCCATCATGCTGACAAGTTTGGTCTCTTTGTGTTCACTCTTAAGCTGTTGCAAATGTGTAGCGTCCTAGGAATTGAGAAGCAGGCATTAGCAAGGAAGGAAATGGTGTGGTGGCTGGGCGACCTTGGGCCAGTCCCTCCCTCTCAGCCCCAGGAAGGAGGCAATGGCCAACCACTTCTGAAAAACCTTGCCAAGAAAACTGCAGGGACTTGTCCAGGCAGTCTTCAAGAATCAGACACAATTGAACGGATTTAAAAAAAAAATGCAAGGGAGTATGTTGGGAGTTGCCAAGGAAGAAGACTTAGCTTTGCGAGCCTAGAATTCAACTCCTGCCCTTCTGCCAGCATCGATACATGCAGGAAGTTGCTGCCTCTTTTTCTCTTTCCTCATCCGCAAAAATGGTAATCGTTGCAAGCCGTCTTACCAAATTGTTGTGAGTAAACTTTAGTAAAACGTTATGCAAATTCAAATTAGTGTATAAAGGAAAAAGAGCAATCATGTGGGAAGATAGTCCCTATGGCTAATTTCAGGTCTCAGTTGCATTGCTGATTTATGGGGAAGACCTTCTGGAAAAAAAAAATAGCCCTTGATTTAGGCAAGGCAGTCTTTGCGGTCCCCGGGGACTTACCTTCACTCTCTGAACTTGCTTGACAAGTTGACTTCTTTGTTTTAATTTTTATCATTGATGTTACAGCTGTGCTATTAACAGATTCTCATTTACACATGTCAGAGGGAGAGAAAAATCACCTAATTAACTGCTTTCCCCATAAGGAAAGGGAAAGGGAGGGATGTGGGCTGCCAATTTATTCTCCTTTCTTTCCACTCTCCCCTTTAAATGTGTTAGATTTACAACCACCTGTCAGATATGAGCTGTAAGAATCATTTTCTAATTACCACGATTTCTACCATACCAACTTCGAATCATTGAGTGTTTTTTTTTTCCCTGGCTCCTTTTAAATTAGGAAATGATTCCGCTAAAGCAGTGCTTCATTTTCAGGAGACCCCAGTGAGGGTTGCATCTTTTCACGTTGTAATTGATATTCGATATATGTTATTAATGGCCCAACCGAAAGAACTTGGGCAAAGGAAACAAGTAAACACACTAATTTCAGTAACTGAACAACAGTCACAAGAAAGAGGGGAATTGCGGTAATAACAGCCTGTTGCCTGGGTTGCGATATTGAAGTTATTTGTCTTCTGAAGCAACCTATTCGTTGAACTTGAAGCTCTTTTCCTGTCTAAAGTCAAAGGCATAGTCCTGCCCTGACTTCCTGGCTGTCCTCTATCACTGATATGGGAGTGGGTCTTCCATCCCATAAGTTCTCATCTTCCGATCGTTGTCGTAAATGGACAAAAAAAGGACCGTTGGATCATGCCCTGTGCTACAAACTAGATTTAATAAGCACCTAGTTCACCCTATTAGAGTGCTCTGTAACTTGATAGATATAGTCTTCCACATCCAGGTAGTCCTCGCTTAAATGACGGTATTTAGGACCAGAATTTCCATTGCTAAGAGACATGGTCGTAAAGCGTGACATCATGTGACCACACCACTTAGTGACGGTGGTTCAGGCAGTCCCCGCTTGCTGTTATTAAGCAAGGACCTCACATGGTTGCAACTTCTGACTTCCTCATTGACTTTGCTTGTGGGAAGCCAGCAGGGAAGGTTGCAAATCATGATCATGTGATCTTGGGGGTGCTGCGACAGCTGGAACTTGAGGACTGGTCATAACTACCACTCATTCAAACGGTCGCTGAATGAGTGGTTGTTAACCGAGGACTACCTGTAACTTTTTATGCTCCCCTACATCCATCTAATGCTCCTACCCCTTCTTTTAAATTCTTTTAGAATCTTGCTTTTTATATATACTCCCTGTTTTTAATACATATATCTTTTATACCTTCTAGCTCATAATTTTTTTTCGATTTTTTTTTTTTTACTCTGATGTATTTAATGACACTACCCAACCCTCTTATGCTGGTCTGGGATCATAACAAAGATTTGAGGGCCGATCTCTGGATCTCCGTGACCTGCTTACTCTTCGGTATATCCCCAATTTGATTTGCATCTTCTTTTCTTGCATAATTGCAACTGCCTGGGATACACTGAAATGAACGCCAAGCTTCAAGGGGGTCGTAGAGATGCTTAATAATGAACAACTTCTGGGCTTTCTCCCACAGCTGATAATCTGCTGCCTGAGATAAGGTATCTGGTAGTTGGGCCAATTATTCGTAGAGGTTTAGTGTTAGAAATTGCCACAGAAATGGCACAAGAAAGAGTATTTTCCAAGCTAACGTGCCTCTTTCCTGGTTGTTATCCACGTAACTTGTGGAAGAAGACATCCAGTGGTGTCCCAGGAAAGAAGACACGTGACATTCCCTGAATGGCTGAGTCGGTGGATCAAAATCATGAAGGAAGTGTCTAGGCAGACAAATTTTGTTACTTTTCTTTCTCAGAGGAACGTAAGCTTTCCCCTCGATTTCCTCCCTTGTCTGCGTGCCAGCCATACCTACTTTCTTTCCTCATGGAATGCCTGCTCAGGTCCAAGAATGGGTCCAACGCTTGAAGTCCAAATTTACTTCTCAGAAGTAAAGGAGAAAATATCACTTGCAAGCAGTGATCTCTTTAAGCTCTTTCTTCACATTTGAGTTGTTGGCAGGCCGGCTTTCTGGGCAATGAAAGAAAACTGTCTGCATTCGTTACTGGCACTGCCAACTACCTATTGCACTTTGTACAGTTGCCTCCAAGATATAGAGTGCCCAGTCATGTAGAAACTGGTCCCTGCAGGAAATAACTTGGAATTCATTTAGTGATTAAGGACTCATTGTGTTTTGAGATTGTGAATGTGGCAAAAGAGTAGGGAAACAAAGACATAATATGGTTTTAATTGTGCTTGGAGAAGTAGATGGGATTGATTGATAGAAGGACTTTCGAAACCATGCCCTGAATGTCATGTCAGTGCAGAGACTATGCCCTGAATAAAGAGATGGTTTTGTTTTGCAAACCAACTGATATTTAATCAGTCCTTTTCTTTCATTTAAGGGATGCGGTGGCGCTGCGGGTTAAACCGCTGAGCTGCTGATCGGAAGGTCGGCGGTTTGAATCCGCGCGGCGGGGTGAGCTCCCGTTGCTAGTCCCAGCTCCTGCCAACCTAGCAGTTCGAAAACATGCAAATGTGAGTAGATTAATAGGCACCGCTTTGGCAGGCAGGTAATGGCATTCCATGTAGTCATGCCAGCCACATGACCACGGAGGAAGTGTCTACGGACAAACGCCGGCTCTTCGGCTTTGAAACGGAGATGAGCACCGCCCCCTAGAGTCGGACACGACTGGACTTAATGTCAAGGGAAACCCTTTCTTTCATTTGCACTGTGTTCTGCTTTCCTATTAATTGATTATTGTGCATTGTCAAGAAAAGCAACCAAGTGTTAATCTCCCCCCCCCCTTTTTTTTTACACTTCAGCTAATGCCGTGCTAGATTGGGATTTTCACATCGGCAGATATTTCTTGACTTAAGGCAAGGCGTTAACAGTCAATCTGTAGAGTTAAAAAAATGTGGAGGGAATGTGGTCTTGATGGTCTGTTGATTATGGAACTGTTTCAGTTTCAATCATTAATATTTTGCCCTCTGGTAATTGTCATCACAGTTCCAAATTCATTTCAGCAATCTAACTCTTTGTGTTTATATTTTGGAAAACATCTCCAGTTAGAAGAACAACCAGATTTAGGTGTCTTGTCAGTAGCTAGGTTCAATATACCGACAAGATTTAAGAGTATGTGATCCATATTCTTCAAAAATATCTAAGCAAATCTTTGTAGTGTGTGTGTGGTCAGCTGCCAGATATTGGGTGGGGGTGGGCAGGCAATATGTCAGATTTCACCAGGGATGGCAAGATATACCAACTCTTCAGAAACTCGACCCTGTACTCAGGAACAACCGAAGACTTGACCTTGCATGATAAGTTGCTTTACTGAAGATAAGAAATGAGTCTACTATGTTGTATTATTTACTTGTTTATTTCTATATATTTTTTTCCCATTTCTACAGCCACTCACTTATATTCTGGGCAGCTTACCGTGGTTATAAACAGCAGATAGATAGATAGATAGATAGAAAAATGTAGAAGACCTTACCACTGCAGAACCCTGTGATTATTGGTTTATGGTTTTATAACTGTGGGTTTTGTTTATGGTTTTGCCCTGTAAACAGCTGGGAGGCATTGAGATTCTGTAGTATGTAAGTAATACTGAAGTTTATTGTTCTAACCACAGGTCATAATGTAAGAATGCAATAAAATACAATAAAATATAATAACCTTAAAACAACAACATGATGAAATTATAAAATAATATAATAAAGGAAGCATTAAATATAAAAAATGGTTACAACAAAATAGAGCCAGAGCTACCATGAAGAACTTAAATATTTCTTCCTAAGTTTAAATGAGAGCAGAGCAAAAGTAGCAACTTGGTTGCTAATAGTTGGAAACACGTCTGCAAGAAGATAAATCAGTTTTTCAACATCAGAGCCCTTGAGTTCCTCCGCCTTGGCCCTGACCTCATTGTAAGTGGGGCAGTGGGGGATATAACGGATAACATCCTCCACTTGACCAACACCAAGGACAGAGGTGTTGTTCGACAGGGAGGGAGTATATAAGTGCAATGAATAAATGTTTTAAAAAAGCAAGGCACAGAGTTTAAGTCCTAGGCTTTTTCCTCCTGCCGATGGACTTTGGATTGTTCTTTCCTTGGCCCTGAACACCGAAGATGCTTCTTCCATGTTAAAATGGTTATTCTGCCTGGCCTGAGGATCCCTGACTCTCACCTTGCTAGCTTTTCCGCAGGGCAGCTACCCTTTGCCACACAGCCAGGGGTAAGAATTGGTGGCCGTAAGGCACAAAGCCACCCCTTTGAGTACCTAGTGCAGCGGAAACCCCTTCACGGCAAGGGCCAAGGAGTCTGCTGTCTTGAGAAGAAAGCCTTGCAGGCAGTTGCAGAAACGTCTCACCATTCTTTGGTAGTATTCTGTCCGATCGTCTTACAGTCCCCCATTTTTCAAATGGGAAAAGAAATCCCAGTCCAGTGAAATATGAAACTGACACCTAATCAGGTACTAGTTCTTGGTATCAAGAGGGAAGAGAAGGCAGGACATGACAAGTGACGCTGGTTGAATTCCTCTTGCTCCGCAGCGGAAGACATCTTTTGTGCTTCTAGCCACACATACTGTCCCGCCCGGTTTTCTCTCATCCACACAGACAGACTGACCTTCTTCTGTCCAACCTCTTTAAGGCTACAGATCTGTTCTTACTTCTTCCAAATGTGTGTCTCTCACATGCTTGCTTCTCCTGCTGGGCTCAGGAGGGGGTCATTTTCAGGCTTAGACTAAAAAGCAAGCGGGTAAGGAGAACGATCGGAAACTAAAGGGGGAGAAAACGGGGAAGAAAGAAAGAGGGACAAGGCAAGAAGAAGTTGCAGGGCTTCTGAGAAGAAGCTTGAGGAAGAGACATGCTCGTGCACAACGTTCAGACCGGATTTTGGAAGCTGTTGAGTTCAAATGGGAACGTTTTGTTCTTAAGGAACGAAACCCACAGAGTTGCTTTTTCTGGTGGGTGGTTAAAAACACCAACCCTTCTTAGAAATTCGTCGTATCGTGGAAGATTTTAGTTACACTGTGGATGATGCTTCCCTAAAGCAAATTACAGTGTGACAGCAGATTCAGTGGTTGGTATCTTTTATTGCCTCTTCGTCTGAAGAGAAGATGTGGTTGGTGATTTCCAAGAGCAGGCTTCTCCTCTGTCGGGCCGTGAAATGGGGCCAGTTCCGCCGATGCTTGGGATCTGTGGCCGTTCTCCTCCCCACCTCATTCTGCACTTCTGTGTCTTGCTCCTGTCTCCCTACATTTATAAGATCTAGCCTATTGGACCTGTGTGGGTTTCCATTGCTATGAAAGCACTTCTTGTTCCACGTTGTCTAATTGAGTTTGTGGATATATTTCGGTGGTTTCTTGGTGGTCAGGTGGAATGGGAACAGTGGGAGGTGCAGTCTAGCTCACCTAGAGTCCTGAATGCGGGGAAGCTTTTCGAGGCATTCACGCAAGGCCATGATATCAAGATGAACTGTTTCTGCAGTTCGGGATTTCCCTTACCGTTTATCACTCTGCTGTTCACTCCTTCCTGCCAGCTGAATTCACAAAATGTTTAAATGGTCTGTCATCCTTCAAAGGAACTTCAGCACTTAACAGCCGTTCTGTATGTTAAACTTTCATGGAGTGTCTTATTAAAATGAATCTTTTAGAGCTCACTCTGTTTATATGTAAAAAAAAAAAAAAAAGGTTATCGCCATTAAAAAAAAAATCCCAGGAGGAACGCTGAAAAATGCAATAAAAATTCTGCACTGTTTAATAGTTATCACCCCTGGGTATCTTGTAAGGTTTCCAGTAATGAAATGTGAATGTGAATTTCATTTTGTTTTAGCTTGGCAGAATCTCCTTTTATCAATCTATTTGCTTATATTGTTACCCACAGAGAGTATCTGTTACATCCTTCGTAAATATATTGGGTGATTTTATTCTCCTTTTATCCAGTGCTATTCCAGTTTTATTAGAAGCCTTCAGTTTTATTTCAAAAACAGCTACATCGGTTGCTTTTGGATAACTTCATGTCCACAAGCCAAGCTTGACACAGTTTAAATGAAGCAGACTTTGCATGTGGAAAACAGGAAGAAGGTATGCTTCCTCCTGGACTGACCTTGCAAATTCCAGAGTGCCTGAAAAAAGTTAAAACAATCTTCTATTTCAAATACGTATAAGGACCAAGTTAATTATTTTTAAAAAGAGAATATAACTAGCATTGTATTAACAGAGAAGCCAGTGTGATGTGGTGGCTGACCCAGATTCTTGTTCATTCTTAACCAAGAAAGGTCAGTGGGCGGGTCAGTCTTCCTCTCGCAGCCCAGCCCACCTCACAGGGCTGTTGTAGGGAAAAGTAGGATGCCTTGAGCTACAGAACAAAAGACATCTCGTAAATAAATGTATTACCCTGAAAATCCTGGGAGAATTAAAAAAAAAAAGTCTTTGGCTCTGAATGACTCTCTGTGTTGACCCCAGTGAATGCCACTAATGGAGTTACACCAGGCGGGACAGTATTTCTCCTGATCTACTTAAGATATTATGGTCATCTTGAGGTGGGCTTCTGAAGTTAACTTCAGCACCTAGGGAAGTTGGTATGGAAGCAAATGTTATTTCAGGGATCTGAAATACAAGAAAGGCGAGCGTGAATCTTTCCCGTTGTGTTCCGAAGCTTTCACTTGTGCTTGGAAGAAGTTGAATGGTTAGCACCGGATCCAGCTACAGAGAACTGACGTCACTGAAACCTCAGCAATTCATAAATTAGACTTAGAGGTAGATTCAGAAGCTCAAGCTTCAGGAACGGTGACTGAAGTCTGCTTTGTATCAGTTTCATTCAATCCATTCATAAGAACCTGTCTCACACCATGGACCTTTCTGTCAGTGTGGGGCGAGGGTTATATGAAGAATGGGAAACAGGAACAGGAAACAGACAGCAAAAACTGAGATCAGGCCGGACCATTAGTAGGCCCTGGTGCGTCTTAAGAAACAGTGCAAGAAGGACATTTAAGAATGGGAGGAATCTAATCCCAGTCCCAGGCCCAGGCCCAGGCCCAATCCAATCCATCCCACCAGGTTCATAGCCTATCAGAGGCTGTTCCTTAACTTACTAGGGTTGTTTGCATTTCCAAATGAAGAATCTTACCTACCCTGGACTTACCACGGTCCAGGAAAAGGTTTATGACAGGGTTCTCTAGGGACCCATACAGGACTTTTTCCCAGATGTGCCTGAGGATGCCTGAGAGCTTCATGAAAAACAAGAGCTGGTCTACACATTACTAGAGTTTTGAGCCTTTACTTCAAGAGAATAGTGTCAGATTGGGGATGAGGAAACCCCTTATTTGAAATTTACTTGGAGTTAATCAATTCTCATATCCTTTCCTGCATCCTAAGATGGTTGTGCATAAAGCATTTGACTCCAGTCTCATTAATGTACGAGCCCAAGTGTGGGTCTACACTGTGGTGGTGAGGGTGGCAAAGGGTAATGATTTATGTGCCCTTATTACATCTTTGGAGTACAAGCTTTCTCCGCAGTTGAGCCAACCATCTGGAAATCTCTTTCCCCATGTGGGAAGGCCTCCTTAAGGCCTTCCGGAAGGACCGTCTGCTTTTGTTGACCCTTTCTAGCCTGGGTGGTACGAACGTATGCTAAGTCTCCCTGGAGATTTAATATATGTTCTTAGCCTACTAGGTGATCATGCGGCTACATGTTTTACGGTGATTTTATTGGTGGCAGATTGTATCAAAGCCTCATTGTTGTGGGCTGGTGAAGTGGTCAGCACGCAAACGTTTCAGCGCTTGCTTTTTTAATATTTGTGTTTTCATTTGCTTTATGGTTCCTTTAAAATGTTGTAAGTGGCCCCAGGAAGCCGCTCAGGGGGCGTAAGATAAATCAGGTAAATAAACATGCAATAGGTAAAGCAAATAATGGGATGGCATTCTTGTCCGTCCAGAATAATTGCTAGGGTGGACCAGTCAGATGCAAATAATGCTGCTTGTCTCATAAATGAATAGCTGTTCCGTCTGCTACCTGCTGGTCCCACCATTTCTGCCTTCCCTTCTCTCTAATAAATTACCGTTTTCACAGAAATCCCAGTGTGGGAACGAGGAGTGCCCCCCTCCTAATTCATAATGTTAGAACAGCAGTAACTTCTTTTGAAATTTGCCTTCATTAAACTACATTTCTTTGCCTTCCTTAAGCGGGCTGTCAGCATCACAAGATGCTTCCCATTGGTTTATTATAAGTTCATGCTGGGTCTGCAAATATTAAGAGCTTAAATATTTTTTTTAAAGCATCCAAGCCTACCCATTTGCCCTGCCATAGCATGGCATTTATGTCATGTCAGGAAGGAGGCAGAGATCTAATGTTTGAACACACCTCTTCCCCTACGCAAAAGACAGAACGTTAACTGGGAAAAGGTAAAGGAGATGGATTCCGAGGCAAACTCCTTGGGGTTCTTGCTGAGCCACTTAATTGGAGCACTGGCGTTTCATGTTTTGCCTTATTTTGATATGAAAGAGGAAGGTAAGCATGAGGCTCTTGCATTATGAAATGAAGCCTTTCACCTTTTCATTCTCAGGGAAATGTTGATTTTGGGGAGTGGGCAGGAAGGAGAGGTGTTTGCTAACATGCTGTTTAGATACCGAAGGACGTACAGTACGTCTTATGTCAGAATCCCAGATGAAGAAAGGTTATCTTTGGATAAGAGACAGGCCCTTGATTGCATTCCAAGATCAGGTTGCATCACTCCAGAGCAGGGTTTCTCCACCAGGGCTCCGTGGCACCCTCGGGTTCCGTGAGAGGTCCCTAGGGGTCCCCTGGGACATCACAATTTATTTTAAAAATTATTTCAAATTTGGGCAACTTCACATTGAAGAGGTAAGCTTCATTCTTTATTTTTAGTTTAAGAACACTGTTAACGCATATCCATGAAACGAATATAACAATTTTGTAACTTCTGGCCCATCTTTGAGCCTGAATGTGCAGGGGTTCCCCGGGGCCTGAAAAACATTTCAAGAGTTCCTCCGGGGTCTAAAGGTTGAGAAAGGCTGCTCCAGAGGATCTCTCTCTAGGATTACGAAGTGAGTTCCTTGTTTAAAGTTTTGTTTTCTTGATAAGTGAATACTAGCAGTAGCATCATGCATCATCCTTGAGGAATGCTGGTGTATTCTTATATCTAGACAAATGTGGTTAATTGAAAAGTTTGAAGAAAGAATGGTTGCTTATATAGCTATTTTTATCTCAGCTGTCTCTTTTGATGTAAGAAGACCCTATAAATATTGCCACAACTCTAAGACATTTGAAGTAACGTTCTGGAGAATGAAGATCATCCAGCCATCCATCCATCCATCCATCCATCCTGTTCATTTGGTTTAGGGAGAGCGGCATGGCTTAGCTGATGGGTAAAGTGTGCTGCCATTAAGTTATTTTACTTTATTTACTACATAGGGATCATTCACAGAATACAAGCACTACACAAAACAGAAACAGATAAAAATCCAATATTATCATAAGAACAAAAGAGCAAATAAAGAGTCAGTAGTTCAGCTCTGGGAACAGTAAGTGGAACTTGGCTTCTGGATGAAGATAAATTGCCCTAAACAGTATCAAAGTCACGCAGATGTGAAGAGAAGAGAGTGTGTGCAGTCCTTTCAAGATATTCCTGAGTAAAAAGGGATGTGTGCGCGCCTGGATCCTGCAGGACTTCATCATCCCAGCTTCCTTTAGGGATATTTATTTGAAAATACGGGAGCCGCCCCCCACCTGCCCCCCCAACCTGGAACATAGCTTTCCACTCAAAAGTTTCCTGGGCTCCTTGTTTGTATACCATTACTGTTCTAAAACTGTTGAAAATAACAGCAATTAAATGAGGCAAAATCAATTTCTCTGTTTGCACATTTCAGCAGGGAGTCTCTTGAAAGTGACTACGGATCACTCAAGCTGCTGTATTGGATTTGTTTCTTCCACACCCCTCCTCTTTTCTTTCTTCCTTGCTGGTCCAAAGACGTCTGAACTTATTTATTTTATTTATTTATATTTCAAATTTCCATCACCGCCCATCTCCCCCGAAAAGGGGACTATATTAGTTAAATATACTGAGTGGTAGATATTTTATAGGGATAGGCTAGGTAGACTTGATTCTGTTGTTTTACTTATTTTACTAATTTGATAATAGGGCAATATTCTAATGAACATGTTTGAATAGTACTTTTAATTTACCCTTATATTTAATCTATCAGTTATAGATCTATCTCTAATTGTGCCGCAAAGCTCTACTCAGAACATTCAAAGTCATTTCAGAACTGATCCATTTGTTCACTAGTTCAAAGCTTGATCCTATAGCTAGGATTACAATAATTTATCAATTATACATCTTAATGGAATATAGTGATATCTGGAGCGAGATTTCTTAAAGAAAATCTTAGAAGGAGTACAGCAGTCTGTTTCAATACTAGCTCTTGATGGGGTAGTGAGTGTTGAAAATCTACTCTCACAAAGATATGTTGAGGGAAATTGCAGTAGGTCATTCATTGCCTTTTCACTGAAAAGCTTGTATTGTCCGTGAATTTTCATCTAAAAGGCTTTCTTTAAAAGTTTCCATGTGATGTCTGAGATCTGCCAACATCCCCTCTACATTCAGGAATGGGTTACTTGCTTAACATGTGAAACTAAATGGATGCCAAATGAACAAAAACTTAACATAGCATCAGTTGTTCAGGGATCATAAAGAACCATCAGTTTAAGGCTCATAGTATCTTCACTAAAGCAAAGTAATACATTGTGATCCATTGATTTCCTTCTATTTGTCCCCAGTTTTACTTCCTAGAGTAATATACATATGTATCAGTGCCAAAACTGGAAAGTAATCTGGATTTCTAGTTTAACTATTGAGGGTCACGTAGGTCCCATGAAGGCTGTCCGGATCTGTGCCACAAAACTCAGAAAATTCAAACTTCTTTCAGAACTGATCCATTTGTTCTGCTAGTTCAAAGTGTGATCATATTGCTAGGATTACACAGTTGAAAATTCCAAGTGAAATAATAGATTATTCTTGAATAATACTATGCTCTTTGGGGATCAGCATAGGGTTTGGGGTTAAAATCCCATCTCCACCATTTCTGTTCAGTTAAGATTGATATAGCTCTTGGTTCAAGTTTTAACAAGCATTGCTAAGTTTTCTTCAGCAATGAGTTAGAAATCATTATAGCTAATTGTGTGAGTGCATTGACAGTGATTAGAGAGTAAGGCTTTTACTCCCGAGGGAATCACGATTTGCAGAGTTTAGCAGGTTCTTTTAAGTAACCTCTCTGAAAACCGTGTTTCATGAGACAAATAGTTTTCAGCGTATCCTGATAAATATGCATCCATCTGGCCAAACACACATTAAAAGTTTGTGTGAAATAAATTCTTATTTTTCACCTTTGTTTATTACGGATATATGGGTTGTGTAGATGGATCTATGATACATAACAGTGTTTGAATGCTAATCCCACAGACAGATGGCAGCAGTTTAAAGACATTTCCATCAAAGCAATTATGTGCATAGAAGATTTCTCCAGTATAATTAGCATTATTTTCTTGGTAGATTCATACTGATAACTTTATTTCCCCATAGCTGTAATCCAGAATTAGGTGTATCTTCATTGCTTTGCTAGAATTTACTGATTAAATGTGTTAGTATTGATCAGAGGTCAGGCATTTTGACCCTGCTAGTAAGATTTGGGTTTCTCCTTTCTTCATGAGAAAAAAAGGGCTACTGATAAAAATACTACTCATATCCATGGCTGAACTTTCTAAGTTTTAATGCAAACAAACAATAAAAAATATGTCTCTCTCTTTTACATCACCCAGGATCACCTCTGGCATTAATAAGAAATTGCAGGGACCATATCTTTTTTCTTACCAGTTTCTTCTTGTATTCCCCCCACCCCTTAGATAGTCCCATCATTTCTTCGCTAAGGGTAATGGAATCACTTGTTTTATTTCAAGGCATTGGGAGAGGAATGGACTTGTGATAATGCAAAGGAGACAACCTGGATAAGTTCAGCAGAAACGTCATTTCCATTCATATGCTCTTTCTGTGATTTTAGCCTACAGGACAGAGTAGGCAACTTGGTGTTCCTTGTGTTTCACATGAACATCTCTGATAAGCATGGCCAATTAACCAGGATTATGAAAAGGGCTAGTTCAACATATCTGGACCCAACAGATTACTCGACTGATGGGATTCTGAAGAGATCCTAAGTTTTCAGGAAAAAACAGTAGATTAGACTACTGATGTAGGTTTTTTTTTTAGTTTTTAGTTTGTCACCCCCTCAAAAAACCCTCCTGGCAGCCAGATTATTTAGACATGGTTTTACTGACAGACATGCAGACAAACAAACAGCAATTATCGTGAAACTCATAATAAAATCCCTACAAGCCAGTGGCTCTAATTAAATCGCCAAGGGAATAGGTCTGGAGGAGAGTTAGAATCTTTAATGGGAAACAGTGAAATTGCATGGCAGCATTTAATTGCCTCAATTCCTGTGATGTAAGCAAATAAAGACAGGTGTCTAAACAAATCTTCAGTGATCAAATTGCACTTCCATATGTGTGGATTCTTGCTCAAGTTCACATTTTAGGAAACGGTGCCCATTAGCAGTTTCCATATTGAGAAAAAAAAAGCTGTACTGCAACCCTCCTTCCCTCTGTATTTAAGTTTGTGGATGAACCACCTAGTGTAAAAGTTCAATATTCTGGAATGTCTAAATGCTTTTGAAACAAGCTACTAATATTTCTATACTTGTAGGCAGTTGGATTTGTTGTGACTTGGCTAATATTGCCTGGCTTCTACCAGCAATCTATTGAGTTTTTTGGAAAGCAAATTTTTAGCCAATTTTTAAAACAAAAATACAGGCAAAGGGAAAAAAGACAAATGGGGTAGCTTGGAGATGAAGACAAGCCCTCCCACTGCTGTTGTGATTCCCTTTCTGTCAGCTACACAGACTGTTTTAGGACCATGAGCTTCAAGCTTTCTAGAGCAGGGAACTCTTTCAGTGTGGATCTGTCTGCCAAAGGATCTTGGGTTGTGTGGATTTGCCATGGAGTCTCAGGCATTATTTACAGGCTGGCTTGTGGCATGTTAAGATGCCCGTGGCTCTTATCACCCATGTGAGATGGTCTACCTTAGATCACATCTTGGCACTCTACTCCATCCAGAAAAATTGTATCAGGTGAGTTGTCTTTCAGCATACTTCCAGGAAATCTTTCTAGAGAAAGGTAAGCAAAACACAATTTGGTATCTGTAGCCAAAGATGCTATACTTGCCACCCAAGGCTCCATCTAGGTATTCTGCCCTCCTATTAAGTCAACAGGCCTTAAACTGTTAAGCTCTTGCTTCTTGGAAGGGAAGAGATGTTTGCATGAGGGCTGTGTTACAGCCCTCTGCGCTGTGTAAGCAGAGCGCAGTTCTCTCATTTTTTACACAAAAACTAACCTGGCTCTTTAAAGGTCATTCCTATCTCAGTCAGTGCTTAAAGTTCAAGAGGAAATAAACTGTGCAGAGGTGGCATTTTTCAAGTCAAGTGTCAACTTTCTGAGCCCCCAAGCCAAGGAACACAGATGAGTGAGAGAGATTAATATGCCAGCTGCTCAGCTGATGGATCAGTGATGGGTGTTCAGGAACATCCCTTGATTCCTTTTATAGAGAAAAAGCGTAAAGGTTCCACTTCTAACTTGGGAAGGCCTTTCCATGGGTTTGTAGCCCGAGCCAATGGAAGACTTGTCAGTGCCTTTAAAACAGGAGACAAGTTACGTTTTGTGGCAATGCCAGGGTGTGAAGGATATTTCAGCCCCACCCTGCTTTGTTACTAGCTAGTTTTCTTCTTCTTTTTAAAGCTTTGGGTACTTTAGAATGGCAGACCCACCAAGCTTGCCTGGGAAGCCACCTGCATTGACTTCTCTTTCCAAGGTAGGGGACAGCAGGATCAATAGAGAAATAAACCAGAAGAATAGGCTTTATTAATCAAGTCATTGGAAGCAGAAAGGAAGATTATAATGGAACACAGGTGTTGATCGAAGAGCGTGGCGCGCTTAAGCTATCTACATGCTGGCTGCTGAAGTGTCGGTATTGATTGGGGGGGATGTAGGATACAGTGATATCAGACCTGCTAATTGGGAGGTGGCGTTACCACCAAGAAACATGGTTTTTGGGGGTGTTTTTTTTACACTTTTCCTCCATAGCCTGGCTGGGTGGATATTATGGCAAGATTGCTGTTGTTGTAGGACCATGGCCTGCATTGAAAGACATCCAGCGCTTGCCTCGTGGGACGGAGAAGTAGAATTATGGTAGGATGGAAGGGAGGTGTGTCTCAGTGATCATACAGGTCGTCCTCATTTAGTGGCCACAGTTGGGATCGGCAGCTCAGTTGTTAAGTGAAGCGGTCTCTAAGCAAAACCCCGACTGTGTGTGTGACCTTACTTCAGCTTTCCTCAGCTTCACAGACCTGTGAAGGTCATAAATGCAAGGACTGGTCATAAAGCTATTTTTCCATCCCCATCGTGACTGTGAACGGTGGCTGAACGAGGACTGCCTGCACTGACAGAAACGTATTTGCAAAACGGGATAAGGATCCACTTGAAAGATAACTAGCTAAGATAACTAATAACTACCCAGGCCATCCATTTGTTAGAAACTCTTGATGGCAGTCCATGTTCGTAGACTCAATATCCCGAAAGCAAAAGCTGGTGTTTGTTTACTGAGTTTAAACACTTCTCTTTTATTCAGGATTACTAAAGAAACTCCCCAGAGGCTTGGCTTCTAATCTTGAATGCTCTTTCGGAAAATTCTAATTGCAAGGAGTAAGCTGGTTGTGCGATTAAAACAAAAATGAAAGCGTGCAGATGCCATGGCAATATCCTGCAAAAGGAGAATCGTATGCATTGAAGAGGAAGCCTGATTGGGAACGGTCAGCTCGGACCATCCTGAAGAGCGTTTAGAAGCAGTAATGAGTTGCAACCTTGGGAGAGCTTTTTGTCATTGAAGTGGTGTGCTGGTTTTAAAGCTGCTTTTGTTGTTGTTGTTGTTGTCGTTAGTTGATGTTTCCAATTATTTCTGAGTACACTAAAATAGGCTATTGTCCTACTATTCAGGGCATTTGCAACCGCCTTGTCCGTTGTCAGCTCAGTGCTGCGATATGCTGTCTGCGTTTAATTTTGGTACAAGATTGTTTTCCCATTAAATGCTTGGCTTTAAATTAAAGTGCAGTACTCCTTCGTTCTCTTGCGTAGCATTCCCCACTGTTTCGATTCCATGGAGCCGAAAGTCAGGCCTCGCTGTTCTCGGGTTTATAAAGCTTGATGCTACAGTATTGAGTGAAACGTGTTTGCTGGGTGGTGGTGTGAGGACGTGACAATGGAACGGTCCTTCTCTTTAGGCCATCTGCCAAGATGAGGGTTTCCAAATCCCGTTGGTGGCAGCATGTTGTAGTGATGGGGGAACCCCTCAATTTTTCCTTCTATGCCGAAGTACCCTAACCGTCACGTGTTGTGAAGAAGGCTGTGATGGGTTTCAGTTGCAGAAGAGTACTGGAGAACCTAACACTTCCTTTGTGGCTTAAAATACATCCTTTCTCAACCTCTTGATCCTGGAGGAACCCTTGAAATATCTTTCAGACCTCGGGGAACCCCTGTACATCCAGGCTCAAAGATAGGCCAGAAGCTACCAACTTACTCTATTCGTTTCCTGGATGGGCCTGTAGATATGCAGTCACAGTGTTCTCAAACTAAAAATGAAGGATGAAACTTACCTCTTGAATGTGAAGTTGCCTGAATTTAAAATAATTTTTAAAATAAATCGTGATCTCTCAGGGAACTCCTAGGGACCTCTCGCGGAACCCTGGGGTGCCACGGAACCCTAGTGGAGAAACCCTGACTTAGAACTTCAAAAGAGCAGGTCGAGTTGTTACACAGCCCTAGAAAACTTCCTGAAAATGGCTTTCTGAGGTTTTAACTTTGCTGCCAGCCAGCAGAAAAAAAATATGTGGTGGCATATTCAAAGTCTCTCTGTAGTTTCCTCAGTGCCAGCTTGACGACTACTCAGATAATGGCCAGCGGTAATTTAGAAAAAAGACACCTTTGAGTTAAAGCAGGAGCTGTTCCCTTGTTCATATAAGCTTCTGAATAGACAAGCATTTCATTTGTGGAATTTTCATTTCAGATTGCTTAGGATATAGCCACTTTTGAAACTACTGTAGAATGCAGGTTGTCAGGTTGACATCAGGTTTTGTACCCATGATCCAGACTGGATACCACCTGCCCAAAGGAACAGAAGACTGGAGAACCACGGAAAGAATGCATTGGGGCAACATCCTCCTCCAGGCCCTGATAACTAGATTCTATAACCTCTGTTTTCTGAGGAATGATTTCAGGGAAAACAGACGGTCACCAGGATTTATTTCGTGGTTGTTCCCAACACATGAAAACAACTTATCTACCATATCTTGGAGGGAACAATGTGAAGAGGGATTGGTTTTCCCTTTTGTTGTGCCCAGGCATCAAAACTCATTTTTGGAGTAAGGAAAATGTGATTACAGGTTGAGAACTGATGTGGCAAATTTGATTATTCATTATAGCTTGGATTGAGTTGAAATTTAGAGAGTAGGGTTTCTTCTCCCTCACTTCAAGGTCAAATGAGAGTATTTACCATTCTCTCCCTGTTAATCTTTGGATGCAAATTGAATTTGGTGATTCAAATTGATGAAATGTAAGGAATATAAAACTCATCAGAGGCAACATGGAGAAAAATTACTGGGTAGAGATGGCTGGTAGCTTCACCAGTCCATGTCCTGGACTTTCCTTTGATTAGTAATTATTTCAATCTTTGTTATTTATTTTCTTTCTTCATTCCCAATTTTATTTCAGTTGTTTTGATTTCTGTTTTTCAAAGCAAAAGTGTAATTACATTCTGAGGCATTTAGAATCAGAATTAGATGGTTGAAATAGCCAGCTGCAGGCAAGCAGCTCAAACAGCATGTTGGGGAAGTTGATCTTCCCTCCCTCTATGCCCAGTCAAGTTTCTAAGCCTGGCAGAAGTTCTGATAGCCTAATCAGATAGCCTGAACAAGAGAATCTCCATCTCTTATGTTTTCAAGACTACATATTTTAGGAGCCACCTTCCAGATCTCTTGGTTGGGAAAAGAACCCAACTCTGTTGCATTGAACAGGAGAGGGACTTCATGCCCCCTTCAACTCCATGGTTTGGGTTCATTTGATAGCATCTTGTGTGGCTGACTTCCTTAGATTTTGTCTCAGCTGTAGCTTTTTGACAGTTTGCTTACCTTCCTTGGCATAAATTCTGCCTTTATTGAAGCTGTGTCCCGGTACGAGTCTCTTCCTGCCAGTTTAGACCCGAGCATCAGTGCTCTCAACACCAGGTTTTTCTGCCATCCTCCAACGATGTAGTTAAAGCAGGGCAGCGTTTTTAATCAAATGTTCTCCATATCTGCAGGATGCTTGAATTAACTTACTAAAAGAAATTCTGTCAGAGATAAATGAAATTTTTGAATATCCTAAAGCAGTTTTTGAGAGAGAAGCTATTAAAATGCATCTTAGAGAGCCTGCATTCATTGTGTTCTCTTGTACTTGGAAGGGCTAACAACGTTCTTAAAAATGGGGCTTTATCATCGAAATTATGCCGAAGTAGCCTAGAGAAAGAAAAAGTACTGAAAGAAATTTCTAAGCTGCTTGAAACACAAAGATCCTTCCACTTGATTCAGTAGATTTGGAGCATCGGGGGACATTAATGGGTTGATAAACAGGAATGGTCTTTTCTCTTTTAAGGTCAGGAATATAGACTTTGAACTTGCAGAGTTCTGAAAATGCCACCAAGGTCAGGGTTCAACTGAGCTATCTGATGTAAGGTTTAATTTTTTATGAGTTTTGAAAAATAAAAATAAAAAAGGGCTGGATCGTGTGGCCTTTAATGAGTGGGAGATTTATCCAGCAAATGTATGGCTTTCTTCTGTAGCTGTTGACATGCTGGTCTGAGTTTTTATATTAAACGCTCTAATGGTTATATCAGAGAGCATATAATTCAAGATTCCCTGTTGCTTTGGGAATTTTTAGTCCATATTATGGGAACTGTTCCAAAATGCATGCAGTGAGGGTGCTGGGTATTTCTAAAACAGTTGCTGTGGAGGGTAGTCCTCGCTTCACGACTGCAATTGGGACCGGAATTTTAGTCGCTGAGCGATGCAGTCATTAAGCAAGGCATCATGTGACCGGACCTGATTTTGCAACCATTTTTACTGTGGCCATTAAGCAAATCATGCAGTTGTTAACTGAATCAATGGTTCCCCATTGATTTGGCTTGTCAGAAGCTGGCTGGGAAGGTTGCAAATTGTGGTCAAGTGACCGCAGGACGCTGCAACTGGTTGTAAATGTGAGCTGGTTGCCAAGCACCCAAATTGCGATCAATGGTGCAATGGTCATAACTTCGAGGAAGAGCCGTAAGTACCTTGTTTTAGCCCCGTCGTATCTCCGAACCGTCATTAAATGAACAGTGGTTAAGTGAGGACTGGCTGTATTTTATCAAAAGGTGGACTGGTGAGGATGTTCTTAACTTGCCCCGCAGCCTCCCAGCTCAGCTTACTTTCTGGGCAGGACAGCATCTGTCCAAAGCGAACATTGGACTGCAGTTTTACTTTTGTTTTCTAAAAATATCTCGGGGATCTCGGTGGGAACTTGGAAAAGGTGCCTCCCCTACCCCCCCCCTTTTTTTTTTTTAATTTGGCCAATCTGCTAGTTAAGAGAAGTACATCCTAATCCAGTGGCATCCAGACTTTCTCAGATCCGGGGGCCGCCTGGCTAACGGAGCCTATTTATTTTTAAATTTTTTAAAGATTCACACTTTTAAAAGCAGCAGCAAGCGTGAAACCTTCAGCAGGATGGAAAATCACAGTAGAAATTCTGGCAGAACGTGCCTTGGCACTGTGGCGGCTGCCAGCTCAGGGTCCTCAACTAAGCTGATTCAGTGTCAGAATGAAAATTCACTGCAAATCCAATTTTGTGTCTAGCACGGTCTCCCTCTCTCTCTCTCTCTCTCTCCCTGTCTTTGCTCGGTTGTATCATCCCTAGCCAGTTTATCCAAGAATAATCATGCATAAAATTGGGTTCTTTCGTCTGTGTTCTGAAATCTTAGCGGAGGAAGTTGAGAGGGAAATATATCTCCTCTCTTTCTGAGAGTTTATGCGGCTGAAATCCTGGCGTTCATAATATTTAACAGAACCCTTACATGCTTCTCAGTGGCAAAGGTTCCATTCTCTTGTAACTAATTAATTAAAACAGAAAGAGGGACAGGGGCCTCGTTCTGTCGTGGTTATTAAATTAGTCATTTTTCACAGTAGATTTATAGCCTTCATGATTAGCTTTCCCACCTGACTGCGACAATGGAAAGAATCTATTTTACAGTCTATTAAATTGGTATATGGATGGCTTCAGATTGAACTGGAGCTTTCCTGGAGTACCTTAACGTATTGACAGATTTAAGGTACTTGTAGGGAACAGTTAGTGGGAGGGGAAGGATTTGATGTGGTACTTGTGGATAGAGCTTTGACGGTTCTCTTACAGAGAAGAAGAGAACCTTGGCAGGGGAAGAGCAGTTTTTGAGGCATGTGGATCTCTGTGTAAGGGAGCAGAGTCAGCAACTCACCTTGTAATAAAGATAATTTGGGTGTGGAACTTGAGAAGACCGGACTCCCATCAATGCATTGAGTTTTTTTATTCTCATATTCTGCCTTCCATGATGCCTGTTACGGAAGGCCTGAAGAGTGAGTTTTCATTCATGGATGCTGACAGTTCCCTATTATTTTGCATGTCTCTCCAAATAATTTTGGAATCTTAGAAGGTGCCCTTCTTATAACTATTTTGCATCTCTTTACGCCATGGCTACCTTGGAAGGCTAAATGTTAGCCGGCCTAGGACCAGGAGCTCCATTAAGGACCCATAGAAGCTGCTTTCTACCTACAGGTAGCCCTCACTTAATGACCACAATAGGGATCGGAAGACTGGTTGTTAAGCGGTGTGGTCATTAAGTGAGTCAACCCGTGACTAGACCTGATTTTATGAACATTTTAGGATGGCTGTTAAGCGAATTGTGAACACACGACTGTGGGGGTGGTGCGACGGTTTGCGACGGTTGTGAGTACAGGTCGTAAAACACTTTTTCCGAGGCCATCATAACTTCAGACCGTCGTTAAATGAACGGTTGTTAAACGAGGACTACCTGTATGTCAAAATAAGATGCAGATGCAAATGTAGACATTGTGTGCGAATCAACCAATACCATATTGCCAATCAAGCAAGGAAGCCTTTGGACATTGGGACAGATTGGCAACTGTGGTCCATTTTAAGGTGCTTTTCTTCTGCGCTCAGTGCAGAAAATAGCTCTGCTATTCCGTGTTCAAATTCCCTTGTTCCATTTTTAGTGCCAGGCTGTTGGAGAATGCACGGAGACAACTGCAGGAGGAATTGCTGAAGGTTCAAAGCCAGCTCCTCGAAGAGAAGAAAAAACGAGAGCAACACGAAACCATGGTTAAGTGCTTACAGAAACACATGCAACTTCTCGTCAAGGTAGGTCTTCTCAGCGACAAAACCAGGATGTGTGGCTTGCACTGTCCTTCTCTTCTTGGGAAATCCAAAAACTGGTTAAGTTGATGCTTCCTTATAGCCAGTTGCCAGATGTTCCAGGCCTGGAGATCCAGCCCAAAGGATTTCTGCACCCTGAACCAAGTGAGCGCCAGGTTTGACCTCTGCATGGTCTTCTAGTATAAAAAATAGTCGGTGTATAGCACGGCCTGGGAATATATGTGGGGAGCAGTGCCAGGTGCAGAAATACTGAGGGCTTCACAGGGAGGGCATTTCTCAGGCTGATCCATTAGTTTGTCGGGTTCTTAACTGGCAGCCCGTGTTGCACCCATGATTAACAAACACTCCTCACGTTTGGTATAAAAGCTTACAAAACCGCCCCTGGCATGGACATGCAACGGTGGAACGTTGCATACATACCTGGAGTCCGTCCCAGGGAGCATTGCGTGTTTACTCAGGTAAGTATTTACCTTTACTAAAGCCTGTGATGATCACACTAGCTTTCAGCTCCTCTTTCTTGGGAATCTTTCATGGATATTGGCTGCTGGAGGGCATTTACATTTGGGGAAACAGGATTATATTCCTAACCCCCACTGGGCTCTTGAATCAGAGATGGCGATGGAAAACCAAAACTTCCCTAAGATACTGTCATGAGTGAGGATGGCGAGCAGGGGGCTCCCATCCAGGCTGTAAAGCGCATGCGTAGCACTGAGGAATTGGTCAGCCATTCAAAGAGACACAGATCGGGCCCGCCTTAGCCTTTGGGGTTTATATGGCTGGGTTTTTCCCACGCTTCTTCAGTTTGTTAGGATTTTCCTGTTACGTAGCAGTAATAAAACACTAGAGACCTATTCCTTGTCTCAGCGTGGTTCCTGGCTGTTAGGACAGATACTACTAATATTCCAGAGCCAAATAGGTTGCAAGGATAAAATCTGGAGTGAAGACTCCATTGGGCTTACAAACTGAATGGGGCTGCTCATGATTGCCTACCTCCTCTTGTTCTCAGAAGTTCAAAGAAGATGTGGAGAGTCCCCAAAACGTTAAATAGCAACCGTAGGGGTAGAATGAAACTGATTGTGATCTGCTAAGGATCTGAGTATCAGCCATCTTACAATCTCTTACAGGCAGTCCTCACTTAACAACCATTCGTTTAATGACAGATCAGACTTACGACAATGCTGGAAAAAACTTACAACTGGTCCTCACACTTATGACCACTGCAGCATCCTCATGGTCACATGATCACGATTTGGGCGCTTGGCAACCAGTTCGCATTTATGACCATCACAGTGTCCTGTGGTCATGTGATCGCCTTTTTCTACCTTCCTGGCCTGCTTCTGGCAAGCAAAATCAGTGGGGAACTGTGTGATTCACTTAATGACCACATGGTTCACTTAAGACCCACAGTGATTCGCTTAATGACCGCTGCAAAAAAGGTCGTAAAATCAGGTCAAATTCGCTTAATGACTGCTTTGCTTAGCAACCGAAATTCCAGTCCCAATTGTGGTTGTTAAGCGAGGACTACCTGTATTATATGTTCTAACATCTCTGTATTGCCTATATTTCACTTTGCCTCCTAGGGGTAGATCTACTTAATGATTGCTTGGTTATTTATTTCTGAATTTGCGGCCGATTTATCCAGCAGAAGCTGAAAATATATATGTCTAACACAGTTGTCTTGGTGAAGCTTCCCCTAACCCAGGACAAAAGGTTTTGTTTTAATTAAACGAAAATGATCACATAGTTTAATATTAAATTGAGCAAATATATTGTCTGTTAAAAATAATAACTCTGCACTGAAAGCTTTATAACCGGACTGATATTTAGCGATCTAATTAGTATCTCCTACGGTAGACGCAGTTGCTGTTAAGTCTCACTGGAAACAGAGGAGGGGAGGGGAAGGCAAGGAGGTCGCAGAACGGAAAGCCTGGGGTGGTTTTGCAGATGGCGATGCAGCTCATGAACAGTTATTTTAAAAAACTAATTTCAGAGCCAGCAGCCGGTCAGTGGCCGCCAGTTCAGGTGGCCCTGTGCTTGGTCCGGCATCAGGACCAGCGTGAGTTTGAATGCCACTGGCCTGTCCAGATCGCACAGGAGTGATTGCCCCATGGTTGGTGAGGCTCCTAACCAGCGAGACGCCTTTACGACCATGGACTTCTCGGGGGTATTTTCATTATGGGAAAGAAGGTAAACAAGGCTAACCTGTGGTCCATTTGGTGCTCTTACGAGCTGGCAAGTTCTAAGGACATCGCCCGGCCAAGTTCTCCTTCCAAAAGAGAGCCTCCTTTCAAAACGACGGCTCGGTTACGGCTCAAACGCTGCAACGTATGTGTTCAGGATCCTTCAAAGAAGCTGATCTCCTTGTTGCACCTCTGACTGAGCACTTAAGAAAAGCCCTTACAGTGTGCAGCGGCAAGCTCCTATATTCCTCAGCCTCCCTTGGGAACTTCTTACACTTCCAAGCCTCTTTCCTGGGGTTGCTCAGGAGAATATGCCTCACTCTCAAGGTAATAGGATCACCTTGCTAGTTTAGGTTCTCCTGGAGGAAGCCATGGCCAACAGTGGACACTCCCAAGGCATTTCTGGGAGATCGTAGACAGGATGGAAATAGGTAGTGTTAGTTCTTCGTTGGAGCTGCAGGAAAACATTTGAATCTCTGTGTTCCCATTGACGCGGCTACTAGCCATTTCTCTTTCTTTGCCCCCACATCCCCACCCCACAGCGCTAATAGGTAGCTCAACCACACTTTGCAACGGTCAATAATCACATTGTCATTATGCCTTGTTTGTAGAAGCAGTTCACAATTTCTCCCTTTGAACTTTCTGGTCACCAGTGTCATCCTTTAAGGGAAAGAACGATGCTGCCTTTGAGCTATGAAACCCTAAAGCAGTTTGCAGCCCTTTTTAAAATACACTGTAGAAAATTGCCAAAACAGTGGCATGCAATTAATAGCGGAGCAAAATGAAATGAAAACAGTCACGGGGGAAAGCCGAGTGCGGTCCTGGGAGAAACAAGGACGGTTTACTGCTTGAGTGAAGGCTGCGACAGAGCGGAGCGACCGGCGTCTCAAGGAACACGTACGGCTCCTTGTCGTTCCTGACAACAATTTAGTTTCAAACATTAGTGCGTCCCTGGCTTTCCCCCCCTTTTTAAAAAGTTTTTGGTTGGTTTGGGGGTTTTTTTGCACAGAGTTTACCGTTTATGTTTGCTGAACAGGTTATAAAACAAAACAGGCCAAGTTTCTGAAGGCCGCTTTTATATGGTTAAGATAATTCTAGCTTGTTGTGAACCGTGCTGTGGTTAGGTATCCCCTCGGATAACAGTCCTGGCAATTTCTGTTGACATCCAAATGGTCTGTTTTGCATTTAGGGGAAGTTATGCTAAGTATGCAAGTGCAGTTAACAGCTTGTCAAGTTCCCGTAAGCCAAGCCAGTTAACGTTTTAGGATATTTATTTTGACAAATATGACCCCTCCCCCCCTTTTTTAAATTATTGTATGTCATAAGGGAAATGCCCAATTCTGATAGAATCTCTTTTGATGATTACATTTAGTGTCTCTTGCGCATTTCAGTGATGTGTTGTCATAACCCAGAAAGACAGTAAATTGCTTTTTATTGTACCGAGGTCAATTTTTGTTACACGTTTGTTGTGTGGCCTGGAATTAAACATGACACAATTTCTGCTGCGCTTCCTTCCAAACCAGGATCATGTACGTATTGATTGGCCATCTGTAGCAGTTTATTTGTGGGTTGGTTATCCAGAAGGCATCATCTCAGCTGTCAATATTTGTATGAATTATCCTTCCTGTGCCTAGAGCTGAAAACAGCATCGGAAGATTGAGTGCCGTGATAAAACTGTGGCTAATTCAGACTGCGGGTCCTACAAAGGAAACAGACCCGTGGGTCAATTTTTTCTCTCCAAGTAGACTCCACAGCCAATTCTGTCTTGGAAGGTGAAAATTCACCTGTCAGAATAGCTGGCATAGACTCTTGAGCAGGTCGCTGAAGCGTTTTTCTTAATACTGTTCAGCTACAAACTCAGCTGATATTTCAGCAAAGTGAAAAGGACCGCCCCACAATTTAGATTATAGAAAGATCGGGGTGGGGGGTAAAAAACTATTCCAGCTTACTAAAGCAGCTCAGTCCGTAGAAAGTCAGTATCTCACGCTGGTGCACTGTACTTCTTGGATGCAAACTGTGCAACTGAATGTCCCACGTTGATGACAACGTATATACACCAAAGAAGAAGCTGGACTATTTTTCATAAGGCACCACATTGAAGTAGAAGAAGTAGTGTAAGGCCTGGTTCCTTGAGGGACCCCTGTCTCCCACAGTATCTGCCTGGCCAACCCAATCTGGCAGGGTTGGCATGTTCCTTCGATTAAACAGTGCCGTGGATCGGAACCCCAGAAGTGCACCTTCTCTAGCAGCGCCTGCCCTCTGGGGGCGGAATGGTCCCAAAGACCTGGATCTTTGCCCAGGCCTTTGATGGAGATGGCTGAAGCCTTCTTCCCTTCTTTTTCTTTGTTCCCATCTGGGTTTGTCATCTCCCCCATCATCATCATCGTCATCATCTCCTCCTCCTCCTCCTCCTCCTCCTGTTGTTTTTGGGTTGTTTCTTAGTTTTTAAATGTTTCTAACGATTTGTAAACCGCCTGGAGTCACTGAGAGTTGGGCGGCATATACATTTAATAAATAATAAATAATAACTATTGCTAAGTGTTGGAGAGGATCAGTACTGAGAGCCACTCGCAAAAGGTAGGAGGGAGGTAGCAAAGGAAGCCAGGCCCTCATCCTTTGCTCCATACCGTAAGTCTTTTTGTCCGTTTTGAATCTTTCTGATAACTGTCAATGGGGAAAGCATTGGCAGCTGTATCCTTCCGCTATTAATTGCTCTCTTGATTTAATTTTAAATTCCCCTTGATGGTTTTCCAGTAGTTCCCGTACGTCGACCATTTCTCTTTGCTGTTTCTCTTCTCTGATGTGCTGCTTGAGCTGAGAACCATAAAGGTGTTTCTGGCCCAGCCTGGGTTTACATCTATTCCATATTCTCAGTACGCCCTCATCCTTGGTCTCCCAGTGACATTCTCATCCCTAGGCTTTTCTCCGCAGTCACAGGACTACAATCCCTTTCTTTTTAAACGCAACACCGTTCCTTGCTGACTTTGTGCCTTACTCGACTTGGGCGCGCCTCTGTCTCTTCAGGACAGCACAGGGCAAAAGCTAAGCACGGGGAGTCTGTTTCTTTGCAAATGACTTTATTTTCCCCAGACTAAATGTATCACTACTAAGGTTCATCCTTAATGTCTTTTTTCGTTTTCTGCCGTCTCCCAGTCTTGCTAATACTTTTTCTATTAAAGCCCTGATGACACTCGCTTTGCAGTCCAGATGTAATGTTCCTGTCGCTTTCTATTGAAGGAGAAGGACTTGGGCTGCTGAATGGTACATTCCCTCATTATATTCATCAGAAGACATTACCTGCCTGCTTGACATTTAGAAGCCTCTCGTTTGGGATGTGCAATTTTCCTTTCTGGGGTGCGGGGAGGGAGGAGACCTTTATTAAGCAACTCCAAGCCTAAGAGTTTAATTGTTACTGATAGCTAAGGGTATAATTACCTTGCTGAAATATCATGACTATATTAAGCAAATGGAAATTGGCTCCTGGAATTCAGCAAAGACAAACCCATTTTGATCGGGGGTGGGGGGCTGTTTGGAGAGAGCTTGTAATACCATTTTTGTAGCATGTCTTTAAGGAAAATGAGCCGCGAGACACGCATGGGTTGCGCTCCAAGAGGAAGCTGTTTGTCCTTTGAATTTACTTGCAAAGTTTACAAAGCTGAACGTAATTAGGGCCGTTCTTCAAAGAGAAAACAAGAGCCACACTGTTTCAGAGAAAGAGATGCCCAGAAAGTGGATCTGGAAACGGCCGTTTTCTCGCTTATTATATGGATAAGAAGCTGAGCTTGAGATTCACTTCATTAGTAAGAGGAAAAGCCATCGTTTACCCAATTAAGCCCATGTGACCTTTTTGGAGTTGTGCGAATGGAACACTTGAGCTAAGTCTATAAATCTGTTTGCTCAGGTTGCCGGGTGGTGTCTTATGTTAATAAGAGAGGCCTTGCCGATGGTGGTTGAAGATTGGAGCTTCAGAAGACCGTGTTACGGTGCTCTGCTTTCCTGGGTGCCTTCTAGAAACACCAGCAAATTTTCTTCTAAAACCACTTTGCATTTTCTGAGCTGCCCTGCCGTTGAAGTGGTCCAAGGGGAAAGAACCTGTAGAAGCAGGAAAAGATGGGGATGGGTTCTTCTCCAGTTTTCCCACCCGCACTCCGTATGGCCCTGATTCTTGGGAAACTGACCAAGGCAGACTTTCGAGGCATGCCTGGGAAGAGCATCTGTTTTCAAATGGATCCCGAAGCAGGGGATCCATACAAGTGGTGCCCTTTGGCCTTCTGGAACCCAACCAGAGAGCCCCCTGGAGAAGCAGAGGTCTGTATGGACAGCTGAAGCCAAGAGGTTGCCTGAAAGGCCCTGGTGGGACCGCCAGGGACCTTCTCATTTCTCTCCCTTTTTTAAAAAGCGCAGTGTCTTCTTTGCCCTCCAGCTGGCCCATTACCTGTTCACATCCGTTTCTGAGAAAAGGTGTTTCAATGCCGGAGTGATAGGAGCCATTTGTGGAGTATTAAATCAGAGTAAATACCCAAGCCCTCCTTGCAGGGTTTTGTGATCAAGGCCCTAAGTAGAGTTCTGCATCCCGAACACTTAATGGATTTTATCTCTCTCGAGCAAAAGGACAATAATATTTTGGTGTCTGACAATTAGAGCCACACCAAGGAGAGAGAGATTTATTTGACTTTCCTTATCTCCTGGGAGACGCTCTCTTCTAAGGCTCTAAAAGTGAGACTATTTTACACCCAGGGAAAAGAAGCTAGATTAATCCAGTGTTACGGCTGACAATTGCAGTGCTCCCAGATCAGGTAATTCGAAGTTAGAGTTTTCTCAGAGACCAGTAAGTCCCTTTATGGATCTGTTCCGCTTGGTGGCCCGTCATTGTGGAACGGTCACGCTTTAAGCGCCTCAGCCTTGAATTGTGGTGGCTGTGTGCTGGGATAAGGATGGATGTCAGCAGTGAAATGACTGAGAGGTGAGGCAATCAGGCCCGAGAGAGAAAGGGAAAAGAAAGGGGACGATGGCCAGACACATCCTTACAGGTAGTCCTCACTTAGCAAACATCAATTTAGTGACGGTTCAGACTTATGACGGTGCTGGAAAAATCGACTTGCGACCGGTCCTCACACTTACGATCATTGCAGCATCCCCACGGTCACATGATCATGATTTGGGTGCTTGGCGATTGATTCACATTTATGACTACCACAGTGTCCCGTGGTCATGTGATCGCCATTTTCTACCTTCCTGGCCTGCTTCTGGCAAGCAAAATCAGTGGGGAACTGCCGGATTTGGTTAATGATCATGTGGTTCACTTAAGACCCGCAGTGATTCGCTTAATGACCACTGCAAAAAAGGTGGTAAAATCAGGTCAAATTTGTTTAATGGCTGTTTTGCTTAGCAACTGGAATTCCGGTCCCAATTGTGGTTGTTAAGCGAGGACTACCTGTACCTAGTAAAGGGAAGGGATTCGTAAAATTGGGTCCGGTCATGTGGTGACTCACTTAATGACCGCACCACTTAACAATTTTCCCGTCCCTATTGTGTTTGTTAAGTGCAGGTAGAATTGACGAGCCACACTGTATTCCTGTGGGTGAAAACATATTATTCCGATTTAGCCCAGCGTTCCTCTTTATACAGAATATGTTTGGGAGCTCAGCACATCAACACCAGTGTATCCTTTGATTGAATTTAAATGGTGAATTGAGGTTAATTGAGCCCGTGAGATTGATATGTAATTAGTTATGATTTGTATTCTCAATTGCCATTCATCCGTATTAAGGGTTTTAAGGTTACGTTAGCCACCCCACGTCACTATTGCCGGTTTGGGTGACCTGATCCAACCGACCAATTCATACATTGCAGTAATCATAAAGTCCTTTACGTTAGGGCATTTTGTGTTCCCCTCGATATATTATTTATACAGGCACCATTTGTTTCTGAAACATGGCGTAGGACCGTATCTGAATCCAAGCTTTGTTACTGCCACCCCTGCAGAAGTTTTGTCACTGTGAGATCGGAGAGTTGGGCCCAAACTAGCGCACTTGATTTGTCACTTGTGCCCCTTTGCGATCAAGTCGCACTGATTCACTGAAACCAGTTTTGGGCAGCCATGATTCTTCAGCCACCTTAAGGATATTGATGTGAAGTCAGAGCGTAACACCCTTAAATTAAATGACTGCATTTTGGTTGGTGGGGGACCTCTGCTCTCTTTTGACTTCATCGTTCGACTTCTGGATTCATACGGTATCTTGTGATGCAATTTTAGGACACCTGCTTAAGAAACGAAAAAGAACAGCCGAAGAATTAAAGCCATTACAGCCACCACAAATTTCTCTCCGTTTCATTGTTGGGAAATGCCATTTTGCGACGTCACTACACCCATGTTGGACATGCTGTTGCATTATTGGTCTTGGAGAGCATCTTGTAACTCAGCAGCAGGGGAAGAAAAACTAATTTCAGGATTACAGCAGAAACAAAACACCTTTTAAAGTGCCCTGCTTTTCCACAGATGCCTGTGGAAGTGTGGTATGGAGAACAGATGCCTATGGCCTGCCTCCGACACCACTTGGAAGAAATTTGGAGACTGTGGCAAATGTCCCCTTTTTCTATTCAATGGATTTTAAAGCAGGAATTGGCATTTCCTGCCCAGTCAGAGCCTTTCCCTCCTTTCTCTGTTTATTTATTTGTTTGGATTTTAAGAGCTCCTGAACAAATATGGAAGCATCCTCTTCCTCTTTGAAAAAGTTGGATTTCAGGTTCCTCTTAAAAGAAGATTTATTTTTCTTCAACAGCCAGACTGATGTTAAGATATCATTTCTGCCTCTCCAAAGCATTTTTCTCAGAACAAGGTGGCTTCCATTTTTTTTTTTTTTGGTGGATTTCTGGAAGAACGGTGGGTCTATGGCCAACAGTGGGGCCTTCTGTCATCCTTTGAAGTCGACAGTTTATGCATGCCCCGCCGTTCCTTTGCGCTGTCTCATGGGAGCAGGCTCTGTTTCCAGGCCTCTAAAACATACCTGGGTACAACTGAGGTCACAAAAACAGCTGAAAAGGGCTATTTATCTGCAGGATACATGGATGGGAAGAAGACACAGCCACGCTCGGTTGATTTGCTGTCTCCGCACCTTGCTGGAGCAGCCGCGAGTGCTATAAATGGGCTTGTTTACCACCTATCATTCCGCTTGAGTCGCCTCTCCGTGCCAGTGCAGCAGGAGTTTCTGAAAGCAACACACACTCACCATCCCAGCTGACTTTTTCTCACCAGCCAATTTGTCAGTCTCCTTCCCATAACAAACTTAATCCAACAGCCGCTAACGCCGTCAAATGTGACTCCCATGGCTGTGACAGCACAAAGTCATACTAACAGCATCAGAAGTCATAATTTGGGAAATACAGCGCCGTTCCCAATCTCTTTCTCCAGGAAGTGCCTGATACCCTGGGAGCCCCTGGGCCAAGAGATACTGGCAAGGCCAGTATTCACCATGAGTGCCTTGCCCATTATAATGAGCTGTGAGGATAACCTTGGGAAACAGGAGGAAGAGCTGCAGAGTAGACAACATCAGAGAGGAGGTTCTCAGCCCACAGAAGGAACGGGGGTGGAGAAAGCATCTCCAAAAGGGACCCTCCCTAGTTTTCTGGAAAGTAAAGGCGCGGGAGGGGAGAAGGGCTTTCAGACTTGCAAGATTCTGTTACTGTAACCTTACAATAAAAGTAGGGTTAGTACAGGTAGTCCTCGCTTAATGACCACAATTGGGACTGTAATTTTGGTTGCTAAGTGAAGCGGTCATTAAGCGAATCCAGCCCAATTTTACGACCTTTTTTGCGGTGGTCGTTAAGCAAACTGCTGTGGGCATTAAGCGAACCAGATGATTGTTAAGCAAATCACATGGTTTCCCATAGATTTTGCTTGTCAGAAGCCAGCTAGGAAGGTCGAAAATGGCGATCACGTGACCATGTGACAGTGCGACAGTCATAAATGCGAACCGGTTGCCACGCACCCAAATCGTGATCATGTGACCGTGGGGACACTGTGGTGGTCATCAGTGTGAGGACCGGTTGTAAGTTGGTTTTTCCAGCACCGTTTGAAGTCCAAACTATCACTAAACAAATGGTTGTTAAGCGAGGACTGCCTGTACTCATGGTTTTGGTTTCCTGTCTGACCTACTCCTTTTGATCAGAAGAGTCTTGCAGAGTGCGAGGGTGTATTATCAAACGCAGTGGGGTTTCTGCAAGAATCAGCTGAGCGCAGAGTCAAGCCTGGCTTTTGGCGCAATGTCATCATCAATTGCCCCATCGCACCACCTAGAATGTTGCACCACCTAGAACCCGCAACGGCGGTTAATACAGTAGTGCATCCATCGTTAACTGTTAGTCCATCATTACATTGGATTACTTTGCATCCATTGAGACGCATCCCACAATTTAGGTAATAACTGAGGTTTATATTTCTTCTGCCCTATGAAGTAGATTACTACGTGAGAATTTAAGCCATAACTGCTGCTGTTTTTAAGGTAAAGCTTTACGCTTGCCTTGCAGACGGGGGTCCGTGGAGTGAGAGAGGGGTTCTCACCTAAGCTACGTGGCCGTTCAGTCCGAGAGTCAGCATATGAAATCCCTTCCATGCTTTGTTATGGCCTAAATCCATTCTCATTCTGAGAGTTTTTCAAACTAATTTTCCTAATGATCCAGTAAAACATATTGGAAATGGCTTATGGCCAGCTTTTATTTAAATGATGGTAATTGGGTGATTGTAGCCTCCCAATTATTTTGATATAGCTGTTTTATTTAACGTTCAATTGCATCTTTTGTTGGCTTCTTGGCTAACTTAAATCTTCCGTCCCTTTAGAGCTGTCAAATTAAAAGGTTTATCTGTTGCTCTAGCTTAATTTCACAAGGAGGTCTGTTACTTTGATCTTTTAATACCCTTGGTTTTGGTTCTGTAATGGAACACCCCAATAAGATAGCAATATATTTCCTGTTAAGGATTTTTCCCCCTCTTTAAAAAAGCAGATTGTTGTGTCCCAGATCCTAAGGGGGTAAAAAGGTGTTGTTCATGCAACATACTTAATCTAGTGATTAAGATGTTCTAGGTGTTCACAATACTTTGAACTATACATTTAACTGAACACACTACAGACAGTCCTCATTTAGCAACCACAAATGGGACCAGCAGCTCGTCGCTAAGTGAAACCATGACTGTGCTCACTTCAGCTTTCCTTTGCTCCACAGACCTGCAAAGGTTGTCAGTGCAAGGATTGGTCATAAAGTTGCTTTTTCATCAGCGTCGTAACTGCGAACAGCTGCTGTGGGAGGCAGTCGCTAAAGAGGACCACCTGTACTTCAGTTCATGCAGTATACTGGGACCAAGAAACCTAAACCAACTTAATACTAACCAACATGAGCATGTGGCGTGAATGTTACCTTTTGGTTTCTGCCTAACCAACCTTGCTAACTCTGTTGTGTGAAGACAGCCAAAGAGACACCCCTTCTCCCCCCAGCGTTTTGACAAGATGAGAGAGCAATGGGCCCAATTCCTCCTTCTGTAACAGGGTTTCTCAACCAGGGTTCCGTGACATCCATGGGTTCCTCAAGAGGTCGCTAGGGGTTTTACTTCACTAGGGGTATGACTTTACTTTACTCCGCCCGTACCTTAGTTAGGAAGCACAATTTATTCCTGCTCTTCATTTGTTGCTGTGGAATCCCATGCAAGGCCGTGCCGTCTTGATTAAAGCTCAACAGGAAGCAGGGGAGCCTTACACCGAAGGTGTTCTCACAGCAAATTACCGATATTTCCCTTCTACACGGAAAGCCATCTGTCCATCAGCAGATTCTGGCTGGCCTCCCCAGAAGCAGAGGAGAGCTTGGCTGGCATGCTGGCAAGGACAAAACTGCCCTCTTTGGCTTGGCGTTTTCTTCTTTCTCTGCCAGACTCGGCAAGAGGGTGGATAAGACCAGCTGGCAGTCAAGATTGGCATCGAATAGAAAAGAAACATCAAAACATTGTATCTGAGGTTGCTTTGTTCATTCCTTTTCCTCCTAATGCGGAGAAGATCTTGGGTAAACAAACACCCAACCAGATTGCAGTGTGGATTTACAGAGGATTAAAGTTAATTAAAGAGCGCTTACTGCTTCCATTTCCTTCTATCTGCCAGCTATTTACATGCTAATGTGTGGCCTGCCTGGGAGGATAGGACAGGTGTCAGCAATGGGCATATTCTCCTACCAGGGAGCAGTAAAAAAATTAATGAGATTATTTATTTAGACACACAGGCACACACACAAAATATAGATATTGCTTATTTTCAGGAGTGTGCGATCTGACCGAATATAATTCACACCATTAAGGTTGCATCTTGTGCTGCATAATAATTTCCTACATTATGCACGGTAATGTTTTAGTACATAAATAAGGAGAATGAAACAAAATGGGAAGAAATATTAATGCTAAGAAAAATGTCCATTTTCTCTCCTTCTCCCCTGGATTTTGTTGTTGTTGTTTAGTCGTTCAGTCGCTTCCGACTCTTCGTGACTTCGTGGACCAGCCCACACCAGAGCTTCCTGTCGGTCGTCGCCACCCCCAGCTCCCCCAGGGACGAGTCCGTCACCTCTAGAATGTCATCCATCCATCTTGCCCTTGGTCGGCCCCTCTTCCTTTTGCCCTCCACTCTCCCTAGCATCAGCATCTTCTCCAGGGTGTCCTGTCTTCTCATGATGTGGCCAAAGTACTTCAGTTTTGCCTTTAATATCTTTCCCTCCAGTGAGCAGTCTGGCTTTATTTTTTGGAGGATGGACTGGTTTGATCTCCTTGCAGTCCAAGGCACTCTCAGAATTTTCCTCCAACACCACAGTTCAAAAGCATCCATCTTCCTTCGCTCAGCCTTCCTTATGGTCCAGCTCTCGCAGCCATATGGTACTACAGGGAACACCATTGCTTTGACTATGCGGACCTTTGTTGTCAGCGTGATGTCTCTGCTCTTCACTATTTTATCGAGATTTGTCATTGCTCTTCTCCCAAGGATTAAGCGTCTTCTGATTTCCTGACTGCAGTCAGCATCTGCAGTAATCTTTGTGCCTAGAAATACAAAGTCTGTCACTGCCTCTGCGTTTTCTCCCTCTATTTGCCAGTTATCAATCAAGCTGGTTGCCATAATCTTGGTTTTTTTGAGGTTTAGCTGCAAGCCAGCTTTTGCACTTTCTTCTTTCACCTTCATCATAAGGCTCCTCAGTTCCTCTTCGCTTTCAGCCATCACAGTGGTATCATCTGCATATCTGAGTTTGTTAATGTTTCTTCCAGCGATTTGGACTCCAGCCTTGGATTCCTCAAGCCCAGCATGTCGCATGATGTGTTCTGCGTACAAGTTGAATAGGTAGGGTGAGAGTGTACAGCCCTGCCGTACTCCTTTCCCAATCTTAAACCAGTCCGTTGTTCCGTGGTCTGTTCTTACTGTTGCTACTTGGTCGTTATACAGATTCTTCAGGAGGCAGACAAGATGACTTGGTATCCCCATACCACTAAGAACTTGCCACAATTTGTTATGGTCCACACAGTCAAAGGCTTTAGAATAGTCAATAAAACAGAAATAGATGTTTTTCTGAAACTCCCTGGCTTTTTCCATTATCCAGCGGATATTGGCAATTTGGTCCCTAGTTCCTCTGCCTTTTCTAAACCCAGCCTGTACATCTGGCAATTCTCGCTCCATGAGTTGCTGAAGTCTACCTTGCAGGATCTTGAGCATTACCTTACTGGCATGTGAAATGAGTGCCATTGTTCGATAGTTTGAACATTCTTTAGTGTTTCCCTTTTTTGGTGTGGGGATATAAGTTGATTTTTTCCAGACTGATGGCCATTCTTGTGTTTTCCAAATTTGCTGGCATATAGCATGCATTACCCTGACAGCATCAGCTCGCAAGATTTTGAACAGTTCAGCTGGGATGCCGTCGTCTCCTGCTGCCTTGTTATTAGCAATGCTTCTTAAGGCCCACTCAACCTCACTCTTCAGGATGTCTGGCTCTAGCTCACTGACCACACCGTCAAAGCTATCCCCGATATTATTATCCTTCCTATACAGGTTTTCTGTATATTCTTGCCACCTTTTCTTGATCTCCTCTTCTTCTGTTAGGTCCTTGCCATCTTTGTTTTTGATCATACCCATTTTTGCCTGGAATTTACCTCCAATGTTTCTAATTTTCTGGAAGAGGTCTCTTGTCCTTCCTATTCTATTGTCTTCTTCCACTTCCGCGCATTGCTTGTTTAAAAATAATTCCTTATCTCTTCTGGCTAACCTCTGGAATTTTGCATTTAATTGGGCATATCTCCCCCTATCGCTGTTGCCTTTTGCTTTCCTTCTTTCTTGGGCTACTTCTAGTGTCTCAGCAGACAGCCATTTTGCCTTCTTGGTTTTCTCTTTCTTTGGGATGTATTTTGTTGCCGCCTCCTGAACAATGCTGCCAACTTCTGTCCATCATTCTTCCGGGACCCTATCTACTAAGTCCAGTCCCTTAAATCTATTCCTCACCTCCACTGCTGACGCCATCTTCGGCCTAGAATCATTATTAGATATTGCCCAGGAGAGGAAGAGAACAAAAGCACAAACAAAACAAGGCAGCATTTTTTTTCAGCTCTCCTGTCCAAGAGCATTAAAGACAGAATAACATGGCAATATTCAGTTTGTTTGGTTTTGCTTTAATAGTCTTGAGTAAGATTTATGCAGGTAGTTCTCTGCTTACAACCAGAACTGGGACCGGAACATCCGTTGCTGAGCAAGGCAGTGGTTAAGTGAGTCACACCCAATTTTACGACCTTTCTGCCGTGGTTGTTAAGCAAATCTGGCTTCCCCCATTGACTTTGCTTGTTGGAAGCCAACTGGGAAGGTTGCAAATGGCGATCATGTGACCCTGGGATGCTGCAGTGGTCGTAAGTGCGAGCACTAGTCACAAGTCACTTTCCCCAGCGCTGTCATAACTTCGAACAGTTGCTAAACAAATGGTTGTAAGGTCAGGGACTACCAGTTTATTATTCATGGTGAATAGGGACAAAACAGAACACATTTTTTTCTCAATTCCTCTTCAACTGAAAAAAGAAATGGTCTGTTTTGTCGTTATTCACCATGGGAGGAGAGTGCCACTATCAGCCTGGGGAGAAGACAGCTGCCCTGAGAAGGTCTGTGGTTCAGTGTGATGATTTTGGATGCTTGAGATCCTATATTCTGCTCCTTGTTTGCATCTCTTATAGGATGAGGAAGATTCAGATCTGTTGGTAATGCTACTCCAAATGCTGGATGAGAACGCCAGCTCCAATGGGCTGGGGAAGGCAGACAACAGAGAATCAGCAGAAGCATCAGTTACCAGGACGTTTAGCTGATTTCTTGATCCTTCTGGTCTCAGGTTGATTTCTTGTGATTTCTTGCCATCTTGAATTTCATTTAACTGCCTTGTTGCCACAGGCGACTCGCAGCACATTCATGGAACTCCCTGTAGGCAAGTGAGCAAGATAGCAAGAAAATGCAGATTAAATCTCCTTTGCCTTGGCAGTTTCTTTTGTGATTATGCAGGAGAAGGAATGGTGGAGGACAGCTCAGCTGCGTTTCTCCTTCCCCAGCTCGTTGTGCGTTACTTTTGCAAAAATGTTTACAGTTTTGCCTTTTGTTCAAAGCCAGTTTCTTGAGATGAGCTCCTGTGGGAAAGCAGTCTCTTGTTTATGTAGACCATGTTTGGCTTTGATAAGTTTTTGGAGATGTGTAATGATTGTCCACTTCCTTAGCTGGACAGGTGGTTCCGTGATTTAGGAAAGATCTTACTGAGGAGTCCTTGGTGTTCTCTGAGCTTGGTTGTCGGCTTGCAAACATTGCATTACCCGACTCGGTAATGAACATCAGGAGTGCACCAGAACACCAAGGACTGCACAGTTCAACCCTGAGCTACATAAAGGTAAAGGTAAAGGTTTCCCTTGACGTAAAGTCCAGTCGTGTCCGACTCTAGGGGGCGGTGCTCATCTCCGTTTCAAAGCCTTGGAGCCGGCGTTGTCCATAGGACACTTCCGGGTCATGTGGCCAGCATGACTCACAGAACGCCGTTACCTTCCCGCCGAAGCGGTACCTATTGATCTACTCACATTTGCATGTTTTCGAACTGCTTGGTGTGCAGGAGCTGGGACGAGCAACGGGAGCTCACCCCGCCGCGCAGTTTCGAACCGCCGACCTTCCGATCAGCAGCTCAGCGGTTTAACCCGCAGCGCCACCGCGTCCATTCTCTTAAAACCTTATTGAATTATATGAGGGTACTGCCCTGGTGGGACAGCGCATCACAAGAAGCGAGGGAATGTGTGAATTGCCTTGTTTCAATACATGGTGGAACAATGGTGTATTTTCTTAGGCCCAAGATGTTAACTGGCTTAGTATTTTCCCAGCATCCTAACAAACAGGTGGAGATGGAGACAGGGAATTCTTTGTGGTTCTCCTTTATTAATCTCCAGCATGTAGCATTTTGGTATGTACGAATGTGACCTTTGGTGATCTTCTGTGCACTCTGCAGAAAGGAATACTATCACCTCCCTTCTTCTGGATTAGTTCCTTTAATTACTGTATTCAGAGCTGAACGTAAGCTGAAGACTTCTCTTCTGCGTAGGACTGGGCTTGAGACTTCCATGTAGGGCTGGACTCTCTCTTAACTTCGCTCAACTGGAGGAGAAGGACCATTACTAGTGTGAGCCACGTCTACATCGTCGATTAGTGCACGTCCACTGAAATATGTTCATTTTTAGATGCTTACGGTGATACAAACATTTCCTCTGGAAGGCTTTCAGAACTGGAAAGTCAACTTGTAAAGGAGGCAGACATACAGCCTGGGAAAAAAAGATTTGTTTTTCTAGTTAAGATAAGGTTGCAAACTGCCACTTGAAAACTCCCAATTCCGTTTGTTTAAATTAAAAAAAGAGAAGACGTTGCGTGGAGAAAGAGCGCAAAGGAACAGTGGGAATTTGGTTCATGTTCTGCTCTTGGGGTTGCAATATTAAATTCTCTGCCTTCTGAGTGGGGCTTAATGCCTTGAGAACAGCCAGTCTGAGGTGGGATTCCTTCCGGCTGCAATTCTGTGGGGGATAAACCTGATCCCCGGTGTTTGATCTACGCTAGAGACGCAAGTCTGCTAAGGAAGCAGGTTTTGGAGTGTTTACAGGTTGAATTTATTTTGGAGAAGGATCTGTATTTTAACTGCCTGAAGGGAGTTTAAACTATATTGATGGAAGCAGGGAGGGGAATATATCGCAATGGTCAGGATGGAAATATAGGTGCATACAGAGGCTGTGTGGGGGGTCTTTAATGAACTGATTCGGAGACTTTTGAGAGGGCATCAAAAGGTAAAAATGCTCTTGAGTCATGCTTGCTTTCTGTTGACCACACCTTTGAATTTTTCTTGGCGGTAAAGGGGTTTATATGGTAAAGACAGTAGTTTGTGCCCAGAAAGCTACTGGAATCCAATGCCGATCCCACCAAGCCAGCATTTTACGGCTGAGATGGCTCATAGTTGAAAGAGGACGTGATATCTGGAGGGCTGTAGGACTAGGGCTAATGGGATGAAACTTCAAGGCCGTAGATACAGATTAAAGATTGGGAAGAACGTCTTGACGGTAAAAGCTGTCAAGCCGTGGAGGAGGAAACAAGGAGAAGGAGAAGGAGAAGAAGAAGAAGAAGAAGAAGAAGAAGAAGAAGAAGAAGAAGAAGAAGAAGTAGTAGTAGTAGTAGTAGTAATTTATTTTTCAGCCGAAAGGCCCAAAAAAGTAGTAGGTAACTGCAGGGAGTGGTTTCTTTTCCTTCATTGGACATCTTCAAATAGAGATGGGTAGTCATCTAATGGAGATGGTGTAGCGGATCCTGCAGCGTGTGGGCGTTGGACTGTCCCTTCCCACTCTATGATTCTTTGAACTCCATTGTGCGTGTGGGAAAGAGAGCTAGCCAAGTCTAAAATTTTAATTTTGTGAATGCAGTTTTGGTTTGGACATTATTAGGGGAAAAGGCAGCTCCTTCTATCGTGTGAGACGTCTAGGCTATTTATGACAAATCCCAACAGTTTGGTTGATGGGCCAAACTAAGCCAAAAGGAGGCAAAACACAACTGGATGCATCAACACGCTCATCATCAGCTGGGATCTGCAGCTCTCCCTGGGCGCTTTTGGTTTCTATCAAAGCTAAATGCTCTCTCTCCTGACCATTTGTGGCCTCATGTTGCCCTGGGAGAACATCTTCTGCAGCAGATGAATTCCAGATGAAACAAAGTCAACTGTCTGTTGAGTATAGTGGGGGTTGTGGCAGGCCTGTTGTCGGGTTGGGGCCGATGAAGGGAGCACCATTCATTCTTTCTCCACCTTCCCTGCAGGAGAGATTTTTTGAGAGCCAAACCTTGGCTGCAAATTTAAAGTTTTAATAAACTTTCTCCAGCTAGGGTTTTAAAGCTTATCGCAAAATACATATTTAGAGTGCTGCCATGGTAAGTGATTTTGTGGGGGGCCAAGACGTACAGCTGAAAATAGGATATTTCTGCATGCCTGCTCCAAGGTGCAGGGAGAGTTTTCGAAAGAGGATGGCTTGTCAAGGCAGAGGGTGTGCAAGGCCAGAATTACTAATTAACAGGCGGACTTGCGACTCCGGGGCTGCTGCCAGAGATGGATTTTGTTTGTATCAGGTTGCTGGGATGAATCAGTGAGGTAGGCAGGAAGAGTTAAGTCGGGGCAGAGAGAGGGGAGGAAGGAGATGCTGCTGATGCTGTAGAAAGCAGCTAGAAAGGTCTGTCTGGGGCAAGGACAGGTGCTGCTTCGGATTGAAAGATGGTGGCCCACCAGCATAGTAAAAAGAAAATTCTTCTAGAAGGAGGATTGCAAAAAGGCAGGGCCGAAGTTACAGGGCAGTTTGGTCTGTGTTTAGGCAGCCGTGGGGTTTTCTAAACCAAGGCTTTGGAGTTCTAACCTTGCACAAGCCAAACCAGACAGCAAGCAGCGTGGGATGCAGCACAGAGTGCAGCCCTGGGATGAAATAAAACAGGACACACTTCTGTTTGATTTTAAAACTGAGGAAACTGCCCTTCTGAACCAAGTTTCCCCAGGATCACCTGCAACCTCATCCGTGTCTCGAATATTTTGCATTTCTGGGCCGGAGTCAGAGGGATGGTGGGCCTACCTGTGACAGACAACCAGGCAAGAGCTCTTTCCATGTTTCTGGAATGCCTCCTGGTCTTAGAAGAAGCCACCTTCCCTAGCTGGGTGTCCCCCAGATGGGGCTGGATAGGTCGGGGATGAAGGGAGTTTTATTCTGGCATGGATTTGGATGGTGGGGAAGACAGGAGAGATTGGATCCTGTCTTTAGGATGTCCCTGTGGGCCAAAGAGTTGACTGGAGCTATCCTAGATGAAGTCGTAATTTCTTAAAAGTAATGTGAAGCACCAAATGTCAGGAAAGAAGGAATGAGAGAAGGGTCAGTTCCTGGCCTGAGCGGGGAATGGTAAACAGGTATCAGCCAGGTATAAACAGAGCTTGCCACAAATCCGCTGGATAGCAGGACTTGCAAGAAGTTGTAACCCATTCCAAATAATTAATTTGAAATATGTGAATGGCAAAGGGAAAATTTAGTGTATCTGTTTCAGATACAGTTGAAAAGACTTGGTAATTTATTATCCAGAGACTCCATTTGTGTTTCATTCTACCAGCAGTTAATTGTAGGCAGAATGATTTCCTGGCATATTAAATGCTCAGAGATTCTTGGGTGGTTCTTGGGTATGATAAGAAAAGTCTTTTGCCAGGAGAGGTGGCCTGATGGTCTGAGAAAAATAAAATTATACCTCCTCACTTTCCTTTTCAGACTTTCCAAGGAAAAGGCAAGGCAGCCTGAAAATTTTGTGTGGGTGTGTATCTTCAGTATTGGTTAATAAGAGGTACAGGTAGTCCTTGCTTAACAACCACAACTGGGACCAGAATATCAGTTGTTAAGTGAAGCAGTCATTAAATGAATCCAAACCGATTTTACGACCTTTTTTGCAGCAGTTAAGCGAATCACTGTGGGCATTAAGCGAACCACATGGTTGTTAAGTGAATCACGTGGTCCCCCATTGATTTTGCTTGCCAGAAGCCAGCCGGGAAGGTCAAAAATGGTGATCACGTGACTACGGGATGCTGTGATGGTCATAAACTCATCTCCCAGGGTTGTTGTGGGGAAAATAGGAGGAAGGAATATTAGGTACGTTCGCTGCCTTGAGTTATTTATAAAAATAATAAAGGCGGGATAAAAAAAAAAATCTAAAAATGAAATAAATAATAAAATAAATGTGAACCGGTTGCCAAACACCCAAATCATGCTCACATGACTGGGGGGGACGCTGCAACGGTTATAAGTGTGAGGATCAGTCATAAGTCAGTTTTTCAGAACAGTCATAAGTCTGAACCATCACTAAACAAATGGTTGTTAAGCGAGGACTACCTGTATAGGAACAGTTGTAAACAATTTTAAAGGAATACGTTTCGTGTGGGTCATAGAAGAAAAAAATACTTAGAAATGCAAGACTACTCTATTGCTTTAGCTTTTATTTATATTGTCTATATTTTCCCCAATGGGAGGCCCTTAAAACAAAAGAGGAGAAATGAAAATGAGGGAACAAGTACTAGTGCTTCGGATGATGCTTGAAAATGTTTCATTTGTATTACATTACCAATATAGAATGACAGAACAGACAACGTATAAGCGGATTTGTGATGTAGACTGATTTAAGTTCTGCTCTTTTCTATCTCTCAAACTGTGCACTTAACGTCTTGTGGAACGCCAATTATTTTTTTTCTGCCTCTTTAAAGTGGAATCCTTATATTTTTAGCTCCCTGAAGGTAGATTAATCTGAATTAATGTGATGCAGCCCCAAATATTTTGACTCTGTGGGAAGATTCCTCCTGGGTGACTGGCATCTGGCCGGTGAGCCACTTCAAAACGGTCTCATGTTGCTTTCTCCTCCGGGGATTGAACTAGGTGACTGCAACATCTGGCAAGGAATTGGTGCCCATCTGTCCCCTTCCCCAGAATTGTTTTCCCCGCATGAACTGAAGAGAATCATGCCACATGCCAACTGCTGAGACGCTAGAACGTATTTCCTGCTAAGGCCCCCCAAAGTTCTCTCTTCTCGGTCTATTCCATGATGCCATTTCATGTTCAGTAGTCATCCAGAGCGGAGACCCTTCCTTCACAAGGGAATAGTCTTTAGTTCATTCCATAGCTGATGCATGCTAGCCAACTTCAGGCAGCTTATGACATAATATTAGTAAAATATTCAGTGTGAATACTCTCTAAAAGCCAACTTACAGGGAGGAAGCAATTTCGAAGGTTAGTGCAATGGCCAGGCAGCGAGCAGAGGTTTTGCGGATCACCTTAAAACACGCTCAGGTCTGTATGGATGCAGACATCTTTCGGATAAACCGAACCCACTTGAGAGCCTTGTGCTCAAAAGTACAGGTGGTCCTTGCTTAATGACCACAACTGGGACTGGAATTTCTGTTGCTAAGCAAATCTGACCCGATTTTACGACCTTCTTCGCAGCAGCCGTTAAGCAAGTCGCCGCAGGCATTAAATAAACCACACGGCCATTAAGTGACTCACACACTTTCCCATTGAATTTGCTTGCCAGAAGCTGGCTGGGAAGGTTGAAAGTGGCGATCACATGAGCACGGCACCCTACAGTGGTCATAAATGCGAACCGGTCATCAGGTGCCCAAATTGTGATCACATGACTGTGAGGATGCTGCAATGGTCGTAAGTGTGAGAACCGGTTGTAAGTCGGTTTTTCCAGCACCATCATAAGTCTGAACTGTCACTAAATGAATGGTTGTTAAGTGAGGACTACCTGTAGGACTTTGAAAAGGTCCTGAAAATATGCTGCTGATCAACAGAATTACTTCAGGGCTCCTGTAAATATAATGGGATAAACTTGTTGGCTGCAATTTTGTCGCCCTTTTTCATTGGACATCTGGTGAAAGGAGAAAAGTACTAGCTCTACCACTTATTTAAGGAACATTGTTTGTTTCTCATTATGTTCAACAGTCCACGAACATAAATCACAGTTTGGGAGGTGCCCCACAAACAGTAGCACAAGCTGTGGCTAAGTCATCTGAAGTTTCCCTGGATTTTTAGAATGATTTAGAACATGTGCTGCAAGTTTTTGGAAACTGGAAGGAGATGAGGTATTCCTTGGACCACATTTCAGGTAATCCCAGCCCCCTAAAAAGAGACTGGGTCATTGTAGCTCCTCCAGTCACCAGGTGCATCAGAGAAGCATGGCTTGTACCACAACTTCCTTCTTGCTTTGCCTCCCCAGTGGCCGCCAGCCACTAGCCCATGTATGTTTCAGTGTTCATCTGTCCCAGTTTGCAGCAACAGCATCATTAGTGAAATAATGTGACTGCAGTAATTAGTGTGGGATTTGCATACAGGGCTGCCTTATTTCATCGTGGCAGCCCGTTCTCTTTCATCTGCCCTGGCCATCTGCTTTATTTCTTAACTAAAAGTTGTGTGTTTCGTAGGAGATTCATTAAGAGCGCTCGCTCAAGAGGGAGAGGAACGCTGTGGCCCCCTCGCAAGTTAAGATTGCTGAAGTCTGCCTCCGGATTGTACCCTGGAGTCATGTTTAGCCCTGCTTTAGTGACATTTGGGGACGGATGGTGTTGGGTTCTGCAGCAGCCTTGAGAATGAGCTTTTAAATCAAAGAACGCCTCAGGCCCTATCATTCTGAATTAACGTACGGAAGCCATCTTGAAATGCAGCATCGTTAAGTGGTGGGGGCATCTACCACTGAGCTTCTTAAAACTGACCATGAGAACTAGCTAATATGATTCTGTTGATTTAAAGCAGTTTGATTTTGGGGTGCTTTTGGGGAACCTGGAAGGGCTAATTCGTGCTTAGTGTGATTCGCTTAACGGCCATGTGGTTCGCTTAATGCCAACTGTGATTCGCTTAATGACCACCGCAAAAAGGTCGTAAAATTGGATCAGATTCGTTTAATGACTGCTTCGCTTAGCAACCAAAATTCCGGCCCCAGTTGTGATCATTAAGCAAGAACTACTTGTATCTTCCATGCTACTATAAAATCATAACTCTCTGCCTTTGTTTGCCACTCTGCTGGCCAGGATAAATTCCACAGTAAAACAGGTTAAACCCAAAGCTGTATTTACTTTTATTAGAAATGTCAATCTTAATCAATCGGTCAAGTGATTACTGATTTGCATCCAGAAATCCATTCAGAAATACCTCTTTACAGCTTTGCCTTTGCATGATGATGTCTTGATCATGTTTAAAGACTGGACTAGAGTTGAGACCTTCCCCGTAGAGCCTTTCGATCTGGTTTCTCTGAGTTCCGGAATACGAAGAGAGGTTCCTCCCTGCTCGGGTAATCCTTTCACCCCCATTCCTTCTTGGTTTCGGCCACCCAAGGGCTATGTAATAAAGACACCTGATGGTTTTTGATGAGTATTCTTGTCTGTCCTGCCGAGTATGAGGAAAATCTGGCCTGCAACATGCTGGATGTTGTTGCTGATGTCCTGAATGTCTGGCCGGCAGTGGACTGGTTGGTTGAGGGTCCCTTGTTTCTGTAATCCTGAGGTTGCAGGCAAGGAGCCAGCTGAAACCAGGAGGATTATTTTAGAGGCAGCAATCTGAAAAGCAGCGGTAGGAATGCCTCTCTTTCCACATCAGCCGTTGCTGGGGTGCCTGGCCTCTACCGGCCAGGCCTAATGAAGTACGGTTGCAAAGATGGTCCATGGGGAATGAGGCTCGTATGTTCTTCCCCAAGATCACAATGATAATTTCCTCTCCAGCATAGTATTAAGTTCACTGTGGTGGTTTTACACGGAGGGGGAAATCTAGTCTCTCATCTGGCTTGCTTCTGTTGAACAGCCACGAAGGGCTGGCTTGATAGAGGAACAGAAACAAGCAGGATGCTGCATCCTGTGTATTCCCTCTGTATTACTTTTTGGAGAAATAAACTTGGAAAGTCTTCATTGTTAATTTAGAACTTGCTTGTATACTCTTACAGGTAGTCCTCGCTTAACAACAATTCATTTAGTGATGGTTTGGACTTACGACAGTACTGAAAACACTGACTTACCACCAGTCCTCACACTTACGACCGTTGCAGCATCTCCATGGTCACGTGATCATGATTTGGGCGCTTGGCGAGTGGTTCACATTTATGGCTGTTGCAGTGTCACTTGATCTCCATTTTCAACCTTCCAGGCCTGCTTCTGGCAAGCAAAATCAATGCGGAACCGCATGATTTACTTAACGAGCACATGGTTCGCTTACCACCCATGGTGAATCGCTTAACAACCGTCGCAAAAATGGTCGTAAAATTGGGTCAGATTTGCTTAATGACTGCTTCGCTTAGCACCAAAATTCCGGTCCTAATTGTGGTCGTTAAGTGAGGACTACCTGAATGTGGTTGCAAAGCTCGAGTTTCGCCCCAGGAAGGTTCTCATTTCAACATGGCATTGCATCAGTGTCAGTATTGCCACTGAATTGACTATTTGATTACTAATAAATGTGGCTACTGACATTTCCCTCCATTTCTGTTTGTGCCGTTGGTTGATGCCAAAATCGGTCCACCCTGAAGTAACAACTTCATTCATAAGGGCAATGCTGGTTGGCTCTAATTTCAAACTCTCCAAGTGCTTGTCTGAGAACCATCTTTAAGTGCTGAATTAAGGAGGCAGATTTGCTCTTGATGGGTGTTTTGCTGCTTGACTTTGTCCACGTTCAGTTCACGAATAATATTTAGTCAAAAACCACAGTTGCTGTGCTGGGTTCACATGCCACAGTCAGTTAAAAAGATAAGTTGTGCTGCAGTTTTACGTTACATTGTACGTGTGGTGTGAACTGAGCCACTGAGTATAACTTTCTAATCAGTATCTGAATAATGGACTGGCAAGGGAAACCTTCGTTGTCCAGGTCTGAAATCAGAGCATTCACTGGACTGAATTTCTCGCCTCTCCCTAAGTAAAACAAGAGTTGAATTCCTATTGGCCGAGCATGCAGAAATCTGCAAAGTTCTTTGAGCTCTACGGGACACAAGGTGTACATACCTGACTCTCATTTGCTTTATCGTAACGGATCACTTATTTGCAGCATTGTGGTTTGGCGGGTCAGGTTTGAGTTTGACGCATCGCATCCATGAAAGCGAGCACGGACTGTGGTTCTGTTATGATCTGGAGTGTGTCTGAGTCCATTAACAAGATGCCTTTATTGCTACAAAATGCCCTGCTGACGTCTTCCTTTGGAAAACAGTGGTGTGAATTATCTTGAGCATCCCACTGACTGTGGAGGAGGAGGAGAAGTGCGTGTGCCTATGCATATGCATTGGCACATGAAGGTAGGGCACTTTACTCACTCATCATGACTTATAGCAAATCAGGTAGATATACCAAGTACTGTAGAGTCATTGCTGGTTGTGTGTCATTCAGCAACCCCTACCGAGTATGAATTGGTTGGATTTGCTAAGATGAAAAAAAAAAAAGAAAACCGTTGATTCCTCTGCTCTGAATTTTCATTATGGCACCGTATAATAGAATGCTCATTGCAACCCCCCCAGATCATTTGTTCATAACTTTGTATTATGTTTTTAATTAAAACAAGCCTTGCAGTTGCTTTGTGTAAAGGGTTTCTATTTTTCATTCAAGAAGGAAAAAAAGACCCAGTGCTGCTATAATGGAAAGAGATTCTCCTTTACTTTTCCGCTTTACTGATTTTTTGCGGTTAGCTTAACAAAGCCACATTTCAGCAGTCTTTAAACCCGGACTGGTGATGTCCATCGGCTCCATGGTTAGGAAACGCTGCTGCGTAAGTAGAAGAGTCACCTGGCTGGCTTTTCACGTGAGCCTCCTTGGGGCTAAACATCTGACTGTTCTTTATTGTCATGAATAACACATCCCAACAATACAAATCAATTATAATTACTGATGTTCTTTCCGTATCTTAACAATGGGTAACTGGTCTAACACTGTGTAGGCATAATTGAAGTATTAATTTGGACGTTAGATATAATTAAAGTCTTCATTTGCATGGCTAACTGTTCACTGTTTGGCACCAGGATGCGACAGCTCCTCATATACAACTTTCCTCATAGGCTGTCTATACTCAGCAGCCAAGTTGCCTGTGCATGGCTCTCACATCTGGGTGCCAAATGGTGAACATTCTCCTACCCTCTGGAAGACATCTGTATTATAGATTCCTAAAACATAACCATCAACAAAGAAGTATTAAAAGAAAGCAAGAACAAGTGACAAAGCCGTAGCAGTTTTTATTCTTGTATTCAGCCACAGCAAGACTCATAGGGCTTTATGGTGCTGGGGGAAAGACTTAAACTGCGATGGGATTAGCATGCTGAGGGGCAGGCGTTTATGAACACAGTACCATTTTCCATCAAATGTAGACCAACTCTTGTGAGAGCTTAGCATGTCTTTGGGATAACTGTGTCTTCCCAGTTGTTCTGAGACATTAATGGATGCCTCAGTGTCAAAGCTGAATTCACCTGACCCTTCTTTTTAACACAATTCAGAATCTGTATCTCCGTATCCGGAACATACTCCTTCGTGGAGGACCCTGAAGTTACTGCTTATCTGTTCTGACCTTGCTCTGTGATCAGGCAAATTCCTACTTGTTACTGCCTCTGGTAGCTTCAGTGGAAGTTGCTTGGAAAATATTAAATGTGCATACACGTAGTGGAAAATGTGGGAAGTAATCTCAAAATCATCTTTAATTTCACCCCAGGAAGAAATCAATTGAAATCTTTATTACTTTAAAAAAATGCTTTGAATGTCCAATTTTTGCTTCAGTAACCTGCTTTCAGGAGATTGGGGTGGATCAGCCATCCTGAAAAACTACAGGTAGATGCCACTGGAATAATTTCAAGAAACTACACAGAAAACCAATTATTGTGGAACAGTCAAATCTCCATCCTCCGTATCTTCTTTCGTCTCATTTACTTAGTGACAATATATTGGGTTGGAATGCTGAGACAATGCAGTATGTTGAGTAAGAACTTCTGGAACTCCCACAAGAAGTGAATTTCATCCATGGATTTTGTCTGTGTGTCTGTTATTTCATGTGGAAAGACCCACAGATGTTCTACCTTGATAGCACTCCTGCTGGTTTTGTTTATTTCTAGAAGGCGTAGAGGTAGTCCTCGCTGAACACCCACAATTGGGGCTGGAATTTTGGTTGCTAAGCGAAGTGGTCATTAAGTGAATCTGACCCAATTTTACGACCTTTCTTGCAGCAGTCATTAAGTGAATCACTGCAGAAGTTAAGCGAATCACACGGTTTCCCATTGGTTTTGCTTGCCAAAAGCCAGCTGGGAGGGTTGAAAATGGTGACCACGGGACGCTGCGACGTTCATGAATGTGAACCGGTTGCCAAGTGCCCAAATGGTCATGATGTGACCGCAGGGACACTGGCGGTCATGTGAGGACCAGTTGTAAGTCAGGTTTTCAGCACCGTCATAAGTCTGAACCGTCACTAAATGAATAGTCATTAAGCAAGGAGTATCTGTATTGCAAAATGTAACCTTAAAGACCCCGAGCAGTTGAGTTTCACGCTCTCGTTCTCTTTCCCATCAAACCTTTGTTACCGATTCACTAAATGAGGTGCATAGCATTGGCACTTCTTGCGCTATGCTCTTCAGTGAAGGAATCAGAAGAGATCCTTGAAAGAGGGTAAAGTGGCACGTGGGGGCATATGGGGCCTAACGCAAGTGGCTGAAATTGGCTGTTTATTCAAAGAGGGGACTCAGATGCAGAAGTGTGAGTTTTGAAGACTTGCGATGTGAAATATTCATATGGCTTGAACTGTTGCTTGAAGAACAGCCTGCACATCGTCTTCGTGGGTGCTGGGAGATTCTTTAAGGGAAATGTAGTATCCTAAGAGATTTAGCCTTTACTTCCTTTTAACCAAGTGGGAACACGCTGGGGAAGTATCCATTGATCTTAACCTTGCCTCCTCCATGTTTTTTAAAACTTTTCAAAACTGCACCGGACTTGTAGCCTACACCTCATGCCTTAGAAGTCAGACGCGCTATTTTTGGTGCTTGGAAATAAAATATGGATTATAAAGTGGTTGAACAGTGAACTTCAAGAGAGCATTGTTAGGTATATTTAACATTTAGGTAGCACTTTTAGAGTGTTTCATCTACATCAGATCAGAAACGGAAAGCCTTTCATTCTGAGGAAATGTTAGATAAATCGGGATCACACATCCTCATTCATAGGGTTGGCTGGCACTAAAAAAGGCTTTTGTGCAGGCATAAATGTCAGATGGGTTTTTTTTTTTTTGGCCTGCAAGACAAGAATAAATAAGAAACTTGGTCTTCAGCTGCTACACGTATATTGGGGCAGATATTTCACTCTGCAAAATTCTTCTCCTTTCTAGGTGAAAAGTTTACCCCCCGCCCCAGCTACAAGAAAATACAGTTAGTCCTCACTTAATGACCATTTGTTTATTGATGGTTCAGACTTATGACGGTGCTGGGAAAAAAACCTTACAACTGGTGCTCACAATTACAACCATCGCAGCATCCCTGCAGTCATGTGATCACAATTTGGGCACTTGGCAACCGGTTCGCATTTATGACCGTTGCAGCAACCCATGGTCATGTGATCACTATTTTCAACCTTTCTGGCCAGCTTCTGGCAAGCAAAATCAATGGGGAACCACGTGATTCGCTTAACGACCATGTGGTTCACTTAACAACCACATGGTTCATTTAATGACTGCCATAAAAAGGTCATAAAATTGGGTTGGATTCACTTAATGACTGCTTTGCTTAACTGAGATTGTGGTCGTTAAGCGAGGACTACCTGTATAAGCATCATCACTGAATAGCATTGATTGAAATCCGCAGATTAATACTTTCTAACCCAAGACTGGTTTTACCTTGTTGGTTTTCAACTTTGACAAGAATTGCGTTCAGCACAGTTGGAACTGAGTTTGTTTGTTTTTTAAGGCCTAGATAAGCAATTATTAGATCCTCCTTCTTACAAAATGTACTTTCTTGCAGCATTTTCCCCAAATGAATTTTGAGCCGTGAGTCATCCCATTTTGGGGCAACTCTAATCAAGGTGTTGTTAATAACTGCAGGCCAAGAACATGTTGCTGCTGTTTGAACTGCAAGCTGTTCCCAAAATAAGGGCACCACTGATCTAAAAGCAAGGGTTTTGCTCCTTTCAGGATTCGCTCACACAAATCCACCTCCTCCTCTCCTTTTCTCTTAGGGCTGTTTTCCTATTCTCCCTATCTTATTTTGACAGGCACTCTTTCCTCCAAGGAGCCTTTCTTCGCTTCTTCATACTTGGGGAGCGGGGAATACTTGGATTGAGAGGAAAGTAAAATAATGAAAGAAGTGGGACTAGGTCTGAATGCTGGCATTACGAGTAGCTAGTGCCTTTGAAACTGGATCGTAGCATGCGCAGGTAATCTCAAACCAACTTTCGGGGTAGTGTGCAGACTTGGTGCAAACCGCCAAGCGTGTTTTGACTGCGGCAGTGTAGAAATATCTTTAATGAGTAAATAAAACTTTTGGGGCTGCCAATACCCCCTTTCCAATATTTCAGTTTTTGCTGATTGGGGGCCGAAATAGGAGTGGAGAAATCCTGTGTCTCTTGGTACTTCAACACCGCTAATACTAAAGACCACCGCTTTAAGGAAGGCATTTGGTGCCTAGATTGGTTTAACGTGCTGTTTTTAATCTGTCTAGGCTTCATTTTTTAAATAACTGTATATATCTCTATATCTATTTTTTCTATTTCTCCATCTCTGTCTCTCGCTTTTCCCTTGTTACTTGCTGTTGCCAATTGCACATTTTAATATCATAAGTGGAATGGATATTTTTGGGGGGTCTTCATGAAATAGGAAGAAGGATTTGTTTTGAACTCAGAGCAAAACATTGTGTTCGGGAGGTCCTTCCACACCATGGAAGTTGGCCACAGCTCAGCAGAATTGAAGCCCAGAAGACCTGAGTGGTTCTGAGTTTTAAACCAAATCCAGATGGAGAAATAGGGGAAGACTGGTCCTGTGTCTCCTTCTGCAGCTCCAGTGTGACATGCTCTGTTGACTGGCCTGCCTGTCCCTGATTCTTCCCTCTGCCTTTCAGCCACTGAGAAGTTGAAAGCTTACCTATTTTTAATGGAGCCGAAGAAACAGAGAGAACCTGTCCCGATGGCAGGAAGGACAAAACGTTCAGCCTCTGCCTGAGTGGGTAACACCCAGCTTTGCCAAGTTGCCATTATCATCCTGCCCACTGCTGCTCTTTTCCTGCCAAAAAAAGCATTCAGTATGATCTCCAGCTGCTAAAGAGTGGCCCCCACTCGATGGAAGGGGCTCATCATCTGCTGATGTCACCTGCTTGGCCAGGGAGACGCAACGAGGAACCAGCCCTGTGAAGCCAGGAGTGAAAAATGTGCCAGCCTCCCTTTTGTGGCCCCTGCAATCCCACCTGAGTGGGTAGGGCTCACAATTCGGGACCCTCCTTTTGCATCTTTGAGGGTTGGGGTGGGGGCCTTAAGCCTTGCAGAGGTTTAAGGTCCTGTGGAGCCATGTAATATTTCTGACCCTGCGTCCCTAAAGGCCCCCGGCCTTGCTTGCCCTTGCCTGGCCATGCAAAGCCTGCCCTGGAGCCAGCGTGATTTGCTCACCCCTGAAGTAAATCTGGAGCAGGCTTTGATTTGCAGAACAGCCTGGAAGAATGATGGGGCTTGCTAACCACGAATTAATACCACAAATGCCTCTTCTTCCTCTTTGGGGGGGGGGGGCGTGATGAATTAGATGATAATGGGAAGCAATCAAGCTGCTTAATCAATAAGTAAATAAATAAATTGGCTTGTTTGGGAAGGACTCGCGGTATGTTCATGGTGTGTGTTATATGTCTGTCTGTAAAACTGAGATGTTAACAGACAAGAAGCCATCTCTCCCTATTTCCCACTGGACAGTTCAGCATTGCTTAAGGCAAGTCTTCTCAACCTCTTGACCCTGGAGGATCCCTTGAAATATTTCTCAGGCCTCGGGGAGCCCCTGCCCATTCAGGCTCAAAGACAGGCCAGAAGTTCCAAAATTATCATAATTCGCTTCATGGGTAGGCCTGTAGATATGCATTAACTGTGTTCTTCAACTGAAAATAAAGAATAAAGCTTACCTCTTTAACGTAACATTGCCAGAATTTGCAATTTTTAAAATACATCCTGATTTCCCAGGAATCCCCTAGGGGCCTTTTGCGGGACCCTAGGGTGCCACGGAACGGTGGTTGAGAAACCCTGGCTTAAGGATTGTATCAAGAGAGAGGGGTGTTTTGTTTTGTTTTTTTTAGATTTTTAAATCCCATCTTTATTATTTTTATAGATAACTCGAGTTGGAGAACATACCTAATACTCCTTCCTCCTCCTCTTTTTCCCACAACAACAACCCTGTGAGGTGAGTTGGGCTGAGAGAGAGGGACTGGCCCAAAATCACCCAGCTGGCTCTCATGCCTAAGGCGGGACTGGAACTCCTGGTCTCCTGGTTTCTAGCTTGGTGCCTTCATCGCTAGACCAAACTGGCTTTCTTGGTTAGTAAGTTAGTTCCGTTTGAGGGAAAGCAAAACGATGTGCAACCCCCGGGTGACCTGAAATGGCAAATGCTAAAGAGGAACTTAGCTTGTATATGAGAAGGGGCAAATTGGAGAGAGCGAGAGTTAAATGATTAGTACAGGAAAGAATTAATGGGACAAAACTCTTACATATTGTTAAAGGTATGCACAAATCCATCCCTTTCTCAGTACTAAGGTCTAAAAGTGAGAGAAAATGCCCAGTGCATCAGATGCTACAAAGACTTTACTATCTCTGAATTCTTCCACATCCAAAAACAGAATAAAAGAGAAACTGGACCAGATAATCAAGACGGTTTGTTACAGCAGCAACAAGATCCCCATTCTCACCAGCAGGAACCACACCAGCATCACAGTCGTATAAAATTAAAAACAAACAAACATACACTTGAAGACTTTTCAAATCCATGGAACGCTTTTTGCATTGACAAAAACAAAAACTGTAATAGTCAAACTTTGCTATGTATGACCAAAGAATTTTGCAGCAGTTGGATGCATCGAGGTCTTAAATATAATCTCCTAGGAATGTTAATTATCAAACACATTTTAATCTGAAATTGGATGGAGTCTTCTTCAGAAGGAAGCACAGTTTTGCTTGTTTTAAGTGCTTTTTGAGGCTAGCGATGGTGGTAGAGATTAAGTTAAATCTCTCCCATTCTTTGGGACTGTCACCCAGGAATATCAAGATAAGTTGCCCTAATTTCTTCTTAAAGCAGTTCTATAATCGAGTTAAAAATCTAGATACCTTGCTAAAACCATTTCATATTGTGGCTAACTATCCTTACTCACGGGGGTGGGAAGGGAAAGAAAATACTTCCCAATAACAAGACATTATATTAATGTTCTCCTTAAATCATTGCTAATTAATCAAAATAAGAATTTAGTTCCGGAAGCGAAACTGATTCCAGGCTGTAGTTCCCGCACTTGGTTGAAAATATAATCCGAGTTGTATTTTCCAAGATGGTGTTTAGCCCTGTTTCTTTGCTGAAGTCAGAAAATGAATGAGCTGTATATTTGAACTAATAGCTGAAATTCACTCATGTGGAAATAAAGCAAATTTAACTGTGACTAGAATTTGTCATTAAAAAGTCATTATGAAAACGGACCAATCTAGTTCCTTTTCTTTTACCATTAATGACAGAACAATCTCATTCTCTCAGAAAAATAAAAAACAGGGGAGAGGCTGTATTTTCACTTGGAAAACAGTGCAAAAAGCATAATATAATAGAGCCGTGGTGAAGTGAGTCAGTTGAGAGATTTATTGATCAATAAAGCGGACAATTACAGCTTGTTTATAAAAGGAAGAGTCCCTTCTTGACCCTGAAAGCAAGACTGAGACTCTAATAATGATAATTCTAGCATCTAGCTTGAAACGATAAAAGTCAATAGGAAGATATAGGATTTCAATAAAATTATGACACTATACAAACTTTATCCCAGGAACAAGTTTTCCCCAGATATCTGATCGACTTTAGTTAGATTTGTAACTTTAATTTTGTTTCGATTGATTTTTGTGTGTTCAACAACTAATTAGACACTCACTGTCAAATAGCCCAGATCTTTGAAGAAACTAAAGGCAAGCCAAGCAGAGGGGCAATACTAGAAAAGTCCAAATGACCAGTGTCAATAAATACACAATACACCAATTCAGCCTTTGTTTTGTAAGTTTTCCATTCTTCTTGGCTCATCTCTTGCATGAAGAGATCACTCTAAAAGTACTAGCGTGTCACTGAAATAAGTCAGAAGAAGACCTCTAGCTGATTTATATTGTATCCTCTTCTTTATTTCCGTGGAAAATGCAGGCAAATTAATGCAGTGAGTTTTTTATGTTAATTGTTACTGATGGATCTGTTTTTATCCCAACTGCTGCTTTATGCATGTGGGTTTTTTGTGTGTTTCATATTTTTAATATTGCTAGCTGCCCAGAGTCATTAATTTGAGATGGGCAGCCATATAAATTGATTGATTAATTGAATGAATGAATGAATGAATGAATAAGTTATGCAGGAAAATATTGGCTTTGTAAAAAGAGATGATGGATCATGTGTGATAAAGAACCCTCCCAATCCAGAAGAGGTAGAGAATTATCCTCAGAAGCAAGCTGGCAGCCAGATGGAGTCTTGAGGCTGAAGAGAAACAGCTGGTTTCCTTGATTCAGATTTGAGATTCCTTGCTGCTATATCACAAGTGTGTTATTGACAATTGTCTCCATTCCTGAAAAGGACACTTTTGAAGTGGTGGGTTTAGGTGTTCACGTCCATACCAACATACCCACCTAATGCATTTGCCTTGAGCCTTGCTTAGAACATCACTGTAGCAGATCAGGATCGTCATTGGAACCACTTTTTCCATTCCGTTCTAGTTTTGTCCTGACAAATTTCTAAGAGATGTCCAGAACCTCAATCACATCTGGATTTTTGGATGACTGTCCTAACATACATATTTGTTTACGCATTTTTATGGCTGCCTAACTCAGACCACATGACTCTGGGTGGCGTAGCACGTCCATTGGGAATTCTGCCCATCCTGGAGAAAGAGCCAGGACCTAATGGGTTTTTCTAAGGCCCTGCAGGGTCAGGGGCACCCGTATATCGGAGGACAGGCTATTCCAAAAAGCAAGGGGGGCTCCACTGAGAAGGATCCCATTAGATGATGATGTTTCTGTGAAGAGACCCAGAGCATGCTCCCTTCATCTGAGAGCATGGGATGAGCAAGTACTCTTGGGATCAGGCAGTCCCGCAGATAATCTGGTCCTCCTGGTGCCTTCTTTGTTTCTTGGACTTAAGTTCTGATAGGCTGGGTAGGTTGAAGACAAGCATATCTGAAGAGAGTTGGCTGGCCTTTGGGGAATTTTGGCATGATGTTTCCTCTTTCAAATGCTTGATCTTCTGATATGTTTGTAAGACCTGAAGACTACAGAGATGCTGGTCTTTGACCAAAATAAAAGAGTGTTTATATTTACAGAAACGCATTAAAGTATAGCAGTGTTTCTCAGCCTTGGGGGCTTTAAGATGAGTGGACTTCAACTCCCAGAATTCCCCAGGCAGCAAAGCTGGCTGGGGAATTCTGGGAGTTGAAGTCCACTCATCTTAAAGCCCCCAAGGCTGAGAAACACTGCAGTACAGTGTTGCTAATTCATGGTCCTTTCATTTTGCGAGCGAACAGAGGGATTTTGCTCCTTGTGTTTGTAGAGGGGCCTACCATAGCACTATATCTCACAGAATAGTGTATTTATTGTTTACTGTAAGTGGAGGCACGCCTGCTGAAAATGCTGTTTGTGCCTGCAGGCTTGAGATCATGGGGATCATCTGGTGAGGTTGGAGTTGGAAGGTGAAGTGATCCCATAGGACTTTTCCCTCCCCTTCATAATCTATGTGTGTAGATGCTTTGAGGCAAAAAAACATGAGGCGGGTTCCTCTATTTCCAGCCCTTCCCCGGTCCTTCATTAGTTTGGTTTTTCTGCCGTGAAACTAGCTTAATTTGATGAGCCATCACCAGCCCTTCCTGTCTGACCTTTCTGTAGTGAAAATGTTTTGAACACATCCATACTTTTTCCAGTAGGTGTTCTCACTTGGCTTTTCACGCCCTCATGGATTTATAGGCTCTCCCTCCGTCCTCCTCAGATACAAAATTATTAAGCCTTCGACACTTGACAGCCAGGTTTGAGGCATCCTTGGAACCCAGATGTGAAAGTATAGATCTGTTCATCTGAAGATACTGTTTCTGAAGCACAGAAGTCTTTTGTTGAAGGGAGGCAGCTGTATAACAAAATGCCTTGGTAACTCCCCCAGACTAGCTACTTCGCTGGAGAAGAGACTTGCAGAAGAAGCATTCTGGGATGTTAGGTTAGCAAACACTGGGTAGATTTGTCTCAATAATTTATTTGATGTGATGTGAAGAGGGAGTTCAGATCACAGAGGTCTTCCCTGGAATTTGATGGCATACAGTGAGGGAACTCACACTATCAAGGAGCCCTTGATAAGGCAAGTGGACGCTGGTATTGTGGATGATCTGTGGAACATCCCTAGGGACAGTCCTGCTGGGAAGTAAGGGCAGATACTTCTTCAGGTGAGGGAACAGGAGACTAGCTTGACTCTTGAGGAACATGGGACAGCATCTGGCCTTACTGAACGTATCCCACTGAATATGCATTACTAGTGCAATAAAACATGCATGAAGTATTTTATTTTCTTACTAATCATAGTATGGATAGTAAGGAGGAATTTTTCATTTTCAGCTGACATTTCCTTCCCCACCTCTACCACCCCTGGTTTGCTCTGCGTCTCCCTTCTCTTGATTAATACCAAAAATTTGGTCTAGTTGTGAAGGCTCCAGGCTAGAAACCAGGAGACCGAGAGTTCTAGTCCCACTTTAGGCATGAAAACTGGCTGGGTGACCTTGGGCCAGTCCCTCTCTCTCAGCCTAGGAAGAAGAAAACAAGGACCAACCACTTCCAAAAACCTTGCCAAGATAATTGCAGGAACTAGTCCAGGTAGTCACCAGGAATCACAACTGGCTCAGGTAAGAGAGCCAACTGTGGGAAGATGCTGGGGAAGATGCTGGATTAGAAGCTGGTAAACAGTGAGTTCTAGTCCTGCTTTAGGCCCAAAGCCATCTGGGTGACTTTGGGCCAGTCCCTCTCTCTCAGCCCATGACGTCAGGCTCAGGCGACAAGCCAGCCAGTCAATTCCTGTCGCAACCAATGGATCAACATTCGGTCGATCCGAAAAAATCAGGCCCTGCACTTGCAGCAAAAATGTTAGGAAGGAAAAAAAAATTGAGGGCCAGGCCTGGAATACTTTTCCTGAAGTTTTTGAAGTTGGGTGTTGTTCTTTTGTATATTTAATCAGTTTACAAAATAAGAGTTCAAGAAACTTTTTCTGCTTGAACTGTTTCTTGTTTTGGCTTTTCTGGGGCATGGCCAAGGCTACCACACATTGTCATGGAATACGGAGAGCACGCACCTTCTTAACCTTTTCGCATTGAGCTGGTGGGGAATTCTGGGAGTTGGAGTCCACACGTCTTAAAGTTGCCGAGGCTGAGCTAGAGATACTATTATTTGTGAGAATGGTATGAGTTTGCCTTCACCCGTTCCATCTGTTGAGCCAGTTCTTCGGTTGTTGGCTGCCTTTGATCAAACCAGGGCTTGCTTGTCAGAAGGCATTCAGCTTGTCCACCAGATTCTGATCTCTGTGAGTTAATAAAAGATTTAACGGCGTGGCCTTGGGGCAGACATTTGAACCTTCCCATGCGAATCAGAAGGGAGGCATGGTGGTAAATTGTTCATCATGCATTTATAGCCATATTGATTATGATTTCGGTATTGCTCTCTGATTAGCTCGCATATTCCTCCTACGTTGATTTCCTTGCTTGCTGTAAGAGAAATAAACCTTAAATAAAGCTCAGAGGGATCACACGCACTTCCCAGCTTGTCGCGCGGGCTCACAAACCACTTTGAGTCATGCTGCTTTTTAATATATTGTCAATCGCGTAAAGACACACAGGGAGAAATATTCTGTCTCTGCTGGAAACATGAGCGACTCCTGAGAACGGATGCATTTCTCCCTATAGGTTAGATACCTCTCTAAATAAAAAACTGTATTTAACGTAAATGCATTACGTGTTTAATTTCTTTTAGCACTGTCAACATTCGGTCGCGTTAGAAGGATGTGGGCAGGGAGCAGCCGGTAATGCAGCCGAGGAATGGGACGGCTGCCAACTTGAACTTGTAGGCTGGTTATATTGGATGGAAAGCTAATAGTTTTTGCTTTTTGTTTCTGTTTCTCCCCCCCACCCCTTTTCCCAGGCCCGTGATGGGATGCGAGCAATTCTGGAATTCTATGACAGCGAGCTCAACCCGTTGGAGCACTCGCCACAGCTGAACTTCCGTGTGAGGGAGGCCGAAGAGATGGTGCAGAAGGCTGAAGCGCATTGCACCGAAATGGAGGTAACGGAGGGCAGCACAATGGTGTGTTTTTCTTTTAGAGGGGAACCAGCCTTGAGTAGTAGGTAGGGACCCATCCCTCCCTATCTGGATCTGAACAGTGATTTAGAAGAAGTTGAGTAGGAATACATGCCTGGTCACTAGCACTTTCTCAAGCCAGAAGTATAAGAGATGTACTTCCAGGAGGGTTGACCACTGTGGGCGTGGTAACAAATAAGGAGTTCCCTTCGTTTCTTTCCTTGCCCTGTTTCCCCTTCAAACCTGCTTCCTAGAGAAAAAGTAGAGTATAGGTGGTCCTCGCTTAACAGCCATTCGTTTAGTGATGGTTCGGACTTACGACAGTGCTGGAAAAACCAACTTACGACCGGTCCTCACATTTACGACCGTCACAGGGGTCCCTCGTGGTCACGTGATCACAGTTTGGGTGCTTGGCAACCGGTTTGTATTTACGACCGTCGCAGCATCCTGTGGTCACGTGATTGCCACTTTCGACCTTCCTGGCCAGCTTCTGGAAAGCAAAATCAATGGGGAACCAAGTGATTTGCTTAACAACACATGGTTTGCTTAATGCCTGCAGTGATTCGCTTAACGACTGCCACATCCAGGTCCTTCCAAGGTGCACAACAAGAAGACTGAGAAGAATAAATTAGGACGTTCCCCAAATGTCTTAATTTATTTTCGAGAGGCAGCTTGATGTTCTCAGTCACACCTAATTATTACTTAGTGCCTCTTTGCCACAAAACGCAGTTAGAGAATAAAACGTTCACGGCGTGTGACTGCTGGCTTTTCAGTACGTCTGTGCTAATCTCAATGACTTACTTTATTTTATTTATCAAATTTTTATCACCGCCCATCTCCCCCCACAAGGAGGGACTTGGAGATGTCTTGGACCTTCAGTGTGTGGGTGGAGTCCTGGCTTAAAGGAATGCACAAACCAGGATTTCGAGGCAGGTACCTGGCTAGTTAAGCTGCCTGTGCATTTTGATGCACTTCCGTAATCTCTTTGTGAGCCAGCTTTCTGCAGGAAAGACTTACCCTTTGACCTAAATTTATGATAGTTGCTTTGAGAGAACCATGACGATGCTAAATATAGGTTGGTGAAGGTTAATGCCAGTAAAGCAACTCATGAACATAATGCCATTAATGTTCCTTTCATTGCCACACATTTGGCTCAGCATGAACCATCGAGAGCATGAAGAGAGAGGTGCTGGACACACTCGCGCTGACACCTCCCATAGTTCACAGATTCCTTACAGTGGGAGATTTATGCTGTCTAGGAGCTCTGCATGTACTCTGAATTGGTTAATTATGAACCCGGCGGTTTCTGCTCATCAAATACCATATGTTCTAATTCTCTCCTCCCAAGAGGTTTGGGGTGGGATCTGCTGCTGGTGACCTGAAAAACCACCCGTTCAGCATCCTCCCCTTTCCCCTTCCTGCTGGAATGGGCATCCAGGCACTGCTGTTATTTGCAATAATCAGCCTAAAATAGACCTCTGCAAAGCGCGGAGCCATCCCTGTTCCCCTTTAAAAGGTACACGTTGAAGCAATAAAATACCGATTTGAGTGTTTACGGCAATAGCTTCTTCCTGCCTAGCACCTTTCCTCCCACTTAAAGTTGTCCCTGCACCTCCTTCCTCACCTGCTCCATTTCTTTAGCTTTTCTCCCAAGACAAATCTTTGGATAAATCAAATGCTGTGTGCAACATCTCCTGGGATGCATGGCATGGGCTGCAATCCTGGGAGGATTTATGAGTGTGTCCTTCACCTTGACCAGTGTCTGACTAGCTTCTGTATCCATAAAATAGCCCTGAATTGTATGCATTTACCCAATCTGTCCTCCTGGTTCCCTGTTTTTCGAAGACATACGATGTTGGTTAGTTGATGCCTGCACCCCGTCCCGTTATAACGTACCTGGCAGTAATGGGCTGTTGGCCTCAAATGCAATAAACAGCAGAAGCGTTCGGTTCATAGAGCATTCTATGTAAGCAGAGTGGAGTCATTATAAAATAGTTGGTTTAAGAGCATTACAAGGAAGTAATCTGATCAGAAATGATATAAACACAGCTTTAAAATAGCAGCAGCCGAACTTCTGCGGGAAACTCCTGTTGAAATAAAATTATTTTTCGCTGGAAGGGGTATTCCACTGCTTCAGGGGGCCTTCAGCAATAAGACCCCATCTTTTCTGCACACCTCTCTCAGATAGTCCAAGCATACCTCTGGGTTAGATCACCCAGGTCCAAATGCTTGTGGGCTTGGCTGTCCAGATGGGGTTTTATGTCTTGGCAGGCATCTTTCTGGATTGCATGCAGGGCATCAGAAATAGGTAATCGTAACTTTCCCTTCAGGGCCTCCCTAGCTTTTGACATGTCCTGTTGTTTATTCTTCTGCACAGCAACATGTGGAATAGAATTAACCTGGACAAGATCTGTTGTTTCTTTCTTAGCGATTCCCCATTGCTAATTAATTGGTTTGTTTTTGGTTTTAATCTAGGAATGCAGATTTGGCTTAAACACCACACATACACAGGGCACAGATTTGAAAATGCTGTGTTCAAATTCTTCTGTGTGTGCTATCTAGCATGGCTATTCTCTTGAAAGAACCAGGGAAACTGAGCTTGCCCGTTTTCTCAAGGTGGTGCTGTGTGTGTGTGTGTGTGTTTATGCATGCGTGTGTGCTAAATCCACTTCAGAAATAGGAAAAAGTCTTTGGAAATGTCCTCAAGGAATTGAAGTCAGTGGAAAATGTGAGAGGTCTGGTGTGTTTGTTTAGAGACTTAAAGTAACGAAGTTCTGCTGTAAAGGCAATTTAATTAAAAATTATAGCACTGTGTGGTGAACAGGCTTGCTACCGTCAGTCACGTATATTCAAATTATCTCTCTGGACGTTGCATGGGAATTGCTTACTTGACTAATACAGAGAAGCTTCTTAATTCTAAGGAATGAGCGACTATCCTTTTCTTCAGGAGAAGGCAAACAACTCAGATGCCTCACTTCTTTCCAGATGCCCGACGTCTTTTCGCAAAACCAACCTGTTCTTTCGCTCCACAGAGACATCTTATTATTCGCTGGGATGGCATCGCTGTAGTCTCAGTAATGGTGGGACTTAAGCCTTCCAGGTAGAACCATGGCAAGATGACCCATCTGGTTGGTGGTCTGCATCAGCATTAGGCCAATCTGTGGGCACTCCAAAAGCTGCTGAGCTACAATTCCCACCATCTTGCTTCCTAGCCATCGTGGGAGTTGTAGCTCAGCAAAGCCTGGAGAGCCCCACGTCTTCTACCCTGCTGTAATCTTCAAAAGGCCTTTCTTAATAAGTGGGGACCCCCTTGCAAAGATGGAGTGTGTTTGTCTCATTGTGGATGTTTTGGGGGCTGTAACATATCGTTACTGCGTTTCTTCACTTCTGCTGACAGCAATGGAATTAAGGAGGGGGGCTCTCAGGGTAGTAACAAAGGCATGGACAGCCTCTGAGGGCTCTTGGGCCCAAATGTTATGTCAAGATCCTTAACTCGCTGTTTTCAAAATAGCACCAATTCAGTTCTGGGAGAAAACCAAACATATATTTGTAAGAAAGCTGTCACTGGCTACCATTGGATCTTGGTTGTTGCTGTTATTTTCAAGGCAGCGTTGATTATATCTTGACCGATGGGCAACTGGTCACCACATCAATTAATAGAAAATGGGCCAGACAGAACTCTAGCACTGGAAGAGCCCATGCAGGCCATTGTGTCCAGCCCTCCCGGTGCAGGAGGACAAATGAAGGGCATCCCCTTCTAAAGAAAACTTCGGGGACATCCGTTGAGTCACAGGATGTAAGTTGACCAAACAATAGGGACAAACAGCTTCGACTCAATCAAAACAGAAACTTATGAAAGGATGTCTTTTTAGGACATTTGTTTTGCACATATCCAGTCTTGCAAAATGCCACACTGAACAGCAAAACTCAGTTGCTCTTCTAATCCGTTCGACAGAAGAACAGATCTTCTGGTCTGCTGCTACCTGTAATGGCAGGTGCTTTATTTCCTTCATGGTGGTGGCAGTTTCTGCATACAGAAGGAACTGTTTATTTATTTAGAGCATTTGTGTGATGCCTTAATGGCTCAGAGCACTCAAAGAAATACAATTAAAACCAAAGTATGTTTTAAAAGCGATTGCAAACATTACTTAATAAAAACAGTACACTACATAAAACAATGCATGTTAAAACAGTTGAACATAATTAAAAGGCCTGGGTAAACAAATAGGTTTTTGAGTTCTCTCCTAAATAGCAGTAGCTAGAAAGACCTTCCACTCAGCCCAGACTCCCTATCCACAGCCCTAGGTACCCATCATCCTGGGTGGGTTCTCATCCCAGCCCCATTCCTCAAGACCATCGGCTTTTATCTGGTGGATTAAAAGGCAACCTGAGATTTGCCAACTGGCATCCAGGTGGTCAAAGGGGATGCCAAGGAAAGAATGAGGGGTCGCGAGCAGCCAACAAAGTTCTACCAGGCCCTGATCATTTGCCCACCCTGTCCTAACTCTTCCATCCAAGCTAGTCATTGACCAGGTGCAGGGGGAGACAGGAAAAATGGTTCCTCCCAAATTGTTCCAAGCGGTCATACTCAGAAGGTTTGTCTCCAAACCAAAACATGCATGTTCGGAGTAGATATGGAAAGAAATACAGGTAGTCCTCGCTTAACGACCACAATTGGGACTGGAATTTTGGATGCTAAGCAAAGTGGTCATTAAGTGAATCTAAGCAAAGCAGTCATTAAGTGAATCTGACCCAACGTCATGACCTTTTTGCAGCAGTCGTTAAGTGAATCATTGTGGACATTAAACAAACCACATGGTCATTAAGTGAATCATGCAGTGCCCCATTGATTTTGCTTGCTGGGAGCTGGTTGGGAAGGTTGAAAATGGTGATCACAGGATGCTGCAATGGTCATAAATGCAAACCGGTTGTCAAGCGCCCAAATCATGATCGTGTGACTGCAGGGATGCTGTGACAGTCATAAGTGTGAGGACCGATCGCAAGTCGGTTTTCTCAGCACCGTCCTTAGTCCGAATCATCACTGAACGAATGGTTGTTAAGCAAGGACTACCTGTAGGTCTGATTCATTGGAGATAAAGACCAGACCATGTTTGCTCTGGACAGAAGTGATTGGAGGGAGGACTAAGAGCAGGAAAAAGCCAAGGATATTAGCAAGGGAAGGAAGGGAAGGTGCTGGGAATATCGGGGGGCCGATGGGATAGGTGGTGTGGGAAGTTGCTCAGGGGAGAGAGGGGCAGCATGCGCCAGCCTTGCCCTGTTTGTCCCTTAAATCACTCCAGGATCCCTGTGGCTTTGTATCAGCCAAGCCCCCTCGGTTTTGGTTTTGGTTTTCAACAGAAAATTCAAAAGAAAAGGAAAAAGAGAAGGGAATAAATACACAAAACCGTACTTCTCTTATAAGTGTACATGTTGTGTTATTCAATTAAATTATTAACTATGCTATTAACTTTCACATTACTTAACAAGAGGAGAAGAATGCAAATATTAAATGCGTATATATACATTCCACATTTCTAAATGGCCCTCCAAATGGATCTCCTGGTGGTAAAAAGCTTGCCTAGATGTAGTCATAGTTCCTGCTCCATGCCGAAGTCCCAATCAGAACATGTCCGGCAGATGACCGGGCCGTCCCTGACTGAGCCTAGTGGGAATTGGCCCTCCTGTCCTTTCAAAACCCACAGAGAAGAAGTCTTGACCACCTGTGGATACCTTTTCAGGTCCTTGTAGAGGGCTACCACGTCTCTCCTCAATCACCTTTTCTCAAGGCTAAACCTTCCTAGGTCCTCCTCCTCCTCACCTTCTGAGACTTGGTGCCCACTCTCCTGATCATCCTTGTTGGTACTCTTCGAACCTCTTTTCATTTCCTCCGAATCTTCCCTTAAAATGTGGTGCCCAGGACCAGACCCAGAACTTAACTTCAGGTCTGATCAGTGCAGACCCTGTGGTGGAACCTGCCCTTTCCTTGACGCAACCCATCGCTGCATTTGCTGCTTCGGCTGGTGGGTCATGCTGCTGATTCCACTGAACAGCCTCGGAGCACGGATACCCTGGCCTGAACCGGAATGCGCTCTCCAACCCCCCTGTTGTTGTTTTTTTAAAATTCAGTAGCTGCCTATGCATTGTGGTTGCTGATTTTTTTAATCCCCCAAAAAGTTCCTTCAGAGCACCTTCTGCCTTTGCAAAAGGCAAGCTGGCCCGACTCCCAACATTGAAGGACGTCACTAGACTCACATTCTGCACTGCACTTTGTGCTTTCCTCTCATTGAGCCACCTGGATAGGTAGGCCTTTCCCTTAATGAGATGACACTGGGGCTCCTGAAGTGTGGGTCACAGTGAGAAACGCCTGTAAAGCGTCTCTGCTGTTGACAAGGCCATTCTCTCGGGGTGTGGGCCCGCCAGCAGGCTTGCTTTTAATGCATGTCTGAGCGAAGGCTTGCTGAGCAGATGTTTACATCTTTGGGTAGACGGGTGACCATATGTTTAAATGTCTGTTGATGGACTCCGTGATGGTAAAGTAAAAAAATAAACACCTTATGAGTACAGCAGGCATGGATTTCTGAATTTGCCAGCTCCTAGCCCCGTTCTTCACGAGCTTCCCAGTTTGTTCCTTTGACTCCCCCTCAATGCAGAAGAGAGGCCGAGGTGAGCTGGATCCATCATGTTGGGACGAGGTCATGCAGAAAGATTGTAGCCCCAGATGGTTGCAGCTCCAAGGTCATATTGGAATGCAGCCTGGTAACAAAGTGGTAACAGGAAAGATGAATTTTTTTGAAAAAAGGGAGGGGTTGGGGGCGGGGAGAAGTAATTTATATGGATGCCCAGAGTCATGAACTTGAGGTGGAGTGATGGTGTGTGGGAATGACCTTGGGAGACAGGAGGAAGAGCTGCAGACTAGGCAACAGTCAGACAAGAGGCAGCTGAGCCCACAGAAGGAAATGGGGTGTGGGAGGCATCTCAGAAGGGACCCTCCCTAGTTTCTTGGGCTATAAAGGTGGGGGGGGGAGAGGTGTACTTTCAGACTTGCAAGATTCTGTTTATTTATTTGTAAGGAAATTTATATGGCTGACCAATTCACGGTGACTGGTGGCTTACAGAATTAAAAACCCATAATACAAAAAAACAGTAAACCCCCCCCCGCCCCGGTGGTAACCTTTTGATAAGGATCTGGGTGTGCTTTCTGTCTCAACTACCTTGCAAGGATGACAGCCATATAGGTAGGTAGGTAGGTAGGTAGGTAGGTAGGTAGGAAGGTAGGAAGGAAGGAAGGAAGGAAGGAAGGAAGGAAGGAAGGAAGGAAGGAAGGAAGGAAGGAAGGAAGGAAGGAAGGAAGGAAGGAAGGAAGGAAGGAAACAATACAGGGAGGGAGGGAGGAGGGCCCTGGGCAGTGATTCCAGTAACCCCAGCAGTTGCAGTGAGGTCCAGCTGATGCTTTTGATCCACCCGGCTTGCCTAGGGCCAGGCACCGCACGGCCTCCCCAGCGTCCTGCCCCACCTTAGCAGCGGCAGCTGTGCTGGGTGCACATGGTGGTTTCGCAAAGCCGGCTGCAGCTTTGAACTTGCACGAACATGCACGCGCTGACGTTCAGTTCTCCCCTCCCCAAATGGCTTTAGCACGAGCCTCAGCGGATCCTCTGGTTTGGATGGCGAAGACCCCCTCTCAATTGGCTGCCTTAATTGCCCTCCTTTCTCTCTCTCTCTCAGGGGTTATTTGACTAGAATAAATACTGGCACTTAGCTGTGTCGGCCTTTGGCAGTTCCTCGCCCGGCCCACCTAATACATCTCTCTTGAAAAGTTCTGCCCGTGCCCCGTTGAAAGCGGCGGTCCACGGTGACTTTGGTGCATGTCAGCGTTTATCACCGCCATCCCATCCCCGCCCCACCCTGGCTGGAGTTCGTCTCAGCTCCACCTGATTGTGGGAGACCAGCAGATGATAACAGAGCCTGGCATCAATAAAGGATGGAAATTGGATTCTTTTCCAAGGAAGGCTTGGAAGGAGAAGATAACTCGTGTTCATTTGTTATTCATTCACATTTTGGCAGGAGGAGAAGGAGAGATGCTTTTTCAGTTTGGGGATGGGGGTGCGTGTGTGTGCGTGCATGAGAGAGAAAGGGTTAGTCTCACTGGGGCTGTGCTAGAGAAGTTTCCCACCTGCATGGGGAGATAGACTATTTTTAAAAAATCTATGTTTTTTTTCTGGAAAGGGGAAGGTTCCTGTGAAGCATTTGCAGGCCTTCCCATCAACAGCCACCAGATGGCAGCAAAGAAAGGCTTTGGAAGGACGCTCTCTACATGGTTGGATGTCAGCGCCTTCTTATTTATTTATTTATTTATTTAATTTTATTTTCTATCCCACCTTTATTATTTTTATAAACAACTCAAGGCGGAGAACATACCTAATATTCCTTCCTCCTCCTATTTTCCCCACCACAACAACCCTGTGAGGTGAGTTGGGCTGAGGGAGAGTGACTGGTCCAAGGTCACCCAGCCGGCTTTCATGCCTCAGGCGGGACTAGAACTCTCAGTCTCCTGGTTTCTAGCCCGGAGCCTTAACCACTAGACCAAACTGGCTCTCTTTTTATAAAAAGACAGGTGGGGAGATTGCCCTGCGATGCAAAGGGCCTCTTACCCAGAAGAGCTAAGAAGAGTGCTGAGGATGGATTAAGCCAACATCCCATCTAGCCCAGCATCCAGCATCACTGGATGCCTGCCAGAGTTTGTCAGTCAGACAGAAGGGTGATAGATCCTGCATCCTAGCCACAAGAGCCGAGAGGACTAGCCCTTTCATCTTGTGGGAATGAACCCTTCCCAATCAAGCTGTTCCTCTTTCCCCGAAAGAGGACATGCCAAATGATGTGGTAGAGAATGAACTCAGGAAATCCAGGCATTCTTTCAGAAATACAAAATTCTTCCCTGCTCATATTTATACCTTGACCAGAAGGCTGTGGCGAGACTGGAAACATTGCTCTGAACAGCAGTGGTTGGAAAGAGCGATGCCTTCATAAGTATTGACCACAAATAAGAGGTGCTTTCTTGATACCACATGTCCATGACAAAGAACCTGGAATCCAGTCGTTGATTGGCTAAACTCCTGTGCGTTGTGCCTCAACATGGGAAAAAAAATGCAGAGCTTTCTGTCCAGAGCAGCTAATTTTGCTGAATCATCTGAGGCATACAAAGGCTTAGCTCCTTATTCTTCAAGGATGGGTCAGTGAGGGCCCATGGAATAACCTTGCCACCATATTCCTTTTTTTCCCCTTAGGATATTGTAGGATAGAGAGGAAAATGGAAATAGAAGTTGAGGGAAACTTGGAAAATTAAAGTTGGGTCTTGGGAGGCAAACTGTAACAAATAATGCATGAAATAGTTTTGGGGTGAAATAGTTGGAGGATCATTTCTGTTATGGAAAGAAGGAACCTTGGAAGACAGGAAGTGGCAATGAAATGTTGCGAGGACGGAGTTGGCAACAAGGACAGCAAAGTGGTGAAGCAACATTCAACAGCCGTCTGGTTGTCATCTCTGCATAGCATTGGGAGGTTTAGATATGCATGTGTTAGTCGCAGCAGATTGTATCGTGGGAAGAGGCATTCCCATTTCTGCACGTGAGGAAGTGGAATGCCTCTTCCCACCTATACGACAAAGAATGGATAATCTGTGGCCTGACTGGATTTCTCACCCAGCAATTGTGTGCCCATGTCTAAATGGGATGGTGGTTTCTCTTTATTGTAGGAAGAGGGAGCAAAGGTTTGGTTCGTTCCTTGGGAAACACAGACCGTAACAAGCATACAGTTTTCTAGAGCCTTTTGCAAAACCATAGGCAAACACCAGATTGTTCTATTTGCTAAAAACAGGATCTTGAGGACATTGTCTGGTGCTATTCGGCTTTTGAGGCGTTGCCATTTATCCGTTCAGCGTAATCACGGTTAAAGTCAAACAAGGGTTGGTTGCTCCAAAGGCATTTTAGCCAAGAAAAAACCTTGGGATTTATGCTGCCGCCTTCGCAGTGCCATTCTCAGGTCTTACTTTATGCTGTTTAATGAGTCAAGTATTAGCAGTTAACATTTCTCTGTGAGGTATAAAAGGCAGCTTGGCTGGCATTTAACCCTGAGACAGTGAAAAGACTTTTTTTTTTTTGCAACTATCCAATGACTTGCATTGGAGATGTCACAGAGAAAATGCTCAGGTTTTGTAGTTTGGGAACTTTTAGCAAGAACAGATGGCTAAAACAACAAAGAGACCCAACATATTATGAGGTACCATCTTGGCCAAATGTAATCCTTTTTGATTGCGCAATGCGTTGAATTTGCCCAGCTATTTGTGTATGAATTAATTTCCTTCTAGGTTAACACAAGGAAGCAAAAGATGGTCCTAGGCCACACCGTTTTGTGGATAAATTGATGTAGTTCATTGCTTTATAAACTGCTTCAGTGAAGCAAATCAAGAGCATATATGCTTGTGTCTTGATTTGCATTTCTTTGAAATCCTAAATAAGCCCAGGAACATATGGTCAGGATCAGAGAATCATTATTCTTCTCAGATGCATCCATCTTGAAGTACATTGTTGATACACATGTCTTTGTTTTTGTTTGGGGGGAATTGGGAATTCCTTTCATCCCCTCTCTCCCTAAATGAGGCTGTATTTGTTGCTGCGTTTTCCTCTGCTCATTTATGGCGAGCAGAGCTTTGATGATGATAGGACATCTCCAGAGGACACTATCTGTCCTGAAAGTGTAAATACAGACTTCGAGATGATGCATCGTTTATGGTACAGATGGTCAGATCCTTGTTGGTTTATATATTTTTATTTTTATTGATTGATTTATTTATAAATTTATTCACCGCCCATCTCCCCCTCAATATTTGCTAATTATTCATATTAGCATAGGGCCAAGGGTTGGACATGAATGCCCTGCCGTCTCATTGGAGAACACTATCCTTGAGATGCAAGATTTGAGGATTTCAGAGCTGGGCTGCAACCAACTCTCTACCTTAACATTATATTCTTTTGGGGCGCAACATTCCTCAACTTCTGTTCCTTTTGAGGTTCTTCACCCGCTCTCACAGAAACTGGGAGCCACTAACCAGCTGACCCTTACTCATTGCATATATTACCTCAGTCGGTTTCCCCATAGAAATAAAGGACACACACAGAATGTTGATGCCAGTCTTGTGCATGGGCACCGAACTGGTCCTGTAATAGAGTCACAGGACGGTGTGAACAATCCTCTGTGACATAAGGCATGTCTGTAAGGTTCTGTTGCAATTGAGCCCTCCCAAGAAATGAAAAATCCAACTAAGTGGTGCATTTCAAAGCACTTTGTTGATACCGCACGGATTCTTCTTAAGTCCCAGAACGCGATATAAACGTGTGTGAATCCAAACAACCCAAAGGTGCGTGGCAGTGACAAAATAACAGTTATGCTGGCAGTGTTTCAGGTTAGAATTTTTAACCAGAAAGAAAGAGCAGTTTTTGAAAACAAAATCCTCGAATAGTGTTCAGTATATAAAAGGTGGGGAGGGATGCTTCCCAGCTTTGCTCCATTAAAGCATGAGGACTGCAGTCATTCTTGCCTTTGTGCTGTGAATCCTGTTTCTGTAAAAAAAATCAGGAGAAGTTTGCCCAGCTAGAGATAGGAGTGCCATTTATCTTCACAGTGCAAGCATGATGCTGTATAATGCATTCATCTCTGCCTGCTCCCCTCTCATTTCCACCTTCGTTCCCAGCTCCATCCTTCAGGACTAGGCAGAGGTAGGCCCCTGAAACCTGAAAGAGTTTAGGTTTGTGGCATTTTTATGTACTACTCTGCGACGGGCTTTTAGATCCCATGCATATTCCCCCCTCTGAGATTCATACAACCCCAGTCCTGGCTGTACTTAAACGAGCGTTAAGACCTGTTCCTAGGAGCTGGGTCAGAGTGGGTGATGGACCCCTTGTGAAATGCTCCGTTCTTTAAATGATTGCTGATCTTCCAGATCTTTGATAATATAGTTCTGTCTTTCTACTGTGCCTTTATTGCTGCATTTAGTAAGTCAGAGTCGTAACAGGTTGGGGTGGACCATAAATCTCATGAATGAATGAACGAACGAACGAATGGAGTTGCTATTAAGGTTGCCACCAATTTCTGTGTTCTAGAAGGTAGAGCTTCCATTGTCTTTGAGATTCAGTTCTCCCTCTTACTACTAGAAGTATCTAATTAGAAGAGGACATCCTATGGCATCTCTTATCCATGGATCTTACCTAGGTTCTGACACACTTTCTGACGTGAATCTGGGCATAAGAAACACATTTCAGCTACCCTTCCCAAATGATCTCTCTTCCCATTAGCACCGATACCAGGGTCAACCCTGAGGTAGGAATGCCTTCAGATGATTGAGTGCTTCAGTGTTTAGACAGTTTAATGAAGATAAGAAGGATTAAAAAGTGGAGGCTTGGGAAGAATTGAAAGCATAACGAGACCCCCTCCCCCTTGCTTCATTAACTTTGCAGGAATTTTGTCTCCTGCTCATAGCAGCAGAGAACGCAAAGCTGACAACTTGCTTTCGTTCTGGGTACCTACTGGGCCCAGAGTAGTCCCACTGATTGACAGGACCTCCCTTCAAGTTGACAGATCCTCATCATGTATGATTGGATTGTCAGCATCAGGTAATTGGCATGCAGAAAACTGTGCTTTTCCCGAGCTTGTGCCACTACAAAATGGTATGCAGTGGCTTGACAAGACTCCGGGGCCTTAGCAGAACATTTGGTACAAATCTAATACAGATTTTTGAGGTTTCTGGAGGAGGCTCCTGAGAATACCATGTTGCTCCCGCAATCCACCAAAATGGGGGTCTGAGAGTTGAAATCCAGCACATCTGGAGGATGCCAGTGTAGGAATGGCTGAGCTAAAACAATGTCCACCTCAGGCAAATTAAACGAAGAGGACAGTAAAATCTCATCCATGGCATTACCTTGAAGAAGATCCTTGGAACTTGCTACTTTTATCCTCACAGTCTGGCGCAGTAAGATATGCAGAGAAATAGTGGCGGAGCTGAGCTCACCCTGTGAAAATTTGTAGTTGGTTGAAGACGTGAACATTTTTTTTTCTTTTTAATGTCAAGTATGGGGTAGGCGTACGGTAGACATACGTCGCACGACATGGCCAAAATAACTCCGCCTTACTTATTTCGGCCGTGACGTGCGATCAGACTCGCTGGAGAAGTCAGTTATGCCCTGAACCGTCAGCGATAAAAGGAAACGAGGCCGCCAAGACACACGGTGGCCTGACACCCTCAAAGTCGACACCAGGCTGAGCATTATAGTTGTTTAAAACTATAATCATAATGTGTTTGATTTTTATGAGGTTTTAACGTTTATGGCCGTAGTCTGATTTTATTGTAAACCGCCCAGAGTCCCTCTTTTGGGGGAGATGGGCGGTAATTAAATTTGAATAACGAATGAATGAATGAATGAATGAATGAATGAATACAAGATTGGAAAAAGTGGAGAGGGCTGGTCCATAGAATTGCCAAGAATCGGACATGATTGAACGGGTGGCATCATCATCATGGGATAGACAGCTGATCCCTTCCTGGGTCACAACCCTGTCCTTGTCAACCCGTTACTGACTGGGGCTAGTAGAGTTGTTAATGGGTTATCAGTTTCCACCCAGGCCCCTCACTGAAGATGGCTACATACATACCTTGCTTTACATATTTGTCTTCTAGCGAGAGATTCCTGGGCAGCCTTGCTAAGGAAATTTTGCCTCCCCCTCGTAGCTGAACTGGCCTTTCAGAATCCATTCCCTTTTAAAGTTCTTTATGTATTATCTTCCTCTGGGGGTGGGGTGGGGGTGGAAATCATACTGGAGTTGGGTCTGGAAATAAGAAAAATCAGCATATCGGTCCGGCTCGTTTTTTTAATGAAGGAGAGAGGAGTCTTTCTTATGGAATACTTCCATTCCTCTTCTGAGTACCTAGCATCGCCTCCTCCTGCTGTATATTATTAATATCAGAGAAGTAGAGTAAATTGCATCTGTTCATGAAGCACCATGATGTTTTATACATGAGCCCTCTTTTTAGGAAAAAAAAACGAGAGTGACAAGAATCCAGAAGCAGCTTTGTGGAACTGCACCTTGCTTGGATGGATATGCAGATGTAAACCGTCCTGTAGCTTCATTTTTAAATGTCTGCTCTGATAGTTAAATGGAACCGGGGAAGCATCCCATAACCCCCTCCACACCCAAGGCCTCTCTTTCTTCTCTTTTGCCCCAGTGCTTTGCGTACCGGCCTTGTGTCAGTTCCATCACAATGCTAGTCTTGAGTCGACGTGCTTGATTCCTACAAATCAAGGTATGGGATCATGGCTTAATTTAACCTCCATCTCGCTGAGCGCTGCCGCATGGCAGGATCCTAATTTCCAAGGTACCTGGTATTGTGCTGTGCCTGATAACACCATTTGCACTGTCCCCAGACTGAGAATGATTCTATTTATCAGTGCTCCGCATCACAAATTGCCCTTCCATTCTTCCTGCAGATAATGGCTACCTTTCTCCTTCTCTGCCTTTCTCCAAAAGGATTTTCCCAACTAAATCTAAGAGTGTGTGCATCTTTCCAACTCGTTTGGCATCCTCTTGAGTCCACTCTTCCCATAGCATTGTGTTATTGTTTTATTGTGTTACTGCATTTTATTGTGTTACTGCATTTTATTGCATTGCATTGCATTGCTGTGTTATGACCTGGGGTGACAACAATAAACGTATTTACTTACTTATGCTCTCCCCATAGTCGCTTCCTATGTGCAAGTTACTTCAGTAGCTCATACTCCCCCCCCCCCATTTACTACTACTTAATGTGCACTGGTTCTTTCCATTCTACTTCCTTGTCTCCTATTTATAGACTTAACACTTAACTTGCTCCAGTGGCAGTCAATTAGAACAGCCGTGAATCCTGTAAAAGAAGGATGCTGGGGAGAATGTATATGTTGATTTGCCTGTTCCTGGGGAGTCAGATTGATCGTTGATGTCAAGGCCTTGCAGCACATTTAAAATTCCCTTGTGCTTTGTTGATTTTGAAATACATTATCATATATTTCACACACACACACACACACACACACAGGGAAAGAATTTTGGTCCTTCCCGTACAGTTCATAATGTAGATCACTCAATAAACCAAACCATTTTTTTCTTTGCAGATATTAAAATAGGGGGAGGAAGGAGCATTAGGTATGTTCCCCACCTTGAGTTATTTATTAAAACGATAAAAGATAGAAAATAAATAAATAAATAAATATTTAAATGAAATGAAATGAAATGAAAAGGCTTCCATCAAGACCTTGTGGCATGTTTTCTATTCATTTTAGACCAGGAGACCGTGAGTTCTAGTGCCGCTTAGGCACGAAAGCCGGCTGGGTGACCTTGGGCCAGTCCCTCTCTCTCAGCCAATCAGGCGTGGTATGAGAGTTCTAGTCCCACCTTAGGCCTGAAAGCCGGCTGGGCGACCTTGGGCCAGTCCCTCTCTCTCAGCCCAACCCGCCTCACAGGGTTGTTGTGGGGAAAATAGGAGGAGGAAGGAGTATTTGGTATGTTCGCCACCTTGAGTTATTTATAAAAATAATAAAGGTGGGATAGAAAATAAATAAAAAAAATAATAATAAAAAAATAAAATAGTTCTTGAAGCACTCAATAACCTAGTGAAATGAAATTCCATTTTTAAAAGTTTACCGTCTTCAAATGAACGTTGTAAAGGGGAAGGGTCAATGAGGAGAGACCAGGGTAGGTGGGGGCCTTAAAAAGTGTGAATGGGGTAGAGAAATTGGAAGCTCAGGAGTTCGGATGAGCAGAGTGAAGCAGAGTGAAGAACCAGTTCATGGAAGGTGCTGAGTAATATGGTCATTTCTCTTGAAGGCAGTAGGAAGGTCAGAAGGAACAAGGACAGAATAGACAAGTTTGGACTGGTGGTTTCAATTTCATAACTGAAGATAGAATAAAAAATCTGAGCAGTGAATAAAAAGGGCAGAAGTGGTAAGACAGACTAATAGATTCTCAGGTCAGGAAGATGCTGATGGGGATGTGTTGTAATGAAAAAAATCGGCTATTTCCCCCCCACATTTCTTCAAGAAGCATTTCTAAACCCTGTAAGAGTGTGAAAGGGGGTGCTGAATGGAGAGTTAATACTGTGGGTGAAGAGATTGAAAAGTTTGTTGGGAGAACAGGGCAAAAAAGTTAAGTTCTAAGGGCATGGTTGGGTAGATGGAGAAACAGCAAGGACCATCAGCCTTCCCCAGTTCAGTTTTCCCAGAAGGCAATGGGGTGTTGAGTAGATAAAACACATAACGCTTAATAGCCTTCAACTGGGCAATTTGGGCTGAATTAAACATTACTTCTTTCCTCAATGAGAGAAGTGAAGGATGACTGTCCTCATGCTGAAACTGGGCATTTAATGTATCTTTGTATATGCGGTGTGGGTAAGGAACATTTTGAGAGGCTGAGGGCCCCAATATATAGACGTGGTCATATCATACATCTTCAGGTGAGAGTTTGAGAGTTTTCTTAATTTTTTAAAAATATCTTTGATTTGTGTATTTTAGGGCTCACCCTGCAGGGACGTACAGTGAAATTGTTCCATCCGTGTTCAGGAGGGGGGGTTGTGAAGGCTGCAAAGGGCGGACTTAAGGGCCACATGTGGCTCTGTAGTTTTAGGTTGCTCATCCCACAAATCTAGAAATGGGCTAGTCAGTCTAACCAGACATGCCTATTTCTCATTTGTGATCTAGAAAAAGTGGAGGATTAACTCACGCAGAGGTCTTCTGAGATGGTCGTTTTGGACAATTCTTATTCACGACAGGCGATTTGCTTACACGGGTTTTGGGTCTCTCAGGAAAGTGCGTCGCGTTATGTGACTTGGAAGGTCCACATCTTCGTAAGGGGAATAGCCTTGAAGCCACAATCGCTCCATATCGAGGACTCTTAGGGCCTCCTTCTGCATTTCCCTGCTTTGAAGACATAGCCTTTCCTCAACCTGAGTTTCTGAGAATGATCTCATCACAGATTCTTCTATCCTTCTATTCTGAGCTTCCACTACAGAAACAGCCCCTTATTTTGCTAGTTGCATATAATAAATGTGAACCCTAAACACAAGCTGAAACATTCACATTTTTGGTAGGCAGCAGTTCTGCTAGCTTCACTGAGATTTTTCCCAGAGAGCGTGGTTTAAGACCTGCTACCATTCTTTGCCCGCCTTTCACTCGGAGATTGTGTTTGCTAACCCCTTTCCCAGGGAGGTAAATAAAATACATGCTAGGAGACCTGGGCTGGCCTATTAAAGGAAGTTCTATAAACAAGCTGTTACTCCCCACCCCAAGGAACTATCAGAGGAAAAGATTACAAAAATAGCTTGTCAAAGCAAACACTCATTGGTTAGCCATACCTGGAGGGCAGACCATAATTACATAGCAATTTCACTGAGCTGATTAGGTTTTATACACCCTGCCCTTTTATAAGATGTTACAGTTCCCTTACCTGATTTTGACTAGAAGCAACATCTCAGGTGTGAAATGTTGCCCCACGCTTTCAGAAATGATTGGTTATTTAAACACTGAAAGGAGATTTTTATAAAGTAATTGCAACCCATTTGATTCTTTTCTGTTTCAATTCTTCTACAGTATCCGAGATGTAGAAATGGCCTGGGCTAGCCATTGGATAAAATTATAATGTGGAAGGAACAACTACAATAATACAGGTAGTCTGCACTTAATGACCATTCATTTAGTGATGGTTCGGACTTACAACAGTGCTGAAAAAGCCAACTTACAACCAGTGCTCATACTTATGACCATTGCAGCGTCCCCACGGTCACGTGATCACTATTTGGGTGCTTGGCAACTGGTTTGCATTTATGACCATCACAGTGTCCCGTGGTCACACGATCACCATTTTTGACCTTCCCAGCCGGCTTCTGGCAAGCAAAATCAACAGGGAACTGCATGATTCACTTAACGACCATGTGGTTTGCTTAACAATCATGGTGATTTGCTTAATGACCACCTCAAAAAAGGTAAAATCGGGTTGGATTTGCTTAATGACTGCTTCGCTTAGCAACTGAAAATCCGGTCCCAAATGTGATCCTTAAGCGAGGACCACCTGTATAAGAGATCTTACCTGCCTGTAATGCTTGTAGTATTAAAAACAAGTCCGGGCAGAGAGCCATTTATGCCATATTTTGAAATCTTACTATGGTAGAATAAAAATGTGGACCTGAAGAGTTATTCTGGGAATCAGCTGGTGCCAAAATTTGAATGAATGAATGTATGAAAGAGACAGACAGACGGACTTTGGTGTACAGCTTCAGGTTTTCCTGCTTTCTAGAAATCCTGGATGTGAAAACAGGTAATGTTTTCTTTTCTCCAAAATATTTCAGTCATATGAATTGACGGTTGAGGGGCTGATGGCTGATGGGCGGAGATTCCATCCATTGCTACAGGGATGAAGGGAAGCCATTGCTCAAATGTATGTGACCTTCCATGGCCTGGAACAGCCCTTTGGATGGTTCCAGATGAATCTTCTGCTGTTCATGGTAGCACAAGAATTCCACTTCAAATGGAGTGTTTTAACTGTTATGCTCGGTTATCCCTCTGCATGGTAAATAACCAGGCTTCTTTGTGTCCATTTTGGGGGTGAAAGGGAAGGCAGCTTATATTAGATAATTGGACTGAAAAGTTGTCTTTATTTCTGTAAAGGTATAATTAACAGACAGAGGTGCTCCTGTTGATGCTGTTGTCTCCCCAGTATGCAAATTTGCCAGCTATTTTGGGGGATGGGACAGTTTGGGTTTCCAGAATTGAAGGTCTTCAGCATCAGGATTCTTCTGGTAGCATACTTAGGATGTGGAGCGACTCCCCCAGAGTCCGTCAGGACCGGATTTTCTTACTTGTCTAGGACAAAAGTAGAACTTGCACTAGCACTTAGTGTGGCCAAGTTTCATAAGACCCGCTTCTGCCTTTTGCTTTTGAGAAGGCTGCAATTTGCCATTTTTGCTCAGCAGCAGCACGTCCCCAAGTGCCACAGGGATGTAGTTTTGGGACGGTGAATGTATATGCGCACGAATGGATTTAAGACGTGATATTCCCAAAAGACTTCCTCTGATCCTTTTGATCCTTGTATTTTATCTTCTAAGTTGTTCGAAGGAAAATAAGGAGGTGAGATAAGCAGGCTTTTACCTTGGGATTTCTTCCGTCCTTCCTTCAAAAATTCTCAAGGTTTACCACTGATGTAGTTTCATATGCATTACACACTTTTGGGATAAAGAAACTTTCGGTTTCTCGTTATTGTGTACCAACCTGTCAAGCCATTCGAGGCAGGCAAATTCAGGAAACAAGAACCACTGGGATTTCTGGAAAGATCTTTCTTACCAGTATGTATTGCAAGAGAATCTTGAACACTGCCAAAGTAATTCTCCAGCTCAACTTATATCTAGCATAATTAAGGTGGAGTTACTCTGAGTCTCTTTCTCATATTTCCCCCCTCCCCTGGGCTCAGGAGTGTTTTTTTAATGGGTGGGTTCCCTCCTCCATCTTCCCTGGGAACGTCTGTTAAACATCCCATCCCACAACCTTTCTTTCCGGGACCAAGGAGGTGAAGAAGGTCCAGCCCAAGAGACACAAAAGTGGTGTATGGTGTAGATGATGTCACTTTGACTCTTAAATCATTTGTTGGGTTTCCTTAATATGAAATATTAAAATGTAGCAAGTGTGTGTACAGATGGACCTAAAAACAAGAAGGAAGGAAGGAAGGAAGGAAGGAAGGAAGGAAGGAAGGAAGGAAGGAAGGAAGGAAGGAAGGAAGGAAGGAAGGAAGGAAGGAAGGAAGGAAGGAAGGAAGGAAGGAAGGAAGGAAGGAAGGAAGGAAGGAAGGAAGGAAGGAATGAATTATGCAGCAGGATGAATCAGATCAAAGAAGTTGAAAAGTCTAGGAAAATAGCTTGATGTTATTTTATGTGAAAATTTATGAATTTATGTGAAATTTATGTGAAAAAGTCCCATGTTTATAATTTCCACATGAGTAATGTGGAGATTCATCTTGATTATCAGAAGTCTATAGCCTTAAAATACATAAAACAATGATGTCATACTGAAGATTCCCTCCTTCCCTCCTTCCGTCCTTGTAAGTATGCTATAAAAGGGCTAATTCAGTAACTTCTCTCAGCTATGGAAATGCATTTTCATAGTGATATAAATTGGCATGTTTTACTGACGGAAATTATTTTTCATACCAGCTTTCACAATATTTTAATACAGCGTATTGCAGTATGCAAATAAACGGAAGTCTAGCGGTATAACGTTTGGAACTTGCTTTTGTCACAACCCTTTCCACCCACACAATTCAGCTCTTCGCAGCTGTTTGAAATCAGCTCCCCACCCACAGGAAGATGTATGAAATATCACTGACAGGCATCCGTATGTACGTACATTTGTGCCTTTGGAAATCAACTTTTCCACTTGTGTTTGTGTATTTCTTCAGATAGATGTTACAGATCTGCCAAATGGCAGAGCCTGTGATCTTGAGCCAAATTCTGAAAATTGGAATTCCGTCATATAATAAGTCTTCCCTTCCGTTTATTGTTTTGGCTGGATTCTCAGATGAGCAGACCAGCCTTTGCTGATTTTGGAGGGAAAGAGGAAACAAAACAGCCTAATCACCCTCACCTTTGGGACGGTCCAGTATTACGAAGTGTCTCAGACTGAGCAGCAAATGATGAGTAGATAAGATGAGTAGATAAGATGAGTAGATAAGATGAGCAAGCAACCTTTTGGCTTGCAGAGATGACATTTTCCCAGGATTCATTGGCTGGGAGCAGTACGGAGGACAAGTGGAAACCAGCATTAAGTTGGCCAAAGCCAACAATGAATGGGAATGCCATTCTCCACCGGGCAGACGCCGTTTCTCTTTGCCCCGGGCTTTAATGATGAAATAGATTGCTCTTGGCAAAGATCTCTCACTCAGAGAGGTTTTGAAATTAGGGCCATCACTTCCTGCCTGTGGGTTCAGAGCAGAGAATTGTAAGAAGATCTCACTTGAGCCAGGTGGTTTGGTGATGAATTTGGAATTAGACCCAGTGCAGGAAGATACCAGTCTAGTCATACAAATGGCTTTCTATCAAGGATTATGGCTGTGCGACAGTGACTGCACATTGTTGTTGTTTTTCAATTCTCGGAGCTTTACAGCAAGCATCCACTTTCTTAGCTTTATTGAGGCCCACGTTTTTGAATCAAAACGTTGCAATAGCATTGCTTTGCGATTCCCAGCTATAATATTGCACTGTAATTTTTACTGAAACTATAGGGATGGTAAGCTGCTCTGATACATGGATCAAATGTGGCTGCGCTTGCCAGCTGTTGCATGAATTCCATGCAGCTGCCTTGAAAAATGCTTCTTTGCTCTTATGCTCCTGTTTTTTTTAAAACACGGGCTGCCACTACATCTTCCTGAAGTAAACAAAGGGCTCTGAAGGCTGACCTGTTCCTTTATAAGTAGTGGCAAGTTTAAAAGAAGTTTTTTAAAAAGGGAAATTTTAATAGCACTTTATTCATGCCGCTTTGTTTTTTGGAAGAGAACTAGGAAATGGCAATTGTGCACTGCCTGTGTGTGTGTGTGTCAATAAATGTTTCATTGTCAAATTGCCGGGGTCTTGTTAAGATACCTGACACCACCGAGCGTATAGGCTGAAGGCTGATGAACGTTCTTGAGCTCTTCTGTTCCACTTCGGGGAAACAAGTTGTAGAGGATAACATTTTCCCCCACCTTCCTCTGAGGCTGCCTGGTTGAAACCCTATCAGGGCTAAGATGAAGAGTTACAACAGGTTGTCCTGTTCCTTCTTAAGCTGCTGCTTTTAGGCTGTGATGGTTTCTTAAAGTGAACGGATTGAAAGAGCTATGCCGGAACGTCAGAGCTCATCTGTTGCTTCGTAATTAGCAAGGTGTACGTGGCGTTCAGGATGCTGTGATGAGTTTTGCATTTCCATTAGTAGAAGGCAGCGTAGACGTGGCGATGGCTGTCCTTGGGCAGCTCAAGCAGGAAGACTTGCATGGACCAGAGAAGGCATGGGCAGCTCTTGATCTGCAAGCACTTCTCCAACATATATGGCTACCCAGCACCCCAAAGGTTATGCTACCGTTGGGGAGCAAAATAGCCAAAATTCAGAGGTGCCATTTCAGACTTGTTGCTCCCCTTCTCAGCCTTACCCCCTCCCCCAAAACACGCACACCCACAAATGCACACAACGCGTATTCCTGCTCTTCTACCTTCACTTACCCAAAGGGTCGTTGCTGCCTCTTCTTCCTCCCCCTCCTGTCTTCTTCTTTTCCTCTCTTCTTCCCCCCACCCCTCTTCCTCCTCCTCCTCCTTTTGAAATTTGTGACAAATATAAAATACACTTAGTACTTGTCACAAATTTCAGACCAAATAGACTCAGGATTTTTATATATATAATATCATGGTAATTTTAGATTCTCGTGTTTTACATTATATACTCAATATATTCTTAATGTCTATATTCTTACTTAGTATAGGTAAGTATCTTCGATTGCACTTAGAGTTTAGTTAGATCGTCTATAAATGTACTTCAGTTGTATTTTAATTTTTATCCTCCTATTTTATCCTACGTTGTTAATCGTTTTAAGAAAGACTATGTATATTTTACAGAACACTATCTTTGTACTGGTCTAAGTCTGTAATAAAAAAAATTATGAAGTGTAGAACTGATGAATATGATGATTAGATGTGATTTTATTATGTCTAAATGAGCCCAAAATTGATTTGTGCATTTTGGATGCAATAAAGCTGGTTGAACTATCTAACTGGATTGTAAATTCAGAATAGTGTAATAGTGCTGTTTTAGTCCAGTATGGTCTGGCAGTTGGCGTTCTGAACTTGAAAATCCCATTCAAATAGATTTTGTTCAGTTTCAATTTGTTTTTATTATATTTATTGATCAGAAACAAAAAATGAAAATACATTCACTTTGACTTAACCTACAGAGTAAACAGCCTAATTTAGATTGACATAACCATTATCTTGAGAAGTACTACAGGCCCTTGCATAGATCTTTGCTATGATTAGTAGCTTTCCTGGATAATCATCTGCTAGGAGAAGCTGGGTGTAGTACTCTTCAGAACTAACAGGAAGATTAGTTAGAAGTGGGGAGAGAAGGGAAGACAGACATGGATTCTCTTTGGGATTCCTATAATAAGACTATAGCAGCAAGACATTGGCCACTGGCCCTTCCACTCCCGACATCATTGCATCATGTATGGGTTTTGGTAATGTCTACCCAGTGAAAAATATGAAGGATAGGTGTTCAGATAGGCCATTTATTTATTCATCCATCCATCCATCCATCCATCCAATCATCCAATTTATATGGCCGCCCATCTCAAACAAGTGACTCTGGGCGGCTAGCAGCCATAAAATCAATTAAAACTAAATTACTGTCAGAATACAAAAAGAAAATTTAATGTATACAGCAACTGAGAAAAATGATAAGCCATGGATGTTAACGTAACCAGGAAACAAAGCCAGGGCAAAAGCTTTGTTCTGGCCAAGGAGGGTGACATTAGAAAGATATTCTGGTCCAATAGGCCTTTTCCGGAAGCCTCCAGAGGAGTAGTAATTAGGCATTTGGCTCAACTCTTCTTGGAAATCTGCTGCCCAATCGCTCATTCACTTTATGATTCCTCATTAGAGCCACAAGCAAACCCATAAATGTGAAGCTGACTTTCCAGAGCTTGCTTTCAAGAAGAATGGTGGTTATCCTGAAGAATTAGGAGAACCAACACCACTGAACAGAATGGTAATTTTAGCCAGTAGAGAACTATTGCCAAAACCGTGATTGAATATTGGAAAGTTTATTTCTTTTTAGCCTGCTCAGTGTTAGGATAATGGCAGTTCCTACCATTGGAAAACTTTGCAATCCTGGTTGCCAAGAAAAGTCCATTCCTCGCAGGTCAGTGTCCATTCCAGGTTGTTGATGCAATACAACCTAATTAAGTGTTGGAGAAGATCTTGACTCCAGGTGTCCATGCATTTACACACTCAGCCTCCTGATGTTTCAACACCAAACTTAACAGTAATTTCATTATGACGCTCTCTTGATCACTCCCAGCTCTCTGACATTGGCACAGGACTGGTGTATCCCGCAAGGTTTAATCAATGTCTTCCCAATTTCCCACACCAGCTCCTGGATTTATATTAGAATCTAATTCATTTTGTGTAGGCACTTCTTCCTTCCATAGCCTGATATGATTGCAGGGCGTGCACCTCTGATTTTGTGTTAGCTCCTGCTGCATCCAAAGGCCAAAGCCAGCTTGTAATTACTATGTTTGTTAGTAAAGCAGAGTGGTGCTTTTTGTGTGTGCCCTCTTGAGGTTGCGATTTTTGCTTTGATTAATTTCTTTGAAGCTTTGTTTCTGGAGCTTGACAGGTCCCTTCTGTTCTCTACCCCCAATCTACCACCACTGTTTCTTTGTTGTGAATCACTTGGCGTTCACTTCTGCTGTGCTTGTTAAGACCATTTCACATGGTGTAGGGAAGTTATTCTAAAGACCCTGGAGAATTAGTGAATAATTGTCTGGAATGATAGGAATTGTTTTTTATGCAAGACATCCCTTCTCTCTGGGTTTGTTTAAGCTGGTTTAAATGAGTTTCTGTGCCATCAACAGAGCTTATTTGGCAAGGCATGTCTGTTGTTGCCAAGAAAGTAATTGGTCTCTAACTTTACACCACTGGAAAAAAAGAACCGAGTGGGGTGGGGTGACCAAATAAGAAAATCGAGTATTTATTTATTAATTATTCAAATTTTGTTACCACCCATCTCCCCCAAAAGAGGGACTCATTTATGCTATAGTCCAAAAGAAGGACCTTCCATCTTCACTCCAAGGACCTGCAAAATAGGAACCCTTTGATCTACAACAAGATGGGTTATTGTGGGAAAAAAAATATATTGCCGTACGTCTCACTCTTTTCCTCGTCTCCGTTGTGATCGGCTTCTCGGGGGGAGAGAATGTTCTTTCAAGACATGCATTGTGGTGGTGGCTTTGCGATGACTGCTCAAGAGCTGCCAGTACATTCTTCCAAGACTCCCCTGCTCTGAGAGGCATCAGAGATAGCGCAATTACCGTTGTTTAGATGAAAATTATCATTGTGTAAATTGCAAGATTATCGCAAAGCGACTTGTGTCATTTTTGATTTCTGCCCTCGGTGTGAAATCCTGGAGGTGTTCGGGCATATTGGCGTGACCGCTGAGCAGTTGCTCTGGCAGAAGAAACACACCTAAAGAGGCACGTTCTAATGTTGTTCGAGACGTATTAAAATGCTTTTTTACCGTTCAGTTCGTTCTGCAGCATTCATTCTGTCCTCAGACCCTGGGTTGCTTCTCTCTTGTCATTTTCTTGAACGTTGGTCTCTTTGTTTTTTTCTTGAAGGCTCAGTTATCCCAGGCTTTGGAAGACGCAGGGAATCAGAAGAAAAGAGCAGACATGGTAAGTTTAAATTTTTTGCAATGTTTATTAAAAATCTTATACATCTACTTTTTTATATATATCCCAGGTTTATTTTGTACAGTTCAGGGCTATATATAAAAAACTCCCTATTTTCCCTGCCACAACAGCAGCCCTGTGAGATGGGTTAGGTTGAGAGAGAATAGCTGGCCCAAAGTCTCCCAGCAGGCTCTCGTGCCTAAGGGAAGACGACAACCCGTGGTCTCCTCGCTTCTAATCCAGCATCTTAACCACTACACCAAACTAGTTCATAATACAGGCAGTCCTCACTTAACAACCATTCATTTAGTGACAGTTCAGACTTACGATGGTGCTGGAAAAAACAACTTACAACCGGTCCTCACACTTACGACCACTGCAGCATCTTCGCAGTCACATGATCATGGTTTGGGCGCTTGGCAACTGGTTTGCATTTATGACAGTGTCCGTGGTCATGCGATCACCATTTTCTACCTTCCCAGCCAGCTTCTGGCAAGCAAAATCAATGGGGAACCGTGTGATTCGCTTAATGACCACGTGGTTTGCTTAACACCAGCGATGATTCACTTAACAATTGCCGCAAAAAAGCTTGAAAATTGGATCACGTTTGCTTAATGACTGCTTCGCTTAACAACCAAAATTCCCGGCCCAATTTTGGTCGTTAAACGAGGACTACCTGTATGAAGCACTAACCCTATTCTTTCAGATCAACTCTGCAGAAGTCTTATACTATGGATAAATAAAAGATTTTTGATCAAACACACACACACATATAAGCACACACGGGTGAATTCTCATTATAGCTTTATAGGAGGTGAAAAGTAAATGCGTCAGCAAGTGGTGCTTCCTTTCTCTTTCTGACATGTACCCCAAAGGTGTAAATGTAACTCATGAATGGGGTGGATCGTCAAAAGAGACATCAGGACCTTAAAGCAAGGCCCGAAGCATTGTGAGAGAACAGGTAGACCTTCTTGTCCCGAAGTCTGAATCTCCATATTCGAAAAATGCCTGATCTCCACCTGGCTCTGTTGCGCAGGGCACTCCGTTCTTCCTTTTTGAGTTGCTACTGTTGAGGGCTGCAATTTATATCCTGGTAAAACCACATTTATTTCATGCATCTATATGATGTGTGCATTTCAGGACACATGGTTTGTAACTGTGATACTCCAGGATTAAACACTGAAGTAGCAAAATGCTGTAGATTTAACATATTCAGAAATACACTGGGAATCCCCATTTTCTATGAATGCAAAAATACTGTGTAATCTATTGCCAGCTCTTTTCTGGAGGCAGTTCCTTGTTTATCAAAGCTGCTTGAAAGGGGGCTGAGGGCATGATAAGGCAGAATTTTCTGCAAATGGGTTTCTGTAAAAAAATGTTTAATTCCCCCTGTGCAATTCACTTCAGTTTGTTTTATACTTTTCCAGTGACTCACTTCCTCTGCTTGAGGATCCAGGCTGTGGGTGGCTGGGTTTAATAAGCAACACGATCATTTATTTCTTCTGTACTGTTCTTTATACCTACTCACAACTTTCAGCTCAGGTTTGGGAGTTTGCCTTGCAGAGGAACAGATTACAAGCCTCTGCAGTCAGATCATTTCAGCTACAGCAAAACTAAGCAGCACCAGATAAATAATGCGAGGATTAAAAAGTCGAAGGAAAACTGGATTTGTATTCATGGATGCAAGCAGGATATGAAGCACAAGCTGTCCCTAACAAAACGTACGCAGCAGTTCACGGTGAAATACCAGTTGACGAAAATGCTGTCTGCCATCTGGCCATCTGCTTGGAGTCTTCTTGTAGGCTTGAAGTCTCGGTAGATTTTCCTCTGCGGAGACCTAGCATTACAGGCCAGCTAATTTCAGGGGCTCTGCTGTTGTGTTTGAGAACTGTATAATCTGAAGAGACTGTAGCTTATATGGATCTGGAAAAGGGGTCCCACTGCTCTTAGACTACTTTAGGGATAGAATAGACCAGTGTTTCTCAACCTTGGCCACTTTAAGATGGGTGGACTTCAACTCCCAGAATTCCCCAGCCACCATGCTGGCTGCGGAATTCTGGGAGTTGAAGTCCACTCATCTTAAAGTGGCCAAGGTTGAGAAACACCAGAATAGACCTAGGAATGTACACCATCTGCTCCTCTGATTGATGGCCAATATGAATAGTCAAGATTGGCTTGGTCTGACTTCTCCCAATCTGGTTTGGTTACCAAACAGGATTGTTGACCTGGCTGTGAGAGTCCTTGATTGTAAGGCATTCAATCAAGTTTCATTCTGGAGTGAGCTGTTCAGGGAAGTTCTCCTTGCTACTAAAAGACATCTCCGTTTAGCTCCTCTCTATCTACTCTGATGGGGGTTGATTTTCCAAGATCTCAAACAGAGGTCTTTTCCAGTACTGAGCTTGACGATGCCTACACCTTCTGTGGGCCAAAGATGCTGTTGTCCACTGAGCTGTACTTCTCTAAGAGCGATACCCGCATTCGCAGTGTTAACGAGAGTTAGGAAAATGAACTTTACGTTGGCCATAAAGAGGGGTGTCTGGCTGCGCCGAAGACCCAACAGCTGTCTTTGAGCTTAATTTAACGTAGATCCATTTCTGTAAGAAAGGCTGATTTCCTTTCCTTTGTGTAAATAAAACATATCAGAGAAGTACCTGTCAATTCTGACCCAAGATTTTACTTGAAATTCTGGACTCAGATGATTCCTAGCTGTCCTATTCTCCGACCTCCTTGGGCAGCTCAGCTGGATGTACTTTTCTGCTGTACCCATCTAGTACATAATTTCAGGAACAAGTCGTCTGCCAGATGGATTCATCTGGGTTGTAACTATTTTTCTGTTCTATTATTGGTCTTTTGCAAAAGGAACCTGCCAACTGTGTCAAGCTGTGCAAAGGGCAGTCATTCTTGAAGGAGAAATGGCTTTCAGGTCCGATACTGAAATAGATTTAAATTGAAATATTAAAAAGGCTGTGATAATGCTGTAGACTACTCACGTGGCTGTAAGACTACATTGATGGCTGTCTGTCTGTCTATCTGCCTGTGACTGAATGCTGGAATTATTTTTGGCTTTTAACAGCACATTAATACTGTTTTTTGTTGGCAATACATAATGCCCCATTAGATAAGTCTAATGCCACAAGGTTGAAACAAGTTTCCTCTTCCAGCCTTCTAGGGCTTAAACTCAAGTGCCCTTTCCAGAAATACTTGAGGTTGTAGGAATTACTCTTCTGATTGGGTACCTTTTGTGACTCCCAGTGTCTCCTCCATCTCTGTGTTCCCCTCTTCAAACACTTTCAATACCTTCTCTCCATTATTTTCTGTGACCCGGTCATGTTAGCCTATGTCTGAGAAGTTACGGAAAAGACCGTATCTTGCCCAGGGTTCTGCCACGTAACGCTTTTGTTCGTCCAGTAACAGAGCTGGTAGAGTGGTGAAAATCCTTCTCAGGTGGTCTCACAGGGCTTCCCACACCTGCTCTGAAGAAAGTTCTCACTTTTAGAATATCATATCTAGGGATTTCACTAGAGTCCAGGGTCCCACTGGCTTTCTTTCAGCAGTAGGTTGAGTTGAGAATTGGGGTGATTATGTGGAAAGCAACATCTGGAAGGTGTTGCTTTCTTAAGTTATCCATCCTCAATGCAGTGCTAAAGTTAATAACCATATACAGTGTGTGTGTGTGTGTGTGTGTGTGTGTGTGTGTACACACATTCGTTCGTTCATTCTTATAATTCCCAGTTTGAGGAAAAAGTTGTTGAGAAGGTAGTGGGACATCAGTTGCAGAGGATGGTAGATGAAGTGGATTAAACACACACACACATGTGTGCACGCACGCACACACACACACACACACCTACACCTGGTCTGTCTTTGGACCTGGACATGGGACAGAGACCGAATTGGTAGCTTTTGTGGGTCTGAAGTACCTTCAAACTCTACCCATTGCCTCTTCTAAAGCATTATCTCCCATATGCTGCCTTTAAAAGAGCTTACATTTAAAATATTTACATAACCTCGTATTGCCCACTTAATGGGAGTTGACTTATTAATTGCCATTAAAGGCTATGCGTTGATTGCTCTGATTATCATACAGAACTCTAGCCTTTTAGAAATGCTTCGCGAATGAGCTGTTGGTGCTTCTGTTCAAAGCTTGTATGTCGACAGAGCACACACATGCGAATGTGGAATCCTGAATGGGCACGTCGTTGGTGCCAGGTGAAAAGGGGACACCAGGTGGCATTTTTACCAAATGTCCTTGCACTTGTAGCATCCAGAACCACTGCATCAAAGGGTAATAGAGCCACCAAGCTAACGGACGCTGTGTGTTTCAGCACATGATTCAATTACTTGTCTGCTAAAATCAGTTTACTACTGGAAAAAAAGGGAGAGAAATTTAAGTAGCTTCAGCTAATTGCCGTTGACAAGACAAAGGCAGTTTGACTTTCCAGTATTAATTAGCAAACCCATACTAATTAGCTTGTATAAGCACAATTTATGCATCTTTCTCTAAATGCAATTAATTTTGCAACTGACGATGTCTCTGGGATGTAACACCGTTTCATTAACATACTTCTCTCTAATTAAGCATGGGCAGCAGTGGCTAGAGAAATGGGTTTGTGATTATAGCCATTCAGGAACTCCTTTTATAGTTTGGATCCTGTAGTGGACTTGAGTTAGCGTTTTATTTTCTGGTTTACGATAAGTTAACCTCTGTCGGCCTGCTGTCTTTGTAGAACGAAGGCCCAGTGATTCATTTTCCCTTGAATTACTCTGGCTAATGCCTTATTTTTTTCCTGACCTCCAGACAAGAGGTGAAGGCATTTTGCTTCTCAGAGAGACAGTATTCCTAAGAAGTATTAAAATATAATAGCGGGGACTACTGTCCCTTGCCAAAAGAAGTGTATATGAGGATGCTGGCTGGGGGATTCTGGGAGCTGAAGTCCACACATTTTTCTCAACCTTAGTAGCACAGTATTAGGCACAACTAATGTGCAGGTGCACAAATTTGCGCATTAATTTTGGTGCCAACTTTTTTTTCAAACCGAATTGTTGAGGAAGCAAGACGATCCATACGTAAGTTTGGGAAAATTGGAAACTGATATTGATAGATTTGTCAATCCTTCATTTGGAATAAGGCTGGATCCCGCTCCTCCATGTTTCTTTGAAGGAGCTATTTGGGAGCTGTTAAGTTTGTGTATTAATTTTGGTGCCAACTTTTTTTTCAAACCGAATTGTTGAGGAAGCAAGATGATCCATACGTTGAGTAGAAAAAGTGAATTACTGGTGAGGGTGAGAGCAGAAGGGTTCTGTTCCCTCCCAGGCATATTTCCATCTTTCCTTGTGGAATTGCCAAAGGATTCATTCCTGTTGAAGCCCTGGAGACCAGCATCTTCTAACATGTCCCCTGCTTAGGGTGAGGTTGGCATGTTCCTGATGTATCAGTCGGTTAAAATGGCAGAATGCCACGGCCCTCTTGTCACCTGCATGTTCAGACATAGATTTCTTTTTGCCAAGATAGCCTAGTTTGTCTGCCTTTAAATAGTGATGGATTTAAGAAGTTCCCAGGAATTGTGTTCAAGCTTACAGTCAAAGATGTTCATGTCAAGCTATCTCGCCATCTCCATTCAAGTCACTTGCTATTTACCTTTACCTTGTAAAACTTGTTTCCAAGGAGATTTCAATCTGACTGTTCATTGCTAGTTAAACTTTTTAACGTTTATAACAGATTGTCTGCTAACTGTTTATGACAGGCTCACGGCTTTGAAACAAAACATCCCTTTACTTCTAGCGGTTTTTGACTGGAGATTTGGTAATGGAGCCAAAAGGTCTGCTAGACTGCAGCAATTATTCCATCAGCAACCCCAATGTATCCCAAGCCTACCATTATGGATTTACTCTATATTTATCCTGCCTTTCAGACAATTGTGGTGTACCAAAGTGTCTCACATCAGGCTCTGCGCTGGGCTTAGGAGAGAAAACTTGGGTTGTGGGAGGGAAGAGGGAAAGCAGGTTCACCACTCCTCCAAAATTATATGTTACAAGTGTTTAATATTTATACACATTGCAGCCCATGAGATTCCCTCGTTTGGGTTATTACTTGAGCAGCACATGGTACAGCAGTTCTTAGTAAACAGTGGGCCAGTCTGTGCATTTCTCCAGTCCCAGGACAACAGACAATAAAAGCTGAGCAGCCCATCTGTCTGGGAAGAACAAAGCATGCTGCTGTCCTTGTGGGTGTATGAGCTGGGCTAGCTTTCCCTTAACCAAGATATTAATGAACAGGGAAAATATGGCTTCACTTCAGCAAAGAACCTTTCATCCTAAGGCACTGGGAAAAAGAAGTAAATAGCAGCAACAAAATCAGGGCCAAGCTGCCTTAGCGTGAGCCCCAGGGGATTCATCCTGTCAAGGAAGCCCAACATTTGTACCAATTAGTGGATGGTTTAAGTAAAAGGAAAGCCTGCATAACAATATTTAGAATTTCTTCTGTATTCTAGTACAGCCTTTCTCAAGCTTTTGACCCTGGAGGAACCCTTGAAATATCTTTCAGGCCTCGGGGAACCCCTGCCCATTCAGGCTCCAAGATAGGCCAGAAGTTACGAAATGATTATATTCGTTTCATGGGTAGGCCTGTATAGATGCATTCACGGTGTTCTTAAACTGAAAATAAAGAATGAAGCTTACCTCTTGAATGTGGAGTTGCCCGGATTTGAAATAATTTGTTAAATAAATCGTGATCTCCCAGGAACCTCTCGCGGAACCCTGGTTGAGAAACCGTGACCTAGTACTTCAAGTCATGCAGCAGCCATCCGAAAACTGACCAAATTAGATGGTTTTGCCATCTGGGATGAAAGTTTGGAGCAAGTTCCCATGCTGGCGAGAAGACAGTGTTAAATATTTATTCCATCCAAGAACTACCCGTCATGGTGTGTGTGTGTGTCTGTGTTCTGAGTTAGATATTTGGATACAGGTAGCATACATGCTGACTTCAACTGATCTCCGCCATAGTGTGGATTTTCCCCTCCTGGTGCGGTTTTTCAAGATAACACCCAACGTCACTCTATTTCATTTCCAAATATAATCTCTTGGAGAGAAGCCTTATTCCTCCCTATTTTCAGTCTCTGAAGTTAATGCATGAATTTATATTCTTTACTCCCACTTGCTCTCCTAAATTAAGGGACATGATTATCAGCGGTGCTTGGTACAGACTAATACACGGCTAAGGGAGGAGGGATGGTCCCGGGTGGCTGCCGGTGGCAGCTGCTGCCCCCCACTGGCCCCTTTTTCTCTCCCCAAGGATCCAACTCGTGAGGCTGTTTCTGGTTTTCCCATTAATGGCCTTTGCTCGAGCTGATGGACAAGAGGCAGCTTTCCGAATGTCATGGGGGCTGTAAAAATACAAGGGTTGCTTCAAAGTTGTAAAAAAGTCGCCATAGACTACTACTTCCCTTGACTTGGTCATGGGCATCCACAGAAGGGGGAAGTGACAAAACGCCCTCCCTTGCATACTTATAATGAAAATACGAAAGGGCAGAGTGTGCATCATGAGGCCTTGTGGTTAGATAGGAAGACTGATGAATCTTTTCCTTCTGCATTTGGTTCTGGGCCAAATCTGCTTCCAGATTTATCTTCACCTCTGCTCATCCTCCCCTTGTCCAAAGAGAGGGGGAGAAGGAAAATTAAGCTTGGCCGCTTAAGGAAGATTCGGCAGTCATAGGGGCGATTCTTTGGCAAGGCTGTGTGTGGCTCTTCACAGGTCCCACTACGCTAGGCCTGGGCACCCTACAGCTTTGGGGCAAATATTGTTTCTCAGAAATTAATCATGTACCTGGAAAGAACTCAGCTGCCTACTGTGTGGAGAGGAAGAGAGAGATAATGAAGGGAGGGTCAGAGAAAGAAAGAAAAAGAAAATGCGTGGCTGAATCTCCTTTTGGCTTTGTTCACACCACTAGACATTTCAACCTCCCTTTGCCACTGACATGATTCAGTCCCCAAATGATTATTCCTGCTGGAATCCTGCCCTCTGTTACCTCAGAAACTCAACTGTACAATAAGTAAACAGGTAAAATTCTTGCTCAGCCTGCATCAGAAAGAAAGGATGACCAAGAATTGTATTTGATGTTCTTCACGCTCTTTAGAATATTTATACAGAGCCTGAAGAACATCAACTACAATTCTTGGACACTCCTTGACTTCTGCCAAAGGGTATATTTAGAAGGTTGAAAATCTGCACCAACTCCCAGCATAATTTCTGGTGCCCCCAACTCAAAGATGAACTTCTGTTGCCTTTCTGGGGCTTCTCAGAGGACTGTTCCACCTTCAAGTTTCTTTTTACTGTCAATATTATTTATTTATATTATTGGCCACCCAACTCCAGCGGACTCTGGGTGGCATACAGAACTAGTGAAAACCTAACAGCAGCATTGAATCACACAGACAGCCCAGACTACAATAATCTAATAGCAAAAACAACAAAACCAAACAAGTAATTGAATAAATAATAAACATCAACCCCAGGCCTGGGACCAGAGCAAGGTTTTCAAAGCTTTCCGGAGCCCCAGGAGTAAAGGTGCTGTTCTTATCTTGGGAGTGGGGAGGTGCTGTTCCAGAGAGTGGGGGCTGCAAGAGAGAAGCCATGCTTCCTGGGTCCCACAAGATGGCAAGATTTAATGGAGGGGATTAGTCAAAAGGACAGAACTCTTGAAATCTCATTATTTAAGATCGTTACGTTAAAAGTGGAATGGTGAGCATTGGGCGGTCTCATGGCATCTTGTTGACCACGCAACAGAGAGGTGAAATTCACTAGGGAGGCACAAAATATTAGGTATCCCATAAAACAAGAAAACTTCAGGGATTAGTCCAGGTGGTCACCAGGAGTCAACGTTGACTCGAAAGCATGCATACACACACAAGACACCCTAGTTTTACTTTCAAATTCAAAGGAAGGGGCTGCTACTCAAGGAATGCCCTCCGGATGCAACATGCAGTTGGCAAAAGCAAGGGGTTCCCAGGGCTTTATTGGGAAAGAAACAGTAGATCATAGTGAAATTATCCAACCCCCTGTGGAAGGGAGTAGCTCTTACACATTTTCAATGCACAACGCAACTCAGGACACCTGATGAAAGACGGGATAGGCTCAGGAGTTTGCAACGACCCCAAGGGTACCTTCTGCCAGTTTCGGTAGCTGAGCTCCAAAGCGGGGTCAGAATAAATTCACAGCACTCCCATTGTGACGTCTAGTGGATCACTAGAAATCACCCGTGTGTGGAAGTAGAGGACAAGGAATGAAGAATTCTATGAATATCTGGTGCCATGATTTTATCTGCTTGCTAGCAGGCAGCATGGAAATCATTGCAAAGCATTAGGAATCTGTCTGCTCTCCTGTCCCTTTTACTTTCTGCTCCTCCAGTCAAAAACTTAATTTCCTTCCCCCTTAAAGCCCTTTTTTGCTGTTGCTTATGTACCTACCTTCTTACCAGCAATGAGTAGCTGGACGCTTTTCAAATCATACGGTTGCCCTGGGCACCTGTCCTTATCTCCTCTTGATTTATTACCCTCTGCCCCCAGATAGATCCAATTTCAGTTATCTAGTTCCACCATAGGTCCATTAAAGCACTGTGGGTATTGCAAGGCTATTTAACCAAAGCACAAATATACTTTCACAGTTCCTTAGCATTGGCCTGTATCTTCATCACGGAGAATCATACAACAGGTTTAACTTACAGAGATACTATAATTGTAAAAAAAAAAAAAATCAAAGGTGGGGAATATGTGCAGGAGCCACAGTCCCAGCCAAGTCTGAAAACATGGCAGGTTCCTCATGTAACTTGAAATTCACTGGATTTCTTTATATATCTGAGAGAACTCAGACCTCAAAGGCACTACTTTAGTCCTGTGTTCATAGGAATTAATCTTGGGTGTGTAATTCAAGGCATAGATCTAAACTGGGAAGCTGTGTCCCCATAAAAGATTAGTTGTTAGAACAATCCGCAAGGGAGCAAACTTTGATACTGGGCCTTCAGCACTCAGATGAGGTCTTGTTTACAAAGTAGGCAAGGCTTGAGTACAAATCTTGCTATTCCTGACTTTTTGATTAGGTAAAGGTAAAGGTTTCCCTTGACGTAAAGTCCAGTCGAATCCGACTCTAGGGGGCGGTGCTCATCTCCGTTTCTAAGCCTTGGAGCTGGCGTTGTCCATAGGACACTTCCGGGTCATGTGGCCAGCATGACGACTCGGAACGCCGTTACCTTCCCGCCGAAGCGGTACCAATTCATCTACTCACATTTGCATGTTTTCGAACTGCTTGGTGAGCAGGAGCTGGGACGAGCAACGGGAGCTCACCCCGCCGCGCGGTTTCGAACCGCCGACCTTCCGATTGGCAGCTCAGCGGTTTAACCTGCAGCGCCACCGCGTCCCTTCTTTTTGATTACTTTAATACAAAAAAGGGTGGGGAGGAGAAAAAGAACTAAAACAAAGAGAACAAAATGCAAACACCTGGAGAAAAAAGGGGAAACTATCTATCAAGAAGATCCTTAGCCCAGTTTTTAAACACATCATGAAATCTTGACCACATGGGTTAAGATTAACTAGGTAAAGGTAAAGGTTTCTCTTGACATTAAGTCCAGTTGTGTCTGACTCTAGGGGGTGGTGCTCATCTCCATTTCAAAGCCGAAGAGCCGGCGTTTGTCCGTAGACACTTCCTCCATGGTCATGTGGCCGGCATGACTAAACGGATGCCGTTACCTGCCCGCCGAAGCGGTACCTATTAATCGACTCACATTTGCATGTTTTCGAACTGCTAGGTTGGCAGGAGAAGATTAACTAGCTTTCCCATTATATCGGTAGAGAGCCCATTCATGAACAGAAAGCTAAGCATTTATCATTAATCCAAGACCCCTCAGAATCTGGGGTTGCACTCTTCCCAGTGCTTGAAAAGGAGTCTGTTTTGCCACATGCTTGGTAAATCTGTCGGCCTTCATAAACTGACACGTTCCAGATAATTCAAAAGTCCATTCATGTGAGGGCTGGTTCTCAGATTGATGAGAAGTCTAGTAGACCCATCATCAAGAGGTGGAGACCGTCATCCCCCATTTTCTGTGCACATCAAAGACAAGCCTTCTCACCCTAATTTGCCAACAATATGTGTTTCTTATTTGAAAGTGGACTCCTCTCTGGAGCTCCTGTGTTGCTGCATTGACCTCCTTAGTAAATCCTACTAATCAGAGCTCTGAAAGACTTTTTTCTAGGACTAACTGCTTCCAGACCAGGCTACCTTATTAAGTTTCGTAACTCCGAATCGACAAACCTAGATATTAAACCAACATGAGGCGATCATGGTCAAGGCCCCTATTATACGACTGGGCCCCTTTCTGAATTTTAACTTCTACCATAAGATTGACGGCCAAGCCTTTTAAAACATTATCTGAGGTCCGCAAGAAACTTGAAGGAAAATCGTTTGTTCAAACAGAGATACTTGACACTCATTAAGACCCTTAGCTATTGTTTTCTTAATGTAGGAGATTCCAAGTCTTTATTCCAGAGTTCTTCTACATTACTAATATCTATCTTAGTGATACTTTTTCAATTTTTTTTTTAAACACTGTAGGCTTCAAATCACTGAAACCATGTTCCGATACTGACTAATTCGGGAGCGTTAGATGCTGCTAATGCATCTGTCTCAAATGGCAAGGTCAAGAGATGTTGTCACTAAATAAACTGCCATTTTGCAAATTTGGGCAATTCAGATTCCTCTGGCAATAGCTCAAAGGGTTTAAAAATGTGATGGCAGTAAGTGGATCTAAAGTATTAATAACGCACTTATCCGTGCCTTCCAAAAGAAAGGTTTACTTGCAATTTTTAAACTGGGGTTATCCCACAATGTAAGTTTGTCATGTAAACAAGGGGCCAAAAGTGTATTTCCGTGCCAACGTTTTGTAAATAGACCTTGCAGCCTCGACTGCAGGAAATACAGTAGAATTCTTGCTAAAGATGGGGCCAAGCTCCTCTGTGATACCACAGGAGTCATGTAATACCTTTCTAATTGCGTGTGTGTGGTTTTTTAAGTTGGTTGGTTGTGTTCCACAGAAAAAAATTGGTGTAAAAATATATGCCCAATGATCCAACTGAAAGCCAGGAAAGTTGCATCCTCTACTCCCCCACCCCATGCATATATAACTGTGATTTAGATAAAAAGAATCTGGAGTTGTTCTTCCTGTTTTTAAGCTCTCCAAACACCTGCAGGAATGTTGAAAATTGTGTCTGGAGATGGGGTTGAGACCTCAGCACCCCCTAAATGAGGGAGCTGGTTAGGTAAAATCGCCTCGGAATGCAATACTCTCTATTCAGGGAAGAGTTGTTGGGTACTTTTACACAAAAAATAGCTGGAAGTGTGTAGCTCACAAGTTACCTCTTGGTGAGACCCACTTAAAAATTTCCAGCTGTTCTGAAAATGACAGTGGCTGGCCAGAGCACTTAATCTTGCTTAGTGCATTGCAGCGGACAGCAGTTCTCTTGAATGCATCCTTAGTCATGTCACAAGGGCCTTGGTGGATGTAAAGGATGAGCATTTCCAGTAATGGCTTTCGGGACATCAGATACAATGAGGTCCCATCCTGTCTAACATGAAGTTGTTAAGTGGTTCATTAAGTCCGTGATATCTACCACTAACCTTAAACTTCTGGTGCTGTTGTGTGATTCTACAACATGTCAAATGAAGTTTGCATTTTAAACGTATTAACAGTTCCCCAAGAAGATTTTTCAGCTGTCCAGCAGCTCTGTGAATAATAATCAAGCCTTTGGGACATTTTTTTTTTTCAACAGAGGCGCATACTAACAAATTGGCATGCACGGAGGAAGGTGCGAATTGTCATTCCGTTACCATCACGAAGCTGCTATTGCAATAGTTATGGGCAGCCTAGCTGTCCTGTCACGCAGATACTTGCGTGGTTTCATAAAACCCACAACCTCCTTTCCTGCCGTCAGTGCACAACTGCAGGGTGCAGCAATCTATTATGAGCCCCGTGCCTTCTTCTCCGAAGGGAGCCGTTGGCAATTTATCTGTCCGTGTCAAGAGAACAGGTGGCAGCTGGACTCAAGGCTGTGGCCGCTTAGCCAGTGATAAATAGGCTGTTTACTGGTGCTTGTTCTTGGGGATGCTGTCCGCACACAGACCAAGGGAGCAGCTCAGAACGATAATAACAAACCTCATTGCAACCTTCGGCGGGAAAGGCAAGGCAATGCACTTGATAAACGGCTTTGTGTTGGAAGGGTGTGGTGGAATTGAAAGTCTCCCGCTAGTCGGCCTGGTGCCTTGGATACCCCACCCCCGGAATTACCTTCAGCACCAGCTTTAAGCTGGCCATCTGTGATGGGTTGAGCTAGCAAAGAGAGAAACCCAGTGATCAGAAAATTGAGGACGGTATTTCTCGCTGTGATCATCGTACCGGCCAACCAGTATGAATTGCCATTTCTTTCGTCTTTCAACCAGACGAGGATGCAGGTAAGGCCAGATTTAGGAGGCTGAGTTTTGAATCCTCTTTGAAATGCCCTGGAAGCATTTCTGGGCCTCCTTAGAGAACTTGGTCAACACACAACACTCGCCACGTTGCTTTAACACAAAAAGATCAGACCACAGAACAGAGTCTATGAGAGCGGCTTGTGAAGTGGCTAAACAGTGGGACAGGTGTTTAGATAAACCACTGTAAAGGCAGGAGAATCATTAAGGGGCTGCATGTTTTAAGTCCCATCAAGGGCCTACAGTGAAAGGCTGGGCCTAGATCAGTTGGAAGGTGCTTTCTAGTAGGGTCACCATCAAGAAAGTCTGGTTTCTCATGCCTGCCAGCTTAATCAGTCCTGCTGATGGGTCAGTGAGTCACGTTAAAAATGGAGAGGATCGTACGAGTGAAGGTGCTCCTTAAGACAGCCTGCCCCCCAGCCCTTGCTCCTTTGTCCTCTTCCTGCACATATTGAGATCCGTGTTGGCCGTCTGTGTCCACCGGCTCCATACCGTTGGTGGGCCTCCCTTAAATTGAGAGCCAGTTGGGTCTAGTGGTTAAGGCAATGGACTAGAAACCAGGAGACTGGGAGTTCTAGTCCCATCTTAGGCGTGAAAGCCGGCTGGGTGCCCTTGGGCCAGTCGCGCTCTCTCAGCCCAACTCACCTCACAGGGTGGTTGTGGTGGGGAAAATAGGAGGAGGAAGGAGTACTAGGCGTGTTCTCCGCCTTGAGTTATTTATAAAAAAAATAAAGGTGGGGTAGAAAATAAATAAATAAATGCTGCCTCCCAGATTACCTCACTGAAATTCAGCAACCAATTTGGCCACAGAGCATCATTTAAGGTTCAGGATGCTAATTTAAATGATCCTATTAATGTTTGCTGTCCTTCCCCCCTCGTCCTCGACTGTGATTCATTACGACTTCCTCCTGGCCTGACCCTTTGTGCTCATTGGCGCCCTCATCCAAAGGGGATGGGTGGGAAGTAAAATTATGTCTCTTAGCAAAACATTGCCCTTTCCTGATTGAGGAGGTGGCAGAAGCAACCTTCACCAGCGTCGCTTCACCTCTGCACGGTGGGTCCCCATACCTTGGCAGCCTGTCTCAGGCAACCTGCAGCTGTTCCTGTTGCTCCATGTCCAACTATTTGCTAATCAAGTCACAGCTCCTTGGTTGCCAACAAGCTGCTGTTTCCCACCTGCTCTACCAATGGAGTCAAATACGTATGTACAAACATACATTACAACTACTGCTGAAGCCACCATGGCTGCATTTGGACCCCATCCTGCAGAGTGGAGTTAAGGCGCTGCGGGAGTCGCAGTTGCACTGTCAAAAGATATTGTGTGCTAATGCTTTATCTCCCCCGGTGCCATGGACAGAGACTTCAGGATGCGTTCTTGGGTTGGCATCTCTAATTAAGGCACCTTGTTGTTTTTCTACATGTGCAGAAAGCTCTGCATTTTTACCATGACTTCTTTGCTTTTGGTTTTTGTTTTTTAAAAAAGATAGCAGATGGAAAATTAAAGACGACCATTTTTTGTAAAAGGTTGGGTGGGATGAGCAGACTGATTGGGGGTAGGGTGTGGGATTGAAGGAATTGGTAACTTTTAACAGGAATGACCTAAAATTAGATGTGATGCTTGCCTAAGCTATAAGATCCTTATCCATCAGAACTTAGTAAGACTTGTGGAAGCAAAGATCTTTTTAAAAACCTACCAGGGGAGAAATACTTAATCCTTCAGTAAGGCATGGCTGAAACTCTGCTATTACCTTCTCCAAATGTGTCTTCCACGATAGATGGTTCATTGAAAAGCAAGGAAATCTGTTCCTTGCATCTCACCTTACAATCCAAAGGTAAGTCAGATAAAACATCTTGGTGTATTCCCATAGGTGTCTGGTAGAAACCACAGTGATATCAAAATAGCATCATGTGAATCATGACATCATCATGGCAAATGACATCTGACACACATGGCATTGCTTGCCCTCCTTCTTCATCCCCAGACACCCATGAGCACTCCATTCACATCTAGAGCAGGGACCACTTTATTTTGGAGCAGTACTTACTCCAGAATCTTGTTCTCCCTTTGAAATGGTTTGAATTATTTTAATGAGATTGGTCCTGGAGTTGAACTTTCATCTTTGATCCTTGAAAGTGGCACTGAAGAAAAAATAAGCTTCGGTGCCCAGGACTTCTTACTTTCACTCAATGATTTCATACAATAGTCTGTTACAGTATGGGCTAAGCATCATCATTGACCAAGGAAAGAAGTGATTCTTCTGATTTTCAAGGTCATGATTTAGTAATAGAAGTTCACGTAGATCTATCACCTGTTATGCTAAGCCATAATATTGTTTGTTTATCTTTGATGAAGCAGGAGGTATCAACCCAGCTATAATAGCTCAGAGTGATCAGTGAACTGGAACATTATGGTTTGTTTAACAAACTATGGGTAATGTCAATCCCATAATATGGGTTTGCAGCCTGTTTCTCCTTAAAACATGCTACCAACCACCACATGGTCTTCATCTAATGCTTCATGCCTTACTGTGGTCATCTATCTTGATCTCTGGTGACCAGAACAAGCTAACTTCCATTTCTTCTCTTGATTTTGCAGCTGGAGGTAGAGATGCAGATGCTGAAGAGACAGGCATCCACCGTAGAGCCCAGCAGCTTCCTCGCAAAAGAAGAGGTGGATGCGCTGAGGTAAATGTCCTCCCCTCTACTCTTAGTGATTGAGCTGAGGAGAAGAGATGGAATTTAGGCTCTTCCAACCACAAAATTGCTCCTAGAAGAAATTCTGTTCCAACATGGGGATGGAAGGGGTTGTGCGTTTTAACTGGTAGAACGAATTAACTAAATTTTTAAACCACGGATCAGCAATTCCTGTGTGACCAATTGGGTGGAAAATAAGCAAAGGAAGGCCAACTCTGGAAGGGTTGGTCAAATTACAGTCTGCTTTAGCATCCCACCCCTCTTCTTCCCTGTGTGCACTGATTGGTGGAAAATGGATTAATTTTCTTAAAAGTACTAAAGAAAAAGTCATATGTATGCTTGGAAGCCCCCCCCCCCATGCAACGCAACTTTAAAAAGAATATTTGCTTGAATCAGTCAAATTCAGAACAGAGGGCGCCATTGGTGAAATAACCAGAAAGCAGAATGTCCTCAGAATCTGTTTAAAATTGGGTCTGATTTAACCTTACGGAGTTTATTATGGCGCTGCCACAGGAAAGCCTCCATCCTGTGTCCCCTAACAGTTTGTTGTTTGTGAAGCATACAGTAAATCTGTGTTTTTCAAATCTGGCAACCATAAGGTGTGTGGCTGGCTGTGGAATTCTGGAGGTTAAAGCCCACACATCTTAAAGTTGCTAAGGTTGAAAAACACCACAGTAAAGCTTCTGAAGAAGACAATAAATTATAAAAAAAATATTCATATCATAGGAGCTGGGTTTTTTTTCAGATGGACTGTCTTCAAGGCTTTATAGGTAAAATATAACAATTTGAATTGAGCCAGAAAAGAAACTGAAAAGTGGTTGGTACAATTGTCTGCAAAGCACCCACCTAAAAGTAATAATTTATTTATACACACACACAAACTGTATATATACGAAATTAAATTAAATTAAATTAAATTTATATATACATATACATATGAAATTAGATTATATATATATATGTATAAAAGAAATTAAATTTCACATATATATATATATATATATATATATATAAATAAATAAATAAATAAATGAAATTAAAATGTATGTATGTATGTCATCCAGATTCTTTTGGATCAGTAAGACCAGCAGAACTAACCTTTCCTGAAAGATGAATAACAATCCAAATGGGACGATGGCTCTCCTAGATCCAGTGCCTAGTTAGTTAGTTAGTTAGTTAGTTAACAAAATCAGTGCTGATCCAGGTGCACTTCCAAGCCAAGCCAAGCCAAGAATCTGGTCCTTCCAAGGCATAATAACTCTCCAGAACAGGCTGGATTACTTATAGATCATCGTAATTCCAATCTTGTTTGCAGTGAGCCTCCATTTGCCAGCCCATATCCTGCCTCCAGATAATGGAAATCTTCTTGACATTTGTTGAAACATTGAGACCCTGGTTATGATTACAGTAACAATGATAACCAATGTTCAGTGTCTGGGTAACTTTTCCCACTGTGGTGATGCTCAAAGCACAGTAGACAAAGCTACAACCTAAGGAACCTCATTAATGTGCTGTGGATGTTCAGACAAATGTCATGGGGACCCTCCCAGAATAATGCCCCCACCCCGAACTACCAAGGATCCCAGACCACAGCTGTGATTGATGACTTCAGAAGCTAGAGGGAGGTCCTACGGAATCAATGAGCATTCTTTGTCATTTCAAGTTCTGCCATCCGCTAATTAGATGAACTCAGATGCCACTTAAAGGTGATGGATTACTTTTTCAATTTACAGTATGCAAAGCTGACAGAGAGATTGCCTCTTAAAATACAATTATCTGGTATTCATTTTTAGAGTTAGTATGGTGGGTACCTGAAGCAGAAGGTGTCTGGTTAAAAATTGTATACAATTTCCATTGTATACATTTTTAACTTCCATAACATGTTTGGTTTGTTGTGCCCCCTTCTTCCTCTTCTTCCTCCTCCTCCTCTTCTTCCATATATGTGGGTCTCACTTTACTTCTGCCCCACCAGAGCAGCAGCCACACCTCTGTTTGGGCGGGGACAGACCTACTTGTCCAGAGTCACCTGGTGAGGTCTCTGGTCATCTAGAAACTTGAACCTGGGTCTCCACTGTGCAAATCTAACGTCCTAACTCCAACACCATCCTAGCTGGTTTTCCCCAAGCTAATCCATATTCCTAAAGCAGAAAATGGCATTTCCTCCCAATGGTAAAGGGATAGATTTTGTTAATCCTCACCCATTCAATACTCAAATAGGTATCTCCACTGATGTTTCACACAGTTCGCATTTATGGCAAGGGAGTTGATTGATGATTTAAAGGCCAGACAATTAATCAATCGTTCATCAATTCTCAGACGTGTGTACAATAGTGGCTTTGTATCTTCATTCTGTAGAACCTGAAGAGGAATTAAAATCAGAGCCAACCAGCTCCTATATATTATTATTCATGTTTTTTTCATCATGTGTGACATCTGGGTGTGCAGCCGGTGGGGGAAATGACCACACTGTCTCTTCCCCACCCCATGGTGATCATGTGACTGCAGGATGCTGTGATGTTCGTAAATGCAAACCAGTTGCCAAGTGCCCGAATTGTGATCATGTGGCTGCAGGGACACCGCAACAGTCATAAGTGCGAGGACTGGTCTCAAGTTGGGTTTTCCAGCACCGTTGAAATTCCGAACCGCCACTAAACGAATGGCTGTTAAGCAAGGACTACCCGTAATTGAAATCTACTGGCTGTTGCCAGCAGGCACGATGCAGCTTGGGACCATTCATTGTTCTCCCATTTCTTCTACAACCATGGTTCCACCAGAGACTCATTCTGATGTGACACAGGAGGAAAGAGAAGGCAGACTTAGAAACTGGGGAGTATTCTGGTTGTAGTTTCTTGCCCGGTGCCCTGATGCTCAGCTCCTTTCTTCTCTGGTCTCTGCCAACACCTCCCATCAGCCGATCTTTCTCGGACAGGGAGGTGCACAAGAAGCTAAGCTGGGGCCCTTAGCTACCTCCCTCCATGAATATTGGGTGGTGGAAAGCACACTCCCCCCCAAAAAAAACACCAAATGCAGCCACTGGAGAATTCAGGCATCCAGGTTAAACCCCCAAATCGGTATTCACATCCTATGCATGAGGTTTTTTTTTTTTTTTAATCTTTTGTCTTCTCTTTCTTTAATATGGAAAGTAAATTATCTCTGGAAGCTTAAAAGACTTTATCTGTATCTCTCCCTCTCCCCCCCCCCCACTCCGCCTCCTGAGAACAAAGGCACTCTTTTCATCAGGACTTTTATGGCGGTTATATGTGAAAATTCTCTCTCTACATTATTACTTCTGAGGAAACTGCAAAAGTAATATTAACACTGTCAGTCCTTCACCTGCACCTTGCCTTCCATAAATCTTGTCAGCAATGTTTTGTGATCCCCAGTAGCCAGGGGCCGCTTCAGCGTTTGATAGTGTTGGCCCAGCGTTTGCAGAGAAACAGGTTGTTCTTGGCCCAGGAGGTTGAAAAGCTGTTTCTTTTTGTTTGCTGGAAGTTAAAGGAACATTTTGAACTGGAATAAATAACAACTTTCCCTTCCTGCTGTCAAGCAGCAGCGTCAGTAAATCCTAAATGTCATCTGTGGATTTAGAAAATGGGTGGTTTTCGGGACCTGATCAGAAAGCCACGTTCTTGTCGGGGTTTATGAGCCACGTTTAATGGCACTCGCTGGATTCCCAGTAGCCCCTCTTGATGTTCTTCAGAGCCCCATAGAACAGTAAAGCACCATCTGAGGTCGGAGAGTCACCTGCGGGCCCCAGAAGAGGGGGGCACTGGGAATCAGGCAAAGTGGGTGCCATTAAATGTGGGTTAGATTGGATTTTAGCTTCATCCATCAAGGCTTTTCCTGTATTTTCATCATTAAGCATTCAAACTCCAAAAGTGGTCCTCCTGAGGTTTAGAGGAGACACATTATTTCTGCAGTGTGACACAGCAGCATAAATCACCTCACAATTCAGGTAACTGAGTTTTCACGAGGATTCAGCTTGAGGATCATGCTCAGCTCCTGGAAAGCGCACTTAATCCCACTTTGATGACAAACGTTGCAGGTTAAAATGAGCATCCTGAAATCCGTAAATCTCAAGGATGCAAAAAGTTAAAGGCTACCAAGATAATTTAGACTCTTAGTTCCTAACATGGTGCGTGGGAGTTCCTGTGTGCCTGTAGACACCTCCCTTGCATCCAATAAGCTCCCTTCCCTTGGGGCTTTTTACATTTTTAAAACGTTCTTTTAAAATTAAACTTTCTTGCCCTTTATATGTGCATTTCTCTTTTAACCACGAGGGGTTTTGTTTTAGGGAATTTAAAAAATGGTGGCGGATGGTAGCCCAGTGTTTTATTTGGAAGTACATTCACCTGCCTGGGAAAAAAAAGGACCGAGATCAATAAAGTTGCCCGCTCAATCCTCCAAAATAGAGGAACCTTGTTTTTTATTGGGCCAGGACATAAAAGCCCTCATCTATCTTAGCTTATAGCTGTGGGCAGCAGACCTCAAGATATTTTAATCACCCAGCTGTCCTTGGGGGTGGTATCCATTCAGTCATTCTTTAGAAAGAAGTAAAATTGGGACAGTTTCTACAAGGAAGACCATGCCCCGATTCCCTTTTGCCCACTTAAGAAAAATGTGTTGGAAATGAAAAAAAACAAGGTAGAGAAGGAACATCTTCTGTTGGGGCTCAGAACCTGTCTTGGGTGATATTGCTTGCCTACTGTTTCACCCTATAGTTGTTACTTCCTCTTTGTATCAGTGGTAGCAGAGATGGGAAGAGTAAGGCTTCCTGTCTGTCCTTTTTTTTTTCTTTTTCCTCCTCTAGGTTAAAGATTGAGGAACTGGAATCTGAACGAAGTCGATTAGAAGAGGAGAACAGGTCCCTGGAAGCAAAGCTGGAACAGATTACTCTTCAGGTGATGTCCTAGGGTGCTTGGTCTGGCTTGACAAGGTGGACTGGGAGGTTTTGTCTAAATGTAATGCTCTTCCTTGATCCTCCTGGGATTAATGTTCAGGAAGCTGAGCCTCTCTCGTGCTTTTTATTACGATAGCGCACTGGGCATCTCTTAGGAAATTGGATGTTCCAAATTTGGAATATTTTCTGTTGTTTCCATAAATGGACGCTCTTGGGTTCAGATGCCTGTAACCTGTTTCTAAGGTCTAAGAGTACACAGCCATAAGCAGCATCCTATTATTTCTTCCAGAATCTTAGCCTTAATTGTGGGGTAAGCTTGTTTTGGCTTTATGACCAACACCAAGATTTTAAAAAGTGGAATTGTGGGTTGCTTCTTGCAAGAACATTTGCTCCACCCACCCACCCACCTATCTAGGGATGATCACACAACGTGCTTTGTAAGAAAGATACCAAGTCATAAGTCAGATACAAAGCAAATGGCTACATTCACATAATTTACTAAATTTGGTTAATTTTAAACCTGGTTAGGTTTTTTTGTGGCATAATATGCTCTGTGAGCTCAGAGCAGTTAGTTAATTTATGACTCAATGTACTGTACAAACCCAGAATATGGGTTGGGTGACTACCTAGGTTAAGCATGTTGAGTAAACCCAGCTTTGGAGCACAAAAATCTTTCCTCTCCTACATACCAGAATATTCTTGAGCAAAGTTGTCAGATCTTTCCTAGTTACCTCTTGAAAATATATTGGCCATGCCTATACCTTTCATACCTTATGCACTGACAGTCATCCACTCCGTGACATTTTTTAAAATTCATTTGTTAAAAAGCATGGATTTATATAACAGATTCATCTCCCTACATCATACCAACCAGTTTGGAACATCGGAGTATGATGTTGGCATCACACCATGCCATTAGGTGACTCTTGTTTCTAATCCCACGAAAGACAGCAGAAAGAAGGTGATTCAAAGTCCTCTCCTGATCTTCTGGCATCCCTGCTGCCGCTAGCTTGCTAGCTTGTAAGAATGACTCCTTAGACCTGTTATGTAGGTCTAGGCTAAATCTCATCTTCCTAATATGATTATTTTTCCTCCTACATCATCTAGGCCTATGAGAGCCAGTTTGGCCTAGTGGCTAAGGCGCTGGGCTAGAAACCAGGAGTCTCTGAGTTCTAGTCCCGCCTTAGGCCTGAAAGCCGGCTGGGTGGCCTGGGGCCAGTCCCTCTTTCTCTCAGCCCAGCTCGGCGCAGTGCAGACTGGCCTCTTCGTGGTGCATCCCGGGCAGCGTGACTTGTCACGGCTCAATAGTCCACACATCTGGCTGCTGGACCTCACAAGGATTTCCCAGCAAGAAAAAGCAGCACGAACACCGAACTGCTATGCCAGTTTGATTAAAAACATGCCATACGATTAAAAAAAAATCTAGGCCTATGAACATACTGCTGTTCCTATGAATCAGACCAGTTTCCACCCTTAACTCAGTGCTTCATCTGAGCTGACCTCCTTCCATGTTATCCCAGAAGCTGACGGAACGGATGATGATATCCATAACCCTTTTGTGCAGCCTGCAGTATCGCATCTCGGGGTCAGGGGTGTCCTGTTGTTACACAAAAGGGCTTCTGTTCTGGCTTGTCATTGCTTGTCTCTGCTGAGAGTCTTGTCCTGTCTTCCAGCAGATCTTTGATAATCTTGTCTGAGCTGGTGGCCCTCGCAGCCATCTGTGCATAGGGACTCTGAAGTCTGTTCTGAGCACTACTTTTATCTTAGGTCTGCTGGAGTTGAGTGAACATCCTCAGATTTGTCTGTTCTGGGCGAGCGGCTGTGTATTTTTCTTCTTGGTCAGGTGTAATTTTGTAAACCTCCCTGTATTGTTTTCTGAGCTAAGAAATCCTTCAGCCGTTTAAACCTCCTTTTGTGAAGATGGATATCATGCTGTTGATTATGCCTTTTTGGCCTTTTCTCTACTTTCTCTGGCCCTCTTCGTTTTCTTTTACGTAGCTCAAATAAAATAACAAAAGTTTCCGAAATATGGGTGTACCGTAGGTGGTGGAAATATCTAAGTTTTACCCTTACAGCTTTTTCTGTTGAGTATGGACCACCCAGCTTGGTTTCCAGAACTGTGAGTCCGTATCCTCCCTCCCCTTTCGTGAAAACATTAATTTCCATTTCTGTTCAGTGTGGATTTTTTTCTAAAGTCTGGCTCTGTAGTGAAGGACGAGTACTCAAAAGTCAAGCGCACAGTGTCTCCTAAGCGTAACTCATTCATAGTTCCAATAGGCCCACAAGGTAGGTCACTATTATTCCCATTTTGCAGGTGGGGAACTCAGTCTGAGAAGACAAATGCCTTGTCCACGGCCAGCTGGAACTTGAACTCTGTTCTTCCAGGTGCAAACACAACTGGCCTCTCCCATCTCCTGGACGGAATGGATGCTCGCCGCTCATGTTGAGCATGTTGCTAAGGGGCAACCCTGCGCTGCGTACACGTCTGCTGTGACTCCGCTTCCTTAACTCTTCCTTTGAAAGGAGACCACAGAGGGACTTTCCATAATGACATTCTAGCCGTTGTGTGCTTCGAGGCGTGTCTTACTTTTGCTCAAAGACAGGAATGGGCACCTCCGTTTCATGGAGCTGTTTGGAACCAGCTCAGTGGCCGCTCTGATGGCACAGGAAAGCTGTGCATGCCTGCTTTGAAGGGCTGCCAGGATATATCTTAAGGACGTGAACTTCGTTGAACTACCGGCTGGCGATCGTCAGCCTGCACTGACAGAGGTAGCAGATGCTTTGGAGCTTGGGGGCCAGGCTGTTATATTGTGGGAGTACTTATGTCTACCCCACCCTATTAGATAAGAGGTCTTTTGAAGGTCCCATCTAGCAATAATCCTTGTGAGGGCAGGGTGGTGGCTCTACGTTTATATATTGCAGCCACTGCTTGCTCTTCATGAAGAAGAGAATGCAGGGGGATGAGCCAGCTGCAGAAGACACACACACACAGCCCACGGTGATGGTGCCTCCTCTTCCTTTCGTGTGTAACACCTGCTTTTTGTGACTTCCCCATCTTAAGACACCGCTGAGACTGCGTGGCATTAAATCAAACCTGGTTCTGCCCAGAATGGTGGTGTCTCTCTTCTTTCTCTCAGATGCGCCAAACGCAACCCCGCTGTGGTGCTCTACCCTTTTTAATTTCCTTCCTTCCCCTCCCTCCCGCTCCTCTTCCACAAAGATGGCTTCATCTGAAATTACCCAGATTTCAGACACACCATTGATTTTTATCTTGACACCTATTAGAGGTGAATCAAATCTTTCTTTTATTGCCAATTCCCAAGGACAGGGGGAAGGGGAGAGAGGAATGACAGCGCTGTTAAACAGGGAATCAAGAGCTCCTGAGTGCTTTTACCAAGCAACGCTTAGCGGTGAAGCCTGTCACCTGCCTTCCCTTTAATTGGGTTGCTGTCTTCAGGAGGGAGATGAAAGTCTTGGGTTTGATGTTTGGATGCCCCAATCTCCAAGGAGCACTTAGAGCAGCTTTAGTTCCTCAGCAGGTTACAAGCTCATTCGTTTCACATTTCATGTCACGTCCTTGTCTGAAGAAGGTGTCGGTTCACAGCTCTGGACCAGCATAGTCAACACCTGAGTAGTGTTGTGGTTCTGCTGGGGAAGTTGGAAAAGTTTGCAACGGGCAGAGGGTATGCCGTTAGCCCAGCCCTTAAGAGACCGGGCAGGACACTCAAGCAGGACACTCCTGACATCAAAGCTGGCTGCTTTCATTTTCTTAATTGCTCTAGTCCATTGCTCTCTTCTAAGGAAAGGAGACAAGAACACCTAGCTGCTTTTTGACGATCAGACTTTCTCAGATCTTGGAGGCATCAAGCCATGCAGGAGAAAATAGGACAAAGACATCTAAAGGGGTCGCCAAGGGGGAGATTCTGTTCTGACAATTGCATGACTTAATAGGGACTCACCATTCTGAAGGAACGAGCCTGGTTATCGGTAATGTTCGTTAGCTGGGTCATCTGGATGGTGGACTGTAACACGTGACAGTGGGCATGACCACTTCAGGCTGATTGGGAACAGAGAGAGCATAGCCTCTCCAAAAAGTATTTCTTGACTTGCTTTTGCTTAGAAACTGCCCTGAGGGAAACCTGGGGTATTGGCCACCCGCAACTGGCCCAAGGAGGTGGGTGCTTCCATCTGCGTTAAAAACAGGGTTGTCTTCTACTGCTGGTGGTGGTGGCGGTGAGTGGGTGGATGAAAGCAGGGACAGCAGGGGTGGCCTGACCTACTTTGCGGGGCACTAAGGGACATCAGTGAAATAAAAAAGGCTTGTCGACGGTGCAATTCATACGTGGTTAAATTCAGTAATAGTCTTATCATCACCGAAGCAGTGATTTAGGGTGGGTGTATTGCTCTGGCACGCCTTCTTGCCCCCCAATTTGAATTTAGCAATGTATTTATTGGGGCTGTATAAATAGAACGGGGATCGGATTGCAGTGCATGTTACCGAGACACCCCACTTTTGTGACTTTTTGTCCTAAGTCTTTGTGACACAGGCATATTCTTGGTACTTTCCTGGTCTGCAAAGAAGGATGGAGAGTGAGAAGAGACTCTTACATTCTATTATTTAACCTGGCTTTTGAAAGAGAACGCAGAAGAGAATCGAAGTGGCCCTTCAGGGCTTGTAGCTTCATTTCGTTTCTTTATTTCATTTCTGTATTCTGATTACCTCCCTGTAATCTGATTGAATCTCGGCAGTTCATTTGCTCCAGAGGAACCTAATTCAAAATCCATATCCACTCCTAAATAAAATAAAGGTTCAGTGGCCCTCAGTCATCGGCAGGCTTTATCACTGCAACATAACTCACTGCTGACACCTTGAAGCCTTTTCCTATACAGGTAGTCCTCACTTAACGACCATAATGGAGCTCAGAATTTCGGATGCTGAGCGATTCAGTCATTAAGCAAATCCAACCCGATTTTACGACCTTTTTGGGGCGGTCATTAAGTGAATCATCACAGTTATTAAGCAAACCGCATGGTCGTTAAGTGAATCATGTGGTTCCCCATTGATTTTGCTTGCCAGAAGCCATCCAGGAAGGTCGGAAATGGTGATCATGTGACCATAAGATGCAGAGATGGTCATAAATGTGAACTGGTTGCCGAGCGCCCAAATTGTGATTATGTGACTGCGAGGACTCCGCAACAGTTGTGTGAGCACCGGTTGTAAATCGGTTTTTTCCAACCCTGTCATAAGTCTGAACCATCACTAAACGAATGGCCATTAAGTGAGGACTACCTGTGCTAAATACAGTATCTCATTTTTGTCTCACCTGCAACTTCAGTACCTCACACAGCTGGGAATCAGGGTGTGATTTCTAAAAAAAAAATCACTAAGGGCAGTGGAATTTCATGGCTTCGGAACTTGTCTGGTGGTAAATATTAATCTCAGGAGTCTGAGATGGCAGCTGTCACGTGTGAATGGACCTGGTTGGAAGAGGCCTGCTGGCCGAGTTGAGGGTTCTTCAGGATTAGGCCTTGTGTCCCGCTAAGTCTACGGAACGGCCTGATACCAAGTACCTTTGTGAGCCCGCGGTGACTTGACCGTTAAGGAAGTTAGGTAGTTGGGAGAATTAGTGGCCAAATGTTTGGTTCGCTTTCTGTTTGGCTCCAAACTTGGTATCAGCAAGTGATGAAAATGAGATGTTGATGTTGGTATGGGGCAAGGCTGCGTAACACCTGATGTGCGTTCAGGCTCTTGGCGTGCGAGGGACAGCTTGAATTATGGCCGGGGCGCCTTCCGGCTCCTCTCCCCTCTCTCTCTCACCACCCCCTTGGTGCCTGACACCTTGCCGGCAGGCAGCATTGATTTTCCTTCATTCCTATAAAAGTTTGTGGCATGGATATTACTCACTGCCCAGATCTTTACGGCTAATAAAAATCCCAGGTTACAGAAAGACAAGAAGAGTTGGGAATTCCTGGGTGATGGCACCCCCACGCACCCTAAATCTTGGGAGGATTAAGAGCTTCTGAGCTCAAAAGGGGAAGGGGAAGCTGAAACGATAGAAGGAAAAGGGGCCAATATTATTTAATATCATCCCCCCGTCTCCATGTAAGGTCCAGTGCAGGAGAAGCAGCGGAGCGGCTGGATTATTTGCAGTTGGACCGAGAGAATGTGCATATTGCCCCCCCAGATTGACGCAGCTTGAAATTGCTTGGCAATTCTCCTTTCCCCTTCGCCCCCCTTGAAGGGAAGCGGGCAAGCTGCATCCAGGATATAAAGGATGGATCAAATCAGAGCTGCTCAGTGAAGTGGGAGGAGACACTTCTCAAGAGTGCTCAATTAGCATTGGTTTCTTCAAGGGGTCCTGTGTTTACAGGCATGCAGTGGCTGGTGAAGTGGTTCCTTATGCAAATCCAGCCTCCTTTCCTCCTCTCCTTCGCTCTTCAGAGAGGAAGGCAGAGGAGAGATTCTCAAGGTCCTGTGGCTGCTTCAAGGAAGATTTATTTTAAAACCAGCTGCACTGTGACTTAATTGGCTCCCTGTGCTTGAGAGGCAACTTTGTAGAGTTGTGACAACCTCTAGTGTGCTTGCAACCGGTCGATGGAGTGAAAAACTGGTTACAGCTCAGAAGAGTGGGTCTGTATGGGGTGGGGGGGAGAAAGCAACTTTGCTTAGTCTTTAAAACTCCCCAACCTTCCAACCAGGATGGGACTTTTACCAACAGAAGAGACTATCTGTAGCTCAGGGTTGAACTGTGGAGTCCTTGGTGCTCTCTGAGCTTGGTTAGTTCTTGGGACTTTTAATCTGTTTCCTGGCGCTTAGTGGCATTTGAGTTGTCGGAGCTGATTCTCTAGGGCGGTGTTCCTCAACCTCAGCAACTTTATGACGTGTGGACTTCAGCTCCCAGAATTCCCCAGCCAGCATGGGGAATTGAAGTCCACACATCTTAAAGTTGCTGAGGTTGAGAAACGCTCTAAGGGAATTAGACTGGAGCAGAGATGATGGTATTAATCACAATGGACAGCGAAGGAAATTTGGCATGATGCCTTAGAAGAGAATGGAAGCTTCAGTCTTGGAAGACAGGCCCCCAAAGGTTTGTATCTCCTCTTGAGAAGAAAGTTGCTGAAACTTGGATCCTTTCTGGGCTCACCCTGTAGAAAAGATGATAATTCCATGGTTTTGACTTGTTACAGTGAGCGACTAAGGGCCTCTGAGCCGTGTTGTTTCAACAAGTTGTAAGTAAATACTAACAACAGGGAAGAGGTTGAAAGAGAGGGTGATAAATGGCACCCCTTGTGTAAGAGCTGTCAAGTCCCTCCTAAGCGAGATAGCTTTCCACAAGCACGTCCAGCCAACATCACACCTAGCATCCTCTCCTCCTCCTCCCTGCTTTTCTACATTCTTGAAGCGGTTGCATATCGGAAATGGGAATTCAGTTGCAGCAGATAGCTGCTCTCGGAGGAAGTGAATCTTCAGCTAAGTGGGCTGCGGAAGAAGGCTGTCTTCTGGGCTGCTATCTTTGGTTTAACTCAGGATTCCCCAAGGTGGTCAATATCGACCCCCAAGGGTTGATGGACTATCCAAGAGGTTGATAAATGGCTGAGGGTCAAAAGGGGGACAGTAAATGTCTGGGGGGTCAATAGGTGGTTGATAAATGATGGAAGGTCGATTGGGGTCAATTAATCTTTTGGGGTCTCTGTAGAGCTCCACGCCAGTCCCTGGTCCTGAAAGTGAGGTGGCTAGTGGTGAGACAGTGTTACCCTGGGTTGGATGATCAGCTGCCAGCAAGAGCAGCCTTGAGTTGTTGTTGTTTGTAGTACTATTAGTTAAAGTAGTATTTACTACATTATTTTCATATAATACATATTTGGGAGTCAATGAGCAATCTGAAACTTCATGAAAGGGTTGATGAGCTGAAGAGTTTGGGGACCTCTGGTTGAACAGGTCAACTCAGATACATAACAACAAGGTCTAAAGGAAGCTTTATTCTTTGAAAGGAAGGCTGCTTTTATAAATTCATTGAGTTTTCCACCCTAGTGGAGAATTTCTTTGGGGATAAAGCTGGGCATGTAGCTTATTCAGTTATATAAACAGTAATGTATATGCTATATCAGTAAATTATGAACAGTAAATTATATACAGTAATTTATATTGGCATTGCCAGATACGCTTCTCTTGTAGTTCCTGTAATATTTTCCAAAAGATTATTTAGGCTGGAATCGTGTCCAAGAGAGAGGCACTTTTCCCTTCTCTATCAACACATGTTAGAAGAGGTTGCAAAACCACACAGTAAGACATATTATTAGGATTTTCTCTATTAGATGTTGGATTGAAAGTACATTTCTGGAGATTGCTTGCACTCGTCTTTGTCTGGTACTAGATATTTTTATGACTTCTCTCTTCTCTTGTATATCCTACCTATCAAATCCAATAAGAAAGTATTGCAAGGAGCCGTAGAATCTGATCTGAGTGCAGACGGAAGAACAGGTTCTCCTACAAAATAGCTCCCATAATTCAGTTTTCAATCACTTAGGACCCTTGGAGAAAGATGAATTTCTTTAATGACTTTACTGTGTCAGGTGCTAGATTAGAATTGACAAACACGTGCCACCATTTTCTGTGCCAAACACAGAGTGCTGTAATAAGTCACCCTTTCAAGGTGTCCTTCCGGTAAACCTGTAAACACTTTGCCTGTGTCTGTCACACCAACTGCAGCACGAGCCAGCTCGCTCTCCCGCTCTGAGAATTAAAACAGGCTGCGTGGCAACTGGGCCTTTTCCAAATCAGTATGCAGCCTAGGCTTGATGTGAATAGGCAGGCTGTTGGAACGAAGCACCTTGGTTAACAGATTAGGTTGATTAAGACTAATTACAAATTATGAGGAGCTAAAAATACCCAGCAGGGGATCAGAGGATTGTTCAAAAAAAGGAATACAAACATGAGAACAAATGAGGTGGAGATGTGCATATCCACAAACTCTTCAACACAAGTGTTTGTTTTGATAGAAAAACGTGTGTGAGTGTGTTCGTGCTTTAAGTTAATACAGCTATCGATGTTTCATTTTATAAATTTTATTATATCAAATCAATGAACAGAAGAAACATATATATATATGTATATGTATATATCTATATGTCTAAATATATCTATCTATATCTATGTCTGTCTATATGCATGCCACAGCATTAGCAATATAATGTAACATAAATATTAATAGTCACAGTTGTAACAGAAGGGGGAAATAAACAGAGTAACTCCACTGATCATACTGCTCAAAAGTCTTCCCTGCTATGTTGTCTTAAGGAAAAAATTATCCCCTAATACAAAGGTTGACAGACAACACTTAATGATAATCTCTTGTTCCAGATCTGCTATCAATTTCCCCTCCCTGTGTTGTGTGATCATTCTTTTAGCCGGTCCCATGCCCCCAAATCCTTGATAAATTCCAAATAATCAGGATGGAGCAAAAAGATGGTGCCTCTTCAACATTGTCCCAGAGTCAAGCTAATGATCCTGTTGATTTTAATCCAGTTTGTGGCAATACTTAAATCAGTGTAGTGTGGCAGTCAGAGTGTGGTGCTAGGACCACTGAGATACAGATGTAAACTCACATTAAGCTGTGAATCTGGCTGGATGGGCCTCCCCTACTCTAAGCTGCTGATTAACAATGGGCTTGTTGGACAAACTGTGTTTGGCTGGCTTTGCATGACACACTAAGCTATGAACCAGGGCTTTCTAGCCATGTTGTGGCTGGCTTTCCATAACATGCTAACACAGAACTGAACAAATCATATTACGGCTTGAGGTTCTTCGTCAATCCAGCCCCTTTTTCTCAGCTTAAGTTAGCCTTTTGCCTCTTGGCCAAGAGGATAAAAAAAACATACAGTAGCAAAGCAATTTATTTTCAAAGATGGCCAGACAATTTAGAGAGCATATAAATTCAGGCTGAGCTAGTCACTGGACAGATAGTTTAGTAAATGAGTAAATGCTTATTTACTCATGTTTGTGTTGGTTTCAATTCATTTCATTACGGCCGTAGACCAGTACAAGCAGAGTGCTCAGTGAGTGTATATAAATCTATCTTAATAGGTAATAAATGAAATAAAATTTAAGACCAGCTTAAAATACATTTATAAAACAACCTAACTAACATTTATGAGTGAGGTCCAGGGTGCAGTCTATGCTTAAGTTATAAAATAGACACTGAAATTATATGTATAAAAACATCTCAAATGACAAGGAAGTGATAATATCTAAAATTTAAATGAATTACAATTACATGGAATGCATTTGTCTACTGGAAAATTGGCCCATCAGGGTCCAACAGATCTTCTGTGCCGCTGCACAAAACTTAGCCGCAAAGGCAGTTTGTGAGCGGCATCTGGGCATAGGCTGAGTCTGAGTGACCAGGAGATCTACTAATCAGAGGTAGGATGAATCTGGTTCAAATGTCTCCAGAAAAGGGGCAACGAAGAAGAACATGTTCTGTGTTTTCCACCATGTATTGACTCATGTTTGTGTTGCTTTCGTTTTGCCCTCACCTGGGATTTCCTCCATGTCTCAGTAGGTGGCCCATCTTGCCTGGATTTAGAAGATGCTCTTGGTGGCACTCAGAAAGGGGCCTCCAAAGAATTCTAGGTCTGTAGGAAAGTCAAAAAGTGTCTCTGAAAGAGGCAACGGCAAACCATTTCTGTATTGTTGCGAAGAAAGCTTCATCGTGTGGCCCACATTGTCACCGTGAGTAGGGTGTTTTAGGATTTCCCACAAATTGTTTTCCAAATGTTTACGCAATCAGTGTTGATTCTCTGGCACCAGGATACGAATCGATGGCTGTATGAAGTATTTTGTTTCATTACAGTATGAATCCCTGGCAGGAGGCAAGTTCTTTTTCAGTTCGCGCATAAGCGCTTTGAAAAATGGGTGCTTGGCCATCCGAAATGTCTTCCTGTACTATTTCAGTCGTGTTTTCCAAGAATGCAAAGTTTCTTTCATATTCTCCAAGCCCAGTTACGGTTGATGTCTTTTAAAACAAAAAGGACAGAAATTCAGTGGCTGCCCATAATGTGCTGCTTCCCCCCCAGAAATAACCCTTTTGGTTGTTGTTTATTCGTTCAGTCGCTTCCGACTCTTCGTGACTTCATGGACGAGCCCACGCCAGAGCTTCCTGTCGGTCAGAAGTGTGATATATTTACCTTTTTTTTTTAAGGGAGGCTTTCTCAATCAAGGTTTCAGGCAAACACGATGAACTGCTTAGCTACTCAGTCCATCTCTAATCCAAGCTTTAGAAAGTAAACAAAAGATCTTGTGATCCAAGTTTTAAGATTTGGGGGTGGCAGTGGGGAGCTCTCAGTAGCATCTCCTCAGACCTAAAACTATACTTAAATCAGCCTTTAGTTTCAAAGTAATATTTCAGTAATATTTCATAGAAGTGATTAGATCAGTGTGCTTCACCCTTGGCAACTTGAAGATGTGTGGACTTCAACTCCCAGAATTTGGAAGGGAGGGGGGAGAAGGAGAGAGAGAAAGCTTGGCTGTGTTTCGGTAAAGCCAGTGTTCACTTCTCAAAGTTTACAAGCATCTCTGCCATAGTGCTCCCTTACCCACCTAGAGTGCCTGAAAATGCATTTCTTACCTTCTCGTTTATGGTGTTCCAAGAAACCTAGTTGGGAAAAGTAATGGCGTTCATGTAGCAGGAAAAAACTCTCGTCATCTTCACTGATTATTTTTTTTTAGTTTGGCTTTTGCTTGAGTGTAGTAGCTACAAGATCCCTGAAGTTTGAAGGCTTTAGGAAAGAGTTAGAGAAACTTTCCAGAGCAATAAAGGATGATGGATAGAAATGTTTCCCTGGGATATTTGTCACATTCCGTTTGGCTGATCAAATGCAGAGCCAATGTAGACTTAACAATAAGGCAGAATCCATCAGCCTTCATGGCCCAATTGCTTCAGCTGGACTCTTGCCCGTGAGAATGACCAAGGCAAGTAAGGGACTTCTAACCTTGCTTTGTTTTATTTTATACCCACACCAAGTTTCCTGTCTGTCTGCTGTCTGAAGGTAAAAATAAGCCTTGTCTTTTGATTTGGCCTAGAGAACAAAAGCATGGTCTGTTCAGATGTAACTGCCAATTCCATAGTTCGTTGAGTCACTCCTGCAGATAGAAAAAATGGGAAACAGATGAAGAACTATCAGGTTGCAGATACTGGAGAATTCTGGTTGATAGTTCTATCTGAGTTGAGTGGACCATGTAATCTGCAGGCATCTGGATCACATGGCCATGTATTTCCCATGGTGTGACTTTAGGCAAAACTGAAGCACTTTGGCCACATCATGAGAAGACAGGACACCCTGGAGAAGATGCTGATGCTCGGGAGAGTGGAAGGCAAAAGGACGAGGGGCTGACCAAGGGCAAGATGGATAGATGATATTCTAGAGGTGATGGATTCGTCCCTGGGGAGCTGGGGGTGTTGACGACTGACAGGAAGCTCTGGCGTGGGCTGGTCCATGAAGTCACGAAGAGTCGGAAGCGACTGGATGACTAAACAACAACCAAAAGGGTTATTTCTGGGATGTGTGCCAGCAGATTACTGCTTATAGTTGAGAAGGTGAGGTCCACTGCAGAACACAACATGTGACTACAGTAGATACTTCAATTATTTCTGAAATCAGCCTTCTAATAACCAGTCCTTTAGCTCTTCTTTGTCACGGAGATCACCATGCCGTCAACATCTCCTTTCTTGAGGGAGGTGGAGTTGAAAAGACCCCAGCAGGCTTTCTGATTGTGCTCTGGCTTCCACCAAGGTGTTCCTGGCACTAGTCTGACACGGTCACTCGGCCTTCCTTGCCTTGAGGTCCTCCAGATGCTTTGGAAGACAGTTCCTATTATCCCAGGTACAACGGAACGTTTTCCAGCACTTCTAGGAGATATGAATTGGGGAACAAAACCATGCAGGTGGTGTTCCGTGTAGGGTTTTTTTAATAGCAAAAATATCTAACATGCACTCAAGTTCCTTCTTTCCCGAAAGAGACATGTTGTATATTAAATCCGTAGAATTTTCACCTTCCCTGCCGGAGCCAAGCTGATGTTGTTTATTTGTGCATTTTCGTCTTTAGCTTAGTTCAGCACTGATGAATATTCACCTAATACACGTAACAAGGTGCATCCCAAGCACACCGTAAATCTGACAGCCTTCGTTTTCTCAAAAGGTTGGCCTTGCTACTACACCGTTCTACTCCTTCCCAGTGGAAAAAGAGAAGCCTGCATTTTCCTGGGTGTTCAGCAGGTTGAGTGTAGGAACCCCACCGGACAAGAGGCGGTCTCAAGACCACCAACACAGACTATTCTTCAAGCAGTTGAGAAGATGCTTATGGTGGGCTGTGGCGTGTATCGTGCTAAGTAGTTGCCCTCGTTTTTCTGATACAGTTTTTATGGTGATGCATTGCAACCACAACAGACATTGTGAGTCTTTGAGGGGTACATCCGAAATGTCTCTTTGTGCTTACTCTTTTTTTCCCTTAGGTGTGATGGGTAACAGATACGTCTTGCGCAGAAAGAGGTTTCTTCCATTAGCCTCTTGGGGGTTGCTAAAGCTTTTGTTCCATGGCCCTGCTGCTTTTGATTTTCTATTTCTGTGGTTCAAAAGAAACACGTTTTCTGGCCTTGTATTATTTTTTCGGCGAGGCAGTATTTTGCTGGGTTGGGGTGCCACCACTGTCTGTAAACCCTTCGTAATAAGAATTCCTCCCGCATTAATTGTGAATCTTAGTGAAAATTTGCTTGGTTGACCCGCCGTCTCCAAAGATGACCGATCTTGTACCATCTGAGAGAATGATAGAAAGAAGGAGAGACAGAGAAACGCATAAGAGCTACAGTGGAATGAATGTAAGCTTCTTGTGACCGTAAATTAGGGAATTGCTTGGTATCCAATTTCTGCAGTTAAGTTAAAGCATCTCTTTTTCTCACTGTTGAATTCCCCTCTGAAAGGAGAGAAGTGGTCTGCTCTTGCTAGAGTTATAAACACATCAAGATGGAATGTTACATTTTTGATGATCCTGTAGGAGAAGGGTCCTCAGTTCTTGGAAAGAGGAACTTTCCTCTTTCATGGCAGGGAAAGAGGTTAGCTTCAACTTTTTCCTTATGGCTTAATGGAGAATTAGTTGGCACGTTGCTTGGGAGCCTAGCATGGAAATGCATGCCTCTTTGTTTCTGGTGCGTGTGCGTTTTATTCATTAACGTTCACCTGATTTAATCTTGGGCAACTTACACATCGTTGTTTGATTGTTAGAAGAACAGATGCCCTACCTTTGGTACTAAATAATAATACAGTTTAGTAGTAGCTACAGGCACACTAATAAAAAAATAGCTATCTTCTTTCCTCTTCTGAGAAGCAAAACGGGTGATATGATAATTTCATTGGATTAGTGTCTGTTGAAATTGAAGGGAAGCTTAACAGTTTCCTAGAGCTCCATTTCAGACACAGGGAGGAGACCTTTGAGCCATATAGAAAATTAGATAAGCATGCTAACAGTACAGTCACTTCAGGCGAGGTGTTCAGTCGCAAGTCTTTAGCGCATCACACTGTGGTTGACAATAAGGGCTTTTGTGCTCAGTTTTCTTCTTCTCAGTGGGAAATATCAATTGCTCATAATAGTTAAACAACACTTTCTCTCCAAGCCTCCATTCTTGGAACCCAGCATAGCTGTTGATTTTGTGTTCATAGAATCGGTGTTCTACAATGCTGGTGGACAGTCAGTTTTTCTGAAGGGCCTTTTTGAGGAGGAGTGATCAAGGGAAGGCTAAGTCCTCAACCTCAGCCTTGAAGCGAGATGATTGAGATACTTCATTTTGTTGCATCCTTTTCTGTCTTGGCAGCTGGCATAGTGGTGAAGATGTTAGACCAGACTAGGAAGTCTCAACTGAAGTCCTTCCTCAATCATGGAAGTTTAGTAGGCAAATCTGGGCAGGGTGTGTTTCTCAGTTCAACCTAACTCACAGGGTTGTTGGGGGAATAAATGAAGGAGGTAATGTTATGTACGTCATTTGAGATCCTGGTGGAAAAGTAGGATGTAAAGCTAATAAATAAAAATCAGTAAAATAATAAACGAGCTGATCAGGCAACCTCATGAAGCATGTGATATGTGGGCTGCTGTTTTGATACGTAAGAGTGGGAGTCTGTGGAGTCCAGATTTATTTAATTTTATTTATTTAATGTTGTTGTTTTCTCTGGCTATTCTTCCTCTTGAGAAACTGCTGAAGGCAACTCCAGGCTGCTGCAGCCAATAGAATGTCCCTATTCTCCTAAGTCACAAACCATCTATCTTTTGATTTGTTGATTTGGTAAGTTTTGTCCCCTCAGTATTTTTTTTTTAAATCCAAATTTTTGCTGTATGGTCAGTGATAGATATCTGGTTGTCAGTTAAATAAAATGTCAGTGTTGTAAACGGTGACCCTGTACCTGCGGGTACAAACGTTAGATGCACATGGAATTGCCTAAAAGAAGAATAAACAGCTCACAATGTAGATGTGTGTTTTATCGCTCTAGACTCTTATCATGCCCCAAATGTGGTTATAACATTAAAATAAAAATATACATGAAATCTTCAAAATACTGCAGCTGGGTCTAGAAGAATGTCAGCTCAGTTGTTCTCATTCCTCAACTGCTTGTTTTTGTTTGTTTATGTATTTTTAAAGTATATCCCACTGTTTCCTGAATAAAAATCCTGGGTCGGTCTCCGTATATACCCTCTGTGTATGTTTGTGTGTATGTGTGGCACAACACATCCCCACACATCCAGAGCAAACTTTAGAGCTCCCTGGGTTCCGGCCTCACACTACCCAAAGGCTCGTGGGAAAAGCCAGGTCTTCATGTTTTTTGGGAAAGCCAGGAAAATAGGGACCTGCCGGATCTCAAGGGGAAGGATGTTGAGGGTTGAAGTCCATGTTCTGCCATGACAGCTCCTTGGATGACTTTGGGCCAGTCACTCTGCTGGAGCCCAACCAACCATCTAGGGCTGTTGTGGGGGACGATTGGAGGAAGATGCACCTTGTATGCACCCCTTCTCCTCAATGATATGTGTGTGCATCTCAACTAAACGAACAGACAGCGGTCAGGGTGAAAAGAAAAAAACATGGTTGGCCAACAGATGGACTTGTTCTGGGCAGGAATGACCAAGTAACCCAGGTTCATTCCCATTGCGTTGACTCTCTTTCTGCTAGGAGTTCTTAGAGATACAGATTTTGCCCCGAAGTTCTTCTCTTCAGTATTCCACTTTATGCTCAAGATGGCCTGAGTTCTCTGAATGAAGATAACTTTTCTATTTGGAAAAAAAAAAACGTTCCTCGAGGCTGCCTTTGAATAGCTAGGAAAGAGCAAAGCAGCTTTTGAGTTTGCAGAAAGTCTGATAAGATCATTGTATTTTCCTCTGCAAATGCAGTGTTGGAGTCTTTCCTAATGAGTTTCTGGCCCTGTCTGACAAGAAAATTCAATTCCCTAGGTTGCAGAGGGAAGGAGAAATGGAGATTCCCCCCCCTTTAAAAAGCACACTCAACTTCAGTCCAGAAGGACCTGGGAAGATGGCTGCTTGTGCACTTCATTTATGGATCTATTCTCACCCCAGTTTTTGACTGGAAACACCAGTGCAGCTCACAATCGTGAAAAGCACAGGTGTAAGAACCTATCATCTGAAAAATTAAAGTGTAAAGAAGCTCATTTGTAGTACAGAGAAGGAGAAGACATGTCCCCTATTTTTACCATATCTCTGCAAGATGAAGGGCCTGCTCTTTCAGTGTTTAGAGAAGATGGGTCTCCTGTCACTTGTTGGGCAGCGTAAAGCCTACGAAATCGGCTGTCTAGACCATGGTCACTACACTTGATCTTAGCCAAAAGGCCGAGAAGCTCTGCTGGATCCTGATGGGCCAATTTTCCAGTGGCCCAACCCATTCAATGCAACTGTAATTCATTTAAATTTCAGATATCACTTCCTTGTCATTTGAGATGTTTTTTATACATATAAAATTGTCGTGTCTGTTTTATAACTTAAACATAGACTGCACCCTGGACCTCACTCATAGATGTTAGTTAGGTTCTTTTAGAAATGTATTTTAACTTGTTCTTAAATTTTATCTCGTTTGTTAAGATGGATTTATATACATTCACTGAGCACTCTGCTTGTACTGCTCTACGACCGTAATGGATTGGATTGGATTGAATTGAATTGATTTATTATTCAAATTCCTGTTACAGCCCATCTACCCCCAAAGAGGGGGACTCTGGGCGGTTTACAATAAAATACTCCGTTAAAACCTCAACACCTAAAATTACCAAATCAGCATCTTCCAAACTAAAATAATAAATATACATATAAAATCCAAGTGGGAAAATTTCCGTTCGGTAGGGAGAACTGGACATCACCAGCCGCCCCCAGGAAGAGCTATTGAATTACCACGGTCGCTCAACCCTGAAGCTCTGCGCCACCCAACAGATACTGGCGGTGAAAGCCTACCCCAGCGTGTTCTTCTGCCACTCCATCAAACTCCTGGACCACCAGGTGCTTGCTCTGTTGGTCACAAGCACCCGGCCCTTGTTTGGGTTCAGCAAAGCAGCCCACCGTACCGGCAGCTGATCTTTTCCCGGCTCTTGAGCCCTACCCCAAATGCTGTCCACACCACTGGGCAACCCGTTTGGCAGGGCCTGGGGGAAGAAAGGTTTAGCCTGCCGGAGGCTGTACAGCAGGAAAACCCAGCCTCTCGCCTCGTCCCCTCCTCCACCCTTTTCTCACTCTCCGTCCAAACCAGACTTCCACAGCGTCGAATTAAACGTTGCAGAGTGGAATTGACCGGTTGGTCATGTCCTACTGCAGCAATGGAAGAATGTGCGTGTGATAAAAACAGAATTGTAGTCACGCTCTGATGCGGTGCCTGTGTAAAGCTCACGGAGGGTGGTTTATGCTTCCTGGATTATTTTGTGTATCTTCTTGAAATCGTCCTCCGATGAAATTCTGGCACTTCAGCCATCCCTCCAGGCTATCAACGCAGAGCAATTTTTGTCCCGAGAGAAAAGCCGTGGCCTGGCATACAAAGCAGATGAGAGGAGCAAGCAGACGCTGCTCCTAATGACAAACGGCTCCGATAACGGGAGGAAAATGAAATGACAGCAGAATATGCCTAAGTGAGATGCATTGGCAGTCACATCCAATAACCGCAAAGAGACGTAAAGTTTGCCATCAAAGGCTTTACCTCAAAGCATTTTTAATGACATGGCCGTTCCTTCTAATGCAAATTGAGATGGAGTCAACTGAAATCGGGTGTCTTCTTCCTCCCTCTGTGCCACTTACAAACTCCTTGCCGGCCCAGTGACCATTCTAAGAGGCTCTGGATCAGTGGGCATTGAACCAAGGGAACAGGGAGACCAAGACCTGGGCGTGGATTGAAGTAAAAGGCCAGCCACTTTTTCAGACAAAGACTCGGTCTTAAAGGGTCTGGGGTTGGCTTTGGGGATGAATGGTCTTGAAGGAGGTGCATTCAACAAGGAGAAGTTCCGGCTCTGGACTTCAGGAGATGAGGACCATGTCTAGATGGAGCCCCTGTACAGCAGCACTGCCTGAGGCAGGAACTGCCTTGCAGTCCCCATGCCTGACTCAGGGGCAGACCTGACCTGGCCCCAGGTGAGAACTTGTGTTCTGTGATGGAATGGGAGGGCAACCTTGGAGGACAGAGGGAAGAGATGCCACCCAGGGAGCAATCGGAAAAAAGGAAAGGGAGTCTATGAGAGGATAACAGCCAAAAAGAAGAAGAAGATCCTTCCTCCCTCCCTTCCTTCCTCAGATTTCTTCACCACCCATCTCACCAAAGTGACTCTTTGGAAAGAAAACTTAGGAAATACCCGCCCTGACCACTCAGGGGATAAATAGGGAGGGCGAGAGATCTGTACGTTCAGACTTGCAAGATTCTGTCAAGGTAGCCTTCAATAAAGAAGAATTAGTTCATCTCGTCGTGTTTCCTGTCTGGTTTACCTGGAAGGGCTGACATGTTCTGACTTCTTCTGCCCACTCTGGCCCCTGATCTTTTGTCGCTGAAGGAGGCGCCATCTAGTTCACCACTTCCCCAAGCTGCTCCTCCTAAGCCAAGTGTTCCCTTAAGCCAAGCGTTATTCATGCCTCTCATCCGCTTCACGCACAGACCTGCTTTTGAAAGTGGCATGTCCCTCGAGAGCTTCTGAACCTCCATGAGCTAGTGACCCAGTTTTGCAGGTTCTCTTGCAAACCGCTGGGGGGGAGAGCTGTCTATATCAGACAAGCCTGTTCTGAAAGCCCATTCCAGGAATACTTAATTCCAAGGGGGAGATGGAGGGTGCCCAGTCCTCCAAGCCCTGCTGTGTGAGTTGCTTTTCTCTAGCTCAGTCTCATCTTTCCTCTTTGCATCCCTGGTGTCAGCCCTTCAAGGTCGACCAGACTAGGAAACCAATGCCATGTAGGTCAATACTCCTTTTACTGTAAAGCTCTAGTCAAAGAATCTTTTAAGTCTGAATGCACTTCCCCCCTCCCTCCCTTTATCTTCACATGAACTAGGGAGGGGCTTGCCTGAGACGTTCCCATTACTATCTTGGCCTGGCCTCATCTGATGGTTGGCTTGGTAGTGTCTCTTCCTCCTGTCTTCAAAGCCATTCCTTCTCCCTTCTACAGAAGTCTCTTGGCTTGTGAGATAGGAACAAGAATGGATGAGTTTTGGCTGATGTATCTCATAGAACCAATAGTACCCAGTTACATTGTCTAGAATTTACCCACCTACCCCATCAGGCTACCATGAGGCCAGTTGACAGCTGAAGTCTGAAATGCCCAGTTGAACATCTGTATTTCCAGAATTGCCTTTCCCCTCATCAGCCCTTTTTCTGTAGCACACAATCTGTTGATAGTGATCGTAAGTAGCCTTGAGGCGCAGGTTTCTGCTGATGGCTCTCCCTGTCTCACTTCTGTGGAAAATAATTTCCATATATGAAAATGCTCTTCCTGTGCATTGGCATTTTTTGCAGCATTTTTTGCAGCTTTAAAGAAGATTCTCAAGATTCTTTCTTTATGCATCCTCTAGCTTTGTCAAACAGCTGGAAGTGCAGAAAACTGCTGTGGCTGAATTGTCCATGCACGTGTTATGGTACTCTCTGTTCTTGGGACATCTGAGAAGATAATAACAAGCTGGTGATGGATCAGTTGAATTGCCCAGAGGTTGTACAGACCATCTTGTTTTCCTCTTCTTGGGGGGACCGTAGTGAATCAGGAAGAGTGCTGGTTGGTTTTGAAAGGGAAGTGATGAATGGGGAATCTGTCATATTTTGGGAGGTGTCACTGTTAGGGATGAAGCCATTCAAATCTAGCCTTAAATATTCTTTCCTCTGCATTTCAATTTTCTTTCTTCCTAAAACAGTTCTGTGTCCTTTGTTGACAAGACCCAGAAGTATTGACGTGAGTCAGCTTGTCTCTCTTCAATCTCTAGCCTTACAGCTCCAGAAATGGGCTGGTTTCATGCTTTGAGGTGGTCTCATCTGGAATTGAATGCTGCTCTTTATTTGTACGACAAAGGCTTTGATTATCTTGCATGAGTAGAAATGTCCACATCCATTAGCAAGAGAAACATGAATGCCAGCTGTACTGTAAGGAGGAAGATGTTGCCCTCCTTCCTGAAACTGCGATGTTTTGAGAATGTCTGGTGTGCATGACATGGGAGGTCCCAGCATAACAGCTACTTGGAATGTCCACCTCCATCCCATCCCTGCTAGAAATTTGGAAGGCATGCCAGAATTTGAATACCACTAAACATGATCAAAGGCTACAATTCAGTTCTATAAGGGATTTCCAGACACACCTTGTGGTTCAGATGAGACTCTGGCAAATATGGGTTTATATTCCAGCGTCTTTCTGACTGATTTCAAGCTGATGCTTTTGATCTGGGTATGACTTGTAGCTGACTCCTATGAAGCAAAATTGCACCAGTCCAGATTATTCTGAAATTATTCCCCACTCCGAGCTCTTATTATTTGAAAGTCCTCTTCTATAAAAATCCTCCTTTGTAATGGTTTCTAAACTATGTTACTTGGAATGTCGGGGCTGCTTTAGAAGATTAGAAATGATCGGTGGTTTGCTTCAGTGGTGCCTTTGCTTGATTATAGCTCAGTTTCCTGAACAACAGTGGGACAAATGCTCCAGACCTCATTTAAGGTAATGGGATCTGACTGTGACCCGCTAAGAAAGTGATTTTGGAGTTCCTCTGAACTTCTCTGTGAAAGCAGTAGCAAAGGATGGGGGAAAGGATAGCTCAGATGGTTAATACAGATGGTTGCCTAATCAGTCAAACAACGAATTGTCAAGCCTCCAGTGACTGCTCAATGACCATTGCTTGTGGGAGGCTAATGGAGAAGGTGCCAGGCACACTCAGGGAATCAGATGTTTCAGAGCATGGTGGCCCTAACAGAGAAGGCCTTCATCCCCTTGAATTCTCACAAGGATGGGCCTTTCAGCATCCCTTCCCTACATGAGTGCACATCAACCTGAAGGAGACACTCCCCAAGATTCCCTAGACCCAAGCCATAAAGGGCTTTGTGAGTCAAAACCAGCCCTTTGAATTGGTCTCAGAAGCCAACTGGTGACTGATGCATCAATCAGCAAAAGTGTGGTTCTTGCATAATGGCCACTGCCTTTTGGACCCACAGTAGCTTCTGAGACTTTATTAAGGGCAGGTCTTAATGGAACATGACCCACTCCTCTAAATGTGTGGTGGTAAAGTCATGAGTCATTGCCCCCAAGGCATCCCAGTTCAGGTAGGGCCACAGTTAGTGCACCGGTCTCAGCTGAGCAAACAGCCATACCTTTCACCTGCTCGTTTAGGAGGGTGAGTTCAGGAGGACCCCAAGCTGCAGGCTGCACCTTCAAGGGGAGAATGTTCCCATCCAGAACTAACCCTGGGGCCACCTCAAAATCAGAACGTTTCTGGACAAACAGTAACTCTAGTTTGAGCTTGAACTGGTTCATAAAGGCATAAGTTTCAGTTGTGGGTTTCCAGGTGAAATTTATTTTTAATGCGGCATTCAGTTGAGATAGAACAGACTTGGGAAGAGGCCAAATCTTGATGGAGACACTTGAGTGACACCAGGTTTGCCTGATACTCTGCTTATCAGTTTCTCGGGGCTATTTTCTTTCCCGTTAAAAAATAGTCACTTTATTGAGCTTTGTGGACTTAATTCCATGGTATGTCTCTGTCTGATGGATTAAACTGTTTTCTTCCCATATCAGATATGTCTTTCCTCTGTTGATAATTATAAAACATGATAACTTTGCCTTGCAGCTTTTTCTTCTGTTAAATTTGATTTGGGTTGAGAAATCTCCATTCCCCCCGCCCCCATCAGTCTCATCTCTGATCAAAATAGCAAAAGTGCAAAAGTGCAAGGGGATAGTGGTTGCCACAACCCTATGAATAGCAAATAAATACCTATTTTGGTTTCAGGTAGCCCTGACAAGGTTCAGCTTTCTCATTCCCAGTATCTCCTTGTTGTTTATTCGTTCAGTTGCTTCCGACTCTTTGTGACTTCGTGGACCAGCCCACGCCAGAGCTTCCTGTCAGTCAACACCCCCAGCTCCCCCAGGGACGAGTCCGTCACCTCTAGAATATCATCCATCCATCTTGCCCTTGGTCGGCCCCTCTTCCTTTTGCCTTCCACACTCCCTAGCATCAGCATCCTCTCCAGGCTGTCCTGTCTTCTCATTATGTGGCCAAAGTATTTCAGTTTTGTCTTTAATATCATTCCCTCCAGTGAGCAGTCTGGCTTTATTTCCTGGAGTATGGAAATAACTGGTTTGATCTTCTTGCAGTCCAAGGCACTCTCAGAATTTTCCTCCAACACCACAGTTCCAAAGCATCCATCTTCCTTCTCTCAGCCTTCCTTATGGTCCAGCTCTCGCAGCCATATGGTACTACAGGGAACACCATTGCTTTAACTATGCGGGCCTTTGTTGTCAGTGTGATATCTCTGCTCTTAACTATTTTATCGAGATTTGTCATTGCTCTTCTCCCAAGGATTAAGCGTCTTCTGATTTCCTGACTGCAGTCAGCATCTGCAGTAATCTTTGTGCCTAGAAATACAAAGTCTGTCACTGCTTCTACATTTTCTCCCTCTATTTGCCAGTTATCAATCAGGCTGCTTGCCATAACCTTGCTTTTTTTGAGGTTTAGCTGCAAGCCAGCGTTTGCACTTTCTTCTTTCACCTTCATCATAAGGCTCCTCAGTTCCTCCTCGCTTTCAGCCATCAAAGTGGTGTCATCTGCATAGCTGAAATGGTTAATGTTTCTTCCAGCGATTTTAACTCCTTATGGTTCACTAAAAACTGGATTAAGTAGAACTTTCTCCTGTCACCTTCCTTGTTTGTAATGCTAAGATATGGAGAATGTCTTCCTTCTGGGGTAGACATGCTAGTATTACAAACTTTCTCGCAGCTTGTAGGCTCAACAATAACCTTGTAGGCTAAGGCCCTCTTCCTAAGCTATATCCCAATCAAAGCCCGAAGTGTCTTGATCTTCCTGTGTTTAAGACATTATTTAAGATAATTTACCCCTCCTAAATAGGAGTCTCTCAAACCAGCTTCTGAATAGGAAATAACCCCTTCATGAATTTTGTTTATAGCAGTCTGAAAGTCACATCAAAATCCCAAATAAGGTTTGAGTCTTTCATTTTTCTGCGGATTCTCACGGTCTTGTGTCCTGCAAAACCCAGCATGCTTCCATTCGTCATGACCCCTGCAATCTGGAGATTTTACTGCCAGATTTAGATGTGTGAAAAGTTACCTGTTCTGTTTCAAGAGAGTTTTTTGGTTGGGTTTTCTGCTGTCAATCCTGATGGACAGTCTGTTATCTGACAGCCAGTTATCAAGTGTCTGTTTGTTTGCCACCTGAGTCTCATTGGCAGCTTCTCTTCTGCAAAGGCCATGAGCTGCCTGATCTTTGGCACCCAGGTTTCTGCCACCGTCATGTGTCCCTCTCCCGTCCATCAAAATTCTTAAGGGCCCCGGATGGTCTGCTCCAATATTTATCCCCTTCTTCATTAAGATCGGAATCTGGCCTGATTTCAGCAGTGGCCCACGTGTGACTCTGCAGTTTATAATACTGGCTGAAATTAATCTGTATTGAATGCCCTCTAGCCGGCAAGGTAAATTGAAATCTCTGTGGACAACAGGAATAAATTAAACTATGACTTAAATTCCAGTGGCCTTTCTACTCAATACTGGAACCAAGTTGGCTTGGAAAAAGCTCTTTCGGTGATGAAATAGTGGGTTATAGACCAAGATCTTCAGAAAAAAGTCTAAGCCTCCAACCCCTAATTGTATACCTCAAGCTTATTTGGAAGACCCTCCTCAACAGGCTTTTTTTGTGCCAATATCCTTTTTTTAAAAAAAATCTGTTCTATCGTGTCTGATTCTTGGAGACTGCCTGGACAAGTCTCTGCAGTTCTCAGCCAGGTTTTTGAGAAGTTGTTTGCCATTGCCTTCTCCTTCCTGGGGCTGAGCGAGAGGGACTGGCCCAAGGTCATCCAGCTGGCTTGATGCCTAAAGGAGGACTAGAACTCATGGTCTCCTGGTTTTTAGCCAGGTGCCTTAACCACTAGACCAAACTGGCTCTACCAATACCCTTGGCTAAGAGCAAAAGAGAGCTTCCCCATTAGCGAAGTCCCAGAACATCTCCGCCCGTGCTCACTTGAGGAAGCTGAATCTGTTGCCCATACCCTTCTCTACCGCCCTTAGGATTTACTTATACCCTTACTAACTGAGTACTCAGAGGAAGGCCTTATCCTATTAGCAGATAAAGCCACGATGATCTCCAGGAGAATGGTGAAGTTTTTCAGTGGCCAGGGAGTGGTAAACCTTTGCTGGCAGAGCGATACAGTTGCTGTTGTGCAGAGTTTTAATCTTATTATTTGATGGCTTATATTTTAGGACAATGGATATTTCTGAGGTTGCAGACTGTAAATAAATAAATAAGATATTTTGTACATTGCAATTGGCCGTTTCAAATCCATAGGGTGTGTGCTTATTACTGTTGTTTTGTTACTCCATTTCTAAAACAATGTCACGTTCTAAATAAAATCTATCATTAGGGTAGTGGTCCTTAAACTGGGGGTGATTACCCCCAAGAGGGTAATTTGGTCATATCCTGGGGTTAATGGAGCAAATTTGAATTCCTTGTTTGTGAGTCGAGGATCTCGGTTTGGGTGCCAAGAAGCTTGTGTAAAACAACAGAGTCGAGTGGGTGAGTTTATGGGGGTAAGTACATTATTCAAGGCTGGGAAAAGGGGTAATTGGTTCAAACAGTTTAAGAACCACTGAATTAAAGGCTCTACAACATCTTGCCAGTGGTAGGGAAGGAAGGAATCAAGGAATCTAGCTATATGTATTCATAGAACTTTACCTATGGATGGAGATGGAGATGGAGATGGAGATGGAGATGGAGATGGAGATGGAGATGGGAGGGAGGGAGGGAGGGAGGGAGGGAGGAAAGGAAAGGAAAGGAAAGGAAAGGAAAGGAAGGAAGGAAGGAAGGAAGGAAGGAAGGAAGGAAGGAAGGAAGGAAGGAAGGAAGGAAGGAAGGAATCTAGCTATATGTATTCATAGAACCTTACCTATGGATGGAGATGGAGATGGAGATGGAGATGGAGATGGAGATGGAGATGGAGATGGAGATGGAGATGGGAGGGAGGGAGGAAGGAAGGAATCTAGCTATATGTATTCATAAAACCTTACCTGTGTGTGTGTGTGTGTGTGTGTGTGTGTGTGTGTGTGTGTATGGATGGATGGATGGATGGATGGATGGAGACAGCGATAGAGATAGGAGGGAGGGAAGGAAGGAAGGAAGGAAGGAAGATAGGTCATCAGTTTGGGATGTTCTATTTTTTTTAAATTCAGTTAATCGTGAACTGTTGCCACCACACCTCACCCTATACCTGGTATGGTCTTATACCAGTTTTGATTTTGTGAACTGTTTGTGGGTGAGACTGGGATTTCCTACAACCTGCTAACTTTGGCCATGTAGTGGGCAAGCTAGTTTATGCATTTGCCTAGAGGAGAGTTAACCAGGTTAATTTTTCAGCCCGCCCCGTGCTGCCTTCTGTAGGTAGTGACTCCCCATTCTCTTCTCTTCTGGGTTCAGTAACCAAGAAATTCACTAATCAATACTGTAAATGTCATTAATTACCAGAAAACATGAGTGTGTGAATTTACTGTGATTCATCAGGCCCAGTTTTAAAGTAATGGCTGGAAATAAATGATTGGATGTAATCAGATCATTACGATAGGTATTTTTCAGGAAGAGGGTTGAACATCTGCATTCAAAATAATCAACTTGGGCTCATTTGAAGAAAGATTCCCTATGATCAAGCAACCACTTCAAAGGAACTTTGCTGAAGAGAAAGTGTTACATCAATTTTATTATGCAGTGAAAGATTTGGCTGGCCGTGATATTGCAATGTTTTGTATTTTGATGATGGCATTAAGTGATTTTTCCAGGTCAGCTCACAGTTTTCCTTCATCTTCTGCTTAATTCAGGAGCTGTCTCTCTTCATTATGGACACGTCCCTCTAGAAGTCCAAGATCAATTGCCAATTATGCCATTTAAAATAGCGAAAATGAAAAATACTTGTAGGGACAGCTGCAACTCTCTTAGAATACATTCTGGACTGCAATTCTCTGTAGCCCAGAATTGGCAACTGTAGGAAGATGTTGGCCCAGATGGGCTGGTCATCTATGGATTCAACACCTCTGATGAATCAAGGAGATACTGAAAAATAAAAGGGAGTTGAATAAAAATTAATCAGCTAAATCAGCCTTTCTCAACTTTTTGACGCTGGAGGAACCCTTGAAATATTTTTCAGGCCTCGGGGAACTCCTTCACATTCAGGCTCAAAGATAGGCCAGAAGCTACAAAATTATTATATTCGTGTCATGAGTAGGCCTGTAGATACACATTAAACTAAAAATAAAGAATGAAACTTACCTCTTTAATGTGAAGTTGCCCAAATTTGAAATATTTTTAAAATGAATTGTGATTTCCCAGGGAACACCTGGTGACTTCTTCTGGAACCCGAGGGTGCCACAGAACCCTGGTTGAGAAACCCTGAACTAGGTAATACCACATAGACTGATGTGAAGATGGTTAGGCAACGTGAAGAACAGCATGGTAATGCTTGCACACATCTGCTTGGGTGGGAAAAGACTTCTTCCCCAGTGATGGTGATGTCTTGTCTCTGAGAATGGTGGTGGCTGTAATAGCCCTGAAGAATGGGAAGCAGAAGAGTTTAGTCTGCTCAATCTTTGAGAAGGTTGAAAAGACTGAGAGCTTTTTCTGAAGGCCCAGTTGAGAATGTCTCTTGTTGTTTAGTCGTTCATTCGCTTCCAACTCTTCGTGACTTCATAGACCAGCCCAAGCCAGAGCTGCCTGTCAGTCGTCGCCACCCCCAGCACCCCCAGGGACGAGTCCGTCATCTCTAGAATATCATCCATCCATCTTGCCTTTGGTCGGCCCCTCTTCCTTTTGCCTTCCACTCTCCCTAGCATCAGCACCTTCTCCAGGGTGTCCTGTCTTCTCATTATGTGGCCAAAGTACTTCAGTTTTGCCTTTAATATCATTCCCTCAAGTGAGCAGTCTGGCTTTATTTCCTGGAGGATGGACTGGTTGGCACTCTCAGAATTTTCCTCCAACACCACAGTTCCAAAGCATCTATCTTCCTTCTCTCAGCCTTCCTTATGGTCCAGCTCTCGCAGCCATATGTTACTACGGGGAGCACCATTGCTTTAACTATGCGGACCTTTGTTGTCAGTGTGATGTCTCTGCTCTTAACTATTTGATCGAGATTTGTCATTGCTCTTCTCCCAAGGATTAAGCGTCTTCTGATTTCCTGACTGCAGTCAGCATCTGCAGTAATCTTTGCACCTAGAAATACAAAGTCTTTCACTGCTTCTACATTTTCTCCCTCTATTTGCCAGTTATCAATCAAGCTGGTTGCCATAATCTTGGTTTTTTTGAGGTTTAGCTGCAAGCCAGCTTTTGCACTTTCTTCTTTCACCTTCATCATAAGGCTCCTCAGTTCCTCTTCGCTTTCAGCCATCAAAGTGGTATCATCTGCATATCTGAGATGGTTAATGTTTCTTCCAGCGATTTTAACCCCAGCCTTGGATTCCTCAAGCCCAGCATGTCGCATGATGTGTTCTGCGTACAAGTTGAATAGGTAGGGTGAGAGTAGACAGCCCTGCCGTACTCCTTTCCCAATCTTAAACCAGTCCGTTGTTCCGTGGTCTGTTCTTACTGCTGCTACTTGGTCGTTATACAGATTCTTCAGGAGGCAGAGAAGATGACTTGGTATCCCCATACCACTAAGAACTTGCCACAATTTGTTATGGTCCACACAGTCAAAGGCTTTAGAATAGTCAATAAAACAGAAATAGATGTTTTTCTGAAACTCCCTGGCCTTTTCCATTATCCAGTGGATATTGGCAATTTGGTCCCTAGTTCCTCTGCCTTTTCTAAACCCAGCTTGTACATCTGGCAATTCTCGCTCCATGAATTGCTGAAGTCAACCTTGCAGGATCTTGAGCATTACCTTACAGTAACAAAGGCTGCTGATAAATGCTATTTTGGAATAAAATCTCACTAAGTAAAAATGTTATATACAAGGCTATTAATTAAGAAGTGTTATTAAAAAGGCCATTAAGTTATAAAGCTCCTAAGCCCATGTTTTCCCCAAAGCCTTTCAAGGATGCACCATCAACATTTGGCATCATCAAGTCTCCAAACAGTTTGCAACAGGAAATAAAAGGAAATAGGTCCTATAAGTCTCTGACAGCTTGATGTACCAATTAATGTTTTTAAAAAGGGCCACGTAAAACCAAGTCAAGTAAGGGCTGAAATTTCTGACTCAAATTCTCTGGGGTTGTTGCCACTTCATTATTCCGGTCCTATGGCCTCAATACTGTTTTTTGTCCATGCCCCCCATCCCCTCCCCCAGTGGTTTATAGAATAATTTATATATGTATACAAACTTAACTGAAAATACAGTAAATGAGAAACCTGTATATTTGACAACTCAGAGATCCGATTGGTGGATATCACAGATTGGGTTCAGGGACGGATTTCATGCCAGCTGTAGGGTCTCAAAACTCTGGGTTGGCCAGGAAGTTCATCTCATAGCTGCTTCTTGGGAACTATGGGAAGTTTGCATCTGCTTGGTCACTTCGTTTACATTTTTGGTCTTGGGTGGATGCTCAGATAAAGAAGAATGTGAGTTTTGCTTCTTTAGAAGCTTGGAGTTTGGTGATGTTTTGTTCCTTTTCGTATTTAAAAGACCCTTTAAAGATTGGCACTGGGGAAAATGTTCTTTTACAGTTGGCTGCTGCGGCGTGGCTGGATAGCGTGCTGCTGAAAGCAGAAGCCAAAGCCCACACATTTAAAATTGAAAATGAAAATCTGGGCTGAGGTATGTTAAGAGGTGCAGCAGATGAAACGCCCCACTGGGGAAGGTAGGCAGAAGGCGAGGGACAGAGAGAGGCCACCCGGTGCCATGGTGCTCTTCCCGCTGGTTCTGCTGGCTGGGAGTGCAGGTGTTGAAGGATGCCCGTCCCTGCTCCAGGGAATGAAGCAGGAAGCAGGATTGTTTCCTTCCAAGGAGGTGTGGTGCTGGAACGACAAACACCGTTTTGGCCAGTTCACTGAGTTTGCGCGTGGGAGCTGCGTAGAATCCTTTGGCACCGCAACATTTCCCCTGTGCCCCCACCATGCTGCCGCATTGAACCGGACCTCGATTCCGCTAGGTTCCATTCCTTAGGAATGTTTCGTGGGATGCTCTAATGTTTTCTCCTTGGCCATCCTGGCTTTTTTCCCCCCTAAATACATATATGCTACCCTCTTAAGCTGTAGAAGCAGCCCTTCTCATTCATTCCCCTGCTGGGAGATTCTTCCAGGGTCTCTCTGGGCAAAAAAAAATGGATTTAACCAGACTCTGTTAGTGGTGCTTTCTTTCCTGAGCTATATATAATGAAGGAGGGAGGAGTATTGATTTAGCCTTGCTGCTGTGTCGCTTATAAATATGCATGAGGTTTTGGGGCTGTTTAACCGTGCTTTTTAATTCCCCTTGCATTGCTGACTCTTTCAGTCGCCAGCGCTTTGCTTGCATAGCAAGTGGCTGGGTGACAGCCCTATTCTGGCAGTTTGGGACCGTTCCAGTGTGTATTAATCTGAACTCTGTCTTCAAAAAAGATGCAGACTCCCTCTAGCTTGTAAACTGTAAACTGGCGCAGTGGCGTTAAGGGCATTAGGCACCTTTGCCTTGCTGGAACTACAGGTGGTCCTCGCTTAGCGACCACAGTCAGGACCGGCAACTCAGTCGCTAAGTGTGAAGTCACGTGGCCACGACGTACGGTTTACTTTTGCCGTCCGTACTGTGCAGTGTTAACTCTGCCTGTCACAAGTACAAATGCACAGCGGTTGCAAAGCACACAAATAGCGGTCGCGTGACCATGGGATGCAGCGACGGTCGTAAGTGCGAGGATTGGTTGCAAAGTTATTTTTTCTAGCACTGTTGTAACCTCAAACGGTCACTGAACAAGGCAGTTGGTGAGCGAGGACAACCTGTAAGTGGGTCCCCAGTAAACTGCTCTAACTTTAAAAAAAGAAACAGTCAACCAGGTTTAAAAGTGTGGCCAGGTATAAGAATATCTGAGCTTCTTCTGTAAATCCTGGTGGGATTTATACTGGCAATCCAAAGTGAGGTCTGGGGTCAAGCTTGGACTCCCTGTCAGGGGTGTAGCAGTGAGAACGCTCTCTCGAGCTGCCTCTTCGATTCACAGCCAGGGAGGCGTGAGGAGCACTCGGTCCCCGGCGCCTTATCACTTAACATCTGTCCAGATGCTGATGTCGGTTTCATTTCGAGAAGATCATTTCAGAGGCATGCAGAATTTTCAGGGGCCTGCCAGTCCCCCTCTAATCCTGAAACATGCCCTTTGCTGACCATCCTTGCCAGCCCTGGAGCTTCTGAGCCATTCATCACAATAAGCTTTCAGCAATTATACTGAGAGGAGATTTGTTATGCTGGGACTTGTTGGTAGCTGAGCTCCTGAGAGAGAGAGGTGGTGGTGGGGAAATGAAGAAGAAGAGAACTTTGCCATGGCTGTCTTTTGAAAATAAATCATGCTGTAACACCACAACACATGCAAATTTTGCAGTAACACCACCAGACATGCTCCTGTAGATAGAACCAAGGTGTTAACTTCCTATTGCCTTTGCTGAAAGCTAGAAACAGTCTTCCCTGCTCATGATGGATCTCAATTCCAATATTGTTCCCACCTTTACTGCTTTGGAATAGAAGGCAGCTCAAAGCAGAATATTAATCCCACAGACAACATTCTTCCTGGGCTTCAGAATTGGTTCTCTGGAACTAGGTTTTTGCTGTTGCCTTTCTGCCTCCTGCACTCCACAGAAAGGGCTCATGTAAACCCTCCATCTGGATTGTAAACCTGGATTGCTTACATACAGTTGCTGGGTTCACATCCCATGCTACACCCAAACATATACATTAAATAATGGCTTAGCAGGACAACCTGGCTCATGCAACACGTAAGGCAACAGTTGGGTTCCAACAGCACTCTAAACTTCAGGCTACACACCTCCCTTTTAGTCTGCTTTGGCTTGCTGTGTGAACCCAGCCAAAGGGTGCAGCAGAAGAGCTCAAGTCAAGGTAAAGATGCTCACACTGGGCATGATGGATTCATGCTTGAAAGCAAAGTACAGATGAATGTCTACTGTCCCACATGGAAGTGAAATGTTTCCCATTACTGTGTACTAAAAAGGGAATAAGATCACATATCTTGGAATTCTTTGGCCGTGCTGGCTAGGAATGTTTAAAGTTGTGGTCCCGGCCTATCGTGAAGGTGCCAGATTGGAGACGTCTGCTCTGACGCATTTAACCAATTAGCTGAAGTATCTATTCATAAGGATATGTTTTTCTTTAGGAAAAAAAAAACCACTTGGGCAGTTTGGTATATTAAACAGCAGCACTCATTAATCTGAAGATTCGTTTTTGTTTAATATATGTTTCATTTAAACCGAGAAGGACCTCTGCCCTCTGTATTGCATTGCAATTCTTTCCTTCGTTTTTCTGTCATCAGGGGTCTCCTGCAAGCTTGGAGGATTTGCTCAACTTTGCTCTCCTGAGATCTCTTGAAAATCCTCTCCGAATAAATTCCAGAAATGAGCTTCATAAAAGAAATGCAGAATTAAATCTGACATGAAAGGAAGTTCCACCACTGGGGGTCTGAGTGGTTAAGTCTCTGGTTTGGAGTGAAGAAGCAATCATATAGGGCCAGTGGGATTTCTGTGTCCCTGCTTGGCTCACTGTTCCCTAGCATTAGGCTTGGGAAAATATATTTCCTTGAAGAGTCTAGAAACCCTTGGAAAATAGGATGGCTGAATCTCCTGTCCCTTGGTGTTGTCTAAGCCAAGCTGTACTGCATGCCCCACACTGCCTCATTCTGGGCAAATGTGTCCTTACAGCAAGCCGTAAGCTTACCAGACTAGCAACACATCTCACCATGCTTCCGTGCTGAAGCTCCATGGTAGCTCAGCAGCCTTCCTGCTTTTTCTTTTCTCTTAGAGTAGTCTTCAAGGGATATCTTTGTCCCCCAACTCTGTTGGGCAGTGGCATGGCCTTAGCTGGCAGTTTCGCTGGTTGACCGTGAGTCATTGCTGGATTCTCAGAAGGCTTAGTGGAAGGAAATCAGCCCAGAAGAGAAGATTTGCCGTCCATGTGTCTTCTCCTGCTTCAAGATTCTCAGCTCCCTTGCCCTGATCAGGGAGGATGGGCCAGGATTCAGGGGAGTTGGCATTTGGGGGAGGGATGGGTGAAAATTGTCCCCCAAGTGTCCTGTTTTGCCCACTTTGCTCTCCTCCCCACATCCCCAGCCCCCTCCCCCCAATTTGTTGCCTTAGCAAAGCACTTCGGCATACCTTATGGCTCCGCATCCCTTGCAGGTTTTGTAAAAACAGAGATGCCTTTCCTAAAGATTGCATAGAGGAGATTTAGAAGAGACCATCGGAGAGCACCACTTTGTCAGGCCAGGCGTGTGTGGGTCGGTCTGTGTCAGGTGAGGTTTTTCTCTAATCACTGAAACAAGCCTTGAGCAAAGAAGCAGAATGAAGGCGCTGCCATTCCTTTAAAGCAGTGTTTCTCAACCTTGGTGACTTTAAGCTGTGTGGACTTCAACTCCCAGAATTCCCCAGGCAGCCACGAATTCTGGGAGTTGAAGTCCACACAGCTTAAAGTCGTCAAGGTTGAGAATCGCTGCTTTAAACTGTGTTTGGGGAGAGGATTACTTTTCATTTGGAAGGGCTGAGTGTTGAGTGAAGCGCGCTCTCTCTCTCTCTCTCTCTCTCTCTCTCTCTCTCTCTCTCTCTCTCTCTCTCTCTCTCACACACACACACACACACACACACACACACACACACACACACAAGATTTTGGAGATCCTTCCTCATGTAGCCATCCTCCCTTGAATTGAGTTAATGCAAAACAGGTTGGATGCACTCCCAGAACACAAGTCCTTGCTGTTGAGATACGACCGCTTGTTGTAGCTTAAATATCTTAGAAGCCTTCTTGAGATCTGGTAACTGCTCTCATTCAACTGTTAAATGACTTAGGGGACAATCTAGTGCACATCGTTTAGGGATTCAGCTTAGCCCGGAACCAACATTCTTTGGTTCCACTGATTTCAGCGAGAAAGCTTTAAGCCACGTGCAACGTGGACCAAACTGTTCGATAACTCTCTTCATCAGCCCAACAGGAAGGCCAACGATTAGGGATTGTGGGAGTTTACGGTACACAACACCCCAAGGCTGTCTAAACTAGTCAATCCCTAAGGCTTTGAAAGAGGTGCAACATGTTTAAACCTACAGGTTGCAACTTAAAATGTAGGAAAAAAACCCTACAGTTTCCTTTCCTCCATGCCACAAAAGACAGTCAATGTCAACAACGATGAGAAAGAAACCAGGGAAGGCTTGTACAGTTGTATGTATTTTAAATTTTATTCTGATTAGTGCTGACGATGAAGCCAACGGATTGGTGGAGGAGGGGGAAGAAAGAGAGAATGGTGGCACTATGGAGGTATTTTCAGAGTGGGTTTCTGGTCAAGTAGGTTGTGAGGATGAGCTGTGGTTTGATCTTGTCTCCATGCCATAGAAAATCAGAGTCAAAGATCAGCTGACCCTGATATGAAGTCATCCAGAAAGAAGAAAAAGTGACCTGTCTACTCATCAGGTTTTGTTATGGGTTTTGAGTTGTCTTTTGGATTCTTTCATGGAAGATCTACATGGCCACATGTTTGGCAGATCTGCTCCCAGGGAAAATCTACATGGTCCTTCCTTGCAGGACTCCATTGTCTTCTTCTGATGGTGCATCTTGGAGTCCATCCTCCATTCTCCCATCGTGAATGAGCAAATCTCTGCTTACTTTGGAACTTGGCAAACTATTGTTTCAAGTTGTGTTTTGGTGGCTTTTCTGTCTTAAGTCTGCAGCTGCCCTATATGAAAGATTCTTCGCCATCACGCTCAGTTTAGAATTCAGGGTAGTGCAGAGACAAGAACACATTGGGCCATTAAACCACAGCAGTGTTGGACCTATCTGGGCCTATTCTGCTCAGCTTATCCCTATCTGTCAGTTCAGCAGTAGAAACCTGAACTGGAGTTGCCCTTTTTCTATGGGATAGAAGGGCTGCTTATTGCCATGTGGGTCAGGTGAAAGCAATACAGGCCCTGACTGCCCCTCTTTCTTATCCAGAAGCCCTCAAGTTGCACAGTACACAGCCAGAGCCTTGGCAAAGAGATGCATTAGTGATTGTTCCCAGAAATACAAATTGAGGTGGATTCTGTTGGGAGTCTGAAGATATTGCCTTGGCTTCACAGTGTGTTTTCCAGCGTGCACCTGCCTTTCAAGCCACGGGAACAATTTCCCTAACAATGACTGGCGTGCAGATGGACTTTAAGAATAAGATGTGTCCCGCTGCTACCTGCCAGTGGAATTCGTCAGATTCCCTTTCTGGTGGGTCTTCTGAGAGAGAGAGAGAGAGAGAGAGAAGGAAAGAAAATGAAAATGGTGGGAAAACGGGGAGGGCCTAGTCTTGAAGAGGTCAGGATAGGAATAATATAAATGCTCCCTATTTGTTTGGAACAGTGCTGATGGTAAACATGATGTGAACATGATGGATATGTGGCCTCAGTGTTCCAGTTCTACTGGTGTATGGTAGGTGTTATGAACAGAGTGAGTGGCGATGTGTATACTTGGCATGCCATAGATCCACAGCTTGATGTCCCGCCTCTCCTGGTGGGGTGGGGAAAGACCAAGGGTCTGGTTTGGTCTAAGGCGACTTCCAGTTGTCCCCAAAAGTCACCGTTGGCCTCTGTGCAAAGCTCTCTGGAGCATGGCTAGGAGAACACCCCAGTGGCTGGAGTGTGGTCCTGGACTCCTTGTCTGAGGACATCATCACAACCATCCCTTTAAAATGTAAATCTATGTGAACATTCACATTTTAATGTTTGTCCCCTCCTCAAAATGAAGGAGGAGGAGTCTGCCCCTAAGGGCCTGCCTGTGGGTGAAGAGAGCACGAAAGCAGAATGCGCCGAATAAGACGGATTTCACAAAAATCAGATATATGGTTTGTAGCTCTTGAAATACTTTGCTTGTTAGACACAACATTGGAAAAAAAATGGAACAGTGGCAGAGGACCTTCTGCAGGTTTTTTTCTTGCCTTTGATCTTCATCTTCAGCTGGCCGAAGCTACTCTCCTAAATCCGGCTGTTTCCCCAGCACTGAATACCATATCCTTAAATGCAGGCAGTCTCTCTCAAACTACAGATCCAGGGCAGTTGGCAGCCAGTCCCTCCAAACAGCCCTTTGCACGCAAGTTTCCCCCTCTCACCCACTTTTTGACAGTTTCAGGACAGCGGCTGCAACTGCAAGGTTTTAAGCCTTGCATTTTGTTGACAACTTAAAAAAAAAAGCAATGCTTTGCAGGCTCCTTGCTGTCACCGATCTTTTCCATAGTTACATTCTTTTGTTTAACCAGGATGAGGGGCGATGTGTCGCTAGAGGACACTGAATACAGCTGTGAGAGCTTTAACCTGCATGCTTCTGTGGCTGCACCGGACAGACTGTGCTCCGGAAGAAGAGTCTTTTATGGCATGCCATTTACTTTTGAAAGCCAATCCACTCTGAGATCAAAAGCTAGACACTAAGCATGTACAGGTAGTCCTTGCTTAATGACCACAATTGGGACTGGAATTTCGGTTGCTAAGCGAAGCAGTGGTTAAGCAAATCCAACCCGATTTTATGACCTTTTTTGCGGCGGTCGTTAAGCAAATCACTGCAGTCATTAAGCAAACCATGTGGTCGCTAAGCGAATCACGCGGTTCCCTTTTGATTTTGCTCGCCAGAAGCCATCCAGGAAGGTCGAAAATGGCGACCATGGGACCCTGCGGTGGTCATAAGCGTGAACCGGCTGCCAAGCGCTGCTATTCATGCTTCTGTCCCCCTCTCAGCAGAGCCCACCCCTGTATTTTCCAAAGACTAACATTTAATGTCACTGTTAACTCATGTTAATTGGAAATTAACCAACTACTCAGTAGATCTGCTACTGATAAATGCATTTTACCTCTCTGGAAAGAACTCCGATGTCAAAGATCTCGTAGTTCAAGAAGAACAGCTTCATTCAGTAGGAACAGCACAGTAAATTAATCTGGTATAGGATCCTGCTGGGAAGCTAAAGCTTTTACTTTAAAATATGTGCTAGAGAGCTAGGCCAAACATCTGGCAATAGAATTGTGTTACTTCCTCCCCCCCCCCCCAAAAAAAAATAACATTCGCTGTTTTAGGGTAGGGGGACCCACAATTTATGTAACACTGTGATATGTGAATTGAATGAAATGACCCCTGCCAGTAAACTCTGGCCTGCTGTTTTAGCAACTCTGCTGAAAAACCAGCTCTGTCCGTCTCTTCCTTTCTCAAAACTCTACCTAGGTTTTTAATATTTTAATAATTAACATTGAAGCTGAGGAATTGGTGCCTGCGCTCTCCTCTCTCCTCGTCCTTTCCCATCCCCTTTTCCTTTTCTGCCATGTCTTGTAGATCGTTAATCTCCACACAAGGTTGCCTTTCTTCCATTCAGTGTATGCCAATAGCTCTGGAAGCCTTTGGACTGAGGAAAATGTCTTAAATCATGAAGTGCCCGAGTGTTTTTACTCCTGGAGTCGAAAGGGCCACTGAGGTCATGAAGTCCAACCACCTGCTCGGTGGAGAAATGCAAATAGAGGCATCCCCAACAGGAGGCTGTCCAGACCCTGCCTGGGCACATCCAGTGAAGGGGACTCACCATCTCCCTGCACAACTGATGCAACTTGATCTGCTTTTACGGGTCAGCATCCAGTAGGGATTTGCTTTCCTGACACGTAAGGACAGAACACCACGTCCTGCATTTAGGAGTGATGGAGGCCGTGTTCTTGACTTCTGCATGATGCTTCTTCAGGCTACTTGAAAAATGCCAACAGGTCCCCATCGGCATTTTTTTCCTCTGGAAGCCAAACACGTCTGGTCCTCTCAGCTTCTCCTGGTGAGACTGAGTTCTCAGTCCTCTCACCGTCCTCACTGCCATCCTCTGAGCCTGGAGGTCGCACACACGGAGTAAGCTAGGTGTCAGGTCACCGTCTCGTGGATGGGCTGGTGCACTTAGTACCTCCCTGCTCGTGTGCAGCTGGTCCTTCCACCAGCCCGGTTGAAGCACGGCGGTTTTGCTGCTGATTCTGGAGCCTGGGGTCCATCCTCATGAGCCGCTTCCCCGCTTCTGTGCCTTGCAGGGCTACCACGATCCCAGTCGAACCAAAGTGGTCCATTTCACCATGAACCCAGCCAGCCTGGCCAAGCAACAGCGCCTAGAGGAGGTGGCGAGTCTGCGGGAGGAATGTGAGCACCTGCGAGCGATGGTTAGAACATTGGAAGGCAGTGACAGTGGCGGCGGCGGCGGCGGCAGCGGCACGCTCTCAGGGAAACTGGAGGGGGTTGTAAATCTCCAGCCCCCCCATGAAATTGCTGGTAGGTACCTGATTCTGTAATCCAGCCTTTCTCAACTTTTTGACCCTGGAGGAACCCTTGAAATATTTTTCAGGCTGCCTAGGTGCTCATAGGCTGGTATCTCCAGCTGCTTCTCAGGACAGAGGGGCCACCAGCCCAATCCTGCACTAGGAGTGAGTGGGTGGATCAGTCGCATCCTAATTCTTAATCTCACTACGCAAGATGGGCGGTGAAGAAATATGATAAACAAACAAACAAATAAATTCATTGCTGAACACCCCTTAAAATCATTCTCAGTGTGACCGAAGCGCCTTCTACCATGTCTTGGTGTGTTGGTGACCGATAGGTCTTATTTATGCATTCATTTACTGGGAGCTAATGATGGCTTGAACTGGGTTTAGCCTTCATGAGACCTTCATTTGGTGCTGTTCTTGCTATCTTTAGCCAAAATACTCAGCCAAATGGAAGGAAGGAAGGAAGGAAGGAAGGAAGGAAGGAAGGAAACGGAGGGAAGGAAGGAAACGGAGGGAAGGAGGAGAAGGAGGAGAAGGAAGACAGGAAGGAAGGAAGGGGTGCAGAGGAAGCAGTTATCTGCCTATCAGGACTTTTGTACTTCTGTATCTGCAGTGAGAAGAAAAATTGGGAATGGCAACTATAATGGGAAATATGTACAGGATGCCCAAACAATTAACACATTTTTAATTTAGCAGCCATTAAGGAACGAGAGCCTGATGTCAATGAGTTGTGAGACCTATAAATGCATGATGTGCAGTTTTTCCAACTTGGTGTTTCCAGTTGGATGGACCTCACCTTCCAAAATTCTTCAGCCAGCATGGTTATTGCTGAGAATTCTGGGAGTTGAAATCCATACGAAGAGAGTTTGCCCAGGTTGGAAGATGCTGCTCTACAGGCTTAAGAATGAAGATAATTCCCCATGTTAAGGGAACTGATTCCCACCTCCGCCAGTCATTCCAAGAATACCACTAACGTCTTGGAGAGAAATGTAAGTTGGTCCTGGGAACGTGTTCCTTCTGATTCCAGCTTTCTAACTCTTCATTATGGATGTCACCTCCTCTTTTAATCCTGCCTCCTCTACATTTCCAACCCAAGGAAGACTTTTTGAAGTTCTTCCTAGTATGAGCTGGGCTGAAAACAGTGGTGCCCTGGAGAATCTAATTCCACTATATTCCCACCCTACCAGGTCTTTGTTTGCAGAGAAATGGGGTTGTCTGGGTGAAGGATTCCACTTCCTTTTTGTGTTGCATTTCTGCAGTGCGATCTGGGCGGTCTGTGGCCTCCTGGCCTTGCATCAAGGCTTCCTTGAGGCCTCTGCCCAGCATCTGTAAACAGCCTCCTGGTCTCCTCATTGTCCTGCCATGACCCCAAGAGCTTTTAGCTACTGGATGGTATAAAATGGAGTTCGATCTCTAAAACACATACCGGCAACTGAGTGGCAAGCAGTGTGTGTATGAGGCAAGTCAAGGGGTAGTTAGCAGTGAAATGGTATTAGGAATGTTACTGGTTGTTTGAATTGATGTGTAAGTTGCTTTTCAGATTCCTTAGTGGAGGCTAAGTTCTCAGCTCAGCTGCAGAGGCTGCAGGCATAGGTGTCCAGCTTTATTATGCCCAAGATGTTTGTTGTGATCCACAGCAGTTTAAATTTAAGGTTCAGTGGGCTATAATTACAGCGACAAAAAATAATCAAAAAGACATTAAGAACAGTGAGGCTGATGGGTTTGCGTAATAATTTCTCGGCCACTATTAAACCTTTTCAGTGATTACTTCTTCACCTCCCAGAGCTCTGAACCCACAGGAGACTGCTGTCTTGGGGTCTCCTTGTGAGGAGCAACTGTATGGAACACTTGTGGGAGATCTCAAGTCCTCTCCTTGTCCGGAGAGGAATTACAAAGAGCCGGTCTACTTGCCAGCTCTTCATTCTGCCGTGGTCATCAGCTCTGCTTTTAAGGGGTTCTGACTTGTGGGTTAGGTAATAAAGATGCTTTAATGTGGGTGCCAGGGCTCATTAAACGTGACTCCATTAAACATCAAGGAGATCCTGGGCTCTAAATATCTTTCGGAGCAGCGACTGGAGGCCCTGTTGCAGTTTTGGCCACACGCCACAGAGCTTCTTGATGCTTCTTCTCAATTGCTTGGTAATTGTCTCCACTAAAATGGAAGACATGGTTCTTGAGAAGTGTTTTAGATGCCAGCCTCCCCATTCTTCTGGTCAACTTTGGTATGAAAATGGCAATTTGGGGGAGGGGGCTTGTTAATGGTGTGGACCTTCAGCAGCTCCATTCTCCAGGTGGGCCAATACATTCAGGGCTTTGATCCAGTTATTATCTCTTACCAGGCTGGGGCAATGTTTTTCAAGCTCGGCAAATTTAAGATGTGTGGACTTCAACTCCCAGAATTCCCCAGCCAGCGTGCTTTTTGCTACAATCTATGAGCCTGGTATGAACTTTCTTAAGGGAGCTGTAGCTCCAATGTTTTTGATCAATTGTTCTTATTTCTCCTCCCCCCTCCTCAAAAGAGAAACCTTATATCAAAGCATATTGGCAATATAGGCCAATTTATGGAATAGAGTTGGATTCTCTCCCTCCCTAACAGTTTTTTATTACATTCTCCATTGTAGACAATTTTGATATGACTATGTAATTACCAGGAGTTGTATCATAAGTGTTTGGGTTTTGCCTTTTAATTTTATAATGGAGCCTTTTGTTCTCCAGTCTAGCATTCCGTTCGGGGAACTGAGATTATTATTAAAGGTAGTAATATTGCGGGGGGAAGTTCAGACGGGTAATAAAATATCCTGAAAAAAAGGAATGGATCCTACTCGCAGTCAGAATCCCTGGATGCTAATCCATATGAGTGCAGAAGTCTTTTCTGTGGTCCCCTTTAGGAGACCCATTTCTTGTAGATCTGTTCTTCCATTTCTAAAAGGAGAAGCATTTTATTTGTTTCCTAAGAAAGTTATATTAACCCTAGGAAGAGTAGACTGTGCTGAAAGATCTGTTGGTTTTAAAGATAATGGGATGGCTTCGCTCAGCCGCTGAAGGAGAATTTAGTCTGCCTGCTGACTGGAGAACCAGTAAGTAGCATAAGCAATTGTCATCCAGAGAATGGGTTCTGCTTGGCGTCCATCAGCGACTGCCCGGTGGTAAGCACTTATCTTTCCATCAAGAGCAAAAGACCAATCAATTCTTGTTTTCCCATGTGTAGAATTAGCAAATGGGCCATAAGAAAAGTTTTGAGGAAGGTAGCCTACCAATAATAAAAAAGGTAGTTGTTACTACTTCAGATCTTTCTCTTTTTTCCCAACGTAGCCATATACGGGGTGGTCGGAAGGAATGGCACAGTGCATTATGAGACTGTGGGCGGTATTTCTTCTAAACCATATGTCGCCATCCCTCTGGGCATAAAAAGAAGAAAGGGATCTTGAAATTCAATCTGGACCTTGTGGTTGTCCTGGACAGGCTAACAGAGAAAAGGAAGAGGAGATAATGAGAAGAAGTTCAGAACTTAAAGGAGTGCTAAAGGTAGAGTGAAGAGAGCTAGGAGGATGTAAACATTGAGACAGTTGCAAAGAATGATCAGATGGATTCCTAAAATTCAGGGTTTGGAGGAAAAAAGATCCAGCAGTTACAGACTAGGAGCTGATCAAGTAATAATATGTCTACATCAACCCTTTGAGAATATTCAAAGCAATTCATGGATCTTTCCTCTGTCATCAGAGGAAAATCACCCACAAATAAGAGGCTGTAAGAAAGAGAAGAATGGCTTCTCTAAACCCAGTTTGGGCAAGATGGGGTGTCTTTCCCCATGGCACATAAAGGCAGAGGACTGGAAAGACGCTTTGTTTGTTTTGCTTTAATCATCGGGCTACCTGTTACACCCAGTGTTGGAGAGCTATACTTAATTGCAACAAATTAGGTTCACACAGGGTTTTCGGATGCTTGTTTATTAACCAACAGACTAGCTAGCACAGTTGGAATAATCCACCGTTGAGTTGCAACCCAACAGGCAAGTGTGATTTATGGAAAACTGAGTAGAAATTTGTCATCTGTTTCTCTTGTGCACGGAGGGAAAGGGGAGGAGATGCGTAATCCTGAAGTTCATCCATGGCAGAGTGTCATCAAAGGGAACCACCCTCTTCTACTGCATCTGAACTGGGTCGGTGGACTCAAGGCAGAAGAAAGGCTTAAATCCAAATTTGCAGCTTAGTGTCATGACCATTTAAGGGGGGAGAAGGTTCCTGCTGTGGATTTGTGGCTTGTCCAGATGTTCTATAGGAGGAAGGCATTAGAGAGGCATGAAAGATTAGTTTAAGATTTAGAAAGGCAAGGTGTATATTTCCATTGAGTCATAAGGGGGAGAAAGAGAGCCAGCTTGGCAGATGCAAGCAGGAGCAAGGCCACAAAACATTTCTGAGCATTTCCTTAGTTCCTCCAGGACTAAGGGGGAACTTTCACTCCTTGCTCCCAAATGTGACAGTAGCTGAAAGAATGTTTGTGTTTGGGGAGCACGGTGGGTTAGAAAAGGCAAGGGGAAAAGAGAGAAATGTTCTTTATAGCTGTCAGGCCAATCCTCCGGGGCTGCTGAAGATTGTTTCTTAGCCAGAGGCAGTTTTACCTTCAGGAGGAGAAAGAATAACGAGCAGTTAAGGGACCTTACAGCCCCTTTTGTTTGCGTCCAAAGAATTGACATCAATGGAGTCCCTTCTTCTGCACTTCCCTGTTGCTGGGGACTCGGTGCCTTCACGGACTCTTAACTAAGAGTGACTTTCGGACAGAAACAGGCTGACACTATCCCTCTGTGTACATTTTGTTCTTTATAAACTCAAATACCTCTGGTCCATGAGCCTGTTATGATACAAGGAGACATAGGCTTTCTCAACATTTAGGACGCACACACCCTTTTGTAAATGTTCCTCAGCCTTCCAGACGCAGTTAGGAATCTCAGTGCCTTGAATGGTTCAGACTTACTACGTCGACCTGCTCTAGGATTCTTGATGAGCATTCCAGCCAGAAATTGTAAGTAGATCCACCTACTTCCTTTCACTTCCAAGGAAGTGGTTGTGGGTCCAGTCTCGACAATAATGCTCAGAGTAGACCCACAGGACTCAGTGGGCCTTTTAAGGATGCTGATTTCAGGCACAGAGGTATAAGTATCCTAAGGATGGTCATATGAAAGTGTTTTGTACCAAGCTGTAGATCCAGTTGGAGTCTAATGTAAGATGTTTGCAATTGAGTTGGGACTCCATTGATATCAGTTCGTCTTACAGTGGACTCCACTGGATCTACAGTTTGTGCAAACTAAGCCATTGCAAACATCTTACAGTAGGGTCCGCTGGGCTTCTCCATTGTAAGGCTTTGTGCAAACTAAGCCATCTGTAAACCAATTCAGTAAACCATGGATAAATAAACGATAGCTAAAGACACAATGCAAACCAGGTCAAAGGAAACAGGCATTGATTTCAGCCTGGATGTTACGCATCCTTGAGTTGACTTGCTTGAGTCTAGAATTGGCCTGTATTCAGGTTTTGGCTTGGAATTATGGTTTGTAGAGTTGTGCTGTCCATTGTTAGAGCCCCTGCTGTTGGCATCCAGGCCTCCATGGGTCACAGGGACAAACAGCAAGTTTCCCAACTGTCCTTCATGTGGGATTGTATTAGGAGCCCCCATTGAAAGTGTTTTGCATCACAGACCCCTCTTGATGAAGCATAATGTGCCATAAAGCTGGTACAAAATAGAAAGTGCTCTTTCCTTCATCAGAGGGAACGATAAGAAAGATTTGTGTTAATGACTCAAATTCAAGCCAACACAGTTGTTCTTCTTCTATTTATTTACTTACTTACTTACTTACTTACTTACTTACTTACTTACTTACTTACTTACTCAAATGTATATACTACCCAACTCCCAAGATTCTGGAGATATTGTGACATTTGGAAAAAACAGCCTGCCAGCATCAGGTGGAGAGTCAATCTTTAGATCTTTGTTCAGGATGTCTTCAATGCATCGTTTCTCCTAGATATCAAAACTTTGTGTCTGAGGGAACATGGTGGAAATCTCTTTAGGAGGAACATGGAGCTGGGGATGAGGGATGTCAAGTCATAGTGGGGAATTTGATTAAGTCATAGATGAGGGGGAAGATAAGCAAATATGTAGTTTAAGAAGGGAAGTATATAGTTCATGGACCATTGAAATGTGTGCATAAGATCTGGGATGGTAAAGTTGCTGACCAACAGAACACCTTACTGTTTCTCTCCAGATTCCTCAAGTTCCTGTTAAATTTATTTAGAAGGAGCTGAAATTTGTCTGCGTTTGCAGCCTGCAGTAGTGCCCTAAGGCTGCAATTCTCAAGTAACTTATTTTGGGGGCAAATCTTGTTTGCATTAAACAGACAAGTTGATATTCAGTAGCAAGAAGATTGTAAGTTACTAGTGCAGTTCTGCCAACCTAGTGCCCTCCCAATGGGTTGGATTTTAATGTTTTTCCTGCCCAGGATGTCTAGGGGATATAATCCCACACATCTGAAAGGCCCTGGGTTGGGAAGGCAGGTTCAGGATCTAAATTGCAATCTTGAGCTTGCCCATCTTCATGGCATTGCACCTGCTGGTCAATGATTCTATTTAATGGCATTCTCAACATTGTCGAGGCCCGTTTTTGAGCTTCGGTTTTATGATGCGTGCTGTTAGGGATCAGTTTGAGTTTTTCAGGTTCAGAAGCTTGAGAGTTTGACCAGGCTGAGTCTCAGCCAGCAATACAGAAATAGCTAAAAGGAACACACCTGAGGAGACACAGGTACAGGCAGGGTCTCCTCATCTACAACTGGAGCTTGGCAAGGCCCTGAGCCCAGAACATGTTGCAAATTCAGAAGAGAAGACTGAAGAAAGAAGTGTGATTCAATTGATTGGTCAAGTTTGTAGTTGGGCCACAAAAGAGATGGCTTTTGTGATTGGCTCTGTGTGACCAACAGCATTCGAACTTCCCATTTCTGACTCTGTCTGCATGCTTTTGTTGAATTACCTGGAACGTTGGACTGGAAATGGACTGTTCCTGGACCTATTTGAATGTGAGATTTCTCCCTCCAGGTCCTTTTGCTGAGGTAAGCTCCCGTGCCTGCTTTCTGCGCAGAAAGCTTTGACCTAACCCTGGTGTTACGTAGGCAGAAGATTTAGGACTGCAGTGAATACCTTGAGTTTGTCACCCAAAGCTGGCTGTGTGTACTGGCAGCATAAAATACTCATTACCCCAAGAGTTGAGAAATCAGACGTCTGGTTCGTTGAATTCAACGTAGTTCGTGTCCAAATTAGCCTTAGAACTGCAGATTTGTATACCTTACTCTTTAGTTATTATGTATTTAATAAATTTCTAGGCCATAGCTTGCTTGCAATAAATGGATTGAGATATGGAAGGACAACCCACTGGTTGCTATGATCTTAGAACAGAAAAAGAAACTAATTTCTGGAGGATGGTGGGTCTATTTATTCTAACCTCTTTCTTCCAGCAGTAATGAGATGGCTCTGGAACCCCAAAGCCTTTCCCTTTTTTATTTCCCTAGGGTTAGGGTTAGGGTTAGGGTGTGGTATCTACTTCAAGAGGGTGGAAGTAGACCATTTTATAAGTCCTGGGTTTCTTTGCCTACTGGTGCGCTCAAAACAATATTTAATTGACGATAAAAGTAATGACACAGTTTTGTTTTTTGTTTTTAATCCGTTCAGTCATGTCCAATTCTCGGAAACTGCCTGGACAAGTCCCTGCAGTTTTCTTGCCTTCTCCTTCCCAGGGCTGAGTGAGAGGGACTGACCCAAGGTCACCCAGATGGCTTCGTGCCTAAGGCAAGACTAGAACTTATGGTTTCCCTGGTCCTGGTCCTGGTCCTGGTCCTGGTCCTGGTCCTGGTCCTGGTCCTGGTCCTGGTCCTGGTCCAGCACCATCACTACTAGATCAGACTGACTCTGACATTGTCTTTGAATCATACTTGATACCTGATGACCTACATGGACCAGTCCCTGCAGTTTTCTTGACAATATTTCAGAAGTGGTTGGCCCTTGTCTTCTTCTTCCTAAGTCTGAGAGAGAAAGGGACTGGGCCAAGGTCACCCAGCTGGCTTCATGCCTAAGGCAAGACTAGAACTCACAGTCTCCCGGTTTCTAGCCTGGTTCCTTAACCACGACACCAAACTAGCTCTTAGAGAGTTAAGAAACCAATACCAGCCTTTTCTTGGTATAACTAACCTGAAGCTCATCCATTGCTAGATTCTCTTGGACCCCTAGAGTCTATAAGGAATATTTCACTGAAACATCTTGTATGTTTTGTTTTGTTTTAATCCGTTCAATCGTGTCCGATTCTTGGAGACTCCTGGACAAATCCCTGCAGTTTTCTTGGCAAGATTTCAGAAGGGGTTTGCCATTGCCTCCTTCAGTAAAAGCAACCAAAACAGACCAAAATGAAATGCTTTTGAAAGAAACATGTCCCAGACCCCTTTTTACTCTACATGTAAAACTCCAGAGTTTTCAAAAAGAGTTCCTGAGATGCGCTGCTTCGGTGGGAAAGACCATGCCTCAGCCAACTTGGAGCAAAGGGTTTTCACTGGGTAGCACCAACAGCATTTTAGATTAATCAATAGCCACTGGGTTGGAGAGCCTGCCTCCAATTTCTGATTATGGGTGGCCATTGTGTGTCCTGGGGTATGACCGGGTGCCAGCGAGGTGAGTGGCGGATTGGTCACAGTCCTTCAGGCATGCTGGGGAACAAGAGTGTTGGTGGTAAAACAGAAAATAAGAAAAGCTGGTATCTGTTGATCTCTTGTGAGTGGCAGGCCAGCAGCTGGACAGCACAAAGGAAACAAAATTGAGAAAACCATGCAGGATGACTGTGAGTCACCACTTGCTGTTTGGCATGGCTGCCGTTGCAGGAGACCAGGATTAAAAGATGAGCTTGTGGAGGCATCTGGAAATGGAAATGAGGTGGGCTGGGGTGGGGTGGGTAGCACTGATTTTTTAAAATTTCCAAACATGATGAGAAGGGCATATTCTCATCTAGGGTTGCTCAGAAGCTGCGAGGAACGCTTTCTCAGCTTCCACGATTTGCATGTTGGGGAAAAAAAGAGTTGAGACCTTTCCTTTCAGCCGGGCCTTTTCAATTTGCGACGATCTGCTGTGATTTTTAACCAGATGGTAATGCCTTACGTTTCATGCCTTATCGTATTTTGATTTTCATAAGGTGCCTTGATTGTTTATCCAGAGAGGAAGGCAGGAGGATCATCTCTGGGCTGCAAAGTTCTAGGGCCGGGAGGAAGGAACTTACTTTGAGACGCAGGGGTGCTGTGACAGGCTCCTCTGTCTGTTTGCAAGGGAAGGGGGCCCCTCAGACCTCCAAAATTGCTGTAGATAGATAGTAATTCTGCAGCAAGGTGGGGGGAAACCCACTCAAGGGCAACCCTCGGTTTTCCACCTGTTCTGAGCTGCTTGGCTAGGAAGAGCTGGCTTTGAAGGCAGTTTGCCTCTTTTGTTCACCAAGAATGCAGTCCAATTGCTGCAAAGCTAACTGTGCCTTCCTCCTGTCCAGGAGAGAGGTGCCATCCCTGCTGGCAGAAGGGAGGACTGCATTCAAAGAGCTGAAGTTGACAAGCAGCTCCGTAGGAGCGCATTACGTGGATCTGATATGCAGAGTTGTCACTTAAATCTGAATGTGGTGACAGCAGGACCAGCAATTCCCACTCTAATCAAGTAAACAGAGTAACACATCTTCCTAGCAGTGGGATACTGGAGACTAATTTCCATATTAAACGAGGAGAGCTACATAAATCCTACAATTAGATTGATATTTTAATCAGAGAAAGTCAAGAGATGCACTGTCGTATGGCCCCCGGGGGAATGAGTGACTTGCCCCCATAAGCACAGCGTTCCAGGCTTGGTTTTGGGGACTTGGTGTAGACAACATCTACGCAGGAACGCAGTTGACAGGCAGGTGCTTTGAGGGGTGACTTCAACTGGGTTTGAAGGCAGCTAGAGATTTCATTATTTATTTGGGTACGTTAGAGATGCTGAGTGAGGAGTGGACAGTCAGAGGAGCTTGGCCAGAGAACGTAGGCTGTAGACCGGTCCTCATCCAGCAAGGCACCTGCTCTGCACTATCATGAGCAGTATGGATAGGAAGAAAACACTGGTTTTATAGGCTCTCAGGTCTTTATAGACTCAGCGTATCATTGGCTTGTAGAGTCGACCATAAAACTGCACCTGCTTCAAATTGCAATGAATGGCCTGTTCTTCACTATGAGCTCCAGCTTTGGGGTGAATTCCACAGAGTTTGCCTCTTGTTGAGCTCCTTAGAGTATTTCTGAAGTCTGGACAGCCTAGAGAGAAAACTGATTTAAAGACGTTCCTTTGCTCTTTCCTATTTTTAGCGATGCTACGTTGACCACCGGGTTAAAGCCACAGAATTAACGAACCCATCAATAAAAGCATACTTAGCTTCTGCCGCAGATCTGAGCAGCTGCTTTCCCTGTTCTGGGACTGAGGATGTTCAGACCACGGTTTAATGAGTCCATCGATGTATGAGCTGATCCACACAGAGTTTTATTTTGTGGCTGAAGGAAATGAAAAGGAACTGAAGGTCTAAATCAAAACTATTTGGAAAGAAATTAGAGCCTTTTTGTTTTGTTTCATGTGAGGCAGGGAAAAAACAAACTCAGAGCAACATAGATTGAAATAATGCTTTCTTAGAGTCCTTTTTTTAAAAAAATTGCCTAAGCAAGTGATCAAACTTTGACTTTTCCTGTTGACAGAAGACTTCAGTAGAGGCCAATGTTGATGCAAAAGGACCTATTAATATGCACAGGATGTTAATGAGACAATATAGGAATTCACCTGTAGGCTGCAAATGTTTAAATCCCACCCTTGGAGATGCAAATTCTTCCAAAGTAAAATACTGTCTACACCAGTGTTTCTCAACCTTGGCAACTCTTAAGTTGTGTGGACTTCAACTCCCAGAATGGCTGGCTGGGGAATTCTGGGAGTTGAAGTCCACACATCTTAAGAGTTGCCAAGGTTGAGAAACACTGGTCTACATGTAAATCAGAATCTTGCAGATGGCCCGTTGGAGTGGAGATGACCCACCTGCAGCAGGCTGTGTGATAGTCTTTGCATGCCAACTTCTCTTTTCCGAATCCTTCAATGAGGCATTGACGTTGGAGAGAAGGAGAGGATGATCAAGGTATCTCCCCTGCCAGGAAAGAGAGGAAGGTGGTGGAGAAGGGTGGAGAGGAGGAAGTAACTAAATAGAAGGTAAGTTACGATGACAGGTTCAGTTGAGGACAGAGAGAAGAATGGTCATCTTTTTGAAGGGCTCTACATGGTGAAGGGTGATGACTTGGGAACCCATTGACTGTGGAGAGCAAAGGAGAAAGAAGAATGGCTGATGTTGAATGTCAAGAGAGAAGAAAAGGAACTGAGGAATAACAGGCCTGGAGGAAAAGAAAAATAATTTGGTCTTTGGTCACCATTATGAGAGGTCCACGTGGAAGACCCAAATGGATAGGGACAGTAGAGAGCACAGGGAGAACCATCGTCAACATAAGCCAGAAATGAGGGAAACTATATATAGTTTCCAGCCTACCCAGCCAATGATGAGGAATGCCAGGAATTGTCACTTGGCACTATTTCAAGGGACCTGGCTTCTTCTAGGTAAAGCCCTGGAAGGCAGTTAAGTCACTAAGAAGACTTAATTCTTAAAAGAAGAATTGAGGACCCTTCTTTTAGTGCATTGTGCAAATCAGTGGTTTCCACTCAGCTCCCCCAAGAGACTGGAGACCCCTCTAAAAGGGTCAGATGGCACCTCTAAGGAAGCGTTTGGACACGAATGCAACTGCTGGGATGCACAGCAAGCAACTTTTCAGCTCCACACAGGATTTCTTTCCTTTGTAAAACAGTTCTTCAATCCACTTTAATGCTGAGGAAGCCAAGGGAAGAATTCCAACATAATGAGGTTCTTTTCTCAATTACCCAAGATCTTTGCTCGATTGGCTTCCCAGGAGTTTAAAGCCTGGATGAATTCAATGCATCAGCAGTGGTGATCGCCACAGTTGGAGCCCTGCCCATGGAGATTCCACTTTGATGGTTATAGGTCTGAAGGTAAAGGTTGTCCTAGTAAGGAGAGGCTATGATGGGGACAGTTTTCTCCTTGCAAGGAGGCAACTTAGTGTTTTTTATCTCCCGTGGTCCAGCTTGCTTTCTACCACTGTCTGTACCCAGGCATCATGATGAATTGCATAGTATCTATCCCCATTTGAGAGCCAAGCTTTAAAGCTTGGTGCACCTCCTCCTCTGCAGAACTGCCAGGTGCAAAATCAATCCACCCATATTTTTGACCCCAATCCATGGCATTTGCATCTGAAAATGTGTACACACACAGAAATCGGTACATTTCCCAATTTTGGGCTGCAGCTAGCTAGTCCTTTTGCGAGAAATCTGCCTACCTTTGGGCTTTGTGTCAATCAACGCTTATTCAGGGGAAATGGATTTAGGGTTAGGGCGCACCAATGCATGTCTGAATTTTTCCTGTAATTGTTTGGGACTTTGCCATGTCACAGTAAAGGCTAAGAACTGAGAAGCTAAGAGAAAAGAAATTAACACAGATGTGTGTTATGTCTCTACGTTAAGGTAATTGGCAGCTAAATCAGGACCAACTGGGCACGGTTGGCTTATCTGCTTTGACACGTTTCACAGAGAAGTCTTTGAAGTCTTCTGTTTTCTGCTCATTAATAGCTCTCTAAATATTACTACACTGACCCTGGAGGAACACTTGAAATGTTTTTCAGGCACCAGGGAACCCCTGCACATTCAGGCTCAAATAGAGGCCAGAAGTTACAAAACTATTGTATTTGTTTCATGGGTAGGCCTGTAGATATGCATCAACAGTGTTCTTAAGCTAAAAATAAAGAATGAAACTTACCTCTTTAATGTGAAATTGCCCAAATTTGAAATATTTTTTTAAATAAATCGTGATCTCCCAGGGAACCCATAGTGAGCTCTTGCAGGACCCGAGGGTGCCATGGAACCCTGGTTGAAAATCCCTGCTCTAAGATAGAGTTGGCTGACATTTATTCACATATTTAGATGGGTTTGCTGCCTACCAACTCTCAAGGAGCTTCAGAAATTCAGAGAAACACTATAAAAACAACCCTATCAAACATCTACAGAGGGACTCTATCAAGCCATTGAAACTATAGAGCTAGCAGAAACCCACAAAAGGTCTGTCAGAGGAAAACAGCTTCAGAGTGGTGGTGGAAAGTCTGGGCAAATGGAAAGATCTTGGGAAATGGAAATGGAAAGAGCTTGGTGGTTTTCTTGCAGACGTTTTGTTGCCCGACTAGGCAACTTCTTCAATGCTAGAAGGGAGTGGGGTTTGCTCCCTGTTCATATCTGGTAGCTTGCCCTGGCTGTGTTGGTGTTAGCTTGTTGGGCAAGCTACTGCATATCAACAGGGAGCCGACCCCACACTCACCAACACTGATGATGTTCCCTAGTCGGGCAACCAAACATCTGCAAGCCAACCATCAAGCTCAGAGATCACCAAGGACTCCACCATCCAACCCTGAGCTGCAGAGATTCTCTTCGATTGGAAAGATCTTTCTTGGTCCAAGACTGAGCAAGAAAAGTGGATGAAGGGCCAAGCAGGAAAACCTGAAGTGTGGAAAACTACCTCCCCACCCCCTACAGCTTTCCAAATGTCGTATGAAGAAGACGGGCTGAAATGGGAGATAAATAATATTGCTAATTATTGGTGGCCATAAAGTGGTCTTCATTTATTTAATCTTTAAAATGTCAAGCCATAAAGGACATTTGCATCAGGTAATTGGCCTTGTAAAGGACTCATGCAATTTAACCATCCGGTTTATAGGCACGCAAGGAACTCAAGGCAAAGCCCCAGGGCGCTGTTTTCCACTGTTCTGTTCATTGCTCCCCATGTCCATCATTAGTCTTTATGGCACATTCGTGTGTCTCTTTCACAGCTCTCCGGCTCCATTTGCTTAAATTTCCAAATGGGAGTGGAGGCACTTTTTTTGCTTCCCAGCACGTGGCATGGCAGTTCTCTGGTGTCTTCTGTTTTATTGCTACTGAACCCAGAAATAAAAAGGTGGACATACAAGAATGGGTTGAACATGAACGAGAATGGGTTGAACATGAGCCACAACTTGGACAAACTGGCAGCTCTTGAACTGTGAATGGCCTCATCCCTTCTGGCTCAGCCCTACGGCCCAAAAATGCCACCAGGGGCAAGAAAAGAACCCGGACCAGCCCCAGTAATGATACCAGGACGGATGAGGACTGACTCCTACCTTCCCACTGCAGAGAAGACAAAAAACATGAACAGATCTACAGCTTCAGGACCCCCTTTACCCCCAGAGGACACAACAATAACAAGACTGGCCTCCTTCCCAACCCTGCAAAGCTTCGGCCCAAGTCACTTCCTGGAGCAGGGAGGTGGCGGAGAGAGCCTCTGGGAACAAGCCCCCCGGACTCCCCCACAACTACATTATTCGACCTTTCCATGAGATCTGCCTTTTGCCTGCGGAAACTCTGGTCTTTATACGGGGCCACAACTTGATGGAAGGAGGTCCATAGCATGAAGCTGCGTGGGACATGTTGGTTTATCTGTCGGGAGGAATATTGTTAAGCTATGAGGGAGACCATTGTGCCTGTCTGTCCTCGGGCCTCCCTGGTGGTCTCACTTCGTTTAATTGTACGAGCCTTTCAGGCCCCCCAAAGTGGTGTTCTCCTCACTCCGATTCCCACAACCCCAGGAAACAGGCCCTGGCAATCCTCTTCCATCTTATAGGAACGTCAGGATGCTCGCCAATGCACTATTCTCACATGGCCCTGTCAGTCTGCCATGCTGCATCTGGTCTCAATAGATTTAGCCTTGCCCCCCTTAAAAACTCATAAACCACATCAGTGCTACAACATATAGCCCATGGGAATTCTAGAGACCCATCTAGGAGTTTGGAGGAGGGTGGGAATCTGGTCCAGCTGAAATGAGACCCAATTCTCTGTCCTGCAGCCGCTCCAGAGTAGGTGGGATGGATCCCAGCAAAGCAGCCTGTGCAAATGGGATTGGGCAGTCAATGTAATAACCACATAACCAATTGTTCCCAGCCCCATTGGGACTTCGGCTTCTTCACATGCTGGCTTAAATATGGAAAGAAGCTTTTGTTGGGCATGTTGGAGTACTCCAGTTTAGCCTTGCTCTGTTCTGCTGTGGGCTGGCATGCACAAGCCCGCTTCCCAGCTCCTTGGCTTGGGATAAGGTGAACAGTTTGCCCAGAGGAAAGCTGAAGGTTGCCTTGGGGTTCACAAAGCCCTCTGCCCAGACCCTCCCTCCTTGGTCCCATCAACCAGCTGCCGAATATGTTTCCTTAAGACATTTCTCTTCCCTCCATGGCTTTTTACTCTACCACGTGTGATGGAGAGCTGCTGGACTCTGTGTAAAGTGGGGTTCTTCTCTTAACTGGGCTCCAAGGGGCTGTCCGTGCATGGGCACCAGGAGAGAGTCGAGACATCTGTAGTAATCAACGGTCATCTGGTGATGCCCCTCAGTTCGTGGGACAACCTCCTCAAACGGTCACCAGCCGCAGTGTTACCCCGACCCTTCATCTTTGGCACAGTGGCAAGGCACGTAGGGCTTTGTGGAGGATGTGTCATTAGTCAGCAGGCGTGCTTAAGGAGAGGGAGCACGTAATCTGAATCAGTCACCGCATCGGTGCAAAGAAAACTGGGGAGGAGAGATGAATGGTGCTTAAGGCAGAGAAGGCAGCAGTGAGTAAAACTTGTCATTTTGGAAGTCATTAGTGTCCGTGAAATAATGTTAATCTCTTGAACACTAATACGTTTTGTTCGTCTTGCACCCTTATTGAATATTTCCTCCTTTCTGTGATCCTCGGCTGCTTTCTACCAGAGGCTGTCCTGTTCATAAAAAGCTGCTGCACAAACATTTAAGCGGCATTTTACTTAGTTCCACTTTAAGGTGCATCTCACAGTTGGGTCAGAAGATCCAGAAGGAAAGCCAAAATGCGGGTTTGAACAGAAACCTGGATCGCTGGTGTTTGGAGCGAGCGTCCATCTTCCTGTTAACCCCATTTGAACCCAGTTCTGGCTGCAGATTTTCCACCTCCAAATTGATCAGTTATTTCTAGTGCTCCAAAAAAGGCCAAACACATTGCCCACGTCAGCACAACTTAGTTTTCAGTAGGGAGCTGGAAATCCATTTCCTCTCTTTTAAACCTCTTCTCTTTCTTCTTTCTCCTTTCCTTTTTTCTTTCTCTTGTTTTTGTATTTGACGTTTTTTGTTGATTTGTCACTTTTTGTTTGTATTATTGGTGTAAATAATTTAATAAAGACTATTTTTAAATGAACTTAGTTTTCAGCAAGAAACTGCGGTTAGTGTTTCAGCTGCCCGGCATTGCGCAACCGCCGTTGGCCTTAATTGGATTACAGTGCCAGTCGTTTTTGGCAAAATGGCAGGAATAAAAATGACAAATGTTTTTTTTAAAAAAGACCCTATATTCTTGTAATATAGCCCACCCTCTGGAACACACTTCCTCCAGAGATAAGACAGATTCCATCTCTCGCAGCCTTCCGAAAACAATTGAAGACTTGGTTCTGCCACCTCGCTTGGGGGGTGGGAAGGGAAGTAATAACACCTGGAGATGGTTAGCACCTTAAACCGAGTCCCCCGTTGGGGGAGATGGGCGGTGATATAAATTTAAATAATAGAATAAATAAATGAACGGCCTCTTTAGATACACGTGAATGATATTCCAACTGCTACCGTCTTCTGGATTTTATATTTTATTTATGTTTATGTATTTATTAGAGTATTTTGATGTTTTTATCTTTGTTGTAAACCGCCCAGAGTCCCCCCTTTGTGGAGAGATGGGCGGTGGCTAAATTTAATAAACAAACAAACAAACACAGTCCTAATCCTCTGTGCATCCTGGAACACCCAATACAGACACCCCTCCCCTGGCGTCCCTCGTTCCTTGCAAGTAGCGTGAAGTTAAATTAATAATTAAGTTTGAATAATAATAAATAAGTTCATGGAAGGTTCATGGAGGTTCTAGGCCCACTTCTCCATAAGGCAGAGGGCAGTGCTAGGCCCAGTGAATGTCTGAATTGGGCTCTTCGGTGTCCATAACTCTCCGCTCACCACTGTTCCTCTAATGCCGGTGGCTCTATTTAGACCTTCGATAGTGTTGTATAGCTCCTAATTACTGTATAAACACCAACTAATTAAGTGTATATAACATGCCCCAAAGTATGTTAAAGGAGAACGGCGGCGGAATACGAATTAGTTGATCGTTGCTCGATCCAGGGTAAATTCTGCCTTGAATCACTAATTATTCTCCCAAGCGATGTGCCTAATGGTGTGCTGCAAGGCCAGAAGATGCCAACAGCTGCTATAGAGAAGCTCTGCAGCATCTCCTGGAAGGAGGAAGGAGAGGAGAGGTCAGATCTGGTCCCTTTTTCTTCTCTTAGGATTGATTGATGGACTGCAGGCAGCGGAGTTGCGGGGTGGGGGGGCGAACGCCGCCTTCCTGCGCTTGGCTGTTGCTCGCTCAGATCTTATCTTTCCTTGATAATAAGGATAATCAAATCTGCATTTCCTTTTGGAATTTTCATTAAAATTTGCAGGACCAGTGATTACACAGCTGCTTAATTTAAATCAGTGGGGATTTTGAAACATGCGCGGATATTTTTAAATACTGCTCTAACTTCCTTGTTTACAGTGTTATGATTAAGTGGAATCTCTGTAGTTGTTTTCAAGCATTAGCCGCCCCCCCCCCCCAAAAAAAGATTCCTGCAGTTCTCCTTAAATAAACTTTTTTCTTTTTTCTTGGGGGGAAGGGGAGCAGTCGACTTGCAAGCTGCTACTGAAATAATAATTTCTTTCCCTTCTTTCATATCGGTGATGGCGTACCAGCAAGTTTCAGCAGGGAATTAAGGCATGTTTCTGTGATTCTTGCTAAGCCATTCATAGGCATTGGTTTTGATCCCCTCTAAAGCCTACTGTAAGATCAAGATTTATTATTTTTTTTAAGAGAGGCGGTTTTAAAAGGAGCGTTTGGAAAGTTATGGGACTAGAGGAGATGTATGTACAAGGAGAGAAAAAACTAGAGGACTTCTGAGGAGAGATCTGGCTAGAGACCCCGCATGAATGTGGAGCCTGACTACCAGACAGACCTGCATCCTTAGCGTGTGGTTAAACTGACACAGAGGCAGATTCTCCATTAGTTTGTACTATTTTGGTGAATGCAGTTATGACTGAGTGATTTGGGGTTAGAGAAGCAAAGGATTTTCTGCATTAATGGGGATTGGATTAGACCTTTAAGGCCTCTCCAAGTCTCAGATTCCCCATAATAAACCTGTAAGTGATATTTTCCAGGTTCCTCGTGTAATCAAAAATTAATCCTCTCAGAATAATTGAAATGTTTCCAGCATTCTATTTGTATTATATTACTGTACCCCAACAAAACTTCACTGTAATCCCCACCCTCTTTTTCTTTTTCTCTCTCCCTTGGGTTCGTTATACAGATGATCTCATCCAATCAGGCTCCCTAAATCCTGCTCCAAATCAGACAGATTAACAAAAACAAGTTTATGTGTCCAGCCTGATTTGCTTGTTTTGACCAAGTGAGACCCCAAAGCCAAGGGAATTTTTCAGAAGGAACACCAAAACTTTGCCCCAGAGAGGAAGAACTCGGGATAGAACTGAAGATATTGCAAGACAGTTATGAGTCACTTTGGCTCAACTCTAAAACAGCCAGTGCTTAAGACTGGGATTGAGAAGAGACATGTGGGACTCCACCCTTGGCCATGGAGGCTCACCAGGGGTGGGGGGTGGATTTTGCGTCGGTCTTTTTCTTTCAGCTTGGACTATCTGATGGAGTAGATAAAATTGGAGTTTTACGCCTTGTGCTCTTGAAAGAAACTTAGGCTATAAATCTAGATGATGATGATAGGGATGATGATGGTGATGATGATGGGATGTTGATGATGATAGGTGGTGTTTGGGCAAATTCTGAATTGCAAGCCTTGATGAAAGATCAGAAAGGCAAAATATGTACAGTTTAGTATGATATGTCTTTCTTGCACACACACACACACACACACACGTATACCCACTAGGCTCACTGTTCCATGTTATAATCCAAACATTACCTCTCTCCCCCATATAACCCTATATAGAATTAACAAAAACAGGGTATAACACCCGTAACCCTAAATCCATAACTGAGCACTTTTAACTAATATGTCTCATCCTAAGAAAAATTTAAGCCTTTGAGCTGCTGTTTCATGCTGATCAGGCCTGGGTGATTAGTGATGTTCTTGCAAGTCAAGTCAAGGGGCAGGGGAAGCTGGGCATGTGTGCTGACCCTACCTATTATTTATTTTTTATTATTACTTTTAAAAATGTATGGCTGGCTAGAGAAAGAAAGCGAGAATTGATTCACGCAGAGTTTCTTTGTTTGGCCTCTGGTAGCTAGCAACTCTGCCACCCGTGACACAGTTGAATACTCCTTTGAGCAAAACTGAATGAAAAAAAAGTCAATCTGCTTTTAACTCTTGCCTTGTTGACTAGAAAGTTTGCTTGGAGGGGTGGGGGGAGATCCAGCTGTTGTCACCATTTCTGCTTCCCCACCTGGGACCATCTGGAGAATTCATTACATTTCGAATGAGAGCCCTTGCTGCATATATTAGCATGTTTTAATAGGCTTGCTACAGTTCAGAAAGGGGGAAGAAAAATGGAGATTTAAAACTCTTGTCTTGCCGAAAGCAGACAGATTGACTCCAAAACGACTCAGTCAATAAAAGATGAGCTCTGAAAAGGCTTCTCCTCTGCTGAAAGTATTCCGGGGAATTAGGTTTTTCTAAGCCCACTGTCAAAAATTAATAATACATACAGCATGTAAAATGGATTTAGCCCCCTACAGCCTTACACAAATATATCTTTCACTTGCTAAATGTGACATGACTACCAGGATTTTCCATCCTTTATCCCAAGGGGTAGTTTTGTGTGTGTGTGTGTGTGTTGTTGTAATAAAGCTCTAGATAATTTTTAAAGTGTGTGCCTATTTTGAAAGAGAAGGACCAGCAGCAGCAAAGTGGATAGACTCACTTATGGTAGTGATGGGTGGATTGTTGGAAGGGCTAAAGGATCAGGTTAGGAACAGATCTTCATGGAGAGAATCTATCTATGTGGTCACTAAGAGTCAAGAATGATTTGATGCCATGTAATCGATCAATCAGTCCTATATAGTGGTCCGTGATTTAGCCAAGGCTATCAGAGGATCCCACAATCCATACTCCTCTAGTTTCAGTTAATCATGCTTTTTAATAGTGTCCCAGCTGAGAGAAGACATAGAACATTTTTATCATTTCTTGCTCCAAAATATCTAGAAAACTGCATCAAGGTTTTTAGAATTCTAAAAAGAGTTGGAGTGCTCTTTAGTAGCTTTAACATTCCAATTAAGTGCTGATACATATTCTTCAAATGTGACTTCTCAATGTCTTCCCTGTCCAACCTTAATTTCTGTTTGCGAGGAAGATGGGCATGACGATGGGTGATAGACGTTCTTCTGGAGACAACTCATTCCATTGAAAGTGTCGTATTTCCCAAATGTTAATCAGCCGTGGTCTTCAGTTTGTGCTCTTCAGTCTTCAGTTTCTGGTATTTCAGTCCATGATGATGAAGGCTATCAACTTTATTCAGCCCACAGTCACAAGGTCTAGCCACTCTGAGTTCTCTGCTGCCTCTCATTCATCCATTCTTAAGATCTCTGAAGAACTGCAGCTGCGTTCACAGAATTGGTTGTCTCTGATGTTCGAAGAACAGAGCAAGCCAGAAGCCAACCAGTCTGGGCAGGTAACAAGCCTGTTAATGCTGCTTTTGCTGAAAGATGTGTTGCTTGAAGAACTTCGGATACATTTCAGAGCTGTTGATTCCATAAAATTTATGTCTTCTGGGTGGTAGCAGCAGCTCAAACCACTTCTGCCAGCTCAGTGTCCTCTCTAGGTTGGTTCCTTGTTCTTTCTGTGCATAAAAGAAGACTTATTTTTTTCCTTACAGCATGGGGTAAAGCAAGGACCCCATCTTTCTCCTGTGAAAAGCATAACTATATTGGCTTCCTCCTTAACACTCCAGTTTTGTGTGTGATTATTATCCTCTGTCTGGACCACACATGGATAGTCAATTCCGGGGCTTGGGCCTGGGGGAACCTTCCTTGCCCCATAGCATTCATGGTATTTGGCATGGTTCCATTGTGCCCATCACATCATTTGTTCATTGCTTGATGTAATCCATTGTTATGCTTCAGTTCAACCAAGAAAGTGCTCCCAAGAAGGCTGACAAATATCAGTAATAACAGTTCATGGCACAAGAGGAACAGGAATTAGGAAGGAGAATGCAAAAGCAGAACTCAGGTACTCATTTTTGTTTACAAGGGAAACTTGAAAGGATTCTTTGATATTTTTCTTTGCGGTGTTGAGCCTCATGAGCAGGAGAAACTCATGCTGAGGAGGCAGTTGCTCTCTCTTCATTCTTTGTTCCTTCCCTCCATCCGCATTGTCAACATCTCCACAGAGCTGCCGAATGAATTTATTTGGAGATTCAGGTTCCAGTACTGATGACACAAAACTTGTCTTCGCTTAGTGCCCTTGGGATATTGAATCTGGCTTTGGGATGGATGATACATCAGATGGAAGCTAGGACACCAAAGGTCCATCCCAAAAGGCTGAAGAGGCTGTGAATCAATCTGGCTGTAAACAGGAGTGGGTGCAGTGTAGTTAAGATGATCCTCTTCCTTACGGATCAAAGTCATAGTCTGGGGAATCTCATTAAATCCACCCATTTTTTTTTGAAGTGTTCCTTTTACTGGTAGATCTTTTGGGATGATTGCTTGTTAGGAGCAGTTCTTATTCAGCACCATAAGCCTTTGGGGAAGAAGGGCTGGAAGTCAAACCTTCCAGCCTGCTTTGAGTACTGCACTCAAAGCATCTGCTTTTATGGTGAGATCAGCCTCGGGTAATACTGCTAAAATTATTTTTTTGAAAAAAAAAATAGTTGACTAATCCTGTGTGGCAATTAGTTAGATTTAAATAAGTATTCATGTTATCCAAAATTCAGTCTCAGTTGAATAATATCCATGGCAAGCGGTGGACCACAATTTACCCAGCAATAAAGGAAACGTATCTTTGACAGTTTCCCCCATTTCTAAGTACAGCCACACACTAAAATGAAAATAACCTCTCCAGTAGCTGCTTCTAGCTGAATCACATTTCCATTTGTCCAACCACTAGATTGTCCAATGCGTTACTTGATTAATCTACCAATTAAAACAGCCAAAGCTTGCTACCGGAGTCGTAAATTAAACCAGACTCCGCATGGTAGCTATTAAAGGATACTTCTTGAAATTCCCAGCTTGAAATGTAATTTGTCTTCCCATCCCACTGCCTGCCCACAAGAAAGTTGATTCAAAGATTTTCTGTAGTTATCTGTAGGTGGTAGTTGTTGTTTTGCTTAACTTGTCTCTTTCTCCATATGAGTTGTGGGGGGCAAGGAAGTCCCATCCGTCTTACGTCTCCTTCCTCCCCAGCCACCATCCTGGGATGCCATCAGATGGTAATCTCCTTGGTGGATAATTGTACTTTTTCAGATAATTTTTATGCAAGGCGACAAAGAAATTGCTCGAAAGAGATGTTAATAACATGGAGGCGCCCCTTGTTTGAAAGTCAGCGCAGAAATTACCCAACATGTCTGTTGGAAAGCCAGCCTTGCTGCTGTTAGATGTGAGGAATGAATCTCCTCATCTGCATATAATTTCAGGTCTTCTGTGTCGTCGTCTGTGCAAACCGTGCAATTTGTTCTGCATCAGTAGAGCCTCTAGGCTTGTCCAAGCTTTTGTCTTCACATGCTCCGCATTGAGTAGAAGAGATGGATCTTTCTGTGTTTGGAAGCTGTGCAACTGGAGTGGATCGTTCTGATGTAGTTATTGGGCACATATTCATCCTTAGAGATTCTGGCTGATTGGCCTTGGACTGAGCCCTCACATGGTGGGAAGAAGACATCTGGGCCAGTGCTTGCCTATGTGGCCTGCTTTTCTCTCCACATATTCTCAGTGTATGCATGAACAAAGCTTCCATGTTAGGACGATGGCTTCCAGACAGTTTTGAGGAAAGTTGAGGTTCTAGAGCAGTGTTTCTCAACCTTGGCAGCTTGAAGACGTGTGGACTTCAACTCCCAGAATTCCCCAGCCAGCAAGGTGGGGAAACACTGCTCTAGAGAGAGGTAGCCAAGCTTCCTTGAAAGCCATCTTCTTCATCTCTACTTATTTTCTCCTGTAACTCACAGCATGAGGAAAGTTGGCGTTAATTCTTGTGGGGCGACTCACTCAATAGGTCCTCCCCCTCGTAGAGAAGGAGCCCGCCCGGGAATGGAAGATAGCCACTTCAGCTTTATTCAACTTTTGATCTGAACCCTGTTAGAGTCTGCTGACCTGTTTCTCAACGGTCTAGTGCTCTCCAGACTTCTAAATGAAGAAACTTCCTCCCGCAATTTCCAAATGGCTTGTCTTGGTGCCTCGCACATGCTTCAGAGTTAATTTAAGAGGCATCCTCACTGCATGCCAACCGTGAGTCACTGCCGCAAACTCACGATTTGCCATTCCCCCATTGTTTGCGGGGTTTAACTTGAGTGGAATTCTTCTTTTAAAAAGGAATTGTCTGAGATGAATGGCTATTTTGCTTACATCTCTGGAGGCGCTTCTTTGAGAATGGTCTTGAAGAACAAATTTCTCGTCCTGTCTCCTAGCAATTGCTTTTCCTATTGATGGCTAAGGAACCAGGGAGTATCACTAGTGAAAAAAACATGTCTCCATGAAACAGCTCCCAGAATTTCTCCCCCCGCCCCCACAAGGTATGTCTGTAACAATAACTTTCGAAATCCTCGGAAGCCTCTGAAAATACACCAATGACAATAAAACGTACAATTGCATTAAATGCACATTATTAAATGCTTTTAACTTAATAGTGCCTGTGGGTTCCGGTAAGAAACAAAACAATGCTGTGTGAGTGTGTATGTGTGTTTGGAAGGAGCTGTGATTATAACCAACCATCTTTTAGTCACAATTGGTGGACATTAGGGCTTAATTTGCATAACACATTATCCGCTCAAAGACCACCTACTTTGGTTTAATCTGGCTTTGTCTAATTTCTGAAATAATGTATTTCACTTATTTAAATTCCTTAAATAATAACAAGATTATGGTTAGGTTCACACATGGGGTTAAGTCGCAATATGCTTGGTGCAATATGTAAACCCGTCTCTTTGAAAATCATGGTGTAGTACAGCTAACCATGATTAACATAAAGTGTAGCCTAGGATGCTGTGAGAACCCAGTCAGTGTGATAGTTTGGGTTTGAAACATTTGTAAGCAGACTTGATTCTGTTTTTCCTTTGTTTAACTGTTACCAAAAAGGGGGAAAACATCCTCATAAATGTATTGCAGTATAAGCCTTTGTGGGCAATGGTCCATTTCATAGGATCTTCCCTGCAAAAATTCAAGATACAAAACCAATCCCACCTGGATCTTTTGGTCCAAGACATAAGCTGAAACTGCCAGTTCGGTGCCAGCAAGATCTTTATTCCAACTTAATAGCCTTCATTGCCCTATGAAGACAGAGGGGGTTTTGGTTTTATTTTGTAAAGGGGAAAAGAACCATAGAGATTTTTGGTAGGCCACTGAAACTGATCTTGCTGGACGTTCTTCAGAAGATCTCTGGACAAGGAGAGATTTACCTGATTTTTCTCCTCCTGTTAATAAACTCCAAAGCATCTGAGACCAGCCAGTCCATTCCCAGCTATAAACTTCACAATTAGATCTTTCCTGCCCAACTTTGCCAACGTTTTCTAATAAAATCCCATTAATATTTAATGCACAATTATTAAATATTTAAAAATTTAAAAGTGAAATAGTTTTTTTTTTTTTGGAAGTGTGCATGCAATAAATAATTTACGGGCTGCAAATGAAGTTCTGCATGGGAGGGTGGGAGGGGTGCTCTGCAACCTGTGTTTTCTGCCTGGCGAGGTTGCCCAGGGACAGTCGGGCCGTTGGGTAGAGTGGTTACAGGATCATTCCCAGGCCTTGCAGTCAATATGGGTGCCTTATCTTGCTTGTACGATCATGTAAGAAGGAGAAGACCTTTGGAAGGACTGAAGACAGGGAGACGTGGCTGAAAACAATGCTACGAGAAGGTGCCTCTCTTTCCCACCTCCTTGTCCCTCACCAAGGAAGAGGCATGATGGCTTTTCCTTTGCTTTTGTCCTCTCCAAAGTCGTCCTCCTCCCCATTATTCCTTGTTGCTTGGCTTCATTTGTAGTTTTGCCTCCTCGCGGATCTGTCGGCTTTGTTCTGCCTCAGCAGTATTGCCTTTTAAAAATGGTTTTCATAAAGCGGGCTCCAGGAAGAGAAGTGGAACATGACAAATATTCCAATAAAGAGGGAACAAATACCCCCAGATCTGGGACTCAAGTGGAGAGGTCAGAGGGCTCTCTGAAAGTGCACCCAGAGGGGCCGTTGAGCGTGGAAAGCAAACACTTCAATTCCAGCCGAAGGGCCAAAGGGGCATTTGGGGCAGACATGAGCAGTTGACGAGAACACGTGGGCTCAACTTGGAAGAGACGGCAAGGTGCCAAAGGAGTTAAAACCAGGATAAGAGAATGCCAGCTGGTTTCTCTGAGGGTTGCCCAGGAGAGTCAACCCCAAGACTAAGGAACATTGCCCTCGCCGGGTGGCAGAGTTCCTTGCTCCTGCTGACACAGGAAAGCGGTGTGTGTTTTCCTCTGCACATCTGCAGTTGTGACACCTTGCTACTCACCGTTGAGGCCGTTCCATTAGTCTCAGCCGTGTATGCAAATATAGAAGGCTGGGCTGACCTTTCAGTGAAGCTAGTGGCGACAGGGGAGAGGAGGGAAATAATGATGGTGGATCAGGTCCATCCTGCCTCTGGCCAGCGATGGGAACAGTCAGCTGAAGAACGGAAAATTGCATCGAAGAATCACTTGTGGTTTCAATTCATGGATTTCACCCAGTCCAGTTCCCGGTGTTTCCAATTCACAGCTCTTGACCAGGAGCAGGCAGAGTTCCAGACATGGGCAGGTACCTGTTTTGACGTCAAAAGTTCCCAGCAAAAGAGAAGCTATTTTAAGGCAATATGTTGATCCGCCAACTGAAAGTTTCAAAAGAGCATTTAGGCTTCGGAGCCTTCAAGAAATCTGCAAGATGGCAGGCACCCTGAAGTAAAAGTCCGGGGAGGAGAAGAAAGGAAAAATAACTTTGATAGGTGTTCAAATCTTGTTTACTCTGGTTCCAGCTATAGACAAAGGCTCCATTTTGCTGTCACAGAAATAGGGATTCAAAAAGCACTGAGAGATAGAACAGAAGCTCACATTGCTAAGTGTATCGGCGCACATAACTACGTATGAGATGGAGGTATTTTGATTCACTTTCAGCTTTTTAGTTCATCAAGAGGAAAAAGGGTTTCGGGTAAGGTAGAGTGGCAGATCTGTCCTTGGATCAAGGATGCCTGTTGTTGAAGGAGTTTGGGGGGAAAAAAAATACAGTGGATAGTGAATGCAGAGCAAGTATCTACTTGGGGCTTTAAGGGTGCCCATGGCTGAGATAATTTCAGATTGTTTTCTGTTTGGGTTTGGTAAAGATAAACTCACAGCTGCAGTATCACATAATGGAGGCCTTTTTCAAGCTTAATTTAAATTTGCTCAACCATGTAGGGAGCTCTCGAAATACCATACGACATAAACTGTCTTTTCAGCTCATTCCCTGCATTCTGCTAATCCTCTGAAAAAGCTCTGGCGAAGGAAACAAGTAGATTTTATCTCTCTACAGAGTGGAGACTGCAAATGTGTGCAGATCTGAAAGCTCTCTGTGCCTTTCCTAGTAGTCCTTACCTTATTTAATATTATCCCATTTTGTTTTATGTCCTCCACGCAGGATTGCAAAACCCTTTGAGTCATAAATGGAGCACGGGAAGGAGCTGCCAGCAACCTGAGCAGGCAGAGTGATTCTGTGTCAGAATAATACAAATTTCTGAGAAGAACAGGGTAGACAGGCGCAATGTTACAAGTGCAGTATGCTGGATTGGAGTGGGAAGACAAAACCATGTAGATGTTTGTGGAGAAATGGGCCCAAACCATAGAACTATCATTGTAGTAGCCTATAATGCTAATGTAGCTCTAGGAATATGACAATGGGACCTTGGTAACTCTTTCCATGTGAAGACCTAGCTCTCTAGAGAAGGTTGTAATGCTGGGAAGGGTGGAAGGAAAGAGAGGAAGAGGCCGAGTAACCACAAGGTGGGTGGACTCAGTTGCAGTGGCGACGGGGGCATCGGTGGAAGACCTGAAGGACCAGGTTGGAGAAAATCTATGTGGTCTCTAAGAATCAACACCAACTTGATGGCACATAATCAATCAGTCAATGAAAACTCTTTCCAACAGATGACAGATCAATGGGCCTACCCATCAGTTATCAGGTAGATCTTGTGCCTTAGAGGTGCCCAGCTCTGATGACACTGTTTATTATTTGTGCCTAACTTGAGGCACACAGGGCTTGCTCATTTTGTCAAACGTTTGGATACTCGGGAAATATTATATTGGACTAACCGGCTCTTCGGCCAGATGTAATAATGTTAAGTGAATAGAAGGTGACATAACTTCTGCGTAGAACAAAGCTGAAACCTGACTTCTTTTTACACATTTGACTGCATACTTACTTGTGTGCAGTTGTTTCCAGGCTCAGGATAAATAGAGTGAAATTTGGACTCCCTTAGAGTCCGAGACTGGTAACACCTCCTTTGACAGAGGCTGCTAAATAGTTCCTGTAGCCCACTAAGAGCCTTCCTCTTTTTGCTTTGTGATTTTTTTCCCCACTCTTCCTTGCAGAATTCTCTTAGCTGAGAAAAATTATTGGGTATGCTTGCCTGCCCTGTATCTTTGCGATCGCCTCTCAGAGTTTTAATATTTGGTCAGGGGACTGTGAAGCCCATTTCCAAAACCTTATCTTTCCATCCTGTAAGTCCTTCAAGGTGAATGTGGGGGAGATCTTTTAGATTTTTCCCTTGCTGAAAGGTCCAATGTTCTTTTAAGAATTTTTTTTTAGCTAGGAATGTTCTGCAAGGAAGAGGAGGGGAAAAAGTCCAGAAGAAAGACTAAAGGGACTCTGAAATGAGTGGAAACAGATACTTCTGCCTGAGAGAGCATTACAAAGCACTGACCCTAGAAAAGAGTTCAAACTTCTGTACCTGCCATATTCAGTGTTTTGTTATTTTGAGTCTGTAAACAGTTGCATATAAATAATATGCATTCAAACTTGCAGAAAGATGCCACGTTTAACCGTACCAGGGGTGTCAGCTTCTATTTAGTTAGAGATTCACTGAAATCTGCAATTTGACCAGGGGTGTCTAGTTTTGCATACAACTGTATGTTAAAGTCAGGATTGGTGTTTAAAATAGAAAGCTCCCATGGGCTAGAATTGTGATCCAGTTCCTCTAAAGCTTTTTTTATTTCTGTTGTTTTGAGGTATGAAACTTTGGGGCAGTTTAAGAAGCTTGTGTCCGAATTAGAATAGCTGGAGAGAGGCTGTCCTGTAGTGACCTCCAGACTGGGTCAATGTTGGCTCAGTTTCTGCTTTTCTAGAGATCAACAGCCTGATTACTGATTGAGATGGAAGCTTCACTGTGGGGTTTGCTAGTTAAAATTCTGTTTTGAAAGCAGTGACATTTTCATTAGAAGACAGAAAAAGCCTGCCCCATGCTTTTTTCCAAATAGCGTGAATTATTCACTCTGGTTCATGTAAGCGTGCGGGGGTGGATGCTAGGAGTGAACAGTTTTTCAAGGGCAGCAAAGTTTATGAGATGGGATGGGGACTTTGATGTCTCGGGAAACAGGCACATCTCTTTTCCTTCACGCTTAGTCCTCTTTAACTCAAGTCCTTTCCAATTCAGCTTGGCTTGCCTAAAAACACCAGATCAAATCCAAGGTGAGATCCTGGCACTAGGATCTCAAAGCTGTCTGTGAAACCTAGTTTTGGAGGAGAACACCCACTCTGAAGACAGGCCACAAGGAAGAGGGAGCGTTGGAAGGACATCAGCTGCCCAGCAAGGGAAAGGGAAAATCTGTGGGTTCCCTTATCTTGGCTGGAATATCACTCCAGTGGTGGCGGTCTGCTTTGTGGTTCATCTCTTCTTCTAGAGACCCTCAGAGATTCCCAAAACCAGCTGTACTTGCTGGGCTGCTAAGAAGCATTTCTTCCTCTCTCTTGCCTGTCCTTCCATCCAAAATCAGGAGCAGAGTTTATTTGGCAACAGGCAATCTGGATGCTAAGCCCCTTATTATCACAGTGCTAGTATTTTCTGCTTCAGCAAAGGATCGTTACCTTGTCGTGGTGCTGGAGCTTGAGCACCTCAATGATGCCATGAGCTAAACCGTGAAGGGCCACCCAAGACGGGAAGGTCATGACAGAGAGGTCAGACTAAATGCGATCCCTGGGGAAGGTAATGGCAACCCACCTCAGTATTCTTGCCGTGAAAACTAAATGGATCAGTACAACCAGAGATATGTCGGTATACCATCGGAAGATGAGACCCCCAGGTCGGAAGATGGTCAAAATGCTACTGGGGAGGAACAGAGGATGAGCTCAACTAGCCCCAGACGTGATGACGCAGCTAGCTCAAAGCCGAAAGGACGGCTAGCGGCCGACGGTGCTGGTGGTGAACGGCGAATCCGATGTTCTAAGGATCAACACACCATCGGAACCTGGAATGTAAGATCTATGAGCCAGGGCAAATTGGATGTGGTTATTGGTGAGATGTCAAGATTAAAGATAGACATTCTGGGCGTCAGTGAACTGAAATGGACTGGAATGGGCCACTTCACATCAAATGACCACCAGATCTACTACTGCGGACAAGAGGACCACCGAAGAAATGGAGTAGCCTTCATAATTAATAGTAAAGTGGCTAAAGCAGTGCTTGGATACAACCCAAAAAATGACAGAATGATCTCAATTCGAATTCAGGGCAAGCCATCTAACATCACAGTGATCCAAATATACGCCCCAACCACAAATGCTGAAGAAGCTGAAGTAGAGCAGTTCTATGAGGATCTGCAGCACCTACTGGACAACACGCCTAAAAGAGATGTTATTTTCATCACAGGAGACTGGAATGCTAAGGTGGGCAGTCAAATGACACCTCGAATTACAGGTAAGTATGGCCTGGGAGAACAAAACGAAGCAGGACACAGGCTGATAGAATTTTGCCAAGACAATTCACTCTGCATAACAAACACTCTCTTCCAACAACCTAAGAGACGGCTTTATACATGGACTTCACCAGATGGACAACACCGAAATCAGATTGATTACATCCTTTGCAGCCAAAGGTGGTGGACATCTGTACAGTCGGTAAAAACAAGGCCTGGAGCTGACTGTAGTTCAGATCACGAACTTCTTCTTGCACAATTTAGGATCAGACTAAAGAGATTAGGGAAGACCCACAGATCAGCTAGATATGAGCTCACTAATATTCCTAAGGAATATGCAGTGGAGGTGAAGAATCGATTTAAGGGACTGGACTTAGTAGATAGGGTCCCGGAAGAACTCTGGACAGAAGTTGGCAGCATTGTTCAGGAGGCGGCAACAAAATACATCCCAAAGAAAGAGAAAACCAAGAAGGCAAAATGGCTGTCTGCTGAGACACTAGAAGTAGCCCAAGAAAGAAGGAAAGCAAAAGGCAACAGTGATAGGGGGAGATATGCCCAATTAAATGCAAAATTCCAGAGGTTAGCCAGAAGAGATAAGGAATTATTTTTAAACAAGCAATGCGCGGAAGTGGAAGAAGACAATAGAATAGGAAGGACAAGAGACCTCTTCCAGAAAATTAGAAACATTGGAGGTAAATTCCAGGCCAAAATGGGTATGATCAAAAACAAAGATGGCAAGGACCTAACAGAAGAAGAAGAGATCAAGAAAAGGTGGCAAGAATATACAGAAAACCTGTATAGGAAGGATAACAATATCGGGGATAGCTTTGACGGTGTGGTCGGTGAGCTAGAGCCAGACATCCTGAAGAGTGAGGTTGAGTGGGCCTTAAGAAGCATTGCTAATAACAAGGCAACAGGAGACGACGGCATCCCAGCTGAACTGTTCAAAATCTTGCAAGATGATGCTGTCAAGGTAATGCATGCTATATGCCAGCAAATTTGGAAAACACAAGAATGGCCATCAGACTGGAAAAAATCAACTTATATCCCCATACCAAAAAAGGGAAACACTAAAGAATGTTCAAACTATCGAACAGTGGCACTCATTTCACATGCCAGTAAGGTAATGCTCAAGATCCTGCAAGGTAGACTTCAGCACTTCATGGAGCGAGAATTGCCAGATGTACAAGCTGGGTTTAGAAAAGGCAGAGGAACTAGAGACCAAATTGCCAATATCCGCTGGATAATGGAAAAAGCCAGGGAGTTTCAGAAAAACATTTATTTCTGTTTTATTGACTATTCTAAAGCCTTTGACTGTGTGGACCATAACAAATTGTGGCAAGTTCTTAGCGGTATGGGGATACCAAGTCATCTTGTCTGCCTCCTGAAGAATCTGTATAACGACCAAGTAGCAACAGTAAGAACAGACCACGGAACAACAGACTGGTTTAAGATTGGGAAAGGAGTACGGCAGGGCTGTATACTCTCACCCTACCTATTCAACTTGTATGCAGAACACATCATGCGACAAGCTGGCCTTGAGGAATCCAAGGCTGGAGTTAAAATCTCTGGAAGAAACATTAACAATCTCAGATATGCAGATGATACCACTTTGATGGCTGAAAGTGAAGAGGAACTGAGGAGCCTTATGATGAAGGTGAAAGAAGAAAGTGCAAAAGCTGGTTTGCAGCTAAACCTCAAAAAAACCAAGATTATGGCAACCAGCTTGATTGATAACTGGCAAATAGAGGGAGAAAATGTAGAAGCAGTGAAAGACTTTGTATTCCTAGGTGCAAAGATTACTGCAGATGCTGACTGCAGTCAGGAAATCAGAAGACGCTTAATCCTTGGAAGAAGAGCAATGACAAATCTCGATAAAATAGTTAAGAGCAGAGACATCACACTGACAACAAAGGCCCGCATAGTTAAAGCAATGGTGTTCCCCGTAGTAACATATGGCTGCGAGAGCTGGACCATAAGGAAGGCTGAGAGAAGGAAGATCGATGCTTTTGAACTGTGGTGTTGGAGGAAAATTCTGAGAGTGCCTTGGACTGCAAGAAGATCAAACCAGTCCATCCTCCAGGAAATAAAGCCAGACTGCTCACTTGAGGGAATGATATTAAAGGCAAAACTGAAATACTTTGGCCACATAATGAGAAGACAGGACACCCTGGAGAAGATGCTGATGCTAGGGAGAGTGGAAGGCAAAAGGAAGAGGGGCCGACCAAGGGCAAGATGGATGGATGATATTCTAGAGGTGACGGACTCGTCCCTGGGGGAGCTGGGGGTGTTGACGACCGACAGGAAGCTCTGGCGTGGGCTGGTCCATGAAGTCACGAAGAGTCGGAAGCGACTAAACGAATAAACAACAAAGTATTTTCTGGCCAAAAAAAGCCAAATTGGAAGCTCTGGGCCTAATTTCATTGGGGGAATTGGTGACTTGTAGGGATGGATGAGGAGTCGTTTGCCTCCCAAAGACCCCCTGCTCTCATTCCCATCCTTCTTCCCAGACCAGTCTGGGAAATCAGCACTGCCTCATAGTTTCGCCACGCAGTCTCCTATGAGCACATTGTGGCCTCCCCAAAGCCGCAGACTTCGTCCACCCCCATTGATTCCAACCATTCTGCGCTCCTCATTATGACCCACAGGAGGTGCTTCACTCAGCCCAGAGCAAGGACGACGGAATTACATACTCGTAATGTGAAATGCAGCTCTTTTGATGGCTGCTGAGCTTCCCTAGCCAATCTATCAACAACAAACCCACATTAATAAACATTGTACTTGAACTTTGGATGCCGTGTTTGTAGCACTTGACCACACATGACAGATATTCCCACCATAGAAGATCTGAATGTGTTGGAGGTGCAACTGGTCTCCTGATTTTTTTTTTCTGGAAAGAGTGAAGAATCAGAAGATGCAGAAGGGGGGGGGAACAGCTGAGCACCCGTTTCACGTTTCACCCATTGCCACTTGGACACCCATGGGTGGATGGTCAGGAAAGTCAAGATGGTGGCTGTGATTGACACTCCCACTACTACCCCACCTTCTTTGATGCCCCTTCCCTTCTCCTGTTCCTCTACACAGGCTGTTTACTTCTCCCCAGCCTAAAGTTTGGGCACAGAAAGCAGAGCGTGGATTGGATCGGTTTTAAGCTGTTTCTACAGCTGTCCGATTTCACTCCAAAGGCAGCAGTTTTTTTAAAGGTCCCCTAATTGTTCCTGAAATGTAAAACCCATCCTGGTTAAATCAGGTATTTGGGTTTTTTTTGTTGATTGCATTTTATTTGGTGAAGCAATGGGCTGGCCGAGGACCGTTGCATTCCTATACAGGCAGTAAAAGACCCACAAAAGCTTCATGTCACAGTGCCCCCCTCCACTGTGTGCCCCCAGCATCCTCAGAGCTCAGTAGACTGACCCCTTAAGGGAGGTTTCCTTGCTTGGCATAAAACAGGCAAGTCTTTTGGAGGCTGTGGGTGGGCGATGATGGCAGCTCTTTTGCTAATGTCATCCTGCTTTTCAAATATACTTGGATGCTGACAAAGGCAAGTGATCAGCCACCCCCAGAATAATTTGAATGGCTGCCTTTGCAGTTCCGGAAATCAAGGTTAGGCCTTCTAGGTATTCTCTCTGGTGTAGAAAAGCAGCGCTGGGTTTTATTTCTCATAAGAGCACCAGCCGAAAAGCACAGGAGCAAGGTCTGTCATAAAACATGTTGCTTTGTGCAATGGGAGATGACAAAAGAATCTGAGTAATATAAAAGCAGGGTAACAAGCCATTGTGATAGGAGGGGAAAAGTTGGGTGAGGTATTACTGCGCTTCATAGATGGAGGACCAAATGGCTCGGTTATATCTGTCGTGCCTCAAGGTGCCGAATTGTGGTTATAACTAAACTCTGTTTTCCAAGTAGAACTTCTTGTCAGGGCCAGCCTCTCTTCGCAATAAGACACAGACTCACTTAATGGGTATTAAGGATTTCTGGTTTATTGGAATGATAGCTGACAGATCGAAAAACGGGAACGGGGTAGGTAGTGTGGGGGTGCCCCTTTTATACCCTCCTGTATGGCCCCGGGCTTCCCCACCCCTCAATGCCCCGATCCCTCTTGATGGGATCCTTGATGGCTGCGTGGGCGTTTTCCCCGGTGTCCTCTTTGTCTTCCTGCAACGGTTGAGTTCTCCGGGGCACCATGTGCTCCTTATCTTCACCCCTCTGACGTCCCTCTTTTCAGGTGTTGATGGGATCATGGGTGTGGGTGTCTTTGGGTGCTTGTTTTAATCCCTGATTGGATTATCTTCTTCCCCCTTTTCCTTAATGATCATGATCCACGTTGTGAGGCTCTTTGTGCCTTGCAACGAGGTCATGACATGCTGCCCCCCCAAAGATGTTCTATGGTGCTGGTTTCTCTGGGTATGCCTCATGGAACTGTCTTGTTAGTTGTCTAGCCATGACGTGTCGTGCCTGGACCCACTCTGGGTGTGAGAAATGTTTCCATCTCACGAGGTATTGGAGTGTTCCTCTTTGCTTTCTTGAGTCCAGTATTTCTTTTACTTCAAAATGTTGTTGGTTGTCTATCATTATGGGTGGGGGTGGAGGTTCTTCCGTATGCCATTTGGATGTGCTCGTTGGTTTCAGTAGTGCACAGTGAAACACTGGGTGGACCCGTCTCAAATTGTAAGGCAGTTCCAATTTGAACGTAACTGGGTTGATTACCTGTATGATTTTAAAAGGTCCGATGAATTTCGGTGCCAATTTCTTCGAGGGTTGCGAGGTCTTTATGAACTTAGTGGAGAGGTAGACCCTATCTCCCACTTTGTAGTTCGGTGCCTCCGCCCTGTGGTTGTCCGCATATTTTTTGTACGTTGTTTGTGCGTCTGCTAGGGCCGTTTGAATGATAGGCCAGGTTGTTGCCAGCTGTGCCGCCCAATCGTCTGGTGAGCAGGGCAGGGTTTCAGGTTGCGGCAATTCTGGTATCGGTACAAAGTCCCTTCCATAGACCACCTTAAAAGGGGTGTGGCCAGTGCTCTGGTGTACCGCGTTATTATAGGCCACCTCTGCAAAAGGTAGTAGGTCTACCCAGTTGTCCTGTTGATAATTTATGAATGCCCTCAGGAACTGTTCAAGTGTTGAGTTTAGGATCTCTGTTGATCCGTCTGTGTTTGGATGCCACGCAGTGGACAGTGCTTGCTTGGTTCCGATTAGTTTTAAAAATTCCCGCCAAAACTTTGACGTGAATTGTGTTCCTCTGTCGGTCACCAACCTGTAGGGGGCGCCGTGGATCCTGTATATGTGTGTTAGGAATAAACGTGCCAGCTGCTGTGCGGAGGGGATGGTTGCGCACGGGATGAAGTGTGCTTGTTTCGAGAAATAGTCTTTTACCACCCATATCACAGTTTTTCTTTGGCTGGGTGGGAGGTCCACAATGAAATCCATGGAAATTTCTTCCCATGGCCGGGAGGGGCTGGCTACCGCCTGTAGCAGCCCGTGGGGTTTCCCTCCTTTACGTTTGGTGGTGGCACATATGGGGCAGTTGCCTACGTAGTCTTTTACGTCCTTTCTGAGGTTTGGCCACCAAAATTGCCTCCTCGTTAGGTGGAGGGTTTTTACAAACCCAAAATGCCCTGCAGATTTGTCATCGTGCGCTCTGTGTAAGATTTCCCCCCGCAGTGATTCGGGCACGTACAAGGCTTTCTCTTTCCAGGCGATGTTGTCTTTGAAAGATACATGTTGTTGGTTATTCTGCAACCATGTATCTTGCTGTAGTGCTTGTGTGAGTCTTTGTTGCCAGTTCGGTGAAATTGAGCGTCGGCTCCGATCGCTCCCCGCCGTTCGTGCTGGCGTGCGCTGATTCCTTGTCTGGCTCCGCGTGACAGCTGGGCAGCCGAGCTGTTTCTCGGTCCATACTGTTCCTACGATGTCGGAGGCTTGCGTGTCGTCCTGTGGCCGTCGGGAAAGGGCGTCTGCCAAGAAGTTTTTCTTGCCCGGTATGAATTTCAGCGTGAAATTGAACCGGCTGAAAAACTGAGCCCATCGCACCTGCTTCGGGCTGAGTCGTTTTGGTGTGCTGAGTGCCTCCAGGTTCTTGTGGTCCGTCCAGACCTCGAAGGGGCAGGAGGCCCCCTCCAGCAGGTGTCGCCACGTTTCCAAGGCTGTCTTCACTGCAAACGCCTCCTTTTCCCATACGTGCCATCTCCGCTCCGTTTCGGAGAATTTGCGGGAAAGGTAGGCGCAGGGCTTTAGGTGGTTGTCGGAGTCCTTTTGGAGCAGGATGGCTCCGATGGAAAAGTCGGAGGCATCTGCCTGCACCACAAAAGGCTTGGTGGGGTCGGGGTGTTGTAACACTGGCTCAGCTGTGAAGAGGGTTTTCAGTCTCTCGAAAGCCGTTTGACAGTCAGCTGTCCAATTCAGTAGCGCCCCCGGGTTCCTCGATTTGCGCGTGTCCCCCAAGCCCTTAGTCTTTAGCAGGTTAGTTAGGGGCAATATAGTCTCTGCCAGCCTGGGCGTGAACCCCCTGTAGAAATTAGTGAATCCCAGGAGGCTTTGCAGCTGTCTCCTCGTGCGTGGGCGTTCCCACGCCAGGATGGCTTGGACCTTGCTGGGGTCCATTTCTATCCCTTTAGCAGAAATCCTATACCCTAGGTAGTCAATTTGTTTTTTGTGAAACTCGCACTTGGAGAGCTTTACAAACAGCTCTGCCTTGCGAAGTTTCTTGAGCACGTCTTTTACCAAGCGTTCGTGCTCACGTTCTGTTTCTGTGTAGATCAATACATCATCCAGGTAAACCAAAACCCCCTTAAAAAGGTGGTCACGCAGGACCTCATTAATTAACTGCATGAATACCCCCGGTGCTCCTGCCAATCCGAATGGGAGTACTTTATATTGAAACGCCCCCAATGGGCAATTGAAAGCAGTCTTCCACTCATCCCCCTCCCGTATCCGTATGCGGTAATAGGCTTCCCTTATGTCCAGTTTGGAGAATACCTTACCCTTTACCAAGTGGGACAAAATGTCCTTTATTAAGGGTAAGGGGTATTTATTTGAAATGCTTGCTGCGTTTAATCCGCGGTAGTCTGTACAGAGCCGCAATGCCCCGTCCTTTTTCTCGCGAAAGAGGACTGGCGCTCCCACTGGAGAGTTTGCTGGCTCGATAAAACCTCTCGCCAGGTTTTTGTCTATGAAGTCCCTTAATGCAGCGAGCTCTCGCTGGGTCATAGCATATATTTTTGGTTTGGGTAGGGGTACCCCCGGGACCAGTTCAATGGTGCAGTCCGTCTTTCTGTGGGGGGGGAGTTTGTCCGCCTCTTTCTCACCGAAAACGTCGGCGAAATCCCCGTATTTGGTCGGCAGTCCCTCTGGCAGTGCTGTCTCTCTGTGTTCCACAGTCGTCGTCGCCCCCCCCATGGCTGCTCGGGGAACCCTGTTCCCTGAAGGTGCTTGGTAACGCCCGTCAGCAAACTTAATCTCTCTGGTTCTCCAGTTGATGACTGGGTTTTGCTGCACGAGCCATGGGATCCCCAGTATGAGTCGGGGTTGCCCCACCGGTGCCACGATGAAAGCCAATTTTTCCTCGTGGCTGCCGAGCCGTAGCGCGGTTTCTCCGGTGTATTGGGTGACCGGGCCCCCTCCCGCTGCAGATCCATCGAGCTGCGAGAACACCAGGTGGTGCTGAAGTGGATAGCAGCGGAGGTCGAGTGCGGCTGCCAGGTCAGGGTGCATGAGGCTTTTGGAGCAACCCGAATCAATGAGTGCCCAGACCTTTTCGGTTTTATTTCTATGGGTGAGGGTGACACGGACGTAGAGGGTGGGGCATTCCTCACTCACCCCTTTGTCGAAGCGCCTGTCAGTGTCCTCCACCTGTCCTTCGGCGCCCCTTAGGCCAGGTGGTTGTCGTTTCCCGCCGCCTCCTCGGGGTTGCTTTCCTCCTCCTCTGAACTGTAGGGGCCGTGTCTGCGTCGGTACTCCCCCTTTGCTGCTGGTCGCTTTCTTGGCGCTGGGGTTGGTGCTGTTTGTGCCCTCCTTGGGCTCTCTCTGGGCGTCGTTTTGGGGCATGCGGCTGCTTTGTGATCTTCCCTGCCGCACGTGAAGCATTGCCCTTTTGCGAAGCGTCTGTCCCGTTCCTCCTTCCAAGGTTGGGGTCTCGCCCTCACCTGCCTTGCGTTGGTGCGTGGGGGTCTCACTGTCTCCATCTGTTGCGTTTCCCTCCTTGCGTGGAGGAACGTGTCGTGGGCGTTCTCCGCTTCCGCTGCCAGCTGGATCCACCCCGTGAGGGAGCTGGGGTTGTCGCGGCCAAGTGCCCACCGGAGGACATTTAAGTTGAGTCCATGTTTGAACTTCTCAATCAGTGTCGATTGAGACCAAGTGTCCACTTTTCCGGCTAGGGCTTGGAACTCCATGGCATACTCAGCCACGGAGCGCGGGCTTTGTTTAAGTGTCTCTAGCGCCCTTTTTGCCTTTTCTTGCTCCAGGGGGTCCCTGAAGTGCCTTTCTAGTGCCTGCAGGAATTCAGTGCTGTCCTGCAGCGCCCGGGCGCCTGATTGGCACAATTGGACGTACCAATCGGCGGCCCGTCCTTTTAATTTTATGGCCAGGGCATTGATTTTGCCCCGCTCAGTTCTGAAGCAGGGACCCCATTCTTCGAGGTAGTACCTCGCGTTAGTCAAAAAGAAGGAGAGTTTCGAGGGGTCCCCATCGAACTTTATGCCAAAGTCTTTGGCGGGTGTCCTGGTCTGGCTCCTGGCCCCCTCTGCGTCGTGCCTCGGGCTCTGCAGGAGCTGCTGCGGGTCGGGGTGTCTCCGGTTCTCTTGCGGCATTGGTGCCTCTCTCTGGGGCTCCTCGCAAGGTCGTCGTCCCATCGCTCGGGGGGGAGGGCGGGGTGTTCTCCCTCGGTCGGGCTCCTGGATCCAGGCTCCGCCGTCGCCGTCGCCGCCCGCCGGGTCGTCCCTCCGCCTCTCAGCCTGGCGCATCTCCCGTCGTGGGGTGGGCTCCTGGGGCCGGACGCCGCCGCCGCCGAGGTTGTCCCGCCGTCTCACGTCCGGGCGCGCCTCCGCTCGTTGGGTGGCCTCCTGGGGTCGGGTCCCGCCGTGGTCGCCGCCGTCCGCTGGGTCTCCGCCCCGTCTCGTCTCCCGGTGCGCCTCAGGTCGTCGGTTGGGCTCCTTGGGTCGGGTTCCGCCGTCACCGCCGCCCCGCTCGCCCTGCCTCCTTTCGACCGGGGGTGCCTCTGCGCCGCCTCCGTCGCAGAGTCCCTGTGCCGCCGTCAGCTGTTGGAGCATCTGCCGCACCGCCTGCATCCCTTCCTCCAACGCGTCGAGCCTCTCCGCCGTCCCCGGCTTCCCGCCGAGGTTTTCGCCGCTCCGCTCGCCCTCGCCGTTGGCCGTGGTAGAGGACGGATCGTCCCTCGATCCCGCCGCGGTGCCAGGCGCGCCCTCGCCTTCGAGCGCCCAGGGTGGCGGTTCGTCTCGCGCTTCCTCCGGGGTTGCCTGTAGGCTTGGAGAGGGTCCCCTCGTCTCGCCCCCGGTGCCTCGCGGGCTCCGGGGCGCCGGGGTGGGTCCCTCCCCTGCTGCTTCCCCCCAGCTGGGTCCCATACTTACCGGGGCGTTGCATCGCCCGGACCTCAGCTGCATCCCGCCCTGCGAGAGCGGGGCTTCGTCGCCGGGCGCCGAAGGGTTGCGCGTCCTCGGTTCCTGGTTCTCCATGCCTGGCTGGGTCCCTCACAAACGTGTTGGATAGGTACCAGGTGGAAAAAAATTTTTTGCGGTTCCCGTTTTTATGTCAGGGCCAGCCTCTCTTCGCAATAAGACACAGACTCACTTAATGGGTATTAAGGATTTCTGGTTTATTGGAATGATAGCTGACAGATCGAAAAACGGGAACGGGGTAGGTAGTGTGGGGGTGCCCCTTTTATACCCTCCTGTATGGCCCCGGGCTTCCCCACCCCTCAATGCCCCGATCCCTCTTGATGGGATCCTTGATGGCTGCGTGGGCGTTTTCCCCGGTGTCCTCTTTGTCTTCCTGCAACGGTTGAGTTCTCCGGGGCACCATGTGCTCCTTATCTTCACCCCTCTGACGTCCCTCTTTTCAGGTGTTGATGGGATCATGGGTGTGGGTGTCTTTGGGTGCTTGTTTTAATCCCTGATTGGATTATCTTCTTCCCCCTTTTCCTTAATGATCATGATCCACGTTGTGAGGCTCTTTGTGCCTTGCAACGAGGTCATGACACTTCTTAACTCTTGATGTCGAACCAGCCTACCACTTCATGTGTCTAATAAAACGCTGCAGCTCAGAACGTTTTACATTTCTTTGGAAAGAGACCAGTGCTGTGTGGTTTCCCTGTCTTTGAACGAAGTCTGTAGCCAAGAAAGAGTGGAGAGCAGTCCTAATATTGGGCAATGTTGGGATTTTGCATTCTCACCTGCCAGGTCCCTAAACAAGGCCTCCCGTGTTGTTGTTGTTATGTCAGTTGCAGCTCTGGGCCATGCACACAGGGTTAAAACCAAGCCAAATGTAATACAGTAATTAAAAATAAGGCAAACCCAACTTCAGTCACAAGAGGAACGAACTTGCAGTGGGCCCCAGACTCCATGCCTGAGGGAACATCAAGTCTTCAAGGGCTTTCAAAATGCTGGCCAGATTAGCATTGGTCTTCGGACAGTGGGAAGAAGGCCCTGTTTGGTGAAAAGTGGCTGGTCCCCTCAAACCAGCAACCCCAGTTGAGCCTGGTTATCGAAGTCAGGAAAGGGAGAATGGCAGGAAAGGGAGGATGATGGGAAGCAGATGTCATTAATGGCTCAGTTGCCCAATCTCTCTCTCACTCAAGCTAATTTATCTCAAAGGCTACAAAGGTGGTGATTAAAAGTCCATCTAAGTGTCTAAACCATGCTGAAAAGTGGAAGCGCAGCTTAATTTTTAAGGACGTGCCACTGAAGCCCTCCTCCCATTCTTCTCCAAGCCACTCCTGCCACCCGAGTCAAGCCAAGGGCTGATTTTTTTGCTTTTAAGATTTGGTCTGGCTAACTGGATTGTATTCAGGAGAACAAAATGCACAGTTGGGTGCCTGGAATGTATTAATACCCATGCAGCTTCTGTCAGTGGTTAAATACTGCTTGGCTCCAAAAGGCAGACGATGGATTTTAGTTATTTCCTTTTGGGGGTATGTGTCTGGAGGTTTGGTTTTCATCTATGGAGGCTTCATTTTAGTTAGAGAGAGGCTAAATGAATGCAATATTGGGAGGGTATTGAGGTCAGAGCTGCTAATTAACCTTCTGATTTCCATAGCTGATCATACCATTAATCAAGGGGCTGAGTGTGCCAGGAAGAAGCTGCAGATAGACAATGGCGGGCCCAGGAAGATGATGTAGGCTTTGGGTCTTGAGCCAAGATGCATCTGGCAGAGCAATATCCGACTTCGTACCTGTCTGTGGTTAGGACAACTGCATCCAGCATCAGAGCATCTCTGGGGGATACCCGTAAAGGCCATCCTGAGTCAAAAAAGGGGAAAGAAGAACTGGGATGTTCCAGATGACAGCAAGAGGGAAATCATCCATGGGTGTTACTTCAGCAGCACAGAGCAGATGAAATGGGTTGGTCAAGCGTGCCTAAGCCAATGTTCCTCAGATTTTTCAAACTGCCTGACCATCAGCAGCAAAAACACCTCCCGATGCTTACATCTGCAGTGATACAGGACTGGGCAAGCTTTAATTTTATATCTTGATTTTGTTTCCCCAGTTTGCTCTACCACCTTTCTTCCTGGAGCTCCAGGTGGTATGCTCCTTTCCCCATCTCTAGATCCAGAACAGCAGCTTTGTAGTAGGTTGAGCTGAGAAAGGATGCTTGGCCAACCCATGGGTTTCTATGAAGAAGGGTAGATTTGATAGAATCCAGCACCCACTTTAAACTCAGGAAAGTTGGTCTATTTGTGGAGGACCAAGCCGAACTCTGAGGACAGGCCTCTTCTCTCCATTCTACCATCCAGCATTATCTGAAACTCTTGTCCCGTTATCTCAAGTGGAGAGACCAACACAATCTTACACACTTTCTTCCTTTTTTAATTTTTTTTTTAAATTTTTATTATTCACATTTCTATCACCGCCCATCCAGGGGGACTACAATAAAATTTTTGTCACAGTCCTCGACTTATGACCATTTGTTGGCGACCGTTCAAAGTTATGACGGCGCTGAAAAAAGTGACTTGCGGCCAGTCCTCGCACTTATGACCATCATGGCGTCCCTGAAGTCACATGATCAAAATTCTGGCGCTTGGCCGTTTGCGACCTTCCCAGCCAGCTTCCGAGAAGCAAAGTCAATGGGGGAAGCTGGATTCGCTTAATGACCACGTGGTCCACTTAATTACTACAGCAAAAAAGGTCGTAAAACTGGGCGTGACTCATTTAACGACCATCTCACTTAGCAATGGAAGTTCCAGCCCCAATTGTGGTTGTACGTTGAGGACTACCTGTACCTCTGTTTACAGACATCTTTCATGCATTTTTCCTTCCCTGCTGGGTGAGGAAAAAATGGTTTCTCTTTTTTTATCCAGCTGCCTCTCCCTCCCTCCCTCCCTCCCTGTCTTACATCTTACATAAAAGGTGCTACCTTCCACCCCACCTCCCAGCTCACCAACCAGCCACCGAACAAGATTGTGGGAACATGATCTATTTCCAGGCAGTAGCACGGGCATGTCCCCAAATGCACTTTGAATGCCAGGGTGGGGAAGCTCTTCCCTGGGGCCTTCTGTGACTGGCCTTTTGTGCAAAGGTGCCAGTGTATCTTCAAGAGCAAAACTGGGGTTGGGGGGCACTGATGGGAAGGCAGCACCCCTAGAAACCTGAAGAGAACAAGGTCCCTTGGCAACCACGAAGACTGGCCTTCTGGGGTGCAGGTGGCTCATGTGTCTAACCAAGATCCCTGCGTGTTCTCCCTCCCCTGCACTGTTTCTCGCTGTGAATGCAAACGTTAGGTCTGCGGTGCAGAGACCTGGTCCCTCGACATTGCCAGGCGCCACGTCAGACAGATGGAAGGGTAATCGTCGTCGTTACCGGCCGCAGCACCTTTTATTTATTTATTTATTTTATTTATTTGTCCGATTTGTCCCCGCCCATCTCCTCCCATCGGGGGACTCTGGGCAGTTTACAGCAATCGATTAACAACAGCCACCATAAAATGCACAGTATAAAAATACAATAGTAAATCCTATAAATAAAGGTAAAAATAAAGAATCCAGGTGGCGAAGAATCTAAAACAGTCCAAGTGTGGGAGGAGTGGCCTACATCCCCGTGTAGATCCATTCCCCTCCCTGCCCCAAGCATGCGATACAAAACTAAATTGGAAAGCTCGGGGTGCTCCGGGAGTGACTGCAGATGTTCAGCCGGAGCCCCGCTGCCTGCTTCTCCTGCAGCCCGGTGGCCGTATGGCCACAGAGGGGAAGGGAGAAGGACGTCAGAGGCTTCGGAGAAAAAGTCTCTCTCTCTCTCTCTCGTGGGGATAAAGGTCTCTTCTGGGCTGCTGTATTGATGAAACAATCTGACTTGGTGGCATCTCCGGCTTGCGTTGAACTAAAGCTCTTCCCTGTAATTCCTGGGGGATAAATTGTGGCTTAATTACTCAGGAAGCACCTTGGGTGAAGGATTCATGGCAATTGTTGCGTATCCCCCTGAAGGATTCACTCTACTGGCAGCAAACTTTCCGAACGAAAAAACACCGGCTGAGTGGCAGCCGGCGCGGTAGCGTTTCCTTTGCCAGGCATCTGCCAACGGAGAGAGTGAGCGAGAGGGAGGGCGTTCAGCTTCAGAGTTTGCTCCTTGGTGCACCTTGGAGAGATTTTTCCCCTCTCCTGCTTTGCGGGACTGCTTGAACTCGTCGTGCCCTCCAGTCTGGCCTAAGCTGGGTGGCCTGCGTCCTTGGTTGGCTTCTTACGGAGACTCGCTTCTCCAGCCTTGCTTTCCACTGCCTCTGCTGGTTCTTCTCATCTCTGTACAGACCCTGTGGGAGCGATTCTTGACGTGCTAAAAGATGTAATCTCTCCCTCCCTCTCTCTGCTTCGTTCCAGAATTAAAGAAGCAAGTGGAGAGTGCGGAGTTGAAAAACCAGCGCTTAAAGGAAGTCTTCCGGGCGAAGATCCAGGACTTTCGCAAAGTGTGTTATAAACTGACCGGCTACCAGATTGACATGACAACCGAGAATCAGTACCGTCTCACTTCCGTCTATGCCGAGCGCAGAGAAGACTGCTTGATCTTCAAGGCAAGTTATTTTCCTGTTCCCCCAACATGTCTGAGAATATGGACACGTGAGAACATCAACGGTATGTTCTTTAGGGCTTTGGATGGCTTGCTCGACCGATATCAACACACACACACATCCACACGTGCGCGGACACGGGTCTGCTTAGGGCGTTAATGACGAGATGTTCTTCAAGAAAACAGTTAGGGCCACCTGAAGTCTCCCCCTTTTTCTTTTTGCCTGAATAGAGCAGTGTTCCTCAACCGTGGCAACTTTTTAAAGATGAGTGGACTTCAATTCCCAGAATTCCCCAGCCAGCACGCTGGGTCCACACATCTTAAAAGTCGTCAAGGTTGAGAAACACTGGAATAGAGGGTTGAGGATACCCAGTGGTTCTGAAGCTGAGCAAAGGAAGGGAGGTTTATAGGTAAGGAACCGTCTCTCTGTGTCAGGAGATGGTGCTAAAATGGGTAGGTCTTGGCCTCCAAGACCCTCAGGTGGAAATGCTCACAAGCAGCTCCTTCTTTTGTGAAAGAGAGGATGAAACGTTTGTCCCTCAAAGTAATGTCCAGAATAATCTCCCCAGGTCAAATAATCTCATCCCAACCTTGACCTCTGAAAATATGTACCATATCAATTCAAGCCATCCCATTTAGGATCTTCCTATTAGGAAGTTAAACAAGTCATGAGCGTCTGTCTTTTCGCTCTGGGTATTGGAAGACGGCAAGGTCTAAAAATGAAAATCCCTTCCCACCAGTCCTGGGGTGGGCCCCAAAGTAGAGACAGCATGCAATGGGGATACGTGCTCCAGCTATGAAATCTGCACCTTCAGATCCTTTCCCCAGCGCTGGTAGCTTTTGTTCATGGAAGGGTGGATCCTAACAGGGAAAAGAGGTGTGTATTAGGGCTGTCCCTAGTCAGCCTGAATTCTGCACAATTCACTCTGCTGTAAAAATGTTAAGTTCTAGGAGGGGGGTGGTTGTGTTGACTGTTTCTTCTGAACAAACAATGGCCCAACGCTGAAGTCTTCCATTAGTACTTCTGTTCTTTGCCAAACAAGCTGCCTTTTTGGAAAGCAAGGAACACTTCGGCATATTAAGTCCCATTCAGTCTTGCCAAGGACTGAGCTGGGCTCAGACGTCTTCCCCACCCCTCAAAAAGTGGGTTGATTCATGAACTTCTCCTTCCTAACATACCATTTTATAGCTCACTTGCTAAGGAAATTTATAAATATTTACTCCTTTGAGACTAAGCTGCCACCTTCCTGAATAACTGCCAAGCTATTAATGTCTTTCTTTGCCAGCCTTCCCTTGTATACCTCTACCTCTACATACACGCACAGAGAGATGGCGCCAGGCTACGGAATATCCAGATAGTGGCCCTACGGATAATCAAATATTGTATACAATTCAATACTAAACAATTGACTATTGTCTTAATAATAGGTTTTCTACTTCGTAGTCCTCTTGGTAAAGCTGGCCTGTATGAATCTAGTTTCTTGCATCAGTAGGTATTTTCTTGACTCTCAAATAGCATTGGGTTGTTGATGCCAATCACAGAGTATTGTACTCCATTTTTCTTGAGTTGAGTCAGCACCTACAAACTTGAGACCTATCAGATGTATTGTTAATATTTTGAGTTACTGGAAAAGAAGTGGATGGGATTTTTATGAGTGAAGTGGTAGAATATTTGCCAATCTGTGCCAAGAGAACGGGCAAGTCAGTGGCAAAAAATGAAGACATTGCCGGTAGTCATTATTGTAAATCTAGTTATTTAAACAACGGTTACAAACAACAACCCATGACATCTAGGTGAAACAGTTCATCACAATCATCAAAACCACATCAGCGCCAAGGCTTGCTTAACCTGGCAGGGAAACAGCCAGGTCTTCAGAGCCTTACAAATTTCTAACAGGGTTGGGGCCATCCAGATCTCCAAGGGGACACACATGCTGCCACAAGGAAGGCATGACTGCTCGGGCCAACAAGATGACACTGTTTGATAGAGGGGATCCAGCGCATACATTTCCAGTTTTTAGTGCTGGAGACAGTCAGTGTGGTGGAAACCCAATGAAAGGGGTAATCTCTTAATATTTTGAACCAGGATATGGGACACCAGTTAACTGAATCTTGGAGAATCCTAAAGGAAAACCCTAGAGGGTTCTTCTAGATCAGTGTTTCTCAACTCTGACAACTTTCAGCTGTGTGGACTTCAACTCCCAGAATTCCCCAGCCAGCATGCTGGCTGGGGAATTCTGGGAGTTGAAGTCCACACAGCTGAAAGTTGTCAGAGTTGAGAAACACTGAGATAAGGTCTTTTATCAAACAGCATTGACAATGATCGTGAAGTTCCACCTACTTCTGTTCCACTTCAAAAAATCTTTATGGGTACCAAGTTCCAAAACAAATACTACCATTCGCTGTACTGGATTCATTTCCCCTGGCGGGGGAATTCTGGGAGTTGAAGTCCACCCATCTTCAAGTTTGCCGTATTGAAAGATGTGGAGGGCATTTTTGAACTTCTGCTGGCCCACATGCAGTGGGAATGTGCCTCTTTGGTATGGCTCCCTGGCTCTATTGCTTTAAAAAAATGGAATGTGATGGAAATTCTCATGTAGTACATTTCCCCAGGATTTAAGATGCAGATGATTTTGCACAAAGTGATATATTAGAATTATCCTTGGTTTTGGCAGATATAGTCTATTACTGTTGCTGGTTCATTAAAGGTCTTAGTCGGTTATAGATAATTCTTTTATTTATGTAAGTGACTGTAACATGGAAGCAGCTCATTGATCAATACAGAGGCTCAGCTTATTAACTTACATTTGAAGTTTTTCATTTCTCCATAAGCCAAGTGGGATAGCTTTAGTCTTCTAAATACTGTTCCTCAAGGAAAGATGGCATTCAGCGGTAGGACTTGGCAGAAAATGTGTACCATATCGGACCTGAAAATAAGAATGCTGTTTTGGAATGGGGATGGGAATGGGGTTGGGCAGGATGGTTTCACCAATAAATAACACTTTAGAGAAAAGATGCAATTAAGATTTTAGCCAAATCTGCACATCTCCTCTTTGAAGGAATGGTCTTAAGCAGGGGAGAGCTGAATCTCTTCGATTGGAGAATTGAGTCTTTTTCTCCCTCCTGCAGTTTAACATGGTCCTCATTTTGCCAGTTCACTTTGCTCCAGTCTGAAGTGTTGTGAGGATTGGGAGTGGTTTTCAGGCACCAACATTTTCTCTTCTTCTCACTCCTGTTCCTCCCTCTGACAAACATCCATGAGCTGAAGTCCCATGCCCAGTCTTTCTATAGAGCTGTGTTTAATCAGCTGACCCCTTTTTTAAATTTATCAGCAAGGTGTCCCCCTTTTTCTTTTTAAGAATCAGCGTAACCTCCCTCTTAAAAGAAGCATTCTGCTTTCTCATTTTCACAAGAGGGATGCCTCTTCCAGAATGGCAGCTGTTAAGATAGGCATCATTAAAAACAATTATGCAATCTTGTTCAAAACCATTGTCTACCAAGTGCAGATTTACACCGCGGTCCTATGCAATTTTGCTTGGCAATATAGCCTGTTGAATTTGGAGAAGCTTATTCCCACATTAGCAAGCTTCAAATTGCAGGCTTTATTGCTGAAAATGAACTTGATTAATGAGCTAACAACTAGAAGGAACTAAACAAGTTCCATGGAAGGTACTAAAGTGTCCGGGTTTTCTTTAGAAAGAAGGTCAAGGTTGAGATGTTTGGATTATATTTGCCAGCAAAACTGGGTAAATCCTAAGCAGAGAAATCAGAGGAAATGTTTAGGATGCTGAGGAATGAACTGGGAAAAGTAATTTAAAGAGATACTGGACTGATTGGTATAGAGATGAGGTAAATTGGAGAGTTGAGAAAGCCTGCAAAATCATCCGTGGTACTGAGACAATAAATCATGAAATCTTATTTTATTTTTTTTTTCCTATTATCACAGGTAGGAGATAGTCAGAGGGATGAAAATATGATAAATGTGTACTTCAAGGAAAGGAGTTATTAGGAGGGCAAAATAACCTATCTGGTATGTCCACTATGCACCTGTGAGCTCATGTGCTTTCCAAAAATGTGTATAGACTAATGAGAATATTTACCTAGGGAAAATGTTAAATACGTTGCTTAACCCAAGAAAAGGTAAATGAGATATTTATAAGATAAAAAAGACATTTGTCCACAGGGACCCTGGCATTTGGGTTATGTCTGGATCTTGGATGATGAGCAGTCTGGGAATGAATAGAACCAGGTGTAGAAAGGAAGTAAGGAATGTAGTGTGGTTCATGTGGTGGGCAAGTAACATCTAACACTTTTGGATGGGCCAGGAAGTATAGCTTGATCAATTAAGCCTTGGCGTGGTCAACGTTTGTCATGCTTTAGCTTCAGGTCTCACTTCCAGTGATTAAAAGTAGAGTCCACGTTGGAAAGACCAACTCTCTTTGTGATTGGCTGCTGGGGACCTGTATCAGCTTGGCTAAATGCTCAGCTCTGACGGATTTTGGTGAAACCTCCCCGTTGCTTCACGCCTGAGATTCTGATTTCATTGCTTACAAGCATTCACTTTTTATTCTGTGGAAAGCTTGCGGAAACATGTTGCAATCAGCCTTGGACCCCAGTTAGATATCTCCATGAAGTAGTCACTGGGACCTTTGCACACAGAGAGGCGGACTTGTTGAAAAGTAATGATTCACACACTGAGCTTTGTTTGTTTGTGTTGTTCTATTGGCCATTATGTGTTCTTACCAAGCTAAGGCAGTTACGTGATTGTGATCTGATGGTGATTCACTGACAAACAAGCCTCCAACAGAGTCATGAATAGAGATATTTTTAAAATAGGAAGAGTTGTGTGTGGGAGGGAGAAATGTTTCTTACAACATGTCTTTCACTCCTTTTGCGAAATAAAATCTTTATCAGTGTCCACCTTGAATCTTTCCTAGTATGATAAAGTCAACGGCCTTTTGTTCCAGGAGCCCATTAAGTTAACAGCTGGAGCATACCCTGGTGTTTGATTCACGTTTGTTTAAGGAGCTCCTTGAAAGGTGAGAAGTCTAAAGACAGAAAGATTGAAATAATTTTTTTTTAATCTGGATCACTGTGCCTGACTTCTTACCGGGGATTGGAGCTCTAGTGTGAAGCAGTATTATTTAAAGAGGACAAAATTAACAGAGCAGGGAAACATCTGTGAGACATTGACACACATTAATAATGTGCATTAACTTGCAAATTTATTGTGCAGGCCTGGAGGGATCACTTGTGAAGGAAGAGCCATGGTTGGTATCATTTTTCTTTCTTTCTTCCTTCTATAGTTCATTTGGCATTCCTGATGAGGCATACAAATTAAGCTTGCTTATTGTTTTGCATATCGTTTCCCATTTCCCTCTCCGCTTGGCGTTTCACTTATGCTTCTGAGGTTGCAGAGAAGCCTCTGGCTGCATATCTCAGCTTGGCCCTGGGCGTCACTCTGCAGAATCTCGGGGGACAGACTACAGGAGGGGTGGGTAACTACCATCCCCACAAGCCATGGTGGTGAAGGCTGGAGGGGAGGGAACTTCAAAAGATCTGGAGGGCACCAAGTTGTAGAGGAGAAGGAAATGGCCTTGAGGAAGAGGAGGAAGAAGGTCTGCCAAGTCTGAACTGTAACCTGTGATGGGCTTCCGTAACACTGCTGGTTCTCAGGAAGGAGGGAGCACATTCCAAGGAGGGGAGTGAGATAAGAGACAACACAGCCCGGAGCTGGAACATGGGAAGACTAAGAGGATCAGAGTAGCCCCGCCCCAGAGCCTCCCAGGTTATTTCCCCTTCGGTTAGGTAGAGTAGCTTTTGTCTGGCAAGATTCTGTCTACACAGTGTGAGCAAATAAAGAACTAGAGTTTGGATGGATTGATTCCTTGTCATTCTCGGGCTAGGCCTGACATAACCTGAGAAGGCATCTTAGACATGTCCCTCCCTAGTTCACCGGAGACAGAGGGACGGAGGGGGAAGGCACATTCAGACTTTCAAGATTCTGTTAGTATAAGTTTACAATAAAAGTAGTATTGGCCTACATGACTTTGGTTTCCTAGTCTGGTCAACCTTGAAGGATTGACCAAGTTGACTATTATAGTTTGACGGACTTTTCTTCTCATCGTTCTAAGCTGGCCAGATCCATGTTGTCACCTGAAATGAAATGGTGTCGACAATAATAATAATAATAATATGTATATGCTGCCTGACTCCCAGCAACTCTTACAGCTTTTTCAGTGTGGACAGACTGACTTTATGGGCTATGGAACGTGAGAGTATAGACTGAATCTCGAACACTGCTCCTATTTGAAGGAAATTACATCTTTTCTCCTGCTGGCACGGCGAACTTTTCCATTCGAAGCAATGACAGACAGTCTAATGAAACACTGCCTGTTAAATCATTATTTGGTGTACCTTGTCAACTATAAGAAGCAGACTAATAAACTGCTGTGTGGTTTGTGATGGTAGGCAGATCACCCTAACTAGCCTGAATGACTAATCTGTCTCCTAATGATCCTCTGGTTATTAATCTGTATTTGTTAATCTCTTCCCTGGGTGGAAGGGACACAGTAGGCATTTGTGGGACTAGATATCAAAACAGAGCAGAACTTGAAGCCGCTGAGGTCTACTGTGTTTTGTGAATTCAGAAATATAAAAAATAATGTTTGTGATACTAAGTCCCCCTTTTGGGGGGGAGATGGGCAGTAATAGAAATTTGAATAATAAAATAAATAAAATTCATGTATTCTGACTCTGCCTGTCATGAAGTACAATAATCCCAATCTAATATGCATGAAGTTTTAGCTCCTATTGATGAGTATATCTAGATAGATCTATAAAGAAAAAAAATGTCCATCTAGGGGCTGCAATGCAAAACACACTGCTGTGGCAAAGCTGTTAAAGTTTAGATGCATGCAGAAAACAAGATATAGTAGCTGTTAAAAAGGTAAAGGTAAAGGTTTCCCTTGACGTAAAGTCCAGTCGTGTCCGACTCTAGGGGGCGGTGTTCATCTCCGTTTCTAAGCCTTGGAGCCGGCGTTGTCATAGACACTTCCGGGTCATGTGGCCAGCATGACGACTCGGAACGCCGTTACCTTCCCGCCGAAGCGGTACCTATTGATCTACTCACATTTGCATGTTTTCGAACTGCTAGGTGGGCAGGAGCTGGGATTAACAACGGGAGCTCACCCCGCTGCGCAGTTTCGAACCACCGACCTTCCGATCGACAGCTCAGCGGTTTAACCCGCAGCGCCACCGGGAAAATCAGGGAGTTGGGTTGTAGAAGACTGGTGAATTAAAAGAGTAGCATCACATCCGGAATAAGCAAATTTTAATTACTGTAAATCATCATGAGTCAAGATGAAATTGGCAACATACAAATTGGGTGGGTGGGTGAGTGGGTGGGGGGATGGACAGACGAGATAGATAGGTACTGTAGGTAGGTAGGTAGACAGACAGACAGACAGACAGACAGTAGAGGGAGGGAGGGAGGGAGGGAGCTTTCTTTCACCAGCCAGTGTTCTCCAGATGTGTTAAGACCTCAGCTCCCAAAATTCCCAGTCTGCATATCTACTTTTCATTCTCTGAAGGAAGTTATAATGGAAAATTAAATTAGGATGGTAAAAAGGTAGGGAATTAAAGCAGTTAAGGGAGGGTTTTTTTTTCCTTCCTCATTCTAATCCATCCTCAAGTGTGAATTTCATCCCCACCTTAATTATAAAATCAATAAAGTTCTTCCTTAATGCAGATCTCAAATGATTTGGAAAATGGATTGCACTTTCACTCTCTTCGCTGGCTTTTGTAACTGGGAATCAGCCCGTGATGAAGTAGATGGATCCGATCCCCAGACGAAAATACTGGGAAGGCTCCCGGTCCTCTCCTGCGCACTTAACTGGGATTTTGCGTCTGTTGGAAGAAGGTCGCCGGAGGCTTAGCATGCTTTGTGGTGCTTGAGCTTATTTAGAAGTCTATCCATTGAACATATGTGGAAACCCAGCTTGAAACAGTCCTGTGGACACCCGCATCCACGCCCCACATCCGATCTCTAGAAGGAGACGGACCTAAAGCACCGATCGCTTGGTCTCATTCAGAAACTGAAACCTGAGCTTCATTGGCTTTTACGGATACCTGGATTACGTCCCCCTTAGTTTGCAGGTGGCTTTAGTCCCATTTGGAACACCTAAGGAAGACCCAGCTATGAGAAGGAAGTGTTCGCCTATTGGTTCTGTAGGCAGACATCACCCAAACCTCTTGGGCCATTATGGCTTTGCCAGATCCATGGCCCTGGCCAGATATGGCCTTAGAGCGATCCATACGGATTGCTGCGTTCATAGAAAACTTATCACGGTGCAATGTCTTGGGCCAGAATCAGCAGGGAGGGTGCTGCTTCTCAGTGATAGCTCTTGAACTTTAGGCCAGTGTGGGTGCTAAGGGCACGTTGACTCGATTCCGGTGAGCCACCAAACTGTATTTTGGAAGATTAAAAAGATGGTGCCTTGGATTTTAGGAAGGTGATATAAGATTGCAATTTCCCACTGGGCTATAGGATAGAAGGGACAAGGTGGTACAGGTAGTCCTCACCTAATTACCATTCATTTAGTGATGGTTCAGACTTGCAACGGTGCTGGAAAAGACCAACTTACAACCAGTCCTCACATTTATGACTGTTGCAGCATCCCCACAGTCACAGGATCATGTTCTGGGCACTTGGCAACTGGTTTGCATTTACGACCATCACAGTGTCCTGTGGTCACACGATCGCATTTTTGACCTTCCCAGCCAGCTTCTGGCAAGCAAAATCAGTGGGGAACTGTGTGACTCGCTTAATGGCCACCTGGTTCACTTAATGGCTGTGGTGATTTGCTTAATGGCCGCTTCGCTTAGCAACTGAAATTCCAGTCCCAATTGTGGCCGTTAAGCAAGGTCTACCTGTATGAATCCTGACTCCCTTGGGTTGTTAGCAGCTGCCCAGCCTTACCAGTTGCTAGGGCCAGGCCCTGAGTGGTCAGAAGTATTAAAAGTCATGTTTGGAATCCCATTAATCACACAGGTTTCAATTGCTAGCTCAGCAAATACAAATTCATGTTGCTGATACATTGAGTGCCAACCCAAGAATAGCCTGAAGGCACCTAATGGGGTTCTCTGACTGGAGGAAAAATAGCTCCCTTTTTAAGTTGTCCAGCTGGAAGCCAGGTATAAGCTGCCCTGGCCCACTTCTCACATTATGCAGCAGGAAAACCCAGATTTGATCAAGCTGAGTCCCTCCTAGCATCTTGCAATCTCTCCCCCCACCCCCACCCCCAGTATCTTTTAATCTCCCCCATTGCAGCCTTTTACCAGTTTGTGGTTATGTAGCAGCTGTGTTTGCCAGTTGGTGGTTTTTGCAAAATTTGTGATTCTGCTTTAGCTGGGGGAGTCCAAAAGGAAGGAACGGTATGTCCCCAGCTGGTTTTCTCCGAAGAGATTTGGGTCTTGCGTTTCGCCTCTCCTTCCTCCGTGCCGCTCAGCAGGCCTCCAGTCGCGTTTTTGATTGAGCACGTTCGCCAAGCAGCCGTCCCGCATCCTTGCACACGCAACCAGAAATAACCGCGGAGCTCATTGGTGGAGCCAGCCAGCCGTGGCAAGATTGATTAGGGAGTGCGGGCCTCGATTAAGTTCTCATTCTCATTAATTACCTGTTATTTTATTTTTATATTTTGTTTTCAATTTTCCTGCACGGCTCCAGAAGCAAATGCCATTTGCAAGGGAGCTTAATGCCTTTCTGTCAAATGAGCGGCATCAGATTTCCTAGGAAAGGTCAATGCTGAGAGTGGGGGGTGTTGGGGGTGCCTGCCTTACTCGCCCGCTGTAAAGAGGACCTGGCCATCACGAGGAGAAACTGGAGGTCTACCTCTCTTCTGGTGAACCTCCCAGCATCCTTCCTCCCACCTTTTATTTTTTTCCATCCTCCCCCCAATCTATTCCCTCCCATTCATTGTCTGTTTGATAGCCTGGTCTCCCCGTGCCTGTTTCACACCCTTTGTTTCCTTTTCTGTTTTGCTAAACAATTCCTTTACCTCCTGATGGAATCTTAAGTGTTTTTTTTTCCTTTTTAAATTAGTCTGATCGCTAAAGAATAGTTTAATCTAAAAGAAAGCCCAGTAGAAAGATAATCCTTCTATCCTGGAATCCCGATGGAGTAACAACTGAGCAAAGATCTCAGTCATGCTCTGGGTTGATTTCACTCACAGCTCTTCAGAAATTTTAGATTTTCAGTGGGGAGGGGGTTCATGTTGCAGTCAGATAGCAAGGAGTTGGTTTTTTAAAATTGATTTACCTGGTGGGTGCCTCCATCAGGAGTGACCTGGGCTTTTTTCTTGGTTCATCAACACTCAAACAGAGTAATTGTCAGATGTTTAAAAGTTAATTTTAGTGATTTTTTAATAGGGACACGTACAACCTAGATGTGAATGGCACTTTTGTAAACAAAGCATGCATCCGAAGTCTTAGAAGACTTACCCACAAAAATGTCATGGCACAGGCAAATACAGTATTAAGAGGGAGAAAGGCCTTGTTTTGCTCTCGTAAGTTGCTTGCTTGTCCAGATTGTCCATTGTCCAGATAGTAAATCCAGTCCTGATGAGGTGATCCTTTGCCTCAAGAAGAATTCTTATTTCCAGCCTTGTTTGTGGCTCCCTGAAGGCTGCGAGAGGAAATGGGGCAGGATAGAACAGCCAAGGCGGCAAAAGGAGCTGGGAGGAGAGGAGGTGACTTCAATGTAGAGAAGAACCAGGACCTTGGAGAGCTCCAAATGAGCCTTGGGGCCCTATGGGTTGTCCTCGCTTAAACATCCATTGGTTTAGTGATGGTTTGGACTTACAACTGTGCTGAAAAAACCGACTCGCGGCCGGTCCTCACGCCCACAACTGTCGCAGCGTCCCTGCAGTCATGTGATCATGATTTGGGTGCTTGGCAACTGGTTCGCATATATTATTTATTATTATTTATTAAATTTATATCACTGCCCATCTCCCCCGATGGGGGACTCTGGGCGGTTTACAATAAAATAACACTAAAAACATAACCACCTAAAATTAGCATTAAAATGTCCATAAAAACAAATGTAAAATCCAAGTGGAGATGGAACACAATCACTAAGAGGTGCTATGGCACCAGCCATCCCCAGGTGGAACTATCACTCTCCCCCTCCCAAGCAAGGCGGCAGAACCAGGTCTTCAGTTTCTTCAGGAAGTCCAAGAGCGAGGAAACCCGTCTCAACTCCGGGGGCAAGATGTTCCAAAGGGCGGGCGCCACTGCAGAGAAGGCTCCCTGATACGACCATCGCAGCGTCCCGTGGTCACGGGATCACCATTTTTTACCTTCCAGGCTGGCTTCTGGCAAGCAAAATCAATGGGGAACTGCATGATCTGCTTAACGACCATGTACTTCGCTTAACGCCCACAGTGATTCGCTTAATGACCGCCCCAAAAGTCGTAAAATCCGGTCAGATTTGCTTAATGACTGCTTTGCTTAGCAACCAAAATTCCAGTCCCAATTGTGGTCGTTAAGCGAGGCCTACCTGTATTTGAATACTAGCAGAACGTTCTCCCTGATGGATGCAAGCCAATTCTTGAGTTGTGGTGGTTTTTCGTAGCAGCACCCTATGGCAGCAGATTCACATCTCTCTCTCTGTCTCTGCTTCTTAGCCCCTCCTGTTAGCCCTTGGCTGCTTCAGCCCTCAGAGGAGTAGCTGTTGCTCGTGCGTGGGACAAGCCAGTCTGGGGTCAAGTAGCCTTTGAGTGAGTTGCCCACCACCTGTCTCCCTTCTCTCTGCCCATCGTCCCTAATTATAAGCCTGCTGCTTCCTGGCCCAACCTTGGCCTTTTCTTCCCCAGCATCTCTTTCTTCCTCCTCATTAAAACATCATTATCTTCCTTAAATTGCTTGCTGTAAAGAAAGAGAGCCTGTTTATTTGAAGATGACCACAGATGGTCCTTGCATTTTGCTCAGGAATAGAAGCAAACATTGGCAATAACCCCGTTGTCCCTGAGCAGAGAAGGGTGGTGGTGGGGGGCAGCGTAATGCTCTTTTCATTTCTGGCCAAAAAACTCCAGAAGCTGGGGCTCCCCCCTGAATAGAAATTGGGGGTGCTGCAGTTTAGGTGCTCTTTGCCAGAACACCTTGAATCTTTAAAACCAGGAGCCTACTACCTGAGGCCTGTAGACACCATCATCCAGGGGTCCCTCCTTTGGCACGCAGCCTTTTTGTGAAAGACACCTTTAATCTAACAAAATGAAATGGGAATCAATGAATGAATCTTGATTACAGCCAAGGGCCAGAGAGAGAAGCTACTGCTGAAAAGAAGTAGAAATGGAAAACAAGAAGGCCACCAAGCAAAGTGGCGCTCTCTACCATTTTTATTTACAGGATCATGAGAAGGTCCCACCCAGGACCCATGGGCGTTCTTAGGAAATCTCTCTCTCTCTCTCTCTCTCTCTCTCTCTCTCTCTCTCTCTCTCTCTCACACACACACACACACACACACATACACACACACATACTGGCAATGGTAGCCCCAGTCTTGATTGGAAAATAAACCCCCAGGCTCAGCAAAAGAAGGAAAAAGGTTAGAGGGCATCCAGGCAGACTGAAGTCATGGGGAGCAAGCACCGTCTCTGTTGGCCTGCAGCGTAAGAGTTGTGGTCTTCTGTAGCAACCGGTTGCAGAGGCATAGGTTCCCCGCCACAGCTGTTGCCACACGCTCTCCAAGTCTCACTGTGCCTACGAGTTGGCATTCCCCGCCCCAAAGAAAACTGGATTGTTTCTGAACGGAAACCTCAGTTCCATACTCTACATCAGCGCTTCTCAATCTCAGCCACTTGAAGAGGTGTGGACTTCAGCTCCTAGAATTCCCCAGCTCTCTCGTTTCATCAATGGCCTCTGCGTGGATGCTGGAGAATCCTCAGAGAGCTACTCAGGGCGTGTGTGCGTGCTTTTATGCCCAAGAGTAATGGAAGAGCATTTGCATGGAACAAGACCACCCCCCCAGAACCAACTCTTTTCCCTATTAAAATGTCCTCTCCCTCTCCAAGAAATTCCCATGTATAGATCTTGACTGTGTTATTGGGTACATGCACATTTTGCCCTTAGGGGAGAGAGGATTCAGGGTCGCCAAATCACAGCATGGGGAAATGTTTAAGCCCCACAATCCCGACCCAACCCACGTGCGTCCTCTCCTTGCCTAACTACTAATGATGGTGACAGCTGAGCAGAGCAGTTTCTTCTGTGGAATGGGATGACTTGAGTCCCACAGGGCAATTTGCTTGTCAGCTCCCTTGATATCATCTGCACCCCGTCCAATTTATCTCCTAATTTGGGGGCTTGTGATAACATACCCTGCCATTAATTACACATTGTAATTAATCCTGGCTGCACCACAGAGAAATCAAATCAGCATGAGAGCAGGAGGTTAAGATTCAATCAACATTTGAAGACGGAATTGCTCCTTCCCATAGCAATTGGCAGCTCATTTCAAGAGATCCTGACTGAAGGACTAGGTGACCTGTAGTGTTGTAGCCGAGGTGCCTTGGGAACAAGATGCCAAAAATGGGGTCAGGATTCCCACTCTAGCAAAATGCCAAGCAGAGATTGGCCAATATTCGATCTAGGGTTGATCATTATTTTTCCCCCTTGTAATCCACCAGTGATCCTAGAAGATGAACCACTGCGCTTCTGAAAGGTGAACTCTGAAAACCAGATTTCTCCCTCTCAAAGCTTTGTTTTCTGAGCTCAGAGAAGTTTCGCTTGGGCAACAAACTGGGGTTGTGTGTGTGTGTGAGGGTGTACTCCAGGGTACAACAGGGAAAGAAAGAGGCACTCATTCCATGCTGTTCCTTCCAGCTATAAAAGGGCAACTGGGGGTTCTGTAAGCTGCTTCCATTCTGTAGGGAATGAATTTTTTAATCAATTAATTTTTCAAGAACCAGAGCACAGCTGTATAATAATATTAGGAATGAATACAAGGAATGAGAAGCAATTGGGAGGAAGGTGGGGAGAGGAGGCTGGAAGCCTTTGGTTTTGGATGGCCATGGGCCTTGGATTGATTGATTGATTACTGAACTTTGGAAAAATCAAGACCCCTTCTCCTCCCTAAAAGACTGTATTCCTTTTCTTTTTCTTTTTCTTTTCAGAATTAAGAATTTCTTCACTTGTTCTCCAAGCTACTGTAATGCATTCTTCCCCCCTCCATAGTCCCCAGATGTCCTAGGTTAAAACAAGGGTCTGACTCTCGGGACCAGACAAGTTCAGAATGTAGCACACTGTGGTTCTTGTAGAGATGCAGCTAGGACTGTGAAATACTATCAGTTTGTGCATATCACTTTTTTGGGGGGGGGGGATTTCAGCCCTGCTTGTATTAACATCTCATCCCATTCAGATTCCTGGAGAGCCTTATGACATGGGCTTCGGTGGCATCAGTAGCTCCTTGACAGCCCCATGCAGTGTGTAGTTCATAAGCTTGAGTAGTCACATATGCCTCACCAGCTGTCTCTTGAGTTAAAAATGGAGAAAGTGCGGCCTCGGCAGGATTTGCAGATGGCTTTATATTGGGAGTCAAACTTTGCCTGGAGCGTTCGTGAAATACACCTGAAATGGAATGGGTTGTACATACTCAAGGCAAGGTGTAAGGTGTTTGATCAGCTGGAGATGTAAGAAAATGGAGAATTCTTCTCTGCAGTACATACAGGATGCTGAGAATGAACTGTCAGAAGGCATGATGGCCACCACTAGCTCAGATTGCCTTGATAGGCGTTGCTCCTATCATGGAGCCTGGAGGACAGGTCTGTTCATACCTATTAACAGTGATGGTTAATCTCCAGAAGCAGCTTATCTCTGAATTTCAGTTTCAGAGTGCTGACTCATCAGTGCCTTCTTGCTGGGCTTCCGGAAGCTCCTGGTTAGAAGCAAAATGTTGGGCTGGATAGGTCTTAGGTTTGACCTCACCAGGACGCTCCTTTTCGCTTGGTCCTCATTAGCGCCTGGTCATGGGAAGGCAAGCAAGGATTCAGATTGAGTTTGCTGGCTTGCTGGAGCTGATCTTCTTAAGGTGAGGTTAATTGCAAGGCATTAACTGAGCCAAAGGGTTCAACTGACAGTGACTAGAATGAAGATGTTGTTAGGAGCAAAGGCTTGCTTCTCATTTACAAAGAGTCCTCTTGAATAACAGCCAGCGTTTCTGTATTTTGTATTTAGATATTGGCTGATCTCTTTGCAAGTTCTGAAGGTATTGTTTTGTTTTGTTTTTTAAACAAGCAAACTAAAAGGATTATATATGGGCAAATCAATTAGAAATTTCCTCCGTTCTCCAGTCTGCATAATGAATGTAGCCAAGGAAGAAGCAGAGATTCTCCCTTCAACAGATTGCAGGCAATTGGCCTGTGGACAGCACTCTCATAAATTAAGGATCCTGCCACACATTTTTGCAGTCAGCCGCCAATGCAGGTGGTCGCATTTTCCAAGGGTCCCTCCTTTCCTCCCCCTCCCTTGCTTTTCTCTGGAAAGCAGAGAGGTAATGTTTGTCCATCTGCAGATTAGAAAAGGAACAGTCCCATCACCATGCTGGTGCATAATTAACCGCATCTGGAGCTTATGTGCCACATTCACGCTGAGGCTCTCCAAAAACCTTTCCCAAAATGGGGGGGGGTCTTTACTCCCACCTTCAGCTGTATATTTCCCCCCAATATGGAGTAAATAGGCCCTCGCAGACGGGACCCGCATTTTCACTTAAGGAGGGGGTCCCTCAGTTACGATGGAGATAGAATGCATTATTTCCATCTCATAGGTGTTTGTTGTGGCCAAAACATAGGACAGAAGCAGGTGTGTATCAGTGCAGATGAGTGCGCGGTGGTAGGAAGCGACAGTAATTGATGGGCATTGCTTTAATCTACTTGTCTAAATAACTTCTCCTTTGTCCTCTTGAAGATAAGGATTTAGCTGCTTGATTAGCTGAGGCCATCGCTCTCAAAGAGAAGGTAGGGGGCTAAGCCCAACTGTGGATTCACCCATGTCAGTTGGCAGGTAGAAGGTTAGAGGGTGAAATCCTTGACAGTAACCCAGAACAAACCTCACTCCTCCTGTGCATCAGACTGGGATGTTGGCAAGAAGAGTTCTCAGGTAACTTCTTCTAACCATGCTAGTTCTCTCAGTTCTTCATGGAAAATGGTTTCACTGTGGCCTTCTGTCAGGAACCTTTGGCATTAGAACAGGAAGATGTCAGCTCTCTGTGTAGCTGCCCCATGCGATGAGTTTTTTGAACCATCATTGGGAACCTCTACCTAGCTGAGATAATGTGCATTCTGGGCTACCCTCGCCCACCTAGGTCTGGCCTTGTGTGCTCTTAGAGAAGGAGGCCTCCGACTGCTGGGACTTTGGTCGGCTTTTGCTTTACGTACCTATCTGAAGCATGTATGCTTAGCCTTTTCCCCTGTTCCCCAGGGGTTCCCTTTCAGATTGGCATGCTTTTCTTCAGAAAGGTAATGTTCTCCAGGAGCTCCATGGTGCTGAGTGGCATTAAATGTCCAACAATCTGCAGAAGAAGAAAATCAGTGAACACTGGTTGTTTGAAGGGGCAAATCTTGTGAAACGTTGCATAGCTGTAATGGTATGTGGGAATGACCTTGGGAGATGGAGGGAAGAGATGCTGCCAAGGGAATGATCAGATAAGAGAGGGCTTAGCCCACTGCTGCATAACGGGCAGAGAAAGAGGCTCAGAAGGGACCCTCCCTAGTTTCTCAGGCTGCAAAGGAGATGTGGGGAGAGCTGTACTTTCAGACTTGCAAGATTCTTGTAATGGTATGTGGGAAAGACCTTGGGAGATGGAGTAAAGAGACGCTGCCAGGAGAACAGTCAGATAAGAGAGGGCAGAGCCCACTGCTGCATAATGGGAGGAGAAAGAGGCTCAGAAGGGACCCTCCCTAGTTTCTCAGGCTGCAAAGGAGATGGGGGGAGAGGTGTACTTTCAGACTTGCAAGATTCTTGTAATGGTATGTGGGAAAGACCTTGGGAGATGGAGTAAAGAGACGCTGCCAGGAGAACAGTCAGATAAGAGAGGGCAGAGCCCACAGCTGCATAATGGGAGGAGAAAGAGGCTCAGAAGGGACCCTCCCTAGTTTCTCAGGCTGCAAAGGAGATGGGGGGAGAGGTGTACTTTCAGACTTGCAAGATTCTTGTAATGGTATGTGGGAAAGACCTTGGGAGATGGAGTAAAGAGACGCTGCCAGGAGAACAGTCAGATAAGAGAGGGCAGAGCCCACAGCTGCATAATGGGAGGAGAAAGAGGCTCAGAAGGGACCCTCCCTAGTTTCTCAGGCTGCAAAGGAGATGGGGGGAGAGGTGTACTTTCAGACTTGCAAGATTCTTGTAATGGTATGTGGGAAAGACCTTGGGAGATGGAGTAAAGAGACGCTGCCAGGAGAACAGTCAGATAAGAGAGGGCAGAGCCCACAGCTGCATAATGGGAGGAGAAAGAGGCTCAGAAGGAACCCTCCCTAGTTTCTCAGGCTGCAAAGAGACAAGGGAGAGATTTGCACTTTGAGACTTGCAAGATCCTCTCAATGTTGCCTTACAATAAAGTAGAATTCGCTCATCTGGTTGTGTTTCCTGTCTGGTCTACCTGGTAAGGCTGACAATCGCTTACTTGCCAGGCCATATAAACTGCTGCTACATCCACCACCTATTCCAAGCAGAGGTCTTGCAATCTGTGGTGTTTAGGAAGCTCCACTGATAGCTCCTTTCATATAGTTTTCAGCTGTGCATAAACAGGAGGGTATTCCAACATTGGATGAGAAAAGCAGAAACAGCTCATTGTCTCATTTCAGGGTGAGCAGCTTGGAAAGCTGATACTTAAAATCTGTTGCCAGGGGTGGAACCCACTGCTTTGCTGGACATGACACTAGGTCTCTGCAAAATCTGCTTCTGCCGGTGCCAGAAGAAAGGAGTACATGGATTGTGCGGGCACGAGGTGCTCCTCTGAAGGAAATAAGGAATCTTGGTCGCAAGAAGAGCCTTGAAAGGCTGGGATCTCACTCTGGGTTTCATCTTGTCATGTGGCGATTTTCAGCCTGATTTCAGCGGTACTCTGAGATTCCTGAGGAATTCACGTGGTTCTTCTCAGGAAGAAAACAATGATGGCAAGCAAAGCAGTCCTGAAATAAGGACTGTTTGTAAATCTTTGCTATGTGCAATCAGGGGATTGAGGAGTATTGATATTGGTGTGTTCCCACTTCCCGTGGGGAGGTAATGGATCTGGACTGTGTCCTAGGCAAGCTCCCAGAATGCTGTGCACCACCGAGAGCTCCATTGGCAGCCAAACGGACACAGGAAGGCAGAAAGTTTGGAGACCATCACTTGAATTCAGTGTCTCCCATGGATGCTGCAGTTCTTGGCGTTCCCAAGGGATAAGTAGGAAGAAGGCTGTGGGGAGGGAGGTCTCTGGAGAACCCTGCTGAGGGAAACTTTGTGGTTCTTCTTGTTTGCAGCCTACTCAGCCTCACCCAGCCCTGTCCAAAACTCATCCATTGGAACCGAAGAAACAAACATCTTAAAAGCAGCCACTTCTCTCTGGCCACTGACTTGAGTGTCTGGGCAGATGAGTTTATGTTCAAGTTGAAGCGTAACAGCTGAAGTCTTGTCATGCTTCTATTTCCCCAGAAATGCTCCTCGGTGACACTGTGTTTTCTCAGGTGTGCTGGTCAGAGCTGACAGGACGATCCATCTGTCTGCAAAGGAGAAGGGATGGGGGAAGCCATTTCCCTCGAAATCCTCCTTGCTTGCATATTGAGGATATTATGAGTCGCGTGGGGGTGAGGGTCCAGTCTTCGCTGAAATGACCTCTCCGGCTGGTTGCTCTGACTTTCAGGGCTGTTTGGCATCATGCCTGCGAGTCGCTTGAAAGGCCAGAGATGGAAACCAGGTCTTCCAAAGTCATGGGTTAGAGCAGCAAGGACCAGAAGCAGCTGTCTAGCTGGCATTCTACAGAAGATGAGGCCCGAAGAGGCAAGCAGGGACTGCTGGGCACAGGAATCTGTCTGAGTCCAAGTAATCATAGGTAGAAACCAAGCCTGAAATAGCATCTGAACCAGGTCAGGCAAGTCTGGGTTGGCTCCCTGGACAACTTGAGACATGCTGGTTGTTATCTATGTGGCAAGTGTGATCTTATGGATATGGGGATGTGTAATTAGTCTCAGAGTTCGGTGGTTTTCTCTTTTGTCTTTTCGCCGGAATAATGAGAGTTGAAATCCAAGACCTTTGAAAGCCATAGGTTAGATGAGGCTGGAACATATAGTTAATACTGCATATATGATAGAGAAGGCCCTTGGGTTCTCTTGTTCCACCTGGAAGAAATGCAGAAAGCAGAACTCTGATGGGTCCTGCAAAAGCCCCTTCCTTTGATCTTCAGTGATGTCAACCTGCCTGGAGATAGGCAGCAGCTGTGCATAAAATAAACCATGCCCGTGGATGGGATCATTTGTTTTGATGTTGTAGGGCGGTGATTCTGTCCTTAAATAGCAAATGATAAAGGAGACTGTAAAACGCAGTGCTGTGGCCTGTCTTGGGGGTGAAGGAATATTCATGAAGCTGTCTCAAGTGCCTTCTGCGTAGAAAGACAGTGTATAAATTGAAAAGGAGGAAAAACAAAGGCAAACCAGAGCAGCCTCTCAAAACATTCAGGAACTGAACTAGTGTCCCCCAAAAACAAGCCCTGGAGAGGAGGCCTTCACTGCTCTGAAGAAGGACACGTGGTGTTGAAGATGGAAAGTAGCTTCTATTTGGAAGCCAAAGGCTTGGTCAGCTGATCCTCCATGGCACACTGCTGGTTCCGTGGCAATCAAATTGGACGCTGAGGTACCTAGGGTAGGCGTTCCCCTTCCCTGCTCCTCACTCAGCTTCTGGCAAATAGCACCATCATACTTCAGGCTAGGATGGAAAACCAAGAAGTCACATTTTGAATCCTTGCTACAGTGGGAGGTGACAGAGCTCGGCTCTTGGAAAATTGGTTTATCAATACACTTCAAGCAGTAGGCCGACCGCATGGAAAGAGGGCACGTTTGGACGTTACGCCTCTCTTCCCCACCCTGGTAGTAAACTACAGGCAGATTTCATCTAGGATCTCTGTGAGTATGCCTACATGCCAATTAAACTGCCTTGGGGACACACGGGGACCCAAGAGGCTGGAGACACACGTGGCCAACCCCAACTCAGGGTCTGTGGCCCTCTCTCCTCCCACTCCCCTGGCAGCGTTGCATTTGACACTGGATTTGCCTCCCAACCATTATTACTCTCCACCGGGGTTCCTCAACCTTGGCAACTCTAAGCTGTGTGGACTTCAACTCCCAGAATTCCCCAGCTAGCACGCTGGCTGGGGAATTCTGGGAGTTGAAGTCCACACAGCTTAGAGTTGCCAAGGTTGAGGAACCCTGTTCTCTACTACTCTCTGTCTCTAGCAATCTTCATTAAAGACCCCAGTGTCCCGCATATGTACATCTGCAGAGGAATCACGCGTGACAATTATTCACTTCATCTCCTCCTTTCGTTTTCCATCCTGGGAAATCTCTTGGGTAATGGCCGAGCTCTTTTCACGGGGGCTGCTGACGCTGTAACGAAGGCAGCCTGTTGCTTGGAGGAAGAATGTCCCCCATTAGGCTAGACTTGCACTGAGTAAATTGGAGGAAAAACAGATTAAATCGCTCCCTGGTTCAGGGCGGGGGAGCAGGAATCACCCATCATTTGCCTGTCCTATTTTAGATACGACACAGTGGGATGTGAGATGTTCAATCTCAGCCCCCCTTAATTTGGAGAGAAGCATTATTATCTCTGCTCTCCAAGCAGGTTCTTGCAATTTGTTCTTTTAAAGTTCTTTCTCCGGCATGAATTCCTGTTGCCCTTTGGCCCCGAGTCGGTCTCTGCTGCCTACGGTTCTTAAAAAGCCATGCCCTGGAGCCTGCTTTTCCCTTGCTAGTATCGTCTCTTTTGGTAAATGCTGCCACTCTGATTATTTCATAAATCAACCACTGTCTTACGCAACATGAGATGTCAAGCACTTGGTCCTATATAGCCACTTAGATCTTAATGGATCCCTCTTGATCCCTGGTGACCCACCAGAAGGATTTCAAGCATCCTGGCTGATAAGATTTGGAATACAGGTAGTCCTCACTTAACTACCAGAATTTCAGTCGCTAAGCAATGCAGTTGTTAAGGGAGGCTTAACTTCCCCAGACCCAGTTTTACAACCATTTTTACCATGGTCGTTAAGCAAATTATGTGGTTGTTAAGCGAATCAGTGGTGCCCTATTGATTTGGCTTGTTGGAAGCTGGCTAGGAAGGTCACAAATCACGATCCCATGACAGCAGGATTTATGACCCAGCTGTAAATGTAAGCCAGTTGCCAAGCACCCAAATTGCAATCACGTGACTGCGGGAGTGGTGTGATGGTTGTAACTTCGAGGAAGGATCGTAAGTGACTTTTTTAGCCCTGTCATATCTCTGAACCGTCATTAAACAAATAGCTGTTAAGCGAGGACCACCTGTAGATTTCCATGAGATCATGGAAACTTGAGGAAAATAGGGTCTCCCCTTCCCATTGGTATTCCTCTTTAGAAAGAATATAACACACTTTCCGATGTAGAAACCTGTCAGGTAGGTTTTTGAAAAGGTAGCAAAATATTTGAACCAGAAGGGACTGATAGGAAATAAAAAGATCAACAACCCTGCTGTGCAGCACCTTAAATCTGGAGTTAACAGTCTAAATCTTGCCCAGAGGATTTCTCTCAAAATGGCATCAGCACTTAGCAGAATTAACAGTGGCTGTAATACAGCAGTCATCGCCTTTTCTCTTCCTGCTTTTCATTGACAAGTTCCAAGGTTATTACTCTCTGAGGGAACCTGGGACTCTTGATTAACTTGACTCACTAGTTCGCATTGAGCTGAACCTTCCACTCTAATTATCAACTATCATTAATCTATTGCTTTCTGTTTCCCATCCTCATTCACTCTGGAAGCATCAAATGGTTATAGATTTTTACAAACCGCTATAGATTTTTAAGGACAGATACATCTCTGGGCTTCAACCTAAACTTTCAAGCGTGGTGAGCTTCTGCTGAAGGAAGAATTGTTTTGGTGAAGGTTGCTGAATGCTTGGATATCAAAGTTCTGGCTGACTTAGGGTGAAGGGCAAAGTCAATTGGTCTGCAGTACAGCTGTGATGACGTCTCTGGACTTCTCTAAGAAGGATACCAAGAGATGCCTACTCCTCTTTGTGATCACTGTTCATCACTGATGGTTGGGTACAACAACTGAGCACAAGCAGCATTGGTTGATTGATTGATTGGTTGATTGATTATATGCCATCAGGTTGTTGTCCACTCTTAGACACTACGTAGATAGATTTTCTCCATGACAATTTCTCCCTAATCTGGTCTTTCTTTCAGCTCTTCCAGTAGTTTTTATGCACTGCACAGTGGTTAATCCAGGTTTTCCTCCAGGTGAGCTGGAATGTTCCCTGCTCTATGAAACTGCTGGTAAATCATACTCCTTAACTTCCTTCTTCAACTCTGCCAAGGAACGGAGCACAGGAGAACTCAGACAGTTACACCTTCTGCCATTGCTAAAACTCTGCCACGTCTTGGTCCTAACTAGTGGCATTCTCTTCCCTACAACAGTCAGGTTAGCAGGTCAGTAATTTGCTAACCCCACAGGTAAGTGATGGGCCTCAGTAATTATAAAGGGAATTGAAGATGAAACTTCCTATTAAAATACTAAGTGCTGTTACCAGCAGGTTAAATTGCTTTTTTTCACACATATCAAAGAGCTTTAATATTTGTTTTATATGCAAATTTAGAAGCAGCCTTAATTAGTGATACCTCACTTTCTTAATTACATTCTCCTTATGCCTCTGCTAACCATTACTTTCAGTCTGCAATTTTTAAACCGTTCTGCTGGTGAGCATTGTGTTCAGTGCTGTCTTCCACCTCCCCCACTTCCTTATAACTAACAATCATGGAATAAGAGAGCAGGTCCCCAAATCCTCCTTGCCCTATGTGGACCAGACATGCTTAAATTTGCACGCTTCTGTGGCCCTAGGCGAGCCTAACTGCTTAGAATTGGGGAATTTTGTTCACTTATCCCCAATACAGTGATAAGATGCACATCTGCATTATGTTTGCAATTGACCAAGGATGCCCCTGTCATGTGACCAAACTTGGCATTAGCCAGGGGGTGCCTACGTTCTGGGGGCACCAGCACTAGTTATACAGATATCTTAGGAAAAGAGGTTTTCCTCCTGTCCATTTGGAGGAGAGACATCAAGGCAGCAGAGCAGGCCTTTGGAAGGGTGGTCTCCTGTCCTCCTCATTTCTCCAAGGGCCACTTGCAACATCTGCATGGTTAGAAAAGGGGAAGGGAAGTAGAGGAATGATGTAACATTAAAAGCTCTGGTGAGAGAACCTGCATCAGTCAGCTGTTGATCAGCTAGGGCTCTGTGTTTGGCTGCCCAGCCTTTGATGGAAAAGACACTGGAGGAGGACACCAGCAAAACTTCAACTTGCTCATGATTGCAAAATGCCTTAGCTTGCTTGGTAGACTTCTAGGGGTCAAAAAAAGTCACATTGGTGGCAGTGTGAGTGAACCCTGCCTCCCCTTTTCTTACAGGCATCACACCTGTGACACACATTAAAAAAAAAAGAGCAGGCTTTGATCATACAGTTGTGGCTGGTGTCTTCACTTTTTGACCCAGAGGATTTCTAAAGACTCTGTTGCTCGACGGGCCTTCAAGGTAGTCCAGGTCAGAAAACAGACACCATGAGAAATATTAGGACTTAATCCATTGGTATAGATAGGCCTGTGGTTTTCAACGTGTGGTCTGGGGGTCCCTGAGACCCTTCCTGGGGTCCACAAAATCAAATCAGTGAATATTTTAAACCTTCTCCATTTTAATTTCTAATACAGAAAATATCAAGAGATACAATCACATAAACTAAAGCGCTCCATGATTTTAAGAATGTAAAGAGGTCCTGAGACCTAAATATTTGAGAACTGCTTATATAAGGCTATAATAACGGAATCTTGGAAGCTTGAGAATATTTCTCCTTCCCTCCCTCCCTCTTACACCAAAGGGAGTTGAGGTGGTACCATCTGGACTTTTGAAGCAAATATTTGCAGCCCAGGGTTGAACTGTGGAGTCCTTGGTGCTCTCTGAGCCTTGTTGTTTTCTTGCAGACATTTCATTGCCTGACTAGGCAACATCTTCAGTGCAAAGATGTTGCCTAGTCTGGCAATGACACGTCTGCAAGAAAACAACAAGGCTCAGAGAGCACCAAGGACTCCACATCTGGACTTTCTCCCTCACTCCTTACTGTTTCTTCTGGGCCAAATTCATGTTTTCTTGGTGGTTGCCTCATCTTTCCTTCCATTTTCTGCCTTCCCCTGCCACTGTACCCTTGTGCTTTTCCTAACACAGCGTCCTCTGTTACTGCATTATCACTGTAAACCCTTTTGCCCAGCAATGGCGCTGTATAAGCAGCGACGGAAAACATGGCTGTTCCGATAAGTAGTGTGCACAAAATCTATGATTAATGAGCCAGCATTTCACAAGGTATAAGTGGTTCCTTGATTTAGGCCCTGTCAATTATAAAGATTCATAACAGGAAATGACCTAGTTGTAAACAATGATTTAAATTCAGCCAATTTTCACTCTCAGGCAATATTTAACAAGAGAACATAAGCTACCTTCAAACTTAATGTTTTCTTTTTGTTTCCTAAGCTGGAAACCAGTTCAGCAACCAAAACACAAAAGGGTTGTTTATTGGAACAACGAAGAAAGTCCATTTAACTTTGAACTGGTAATAAATTCAAACAGTTCCTACTCTTCCCTCCCCCAAAAAATCCTGGACTCTGTTGTGAGCAGATACTACCATTCAGAGCTCCACGATGGATTCCCTTCTACTTTTTGGTCCTTGTTTGTTTGTTTGTTTAATGAGCAATATAAGGAAATCCACTGGGTTTGGTGTGTCCCACTTTGCTGTGTGTCCTATTTTATTTGAATATTATCTGCCAATCAAGCCAGGAGGCCCCATTTCATTTCCTTAGTCTTGATTAACTTGGTGATTTATATTGTAAAGAGGCATCCCAGTGACTTGATTTGTGCAATCAAGAGAGGACATGAATATTCTTTCCTTCTTTACAATCTTGGAAAGCTGAGTTTCCGCAGGAAGAAAACACTCATTAGTAAAAACCATCCCTGGTACTGATGAGCCAACTTGCCTTGAACTGATTCAGAGATTAGATGAGTTGAACCTTCCAAGATTGTCTTCACATTCTTTTCCTGAAGCAGCCATTTCTCTCTCCTCCCATCTTTGGGTCATCCCAGAACGTTCATTACATTTGATACCAAAAAAAATGAGGATTATAATTGGACAATATATTGGAGTGAATCCTCTTGATCTAGCTCTCCAGGGCAGGCTAATCAAGATTCCTTTTCTGGGCAGCCTCAGAATGAGATCATGGAAGCTGCTCTTTGGGGACCAGCTGAAATCATTCCATCCTAGTTCATGAGCTGGAATCCTGCTAAATGTGGGAAGTGGTTTCAGCTGATTCAAGGCATTTGGTTCCATATGGCAAAAGTGCTGAACGGTAAATTTTTCGGCCCCGCAAAGAGTAATTGTGAGGCAATTTCCCCTCTAGTTTTTATGTAGTGCAGGAAATAGTTCTATAATTGGACATGTCTCATGGTAGGATAATTATCTAGAAGGTAAGAACTTAAGATGTTCTGTAGCTAAAGCACCCTCAACAAACAGTCTTTCTGTTTTTGATTCAAAAGTACCAGAGATGAAATTCGCTGTCCGCCTATGCAAGATATTATTCACCAGGACAATTTGCTGTTCCGTTTACTGCTTCATGTTCTTAGTGGAAAAGAAGCTGGTTGCTGTTGTTGTTGTTTTTGCAGCCCTCTTATTTCAATTTTTTGTTCCTATGCAAACGAAAGTCAATCTAACCAGCTTTCTCCACCTTTAAATGGGTGATTTTGGTTTTTTAGACTTCTTTCTTGATTCTTGAGACCTTCCTTGTAGGTCTCAAAGTCTTTTCAAACATGTTAAAATCCTTCCTGAGATGGCTTTTGTTTAGGATGGAAGGAATCACTCAAAAAGAGGTTTATTCACATTAGGGTTTGTATCAGTTTTATCTACCATAAGCTGCCCAGAATTGTTTTGTGAGATGGACAGGGGTGTGTGTCTGTGTGTTAGTGTTTCTCAACCTTGGCAACTTTAAGCTGTGTGGACTTCAACTCCCAGAATTCCTCAGCCGGCAAGGTTGAGAAACACTGGTGTGTGTGTGTGTGCACACACACACACACACACGTAATTCTTTTTCTATGGCTCTGCAATGGTATTGTGCAATTTTGCATCCTTATATAAGCTGTTTTCCATAAAACATGGCATACTGTCCATCCTAAAAGTGATACCAACAGCCCTATAGAAATATGGATTTGCTTGGAGATCCAGCATGAACCCCTTCACCCACCTCTTTCTCTCCTTCTGGGAAAGGTGGAGTGGTAGGCACTTCTGAGGTTTGTTAGGGACCTCCTATACTGGAATAACATTATAAACCCACCCGAAGGGTCCAGTGATACAACTCCCACCAGCATTTCCTCGTGATGGATGTGCCTTCTGGTTTGGTGTTGGTGCCGTTCAGAAGGGAGAGTTGCTGTTTTGTGCTCCTTTACACAAGTGGAAATCCTTGAGGGGCTCAAGAAAGAAATAATCTGTCACAACCGCTTGCCTGATTACCCCTTATTCTTACCTGCTTACCAACAATGATTGTTGTCTAATTTCAGTACTCTTAGAAAAGCTGTTGAGAGCGCCTTTCATCCATTGTAATTATATTCCTTCGCCGATCGCTTTCCTGTCTCATCTAGTCAGCAAGAACAGAGATGAAAATGACTAAATGCAGTGAAATAGAAGCTGCCTCAGAACAGAGTTCTGTTTTATGAGCTAGGTATAAGCAGCCAGAGCAACTGGAGAGAGACGCAAGGGAAAATTGGGGGAAGGAGAGACGATTAAATTTCTCAAATATAAATGATCTCTTCTATATTTTGATTGCCACGATCTTGCCAGGATGCTGTCTCCATATAATGAGGGGTGATGGAACAGAGTTTATGGGGAAGATCTCAGTGAACAAATGTTCCTCCACTCTGTCTTGAGTTAAAAGCCCATGTATTTGTTGAAAGACTAACTAAAGAAACAGGAGAAATAGTATCTCCCCGGCTTTACGTCACCAAGAACCTCCCCAAAGTCTTTCTTCATTCCACTGGATGATGCCACTGCATCTTTTCTCCTGCCCGTATAGCCGAGGAGATACTGTTTCTCCTGTTCCTTTAGTTAGTCTTTCAACAAATACATGGGCTTTTAACTCAAGACTGAGCGGATGGTATTTGCCAATCAGTAAGGATTTGCATTTATCTGGGAACGGCTTTCTTTAATCAGTGGAGGAAATGCATAAACTATCTTCTCTGATGCTTTTGTAGGTGTCCTGAGAATTCTTCTGCTCTCAGGTTGCAGCTTCCAAAACAAAATGAATTCTTAAGCCAAGGTATCAAGGTATTTCTCCCTGAAAAATGTAAAAAAAGGAAGGAAGGAAGGAAGGAAAATTGGTGTTTGGGCTGTGAAGGACCTCAGAAGATTTTATAGGTATGCCAATTGTGCCCATTCCGTTCTTTATAATACTCCTTGAGTTTCTTGATAAAGCTCTGTCATGGAAGACCAACCACCTGTAGAAGTCCCTCAAATCCTAACAAAAATGCCCGTGGGCAACTGAAACTCGGTACCAAGTCATAAAAACAGCCCATATGAGGTAGAAACATGGGAAATCTCATAGTTTCAGAGAAATGTTGCAAACAAGCTTGGATTCTCATCCGTAATTAAAAACTCTGCAGGTAGCCATGAGTGTAATTTAGTTGTGATACAAAACCAAATATCTAGGAAAGCAGCCTGGTGTTCCTCTAATGTGAAATGCAGAGAACACATTTTAAAAAAAAGGCTATGAAAAAAAGTCCTATTAGGAAGGATTAGAAATCCAGGGAATTGGTGAGGCCCTCAAAATATGCTCCTTCACGAAGAGCAAAGAAAATGACTGCGCATGGGCAAGTGTGCTGAGTCTCTCCATCTAATCCCTGGGCTGCAAGTTCATGGGATTTTTAACTGAAGCGGCCTCGGTAGAAACACAGCTGGTAACAACTGGAGATTTTGTAATTATTTGTTGCCAACTCAGAGCAAGGAAATGCCAGGGCTTAATTGCATATGTTAATTAATTTAAATGTATGCAGATCTGAAATTGCACAGCATTGAGCCTGAGCATAAAAATAAATAAGACCATTGAGTTTTCAGAGTTCTGATGTATAAAACTAGTAGTTTTGGAATAGATCTGCCTACAAGGGAAGAAGAGTTTGAATTGGGTCAGTCCAGTTGGATAGTTGTACGTCACAAGTCCGGCAGTCACAGAAATGCTCTTAGTCCACTGTTTTGATTCACACTGCGAACAGTTTGAATTGCACTAGACGATGACACAGGTCCCATCCTACAAATGATGTGTGCTTTTCTAAGTTGGGGCAGTTGGTTTCAAGAAGAAACTGGAATCATTCCTTGGATGTATTTAGGAGGGAACTAAGTGAATGGATTATTTATGTAAAAGAAGAGGATCGATTGGTTCGACTAGTTACAGTATTTCAGGAGTAGCCAATATGCTGCCATCCAGATGTTTGACACAGGGAACATGTCACAGTCTAAGTAGATGTCTGTGCTGGCTAGAATTAGTGGCAGTTGTAACCCAAAATTTCCAGAGGGCACCAAATTGCCAAACCTGGCAATATTTTTATAACCACCTTTGAAACCAAAGGAACTGGCCAACTGCAGCTACAATTCATTGTGAAATCCTACCACAAAAGCACAACAGTAAATCAGGTATCTGAAAATGAAGCAAGGTTCGCTCTGTCAGAATCTACCCCAACCAAAATGCCTGCCTAAAGAAAGAGTTTTCACACACCTCTTAAGATGATATTTGGTTCAGCTGAGAAGCCGATCAACTGTCCCAGGTCTTTCCGGATGCCACTCCTCATAAAATGCTACCTACAACAGATCTTTATTGCAGAATTCCCAAAGGTGAAGGGACATCCATGGTGGCCTTGAAGGTGTCGTGGATTCATGTCTTTTTTTTTTTTTAATGACCATTTTGTTTGAGAAGGCCAGTGCTGGTGCTGGGAAGCTTGATGTTTGAAGGACCAAGCTAGTCTAAAATAGAAAGGCAAGGGTGACCGAAGTGCCAGAAAGGAGAGAGATAGGACTACTAGAGATCTCTTATCAAGAGGAAGAGGGAGAGGGAGAAGGAGAAGAGGAGGAGGAGGGAGAAGAGGGAGGAGGAGAAAAAGAGGGAGAAAGAGAAAAAGGAGAGGGGGAGGAGGGGGAGGAGGGAGAAGAAGAGGAGGAGGAAGAGGGAGAAGGAAAAAGAAGAGGAGGAGGGGGAGAAGGGAGAAGAGGAGGGAGGGAGGGAGGAGGAGGGGAAGTCGTCTAGAATCCAGCTGGTATTTCCCACCCAGTATCCACAATAGCTAAGTCTGAGTTTACATTACAGCTTGCTTGCGGTTCACTGGGACTGATGTCGCTGTTATTTCTGATGGATCGTTAATACAACCAGACTCCTAGCAGCTGGGCTAATAAAAGTAATAAGTTCCTCGGTAGTCATCTTGCACCGACTGCAAGATTTATAGCTCTAAGCAGTGGGGAAGCAGCTAAGGAAGCGGAGAGGGCTCTCAAAGAAACTTCCAATATTTCAAGCCCTCGCCTCCCATTGTTTTTGCTCTGCCTTTGCCAAGGAAAGGATCAAATTAGAAGAGCTAGCGGGATCTTGAAGGGATGTCACCTTCTTGTCATGGTAGCCGAGAAACTGTCAGCAGTTTTACTGGATTTGAAACCAAGTTCCTTCAACTAACTTTGAGAAGCTGCCGTTCCTTGCGTGCTTGTACCAGCACGCTGAAGTTTGTGTGCGCGCCTTCAAGTCGGTTCTGACTCTTGGCAACTACACGGGGAAACCCGCGTTTCTTGGCAGCGTTTTTCAGCCGTGGCTTTGCCATCTTCCTCAGGCTGAGCGAGAGCAACTGGCCCAAGGTCACCCACTTGGTTTCCATATCTAAGGCAGGAGCGGAACCCAGGTCTCCCCACGCCTAATCCAGTGCCTTAACCGCTAGACCAAACCGGCTCGTTATGTTGAGTTGACTCCAGGCCAAAAATAAAAAGGCAGATAAGTCTCAATCTTGAGTGCAAAGCCTTCTGTTTCAGCACCATGACGGTGTTCACGCGTTCCTTGCAACTGACCCGAGAGGTAGTGGCTTTGGAGTAGTTCTACCCAACACCGCGCAAGGACTTGGGAAGCATCATCCTGAGATGTTGAGAGAGCCACCTTGACGTACCTGGCTCCTGTGATGGATCCAGGGCCATCCACCCAGTTCCCTGCAATGCTTTCAGTGTGAGCAGCTTGCTTTGTTGAGCCTTTGCAGGCCTTGCAGCGCTCACCAATCTTGTTTGCAGCTTCAGAGGCTTTATTGGCATGACTTGGCAGCTTCCTCCTGTTGAGCCTAATCAGCATGCAGTTGATCCAGAACTAAGGGGCCTGTGGGGTTTAGCTACGCCATTAGCTTCCCGTGCTCGCCACTTCCTCTTTTAATTGCGCAGCTAACGGATTAATAGAATTTACTGTTGCATATGGTTTCTCCCCACTTCCAGATTCGGCTGTTCTGAATCCAATTTTCCAACCCAGATCTATTCAAGTCATTAAGGACAACCTGGATGCCAAGCCTCAGGTTCAGGAGTCAGCTGTTTTCCGTTATTCTTCAAGCTGGGCAGTGGGCCAGACTTCCTTTACCTTTCTGAAAATGCAGTTAGGCTGGACCGAACCTGCTGATCAATAATGCTTAGTTTGCTGGCTGTGACCCTCCCTCTCCCCAAACGAAACCCCAAACCCACCCTCCATTTCCAGCGGAGCGTGGCTGTGAACAATCCCCGCTCCCTAACATTAAAATTCTGTTTAAAATTAGCATAATGTTGTAGGGAAAATGTGCAAATGAATTCATTACTTCAAGTAACATTTTCAGTGAGTAATCGAGTCAGAATCAGGTCTCCCACATACCTCTGAGCTATTGCAATCAAATTATGTCATCCTGAGCTGCAATTTTCTGATTTTCTCATGTGTGAGGTTTCAGGAGCAAGAGAAAATGAGGAAAGACGTATGTGAGGCACAGAAACATTAAAAAGCACCCACTCGATTTTTGGAGAAGAGGTAGAAGAGCTCTCTTATTAATAATGTTTGAGGGAATTAAATCCAATTCAGAGTAGTAATTGGCCCCATATAATAGGGGAACCCCCTCAGTTTTTCTACTATGGACATATTTGTGTCTTTCTTTCCCATTGCCATTTCAACTATCTCTTTCTACTATTGATGTACCACTTTGACTTCTGGAGAATGCTTTTGTTGTTTAGTCATTCAGTCACTTCCAACTTCATGGACCAGCCCACGCCAGAGCTTCCTGTTGGTTGTCACCACCCCCAGGTCCCCCAGGGACGAGTCCGTCACCTCTAGAATATCATCCATCCACCTGACCCTTGGTCGGCCCTTCTTCCTTTTGCCTTCCACTCTCCCTAGCATCAGCATCTTCTCCAGGGTGTCCTGTCTTCTCATGATGTGGCCAAAGTACTTCAGTTTTGCCTTTAATACCATTCCCTCCAGTGAGCAGTCTGGCTTTATTTCCTGGAGTATGGACTGGTTTGATCTTCTCGCAGTCCAAGGCACTCTTTGAATGAATGCTTTGCATGGACATAAATCCATGTTTCTGAGTATCCATTGTGTGATAAGGAAACATTGAGGAGTTCCGGTACATCATATTGGGAGTCTCCTCCGATGGGCAGTAGCTGAAGGTTGATTGACCAATCCTACATTATGAGAGTTGCTATATTCCATCGAAAGATGTGAGCAGAAATGGCCGTATCTTGAATCATGGAGTAGGAAGTGGCTCTGATTTGGGGCAAGGAAGAGTAAAAGACTGATTCAGTTTGTGGGTTTTGACCCAGTGGAAAGTTTTACGAAGCGAACCCTGTCCGCAGAAGTTGTGTGAGGGCAAAGTAGTAACAACTCTGAGCCAAACTCAGTTTCCCATTGTCATGTTTCAGTTTTGATTGTGGTTGACCAACATTTTGGGGTGTTAATTTTGAGGAAATTCCACTGAAGACATCTGGAGTGTCCCACACAAAACGTTATTCAGTGATGGGGCACTTCCAGCCTTCCTTAGGTTTTGAATTCATCTGGTATCTTTGTCAGTTGGTTTCACCATCAGTAACTCCTTGCTCTCTCTCTCTTTTTTAAATAAAACGTTATTATTTTCAAGATATAGTTAAGATACAAACAAAAGAGAATATAGAACAGATAGAAAAACAGAACTAAAGAAAAAAGAACAAACTATAGAAGTGTCGGTAGAAAGAAAACAGAAAAGGAAAGCGACTTCCGAATTTCTCCGATACAGATATAGATGAGTTTACAAATCTAATCTCTTGCAATTAATGAACCTATCTTAACATTATTTCTATTAGCGCAAACCATTTAATCTCTAAAACCCAAAATCAAAACATAATTTTTTCCTATTACAAGCAAGTAGTCCAAAAGTGGTTGCCAAGCTGATATAAATGCAGAAACAGAATGATCTCTTATTAAAGCTGTGAATTTAGCCGTTTGAGTCAAGTCCATTAGTTTAACAATCCAATCTTCAACCGCGGGTATTTGTGGATCTTTCCATCGTTGTGCATATAACAATCTTGCAGCCGTGGTCATGTATAACAGCAACACTCCATGTTGTTTCTCTAATTCCTTTTCCATCAATCCCAAAAGGAAACGTTCTGGTTTTCTTTGTATATTTACTTTAAGAATCTTTTGAATAGTAATACATATTTGATCCCAGAACTTTTTAGTCTTCTCACAAGTCCACCAAAGATGGTAAAAGGTTCCTTCACCCTGGCTAACTCCTTGCTCTGCGGTCGCTCGTTTTCTTTAAGGACAGCTTGAAAAGGCGTCATATTTGTTCTCACTTTTCATCAGAGGAAATCGAAAGCACTGAACAGCAGAAGGATGCTACTAATCAAGGCAATATTAAGCTAAGGTTTTATAATAACAAAATCAAACCAAAGAGAACAGAACTCACTTTATCAGTGAGCTGCTGAATGTCTCCCCCAGTTACTCTTTCACCTCCGTTTGGTAAACTCTGATCGTTTTTGGATTAATTTCAGAGGCATTTCTTTTTATTGAAGTCATTCAGATTTCCCCATCCGTCTTTGCTTATTGAGACCATGCTTATCAAGACCAAAACATTGGCCATTGGCTGGATTTTAGAGTTTGACAAATGGTGTCAAACGGATACATTCAGTCAGGGGAAACATCGATGTGTATTGCATTTGTTACTGATGGTAAGAATCAAGACATCTATTGTCCATTTCCGTTGCTCATCTGATGGTCTTCAGTAGTTGTTTTGCTTTCCTTCACATGCATGACCTGCATGATTGGGTTATTCCTGGAACAAACCCTGGAGGGTTTTAAAGACTTTATTTACATTTGAACTCTACTTTTCCTTCAAAGAATTCAGGCTGCCGTAAAGGCCAATCCCCGGTTTTGCATCATGGCTGCCCTGTGAAATAGCTGCTGGTTCATGGGTCTCTGGTAATCTTACAGTTGGGGTTGAACCCTGATTTCCCCATTGGAAGACAGTTGCCTTGGTCAACCCCACTAAACCAACAGTCCACATCTCACAAGTGTTTTGATTTTACAAAACCCTTCCTATTTCTTATCTCATGGGTCCTCCCAAGCATATTATATTTGAGGGAATGAGTTGAAAAGGTCTTCTGTGACCAAGGGAGGATTAGAACTTGCCCCCAAGGTCATCAGCCCTTCCTTCCAGTAGAAATCAGTGAATATTTGAGGCATCCACATGAGAGATTGACTTCTCATTCTGACACCCACTGCACTGGAAACTTCTGGTGTTTCTCCACTGCCGGCAGATTGTTAGACATGTTTGCAGATGGCCTTTATAGAAGGTCTTGGAGTATTTATGTTCTGTATCCATAAATTCTGTAATAAAATGCTTGGATGTAAACATTGGTGGACTGAGGCAGGAGAAGGGTATTTAACACAGAGTATGTTTGTAATTAAGAAGGCCGAGAATGGTAGTTTACTGACTCCCCTCTGTTCATTGCAGACTCTGACGTGATGGTGCTAATTGGTGATTGTAATTCATTCCAAATGTGCTCTAATTAAATTACCCATCAGTAGCTGTGAGATTAATGATCATCATCTAGGTGAGGGCATGATTAAATTTAGGCTTGTCAGAATTTTCAGTTATTATGAAAAGGTTCACGAAGGACAAGAAAGGGGATTGTGCCAAAGACTGTTGAAGAGGTACACTCAATCTCTTTCCTGGAGGCACAGAAACCAGGGATTGGACAAATTCATAGAGGATAAGTCTAGCCATTGCTACTGCTCCCAAGAGTTATGTAGTACCTCTGTATCTATCACCTAAATATTAAGTGTTGAGGAACAAAAATGTTTTGTGGCCTTCAAAGTCAACATCTAGTAGGCCACTGTATGAACAGAATGCTGGCCTTTGGTTTGACCTCAGAAAACATTGCTTGAGAGTAAGGTTCCACCAAAATTTTATATTAGTATATTTTATTTGTTGTATGGTTGTTGTTTTAATCAATTATTGTAAACCATCCAGAGTCCCCCGATGGGAGGAGATGGGCGGGGACAAATTAAATAAATAAATAAATAAATAAATAAATAAAATGGAATAATGTTTTTTGGAAGGGACTTAAGAAAGTGGATCATTCAGATGCTCTGACAATTGGTAAAAATGGCATGGAGTTGTCTGGGGACTCCATATCTTGGAATCAGATTTATTTTAAAAAGATGTAAAGGTTAATTCTGAAGATGCATTGGGGTTGCAGTTAGTTGAAAGAACTTGGTTTCAAATCCAGTAAAAGCCCACTTCTTCTGTTCATCATTGGAAGCTTTTCAGAAGCAAAACCTGGAGATAAAGCCTTCTCAGTTACGGCTTCCAACCAGAAGAATGTCACTGGGTATCAAATGTATCCTTCTCTTCTCTTCTCTTCTCTTCTCTTCTCTTCTCTTCTCTTCTCTTCTCTTCTCTTCTCTTCTCTTCTCTTCTCTTCTCTTCTCTTCTCTTCTCTTTTCTTCTCTTCTCTTCTCTTCTCTTCTCTTCTCTTCTCTTCCCTTCCCTTCCCTTCCCTTCCCTTCTCTTCTCTTCTCTTCTTTAATGACAGCCTAAGGAGATTTTATTTAGCCAAGTCTCTCCTGCCTCTGTTAATGGCTTTTAACTACTTTGAGAATGCTCTGCTCTTGTTCAATAAAAATAGTTGATTGACACTCCCAATGTTCTTGGGGAATGGCTCTTAAATTAAAGATGACACAATGAAAACTCCTTAATCTCACAACACATGGACAGACTCAATCACACTTTCAACCGGGAAACAGTGAGCATCCTAGACCAAGCTAAATCCAAAAACATGAGGGAATTCCTGGAAGCCTGGCACTCAGACACATCAGCCATCAAGAGACACATAGAGATAAACCACATTTACACACCGTTCAAAAGAGACAATAAAAAAGCTAAGAAGGAAACAAAAGGCCAGAATATATCTCCAGCAACCAACACCCAGATAAGCAGGGGTTAACACCAAACAATCAAGCAGAAAATAATACCCTAATCAAGGAACTACCAAGGAGAAACCCCACCCCACCAACTATGTATAAATGGGGAGCAAACCCCACACTCACTCGCACTGATGATGCTCCCTAGTTGGGTAATGAAATGTCTGCAAGCCAACTACCCAGCTCAGAGAGCACCAAGGATTCCACAGTTCAGCCTTGAGCTACAGATAGATTCAATAGATCTACAATAGATTCTCTTCTATTGGATCTTAAATTTTCAGAGTTGTCTTCCTGCCAGGGAGCAGATGGGCAGAACTTCACAACTCTTCCTGATGTTGAGATGGCGCAGCAGCCTTTATATCACCCTCTCTCCTGTTTATATTTGTAGGGATTGCAGAGGAGTAGCTGAAAAAAAAAAAGGTCCCATGCCTGCACTCTGTAGACTGTTCCCCATGCAAGAGACACATTGCTCAGGATGGCTTGTGGCAATGGCGGTCAGATTTGGAGCAGATAACATCTAGCTCAGTGTTTCTCAACCTTGGCGACTTGAAGATGGGTGGACTTCAAGTCTTGAAGTCCACCCATCTTCAAGTCGCCAAGGTTGAGAAACACTGATCTAGATGGTATATGTGAAGATAGAATTTGCTAGGCCTTGCCAAAAAGTTAATTTTCCATACCACTTTGAATCTCTATAACCTCAAGCATCATTGCTACACACTGGCTCGCAGTGATGCGTATCTCATTAGTCTGGACGCTACGGATGATCGAGAATCATTAATCAACAAAAGTTCTGAACTGTCCAGCTCTGTTATGTGTCATCTAAAGCAGATTGGTTTGCTAAATGTGTGGCACCAGCCAAGGATGGAATCTTCTATACCAGCTGGAATTGTTCCTTTCCCCCAAATTAGATAGCTAGCGACAGAAAAATGGATCTGAAGCATGGTGTCTTTTGTCCCTGCAAACCGAAGAATGAAAACTGTGAGTTAGGAAAATCTTAGCTGAGATATGATTGGTTGTACTGGTGGATGCTGGATTCCTCTCAGAGGAAAGTTCACTCCACTCTTGAAAATCTGTGATTGCGGGTATATCTTACTAGAACATCACATGAAGACCACTGCTACTGCAGGATTACTGTGTCGTGGTTCAACCCTAAAAGTGTTTTAAAAAAGGAGTACCGGAATCAAGAACTTGCTCAGGGTTTAGATGATCTCTGGGACCAAGCATTCAGAACCAGAAGGCTGGGAATAGCGAAGAAATGGCAGTGTCATCCCCATCTCTGGTTCTGCAGCAGGGTCCTGTGGCACCCTCGGGTTCTGCAAGAGGTCCCTAGGGGTTCCCTGGGAGATCACGATTTATTTCACAAATGATTTCAACTTTGGGCAATTGCACATTAAAGGGGTAAGTTCCATTCCTTATTTTCAGTTTAAGAACACCGTTAATGCGTATCCACAGGCCTACCCATGAAATGAATATAATAATTTTGTAACTTCTGGCCCATATTTGAGCCCGAATGGGCAGGGGTTCCATTTCAAGGGTTCCTCCAGGGTCAGAAAGCTGGGAAAGGCCGTTCTACAGTATAGGAATGCTTTGAATCTTTATCGGATGAGAGAGACAAGCCTTCATGTTTCTACCAGCCTGTTCAGTATGGAAGATTAATATAATGCAGGTCAACAGTGACCAGGTTCACACGTTACACTGAGCTGTAATGTGGCTTGCTTGATTTTAGCTTAGCACATTGTGGGGATTCACGTCATTTATTTGGTTCGGTGATTTCTTTAAATAAAGCATTTCCCAGGGGTTTTGATTATTTTCAGCACTTTCTTTGGGACGTTTCATTAGAAAGGTTTTCTTCCATTGTATTGTTCATGTTCTCTGCACCATTGCTTATGAAAAGGGATGGGGGGGGGCTCCTTTCTAAAACTATTTACACATTTCCTTGTTTTTTGTCCTTGTTCTGCTTTCCTTCTCCATTTTCTCCTCCTTTAATGCAGAACAGGACTCTTGGAAATCCTTTTTGCCCTGGAAAAAAGACACTGTGGCTGTTTTTAGGGCTCCTGTACAATCTTTTTTTTCCTCCTGTTACAGCATCCTGCTTCCATTTTTGGTTTAATAATCCCAAGATTTGCTGTGTGAAATGGTTGCACTTTCTCTTAGCTGGGATTTTCCATTGTCCTGTCCATAGCCAAGTTCTTTCATGTCAGCAAGGCCTGTTTCCACCTCCCTTGGTTGGATTGCAATGGCCAAATTAGCCTCAGATTCCCAGCGACCCTTGCAAACCAAAGCCACTACTGGTCAACAGAAGGAAGTCCCACTGCAGGGCTTACAAAAGCTTTTTTGCGTTGAATCTCAACAGACATGGGAATCATTTGGCACCCTTGATTAGTGTGGTGATATCCAGATACGTTGGGTGACAACTTCCATACTTCTCAACCAGCACGGCCATGTGTGGGTGAATGCATCGTATAAATTTGCTGCCTTGTCCTTCGTCTTGCTACCCAAAGAAGTCCTTATAAAATTTCATGGCACGAGCTATCCAGATACTTTGAAGAAACGCCTTATTCAAAGCCAGCAGTAGAAAACAAAGAGGTCTCCCTCCTTCAGAAGGTGCTGATCTAATCCTGACCCACAAGATCTGAATTGGTAATGGATACAGTGGGTTTATGTGTTCCATAAATGCGTAGACACACACACAGAATATCCAGATTTTTCTTCTTTGAGGCATAGATGGAGGGCGGGTGGGATTGGCTGAAATTGGTAGCTGAGAAGGTCAACAGAAGCACAAGAAATGAATGCTGCCCCTTTCTACTGTTGGCTTTCTCCAGCTCCTAGGAGCTCAGTGTCCAACAGGTGGATGGAATTCAAACCATTGTTTTGGCCAGAGGGGCTGGCCATCCCCTTCCAGATGTCAGGGCCTGCTGCTGGGGTTTTGCTGGAAAGGCTCTGGATTGCATCCAGCTCTTGCAAGTTAGTCCCTGTTCATTGATGCTACTGTGGAAATTCTTGCTATTTGGCACCAGTTGTGAAGGATGTGAACAGATGGCGCTGTTCTTCGAAGGGATCTTCTTTTTGTAGCTACCAAGCAGCCACTCCTGCATTGACCTTGTCCTAACACACCAATAACAGTTGGTAGGCCAACAGGGATGGGCTTCTAAAGGCGATCTGGATTGTTTCCTGGCTGTCAGAAGGAACCAGATGGTTCCCCTTGCAGTGGCTTGAATTCATTGCTTTGGTTTCATGTTGTCAGTTGTCATCAGTCCTGCTAGCTGTGGCACTTCCTACCATGCTACGAGAGGACACATCTCTTTGGTAGCAGCAGCCTTCCATCTCCACCAGCAATGTGCTTGACTACCTAAGAATAACTCTTCCAAGTGTTCGGGAGTGAAAGGGAGCGGGGATTGAAGATTTATAGCTGAAGGCTGAAAAGTCCCTGGCAGCTGCCAGGCTGCGTTTATTTCTGGTGGGAGGAGAGAAGAAAAACTATCCAAGTTCTAGTGACAGATGCTTTTCTGTTTCAGCCAAACTCCCTGGCCTCTGCTCCATCAGGTTTTGAGAGTGCTGAAGCATTCTAGCTGCCAAGATGCCACACCTGAAGTCAGACTGAATCTTTGCTCTCTTTGATGGATGATCTGCCATGAAGTCTTTGTCGACTCCTAGCAACCACATAGATTTTCTCCATGACGACGTGTCCTCAACCTGATCTTACAGGTCTTCCAACAGTGCATGCATAGCCACTGTCCACCCCCCTTGCCGCTGGTCGTCCTCTTCTTCTCTTTCCTTCCACCTTTCCCAGCATCAGAGTCTTCTCCAGAGAACTGGGTCTTTGCATAATGTGTCCAAAGTAGGGCAATTTGAGCCTGGTCATTGGTGCCTTGAGTGAGAATGCTGGCTTTGATTTGTTTGATGATTCATTGGTTTGTTTTTTTTGGCTCTCCACAGTATTCTCAGGAGCCTTCTCCAACACCAAAGTTCAAAGGCATCAATACTGTTCCTATCCTGCTTCTTCAAAGTCTAATTTTCACTTCCATACAGTGTCACAGGGAACACCATGGCTTGCATGATTCTGATCTTTGTAGGTCTAGACATATCTCAGCATTCTTTAGCTTTATGACTTTTCATTGAAGTCTCTCTTTTTATGTTATCTCCTGTAGGGTCTAGCGGAGAAGAGTGAGCATTGGTCGCCCTTCTTTGCTTCCACTAATAACTACCACCCAGCTCTGTTTCACGAGGTCTGGGAATTTTCACATACCACCTTTCCTCTCTTCTCCTGCCCCTCTCCTTCCCTGTGGAATGCTGGAGAACGTTGTGGGTAAAGGCGCTGGATCACAAACCATTTGAAGAAAGTCTTGCTCCATAGTTGGGTGTTACTTAAAGGTGTGATTGGTGGCAATTGCAAGGCCGTTTTTTTCTCTACATCATCTGCCTAGCAGCCTTCAAAAAAAAATATTTGGGGAATTTGGGTGCTTGTGCTCTCTTAACGTACGGCAAAAACGGTTCTGGGCGTATTTTTATTTTACTTGGCGTTTGTTTTTAGTGCACGTTTCACTGCATTACTGTAAACTGCCTTGAGTCACATGGAGTAGGGGGCCAGCAAACATTTTGTATAAATAAATGAATCCATGCATCTTCTCTGGTGGCTGCAGACGGGAAGAGCAAACTGTGTGTAGCCCATTCTTGGCATGAATCAGGAAAGAAGGTAAGGCTTTTAAGCTTCCATTTCTCCTAGAAGAAGACACAGAAGTGTATCGCTGAGTAAGTTCCTTCCTAACGGATTACGGGCAGAAAGTTCTGAAGAGCACTTGCCTGTAGTACTATTCAGTTATCCCTGCTTTCAGCAGAGGGCATGGTAATGAGCTCTCATCCACACCGAACTTTGCAATTCCAGATGACTCTTAAATAGCAGACCTTCTTCAACCTGCAGTTGCTGGTTCCCTGCCTGGCTGGAAAAGCTAAGCTGCTGTCTTGCTCTCTGCTCTGTGCTTAATGTCTGTCTCCCTAGAAATATTAACTGTTGCTCTGTGGCTAGACATTCCTAGCTTGTCCCGCACGCTGTAGCCTGTGGGATTCCTCGCCCATCAGGAGGAGGGGAGGCTGACTTGGTAGGTCCCAAGCAGTCACGGTACCAACTGTGGAAAAGCAGGCTGGCTGATGAGGTGCTCCAGCTGTTCCAGGTGGTGGCCAGGAAGAAAGAATGAAGGTTTTTTTTCAGGGATGGTTATTTAAAGGTTTACATGTCTCCTACCAGCTCTCCAAGGAATCTCAGAGAGGCTTCCAATACAATTAATGACGAAGAGTAAATCCAGATGTTGATAATTTAGAAACGAACTGTAGCCATCAAGTGTCATAGATAGATTCTGCAACCAGGGGCCTGCCTAGACAGAGAGCTATCCTGTGAAAGGGCACCTCAACTAATTTGGCAACCCACAAGAAAACGTATAATAGCAGTGAAGGCCCTCTGACCTATATCTGAGGGTCTTTAGAAGGTGAGAAGGGTTGTTTTGGAGTTTGTGTGTGAAGATAACAACTCTGCACCTAATGTAGGCCCTCAAGCAACTTGCTGGCTCAATGGTGTGGGAAGCTGGGTGATCTCCACAGATCAAAATTTAAGGTCTCCAGTTCTAACCAGGGGAAATCTTCAGTCCTTCTGGAGCACAAAATTGCATCCTTTGATCTGTAAGACTACTCAAAGCCCTGATGTACAAGTCAGGGTTGTAGTTTGTGACAAGTGTAACAGGGCCAGCTTGCCCCTCTCTCTTGCCCTCTGGCCATGGGCAAAGAAGGAAATAGAGCAGATAGCTCTTTTTCTGTTGATCAGGAACCATAGCCAGTTCCTTTCTGAAATGAATCAAAGCTCCTTTGGTTATTCCAATTGTGCATTAAGCCCTTCAAATCTTGATTTAAATCTTGCAGGGGCTGGTAGTTTCTCTGGAGCAATGGCCTAGCTTTAGGGCACCCTGATCTCAAAATGGGTGTGTCATTTCATCATCTCTTTCCTTGTCTCTTTAATAGACCCTTTCCCTCTACACACAGTATTCCCTGACGTGGAGAGTATTCTTTGCAGAAATGCCAGGCGCCCTTGTGCCTGTCTGGTCTGGCATCCCATCTTCCGTCCTACGTGGCCTACTGACTTAGATGGCACTGTATATTCTGTGGCAGAACATAGAAGCAAGACAATCTTCTTTCAAACGGTCTTGGTTTAATGGGGAGGATGCTTATCGCTTCTACGATACCCCCCAAATATCCATCTGTTGTTCTTCTGCAATATTTTGGAAATCTCCATTTTCATTCCCAGGATCAGGGAAATCCATCACATGCTGTTCGGTGGCTCTCACGAGATACCGTCATGGGCCAAAGCCTACTGTGGCTTCTTCGCCTGGCCGGCTTCTAACCATTCAGAAGTACTAACTTTCCTACTCACTGGCTTTTTGGCATTCTTGAGAAGCTCTTTCCCCTAATTTTGAAAATGGTGGAGGTGGGGACAGCAACTTTTGGCAATCTCTGTTGCAAATTCATGGGAAAGAGCCATTAGCATGTGTCATGGGCCCTATTAATTCCACCGTTGTGTTGTTTATTAGAGAGAAAAACATGGGGAGCCCATCACTGGATTTTTAACAAGTTTGCTAATGAAATGTAAATGGTGTAATTGGTCTTGTTCTGGAAGTATTTATTCTTCACCTGTGACCAACCTGATTGCAGTTTGACAACACGAAGGAGCCCGCCTCTCTTAGTTAATGACAGCAAACTCCCTCAGATTAATGGAATAGGGTGCCCAGGTGCCAGGTTCTAGGAACAACAGGTCGTCCTGGAGCTCTACCATGATTGGCTCCGATCCAACTGCGGTATAACTGCAGTTCCAGCCACTCCAGGTCAGAAAGCTGCTGGGGAGAGGAGGCTGTTAATGCTGCAAATGAGAAGCTGTCGTCTATGTCACCAACCATAGATAAGTTAAATATGGGGTTGAATGAGAACACGGTCTACCCGAAATGCTTGCAGCCCTGCCCACTCCTTTCAACTCTGTGAAAATGGCAAGGCATGGTTTCATCACAAGGGTTACCCATATGGCATTGCTTGTGCGATACTCAGATGATGCGCGGAAAAGACGCACCCAGTGATAGCTTAACACTCTTTCTGCACCCATGCATACAATGCCTTCTGCTGGACTTTTTTGTTCGTGTTCTCCAGGTTTCTCTCTGGCTTGTTTTGCAGCTGTTTTGTCTGCTTTCCAGGAACTCTTTTCTATCCCAGCCTTGAAAGATGCATTTGTCCTCCAGATACAGAGGACAGGTTCCTCTGATTCTCTCAGAGGAAGAAGACAGGCTCAGAACTACAGCCTGCATCTATGATTGCACCTCCTCTGGACTACAGTACCTGCCTTGTGCATCTCTGCTCTTGGGCTCCAGTAACTTTGAAATGCATTTGCTTAAACTTGTGGTGCAGCCTTACAACAGCCTTTCCCAGCCTGGTTTGCCTTCAGCTGTCCTAAACTTCAACTCTCATAGTGCTCCAGCCATCAGAGATTATGGAAGTTGGAGGTGGGGAGCAACAGGCTGTGGAAGGCGGCCTTATCAGAAGATAGTAGGTTTTTCCAAGACTTGAGGGGACCACTCCCATCGTAATCTCCCCAAGTGTAGTAAATTTGGCGATGGTGACAACAATATTCTGATTAACTCTGTAGATGAAAGTGGGTGTATGTGAGCTTTAGACCCACTCCCAATTTCCACCTGGCCTTCAGGAAGTCTCTGATGGTCCCTGCCTTGATTGGGGTGTCCCCATCTCCATGAGCTGTGTTAATCCTGGTTAACATCTTGATCAAGCATTGAGTCGGACTGGGCCCTGTTTCTTGCCGTTAGGATAAGTGAGGATTTTGCTTGGTTACTTTAGAATTGACTGGGAGACACAGCGTCCAGAAAGATAGTCTGGCATTGTCCTGGGGGGTGGAAGCTATATCTGATGTCAATCTGCAGAGCACCGGGAGGCTAACTAGGTCTAGAAAAGCCAGGGAGGGCGAGCCGGAGGAAAAACCACAAGTGTTCAGAAAAACACAGAAGACCACCATAAAGAGGCCCTAAAGTGTAAGCTTGGGGGGGGCGGGGGGAGCAGGTGGTTTTCCCTCCAGACTAATTTGTCTTGATTGAAAGTCCAGCTTCCCCAGTCGAGGTCACACTCTTCTTCTCCCAAAGGCTCGTTCTATGCTTCAGAGAGACCAGGAGGGGAAAGAAATGTGAGGACGCACATGCGGAAACATGGTGCTCTGGACCACCACAGATGACTGTTCCAGTGGGCAAAAAGACAGCTTGATGGTAGCTGGACTCTTTTCTGAAATCATGGAGAGGCTCCATTGTGGTGCCAGCTGCCATGTCTCAAGGGAGTGGAGGGCACAAGGAAAAACTGCAGTACCAAGTGTAGCAGGTGTCCTCCAGTCTGGCCTCTGCCCTCCATCATATTTAATCTCAACTGTTAATCTTTCTTTTTCCACTCTTTCCCACTCTCCCTCTCCACTTGCAAACAGATTTTCCTGGGTCTTCTCTGGATAGGCTGTCGGCTCTGAGCTTGCTATGAGAAAGGCCTTCAAGAGGCCACAGGATTCCTCCCACCCCTGGTTCCACTTGCACATTGGCACCAAATGGTTTTAAGCAAACAGCCTGAAGTCCTGTTTGTCGCTGTAAATGTAGCTGGGTGACCAAAAACGGGCAATTCAAATCCTCTGCTTCTCCTTCAGAGCAGTCTCTGGAGCTTCGCTTCAAATGTGCAGATTGTGCTTGGGGCCCTTCTTGACCGTGTCATGTGTCAAATTCAGGCACCGAATTTGGCCTGTGCATGTTTTCCCACATGTTATCCCCCTGATGGCTGTCTGAGCAGGTTCTTATATTTGAGTACCTGGAACAGAGAGATGGGTGTTGCGCATGGAGGGATCGGAGGTGCTGATTTTGTAAGTGGCACTTGATCAAAGTCTTGCAGCGTCACCTGAATTCATAGACACAAGCAGAGCCACTTCACTCAGCTCAAGAAATTTACATACAGGGATCAGGTGGAAGTGGTGTTGCTGAAAAATCAGAGCCAGGAGGTCTGTGTGGGTGGAGGGCAGGGTGGCAAGTCATTGCATTTTATTTTCTGTAACGGTGTCGTTTCACACCTTGGATGATTTACCTTCTCCGTGCCTTATGCTCCAAAAGAAGAAATGTGGCTCTCCTGTGTATGAAAGAGAAGCCAAGAAGATGTGAACTACTTACAAACTGACCCAGCTTGTAATGGTCCGATCTGTGTGTGTTTGCTCTGAAGCAAATCTTACTATATTTGAGTTCACGCTGAGGCCATGGAAGCATGCATCACATTGATGAAGAGAAGATCGTCATGATAAATGATGAGCAATACAACCAAGAATGCTGGATGGCTCTTGGGGCCGAGGTATTTCTTGGCTCTAGGACAATTGCTTGGGGTGTTACTTAGCTGTGGCCTCTACACTGGTCAGCTGAGAAATCGGAAGAAAACTCTTACCTCCTGCCTCCCTTTAGTGCAATTTCCATCTGTGTAACTAAGAAAACAAAAGAAGGATGAAATATCCTGCCATTTAGAGCCCTTCAAAGTCACACCCAGTGAGTCAAGATGAAGACTGTTAAAAGATGTCCCTAATTCTTGCCCTAAGGTTCCAGCTAATTCTAGGACTTGCCTACTGAGTTGAGCAGGACGGTCTGGTGGAGTTCTGGACGTTGATAAACTTATCTTCTTTCAATAGCAGAGAATATATGTAGCTCAGAGATGACCTGTGGAGTCCTTGGGGTTCTCTGACCACCATCTTCTTCTATTTTCACTGAAATCTGGCTTCCTTCCAGCCTTCTAAAAACTTTACTCTGGCTTTCTCAGGTTCTTGTGTAATTCAGACTTCCTTAGCGATTAAATATGCTTTATCCCCCACAGCTCCTCTACAAAGTAGATCCTAGGCCACCCAACCTATTGTTACCATTTGTAGTAATCCCTGGACTCAAGGGAATTGGTTAGCTTACTTCTTTGGCCTTTAAGAAAGGGGTATACCGATGTGTGTTCAATGTGCTTCCTAACTATGAACTGATTCCCCATTTGGTTAGCCAGCTTAAATTAGGGTTGATCTTTCAAGGTGTATTATTTGCTCAGCGATGTAGAAGGAAGATGTCCCTCTTCACCCATTCCCTCCTTTTTGAAATGGGACCAACTAACAAATCGGTAGTAGCCGGACTGCCTGCAGAACCTTCAGCCCGCTTAAAATCAAGATGATCTGCTTTGCACCTTCCTAATGGACAACTTTGATTTTGGAAGGGCCTGCTGATTCCCGCTCCGCACTGTCCCTTTGGCCTCGATAGACCGAGCGTAGTAAAGGACCGTTGTTTGAAAAGGCTCCTTCTTCTGCATTTTACTGAGATTAAAACTCCTGCTGGGGCCGTTGGGAAGTCCGCTGTGATGGAATAGCAGGCAACGGGTCCTGAGTGGGTCATTAATAGAAGAGAATTTATGACCAGAGTGTTGCGTTTTACTAAAGGGATCTGGCTCTTAGATGCTGCCACAGCTTTGGAGTAAAGGCTACCTGGGGAGACACCTTTTCCGTTTAACAATCGCCAGTTTTCAGGGTGGAATATCTCGATCTGTGCTCCGCATCCTGGCAGTGATGAAGAGCCTGCCCTCTGAAAACCATAGCTTGTGTGCCTTGAATCTGCTGGTGTGAACTGTGATTAAGCTGGACAGGCTAGCCAGGGCTGGAATTGAACATGTGGTTGAGGTTAACGTTGGTGTAGGTATCTTGCGGCCCCATTTCAGGGAGGAGGGGTGCCTTTCTGGGGAAGACACATGCTTCACGCAAGGGTCATCTCTTAACCAACATTTAGATCTGGGTCAACTCAAAAGTATTTGTTTCCAAGGAAAAGTTACTAGCATTTATGGTTTGATGTTTGCGTTACTGAAGAACTTCTCTTCCTTTGAACCTGTCCAAAATCTACAGTCTATTGGTGGTTGATCACAGCCTCAATATAGTGAGAGCTGGAGACATTTGTGGCGGAGATGGCCATGGATACTTGCTCTACTAGTCAGGTTTCTTGGGCCCCATGTAACTTGTGAATTGTGATGTAACTTGGCAAGTCATAAGTCTGAACCATCGCTAAACGGATGGTCAAGCGAGGACTACCTGCATGACATCAATTCTCTGGTCACCAGTAGCTTTCTAAGTCCAGTTCAAAGTGATGGTTTGGATCTCTGAAGCCTTACGTGCCTTAGCTGCAGGATACCTGAGGGACAATCTCCTCCAAGTAGAATCTGACAGGCTCAAGTGTGCATTCTCAGAGCTTGTGTCCCATCCCTGTGAGAATTTAAGGGGACATGGGCTCAAGGACAGTCCTTCTCCGTGGCATTCTGTGGAGAAGACCATGGTGCCCTTCCTCCTCATCTTCCATGCAGTTGTTCAGATGGAGCTGTTTCAACAGGCTCTTAGATCTTGATTCTGAATATTATGATGTGATTTTATTATATTTTATTTTTGATGGAGGCCACTGGTGGGTGTGACTTTTATTACGTTTTGGTCATTTGTCTGTGTTTTTCATCCTGTTAGTCGTGGGAGTTGGAGTGGTGTAGAAATGGATGTAATAAATAAATCAACAGAAGGAGAAGAATTAAGCGCTGTCCCAGGACAATGCCAATTTGTCAGCAGAGCTCCAGTAATGACTTCTGGGTCTGCCAATCCAGCCCTTTGGGGAGGAAAACCTTGTTTAATATTAAATCAAGTATTAGGTGTTAAAGCAATCAATTAAAAAGGGCAATCAAAACAGAAATGTGCTCTTTTTTATTTTTACTTCTTTTTTTTCTTCTTCTTTTTTACTCTTCCATAATTAATTCAGCAAGGAAACTTTTGTTTGTGCAAAATGGTTGCTAAATTGATCATGAGCTGCTGAGAAGTCAGAGAGGCCCTTAAACACCCAGAGAAGCCGAAGTCGGCTTAAGAACAAACAAACTTTGGCAGCCTTGGGTAAGTTCTGCAACATCTGAACAAATATGCACACCTTCCTTCATCTAGCCATCAGCAGCTTCTTGCCTTACCCCTGAAGAGCTACTTCCCTTTGGACGACATCTGTTGATTTATTTTTTTTTACTCTTTGTTGTATTCTGTCGCAGTGTTCCTCAAACATTCTGCTCTCAGGACTCCTTCCCACTTTTAAAAAATAATTAAAAATTAAAATTGACATATTCATAGAAGATCTATGTATTGGACCATGAAAAAATAGCAGTGTTAAACCCACTCGATCTTAACGTAAATGAAATATTTTTCATGAAAAACCCCTATTTTTTTAAACAAATAAAAAACAATAATGAGAAGAGCGACACGGTTTCACATGTTTGGAAATGTCTTCAATATCTGGCAAATAATTTTGATTTCACAGACCCCTGAGAGGGTCTTGGGGGACCCTTAGGAGTCCTCAGACCACGCTTTAAGAAATACTGTCCAATTTGGTTTATGTGGCCATCCATCTGTCGAGCATGACTCTGGGTGGCTAAGAGAATTTAAAATAGCAATGCAGTGACAGTAACTGTATTTTGTTCCCCCACCCCCCAAAAAACCCCAATAATAACTCCAAAAGCATAGAATGGCAGCTGAGGTTAACCAGTCAGCCAGCACATCGTGGGCTCAACTAACCTCTTGAGCCCCATACCCAGGGAAACAGCCAGGTTTTAAGAGTTTTCTGAAAGGTCACCTGGGTTGAGGCCAACCTAATCTCAGGTGGTATGAAGCATATGGTGGATCCAGCAATTTGCTTTCAAGAAGGGGATGTCCCACCTGGATAGATCCATGGCATTTTAAGCAAGTATCTTAAAGCAAAGCCAAGAGCAAGCCTGCCTGCCTTAACTTTTTAAATTTTTGTAAAATTTTGGGATACCCACTGGTTTCTCCTAATGTATCCTGTCCCTTCACTCCGACCTGTTCCTCAGTCCAGAAGTACAGCTTGCATACTGCTAAACCCAACACTGCTTCCACCGTGGCCTGAATCACCCACCTGTACGGTCTGAGCTGGACATTTCTTCACTTTCACAAACATGTTCCGTGTAACCATTCTGTCTTGGCTGGATTTCTGGAGTATGGGCATTGTAGCAGGAAAAATGGTGTTCTCCCCCATTCACCTACCCTTAAGTTTACTTTAGGAAGTAGCTTGTTTGTAGTGCAGCTGAGAGGTCAATACAGGGTCTATTAATGGGAAATTGTCACCGTTCTTCTTTCTCAACCAATAAGTGTTAATTGTCAAGAGGATGAGCAAGGATTGTGAGCTGGTCTGTACGTTCTTCTTTTCTGGGTGGGTTGGTTGTTCAATTCCCATCTTAGGCTGCAAGCAGTTGCTCCCAGTTAGCATCCTCCAGGACATTTCTTTATTAATTAATCCTATCTTTATTCACACCGTGCTCTCTCTGCTGCAGACAGCAGGTAATAAGCACAGATCAAGCAGGCGGAGATGATAAATTATCTGTTGAATAATTAACAAATTAGCCCCAACGGATGGAACCAAAGCTCAGATTTGTTTAGAGCATGAAACGGGTTGTTCCTACTTCTCTGGCCATGGTGTGATCATTCTTGAAGAGTGTGTTCTTCAAGAGCTTTGCTGGTCTCTTCATCCATGATTTACATTAGCAGTCAATTCACCTGTTAGCTGTCTTAACCATCTTGGGGTCCCAAATGTGGGCCTGCTGAGATGAAAAATGCAGAAGGGCTTATGGCTCTGAGAAGAAGGCACAGCCATCAACCATTGTTGGGAAGTATGACACTGACGATGGAAGAAAACCGTCATATACACACACTGCAGGTAGCAACTGCCCAGTTTGACCCGTTACAAAAGAAAAATGGACCCCTTGTTCTCTCCAGCACAACTATTGTCATTCTGCTGCAGGTAAGAAGCCAACGCAGAAGCCATTTAAATAAATATGAGGCTCTACTGCCATCGTGTGCAGTACGGTTGCTCAGGATCTGCATTATTTATTACTACTTTATTTCCCCGGCCCGGCCCTTGCCGCTGCTGTGGCTCCATTTTTCATGAACCTACAAGGTCATCAATAATGTGGGGAAATTAATAATGTATCTTCAACTCCTCATTGTAGCTATATTTACAGCATCCATAATGTATTCAAATAACAGATGAATTGACACATGGTTTGAAAAATGAAATCGTTGGGATGCTCCCGTGTTACTGGGCGATCTTTCAAAAGGCTGCTGTTTGACCTGTGGGTGAGGGCTCTCATTTGCACCTCTCCCAGTTTTAGGGCTGCACAGAGTCCTGATTTGCTGCTGGGCTGCTTAGAATGACCTCAGTTTGGAACCGTAAATGGCATTATTGAGCGAGTTGAAATGCAGGATACATGTGAACCTTTGTTGACAGTGGCACCCACAATTGCTGGTGGATGCACACTACAGAACACAGTCATTGCTTCTTTCGATTTCACTTGGGACAATTGTTTGTTTGTTTGTTTGTTATGGAACTATGAGTAACACCCATCTTGTTTCCTGTCATTTATAATGTTTTGTGGGAACCATATCACTGGGCATAGGAATGATATTTGATCAACATCTGGAAGGAGATGCTAGATTATATGTATTTTTTCAAGATGGGATCACTCCTGATATTCACAGAAGTGAGGAACAGTAAAACCAAAAGTCATTGGTGATGAATGCACTATGTTCTGGGATCAAGGGCATGTGTGAATGTGGATGATATTAGGACTGGATGTGGGTGATGGGGCAAGAAGGAAAATCAGTGTGGTGAATGAAGAAAGTAGACATGCCCAGCACAGAACAGTGTATTTCTTCAACCCCATTCAATTTAGTGATGTTAATCATCTCCTTCCACCCTGCTGCTCTGACTTTGTCCAGGATTAAATCCACTCCTTAATCTTATTTATTGAAAATCAGTAGCAGCTGAAGGAAGGTTTAACTTGTGGCTCCCAGGCCATTAATGAAAATACTGACTGCAGAGAGTGTAGTTTATCTCCTGAAAGGGGAGAGTTTTCAGAAACAGGAAATAATCATAATCTGTGGAAAGCTCCTGTAAGCTCCTTTTCTGTGGAGGCCCAAGTACCGATGAATGAACCAACCTGAAAAAGCCTCCCTAGGGTGCTCACCTGGGGCATTCTTTGTGTCTCATCTTTTTATCAGCAGTTGGCTTCCCTTTCCAACACCAACTTGTGTTTCGAACAGGCCTTGCGTTCTCTCCGTTCCAAGAAGCATAGCCTTTTTTTTTTCTTTCAACAGAAAAGGACCCTTCGTACTGCATTTTACAAAAAAAGTTTGTTGGTCGCCGTCTTTTTCATTTGATTTGTAGGCATCAAGGCAGCAGGAGGAGGTGGGTCTATGATGGATAATGTGTAGGAGTTCCAGAGAGATCAGGATGGCTCTTTCACATTCTCTTTCTGCCATCCCCTTCTCTGTCTCTCTCTCTCTTCATGGTCTCCCCTTCCATGAACTGCTGAAGGAAGGACAAAATGGTCTTCTGGAGATCCAGCTGATGGTTGGAGGAGACTTTTGATGTCCAAACAAGTGAGGGCTTCCTGGAGCTCTGCGGTCAAAAGTTGCCCCCTCTGGCACTAATTAGCTCTGAAGGTTGCTTCCTTTTTCTTCTGCTTCTACCTAGTTTGTAGCTCTGCTAGACTTGTTGTGTGGAGCAACCGTAGCAGAGTTCTTCTTTGACTTTCAAAAAATTGATTTAGAATAATCTCAATCCATCAAGGCAGTAGGTCTACCTGCAAAATCCAATGAAAAGCAGGATTTTTTAAAGGGTTATGGGGATGTCTCTCCTTGCCTACTGCGTGGAGGTCACCTTGGTCATCTGCAAAGGGGCCTATTAAATTCATTTTTTAAATCACAGTACAGTTTCTAAGGCTATTCTGAAGGGGAGGAATATAGCTAAATTAAAAGTGCTAGTTTTTCCTTGCTGATTATATGGAAGGTAAAGAGAATAAAATTATCAATGCAGGAAGATTTTTTGTTTCCTTTCTATTCTGGAGCTAATTCAGGAATGGGGACTTGTAGCCTTCCAGCTGTGGTTGAACTATGGCTCCCAACATCCCTCACCACTGGCTTTGCCAGCTTGGTCTACTGGAAGCCATAGTTCAGCAATCGCTGGAGATCAACCGTTTCCCCATCTCCTAATGATGTATCTTCTGCTGTTTCTCACCCAGGTTGTCCAGCTACTTTTTCTCCCCCTTTCTCTGATGCCACGTTCCACCCTATCACGTTGCCAACTTTATGTTCAGCCGCCTGCTCCGCCTGCCTTGGTTCATTTGCTGAGCTGCGCAAAATGTCCATGCCGTGCTAGCCATTCCTGTAAAGCGCTTTAGGTGAGCTTGAGAGATTTTGAACCAGCTTTTTCACCAGATGACATTGTCAACACCAGCTTGTCGGTGACTGATATGGTCTAGAGTCTGCCAGGGTATGGAGTGGATAAATGTGCCTGACGCTTTGTGATAGAGCTGGTAATTACATTTCTTCATGAGGGATATTAATAGTGAAAGGAGACGTCAGCCCGCTGCATGAGAATTGGTTAGACAAGAGGCTGCAGGCAGCGATGGAGCCATTTATTAACCTGATGAATTATAGAAAAATGGACTTTTCCTTAGAACGCTGAAAGGCTTTCTTAATCATGATGCTTCCAAGGAGCATCTCGGTCCCTAAGGCCTTTCCAAAGACACATTATCCCAATCCTCTTTCACCATCCTAGCAAAGGAGTCTGTGATTTGTCGCCCTGGAATGGATTATGCCCTGCGTCTCATAAGAAAGAGGTGGAATGTGGTAAATTGGCTTCAGATGATCTCCTATCTTATTGCACTTAATGAAAATAGCAAATATTCGGGCGTCGTGATGGATAAACGCCAAGCATTAAATGAACTCTTGCATGAATTGTTACTTGAAGCCTGACTTTCTACCCAGATCCCATCAGGACTAGTTTGATTGTACTACAGCTAGTCCTCGACTTACGACCACAATTGGGACTGGAACTTCCGTTGCTAAGTGATGTGGTCTTTAAGCGAATCCAACCCAATTTTACAACCTTTTTGCCATGGTCATTAAGTGAATCATGCAGTTCCCCATTAATTATGCTTGTCGGGAGCCGGCTGGGAAGGTTACAAGTGGCGGTCATGTGACCCCAGGATGCTGTGACCATTGTAAATACATGCCAGTTGCCAAGCGCCCAGATTTTGATCATGTGACCACAGGGATGCTGCGACAGTTGCAAATGCAAGGACTGATCACGAGTCACTTTTTCCAGCACCATTCTAATTTCGAATGGTTGTTAAATGAATGGTCGTAAGTCAAGGGCTACCTGTAATTCCCCAACCTCTATCCATAATGGAGAATCTTACCTTGACACGTTATGCTGGTAGCTTGCTTTGGTTGTTTATTGAAAGACCACCCGAGTGCCGCTTGGATACTTTGTCGCCTGATTGTCACTGGTGTTGTTCCATCAAATTCCAGTGCCTAAAAAGCAACATCTGGCATGCCTGAGGTGGATTTGTTACCTTGTTCTAGTGTGGCTTCCTTCCTACCTATCTGGCTTCCTTTCACAGTGCTTACCTTGTTCCTTCCCTTCTTCTGCAGTTTTAACCTTGTGGGGCTCCCCCGCCCATACTTATCCGTCCCATCCTTGTTCTTGGCAAGGTGCCACTGAGTGCTGGTGAGGGGGGCAAGTGCCCAATCTTCTGCCCCTCCTTACTATCACCTGCTTTTGGAGAAAGGCCTGCTGTGGCTTGTCACCGAAGCCTCTCTGCTTCCTTGGCTCTCTGGGCCAGGTGGCTCCATTTCTCATGGGCCTCCTTGAAAGCCACCCTCCACAAAGTCTGGGAGAGAAGAAAGGGAAACAAGAGACAGGAGAAGAGAGAGGATGTGAAATGATTAGAAGCACTCCAGAACCAGAATGATGTAGAGCATTATTATTTCTTAATGCGACCCTTCACGAGGGTTTTTGTTAGATGTTGTCCTCCCCACCCATTCTCCTACTCCTGCCCTTCTTTCCCTTCCTTCTAAACAAAATAGAAAAATGCGAGCTGGAAATAAACACCTGGGGCTGTTGTACATTATACTGCTCCGTTAATTAACTTCTAAATCAGAGGGTGTCACCGGGGTAGCTTTCAATTCCCTGTTCAGAGGGCTTGACAAAAATGGCGGTGGCCGCTCCTCTCTTCCAGATGCTACCCCCTTGGGATGCTGACAGGGCCCGGGGCCTTGCAGCCAGTCCCTGGCAGAGTGACGGGTCACCATGCTTTGCCCACGGGGCTTTTGAAGCAATGGGTGGTGATCAGAGAAGAAGAAAGATGGTCTCCATGGACTATCCTGTTGGCCCCTCTGCAACAGACTTGCTTTGCTGGTATCTGGCTCTCCCTAAGGATACCTGTGCAGAAACCCATGTTGAACCTCAGGCAGGCTTTCTTAGAGCCTGTTAGGCTGTGTTTACACAACGCGCCTGATCTGATCAGGGGAGGCTCTAGGAGATCCATTTGTACCACATCCTAAACTGGTCATTTTGGGGAGGGGGAGAGGTTTATTGTGTGAACCCAAATAAGGTTAATTTGCAGCTCAGTGGGAGCTCACCTAGACCTTCAGACTGAGTGGGTCTACATTTTCGTTAAAGTTCGCTCCTTTCTTTCCCCCCACCCTCAAAATCCATTATCCTCTGTGTGAATCTAAGAGCCATTTTCCCTGTGTCTTCCCCAACCCTCTAGAAGGTTGCTCCATGCAACCATGTTGGGGATGAGTCGGTTCACACATGTTGGCTGAAAAGGAGAAAAAAACCCCACATTGGAAAAGGGTAGAAATAAGCCAGCCCAGTTTCCTGATTCAGTTTATTGTTTGCTAACAGGGTGCTTAAATTCTTAAGTTGCTTTGTATTGATTTAGAGGCCGTCAGGAAGACACATCTGGAGGATCTCTTCATCAGATGGAGAAGTCAAGGATTGTCAAACCCAGTTGCTAACCAAAGAGATTCTTTCTGTCTTTTCAAAAAGGATGGCCATATTCCTTTCTGAAGGAGTCCTGTGCTTAGGGAGGTGCAGAATTTGCCAGTGCTTGCTGTAAATCTTCAGGTAGTACAAATTGCCAGAAACCCACAAACAATACAGCCTCTGGATTTAATTCTGTTTGGAGAAATGCGGTGATTTTCAAGCATGGATCTCCATTGCAACTAAAGAGAGGAAGCAAAAACTTCCTAAGTCTTTGGCAATCCGCTCTTGTCTTCTGGTGGCAATAAAAAGGAGTTTATTTTTATCTCAAGAATTTGGGCAGCCTTGGGAGAAGATGGGGGATGGAATTATGGGATGTGTCCAAGTTCTTCAAACTTTTCGGTGCAGAAAGTAATTTAAGGATTTCTACTGCATTGAAAGAGGCAGGTCCTTTGTCTAATGCAGCGGTGCGAACAGTTTTTCTCTCTCTTAACTAGCAACCTTTCATCTCCAATCCTGTTGCTCCATCACCTGCACTCTCTCTTATGCTGGCCTTTTCCCATCTTTTCCCCTTCCCTCCCCAATGTCCGAAATGGGAGTAATCAAGAGAGTACAGGTAGTCCTCGCTTAACAACCATTCATTTAGTGAAGGTTCAGACTTACAACAGTGCTGAAAAAAACAACTTGTGGCCGGTCCTCACACTTATGACCGTTGCAGCTCAGTAAAACACGTGACGCAGCTCTGGAAAATCCATTGCCTGCTTGGTTTCTTTTCTGGAAAACATCAGGATTGAGGTGATGTCATGAGCACTGATGGCGAGCAGGAGGGGGCCCCTATCCAGGGGGAAAACGCATGCGTAGTAGTGAGGAGTTAAGCAGCCATTCAAAGAGACACAGATCAGACCCGCCTTAACCTTTGGGGTTTATCTGTCTGGGTTTTTCCCACACTTGTTCAGTTTGTTAGGATTTTCTGTCTAATGTAGCAGTAATAAACACTAGAGACCTATTCCTTGTCTCAGCGTGGTTCCTGGCTGTTAGGACAGGTCTTCTCTTTTCTACTCATGGTGTAGCTTGGTAGTGGAATTCTGTTCTGGGATGTCGATTTGGCAATTCGGTAGTCCCGGTGGGATTTGGGTGGTGCATGTTTCCCTTTGGGAGGGTTCCAGCCATGACATTCCAGATCTTTGGAGAAGGTTGTTTCATGATGGGAACATGTAGTTTTTCCCTCCTAAGGTTCTGGAGTCCCTAAGAAGATTGAGTGGCTTGGGGCACCTTTCCACCTTCCTTAAGGAGTTCTCAGCATTAGCACATGTATACGATTTGTCCGGAATACTGTAAAGGGTATAGAAAACAGTATTTGGAGCAGAAATTTACACAGAATGATGCAGAACCCCATTGCCGTCAAAGTCAACATCCAGATCCACCTTGGAGGCAATCCACGATGGAGCTCGTTTAATTTGATAACTAGGTTAAGGATGTGAGGTGAACATAACTGGTTGCTGCCACATGCATCTATATGAACCAGTGTGCCTTAATTTATTTACGTCTTTGCACTCTTACGCGTGTAAATGCATAACATGGAGTAGCCACATTTTGCCTTCTGCAAAATAAGTAAAATTGTTGGGAGGGTTTCTTCAATGCCCCAACATAATTCAGGTCCAGAAATTCACTGGGACTGGCTTCATTTTCTGGGAGAACCTTGATGAACGAATCTTCCAGTTGGTAATCTCACTCTTCAAGTAGGGTGATCCAGGGGTTAATGGACTGATGTTCTGGGATAGCACTAATCTACCCAGCGGTTTGCTGCACTGCAACAGCAGTGCCGTTTTCTGTTGTAAGATCTGCCACAAAAGTCTTGTGCCATTTCACGGGGCAAGGAAATTGAAAGCACATGGAAAGATGGTCTGAATTCCTGGAACATTTGGTGCTTTCAAATGCATGTGCCTGTTGGATCAGAGTGTCCAGCAGTCCAGAATGGCTCCTTCTTACTGTGGCCAATCTGAACCTTGTGGGCAAAAGCTGAAGGCAGGAGACCATCCCCTCTTCTGGCTTTATATCTTGAGTTCTACTCAAAAGAACAAGGTCTGGGCAGCTCCTGAAGGTACCAGAAAATGGACTTAGCAACCAGCTCCTGAAGGTACCAGAAAATATGAGATGTTTGTGGGAGATGGCCCTAACAGGAGGCAGAAGTGGGGGAACTGAGGTCAATGGACTAGAAATCCTCAAGGCAGAGGGGATTTGCTTGACTCCAGGGAGCAGAGACCCAAGGCTGTAGAGCTCAATCAAGGACACATACCTTAAATGCTTAATTAAATTCATTTAATTACAAATTGATGTACCACGCTATTGAAAAAAAAAACCTCCAAGTAATTTACAATAAGGTAAAAGGTAAAGGTTTCCCTTGACATAAAGTCCAGTCGAATCCGACTCTAGGGGGCGGTGCTCATCTCCGTTTCTAAGCCTTGGAGCCGGCGTTGTCATAGACACTTCCGGATCATGTGGCCAGCATGACGACTCGGAACGCCGTTACCTTCCCGCCGAAGCGGTACCTATTGATCTACTCACATTTGCATGTTTTCGAACTGCTAGGTGAGCAGGAGCTGGGACGAGCCACGGGAGCTCACCCCACCGCGCGGTTTCGAACCACCGATCTTCCGATCGGCAGCTCAGTGGTTTAACCCGCAGCGCCACCGCGTCCCTCTAATTTACAATAAAGTAACCACAAATATATTAAGAATACAGGAAGTACAATCAAATCTATACACCAAGTTAAAATAATGATTAGGTTGGTAGAGCCATCAGGACAAGGACGTCAGAGTTTAACTTGATGGGGGGCACCCTCTGTACTGGGAGCCCGAGTGTTACGGATGGGAAGTTATTTCACACGGTGAGGTTTACGGGAGGGATTGTTCTTAAATGATCACCAGGAAAGGGAAAAGTTAGAAACAGAGGATGTATCTACCATCCTTCCAGAGCCCAGGAATCAGTTTTTAAACCTAATTTGTTTGTTGTCCTGCATTCTGGGCAGCAGAGAACAAGTTGCGGTCTTTTCACGTACTGGTGACAGAAGGCAGCAAGTTGAGACATTTGCCCAAAGATTGAGATTATCAAGGGCCTCACCGTCCCCAAAGACCCCCATTCTCATGTTGCATCAAATGCTGAGAGGCTAGAAGTGGTATGTGAGCATTCCTCATCTCTTGCTAAAATCATGGTCAGACTGGACAACGTAATCCATCCGTATGTCTCGCATACAAAGACATTCTGCTCTGTGTCATAACTATCTGGACGGGCATGTCTCGCCACTGCATACACCGCAGGGTGTAAACTTCTTTAAAGCCAGACAAATAAGAAAAATCAAAGCCTTTAACTTAAAAAAAAAAAAAAGAAGAGATCATTAGCGAGAGAGGGGTTATATTCAACAGCATCTTTTTAATTAGAGCAGTGATTGATTCTACTTTGATGTAGACAGAGGTGGTTTTTTTTTCCAAAAAATATTCCTGTGCAAAAAGAAATGGCTTAAAGATATAAAGGACGACATACATACCACAAAAGCTTAGAAGGGAATCCAGTGTGGAATTTATACCTCTGTGTGAGTATGGGTGCATGGACTTCCCATGTATATACAGGTAGTCCTTACTTACGACCACAGTTGGGACCGGAATTTCCATCGTAAGTTGTGGCAGTCATTACTTGAGTCACCACGTGACTGGACATGATTTTACAACCATTTTTACAGTGGTCATTAAACGAATCACAGATTGTTAAGCAAATCCAGCTTCCCCAATGGGCGTTTTTGCCAGGAAATGGCAAAAAAGTCGCAAAATCCAATCACATGACCGTGGGATGCTGCGACCAGTCGCAAATGCGAGCTGGTTGCCAAGTGCCGAAATATGATCACGTGACTGCAGGGGGTGTGTGACATTTTGCGACACTCAGTATGCTTTACAAGCCGTAAAGCACCCATTCCGAGGCCATCATAACTTCAGACTGTTGCTAAACGAGTGGTCGTAAGCTGAGGACTGCCTGTATTTAATTAAAGTGCACTTCTCCTTGTGGTGTACCAGCTTAATGCTAGGGGAAGAAAATCCATGAAACATCGTTTAGAGACTACGTGAGCAAAAAGTGTTGGTGAGGGGACCGCTGCAGTGAAAAATGCAGTTAACCTGTCTTTGCCTGTGCAGATTGCTCACTGCACACATTATTTTCATCATCCTGTATCTATGGTCAAATCAAAATGGGAGTAGATGAGTTTCCACATGTAGCATCCACTTTCTCCATCAGTGAGGTTTTGCAACAAATGGGGGGGGGGTGAGAATGTTATTCCTCTCCCCAAAAACGAGAGGGAGAAAATCACACTGTAGTAACTGACTTGCAAATACACAGCTTGTATGTTTGGTTGGCGTACAAACCAAAAAGTTCTTCTTTCGCTTTCACTTTATTATGAAATAGGGAAATCCGATCATTCTTCCCAGTGGTCCTCTGCTTTCCATTCTTCCACCACCTGCTTCCTTTCCTTCTTGTTCAACAAGTGGAAGTTAGAAGGAGAAGGTGCCCTCTTTCCACCTGGAGCTTTCCTGCCCCCAGGGCCAGTTGCTCTGGGAAGTAGAGTTTGCCCTTGGTGATCAGGCTAAGGAGACGAGGAGAGACTTCTTCCTCCTTTGATCCCAATGTATTTTGTTGACAATAAATGAGGGAAGTATCTCCAAGAGATAGCGAGTAATTGGGTGAGGTATTGAACTTCATCCAACTTGTAGGGAACATTGGAGAGAATTTTGCTTTATTGGGATACGGATGACCTCATGGTGGATGTGTGGTAGGATCCAAATTCACTTGGAAATTGGGCTTGGAATAAACCCAGCTGAGCTTGGAGGAGGAATTGTTCCATATTCATCCCCCAACTGGGAACATTTGCTGCATCACTGAATGTAATTCTAAAACTAGGAGGAGGTGATTGCACTTCTGGTTTGGGAGTTGGGCTAATAAAATCTTCTGTGAAATGGCTGTGCAGGACTGTGTTTAAATCAGAGCTAGTTTTCTCAGAATCCAGCAACAACATGGGTGTGCCTGTTATTATCGTATTGGCAAGAAATCTGTACTGAACATCTTACCAGGGAACGTACTTTTGGTCCCTGCCTATGAAACCTTGCCAACGTTTCTGCTTAGATCTCAAAAAGAAACGCTGGATTTTAATCTGTCTCCCTTTTATTACTGTCCACAGTGCTACTTGCCTACTGTCCAAGCCTATTCCATCAGGAATTTTCAAACATATCTGGCTTCAAAGTCATATCCTAGAGGGCAGATCCTCCAAGAAAGCATCTAGATAAGTTTGTCTGTGGTTGATTTATAGCAGAAGCCTGACTGATACCCTTAGCTCCAAAGATGATCAAGTAACACCATGACCCACCTTCTTCTGTCTGGACCTTCTGTGCCATCATCTGGATTGCATCAGTTTCTATCATAAGGAAGTTCTCTATAGAGAGAGAAACATGTAGCCCTAAGAGATGAGCTTGGAAATACTGGGGCTGAAGGGACTCCTAGGCCCCAGAACACCTTGAACCAAATATTCTAATACCATTACTCAGGTGCCTGATTCCCAACCCCACCAGAACCATTCTCTGGCCAAAAGAGTTGCTGTTTGTGGTGTTGGTCTGCCAGAGATGTTATGGGATCATCTGCTTAGCCAGCCCAGGGGTTATGAGGAACCCATAGATTCTTGGAAGTCTGTTCATCACTGTTGTTCCATGCATTCTTCTGACTAAGAAGCTCCATATACTGTCGGGGGGCCCTTTGACCCACCTGGATTCTCAAAACTGATATACAGTGACAGAAACAATATGCAGTGACAAACCAGCATCTTTTTTTTTTTTTTTTTGCCCTGCATGAAGAAAGTATTAGTCCTGGATGGTGGACTAATGCTGGAGCAGAGTATGCTAAGGAGCAGGATGTCTGCCAGTCATAGCGCATTGACAGAAGGCAAAGGAAAATATATCGCTGATGCATAGCTGGCTGCAGAGAACATAATTACAGACTGCACTGATAAATCTAATGCTGATACTAAACTCTTCATCTTGGAGACTCAGTAGGTCTACAGTATAGTTTTATGCTTATTACAGTCGAGTGGGGTAAATCACCGGCCCAAGCCAGTCTCTGTGCTCCAGAGCTGTGTTCGGATGTTGTTCAAAACGTCCCAGCTTCGAAAAACAAGGCCTTAACCACCATCCTAAACTACATTTGCTATAGGAAGTATAGGTGTAGGAAGGGGACACTGACTTCTGTGTTGTGCTTCATCATCTAGCTGCTCAGATCTCATGCTGCATATGGTTGTAGTATCTTTGACCAGAGTCAGGGCTCAGTTGAAGAGAACAAAGTCACAGCACCTTAAAGACCAACATAACTTACATCTACTAGTCTTTAAGAAACCGTAATACTCTTGAGTATGTTAGATGCAACAGACAAAAACAGAACCCCTTCCCCCCTTAAAGAAGAGGTAGAAGAAACCAAGTAAGTGGGCTGCCATTCTCCTGCCATCCCATCAAACCCAATATCTAGATTGAGTCATTTTCAGGGGGTATCCTGGAAATTACTGTATATTCTGGGTGTTTGCAGAATGCTAGATTGCCCACCTTTGGGCAGCCAGCATTGTGGACAAAATGGAAATCGACCACACACTGCTGTAACCTTGGCAGACGTGAAGATGCAAGGCTCTGAAAGGGAAGGCAGCGTGGCTGTGGCACGCAAGTTGGCTAGCATCCAATCCCATATAACGAGGCATACCTGATTAGGCTTCATCCATATCCTCAGCATGATGGGCAGTGGGCAGTTTTCCTCTTTGGCACCCCGACTTTTATCTATTAAGAAGATGTTGGGTCCTGGTTCAGGCAAGGAGACAAATAGCTAAATGTGTCCTGGTATTATTTTAGAACAATGTGTTGTTGACAGTCTGTCCACGAAGCTGAAGGTGATGGAGATGCCTACTTAATTAAGAGGGGCAACCTGTTTCTCATCGCCATCCCATTAATATGCTGCACATATTCCTTCCTCAACCTTGGAAGACTTGACCCAATGTTTTCTGTTAGTCTTTGCAAAGAGAAAGAATGCAGAAGCAAAGACTAGTTGGGGGAGAGAGGGAAGAAGGTGATAAGGACTGGTGCCATCCAGAAGTACAGTCATGGTTTCCTGCTTTGATTTGTCTCCTGAGAATAGAGAGGGAGGACGCTTTCCAAAACAGGACCACACAAGTCTGGGGAGAGAGAAAGGGAGACAGAATGAAAGCAAGGACCACCACTGCAGGCTGAAGGGTTTGAAATCAGGAGAATCCAACTGAATGACCAGTTGAAGCTACAGTGCAGGGAATAGTTAGAAGGCAAGATGTACTATGTTTGAACCATGCTAGTCAGGGCCTTTTTAAGATTCAGGAAGGCTTGAAGATCAAAATTCCATTGGAGTCCCTCCCTTTCTCGCTCTGATCTTTCTCCGTTGTTTTTGTCCGTTGAAGTCAGTGGCCCGGTAAATGGAAGCTTCCGAGGAGAGCTGAAATATGGGAAGGCCTCTTGGATGTACATTTTAACTGACTCTTTTACAGCCTTGAATAAAAGCATTCCTCTCTCTGATCATTCCAAATACTAAACTAGACTTCGGAGAAGTTCCTCCCTCACGCGTGTGGCCTGGAGCAATTAACTCCGTTGTGCCATACACACACCACTCAAAAAGAGGAGCGGGAAGAGAGTCGCTAAACCTCAGTGGTTTATCATTCTGGGACCACCACTTTAGACTACAAAATTGCAGTCTTCATTGCATCGCCTCCCTATAGTTCAAAATAAGTCCTTTTGTGAGCACAGCATTCAACTGCAATTGTTGAAGCCAGGGTTCCTCCACCCGGGTTCCGTGGCACCCTCGGGTTCCACGAGAGGTCCCCAGGGGTTCCCTGGGAGATCGCGATTTACTTAAAAAATTATTCAAATCCAGGCAACTTCACACTGCAGAGGTCAGTTTCATTCTTTACTTTCAGTTTAAGAACACTGTTGATGCATATCCACAGGCCTACCCGTGAAACGAGTATCATAATTTTGTGACTTCTGGCCTGTCTTTGAGCCTGAATGGGCAGGGGTTCCTTCCCCGAGCCTGAAAAATATTTCAAGGGTTCCTCCAGGGTCAAGAGGTTGAGAAAAGCTGGAAGCTGTAGTTTTAGTGGTAGGGTCTGGAATGCCCTTATAACCTTCTTCATAACACCGAGGACAAGATAGATTTGTTCTCCCTTCATAACATTGCATAATGAACTGTTCTCCCCCCCCCATGCCCCCATTTCAGACCCCAAAGGTTGTTATATCAGAATGCATTGTTAAATCAACTGGGGAGCAGCGCAATCCTGTGCAATCCTCTTAACTTGCCACGTGGGCTGTTTTGGACCTGCTGCGTTTAACTTGGAGCATGCATCTGTTTCCGGTTGGGGCCCGTCTGCCTGCCTGTGGCCGTTGCGCAGGTCTTGTTGAGGGGGTACGCAAGTGAGCAAAATGAAGCCTCCCCGACAGGCGGGCTGCATTGCAAATGCTGGCTCTTTTTTTTTTTTTCCTTTTCCAGTTAATTGCCTTTTTTAATCATAGTGAAATTACTCCTATTTGCATGAATATTCTAGCACCGGAGCTGGTTTTGCTGTTGCCACAGATATTCGCCACATATCATATTCACGGTGTTGTTTAATATACCTCGTTTTGGAGAATCAAACTTCATAGTTGTTTGCTCTGCTTGTCAAGAGGATAAGAAATGTTTCCCCCCCTTTTTTGGGTGTGTGGATTGTTTCTTTTTAAATTATATTCCCTCCCCACTAATCCGTCCACAGGCACCACACAAACTGGAAAATGAAGTACGTTTTAAAAAAAAAGTGTAAATGACTTGACTGAATCCGTGAGCACCAAAGCAACGTGCTCAGTTGTGCAGTAAGCACAGCCTCTGTAGAAATGTTATGACATGGGATGGATCCCCAACCAGATGGAAACATTCCAGGCATTTCTTTCCTTGAAGCCAAAAATCTTAATCACCTGTATTAATCAGGGAGAAGCCATGGCTCAGTATGGATTCACTCCAGGTCCGGGTCCTCTCACCACGACTGAACTGGCATTGCACCAAGGCAGGCCACTAGTTAATCTCGTACTCTGCCCAACTTGCCACGGGTGTGCCATGTCCAAGGCTTTGACCCATTCAAGTCGAGAGGCTTTTCTGTGGCGATGATGCTAAAGAAGGAAGCTTGGGGATTGTCTGCCTGTGAAACCAGCATGTTTCCACTCCGATAGTGGTTGTTCCTCTGTCCAAAGTTGCTTTCAAGTGGCTGGACAGGTGGTCCATCCAAGCTGGTATTGGACACCCTGGCAACTCTCTTGCAATGTCTGAAGGGAAGAAGGACTTTCCCCATCACCTGTTACCTTCTAAGTGGAGGTGGTGTTCCTGGGATCTGTCTTCCACTGAACAGCTGATGCAGGTGTTCTACCTCTTGGCTATGTTCTCATCCATCATGTCCATCTCCCCCAAGTCCTGTAAGCTGTTGCTGCCAGAACTCAAGGTGCGCCTGCCCAGGCATACCAGGGCACTAAGAGTTTGAAGGGCATCAATTGAGGTGGGACTTTTAAGCTTTGAGAAAGATAACATGGCTATCATACAGCATTTACAGAGCAGTCAACTGGCTCTGCAGAGAGTATCTGTGGTGCTTTAGCTCTGAGAAACTGCAGCTCCAAATAGGTTAAAGGGATGTGATACAAGGATGTGAAGGAGGTCAAGAGAAAGCCGGTTCTTGCCAGGTGTCCTGCTGGAGGCCAAATCTAACTGCAAAATGAGGTGATAAAGAGTTTTTACGTGGGTGGCGAGAAGTGTTTCCGTACAATAGGGCTCTTAGAATCCTCTCCTTTTTTGCCATGATGCATTGTGAGATATTCTTTGTTTTTTTAAAACATACTTCCATATATGACCAGGCATCCTGGTTATCTGGCAGGCGTAAGAAAGGCAATGGATCTAGGATAGCTTTCTGGCCAGATCTAGATATGTGGTAGAATGAGGTGGAGGAATCAGTCAACTGCTTGGGTAGGCCATCCTGAAGCCTCTGACACGGTGTTTCTCAACCTTGGCAACTTCAAGCTGTGTGGACTTCAACTCCCAGAATTCCCAGCATGGGAACACTGCTCTAGCACCTTTGACACAGCCTGGAGTACCCCTTGTTTCCCACACCTAGCCTATGGGGTGCAGATCATTCAAGCAAATGAATCAAGCTCTCTGTTCTCTTTAATCTCCTCAAAATTTACAAACGGATGCACAACTTTTCTTTCCCTTGGTGAGATACATCTTCATTCCTGGTAGCCTTCTGAAAGGATCACTTTGCATGCCCCAGTGGTCCCACCGAGACCGAGGTGAAAAAGAGAGAGATGACGGATGGGTGGATGAGCAGACAGACCAAGAAAGAGGAAGTAAAATAAAGCCAGCGTTATATCAAGGGGCGTTCCAAGCCAAGCTTTTGAGGTTTGAGCACGTGAATGGGGAGGAAATATTCTCTCTAGGAGTTGAAGTCGCTATCTAAAATTAACTGAGCCACGCAGACTGCCAATATGCAAACGGTGAATCCCCGTGGATTTTGAGCACTGAACAGCGCTATAAATACATCTGTTGAGGAGTAGGATGGGATGTGTGTGGGGCTGTGAATGTGTTGAGCGTAATACATATCCTGTGCTTGGGTCTCTGTCTCTTCCTGAAAACGATACCGTGGGTTGAGCGCGACAGGGTCTAAGAACGAGGATTTCTGAAAACTCAGAATTTGCTGCTTCTGACTTAATTACAGTTGCTACATTGAAATTTTTCTTTAAAAGCCTTTGTGAGTAATTAGTGTCAAAAATATAAGATCTACAAAGCCATAAACTCACAGCTTGGTAATATTACCAAGTACTAATTAAAAAGAAGGAAAGGGGTGGGGGGGAAGCATCTCTTTCCTTATCAGATTTCCAGGGTAGCAAAAAGATTAAAACGATGCAATTTTAAAATATTTTATTTAGTTGGTTTTGCAAAAGGGCACACGCTGGAGCTGGAAGAATTGGGACACAGGGGAAGGTGGACCACCCAGTGGTCGAATTGGGGGGGAGGGAGGGGGAATAATAGGAGGTTTTAAATAAAATATATCCTCTCCACCCCCATCTTCTTTCAGCGGTAGCCAAATCATGTGCCCCATAGCTTTCTTAAAAAGGGAGCTGGAAGATGGTCTTCAAAGGGGGACAGGCGCAGAGAGACCCACCTTAGCCTGGGTAGGCACCTCCTCATCTGGATTTCAGTGAGTTAACCCCCTTCTTCTTTGCCAGCTTATCTTCCAGTTTATTCTAACTTTCTCTAGTAGGCTTAGTTACTGGACCTCCTTTTGGGTCAATTGCGGGAGATGATTTTTACTTTGTGCTGCAAGTAAAGCTGCAGTGGAGAAAATCCAGAGGATGATAGAGAGTGGGTGGGAGGGCAGACTGCAGAGGTGGACCTGGAGGATTTGTAAAAGCTTTATGATTCACTGCAATCTCTCATCCTTAGCCACAGTAGCCTTCATTAAACAAGCCTTCAGCGGGCTTATTTAATCATGCCTTGTTGCAAAGTCTCTGTTGGCAAGGTTCACACCACAAAGCCATTTACAGACCAGAGCTTCTGGGTTCACACCAGAAATCCCAAACCAAACAAACCATTTTGCAACATAGTGCGAGTCCAGCCAACATCTGGTCCTCCTAACGATGTTTCCCGGTAGCTCTTGGATGTTCTCAGATGGCCTGGCAGATTCATCCTTCTGTTGTCGAATTCCCACTGAGCAAGTAGAGGGGGAAATGTCTTGGCCTTCCAGTGCTGTTAGGAAGCTCACGCTGCTGAAGTCAGAATGTAGGCCCAGCTTTTGTCAGGAGATGGAACCATCACAGATCTAGGTTAGGACTTCACAGTCCTTAACTTCAGGATCCCATTGATTTTTGATTTTAGTAAAGTCCAACGCACATGGGGGAACTCTCCGGTCTTCCCTTAGCCGTCATAATTCTCCCAGGGATCATTATAACTGCTGGGTCATATTATGAGTGATTGCACAATCAGCCAGATGTTTAGACTGGTTCTGGCATTTTGGCCCACCTATCGGGACCTGAGATAGGCAGATGTATACTCTGGTTTCTCTTCAGATATTATTATTATTATTATTATTATTATTATTATTATTATTATTATTATTATTATTATTCCCCTAGTCATAGGATCTGGTTTCTTGTCACAGTGGTGAGCAGGCAGTGTTGATGCTGGGAAAAGGGGTGAACTTTGCTGATTAGCAAGAGGCTCTGAAAGGGGAGATGTGGCAGGTTCTGGATGTCGCAATTCCCTTGAGAACAATGGTGTACTCTTTTTTTCCCCAAGCTGTTACCCGAGATGAGCAAATTCTCAGCATGCTCTGATTGCAGAGGTATGAATGGCCATGTTCACCTTGGAAGGGCCCATTAGTATGGGTGGCCAGTTGGAAGGAGACAAGATCTCTTTTTCCCCCTACCAATTAACAGCCAGCCTGCTGTGACCTTGATGCTACCAATTGTTTTCTTCCCATCATCCTTGCATTTTGTGGACCCAAAGGTTATCAGGCCTCTTGTAAGATGGTTTGAACACAGCCTTGAAGGAGGTAGGGATGATTTTTCATTGTCCCATTGACACGTGGTTTTCACCGAGTTATAACAGCCGAGATGTGGAAGTAGCAAGGTTTCTCTGAAAGGGCTGCTGAGCTGCCCAAAAGAGACACCTCCCAACTGGGATAAATGGAGTTTGCCTATAGGATGTACATAACTTAAGACAGGGGGCAGTGCAGATCATGTGAACACTAATGAGGGATAGAGCGGTTGTGTGAATGGTGTAAATTGTGGCTGGGCCTGACTGCAGAAAGCGAGATCAGTGGCATTTTGGGGAATTGCGCTTTAAACCATTCTAAGCCCCTATTTTAGGTGGTGGGTTGTGGATGTCCAAAGAGCATCAAGCGCTCTGAAGGCTTCTACAAGAACAGTGTATTGCCTTCCAGACATTGTGGCAGTGTAACTCCCATCGTACATGACCGCTGGTTGTGCTGGCTGGGGCCAGATGTAATCTAAGAACATCTGGAGAGATCCAGTTTCTCGACCTTGCAAAGGCTGGTAGCGCGTTGGAGTTGTCCTCAACATCTGGAGGGGGCAATATCTGGAGAAGACTGCATTAGAATCTTTTATGGCACAACGGAAGCCATTGTGTTGTTTAACGCCAGGCTGTATTAAAAACGTCGTAAATGCCTCTGTAAATGGGATGAAAAGAAGCAGAGACTTTAGGAAAAGGCGGGGGGGGGGTACATTTTGGGTGCTGTGCTGTTTAAAAGCCTGGCTTGAAATGATGGTCACTTCCTTCTGCAGCTGTCCCCACGTCAGGAGGCAGGCATGATGTTCTTACGCTGAGAAAAGCTGTAGCTGCTGAACTAAGCTGTGCAACCATGTGAGAATGGCACTTGTTTTATTTTCTGATGAGAACACATCTTAGTTTTACACACTTCTCCAGACAAGACAAAAATAATTTGGAGTTTAAAAACTGCAATGTGGAAGACAGATTGGTCCATCAACTTCCTTGCTACTCAGATAGTGGTGTGCCGTCTTTTGGGGACAGAAAATGACTTGGTCTCCCCCTTCCCACAGCCCTGGAGATCGGTTTACAGAAGTACCCAGAAAGTAGACTTCAGCGATGCTTTGTCTGGTCCCTCTGCTGGGAGTAACTAACTGCAGCTTCCCTCTTCCTTCCTATGTTCACACGTACTAACCGTTTCTGTTTAAAAATTATTTCAGCATATTTGTGAAATAAAGGAAAATTGATAGATGTAGCCACCGGATGCAGCTGTTTCTGACTAACCATTGCAGTCTGCTTTCATAAATCTGTCCAATTTCATCAAATTACTCTGTTGGCTGTCTCCCCATCCCATTGCTGCAAATTCCAAAAAAAAAAAAAAATCAGTAGTGGGCCATGTGGGTGGAAATTTCCTTTTTATTCATTTTAAATTCATCTTTTAAACCTTGGTTTTGGCAGACAATTGCCCAAGCTCCTCTAAAAAGCAAACAAATGCCTTTTGAAATGGGTTTGATGATGCGCTGTCAGTATAAGTGTGCTGATGGATGAGAAATGAACAGTTGGGAACGCGACAACACTTGGGCAGATGCTTGTTAAAGGAAGAAGCTACCAGCGCTGGGATCTAGAGAGTCAATCCCAGGCTCAGGGGCACCTGATTTTAAAATGACTTCTGTTCCCTCCTTGTTCTCATGACATTTCTCTTGCTGTTACAAGGGCTTGAGTGATGGGAAACGCTTGATCAATGCATTTCTTTGTTATGAGTTCCTCATCATGGAGGGGGAAGGCCTGAAGTTTAGATTTTTAGTCCCTTCCATTTATTTATTTGTTTGTTTGTTTGTTTGTTTATTTATTTATTATTTTCTATCCTGCCTTTATTATTTTTATAGGCGGCAAACATACCTAAGACTCCTTCCTCCTCCTATTTTCCCCACAACAACAACCCTGTGAGGTTAGTTGGGCGGAGAGAGAGGAACTGGCCCAAGGTCACCCAGCCAGCTTTCAGGCCTAAGGTGGGACTAGAACTCACAGTCTCCTGGTTTCTAGCCCGTTGCCTTAACCACTAGACCAAACTGGCTGTTTTGATAATCTGGGATGGTTCCTGCATAAACAACTTCTTTCTTTCCCTTCTACCTTGTCCACCCAAGAGTTTTCAAGCCTACATCTCAAAAAACGTGGCCACGCCCAAATGTCCCTTGTTGAGTTCAAGAGGAAAGGACATCAGGTCCAACTCCCGGCATCACCTAGGGCTGCTATGGCTCCAAGGAGGCCCACTCCTGTCTTTCCAAAGAGTTTTCCCATATTGTGTTGCCGCACAAAGGGCCTGTTTGCATTTCAGTGCCTGCGTTTACACACACTCTGGAGTTGTAGACTGTATTAACCCCTTCTCCACGTTCTCACAAGATGCTGTGAACTCTGCGTTCACTCAGACATCTGGGTCCCCATCCTCCTGTTCTGGCAGTGTGTGAAGGATTGAAAATGATGCTTATGTTGGGGGAAAATAAGAAAGGAGGCAAAACCTCATACAGGGACGTTCCAGGTAACTGGCCAGGGTCCTCCATCTGAGGCGGAAACCAGATTCTTACTCTGCTCATGCTCAAGGCCTTGGCACAGCTGGAGGGGCAGAGTTTTCCTGGTCTTTCCAGGTGCTTAAAGTCTCTCATAGGGGAAACATGAAAGGCTTCCTTTGGCACCAGAGGGTGGAGGGCAAAGATGGCTCTTTCTCTCCAAATCAGAAACGTAATCCGCAGTCCTCATTTCCACTTCCTTCAAAAATTCATGAAAGCAGCAGCGGGCAGCTTTGCTCTTGACACCCCCTGCCTCCCGTTGCATGCGCTGTCCTTCCTTTTCTCCACCTCAGGGGGCCCACACCTCCTCTTGCCTTCCTTGTTTTGTAGGAGATGGGCATTAGTGGCTTTAATTGCAAGTGGGGGGAACTTTGCATTTGGCAATCGTTCTATTTGATCCCAGGATGCTATTGATCTCCTTGAGCCACTGCGAAGCATGTATTGGCTACATTTGATAAGTCCTGGTGTGTTTAGCAGGTGGCTTGCATGGAGGACATGATTCTTTCAGCTGGAATAGGAGAGGAGAGGAGGAGGAAGGGAGGGAGGGATAGAGAATGCCCAAGACCGCCTGCCTGTCCTCCACCCCCCATTCTCTTTTCATGATGCTAATGGCATCTCTCTACGGCAAGCAGATGAAGTAACAAAAACGAGTGGTGGAAAGCAGACTTGCGTTAGGAAAAAAAAGGCGGTTGACAGAACGGAGATCCTAGAATGAACCATGTATCAACCATGCAATGAAGAGATACGTCTGTGTGTGGATTAAAATATGATGTGTAGACAGGTACACTGGCTATTCCTCCCTCCCGTTCTGTCTCTCCCGAGTGACTATCTAGAATCCTCTGAGTGTGAATAACTTACATATCGATATTCAAGTAGAGGTCACTCTCTCTTGTAGAGGTCCTTCTAACCGACAGAAGTGACGCCTTCAGAAGGGAATGAATTAGGTGTTTCCCTCGCCCACTCTGCAGAACAATCTACTTTTCTGAGCAGGAACAATGCAGCTATGTTGGCTTTTGCTCTGAAGAAGGTCACCAATGATCATCTCTCCGTCCCTCACTCCTTGGGAAATAAGATGGGAGGTAGAGGATGACAGGGACCATAAAGCATGCAATAGTGGTGGTGCTGGTAACAAAAATGACGATAATGATTTATTTTTGACAGGCGTTGGTCAAAACATCACTTGAAGGTAGACAGAAGCTTCCAGCCCTGTCCAGCTGATTTTTGGGGCCCTGATGAGCACTGCTTGATACTTGATGTTCATCAAGCTGCGTTCCTCACCTTGCTGGCCTCCGGAGATGTTGGCTTCCAGTTTCTGTGATGAAAGTGCATCATGGAGAATATCTTACTGGAGGATGCTACCCACAGTCTCAGATGCAGGTAGCTCAAGGGTTGAGGAGGCCAATGGCTACCTCTTGCCCATCCTGCAGCGACATCTCTCTTGGATTGCATGAAACTTCTGCTGTTCAGAGAAGGACAAAGTAGGAAATCTAGTCTGTGTTTCTCACTTAGAAACAGTCTCCCCCCAAAATACAGTTGTGTGTTGTTGAAAGCCCATTGTGGGGTGCTCACAAAGTCTCTGTTGACTTTCTCATGTGAGGTGTTACGAGCATAGTTCATCTCAGCGGAGAACTTTTCTCTAGCTGGTGCCCGTACTGCGAATTATCTTTTTGTTTGCCTTCAGTGTTTCTTCTCACTCCTTGCCCATTTTAGGGCAGAGCTACAGCTCAAAGTGTCATAGAAGCATTGAGCTGAAAGGGATCATCTCATCCAGTCCAACCCTCTGCCCCCTGCAGGAGCCACCAGCCAAAAAACAGCTTAGCCCCCATTTGAAGACCTCTAGTGAAGGAGAAGTCAAACATCATGCAGTAGCCTATTCCACATGAATGGATCCTGTCATGACCCAGCTTTGTTCTCCAAGATCCCCCCTTTAGCAAGGCCTTTCTCTTTCTAAGATTCTGGAGAGACATCACTTACTGAAATACAAGAGGTGGGCCACATGGTACCCCCTAGATTTTTGGGATTATAATTCCTATTAGTCCCAGGAAGTATGGTCAATAGTAAGAGATTCTAGAGTTGTAGCTACACTTATGATTTGTCTCTTTCTGGAATGGACTATATTGGTCTGCGGTGGTGATTCTGAAGTTCAGGTGCTCATCCTGACATTCAGGTGCCCAGGCAGTAGGACAGAGTTTCGAATTCTGATGAATTCGGTGGCGCTTCCTTCAGCTGACTCAGCTTGTCAATTATATTGTGATTTTAACTTTCTAACGTCGAAAACATTACATGTACCTTTTGTAAAGCAGTACTAACTGCAAGGATAAAAGAGGAGGCCCATCAAAGTAAAGACGGATCTGTTTCATCACCTCCGCTGTTCTTTTCATTTCCTTCTTTGCTAATCTGGCAGGCGCTATGGTCAAACCTGAAAACTTGTAATCATCTCACTTATTGTCTAGAGCAAAGAGGGATCCGTCAGTTATTCCGATCCTCCACCTTTCTTATTCTAGCAAAAATTTCCTGTACTTCTGTCACATCACTTGAACTACAGATAAGATGAAACATGGGTTTATTTCATGGTTGGGCCCTATGCCAGAATAGCGAGAGCTTTTAAAGAGATGCTCTTACCATATCGTTTCTCGCTGTGGATTTCCTTAGAGATTCGTTGATTCTTCCAGCTGGTTGACATCTTGCAGCTTTGGGACAATATATCTGGAGGGCCAACGCAGAAAAGGCTGGGTTAACATCTGAAAGGCACCTTTTTGATCTAGCTAATGGTAGAAGAATGCAGTTAGATTTGCCTTAAGGGTTATTGAACTCCAAAAGTAGTCTTTTTGCGTGAGCCCTTTCCATCTGGACTTTCACGGAGTACCCGGCCTAATTTATTGTCCCTGCCACTTCAGGGAGGAACAGCCTGTGTGTGTATGAAACCCCGTGCAGGAAATAGGAGAGGATACCTCCCCCCAGAACTCCATCATCAAATGCTTCTCCTTGCAACTGGTTCTTGACTTGCAACATGCCATCTTCTAGCATTCCCTCCCCACCTGCCCCTTTCTTCCCCTTTCCTGTGCATTGAACTGGCCAGTTTTGTTTGAAACGAAAGCAAATTTCGTTGCAACATAGCAACATTAGCCTGGCAACTGCATTCAACGCACAAAAGAAAAACAGACCAGCAGCATTAAGAGATGGGATACACTTTTAGGAGTCTCTTAATGCTTGGGGATGCCTATGTTAGCCCAGAGTGAAAATAAGTGAGAAAAATAGCTTCACCTTCATTCTTGGGAAGACCCTCATCGTGACATGAGATGCTCCTGGCCACTCCTTGGTACGCAGGGGCGCCCGTTTCTTTCTGATTAAAGGTCACCTCGGATCCGAGCCTTTGTGCAGAGTGTGAGCTTGCTGATGGGAGTGCATATATTCAATTCCAGGCAAGAGCTAGCATTAATGAAGCATTAAGCTTAAGTAATCAAACTTTGAAATGCAAAGGCATGCAGCGCTGTGGCCAGAAGCGTGTCCAGTTCGGCCCCCCTCCCTTTCTCTCTTGCCATTTGAGAGGGGGGAAAGGGAGGGCTCCTGAGCCCACAGAAATCCAGGGTAATTCAGAGGTGGGCAGCCCCTCTGAATTACTGCATGCAGCCCCCAACGTTGATGAATTTGCTTTCGTTTTGGTTTTGCTGTGTTTTTTTCAATTCCTGCAGCTGCTAAAACGCCAAAACATAGCAGCCCAGTTTTCCCCTACTTTGAGACTAAAAGCTCATAGACTGTGGTCTGTCAACCCTAAAATAGCATTGAAATGGAATTTGGAAACCAAGGAACCCCTCAAGCACATTAAAAAGCAGAAGAGCATTCTCTGCTCATAAGTGTGACGTGGCCCAGGAGGGAAGGTGTTGGACCAGGACTGCAGAAACCGTAGTGGTTCACTTAATGACCATGGCAAAAAAGGTGGTAAAAATCAGGTGTGGTCTTTTTCATTTCATAAACAACAATGTACTGCAGAGACAGGGAGTAACTCTCTAACCCGTACTATGAAATTTGTAAATTGGACAGTCTTTTTCTCTAGGCCAGGGTTCCTCAACCTTGGCAACTCTAAGCTGTGCGGACTTCAACTCCCAGAATTCCCCAGCCGGCTGGGGAATTCTGGGAGTTGAAGTCCGCACAGCTTAGAGTTGCCAAGATTGAGGAACCCTGCTCTAGGTCATGTCAAGTGTTACTGCAGATACATAGGCACCTTTCTTATGCAAAGGTTAAAAAATTAAAGAAGTAGCTGGATTTCATTTCAGAGTGAGTAGATCCAAAAAATCCCATCGGAAAGAAGGGAAGGCGGCCAGAGTAAGACCAATTCAGATCACATCGTGACACTGGATGAAAGAACAGATACCATGCTTTATTTTATTTTTTATTTATTTTATTTATTACATTTATCTCACCGCCCATCTCCCCCAACGGGGGACTCTGGGCGGTTTACAATAAAATAACACTAAAAACATAACCACCTAAAAATTACCATTAAAAATACATGTTATTTGAAGGATTAAAATGCTCCTCGGATATTATCTCTCGCATCCAACCTATAGCGGAGAGAATATTCCTCATGGGCAATCTATAAGAATCAAATACAGTTGCTGCAAATAGAGAGATTAAAAATGGTGAAGTCCGAGGACTTTTAACTTCTGCAAAAGGAGGTTAGCCAGATAAGATATTACAAGCAAACCAAGGCGATTAAGCGAGCAGAGACAGCTTCCATAGGGTGTGAAGAGAAACCCTGCAAGCTGAGTTAAATGCATGCCCTGCCATATTGGGGTGTCAGCATTATTGCTTTAAAACCGCTGCATAATGCACTGCAAGGCATTTCTTCTTCCAAGGGGGGGAAAAACAATGTAGATTTTAAACAGGCGGAAAATCAAAGGAATTAGGGAGTGACAACTTGTTTGTGTTACGAGGTTTTGTTGCGAAAAACGAAGTTGCTCGGGGACATTTTTCCCATGCAGGTGGCATTTGGCAGCCTAGCTGGATGTTTTCTACAGCTCCTGAAAAGCCTTGCCCATTAATTGCGGTAATCTCTTTTTAATTCCTTCTAAGACCATCTCTACACCATGTGGGAGCACACTTGTTTCCATCCAATCTGCACAGCCTGGGGCATTATGGGCAGGCTCTCTGTGGCAAGCTACCGTCTGAGGTTGGTCTCTGCAGGGCTGGTGAGGAGACTACCAAGCTGGTTCTCTAGTTGATACCAAAAGCATTGTCCTTTCTTCTTACATCCTCCTCTTCCCCACAAGATGCCGGAGGGGAGAACGTGTTTTCAGTTGTGGAGGAGACAGAGAACAGAGGGAAGGTTTTGTTATCCACGTCTTTGTTATGGATGGAGCAGACAAGGAATTTGAACCCTGGGAGAGACCAGTGCACAGTTGAAGTCCATGGTGAAACATCAGCCCTTTTTGTGGCCCTTGGAATTGCAGCCGACCCCAACTCACCCACCATTTGCACAGGAAGAAAAACCCCCATTTTCAAAGGGACTGTATAAGCCAGCAGGCCCCATTCAGTCTTTCCTCTACCGCTACAAAAGTTAGGAACTTCACATCTGCAGTGAAGTGTTCTGATTTTCATATTCTTCTCACTACCATTGCGTGAAGATCCTGTAATTCAGACCCAGAGCAGCTGAAAACACTTGTAGCTGAAACCAAAGGGAAGTTTCAGAAGGAAACTTAACCAGCCAGCCAATGTCATCTCACTGTTGCCCTTTCGATTTGGTGTGTGACCAGCAAGGCGGTTTCTCTGTTAAAAAACCTGTTTCAGGCATTGTGATGAAATACCAAGTGTAAGTGATTTTTGACTGACGAGCAATTGTTATTCTTGTGGGCTGGTGGCATTTTTTGTTGTTGCTTTTTGCTTCCCCCCCCCCCCCTCCTTTCCTTGATGTGTTACCCCAAAGCAACTCCAGTCTCAAGGATAACAAGGAGAGGGCTGGGATGGATGACAACACTTGAAGTAAAAGCTAGATAAAACCCACTTCAGAGGCAGCTGGTATCTCATGAACTTCAGGATGGAGGGTGTCAGGTGGGGTGGAAGAAGGTTTAAGAGAAGATGATTGCCAGTTTATATTTTGGAAGGGATCTGTCTGGCTTTAAAGTTAAATGGTTCTGACCAGAACATTCAGCGGCATGCTTGACCAGCAGGAGAAGCCAGATGTGCCATGATCCTCACCCTATGCGACTTACTTGCCATTTGAATTGGTGGTTGTGCAATGTCAGACTCCACGCAACCGGGCAAAATCAGCATTTGAGGACCTCACAGATTTCAGAAGGTTCCTTTAATGCTGGTCTGGGGTAAATACAGAATCTTGGGACGTTAAGAGGAATAATTTTGCAGCCACGGCAAAATTAACAGCGTTAATTCACAACAGAAGTCTGGCCAAATTTAAGCAAGAATGACTTCCATTCCTGCTATATATTACGCAGCACGGCAAATATAAGTATCTAGAATGTGGTTTTTAAAGGGGAAAAGAACCGATTAAGGAATTGAAAGCAAAGACACACCAATTTTTTAAACAATGGCCGTAAATATGGTACATTAGTTAGAGTGTGACAAAGGGGAAGTTAGCAATATTTATCTGTAATGTCTTTCTTTCCTTTCTTATTTTTAAGCAACAAGTAGTGGTAATTTTGACACTAAGCTCAGAAATTTAAATATTTACTTACGTTGTTAAAGTAATTTAATGTTCTTAAATCTAACTTAATGTCTTCTATGGTTAATTTTTAATTTTAATTTTTAATCAAAGATACGCTGAGCACTAACTCTACAGTCTGGCAGATTCCTTCGTCCACTTATAGATATTATATTTCTTTACCAGTTGCTATTTTTTCTTTTTACCTTTTGTTTGCTTTTAAAAAAAAATTTTTTTTTTTTAAAGAGGGGCTTCCCACCTCATCTATTAATTGTTGATTAAGATGGGGAGCTTCGTTAATTTGATTTTTTTTTTTTTTACCATATTTATATCTGCTGTAATTGCAAGACTCTTGACTCTTGGCAGTTTAGAGTAATGATCATCAGCGCAAGAAGTGTGGTCACACGGCCGTGGTAGGAACTAGAATATATAAAATTTTAAAACCCTAAAATCAAAACCATCCTTTAAAAAAAAATCAACCAAACTGCCACCCTATCACTCATCCTAGGCCCTCCACAGTAACTCAGTTTTCAGGAGCACCTAGAAGGTCAAGAGAAAAGTGGGTCAATCTAATTTATGATTTCTTTGTGTTGTTGGTTGGGTGGAGGTAGTCATTCCAGTCAGTTAAGTTCAGATTCCCTCTCAGCTGTGAAGTTCATTAGATGACTGGGGCTCTGCTCGCATTCTTAGGGCAGTTGTGTGGGTAAGATCCAGAGATGGATGAGGATAAAGCTTCCGAATGAGGGTCAACAGTGGTGCTCCTCAGGAAATGAGCAATAACTCTTCCCATTCGTGCTGAAGATGCAGAATATCCCTACCAGCGGAGGAGTGTCTCGAGGAGGACGCTGGGGTGTCTCTAGGAAGAGAGAAATATCTGCAGGCCCAAAGGAGAGACAAAGGAGGACTACGGTGGTACCCAGTAATTTGATTTCTTTTTGCATGAACGCAGGAATGCTGCTCAGCTTTCAGGGACAGAGACTGCAAAATGCCTACTGCCAATACACTTAGATGTTGGAATATTCAGAGAAATGCAAGTGGCTGTTAATACAATTATCCACGTTCTTGCTATTGTGAGCACTTTGGATGTGTGAATGGGATGGGGGGAGGAGAGGCAAGAGAGGTCCCTGTTCTCCGCGAAGCACATAAAGAGGAAGTGACAGCAGGGAAAGTGGGTGTTGTTTTTTTCTTTTTTTGTTACCTTTCAAGCCTGAGCAATAATGTTAAAAGCACGGATATGATATATGGAGTTCAAAGCAACTTCCCCTTTCTCCATAATACAGTTTCTCTCTCCATTTACTGTCTCGCTGTATCTTTGTTTACACAGCACGGGGAGGGATCAGGCCAGGCAGTAAAGACAGAAAGTGGATTGGGAGCAGAGGATGTCAACTCTCAGGTTGACTGAATTGAACGGACAACTTAGACTATGAGAGGTGCCATTTCTAGACTGAATGTGGCCTGTAACAGTTACCTTTGGACCTCACCGTAGAAGATGCTAACAATTGCTGGGGAGGAAGACCCATGAAATATGTCATTACTTCTGAGCTGGTTGTCTAAGAAGCTTTGTTCAGCTTGTCTTCCAGCCTTACCTACTGACTTCCTGTGAAAAATGAATGTAGCTTACCCACACCAACCACAATGGTCTTTCTGCGAATGGTCATCTCACTAGCCCTCATCTTGTGATGATGGTGGAGGAGGAGGTGAAGCCCATGACAGTTTCTCATTATTTCCAGTGTCCCACTGCCCCAACATACTGGAAACATCTGAAGCAACTTCACCCTAGGATCAGCTTCCTTGTAGCAAGGCTGGAAAATTATTAGCGAGTCCTGGTAGCTGAATGGCGGACTCGTCCTCCAGCTGTGAGTTGTTGTCTAAATGGTGCAGGGGAATCCCAAAGCATGCATAAATAACAACTTGTATCTGTCTGTCTGTCTGTCTGTCTGTCTGTCTGTCTATCATCTATCTATCAAATTTATCACCACCCATCTCCCAAAAGGGACTCTGGGCAGTTTACAATAAAACATAAGTAAGAAAAATATAAAACTGTTTTGGAAAAGAAAAGGCATGGAGGAGAACTAGGCATGATCATGGGCCATAAATCTAGAGAGTTTATTAGGGAAGGGTACAAGGGAATATTTTGAAATCGTACAGCGTTGGCTGGCTGGAATATTACAGCTGCCTTGGCCTTTTCTTAACCTTTAGAAGGAAATGATTGGAAACGGGGTCTAGGCCATTCTAGACCTGCCAGGCTGACCTCTTTCTGGAATCACCTGGTAGCAAGTATTGGACGGCTCAAATATAGAAATACATTTTTTCAGGAAAACTTTCCCAGGTCATCAGTCTTGATGGGTGATGTGGCTTGGCTCCTGGCTTGAATGCTGTGACTTTAGAACAAGGACCCTCTCTTCTGTGAACCAGGACTGCACCAGGACTCTCTTTTCCTAAGCAGTAAAGCCAGAATAGAGACCAAAAACTGAAACTTAATTCCTGTTGTCTCCTGGGCTTTGGATGTCTAAGTTTTAAATTCTTTTCTGCCAGCTTCATGGCTACACATTTGTGTTTCTACGGTGCATGCTGAAGGTTGGGGCATTGTTTCTTCCCCAAAGAACTTGGGACGTTAAACAGGTTGCTATGCCTTGATATAAAATCAGTGGATGAACACTGGGGAGCACAAATCTTTATCCATTTTTATTTTCCAATTTGTTTATTTATTTGGTAGCATAATGAAAAAAAAAATTTTTTTCCTGGAGCTGATAGTTGAGTATGAAATTACTGCTGCTCTCTAACGCTTGCTAATTCTGCTGGAAAATCATCACAAGGCAAGTGCGTGGCAGAGGTGCACGTGACTCCTAAGAGCCAGGAGCTTATCTGGGCAATGATGAAACAGCTAGAGGGAGCGCAGGAGACTGAATCTTATCTCCGCCATCAAGTCAGAGGCTTTTGGAGGAAGGAGGCCAAGTATAGAAATCGTGGTAATTGTGGAATTTGGTAAGAATGGTGCCAGCATGCACAACCATTGCTGGGTTCTCCATTGCACAAAACCACCTAATGATCTGTTTGGTTTTGGACTTAGTATGTTGTGCAAACCTAGCCATGATGGCTTAGTCAAGCACGGTTTATTGCGAGGTTTTGCAACCTGAGGTTCCAAGCATGGATGTGGCCCTTGAAAGCCTTGGCTGAGGGACCCAGAGAACTTCCAAAAGTTGCCAGCAAGCTGAGACTTTGAAGGTGACAGAAGGGGAAAAGTGATAAATACATGGGGATTAATCATGTTAATTAATGATATTTAATTTTAATGAAGCTAACGTTTAAATCAAGTGTTAGTTTTTGTCTGGAGTGGCAACTCCTTATTCATAATTGAACTTGTTATACAGGTAGTCCTCACTTAACAACCATTTGTTTAGTGACAGTTTGGACTTACAACAGTGTTGAAAAAACAACTTATGACCAGTTTATTTATTTATTTATTACTCATATTTAGCCACTCCTAGAGTGGCTCACTCCTAGATCCTTTGTTCACCCTCAAGTGGATCGTTGTGGCCTTCCTGGTGGTCTTAATCTTCCTGGGGACTGATGAAACAGCAGCATGAAAAATGGGGGACAAGGATCTAGGAGCGAGACATCCCAAAGACAATCCACACCTCCCTGGCACAATTAACAGCCATGCAGGTGCAGGGACAAGGCAGCCACCCTGGAAGCCAAATATGGGGTCCCCTCACCGACCTTTGCCCAGACTGAAGAAGCTGCTTGGACAAGCAGCGAGACATTTCAGCCAAAAGGGAAGCAATCCAGCTGCCATGGCTCAACCTACAGACAATTCCACCCGGATGACTGAGAATCTTCATCGACATCCAAGGATAAGCCGATATCCAAGACAAGGACAAAGAACAATGCGAGGTGGCTGGGCCGAGGCCCTTGTAGAAAGTCTGCAATTCTTTCTCCTGTTCCTCTTGCACTCAGAGACCAAAGAGAGCTCTGACGTTCCTCAGATCGCCTTGTCACTTTCTTAGCCCTTTTTCAAGAGGTAGTAAGTTGTCTACTTGAGCATTAGAGATGATTGCTGAGAGATGTGACGCAGCGAGAAAGGCCGGATGTTAAAGATGCTCAAGGACTGCTGAGTGATTTTGTGCCTCAGGGTCGTGGCTAATTAACCATGGGTTGCCAGAAGGAGCGAACAGGAAAAATATAACACTGTGCTCTGGGAGCAGTCCCCAATCCTCCCTTCTTCCCTCCGAAAGTTGGATATGTTCCCTTGTCCCGTCACACTTAGAGAAGGAAAAGTGACCGCCATGAGGAAGTGGTAGAGAAGATGGGATTTCTCCAATAAATTGGTAGCAGGGTTGATGTTCAGATGAGACTGGGGCATGACAGCTGTTACAGAATCTGGGATGCATTGGGACTTACTGGCAATAACACATCGGTTGATACGATATCTGGGTGTCTTACTGTCTTCTATGTTCATAATTGCAGAGATGAACCTTCAGTTCATGCTCCCACTTCCAACAGATAGGAACCTTGGTTTGCTGTCTCATGCCTAGATTTGAGGAGACATTTCACTTCTGGATCTTTGGAAAGTATCCAAGAATTAGGACTCAGGAGCCAAATTGAAAATAGAGAGATGAAACCTTTTGGAAACCTTCCATGAAAGATGTGGACAAGAGGACATCAGATAAAAGGGCAACAGGAAATCTTCCATTGTTTGAATGCAATTTATTCATGGCTGTCATCCACTCATCTGCCTGGACTTCCCTTGTGGTTAACTTCAGCTATTGGTCCAAATGCTGAAATTAGCTTTGGGTTTCTTCACAAAGCTGTAGGGAGCAGCAGTCTGGAGAAAGCAGCAGGTCACTGAAGCGAGAAGAGATTTAAGTTCAGCTGCATATGACTCTCAGCTTCCAAGTATTAGCACAATAATGAATTTCAGTCCTCACTTTGGGGAAAAAATATCATTGAAGGCTGTCAAATTAATTGATCCTCCCAGCATCCCACTCTTCTGTTTTCTGCCATGCATGGCTTGCTGATCTGTTGAATCATTTCCCAAGTCAACCTGGTATCTGTAGAAGAAATTGGAGCATGTGATAGCTGTTGAAATCAGAAAAGTTGGGTCCATGTTAATTCAAGTGAGACCTTTTAAACTGATCCAACTAAAGGGGCTGTTGTCTTATCTGTTGGGTTGGTTCTGAGGCCAAAATGTGTAATTGTTGCTCGGCGTTAACTAAGGATTTCTGAGTGGCCCCCCAGGAATGCAGTGAGCATCTTGTGACAGAGAAGCATCACCAGCATCTGTCTAGATTCCAACTGGTTTGGGTAAAGAGATAGGTGGGGGCAGGAGAAAGGAATTCCCCAAGGTCTCATCCAGGCCAGCCCATCAGTTTCTTCTGCCTATTAAAGCTTCTGATCCTTGATCCTTATCTGGACAAAAATGATGCTAACCTTGGTGGGTTAGGCCCTTCAGTGATGCTCTGCCTGCCCCCTTGCTTCTTTCTGCCTGCCTGGCCGCTCCTGTCTTCATTTCCAGACCCTTCTGTCTGCTGCTGCTTCTTTATTTCAGGTTGGCTCAGACAAGAGATTAAGAGTGGTTAAGAGATTGTGTCTCGTAAGGAGAAGAGAGCTGGTCTTCCCCTTCTTCATGGTACAGGTGGTGTGTGATGGAAAAGGCAGAGAGGTGGTGTTGCAACATGCGTTGTGCTTTAATAGATATTGCCAGGTTCTGAGCCAAAAATGATGGGATGCTAGCAGCTCTGCTTTGCTAGTAGCATGTAGCTTGACCCTGGATTTGACCTTGGGCTGGCCCTCCTGTGGGTCTCCTCTAGCATTCTGTCCAGCTTTGACCCGCTTCATCTCCAATATGACCTACTGTTGACAAGCACTAACGCTGCTATTAGAAGCTTCCAGAGGTAGAACCGTCCCATTCCCAGATCTGCACACAGCTACCTTGTCTGGTAGATTAACAGGCCTACAGGATGGAGCATCTCTCTTGATAGTGAACAAATCCCAGATAATAAGGTGGTTCTGTCCACCAACATTGGCCGTTGGCTGACCTCAGCAGGAAAGGCTTTCAAAAGTTTCCTGTTCCAACCACGGACAACAACCCTTTCCCCCAGCTCCGGCACTCAACTGATTTCTGCCTCAGAAATCTGCTCTGCTGTGCTCTATGTTCCCTCGCTACAGCTGCCTGGACCTCAGCTGCAACAGGGCTACGCTTGGGTCTAGATCCAGGAAGGGATGCATCTGGGAGTCCCATTCAGTTGCAGAAGGGGAAGGGGCATGTGTGGACACAGGTAGGCAGCCCAGCAGCTCAGCACCAGAAGTGGGTAAGGAGCAGAATGCCAAGGGCAGTAGAGGCATTGCGGTGGCAGTGTGAAGTTGGCCAGTTGGGTTCAAGGATGTGCGAGGGGTTGGGAGGCCAGAAGGAGATGTGAAGAGATCCAGGACACCAGTCTGGAAAAAGAAGTTGGAGAAAAGTTAGTCCTCACCCTTGAAACAAGTGTCTCAGGCTGATGAACTGGCTGATGCAAGGGATATATAATTCCTGGTGTGCCTCAAAGACTCAGAGAATCATCAGATAGTGCTCAAGAGGTCAGCTGGCTCTTCTCAGGGCCATACTTGCGATCTGGAGAGCACTAATTTCTTTGCCGTCCTCCAGGAGTTGCTGAGATATCTGTCTCAACATCCCTTTCCTTTGGCTATGCTTCCTGGGGATACTGGGAATTACAGTTCAGCGGTATCTGGACAGCTCTGGGTTGCCTGCCCCTGGTCAAGTCTGCCTGGCTTTCTGAAGGCCCAGAACACTGGTGGTGGTGCAGAAGGATGCCATTGGGAGCCAGATTTAGCACGTGCACCCTCACTGACCTTTCGCTTAATTACTTGGAGCTCCCCAAGGGGCAACTGCTGTGGACCTTGCTTGCCGTCCTTAGCTTTCTCTTGCCCCTTTATTTGAAAAGCAGGGACTCCTTCCGCCTCCTCCTTTGTAGACCCAAATCCTCTGCTCAGCATCTGTGACTTTGCATGAAAGCACCAAAGCACAAGCTGCTATTCTTGTTTCCCAATTTATATGGAGGTTCTGCCTAAGGGCACAAAGCGGAGACAAAATAAGAACTCAGAAGGGCGAAGATGACTAAAGCTAGTATGAACTACAGATGAGATTTGCTATCCAGCCTGAGCATGGCTCCTTTGAAATGGTTATGCTTTGGAGACGCAATGACAAAAGCCTAATTGCTTCCCTTGCCTTGTGTGAAGCTGCCTTATGAGCAGCAATCCAATCAAGCTGATTCAGTGCCCAGCCCTCCGAATGGAGTTGCTGCCAGTCAGAATTGATAATACTGAACTAGATGGAGCGAAAGTCTGCCTCTGTTGAACACCATTTCCTTTGTTCTTAAGCTTCTTGGAAATTGTTTTTCTGCCAGCCTCCTTTCCCCTTACAAGACTGTGGGGGAAATTTAGCTCCATGGATTAATCATCCCCTGCTGATCTTCTGTGCAATTGTAAAATGGTTGTCACCCTTCCTAAGATGCCAGTCTCTCTGTGTTCCCCTCCTGACTCCCATAACCCTAATTTACATTCACCCCCACAGTCTCTTTCAAAGAGATGAGCCTGTCACGGAAAACAAGGGAATTGATTTCTGGCTGGCAGTCGGTGGATCTTGAGGTCTTCGCCAGCCCACCTGCACTGTGAATCACGGAGCAACTACTTTCAGTTGAGAGCTTCAACTGGGGTTTTCATCATTATATACTTGTGTGTGCGCGCGCACTCACGCACGCTAAGGAAAAGGACAAGAAGAAGAGGCAATGGTGGGGAAATAAGCAGAAGAACCATAATGTATATTGCTGGTGGCTTCCCACTCAGTTGATCTACTTGGCAGGAAGTATTTCGGCATCTCTGACGTGCAGCATTCTGGTCATCTGACCATCCATCTGGAGACATAAAAGCATGTTGTTCCATTTAGAGAGGGGTGCCCTGACCTCTTTTCTCAGAACAGGTTGTACAACGGGGATGGGGGACCCGTGGCCCTTCCAGTGATGCTGCACCACAGTTCCAGTGACTCTAATCAACATGGCTGGAGATTAATACGGCTGGGAATTGTAGTTCAACAGTAGTCAGAAAAGTCATGTAACGTCTGTGCTATTTGTGTCTCGTTCTTGACCTGAAGAAGTTGCTTTCACGGCATAGTCGTATAGACATTGGTGTGGTTTTCCACCACGGTCTAGTCCCTGGCTCATCTTTCCCCTGGTTTTCAAGCTAGAATCTCCAATCCTCAGGACCAAAGGATGATGCTGGTTTTCAAAGGAAAACCTGAGAAGAGCATATATTGGCCAGAAAGCTTGCTTAGAACTTCATGTTGCTCTTTTCCTCTCCCTCTTTTTTATTCAGTTTCCTTTTTGGTCCCATCAGCCAGCTTCCATCCCAACTCTGAAAAAACGGCTTTTTCATTACATTCGCTGGAAGCTATTTCTAGTTGTCCATCCCCTTTTTGTCGTAAATTCACTTTATATATCAAGCTGGCAACCCAAGGTCAGAGGTCTTGGCAAGAAGCAATTATTATATATATATATATATATATATATATATATATATATATATATATATATATTTATTAAAAAAAACAGCTGGCCACTCTCAGTGTACAAAGAGAATATTATAGACAAGAAGTTAGTCATACAAGGTGTAGGAAGCTTAATGCGGGAAAGCCTCTTTCAGCGACCAATAGAAAGCAAAGCATCCTTATTAGAGCTGCATTGTTGAACTGTCCTGGGGGAGGAGATGTGTGTAGCACGATGTCACTGGGACATCAGAACCTGCCAGTTGTTAAGAAGTAGATTTTAAAAGTAGATTTAAAAAAAAAAAGCCAACCAATAGGCTGAGCCATCTTCCAAGACTGCCACCCTGTCCCATGTCCCAGTTTGTCTTGTTTCCTGTTTTTGATATTTCTTACAACAACCTGCCACTAATTAGAGTTGATTGACCTCTACCTGGGGACCTGATATTTGGAGGAGGCTGATCAGTGAGTTGCGATTCAGGTGGGGGGTTTTGATCTCAGGGTGAGAGCACTAGAGCTATCATACAGCTCTTCAGAGCCCAACTGTTTGAAACTGCAGGACTCTAGAGGTCCTACAAGTAGTCCTCACTTAATGGCCACAATTGGGACCAGAATTCTGGTCGGTAAGCGATGTGGTTGTTGAGCGAATCCGATCAGATTTTATGACCATTTTTGTGGTGGTCATTAAGCAAATCACGCCGTTCCCTGTTTATTTTGCTTGCCGAAGCCGCCTGGGAAGGTTGAAAATGGCAATCACATGACCGTGGGATGCTGCAATGGTCATAAATGTGAACCGGTTGCCAAGTGCCCAAATTGTGATCACAAGACCATGGGGATACTACAACAGCCATAAGTGCGAGGATTGGTCATAAGTTTATTTCTTCCAGCACTGTCATATGTCCAAGCCGTTGCTAAACGAATGGTGGTTAAATGAGGACTACCTGTATTTATGCTTGCTTCTTCTCCTGCCCTTCTCCTGTCCTGGTTCTTGACTCCTTGGGAATGTGGTCAGAAGAGGGTCCTGGAAGTCAGGAAATCCCAAAGGAACACCGTGATTGTTTCAGAAGTTCTTAATAGCTGGGAAGCATTTCTACATATTTAATGAAAAGCAACTCAGCTAGCTATAGGTTTCTGGCATGCCTAAATATTTCAGTCCAAGATGAGGTGCATTGCTCTTACTGATCACTCTTTGGAATGTACCCAGGTTGGCCCACTGCGGACTGGTTCTCTTCTACTGGCCCAGTTTCATGCCTGCGGCCTTGAGTCACGAGAAGCAGCTCAGTATCAAAACTGTGTCAGAAATAAATAAATAACTCAACCATGTCCCGAATAATTGAAGATTCCCAGCAGGAAACAGTGGTCTATCTTCATGTTTGAAGGCACTGCTTGCTTTCCCTACGTGCTGGACACAGCTTGATCCAGCAAGGGGCCGTGACTGTTTCTGCTCTACCAGCTCATAGCCAGCGATCCACCCACAGAAGAAATTAGGAGCATGCTACAAGAAAAATAGAATTTGTGAAGACCACGAGGAGCCACCAGGATCTAAGCACAATGCATCCTTTCTGCACCTAGAGTCAGGTTGGCCGCATCGGGACCTCTGTCACAATATTTGGAATCATCTCTTTCCTCTTCCTTCTCTTCCGACTCGCTCAGCCCAGTTGCAGACGAAGAAGGGCAAGTTTTGAGGGAGGGACCTCTTGTGTTCTCCTGGCGGGAAAATGGTTCCCCTCCCTTTTGCAGAAACCCCGCCTCCCTCCTCTGTCCCCGCCTTTGCTTTTCGCCTGGGAAGGTTGAAAATGGCAATCACATCACCGTGGGATGCTGCAATGGTCATAAATGTGAACCGGTTGCCAAGTGCCCAAATTGTGATCACAAGACCATGGGGATACTACAACGGCCATAAGTGCGAGGATTGGTCATAAGTTTATTTCTTCCAGCACTGTCATATGTCCAAGCCGTTGCTAAACGAATGGTGGTTAAATGAGGACTACCTGTATTTATGCAGCTTGTCTGAGAAGGCAGCCATGTGTTTCCAGAGACGGACGCATTCGTGGAGAGCGAGCTGCTGACATTTAGAAAAATCTCAGAATCTCAAGCAAGAGGAACCGCCAAAGGATTTTCCAGTGAAAAGGTCAAAGCTTCGGGAGGGGGGCAACATAAAGGAAGAGAAAATATTGTTTTAACGTTGGCTTCTTGGTCTGCAACAGGATCTAAGCCAGCTGAAGTGGGGATTAGAAACTAGGGACCCAACCAGGAGAATAGAACTGCCCAGTGGCGAGCCGAGTGTTGCCATACGAGAATTTGATGGAAGGAAACTTGCCAAGGCTGTCCTTGCAAAAAGACGGCAAAAGTGCTACAAAGCAGCAAGAGATTACTTAAGCCATCTCCCTGTGAATTTGCCCCTGGGCCTGCGTGAAGTGAATTTCTAAGTACTTTGATTCAATCTGGCAATGCTGTTTGACTGGTTGGGTGCAAGGAAAACAGTTTGCTTTTTTGAGGTCCTTCGTGTCACGCTGGGATTCCCCAGCGACTTCCGTGGCTGGAAGAGACATCTGGGCCTAACCTTCTGGAAATGCTGGGGAAGATCCTCCCAAGTGGCGTGATGCATCTTTTGTGGCAAGGGCATGAAAACTAGCATGAGCCGTGAAACAGCCCTGGGGTATTTAAGGCAGAAGCCAAAGATCCTTCCCCAGATCCAGGCCAGACCAAAAATCATGGCTTTGACCACAATTGTGCCACATGGTTTCACCCACTTTGCATGTAATGACCTCGGGAGCCAGGAGGAAGAGCTACAGACTGGACATCCATCATGCAAAAGGTATCTCAGCCCCCAGAAGGAAAATGGGTGCGGGCAGCGTCTCAGAAGGGACCCTCCCGAGTTTTCTGGAAAGTAAAAGGAAAGGAGGAGGAAAGTGTTTCAGACTTGCAAGATTCTATTACTGTAACCTTACAATAAAGGTAGGGTTAATATTGGTGCTTCTTATCTGGACTGCTTTGAAGAACTGACACCAATCTTGCAAGACTGAAAGTCTTTCTCCCCTCCTTCCCTTTTACTTTCCAGGAAACTCAGGAGGGTCCCTTCTGAAAGGCTTCCCACGCCTTCCCTCCTTCTGTGGGCAGGCCTACCTTTCCACTGATGGTTGTCTACGCTGCAGCTCTTCCTCCCTGACCCCCAAGGTCATTCCCACAGGCCATTACATGACCTCATTGCCACCAAGGCCCTTTTCTTCCACTGTCTGCTGTCCTTCTCTCTGACCAGAAGTCTGCCCAGAGTGACAAGCATCAGTTTCATTCCAGAGAGGCAACCTTGATCCTACTTGGGCATTTGCTCCAGCCTTTGATGGACATTGGTCTTTCCAGGTGGTTTGTGCGATCTCTGCTCTAGGAAGACATAAAAAAAATTGGTGCAGCATCCAGGGGTTTTCCTGGTATCCTGTTTGATTGGCGTCCGGATCCTGGCTGCTGGCTGACAATTGTGGCGTGTGTAAGAGTGGTTGATCCTGCGGCTTTCCTAGGCTATTCCAGTCCATCCAGGGTTGCGTGATGACTTTCTTGGGGCCCTTGGCACTTTTGCCTCCTGGGCCCTTCTCTCCATAAAAACAATGGTATTCATAATTATATTACTTACGATTTTCAGTATTTTCTTTGTATCTTCACAGAGAAATAGGGAATAGCAAAGAATGTATTTTATGTTTTCCTCAGTAATAACGCTCGGTTGTTGCCAATTATCTCTGTCACATATCATCGAAGTGACTCAGTTTCAGTATTCCTGCTACGCCTGCAGGTGACAAAAAAGACCATCGGCTTGATGTTCAAATTTTGCACATTTCTGGTTTTTTTATTGGAAGGTGTGAAAATAAATAAATATTTATTAAAAGGCATGAGAACAACTAACTTCTATGGTACTTCATTTTGATTTTTTTCTGATTAAAAAAATAAATTCTTGGGCCTCAGACACTGTGCCTGTTGTGATTAATAGATAAGTTGGTCCTGAGTACATCTACTGGTTAAAGGGGGAGGGGAGGGGAGGTCTAGATACCCCCTTGTGAAAAGAAGAGGAAGAAACAGAAGAAAGCTAGACTGAGTAAATGAGTTTCCTACTTGCATGGGGTGACTTCAGATACAGGTTGAAGTGCTACAACCTAGGCATATTCTACTGAAGTTGCTCCTTGGTCTGCAGAGAAAGAACCAATGTAGATGACATTGCAACCTGATCAGCATGAAGAAGAACAAATGAACTATCAAGGAAGAAACCACCTGGCAGAGCGAGCAAACAAACAAACAAACATACATACATACATACATATATATATATATATATATATAAAATTTAAAAAAAAATGAAAATTCCCTTCTCACCCCTATGGATGGTGTGTGTCTTCCTCAACAACCTGGGGTCCTCTACCAGAGGCCTGGGAGTTTGAGGGTTCTGTGCAGGATCTGAGCTGTTCCTAACAGTGAACTCTTCTGGACAGGGAGCTCAGATGTTGCTCCTGGGATCTGTTGGAGCCACTCTCCTAGCCTGGGAGTCACAGCCCCGAGGGCTCCTTACCACTGGGACCACTTTGGCCTTCACTTTCCACATCCCCTCTAGTTCCTCCTTCAGGCCCTGGGATTTCTCCAGCTTCTCATACTCCTTCCTGATGTTGCTGTCACTTGGCACCACTACATCTATCACCACCTCTGTCTTCTGGTCTGGTTCTACCACGATGTCCGGTTGATTGGCCAGTACCTGCCTGTCTGTCTGGATCTGGAAGTCCCACAGGAACTTAGCCCTGTCATTCTCCACAACCTCACTCTCTCATACACTGATGATGTTACCTAGTCTGGTCATGAAACATCTGCAGGAAAACAGGCCAATTGAAGAACCAAGAACCCAACAGGTTGAAAATGACTCCTTGCCAGGGTTACGGCCTGAGCTGAAGTTGAGTTGCAAATGCATCACTACCATTTTCTAATATTAGTTATTGCATTTACATCCTGCCTTTCCTCCAGGACAGTGTTTCTCCACCTCAGCGACCTTAAGATGCGTGGACTTCATGCATTGCTGGCTGGGGAATTCTGGAAGTTGAAGTCCACGCATCTTAAGGTTGCTGAGGTGGAGAAACACTGCTCTAGGAGGTCAAGGAAGCATAGGTGGGGCCGCCCCCTATTTTTTTCCTGTCAGGTTAAGCTGAGGGAGTGATTGGCCCAAAGTCACCCACTGAGCTCCGTAGATGAAGGTGGACTTGAACCTGAATCTTCCTGGTCCCTGTCCAACAAATTAACCGTTTCATCACTTTGCCTCCAGATGTCTAAAATAATCCCCAAAAGTATGCTTGGAGAGAGGAGAGGGAACCCCAGATGGAACTAATGTATTTTAATCCATATTTGAACATGACTCTCCCAGATGTGTAGTGACAACAGAGGCAGCGCTGGCACAGGGAGCCACATCTGCATCAGCGGCATCTAGATTGGTGAGAAGAACCCTTGGAAGAAACGAGAGCAGTGGAACCCAGCGGAAAGAAGGCCCACTCCAGAACAACCAACGTACTTCAGGACTGAAGCTGGCATTCCTCTGTGGAACATATAGTTAAATATATATATATATATATATATATATATATATAAAGCCCTGAATAATTTACCAATTTCTAGTGTTAAAAGGAAGATGGATGGTGTTTTCTTTTCCCCAAGGAGTGTTAATCTTGCCTTAAGCAGGGAAAGCAATTGTGCTAAAGGCTTCTCCTCCAAAGGATGCCAAGAGTTGGCACTGCAAAATCGGAAGCCCACCTTGTCCCAGGCCTGGCAGGCAGCCATCCAATTATGCACGTCTTGCCAGTGCATTAGAAAAGACGCTCTCTAGAAGTGCTGGTGGGATTCAAAAGAGGTGTTGCATGTAAAGTAAAGGTCAAGGTTCCCGTTTGGGGGGAACACAAATCAGCAGGAAGGAATCTATTGCATCTAGAAGCCTTGAGTCTGGTTCCAGGCATTTTTAGCGAATGGATTGAGAAGAACAAACCTTGGAAGATGATGGCCGTGGGTTAGACCAAGGATGTCTAACCTGTGAACGCACACCTGCAAGCCAAGAGTTCACCCCCCAAAACCCTCCAAAAGTTATAATTTAAATATCCACAGACTAAGCATACCACCAATCGATCAATGCATCAGTGCATTTTCTTTCATTCGAATTAATTTACATCAAAAACCAACTCCGACAAATATCCATTCCGTCGTACCTCCTCAACAAAGGCAGAAGTTGTCCCCTTAGGCCGGGGCTGGGCCCTTGAACAGGCAGCCTACTGTTTTTCCAGGCTGATCCATGTTTTCAATGCAGGAAGAATCTCAGCAGTTCCTTTTTAACAGATGTCTTCCCTGATTAAAACAATTCTCGTCTCTAATGTCTTGGGTGTGCAGAATGAGCTGTTTAGAAACCTAATGGAAGTGATGCTGGTTGAATTATCGGATCTTCAAAAACAAATGAAAAATGGGGAGAAGAAGAGTGGTGAGGAGCAGAGGATTGATGGGTTAAGACAATCAATCTTTCATGGGACAGGAGAGAGAGCTGTTTGTATATTTCTTTCCCCTGGGACTGCTATTATTGATAGATTACCTTCTGTGGCACTCCTTTTTCGGCACCTGTTCACTCAGCAACTCCTTTCAAGTTAGTTTTCAAAATGTTCTCAGCCTTCTTCCATCACTCGATAATTCATTATTCATCTGAGGCTCGTACATGAGGTATTGTTCAGGGACTATGGAAATGCAGAATCTTAATAATGGCCCAATTAAATTGTGTGTTGAACACCTGCCCAGCAGTAGATAACTTTGCCTTGATTGGAATATGATAGCAACAGCAAACACCCTACAACACAACTGCATTTTGGGAAAATGGCGTCAGTGGCTAACGAATGGCTCTCCTCCTTTTCTCCTTTCCCTACCCCTCTTTCCCCCACCCCTCCCCGTGTAGGCCTCCAGATCTTCTGGTGCAAAGATGCAGCTTCTGGAAACTGAATTTTCGCAGACTGTCCGTGAATTGATAGACCTTCACCTCCTGCAACAGGATAGCATTCCTGCATTCCTTAGTGCCGTTACACTCGACCTCTTCAGTCGCCAGACGGTGGCTTAGCCCTGCTTCAGCTGCAAGATGTACCCTTTGCATCATCTGCTCATGGATCACAGATGGAGATGACTTGCAGGACTGCTGCTGAGGCCCTGATCCGTGAAGATGAACCAGGCCTTTTCTCATTGTAGTTTCCACTTGTATATTTCAGGGTCCTGTTTCCTGAAGAAGTAACCTAAACAATTGGGTATTTTCTTTTGTATATGCTCTCTCTCTTTCTCTTTCTCTTTCTCTTTCTCTTTCTCTTTCTCTTTCTCTTTCTCTTTCTCTCTCTCTCTCTCTCTCTCTCTCCTTCTCCTTTCCTCCCTCCCTCCCTCCCTCCCTCCTTCCCTTCCTTCCTTCCTTCCTTCCTTCCTTCCTTCCTTCCTTCGTCATTGCAACTGGTGACAGCTGGAGAAAAGGGATATATGTGTGTGTATATATGTATGTATGTATAAGTATATATAATGGCCAATTTTCTTTATAAAATTGGTAGGTGCTCTTGGAGAACCTGGAACTGCAGTAAGCATCAAGCATTGTTAAAAATCCATTTGTGTGTGTGTGTGGGGGGGGTGTCTCTCAAGTCTTGGTTGTCTTTAATAGACAGTGGAAGCCTATATATATATATATATATATATATATATCCCTTTTCTCCAGCTGTCACCAGTTGCAGACCAGTTGCAGGGAAGGAGGGAGGAGAGAGGAGGAGGGAGGGAAGGAAGGAAGGAAGGTAAACTCAGCCTATCACAGCCATAATTATTCTCTTGTGCCAAGGCCAACTCATTACCAGCTAAAAAACAAATATCAACACTTTTCTCTGATATTTCGGGCCTTTTTCTGTCCAGATTCTTCTCCCCTCACAGGTCCCTTTTTTATATTGTTCTGATGTTCTTTCCTGCATATTTGCCCAGATGACGACAACAATAACAACAACAAAAACCCCAGCTACTCCATTTCTACTGGCCAGTGGTTAAGAGATTGGGACTTGCCCCTAACCTGTGCCCGGTATGTTCTGCTCCCCTTTCTCTTCATATTCTTCCTTCAGTCTGGGGAAGCCGAGGCAAGAATTGTTTTTAAGCTTGGAAATGGTGCCTGTGTATTAATGGATCGAGGTATCTGGCAAATAAAGCTTGACTTGTGCTTTGGTGTTGCGTGCACTTTTATTTCTCAAATGTAGCGGCTTCGGTTCTGCAGGATTGTGGCTCTTGGTGCAGGAATTCACGGTGGGTAGCTGGGCTCATGCTTCTGGCGTTCCCACCCAGAGAGATTCCCCACCAGTCCCTGACTGAAGAGTGCTTTTTTCCCCCCCACACCTAGCCAGCTTGCTGAGTTCATCTGTTGACTCTTCCCCTTAATGCCCTGTTGGAAATCTCCAGGAGGATACAACCCAGTCCTTTGTAACGAAGTACTGGGAAATACTGGTGTGTGTACTTGCGTAGTACTTCTGTACCACACCCCCAGATTAAAAGGCAAAGTGTCTGTTAAGGTGGTTTCCAATAATCCAAAAAACCCAGTTTGAGGCAGTACGCAGAGTGGTTATGGGAGGAATACTAAATGCAGCAAAACTTAGAAAACTGGGTGGAAGGAAATCTGGCGCTCTCTGGCAGAAGGGAAGAATGGGCAGTTGCTAAGAGATCTCAGGGGAGTAAAGTTGCTTTTCCTGCTCCCCAGGAAAAGGGTCTGGAGCTTCACTCTGCACTTCCCTTCTGAGCTTACAGTTCCCTCCAAGGCCTGACTACCATTTTACGGGTGCTCAGATAAGCTTTGTTGGTGGACACTTTTTGGCCAGAGAATTTTCCAGGGAATCTTAACAGACCAGAAGAAAGCAGGCTGAGTGGCCCTTTCATTTCCCCAAATGTGTGTCCTCCTCACAGGGAGGAGAGCAGAAATGTTGTGGTCTCCAGGAAGGGTCTGTTCTTTGGGAAAAAGGTGCCACCAGATCTATTCCAGCTTCAGCTCTTCACAGAAGGTCTATGCTTCTGATCATGTGCTGGTTCCTACTTGTTGAGGATTTGATTAAAGGAGAAAGAGAGAGTATGCCTCACAGTTGAGGTTAAGTGTTCTGGTGTCAGGTTCACTGATTCAATGTAGTTTATACATCGTAACGTTTCACATGCCATGGCACTGATGCGCATTTCTGTTTGGGAGGGAGCTGCTGTGAGACCTTGTGCCAAGCTCTGTATGTGAAATCAGGACAATGAAATGAGTTTGGGTTATGTTCTCTGTTCAAGGCCTTTTCCTGCAGACCATCAGAAACCGCTAGGAGCACCTGGGGTTGTGAGCCTGGGAAGACTCTACGGGGGGAGGGATTTCATTTGCACCGAGGGTTTTTAGTTCAAATTTGGCGCGCTTTCATCATTCTCAGCTTTCTCTGTGATCCTGCTTACTGTTCTTTAATACATCAGATATCCTTGAATTCACACTCATGAGTCTGATGGTGTTTCAGAATAGGCAACCATTACATCTGGGAGATGACTTCTCCTATTCAACTGGTCTCTTGTTTCCTGCTGCTTGGCTGGTGGCCCTCAAAGAAATGCAGGGATTGCTTCTGCTTCAAATCTCGGGCCTCTCCCTTGCCTGAGAATGTCTCTTGAGCACCTTCTCTACTTTCCAAAACATTTTTCCAAATGGACCCCCTTGGAAACAGGACCTTGGCTTCTTTTTGGAGGAGGAGAGAGAGCTGTTTCACCACCTGCTTCTGTAAAGGTGGCCCAGGGACAGTTGCCACACCGAGGCGACCTTCGGCCTAGCTCTGGGGAGCCGTTGAAGCAATTTGTTTGGAACAATTGCTGACAGCCAAAGTTTCCTCCTCTCCTCCCTCCCTCCCTCCCTCCCTCCCTCCTGCTCAGGAGCCTGGCTTGAAGATGGATTGCCTGGCCCTCAGCACCAGGGGAAGACGTCCTGATTCGTATGCACGGTGGGGCGTTGACAGCTGCCTTCATCAGTCATGGAGAAAATGAATTGTGACGTCAGCCACTCGGTTCCTTGATTGGCCCAACGGAAAGAGCCACAGCTGCCTGTGTTTAAAAAAAACACACCCACAACAACAATGCACTGCCTTCTTCCAGGAGAAATGAAGTAATTAATACATTTATTATCAGCCCGGTATCTTGGCAAAACAGAGGCGCAGCAGAGGGAACAGGCAAAAGCAGTGTCGGGATTTGACAAAGGGCCTTCCTTCAATTGGGCAGTGGATTCCCAGAGGATGGATTCATGGTGAAATGGATCCACAAAATGGGGAAAGGAAATGTTAGCACTTGAGTGTGCGTCACTCCAGGGATTTTAGATCAATATGGCTGAGGTGGAACAACCTACTAAAATGCATGCTGCTCCCAAGTAAGATCTATGTCCCATGCGCTCTTTCCTTTTCTGAACGTCCTCCTGACCACACAAATGCAGAGCTTCATCTAGAAAAAGGGATATCCTGGAGAGGTTTTGGCGCATCAGACACTGGAAGCTTCCTTGCCCATAAAAACCACCAATAATCTTCCTCTTTTCTATGCCAGCCTACCTTTACTCAGGCGTGATGGAACGTTGAGCCAGACAGGATAGTGTGGACATTCTTACCTATCTACTTCCTTGGATCACCCTTTAGTTGTGATCCAAGGACGCCTAAACTAGAGAACTTACCCGGTTGGTAGAGCTCCGTCTCCCCAGTGGTTGAGAGCAACAAAGGGAGGGATCACAATTGTTTTGAAACCGGATCAGTCTTGTGTAGGTCAAGTGGGAGTGCTATCAAAACTCACTCTGGGCTTTGCTCCGCACTTTGCCCATACCAGCCCACAGTGGGACATTGTGGTTCTGCGTAGTTGAGAACCCCATGTAATGATCAGCAAATCATCATCAAAAGTAAGAGGTTTGTTTATTTCTTGCCCAATTACTGCCTCTCTGAAATCATTAGTTTTATGCATAGAGTGGGTCACCCCCATTTATAATTGTAGGGGTTGCAATGGCAAGGCTTGAGAACTGCGCCACTTGATGGAAGGTCTGGCTTCCATCATTGGAGGTGACACTATGGTGTGGAAGAGGGCAGACCTAGCTAGCCAGCTAACATTCTGAGAAGGAACACACTGGATTGTGCTGTTTTGTTCCTGGTCATATTTCCCTTTTAAAAAGCTGTCTTAGCAAGACACTATCCCCACATCCATTGAGGTGTCATTATTTCCATTATTGTCAAGCTTCAATTTCCTGAGTTCAGAGCAGGTTGAGCTGAACTCCACTGCATTAGCCTCTGTCAGCTGGAATCTGTGGGGATTAGGTATAGCCAGTGATCATTAGGACTGTCATAGAGATATTGTATGCCCTGATCTCCAGAAATGTTGACTATGGCACAGAATAAAGCTCCTAATTTCTTCCAGCGTGACTGGTTTCATGTGCAAGCTTCCTTGTGCTCATCCTTTCTAGCTCAAGAAACTGCATATCATGGCTTCAAATATTCCATAAAGGGCTGCCTGTGAGGGGCCAGAGCACAACGCTTCTGTTCTCAGATGATAGGGCAAGAGGTGAAGGCTTCTCTGTTGCCCTGTTTCACAGGCCCAGAGGTCTGTGGTGAGAGGGACAGATTACAGCATGTCTAGTTTGGACACTGAAAGCCAATGTCTTGGGGTCACCTGGATTTTTTCAGGCCAGATGTGGTGTCTTAAGCATGCTCTATTCCCTGATGTTTTGAAAGAAGACTGGATGGAACTTCTCTGAAGATTATGCATTGGGCTGTGGATATCAGCTGGTTCAGATAGGGACTCGATGCTGATCTGGTCCAAACTGTGAGAGGACCAATTTCATAGCAGCAGAACCAAGTTTTGAAAAGAACTGTCCAGCCACAGAGAAGGTCAACCCTTATACTGTGGAAAGAAGTACAAAAGAACAGACTGTAACAGAGTCATGCAATCTTTCTACATTTTATCTTTGGGGTGGGAGAGCTTGGCCATAACGAAGTAGGGCTTAGAGTGGTGAACCATGTTAAAATCCATTTGGATTTTGATTCACCTGTAATTAATACTGACTTGTTCAGAGCTGTTTCTGCTTTCCACTTCCCCAAAATTTACCTTCTAGTGGAAGTGAATGGATTGGAAGATTGGTTCATAAAGATTCATGAAGCCCAAAACTTCAGTGAAAGAAGCTGTTGATGTTGCACCAGAATCCCTATAGATTTTAACCATACTGAAGATTTATTTTTATTTTTTTACAAAGCAAGGCAGGCTAATGGGACATGAAGCATGCTTGGTCACTTAAAATATTCTTCCTTAAATGGATGGCTTTCAACAGCATCACCCTAGCTGCTTCTGACCGAGTCCCTGGCCTGGATGTTGATCTGGCCTTCAACTCAACTTTCTCCAGGACTTCAGGAAGCCACCCTGCCCAAACTTGGGGACACTTGGCCTGCATCTCTGTTTCTCTAGCTCTTGGCTTACCCTCTGATTGATGCTGGGCATATGAATGGCTTTCTGAGTCTTCGAACACAGAGAAGGCCTTGTCACCCCTTCCCCAAAATTTCTGACCTCTCATTTGGCCTTTTCTATTTTCTGAACAAATCTGATTTGTTAACAGTAATAGACGAAAACATATGTTGCATTTTGGAAGGGAGGGGGCATGCCAGAGACATTTATTAGGTTTGGGGGGAGGGGTGGGTATTTTGGAAGCCTTAAAAGAAGAATTAGATGGAAAGTTAAGTCAGAAAATACAAGCAAATTGACTCACTGGCCACCTTTAATCATTGTACTTCCTAAGAAGAAATTTATGGGTTGTGCATTCTGTTTAATCTTACAGGTGCCATGATCCCTCTGCATCTGGAGTGATGATGTTTGTAATTCCTTTCATGAGGAATTTGTCTTTTTCAGTGTGATGGTTGTGGAGTGCCCAAGATGTCCTTGTAGAGGAAAGGTGGCATTAGGAAGAGGGGGTGGTGAGGAGTTGAATATTTATTTCTGTGTGCTGTTGCTTTGTATTTCCCTGTAAAAATTCAGGAAAATCTGTGATGGAGCTCAATTCCCCCCCCCCCCATTCTAGAGCACCTGCTTGAGGATATGCCTCCTCTTTTTTCGTATTTCCTCAAAGAATGGCAATGGGTAAGTATCCAACAAACTCAGTAGCATTTAAATCGAAAGCTGACTGTAAGCTAATCTGGCCCTGCCAGGAGACAAAGTGATGTGGGTCCCTCAGGTGATTCAGTATGTAGAATGTAGAAGACAGAAATGAGTTCTTTCTCGTCACAAAATCCTCTCTCTCCCTATCATAATAGCAAGAAGCACTTGTGACTTGATGGACATGACTTATGAGTTTCCCCAAATGCTTTTGACAGTTTCTCTCACAGCAGGCATCCTGTGTAGCTTGACTCTACTGGGTTTTGCAGGACCAGCATACTGACTTGACAGGAAAAGGAAACTGATGTCTCTGGGTAATGGAAAAGGAACTAAATAAAAGCCACCTCTTTGTGTCTTTGGAGTTTCCCCATTATAGGTGGAGTTGGGATGTTCTGCTGCCCAAGTAAAGTCCATTAAAGGAGTTCCACTTGTTATTGTTCCAGTCCTTTAACTTCTCTCTCTGAAAGTTTTGCTTGAATGAATTATTGAATTCTTCTTGGTCTCTGTTTCCTTTTTTCTTTGGTTGGTTTATATTTTGGATCCATCTCTCTCAGCCCCTGTCTTCCCCTTGCTTTTTTTTTTTCCTTTGAAGCCTCCTGATTCCTCCATCCTGTTTCTCCTTGTCTGGCCTGCGGCCAATATGCAATAGGAGGTGGTCTTGACGTAGACAGAAGCCACATTTAAATAAAGATTGGGAAACTTCATGACCATTAACAACATTTGCTGTGTTGCATCTTCAAAATAATAAGGGGAATAGCTCCTCACACTTCAAGAAACAAACTGATTGCCTGCAGGGGTTGAGAAGGCAGTTCTCCACTCTTCACTCCCTTCCTACATTCTGCAGAATTAAATTGACTGGACTGGTTGCCAGCCTCGTCAGCCCCCACCCCCATCTGTATACAAATTCTGTTCATTTCAAATCAAGCGGAGATGCTCCAAGCTCAAGCATTTCTATCTTCTATAGGATCTCTTGAATAGTGACCCAAATCTTCTTTTTGAAGCTCTTGCTTCCTGTTTCATGACCAGATTGTGCACATGTGGACAGTTATGATTGTCCACATAAATGTCTGTGGAGCACTACATGCCCTTAGAAGAAAGGTCAGGCCTTGATCTTGTTCCCCTCTAGGCTCCCCAGAAATTGTCTTTGCTGCCTGCAGGTTAAAGATCATGAGCAAGCAGAAAGAAGGCGAGAATCTACCAAAGAACTCTAGATAGAGTAGATCAAGGTTTTCTGACTCCCCATTATTTACCAATAGTCAAATATTTACAATCCCATCTTTAAAATCACCAACATCCTAGCTTGAAGTCACCCTTTTGAAAAACATCTGATTTTTTTACTCATCCTTTTATCACTCCTCTGTGCATTTGTGGAGTTGTAGCTCGATACATCTGTACGTGTTTGGTGAAGCCTGTTCTGATCGCATAGCATTTACCATATCTGAGATCTGCAGATCTGTTACGACCGGCTGGGAATGCTGGAGCGTGTCAGGTTGGTGAACAATGAAATAAGACTGTGAGTGAAGGACAGGACTCCAGATGGAAAAACGGGAGCAGCTCACTGTCAAAGAATCCATGAAGCCACAAAGAAAGACCTTTGTAACTCTTGGCCCTTCAAGGCCAACCAAGCAGTTGCATCGTAATAGTAGAACCTCTGGAAGGCCAAAAAGTCCCACCTATCACCGCAGATCCCTCCCATCTGATTTTGGTGCTGTCTTCTGGCTTTAACGATGACTGCGCCTGGTTCTAGAAACTATAACTGAATGTTTCAATTGCAGCTTGGTTGTTTTAATTCATTAATCATGGTGGTTTTATTATTGCATTTTCCACTGCATCTGAATGCCTTGCTGTGAGATGACCTTCAAAGTGCCCTAAAAGACTTTAAATAAGTCAACGGATTATTATGAGAGGAAATGATTAACCTGGTTGCCTTTGGGCAGTTTTGTCGACCAGACTTTGGTACTGGAATTCCTGTTCTGTATTACTAACCCTGGTGTAGATTTATATGCACATCTAGGTTCTGCCCCCAACGCTTGCCTTGCATCAGGATCTGGTGGTCCAAGAAAGCAATCGTTTTGTTCCCTAACACTCTTGCTTAACACTGTCGTACTTTAAAATGAGAGTTTCTCTTCCTAAGATTATTGGGCCTTTTTCTTTTGCAAAAAAAAAATATGGTAAGAGTAAGAGAGGAAGGAAGAAAATCAGATCAATTGCCCATAATGTCAGATACAATGGAGGGAACCGGATTGACCAACTGTCTCAAGGTAATATTTTTCCTTTCTCTCCATCTTTCCTGTGTGGATTTAATACACCCACCCATCTAGTTACGTCAATCTGTTCTGTTCCAGCTGTCACTGGTGGGTTGAAATAAGATATTTTAGCATGAAGAGTGGCAAATGTAATGCCTGTGGGTTAGCCCTGAGCTGATGTAGATGTTGGAGGCAGAAGGAGGGAGGGGGATCCTTCTATCATTCCACCCAAATAGTGTCATCCTGCTGCCCCATCTTATGCTGGGTCCACCAGTGGCTGGATAACCAGCTTTCCGTCACGGGTGAGTCAAGAACCCTGCAGTAGATTATAGCTCTGACCAACCACATGTTAACTATGCCCACTCTTTAGAATATGGCCTGTGCAGCGTGGTTCTTAAGCATGCTGACAACAACTTTTAAGGGATTATTATCCTGATAAGCCATAACTCACTGTATAACAGCTCTTTTTGTTAAATTATCCTCAATTTGAGCTACAGGAAAGGCCAGGGAGAGATCCATGCATGCATGACAGCACGGCAGTGTTTATGTGCCCAGCCAGCCTGAGGCTCCATGGGGATGACTCGGACTAGGGATGTCAACCTGGACTGTCAGATCTTTGCACCTGCAAATTGAACTCTGGCACCCTACAGAGCAAATGGTCTGCGACAGAGCTATGATGGTTGCCTCTGCACAGGAAGTTGACTTTTGTATGTCCAACGCTGTGCATCTCATTCTGGCTGTGGTTCCCTCAGATCTGAGCAGAAGTTTTTTTTGTCTTTTCCCAGCCTAGTTGCCTGCAGTTGCTTAACTGGGTATGCTGGAAGTTGATGCAAGAAACAGGGGCATGCAAAACGTCTGCCGCTGAAGAGCTGGGAATGCCAGCTTGAGCTCAGAATCATATTATCCTAACTCAGGTCTGTCCAGTCCATAATGTGGGTGCCAGTCTGGGTCCCTCTGGATGTCAGTGGCCTACAGTTCTCACTCAACCTTCATAACTGACCATGCTAGGGATGGGGGATGGCATGGCTGCTGGCAGTTATGATTCAGCAGCGTCTAAAGAGTCAGAGAACCTTCTGCTCTTGCTGGTTTACTAAAACGTCCATCTCTACAGATCACCAAAAGGAAGGAAGGAAGGAAGGAAGGAAGGAAGGAAGGAAGGGAGGGAGGGAGGGAGGGAGGGAGGGAGGAAGGAAGGAAGGAAGGAAGGAAGGAAGGAAGGAAGGAAGGAAGGAAGGAAGGAAGGAAGGAATTGAGCCTCCACCTGATAGATTTGGTGAGATACACATGATGAAGGGCTATTCTTATGGCTCTGGGAATTCTTGGGTTGCAAAGCGCATCCTCTCTTTTCTCTCTTTCAGTCCCCAGATTCCTAACTCAGGTTCCTAATTCACTTCCTCCAATATGGTGCCCTCCAAATGTGTTGCATGGAGCTCCATCCACATGCAGGAACCAGACTGAGGACAGGTGGTTTAAGTGCTCTTTCCCTAAAAAGCCCAAGAACTCGGTTCCAAATTTGACATCAACACTCGGGTTTCTGGATTCTCCATGTCAAGTAAAGAATTCCCAGACTAAAGATTCTCCAGCTTTTTAATGGGTAGAAAATTGAGAAATTGGGCAGCTGTCCCTTGGGAGAAAATAGTACCGGTCTGTAGTTTTTCAACAGAGTTCTTGCAAACAGTGATGTTTTACTCTACTTATGGAACCAGGTTCCATGTTCAGAAGAATCATAACATTCCAGATTGCAGGTACAAGAGTCGGATGATTGTTTGCGCTTAACTGGCTTACACCTAGCTTGAATCTCAAATAAACCATAGCTATGAGGAAGTGGGGAAAGATGCCCTGCTCCTGTCCAGAAAATTGAGCCGTGTTTAATTTCCAACTTCAGACCGAAACGAACAGAATCCTTTGGCTTCTTTTGTTGGTATTAAGCTTAATGAGTGATCTTGTCCTCCTCGGTTGAGTCCTCTTCCAGTATAACACTATAATTAAGTTAATTATCAAAAGATTCTCTCTCTCTCTCTTTTTAACGGAACTTAAAATGGAAGCTAAATTTTGCATCTCGGCTTACAGACCGCTAACTAGAATCAAACAATCAAGCTGATGCTGGGTCCTTGAGAAGGTATGCTTTGCATATTCATCATGCTAATAGGGTTTAGAGGTATATTCGCAACAGATGAAAAGAATTAATTAAATCTCATTTGCATAGGGAGTGTTGCTTAAGTGTCGGCATCCCATTAGGGCTGGCAACGTCGTCGAGAGATGGAGCTTGTAAAAAAAAAAAGTCAAGAAACCAAAAATTGCCAGTAAGATATGTATTTTATAATTGCTTCTCAAAGCACTGGGAAATGAAAGGGGCCATTCTAAAAAGTAGTTTCTTCCATCTATATTGTTATATTTCACTAGCTTGAGCAAAAAAAAAAATTATGTGCTTAAAAATGAATGTTTGTAAATGTTTGCTTTAGAAATTGCCCTCAAAACAGCCAGTTCTAATCTGGAAAGAATAAAATGACAATATTCAATCCAGAAAAAAAAAAATACAGAGATATAGGATAAGCACAACAGGCCAATATTTTGCAGAGATTACATATGATGCTGTTCCAGCTTGGCCTTTTGGAGACAAAAAGGTCGTGGTATGAGTTATTTGGTTATTTCTCGTATTTTTACATGTGTCGAACCTAACAGAAACATTAACCATAGCTGGGTGTCTGGGGGTGGGGAGATGGCGCCCACTCCATTCTATGTGCATCCTGCATTAAAAAGGGGTGGGGCTTTAAGAGGTGGGGCCACCATCTTTAGTTGTTTTTTTTAATATTCTCCCATGGATATCCTGGGCCATCTGCATTTCAGTAGAAAATTGTATTTGAAAAGCGAGGAGCGTTTTGAAAATGAAGCAATTGCTAAAAAGGAAGTTGAGAAGAAAAGTCAAGAAGACTACCTTTCTTCAGAGCTCATGGACATCCTTCAAAACTAGAAGGCTCAATTCTTGGGTAGAATTAATGTTGTGTTTATGAAATAAATAAAACAGGCACCAAACTCTGGTATGATTTGTACCCTCAGACTGATGCTCTCCGGATCAGTAGGACCTACATGAAGCTCTGATTGCATTTGGGAGAAAGATGCAAAAACTCAGAAAATCTAAAAGAGAGTGAATAATTTTTCAGAGTCAGGTCACTACAGGATCTTTATCAAGAATCCTCTCAACTGACTATACCAGGTTGACCACTGGCTCCTCCTGGGCAGGGAAGGGACTGAAATGGCTCAGTGTCTCAATGAAATGCTGTCTGAACCACAAGGTCTGGAATCTTGTGTGTTTTTGGTCTTCTTCTCCTGTTCTGAATTTCAGTTTGCCTTCTGCTCGTCATGGATCTTCAGTTCTTCCTCTTCATTTCTGCCCAGATGCAGGCACATGTTTCTCACTACCTTTTGGCAGGGTTGGTCACTTTAACGGAAGCAGTGGGCGAGGTGTGCTGTTCAGCTTGCGAGATGTGGGACCAAAGATTTCAGGTTCATTCATGTGGTTTCGATGTGGAGCTTGAACATAAACCCGATGAGGAGTCAACCTGACATCTGGTGGTATAAACATGCTATCATACACCACACACATTCCACAACTTTTTTGGTGCCTTGAAAGGAGTGGTTATAAATAATCCATAGGGTTTATTACAGGGACTAATGGTGAGGAATGCAAGTTGTTCTCCAGTTAGGCAGCTGTGGGGGAGGACTCCCAGAACGTCCTCATAACTGTCTGCAAATATGCCACGTTGAAAGGCCCGCTCCATTTATGGCTGCCGGTCCTTCTGCAGCCCTCTAGATATTCTTAGGAAGCTTGCCCAAAAGGCAAGGAAGTAATGTTCAAGCTGCAGTATTATCCTTCCCATCAAGGAAGGCAAGTGACCATCTCTGAGCAGCAGAGGTTTCATTTTTTGCTAGGGACTAATCACTGCTGATGGAACTGTTCTCCTCTCCAGAACACTAGGATCCTATTTAAATGCCACTTAAGCTGGTGACCCTTAGTGCCACATCTTGCGACAAAGGAATCTACCTTTTTTCCCTTTTTTTAGTGTGGTGCTTGGCAAAAAAGGGGGAGAGCAAAGCCTTGTCCCCAGGCTTAGAAAGATGCGTGAAGGAGATAATACCAGGAAAAGAACTGTTTCTCAACCTTGGCAACTGGGTGGACTTCAACTCCCAGAATTCCCCAGCCAGCATGACCATCTTGTGCCCATATGAAATGGCTGGGGAATTTCAAAGGAATTCCCTTGAAATTCCCAGAATTTTTTTATTCTTAGTTCATCTTCTACTCCAGACCAAAGGTGGGAAAGAGAGTGAAGGGAGGTAAACACCAAGAGTGATGGGATCCCTCTTCTTTTTTTTAAATATAATTTTTACTGACAATTTTAACAGCAATAAGAACCAATACAAACTAAAACAGAACAGAGAAAACGAAAAGAAAGAGAGAAATAACAGATAAAGCTAGAAGTGCAATAAAAAACTAGAAGGAAGTAGAGGAAAAAAAGGGAAAGATAGAAAGATAGAAAGGCATAAAGCAGTGGTGTCCAATATTCTTCACAGCAGTTATAAGTACAATTATATTTTAAAATCTCTCTCTAAAGTTACATCATGATTCTCTTCTTTCCAAAATAGGAGGAGGAAGGAGTATCAGGCATGTTTGCCGCCTTGAGTTATTTATAAAAATAATAAAGGTGGGATAGAAAACAAAATAAATAAATAACTAATCTATCCTGTCTAATCCTCAAAGCCATAAAGCACAAGTTCAATTCCCCCCCCCCCATTTTTACGCAGGAAGTCTGTCAGGGGTTTCCAGTCACCAATAAATGTAGATATTCTCCTTTCTCTAATCAAAGAAGTCAGTTTACCTATCTCAGCAAGTTCTGTCCATTTCACCCACCGTTCCTCCATGGCGGCTAATGCCGAATCTTCCCATCTTTGTGCATCTAGTAATCTCACCACAGTGATCATACACTGAATAATCTTCCATGGCTTTTATTCTATCGGTTTATCCATCAATCCTAAAAGGAAAAGTTCTGGGATGGGATCCCTCTTATGATTTTTTTTAAATGTTTATGGAAGGCTTCACATAATACATCTGGCATTTTTTAATTTCTTATTTGTTTTATGCCCTTACATTCATGTAAACGCTGGGGTGTAACACAACAGCCGCCACTTGGTGCCCTCTCATTGTGAGGTGGCTTTAAGAACACAACTTCCTAAGAACCAGGGGTTTGAAAGAGGCAAGGTTCTAGCTCTCAAGACAGAAAAAAGCAAACAGGGCTCTTCAAACCGCAAATCCAGAGGTTGGATTCCTAGAGGCCTCCTGCTCTTATTTGGATAGGGGATACAAAAAAATCATGTTGCTGAATAGGGGGCATTTTGCACCATGTGTCCTAAAATGGGGGCCCTGGTGGGCCATGCATTTTCCATCTCTAGAATCTCATTCTTCCACATGCAGAGGTACCTGCGGGGGGGGTGGGGGGTCAAAAAATCAAGAGGGCTGCCAGAACCTGGGGACAGAAGCCCCACTCTTTGTATGTGGGTCTTGCATGCCACACGTTACAAAGGGGCAGGCTTCAACCAAGCGGTCACAGCCACCATGTTGACTTTTTGGTCGCATACCCACCCACCCCAGGTGCCCTTGCTCCACAGACAGAGGAAAAATCTATAAAATGTGTGCATATATCTAGGAAACCGATGCCAAGCAGAGAATTAAACTTCACTTGCTGCACAAATTTGGAGGCTTCTTAACTTTGAACTACAACATGGATTCTTTCCCCCACTGACTTATAAATCCTTTCTCTTCAAGTTGGGGGTCTGTATAATATTTTTCTTTCTTTCTTATTTAACCGAAACAAAAAACAGACTTCGCATCCTGTTTACATTCATGGCTTTCGTCAGCAGAGCCTGAATCCGGCATGGGCCTTGCACACCTTTTTACCTGGAGGCACTTTTACACCTTTCCGTTTTTCTCTATACTGCACACGAGAGAGAAACTCGCCGGAAAATGCTACGGTGAAACTCCTGGGGTTGATCTGCTCTTCAGGGTTTATGAAATTGCTTGTTCATCAAACGCGGGAAGTTGCTTATTTTTTTAAGTTACGCAAATTAAAATAATAAAAAAAACCCCACATACCTCTCCATTTTTATTGGGCCTTGAATGACTGCCCAGCACCTTCTGGCTCTAAACAGTTGCCAGACTGGAAGACAACAGAGCTCTAATCAAGTTGGAGAGCTGAAGGCTGAGTCATGGGTTCCATCCATCACTGGGAACATAAAAACTGTTTGGCCAGAGCTGAAAAGCTCCCTGATGTCCACATATACCCACAATCCTCAGTGAGAGTCCATCACCTCTCTCCCTTCCTCCCTCCCTCTGTACCGTTATGGATCCTTCTCAAATAAAAATGCACGCCACACAAAGTTCCTTTTGGCCATCATTTGCAATTCACTTAGCTTTTCTTGGTCCCTGTTGCTGTTCCCTGTTGTAAACATTCATCACTCATAGGCTGGTAGAGCAAAACAGGGAAGTGATTTCTGTGAAAGTCGAGCAGGAATTGAAGAGCTGTCACGGAAAGAATTGTTGGAACCATCTCTTCAAAATATGTTTAGATGCCAGAGATGAGATGTTTCAAGTCTCAGTCTGCCAGCTGCCATATATTTAGCGTGCCAACCAGCCCCACATATTTAATGTTCAGAACTTCAAATATTGGGACAACAAGGGGAATCTTCCATTGGAGCCCATGGGAGTGTGACATCTATGTGACCAGGCTGAGACCAGTGGGGATTTTTTCTATGAGTCTCAAAGGGCATAAGAAATTTGTCCTGTTCTTTCGTGGCATGAGGTTACAGGGGTGAACCCACCTGGTAGCTTGGGGAAAAATGCAGCTGTAAGAGGCCAGGCTAGCTAAGAGGGGCTAACTTTCTTCCAATTAGTCACTGAGGTTTATTTTAATATGCATTTGTTTGCTTGTAGGCTTTGACAACTGCCAGAGACATCGCAGGGATGAAAACAGATGACATTTGGCAGTTGGGGTGGGGGGAGTCTTAAAAGAGGTGCATTAAATCCATCAGAAGCCTTCTGAAATTTAGTGCAGGCTTTAATTATTCAAGAAAAATAACCATATTTAAAAGGCGCACCTGAAATTCTCCCTTTTGCTGCAGAATTTTGACAATGAAGTCCTAGCAGGGCTTTGACAATAGCCAAAATGGACTCTGGTTGAAGGCTAGAAGGGTTGGTTCGGATCATCCAGACAGCTACACGTTAATTGTTCAGCTTGCACCTCTAGACTGATTCTGGGAATGTTGAATTAAAGCCAAGCCGTTGGTTTGCTGCCTTCAACAGGATGAAGTCATTTCATGGAAGTGGATCTTCAGAAAGGTCATGATGGATCAACGAAGCTGTGGATTCAAAGACACTGTGTCTGTCCCAAATCCAGGTCAATGGCTTGCTGGAAGGGTCTGGATGACAGTTGTAAGAGCCCAGACTGAGCCGAGAAACCCCTCCTGTCCATCCAGTTGTGGTCGTCTTTGATGTTCAGAAGCTAGTCAGCTAACATCTGTTGGGAAAGCTACTTCTTTTACCACCAGGAGGGAAATCACAACAGTTACTAGGGAGGTACTCATGTTTTAACCACAGCACCCTGAAAGTGCTTTGAATTTCAACATGGGGCTTCTTCCAGAAAAAGTTACCCATGTAGAGTCTCAGTAAATATTCACCCTTTTTCATATAGCATTTGTAATGGCAATTATCTTACAACACCTCTGTGTTTCTGTTCTAAAGACAAAATATCTCTCTGTGTCTTTGATGGCAATCCTAAAAACACGCTGGGCGTAATCTCCCTTGAGTTTACTGGGAATCAATTCTGAGCAGTGGTAACGATGTGGTGTTACAGATCTGATCACAGCTACTCCTGCAGAATTTGTAGCAGCTGGTGCTGGGAGAATTCTGCAAACTCTCTGCTAGGAAGACGTAATCCCTGTTCTGAGGAGCAGCAGGAAACCTTTTGATCCCCTCTTCTTTTCAGTGGCCAAGGATCACAGGCATCTGATGTCACCAGAAGAAGCTGAGTTGTGTTGTGTTTTTGCATTTCCTATTTTGGGGTGGGGGATTATTTTTTTGCTCTTCATTTTTTTTTTTTAATATATATGTTAAGCTTATCAGAAGTTCCATGCCTCCATTTTTATTTCTTATTTTGTAGTGGGAGAGCTTCAGCAAAGGATCGTTACCTTGTCATGGTGCTGGAGCTTGAGCACCTCAATGATGCCATGAGCTAAACCGTGAAGGGACACCCAAGACGGGAAGGTCATGACAGAGAGGTCAGACTAAATGCGATCCCTGGGGAAGGTAATGGCAACCCACCCCAGTATTCTTGCCGTGAAAACTAAATGGATCAGTACAACCAGAGATATGTCGGTATACCATCGGAAGATGAGACCCCCAGGTCGGAAGATGGTCAAAATGCTACTGGGGAGGAACAGAGGATGAGCTCAACTAGCCCCAGACGTGATGACGCAGCTAGCTCAAAGCCAAAAGGACGGCTAGCGGCCGACGGTGCTGGTGGTGAACGGCGAATCCGATGTTCTAAGGATCAACACACCATCGGAACCTGGAATGTAAGATCTATGAGCCAGGGCAAATTGGATGTGGTTATTGGTGAGATGTCAAGATTAAAGATAGACATTTTGGGCGTCAGTGAACTGAAATGGACTGGAATGGGCCACTTCACATCAAATGACACCCAGATCTACTACTGTGGACAAGAGGACCACAGAAGAAATGGAGTAGCCTTCATAATTAATAGTAAAGTGGCTAAAGCGGTGCTTGGATACAATCCAAAAAACAATAGAATGATCTCAATTCGAATTCAGGGCAAGCCATCTAACGTCACAGTGATCCAAATATACGCCCCAACCACAGATGCTGAAGAAGCTGAAGTAGAGCAGTTCTATGAGGATCTGCAGCACCTACTGGAGAACACACCTAAAAGAGATGTTATTTTCATCACGGGAGACTGGAATGCTAAGGTGGGCAGTCAAATGACACCTGGAATTACAGGTAAGCATGGCCTGGGAGAACAAAATGAAGCAGGACATAGGCTGATAGAATTTTGCCAAGACAACTCACTCTGCATAACGAACACTCTCTTCCAACAACCTAAGAGACGGCTTTATACATAGACTTCACCAGATGGACAACACCAAAATCACATTGACTACATCCTTTGCAGCCAAAGGTGGTGGACATCTGTACAGTCAGTAAAAACAAGACCTGGAGCTGACTGTAGTTCCGATCACGAACTTCTTGCACAATTTAGGATCAGACTAAAGAGATTAGGGAAGACCCACAGATCAGCTAGATATGAGCTCACTAATATTCCTAAGGAATATGCAGTGGAGGTGAAGAATCGATTTAGTAGACTTAGTAGACAGGGTCCCGGAAGAACTCTGGACAGAAGTGCGCAACATTGTTCAGGAGGCGGCAACAAAATACATCCCAAAGAAAGAGAAAACCAAGAAGGCAAAATGGCTGTCTGCTGAGACACTAGAAGTAGCCCAAGAAAGAAGGAAAGCAAAAGGCAACAGTGATAGGGGGAGATATGCCCAATTAAATGCAAAATTCCAGAGGTTAGCCAGAAGAGAGAAGGAATTATTTTTAAACAAGCAATGCGCGGAAGTGGAAGAAGACAATAGAATAGGAAGGACAAGAGACCTCTTCCAGAAAATTAGAAACATTGGAGGTAAATTCCAGGCAAAAATGGGTATGATCAAAAACAAAGATGGCAAGGACCTAACAGAAGAAGAAGAGATCAAGAAAAGGTGGCAAGAATATATGGAAGACCTGTATAGGAAGGATAACAATATCGGGGATAGCTTTGACGGTGTGGTCAGTGAGCTAGAGCCAGACATCCTGAAGAGTGAGGTTGAATGGGCCTTAAGAAGCATTGCTAATAACAAGGCAGCAGGAGATGACGGCATCCCAGCTGAACTGTTCAAAATCTTGCGAGATGATGCGGTCAAGGTAATGCATGCTATATGCCAGCAAATTTGGAAAACACAAGAATGGCCATCAGATTGGAAAAAATCAACTTATATCCCCATACCAAAAAAGGGAAACACTAAAGAATGTTCAAACTATCGAACAATGGCACTCATTTCACATGCCAGTAAGGTAATGCTCAAGATCCTACAAGGTAGACTTCAGCAATTCATGGAGCGAGAATTGCCAGATGTACAAGCTGGGTTTAGAAAAGGCAGAGGAACTAGGGACCAAATTGCCAATATCTGATGGAAAAGGCCAGGAAGTTTCAGAAAAACATCTATTTCTGTTTTATTGACTATTCTAAAGCCTTTGACTGTGTGGACCATAACAAATTGTGGCAAGTTCTTAGCGGTATGGGGATACCAAGTCATCTTGTCTGCCTCCTGAAGAATCTGTATAACGACCAAGCAGCAACAGTAAGAACAGACCACGGAACAACGGACTGGTTTAAGATTGGGAAAGGAGTATGGCAGGGCTGTCTACTCTCATCCTACCTATTCAACTTGTACGCAGAACACATCATGCGACATGCTGGGCTTGAGGAATCCAAGGCTGGGGTTAAAATCGCTGGAAGAAACATTAACCATCTCAGATATGCAGATGATACCACTTTGATGGCTGAAAGCGAAGAGGAACTGAGGAGCCTTATGATGAAGGTGAAAGAAGAAAGTGCAAAAGCTGGCTTGCAGCTAAACCTCAAAAAAACCAAGATTATGGCAACCAGCTTGATTGATAACTGGCAAATAGAGGGAGAAAATGTAGAAGCAGTGAAAGACTTTGTATTTCTAGGTGCGAAGATTACTGCAGATGCTGACTGCAGTCAGGAAATCAGAAGACGCTTAATCCTTGGGAGAAGAGCAATGACAAATCTCGATCAAATAGTTAAGAGCAGAGACATCACACTGACAACAAAGGTCCGCATAGTTAAAGCAATGGTGCTCCCCGTAGTAACATATGGCTGCGAGAGCTGGACCATAAGGAAGGCTGAGAGAAGGAAGATAGATGCTTTGGAACTGTGGTGTTGGAGGAAAATTCTGAGAGTGCCAACCAGTCCATCCTCCAGGAAATAAAGCCAGACTGCTCACTTGAGGGAATGATATTAAAGGCCAAACTGAAGTACTTTGGCCACATAATGAGAAGACAGGACACCCTGGAGAAGATGCTGATGCTGGGGAGAGTGGAGGGCAAAAGGAAGAGGGACCGACCAAGGGCAAGATGGATGGATGATATTCTAGAGGTGACGGACTTGTCCCTGGGGGAGCTGGGGGTGTTGACGACTGACAGGAAGCTCTGGCGTGGGCTGGTCCATGAAGTCACGAAGAGTCGGAAGTGACTAAACGAATAAACAACAAAAAGTGGGAGAGAGAGCCAGCCATGCACTCTCAAAAGGTCTCGGGGAGTGCAGAAGAGAGGGTGGGAGCTACTTGCAGCCTAAGACCCTTTGAAGGCCTTGCTCTAAACCAGCTGCTGGCTGGGGAATTCTGGGAGTCGAAGTCCACACATCTTAAAGTTGCCAAGTTTGAAAAAACACTGCTCTAAACTGTCTTTTAACCCCACAAGAGAAGTGAAGGCTTGGGGGGAAAAATGGGAACATCATTAAAACATCCCCCCCACCTCGATCTCTCCTCCACTCTCCCAGGTCTTGTCTCATCCCTCATGACTTCATTTTTTTTTGCTTTTTAATGTGGCATTGCTATAAGGATTTGGAGCATTCCCCAGTGTTTCCCATTCCTCCCCCCCCCCCCCCAGCTCATCTCCTCTCTTAACACCATGCCCATCCTTGGTGTGTAATCTCTTGGGCTCTCCAGCTTGATGGCTGTTTTATTTCTTAACTTGCGTGACAAACTCAGCTAAGCGAGGACTGTCATGCCATCTGGCCCCTTCCTGCGAGCAATTCATGGCCAGGAAGCTAAGAAAGCTGAAGATCATAGGGTCCAGGGTTCCACTTGTACTGTTTTCCCTGTCCTGTCCTAGTATTTCCTCTTGGCTCCCCCAACCTTTACTTTCATTAAGGCTCAAAATTCCATTAACCGTTTCCATAAACATACGCTTTGCCCCCAAGACATTTCACTGCTGGCTAAGGCAGAAGAATAGAGTTTCGTTCACCTGCTGCTTTACCACCAAAGCGAGGTTCAGAACACTTCAAGGTCGGGCATTAAATCCCACAATACCTTCCCCCTGCTGGGCAGTGAAAATGCAATAATGATAGCACATCAACTAACACACAATTTACCCCCTTTCACGACACCCCGCATCAGCTGCTGGAGGTGACCACCAATTCTGCCTAATGGCAGGGCCGGCCATCTGTAAAGACTCCATTAAGTAAATGTGGTTCCATTTCTTTCTCCTTCCAGAAAGGACCTAGTTTGCTGGTTTTGTCTAAACACCCCCCCTCTAATTACTGGGTTCTCTCTGCAGCTGCAATAGCCAATTTTTATTTTCATGTCCCTATTTTTCTACCCTTCACCCACTGGATGCAACAGAAGCCGATCAGGGCCTGTTCTTGACAGGCACAAGAGATGCCTTGATGTGGTGGGATCTCATCTCTCCTGACATCTTGATGTTTGGCAATGCTACTTAACAAGGAAATCCTTAGCAAGGTTTCATTTTCATTTTTCCTCCACATTCCCTTGTTGAATTGTTTTCTTCTCTTGTCTGCTGTCTTGCTTGTTCATGGTTTTGCTCTTCTGAAAAGGGTAAAGTGTCAGGCTTTGAAAGGGCAGCTCTGTAAGGTTGTCCTTCCTTCCCCCTGCTTCCGAAAATAATCCTTCTCACCTTGAGGATGGGAGACACTCTGTTCCTGGGCAACCTCCACAACGTGACAGCTTGAAAGAGTGTTGAACACAAACTTGTGAGACCTTTGGGGTTGCAAGTCTTGGCCCTCTGGGGTCCACAAGAGGGGACTTCCAAGGGCTTTGTCAGTTATCCACTCATCCCAACTCTTGGGCATGTTTCTGGTCACTGCAGGATTTAACCTGAATCCACAGATGGCAATACTCCGTCATGAGGACTCTGAAGTGTTGGCTTAATAGGAGAATAACACATCAGGCTGCTGTCACAGTATGTCTGTGGAAATGAGAAGCTTGTTTTCCCTACTTTGTCGTTCCGCCCGCTGATGAGCACTCAGAAATGCAAATAGATTCAGAGTTGGGTTTCCAAACTGCTGCGCTGCCGCTGGAGGCTAAAAATAATGTGCTGTGGTGCACCGCCACTTGAAATCACACTTGTTGATCCAACTTTTTGAAGGAGCAGATGAGCAGGCAGCCCTCAACAGAAATTTGAGGAACCTCAATGGAACCAAATTTTGACATGGCTGTCTTGGAGATTTGTTTTCCTGTCCTGGATTCCATCTTCCTCTTTCCTGGCCCAAATCTCAGTTTCATTTCAGACTGTCCTGCTTCTGAAGGAGGTCCTCTAGTTGCCCTGGGAATGCCACCCCAGTGAGGAATGCTCTTTCTTGTTGAGGAGTGTAGAGATTGCAACAGAATACCTCTCTTCCACATCTTATACCAAACACAATCAAGGTGGGGTGGTTTTGACGTTCTTTCCCATGCTTCCCTCTTTCTCAGGACTGGGTCATCTCTTCTGCAGTGGTTCTTAATGGTCCACTCCTTCCTTCCCCAAGGTCCGTTCTACATATTTTACAGGGAGGCAAATAAACTGAAAACAAAGCAATGTGACTCACCTCTTTTTGCCTCCAAGCGATGTGAAGACTATCAGTACATAATAACACAGGATCAGGCCAAGGCTGATCTTAGTCCAATATTTTGTTTCCTACAGCAGCTGGTCAGATGTCTCTAGGATGCTCATAAGCAACAGAGGCAGAGATGTAGCTGTGTCTGGCTCATGTTCCCTTGCAACTGGTGTTTAGGGGCATTCTGCTGATCCAGAATTAACCCTGAGCCTTCAAGATGAATACTTCTCAAGATCTGTCCCCCTTGAAGGTATCTAATCGCCTTTTAAGGCCACTCAAATTAGGGGCCATCTCCATAACGTGCTGATGAATTCCATGGGTGAATTACGCACTGGATAAAGAAACACTTTATTTTCTCTGCTTCATCTTGCCTTCCAATCAGCTTAATTGAATGGCCCCTGGACCTCCTGTTGGGTGAGAAGGAGAAGAACATCTCCCCCTCCGCTTTCTCCATGCCATGAATGATTTTATGCAGCTCAATCACATCTCCGGTCAGTTACTTCTTTCCAAGCTAAATAATGTTTTCCAAACATTCCTAAGGAAGATGTTTGAATCCCCAATCAGTAGGCAGCTTTTCCAGCCCTATGATGTTTCTCAGCGGTGACCAGAACTGCATTCCATATGCAGACATATCATAGCTAAGGACAATACCCTGTTACTAGTTTTAATTTCATCCCCTTTCTTAACGATCCCTGGCTTTTCACCCAGCATTCAAATGCTGGGTCAGCATCCTCATTAAGTTCTCCATGAGGACCCCCAGTTGATTTTCCCTAGTTAATTATAGAAGTTCAAAGCCAATCAAGGTATATGTAAAGTTAGGCTGTTTTTTTTTTTTTTTTGCCCCAATAGGCATCACTTTCCACTGACTTGAATTGCACCACATTATGAGCAGGTGAAAAAGCACAAATTTCAACTCAGATTTGTTGAGGAACACTGCTTCTTCAGTTCCTTCCCTGAGAATACTGCCCATTTATTCCAATTTGTTCCTTCTTCTCTTTTTAATAGTCAGCAGTCCAAAAGAGTAGACTGCCCCTGAACGTGCCTTTTCTATTTTGCCATCAATTAATTTTTAATTAGTGGTATTGACTGCTGTTTTAGGTTACACTGTGTATAAGTTTATTGTCAAAATAATGTGTTTTATTGCTGAAATAATCTACTCTCCTGAGTGCTGGTCAACCCAAAAAGCAGTGCTTTCATGTACGAAGATGGTAACTAACACCATGGCTAAGAGTTTTGAACAGACAGTTCATCCTGAGTTTACCTAATTTCTTTTTACAGAAGATTAACTAGTGACCATCATCTGCTTCATCTTGTGGAACTGAAATCTCTAAGTCAGCCGACCTCTACACAAAGTCATATCTCACTTTGGTCTGCTCTCAACTTACTGTATATACAACTGTTTTGTGGATATTACATCCTTGTATTATAAGAAAGGGGAGGATTGAGTCTCTATCCTGTGAGTAAAAAACCTTCTTTCTTATTGAAGGCCATGTCATCTCAACTGAAACCAGTTGGATCTGCACTGCAGCAGTGGGTAGGGTCAAAGCTAAAAATAGGCAGGGTTTCCAAAGCAGATGGGCACATGGACCACTCCTATATGCGGACCCAATGTAGCTGCAGATTCCATAAATGAATTCTATATTGTGCAGATTTAGACTAAGTTCTGGACACTGAAGCTGAAGGCTATGGTTTAGGAGATTATAGGATTTGGGATAGATGGCCTGGGGACGTCTCACCCTTACCCTGATTCACCTGAGGAGTCAAATATCTGCAACTCCATCACAGTCGCTCAACCAAGTAGGGAGCATGCCATGCAAAAGGCCACAGAAAAATGAATTGCTTACCTACTTCTTACAATGCCTTGGTCAGAGCAACATTATTCATTTGAATCTTTCTGGGTTGCTACAGCTTCTATGTAGAATGATATAGAATGGAGTACCATTCTAGATGAATCAGAACAATCTGATTCATAAAAATGATGTTCAAAACCTGTCCTCAGCTGCGATAGCTCCAGGGCTCTGCTCACCAGATTTTGCACCAGTACTGGTGCCATAGAATCCCAACACATGGGAAGATCACATTCCTCAACTCAATTGCCGCAATGCCTAAATTCTCAAGGCCAAAGCTGACAACAATCAAATGGTGGTGACTTTTTGCAGCATGTGGGGTTTGGGGTGAATCTCCAAGACCATAAAACGTTGGCATTTGCCCCAGGCCAGTGTGAATGGTCTCCTTGCCTTACCTGCAGGTGCTGGAAATTACCCCATGCTTTAGTCCCGCATCAGAAGACTTGTAATCAGGCTTCCGTTCCAGTTGACCCCAACAAGTTGTAAACTGGCTTTCTGATCAATGAGATTTAATCTGCTTTCAGCTTTGCATCACAGCTGCTGAGAGGCCTCCAGAAGCTCAACAGGATGGGGGCGTATAAATCATGCTCAATCCTTGGGAAGTTTCTGTGTCACAACTTTAATAGCCAATAGCTGTTGACAAGTCTATCTTCAGATCTGCATGTGTGTATTTCATGCGGACCTCTGGCCGTTGCTGTATCTTCTAGCCAGGATTTCCTAGGAAGGTAAGGGCTGGGTGTGTCAAGGAAATACTTTCTCATATCAGGCTGGAAGCTGCTGCTATCTATCCTAATAACATTAGCGCATGATTTCCTTCTCTGTGAGCTGTGTATATAATTCTATGTACATCGATCATATCACTCTATGTCGACTTCTTAACATTCATTTTCCTAAGCAAAAAGAAAACAAAAATCTCAAAATAACTTGGCTTTTTCTCCTGGGGAGTGTAATGCCCAGTGCCTTTTGCCTGGGGACACTCTGGGAATCAAGCTGGTCTATTTCATGCAGGGCAGAAATAGCCCCCCGTTTACCATTTTCCTGTTGCCAGCTCCGTCTGCAAATAATTGAACTGAACGTTTTCCCCACCAGCTTGTCTAAGGGGCTGTTTTGAGCACCTTCAAATGCCACTTTTCACCCCCTTGTCTCCTTGCTAGAAGATCTTCAGACTGACTCTTTGGTAGACCTGTGTTTAATTCCCAAAGCAGACTGTGCCTCATTTTGTGTTTTCAATGGTACCGTCAGCAGGTTCCTTGCCCTGAAGCACAGATGTGAACATCTGGGCATGTGCTTAACTTCCACTTGTATTTCTGCTTGCGGTAATGAGAGGGTTGGGTACTTTTCTGGCATCTTTATTCAGCAGACTAAACAAAGGCTGTTTTTTAGGTTTTAGCTTTCGAAGCAAAGTTGTGCAGCACTCTCCCTTCCCCCATATATTAGACTTCTGCACCATGGTTGTCAGCTGGTAAGGAGGTCAGCTTCAGCCTACGGAAAGTTGGATTAAGCCCTGGTGATGTTGCAGATTTCAGCCACATAAGAGTAATTAAAACAATTGTTTCATATACCTGGTATTTATGAGACTTCCAGCCTCAGCATTATTCCTGCACTGGCAGCAGGCTGAATTCAACTTATACCATTTGCTTGATTCATCCAGGAAATACGTGATGCTGGTGAGATTTGAACTCGGATGCCTTCTCTTTCAAGCTGAGCCAGTTAATCCTGCATTGTACATATATGCTAGGAGTTGCACCCATTTAAAAAATAAGTGTGGAAAGCACCCTGTGGATATAACGGTGGCCCCAGATTCCAGACATGTAGGCTGGATTAAGCTAAAATGGAATGGAGTGGTCTGTGGTTCAAGCATGGTAGGAAACCCAGGCACTTCTCTTAGAAGGCTGTGTGAACCAGGGCTATTGTGGGCAACTATCTTATAATCCATTTGTTTGGGGACTGCATGTCATGTGGATATGGCACATACGATACAAGGTTTAGACGGTTGTGTGCACCAGTCTATACCGTCCTTTTCGCAGCTTTCCCTGATGATGTCAAGGGCAATGAAGGAAGTGTGCTATTGAAGTGAGCCCAGACACGGTGTGCAAAGGATGAACATAAATGGCCCATTCTCAGCAGCAGAATTCTGATCTTGGAGAGGGAGAAACACGGCTTATGCCCGAAGATCCTTTTAACTGGAAATGCTAAGTCCGTCTGCTTTGCGACTCACCTGCTCCCAAGGCATAATCCATCTTGATTCATCATTCACCTTCCTTCCTCCATCTCCAATGGATTCTGCTACCCTTGATGGACCTCGTGATCCACCAAAGGAGGAAGCGTAGCCAAGTGCATTAAGGGGTGGGGGAGAAACGTCTGAGAAGGGGCTTTGGAGTGTTCTCTGGACCAGGTTGGTGATGGCAGGACAAACATGTAGTGGTCACTCCCCAGTGATGCTGGTTGGGGGCCCAGGGTGGGAGTTCTTGCTATTTGCCCATTCTAGGTCATTAGGAGCACTGTGTGCCAGGGATCCGTTCCTGGGCACCATGAAGAGGAAGAGGAAGGAAGATGTTCTCCAAAGGAAACAACCTGCTGCTAATGAAAATGCCCCATTAATGGCTCCTTATCTATCCCAGCAACCAAGAGGGGGAGGTGAATTTGTGCATGCACCCCCTCCCTCTTCTTGCAGTCTCCTCTGGGGCTCGGCTTCCCTTCTGAGCAGATGTCATCATTTTGCAGGAACGCTAGTCAAAACCACTTGGAAATCTGAAAATGAGAGCTGAGGCGTGCAGCTGCTAGGGAACCTTGGTGCCCACTGGGTCTGCCTTGCCAAAGAGCAGAAGCCAGAGAACAAGCAAGTGAAGAGACAGCTGGAAAAATTCATAGGGTGGTGGGGATGCCCTGGATTACTTGGCAACAGCACTGCCATGGGGTAAGCAGCAGTGCGCGCATTCTGTTACCAGCTTCAGCTACGAAGCTTAGCTCTCAGCTTTCAGAACGGTTGAAGGTCCCTGGGTCGCTCCTTGGGCAAGGGCAGAAGGAGTGACTGGCCCAAGGGCACCCCAGCTGTGTCCACTGGCAACCTCCTCCCTCTTTGGAAGTGCCCCTGAGACCAACTGCCCAAGCGGGATGGCACTTTAGGGAAGATGTTAGGAATGAAAACAGCAGCTCTTGGGCTCATCCACCGGCTGTCATCAAGCAAGTTAGAATCCCTGGTCCGGGAGGGAAGAGGGATCCACAGGGCATCCTTGAAAGCCAGAGAGAGGAGCTAGTCTACTTTCGGAGCACCGTGGCACCCAAACTGTGAATTTGTCAACCCCCCCATGTTATTTTCAGTGGGTGAAAACAGTTTTGTTGGTCAGAGGACTGAAATCCTGCCTAGTTAGTAGCCCCTAAGAAAAATGTGACTGCTGGGAATTGTAGCTGAGATATGGTTGGACTTCAGAAGAAGTCCAGTGGTGGACCCATCTGGGTTGGCAAATGGGTATGGCTCAAACCTAGTGAATTCACTAACTGAAAGTCTCCCTCATGCATTGCCCCTCACTGGCTGGGAATCATTTTGAGTGCCTCCTCTGAAGGCATTCAGGGATATGCTTCAGGCTTAAATGCAGAAGAAGGTAGCATCAAAACTCTCTGGGAAGGAATGTTGAGCAGACTGTGGACTGTGGGGTGCAGTGGACTTTCAGCCACAAGGCCCAGGTTTATGAAGCTTTATTTCTGGAGGACACCAGCAGAATTTTCCCTTAGCCTCCTTGCTATTCCAAAGGCTCTCTAGGGTTGTTGTTTTTTTTAAGGTTAATTCCACACAGACTATCTTCAGTTCCATGAAGGGAAAAACAGCTAAGATTATGTTAAGAAGAGGGAAAAATGAAAGGAGGAAAGACAGCTCTCCCTATTCTTTAAAGCAAGAAGGGGCTGCCTTGGATGAATGGAAACTTTTAGCATGCCGCATTTTAAAGGTAGGTAGGTCAGAAGACGTGCTTCACACACTCAAAAAGCCAGTCCCATGGCTTGTTTTGAATTGGAGCGCTTCAAAAGAAAATCATGGGCTGTGAGTCTGAATGCCCCCCCACATGGTGCAGCCTTTGTTCCAGAAGAGAGACCACATGTCAAGGGAAGATGTAGTTTAGCTGTCACGAGGTCATACTGCTGCCTGGTTCTCCTTTTTCCAAACACATCTCTGTCACTTGCATTCTGAAGTGGTACAATCCCACATCCAGAAGGCCTGCACCATGCAGATTTTTATTCCTTAATAGATAAAGTGGATAAGCTGATAGACAGAAGGCCAGATGGTATCCCTTTTAATTTATAGGATATATTTGTATTTTAGCCGATCCTACTAGAAATGTGACAGGGCGTCTCCTAACCAGCTTTTGAAGGGATTTTGGGCCATTGTGGAATCAGGAATGTTGCAGTTCTGGAACTCTGAAGGCTGGACAAATGGTTGCTGTGCTTGTGGTCCTTTGATGGAGACGGTTGGATGATGGTTATGGAAGCGCTCCCCCACTTTCCTTGTGGTCAACGAAACCTCCATCTTTCTCAAGGGTGTGTCCCTTCTTGGTCCTGTGGCAGTGGATGGCCCTTGGTAATGGATGCTTCTGACCCTAAGGCTGGATTTGATTTGGTTGCCAGCCCTTGTCCATGGGCCAGCCCTTACTCTCTACAAAATGGAGCAGAACCGTAGTGAACTCACAGCTGAGAGAGGAAGCACAGGCTGTGCTTTTGGTGCACAAGGGCAGGATCTTAGGACAATTGCACAGGAGGGAGCTGGTGTGCAGCAGTAACAAACCTTCCCACTCTTCGTCTTTCCCCAATTTTCAGGACTTCCCTGAACAATGAGAAGGTGTGTCTGTTGGGTTTCATTTTTTTTCTGTTACGTAACATGACTTCTTCTGATGCATGTAATGAATTGGGACTCAACTTGCAACAGAGAAAGCAAGAGGCTCCCACCCACATCTCCTCCACCCTGAACAATGAAAAAAACATGAGACCAAACCCAGTGATAGAGGACTTTTTTTTTCTTTTTTCTAAAATCCATGATTAAAACCTGGTACAAACAGGTGAATATATAGATATATTTCTTTTAGTAGATGTAATTTTTTTTTCTTTTTCTTCTCTGTCTCTCTCTCTCTCTCTCTCATTATACAGCAAATATAGAATTTCTTTTCTCTCTGTACAATAGGACAGTTTTACAATGCAACATTGCGACAGACCCTTTCACCAAAAAATAATTTTTTAAAAAAATTTGCACAAATGGGACTTCAGGCGAGTAATAGTCTAAACTGGAAGACTCCATTTGCAAAAGGCCCAAAGGGTTAACTTTTTCTTTTTTCTTTTTTTTTTTTTAACAACAACAAAAAAGATCCTTCTGCTAACTTTTCTAATTTATCTTTTTGTTCAGTTGTTTTACATTTTGGTTACTGAAAGGATGAAGACAAAGCTGTACAGAGTCCACAAGAATCACAGAATAAGGAGTCATGCGATGCAGTTGTGGTTACGCCACACTCCTTTCATTTTCTGTCTGGCTCTCTTAAACTTCTTGCATTTCTTTCTTTTTTTAAAATTCAATTTTGTGTGTGTGTGTGTGTGTATTTTTAAAGAAAAGAAATTTGGTTTTCTTCCCCACCCCACAGTTTACTTAGTGTTTAAGCATTTTTTCTCTCGTGCCTCTCACTTCCTCGCCCCCCTCTCCTTTTCAAATCCCACATCAGCGAGACAATATTTCCACACCACTCTTTCTCTCCTAAACCTTCTATAGAATAATTATAGATTCTTCTGAGTTCTTTTCTTTTTTCCCTTTTTCTTTTAAAGATAAGTCTGGATTAAAAACAATAGCTGCTGCTGATTGGTTTTTGATTCTTTTGGTCCGTGGTTAAGTCACGAGCCGGTCGAGGACTCAGGACTTGTGCTGGGCAGAAACCCCCTTCCAATAATCTAAGATGTCGTGGAGATCTTCGTCTTTGGCAAACTGGACCTTTTTGCGCAGGGCGTGGCCGGCAGCCATGTACTCCTCCTCCTCCTCCTCTTTGTGCCGCTTGTGGTTCAGCTTGAAACGCTCCCAGATGCTCCGGGAAGGTTTGCACGTGTACTCCGGGCTGGAAGTGTAGCTCAAGTTGTGATACTGAGGGGAGAGCTGAGAGTAGGCCAAGTCTCTGGGGCGGGGCCTGGTCAAAGGTTCCAAGATGGAGGGCTTGCGCCCACCCATGCCATCGTGCTGCTCCCCCTGATGGGACCCTGGATACGAGTGCCGGTGCTCGCTGTACTGCCTGATCTTCTCGGCCTCGGCTCGCAAGATGGCGGCTGCCGGCGTCACAGTGAGGATGGTGTCGGCGGTTGGAGAAGTCTTCTCGATGTATTTGGCTTCTGATTTGTGGCCGGAGCCCTCGGAGCGGAAGGACCTGGGGCTCCTCACAGAGCCGCTAGAAGAAGTGCTGGGACGTTTTGGAGGGGCCTCGACGCTGTGGTGCCTCTGGAGGGGGTGGCCGTAGCTTTCCTTGTAGACCGGCGCAAGAAAGCTATGCTTGCTGGGGATCTGTTCGGAGAGCAGCACCAGCTGAGGCTCAGCAGTGGACACCGCTCCCGATTTTACCCCTTGAAAGGAAGTGGATTCTGATTTCAAGGCATCAATGCAGTTGTTGATGATTTGGTTCACCTTGTCCACCTCTTTTGTGATGGTGGAAATTTCTGCGACGGAGCTCTGGCTATCCGGGGGCCTGGGGAGTTCCAAGTCTCTCCTCTCGGGCTGTTCCCCCATTCGCACTTCCATATAATTGCCCTTCGTAGCCTTGGGGGTCTCGCTGCTGTCAATCAGCTTGTACTGCTCCACTTCTCCCACAGAGGGGAGGTAGGGGATACGGGTCATGGTCTCGCCACCCAGCATCTGACCTTGGGAGAGTTGGGAGATGCTGGTGGTTTCCATCTCTGGCCCGTACTTTAATTCAATGATGGTCTTCTTCATGTTCACAGCAGCTTTTTTGTGCTTTTCTTCCTGGTGACGCCTCTTCCGGAGGCAGTAGTACACTACTCCTAGGACGATCACCATGCCAAACAGGCAACCCAAGATTGTCATGATGTAGTGGGTGGCAGTTGAAGGCCTGGGTGTCGGCTCTTCCGGGTTCTGTTTGTTGAGATTGATGGTGAGGCAAGTGTAGTTGTACCTTGAGATTCGATTGGAGGATGTCACACAATAGGTATAATTTTCATTTGGGCCTAGATCCGTTAGCTCAATATCTTCTCTCTTTTTCAACAGCTTAGCGAGGATATTGTATCGGCCATTCTCAAACTGTGCCAGGGTGTACATCTTGCTGTAGGGCACAGGGATCTGCACACTTAATACAGCCGAGTTTTGGGTCACATGCTTCACTTTCATGGTGGGATACAAACCTGGGTCAATCACTGGGGTGTGCAGAGAGATCTGGGCTGTGGTGCCATCTCCGGAGAAACATTCTTCCTCTGGACAGGGGCTCTCCGGAGGAGCTGTGGTCATTGGACTTTTGGGTGGGGTCAAATAAGGTGGCATGGTGTAGGGGCCGCCAGTGCAGAGAGAAGACAGCATGCCCAGAGCATTGCGATATCCACTCCGTCCTTGGCCCAGAAGGTAGTACCCGGAGTAGTCGGGTGGAGAGTCACACTGCATGCGGTCGTAGGTACGTGTCATGTTGGTGAAGCCCTCAAGCCACTGAAGGAAGCCCAGGAGCTCACAAGAGCAGTAGAAAGGGTTGCTGTAGAGTTCACAGACAGAGAGTTTACTCAGGCCCCTGAAGGTGTTGCTGTCCAGCCGTTGAATCCTGTTCATGGACAAGTCAATGTTCATTATGTTGGGGCACTCCCCGAAGGCATTGGGGGTGACAGTCTCAATGAGGTTTGCCTGGAGGTAGAGGTACTCCAGCTTCCCTAGGCCCCGGAGGATCCCCTCCGTCAGATTCCTCAGGCGGTTATAGCCGAGCTGCAGCACCTGCAGATTGTACTGTCCTGAGAAGGCACCGTCCTCGATGTACGAGATCTCGTTCTTGGTCAAGTTGAGGTATGTGAGGTTACTGAAGCGGCTGAGGGAAGAGAATTGGACGTTCTTGATCTTGTTGTCGTTCAGCCTCAAGTCCAGGATGGTGCTGTTGATCTGCTGAGGAATGGACTCATAGGGGGGCTGGTTCTGGCTACAGATGGCCAGCCACACAAAGCCCTTTTCTCCTTCGATCAGCCAGCAGTCGGCTTGTACCTCGCTCACGTAGAGGAGAGACACAGCCGCCACGTAGGTGCACAGTGCTGATGTCATGGCCCACCGATGGCCTGCCATTGAGAAGGGCCACACCGAGAGGGGGGTCTTACCCCCTGATCTGCCAGAAGAGGGCAAGAGGCAGCTTGGTCACGGCACAACCCCGCCTTGACTAGAGTTCCTTCAGCAGCTTTGTCATTCTTCCCTCCCTCTTCATGGTGCTGAACCATGAAGAAGCATCTGGGGGGGGGGGGGGAGGAACAGAAGAAGCTTGTTGCCCAGTATCAAGGCTTCCCACGTGCCACCAGCAACAGCTTCAGTCAAAGGTTCTGCTGCTGGGGAGTTGACTGTCTCACCATCCTATAAGCTTTTGGGGAGAGTTTTGAAGTCACTCAGAACATGGAGGGATCTGGAAGGAAGAGGCCCCTGGTTCAGGCATGAACTTTGCCCCCCCTCTCAGCATTGCCTCTTCTGCCTTTCTTTTTGTCACTGGTCTTCATTTGAGTGCTGGGTTCCTTCTCCATCCCTCCTCTCCAGGTCTCTGTCCCTCCAATGATGCTGAATCACAGGGTTGGCCTGCCAACAAACAAGCAGAGAGAGACAACATCAGCATTTAATGTACTCTGTCCAGGTAGGAAAACAGGGCTGGTGTGATCTTTCCTTCTAGTGGTTGACTTCAGCCTTCCCTCTCTAACTGCCACCACTGCCATCATCCCCAACCTTCTCATCTTCTCCAAGGTTCCCTTTTCTTCTCGCCTCTGTCAGTTTATCAATAAATCTAGAAGCCACCAGTTACAAAAGAAGGCAAGGATGAAACAGCGGCGGTCTCTTATGTATGATTAATGTTTTATCTTGCAAAGAATGGGGGCTTTTTCACTTTCCATTCCGCTTGCAAACACCAATTGTTAACAAAAATGGGGACTGTTCATTGTGTGTGAAATAATCAGAGGAGACATCTCTAAAATGGCATAGCAAACATATATTAATGATGAAGTCTCTACTAAATGGCTGAATGTCCATTTTGTGTATGTCAGGGGTGGTAAAGATGCTTTAAGGCAGATCCCCGTTAATGTTCTTCTTCTCCTGCCATCCTTCCCCACTTTTATACATATATTTCAAGCTTGGTTTCTAAATATTTGTGTGGCAAACTTGGTTAGAAGGACTGCAGAGCTGAATAATAGAGAAGCCCTCCGTTCTGGCCTGAAACCGCACACTAAGCTGGATTTTGCATTATGCACCAAACTGTTCTTCCTTTTATGTTTTACAATCGTGTAAGAGGTCTTCAGGCAATGGCTCTGCCTCTCCGAGTTGCACTTCGTACAAGTTCAAGGAAAGATGGAAAAGAAGGTGGTGGGGGCAGGTGAACAGTTCCTGGCAGAGTCAGCTACAGCTAGGAGACTCGAGGGCTGGCAGTGGACCACCAGTTGGACTCTACTCCTTGGCCAGCATCCAACAATACCCATCCCTGGTGCCATGACTGGTGGTGGTGAACATGTGGACATGCTAGGTCCAGCCCTTACTTCATCTTCTGCCCTAAGAAGGAAATGGCAAAGAAATAGCACTTCCTTTATGCACTGCAGGAAGTTGGCTAACTCCCTCTTGTGGTTTCACTGATCTGCAGTAGGGTTCCTGTTCTGCTCTAGATTGGCCTTGGCCATTTTGTGCCACTTAGCTCATAAAGATCTAACAAGACCACAGCCAACGGGGGATGTGGATGAAGACCACGGAGGCTGAATGACCCTTCGCAAGTTAAGAAGTCTTGCTTCTTTTACACGAGGCCTCCTTGATTGGTGTGCTTGGTCCTGGTTTTGCTTTCTTAAAGATCTGGACCATTTTATTTATTTATTTATCTATCAAATCTGGATCTCAGGTCCAACATAATGCTCCTGGCATAAGTGGGAGAGCCATATCAATATCTCTACAAAAGGGATATTCAAAATCAGCCATAAGGAGGGAATAGAGACGCCTGCAGCCATCTTGACCTCATCAGCCCTTGCTCCACAATTCCTTTCCTCTTCTGCTCCTAAACCCCAGTTTATCCCTCCCACCCATGGAGCAGGTGTGGTGAATTGATAGGACTTTGTTGCTAAAGGTTCTTGCCCTCATGGACTCTTCTATTTGGTCCCTTGTATAAACAAAATGTGAGCCTGTTAAGTGTTGTGGTGAAGGCAACCAGGCTAGAAACCGGGAGACTGTGAGTTCTAGTCCCACCTTGGGCACGAAGCCAGCAGGATGACCTTGGGCCTGTCCCTCTCTCTCAGCCCTAGGAAGGAAGCAATGGCAAACTACTTCTGAAAATCCTTGCCAAGAAAACTGCAGGGACTTGTCCTGGCAGCCTCTGAGAATTGGACACAACTGAATGGAAAAAAATAATAATAAACAAGATGCTGAGCTTCAGGGGCCTTGGGTGGACTCAGCAGGTCTCTGCTTATAGTCCTAGAAACATTGGCCTTGATCTTTCTTAGTCCAGAACTCCAGTTTTGAATAGCTTCTCCCTGCAAAATAATTTAATTCTCCAGCCTTCTTGGACTCCCTGGAAATTCAGATCTTGGACTCCACCTTTAAACTATTTTCCCTTTACTTTGCCCATTGGAAGCCAACAGAAGGAAGAGTTAGGACATTCTGACTGGTCTCTTGCTAATTTGGCATGGGCACCTTGATGCTAACTGTTAACCTCTCTCGTAAACATGAGAATTGGCCCAGGCCAACTCTAGCTGCAGTTCCACCGATCATTGGAGTTGGGTTCTACGCTCTGGATCCAAATTTGGTCTTCTTATGTATTAAAAATGATCTTACATTTGGGATGAAACAGTCAATTGATTCCCCTTTCCCAACTGCTTCTTTCCTTCAATCTCCACTTTTGCTTTTTAATGCCAGGTTTAATTCCTGCACCATGAGTTCTATTAAGAAAAAAGTAGAAGTTTTGATACCAATGGAAGAGGATCTCTGGAGCTCAGGGTTGAACTGTGGAGTCCTTGGTGCTCTCTGAGCTTGGCGGTTGGCTGGCAGATGTTTCGTTGCCCGACTAGAGAGCATCATCAGTGTTGGTGAGTATGAGGTTAGCTCCCTGTTCATATACAGTTGTTTATATAAAGTTTTGTCCCATGTTGTAGCAGGCCAACAAGAAAGGACACCTTGTTTTTATCTGAATTAGTCTAAAGCAGGAGGAAATCTCCAGTTTTAGATGTTGCTCATCCAAATCTACACCAATGATAAAGTGATGCCCCCTTCTACAAAATTCCTGACAACAGATCTCTCTAGAGGAACCAAGATTGATCACTAATAATCTAATGCTAAAAGGGTAACATCTGTTTTGGACAAATTGTAATGAGATTTAAAACCTAGGGAGAAGAACCCTGCAGTAATAAATGACTTGTATGTCTAAACACTTTGTTTGTTTGTTTGTTTGTTTGTTTATATATATATATATATATATATATATATATATATATGTATATATATACGTGCAATTGCTGCTCTTCTGTGGAATTTTTTTTTAACGGTGGGCCTTTTTGCCAGCTCTTCCTCTGTATGACTCCTATTTAATGATTGCTATTAATTTTCAGAGTGGCAGATGGAGCCTAACTCTAACCTTGTACTATTTGAAATGGGAATCCGTTTTCAATGGTTTCTTTCTTTCTTTCTTTCTTTCTGAACACAGTGTTTTTGAAATCCATCTCATCTGAATGCAAGGGAAGGCTTACAGTACTAATCCTATCAGTGTCTGCTGGAGACGAAAACCAAAGTCAATACGGTAGGGCTTTGTCCTAGCATCACAGAAGTGGGGAATGGGAAAGGATCCCCAGGATCATCTAGCCCAACCCTCTGTCATGTGCAGGAAATGTCTGCAAGCAAACAACCAAGCTCAGACAGCACCAAGGACTCCACAAACCATCCATGAAAGGCAGCTGTCCAGCATTCCCTTCAAATCCTCCAGAGATGGAGACCCACAACCAGCTTCTAGGGAACTGTGATGGGTCAGTATTTTCCTACAGTACTAAAAATAATTGGCCCCTCTAATCCAAATACGAAAAATTTCAACCCTGTCCCCCTTTTACCCTGATTCGGGTCATCCTTTCTGAAATCCAGCTCAGCACTTTCCAGACTTGTCAGCCAGAAGACGATGCCACAAGGAATGGCTGGCGTATACAGCCATAGATCTCCAAGAGAGGTGGCTTGCTGTCTCTCTTGATGATTCTCCGCTCTTCATTCTTCTAACCTGCTCAGCAGATGCATTATTCAGCAGCCAGAGGAGGTATAATTGGCTCACTCCTCCCATCGAAGGGGCAGTGAAAAGAGAAACTCTCAGAGGGAGCTTTCTGTTGCCTCTCTGTATGAACCACTGCTGACGGAATGCCTCCTTCCATTCTGGAAAAGACTGGATATTAACTCACTGTGCAACCAGCAAGAGTGGGCTTCAGCAAAGAGAGGTCAATCTGACCTTAGACACACTCAAAGAAAATCTCAGTAGGCGTCAGGATGAATGGTGCTTTCGATTTCAACGGTGGGGGAAGGAAGCACCACAGCTGGGTTAGTGTGACCACTTGCTCAGGCCAACTCTTGTCCATTTGGTGGTCAAAGAGGAGCTGGCATTGTTCCCTGCACATGAGTGAGAAAAACATCAAATGGTCTTCCAGGAAGAACTACACACAGGGCTCGAATGGTCTGGATGACAGCACCTGTGCTCACGTTGTGTGTATTCCCCTGGTATTGTCAAAGGAACCGGGGTATCAGAGCTTCAACAAAATCCTCATTGACTCTTGTCCACCTTCCCACTTCTATCAGTGTCACCCTTTGCTGAGGACCTGTTGCAGTGCCATGGGAGGTGTTAGCCTGGGGATTCTTGCAAGAGCTCTTACTTCCTGCCAAAATGCGACTGTGGCGTTTCTTCCTGTGCAAAGCTGTTCTGGCGAAGCTCATTGGAGCTTCTGCGTTCCAGTGAGGAGGAGGATCTGAGCTTGCTGGAGAAATTGTACTACCTCCTGGACACAGAGCCTGAGACAGCCCTGCCCCAGGAAGGGATTTTGCTAGCCAGGTGGTGCAAGGTTGCCTCCATTCCTGATGATGACACCTCGTTCCAAGTGGCCAAGACAGGACGAGAGAGAAACCATGAATACGGGCATCTTTAGCAATTCCAGTTCTTCACCCCGACAAACGCAGCAGAATAAAACTAGGCTGGTAATAGACCATCTTCAAAAAGAAGGGATTGTGCCAGGTAAAGGGGGAGGTGAGATAAAGGTTAACAGTTTGCTGATCCATTGTGTTTTGCTTGGATCCCTTTAACCTGGGGGCATGAGCCTCTGAGAGGGGGAGCAAACCATGAAATGTGCCACGATGCTCCAGCACAAACTCTGTCCCTTTTGGACAGGCATTGCAGGGGGTGTTAAGTGGGGAGCTCGTCCTGTGGTGGCACCACACACGCTTCCTTGTTTTGATGAAATCTTGGCTTGCGTGCAACCCAGAGTTATTGGGAATCAGGTGGTATACAGGTTTGATGATGATGATGACAACGCCTGTACAGAAGATTCAGAGTTTGCCCCACAACATTGCAACCTTTCCTTCATCTTTTTTTTTTTAATCCGTTCAATCATGTCTGATTCTTGGAGACTGCCTGGACAAGTCCCTGCAGTTTTCTTGGCAAGGTTTTTCAGAAGTGGCTTGCCATTGCCTCCTTCCGAGGGCCGAGAGGGAGTGACTGGCCCAGGGTCACCCAGCTGGCTTCATGCCCAAGGTGGGACTAGAACTCTCGGTCTCTAGCCTGGTGCCTTAACCACTACACCAAACTGGCTCTCTTTTCCTTCTTCTAGCCTTTTTAAAAAAGATCATCCTGAGTGACACATAAGGAACCCAGAAGGCCGGGGCCATATTACACCAAAGACAGGTGGTCTTCTGGCCACCCCAGAACAAAATTTCAGCAAGGCTTTTCCAGGGTGGGGAAAACAAGAAGATTCCCTTGATCTGCCACTGGCAAGGAAAGGAGCTAATTGCTGGGAGGAACCAACATTTCAGGTGATGCAGATAATCACGTTTAATCTCCTGCTCAAAATAGGCCAATGTCAAGAAAAGCTGGATTAGGTGTCCTGCTATTGTTGGAGCATCACAGACATGGTCTCCCCTCCAGGGAGTGAGAAGCTGAAGCGGCTTGCTCTTAAGAAAGCCCTCCCCGTCTCTAGGAAGGGCTGCTCATCCTTTCATTTTCCAAAGTCAAGGAACTGCAAAATTGCATCCAATGGGGCAGGGGTGTCCCCAGGGGGAGTCAAAAATGTCCAGCGGGCAGCTGCAAGACATGAAAATGGGGGCAGAACTTGGATCACGTGGGCACAGTTGACTTGCTTGGCCCTCCCATGGATGGCCCCTGCACGGAGGGTTTTCCTCCCCAATAACTGTTGCATTTCAAAGGCACAGATTGCAAATGCATACTAAAAGTGAGTTCAAAGTGAGCTTTTGTGGGGGGGGGGGGCAAAGCGCCACACCCCAGAAACAGAGCCAAGAAGTAGATGAGATGAAGACAGAAAAGAAAACTGACTCAGGTCCAATGTCAGTGAAAGCTAATGAAAACAAATGAACAACCCTTCACATTATTATGTCCCACAGAGTTCATGGCACCCCCGCTTTGCCCAGTGAAAAACGTACATTTCCGTGGCTACTTTAGCGGAGTCAAACCCACCAGAATAAGCCTGTTTGATTAAGACCGTCTCCCCTGCCTTCTCAGCCATGCAAATCCTGTAGGCAGGGAATTGGTCCTACAGCCTTCTGTGTGAGACAGCATGTTATATTTAGAATACTTTAATCTCTAACATGTGCCGTATTGGCAAGTATGGGATATTTGTTCTCGGTCAGCAAAATGGCTTTGTGTTGCAGGAAAGGTGCATCGTTCATCTTCCTCCATTGAGGCTCAAACAGTTTTGCCACCTGAAATTTTGGGTTACGTTAGGGTTTTTTTTTTTCGACAGCTCCCCAGCTCCCTTGTGGGATGATGAGGATGATGAAGGTGAGAATGAGAATGAGAATGATTTACCATCCTGGAAGGACCTAAAATGTTACAGCTATAGCTTCAATATTTGACCTCAGTTGGCCCATTGAGCTGAAACTATGAGCTCTTGACAGGCCAGCCAGAAAGATCTATGTACTTCCTCATTTCACCATCTCATGCCCAATCATATGCCCAATCCTTTGGGGGACTGGCGGACAGGAAGATCTGCCTAGAGGCCACAGTGACTTCTTTGCAAAATATTTTGACGATAAAATAGCTCACATGTGCTTGGAGCTTGATATCTCTGGGACAGACTGCTTACAATGACTGGGACAATGTCCTGTGAGGTTATCTGGAATTTGTGTGACCCCATGGAGCCCAAGAAGGTGGACACATCCCTCTGCAGCCTGGCCATAGAAGACTTTAGGAAAAGCCCCTCACCTGGAACGCTGACACCAACATTTGATGAACGTCCCCTCTCCCCCATTCCCTTTCTAAATCTGTTGGGTTTCTTTCTGAAAGCACAGCATTGTGGGTAAATCAAAGAAGGGCATCTTTTAAAGATGCCGACCCCCCCCCCCCCTGCTGACTAGGAAATGGAGCACAATTGTTGACTTGCTGCCTTCAGGCCTCTGAGCGGCCACCGGCTGTGAAAGTTTCTTGGCTCTGTGAGTGGCCATTGTTGATTGATGCACCTCCAAAATCAAGCACTTGTTATTTTGACCTCCCCAGCAGATGGGGCTGCAGCCATGCTTGGTGTGGGGGAGCAGAAGCTGTTAATCTGTACCCACCCTTTTTTGTGGGATATCACAATCAAAGCATCTGTGTAGTGGACAGCGGGTTTTTCCCTACATTTCTCCCCTTGTTTGTGTCTGTCTCTTGGCCAGCCATCTTCTGCAGTCCTGGCCTGTTCTCTAGCTAGTTGCTATAATCTCTGGAGTAGAATTTATTGTCACCTTCGTTCCTCTTTCCCCAGTAGTTTCTCTTTCGCCAGCCTTTGCCCTGACAACATTTCCTTCTCGCCTTCCATATTTTATATTTTATACTGCACCGTTTTATGTTTTGGGCAAGGGGGAGAAGTTCTGTGGAATCTAGGAATTTATACTTGGGGGAGTTCGGGAAATAAATTCTGCAGTTCAGAATGTGAGTCGAGCCCAGACTCTTCTACGTTCAGGCCTTGGCTCAGACTGAAGTTTCCTCTTTTCTTATCAAATGTTGCAGCTTCTGCATTCCACCCTGGGAATTTGAGTTCTCAGGGCTCCTAAGGACCCTTAGCAACTCCATTTCCCAGGACCATTTTTATGGCAGTGTCCTCCCTGCTCCAAGGAAGTCTGAGCAGTCTAGATGTGTCCTCAATCATTCAGACTGGAAAAGACGAAACAGGAGCTTGCATTTTGTACACGACAACAAGCATTAAATACCTACACCCTACATTCTGTATCCAGACAGTTCAAACACTATGTCTAGTCTAGTAATAGTTTTTCTTTCCATCAAAGATCAGATTAAAGTTACCTTTGTCTTGTATTAACTGAGTACGTGTGCATGTAAATGGAGGAAGACTTCAGCTGGAATCTGTCAGGGGATCGGTGCCTTTCCAACAAAGGTTAGCTAGAAGAAAACTCATATGGGTCAGAAGCTTATTCCTATTTATGGTTTGTCTAGAATGTCTGGTATTTGGAGACTTCTTGCTTCTGTACACAGGAACGCCCCCTGCTTGCTGTACATCAAAGTCGCTGGGAGCTGGGTGGCATATAAATTTAATATTTATATGCCACCCTATTCGGAAGGGCAGGACAAACTGTTGCTAGGATACGAGGAATCTTTCTGGGAAGTAGGAAAAGGCGCCCGGCCACGTTGTCTGACGCCCTTCACCGCTCAAGCGCCTCTCGACCTGCTTGCTTTACCGGAGATCCACTTTGCCTGCCTTCCTCCCGTCGCTTCTTCCTGCCCTTTGCAAAACCTTCCTTCCGATGCTTGCACAGTCGCTCTCTGGGTTTGAAATACGGTATACAAAGTCATCCTTTACGGGCTCACTCCAAAGTATGTGCTTCTTACTCTTAAGCAACTTCAACTTACCCGTCGAAAAAAAGAAAAGGACTTGACATGGGCAAAGAGAAGCAGAGCGCTTCCGTTTCTATTCTCACTTCCATTTTCTGGAAGTAAGAATAGAAACAGAAGAATCGCCTGGGCTTAATTTAAATAGCCTGGGCTTAGATTCGTCGGTCTTCCCAGCCTGGACTTTAATACCTGGACTGGCGGTGAGCGGGGGGCTGCGGCGGGCGGCGGGAGGTCCCGGGGGACTCTGTGGCCTGAGGGCTGCTGCGGCGAGCTGAACGGGCCGGAGCTGGGCGACACGACGGCCTCAGTGGCGGAGAGGTGTGGCCTGAGTGTCTCCGTGGTTCCGGATGAGCCTCGGCGGCTCGGGCTCATGACGATTGCGGCTTGCAGCGAGGAACAGCGGGCCTGGTGCCTTTCTGGCCCCTGGCCCCTGGGCCTCGGCAGCGAGGCTGTGCTGACAGCGGTCGGCGGAGTGGTGAGCCGGCAGAATGACGAGCCCTGGATGGGATGGCCGGGCCAGACCTTGGTGGTCATGGCAACTCTGCGGCGTGTGGTGAGGAGCGGTGGGCCTGGGGCTTTCTTGGGCCCTGGTCCCGGGCAGCGAGGCTGGGCCCCGGCAGTGGCTGGTGGAGTGGCGGACCGGCAGAGCGACAAGACCCGGATGGACAGCCAGGCCTGGGTGGAACAACGGTCTCCAGGACAGTGGATTCCACACCAGAGCCTCCTGGTGGAAGACTTTGGGGGGAGGCTAGGGTGTGGGTGCGAGTCAGTGATGGGTGAGGTAAGTGATGCAGCGACTGCCCTTTCTCGGTGCCTGGGGGCTGTGGGGGTCTGGATGGGGAACAACAGGCTTCAACTGAACCCTGGTAAGACGGAGTGGCTGTGGGTTGATGGGGTTTCATCTTCCAGGAAACTGTCATCTTTAGTTCTGGATGGGGTGGCACTGCCCCAGACAGACTCAGTGCGTAATCTGCGGGTTCTCCTGGACTCACGACTCCTGCTCAAAGAGCAGGTGGCAGTCGTGGCCAGGAGGGCCTTTGCACAACTTCGGGTTGTGTGCCAGTTACGCCCGTTCCTGGATCGTGAAGCCCTCCGAACAGTCACTCATGCCCTGGTTATCTCCCATATAGACTACTGCAATGCGCTCTACGTGGGGCTACCCCTGAAGAGTATACGGAAGCTTCAGCTGGTCCAAAATGCAGCCGTGCAGGCTATTTTTGGTGCACCTAGGTGGGCACATATAACACCGTTGCTGCGCAAGCTGCACTGGGTGCCAGTTTGCTTCTGGGTCCAATTCAAGGCGTTGGTTATTACCTTTAAAGCCCTACATGGCATGGGGCCAGGTTACCTGAGGGACCGTCTCATCCCCATTACATCAGCCCGCCCCACCCGATCATCCAGAGAGGGCATGTTACGGACCCCGTCCATAAGAGAATTTCATCTGGCGGGGTCCAGGAAGCGGGCCTTCTCTGTGGTGGGCCCCACTCTCTGGAATATCTTGCCTCCGGAGGTGAGGTAGGCCCCTTCTCTCCTGACCTTCCGGAAGGCCCTGAAGACCTGGTTTTGCTGTCTCGCCTGGGGTGGGAAAGGGAATAACTGTTCTTGGGGATGGCTCGCACCCTAGAGTCCTCCCACCAGCCTGGATTTTACATTTCTCTTGGATTTTATTTATTTATTGGGTTTTATTATAATTGTTTTATGTGATTTTAATGTTTATGTTTTATGGGGAATTTTATTATAAACTGCCCAGAGTCCCTCTTCTGGGGGAGATGGGCGGTCGCTAAATATGAGAAATAAATAAATAAATAAATAAATGTTGTGGTTGGTATTTAGATCTAGCCAGCTGAAGAGGGAGCAAAAGCCTGTTTCTGCTTCAAGACAACTGATGGGCTGAATGCTAGAGATCTGTTGCAAGTCAGTTTCCAGAAGAATTGCTCTCCCCTCTCTGGGGAAGGAGAAGGCTGATTCATGGCTCCAGCAAGATGGGGGCTTTGTTTTAAAAAGCCTTAATGCATCCTTTCCATTCATCAGTTCTCAGCCCCCTGCTGGGCTAAACCCCTGTGCTCTGCATGGGATTTAACTCATGTTCCACTCAGCTCTTGCATGCATTCCTGGGTATATCTGGTTCTAAGAAAAGGGCTCCCGATCCCACCCACAGCCATTCTTTATGGATTAGTAAGGCTCCTAACCTTTCCTGGAAGATTTCTAGGCGCTGAGTGATCAGAAGGCTGGCAAGGACGATCAGCCTTTTTCTTGCCCATTGTAATGGTATGTGGGAATGACCTTGGGAGACAGAGCAAAGAGATGCTGCCTAGAGAATGATCAGATAAGAGAGGGCTTGGCCCACAGCTGCATAAGAGGAAGAGAAAGAAACTCAGAAAGGACCCTGCCTAACTTTTCAGGCTGTAAAAAGAGACGGCAGGAGATTTGTACTTTCAGACTTGAAAGGTTCTATTAATGTAGCCTTACAGTAATTAGAAGAATTATTAGTAGAAGTAGAATTAGCTCATCTGGTTGTGTTTCCCGTCTGGCCTGCCTGGGAAGGCTGATACCCCTCTTCTCCTGGGCAGCAATAAAGGGAAAAGGGAGGGGGAAGCCCACTCCCCACCTTTCCAGGGCTTATATTCTTATCGTGGGGCGGGGGGGGGGGGGGAGAGACATGTATTCTGGCGTAGAAGCAGCAAATTCCCTGTATCCAAATTTCCAGAATTGGGCTTCTGTGCCCAATTTCAAAATCCTACCCAGAGCCACCAAGAACGACTTTTCAAGGTCTGTATGTCCAGAGGTAATTGCCTCTGAAATTGGTGATTTCCAACTCAGCCCTTATTGTGTTTTGGAGTATCGGATGGGGATCTTGGAGGCAAGAATTCCATTTCCCTTCTCCTCTGAACTCTTGGGCGTCTTGTGAGCATAACTTTAGGCCCTAAGCAGAACACCCCCCTCCCTTGAAGTCCCACAAGGAAAGGTGGGAGGGGTTACGGGCAATTGTAACTCCAAGAAATGCAAAACTGCTCAAAAGCAAATCAAACTTCTTTTCTGATCTGTGTGGGACATTGGAAAACGCAGAGAAATTTTGCTGACCTGTTCACAGAGCCGGAGCCAAATAAGAAAATCTAATTCCCATACATTTCAATGGCTATCACCGAAAAAGAGCTGCGTTATCGAGTTTTCAAAGGAGCAAAAATGACCTTTCGGGAACTATCAAGGAGGGAAAATTTCAAGATACAACAGCTCGGTCTTTTGAGAGTCTTCTCCTCCTGTTTTTCTGTTTTGAGACAGCTCCCTACTTGCTGATCCCTAAAATCCCTGGCTTCAGGGGGTTTGGGGAAGGCAGGTTTTTCCTTCTCTTATAGCATCTGAGCTTGCTTGGATCTGACAGGTCATCCATCTTGTGAACTACAGAAGGAACAATGATTTAAGGGCTAGAAGCTTGGGGTAGGCAAGTTTGGCTTTGCAATCAGGTGCCACCCCATAGCACTGACGGTAATTAAAATACTCCAACTTGTTAAAATGGAGGGGGAAGTTTGCTGATGGCTGACACCTTCAAGGGGAGGTCAATCATATTTTGACTGATTCGTTTGGGGATAAATCCAGTAGTTTGCATGCCCTGAGGCTCAGATAATCTGCCTCTAAATGCTAGATACAAGCAGTAACAGCATCAGCAGGGGGTCATAACATCCTGCTGGCTCAGGAAGACACCAGTCTCTCCCATAGAAATGTTCCTCCCTTGTGGCAATATTAATTCTTAGGGTGTCCCTTGAAAGAGAAACTTTGAATTCCTACTCTATGACCTAAGTTCTGTCATGAAGAAGCTTGCTGTTTCAGTCCCTCTATCTTTCCATCTTTATTTCTTGGAGGACTAAGTAGGTAAGCAAGTCACATGATCGGGTTTGGATATTCTGACATCACAATTAAGTATGTAGAATTAATTTAACTTACTGCATGACCAATTTAGGGCTAAGTTTTAAGCCCCCAGTGTTAGTTGATTGGGTCAATGTATACGGCTGCACTGTTCCTATGCACTGTGGGAACATTTGGACTCATTTACGTGTGAGTAAAATGAAAGTATAGTTAATATGTTTGTTCATCTCTCATGGAGCTAACAGTTTACTCCTTCCTGCCATAATGCCACAATCTGGTAACAATTTTGGAAGTCTCCAAATGCTTGGGGCACATCTTAGTTTTAGCTTCATATGATGACCCTGTTAAGTTCTAGCAATCTGAAAGTGGGACTTGCACTCCTGTCCACTTTTTGCGTATCTCCATCCTTCTCTAGGAGCCATTTTTTAAGGCTAACTAAGTCCAAAGTCCTATGCCATATCCTCGTTCGAGATCATTCTAAACCCTTGATCATCTTGATAGCCCCTACTTGCCTCTTTTTCTAGGGCTAACCTCCACTATTAGACACCCATCCCTGTTCCTTGACAACTCCATCATTCATTCCCTAAAAAGCACCATTATTCCTAAAGCAACTGTTGGAACTCAGCGATCTTGTTAATTTAGAGAAGAACTGTTTGGATAAGCATCAGAATGAGTTCATTTTATCACATTAACTCTCCCACTTGCGCTGATGTTAATGAAATCAAGAAATATGGAGGTTCCAGACTTTTAAACTTCCTTTCCCTTCTGGATTTGCATAATGGTTCCTGCTGCTCAAGAGAAGGACCAGATTGGCCTCAAAGCATTCTTCCCCTCCTCAGCCATCTGATGCGGGTGGGAATTGGGGATGAGTCGGTGTGGGCTGCTGTTCTGATTGGATGGACAGGGTGGTGTTCAGAACAAATGTTTGGTGAGAAGTGGAAAAATAACTCTAGCAGACTAATGTAAAGGTTCTGTCCTATTGAGTATAGGGAAAACGTGGGGGGGAAAGTTGGAAGTCAGTAATGTAACTTAAAAAGTAGATGTTTTTACTATTTGTGTTTAAGGTATTCAGTTTCAGTTTTTTTCAGTGCAGCAAAAGAAGGAAGGAGGTTTTATAAATTTGGTCTACCGGTCAATCACTGGACAGTGTGGACAGTGTTCTTGAGTTTTTTGACAACCACAGCAATAAAATAGGGGAGGCTGCGATCCAGGTCATTAGGATAAAGCCATTTGGTGGAGATGCGCCTTCACGCACTGTGCTCTGCTATGGGTCAACAAGCCATAATTGATTGGTTTCACGCACCACACCAAACCATAACCCAGGGTTTATGAACTACAATGTCTGGGTTAACACAAAGCACTGAGCCAAAATCAAATGAGCCATGTTATCGTAACCACAAATTTGTTTCAGATATAGTCCGGCCATCTCAGCATATACACACTGCAAGAACTGTCCTTCTTGGACAATGTTTTGGTCCTCAGGAAAGTAGCAGCGCCCACCAGCTCAGGTTCCTCAATCCTGGACTAACACACATCCATTACGAATAGCAGACATTGCACATCCCATCTCACATTAATGTGCCTACTCCTCATTTACAGCCACCCAAGCTGGTGGCCATCACTGCATCTTGTGCGTCAGGGACCTCTCGTTCCACTCTTCCTGTAGGATTATTCCCAGTATTCATGTTTGTTGGGTGATCCCTCTCCAAATTAGGTTTCGATCTTATGAGAGGGCAAAAACAGCGATTCCTCATCACTTTCTCCATTGCCCTCACCAACTTCTTTGAGGCAAACTACACAGTCGACATCTGTGCAGTCTTATTTCCTTGCCCAAAGGTTTGAGAGATGCTGCCAAGAAGGAAAGTAGGTTTGCCACCCATCTACTGCTGGCCAAGCACCTCATATGTTTCACTGCCAGGTGAGAAAGAGAATCCCACATTTATGAGGGGAAGGGGCTCCTCAGATGATGACTAGAATGCTATTGCAACCTTGACGGGTGTGCTTAAGTGGTTTGTTGAATCGGGGCCGAAAGAGAATCAATTGGTTCCCTGTTCTTTGTAGGTAAGAGACAGTTCACACAGTGCAAAGCAATGTGTCTTTGAACCACATGCAAGATGGGGGGCTATTTGGGGTTGGGTGAGCTTCATTTTGATCCTGGTTGGTGGACAACCCCAGACAGCGGGCAGGAGCCACATCCATATGAGGTCTCTCTACTGGGGTGGAGAACGGCAGAGTGTTCTGCTTGCTCATACCAAATGAAAAAGTAAAGCAAAGGATGCTATGGACTGTCCCACTAATGGAAACCCTCCCATTCAGGACCCCAGGGAGCCTGTTGTAAGAACCTTTGGATGCTATTCAGACCTCACCAAGGTGGTGGTAATGGTGCTGGGTTCCAGGAACAGAGCCCAAAGATAGGACCATCCCCAGCTGTGCAGAAGCCGGTGGTACCTGTTTTTGATAGGGCCAGTTTCTCACATCGGCTCCTGTGATCAAGCACCCAGCATTTGAAGGACCTGCTGGAGGCCCACCAGCATACAGGAGAAAAATCCAGTTCTGCCCAAGGACTTTAATACTGACAAAGGAGAAAAGATATGTTCACCTCTCAGTGAAGGACAGAATCCAGAGTCATCCCCTATTAATCTGGCTCTACTTAACACCCATTAACATTTGGCCACTACCGAAGACTAGACAAGGCAGATCGTTTGCAAGGAAGACACCCAGCCCAATGAGCAGAAGCCTTGCATGGTCTCAGTTGGATGTTCCTGATAGAGTGTACTTAGCATAATAGCTAATCTGGCCTTGCCATGCAGAGATGATAATTACACTTAAGTTCCAGAAGCCATCCCTTATTTAAAACTGTCCTGTTCACTTTGCATTTATCTCTAAAAACTTGGCATGATCTCAGCAAGCAAGCAAACTGCAGTTCTGTCAGGAGGCCAAGTTCCTCGCTGGGCTGACTCAGCAGAATCATGTCTGATTGAACGGGGGTGTAATGGTATGTGGGAAAGACCTGGAGACACGGGGCAAAGGGACGCTGCCAAGGGACTGGCCAGGTAAGAGACAGCATAGCCTGCAGCTGCATAATGGGAGGAGAAAGAGGCTCAGAAGGGACCTTCCCTAGTTTCTCGGGCTGTAAAGAAGACGGCAGGAGATTTGTACTTTCAGACTTCGAAGATTCTGTTAATGTAGCTTTACAATAAAGTAGACTTAGCTCATCTGGTCATGTTTCCTGTCTGGTCTACCTCATAAGGCTGACATCAACCTTGCAAGTCTGAAAGTACAATCCCCCCCCCCACGGTCTTCTTTATAATCCAAGAAACAAGGGAGAGTCCCTTCTGAGCCTCTTTCTCCACCCACTATCCAGCTGCGGGCTATGCTGTCTCTTATCTGACCATCCCCTTGGCAGCATCTCTTTGCCCAGTTTCCCAAGGTCTTTCCCACATACCATTACAGTGGGTAAGAGTCAGCTCCTTTTCTCACACAGCACTGCTGGGCACAAATTAAATGCCCAGCTAAATGTGCCCTCCCACAAAACAAAACAAAACAAAACAAAACAACATTGTTAGCTGGGTTCTACATCTGTCAGTTATGCAAGCCATGGTAGTGACGAACCAGGTTAGTCCTATCTAGAAAATGGGTGGAGAAATCTGGAGAGGCCTTGAGGAGGGCTGAGAAGAAGGGTGGTGTAGGCAATTTTCTCTTTTTGCTGTTTTAATTTACATCTCCGCTAAACAAAATGACTCTAGGGAGAAAAATCTCTGAGAATAACGTAGCATCTGCTTTGTTGCGCTGCCGCAGAAGTCAGGAAGGTGCAAAAACTGAGCAGCATCTTACTAGTCCTCTGTGATCCCTTGGGATAAGGCCCCTAGCTAGAGATGCTGAAATTCAGGAAAAGTCTAATGTGTATGCTTTGGGGTGAGAGAGGCATTGTTAGCCAGTGCTGAAATGTGGAACCATCCAAATATGAGAAGTGTTTTAACACATTTCAAGTTATTCAGTCCATTAAGGTTTGAATTGGATAATATAAAATTGCACTTGATTAAACTTAAAAAACAAAACCTCCATTGGCTAAGTGCCTATCATTTACCTCGAACGCATTTGTCCTCAATGCCCAGGACTCAACTTGGCAACTGATTTACAATTTATCGACCCATTAACCAGGAACCTTACTGTTTTTCCATGTAACTTTTTAAAAAAGGTCTGGAAGCCTAATTCCTTTGTTTAATGAAAGCAGAAAATCCAGGGTAGGGGTTAGCCCTGCGGGATGGGGAGCAGCCTTATCAACAATCAGACCATTGATTTAACTGAGGATTTACTGCTGGGTAGCAATTTCCCAGTTTTTCCAGCCTCTTTAGATCCTTTGGACTGGGATAAGTTTGGATCCTTCAGCAGCTAAAACAGCCTTCTCCAGTCTGGGTAACTTCAGATGTTTGGATCAATTCCCAGAATTCCCCAGCTTGAATGGTAACAGCTGAGGATTCTGGGAGATGAAGTTCACATATCTGAAGAGTGCCCAAATTTGGGAAGGCTAAGGTACCAGGCTGGAAACCAGGAGACTGTGAGTTCTAGTCTGCCTTAGGCACAAAGCCATCTGGGTGACCTTGGGCCAGTCCCTATCACTCAGCCCTAGGAAGAAGGAGAAGGCAAGGGCCAACCACTTCCAAAAATCTTAGCAAGAAAACTGCAGGGACTGGTCCATGTTGGTCATCAGGAGTCAAGTATGATTCAAAGACAATGTCAGAGTCAGTCTTATCTAGTGGTGACGGTGCTGGACCAGGACCAGGAGCAGGAGCAGGAGCAGAGAGACCTGAGTTCTAGTCCTGCCTTGGCCACCTAACCAGCTGGGTGGCCTTGGGCAAGTCCCTCTCTCTCAGCCCTAGGAAGAAGGCAGGGGCCAACCACTTCTGAAACCTTGCCAAGAAAACTGCAAGTAGTTACCCAGAATCAACAATGACTCGAAGGCACAATAAAATAAAACCTATGATACCTTGCGTTGTCCTGTGTTATGAAATAAGTTAGCTTATTTGATGCCAGGTACATGTCAATGTTGTATATCCAAATCTTTCCATTCCCTTTCTAAGTCAAAGCATGCCCCTTTCTCCATGTTGTCCAGCAGATCTTAGTTCTCCCTTTCCAGCCATCTGCATTAACCTTCAGCTAAATGCCTTCCTTCTCTCTCCTTTTTCTTGGTATCTGGGTGGCTGGAGAAGGGCTGGGTGGGAAGGATGGCATGTCAGGAACATTCTGGTGCTCCAGCAGTCCAAAATGAGGGCCCTTCATTACCAAGCGGTCGGGTCAGGACAGATGGCTCCCAGGCATTTAATTTGGTGAGCAAGTTAGCAGCCGCATTTTGTCTCAGTAGCAATTGCTTTCAAATCATAGTGCTCGGTGATAAATGTTGATCACTTCCAAAGACTAAGGAACTTGTTTTGCTGCCTGTTTCTAACCAGAAATGTGCTGGACTCAGTAGCTGAAAAACAAGCCCAAAATCAGACTAGACACCCATCTGGTCTAACATCAACATTTTGTTCCCACAGTGGCCAACTCAATGTCCTGGGAAGCTTGTTGGTGACCTTCCATTTTTGCTTCCCAGCCATTGATGTTCAAAAATGTCCTGTCTCTTAATACCGGAAAACTATGATATGTGACCAAGTTAGGGTTCAGTCCTGAAGAGCCTGGCAAACTCAGAACATTTTCAAGAGATTCTCCTCTGCGAAGTATACAACACAACCACCTGGTTTTCAAGAAGATACAACATGGTGCCTGCCTAGGCAAGAACGAAGGAACCCTCCAGGTCAGGGTTTCTCAACCAGGGTTCCATGGCACCCTCGGGTTCTGCGAGAGGTCCCTAGGGGTTCCCTGGGAGATCACGATTTATTTAAAAAATTACTTCAAATTCAAGCAACTCCACATTCAAGAGGTAAGTTTCATTCTTTATTTTAAGTTTAAGAACACCGTTAGGGCATCTATACAGACCTACCCATGAAACGAATATAATAATTTTGTAACTTCTGGCTTATATTTGAGCCTGAATGTGCAGGGGCTCCCTGAGGCCTAGAAGATATTTCAAGGGTTCCTCCAGGGTCAAAAGGTTGAGGAGGGCTGCTCCAGATAAACCACCACCACAATTCTCAGCAGGCCCAGCCAGCCTGCTCAGTGACAGGTTGCTCAGGAGCTGTTGCAGCTGAGCCGCGTGCCAAGGCATTTCTTGTCCCTAAGCCAGATCCACCCCTCATCCATGCAAAGCCCCCCTAGATAAGCCACCACATCTCAGTTTTAATAACCATTTTGGAGCTCCACACGGTGAGAACTGCCCAGCCAGCATGCTCCTAACAATCACAGGTCCCTTTTTGTGTTCAGCAAGTTGTTGAAGCTTGTCTGATTGTCTCTTTTCTTTCCCTCTTTAATTTAGGACTTTTTAATTGAAAAGTGTATAACATCTGTGCCTGCTTCATAACACCTGTGCTCAACAAGGCTGTTTTTCATACCTGATTGTCCTGGTCCTTCCTCTCAGATAATGGCAAAATGGTGCTTTGGTGGGCATGTTTGAGCTATTTGAACAGCAGATGAGGCTCAGAGGGCGGGTAATTAATGGAGAAGACAAAACGGGATGCAAGGTTTTTCTTCATCTTTTTTTTTTTAGGGCTGGTAACAAAGGCATCGCTTTAGGGGAAGATGCAAACATGAGGATGAGACATTCCTCGGGTAAAATTAAGCTAAAACCTTTGCAGGGGAATGGGGAAGGTGGTAGAGGCCACAACAGAACAAAACAAAGCATCATACATCCGGAGAATGATGGACTGCCTGCCTTCCTGGATTCTGTAGGATAGGATGGAGGGAGAAAGGGCAGAATGTGAGAGTACAGCCAAGTCCCCCCCTATGCCCTTCTGTAATGGTATGTGGGAAAGACCTTGGGAGAGGGGGTAAAAAGATGCTGCCTAGGGAATGGTTAGATAAGAGAGGGAATAGCCCACAGCTGCATAATGGGAGGAGAAAGAGGCTCAGAAGGGACCCTCCCTAATTTCTTGGGCTGCAAAAAAGGCAGCAGGAGATTTGTACCTTTAGACCTGCAAGATTCTGTTAATGTAGCCTTACAATAAAGTAGGATTAGCTCATCTGGTTGTGTTTCCTGTCTGGTACACCTGGGAAGGCTGATACTTTCTCAGTGGGCTCCAAGACAGCTTCTTCTGACTTTCATCCTCCTGCTGACTCCTCTTCCCCTTGGGAAACTTTTCTGCCTCCCCCACTTTTAAACTTCCTTGCCAACCAGATTCTTCAAGCCCAGCAGCATCCCTGGGGGAGGTCAAAAAACTCAACATGGTGGCTTCAATCATTTGGTGGTGGCCTCCTTCTTGATTGGCCAACCTCTCCCCACCAAGGACATGGGGAGGAAGAGTCCAGAATGCTTTGTTTTGTAGTTTGGGTTGATCTGTCTCTCGCCCACCCACCCCTTCAGTGAGGCATTGCAAGATTAGGAAGGGCTGCATCGTAATACATGAGCTGTGAGTGCAGAGAAAGACAGATCCATGGTTGCTGGGTAGCACAGAAACATCTTCCTGCAACATTGGTTGGGGGAAGATTAGGCCCATGGATGCCTCCCCCCCTTACGGCTTTGTTCCACTCAGAAGATCAATGGGAGCTACACCTTGTTTGCATAAGCATCCTAGAGAGAGGGCTTCAAATTAGTTTTTATGCTGCCAATATTCTGTCTCAAATTAGTTCCTTCAAAGGTTTAACTTTCCAGTGCTCTCAGAGAGAAAGGTCAGCGTGGGACGGAGGGTTACAGAGGCCTTCTCCAATTGTCCTCAGTGGAGCTTCTCAAATTTTCCAGGCGTTCTAGAAAAGATCTGGGGCTGGGATTTGCGGCTTGGGCATCAGAAAACAAATTGGGAGCATCCACATGCAAAGCTGTGATTTTTATGGGCATGCTGATGGGTTTTCCTCTCTCCCCAATTTTCCTCAATCCTCTGCTGAATTTTTGTTGCTTTCTTCAGCTTTTTGGTCAAGGTTCACCTAAGCACAGACTTCAACATTCCTGTCATGCCGCCATCCTGGATACTCAACCTGGTGGGAGAGAACTTCTCTGCGCGTAACCCAGTCATACAACTTGCCTGGCTCTTTTGCGCATGGAAAAGGACAGCTTTGCATCATGTGCATGAAAAAAAGGGTTCTAGCTGAAGTGGGGTCTAATGACCAGACTAGATTTTCTGGTCATGTGGAATTCCTAGGTTCTGAAAATTATTTGCTACTGTACTGGAAAACACTTGGTCCACAGAATTTGCTTATGGGCTTCCCAGAAATTGATCTCCAGATATCTCCTCACCCCACTCCCAGAAAGTCTCTCCAGATGCTGGACCTCTCTGCCTACTACATTGTCATTTTTTCTTTGTCTAATTAGAAGGCAGAGATGCTATCAAAATCTGCCTGAGGCTTCACCAGCTACATTCCTCCCCACATCACCCTTTTTATGCTTCCACTTCTGGACCACCAAGGACTCAGGCAGAAGTGGATAGGACCCTCTGCCAAATGGCATGGCTTGTGCCAGGCATCATCTGAGATATCTGGAAAACCTCAGTGGCTGGGAATGCCACTGTGGTTTATTGCTTGTTTATTGCTGAGAGAATAGGAGATTGAAACACTGATCTCACTCCATGGATGATGTCAGGTGGCTGTTTAGACAGGGCAAACAAATGGTGTTTCAGGAAACTACCCAGCTATGGTGCTTCCCAGAATGGTCTCTAAGGAGATCTCAGATCCCATGGAGTCTGGTCAGCTCTCCAAGGTAGACCAGACTAGGAAATCAAAGTTATGCATGCTAATACTACTTTTACAGTAACAGAATCTTGCAAGTCTGAATATGCTTCCTCCCTCCCTGCCTTTATCTACAAGAAAACTAGGGAGGTCAGGTCTGAGACGCTTTCTCAAATTACAGTTCTGCCTTGGGCTCAAATTTCTTTTATCTGATTGTTGTCTTGGTTGCAGCTCTTCCTCCTGTTCCTCAAGGTTATTCCTACTGCCCATTACAGGTGCCTTGGATACTACCTTGAGATGCCATTGCCTATCTGTCTCAGAGAATCCAACCGTTAGCTCCAAAATTTGAGAGTCCACCAAAAAGGTTCAGAAAAAAGCAGAAGAAGGCACTGGAGGAGGTCTCTGTCTCACTCCTGATGATCTCATTACAACGTGATGGAACCCACAAGAGTACAAGGGTATGTACCCTGCTTTCAGTATCAAAAGGAATTGCCTTAAAAGTGTAGCAATTGCTGGGATTCTTTCATTATAGTTTAATCAGGTTTTGCAACAGAGTTACTTATCAGCCCTGTGTCCTTAAACCCTTCCCAGTGCCTGATTCCACTTCCAGTGTTTTCTAAAAGAAGCTGGACACCATCCTTGATAAGCTCACAAACAAATTTATGAAGGGGAGGGAAAAACTCTGGCATTCCAGGCACAAGGACATTGGGTCTGGATCTGGCAGAAGAGCCAGGTGAAACTCACGGGATCCAAGGATATCTGAGGAAGAAGAGATTAGCATCCCCTGACTCATTTGCTTGCTTCACCACCAGAAGAGCAAGGGCAGAGAAAAATGAGCCACATCAGATGGAACAGAAGCTGTGAGTGTGAGTGAGATGATAATGGGTCCCAGTAGAGTTGAAGCATAATTGTCTGCTGTGATACTGTAGTAGGCCAGTAGAACTCAAGGCTTTTAGTAAATTAAAGTCTCACTCCCTGGTGTGAGTCGTGATATGGATCTATAAATACAACTAGGCCCCCTGACTGATGTGGCCGGGCAAGACAATGTTCCCTCTTCACTCTGAGCTTTAGCTAAAATTCCTTCTCGATTACAATCCAGTCATCTGGGAGACCTGAAGGACTTAGGGCCACCAACCAGGACGGCTCTTGATGAGAGGGGGCATCTGGAGATTCGGTAGGGAAATGGTAGGATCTTCTGGCCACCACATCCCCAAAAAAGGAAATGTGCGGAGCCTGGAAAGGTATCGCGACAGACAACCCAAAGATGTGGGACTCTTCAGTGTAGAGAAAACATGACATGAGGGGGGCACCTGACACACATTCTGAAGGAACATTCTGTGTATGATATTCTGCAGGATGTCAAGAAAGCATCAAGAAGCAACAGCTTTAGGAGGAGTTTCAGCAGGACACGACCTTGAGAAGAAAAAGCTACCTCCTTTTCCCCATCGCCATGATCTTGATACACATCAGGGACCCGCGTTAGCATTGTGTTCAGAGAAAAAAAGTGTATTTCCTAGCATGTATTCTTGAAAGCATATGTGTAACTGAACATGTTGTTTGACCTTTAGTTATGCCTCTTCCTGTCTCCTGCTAAGACTGTGTGAATCCCCCTTCAGAAGCTCTCCCAGAATAGAGCACAGGCACCAGCTCACCAGCTGGGCATCTCAGCTGCTAATTGAGGCATTGGGGCCATGGCAAAGCTGGAGAGTGCCATCTGCCTTGATGTGGAGTGGGGGGGGGGAACTTAGAGGCATTTTCCTGTTGCACTTATACAATTGGCAAACAGGCACACAAAACACCTCTTCAGTCGTTCCACCTTGTCATAAAGAAAGGACACCAGCAGGGTATCTCCCTCTTCCAATTACACTTAATTGCCATTTTCATTCTTGGGAACCCCCTCCCCCAATGAGTAAGGAAAGGAAGGTTGAGCATGGGAATTATTCTTAGAAGATCTCATGCCGTGGAAAAACCTTTGTGCAGCACAAAGATTGTGCTCCACAGATTGAAAAAAGCTCTGCTTTTCTTGTTGAATGCCAAGAATTCCAGCCTTTGGCAGAACCAGGGTCTCCACCACAGCATCACAGGAGTCACTGCATGAGGAACGGGTCTCTCTAAGGTTCTTCAGAAGTGCAGGAGATGGAATTCTAGCACCAAATTTAGCAGTACCAAGTTCTCAACCAATCTGGGACTTTTGCTGAAGCCTGTATGAGCCCAAAGTCCACCAAGTTTCACTTGGAGCTTTCCATGGCCCTGCTTCTCTTTACTTGGTTCTGGCCTTCTCCTGCAGCATTACTGTCTCTTGTCTGATCCGTTTGGTTGTATTTGAAGCTGTCCAGAGTGTGCCTCCTTTGGTTCTTCCCCTAAACCCCACTTGGAGCAGAATATTATGGGTCACAGGGATGAGTCCAGAAAAAAAGTTTTGGGGAAGCAAACGAAATCTGCTAACACTGTAATGACAGGAGAAGATGCTTGATGGAAAGTAAAGGAAACACCTTCTTCAAGTCAAGGTCAGCTCCTGGTACCTTAATGGACACATCCATGTAGTGTTTTCAAAAATGATGTGAGAATTGTTTGGCATTGATTCGTGTTTTTTTTCCCCAACCCTCCAGCCCCACCTGCATCCTTGAGGTTCCCCATTGAAGTTTGAACTGGATCTGGCTTTGTATAGCTTTTGAGCCCAGATAAAACCAGCCACCTGTTGGGACTTCATTCATACCATAAGCCTGGGCTTCAATATATTTTGTCTGAGTGTTGCAACAAGGCAATGCAGCAACAGGAAAATATGGCAACAGAGATTAAAACAGCAAGCCAACATTAAAGCATTAAATGCTAAGGGGACAAGTGCTTTGTGCACACCGGATATGAATTATTGTGGGAATCCTGAAAAGTAAAATTGGACTGTTTTTCCATCTAAAAAGATCAAGGATGGGCTGATGGAACAGATCTAAGCAAGCCCCTTAGTCAATTTGTGATTGATGGGAAGAGATTTCATCTAGGGTTATTCCAACAGTCCCCAAACCAGACATAAAAATAAACTATGCAGGCTTTACAATCTAAATCGTTCATGAATAAATAATAATCCCCTAGTCCCAGAGCCATAATCTATATTTAATTAAGTAAATGTCTAAAGAGTTGAGACTAAAAACAAAAGAAAGCAAAGATCTCCAAGAAGCACAGTCATGGAACCAGGGTGGGGCTGGAAATGGCTAGAATTAATGTTACTAAATGATTCAGGACATTTTCATAATCACCCGCAATCCCCAAAACCATATTAAGACCCCTCCCCCTTTTGCTCAATTAATAGGCTCAATTAATTTGAGTCTACATAGAGGTTATTAACGCGGCAACTGTAGCAGACCAAACTTGTTTGATTCTCACACCAAAGTTGCATTACCGAAATTAATATGCCATCCAGAAAAGCTTCCCACTTGGAATGCAATGGCTGTCCTCATCATCATTACCATCACTATATCATGAAATAGACAGAGGGAGGGAAATTCCGTATAAAAAGGCAAACCGTAGACAAAAAGGGCTTGCAAAACAAAACAAGACAAAACAAAAAAAGACTCACTCCCAGTAAAATAAAATAAATAATAAAATAAAATAAAATAATAAAATAAAATAAAATAAAATAAAATAAAATAAAATAAATAAAATAAAATAAAATAAAGGGACCGTGACTGGTTTCACTTCCTTCCAGTCTGTTTTTCATTCCTCTCCAGGCCTCTGTCCGGTTAGATGGTTATCCATCATTTTATGCTTTTGTTACAGTGTTAGATCCCATGCAGACCAATTGTGCAACCTTGAGAATACCAATGATGAGGGAGGGGGCATATCTCAAAGATAAAACCCCTGTTTTGCCTGTCAAAGGTCCCAGATTCAGTGCCTGTTAATCTGGGGAAAGCACTGTTGAAATCTAGACAGTCACGACTGCCCAGTCCCTACAACTTGGAGCTGGTACACCAACCTTCTGGCTCATTTTAAGCAGCTTCCTATGTTTTTCCAGCTATTCCTTGGTTGACTGAATAGATTTATGTTCCTTGGATCCAGCCGGACCTGTGGTTAAATGGACGGCGCAGCCATCTTAGTTCCCTGCATGGAAAGCCCTCCACTCCAAGTTTCAAGCATTGGTTGATTATGGCTATCTATAAAGGAGAGGACTAACCGCAGGGCCACAGTTCATCCCCTGCGCAAACTGGCATCTAGCTGAGATCTCTCACTTCTGCACAAGGGAAGAGCTGAATTTTTTTTGCCCTGATGGAGACACCCTGCCTTATACGTGGTCCGTATGCAGGCCTGCTTTCAGGCCAGTGACGTTTGCGATAAATGCATTCCCTGCCCTCTGTAAAACAACAGTAATTGCAATTAAAAGCCAAATGAACAATAGCGGTTTCATTAGCACTGAGGTGCATTTGCTTGCTTTTCTTTTTTTTAAAACTGAGAAAAACTAACTCCCTGCAAAGCTGCCCATATCTTGCTATTGCAAAGGGCTGATGGAGCATGTCACAGTGTGAAGCTGAGGTGTGGGCGGGAATCCAAGTCAGTTCTGGGACCAGCAGTTGCTCAGGCTAAAGGGGATTGAAGTGGCATAAGAGGACGTGGGCGTGTGTGTGTGCATGTGTGTGAAAGAGAGAGGCTTTTTTCCTGTTCTCAGCAACTGTAAAGGTGAGACATGAACCAGTTTAGGGTTTTCTTCCCCCTCCTGTTATGAAAAAAAAAAGCAAGTTATTCCATCTGTACTCAAAAAGGGCCTCCTTTAGTCTGACTGTCCAGGTGACCAAAATGCTTATCTTCTGGGCCTTCAATCTCATTTGGCCAGGGTGGGTGGGATGCCTAGATCCAGTTGACTGGGATTGCCTTCACACAGATGCTTGGGGTCCTCACCCCAGCCCTCTGATTCAGGGCTGGGTTCCTGAGTCTTGTGGCTAATGAAAGATGGAAGGAACTCCAGCGCTAGGGAAGGGATCCAAGGAGATGGCTCTTCACTCAATCTGCAGCTGACATGTCCAAGCCCAAATCTGAATTTGGGAATGTTCACTGTTCCACAAAGACATCATTCCTAGGCCCCAATGCTTGCTTTGGTTCAGAGAGTAAAGGCTCAGCAGCCAGCTTGCCTTTACTATCTCAGGGCCAATTAAAAGGAAAAACCTACAGATGTTTTATCTTTTTCAGAGGATACTTGAATTGGTACCCATCAATTGGTAACAGTGGGTACCCATCCACTGGTATCCATTGGTACCTAGGGGTTGAATTGGTACCCATCGGTTCTCAGCCAACCTCCAGCCCTGGTTCTTTGTGCATCCTGGATTTAATCTATTAGCAATTGATTGCCCCATTTGATCATCCTTCCTTTCAAAAGCAATAGGACCAAACGGAAGTAATGTGTATGGCCCCTGAAAAGAAGAAGGGAGCTTCAGTGCCAAAGGGAGGGGGGGGGGAGTAAAGAGAATAAAAATCCATTCAGAAACCTTTGCTAATAGTCACAATCGAGTGGGTATCTGCCTTTTCTAGTGGTTTTTTACACGGCTTGCAGATGGCTTGCTCGTTTTGAAAAGGGGTGTTTGTGGTGCAAGAGGAGAACTTTAGCAGCCAACACACACACCTCCATCCAGAGTGTCCCTGGTCCCTGGGGATGATGGGGGAGATAGTGCAACACATCCAAAAAGTGCTAAGTTACTTGAAAGGAGAACAGCGGCTCCAAAATAAAAGGAATTATAATTGTAATTGTAATAAAAGGAATTATTTGTATGCCACCTGGAGTCACCTGGAAAAGTGAGATGGGGGTCTAATAAATTGAGTAAATAAATAAATAAGTGTCCATTTAATGCCAGGGATCCTGTAATAGATAATGCAAATCCCAGGTGGTTGTTAATGCTGGTAGAGAAAGAGAGAGAAAAATGAATGACTCCTTGGACTTTTCCCCACTAAAGCGTAAAATGATGAAATTGCATCTTAACCTCAGAGCCAAAGGCAAGCAACCCACAGGTCTATGAACCTGAGGGAAATACATCCAATAATATTCTCCTCCACTACGATACTTCATATCTTATCTTCACCCCTTGTTACCCACCAGAATCCGATGTAACTGTCACCAGAAGAACAAAATTTATTCTGTCTTTCTCCTCAAGAACGTCTTATCACCCTGGTTGTTGACAGGCAATGAGAAAAAGAATGAGATTTTTCCCCCCCTTATTTTACACAGTTGATAGAATTTGCAACACCAAAGAAGATCTTGAGATGAAAGCTGCCCAGCTTGAATTGGAAAAGGAGGAGAATGCAGTGTTGTTGGAGAGAAATGAAGTCCCAGGAATGAAAGGAAGCTTAGAAATCCACGGTTGGACAAGGTGGTAGCCTTCGCGTCTTCGAGTGCTACTAAATCATTTGCAATTGTTAATACCATACCCTGCTGAATAGCTCATTAAGCTGTTCACAGTGGAAGGGAATTTCATAGCAAAAACTTTGTCCCGAAATTCCCTGATGGCCTCCTTTAACATCCCAATATCAGCCAAGATTGGAACAAGATCTCCTGCTTGTTTCAAAAATCTATGGAGAGATTGGCACATTGCACCAAACCACGATGTGCTTAAACAGGGCTCATTGAACAAGCCACCGTTGATACAGTTTGTACTCTAACTGTGGTTAATGACTAGGCTTGCACAGCCAGTCAAACCCAAACGAAAGCAAGAACAACCATCCATGATGGCTGAGGATGTGCCAGTTTAGTTTAGTGGCACAATTGCTGTTTTTGGAGGACGCGCTTTATGGCAAGGATCTTGTGCAGAAATCTCCACCCCATGTACTAATTCATGTCTTCCAGACCGCTCGCAGGAAAACGGAAGCCATTCTTTTGGATTAATTTGCAGTTTTGCGTTTCATTCTACACCAATTTGTACCTAATGTAGTTCTAACATGTTCCTTGCTGTTAGAAAACACACACACACACACAGACCCCACACTACCAAACCTGGGGAATTTCTTAATGGCTTTGAGCTAAGCTTTAAAAAGGATGGGGAAGCCAACATCCCGCCCCTTCTCTTGCCCCTACGTCTATTTCCTTTTCAGCACCGTGCTGTTCCACTCAACCCGTCCTTGGTGAATTCACTGCGTTTGCCTCCATCTCTGTTCCTGGGGGCCGCTTCCCACTCCATATTCACTGACCCACTTTAACTGTCAGATTTACAGCCAAGCAGTTCCCTGGCAGGGAGAAGACGGATTTTCAGAATAAATTTTTTGCTGAGCACGGGGAGTCAGTGGTAGGAGAATGAGCTGAAATGGAGTGCAGGTGTCTGACGTGCCCAGGCGCGCAGAGGCACACAGGCGCACACAGAGGCACGGGAGGAGATAGACATCAAAAGAAAACAAGGAAGCTGTAAGAGAGGAGGCCCTCAAAGGCCAGGCAGACAATGCTGCAGGAGTTGGGAGATGCTGGCACGTTGGCAGACAAAGGCAATGTGGGGAAGGAAGCACAGCTGGTACAAATGCAAGACGCTCGTTCAGGGAGCATCAGCATCTTGCTACAGCTGCAGGAGCACAATAAAAACTCATCCACAAGAGCCATTTTCACACCACCATGGTGTAGAAACCTTTCTCCAAGATCTCGGCCCAGCTCCATCCATCTCAGCAAGTCACCACCTTCTGCACTCTACTTGCCCACCCAGGAGAGCTGGAGATGTTAACTCTGTGGTCACCATTCCTCACGAGGTGCATGATGCCAGCATGAGTGGTCCACGTCAAAGGGTGTTTGTCTGCTCAGTTCTCCTTTGCCCCTCCACTGCCAAGTTCTTGGTCTCTGCCTCAGGTGCAGGAAGCAACTGGCAGGACCTGATGCTAAGAAGCTTTGGCATGGTTGGTTCTCTCCATTTGGTATCTGCCTTTCCTGGTAGCTCCAGTGGAACACATGGGACTTTCTGGTGTCTGCTGCTTCTGGTCCCACTCAGCTGGTCCCACGAATCCTGCCTCCACAAGACTGAAGCTCCAAGGCCAGGTTGGAGATACTTATCGGCCATGAATATCTCAGGGGTTCCTCTCCCCAACAGTTGGAGAGCTAGACCATGAAAAGGCAGGGCCAAAGCAAGTGCAGAAGAGGCATGCTCCAAGTCCCATCTGTTAAGGAACTATGTCTAATAGGACCCAGGAGACGGGCTGTTTCTGCCGTTGTGCCCACCCTGTGGAACATCATCCCCCCGAGCTGAGACTGGCCCTATCCTTGATGTCCTCTCAGAAGTCCCTCAAAACCTGTTTATCTCAACAGGCTTGGGGTCTCCTAGAAATGGGGACTTAATGAGGTGGCTACATTGCATGTTACATCTAATGTTCTCCGTAGAACCTTTGTTTTTTAATAATAATAATAATAATAATAATAATGTGTTAATTGCAGAGGGCTTTGTCATTACTAACAAAGGTTTTATTCTACGCGGCCCAGATTTACGTTTTTGTGAGATGGGCGGCATATCAAATAAATAAATAAATAAATGAATGAATGAATGAATGAATGAATGAATGAATGAATAAATGTTGCAGATAATGAAAAGTCATTCTGCTGGGCTCTCCATCTTTGGAGCTACATACAGGAAAGCCACTGAATGTTTAAAAAAAGACGTGAAATCCCTTAAAAATGCAGCTGTTATTGGGCTGAGGGCCATGTTGCCAAAGAAGATGGCCTCAACTAACACTGGTTTGAATGCAGCTCAAATCCAGTCCCTTGAATCCCACTGATAGCAGTATTCACCATGTGTTTAACCTTTTTCTCCTCCGGAAGGCAGAAAATAGGATGAAAAAAATCAGAAATGAAAAGTTTTGGCCAAACCCAGCAATAAACTCAGGGGGGGGGCAAAAACTTTCTCTAAACAGTGATTGCTGTGGGTTGAATGCTCCGCTACCTCTATTTTTTGTTGTTGATGAGACACATCCAAGACAGAGTCTCGGTGGTGCAAAACTGTTATTTTCATAACTAACGGTTAGAAAAGAAAGAGGCTTGTTTGTTTGGAAAGGGTTTGACTTGGAAGCGGTGCTCTTCATTTAGTTTCCACCTGGAAGACTAAACAGAAATAAGCAAAGCAACATTCTTTGTTCAGTGTGCCTCTTTTCATTCCCCGGAATGCCAAAGGAATTAAAAATTCAGTGCTCCGGCCGTCCAGATTGCGAGCAGATTTCCATGCCTGTTAGAATCACATTGGTTTGCATTGTGATTTCTCTGCTGCATTTTACTTCTTCCCATAATTAGGGGATAGGGTGGCTCCTTAGGGACAAAAAGGCATAGATCTTCAGGCACCGCTCGGACCTGCAGAATGTTAGCAAGCTTGTACACCTGTTTTTTCTCTCTCTCTTTTTCCTCTATGAGGACTAGAAAGTTGCTCCCGGTGTGGGGGGGAGTGGAGGGAAGGGAAAATACATTTATAGCACTGTCTTTCATGTTCACTAAATTGTCTTCCTCCAAAGCAGGGGGAAATGCCGAGCTATTGGCCTCTGCTATTGGTTGCTTGAGTTTGGGGGACCCTTGTTTTTGTTTCAAGTGCTTGAGAAGTAGGATCAGGCCGCCCTTCTCAATCATGGCCGCCCTTAAATCGTACAACAGGACTTTCCTCTCAGTGAACCCTTTTGGGAATGAATGGTAGAGGACTGAAGAAAATCAAACATTCTCCAGTCTTCAAAAACGGGATGGGGAACATGTGGGGTATTACAGGCCATTCAGTTCAATGGAATTGAAGCTGACAGCCACTTTACATTGATTTTCCTGCAGTTTGCAGAAGGCTGGACGAGATGATCCTTGTGACCCCTTCCAACTCTACAATTCTATGACCCCAGGATTCTATGGAATTCCTAAAATAATGTAGAAAGGAGCCTTTTTGTAAACGTATCAGTAGGAGCCAGCATGATGCATGGAACTAAACTCTGTTAGAATGCTATTCCTCTTGTTCCCTGTATTTCTGCTGTGCTACTACAGGTAGTCCTCACTTACCTGTATTGGTGACCATTTGTTTAGTGATGGTTCAGACTTACAATGGTGCTAAACCTGACTTGCAACCAGTCCTTGCACTTATGACCGTCGCAGTGTCCCACAGTGACATGATCACCATTTTCAACCTTCCCAACTGGCTCCCAGCAACCAAAATCAACAGGGAACCACGTGATTCACTTAACGACCACCACAAAAATGGTGGTAAAACCAGGTTGGATTCACTTAATGACCACATCACTTAGTGACCAAAATTCCAGTCCCAATTATGGTCATTAAGTGAGGACTACCTGTAGTTAATAGATTGGGAGAATGCTATGGATATACTTTACCATGATTTCAACCAAGCATCAGTTAAAGAAAAACATTTGGTTGAATGCATATCTGAGTTCCAAATGGGAAGTGGAGGGTTATTCTCCTGGTGAGAAATTCTGAAATTATAGAGGGGAAGTTCTTAAAAACTGAGATATGTGATGTACAGTAATTTATTTATTTAATTTTTATCCCACCGTTATTATTTTTATAAATATAAGCTACTTCCTTGAAAGGAAGAAATCAGGGTCCAAAATTCTGCAGAGGTTGCCTGAACCTCTCACCACACTTCCCTTCCCGATAGGGAGTCCCTAGCTGCATCTCTTGGGCATCCCCAGAAGACACATTTCTTCTATGTACCTTCTTTCCATGGGGTGCTTCCCCTGCAGCAGAAGTCCTACAACACCTGTTTACCAAACCATCTCGATAGATCCCATATTGACCTGGTCATATCAAATTGACACGAGCTGCATTCACAGCACAGGCAGAGCCAGGTCAGGTAACGCCTTAGCAGCTACATGTGTTCAAAGGTTAATCATGGTTCAAGTTGATGTTGGTCAGGTTCTTGTGGCTTAGCTTCCTGGGTAAAACCCACCTGTTTGGCTGGTTCAACAACTTATGCCAAGAAAGAGCCAGCTGTGGGAATGACCAGCCTATATCATCCACTTGCATGTTTCCCAGGCTGCTGATCATGGTCCTAGCAGACCATGACTTGATCATTTTGGGGGGTCTCTTAGCTTTTCTGTCATTTGGACAGCACAGCGATAGAAACCAATGGAAATTCCCATGGACACCTTGATCTGTTTCCTTGAATAACTCGAGAGCTATCTGAGAATGCCGGCAGGCAGTTACCTTGAAGAGTGCAGAACAAAAGTGCAAGCTGACCCGAAGGTCCAGCTGTTTCCCACCACATTCCTTTGTGAGGGCCAAGGCAAAAATTGCAGCTTGGCTTATTATCTTTGTGAAACTGAAGGAGATGCCCAACTAGCAGGGGAAAAGTCAGTCCTGCCATTAACTAACCAGAGGCTCTTCAGAATAAACGCTCACTCTCGACCGCTCCAGTGGCAATCCCAGTGGCCAATCCAGTGCTGTACCAGGGAATTTACTATGAAGCAACGTGGAGGTGGTGAAGGGCAGAAACTAATTTATCTGCCTGGACATCATAAACAAAGGCTCAGGTTTCTAGACACTGGGAGTTGCAAAGACACACTCCAAAGCTTAGCCGGGTCAGGTCTCAGGAACCAAAGGAGATGCTAAGAGGTCCTCCTGTGTTTTCGTTGCAGAAAGATGTGCTACTATGCAGCCCCTGGAACCACGTCTTGCAACCTCAGCTGATAGAGCATGCTGTAGCTCACTTTTTGCAAACACTTTCTTCCCCGTGGCACGCTAAAAGCAGAAACGGTGCCATAAATCCTCTCCTTGGCTTAACACCCTCTTGTTTTTTGGGCCCTGGCCAGGAAGATGGAAGTCCAGCTGAGTGGTAAATTGCCAGCCAGTTGACACCATTAATCTTGCAGCAGAAATGGCAAGACTTATTCCAAGACGGTGCACCATGGGCCCCTTGATGCCAGGTGAGATGAAGCACTGGTCTGAACCAATTCATCCAGAGGGGCTTGCTTAGGACACCAGGGGTCTGATGTCTGCAACCCTATCAACCCTACATGATAGATTGGTAAATAGATGATGATAGAGAGATAGAGAGATGGATAGATAGATGGAGATGGAGATGGAGATGGAGATGATAGAAGAAAGAAGAAAGAAGAAGGAAGTTGATAGTTGATAGACGATAGACGATAGACAATAGACGATAGATGATAGATGATAGAAGAAAGAAGGAAGAAGGAAGAAGGAAGAAGGAAGTTATAGTCACGTTTGGCTAGGACCGAAAACCTCAGAGTCAAAAATGGATTTTCCTCTCCCTTTTATTTCCTCATCTGTGTAAACACACCGAGCAATTTCTGTGAGGAAACCAGTGCTTTTAACAAGGCCTATTGACCTCGTTCTCAAGGAATGTGCATTAAAAACAGGAAAGGAGTTATCATTAAATGCAAACAGACAATCAACATCTAAAGCTCGGTCCCTAACAGGCAGCGTTTTAGGAACAAATGTGCTTCATGGAAAGCACTGGAGGATCTGGTTTTTTCTACGTGTCAAGACATCTGGCATTTCTTCAGCACCTCTGGGCCTCGTGGATGCCCTGCGGTTCACTGCTCATTCACAAACATATTTGGCGATGGTCCCAAAGGCTTTTGCTGAGGTGTGTAATTTTTATAAAATAACTTGATCGGGGGTGTGGGTGGCACTCGCGATCAGCTGGATTTTTCTGCAAGGAGAGGAGCTGAGCTGCAGGGCAGGTCGTGTCATATTTTGCAAAAAGGAAAGAAGGAAGGAAAGAAAAAGGAAACGCACCGCGGCCCCCGCCCCCAGGAAAAGCCAAGGAGGGGTTTTCATAAAAGGTACAGAGGCCGATGCCCTTCCCTGCATAGATGCTTAGAAATAACTGTTGTGATTTAAATGGAAAAACGATCTATTTCACCCAAGGTGAGTCTTAAGTGAGTGGGGAGGGGGCTAAGGAAGGTGGAAAAGCCCTTTTCCCAACCCTCACCAGAACAAGCTGCTGCAGATGTTCTGGATTTCAACTCTGATTAGCTTTGTATGCCCAATTACAAGATATTGTGGGAGTCCAAAACATCTGGAGGGCACCAGGTTGCCAAACCCACCCCCAGAAAAGACAATATTTAGTTAGAGAGTCAGCAGTCTCAGTCAGTGTGCCAGGAAGGTAGCGATAGCCATGCCCTGCATGTAGAAAGCAGGTTTATCAAGATGACTTGTTTTCCCTACATGCTAAGTTTCTACCTCCAGAGAAGATTTTTTTTTTCTTTTAAAATACGTACATATATATACAGGTAGTCCTCGCTTAATGACCACAATTGGGCCTGGCACTTCCGTTGCTAAGCAAAGTGGTCTTTAAGCGAATCTAACCTGATTTTACGACCTTTTTTGCAGCAGTCATTAAGCAAACCACATGGTCGTTAAGCAAATCATGCAGTTCCCATTGATTTGCCATCCAGGAAGGTCAAAAATGGCAATCACGTGACCACGGGACACTGCGACGGTCATAAATGCAAACTGGTTGCCAGGCACCCAAACCGTGATCACATGACCACAGGGATGCTGCAATGGTCATAAGTGTGAGGACTGGTCATAAGTTGTTTTTTTTCAGCACCATCGCAAGTCCAAATGGTCACTAAACGAATGGTTGTTAAGTGAGGACTACCTGTGTGTGTGTGTGTGTGTGTGTGTGTGTGTAGAGGGAGATTACCAAAAACGCAGTTCCCTCATCTGCTCCCTAAGTCTTGCATATGCAGAAAATTGTCCTCTCTGCCAGACAAAACAGCAACTATCATATTTACAGTCCTTCCTCAGAGGGAGGCTTCAGTTCCTGTCGCTACCCGATTATCAGAGCTTGTTGCGAAGCTGAAAATAAATAAGTATCTTTGCTCGCCTTGATCTCTAGATGCCTTTTAATCTCCCTGATATGTTTTACGCCTTGCGCCTGACTCCCAGCAGGGTCGTACAATATCTCATTTTACCATCTGATATAAGGGACCGGATTAAATGAAAGCCAATGGTGGATGTTAATCATCAAGCAGGAAGGGGGAAGGAAAAGAGGGGGGAATAGACAGTGGTGACTTTGGCCAGCTTCCTTCCATACCTCAGGATTCAGGTCCCATCTTCCCATCTTGGAATTAAAGAAGAAGGGGGCTCCAGGGGGCTCTGCCAGGGGTGGTGGTCAAAAAAGTCAAGATGGTATCCCTTTGAACCTGTGGTTCCAGCCACCATCTTGATTTTTTTTTTCCCCCTGGGGGATGCTCCTGGGGGGCTTCATCACAAGCTCCCTGCAACCTTTCTTTGCAACCCATGGCAGTAGCCATGCATCCTGCAACACCATGATTGGAGGAGTGGAAGATCAAGGGTGAATTTTTTTGGAAAAACAGAATTGCCCTAACTGCTGAGCCCTGGGAGTCAATTCTACCACCTTTCCTTGCATTTTTCACCCTTGAGATATGAGATGCAGGTATATGCACAAAGGTGGAAAGATCTGGAAATCCCTCCAGAGGGGAGGGGAGAATTGTAAAGATAATGAAATGGCCAATTCTCCCAACTGTTTTTCCCTTGAGGAAGATCCCCTGAGCGTGGACTGGTTTCATTTTGTTTTTTTCCTGCCTCGCAGGACTTCAGATCTCTCCTGCAGAGCCGAGGAAATGGGGGGAGAGGGAAGCGGGACCTCGGCATTCATCATAATTAACAAGACTGCCACCAGTGAAACGAATCCATGGCTTCTCTTGGCTCACTCCTATCCAGAAAGACAGATCCCAAAACTGCTTCATTTAATACCTGTCAAAACACGCTTCTCCCTGCTGCTCCTCTTTGGCTGCGTGGGAATCTGGCTCTGATTTCCTGGTTTGTCACAAGCTGCACTTGACCTCATCTGCTTACTCGGTGACACACTTCGCAGCCCTCCATCGAGGGGGCCCTGTGGAACTTTCTCTCTCTTTTTTTTAAGTAAGAACTTTATTATTTTTCAAAGTATAGTTAAAATACAAAATATAGAATACAGAAAAGCTACAGCATAGAAGTAAAGAAAAAAGAAAAAACTATAAAAGTGCAAAACAGACCAAAAACAGAAACAGAGAGTGATTTCCGACTTTCTCCAATACAGATATGAATAAATTTACAATTACAATCTCTTACCATTAGTTAAACCTTAGTAGCATTATTTCTATCAAAACAAACCATTTAATCACTAAAACCCAAAATCAAGGCTTCCTTTTTTTCTAACACAACCAAGTTGCCTAAAAGTTGCTGTCATGTAAAAATAAATCCAGAAGCAGTATTTTCTGTTATTAAGGCTGTTGACTTAGCCATACAGGAGGGGGCTCTGCGGGACTTTCTCATCTCCACGCCGGGGAGATGGAGGCCTAGGAACTTGGACAACGATCCCAATTTTGCTGGTCTCAAGGCTGAGTTTTTTAAGGCTTTGCAATTTGAACAACCCTACTGCAATGTTGCTCAGTCAGGCCTTGATATTCTTTGCTACCCTCTTCAACTAATGCCCCCCAATCCTTAATTCTCAGGGCAGAAGAGGGGAGTCTCATGATGGGCTTTTAGCATCAGGTCCCCGCCACTGGGCAGCTCTCCAATCTTTCTTAGCCCAATCGATCTCATGGGGTTGTCGCAAAGAAGAGAGCCCACCTTAGTTTATTTTTCTGAAACAGTCTGCAAATTCTGAGTCCCTTTGCAAATGTCAGCCTGCCCAAGAATCCATACGTGTTTCCCCCCCACCTCTTCTCTCCATGCAACTTTGCACGTATTCTTGTATACAGACACATCCTTCCCGGTGACACATTTTTTGCTCTCTGACGAAATGCAGCACCGAAATGCCGTAAACACAACTAAAATGCCAGCATAACCCACCATCGTCATTCAACTGAAAAGTCAATCGATTGCGCCGGTTTCAATGGCCCTATAGTACTTTTATTAATAATGTCAGTGGTTAAGGATTAATGATGTCCCATGAAGATTGCCCCCTTTGTAGACATCACAGAGCAGTTCGCAAAATGAGAATGAATCTCAGCTGACACTTGCTGAAAACTGAAACATTTATGAAAGTTCCCCTTTCTTTTCCAGAATGAAACATCAAAGGGTGCCACAGCTGAGAAGGCCCTGACTCTGGAGATTTCCTCTCGGTGGCCCCTCAAAAAGGCAAAGCAAGCCCATGAAGAAATCTTATTGCGTGCCCTGTAACCTATGCCTATGGTTTTCTAGAATTTCAGCCATGCGTGAGTTCATTATGAAGGATGAATGGTGGAATGGCTTAGATCACTTTCCAAAACAAATTTCCATTTTTTGCAAGCCCACCTTAGTTTATGTTTCTGAAACAGTCTGCAAATTCTGAATCCCTTTGCAAATGTCAACCTGCCCAAGAATCCATACGTGTTTCCCCCCCACCTCTTCTCTCCATGCAACTTTGCACGTATTCTTGTATACAGACACATCCTTCCCGGTGACACATTTTTTGCAAGCCTTTTTCCCTAATCCACCTGTTTGCTAGCTGCTTTCCCTGAGCAAACCGTTGATGCAATTTTCCCTAAAAGAACCATTTCTCAAAGCCGCAAATTACATTTTAAAATTTGGTGACGTGAGGAACCCCAAAGGGTTCCAGCAATTACGTTGTTCTTGGTGCTGCATTTTAATCAATTAAATATTGCCACTGTAATTAAAGGCTGAGTTCCTGACACTTTTCTTGAAAGCTTCGTCCAAGTTTTGAAATGTTAAGGGAAAATTCGGGGCAAAGACTTATAGGGAGGAATATATGAAATAACTGTCTATTTTTCCCCAAGTTTTGGGTGTTCCTCTAGAATTCCCAGCTACAGGTAGTCCTCGCTTGACAACCACAACTGGGACCTGAATTTCAGTTGCTAAGCTAAGTGGTCATTAAGTGAATCAGACTCGGTTTTACGACCTTTTTTGCAGCAGTCATTAAGCAAATCACTGCAGGAGTTAAGCAAACCACATGGTTGTTAAATGAATCACGCAGTTCCCCATTGATTTTTCTTGCCAGAAGCCAGCCAGGAAGGTCGAAAATGGTGATCATGTGACCACAGGATGCTGGGAGAGCCATAAATGCGAACTGGTCGCCAAGCACCCAAATCGTGATCATGTGACCCTGAGACACTGTGGTGGTCATAAGTGTGAGGGCCAGTCACAAGTCAATTTTTTCAGCACCATTGTAAGCCCAAACCATCACTAAACAAATGGTTGTTAAGTGAGGACCACCTGTATTGCATATGAATTGAAACTCCAACTCTATATTGAGTTTCAGTTTGGAAAAAAAAATGCAAAGACAAGTTCATCAAAAGGTGATTTCTTTTTCCAGTGTCCCACATTACTCTGTAAGAGGAGAGCCGAGTTAGACTATGATGGCCAAAAGTATCAGGAATCTGCTAGGCCCTTTTCTGACTAAGAAATTTTACTCAATGGCAGAAGCTAATCTGATAAAGTGAACTGCAGCTCACAAAAGCTTCTGCTTTTGAATAAAATTTCTTAGTTGGAACAGGGCCTAGCGGATTCTGGAAGTGTTGCCACATCATCCTGCATCTCTTTCTAAAGATCCCAAGCTTTCAGCCTCATACCTTCTTCTCTTGATAAGAAAAGTAAAAGAAATCCTGACAACAAATAAATGTAGATGTGACCAACAGAAGTTAGGGGATGCAGGGACTGTCCCTAGCCCAGTTTCCCCTGAAAAACAAAGTCCATCCCGAAAGTTTAATATACTTGTTATTCTCTCCAACTCAACAACAAGTTAAATATGAAAGCTCTCCTTTTCAGAATGTCATCATTGTGTTTCTGAGAGTCATGGAAATAATAGCTCTCTCCAACAGTGCCTGTGCCCATAATCTAAAAAAAGTGTATTTTGAATAACAACGCTTAGGGGGAAAAGTTGCATCCTGCCAGAAAGGAAAAAAAGAAAGAAAAGGAGAGGGAGATGCACTTGGCTGTGCACAACTGCTCTAAAGTTCTTTGTCCCCCATTCTCTTTTCTTTTTCCCCTTCTCTTCTTTCCCCTCGCTGTTGAGAGATCCAGCTCATTCCTACAACCCCAAGTGGGTAAAAAACTCAAGATGGTACCCATCAAAGCCCAGCCTTTCAGCAGCCCTGCCCACTGTTGTTGTCCCCCATGTTGTTTCGGCTGCCATCTCGACTCTTTTGATCCCTTCCTGTGGACATCCTTGCCTACAGCTGTTGAACCTACCTTGACATGCAGACACAGACACACAAACACAGCTCCAGGTGTAGGAAGTCACATTGCCACAACCTCACAATGTTGATGTTCAGATGCAGTATTAAAGACTGTGATATTGTGATCTGGAACAGAGCAGCAGGCTGCTCCAAATTATGAAGGAAGGAATCTTAGGCCCCTTTTCCAGGAGATAAGTCCCACCAAACTTAAAACAAGTCCCATATGTTTTGACCTCTAAGAATCACCTTGTCAATTGTTAGTTTTACTTCTCAACCTGGAAGTGAAGGCTTAACATCAAAAAAACCCTTGAGCTAACTCTCTAAGGACTTCACCACCACCACCACCTACCCTCCAGGTCTACTTGACTACAATTCCCCTTCTCCCATTGGCTTTCTCCATCACCATATATCCATGCAACCATCTCCTTGGTCCTCAAGGCCATTTGATTCCTGTCTTCCTCATGATCAGCATACTGGCACAGCAAGGAAGGGAAGAAACATCCCTTCTGCTTCCAGTTGAGGAACACAATTGTTTAGGTTACCCAGCTGGAGAAATCTTGGTTAAATGGAAGGAGAGTTGGAAGATCAGGGAATGGGTTGGATAAACAGGAAAATTCCACGTCAGATTCTAATCCAGTGTAAAGGCATGTGAGCAGGATCTTGAGAAATGGGGCAAAGATATGGTGCCTAGGGAATGGTCAGATAAGAGGCAGCTGAGCCCACAGCTGCATAATGGGAGGAGAAAGAGGCTCAGAAGGGACCCTCCCTAGTTTATTGGGCTGTAAAGGAGAAGGTAGGAGATTTGTACTTTCAACCTTGCAAGACTCTGTTAATGTAGCCTTACAATAAAGTAGAATTAACTCATCTGGTCATGTTTCCTGTCTGGTCTACCTGGGAAGATAGACCAGGCTAGAGAAGAAGATCCTGGATCAAGAGCCCATTTAGTCCAGCAGAGACCACCAGGGATTTGAGGAAGCTTCTGAGAAGGGACAGAAGGGAAACTGCTTCCCAGCACCTAACATTCAAGGCCTGCTGCCTTACAATTCAACAGGTGGAAAAGTGCCATCCAGCTGAGCAGCCATACCTCTTCCTCCTGACCATGGACTTGCCCCGTCCTCTTTTAAAAGCAGCTGAATTGGTCTCCAAGGCTGTGTCTGTTAGCAGTGAATTCCAAAATTTTACTCTACTCTAAGTAAAGAAATCCCTCCTTTTATTAGCTGCAACCCTCCCGCTCCCCAAGTTGACTTTCAGTTCATAATCCTGATTGCAAGAGAGAGAAAATCTCTCTGTCTACTTTTTATACACTCTCCCTTATTTGATAGAGCTCTGTCAAATATAGTCAGAAGTATTCTTCCCCGTGCATTTAGTCATGTTCTCCTTCCATCACCTCAACCATTACAATCTACGGACAATGTAGGGAGACCTTCTGGGGACCAAGGGCTGCGTTGCAAGAGAAGGAGCTGGTAGCCCCATGTAGATTAGATGAACAGCCACAACTCAGTGACCCAGGAATTAGTTGTCTCATCCCCAGAATGTTGGTGCCCTCCATGAAGAAGGGCAGTTTGAACCAGATGCAGGAGGAAAATGCCTTCTGCACGTGTAATTGGAGGACTTCCTTCTGTGACCACAAATATTTGGCTTCATGTCCTTGGAGGGATGCAAAGGGTTCTCCCTCCCCTCAGTCTGGGGCAAACATGCTCTTGAGCTAGGAAAAAATGGTCACAGGAGGAACAATCTCTAGGGGGTTTTCCAACAAAGAGTCTCATTCCTAAATTAACCTCAATCTCTCTGCACAATATATCAAGCTACAGACAGTTCCAGAGACTCATCAGCATTCTCACGCAGAAGGAAAACCTGAGGGCTGCACTTTCTTGACAGAGAAGGGGATGCCTCCCTTCCTGGTTGCCCATTTTCCTCTTTTTGTGCCACTCCCATAGTCTTGGCTGCAAAAGTCACACCTTACCTTGCTGACGGAGCCTCGGTCCTGATTGTTGGTGTCCCAAAACAGCCCCGGAGTTGACGTTCCCTGGTGGCAGTCATGGACTTGGCATCCTCATCACCTCTGCTTCGCTGCCAGGCACTCCTGGACTCCAATTCCAAAGGGCCAGTCCCCAAGGCCAGCCTTTGAACTGCAAAGAAACAACAAAATCAAAAGGTGTTTTCAGGGTCAAGAGGGAGAGAGTGCTGAGAAACCGGAGAGCCAGCTGGCCTTACCCACAAGCCAGAGAGTCCCCGAGCCGCGAAGGAGAGTCAAAGCCAAATGCTCAAAGGCCACAAATGCAATCCAGGCCACCAGGGACACGTCCAAGAAGATGTCAGTCCAGCTTTAACCCCTACGGCCAAGACACTTGGGATTCCAGGCAACCCTAGTTTGGGTCACTCTTTAAGAAATGAAGGACGTATGTGGACTGAAACCATGGCATTTTCTCTTCTGCTCTAATGAAACCATGCCTCACATGTATTTTCATGGAAACCTTGGTTATTGGGGCCCCTCACAACCTGTAACACCAGAATTCCTTACTCACACTCCTTTGTCACAGTGCAAGGTGAATTGTGCAACCCCACCTTAACTGTCCACCACAGGAGGAAATTTCACTGTCCCTGGAGCACAACATCCGGGCCTACACATTTCAGATATACTGTCCTCTTAGGGGCAACAAGATTTGAAATGGCTATTATAATCTCACAGCAGACAGGGATGTCAAGCGGTAAGGCAGGACCACCACCCACCAGCCATGGCTGAATGCTGAGGAAGATGGAAGGACCTCACCCCGCAAAATATCTCAGCTCATCAAAAGGAAAAGGTCGGGGGCTGAAGAAACATTAATGAGTTTGCAAGCAAATATTGACAATGGAAACATCAACTTGGAAAGGTCCATCAGCTGGAAGATAAAGGAAGGAGAAGACTGTAGGTCAAACAAACAAGGGAATGGGCTTCTGAGTTTCTAGGGAAAAGCACAACAAGGTGCTAGGCAGAGAAGAACAGCACAAGCAACAATGGGGGGGACAGGGAGGGGGAACGCACCCAGGTGACAGTGAGGTAGCTGGCTGGGGAATTCTGGGAGTTGAAGTCCACCCATCTGAAAGTTGCCAAGGTTGAGAAACACTGTTCTTAAAGAAATGGAAATGCACGGAGTGATTCACCTGCTACGAAGGAACCAAGTTCATCCCTGGTGTGCCAGAATAGGCTGGAGCCCAGCCACTCTTGAAGCAGCCTTTCCCTTGCTCTATGCCAAAAAAAAACAAACCCCACACTTTTGACCAGTTCCCTTGCCCAAACATCACTAGCTAAACCAGTATGTCTCAAAAAAACCCCAGCAATGATCCCCAGCGGAAATGTAGCCTACAGAGCGTTTCCTAATTAATTTTTGTGGCACTCCTTTATTGCTTTTGGATAGATACAGATCTTATTGCTGGGCTAATATTGGGGGAAGTCAAGGATTCACTGTTTTAGATTTTATGACTGTTCCATCCCATGGAGGGCTGTCTTATTCCTTTTATTTAAAAGGAAAAAAAGATTGGCTTTGACCAGTTTTACCAAGAGAAGAGAACCTCTGGAGCTCAGGGTTGAACTGTGGGGTCCTTGGTGCTCTCTGAGCTGGGTGGTTGGCTGGCAGAGGTTTCGTTGCCCAACTAGGCAACATCTTCAGTGCTGCACTGATGATGTTACCTGGTTGGGTAATGAAACCTCTGCAAGCAAACCACTCCGCTCAGAGAGCACCAAGGACTCCACATTGACCAGTTTTATTTGTGGGATGGGACAATTCTTTCATCTGACCATCTCTGTTGATAATTTGGCAAATATTGTCTGATCCTGCTTGGTGCATTACAGATCTGGAAATGTTTCTTGCCAAGCACACCACCTTTCCATAGCAATCTGGTTTTTCCCCTCAATCGTTTCTTCCTCAGAAGTCACTGCCAGTTCTCAGGAGATGCACCACAGTGATTTTGTTCCCCAAATGTATTCTGGTGCAGAAGAGCAGGCTGGAAAAGAAGCATATGTGGTTCTCTCTCCATGAACCTGAGCCATCTTGAGACGTTAAAAGCTGCCAAACTTATTTTTGTTGTTAAAGTAAAGAGATGCATAATCCTCCGTGCACAAAAGAAGCCAATCTGATGAGCACAAAATAATTTTTGCATTCACTTTCTCTGGATTTAACCTCCATTCACAAAGGGATCCTGCTGTCACTGAACAATAGCTCCTAGCCAGGCAATCAGCACTGAATGAATAACTTGAAACCAAAGACCAATTTTGGATTAAATCCGTTTCTCTGACACTTTCTGACTCTTTTAAGGTTGACTTTTACTAATGTTACCAGGAAGTATCTTTAAAAAGAAGCATAATCTTTATCTCTGTCACATTGACAAGTTGTCAGAAATAGCCTGTATCCTGAGATGGAGATGATAGACAGACAGACAGACAGACATGGATGGATGGATGGATGGATGGATGATAGGTAGACAGATAGATGACAGATATTAAACTGTTCTTTTTCTAATCAAAACTGAAATACAGTTACATATTGTGTCATATCATATTGTGTTCCCAATATTTTGTTCTACAGGTAGTCCTTGCTTAATGACCACCCTGCTTAGTGACAATTCAAAGTTACCACAGTGCTGAAAAAGTAATTCTAGGACTGGTCCTCATGCTTACAACTGTCACAGCGTCCCGCGGTCACATATCTCCAGTTGCATGCTTTGCAGCTGGCTTCCGATGAGCAGAATCAATGAAGAAGCTGGCAGTAAAACTGCAAGTCACAATCATGTGATGTTGCACTTAAGCACTGGTGATTCGCTTAATGTCCATGGCAGAAGTGAGGTTGAAAGCCCGTCACAGTCACACGATGTCTCGCTTAACAACCGTGTTGCTTAGCAACAGAGTTGTCGGTGCCAATTGTGGTTGTTAAGCAAGGACAATCTGTACTCTTAGACTGACTGCTGCCTAGACAAAACCAATCCTTGATTGGCACATGTCCTTCTATGCATTCTGTTTTAGTTCTTTACCTGAGTGTTTTTAATCATGATGCTGTAATTCTGGATTTTTATTCAGTGGTGCAGTTAGCTAACTTTGGATGCTAGACCTCATGCTGTTTGAGGGACCCCACTCTGATTTACTGGTCTTTGGGGGGAGGAGAGTTCTGATTTTAATATGCGTGCTGTTATGTAGCTCAACATGTGGGCAGCTCAGCTTGCTGTGTCTGCAAGATCCTTCCGCTGCAAGGGATCTTGACCTCTTGCTCCAAGGGCCTGCCCAGATGGTTCTTCTGTTGTGAATGGTGTTGGGCTCTTTTGGGAGGAAAAGTGTTATATCAGGAACAAGACGGTGATGAATGTGCAGTGGGGTGGTCCAGTCCTGATGTCCCATCATACCTGGGCTCCTTGGATCAACCCTGCAGGGCTGAGGGAGCCACATGCATCCTCATGTTGGAAGAACATCACCCCTTCCAACTCCCCTCACTATTGAGTACTGTCATTCAGCAATGCCTGGAAGAGCCACCACGTTGTCTCTCTCCTTGCAAAAATGGGAGACACGTTTTAATGGAAAGCAGCTAAAATTGCAAATCAGTCCTGGGCATTCCATCCTGGAAAACCACCACCCATACTTCACCGGTCTGGAATGGTCTCTTGGAAAAGAAGGGAATTAAACTTCGGTCTTATTTTACCCCCGACACAAACAACCTCCAGATGCCGCAGATGGTAAGATGCCCTTCTGTTTCTCCATCGGCATCTTCTCTAGCATTTCAGCATCTCAAGCGGCTTCTCTTCCCCTGCAGCGAGATTTGCTACCATTAAAATTACAAACGTGCCAGAGGGTCGGTGTTTGCAACCACAACTTCAGGCGCTGTTGGGGTGACACGGGGGGAAGGCAAAAGAGTTTGACTTTTCGCGTGGCGCTGCAAATGCCTAACCCTGGTTGACTTCCTTCTCACTCCAAGTTCTATTTTGAGGCCAGAATCTAAACCCCTGGGAAGCGTTTGACAGGGACCCTGCCATTTCCCACCCACCCCTCTGCGCCTCCAAAAAGCGCAGATTTTCTTTCTAGTGCTACTTGACTGTGGCACATCTCTAACTACTGGGAACTCATTTGCTTCTTCAAAAGGAATAGCAATTTCCACCCAAATGAGAAGGCACAGAAAAAGGCCTTTGAAGGGAATAAAATGGAACAGAGAAAGAAAGTTCACACTTAATTGGGCCTTGCTTCTGTCAGACAGAGCCGGCAAACTGCAGCCTTTAACAGGACTTCCTCCAAAAGCCAACTGATAGAATATTTGAGGCACGAAGATCAGCCGGTAACCCTTCTGTATGCAGGAGGGCTAGGTTAAATGAGAGTTGGGGAAGAAACACATTCCAGCTTCCTCTTTTGCTTGCCCTCTGACATTTCACGGGTGATCTTTTTAATTCCATTCCCTTCATTTTATTTACTGGAGTTATATCCCACTTTCATTCCATACAACTCAAGGGGGTGTGCATGATGCTCCTGCCTCCTATTTTCCCCACAACAGCAACCTCGTGGGGTGGGGTGGGCTGACAGAGAGGGAGTGGCCCAAAGCCACCCAGTCAGCTTTCATTCCTGAGGTAGGACTAGAACAAGACTTGGCTCTTCTAAGCCAGGGTTTCTCCGCCAGGGCAACATGGCACCCTCGGGTTCTGCAAGAGGTCACTAGGGGTTCCCTGGGAGATCACGATTTATTTTAAAAAATGATTTCCAATTCGGGCAACTTCACATTAAAGAGGTCAGTTTCATTCTTTATTTTTAGTTGAAGAACACAGTTCATGCATATCTACAGGCCAACCCATGAAACGAATATAATAATTAGGTAACTTCTGGCCTATCTTTGAGCCTGAACGGGCAGGGGTTCCTTCTCCAAGGCCTGAAAAATATTTCAAGGGCTCCTCCAGGGTCAAAAAGTTGAGAATGGCTGTTCTAACTCTTTAGCAAAGGTGAGTGAAGCCCCCTTCCTGTCCTAACAGCCAGGAAACACACTGAGACAAGGAACTGGTCTCTAATATTTATTGCTAGTACTTAACAGACATATAAACCCCAAAGGTTAAGGCGGTCCCGATCTGTGTCTCTTTGAATGGCTGACCAATTCCTCAGTGCTACGCATGTGCTTGACAGTCTGGATGGGAGCCCCCTGCTCGCCATCCTTACTCATGACACTTCCATTTCTATTTTCTGTTCCAGTCTGATTTCTACCCTCTTTGCTATCTTTTATTCTTTATTTTTGCTTCTTATTATATTAATAATAATTTTACTTGTAGGCCACTCAGAGAGGTCGAGAGTTGGGTGGCATACAATACTAACATACACACAGTCTCCCAGTTTCTAGTCCAGCACTTTAAATGAATGTATTTATTTCATGAAAAAAGGCAAGGTGGGATGATGATGATGACGACAACCCAAAACTGGATGTACAGTTCTGGGGATGGGGGAAAATTGCCACTCCAAACATCCCATTTCCCCAGTTCCAGCTTTCCCATCCCCCTGTCTTTCTAACAAGGGAGCTGCTGTAAAAAGTCCCGCAAGAATGTGAAAATGAAAAGATGGAGCAACATGTTTTTAAGTTGCCGAGGTTTAATGCTTAGTTTAAGGACTGGGTTGATCTCATACTGATATGCTACATGAATCTAATTTTCCTCTTTTTTATTAGTTTCTTTTTCTTCTTTGATGTTCAGTTTACTTTAATCACTGCAGTATATGTCTTTAAAAAAAAGTGGTATCTTTTTTGTTGATCTTATTATGTTTCATCAATAAAAATATAATTAAAACACACACACACACACATGAACATGAAAATAAAATGAGGGGTCTTGGTGCCTCCAGAGCCTTAAATCCGGATCTGCCTTTCCCTTTCCTCACTGAAGACAACCCTTGTCAACTGCACTGTTATTTTCCGAGTAGCTTTTCCTAACCTGATGACCTCCAGGCACATTGGGACGACGACTCCCAACATTCCCACCCAGAGGGGACTGTCATGACTGAAGAACCCTAGATTGGTGAAGAGACCATTGTCTAACTGCCAGGATGGGGTAGACAAACGAGATTGTCTCTCGGGGGCCGAAATACTTGGATTGTTGGGTTCAGTTGGACTTGGTTGGACCATCTATGGGTGAATGAGACCAAGACGAGCCTTTGCCAGGAGAAATTAGTGTCAGGAAAGAGGGAGGCATGATGCTCAGCCTGGCCTCTTTAGAACTGGACGTGTCCCATCACTAATTTCCCCTGCATTCCAGGGTTCAGTGAAAACGGGGAGAGTGCGCAACAACAGCTCCCTTCTTTCTTCCCTAATCTCATATTCAGAGTCAGCACTTGCTGGCCCTGAACTCAGATGCTCGGCGGAAATTGCCACACAGTGGTTCATCTGTGTAGCTTTAGTGGTTTTCTTTTCTTTTTTTTTTGTGCCCTTCTCAAAGAGCTGCTGTGTGTGTATTTTGCAAAGAACCCTGCCTGGATCTTCCAGGGAAGAGATAAGACTTGTATAACCTAGAGCCTGGCATCATGAGAGGAGAGCAAAAGGACGGGGGTGCGGTAAGAGAAAGCGGGAGGGAAAGACTGTATTTATTAGGCCCACCGGGGCTTTACAAAAATGAAAGCTTGGGGAAGGGAGAAACCGGGGAGGAACTAAGAGCTTTTGCCTCTCTGCATCCCCTGTGCAGTGCAGAACAGACAGGCAGGTCTACTGGATCACACCAAAGGCCCATCAGCAAGGCGTGAACGCTTGCTGTCATCCTCCTTCCCTATCAGCTAGATAGCAATAGAAGGAAAGCTTGTTTCTACAGCTTTTCACATTTCCTGAACCTGCATGTGCATCAAAACAGAGCCACCGACTAAAATCCCTTTTTCAGAATTTGCAGGGCACCTTGCAAAAATACAAATATCAAGGCAAGTGTGCACGAGGACGTAAATGGCAGGGCACGTGCAAAAAACGGGGGGAAGTGCACTGTAAGACAGAAACCGGAGCTCAGCTCTAAATGGGTTCTTTGCAGCGGACCATGGAATGAAATCAACGAAGAATGAATAGGTCCCTGAAGTCGGAGGCTGAGGCTAATGAGGCATAGCTAAAAAAGAGGCATAACAAATGAAGAAGGGGGCGGTGATAAATGTACATAGTTAAAGAAGGGGAATAGCTCGGTGAGGGCACGGGGCGGAGTTAAACAGAGGTGGACAACTGGGGATGGATGTGACTCATGGACTAAAAATGACAATAAGCATAATTTATTTATTTAGTAAATTTATACACTGCCCATCTCACTATAAAAGTGACCCTGGGTGGCTTACAAATAAAAGCTATATATACCGTTATAAACATACAAAAAATAGAAGATGATAAAAGAGGGAAACTAAAACACAGAGAGAGTCTTAAGCCACCAACCACCACCAGGGCTGCCCATCACTCTTGGATCCCCACGCTAGTTGGCAGAGCCAGGTCTTGGTGCTCTTCCCGAAGGCCAGAAGAGAGGGGGCCAACCTCACTTCTGGGGGCAAGATACTCCTAACCATAAGATGCTCCTTTTGCAGAGGTCATCTTTCCTAGTGTCTGAGAAGTTACAAGAATCCACCTGGACAGAAGACCAGTTCTGGTGTGTTTGTTCTTCGCCTAGGGATTGGAATATCCAACATTTCTGCCTTCCGACCCATTAATATATAACCCTTAGAGTATAGCAGGGAGCTATTTCTACATTTACCAGCTCCATCCTGGCCACCAATGACTTTCAAACAGTATCATCTATAAGAGCCGTGCAATTCATATAAGGTGGCTGAATCTTCCTCCTTCCCCCCAGATGTGCGTGCCCTCCAACCAAATAGAAAGACTTTGCATGCAGCAATGAAAGTTTGTGAATGAAGCCAAAGAAGAATAGAGGACTATAAGAAAAAGATTTGCTGGTATAGACGCTTCATGGTATAGATCAGCCTTTCTCAACTTCTTGACTCTGGAGGAACCCTTGAAATATTTTTCAGGCCTTGGGGAACCCCTGAACATTCAGGCTCAAAGGTAGGCCAGAAGTTACAAAATTATTATATTCTTTTCAGGGGTAGGCCTGTATATATGCATGAACAGTGTTCTTAAACTGAAAATAAAGAATGAAACTTACCTCTTTAATGTGAAGTTGCCCGAATTTGAAATCATTTTTTGAATAAATCATGATCTCCCAGGGAACCCCTAGGGACCTCTCCTGGAACTCTAGGATGCTACAGAACCCGGTTGAGAAACCCTGGTATAGATGCTTCATGGAAATCCAAAAGAAACATGGAGCTTCCATGATTGTTCCCAAAACCTAGTGTGTTGCCTTCAACTTTGGCTTATCACAGCTCCTCACACTGATGCTATTCTATGTATGGACCACCCTGGCAAATGGACATACAGATCAAACAAACTGAGGAATGAGAGAGAATGGTAAGGTAAACCCAGCATCTAAGTTGACATGTGGAAGCTGGTAAGAGTCTCAGGGTATGATTAGCAGATCTCCTTGAGTGGTGGCAAGGAACTAAGATAAGTTGCAGGTTAAAAATAGTTTCCCATAGAATCTTTGTTGCGAAGTTCTTGGCACCCTGCTTGAATTACAAAAGAGTCTCTCACTCCCTGTTACCCAAAGCCACCTGCTGGCAACAGTGCTTAAAATCCTGTGATAAAGGATTTCTCATTTCTTTTCTTTTTCCAAAAAGAGCTGACTATATAACATGCCACCCTGGAGGGAAAGAAATAATTAAAAAGCAAGAGCTTTTCACAGAGCAGTTACCTGGTTTCTTTGTAAAGGGGTGTGCTTTGGAAGGGATGAAAATGCAAAAGATTGATGAAAGTTGAATCAGGTGGGCCTTCCAGGAGATGTAAAAGCACACAGTCTGAGCAAGGCCAACACATCCAAATGGAAAATTTTGAAGGTCTCTTGGATTCTTACAATATGTGGAGACCTCATCCATCCTTGCCAAGTACGTGATTCAGAAGGGTGGTGGAGAGAGGATGCCCTTGGGCTCCAAACGAGGTGCCTTCTGACAGCCAGATCTTCTGGTGTTGACTCAAGTGAGGCCTCTAGACCTTGCTGTGGTCCCAGGCAGTACAGCAGTGGAGATGGGTGTGCTGGATGGGTGTGGTGCTGCTGTAGAAGCAGAAGAACATCGGATGGGTGGACAAGTTATGGACAGCAGAGAAGATGCTGATCCAAAAGTCATGTAAACCCAAAAGTGTCTTGAGAGACTAGATACCTTCTAAGTACATGGGTCAAATGTCCTCAAAGAACTATATTACACTGCTTAGTTCACCCTGTTTTGTAAATACTGATTTTTATTGCTTTGTCAATCCCAAGACCTACCTGCAAGTGAATGGGTACAGTTTCTCCAATATTCTCTCGAACCAGCTGTGGATATTGAATCTCTTCAGGTGTCTCTGTCTTGTTGGTAGCAACATAGGTGAAAGTATATGCAATCTTCTTAGGAGTTACTTTTTCTACTATTTTATTCTTCCTATTTTCCCATTCCTTTGGTCTTCCTTTCTAACTTCTCCTATTCCCATCCCGTATCCTAATGGAGGCCTTAAAATAATCCAGTGTAGGAAAGAAGCATAATGCCTTCGCTTTGATGGTCTCACTGGCACCAAAGACAGCTCTTTAACAGGAACTAAAGGTATCCAAGGCCATAAAAAAAAAAGAACCCTGGTTTACATTTATTGGCAAGTTTAGTAATTCATTGAGGGATAGGTAAGAATTCATTGATTGACTTAAACCAATAAAAAAAAAAACAACCTTAAAGTAAAGGGAAAGAGAATGAGAAAGTGATAGGAAAGGAAAAACGAGATCCGTTTATAATCAATGTGAGCAGCAGCAACTGTTGTTTGCGAGGAGCATGAAGGAAGGGCCCCGGTGAAATGGAGCATCAAACATATAATTTGGTTCAGCTTTGGAATTGCCAGCCAGTTGGCAGGAAATAATCTGATTGGAGCTGAAACATGGCCCGAGAGGAGGTTGCACTGGAAAGAGAAGAGGCAAAACCCACAAGAGTAGATGAAAACACATTTTTGCAGAAGCTGCAGAACACCACCCAAAGTGAATCAAGGGTGCAGGATCTTTTGGGATGCAGCCATAGAACCTGCTCTCAGGTTGCCTCCAGATGTGACATGCATGTCTGTATGTTTGACATAGGATTGGAAAGACGTGGCATTCTGTCTACACAACCGTTGCCATGAGAGAACCCCAATAACATTACAAATTCGTTTCAAAGCCTTCTGATTCTTCTCCTCCTCCCAAGCCTGCTTTCTTTGATGTCATGCCTTTTTAAATATATATCATAAGCCTAATGACAAGGGACTGCCATTTAGGAGAAAGTAAGGGGTAAAAATGGTGTAAATAAATAAACAAATGATGGTGGCAGTATCTAGAAGCGTGACATTTTAATATGCCTCTGGAAACACCATGGTTTGGAATATCAGCAGTCCATGATTTAGGTGAGGGTTAGCTGCCTGGCTTTTTTATTACTCATAAGAAAGCTATTGCAATAAATGCATTTTTTTTGGTCTGCACAGAACATTTATCTATCGTTTAAACGACTCATGGTAGCCAGTGAGCAACCCCATTTGTAGATAAGGCATCATGTTCAGTTACATGTCATTTCAGGCCATGTCTAGACTTGCAAACGTAGCTGATCAGTTGGGATATTCGCAAATGGAGAGTCTACGTTAAAGGGAATTGCAAGCCCAAACTCATCTTAGAAAGCTGTTCAAGAAATCTGAGGAGCTTTTTTCAAAAAAAAGACAAATGTTATTGCTTCTTAATACATTCCCTTTTTTCTCCCAGCGAGGCAGTTTTGGAGATGACAGGGGGGGGGGGGAAAAACCTATTGATCACTCAACTTGGTGGCAAATCCACAGATCCAAGATGAAAGTCTACTGTGAAAAGCTTATGGAAACAGTGAATTTAAGACAACAGAGTGTCTAAAAATCCAACCGAGAGCTGCTAAAAGGCAGAAAAATGAAGGGGACGCAATCATTCGCCATGTCTAAGTAAAGAAAGTTATGTAAATAAAGGGTAACAAGTGGTGCCTAATTACATAAAATTGTTACTTAGTAATGGATGTAAATAATCCAAAATATGTAAAGAGGGAAATCTGATCATGAATTAAAACTAATTACTTTAAGCTAATTAAAATAAGAAAGGACAAAATGGAAAATATGTTAATCACACCGAACCTGCCATTTCTAAGCAAATTTACATATAAGTAGGTAAAATGCAAATTGGGATTTCGGCTCCTGCCAAATAGGAGTTAAAGATTTAATGCTCATTGTTTTCCTAAAAGGTTTTGGCTGGTGTAATGGATTAACTCCAGGATTTACTGGAGGTGAGGTTTTCTTTTTCAACCAAAGACTTCCATATCAAAGTCATGGGTTATCAGGGACACACCATGCAATGCTGCGCAGGCAAGCAGCCTTCCAATACAAAGCAAATCAGAGTTGAATTTCAAAGGAGAAAGAAATGGAGAAATGGCCTAGTTCAGAAATGATGAAGCCAATGTATTGATCCAAGATACAGGGTTGAATAGAAGAGAATCTCTGGAGCTCAGGGTTGAACTGTGGAGTCCTTGGTGTTCTCTGAGCTTGGTGGTTGGCTGGCAGATGTTTCACTACCCAACTAGGGAGCATCCTCAGCGCACTAAGTGGGCAACAAAACGTCCGCTAAGTCGGGTAATGAAACGTCTGCAAGAAAACCACCAAGCTCAGAGAACACCAAGGACAATACAGGGTTGACCTTGGCCAACTTTTCAAGGACAAACAATCCCTGGAACTCAAACACTTCTCCTACAACTCTCCGGATGGCTACTTTAAAACACAGGTCAAGCTCTAGTTACTACATCATGAGAAAGAAACTTTAGATCTTTAGAAAAGTAGAACTTTTGATCTAAAGTGATCTTTTGATCTCTTCCCCAATCTCTCTGGTGGAGGGATTAAATGATGATGCCCTTCCTTGTTCATCTATGATTACAAAATGTTTCTAGGAAAGGAAATGTGATGGTACATTCTGGAAAACAGGCATGGCTTAGTTGGCAGGGCAGCAGTATAAACAGCACATTCTTCATTTTATTTTACCAGATATGCATGCCACTTCATCAAATGACTTATATCTTAAGTAGCCAGACAGAAAAATCGACTGATTTTTCAGGAAGTCAGAGAGAGAGAGAGAACATGTAATTTACTCAGATTTTCTAAAACATAAAGCATTTCCATGAGATAAAATGAAGAAACTCCTTTATGACAAAAAGAACCTCATTAAGTTGCAAATAGCCAGAGTTAAGAAAATGCATGTATTTTCAGACAGACTAGGAAGGGAAACGTGCCAATAATTTTTTTAAAAGGCATTGACATTTGCGTTTCAACCTTTCTCCCACCTATATAAATACAGCAATTATATTATTTGCATATATGGAGAAATACATTGCTCAGCTTAAGTGAGAGGGAGGCCATGCAGATCTGACACTGGGAGAACAAAATCGCCGTTTTTCTAATCTTCCCATCAACCTCCACCAGCTTCAGACCAGTGGGGGATCTGGTTCTGAAAATAATAGGGAAGGGGTGGATGATGGGACATGGAATAGCAGGCCAGATTTTTTTTTTAACCTTTAAACTGCTGTGTACAGTATTTTTACATCTCCCCCTAAGTAAAATGTATGGCATTTTTTAATTACAAGAAGTGAAAGGCATGCAGGATGGGCCATTGTTTGAGTGAACTGGTTAGGGTGCGAAACATTGCAGATTAATGCCTGACCACCCTATGTTTCCCTACCTTTCCTTAAAAGAAACTTGCTGGAGGCCACACCCATATGAATGAAGCCCTGCCCCTTTTTTTACATTTGGTGCTACATCTTCTTTGGATAGCCACCATGGTTTAGAGGTTGGAGGACTATCCAATGGTCACAGTTTCTCAGCTTGGTCAGCCTTACTGAGCAATTGGGAACAAGAATATGTATGTTGTAAAGCAGTGTTTTTCAAACTTGGCAAATTTTAAGATGTGTGGACTTCAACTCCCAGAATTCCCCAGCCAGCTATGCTGGCTGGGGAATTCTGGGAGTTGAAGTCCACACATCTTAAAGTGGCCAAGTTTGAAAAACACTTTTGTAAAGCAAACAAGAAGAGCTCTGAGCCTCTTCTTCTACAGGCCCAACTCATCTTGAAGGCTGGGGACAAGACTCTCATGGTTTCCTCCTCAAACCTTCAGGCAGATAGATAAAGAACTGATCTTTCTTTCTTTCTTTCTTTCTTTCTTTCTTTCTTTCTTTCTTTCTTTCTTTTTCTCCGGAAACCTAGCCCTGTCCATGTCTTTGAATCTACAGAGCCTTTTTTTTTCTTAACAGGATTCCCATTCAGCTCTTCTCCTCCACTGAAGCCACCTCATTTCTGTACCTTCATGTGTGTATTTTCTTAAGTTGATTCTGGATGGACTTAAGCGAATGTCCAACCCGCTTCTCCAGGTATTTAAGGAGTGGAGTGGAACCCCGGCAAAGATATTTTCACACCTGACTGGAACTAGGTCAGGCAAATAATATGCTTCCCAAGCTCCCCAGCTACTTGTTGGCCTCCTCTTTCACGTACACACGCACACAAACACACACACAGACACTGCTGCTGAATAGTTTAAGTGCTTCAGGCAAGGAAATGAACTGCCAGGTTGAGATAGACTCGATGGAAGACAGAAACGTAAGTTTGGAAAGAGATCTCAGCAGGCCTCAAGAGAACACCATGGCTTGTCATAGGGTAGGTCTATAAAAATCTGCAGTCTTCTTGACTGGCCCTCACAGATCCATTAAGTGTGTGTCATTTTTTTCAAAGCCCCGCCAACCAAACCAAGGAGACACGAAAACTGAACAATGGCAATAGCCAAACAGGAAGGCTAAAATTGTCCACACCTGTTCTGCAGCATTTGTCAGACAGCTGGAGGCAGAACTGCATTTTACACTCTTAGCGTGTGCCAAAAGCACGTTACCATCAGATCTTATGGGCTGTCACATGTGAGGAATATCACAATGCTGGGCACCCTCCATTTCTCGGAAATTCAGCAGCAGCTCATTACAAGCAGCCCCCAAATTTGCTTTGAAAGAGTCCCCTAACACTCCCTTCAGGAGACATGCCCATTTGCACACTTGTTACCTCTCTTTGTTTTTCTATCGTGAAACCTTCTTCCCGCCCAACGCAACCAAGGAGCAGGACACAGAGGCCCAAGAAGATGGCTTTGCTTTCTAATGGGGACAGGTTTTGAGCCCAACAACTTCTGGTGCGTCAGAACCTCATAGAGTACAAGAGAAGTTTTGGGGCAGGCTTTTTCAATCTGGTCACCCCCCAAAGGGGTGGACCTCGACACAAGCCATGGTGACTGGAACCTGAAAACTGAGGACCAAACATCTAGAGGCATCTAGGTTGGGAATGCCTTTTCTGAGAGGATATCACTCTTCATCTGTGGGTGATCTGCAGAAGGTTCCCTGGCCTCAATGATCATGAGTTTACAATCCTGGTTCTTGTTGTTTAACTAATACCAGGCTTGTTTTCAGCTCAGGGTTCATTTATTGTTTCAGGTTTTTATGACAGCATCAGCCAGATCCTTTGAAGATCCTAAATCTGGGATCTGAATCTATAAGCAAAGGAAGACTTTGGTCACCACTGGAAAACAGGTTGCCTTATGCTGACTCAGACCTGTAGTCCACCTCATCATCTTCACATGCCGGGAATGAAGACAGAGTTTTCTTCCTGCAAAGCATGGGATTTGCAGTTGAGCTATTAGCCTGCCCTCCCTTACCATATTAAAACATCCACTTGGGTCTTACTTACTGGAATCTGTTTCTTGGTATCAACCTCCCTGGCCATCTTTCCTTGCTTTTTTCATATCTATCCCCTCTCCTTCAACAGGAATAATGGGAGGAAAGAGCTGTATCAAAATAATTTCTACTTTATCCTCAGTCATTGGTATAGGTGGCTCACAGAGGCTTGCTCCAAATGGCAGGAAATCTAAAATGGTATAAAGAAGTTTGTCGCACGGGGCTTAAATGCATACACCCCATTTCATTTCCTCTATTACGTGTGTTTTTGTAGTACTTAGAGACCTTTTTGTTGTTTATTCATTCAGTTGCTTCTGACTTCATGACTTCGTGGACCAGCCCACGCCAGAGCTTCCTGTCGGTCGTCAACACCCCCAGTTCCCCCAGGGACGACTCCGTCACCTCTAGAATGTCATCCATCCATCTTGCCCTTGGTCGGCCCCTCTTCCTTTTGCCTTCCACTCTCCCTAGCATCAGCATCCTCTCCAGGGTGTCCTGTCTTCTCATTATGTGGCCAAAGTATTTCAGTTTGGCCTTTAATATCATGCCCTCAAGTGAGCAGCCTGGCTTTATTTCCTGGAGGATGGACTGGTTTGATCTCCTTGCAGTCCAAGGCACTCTCAGAATTTTCCTCCAACACCACAGTTCAAAAGCATCCATCTTCCTTCTCTCAGCCTTCCTTATGGTCCAGCTCTCACGGCCATATGTTACTACAGGGAACACCATTGCTTTAACTATGCGGACCTTTGTTGTCAGTGTGATGTCTCTGCTCTTAACTATTTTATCGAGATTTGTCATTGCTCTTCTCCCAAGGATTAAGCGTCTTCTGATTTCCTGACTGCAGTCAGCATCTGCAGTAATCTTTGCACCTAGAAATACAAAGTCTTTCACTGCCTCTGCGTTTTCTCCCTCTATTTGCCAGTTATCAATCAAGCTGGTTGCCATAAGCTTGCCTTTTTTGAGGTTTAGCTGCAAGCCAGCTTTTGCACTTTCTTCTTTCACCTTCATCATAAGGCTCCTCAGTTCCTCTTCACTTTCAGCCATCAAAGTGGTGTCATCTGCATAGCTGAGATGGTTAATGTTTCTTCCAGCGATTTTAACCCCAGCCTAATATCCAGAGCCAATGTTGTAATGGGAGCAAGACTGAAAAGACTCCTTCTCTTTTATCTGTCTGTCTGTCTGTCTGTCTGTCTGTCTGTCTGTCTGTCTGTCTATCTATCTATCTATCTATCTATCTATCTATCTATCTATCTATCATATTTTTATCACCGCCCATCTCCCTCATACAGGGGACTCTGGGCGGTTCACAATAAAAGTACCAGTTTCACCCTCTGGATAATAATGGCACTGGCATCTGACTCAGGCCCTGGGTCTATCTAGCCATCATCTGTCCTACCTTACCTAGGCTATCCAGGCTCCTTTAAAAATTTCTAGAGGCTTTTCAAACTGCATCTCTCAGAGACTCTGCTTGCAAAGCAAGCTCTTTACCATTAAAACACTTCTCTGTTTCTGGGAATTGCAGGTTTGTGCAAGAGAACCAACTCCACCCTCTGGCTTCCTGAAGGAGCTCTGATTTATTCTCCCCTCACCACAATCCTCCTCCTCCTCCTCAGCCTGCCTTTATCTCCCCTTTCTCATGTAAGCAGGAACAACTAGCATGGAACGGCTTGTCATCTGCAAGGAAATGGGTTGTCATTTGCAAGGAAGCCCTTGCCTGAACAGCCAAGAATCGGAGCTACTGGCTAAGGGCAGGACAGAGAATAAAAATCACATTAGAACGTAATTCTCTTGGTCCTGATTTTGAGAACCTTCCCAGGTTCCTGGAATGGAAGATGTGCCCTGCGTAGAGCGATGCCTGTCAGCAGCGTGCCTTGTGACAAGCAGATGTCAAAGTTCAGCGCAAGACATGCTTGCTGAAATTGACTGCAGAGGACGTCATATGGATGAATGGAGGGAAGCCTAATTCAAGGGCAGAGAGAAAGACTTCTCTGAGATAGAGCAAGGAGACCAATCCAGAAGTGACTCTTTGGACCAGCGTTTCTCAACCTTGACCACTTTAAGATGCGTGGACTTCAACGCCCAGGATTCCCTGGCCAGCGTGGCTGGCCGGGGAATCCTGGGCGTTGAAGTCCACGCATCTTAAAGTGGCCAAGGTTTTAAAAAAGAACGGCTTTGAGCTCTTCCTTTCCCCTCCCTTCACTGCTGCTGTGAGTTCTGCAGTGCGAAATACATCATCCATTGCTAGTAAATTAGGCAGTCCGCTCTACAGGGACCCACCTGTTAGTGCAGAATTATGAGGTAACAGATTGCACAAGGCAGAGAGGAGAAAAACTCTGACCTCATCAGCATCATTATTACGCTCTACAGAACTGGAGAATTTCAGACGGAGGGTAGGCATTCGTTCAGTCAGAGCTAGTGAGAGCCCTCAGGAGGACATACGAATGTGTTTGAATTCACTGCATGGGTAACCAGGGCACAAGCAATGGCTTTCAATACACAACACCTGTCCTGAGATACGTTTTTGGGAAGGGCAGCCTGCAAACAAATATCTGGAGGCAGGAATAGAGGTCCAAGGCAGAGTGCGGGTTGTCCTCGACTTACGACCACAGTTGGGACTGGAACTGCCTTCACTAAGTGAGGTGGTTGTTAAGGGAGTCGTGCCCAATTTTACGACCTTTTTGCCATGGCCATTAAGCGAATCACCACAGTCGTTAAGTGAATCACATGGTCGTTAAGCGATTCTGCCTTCTCCCGTTGACTTTGCTTGTTGGAAGCTGGCTGGGAAGGTTGCAAATGGCAATCACACAACCCTGGGACACTGCAACCATTGTAAATACATGCCAGTTGCCAAGCGCCTGAATTTTGATCACATGACTGCAGGGATGCTGCGATGGTTGTAAGCGTGAGGACTGGTCATAAGTCACTTTTTTCAGCGCCATCTTAACTTTGAACAGTTACTAAAAGAATGGGGGGAGTCATCCTTGGGGATGGCTGGCTCCTTACAGAGTTCCCCTCATATTTCTGATCTTTTATAGCCATCTGGATTTCTATTTTATTTTTTAATCTTGTATTATATTTCATGTTTTATTATGATTATTGTTTTAATGTTTTAACTGATTAACTTATTGTAAACCGCTCAGAATCCCTCCTTGGGGGGAGATGGGCGGTAGTACAAATTTGAGGCCTAAATAAATAAATAAATTGCCATAAGTCGAGGGCCACCTGTACAGCTATCAGGACCAAGGACAGCTCTCAGGCAGCAGACACTTGCTCCAGTGTATTGTGGAATATATTTAAGATACTTCTGTCCTCTCTCGTTCCAGAACGGTCTCTTCTCTGAAATGTGGAAAACTTAAAGGAGAAACATCCTAGGCTGGGCCGCTGAACCATCACAGATTGGTGAACCCACTGTTAGTGGAAATTGGTGTATTGACAATGAAATATTACTATTAATATATTTGGCAAGATATGAAAAATGACCTTGAACCTTTAAGTACGCAGCAGAGATTGACAACAAGACCTTCAGAAAAAGTCTCAAGCAATGTTATGAATCTCCGGCATGATCTCATGAGATTTCGGCCATCAAGGTCTGACAAAATCTTCAGTGCCTTGTAGAGGCATTGATCTAACTCCACAATGTCAACACTGACTGGCAGAAGCAATTTAGAGATTTTGTTTTCTCTCCCAGCCTTATCTGGAGATTCCAGGAATCGAATTTCAGACCCTATTCTGCCATATTTTTTGCTAATGGTCCCTTCCCCTCTTTCTTTACTCCATTCACAGAATAAAAGACGAACACAGAGCCTGGGAATATTAATTCTCTTCTCAAAGCCATCTGTGGAAATGCCTTCCCATGCTGAAGTGCACTTTTAAATAAATGGAGCTAATTAAGTAATTGCCAACATTATTAAGACTACTTTTGCTCTTACAAGGGAAATTTGCATTGTTGCTAATTTCTCTGGTGTTTGAGTAGAGGACAGGCAATGAAGGTTGACCTATAAACAAGCCCATCAAATTCAGAGAAAGGGAAATGTAGGACAGGAGAGGCGAGGATAATGTTGAGGTTGCCTCGACAGAAGCTTTCTCAGCTGCAGAAATACCTGCAATTAAAACCGTCTGTTTTGCTTTTCAAAGAGCTGATAGATGTGCCCGGCCGAACAGCAGGATTCAGCTTTTCAGGTTGTAGGCTGTGAATCGTGGGCCATTATGAGAACCGCCCAGTGTCACAGGAGCTGGGCAGCATATAAATTTAATAACAACAACAAATTTACAGAGCTGCCCAACTCAGCCAACTCTGGGCAGCTTGCAGCAAAAGCAGCCAGTGCAAAATCCCCAGTAAGATACAAAGACTAGATAATGACGACAGAAACCACAATTGGGACTGCAACTTCCTTCGCTAAGTGAGGTGGTCATTAAGGGAGTCACGCCCGATTTTATGACCTTTTTGCCGCAGTCGTTCAGTGAATCATGTGGTTGTTAAGCGAATCCAGCTTCCCACATTGACTTTGAAAACAGGCCCTGATCAATAAAATACCTGCAATAGAAACCCTCACCCCAGATCCTGGGGAAAATGCCAGGTCTGCAAGGCTCCCTGAAGGACAGCAGGGCTGGGGAAACCTAAATCGCTCGAGGGATGCCATTCCATGGCAAAGAAGGCATCTAGAGGACAACCATCTCAGAGATCAGAGGCCTTCTCACCGTTGCGTTGCTTTTTCTGTGCTGGTCAGCCTTGTACAGCCGGCCACAACTTGGAACTTCACGGCTTTTTATGACCACAGCAATGGGGGAAATACAACTGTTCTAGTCAAAAGATCATGTACAAGCACTTTTTAGAACTAGCCACAATTATCTGTCTAGGGAACCTTTGGAGGAAATTGATCTTTTGGAAGAAAAATTATTTCTCAGCCCTGCTTGGGTGAAAGTTATGGGGCTTGAGCCTCCCACTTGCTTCCTGCAGAGTTCCAGACTCAGATCAAAATCCCAACTGCCTGCTTTGTGTAACCCTGCTCCCCAACATATTGTGTGCTTCTTTGACATTCAGAGAAGGTCTAAACGATTTCCTTTGCTGCTGTCCACAAGACAGAGGAATATCCAAAACTCTGTAGCCACGCTTGGCAGAAAACCGGCGGAGTCCTTGGTGCTCTCTGAGCTTGGGGTCTGGCCTGCAGATGTTTCATTGCCCAGCTAGGGAACTTCATCCAAAGTCAGCCATCAGTAGACACATAGAGATAAATCGTATTTGCACACCATTCAAAACAGACAATAAAAAAGCCAAGAAGGAAAGGAGAAGACTAGAACGCACCCGGTCCAGCACCCAACACTCAGATAAGCAGGGATCAGCACCAGGCAAACTATCAGGCAGAAAACAGTATAATCAAGGAACTGCCAAGGAGAAAAGCACACCCCACCAACACTGGCAGGGCAAGCTGCGGTATATAAACAGGGAGCACACCCCACACTCCCTCGCACTGATGGTGTTGCCTTGTCCAGTAATGAAATGTCTGCCAGCCAACCGCCAAGCTCAGAGAGCAGCAAGGACTCCACAGTCCAACCCTGAGCTCCAGATAATCTCTTCTATTGGAAGAAAACCTGTCTTACGCCAAACGTCTTTTTCCCTGCTTCCTTGGCGAGTGAAGTGACGGCCAACTCAGCTCTTAGATTTTTGGCCTCAGAAGCAACGAATGAGGATAAGCTGCCGTATCATCACCAACTCCAGTTTTTACAACCAGAGAAAGTATCCAAAATGTGATGGGCCATATGAATGCACCAACTGACAGGCAGTGATATTTGGAGCCAGGATTACAAACTGACATGCCACCTGGAAGCCTGGGTACACTCCAACTTGTTGGAATATTTCACGGGCTTTGAGAGACGAAGCGGCAGTCTTGGAGTACAGCCACATGAGCAGTAGTGCGTGAGGACAAAAACAGCCTCGTGCCAAGAAAACAAAGAAGGGTGCTGTTAATTTGCCCTTCTCTCAACTAAGATTCCCCCCTGCCCACTTAATCAACGAAGGCTTGGGTTGATTAATCTCCCTATGGCAGCTGCTCAAGTAGAGATATTGTTTAAAATGGCGAAATGAAAGGGATGTCTGCAAAGCCTCAGCACAGGGAAAGCATTCCAAAGCTGTGTTGAATTTGCAAGGGCTCGAGGGAGCAACGGTTTGCTGAGAAAGCGGGTGTTTCAATCGCTGGGCACCCCCGTGTGCAATATGCTTCCTGCTACAAGGGGGAGAGCTTAAAATATTCCCAGAGGAACAAGGGAACATCCAAGGAACCTCTCTGCCCTGAAGGCTGTGGAAACCATAGAAATGTGACCACAGGGTCTGGCTATTCATTTGCACCCATGCAAATTGCACATCTGCGTGCATAAACCCCTCCTGAGAAGCATGTGCTTGTTGCAGAGAGTTGGCCTGCTGTGCTCAACTGCAGAGCTTCTCCAGACAGCCCTCCTGCTCCACTCCACCCCGAGATGTCAGACACTTTTTAATTAGGAGCCATATTCTGATCCCCTCTTTCTCTCTGCAGGCTTCCAACAGACTGCCCAGCACTAGCAAAAAAACCAAACCAAACCAAAACAGAAACAGGTCTCAGAATCAATTTATCGTCTGCCATTCTCAAGTGTAGTTGCACATCCGATTCAGTTTCAAGGGTGGCCCTTTTTCCGCACATTGACACAGACAGAACTGGTCTGCCATAGACCTTTCTGCAGGCCATTCCCTTGATTGCAAGAAGGGACTTTAGCAACTAGGCAGATTCTTCTTGAAGGGGATTTAGCTCCTCCAAGTGTCCTTCCATTCCCTCCCAGCACTACTGGCCTGGTGTCATGATTCCTTCCTTCCTTCCTTCCTTCCTTCCTTCCTTCCTTCCTTCCTTCCTTCCTTCCTTCCTTCCTTCCTTCCTTCCTTCCTTCCTTCCTTCCTTCCTTCCTTCCTTCCTTCCTTCCTTCCTTCCTTCCTTCCTTCCTTCCTTCCTTCCTTCCTTCCTTCCTTCCTTCCTTCCTTCCTTCCTTCCTTCCTTCCTTCCTTCCTTCCTTCCTTCCTTCCTTCCTTCCTTCCTTCCTTCTTCCAGGAACTTGAGGTGGTCTCTTCCTCCTCTGAATTTATTCTCACAGCAAAAACCTTATAACATACTGTAGGTTGTCTTAATTTTAGAAGCACCAATTCTATTCTCTTCTGTCTCCAGAAGAGAGATGGCATCCAGATCCAGTGCTGGGCACCAACCATGAGTGATTCAGAGAACCTGGATGGCAAGAATCAAGAGGCAAGAAGATGCTCAGGAGACCAGAATCCCAAGTCTAGGAGGAGAGATGGAACTGGAAATATGGAACCTTGTGGAGAAAAAGATGGGAGAGGACAGATGGTAGCTCCTTCTGGCTGGGATAGCCCCATGTGTGAAAGCCCTTGTAGGTGCATTGGTATGACATGCTAAGATTGGTTCATGTCAACCTTGGTTATTTTTTCCCCTGGCTTAGACTGTTTGGTAAGTTATGGTTCAATGTCTTGCCTGCACTCGGAAAAATTCTTGGATGACATAAAGAGTGTGGCACCAACCCAACCTATGATTTTTGGCTTCATTGTCTCCCGGTCCTTTCAGCAAGCAGAGCTGCATAGACACAAGAAAATCTGTAGGAGGCATGAAAATTACAGAGTGGTATAAGGGCTGTTCTAATGGTGGGGTTGTCAGGGCATGAATCTGATTCTCTTAACACCGAGCATTTCAGGGCTCCACATTTCCATTCAGGTTCAGTGGGATGCATGCATTTCCTTATACCTTCTTCTTCCACCCAGGCTGAGGCCATTTCAAGACACCCAGCTCTGGGGTCACTTTGCACCACCAGTTATTCCATTTAAGAGGAAGCACGTTGTCTTTCCTTAAGATTGTTGGGTCTCTTAGCTCTGTCATCTTCTTTTGGGTCAGAATTGGCCAGGCATGTGCAGGACACACCCCACCTGCCAAATCTCCCTCAGCAATGCTGCAGCCCCATTCCCATCACTTTCTTGTCTCAATCACAGAAAGCTTCCTGAAAAACACCAAGTTTCATGGGACTGTTTTGTGGATTCAGAAAAGAGGGTGCCAAAAGGAGCTGTGCCTTCATGCAATTCCCTCTGGGTTAGCAATGAAATGGAAGATTTAAGAGGCTTGTTAGGACTGTAAAAATATAGCTAGCTGATGATGGCATGAAGGCTGCTTTTAGTAGGCGCGAGCAGCAAAGGACACATGCAAGGCCTGGAGCGGGGGGTGGGAAATGCCGTAAAAAGGGGAATGAGTTAAGAGGGAAGTTTGGCTCCCACCAAGGGTATGTATTAGTGAAAAGGTCTCTGCTGGAATTAGCCTGCTAGATGCTAGACCAGTGTTCCTCAACCTTGGCAACTTTAAGATGTGTGGACTTCAGCTCCCAGAATCCCCCTACCAGCATGTTGGGGGACCTTAAGATGTGTGGACTTCAACTCCCAGAATCCCCCTACCAGCATGTTGGGGGACCTTAAGATGTGTGGACTTCAACTCCCAGAATTCCTCCCCATCCAGCATGTTTGGGAACCTTACGATTGTGTGGTCAACTCCCAGATTTCCCTGCTGGCTGGGGAATTCTGGAAGTTGAAGTCCACACATCTTAAAGCTGCTCACGTTGAGGAACACTGGGCTAGACCGAGAAGGGAAGGGATGGATTTGTCTTGGAGCAACGTTGGAATAAGAGGACCACTTCTGGAGAAACAGAAATGGATAGGAGATGAGGCTGAGCTGCTGTGCACCAAAGCAGCTGTGACAGTCGAAGATTGAAGGGCTTAAGCCCCATCCCACACATTTGCCCTTTAATGAAGCACAATATATAAGCACATATTGACCCGAGGGCTTATGGTCTCAAGGCAGTTCCAAGCTGCAGTGCCTTGCTGTCTTCTTCTAGCCTGGCTTTGGGGTTGGGAACATTCTGAGTCAGCATAAACCAAACAAAACTTGGGTAGCTCTGCCAGTGCCAAGAGAGATCGAACGTCCCTGAAATCTGGACCACCACACTGGCCCAGCATGTGTGTCCATGCTAGGAGCTTCCTGTATCTTGGGACTGAACTACTAGAACAGCCAAGCAAGCCATAAATCAGAGGTCTAAATCCTTGGGTTCTTCACCAGGAATTAGCCAGGGATCCCAGCTTCATAATCTCAGGTTTCAACTCAATTTGTCCTTCCCAAATCATGCTGTGGATCTCCGTACTCGGGCATCTCTTCCTCTTTCCTCCTGCTCAGTGCTGATCCCTCTCTCTTCCTTTCATAGCTGAGGCCGACTACTCATCTGCACTTGCTTCATTCCTTCATTCCTTCATTCATTGAATAAAGGCATCATCACAATTTATTATTCTTATTATCCCTGCCATCGCTCCGCTCATCACACATTATGCTATTTGCATTGCACTGTGGAGGGCTTCAGGTTGAGGCAGGAAATTTGTGTCCACTGTTATTACAGCAATCCGACCAAGTGAGAATTGGATTGGTGAGGGGTTGGCAGGGGGTAGGAATATCTCTCGGAGCAGGGAAGCTGAGCAAGCCCTCTCCAGCAGCAGCACATTTCCACCACCCCAAGCAAGCCCTGCTGTCTATGAGGACCCCCTTGAAAATATAAAGGAGTGTATGCATTGTTGCACGGCATGCATTTTCTGCCTCAATGTGCCACCCCCCCCCCAAAGAGGAAGGAAATCAGATCTCCTGCCATGCAAGGGGTAAATAAAGACTGCTAAGATACACAACACCATGCAATTCAAATTAACAGCACTCCAGATTTTGCCTTCCTTCCTCTTCTTATTCTCTAAACCAGTGTTTCTCAACCTTGGCAGCCTGAAGATGTGTGGACTTCAACTCCCAGAATTCTGGGAGTTGAAGACCACACATCTTCAGGCTGCCAAGGTTGAGAAACACTGCTCTAAATTGAAGTGTCCAAACACTGATATTCACAGTGTAGTCCAGTTGGTGGGAACTGTCTATCGCCTCTTTAGAAGAATTCAGTGAACTGTGAAGCAACTGAGAAATCTCTAGGAGAAATTCCTAAATCCACCAAGCTTCTCCAAAAGCACAGAACAACAACAGAGGAGTTTAAGCAAAGAGATGCTCTTGAAGAAGGCAAGTCCTTCAGGGTTACTCAAACAAGTCTAGAGAATATACACAAAGGATTCTCTTGCATGAGACTGTTGTGAAAGTTGGCCCCTATTGTGTGACAGTCCTGCATTTCCTTCCGAAATCTTGCCCACTGCCTAAATGGAGATTGTGAGAGCTTCATAACACTTCAGTTTATTCAGAGTCAGCAAACTATATCTGTTACTTATTTATTAAAATGTTCCCAACTTGCCCTGCATGAAAGACGTAGGAATGGGTACAGCAGAAGAAGAATTCAATAACCACAAGAGCTGCATAAGAAGCAACATCAGTATGAAAACAGAACTATGGAACATTAACGCATGTGATACATTCAGTAAATCTTCAGCAATTACGCTGGCCCTGAAATGAACATGATGTAGGTACTAGCCCCAAATCCAAAATTGCATAGTTGAGGTGCCACAACTGAAAAGGTCACCTGAAAAATGCCACATCTCCCAAGAATGGGCGACAGAGAAAAGTCCCTCACCAAAACACCCACATGCAGGTAAACAGATGTGCACTTGTTCTGTCTGAATGGCCTTTTTAATCATTCAGAAACCACTCTCGATGTGCGATCAAACAAAACTGGATGGAATCAGTCCAGACATACAACCATCAGTCATTAACTTAGTGTGAAGAAGCTTCCCATGTCCATGGAAGACCACTGTCTTCTCTTTTGCTCACCGTAGACCTGATTTGATCCAAAGTACCCTGGACATCTCTAAAAGATCATGGTACTTCTACTTTTGTGAGTCAGCTGCAGGGAGCATCTGGACTGCTTCTGATGCTGGAGTAACACATGAGTGGGATTCAGGTGACAGCAGAATCCATGGTACTCACGACATGCGCTGGCAAATCGCTCCAGAAGCAGTGATGCTTATAATTCAAAGGATTTAGCTGGTGATTCAAAGGAAGTCTATCTGATGGGGCTTGAGGTCTTGGTGAAGTTGGACACTCTGGCTCTAACTAAACATCTAAACATCTCCTGAGTCCCATGGCGGGTCAGAAGAAAAAGCCTGTGAGAACCAAGTTGGGCTCTGCTGTTTAACCCATGAAGACTCAACAACAACAAAGGTCTGCTGTGGCAATGGACGGGGAGAAGGTCTAGTTAAGGGGAGAACTTTGGCAGATTGCTTCCTGATGGAGCTGGGAGGGCAGAGCTTTCCTCAGCCAGCAGGCTCTATCAGAGGATCAGAGGGATTTGATGATGTCAGACAATCTGTCACCAAGGAGCTGCCTGCTCCTCCTGAGAACTCCTTGCACCAATGCTGGCCATCAAAAATGTGCCTTCCTTCTCCAGCAACATAAAGACGTGGCCGTGCAACTCACATCAGGCTACGAGCCTTAGTTATGTTTTGCTAAGGGACATTATCATATGAAATGCTGAGCAGACTTTTTGCTACCATCATTAACTCTGTTTCCCCACTCCCCTCCCTCGTGTTCTAATCTGTGCACTTCTTGTTGCACCACTATTGATCCCCATTGATCTTCCTGTTTGATTTGGAAAAATCTATTCAAATCAGAGGTTGAATTGCTTTGCATTGATTCAAACTCCCAATTGAATTTCTGCCCAACCCTCCTTCTCCTTCTCCTTCTCCTTCTCCTTCTCCTTCTCCTTCTCCTTCCTTCCCCTTTCCTCCAATTTCTTCGTTTTGCTACATTACTTTCCCTCTCAGCTTGACTGCAGTTCCTGAGCTCAGTATGTAAGACTTCTGGCCTCTCAGACATCACACAGTGAGAAAGCGGTCAAGCTCCATAGTTAGTGCCACATCAACACAAGTTTGGGGTGATCTGGATAAATAGGAGAGCCCTTCCCCAGCCCCCAGCAAAAGTGGCTTCCTGCATGACAAGTGTCACCATCAAAGGTGGAGGGAAGAGCTTAAGAAAACGGAGTCCACGCTGGCTGAGAATTATAGGATTTAGACAGTTTACACTTTGCAAGGGTTGAGGAACCTGTGGTCCTCCAGGTGGTGGGGAACGCTAATTCCCTGTGACCCTTATCTTTGGTCCTGTTAACTTGGTTGCTAGGAGTTGTAGTTAGCAACATCTGCAGAATCCGACTGTCCCTACTTCTGTGTCTGCAGCCACCAGCTCAGTGCCAGCACAAGCTGGAAGCTTCCAAAATTATTTGTGGTCTCTTCTACGATTCCTGTGGGCTTTTAAACTGTACAAACCCCAAATCCTGTCCTTGCCCCTTCCACAAAACATTTAGCTTCATTATAGTCACACTGAGTTCTGTGGTCCTACAGGTCCATTCATTCATTCGTTTGTTTGTTTGTTTATTTGTTTATTAAACAGATTTATAAGGCCGCCCAACTCACACACAGTGACTTGTTGACTTCATCCACCTCTTGGCTTAGGTGAAACCTCAGTTCAAGCCCTTACAATGGCTTGTTTAAAAATAAAGTGTCTTTCAAAGAACCCTGGCTTTAGTAGAGCTGGTGAGCTGATGAAGGTGATCTGCACGCAACACTGCCCCAAAATACCAAAGCCTTAGGGATGCAACAAAGGGGGACACCTGCATGGACCTGGCTACACGGATTCCCTTTTTCAGATGCTAGTCTCAGAAGAATGACCCTCCAACTCTCAGTGATATTAGTGGTTCTTACTTCTTAAGCCAGCTCTTGGAGAATTTCAGCAGAGGCTGTTGAATCACAGAATGCCTTCATCTCCTTGCTTGCTCTGCTTGGAGGTCTCCCTAAACAAGCCCACCAGTCCTTTTCATTCAGCCAGACCCCTCTGCTTGGGATCTTGAACATTTCAGCTTCTGGTTAACGCCATACAATGTGCTTCTTGCCATTTGCAGAGAAAACGGAGAACAAGTACCAAGCAGGTTTCTCTGAGACAAACTGAACTATGGAAGGGTCCAGCTTCTTCCAAAAGTGAGGCAATGGATAATCATCTCAGGAGAAGAGAAAGCCAGAGGTAACATATTCACACGACAAGCTTCACCACGTTACTGAAGAAACATTTTTGTTCAGGGTTCACATAAAACAATGAGACTGCAGAGCATCTTAAGCCATGGAAAACAAACCACAGTTGATGTCAGCTAAGTTTAGCATGGTAGAGTGGGTCATTCACTGTCTTGGTGGACTGGGGAGGATGGAGGATGCCTTAGGGACTGAGCAAGAAGAGGAAAAAACAAAGAAGGGGAAAGGAAAAGAGTGAGGACCCCAACTTATGGGTCAAAGTGAATTCAGAGTAGAGACTCATGATAGAGAAGCAAGTCTCATTTCCCTTAACCAGGGTTTCTCAAGCAGAGTTCCGTTGCGCCCTTGGGTCCCGCGAGAGGTCCCTAGGGGTTCCCTAGGAGATCACAATTTATTTTAAAAAGTATTTCAAATTTGGGCCACTTCACATTAAAAGGTAAGTTTCATTCTTCATTTTTAGTTTAAGAACACTGTGAATGCATAAACACAGGCCTACCCATGAAACGAATATAATCATTTTGTAACTTCTGGCCTATCTTTGAGCATGAATGGGCAGGGGTTCCCTCCCCGAGGCCTGAAAAATATTTCAAGGGCTCCTCCAGGGTCACAAAGTTGAGAAAGGCTGCCCTAAACTCATAACATCCTGATCCCCTAGGCTGATATTCTCAGGTATGCTAGACCATAATTCCCATTATCCCAACTGGTATGCTTATTGGCCATGCAAGCAGAGAAGAAATAAATGTATGCCACATATCTGGAGATCCCCAGGGGAAGGAATACTGCTCTATGAATACTTGGACTTTGTCCACACAACACTCTAAGCCATGCACCATGATTTGGAACCAATGATCATGATTTGCCAACGACAAGATGGACCAGCACCCTACGTGAATGTGAACCTCTCCATTAATGCCCTAGCAAGAATTGTTTTATAATCTCTTGAGATTATTCTGCTGAAGCTTGATGGAGTAACTGCCCTGCCCGTGTGCTATATCCTTGTCTGGTCAAAGCAAATTCAGTCGTTCCCATCTACTTTTCCAGGAAGACACAGTTCCTTTTCCTCCCAAGAACATACATAAAAAGAAGTACCCTACCTTTTGGGTGGGGCTTCTCTTCCAGACCCCATCCTTCCCACCCTACATTTCACAGCTTCCCAACAGCCATTTCTGCTCTGGCAGCACAGAGAAAGTGATTGCTGAGTTCACAGTCATTTCAACTTCTGCTGAACACTGCAGCAGCATGAAGGGGCATGTCTAACTTGCCGGAAATCGCCTGAAAAATAAAGAAGCGGTGCCAGTAGAGAGCTAATGATACATGGGCTTGTGGAGAGAAAGGACTGAGGCTGATCTAACAGCAGGGAACTCTTCTGATAGAAGTCTCATGATAATCGGTAATCAACCTGCTTAAGATTCCCAAGGTCCTCCAGACATTGAAAGGCACTTTTGTACAGTACAACTAGACCCTGGAATAACCTTGACATTTCTGGAATGCCCTTGACAAATGGAACTGGATGGGAAACCGAATGTAGTTACAGCAGTGGGAAAGTATCACTTCTAGGATCTGAAGTTGGTGGGATGTCATAAACTGGCCTGCTTTAAGCACTGAGTGCCTTAGAAACGTGTTATGTGACTAGGTGGATCTGGTCACCACAGTAGTTAATCACACTGGCATTAACATTGCATTAAACTTTGATGGACAGCTTCTTAACAGCAGTCCCCAGGTTTCCAGACACTGTGGGGATCTCATTCCAACAACCTTGGCTACAAAGCTAGCAACCCTGTAGATGAACATTCAAGCAATGCTACAGGTCTTGAGTAGACCTCTGCTATAAAGTTGCCCAACATCCACTGCTCACAGTAACATATAGAAATGCAGGGAACCATAGGAACAGCATTCTCCATGGCTCCAAAAATCACTGGGTACTGCAGCATTTGAGGATCCTAGCTACAACATTGCATACACCAACACTGACATTTATTTCTTGGCCAAAGAGCCATCAACAGTTCCAAATTGCTGAAAAGCCCTTTTCTTTCTAATGTACATAGGCTGAGAATCCTAAACATTGCCATGCTTGTACATGTAAAGAGTATAAAACTGGAGAGAGGTGATGGAGAATGATCCTGCTGCGTGCTCTTCTTGGAAAAGACCAGCTAGCATCCTTTGAGGGATCTCAGGATCTTCATGAGCTGTCACCTAGGCAACACTAAAAAAAAACAGTTCAAGGAGCATCCTGCTAAACTAGCTACTTGGGCTGACCAGTCACTGACTGATAAGGATATTCACAGCTGATTTATTTTATAGTACTATCAACCTATGGAGGTTTACATCTCTCATTCATCATCTACACAGCTCTTTCCTTACCCTCTCATGGAAAACAGACCATGATAAATCATTTCTTTCTACAGTCTCCAGCAACTATGCTTACTTACCACCCAAACATATATTCATAAACTGTAGCAGGTAAAACTCCAGATCTGGATTTATGAGAATATAATCCTCAAGCTGAGCCTTTTACATACACCAGCCTTCTCCAACTTGTTGGACTTGATGCTAAAATATTCCTCAATATTGCCAAAGGGGAAGCTAGATTTCAGCCAACAGAGATCAAATAATCCCAAAATGCCATAAGCCTTTGGAGGGCATTGGATTAGTGACAGTCCCTCCTTTGGGGGGAGATGGGTGGTGGCCAAATCTGATAAATAAATATATATAAATAAATAAGCCAATAAATTCTCTTGCATTATGTTCCTACCAGCTCCCAATAGCTGAGATGAAACTGCTTTCAAAACTTTCTTCCAGAGGAGAAGAGCATTTGGGCAGGATTCCCCTTGGCAAAGGGGGTGTCCTGGCATTTTGGCATTCTAACCTCACTAAGGGAGAATCCTGCCTAGGAGAAATGGATAGAGGATTTCTCCACTCCTTGCAGAACCCCCCCCCCCAAAGCTTCCGTTCAGTTTCTCTCTCTGCAGACACAATGGACTACTTGAAAGGTTCTGCTCATCTATATATAACCATTGGCAACAGCTAACCCCTCCACCCTGAGAAATTTGTCACTCTCGAGACTCACAACCTCAACAGAAGCTACCTGCTTCCTGGTTCCTAAGGAAGCTATTTGATTGCTGAAGGCCTGCTCTGTGGTTAGCTGTGTTATTGCTAAAAGACCCACAACTGGGTGTAAGAAAACATTCCAGGCCCAGCTCTTTGTTGAGAAGCAATCTCAGCAAGAAATTGTTTTTCCAGCCATAAGGAAGGTGCTCCTTAATTCCTTCCTCCTGTGGCTCCCTCCCCTCTAACTATTTTTGCCCCCTTCTCTTCCTACCCATCTATATGACCTTCCAAAAGGTGGCCTGAAATCTCCCAGGGATGGTAAAACAGCTCAGGGAAGCTTAGAGCGGGAAAGCAGGGCTCCGTGTCCTGCCAATCAGGGATCCTGGGACTAGCTTGCAGATGTTGTCCACAGCTCAGCCCTTTCTGGCCCAGCCCACGTGCAAAGGCCTCTTTCCGTGGAAAACACTGGCCATCACAAGTGAGGCAATGGCTAGGCACAGAGTAGCCTTGGCAAAGCCTTCTGCACCACAGATTTCGCTAAAACGGATTCTCCTTCCAGTGGTGCACCGAGCTGGCTTGTCCCATCTAGCACAACTCTCACTTGCCTACTTTCCATCGGGCGGGGGTGTGGGGAGAGGGAGCTATGATTTCTCCTTAAGGAAAGGACATTGCAAGCTACAACAGTCAACTGAACTTCCAGAGCAGTGTTTCTCAACCATGGCCACTTTAAGATGGGTGGACTTCAACTCCCAGAATTGGGGAATTCTGGGAGTTGAAGTCCACTCTTCTTAAAGTGGCCATGGTTGAGAAACACTGCTCTAGACCTCAGTTTCGTACAGCCCAAAGCATGAAATGTTCACGGCAGTCCCTTCAACATGGCAATGGAGGAGTTGGTATGTCTCTTTGGCATGTTATAATCCAAAGGCTGCCCCAGATCTTCTGAGTACCCCTTGCTACAGAAGCTGCTCAGAAGTTACAACCGGACACCCACAAGATGGGGTATTTGCTGGCCGTGTTCTTCGCTCTCTCCCCACCTACCGCTATTAGTACTGCTTTTCATCTGAGACTCACATGGGTATTTGCAATACCGCTTTTTATTTCTGTCTCTGGAATATATAAAATAAATCAGATTGCTCCACACAGTTTCGGCTCCCTCTCTCCTGACAGCTAAAGGAGCTACATAAATATCCATTTTATTGGATTCTCTCTCTTACATTTGGGATTGTATCATTCCAGATGTCTCACTTAATTTGTGTTACTTGGCCACTAGATTTTATCCCTTCACTCTTGATTTGTTCTGAAGTGTGAAATGAAGTCATGTCCTAATGCTATTTTCATACTGGCTAGAAAGTGATGGTCCCTTCCGTGACACGTTAGAGGAGATTAGAACCCAACTGCCAGTGAAATCAGGCCCCTTCTTCAATTTACAGCAATATCCAAAAACTGAGAGATACATTTCCAAAAAGAAATCTAATGGCGACAAGGGTACGCTTACAATGCAAAATTCAACATCCAGTGTGCAATTCAGCTTAGACCCTCAAGGTTCATTTAAAAAATATTAGTCAGGTTTTTAGACCTTAGAAAGGGCCTGGTGAAATATTGGCAAGGGCAGGTAGGCTGGTTTCAAAGTGAGATAGCAAAAGATTAAAGGCAATAAAAGTTAGATTTCATCCAAGAAAATACATATTTCTTGGGTAAATCAGCATCTAAAGCCAGGCTCTGTACTCACTCTGCCGAGTGAGATGAGAGAAGAGATTACCGTACTAATCCTGTGAAGCCGTTGCATCAAGTTCACGGGTGTACTTGAGAAAAGCATGCAGCCTAAGTCATCAGAGTAAATCATCAGGAGGAAATGAATGCCTGCATTAGGACAATGCACATCCCTTTCTTGGGAAGATAAAAATAACTAGTCGGAGATGCTCGGAGGGTGAACAGAATGCAGACATGATCACAAATGAAATATTGTACTGTATAATCCGCAGCTAGCATTTTCACAAAAAGGTTCAAAATCCGGGGTGGGGAAATCTCACCCTCCCCTTCAATTTTATTTTTAAAATACAGTTGTACCCTTGGAGGGTGAACTTTCGCTGAACGTGGAACCTGATCTTTTCAGATTTAAGAGCATTGGTTCATGATCTGGAGTTTGGTTCATGACCTGGAGTTTGGTTCATGATCTGGAGTTTGGTTCATGATCTGGAGTTTGGTTCATGACCTGGAGTTTGGTTCATGACCTGGAGTTTGGTTCATGATCTGGAGTTTGGTTCATGATCTGGAGTTTGGTTCATGATCTGGAGTTTGGTTCATGACCTAGATTTTGCTAGATTTTGCTAGATGTTCCATATGAGATTCCAAGCCACCCCTTTTCAAAACCATTCATTGTTATTGCTGTGGACTTCTTCCCTTTTCCAACATTTAAAATTGCCATCACTAGCCTTCCTTTCAATCCTTCCCACTATCAACATCTCACCCAATTCAGTTCTTCACCATTTCACGCTACATCGGATGCATAGGTATTTTAAAGACAGCTTTAGTAGGAAGTTCAAAGGGGACATGAATAAAATAAACCCCCAACTTTTCTCAGCCTTCTTCCCAAGGAATGGCATCATTCTTCCCAAAAGCTACTATTTTTAATCCCAAGATCATGGAATGACCACAAAAGTTGGTGCTTAAATCCCATCATTTAAGCCTTTTATTTATCATTTAAGTTGCAACGGACATCCCAGCTGTTTTTCAAGTCAGCATTGCAACTATGACTTTATGATTTCCCTGCAAGATTAGCGTGGAAAAGGAGGCAAGCAACATCTTGTTGAAACATAAATATGCTGGCCATTAGCAAAACTAGCATGGAAAAATTATGATCACAAACAAGATAGGAACATTCATTTATCCAAGGGTGGTCCCCAGAGAGGAAAGAAGCTCTATTTCATTGGCTGTTTCATTCTTCAGTAAACTGAAATCCAAATACTGTAAAACCAAGTAACAATGTGCTATATTGGCATAATAACTTGCTTCATTAACCGTTTCTTTGGGTAATGCAGAAGATTATTAGAAAAGTGCAGTTCAACATTTGAGGAATCTTTAGTCTAGCTTGTCTATTAGTGTTTGGAATTGAAATTCAAGACTCAACATTTTGCTTCCTTTCTTAAAAAGTTCTCAAGTCACGGTCACATCCTTGGGTGACCAGGACACCCAACTTAGAGCCAAAGGATCAAAACTGGAGGAGGCCTGTTTTTTTGACATCTGAAGCCACGACCAGAGGCCAGGGCATCTGCAGGGGCAGGGGAGGGAGGAGAAAAGGTGTAAAAACTTCTCAAGGTGTTGTGTCACACGCACAACACATGTGAAAAACACCGGCGTGGCATAGGTCACAGCTGCCCTATTGACTTTTCTGCAGACGCTCCTGTCCAGGGGTGAGAAAATTTAATCGTGCAGAGGAAACGGTGGATATGCTTCCCATCTCATCCATTAAGGCATTTTTGCATTTTGGTAAATTCTTATCAGAAACCTGGACTGGCCAAAAGTCTTGCTTCTCTTTCTCAAGCTCCCTTAACTTCTTAGAAAGCCCACAAACTCCATAAGTCTCCCAAAGATGGATGGATTCTAATGTGTTTTTCCCTAGGTCCCTGTTTCCCTCTAGAAGGGAATTTGGTTTCCCTCTAGAAGGGAATTTGAACTTTGCATTTTAATATTATCCTTCTCTCTTCCTTTTGCAAATTGCAGTTGCCTTGAGTGGCCATGAATTCCTGCGACAGCCATTCACACAGAAAGTGAGCAGGAAGTTTGCTCCTCTTCCCAAGCACCTGGATCCACTCTCCAAATAGCAACACAGATTTTGGGACATGCTTCATTTCCCTTTGGGTTCACTTGCATAATGTTCATTCGGGTGTCCTGGACATTGGTTTTCTTAAACTGCACTTGGGAGTGATCATACATATGTTGTTGCAATAAATTCGCTATTCTGACACTAAGAATAATGTCCTGAGTTCCCAAAATCACAGACACGCATGCGTATGCAAAGCACTGGGGAAAAAAATCCCAGCTGGTGCACATTAAATTGACCATAAAGTTCATTAAAAAAACAAAGAGAGAGAGAAAGAGAATAACTATTATGCTGTAAACAGAATGCTCAGTCCCAGGATGAATTTCATTCCATAATGTGCCCAGTGCTTCTCCAGAAAGAAGAGGTTTTGCCCTAAGCTGTTTTAGACCTGTTGGGGAATTTTGGTTCTATCGTCCCAACCTAGAAAACATTTAGGGAAACACCCATTCCCATTTACCATCTGATAAGAGCAGCATTTGGAATGAACCTGGGATGCATTTTCGAAAATATTAAATACGACTGAAGGAAGCCATGGATCAGTTGCTGGGTTCTTTCTTATCTGCCCTTTCCTTGATTCATCAGTAGGACCTGGCAGTGGACTTTCATTCAGCACAAATGAGCCACAAAATTACTTCCTCAGAAGTTTTGTTTTCTGCATCACCTCTCGCCTCATCCCTGGTAGAGCCCCCCCAAATGGTCTACCACCGGCTTAACAAAAATCCCAAATGCAACATGGTTTCTTGACCTAAAAAGAAAAATAAAAGATGATCAATGGCACATTCTCAAAAACTCAATGTAACTTACAAGAGATAAAATATCCCTTGAAGCAGAAAAATGAAAGCCTGGTCAAAATCAATAACATACGTTGGACCACACCTGCGAGAGAAGAAAAAAAACACCAGCTAGGGCTCCCTTACAACCCTCATGTACTTGGCTCTCAGCTGTAGAAATTTCTTTCATCATTGTCAAAGAATTAGAAAAAGAGATTTCTTGCAAGAACCCTTTTGGTAGGAAGAGGGATCATCAGACCCCTGGGGACCTAACATGCTTGCAATGGTAGGTGTTACCTTAGACACCATCGCCACGTTCTGCTGATTCTATTTTTCATCCTCATCTGTGAATCTGTAGCTAAATTGCTGGATGAGACCTTGTATCCCGGGCCCTATTAGATGGAAAATAACTTCATCGTTTTAGCATGGCTGATCCAGTCAATCTAACATTGTTTTTCTACCTCCTCCCTCCTTCCCCCCTTTGCAGATCTATCAACATCAACGTCTGGGTATACAGTTCAAAGAAAAGCTGGAATAGCATCCAGCTTTCACTGGATAAATACTTTGGAGATGATAGATTGTGGGTAGAAAAAAAACACTTTTTTTTAAGATGGGAGAGAGGTGGCTTGAGTGGAGAATAAAATAAAATAATTCTGCTTATTTTATGAGAGGAAAAGTCGACTGACTGACTGGTTGATTACATGCCACCAAGTTGTTGTTGACTCTTCGTGACCACACAGATTGGTTTTCTCCATGAAAAGTTGATTGGGGAATCAATTTGAAAGGAGGGAAGACCTACACACTCTTTTCTGGAGACACCCACTTCTGATTTTGAGGGTGCCCTCTATCTGCTGCCTTTCTCCATGTTGTCCCCAACATATTCCAAAGTCCAAAAGTGGTTTTGGAGCTGAAGTTGGAGATCAGGAATTTAAACTATCACATTCCACACTCAGAATCACCAGTTATTGCTTTGGTCAAATTGCTTCCCTATTTCATTTAGCAGTGGCATCCAGCCAGAGGCCATTAACATTGCCAGCACCACCACTAAAAAGGTTGCGGCAACATAAATTACAAAGGAAAAAAAGGGGAGAAAGCAGTGAAGCAGCAAAGCCACCGACAATCAGTGTTCCAAAATTCCATCCAATTTTACAGCCCTCCCCTTCAAATAGCCTCCTCATTGATCTGTACCATCAAACAAATATTGCATAGTTTTGAATTTCTAGTTTAATTAATCTCTATACACTACCTTCCCACTATAAACTGAGGCAACGTCAAGAGTTCTTTTGCAAAACCTAAACAACATAAATTTCTTAAAAAGAGGAAAAATAAGGAAAGGAGCGTACAAGATAGAAGAACTCTCTGCAAAATGCTCTCCCCCCCCCTTCCTAACTTTACAATCTATAAAAAGAACACAGCGTCATCAAAAAAAATTGATTCCTTGCATTACAAATGCATGGAAATCGCCAACGGTATTTCTTGCTGTCAGACATTCTCATCTGGGCTGGCGGCGTTCCAGAATAAAATCAATGTTGTCCTCGATCCAACAGGGATCCTGCAGGACACTTCATTTTGGTCATTCCCAGAAATGACCAAGGCCAATCTAGCAAAATGCTGTTTCACAGAGGTAGTTTTGGGGGTATCAACACTACACTGAGATGCTGTCCTGTGCCAAGAATCCCATGTATTTTGTATAGAAACATTACTTTTTGATGTGAATATTCAGCCTTCAAATCCTTCCCAGAGCTTCTCTCCCAACATGCCTCAGCTAATAGATAGGTATGTGAATGCAGTACCATCCCCCTCAACTAGGACAGTGATTGGGAGAGGAATTAACATCATTGCAGGCTGCAACCCTGAGGTCCGACAATTCTTGAGCTGAGAGATCAAGCATTTCCCAAGTCATATGGTTTGTCCACCAAGACCATTAATATCTTCATCCTCCTGGGCAGAGAAGCAGTGACTTTCCTAATAACTGCTCCCTGAACTTTTTAAAGGAAATGGGAGAGGATCAGACCCAGGACTGTGTGATGCAAAGCATATATTTCCTATGTCAAGTGGTGTAAAGCAGAACATCAAGACACCCTTCAGCTGAGTTCGACTCCTGGTGAATTTCTTGGCAATGTTATGGGAAGTGTGCAATAAAAACCCAAATAACACAACTCACCAAAGTAAGTCACTGGCAAAAGAAATAAAAATCCCCCAATTTACTAAGGAGTGACATCTCCTCACAAAGGCTAAATAAAGGAGTAATAACCCTTTCTATTATAAAACACCGGAGGGGGAAAACAGTGTTTGGAGTCATCCTCAGGAGAAGTAAAAGCAGTCCTGAAAAAAGAATCTTCCAGAATCTATGGTTCCTTACTTGTCTGAGGGATGGTTTTCTTCTGTTCATGGTATGAAATCATGACTGAACTGGACCATCTCAGGTATGATGGCTGGCTGCCCAACTGACAATTCCTTAGTCTATGTAAACCTTCGCTGCACTTCCTCAGCCCGTGGATCTTCAATCTTTCTCTCTCACAAACACAATCTTCCTCTGCTCACTATCTCTTTCTTGCCCAGTGACTGGGGTGGTTTGTTAAAGAAGCCATAAATGACTGGGTTCATACAACACACTAAGCTATAAAGAATGATTTGCAGAGCACAGTGCTTGGGATCACACACTAAGCTGAAAGCCAAGCATGTCAGATGATGGATTGGAGTGATGCATGAACCCAGCCATGGATCCACAGAGGACCTTCTCCCTGTGCAAACATACATATGCAGAACATGAACACATACAACAATCCCCTTTCAACTCGATGGGCTGCAAGGAGAAGGCATGTTATGAGACCATAAAGGCTTTTCCATGGTCCTCTTCCTTCCCCACTGTCCATCTGACCTACGGATACACTCCTGGATTGTTCCCAGATCCCCTGAACAGCTCAAAGGCCATCTAAATATTACGTGACTGCTCTAAGCAGGTTGGCCATATATGACCTTGAGAAAAATGATGACTCTTTGGAAGCTGTCCCAATTTCTGAGGTCAAAGCTATGACAGTGCATATGTAACCTGCTCGGACAATTAGCCAAGGAGCAGATGAGGCTCCAGCAAAGGATTTCTCAGGATGGATTGACTGGTCCTACTTAAAACAGCTGTCTCTACAAACCTGCCTGGCTAGGACGTGATCAACCACACAGTCTGTAAGTGCTACTTTTCAAAACCTTTATGTGACGGTGGAAATTAAAGACCCGGGCATTAGAATCAGAGCATAGCCATCCCCAAAAGAAAATCCAGTTGGTGATGCAAGTCCACCTGCAAATTCACAACAGGATCCCTAACTGGTTGCAATCTTGTCATGAAAATGCCGTTCAAAGAGAAGAAAAGTTGCTGGGGAATAATAACAGCAAACAAGCCCCTAACTGCTCCCTAAGAATACAGCGCACGGGATTCTTCTCCAGAACACTTTTATACTTTCTGGAGTGGCAGCATTTGCAATGAAAACCAAATGGCACAGAACATCTGCCTCTCATTTTCATGTCCAGAACCTTCTCTTTCAGAGATTCAGGAAGGACAATTTAGCATCATCTCCTACGCCTGCCCTCTGGACTTAATTCTGGGCACTGCCTATTACACTGAATAGCCTCTTGACAACTTAGGGCCTTCCACAAGCCACAGAAAAGCCACATTTGCCACAACGTTCTGTGTTTAGTGCCCTATCGCAGCAGCTACCTCTCCTGAGTAGCCTGCTACATCTTTCTGAATAGTCTTTCCGTTTCCCATCTTTGTATCGTCCTCCTCAGCCATTCAAGTACTTTGGCAGAAGGTCCACAGCCGTGAAGAAGACAACCTCCCTCTGAATCTCCCCTCCGAATGTGGAGGAAAGTTTCCAAGCCCCAGAACTTGGGACCGAGAGCATCAACTTAAATGGCAAGGCTGCTTTAAAAGATGTCTGGGACCCCACTTAGCTTTGTCTTGGGGTGAAGACTGCAGGGGGCACAACAGGGCATTGTGCAAGGTGGACGGGGCATCACAAAATGGAAAGGATGCGGCTTTTCTTTTTTCCTCCATAGACAAATTTATTAATTTTATTAGAGAAACATAAACTTACATACAAACACAGGTACACAGTCCAATACTAATACTTACAGAAAGAAGAAAGAAAAAAGGAGAAGAGAGAAAAGCAAGAAAAAGGGAAAGGGAAAAAAGTTTTTAAAAAACAGGATTTCCAACTATCTAAACGGAGGATCTTTATCTCTTCACATACTGTCGTCTTTCCTTAACCCTCTAATATAACAGGATGAGGCTTTTCCTTTGTATCTGAAACTATATTAAGCTTGAGGGTTCTTACACGAGAGCTTCTCTATGGATTTCCCACTTCATATTATGCCTGAAGCCTGAGCTGGTGGTGACCTCCAGGGGGGGCGGGGGGGCAAGAAAGCCATTCAATGGCTGTACGCAATCCAAGGACCACGGGGTTGCCCCTCCGTCTTTTCAACACAGCAATAACAAGTGCTATCCTCTTCTTTCCTCCTTCCAGCTCCTGTTTTTGAGATCAAAGAGTCCGCTTGGCACCCCTATTTTTTTTTTCCTTTTAATCGCACTCTGATTTTTAAAAAGGAAGAAACCACTCCATTACCAAGCGCTGGTTCTTCAAAACCAAATGGGGAGATTTAAAAAGGAAAATAGCAGTGGGTGGGAAATGATACAAGAGCTAGTTGGGTGGGGGGAAGGAAGAGAACGGTGCTTGCCTTAATGGTCCCACATCACACCATGACTTAATGAGTTTCATGTTAAAAAATATGAACCTTTTTGTTTTTCCAATTCACTATCTAATTGCAAACTCCAGATTCCACTCCAGTAAAAGTGCAGCTCCCCGGCCAGATGTAAGATTGTATTGGGCTCCTGAGGGATCTATTCTACTTACAAAAAACCCTCCAGGCATCCTCATCGTCTTAACTTATTACTTAAGGAGTGAATAAACAACTTGAGTAGGATTGTTTTCTGTTTCTCTCTCTTTTCCACCACCACTAACATAGGTAACATCGGTCAGAAGAAGGCATTATTCATAAACAGTCTAGCAAATGAGTGTACTCCTGCTCAAGCTCTTTGGATCAGTTTTCACCCAAGGAACGTTCCCAAAATGTTTTCCTGGGGGGAGGATATAAAATGCTTTTCATTTTTCTGGAGATGGAGAATTAATCTTGACATCTGCAAGAAGATTGTGTGGGTGGAGGAATCTAGATCCAGTTTAGAATTGGATCCATCAACAATTCCCTTCTGATGAGCCTTTGACCGATGGTGAGAAGTTGTAGGGGACAATCTAGTTAGGGTCTGAAGTTTTAATGGGGGAGAGGCGCTAGTCTGGATTCTATTTTTTCTTTTTTTTTTCTTTTTGTTCACTTTTTAGGGCAGAGTTTCTCCGCCAGGGATCCATGGCACCTCGGGTTCCGCAAGAGGTCACTAGGGGTTCCGTGGGAGAGCACGATTTATTTAAAAAATTATTTCAAAATTGGGCAACTTCACATTAGAGAAGTAAGTTTCATTCTTTATTTTTAGTTTAAGAAGACTGTTAATGTATAAACACAGGCCAACCCATGAAACAAATATATAATTTTGTAACTTCTGGCCTATATTTGAGCCTGAATGTGCAGGGGTTCCCCAAGGCCTGAAAAATATTTCAAGGGTTCCTCCAGGGTCAAAAGGTTGTGAAAGGCTGACCTAAGGCCTGAATGGATTGGGGCAGTACATAAGTCCCATAAAATAAATACATTAAATAAATAAACCTGCTCTAATTTATGCCACCCTAGGTTCATGGTTTTGCATAGCTTGGCCATAAATCCTCTTTGCCTTGCACTCCAAAAGAAGTGGGTGAGCTTCCCTTCTGGCAGTATGAAACACAGACACACACAGAGAGAGACTGAAAAATCTACGTTGTAGCCCTTGGTGTGCTGACATCTTCCCTGGGGGATCAATTTACCTAAGTATCCCATTGTGTTCTCCAGCAGTGCTAAGACAGAAGAGAAAGACCGATGTGTCTTTCGCTACCTGCCCATTGGAGGCTATGGATCCATGGAAGGATCTTTGGAATCTGAAAAAAGGGAGATCCTCAAATGCTTGGTGTCACCTTGGCAGTGGTAGCCAACACTTGTATCCAAGAAGGCAGAGGGCTGGTTGATAACTCGATCAAGACATTTTTATTCAGAAGTCCCACAAATTGCTGGTTTGTCAGGGTAATCCTCTTGGCCACAAGCTCTAGGAGAGAAAATCTCTGCCCCTTGTCTTTTCCTTGGAGCCCCAAATGTGCATTAAGTTAATGAAAATGGCCCAGCTTCCTTTCCTCACCCCGTGATAAGACGCTTGGGTAACCCCAATGGTGGCTGAGTAAGCTTTGTTTCTCTGTTTTTTTAGTGCAGACCTGAAGAGCTCTCCAGAGCCACTTGGGAAGTTAAACAAAACCACCCTTAAAACGTACAACTAAGCAAAAGTACCTTCAAGTGCTATTGAAATCAAGAGAAATAAAAATCTGACATGTATTCCTCTTGAAATCAGTGGGGCTTAAAAAAAAAAAGCAGGTTTCACTTTGATTGAATAGTTCCTAACTCAGCTACCGGAAAATCCAGACTTATTATCTTGAGACTTGAGGACACTTGGCACCACATGGAATCAAGGAGGGAAATCAAGAACCAAGTATCCAGTGGCAACTTCATTCTCCTTCTAGGCCTGTTCCTAGACAAAAGACCACAATCCACACAATCTGAGAGAGGTTTCAGGGAAGGCCCAGCAGCTACAGAAGTGCAAAAGGAGGGCCTTAAAGGGGAAGAAGCAAAAATTGTCCAGCATGCTCCTGAATGTTGAACTGTGAGGTATGACCAATCAAGATTGAGGAAAAGAAGACTGAAGTTTCCAAAGATAGGCTCAGGCCATTTCAGCAACACCACGGTATATTGCAACACTGATTTCTATCTACATGTCAAATAATGCATTAGAGCAGTGTTCCTCAACCTTGGTGACTTTAAGATGTGTGGGCTTCAACTCCCAGAATGGACTTCAACTCCCAGAATTCTGGGACTTGAAGTCCACCCATGCTAACTGGGGAATTCTGGGAGCTGAAGTCCACCTAACTTAAAGTTGCCAAGGTTGAGAAACACTGCATTAGAGATTATTAGTTTCTTCTCCAAATTTGCCTTTCCCAACCCAGCATTTCCCAGATGTACTGGCCCACATCTCCCATCATCCCATCCATGGAAAATGCTAGCTAGGACTTGTTCCGTGCAAGTCATTGACTGTTCCTTGAGATTCATCTGTCCTCTGACCCGTTTGTAGATAATAATATGTTCCATGTATTTTGCCCAGGCAGCTGATCAGGAGCGTCCTCAGGGTATGGTAGAATCAGTGAACACGGTGGCCACAATGATGCAGTTGAGGTTCTGCCCATTTTTTTATGTGCATTGCAAATCAATATACAGTTGTGGTTGCCAGTTGTGCCACTTTATTTAGGAAACTGTGGTAAAATAAACCACAGCTTAGCATGATGCATGAGTCCAATCTCAGTTGACTTCCTGTTAAGGATTTACCTTGTTAATTATAGTTTTGGTCTCTTGCTGTGGTTTCAACAACCCCACCATTTTATGTACAGGAACTAAAAGGAGTAGACCTCCACCTTACAGTTGGCTGCTGCCACCCCATTGGCCTACTTCCCTCACTCAGAATAGGCTTTTAGGGTGAGGACAGCCAGCCGTGTGGAGAAAAACATTTTGCTGCTCTCCACTTAATGCAGCAAAAAATGTAAAAGGTTAAAACAGTGCCAGGTGAAAAAAAGGGTATACCAAATTTTAGTTTGACACCTTTTGTAACAGCTAAGCTGCTATTTTTAAGAGCACATAAAGGGGATCGTGGATGTTGAGGTAATCAAATGCAGAGCACCACTTCCAGAGGCTTGCTGGTTAAAAGAAAAAAATTAAAAAGCCCAAAGGATACTGGGTAAGAACAGTCAGCATCCTTCATCACTGGCCTTGCTGGCTGGGGATGATGGAAGTTTTTGTCTGATATCCTTTGGAGGCACAAGGTATCTTCCACCTAGTAAGACCAGGTGATCAGGGAACCAGCTGGAGGCCCGATGGCTCTACGCAAGGACCGCTCCATGGTTGAACATTTTAGCTTCCGTTCTTGGGAGAAATTGCTGACATGACCTTCTCTTCTTGCCCGTTTCTTCTGGAAAATGTCCCCCACCAGCCGATCTCTGACTTTTGGTTCTTGCTCCAGAATCAGGTACCTCATTCTTTTGGGCTCTCATGTGCTTTTGCTAGCCAAGGCCTGCCTGGTCCTTACTACTGGAACTCATTGCTATGGTCAGCTGAGCTCTTGATGGCTGGACTCCAAATACAAGGTTCTTGGGTCAATCTGGAAAGCACCTGAATGTCTGGAGAACATTTTCTAAACCACCTGAGCAAAGTATCAACTCAATTCAAATCTCATGCTAAGCTGTGGCTCCTTCTACCATGATTGCACCAAGGAGCTGTGGCTCCTTTCACTTCTTGAATAAGCCACAACAGGCTTGGTTCACACAATAGAGTAAAGCATAATCCATGGGTTCACATCACACACTGAGCCAAAAATGAAGACACCACCTGACGGCTTAATGCATTGTTTGAACCCTGTCCCGAACAACAGTTTCACTGAATCTACCCAGGTCAATTATGGTCCTGTCAGACCAAGAGATCTTGTCACTGGTTATATATGGAGTCAGTGACAGCCACTAATATTCTACCTTCTTCTGGCTGCTATCAGTTTATCCTCTTTCAAATTGTCATTTTTCATCACCATTTGGGGTTTTGCCCTTAGACATTAGTCTGTTCAATCCTCCCAGACACATTTCCCATTTCAACCAATTTAAAATTGATTACCTACCTCCCCCCGACTCCTAGGCCCAAGAAAGGTTTCACAAGACATAACATGACGTGCCTTTCTTAAAAAAAGATAAAAACTATATACACACAATAGCAATTGCTCAGTAAAAAGCAACATTCCTGTGCAGGAACAATGGAGAACCAGCAGTCCTGATTTCTGATAACTTTAGGGAAAAAATGTGCACCTGGAAATCAGATCTCATTTAGGAGTGGCCACGTGATTCCCAAAGTCATCATCCCTTCCTCACCAGATTCTTTGCCTCATCCTACTCAAAAGAGGAGCAAAGCAAAGCACCAGCCTCTAGCTTTATAGGAACAATTCCAGGTGAGCCCAGGTCCACCTGGAATGGCAGGGAGCATCTCATGGGGGTTGGGATAATGTGATTCTTACAGCAAGGAAGTGAAAAGCCCCCCACCCCCACCCAGGCTAAGCCTAAATAGGATACTCTTGATTCTACCAGGAAGAAACTGTTGTTTTCATCAATAGCTCATTATTTTGAGTACAGGGAAGATGTGAACACTTCAGATATTCGGATGCTCCATCACTCTTCACAGAAATATAATCTACACTTACACATTGGACTCAGCCAAGCACGCCCCGTACGTTAGGGGCCAAATGCAAAAGAGGACTGGATTCTGAAACTTTTAGGAGCTACGTTAACCATTCCAAGCCACACCAGCTGAAATTCCTTTTCCTGCACAATTATTATCCCCTTTGGTCTAAACAACGTAATGCAGAGGGTAGAAAGAGTGTAGTTAATTGTACACTGTGTAATTAAATTGTACAACAGATAATACCATATTTACTTAATTGCATCTATCACCTATCTACCTACCTACCTACCATCTCCCCATGGATCTTCCTTGGGAAGCTTTTGGGTTTATTAATTAATTTATTTTTGTTTCATAGGATTTGCAACTGCTGAATTCCAAAAGATTCTGGGCAGTATACTCATCAGTAAAAAAAATCCAAAAAACATAGTAAGAAATAAGTAAATGAGAACAAGATCAAGATCAAAAAGTATCACAGAAAGCAAGTAGGATTTTTTTTTAAAAAAAAGAACTTCCAACATGTAGGCAGTTTGGTATTTTGGCTTGTTAACACTAAGAGTTAGAACCCTGTATGTTCTCCAGGTCTGGAGAAGTTTGGGCTAATCTAGAACAACTAAGACCCCAAATCTCCTTCACCGTAGACGTTGGGGACTCTTTCGACCAGAATTGCCAGAAATTAATAGCGTGGTTTTCTGCCATTCTGAGTCAAGAAGAGGCCAAAATTGTCGTGCAAATCCTAAAATGATATAAATTTAAATAATAAATAAAATAAAATAAAATAAAATAAAATAGACTTACTTTACAACAACAACTAGAAAATTCCCAGAACTCATCCCCAAATCCTAAAGACAAGTGGAAAATCTGGCCTTCTTCATGCACAGCCTACTCACCATGAATGTCACCCCTGCTTAACAACTGTTCAGCCATAAAAGGTCACCCAGACCATGCCTGGTGTATCCTACTGCTTTGTTGGAATCTAATATCTGTTCCAACGATGGATCAATTTTCCCCCTTTTATTTTCTTGATCCATTTCATTTGTCTCCCAAAGCAAAATCAACTGCCAGCCGTAGCCTTCGGTTACCTGGCAAGGGGACATGCTGAGGTCTATCGTTCATGACCTGCAGATCACATTTTCAAAGAAACAGTTCAAGAATCAGTTTTGCTTCAGATTACTTCTCCATGCTCCTCGCAGACAATTTAACCAATGGGACAATTAATCCCTTTTATCCATCAACTCATACGGTCAAATGAGATTTTCTAGGCTGGTCATGGCAAGCTGCAGGGGGATTAAATGTCACTTTGGTTGGGGTTGATACACACTGGGCTGCACATTGGATTGTTTTGTGAAGTATCATCTTACGGTTTAATCGTTAGCAACGGATCTTACCCCAGAAGACTATAAACAATGCAAGACGCTGTTGGGAATAAGACTTCTCTTTGCAATCCTAAGGCCAGCTTCTTGCAAGCCAGGAGCAACGGCTTGCAAAGTGCATCAACACATTGTTCCCCCACTCCCATCCATTTCAGCCTGCAATTTGCAAATCTGGTTTTAAAAATGTCACCTTTGCTGAAAAATTGTCCGCATTTTTAACACGCTGTTAACTGCACCCTATTCAGCAACAACCTGTCCCTTTTTTTAAATTTTTCGACCTCCTGCATGAAAAGGGCCTAATAAATTGTGTGCTCTTTCCCTTAATACGCACCCTAATTTATTTATTTACCTAATTTTTATGCCGCGTGAATCATAAATCGTAGTAGAATACAATAGATAACTATGAAACTTGCAGATCACAGTCAAAAAGGGTAAGAGTTTCCCATAAACATTATAATAAACAGTGTCAAAATAGCACAGCCCTAACTCAGGCATAACAGCAGCACTTAAGCCGCTGCAGAAAAACAGTATTTTAAGCGCCCTCCTGAATATTAACAGGGAGGGAGTATTCTCGACTTTGGGGGGCACACTGTTCCAGAGAATAGGGGCCAGCATAGACAAGGGCTATTTCCAGCCCCCTACCCCCACCCACCCCCCATCTCCTGAAAAGTGGGAATTTGCAGCCTGCCCAAACTCCTACACCCTACTCCACGGGACAGGCAGATGCTACACGAACAAGACCCTTATGCATTTAGTTGAATCAAAGAGTTGACATTCCCAGACATCACAGACTCTAAACTGTGTTTGGGGACATTTGTAGATTCAGGAGGGATACACGGAATAAATTTGTATAAAGTCTGGGGCAGAATGGAGTTCTCTAACATTGGAACCTCAAAAACCGCTGTATTGGCTCGGACCAATCAAATGCTAGTTTAATTCTGCCTTCCTCTGCTATAGGAGGCAGCCTCCACAAGCTTTTAAAGCTGATCAGGTTGATGACCAACGCTGCGTCTTGGGTAGTGAAGCTCAGAGGTTGAATGTCCCCCAGGTGAAGAAGGAAATATCGTCAGCCTACATGGGGCAAGGTGGATTACAGTTCGCACCTTGTGCTCACAAACAGCCAATGGACTGGTCAACCTGTCTAAACAACACCACTATTAGATGTGAAAATCTTAAGGATCCTGCACAAGTCCTAATGACGTCAATGTGCACCAAGAGGTCATCCTGTGAACAATGCACATTTTGTCATTTGCACAATGACTTCATGGGGCATTTACCATACCTTCGCATGAAGAAGGAGCTGATAGCGGGCAGCAATAGAGAGATCAACTGAAGAGAGATAATGAAGACACCTTCTTCTCCTGTCTCAACAATTATAATTAATTCAATGGAATCAATTAGCTATAGCATATATGACTCCCAGCAAGACTGACAATATTTTCCTCTTCCACGTAGCTGCAAAAACATTAGCACTTACAATACTGGAAATAGAGTAGATGAGTGGGTCACTGCTCTGGCTTTGTCTCCTTCCAAACACCCTGGAATGAATAGACAACATCTCACTGGTCCACAGGTACCAGAAGAATCCCTTGGCCTATGGATGAAGCTGCCCACAGCATCTCTGCATATCGTTCTGCTAGAGGACTCAACTCTATCCAATCAGTCTGTGGGACAATCCTCATAGATCATTCTGGTGCATCTCATCTTTCTTTTCTTAATCCCCAGAGTCCAAATTCCCTCTGGGTGAAGCTTCATGCAACATCTCTGTCTGTTGCTTCTCCAAATAATAACAACCACCACAACAGCACCCTCAAATCAATTCACTCCTGCTGACGGGAGACAGCTGTCTTCTAAAACAGAGAATATTTGAGCCAACGAAAGCTTTCGGAAAGCAGTAAACAAAGCCTAGATTTCCATCCAATTATTTCCTTTTTCCTAAGTATTATTTCCCACCTGTCTTCCAGTCTGCTGAATGAGCTCTAGGAACCACCAATGTTCTTACACTTCATGTCCCTCATTAACAGGCGAGGCCCAATTTGTACGACTGTCCCATTCCTATCAGAAAAAGAGTTATTTCCCCTGGAGAAATCCCATTGAACAATTCCCTCAAATAAATCTGCTTGAACACTTGGGATGTGTCAGAGTGGAGGTGTGCAGTGGATTTTTTTCTCCTTTCCTTTAACACAAGCAGCTGCCTCTAGTGTGAAATCTACCTGGCACACGGTTTTCTGAGTCTGACTGTCCAACGGGTGATTCGGATCCATATCTTGACATTTGCAGCTGGAGGAAGGCTTTTAGCAAACTTCGCAGGGGAGGGCAAAATTACTTTTCAGCTGCCATCAATCTGGAAAAATATATTCATGAATTTCCACTCTGGGGTAATGGTACAGGCTTCTAAGTGTTCACGAGGCTCTGAGCAGAAACCCAACGTCCACGTGCGATCAGCTCAGCCTGTCTGCTGCCCAGAATCCAACACATCTGTCCAGATAAACAGAATTTGGGCTCCTTTTAAGAAATACCTTAATTAAATAATGCTAAATAATGCCCAGGCAACACTTTCTAGAACTGGACGAGAAGGTATGAGGATGAGGATGAGGATGATCACTGCATTTCAAGCTATCCATTTCTCTCTCAGCTTTGAAGGCTGTATAAAGATGCCCGGCAAAAGTCTGTCTTGCAAATAACTATAGAAAGAAAGGTTCTGGCAAACTGATGTCTACTAATTACCAAAAATCAAACTGGCTTCCCTTTTGCATTGTTAGAATTACGCCCATGGCGTTCAGCTGTCATGCAGATGACTCTCTTTCCAAACACATAGTTGCCTTCTTTATTTTCAAAGGATGCTTTTTCGTATTTGGAAGACATGAACATCTTCGGTCTCCCAACAGCCCAGAATTATTTATGCTATTGCAAGGCAATACAGAACCTCAGAAAAGATAACTCAAGCTCTCATCTGAGAATATTGATAAGAAAGATAGTTTCTTACTTAAGTCCATAAATGCCCACTGAATATGTATCACAAGCACTCAGTGATAAAATATCAATATACCTATACAATAGTTTGGGCTTATCTTCTTGTCAGACTAATCACACCATGGAGATGTACCACTAGCCATCTTTCTAACACCCTATCCTCAAGACATGGCCTTCATCGCATGCACAGCCCAGAGCGAGAGCAACTGAGAGTCAACTTAACCGTTCTAGTTTTAAAGTAGTGTTTTCCTTCCTCTCCTGAAGGAAGAAGAAAAGCTCTAATACACTTCATTAATGATTGGTTGCTGGTCAGGTCAGAGGCAGAATCTGCCCAGCTCCTATTGGTACTCCCTCCTGGTACTGGATACCACCCTCCATGGCCATTTTGGATCATGGTGTGCAGGACAGACCAGACAACTGGCTTTCTTAAAAGCATCTGCTTTTTTAAAAACCCTGACTGGTACTTTTTGAAGTACTCAGGAAGACCATGTTGTCCAAGCAAGGTTTGATTGCAAAAGGAAGTCCTCTTATACTCCTTTCTGCTCAGCCTGGGTGGGTGGAGCTAATTCAAACATTTAGAAGACTTGCCACCCGAAGTTCAAAGACTGAGCTGCACTCATATCCACTAGCTCCTAACTGTGGTCAAGAATCATCTCAAGAAGTTCCCACTCCACTTCTCCGGCACTGCCTCCATTTTGCCAGTGTTCCTTGTGATTCTGTAGGATAAGCCATCTCCACGTTGTGGTGAACTACAACTCCCAGCAGCTCCAGATGATATAGGTAGTGGTGATGGGTCTGCAGCCCAACAGTATCTGTTGGCCCTAGGTTCCTCAGCCCTGCAACATGACTGTGGGATGCAAGCTGTTCCCTAGGACCTGATGTGGGTGCAATGGACTCTGGACTGCTCACGCTCCGCTTGCATCCATGCTCAGTCTATTTTTAAAAAATACTTTGGCAAATACATCTCAGGAACATCTCAGCTGTTGGAGTGATAGAACAAGCAGTAACAACGGCTAATTACAAAGGATATTGTTCCAAAGTGTTTTTTACTAGAAGAAATGATCTGTTCTTGATTGATTACTGTGATTGCTCATGTTGAGGGAAGTTGCCTTAAATGATTCTTCAAGGACCTTTGGGAGGAAATAAAGATGGGGCTATAAACATTTTGAATAAATCCTAGTCATACCTAAAGTTTGCCCTATGGAGCTTTAGGGGAGTCGAATTATTTCCCGACATGCTCCGAGCAACCAGACCCTCTGCAATTGAAAGTTGATTCACAGCCTGAAGCTTATAAGTGCCTTGGGAAGGAGTGGGGTGGGGATGGGGACCTTCAAAAGGAAAAAAAAAAATACAGGTGCAGCAAGGACAGAATCAGTGGCTTTCACTGTTCGGAGAGTATATTTTGGATCATTTCCCAGGCTGGACGATTGAAACGCAACGTGTGAGCTACAAAGGGCAACCCTCTTATTAAGATGGAAAGCAAGCAACCATTATTTTCTTGGGGTCTTTGGATGCTGCACTCCCTGATTGTGGATTGACATTTGATGAATGAGAAGAAAGAAAGAAAGAAAGAAAGAAAGAAAGAAAGAAAGAAAGAAAGGAAGGAAGGAAGGAAGGAAGGAAGCAAGGAAGGAAGCAAGGAAGCAAGGAAGCAAGGAAGCAAGGAAGCAAGGAAGCAAGGAAGCAAGGAAGCAAGGAAGCAAGGAAGGAAGGAAGGAAGGAAGGAAGGACTCCCAAATTCATGGGCTTCTTATCCAGATTTGTTGGACCTGTTCCTATCTTCTCCCACCAAATCAATCAGGAAAACAAGCATGCATCCCTCTCTCTCTGGCTGTATCTATCTATCTATCTAATCTCTATCTATCATCTATCATTATATCTATCATCTATTATTTATCTCTATCATCTATCAATCATCATATCTATCATCTGTCTCTATTAACTATCTATCTATCTATCTATCTATCTATCTATCTATCATCTGTCTATCATCTATCATCTATCTGTCTATCATCTATCATCTATCTATCTACCATCTCTCTCTTTCTCTCTCTCTCTATCTACAGATGCACATTTAGAAATAATCAAGAACCTGCCTGCCGTGTCTTCAATCTGGATGCCAACCCCCATCTTCTAAATACCACTTAAAAACCTTGCAAGGTCCAAAGGAGCTGCCTGCAATGTCTCTGCATGATCCCCTCTGCAAAAACAACTCCAGAACAATCTGTTCCCATTGAACTTAGATAACTCTAAGGCCTCCGACGGGAGGAGATGGGTGGGGATAAATTAGATAGATAGATAGATAGATAGATAGATAGATAGATAGATAGATAGATAGATAGATAGATAGATAGATAGATAAACTCTTCCCACAATCAGCGCTGGGCATGGCTGGTGTACTCGGCCACTCCTGATAAAGAGATACCTCAGACTGATGTGTCCACAGAGAAGGTTCTCTGGTCACTGAAGGTCATCCCCTGAACTGTGTAGGAGAGTTAATGGAACCCCACAAAATAATGTTAAGGTGCTTACAATTTAGACTGAAAACATGGCATGCAAGAAACAGGGCAGTGGGAGAAGGAATAAATTCCCTACTGCTAGCCCCCAAACCAACATGGTGCCATTGCAGCTATTTAAAAACAAAAAGCTGGAAGATCCAACCACAAATCTCTTGTGTCAACATCAGCTCACATACATTTGTGAAAAGTAACTGATTCTCTTTCAGGGAAGAGCAGTGAATGGCCACTTAACCTTTTGTCCCTCCTGGACCACCGCTGCTGAAAACTGGTCACCCCATTTCCTGCCCCTATTAATGGAAGAAACCCACAATGTTAGGGGTATCTGCAAGGGATGGTCAAAAAAGTCAAGAAGCCACTGCAACAGTGTGATCAAAGCTCAAAGAAGTCAAGATGGCAGCCAATTCTGGAGCTCCAATCACACCATCATGTGGTCATCTTCGTGTTTTTGACCATATCCTGGAGATGCCCCTGCCCAGAGCCATTCCTAAAATAGATTTAACCAAGTTTTCAAATGAAAGGACCCTCCCAACTCAACCCAGAAAAATAGAATCCCACTCCTTTCCATGAGAGGGCTGAGATCCCACCTAACTGACGTAGGTGAAAACCCCCCTCGGAAGCCCCATATATGGAGAAGCCACCAGAGGTTTGCCACCCCCACACTTCTTTCCCCCATGGGGGTGCTCTAGATGGGTTGGTCCACAACACCCATCAAGAATACCCAACTTGATCCACAGGGACCATTGGGGGGGGGGGGTGGAATCTGCTGTAGCCACTCAATATTTTCCTTTGGGTAGCTAAAGCTGCTGGTCCCTGACGAGAAGGAATATTTCCGGATGGGAAATCATCCTTTGCCCTTTGGGGAAGTGCCTGCAACCGAGGGTGAGGACTTCACTGCCAAGATTACAAGTGTGCTGCGTCTCGCTCTGATTCATCCTGAGCTAATTAAAATGAAAAAGTGCATTATATCATTTCCGTGCAACAACCTGCCCCCCCTCCCCCAGCAAATTAGATTTATAACCCACCAGAGAGCACAGCACCCAAAACAACTAAAGGGTATGTACACCGTTCATTATTTCACAGCCTGTGCCTGTTATTAAAACAATGGTAGCTGGTGAAAAATGAGGCTGGGGAACATTAATTTCTTTTCAAAAGAAACGGGCTTGGTATAACGGTGGGGGGGGGGAGGAATGGAGCGTAGCACAAAATAGGGCCATGTTGGCTTGCACACAAGCACGTGCACACGCATGCACACTCGTGCCACAGAGGAGAGCCCTTAAACATTATTTTGCAGGCTGCAGTCTTTGGGGCTAAACCAAAACAGGTCAGTCTGGATCAAGACAGCTGTTTGGGGACTGCAGCTCCCATAATCCTCTGCCTGCATGGCCAAAAGCAGACTGGGAAGTTGGAGAGGTAGAGTCCCCCCCCCACCCGCCATAGATCTAGAGGGAAACTCCAAGCCTTTTCAGATTTGAGTACTTCCCCCCCAATTTTCTTCTCCTTCCATCCTTCATGTGAGACTTTCCCCTCCTGTTCTTTCGGGGGCATTGAAGTCGAGTGGGGGGGTCAACCCAACACTTTGAAAGAAGGACTTCATTGGGGCTTCATGCTTTCAATCAAGGTTTCTCAACCTTGGCAACTTGAAGATCCGTGGACTTCAGTTCCCAGAATTCCCCAACCAGCAGACTGGCTTGAATGAACATTCTTGATCTATAAACCATGCCAAAGCCTGGACCATTCTTTGGACACCCCCCCCCATATGCCTGGGCCCAGTGCAAGGGCCCCCAATGAGCTCCTTCTAAAATAGTCTCTGAGGGTATGGGACTGAGGAAGAGATTTAGGGCTAGCCAAAATTTTATCTGTGGTAATGGGGGTATTTTTGGTGCATTACACATAGAGACGAACATCTATACTCTAATTAGGCTCCTGCAGAGATGCGGTGTGCCATTGGTTCAGTTTGGTCTAGTTTGGTCTAGTGGTTAAGGCAACAGGCTAGAAACCAGGAGTCTGTGAGTTCGAGTCCCGCCTTAGGCCTGAGAGCCGGCTGGGTGACCTTGGGCCGGTCACTCTCTCTCGGCCCAACCCACCTCACAGGGTTGCTGTTGTGAGGAAAATAGGAGGAGGAGGGCGTGTTAGGTATGTTCATCGCCTTGAGTTATTTATAAAAATAATAAAGGTGGGATAGTAAATAAATAAATATAAATAAATAAATAAATAAAATTGCCTTATTCTAGGATACTTTGTTGACTTCTCAACCTAGTAACAGTCTGGGATATTTCCTTGTGGTCTCCCATCCAAATACTGACCAAGTCCAGCTATGCCTAGGTCTTTCAAGACCAACCAAGGTTAACCATCACAGCTGGACAAAAGCCAAGATCAGTTTGGCTCAGATTCCAATTTTTCTGTCCATTTAACGTGGGTTCTTGTTGACGTTCTGCAGGAAAATGCATGCAAGTTTTCATGAACATTTTTTTTTCGTAATGTATTCATTTCCTAGAGTATGTTTGTTGGGTGTTTTTCTAACCCTTTCTTTCAGTTGCAAATAGCATCACAAAACCAGATATTCCCTTGCAGGCATGGATCTGGGGAGGGCCAATTGGAAGGACATTTATCAAAGGAATTTCTCCCCCACACCAAAATGGAAATTGATGGATTCTCCAGATTGAAAAGACCACATATCCAACAATACCATTGTTCTGGTTGGACCAATAAAATATTGATTGGATTAAAACAAATGTTGGAGTGATTATAAGCTACCAGTCAGACAATTCTTTCTCAGATTACAATTAGCATGCAGACAGTAGACAAACCAGTGAATTGTATGAAAGCAAAACAGGAGTTAGAATTTAAAATTTAAATTTAAAAAATCTGTTGCCCTTGGCCCCCAAAGCAATCTCTTGCTTTAAGGATGGCATATTCTCCTTGGAAATTCGCATCTCACACCGATCAAATATTCCTTATTCTCTCCTCTTCCTTCCCCACAAACTCTTCACACTTTAAATATAATTCTGCTATGCAAATCTGATTCTCCCGTCTCTGCCGCTTTCGGAATTAAGAGGGCTTTCAGAAGGGGAAGATTTATGGATGGCTGGGACCGTTTGTCACTGGTTAAAATGCTCTCCTGACTTCATAAAGGCTGAATTTCCACAAGGCCCAAAAACATTTTAAAAGACCGAAGCAAAAACGAGATTTAGATCCAGGTGAGAGAACTTAAAGGCCTGTTTCTGGACCAAAAAGGGGACCTCTGGTGGGGTTGGAGGGGGGGAGATGCAGGAAGATTGCTTTTGTCCTGCTTGACCCCACTCAGGTGAGGGCAGGGCTCAAATTCCCATTTTTTACAGCTAGCATACTCCTTGGCTGTGCTGACAGAGGATGATGGGGTCTGTAGTCCCTCCTACCTAAAAGCCACCAGCTTCGGCAAAGCTATTCTAGAAGTGGAGAAGAAGCGCTGATTTGCGGCGAAATTTCAAGCCAGGCCAGAGCTTAATGAAAGGAAAAGCAAATATGCTTTCAAGAGAGGCAACAAGTCAAGGCCATCCATCATGTCTGAGGGCAGCAGGTGACCTTCTGAAGGCAGACACTTGGATCCATCTAGCATGGGTGGCTGGGGCATCTCTCTGGAATTTCCTCTAACTACCTTTGCTGCTGGAGATGCCAGGGATTGCCGTGGACCTCACAAAGAGTTGTGTGGTTGCAGTGGCTGGGAAATCAAATCCATGAATCCATCCATAAGCTGGCATCTTTTGATGGTAAAGCAAGCATCTTGCTACCACTCCAGATGCACCTCAAAGGGGGGGGGGGGAAGTGAAGATGGCAGCCACAACTGCCTGACGAAAACTGCATGTAAAAATGGGACGGAGCCGTGAGGTCACGGCGGCCATCTAGACTTTCTTGGCCCTCCTCAGGGATGCCCCTGCAGCATTGGGTTGAGTTCAGCTTTCCCGACTGCTAAGTCCTTCAACAGAACTCCTTAAGCAGACTCTTCAGTAGTAAAACCTGGAGCAAAACTGGAAGTGGAGCTCAAGTACCGTACAAGGGAACCTTCAGGCTAACAAATGGAAGTTGCTGCAGAAGACAAGGATGGAGCCTCTTCTGTGCCAGACCATTTAGAGTTTTATAGATTGGATGGAATTCAAGGTTCTAAGGAAAATGCTCAGCTCATGCAGAGAGCTGGAAGTTTCATTTTGCGGAGGACCGTCCTGTACTAGAAGCCATGGCTGGCATGGAGGCTGTGCTGTCCAAGAGGGGCTTAAACATAAGGGCACTTACGGAGGGATTAGGAAGCGGGGTCATAAATTTTCATTTCATCCATAGAAGACTGAGAAGGCACACGGCCCATCAGGAGCCCATTTTCTACTCTGGGGGAGATGGATCACATGTTTTGATGGTCATATCTGAGAGTGTTTGGCCCCATGCTGAGGCTATGCCATCAGGTTCACACGTCACATGGACCCCTGGTGTGGTTTTTTCGTTTGGGCTAAGACTGGATTCAGACCTCACAGAAAACCATGGGTCCTTTAAGCACACTTTGCTGAACAAACCACAGTGGGTTGGGTTCACGCAACACACAAAGCAACACAAAGCACAGGAGGGTTTCGTGGGGTGCCTGAAGCAAGCTGACTGTGTTGGGTGAAACCACCCATTCCGCTTACAAACCGCCATTCATGGAGTCACGTAATGTGTGAATCCAGCCACCTGTAATGGTTGCCTATTCTAAAACACCATCAGACTCATGAGTGTGAATTCAAGGATATCTGATGTATTAAAGAACAGTAAGCAGGATCACAGAGAAAGCTGAGAATGATGAAAGCGCGCCAAATTCAAACTAAAAACCCTCAGTGCAAATGAGATCCCTCCCCCCCCATAGAATCTTCTCCAGTCCACAATCCCAGGTGCTCCGAACGGTTCCTCGTGGTCTGCGGGAAAAGGCCTTGAACAGAGAACATAACCCAAACACATTCCATTGTCCTGATTTCACATACAGAGCTTGGTACAAGGTCTCACAGCAGCTCCCTCCCAAACAGAAATGCGCATCAGTGCCATGGCATGGGAAACGTTACGATGTATAAACTACATTGAATCAGTGAACATGACACCACCTTCTAGTCCCGCAGTGACTCATTATGCCAACAGCCCTCGCTAGAGCCGAGCACCTCCCCGGAATTGTGCTGAGCACCCTTTAAAGCCTAATGAGGTAGAACCCAGGTTTGCAGAATGAGGGCTGCTTGCCAGACCCCTTAATGGAGTGGAGAATTATCCAGCAGCACAACAAAAACACCGCCGCGGCGTGATGGCGATGACACTTTGCCGGTGTCAGCGTTTGTTCTCATGACTTCATTTCCATGATGCCAGATGATTAATGATTAAGCCGGCTGCCATGCATTTTGATGGATTCCCAAGCTGTGGAGTGACATTTGCAGGGCAGAATGTTCTTAAAAAGCTTCCCTGATTAGACTAGAGAGCTTGGCTTCAGCAATCCACCCCCCACAATGAAGCCCCCACCCACCCTGGGGTCTCAGGGCATTCAGGGAAAGATCCTCCCCAAGAGAAACGGAGGAGGAGGAGGAGGAGGAGGGCAACCCCCAAAAATGTAGCCTTCCCCATCCTGATGTTCTCCAGAAGTCTTGGATGGCCACGCCAATAATCCGTCCCAACAGTGATGCTCCAGGGAAGCTGAAACGCAACACAAGTGGAAAAGGCCAATTTCTAGCTTTTCCTTCCTTTGAAGTCTGAGGATCTGAAATGACTTCACATTTGCGAGGGTCCTAAAGAAACAGTCCACCGGGGTCTGTTGTACTGCATGGCCTCCCAGTAGATCAAAACCCTTTGCTGTGTTTTGGTATTCTGAGATTCTCGTGATTTATCATCAGATGGGAGCGAATGAGTCGAATTGGCCCCCGTGCCAGTTTGATTTTGTCAGATGCCTGGAGCAAGTTGGTGGAAATAAATAGCAAGTCATGTATCAGTTATGCATTCCCAGGAAGTGCAGCTCTTGAAAATCATAAAGAGAAGAGAGAAGAAAGGCGTTTTGGAATTCAGCTGTTTCATCCTTCTTAACAGGAGCCACAGCAACGGATGCTTTCAAAACATCTGGACTGGGTGTGGATTTTGCCGTGGTTTTTCCAAATAAACTTTAGAAGGAGAAGCCAGGCTGTCCAAGAGCTGGATTGGCATGTAATTGTTTGGATATGTGAATAGTAATCACAAAATGAAATATAATGGTATTAATTGTAGCACTACCAGTGGTGGTAAGAAGAGTTAATGAAGAGGGTAGGGATGCCACAGGGTGTGGTCAAAAACAGTCAAGTTGGAAGCCATAACAGTACAACTGAAACTCCATCAAGGGGCAGTGGCCACCACCTGGACTCTTTTGAGCATACCCAGTGGATACCCTCGGAAAAGGGGTCTAGCAGAGCTACCAAGAAAAGCACATTTTCAAAGCTCAGTGCCCAAAACAGCTCCTATTGAGTTCAATGGGACTCCCCATGGATAAGCCACCTCTTGTCTCAAGTCTGCAGAGGGACACCACACAAACACACACACACACACACAGAGAGAGAGAGAGAGAGAGATAACAGTCTCCCCACCAAACATGGCTTTGCCAACTCTTTGTTAACCGATTGGCTGGTTAAGTAGCGCAAGATGCTTGGCTGCCCCTGGGCACAGACAGATAAATGGCTTCCCACCAACACACCCAACTAATTCCATCTTTCCTGACAACAGAGCTTCCCTCCCATCAAAGTGCTTAATATTTAAGTGCCTCTTGACTTAAGGAGCCCAGTTGAGGTGATAGCACCTAGTTGGACTAAGATGGATCTCAGAAAGCTAAGGAGGCTCAGGTCTTGGACAGGGAAACTGTTATGTGGTCCAAGAATTCCAAGGAAGCTGGAAAACTATTCCAGGAGCTAAAAACCAATGGCAAAACATTTCAAGAAAGCTACATGGACTTGACTCTTGGTGAACTGAGGGTGTCTTTACCATTTTTGATGTGGGGATGTGGAGTCAGACCCAGGGCCAAGCCCAACTCTGAACTATTTTCTCAGTGTAATTCAGATCTCAAACTCTTAACCCAGCAAGTCCAACATAACTTTGTGATCTCAAGGTGCATCCCTCTGTAGTCTAGATCAGTGTTTCTCAACCTTGGCAACTTTCAAGATGTGTGGACTTCAACTCCCAGAATTCCCTGGCCAGTTCTGAGAGACAGAAGAAGAACATGAGTGGTTTTCTTTCCTTTATAGGGCTAAGGAAGCTTTGCCATCCACCTGAAGATGCTGGTGAAGGGTCAACCCATCACGTTCCACCCTCCCAGGGTTGTCAAAGGGAGCATTTGTCCCTGGTCCACGTATAAAGGGAGTCCCCTTCAAGGTACCATGAAGTCTCACAAATGATCAGAAAGTTTCATCGGAGACTAAAAGATAAATCTGAGAAAGATGAAGTTAAGTGCTATTTCAGCTTTCCCATCCAGATTCCTGGGCTACAGGTATTTACTTTCTATTTTTTATCATCAGCTTGAAGAATATAAAATGACTAATAAACTTAAAACAGGTTCCTGCACTATTGACTTCATGAAGAACCCATCGAAGAGAACATCGTGTTGACTTCGGATGAGTGAGTAGTAGTAGGTGTGGAGGGTTAAACGCACACTGTTTCAGCCCCCGGGCCCCTGAAAACAGATCTGTCCCCACACAGGAACAATGGTGTCAGTAGTAAAGTCGTAGTAAAGTCGTAGTAAAGTAGTATCCTCCCTTACATGGTTTTGCAACATGCAAGTTTCTTCTCTAAGTGCTTTTTCTTGGTGTAACAGTCACATTCTCTCAGCTTGTTCCAAATAGATTCTCTCTCTCTCTCTCTCCCCCTCACACACACACATACACAAATCTTATTCAGGCTGTCTGGCACATCACCTTTAATACCTTTAATACACCTTTAATTTCCAACCAGGATTGAGAAAACAAGGCAGTGTCCGTGGGCCCAGCATGCCCCCCTCTTTGCAAACTTGCGCAGGACTAAATAGGATTTTCAATCCAGCTAAGGGCCAGATTGGAGAGACAGAAAAGCAAGGCTACTCCCTGGAGCACGCTGGATTAGGGCCCACGGTAGGAGACCAAGGACCCATCTCCATTTGCTCCTCTTTCACCCTTCCAGCAGCTTAGCGCTTAATCCCAGCAGTTAATCTCCTCTGATCAAGCAGCCAGACCAACTTGGGTGGCTGATGAAAACATTTCTTTAAGCAACCGAGGGCAGGCCAGCAAGCCATTGACTGCCACCCATCTCTGCCCATCAGCTACTACGGGGATAAAACCTCATCGGGCCAAGGTGAGAAAGAGGCTGCAAAGCCAGTGTTGGGAAGTAATAATGTCACAAAATTCCAGATAACTTCAATGAAGGCACCAAAAATGCTCCTCGCCTGTGGGTGGTGGGGAGCCATTTTATGGAGGGCAAACCTGGCCAGCTACCCCATGATGGCCTCCATTCCTATCATTAAAAAGTGACCTTGGCATTGCTGGATTTGCAACAGGCAGATCCTTGATAATAATATCTTTCTTATGGTTGCCCACCATTTTTGCACCATTTTTGTCAGAGGTTGCAAGGCCCAAATTCAAATGCACACACATTTTCTGGATGTTCCAGAGAAGGAAATAAAATGGTTCAGACTGCTAAAGACTGCAAATACCAGAAGTAAACTCCTAAAAAAAATATTCCAAGTACTTAAAATATGAATTGTTTTAATTATGAAAACTCTTTGTGAATAACTTACGGAAATGTGAACATACTGAGTGTGTGTGTGTGTGTGTGTAGAGAGAGCTCTCCCAGATGCCAGGGCAACACATTCTATCAAAAAGCTGCAGGAATGTAACCGAAATGCCAGCAGGGTCTGCAGGGTGTGGTCAAAAAAGTCAAAATGGCAGCCACATTGGTGCGATTGGAGCTCCCCCCGTTTATGTGCAAAGCAGAGGGAGTTGCGATCACATCATCATGGCCACCACCTTTACTTTTTTGACCACACCCTATAGACAACCCTGCAAAAAACTGAAGGCCCCCCTTCTCATCTCACTGCATCTTTGGCATCGCCTTGCAAAGACTTTTGGGTTAGAGCTACCTGACCCTACAGCTACCACCCAGCGTGCAAACCGACCAGCAAACAAAGCCCAGTGTTGTTTAGGGCATACTCTGTAATCGATGGATCTCCTTCCTTCCTTCCTTCCTTCCCTCCCTGTTTCCTTCCTTCTTTCCTTCCTTCCTTCCCTCCTGTTTCTTCCCTTTCTTCCTGTTTCCTTCCTTCCTTCCTGTTCCTTCCATCCTTCCTTCTTTCTCTCCTCTTCCTTCATTCCTTCTTATTGTAATATCACAACTGCTCACTAAGTTGCTGACTAAAACAACATGGAAAATCCAGGCTGAAGTCACCCCAAGGGGAAAAACCACCCCAAGCCCAGTAATAAAACATAAAAGGGACCCAGGAATGTCATAACAGCCATAAAATTTAATTAATAATGCCGTTCCGGTTTGAACAAACAACACTATTAAAGAATGCACAATTGAGTTAATTGGTTTATCATCACAAGCCAAACCAATAGCACATCTGGAATAAGCACATAAAGGCGCATGAGAATTCCAGCCACATCCTAAACACGTCCTGATCACCAATCCCAGCTTTCAATCACAGTTAAAATTTTGCTTTTATGTCTTGTATTTCTACATTCTTTATTAAATTCGACTTCCAAGGCATAAATCTGTTCTCCACAATTTCACTTGGATAGCATAAAGAGGGGGGAAGGCACTTGTGTGGAGTTGCCACGCTGTGTTTTAAGATTGAAAGCAAAAAAAAACCAAACTTGTTTTTCCTAGTCATTAATCGTAGGAAAAGCAGATGCCCTAGGTATCTCTTCAATGACAAGAGGAAGTCACTCTGCACATGCTCAAGAGAGCTCCGAGCTTGGGGCAAACATTCAAGGGCTAAGCTGTGTCACTCCAGCATAGCAGAAACCCAAATTTTGCTGGGCAACTTTTTCAACAGACAACTCACTATCGTCTAAAACCGGGCATTGTTGAGGGGGTTTCTTCAGCTAAGTTTTGTAAGCATGCCTTGCAGGTCCTTTTTTATGTGGCTACAGGGCTGTTCGTGAAGGGTGGGGGTCCAAAAAGTCAAAATGGAGGCCATAAACCACATGGTTGAAGCCCTGCTCCCTTTTTGTGTGTGTCGACACACCACAAAAGGGACCAGGCTTTGATTGTGCGATTGTAGCCTTCATTTTGCTTTTTTTGACTCCTCTGCAGAAACCCTTGATCTACCCCTATATTCTATCAAAACCATTCTTAAAAAGTGGGGGAAATTTTTTTAGAAGACTTTCTCCTTAAATGAAGATCCCTTGGGGACTGGGGGCTGCCATCTTAAGGGCACCTGTGCCAGAGAACACCTCCTTAAAGCCGATGGGATTTACACCCCACCCGGAATGGCTGCATTTCTCCTGGACGTCCATCTGAGCTTGCAGAAGTCCAGGTTCTGTTTCCAAGGTGGGCCCAACAAGCTTGCTTCCTTCATTTCTCCTTCTTGCCATACCTAGGGGTTAAGTGACTACCCTTTCTGAAAGAATTGCTGATTTCTTGTCCACTGACATCTGTCAAAACTGTTCAAGAAGAACAAAGTCGAGATAAAGCCATGTCTTTGCTGTTGCAAAATTAAGTTCCTCCTGCCTCGCTTTTCTCTTCCTGACATCTTAAATATACCTCAATTCCCTGTGCCATTCAAAGTCCAAGGGATATCTGAGTTCCTGTCATTTCTCCCACCAACCTCCCCCTTCCCCAGACTCGATGCCTGGAGAATGAACCTCTCATCTTCACTCACATGATAGCCCATCCACCATGAAAGGGATTTCTGGTTCAGAATATCCTTAGAACTGGCTTATACAGATCCGTCTTTCGCCTTGATGAAAGCTCCTGATGATGGCTGGGTCGGTAGGGGAGGAAAGAAGCAAAATATGATGCTTTTTTGTATTGCACCTATGGATGCATGCATGCATGCTGAGAAATGGAGACTGCAAAAGAAATCAGTCAAAATTCATTGCTGCAATGCGAGCTAATGGTTCCAGGACGTGGACGGATCAAGACTGCCAAAAGGTCAACCTGAAGGTGCTACAACCCAACATCTACAGTCTCCATTCCAAAATTAATCACCCGTACCCCCTTCCACATTCACACAAATCTGACTTTTCAGAGTCCACTGCCCTTCAGGGGAGCTCTCAGATCCTGCTCCTTCTACACATGCAGTGGGATTTCTCTGACCGGATTGGGGACAACCAGTTCTCAACTGTAAGCCAGATTTCCCTCTCAGCCTTCCTGCCCGTTCTTTTTAAAGGTTCCTTCTCTATGTGTCTCCTTCCTTTTTCCCCAGCAGTATCTCTAAATCGGAGCCAGAGGCTTAATCCAGGTGAATCTCAAAGGAAGATAACTACAGGCTGAGAAGAAACAAATCCAAGTTTTAATTCGATCGAAGACTCTCAGTAGGATAAGGGCAGGCATGTAATTTGGTTAAATTCAAAGAGAGAAGACTTCTGGGACTGGAACAAAGAATCAGATGAAACCGTTTCTCCTTCCTCGGTCTGGTGCCCTTGGTGCCCAGCCTGGCTGGGGAGGATGGGAGTTGTCCTGCATCCTTTGGAGAGAGTCCCAAGCTGAAGGAGGAGGATTGATGCAAGAGGGAGATCTCTGAAGAGGACCACATTTTGGACTGCGTTCACAAGCTGTGCTACTCCAAAGCTGATGTTACCATGGTGTTTTGCTTCCATCCCAGTGGCCGTGTTCACACGGCAGGCTCATCCAAACACGCATTTAGGGGGCTGTATGAACTACCCCTTCCTCTTTCCCCAGCCTTACCCTGTAGACAAAAATGTGGTAGAATCATCTAAAGGGGGATTCTCCTTTCTGTTTTTCCTCCAGGGAGACCTCAGCACAGTTGAGAGGACTAACCCACTTCTCAGAGCCACCACCCTGTGAGATTGGTGAGGCTGTCAGACCCCACAGTCCCACCACAAGAAAAAGGCCTTTTAGGCCTGCTTCCCGCTCACCCTTCCTTCAGAGAATGTCTTTTTTTAAAAAAAGAAAAAGAAATCTGGCATGGGTTGCGTTCTCATAAACATACTTGCCATGAATGAGGCAGGAGACTGGGGAAAATGGGACCATCTTCTCTTTCTCTCTCTCTTTCACCCCCTCCTGCTTCTCTCACAGACCCCCACCTTTCATCCTGTCTCCTTGTTTCACAGTCTCCTTCTTTCCCCACACATTAGACCCTTTTCTCCTGCAGAAATGTATTTTGCTCTATTTGCATGCATGCATGCATTATTTGTTTATTTATTTATTATTCAAATTTAATTACCGCCCATCTCCCCCAAAGAGGGACAATGTATTCCTTGCTGATTGCACATGCCTAGATGCACCCCCCCCCCCCGCCTTCCTTCATGTCCAGGTAACTAATGGGATCGCTGATTTGAAATCTTCTGAACTTAACCAGGTTAATATTGATGGGGTGAATGGATGGATGGATGGAATACATTTCTATCCTGAACGTCCTTGCACGAGACTCCAGGATGGGGCACCGTATAAACACGATAAATTATATAAAGATCTAACCGAGAGCAATAAAACTCATATCAAGCAGCCAGAATGAGAGCAAGCAATAAAACCTAAATTATAGTTTCAATCACAAGAGGCGGTAGGAATTAGAGAGATTGTTTCAGAGCGAAGGGTGAGTTGTTGTTTTTTTCCAGTTTGATGGGAAGCTTCTGCAGATAAAAGTTAGGTCTACGGCAGAGGTGGGCAGCTGGCTGATGGCCGGAACATTTCATCTGCTGCCCCCAGGACCCCCCTGCTAAACCAAGGCCATCAGCATCAGGCCACCAACCCCACAGGTTGAAACATGATGGGGAAATGGCACTCAGCCCCCAGCTCTGAGCAAACTGGAAACCAACACATGTTTTTACATATCCTGTGAGCTGTCTTGGAGATAGACAGACAGACAGACAGATGATAGCTATTTTTTAAAGGGAAACAGGGGGTATAGATGTAAAAAGCAGACAGTATCTTAGAAAATAAAAATCTTGGCTTGCATGGGCTATAAAAACATTCTTTTCAAGGGAGGGATGAGCTGAAAAGTTAAAACCCCTTGTTCCGTGCTCTGGACTACATAGAGCAATTTTTCTTTCTACAGCCCAAGTCTTGTGCACTTATGCATGCAGAAGTAAGATCTCTGCCTAGAGAAACAGGGCTCCTGATTAACAAGCTAACTGTATTATCAACCAACAACAACCAGCCTCCTCAATCAAGAATGATGTCCATTGCCCTCTAACACAAGGTTCCCCAACCTCCGCCACTTTTAGAGGTGTGGATATCAACTCCCAGAACTCCCCAACCAGCTGGGAGTTGAAGTCCACACATTCAGGCTGGGGAATTCTGGGAGTTGAAGTCCACACCTCTTGAAGCTGAGGTTGGGAAACACTGCTCTAATGCATCTGGGGAAGACTAGGGTGGCGTGGTTGGCTTAAATAGACTGCAAAGCAGGGCACTGCCCCAAATCCAGATAGAAGAGAGAATAACAACAAGAGAAGAAGACAATTATATAGAGCAGTGTTTCTCACCGGTGGCAACTTTAAGCTGTGTGGACTTCAACTCCCAGAATTCCTCAGCCAACTAAGCTGGCTGGGGAATTCTGGGAGTTGAAGTCCACACAGCTTAAAGTTGCCACCGGTGAGAAACACTGAAATGAGAGCCATTCTTTTCAGGAAACAGAACCGAATAATCTGAAATTCCAAGATCTGGGGATTTACTTCATTTTACTGACAGCACCCAGCCAATGAGGAGCTAATGCCCCCCAGATTTAGGCAGCCTGACCTGCTGCCCCATTTAAGCCTCTTGGCCATCTCCTCACCCACCCACCTGCACAGGGGTATCTGCAGGGGGTGGTCAAAAAAGTCAAGATGGCACAGCACAATTGAACACCCCCGCACCTGCTTACCTCTCTGGCTGGCCTGTCTGTTTCAATCTTGAGCGAAAGCTTAACACATCTGCAAACAAGCTTACATTATTGGCTCATCTTCGCAACTCATAATTTTATTTCCTTGCTGCTCCTCTGCGGGGGAGCCATCGCGGCTCTACGGCTTGTAACTGGTACAACTCTTTTAATCAACCCAGCAGGTGCTTAAAGGGGCAGCGGGTAGGGGAAGAACTGGGAGTGGGGGGGGAGTTTTATCCCTGGCTAACTATCCTATATTGCAGCACGAGAAGGTGCTTCAGAGATGAAGGGGTCCCTCGGGGTCTGCCTGGATTCCTTTCATCCTATAGGCAGCCTCAGATTTCCGATGGATTCGAAGCCTCCGTGTAAACGCGCCCCAAGCAACGGAGAGGGAGGGAAGACACCTCCGACGCTTGAAAGGGATTCAGGGGAAAAAGCGGGGTTCTCTGCAATGCCTCCCATCCTATCCCCCACCAGCTTCTTCTCGGCAATGAAAACTCTCCCCCGCCTCTTTCTCAGCCCTCTCCCGAGGGGATAGGAAGAAACGGGCAGCGCCGAGCACCAGGCACTAACCCCAGCTGCACTTCCATGTTCTCGCCGTAATTAGCATTTCCCAGTTCGAGGGGGAGGGCCTAGAGGGGCCGTGGGCGGAGCTTCCCCAGGTTTGGTCGGGAAAGATGGGGACTGCCGCCTAGACCATTGGGGGGCGGGGGGAGAGGCAGAACCTTCAGGCTCCGCCGGAGAATCGGCGTCCCGACCCCATCTCACTCAGCCAAGAAAAAGAGATCCAGTTGTTTCCCCCCAGTGTCTGCTCCCCGAAGACGGAAGGAAAAGCGTGCTCCTGAGCATGTGAGAAGCTTGGGAATAGAAACTCGGCCAGACCCGAGGGAGGGGGCGACTAGGCGGCGTGGCAGCTCTGATCCTCCCACCGGACATTCCTCTGTTCCTCCCCTCTTTTGGACCCAGCACCTCCCGGCCTCCGAAAATACGAGTTTGCACCTTTCCTGGTGGGGATGAATCCGAGGCAATCGGGACGCACCAACAAACGGGACGCGCGTCTGGCTCTGTCCGCGTCCACCCTCCCCACGTTCCCAAAACCCGCGTCGGCCGAGAAGGGAACGTGCTGGGCAGGGCATCCCCACGCAGCTCCTCCGCGCTGCTCACCTGCCGTTTCGCTTCCTCCCCACTTTGCTCTGGGTGGGGTCTTACCCCAAGTCGGGAAGGCGGAGGCAGCACCCCTCCAGCAGGCCCGGGGCGTCGGGACTGCTGGGGTGCCCCCTGAGCAAGGCACGCCAGGCCCCCAGGAGCCCCCTACACGCGCACACGCACCGTTTCCTCTGAAGTCTCTCTTGCGCCTACCAACCAGGTCAAGGAACGAAAAGCGTTCTCACGTTCTCAACCGACCCGCCCTCCGACACGGAGATGCTTGGCTCGGAGGGCAGCCCCCCCCCCTCTACCTTGGTCTCTAAGAGACTCCAGCCTGACCCACTCCTCCCCACCCCGGCGCTGAAGAGCCTTTGGAATGAGGCCTCCGCCGGGGGCCCCCATGGACCCTCTTTCAGCCCCGTTCGGGACTTTTCTAGGCAATCCAAGGCGGGAGAGGAGGCCGCGGCCACGGGGTTTTCCCGTGGGGGGAGGTAGGATAGGCAACTTCGAGAAGGATCCGCTCCCAGCCTTCCCCCATCCTTCCCGCTCAGCTTCTTCCATCGCACTGGCTGGGAGTGATGGGGACAGGACCCCGTTGACCAGAGGATGCTCCGCTTCTTCTCAAAAAAGGGGAGGTGGGATGGGAGACCATAAGGAAATCCCAGTAGGCGGGAAGACGGACCAAGATCTAGGGGGAAAGCAACGGCAAATGGCTTATACATTCTTTCGAGGAAGGTGACACGGAGGACAGTCCTGCTCGACCGAGACCCCTAATCCTTTAGGTGAACGACCCTGTCTCTCATTTCGAGGTTCCAGGCCAGTGCCTATAAGCGGGCTCTTGTCCCTAACGGTCTGCAAGACAGCCGGAGAGGGGGGGCGGACGGGGTCAACCTTTCCTCCTACCTATAATGGAATTTCCCACCGGGTGCCAGGAGCCCAGGCTGGGCGGCCCTGGGATTTCGCGCTCTCCCTCCCGCCCCCTTCGCGCGCCCTGGAGGCAGCTCGGAGCAGGCGACCGGCCCAGAGTCACCCCTCGCCCAGAAGGGGCTGAGAGGGAGCAGAGACCCGGGGGCGCGGAGCGAGGCTTGGCGGCGCCCTCCGATCACCAGGGCACACGACGGCGCCCTCCCTAGTAGGACCCGTTGGAAGAAAGCCTCGCAGGGAGCTGGCCAGGGGTCGCCGCGTTGTCTTTGGACCGTCCGCCAAGCGGAAGGCTGGGATCCCGCAACCCGCTGAGCCTGGGGATGGTTACTTCGGCCTGGGCGTCCGAGCTAGGCGCGGCTGGTTTGCTTCGCGTCGGGCCCCCGCTCCCTTTTTCCCGCGGGCGGGGCGGGGGAGCCCCTTCCTGGGTCGCCCTCTCCCTCTCAGCCCCTGCTGTGCGCTCCGGCTCTCGCTGGCTGGCTCGCTCGCAGCTGGCCCATTCAGGCAGCAGATCAAGAAGCGGAGTCCAGACCAGAGGCTGCGAAGAGACGTGGGGTGCGGGGTGGGGGAGCTCTCTGCAAAGCCGAGGGTAGAGCTAGAAAGAGGCAGGGATGCTGCAGGGAAAGCTGGCCAGGCACGCGAGTTGGGTATAACCTCTCCGAAAAAATCCACAGCCTCGGGGTGGCAGACCTAAATAATAATAATAATAATAATAATAATAATAATAATAATAATAATAATGCAGTCAATTGCAAAAGGCAGCTTTACTTGGAACAGCTTTCATCCTGCAGGGATACCTTTAACATCACCAAACAACATCTGCCTGCCCCAGGTCCTTGGGAAGGGCCCAATAGGTGGACAAAAATCCCAAATCCAGTCTTAAAAAACATCTGGTTGACTGTGCAACCAACCATAATAATAGACAATGAAGAAGCTCAAGTGCTCTGGGACTTTAGAATTCAGACAGACCAGCACCTGCCACACCACAGCCCCGACTTAACCATTGTTGATAAGAAAGGCAAAATAGTCCGGAGAGTGGATATTGCAATACCTGGAGATGGCAGACTAGAAGAGAAAGAACAGGGAAAAAACACAAAATACAAAGACCTGCAAACAGAATTAGGACAACTGTGGCAAAAGGAAGCAAAGGTAGTACCCACAGACATAGGCGCCTTGGGTGCAATCCCAAAACATCTGGAGCACCACCTGAACACCATCGGCATTGACAAAATCACCACCAGTCCATTGCAAAAGGCAGCTTTACTTGGAACAGCTCAAATCCCACGAGATCCCTTTAATATTATTAAACAACTACATCTGCCCATCCCAGGTCCTTGGGGAGGACTCACTATGTGGACAAAAATGCCAAATCCAGTCTAAAAACATCTGGCTGGCTGTGTGGCCAGCAATAATATCTAATATCATTTCCACCATTCTCTGTCATGTGAATGGAAAGGAAACAACAGCCTAGGCGATAAAATGCTTTCAGGTGGCCAATCTTTGGATGGGCTACAACCTTGCCATCTGCACCTTCAGGAGCATTTAAACAAAGGAAGTTTGAAAAGGAATAAGCATACATATGAGGAGGAAGGGGTAGACTCTAAGGAGGAGATACCCTTAGGTTTCCTTTGCCTAATGCAAGCTTTACAGTGACACAGAACTCTGCCTGAAGAAGAGACCTTTGTAAATTGAAACCTTTCATCCTTGGCCTGTCTAAATAACCTGGTTTGATATTCTCCCAAGCAGTTGGGCTCCCACCTATATGGAATCGAGTGGCCGTGGTTCTTTAAGCTTTAATGCTTTAACCTTGATGTCGATCATGAAATCTGACACGACACACTGAGTTATGGTTTGTTAAATAAACCATAGTTGTCTGGGTCTGCACAACATGCAAAGACATCAGTCATAATTTACAGAGAGCTGGGATCACACGCTGTGAAAATCTGCAATCAGACCATTAAGGTTTTGTGTGATATATAAACCTAAGCCCAAGATACTTGTGATATATTTAAGAGTCATGTTTTGACATCATCCACAATCCCACTTACACACAGGATAAACCATAAATGGCTGGGTTTAGCTTGAAACCAGGTTTACAAATCATGCTAGATGAAGGAGGCCTGAAAGAAGCTGTCAACTGTGACCCATGAGATTTCCTAGAAAGACCCTCTGTTCACCTTCCATTTGCAAGGAATAACTTTTAAATTGAACAGAAGTCCCCATTGGAAAGGGTGCTAATGGGCTTGACTGAACATGTGCTTAGGACTCTGCTTACTCAAACGTAGAAAACCAATTGTAAGAAAAGATTTTGCCACCAAGGCAAAGCTGTAAATCGTGCCACCACCATCCTTAATCCTACTGAGGGGCTGAGTTCACGTATTGCAATATTCCAGACCTTCTTTCAAATGTATAATTAGATTTTATCCCATCTTTATTTCTGGTCAACTCGAAGTGGTGCACATACTCAATATTCCTGCCTTCTGCTTTCCTGACAACCACCCTATGATGTGGGTTAGGCTAAGAGGACATGACTGGCTCAAAGTCACCCACCCAGTCACGGTTTCCTGGTTTCTAGCCCAGCCCCTTCACCCCTGCACCAGACTAGCTCCATTCAGCAACCTGGTTTGCTGAATAAGCTCTGGTCCACACGTAACACACAGTTTGTGATGCACGTTGGCAAAGTTCACATAGCACCCTAAGGCAAAAATAAAGAGACCATGTAGAGATACCCCAGACCGTAAGAAATATGCTCCCAATTCATCACAAATCATTTGTCCCTGTCTCCTCATCTTGTCTTGCCATTATAAGCCAAAACAGAAACTAAACACTGGCTGTTCTTGTTTCTCACTCCTTCCTCAAGCCCTGAGACCTGCCTTGCTGTTTTCACAGTGTGGGCAGGACCATTTCGTCTCTCCTACCCCATAACCGCATGGATTTGCCAAACATTTGGGAGAGATGGGAGGCCGACTCCACGTCTTGGTGACCTTAAGGGAAGTTGAAGAACTACTAACAGGTGGGAGCAGGGCTAATGCTGAGTTCAAACCCATGTTCAGCCCTTGAAGATCCTGGCAGAGGGCTTTGGGGCACTCGCTGGCACCCAGTTGCTGGATTCACACATTCTTCTGGGTCCCCAAACTATGAGCATCTCCCGGCAGGGGAAAGGCAAGCGTGTTTTGTGACATCCTTGGGCAAATGTTGTGAAATACTTCACTTGTGGGATTAGACCTTGGCACATGCAACATCACCACCGTGGCTCATACCGTACACAGACACAGAACTCGCCAAACCATAAGTTCACCACCTCTGCGGATTCAGCACTAGGCAGAAATCACATCTGTGGCCGAGTGACTCCAGTCACAACCTTCCTCCAGAAGTAGTCCATTTCCTTGGCTTGCACCGCACGAACCGCATCAGCTCGATTCATACCACGCCCTAAGCCCCCTTCCCAACAAGCCAAGTTTAAAAGTCACCCACCTTAACAGGTTACGCAAAAAAACCGCGACGGCATTTACACGCCTCCGGCCGACTGCTTCAGCAGACGGGTTGTGTGAAGGCAGCCCCGTGGGACTTCTTAAAGAGGCTACGGCTATTGATCTGGCTTTTATTCATGTTTTAAAGGGTTTGAATAGTCGTGATATTGTTTTAACTCTTGCGTGTATGCCGCCCAGAGTCACGTTTCGTGAGGTGGGAGGCCGTATAAATGTGTTTAATTAATTAATTAATGTTAATTAATTAATTAATTGAGCAGACCGCGATTGCCGGCTCTGTGGGATCCAGCTTGTGGGGAGGGTCACAGTGTTGCGCTTGATTCCCAAAGAGAGGAGGCGGCTTTCCATAATGGAAACATTAACACCCATCCCTCCGGAGTCTTTGAGTAGATGCCATTTCTACCCAGCGAGGTTAGGTCCGTTCCCGGCTTGGAAACGCTGGAATCCATTTATATTAATGACCCTTTTATTCAGCACTGCAAACTTCTGAATATTTAATAGGGTGCAAACGGGCCGCGAAATGCCTCAAGCCCGCAGAAGGAGGCTCAAATGGAAGCTTTCGCCCTGGGAAGGCGGACACGAAATTGGGGAGGGGGAGGGGGAGGGGGAGGGGGAGGGGGGGGAGGGGGAGGAGGGGGGGAGTGAACTCTGGTGGGAGCTTAAAGTCAGCCGGTCTCCTGGGCTGCGCATCACAGCTTTCTCACCTCCCAGCATTGACAGCACCTCCATGCTCTAGCCCATGAGTACAGCTTTCTCCCTTTCTGCACACCTGGTGCCTGAATCCAGCCCACTTCAGAGATAGTCGCCGTTGCAAAGGGTTTCCCAGCGGGATCCCATTTACCCGAGTCAGGCCAACACTTGAGAGTGTGCGGTACCACCTCGTATCCGTAGAAATAAGCCGAGGTAGGTGGGTGGATCGAGCCCCGCAGCCGGTCTTTCTTAATCCCCTTGATTCTTTTATGTTGCAGGCTAGGGAGGGCGCCAGGACTCTGCCAGAAAGCAAGCGTCTGGCTCCATTCACACAACCCGCTTAACAGGCAGAGTGAGCGGCTGCGTTCGCCTTGCGTGTTAAGCTCGGTCGCTGCCAACCTCAGTGAAGCCTTGTCTTTCGCAGCTGAGCGTTGAGGGCGTGCGAACCCAGCCCGTGTGGTGTTCGAGAGGTTGTGGGAACCCCGGAAACAGGTGAACTCAGCGAGTGGGTTAGGCAGCGTGAACCAGCCCTGGGTTGAGCCTGCTTGCTCCCTTCCCCCTTCTGAGGGAAGGGCTCCGACACCCCTCCATCGGGGAATGGGGTCGTTGGCTGCTACAGACGCCCCCTCGCTCGGCGTCCCTTGTCTCTTGAGTTCTCCCCAGGGATCCGTCTCTACGTGGGGAAGGAAAGGGTCAGGCGCCTGCTCGGGAAGACCGTCCCGCCGCGACGGTCGCCCGGAAAGCTTGCGCAGACCCTCGGGCCGGAACCCCGAAAGGAGGCGGCTCTGCTTTCTTCCTAGCCCGGGGGAACCGGAGGATTCGCCAAAGGGGCGCCTCTCTTCGCGTCTCCCCTCTCCTCCCCTTGGGCGAACTGGAGCGGAGCAGCAGCTCCGGAGCCGAAGCAAGCCGGCAAGTAAACTGCAGCTGGCTTCTCTCTCTTCCCTCCTGTGCCCGCGGAAGCCAAGGAAGCCGCGGCGGGGAGTCAAGGCGCGTCAGCGAGAAGCATCTCTCCTCCCTCGCTCGGTCCTTCCCTCCTGCCTTCCGTCTGACGGACGCTTCGTCGAGCCCCCAGACATTCCCCGGTACCCAGAACGGCCCTCGGCTTTCCTTTCCGCTTTGGGAGCTGACCTTTCCAAAGGCGGAGAGCGAAAGGAGGGACGGGGGCGATCCAGTATTTCACGTCGGGAAAAGGGGGCGCGGGGGAAAGCGAGCTACTCCGAGAGGGCTTCCCTCGGCCCGTTCCCTAGCGCTCAAGCCGGGTTAAGGAAGAGGCCGCGGACCGGGCGGGAGCGCCAGGACACCCGTTGAGCAGCGAGCAGGTGTCACGCCAGGCCGCCCGTGACCTTGCGGAGGGCTGGGGACGGCTTGATCCGAAGTCCCACAGAGATCTAATCTCCCCTTCACAATCCTCCGCCGTTAAAGGTTGGGAGGGCTTCCCAGCTGGGAAACGGGAGTCCCGGGCGTAGAATGGCGGCGCAGCATTAGAGGTGGCAGGGCTAAGCCTGCCTGCGGAGCTCGCCACGAACGGCCCACCCCTCCCCTTGAAAATCCTCTCGGTAGGAGGCATGTGGATGCTAGACTTCGGCTGGGGCGTAGGGGGTGGGGGGGGCAAAGCTGCGCCGGAGCGGGGCGCCACCGTCCAGGACGAGGGGAACCACCTTGTGTGAGCCAGGCAGAGTCCTCGGGCCCATCGTGCAGAGCTGCGCCGGGCAATGAGGCTGCAGCGGTGGCCGAGCCACGCGAAAGCCCAGCCTTCATTTCCCACCGTGCTGAGCCCCTTGCCGTCCCACCTCTCTTAGGGGGAACCCGTTTTCCGCCTGGCGCCAGACATTTCAGGAAAGCGGGATGACCGCCAAACCCTAACCCAGCTTTGCCCGTTGTTGCCTGCGTAGCTCGGCGACTGACCTGGAGATGGGCGTTTGGGGAATCCAGCCACCCGCAGAGTGGCCGGCGGGAGCTTCCACCCCGTCCCAGCGTTGCAGAGCCCCGCGTCGGCGTCGTGACTCGCGCGCCCTCTCTTCCGTCGCCTGTTCAAGGGACAGAAGGGGGCTACCCTCCCCCCCCGCCTTTTCTGCCTCCCGGCGGAGCTGGGTGTAGGCTGGGGCGGGAGAGGCGTCGCTTCGGCTCCCCCCCAACGCAATTAAAGGCGCCGATCAACCCGCAAGGCCTCAGTCCCGCGGAACTCGAGGGCAGCAGCCGTCGTTTCAAAGCACGCCTCGGTTCAGCCTCACCCCCGGCTCCCAGAAGACGCCTTAAGCAGGTGCCCCCAGCCTTCGAAAACTCACAGAGGCCGGGAAGAGGCGTTGCTGTCCCGAACCAGGCCGAGAAACTCTAAGCCTCGCTAGCACGGACCAAACGGCGCCGGCCCCCAACTTCAGGCTGCTCAATTCGGCTCAAAGGAGAAGTTCAGAATATGTAGACCACCTTTACAAGGGGTGGGAAAGGGGAGCGGGGGCGGGGGGGTGGGGTAACGCGCGCGCGCCTGTTAGTTTTAATTAAAACGCAGTATGTGTCAGCCTGGCTGCAAAAATAGATGTTCCGGTTCCTTTTCAGCTATGGGGCGCCTGAGAAGGAAGGGTTGGGAAGACCATTAGCCTCCCGGCGAACGTCCAAAGGGGAATTGAAGCATTTAGCCCCGCATCAGAAACCAAGAGGCGGTGCTGGGATCCCTAAGGATGGAATGGGGGCTGGGGGGGGGGCTTAGCCGGATATACTGTCCGGGGGAAAAGCCCAGTGATTTCAGTGGGGCTTCCCTCTGCATAGACTGCGGGAACTTGAGTTAAGAATTCAGGGCTGTTTCCAGGCCTGTGGGTCAGTGTGGGCCATGGTGGCCTGGGATTAAAAAGCGGGGCAAAAGCTTCTCACTAAATCCAGAGCCTCTTCCTTTCCTCCATTCTGTCTTCATTCAAAAGCAGGAACCGCTGGACCTCCCCCCGCCGCCGCCCCCCGCCGCCGCCTCCGGCTTCCCCACCTGCCCCCATTAAAAGTAGTGATGTAATATTTCCTGTTACATTAAGCGAAGGTACAAAGGCCGGCTGAACTCAGAAGTTTGTTAGGCCAAGGAAAGAGCTCCTGCTGAAAAAACTCTTTTAGCCCCTCTGGTTTAGCGAAGACTCCATAGGCAGAGGCAGTCTACTTCTGCTGACCACCTAATGGGGGCAGGGGGTGGGTGGGAGGCGCTTGCTGACTCCGGAATCGGACAATCGGGAGGAGGGCGAGGTTTCGATGGGAGGGCAGCGAGGAGCTCGGCGGGGCTCGCTTTGGAAAAGAGTGAGACGACCATTAATCATTTCCGACAGGCGCCGCCGCGAGCGGCAGAAACAGCTTTATCGGAAGCGCGAGTTAACCTGTCACGCAGATTTCTCAGGCGGCTTTCCCTGGACCAAAGCAGACCGACGTTCATTCACAGCTCTTCTTTCCGCTCGATACCAAGCCCCCCGCTCGAGACGTCGGGGTCTCAGTCCGCGGCACCGGGCGAATGACCAGCCACTCGGCTCCCGCTGGCCTAGCGGTGCAACCCTTTCCCTAAGCGGGAATCTCCGGGGCGGCCCCTCGCCACCTCCCAGCCCCTTAGGTGAAAACCAGGCTTGTAGCTCGAGGGGAGATAGCCGTGGCGGGAGGTAACCCACAGCCCCCTCCAATCTGCCCTAGGGGAGCAAATCTCGTTTCCACTCGGTCGTCGACAGCCGCTGCCCGGCTTCTAACCCACTCGAGCTTTACTCCACGGAGACAAGACTGCTCGCTGGCCAGGCAGGGAAGCCAGAAACGGCGCGGGTATGTGTGTGTGCAATGGGGGCGTGCAATCTTGCCGGGAGGAGAGCCTCCGGAGACCCCGCGACGCCCCCCCGGAGCGCCCTTCCGAGCTTCCAGGAGCTGTCCCCGCCCCGGTGGTGCTGAAACCGTTCGGCCTCCCCCCCCCCCCCGGACGCGCCGCGCTCCAGGGCTGGCACGCACGTCGCGGCTAGCCGGCTCCCTCCCCTCGACGGGTTCTCCCCGGAAGAGCAGAGGGGGGAGTTCGGCTTTCCTCTTAGGGCGTCGGAGCTGCCGGACGCCCGCCGGGAAGTGCCTACCACTAGCCCAGGGCTCGCCCGGGAAAAGTTTGGCGGCAGTTAGCCGGCACGCTCGAGCGCGGAAAACCGAAACGGGAAAAGCAAGTTTGGTCGGAGCCGGGAGCGGGACTTCGAAGGCTTCCCCTCTTTTCTTTCTTTCTTTAAAAAAAAAAAAAAACTCCCCCCTCCCCGTCTTCACTGGGCGTCAGGTAGACTCGGGGTTATGAAGCGGAAGCGGAGCCCCCGGCACAGGAACGGGGAAGGAGGGAGACGGTCCCGAGCAAGGGGCGGGAGCCGGCCGGCAGGCTGCACATGAGTGCAGCCGCGTGGGCGCGCTTCCGCCCGCCAATGGAGTTGAGTGGGCTTGGGTGTCGGGCGCCCCCCGACTGAGCCACGGCACAGGCGCGCGATTGATCGAGCAGAATCGTGGGGGGGAGAGAGAGGCAGGGCGAGCCGCCTTCCGGCTAATAATAATAATGATGATAATGATAATGATAGCAGCGATTCTACGGGGCTGATCCCTTTCCTCTACGGTTCTGCTACTGCGGCAGGGGCGGGGATGAGACCTGGAGACCCCCTCCCCTTTTTCCTGCCCTCTTGCTCGCTTGAGCTTCCCCTCCCGCACCGCTCACCTACCTGCCTCCGACCTAAAAAGACGAGGAGGGGGCGTCTCGAAGAATCCAGTGGGCGGCCAGCCCCGTCTGCGTGTCCTCCCGCTCCTGCCGCCGCCGCCGCTTCTCCGCCTCTCTCTCGCGCGCGCCGCTACCTCTGCCCCCTCCTGCCCCTCCTGCCCCTCCCCCAGCGGCGGCTTCCTCTCCCGGCCGGCCAGCCAGCCACCAGCAGCCTCTCGCCGGCTCGCCCGCACCCACACCCAGTCGAGAAATCCTTGGGCGGCCTGGAAGGAGGGCGAGCGAGCGCCTCCGCTTCTGCCTCCGGCCACCGTCACTGCGTCAAGCCGGCGGCGAAGGGAGCTCCCGCGATCCGGACTCCGAGAGCGCCGGAGCTCGGCTCGCCTTGAAAGATTCCGGGGAAGCCGAGAGAAAGCGGTGGGCGAGCCGAGCGCGGGCGGGCGGGCGGCGACCAGCCTCTCTCTCCCTCCGCCTCTTTTCCAGTTCTGATCTCCTCCTCTTTCTTTTCTCCGCTCTTGAAAGGCCCCGAAAGGGGGGCGGCCGGCGGCGGGGCGGCGGGAGGAGGCGAGATTTGCCCAAGTAGCGGCCGGGCGAGAGCGCGAGCCAGCCCGAGCTCCCTCCGCGTTCCTCGCGCGATCCCAGGTTTGAGCGTCGAAGGGGGAAAGTGGAAGGGGTGGGGCGGGGGGGGGAGGGCCTGGAAATGTGCGTCGTGTGTGTGAATGGAGGGAGGGAACAAGGGAGAAGCACGGCGGATGGAAGGAAGCAAAGGAAGATGGAAGGAAGGAAGCAAAGGAAGGAAGGAAGGGAGGAAGGGAGGAAGGAAGGGAGGGAGGGAGGGAGGGAGGGAGGGAGGGAGGAAGGAAGAGGGTGTGTGCTGCAGCGGCTCCGGCGCAGAGCTGGGTTGGAAGCGGGAGCGAAAAGGCGGCGGCGGCGGCGCCTCAAAAAACGGACCGCCGGGCGGAGGCAGAGCCGCAAGCGAGAGGCGGCGGCGGCGGCGAGCGAGTAGCCTTCCGCCGGGGAGTCCTGCTCTTTTCCCGGTTCTCCTGCCTGCCGCCCCCGAATAACTCTGTAAGAAGCAGCCGCTGCAAACTTTCATTCCTTCCAGGGTCTCTTGTCTTCTTCCCCCAGCTGGAAGGCAAGCCCGGAAAAATGGGGGGGGGCGGGGGGGCGGATGCTCGACAATACAATATTCGGTTCCTTCCGCTAGTGGGAGACGCCTCTGTGGACCGAAAGGACTCAGCGCAGAGCCGCGCTCGGCCGCTTTCCCCCCCGCGCAGGAGAGTAAGCGCCCTTTCTTTATCTCAGACACGCGGGTCTCCTGCCAGAGCGAATCCTTCCCTTCAGGGTGCTCCCGGCTCTGGATCCCAGCCGTTTTCCCCTTACCCGGTTCTGCTGCCCCGGTGATTGCCGCCCTTCTACGGGGGAAGACCCCGGGCTAAGCTCGAGTTCTCCGGAAACTCGCGGATTGGTCGCCCTGGGCAGCAACAGCCATCTAGGCGAGCAGCGAAAGAAGGCGGAACAGCGCGGAAAGAGTTCCAGATGTGGATGGTACCGAAATCCAGGTGAGCGCTTGGGAAACCGGCCTAAAACACGATAAAACAGATGTCAGGCAAATAAAAACACCCTGAGTTTTGGGTGAGCCAATACTGGCCACGTGGGCTGGGAGTTGTAACCGTGGCCCTATTGGCTGGGAATGATGGGAGCTGCAGTCCAGCATATCCAGACAGAGATGCTTGGTGCCCAGTGACTCACTGTCCCAGCTGTGCACCAGCAAGGGTGGAGCCAAGCCTCTGTAACTTACACCTCCTCATTCACACATACTGATATCCTTGGGGTTGCCCCATAGAAGGCTCGTCTCTGAATCAAGGCAGAGTAATTGATTCCAGCTGTTCAGCCCTAGCCTTCAAGCCATCCAAGAATACTTTAAAACGCTTTAAAATGTGTCCCATCCAACTGAACACCTCTGTGCAGCTTACAGGCAGTATTCTGGGTTAGACTGCTCCACCATGTGGAGGTTCCACAAGGGAAGACAAGAAATGTGCCACTGGAGCACACCCAATCCTCGCCTTGCCCTCCCTTCCCCAGCAGTGGTGCTTATTGGTTTTTTAAGATTGCTAGAAATGGGCTGAGCTTCTTTCACAGTCGTGAATTCCCACCGACTTCCACACAGGCAGGTGCAGATTCAAAGGACAAACTGCAGTTCAAGGGTCAGTAAGAGATAGTTGATCCAAAGACTAACCCAGCCAAATCCTAAGGAAGACATCTTCACAAGTCAGTGGTGCTTCAACAACCTTCTTCAACCGAGGTTCCTCCCTGGGGACCAGGAGCCCTGATCCTGCCTAGGCAGAGCTGGTGCTGATCAGACCTGGATTCCTTCAGCAGATTACTCCAGAAGAGACCTGCCAGGACCAGCTGTTTCTTGCCTAACCCTAATGCCATCCGCCATCTCTCTGCCTTTTGATGCTTTCCCTTCAGATGCCAAGGGATCTGATCTGAATTGGAATGGATCTAGGGAGGAATGGTGGAGTTGGTTGCCAACTCTGCATCATAACGGCACAGAATCATCCCTTAGAATGTCTTCCATCTGATGCTCTTCACCATCTGAAGGGTGCACTTGAGGCCAAACCACTAAACCCCATTATCCCTCAGGCCATAATGGCTAAGTTGCCCTCAGTGGCAACAGTCCTGTTTTTCTGCCTCTGAACTACAGTCTTCATTTAGCAAGCCCAAAACACGTAAATAATAAATACCAGGGATGTGACTGGTGGGGAGCAACGCAGCCTGGCCACTGACCTTTCTAAGCACACTTGCTTCAGAGTAAGCCTGATTCAATGCTGTGCATGGTGGGTACAGTCTGATTTTTTTTTTAATCCATTCAGTCCTGTCTGATTCTTGGCGACTGCCTGGACAAGTCCCTGCAGTTTTCTTGGCAAGGTTTTTCAGAAGTGGTTGGCCATTGCTTCCTAGAGCTGACAGAAAGTGACTGGCCCAAGGTCACCCAGCTGGCTTTGTCCCTAAGGTGGGACTAGAACTCAGGGCCTCCTGCTTTCTAGCCTGATGCCTTCACCATGACACCAAGCTGGCTTTCGCAGTCTGACAACCTACGCTTATTGACTTAGAGATAAAACTGCAGGGATTTCTCAATCATAATTCTCTGCCATGAGAAATACGTTCCCTTGGAGTTGGAATGTTGCTTCATTTCAATGCCATAGGCCCCTTTCTTCACTTTGAACAGGGACGTTGAATATCTGAAGACAGTATCTCCAGCTTGCTTATTTTAAAGAAGTAATGATTTCAGTGTCCTCTGCTGACCCCTATCTGAGCAGGGTGTGTGTGCGTGCATTTGCACAACCTTGTGCTTGCAAGGAACCATTTGCAGCCAGATGAGCTCCCGAAAGCAAAACTGGAAGCAAATGCAGAGAAGTTGGAAGTGAGGGCAATAATTTCCTCAAAGATAACAACTCTTCAGCTGTGCTTGAGAGGAAATAAATATGTTTTCTGGGGTTTGGGTGTAAAACTTAAGAGCTGCAATTTGCCAGCCGGGAAGGGGAGGCGGTGAAGCACCAGTTTAAGAAGTGGGCCGTTCAAAAGGGATTTGCCCTCTCCCTCGACTTCCCACGTTAGCCTTACCTTCCTCATTTGCAGAGATGGGTTTCTGGGAAGACATCCAAAGACCACCGTGTCTGGGTGAGGGCAAACGGTACTCAAAGGTAAATGATCAGCACTTTCTTCCTGGACAGCTCCCGCCATCTGAGTATTGTATTGGGGTCCGGATCTTGCGCTATCAACTCGCAAGGTCTTTATAAGCCCACAGAATACTAATAAAATTCCAGAATGGAGCCAACGTCTTCAGCTTTTGGTGTGGAAACACGTTTTCTAAAGTTCTCTTCTGTTCAAAAATCCAGGGATAGGAAAGCGAGCAACGTAGGAAAAACTTTCAATTCAGCCCCATAAAAATCCAACGTCACTGGGTTTTTAATCTATGGAACTTCTTTTAAACAAGAATGGGGCATTCAGAAAGTTATTCTCACCACACCCATCAACATACAGACCACAGGCAACAAAGGACCGTTCCATCCAGGCAGGGTGTCTGGGAGGTGTGGTCAAAAAAGTCAAGATGGTGGCTGTGATGGTGTGATCCCAGTGTATCACACACATGACCCACATAAAAAGCAGGTGGAGGTTTGATCACACCATCACAACCACCATTTTGATTTCTTCAACCCTGCATCCAGGCGACTGAGTGGGATGATTTAAAAAGATCTGGGAATCAAACTTCATCAGGAGCAGAAAATTTGAGATACAGCTGCTGTAAAGTGTGATGTGCCTATAGAAGACTGAGATTTTGAAAGCTTAATGGCATTCAGAAACAGACTTCCCTTCTTACAGTTAGACACAGCCTGCTGCAAAAATCAGACTACGTCTAAGCAGCCTATAAGCGTGAAAAGAACTGTGTATAAGCATTTGTTCAAATGCTTGCTTTCTTCTGCATGAAAAGTAAATCCCGAACAAATAAAGTCATGTGGGAACTTGGCCTGGATTTTCTCCTGTTCTGTATTCTGGCTGATGCAGATTGATAAAGGAACGTCTTTGATACCCACCTAACTAGGAAGAAAGCTGGAATGAGTTGAGAAAAACATCCAGGAAATAATTGCTCCATTCTCCTGATCAGACATACTTATTTTCATTGTTCGTTAAGTTTCTATCTCCTGTGTTCTCCAGGATCATAAGACACACTACATGAGGATCTTCCTTCATTTTATCCTCCTAGCAACAACCCTGTGAAGTAAATAGGTCTAAGAGAGACTCATCCAGTGAGTTTCCATGGTTTTCTGCTTATGATTGTCTATCGATGTAATGGAGAGACTGGTCAATATTGCTTTGGGTAGTCAAGGTTTAATTATGTGTTTTAAGGTTTGGCTATTTCTATATATATATAAAACATAATATTTGTTGTTTCTTTTTTCCTGATAGTTTTGTGATTTTTTTTCCTCATTTTATTTTGCCTCTTCTTTCTTCACTTCTTCTGGTATCCTAAAGAGATACAGGAAAATAAACATACTGATTAGCTTGAAGAAGATTGTATCACATATATTTTTTATAAACTTTAATAAACATGGGTTAAAGGATGCAACATACAGTATATTTGCCTCTCCCTGGTTGTAATTTAATACCTTGGTCATGTGCCATGCTGGGTCTCTCTTGACATGTAGCAAACAGCACATAAAACGTAAGCAGACATAAAGCTGAGTAAGTGGGCATTTTTATTTAGGAATAAAAGGCTTCTTTTCTCTCCATTACTTGTACCTTTTCAGGAAATTAATGATCTTGAGAAATAAAGAAAAATCTGGAAAAACTGGGAGACATCCTGAGAGTAAATCACTGTGGTGGCACTTGTGCAAATGACAGCTGGCAGCCCATATCTTTACTTATTTACCTTAATAACACAGGCCTGGGAAGGACACTTCCATGTGGCTGGAATGCATGACATAAGAGTCACAGCGCAGCAACTGGCAGACAGGAAGGACATAAGTTTGGGCCCCATTGTGAACTCTAGTAGGCAGGAGAGAAGCAGGTGGTTGGTAGCAGAAGCATGTGATCAAAGAACAGCAAGTTGGAAGGAAAGAAGTGAGAGATTTCAGGCAGATATGGGGATCCATGAGCATGCCAGACCAGTTCAGGTGGTCTGAGCCGGGAATTTGCTTGAGCTGAAGCCTCCCTGATGCTCCAAGCTCCATGGTCTCTCTGTAGAAGAGAATATCTGTAGCTCAGGGTTGAATTTACCCAACGAGGGAACATCTCCTAATGATGTTACCCAGCCGGGTCATGAAATGTCTGCAAGCAGACAGCCAAGCTCAGAGAGCACCAAGGATTCCTTCCTCTCTGCCCAGTGGGGAGCGACTGGAAATACACATACAGTACTCCAGTATGGAACCGTGCAGGTCTGTTCTCCTTGGCACCCATATCCACAGACTGCCTGGACTTCTCCCAAGGACTGTGAAATAAATATGGCTGCAGAAAGGCTGTTGTTGCCCAGAACTGGATTATATCTGCAGACCCATGTTCTCGTAATTATAAATGCAACTGAAGATGGGAGCCTGCAGATACATGTACCTCATTCTACAAAAGAACAAGAGATCTTCTCTGTTGTTTCTCTAGGTCTGTAAATAAGTCTAATGCTTACAGAGTTCTATGAAGGATATGGTTTCCTTCCTTCCTTCCTTCCTTCCTTCCTTCCTTCCTTCCTTCCTTCCTTCCTTCCTTCCTTCCTTCCTCCCTTCTCTCTCTTCCCCAAACAATGACAGTCACAAAGAAGAAGCAGCTTCTAGCACAAGCAATGAAACCACCACAGCACAAATGAATAAATGCTTTTCAAACTACCTTTCCAAGCACATTCATCTGGAAGGGATACATCCAGAACAGCCTTTGAGCCCTATATTTAGTCAAATCTAAAACAGAAGTTGATAATTGGGTTAAAGTCAAGAAGGAGTAAAGGGAAAAAAGGGGGGGAGGTCAAAAAACCAACAGCCGAGATTGATTGGAAGATGCCTTCCCCTTAGAGTCATTCTCAGAAGATATCTTGAGGTCAGAAGGTCTCAAGCTGACAGCCTTCTTTGTACCACAGCAGATGCACTGTTGACACAGCAGGTTCAGAGAAGTCTAACAAGGCAAAACAGAAAGAAATCAGTTAATAAAACATTTGCTGTTTCACCCAATTATCTGGAAGCACAGCAGGGAAGTTGGCTGTCAATGCCCACACTGTCTTCCACAGGGAGACCGGGGGAGGGGGGTAGAGAGACAGAGAGAGAGAGAGAGAAGAGAATTAGGTGAACAGGGAAGGCTAAAATGCCAGGAACTTACTTAGATGAAACCTGGGTAGTTTGGCTGGAAATCAAGCTGGCGGGCACAGTTTAGTACCCTCTGAGTCATTGAGATTGAACTCCTGCATTTCCCAATCAATGTGGCAAATAGCAAAGGGGGTTGAGAAACAGTTACAATATCTGCACAGCATCAGTTACACAAGCTTCTGCAACACACCATGCAATTAATGGTTGGCATCCTCCTGGATTATGCATATCACTCAGCCCAGGCCCCTGTGGCTAATCAATTAACAGTGGGGGCTCTTAACTTTATTTGGCCTTTGAGTAGCATTCCAGGGTCCACATCTCTCCTCATAGAGTAGGTAAGGCCAAGACAACTATCACATTTCATTTACATTGATGTTCAATTAAATTTAATTATGAATACAATTGCTCTCAGCCTTGTGTTTAAAATCCCAGTGTAAAAATTACAGTTTACACTTTAGTAACACCATTTGGCAGTCTCTGAGGGCCACCCAGAAAACTCCTGTGGGCTGCATGAAGGGTTTGGCCCTTGGATGATGCATTTCTGGGCTATGGATTTGGGCCATCGTTTATTTCCTAGACAGGGAATGTTTTCAAATGTTTTCAAACAGTTCATCCTTAAGATGAACCTAATTACATCCAGGAGTGTCCTTGCAGAAGAGACCAGAGATGTGAGAAGTGCAGCCCATCTTCTTCCTTCCTCTAGTTGTTCAAAGCCTGGCGCAACCCTCAAACGGGCAGAGATTATGTAATTAAGATCATTAATCATGTTATTATTAATATTAATACTGTCCTGACTAAGCAAAGACCACGCCAAGACAAGGAGAAAGTCTCTAGCGTTTTATTTAACTGCTATAGTAGACAGAAAATCCTACCAAACTGAAGAAGCGTGGGAAACCCACACAGATAAACCCAAAACTCAAGGTGGGTCTGCTCTGAGTTTCTTCGAAGGGACATTCAAAGTCCCTAAACTGCACATGCGTTTTCCCCCCTGGATAGGGGCCCCCTCCTGCTCAGCATCCGCACTCATGACAAATACAGTGTCCAAGCAGTGAACTATAAAGAGTAAACTCAACACTGGTGCTGATTTTGAAATCCCAAAAGGCAAATAGGAAATAAACAACTTGTTCACTCTTTCTCCAACAGCTAGTCATCCAATGTCAACAGTGCCCTTTAAACAGTAAAGTGGAAAATTGAATACAGCAGCACAATTTGCTCATTAAAACCCTTGAGTGATACACACAAGTCCAGAAAACAAAGCAAGGCACATTGACCATGGATCATCTGGCCTCACGAATAAGGTACAAATCGTCCATAATTTAATTCATAAATAAATAGTGTTTCTTAAAAAGGAAGTGAGGCTCATGAGCTCGGCGTGAAGGGGTGGTAAAGCCAGATTGCGTTTGTCCATGCACAAAGGGTGAGTCACCAGCGGTTGTGCAGGAAACAAACCAGGAGAAATGATGGAGGAACAAGTCAAGATTGAGAACCAAGCCAAGGAGCAAGATAAGCAATAAGTCAGGATTCAAGATGGGAAGACATTCAAGAAACAGAGCAGAGGATGAATAAAATAGGGCCTTAGTGTTCAAGATAGACATAATTGGAAAAGCTGCCTGTTCAAGGGGCCCAATCATCATCATAGGTGGGCATGTGAGGTTTTATGGATGTAAAGCCACCTGGGTAGTTATTCCAGGGTTTGAAAGCTCCATAAAATCTGAAGGCTCCTAGCTTGAGTCCTTCTGATTTAGTGGACTTTGTCCAACGAGAAACAGGAGCTGAGAATCATGAAAAGGACCAGAGAGTCAAAGCAGACGCACAAAACCAAGAATTGGAGGCAAGAGATGAAATCAGAGGTCAGAGCTTATGGAGGAAGTCAGGAATGGAGGAAGCTAGGACTCAGAACCAAAGAACACACACACACACACACACACACACAAATACACTAGAACTGTTGGAATTATCAGGGGTCAACTCAGCATTGTCTCACAAGCATAATAAGAGGGTTTGTCTGATAGGCTGTCTCTATTGTGCTTGTGGGAAGTCACATGGGTCACCTGATTTCCTCTTCCTCCTCCTCCTTGAGTCTGGGAGATTTTCAGTTTCCATCTTCTTTACCTCATGGGCAGACATGCAGGCAGGAGGGCTGCATAATGCAGGCCTCATCCTTTACCATCTTGCTTGCACACAGACTTCCTATTCCACATAAAAAGTGTCTACAAAGAACCAGTGATGAAGTGCCTTTCTACTATGAACCTTCCTGTATCCAGATCTGCTGAATAAAGTAAGCTATCTCTATTTTCCTTCATGTAACTGCTGTGTGAAGACTGAGCTTATTTCTGAACATAACTAAGCTTGATGTGCAAGTTCTCTTTTTTGGTCCATGCTTCTGCTCTGCAAGATTGCTGTTAGCTGCTTGGAGTTCTTTTTATTAACATTTAAAAACTCCATCAAGAACCAGGAAGATAGTTGTTACTCAGAGGAAGCTGTAGCTCAAGTAGGAAACTTTTTATCACTGTTCCTGTCCAAGAGAGGTTAACAGCCAGCTTAGTGGTTGAGCTAGTTTGGAGCTTGAAAAGAGCTCACTGCCCAGGAAGATTCTCCACTCTCCAATACAGGTGAGCCACAAGGAGACTGGACTTTGAAGAAGCAGGATAGGAAGAGTATTGATGCTTTTGAACCTGTGTTGGAGAAGACTCCTGAGAAGACTGCAGATAGCCAAGAAAACAAACACATGGATCATTGAACAAATCAACCCAGAGTTCTCACTCAAGGCACAAACGACCAGGCTCAAATTGTCCTACTTCAGGTACATTATGGGAAGACCCAGCTCTCTGGAGAAGGCTCTAATGCTGGGAAAGGTGGAAAGAAAGAGAAGAAGAGGACGACCAGCAGCCAGGTGGACGGACTTAGTTACAGTGGTGATGGGTGCACCATTAGAAGACCTGAAAGACCAGGTTAGGGATAGATAGCCATGGAGAAAATCTATCTATGTGGTCACTAAGAGTTGATCCTGACTTGATGGTACATAATCAATCGATCAATCAACAAGGAGACAGAGCAGTGACCTCCATTCTAGGGTCAATGGCCTCTGGCAAGCTGAAGCATGCTCCTTGCTTCACTGTTTAACGGAGACTCAGAAACTGAATTATATCCACACGCAATAACACAATAGTTGACATGCTGTCATGAGTCTGATGCAGTCCAATTCCTCCAGTTTCCACCGTGCGTCTCCAGACCATCTCTCATGTTTGGTGTTCTATTACTTGGTGATACCATATGAGAAGTTGACAGATTCTCTTTCTTTCTCTTTTTCAGCCTCCTTGGGGCCTGCAGTGCTATTCCAGCAAGCAAGTATAGCCCATGGGACCTTAGCAAAGAGGACCTTGGAAATACACGTAGCTTACAGAGTTGAACATCTGAGACCTAGGAAGGCTCCACCTTACATGAGCATTCTTGTGGGAAAGGGAGAACACTGAGTGAGCAAGGGCCCAGCAGTTCTCACTTTAGCCATTTCCTGGGTGAACAACTGTTTTCAGACCTTTCTTATCTATACCACCCCTTGAATTGCATCACAAATGCATGTCAAAGATGAGAAAATAATGAAGAACTTTAGCTGGGGAGTCCAGAAAGAAAGCTCAGCAGATATTTTTCACCCAGTGCTGCATGTTTGAGGAACCCTGGTGTATGTATGATAAGTGATACCTAATTCACTTGGGGGGGAAAATGATGACATTTTACAGACAGTTAGTCTTCTAAGCGGACTGCGCCTTATGGTATTTAAAAGCTGTTTTGCCAACAGCTGAGATGTTTTACAACTAGGAAGGAAAGGCTGCCAAGTTCTGGGTGCATGCACGCCGAAAACCCCTTCTCCATTTCAGCGCCTTCCATTGGAACGCGCCCCACCTTAGCGAGGCAAAACTATCCCACACATCATTGCTCCAGTTTTTCAGGCTGAAAAATGTCTCATCTTTGCCAGTGGCTTCTGCTGGGAAATTTGGCAGCTTGGAGACACTGGGTGACAGAGAGTGGCGTGGAGTGATTTTAATTTTTTCTGTTTTGTTTTCTTACACACACAGAGAGAGAGACAGGTGCCTTGTTAATTTCTACTCAGGAGGAACCATCTTACAAGTTGCTTTAAAGGGAGATGAAGAGGAGGAGGGAAGACCCAGCTGGGCTTTCAGATCACTCACCCACACTCTATCCATTCTGGTAATATTGGAATCTCTCTCTCTCTCTCCATCTCCATCTCCTTCATTTCTGTCATCCCCATCTCTCTCTTTTTCTCTCTCTCTCTCTCTCCCCCATGTGCCAGATTATCCCAAACTTGACCCAAAGTGAATGACACCAAAGTGCTCCATTTTACCTTATTTTCTTTCCTAGGAACTTTTCCAGAATCCCACTGGTGGCTTTCGGAAGATGGGTAGATGGCAGGATGAGCTCCAGCATCCTTCTCTCCAATAATCTGGCAGGGACAGCCAGAGCCAGTTTTTCATCCAAAGCAGAGCGCAACGACTTTATTTATTTTCCTTATTTATCCAAGGCAAGGAAAGTTAGAGGAGAGAGCAAATCTCTAGCCTCTCTCCTCATTCCTGCAAGGAAAACATCTAATTGATTTGCCTCTAATTGCAAATGAAATATTAACTAACCCTTAAATAAATCCTTCTTCATGACCCCTCACATCTCTTGCCTGAAGCGGTTGTTCAGCCACAATGGGAGGGTCAGCCTTGTAACTTTGGGTGAAGAAAGAATTAGATTTGTCACTCTTAAGCAAGGGTTCAGGTACCAATTGCATCCTCTCTAACAAGAGTACAAATACAATACTGTCAGTCCTTACCCAATGCACAGCATGCTAATCCACACATTGACTGTGTTCACACCTCGTGCCAAACCATCAAGCATGGCTGAGTGTGTGGGATGGTCCTATCCAGTGTAGTTCGTCAAGTCCCTGAAGGCTTGGAGCAGCGTTTCTCAAACCTGGTCCCTTTAAGCATGGCTGGCTGGGGAATTCTGGGAGTTGAAGTCCACACATCTTAAAGGGGCCAAGGCTGAGAAACACTGGCTTAGAGTGTTGCATGATTCCAGCAAACTGGTTAATGAACCAAACCTTGCTTAAACAAAGTACTGCAATTGTTTGAGTGTGAGATGTGGGAATGAGAAGAGAAATGGGACCTCGACCTGTTTCTGCTTGGTGGCCCTGCCCGTCCAAGTGCTACTGAAGGACCACCTTTTGAAGCCTCCAGGCCACAAATGGCCCATTGCAATCATGGCTCCCAGTTGGGGAAATGGCCAGTGACAAAGTCCTGTGTTATTTAGGGCAGGGTTTCTCCACCAGGGTTCTCAGGTTCCATGAGAGGTCCCTAGGGGTTCCCTGGGAGATCAAGATTTCTTTAAAAAAACATTTCAAATCTGGGCAACTTCACATGGAAGAGGTAAGTTTCATTCTTCATTTTCAGTTGAAGAACACTGTTAATGCATGTAGACAGGCCTGCCCATGAAACAAATACCATCATTTTGTAACTTCTGGCCCACTTTTGAGCCTGAATGTGCAGGGATTCCCCGAGGCCTGAAGAATATTTCAAGGGATCCTCCAGGGTCCAATGGTTGAGAAAGGCTGGCTTTAAGAGGGAAATGGGCAGAACAGAAGACATACATCCAGCAAGGCCATGAGCCCCCCAGCCCCTCTAATCTGCAAACCGCTCCATGTCTTCACATGTGGCATAATTGTAGGGTGACATTGTACAATGCAGAAGAAAAGAAATGACACAAGTGGGGGAACTGCTGGAAACGTTGGCGTTCTCTCCCCACAGACTCCACTGGAGCTGGCTTACATTAATAACACGTTGGTTACAGTGGAGGGCTCAGAAATACTCAATGTATAAAGCTTGTTCTTGTTGGCATTGCTGTTGATTTATCCCACTGTGGCTTGTTTCCTTGCTTTCTCTCCCCCGCTCCACCCCCTGAATCCACCCCTTTATTTCCCCCAAACTGGAATGAAAACACGGAAGCACCTGAATTGCCTGAGGCTGGACAGTCAATCAGAAGCTCTGCTGAGACTGGATCCTGAGTCTCAGTGGATAAAACTGGTCTCTTATTATGTTTAATAACTGCAATATTCCTTCTGGCAGATTGCGGCTGGTTTGCTCTGTGCCATGGCAGTAGACAAGCCCCCACCCCACCGGAAACAAAGGCCAGGGACATTTGCATAGTCCCACCCCTTTGTCTGCATAAAGGCCCCCTGAGTTCCATAGCACAGACCAATTCAACCTGGGAAAATGACTTTTGATCTGAGGACACCTGTTGGTGTGTACATGCCTGCATCCCCTGGAAAGGCGTCTGACACAATGGATGAGAAATACAGTATGTGAATATGTAAAGGGCACATTGCAACCCTTCCTCAGGCCCATGGTCTTATCAGAAGTGAGGAGGGCCCCCAGGGGCTCCCTAGATGTTGGACTTCAATCATTGAAAGTCCTGGCTGGTGCTGATGGGAGTTCGGATCTAGCAACGTCTGGATAACCACCTATTTCTGCTCTGAGGGGCCCTGTCAAATGAGGAGTGGACCTTCCTAGGCAGTGCAATTCCAGTCATGGTCAGAACAGGTGCCTTCAAGAAGTTTGCAGGAAGGGAGCTAGTCAAGATACAAAGAAGTATATAATGGAAATTCTGCTCAGCCACGTTGAGCGTAATTCACGGATTTATGGATCCTCCACAAATGTTATCTGTACTGCTGATGGCCCTCCCCACCAGCCTTGGAACATGCATCCCATAATCTAAGTATTCGTTATGGGATGATGGTGCTTCCCTTTCTCTAATCTCAAAGTTGACTGGCAACCTGCTTCAGTGGGAGAGTTCAAATTCCCCTTTGATGAGAAAGGATGAGGGGGTTGTCTCTTCCCACTTCACTACATAGTTCAGGACGTCTCTAGATCTTCATGTCCCCAGTCATCTTTCTCCTGTGCATTAAAAAAAAAACAGTCCCTTTAACTTTTCTTTCTAAGGAAGTGACTCCATTATAAGACCAGCCTTTTTTCTGGCTGCTCTATCATTGGGAAGATTAAGGGCCTAGAACTGAATAAGGTATTCTGTAAGTGGCTGCACCACTGATTTATTCAATAGCATTATGATATCTGCTGCTCTCAGATCATGGTCTCTCTTTTAATAAATCTTAACATTTACTTCCAAATGGCCCGTAAGCCAGATCTGACCACATTCCAAGTTAATTATAGTGAGTGTACTTTGTGTTGTTAACGTAGTGAGATGTGCAGTTTTCCAGTTGGGGAAATGATTTGGAAAAGGATAGTGGTGAAAAGGGCTCGTGTTCAGTCCTTGGGATCTGCAGGGATGGGGTAAGGATCGGGAGGAGGGAGGGAAAACCCATGTTGGAAGACTTGAAGAGTTGAGGTAGACCTGTGGTCTCCCATACGGTGCATCCTGTCCTCCTAGCTCAGGGTTTCTCCACCAGGGCTCCGTGGCACCCTCGGGTCTGTGAGAGGTCCCTAGGGGTTCCCTGAGAGATCACAATTTATTTAAAAAACCATTTCAGCTTTGGGCAACTTCACATTAAAGAGGTAAGTTTCGTTCTTTATGTTTAGTTGAAGAACACAGTTCATGCATATCTACAGGCCTCTGCATGAAACGAATATCATAATTTTGTAACTTCTGGCCTATCTTGGAGCCTGAATGGGCAGGGGTTCCCCAAGGCCTGAAGAATATTTCATGGGATCCTCCAGGGTCAAAAAGTTGAGAAGGATTGTCCTAGATCATGAAACAGGACAGAGAAAGCAAAAGCAGCTCTTAAGACACCCTGGAAGAGCTGGCTTTTAGAAGACATCAGAGAGGTGGCATGCAGAGAGAGTAATAGGAGGCCCTTCTAGGCAGAAGAAGCAGCAAGGAAGAGAGGTGGCAGATTCATTCGATCATTTCTGGGAGTGGGAGATAGACAGAGCTCAAAGACAAGGAGGGCAGAGGCCAGGAGTAAGATGGAAAAGAACATACAAGTAGTCCCTCCAGGTGTTGTTGGATGGTAGCTCCCATCATCCTTGACCATTGCTATTCTGAAGGCGTGGAATGCTTCAGTCCTGAGGGACCGCAAGAGAGAATGAGCCAAACCATCAGAGAACAACCAGCTTTATTTTCCAAATGACCCCCCCCTCCCCCGTGGATCAACCACACAAAGCCTCTTTTGTTTCTCTGACTCAAGGCACCCCACTGGCTGCTTCCGTTCAAAGGCCTGCACACAACCTTGAATTCCAACCTGCAATGACAGAGGGGGCCCTGTGACGCCAGTCATTGCAATCACCGCGTTAAGGGCACGGGATGCCTGCCGGCAAGGTGAGAAAGACCCTTCTGATTCTTTACATGCAAAGCAGAATGATCTTTGCAGGGTTTCAGGTGGAAGGTGGACCACAACAAAGGGAGGGGGAAAGAGGGCCTTTTAGAGGGGAGGCCCTGACAATTAAGATATTTTGGGAGCAGGGCTGGGTGTGAGAATCTGCCAACATAATAGAAAGCAGGGGAAAAAAACCTTTGGAGCTAGATTGTCAGTAGGAAGTGAGGAAGAACAGGCAATGCAACCCTTTGGGGGGTTCTTAAAGAGACTGTGTTGTTAATTATTTTCCACGTCCCTTCTCTATCTTTGCTTTGCATTTTCCAACGCTACCTTCCAACGCAGGGTGTGATGCACCTCCGAGTACAACAAACCATCTCGTAATTCCAGTAAAAGAGAGCTGATGTTGGTTCACTCGGCGCTGTCAAGAAAATTCGGCACATCTGCCACACTAGTAGAAAACTCCCTGACCAGCGGAAACCAGCGGATGCAGTGAACAAATGGTCCAATAATGCCCATTCCAAATTTCCTTATTGGAAAAATCATTCAAAGGTTGTTCTGCAGCTGGGTCTATTATGGAAATATATATATGCCTAGTCTGAGCGGCGAAGGAAAAACTCTCAGGCCATCATGATGATCAAGGCTAGTTATCCAGGTGCAAAAAATGGGGCGGCCAGCTGAAAACAGGGCTTGGATGTCCCCATGGAAAAAAATGAAGCTTCCTTTGGGCAAGAGGTCATAGTTGACCCACGGAAGGAGTTTTCTTCCTGGGGGCAGGCGAAGAAGGGAACGAAAAATCACTCCACTGTAAGACATGGGTCTTACAACTGTGTATTGTCAGAGTGTCGTAACCAGGTTAGTCCCCTCAATCCCCAATGATATAGAGAAATCTCTTTGGAATAATGGTTTTAATTCAATGCTATTGGTGAATGGCAAGGATGAGGTGAAATAGAGATGGTGGCTTGTTGGCTTCTTTGCTGTTTTAAAAAAACAATTGGCTGTCAAGTGGCCTATTATTAAAATCTCAAAGAAGGATGACAGCCAGAAGCCCTTAAAAGCCTTCACAGTTTCCTTCTATTGACTAGGGTTGTTTTTTTTTTTAAAAAATTCACATCCTATCCTCTTCCAAGCTAACCAGTTACAACTTACACAATAAGGGAGCTGAATACAAACCTCAGAATGTGGGGCAGGGGAATGTCCAGCTTTGGGGTGGGGCGTCAAGGGCAGACAATAGAAGGAAAGCCAGTTTTTGTGCTGAGTGCGATCCTGGCATGAAAATGCCAGTCAGCCAAGGCACTAGACTAGAAGGTGGGTGGAACAGCTGTGATGGATGTAGTTGCCACCCATCCATCCCACAAGTCAGACCTTTTTATGTATACTGGCACCAACAGAACTTCCAAGATAGAAAAGTGATTGCTTGGCAGAGATGGATGGATGGATGGAAGGAAGGAAGCAAGGAAAAGCAATGGGTTTTCCAGAAACTGCCCTGAGGCCCAGTCTAGAGTAGTGGTGAAGGTGTTGGAGCAGGAGCAGGAGAGCGGGATGGAGTCCATCCTCAGCAGTGGAGACTCCCTGTTGACTTTGGGCCATTCATTCTCCCTTAGCCCAACCTACCTCACCGGGCTGCTGTTGTGAGGATCAAATGAAGAGAGATCTCCATGTAAATTGAACTGAGCTTTTGGAGAAAAAAGGAGCTGAAAGTCCTAGCCCAGACCCTTAACCCCCACTCCATACTGTCTGCAGTTTCCTAATCAAGCCTTTCCGAACACTCTTTTTGTAATTTAAGCATCTGGGCAAGCAAATTTTTCCTAATAGGTCATTCTCATGCATTATTTTCATCCATATACACACTTCTTGGTGCACTTTTTTCCCCGATGCACAGATTTTGGATGTTTCTTGTAGCTGCTCAGAAAACCTCACTTTAAGATGGTAGGCAATATGAATGTTAAGAGATCAATGCATTTTGGGCTGGCAAGTTTTAATGACTTGGCACATTTGGGCAGCCCTGGTGCGTTTCTAAGAGATGACCGGTTGACCACTGTGAGAAAGAGACAACTGGAGAGGATGGACCTTTGCTTCTGCTCCAGCAAGGTCTGGTTGATGGACTGAAGGTCTTGAAGACTACAAGATTCCTTGCTGAAATCCCAGCTGACTCCTGAACAATGGAAGAGAACATATAATTCATAACATCGCTTTAACTCAAGGAACACAGTTTGGAATCCCATGAAAAAATTATTCCTTCTTCAATACTGGTTCTTCAGCTCGACCATTAGAAGCCTGAATTATGATCATTTTTGGAATGGAACTGAATCTAGGCAGTCAGAGAGAGTCGAGGTCCCATGCACACCTGATTCCCAGTCTTGTATTTTCATAGTTCCACTTGGCAAAGTCCTCTCCTTCCAGGTATCCCTTTTGCCATTTCCAGCAGAACTTTTATGGAAGAATTGCCTGCATCTTTGGCAAGGAGAGAGGGGGAGAGAGAGAGAAAGAGAGAGACACTCCATGTCTTGTTTTTGTCTTGCAGAAACTGCAACTCGAAGCAAAATTAGCAGCACAAGGAATGTTTATCCAGGGAGAAATTCCAGAGGTTGTAATTAAACAGCTAAGACAAGAACATTGTTGCCTTGGACAACATCTGGCAACTTCCAGTTTCCTGTGTTCTTCTTGTATTGTATTGTTTTGTTTTGTTTTCCCTGAGATCAAGGCAGAGCGTGTGCAAAGAAAACAATCTTTCAGCCTTAAAGCAAAGTCAAAATATCTGGCTTAATTAAGAGAAGGGTTATTTTATGAATAGTTGGAATGGTTGGCTGTATGAGGAGAGTTTCCCATATGGGCTAATCAAAGACTGTAGAGGCAGTAATTAATAAAAATGGGTAATGATCGACCATCTGGACACTCTGCTTGTTCTCCAGTGCAAGACTAGCTTCAAGTCCTTATTAGCTATTCACCTTCTGAGCCTCTACAGATGTTCAAGGTGGTAACACCCATTGGCTCTTGGAGACAAATATGAAATTACTTTGGCACAGAAGGTGACTTAATAGACCGTAGGGAGGGGGTCAGCACAATGACAGTGGCAAGGGAGATGTGCATGCGACAGCCACTCAACGGTGGGCGATAATCGGAGTTTACAGCAATATCGATCCAACAAGTACATTAGGAGGTCAAGTAGAATACAGGAAGAAGAAAGAAGGCACAAAAAGCTCTGTCTGGGGTGACAAGGGAGGGGAATGTTCCCCATCCAGCTAAAGATTAGCCATCATGATCAAGTCCCATCACTACCAGATGCAGCTGAATCCATGACCATTGCTTTCCATGGGTTGATGCCATTCCACATTGGGAATGGCAGCCAAATGTGGCTGCATGGACTCCTTTTGAACTGGCGCCCCCCCATTCCTCCCTTTCCTAAGTGTCCTGCTTTTCCTCTCAGAGGATGATATTGATTGATTGATTGATTGATTGATTGATTGATTGATTGATTTAGAGCATTTATTTGGGCACCTAACTCAACAACGTGACTCTGGGCAGCATAAAAAAAGAGCACATTGCATTAAAATCAACTATGACGCGGTGGCGCTGCGGGTTAAACCGCTGAGCTGCCGATCGGAAGGTCGGCGGTTCGAAACCGCGCGGCGGGGTGAGCTCCCGTTGCTCGTCCCAGCTCCTGCTCACCTAGCAGTTCGAAAACATGCAAATGTGAGTAGATCAATAGGTACCGCTTTGGCGGGAAGGTAACGGCGTTCCGAGTCGTCATGCTGGCCACATGACCCGGAAGTGTCTATGACAACGCCGGCTCCAAGGCTTAGAAACGGAGATGAGCACCGCCCCCTAGAGTCGGATTCGACTGGACTTTACGTCAAGGGAAACCTTTACCTTTACCTATAGTAAACAGTAAAATGGTGGCCAACACTAAAATATAGGGTAACCAACTGGGACCTCCATAAGATGACCTTGTTTCAATGATAGAACCTGGATGATGGAACAGCAGTGGAACAGCCTGCCTCCTGAAGTTGTGGGTGGTACAACATTAGAGGTTTTCAAGAAGAGACTAGACAGCTGTTTGTCCAGAATGGTATGAGGATTTCTGCACCGGAGGGGGATTGGACTAGAAGACCACCAAGGTCCCTTCCAACCCTGTGATTCTGTGATTCTATGATTCTATGACTGGAAAGGTAATCCAATCTATCTGAAGGTCCCAAGTTGGTCCCAATTTACCTCCTGTCTTGGATCTATGAGAGCTGCAGATAGAAGACCCAGAAGCTTTGGTGCTTCTATCTTCCTTGGCAAATCCTTGGTGTCATGCTAACATCTGAAAATCAACCAGAAGTCAAGCAAGAACGCTAATGAATCAACTTCTTTTCTCCCTGTTGCAGTTGATCCCACACACCCAAAATATCAAGAAATGTGGCATAACACAGGGTTGTCTATGGGTGGAGGCCCAAAAAGTCAAGGCGGTAGTTACAACCACGTAATCAAAGCCCCACTCCTTTTTTACCTGCAGATACCCCTGATAGTACATTGGTGCACTTCATAACTTTCAGTCTTTCGGACTTTAACAGAAGTCTCCCTCCCAATAAGAACTGATACAACTGTTATTGTTCTTTCTTATTATTAACTGTCCCACATCCTCTGTAAATCAACTGGAGTTGTTCATAAGTTAGAAACTGACATTACAAAGAAATAAAATAAATAATCTAGGCAGATCTCCTCAATGGCTTGATTCCGCTGAACATCCAACCTAGTTTGAACATCCTGTTTTATGTGGGGATCTTTTCAAAGCCCCTGGAATTTTATAGGAACTCCCCCCCTCCATGAAATGTTTTTTTCTTCTGAAGTCCACTGTGTAACACACTGCAGCCCATAGAATCCCACAGAAGAAAAGAAAATGAAGCTGCCACCACCCTAATTACTGTATCTTCACTTGTTCAAGGCAGGAAGGAAACGCTGTGGTTCTCCTGGAAATGGACTTCGGAAAGGTTCGAGTGTTGGCTGGCTTTTCTCCCACTGAGAGAGGTGGCCTGAGTGGGAGAAGAAAGATGACTCCACGTAAAAGGTCTGTTTCCTGTGATGGAAAGCAGAGTCTCATTATGGTCTGTGGACGTGAGGTTGTTCGGCCTTTGGGCAGTGTCATCAACAGCCGGAAAGGTGGAGGGCAGCAAGAAGGGGAAAGGGGGCTAGATGGGGGGCGGGAAGTGGAAAGACCAATGGATCCAACAAATGAATGACTGGAACAGAGTATGGTGCAGACTGGTGGGAATTGAAGCAATTCTGTTGAAGAAAGGCTGGTGTGTCGTGATGTGGGAGAACTTCTCCTGAAGTTCCAGGCCAGACAGACCCCCATTCTTTGCATTGCCAACTGGATGGTGGGCTTCAGGAGCAACTCTTGAAACTGTCCAGAAATAACACCCTCAGTAGGGCGGCCTTCCTACTGACATGCCCTGCTCCGAGCTGCCAAGAGAGGGGTGGCTGGGGTGGGGTGGGGTTGCATATTCCAGTGGCAAGAAAAATCACCCAAATGTATTTTAAAGTCGAGAAATGCAGTAACAGAGAAGAAGGAAAGTAGCTCTCATTGAGGAAATTGTGGGTGGCTAGGGATGGGAGGCTGGGGAAACAGCTTAGGCAAAGAGTTTCTAAAGGACTCAAGCAATCAAATAAAGAAGGCGGTAGAAACCTCCACGCCGCTAAATCGATATTTCCCAGACCTCTAGCCTGGTTCTGTATTTTGCAGTAATGAGAAGGTTTCCATGCCATGAACAGGAAGGCATTTATGTTTCTATGGACTTATTTAGGCAGGAATCTCAAGGAAAATAGAGATGCAGGAAGACCAAGTGAAATATGATAATTGAAGGAAGGGGATACCAAGCCTTCCATCACTGTCAAAGGAGCCTTTTGGGGCCCCAGAAATGGTATTTATCTTATCAAGTGCCTGCCCTGCTCTTCAGCTGATATATTAGCCAAGAACCCTGCTCTCTGCCCTGGACACAAGGCGGTGTCACTTGTCTAACAACTGGCACTGCCGAAAACAAACAAATAGCTTGCTCTAGATAGGAAAAACCTGTTACTGAAATGGTCTCAGCCTCCAAATGAAATCCAGCTTTCAGTCATGCTCTTTCCTGACATGTTGGACTACAATTCCCATAACTCCCAACCTGGGGATTTCCATTCCAATATAACGAGAGGCGACTGAAGGGGAGGGGCAGGGGAGCTAGCAGCATTCTCCTCCTCGATCTGGGGCTCTCCTTGATGCCATTGGTTGAACTACTGTGAGGTCATCGCATGGATTGACAGGGGAGGTGTCCTATTGCTTCTGGCTCTCATTGGCTGACCTGCTCTGATCTCACAAAGGGGAAGAGAGACGAAGAGAGAGAGGGATTTGAGAGTTCTGTGGTTGGCAGCAACATGGGTCTCGTAACCTGGATTGGTAGCTGTTTCTTCTCCAGTGAGAGCTAATTTTAGAACCTTAGCTGTCCTTGACTGGAATATGGATAAGGGCCTTGGGTATGGCTTGTTTAAGCTAGGGAATGGCCCTTCTTCACAAGTATCTCTCCTCTTGCTTGACTATCTAGCACTTTCCCATCCTGGTCTATTCCATGTATGATGGAATACAATTTCCATGGATCCATGATCCATGATCTGAACTTGTGTCATGTGGCTCTCTGATCCGCTGGGTTTTAATCTCCCTAGGATTTTAGTCCAAACTGTTTTTATCCTTTGTACTCACTGTTTGTTGCATTTCCCAGTTATTTTCGACCCTCGAAAGCATTTTCAGACGAGAAGGTGGGTTACCAGGGACAAGCAACCCCATTTCCTGGAAGCAAAGTATTGTCGCTGGTTAAGGCAAATTAGAGTCAGGCGGATGTGGACAGCTGGGACATCGACATCTGCAAGATTTTACCGATTACACCCTATGCCAATAGCAGCCCCTGCATCAAACAGAAAATTCAATTTATCTGCTGTGTTGAAAACCAAGAGGAGAAACAGGATGGCCTCTTCCCTCAACAGCCTTTGCTCCTTAGCTGTTCCTTCTATCCTGCTCAGCATTAGAGTGCGTCACAGAAGATAAGAGAAGGATGGAGCCCAGAAGCCTCTCTGAGCTTCTGTCTTGAACAACCAGCTTTTAAGATACAAGGGGAAGGGAGAATCTTGAGCAATCCCTCCCTCAAATTGCCAATAAAACTCCCACTTTCTGGGGTGTGGATTCACTGCAAAGAGCAAAAGACTAGCCTAACTGGGTGCCGACCACTGATCCTTCAACCACCTTGTTCAGTTTTGTCTACACTGATAACCTGTTTCTTGTTGACCACCACATTAATTCACTGCTGGAAATTCCTATGCATCCAGATTTGGAAATGGGCAAGGCCAGAGCCCAGGGTAGGCCCATTAAAGGATATAAATCTTCTTTTTTTAATACTATTTCTTACAAACATCAGACCATTCTGCAACTAGCAGAGGTGATGTGGAAGGGGGTCAAAAAAGTGAAGAGGGGGGTTTCAACCTTGTGATAGAAGCCCCCCACTTCTTCTTTACCTGCCTTGCATGCATGTATGACCCAAGTTAAAAAGGGGCAGAGCTTCAATTGTGTGGCTATCTTGACTTTTTTGACCCCCTGACAGCCACCAACTGACCCAATATTGTCATGCTATTCAAGGCCTAACAGCATCAGCAGTGGGTCCAAGGGTAAGACAATGACATGGAGCAACCTTCCAGAGCAGTGTTTCTCAACCGTGGCCACTTTGAGATGGGTGGACTTCAACTCCCAGAATCCCCCAGCCAGCAAGCTGATCTAGAGTCTGGTTTTGCTGGACTCTTTAAAAGAGGGAAACCTGAACACACAACGGGGACATATATTTTTGCAGGAGAGGAAAACAAGGGGACTAAATTAAGACTAAAAGAGTGAGCGAAAACAAAGGGACAGATTTCATTTGAATGTGCGGGCTCAGCAGCAAAGCATGAGTAAATAGGAAGACGGGATTATCACACAAAAATTCGACAACTAGCATCTGTCTCGAAAGGCATTACTTGGCGGAGAAAATGCAAGGAAGCAAAATGAGTTGCAGCTTCCTTGAAGTTTAGGGCAGCTGGCTGCCAGGAGTGCCCCCTGCCCCCCCACCTCCCAGCAATGCCAGAGGGAGCCTGGCCAGCCAATAGACGCACTCTCGCCCACCACAGAGATGACCTCCTGACCTTTCTGTCTATGGTTCCTTGACTGTCATAAATCAGCCTTTGTGTTTAAGAAGGAAGGTATTCCTCTTGCAAGTCCCTTGAAGAGGGGGGAGTGACACTTTGATGGTCTGGGGCAGGAGAACATTTGGGGGGGAGGGTGTCGGCCAAGTCTTTATTGAGGAAGACGTTGGTGGGACCACATCACCCATCTTGACCTTCCCCTTTTTTGCTGAATTGCCGGAAGGGGGTTATGGAAGTTAAACTAAATTGCAGATCATCCCTAGTAGAGATTAACTCTCCTTAAAGGACATTGGAGCCCAACTCCCAGGTAAAGGGACAGGTTTTAAGACCCTTTTTTGCACCAGGGAATCATACCTGTCCTAACAGTCAGGAATGACTGAGCTGAGGAATAGGTCTCTAGTGTTTTATTACTGCTACATTAGACAGAAAATCCTAACAAACTGAAGAAGCGTGGGAAGAACCCAGACAGATAAACCCCAAAAGTCAAGGCGGGTCTGATCTGTGTCTCTTTGAATGGCTGCTCAACTCCTCACTACTACGCATGCGTTTTCCCCCCTGGATAGGGCCCCCCTCCTGCTCGCCATCAGTGCTCATGACAGTGATTCACTTAATGACCACTGCAAAAAAGGTCATAAAACTGGATTGGATTTGCTTAATGACCGCTTCGCTTAGGGTGGCCTTAGCTTAGGGGTCATTGTGGTGTGAAAACTCTAATGACTCTAACTGTTGATCAGCCTGTTGTGCTAAGAGCTACTGAGACGTGCTGGGTGATCTCATGGATGTGATGTCCTAACAGCCAGGAACCACGCTGAGACAAGGAATAGGTCTCTAGTGTTTATTACTGCTACATTAGACAGAACATCCTACCAAACTGAAGAAGCGTGGGAAGAACCCAGACAGATAAACCCCAAAAGTCAAGGCGGGTCTGATCTGTGTCTCTTTGAATGACTGCTCAACTCCTCAGTACTACGCATGCGTTTTCCCCCCTGGATAGGGGCCCCCTCCTGCTCACCATCAGTGCTCATGACAATACCTTTGCATAAAGCTGTAGAAGAACAGCCTCCTGGATGTTTAGCTTTTGCCTGGCAAAGTTAGGCAAGTACTAGAAATTATTGTGGCTGTAATTGCTTTGTACATGAGTATAGCTTAGCGGGTCTGTAAGCCGATGCAGACTGGTTTATGGAAGTGATTTTTCTCCAGAGGGAGATTTGCACATTCTTGAGTAAGAGGATTGGGGTGGCCCATGGGCTCCTATTTTGTCTAAGAGCTCCCTCTGCAGGCTGTGGAGGGGACTGCTCCTGAGCACCCCACGTGATTTGGAAGACTTGCCAAGGCCAAAGATTATGAGGCTTTTGAGCGCATAGTCAGCTCCTGACTGTAAGGCCCGCTGCGGGGCGAGAACATTGCACTTCCCCGATACCTGGGCTGCGCCTCTTCCGACTGTCAATGCAGACGTACATCATTAAATCGCTGTTCTTCAAAGGAGACCCGTTCCTCTCCTTTGAAGAACGTATTTGCAACATATTTTAAAGGCAGAGCTGGTGTTATCTAGATCCACTTTAAACTGCTGGCTTTCAGTGGCTGTTTTGATACAGTAATTCACAGATGCTGGATATTCTGGGCAAGCCAAATTGTATATATGCTGTCACCCTGAGGGAGTGAAGGACAAACACAGTATGACAAAGAAAGACCTTCAGGATCTTGGCCTGCCTCCCTCCTTCCTCCCTCCCTGCCTCCCTCCCTGCCTCAAACCTACATTGAGGTAAGACTCAGCCCCGCTGAATTCAATGGGACTTGCTTCCAAGCAGACACACATAGGATTGTAAATTAGATTGCCAAAAGATGACAGAACTGAAAGTGTGCACAAGTGTGGGTGCTGTATTTTCCTTTTTCTTTTTTAATGCCTAGAAAAGAGTTGGCTGGGTTTTTTCAATGACATAAAAAGTAGCAACAGCAACACTAATTGCACATTGATTGTATACACCCACAGCAACAATGATAAGACAATATTAAAAATAAAAACAACCCATTAAAAAAAGGGGGATTGGGGGGAATACCTCAGTTCCAGGGCCAGATGACTCCAGCAATTTTGCATCCTACGATAGCCTTCCCCGACAGCAAAGAAAGACAGTTCTTTCGCTTCATGGATTTTGAATTCAAATTTTGCACCAAACATGATATTCCACCCACCCAACATTATTTCTAAGAAAATTGCACAATTTGGCTTGAAAAATGGCCTGCACGCAGATGAAGATCAGCCAGTTCTATAAATAGCCCTGAATTAAATAGAAGGAAGATTGAGTGAATGGACTGGGAAGAAGTCCAGGGAAAGAAAGAGAGACAGAGAGAGAGATAATGAAATGAGAAAAGGAATACAAAGTGGATGGAGTCATTGAACTTTTGGCAGCTCGGAAGGGAAGGGGAAGGAAGGAAGGAAAGGGAAAGGGGAGGGGAGGGGAGGGGAGGGGAGGGGAGGGGAGGGGAGGAAGAAAGGAAATGGGGAAGGGGGTGGGGGTGGGGAAGGAAGGAAGGAGATGGGGAAGAAGGAAGGAAATGGGGGAATGGGAAGGAGAAGGGGAAGGGGAAGGAAAGATTTTAACACTTCTTTGCTCAGGATTGACCATGGAAGCTACGTGGGACCCCAAAGGCAAACTATTGCTTTTCCTTGATCGGCTTAAAAATCAAGCGATTCATTTGTAGTGCAGGAACATAATATTGCTGGATTGCATCTTCTCCAGAATTCTGTCTTCAGGAGAGGCATGCAACAGCTTCTGAGAAGCTCCCCCCGACCCAGCCCTTAGTGCCTGTAGGCTGGGATAGCATGCTTCCAAACATGGAGGATCCGTGGTTTCCCCCCCGCCCCCAGAGGTCTGGGTCAGATTTCCCGCTCTGCTATGAACTTACATGTCCTGCGACAACCACTTTTCTGCCAGTTCCAGCAGACTGGGTTTTCAGGGGGAAAAAATGCCCAGATGCAAACTGATAGGGGAGTTTAGTTTACCATAAATATGAGTGGCATTTCATACACTACATATACTTTGGTGAGTCTACGCATTCAACCATCTTTAGAGGTTGGTGGCCAATGATTCCTGTAACAGTTCCATTGAAGAACTATTGACTGGTTAGCTAGTTGGTTTATTTATTATATTTATACCATTACAATCCACAATCCCATAAGACTCTTGGCAGCTTACAGGAGTACAGTACCACAATTAAGTCATCCCCGTCGGCATTCAACTAGAAAACCCACAAAATCCATAAATGAGAAGTACCTGCCTCTCTTTAACTGAAATTGTGGGAAGCGATGATGGGATTGTCAAACAATGAATTCTCTGCCGTCCGTGGACAGGAAGACATACCGAAGCCCCTTTTGTCTGCTTTTTAAAATGAACAAAACTGGCTGAGTGCCTGAAATTTGGCCTAGGAAAAGGAAAAATATTCTTTGATCTTAGAAAAGGGGGAAATCTGGCTGTTGTAATTACGAACCAATAAGCGTGTTGTCTGTTGAGGGAAAATTACACACCAGCTTTCTTTCTGCTCAGTACGTGGCTTGGCTTGAGACAGAAAACGTTTCGGGTGAAAACAGGCGGAATTTAGAAAATGCCCTTCTACCATAGATCATTGTCTTATTTTAGTACATCTGGTAGGGACAAACATACTCACTCTACTGAAGGAGAGGGAATTTGCAGCATCTGTAGGAGCTTAAAATGGCTTTCGGTCGGATTTCGAAAGAGTGCACCGAAAGCTACATGGGCTGATGAAAAGTTGCTTTAGCTCCCTAAACAATTCTAGTTGGACCCCTCAGTGTAAATTTGAGGCAGGGTCAGAGGCTGGGACTTGCAAGCTTGCAAGTTCATAAAGCAGAAAGAGTCAGGGCAGCCCAAAATTAACATGAGGCAATGCAATTGAATGTCAATAAACCACTTAGCGCGGTGGCTGCTTTCCATCAATTTATTTTTTGCCTCTTTGTATTACATTAACGGTCATAAATGGAAGACCATTTCTGAGGAGCTCTCTGTCCCTACCCAAAGAAGACTTGAATCAAAAGTAACATAAGATTGCACAATCCTCAGGTTTTATGTCGGATTTCCACAACCTGCAGATGTGTCCGGTGAATCTTCAGCTGGATCTGGTGGATCTGTCTACCAGCCAACACCTGGAGTCACCTTATTTGGGACCATCCACAGGACCTGCCTTTTTCAACCTTAAACATCCTTTTCTAAGCTCTAGTCCTTTGACCTTGCTCAACTGTCTTGGGAACACTTTTAGGGCCCAAGGAGTACCTCTTGACCTGGTCTGAGGAAGAGACAAAAGTTTGCGGTCAAGCATTTATTTATTAAAATCATTTACATGGCTGCCCATCTCACGTCAGTGACACAGCAGGGCTTCCTCAACGAATGAAGACAACAGCAGGTTTAGTCTTCTGGTGGGCTGGGAAAAATCTTTGACTGAACCCAACATGTGGCTGGTGTTGATTTTTGGTTGTGTGAACCCCCAGGTGCTGTAGCTTACAAACCCTGGTTGATGATTTAGCTTGAGAGCTGTGAACCTGGCTACTAGAGTTCATTCAACAAATCACGGTTAAACCAACCAGAACTTAGGGTCTGCTCGGTTTGAACCCAACCTTTCTTGGGCAGTGCTGTACACTCTGGGTTGAAAAGAGATTTCCTTGTTTCTGGTCCTCCTACTCTGCCTTCTTCCAGTGCTGAGTTCCAACCCTTCTTCGGATTTGTCTTTTTGACACCGGATGGGATGGAATGTGCTCCCTCCTTCTGGAGAACCAGCTGCGTTAACTGTAGTCCATCACATTACCTCCCCCTTTGTAGATACATTCCATCACACCTGACGATTTCCACCGTGGAACGGCTTTTGGTCCATTTCCCCTGGAAGGGCCTTTCTCTTCCTTAGCTGTCTCTTCCAAGCCCAGAAAACCTTGCACTGAGTTGTCCCTCGCAATAATCAAGCACACTGACAGTTCGGCTGTACTCCAAGATAACAAATTCCAGCCTTCGTGATTAACTAGATTCACAAACTTGATTGGAGGAAAGACAAATATAAGGATATAAATAAAATATTCCCGGAGATCTCTCACCCCCTGCAGTTGTGAACTTTGAATAATTGGAGGGAATTATTATGCTGAGTACTAATCAAAAGGGTTTTTTTTTTTAATTTTAATTTGCTAATTATCTCTGGGTTTTGGCAGTGACAAGCTCCCATCATCAAGAGACATCTTAATTGACCCTTGGGAGTTGTTTACCTGAGGTTGAAAGTATTCAAGGGGTCATACAGTCAGGAAAAAGATGACAGAAAGTCAAAAGGAAAACCTGGAGGTGGGGAATCGTTCGGTTAAGGAGAATGGTGGGGATGTTATGGTGCGCTGAAAGCTGGTGGTGGAAGGGCAAAAGGGCTTTCAAGGAAGCCTGGTGTGAATGTTGCTAATGTGTGCACACATCCAGAACAGTTGCACGCCTGCCAAAATACAGCATCTTTTTAAAATCCTCTGCGATGGATTTAAATATGTCGCTCATCCACACAATTTATGGCGTTTACGTCTTGCCTTTCCTCCAGAGGAGGAAGACCAGTTTATATTCTGTCTTATCCTCCTGAAAACACTGCAAGGAGGTTTAGACTTTATTGTGAATCTGTTTTAGGCGTTTAACCGGAAGCTGTATGCAAATGAAAGAGGAGAAAACAAGATGAGTTGAGGAAGGTGCAATCCGATAATATGCTGGGCTTGCTTTTTATGTTTAATTCCAGCACTCCAGTTCACCCTCTTAATTAGAACTGTGGCCTGCCAGAGAAGCTTCCCACAATTCCCTGGTCTTAGCATTACTGCAATGCATTATTGGAAAGATGAAGAATATGGTTTGCCAGCCACAAATCGGACCCTTTCAGCAAGAGGGCCCTCTCCAGTTGGAGTCTTACAGGCACCTTCTGGCTGGGTTGGCAGATTCTGTGCAGTTTGGCGAGCAAGTTAATCCACTTTCTGCGTTTGTACTGAACCACCAACTATCCAGATGGCCTGGTCTGCACAACTATCTCTCTCAGACACACCCCATTAACCATAGTTAAAACTAAACAAGTTAGGCATGTTGTACAGATACAGCCACCATGACTTGAACTGGCCAGGATCTGCCTGTTGCATTAAACAACGTGGCCCATTGAACTTCTGATCCAACCTGATCATCCCATTGCAGATTGCCTTGAAAGTACTTGGATCAGACTAGGAAGCCGAGTCAGGTGTTGTTAAGTCACAGTTGGCTACACCCAGGGATGATGTCACATGCACCATGACATTGTTATGATGCATTATTTCCATGATGACATCAAGATGTGGGTGGCATCTCTTGCCACACTTTGCCCTCTGTGGATGGATGGTTCTCTTGGCAAAGGATCCTATATAAGCCACGATGATGTCAGGTTCTTCAGGGCCTCAACTGTCTTGTGGAGACCCATGATTGGCCCCGCACAACATGCTAAACTAAGATTAACGATACAGTAATGTTAATCTTGTTAAGCTTTAACAACATGCTAAAGCATGAACTATGGTTTATAAAACATAATGGCAAAATTCACTTAACCTCAACCAAATCAAAGAAAATACATGGTGGCTTAATGCAACATGTGAATCCTTTCAGTGGGGAAGTTAGTCTTTGAGTTTCTAAACTTTTTTGATCACAGCCCTGATTGCTTAAAAGTTTTTAAGTGCATGCAGTACCCCCATCTGTGTATGTTTGTTTATAAATTGTATACGTATACTGTTGTGTTAATATATCCCTTATAAAATATATCCCCAAAGAGAAAAAGAGGGAGTATAGTCTGTATATTAAGTGTATTGGTATAGCAATTTGTTATATTTTTAGATTTTAAAATTTAGACATTGCAATATTTTCTTCCTACATCCTAGTGCATAACCTTGTACGCACATACGCACCCAGGATGCACGCACCCCACTTTGGAGACCTTTGTTCTGGTGAGTGACAGCAATGATACTCTGAAATAATTTGCACAGTCTTGGTTTATAGATCACAGTATGCAAATAAATGCCCATTTTGCTTTCTATACAAATTCCAGCGATGTGCCAGCAGCCTGAGCAGACAGATGGTAATAATAAGGAAAGGGAAAACATGAAAGATTTCGTGATCTCCTTCCAGGATAGAAAATAAGCTATAATAAATAAAAGAAGGGCGATAGGTTTTTCAGTATATGGTTTGTACAGTCAGTGGGTATATTTGTGCATTTCTTTTAGTGCAGGGTATCCACAGCATATGGTCAAAAAAGTCAACATGGCAGCCACAATGGTGCAATTGTGTGGTGATATGGACCGGAAGGAGCAGGATGGCATCACCAGAGGGTGTGGAAACGGGATAAGTCCCCCAGCTGGTTTTGTGTTTGTGCCTGAGGAAGGCAGGACTAGAACTCCTGGTCTCCCAGCTTCTTAATCCAGCACCATCTCTGCTACCCCGCGTTGGCTCTCTTATCGGAGTCAGTTGTGACTCCTACTGACTGCCTGGAATAGTCCCTGCAGTTTTCTGGGCAAGGTTTTTCGGAAGTGGCTGGCCCGTGCCTTCTCCTTCCCAGGGCTGAGCGAGAGGGACTGGCCCAAGGTCACCCAGCTGGCTTGGTGCCTAAGGCGGGACTAGAACTCACCGTTCTAGCCTAGTTTTTAAATGGACCATTGAACAATTCAATCCAGAGTTCTCACTCAAGGCCCAAATGATCGTATGGTGGACCCATTATCCAAAGACCCAGCTCTCTGGAGAAGTCCAGAATGCTGGGAAAGGTGGAAGGAAAGAGAAGAAGAGGATGACAGGCAGCAAGGTGGAGGGACTTAATTGTGGTGGCGATGGACGCACTGGGAGACCCAAAGGACCAGGTTAGGGAGAGATCATCATGGATGAAACCAAACAGATTCCCATTTTCCCCCTTCACCCACCCATTTGGCCTGCAGTTTTCCTTGGTGGCTGAGCTTCGAAATGCAGTACCAGAGGATGTTCCAAAGCTGGTCCTGAGTCTGTTCATTTTGTAGTGTTTCCATTCCTTCCCTGAACATACTGCAGCCCGGATCCAACGCTTTAGGAAATCCCTCGGCCTATTTGCAGAACTGCTTGATTATCCAGATTATTGGGGGCCGCTGTTACCTGACAGCCAGCCGACCTTGCAGGTAATCTTGCTCTGAAACAAGCAAAACTGTGCAGTGCTGAATCCCCTGCCACCCTTTCAAAACAGGGCAGGAAACCCCCGGCTATCTTGAGAAATGAAACGAATCTTTCTACAAATGCTGCAATTGTCATAACGTCGGTGATCCCAGTGTCTGGAGCGAAGGACGGAATGGCTTTCCTTGGTCTCCCAAATTGTTTCTGGTTTGTTTTCTGCCGTAGAAGTGAGCCAAGTTGGTTACCGTAAAAACAGCAAGACATGTTGTGACACTTGAAGATGAACCCAATGCTTTTCTGGCATGGGATTTCTTGGCTAGCAGCCCGTGTGTAAAGTGTTGCGCTGAGAGCAGAAGATAATTTCATCATTAGGGAATATGTGGGTGGGTGTAAAAATAACATCCATGGTTCTATGATGCCAGTAGACCCCTTCTTTGCCTTGGTGTGCCTTGCACTACTCTGATTTTAGGAACACCAGGCTGCTAAACATTGTACATGTAGTCCTCGCTTAACAACCACAACTGGGACCAGAATTTCAGTTGCTAAGCGGTCATTAAGTGAATCCGACCCAATTTTATGACTTTTTTGTGGCAGTCACTAAGCAAACCATGTGGTCGTTAAGTGAATTATGCCGTTCCCCATTGATTTTGCTTGCTGGAAGCTGGCCGGGAAGGTAGAAAATGGTGATCATGTGATCACAGGATGCCACAATGGTTGTTAAGTGCAAGGACTGGTTGCAAGTCGGTTCTTTCAGCTCTGTCATAAGTCTGAACCATCACTAAATGAATGGTCATTAAGCGAGAACCACCTGTGTATGGATAGAGATTTTTTTTCTAATTTAAAAGCCAGGAATATTTGAAAGAAGGGTGCAGTCTATCTAACTGAGATTCACTACACCTTTAGGATTTGTGAGCTGAGCTCGAAACTACACAGCCCCCCACCCCCCCAAAAAAAAACATTCCAGGAAAACACTGGATTTCATACCTCTCTGTCTCTAAGTCAAAGCTGATAAAAACAGCAGGGACAAAAAATTAAAAACAGAGAGAATTACCCAAATCCATCAGGAATCGCAAGAGGCAAATTGTTCCCCAGCTTTGGCCGGCGTTTCATCGCTTTAATTCCCACCTCGTTTTGATTGAAGTAAGTGGATAAATTACCTGATCCCTACGAGTGCTGCTCCACAGCCACAGGTTGCAGTGCGCACGCCAGATAGTGCTGAAACTGTTAATATCGAAATGCTTCTATGGCCATTTATCTGAATCGCCGAAACCCGGAGGCTTCGGGAATCGTCTTCCTCTTCGCTTTTATTGGTTTGCCTCCAGGATCCATCCTGCTCGGTCTTACTTGACAGCCTGCTGCTTTCCGGGGTCAAGGGAACATCTCAGATGAGTCCAGCATTAGACTTTGCAATCTTTCACCACAGCCCGGGAGCTAAGGGCTGGTTCAAACCCAGCCAGAAACTCCCTGGGTGGCCCCCCATCTGCAACAGGAGAATAAAAATATCTGCCTCCTCCCTGATCTAAAGTTTTACAATGATGCCGTAATTTGAGCTTTCTTGTGTTCATTATTATCCTGTCTAAGGTGGGAGTGGAGAACACAACTACAGGTAGCCCTCGATTTACGACCGTTGGTTTAGCGACCGTTCGAAGTTGAAGTCCACACAACTTCAAGGGGCCGAGGTTGAGAAACACTGCCTTAGAGGAATCAGGCTGGGATGCCTCGGCTTGATTTTCCAAACCTGTTTGGAAAAAGGAAAAAGGCAGGGATCTGATCCGATCTGGTGGTTCGTTTTGGCTTTCTGGTCTGGCTCAGAGAGCCAAGTGAGAGATTCAGTCGAACTGAAGCTCTGAACAGAATCTGCACACGACCTCCTAGAAAAGAACCGGTTGAAATACTTGAAAGCACTTCAACCCAGCAGATGAAAGCAACTCTGATACCAATTATGGGTTTTTATAATCCAGGGCCAGGGGTTGCCCCCAATGCCACCTACTCCACCGCCTACTCTGAGAACATCATTGCCGTTATTTCTTGGGGATTCAGTGCAGCAGAGCTGAGGGACATCCTTCTGTTCCTGGCTGTGGAGGGATGCAGAAACTTGAAGAATCCTCAGACACCCAAGATGGCTGGTTGCCTTCTCAGTTAAGCCTGCAGTGATATCCATGGAGCTCCCGTCCATAGGATTTTATCGCCAGGCAGATATTTGTTGTTGGGAGTTGGGCAGCCTACAGGTTTGATAAGTAAATAAAAATATTTCTAATAGAAGAGAATCTCCGTAGCTCAGGGTTGAACTGTGGAGTCCTTGGTGCTCTCTGAGCTGGGTGGTTTGCTTGGAAATGTTTTGTTGCCCGACCTGGCAACATCTTCAGGGCTAGAAGGCCAACCCCTCTCCCTTCGAACCCTGAAGATGTTGCCTAGTCGGGCAACGAAACATCTGCCAGCCGACCACCCACCAAGGACTCCGCAAAAATATTTCTCCCAGATGGTCATTTCTTCCCCCAGTCTTCCCTATCGCCCAAGGCAAAACGAACCATGACAACCTACTGTGGATTTCATTCAGTAATCTTCAAGTTATCAAGCAGGAATTTAAGCCATCACCCAACTCAGGACAAAGGACAGAGTTGGCAGGAGGCAAGACGAACCAACCATGGAGAATGAGAACGTTTTCTGATGTCCCCAGGCTGTGCTTCTGCATAAACAGAGAGGACCCAAGTGGAAAAGGTGCTGAGATGAAGCAATGGAGCTTGGCTGTGCAGCCAGAGCTGAAGTTCTGCTCTCTTCCCCTTCCCCACAGCTCTCTGTCTCAAATCCCTACGGTGAGATTCAGGCAACGAGACTGTAAGCGAGGAAGATATGGGCTAAGCAATTTCTTTTCCATGTTACAAAATGAAAATGGGATGCAACAGGTGCAGAGGGAACCTCAAAGCACTGGCCTGCCATATTTGTGGGACCCCAGGCAACCCCACATATGAGATGGAGCTCACAAAGCCCAGTCCTGCCATTCCAAGATTATTTATTTTCCTTCTCTCTCCCTCTTTTCCGCTTTGTTTTACATCAGATTGCAGCAACAGGCAACCTCTCCTGGATTTTTACTGCTCTGTTGGAACAATGAAAAACAGCCAATGAGACATAACAAAGAGAAAGTAATTTAGAAGTGAGCACATAAAGATGAAAGAGAGGGTTGAAGATTTTCTCTGCAAAAGGTTCCTGCTGGATTTTGCTTTTGTCATCTCCTGCCCCCCTCCTTTCCCCTGTCCTCTGATATTAAATTACTTTTGACCCCTTCAACCAGCCACAGGCATTTCAGGGCCTCTTTGAAGTTGATGAAACATGGAGAAGATGGACAGAGCATCTGGGGGGCGGGGAGGGAAAGAATCTGTTTGCAAAAGGGTTGGGGTCAGGGTTTAAGCCAAGGCAAAATTTTGAGAAGGTTAGCCATTTTTGGTGGGTGGGTGGGTGATGGTGTGAAACGGTCAGAAATCCAAAGAAATACGAGGAGGAAAAAGGGACAGGAGAATCTCCTGGATTTCCTCCAACGGTGGGTTTCTTTCCAGATTCCCAACAATGGATGGATGCGACTGTTTCTGGGGAAAGGGATATGGGACCTCCAGGTGGAGGGGGAGATGTAGGCTGTCCCCAGCCCTCCAGGAGCATTTCCAGCAGCACCAAGAGAGAAAAACCTTGGAGGTTCTTGAAGGTACCTAAGATGAGAGTGACGCTGCTTTAATTCTGAAGCAGAAAGTGTTGCCCCTGAAAGGGGAAGGGGAAGGGGAAGGAAGGGAGGGAGGGATGGAGAAGGAGAAGATGGAGAATGAGAAGATGGAGAAGATGGAGAAGGGGAAGGGGAAGGGGAAGGAAGGGAGGGAGGGATGGAGAAGGGGAAGGAGAAGATGGAGAATGAGAAGATGGAAAAGATGGAGAAGATGGAGAAAGAGAAGGGGGAGGGGGAGGGGGAGGGAAGGGGGAGGGGGAGGGGAAGGAAGGGAGGGATGGAGAAGGGGAAGGAGAAGATGGAGAATGAGAAGATGGAAAAGATGGAGAAGATGGAGAAAGAGAAGGGGAAGGGGAAGGGGAAGGAGAAGGAAGGGAGGGGAAGGGAGGAAGAAAAGGAGGGAGGGAGGAGGGAGGAAGTAGAAGGAAAAATCTCTGCAACAATTTGAGTCATACATTTACGTTTACATTTAAAATTTAAAAGGAAGGTAAGATAGAAGAGAGAAGGACAGGGAGCCCGGCTCTTTCCTACTTCCGTCGCTGCCATTTTTCTGACCACAGCCACCCAGGAGTGACTGCTCCACTCAGTCTGCCACTAAAATCAACAGCTGGAGGCGTGGCTTGGAAGGGCCACTGATTCCACTTGCCTACTTCCTTTTAACCACATCTCCCTTTCCTCTGGCACCTTGTTCTGCAGCCTGCTTCTTGGCTTGCTTGCTTGAGTGGTTTAAATAATCCTGTAAGCACTTGATCTGGCTCACTCCAACTCCCTGCTTACCAAAGATCTCTGAGCCCTTGAGGGTACTTTGAGCCCCCATTATAATGCAACTTTTTTATTTTTTAACTAAACATAGCAAGGAAGCTGAGATGGGTTCCTGACATGCTGCATTTTTTTTAAGTTTCCTGGGTTCACCTTGGCCCCCGTGGGAACTTCGAAAGGAGGAAGAGGAGAATTGATTGACGTTATAAACACTGTGGTTGAGAAGGATTTAGAAGCTGCTACAGCTTGATGCTGGAAAGAGACAGTACAATTTGTTTAGAGCAACAATGACATCCAGTGGTGGGTGGATTCGTTTCCCCTTTGTAATGGGTTCTAGGCACACTCCTGTTTGGGAGCGAGGCCAGTTTTTTTATGGATCAAGGTGCTATTGGAAGAATAAACTGCATCAATTTAATATTGATCCCAGGACTTCTTAATATACACCAGAACTTGGCAGGCAGCTCCATAACTCTGCTGACAAAGCAGTTCACATCGGTCTTTCCTACTAAATCTTCTGAGGCGCATTCCGTGAGCTCATGAGTATTCATTCGTGTTGGCTGGGCCTGTGGAAAAGCTCTCTCGAGCTCCTTCCTTCTCCAGATGATCCCCCTAACGGCTGTCCGGCTGGATCCTTCAGGAGCGGGGAGAGAAAGTGGCCAGCAGCTGGTTCCTGAAAGGGGGGAGGCATCTTTTATCAGAAGGAGATTGCCATGAAGGAGGATACTTAATCAGCCTTGGCCGATCCCAGAGAAGAAACTAAGTGTGGTGGGACTGGATTAGCTTATGGATGGGAGCCAGCAAGGTCAGAGCTCTAGGCTAGAATGGGAAGTGGAAAGCATCCTGGAAGAAAGCAGTGGTCAGTGGAAAGCAATTCTGCTAGGGGTGCCAAGAAAATTACATGCCTTGAAGTCACCCAAACTCGAGCTTGACTTGAAAGGGTCTTTAAACCATTTTTAACAGAATGAGTGTGTAGGTACCTGGATTTTACACATTTCCGTCTTATATCCATGCCTCCTTCCCTTCCCTTCCCTCCACTCCCTCCTTCCCTCCCTCCCTCTCTCCTCCCTCCCTCCCTTTCCTTTCTCTCTCCTTCCTCCCTTCCCTTCCCCTCCCTCCTTCCCTCCCTCCCTCTCTCCTCCCTCCTTCCCTCCTTTCCTTTCTCTCTCCTTCCTCCCTTCCCTTCCCTTCCCTCCTTCCCTCCCTCCCTCTCTCCTCCCTCCCTCCTTTCCTTTCTCTCTCCTTCCTCCCTTCCCTTCCCTTCCCCCTTCCTTCCTTCCTTCCCTCCCCTTCCCCCTTCCTTCCTTCCTTCCCTCCCTCCTCCCTCCCTCCTTTCCTTTCTCTCTCCTTCCTCCCTTCCCTTCCCTTTCCCTCCCTCCTTCCCTCCCTCCCTCTCTCCTCCCTCCCTCCTTTCCTTTCTCTCTCCTTCCTCCCTTCCCTTCCCTTCCCCCTTCCTTCCTTCCTTCCTTCCTTCCTTCCCTCCCTCCTCCCTCCCTCCTTTCCCTTCTCTCCCCTCCCCCTTCCCCTTTTAAAAAAATTGCTGTCATTGCCAATAATACCGTATGCCTTGGGAACAGTGACCAGGAAACAGTCAAGAAGTCAAGTTTTAAGTTTTCTGCTTTAAATTACAGATCAAAGCCTGGTTTTCCTCTGATTCTCAGCATTTGATAGTTTTTAGGCACATGTGCACAGGCCACTTTCTTTTGTTTTTAATTTAAATTTTTTTATACATGTTATTAAAAGTTTTAACAAGAAAAAAAAAAATAAAAAAAATAAAAAAAATTAACACAAATGAATCAAGAGTAGAAGAAACAGAAAGGAAGAAAGGGGGAAAGGAAGGAGAAAGAAGAAAAAGTGCAGAAAGAAAGAATAAAAACAAATAGGAAGAAGAAGCTTCCGATTTTCTTAGCAGCAAATATAAGTACAGCTACAAAATTGCCTCTTACTCTCTCTTTTTCCTATTACGCATTTTCTTCCTAATCCGCCAAACCACAGATCATAAGGGCATTTTTTTCTGCTTTGTGCAAAAAGTCTGTAAGGGGTTTCCAGTCAGCATAAAGACAGAGATTGTTGTGCAGAGACGGTTCTGAATCACAGGCTTGTATCCCATGGTCATAGGAATACAGAAAACTACCATATGCCAGCTCAGCCCAGCTGCTCCCTTTCTGAACAGAAGACCCAGCCCTGACCGTGAAGCAGGGGGGCTCCAGGATGGTCCCCCCCTTGCTACGATTTGGGCAGTCGTTTCCATCTTTCTTCTGGAAAAAAACTCAGAAAGCTTTCCCCTCAGCACTCCACTTGGCAAGCCTCGACAGCTGCTGCTCCCAACCAAGAATGCCAGGTTCACCTTAGTCAGTGTTACTGCAAGGAAAAAGGGAATCTTGGAAAGGTGCAATTTAGCCCCGCATTTATCAGCAGCATGTTAAGGTGGAGATTTATCTATGTGGTTGCCAAGAGTTGACACTGACTTAATGGCACATAATCCATCAATCAACCTTAAGGGGGGTGGGGAGGCGGCCTTGATTCTCTTTCTAACTGTCGGCTTGATGCAGGGGAGATCTGCTACCCATCTGCCTGATAAGGAAGGAGGAATGGGCATCTGCTCTGACCTTGCAATCTTTTGCAGATGTCCATTCCTGTCCCCAGAGAATGGTTCCTCCGCTCCGCGAATCAGAAGCCAAGCCTTTGCAGGATGCAGCAAGTGATCCCAGGAAAGAAATGGCATCCGTTCCTGTCTTTCGCCTCCAGTGAAAGATCAGGATTTGCCAGCTGGATGGCTTCCCTAATTAAAAATGATGGCCATAGACAAGAGCTTGTCTTAAAACTAATGAGCCTTTCTCTGCATCCTTTCAAAGGTGAAAGGAGGCCTTGCACACAATCGGTACCCCGGACCAGCTGAACTCCTGATCCAGGCTGATGATCGCTAGGCACTGGCAGAGACTTCGTGGTGGGATGAAAAGTTTGCAGGACGTCCTCATCTTGGCGCAGGCGGTCTTCTGCCAACAGAGCTCACCTGCCTCGTGAGCTTTTCTGCTGAAGAGAAGAAAAACACGCGGCAGAAGCCAACAACATGGAAAGATACACCAGTGATTTTGTAAGCAGGGCTCCAAGGCTAGATCTTATCATCGTCCAGTCTTTAGGCCAAGCTCCCTGGAGGCCAAGTCTCCGTGGCTCATTCATGTTTGACTTGCGGGAGGCCCTTGAAAGATGGAGGAATGACTTTGCCGCTGGCTCAGTCGTCTGCAGAGAACCAGCCTCTAAGAGCCAGAGCTCTGGATCAGCCTGGGGCCACTGAAGGAGGAGGAGAGGGGCCACCTAAAGCAGTATGTGAAGGAAGCCAAAAGCTTTTGAAGGACAGGTCAAAAAGCTAAGGCTGAAGAGGACCACCATGAAGCTGGAAGAGGCAGCAGACAACCGTCAAGACAAAGGACCGACAAGGATGCCAACGAGGGCAAAGTTCAAGGAAATTGGTGGCATTGCAAATCTTGATAGGGCCAGCTCAGGTCTGACCAACAAAAAATGGAGCCAAGAAGTTCTACTCCAAGAATTGGGGGGGGAAAAAAAAGAGGATGCATTACAGGTTTTCTTCATGTTTAGCTCTTGTTTTGGGGTGAGGGCCTTATTTTTGTTAGTAGTGAACAGCTGGGAGGCAGAAATCTTTGCGGGTCAACTGCAAATTCTCCAGATATTTACCAGGAGCCTCCAGCCTGGTTTGGGTAATTGTTTTACTGTGCATCCTGTTAAGCTTTTACAGAGCAGAGGATCCAGCCTGCATTTTATTGCTTCTGATTTTACCGCTTACTCTTCCATCTTCCCTGCCACCACACCCATACACCTGTCCATGCCCGGCAGGGGTATTTGCACATGCCCAGGACAACCTTTCGTGCCTCTGAAGAGGCCAACCCTGGGTAAAAGTTGTGCCACAGTAAGTGGGTCAGCCCCGAAAGTACCAGCAGATCCCTGGCTGACTGCAAGCGGCACATTTGCGTCCCCCGGCGCAGCGATTGTTAAATGGGGTCTCCCGAGGTCGCTGTGGCCAGTTGATTTAGCAAGCCTCTGATGTTCTCCATCTTTTTAAGCAAACACTTCGCTGCTCCCTCTCCGGAGACAGGAAGGCAGTGCCTGTTGGCTCACTGTGGAACACAACGGCCGAGTCAATAAGAGCTCAGGAGAGATGGTTTGAAAATAAATAAATAAATTCTCTCTTTTAAAGATCTCTATTCCAGCTTGTGAGGGTCTAAGCTAGTGTTTCTCAAGCTCAGTGATTTTAAGAGGTGTGGACTCCAAGTCCTCCTATCTCACCACACAGATTTTCCTTCTTGCTTGGTGCCTTCAGCCCCAGGGGCAGAAGAGCTCCGTTCCATCAGGGCCTGCAGCTAACTGCACCCTGCCAGGTGACCCGACCCCGATCCTTGATCCAGGTGGGTCCTAAAGTGGGATGATGCCCACCGGTGGGACAACCCGTGTAAACAGCCGTCAGGCCAGGTTGCAGAAAATGAGAAAAGCCACGGTGGATGCAAAGGCAGTTCAGAAGTTAGCCCTGCCCTCCCCTCTCCCTGTATTTGCCCAGGGATGGCCTTACTTTTGTGGGAGGGGGGTTCCTGGGAAGCTGGGAAGGGCTTTGTCCTGATCTCCTATTCACATCTGCTTTTCTCTTATTGAAATGGTTTCCCCCTTTTCCTAGTCTAACTCCAATCAGCTGCCAATTAAAGAGAACAATTTCTCCTGCTCCTCATTTGCATGTCTTTTCAAGAGGTTTCATCCTGGGATTGGAGTCATTCTAGCTTCAAACAACCTCCTTCTCCTCCTCCTTCCAATCTATATGATGGTCATAGACCTTCTTCTTCTTCCTCTTCTTCATAATTGTAGACCAGAATATAATTTTTCTCCTTCTCCTTTTCCTTCTCCTTCCAATCTGCTACTGCTTCTGCTTCTGCTTCTTCTCTCCTCCTCCTCCTCCTCCTCCTCCTCCCCCACCTTAGTAAGTATTTTCACCCTAGTCATCTTTCCTACAGCAACTCTCTTGGGCTCCTTCCCCGCTCTCTCCTCCCAGTTCCAACCCCATGACCAATGCGAGCAATCGGGGGCCACACAGAAGCGGAAAAACAAAATCTCCTTTCCGGACCTTCGACGTGAGTCAACGCAGTTGTACATCCCGAGGATTACTCCCATGCTGACTCACGTTGCTTCACACAACCCTCTCGGCTAATTGCTCTGCTCTGCTGGCCTTATCTTTATTTATCATTATTTATCATTATTTATCACGCAGGGTGTCTAATAGGTGCTTGGTGCTGTATAACAAGAAGGAAAGAAGCAGCCCAACCATTTCCTGTCTGCGGAGAGAGAACGCACAATGGGCCACCGGAGACCCACACCTTCTCCGGTTCCCCATGCGCTGAGTGCAATCAAGCACCACCAACAACCCATGAGCTGAATGTGAGCAAACTGATTCTGCCATAAAATACGATGATTAGACCAGTGTTTCTCAACCTTAGCCACTTTAAGATGTCTGGACTTCAGCTCCCAGAATTCCCCAGCCAGCCATGGCTGGCTGGGGAATTCTGGGAGCTGAAGTCCACACATCTTAAAGTGGCTAAGGTTGAGAAACTCTGCATTAAACCAAAGCCCCGCCCCCTTTTTTACATGCAGCATATGCAGAAAAGGAGTGGGCCTTTGATTGTATGGTTATGGCTGCCATTTTGACTTTTTTGACCCTCCCTACAGACAACCCTGGTTCTCTGGCTGTCAAGCTTGATTGCACTACATGGAGCTGTTTTCTACTGCTTTTTATTTTTACTTTTTTGACATAAGGTTTCTTTTGCAGCTCAACATTTCTCCAAGCCTGTTGATAATTCTCCCTCTCAGGCACAGAAGGTACCAGTTCAGGCTACCGAAAGACCCGCGTTCATTAGTAAAACAGATGGGTGCCTTTTGATCCCTTTGGGCATTTTTTGATAAACGGCTCCCTGTCCTCGCAGCCATAAAACCGGGCTGTAAAAGGCTCAGAAACTGCATACAGGTAGTCCTCACTTAACGACCACAATTGAGACTGGAATTTTGGTTGCTAAGCAAAGTGGTCATTAAGCAAATCCAACCTGATTTTATGACCTTTTTTGGAGTGGTTGTTAAGTGAATCACCATGGGCATTAAGTTGATGATATAGTCATTAAGCGAATCACACAGTTCCCCACTGATTTTGCTTGCCAGAAGCCATCAGAGAAGGTCAAAATTGGCAATTGTGACCATGGGAAGCTGCAATGGTCATAAATGCGAACTGGTTGCCAAGCACCCAAACTGTGATCACGTGACTGCGGGGACACAGCAACCGTCGTAAGTGTGAGAACCAGTTGTAAGTCAGTTTTTTCAGTATGGTCATAAGTCTGAACCATCACTAAACGAATGGTTGTTAAGTAAGGACTACCTGTACAGGGGAGAAAGCAGAAAACAGATTCCAGGTGCAAACATATCACCACCTCCCTATTTGGTGCCCTGTTCTTGCTTTTGTGGATATTATTCTCATCACACACCAGGCATGGCTTATTACTACTAATTAGGTTTGCAAATGAAAGATTCCTTTCTGCTCAGTCAAGGTGGGCCTGGTTAAGCCAGCAAGGAAAAACTGGATAAGATACATCAGAGAGCATCTGGCTTTGGAAGTGATAAGCAAGTTGTGTTGTTCAGAATGCCAGCAATTTAGAAAGAACAGCAGCTGAGAAGGCAGACAGCTTTCTTAGCAAGCAGAACACAACTTTGTCCCTCTCACGAACTGCCCATCACGCTGATGGATAATCACTGGCCGTTTGGTGAATGCAGATGCACGCAAGTTCATCTGAGCAGGGAGGAAAAGATGCATGCACTTATCCTTCATTCCAAAAACTGTTCTGCATCAGGGTGGGCCACAGGAACAGAAAGCTGGAGGACCCAAGTTGGTTTCAAAGGATCATGTTTCCAGACCTCATGGATGAGCAGGAAACAAAACGGGGGCGGGGGGAATACATCTGATTCCACTCTGTGTTCAAGATCCAACTTGGGTAGAGTTTTTTCCAGCAGTTATGAAGGAGCACTTTCTTCTCATTCTGCTGATATTTGGAAAGACGTATCTTCTGTCCATTCCTTAGGGATTTTTCCCCCTCAGATCATTAACTGGCTAACAAAAGGGAGAAAGAGAGAGAGAAACAAACAAACAGATACTCTTCTCAAAGGAGGGAAATAAGGTGTCCCACTATCTCTATCAAGACTGTGACCAGATATATCGTATATCATGCAAAGATGATCAAATAGGCAGATTTTTCCATGCTGGACTTTTGTTCTGACCACAAAGGGCCCTTCCAAGATCTTAAGGATAAACTCCAATTTTCCAAATAGTTTTTTTTGGAAGAGTTGGAGGACAACATGAAGCCTGCAACCAGCCTGTGAACATCTCTAGAAGTTGGTCCCTTGGTCTTCAAAGAGAGCCCTATAGGCTAGCTGGATGGGGCAACCTTCCCCAACTAAAGCTAACAGTTCCCAGCATCAGTATCCAAAAGTCTTACAGACGCAAACAGCAACAAATCCATACATTTGTTACATCAGCCTTCCCCACCCACGATCTTCAGATCTTAAAGAGGAATGGAACCACTGCCTGATCCAGGTGTGTTCATACAGGACCACAACAATTCAGGCTTAATCATGTTGGGAATGCAAGTGGTGAGCTGGTGCTTGGTGTAACAAGCAGAGATTCCTGAGCAAAGCTCTGCTCCAGGCAAGCAGCTGGCTGGTCTGCACTGCCTGTTAAAAGATTGCCAGCATCTGTGGCTCAAGGTTTCTCAACCTTCATAACTTTAAGATGTGTGGACTTCAGCTCCCAGAATTCCCCAGCCACACATCTTAAAGTTGTGAAGGTTTTGTTCAGGGAGCACCAGCCATCCCTCCATCCATACAAACACACATCCTTCCATCCATCTCCACCCTTTCCCTAAGAACGACACATCACAGCTTATTCTGCCTGCTCTACCCCTTTCCTATCCTCACAGCCATCCTGCACAGATCCTTGTGGAAACCTCTGTGGGGTCTCAATTTTGGAACTTCCTTTTAAATCTCCCCAAGAAAAATACTCCATTGCTGAACGAAGATAGTCTCACAAAGATCATATTGAAAGGCAAGGGCAGCTTTCCTCCCAAATTATAATTCCATTTGTTTTCCCCCAGCCACTTGCCCAGTTCACCGAGGACTAGAATCCTGGCTCTCCATCAAGCCCGCCCTCTCTGCTCTTGAGAGGGAATCGTTAGAGAAGTTTGCTATGGAGCCGCAGGACTGTGCAAACTTGCAAACTGCCGGACACTTGGGGAAAACAATTTGGGATTTGGAGAGCTCAATAACAATCCTGAAGAATATTAACATTCTTTATCTTCCTTTTGGGTGGGTGGAGTGAGGGGATGCCAGGAGTCTCTGTGCAATGTTGGAAATGAAATTATTGCAATTTAGACAACTGTTGGGGATGGGAGAAGGGGGAAACAGCGCATTAAGCAAGTTCATTGCCCCAATGTATGTTATGTTGTGCAGTTCTAGAGGGACTGCAGAAGAAACAGAAAAGAGATGTTCCTTACTCACATGCCTTTATTTCCCCCCACCCCACTTAATTGGGAAACCATCAGGCCTTCTCTCCTGCAGGCTGTTGACTGATATGTCTAACAGTGATTTCGTACTTGGTTCCTCTAGAGATTTCTTTTTTTCTTCTTCCATGCTTTGATTCTCTTTTAATGGACGCTTTGATTAAATAAAAATGACACAAACCTATTTTTAATATAGAGGCAAACTGGGGAGGAGAACGGATGAGGGGTTTGTGGAAATGGCATCTGTTGTAGAGGAAGGAATAAATCCAGTCCTGGGTACTCAGTCAGAACCAAGAACAGCTTGGATGGAGGGCAGATTTACACGGAGGAGAAGGAATCTCCAGCCGTCCGCAGAAGGCTTTTGGCTTCCAAAAGTCTGCTGAGCAACCTCTGTTCCTGATGGGCTCTCTGTTGTGGCCCCCCAAATATCAGCAACCCCCCAACACAAGCAATGGCTAAAATCAAAACCACCCCCAATTTAAAGCCATTTGAAGAGGAGTTTTAGCAGGGTTCCTCAAGCTTGCTGGCTGGGGAATTCTGGGAGTTGAAGTCCGCACAGCTTAGAGTTGCCAAGGTTGAGGAACCCAGTTTTAAGGCATGTTCAAAGCCAAGCCCTGTGGCCATACAAAGAATTGGCCCCAAATAGTTCATGGAGAAGCCATGGCATCAGTAGGGGGACCCTCCCTTTCATTGGAAGGACGGTGATGATTAAGAAGGCATTTTTCTCAACTAACCAGGATCCAAGCCACGTAGGAGAACCAGGACTTTATATCCCACTCCAAACTAAACCGGTGCCCAGGTTGATGCTGTTAGCACCATTGAACACCGTCTACTGCTTCACCTGCACCTTTTTGGAGTCATAAAGTAGCCAACCCCTGTTTAATGCAGGGCAATGTACCAACCTACTCCTGGTGTTGGATTATGGGTTGGCAAACCCAAGCAGTTGGTTGAATTAAATAAACCGTGGTTGAAGTTTAACCAACATAGAAACATAGAATCATAGGGTTGGAAGGGACCTTGGAGGTCTTGTAGCTCACAATGTTCGAATGCAGCGTTGGACTCTATCTGGAGACTCAGAGTCATGAAGTAGTGTGGGGTGGGCATTAATACAGGGGTCAGCAAGCTGATGCTTCAACGTGGTTTGTAGCCTTTTCACGCTTTAAGAAATGGGACGCTGCCCCTGCTACAAAGCCAGGTGCTCCGAAGCCTCCAACCCGTCTTTATTTCCAGAAGACGACGACAATGTTATTCATGGACTGAGCTGCACAGGGAGGCCAATCGAAGCGAGTATTTGTAGCTCAGGGTTGAACTGTGGAGTCCTGGGTGCTCTCTGAGCCCGGTTGTTTCCTTGCAGACGTTTCATTGCCAGACTAGGCAACATCTTTGCATCTTCAGTGCGAGGAGGGAGTGGGCCTTGCTCCCTGTTTATACACCATGGCTTGCCCTGCTTGGGTTGGTGGGGGTGTTGCTCTCTCCTCGGGAGTTCCTTGATTGGGCTGTTGTTCGCTGCTTGGTTGGTTGGCTGGGTTAATCGTTCCTTGATTAGGGTGTATTGTGCTGTTTGATGGCTCCTCTGGTGTTAATCCTAGTGTTGATTTTTGCACATCTGGGTGTTGATTGCTGGCAGGGGAGTGTTCTGGTCTTTTGGCTTTTCTGTTGTTTCTTCTGAATGGTCTGTAAATGTTGTTTACCGCTATGTGTCTGTTGATGGCTGCTTGGTCTGAGTGCCAGGCTTCCGGGAATTCCCTGGCGTTTTTGCATTTGGCTTGGTGTAGGATGCTGGTTCCCCAGTTGAAACTCTGGTTGAATCTGTCCCTGTGCATAGGGAGGGCCTGATTTTTCTTCCATTCAAATTATATTGCTATATATCTATGTGCATGCATGCATGCATTGGAAAAAATGTCTTTCTAGTTCAGTATAAATCCTGAAAAGGGGTGGGGGGGAACACCATATTATTGCTTATAACCCTGGACCCTAGTGGAAGAGGAGAAGGGAAAGGAGGGAAAATGGATTTTCAGACTCATCCAGCTGAATAAACTCCCAGGAATTGGTTGAGATTACTGTACTAATGTGAGTCTAAACAGCAGAAAATTTGACCCCATCTCAGGTTAGGGGTTCGACGGAGGCCAGGCGGGTTCTGATGGGGTCCAGAGCTGCCCATCAGGAGTGACCTGGTGATTGCTGGCACGGCCACTGAGCAGGGGGGATGGGTGTTGTAGTCCATTGGACCCTTGGAAGACTTTTTTGACTTCTGTCTCTGGCCCTCTAGAACTTTTCGCTCGGGCCCTTGGTGGATGCCAGCTATGAAGACAGAATGTCAAGAGAAACTTCAGCACGGCGGTTTGTCAACAGTGGGGGGTGACAACGCTTGTTGGGTGAACCCAGGCAATTTGATGCCAGGATGGAAACGGCCTTATTCGGGGCAATGCGTGTGGCCGGCGTCTTCTTCAAACCTCACTGTGCCTGAATCAGAAGTCAAAGAAGACTGTTTAGCCAAGGTTTGACTTAATGCCATGTTGAACAAACCGACTGTGGCTTAGTCCAAAACAGTGTTGTTCAAACTTGGCCACTTTAAGAGGGGCGGACTTCAACTCCCAGAATTCCCCAGCCAGCAATTCTGGGAGTTGAAGTCCGCCCCTCTTAAAGTGGCCAAGTTTGAACAACACTGGTCTAGAACAAACCATTACTGCTTTAGTTCCTAACCCCCTTTCCAATATTTTGTTCCAGGAGTGAAAAAGACCTATTTGCAGTACGCAGCTATGACGGGATGTTCCGAACGGGGCTGGCGTGAAGAACCATTTCTCACGCCTTGAAAGTTAATGACTGATCTCCAGCACACGTTTGCAATTTAATTGAAATATGGCAGGCAGGAACGGATACGATGATTAATGCCGTCGTTAATCACTGAGTGCGCAGCAACACCACCCCGGGTCTGCGATAATGCTGAGCAGAAGCACCAGCGAGGCTAAGCCACAACCCCAGTAGATGCCAGTGATTTACAGGAGGGGAAGCAGGGGAAGAGGGGGGCCCATCAAACAGCTGCGCGTCTCCGCCGGCATTTCAGTCTCCCTGTGTGCAGTTATGAAGGATTTCTCATTTTATCTTCTTAACCGAAGGAGATGGGAAGAAGCAAATAACACTGAGGGAGCCGGAAGGGGGTTCAGATGGAGCACTCGGGGGCTGAGGCTGGGATCCTACCGCCATGCGAGGCTGCTCGTAGGCTGGGTTTGCAAAACACTCTGAAACCTAAGTGCCAGGGCTTACCAACCACACAGGGGCTTCGCAAGGTATTATGACCTGGGTCCAGCCAAGATTCCAGTTCGGATGGGCCTTATCATGATGGGAGGGAAGGAAATTCTGAAATGGCCCTTGGGCTTCGCTTTCTCAGACCAACTTGGGCTGCTGCCTTTTGCTCTTCCCTCCCCAACTTGAAATTCACTAGGCTCTAAAGCTTCCTTCCTCCCCTTCCTTCCTTCCTTTCTTTTCCATCTCCCCTCCCTCCTTTCCCTTTCCCTCTCCTTCCTTCCTCCTTCCTTTTCCATCTTTCCTTCCTTCCCTTTCCATCTTCCCTCCCTCCCTCCCTTCCTTCCTTCTCCATATTTCTCCCCTTCCCCTTCCCCTTCCCAAGATATAGTTTCAAAAGAGATAATATCAGTAAGTGGACAAGGAAAACTACTGGCTATGCAATTAATGCTCACCATAACCGGGCATCCCACATACTAACCTCCTAGGGTTCCTTACGCCTGCCTAATTTTCCTGCCCCGTCTTTTAGATTCTTTTAGACCCTTGTGTTTGGATATCCCTCCTATCTTCTAGCTTCTCATAATTCTTTTATGTATCCTCTGTGCTTTTTAATTGACCGTACCCCACCCTCCTTATGCTGATCTATGGCTGTCATAAAGATTTGACTGATTGATTGATTACCATTATACAATTAATGCTCAATATAACATTAATAAAAGATAAACCATACCAAACAAACTACGTTGAGCTGTTTTTATGAATCTCTATCTCTATCTCTATCTCTCTCTCTCTCTCTCTCTCTATCTCTCTCTCTCTCTCTATCTATCTATCTATCTATCTATCTTTGAGCTTAGTGCCAAAATATCCACTATATTGTTATTTATAAATATTTTTAAAAATAAGGAGAAGGAAGGGGAAGGGGAAGGAGAAGGAGAAGGAGTCAACGGTGGATAAGGCAGGATAACGAAGATGCTGGGCAGGCACCAGTCGTAAAGGCCACCAGGCTGTAAAGGCCACAAAGTGAAGAGGAGAGACGAGTTGGACGGGAATATATTACGAAAACATTGATGCATCAGGAGGGGCACAGTCTGGATGAAATGCAGGTGAGGCTAATGAATCCATCTCATGTAACTCGAACCGGGGTTTTTACTTATCAGTGGTGACACTTCAGAAGTTCAAGATGGGCGTGCATAATCCAAATTCAATTGCATTAACCTCTGTTTGAGCAACAAAACATTGCCAATTATTTCCCGTGACACTTAAGATTAGGAAAGGGCTGGAAGAGGTAAGAGGGCTGGGGAGTTCATTCTGCCAGTTTCACGTTAATTACGTTCCTGAAGTCCGTTTTTCATCTTTTAAATTTTGAGGCAGCCTTCTCCCAGAACACCTGGGAAGGAGGAGAGAGACATAGAGGAGATGCACATATTGCACTAAGCCATAACTGGTTTTACCCTAGTTTGCTGCAACCACACGTGGAGCCACATAGCATGGGTGTGCAAAGTGCGGCAGCCAAGTTCACACAACACACTAAGCCCAATTTAAATGGGTTTTGCATGTGGCGTGAATCTGGTTCTCTTGCAGGTTCAGCCAAAATAGTTAGAATTCAGACCCCTCCCCTTCCCTCCCACCCCAAATGTTTTGCCGTTAGGGTTGGTTTGTTCTCCTAACAAAACATTTAAAGCAGCCGCTTTCTGCAACCCAGTGCCCTCTGGATGCAGTGGACTACAGTTCCCATCATCTGCAAACATCATGATCCTAAAACGTTAGGAAGGCTTCAGGCGGGGAGAGGCCATCTCCCCACATTGGCTATGGAGAAGAGGGAGGCTGGAAGTTAGTCCTGCTAGAAATGCATCAACGGAGCACTTCTTAGGAACACAAAAATTAGGATGGGTTATTAAGCCAGCTTGGGCCCAAAGCCAGCTGGGTGGCCTTGGGCCAGTCCCTCCCTCTCAGCCCTAGGAAGGAGGCAATGGCCAACCACTTCTGAAAAACCTCGCCAAGAAAACTGCAGGGACTTGTCCGGGCAGTCTCCGAGAATCGGACATGATTGAACGGGGAAAAAAAAATTAAGCCAGAGTAGGGCTCATACCCAAATGCCCATCCAGCCGTCCTTGCTGGGCGCAAACCCTGGCCTCCCAGCTTTCTTGCATACAATTTCTGCAAAGCAAAAGCAGTCTGTATCCCCCTCATTCCACCTCCCCCAGAATGACTCAGTCCTAGATGCCTCCAGGATCAATTTCCCATTAGCACGTATTGTCCCTCCCCCAGGAACCTTCCAGCCAAACCAGGTCTGGGGGGGGGGGGGAAGGATAGTGTTTTGCATAAAAAGAAGCATGAATCATTGGCTAAGTGAGTAAGGTCCCCCCACCCCCAAAGGTCTGGCTGTTCTGAATGCAATGGGAACCCTCTTTTTTATCTGGAGCTCAGAACCAGAGGGGTGTGCCTTCCCCCCTTCAAAAGAAAAAAACTAATTCCTGATGTAACCAGGACCTTCATCCCAACAGCTGGATCCCTACCACTCACCATGCTCACCCATAGGGCTCAGCCATGATTTATCAAGGAAGCAACCATGGGCTGAATCGCAAAGTGTGGAGTACGAGCCACAGCATCTGGGTTGACATGACCACCCATGCCAGGGTAAGGCTTATGTGGAAAAGTCCTGGGCATCAGCCTTCCCCAACCAGATGCCTACGAGGTTCTGTTGGGATGGTGGGGGTCAGGAGCCACAGCCCAACTCATCTAAGGATTGGGGCTGGCTTCATAATACCACACGAAACGTGGTTTGCTGATTTGGGACCGGGAGACAGTGGCTTATAAGCCAAGGCAGGCAATTCAGCATGCTGCATGCGCCCAGCACATGGTGGTTTGTTCAGTTAAACCATGGTTAAGCAACTAATGGTTCCCCCTGCTCTGGGAACACAGGCTGTCCATGAGCCTTGTTGCCTGCAGAGCAGGATAAAAAAGCTTTAAAAAGGGAAATAAGCTGCAGATCGGAAGCGGTGGGACTGAAAGGAGAAAGGAAGGGTAAGATGAGCCAGGGTGGGAGAGCCTTTCAACTCCAGCCAAGCTAGCCCAGGGCCAGGATGATGGGAACTGTAGTCCAGCAATATCTAGAAAGCATAGGACTTACTCAGTACCGCCAGAAGACCCGTACGCCCTACATTTCTGACAATGAAGAGATGTTTTGCCTTTTGAGAACCAACTGGAGCCTTTCTTTCCCACTTGGGAAACCCAACCAAAAGCTTTCTCCTACTTCATTCCCCCCGCCACTCCAAGTAATTGTTTTATTGCATTATAAGATGAGAATAACGCATAATACAATACAGATCCTAGCTGGGCACAGCGGTATTTCTGCAATACAAACTAAACATTGTTATCGCTATGCTCATTCAGATCAGTTAAACCTTTAAAAATCAGGAGAAAAAGTTTATATTGATATTAAATATAATTTCCGAGAACTGTAGAAACGTAAGGTTGCATGAATTGTACAACTGAAGCTAAGTGTGGCATGGATAGACAATTGCAAAATGCACCAGATTATTTTATGATATAAAAATGTTTTTGTCTTCGAGCTTAATGCTTAATACTAAAGTCTCCACTGCATTGTTATTTATTATTATTTATAAATGTTAAAGGGAGGGAAGGAAGGAAATGAGCTTACTGCAAAGGCAGATAAACATTTGATTTCTAACTTCTCCCTTCTTTATACTCTGAACCAACTTTCTTAATTGACTCTGACCTCCAACCTTTTCAGCATTGGAAATCCTTCACGTCAAACATTATTGGTCCAAGACCTGGGCCTTTGGGGGCAAAGGCCCATATAAATCAAACCTGGAAAATATATAAATAACTAGATTTTGACAGCCAAGAAAATAAACCGTCCAAACGATCAAGCAGGGATGTAATAACCTGTAAGCTAATAAACTGACCAGACACTTTGATAGCCCTGTTCTTCCCCCAACAGCGGCCCTTAATGGCTGATTGGAGCCTCCAAGCCAGTGTTTCTCAACCTTGGGAACTTTCAGATGGGTGGACTTCAACTCCCAGAATTCCCCAGACAGCTGCCAACGTTGCAGCAGGGCATGCATGCAACCAATCCATCAGTCCTAACTCTGCTCTGTCCTTCTGCTTCACAGTTTAGGGAATGCTTTAAAGGTGGAGAAGGAAGCGGTGCGGGACCCTTAGCCCCCTTGCTGAAGGTGTGAAGGTAAACCAAGCTTACTAACTGAGATTCGGAGCCATCATCCTCGCTCTGCGGGAAGATGGTGCAAGACGCTGATATCCAAGGCATTCAGGGTTAAGCAGTGGCAAGCTTTTCTGTGGAACTCTGCTGCCCTCTAGAGGAATTGCTGTGCCAACGTTCTCCCCTCCTGCTTCCCCAATGGCACACCAGCCAGATCTGCAGACTGCAACTCCCAGAATTCCTAGCTAGCCTAGCATGGAACTCTGGGAGATGCAGTCCCAATGTCCCTAGAAGGCAGCAGATGAGGAATGTAGTCTGAACAGGCTTTTCCATTTTAGTCTGCACAAGTCGGCTAAGATTTAAGAAATAAACATGGCTGTTAAATAGTTTGCAAGCATATTCCTGCTGCAGGAGACGATTCTCATCTGCTAGGCCTTTTTCTATAATAATTTCAGAGTGGAGGATTGTTTTCCTCTGAAGAATACCCTGCTTGTTTTTTCTGATCTCTCTTTTTGCTTGACTTATTTCAATTCAACTGCACTTAATCTAGGTTTTTCATTAATTTGTGTCTTTCAACCCGTGGAAGGAGGGTTGCCCCCCTTCCCCACCCCCAACAACAGTCCATCAGCATTGCAGATAAATCATATAGAAATTAAAAGCCTGCAGTTTTCAGGAAAGAAAATAAGGGCCGTTAATCTTGCAGACATGCCTTTAAGTATGAATCAGTGTTCCTTAAATCAATGAAGTTTAAATTAACATTTGCTATATTTGCTGCATTGGTGGTATTAATTAGGAACATTTTGATCAACTATAAAAAGATGTTCCCAATTAATCATGGTGTGCACAGATATTAAAGCTCCCCTTTTAATGCATGCTAATTTTTTTAGAAGTGACATTAGACTGAACGATTGTTTTTGTGAAGCCAACATTCCCTCTCCTCCATTTAGTGCCTCCAGATTGATTACGCGTGGCTGAAAGCGGCAGAGGGGAGGAAGAATTAAACCCACAAGCTGCGTGCACACAATGCATAAGCCACAATGGGGTTTGGTTGTTTCCCTCTTAGCCTGGGATGCAGTGTTTCTCAATCTTAGCATCTTTAAGATGCGTGGACTTCAACTCCCAGAATTCCCCAGCCAGCCCAGAATTCTGGGAGTTGACGTCCACACCTCTTAAAGTGGCCAAGGTTGAGAAACACGGGTTTAGCATGTTGAGCGAAACCAGCGGATTCTGGCTGAGTCAATAAACCGCAGGTAAACCAATCCTGGCATATTGCAGTTGCCCATGTACCCGCTCCAGACCGCCGCCCCTGTTCTTCCTTTGGCATCGCGTTTTTCATCTGCCACCTCCTCGGGGCAGAGACCCGGCCGTTTGGTCCTGCCAGGGGCGCCGACGAACGACCGCTTCCACCGGCGGCGGCGGCGGCGGCGGCGGCGGCGGGGTTGGGGGGGGGGGAACGGCCAAAGCTGCCGACTCCACGCGCTGCCACCCAAAACCAAGAACGGGGAAAGAATGGGCCGCGCGGGGCAGGCGCTCTGCACGCGCCCAGGGGCTCCCGGCTTGAGCAACGGCTCCGCCCAGCCGGGCGCTCCGCCTGGGAGGAGGGACGCGAGCAGGAGGAGGCCGGGCCGGCGGCGGCGGCGGAGGAAGCGATCGCGGGGAGGGTGAGTAAGCGAGTATGCGGGCGGGCGGGCGAGCAACCCAGCGCGGGGCGCCGCCTCCCACGGCCCGGACCGGCCCGGCTCGGTCGGGGGAGGCTGGACGGAGCGGGCGCGCAGTGCGCCCGGGGACCAGCTTGGAGAGCCGCAGCTGCGCCGGGCCCGCGTCCTGCGCGCGCGCACGCCCGGCTGGCTGGCCGCCTGCGCGGCTGGCGAGGCGGGGGCCGGGCGGGCGCGGCGCCTCTTCCCTCCCCCGGGGAAGGGGCCCGCGGCGCCCCCCGCTCCTCGCCGCGGAGGGTTCGGCCTTGCCGGCCCCCTCGCGCGCCCGCCGCTTCGCCCGGAGAGGGCAGTGCTGCAGCGGCGAAGGCGCCCGCTCCTCCCCCCTGCGAGGCTCGCGCGGGTTCCGGGTTGGCACGAGGCGCCGGGCCAGCCCCGCAGCCGGCTCTTGGGTCTGGGCGGCCGGCTGAGCCCCGGGGAGAGCGAACCCGCCGGAAAAGCGTGGCGGGCGATGCCGACGCAGCCCCTTGCGACCCGGGGGTGGGCAAGCGCGTCGGGCCGCTGGGAGGGGGATGCATGAAGCTTTTGGGGGCTTTTAGGGGTAAGACCTCTGGGCCAAGCAAGCTTTAAAACCGCGGGATGGGCATCTGGGGGGCGCTCGTTCAAGCGCAGGGCTGCCATGCCAGTGCCTAGCCTAGGGGATCCAGGTTGGAGATCCAGTCCCACAGGGGTGGGGGTAAGACATCCTCAAGACTAGGATGGGCAACTGTTTAAGGCAGCCTTTCTCACCCTTCTGACCCTGGAGGAACCCTTGAAATATTTTCCAGGCCTTGGAGAAGGAACCCCTGCCGGTTCAGGCTCAGAGATAGGCCAGAAGTTACAAAACTCTTATATTCCTTTGGCGGACAGGCCTGTAGATATGCATTAACAGCTTTCTTACACTGAAAGTAAAGAATGAAATTTAGCTCTTTGATGTGAAGTTGCCCGAATTTGGAATAATATTTTAAATGGATCGTGATCTCCCAGGGAACCCCTAGTGACCTCTCGCAGAACCCTGGTTGAGAAACCCTGGTGTAAGGGAAGTGTCGATTTCTGTATGCAAAGAGGGCTGGGAGGTGAAGTGAAGACCTGTCCAGCCAAAAGCAGGAATGCAGGAGGTGGGGAAGCACCTGAGACAGCAGAACTACAACTCCCAGCAAACTTTGCCATGGGGAGGGACCCCTGGGAGCTGCAACCCCAACCCACTGGAAGGTGCTAAATTGAGGAAGGCTGTTCCAGGTCAATATGGTTGATTCTCTTATCCAGCATCAAGCAGGGGATAAGGGCCTTTCTCGCTGCCTGCTCCTTGACAGGTTAGAGGTGAAGAATCGGGGTCAGAATCGAGGACCATCTGCCCAAGCAGGAGGAGCTGAGCCCTCTTCCCATTTGCCAACATTCATGGAGGAGCTGGTTTGAAGGCATCTTGAGATGTTGTGACATCCTTGCTGATGGCTGACGGTTTCCTTTAGGGCGGGGGCGGATTTCTGCCATGGCAGCCCAACCCATCCCAGTCTCGAAGCAGACCAGGGAGGTGGTGCGGGGCATCCCAACGGAGGTAGTATGCACGGCCTTTGGGGCCACGATCCTGGTGGTGGTGACCCAGTATGGGAAGATGGGGACTCTTGTCTCCGTGGAGCCGGATGCAGCACCTGAAGGGATCAGCAGACCTTCGTGGACCACAAAAGTTCTCCTCGGCAAAGATGAGGTATTCTTCCTCCCTGCCCTGCCTCGGTTTACCTACAAATATCTCCCTTGTCTTCCTTTCTCCCTTTGCCTCCTTGGTCCTCTTGGGAATCCACCAGCTTCCTTGGTGACTTAGCAAGATTGCCAGATCATGGCAGAAAAGGTGAAGTTTGGGAGAAATGTTCTCTAAAACCATCTTGGCTTGCTTTCAGCCTCTTGTCCACATCTTCGCCAAGCATCTGGTGACCTCGGTGTCTCAGGAAGCTGGGAACAAGGCCGTTCTCCTGGCGATGGCTCTGAAGGACAGAAGCATTGAGGCCATCCAAACACTGCAGGGACTCATTCGCCAATGCCAAGTATGGTGAAGATGGGCCAGTGGAATTGTTTGGATGTCAGATAGTTCCGGCTGAGGTTAAGTTTGGTTTGGGTGCAGACTTGGTTGGGTGCACACTGTTTGTTTTTCCTTTTAATTACTCTCGTTTTGAACATGGATAATGAACATTTGTGGGTAAACTGTCACACAGATCAGGTTTCGATTCACGTTACATAAGCGGGCTGTATATTCTGTGGCCCAAACATTCACAAATACCTGCTTTGAAACCTGGCTGTGACCATTAAAATAAGTCTGATGTAGAACCTACATGGGAATTACCCCCAGCAAATTTCATGGCAGGTCTTCCTAATTAATTGGATTCTTCCACTGAGATCAACAGAACTTTCAAGGGCTAAACATGAGCAGGATTTTTCTCACATGTAATGTTTAATCCCCACCCATTTTTATTTTTATTTTTACATTTCAGTTTTATAGCACCTTGGAAGTAGTTCAGATTGTGGATGGTATTCCAACATCCTTCTACTAAGGGTTTTCTCCCCACCCTTTCTCATTCTGAAAGCAACCTGAATAAATTCAGAATAACTTTGCTGCCATCTTCTGAAACTACAGTATTTTATTCTTGCTTGAGTTAAAAATAAGGGAATTGCAATATGTTTAGAGTAATGTTGCTCTTTGTAGTTGACTCCTTAAAGGAAATTAAAAAATACCGTTTCCACCCTAACCTGTAGATTATCATGTCTGTCCGGTTGTGAATATGGGAAAGTGGCGGATGGACCAGAAATGTTGCCTCCTGTTGCTGGTAGCTGATACCGTCAATAAAGCTGCTGCTGTTTTATAGCACAACTGTAAATTACTGGATGGGAAAGAATGATGGGGCTTGTAGCTCTATAGTATTTAATATTGTATATATTATAAAATATATATATTATATATATATTTAATATTATAATACAACACAACTATAGTTTTTAGCATAATACAGAGAGACTCATGCATGCCAGACCAAACAGATCCATTGATCCTGAAGATCTTAGCAAGGGTTCTTCAGGTTTGATTTTTGGTTTCAGAAAATAAACAAGAAGATGATGCAAACAGCTGCGCTCTAAAACCAAGACTGTAGCTTGCTTTTCTGGAAATGCCCCAGCACAGAAGGCCTGTATATACATTGGTCACAGAAATGTCTTTTATTGGATGGATTTACTAGAAATGGAGTGAAATTTCATGTATGTTAGTGGGCTTCACAGTGTGCTCAGCCACAGACTGCTGAACGAACCACAGATGTCTCCACCCCAAATCAGAAATCTGGTGTTTGCAAAGCACAGTCAGGGTCACATATAAGCCTGATTGTCGCTCAGAGGTCCTTCTCCCGAAAGAATCCGGTTGGACACTGAAAGATGAAAACGTAACAAACTGAAATGATGAGTTTGGTTTCTGACGATAACATGGGGAGGGGGCAGGAATATACCATGAAGGAGTGAGAAAAATTAGCAGCAATGGAAAGAATTCCTTTACTATATTTTGGAAACAAGCCACAGATTACGTCTAAAGGGATTAAGGATGGTCAATGTTTAACAATAGGGAATGGGAGGACAGTTTTCCCTCTTAGAGAAGTTGCCCGAATTTGGAATAATTTTTTAAATAAATTGTGATCTGGGTGGAGGAACCCTGGTCTAGAAAGAGCAGGGGAGATCAAAGGATTGATGGCCCAGCTGCTTGTCGAACTCAGACAGGAGGTCAAGATAACCAACCCCGGAAGCCAGATTTCTCCGGGGCAATTAGTGCCAAGACATGAAGGGACCTTCCATATCAAGAGCCAGCAGAACTTTAAAAGCCAAATATTGCTGCCTTTGAAGGGAAAAGGAGGAGGAATGAATAGTTGGAGGCGCTGGAGAGGACCGTGGAGACTGATGCCTTCAGATATCCAAAGGGCCGTGATGGAGAAGGATGGAGAAGGAACGGGGGGGGGGCTTCAATTAGAGCAGCGTTTCTCAACCGGGGCAACTTTAAGACTGAGGAATTCAACTCCCAGAATTCTGGGAGCTGAAGTCCACTGGTCTTAAAGCTGCCCCGGTTGAGAGACCTGCTCCAGGCTGTGAATTCCAGGATGGTGAGAGATGGGGGGGCTCTTCGAGATCCTTCATGCCAACCCCTCACCCTCTGGAACCCACGGCTTGCTCAGGGATGGATGGGTAAGCCACAAACCGTGGCTCGCCAGGGAGGTAGGCTGGATTCGCACGCCGTGGCAGCCCCCAAGCCGCGCGTTCCTGCCTGCCGCGAAGCGCCCGCGGGATGGGAAGTCCCGGAGCGCGGCTTGGGCAGGTGAGCCTCGCCGCCCGGTCTGCTGTCGCCCGCCCGGCACCGGTCCCGGAGCTGGAGGGGGCGGGAAGGGAGGCCGGGCTGCCTCCCCGGCGGAGCGGGGCCGGGAGAGGAGGGGGGGGAGGGAGGAGGAGGAGTCTCCGGGCAGGTGCTGCTCCCGTCCCGACGGAGGGAGGGCTCCTCCGGCCGGCCGGGAGAGGGAGAAGGGAAGGAAGGAAGGAAGGAGGAAGAGGCCGGGCAGCACGGCAGGTGGGTGGCCGTTCCTGGGCCGGGGCGCGGGCAGGGGGGCGAGCGGGCCGAGGAGGCGGGCGAACCTGGCGCGGCGCGGCGCTCCGACCCGGGAAAAGCAGCTCGCGCGAACTTCGCGGCTCTCCCGGCGCCGGTCTCGGGGTCCACCTGGAGGAGGAGGAGGCGGCGGCGGCGGCGGCGGCGGCGGCGGCCGCGAGGAGGGGAGTTCGGACCTCGGCTTGGGACGGGGGCGGCCGCGATGGGCGCGCCCGGCCGGGGCGTCTGGGGCTCGGGGGAGAGAGCGAGGCCGGGGGATGGGGCGACGGGGCGAGCGAGAGGGGCCGAAGGGGCCCGCCTCCCCCGGAAGTGTCCGAGGCTGCCCTTCCAAGCGGTCCGGGGCAAGTAACTCTTTGGATCTAAAAGACCCGCGAGCGAAGGCTGCTTCGCCCCCCGAAATTTAGCGGTTTTGTTCCCGGTGAGCCCTCGGGATGGGAGACCACCTCGAAATCCAAGGGCTGTAGGCTAGATTGGGAAATTAAAAAAAAAAAAAAAAGTCCAGAGAGAAGACCGTTTCTGCATCGCGCCGGGAGTTAGGCAGAATATACACTGCCTAAATTAGAATCAGAATTAGTATTAGGCTATCGATTGGGACCTAGGAAGGGGTACCTGCTTCCAGAATGAATCCACCCCCCCCCCCAAATCTGTGTAGCTCCCATCCTGATGATAATCTGGAAATCTTTAAAAAACGCGGCTGTTCTTCCAAGCCTTGGGGTATGGTGGTATCAGTGGTGGGGTTTTGGGGGGAGGTGGGGTATACACGTAGTCCTCGCTTAACCACCATTTGTTTAGTGATGGTTCGGACAGGTCATAAGTCAATTTTTTCAGCACGAACTGACTTATGACCTGTCCTCACACTTACGACCATTGCCACATCTCCACAGTCACGTGATCACAGTTTGGGCGCTTGGCACCTGGTTTGCATTTATGACCACTGCAATGTCCTTGGGTCACATGATCACATTTTTTACCTTCCCAGCTAGCTTCTGGCAAGCAAAATCAATGGGGAACTGCGTGGTTCACTTAATGACCATGTAATTCACTTAACACCCTCAATGATTCACTTAACAACTGCCACAAAGAAAGGCTGTAAAATCGGGTCTGATTTGCTTAATGACTGCTTTGCTTAGCAACCAAAATTCTGGTCCCAATTGTGGTTGTTAAACGAGGACTATATGGCATGGGGTTGCCCAGATACTTCAGATTTTCTCTCTTTCTCTCTTTTTTTTCTGTTTTTCAACTAAGCCGCCCACAGGAGTTCTGGAGTCAGGCAGCCTCTACGTCTAAAAAAGAGTAATAATGCTAAGAAAGCTCCGTAAACTTTTCTGTGAAGTTTCCAGGACTTGAATTCGACGTGAAGGAGATTTATAAAGGGATCACATTCAGGGGTGTCCACCGAGTAGGGTCAAAAGAGTCAAGATGACAGCTGTGACCCTGAGGCCGAAGCACTACCTGTATTTTGATGTGTAGGGCGCGTGGCAGAAAACAGGTGGAGCATCGATCGTGCCATCTTGACTTTTTTGACCCTACTCCTGTCAACAGCCTGATCCTATCCATATCTGCACTTTTACTGGTTTTGGAGAAACCGCATACTGACCGTATGGTCAATTCACCCGCATCGAGAAGAATCGTGCCGCTCTGCCTGCCTTGCAGAGTCACTGTGTAAACAGCTCCGGTGCCGAGGTAAGCACGCTGAACTTTCGATTTTCTAACGCAGGGTTTGAACGTTTTATCTTTTTATTTTTAGCTTCTCCGGTTTATTTCAAGAGGGTGGATGTTGAAAACTAAAAGAAAGGAAGCTTCTTAACTCAGAGAACGGAAGGAGACCATCCGCATTTAAATTAGGGAACAGAGGAAACCTCTAGACTAAAGCACAATCCTTTTGGGGGGGGAAAGAGTATTATCCCTCACAGAATAATCTGCAAAGGCTAGGAGTTGAATTTGGATCTTCTGCACCGAATTCAAAGCAAGTTACTGACTACAGACTTAAGAGTATGCCCACCTGAGCTCAATCCAGTTGATAGGCTGGGTTCACACATTATGGTTATTTATATATGGTTATTTATATAGACCTATGGTTGTTTTTAGCACAGTTGGCTGACCAAGTCACAAAGGGTTGCGAAGTTAAATCGTGGGCTGCAAAATACTGTGGACTGGCTTCGCATCCCATTTTAAGTCAATAAACTGTATCATGTAAAAAGGTAAAGGTTTCCCTTGACGTAAAGTCCAGTCGTGTCCGACTCTAGGGGGCGGTGCTCATCTCCGTTTCAAAGCCTTGGAGCCGGCGTTGTCATAGACACTTCCGGGTCATGTGGCCAGTATGACTCACGGAACGCCGTTACCTTCCCGCCGAAGCGGTACCAATTAATCTACTCACATTTGCATGTTTTCGAACTGCTTGGTGCGCAGAAGCTGGGACGAGCAACGGGAGCTCACCCCGCCGCGCGGTTTCGAACCGCCGACCTTCCGATCGACAGCTCAGCGGTTTAACCCGCAGCGCCACCGCGTCCGTATCATGTAGATGTGCGTAAAAATGTGCCATTAAGGACCCTCGCTGGGCACGTTTTCACAACTTGCCACTAAAGCATGGCCTACTGAATTAACCCAGTAGCATGCCACCCTGAAAGATAAAATAATCCCACAGGCCACATTCACACAATACACTTCACGAAGTAAATTCCACTGAGTTCAATAAGATGTGTCCCAAACCAATCCTGAGGGTTATGGCGTTACGCTGAATCCCAGTATTCTGGATTCAGAAATCTGATTAGGTGTACTCTGGACACAGAGCAAATATTTAGACTAAATGATGTCCGTCTGTCTTTGCATTCCTGTAGATTTCATTTAATTCTGATACTGTCCAAATGGAAAAAAAAAAAAGAGGCATAAACTGTTTTGAAGTTCCGTGGTTTGGGGACTTAAATCTGGGAGAAAATTGCATGTGCCTTAGGCTGTACTGAATGTTTTTACCTGAAAGTAAGCCCAGTGGGAACTGATAGCAGTTGCTTCTGTGTAAACATGTTGGGGATCATGCTGCAAAGTCTCCTGGCCGGTGAGATTCTCTGTGTTAAGATAAGAACAGAAATATTTTTAATTTTAGCCCAAAAGGTTTGGGCGTTGCAGTCCTAATGAGGTTGATTCAAACTGTGAACCTAACGATTTCAATACAGCTTTTTTCACACACATCTGCTTCAGGAAGGTCGTTTGAAACCCAGCAAAAGAATCCTAAAAGTAGATGTGCAATTTCAGAGGAAGGCTGCTGAAATCCGGGGCTTCGCAGGCAGCTGTCTGATCTTAGAAGGTATGAAAGATTGGGTTGAGTTAGTACTTGAACTGGAGAGCTCTGGGAAATCTAGAATGGGAGATAAAAATTCCTAGAAACAGCCAGTGCAAACCATATTGCACCCCTCTTGGTTCCAAAAAAACCACAGGACAGCTTTGAGCCCAACTCGAAAGAGGCTTTTTATGTCAGCCTACAGGAATCCAGGTTAGGGGCTCAGAGAGGTCAGTCCTTCCCCACCCCACCCCCTCCAGGAGTTTGCTTTTGGATGGTCCAAGGTCAGCCCCGACAGGACAGGATTATCTCTGCTGATTAAGCAAGGAGCCCGGAAAACTGAGTCCCTGCTGGGCTGTAAAGGAGCAAGTCGCTTAGCCGAGCTAGCCTGTCTGGCCAGAGGCTGATTAAGCTCGTCCCATTTTGGCTCAGAATAAACAGGCGCCTGGGGTGGAGTTCAGCCCCACCTGCTTTGCTCATGTAGGAAGAATCCAGGTGACGGTAGGTGAGGAGTGGCTGCTTGCTTCCAAGGAATGACGGGGATGGCTGGTTCTTTGCTGCTTAAAAGCAACGCAACAGGTTTGGTGTGCCCACGAGAGCCAGGGTGAGTGACACACGCCCCTCCCAAATCCCTCTCCTGGCTCCAGCTTGCTTGGCACAGGTGGGATGTCTACTTTTGCTGCTAGAATAGCATACAGTCTACAGCAGGGTTTCTCAACCTTGGGAGCTTTAAGATGGGTGGACTTCAACTCCCAGAATTCTCCAGCCAGCCATGCTGGCTGGAGAATTCTGGGAGTTGAAGTCCACCCATCTTAAAGCTCCCAGGGTTGAGAAACACTTTCTGCAGGCAGAATCCTAGATGCCATGGATGGTGACAGATGGAAATCGGGCAACTGAACAACACACCCTTGCACGCACGTGTTTACTGGGGAAGGGCACCCATCACCTTATGTTTATTTCCAGAAAAGTGTCTTTGGGTTCTGCTGTAGTTTTTACCGTCTTTGTGCCCGGCCAGATTCTGATCTTTGGAGTGCATCTTGCATTGTCCTGTTAAGTTGCTTTTTGCATTTCTGGAGGACCCAAGGTATCTGTTTTTCGGAGAGGCGGGCCCTGAACTAGCCAGGAATGAAATGTGATGAGGAAAGTTGCAAAAGGTAGATCTGAAGATACAGACCCGTGGAGAAATGCCTGGGCCACAGCTTGAACAATGGAGGAAAGCGGAGTTGGCTCTTATTGACACCCACAAGGTTCCCTCCCTCTGCTGTTTTGAAAAAAAGCACAATTATGTAATTCTGTAGAGAAAGTAGGGTATGTGTCTGCGTGCAAGTAAGATTTCTGTAAAACCTAATAAATAAATAAAAAGGTAGCAGCAGCTGCTAGAGGAATGCAATCCTTCGCTGGGTTCTACAACCAGCTGAGTTATTAGTACTGAGTGAGCAGCACAATGGCTGGATTCAGACAATGCACCAGGCCAAAACCAATCCAGCAAGCCATATTATGAAGTTGTGGGATGCACAAACACAACTTCATTTTCCCAATTCATAGGTTACAACTAGTCTATGAAAAGAAGGCAAAGCCAGGAGTCTTATCTCATGTCTTTTTTTTTTTAATCAGTAGTATGTACTGAATAAATTGAAAGCAGTCATGTGGTCTCTGACCTTTGGAATCTGAACTGGTACAGCCCTCTCTAAAATCTGTTTTATGTACCTTACCTGCAGTTTGCCTAAATTAATCCTCAGTATGTCACATTGATGCGTATCCACCAACAATAGGCCCCTTTAACAAAAACTCAGGTACCTACAGTATTGAACGAGGGCAGGACCTCCCGTTTGTTACACATTCCTCTTAATAGTGCAGAACTGGAAAAATGCTAATAACTAAGTCTTTAATCTGGATTCAGTGATTCTTTCTCTGAACTATGCCATTGGAGAACTATTGGCTTCCCAAACTGCCCAGAGTTGGGTGGCGTACAAGTTTTAATAACAATAATAATAATCGTCATAGTTTAGATCCAGTTCAGAAGTAATTCATGCATTGGCCCAAATCCCAACTCATCCATCAGTTGTGTTACCTTTCAGAAGGCCCAACGTTTAATTTCTGGGTTCCCCTTTGCAAAACCATCTTGAAAGAGAGGCACGTCTAGGTACGTTTTAGATTGTGCCTAGAAAGAAACACTGAAGTAGTGTGTAGAGCTGTCAGGGCCAGCCTCTCTTCGCAATAAGACACAGACTCACTTAATGGGTATTAAGGATTTCTGGTTTATTGGAATGATAGCTGACAGATCGAAAAACGGGAACGGGGTAGGTAGTGTGGGGGTGCCCCTTTTATACCCTCCTGTATTGCCCCGGGCTTCCCCACCCCTCAATGCCCCGATCCCTCTTGATGGGATCCTTGATGGCTGCGTGGGCGTTTTCCCCGGTGTCCTCTTTGTCTTCCTGCAACGGTTGAGTTCTCCGGGGCACCATGTGCTCCTTATCTTCACCCCTCTGACGTCCCTCTTTTCAGGTGTTGATGGGATCATGGGTGTGGGTGTCTTTGGGTGCTTGTTTTAATCCCTGATTGGATTATCTTCTTCCCCCTTTTCCTTAATGATCATGATCCACGTTGTGAGGCTCTTTGTGCCTTGCAACGAGGTCATGACATGCTGCCCCCCCAAAGATGTTCTATGGTGCTGGTTTCTCTGGGTATGCCTCATGGAACTGTCTTGTTAGTTGTCTAGCCATGACGTGTCGTGCCTGGACCCACTCTGGGTGTGAGAAATGTTTCCATCTCACGAGGTATTGGAGTGTTCCTCTTTGCTTTCTTGAGTCCAGTATTTCTTTTACTTCAAAATGTTGTTGGTTGTCTATCATTATGGGTGGGGGTGGAGGTTCTTCCGTATGCCATTTGGATGTGCTCGTTGGTTTCAGTAGTGCACAGTGAAACACTGGGTGGACCCGTCTCAAATTGTAAGGCAGTTCCAATTTGAACGTAACTGGGTTGATTACCTGTATGATTTTAAAAGGTCCGATGAATTTCGGTGCCAATTTCTTCGAGGGTTGCGAGGTCTTTATGAACTTAGTGGAGAGGTAGACCCTATCTCCCACTTTGTAGTTCGGTGCCTCCGCCCTGTGGTTGTCCGCATATTTTTTGTACGTTGTTTGTGCGTCTGCTAGGGCCGTTTGAATGATAGGCCAGGTTGTTGCCAGCTGTGCCGCCCAATCGTCTGGTGAGCAGGGCAGGGTTTCAGGTTGCGGCAATTCTGGTATCGGTACAAAGTCCCTTCCATAGACCACCTTAAAAGGGGTGTGGCCAGTGCTCTGGTGTACCGCGTTATTATAGGCCACCTCTGCAAAAGGTAGTAGGTCTACCCAGTTGTCCTGTTGATAATTTATGAATGCCCTCAGGAACTGTTCAAGTGTTGAGTTTAGGATCTCTGTTGATCCGTCTGTGTTTGGATGCCACGCAGTGGACAGTGCTTGCTTGGTTCCGATTAGTTTTAAAAATTCCCGCCAAAACTTTGACGTGAATTGTGTTCCTCTGTCGGTCACCAACCTGTAGGGGGCGCCGTGGATCCTGTATATGTGTGTTAGGAATAAACGTGCCAGCTGCTGTGCGGAGGGGATGGTTGCGCACGGGATGAAGTGTGCTTGTTTCGAGAAATAGTCTTTTACCACCCATATCACAGTTTTTCTTTGGCTGGGTGGGAGGTCCACAATGAAATCCATGGAAATTTCTTCCCATGGCCGGGAGGGGCTGGCTACCGCCTGTAGCAGCCCGTGGGGTTTCCCTCCTTTACGTTTGGTGGTGGCACATATGGGGCAGTTGCCTACGTAGTCTTTTACGTCCTTTCTGAGGTTTGGCCACCAAAATTGCCTCCTCGTTAGGTGGAGGGTTTTTACAAACCCAAAATGCCCTGCAGATTTGTCATCGTGCGCTCTGTGTAAGATTTCCCCCCGCAGTGATTCGGGCACGTACAAGGCTTTCTCTTTCCAGGCGATGTTGTCTTTGAAAGATACATGTTGTTGGTTATTCTGCAACCATGTATCTTGCTGTAGTGCTTGTGTGAGTCTTTGTTGCCAGTTCGGTGAAATTGAGCGTCGGCTCCGCTCGCTCCCCGCCGTTCGTGCTGGCGTGCGCTGATTCCTTGTCTGGCTCCGCGTGACAGCTGGGCAGCCGAGCTGTTTCTCGGTCCATACTGTTCCTACGATGTCGGAGGCTTGCGTGTCGTCCTGTGGCCGTCGGGAAAGGGCGTCTGCCAAGAAGTTTTTCTTGCCCGGTATGAATTTCAGCGTGAAATTGAACCGGCTGAAAAACTGAGCCCATCGCACCTGCTTCGGGCTGAGTCGTTTTGGTGTGCTGAGTGCCTCCAGGTTCTTGTGGTCCGTCCAGACCTCGAAGGGGCAGGAGGCCCCCTCCAGCAGGTGTCGCCACGTTTCCAAGGCTGTCTTCACTGCAAACGCCTCCTTTTCCCATACGTGCCATCTCCGCTCCGTTTCGGAGAATTTGCGGGAAAGGTAGGCGCAGGGCTTTAGGTGGTTGTCGGAGTCCTTTTGGAGCAGGATGGCTCCGATGGAAAAGTCGGAGGCATCTGCCTGCACCACAAAAGGCTTGGTGGGGTCGGGGTGTTGTAACACTGGCTCAGCTGTGAAGAGGGTTTTCAGTCTCTCGAAAGCCGTTTGACAGTCAGCTGTCCAATTCAGTAGCGCCCCCGGGTTCCTCGATTTGCGCGTGTCCCCCAAGCCCTTAGTCTTTAGCAGGTTAGTTAGGGGCAATATAGTCTCTGCCAGCCTGGGCGTGAACCCTCTGTAGAAATTAGTGAATCCCAGGAGGCTTTGCAGCTGTCTCCTCGTGCGTGGGCGTTCCCACGCCAGGATGGCTTGGACCTTGCTGGGGTCCATTTCTATCCCTTTAGCAGAAATCCTATACCCTAGGTAGTCAATTTGTTTTTTGTGAAACTCGCACTTGGAGAGCTTTACAAACAGCTCTGCCTTGCGAAGTTTCTTGAGCACGTCTTTTACCAAGCGTTCGTGCTCACGTTCTGTTTCTGTGTAGATCAATACATCATCCAGGTAAACCAAAACCCCCTTAAAAAGGTGGTCACGCAGGACCTCATTAATTAACTGCATGAATACCCCCGGTGCTCCTGCCAATCCGAATGGGAGTACTTTATATTGAAACGCCCCCAATGGGCAATTGAAAGCAGTCTTCCACTCATCCCCCTCCCGTATCCGTATGCGGTAATAGGCTTCCCTTATGTCCAGTTTGGAGAATACCTTACCCTTTACCAAGTGGGACAAAATGTCCTTTATTAAGGGTAAGGGGTATTTATTTGAAATGCTTGCTGCGTTTAATCCGCGGTAGTCTGTACAGAGCCGCAATGCCCCGTCCTTTTTCTCGCGAAAGAGGACTGGCGCTCCCACTGGAGAGTTTGCTGGCTCGATAAAACCTCTCGCCAGGTTTTTGTCTATGAAGTCCCTTAATGCAGCTAGCTCTCGCTGGGTCATAGCATATATTTTTGGTTTTGGTAGGGGTACCCCCGGGACCAGTTCAATGGTGCAGTCCGTCTTTCTGTGGGGGGGGAGTTTGTCCGCCTCTTTCTCACCGAAAACGTCGGCGAAATCCCCGTATTTGGTCGGCAGTCCCTCTGGCAGTGCTGTCTCTCTGTGTTCCACAGTCGTCGTCGCCCCCCCCATGGCTGCTCGGGGAACCCTGTTCCCTGAAGGTGCTTGGTAACGCCCGTCAGCAAACTTAATCTCTCTGGTTCTCCAGTTGATGACTGGGTTTTGCTGCACGAGCCATGGGATCCCCAGTATGAGTCGGGGTTGCCCCACCGGTGCCACGATGAAAGCCAATTTTTCCTCGTGGCTGCCGAGCCGTAGCGCGGTTTCTCCGGTGTATTGGGTGACCGGGCCCCCTCCCGCTGCAGATCCATCGAGCTGCGAGAACACCAGGTGGTGCTGAAGTGGATAGCAGCGGAGGTCGAGTGCGGCTGCCAGGTCAGGGTGCATGAGGCTTTTGGAGCAACCCGAATCAATGAGTGCCCAGACCTTTTCGGTTTTATTTCTATGGGTGAGGGTGACACGGACGTAGAGGGTGGGGCATTCCTCACTCACCCCTTTGTCGAAGCGCCTGTCAGTGTCCTCCACCTGTCCTTCGGCGCCCCTTAGGCCAGGTGGTTGTCGTTTCCCGCCGCCTCATCGGGGTTGCTTTCCTCCTCCTCTGAACTGTAGGGGCCGTGTCTGCGTCGGTACTCCCCCTTTGCTGCTGGTCGCTTTCTTGGCGCTGGGGTTGGTGCTGTTTGTGCCCTCCTTGGGCTCTCTCTGGGCGTCGTTTTGGGGCATGCGGCTGCTTTGTGATCTTCCCTGCCGCACGTGAAGCATTGCCCTTTTGCGAAGCGTCTGTCCCGTTCCTCCTTCCAAGGTTGGGGTCTCGCCCTCACCTGCCTTGCGTTGGTGCGTGGGGGTCTCACTGTCTCCATCTGTTGCGTTTCCCTCCTTGCGTGGAGGAACGTGTCGTGGGCGTTCTCCGCTTCCGCTGCCAGCTGGATCCACCCCGTGAGGGAGCTGGGGTTGTCGCGGCCAAGTGCCCACCGGAGGACATTTAAGTTGAGTCCATGTTTGAACTTCTCAATCAGTGTCGATTGAGACCAAGTGTCCACTTTTCCGGCTAGGGCTTGGAACTCCATGGCATACTCAGCCACGGAGCGCGGGCTTTGTTTAAGTGTCTCTAGCGCCCTTTTTGCCTTTTCTTGCTCCAGGGGGTCCCTGAAGTGCCTTTCTAGTGCCTGCAGGAATTCAGTGCTGTCCTGCAGCGCCCGGGCGCCTGATTGGCACAATTGGACGTACCAATCGGCGGCCCGTCCTTTTAATTTTATGGCCAGGGCATTGATTTTGCCCCGCTCAGTTCTGAAGCAGGGACCCCATTCTTCGAGGTAGTACCTCGCGTTAGTCAAAAAGAAGGAGAGTTTCGAGGGGTCCCCATCGAACTTTATGCCAAAGTCTTTGGCGGGTGTCCTGGTCTGGCTCCTGGCCCCCTCTGCGTCGTGCCTCGGGCTCTGCAGGAGCTGCTGCGGGTCGGGGTGTCTCCGGTTCTCTTGCGGCATTGGTGCCTCTCTCTGGGGCTCCTCGCAAGGTCGTCGTCCCATCGCTCGGGGGGGAGGGCGGGGTGTTCTCCCTCGGTCGGGCTCCTGGATCCAGGCTCCGCCGTCGCCGTCGCCGCCCGCCGGGTCGTCCCTCCGCCTCTCAGCCTGGCGCATCTCCCGTCGTGGGGTGGGCTCCTGGGGCCGGACGCCGCCGCCGCCGAGGTTGTCCCGCCGTCTCACGTCCGGGCGCGCCTCCGCTCGTTGGGTGGCCTCCTGGGGTCGGGTCCCGCCGTGGTCGCCGCCGTCCGCTGGGTCTCCGCCCCGTCTCGCCTCCCGGTGCGCCTCAGGTCGTCGGTTGGGCTCCTTGGGTCGGGTTCCGCCGTCACCGCCGCCCCGCTCGCCCTGCCTCCTTTCGACCGGGGGTGCCTCTGCGCCGCCTCCGTCGCAGAGTCCCTGTGCCGCCGTCAGCTGTTGGAGCATCTGCCGCACCGCCTGCATCCCTTCCTCCAACGCGTCGAGCCTCTCCGCCGTCCCCGGCTTCCCGCCGAGGTTTTCGCCGCTCCGCTCGCCCTCGCCGTTGGCCGTGGTAGAGGACGGATCGTCCCTCGATCCCGCCGCGGTGCCAGGCGCGCCCTCGCCTTCGAGCGCCCAGGGTGGCGGTTCGTCTCGCGCTTCCTCCGGGGTTGCCTGTGGGCTTGGAGAGGGTCCCCTCGTCTCGCCCCCGGTGCCTCGCGGGCTCCGGGGCGCCGGGGTGGGTCCCTCCCCCGCTGCTTCCCCCCAGCTGGGTCCCATACTTACCGGGGCGTTGCATCGCCCGGACCTCAGCTGCATCCCGCCCTGCGAGAGCGGGGCTTCGTCGCCGGGCGCCGAAGGGTTGCGCGTCCTCGGTTCCTGGTTCTCCATGCCTGGCTGGGTCCCTCACAAACGTGTTGGATAGGTACCAGGTGGAAAAAAATTTTTTGCGGTTCCCGTTTTTATGTCAGGGCCAGCCTCTCTTCGCAATAAGACACAGACTCACTTAATGGGTATTAAGGATTTCTGGTTTATTGGAATGATAGCTGACAGATCGAAAAACGGGAACGGGGTAGGTAGTGTGGGGGTGCCCCTTTTATACCCTCCTGTATTGCCCCGGGCTTCCCCACCCCTCAATGCCCCGATCCCTCTTGATGGGATCCTTGATGGCTGCGTGGGCGTTTTCCCCGGTGTCCTCTTTGTCTTCCTGCAACGGTTGAGTTCTCCGGGGCACCATGTGCTCCTTATCTTCACCCCTCTGACGTCCCTCTTTTCAGGTGTTGATGGGATCATGGGTGTGGGTGTCTTTGGGTGCTTGTTTTAATCCCTGATTGGATTATCTTCTTCCCCCTTTTCCTTAATGATCATGATCCACGTTGTGAGGCTCTTTGTGCCTTGCAACGAGGTCATGACAAGAGCTTATTTTGGCATAGGCTCTGAACCTTGCTTAACCCTTCTTTCTTCCAAATATATCCCCAGAGCAGGGTTTCTCAAACTCAGCCGCTTGAAGACACGTGGACTTCAACTCCCAGAATTCCCCAGCCAGCATGGCTGGCTGGGGAATTCTGGGAGTTGAAGTCCACACGTCTTCAAATGGCCATGGTTGAGAAACGCTGCCTTAGAGACAGTTTACATGTTAAAAGAACAACTCAAATTTTCCCCAGCCAAAGGGTAATTCTTTTTATCCAACTTGATTTATTTGGGCTATCTTAGAACCTGCTGCTACCCCAGTAAAAGAACGCTGCTTCCTCAACCTGGGTCTTCAGGGGGAAGCCAAGAAGCCTTTTTAAGAGCAGAAAAGGCAGAGAATCTTCTGGTGCCCGAAAGACTAGTAACGTGGAAGCTTTCGTCATTTGCTGTCCACTTCTTCACCTATATAGTCTCTTTGGGTTATTATTTCTTTAAAGTGGCTTTCGGCTCTCTCCCAGCCGGTAGGACTACTTGGTGTCGTGATGAGGCTCAGCTGAACAGCAAACAAGGAAGAGGGACGTGCCCTCCCTTGCTACTTCCTTTCCCTGGCTACTAGCATGATGTTCTCCTGCAGGCTGGTTAATGTTTATGTTGTGCATAGTGCCAGGGAGTACCTGGCCCCAAGGCTGCTTCCTTGGCCAGCTCCCCAGTGGCCACAGGAGAACAAGCGCTGACTGAACAGGACACATGGTCCTGGGGAGGGCCGTGGTGGTCAGCTGATGCCTGGAGAATCTGAACTTCTTCTGAGCTGCACCGCCCGTCCTGCAATGCCATGGTTTCCGGGGTTAAGCTCAGAGCTTATGGCTGGGGTGCTCAACCAACCAACTCACCACTCAGCCATCAGTTGGAGTTGCTCATTGGATCAACGAATTCCTCCACCCTCTGCTCTCCTCCCAGGGGCAGGGAGAGATGTATTTTTAGGCTCCCATGTATTTGTAAGCGTACTACAACTGAAACGCCTGCGCCACATACCGCATGGGGGTGAGTAAGCATGTGTCTTGCCCTGGGGTGAGGCCAACCCCAGGAGCTGAAAAGGGCATGGATGAATGTCATGCATTCATAACAAAGACCATGTGTCTGGAAAGCTCAAGAGAGTGGCAGTTTTTCAACTTGCCCTTCGCTCTGGAAGCCCGGATCCGCTGGATGGGCAACGGAATATGGGTGAATTGGCAACAGCAAACAGCAGCAGATAAGGTAGAAAGATAGGGAGGTGGTGGATATTTTAGCTGGCCCAGAGATGATGGTCCTCTCCTTTAAAATAAGCGGTTGCTTTCGTCTGTTGAAACGGTGTTTTTCTAGGATGGTACGCCACTAGCACTGAAGCCAACTTAGATGAGTTGGAAATTAAATTAAAAACTACTACTATGGAGAGATTTGGGTAGCGGTGATATAACCAGGTTAAATAGCCCCTTATTCAGACATGGGCGGGTTCCCCTTCATTGGATGTGTTCAGACAGGCGCTGGGCAGGATGCCTTAATTGTTTCCTGCCCTGAGGAGAGAGTGGGGCCCCTTCCATCTCTCGGACTCTATCATGAATAAATTAATCTTAACTAAAGCATTTCTTAATTACAGATACACTGTAATGGGCTAATCACAGCTTGATCTGTTCATTATTCTTAGGCTGTAGGGAAATGGGCAACTTTTTAATTAAAAAGTTGCCCGTTTGCCTCTTTGTTGAAAATTTAATTATTTTTAATAGAAGTACTTAAAATGGGGCAGCTCTTTTAAGCAGCTGTACTGGCTGGTCTTTTCATAAAGCCACTGCCATCCCTGCAATGAGAGGGAAACAGGGACAGGTCTTCAAAGTGAATACCTCTTAGTGCCTGTCTCTCTAAAGACAGGTGTGTCATCCTCTTCAAAGCTATCGTTTTAGTCCTGTGAATCTTTCCAGATTTATAGTGCAACCATCAGATCCTAGTGGTGGGGAAAGTCTTGATTGTGGAACCATCAAACCAAGCCTTTGGGGAATGATGGCACTTTTCCCAAACAGCGGCAAGATTGTAGCCTTGAAACTCAAGCGATCCAGTCGCTTTTCTTACAGAATCGCTATAAAACGTAATTCTATTCCAATGCTTTCCTGACACGAGCTGTAGGGACAGGGACAGAGGAAGGGTTCAGAAAAATTAGGGTTGTTGTGAGAAAGGAATGACATCCAGGGGCCGTTTGGGCTGAAAAAGGCAGATGGTGTGGTAACCCTAAGCCGCTTGTGAAAAGATTTATCAAGATATACAGAATGCCTATATAGGGACTGATGGGTTGTCCTCGGCAAGCAAATTTGGGAGCAGAATTTACGGCACCTGAACTAAGCAAAACCAAAACAGAGCAGCTGTTCTTTATCATTCGTTGCTCATCCATCATTAAGTTATTCTTGTAATGAATGCCCTCCTTGGAAAAATCATGTGTGCGTGTGTGTTTTAATTCCCAGAATAGAAGATGGGGATAAATGTAAGGGATGAACAGCTAAAGATGGAAAGTTGATCATCCAAGGGACTCTCTGGACACGCTCCCTAAAAATACAAGTATATTATTAGTTTGATGCTAGGAAAGAGACGTCCAGACTATTAAAAATGTACAGCACAGGAACTCCGCAACCCTCTTTGGTCCTGGAATCCTGGACACTTTGCTTAATCTTGCTTAGCGTGGAGTTTGCAAAAGAAGCCCAGTTTGGTCTAGTGGTTAAGGCGCCGGGCTAGAAACCAGGAGACTGTGAGTTCTAGTCCCGCCTCAGGCACGAAAGCCAGCTGGGTGACCCTGGGCCAGTCCCTCTCTCTTAGCCCAACTCACCTCACAGGGTGGTTGTTGTGGGGAAAATAGGAGGAGGAAGGAGTAATAGGTATGTTCCCTGCCTTGAGTTCTTTATAAAAATAATAAAGTCAGGATAAAAAAATAATAATAATAAAATAAACAAACAAACAAGAGGGGCAAAGCTGAAAGGCATTTGTTCAAGTAGCTCCCATATCCATTGGGTGGTCTTTGTGGCATCTCTCAAGCCAAAGAAAGAAACGGTCGTTGCTATTCTATCGAAACTCAAAGGAACAGGAGTTTTTCCTCTTTCTTCTTTTAACCTCAGCAGCTGGGAAATATAACAGCAATGACTAAACTTCTGAGCAACATGTGACTTTATTTAGGTATGAAGGGTGTACCATTAGGGTAACTATCAAGGCTACACAAGGCTTCGGATTAAGATTCCAGAAAGTAGCCCTTGTCTGTGGTTCTTTAAAAGCAGCTGCACTGTTGGCAGCTACAGCGGGCGGTGTGTAAAATAGGTATTTGCTGAGTTTTGTTCAGAGTATTAAAGATGGGTATTTTTAAACCCCCTCCGTAGTACGAAAAACGGTGCAGCAGTCTGTCCGAACAGGAGCGTTCCAATCAAATGTGAATGTAATTCTGCATCTGCTTTTGAGATAGACAAAGTGCCCTAACACAGCAAAGACGCCTGGCCTCTTCAGATCTGTCCCAGACGTGTTTACTGGGCGATGGGATAATTTTAAGCTTCCAACTATGTCACTTCTGCAATCGAGAGGGCTCTCCATCTCTGCGCCCCAAAGCCAACAAACTGCAACTCCCAGGAGAGTGACCAAGTTCACCAGCACCCCTATTTTGAATAGGATTGGTGTGTTGGATGGGGATTCAAATGCTCTCTTGCTGGGGAACTGGGCACCGATCTCTTTTGGCCCCGGCCTGTCCCACGGGCTGCAAATTCAGCAGTGCCCCGACAAACTCCTTGAAGAAGGGAGAGGGCGGTTTCAGCTGGGGTCAGGAGGAGATGAAAAAGAAGAACACACAAGGATGTGATAAAGAAACCGCTTCCATCCAGCAGCTCACCTTGAGCTTTCCCCCCAACGCGGCAATTCTCCTTGGGTGTTGCTCCTCCCTCATAAATTCACCTTTGCTCTCTCCTCTCCGGCAGACGAATGCCATGAGACTCACCAACCAGTCTTCGCCCGCCCCAGAGAAGCTCCTGACTTCCAGCATGGTGCCTACCTTGCGGCGGTTAGATTTCTTCTCTCCCCTGGTGGACTCCAGCCACTTCATCGTGGAGGACGGCTCCCAGCTCAGGGCCGATCGGAATCACACCCAGGAAACCCAGCCCCTCTTTTTGACCACGTCCGCGGCAAAAGTCATCTCGGGTCTCTTTGTCTGGACGGCGCTGTTCCTCACCTTCCACCAGGTAGGTGGTGGTGTTGCCCTGGCCTGTTGGACTCCATCTTTCCCGATGGCTAAGATGGAGCACGTTGTAGTCCACATCTGCAAGGCACCGGTTTCAGGAAAGATCTCCAAAGGCCGTGGCCGTCTGCCAAGGTGATGGGGAGACTTGCTTCCTAGACTGAGAGACAATGCTACCTATGTAGAACTTCTCTGTAGCTTCTAGTGGTCACCCAGGATTTGACTCCTGCTCCTGGGTGTGTGCGTGCACGCGCGCGTGTGTGTACACACATGTGCGCAGATGCTTATCCAGTTTTGCTTAGAAAAACAAGGGGAAAGTGTTTTCGGCTTGGAAACAGGGATCCCATGCTTTCGTGGTTTTGTTGCAGTCTTATTTGCAATGGTTTTTCTTTTTCTGGAGGGGGTAACATCATATCTTACAGGGTTTGTATCTAATCCAAGTAAGGCAGCTTGGCCTTTGGGGTTCAACAAGGTTTTGTCATGAGCACTGATGGCGAGCAGGAGGGGGCCCCGATCCAGGGGGGAAAACGCATGCGTAGTAGTGAGGAGTTGAGCAGCCATTCAAAGAGACACAGATCAGACCCGCCTTGACTTTGGGGGTTTATCTGTCTGGGTTTTTCCCACGCTTCTTCAGTTTGGTAGGATTTTCTGTCTACTATAGCAGTTAAATAAAACACTAGAGACTTTCTCCTCGTCTTGGCGTGGTCTTTGCTTAAACCAGGACAGGTTTCCTCTCTAGGTAAGTCTGTATAGGCTTGCCATGTTAGTACGGGGCGTTCTATGGCTTTTCAGTTCCAGTATTTTATAGAAAAACGATAGCAGTTATTTCTAACCTCGGGCAAGGCGTTACCCTCTCATCCTTCCTGGCAGCTTGTTCGCCGGCTGTTTCCAGCCAAAGCGTGTCCCCCTTAGACGTAGGAAGTTACGGAAATGCCCCTCCTAGTATTTCACCATCAGCCATGCTGGCTGAAGCTTCTGAGACTCGTGGTGTGGCGCAAGCACGTTTGGAGGGAAACCAGATTTCCCACTGCTGGCCAGAACCCAGCAGCCTTGTGAGCCCTGACAGCTGTCTCTAACGCCAGGCTGAAGACCCCGCCGGCAGGTGCGGGTGTGTTCAAGCCCCTGGCTCCTGCTGTTCTTAAGATGGCCGTGGGGGGGGGACAAATGGGCTGATATGAATATAGGCAGTCGCATCCAAGACAGCCAGTTTGGTGTCCTGGTTAAGGCATCGGGCTAGAAACCGGGAGACTCTGAGTTCTAGTCCTGCCTTAAGCATAAAGCCAGCCAGGTAGTGTTGGGCCAGCCACTCCCTCTCGGCCCTAGGAAGGAGGCAATGGCAAGCCACTTCTGAAAAACCCCGCCAAGAAAACTGCAGGGACTTGTCCAGGCAGTCTCCGAGAATCAGACACAATTGAACGGATTAAAAAAAAAAAAAAAAAGACATCCAAACAAAACTAGCTAGATTACATAGACCTCTATTTGCGCTGTTGATTTTCCTCCCTGGAAGTGCCGCATCTGATCCCGCTGCGTGTCTTCCCTCCTTTTCCTCTTCCCTTAGATCTTCTTGCATCTGAAGAATTACACCATTCCCAACGAGCAGCGCTACATCATCCGAATTCTCTTTATCGTTCCCATTTATGCCTTCGATTCCTGGCTTAGTCTCCTGCTCATTGGCAGCCACCAGTACTACGTTTACTTTGACTCGGTGCGGGACTGCTACGAAGGTGAGGAGGCGGGTGGCATTCACGGCCATACGCAGTGCCCCAGAGGTGGGCGTGTACAGAGGCATTCTGTAATAAACTGAGCCGACGGGCCCAAGTCCAACTGGCAAAATTTTTACATAATCTGTACAGTGAAGTGAGAAGTGTTTCTCTGAAATCTATGTAGGAGCAGAGGACCTTTTTCCTCCAGGACTTGGACATGCATGGATGAAAGATAGTCATATTTAAAATCTTGTGAATGGCTTGCAATTTCCACCACCCTATTTAGTACTCTCTCTCTCTCTCTCTCGGGCAGCATTTGTGATTTACAGTTTTCTGAGCCTCTGCTTTGAATACCTTGGAGGAGAGAGCACCATCATGGCTGAAATCCGAGGGAAACCCATTGTGTAGGTTGACGATTACTCACTTATATCCACCTCTTGCTTGGAGTTGGGAGTATTCCACGCCCAACGGGTCCTTAAGGTCCCACGCCTGTGATTTGTGGCTCTGCTTTTTCTCAGGTCTAGCTGCCTCTATGGGACTTGCTGCCTCCGAGGGATGTCGTACTCAATTGGGTTCCTCCGGTTTTGCAAGCAGGTGAGGAACATCTCACAAAATAGAGCTACAGATGATCCGTTTTCGCTTCCAGGGAAGCCGCCGTCTTTATTTTTTTCTTCCAAACTTATTTCAGCACTTTTCCCCCCGGCACGATCTTGCCGGTTAGCGTTCTCTGTCAGTGGTGGGAGATATTTACATCTCTCCTGCCTTTATAGGCATAAAGGGAGATTGGAGACAGTCGTTGACCCACCACTCAGCCTGTGAAAATGCGATCTTAGCGTGGGGAAATCTGTTGCCTTTGTGGTTGCTGGAAGCCAGCCCCCGTCACGCCTAGCAGCAGCCCAGGCAGATGGGAACGTTTGGGGTATCTCAGATTGCCCGTCCCAGGCTTGACATAAAACCGAGGGGTAGGTTAACGGACCTGGCGCCCACAGAGTCATAGAAGCCGGGTGGTTTCAACTCCGCCGTTCCTCGGTTTTTGTTTGCTTCCTTCCAGGCCACACTGCAGTTCTGCATCGTCAAGCCTGTCATGGCAGTCCTCACCATCGTTCTCCAAGCGTTTGGGAAATACCACGATGGCGATTTCAAGTGAGAATGGAGGGAAACGGGGAGGAGCGGGGGAAAGCCTGGCTCCCGGCCTGCTCTGGGTGAACGTGGACAGGCTGGGAGAGGGGATGCTTCCTAACCAGGGCTCCCGCCTCTCTGAACGCTCTACTCTCCAGCATCCACAGCGGATACCTCTATATCACCATAATCTACAACTTCTCGGTCAGCCTGGCCCTCTATGCCCTTTTCCTCTTCTACTTCGCCACCACGGAGCTCCTGAGACCGTTTGAGCCGGTCCTTAAGTTTCTCACCATCAAGGCAGTCATCTTCCTCTCCTTTTGGCAGGGTGAGTTGCTCCGCTTCCGATCTCGGGGCGGGGATGCCGGGCTGAAGGCCCGAAATGTTCGCGTCACGACCCTGGGCCGACCATCCTCCATCAGCTTCGTGTACTTGGGGTATGGTTATTTCACGGGGAGAGAAAGACGATGCCCCTTTTCTGAGTTCCTCGGAGGAAGGGCAAAACCAAAACAGAGTAAGCCATCGTAACTCCCTCTAGAGTTGGCTCTTCAGTTGTGAGGGCAAATTCTCTTACAGCCACGCAGAAGGTATCGGCTGGCTCAGGAGAACTCCAGATTTTGAAAGACACCCGGGGGCACAAGAACAAAAGACTTGGGAAGTCCTTGTCCCTTGGAAAATAAATATTAAATGAAATACGAGCTTGCCAGGAATACTGGCTTGTTCTAGTAGGACTCTCATATTTTTGTGAATGCTGATCCTTCCCACCCCCAGATTCGAGAAAAGAAAAACTGGGTGGGGGCAGGGGGGCACAGAATAAAGTATTTCAGAAGACAGCATAAGTGCTCCACCCAGCGGGATTTTTTCTTTTTTTTGCAGGTGTGTTTTGTCAATAAACATCTTGCATTAAAAAAAAAAGAAAAAAACTTAGCAGGATCTTGTGATTCAGAGGAATTCTGGTGTGGAACAATTACAGGTAGTCCTTGACTTACGACCACAGTTGGGACTGGAATTTCCATTGTAAGTCATTGTGGTCATAAGTAGAGTCACCACGTGACCGGACCTGATTTTACAACCATTTTTACAGCAGTCAATAAGTGAATCCAGCTTCCCCAATGGGCGTTTTTTGCCAGAAAATAGCAAAAAAGTCGCATAACACGATCACGTGACTGTGGGATGCTGCAACTGGCCGTAAAAGTGAGCCGGTTGCCAAGTGTCTGAAATGCGATCATGTGACCATGGGTGTGCGTGTGACTTTAGGGACTCTCAGAAGTGCTATACAGGCCGTCGTAACTTTGGACTGTCATTAAACGAATGGTCGTAAGTAGAGGACCACCTGAATACAGGTTTCTTCAGATGTTTCTAGGACCTGTAGGAAATCCACTTGTGAGCCTTAAGAACCAAATCCTCCCGCTGGTGATGCTTTGCGACCATTCCTATTATGCAGGGATGCTGCTGGCAATCTTAGAGAAATGTGGGGTGATCCCAGAGGTTCAGATCATTGACGGGAAGACGGTGGGAGCCGGGACTGTTGCCGCAGGATACCAGAACTTCATCATCTGTATTGAGATGCTGTTTGCCTCCATTGCTCTCCGTTATGCTTTCACCTGCCAGGTGTACCGAGAGAAAAAGGAAAGCGCAACAGGTAACTTAATTTGGGTGAACGTGCTCCTTCAGTTACACAAGATGTAGGCAGTGACAGGAAGAGATGAGCCAGCAGAAACGTCAGCTGGCATCTTGGTCCTTTTCCTAGTGCCAATGAGCAAGAATTGTGCATGTTTATTTCCCTTCCAATCCTCACTCAACTGGATTAAAAATAGTGGCTTTCAAGTTTCTTTCAAAAGAGAAGGTAGAATGTCCAAAGTTCTTACTTGTTTTAGTGAGAAGATGGCCAAGGGGTGATGGTGGGAAGAGCCTGCTTTCACTGTAAAATCCTCTCCCCAGTAGCCTATGCCCCCCGCCCCCGGCTTCCTACACATCTGTTAAAGAGGGAGGTTTCTCCTGTGGGGCTCTTCCATTCTGGGAAGCGTGGACAGCAAGGGAGGTTTCAGGGTGGACCCGTGCCACCTCCAGTAATCAGTTCAGCCCAAACCAAACCCAAGAGAAATCTGAAATTTCCAAGAAACCGGAGGACAAGGTAGGAAAAAACAAGACTCTTCAGCAAGAGAAACTTGCAGACTGAAAACTGGCAAGGCAAATTCTGGCCTAACGTTTCTCCTTCTTTTCCCTGGTGCCCTCAGCCTATCCTGGGCTTCAACTTCCTTGAAGGCTGGTCTGTGCAAGGGAACTGACCTCTTAACCGCTTCCCTGAAGAAGTGTCCTTGCCCGCCAATTCTTCTCGTCTCTTCCTTCTGCTTCTAGGTCTTGCCCCGCTGCAAAGCATTTCCAGCGGGCTGAAGGAAACGATGAGTCCCCAGGATATAGTCCAAGATGCCATCCACAATTTCTCCCCAGCCTACCAACAGTACACGCAGCAATCCATGCAGGAGGCGGAAGGCGGGGGGCCCGGACAGAATGGCCCCACGGGCCCTCCAGTGGAGAGCTCACAGAGGAAGAGGAGGAGGAGGAGGAGTATTGAGAAAAGTGTGCTGATCATATCGGATGATGATCTGTAACGAAGATGAAGCTTCCATCTTCGAGGAAGGGGACTCTGTATCTTGGACAGACCTTCTTGCCTCTCTCCCGTCCAACAGCCGCCAACCGAATCAGACCACATCGGTGAATGAAGCAACAGAGCCGTCTCTTTCTTCTTCTCTCAACTGGCCACTGGGAGAAAACGCGACCTAGGGGTGACTTCCCAAATACAGCCAGGCCTACTCTTCAGGCTACAATCACTTGTCATTTGTTGTCGTGGCAAGAACAGCCAGGAGTTCCTGCCAGACTTATCGGTGGTCTCAATGTTCGGCAGCCAGGAAGACTGAGGAGCACAGCAGAATTCCTCAGCGGAGGCAGCTCCTCTCGTTCCCGAGGCATGGAGAAAATGCTGATTACAGGCACGGAGAAGGAACAAGGGAACGTAGGAACGGACTAAACTGGATGGAAACAGCGTTCCTCATTCAGCAGCTGTTCCAGCTCAATCCCACTGAAGCCGGATTCCCGTTGCTATCCTTCTTTTTGTGGATCTGATCCACTGGGCTGGGAAGGCGTCCCAGGGAAATAAAAGCACTTTTCTTTCCAACCTACCTTTCCACCACAAGGTGCTGAAACAGGATGAGGAATTATAGAGCCAGATTCCTTTACCAAGTTGCACTGAGGCTGTAAAGCTTCTATTCTTAGTGTGTATCTTGGATGTCGGAGGAACTGTGACTTTGTCTTGTAAAAAGAGGGGTAGCGTTACGCTGAAAGTTATTTTGGTAAAAAAAAACTTCAGTGGAACCCATGGCCATCAGGACATTTGCGCTTGAAATGTCTGAAAAGCCACATCTGTCCCATAGCAGAAATACAGATAATTGAGGGGAGTATCAAGGCAAAATCAGTGGTACTTTTAAAATTCTTCCATGTGAAGTTTGCTTCCAATCACTTATACGGCAGGTCCACGTAGGGATGAAGCAGCCCTCTCCAAACTGGCTACTTTCAGATGGGTTGGACTTCATTTCCCATCATTTCCAGCCAGTCCAATGTTGGGGTAAAGGCTGAAGCATGTTAAGAGGTTTCCCGCTGCTGGTGGGAACACCATGGGGCGGCTGAGTTGATATACTTCTTCCGGTTTTGAGGGTCCTGGCTTCCAGAGCGATTGCTATGAATCTCAAGTGTAAATCTGTACATTTCAAAAATTTAAATTATATAAACATTTGTAATACTCTTCCCAGCGCTAGCAACGGCAGATCACTTTCAGAGTATTCAACCCTGCTTAGAGTTTTGGCTGAAGAAGTCAGCCAAATTCAGAAGTCACTCTGGCTGAATGTGGGATGGCCCGTGGCTGAATAGTTGGGGCTACAGTTCACTTAACTGAAAACAAAGAAAAGTATCACACTGTTGAAATGTGGTAGAGGATCGTTACAGCTGTCAACGTGAAACAGGAATGAAGTTGCCCTATGCTGCAGCTGGCACGCATTTGGCTTGATGCTGACCAGCAAGGGGAATTTGATATGGTTAAAAGCATACCATTATTTTAATTGGCCTTTATGGCAACAGTAAGGTGACACTGTCTGCTACCTGCAAAATTTTATCAAAATGTTCCCTCTATATTACCTTCCAGAGGGGGTCATAAGCTGTAGAATGCTACTAGATCAGTGTTCTTCCAACTGGGCAACTTTAAGAGGTGTGGACTTCAACCCCCAGAATTCTCCAGCCGGCATGAAGCCCACCCATCTTAAAACATGCTGGCTGGGGAATTCTGGGGGTTGAAGTCCACACCTCTTAAAGTTGCCAAGTTGGGGAAAAAAACACTGTACTAGATAAAGCATTGAAATCATCATCATCATCATCATCTTGTTTGCCGCCCAACTCTCAACGACTCTGATCACAGACAAGATCCAATCTGAAACCAGAAAATGCTTTATTGGAAAGGTTACCAAAAAGCCACAACAGTTGCAGCTTAAAATTTACAGCAATAAATTAACAAGGGGGAGGAGGTGTCAAACGAAAATAGATTGGACGCACACAGACGCACATCACACGCCTCACAAGACAGGCACCCACATTACTTGATATGTCAATAATTTATTTCATAATAAAAAAAAGCAACACAAAAATAAATACTGAAATGAAATTTAAGTTGCAAAAACCACAGAGTAAAATAGGCATGTGATTAGAGCTTCTGGGCCTGGGCTGCAAAATCCAGAGAAGCAACTAACTAGATAGCAGGAAAGGGGTACATAAAAGTCGCAGCTGCCCCCTGAGATCTTTGCAGCCCAGATCTGGAACCATACATGTGATTTTTTTTTTAAGTACAATTTTATGATGCGAGGAGAGAAATACTAGGATCTGCCAACAACAAAAACATGCCGAATTTCTAAAGCATGTAGTTAAAAAAAAAAAGGGGGGGGGGGAGGGAAGGAATCCATATTACAAGAAAAGCTCTTTTCTTAAAAATCAAAACAAATTTAATTGATCTTTATAGGTGAGTGCTGTTTTTTTTATATACACCAAAAAGATGCAGTCCCTTGTTTATCTGACAGAGACGCCGCCCAATTCCAAATCGACTCTGGGCGGCTCGCAACGTAAAAAACGAAACAAATATACAGTCTGAATAAAAACATGAAACGATCCTCCCCGTTAGGCAAGAGTCACTGCTGGCTGCTGAGGCCACTGTGCATTTTTGGTCCCCCCCACCCCCCCAGGACAAAGACATCCTTCTAGGCCTGTGTAAGCCAGCTAATCAGCTTTCAAATACCCAAGGATGATCCCGTGTGTTGTGAGACCAGAGGCTGATTACCCAATGATTTTCAGTTGTATCACCCGTGGGAGACAGATAAAAAGAAAGAAAAAAAGAAAAAAAAAAACCTCTTGCCTGGAAAAACAAAACAAAACAAAGCTAGCATACAAGAGAAGTGCCAAGCACTGTCTGCATCTGATATGCTAGCTTATGATACACCAGGAAGCCATCCTCCAACACCCCCCAACCACATTAGCCTCATTTAAACAGCGCTTTTCGAACTTGGCCCCTTGAAGATGTGTGGGCTTCCACTCCCAGAACTCCCCAGCCAGCCATGCTCGCTGGGGAATTCTGGGAGTGGAAGTCCACACGTCTTCAAGCGGCCGAGCTTGAAAAACACTGATTAAAAGCCACAATACACTGGATCTCCCAGTAGGTAGTGATTCCCCCCACCATCCCAGGGAATTAAGATGCCAGCAAAAAGCAGGAAGGGGAGAGGTGGCGGCTGAATGAATATAGCACTAAAAAAAACACACGTGCAATTGTTACAGACGGCAGTGGTTTGCACGCGCGGGATGTGCCCCAGAAGTGCCCCTAAAGACAGGAAAAAGAGGAGGGTGGGGAAAAGGTGGTATCTGCCATCTGGCTTCTTGGGGTGATGGATGGTGCGCTCTGCTCCCCTTTTATACCTTCTATCCTTCCAGGAAGGGGAATGTTGTGAGGCTTCCCAGCCAGATGCCCCCAGAAAGGGAAGTGGGGTGTGGAAACACTTTTGGACTCTGAGCATCCACTAATGCCTCCTTCAGCACAGAGAGCCTGCATTGATTCTTCTGTTCTGCCTGCCCTGCTCTGTTTTTTTGAAACTGGTATATAGATATATATATATATATTTTTAAATAAGATAACCAACAATATTACACTAAAAACCATATATCTTACAAAAAAAAATCTGTATGATAAAATGTATATAATTATGTATTTTTTATATATATATATCTGTATCTATATGCATGTCTCTCAAATATTTCCATGTGGCCCTTAAATTGATATCCAATATGGATTACCTGCCATGACTATGGCATCAACAGCTTTTAATTCTGATTTAAGCCTTTCACGCCTGATTGCATGGGAAATGGACACCGGCCCGTGGGGGTGGGGAGATGCTGCGTACCTGACAGAAGCTGCTCTCCGTTCTCAAATAAGCAGCAGAGATGGCTGCAATTGAAAGCCAAAGATGACTCCCTCCTTTGGAGGTGTTTTCCCCTAGCAAAGGGTTAGTCCAGCCACCACCAGCCGAGCAGCCATTGTGTTTCCCTTCCATGTCCCATCCCTGATGGACAGGGATTGCAACACGAAGGCTGCGGAGTTGACAGCTGCTAGGAAGGAAGGGCAAAGAGAGTGGTCAATGGAAAGCACAAGCGGCCCACCACGGCCACAGGCCGAGGGGGAGGAGGAGAGGGGCTCCAACCACAGCAGAAAGATGGCGCAACTCTCTAGGGATAAACGCATTCATAGCTCTCTATGGTTGGAGATCCCGTGGACACAAACAGGGTCTATAGTTGCCAGCGCAGCATTTCTCAACCTTGGCAGCTTGAAGATGCGTGGACTTCAAGCCACGCTGGCTGGGGAATTCTGGGAGTTGAAGTCCACACATCTTCAAGTTGCCAAGGTTGAGAAACGCTGTGCCAGAGAATCTCCCATCAATTTCTTTCTGGATAAGTTATTGCTTGTCCACCTCCTCAAACTACAGGGTAGGGAAAGACTTCTCAGTCACAAGGAAGCATCACTCAAACATGGAGGATCTCTTCTGGTTTTGACCAAGGGTTGCGCATCAAACCCCAGAGATAAGGAAAAATCTCAACTTGCACAGCAAGGGGAGGCCAATGCTGGAGTCAAGAGCTACCACCTGCAGGGCAACAAATGCTGAGCCAACACAGAAAGAGCACCATTATAATTCAGGGTGGACGGATCAGTTCCCTTCATCAATACCCATTTCTTCCTCAGATGTGGCAGCTTTCAACCAGGAGCTGGGAACATAATGGCCATGCTGACCAAGGGCTGACGAGAGCTGTAGTGAGACACATTTGTGGGACACCAAGTCGGGGAAGGCACCTCTAAACATTTATCCCATCTCTGTGGAGCCACAGTTTACTCACCCCTTGCTTTCCAGGGTTCAGCTTCCAAACAGCCCTGGAGGGAGAGGAGGCATATCACATCCTTATGCCCACTCCGGCCACTTGCATTTATGTTCTGAAACTCAGACAGTGCAATTGAACCCCTACCTCTGCTTTAAGAATTCAGGAAGCTTGCAGAGACCCCAGGGTATTCCAAACGACGTTTAAGAGAAAATATTATATAGCAACTAATTCTTTTTCTTCCTCGACTTCTGTGAGGGAGTCAAAAGCAGCAAGGATAAAGACCAGACATTAACCTGCCTTCAAGAGGATTAGGTGAGGCCTGGCGAGCGATCTCCACCTGTGAGTCAATGTAAGCCACCAAAGCGGCCTCAGATGAATGTAAGCCTCGTGCAGATATACAGCCATCCACTTTACTCATTCTCTCTGGGAGTCATACGTGATCTGGCACTGACAGTAAATATTAGCACCTGCTAAACTACTGAATGGCACAGAAGAGCATTCCATGCCAGGAAGTGTGCATATGCCAATGGCGTGATAAAAGATCTGGACTATCCATGCACCCAACTACCAGCGGTGCTATATTCACAGTGTTAGTAATGCCACTCAGGATGCACTCACCGCCAACACCTACACTGATGTTATAGGCAAGCTCTTGCTCCTGATTTGCTTTTGGAGAAGCTTACAAATGCACCCACAGAGCAGAGGTCACAAGCTACTGGCGTTAGATACACAGGAACACATACGGAGTTTTTAAAACACCCCAAGGAAACGCCGCAGGACTAGCATTTTGGGAAACAAGACGCGAGGTCCTCAACCACACACGGGGGAGGTGTTGGCTACTACGGGTCATGCAAACATTTGAGCAGCTTCCGCAACGTGAAGCAGCACCGTATCTTTGCGCGATGCGGGGGAGGCACAGCACCTGAACATTCCCACCACGTAAATGTCCTGCGGCGGGAGCAGACACCGTGCCTGCCCCACCTTCAGAGGAATAGGAAGTCGGCTTTTCCTCTAATGCATTTGCTCCAGGAAGGCAGAAGGGGGCAGCAATCTTATATAAAGAAACACACTGAACCTGCCAGCAGCTCTCTGGAGGCTTTTGTTCTCACACTGGAAGTTTTGGGCCTCTTTGATCTAGAAACCTCACGAGAGAAAAAAGTTTTAAAGGGCAATGCATCTGCCTCACAACATGGGCAAGTTCCAGGCCTTGTTTTCTATTCTCTTCACCCTTGCCTTCATTTACAACCCAGCTTTCACCATCATCCATTCCTCACTCTTCTCCATAAACCCACCAAAAAACAAAACAAAACAAAAAAAACGGCTTTACCTCTTCTCTGCTCTCTGTAAGAACAATCTTCTGAAATCTGGGCAAACTCAGACACGTTGCCCTTCCACATGCACACCTCATCTTTTGCAGACATACCAGCAGCGGCCTACGTCCCTTCTTATCGCCAAGTTGACGAGCTCTGACTTTTCCTGTTTCTTGGAACCCCATGACCCACATCCCAATTTAGCTTTTCTCAGAAAATGCCAACTTTTAAACTTCTCTGTGTTCCTCTGCATAATTCGTGTCTTCCGGTTTGGTGAGAGTTATCTCGAGGAGCCCATTTCCCTGCAGATATTTAGACCTAATGTAACTCTGCTTTTTTTACTGTGCATACACTTTTGACACCTCTTGACGTTAAAGAGCACCAAAACAAGGGGGTTGTGGCAGCAGAAATATTATAGATAAGGCTGTGGGTTGAATTTGTATTTCTTTTTGCAGCTTCCTTGCAAAATAAAAAAAAAAAACTCCCGACATGTCTTTGATCGATAAGCCTTTCAGGTTGAGTAAGTCGTGCTGATTCAAAGGCATCTTTTTCAGCACGATCCTTCACCATAACAGTTCCTCTTCTAGTAAACTATCTTTTTTTTTCCCCACAACCTAGCCACCAGGTCTAGCCCCACGCTGCATGTTCTTCGTTAAGTTTCCCATTCCCTTTTCCCTGCAATACCGCAGAACCTGGATTACACGGACCAAAATGTATTGTTTGGAAGCAACACGACCACATTAGAAAGGAAACCCAGTTCACAGGCACATGATGGGGAAGCAGCTTAAGTGAGATTTTTGCATTGTAGATGCTGTTCCGTTTTGCTGGGACAGGGGACCAGAGAGAGCCCCCGCAGGGACAGAGCAGCGTCAGGGACCAGCAACCAAGGTGGAAATTCACTGATGTAGGCTGTCCATATCTGGAGAGAAAAGACCGTATGCTATTAAACCTGGATGCACCACCTCTTCCAGAGTCTTTATCACCCACAACCTATCAAGATAGCTATGATGGGGCTGCTTTTCTTCCTGCCTACAGGAAGAGACGATTTCCCTCCATTTTTTCATCAGGCCTAATGATTCTACCATGTTATCCATTCTGTTTATTTTCATTAAAAAAAAACCACATTCCCTTGATATCTTCCATCAGTTGGGGAGCTAGTGGGACTCGAGAGTGACCACAAGGAGGGGCCGCGCAAGACCCCTCATTGGGCGTCTGCGTCTAGGTATGGAATTCCAATTTCGGCCCCAAAGGGCTTACTGAGAAAGAGGTAAAGCAGCCAGTTCGTTTCCCCTTCATAGAGTCCCCCGCGGCATGGTTTTTGGGAAAAGACGGACAGACTTCTGGTCCAAAAGAAAGGCGGGCTCTACAAAAATCCTCCGTTCTAACAAGGCAGCGAGCTCTCTCTCCTGGGACATTCGGAGGCCGCAGAAAACGGCACGGAGCCGGAGGAGATTTCGGCCGACTTCACGATGGTGATGACGCTGGTGGTGGCGACTTTGGTGGGGGTGATGGGGCCCCGGGCCACGGTGCGCGCAAAGGTCTGCAGGGCTTCGTACTTGGAGCGCAAGGCGTCCAGCTCCAGTTTCATGCTGCTGTTTTCCCGGGCGAGCTTCTCCACCTCTTGCTGGAGGTCTGCCCGCTGCCGCTCCAGCTCCTCCTTCTGGGTCACCCGCTTGATCCGGCAGCTGGCCGCGTAGCCCCGGTTCTTGAGTGTGCGCCGCCGTTGCTTCAAGCGAATCACCTCCTCTTTCGTGAGACCTCGCAGGTGCTGGTTCAGCTCCCGCACGGACATCGACACGAGTTCGTCATCGCTCAGCACCGGGGCGTTTTCTCCCGACTCCTCCTTGACCTATAGACACCAACGTCACAAAACTCATGACTACATTACAGTGGGTCAGTGTTGCTCGACCCTGGCCACTTTCAGACGCGGGGACTTCAACTCCCAGGATTCCCCAGCCAGCATGGCTGGCTGGGGAATCCTGGGAGTTGAAGTCCCCGCGTCTGAAAGTGGCCAGGGTCGAGAAAGGCTGCACTAGGTCACGGCCATACCTTTGTAACCGCCAGATCGTACATGGGGAAGTGTTGCGTGCGGACTGCCCCGGAGGAATCTTCAAAATACCCGACTGTGGTTAAGACCAGCCTGTAAGAATGAGCTCAGCTACCTACCTTTTTTTTTTTTTTTAAAGACTAGTGAACTATGTGAGGATCAGCTACCATCCAGTTCTGGAATTTTGGGTGAGAATCCAAACGAAACAAAACCTGAGCGTACCTCTTTATGTCCATGTTCCTGAGATGTAATAAGTAACAGGCTTTGACTGAAGCTACTTTGTGCCTTTGTACTCCCTCTTAGCCACCGCTCGAAGTACCATCCCCACGTATAAAACATATGGCTCGACATGATGGTGATTCATCAGGATTTTGAAGAAGTTAGCGTTATTACTCCACCACCGACTTGCTTTTGTAATTAGTACAAGCAGACAACTCTCCAATGAGGGATGTATTTTAAAAGTATTTTTAATAACTTTAACACTCTAAAAACATCAGGACGTGACAATATGTGACCGAAACGGGACCAAGTCCTTTTCTTTCAGACTAGTGAACTACGTGAGCATAGCCAGAGGGCAATTTTACAGTGACTTGACCAGACTGTAAGAAATGGCGCAGCTTCATGAACAGTTTGGCATCACCCAACAGCATCTGGCCATACCCTCAGTGAAAGATAGGAAACCCTGGAGCGAGCCAGCCTGCCTGCCAGCCTTCCCAACAGGCATCTCAACCCGGGAAGTTGTTCAGGAGAAGTATGGAAAGGAAATGGCTCTGATCATTCTGCAAGGAGAATCATGGCCTGATCAGGTTGCACAGGAAATCTGTTAGGGGAGTAGGGCTTTTGAAACAGTCTTCTGCAGAGGTGTAGCGTTTCCCATGGACCACCACCCAAAATCCTTTTTTCTTAACTGGAATTTAAACTGGGGAGATGTAATTTATTCCACAGCTGTGCTCAACCTATGTTGAACCATGAATTTTACAAAGCTTTAGCTGAGTATATTGTTCTTATCTCCAAACTGAAGTTAGAGCTATCCTAATTCTTTTTTTTTTTTTTTTTTAAAGTAAAGAAAGATTCCAGGCTGCTCTGTTCTGATGCCCAAGTGAAGCTATTGTCTTCAAGCAAGACTGGATAGCATCACACACGGTCCCATAACTTACTTTTCGGGCACAGACTGGCTTTTGGAAAAGGGGTAAGTAAAGCAGTGGGGGTGCAACAGCTGGCATCTTTCACTGCAGATGTCACTTTCGTTTTCTAAAATCCAAGTGGGCCTTACCTTAAATGCTTTGTTTGGTTTTGGATTAGTCGTCATAACCTGGGCACAATCTCCTGGACAGAACTGCTCAGAAATTGCAACTGGAGAAAAAAGGGGGAAGCAGGGAGGGAGGGAAAGAGAGACAACAGGTTAAATGTCGTGCAGCTTAGAGAAAAGAATGATGTATTTCCAATCAAGTATCAGCACCTCTCACTGCAAGGCTATTTAACACTATGCTTCTTAGATGCTGTTTTTTAAATCTCCCTCCTCCTCCTCAACTTTTATCTCACCAGCCACTCAATCTACAAGTGCAGAGAAGCCCGGTATCTCAGGATGCCGTAACCCATTAGTACCATTACAAGGCACACAAGCAAGGGACAATATCAACCCCCTCATCCTAAGACTACGTTTTTTTAAAAAGCAGCTGTGATGAGAAAAACCTTTCTTCCCCATCTCCCTTATCGCCAATTCGGGCTGCAAGAGCGAGGTGGGTCCAGATTCTGCTGTATTCAGGCAGGCCTAGGCAAGATGATGGTGCCCAGCAGAATAAGAAACCCAGTTCCTAGTTGCTTCTTCGGCAGAAAAACTTCTTACTGCCATCACTGCAGCTTTTATCGGGCCTAGAACATGAGAGATGGCCCAGGCTGACTTGTTCGAGGCATGCCCCATACGCTGCCAACTCAAAAGCCACGGGGGGCTCTCAGGTTCCATTGCCAGCCTGAACAACTGCACCCTCTTCTGCCCGAGGAACATTCTTGTTGGTAATTCTGCCCGCTCCATATTCCCAGCTACCAGGTCTCTAATCCAGATAAACCAGAATCTGAGAAAAACCTGAGCAAGTTGCTAGATGTGCTGAGGGGGAGAGGAAGCTGCTCACACATGACACTGAACACATAAAGAGACTGTGGACTATACCAACTTGGACCTCTGGGCTAGTTAACCCAGCACCTCCTCTTGGAAGGCAACAGTTTTCTTAAAGACTCTGGTCTCAGATCTGCTGCAAATGTTTTTTTTTTAAGTAGAGATGCCAAAAGAAGAAACTGCATTCTTACACCTGCAAAGCAACTGTTCTGCCATTAGTCTCTGGGCCTTCCCTAAATAAATGGTCTTCTTCAGCCAGAACCCACGAGACACCCCCAACAAGATTGCTTCAATCTATGCTCAGTTTTTTTTAAAAAAATGACAGCAGTGAGGTAAGAGAAAGGGGAATGATGGCAACAGTAGGAATTTAAGGTGATTTCTGCCAAGCTGTCCTATATCGTTCTACATTATTTGGAGAGGCCCTTGTGACTTCCACACTGCAACACCGTTGAACCCAAAGTCCTCAGATGACTTCACATTTCACAAGTCATCCTAGTAAGGCTGTTTCCTCAGGCGGGGTTTGAAAACAGATGGCCATATGAACCTTGATTCCCTGCCAGACCCGAGTTAAGAGGTGGAATTTCTGGACCCAGAAGAATTCTGCCCATCTGGATTCGATCTGCCCAGAACGTTCCACAAAGCCAAACTCCCTTTTCCAAATCTCCACAGATATAAAGCCAGCTCCAAGTTTGCTTTCAGGGCTTTCTGAAAAGCAGGCAAACGTTATCCTTAAAATCCGAGTTTCCCATCACCATCCCGGGCTGCAATCCACAAAAAAACAAACAAACAAACAAAAAAAAAACGAAATGAAACACAAAGCAATCGTCTTCCCTATTCTTGGCTCCCCGCCTCTTCAAAGGCAGAAAAGTCCCCTACGCCTCCCAGCCCCACCTGTAGGCAGCTCCCGAGTCCAAGCAACCAATTCTTTGAAAGATGGCACACGGGTGGCAGGCAGACAAACCGGCTGATGGAGACGCGAGGACGGAGCGGTTTCACGAGAGGAGAAAACAACGCAACGCTTCCTCGCTTGGCTGGAATTCTCCCATCCGCCTCTGAAGGAGGGGGCCCCTTCCAGCAACGGGAGATGCGCCCAGCGGCAATGCTTCTCCGCTCTCCCCCTGCTGAGGCTGCCCTTGGCTCTCACCTCAGGTGCACTAAAGTGCGCCCCTCTCAAGGAGCACCGGAGACGGACTGTCTAGACTTCGGCGCAGAGCCTCCACCTGCATCGCACGGCACGGATGACACTGTTGGAGCCGCTTCAAAGAGCCGTGTACCTACCACTGAAGGAGAGGGCAATGCAGCTGTGACATCACAGTGGCTTCGTCTTCCCCGCCGGCTCGGGCCACAAGAGCGAGGCTTGAACATTAAGAGCCGACGTGCCTAGGAAGCACCGGCTCGGGGAGGCTGCGGCGCCGGACATGTGAAACGTTTAGACCGTCGGGCCGGAGCACCTTCCCTCCCGTGCCACCGCCCGTCCGTCCAAGAAGAAAACAGGGCCAGGGTGGTGGAGGTGAAAACACTGGTCTCCGTCCACATCTACACAGTGTCACACATTCTAATCATTAAAAAAAAAAAAAAACAGAAGACAACGGCAACGACATCTAGCCAAAGCATCCCAAGCATGATTTCCTTCCGATAGTTGCCATGGTGACCTTGGGAAAGTAGCCAACCCTGAGATGGTAGCCATGGAAACAAGAGAAGCCCAAAAGCAAATCATGACTTGGGGTCATCTCTGTGCAAAGGCATCGGGGAGGACGGAGAGGAGAGAGTCAACAAACCCATGCATTTCGGAACACATGGGGGACAGACAGAGGGAAAAGGGCGGGGAAGAGAATGGCGGGGAGGTGCGCGTGGGGGGGGGGTGTTTGCTGGCTCAGCCTGAGCAGCCCCCTGCTTGACTTGTGGCGACGGACACCGTTCACCGTCATATGATGAGAGCACACAACTGAAAGCCAGAGGGGCTGTGGCTGCTGCCTTGGAGGCGGAAGGGGGGAAACAGAGCCTTCTCATAGGCGCCGGACATCCCCTAGCCCAGCCTTTCCTCCTCAGCCCGCCAGAGCCGCTGGCACTGAGGAACACGCCTCTCCGATGTCCGTGCCCTTTTTTTAAAGAAACAGAGAAGCAGTAACGCCATCCAGGATCGGAAAGCGCATCTGAGAACTTGCAGAGTGCCTCCTTCTGCTTACTAAGCAAATGCAACCTGTCCCCACGCATTCCCAGCGCAAAAGAAAACAGGGCAGCATTCTATGGTCATGGCTCCTTTCCGTTTAACTTTCAAAGCTTTGGGATTGCTGCACAGAAGCCACTCTGTACTGGCTCAAGCATCTTTAGATTCTTCAGAAGAACTGGAGGAGGCAGGGAGAGCTAGCTGGGAATGTGGCAGATGGGGGGGGGGAAGGAAAGTGAAATGCAGAGCAGGACTACAAAGGCATGTTTTATTCACAGAAAACTGTAATTGTTCCTGCAGCTCCCCCGAGCAACTCAGCACTCCCCAGAACACGAGCACCCTGAACTTTGCGCATGGAGGAAAGGATCGAATGACAAGGGGCCCAGCTAGAAGCCACCAGGGGAAAGGTGGCCATGCCATGTTGGCTTCCTTGCAAGGCACCGAAGGCCCCAGGGCCAGCAGTGCAGAAGCCAAAGGCTCTGCAGAACCAGAGGAGTCAAAGTTGCCAGGCAGCCACATAACGGGAAATAAGATAAAGAAAGGCGTGGCTGTGGAGGAGGAGCCAAGAGAAGGATTACCTTGGACTTGAAGAGCTTTCCCCAGGCCCTTGTTCGTTCCTTTACAGCTGCCCTCTCCTGCCCTCATGTTTGGACCTGGTGGCCAGATGCCCCGGAAGCCCCTTCAGGGCCGGGGCCGCTCCTCGGAGGAAGGTGGCACCTGCAGGCGCAGGCCGCCGGGTCTCTCTCCAGGAACCCTTTCCGAGGGGAAGCCGAGTGGAAACCGTTCCTCCCTATCCTTGGGTATGCACACACGCACAGCATGTCTTAGCATATGCATCCCTTCAGTGCCATAGTTATGCAATGAGTCACCAGCTGTTTACAGAGTGGGGGAAAGCTCACATTCCCACAGAACCAGGAACACTTCCTTCTCCTCCCCCTTGTCTGCCTTCCCGCCTTCTTTCTCCCCACCCAACCCCTAAAAGGAGAAAGAGAGACAGCGCTGGAGGCTCCCTGGGCTTGGCAGTTATACCAGAAAAAGGAACTTCAAAAACGCTTGAAGAAATTTAAATAAAGGGGGAGGGGGAGAGGCAAAGTTCCAGCCCCACGGCAGCACCAGGCACAGAAAGCCCCTTGGTCCTTGACTGGCTGTCCCCACCTACCAACTAACCAATGGAAAGGCTGCGCAAGCACCCTCTGTGTCCGGGAGAAAGGTGCGTCCGACGCACAGAGTTCCTCTTTCCTCCCACTGGTTGCTCAAATTTCTGAGGACTTCTTGTGTCCCACCTGTTGCAACGTTATGCTCCGGGCTTCTAAAACACCAAGGTTTATAGCTGTCTTTTTGCTGTCACTGCCGCTCTGTGAATTATCGCACTACAGCCACTTCTGCGCTGTCGATCTGCTGTGAGAGTTTGCCTGAATTCTGCCTTGAAATGCAAACGTAGAACAACAGCGCTAGCCACTTGCCACTTTTGACGCTAAAGCCTGAAACGAGATCTGCTTCTCCTTATTGCAAAAGAACCAACCGCTAGCTTCTCTTCACCCAGAGCTACACAAAAAGGACATCCAGAGAAACAGCCACCTCCGTCTCTTGCCACAATCTCATTTCAGTGACCCCCCCCAAAAAAATATTGGAACCACCTTAAAAATGTATCATAGCATACGTTTTCATGGACAACAGCCCACCTCATTGAAGGCATGGTAAAATCATTTATTTCCTGGTTTTCAAAAATTTATTTTATCCATTTCTTATTTTGGGTGTTGCTAAACATTTCATTTTTTTTTAAAGGCACACACCTGCCAATGTACAACAAAAGCAACTGTGCAACATGGAATACCTGCCATGTAGTCTCTACAAACCCAATTTCCTACCTCTTGCAAGGGCCCGTACGTAAGCTTAATATATACTTCCATCCCTCACCAACTCTACGCCGCCTGCTGCTTACACACCTGGCCATGCACATTTAGCTCTAGCCAGACCCTCGCCCCACATCGCTGGCCGCAAGGCAAAAAATATGAGCGGTAAGAATTATGCGACCATAAGCGTGTGGAAATCACTGGATGTGCCTGCGTACGCATAAAAGGGAGGGGGCAATTTGAACACCAGGCGAGTCACAGTGGCTCATGTTCTAGAAAGCAGCAGCATGGAGAACTCACCCAGGCAGCCATCCTGCCTGTGATCAGAGCCAGCAGGGAAAAAGAACCCAAACAGGTGGAGCGTCAGGGGCCACCAGACTGAAAGGGACTTTTGCCAAGGCAAAGTTCTCTTGGGAATGCTGGACGATGATCAGAGAGTCTTCCTTCCGTGGTCTGGTAGGAAGCTGCACAGATGCTGCAGCCAGCTTTGGATAACAAAGAAAGTGGAGCAGCAAAGGAGGGGAGGGAGGCACGTCTGTGCTTCAGGCAACGGTGATACAACAATTATCCCGGTTGTGTTCATGAGATACCGCTACCGTTGGTTATGCAATTAACTTGGCTACCACGGTTTGCACATGACACACCAACAGCACAAGATGGCTTGTCCCCACCAGCGGCAGCAGCAGCGGTGCCCCGAAGCTCTCCCAGCTAATCAAACTGTGCACGACTGGGTCAACAAGTGCTGAGTGAGATTTTTCAACATCTACCCTGGCTCCTTCAGAATTGGTCCTTGCACAGTAGAGATTGGAGAGACCGGTCTGAACCTTTCATCCAAAGACTGGAGACAAAAAAGTCCACTCTTCCCCCAAGTCATGGCATGATCTAACTCAGAGGCTTCTTAAAGTGGGTGGGGGACTTTCCCCAAGCCTGAAGGGAGCAGCAGCAGGTCAGCAGAGAAGGAAATACTCCAAGGTGGACCAAGGAGGGAATCACTTTCTCTCCTGCTCCTCCTAGAAGACTCTTCTCATGGGGAAGGAGAACAAGACTCAAGTTAGGGGAATTATGGCAATGGTCTTCCTGTGGTAGTTCTATAGGTGCAAAAGTTGGACTTCGAAGAAACAGGATAGAATAAATATTAATGCTTTTCACCGCAGCTATTGGAAAAGGCTGTGGAGAACATGAAAAGTAGCCAGGAAAACAAACAAATGGCTTATAGAACAAATCAATGATCACGTTTTGGACACATTAGGTGAAGACTCAGCTTTTCTGACAAGTCCATAATGCTGGGAAAAATGGAAAGAATGAGAAGGGGATGACCAGAAGTAAGGTGGATGGACAATCCAACTTCAACAGCAAAGAAAGCACTATTGAGAAACTCAGAAGGCCAGATCAACTTGGAGAAGGTCTATCTACGTGGTCACTAAGAGTCAACATTGACCTGACAGCACTCAGTCAATCAATCAGTCAAAATGAACATATAAGGAAATGCTTCTCAGTCCACTTGTTTTTTAAATCAGGAAAACAATTTATATGTTTAGTCTTTTTCCCAAAAGACTTCACACCTCTATGGAAGTTGTAGCTGCCTTCCTAGGGAGCTGATAGTTCCTGAAAAAGTTTCTACCTTCTTAGTTTCAATACTTGGCACCTTGCCTATAGATTAGCCGCAAGCAAATTCAAAGGGCATAAGCCAGTATTTTTCAAACTTGGCCACCTTAAGACGTGTGGACTTCAACTCCCAGAATTCCGAAGCCAGTTCCCCCAACATTCACCTGTCAAATGTGAAGCAAGTTGCAGATTCTACAAAAACCATCCAAATGAAATTGTGCCACCTTGTACGTCATTAATAATGCAGATTCCCACCAACTTCATCTATTATAACCTGTGTCGGGGAAGGGACAATTTCTCCTCTCTGAAATCCTTGATAGGACCGGGGGTCACTATTGTGAAAACACAAAGCATGAAAACACACCCTGGAACGGCTGCTGTTTTTGAGACCCTTTCGAAGTTATTTTAAATTCGCTTTCCTCGATCTTTCACACACATGCTTGAACCAACTCTCACCCCCAGCAGGGGCCAATGGAAACTGTAGTCCCAAATTCCAGAACGCACTGAGCTGAGAAAGGCCGAGCAAGGGCTAGTTTACAAATCCCAGTCTGCCCCCGCCCCCAAGTAACCTCCCCAATGCATCTCTTCCAAAAGCTTCCATCTATGGTAAAGATGAGTGTTTTATTTTTTTTTCCCCCCAAGCAGCGTTCCACTTTTCTGTTCAGCCTCTCTAAAAGCACAAAACAGGGTTAATTATCCACTGCGCAGAGCCCTGCCAATACTGCCAGCTGCCACTGGATAACATCCGGGCCGTCATGTTTAGGAAGTGACTGCGAGGAGGAAGATTTCTCTGCGCCGGAGCTCAGAGACGGGAAGGAAGAGAACACAGCGCGCTGCGGTTTTCATCGGTGCTGAGGCAGAAAGGTAAATGGATTAAATATTACATCCCAGCAGGCTGGCTGGGGAAGTCGTTTGAACAGGACTGCAGAGGACCTTAAAATTCTTTAAAAAAAAAAAAAAGCGGGGGGGGGGGAGAAAGAAAGAAAAGGAAGGTATTAATAACTTCCCACCCTGAGAGGTTGTGCAATACTCCATAGTTCTGTTTTCCTACCTTCCTCCAAGCCCCCATTTATAACAATAAGGCAGCAAAAAATACAGTAGGCCTCTCTGATATCTACTGCCTGTCCCTGCCATGGAGATCTCTGCTTGGTTGGCTAATCTCATATTTACAAAGGCCTTGTTTCTACTCGTCTCCTTCCACTTACTTCTTAGCTCTGAAAGAAGAGGAGGAGGGGGAGGGAGGAGGAACAGGAAGGGACAGAGCGCTCGAAATCAGAGCTGAAATGATTTCATGTTTGGAAGCTGGGGAATTCCTCTACCTCATCACCTGATCATTCAGCATTTAAGGTATGATTTTTTGTATCATGCGGTTTAGCAATTCTTTCCAAAACTCATGCTGCAGATGCGTGAGCTCAATCCCTTATGGAGAGTAACCTCCTCAGCGATTCGATTAGACTGCTGGAGCCTTCCAGTGGGAAAAAGAATGTGCCCCACAACCAGGTTCTGTGGACCAACAAAAGAGTGAAGACACTTTTAAGCCCTGCTTCTGTTTTAAGGAGCTCCCGACTGAAAGCTGAAAGGCTTAACTAAATGGCCCACTTCCATTCAGTTCTGCCTTATAATGCTTAGTGTACTTACTGAGATACTCCAGATAGCAGGGCTAATGCTGAAAACCTACTACTGCCTCCCTCAACTTAGCATTCTCCAGAGGTGCTTAAATGCAATGTTGTTCTGTTCTGTTGTATGTGCAAGGCTTCAAAATAAGTAAAAATAAGTAAAAACCCTATGGCATCACTTCAGAAAGAGGGATCTTCAACAATCCTCCCCACACCCTGATTCAACCTATTTTGTGATGGAAACATTCCACTTTCCTGATTTGAGTTCTGTGATTCCCAACACTAGATGCCAAATGGCTCACCACTTTGAAGCTCAAGGAGACTTCTAAAAGCCTTTACTGTGGCCTGGAGGTCTAGTATTCCCAAAAAGAGAAAGAGAGACCAATGGGCTTCTGTGTTTCTCAAAAGGTAAACATAAATCAATTATCTAGCTTTCACTTTATTTACATTCAACTGGCTAGTGTTGTGGACCCCTGTTCAGCCACTAGCCAGCTCCCAGTGCAGAGCCATTTTTTCCTACATGAGTTCTTCAACTCTGTCCTTTCAACCAAAAAAAAAAAAAAATCAGTAGACAGTTCCCCCCCCCTGCTTATCAGGAGTGTAAAGAAGTTATCAGAGGTCCCTTAGCTTGAGCAAAAACACCAAGCAGCAGGTAGCGTTCTCTTGAGAAAACTAGACACTGACAAGTCTCATATGGGGTTCCTGGGCCACTAAGATGTCCACTTCTCATTTAGTATAACCAGTGAGCCAATGACGCCAGAGGATTTGAGATGCACCCTTACACATGATTAACCATATGATAGTGAAATGCAAGGCCTTATGAGAACTAATGCTAGTCTCATGGGTGGCCACATGGAAGGAGAGGATTAAGCAACCGTTCCTCATTTAGAATTCAACACTGAGCTGTCCTGTTAAAGCATCACCAGTTACTAATATTAAGAGTAGGCTGCAGAGATGAAATGATTTGGTGAACAAGAAACTCCCTTTTATTTTGCAACAGACCACTCAACTGCAGTATCCCGTTCAAGCAACTGTCCCCCCCAGATACCTGCCGCATGACTTCTCTAAATAACTGATGCCTGCTTATGCATGCCAGTAGGAAGCATGGAGTTAGACTGCACTGAACGGTCTTTTGAAGGAGACGGGATACACAGAAGCGTGTGTGCATGTTCCAGCTGAAGGGGCAAAAACACAATGACTCAGAAGCATCTCCTACCTAGAATATGCTCTGCTGATTCATTCAACATGTGTAAAATTCCCTTGCAAATACAACCCCTCAAACTTTCCTAACCATTAGCAGCATCCTCAATTCCAAGTCACTGTAATCATGTCATCCAATTACACATTAGAAAACACATCCACCAACTATTTTAAAAACTTCTAGAATAGACATGTGTTAGCTCAGCAGGCAACTGGCCACCGCCGTTGCTATGTTGCAATATCACAGCCTTATCTGATCTATACCCCCCTCCAGATCTGGGGACCAATTCCCAGAATTTTCAGGAATGCGTGGTGACCAGGGAATTCTGGAAGCTCACCCACACACATGGAAGTCTCCCACATGGTGGAAGGCTGAATGAGATAAACCCCATGAAATACAACCCCAGCCACGCTGACCCCTTTTCTGTGGGAAGACAGTACAGTAAGGTTATTCCCCAGATTGTTGAAAGTGGAAATAAGATTCATATAACAGCAGCTTCCCTAAGGCGGTTCACGGGGGGGCTGAGTTTTTGCAAGACTGAGGTGAACTTTGAAGCCAGGGGCTTCCCAGGTTTTAAATTTGTCCTGAGTTGGGGGAAATTCCAGTAGCACCAGATAGAAAAAAGCATGCCTGCTCGTAAAATAAGATTATGGCTCTGCAGCTTTAAGTGCAGGCCAAGGCTTGCTTTGGAACTTAATACTTGCTGTCTTGTAACCCTGTTACAAAAGTAGCCACAGTTAAGTGTTTGTTTATGGATGCATTTAGTGCATATACACTGCCCTGAAACAAAGCAACATTGTACATAATTGTAGATAAACACAGACTGGTACAACGGTTCAGCCAGGAAAACCAAGATCCCGCTTCCCATTCAGCCACGGCATTCCTGCAGGCGAGTCCTCCTCTCAGTGCCACCAACCTCACAAATTGGCTAGTCCCCCTGGGCCTTGATTTTGGCTCGGTGAGTTGCATAAGCTGGGCCACTGTGGTCTATGAAGCATTTTTATCTCATCCCTTGCTGGCCTGTTCAACAAATGTTTAAGGGAATCCTGGCTTAGAGCAGGAAGTGAATTTAACCTTCCCTAATAACGCCTGTTGTCTAAAGAACCATGTCGCAACAGCAGAAGCAGTTTGGTGCTTGTTTAGGGATGCATCTCCTGCACATATGCTGCCCCGAGCAAAGCAGTATTGCATGTAATGGCAGATAAAATGCAAAAACGCCCTCCTGATGTGCTTGGTGGGGAGGTCATGGATGCAAGGTAGATGCCGCAGCAGCGCTTCTCAGCCTTGGCCGCTTTCAGATATGAGGACTTCAACTCCCAGAATTGAAGTCCACACATCTGAAAGCGACCCAGGCTGAGAAACGCTGGGCCAGAGGATGGGGAAACTGCGTCCGATGCACTCTGGAGGGGAAGGGCGCTCTCCTCGGCGCACGGGCAACCCCTCTATACGGGAAGAGCGCTTTCCTCACCCCTCCCTGCTCCCCACGAGGTCCTGACACGCAAGAGCCACACTCGCACAACACCCCTCCTCCCCCAGGCCACGGAAAAGCCGCTCCCCACGAGGTCCTGACACGCAAGAGAGGTACTCACCCCACGCCCCTCCAGCAGGCGGCGGAGAGGCCTGCGCACGGCGCTCCAAGCCCGGGGCGGCCCGGGGGTCCGCTCGCCCCTTCCCACGACGCGCCCAGCCGCTCAGCGGGCGGCGCGAGAGCCGAAGAGGGGCTCAGGGCGCGCAGGCCGCCCCTGCCGAGCGCACGGCCCGCGAGAGCGGGGAGCCGCCCGCATCGCGCTCGCTTGCAACGCGGGGCGCCCCCCCCCGTTCGCCCGGGAGGCCGCCGCGCCGCCGCGCCGCTTCCGCCACGTGCGCGGCGACTCGGCCCACTCCCCCGCCCGCGCCTCAGGCCCCGCCCCGCGCGTCCGCGCAGGCGCCGAGCGAGGGGCGGGGCGGGGCGGGGCCGGGCCGCCTCGCTTCTCCCTCCCTCCTCCTCCTCCTCCTCCTCCCGCTTTTTTCCCCCTCACGGTCGCTTTCGCCGCTGCCTCACCTGCGCCGCTGGGCGCGCGCGCCCTCACGCCCTCGGCCGGCGGGGCGTCCCCCAAGCCGCTGCCCGGCGGCGCTTCTGAGGCGACGGAGGCGCGAAAGCCCCCAACGGCCGAGCGCGCGGGGAGGGGGGGCTGCGCGCGCCGCCGCCTCCTTTCCCCCCTCCCTTCGGGCAGCAGCCTAGCTCCCGCCTCCTCCCCGGCGCGCGTGCCGCCAGTGAGCGCCTCCCCAGCCCTCCTCCGCGGGGAGGAGGAACCACAACAACAGAAAAAAACGGGGGGCGCAATCGCGCGCGCGCGCGGGCTCCTCCCCTTTTCCTTCTATTTTGAACGCTCCCGGCCAATCCGAGCTCTCCTGCTGCTTCCGGGATGGGCTGTCGCTGAGCGTCCTCACGTCAGGGAAGGGGCGAGGACGTCACGCCCCCGCCTCTGGACTCGACCCTCTTTGGCCACGCCCACGGCGTTTCATTCTTGGCGAGAGGGGAAGCGCGGGAAGGCGGGTTCGCGAGGGATGAATGGATCCAGGCGGTGCTCCCCAGTTTAAAAAAAAAGGGGGTTCTTCCTCCCGCCGGGGCTCGCTGGGTGCCTGGAGCCCTAGATCCCACTCTCCCCATCCGTAGGCCGGACCAGCAAGGGGGTTTTACCCAACCCGTCTGAACGTTCCTGCAGATTTTGATCGGTTGCACGTGCCTATTGCAGTTATTCTTTTAAATGCGTAGATACGTTTTATTGGTAAGTATAACAACCCGAGGGCATGATAAAATGCAACCAAAAATATAGCGGTGCTAATAAAATCAGAAAAGAATATATAGAATAATGCATAAGTAAGTTACATTTGTAGAAAGCGTTAATATAGGCCAGCGTTTCTCAACTCAGCAACTTTAAGAGGTGTGGACTCCAACTCCCAGAATCCCCCAGCCACCTTGGGAATTCTGAGAGTTGGAGTCCACACTTCTTAAAGTTGCTGAGGTTGAGTAACACTGATACAGACACTAGCTCAGTGGGAACATATTAGTAAACCTAGCCATATAGACCGGTGTTCTCAACCTCTGCAACTTTAGGACATGCGGACTCCAACTCCCAGGATTCTGGGAGTTGAAGCCCGCATGTCTTAAAATTGCCGAGGTTGAGAAACGTTGCTCTAGCTTATGCCCAAAACTGCTTAGAATCTCTTGCATAAAACAGTGGGATTAAAATACAGTGAAGCTGATAAATACACAATGCACCTAGAGAGAAGAAAAATGGTGGGTGGCCAAAGATTTTGCAAGCGTCCCTTACATTTCTGACCTTCTAAAATGCAGACCCTGAAAGCCAAGAGGCCAGTTGCAAATGACCCTAAGTACTTTTTCACACTGGGTCTTTGTGCCTCTTTCTTGCATGTGAAATAAATGGGCCCCTCTGTCAATAGCCCAAGAAAAAGTGTTAAGATTGGAACAATGGACCAGGTCATGCTTGGTAAGGCCTGGTGCAGAAGGGAAGGAAAAGGGGCTGGGGTGGAATGCTGTTTTTAAAAAACAAAACAAAAAAAAAGCTTGAGGATGATTGCAGTGCCCTGTTTGGAGAGAAGGAAGCATCTGGTTTGGTTGCATTTTAAGCGGGCGCTTATTGTAGAAGGTTTACCGTACTGTTTTGCGAGTGCCACACGCTGGGCGGACTCTGTCTCCCTTCCGGCTCTTGCTATTTCAAGAGGAGACCCGCAGAGGTATGGTGTGGTTAGCTTTTTTCAGATCTTGGCTGGCCTTCCTCTTGACCTGGCAAAAACAACAAAGCAGGCCCTGAAGGGGTGAATTGTCCCGTGTCCGAAACGTTTAAAATGGGTTGCCTGTTTCTTGAATAAAGTTTGCTTTCTGCACCTGCCGTCCCCAGGGTTCTCTTCCCTGCCTGCTCTTCTTGATTTTTAACCATCTTGACGGACGGGGACTTCTTAGACGCTCCAAAGATCGTGCATGGCTGTGCAAGCCCGCCGTTAGCCTAATCAAGTTTGACTGCGATTTGATCGGAGACTTTTGGATTTCTTTTCCCCGTCATGCCCAACGTGGCTACGACGGCTGTATGGCGAGAACAAAGTAGAAGAAAGCGGGGTGGGCAGAGATGGGAAGGCAGATGACAATGGTCTCAAAGATAAGGCAGCTTTGCCGGGGGCTGGTGACGCCGTAGCCAAATGGGGCTTCAAAGTGTCCGGTTCCTGAATTAAAATGTTTTCGCGGACCGGCTCTTTGCCAACCATGTCTTGTGCTTGGAATCAAACTAGCAGCAACATTTAAGCAATGGGGGGATCTACTCGGTTGCTTCGATCCGTTCAGTTTACTCACGTGGTATCAGCGGAAGCTTTCAGATCATCCTCGGAGGGTGCCCCTATCCCATACATTGCAGGAGTATAGTCTGGAGGTCCCTGGGGTGTAAATGACTTGGCTTGTTTTCAGTTCCCATCGTTGGGAATCTGAGAACTGCCGAGACAGTGCGATTTCTCTATTTCCCTTCTGCAGCCCCAGAGACGATGAAATCCTACCAGAAACTGACAGCGGAGGTCTCTCAGATCACCGAGGCTGGGGAGGAAGGTGCCGACAGAAAACCATTATGCCATCAGAAGTTGTCTGCTTGGTGGCTCGGTGGGGGCCTCCTGATGGTAGCCGCCCTCCTTAGCGGGGTGACCGTTTGGGTCCTTGGGCAGATTTGGTGGGATCAGCATGGAATTCCCTCCTGGTCAAAATGCACCTCTGTCCCAGAAGACCGTCGCTTTGACTGTTACCCGGAGAGAAGCGCAATTGTGACACGAGAACTTTGCGAGGGCCGGGGGTGCTGTTTTGTGGACAGCGAGAGGCCCCAAGATAGAATAAAGGGGGTCCCGTGGTGCTTTTATCCCCCTGATTTCCCCAGCTACACCCTGGGGAGCACGAAGGAGACTGACCTGGGGCTGGTGGGCTTTCTGACCAGAAAAACAAAGGCTTACTATCCAAAAGATGCTGAGAAGCTGCAGCTCAGCGTGGAGTTCGAAACAGATTCCCGGTTGCACGTCAAGGTGAGTCATTCATTAAACTTCCCTACTGCCACCCCATGATTTTGTCTTCGTTTCCATGTTATTCGTGCCTGCGTTTCCCTTGCTTTTTTGTAGATCACCGATGCCGCCAGTCCCCGCTACGAGGTCCCCCTTGATGTTCCTCGAGCCACAAAGAGAGCGGAGAATCCTCTCTACTCTGTCGAGTTCTGCAAGGAGCCTTTTGGTTTGATAGTGACGCGAAGCGGTTCAGGGACAGTTTTGTAAGCATTTTTTCCCTCTAGGTTAGTGGTTTCCTCATGCTGCGTTTCCAGAGAGATGACGCTGCCTGATACGCCCTCACTGTGAGATTAGTAATAGCACCACACCTCCATGCCCTGAAACCAGTATTCTTCTGCATGTTTGAAAATGAGGAATCCAGGCTTCCTTGTTGTCACATTGCTGTGTTCCCTTGTTTCCTGCGTTACCCTCCAGTGCTTTTTGACACGGTTCACTGGTGGCGGCTAATAGCTGGCACTGCAAATACATACATATATATATATATATATCAGGAGTGAAGAATTTCACTGGTGGCGGCTAATAGCTGGCACTGCAAATATATATATATATATATATATATATATATAAGGAGTGAAGAATTTCTTCCGTTCTTGGTAGCTATCAAGAGGTGGTGTTGGCAGCGCCCTATTAGACCTTGCCGGGATATTTTCCTGATCAATCACCTTTGCTGCCATGATTTGCCCGATGCGATGGGCTTCCGTAACGCTGCTGGTCCTCAGGAAGGAGGGAGCACGTTCCAAGGAGGGGAGCGAGATAAGACAACGCAGCCCAGAGCTGGAACGTGGGAAGACTTAAGAGGTTCAGAGCAGCCCTGCCCTGGAGCCTTCCCAGATTATTCCCCCTTAGGTTAGGTAGAGTGGCAGTAACAGCCCGTCAGGGACCAGAGATGGTCACAATGCCTCCTGCTCAACTTCTGAAGGTTTTTAGTAAGGGCAGGAAGCTTCCACCTGGACGCCTCACGGCTTCATCATACCTGCGGTCTTTAGGGTACGTCGTCATAGGATATGCGGGACCTGTTCACTGTATCTCAGCCTGGACCAAGATTGGCACATGCTTGACAGAATCTCAGGGCTTCTTACCAACTCAAATTGAGGAAGCTATTTCCCTTTCACAGGCCTCTAGATCTAATGATTTATTTTCCTGGACCTATCGGCCAATTCAGTCATGAATGATTGAAGATCCAGTTGCCGGCTGAATGAACTGTGCTCCTGTTGCTTTCCAATCCTTTATTTCTTTGCTGTCACCCTGAAAAGCCCCTCTAGAGCCACAAAAACTAAAAAAAAAACTTTCGAAAAGAAAATACGTCATCTTTCTGTTAATTGGGATCTTTTCTCCTCTAGGCTGAACACAACAGTGGCTCCCCTGTTTTTCGCAGATCAGTTCCTCCAGATTTCTACTCTTCTACCTTCTACATTTCTTTATGGGTTGGGGGAACACCGGAGTAACTTTCTACATAATCTGGAGTGGAACACGCTGCCTCTGTGGGCCCGAGACGTCCCTCCCACAGTAGGTTTTATGCTATATTGATGAGTTTAACACTTTTCGGTATGTTGTGATTTTTTTTTTTGGCCCCCCTGATCTAGTCTCCGTCCTTTTCTGGACATCCATGTGCCTGAATGGACATTCAGGGTGGTAACTGGTTACGATGTCTAGCTATAATGGTTCTGAACATGTTCAGTTCCAACTAGCCTGTCTCTGAATACAAAGCATTTGGAAACTGCAGCAAGGAATTGATGATCCTCCACTTCTGCTCAGTAGCTTTCCTGGAGGCCTCTGGTCAACTGCTGTGGAATACAAGGGGCTGGACTGAATGCAGCTTTGGTGTGATTCAACAGAGTTCCTCCTGAGTTCTTATGTGTCTCTGTATCAGTTTGAAATCACCGTGGTGGTTGGCTGTAGGAGAAAACTCAATGAAGATGCAGTCTTTTTTTGTGGAGTCCTGGGTGCTCTCTGAGCCTGGTTGTTTCCTTGCAAACGTTTCATTGCCAGACTGGGCAACATCTTTGCATCTTCAGTGCAAGGAGGGAGTGGGCCTTGCTCCCTGTTTATACACCGTGGCTTGCCCTGCTTGGGTGGGTGGGGGTGTTGCTCTCTCCTCGGGAGTTCCTTGATTGGGCTGTTGTTTGTTGCTTGGTTGGTTGGCTGAGTTGATTAGGGTGTATTGTGCTGTTTGTTGGTTCCTCTGGTGTTAATCCTAGTGCTGATTTTTAGTGTCTTTTTTTTCTCTGTTATGTTCAGGAGTCCTACAATCTCTATGGTGTTCACCCATTCTATCTTCTCATGGAGAAAGGTGGAGCTGCCCATGGGGTTTTCCTCCTGAACAGCAACTTGATGGGTGTGTGTTTCCTTCGTTCCCTTTTGTAGTTGTTTAATATGGAACGTAAGAGCCCAAATACGTTGGATGAACAAATGTAGCTACGGCATGAGCCTATTTCTGGCTGTTCCTTTATTTTCACGTGTACGTACTTACTGTATGTACTCTGTGCACAAGCAGCCCGAGGACCGCTGCTTTCTAATGTCTGGTCTAGGAAGCCAAGGCAGAATTAACTTCATCTCCTTCGAAGAGAAAACTTATTCCCGTTCCTCTTCCCTTTTAATTACTCGAATGGAAGTACAAAGCTGCAGGAAGACGCCGTGAGTCAGTACTTCAGGAACTTAGGATGTCACAAGGGGAAAAGGTGGTTGCAAGCGTTCTTTCTGGAGCCAAGACATCTGTTTCCTGGCTCAAGATGGTCTCTTTAGCAACTGCTGCGCGCTTAACCGCATCTTCAGCTGCTGGCCCCTCGCCTCTGCTTTAAAGCTCTTGGCCATCTGCCTTTTCTGAACGTCTGTCCTGACCTTGGCCCTTTGTCTGCGGAGAGAGAAAGAGCAAGTCGGCTGATAGAGTGACGGGCGCCTGAGTGCCTGAAGCAGCTGAGATCCCAGGCAGGCGAGCATCCTCCCTATTTAGGCAGAAGCGGGCAAGATTTCTCATGGGCTGTTCCTCAGGCCAAGGGCAGGGGGCAGTGAGAGCAGGAGGGACCTTGTCTGGACATGCCCTGGGATGCTTTTGGAGGCAAACGCTTCTGTGAAGACAAGGCTGCTGGAGGCTGAGAGTTTATCAGGGTCCTGCTTTGTCCAGCAGAATTCAGTTACTCCTGGACAAAGACACAACTCACGTGGAGAGCTATAAACCACTGGCGGTGCTCAAGACTGCTCAGGCCCACCGTTTCTTAAGAACTCCTTCCAAATCACAGCTTGAAACTGACTTTGTATACGGAGGGGTGCTGAGTTAAGGAAGCCAATAGTCATTGATATGGGAATGGAGCTGGGAGCCATAGTGGCTGGTTTAAACTTAGGTACCAGTGAGTTATCAACACTGTCCTTGCATCTGTAAGAGAAACCAGCAGATATAAAGCAGCTGAAGGCTGCTTGTCTGTCCTTTTTTTTTCCTTGGCACGTATGAAAGCGGAAAAGGTTTCGTGTTCAATTTCACCTTCCTCGGCCAGCTGTGAAAGGCACAGGGGTACGCTTAATAAAAATGTGGGCAGCCTTCTGCATGTGGTGACCCCCAAGGAGAAGTGCTGGAATAGTAAGTCCTTTGAGGACCCACAGAGTTGTAGAGAAGAATATGTTGATGCTTTTGAAGCGAGCAAGCATTACATCTTCATGGTGCCACACCCCTGAATGTCTTCCAAAAGACTTGATTTGACATCCCCTCTCTCCCTCTCTCTCTCTCTCTCTCTCTCTCTCTCTCTCAAAATCCAGAGGTGGCCCTTCAGCCTGCTCCTGCCCTCACATGGAGGACCATTGGGGGCATTTTAGATTTTTACATCTTTTTAGGACCAGACCCCAACTTGGTGGTCCAGCAATACCAGCAGGTGATTGGTGAGTATCTCAGGAAACAGCAGCACAGCAGGAAGACTTTTTCTTCCCTTTAGAACTGGCTGGGAATTTCCGACAAGAGCCAAGAAAGCTTGGCTGATGGTGGGGCGGGGTTTGTTGAAAGCCTACCGTATGGAGGGTGCTCAGGTGTGCCCTCGCTATCGGGAGACTTACCCAGGAACACCTGATGCCCATCGTGAGAAATTTATTCACTCATGCTTAGAAGCCTGCCCTGCCTTCCAGCTTTGATTTTATTCGTGTTTTGGGTTCTCATCTAGGAAACCTCCCTACCCAAGTGCAATTCAGAGACCTTAATCCCAGAGAAACGGCACTATTTTTGTTGGTTTGGTTTCTCTGCCAGGAGCACCTTCATAAATGACATTTCTTCATGACAAAGGATGTAGTTACATGCCCGGCAGAAGCAGGTCTGACTAAAGAGGCTGACGTGTCGCATTTCCTCCACTTGCGTTTCAGGGTTTCCGGCCATGCCCCCCTTTTGGGGACTGGGATTCCATCTCTGCCGTTGGGGGTATGGGACGAGCAACAGGATGTGGGAGACAGTGAAGGCAATGCGGAATTTCCAGATCCCTCAGGTAAAGACAACGGGAGCCTTCAGAGGAGGAGGAGGAGATGGCTGATGGAGTCGCTCCAATCCTGGTCCGACACTCTAATCCAGCCAGTTCTGCTGCAGTAGCTCTCCTGCTATCCTTCGCCTGCCCAGCCGCTGCTTGGGGTGATGGCAGTTGTGGTCCCATAAAATTGGATTGCGGTGTAATCTGTCCCTGCATGATGCCTACAACTTAACAAATTAGGCACATGGAACGGTTTTATGTTCTTCAGAGGAGCCATCCCCAAGCTCCTGGACTAATCTGGATTAGTCATTCTGTACTAATCTGGATTCCCCAGGCAGCCTGGGGATGCTTCCTCCTTCGTTCTCTCTCGTTCCTCCTGCAGGATGCCCAGTGGAATGACATTGATTATATGAATGGCTCTCGGGACTTCACCTTGGACTCTGAGAAATTTGCCACTCTCCCCCAGCTGGTAGAAGATCTTCATGAGCATGGACAATACTACGTGCTGATCCTGGTAGTTTGATTTCCCCCCCCCCCCCTCTTTCTTGTTGCTGAAAATAAAGAAGAAAGGAATAATGTCCTCCTTTCACTCCGGTTTTAAGCAAAAGCTGCCTGCACGCTAGGGCCTCTTCACACTTTCGACGTCTTGCTTTTCGGCAACCCAGAAGCAGAATAGGAACCATGGATTCACGGGGTAGAAAACAGAGTGCGCTCTGGGTCCTTTCGATTCAACAGGCATCTTTTGGGACCCTAGACGTGTGCCTTCACAGTTGTGGCACCTGCCCATTCTTGTTGCCTCATGGCGCCTTCCCTGCTCTCTTTTTTTACTAGACAAAATTGGTTAACAAGAAACACAGCAGAGCCGCACAAAGGGTTTCCACTAATAGCACTAGGAATCTTCCTTCTCTTAATTCTTCGGTAGTGTGTGCGTGTGCATGTGACTTATTGATTTCTCTTTCCAGCCAACGTGTCTCTGCGTTGTGCGTAAATATAAATGCACACAGACAAACACACACTTTTTTAGGTTGCTAGAGCAAGCAGCTGCAATTCTAGTGAACTGCAGTTGAAAGAGGTGCTCTGCTAGCCGAGAAGTGTAAGAGCTTTGCTAGCAAAACGTGCACCGGCTAAACGTCCCTCTGCTTCAGAAATTTGCGAGCCTTCCCAGAACAAAACTTTGGCAATCCTGTCTAGCCAGGATGGAAATGTTGTAGCTTTCTGGAAGAAGGCTGTTCTCTGTCCCTCTTCTGACAGTTCCAAGAGACCAGTAACAAACCAAGATCAAATAGTAACTTTTATAGGCTTATTTACAAGGCTGCTTGAACGGGTGAACAAAATCCATCAGAGACTTTGGAGCCTGTCCTAGAGTACTGGCCTTCAAAATGTCTGTCTCCAGATGTGTGGCTTGCAGGTTTTGCCAACTACCTTGGCCATTTCTGAGAATTCTGGCCACACATCTGGAAGATGCCCAGTCTGGGGAAGCTGCTGTATAAAACAGATGGTTCTCGTGTTATTTTCTCTCAGGACCCCGGAATCAGTAGCACTCAGCCTCCCGGCTCTTACTGGCCTTACGATGAAGGTCTGAAGCGCGGAGTATTCATCAACAACACACAAGGGAAAACTCTGATAGGAGAGGTAAGCACCTGCTATCCTTCTTATATCTGAATCAATGCACAACTCGAAGGGAATCTCTTTGAAGTCCATCACCCACCTTCACAATCAGGAAGAGGCAGGACTGTAGCTGAATAAGGAGCATCTTTACTGCAGAAGTCCCAATCGTTCAGCTTTTGAAGCCCTCCAAGCAGAGAATGGGGCTAATTTGCTAGAATTCCCTCAGCCAGTCACGTTTTCCTGAGATACGAATGAACAGGTGCTATTTTAATCTTCTCCCTAGTCTTTAAAATGACGTAATAACTAAACCTTGGATGTGTTTTCTCGAGCAAGCTTTTCTATCATAAACTGTAAATGGGCCATTATCACTTGCCTAGATACTTTCAGATAAATGGGATGAATGTGGCTTAGCTCCTTCTACTAATAACTTCTTGAGTTATTGCAGTGCATTTAGTCAGTCCCAGTCTTGGTTTTCAGAGTGCCTTCAGTTAATCCACATTATTCAGATCTTTGTGAGTTAATAAATAGAACTTGGAGACTCTCCATGAGGGATCAGGGATGAGGTGCAGTGCTAAATTGTACATCCTGCGGCAGGCAGTATGCATGGTCATATGGATTAGGATTTCTGCCTTGCTCTCTGATTAGCATCTATATTCCTACATACTTGGATTTCCTTGTAGGCCGTAAGAAAATTAAATCTTAAGTAAAGCTCAGAGGGATCTCTTATACTTCTTGTCCATGCTCAAAAATCACTTTCAATCAAGCTGTTTTGGATGCGTTGTCGGTCTCATAAAAATACCCAGGGAAAGTATTCTGTACATGCTCTTGGGGTTCTCTATCTGCAAGTGCTTCTCACAACTTCGTTTAGAGGAATGGGGGGCCATCAAAGGTGTTGGAGTCTTCTCATTTTGCCCATTTCTGCTGGACTGAACTGACTGCTTCCTTGTCGGGAGCTAACAGGCTGAAGTTCTTCATGCATCTTATTATCGGATTTAGTATTATTTTTTTTAATTCTATTTTCTCGCCAGGTCTGGCCCGGCTTCACTGCTTATCCTGACTTTTCTAACCCAAACACTCATCGCTGGTGGCTAGAAAATCTGAACCGTCTTCACACCGTCATCCCTTTCGATGGCCTTTGGATCGTACGTTTCCTCCTTAACATTTCTTGGTTTCTGAACGGCAAGACGTGAGTGGCTGTGAACTAGACATCATTAAAAACAACACAGATATAATGCTGAAGGCTTCCAAGTGTCGAGCCAAGAACTCCACTAGGAAGTTAGAAGTCAGAGAGGGGTCTGGTAACATCTTTTCTGAACAACACTTTTTATTGAAAGATGGAAGTTTTCTTCAGCTGCACCTCCCGTCATGAGGTGCATCCACATTTTATTAAAAGGCATCAGCTTTTGTGAGCTACAGCTTCCTTCATCAGATGCAGCCGTGGATCCATGGATCCACGTGGCTCACAAAAGCTGATGCGTTGTAAGAAAATGTGTTAGTCAGAAAAAGTGCTTGCAGACTCCTGATTTTTTGCTAATGTGGACTAATAATACGGCTCTCCATCTACAATTTGGGAGCGAGAAATTGAATTTTTAATTCAGTTAAAATTTGACCTTGAAGTCAGTCCTCTGCAGGCTGGACACTCTTAACTGTTACGCTTAGAATCTACCTTACAGATTGATTGATTGATTGATTGTCCAAATTTCTATTACTGCCCATCTCTCCCAAAAGGGGGACTCTGGGCAGATTACTCCTCCCGGTTGTAGCAGGCCAGCATAGATTGCATTCAGTGGCCAGAATTTGAACCGGCCTGCTTAACGCCACCCAGATCTCTTTGCTTTAGGACATGAATGAACCATCCAACTTCATTGATGGCTCGACCGAAGGATGTTCCCAGGGAGACCTAGATAACCCACCATACGTGCCCGGTAAGAAACGAGATAACCTGAAGTCTGCTTTTGTGAGCTTCCATACACCATAAGCTGCTTCAGCAGGTTGGCTGGTTGACGGGCTTGTTTCTTAACCTTCAGCACCGCTGTTGTGGGAGCATCTTCATGTCTGAACGTAGCCAGCAGTTTTTACAAGGACGGTGCAATAGTACCTGGGAAAGATAATAGCTGCATGTTGCCTAGTTTCAGGTTTTGTTTTGTTTTTTGTATTGTATGGCATAGCAGTTCGGTGTTCAAGCTGCTTTTTTTTTCTTTCTGGGAAATCCTTGTGAGGTCCAGCAGCCAGATTCGCGGACTATTTAGCCAAGACAAGTCACGTTGCCCGGGGTGCACGACAAGGAGGCTATCTAGTTTCAGGTCATCCCGTGTAAAGAGTGCAGAGGAGGAATGTCCAGGTTTACTGAGGCTAGCAAGAATCCCATGGAGATGACATTACGAGCCACAGAACTACTGGGGCTGTGGAAATTGAGGGAGCGGTTCAGGAAGGTTCAGAAACCGCTCCCAGAGGACGGGTTCACCAGCCCAAGTGTTCCTTTGAGGCTCCAAAATCTTGGCCTTCTTGTAAAGCAGGGGTGGGAACCTGTGGTTGTCAGAACCCACAATCAAAGAATAGTTAAATCGTTCGATTGTGTTCTCTGCCATCGAGGCAGCGCGTGTCAAGCTCTGGACGGGAGGGGGAGAGATGCTGAGCGGGAGAAAGAGGTACGCTTCGTCTAATGGTGGGGTCCAAGGTCGTACCAGGCGGAGATGGGCAGAGCTGGAATGCTGAACTGTTGAGGGAAGGGGGGATGGCATGTGAAGGGGGTTCTGACGTGTCTGCGTGCTTTTTATTTGGTAGCCTGTGTGAGAATTGTTTTAGTCGTGGCTTTTTACCATGAATAAACCTGAAATCTGCATTTCATCTGGATGCATGAGTCAGAAACTTACTGAGTCAACTGTGTCAGAACGTTACTGTGGTGGCTTTTCGGATCTTGTGGAAGTTCACATTCCAGCCACCTCCACCAGTCGATGAAGGACGCTGGGAGCTGTAGTTCAGCAGCATCCGAGAAGCTCGGGGCTCCTGATCCCGGTTCTAGAGCCTCCTTTGTGATTCTCACTCCTTTTCCATGCTCTGCATAACATTGTTTGCCCCCCAAAGGGAAGCCCGTGGTGGGTTTGTATATCTGTGCGAGGATAGCCTCGTTCCTTAGCATCCCTCAGGCTGGGTTTGAGGTGCAGCGCCTGGGCGGGTGGGATTTGCTGAGCAGACCGCCGTGCTGGTTCCTTCTTCTCCTCACCTCCCTTTCCCTGCCTCCGTTAGGGATCCTGGGCGGTTTCCTTTCCGCAAAGACGATTTGCGCCTCGGCCAAGCAAAGCATCTCTGCGCATTACAATCTCCACAACCTCTATGGGCTGATGGAAGCCAAGGCCACTGCGAGGTAGGCCAGGCTCCCGTTGCCTTTGGGAATGGCTGTCTTGGAGGAGGGAGCAATAGAACGTTTCCAGGCCCAGTGTCATCGTCGTCGTCGTCGTCATCATCACCCTTTTCCATGTTGCGGATTCATTAGCCTCTCAAGGGCATACATTATTCTCTACTAGGTGAATTTTTTTTCTTTTCTTGCAGTGCTCTGGTTGAAATCCGTGGGAAGAGACCCTTCATTATTTCACGTTCCACTTTTCCAAGCCAGGGCAGATATTCAGGACACTGGCTGGGCGACAATCAGAGCGAATGGAAGGATATGTTTTGGTCCATTCCAGGTGCCTATCGCCTGCTTCTGGATTTATTTTTAATATCTGCTGCTCCTGTGTAATATGTAGACCATTAAGCATCTCAAAGCTTTGGGGGTGTAAATGCACGGGGGAAACTTATGGGTAATTTGCCTGTTCAAGAGTATCATGTAAATGCCACCGGCACTCGGCGTATTTCCAAACCCAGTTCGAGATCCTGTCCTTATCCTTCATCTTGTATTTTTACCAATAAATACCGGGCTCACCAAAATGCCCAGGATATCTCCGTGGTCAGGGGATCTCATTCTGGTCTGTATCCTTACTGAGCACACTGCAGTTGTCCAGGAGTCAGTCGCCGAAAGCTGCACATCTGTAGCCAGATGTTGGCCTCACTTTGCCTCTGAATCCCCAGGAATGCTGAGCTTCAGTCTCTTCGGAGTCCCGTTGGTCGGGGCCGACATCTGTGGCTTCTCCAAATCCACCTCAGAAGAACTCTGTATTCGCTGGATGCAACTGGGGGCTTTCTATCCCTTTTCACGAAATCACAACACCCGGGATGAGAAGGTAATCCAGCGGGGGGGGTGTGTGTGTCCCACTTCCCTGCTTCTCTGTAAAGCTTTTCCCAAATATCAACTTCCATCTCCTTACTGGTGCTAAACCAGGAGACTTCGCTTTTCCACCTCTTGTTTTTGCGAATAAACAAGCCTGGAACGCCGAGGTGTACTAAATGCAAGGAAGAGCTGACTTTCCATATGGGAAAAGCAGAGGACGGCTTGTCTTCAGAAGAGCCTGCTGTCGCATCTCTGTGTGAGTCTCTGGCTTGAGCGCTCTCCCTAACTAAGTAGTTGTGACTTCATGCAGAGACACCACAGAGAAGTCTGGGAATGTGCGCAGCTGGGTCCTTTTTTAAAAAAAATTATTTTCATTAAGAAAACTCTCCCACTCTTCTTCTGAAGAGCTGCATTTCACTTAACTTACCTAGAAGTTGTTGGAGTACGGCTCTCATCTCCAAGCAGCGTGAGCCACGGCCAGATTAAGTCTCGGCCTAAGGGGGTAATGTCTCCTTTGGGTGACGTCGGGCTCCTTGGGGCCTCGCAGGCGGGCCTGTTTCAGTATCTCTGAGAGCGACGCAAAGCGATTTGCTGCTGCCTTCTGGGATGTCGGTTCTTCCAGCCCACCCCACGGCCCTCTCCCCAAACCATCACCCACGCCCTCCGTCATCCTCTCCGCAGGCTCAGGATCCCACCGCCTTCAGCCCAGCAGCCCGGACCGCCATGAAGGAGGCCCTGGAGCTCCGCTACACCCTGTTGCCGCTGCTCTATTCCCTCTTCCATCGGGCTCATCTGCAAGGGGACACCGTGGCCCGCCCTCTGTTTTTTGAGTAAGTCCCTCGATAAGTTGGGGGGAGGGTTCTCGGAGGAGCTCCAAGAGGACCCACCCACTCCCAATCTGGCAAGACGTTTCGGAAACCGGACTTCAGAAGGAGTTTGGGAACCACCCGGAGGAAGAGCGCCATTCAAAACGTGCTGGACCCTCTCGTCCTTCTTCCCGTGGGTCCTCCGTTGGGGAAATGGACCGTCCTTTTCTTCCTTTTCTGCACAGGGCTGAGCCCTGCAGCAGACGTGCAGGAAAGGGTTCTTTGCCAATGCAGAGTCCTTAGTTCAGTCTCACTATCTCTAGGTAAACAGGTCCCTGGACCTACGAAAGGCACAATTGCCCAGACGACGTTAAGTTCTGGCTCTGGGTGAGCTGTTCCTTGGTTGCTCCCCTGGGCCGATGCATGGAGCAGGGCTCCCAGACCGAGGCTGTCGTCAAGGAGCCCTGGATGGTTGTGGGTCTTCTTCAGGCAAGACGGATGGCGTTTCAATGATTCGTTCCTTGTGCTAGGTTCCCAAAGGACGGGGCCACCTACACGTTGAACAAGCAGTTCCTCTGGGGCCGGGGCCTGCTGGTGACACCAGTTCTGGAACCCGGCGCCGACTCAGTGATCGGTTACTTCCCCAAAGGTGTTTGGTACGATTACTACACGGTAAGGGCGTGGCCCCTGGGCTCCCGTAATGGTCCCATCTCTCCGGAGTCCGGGAGACCCCCCTTTCTGGGACTCCGAGGAGGCCGCCTTCCTGCCAAAGCTTGGCACCAACTAGTGGCCTTTCCTGGTCCCCTTCAGGGCTCTTCGGTGAACAGCAGCGGGGAAAGCTTGAAAATGGCAGCACCTCTAGATCACATCAACGTCCATCTGCGAGAGGGGACCATCCTGCCCACTCAGGTGAGACCCGCAGGTGCTCCTTCTCATCCTCGCTGGTCCAACTCCTTTTGGATGAGCTCCTGAGAGGCCAGGGTCCCCTGGGGAGTGTGAGGTTGTAGGCCTTATCTCTCCCCCTAGAGTCCCAAAGCTCAGACCCAAGAGCGAATCGAAGATCTGCTTCCTGCCCTAACTTAGGTTTTAATGCCATTTGTTATGTTGGTAACGGTGACTTTTCAGCCCAGACATTCCCCAGAACAGCTGAGAACAGTGTTCCTCAGCGTCAGCCACTTTAAGCCGTGTGGACTTCAACTCCCAGAATTCCCTAGCCAGCATGGCTTAGAAGGTTTAAATACAGAACTGCAAAATGAAATGGGAAGACACCCTGAGACGGAAGGGGAGGGATGGCTTCTTCCTTGTCAGCCCTGAGCTTTCAAACCTTTGGGAGTCCTCGTGTCCCGGTCCCTGCTTGCAAAATGGGAGTGCTGGGCTATAAGCAGAATTGGAAGGGAAGGAGAGCGGGGCACGGTTGAAAATCTTTTACGCGGGCCGTACAGAGCGACAGTCTCTCCTGCCCCTCCCTCCGCTGATCCTTGTGTCTCTCAGAAACCCGGAGGCAGCACCCGGCTGAGTCGCCGGAACCCTTTGAGGCTGATTGCAGCCTTATCCCAGAATGCCAACGCCTGGGGAGACCTTTATTGGGACGATGGTGAAAGCCTGGACGCCTTCGAAAAGGGCGACTATTCGTACTTGGTGTTCAACGTCACGCAGGTAAGACGGTCCGTCTGCCAGCCATGTGGAAGAGGGAGGGTCCCCTGCCGAGTCCTCCTTCAAGTAGGACTTCCTGGCTACTGAGGCATGAAGGAATGCCTTAGGATCGCTCTTATCACAGGGGGAGATGGGATTTTCCGACCTGAAGCCTGGGAAATCCCATCTCACCTAGGCCAAGGGTGTGTTTTTCTTCTGCTGCTAGGTTGCCAGCTCTGTGAACTTTCTCTCTTCCTTTGAACTGCAGCAGCCGCATAAAGCCTGCTTTTTAAAAGAGCCGCATAAAGCTTTTTAAGTGATCACTTTCTTTTGCAAAGCATTTTGATACACAAATAGAAGAAAAGGTAAAGATAAATGGATAAAGAATGTAAATATGCTGATTTATTTTTTAAAAAGCAGATCTGCTTATCTTCCTGTTTCCATCCTAAGGTTGACTGTATATTTTATTTATTTTATTTTATTTATTTATTTCTCAAATTTGTGCCGCCGCCCAGCTTCCCCCCAAAGAGGGACTCTGAGCAGTTTACAATAAGTTAATCAATTAAGCATTAAAAACAGTAATCATAACAAAGCATAAAATATAATACAATATAAAAATAAAAATCCAGATGGGTACAAAAGATCATAAATATGAGGGGAGCACTCTAAGGTGCCAGTCATCCCCAGGAATGACTACCCCCCTCCCCACCCCAGGCACATATTTAACGGAAAAACAGAGAGGGGGGAAAGTGGATGGATCGAAGTGGTCACAGGAAGGATGGCTGACGTTCCTTCTTCCCTGTCATTTTAAAAGTGCAGGAAGGGTCTCTGTCTAAGTACCTCCTTGTGGGGGTACGGCATTTTACTCAGTTTAAGTGGGTGTGTGTGTGTAGAACTTGTGGCCCTCCAGATGCCAGTTTCGGCCCAGCCCAACCGGCATGAATGGTGGGCATCTTTAGGTGGCACCATCAACCAGAGGCGGGTCCCAGCCCTCCAGCTGGAGATCTGTGTGCCTGCAAGGGGAGCCATCCTGCTAATGGCTAAAGCTCTTTTCTCTTTGACAAAACTCAGTGTTTTCTGGGAGACTGATCCCCATGACTTTATAAGTGCATGTCAGCAGTAAGGGGAAGATGCTGTAGCATCAGTCTTTGCCAAGTCCCATCACCTCCATCTGGTTAGGAAACGTGAGCCCCCCCCGTCACCATCTTCTTCCAGAACACCTTCACGTCCACCGTCCTGCATTCCAGTATGGAACCCAACTACATTACAGTGGATAATCTCAGCGTCTACGGAGTCCGGGAAGAGCCAAAAACTGTCACCGTTGGTGGCAAAGACTGGCCGTTCACCTATTCGACCAATCAGGTAATTAGCCAGCTGGCCATTGAGATTGTACTGTGCAGCGTGTGACCTGGCGTGTGGCACTCCTGCCCATCTGGCTTCTCTTCAGCAAGTTTTCCAGCAAGCCAAAAATCCGGCCTTTGGAAAGAAAAAAGAACAGAATCTTCCTGTTTTTTATGAAATTGTTTAGAAAACAGTGAGATTCATTTTTAAAAGATACTCATAATTTGCAACAACTTTTGAACACCTTTTGTTCCAAAATGGTACCAGTGTCTATTACTGTTTCACTAGGTTTAGCAAGTTTTGCCTGAAAGGCATAACTATTAGATGGGCTGCTTCATTTTTTAACCAATTTTAAATGGGGTTTGACCGTGGTCTTCTATCTTAATGATCCTTTATTTATCTGCAGAGGCTATACATTCTGGCACTCATTCAGATTTTATTGTAGCACTGAGGAAGACCACATATGGTCAAGTCTGTTTGGTTCTTGCTACATGTGAAGTGACCCAAATTTCTTAACTAGTGGATGGTTAAGCTTAATGAGTGATTTGTGCGTATTTCCTTAAAGCTCACAGCTGGACTGTTTTTAACTTTTCAGGAGCAATGTTATATACCTTTTAACAATGTTGTGCATGTGGGGGATGATACGATTCTTCAAATATCCTGGATTTTTGTTAGGTTTTTTTATTTTTATTCCTTTGCTTCTTGCTTTTTCCAGTTTCTTACCTGACAACCCATGACTAGTATGGGTCACTGTTTCAGAGAGATTTTCTTACCAGATTCCTCAGTGCCTTCAACGATGGCAGAGCTTCTAATATACTGGAGAATTTAAAAATTCAGGGAGAGATGTATCTGCCTTGAAAGTAGCCAATGTTGAACCGTATAGCACAGTCAAACATCAGGAGCTGACCGCAGGAAATGCTTTATGACATTTTGTATTATGTCATAAAATGTTTTGTAAAATTTGCCAAATTTCTATTCCATGGGAGTCAGGGGTTCTGGATTTTGGACGCATTCTGTAAGGTAGCCCATTTGTGGTACCTTGGTTCAAAAATTGCCCTACGATGCACCGTTTCGGCCAGTTAAGGGTTGCAGAGCATCAAACAGACATGGGAGTTTTAGTAGTGTATAGATTTATACCTTTTGTCAATGGCTTGAAATAGTGTATGTTTATCATCATAGAAAAGGGGAGGGTGAAAATGCCAAGAATGTGAACAGCTACATAAAACGGTGGTCCCAGCTGCTCGCTTGACCGTCTTTTGCAATCATTCCCAAAGGTCCTCAGCGTGAGCAACCTGCAGCTTCCTCTCAGCCAGGGATTCCACATCCGGTGGATGTGAGACCGGGGGCGTTTCCTCTCCCCCAGTTGCATGGCAAATACCGCCACAAGCGGACTGAGCTGTGGCTTGCGTGGAACCTCGCCCTGGGATCCCCACGCACCTCTGTGGCTGTGCCTCTCCACCCAAGCCCTGCCATTGCCTCGTCGCATCTTCTCGGGAAGGGCCTCCCAGCTTCTGCTCCGAGCTTTTCTGCACAGATCTCTCATCTCCTTCTGTGTTTCGCTCCCCGAGAACCCGTCGCACGTTGCCAAACATCCCACCCTCCGTGAGTGGCGCTTTGCAGTTTTGCTGGATAAGGAGGACCTCGAGTCAAAGTCACTGGATCTGAGTCCCTGTCCTCCACCGTGGCATGAACTCGGACTGTAGGCATGCAAACCAACTCAGACGCAGCCTCTGGATTTTTCAATTTAATGTACTTGGCCATTAAGGCTCGGGAAATTTCCACACCCAAATCTGGGCAGGTATCTGGCAGACGGTTCTGAACGGGAAGGGCCATTCATTGATCCGTCCCGGTTGTAAGGGGAGATGACTAAATTCAAGATCAGGCCGTCTTTTGCAGAAAGCACAGGGCCTCCGAGCAGAAGGCTAAAATCTTGCATCCCGAGGCACTGCTCTCTGCCAATGAGTGAAACCAAGGTTTAACTTCACTTCTGTACTTAGGAGGATTCAGAAGGTTGTAGGCACACGTTCCATCCTCTCGTACCGGCCTAAGTCTCCACCTCAAAGCCAGGAACATTCTGGCTCTGAGTCAGAGATTCTGTATGTTCTTAATGTAACCTCAACATCAAAGGCTAACCCTGTATTTTGCTAGCGTTGTTGGTAAAACCCACAGTGGTTACGGGTAGTATTTCACCCTGTAACAAACCTGCTTCGTTCCGGTTAGGTAAGTTAACACTTCCAGAGCACCAAGCCTGAGCGCCCAGCTCCCGTCACTAGACACCTGTGACGGTCTGTGCAATTGGATGGTCAAGTCACGGGTGTCTGGGTTACCCCTCCAAGTTTGCAGCACCACCAAGGGTGATTGCAGAGTATTCTGCTGCACTGAGACACCCGTTGCTTCTAAATCTTCAGGTGTTACGGGGTTTGCCACAGTGTCCTGGCCAATGCTGCAGAGATGGTGAGGTTTTAACTCTTCCACCACGCTAGGGAGGGGGCCTGAAGCACGGTTCTCGGCATTACACTGACTTGACAGGCGGGGCATTTCGCCCAGCCCTGAACTCACCCTCAGGATGAATGTCTATAGCGTGCTAAAATGCACAGATTTCAGAAAATCCACTTTGCACTATTTTCCCACCAACCGTTTTCCCCTGCCACTGGAGTTTTGTGACCTATATTTTCAACTATTTTAGATTTCCCCTCTAGAACAAAGCGGGGAGACTTCCTCCTTGCTTATGGACCTCACTCGGCCTGGAGAAAATTCCTGGCAATGCCCCTGTGCAGCTGCGGCTTTGCAGCGCTACTTCTAGTTAAATCATGATAGGGTTAGGTAAGCCTGTTTTGGAGAACCCGCTTTCCTCGAAGTTGGCCTTGGAGTGAGCGTAAACTGTTTGCACCAGCAAGGACCAAAGCCGAAAAGACGCCCAGTTTAAGTTGGCCTGGATGCCTTCTTGCTGAACTGTCCTGTGATGTTTTTTACCAGGGCGTGAATGGCAAGGGTAGCAAGAGAAACCCAACGAATATACTGTACGGGAGGGTTTCTCAAACTTGGCCACTTTAAAACAGGTGGACTTCAACTCCCAGAATTCCCTGTGCCAGCTGGGGAATTCTGGGAGTTGAAGTCCGCCTGTCTTAAAGTGGCCAGGTTTGAGTACATCAAAAGCTGCTGTACAAAATTGTCTGGTGCATGGGGCCAAGGGGAAGACTAGGGGAAGGGAAAGGTGAGTTGTGTCCCTTTGGGGTGGTTGCTTTTTGTTTTTTAAATACATATTTTTTAAGTCTGCTTGACTTTTCACCGAGTTCCTGTACCTGAAAAGAAATAAAACACAATGTGCCGATGTGTCCCTGGCCTCTTGTCTTGCTGGTAGAAGCCCCGCAGGACGTGGCAGGTGAAGATGCGCTCACGGGTTCCCCCCAGCTGCCTTTCCTCCAATCCTGCGACTCGCAAAGTCCCTCCCCCGACTGAACCACCGTTCCGAGGTTCGCAACGGAGTGTCCGGGTCGTAAAGGCGGACCTTCAGCGGTGCGACTACCGCTCTCGGCCGCGCGGGGGCGCCTCGCGGCTCGTTCCCTCCCTCCGGGCGCGAGGCTGCCGTTCCGCCCTCGGCCGGCAGGGGCCGCCGCGCCGCCCGCCTGGCTCCGCGACGAAGCAGACGCTGCAATTCCACCTCCTGCCCGCCCGGTGGCAGCCGGAAGACGCCGCCCCCAGGCGCAGCGCTTCCGGGTCAGAGGGCTGGATTTTCGGTTCCCTGTCTATCTCGCCCCGTCTGAGGCGGAGAGACCGGCGGCTCGACCGGGCGTCGGGGCGGCCAGGGGCGCAGTCCGCGCCCCCTCCCCACCAGCGACCCCCGAGCCCGCCGGGATGAACCGGCCGAAGCCCGCGGCCGCGCGCCGCCCCAGCGCCGTCGCCAAGCCCTCCGGTGAGCGAGCGCGGGGGGGCGCGGAAGCCCCTCGGGCAGGCCCCGCGGTGGGCGGTGGGGGCGCCTGCTCGCGAGTAAGGCCCTGCGGGGGGGGAGCTGGGGGTCCCGTGCCCCCAGAGGACGCGTGTCGGGGGCACGTGTGGAACTGCGGAGGGCGGTGGGGAAGGGAAGCGCCTGGAGGGGGGCGAGGACGAGCCGCAGCCGGGAGAGCCACCGTCAGGTGAAAGAAACTGGGCCAGATCCCTAACCTGAGAAAACATCTCAGACAACCCGTACACGTTTTTAACGATTCCTTTCTAGCAGCGTCTCTCAACCTTGGCCGCTTGAAGAGGGTGGACGTCAACTCCCAGAATTCCCCAGCCAGCTCATTAAGGGGAGCCCTGATTCACGTGGCTTCGGGTTCTTGGCCTGGCCTGCCTCGTGGGGCTGACGTCCCCCCCCTTTTCTCCCCCGGTCGCGGCCTTGCAGTCGCTGCGCCGCCCCACAGCGAGCCACCCCGCCGCAGAGCAGCAGCCTCGGGCTGCTCTGGCTCAGAGAACCTGAGCTTTCTCTGGGCCTTTCTCAGGCAAGCAGGGGCTGGACTCGCAGACCTCCCGGGCCCCTTCTGCCCCTAGGGTCCTGTGCAGCGCCGTGTCGCTCCCCATGCCACAGGCAGCTTCTCCTGACGTTCTCTTTCTCCCCTTTTTCCATCTTAGGTCACCCTCCTCCGGGAGACTTCATCGCCTTGGGCTCCAAAGGCCAGGTCGGGGAGTCGAAGGCAGCCGCCACGTTGCTCAAGCCGGCTTCGGCCGGGCTGCCCTCCGAGCGGAAGCGTGAGGCGGCGGCGTCCGCCTTGTCCAGCACCTCCGGGCTGACGGGGCTCGCCAAGCGCCCCAAGCTTTCCTCCACGCCCCCTCTCAGCGCTCTGGGACGCTTGGCAGAGGCCGCCGTGGCTGAAAAGCGGGCCATTTCACCTTCCATCAAAGAGCCGTCGGTAATTCCTATTGAAGGTGAAGTCTGCGGGAGATAGCGTTTCCCCCTTCCAAAATGGTGGTGGTGGGGTATTTATCATTGCAAATGCCTTTTACCATGCAGGTGTTTAATGATTTTTGACGTTTAAGGTGCCTTTTAGCCAAATGGGGTAAAAAGGGCATATTGGAGGATCTAATAAATCTCGTGATGGTAGTTCTTTAAAGCACAGCTGTGCGTTCAGCGGGAGTTTGGGCTGCTCCAGAGCCACCTTGGTTTCCCTTTGCTCGCAGTGGCCCCAACTGTTCTGCTGGATGAGATCGAGGCTGCGGAAGCTGAAGGCAACGACGACCGCATTGAAGGGGTGTTGTGCGGAGCTGTGAAGCAGCTGAAAATGAATCGGGCCAAGCCTGACATCACCCTCTACTTGACCTTGATGTACCTGGCGAAAATCAAGCCAAACATCTTTGCCACAGAAGGAGTGATTGAGGTGAGAGGCAGGCTCAACCTTGCACAACAGGCTGAGAAGGCAAAGCTTGCCAGGTGGGGGAGAGAAGAGGGATGTATCTTGTCCATTTGTTATCCCTGAGCCCCGTGCAGATTCTTAAAATGTGGAAATACAATCTACCAGTATTGATCCAAGCGTGGCCCAACTCTTTCTTAACTGTCAAGGCCTGCTCTAAAGGTTCTGCCAGCAGGACTCCGAGTCCTGGCATCCAGACCTACTTTTTCTCGTGCTCAGGAACATTTTGTTTCCCCAGGCGCTGTGCAGCCTTCTCCGCCGAGATGCCTCCATCAACTTCAAAGCCAAAGGGAACAGTCTGGTGTCTGTCTTGGCCTGTAACCTTCTCATGGCGGCTTACGAGGAAGATGAAAACTGGCCTGAGATATTTGTCAAGGTGGGCTGGCTTGGGGGCGGTGCTCTTATAGGATCCTCCCATGGCAGTGTTTCTCAACCTCGGCAGCTTTAAGACGTGTGGACTTCAACTCCCAGAATTCTTGCTGGCTGGGGAATTCTGGGAGTTGAAATCCACACGTCTTAAAGCTGCTGAGGTTGAGAAACATTGTCCTATGGATAAGGAGCGCTTTCAATACCTGCTGGAGTCAACCAGCATGGGGTGAGTGGGTTGAGGGAACGCTGTACAGTTTAGTGACGAGGTGATTGTGTCTCACTCCTTCGTAGGTTTACATGGAGGATTCACTGGGGGAACGTATCTGGGTGGACAGCCCTCACTGCAAGACCTTTGTGGAAAACATTCAGACAGCTTTCGGCACCACGATGCCCCCTAAAAGTATTTTGTCACACGGAGAGGTCGGACGCGGTGCAGGGGACCTCAGTGCCGGTAAGAGGGATACTTGAGAGTAGACAAAGATGGAGTAGGCGTTGATGAGAAGGAGGAGAAATCCGTTGGGTTGGGGGATTCATCTGTTTTAGGATTTGACCAGATTAGGGTAACGCCATGGTGCTTACCCCTTCGCTACAGTTTGTTATTTTATTTGTTTATTATTTTCTATTCTGCCTTTATTATTTTTATTTATTTATTTATTTATCAAATTTTGCCACAGTCCATCTCCCCCAAAGGGGGGAGATTATAAGCAACTCAAGGTAGCGAACATACTTAATACTTCTTCCTCCTCCTCTTTTCCCCACCACAACAACCCTGTGAGGTGGGTTGGGCTGAGGGAGAGGGACTGGCCCAAGGTCACCCACCCAGCTTTCACGCCTAAGGCGGGACTAGAACTCTCCTACCACGCCTGATTGGCTCTTGGGCTGAGAGGGAGGGACTGGCCCAAAGGCACCCAGCCAGCTTTTGTGCCTAAGGCGGGACTAGAACTCACTGTCTCCTGGTTTCCAGCCTGAGGCCTTAACCACTAGAACAAACTGGATTTCAATTTCTAATATACGTTCAATTTAATTTAACGGCTTTCAATTCATAGTACAGACGCAACAAACTGCGGACAATAAAAAGCAGGGACAAAACCCTTCAGGAACCTGCAGTTCTACTAGCAGAGAGTTGGTGGGCAGGAGTTCAAGGCCAGCTTTAACTGTAATTCTTTGTCTTCCCTGTAAACCACAGGTAGTTGTTACCTTTGAAGGCACACCGTGGCTCTCTTTGATGACTGTGTGTCCTTGTTCGTGTCCTTCTAGGAAACAGCCCACATCCTTCTGTTCCAGAGGAAGAAGACAGTCAGAGTGAATTACTGATTGCTGAGGACAAGATGAGTCCTGAGCAGGAAGCCCAGCTGATGCCCAGGTACCAGCGGTCTCTCTGCTGTTCGTAGTTGTGTATCCCCAGGGACGTCACATAGAAACATCCAAAATGTTTCTAAGCTGAGACATTCCACTGAGCGCTTCCCGTGAGGCATCTTGGGATTGGGACATTTCAGTCTTGGCTTTGGGCCAGTCACTTACTCTCAGCCCAGTCTACCTCGCAGGGTTGTTGTTGCAGAGGAAAATTGGAGGCGGCGTTGCTATGGGTTCTGGGAGGAGTTAAAAAAAAATCAGTCAATAGTCACAGCGTTTTAAGGATAATGCTGGGCGTATCCTCTTTTGAGAGCCAAGTCCCTTTTTTTTTTTTTTAAGTAAAGGTAGCTGCATACGTCTTTGAGTTCTCCTTCAGGAATTACTTCTTCTCTGTCATTCTAATGCATTGACGTGCCCACTCTGAATCCTGGGCTAAGGTGGGCAGCCTCCTAGAAGCACCAGGTACTTTGTAAAAGCACCGCTGATTTATCCCAGGTACGACGACCTCGCGGAGAGCGTGGAGGAATACGTCCTGGACATGCTGCGGGACCAACTCAACAGGCGCCAGCCGATGGATAACGTCTCCCGGAACCTGTTGCGCCTTCTGACCGCCACTTGCGGCTACAAAGAGATCCGGCAAATGGCTGTGCAGAGACTGGAAATGTGGCTGCAAAACCCCAAGGTAGGGCCTTCTCTTCTGAAGGATCTCATCCAGGGACTCCAGGGTGGGATGGGAGTGAATTCTGACCAGACTGGCACGTAGATGTAGCAGATGGAATCTTACCTACGTTGCAGAACCTGTTGTGTTCTGGCCAATTCTGGACCTGGTCCTGGAAATTCCCCAAGAGTTAAGGCATAGCCTGGCCTGTGGGTGGATCCCGGCTGTATTTGGACTGCTCTGTACGTGCCATTTGCTAGTTAGAGGATCCACTGCAGATTCTGAAATCCGCTCTGGAGCTTGGTGAGAGGTTTGCCACTCAAGGGAGCTCATCTTGTAGATGGGCACAATTTTGGAAAAAAATACGCTTAATTTAGGTGTTGCCGATCATTGTCGTTGTACGGCAAACGTCAGAATGTCGTCTTTTGAGAAGAGGTCCGTGCCACTGTGGTGCACAGCGTATGATTTCCACTGTGAAACGTACAAGTTTGATAAATTTCGCAATTCAAAAGGAGATCGGGTCTCAGGTGATGGAAAAACCTCTTGATGTGATCTCTCGCTCTGTCCCCTTCCTGAGATCCTAGAAAATTGTTGCCACTCAGGAAATGGTGCTGAGCTGGATGAGCCTGTCTGTCTGTCTAATTAATTAATTTTTGTCCCGCCTTTATTATTTTTATAAATAACTCAAGGCAGCGAACAATACTCCTTCCTCCTCCGATTTTCCCCACAACAGCAACCCTGTGAGGTGGGTTGGGCCGAGAGAGAGTGACCGGCTCAAGGTCACTCACCTGGATTTCAGGCCTAAGGCGGGACTAGAACTCACAGACTCCTGGTTTCTAGCCCAGCACCTTAACCACTAGACCAAACTGGCTGAAGGGTTTATGATGAAGGATCTAAAGTGGCTTGCTCCATCATACCGACGTCATGTTTGTTTGTTTGTTTGTTTGTTTTTCAAATTTCTATCACCGCCCATCTCTCCCAAATGGGAATCACAGAGCCTGTGATTCCCATTCAAATTCCTTCTCTTTACAGCTTACTCGACCAGCCCAGGACTTACTCATGTCTGTCTGTATGAACTGCAACACCCACAGCTCCGAGGATGTGGAGGTGGTCTCCAACCTCATCAAGATCCGCCTGAAGCCCAAAGTTCTCCTCAACCACTACATGCTCTGCGTGAGGTAGGCACAGCCAAGTGGGGTAAGGGGTCTGTTTTGTGGAATGATCCAAGCAAGGCAAAAGCAGGTGAAGCCCTACGTGGTGGTGGAGGACAGCATCAGGGGCCTCCATGCATATACAGGTGGGAGGTGTGGCTTCTGTCTGGCAGCCGACTGGGAGAGGGGGGGAATCTCACGTAAGTACGGTGTTTCTTCTGAGCCTGGCATCTTCCAGGGAGCTGCTGACCGCTCACCGGGACAACTTGGGCACTGTGGTCAAATCGGTGATTTTCAACGAACTGTCCAATGCTAGAAACCCCAACAACATGCAGATCCTGTACACGGTCCTCCAGCACAGCCCGGAGCTAGCCCCAAAGGTACGTTGGACGTCCAGCCCCAGCTTCAGCAAGCCCCAGCCGAGGGATGAGAAATGCCAAGGAAGAAAAGAAAAAAGTTAAGGGAAAACAGAAAAGAAAGGGAAAAAAGATGTGAGGCCACTGTTCTTGCAAGGAAGGGCCGGATTTACCCCATGGGGTTCCAGCAGCCAATCCCTCTGCATGACTTGTCGAGCTTTGCCATCAATAGATCTAAAAAATTTTAAAGGGAACTTTTTAGAAAGCACTTTTGGGTGATTTTTGTTGAGTTGCCCTCCCTGTAGTTTCAATCGTACTGGTTGGCCTGGCTTGGTGCCCTGCCACTGATGGCCACAAAGCATCATCCTTTTCTTCCCTTCCTCTCCCTCCCTCCTTCCCCCAGTTCCTGGCCATGGTCTTCCAGGATTTACTGACCAATAAAGATGACTATCTGAGAGCATCCCGGGCGCTCTTGCGAGAGATCATCAAGCAGACCAAACACGAGATCAACTTCCAGGCCTTCTGCCTGGGCCTCATGCAGGAAAGGAAGGAGCCTCAGTATGCTGAAATGGAGTTCAAGGTGAGGATCTGCACTGATGGGCCTTTGGGTGGAATCCCTGGGAAGGGCCGGCCTGATGTTTCGCTTTCTCTTCTGCTGGTAGAAGCTTTCTGGACCCTTCCAGCACCTTTCTTTTGTGTTGTCCCATCTTGGACTTCCTTCCAAATGTGGATTTGTGGACAGATCCATATTAATTTCCCTTGATATCATTTCCTAGTTGTCCTTTCAGAGACTCGCTGGAGTTTTAACAATCCCCTCCCCACCTTACTCTCTCAGGACCGGTTTGTCATCCACATTACAGATCTGCTGGCAGTCTCCATGATGCTCAGCATCACTGCCCAGGTCAAAGAAGCCGGGATCGCGTGGGACAAAGGCGAGAAAAAAAGTAAGGCTTTATAACTTGGTTGGGCCTTGAAACCAAGGGGTGCACAAAATCCTCACCGGTTGACGGATCTCTGGGACGTGCGGAAGGTGAACTCCGGTTTGGAGTAACACAACCCAGGTTCAGTCCTAAGAAGAGCTGGACCCAGTATTTCCCCCCCCCCCCCCAGATTTAGAAGGGCTGCGGGCTTTCCAGAACCAGATCGCAGCAATCCAGCGTGACGCTGTCTGGTGGTTGCACACCGTGGTGCCCTCGATCACGAAGCTGGCTCCTAAGGAATACATACACTGGTAAGAAAAGGAAGCAATGGAGGCAGGGGAAACGCTCCTCGCGAGGGGGTTCCACAGGGACTTAGCTCCATGTTTATTCCGTCTCTTTTTTTAAACAGCCTCCACAAAGTCCTGTTCACAGAGCAACCTGAGACATACTACAAATGGGATAACTGGCCTCCTGAGAGTGACCGCAAGTAAATCTGGGCCTTGGCTTGAACCCAGAGCTCTACCTGGGAGGGGGTCGAGGTCCTCAGCTGGAAGTTTCATGCTTTTGGGTCAGGCATGTTCAACCAGAGCATCCCGGGCTTGAGTTTGCTTTTAGTGCTTGGGGAAACCCAGGCTTTGTGACTTGGGAAGCCGGATCAGCGGCTTGGCCTCGTACCCAGACAGGGTGGTTTATGGGAAGTGAGTCGCTCAGCATCGCCCCCTCTCCTCTCCCTGGCCAGCTTCTTCCTTCGCCTCTGCTCCGAAGTGCCGATCCTTGAGGACACCCTCATGCGCATCCTTGTGATCGGCCTGTCGCGGGACCTCCCGCTCGGCCCTGCCGACGCCATGGAGCTCGCTGACCACCTTGTGAAACGGGCTGCTGCTGTGCAGGCGGACGGTAACCAGTTTTTCGAGCTTCTTATGGTCTCTGCTGCTTTGGCTCTGCTTAAGCAGCAGCTGTTTATCCCAACCTCTGTCTTCAGTAGTTTCTCCTTGACGCTCCCACCCACTCAAATAGCCAGCCCTGGTAGAACGCCCAGTCCTTGGCACGAGGGATTGCTAACATCATCTAAACTTTGGGGGGAAAATAGAGAAAAGGGATGGGCTACAGCATCATGCTGGCTTTGATGACTCTAAAGGGTCTGTGGGGAAAGAAATCTCAATCCCCCCATATCTAAGAAGTCCAGCCGTGATCACCACGCCTTATAAAGGCAGAAGAGGTGTTCCCCTGGCGCTGACCAGGACTAGAACCATAGAATTGTACAGATGGAAGGGCCCACAAGGCTCACGTGGTCCAAACCTCTGCAGTGTACAGGAAAACCAATTAAGGTATTATCTTCAACCTCCAACCTATAATCCAGAGATGGAGAACCTGCATACTCCACAGGAAGACTGTTCCGCTATTGGGCAGATCTTACCACCAGGAAGTTTTTTTTATTATATTTAAATAAAATCTAGGTAGCTGTAGTCTGAATCTGTTGTTTCTGGTCCTCATTTCTGTGGCTGTGGAAAGTAGTCCTTGGCCATCTTCCCTTTGGCCCTCATTGGTCCTCTGCGCTGTCTGAATGGGGAATCTCTGCTAGTTCTTAGCTACCATCTGAGAAATCCAGCACAATCTCATGCAGGTTTGTCCGATCTGTCTTGGTTTATACCTTGCTCCCATTTTTAATTCAGATCTCGAAGTCTTGAGGGTGGAGAGGATTCAGCTGATCGATGCCGTCTTGAATCTGTGCACCTATCACCATCCTGAGAACATCCAGCTGCCTCCAGGGTAACCCTCCAGGCTGGAGAGATTAATCCTCTTTCTTCTGAATGGCAAACAGTGGAAAATAAAACCCATTCTATCCTGATCTTTTTTTGTACGTTGCTTCATTTTGTTAAAACAACCGTATCCTGTCCTCGGTCCTGCTGCAGGTACCAGCCTCCAAATCTGGCTATTTCAACTCTGTACTGGAAAGCTTGGCCCTTGTTGCTTGTGGTTGCCGCGTTCAATCCGGAAAACATTGGTGAGTGTTACAGTAGGAATCCATTCCTGCAGGGGTGCGCTGACTGATGGTTGACCCCTTGGCGTAGCTGCTGGCTCTTTCTGTATCTCTCTAAATACGGTGTGTGCATACAAAGCAGCAGCACGGGGGGAGAAAAACGCCCTTCAACTTTGTACAGGTAGTCCTCGATTTATGACCATTTGTTTAGTGACCGTTTGAAGTTACGACAGCGGTGGGAAAAGTGACTTGCGACCAGTCCTCACACTTACGACTATCACTGCATCCCTGCCATCATGTGATCAAAATTTAGACACTTGGCAACTGGCATGTATTTATTACAGTTGCAGCGTCCCAGGGTCACGTGATCACCATTTGCGATCTTCCCAGCCGGCTTCTGGCAAGCAAAGTCAATGGGGGAAGCTGGATTCAGGGCCACAACTAGGGGGGGCAAGTGGGGCACGTGCCCTGGGCGCCGCTCAGGGGGCACCAAAATGGGCACAGAATCTGTGTTTGCCCTGGGTGACACAGACCCTAGTTGCAGGCCTGGCTGGATTCACTTAACAACCGTGTGATTTGTTTAACAACCGTGGCAAAACAGTTGTAAAGTCAGGCATGACTCACTTAACAACTGCCTTGCTTAGCCACAGACGTTCTGGTCCCAATTGTGGTCATAAGTCGAGGACTACCTGTATTTATGAATTTTGGGTAATATTATTGTTCTTATTTTCTACGTAACATCCTTGCTGTACATGGTATTTCAAATTGCTTAAAGTTCAGAATTAGCCTAATGAATCCCTAATCCAGTGTTTCTCAATCCCAGAAACTTTTAAGATGTCTGGACTTCAACTGGCTGGCTGGGGAATTCTGGGAGTTGAAGTCCAGACATCTTGGTTGCCAAGGTTGAGAAACCCTGCCCTAATCTGTCAGGGAGGAGCATGATTTTGCAGAGATTTTGTTCAAGGTTTTGTCAACACACTGACTGTGGCATGCAATGCTTCTGAATTTTCTTTTTCTTCCCCCCACCTCCTCTGGTTCCGACTGCCAGGTCTCACGGCGTGGGAGGACTATCCCACCTTAAAGATGCTCATGGAGATGGTGATGACCAAGTAAGTTCTGCTTAGCTGCCTTGCCTACCGGTGTGGCCAGCGTCCGGTTCCTCTGCCTGCAGAGGTGTTCCCTTTGGAGTGTTCCCATCCATTTGAAGAAGGAAGAGGGCGCCGTAGGAAGCTGGCATTGCTGCCCGGGTCTTGTGTCCGATGGGGCCCTCGCGCAGCACTGGGCAAGCCACGTGCGCTGCCGAGGCCTGAAATCGGAGGGCTTAAGCTCCTCGGCACAGAGCCCTGGGTCTCGTCTCTCCCCTGCTGCTTAGACCGCCAGCCTTCCGCTCTGTCGGTGGGTGGCCTTCCCAGGCCCGATAGTCTTCATTGAACCTGAACTTTTAGCCGGAGCTACGCTAAGGAATTCTGAGAGTGGAAGTCTATACATCTGGAGAGTGCCCAAGTTAGAGGAGGAAGAGCCTTCGAGGCAGGCCAGGTCAAGAAACAGACCCCAGGGGGATTTCAGGAATGCTCGTTTTATCAGTATGCAGGTAGTCCTCGACTTACGATCACAATTGGGACCAGAATTTCTGCCACTAAGTGAGGCTGTTTTTAAGTAATAGTCATGCCCAATTTCATGACCTTTTTTGCTGTGGTCATTAAGTGAATCACCAAGGTTGTTAAGTGAATCATGTTAAGCGACTTTGGCTTCCCCCATTGACTTTGCTTGTTGGAAGCCGGCCAGGAAGGTGCAAATGACAATCACATGACCTCGGGACGCTGCCGCCGTTGTAAATATATGCTGGTTGCCAAGCGCCTGAAATTTGATCGTGTGGCTGCCGGGGCCCCGAGATGGTCGTAAGTGTGAGGATCAGCCGCAAGTAACTTCCCAGCACCGTCATAACTTCAAATGGTTGCTAAATGAACGGTCATAAGTTGAGGAATACCTGTAGGGCATATTATTGGAATCTTGAAAGTCAGTCCAAGTTTCTCTCTTTCCCATCTTACGTTAATCAAAATGGGAGGGGGAGATTATTTTAAGCTTTTTTCTCAAGCTTCTTATCTATGCAGTCTGTTCTCCAAATCCCCCCTTAACAGCTCTCTCCTCTCTTCCCCTGTTAAAGGCGGGCCCAAGGTCAGCTCTGAATTCCTTTGTGGGGAGGCTGTCCTAGAGCATCCTCCTGAAAGACAGTCTCTGGAGTGCCCCCCCCTTTCGCCTTAGCATCGCTACGGCACAACGTCAAGTTCCAAACTCCCGTGGCATTAAATTGGCCTTTGTCTCCCCTCCTTCCTCCCTCCAGCAATTACTCCTACCCGCCCTGCACTCTGACCGATGAAGAGACGCGCACGGAGATGGTCAGCCGGGAGCTGCAGATCTCTCAGCGGGAGAAGCAGGAGATCCTTGCCTTTGAGGGTCACCTGGCAGCCGCCTCCACCAAGCAGACCATCACGGAGAGCAGCAGCCTCCTGCTGTCCCAGCTGACGAGCCTGGACCCCCAGTAAGAGGCCTCCGCGGTTCTTGGGGGGGGGCTCACGGCTGGAGGGGCTGGGGCAGAGCTCTCGCGAGACGGGGGCAGGATGCTGGCCCGGCCTGCTTCCCCCCCTGCTTTTTCCCCTTCCACAGAGGGCCTCCCCGCAGGCCGCCTCAGCCCGTCCTGGACCAGGTGAAGAGCCTCAACCAGTCCCTGCGCCTGGGGCACCTCTTGTGTCGCAGCCGGCACCCTGACTTCCTGCTGAACATCATCCAGAGGCAGGTGAGCAGCCTGAAGGGCCGGGAGGTGCTGCATTGACCCGCCTCAGCCCAGAAGGCCACGGAGAGTGATGCGTCCGAAGCATTTTCAGAAGACAGGAATTGCGAGGATCCCGTTCAGGGTTGGAAGGGTGCCCAAATGGTGTGATATTTGCAGAAGGTTGAGGGGGGGCTGCGGTCTCCTCAGCCTTGAAAGAGGATTCAGCAGATTCTTGAAAAGGATGTCCATGGTTTTCAGCTGCTGGCTAATGGAATCTCCTGAACCAGAGGCAGTCTACACCAAATACCAGTCCCTGAGAGGGATTAAAGAGGAGGAGGAGCAACAGGGTTACTTTTGAGTCCGGCTTGCGGGAAGCACCGCACTGGCTTGGCCTTTTTAACGTTCCTGGAACTGTGACATTGTCCAGTCTTCCCACTGGCCTACAGGGTTTGCGGAGCTCCCAAAATTGCAACCTTTTTTTCCCAGATGTAACAGAGCCCCCAATCCCCCCCATCAACCTTTGTGCCCTCCATAGTTTTCCAGCAAAAACAAGCAAAACAAACAAAGGAAAAGTTGTTCTGCCTAGATCCTTTCTCTCTGCTTCTCCCCTCCTCGACGGACTCCTGACTTCTTCATCCTCGTCAGGCTTCTTCCCAGTCCATGCCGTGGCTGGCAGACCTCGTTCAGTCCAGCGAAGGGTCACTGGACGTCCTTCCGGTCCAGTGCCTTTGCGAATTCCTTCTGCACGACGCCGCTGACGAGTCGGCATCTGGGGAGGAAGAAGACGAGGGAGAAAGTAAAGAGCAGCGTGCCAAGAAACGGCAGGTAGGTGGCTTTGCGTGGTGCCATTACAGGTACTTGACTTACGACCGTTTTAACAACGGTCCGAAGTTACAACGGCCTCAGAATGGGTGCTTTATGGCCTGTAAAGCACTTCTGAGCATCGCAAAATGTCGTACCCCTCCTACGGTCACATGATTGCATTTCAGTCGCTTGGCATCCGGCTCGCGTTTACAACCGGTTGCGGTGTCACGTGATTGCGTTTTGCAACGTCTTTTGCCATTTTCCAGCAAAAATCACTAGTGGGGAAGCTGGATTTGCTTAGCAACCTGTGATTCGTTTAATGACCACTGTAAAAATGGTTGTAAAATCAGGTCTGGTCACGTGATGGCTCAACTTACAACTGCAACGATTTACAATGGAAATTCCAGTACCAATTGTGGTTGTAAGTTGAGGACTACCTGTATTTGAAGAGCAAGCAGCCAGCTTAGGAAGCGGGTTGATTATTTGTCGTGCCGGGAATTTCATCCTGGCCTAAACCTTATGCTGGAGAGCAACAGTTCCATTCTTCCTGTGAGGGGCGCCCGGATATTCAGTCCCCCAACTTGCTGGGTGCATTTTTACACTGAGTAGGGAAGTGCTCGCCAGGCCAAGTCTTAATCTCGTGCTAGTTCCCAGCAGTCCAGCCCCAGAGATGCCTTTCCTCCACAGAGGCAGCAGAAACAGAGGCAGCTGCTTGGCCGTCTGCAGGACCTGCTTCTCGGACCCACAGCAGACGAGCAGACCACGTGCGAGGTGCTGGACTACTTCCTGAGGCGCCTCAGTTCATCCCAGGTGGCCTCGCGGGTGCTGGCCATGAAGGTGAGCAAAAGAGCCAGTTTGGCCTAGTGGAGAAGGCCCCGGGCTAGAAACCAGGAGAGGGTGAGTTCGAGTCCCACCTTAGGCACAAAAGCTGGCTGGGTGACCCTGGGCCTGTCCCTCTCTCTCAGCCCAAGAGCCAATCAGGCGTGGTAGGAGAGTTCTAGTCCCGCCTGAGGCATGAAGGCCAGCCAAGTGACCTTGGGCCAGTCCCTCTCTCTCAGCCCAACCCACCTCACAGGGTTGTTGTGGTGGGGAAAAGAGGAGGAGGAAGGAGTATTAGGTGCGTTCGCCACCTTGAGTTATTTATAAAAATAATAAGGGTGGGATAAATAAGCCTAACAAAGAAAAGCGGGAAGCACAAAGTGGTGTCCTGTTTAGAACAGGGGCTTCCAAGAGAAGGATGCCCTTCAAATTCTTGCCAAACAGGACGGGACAAAATATTGCAGCGCCTCCTCACCTTTGGCCCACCCTAGGTCACTCGTTTCCCCAGGGTGCCACAAACTGTGGAGTGGGGTGGGGGTGGCGGCTTTGGGCATGCAGTTTCTGCCCCCTGCTTGCGGCTCTTGGTGTCCTGAAGCTTGAAAAGAGCAGCTTTCCTTGCGGCTGATACGGAGTCTCCTAAGCCAACGCAGTCGCCCTATTGCTGGGTTGGAGTGGGGGCACAGAGTTAGCTTTCGAACGCCTCTTCCTGCACTTCTGCAAACTCCATCTTTGCCAGAAGTATCTGCCCCCAGACTGTATTGCTTCAGCCATAGATGTGGTGATCAGGAGCTTAGCTGCTTTCTGAACATGTAGTTCTCGCTTAACAACCATTCGTTTAGCAATCGTTCCGACTTAACGACGGCGCTAAAACCCAATTTGCAGCCTGTCCTTGCACTTACGTCCGTTGCAACGTCCCGCAGTCATGTGATTGCCATTTTCTACCTTCCTAGCCAGCTTCTGCCAAGCAAAATCAAAGGGGAATCGCATGGCTCACTTAACGACCGTGATAATTCACTTAACGACTGCTGCAAAATGGTTGTAAAATCAGGTCATATTTGCTTAATGACCACATTGCTTAGCGACCGAAATTCCAGTCCCAGTTGTGGTCGTTAAGCAAAAAGCACCTGTACTCAAAAGGCACCGCTGCAGCCAGCCACGGATTGTTCAGGAGTGGGCTTTTTTTAAACGCAGAGCAGGTCAGTCTGGACGCAGCCCCCGTGTTCTTCTCCCCGCAGGGCCTGTCCTTGGTGCTTTCGGAGGGCGGGCTGCACGAGAAGGAGGAGAAGGAGCACCCGATGGAGGAAGACTCCCGGGACGTCGAGCTGCTTCAGAGCTACCAGTGGCTCCTGCGAGACCTCCCCAGGCTGCCCCTGTTCGACAGCGTCCGGACCACCACGGCAGTGGCTTTGCAGCAGGTGAGCGGCGCGGCCCTGGGAGGCTCTCCTGACCAAGGGGCCGGATGTTGCAACCCGGCTTCCCCTCTGCTTCCTGCTCCAGGCCATCCATATGGAGACAGACCCCCAGACCATCAGCGCTTACCTGGTGTACCTGTCCCAGCATGCGCCGGTTGAGGAGCAAGGGCAGCACAACGACCTGGCTTTGGTGAGAGGAGCCTGAGGGCGAGGGCTGGGTGGAGAAGAGGAGGGCCTGTGGGAGGCCTCCTCGTGCCTGGCAGCAGCCAGAGCAAATGGGGCCTCCCTGCAGGGAGCAGAGCACTTCCCTCTCATTGACCACCAGCTCTTGATGCTCAGAGACCACCTGCTCTTATCTACAGGCTGTGAATAGCCTTCCCTTCTCTTTATGTTTTTGCTTACAGGTAATCCTCGCTTAACAACTACGGTTGGGACCAGAATTTTGGTTGCTAAGTGAAGTGGTCATTAAGCGAATCCAACCTGATTTTACGACCTTTTTTGTGGTGGTTGTTAAGCTAATCACTGCAGTCAGCTTGACGCCCTCTTTGCACTGCTCATAATATGTTTCCACCCCCCCTCTTTTGCAGGACGTGGCCAGGCTGATTGTAGAGCGCTCCACCATTATGTCTCACCTCTTCTCCAAGCTCTCCTACTGCTCGGAGTCGGACACCGTGTTGGTGGCTCTGCTCTCTGTCTTCGCGCGCTACATCAAGCGCATGCGCCAGAGTAAGGAAGGCGAGGAGGTTTATAACTGGGTGCGTGTCCCTCCCCTCCTTCCTTTTTGTCGTATCTTCCGATTTGCCTTCTAGGGCAGCGTTTCTCAACCTCAGCAACTTTCAGACAGGTGGACTTCAACTCCCAGAATTCCCTTGCTGGCTGGGGAATTCTGGGAGCTGAAGTCCACACATCTTCAAGCTGCCAAGGCTGAGAAACCCTGTTCCGGAACAAACTCACTTCCTTGCTGATTATTTGCCCGGTTCGTCTTCTAGTCGGAGTCCCAAGACCAGGTCTTCCTTCGCTGGAGCAGTGGAGAAACCGCCACCATGCACATCCTGGTGGTCCACGCCATGGTGATTCTGCTGACCCTCGGGCCCCCTCAAGGTGAAGGAGAATTCACTGTGAACGTGGCCAGGGGGGATGGGGTTTCTGTGGGTCGCAGGTGCTGGGTATGCTCCGTCCAGCCCATAGACCAGGTTCTTCCCCAACTGTAGGATCTGAACCTGCTTGCCAGGGGTCTGTGAATTAACCCTCCTCCCATTCTGGTGGCTTCATTTTTTTGAGCCAGTTTTTAAAGAGGGCTTTTTGCAGGCGTAGAAAAGGCTTCCAGATTTTCCAGCCGGTTCAGAAACATCTGCTTTAGTTTGGCAATTTAATCCAAATTGGTGGTTGGAGTCAGGAACCTGTTCCGATTCACAGATTAATTCAGATTCCTTTCAGATCAAGGCTTAAAACTTCTCATGGTTCTGCTATCGGGGAGACTCGGAAAGGGTGGAAGGTTTAGCCGCATGTTGCCAGTACCCCCACCTCTTCCTGGTTCTCTGCCATTTCTTTCTCCCAGATTAACCATTCTTCTTACGCGGACTTTTGACCATAAAGATGTCTAGCAGCCGTACGTGTATTCTAAATCCACTGGAGCTTCTGGTGCACTTTGGAGCAACAGGAGCATGTACAGAGAGTAAGGAAGATGACCTTGATGGAGATATACAGGTGCTGTTGCCTAGGTAACAGCACCTGCATATCTCCTTCAAGGTCATCATCCTTCATCTCAACAGCAGTGTTTCTCAACCTCGGCCACTTTAAGCTGTGTGGACTTCAGCTCCCAGAATTCCCCAGCCAGCATGGCTAGCTGAGGAATTCTGGGAGTTGATGTCCACACAGCTTAAAGTGGCTGAGGTTGAGGAACACTGCTCTACAGTGTGGGGGGGAATTGGAACCCGGCCAAGGTTCAGGATGGGGTTGAAGGGATTAGGCCAGGCTCTTGACAGGCAACTCAACCTAAAAGAAGACTTTTTCTTAACAAGATTTGTTTGAAAGGGTTAGGGCTGAAGTTATAGATCTCAGCAACTGTTACTTCTTCACTTTAGAACCCAATTTATCTTTTAGTTCAATGGAGCAAAGACTCTTTCAATCTATTCCGGGCAGCTGTCCTGTGAACAGGAAGGTAGTCAAATGGGCGACCAGTGCAGATTTTTCAGTCAAGGCGTCCTGTGTCACATTTTGCATCCATCATCGTTTCTGGACACTTAAGGGATGCCCGGCCATTGGGCTCTCACGGCGTACCCCCCTGAAGCTTCCCCAGGAGGCCCCTGTGAATTCCATAAAAGAACAGCTACCTTGGGCAGTCAAGCTCTGGTGGTCTGAAGGCCCTCTGCTGGGAGACCCACGGGCTTTCTTGTGCGGTTGGTTGTCTGCTGTGAGAACAGACTGCCTGACTAGCTGGGCCAGGGGACCGATCCAGCAGGGTATGGCTTATGTTCTTAGCTTCAAGTTCAAAAGATTTAGTATTTTCAGGGCATGGAGATGTGGGCTAGCTTGACACCGAGTTTTCACAGATACCTCCCAGAATGGGGAGGTGGTTCTTGAGTTTGCAGGGGGAGAATAGCTTAAGCCATTCTACTTTGGGGTGCAGAAATGTCTAGGAGAGACATACACACCCAGCCTGGGACTCTGGGGGTGTGGGGCTAGCCTTCAGCTGGGCTGAACAAACAGAATAACACTCTAAATGATGCTTTAAAGCGGAGGACAGTGACTTTTACATCCTGCTGGACATCTGGGTCCCCGAGAAGAAGCTGCTCCCAACAGCTTTCCTGGTGGACACATCTGAAGAGGCCCTGCTCCTTCCCGATTGGTTGAAACTGCGCATGATCCGCTCAGAGGTGCCCCGGCTGGTGGACGCAGGTGAGCAGGTTGGAAAAAAGCGTGCAGCGGCTATGCCGAATGGCAGGTCTGCCAGTGGGAGAGGAGGGCCAGTGGTCCCTTCTTGCTCACAGTGCTTAGCCATTGCTATGTTCTTGTATTTTCAGCTAGACATGGACCATTTTCTATGTCATCAACCTAGAGCTGGCATGATTGGCAGCTGTGGCTGCCTTTAGGGGAAAAAAATCAGAAAATCCATTAAGGAGGTGCTTTTAAAATAAAAACTAAACTTTCTTTGGTTAATTAAAAAATGTGTTCTGCTTATCTCCTGATGGTTTTGCAGAGATGAAGCTGTTTTTTTCTTAAATAAATTGGGCAACTCAGTGATACAGACTTCGCCTGAGGAAAGCAGGTTGGCTGAAAGTCACATGGAAGCCTCCGTGACTGAATTTTCCCAGTTGGGGCCCAGCAGGAATAGCTATATTCCTTAATTAGGCCAAGAGGTTTCTAATTAGAACTAATTATCTCTTGGTTTTCACTTTGGCCTTTCCACCCTGTACAGCCCGCCCTAGCGTCGTGATCGGGCTCTCAGGTAGTCTTCAACTTGCGACCACAGTTGGGATTGGAATTTCCATCCCAAGTTGTGGCGGTCATAAGTCAACTCACCCCAGGACCAGACCTGATTTTATGACCATTTTTTACAGTGGTCATTAAGTGAATCACAGGTCATTAAGCAAATCCAGCTTCCCCAATGGGAATTTAATGTTCTAAATGTGTTGGGACACCAGGGGTTAGACAGCACCTTCTTTTTCGCTTTGGAGCGTGTTGAGTTTGGGGGTGTTTCGTTCCAGCGCTGCAAGACCTCGAACCCCAGCAGCTGCTGCTGTTTGTTCAGTCCTTTGGCATCCCGGTGTCCAGCATGAGTAAGCTTCTGCAGTACCTGGATCAAGCCGTCTCTCACGACCCCCAGACGCTGGAGCAGAACATAATGGACAAAAGTAAGGGAGCCCATTGCGGGCAGGGTTATTCCTCTGCTTGCGTGCTGTTCAGATTTTCCCTCCCTTGCCCAGAGGGACTTTTCTCTGCATGTTGGGATGCTGCAGAAATGTATGAAAAAGCAGGGGATGTGGGCTTGGCCATGGAACGAAGGGGACATTCCTGAGGATCTCAGCCTTTTCCCCCGCTTGAGTTCTGGTTTCTGTGGCTGCTAAGGGGATGCTTGGAAGAGGAGCTAAAAAAAGTTGCATGGATCAGACTTGGGGTCAGAGACCAAGTTCCCAGGTATGGGTAATCCTCACTTAACAACCACAATTGGGACTGCAATTTCAGTTGCTAAGCGAAGCAGTCATTAAGCAAATCTGACCCTATTTTACAACCTTTTCTGTGGCAGCCATTAAGCAAATCACCATGGGCGTTAAGCAAACCACATGGTTGTTAAGTGAATCACATGATTCCCCATTGATTTTGCTTCCCAGAAGAAGCTGGGAAGGTTGAAAATGGTGACCACATGGCACTGCGATGGTCATAAATGAGAACTGGTTGCCAAGCATCCAAATCGCGATCATGTGACCATGGGGGCACTGTGACGGTCATAAATGTGAGGACCAGTTGTAAATTGGTTTTTTCAGCACCGTCGTTAAGTGAACCATTACTAAATGAATGGTGGTTAGGCGAGGACTACCGTAGTTCTTCTCCTGCACCCTCCATAGTTCTTGAAAGAGGAACCTTTATGCCGGATGAGCGAAACAGGAAACAGAAAAGCCGTGCGTCCATTCTCAAAATGGGAACAGGTTGAATTTGCAAAGTGACTTTGAAGCCCACTTCACCCGTGTCTGGGCTGCCCGTGATCCCCTGCCGAGGGAAAGCTGCTTGGGGGCTTCTCTGTTCTGCTCTGACAGCCACAGTAAACTGATTTGCCTCTCCTATTGTGCCTGGGTGAAACAGGCACGTGAGCGCACTGGATCCAGCCCAAACAAAGCCCCCGACAGGGACGGCGCCTGTCTTACCTACCCACCGCCAGTACCCTCTTGGCATGAAAGGCTGGCCCCTTTCATTGAAAATCTTTTGCAGGGATTCCCAGCGAGAAGGGAAGAGCCAAGCTGGACCTTTGTGTCAAACCCCGCATGGTCAGCTGAAGTCCACGGGGTTACCACTCTGTCATCCGCTGGCAGCTTCCGTGGGTCACCCAGATCCAACTCAGAAACCGCCAGTGCGTTTTGATCGGGAAACACGAGTTCAAGCTGTTGAATAGTTTTGGAATGACGTGTTCTTCCACGCTTAGAAGTTACCTGGTTGAATGGATTCCAAGCGAATCCAGTTGAATCGACAGCGCTGATTGTGGAGATGAATCAATTTGGTTTAACAATTCAGCGAAGCCACATTACACCTCTAACGTACACCTCTTCTCCTTCTCGCTCTCTTCTAGATTACATGGCCCATCTTGTGGAGGTGCAGCATGAACGTGGAGCCACGGGCGGGCAGACCTTCCACGCTCTCCTCACAGCCTCCCTGCCGTCCCACCAAGGTTCCACATTTCAGCTTTCCGCTCTTGTTCTGGGGACAAATTTATCCCGCCTTTGATTGATTGGGTTTGCTAGCCTTTGCTGTCCCATCCAGCAAACAAAAAGCCTGCTTGTAAAAACAACTAGTCGAGGGAGAAGTTCTTCCCATGACACCCTCGCTCTTCAAGGGCAGGGAGTTCTACTTTTTGATCCATTTATTTTAGCATTTCGCTCCCACCATCCTCCTCCTTTGGGGAGGCTGGACTTACAAGCTAAGTGTATCTCGTATAAGACCAAACTGCCTGTCCCCATTCCCCCAGTTTGACAGCCTCCATATATGGTGGGCCGCAACACCCATCGCTGCTACCCAGCATCCTTCCCTGAGCTGGCACTTTCCAGCTGGGTTACGCTGCAGTTCTCCTCCTTCCCATCCTTCAAGACCAGTTGATTGCTTTGCGTTGGGGTGATGGGAGTTGTAGTACTTCTGCAAGTGTGGCGTTGGGGAAGATGGCTCTGTGGAGCACTCTGTGTTTGTAAGAAAAGGGTGGGGGATTTGGGCCCCCGGTGGTTTGAAACAGTCCCCCCGACAAGATTTTGCCTGCCTCTCTGTTCAGACAGCGATGATGCCCCACGGATCAAATCCAGCCTTGAGGTTCCCCAGGGACAAGGGAGGAGCCGAGCTTTAGCCCAGATCCGTGTCGTCGATCCCGAGGACGACTTGGCAGGTATCCTCCTCCAGGTAATGTGCTCCCCCTTTCCTTCTCTCGGGGATGATGGGCCTCCCCGGTTTCCCCCTGACCTTCATGCAGGCAGGTCCAGCTTCTGGGATCCCCTCTGCTGGAGAAGTGGCTCCTACTTCTGAGGAGACCAGAGACAAACCTTGGGAGGCTGAGCTGACTCGCTCTGTGATTTTGGGAAATGGACATTCTGGAAATTGAGGGGTGGAGAAGGAATGGCTGTTGCTCCAGATGGGACTGTTTTTCATTGGAAACGAAGCTGGAAAGAACTTGCTGTCTTCTTTCCAGTTTGTTGGATAAGCTTTCACGTGCACATGCATCCCATAATTCTCACGGGGCCAAACGTTTAAGCTCCTCCGGTTTCCCTCCCGTCTCCAGCCATCCCAGCGGGCTTCCTCTCTGCCAGCAAGGCTATTTCTTAGTCAGTCCTGCGCCCGCCCTTGTCACCACGTCTAGATCTTGCAGAACCCCAGATTTTCCAGTTGGGAGTAAATGAATTGCGTGAACATCCTCCGGAGTGCTCCGTGTCACGCCCGAAACGTAGAAATGTGGATGGATCTTTAGGAACAAGCACCCCTCGTTTAGTGGGGAACAGAACGAGGTCTCCCTTTCTGACGCTTTCTCTCTCTTGGCCCGCCCAGTTGTTTCCACTGACTCCGGATCCCCGCTGGCAGAACTCGAACCCGCGGCCCCTTGCCCTGGCTTTGCAGCAGACGCTGAGCCAGGAGCTCGCCCAGCTGCGCCAAGGAGGCAGCCTGCCATCACCTGAGGCTGCAGCGCGACTTTTAAAGGCTCTGGCGGCCCTCTTCAGCTCTCCCCACGGGGGAGCCCTGGCCATGGCCATGCACCGGAACCACGTCATGGCTTGCCCGCTCATGCGCTTGCTGTGGCAGCGCCAGGTGAGGCTGTGAGCTGCCTCTCGCCGGGGGCAAACTCAGGTCGCGGCGGGAGACGCAGAGATACAGTTTTCCGGCCTGTCGTGCTTCTAGGACCCAGCAGCCTTGCCTGCTATTTTGGAGGGGAGCAGGGCTTGGTAGCTTTCAGTCCAACTGGTGTGATGCCTATCCAGTCCAGACTATTGAGGCTAAAGCAGCCTTTCTCAACCTTTTGACCCTGGAGGAAACTTGAAGTATTTTTCAGGCCTGGGGGACCCCCTGCCCATTCAGGCTCAAATACAGGCCGAAGTTACCAAATTATCATATTCGTTTCATGGGTAGGCCTGTGTTTATGCATTCACAGTGTTCTTAAACTGAAAATCAAGAATGAACCTTACGTCTTTAATGTGAAGTTGCCCAATTTTGAAATAACTTTTTAAAATAAATTGTGATCTCCCAGGGAACCCCTGGGGACCTCTTGCAGAACCCTGGTGGAGGAACCCTGGTCTAGAGTGATTCAGAGGCACCAAAAACCCTGGGCTAAAGGGACAGGAACAGTCCTCATTGCAGGAATGAGTAAATGCTCACCGTGGGGAGAGGCTCAAGGGTCAATTAATGCAGGTCCTGTGACAAAATGTTCTGTTTCAGGGCCCCTTGGGCCATAGTGTTCACATCCTCCTGGTAGTGTAGGACCTCAGGGGTTGGGATCTCCACTCTGGGGAGGCTTGGCAAGGAATAGAACTTTATTTCTGTGCCTGTTTTGGGGCTCTGTGGTTCTGCCTGTAACCCCAACTCCTCCTCCTCCTCCTCTCAGCGCCAGGCTCCCCATGACGACGCCTTCTCCTCAATGTTCTTCAAAGTCCTCATGCAGATTTTGCAGTGGCTGGAGAACTCGGCGGTGGAAGAAGGGCTCCTGCGGACCCAGCTCAAGTCCTTTGCTGTCCAGTATTCGTCCCAACACAGGATCAGCGATGGTAGGGAGAATTTGGGCAGCTGGGGGGTGGCAGCAGGAGGAGGGGCGGGAGAGCATCTGTAAGCCTTTGGTGGCAGCTCTTGTGCCTTCACCACGTTCACTCTACGTGCCAGCCCGGGGACTGAATTAACTGCTTTTCCGGGCTCGGACAGTGCATCGACCTAACCCAATAGGCTGGCTTCGCACAAAAGGGAACCCACCAAAATCCAAACGAAGCTTTGGGTGTTTTGTGAATGCAGCCATTGTATATGGCTCCTTCAGGGGTGCGGTTCATGTGCCATCCCAGAATGGGCGTAAGGTGGAAGTCCGGAGCCTGAAAAGCATCCAGCTGGCCGAAGGGATCAAGCATCCCTGTGGGAGGGACCCCTTTGAGGCATGTCCGCAGGAGGGTGCAAGCCTTGAGTCGGGCTGTTGGTTGGCAGGGCTCACAGCGGTTCAGACTCTGTGCATTTCATTTGTGGCCCCTAGAACAGTGTTTCTCAACCTTGGGCACTTTAAGATGCGTGGACTTCAACTCCCAGAATTCCCCAGCCAGCCTTCTGGCATTCTGGGAGTTGAAGTCCACACATCTTAAAGTGCCCAAGGTTGAGAAACGCTGCTGTAGGGTATTCATCTCTGACCTGTTCAGCAGGCATGGAACCGGGGACCTCCCCTGGCAGAACCTGTCTTCAATCCCTGCTGCCTCACGGCCCCTTCCTTTCCATACCTGCAGCCCAAGCTGGGCTCTTGCATCTGGCGGATGCTCTGGCCTTCTGCCACAACTCTGAAGTGATTGGCTCCACCGTCCGTGCCATCGTGGCCACCTTGAAGTCCAGCAAAAAGTGGAACGTGGAGCCGGAGCTTGTCAGCAGAGGTAGGATGGCCCCTCCCTGCCAGAGCATTTTGTGGGGGTTGGGCAGAACAAGAGGCAGGAGCGTCCTTGCTGCCTCTCCTGTTAACTGAGCACCCAGCTGGGGAAGGCGCAGCTGGGAGCCCATAGGCTGACAAGGGTGTATTGAGATGCATAAGAAGATAACTGGCTCTCCCTCAGCTGATGGTGAGAGTCTGGGTCCTGGAGCAGCTCAGAGGTAGGGACTCTGGGTGTGGCCCCACACTCAGCCCCTGTAATGGCATGTGGGAACGCCTTGGGAGTCAGGGGGAAGAGATGCTGCCCAGGGAATGGTCAGATAAGAGAGAGCTTAGCCCACAGCTGCATAATGGATGGAGAAGGAGGTTCAGAAGGGACCCTCCTGTGTTCCTTGGGCTATAAAGGAGTCAGCAGCAGAATTGTCCTTCCAGACTTGCAAGAGTCTGTTAATGTAGCTTTACAGTAAAGTAGAATTAGCTCACCTGGTCATGTTTCCTGTCTGGTCTGCCTGGGCAGGCTGCCAGCCCCACCCTCCTCCTCGTAGCACCCTCAAGCAGGGAGGTCTGAAACGGGCTTCAGCTCATATTCCCCTAAATGCACGTCAAGCTTTACACTCCCAAGGAGCTGGCTGAGATGGTTCAGAGGTGCTCCCCCAGTTTATGGAAGGAAGGACCTCGCGTTCTCAGCTGTGAAAAGTCCTCAGCTTAGGGTAACCTTCTGTGGCCGGAGCACCCCGTTTGCATCTGATCAAGGGGACGGAGATGAACCCCAGCTGTGGAGACCCTGAAAGGGGGAGAAGGTTTGCTTAAGCCTCCCGAAGCTTCGTCCTGGCCCCGAGAATTTCTTTTGCTCTGCCTGTCCTCCTCCTCTGAGTCTCTTAGAGTGCCTTTGTCGCTCCTGTCCAGTCCTCGAAGGCCTGACCAAGACGCGCTCGCCGTATCTGGAGGAGTTGTTGGTGACCCTCTTCTCTGTGGCGACGGAAATGGCGTCCCATTTTCCTGCCTCTGGGCCCATCTCGGTGGTGAGCTCCTTGCTGCTCCAGTGCAAACAGGAGACTCTCACGAAGAAAGAAGCAGAGAGCTGCAGGTGGGGCTGACTCTGCCTGTTGGCTTCTGGGCAGGTGTGACTCTTCCTGGCTCCTCCAGGGACCTTGTTCTGTTGTTCCACCCCTTGCCGTTTTCCCCCCTCCAGCGTCGAAACCGCCTCTGGTCTCTTCATTGATTGGTTGGAGTTGCTGGATCCTGAAGTCGTCAGCAGCTGCCCTGATCTCCAGCAGAAACTGCTGTTTTCCTGGAATAAGGTGAGGATTACAGGTAGTCCTCACTTAACAACCATTTGTTTAGTGGCAGTTCAGACTTAACAACAGTATTGGGAAAAAGGACTTACGACCGGTTCTCACGCTTATGGCCGCTGCAGTGTCCCCGCAGTCACGTGATCACAATTTGGGCACTTGGCAACCGGTTTTGCATTTATGACTGTCGGAGTGTCCCGTGGTCACGGAATCGCCATTTTCGACCTTCCCAGCTGGCTTCTGGCAAGCAAAATCAATGGGGGAATCGTGTGATTCGCTTAAGGAACAGGCGGTTTGCCTAACACCTGTGGTGATTCGCTTAATGACTGCCACAAAAAAGGTCGTAAAATCGGGTCAGATTCGCTTAATGACCACTTTGCTTAGCAACTGAAATTCTGGTCCCAATTGTCGTTAAGCGAGGACTACCTGTATTCAGGACATCAGTCAAAGCTGAGAAATCTCCATTCCTCGAGAGCCACAAAGCCCTACACGGCCTGGGCCCGTGCAGCTTTTGGGGCCTGCAGGTAGAATCTGCCTGCCCTGTACAGCCTCCTCTGGGAGCAGATGCTGCTGGTGTCCTTACAGCAGTGTTTCTCAATGTTAAGATATGTGGACTTCAACTCCCAGAATTCCCTAGCCAGCTATGCTGGCTAGGGAATTCTGGGAGTTGAAGTCCAAACATCTTCAAGTGGCCAAGGTTGAGAAACACTGCCTTAGAGAGATCAGTGGGGGAAGAGCCAGAGAGAATCTATTGTCCTAACAGTCAGGAACCACGCTGAGACAAGGAATAGGTCTCTAGTGTTTTATTACTGCTACATAAGACAGAATCCTAACAAACTGAAGAAGCGTGGGAAGAACCCAGACAGATAAACCCCCAAAGTCAAGGCGGGCCTGACCTGTGTCTCTTTGAATGGCTGCTCAACTCCTCAGTACTACGCATGCGTTTTCCCCCCTGGATAGGGGCCCCCTCCTCACCATCAGTGCTCATGACACTATTTATTTATTTAATTTATCAAATTTGTCACCACCCATCTCCCACCAGAGGGACTCTGGGCGGTTTACAATAATAATCAGTAAAACAATAAATATGCAATAAATTTATAATACATAAAAATACAATATCTGAAAGCAGTTACCAATAATCTTCTCCTTGGCAGTCCCTCATTTTGGAACCTCGGAGGCCAAACTGGCCTTCCCCTTCCCTTTTTACTCTGTAGGAAGCATAATATTTGGGGAGTGAGTTTTTTACGGAAGACGGCGGCGGGTTTAACGTTTGTTTTTTATGGGCAGGTATGAAGGTAGTGAGTGCAAGATTCGTGTGGTGGTTAAGGCATTGGTCTAGAAACCGGCAGGCCGTGAGTTCTTTTCCCACCTGAGGCACGAAGCCAGCCGGGTGACCTTGGGCCAGTCCCTCCCTCTCAGCCCTGGGAAGGAGGCAGTGGCAAGCCACCTCCAAAAATCTTGCTGAGAAAACTGCAGGGACTCGTCCAGGCAGTCTCTGAGAATCGGATACGATTGAACTGATTAAAGAAAAAAAAATGCAGGTTGTAAACTGCCTAGAGTTGACTGACTAGCTAGCATACAAGTAATTGTATTGAATAAAGTAACAGTGGAAACTATCTCCTGCTTCCCTTTCCTTTTTAGTTTCCCCTGAATCAAACGTTCAAGCATGAACTCCTCCTGGCTGGGAACTCTCCTGTCATTATCCGGAAAGCTTTGCTTGCACTTGTAATGTGATGCAAATCAAAGGTGGTGCTTGGGGAGGGCTGTGCTGGGGTGGGGGTGTGAGGGGCTGAGAGTTACCCAGCCTTAAATGAATTCGTTAGCGGGAAAATTCTTGGCCAGGCATCCATCCCTGTTTGGCCAGTGTTCCACCCAAAAGGAAGGGCACGTGTGTTCATCCCTGTTCTGCCGAAAGAAGTGATAGAGCTCAGAAACAGGTAATCCTGTGTGGCTTCCTTTAAATCCTATTCTGGATCTAAAACAAGCTTAGGAGGGATCAGAGAGCCAGATGCAGGTTCTTTCGAGAAACGTCAGTGCTTAACCTGCACACAGACACAAGCCAAGGTGCGGGAACGGTGTTGAGCCCTGAGCTAGAGTTGAGCACGGCTCGAGATTTAATCTTTGCCCTTGCCTCGTGGACACTTTTGTTAGCCCGTTCTCGCTCCTTTTCCAACCTTCCTTTCTTCCCTTTCCAGGATAAAGACTCTTCTGAGTCAGAGCCCCCCTCCTTCCGTCCATACCTTCTGGCCCTCCTTACCCACCAGTCCAGCTGGACCACGCTGCACTGTTGCATCAGGACCCTGCTCTGCAAAAACCCAGAGCACAGGTAAGCTGCCCGGAGCACAGAGAGTCTGCCAGGATCACCTCCTCGTAGAAGACCCGGCCAAGGGCCTGCGCTGCGGCCCACTGAGCTGGTAGAAATTCCCACTTCACACAGGCAAGGTTCAGGAGACTCCGTTCTAGCTGACCTTCGCTCCCTGGCGGACGGGGCTGCCGTGAAGAAGGGCCTCGTTGCTGGTTTGAAAGCTGGCACCTTCTGAACGCCGGTCCTTGTCCTGCAGTTGCACAGTTTCATTCTCCAACTTGACCTCTGATTTCTGAGCAGCCCAAAGCCTTGATGCAGCTTCAGGGCTAACAGCGTGCGCTGCCGCCTAAGCTTTGGTGAGTCGCAGTCCAGAGGAAGCTGCCCGGGATAAGCATACCTGTAGGCCACGATCATTGCTGTGGTGTTTGAGATACCCGAAGATCCTTGGTGGCTGTTGCTGCAACAGAGAATCGTGGCCGCTGCGGCTTCTCTGGAAGGCAGGCTAGCAACAGGGCGACAGAGAACTGAGCAGGAGGGCGTGGATTTAGTGGGAGGGATGGGGTTTCAGAAGCCCCCCCCCCCGCCCCCAGCTGCCCTTCCAGTGTTTCCTTTCTTAGGATAGGCTCCCCCGAGTGAGAGGCAGTGCAGTGTTGAGGTTGGGTGGTGGGACTTGGGCAGAACGGATGGTTACCTAATGACAGCAGACTGGATCGTTCGGCTTTGAGGAGAGAGAGACACCCCGTCGGATGCCGCATCCTCACTTTGATCTCTCTGAACAGTTTTGACCCAACAGCTTCCTTGGACTTCTTGTGGGCCTGCATTCATATGCCTCGGATCTGGCAAGGGAGGGACCAACGGGTACCGCAGGTAGGTGCCCGTCAAGGTCCAGCTCATGGGGTGTGTTAATCAAAGCATCCCCCTAGTCGGGTACTTGAGGCTTCCCTGTCAAGGGCCACTGTGGTGGAGTGGTGAAGGTGTTGGGCTGCACTAGTCAAGAAGAAGACACAAATTGGAATAAATGGATGCCAGGTGAAGTCTCTTTCCAGACTTGCTTGGGTTGGGAGAGCTAATGTCAGTCCCACACCTTCACCATTCCACCGCAGTGGAGCCATGGAAGCTCGCTAGATACGAATCTAACCAAGTTAAAGACCAATAAAGAGATCATAGCTGGCGGGAGCTTTGTGGCCGGCGTGACACTACCAGACGCAGAAGGCTCCGTAAAATAAATGGGTGCCGGGTGATTGTCTCTTGCTTGGGTTGGGAGAATAACTTGGCTGTTTTATAATCTTCCTGTCTTTCTTAGCAGTGCTCAAATAGTCAAACATCTGAACTGATTCGGCCAATCGAATCAGCCCCTCCGTTTGACTGGTTGAACTGACTGGGCCTGTGCAGTTGATCTGTTCTAGTCGATTCAGATGCTTTTTGCATGCCCTACGCTTTAAAGATCTGGACCACGTTCAGCGACTTGGGCTCAGACCAATTTGTTAGATTCGTATCCAGCGAGCTTCCGTGGCTCCACTGCGGTGGAATGGTGAAGGTGTGGGACTGAACTGGGTAGTCTTGATCTTCCGGACTGATCCGGCCGTTCAAATCCTATCCCGTTTGCACGCGCCTGATCCGTTTCTTCCGGCTGCTGCTTTTGCCGCTCACAGAAACGGCGAGAAGAGTTTGTGCTGCGGCTCAAGGCCTCTGAACTGCTGAGCTTGGTGGAGCTCATCCTGGCAGAATCAGAAAGCAGGACCCCGAACCCCAAAGAGACCACCTGCCTGGTCATCCAGTCCCGGCTGCCGCTTCTCCTGAGTTGCTGCCATGGAAATGTCCAGAGGATCCAAAAAGTCACTGGGTACCTGACCGCTTCCATCCAGAAGTGGGGAAAAAGGTGAGCCTACCTTTCTTGAAAAAGGAAGAAGCCGCGCCATGCCCTGGGGAGCCAGATACCTCCTCTGATCTCCAAAAGCGGTTAGCTTGAAATTTAAAAAAAGGCCAAGTGTAAAACCGGTATCAGAGTTAATTAGAGAAGTGTCTTTGCTGCTTGACTAGCATGTTGTTGGTCCCACTAGGTAGACCAGAGCAGGAAATCAACTCCGCAGGAAGACTAAAAGATTGCCTGTGCCGGTAGTCCTCAACTTACGGCCACAATAGGGGCTCGAAAATTCGTCATTAAGTAAGGCATCGTGGCCGCACCCAATTTTACGACATTTTTTGCAGCAGTCGTTAAGTGAATCATGTGGTTCCCCATTGATTTTGCTTATTGGAAGCTGGCTGGGAAGGTCACAAATGGTGATCATGTGACCCCAGGAAGCTGCAACCGTCGTAAATACATGCCAGTTGCCAAGTGCCTGAATTTTGATCACGGGACCTCAGGGATCTGCAATGGTCATTAAGTGCGAGGACCGGCTGCAAGTCACTTTTTCCAGTGCCATTGTAACTTCAGACGGTTGCTAAACGAATGGTTGTAAGTCGAGGACTGCCTGTAAGAACAGAACCTTTTGCAGGTCTGCTGGGCCTCCTCTTCCTCCTTATTGTTCAGTGAATTAGGGAGGCATCTGTCTGAGCCACTTTTGAAGGTTGTCTGGACTTTCTGGGCGTAAAAAATGCTTCAGCTCCTTTTGCCTAGGTAACAGATCCTGCCTATCTCCATGACCCTCTGCACATCTCTTGGCTCCGTGAAATGCCTTTCAGAGGTGGCCTCTTCTGGGCTGCAGTGGATTCCCCCAGTCAAAGTGGTCCAGAACTGCTTTTGGTCCTGTTTGCCCCTCATCCAGATGTGCTTGGAAGCACTTCTCTGCCCTCCAGGAGAACTAATGACACGTCTTTGCAAATCACAGCAGCAAAATTTGACACTGGACGGGAACGACGGCACTGCTAAATCTGCAAGGCCCACTTTGACTTGCCGGGAGTGCTCAGTTGCCTCTTCCTCTTGCGCTCTTTCAGCTCAATGGGAAAACGTTGTCAAGACCTCCTCCTGCAAATGTACCTTCAGCTGCCCGAGCTTTTGGTGCCGGTGCCCGAGATCCTGCTGTCCAGCGAAGGGGCCACCGACAGCAGTCCCTGCAGAGTAAGTTTGCTCTGGTTTGGCCCGAATAAACAAATAGGATCGTTACCTCCTGCAGAAGTGTTTGGGGTTTCGGTGTGACTCTCCCAAGTTTGAGAGTCACCATCTCCTCCATTGCTGGAAGTGTGTTCATTCACCAGGTCCTTTGTTTATTACTGGCTTATTTTATTCAAGAGAACCAGTTTGGTGGTGTGGTGAAGGCTCCAGGCTAGAAACCAGGAGCCTGTGAGTTCTAGTCCCGCCTTAGGGGACTAGAAGCCAGCTGGGGGACCTTGGGCCAGTCACTTCCTCTCAGCCGCAGGAAGGAGGCAATGGCAAACCACTTCAGAAAACGCTGCCTAGAAAACTGCAGGGTCCATGTAGGTGATCAGGAATTAAATATGATTCAGAGACAAGGTGAGAGTCAGTCTGATCTAGTGGGGACGGTGCTGGAGCAGGACCAGGACCAGGAGCAGGGAGACCTGAGTTCTAGTCCTGCCTTGGCCACCTAACCAAGGTTAGTCTGCTGCATGGAGGGAGCTATTATGCCTCCAACTGAGCTGGATGAAGCTGAATGAATGCAGCCAGGGGGAGCAAATTCCAGGCCCAGTTCCCCCCTCTCTCTCTTAACCACTTCTCCGAGAGCCTCTGCAGACAGACCGCCGGGCTCCTGACAGCTTAAAGTCCCTCTTTGCCTTGCTCTCGCTTCCTCCAAATCCAATCCAATCCCAGTCAAACCAAATCCTTCATTACAGTCAATGACCAGATGTAGGCACAATTCGACAACGATTTTAAAGGGGAAGGGGAATGTACTACAGGTAGGTGTTCGATTTACCCAAGAAAGTCAGAAAAACCAAGCCAGCAGGGAAAAGTTGGAGTACCCATTTAAAGCGCGTACGGCAACGGGAGTTGCAAGAGAGGAATTGCTGACTGTTAAATAAGCCCACGTCTCTGCAGCTGGACAGCCTGATCCACCGGTTCATCACCCTCCTTGCCGACACCAGCGATCTGAAGATGAACGAGGGCCGGCTCTGGGATGCCAACGTGGCGTGTCGGAAGCTGGCTGTGGCTCACCCCATCCTCCTGCTCAGGTTCGTTGTCCCTTGGCTCGTTTGGGGTGTGTGTGTGTGTGTGCGTGTGCGTGTGTCCCAAATGCTTTTGGACGCACGAGGACTGGGAAGCGTTACGTCTGACCCCAGAGTCTCAGCCGCGCGCAGCCGTGTGGGCATCTGGATGCTGCAGGTGGTGGCTTTGCCCTTTCTGCTCCGGGTGCAAATGCCAAGCTGTTCGCTGAGCACAGACCCCCCGCCCTTCTCGGGGTACAGCGGTGGGATGTGCGTGAAAGAGCGGTGAGGGCCGGCGGAGCAGCTTTCTTCTCGAGTACTTGGGCGCGCAGCAGCCCCCTGCCAGGCGCCCGTCCTAAGGCGGGTTCTCTCCCTCCCGTGCCCCTTCCCAGGCACCTGCCGATGATCGCGGCCCTGCTGCACGGCCGGATCCACCTCAACTTCCAGGAGTTCCGCCAGCAGAAACACCTCGCCTTCTTCCTGCACGTCCTGGGGATTCTGGAACTCCTCCAGCCGCAAGTCTTCCAGAGCGAGCACCAGGGGGCGCTGTGGGACTGTCTGCTCTCCTTCATTCAGTTGCTTCTGGTAGGGGAGGGGGCCCTGCAGACACACGCACACGCACACACACCACCCTCAGGGTTGTGTGGGGCCCGTTGGTTCCCTGGGGCCCACTTCAGGTGAGCACCTGTCCCAGAAGGCTAGCATCCGGCAGGGTTGGGTGACCGCTCACGGCAGGTCCAGCCTGCAGCCCTGCCGGCCAGAGGCCTGGTTGCCGTTCTGAGAACAGCATCCTGCGCTAGAGCGACGTTTGGCCCGGCCTGCCACAGTTCTCCTTGCGCAAAGTTCACAGAAGCCGGGAATGCTGGCTACTCCTGAGCAGGGTGGGAGCGGTTCTCTGGGCGGAGGTGGGTTTCGCGCTCGACTTGGAGCGTCCTGCGGGCGGGTCAGGAGCAGTCCAGGCCAGACCCGGGCGGCTGTCCGTGCAGTCCCAGAAGTTGCTGCGAAGCGGGTCTCCCCCAGGCTGCTTCAGAAGCCTGACCGGTCCTCGGTCCTTCTTCGCTCCAGAGCTACAGGAAATCTTCCCGCCACCTCACCGCCTTCCTCACCAAATTCGTGCAGCTCATCCACAAGTACGTCACCTCCAACGCTCCGGCCGCCGTCTTGTTCCTGCAGAAGCACTCCGGCCCCCTCCAGTAAGTCTTCGGCCCGGGCGCCGGCTGGGCGTCGGTCACTGAGCAGGAGGGGCTTGGCGGCCCGGAGCGTTGCACCCCCAGCGCTTTTGCCTTGCTTCTCCGCAGTGACCTGTCTTCGGACAACAGCGACCTGGCCATGCTGAAATCTCTCCTGGCTGGCCTCAGCCTGCCCAGCAAGGCCGGCGCTTCAGATAGGGGGCCGGACGATGAGAAGAACGGTGAGTTTCGGGCCCTCATTTTGCGGAGGTTGCAGAGGTCGATCGCCTCCTTTGTTCCAAAGCAGCTAATCCCAGGTCTTGCCAGTGGGCTTTGTAGTGACAGGAGAACATTTTGTTTGTCTGCAAATTAAGTTCTGCCACTGAACAATGGAACGGAGGCCAGCTGCGCTGGAAAACACCAGTCTCCTACGATTGCCCAGTTTGGGGCAGCCGGCCTGGAGCGCCCTGACAGCTCTGGGCAATGCGGGACTGTTTGTGCCGGTGACCTGGATTACGTTAGATCCCCAGGCTTGGCTCCCTCCAGGTGTTGGGGCGCGAGAATTGGGGGAGTCGCCGTCCCTCCGCCATCAGGAAGCTGCCGTGGCGAGGAAGGCTGGCCTGAAGGAGCAACCCTGAGTCACCACCCCTTGACAGGTGGCATTGGACGCCTGAATTGGCCATTGCAGTATCTCCTCTGGCCGGTTCTGGGGGTGGCTTTGCTCTGCAGAAGAGAGCAGGAAAGGGCACCCTCTTTGGGCAGACTGGCATCAGCGCAGTGCAGGGAGGGAACAGGCCGGGTCTCCCTTCTGGTGCCGGAAGGGAACCTTCACTGGCGGTCTGCTTTCAGATGAGGCTGCAGCAGGATCTCTGCCCCTGGTCAGCGTCTCCCTCTTCACTCCTCTCACTGCTGCTGAAATGGCCCCATACATGAAGAGTCTTTCCAGGGGCCAGAACGTAGAGGGTAAGTAAAAGTGAGCCCCGCCGCCTTTTCTGTCGGAGCCTTTGAAATCTTACACCCAGGGAGCCTTCAACTTTGGGGTTTCCTGCGCTAGACACTGGTGCAGATCCCCTAGTGCAATGTTTTTCAACCATGCTGGCTGGGGAATTCTGGGAGTTGAAAGTGGCCAAGGGTGAAAATCACTGCCCTGGTGAAAGCTGTTTACAGGTAGTCCTCGCTTAATGACCACAATTGGGACCAGAATTTTGGTTGCTAAGTGAAGCAGTCATTAAGCGAATCTGACCTGATTTTGCAGTGCCGTTAAGTGAATCACTGCAGTCATTAAGCAAACCATGTGGTCACTGAGCGAATCATGTGGTTCCCCATTGAATTTGCTTGCTGGAAGCCGGCTGGGAAAGTCAAAAATGGCAATCGCAGGACTGCAAGCCACTGCGACTGTCATAAGGGCGAGGACCAGTTGTAAGTAAGTCCAAACCATCACTAAATGAATGGTCATTAAGCGAGGACTACCTGTATAGCCAGTAAAAGCTGATACCAACTCATGGGGCAGAGCCATCGAGGTCTCTGTGGATTGACGGGGTGATTTTTCAAACGCTCCCCCCTCCCTGCCATTTCCTTTATTTTTGCTCAGTCTCAAATTGGTCACTTCTTCCCTCTCTTCCATTTCCCAGATATCCTGGAGGTGCTGACCGACATCGACGAGATGTCCCGACGGAGGCCGGAAATCCTTGCTTTCTTTTCTGTACGTCAACTCTACCCCTCCTCCTGCTGGGGTCTCCCCCGTGGGTCATTCCCCCCATTATTTGCTGCGAGCAGCAGCCGAGCTCTTGGTCCCGACCGCTGGGGGCTGCTGCCTTCTAAACTGCTCCTTTCCGGTGGTTGCAGCTGAGGGTGGTGGGAGCCATAGCCTGCCATCACCGGCAGGCGGCAGGTTGAGACGGCTGTGTTAGGGCTTTGCCGGACCCAGCCAAGCCACTCAGAAGCTTTTGAAAAAGGTGGGAAAGGCTGCTGTCTCTTTCCTTCCACAAGGGCGGTGCTTCCCAAGCAAGGAACTTCCAAGAGGGGCTGCAGCACCCCCCATCCATCCAATTTATATGGCAGCCCATCTCAAACTCGTGACTTTGGGCAGCAAACAGTCCTAAAATCCATTAAAACCAATTACAAACACAATAAAAAAAGAAAAGTCGATATATACAGCAGCCGAGAAAAATTATAATCCATAGATGCCAACCTTCACCCGCTCGGGACCCCAGGCCAGCAGTCGGGGCCATCCTAATCTCGGGAGGGAGGATGCTCCAGAAGGCAGGCGCTATGGCAGAGAAGGCCCGCCTCCTGGTCCCTGCCAGCTGACTTTCCTTGGGATTCGGAGCGTGCCCATCCTGCCTGTCCATTTGTATCCGCAGAGCCATTTGTGTCGGAGAGCTGTGCCTGCCACCGCTTTGCCCCTTTTCCTGCGTGTTCCTGAAATACGCATACAGTGCTCAGCAACTCTCACCAGACGCTTCCCCTCCCCTTCTCCCCTTCTCAGACTCACCTGCAAAAACTGATGAACTCTGCAGAGGAAATCTGCCGGAACCTGGCTTTCAGCCTCGCTCTGCGCGCCATTCAGAATAATCCCAGGTACCAGGGCCCGGGGGGATGGGGTAAGGGGGGGGGGTCAGGGCCCAGCTGCGAGGGGGAAAGGGCCAGAGAAGAACCCTCCTTCTGGCCGGCAAGGGTGACCTTTGATTCCTAACCCCCCTCAGCTCCATTTTTTGTGTCTGATTTTCTCTCCTCCTTTCCTTGTTTTAAACCTTTAGCATTGCAGCTGATTTCCTGCCCACCTTCATGTACTGCCTCGGCAGCTGCAACTTTGAAGTCGTCCAGACAGCCCTGAGGAATCTGCCCGAATACACCCTTCTCTGCCAAGGTGAGGCCCGAGACTCTGACCTGCCGCTGAGTCCCAGCTGTGCCGGCTGATCAGTTGATTGTAAAGACAGCTTTTCCCCCAAAAGGCAATTTCCAGAGCGAGCTGAGCCACGGCTTCCCATAATCCCCCACCAGCAGGACCAGGGCGGCTGGGGAGCAGTGATGGGAGAACATTGGAAGGCTTCAGGTGGTGGGAAAAGGCTGAAATGCAGCCTTGGAATAAACTACACGCCAACCAACAGCTGTTGTAAATGGAGGGGGCGTCGCGTATGGACAGAGTTGGCTGTAAAATCTTGCTAGGGAGGAAGAAGAAGTGACACGGGAGTTGAGCTACTCCATTCTTAAATTAGATGCTAGACCCAGTCTCACTTGCCCTTGACGCTCCTGGGTGGGTATTGATCGAACGGCCACCTCTCGGTCTAATCCAGGAGCAGGCAGAAAGTAAATCTGGGTGAATTGCTGTAGATCTCCAGGGATTTCCAGCTCCACTTTTAGTTTGCCAAAGTAGTTTTAAGATGTTTTGTCTCGTGTGATCGATCTAATTTTCCTTCCTCCCTCCCCTCACAGAACACGCTGCGGTGCTGTTGCAAAGGGCCTTCCTGGTGGGGATGTATGGACAGTTGGATACCAGCTCCCAGATCTCAGATGCCTTGAAGATTTTGCACATGGAAGCTATGATGTGAATGGCGGTGTGCAAGAGGCAGCAGATCTGAAGGGGAAGATGGGCCTTGTCCGAGGTCGCTAGCCAGGGACTCTAGGAGAAGCAGCTTGGGGCTTTTGTGGAAAAGACCAAGATCTATCTGCCAGGACATTTCTGATAGAAAAAGAGACTTGAGGGGCACTGGGATTTCTTCCCTTCTAGATGCCACTTCTAGTGAGGAGTAAAACGTTTCACCATCCTCATTTTCCTTCGTCTATGGTCGCAAGTGGACCAGGATGACCAATCCCATCTTGGGGGTGGGGGGTAAAAACTTAGGGTGCTTTGCTAAACTTCCTGGGGATCAAATTCTACCCCGTAGAACAGTGTTTCTCAACCTTGGCAGCTTTAAGATGGGTGGACTTCAACTCCTAGAATTGGGGAATTCTGGGAGTTGAAGTCCACCCATCTTAAAGCTGCCAAGGTTGAGAAATAACTGCCATAGAATATCAGAACCATCTCCAGAGCAGTGATCCAATAATATTTCTTACTCTTTTAAAATTAAAAGTGTGTTGTTTTTTATGTACTTTCTGAATGTATAGCTCTTCATTTTGATTTATCTTGTCTCCTAAAAGTCTAAGCACCTGTATTATAAGTTATTCTAAGTATCTACTGGTAGCTGACAAAGGATTGGTGCCACCTTCTGGTTCTTGGATTAAACCCCATTGCCTTTAATATTGCCCATTGCAGATTAGACAGAACACCTAAAGTCCCAGCTTCTTTTAAAACAACTCCATTAATTACAATTATAACAATAAGTTGGGAAGGATGGTTAGTAGCACTCATAAAGAGTTTGTTCTTTTCAGAATCCTGCATTGTTACTCCATCAGCTCTCGTGGTGTCCTTCCACCTTCTATTGATTTTGATTTGCACCTTTTAGGACCTTTCTCTCCCTATGTTCCTTTCCCTTTTAAAGTCCAGTCTGCTGTCCCAGAAATTAAAGTCCCATACAAATAAAAGCAGCCCAATCAGGATTGGCCATCAGAAATTTTAAACGTGCATATAAATAGAAAATGGTTCCAATGCAGATCAGGGTGCATCCCACGCAACTGGAGAAGACAACCTGCATGGATTCCAGGAAGTCCTCAAATGCTAATTTTGGGATGAAGCTCAAGTTGAGCCTGCAAGGCAACCCTAAAGTGTTTTATAGAGAAAATGAGAAGCTAGGTGTCTCCAAGGCTGGTCTTCCAATGTTTCCAAAAGGTTGACTCCGAGCCTACCTTTCCGTTCTCTTTATTTGAAGTTGGCTTGCTTCTGCCCAACTTCAGAAATGGACACTGGGGACCTTTGGACAGTTTGTTTGCAAAACAGATGCAAATGGAGACATTCTGCTGCCATCTCAAGGATCCAGGGATTCTCAGGATGCCGAGCTCATCTGCTCGGCATCCATTTTTAAAGAGCCCCTTTGCTAAACAGCTTTAAAATGAGTCCAGAGAGTGATGTCTGGAGGTACGGTACAACTTGATGGAGGAAGTGCCATCTCAACATATAATAACCCTGCATTTGCTCTCTCCGCACTGGAAATAGAGATAGGAAAACCTTCTCCTAATGCGTCAAATGCAGACCAGTCCCGTGCAGCATCCAGGCTCTTAAAGAGAAAAGCCCAGCATGCCTTTGGGTGAGTTTTGGGTTCCTCAGAAGTGATGGAACTGAAACCCTGGATTTGTTGCCGTACCGTGTTCCATCATAATTTTAAAGGGACAGCTGTGAGCATGGCAGCAAAGGAGACAACCCGGCGTAGACTCAGATTACAACTTTTCTTGTTTTTAATACCAGATGATTAAGTTTCCAGACCTTAATGGCTGCTGAAGGAGTGTAGGGATCTCAACTGTCCAAAAAGAGGCTGAGGTTGGGCATTTGGGCTTCTCATCACGAGACATTTTCGTGCCGGGACAAAACGGCCCAAAGGATGGCTTCTTAAACCGGGTTAGCTAGACTCGGCTGCTGTGTTTGTGTAACCCACGGAACCCCAACCGACAGGCCGCATTACCCCTTTGCCCCACAGCGTCCTCAGCCCCCTTGGCAAGAGAGCCTGGGGCGTCGTGCAAAGACTCTTGCACAAAACAAGAAGATGCCATGTTGGCTTGTGGCCACTCTTCTGCCAGGGTGGGGATTTCAGGCAGCCCGTCAGAAAAATGCTGGTTTTGCAGGGAAACAAGCTTGGTCCTAGGGATAGGTCTGGAGAAGATGACACCCTCTTATTTGATAAGGGGCCATAAATCAGGAGGAGGGGGTTCCGCAGACAATGCCTTCTCTGAATCGGGCTTGACCCTTTGAAATCTGGATGGCTGATGACACATATTTGGAAATGCCGAAATTGTACCCAGGCCTTCCTATGGTGCCTGCCTTTCTTCTCTTCATTTTTTACTCTGACTTTTTAAGGTTTTGATGGTTGGTGAGGTTTTATTACTGTAAATTCAGGCATGGTTCCTGGCTTACGGTTTCCTGACCCTGCCAGGAATTGCTCTCGAATTGGCAGTCCTCCACAAATACAGATAGTCCCGGATGCTAGTCCTCATGGACCCGAATGACGTTGGAATGATTTAGAAATCCCCCAACTCAATACCGTTGACTGTGATTGGCTGCGATGGGATTTCAAGAAAGGGTCCCCCCCCCACCAATCCTTCCCTGGAGATTTTCTGTAGGGCATCATGCCAGAAGGAAATCTGCCATGCAAGTGACAGGCCCGCCCAAAGCAAATTGTCGCCATGGCAAATGGAGCACCTGTACTTAGGGGCACTCTATCTTGGAACAGGAAGCCACAGGACAAGCATACTGGCTGGCTGGCTGCACTTGAAGCATCCAGGGAGGACAGGGTGGGGGTCTCAGAGGGATCTGCTCGGCCCTCCCCAAACGCCAGCCCCTCGATGTCCACTTCGGGCAGGGCTGTGGATTCCGAGCAAAGCCAGCCAGCTTCCCATCATGGAAATCGCTTCGCCCTCTTGAGGAAAACCAACCGTTTATAGTCGACCGCATTCACTTCGGCATGTGGCTTTAGTGGCCACAGCGGGCCTGAAATGAAATCCGAGGCTAATCACAGAGTAGTTTCCCCGGGCAGCTTAAGGATGATGAATCTGGCTTACCAGCCACCGAGTAGCTTTTAGCTCTGACTCGGCCAGCGGCTGGCCAGATTTGTGAGCGCAGCCTCTGCTCCCGGCTTGGTTTGCTTTTAGGGAAAAGTGAAAAGAAATGGCAGGAACTCAGTTCCTTCCTCATCCCCCCGCCCTTGCAGAATTTCTAGGGAATATCACCCAAGTTAGAAAAATCCAAGTGTAGGACTCCCAATAAGGGAAACCCCTTCAGGGCTTCCCAAGGCTTAATTTATTCCAATCGCAGAAATTCATGTTCAGGATTTGAACCACACCCATGATGCTTTTTTCAGGGACTCTGGACCGACGCATTTCATGCACATTTGCATCTGCGAAGCCCTGCACAAAAGGCATCTTGCTGCAGTTTGATGGCTTCTTTGCAGTGTTTTATTCGCAACTTTATTCCACAAATTTATTTCTTTAAGTCAAGCCTGGCACCCAGGGAATTGGGAGGTGCTCATTTATTCCTCCCCACCCAGTCAAAAGGTTGGCTCGGCGACACTCATAAGAAATGAGCAGAACTTTGATCGTGTCCCTGGGGCTGCCATCTTGACTTTTTTGACCATCTTTGCAGACCCCCCTGCCCCCAAGCTGAGCCTGCTGGGGTAACTCAAGAGAGGGAACATAAAAATGCAGAAAGGTTGAGCAGAAGGCCCATGGAGGCAGTTCAATGCAAAAAAAGTCAATGATTTTAAAATGGGAGTTGGCGACTCAGTTCTTTTTGGATGCTTGAACCCCCGTGAGCTTCTGCTGATGTTCCCCACTGAAATGTTGCAGCCCTATAACACTGGAAATTTGCACGAGATCCTTGCTGGGTCAGAAGTGGAGTGCCTGATAGCTGTGAAGTAGTCTTGACTCTGTCTTGACCCTGCATTTGGCCACGTTTCGGTCACTGCGCTGCACTCATTTGGGCAGAACTGGAAGCAGGAAGCATGGGTCCAGATAATTTGCCCACAGCACATTAAATAAGCACATTATTTGGGGTTGAATATGGCCACTTTTACCCTTGCCCCCCAAAGCCCCCCACCCCGCCCAAGATCGCCTGGTGCTTCCTTGGGCTCCTGAGTAATGTCCAATAAACTCCAAAGAGCAAAACGGCCATCACCGCAATCTGCAATCTCTTTTATTAGTGTAAAAATAAAAGGAGTCATTTTATTGCTATTACAGCCTGTTTGCCCTTATTTGCATAATTGTTAAATGCTAATAAGACAATTAGCAATTATAGCTTAATAATTATGCTGGTGCAATAACTGTCCTATTGTATCATAATGAAATTCTTAATTGTTGCTAGGCATTTTTCTTTCAGGCGTTGGTTCCTGGAGAGGAGCTAGAGAAAGAAAGAAGAAAGGGCAGAGGGAGAAAAAAAATGGCCTAAAGCAAGAGGGAATTGAGATTTTTGCTGGCAAATTTAGTTTAAAGGGGCAGGGAGCATGCGTGCATGTTTAAGAAAAGTTTTTGCTCCACGGGAATCACTGCTAAATAAAATTAACACATGCACATAGGATGTGAAAGCAGTGCAACAGGACAGTAGCCAAAAGGAGGACATTGAAAAGTACAGGTAGTCCTCGACTTAAGACCACAATTGGGACTGGAACTTCCATTGCTAAGCGAGGTGGTCGTTAAGTGAGTCACACCCAATTTTGCAACCTTTTTGAACTTTTAAGTCATTAAGTGAATCACATGGTCATTAAGCGAGTCCAGCTTCCCCCATTGACTTTGCTTGTCAGAAGCCCCCCGGAAAGGTTGCAAATGGTGATCATGCGACCCCAGGACGCTGCAGCCGTCATAAATACATACCGGTTGCCAAGTGCCTGAAGTTTGATCACGTGACCACAGGGACACTGCAACAGTTGTAAGTGCGAGGATCGGTCATATATCACTTTTTTCAGTGCTGTCATAACTTTGAATGGTTGCTAAACAAATGGTCGTAAGTCAAGGACTACCTGTACAGGGAAAAAAATCCCCATGCTTATGAAAAACCCCAAAGTTGAGGGAGCCAAAAGCCTTGGCCATTCTCCGTGGCTTTGTGGCAAGAGTTAAACCCAGAAATTAGAAACTGGAATGGAGTATCTTTTTTTTTTCTTTTTTAAAAAATGTATGCTAGCTGGAACCCTCACCTACTAAGCACTGCAAAGTTCTGCTGAATGTATCCTACCTGTAAGGTGCCAATTTGGAGAAATCAAGAGGAGATACCTACATGATGTTTTGGAATTTGAAAAAGGCCATTTCAGTAGGGCTGGTTTTACCGAGCTGCAGCCATCCATGGGTGAAGGAGAACAATTTCGTAGGTGTCGGCCTTTGAAGTAGGCCAGGCCAGGAAACAGACACCATAGGGCGGAATAACCAAATCTTGAAAACCTGTTGGAGTTTCCCTCCACTCTCTATGACATAAGTTGGAGCGATTTTGAGGGTTTTTTTGATGGTTTCTCCTTTCCCAGGACTGAGTTGTGGTTTACTTTCCCTTCACAGTTCCCATAACGACTCCCACCTTCCTTTTAAAGGCCATCTCTGCACTCCTGCACAGCAAGGAAATGCCTCTCCGTATCCCCGAAGAGGAACTAATCCTGCGTCTAGCGCACCCATCCCATCGCCCACACTCCTGTCCAAGCAGCACCATTTAGGGCTGACCTTACCAGATGAGAGGCCCTGGCAAACTCTGCCTTTTCTCTGAAATCACTGCCCGCTGTTCACCGGGTTCTAGAGAAGGGGATCACTTTCTTCCGCTAGTCTGGAGAGAGTTTTCACTGGCGTCGCTGTCCACTTTTGCCCTCCATCCAAACTGGCTTCATGGCCGTGGGCAAAGCCAAATCAGAGCAAGGGAAGAGCCGGAAAGCAAAAACACAGAAAAATAAAAATAGCTAGATAACAAACAGAAGGGGCTCTGCTCTCTTTCAAAGCAGGCATTCTGCTGCTCAGCATTTTCAAAAGGCATCGTCCCTCAATACCATTAAATTTTGGACCTCGATGGACCAAAGAGAGATTTCACTTAAAAAAAAAGAACGGGGTTAGGCCCGTTTTAGCGCTCATGAAGGAGCCAGGGAGCATCCAATCTCCCCCTCGTCTCTCTAGCACCTTCAAAATGGGACGCTGAGCTACCTCTGACGGCATTTTCTCTTTCAATAAATTCCTTCGGCAACCCTCCAGTTGCCTTTGGCAAAAGCTGCAAGCTGCCAGCAGGCTTGGCCTCATAATATTAATTTACCTCCCTCATCAGGGCAGAACAGGTTAATTGGTTAATATTTGAGGGTGATCTGAAGCCAAGCAGCCACTAAGTACCTATTCTTGTTTATCACTAACCCACCACCATCCCCTCAGAGGCTGTAATTGCCATTTCCTTTACAAGGAAAGGAATGATCTGCAAGGCAAACACATTTCAGGGACCGGAGCAATCTTGAAGTTGGGACATGGAAGCCATTCTTGCCATGTGGTGGCTTTATTTTATTTTTATTGATTATTAGATTTACACACCACCCAACTCACTATGGAAGTGTGACTCTGGGCAGCTTACAAATAAAAGGTCATTAAAAACCGTACAAGAAATATAAAGTTAAAAGATAAAAACTAGGTTTGATTTTATGTGGGCTTTACTCTCTGCCTCTAGGGCTGAGCTGGGAATATCTCTCCCAGGCTCCAGAGACACCCCAGAATGCCCCCTTTCCTTTTCCCAGAAGTCAAGGAGAAATCTTGGGTCCCACCCTGGATCTATAAATGACCAGTCCTTCAAACTGTTCTTGCATAAAGGGGAAGGGGGGGAAAGGAAGAGACCAGGTCAGCGTTGCGTCAGAGAAATAAATCCAGCAACAGAAGAGCATTTTATGCAATACAATGTGAAATGCGATGGCCACATTGCCAATGTGGCAACAGAACGCAAGTATTCCTGGGCTGATGTCATTGTTTCATCAGTATTAATGCATGCGGAGGATGTGTGCATATATTTCTAGGGCTTAGAAACTATTCAAAGACAGCCTAGAGCAGTGTTTGTCAACCTTGGCAACTTTAAGACAGGTGGACTTCAACTCCCAGAATTCCCCAGCCAGCTGGCTGGGGAATTCTGGGAGTTGAAGTCCACCTGTCTTAAAGTTGCCAAGGTTGACAAACACTGGCTTAGAGTTGTCAAAGCCAGTTTATTTTATTTATCTTATTATTGTACACTGCCCAACTCCCAGTTATAAAATGACATTTCGTTAAACATCTGCAGGATCAAAAACCCAACAGCTTCCACAAAGAGCAACATTACTGGATAAATAAATGGAAGGTGTGCCGGAGAAACCTGCTGATATCACAAGATCCATGGAAAAGAGGCCCAGGCCAGTTTCCAAGGCAAAGACGACCGTAACTGGAACACAATTCCTGAGAAGAAATGCCTTCTTTCACCTGCACTGATTTATAGTCAAGAGTCCTGCAGCCAAAAGAGCAAAGTTTTGGATTTTGGGTGCGGTGTGTGTGAAGGGTTATGACCAACCTTTTGTCAGTCTTCCCAGGTAGATTAGAAAGGAAATTAGGATGAGCTAAGTCTACTTTATTGTAAAGCTACGTTGACAGAATCTTGCAAGTCTGAAAGTGCAAATCTCCCCGCCATCTCCTTTACAGCCCGAGAAACTACGGAGGGTCCCTCCTGAGCCTCTTTCTCTGCCCATTATGCAGCTGTGGGCTCTGCCCTCTCTTATCTGACCATTCCCTTGGCAGCATCTCTTTGCCCTGTCTCCCAAGGTCATTCCCACGTACAGTACCATTACGCCTTTATAGATTAGCAAGGGATCCTGACAATGGATCTTTAAAAGCACACCCTGGTATTTTTTTTGCTTGTGAAACGCCGGTGGACACGGGATGGTCCTGGTCACTGTCAAAGAATGGCACTGTCAGGTGCCAGCCAAGTGTTCCTCTCCCAGCAGGATCTCCCCAGCTAGAATCCCCAGGATCTGCTCATTCCAACGGTCGCAAAAACAGCGATGATGTTAAGGAGACCCTGCTTGTCCGTTGCAGCCATGTTAGCAGACGGTTGCCGAGGCGAAGAAGAGACAGGAAGGCAGCAAAGAACAGTGGGGGGCAACGCTGGACGGGAGGAAGGCTCACGCATGGACAGATGTCCTCAACACAGGGCCAACGCTAGGCTGCAGCAGGCCCTCCGAGGCAGCAGGAACTTGCAAAGTCTTATTTGCCAAGGCCAGTCCTCTGCTAAAGACTCTCTTGAGCTTCCCTTTCAGGTCCTCTGCTCAGCTCTCTGGTGCACCGTTGAATCCCCAGTTTTATCTCAATGCCGGCAGATGTCGAACTGGCTTCCTTCCTTCTGCCGAGGCTGGCCGCAACCGGTGGAGCCAAAGTGCTCCGCTGCCATATATCTTCCATCAGCTGCCGACATCCTATTTATTATCCCGGTTGTAGAGCAACATATGGTAAATCCTTATTACAAGAGATTCCTATAAACGGCATGGAGGATTAATAATGCATTTATAACACAACTTTGCTTTAGTATGAAGTGATCTATAAACACATAATAAATGTTTTATCATGTTTTTGCAGCCTGTTATAAATGATGAATGGGGAAGCTATAGATGTCGCATCAAATATTAATGCTGCATTGTTTGCGCCAGGACTGTTTGGGAACCCATTAATAATCCAATGAATGGGGGTGCTTAAAAAAGGAAGGAAGGAAGGAAGGAAGGAAGGAAGGAAGGAAGGAAGGAAGGAAGGAAGGAAGGAAGGGGCCCAGCCTTCATTGCTAAAGCCATTCATAATCCTTACCATAAAGTAAATACTGTACACTGTCTGGTGACCAGTGATTAGACAGGAGAGAATGCTGTGAATTATTTGTAAGGGTGGTTATATATTAATGTATATTATCCATAGCATGCCCATAGAACTATCATGAATATATTATATGATATGTATTATTCATCCTTTCCACCCAATTTATAGGCAGCAGCTCTTCAGAAGGGAGAGGGGACAAAGCCCTTGTGTCATTTCTTCTGCCACAGCCCGGGCAAAAAACGTGTCTGCTCCTCAACAACCTTCTGGGCTTTTGCTGACGTTTTCTCTGAATGCAAAGATCCTTTTGGCTCTTCTGCTGGGGCGATGGCTTGGCTCCTTGGCAGGGAACAGGGAAACAGACCTGAGATGGAAACCAAGCGAGGAGCCCATTTATTATTGCCCATAATTTATATGGTGGGCATCTCTCTCTCTCTCTCTCTCTCTGCATCGTAGGACAGGAAAGGGAGAGACCCTGCCCCTGGGGTGCACTGTGATATCACACATGCCATGACATCGTAGAAATGATGCCAGTGATGTCATTGGCATCAGTTGCTTGCGTCCATAATTCCCATTTGGTGTGACAATGTCAAGTTGCGCGAGGTCAGCTCAGCTTGGGCCAGACATCTGTTCTTAGGAATGTATAGTTTGAGATTGGTTTAAGACAGGATGAATTGATTTGGAAAGGAACAGTGATGGGGCCTGGGAAAGAAATCAAGGTGGTGCAATTCCAGCATGACTTCCTTCAAATGCTGGTGCTGCCAAGTCAAGTTGGTGTTCCGTAGTTCATGCCCCTTTCTCCTAAATGAAAAGTGATTGATTGCAAAGCTCATCAGCTTTATGTGTGATATACGTGTGAAGCATCACGCTCTGAAACCTCTTCCTGGAGGATAATGTTGGTTGCTGTGTCCCGCGAGGAAGCCCTCATCACTTGAAGCTCTTGGCCAGCAAGCAACAAGCCAGCTGGTGTGGATTTGACCACAGAGATCAGCGAACAGGCCTCCCTTGTACATTGCTCCCACTGAGAACTTGGCGGTGAAAAGTTTTAGCGGAAATGCCCCTTGGTTCAAACTGAAAACGACAGCGGGCCAGCAGCTGTCATCTCTGGAGCCTTGGAAATGGAGCTCGTACGGACCACTATCACAGCATCCGGAACAGGGTTTCTCAACCTCAAGGACTTTAAGAGGTGTGGACTTCAACTCCCAGAATTCCCCACCCAGTGTCAGGGCCGCAACTAGGGTCTGTGTCACCCGGGGCAAACATGGATTCCGCGCCCATTTTGGCACCCCCCCAGCACTCATGCCCCGGTTGCCCCCCCCCCCATTGCGGCCCTGCCCAGCGTGCTGGTAACTTTTATTGTAACTTTCTTTCGATAGTCCTGCTTATATGTTCATCTTTTATAGCCCCGCCCAAATAATACTGCAGTAAAGCTTGCTAAAACACGCAAATGTGAGTCGATGAATAGGCACCACTTCGGCAGGCAGGTAACGGCGTTCCGTGTAGTCATGCCAGCCACATGACCACGGAGGAAGCGTCTTCGGACAAACGCCGGCTCTTTGGCTTTGAAACGGGGATGAGCACCGCCCCCTAGAGTTGGACACGACTGGACTTCATGTCAAGGGAAACCTTTACCTTTACCTTACTTTACTGAGGCAGGATCGCTAGATTCTTTTAATTCGTTGCTTCTCAAATTATGAAAGGAATTTCAGTTATTATACACTTCGGACACATTATGTGAAGACCCAGCTTTCTGGAGAAGGCTGTGATGCTGGGAAAGGTGGAAGGAAAGAGAAGAAAAGGGCGACCAGCAGCCAGGGGGAGGGACTCAGTTGCAGTGGTGATGGGGGCACCCTTGGAAGGCCTGAAGGACCAGGTTGGAGAAAATCTACTTCTGTGGTCACAAAGGGTTGAGAATGACTTGCTGTCACATGAATCACAATCAAATCAGTGCACTTTTACAACCAATTGCTTATAAAATGCCTTTCTAAGCTTTTCTTACATTTTCCAGACATACGCTATAGAGTGGCCGGAACAAGTCTCCAAGAACAGGGAAAGGCTGCAGGTATAAATCTAAAAATGGGCCAGGCAAGTCATATTAAAAGTCTCTAGCTGAAAATGGAGCAGCAATCGCAGTTAACTTGTTAGATTCACAACTACTATACGTGAGGTCTTGTTTATCGAATTTAGTTTCGTTCATAAAACTAAATCTGCATTAAAAGGCAACCGATGGAAATGGAGAAGGATTTCCCATTCTGATCACCAACTCACACTTGGTCCCCATAAAAATAGGGGCCAAGCGCTTCCTGTAGATATCCTGAACGATTTATTCTTCGTGTGTGAGAGAACAGGACTTGGGATACCGAGCGAGGATGTGGCAAAAGTGTGCTCGCTGTGCAAAATCACTGTGACCGGTGGGTAGGATATGCAAGAGAAGGCAACGGAGAACACAGGGAACTCTGTTTTGGCTTTCTTGACACAGGGTCCCTAAAATAAAGGAGGTAGAAAGTTCTGTGCCTCCTCCTGAGCGCACGTTGGTCTCAGTCCGCGGAGGATTCGGGGCATCTCCGCCCGAGGCAAGGCCAGCTCGTCAGCCCCCGCGGAGGGCGCCGGCCGTCAGCGCGGGGCTTCCTGCAGAACCCCAGCGGGGACCCTCCTTCCTGGGGCGGATTTTTACATGCGGCTTTGTAACGGGGCGGGGGGGGCAGCAAGAACTGGCGCAGCTGGTGGCGCAGTCGCCGGCTGCGCGGGCTGGCAACGCTCGCCCGCTGCTCCCCGTTCAGGCGCAGCTGGCCCTCGGCGGCTCCCGCAGTCCGGCTCGGCGCCGGTTTGGCACGGAGACCTTCCGAAGCCCGGACCTCGACCCTTCCTGCGCCGCGCCGCGCCGCGCCCCGCTCGCCGGCCAGCTGGCCTCCCGTCGCCTCCCCGCGCCGCCCGCCGGCTCTCCTTCCAGCCTCAGCCTCCCCGCCGAGGGGGGGCTCGGCTCGCCCCAGCCGGCGGGGCCGGGGCGCGCGAACCGCCGCCGCGCCCTTCCCACCCCCGCCGCGTCGGAAGGCGGAGCCGGCGCCGCTCGGCCGGCCCGGGCGCTCCCCGCCGCGGCCATTGGCGCCTCGCCCCTCCCGGCTGGCTCGGCCGCCCGGAGCCGCCGCCGCGAAGTCGGGCTCGCCGGAGAGCCGCCGGTCCGCTCGGAAAGCGCCGGGCGGGGGCGCCTGGAGGGCTCCGCGCGCGTCTGGCCGCCCGCCGCCGGATCGGGCTGCCCGGGGGTCCCGCGCCCGCCGCGGCCGCCCCTCCGCCCGGGGGCGATGCGGGCTGCCCGGCTGGATCGCGCCGCGCCGGGCCGCGGGGGCTCGGCCGGGGGAGCCGCCGGCTTGCGCTGCTGCGCCTCCGCCGGGAAGGCGAGGCAGGGGCGGTGACCGGGAGGAGGCGTGCAGATCCCGGAGGAAAGTGAACTTCGCGCTGCCTCGAGAGGGGACTTCCGTTCTTGGTTCCGTTTTGGAAAGGGGGAGACCCAGCCGTGGCTCGCACACCCAGGCGCGCTTTCCGAGCGCAGCCTTTTTCTCCCCGGGACAGCCGAGCGGGGCTGGGTGCCCGTCGCCCGCTCCCCGCCCCCGGTTTTCCAGCGCCCCCCCCATCTCCGCCTGGATTTCCACCCCCCCCCTCACCCCAGGATGTCGGCTATCCAAGCCTTGCAGCTGTGGTGCAAGCAGCAGTGCGAGGGGTACAAGGACGTGTCCGTCACCAACATGACCACCTCGTTCCGGGACGGCCTGGCCTTCTGCGCCATTCTGCACCGCCACCGGCCGGACCTCATGTGAGTGATGCTGGGGGTCCCCTCCCTGTGAGGGGTGGGGAGGGAGGGCTGCTCGCTTTCCCCAGCGGAGAGATCGGGAGCTAAGTGGAGCTTCCAGCTTCCAAGGCAGTCTAGCCTACATCACGAAAGCCGCTCTGTTGGGAGCAGTCTGCGGCGTCCCCTGCGGGCCGAAATTCCTCTTGTGCAAATCAAGAATCACTGGGGGAGCTCCAGTCTGGGATAAGCCTTTGCGGAAGGGAGTGGGGGAAGATGCAACACAATCCCACCGAAGAAACATGGCGGGGGAGGGTGTGTGTGTGATTTTGAAAGGAGTTTGTATTTGACTGAAAAGGATTGATTGAAAACATTTGCCCGGACATATCCTGCAAAAGGTTAGCATTTCCAAAGCCCTTTTGGTCTGGCATTTGTAGCTGTTTCTGTCCTAGGCACCCCAAAGCACCCCTCTTACGCCTTGCTTTGTTTTTTAGATTATTTTCTGGTGCATTTTTTTTGTATACAATGCTTTTTTTTTAACCTCCTGGATCATCTTGCAGATTTAGGCTTTGGTTTATTTTGTTCTCTGAAACACCTAAGGATGAAAGGAGATTCTCATATATTATAGGCTGTACTGAATGTCAGGTCCCATGGACAGTTTATTATATAAATTCTGTTATACACTCAAATGGGTTGCTGTTTTCTTCTAAACACTTCCTTACTCCTTTGATGTGTGATCTTTGAACATTCCTAAGTGCAATGTGCTTTCTCTGGGAAAAATAATTAATTAATAAACCATACCGTGATTGGCCTATGGGACCTGGCCTTTGGTGGACCCTGCTTTTATAAAAAGAAATTCAGAGGGACAGAGTTTTCCCAATTAAAATCTAGTCAGAAATTCTGGAACAGTATTTTTTTTCTCATAAGAAAAAAAAATTAGAGTAAGGGCTAGAGGGTATTTTTCACGTCTCTGCAAATTCTAAATTTGTCCCCCTTGCAATAAAAGCCAGACAGAAAACTCATTTATTTCCTAATTTTCCACACCAAATTTCACTGGTCTGATGTCATACTCCGTGCAGCCACAGAGTCAAGAGTTGATGAGCAACAGACAAACTCACTGTGGCTGAACATGTATTTGTCATTTCCTTCCATGTGACCGACCCCAATAAAGGAACAGGCTGGCCATGGAATGTTAAAACAGCTGGGGATGAATCTCACAGTGGCAAAGCAAACAATAGCCCTTTTCTCCATTTCTTTGGTGCTATTCTGCCTTCGGAGGACTTTTTCGTCTGCGCTGAACTTCTTTAGGAGACCCATAAAGTTTTTTTTTCTTTTCCTGTGCACTCATTCTTTTTATGCAAAAAAGGAATAAGAAAAAGGAAACAGGAAAAAAAACAGACATAAAATACAAAAACACACATTAAGTACAGGAAGAGAACGTCATGTTTATCTGAATGATTAAATCATAAACTTTGACCCCATAATATAATATTTAATCAAGGTTGGTATGGTTGAACGCTTCTTATCTAGAACAACCTCTTGCAGGTAGAAATCCAGCTGCCCAGGGCAGATCAGAGTTGGGTGGTGCCTAAATCAAATAAATTAAATTAAGGCCCCAACAGAGTTCTGGCTGAACGTTTTCCGCTGATGTGCTAATTTTCTACATGTGGGTGTAGATTGGATTATTGGGCAGAAAGGCATTTTCTCATGGAAGTCCTTCTGGAAGCCTAGAAAGCTGTGATGACCTGCCAGCAATTTTCAAAAAGCAATTCCACAACCCACATATTTGGGTTGAGGTGAGCAGGCGGGATGTGATTCGGAGAAAGTCCATGGCCCTGTTGATCAGCTTCTCCAACTTGGTGCCCTCTAAATACAGGCAGTCCTCGTTTAGTGACTGCCTCGTTTAGAGACCATTTGCAGTCATGATGGTGATGAAAAAGTATCTTTGCAGCCAGTCCTCACATTTATGATATTCGCAGGTCTGCAAAGCAAAAGAAAGCTGAAGGGAGATCATAAAATCATGATGTTTCATGTAGCGACTGCTTCACTTAATGACCAAGTCACTGGTCCCAGTTGTGGTTGCTAAATGAGGACAACCTGTAGCCCAGGGTTCAACGCTGGTAAATTCTAGCCAGCAAATGGTGCTGCTTTTCCTCAGCCCGATTAATAAAAGCAAAGTGGCTTATGGAGATGTGAAGGCAGAGAGGGGAAAAGAGAGAAAATTAAAAGATAGCTATTCCTCTAGAAAAGAGCATTTTTCTCAGCTCTTTGGGGTTATTTTGTGGTTGTTCCTGGCCCTTCGTGCCTAGACTTCGGGGGTGTCTGCAAAGGAGGTCCAAAAGTTCAACATGGCTGCTGCAACTCTATGATCCAAGCCCCGCCCCCTTTTTATGGGCATCGCGGATACCATCTTGATGTTTTTGACCCCTTGGCCCTGCCCTGCTAGGCTGCCTAGTAATTATGCTTCCAACCCTCACCGTCTCCACGGACCTCCGCCTCAGCTCCATTAAAAGGAACCGGAGAGCTCATCCCAGCCCCTGTCCTTGTTTGCGCTGAAATGAAAGCATCCATTCCGGAGCAGGTGCTCATGGTGACGCTGCCATTGGAACGGCGGGTCTAAAGCAAACAGCGGCCTGCCGAGACGGAAACGCTTTGCTTCTCCCCAGCTGATGTTTAGACGTTTTCCGCTAACGGGCCTGACAAATGTTAGCTGTTTACACGGCCGGCGATGACAACGTTGGTGAGCAGAGCAGGCAAGGCAGAGTGGCAGGCAGCAACGGAGCTGATCACTCGGGGGCTTTCTCCCCTCATTAAAACCTCATCGCAGCCATGTCTGCTGGAGGGAGCTGCCTGCTGCCTTGCCTTCCTGAGCACTGTCAGTCGTACCGGAGCAAAATTTTCGGCAAGCGGTTCAGATCTCGGGATGGATGGATCTGCCTCGTGCGGAGTTGGACTTGGGCGTTAGAGCATCTCCTAGGCTGAAGCTCTCGATGATGGATGGCCTGCTTGTGCAGATCATGGTGTGATTCCAGCACAGAGCATTCCCTGTTGGGTGCTGGGGTGTCGCCCTTTCATAAGGAGCTCATGCGTGTTGGGAAGTTACAGGCATGGGCATAGAAGCTCAAGAATGGTAGTTCTGTTTTCTTGGATTTTTTTTACTTGGAGCAACCTGAGGTTGATATATATAAGAAGTAGCTCAAGAACATCGGGAGTGTTTTCTTGGTATTCCTTTCCTGGAGCAACTTGAGGTTGATAGAAGAGGTAGCTCAAGGACGTTGGGACTGTTTTCTTGGTAATCGTTTCCTGGAGCAACTTGAGGTTAATTGAAGAGGTAGCTCAAGAACATCGGGACTGTTTTCTCGGTATTCCTTTCCTGGAGCAACTTGAGGTTGATAGAAGAGGTAGCTCAAGGACGTTGGGACTGTTTTCTTGGTAATCGTTTCCTGGAGCAACTTGAGGTTGATAGAAGAGGTAGCTCAAGGACGTTGGGACTGTTTTCTTGGTAATCGTTTCCTGGAGCAACTTGAGGTTGATAGAAGAGGTAGCTCAAGAACATCGGGACTGTTTTCTCGGTATTCCTTTCCTGGAGCAACCTGAGGTTGCTCTCGAAGACTGAAAGGGAACAGTGTCAGTGGTCCCACTCTTTTCTGGTGAATTTCTGGCAGACTTGAGATTTAAATCAGGACTTCATATCCCATTTGGCTCATTGTCAGGTTGCAGTGATGTGGCAACTCCTTTCAGCAGAGCAGCTGGCCTTGCTCCTTCTGTATAAGAGACACATATGTTTGTTTCTTGGCTTGTTTCTTGATTTATTGTTTATGTTGCCAGAACCAAACCTGGCAAGTCCATCTCTCCCCAGCTCCTTCTCATGCTCCTTCCAAGTATATCTTCCTGGTTGTTGCCCAAGAGAAGTGACTGTTCAAACCTCCTTCAGGCGTCTCCTTGAATTCTGTTGACCTGCTTTCTTTGAACTCACAGCCTGCGTTCCAATTTTTATTTGCACGAATGCTGTTGTAACAAAAAAGAGTTGCATGTCCAGTTCTTCTGAAGCCTGATCGTTTGTCTTTCTTCTATTGACACTAGGAGATTTTCATGCCACAGAAGGCAGATCTGCTCGGCTCCAGGTGGTTTTAAAAGCTGCATTCACGCTGGGGGGAATTCCGGCCAGTGCAGTTCCTCCATGCGTGATGGGATTGGTGGTACTTGACAAACCACCCCTTTTAGGCAGCTGTGAGCATGGATAAAGCAGCCCTCGCTTACAGGTCCTTCCCTTCCAGCCCCCTGATTCCTCTGGGGTAGACGGACGGGCATTTCCCAGGACGCAGATCTGGATTTTAGAAATGCAGCAGGCATGTGGAATGGTTGATTAGGGGTTGACACTGGATCCCTTTTCCTAAAGTTTGTAGTGAGGTAAGGTCAGGTAGATGCCTGCGTTAGCTGAACTGGGCCATGAGTTATGGGAGAGATTTCCAGGTGGTTTCAAAGACTGGAGCGCTGTGCCTAAACTTCAAAGAAATTCAGTCTTAGTAAGAGAGAACTGCATTCACTGGATGCTCCAAATAGGGCCTTGTCCTCCTGGCTGCTTTTGGCTTCAGGGTTTCCACCCGAGCTCGCTTGCTATTTTGACTTCATCAGCAATCAAGCTTCAGCTGCAGGCGGACATTGGCAGCATAACTAGGGAAAATTTCCCCATCCTGCAGAAAAAAGGCATGTTCTTCACGTGATGATGGTTGTGCATGTCCCAGGGTTTTCTTCACCCCCACGGCCTTCCAAGACGTCCTGGTCAGCTACCTGGGGTGCATGGAGCAGGATCCCCATTGCAAGCTGGTTATGATGGACGGGGTATAAAAACCTCATCAGTCAATAAATAAATATCCCCAGACCTCTGGAGAACCTGCAGGTTGGAGAACACAGTCTCAGCTCCCGGCGGTTACGAAAAGGCCAGCTCAGCCATAAAAATGGGAAGAATTGAAACGCAGGTCAAGAGGAAGGACCGAAGCCCCAAACTTACAAGGCGAGAGCAAAGGAACTGGATATGGTTAGGCTTGCAGGGAGGAGCGATAAAAACACTTCCCAAGGACTGAACATGGTTTCGCCCCAAAGGTGGCCAAGACCTGTCTTCTATCATCATAAAGGGTAATGTAAGTTCCAGGGAAGGCAGATTCGAGGGGAACATTAGGAAAAACATCCTAAGATTCAGAGCACAGGGCATGCTTCGGTGGGGAAAGGCTGGCTTGCGTGGTTAAGGGGGAATCTGGCCTGGCAGGCAACGTGGTGGGGCCTTGGCCCTTCAGGTGGGGCAAGGAAGCCTGGCCTGATGTGGCTTGTTTGGCGAAAACCTTTGCCTCTTCTTTCCCTGTTTCAGAAATTTCACTTCCCTGAGCAAGGAGAACGTCTTCGAGAACAACGAGTTGGTAAGGTGTCCCGTCCCCCCCCCCGCTCCTTTCTGCTTCCTGTTCAGTTCCCCTGAGGGTGTTTTCCTTCCCATCTCTTTCTCCTGCGCACCTTGGCCTCAGGTAGATTTGATCAGAACACACAGGCCATAAAGCAAACACTCGGCACCATTTACTTTCCTTTAAAAAAAAATAGTTTGCTTCACGCATATGATATTCAACTCCCCCAGTATTTTTGGTGGTGTTTGCAGTATTCTTTAGCGGTGTCTGTGGAGCAGGTGAAATACCTGTTTGGGGCGCTTGGTGCACCCTGAATGTGGATGGGGGCCGGGTCAGGGGTATGGAGGGACCCCGAAGTGAAGCTGGAAGAGATCAAACACGAAAAAAGAAAGCGGGGGGGGGGGAATTAGGTGGGCTAATTTTTAAACTGAGCTCATCGCGTTCAGTGCAAAGCTGAGTCTAGAGAAACCAGTTCTGCGAGATTTCCAGCACCGTCAATTTGAATGGGAAGCTGGCAGGGGGCGAGGACCTGTTGGCCAACGTCTGCCGCCTGGAGCGCCAACAGCAGCCGCAATCCGAGACCAGTTTTGCGACAGTTTGGCGATTGTTTATGATTTATTTCGATTGGATGAAATGGAGGTGGCATGGCTGCTGGTGATCACCTTAGGTTATAATCTTATTCTTTGCTTGTATGCCACGCATTTGGGGGTTCAGCTGCGTGGATTTGCTTGATCCAAGTGGCCTGTGAGCAGCTGTGGCAAATGAATGAATGAATGAATGAAATTTGGGATCGGAGGGCAGGTTGTGGAGGCTGAAAAACATGGTGGAATGAATGCAGATATGGATTTACGGAAGTCTAACTCTTGGACCCAAGTTTTACAAGGGGGGAAGTCTTGATGCATCTCCCTCTCTTTCTCTAATCTATCTTCTATCTATCTATCTTCTATCTATCTATCTATCTATCTATCTATCTATCTATCTATCTACCTACCTACCTACCTACCTACCTACCTAATTATCATCTCTATTATCTATTACCTATCTATCATCTATCTCTGTCTTTATCTATCCTCTCTGTCTCTGTCTCTCGCTATCATCTGTCATCTATCTCTATTTCTAGCTTCCACTCTCCCTCCAGTGACAGCAGGCCAGCATTAGTAATTCTCCTCCCTTTATCTTCCCTCCAACCCAGTAAAGCAGATTAGGTTTCGAATGATCCCGGGGGAACCACTAAGAATCAGGGATCCGATTTGGATCCCCGCCTTTCTGGCCCTGCCCTCTGGCCGGTATGCTGTGCTCCCTTGCCACAATTTTGCTCCCTCCCCAAATGCATTCCTCCCGCCGAGAAACCAGATCCCCGTCCACCCTCCCTTCCTCTCCTCGTGTTTTTGGAAACTTGAGATCCCTGGACGCTGAGTGTCGTGTCTGGGGAAGCCAATTGCTGTGAGGAAGAGCAGTGCCCAGAGGCTTCTGAGAGGAAGCAGGCTTGGACCACCCAACCGCTCTGTGCCGGATCCAAAAATCCAAGCGTGGGACGAGGGCCGGGGGAATGGAATGTCCTCGCTCTGGCGAAGAAGCTGGGCTCCCACGCTGACTTTCCATGGCCTGGCTGGTCTTCATTTCCTGGGAGCCTGGCTTGGAAATGAAATTCTTTGCCTACCCACACCGAAGAGCCTTTTCATGAGGACTAGCAGAACTGGCAGCCTGTCATCTCTGTCACTGTAATCAGCTTGAACGTGTGTGCCTCTCTTTCGCTGCTCGCAGAGTGGGTTAATCCCGCTTGGAGGGGCAGAGCTGAACCCTGCAGCGAAAACGCTCCTTCAGATCAGGATCTCCAAGGCCGCGTTGGTGCGCTTTTTGTGGCAAAAGTGTGTGATCTCGATAGGAAACAGCTTCCTAACCACTTTCTTTGTCCCTCGCCCCTGCCAAGGGGACGCGAATGGGTTTTGTGGAAGGGGATGTTCCCGGCTCACGTTTTTCCCACAGGAGACCAGGGCTCAGGACCCGAACTCGCGAGCGGGTTTGTCTGTCCTGCAAAATAGTTGGGCCGCGCTCCTTGGCTCGGTTGAAGAGCAGAATCCCACCTCGACTTCTCTGTTCCCACGTCTTAGGCTTTCCAGGTTGCTGAGAAAGAGCTGGGCATCCCGGCGTTGTTGGACGCCGAAGATATGGTTGCACTGAAGGTGCCGGACAGGCTGAGCATCCTCACTTACGTCTCCCAATATTACAATTACTTCCATGGCAAGTCACCGAGTGAGTATCTCTCGCTTGCTCGCTCCTTCCGAATTTTTGACTGACGTGATGTGCTGCCCACACCGTGATGGCTACTCTGAAGCCTCTGAAGAGTTTTAGATGATGGGAAGGATTTTTTTTTAAAAAGCCCAAGGTGGGGCCAGCTTGGAAGGGGGAAGGCAGGCAGGCAGGCAGGCAGGCAGGCAGGCAGGCTGTTTTGAATTATTTTGGAAGGAATAAAAAATGAAAATGCATTGTTTGAGAATCTGGGGACAGGCAGTTTCAAGTGCCAGTGGGAGTGGGGCAAGACTGTCACGCAAAACCCAGGGTATATGTAGAAACCAGGGCTACATGCATAGCCACCTTGGATCCCACTGCCACAGGAATAAATGGACCCTTTCCTTTTGCTTAAAGCCATTTGCATTCAGGCAGACCATCGGTGCACAACCGATCGATCACGGCTGAGAAAAGTGACAGGAACTGATTAGAACAGAAAAGGAGAGCTGTTTATTTACCACTTGAAATCTCCACAGAACCACTTCTGGTTTCCCAATGCCACCAGTCCTGGGCTTATCTTCACAACCCAGGAGGGCTGCTCTACAAGCCCTTTGCTCTTTCCTGCATTTGCTTTGCGAGATTTCATGGGAGGGAGGACACGGTTCTGTAAATGACAGAGGTGCCAAAGCTGATTTTTATTTTCTTGCATTTATTTCCTGCCTTTTCTCTGTGAGCTTACGGTAGCACAGATAAGGGCCTTTCCTAATTTCACTCCCATGGAAACATCCATGAAAAATAGATTGGGCCCTCTAGCTCTGGGGTCAGATAGGGACTTGAACTGAGGTTCAATTAATCAATTATATTCATTGTAATGGAGGAAAAATTATTTCCTGTTTATTGATAAAAGACATATGTGGGTTTGGTGATAGGTCGCAATCTGTGTTCATCACAAAGGTTTAGACTCAGCCAAAACAATGCAATGAGATAGATTAGGGCAATGAGCTTCATGGTTAAAATCTGTGTTGGATTCGATTTCTAGAGTGGTGTTTCTCAACCTTGGCAACTTGAAGGTGTGTGGACTCCTTCAACTCCCAGAATTCCCCATAATGGGAAGAGAAAGAGGCTCAGAAGGGACCCTCCCTAGTTTCTTGGGCTGTAAATGAGACAGGGGGAGAGATTTGCACTTTCAGACGTGCAAGATTCTGTTAATGCAGCCTTACAATAAAGTAGAATTAGCTCATCTGGTCATGTTTCCTGTCTGGTCTGCCTGGGAAGGCGGACATATCAGGATTAAGCTATCCAATCGTGTCCCGGATATGTATTTCTTATGCATGGTCCAAGACTCAGCATCTGACATCTCAGCTCCGTTGCTTTTCCACAGTTGGCGGGATGGCTGGAATCAAGCGCCCGGCTTCCCAACCCAGCGAGCAGCCGACTGGGAAAAAGATGATTTCTGAGCCGACGGCCCCAAGTTTCACAAAACCAGCAAGGCAACCTTCTCCCCTTGAATCCAAAACGGAACCAGCTGCGCCGGGGCATAGTCCGATGGTGAACGCCTCTCCAGTCCAAGTAAGAAACACCATCCTTTTCTCCTGGAGGCTGAATCTGCGTGTGTGTGTGGTGTGTGTGTGTGTGTTTATTGACAGCTGGATGTTCCAGAATGGAACCTCCATGGCCCAAGATAGTGCATCCCAGAATAATGGATGCTAAGGGATGAGGACCATGATCCTCTGGATCAGTGCTTCTTAACCGTCTTGAGCTTGTGGCACAATACTGAGTAAAGCAGTGGCTCTGGGGCACACCAGAAAATTATTAATCATATATACCTATTTTTAAACATGTAAGACATGGTTCAAGGGGAAGTTAGACGATTTTAAAAAAAATATCTGCTCTGTATTGAATACATGGATTCTACAGAATATACATAATACAGATAGTTCTCCACTTACGACCATAATTGGAACTGGAATTTCTGTCATAAGTCATTGCAGTCATAAGTCGACTCACCACATGACCAGACCCGATTTTACAACCATTTTTATGATGGTTATTAAGTGAATCCAGCTTCCCCAATGGATGTCTTTTGCCAGAAACCAGCGAAAAAGGTCACAAATTGGGATCACATGACAGCAGGATGCTGCAACTGGTTGTAAATGCAAGCTACATTTTTTGCAGTCATGTGACTGCAGGGGTGGTATGATGGTCGTAAATGCGAGTACAGGTCGTAAAGCACTTTTCCCAAGGCTGTCGTAACTTTAAACCGTCGTTAAATGAACGATTGTAAGTCGAGGACTACCTGTATAATTTTTTTTTGAAAAAAATAAGACAAAAAGCTTGGGGCACTCTAGACACAATCCCAGGGCACATCTGTCTGCCACCGTACACCAGTTGAGAACCACTGTTCTAGATGTAATCAATTAGTGATGGAGGCAGAACAGAGAACAAGATTAATGGATATTGGTCTTCCAAGAAGTTAATCAGGGTCATCCTTGGATGGGAGACCACCAGGAGCTCCCAAAACTGTAGGCTAGATTGAGAAATTGGGAAAACCTCTCAGGGGCAGGCAGTGGGTTTTCTATCACATGGCCCATAATGGACGTGTACATGAAGTCACCCAAAGTCAACCCTGACTCGAAGGAGACGTTTATTTATTTACCCAATCCAGAAAAGGAAGTGGGTGAACATTTCCAAAGTCTTGCTTGCATCTCTGTCGTCCTCCGTGCTTCGCGTCTACGGGGCAGGGCTCAGGAGTTGCTTGGTGGGGCAAAATGCCTTGAACTGAAGAGGAAGGCCGAAGGAAAAGAAGGAAGGGGGGGGGGAGGAAAAGCAACAGAGGAAAGGCCAGCACTGTTCAAGAAGTCCAAGAAGATCAGCTTCAGAAAATCCTGCAAAGAAAAAAAGTTGGGGCGGGGCAGGGGGCAAAGCTTTGCGATTTATGCTCAGTGGGGAGGAAGTGGGGAGCCCCCCACCCCACCCCACAGGCTAGCCTTCAGAGGAAATCAAACCACGACCCCCCCAGTCTGGCCAGCTGATCAGAAGTTTTTTGTGCCCTGCTGGGGGGCTCCTTGGAAATCTCTGCTTGGCTGCTTAGCAAAACTCTGGCGGAGGAGGTGGGCGGTGACAAATTTGATTGATAAACAAATAAATCCGGAGAGGGGACTAGGAAGGTCTTCTGCCTGGGGGGGCGCTCCTTTTCCATCCCCCTGTGCGTGTCTTCCCTCCCCAGAGACGGGTCTTAGCCGAGAAGAGCAACACACCTCACAGCAACTGTGCCGTCTGCGGAGCCCACGTCCACTTGGTGCAGCGCCTCCTGGTGGACGGGAAGCTTTATCACAGAAACTGCTTTCGGTATGGCTCTCCGGAGGACTCGGTCAGGGGCTGGCCTCGCCCCGTAGGCCCTGCGTCTGGCTCGGGGAAGGGGAAGGATGCTGTACGAATGGGGTGGTCTCCAGGCCTGCTCTGGCCTTAGGTGAACCTGGGTGTGGAGAGAGCAGCAGATGGCCTGCCACCAGGTGAGAACGTTGGAGGAGGTCTGAGTTCAGGTCCTGGTTCCCTAACTGGTGTCAGGGGAGGAGAAGATGGGCAAGGTTGGGAGGATCATGTCGGCCACCCCAAGCTTCTTGGAGGGTGAACGATGGGAGGAGAACGGAAGCAGATGGTGTGGGTCTTGGGTTGTCCACCCAAGGGGCAGAGAAGCCCGTCTATCCTCTGGCCACCTCCCTTCCCTGACCAGGATGCTCTCCAGACCGTTGGCTCCCTTAAGCCTGAAGCCGGCTTGTGCCAAGGATCAGGGAGTGGTGGTTTGGAGGACACCCGGCTGGGGGGACTTGGTGCAAGCTCCGTTTTCTCAAGTCGCTAGTCCTTAGGCCCGCAGATAACACTTCTGAGGCTCAAGAATTCTTGGCAGGCTGGAGGACGGGATCTCAAAGCTTTGCAGGACTGTTGGGGCGTGGATGGCGGTGGAATCCCCTAAGACACACGGAAAAGTAGCGAGGAACGGACTGTGCCCCAGAGATGGGGGGGAGAGTAGAAGAATAGAGGACAGGGAAGGGAAGGGAACTGGGAGGACCCTATGCTGCAACATCTTGGCCGTCATTCCCGCTGGCCTGACTCGAAACCGCTCTTTCCTGCCCGTGAGAGGGACATCCGTGCTACGAGATTCGTTTGCATCGTTTCCGAGCACCGAATGCTCCAATAAGGGGAGAAGAGCTGCGCTCATGTTTGGTCCGAAATCTTGTTTCTAGGTGCAAAGAGTGCTCCAGGACTTTACAGAGAGGGAACTACACAGCCGGGCTCGGCCCAGGCGCGTTCCTTTGTAGCCAGCACGCGGGACCAGCGCCTGCCCAGGGCCCTCCTGCCCAGGAGATCCATGGGGAGAAGGACCCTCCCAAGACCGCTCCAGGGAACTCTGGGATGGGACTCGAACCGATGCCAGCCGCGTCTCCGGGGGTCAAGCCGAGTTGGGCCTTCCGAAACAACAATGCCACCCGGCCAGCGGCTTGGGAGCCGTCGGATTCCAAGAATAATAAAACCAGCAGCCCGAGTCTGCATCGGTGGGATCCTCCTGACCAAACAGCAGATCAACCCTCAACTTCCCCTTCGACAGGGTCGAGGTTGAAAATCCAGCAGGCGCGGGAGAAGTTTTTCCAGGCAGATCCGCCCCCTGCCAGCTTCCCCGCAGGCAAAGCTGAGCCTGTTAGAAACCACAGCTCTCCTTTCAAACCTTCCCAAGTCCCCGAGAAGACGGCCCTGTCCAGAATGCAGGTCCCTAGCCACAGCGAGAAGGACCAAGCGCGGAGCATCCTCAGCCGAGTGTTACCGGGACCTCAGCCTTCGACCAGCCAGCCGGGAGCAGTTGGCTCCGCTTCGCCCAGATCCGTGGCATCCAAGGGGTGAGCCTTTAGCATCACTTTGGCAGTTCTTTCAATCACCGATTTAAGTTTGAAAGTGGGGGAGTTTGGGGATGCGCCCTGGAATTGACAAACCCAAATTCGTCTCTTTAGAGTTTTATGGATAGGTTTACTGGGGGGTCCAATGATTATAATACTTGGGGAAGCGGTTAGGACAGCCCAGAAGGTGCCCCGAAGCCACAGGGGTGGGTTTCCCAGGTCTGTGGAGGAACCTGCCCCATGGGTACAGGAGAGAAGATGCCACAATGATCCAGTGGGTGCCCGTTACAACACACACACACACACACACACACACACACACAAGAGCAGGCAGCATGGAGCAATGTAAATTAAAACCTTGTGCCAAGGCCTGGCATCAGAGGATAAAACAAGTTGCATCTACTCAAATAGAACTCCCAGGGCATTAAAACATCATGAGGACTAGATAGCCTGCCTTTTTAAAAAAAAATCAGTAAAGGAGAAGAAGCCCTGCTCTTGCAGGGGGGGGGTCACGTTCTGCCTCCCCCAGGGCCTCCCTGGTCCGTGGGGGCTTAGCGCAGCCCAGAAGCGAATAACCATCTTTTCTCTGCAGCAACCCGTTGCCTCCTGGCAGCTCCGGCTCCCGGAGCCCACAGCCCCAGAATTTCCTGGTCAGCAGGCCCTTGAACAAGCCAGCCTTCGCAGAAGCTGCAGGAGTGACAGAAACACACCATCCGGTTGCGAATCTCCCCAAGGATCCGAGCTACAAAGTGGGAGTCAGGGCTGACCCCCAGAACAAAGCCAAGGATCGGTCCCTTGGCCCATCTGTCAACTCTGGGCGCAAATCAGACACAAAAGTTGCTAAAGGTAGGAAATTGCCATCAATGTGTCCATGATGGATTGGGTTCAAATCATGATTTAAATCCCTGGTCAAGGAGATGCAATGGAATGATTTAAACGCTAGTTACAGGTAGTCCTCAACTTACGACCACAATTAGGGCTGGGATTTATGTCGCTAAGTGATGCGGTCATTAAGTGAGTCGCGCCCAACTTTACAATCTTTTTTGCTGCAGTCATTCAATGAATCTGGCTTCCCCCATTGATTTTGCTTGTCAAAAGCCATCTGGGAAGGTCACAAATGGCAATCACGTGATCCTGGGATGCTGCAACCCTCGTAAATCCATGCCGGTTTCCACATGCACAAATTTTGATCACATGACTGCGGGGACACTGTGATGGTTGTAAGTGTGAGGACCGGTTGTAAGTCACTTTTTTCAGCCTGTTGTAACTTCGAACAGTCACTAAACAAATGGTTCTAAGTCAAGGACTACCTGTAGTGTTTAAACACTGGTTGGAAAGATTCTGCAAGCATCATTTCTCATAAAATGGCCTCGTGTCATCCCTGTGTATGATATAAGCTGAAACTTTTCTGGGTATTTAGTAAAAGATGGAGATTTCATTTCTAGAAGGGGCCTAGTGTATAAAGCAAATGCTTCATCTTTTTTTATTCAGATACATTCCTGCCCTCTGCATGGAAAAATGTTCCCCAAAAGTTTTTTTTTTCTTTTACTTAAAAAAAACAAACCAACAACTTTATTTTTGTCTGCCCTGGGTTCACACCCTTCTTGGGTCAGCTGATTTAGGGGGTTAGCTTAACCCGTTGTACCAGCAGCCTGCTTCACAATCCCCTTAGTGCATCAGGTTTGGAAAAAGCAGGTGGACTGAAGCGCCTTCTTTCCAGTTTTCCGTAGTTCAGATGGGAAGTTCATTTCTCCTTCGTTTCTTCGTGCCACATCATTGCTGTCGTTCCACCACCTGTCTTTATTGCAGGGGACTGAAATAGGGAACTGGGTTCAAGATGGCAGCTCATTTTTTTTAAAAGAAAAAAAAATTGCCAAAATCCTTCCCCTTCACCCCCCCTTGGAATTGCATTCTGAAACATCTGGATGAGATTGATAGAAGCAGCAAACGGACACAATTCTACCCCTTTTTTAACAATAAAGCTCAAGGACCTCGGTTCTGTAAGCTGCATGCTTTTTGCAGAATAGGCACATTTGCACACCCACCCCGTAATTCGCTCACTCCAAGCTGTGGATGGGACTCAGGAGGGGGAGTGGTGCAGAACCTTGAAAGCTGCTTTAGGGCTCACCCTCCTTTGCGTGTTTCTCCTTCAGCGAGAAGTGCCAATGTGGTAGAGGAGAAACTGGGGAGCCCAGAGGATTGGCGATCAAGGCTGAAGCCGGTCAAGTGAGTACCAAGAAGAGGGTTTCTTTTCAGGAAAACAAAATGCTTCACTGCGGTAACCTGTTACACAGGCTGAGTCTGTGCATTTCAAAACAGAGCCCTGTATCTAAATTTAGGACAGACATGGGTGTCCACGGGGCCTGGGTGTGCTTGCAAGATGGCAGGTGCGGGGTTGAGACTGAAGCAACATCCACGCACGTACAGAAGGAGCAGGGGTTCAGCTGTGATGCTGCAGCCACCATGTTGCAGATTTTGGTCCCACCACCATGCACACCACTATCTAGAGGTGAAGTTCCACACATGTTGGGCTATACCTCCCGTAGTTCTTTGGGGTTGCTGGCTTTGGCAGATGGGGGTTGGAATGCCAGACTTCTGAAGGGAACCAGGTTGCCTCCCATTTTTGTTTTTGCATGCGCTGGATACAGGTAGTCCTTGACTTATGACCGTTTGTTTAGCAACTGTTCGAAGTTAGGACAGTGCTGCAAAAGTGTGTGCGTAAGTGTGTGTGTAAGTGTGAGGAGTCGCAACTGGTCCTCACACTTACAACCGTTGCAGCGTCCCTGCGGTCACGTGATTGCCATTTGCCACCTTACCAGCCAGCTTCCGACAAGCAAAGTCAATGGGGGAAGCCAGATTCGCTTATCGACTGTGGTGATTCACTTAATGATGTGGCAGAAAGGTCATAAAATCAGGCGTGACTCATTTAACAACCACCTCGCTTAGCAATGGAAGTCCCAGTCCCAATTGTGGTCGTAAGTTGAGGACTACCTGTATTGCAACGGGTGGCACATGCTGCATATCATGCACATGGGGTGTGTGAGGCAATTCATTCCCTGATGCTCAGGGAATGTTTTCCATGGGTCTTCACCTTGTCTGCATTTCAATAGTCTGCTGACTGGATGGCTGTATAAATCAATTAAATAAAAAATTAAATTTTGCCCCCAGCTCCAACCTTGGATTTCCTCTGTGATATTAGATCTAAGGAGTGGAGTCTCTGCTTTGCAAATTAAAGGTGTCATATTTACTCTTTATCACTGCTGGGTTAGGACTGGAGTAAGTTGGAGGTCAAAATGCATTTCTTTCATTTCAACCCCTTCCAATCTCATTTCGATTCCGGCGGCCTTTGGCACAGCCACCCTGGGCGGGCGCCAGACCTGAATTCCCCCTCCTGCGAAAACCGGCTTTCATCCTTTTGCCAAAGGGAAAAGATGCTCTCGGTTTTTAAGACTCCAGAACACGCACACAGGGAATGAATGGGTAGATTTCATCCTCTGGGGCTGTGGGGCATGGGGGGAAGAGCTCTCTCTCTGCAGAATCAAATATCTTTAGTTATTTATTTCTTTATCAAATTATGTGTGGTTGGATTTGCAAAGGCCAGCCCGGGCTGCAAAATTCTGCCTGCCTTGGCACAGAATGTCGGTCGGTGCCTGCCCCTGCCTCCAGCTTCTCTCCTTTTCTGCAGACTCCCCCACCAGGTTGAAACCAAGACTTCTCCAAAATCTGAGGATGTTCACAAGGTGGTGATCAACAAAGAGGTGAAGCCGGGACAGAAAGACAAAAAGCCCTCTCTTTCTGTTGTCTCCCCAGCGGTTCCCAAAGCTGGTACGAATAGCCCTGCTTTGGCAGGAACTGGGCCAAAGGAACAGTCGCAGGCTTTCAAAACCCTTCGATCAAGAATCTAGTCCTTGTGAAGGGGAGAGAACTCCCAGTAGCTCGGACTACAGTGAGGGACATGGTTCCTCTGTCTTTGCCTGCCTGATGGGACCTGATGGTGGCCACCTTGTCTGGTCCCAGCCATGTCCTTCTTGAGAATGATCTTGGGTCTGAACTCGAGGTCAACGCTCAGAAGTTGGGTTTTCCCTGTTCTGCACAAATCGGCCCTAAGAGCTTTTTTCTTCTTTCCTTGGAAGTGCCTCTGGCTTTTCAACCACAGAAGAAGAAACTGTTGGTGCCCCAGCTTGATGTCTCCAGCAGCTGGCAGACAGTGAAGCAGCCGTGGGAATCTCACCCATCAACGGCCCAAGCGGGGAGGAGGAACCTGTCAAAAAAAGTGGTTGCCACCGGTCAGTCTCTCTTATCATTTCTGGGGTGGGGGGGAGCTACAGCCTCTGACATTGCTGGACTACAGTTCTCATCAGCCCCAGCCAGCATGGCCATCACTGAGGGATGCTGGGAATTGTAGTTCAGCAACATCTGGAAGGCCCGGGAAAACGATTGTCCAGCAGGACTCTGGAGGTCAAGAGCGGAGCTGAATTTCAACCCCTGGATCGGTTGGGAACCAAGATGCCCTTGGGCCAGCAAATGAATTTCTCCCCCTTTTTTTTCCAGACCAGCCATCTGCTCCGGGAACCTTCAGGAAGCCTCCAAGCGATCAAGCGCTCTCTCCCACCCAGGTGGGCTACAGACTAAAACCGAGGTGCCAGCCCACCTTGCAGATTGGGGTGAGGCCGAACTTTTATTTCCTGCTGTGAGCTCAGGGTGGTGAAATGAGTGTCTTTGGTTCTTCGGTGCCTTTCAGCGCCACCCGGATTATGTTCCCGAGGAAGAGATCCAGAAGGAAGTCCAGAGGATTGAGAGGGACCTGGACAGGCTGGAGCAGAAGGGGATCTCTCTGGAGAAACAGCTGCGGGGTTGCGAGGGAGGTGAGGCGGGCCCCACGGCCTTGTCAAAATCCTTGTGCTTTCTCATCTTCTCTTAAAAAGAGGTTTGGAAAGGCACAAGCTTCTAGCCCTCATGGGGGCCAGGAAGGCAGGAGTATGTGGCTTCCACCTTTCCCTTCTTTTTCTTCTTCTTTTCCAAATTATGCAAAAGTGTCTGCTGCAAAGGCGGGTGCTGGGGTTTTTTTTCCCTACGTGGCCCACCTTTCAGGGTCCGTCTGAGGTTCTTTGAGATGGGTAATGTTTAGTGTGGTCCCTTCTGGCTTTTTGGATCTTTTGTACAGACGATTCCGAAGATGTCCTGATGGTGGAATGGTTCAAACTGATCCACGAGAAGCAGCTCTTGCTGAGATGGGAGTCCGAGTTGATGCACAAGTGAGTGGAGCTGGAAGGGGCAAGAAATGTGGGCAGTTCATGGCATCTAGGCAGCCAGCTGCCGACTATAGGATTTGGGCTCCCTTTTTAAGTCCAGCAGATCATGACCAGAAGTCATTTCTCATTGCAGATAGTCCTCGTTTAGTGACTGTTTGCTGTTATTATGGTGGTGAAAAAGTCACTTGGTGACCAGTCCTTGCATTTACAACCTTTGCAGGTCTGCAAAGCAAAGGAAAGCTGAAGGGAGATCAAAAAATCATGATGTTTCGCTTAGTGACCACTTTGCTTAACGACCAAGTTGCTGGGCCCAATTGTGGCCGCTGAACGAGGATGACCTGTATTTCTTTTTCTTCACAGACTCCATTCTTTTATGGAAAGTTTTTGAAACAATGAGATTTGATGCTAATTTTAGCCTCAAGTGATGCCATTTGAAACCATTCTCCCTTCCGAAATCTTGGTACCCCTCTGCTTTCAATGCCCTTGTTTGACTGTTGGGGGAGATGGGAATTGTAATTCAACAAATCCTGAGGATGCTGGTTGGTGGAACACTCTGCTCAGGGTCATGGGAACTAAGCCTCAATTTCCCGAAATGCTCAGAGCTGGATGAAAATGTAGGATCCTTAGGTCAGGGAAGAAAATGAGAAAGACTTTTTTTAAAAAGACTGGAAGCCTCCTGTGGCCTTTTTGCTGAAAAAAGAAAAGTCCAACATGATGATTTATGGATCTGGGGATTAAAAAGGGTTAAAGAGGGAAGGGAAGGAGCAAGATGGCAATGACTTGATAGAAAGAAGAGCAGAAGTCAAAATTCTATGTTTTCTTTCTTTTTTTCACTTCTTTTTTCTTATTTCCTATCTTTTTTTTCTTTCTTGTATTTTTCTTTTTTATACCTTCATTGTATTGTAAAATTAAAAATATTTTTTTAAAAAAGAAGACAACAGCCACATAGGATCCTTCCAGCAGTCGGTTCAGGAGTGGCCCAAAGCTTTGGACAAGTCCCAGGTGCGAATCCGGATTCCTTGAAGCAACTTTTCTCTCTTGCAGGATGAACCAGCAAAAACTGGAAGTGAAGCAGTGGGATATTGAGAGTGAACTTCGGAATCTCATGAGCAAAGCTGGTGGGTGCCCCATCCTTTCCCCCCTTGGGATGCTTGTTGGAGTTGGTGGTCTTTTTTATCCTTCCGAAGAACTTCTATTTCTCTCCACTTTCTCCAATGTATTTTGCTGCACAGCAAAACCGTAAGGAAGCTCGGTGGAGGGCGAGGACGGAGGAACAGACCCAACTTGCAGGGTCCCTGCCTGCTTCTAAGCCCATTACCTTGAAGGAAAAATGGAGGCCCCGTGGGGAAAATAGGCTTGCCTCTGCCAACTTTGATGCCAACTCTCTTTCAGGGTTTCTCCCCTTGTGCTGTTGAAGGGACTTGCACATCCCAATGACGCAAGCAGGTGCTTACAAAAACTTAAAAAGAAAACCCAAAACCATTATTGGCAGACCATCTTAGCCAAAACTCGAACTTTATTGGATCAATCAATAAATAAATTTGTTGGGGGCAACTGGCCACTGAACGACATCACGTCGACTTATCGGATAGCCACTGTCTAAAATTCAGCGTTTCTCAAACTTGGCAACTTTAAGATGGGTGGGCTTCGACTCCCAGAATTCCAAGAGCTCTACTTTCTTGAGTTAGGCTCTAGGAACAGAATCTGTGATGGGAAGAAGGAATAAGCCCGAGGGACAGGAGGAAGAGCCGCCGCCAGATCAGATAAGAGAAATCTGAGTTTGGGGCAGAGCGGTAATCTGAGAAAGCGTCTCCCTGGTCCTTATGATGATGAGGGAAGTGGGGAAGCCCACCCAGACTTGCAAGGTTCGGTTACCATGACCTCATAATAAAAGTAATATTCGCACGCATGACTTTGGTTTCCTACCTGGCCTACCTTGAAGGGCTGGCTGAATCTTGCAAGTCTGCTTCCCTCCCTCTTAGACCCCCGCTTGAGCCAGGGAAGAGCCATCTTCAGCCTCTTCCTAATGCCACCTCCTTCCCCAGAACTTCAGAAATGCTCCTGCCCTCGTTGCTTCTCTCACAGCTCCTGAACCTCCCTCCCAAGTTCATCCCCAGGCTTCTCTGTACCACGCTTCTGAGAGCCTTTCGCTGCTTCGTTCAGCAGTTCGTTCTTGTAAAAATAATTCTGGTTCCCCCCCTGCCTTCCAGATTACTTGAAGACCCCCAGAGAGAAGGCTCGGGAAAAAGAACTACTGGACTCGTACTTGGACACGGTCAACGATCGGAACAAAATTGTGGAAGACCTGGATGAGGACAGACTCAGGTACAAAGGGCTGAGGAAGGCAGCAGGACTGGGGGGGCTCCCTTGCCCAGCACCGGTTGTCCAGCAAGGTTGTTGTTGGGTGTTCCCGATTCCGGCGTAACTTCTGAACGGTACAGCCTCTGTCTCCCCGTGTTCCATCTTCTTCCTTGTCAGCGCTTCGAGGTTGTCCGGATGAGGAAACCGTCTCCACAGGAGGGTCAGAACTTCACGTTACTGAGATAGGATGTAATAACTGACTCTTGAAAGTCTACTTGTGCATCTTCTCCTCTGCCTCTTATATCCCAGGGAGCCAGAGAGGAATCTGCCCAAGTCCCTTTTTCATCCTACTGCCCTTCCCAAGACTGAAGAACCACTTCCCCCCTCTTTTTTTTTACACAACAGTTTCTGAATACCAATCGAAGAGAATATTTGCAGCTCAGGGTTGAACTGTGGAGTCCCGGGTGCTCTCTGAGCCTGGTTGTTTGCTTGCAGACGTTCCATTGCCAGACTGGGCAACCTCATCAGTGTGAAAACTCCTTCATCTCACAACACAGGGACAGACTCAACCAGAGTTTCAACTGGGGAACCAGCATCCTAGACCAGGCCAAATGCAAAAACACCAGGGAATTCCCGGCACTCAGACCAAGCAGCCACCAACAGACACATAGCGGTAAACAACACTTACAGACCATTCAGAAGAGACAACAGAAAAGCCAAAAGACCAGGACACTCCCCTGCCAGCAATCAACACCCAGATGTGCAAAAATCAACACTAGGATTAACACCAGAGGAGCCATCAAACAGCACAATACACACTAATCAAGGAACGATTAACTCAGCCAACCAACCAAGCAGCGAACAACAGCCCAATCAAGGAACTCCCGAGGAGAGAACAACACCCCCACCAACACAAGCAACACCCCCACCCACCCAAGCAGGGCAAGCCACAGTATATAAACAGGGAGCAAGGCCCACTCCCTCCTCGCACTGAAGACGTTGCCCAGTCTGGCAATGAAACGTCTGCAAGGAAACAGCAAGGCTCAGAGAGCACCCAGGACTCCACGGTTTCTGAATATTTGCTTCAAGGCCGTCTCCCGGGCTCTCTACGTTTCTTAAAAATGGTGTCTCCTGCAGAAAAGTTTGGAGATTGCCTTGGAGAAGGAATTCAAGAGCCATTTGGTAAACCCCAGCTGAGCCCTCGGAGGAGGGAGGGAGAAAGAAACCAAGGATTGGCCCACTTTGATTCCCTTGGGTATAAGACAGGGGAGACAGAAACCTTTGTCAGACTTTTGGGAGTCTGCTATTATACCCTACAACGATACAGTAGAGTCCCAGTATTTTTTGGAGTGTCTGATTCCTGACCTGGCTTGCCCTCCTGTTCCTAATTGCCAGAAATTGTTGGATTGCAGCTCCCATCCTCCCTGGCCAGATTTGTCTGGTTGAAGCTGATGGGAGTCACAGCCCAGAGACTCCCACAACCACAAGTTCTAATCCTCCATCTCAGTGTCCCTCAACCTTGGGAACTTTAAGATGTGTGGACTTCAACTCCCAGAATTCTCCAGCCAGCATGGGTGGCTGGAGAATTCTGGGAGTTGAAGTCCACACATCTTAAAGTTCCCAAGGTTGAGGGACACTTCTCTGTCTGCTTTCTATGTCCCGTCCCCAAATTCAAAAGTGGAGAATGCCCATCTTCTGGAGACAGAATCCATGACCTGCTCTGGACAACAAATTCCGGACCAGGAACACTCCTGCAGAGCTTCTGGTTTCAAAGCTGCCTCTTTCCCATCCCTTCCCTTCAACGCACGGGCTCAAGGAAGCTGAAAATGAAGTTGCCCTCCCCTCCAGTTTGCGATTTTCCCATTTCTTCAGAAGTAGTTACTTAGAAAAAGGACCTGCCTTGCCCTGTGCGTTTTGAAGGCCTGGCCAACGGCCCCCATGAGGAACTTTAGTTGTTCCTTCTGCCAAGCAAGGTTCATAGGGTCCGGCTTCTTGGCAAGTATCTTGGAGTAATTAGGGATGATTATCTGCGGATTCTGGCTGCTGTTGCGTTGCTAATCCAAGTTGTGAGGAGGGGTTCGCTGGGCTGACGCAGCAAATACAAGGAAACTGTTTGCTCGTCCAGGGGAGTTTCTCATCTCTTCTTCCAACTCTTACTATTTTTATTATATCTATTATTATTTCTATGTTTTATTATTATTATTATTATTATTATTATTATTATTATTATTATTATTATTTATTTTTGCTGACTTAAAATGATTCAAAAAGGTTCACTTTTTGAATGGGCGAAGGAGGAAGTAAGATTGAGGACCTTTGTAAGATTTCATGACGCTTCTAGTTTAGGAGGACGATTTAACAGAGCAGGGACTCATGCAGGATCGCAACAAACAGCCTCCTTTAGAGACGAGGCATTCCAGATCTCTGAATGGTCCAGGGAATGTAGCCCAGAATTACGCGCTTGAGAAGCCCTTGATTGAACATAGCACAGGTTCACCAGTCTTCTTTCGGGGATGCCACCAAATTCATAAATTACTGTTTTTCGAAGCAGAGTTTCCTAGAAGTTATGTCTTGAAACCTTGAACTGAGGGTGGTTGGGAAAGATGGTGGGGAGCGTGCTTGCTTCTGTCGTTGCTCAGATACGATTTAACTTGAATGGACATTTCGGATATGGAGCTCAGTCTTCTTTCCGGGTAGACCTTGGTGAACTCCATTGCCTGGCCAGTGATGCTGGGATCTCGAGTTCAACACCTGGAGGTCTGGGACTATTCCAGCTGCTGGAGTATCTGCTGTGCTTTCTCCTCTAGGGAACTAGAAGAAGATGAGATGATGGCTGCCATGATCAAGAGCTTTGGTAAGTGTCAGCTCTCCAAGGTAGACCAGACTCAGAAGTCAGAGTCAGGACTGCTTTTATGGTAAAGCTATAGGAACAGAATCTTGCAAGTCTGAATGGGCTTCCCCCTCCCTCACTTCATCTTTCTGTGAAGTAGGGAGGGTCTTGCCTGAGACATTTTCTCAAGGTACTTTCTTGGCCCAGGCTGATGACTCTCTCATCTGACCATTCCCTTGGTAGCAACTCTTCCTGTTGTCCTTCAAGGCCATTCCCTATGCCCCCTACAGTAACTCCTCATTGAGGCCTTGCTGGACCACAGTAGAGTCATCACAGACCACTCGATACCTCTGAGAAGACCATCAGGAGAACATGGAAGCCTTAATCCCACCTCCAGTTGTTTTGGTCCCCACCTCTGAGCCAAGGATTTACACTTTCAAGCATGGCTAAATAATCCATGTTCCAGAAGAATGATGCCACCACCAAAGAGACACATCCCCTGCTCGCTTTCATGTGAACCTCTGAAGACGTGACACTCTCGCAGGTCCACCGCCTTCCTCCTCTCTAAATAAGACTAGTAGCCCTTTGGTAATGAACGATAAATGGTTTAAAAATGTACTTCCTCCCCGTAGGTATGTCTCAGATTACCCAGGAGAATGAGAAAAAGAAAACCAAGTTCGGCTTATTCAGAATATTGAAAACCAAGAGCTGAATCAGGGATGGGGTGCAACCAGGATGCTTCATCACCCAAAGCTACAGGTCTAATAACTTGGTGTTTCATTTCAAGTTCGTTATTTGTGGTTCAAATAACTTGGTGTTTCGTTTCAAAGGAGTGTAAGTCCTTTGGCTACTCCACGTAGGAAGAAAGAAGAAGCTGAAGCAGAAGGAAGGAGGCCTCCAGAAATCTTGCCTTGCTTGGATAGGGAGGGGCAAAGCCTTGGGGAAAATAGTGGTCTCTGAATGTAGCCTGGAAATTTGGAAATTTTGGAAATTCACCTTCTGAGTGACTTTTGAGCATGATAAAGGGAAGCATTCAGCAGCTTAGACCAGTGTTTCTCAACCTTGGCCACTTTAAGAGGGGTGGACTGCAACTCCCAGAATTCCCCAGCCAGCATGGCCAAGGTTGAGAAACACTGGCTTAGAAGCAAACACACTGCACTGATACCTTCTCCTCCAGCTGCAGGAGGATCTGGGGTGTAGAGTTGCCCCCCATTTTTTCCTGCCAGGGCTGCATCCTGCCATCCTTTCAAGAAGAGCAAAAATTCCATTTCCTTCCTACTTAGGATCGAGCAGTGATAAATGGATACCTTGCATTTCCCCCCAGGATTGTTCATTTTTTGTCCATCCTTCTGTGGAATCAGTTTCCGGACACTAGGTGGAACTGTAGCTCTCAGCAGGCCTGTCTGCCAGTGAATTAAGGAAAAAGCTCAGGAACGCTCTTGAATAAGAGGGTGAATTACTGAATAAAAGCAACAATGACATGCGCTTCTATTTTCATGCCTTTGAGAATCGCAGCATCCAGATTTACTCTGTAACTCTCCTGTGTGATAATCACAAGTGAGTTTTTTTTTTTTTCACTTTTGTACTTCGTAATAAACCTGGAATGATTTGCAATTTGTGCATTTTGGGGAAAAGGGGTGGTGGGTGAAAGCGCCTTTTATAAAATCTTCTTTATCATTTTCTAGCAAAAAACACCCATTGGGGAAGCTGGATTCACTTAATGACCGCTGTGAAAGTGGTCGTAAAATCGGGTCCAGTCAGACTTATGACTGCAATGACTTATGATGGATATTCTGGTCCCAACTGTGGTCGTAAGTCGAGGACTACCTATATTGGTGGACTCAGCTGGGATAAAACACTGTTTAGAACCCAGATGGATTTGGTTCTTCAATAACTAGAGTGAAATTCTGCTTCTGGATAGGAGAAATACATCTCATTTTAGGACCCTTGACCCCTGTGAGAGTCACGGAAGTCTAATGAGATGGAGCTGGACCAGTAGAGATGTGGACTTCACCAGGAGACCATGGGGACATCAGACTAGAAGCTGGTATTTCTCCAGAAGTTGGTCTGTGACCTGAAACAGTCAGGGGTGAAAAGCCAAGCAAATGCTAAAAAAGTAGGCTTTTGGGGCAGAAGAGCCAGAGAAGGATGATGGAGTGAGGACCAAGCATGGAGATTAGGGCTTTTATACAACCTGGCCTTCAATGATTGGCCTGTCTGAGTCAGCTGACCGGGCTTGGGTGGGCCGGGATGGTGGGAAATGTGATTCTGGGTCCTTGCTGTTGGAAGGGACCAAGACCACAGGTGAAGCACCAAGTGCTGGAGTTTGGGAGACCTTGAGGGACTAGTGCTTCAGGTAAGTTGATCAACTGAGGAACACGTCCAACGAAGTCTGGGAAGCTCTCAGACGTTGACCCGGCCCCTCTTTCAGCTTGCACATCTTTGCAAGGTTACTGCAGTGATGAAAGCCCCTTACTCTGAAGATCTTGGAGTTGGGGGGGAGGCCGATGGGCTCTTCCAGTATCTGGAATCTGCTAAGACGGTTTTTAGCCAAAAAAAAAAAAATTGGAAAAAGGGACGCTTGGCAGACGAGAAGCAGCAGATGCTTTATCCCCCTTTCGTTCTTGCCCTTCTTTTGTTTGTGTTCATTTTATGCATGCGAGTGTGTCATTTCAATTTAAACAATGCTCTTTTTCCTCAACAACATAAAACATTTAGCAATGAATTGATTACAATTCCATTTGATAATAGGCAGTTAAAATGAGCAGCCAGCAGAAAAAGGAAGAATGACAGGGTTCTGGAGAGGAGGAGAAATCGCTTTCCAGTCACCCATCACAAGGACACAACAGTCTTGGGGTCTCTTGTGAAAGGCTGCCCCGTGGTGGCATTGCAGCATTGCCATGTGCCGGCAGCAGAGTTTTTGGCTCAAGTGGGAATGTTCCAGACCCAAAACACTTAGGACTTTAGACCTCAGATGAAGCTCTCAGGTTAAACTGGATGGATGAAATTTATCAATCTAGCACCATCATTTTTTAAACATTTCCTGAGTTCTTTCCATTCTGTTGACAAAAGAATTTGGGAAGATTTGCAATTGCATATTCTTGTAGGTGCATGAATATGCTGTACCTGCCATGTCCTAATTTGATAGGTCAAGTTATTCCCAGCATGGAGCGGATCAAGCGAGACGGGTCTGCCATGGTGCTTAGAGGGGAGCAATCTGCCTCAGAAGACAGTCTGCAACCCTTAGCCAGTTGCTCCCCACCTATGGTTGCCAACAATCGGAGACTTCCTCTCCTTGGGTTGATGGATTGGGCCATTTTGCAAGTCCCCACATACAGTATCTTGAGCTACTAAATGTAGGCTACATAATCCAGATGACCACCTGATGGCATCAGAGAGGATGTCATCTGGATGTTTACAGTACCCCCACATCCAAACCAATAATTTGCCCCCCTCCTGGGATCTAATCTGGGTGAAGCTTATTCATTCATGGTTATCCCCATCTCCTCACTGAAGTTGACTTGATGGTCTTGCGAAATAATCCTCCGTCTTGAATAGGAATCCTAAATTGATGTGACACCAGATGTTGGATTAGGTAACCCAGTACGTTCCAGATGTGATCAAAAGCAGCCAGAAGGACCTTTGTAGCTTATCTGTGGACAGGTTTGGGGACAACTGGGATGTGTCTTCCCCACTCAGATATTCCTGCCAGAGGAACTGATGGCACGACCACAGCTTGAGCAGGAACACTTGCAAAGCCCAGCTCTGTCCTAGGTAGTTGACCAAGGCTACTGGCTCAGACCTCTATGTCAGCCTTCTGCAGAAGAACACAGAGACTTGTCTGTGGTTGGCAGGCAGTTGGCAGGCAGGATTAAGCCTCTAGGCTGACCAGGCTCGGTATAAATATTAGAAATCTGGCTTTCTGCCCAAGCCAGCAGACTGAGACCTCCACCTCTATGGATCCAGCTGCCAGCTCACACTGCTAATTCTGGCAACTGTGGTCTGGAAAACAGACAGTGGAGGTATGGATTTGGTCTGACCAGCCTACCTTGGTCCTCCTGCTTCTTTTTATAGAGCTGTTTGGGAAGATGGTATCAAGCAACGTGTAGATGCTCAGCTTTTGTTCCAAAGCACAAGTGATTCTTGACAGTGCCCAAAAGGAAACGGCATTTCGTCATGTGTTCTGGCACATGTTCTTCTAGACCCTTTCTGCCCTTTAAATCAAGCCATCTGTATGTTCAGAGTAAACTGTGTATTTTTTGAAAAAACATTGTGTGAAGTTTGGCTCCAAGGGAGGAGCGGCACATCATTTTCCAGGCTGAGGGCCACGTTTATTTGCTTATTCAGGGATATATATATATATATGGAAGCACAAGGACAGGCACTAAGCACCAGATCCGTAGAAGCAGGGGTCTACCACACTAGACAGGACCTGAGGTGCAGACTGTGCAGAGGCGCCTCAGAGAGAGTCCAACACATAGTGGCAGGGTGTAAGATGCAGGCAGGAACAGCATACACTGAATGGCACAACCAAGTACCTGGCACTGTGTACAGGAACATCTGCACAATGTATGGGCTAGACCCTCCCAAGTCCAGATGGGAGATTCCATAGAAGGTCGTGGAGAATGGCAGGGCTAAGATCCTGTGGGACTTCCAGATCCAGACAGGCAGGTATTGACCAATTAACCAGACATCGTGGTAGTAGACAAGGACCAGAAGTCAGTGGTGGTAATAGAGGTAGTGGTGCCAAGGGACAGCAACATCAGGAAGAAGGCGTATGAGAAGCTGGAGAAATACCAGGGCCTGAAGGAGGAACTGGAGAGGATGTGGAAAGTGAAGGTCAATGTGGTCCCAGTGGTGGTAGGGGCACTCGGGGCTGTGACGCCTAAGTTGGGAGAGGGCCTCCAACAGGTCAGGTCCCAGGAGCAACATCAGATCAACCTGTCCAGAAGAGTGCAGTGCCAGGAATGGCTGAGGTCCTGCGCAGAACCCTCAAACGCCCAGGCCTCTGGTAGAGGACCCCAGGTTGAGGAAGACACAGACCACCCATAGGGGTGAGAAGGGAATTTTATATATCTACAAACCAGCTTACTTAGCTAAGTCAGTCAGTTGGGTGAAAGAAAAAAAACCAGAGTGGTTTTCATCTCAGGGGTGACTTGGAAGAACTTCTCAACTCACCAGGGATGACAAAGCTTTCTGGAGGCCCCGGGAAAGATCTCCTGGTTTGGGGTGGGACAAGGAGAGGGGACTCTCAGGATGCCCACTGTGGAAGTGTGATGGATATCAGGAGTAAAACAAATAAATGAAAGAAGGCTAAAGCCTGTATCAAGGGAGTAGCTTAATTAACCAGTCTTGATCAAACAGTTTGAATTAATAGCCCAAGTTTGCGAGTGAAATGAAGGCGTTTAAAGAAAGTGCATTCAGCTGCATTATCCGTTTCCCTGAGCAAGGACTTTGAAGTCAAATTAAGCCAGGACAGGGAACGCTCCTCCTTTTTGGCTGCCCAGACACCACGTGTGTCTTTTTCTCCTCGGAAAAAGGCACGCAAAGTCATCTGTGGTGCAAGTCACCAGGAAGAGCAAAGCTGGGCCAGAGAAGACTGTCCAAGTTAGACTTCCCCAGCTGTGTTGACTCCTTTGTCATCAGAGAGAGCTAATCCTGGTACCTGGTTGCAACTCTCATTAAGCTGCATTCACATGACATTTGGTACCATACTTCTGTTTCTATACTGAGAAAGGTAGTTTTCTCAATCAATTTCTGTGGATTCTCCTGATCACCAAACCTGAAGCCAAAGACATGGGGGTTTGGAGAACCTTTTGAGCCACAAATTAGCCAATCACATGTTATCTTCATATTGTGTGAAGGCAGCTAGGCTGTGGCTTGGAGAAGCTGAAGTTGAGTTCCAAAGCAAGCAGGTTTCATTTAGAAGGCTCCATTCCAGCCCAAGGCTTCTCCAGTGAGGAGTAAGTGAATCTACACATTTCATGTCAGCCTGCTGGTCTATCTGGCATGGTGCTCTAGATTAAGAACCTAAGTGGCAGATTTCAGACAATCCCATTTGAACCTTGGACCTTCGTCATCCTGTAGGTCCACCCAGCTGTGCTTCCTTCCAAAAGCTTCTTGCTTAAAGCTATGCAAGGTATCTCCTAGAGAGGTCCATGTGATGTTGAGATGGCTTCATCAGAAGGCACTTGTGCTTAATCAGCTGGTTACCAGCCCGTTTCTGCACTCCCAGCCTGATGAAGCCCTCAGGAGTCTATATTTTGAATATCTGCTTCCCATGGATTTCTCCACAGTGGGAGGCCAACTGAGAAGGCCGTGTTGCACATTATCTGGAGACCTGGTTGGCCTCCACAATACAGTAGTGGAGTTGTAGAGTACATCTGAGCTGTGGACTAGACATTGGCTCCTTTCTTCTCAGCAGACCATGCACAAAATGAATCGCTTTTCTTTCAATTTTCATTTTTAGATGCTTCCTTTGCAAGTGGGTAGCTCCATTGCGGTGAAAGCTCAGATGCAACTTTGGCCAATACTACATTGTCTACAATTTGAACCTATCCTTTTGTTCTTAACATTACCCGTTAGTGATTCCACGTTCTCGCTCACAAAGGCCCATCTCTGCATATTTGTGCTACTTTTGGCATGGTGGTTTCCTCCTCAGCTTCTTCTCCTACTTGCATACGTGGGTGTATAATGTGGGTGTGTCTGCCGCAGACATACAGTATACCACACACGTGCTTCACCTTGCCAAAAATGCCAGACTCCCCCCATGTTCTTGGCATGGGGTTCAGACTTGCAGCAACATGTAGGCAGTGCTACAATCTTCTCCAACAGCTGAGAGGTCCACCTTCCCTTGAACCATGTCCAGCAGGAAAGGAAAGTCTAAAAAGAGCTCTGGATGAATTGCAAGGTCCCTAAATATCCCAGAACGGCTCCTTTCAGTCAGTAGGAAGAAGAGTTTTTTCCACCAAGACTCAACCACCATCACTTTTACTGCCAATCCTCTTTCTCTGCTTGAGTCTACCTGACTGGGGAGGCCAGACAGACAAAAACCACTGTGTTTCACTCCACCTCTCTGTGTCCCATACTTTACTTTTCAATTTCCTTCATCCGAATGCAACTATCGTCTCCATTCCAGCAGATGACCCAAACCTTGGCGATGATTTCAAGAGCAGACACGGAGACGAATCCCATTCTCCTGCTACAGTTCACCGTTCAGGTTTTTCGAGGGCCGTTTGGAGACCCAAAGGGCAAAGGGCAGCTCCCCCCACCCCCCTCCCCACCCTGCTGTTGTATTTCCCTGCTGCCATTCTGGAGGTGATAATATAATTCACGTCAGAAGAGTCAGTGGGCTGAAAATGAATTGGTGGAATCATTCCAGAGGGTATAAATGAATTAGCATGTAAATGAGCACACTTGCTTTACATAGTTTCATATTGCCTGCAGCTGTAAATAATTCCAGGGATGGAATCAAATGCTGCAAACAACTTCATTTTGATACCTCTTTTCCTTCCCACGCACCCTCTTTTCCCACTCAGAAGCACTTGCTTCGTTGCAGCGTTGACCAACGTGCACGGCCTTTCCTGGGGGGAGACGTTCAGCAGAAACATGCCTCTCCCATTCCTTCTGCATGTTCTTCTTCCCTCTGATCATACACCACTTGCTAAGCTACCTGCTCATTCTTCCCCCTTTGCCTTCCTGTCTGCACATGTACATCCACGCGCACAGACCCACTGGAGAAGCTACAAGGCAAGCACAGAAGGAGGGGGACCTCTTTGACTCACGAAAGGAGTTCAGCCAGAGATGAAGGAGGGCCGTCTCCATGTGAAAGGGTGGGTGAGCATGAGATCACCACCAATACACCTGGTTTCTGCAACCTACTTGTTCATTTCTAAAGAGGAGTTGACGTCCAAGAGTCCTTAGAAGTTACACCAGAAGGTCTATGACCCTCCAGGGGTCATCAGACTACAATTGTGCCATGCCTGACTTTTGGTCCTTGGCTGCCTTTGGCTGATGGAAGTTGAGGTCCATCGACAAGATCTGAGGAGCCCCGGATGCCTGACCCCTGAGCTACATCCTTCTAAATCTCAAATGGGCAAGAAAAATTATTGGAGAGGTTGTTGCTGGCAGAGAAGCTCGTGAAAGGCCAGGAAAACACTCTGGTATCTTGGGTTCAGCACCGTCTTGATTCAGGACATCCAAGTAAATTGTGAAGAGCTTCGAGTCACAGGTGTGAAACTGAACCAAGCAGCTTGAGGGACAGCGTGGGTGGATCTGAGAGTCTCCAAGGGTGGGGGACCTGTGGTAATTACCCCAAAACCTCCCCTAGAGGAGTTTTGACATCTGCAGGAAAGGTAAGTCTGGAGTCACCCCCTGCTAACTTTTCTTACACCTTCCTTTCTTCTTCCTTCATCAGTAACCCTCTTGAATTTGGACGCTGATGGATTGTCATCCTACCTCTTTCATCAGGTCAATGTTTCAGGTTCTGTGCAAACGAGGTCTCCCAGATGAACTAGGGAGAGCTGATGAAGACAGATGGAGTTGCAGCGAGTCCATTAGGCTGTTAATAAAGGATATTACACCCCTCCCTTAATCGGGAGCTACGGTGACACCTTATAAAAGTCTATTAAGAGCTAATCCAATTCTGGGCCCACATGCAGGACATCTCCTTCCTCCCACCCCATCCCAAATTGAAAGGGTATCGTATTCTCTCCTTCTACAATTAAAAAGCGAAAGCCTTTTAGTTTGCTCTCATCAGCCTGAGTAAAACTTAATCAGCCGCTTTAATGATGTTATATGTGTGAGCGTATGCACGTATATACATCTATATCTCCATCTTTCCAATGTGGTCCCTTTCTACTCTCATTTATTTACAAGGCAGAACTTCCCGGCAGGCGAAGTGATTCAATTTGCAGACAGATACATCAAGCACTTAAGGATTTTGCACGGGATTGATTGATTATTTATCGTGTTATCTTGCCTGAAGACGCCTGATATGGCAGTTGCTCCTGCTATCTCGCTCACAACCGAATGTTCCCCCTCTTAGTATCTTTCTTCCTGCCAAGTGCTGTGAGTCTCTTTGTGCATGCGTGTGACAGGAGGAAGCAGACGGACGTGCGGATTGAAGCCGGTTGCCCGCTGCAAAGGAGGATCAGCTGCAAAGTTCAGCTCTCGGTGGGATGGTTGGAACAACCCCGTTGGCTGGATGCTTTTTGGAAAGGGAGGGAGGGGTCTTGTAAGCCCAGAAATCTCTGGGTAGGGAAGGGGAATGCAAGGAAGTCCTGCTCCAGGGTGTTAGCCCTGCGAGGTAGTCCAGACCAGAAGCACAACCAGGCGCACTATAACTATCTTTATTGCAAGGTTGCATTAACAGCAGCTTGCAAGCCTGAAAATATTTCTCCCCTCTTTTACTTTTACTCTCTAGAAAACTAGGGAGGGTCCCTTCTGAAATGCTTCCCACGCCCTCCCTCCTTCTGCAGGCTGAGAAATCTTTTGCATGGCGGATGTCCAGTCTGCAGAAATTCCTCCTGTCTCCCAAGGTCATTCCCACAGACCATTCTGCAGAGGAAAGGGGAGTGGGGGTAGAAATGCAGCGATAATGAGGCTTTCAAGTTTTATTCTTCTCTGGGGGGACCCAACACAGAGGACAGTGATTCTTAAACCGTCTGATTGCCCCCTTTCCTGGTTGCAAATAATGTCATAACCAAAACCAAAACAAAAAAACACTTGTTCTACACAAGTATTTCAGCAGCGCCACTTCCGAACTGTTTCTCAACTCACAAACAAGCAGTTACAAATTGCTCCATTTGATGACTGATTGAATATGTGCCATCAGATCAGTGTCAGCTCTTAGCAACCACCCAGATAGACCTTCTCCAGGGTTGCTTGTCCCCAGCCTTCAGGTCTTCCAATAGTTGACCCATCGCCATTACAACTGAGACCATCCACTGGCTGCCGGTCATCCTCTTCTTCTCCTTCCTTCCACCTTTCCCAGCATTATGGACTTCTCCAGAGAGCTGGGTCTTCATGTTGATTGATTGACTATATGCCATCAAGTCACTGTTGACTCTTAGCAACCACGTAGATAGACCTTCTCCAGGATGATCCATCCCCAACCTGGTCCTCCAGATCTTCCAACAGTGGACTCATTGCCACTGTAACTGAGTCCCTCCCCCTGGCCGCTGGTCGTCCTCTCATTCTCCTTCCTTCCACCTTTCCCAGCATTCTGGACTTCTCCAGAGAGCTGCGTCTTCACACAATGTGTCTGAAGTAGGATCATTTGAGCCTGGTCATCGGTGCCTTGTGGGAAAACTCTGGTTGATTTGTTCAATGGTCCATCGGTTGTTTTCTTGGCTGTCCATGGTCTTCTCAAGAATCTTCTCCAACACCAAAGTTCAAAGGTGTCAATACTCTTCCTATCTTGCTTCTTCAAAGTCCAACTTTCACTTCAGTCCCAGCCTACATAACAGGTAAGGCTGCACAGTGCAATCCAAGCATAAACCATTCCTGTCTATGAAATTTCCATTCACTAAGAAGGTGAGAAAACGAAATTATTTCATAATGTGGATGACTGTTAGAACAGTAAACTCAAGAAACACAGTATTAAACTGACTTCAAGTGAAAGCGACGCATTCCTAAAATCTTAACTTCCTGCTCAAATGTTTAAAATGTTCCAAGTTTGGGAAGTTCCGAAGTGGAGGGCCAAAGGCAGGAAAAATATGGTTAATACACTTGGTGTCCCTTATCAACACTGGGAAGGCTCAGTGCCACCTTTGGTATCAATATTCAATACCGCCATAAATATTTATATTGGTTTTCCAGGGCTGCAATTGCAGCCAAAGTCCATTCTGCGCATTGACTTGCAACGAAAAGCCGAGTTGGTGGTTGGGAGGCCAAGGAAAGGTGTGGGCTGCCTTTCTTTATTTTAGAAAGAATAAAAAGAGCAGAATTAAAACCCGACACATGCCAGTCTAGCTAAATGAAAGACGCCGGAGTCACACTGTGATGAACAGGAGAGATTTACAGGGCAATATGACGTGGCACATGTCAAGAAGAGGGCATTTAAATATGGGCACCGTGATGCCACGTGTGGCCTATCTGATATCCAGTCAGCTTAGCAGGGAGGAGGATCATGCCCAGCCATGCCCATCTATCCAGAGCTGTGAGCTGGGGCATCTGCAGCAGGGGGTCAAAAATGGTCAAAATGGAGGCCATAATGGTATGATCGAAGACCTGCCCCTTTTCACCTTTAAAAAAGGAACCCACCCCATGGATGCCTCTGACTGTCAGAGTGGCCACAGTTGTTAAATAACAGTATTTATGAAGTAAGGCCAGTCTGAGAGTGCCAGATGCCATGGTATTGTTAATAGGGGAGATAATAAAACCAGCATCTGCAATGGGGAACGGTAGAGTTTCAAAGGGGTGCTTTGCCCTGGCAAAAGCTCAGTTGGAGCATCCCATTGGTGCATTTTGATGAAGTAAATCGTCAGTTGCTGAAAGGCAGGGAATCAGTTGGAGGTTCCCCCAGAGGCCATCTAGTCTCACCCCTGCTGGGAAACAGGTTCCTATCAGTCTGCTCTTATTAGAGCAACCATACTGGGCAGGTCTCATCAGAGGAGCCAGACGAAGAGTGTCTCTATTACTACTACTACTACTATTATTCTTGTTGTTAATATTATTATTATTATTCAGATTTTACAGATCAGCAGGAGAGGCCTTTTACAGACGGCCTGTGCCAGGAACTCAGAGGGGCTTCTCCTGCATGGCTCTCCAGCCCTGGAATACCACCCCCCAGCAAGCCGTGTTTGGCCCCCCACTCCCCCAGTGTTTATCCAAGGGCCCCCAATGCTTCTCGTTCACCAAGCTTTTTTGCTGTGCATTGACATCCATGCTATTTTGATTTTAACTGCATTGATTTCCCTGCCGTGCGCCCTAAGTCGCATTCTGTTTCATCCTTGTGAGTGGCCCTGAGCAGAAAGGTGGGGGGTCTAAATTTAATAATAAATGCATCGAGCAATCAAGGCCTGGATTGATAAAAGCACCCCCTCCCCATTTTAGCCACCGTCCCCCTCCCCAGCCCTGCACAGCTCAGCCTCCTGACTTCCTTGGACGGTTAGGGAGTGACGCTTCTGTTCTTCATCTTCTGGCCAGAAGTCTGGGCTGAAAATGAAATTCAGAATTTCCAAATTCTGTTTGGGGAGACCCGCAGCAAGGACTCATTGGTCTCCCCATGGCTGGCCCTGCCCAGAGGCACGTTTTGGGGTGAGATCTGTCTTTGGCTGCGCCAGCCGAAATCGGTCCCTTGCAAGGGATTGGTCTTTCCTCCCTGCAACGCCTTCTTGCAGGGAGAGGCGCTTGGTACCCAGCATATGCCGGGCCATGCAACAAACAGCAAACCAGCTAGTGGGGAGGGGAGGTGGGTGGCACATAGGATGGGCTGGGGGGGGAGGAGAGCTTTAATCAGCTAAGCTGCGGCATCCAACTGGGGGAAACGGCTTGGGAAGGTACGCCAGTTGGTATGTTGATTTTGTCAAAAGGCAATATTGTGACGGCTCTGCTCACACTTAGTTATGGAGATGCTTGGAGGGTTAGCAGCACTGGGCGCACCCTTCGAGAAGAGAGCTTGGTGCCCAAGAGGAGAGGATCTGGCACAGAATCGGGGGTGGGGGAGAGATACTTCTTCTGTTGAGGACCCAGGGAAACAGGAGCAGAGGAGGAGGGTGAGCTGTGTCCTCCCTTCGAAGATCGGGATCCCTTTCTCATGCCCCTTTGCGGAGGATGATTGGAGAGGGGAGGAAAGTATGAGAGGTCAAGGGAGCCACTGTCCCAGCTGCGCAATTTGGCAGGTTGTCTTCGCTTTTGTTGTAAGAGCCAAGTTTCTAGACCTCATGTTTGGAGAGGCGGGGTTGAAAGGGTCTGGAGAGTTCAGAAGGCTGAGGCCAGGAGATCCTACCTTGTTGGGGCCTCCCTCTGTGCGAGGAAAAGAAACTGACTAAATTATGCGGAAGACACCGATGGGAGCAGTTGGGGTCGCAGAAAGGTACTTCTCTGTGTAGTTTTGTCCTTTTTTTTTTTCTGGGGATCAAACTTGGCTGCCCAGCCACAAACTTCCATTTGCTTTGTTCGACGTGGTGAAGACGATGTTCACAGAATTTATCCTGTTTGGAAGGGGAGGGCTATGCTAGCCCATGGTGGCAAAACATCTGTCTGATTTTAGTCAGAAAAGGTGCTCCTGATGCGGCGCCTGATGCTTTCTTCTCCTATATCACTGTTTGTCAACCTTGGCAAGTTTAAGATGGGTGGACTTCAACTCCCAGAATTCCCCAGCCAGCCATGCTGGCTGGGGAATTCTGGGAATTGAATCCACCCATCTTAAACTTGCCAAGGTTGACAAACATCTCCATCAATAGCTTCCTCTGTTGGTTTCTTGGAGAGCCGGTAGACTTACATTGGCCTGGGCCTTGTTCTCATCATCAGTGCATCCTGTAATGTTCCCTTTATCTGTGTTCCATGTGAAATGGGCTCGGGTCCAATTGTAACCCCCCAAGACATGGTGCCCATGGGCATTTGCAAGGCACAGAAATGGGCAAGCTCCAAGTGATTGGGAAGGGTCTGTCATAAAGACGTTGAAGGCCCATGATGCACGCAAGCAACTGCTTTAAGCCAACCAAGCGCATTTATTGCGGTTTGAATGCCCGGACCCCGTAAGGGCTGTGCCCCTCTGCCTGAACCCAGTCCTTGCCGCAGGGTTTCCCCTTTCGATTTCTCCCAGCTGTATGTACAGTATTGTTTTCAGGACGTCTTCAGTTTCCTCAAAAGAAAGTAAATTATTCAGGGCAGTCCTGCCTGGGTTTTGCTCCGAAGTTTAACCCCAGTGGCATCTCCGGAGGAGGATGCTGGGTTTCTACCGCGGGGGAGACCTCAACAGGGCGTTGCTTTCGGCCGCTTCTGCCCGAGGGGCACACCTTCCCTTCCTCGCGGGCCGGAGGGAGGGCGCGTGGGGCCGTGGGCCCTCGGAGCTGGCAGCAGTCCCGCCCCGTGCTTGGAAACGCAGCCCCCGCGTGCCACCTCGAGAGGGGGAAATCCTAGGGCTGGCCGTGTGAATATTCATGCGCCATCTGCGCACCGCAACGCCGGGCGGCCGGCTCAGCTGCTCCCGCGCGCCCGTCCGCCGCCGCCGCCGCCGCCGCCGCCGCCGCCCTTCAGGCTGGCCCGGCTCCAGCCCGGGAGCCGGTCGCCCGTCCCGGGGCGCCAGGCAGGCAGCCGCGCTTCGCCCCGGGCCCCCGACTGGGGAGGGGGCCCGGTCACGTGACGGGCCCGTCAGCTGACAAAGAGGATGACTCAGCCGGCAGCTGCCGGGGCCGCCTCGAATAATGACAAAAACAATTAGCAGTCCGAGCGGTAGCCTCGCCTTAATTATCTCCTCCGAGTTTAATTAACTAGCTAAATTATCAGCAGTAATGTAGGCATTAATTATGTCAAATTACAGTGTAAAAATCACTAAGTGTGGAAAATGTCAATTCAGCTACGATCACCTGCCGGCTGAGCCGAGCGGGTGCGATGCGGCTGGCGCAGGGCGGCGCAGGAGGAGCCGGGGCGCCCCCCCGCCCGCGCCCGGCCTCGCCCGCCTTCCGAGGGGGCGGGCGCCCGCGGGGCTTCGGCCCGCCCGGAAAAGTGGGAAGTGGTTGGGGGCAAGGAGCAGTGGGGGACCGAGCCGGCTGTAGAGCTGGGGAGATGACAGACAGACAGATGGAGATAGATAGATAGGTAGATAGGTAGATAGGTAGATAGGATGGATGGATGGATGGATGGATGGATGGAAAATAGATAGATAGATTATAGATGGATGGATGGATTGATACATGGACGGACGGATGGATAGACAGACAGACAGACAGACAGATGATGGATGGATAGATAGATATAGATTTATTGTAAACCGCCCAGAGTCCCTCTTTTGGAGGAGATAGGAGGTGATGAAATTGGATAAATAAATAAATAAATATAGATGGTAGATAGATGATAGATATATACATGACGGAGAGAGAGAGAGATAATAGAGATAGATAGCTATGGATACAGATGATAGAGATAGTTGATAGACAGATATAAATTTCTGTACAAATATAATTTCGCAGCCCTGGGGGTTGTTCTGGTCTCAGGCAGGGGGGATAAAGAGCGAGAGAACAGTGGAATATTTTTGGCTAGAGCAGAGGGAAGAATGCAACGCAGCTCCCCAACCAGATGGCTTGGCTGCCGAATTATTAAATTATGAATATTAATACAAATCAGACACGGAAGAGGTAATAATTTTGCTGCCCTACAGAAATAATTAACATAATTTTGATAAATTGCGGGATAAGAGAATCTAAAAATTGAGGTAGATTTATCTTAATTAACATCTTGGACTTGTTCCGAAAGGTAAATCGTTCTGCGGGGGATTAAGGACGGACAAGGAGCAGGAATCTCCCTTGCCTTTCGCGAATCAGGGTGAGGGGCTTCCCCTGTTGCTCCTTTCCATGTTCCATTGATAACCCTTAAGAACATGATCAACCCAATCTGCAGATGCTTCTGGCCTAACTGAGGCCCCAGGACACATGGGGTATCCATGCCCTTGTCACGATCCCTTGACACATGATGGTCCACCATGTGCCAATGATGGAGTCTCTGACAGGTTGCTCTTCCAGAACGTAAGCCAGCTCCCTCTAGATACCGTCTCTGGATATTGATCTGCCGTGGGATAGTGACTAACCGCAGTCATTGCAGAGTTCTGCACAACTGGGGATCTTGCTTTAGGCCGTGTTGTGCGCTCGAGCATTTGTGCAAGACCGTGCTGGGCACACCTGGACAAGGTGGGGGTTGGGCGTGTATTTAATAGAAACTCCGTTTCATCCGTATACTCTCTGTTGGCCCCGTGAACCTGCCAGACTGTCTGGAATAATTCTAAGAAATTAAACGTTAGGTCACTTGCAACACCAGCTTCTCCAGTGCAGCGTCTCTAAAATCTGCCAGCCAAATGCTCCTGGAAGCAATGGCTGAGGCCAAGAGACATTTTCTGCTATTTATCCCCAGCAAGCATCTGGTGTGCAAAGGCAGGTGTGCACGGAGAGGAGGGGAAATGTGCATTTTAGTAGGAGGAACAGCACAGAAAAGTCTACCTGTTTATATTCAAGACAAAGTCCACCCCAGCAATGATTTGGTGGTTTGCTGGGCATTAGCGATAGTTCGTTTTCTGACCATTCGGTAAATGATCCTGAGGAATCAGCCTCAGCATTAGCCCAGCTTCACCTGTACGTTGTACAAATCCTAGAATTTTAGATAATGCTCAGTGCAAAACAGGAGTGTGCTTTCTGGCCAGAGAACCAGATTGCGTACGGAGGTTCGCATTCCAGAACGTAGACCCCAAATCCTAAATTTCATTCCATTTCACATACCTTTCAGTTTCCTTGAAATCAAATATTGTTCGTATGAATCTTCTCCATTCTTGTGTTTGATCATATCCCTCTTCTGCAACAGGAAAAAAAACAACCACAATTTCGTCACAGCTTTGGGAGGTCTCTGGTGGCCCCACTCCAAGCTTTTGGGGGTTGCCGGGAGAATTTCTCGGAGCAAGAAGAAGGCATTCAACTGTGATACCCCTGGCAGCAAGCCTTGGGCCTTAAAAAAAGCTCCTGAAAAGAGGCGTCGGTATGGGTTTAAAATAATTCGTGCAACTTCTTGGATTTATTTTATTTAGATTTGTTTATCTTTCAAATTTAGTCACCACCCATCTCACTCAATGAGCAACTCTGGGCGGTTTACAGTAAAATTATTTAAATAATTAATGCGACTTTTCATGGAGAAAATCTATCTATGTATGTGGTTGCTAGGAGTCGAAAATGACTTGATGGCACATTATCAATCAGCCAGTCAGTCAATTAGTTGCAGATCTTAGAAAGGCCTTGCAAAGCATTCGGTGTCTTTAAATGTTTTAGATTTAAAACTAGAGTCAGACGATCAGGTGCGGGGTTAAAGCTAAAAGCAGAGTGCAATAAATACACGTGCTCTGCCCCTCCAGCTGTCCTCAAAAAGAGGGCTAATCAGTCCCTTCAGAAGGGCGTGCCATAACCCGTGTGCCAATGCTTTGCTTGGGAATCAATTTAACCAGACTTATTTTCATGAGTGAAAACTGAAGCAGTGTCTTTCTTTTGAAAAATGCAACCTATAATTTCTTCTCCCAGCCTACCCACCTACAGGAATGTTGGGTTTCAGTTCCCATCATTCCCAGCACGCACGACCCAAGGCTGCTCTATCTTGACTACAGTTAGCCTGTGAAGCTCCACAGCTTCATCCATCTTTGGTGCGAGGACCATTTGGCTCCAGGGGAAAGGACGGGAGCAGCTGAGCAGGAGAACTTGGCAATTGCGGAGACGTGATTGTGTGTCCCTTGGGCTGCGTTCCTCATTTGGAAGCAGGCCCAAAGGCTGGGCTGCCCCACGCTGGAGCCTTGCTTCTCAGTCGGCAGACACCCTTGGTGGTGCGGCGAAGATCAGGTGGCGAAATGGAACGCCAGGAAGCGGCATGTCTGGGCGGTGTAGAACATAATGTCAAAACGAGGGGAACCCCACTGAGGAATAATTAAATCGCTCCATTCCACCAGCCCCTCCCAGCTGGGCTTTGTCAGAGCTTGTCTGAGTTCATGAGCCTCTAAAGTGACCTGTGACAGCAAGCTGCACAAGGCGGTTTGTCGCGCATACGGTTAGGGGCCAGGTGACAACAGCCGGGATCATGGAGGGGGGCAGTGGCCGAGTGCCTACTCACCCCACCGAGATTAGTGTCCTCATTATACAGAAAGAATGTTTGGATCTGGATTCTGCACACATGAACAGATACAGTGGAAGTCAAGTGGCACCCTTGACGGTTTGAAAACCATGATTCATGGTTCTAGTGTGTTGTGTGATCTCAGCCATGGTTTAGACATCAAACCGTGGTTAAACAACTGTAGGGGAATACAGCTTTCAACTGGATTTTCTAGATTGACCCCCCTTCTCAAAGTACTTGGAAGGATGTGCAAACATTGGAGGTGGACCCTTGTCCCCTTTGGTAGTAGTAATTTTAATCTTGGTTTTGTTCATAAAGTGCATGACCTGGTTCAAAGAAAACCAGAAAGGATGGCTGACATTCAACCAAAACCAAGGAAAATACATTAGGGTTATGTGTGCTTCAAGAACCTGACCTGTGTGAATTGGCAGTGTGCTTTTTGCCAAATCTAGGTCTGTACCCACCCACTCTCTCTTCCATGCCCATAATAATGTCCAGTGGTCAACTAGCATGTACCACAATTGCTCCTGAGCTTAACAAATATCCTGCAGGATTTCATTATTCTCCAGCAGATCATCAAGAGATGAACAAGTATCTTAGTTGTTGGAATGCATGAAAGAGCAGGCTGTAACATGCATGAAGGTATCCAAACTTGTTAATGCATAAACCCCCCTTATTAAATTCACTGGGATTAGTTAATCTAGCATGGAGTAAATCCTTTTAGGGAATGATATTAAAGGCAAAACTGAAGTACTTTGGCCACATCATGAGAAGACAGGACACCCTGGAGAAGATGCCGATGCTGGGGAGAGTGGAAGGCAAAAGGAAGAGGGGCCGACCAAGGGCAAGGTGGATGGATGATATTCCAGAGGTGACGGACTCGTCCCTGGGGGTGCTGGGGGTGTTGACGACCAACAGGAAGCTCTGGCATGGGCTGGTCCATGAAGTCACAAAGAGTTGGAAGTGACTGAACGAATAAACAACAACAAAGTCCTTTTAGACCCAACAGAGCTTGTTTATGAGCAGGCAGGTTCTCATGGCTGAAGACCTCAGCATCAAGAAAAGTTCTGAAGGTCCTATGGTGTCCCTGGAAGAGGACTGAAGGTTCATGTAGAATTGGAGATGCCAAGGCCTGCTAAGGAGTCTCAGAGCTCAGCTGCAGCAGGTGGAACATCCAAGAACTGTACAGCCCATACAACTGGTCCACCAACCAAAGCCATGAAGATACAAGGATCTCCTTGAATACCTAAAGAAGCCCTTGACTTCCTTATGGTTCTCTATCTAGGAAAGAAGGTGAAGTCCAAGTTCATCTGCCCAGGTATCTCCACAGTCCTTTGGAGCTCTCCATGGTGCTGTAACTACATGGCTTTCCAGAACCAAGAGGGTGACTTAAGATTTATGTTCTTAGAATTCATGCCCCTGTTGTCCTTCCTGGCAGAGCTAAGCAGTAACCATTAAATCACTCAGGCACTGAATTTCTAGAGGCAACCCCCCTGCAACCCCAAAATTTAACAAGGTACTTCACATCAAAGAAAGAAATATTAGGGCAGAATGGGAAGTCATTTTCCAAGGGCTGGAGGCCAAAAGTTTGTTTAAATGTCCCTGGTGAATACGCTTGTTTATGCTTGTTTGAGATTTCCTATCATGCAGAAGGCAGCCCCTCTCATGAAAGGGCTGTCCAGAGACCAGCTCTGTATCATATGACATTCTCTGCTTCAGGGATTGCAAAGCTGGGATCTTCCCAAGATTAGTGAATGACGCTTTCCAGGAGCCATGGTCAGCATGGACAACAATGAAGAATGCTGGGAAATGTAGTTTTCTGCCTTGATCTGTCTGAAGGACTGCTATCCGAAATCAGTTTAAGCACTGCAAATCAGGGGAAGGGAGGATTGAGACTTTGAAGTGACCCAGCCATTGTGAGCATCTGGGTAGCAGACCCACAACTCACTGAGTCCAAGCCTTCTCTGCTAGGATGCTAGGGAGTATTTCTATTAAATGTCTGCATTCCCTGTTGGCATCTTTGAATGTAAACCAACACAGCCTGAGCATGAATAAATTTGAAAAAAAAGAAGAACCAGAAGCCTGTTTTCTGCAAACTTTAGAGAAACGGCAAGCCAGATCTCCAGCCAGCATTGTTCTGAATGTATTCCGCATTCCCTGCAACAGATGGGTGCGATACCACAACCATTCAGGGGTCCCCTTGGATCTGTAGGCAAGCCTATAAAGCTTTTCATAAGAGGAGAAAGTTTGAAACGGGCGGTCCTGGGCCTGGGTTGATACTTCCTTGAGGTTCTTCTTCCTCTCGCTTCCTTTTCTTCTGTTGGGATTCAAGGCAATCCTGTTCCCCCAGTAATGATATAATTACTTCGCAACATGCTGCAGAAATAGTTAGGGAGATGGCTAAAGCTGGTACAACAATACTGACAAGGAAAACATTAATTTCTGGAGTTCTTTTAATTAATTCATCAGGACTCACGCTGTGTGGGATGATTACGATAAAGTGTTTAATTACAAATTTATATGTAATGATGCACTTTAATTACTTTGGACTTGTACATTATTATTGGGCCTTTTTCCCAAGATTCCTGGCACCAGATCTGTGCCGCAAACAAGAAGCAAACCGCTGATGCCTGGTGCCTCTCAATTATTTACGGGGCATTGGGAGAAATCCAGTAGTGATGGATGAAGGGAGCAGCTCGCTTTTGAAGCTGGAAGGGTGGCCTGGGCAGCGCCAAGCCAGAATCCAGGGTCCTGGGCAGAGAGAAGGTTGTTTTCTTGGGAAGAACCAAAGTACTCTGGAACATTAAGAGCATCCAAAGAGCACTCACCTGGGGGCAGCCGCCTCACGAACAGAAGGCATTTATGGACACGGGTGTGCCTGCCCTACCCTTACAGAAGAGCCTTGCCCAACCTGGATTCCCCGTCCCATGTGTACTGACTATAAATCCCATCACCTCTGACCTCAGCCTGGCCAAGGCTCCTAGGAGGATCATGCTACCAAAGAATTGGTTTCTTTCTTGTTTCTGATTTTAGGGAAGCCATGAGTGTGCAGATAGTAAAAGCTTCTTGGTCTCCTTGGTGAAGCTAGGATTCATGTTGGGTCTGAAAAAGCGTTGAACTTGCCAGGACCAAGGCAAGGTCCTCTTAGACCAAGCAATATGGATTTGGTTCATGCACACCAGACCGGATCTGGGCTTATCTGTGTTGTGTGTCCTGCCACTATGGGCTGTAAACCATGGTTTATGGCTCAGCAGGGTGGATGAACTCAGGCAGTTGTGTCTTATTGAACAAACCATGATTAGGCATGCCCCAGACCCTTGCACCCACCACCTCTGTGGCTTGGGCTTGAGGGATTGGACTGTGGGTGCTCTGATTCATTACACCGCACAGCTTCTTGAAAGGCATCAACACTTCCATGAACTGCCTGAGAAATGAGAAGGAAATGTCCCTTTTGGTTATTCTGACAAGGTGTCTGGCATTTAAAACTCTGGGGACCTTAAACAGAAAGACTTACCAGTGCTGCTTCCTGATTTCTGGCAGTAGAAAATTAGAGCAACTGAAGAAATGAAAGAACCATTTGCTGAAATGGTAGATCTTCAGCTGAGGTGGCCTTGCACCCTTCCTGACGGTTGAGCTGGACCCTTCTGACTTTCCCCTTTGGCCCCAATGTTCTCCTTTGATTTTGTAGCGTGTCCCGGCGATTGGAAGCACCATCATGCAGACATCCAGGAAAACCAGGTGGGGGCCGCCTGAATGCAATAACAGGGATGGGCATCTGTCTTCCTGCCCGATCGATCCGGGTAATAGCTAAACCAAGCCAGCCTTGCCAATGCCAGATGGTGTCTGTGAGTGCTGCCAGCTCCCAGCTGAACGATGCCCTAGGAGGCCCTCCGAGAAGTTGCGTCTGCCGCCAGCCTTGCCAATTGCAATGGCATATGCTCAGTTTCGCCCCTCCACCTGTTGGTGGGGAGGATTCACACATGACTCTGGCAGCCACAGAGAAGGGGCCAGGCAGCCCAACTGCCCCATCTGGAAATGGGAGGAAAACTGCAGAGAAGGATCTTAGGAAGAGGCCAGGAATGCAAGGGAGGAACGGGGCTGGAGAAGATGGCAGGGCCACCGAAAACTGAGATTGGAAATTCCTAGTGATTTCACTGTGGCTTTTTGAGTGATGGAGAAGGGCATCCACAAGGGCAGAGGAAACAGGAAGTTCCCCCAGCTCTAATTCACTGGCACACTTATGCGATCCTGTTTCCATGCTATGATTCATCCCTGAGATATTGGTGTCTTCCATTTGCTTCAATCCGGAATAATGGTTACCACTTAGTTAGTTCTCGAGAATTCTAACAGACAGGAATGAAACTCTTGGGAAATTATGCCATGAATGTTAACTAGATGCCAGGCTATTCACTCCCTCCCTCAAGCAGCAAAATCCACAAACGCCATAAATATCAGCTAGATATCATGGCTGAGTCATCAGATAATAGAGCTGGGAAGGCAGCCGGGAGAGGAAGGAATGCAATCGGTTTTGTTCGCCGCCCTGTGGGAAGTGGCACATTTTAAACCCGTCACTTATTAAAAGCCACCATTGGCTGGCTGCACACAAGGAACTAAGCCCCAAACCAGGGTAGCCCAGATCTGCAAAGCGGAATGGTTGAGTTCACGCAACATGTTGCCAAAAAGAAATAAATCACACGCAGTTTAGCATGCTAGGAGAATCAGCTGTTGCGAAGATTAGAAAGTAGGTCCCCCCCTGGGTATTTGCTAAGCATAAATTCATCACTCCAATTGCCTTTCAAGTGGCATTTTATTAATGAACTTCAAAACGTAGAAACTTTGGCCCTGTGTAGTGACTTCTGCAGGATTGCCCCAGCAGTCCTTCCACTCTTGAGCTGAGAATTAGCATTCCTTTGAAAGGAATGAATGGCCATTCCTCCAGAAGAGGAATGGGCGTGTTCTGCAAAGGAGGGTCCTAACCAGCATCTTACCACTTTCTTATTTTCATCCTGACACACAATTGCAATGCAACTCCAGAGGCCGTCTCTTGCATTCTTTTTTCTTCAACAAGAAATTATGCCCCAGTTTTCAAACAGATGTTCCAAACAGCCAAATCAATAAGTGAATAAGAATTGGAATTAAGTGAAAAACCGCACATTCCACAACAGCAGATCACCTGGGGAAAAAAAACAAAATAAAATAAATAAAAAATCAAACAGATTGACAGTAATCATCAACTCGCTGCACTTTAAGTTTACTTTAAGTCAAATGGAAGCATTGGGGGGTTTAATTTATGGAAAAGAAATAGCCTGGGAAACAGATACATCTTAAGACTGATTTGTTCCCATCACACTGTAATCTGCCAGCAACAGACAGGGGATTCATTTTTCTGACAAATGGTTGTGTGTCCCACTTAGCAACGATGCATGCTCATTTCCCTCCTTGTCTCCTTCCAATTGCATTTTAGCAAAAGGGGAAATTCTGGGATCTCATGCAGGAAACAGCAAAAGCAACCCATATTCACCATAAGAGGCTGTTTTCCTGAAGGTGAAAAATTCCAGGGCCCTAAAAGTTGATTTCCAGAAAATTCACAGAACCATCCCACATTTTCCTTTATTGATTGATAGAGAGAAGCCAAACAGGGGAGAAATACTTTCAGTCTGGCAAGATTGTGTTAGTGTAAACTTACAATAAATATAGGGTTAGCTGTGTTTCTTGATGTTGTGCTTGTTGCCTGGACTACCTCGAAGGACTAAGATGTAGCTGCCTTTGCCCATCCCAACCATCACCAGCCTTGCCTGCTGCCCCACTTTCTCTTCCTGCCTCCTCTTAGCTGCAGATCTGTCATCAAACGCTGGACCATTTAGAGTGGTGTTTCTCAACCTCAGCAACTTTAAGAGGTGTGGACTTCAACTCCCAGAGTTCCCCAGCCAGCATGGGAAGGGGAACATGCTGGCTGGGGAACTCTGGGAATTGAAGTCCACACCTCTTAAAGTCGCTGAGGTTGGGAGACTCCCTGTTCTCTGCTGAGTCCTGTTGGTGAAGCATCAACCCAACACGTAGATTTCGAGGCAGCATGAAACGTGATAGCCCAAATCTGGACCCGTTGTTGCGACAACTAGCCAATCACCAATCTCTCTGGTTATGGGGAAGAGAGGAGGGAAGGAAGAAGGACTAAGTTGGCTGGGCTGGGAGACGTTTCCATCTTCTCCATTCCTGGATCAGTTTTCCATTAAGAGCAACTAAGAAAAGTCCAGCTGGGTGGCAGCACTTGGTTGATGAAAAAAAGTTAAATAGAGGTAGGATTGGTTAGGCCTTGGATGGAAAGCCCCATGAAGTTTCCCTCAACCAGGACTTGGCTTAACTAAGAAAAAAGCAGAGCTTGATCCACACCCCTTCCTTCCCACCCACCCACCCCTTTCCAGATCTTTTTTCTTAAAAGGTCCAGGAGTTTTTAATGGCTGCTCCATAATCTGATCTAGGGGAGGATTCTTTACCTCCATATGCACAGTCTCTTTCCAATCACCCCAGCGGCTCCATCCAGATTGGTATCAAGTCCCTGCAAAATATAATCCACGTACCATTGGGATGAAGTTGGCCTTCTTTTCAGTGTGCCCTTGAGATGTGTTCAGCTACTCTTCCCATCTTCTCCCCAGCCAGCTGGGGCTGCAGGAGTCCCCAGGAAAATCCTGCACCCTTTACAGCACAGCCCACTGCCCAGAGCTTGAGAATTCTGCCTTGGGGAGTCTCTTATCCCATATGTTGATGGCCCACCGCTTGGGACCCCGATGGAATCTGGTGGTTGGGTCCATGCAAAGGTCAAACAAGGAACAAAATCATCCAGTCAGCCCTAACCTTAAATTCAAGGTCAGTTTGGCCAACTTGGGACAGATAGTTCCTCGATAATAACCTCCAATTATCCAGCTGGGTACATCTGCAGTTCTAAGGTTGCTATTGATGGGCAAAGCAGAAGCAAGATGCGGCCACCAACTATCTCCTCCGTGGCTGTGGCTTTCAACCATCTTGATAGCTTCCAGCCACCGAGAAACTACCTTTAACTAGTACCTTCCCTCCCCTCTTCCATTACTCCTTTCCTCTTTTTTTTTTTCCTGCATGGCATTCAATTAATTTTAATTCACCACGTGCAGCTACTCTAGGGGGTAATTGCTTCATCCTTGGAAATTGTGCAAACTTCAGAAGCAGACACCGCTCTCCTCTTAACATGCTTTAAAGAGAGAATGCCTTGTTTGAACTCCACTGCCCTGCCTCATTTAATTTTTCCCTTTGTTGTTAATAATAATATTTAGCATCTAAAGGAGCACTTTACATCTTCAAAGTGCATTGTGTAGGTATTAAATAATGAAATGGGCTGACCCTTTTTTGAGCCGCAAGGAGAGTCGTTAGGCGGGCTCCTTTGGAGGGGAGAAATTAAGCGCCGGAGCAAGGGACGGTGAATTCCACAGCAGACGCACACCATGCTCTCGTCAGGTTCAGGAGCAACCTTATGGCTTGCAGGATTCTTGCAGAACCCAGCAAAAAATGATTATTTCAGGCTGAGTGGGCTAGTTGCATGAAGAAAAATTAGGGGGGAATATGACCTTTTTAAGCGGTGGGTCCCCTACTTTTAGTAGCAGCAATAAAGTAAGATTTTTGAAGGAATCAGTTGGATTAACTCCCAATGTGTACGTTTCATCAGAGTACAGGAGTCCTCACTTAACAACCACACTTGGGACCGGAATTTTGGTTGCTAAGCGAAGTGGTCATTAAGCAAATCTGACCCGATTTTACGACCTTTTTTGTGGTGGCCGTTAAGTGAATCACCCCAGTCATTAAGCAAACCATGTGGTCATTAAGCGAGGACTACCTGTAAATTTCCTCCTCAGTTAAGCTGGACTCATAACTTCATGGAGATGCCCTCTTGGTTTTCTTGGCAGCAACATAGAAGCAGACTTTATTATTTTTTTTCAATGGAAATTTTTTGGTGGTCTCCCATCCTGGTCCTAACCTGGCCTGGCCCTGTTTAATTTGAATCTCGCAGTTCTGCCCCCCAAACTATCTAGTTTATACACAAACAACTAAGGAACACCACAACAGAAGAATCTTTTTCACCCAAGCTTTGGCCAGGAGACTGTTGTTCCAAGATCCAAACAGCTGACAGACTCCCTTTTTGAAACTAACTTTCTTTGCGCTGTTGTTCTCATGGCGCTGAATTTTGTGCCGATGATTTGATCCTGTTGCTCTTTGCAAAGGTGAAGGCTACAACTCTGAACCCTTAGGAGAAGAGCAGCAGAAAAGCAAAATACAAATCGAACAAATAAATTAAACAACTTCGTTTGTGTTTGGTCGCGTAGACCTTTTATATGTTTTAAGATGGTACTTTGGTCTTTCTGTAGCTTTTAATTTTGCAGAAAACCGCCCAGTTGAGATGGGTGGCTTTATAAATCAAACGAACGAACAAACGAATGAATAAAAATAATCCTGATAAAGAGACGCCACCGGGTTCCTTTTAGGTTTGACGGACAAACAGATTGAAAGAAAACAGGGAACTTCGTTTCTGTCTGTGATAACAGCAGCAAGATTTGTTTACACACAGAGGGGGAAGGTCTTACGAATACCTGGGTGGAAGAATGGAGGGTGAAGCTAACGGAATTGGCCGGGATGGCGAAGTGGACTACTCGGATTAAAGGAAAGACTTGGTCCAGCTCTGTTCCTAAGCTGGAAACCACTTTTGGACTTTTTGCTTGAAACTGAAAGAAACGAAACTTTAATTTTGGGATTTGGTGATTAGAACTCTTTACGATTATAGAAATATTGTGTGCAATTGTTAAGTTTAGGGGAAGAGCTTAATGTCTTTTATATTTGTATCTGTACCAAAGAAAGTTGGAAGCTATTCTTTTTTCTATTCTTTTCTTTCTTTTTCCTTTCCGTTTCTGCACTTTTAATTTTGCTCTTTCTGACCTTAATTCTTGCAAGGCGTGTCTTCCCCTACATTTGCCTCCCCCCAGCAGCCACAGATATTCCAAGGTATACTATCTCTAGAGGGGGAGGCTCCACAGAATGGGGCAACTACGCTGGAAGGCCCTAAAGATCTCAACCTTACTCTGTATTGAAGCTCCTAGCACAGCTTGTACGGCCCTTTCTGACCTCTCTTCTGGCTCGTAATTGTTCTCTTCCCTTCATTTTTGCCACCAAGTTTCAGCAGTCCCCTCATTCATTTAAACTCCTCTGGGGCAAACCCCTTTTCTGGGTGAGCTAGATTACTATAGGCCAGCCTTTCTCAACCTTTTGACCTGGGACGAGCCCTTGAAATATTTTTCAGGCCACGGGGAAAGAACCCCTGCCCATTCAGGCTCAAATGTGGGCACGAAATTACAAAATTATTCTATTCATTTCATGGGTAAGCCTGTATACACACACACACTAACAGCATTCTTAAACTGAAAATGAATGAAATTTACCTCTTTAATGGGAAGTTGCCCAATTTGAAATAATTTTTTAAATAAATTGTGATCTCCCCGGGAACCCCGAGTGACCTGTCAGGGAACCCGAGGGTGCCATGGAACCCTGGCAGAGAAATCCTGGTATGCACAGAGAGATTTTGACCCAGAGAGTTTTAAAGGAAAACTGGCCAGCAGTTTGAAAAGTGCTTGGCTATTTCCCCCCCGCCCCGCCCTTATGTAACATGCAAGGCAAACTTTGTATATTTATTCCCGAGGTGCTGAAAATGTCCTACAATGATCCATCCCAGTATGAATTTTGAAAGGTTGCATTGGTCCTCACAAAATGCAACATGTACACAAAGAAAGCTTTCTTGGGTATAAAACCAACACTGGATAGTAGTTAATGTGCTGAACTGGGAGACTTCGATTCCACTGCCCCACACAGCTATGAAGATCATTAAATAATGTTGGGCTTTTTTATCTTAAGCTTGCAAGGTATCAGTGCTACCAAACTGCCATTAGATGGCAGTGATGAGTTGGCATTTTCTGTATCTCTTTGCAGCCACCTGGTGGCCAACTGAATTTCTGCAACCTAGATCTCTTCTATTGGTACTTCGATCCCATGATCCTTCCCCTAGGTAGCACTGATCTTCTGGAGCAATTCCCATGCTGGCTAGGGAATTCTGGGAGTTGAACTCCATACATCTTAAAGTTGCCAAGGCTGAGAAACACTGTTCTAGAGCAAATTCAGTACAAAATACAAAAATGAAATTTGGATTATGGGTATTAAAATGGAAGAGCCTCTCCTTAGCACTTGGGACTCCAAGCTGTTGCAACACGAAACAGCAATTTAGCCATCTGCCTCTCACCCAGTACTGACCAAATGTGGAAAATAGAGGGTTAAAAGCCGAAACAGTTTAAAAAGACCCTACTTGTCTATCAATGATTGTCTAAAGCAAGTCACCTGAAAAGGCTGGTTGCCTATAAAAGCAGAATCCAGGCGCATTCTGATGCCTTTTTGCAAAATGGGAAGGGGGTTGAAGAATGTGGAGGGTCTGGCTCATTTGAAATAAGAGCCTGTTCTTAAGCAGCACTCTTGACAGAGATTGCAGCTGGAATATTGTCCTTTTTGGTGGACTTTGGTTTTGTCTGTTACACAAAACAACAAGAAGGTGTATTTGGTTTTAGCTTAGTCTGTTGCAAAAACCCAGCTGCTGTGTCTTGTAAAACCATGGGTTGGAGGAACTTTGAAGAAGCTAAAATGGAAATACTAACAAACTGCACTGGCCATGAAAAAGGTGGGGTGGTGGTGGTCTGAAAGAATGAATTATCTTCTCAGAGGGAAGAAAAGATTATTTTTGAAGGTTAAAGAAGTTTTTCAAGCTGTATCTGTCCATATGGAGGTCAAAAATTTTATTTATTTATCAAACTTTATCACGGCCCATCTCCCTCCCAAGGAGGGGCTCTGGGCGGTTTACAATAAAAAACAAAATTAAAATCAGAAACATTTATAAATACAATAAAAATAAAAATGTAGTGGCTACTGAGACTGAAAATTGCCCTGATACTGGCTTAACGTTGAGCTATCATGTCTGGTAGCCTCTGAAATTCCTTGCCTTCCATAAATGACTTTGACACCACCACCACCCCTTTTTTTTTTTGAAGCTGTTCAAGTTCCTGGCCGTTGCTGTGTCCAGTGGCAGTGAGTTCCACTACCTAACAATGGGCTGTGTGTAAAACCTGCTCTGATTCTTTCCCCATTGGTTGAAAGCTGGGGAATTTTGGGAGTTAAAGTCCACAAATGCTGGCAGGGGAATTTTGGGAGCTGAAGTCCGCATATCTTAGAATGGCTAAGGTTGAGAAACACTGTTCTAGGCCCTTCAGACAGATCCTTGGAAGTACTGATGAAACAAGCCATCAGTGCTAGGATAAAATTTGGAAGATCTTCCGGACCCAGAGAAAAAAAAAGAAAACAGCATGTAGGAATTTTAAAAATGCAGGGCATGAAATTCTTCTTTGCTTGTAAGTGCTTTATATAGGGAGGTGTTGCTTATGCAGCAATACCTCTTTTGATCATGTTAAACTCGTGATTTATGGATGCATCCTTGTAATTTCCTTTCCCCTGCCTTCTGGGATGTATTTTCAGCTGCTCAGTTGCATCTACAGCTAGGGAATATCTGGATGGTCTCCCATCCAACACATTCCCAGCCTGACCCTGCTTAGCTTCCAAGGTCAGCAACCTGGTATATTTCATTTTTCCCTTTCTGCGAGGAAGCAAGATGTCCAATAGATGGCGCCCTGCTGTTTCTTAAAGGAGACCGAAACTGCTAAGAGCTGGTTCATGGGCACCTCCTTGGGCAGGCTTTCAAAACAGTATGCTGCACGAGACTCCAGGCATTTTCAACCACAGCACTTTGGGGGAGGCTTATGAATGGGCAGAAGATCCTGCCGTGGTAGGTCAGACAGGCTCGAAGCCACCTCTGTTGCTGTGGATTATGGTTATGGGGAACAGTAAGACTGGCCACCTTAAGGCAGGAGCTTTCTGGCATGGCAACCACAGAATATGGTCATTTTCTCACCAGGAAAATGGTTTGGCAACTGATAGTCAAGTTCATGAAGTTTCCGCCAGTTTTCAGATTGGTGTCTGGCTGTGCCCCCGAGATCCCAGCCTTTCCAAATTTGGTCTCCTCCAGTGGCAAAGATGGGGGTTGCATTAAAGAGCAATGGAAGTACACTTTTAATACTTCCATAGGATTTTTGTCTCAGTCTCCTAAACGTTGTAAGGTATCGCTGACCCTGTCTGTCTGTTGTCCTCAGTTTGGATCAAGTTGCTCTTTAGACCATAATATTCCTTTTGAAGATAATTTCAATTTTTTTTAAAAAAAATTCATGTGTTGCAGAACCCTTATTAGGTCTATTTGTAATTAAGTTCCCTTGAAACCTTGCTAACCTGAGATAGGGCTGCAACTTGGATATGTCATGGTTGGCTATTCCATGACTCAGATTCATCTGGGGAGTTGAGAGTTTAACTCTTGTTCAAGAAAGGGTGTTGGGGCCCACGGAAAGCTTGCAGGATGTCAGAGCAGGGAAACTAGATCAGCTCCCTTGTCTGTCCAGTACAACCAAATAGCAAAATAACACACTGAGTCCCTCTCTGATGCAACTAGTGCCACCTAGTGGCAAATCCATATAAATGACATTATCCGCCAAGAACGCCAAGTGGAATGTTCAGAAAAGATTTAACCTGTTTTGATGCAGAATGCCTTTGAGTTCTGTGAAACTTAAACTTCGCACTTCAGGTGATGAATGTAGAATGATAGAGATTTTCCACTAGCGGGGAAACTGCCCACAATTCCCCCCCACCACCACCACTTGCTTTAAATGAAAGGTAAATTGTACTGAAGGTTCAGCCAAATGCCTGCAATCACATCTTCCAGTTGATCAAGAAGCTAGCAGCAATCAGTCACTCCATCATTGATTCAGTTTGGCAGAAATCACTTGCCTGTCCTTTTGGGAAGACAATCCAATAAAGTCCTGGTCTCGCAAATCTTGGACTCTGAGGAATTGCAGCTACATAAATCTTAAGCCCCAACTCCTTTTTACAGCAATATTAAACTAAATGCAAATGGCGGAGGAAGGATGCAGGGTTTCTGCCTGTCCTGTCTGGATGCAAGTTTCAGGGGTCCGTGTCTGGAGAAAGTCAGTTTCAGATGGATTGATTTATTTAAAAAACATTTGAGCATCCCACATTTGAGTACGGGAATGTATAATCAAAGCTAATATCAACGAGAAGTAGTATCTACCTGTAATGGTATGTGAGAAAGACCTTGGGAGGCGGGGTGAAGAGATGCTGCCTAGGGAATGGTCAGATAAGAGACAGCTGAGCCCACAGCTGCATAACGGGAGGAGAAAGAGGCTCAGAAGGGACCCTCCCTAGTTTCTCAGGCTGCAAAGGAGATGGGGGGAGAGGTGTACTTTCAGACTTGCAAGATTCTTGTAATGGTATGTGGGAAAGACCTTGGGAGATGGAGTAAAGAGACGCTGCCAGGAGAACAGTCAGATAAGAGAGGGCAGAGCCCGCAGCTGCATCATGGGCAGAGAAAGAGGCTCAGAAGGGACCCTCCCTAGTTTCTCTGGCTTTAAAGGAGACGGTGGGAGATTTGTACTTTCAGACCTGCAAGATTGATGTCCTCTTTCAGAGGTAGGCCAGACAGGCGACGCGACCAGATGAGCTAATTCTACCTTTTTGTAAAGCTACATTAACAGACTCTTGCAAGTCTGAAAGTACAATTCTCCTGCTGTCTCCTTTACAGCCTGGGAAACCTCTTTCTCTGCCCATGATGCAACTTCAGGCTATGCCCTCTCTTATCTGACCATTCCCTAGGCAGCACCTCTTCACTCCATCTCCCAAGGTCTTTCCCACATACCATTACACTACCTGAGTAGCTGTGTCAGATTCTCCCAGGCCTGCAGGGTGTGGTCCAAAAAGTCAAGATGGAAGTCACAATGGTGTGACCAAAGCTCTGCCCACTTTTTATGTCCATCGCACATTAAAACAACAGGTCAAAGTTCAAGTGCTCCATCGTGCCCGTCATCTTGACTCTCTTGACCATGTTCTGTGCTCATCCCTGGATTCTCCCCTAGTTTGAATTGGCTGTTAATCTTTGGCCCAAGGCTGACTTCCTTTAGAGAATGATCGCAGCTCTGCACCATCAGAGGCAGTTCTGTCCGCCCACCCGACAAGTGATGAGATGCTACCATTCCTTACGGTTTTTCTCCTCTTTGCAGGCGCAGTGTTACTGGCCTTTTGGCTGGCTGGCGCAGCAGCATCTGAAAAGCACAGTGACAAAATGAAGTGAACCAACCCAATTAAGGCCTACCAAGGGGTGACGATCCAGCCTCAATTCATCCCAGCAAAAGTGGGCCTGGTGGAACACCTGTGTTGCGTGGCCTTTGCCACTCTTAACTTCTCTTCCACAGGTCAAAAAGCTTGCTTCGTCAGCTCTGTGAAATGGTTCGAATGTATATCATATGCTCTCTAAACACTGCTTAATTAAATCCCAGAGAACGTTGACCCGCAAACGAAGAGGAAGGGAGAGAGATTAATTCAGTGGATTCCAGCATCTTCCACGGTTTGCAGAGTGTAGAGAACACTGGAAGGGGAATGGGTCGGTGGGGGTGGTACTGTTTTTGGCGGAAGGGGGTGATCAGCTTGAGTATAAAGCTGCAGGCTAAAGAGGCGATTCAGAGGACATGAAAAAAGGATGCAGGAGGGAAAGTGGGCCGAGGAAGGGAGGGAGAATGGAAGAAGGTCGAGCAAGTGTTTGGTTCTGACAGCCTGAAGAACGTAAGGCCAAAACAACCAACCCCAGACTGAAATTAAAGAAGGTTTACGATCAGCACCACCGTGAGAATTTTGAGCTTCCTGAAATGGTTGCTCCAATGCTATTTGAGGGTCGCAAACCTGCAAACCAGTTTGCTTGGGTCATATATCTCCTGCACATCACCTGTCCAATTAGCAGAGTTATTTGCTAAGAGGCAGTCGTGAATTCCTCTTGGCTGCCTGCTCTTTCGGTTTCCGTTTCTCCCCTAAATAGTCAATGGGATAATTAGAAGTCCAAAATAATATTGTCCTATTTGTCCAACTTTGGAACACGCTGCATGTTCTACGATCTTACTCCACCTGGATCCAAAATGCAGAGGTGGCACAGAGACACAATCTAATTATGAAGGTCTGATTCTGAACTTTTCGCAGGAGGAAGAACGGTTGGCGCAGCCTCTCACATCCTCTACTTGACTCTTTCTGCTTCTTGAGTTGATACTGGAGTAAACTTACAGTTTGCCTACAGCTTCTCTCCAGATTGGGCATGGCTGGATGACTATAGGTAGTCCTCAACTTACGACCACAATTGGGACTGGAACTTCTGTTGCTAAGCGATATGGTCATTAAGTGAGTTGCACCCAATTTTACAACCTTTTTTGCCACGATAGTTAAGTGAATCCAGCTTCCCCCATTGACTTTGCTTGTCGGAAGCCCCCTGGGAAGGTCGCAAATGGCGATCATGTGACCCCGGGACGCTGCAAGTGTCATAAATACATGCCGGTTGCCAAGGACCCAAATTTCAATAACGTGACCGTGGAGATGCTGTGACGGTTATAAGTGCAAGGACTGGTTGTAAGTCACTTGTTTCTGTGCCGTTGTAACTGTGAACTGTTGTTAAATGAATGGTTGTAAGTCGAGGACTACCTGTATGGATGGAGCCATTTTGAACTTGGTAAAAAAGCTTGAAACAAAGAGCTTCAGAGAGTGTTTGTCTTACCCTGCTTGGTCATCTCAGTTGAACTGACCAGTTCATAGAACTGACCAGTTCTACCTAAACATCCCCATCCAATGCTGGTTCTGCCTATAATATTAGCTCCATTTTGGTTCAAAGACAACTTTTGACTAGAATGATTTCTGGATGGATAGTGTCATTATTTAGTTTGGCCACTAGGTTGTGCTGATCTTAGTAAGGGGGAAGCAAAAATTTCATGTTATTCTTGCATTCACCTCTATGATTTCTAGAAGCCTTGGCTTAAACCTTTCCCCACCCTCTTTCAAAGAGCAGCAGGCTCCCTTTCGTCAGCAAGTCCAGTTAAAGCAAGTTTGAAGCCACGAAATATATTTTAAGGAGTGACACCTCCCTCTTCTTCTGCCTTGGATGTCAGTGCTGTAATAATAGGCAGAATAGTAAATAAATAACGTGTGTTGATTGTTCAGCATCAGTTAACAGGAGGGCAGGCATGCGGTTTGTTGTCATTTCAGTGCTGAAAGATTTATACGCGTGCACCCACTGCTACTTAATGGGAATAGAGTTTGTGAATCCCCACATTTCTGGGATATAGGAATATTGTGCCAAGCCCAGCTTCCTTCATCACATTATCCTCATATTATGGGAATGTATTAGCCACTGTTTCGGAAAGTGCTTTGTCTATATTACACTGTATATCATAGAGGGCTGCCAAAGCACCTTGAATAATTCACAAATATGCAGACAAATGGGAGGCCAGCATTTGAAAATGTGGCTAATCTGTGGCATTATTTAAGCAAGGCTTTACTTCTTGCCCTGTTCCATCCTTCTTGGCTTGGGAGTCATTGCTGCAAATGGCTGCGCCGGGGAGGGCGATGCTATTTAATACTGCTTAGGAAGGAGTGGACAAGGGTTTTGCCTAATGGTGCCCTGCGCTTGTCATCTTGAGCCTTCCCATTATACATCCCCAGGACCAAATTCCATTTTTGTTTTACGTGGCTGCAAAGATCGGAATGCCTGAATCCTTGAGCATCTAACAGGATTGTCGCTCCATCTTTCCAAAGTCAAAGGAGAAATATTATTTTGGTGCTTGGAGAGAAGCTGGCCATCTGCTTTAGTTCTCTGAAACAATGACAGAAAATTTATTTTTAGAACACAGAACCATTCCCCCCCCCCCGCCTTTGCTGCCAAACCATATATCAGACGGTCTGAAGTCTCTTCTCGTAAGAAGGATCTCAAAAATCACTTTGCAAACACGAGAGAAGGCTTAGCCTCCCCTTCACCCGGCATTAACCAGTCATTAATCCCAGTTTAACAGATGAAAGGACAGTAACCAGGAAAGGTGCATTTTGCTCAAGGTCAAACAGCAAAAGTCAGCCAGACAATCCAGGTTCTCCAAAGCAGTTCCTCACTTTCCAGGCAATGAAAGGCAGGCTTCTGAGATTTTCCCTTGTATCTCTGTTGCATGTCCTGTTCAAAAAACTTTAGTTTTGTGCCTGAGGGCTCCCTGGTTTCTTAGACAAACTCTCAGGGTTGCCAAATAAATATATTATATCAACCATATTATATTGGTAGATCACAGTGTTGCAGAAGATCTTTCTCCTTCTCCTTCTCCTTCTCCTTCTCCTTCTCCTTCTCCTTCTCCTTCTCCTTCTCCTTCTCCTTCTCCTTCTCCTTCTCCTTCTCCTTCTCCTTCTCCTTCCTTCCTTTCTTTTTCCCTTCCCTTCCCTTCCCTGCTAACACGGATTTTAGTAACTTCCATTTTGCTTTATTTATCATTAAGGGGTCTCCTAGCCCTTCCCTTCCAAATCCATAAAGGATTCCCCCGACTTTTTTTTCCTGATCTGCTCAGCATTAGAGCCCCTCCAGCCAGCAACCCAACATTTCTCACTCTTGATGGGACTGTTGAATCCAAGCTGCTGCTGCTCTGCTTTTGGAGGGTTGTTTATATGTAAACCAGGTTTGGATTGAGACAGCCATTCCAAGGCACTTTGAAACGGAGGGCTGCCCTCTGCCTGTGTTTCCAATGGAGGACTTTGCGGAGAAGTGCCAACGGCCATGATGACTTCACCTTGGTAAGGGGAGGATGTCAGAATGTCTCCTCCACCTTCTGGAGAACAAGATCTCAGACAGAAGAGAGCCAGAGCAGATTTCCAAAACCATCAAGATGCCACATGCATATTACTCCTCTCCTCACTTCCAAAGGAAAAGAGAAGTCTACTCTTACAGAGTTAGGGAAGAAACGGCTGGTCCATTTGTCCCAAAGCAACGGGCATTTCCACGTTGTTTTTTCCCAGCAAGCCTCCATATTCTTCTTCTCCTGCCCTCTCTGCCTGGCAACCCTCTAGCATTTTTATGGGTTCTTCTCCCCTGTTTTTTTTAATGGGTCCCGGCAGTGACAGTTGCCAAGGGAGTGCGTTGCTGTTACTGTGTAAGATGCATGGATCAATTAACTCAGTTGCTGGGTTTCACTTCTGAATCAATTAACTGGAACTGAAATTAACTAAAAATATCCTTTGCTTATTAACAGACTGAACTAATTGCTATAAAAGGTGGAGGGGGAAGGAAGAGGGAGGGGCGGGCACTTCTATTTATCACCGTCAATCTCCCCCCGCGTCGTTATCTCAGATATTCTGCTCTTGCTAAACAAACTAATAACTCTGAACATCAAATCAAGATGCCTGTCCTTTGATGCTAATGCTGTTAATGTGAAGGCTTTTAAATTGGTCTTCCCAACTGAAGCTGGCCTACCAAGGTTCGGATTAATGACCAAAAGGGTCACTGGGGTCCTAAAATAGGTTGTTGCTAAATTAAGAAAAGGTCCCTGCCTTGTAGGGTGGAGGTGAAGGGTCTGTTGAGGAAACACACAGATCCAAGGTCTTATGAGTCCATTTGAACCCAAAGGTTGTTCTCTGTTGACCTTCCATAATCGGTAGCTATGGCAGCATCACAGAAGTTAAAGAACTTCAAGTCCTTTGCTGTCATCCCTCGCCACTAATTCAAGTAAAACGTACGGTTTATCAAATTGCTTGTCCAATGTGCAAGGGAAAAAATGTGACTGCATATGCCCAATCTCACATGTATGTAGAGTTCTCCATACTTTTTAGCCTCTCCATACAAGATTTGGACTGGCCCCTGATCCTCTTCACTTCTGCCAACCTTGGGCAGAAAGCAGCATGAGCTAATTAATTCTTCCTCTGCTGAGAAATAGGAGGATGCCAAAAATGGCATTCCATTACTGCCCTGCCATGTGCTGTCGTTCCTGGAGTAACAACCCCCTCTCCCCTCCCCTCCCCTCCACATGCATTTTCAGCATCTCAGCAATTGCTATAACTGGAAGCTACCCTGCTGCAAAGACACCATTCCTTCCTATCTCTTCAAAAACACCACAGGTTATGCCACTGGGAAAAAAGCTTGCATTTTTGAAGCCAGTCGCTTTTCCCAGGAGCACTAATCCTGATTGGTTTGGGGTTGCAGCTGGGCAGGCTGGGGATGGTGCTGATTTGGGCTGTTTTGACTCTTACTTTCAGACTTGCAAGAATCTTGTAATGGTATGTGGGAAAGACCTTGGGAGATGGAGTAAAGAGACGCTGCCAAGGGAACAGTCAGATAAGAGAGGGCAGAGCCCACAGCTGGATAGTGGGTGGGGCAAGATGTTCAGAAGGGACCGTCTCCAGTTTCTCGGGCTATAGAAGAGTCAGAGGGGAGGATTGTACTTTCAGACTTGCAAGGTTGATGTCAGCCTTACCAGGCAGACCAGACAGGAAACATGACCAGATGAGCTAATTCTACTTTATTGTAAAGCTACATTAACAGAATCCTGCGAGTCTGAAAGTACAGATCTCCCACCGGCTCCTTTACAGCCTGAGAAACTAGGGAGGGTCCCTTCTGAGCCTCTTTCTCCTCCCGTTATGCAGCTGTGGGCTAAGCCCTCTCTTATCTGACCCTCCCCTTGGCAGCGTCTCTTTGCCCTGTTTCTCAAGGCCTTTCCCACATACCATTACACCATGGCAATCTCTTCCTCCTCCTTTTTCAAGCTGCAATGAGAATGCCCCCCTCAGTGAAATGGGAATCCACCTCAGACAAAGTATCTATGAAATCTTTGGGGAAGAGACCAAGCAGGTCCAGTGGCATAAATTTCTCCAGCTTTTATCTTCTCCCCTGTGCAACCAGCCATCTTAGTGTGCGGCGAATGGCGCATCCAGATGCCCCCAGCAGGCAAGGACGGAAGATTGGAATTCCTCGCTGGATCTCCAAGTCTCGGCCTTCTCTCCCGCCCGCCTCTTCCTGGTCAGGGTGCCCTGCTTCCAGAGAGGAGGCCACCTTGTGAGCATGAAAAAAGGAATCAGCCCTGCCATTTTCCTCCAAGAGAACTTATCTCCTTTTTGCTCGATGAACGCAACCTTCCCCTCCCTGCTGTTCGCTCTTACGGGCTGTGTGTGTGTTTTGTAATTAAGCAGTTAATTGCACTGGAGTTCTTGATTAGCTTTGGGGGATGGTGATGTTCTAGCAGGATGAGATGTGTACAGTTCAGAATCATTTACAGAAATTGGAGCTAATTTTGCTGTCTGTGCTTATTACTGCATTAATTTAATTTGGGTTGCTTTTAGCTCATTAACACATCTAATTAATTCGTTGACATCACTATTAAGATGTCTCTTTGAAATTGGCGTCTCCAGATAATCAGGATGGAAGAGGCTGACAGATCAGGCGCGAAGCTGACTGGGGAAATGGGGGAAGAAATAATAATAATATTTTTTTAAAAAGCAAAAAGGGACGACGGAAGCCAGCCAATGAATTTTCCATCAGAATGGCACCGCTTCTCAAACCTGGCACTTTCAGATGGCTTTGCAGAGCTCACCAAGGGGTGCGTGGGGGAGAGACCCACAAAGGAGGCACTTAGTTACTGAGACAATATTTTCATCTACAGTAGGAAGGGTGTCCTACATATATGTCTCTCCTTCCCCATCTCTTGCCCATCTTTAATTTCATTTTTAATTCTATGAATTATAATTTTCAAACATTTTGGAGTGATTCATGGGTGGGGGGAGGATATGGATGATGAAACACAGCTTTCTTCAGATTCTTGTTTGCCCAATGAGGTACCACCACCAGACCATCTTCAGACCAGGTTCTCCCACTAAACTAAACTTAAAGGGTGATGTTTTGGCCTCCTCTCCTGAATGAATCCAGTCTATTGTGGTTTATTCACCCAACCAAATGTAACATGTGAAGCAGATTTGCATCTTCGGGTTCTGGAACATGTCTCCTTCCCCTCCCATTTCTGGACAACCGTCTTCTCGTTACTGAGCAAAGCATTGGAGTAGAGAACCTCCATGGCTCCTAGAAACTTGAGGGACCTATAAATCCTTCTCCTTAACTATTGGAAATCAAATGCAAGGACAGAAATGGATCTCAAAGTATTGGTAGTATTGGGAGTTGAAGTCCACACCTCTTAACATTGCCAAGGTTGAGAAACACTGGACTAGGGCAGTGTTGGTAGAATATATATTCTGTGCACAAAAGATCTTAGTTTCAAACCCTGAAATTTCCATGTGGATCTGGGAGAGACTTCTGCCTGCCGACTCTAATAGTTGGTAGTCAAAGGTGATCTAGAAGGACCTTGGCTTTGACTTGGAAAAAGGCAGCTTCCTGTTTTCACCCATGTCTTTCTTGATCAGAGGTAGGCATGCTCATCTTGATATTCATAAGGGCCGGAAATGTCATTGTAATAAAAGCCAACCCTTCACCCATCACCATTATCCTTCTGTGGTCCAGTAGAATCTAAGCACATGTTCCTCGGATGGAAACCTTTTCCTTAGATCAGGGAGAGACAATGTGGTTGCTGAGGAAATCCTCTTTTCTGCGTCCACCAAGTATCCCACCGAGAAGTGCCTCCAAAGAGCTCCACCTCCACTGTGACCTTCAGGGACTCATTTGGCATTTGATGCTTTAGGTCATCCGGCAATGCCCATCTCCGAGAATAAAGTCTGTCCTTTTTCTTTATTTAATTTCCTCCAATATTAGGCACTCTGCTCTTTAGTGTTTAGCTAAACCCTTTAGTTTAATAACAGGCTCCCCCGAGGCTCAGATCCAAGACCGTGTGAGCCGTTGGTAAACAGATGCATCAATTAACCCCAGGATCTCTCGGGCACTATTAGAAGTGAGATGTCCTCAGAAAGTGCATATGGTTGCAATTAGCCTTAAAATACTTCTGTGTCAATAGTTTTCAGTTATGTGTGTTCTCCTGGATCGATCTGGCTTATGTTTTGCACATTAAACAACTCTTCTTACTTCATCAATAACTTAAATGCTTAGACTTATTAACGTTTTTGTTTTCCTTATCACGCTGGGTAAAAACTCCAGTGTTACCCACCCACCCACCCACCCACCCACCCATCCACAAACAGAAAACCCTACTCTTGGTATTCTTTGTTCAGTCTCACAGAACCTAAAACCATTCTGGACGAGAGCCAGCACCCGTCCAGGTCCAGGGACCGTCACTCCCTTAGAAGGTATCCCCAGAATTTAGTCATTGTCATGCCCCCAGGTCAGACGCTCCCAGAACATCTAATCCGACTCGCATGCATGAATGGAATAAACACGGGTTGAGAGTTGCGAGTCAGTGGAAGTGGGGGGGGGGGACCAGCCGGGAGTGTGAAAGCTTCTTGTTTGGACTATCTCTGGCATCCAAGGTCAGTCGGCAGAGCCGTCGCAGACATCTGCACAGAACTGAACAGACTGGCACGGAAAGGGGGGCTGCACACCGAAGAAGGGGGAGTTCCTAGGGCAGTTTAACTCGGGGAAAGCGCGGGAACTTCTATTTGCAACGTTTTCCCTGTACTGCACACACTACTCCATTAAAGAGATTTCTACGCAATCACGTATGAATCGAATTTAATGGTAACCTGAGTAGGCAGTTATCATAGTAATCAGGAAAAAAACACCATCTGAATTTTCATCCATCACACATATTTCATTCAGCTTCCCCGTAGCTCAGTTTCCCAACCATAATTCCTAGATGAGTGTGGACTTCAACTCCCAGAATTCTCATCAATGGCCATGCTGACTGAGGAATTCTGGGAATAGAAGTACGTACATATGTAAGTGGCCAAGGCTGGAAACAGAAACACTGCATTATTCAGTAGGAGAATATCCATTTCTGCACCCAGAAGGTGCTAGTTTCCATTTCTAGGCGGGTTTGGGAGAAAATTTTGCTCGAAACCCTGGAGAGCAGCTACCATTCAATGCTTGGATTCACACAACATGGTGAACCAAAGCTGTTCGCTCACGTCTTTCCAGAGTTGACTGTAAATCATGATTGATGCTTCTTATGTTGTGTGAATGCAGCCAATGGTGGCTGATTCAGTAAACCATGATGAAGAAAACCATAGTGATGGGTGAACCCAGCCAGTGCCAAAAATAAATATACTGTATTTTTTAATGGTGGTTTTTAATTATCATCGAGTGCTTTTTAAGTGGGCAAGTGAGATAGGCCTATCTTTAATAAGCAAATATAAGGCTTCAGAAAGCAAAGGGAAGTGGGACCACTGAGTCAGCATTGCTGCAAAATTAGTTGTGTGGGGGGCTCCACGTTCCAACTTGCTAGATTTGAACCCCCTCCCCACTCCAGCCCCATCTGTTGCTTGCCTTCTTTTCATTAGATTGGAGTCTTTTAGATGAGATCAGACTTGGAGAATGGAACTTTTTGAAAAATTGACCTGCATGCCGTCCCAGCAGTCTTTGCAGATACGCGGCAAAGTAAATAAATCAATTCCACTCAACATCCAAAATTGGAGCGAATTTAGGATAGGATTAGATTGCATGTCTTCCCCCTGGAATGCAAAAAGAGGAATGGACAAGAGATTAACAAAGAGATCTTGCTTTATGGAGGTTTCTGGCCAACTAATAAAGGAAGATCTAACATGGTCTTGGAATATCTCAGTTCATGCTAGGTCTAGCCTCAAGGGCTGTTCTCAAATGGAACTGAGCTATCCCAGAATGCAGCAGATGACGGGTCCGTGCAAAAAAGCATTCCCGTTTTCAGCCTGGCTCATCTTCGCTTTGCTTCAGATCCTGGAAACAGGGGGTTTGGGGAGTGGGGTGTGTGTGCGTGCATTCCCACCAGACACTGGGCTGAAAGGCCAGAAGCTGGGCTCCCCCATCCTAGCTGCCTTCTTTCTTTGCCAAGCCTGGAATTCTCGATTCTAGACTCAAATTGAATTTACAATTTGCTTTTGGGCAATGTGTAAATTGGCACTTCATTGATTATTAATGAAGTGCTAATTGCTTGTTGCAACCAATTTTTATGCAAATGTTCCGAGTGCTGTTTGCACAGTCTTGGCAGTTTAAAAAGGAAAAAAGTAAGAACGTTTGGGTGGCCCTAATGCAGGACTGAAAAAAAGGAAAGGGGTAAAAAAAAGTAAGCCTCTAAGAGGTGGAGTAGAGCAGTAAAATGAGAAAATACATCCGTATTTAGCAATTAGTGGCATAATGAGAGACTCTCTTTGTAATGAAGTAGTCTAATTCAGACCTGGCGGGTTTTCTTTCTAACTGAACAGGAGCCCAACATGAAAGAATATCAAGGCCATGATCAAGTTAGTTTTGTGACTGCGGAAAATGTAGGACTCTGGTAAATCATCTTGGATTTTCCTGGGCTTCTGCTGGATTTTATTACAAACACAGTCAGCTATTGGATAAAGCTCCTCAAAGCAGTCTAAACAGAGCTGTTTATGAGTCAAGAAGGAGTCCTCTAGGACCTCTAGGACCTCTTGACTGGTGCTTCTCATACCCTAAGGAGGTGGCTTCTCATATGACGTCTGTCCTCCAGTCCCAAACTTCACCGTGGCAACAATTTGCCTCGTGTGCTCTGATTCTTCTCTTGAGATTATTTCAGATCTTGCTTCTGGAAAGACATTCCGTTTTAGATTTCTACTAGCTTCTCTGTACCTGATTCAGCAAACTGCTCAACAGGCAAAAAGGCACCAAGATCTTCTGCTTGACGCTGAACAATTCCAGAGATCAAACCAAGGCAGCTGTTAGATTACAGACCCAGCATTCCTCACCATTGATCATGCTGCCTGGACTTCTTCAGCAACTTTTGGGTAGAGCACAGCTTGTCCACCCTCCTGGTTCAAACTCCAACCAAGCTCAGAAAAAGTCCTGAAGGCATCTATGTATCTACATAGGCCTCAGCAGGAGGCCTTTCTGGGTTTCAGTGCTAAACAAGGTTGGCCATAGTTGGTCCTTGGATGGGAGACTTCAGAGAATCCCAGAGCTGTAGGCTAAACCAGCAAAACATCTCTGAAGAAAACATAGAATAGTCCCTTCTATCTCATAGCCAAGAAAACCACACAAATGTAGCCTAGAAGTCACCACCAGGTGAGCTCAGCATGAAGGAATGCTAGAATTTATGTCCATGTTTTAAAAGAATACCCAGCTCAAGGTTGCACACTTGGCCCAAAAAAGGATGTCATCACAACCCAACAATGGTGTGAAAGCTGGTCAAGAAATTAGTATGAATACAGGAGGTTGGAACATACTGTACCATGGAGGAGAAAGCTCCTTGTAAGAAGGGTTGGGGGAAGGAAAGAGATGTGGCAATCAGTTGTTCGCTAAAGTGGATGTTATTAGTTGGTGTAACGAGATCCCCAACATGGGAGCCAGAAGACGCCTCAGTTTTCACCCACAACCATCCCAGCTGCGGCTGGCTTTCCAACCGCCATTTGCCAAGAGACTGAATTTAGAGGGGGCTCCAACACATTTAAATCCATTTATTGCAAAATTACTTTTCGATAATTACATCACTTGCGCCGACTCTGTTGCATAATGAAATTAGCAGGAGAGATATTAGAAGGAATATAAAATTATACGAAATATTGAAATACCTCTCTTTTGGTTTCTGCTCCCCACCCCACCCCCTGCCTTCCTCTTGCTTTCGCACAACCCATAGCTTAACAAGCAAACGAGCCTTCCTCCTAAATGGGTTTGGGAGACATTCGGTCTAATTTCATAAAGCCTTTTGTATAAATTAATTATAACAGTTATTGCAGCTTCACATTATTAGATTGCAACTTCCCTCCTCTTTTCTTCTTCTTCTTCCTTTTCTAGTGAGTTGAAAGAAAATGTAGAGGAGAAATGAAAATGGCACAGGAGCTGGCACCCCTCTTTGGGGTGTACAAGGTCCAAATGCCCACTCTGTTACCCCATCCTTGTCTGCTGTTCGATTTGGGCTAAGCATTTCTGGGAAGCTAGCTTCTGAGGTCTCTAAACCATGATTCATGACTTATTTGTGGGTTTCTATGCTGCCTAAGGATCTCTCTGCCTTCTCCAGAGGAAGACAGGATCAAGCCATAGGGTGAGCTTCCATGGCTGAGGATGGAAATCAAAATGGGTCTCCCCAGTCCAGATCCAACAGCTTAACACGGTGTTTCTCAACCTTGGGAACGTCAAGCTGTGTGGACTTCAACTCCCAGAATTCCCCAGCCAGTATGGCTGGCTGGGGAATTCTGGGAGTTGAAGTCCACACAGCTTGACGTTCCCAAGGTTGAGAAGCACTGGCTTAACAACCACACCACACCACATTGGCTGTTCCTCCAAGATTGCTGTGACCATTACACTCCATCAGTTCTCAGGTCTCTAAACCCCACCTCAACATTGTCAGGCAGTCAAGTAGATCAACCAGCTAGTAGGGCCACCATGTCTTTAAGCAATGAGAAGTTCCAAGGACCACTAAGTGATTTGATCTGGACTTCCTTTGGAAGGAGAGCTCATGAAAACAAGCTGTAGTATCTATTTATAAATAAAGACACTGAATATAAGCATTTCTGGAAAGCAGCTGTCAGAGCTCATGTCAGATCTCTTGGGAGACAGAGGCATCCGGTAGACACCCCAACCATGTTCTCATTTTGACTGCTTCTCTGCTCTTAATCGTGGCTTGCTGTAAACTCCACATACAATCTTAAGCTTCTTCAACATTCCCTTCACGTAGATACTTTACTGTGATGTGTGCCTACCAGGGAATGTGACCGTGCTGCAGAGGAATTACTTTCTACCTGCCCAGCAATTCATGCAAATTTGGTTGAGGATTTAATCAACTGAAACTCAGACAATTAATCAACCTGGTGACAGACCTTGAAACACTTAAATATCTCTGATTCCTGCGGTATGTGTTAGTAAAGAAAACGGATCAATCATGTGATTTTAGGGGCAAATTTAGGAGTAGTTGCTGGTGCCGTGTTTTAATGAGGACTTCCCCTGCCCCCAGTGGTTGGCTGTGTGTGTGTGCGTGCAAGTGCACATATACTGGCATTAGCCACTCAAGTGTTTCCACTCTTTCAAACTGCACAGACTTGTGGTGTGTCGGAGTTCCTTGCTTGGAAATGTTGCCCACACATGTTGCGTCATTAAAACCCGCATCACCATGGATGCTGACTGCTGTGGAAACAAGTACTAGTGGGACTTTGCTCTTGAGTTAATAGCCCTAGTAGGCTTTAGCTGCTCTCCCTCCTAGGACTTCAGGTTCCCTAACTGGAAAAGCTTTCCACTTCTTGTACACCTCTGCTTTCCACCCCTTCCACCATCACGAAGTGCCTGCACCTTTTGTGGTGACACAAGATGCCAAGACATGTTTCCCCCTCTTTCGTTTAATTGTCCCTCTTGCAATGGGAACAGTCCCTAAGCTGTTTCCTTGGAGTTCAACTTGGCCTTGCCAGAGTTTTAGCTTGGCAAGCCTTCCCTTTTATGTTGGGTGAAAGGTAAGTGCCCAAGTCCATGTTGGTGGACAGTGGAACTTGTGCCTGTCCTATATTGGCAGTTTCCCACTGAGGAAACCACCATTTTTCAGCAGCCTGGTTGATTCTTTCTTTTTTTTTTAAGTTTCCAAAAAATAAGTGTACAAGATCTAGCTTGCAAAAGCCCCTGCTAGCCTCCCATAGGACTATCCCTGATGACATCAGTGCATCCCTTGACCACATGACCCGCAGGACACAGAGGCCTGGACACACAGGCCCCATGGCTGCAAACGGTTTGCCCATAAATAACATACGGCAGCATACCTCGTCATCCTCAAGTCTACGTTCAGTCCTTCTCTAAATCTTCACGCAAAAGAATTGGAGTTGATAGCCAAGCTACTACTCCTTCCCCAGTTTCTAGAAATGACTTCAACACATAAGTCCCCATGAGGCTGTCCCTGTAAGTTGCCAAGGTGCCTAAACCAGAGGGAGCTGCAGCCACACACCTTCTGGGATCCATCCATTGCTTCTTCTTGTTGATCAAAACATGCCCAGGTTTAGTGCAGCATTTTGGTTCAAACCGTCCCTATCTGCTGCGCACATGTACATTGGGGAGATCCTCCACCACATTGACCGGGGAGGCACACGCTTGTCTCAGGGGAACCAGGGTGGCAAATTCCATCCCACATTCACTGAAGATTCACCCAGAACTCTAAGTTGCATTGAATCAGCTTGGTTGGGAGCAACCAGGATTACGGCATTCTGCCCCATTGGCCTATTTGGCATGCTGGCAAATCTGTAGGCTTTTCACATTGAGGCGCTGATCTGATTCAACGGTTTTGGGGATGTCCATGTGTGTCCTTGGGGAGAGCAGCACCAATTTTACAGAAAAGGAGAAAGCCATTTGAATGCTTGGAAACACAAGAGATCATGTTTAACTGTGTACCCATATAGCCAGAGGCTGATCACTTCCTGGTCTACATTTTTGGAAGAGAGAAGATATTATGGGCAAACTGGAGCATCCGTTGGGTGGGAAGCCTTGGAAATGATTCTTAGCTTGTCTGCAGATGTCTTCGCAGCAGCTGCTCCTTGGAAGATCATCTGGGATGCTCCCCAGGCTGAGGGTCCCAGGATCTTCGGGGATGGTGAACAAGCTGGGCACTTGAACTAGTGAAGACCATGGTGGCTGAAGCAAAAATAGGAAGAAATCTGGCTGGACATGATTCTCAAGTGTCACTGGCATCCTGGTTTGGTTCATGCAGCTCGCTTAAACCAGTCAGCTAAAGACCTACTGCCACTCGGTTGGACTTCACCTTGGTTAGGATATTTTGGGGTGTTTGTGATCTGGATAATTTTTTGCCTAGTTTTTTTTAAGAGACTTAGAGCATATTTAGGGTCCAGGGTATTGTGTGAACCCAGAAAGTGGGTTAATTCAGTCTTTAGGTTAAGGATGTGGCAGGGGACGCAGCTGCTGAACCAGGTTAGCCGCGAATCTATGGTTGCATCATAGTTCTATGCCTTAGGTAAAGGTAAAGGTTTCCCTTGACGTAAAGTCCAGTCGTGTCCGACTCTAGGGGGCGGTGCTCATCTCCGTTTCTAAGCCTTGGAGCCGGCATTGTCCGTAAGGACCCGTCCGTGGTCATGTGGCCAGCATGACTCACGGAACGCCGTTACCTGCCCGCCGAAGCGGTACCTATTAATCTACTCACATTTGCATGTTTTCGAACTGCTTGGTGTGCAGGAGCTGGGACTAGCAACGGAAGCTCACCCCGCCGTGCGGATTCGAACCGCCGACCTTTCGATCGGCAAGCTCAGCAGCTCAGCGGTTTAACCCGCAGCGCCACCGCGTCCCTTTTAGTTCTATGCCTTAGCAGCTTCAAAAGCCACTTTACCTGTTTCCCACTTCGTTTTTCTCCTTCTTTTCCAGCGTGAAGCACTGCCACCCTGGATCTGGCCTGTCTGGGATGCAGACAAACCCCCTTCCCATTCCTTCCCCATATGAATATGACAGAAAGCTTGCATTGTATGAGATATATGTATATATATATGCTTGTGTGTATATTACAAAATGCAGTGAATGTTTCGCTTTTATTAAATACCAAACTGATGATGCCCGACACATTATTAAAGTGTCAAAGTGAGTTCCTTTGTTCTAATTACTGACGCTAACAAGACAGACAGCTCTGTGGTTGGAGATGCATGGCTGTGTGCATGTGCACATGCAGGAATGGATGAGGTGTGCTATTGTTAAGTAACACCTTTTAAACTATGATTTGCACCTCAAGGAATCTCATTAATATCTTGTCTGGCCAGACGGTAGAGCTTCCCCTGGGTTGACCTGGGGTGTTGGCTTAAAAAGGGGGCTCCCCAACCCATCTTTTGCGGCTGGTTTTTCTTCATTGCCAGGCCTATCGCATTAATAATGACTGTTCAACTTAATTGAATTCCCAATGAAGGAAGATCTCTCTTGGCTCGGCTTTGGCAGCTGTGCTGTGCCAATGAAGTGCCTCTTCACCTTTTGCACCACCAAGGGGTCCCTTCGTCCGGATCTGGACCAGGAGAACCACATAATCCTTAAGAAGTAACCTATGATGAAATTTCCCCAAGTGTGTACCGAGTTGCAGGTTAACATTGCCCTGTTTTATTTTACGGATTCTGACCTATCCGTTTCACCCTTCTTTCAGTGTTTTAATTTCTAAAAGGAGAAATCAATTTCTGATGTCACTGATCACATGACAATCAATAGTTTTCCACGGGAGGAAAACACCATCCCAAACGATGATGGATCCTGCAGTTCACTTTCTTTTAATTCCCTTTGTTCCTCCTTCTTTCCAGCTTTCTCCTTTCAGGATGGGTCACCTGTGAGGCCAACCAATTAGGGAAGCTTGGAAGACTACTGGGCCCAACAGTTCTAGCTGCACAATGACAAGGTGGCAAGTCCTTGGTTTCCTTTTCTTCCAGAGTTTCACAAACAGAGAGGTCCACAGTATTGTAAACAAGCCAATAAATCTTCAAACTGAACAGGGAGAGTGTTGTGCCTCTTGGGGAGATCACCTCCAGTGAGAAGAAACAGGGTGCAAGGAGGTTGCCCTAGAACAGTGTTTTTCAACCTCAGCAACTTTAAGATGTGTGGACTTCAACTCCCAGAATTCCCCAGCTACTACTATGTTCACAGCACCTCAGCAAAATACTTTGCATGCTGTAAACTCCATTGAAAAGATCTTGGGACAGCTTTTTAATTCCGCTTAATTCCCGATTCCGTTGACTGGATTGGCCCTTGTTGTTTGCAACTGAAAATCCTCTGTCTTTAGAACGTGAGCCAGCAATCTGGTTTAACAAACCACAAACTTTGCATTCTTCGTGCCGCGTTAAAGGAAGAGCCAAGCTATCCTTAATATTGAAAACGAACACTCAAGTCTGCACCAACGACCTATAGACAAACAGAAGTGAAATGGGAAGCGATAACCACAGTGATGAGTTGTTTATATTCTTGTGAGTGGAAGGTGTTGGGTTCCCCCTCTTCGGTTTTAGATTATTCTGAAAGGTGGAAAGAATGAAAGGAGAATTTGGTGAAACTGAATTTGCTTCCTTCCTTGCTCTGGGAAAAAAATTAGGAGGCGTTGGTGCACATAGGAAATCTGAAGAAGCTGCAGAGAAGGACCAAGCCCCAAAAGATTTGGAGATGCTTGAATCCAGTTTCCTGTATGCTGGTGCCTTCTGCATGGGTTTGGATTACAAATTCTGCAATGCTAAACTTAAAGGTTTTTTTAAAAAAAAATCTACCCTCCTCCTCAATTCCAGAAAGTTGTGCTGCTATTGTGAAAGTGCAGAATAAAGACACTTCTACGTTTCTGGCACTGATGTCCGGCTGCATCCTGCTGGAAGCATTGCATGGAAAGAAAGGTTTTGCTAACTGTTATGCCCCATTATTTCTTGCAACATTAAATGTCTTTGTGTATCTTTTACACACTGTAATCCGGGACAAACCTTACAAATGAAGGGTGATAAATAAATCCCTTCAAGTCTGCAAGCGAGCTCTAAATTTGGGCTCGTCCGAGGTCTAGTTCAAAACAATTCTTACCCCTTGGTCTTCTAAAGTGGTATAGCTTTACACACATCCCCCTCCGTCTCCGTTTTTATTTTTTCATAAATAAATAAACCAACTTTCCTTTTCCAGCGTGCCTTCGCTTCTTGCAGTCCGTTTCCCCTTGTGAACATTACTGAGTTTGCACACTGGATTATAATCTCATTGGTTTTGGGGTTATGCAAAACACTAGTCTAAACTGGCTTGGCTTGCTTGTGGTTCATTGTGTTGTGTGAATTCAGCCTCTATCACATTCAAGGACTCCCGACTTGCCCAAATGTGCTTCTTGCTTAGCTCCCTTGTATATTTATTTATTTATTCAATTTATTTATTTATTCAGTTTATCTAGCCGCCCAACCAAAACAGTGACTCCTCCTTTTAGTCAGCTCTGCCCCTCTCTAAGAATATCACCAACAGCGGGGTGAGCTTCCATTCTTGCTTCTCCTTCTGTGACATAAGGGCAGGTCAGCCAATCACTGCAAAGTGTTTTTCTCCTATCCCAGAATCCCTTGCAAACATTTTAGCCTTGAACGGTGAGCCAATATGGGGACTGGATGGTCAAGAAATCCTTGTGAATCATTTCTCAAAGTCCCGATTTGTTCATGTATTTATTTGTTATTCAATTTATGTACCTGCCCATCTCACATAAGGGGAGCCTGGCTCTCAAGAGCAATTATTTTGGGATATAAACCAACTGAATATGGTATTCACTGAAGACTGGCACAGATTACTGAACATAGGATTTTCATAAATATCAATGCCACTACCATGCATCCCCCAGTCCAACTCACAATAACTGCAACATTAGCAAACTGCCCAGAGTTGTTGCTGGGAATCAGGCAGCATATAATAATAATAATAATAATAATAATAATAATAATAATAATAATAATAATAATAATAATAGGAAGAAGAGGAAGAGGAAGAGGAAGAGGAAGAAGAAGGTTTTCTCCTTTTCTTGAGAATAGAGGGAAAGAACCAGCAGGAACAAGTGGAAGAACAAAAATAGAGCAAAGGAAAATATTTACCCAACTTCCTTTCTGCTACCTTTCGAGAGATGTCAAACTATCTTTCTAAATCTTGTTTGAAATGTTTTTGCTATGTTTAGACTTTTGGCACCATCTCAGGTGGATGTCCCTTGTCCTTGGTCATCTCCACCTATGACGTTCATGCGGGAAGTGGCTTTTTCCCCTTTGGGTTTACTGCGCTAAGGACCTTACCAACTAATTATATTAGCCGCAGAATTCTTAGCACTGAGACTAAAAAAAATTCGGTATCGGATTATGAAATAGGAACCGGCCTAATTTTGCTCGACAGAAGGGAGGAAGAGTTTTGTTTTATTATTTTACTTCCTGTGCAGGAAGTAAGTAATAATTATTTAATATTTAGAAGTGTAGCAGAAAATGAGGTTGGCCTTGAATAAAATAAGCAATGAATAAAGTAAGTAAGGTTTTTGGCCCCCCGGGAGTTAAAGTTTGGTTAGTAGGCTTACTGCAGCTACTGCCCTGGTCTGACTCATTTGTCCTCGATGGTTTGGGCCACCTCCAAACAGCTCTGCTTACAGAGCTTTGCACCTGACAGGTTGGTACCACTAATAGAATTTTCCGAGCTGTACGTCAGATTTGTGCAGTTTTTTTCGGGCGTGAGGCCACAGTTTTCTTCTGAGTGGGGTGGCCCAGTGGATGGAGCTCAGGGAAAGCTAAATTTGAGTTCTTTTATGTTTATTTTTCATTACAGGTTGTGACACAGGTAGTCCCCAGGTTAAGAATGCCCCGGGTTAAGGACGACCATAGTTGAGAACAGAGCCTATCGTAGCAAAATTCGAGCTACGTGCACAATCGTTCGAGTTCAGGACCGAAATGAACATTGAAAATGAGCAAGGGAGAGGAACCCAATGGGACGGTTTTATGCAGAGTGACGTGCCACCGAGCCTCCTCAGCAAACTGGGAAAGCCCCCTGCCTGAAAAGTAAAGGGCGGAGAAAGAAGGGGAAGGGAGGGTAGGCGACGGGACCCCAAAGGCAGCTACAAAGAGCTTTGCCCTCTTTAGAACTGGGGCCCCCTCCCACTGCTGGGACGAGCAATTTTCTGCCTAGAAGAGAAATCGGGCAAGGGGTCTTTGGCTCTGTTTTTAAACCCTCCCCACCCCAAAGTTCTCGCAGAATCCAGGTCTTCAAGGAGCCCTCGACGGAGGGGGCCGTGTCGGGGCCTTTCTCGGCCAGGAGGGGGAGCACGTCTGCTGTTGTGGCCTCCTCCTCGTGCGCTCCCCCGCCCCCCCCCCCGCCAGCGTCTAACAAGCCGGTCTGTCTGAACTCAGAATGAATTTGGTCTCCTTTTCATCACTCTCCGAAGTCCAGCTGCTCCTGTCAACACCTTCTCGTAGCGTGCAATTCATCGCTCCAAGTGACAGCTGGGGCCGTGGGCCTGGCATCCAGTTCCCCCTGCCACTGGCGACACCCCGAGAGGGTGACCAGCCTAAACCTAGGGTTAACCTCTTGTCCGCTGCCCTCTTTCCTTCCTGCACCTGTGGCCAGAAACGCCTCTCCGGCGAGGCTCCGGCAACAAAACGGTTAGGGCTTGTCTTCCCCTCTGGGTGAACTTTATTGGTTTCTCTCTAAATCTCTGCTTCTCCAGGCACAAGAACTTGGGTGGGGGTTATTTATTTATTTGTACCAATGCATTGCAAGAAGAGGAGGAAGAGGAGGAGGAAATCTCCAAACATTTTAGGCTAGTGGGGAGCAGCCGAGCATTTTGCAAGAGAAACGCGCAGAGGCGGGGAGAAAAATCACGGAGAGGTGGAAAAGCGGAGACGGTGCATTCTTGTGCCTGGCGAGGGGGCAGGTGAACTTTGCAAAGGTCAGCTGTAATGCAGCCACAGGATTCTTGCGTCACGCCAAGCCACAATGGGTTTGGGTTACTTTGGGCTGTCTAGGAGTGTGAACTCTGCCACTGGGGTCTATAAACCACGATTTGTGGCTTGGTAGGTGCATGAACCCAGCCAGTCGTGGCTTGTCCATGTTTTGCTTCTCCGCTGAGTGGAATCCCAACTTACATACCGGTTGGGGCTAGGCCGGTATGAAATGGTTAAGAAAAATCAAAATGTCTTGCTTTCTAGCATTGCATTTCAAGCCAAGCTGGTTTCTATCGAAGGTTCTGTTGTAAAGGCTCCGCTTTTCCAATATTTAACAAGGAGCAGCTGCCTTCGTCTACAGTTTTGCTAACACAGGTCTTTGTTTTTCACATATGGGTGTCTTCCTCCCCTCTTGTAATTTATTCCATATTTCATCCATTGCTTTTCCTCATTTATAATTCTCCTTTATTTTATTACTCTGCATAATTTCCCTTTAGGATTTGTCATAAAATAAATCCCAACACCTTGCTCTTCCCATTTATAAAATCCAAACATGGAATACGACCAAGACTGTGTGTCTGTGTGTGTGTACTCTGTACTTTTAAATAAATCATGTTTCTCAAAATGTTTTGCTAAGCAAAGTTGGCTTTGGGGTCTTGCATAAATTTGGGTATATTTGAACTCCCCCCCCCTCCCCGTTGCCACCTTCTGGCCAAAGAAATGGAAGTTTCTGACTCACAAACACCTCGCTTAAGCCCTTTCTGGCTCTTACAGGGCTCTTTTGAGCTTCTTTTCATGAGGACTAGAAACAAGGCCAATACTTCCCTTGTTTGTTTCGGGTTCACAAAAGATTGCTGCATCTCCTCCTTCATATCCCTGGCCTCTTCCTTCTGTGATATTGCCAAAGAAGCACAGGACCTTGGGCCTTATAATGCCTTCTCTCGGGGAAGAAGGTGTTAGAATTTTTTATATTTTCTTATCAGGTTCATTTCTCAGCCGGGACCAAAGAAACAGGCAGTTGCATGAAATTAAGTTCTTTATTCTTCATCCAAGAGAAACAACAATGACAACAAGCTGTTGGGTGGGCGGCCACGCAGGACCCCCTCCTTGCAGCACATTATATACATTCTCCTGTAGGACACCACCCCTTACTCAGCTACCCATACTCCACTTTAACCTCATTCCATATTAGGAATTTCCTTCCTTCCCTCTATCTTAATATCATTCCATATGAGGGGCTTCCTTCCATCCTTGCTAGGGCGCCTTGACCGTTCTTAAACAGTGCCTTTCCTCTGGAGAAGCTGTCCTTGAAATGTACGCCTTATCTTGTTTCAGATAATGGGCTCAGCTCTCTATCACGGCCTGTAGGCCTCTGAGATAGGAATGGGAAGAAAGTAAACGGAGCTCTTCCAGGAAATACAACACGGTTTCAGGGCCATAATGCAAGTGCAAAGGTCTCTAATATTTGAACACTACGTATAAGATATATGAAAATGAAATATATTCCTATTTAAGTTCTATATATGTAAAATCTTCTATCAAAGGAGGAGGAGGAGGAGGAAGGAGGACCCTATTCTGAACACAAGGCATTATGGAGTGAAGTGGTCTCAGGATTGAAAATCTGCAGAGAACAGTTGGCACCACTGATTGTTTGGCTCCAGTTATACAACTTCTTTCAACTGGGACAGCAACTGGACCTTAAACAGGAGCAGCCACAGCATGCTCGGAGGTTATCTTACTCCATCTTTGGGGCCAGTCAACTAGCAGAGGGGCAGCAGGGCTGGGGAACGTAATTGTTCAGACGGTGGAAGGCCAGTGGTGGTAACAGAAATGGCACTGCACTGCAATGGCCAGCAGCTGGGGAGAGAGAGCCCTCAGCCCTTCTGCCCCCCTTCTGAGCATGCTCAGGGCGTGGATGCGCAATTTCGGCCCTGCTCTTAAAGTGGTCGGCGGGTTGCCACTTTTAATGTGACAGAAAGCAGTCGGGAGACATGGAGCACAGTCCTGGTAGTTCTCAATGAAATTAAATCTTCGCCCTTCTTTGGCCTGGCCCTGCCCAGGTTGGAGACCTGACGCTCAAGGATCTTGCTTGAAAAGGTTGCATGTCCTTGGTTTAAGAGGCACTTCCTGACTTAGAAGAGGGCAGGAATAAGGGTTATGGGGTGCGGCCACCCAGATTTCACTTAAAGATGCTGAAAAACTTTCTTACGCTAGGAATGGTCCAAGAGTGGAACAGTCTACCTGTAGAGCAGTGTTTCTCAACCTTGGCCACTTTAAGATGTCTGGACTTCAACTCCCAGAATTCCCCAGCCAGCCAGCTGGGGAATTCTGGGAGTTGAAGTCCAGACATCTTGAAGTGGCCAAAGTTGAGAAGCACTACTACAGAGGATGTGATTTCTCCACTTCTCATGGATGGTTTTATTGGTTTTCCTGCACATTGCAGAGAGTTGGACTTCGTGATCCTCAGGGTCCTTTCCAACTCTACTATCCTGCAGTCCTATGATTCCTCCCCACATATTTTTTTAAATTAGCAATTGGTAAGAATTGGCATCTACTTTTTGACTGGAATCAGGAAAGAGTGCAAGTTTTCCTACAGGGTCATTCCACTGAAAAAGATAACCGTTCACCATTTCACTGTATTTCTCATCAGACCTAAATTACCAAAGTGCCCTCTGGCCTTAAGACAGGAGCAAAGGGTCAGGACCAAGCACACAGAAGCTGTAAACCTTTAACCACAAATGTGTATCCTTGAGTGTGTTGCCTTCAGAGATCTTGGTCTTCAGGTTCCGATGACGTGTTCCTCTTTGCCAACTTTGGTTCACGCTCCTGAAACCTTCTACACAGACAGAGCACCATCTCCTCCGATCAGCTCTGCCTTGTCCTCCGCTGGAAGTTATTTCATAACGTTTTCTGAAACGGAAGTCAAATTGGGATTCTGGCTCAGGGTTGGAAGGAATTACTTCCATGCAGGAAGTCACAGGTTCGATCTCCAACACGGCCAAGTAGAAAGTTTAGGTGAATTCTCCACCTAAACTTTGGGAGAATCCGTTCCTCTTCTCCCATGTCCCCATGACTTCCTTGAAATGTCGTGGTGTGTTTGGGAAGCAACCACAGTCCCAAGAGAATCCTATCTTTTATAGAATAAATACCTTTGAAAATGGAACATTCTGGGACCATGGATGAGCTGTCCACCTCTCCTCTCCCCTAGCTGAACCGAAAGAATAGTCCTAGGGATTTGAGGTCATTCATAAATGGGATCCTGTTCCATGCAACAGAACGTGCCCCTTCGGAAAACTAAGGAGATGGCCGTAAAGCTGCAAATGGTTGTTTGAGAGTCGATAAAGGTTGACTGAAGTTGCTGTATTTTCCAATCTGTCTCAAGGGGCTGCTTCGTCTTCTCCATGTGAGGTAGGGAGATGAATCTTAAAACATGGAGATCGAAAGGGGAGGGCGAAAATACAGCCTGACAACCATTTCTAAGAGGATCTTGTCAATGAGTATGATAATCAAGGTGCTTCAGTGACAGTATCCAGCTTGTCCTGTCGAATAAAGGACTTGTACAGCTCAGGACCAGGCTAGATCATCTTTTCTCTTAAGTGTTTTTGACAGCAGATGAAGCTGAGTGGGGATGCCCCCTTGATGGTGCCATCTTTCCCAAATACTTGCTTTTCGGCAACACAAAATGGGGAGTCCTCAGTAGAGATGCCCTGATTATGAAGTTCCTCTCCCTATCCAGTTATGGATGGTGCCAAGCCTAGGGCTCTACCAAAGTGACCTACAGACCTTTACCTGCTGCTCAAGTTTTGGGCTGAACTTATAGGATGATCCCCTTACCATTCTTCTGGCCTTGTCATACAGTTTTCGCTTCTTTGCCATTTCTGTATGGATTTAACACAAGCACCTTTTTGTATTCGTTCAATTTGCGAGTACCTTTCTGGCTGTATTGCTCTGTTTAAGCCTACTCTGCTTTAGGGCACCAAACTGCACCCCCCCCCCCTCATTTCAGCCACCACTTCCTTTATTAAGCATCTGCCAAAAAGCCATAAAAACCACATTATAAATCTTTGGAGAGGAATGGCACGTTATGCATGTTTATTGGCTAACCCTAGAAGCTTTTGGCCAATGACACCTTGCCTTTAGCTATTAGAATATTAGTAAACATTCCATTGCACCCTGTCAAGATTGAGATGGGAGTAACACCTTGTTCTGGGCTGTCATATATATTATATATCTCAGCCACCCTCAAATTGTAACCGAGGCTTCTGAGGGAAAAAAACCCCAACAGATTGAGGTGGGAGAATTTTCTATACGCCACTTTGACTTTGTTGTAGGAATTGCAACACCGTATGGAGGGCTGCGCGTTCATTTTCTGCTTCTCCAAGACTGGAATGAATTCCAGTTAAAAGGGGCATCGCATGATCAGATCCTGCACAGCTGATTAATTTATAGCTCTTTGAAAATGTGTCTTTCCTTCCTTCTTTCTCTTTCCCCCAAATGACGGCCAGCCTGCCAAAATCTTTGCAAACGTAGGAACAGCCTTCACAGGAGAATTTGGACGTAAAGCTGACTGGAGATTTAAAAGATGAATTTGCAGGAGAATTTCCCCCAACCCCCCCCCCACCCCCCCTCCACTGCCTTCCTCGACAGTTGCCATTTTTTGGTTTAGTTTTTTTCATTTTTGCCTTGGTTTGGCGGCTGCCTGCTTTATGATGTTTTAATTATTGCTGTTTATTTATTGTAATCATATTTTAATTGTTTGTGTAAGTGCCTTGAATGCCTTGGCAAGGGGGGGCAAATTATCAATTAAGTTATTATTAAAAAGTTATTACCATGTGTAGCTGCTCCAAATTGTGAGTCTCGGGTGCCAAAAACGTGGATTCTTGCCTTTCCCTTTTCATTCCCATCTCGTGGCTATTCTGCCATGATGTCGCATAAAACATTAGGACAGTGGTCCACCCATCTTCAAGTTGCCAAGGTTGAGAAACACTTCATGAGTGAGGCAGTTGTATATCACTTCAGATTGCAGGGAGAGGGGGAGTCAATTTTTAAACCTCCCCATGGGAAAAAGGTTCTTTGCCTGTTGTAACCTAGTCTATCAAAAGAAGTGCCCAATTTTTCTCTTGGATCTATTAATTCAATACTGGCACTGTTTTTGGTTATTGGACTTCTGTTTTCATTTTGCTGTGGATGAAATTATGACTAACACCCCCTTCTAATCAGAAGTTGTCCAGTCCAATGTTTTATCCCTCATTTTGTAAGAGAGGATAGCTCTAAACTGAGGTGGGCTGTGGAGGTATCAACCGTGGGTCATACCATTGCAGAAGAGAGAGAGGCGTTACTATTTTTAAGACTGTCCTCTATGGGATAAGAGATTACCTGGGCTGGGGGACTTTGAAAAATAAGGTCATGGAATCCTCTAGGCCCACCACTTCCGTATTGTCACCAAGAAAACTGCACGGGCAAAACCATGAGATGAGCCCAACTCAAGGGAGGTTTGACTTTATATGGACAACTTCCTGTAAGCAAAACCCCAAAATGAAATTGGCGTATTATGGAGATTGGTCCTTATTATGATAATTCCCATTGCTGTTTCCGGGAGCTGCTCAGAGTTGGTAGATTGGAGTGTCTCATAAACCCTGAAGATCCCTAAATAAATCAGGTAAGCGGGGGGAAAGATTAGGTTAATCACATGGCTAGAATTAACTAGGTGAAGGAAGTCAGAATGCATTTAGAAGAACTGAAGGCCTTCAAAGAGCAGAAGTGTCTTCTCAGTTGAGTGATTTAAACATCTGTCCACCTCTGTCCACCTCTTCCTCTCTCTCCTATTTTCCACTACCCTCCAGGGATGAGATTTGGCCACTGGCTTTGGGATTTTCCAATATAAAGTGTCATTTTCTGTTCAATATTATCTCGTGGCGGTCTCCAGACACCCAGTCCAAAGGTACACTTATCATTGATCTCCAGGGAAATTTCAGGACAGCCCTGTTGGGCAAACAAGCAACAACAGAAAGTGGTTCTGTATTTTCTTACAAAGAGGTAGTAGAAGAGAAAGGTAGCCAGCTGGCAAAATTTGGGAAACTTTGTGCTGAAATTGGTCAGGAGTCCATTAATATGCAAACCATTCCTGGATAAAACAGGACGGCGCATCAAGTCTTCATCTGCTTAGCAAGCCGCACTCAACTGCAGTTGGCTGAGCCAGCAAAGGAGGATCTAACAAAAATCATTTGGGCTTCAGAAACAGGCTCTCCACAGTGGGAATTGTTGAAAATGCCAAAGGTCTCGAAAGAAGAAACTAGGCAGAAGGACAAAGTAACAAGATTTCACCTCTTCTCACTAACTAAATACTACAGATGGACCTAAATGCACGTGGCAACTGGCAAGGGCACTTGGCTGTGTAAAATCCTTGTTGGTGCAGAAGTGGGCAATCCATGAGCTGCCCAGGGCCGCCAGTTTGGCGCTTCCGTGTATCCTAAGATTGCTGTGCCAAAATTCAGTGGATTAAAAAAGTAGGGAAAGATTACTTGGAAAAACCCATGATGGGATCTATCTATCCTATGTAAGGAAGAGGTTTTGGCAGGAAGATGCATTCTATTCCTATCGCTGCCTTTCGTAAATCCTTCCACTATTAAGAATTACTTTATAATGTTTGGGCCTATTGAATTTGATGGAACTTAGCCTGCTCCATCTGGGCTGCATGGAAGAATCATTTGCCATTTTCCAGATGTGGACAGCTTCACCAGCAATAATATCCAGATGGTCCCCAGAAGCGAATGTTAGAATGTTGGTTGCTGTTACTTCCTTTTCTTTTGGATGAAGTCCTGAAAAAGCCATGAACATCCATCAGAGCAGGTGCAAATTCTTCTTTTGGTTGGAGTTTGTGGGTGGGTATCAACTCCACTAGGTAGACCAGATCAAGAAATCAACTCCACCAGGCCAAAATAACTTTTATTGAGACATATTGAGATGTGTGTATGTGTGTGTGTGTATCTAGTGCTTATAGTTCAGTTAATTAAGGAGATGTCTGTCTGAGCCCTTTCCAAACATTATCTGGACATTCAGGATTTCGACAATGTTTTGCCTCTGGTCACCTTGTATATCTTCACCAACGTCATCTCCCTTACTTTCTACAATGGCTGAGCATTCTGGAGAATGGAAATTTAACCCAGGCAAGGAGTGGTGAAACAGTTTTATAACTGTGTCAAGAAGGAGGGATGGGATAGGCAAAGCCTATGATATAGCCAGCATCGTCTTATCAGGAGGAAAGTCAAAAGTCATGGATTTTGTACATGTGACCTTGGGAAGTGACCTCTGATTGGCAATCTCTTAGACAAACGGCAAAGTGAGTGATGACAAACAGGGGGCATCCACTCTGATGGACATTATCTGCCTACACCCTACTGCCCCCTCGTGATCTATAGGTCATGAGGTGCAGAAGAGTCAATGCCACTGGATCTTTTTAGTGGAGCAAAACCACTTGGTGCTGCAGGAGCTAGGCACCCATCTCCTGTGGATTCCTCCTCCCATTCCACCACCAGGAAGGCTGGGCATGTCTTGGCACTGACAGGGTTAAGGAGGGGTCCTTCCTCAGTGGCATGCAATTTATGATCCAGCGAATCCGTTTTTAATTATTTTTTTGCTGTGACAGAGGTGGAAATATCCAACTTCAAATGACTTTATTGATATGCTGCTGTTTGTGCCTCTGCGGAGGAACAATTCTGTAAAAGCAATAAATTAGAAAACCCTTTTTCTCATTAGAGAGACAGAGAGATGGACGGGGGGGAGGAGAAGAAGAGGGAGAGGAAGAGACAGGGAATTGGAGTCATCATTTCTCCAGGAAACCTTGCTTTCTAAGTTCTCAAAAGAGTCCTTTCCCTTTTCTGGACTCTATTTGACAGATATTTCATTCTGAATGAGACATCCACAGGCAAGGAATGTAGGGATTCCCCGCCCCCTTCAGCTCTAATCCCACCCCCTTTTAGACCTCCCAATTATTGTGATGCTTTTGCAAAAGAAACCTCTGTCTACTTGTGTGCGAGGTTGTTTGCAGGCTGGTGAAACATTGTGATGGCTATTGCGCTTTGAGATCACCTTTATTGAAAGAGGTGGGCTTGTAACGATGGTAGCCACACTAGGAACGGAAATGGGCAAACCACGACAAAGTGCATTAATAAATAAAATAACGGATCAGGAGTTTAAGCCAATTTATTGATTGCTTTTAAATTAAAGTCACATGTGGGGCAGGTTTTCCCAATAAGAAGCAATTGCTTTGGGATTAGATGATGTTGCTAGCAAGCAGTTTCTTACCTATGGAATAAAATGCCCCCGGTGACCATGCAGAAGATCCTGGGTTTAATCCCAGCATTTCCAGGTATGGCTACCCAAGACTCTAATCTGAAGTTCTCAAGAACTGTTGCCCACCATGTCAGTAATCTGGGGAAAATGCACCCTAAGCCTTATGCTGAATTTCCAGCACATTTTCCAGATTATGTGCCACACAGTCATGTCACCCTTGCATACATTATCATGCCTACATCTTGCACTAACCATCTTTCTTCTTGTGATGTTTTCTCCTTGGGTTATAGACTATAGGATTGTGAAAGATTCTTCCTCTTTCAGAATTCCAAACAGTGGGAATTTGGCATTGGGGGGCATCTGTGCAGACAGCCAAGATTCTTGGCCCCAACTTCAACAGAGATAGAAGTGGCCCTTAGGTATTGCTGAAAATAGTTTCCTTTGAGTCAAAGTCAACTCTTTGTGACATAATGGACACATCCATGTCAGCTTTGGGGCAATAATATAAAAATATTGTCATTTCTGTCTTCTACATTTTTTCAACTTCCCTGTGTAGCCAATACAGCCCTGTTCTGTTTTGTTTTTTTGAGGGGGGGTACCATGCAAGCCATGATATTCTCTGTGACACTATACAGAAGCGAAAATTGGACTTTGAAGAAGCAAGATAGGAAGACTATTGACACTTTTGAATGCTGGTGTTGCAGAAGACTCCTGAGAATACTGTGGACAGCCAAGAAAACAAACCAATAGATCATCAAACAAATCAATCGAGAGTTATCACTCATGGCACAAATGACCAGCTGAAATGATCGTACTTCAGACACATTATATGAAGATCCAGCTCGCTGGAGACGTCCATAGTGCTGGGAAAGGTGGAAGGAAGGAAGAAGAGGACAACCAGCAGCAAGGGGGATGGACCCAGTTACAGGGGTGATGGGTACATGGTCAGAAAAACTGTAAGATCAGGTTGGGGACAGATTGTCCTGGAGAAAATCTATCAGTGTGGTCACTTGGAGTCAACAACGACTTGATGGCAAATAATCAGTCAATCAATCAATCAGCCTCCCAGACCCTTAATACTAACCAAGCCAAAAGACCCCAAGCTCAGACAAGGTCAACCAGATGTTGCTACCTGCTGCAACCATGCATTTTTTAAGAATATAAAAACTATGATGCAATGCAAGGGTAAGCAAAATCTACTTGTGTGGAAGCATCCAAGAGAAGTGAATAATTTATTGTATTAATGGAGGAGGGCAGTTTTTAGAATCTGGTGAAACCTGTATGAAGCAATTTGAATGTGGGGCCTGTTCTCCAGTGGGCTCTGAATGTAAGCAAGATGCATCTGTTAGTTGTTAAATAGCAAAATTCAAGGGGCAATGGAAAACTGACAATGCTGAGCCCAAATGAGAGGGGTACAGCTGGTGCAACACGCAGTGAGAAAGCTCCTTGGTGGCTAGTGAAACTAGAAAAAGAAAGTTTAAAAGTCCTGCTGTGTTGTTGGTGAGCTTAATTTGAAACCATAAATTTGTTTGCGACTCATAAGGGCCCCAGGACTGCTGTGAAAGTAAAGTGCTTCTAGTTATCAGAATATGGATTTACTCTTGGTGATTCTGATAACCAGGGAGGTGAGGACTTATCAATTTATAGGGCAAGTTGAGAGAAATCTCCAAAACCATTTCCTACCTGTCCATGAATTCGATCGTAGTTCAACTGAGCCTGCCTCCACCTTAAAATCTGAAATTAAAGCAATGCAAAATTCATTCTGGATAGAGAGGTTTGCAAAAGCTGATGTGAAGATGTCGCTGGTCTTTCAATTCAAAAGGAACAATCTGGTGTTGTGTTTTGACAGGTGTCCCTTCTCTTTAGATGATAAACCCTACATGGTGAAAGGTGAAAGGCCCCCTGTGCAGGCACCAAGTCATCTCTGACCCTTTGGGGGGACGCCGCTTTTGCGATGCAACCCTACATACTACCCCCTCTTTCAGTGATAAGATAAATTATTGCAGAATAAAGCTGGGGACAAAAGGCGAAAGTGTCCCCAGTAGCAAGGTAGCATTGCCTCTGAATAAATCCCCTGGAAAAATTGTCTGTACGGTTAAAAGGGACCATCATTCACACCCTTGGCTATCTTGAAATAGGTACAAGAACACAGTGCTCCATTCAGGAGAATTTCATTGACAGTCTTTTCTGCTTGAAAGAGATTTTGAAAGCAAAGTCTTTCCCAGTGTTTCTCAACCTGGGCAACTTGAAGATGGGTGGACTTCAACTCCCAGAATTCCCCAGCCAGCCATGCTGGCTAGGGAATTCTGGGAGTTGAAGTCCACCCCTCTCAAAGCACACCGGCTGGAGTTGAAGTCCACCCATCTTCAAGTTGCCCAGGTTGAGTAACATTGCATAAGAGCATCCTTTCCCTGGCCAGATCAGGTCAGATAAAATAATGGAACTTGGTGTACCCACTTTTAGCCCATCTCTGGATTTCCTTTTTTTAAAATATAGCTTTATTAAGTTTTTAATAAAGAAAGATAAAAACCAACAGAAACTAACGTTTAGAATAAAGAAAAAAAAAGGAAGGAAAGCAAGGAAAAAAAAGAGAAAGCCAAAATGTAGAAAAATAAAAAAATAGCTTCTGATTTTCCTTAGCAGTTGTAAGTATCAATTTACCTCTTACGCTGTGGTTACAGGACTACTTGCATTTCTATAATTTATTTATTTTTCATCAAAACTATATATTGCAAGTTCATTTTTTTTCTGTTTCATGCAAAAAATCTATAAGGGGTTTCCAGTTAGTGTTAAACTTAGCTAATGACTTGTGTTTCTGATCGAAGATGTCAATCTGGCCATCTTGGCAAGCTCCATCATCTTCACCATCCATTCCTCCATCGTGGGTAATGTTGAATCTTTCCACCTTCCCATCTCCAGGTTTCCACCAGGAAACCACCATCTGGAAGAAGCATCTAGCTGTCCGTTCTCTTTTGCTGCATCCACTGGACACTGATGCCCGAAGCTTCCTCCTTGTTCTCCGACTTTCCTCGGTGGCACCCCCCTCCCACGGTGGCCGGCCAGCTCAGCCTGTTTAAATTGGAAATTATTTGCATTACTGATTGTAAATAATAGATGAAAGCAAGAATGGAAATCTCTGTCCCTTCCATAAACTCCTTCTCGCTTTAATTAGTGTGTAACAACCTGGTAAGAATGTGAGTTGTCTTGATGCTGGTAATTAAAATTGAAACTACGGGTGGGGAAAAAAATGGAAAGGGGAAAACACACCCTGCTCCCTCTTTTTTTTTTTCTTTTTTCTTTATTGGTGCCGCTTTTCAAAACCGGGAACTGCTTGGTAATAAAGAGTGATAATAAAGGTGTGAATTCCCGGCGGGAGGAGGGGCAGCTGAACTTCCACCAAATGAAAAATGGAGGGCCAATTAGATGGTGGCGTGGAAGCCAGGCATAAAAATTAGTTTGCACCTGGGGAATGCGGCAGGGACAGAGGGGCAAGAGAGCAGGCTGGTTCCCCTTGCCCAGGTTTAAAAAAAGATGGCGGTGCTTCCCTCCAGGTTGGGCAATCCAAAGGCCAGCTCACCATCCTTGGGTGGGTTGACAGATTCCATCTAAGTCCTGCCCATATGTCAGCCTTGAGAGGTAGACCAGACTGGAAACATGGCCAGATGTGGTAATTCTACTTTAACGCTACATTAACAGAATTTTCAGCTGTACCAGGTGGACAAGACAGGAAACGTGACCAGATGAGCTAATTCTACTTTATTGTAAGGCAACATTGACAGAATCTTGCAAGTCTGAAAGTACAGATCTCCCACCGTCTCCTTTACAGACCAAGAAACTAGGGAGGGTCCCTTCTGAGCCTCTTTCTCCACCCATTATGCAGCTGTGGGCTAAGCCCTCTCTTATCTGACCGTTCCTTTGGCAGCATCTCTCCCCCATCTCCTTTACAGCCAAAGAAACTAGGGAGGGTCCCTTCTGAGCCACTTGCCCGGCCCACATTCCTGCTGTGGGCTAAGTTGCCTTTTATCTGACCATTCCCTTGGCAGCGTCTCTTCACCCTCTCCTTCTCCCAAGGTCATTCCAACATACCATTCCACCATGTGTTACAGTTAACTGAGTCGGGGGGGTTGGATACATCATCCCCCAAATTGATGCTTTCATGGTACTGAATGGAGGAAAGATCACCTGGTGTCCCACTTTCCATCTTTATTCTGCTTTTGTAATGTACAAAAAGGGTTTGAGGCTGGAGTCACCAAAGGCCACTGGGACTGTCTTTACTAAATGTTCCCAGAGTTGTTTCTAGGGGCTTTGGAAAATGTCATACCTTTTGATAAATAAAGAGAATGTGAATTCTTGTTTGTCATTCATGCCTGCCTCTTCTTGTTTTGGCCTGTCTTTTACTCTGTTTTGCCAGTTAATTGTTTGGATGCATGCTGATGTTTAATAAATAAATATCAACCTCTATTTTTGCTAGCCGAGCTGAATGGCATGCATGCATGCTCTGATCTGGATCTAAGGACTGACTGGGCATGTGTTGGGGGAAATTGAGCTGGAAATTACCAGGAGTAATTTTCCAACAAGGGGCGATTCGGATGCTGCACAAATAGAAAAACTGGGTTAGTTGACCCAGTTTAACCCTAACGGGTTTACTTTAACCCAGACAGGCCCAGGTTAGACTGAACTCGACTAATTCCCCTCCAGTCAGCCATGTCACCCAAATGGTAGGGTGTTAAGTGACTGCTTTGCTTTCTGTGACTTGGGGAAAAAAGACCATCTCGATGCCTGATGTTTCTGTGGTTCATCAGGTTGGGAGAACCCAGCCATGGCCTTTGTGTGGTGTGCAAAACAGGCCACCCCATTAAGCCATCATCCGGCCTAGCCTGTTGGAGCAAAGGATGTGATCTAAGAGGGTTTAACCAGTGGGTTTCATTAAACCGAGCCTCATGTGGCTTCTCAACCAGCTGCAGAGTGAAGAGCTGAATGGAGAAAGCAACAGCAAGGTGGCTTCAAAGGATGTCCACAGGAGAGGTCAAAAAAGTCAAGATGGTGTCCATGATGGTGCAATGGAAGCTCCACCTGTTTTTTTTATTATTGTATCTTGTGCACTTCCTTGATGAATCCAGATCTGCAGCCACTACAGGGTTAGTCCCTTAAAAAAAAGGAAAAACAGGAAAAAGGAACAGAATCACATTAAACTTCGGGGCAGGTGGGAGAGAGTCAGTTGACGTGCAGCAAACTTGTAACGAATTTAATGTCTACCCAATAACAATGACTTCTTTAAAAAAAAAGTACCTTTTCAGGAGCCGCAGGTAACAACTATCCGTTAGTCATCGTGGTAATCTGTTATTATCCTCTGCCTTAATAAATAATTTACCTAGATTATTAAAATAAAAATTTCCACATTATGAAAAATTAACCAGGTTAAATGCACCAACAATAAATACACCAGGCTTGTCCTGTGTGACAAGGGTCTAGAGACTTTATTGCATTTGTTTGTTTTTTTTTACTCAATTGCTGAAATGCAGAAGAGAGATTCCTGTCTCTTCCTCGCCCTCCCTGGCCAGAAAGGCAGCGGCCAAGTCAGCTTTGCAATCCATGGATGACCCATAAGTCCTAAATCCATTACCTGGTCTGAAAGGCATTTCCTTATCTGCCCACGTCGTTCCCAAGATCCAGTTACGTGCTTTCTCCATAAATCTAGGCTTGATAAACTGCCTCTGGAGACCCTCTCCCAACTGTGCAGGTAACACCCTGGGACTGAAGCGCAACCGAGTCTCTTAGTTAACAAGCTTTTGCCCCTTATTTCTTCTCACCAATATTACTATTGGGTTTACAGTTCATGGTAAGCCCTGGTTTGCTGAATAAGCTGCAGTTGTCCTGGAGCTGATTCAGCAAACTATGATTTATAAGTCGTAGTGACTGGGCTTAGGTCTTGCACTAAAACAGGATGTGGCATGCTTGCTTGTGGCTCGTTGTGGCTTCTACCGCTCCTATCTGCTATCGAGAAGCCTATGGATTCAAAACCTGGCTGATTCTCCAAGACCAGAGACTTGCATTTTCCTTCACAAGACCACAGCTTCTCTTTGTTCGGAGCTCATGAAAACCTGATGCTTTTGGAAGATGCAGCTCTGCCGTTTTTTATGGAGAGAATTCGTTTTATTTTATTTTTTGCTGGCATGCTACCATTCTTGCCACACACCAGTACACAAAGGGATGTGACTGAGTGAGCAAGTATTTTGGAGCAGCCTGCAAGATGCGATCATTGGCTTAGCCCTGTGGTGCAAGCAACAGAGTTTATCAGGGAGCATCCTGAACCCCTTGCTTAGCAGTGAGATGCATGTGGAGGAAGAAGAAAGGGGGTCTCACAGAGAGAAAAATGGGGATTGAGTAAGAAAATGGGCACCCCAACCCAGCAGTGGGTGGAGCAGTGGGTGGTTTCTTGCTCCACCCACTGCTTCTTGGTAAATTCAAATATAAGTACAGGTAGTCCTTGACTGACAACTATTCATTTAGCGACCGTTCAGAGTTAACGACAATGCTGAAAAAAGTGATTTATGACTGGTCCTCACACTTACGACCGTCGCAACGTTCCTGTAGTCACATGATCAAAATTCAGGCACTTGGCAACTGGCTTGTATTTACGATGGTTGCAGCATTCCAGGGTCATATGATCACCATTTGTGACCTTCCCAGCCAGCTTCTGACAAGCAAAGTCAATGGGGGAAGCCAGATTCACTTAACGACCATGTGATTCACTTAACAACTGCCGCAAAAAGGTCATAAAATTGGGTGTGACTCACTTAATGACTGCCTCGTTTAGCGATGGAAGTTCTGGTCCCAACTGTGGTTGTAAGTCGAGGACCACCTGTATTATGGCTAGGCCAAGGGTGATCAATATTTTGGTGCCAGGGGGCTGCCGTCACTGGTAATTTTAAGAGTGGGGGAGGTGAAAGCTGCAGTTGTTAATGATCAAGGATGGTCATAGATGTGGGAGGGTTGGGATTTGAAAGAAAGGCATTTCCAAGTTTTGAAGGAAGTATGCAGAGGCTTGGAGTATGATTAAACTGGGCTAAACCTCTTTCAGCATTTATTCTCCCGATTTTGTGTTTTCTGCTTTAACATGGGGAGAAACGGTGCTCTCTATTTTCAGCAACCGCAGTCCCAGCTGGCCTCCAAGCCCGTCAGACAGGCCCTGCCTTCATCTCCTCTACCAGATCTGTAGAGCAAGGAACCAACCAGCCATTCCCAAGGCTTCATCCAAGAAATACTGAATATTCACCACGCAAAGGGACAGGATCCCCATTGACAGCCAGTTCTGATGGCCGTCAAGTCATTCTGTTGGTCTTTAAAGTGGCCAAAGACCATGGAGGCATCTGGGCTAGCTTCATGGAGTAGCCCCCAAGAAGAAGAATAAATGGACTACCCCTGTTTTACTCTTTCGGTGGCCCTTTTCATAAAGATTCACCCCTCGCCAGGTTCACAGGTGGATGACGGCAGGCAGCGTGGCTTGTCGCAGCGTCTGGGGTCCAAGCCCAGGCGGTCTTCGAGCCCAGAGGCCCTATTTACCCACTGCCCAAGGTGAAATTGGGGAGGAGGGAGGACGGCGTACATCCGTTCCTTCTCTGTGCTATTCCTTTTCCCCTTCTTGTTTGTCGAGCATCGTTCCCTTCGCCAACTTTGTCACCGGGTAAGCGGTTTGCTCTGCGGCAGTTCGATGTTGTTTAATGCCCGGCTAATGAAAGCGAGAAGGAGGAGAGAAGAAGCTGATCTGTGAACCAGGCGGAAGCTGCACAGCTTGTAGAAAGAACGAGAGAAACATTTCTGAACCCCCACCTGCTAGGGGACCTCAGTGCGTAATGATCTCTTGGCCACGTGAGGAGGCCCCTCGGTGGCCCAGGCGGAGCTGGTATCTGAATTGCTCAGTGCTTTAACCACAATTAAGGAGCTAATGGGGGGTGGCAGCTCCTTTCAAACAGAGTTTGGTAACAAAAACCCGCATGCTGGAATTGCACAAATTGATACTGTCAATAGAATGGATTTGACCCAAACAAAACCCCGTTTGCTTGTGTCTGTGTTGGGTGGGAGCTAATTCCATTCAGGAGCCAGAGGGGAGAGGAGGAGAAGAGGAAGCGGGGTGTGTGCGTGTGTGCAAGGAAGACACCTGGCCTATTCAGGGTTCTTGGCAAGGCTCCGGAAGACAGTTTATGCAGGAGGAAGACAGAGAGAAAAGCCAGGGGGGGGGGGATTATGTCGGAGGCCTCTGCATTCCAAAGAAATATTTTGATCAATTGTAGTTGGGGCTTTTTCAAGAAGAGGTCACAGAATCACAGAATCAGAATCAGAGAGTCACAGAATCACAGTCACAGAGTCACAGAATCAGAGAGTCACAGAGTCAGAGTCACAGAATCAGAATCACAGAATCACAGAATCACAGAATCACAGAATCACAGAATCACAGAGTCACAGAGTCACAGAGTCACAGAATCAGAATCACAGAATCACAGAATCACAGAATCACAGAATCACAGAATCACAGAGTCACAGAGTCACAGAGTCACAGAGTCACAGAGTCACAGTCACAGAATCACAGAATCAGAATCACAGAATCACAGAATCACAGAATCACAGAGTCACAGAGTCACAGAGTCACAGAATCAGAATCACAGAATCACAGAATCACAGAATCACAGAATCACAGAATCACAGAGTCACAGAGTCACAGAGTCACAGAGTCACAGAGTCACAGTCACAGAATCACAGAATCAGAATCACAGAATCACAGAATCAGAATCACAGAATCACAGAGTCACAGAGTCACAGAATCAGAATCACAGAATCACAGAATCACAGAGTCACAGAGTCACAGAATCAGAATCACAGAATCACAGAATCACAGAATCAGAATCACAGAATCACAGAATCACAGAATCAGAATCAGAATCACAGAATCACAGAGTCACAGAGTCACAGAATCAGAATCAGAGAATCAGAATCACAGAATCACAGAATCACAGAATCACAGAATCACAGAATCATAGAATCACAGAATCAGAATCACAGAATCAGAATCACAGAATCACAGAATCACAGAATCAGAATCACAGAATCAGAATCACAGAGTCACAGAGTCACAGAATCAGAATCACAGAATCAGAATCACAGAATCAGAATCACAGAATCACAGAGTAACAGAATCAGAATCACAGAATCAGAATCACAGAATCACAGAATCACAGAATCACAGAATCACAGAATCAGAATCACAGAATCAGAATCACAGAATCACAGAATCACAGAATCACAGAATCAGAATCACAGAATCAGAATCACAGAGTCACAGAGTCACAGAGTCACAGAATCAGAATCAGAGAATCAGAATCACAGAATCACAGAATCACAGAGTAACAGAATCAGAATCACAGAATCAGAATCACAGAATCACAGAATCACAGAATCACAGAATCACAGAATCACAGAATCACAGAGTCACAGAATCACAGAATCAGAATCACAGAGTCACAGAGTCACAGAGTCACAGAGTCACAGTCACAGAATCATAGGGTGGGAAGAGACCTTGGAGGTCTTCCAGTCCACCCCCCTGCCCAAGCCCAAGGCAGGAATCCTCATACCCATCTCAGACAAATGTCTGATCTTTTCTTGAAAACCTCCAGTGATGGAGCATCCACAGGTGAGGATGTGGATGCTTCATTGTGTCAGCCAATGAATTTTGATACAACCCTGGCCATGGATTTTCATCTTCTGCTGTACCAGCAGGCTCGATCATGCATGCATGCATGCATGCATTCGGATGCGGGTGAGTCCCCTGCGCCTACTCCAGAGGCGCAGCGCAATCTCTGAGTCAGACAGTGCTTTTCTTCACCACTTTCTGGCTACCTCCAGAGGCCTTTGACTTCTTCAGCCTAATGGTAGGGCTGGACTTCGTGGTCACTTGGGATACTGGTCAGAGATGTGACTCATCCAGTGTCCTTCTGTTGTCCCTTTGACAGCAAGAATTTGTTTGGAATCTTTCTTTTGGAGGAGAAGGGAACTGGGGTGAAATTCCCCTGGGTACAGGGTGGTGTTCTTGCACCCCGTTAGTGATTGAGAGAGGCATGTGGTCTGTGTGCCGGTGTGCAGGCTTCTGCATGACTGAAGGTGCTGGCTTTTTCTGGCAACAGTCCTGCCCACTTGGTTGGAGAATTCGAGAAAAGACCACTTGTGTCTGATTCTCCTCTTAGCAGGAGAATATACAAAGATAATTGTAGTGTGCACTTTCCTTTTATTTATTTTATTTGCTTATTGAAAAAGAGGGACTCTGGGTGGTTTACGATAAAGCTGAAAAGATTAAAATACAATTAAAAGATCAAAATACAATAAAAATAAGATATATTACATAACATATAAATAGAAGTATAAAATATAAAATAGCATCCATGATGGCAATTAACAGTTCTGATTCGGATTCATAAATACACGGGCAGCACTTTGTCTCTGCTTGGTTCAGTTTCTCTTTACCGTTTGAAACTGCAAGGCGTAAGCTCAGACAGTTTTTAAGACTTCTTCTAAAACACACTTGGCAAACAAGAAATGGGATCTGAAGAATATAAAGGGCTATCACTGCAAAAACATGCACCCAGGAACTACTGAACCCTTTTCTTGCTAAATCCATGCAGTCCTAGCAACAGGTCACAGCAGTGCTTCTCAACCTTGGCAACTTTAAGAGATGTGGACTTTGACTCCCAGAATTCCCCAGCCAGCTTGCTGGGCTTGCTGGCTGGGGAATTCTGGGAGTCGAAGTCCACATCTCTTAAAGTTGCCAAGGTTGAGAAGCACTGGGTTAGAGAGACCGGCCTTGTTCTTCTCAGCCCTGCACCAGTGGACCAGCAATGTTCCTTTAAGTGTCCTTCCTGATGCCCTAAGCTTTTGGTTCTCCTGCTTTCACACAGGCTCCTGAGATGACTTGCCCCAAAAGAGCTCACCCAATGGAACTAAACGATGGGAACTTTTCCGAGGTCCGTGTGAAAGGAGCAAGGTCGGTCCATTAAGGGCAATTGAGGATGGAATGAGCAGGGAGGAAAGCAAGGGAAAGAGAGAGAAAAAAAACTGATTGATCATTAGGCGCTGTCAAAGTTTCAGCGGAGTGGAAAACTTGGAGGCTGGGGTGAGCAAGTAATCCATGAAAAATCACCTTTTCCTCTTCCTGTTCATGGCAGGGCAGCGTGTCCAGATCAAAGTACCTTGTCGCCGCTCAGGCTAAGTTGGGCAATTTATGAGGTGTTGGGACACTGTCCCATTAACGGGCCATGGAAATTCATTCTAGGGGTGCAGAAGGGGTCGGTTTTCCTCCAAGCTCTTTTTCTATCTTTGCTTAATTGCTCTTCCTGTAGTAGATCTCTTTCATTCCACGGCTGTTAATGGGCAGTCTCCCACCTGCCCATGTATAGAGTTCCAGAATTCCTTCCATAGGATGAGCACTGTTTTCCAAGAGAGTCCGGGAAGAGGTGAACAAGGTGGAGGAAACTAGTTGTGCAGTCCAGCATCGGTTTCACACAATGGTCCACCAGAGGTCCCTGAGAAATGCGCAAGGAGGACAGGAGTGATACATTCTCCAGCAGGTATCCCAGGGGGACATCTTCACTATAATTTCTAGTGGCCAATTCCATGAACAAATCATGAAAATGTCCCTTTCTGCTTCTTTTGCTTTTTTCGTCAATTCCATTCTCTGACCCCGAGATTGAGCTTTAGAAGGTCCAAGCTGGACAACATCTAAAGCAGATGAAAGTGTCAAATGCTCTAATTATAATCCAAAATAATTGGATGTTATTTTCAGCCATGTTTTAAAAAAAAGATGTCTAATTAATGTTTTCAACAAAGATGTGGGGGGAGGGTGAGTTTCCCTCCCCTCTGCCTCACTGTCACAGTACAGCAGAGGGCAGCATCTAGCCAACCTTGGCTGAGCTGGAAAAAGCTACGCTGGGTTGGTCCTGATTAGTACTTAGATGGGAGGCAACTAGCAATTCCTTGGGTTGTAGGTTACACTGGGAAGTTAAAATGAGAGAGAGAATGATTAATGGCAAACCAATTCCATATTATTGCCACACACACACACACACACGAAAAACCAACAACTATATGGAGGTGTCCACATGGTCACCAGAAGTCAAGCTCAACTCAAGGTGGTTTTCATCTTGTATGATGACTGTGAGTCTTTGGAGCTGTACCCAAGAATGTGGTCTTGGGGGCACCATGGCATGAATATATTTTTTGCTTCTGCTGCAGCAACAGTTGCATGGAGAGCAATGGGTTTTCTTCCTTTCTCCTTCCGTCTTAGTCAAGTGTTTCCAAATTCACATTTTCCTCTCCAATAGGATGGAAGGAACTTGAAACCAAAACTAGCTGAATGGGCAAAAAAGCTGAAGATGCAGATTTCCCTCTTCAGGGTGACCTGTTAAAAGTCTGACTTTGAACCTCAGGAGACATATCTTGATTAGGTTTGTGGGATGCAATTAGGATTACCATCTTCTCCTCTCCTCTCCTCTCCTCTCCTCTCCTCTCCTCTCCTCTCCTCTCCTCTCCTCTCCTCTCCTCCCCTCCCCTCCCCTCCCTTCCCTTCTCCTTCCTTCCTTCCTTCCTTCCTTCCTTCCTTCTTTCTTTTTTTCCTTTTCCCTTTTTTTCTTTTCGATAGATGCTGCATCTTTCATAGCTACCTGCTAGGCAAGTCCATATGACTTTTCTCCAGGACTGATTGCAATTGTGCTGGGTGTTTGGTTCGGTATTCTTTTGTTCTGTTTTGGCTTTAACACAATTTTCCAAGATTCACCCCTTCTTCATCCATGGGAGGTTTAAATTACAATAATCTGAGAAAGTGAAATGTGCTAGAAACTACCCCATTTCCTTGACATGGAAAAAGAGTTTCCATGTGCATTCTTTAGTAAGATGGAGGGCAGCCTGCACCTATCATCACCACCATCATCACCACCATCATCATCTCGTCCTTCTAACTAATTTAATTCAAATTAAATTAAACACACACAAGCCCTGTAGAGGGTTTAAGAAAGCTTTCAAAACAAAGGGGGGAAAAATTCTCCATCCACTCCCAACCCCCAACAGGGAAAAAGCTAAAAATTCTCCCAAAGGTTCTGGGAAAAGACAACAGTGGGGGAAGACACCCCACTGTGCTTTGAATATGTGATAGAATTACCAGATGAGTCCTTGGGAGGGGCGATCAGTTGTCGGGGCAATTGTTGACTTTCAAAGCTGTTAAAAGCGTGTGAATAAAGCTGGGTCCAGCCACTTTGGCCTCTGCGCTCACTTGTCCGTGTTGAGATACTTCCACTTTTCACCTGCAAGCTAATTATTTAATTTATTGGGGTTACGGGGTGGTGTGATATATATAGATACAGTGCCCAAGGTGAGACCCAAGATTCACAGAAATATAATGAGTCTTTGAAATCCATCACAAATTAAGTGCAAAAATCACACTTTTTTTAAAAAAAAAACCCACAAAAAAACCAAAAACAACTTGTAACTTGTTCTAATTAGATGGCAGACGATCAAAATTTGAGAGCTTTACTTTTTTGGTGTTTCTTTTCCATACTGAGAAGGCTGCAAATTTTTAAACTTCAGAGTGATCAACTGAGCCTCCTACGTACCGGATGTGCCCAATTTTGTTGAACTCAAAATCCATGCTTGGTTCCTGGGTTCAAGGGTTTTTCAGGTAACAGGTGGGGCCAGAGCAAAAATCCCTGTATACTTTTCATTTCTATATCATGGAGAACACTATAATTGGCTGTTGACTTTGAGAGAGAAACAGGGGGGCCCACTTGGAGCTTGGAGAACCACATGAGATTCAGGAGACACCCCAACTGTACCATATGTTGATAATAAAGTCCAAACGCTGCTACTTCTTAAGGAGCAGCATGGCAGCATTGTTCAAACGTAAGACAAGGATTTGAGTAGGGAAACTCCAAGAGTTATAAAAGGAAAACAAAAACAAAAAGAGGGGTGTTTTTTTCTCAGGAGGGGCAACCTTAAGTCTAGGGACAGAAATTAACTCAACAAGGGCTGAGCACATTTCCAACCGAAGAGAATCTCTGTAGCTCAAGGTTGGACGGTGGAGTCCTTGCTGCTCTCTGAGCTTGGCGGTTGGCTGGCAGACGTTTCATTACCGAACTAGGCAACCTCATCAGTGCTGGTGAGTGTGGGGCTGGCTCCCTGTTTATAAAGAGTATTTTGCCCTGATGGTGTTGGTGAGGGTGTTGTTCTCTCCTTGGTAGTTCCTTGATTAGGGTGTTGTGTACTGCTAGACTGTTCGTGTGGTGTTAATCCTAGATTAATAATCAATCTAGCAGAAAACAATACCCTAATCAAGGAACGACCAACTCAGACAAACAATCAAGCAGTAAACAACAGCCTAATCAAGGAACTACCGAGGAGAGAACAATACCTCCACCATACATAGGGCAAACTATGTATATAAATGGGGAGCAAGGCCCCCTCCTTTCTAGCACTGAAGATGTTGCCTAGTCAGGCAACGAAACATCTGCAAGAAAACAGCCAAGCTCAGAGACCACTAAGGACTCCACTGAGCATATTAGCTGGGTATAAAGTGCTAAGTCAAAAGAAGGGAAGGAAAAACAAAACCAAAGGAGAAGAATGGAAAGTTCTGGAAGTAGATGGGGCAAACGGTCCAGACTGGTGCAACATTTTGTTGCAGTGCTCCTTTTCGACCACCACCCATGTGCTATATAAAATACAAAAGGACCGACTTCCTGCGTCCAAGAAATTGATAATATAAATTTATGACCAATGAAGGAAAGGCATTAAAATGAACTCTGCTTCTGAAATGCTAATCAGGAAAGGGGTAAGCTAAGGACAAGATTATTCCTTGACTTCTTCCTTCCCTTCCTCCTCTGGTGAGCCTTTTTCTCTCCAATATCTTAGGGGTTTAAACGAGAAAACTCATCTGGCATTCATTTACGATATACGTTTAGATGTTTCAGGATCAGCCAAGGATTGTTTCTATTCACTGATTTTTTTAAAAAGAAGAAAGCAAGGAAGAAATTACTTTATTGCCATGGCCAATGGCTAAAGGAAACAAAATTTGATCCGATCCGAAAAGGCAGACTGGTTTGCTGTTCCCGACTCTGCTGGAACTCAGACGGGGCTGTGCAAGATTCAGAAAAGTGACTGCGTTGGGCGTTTGCAGGGCTCACAACTATTTGTGTCTGCTTGGAGGGTGGCCTCTGGAATACCACACCGCTAAACTCGAATGGGACTCAGGAGTTAAACAATATCATGCACTGCTTGGCTCCCAGCAAAGAATATGGTTTTCTTTTTTCAAAAAAGGAAAGAAAGAAGAAAAAAAAATCCATAAATATCAATCATTGTGATGTCCTGGGACCCAGGAAAGGAATTCATTATAGGATTGGTTCATTTTTCTTTCTCTACCTGCACCTTAGCCAAATATATAATAGGAAATCATTTGTGGTTTTTTTCCTGCTCCAAGCAATGTCTGTGGGGCTGCAATAGCGGTTCCATCATTCGGTGCTTATAAAATTGAAGATTGATCCCCGGTTTTAAGGGAACGAGGCGGGAAGAAAAGGTAACTCAAATAACGACAGATTGGATAGTTTAACTCCTGTGGCCTGTGAGGCTCCAGAACCCATTTTAAAGAGAAGAATCATTTCACAGATGCCTTTCAGGTCATCCCTCTCTGTCTCCTTCTGTTTCTCCATTCTTTGTGGTTGATCTGGCTGAAGGAGGATTGCTCTCTCTGTCCATCAAGAAGAAGCTGAAGTTCAGTGGTGCTTCGGATGCAGAAGATCACCGGTTCAGTTCTTGACCTCTCCCGGTCCAGCTGTCCAAGACGCTGCAAAGTTGCTGCCAGATAGGGTCGAGCTCAATCAGGGCTGGACAATGGACAATTCTCCTAACCACCATCACCACCGCTGGGCAGCAGGGTCGCCAAAAGAACAAACCATGATGGTGTTTTCTGCTGGGAAGCACCTTAAGCATGTAGGATAGACCCTATAATGAAAAGAAGCCCAACAGTTCTCCTAAGATACTCTACCAGAGCACCCCCAATTTGGGCTACAAAAACCTGGATGACTATTAAGCAGCAGCAAACAGTTGCTGCTGTTGTCTAGGGGTCAACCAGGTTTTTGAAGCCTAGATCAACCAATCTGCATCATGGCCCTGTCCATTGCAGGCCTCAGTTCCCCTGAAAAATATTTAATGTGTCCCCCTGGGCCCCAAATGCATGACCAGTATTAAGCTAGGGGAACAAGTATCTCTAAACTAGAAGGCAGATTCCCTTTATCCTCCTAGACTGTCTCCAAGTGCTGTATTAATCCAGACCCACCTCCAAAAGCCCAAATGTTCTTGCCTCTTTCCTTCTAAGAAAAATTAAACTTGGAAATAATGATGGCCAGCTGAAGAGAACCAAGGCTGATGTCCAGCTGGAATGGCTCCATCAAGTGCCGTCTATTCCATTTTATTACATATTTTGAAGTTTCCATATTTTATCATGGTGCCTTCTAGATACTTTTGGCTTCACTTCCCTCAACCAGTTAGACAAAAGGCCATCCAAGATGCTCAAGCTAAACCATCTTTGGGGTTTGGACAATACCTTGAACCATAAACCAACCAAATGGACTGTTTGCATAGCTTGCTAAGCCACAGAAACTATGTAACCAAGATTTATACCTAAATACCAAGCTAGCATGTTTTACAAATGGAGCCCTTCCATCTTTTCCTTGAGCTGGTTGAGTGTGTTCTGTGAACGCAACTTGAGTGTGTGAAAGAAAAACTGCTTGTTTGCTCACCACTTGAGGGCACATTTCAATGGGGAATGGGAAACCCCGATCCTCTCTCCATAATGCTGGGCAGCCTGACCTGACCAGCATTAGCCAGATTCAGTAACACTTGCATTGACCCTTCAGTGGGACTTCTGGAGAGTGGAAAAATGTTCTTTCCCATCACTAGCCCTGAAGATTAATTCTATGAAGCCGGTCCTTCCTTAGAATCGTGCAAGACGTGGTGGAAACTCCCAGATCCAGGTCTGATTGGAGGGAGTTGCCAAGACCATCTTTGGGGAAGGAAAGGAGACTCAGTTCCCCCACCCCCACCCCCCTTAATAACTCTGCTAGTCCACCCACCCTTCTGGAGTTAGCAGAAAGGGAAGGGAGGGAGGAAGGGACAGAAACAAGAATATCTGTATAATTTCTCCTCTCCCCTGGAAGGTGCTTTGGACTGTAGCCACAGGGAGGAGGTCAGCCCGTCCCAAACATGGAAGGGGGGAGCGTCAACGTTCCCCTCACCCCAAAATCCTGAATGGAGAAGTGCTCCTGCTACCGTCTGTGCAATACTGTCTCCTGTTCCTTCCACCCCACTTTTGCTGACTGATTTAGGAGTTTTCCTTCTGTATCCGAGTCTGAGCCGTTTCAGGTTCCCTATTTCCAGCTCAGTTGCAGCAGACAAAGAAAGGCCAAGTTGTCAAGGTGGGGGGGGAAACCCCAAACGTTGGCAATTTTTACTGACAGTTCTGCTTCTTTCCAAGGAAACAGATCTGAGGAAAGGATTTGCTTCTGGCCAGCCTTTTACGAGCAGTCCTTTCCAGACAGTTACCAGCACACACACTACTGTTCTTCTGTGGTTTAGCCTGATGGACTCAGAACATCGTGTCTTCCTGCGAGCCAAGACTGGGCTTCATAATGCATTAATGCAATTATCAGCAAATATCTTGGAGGGCCTCCTCCCGCTCTCCAAACAGGAGATGTTAAGGAGAAGGTGATGGTCACCATCTCTGAAGCTCAGTGTTTTGCTGAAGGACAGCAAGAGAAAAAGCGGCAAGCTTACGTGGATTTCGCAGGCGGATTTAATTAAATTGCAATTTAATTACCTACCAGCATCCATGTTTAATAAAACTCAGGAGGATTTTAATTTCTTTTCTTTTCTTTCTTTTTTTCCCCCTGTTAAACAAAAAATAATGAGAGATGCCTCACAATGTTGGGGATAATGATGTGGCCAACAAGGGGCTGGTTTTGACCTCGGTCGCCAACCGTGATGCTGCTGATGTGGCAGGTGGCAGCTTTTAAAACTTAAAACACTGTACTACCCTGCCTTGCCTTTGTGAATTTGTTGGCTTTATAACCCACTTTTCCAAGATAACGTGTCTTGAAAGAGGGATTGTCCCAACCGTAATCCAAAGAAAACAGCGTAATTGCAGGGTGAGAATCTCCTGTTCAGCTTGCTCAGTCTAGCTCAATCTATTCCAGGTTCTGCTTTACTAGGAGCCCATTATGGGGTAAATGTTCCTTGTGCCCCCCCATCCTCAAATTCTCCTCTCCTTTCTCTCTCTCTCTTTCTGCCTTTGCTGAGATCATGTTTCCCAAGATGCCGTGTGAAAATACACCTTCTTTTAATGAACTGTTTACTACTCCTGTCATCAACTGCTCCCTAATTGATGTGGTGGCATGATTGCATCCTAGGAGGCATGTAAGGGAGCCCCAGGTGAACAGCATAAAAGAATCACAGCGGTTAAATGATAGGAAAATAAAAAAACATAACACAATAACAAAAGGTGTGGGATGAGACACAGGCTGTGGCCACCAAGCCTTGTGATGCAGAAGATTGATTTCCACCCTTCCTGAGCCCTTATTAGGGTTGTGCAAAGCTCTGATTTGAAAGCTGTCTGATCGACCCTCCAGATCAAAACCACTTTCCAAATCAAATGGGAAAGTTGAATCAAACTGTCAAATCCAATCTGATGCCGTTGACTTGATTGGGATGATTCAAATGCTTCTGTACATGTGCAGAAATGTCTCGCCAACCCAGATTGTTTTGGAAATCTGCATTGGAGGATCTGATTTGATTCAAGCAGCCAGATTAAATCAATTATTCAATTGGATTGATTTCCAGATTGAATCAATTATTCTAAGTGGGTGAGGAGTGATGAATATACACCAAGCTGTTAGGGCATGAAACTGCCATATGGGGCCAGATATGGTCCAGGAACAGGGACCATGTTTGTTCAGTTTCCTTCTCTGGAGTAGGCAAGGAAGACAACAGAGATCTGGGGCCAGGCAAAACCTCTGTGTAAACACAGTGCAGGTACCATCTGACCAAACTTTTGCACCTGTTGTGACCCACACAACAATTGGACTTCTTTTAAGTCTAGCTGCAAGTAGAAACACGCAAGTGGAACATGCAGACATTAAAACAGCCTTCTTGCATGGGGAAATTCAGGAGGACTTGTACATGCAACAACCTGAAGGGTTCACTGATCCACACCATCAACAGCCCAGGTGAGAAACAGGCTGCAAGCTGTCAGTTACAATGAAGGAATGGGAGTAACAAACTGAGGATCCAAACCTTGGTGTAGACATACACATATAGGACTCAAGTCTTAGACTCTGTAGAAAGTGATCTTTATTGTTACAAGGGTGTTTTGGTATCTACAATAGAAGCAAGTGATGCCCTTGGATTCCCATGATACTTCCAGAGTGCAGTTTCAGAGACAGACAGACAGACTGACAGACCTAGAAGTATCTCTGACAGATCCATTATCAGTGAGGAGCAAGACTGATGTCAACATCAAAGTACATACAGGAGAGACCTGAGTAGGACCAGTCACTTCCCAAACAAGATTCTGAACATTGCACTGGTTCAGCTGGAACACTGTCTTCAGGACAGTGTTCCAGCTGAACCAGTTCAATGTTCTCAGCCTCTCCAGTTGACCATTGGCCTTCAACCCTGCAAGACAGGAAGGGCTCTAAAGGGCAGCCCTCCTACTTGAGCAAGACACAGCTTCCATCTGCTGGTTCATTGCTGCCTGCTGATCAGTCTTGAACAGCATCTCACCACCAGTGTGTCCCATCGGAGGCTAAAATGAGGACTTACTCCCTCCAACTTTGTTCCATGAACTGGCAGGTCAGTAATTAAAACAAACATGGCTGCTGTTATTTGATTTCATTTAGCCATTTGGACTCTTTCTGTGGAAATGCCCCAATTCTCTTGGAAGATCTCAGGTGGAACCTCCTCCCCCTGAAGATGGAGGATGAGGAAGAGGGGGATTAATGGTGTCAACAAACTTTCTCGGTTTTATTTCCGCATTCCAAAACCAACAGAACCCGGAGCGCCCATTTATAGCTCCTGCTGTTGCAGTTCTGGTTTTTTGCTATTCTTCGGTGTTCCTGAAAGGAGCAGGAGAAAACCTGGCATCCAGAAGTGAAGAACTTGGAAGGCTTCAAAAAATAAGATAGCCAACGTTGCCGTGTGTGTGTGTGCGTCAAACTTTTTATTGCTACCCAAAGACTGCTGCATTCTTTCTCTGCTGATTCAGTGTAGCATCAAAGCAATAAACAGTATGCGTTCAAGACATCTATCTTTTATCACTTACGATAAAACCAGAGTTTCATGATTGTTGGGAATCGCTCATCCATTTTGCACCCATCCTTGAAGAGTCGCAATCTTTCTTTCTTTTTCTTTTTCTTTTTCTTTTTCTTTTTCTTTTTCTTTTTCTTTTTCTTTTTCTTTTTCTTTTTCTTTTTCTTTTTCTTTTTCTTTCTTTTCCCTTTCCCTTTCCCTTTCCCTTTCCCTTTCCCTTTTTCTTTCTTTCTTTCTTTCTTTCTTTCTTTCTTTCTTTCTTTCTTTCTTTCTTTCTTTCTTTCTTTCTTTCTTTCTTTCTTTTTCTTTGGCATCCTGGAGCCACTAAAGGTGGATGCCTGGATGCAAAGGTCCTCTACCTTGGCTGTCCCTTCATTCAGGATGTTGCCCAGAGTTCTGCATGGCATCTGAATACTTTGGGGTATAAGTGGGATGGGTGTGAAAGTATGCTTCAGCTGCAAGCAACCAGACTGAATTGAGGAAGGATCCTCAAACTGCCGAAGAGAAAAAGCAGATCTTTCTTCTCCTAGGAAAATGTTTTGGGGATACCATTCTGGACGAAAGGGACTAAGAAAGGAAAGAAAAACAGCTTGCCCCAATTGCTGTTTTTCTGCCCTTGAGCGTGGCCTTCAAGGTGGCTTTTCAATTTAAAGAAATGCAAAGAAATCAGGGGAAGGGAAACAGGGGAACGAGGAATTCCACATCCAGTATTGTCCACTTCAGAGCCAGTCTGGTCCCTGAGCCTGGGAGAATTCCCCTGCCCTCTTCCTTAATAATGCCTTCTGTCCAGAGATGTCCCCAACACCCACCTTTAGCTCTGACAGGTTGACAGAGCAGGTTAATAAGTGCTTTCTACTTCTCCTAAAGGCTAATTAAATATTAATCCACATGGTGAGGTCAGCAAAAATAACAAACAATTGGCAGAGCAAAATTCGTTTAATTAATTCTCCTGTGGAGGTTTGGAAGGCATTTAATGTCCCCTGGCGCACAGTGAAATCAAATCTTATTGTTACTGGGACTTCAGAGAGCTGTTTTTCCCCCATCCCATCCCATCCCATCCCATCCAACCCCTCCCATTCCTTTTTACCCTTGTTTTTTTTTTTAATCTAATTTCTTACCATCTTTGTCTTGGGCATCCTTTAGTGCAGACACAGAAGGGGCAGATGACGGGCTAAGCGAGATGAGCCAAGTAGAGGAAGCACCATGGAATTTCGGTGTGCCACAGCTGTCCCAAATTTGGCAAGATGGTGCAAAGCCAGAAGGACCAACCACAACCACAACAGGAAGGAGGGGAGGTGGCTGATGGTAGAGCCCTACCTGCATCAGCGGAATTTGCTCACAACAAGGTCCCTTTTGAGATCCAAGGAGGGCCGAGAAAGTTGATGTTCCAAACTCCAAGTGTTTGAAAATCCGTCCCAGTCTTCCACTCCCCACCACCCCTGCACTGAAACCTTCCATGGACACCTCCTGCCAGGTCAAGATTAGATTGTGAACAATCTCAGAACTCAAACCCTCCAGCCCAGGAGGAGAGATTGAATGAAACTTTCCTCCCCACCCCTTCCTTTCTTCTGGCGCAGCGCCGAAGAGTTTCCATGTTAATTTTTTATTTATTTGAAACTGGCACTGGAAGGCTTTTCAAAGTGAGTCTAAAGTAATTAGGCGTTCCCGCTGATGGATTGCACAGAAGGGACATGTGGATTATTTATTACAAAGTCACTTGCTGGAAAGGTTAGAGGCTGAGAAGTAATTATTTTCCCTTTTTCTTTTCCATTTTTTTTTTTAAGTGAAGGAATCAGCAGGGGAGAGTAGCTGAAGTGCCTCCGTTGGAAATTCCTCCCTGGTTTAGGCTCTTTTCGCTGAGTTGAACATGCGCGCACACCTAACGTTCTCTTTCTCAAAGGGAAAAGAGCCCAGCCAAGAACAAAGGGTGCAGATGAAGTCAAGGTGGGTTCAGAAAGCTCCTCCTTTGCACAGCCCTACTCAACACCCTTGACTGTTGAAGCATCGTCCCTCCTTTATAATGTCACCCATGCTCGGATCCTGTAACGGATCCAGTGGAGATTGAGAGAGAGCCCTCTTAACTGCAATCACTGCACTTAGAGTAACAAGGTGAGGTTTGTTGAGCAACCAACATTAGTCTATGGCAAGGTTTCTCAACCTTGGCAACTTGAAGAGGTGTAGACTTCAACGCCCAGAATTCCCCAGCCAGCAAAGCAATTTAGCAATCTGCTGAGTTCTCACAAGGAAGTGACAAGTCGGGCTGAGCCCAGCCAGGATGAGGATTTCAGTAAAAAAATAGAAAAGATGCCATCTTCTCCCTCTGCAAACTGTAGCCATAATAGGAGATCATAGGCACTTTGCTCCTTTCTGAATCTGCCTCCATATCTCCTTCCTTCCTTCCTTCCTTCCTTCCTTCCTTCCTTCCTTCCTTCCTTCCTTCCTTCCTTCCCTCCCTCCCTCCCTCCCTCCCATCTCCATCTCCATCTCCATCTCCATCTCCATCCATTCGTCCATATATATATATATATGTGTGTGTGTGTGTGTGTATGTATGTATATAGGTAAGGTTCTATGAATACATATACTGTAGCTAGATTCCTTCCTCCCTCCCTCCCTCCCTCCCTCCCGCTTCTCCCCTCCCTCCCTCCCTCCCTTCTTTCCTCTTTCTCCCTCCCTCCCTCCTCACTTCCTTCCTCCCTGATTATCTTTGTCTACGATGACTATTGAATCTCTGACCTTGAGAAAACAGCCGTGGCTGCCGCCCACCGCAGCAGGCAGGCCGTAAGTCTTCCTCAGATGAATATGCAAAGCTCCAATCAAAAAAAGTTTGCACCAGGGGAGGGATAATTGGTGTGAACATGTTAACACAGAGCTGGATCTTTAGGCTTCTAACAGCTTTCTAAAACCTAGCAAGCATTGAACCAACAAATACAAGCCAAGGCAACAAGTCTTCTGGGCATTGGTGGTATGGTGGACATGGGCTGTCTGGAAAGGCTGGGCCTTTGATTAGCACCTAAGCTGACCTGGGGGTGGCGGGAACATGTTTTGGAAATGCAGAAACGTGGCTGGATAAAAGCAGGATTGTAATGTGCCAAGGGGGGCAACCAAGGCCAGAAGAGGGCCTCTGTGAGCCCCTGACCTAAGAGGAGCCATTGTGAAACCGGGTTCCCAATTAGTCAAGAGCAGAACTGGATGGTCGCTGTTGCTGACCAATTCAGTTCCTAATGGAAAGACTCTGTTTACAAAGAACCAACAGAACCTAGCTCTCCCATCCAGGGTGAAAAGCCAGAACCCGCCAAAGCTGCAGAGAGATCCTTGCTTGTTCTAACAAAGCCCCAGCTCAGACAGGAAGGCATGGATAGCCTCTGCTGAACCCTGGTCTGGGACTGTAATACAAATGCAATGCAATGCAATTCTACTCTACTCTACTCTACTCTACTCTAGCCTCTGCTGAATGGGAAGACCAATGGCAAGCCAAGGTAGGTGGGGCCACTCCAGAGCCCTCCCACTGGCCTGCCCGGGAAGTTCTTCCATGGAGCAAAGTAGTTGCTCATCCCATGGGGCAGGGGCACACAGAAAAAGGAGGGTGGCTGGTGCTAAAGCCCAGCTCAGAGTAAGGGTGGCTCAAGTCTCCCCACTTAAAGCCAAGAGCTAGTACAGGGTGGTAGTTAAGGCACAGGACTGGATCCAGGGAGAACTAAGTCCAAACCTCTGTTTGAACACAGAGTTCACTGAGCATTTTTGGTTCAGAATGGATAGATGAGGAGAGACCTTTTTCCTATATGTCAGCCCCACTAGGTGGGCCAGACCAGAAAATCAACCCCACAGGAAGGCTAAAAGATTGCCTGTACAGGTAGTCCTCGACTTATGACCACAATAGGAACTGGAAAATTTGTCATTAAGCCATGCAGTCTATAGTGAGGCATCACATAGCCACACCCAATTTTACGACATTTTTTGCGGCAGTCGTTAAGCAAATCATGTGGTTCCCCATTGATTTTGCTTGTTGGAAGCCAGCTGGGAAGGTTGCAAGTGGTGATAATGTGACCCCGGGATGCTGCAACCAGTGTAAATACATGCCAGTTGCCAAGCACCCGAATTTTGATCCCATGACCTCAGGAAAGCTGCGATGGTCGTAAGTGCGAGGACAGGCCACAAGTCACTTTTTTCGGCACTGTCGTAACTTCCAACGGTCACTAAACAATTGGTCGTAAGTTGAGGACTACCTGTAAGAAGAGAATCTTGCAAGTCTGATTGTGCTGGACCTCCTCCTCCTCCTTATACGCCAGTGAATCAAGGTGGTGTCTGCCTGAGCTGTTTTCCATATATTATCTCATTGTGGAGTTTAAAAAATGCCCCAGCCCCTTTTGCCCAGGCAACAGATCCTACATATCTCCATCTAGGTCATACTCCCTATACTATTCAAGTTGCTTAGGGTTGTAATAATAAAAGCAAAGGAGCAGATTTAGAGAACGTAGGTCAGCTCCCTAAGCTGCAGTAGACAGTAGCCCTTGGACTGGACCTACGACGCCTTCAGTCAGTGGCCATACCTCTGCTAGCTCTTCAAATAAAGGGCTGTCCTCTGTGAAGAGGAGACATGGCCACCCTTGTTTGGATCCAGAGACCCTCAAGATCAGACAGCACCATGAGAGCGAGCTGGTAAACCCGCTTCTCTGCTCTGTCTTAGTGACCTCACTTGCTTGAAGGATGACCCTCCTTTCATCGTCTCCCTGGAAGGAGAGCCAATTTGTCATCAGCATCATTATCAGAAGAAGGCGAAGACGCGGGAGAAAGGACGTCAATGCTTGGGCCACCCAAGTGGAGCCTTCTCCCTCCCAGCCTCAGCCTGTTGGACTTTCCCTTCCTCGTGAAGCATTTGCCTATTCTAGGCACCAGGTGTAATGTCTTACAGATGTGAGATGGAACAAAGCCCCATGCTGTCAAGCTACAGAGCAGAGGCAGGCTGCACGCCGTGGATCATCACCTACGATTGATCCATGCTCATTCTGGGCAAGTGGCTCCCCCCAGTCAAGTTAAAGGAACTCTTTGGGGAAAGTTTCAGGGGGTGAAATTTGCTTGCTAGAGGTTTTATCTTAGTGTGATAAAGCTAACCATCAACAATGTTAGTTCAGTCCTTACAGAAAGCATGGAGTAAACCAGAATGTTGGCCCATCTAGCCCAATATTGCCTATACTGTGGATGACCCAAAACACTCAGTATTGGATGGTCTATAGATATTGTCTCACCAGGGGCTGTCCATCTAAACTCACCATTGCCTACAACAGGGATGATCCATCTAATTGCGGTATTGTCCACGTGATGGACAGTCAATCCACACTCAGTATTGTCTACACCTGGAATGGTCCATCTACATTCAGAATTGTTTCTGTCACTACTCTCAGTCCAGCTCCTATCAGCTTTCACTAGCAAAGTCAATACTGAGGAATAATGGGAAATGCAGTCTCATCTGGAAGTCCCCACTGCTAATCTTCCCATTTCTGGTCTTCCCAGGGTAACTGTGGGTCTCCTGGATTTTACCCAGAAGCCTTTCTCAGCTGTAATGGAAAATGTCAGGGATTGAACTGGGAATATTTTACGTGTGGTATGTGGGTTCTACTGCTCTATACTATAGTCATTCCTCAGAATCCCATCCAGGAACCAAAGGATGGTGCAACTTTGATTTCTGGGACTGACAAACAGAACACTGTCCCTGGATTAATATAAATTGAGGCAGTTCTCCAATACAGGCCCCCGGCTCCTAGCCCCCGAAGCTCTGAGTTACAGAATTCACCCTCTAGGATAGCTTTGGTAGATAATCCAAGGTCTCAGGCTAGGAATCCCACTGGTAGAATCATAGAATCATAGGGTTGGAAGGGACCTTGGAGATCGGGCAGGAATCCTCATACTATCTCAGGCAAATGGTCATCCAATCTTTTCTTGAAAACCTGGTAGATCATAGAGGGTTGTGTTGGTTTTTTTTTTAACCAGATCTCAAATGTTCAGGAAGATTCTCCCCGTGTGACCAGTGACGCACTCTCCAGCCTTCCTCAATGTGATGTTCTCCAGATGTTCTGAATTTACAACTCCCTGAATTCCCAGGCCTAAGTCTGAACTCATCCAACCTGCCTCTTTGTAACCTGCATATGGAGACTTGCAGATCCAGTAGCGAGACGGATATTGGCCCTTGTTTGTCTAAGTTGGTTCTTCTGTAGGATGAACCTTGCCACACATGGTACTTCTCTGGTGGATGGCAATTGCAAGGCATCTGGCGGGCTGTTTCAAGGAGGAGAAACTAGTCCAGCTTTGTCTTTCTTATTTCCCAGTCCTGCTGTGTAAACCTCTACCCCCTGCCCCAGCTACAATGTTGTGATTTGGGGAAGACTTTTCACCTTTAACCCTAGACATGTGTGGAGAAAGCCCCTTAGAAGTTAGCTTGTCCCTTTGTCTTAGGTTCGGAAGCAACTGATTTGTGTGTGCCCTGGGAGTACAACTGACCGCAGTTCCAGAGGGTCATGGGCAATATTTTGGCCCAGATCTCCTAAGGCTCATTTGTGACTCCTACACTCACACCCCACTCTGGCCATGTGAGGGATTCCAGCTTCTGGACCTTGAGGAGGCAGCTTGTTGGAGACCATGTGCCTTTTGAATGAGTGCTTTGAGTCCAAGGCAAGTCGCCAAACCCATCCAGACAATCTTAGGGGTGTTGCTCTGCCAACGTCCAGCTGCACTTCCCGAAGTGGTTAGCAGGCCAAGAGAAAGGGACCAAGGGGTAAGGAGGCAGATGGTATGGAACGGGTAATCAAACTGGGTTGCCGGGAGGATGAAGTCTGATTGGGATAGACTGAGATGGCATAACTGACCTCAACATCTTCCTACAAGAGATGTTACGACTCCCCATCTCCCAAGGAATGGAGGACCCCGAATTCAAGTCAGTCTATTTGAAGAATCCATGAAACCCAGCCTGGACTACAGCAAAGGTGATCTGCATGGGGCAACGCTAGGAGAGTGTTCTGTAGATGGTCCTGAATGCTGATGATGTGCTCTTGAAGTATCGTGTGGAGGGCCCATGCAGGCCACTTCTGCACCTCAGATCCTCACAGTCAAGCTGATTATCATCTTTAAATGGCTGATCAGTAGAGAAGATGGGAGGCATCAGCGTGATGCTGCTGTTCTGGTGAGACCAGTGGGAAGCCCTGCTTCACAGCCCCATTTGAGATGAGGCTGGTGGGCACGGGACACCTGGCTTCCTTCCTTGTAGGATCCACATTGCTGAGGTTCCTTTGCTGGAAAGGATTTGTTTACCTTTGAAACTGCAGCTTTTTCTTCTTTTCGAATACCCCGCTGTGAAAACATTGGTTGGCTGTGTGTTTTTAGCTTGCTGGATTTGTTAGCTTTAAAAAGTTTGCTTTCAGTTTGAAGGAGAAAAAGGGGTAACGCGTGCAAACGTCAGCCCCCCCACCCCCTACCCCCGTCTTTGCTAAGGCTGGCAGGGCATTTTTCCAGGGGCAGAATATTTATGCTGAACTTCTCTTACTTTTTAAACATCTCAATCGGTATTCCAGCTTGTGTGTTGTTAAGTGTTGTTCTGGCCCACCCACTTTCCTCTTTTGTCTCCTCCTTGTACTTTTTCAGCCCCCCGTTCAAGACTGAACGCCATCTTTCTTTTAAACAAACAAACAAACAAATCCATGATCAGCCATCTTGAGTTATTGGCTAGGACAAAGAAGCTTCCATTACTCCAGAAGAAACAACGGCGGAGAAATGAAAACAAATGTGACGTAGTGGTGAAAGTGTTGGATCGGGACTAGGGACCACCAGGTTTGAGCCCATCCTCCACTACTGGGTGACTTTGGGCCAGCCCTTCTCCCTTAGCCCAACCTACCTCATTGGGTTGTTGTGGGGAAAAGGTAGAAGAAGAAGGGCTACCAACACCCCCCTTGACCTGCTAGAAGAAAGACCCGGCATTCCGTAGATCAGTTTATAGTCTCCACATGTGCCCACTTGAGCTGAATGAGAACTGGGGATCCGTGTGGTGTGAAAATCACTCTACCTGCATGCAGATGCTCCTTGGTTTATTCCATAACTTCCACCTCACCTGATGACCAGACCCTGGGAGACCTGCATGAAAAGACAGCCTTCTTTTCACTCAAGGCATTTGGACGCCGGGCCTGTGAGCAGGCTCCCCTGAAACTGGCAGATCCACAGCCAAGAGAGCAGCAGAGCCCGGACCAACTGCCGTGGGTAGGACCAGCTCCCCATCTTGTATGGAGCAGCATGGAGAACACCGTTTCTTCTGCCCAGCTCAGCTCCTCCATCTGTCCCTTCCTCTCCTTCCTCCCTCCAAGCCCCCCAGCCACGATTGCGAGAGTTTGCCGGGCGGTCCTCCCTGCCCCATCCGCGGAGAACGACAAACGCTGACAAGTGCCAGCGAGATGCGCCCAACACAGCTGTCAGCCGGGCTTTATCAGGAACCAAACACAGTAACTGTTTAACAATTTAACTGCACTAATGAATATTGGGCCAGATATTTTCAAGGCCTGTTCAGACTGATTACTTGGAGAGCTGAGTATGTCTACCAATTACCCAGGCAATTAGGCAACTAATTAAACACTTACCCTCAGCTTCATAAACAGGCGAGAGAAGAGAGAGAGAGAAAGAGACAGAGAGAAAAAGAGACGGGGGGGGGGGGAGCTGGCTCTGTTTTCAGTGAAATATTAGCTGTCAGGAATTGCTATCCGCAGAGCAAATGAAAAGTGCAGAGACAGACAGACAGCTTGATCCCTCATTCAGAGGGGATCGTTTTCACGGACAAAGGACAAGGCCAGAAAGGACTCAGAAGTCTTCGGTCTGGGCCAGGGACTGAGTTCCCGGTACAGCCAAGTTATTAGTTCTCTCCCTGGTGCTCAGAGCAGGAGGACATCCTTTTTTCAGTGCAGCAGAGCCAAAGAAGAACAGTCCAGTTCCACAGCACCAAATGCTCCCATTTGATCCAACACGGCTAATTAAAGTCCACTCTGGGCAACGCTGGCTTGACTCGCAACCTGCTTGGGTTCTACTCACCTTGGGGGAAGCATTCAGAAACAGCAGATTAGTTCCCTCCTCCTCCTCTCCTGATGCAAAGGATCAGTTAGTGGCCTAGACATAAGAATTCGTGCATAGCTGTTAATTGTGACCTTCACTTGCATGTTACCAAATTGACTTATGACTCAGCTTGGTATCACGTATGCAGCCAGAGGTCTCTGCCACTTCTCCATGAGCAAGCCCGTCATCTGTTTGGTGAAAGATCTTGGAGCACACTGGCTGTGTGAAGACTCCTCCAGATCCTGATGTCATGGGATGAAGCTTGGAGAATGACTACATGGGAGTTCTCCAGTCCATTGGAACAAGGCCTGAGATGTGGTCAGTGTGCTCCAGAGTTAGAGCGGTCAGAGATGAAGCACATCTCCAGTGCCCTGTAAACCTCACAGTGGCAGTCCAGCAGGGCAGAGGTCTCTTTCTACCATATTGTATCATTTGATGGCCAGTATATCCGTTGTTTTTTTTAAAAAAACTGTGTGTTTTGTAGCATCCAGGTAGAGTTTTGTTAAAGGCTACAGCTGTGCTGCTGTTTGGAAAAATAAGGAGAGAATGCACCATAGGCATGAAAGAGATTTGGAATTTTTCAACTTCTGGATGCACTGTATCGCAAGAATTGAGATACTTTTGCATGGCTTGGTGATGTCCACCTTTGGTAGACCAAGAATCCATACATGTGCTTATGAAAAAGAAATCTGGAAAATGGGATCTCTGGACATAGTTTCCTTAACGATGAAGAAATAATTGGGGGAGGCCAGAGTATCCCCAAAAATGGTGGAGCCAAGGTGATAATGGTCTCACACATTCTAGCTTTCCACAGGCTGTCAAGTTTTGTTTCTCTCTCTGCACATACCAATCTATTCCAGGTGCATCATCTGAAGTTGGATGGCCCAAGCAGTATTGTACCACATGCAAATCCTGCTGGTTGCCACCAACCCATGTTTATTGGCCAAACATTCCTGCCTCTCAGGAATGGCTTTGAAGAACTGGATCCAACTGATTTGGCTTTCTTGGGAGAAAAACTCCACACTTGTGAGCTCATGCACTTGATGATGATCATCGCGTAATAATAATGCCTGGCATTCCTCCTCGTGGGCTGGAGAGCTTGATCCCCAAAATGTCAGCGACTGAATTTTCAAGGACTTCTACACTGTAGAGAAAACCTTTATATATGGGTTCCCTAACCAAGGGGAACAAGTTGAGGAGGGGCTCACATAGATTGACAATGTCAAGGAAGGGAAAGGTTTGTTGTCTCTGCAGGGAAAAAGGTAGCCAAAAGGTGGAGGTAGAAGTCTGTTGGGGGTCCTTGGGTTCATTCCATTAAATGACCCCCCCACCCCACCCCACCCCCATCCTGCTTCCTTTTTGAATGCCAACTCTGTGTGTGCTGTGCATGTTTTGATATGTTCTCAGCCTTTGGAGGCATTGAACACTTGGCAGTTTTCTCTTTAAATGACCCATTTCTGAGAGCGGAAGACGTCAGCCAATAAGCTGCCCGGCCCCCGCCACAGATATCCGGAATTTACATGCCATCCCCAACGATCCATGGCAGCTAATGGACGCTCCTGCTGAGCTGGAGAACTGTGGAAATGGTTCCAGGTGATCACCAGCCCTCGCCAAAGAAACAACTTTGGGCTTCAGGGGCAGGGAATAAGGAGAGTCACGTGACAGTGGATTCCGCCTTTCAGCCTGTTGGACCAGACAGCTTGATTTATCCATGAGGGGTGGGGGAAGAATGGAAGGATGCCACAGTGGACTTTGGAATGCGAAGAAGCCACAGCCCCTTCTAAGCTTGCTCTCTCAAAGTAATGGATGAGGCCACCAATCTATTTAGAGTGGTCTGTCTGCACCATTTTATGCTACAGATAGGAACTCCACTTCAGCAGGGTTTCCCCATCCCACAACTATATATATATATATATATTTTTTTTAAAAAAAAATCCTTGCAGGGTCTTCTAGCACAAAGGCTGGAAACCCTACAACAGCAGAAGCCAGAAAGTTCCTGCTGCCGTAGAAAACGCTATCATCTAGTTTTCTGGTGGAACTTCTTTAGATCTGGAAGAACTTTGGGCTCTGTGCGCCTTGCTTCTACTCAGCAGTGGGGCAGCCCAGAGGTTGATGATGTTGCCTGCAGTGTGTGAGACCCGTCCCATGGATGTTGCTGCCCAGGTCCACATACTGCAAATTGCTTGGCTAACCTTTCATTAAGCAGCATCACACACTCCAGCTTTGGATGTGTTGAGCTGAAAAATAAAAATGTACATGGAATGCCCACCTCATCAGCCTTTCAGGAGGCTACAAAAATCATCTGATTCTGTGAGTAGTGGGTGGATAAGGGTGAGGCTGGGATGCCTTTGTTTAAGGACTTGAGGTTGATGTAAGTAGAGATTGGTTTATATCTGTTGTAAACCAGTCTTGGAAGTGGGGAGTGTATATAATTGGTCACAATAAACCATTACATGGTTTTTATATAAACAGATATCCACAGTTATTAACCTTTACCACTCATGATGCTTTTAATGGTTGTATTATTGTGGCCTTATGAGCTTTTTTCTGTCTTATGATTCTAAGTGGCTTAGAATCTCTGGAGCAGGCAACATACTAATATAAGAAGGGTTCAACTAAAAGAATTTCTGGCAAATAATTTTTTCTACCTTTTGATGAACTCATTCTTTGTAACTTAACCTAAATAAATAAATAAAATATGGAGAGGTTTTGGAGGCTACCCACTTGGAATAATGGCTATAAATAGAAATACAGACCTTTTTACCTTAGTAGACGCAATGGTGACCCAGTAACTTTCTGTGCTGTTTACTGCCAAGCTTCCCTCACTGAGTGTCAGCCTTACCAGGTAGACCAGACAGGAAGCACGACCAGATGAGCTAATTCTACTTTATTGTAAGGCTACAATAACAGAATCTTGCAAGTCTGAAAGTCCAATTCTCCCGCCGTCTCCTTTACAGACTGAGAAACTGGGGAGGGTCCCTTCTGAGCCTCTTGCCCCACCCACTATCCAGCTGTGGGCTGTGCTCCCTCTTATCTGACCCTTCCCTAGGCAGCATCTCCTTGCCTGGTCTCCCAAGATCATTCCCACATTCCGTTACATCGAGTGGGCAACTTCAAGTCTCCCACCCAGGAGCTCTTGATCGTTAAGCCAGACTTGGACTGGACAGCCTTTCAAACCCAAGATGCTTTCAAAGAGAGGGCTGTCCTCTGTAAAGTAGTATCCCAACCTCAGTCAGTGGAATGCAACCCATCTCTTGAAACTGTGGGTTTCTGAGTTTGCAAGCACGCATTCCTGTGGAAATGAGAAGCCATCTGGAAAAGCAATGGTTAAAAAAAATAAAGCTAACAATAGCTCATGTTACTGCCAGACTCAAGGGATGGTGTTCCCTATCAACCTTTATCTCCCTTCAGGCTACATTTTCTTTCCTTCCAGAATCAACAGTATTCTTGAAACACTCAAGATGTTAACTCCCCAAGACTAAATTGCTTCTCAGCTCTTTCCAGGAGGGAGGGGTCTGTACCTTCAAAGATATATTGTCCTGAACAACGCAAAGCGTGAAGGTGATGTCCTCTGTCCTAAGCAATGAACACGTACATAATAGGTTACGCAAAGACCTTAGGGTGGTGGAGCGCAAGGGGAAAAGTCGAGCTGTCCAGAATGGTAAAAAATAAAAAAAATAAAAATAGAAGGAATCACCAGAATCAGATTTATTTATATTTATTTATCCCATAACGTGGCATTTACCTTATTTAAGCCCCCCACCCCCGAGTGCAGCTTATCCCACATATTCTTAACATTTCACAAGAGAAAGACTGTTTCTGCTGTGCGGCTGGGCTCGCTGCTTCTCCAAAGGTGGGCCCTCTGCACAAGGGCTGGACCTGCCCTCAGGAATGTGATGTCAGCCATACCAAGGCTGCTAGATGTTTGGATTTAGTCTGGCTGTCTCTGCAAGGTTTGTCAAAGAGGGATATGTTCAGTTCGGAGCTGGGAGATCCTCCGCCGTTTGCTTATAGTTCTCTCTTCACACCTACCTGACAGGAGATGGCCCTTGCAAGCGCAGCAGTTGTTTTCTTCAAAACTGTGGAAAAAGAACAGAAGTCGCCCACCAGCTTTCTCCTGATCTGCTCCCCCTGGTTATGCTCCAAAAATTATGCTGCATTTCACTTTCAAGACCTATGGCAGTAAAGAAAGAAGAAAAAAGAAAAAAAGGAGGGAGAGAGGGAGGGAGGGAGGGAGGGAGGGAGGGAGGGAGAGAGGAACCAGGGAGAGAAGGGGAAGGAAGGAAGGAAGGAAGGAAGGAAGGAAGGAAGGAAGGAAGGAAGGAAGGAAGGAAGGAAAAGGAGAGAGGGAGGGAGGGAGGGAGGGAGGGAGGATTTTATTACAGTCACAGACCAGAGTTACAGATAAAACACATTAAAAAAAATAAAAACAAAACAGGATAAGAATGGTACACTTGGTGGCGGGTTCATTGGTGGGCAATCAAGGTGTGTCTAATTTTACGGGCAGTATCACAAAATCGGGCCATGTCAAAGAAACAAAATCGTTCTGATTGGATATCCACAACTGAAGCCCTACAGCAACTCTGGGGACCAACAGACCAACTGTGGGGCATGGAGGCTTTCAGAGGAGGACTTGGGATTTCCATCCAAGTGTCTCGTCACGTGAGTAGGGCTGTTCCCGACTGACCTTGCCTGCGCCTCTCCTTACCTGCCCCCCAAAGCTCCATCCCCCTCCCCACTTTGGTGCCAAAGATATTGTGCCAGCTTTTTGAAGTGAAGCATGGCAGAAGTTCTGCCGAGGAGGAAAACCGTTTTCCCCCTAGGCGTCTGGAAAGGTCCAATCATTTAAATTAAATGTAAGCATTCAGGAACACAAAAAGACCTCTGTCTCTAACAGGGAGGCCTGGTGACGTGGCTGATATTTATTACAGTGCAGGTAGTTTAAGAAAACAGAAGCATTCCACCAGAGGCCTGGAACCCAGGTCTAACCTGGAGTTTGCACCGGCAAGGTTCAGTCGCTAATTAAATCTAAGTTGGACGCTGCTCCACAGAGGCTAGATTGTAACTATAAGAGGATGTTAATGTGGACTTTAAATATTTATTATAGCTGAGGTAGGTTATAAAAACAGAGATTCTTCCTTTCAGCACTCTATAATGGCAGATTTAGAGGTCTGTCTTTGGCCATGAGTGATTTTCCTGCAGCTGTCAAGGGCGGGAGGGCGATTCATCACCTTCCCAGCGAGCAATCTGGCTGGACAGTGAAGGATTAGAGATTTGATTTATGGAAGTCAAGGAGAGGTGGGGGGTGTTGTTCTATCTGGTGTCTGGGTATGAATTTCTACACACCTGTTCCTGCCTAGGTTAGGGCTGGCAAGTGATTCTCCTCCAGCAGAAGCATCTCCTCAAGGTTTAATTTTTCTCTTCCTCCTTGGAAAAGCAGGAGCCGTGAACGGATCCTACCTGCACGCACGTGGGCAAATCCTTTTTGGTCTAAGATCAGAGGTCCCACGTGGTAGACCTGCCTCCTAGCAAAATAAAGTGCAATGCAAGTTGCCTTCAGGGCAAGCTTGTCTCCAAGCGATTATGCGCCCATGCAGTTTACTCAGCAACAGTGCAGAAAGCGTTGCCTTCTTCTCTTGAAGACTTCTCCTCCTTTAAAACGTCCTGCTCTAAACTGCCCCTGGGGGTCCTCCATCCAGCTCCAGTCTGGATGGGTTTCCCAGGAACAGCCAGGACTGCTGTTTTTCAGGGCAAAACTCCACAGCAGATTGGAAACACGCTGTTGTCCTTCTGTGAGATTGTCACTAGCTGCCACCAACGGTGTGTCTTTGGATCCTTTCAATCTGGCTCAAAATCCCACTCTGGGTCCTACTTGGTGTCTGCATCATCCAGGGAAGGGTTCTCTGGGCCAGGGCTGTCAGGTGTGAATGCCCACTCCAGCTTCTCAAGGGTTCAAGAGTGTGGCTTCAGCAGAGACCCCTGCATGGAAGGCAGGCAAAGCTTCTCCATCGGTTTCTCCTCTGGGATCACCACAGCCACCACCTAATTTAGATGCTGCTGGAAAAGCTGATGTTCAAAGTTGCAGGTCTCCCCTTCCCCCCCACCCCACAACTCCTGTATTATCTCTATTTCTTCTCTCTCCCCTCCAATTTACCACCCACTTCCTCTTCAACTTCCCATCTTCACCTCTCTTGAAGGAACTTGCCAATCAGCAGGGTGTCTGTCCATGTTTGTGAGTTTGATAGCTGGCTTTAGAAGATGGGGGGAACAGAGTGATGAAGGGCAGCAGATGGCATTGAAAGAAGGGACAGGCAAAAGAGGACATGGAAAAGAGAGAAAGATTAAAAACCAACCCAGTTAAACTATGGAATTTGCTATCACCAAAGCTAGCAGTGGCCACCAATTCAGATGGTTTTAAAAGTGGATACATTCATGGAGGATCAACTTATCCATGGTTTTCTATCTCAATGGCTTTATGTTGCTAGCCTAAATACCAGCTGTTGGGGAGCAGTAATGGAAGAAGATGACCTCCCTCTTGTTCTTGTTTCTCCACTTCCCTGAGGATCCTTCTGGCCACTTGATGGCACAAAACGCCAGATTAAATGGGTCCTTGTTCCAATTCAGCCCAAATTCTTCCTATTCTCAAGTTCTTAAGAAGAAAGAAGAGGCTGGTATCCAGTGAAGGGAGAGAGAGTGTTTCCAGAAAGAACCTGAAGAGACCTCCTGAGGTCTACTTCTTCTAAACTGAAGGTTTTAAACACAGAAGTAGGAACCACGCTCTGTAGGACAACCCAAATCTGTCTTGAACTAGGTCCCAGGATCAGTAGCTATAAGAGGATCAGGCATCAGGTCATGGAATGATCATTCTTCTGTCTGAGATCCCAGAAAACGTTTCTAGTCAGAGTAGACCACAATAATGAGACCAAAAGTCTGACCCAGTCTGAGGAGGCTCCGTGGTTCCTATGACTTTTGGTCAACAGAGGAGACAGTTGGCACTTGACTGGAGAGTTGGCTTACAGCCGACACACCTTCACCATCTCATAGCCACAGCCTCAAGTGGTGGCTTTCATGTATGTGTGAGACAGTCCAGATGCCAACACCATCACTGGCATTTTGGGCTGCTTCTCAATACAACTGCTTTGCAGTGGTGCCGGCTCACACATCCAGTGTCAAGTTTAGAGAAATACACTGAATTAGGGTAGGGCCATGACGTGACTTAGATGCATGGCAGGTGCGAATCAGCCTTTAAGTCTTTCCATGACATGAAAAATATGTGCCATTAGAAGCGGTGATGACCACTAACTTAGATAGCTTAAAAGCAAACATGCTAATCCATGACAGATGGGGTTATCAGTGACTATTACTGTATACGGTACTTCGTTCAGGAGCGGCACATCTTCCTAACTGTGGCAGGGTGAAACATGGCAGAGATACATCTGTTTCCAGGTCTGCATCGGATGCAGCAGATCTTCTCCATTTGTGTCCATAACTGTGCAGGTTGGAGAGTCCCGTTTCAATGGTCCACCTTGGGGATTGGAACGAGTTGGTTCAGTCCTGAGCTTAAGCAGTTCACACATGTGCACTTGCTGCTTGTTGGCTTGCTTGCTTGCTTATTTATTTATGTATTGGGCTACCAAGACTTCTTGGAACTTAACCTATAGCCAACCAACCAACCAACCAACTTATTTAAATATCTATCTATCTATCTATCTATCTATCTATCTATCTATCTATCTATCTATCTATCTATCATCTATCTAATGTTTGAATGAACCAGGTCAGATGTTTTGTCTATCTTGCTGTTTGCATTAACAGTCAATGAGAGGCCATCCCCATCGTGCTGGCTTGTGGGAACGGTTCTGGGGACATCGTAAACCACACCTGAAAGTTGTTTTTCCCACTCAAAGTGTTTAACTAAGAGTCCGCCTGCTGTTCCCGTCCCCCTGCTGAGCTCAGATGGCACGGAAGGAGTGAATAATTTGCCCTCTTAGCACGTTCCCTTAGAAGGCAGATCTTCTTTGTTCTAGGAATCCATGCAAAATCCAGAGCGAAAGAGGGAAGATTGATTTAAATCAACTGCTGATGTGGCGTCCCTCACTCTCCTACCCCAACCTCCCTCAGATCAATTTTGCCCCCTACTACGGGCTCCATAATGAACCAAGGAGGTCTCTTTGAAGTAACCAAGCCAGGCAGACCTGCTTCTACCTTGGAATTCTGGCTGTTTCAAAGTTGGGGGCGATAGAAGAACAAGAAAAGCAAATATCCAGTTTGTCAATATGCAGGTCTCTGGAGTCTTTGCTCAGCTGGACTCCCCAAACCAAATCAAATTTTGGGGAAACAGCCAGCGATGAGCCGTGGATGAATATTGGTTCAATTTTCATTTTCATGCAAACTTAGCTAATTCATCAAAAAAAAAATTTGCACCTCTTCAGTCCAAGGATGTGGGCGACATGACTTTCACGAGAAGAACATGCAAGTGTGGATTTATTGTTTAATTATAGATGTTCGTGGCAAATATTTATGGGTGACTGAAAATGGGAAAAGTCACTTTCTGCCCAACACCTCGCAGGGCTGTTGTGAGGGAAGATCGGAGGAGGGGGTGCTGTTCTTCCTAGATGAAAAGTGGGTTATAAATATAACAAATAAATATTATAATCAGCCCTGGGCGAATATTCATTCGATTCTCATTTTACTTTGAGTTTACTTAATTCACCTCTTCCTAGCCAAATCGTGACCTAAAACATAATTACAGTTTGAATCCACCCTTTTAAAATTTTAAATGCAGTTTTTCATTGGGAAGATATGGATCAAAATACACGTGTTCATAAACATAACAACTAAATGGGTATATTAGAATCAGCCCTGGGCGAATATTCATTCGATTCTCATTTTACTTGGAGTTTACTTAATTCACCTCTTCAGATCCAAACCATGAACTGAAAGGTAATTACAGTTTGAATCCACCCTTTTAAAATTTTAAATGCAGTTCTTCACTGGGAAGATGTGGGTAAAAATATGCAGGTTCATGGCAGTAACATACAGTACAAAATTTCATTATACAGAGGGAAGTATTTACCTGTAAAAGTAAAATGAAGAAAAGATCTTAGGAGCATGTCGTAGACGGGCACCGACAGTCCTTGTTGTGGAAAAGTGCATATATTAAGAGAGATGTGCATGAAAATGCATACAGATGAGTCCTTAATGTGGAGTCTAATGACCCAGTGATTTGTACATCCGAGAGATCAGTCGCCACTCTGGAACTAGTGTTGGGTTCTGGTGGAAGGGGTGGGTTAGGATTCAGAATTTCTGGGTTCAGATTCTCAGCTGGCCCGCCGAGCACTGGGCGACCTCATGCAGTGTAGGAATAAACCTTGCCGAAAGAGGGAAGGCATTATTTTCCAAAAGGTAACTCCAAAATAAGTTACATTTTAATCTCAACATGGCTGGATATGAATTTATCCCAGGAAGCAATCGTGTGCTGCTTGTGAGTCTATTAGCCATGTAACCTAAGTCTCCAGCAAAATTATGAATTTGCAATTAGCGAACAAATAAGTCTTTCGATGAAAGCCAGAGTGATAGGGGAAAAAATTTTGAATAAAAAGGAAATGCTTCTAATTGTCCTTCTGCAGCTCCCTTGTTCACTGATCCATTGAGTAATGATAAAGGCATTAAATTTGGAGATTATGTGCAGAATTTCTAATGGGGCCAGACTGACTGTGCAGCTTGACTCATTAGGGACTGCTGGTCCAATCAGCAGGCTGGGTGAACCTCCCCCCAATTGAATTAGTTCTGGTCAGATAGAGAAGCCTTCTCCAACCAGGTGCCCTTCAGATGACTTGGGACTAATGGGATACAGAAATAGTATTTGGCTTTTTAAATTTTTCTCAACCATTTTGCCTTTCGGTTGGATGAAAAAGAACTTGCTTGCCCTATTTCTTCTAAAGGGGACGCAGTGATCCTACGACTGCTGAGGGCCAAGTCCTGGTCTTCAAAAATGGTTGGAGAATGTCTCCTTCCTCTTGGAAATAGAGACTTTGTCCATCCAATCTCTTGGGCCCAAGAAGTCTCCTTTGTGTTCATCTCTAGTTTGCTCAATAAGCCACAGCTGGGTTGTGTTAGCATAGTGTGATAAGCCCTAAACCCTGGATTAGAAACTACGTGGTGGATTCACCCAACATACCGAGCCAAACTGGTCAGATCTTAGTTTAGGACAATCTGTCTTTGCTTGCTAACAATGGTGTCCAGTCCAGAATCAGGAACTGGGGAACTTCACTGACTGCTGCCAGAAGAATTAAGAGATCCTTCCACTCGTATCTGGCTGGTGGGCTTCTCACAGTGAAAAAGGGGGGACAGATTAGAAAAAAAGGAGGGCTTGAACTGGTTCTTAATGCTTTACAGAATAGATTTGCTAGCACCATGGACTCAGTGGGCCTCAACAGTCTGGACCAGTGTTTCTCAACCTTGGCAACTTTAAGATGTGTGGACTTCATCTCCCAGAATTCCCCAGCCAGCATAGAATGGTAATTCAATGTAGAAGCTAATAAAGGCAGGATACCAGTGTTGAGAAACACTGGTCTGGAGAATGGTAATTCAGTGTAGATGCTAATAAAGGCAGGATATAAAATAAAAAATAAATAAATTTTGCCCCCTGAAAATATGCCTTCCATCTCTGTGTTCTCAGAGACTACCCTCCCAACCCAGTTCAGTCTGGGGTATAGAAAGGTGCACAGGAACCTAGAAACGTCATAGATGGTCACCAGGTTGTAGCCAAAGGGAGGATACCAAAAAGCAAAAATAAAATTCTCCCCCAATTTCACATATCCCTATCCCCCAGCCCCTCTGCTCAACTGTGATAGAGCTGCTAACTTGATCTGGGGATGTAAGAATGTTCCTGAGTTTGATTTTAATTTGTCACCTTTCTAATTGCACCTGATTTTTCTATAGGGCAAATTTTATTTATTTATTATTTTATTTTCTATCCCGCCTTTATTATTTTTATAAATAACACAAGGCAGCGAACATACCTAATACTCCTTCCTCCTTCTATTTTCCCCACAACAACAACCCTGGGAGGTGGGTTGGGCTGAAAGAGAGTGACTGGCCCAAGGTCACCCAGGCAGCTTTCATGCCTAAGGCAGGACTAGAACTCACCGTCTCCTGGTCTAAAATGAATAGAAAACACGCCACAAGGTCTTGATGTAAGCCTTTTCATTTCATTTTATTTAAATATTGATTTATTTATTTATTTCCTATCTATCCCACCTTTATTATTTTTATAAATAACACAAGGCAGCGAACACAGCTAATGCTCCTTTCTCCTCCTATTTTCCCCACCACAACAACCCCGTGAGGTGGGTTGGGCTGAGAGAGAGTGACTGGCCCAAGGTCACCCAGCCGGATTTCAGGCCTAAGGCAGGACTAGAACTCACTTCCTGGTTTCTAGCCCGTTGCCTTAACCACTAAACCAAACTCAGGACTTGCCTCAGCCCTGCCCCTCCTTCACTAAATTTGCAGGTCTTCTTTCATACATACACTCCAGCCAAAACTTCTCATTTGAAATCTACCGGCTCCACATTTATTTTCATTTAAAAACAGCTTATCCTTCCGAGGCTGGATTTGTTCATGCAGATAAAATTGAAATTGGTTTGCAGAGTTAGTCTCTGGATTTCAAGTGTTGACATCCTCTGTTTTTCCAGTTGTTTTAGAGGGTTGACAGAGAAGAAGTGGGGTGGAAAGCCGAAAAAAGCTTCCCTGAGGCTTATTGTGGGCAGCTGGTTAAACAGAGAACGCCCCCAAAAGGAGGAGGACGAAGACCCCTGGCCTCTGGCAGGGCAAGACCCACCGAAAATCAGAGCCCTGCGATTCCAGGCAGCAGCAGCAGCAGCAGCTAACAGAAGTTGTGCGAACTGATTTATTTCTCCCTGTCGCTGGTCAAGCGCTTGCAAACAGGAGCAGTCTACCTGATGCGCCGAAGCCACTCTTTTTAACACAGTATTTTTAGCACGAAGGTCTAAGCCGCCGCAGCACTAAATCTATATTCTACCTCGCTGTGTGGCAGCAATAACTTACAGCCGGACGGTGAGTCCTGTTAGCCGGGAGCGTTGATGGACAGCTGCCAAATTGCCCGGGATTTCTCGCTGCCCATCCGTCTCTCCCGCTCTCTCGTTCTCCCAAACCGTTGCACCGGTCGGTTGCTTTGCCAGCTCCCAAGGCCGGGAACAAATGACCGGATTATTTGCGGATTTGAGCGACCCGGCCCGAGCGCTCCACTTAACCAAGAGATACGAAAATGTGAAAAACTTCCCAGAGCTTCGGGGGGCGGGGGGCGGGGGGCGGGGAGGCTGAGCAGGCAGGGGGGAGGAAGAGGGGGGAGAAGAGAAAAGCAACCCACACACACAAACAGAGAGAGGGGAGCTGTTAACAAGTCAGGTAAATTAAACAGCAGCCTCACTCCGCAAACAGCCCAAGTTGGCAGAGGGAGCGGACCGAGGGGGGCAGTCAAGGGAGAGCCCGGCCGGCCCTTTCGCATCTTGGCCGCCCCTTGGCCCCGGTTGGCGGGGAGGGAGGGACCACGAGGCAGCCGGGGCGCAGGGGGGGCGGTGCTGCAGGGCAGGAGGGATGCCTGCGCTGAGCCTGCCGCGCACGGTCCTCCCCAAACCGCCCCGCTCTTTCCAGCCTTCCTGTTTCCTCTTCTCCCGCTCTGGAAAATCACGGCTGGGCTTGTTTTCCGATTTTGACCCTTCCGGGGAGGGTCGGGGGAAGGCCTGGCAGACAAGTGGATGTCAGCAGAGCTGCCAAGTGAGATGCTGCAGAACAAGGCTGTTGTTGCAACTGGGGGGCAGTGCAAGCACCAGATTCTCTCTCCTTCCTTCCTTCCTTCCTTCCTTCCTATCCCTTCCTTCCTTCCTATCCTTCCTATCCCTTCCTTCCTTCCTATCCTTCCTATCCTTCCTTCCTTCCTATCCTTCCTTCCTTCCCTTCCTATCCCTCCCTCCCCTCCTTCCTTCCTTATCTTTCCTTCCTTCCTATCTTTCCTTCCTCCCTCCTTCCCTCCCTCCCTCCCTCCCCCTTCCCCTTCTTTTCTCCCTTCCCCTTCCAACATCCAGTCTGGAGGGATTATATAAACTTTAAACTGCCTGGGTAAATAACAATGACTTAAAAGGTACATTTGGTGTCAGCTGGACTTCCAAGGAAGGTATCAAATTTGGAGGCCACCACTGAATAAGTCCTGTTCTTTAGGATTATGTGATGCATTTCTGAGGAGAAAGGAAAAGTCACTCCCTAAAATATCTTAAATGACAGCCTAAAGAAGGAAATGGAACGGTGATGACATTATATGCAACAGTGTTTCTCAACCTTGAGATCTTTAAGATGCGTGGGCTTCAACTCCCAGAATTCCCCAGCCAGCCATGCTGGCTGGGGAATTCTGGGAGTTGAAGCCCACGCATCTTAAAGATCTCAAGGTTGAGAAACACTGATACACACTAATAGCACTGAGTCTTTTGCTGCTATGTTTTTGCTGCATGCAGGAATGTTTACGGATGCCAGTAAAACAGCCTACCAAATTGCAACCGTATTATTGTTTATATTATATTTCTCATATTAAATGGTGCTGCAATAGTCTCTGCCCTGCACATCAAGACTGCTTTTTATATATACTAGTTTATGTATTTCAACAATGTATATGACTCTAGGCAGCAGTGGTCGCTTGCCGAAAATTAAAACTAGAAACCACATGCAACGTGCTAGCAAGAGAGATCCATACATCAGTAATGTAGGAAAGGGCAGGGGAGGGAAAGAAAGGGAGAGATAGAAATAGCTGGAAACCACACTAGAAAATTGTATTTGCTTCAGTTCTGAAAGGAAAGTTCAACATTCATGCTCAGCTGGAAAGAAACAGCAGGACCGCCTGAGATCAAAGGAAAAAGGACAATCGCATCTACCGGTCGCTGGTTTGGCCCAGGAGAAGAGAAGCTGGGTGGTGGTCGTGGGGGGGAAGGATCAGATCTGATTTGCCATTTCTGGGTCTTCACTGGGAGCTTGGCATCCCCCAATGTTCAAATCTGATGTTCAGGTGTTCAGATTCAAGCCATTTTCCAAATCCAGATGAGGAACATGGTGCCAATCCATTCAGCCCTACTCAGAGCTCCAGAGCCTTTTTGCCTTCCTCCTCTCCTCCTCCTTGTTGGAAGTCCTGGCAAATCCAGCATGCCTCATTTGCATGTGAATTAACATGTAAATTGAGTTGTCCCACAATGCAATTCTGAGGAAGCTGTTGGTTTTCACTCCCACTTCCTCTTTCTCTCTTCCTTCTTGTCCACCAGAAGCGAGCACACGGAGGTGTGCTGCTCTCCTCCCTTCTGGGCACCATGTGGTGGGCCTGGAATTCCCCTTTTTTCCACACAGCTCTTGGCAGCTGTAGGGCTGAGAGTTTAGGGGAAACTCATATTTAGAAAGAAAAGACAAACAAAGGAACTTCATCTTTTCCACCAAAATGGATGTATCACAAGCAACAATAAAGTCAGTAAGCGTGTGATTCTTTATGCTTGGGAGGGCTGAGTGTGTAAGATCCATAACCTGTATTTCTCTGGCATGCTCACTGAAGCTGTCTAAGATAATTTTCTTTTTCTGTGCCAGCTTCTCAGCTATGTTATAAGCTCTGCTCCATTTCAGTGGTTCTATCAGGTCACTGAATTGGCTTCATTCCTCGCTACTTCTGGGAAAGACTTCAGCTTCACGGGGTTGGGAGCTCCTAAAGAAAGACGGTGGGGCAGAATGGCCCCAGCCCACTGCATCTGGTTGTCTTCAACCAGAACAGCCGACAACATCAGTAAAATAGTCGCTGACTGGCAAGAAATCAATTTGTTCTAGAGGTAAAAGATTAAAAAGCCTGCCGGAGTCCAATGGCCGGTGGGAACAAGCCGCCTTTGTTTACCTTTTGTACCTTTTGATTTTTTCCCACCGCTGAGGTGGATTTCCCATTCGTTGGCTGGAACTTCAGCTGTATTTACAAACAAAAGTGGGGGGGGGGGGCTGGCATCCACCTTTTGCAGATGCCAAGCCACTGTACCCCCCTCTCCCAGCATAAAGGATGGGAAACAGCTGGTGAAGCTTGTACCCACGGTGGAAGGCTTAGGACCGGCTCCATCTGTTTCTTTGGCCATTCTTAGCCAAGCTGAATAAGGTTGCTTAATATTCATGTGGCAGTCATGAAGGGCTACAGGATAAATGTTGGCAAAATGTTTGAGGTTTAATAAAGAGGCCACAGAGCGACCGATGGAGAGGCGGAAACCCAAATCTCTTAAACTACAGAATTGGACAATGCCCGTTTTTCTGTTTTTTTTAACAATCACGGCCGATTGGAAACCAACACATTTTCCTTTCCCTGCATTTATATATTCTGAAGTATACACATCTGTATCACATATTCCTGTCCCACCCCCCTCTCTTGGATAAGAGAAACGTCAGATTCGTCCTATGTCAAATTTTCTCATCAATGTTTTTTAAAAGGGGGCGGGAGTTGATTTCGTTTTAATGTTAATCTTTATGTAATTTTTAATTTGACTGCTTCATGCCCAAGTGCTTTGGAGGGGGTTTACGATCACAGGACCTGAGCATAAAATTCCTTCCGGATTGGTGTCTGCAGCTGAAGGAGCCAAAGGTTTCCTAAATTAGATTAGACAGCTAACTTTAACTTAAGTTTTGCTGTTTGGACAAGAAGAGAAAACAGTGGAACTGCTTAAAGATTACCTAGAATTTTAAACATCAAACCGCTGTACGTGACAAAGTTGTATCTTCAGCCTTGCAGTCATCCCAAAAAATGGTGGGGTGAATATCATCTCCTTTTCAATTGATTTGATTTTTTTTTATTGCTTGCAGAAAGTTGGGGCTGAATCTGGCATTATTGCAGGGAAAACTCCCGCCTCATTAATTAAAACCCAGGTTTTCTCTACCCATGGAAGTCAAGCCAGGTCAGCAAAACTGGAAGAGGAACACCCCAAGATGGTCCCAAAGATCATTCTTCATAAATCAGATCCTTTTACAAGCCATTGGTGTAATGAGTTAAAAAAAAAGCTGGCCTATTTCTGTGTGTGTTTCTTTCCTGCATATTTCCCTGGATGGCTTGCCTGCAAGAGGACTATAAACTCCAGGGAATTGTTTAACAGAGATTCACTGGGTCACTGTATTAGAACAGACACAAGTCTATCAACCAGATGGTGACTTCAGAAAGGGAGGGGGGAGGTAGAAAGACCCTGACACACCATTTCGAATGGATTTCACGCAAAACCTCCTGAGGGGAGCCAGTGGGAATCTGGCAATCAGATCTGTTGTGAATAAATATTACAAAATTGCCAATTAGAAGAGGGATGTTGAAAAGGTTTGAGTAATGCTGAAATCTCTTTGTTCCTCTCCTTCCCTTTAGACATTCGTGGCAGATCCCTCGATCTTAGGGAACAATCCCCAGATATTTTTTTTAATGTAGCTGTTCAGTTTGGTTCCTGTTAAAGAGAGGGTGGAAAAGGAAAAAAAAAATTTTTTTTTACATTTTTAATGTAAATTAAATTTATTTTTTAACCATCTTTTAAAATGTATCATTTCTTTAGAGCTTTCACTCCCAGCTTTTCCCCACATCTCAGGGCGACTAACATCATCATCAGTTAAAATCACTGGCCGCTTATAAACTATTGAACTGTCGTGAAGGGTCCAGCCTGCCTTCAATGTGAAGTTCTTCTGAATGATGTATCTGAATGATATTATCATAATTATCAGCCTATTTCCAAAAGTCATTCAAATGATAGTGTTTACCCACAGCATTGGTGGCAGCAAACACCTCTTCCACCTAGCCATTGAAATCATCTTCAGCGTTCCTTCTTGTTAGCCGAAGCAACTGAAACTGAGCCACGCGATGTTTTTGGCGTTCCTGTGTAAATCACCAGCAAAATATTGCATGCTTCCCTCCAGTTCTGATCTGTGGTGGATGATGTTACTTTAATTTAAAAAAAAAATCTCGAAATATCTTCAACCTTGACTACTTTCGTGGCATCAACTCAATGATGTTCAACCTTGCAGCCCTCAGAGATTGAAAAAAATCAACTAAAATTTAAAAAGAACACAGCCCACCCAACTACCTGACCCAGATGTGAGGTAAGGCAGATCCCAGGGCCAGTCCTATCCTTAAGGAGCGTGAGGCAAGAGTTGATGGGATTTGTAGTTTGACACATCTGAAAAACATCTGGTTGGGGGAAGGCAGTTCAGAGAGTGACATTGTCTCTCTCGTTCTTTCCTTCAGCCCAACTTTCCTTACAGGGCTGTGGTTGTGAAGACCTGATGGGAGGAACGAATGTTATGTCTGCTATCTTGAACTCCTGCAGGAAAGGTGGGATACGAATATATTTATTTATTACTTAAACTTATAGGAATGGAAGAATTCATCAATAAACCATCCACAAAACCTCAGAAACACAGAAGTGAGGGAAGGAGAATTCCTGTGCTACTTACCTTCATGCCTGAATCTTGTTATTTGCATCAGGAGGGACCTTTATGGCTTCTCACGGTGCAGTCAGCTGTAACATCACAAAACATCAATTGGCCCCTTTTTTTCCCGTCATCACTGACCCTATTGCATTCATCATCTTCTTTTCCTGCTATCATTTTAGTCCTAAAGGCCTTCAGTGCAGCTCTGATATTGAACCCAAAGAAGGAATCAGGAAACTGGCTTGTCAATTGTCCTCTGAATTCTTTCCCTCCCTTTCCCATCCATTCACTTCATTTTTGCTGCCCCTAGAAACTAGAGTGAGGCAGTGTGATATGTTGACATTGCTCTTTTCACAGGCCTCTGATCCTCATCATGGCGTCATGCTAGCTTCCAGAGAGAAGGTAGCATGAGGCCCTATTACTCTGTCATGGAGAAATGTCCAGTTCTGAAACATCTGGGAAACACCTGTGCTCCTTGTCCAACAAAGCTTTAAATAATCACAACTGTCACTCGGAGCTACTGGGCTCCTGGGATGCTGTGACGCTGATCCTCGCCAAAATAGACCATCACAATCAAGATTGGCTCAGGTCAGCCAAGTTCATGAGAATCCCTTGTTACAGCACTTCTCACCTTCTGAGCTTCTGGGTGACCTTTCCAAGCAACTCTCCTCTCTCATAGCCTTAAAGTACCCCTAGCCATGTTTCTGTCTCACCACAGAGGGCGTGAAATTGTATCTCCTCCCAATCTCAGGAAGATTGCCACGGGGGGCCAATAATGACATAGCAGTAAGGATCAGAGGATACCAAGTGTGGAGTTTAGACATCTTTGCACCTAGGATTGGACTCAGGAACGAAGCTGGGGGTCTACAATCCAAGAAGGTCCTGAAATGGTCCTTCAGACCAGAATATTCCTGGTGAAGAGGGCAGTAACAAAGAGGCTCATCTTTTAGACTGAGCATTGAGCTGCTACAAATGCTTAATTGTCTTTGCTTTGTTTATATCGTACCTTCTTCCTTTCTCCAACAAAGCTACGCTCATTCCCAGATAAATTATTTTCCACCAGAGCCATGCAAGTAAGTGGTAGTCACCAGGGTGCTGACTCTATTATTGTTAAAAACATATTTATATCCTGCTTCTCATAAGTGTAAAATTTAGGGGAACCTCAACATGAAGCTTTGTACACAGTGAATGTTTCATCATCATCATCATCATCATCATCATCATCATCAATAATAATAATAGTAATAATCAGGGTTGGCCAACTGTCTTTGCTTTGGTTATTTAGTTCCTACAGCAGTTACAAAAAGCAGAATGCCAGACAAGCCGGGGGGAGGAGAGAAAAGTGCTTAAAAAAATGTTAAATGAGTGCTTCACAACTGAAGCAGCTCACATCCATGGTGTATGGTAAACTTGTATTTTCTCAGGGTAGAAACACTACTATTTTGGGAAGGGACGGGTTGAAAGAAAGGTCATTAGGTGAACTTACACACTGAAAATGATGGATGATGCAGGAAGAGGATTTTTCTTTCTTGGGGGTGTCTTGTTGATGGGTTTTGTGTCAGACCTTTGAGGCCAGAACTCGAATCCAGCTAATGATTCTGACTGGGCAGCCAGATTCTCACTATAACCTGGGATGAAAGGAGGAAATTGAATCCCATGAGCTGCTGTGATTTAGGTATTTATAAAAAGGGGCTAGGTGGTCCATGCCCAGCTGAGTTTATTAGCAATTAATAGTCCTAAGTGTTGGATCTTGCTTGACAACAGGTGGGAGAGGTGTTGTGCTTTTCCTTCTCATCATAGTAATCAAAATTCTGTGCATTTAACTTACAGGTAGTCCTCACTTAATGACCACAATTGGGACTGCAATTTCGGTTGCCAAGCGAAATGGTCATTAAGCAAATCTGACCTGATTTTACTACCATTTTTGCGGTGGTTGTTAAGTGAATCACCATGAGCGTTAAGTGAACCACATGGTCATTAAGCGAATCACGCGGTTCCCCATTGATCTTGCTTGCCAGAAGCCAGCCAGGAAGGTCAGAAATGGCGAACAAGTAACCACAGGATGCTGCGATGGTCATAAATGTGAACCGGTTGTCAAGCGCCCACATTGTGATCATGTGACTGTGGGGATGCTGCAACAGTCATAAGTGTGAGGACCGGTGGTAAGTTGGTTTTTTCCAGCCCCATCGTAAGTCCAAACCATCACTAAACCAATGGTTGTTAAGCGAGGACTGCCTGTAATCTGTTTGGTGTGATTTTGTAGGCTGCCCCATGGATTCCTTTTCACTTTTTTTTAATTAACTAGATTTTTAAAAAAACAAAAAAATAATACATAACATTATAAAAGAAAGGAAAAAAGCTGAAAAAAGAAACAAAAACATATAGGCCACATATTTACAGACATCCATATTTTCAATAGATGGAAGCCATGATTCTTTACAGCCATCCACAGCTGATCTATATTAATCAATTCTGCAAACCGCTGAATAGCTGGAGCTGTATGTTAGTCTACCCCGTGGGTTCCTTAACCATCGTTCCAAAGAACCTACCCACAACGGCAGAGTCAACGGAAATACAGTGCACCACAAGTGTAGTTGTAGGATTCATTCCGACTGCTATTACATCACACATCGAAGCCCCCAAACGCCCTGATTTAATTAATGAGTGAATATACTAGGTTTATACTCTATGCTGATCCAGTCATTGACCATCTCTGACCAGCTTACAATCCTACCACGTGTAAACGAGATTGAACCCTTGAGATCAACAGCAAATATAACTTTCCATATATTTAACACAATAATGGTAGACTATTCCTGTGCCAAGGAACCATAAAAATGCACAGTTTTATCTCCATGCCCAAAGGAATCCCTCCCAATTCATTTGGTTACCCAAACCTGGTGGCGTGACCCCCATAAAGCCTTAAGCCGCCCAGAGTCCCTCTGATGGGAGGAGATGGGTGGTGACAAATTTGATAAATAAATTAAATTAAATTAATAAAATTAAACATCCTTCCCAGTACCTAGTACATTGTGACACCTGAGCTCCACCATCAACCTTACCAGAAAACCCTCCCAGCCCTGAGCTTTGAACAGCTTCTCAAAGTCAAGAAGTCCCCTCCAACGTCTGAAGGTCTCTTAAAGGCTGTCCTTACATCCTGTGCCCATCCTCTTGAAGCTCCCTTCAGATGCTGGGCAGATCCACTAATCTGCACATCATCTCAAGTTCAGTAAATAGAGGTTGGAGGGCGTTAAATTGAGTTCTGTGGTCATTACTCCCAGGAACCTCTTGAGATGGGAGAGGGGGAAAGTCGTGATAAAGGTCTTCACTATTGGAAAGAAGTTTCTTCTGTATCCCCCAGTCAAAGCAGGAGGTCTTGCAATGATCATCATAACTCTGAGCAGCTTCAAAAAGGCTGAGAAAGTATGCATAAAAAGGGGGAGATAGTAGGGTTAGGGAGAGGGAAAGAGGACACTTCATCTCTAGGAAGTAACTCCTTCCATCTAACTGTTTCGAAGTTCAGTTCAGAAATCCAGCTGCCCAATCTCTTGGTGGCTTCCTTTGGTGACCCTTCTCATCATAATAGTTTGGATCAAACATGTGACTTTTTCCTCCCGTGTAAGAGGATAGATCAGTGCAAAGACCATTTTTCCACTGTTGCTTCCCACCTTCTTGTATTTAAGATACACCACCTGTAACTCAGGAGGTAATACACCGTCTTCAGGACTGTTGTCCTTTCTTGAACTTCTCTAGACCCCTTGTAAAACCGCCTCAGGTCATAGCCACCACTCTGTCTGGTGAGGCAAGTCCATAGTTTTCTTACTGGTTGCGTAAAGAAAGACTCCCTCTGATCAGCCACACATCTCCCGACATTTAGTCTCTATGTCACATCACAGACTCAACATCTTGAACCTGCTTAAATCTGAGATGAGGTCCTCCTGGGAATGTACAAATATTTAAATCTGCCTTTTTTTGAGGACAATGACTGATCTACACAGCCAAATATTATATAGAGCAGTGCTTCAAAGAGGAGAAACCTTGCTCCTTCTAAGCTAGAGGTAGTTGCTCCTCCTACCTACAGAGGTCCCTAAGCCTGGGCATGCTCACCTAAGAATGGGCAGTTGGAGGGAAGTCTTCAGGCCTAGTAAGAGAAGGAAATGGGCAGGTACAACATTTGATTGCAAAGCCAGAGGAAGCTTCTGGATTGGCCAGGTATAAGTACCTGGAATGTCCATGGATAAATACCTTATAAGCTCTTTTCCAAATCTTTTCCCAAGTCCCTGAGGAGTGACGCGGGAATTCTATCGCTCAGCTACGGATCCTTGATTCCTCCATGTCTCCAAAATGTGATTTGAAGAAAAATGAATTTATTTGTTTATTTATTTATTTATTTACGGTAGTATTTTAGCTGCTGATTGGAAGCAGAGCTGACAGCAGCATTCAGCATCCTTTGTGCAGTTCCTCTCCAAAGATCGGAATATTTGTGAAGAATGGGACGACACTCTTTACGAGTTCATTCCCGAGCCAAATCAGATAAGAATAATTATCCTCTCTTGGGATATTAAACTGCTGCTCACCAGGACCGGCAGCTGACAGCTGTTTTATTGGCGGAGTTGCTTGGGTCTAGAAACTAAGAATTAATTGTTCACGAATCTTGATATTGTCACAAAGAAGAGCAAAGAGGGCCATTGCTATGGAGATTCCCAGCTAATTTCTCCCCCATTGTGACTTGACAACTGGTGAATAATTTCTCCGGACAAGCTTTCAGAGCTCAGTTGCCCAGCTTTGAACCAGAAAGGGGTAAATTTGAGATCAAACCACTTTTCCAATGAAGGACAAAACAAAACAAAAGCCATGTGGAAAGTTGAATGAGATTCAAATTCCAGACTAAGCAAAATTAACAGGCTGGGGTGTGGGGGGAGGGAGAGATAAATGAATTGCAAGTTTGTGTAATTGACTCAGTCAACAGACTTAGCCCTTATGGGTAGATGTAGAGGAAGGATGCTTTAGAGAAGGAAAAAAGGTAATGCTAAAAAAAATGTTTGGGGTAATATCATGAAGACCGAAGGTACATTTGAAGAATGGATTGATGGTAGGAACACTCAAATCCTTGGTCTGGTAGGACTATGTAAAACTGGCATAGCAGATGAGAATTTCAAGAGGTGAAGTCCAACACTTTCAGAAGCTGCCTGCTTCAAGAAACTTAGTTCATATGATAACAGTTTTATTTAACTTTAGACAGATAGTTAATAAAAAGGGGAAGCGTTAGTTCACCGGCCTAACTTGTAAGGTCGTGTATTTGACAGCAGTCAAAAAGCAGAAGTCAAGCTGGCAAGATACTAAAGACATTAAGCAGAAGAACTCCAAGAACCAAGAAGGCCATTTCTGGAAAAAAAAAAAATCCTGGGGAAATGGTATCTTTCAGGTCCCAAAAACCCACAATTTGCTCCATACCTGAACAACAAGCAACAATAAATTACAGGTTAACTGGTCCGTCTGAATGCATCTCCAGGGAATCTGTTTTGTCTGCAAAAGATGAAGAAGCTGCATTTGGGCTCTTTTGCAGGTCTCTGAGCAAACGGAGGTGAAAGGCAGACGAAGTCCAGCCTGTTCCAAGATTTCACGCACCCTCTCCTTCCTTCTGGCCACGAGAAAATTGGCCCCTTTCCCCCACCCACCCCCAACTGCAGATTGTCAAGAGTTCAGGCCCATGGCACAGATCTGCAGGGTGACACAGGACAATGAGAACGGCACAACTGCATGTCACAAAACGTTTGCAAAGGGACAGATATGTGAGGCCCAGCAATTATGTGAATGCCAGTCGAGTGCCATGGCTGGCTCTTGTTGCATATCAGTAGGAAGGGCGGTAATGATGATGGATGGAGGAGAACCGGGAAGTGAGAAGATAGATCTTGCTGCAGTTCTCCACTGATTGAGGGAGCAGAGCCTCCGCGAGAGAGGAAGGAGGTGTCGGTGGGGTGCTGTGGGGCCATAATTCAGAAACACCTGTGTTTCTTCCTCCAGGTGGAAGGTGGAAAGCAATGGGACCCTTTGGTAGGCGTTGAGATGTCTCGCAGAAGACAAGTCTACAGCCCCACATTTATAGATCCTTTGATTTCCCAGTTTTGTGGCCATCATCAAAATGGTTGGGCCAGAGAGACGCTACGTTTGAGCCTTTACTCCGCTGCCATCCTCATGGGACAACGTTGGGCAACTCATAACTTTTCAATCTGTATTCTTGTGTACCTAGAATAGGGGAACTGATCTTTGCGGAACTGATTGCTAGTCATGCCAACTGGAGTGGACTCTCAGAGTGCCTGTATCTGGGCTCTCCTTAAGAGAAGGATGCAAATATCTATCATAAATACATGTGGTTCTTGAATTACAACCACAATTGGGACAGGAACTTCCATCGCTAAGTGAGGCAGTTGTTCAGCGAGTCACGCCCGATTTTACCACCTTTTTTGCCACAGTCGTTAAGCAAATCACATGGTTGTTCAGCGAATCTGGCTTCCCGCATTGACTCTGCTTGTCAGAAACTGGCTGGGAAGGTTGCAAATGGCGATCATGTGACCCCGGGACTCTGCAACCGTCATAAATACATGCCGGTCACCAAGTGCCTGAATTTAGATCACGTGACTGCAGGGATGCTGCAACAGTCGAAAGTGCGAGGACCGGTTATAAGTCCCTTTGTTCAGTGCCATCGTAACTTTGAATGGTTGCTAAACGAATGGTTGTAAGTCGAGGACTACCTGTACCTGCAAAGATGTGGTCTATTAGATCTGGGATGGGCCATCACTGAGTGTCACCGCCTTACCATGAAGATGAACCTTAGCGAGAGACAGATGGCTTCTTTTGTCCAGTTCCATGTGGCACCAGAGGCAGAAATGGCTTGTTTGCACAAGCATGGGACGGGAGGCCAGGCAGAACGGACCTTGGGTAGCAAGACCATGTGAGAACAACTGTACAGTCTTTTAAGACACTCCAGGTGGATGAAAAAGTCCAGCTCTGCCAATGGCTATAACAAGTGGGCTGAAGTCCAACCAGAGTCTCCTTTTCAGGAGAGATGGGCGGTGATGGAAATTTGAAAACTAAATAAATAAATGAAACCAATTGGAAGAACTGACATAGAGCAAAGGGTCCCCACACTCTTTGGCTCACCAGCCCTTGCATGAAGTTTCAGATTGCCCATCGACCCCCCAACATCATAGACATTTAGTCTATGAAAATAATGTAAATAATTTAATAAATACTACTTTAACCAATAGCACTACAAATAATAATAATAAGAAGAAGAACAGCAACAATGGGTGGTCCAGTGAACTCCACAGGGAACCGGACCCTACCCTATCATGCTCTCTGAGAGAAGGTGATTCTGGTTCCTTTCAAGTTCCTTCTCCCGACCCGCCTTCTCCGTCCGCCCTGGGGATGTTCCCAGGTAAACAACCCATCCCATCCATGCAACGCCCCCAGCCTAGGGGGAAACAATTAAAATTTAAGCAGATTTCCATTGCACTTTGCCAGGCCCAGGCATCACAGAGGCAATTTCCCTCTTGCATTACGGAAGCCTGCGTGGGTGGGTGTGCATCTGTAGTCATGCAGACATGGCAAATTTGAGTGAATCAAGCTATGGACAGGTTTTGTTTTATTTTATTTATTTTTCTGTCAAAAACTGGAGGGTGGGGGAGAGGCAGCAATACAGAAAAGGATGTCACTACAATTGTCAGCTGGGGAAGCATCGCTGTATATCCATGTACGGAGCAGATGAGTGTCAGCTCCAAACCATTGTCTGTCCCCTCTCCGTTAAAGTCGAGATAAGGCGGGGATAAATCTCACCGGGCCTTCTGCCCTGTGATATTATTTCATGCCACATCACCTAATAGGTGTATTTTCACACTGGTTGCCACTGCTGTGAATTTCAACGGCTCCTTGCAGGCTGACAATCTCACTATATGGAGAAATGGGACAGTGCCGGCTAATTGATTTTACAGCAGTACCAAAGAATAGACAATGGAAGTACCATCAATTTAATCCACTATTTAATGGTTCCAATTTAGCCTCTGTAAATGCTCACTAAACTAATTTCTCTGGGTTCAGCAATTTGAAAAGCTATCATATCTCTAATCTCTTCCAATATATTCATCTGGAAAAGGGAATTTAGCCAATTCCGATGTGCGGAGATGATCTGTTAGCACAGTGTAAATGTTTATAACATGGCAATCGAGTTCGTTTATAAGGATATGAAAAGTTTTATTGGGGAAGCCACTGAAGCGGAACCGTCGGATAATAGGCAGTTTACCCAGCAGTCTCCAGGAGCCGGGGAGTAGAGCACGCATGCAGAAAAAGACTCGGATTTACTTTAATCCCAAATTGTAAACTCAAATTCGGCCCTGCACATGATGCACCTGGGACTTGATAGCACAAAGGATTCTCTTCTATATCCCTGGCGATGGGGGCTTTCAAAACCAGACTGTGATCAAATTCAAGTTCCCCCCACTCTCCAACCCCTTTCTTCTTGCAAGTGGCTAAACATGAATTGGGCTGCAATCGACGTTGGCCTTCCCCAAGCAGGCACCCTCTAAATGTGTCAGGACTACAACTCCCAGAATTCCAAGCGTTTGGAAGACAAGGTTAACTCACATGCCTTTCTGTGTCATCTCCCATCTTTTCTCTCCTAGGATTGCCAAAAACCGACTCTGGCCTCTCAAGAAAGAGGGGTCCATCGTGGCTTGTGTTTTAACATTCAGACTTACCATTTATTAGTAACAACAGCAGATGAGACCAATCTTCGCAATCGCTGGTTGACCGAACAATGTTTCTGCTGCCAGCCTTCTCCCACCACACCAGCGTTCCTCAGCATTAGCAACTCTAACATGTGTGGACTTCAACTCAACTCAACGCAAGTATTTATTATGGACATAGACCAGCAAATTCAGCCAACTCAAATGTGTGGCTTTATTAAGAGCAGGATCTGGCCATGTTGACATTGGATGAGTTCTCTAATGAGAGGAAACGCCTAAAGTTCAGAGTTAGGACAGGTAGGAAAAGCAGGGGTATCAGGATGGAAAAAGATAGACTTCGTTCAACTCAGTATTGTGCCACTGGAACTGGTAACAGGAGGTTTCCAATCCTTCCTGTTCCGCAAAGCCGTAACATGCCTGGATCTACCTTGTGGAGCCTAAGGATGAAGCAGGAGAAGGAACATGGAATTTTTCACACCCTCCTAAGTTCTTTGGAGGAAAGACGGGGTAAAAAAACATAGCTGATACATAAATAATACAGAAATGGTAATTTTATAACAACAACAACAACAAGAGTATGCATGGATAATTAATATGAAATGAGATACAATACAACAATATCATAATTAAGCAAAGGTAGAGAACCAGAAGCTCCAAGGAGACTCCCAAAGCTGTTTTTCCTGGTCCCCATTGGGGACTGAAGCCAATTTTAATTGAGAGGTGATAGGAAATTTGCCAGCCCACGTCAGAAAACCCCATTTTCGGTTTCAGGAGTTTGCAGGAAGGCAACAGCCCTCTTCTGTCTTGTTCTCCAGCATCTGGTGTTGGGGGCATGGTCTTCTCCCTGGACAAAGGCCATCAGATCAAGATGTTTCTTCCCATCCATCAACTCTCCATTCTAAAAAGATGAGATGCTGCTGGAATCCCTGGTCTGGCTGCTGCTTCATTAATTAGCTCTCATTTGCAGGAGGCAAAGGAAATTTTAACATGCTAGAGAAGGAAATCATAAAGGTGATTCAAAGAGAAAGGAAGAAGCAACATGGAAAATGGGTTTGTCCAGAGTGGGCCCTGACTACTTTCCTTTTTGCTTTGCACCACAGCAAGAGGTTTACAACAGCTGGAAACCCTTTTTTTCCCTTACCTGCCCCCCCCCCCCCGTAAATTAGATTTAACATTCCACAGAACTTTATTGCAGTCTGTATTTGGGTTGTATGAAAAAAAAATCTGTATTTAACTTCAAGCCCTGGTAAACATCTTTGCTTATGTTGTTATAAGATTCCTTATTTGAGTATTTCGATTTAATTTCACAGTTCATATACCTCAAAGTTTTGATTTGCCCCCCCCCCCCATATTCATTTCAAGAGACGTGGCAGTGGCCAGGGGCAGCATCTTTCTCTTTCTTAAGTTGGATCTTCACCACTCTTGGCTGTTAAAAAAAAAAACAGGAATTATGGGCCTTCTGATGTTGTGTGGGTGAAGACATGTGTGTTAAATCTATTTTTGCATTTATGCTCTGCCAGTGTGCCTGCAGATTATGGTCAAAAAAGGATAGGGGCTGCAAAGATGTGTTGCACATTCAAACCAGGTGGAGGTCAGCTCACACCTTTGCAAGTGTGCTCTACCTTGTCCATCCTCCAGGGCCCTGTACCTCGCTCGTTGGAAAATGAAAAGACCTTGGGAAACGGGGCCAAATGGTCAGATAAGAGGGAGCACAGCCCACAGCTGGATAGTGGGCGGGGCAAGAGGCTCAGAAGGGACCCTCCCTAGTTTCTCAGGCTGCAAACGAGACGGGGGAGATCTGTATGTTCAGACTTGCAAGATTCTGTCAATGTAGTTTTACAGTAAAGTAGGATTAGCTCATCTGGTCGTGTTTCCTGTCTGGTCCACCTGGTAAGGCTGACAAAAACTGATGCCAAACCTTTTGATGACATTCCTCTTATTATCTTCTAAGATGCAGTCCTCTGGATAAATGAATATTCACTTATGTAGCAACATGACCCCTTTTCACGATAACAGGCCTCCTACTTCCGTGATCTCGTTCCCAACTGGATTCCGCTTGTTTATGAAATCTTTTTTGCTCCTTGATGGTTTGAGGCAGGCATGTGTGCAGGGCAGGGTGGAAGAAGGCCTCTTGTGAAGAGGCTGAAGATGCCCACGGATCTGATACAGCTTGAAATGTTCCTTAGTGCAGTTAGTGGTCTGAAATGAAATCAGCACAAATACCTTTTTACGCTCCCCGTTCTCAAGCTTCCTCCTTTTCATTCTGGGCAAGCCTTCAGGAGGAGAAGAGGAAGCATCAAGTGAAGGAGAAAAGACTTGGGTCCCACCCCAGATTAGCAGGTCATGCTTTACGCCTCATTGGCACAACTTTCCATTGACACCAATTCCACTTATTGATCGATTGATTTTTCAAGGTGTCCAATGTCATGGCAACTGGGCTGTTATGTAAATTATGGAGGGTGTAACCAAACTTCTCTCAGTGGGCTGCATGCACACAAACAAAATTCTGCAACCCAATATCTGGGGTGGAAGGAAAAGAAGACTTCAGCTACTTGGATAATTATTCTTATTGTTACTGTTATGATTCTACTGTAACTCAGGGTGGCCCCTCTGATTCTTTCCTCACTGGTTGGTTCTCCACAACCTCCCTGCAAGGTAGCTTAGCCTTGCTGATTGGGGATGATGGGAGTCCAAACATTTGTCGGTGTGTAGCCAAAGTTTGCTCTAACCACCATTCTCAGTGGGTTTAAGTTCATTTAATCACCAACATTTGCTCAGGCTGCAGCAGTGAAATCCTGAGATGATCCAGATTCAATCTGAGTAATTTCCCCCCTGAACTGTTTCCAGTCTGGATTACCATTCCAAAAATTGTGTACCTCGAAGAACTAGACCCAATGTTAGTTTTCCTCTTCCCTCCTCTTCCCCTTTTCCTTTCAAGCTGCTTCTTTTGCTACCCCTACCCATAGGATTTAAGCTCTTTTGTCTTTAAGTCACGTTGAGAACCTTTTAGATTGAAGAAAAGGGTCTAAGGGCTTTAAATAAACATGCTGACTTCAGTTGCCCCATCATGGATCTTCTATGACTTCCCTCTGTCCCTTCTCTGTCCTTCTGAAGCACCATGAACATTATCAGACAGCCCAGGGATTCAGAAATAGAATCGGAACTAAGCGGAGAGTTAGCAGCACTATTAAAAAGATGAATAACTGCTTATAAATAAACATGGAAACTGCTGAGTCACTTTTATTTCTTCCCAGATCTGCTGCAGCTCCTTGTGGGTTATTTCCTTCCCTTCTCTTCATAAAGGAAAGGGTAAATGTGGATGATGACTGTTTAAAGACAAACAACTCTAGCACTACTCAAAACAGGCAGCTCCTAGCTCAGCCCAGCACGAGTACAGGTTTATTTTATTTTATTTTATTTTATTTTATTTTATTTATTTTATTTTATTTTATTTTATTTTATTTTATTTTATTTTATTTTATTTTATTTTATTTTATTTTATTTTATTTTATTTATTTTATTTTACTAGACCAGTGTTTCTCAACCTCAGTGACTTTAAGATGTGTGGACTTGGCTGGCTGGGGAATTCTGGGAGTTGAAGTCCACACATCTTAAAGTCGCTGAGGTTGAGAAACCCTGTACTAGATGGAGAATCAAGAGTGAAAACGTTGGAGCGAAAGCAGTAGAATCCATTGTAGGATCTTTCCGATGAAAAACCTTCCCCCTTTATTCCACCCCTTCCAAGAACAGCTCAAATGTGAGTCTTTTGTCATTCACTATTTTGATGGGAAGGTTGTGCTGTGGCTCGGAAAGGAGGCCCTAGAGATGGGTGGGGAGTATATTAACTTTTTTTGGTTAGATCCAGGGGGTATCCATGGGGTGTGGTCCAAAAACTCAAGATGGTGGTGGTGCAATCCAGACTTTGTGATCGATGAAGCCTTGATCACACCCCTGGGACCACCATCTGGGCATTTTTGGCCACACCCAATAGACAACCAGCTTGGATTGTCAGAGGAGAAAGTCACGGACAATAGCCAGGTTTGCAAGGGATCTGCTACACACTGTCTGAAGATGTTTTCCCAACCCACTGATGAACAGGGACACCCAGGGGCAGGTCAAAAAAGTCAAGATGGGGTCCACAACTGGGTGATCGAAACACTGCCCCCTTTTTCTATGTTTGGCACACGCAACACAGGTTTAAAAGGGTGGGGCTTGTTCAGACAGCCAAGGGTGCCATATTGAATTTTTTGAACCCCCTCCCAGGGACATCCCTGTTGACAGTCATCTCCAGTGTCCAGCTGGCACTCTGTTAGCCAGACCGAACTGATTCCAATCAAGAGCTTCTTTTTTTAATTGATCTACCCAGCTCAAATGATGCACAAGTGCTCAGTGGCTGGGAGGGAGGAGAAAACCACTTTCATCTGCCAACCCCGAGATCCCTTCCTTTTCCTAACACCCTGCCCGCCCAGAAGCACATTTCCAAAGCAACTATTAGAGATGCCCAATAAGAGGGCTGAGCAGCTTTGAAAGTGATGACTTGGTTGTTTAGCATCGTTTGTCCTTGAACCAGCGAAACTCTCTTGATTGCTCTCCTCCTGACCTTTATTACCTTTCCAGTTCATAATAATTTGTATCAAGGGGTTTCCTGAGCAGAATGTGAGGAGGAGGAGGGAGGGAGGGAGGGAGGGAGGGAGGGAGAATGAAGGAAGGAAGGAAGGAAGGAAGGAAGGAAGGAAGGAAGGAAGGAGGGAGGGAGGGAGGGAAGGAGAAGGAAGGAAGGAGGGAGGGAGGGAGGGAAGGAGAAGGAAGGAAGGAGGGAGGGAGGGAGGGAAGGAAGGAAGGAAGGAAGGGAGGGAAGGAGGGAAGGAGGGAAGGAGGGAAGGAGGGAAGGAGAAGGAAGGAAGGAGGGAGGGAGGGAGGGAGGGAGGGAGGGAAGGAGAAGGAAGGAAGGAGGGAGGGAGGGAAGGAGGGAAGGAGGGAAGGAGAAGGAAGGAAGGTTAAGGAGGAAAGTGTCTGGAACAGAAGACTTACAAGCTTTGTCTGTTTTCTATAAGTGCAGATCAATTACAAAGCAGACAAGACAGTGATTCACAATGTCAATTTCATGCGCTCAGTACCCAGCTAAGGAAGTGCATCATCCTTTTTTTTTTACATTTGATAAGAAATCCGTCTCTGTTTGCAAAAGAAAGAGGGGAGAGAGAGAGAGAGGCGGAAGGAAGAGAACAGTCAGATTGACAGCCCAGTAAGATTGCTACAGAAGCCCGGCCGTGTTCCTGTCCTTCGGCCCACGAGAGTTTATTTCAAATACGAGGGGCTTCTTCGTGCGCCGGGCTGGAGGAACGTGTGTCTTGTGCTCCATATATACTTAGGAATATGTGTGTTCTCAGACTTAAAAAACAAAACAAAACAGGATGTCAAGAAGCAATTGTCAATCTCTATTACTGCAGCCAAAGTGAGAAATGTGATTTTTTTTTTAAGTTCAGCTGCCAGCAGGAGCATTTGCATGGGTTTTTTTTAAAAAAAAATCAAGATAGCAGCCACTATCATGCAACTGAAGCCCCACCCCTTTTTACACGTGATGCGAACGGCCAGGGGTCCCACAATGGTGGCCGTGATATAACAGAAGCATGCAGGGAAAACATGTTCAAGACATTGATGTTTAAAGGGCCAGGGGTGATTTTTTTTTTTTTGGAGGAAACCATGCAGTCCGCCCTCCAGAGCTTTAGCACACCTATTTTTAAAATGTATTTATTACATTTACATCCTGCCATTTCTCTGAAAACACGAAGAAAGGAAATACAGGCTTTAGAGAACTGATTGCCAAACACACTCTATTGCCAAGCTGCTATATTCTGACCTCCACAGAGCTGGAGTTTGGACCAGATGATCTCTAGGACCCCTTCTTTTTTCCACCGGGGATAAAATCCAGCACCACCTTTGCATTCTCCAATTCCTGGATTGATTCTAGGAATTCTCTTGGTTAAACGGGCCGCCCGGAGACCTAAACCATACAGGACAAGGAAGGAGCGTTGGGTGTGGACCCGGAAACGCCTTAAAGGGTGGACTTGGGTTTTCTGCTTCATCTATTTCCAGAGGTTGCAGGAACAGGATCAGAATTAACCATCTCACCCCAGAGAAGGGGTGGAGGAAGAGGGTGCCTTCTCTTCTGGTTTCCTTGGGAGCGGCCGTTGGCTTTCCAGGCGCTCAAGAGGGATCATCAGAACATTTCACAAGTCCAAATTAACCCCAGTAGACAACCCCACACTTGTTTACAAAGCCAGGATGGAAATTTATGGTGTCACTAAAAAGAACTTCTCCCCTGGCGCGCGGGAGAGAGGAAAGGCGTAACAATTCCTCTCGTTGCAAGGAAGTGGGAAAGCTCTTAACAAATCAATACTGTTATTTAGTCAATAAACCCACAAAACAGCCCCTCTAGGGGATAAACACAGAGAAAATTCACTGCTGGAAAACAGACAGACAGGGTCCTTGCCTTAAATATGTGCCAGAGTACACGCGTATATTTATGGGCGAGCGTGCAAACGAGGTGTCCAAGGGCAGACACTGCAAGAGAGATCCTTGCCATCAAGAAGGGTGCAGAGAAGCTCTGGAGATGCTGCCAAGATTAAGATTTTTAATCCCTTGTTACAGGGATTGGCGCTCTGACGTCTTCCTGAAGATGGCACATCCATGGCTTGTATGATGAGAAGACGACAAGGGTGCTTTGGTAGGGCAACATCTTCAGGAACCGCACAGAGGCAAGGCGAGGACAAACGGCAAGGCCTCTGCATCAGGTGGCTTCCAGGCCAGGTCTTCAAAGCAATGAAGAAAAAGGGGGAAATAATCTAACAGTGTTCAGCAGTTGGGGTATCATGTGGTTTGGCTGCCTACGGTGCAGGAACCCAGCCCATTGTCTATATTCGGTAACCCATGGTTTAACCAATGTGATTGGTGAACCCAGTCTAGGCCCCCAAGCACAATCATCCTTCAGGCTGCAGATAGCAATCAATAGGTGGGTGCGCAATGGGGTGGATTTTTCAGGCTGGGCTCCTCAGCAGTCCCCAGGCCTAGGCACAATGAAGGATGAGCCTGCTCCTGGGGTCGAAAAGCCATCTGGCCCAAGCTTTCCTCTGCCCCTTCTCCTCCCTCCCCCTCCCACCCCCACTTCAGCTAATTCAAATGTATATCCCTAATTCAAGGCTTATGACTCTTTCCCAGGATAAATGCACTGCTTCCTTAAGATTATGCCAAGAGAGAAATGCACGGGCCCACCACTGAAAGAAGCCGGCCTTAATCTGTCGGGGGTGCCAGATTCAAAGTGAGTCCTTTTTAATCTTTCTCGCTGCTGAACCGTTGAGTCTGTATCAAACTTCAGCGGGCTGGGCTCGAACAGGATGCTAAGCCTTCCTCGTGAAACTTAACAGGCGGTGTGTGTCTGTGTGTTACTATCAGGGTGTTCTCTCCTAAACTCTTCCACCCAGCCATATCACGTCCCCGCACCCACGTTTTCCTGACTGGGAAATGACAAGGGGGAGTGGAAGATAAAAGCCACCATTGATAGAGATAAAGATCTCTCTGCTCCTTAGTCATCAGAGGCATCTGGATCAACATCCCCGAGCCACCCACCCCATCAAGGTAGGTAGGGATTATTTCCATTGATATGGTTGGCCATCTCCAATTCGTAACTCATCTGGGCAGCCAACAACAATGAAAAGCTATACAAAAACAGAGAACCATGTAAAAAACAGCACAAACGCAATCAGCACCGAGACGACAAGAACCAGCAACAACAACTGAGCCCAACCACCCCGTGGGCTCTGCCACACATCTGGATCCCCAAGTGACGAAACAAAGTCTTGTGAAAAGCCAGCAGGATCGGTCCAAGCTAAGCTCCGGGCAAATGTCGCAGCAGAAAAGGTTCTCTTCCTGGGCCCCGAAGATGACCTTCCCTAATAGATGGGACCCAGAGCATGCCTCTTCTGCATTTTTGTCTGCCTTAAAACCCCACAAAACAAAGAAATGCGGTGCAAATTCTGGAGAAGTGCCAGTTTTGAAAGATTGCCAAGTGCTGGTTCATATCAGGTCCATTGTGCGAAATACAGCGAGTTTTCACACTGACAAGGGAATCAAGCAAAGCTGTCTCTTGGCCATCTCAGAACAATTAACTAAACATCATATAATCAATTGGCTCAGATTCCTTTGACCAGATGTGATCCACATTACAGAATTCAATAGGATTTACTCCCAATTATTATCGATTTGGGATAGCAGCCTGAAGTTATTTTTTTCACTGGAGTTGTTCCTCTTCCTCTTTTTCTTGAAACAAAACAAGAAAGTGACCTGGAGGCAAATTCCAGTTTTCCTAGAAACTTAGCTGATTTTAGACCAGTATTTTTTTTTAAAATGTTAGCAATGCTGCACGAAGTCAATTTATATAACCCCAGTCCATTCTGGATTGTGCAGTCAGCAGGAAACAAATTCAGCTTGAGTTTCTCAAGCCTCCTCACTGAATATTATAATCATCAGAGGAAATCTTTTGGCATTGACACAGATTGCTCTGGTCTTGTCCTGCAAATCTCTTTGTGGAACATTTTTAGCCTATCAGAAGCAAGCTAAAAACTTTTCAGTTGCTTGCTTGGGTAAGCTTTGTTAACTTCTGCATGGGTTAAAGCACTGTTTGGCTTTGATTTTGCAAATTATTGAGTCTTACCCTTTTCTGCGACAGATGGGGTTGTTTGAAACCATGCATGGATTTTGTTCAACTGCAGGGAGCCATCCTGGGTTGTTGAAGACAGAATATAAATGTTTTAAATACGTTCCATTCTAGGGTAAGACAGGGGAAGCCTTAATGGTGAAAATGCAGGGTTAACTTAAATAAACTTGGAAGAAATCTACTGTTTTAGTTGCCTTCAGATGAGCTCAGCTTGCCAAATTAAAGTGGGGCCAAGGTGATCTCCTCCCATCCTTTTAAGCAGTCTGTTCGTGGCAAAGCTTGTGGTAAAACATCTACAAAGACAATCTATTAAAATATAATTTGGCGAACTTGGGCTGGAGTTGATTAAAGTTTTATTCCCATATATGGGAATATAATTCTTATCTTTTTACTACATTTCAAGGATCTCTCTCCTGTATGTCTAAATCTGTGGGTCAAATCTTGGGCTGGGGACTGCTATCAGTAGTAGTACTAGTAGTAGGAATAACACAGTTGACGAGATCAACTCTTAAGCCATTCTTTCTGGACTGGTTACTTGAGGCTGAAGGAAGCCTATCCCATCTCTAGCTTTACTGGATTAAAATTTCGATCCCACCGCCGAGTGTCTGTGGAAACACCCCGCTCTGCATTTCCTGGAGCTTGGGAACTAGGGTGTCATGAGTACGGATGCTGAGCAGGAGGGGGGCCCTATCCAGGGGGGGAACGCATGCATAGTTTAGAAGCTTTGAATCTCCCTTCGAAGAAACTCAGAGCAGACCCGCCTTGAGTTTTGGGGTTTATCTGTCTGGGTTTTCCCACGCTTCTTCAGTTTGGTAGGATTTTCTGTCTACAATAGCAGTAATAAAACACTAGAGACTTCCTCCTAGTCTCGGCGTGGTCTTTGCTTAGTCAGGACATAGGGTCTCCTCAACCCTTTACCCTTTTCCTGGCACTGAAGATGGATCTCAGTCAAACCTGGGGCCCTGGGGTCAGGCCACCAGGATGTACAAGCCAGTTTTCTAGATGATGTGGTGGTAGCAGCGGGGATGATCAGGACGCCTGCTTGCCCATCCTGGTCCAAATCTGCTCACCCAACCCCACCAGAGGCAAACCTGAACCTCCGATTGCTTCCCCAGGTTCCCGACAGGCGCTTGCCATTCTGGGAACACGTCATGCCCTTGCCAGGCAAAGGGAGGTCTGCCACCGCAAAGGCAGCAGTCAGCCCAACCCGCATGCCAAGTAGCTTGGCACTTCAACCCCAAGGCGCTGGCCAGCCTGCCCGCTGAATGCCCAGTCTGAAAACCACAGGCAAGCTCGGCCCCCTCCATTTGCCCAACGCACCATGCAGTTGCCCTAAGCCAGCCGGGAGGCGTTGTCCTGATTATTATTTTTTTATTCATCCTTTGCTCATGATGGTGTCCCCCTCCTTCTCTTTCCACCCAGATGCCTCCTTCCCCATCTCTGCTGCGGCTCAGCGGCCGACGTCGGTCTTCGATTCGCCACCTCCTTCTGCGCTTTGCTTTGGGGCCGAGGCCAGACCAGCGGATCCTCCCGGCACCGCCACCGCCTTCTGAGGACAGCCACCACAGAAATCAGCTGGCCGGGCTCTTTAAGGCGGCCAGTGCCGCCACATCCCCTCCCTGGGTGCTGACCCATCCGTGTGCCGTATTAGAATTGTAGAAGTAATAAATGAACAGTGGAGGGGGTTTGTAATGATGATTAGAGACTGAAATTGGCTCAGATTTACTGTGTCACTCAGGAACGGAGGGAGATGTGGGGGGACAGGGAAGCATTTGGAGCAGTCTAATGGATCCATCAACTCGTTTTGGCTGCTCAGTGGGCCGAACAGGGTCACCAGGCTTTCCGCTGGCAGCACAAAGCACTTCAATTTTGTTAGGAAATGTATCAATTTAACTGACTCGAGCAGCACACTGCAAAACCTAATGAATCTGGACTCAATTTTCCGCCACAGTGCTTCTGAGAACTGTCGGAAACAATGTCGGCGGCTGGGGGTGACGCTGCCGCGGATAGGCTGCCTGGCCCGGCCTGCCTCCGCCAGGGTTCGCGGAGAAGAGACACGGCACCAGCCTCCTGCCATCCGGTGACAGCTCTGGACCCCGTGCTTGCCACTCTCCTAACAATGATGTCATTAAAGGTAAATTGGCCTCTATTTCAGCAGGATGATAGTGCTAATTGAGTGGGAAAATATAATATAGGGAGCTGTTGTCTGCAGTTAAAGGCAGGAGGGGGACAGATTAAGTGGCCTACAATGGGGGGTGTCAGCACGGCAGATGTTGCGTTCGGCTGATAACTGCGCTGACGTATCTCCAGCTTGTCAAGGCCGGCCGTTTGCAGAGAGACTTGCAGCAAAAGGCGGCAGATGGCCGCTCGGAATGGGAATGAGGTGCTTAACCAGCCTGACTGCTGAAGGCAGCTAGTTTGTAAACAGAGCGAGCTGGAGGCATCTTCCGGATGGCCCTCCCAGCCCGCCAGCCCAGCTGCAGGGAAGGCAAAGGCAAAGGGTGGCTTTGGGGAAAAGGTCAGGGTGCCTCTGGGGAGGGAACGGGTGTCCATGCCCAGTCCAGAGGGTCAAAACCACTGCCCTACAGAGGGTCCAGGTCAAAGCAGGGTCTATCAGAGACCTCCTTCTGGTTGGGTCAGCTGGAGGCCTTGGGTAACCCAGATCCCTGTTTCATTCAAGGTTAATTTTGCTGAATTTTCATTTGGTGTAGGCCATCTTGGACAATGTGAAATGGAAAGGCCCAGTATTCAATATTCAAGTGAGCATGGAACTCCTACGGCTGCTACCACCACTCCTACGATGACAACAACAACAACGACAATGATGATGATCTGTAGATCAACCACAAAAATAAGGGTCTACTTGACATACCACACAAGTCCCATGAAGGAACTCACAAGTCCTCTCGATGTCGGGAGGTGGAACCTGTGTGCGCAAAGGCAGTGCACACCAGAGCCTGACGAAGGGTGCTTGGACCAAAAAGGGAAAAGAATTCTTCAGCGTTGTTGTGGTCATTCCACGTGGCTCATGCAGTTGGTGGGATGGAGGAAGACGGAGAGGGTAGTTGAGAAGGCTGGGTGGTGGGAGCTGAGTTTTGGAGTGAACCTAAAATAAAGAAGTGTTGATTGTAATATTTTCATTTTCTGTTTTTGGACATCCTCATGACCCGACAACCTGGCAATAAAGGTGGGATTGCTGTTAGCCTGGATCCACTCTTCTCTTCCCCCAGCACACAGGTCCTTTCTCACCATACTGTAGATCTCCAATACAGACTTCCTTCTATTCTAGTTTTTGCTGACCTAGCGGTTTTCTTTATTCTACCTTCCCTGCCATTAAAAGAGAGAAAATGAGACAAATTCTTGGAAGCTAAGTGCCTGACACTCCTCCTGGCTTTATATCGATCCATTTAGCCTACTCTTCTACTGTAAATAAGGTTTATCCTAGAAAACTAACCACTAGTACAGCTCTCCAGAGGTTGTATGGGGGCCATGTCTACAGACAGCAGAACTGAGTCGAAGACCTTCTGTGGACTAAGTATGTGCTCCAGCCCTGAAGTACAGTTCTTCTGGAAGAGAAGGATGGAGATACCTACTAGGTAGACCTTCACCAAGCCTTCTGGCTTGTCTTGGACATCCCAACCTATTTGGTATTCCAGTTCAGAATACAAAAATTAACCTATTAATGTTTATAACTGAAAATTAAGATGACCCTGACCTTTCAAGAGGGGTTGGTTCAGGAAGAATGTCTCTCTTTCAGCATTAAGACTCTGCTAATATTTTTTTTTTTTTGCAATTTGATCAGCTGTTCCCAAATCTTCACCTTTCATCTTTCCTCGCCTATCTGCCTTACTCTTCTTCCTCATCCTCTTTTCTTCCACTCTTTTGCCCTAATAAGTAGAGCATTACACGTCAATCTGTTGAATTCCTCCAGTAATGATGTTGTCGTCGTTTTTCTTTTTTCTTTCTCTTTTAATCAGGGGTTATTCTTGTGTTGCTTTCCTTGCAGGACTAATTTCCAGAGTTTGACAGCTCTTACAATAAAGCATATTTCCACGTCTCCCTATAAGTCATCTCACAACGTACTCTGGAACAAACCTAAGTGAATTTTATTACAGCATTGCTGACACGTAGAAACATGGTGGCAGCCTGATTCGGCAAGGGGAATTCCAGCGCGTGATCAAGGCTTTCCGGGATCCCACTAAGCATCACTTTGGTCCAGCAGTCTGACTTGCTGCGGTGTCCATTCCAGCCAGGACCTACTCCTGGTCTGATCCCCTCCCATCCTTCAGCACTTTACACTCAAAGGCTGGCTACCACCATCCTTGGAGGCTCCATGAACTACAGAATTTGACCACCACAGCTCAATCTATCCTCACCCCTGAGGTTCTTTCTTCTGAGAGAGGCAGTCCCTGGGTTGAAAAAATATGATTGGCTAGGAAAGCAGTGTTTCCTTTTGGAAATAAGTATGGCCAGAGTTTTAAAAATGGCAGTATTATAAATGCCATATTTTGCAATGAAGACATGACAGAAAGACATATCTATCTATCATCTATCTATCTCTGTCTGTCTCTCTATCATCTCTCTATCATCTATCATCTATGTCTGTCCATCTATAATCTATAATCTATCATCTCTCTGTCTATCATCTATCATTTATCTATCTATCATTTATCTATCATCATCTATCATTTATCTATCATCATCTATCATTTATCATCTATCTATCTATGTCTATCTGTCTATCATCTATCTATCACCTATCATCTATGTCTATCTATAATCTATCATCTATCTATGTCTATCTATCTATCATTTATCTATCATCTATCTATCTATCTATCTAAGCAAATATTTGTAGCTTAGGGTTGAACTGTGGAGTCCTTGGTGCTCTCTGAGCCCTGTTGTTTTCTTGCAGTCATTTCAAAATTGCCAGACTGGGCAACATCTTCAGTGCAAAGAGGGAGTGGGCCTTGCTCTCAACAGACACATAGTGGTAAACAACATTTACAGACCATTCAGAAGAGACAATAGAAAAGCCAAAAGACCAGGACACTCCCCTGCCAGCAATCAACACCCAGATGTGCAAAAATCAACACTAGGATTAACACCAGATGAACCATCAAACAGCACAATACACCCTAATCAAGGAACGATTAACTCAGCCAACCAACCAAGCAGCGAACAACAGCCCAATCAAGGAACTCCCGAGGAGAGAGCAACACCCCCACCAACACAAGCAACACCCCCACCAACCCAAGCAGGGCAAGCCACGGTGTATAAACAGGGAGCAAGACCCACTCCCTCCTCGCACTGAAGACGTTGCCCAGTCTGGCAATGAAACGTCTGCAAGGAAACAGCAAGGCTCAGAGAGCACCGAGGATGCCACATCTATCTATCTATCTATCTATCTATCTATCTATCTATCTATCTATCTATCTATCTATCTATCTATCATCTATCTATCTATCTACAGTATGTATCATCTCTCTATCATCTATCATCTATCTATGTCTGTCTGTCTGTCTGTCTATCATCTCTATCTATCTATCATCTATCATCTTTCTATCACTTGGAAACATAAGAAAAATTCAGAATAGGGCCCCTAAGGCAGCGTATCCTGGAGAGAACACAGAGATGAACCTCATCAGGTTGTGGAGAATTTCCTTGAATTCATGGGCTGGAGGTTCCTCAACCCTTTTCTTAGATGAAGTACAAACCAAGGAACTTACTGGACATCTGTTAGCTTGCCACTAACTATGTGCTATCTATTGCTAGTATATTTACTAGCAATGTTAGGACAATCCATAATAACAACAACAACAACAATGGATCCCCAACTTCCTAGGGCAGCTACTTTTTGGTATCCAGATTCCCAGCTGCTTATTTCCTTGGAAAATGGTAATCACCATATATCTGGGGAGAATAAGGGATGGGGAATCATATATAAAAAGAGTATAATGGATAAAAATAAGAAAAATTTTACATAATTCAGTGTTCTGCCTTCCCCATGGGCTATTTCGGGAAAGTTCCTGCAGAGAAGAAGGCAAGCTGGAATTTTTGTCTCCTAATCTGTCAACTCTTCCCGCCATGTTACTGGACACAAACACACACACAGCATTTTAGAAAGAACAGGTACAAATTTCAGTGCCAACCTCCAACAATGCTTGCCTTCTAAAATTGGCACAAGAAAACCATGGGGCCAGGATGATTGGATATGGATGATCACATTTCTTATATTGAAGCATTCTGTTTACTTTCTGTCCTCGCAACCCCCCTCTTCTATTTCAATTGGCCTGGCACAGAAGCTCTTCTGGCTATTTCAGCTTTTATCCGTCTTTCCTGAAAACAAACACCTTCCCAGAAGGAAGTTCACACATTATCTTTTCAGGTGTGTTTGAAATGTACAACTGAAAGGGTGCATGCCTGATTAAGATTGCCAATAACTTCAAGCTCCAAGATTGCTTCTCCTTTTTCAGTGATACCCTTTGCAAAAAAATAAATATACTTTTTTTCCTATACGTTGCCCATACTTGATCTCATCTTCAATTATCTTTGGTGGCCCTTCGCCGGTTTCTGCAGCATCATGATGCTGTGATCCCTGATTGGCTAGGACGGCTCCCTTAACAAATTTAAGCAGAAGAAACAGCACCAGCTACAGAACCAATGACTCTGATCTGGGTTGTGAAGATGAATATCTGAACTGGGTTGAACTTTGCAATCCTAAGTAGGCTTGCTGGCGAATAAACCCAGGGTTTATTTAACGGGGTTTTTAAGAGACAGCCCAGAGGAATGAGACTTCTGACCATGGAGTTATGAAAGGGTTAGGGTGGAGAAAGATATTACTACAACCAAAATAGCCGTTTTTATAGCTGAAAATTGTAAGAAAGTACTACATGGTGAAATGAGAGTAATATTTTAACCATAAATGAGGTTAAACTTGGGTTTGGAGGTCCGTGCATCATATATGTGAAAATGCCATGAAGAACAGAAGGTACTTACTGGAATAGGCTAAAGCATCACATTATCCGCATCCAATTTCCCCCAGGAGAAGATCTGCAGACCCTCAAACAGGTCAAAAAGGTATCTCTGCTTCCTTACTCTCAGGGTCCAGCAGCTATTATTCCCTGGCATGCTGCCTCTAAATGTGGTGTTCCATTACAGGTAGTCCTCACTTAACAACCATTTGTTTACTGACAGTTCAGACTTATGACGGTGCTGGGAAAACTGACGTACGGCCAGTCCTCACACTTACGACTGTTGCAGCATCCCATGGTCACATGATCGCTGTTTTCAACCTTCCTGGCTGGCTTCTGGTGAGCAAAATCAATGGGGAACCATGTGATTCACTTAACAACCATGTGGTTAGCTTAATGACTGTGGTGATTCATGGCCACTGCAAAAAGGTCATAAAATCAGGTCAGATTCACTTAATGACTGCTTCGCTTAGCAACCAAAATTCTGGTCCCAGTTGTGATCATTATGTGAGGACTACCTGTACAACTCCTTAACCCAGAGCCACCAACACAGGCAGGGTTTTCCCAGGGCTAACCCCAATGATCGGTGCAAAAGGAAGAACCGTGTCTTTAAAAGAAAATGAAGACAATGGATTAACTGGGCACAGGAGGACGGGTTTTTAAGAGACAGCCCAGCATTTAAAGCAATCAAGGATGATTCAAATGACAGGTTTTGTGGTGTCTGCTAATTTACTTGAGATTCATTTCGAGGAACAGCTGGCTTTATCCCAGCAGGAGTGAAAGTTGCTCAGGTCCACCTGCTGCCAGGCAGACGGGCTACGGGCACAGCTGTACTTAAAGTTCACTAGACCCAATATGCTCGGCCAGGGGTGGTTCCAACTTCCCTGAACAACCCACCCGCAGGACAGTTCCCCCAACTCTTCTGCAGCTGCATCTTCTGAGATCGCTAAAGAGGGGTCCTCACTGCCAAGAGAAGAATCTCAAGCCCTGGAAACCTTTGGGCAGTTAGCAGTGGCTGCGAGATAATCACCAGGGCCACCAGGCCTGATAAGGATCAAGAACTTCTCTTTCTTCATCGGTCTGGAAAACAAGGGCTTTGATCCAACCTGCGTCCTTTGAGCAAACTCCAGGGTGTAAACATAATCCCATTAAGCCGGCCCAGAGCTGAAATCACTACATTCTGCATCCTGGAATGATATTCCGTGGTTGGAGGGGAAGATGCCTGATCTTCACTATTTTGCCTATTTTTTAAGAAGTGTGTTTCTGCTAATCATTGGAGGGAAGAAGTCGCTTTTGAAGCAACTCTAGCGTGGCCTTGTTTCTCTTCTGAGTTCAACCCTCTCAAGATCTGGCTTACTCACACTCGCCTTTTTTAACAGAAATTCTTACGAAGCTGATGGCTTCCAGATAGTTATGAAAAGTTTTGTGGCCCAGATATGGTTAACCCTAACCTTTGTAGGACTTGATGCTCAAGAAGTCAAGGCACTGAGAAGCTTTTGAGCAGCTACTGGGGGACAGCTAAATTGTTTTGGCTTTTTCGAACGGCGTGCCTGTTTCTTGCGTCTTGTTTCTAATTGCAAAATATTGTTTTGAAAAATTAACAGGGATTGAGCAGAAGTATCTTAGAACCTGGGCGCTAGCCAATCAGCCCTGGGTGTATTTATTTGCCAGCTTGCTGGACTTCAGGAGTCAACGCTGGAGAATAAAGTGGGCCATTGGACTGAACAGGGCGAGGTTGCTGCATGCCAGCTCCATTGCCCATTCTCTCTGTCTGGGTACGCAAATGGCAGGCCATCACCTGCATTCCTCTCTGATGGATCTCAATATCCCTTCTCAAAGGTGGATTGTCCTTTTCCCGGCTCTTTGGATCAGCATTGCAACAGGCCCTGCATCTCCCTTCTGTTTGTACAGCCTGCACACACCAGTAGAGCTCCATGAATAATAAGAGCTGGAATAACTTTCCAATTGTTTCTGTCTGCTCCACTGGGCACTGTATGAAGAGACTCACTCATTTTACCAATTCTGACTTTTCCTTTGCTAAAGGATGTACCATCTAGCAAGGGCAGTTGGAACCATCTCTCTCACTTTCACTTCTTCCCAAGGTCAGTGCTCATTTCACACCCCAATGACCCCAAATGGCCATCCTCTCTCCCTAGGGATACCCACCTTACCAGCCCACAAGCCAATGTTTCTCAATGTTGGCAGCTTGAAGTTGGGTGGGGAACTCTGGGAGTTGAAGTCCACCCAACTTCAAGCTGCCAACATTGAGAAACACTGCCATAAGCTCACCCCAATCATTGGGCAAGTGGGGGATTGCATGGAATGGATCAGCCTCAAATGGGCATTGGGTTGCTCCTTGTCAGCCCTCTGAGGCAGGCCAGGTCAGGTCAGGAAACAGACATCTCAAGAATTCATGGACAAAAGACTCTCCTAACTCTGCCCATATTAAAGGAGTCCATGGGGCCCACCAATGCATGCCTTGCATTGACTTTGCATCATGAGGGGCCTCCCCGGGCAAGCTGAAGCCATTGGCCCAAGCCTACTATCCATTGACAGCATTGTCATCCTAGCAACAACTTTTAGGAATTTAGCAACCTTCTCATAATGCCTAAACGTTTAGATTTACCCAGGCCAATGACTAAAAGCTGGTCATTAGAATAGCCTCTATGTGTAGCAAATAGATTTGCCTTCAGCTGAAGGTGAATTGAAGTTAGGACAGGATAGCCCTGAGAACCACTTTCCAAAAGATTCAATCTTCCAGACCTCAAGCAACACCCTCTGCAGTCATCTTCCTCAACCTGATGCCCTCTAGTTGTAGGACTGAGGTTCCCATCATCCTCACAAGGGCAGGCCAGGTTGGGGATTGCAGTCTATGACCACCTGTTGAGGAAGGGTGCTTCCCACCTCTTGGGTTACCCCAACTAGGTTTCCCTGCATGCCAGGGCCCACGCACCTCTTGCTGCCAACCCAGCCAAGCCAAGATTGTGGAAGTGGCTGGCCAAACGGGGCCCGGTCACGGTTCCCCTTTGACATCTCCAACGCTATTAGATCCACGGAGTTCCCATCAAGGCTGCCTTTGTAGTCAACAGAGAGCATTGTGCCAAGCCGAGAGGTCTTCTAATGAAAAAGGCTGTTCTCTCCTCCCATCGGCCGTGTGTCCCCACAGCGCTGTTATTTAAAGTCAGGTTTTAGAAAAAGAGGAGGGGGAGACCAAAGAAGAGGAAGGGGGGGTGAGTCAGTAGACAGGCTGGGCTTGGAAGCCGGAGGACAGGAAAAGTTAGAGATATTTATTTGACAGGGTCAAGGTTTCAGCTTTACCCTTCTTTCTCCCCAGGTCCCATAGGTGTTACAGTGAGAGACATTTAATCGAGGGAGTAGCGGTTTCATATCTATAACAAAAATCAAATAATGCAAGATGATTTACTCCCCCTAGCAACCAGGGAGCTTACCCATAGCAACCAGCCTAGCCTCAGGCAGCGGTGTAATCAGCTTGAAAATATTTCAATTATTGTGTTGATTTTAGTGGATTTGAGAAGCGCTGTGCGGGGAGACCAAGCACATTCTACCCACGACCTAAAGAGGAAGATATTGATTTAAACAGGTGTCAGAAAGGAAAAGTGGAGTAAATTTAAATGCAGTAGGAGAACGGAGGAGGCTGAATGTGGTTCGGCGTGGGGGTGACACTTTGCTCATTGCCTTGAATGAAACTGACTCGGCTGAACTAGAAATTTCACCTTGAAAATCATCTTCCATCGATACAATCAAGCGGGAGACATTGGGCATCTCTTCTCCTTAGGCCGCAGGGAGACGTCGGGGATGGGGTGGGGTGGGTGGGGGGGAAAAGAAGAGCTGATGGGCCTGGGATGTGGCTAAAAGGAATGATAAAACAGGATTTAAAAGTAGATTGGGGAAGGCTGGCGAGACCAGTTGAAGAGAAGGTCTGGGCTATTAAAAGGATAATGTGCACAGAGACAAATATTCACACAGGTTTTGATGTGTCTCTTTCGGGGGGTCCTGAAACTCTTTCCAGCCCAACCTGCAGCACCGTTTCCCAGCATTTTCAGCCACAAAGATGACAAGATCCCACCACCCTAACAGAGGGACAAAGTTGTTGAGCAAAGAAACAGTCCCAAACTCCAAAACTTGGGGGGAGCTCAGAAAATCTTGACCCGCCCACCTAAAGGACACGGCTTCTTCCATTTTTCATCCCTACAGCCCCAGCATTCCCCCTCAAAAGTGCATTAAGCAGGGCTCAGGCCCAGAAGGCTTTGCAGAATTTCTGTGCTGCCACATAACAGTATTCCCAGAGTCGCTGGGAGTCGGATTGTTATTGTTATTGTTATTATTCTCTGTTTGGCCTACAAACAAAAAGATGCAGTGCAATGTCCAAGAAATATCCAACTGCACTGGAAACGTAACCCAGCAGAGAAAATTCATGGCACAGGCAAGTCTTGCAAATAGGGGAGGAGGACTATTTGCATCTTTCCAGATGTTGCTCCACCACAACCCCTACCAGCAAGACTCCATGGGGATGTAGCCCAACCTTTGGAGGGCCAAAAACGTTATGGTTTTGGCAGACTTAAGACAGAAGATTCCAGTTCAACTCAACTTTTAGAACAACGCATCCTTTGCAAATCAGTCTTTCCAGGTTCAGCTCTCAGCTCCTTCACAACTTTTTCCAGGCCATGTTGGCAAATGCCTGCATCTAAAAAGCAGACAAGGGAAAAGCCAAGCAGTGAGTGGGTTAGGGGTGTCCACAAAAGGGGGGCCAAAAAAGTCAAGATGGCAGCCACAGCTGTGCAATGAAGCCCCACCTACTTTTTATGTGTATCACGTGCATATAGCCAGTTTGGTCTAGTGGTTAAGTCAACGGGCTAGAAACCAGGAGCCTGAGACTTCTAGTCCTGCCTTAGACAAGAAAGCCGGCTGGGTGACCTTGGGTTGGTCCCTCCCTCTCAGCCCAACAGCCAATCAGGCGTGGTAGGAGAGTTCTAGTCCCGCCTTAGGCCTGAAAGCCGGCTGGGTGACCTTGGGCCAGTCCCTCCCTCTCCGCCCAACCCACCTCACAGGGTTGTTGTTGTGGGGAAAATAGGAGGAGGAAGGAGTAATAGGTATGTTCCCTGCCTTGAGTTGTTTATAAAAATAATAAAGGCAGGACAGAAAATAAATAAAGAATAAGATATATAACCACTGTCCATCTCATTACATTGATGTAGGGTATCAGTGCTTTCCCAGGGACGCTGCACACAGCTGGAATTTCTCGTTGTCTGCATTCACACAACAGACTGTATTCAGCTGCAAACTGATTAGCAGAACTTGCACATGGTAAGTTTGGACACCTTTAATCCTGCCTGCCTGCCTGCCTGCCTTCCCTAAACCTAGATCAAATGCTTCCTGAAGCATCAGTGCACATCCAGCTAAAGAAGGACATCGTTCAACTGCATTAAGATCTTAGTTCTTAGTGCTGTGACACTTATCCACCCTGCATTATTGCTAAGTTGAGCTCATAGGAAACCTCTGGACAGTTTGCACACTTGCCTTGGCTCCTCAAGCATGTGTGCGCGTGCCTGCGTGTGCCTGTGACAGTTTGTATACAAAGCACTTATCACCTGCTTTCCAGTACAATAAGCAAATAGTCTGTGGTGAAGGAGTGACCCCGCCAGTGGTACGGACTTGATGGGATCGATAGAAGAGGAAAAAATAAATGTCACAACCGCTCGGGGGCTGAGTTGCCTTCTTTGTCACAGCAGCTTAACCTGTCAACTCCTTCTTGGTGGCTACATAACCTACATCCAGCCACTGTCATTATAGGGAGGGAAAAGCGGGTGGCATGGCCCTCTCTTAGATCTTGGAAATGAGCCAAGGCAATTCTGGTTGTCTCCAACAAGCCATGGGCAGGAACCGCATTTCGGGAAAACGGGGTATTTTGCTGAATTTCCTACCCCTGTTCGTCAGCTGTTGTAGGCCCAGTCTTTGATGCCTTTCCCAAACCAAGAACAAACCTGAGATTATAGGAGAGGAATACATTTCTGCAAATTGCCTACCGCATCAAGTCTGCATCGGTTTGTATCCCCCTTCTGTGGCCTTAGTTTTTTCTTCTTTTTTCTCATCTTGGCCAGTTCCACCCTTACTGAACGACAAATGGCCAGAAGACGTGGTCCACTCCCTTCCTCCCTGCCTCCCCCTGCATCTCTCTCCCTCTTTTCACATGTTGCAGGGCTGACGGTTCACCCTTCCCTGGGTTCAGTTTCAAAAGCGGCCTTTTGGAGCTTATCGCTTGCCGTTTATAAAACGGGAATGTCGCTCCTCGTTCAAAAGGCCCAGCTCATTTCAATGCGCAAAATGCCCTCTCGGAGGAAGGAGAATGCCACACGATCTTCAGAGAGTTAAGGGCCGCATATTATCTTCAAAGAGGGGAAACTATTACACCACCCTGGGAGATCTCCTTGTACTGTACAATCAACTGCTCCTTGACTTCTGAGTCAGATCTGTTTCTGACACGCCTGTCGGTTTATGAGGTGTGGTGGATGGTTTATGGAGGGTTTACTAAAGCAGGGAAACTCCAGTGATAGTCTTGAGCCTGGAAAACTTTGAGATTGCTGTTCTTTGCCATAGCCAGGAGTCAGCCTTCAGGGGTTGGGGAGGTGGGAGAGAGATGTAGACATTTATGTACGTATATTGGGAGTGCTTATCTTAAATCACAAGGCCCAGAATAGTTCCTACACCCACATGTTGCTGAGGTCACAGCCATTTGAGCTAGCGTGGCCAATGGTGAGAAATGCTGGGCATTATGCTTTTGCAAATATCCAGAGGTCGCAGGTCCTTCACTTCAGGTATGCATCAGTAGGGTGTATTAATCTTAAAACCCATTGGCAAACATCCTCCATCTATTGATCCTTAACTAGTGGCTCTTGAAATTTGCAGAAGTCTTCTTTTTAAAAAGTACAGAGAGCTTCAGAGAAAAAAAGAGGGAGGGAGGGAGGGAGGGAGGGAGGGAGGAAGATGTGTGCCTTTGAGAGCCCATCCAATATTTTCTTCTTTCCCTCTCTGATCGTCTAATAGAATCTAGAGAAGGAAGGAACCAGGAATCCAAATTCAAGCACCCTCAAGAGATGACTGTCCAGCCTCTGCATGAACACATCTCTTGAAGGAGAGCCAATCACCTCCCTTGGCAGAGAAGTCTGAAGGAGGGGTCAAAAAAATCAAGGTGTTGGCTATGATCATGTAATCAAAGCCCCATTCCTTTTCTATGTGCATCGTGGCCACAATGCATAAAAAAAGAGGCACGCTTTGATTTGTTGTCCCCTCCTCTTCATGGACACCCCTGGTCCTTGGCAGGTGGTTCCACTATCCAGTGCTCTTACCCTTGGAAATTTGCTCCTAACATTCAACCAGAATCTACCTTCCAAGAACATAAGCCCCAGATGCCCTTCCTTCTTGCTGGAGTGAGACAGCAGGTCTTGCCTTTCCATGTGACCAGAAGTCATAGAAGTTCATTTCCACCCACCTGATCATCTTTGGTGCCATTTTTCTGGATCTTCTTAAATCCCTGATGTCTGGACCTCAACATGGGACTTGATTCAGGGAGTCTGATTAATAAACAAAACAGACCAGAAGGCAGTCAAGTAAAATAATATTGACCCCTTTTAGGAGCAAGGCACATTCCTATTTGCCAAGTCAGGATTTTTGTCCATCAGTCCCACCTTCTCCACTTAGAATGTAGGCCTTTCTCCACCATCTTTGGTAGACACCGAAGATCAGATCTTTTACAGCCATGTCTCTTTAACTGGGGCCAAACTTGCAGACATTGCCACTGAGCATACATTTCACCCCAAAGTCCATCAAGCAATGGTCAGTTTCAAAATCACCTTCATTAGGCACCTGCCCTTTAAGGGGCGCAGTCCCAAATCCTCCCTTTGCCGAATTGGACTAGCCACCTGCTTCTTCAGACCCTGCCCTTGATTCTCCCCAGTGCAGAGGTCCTCCTCTGCTTTTAAGTCTGTGGCCATGACCAGAGTGTTTCAAAAGTGTGCTGTTTCACCTATCTCAACCAAATATCAGCAAGTACAGATAGTCCTCGCTTAAAGACCACAACTGGGACTGGAATTTCCATTGCTAAGCAAAGCGGTCATTAAGGGAATCCAACCCGATTTTATGACTTTTTTGTGGCAGTCATTAAGTGAATCACTGCAGGCATTAAGTGAACCACATGGTCGTTAAGCGAATCATGCAGTTCCCCATTGATTTTGCTTGCCAGAAGCCAGCCAGGAAGGACAAAAATGGTGTTCGTGTGACCACGGGATGCTGCGACAATCATAAATGCGAACCAGTTGCCAAGTGCCCAAATCATGATCACGTGACTGTGGGGACACTGTAACAGTCATAAGTGTGAGGACGGGTCATAAGTTGGTTTTTCCATCACTGTCGTAAGTCCAAACTGTCACTAAATGAATGCTTTTTAAGCGAGGACTCCCTGTACTCCAGGACAGCTCATTAGAAGCATCCCTTCTCCTCTAGGTCTTAGGTCAGTTGGCGAGGCAAAGCCCCGGTTCCTGAACCAGGGATTCCTCAAACATAAGCAGGCACATTTCCAGGGGCTTAGGATTCAAACAATGGCTTGTCCAAAGTGCCCAGTTTGTCTCTTAATATGTTCTATCTCACTCCATTTCATGGTCATTTTTCTTCTACTACCGCTGAGAGTTGGCACTGAAGTAGCTATATCGGTGACCAAAATAGCTGCCAGCCTGCTTGGCCAAACATACAGCAGTCACAAGTCCTATTTTCTTTTACAAACTTCTCAACCATGCATTAAGACGGAAATTCGTTTTTCATTCATACAGCTCTCAGCCCTGAGGAAAAAAAAAAAAGCATCTTCGCGAGGTCTTAAATGATTTCCTTGCCTCCCCCCCCCCCCCCCCCCGCCTCTGCAGCCTCTTTCTTCCTTGAAAATCTGGGTTTGGGAACAATGACCACACTTGCGGAGTGCCAATGGAGCATTCAGCATTAGAAAAATTTTGCCCAGACTTTGTCTTCCTCATCAGGTGAGTCAACACATTAAAAATGGTTCGGGCATCTTGGAAGCCAGTCACAACTTTCCCCGACTTGAAAAGGCTGAGATGTGGTTCACAGGTCACGCTGAACCCTTGGGTAATCTGTTTGGGTTTGGGTCTGTTGTGTGAATCCAGCTACTGTGCCTTACAAACTGTGGTTTGCGGCTCGGCATGTTGGTTGTCTAGCGGATTTTAGTTTATTCAGTAAACTGCGGTTAAGCAAACCCTGGCATCATTTGACCTGTGGTCCCACGCCCTTCATTGCTCATTGTCAAAGAATGGAAGGCTAATAAGGAGGGGGTGAATCCAAAAGAGATGCATAAAATTATTTCTAGAGATAGAGGGGGGGTTAGGGTTTTGTTTTGTTTTTTCATACAACATGCACTGCCCAAGCAATAAACCACATTATATCTCATGCGCTGGACTGGTTCACATGGTACACTGGAACAAGGTCTTCTGCAAAAGGTTGAATTACAAACTTCCCACATCCCATTTTAGCCTAGCCTAGTGTGTTGTGTGATTGCAGGTTGTGTCCTTCCAGCTCTATCCCAGTCCTCTTGGGAACCGTTGCTAGGTCACTCTCCCTGAGCTGTGCCGCCATCTCTGTCCTTCCAATCAGCCTATTCAAATCTTCAATGTTTACAGTTCCACAAATGTTATGGTCCCATATAGAGGACCACCAGTGGGATAATCATTCAATAATTCAAGAGGACAGATAACCACTGGGGCACTCACAACTGCACAACTGAAGCCCTGCTCTTTTTTTACACATATGGGTGTGATGTATGCAAAAATGGGATGAGGCTTTAATCATGTGGTTGCAGCCACCATCTTGACTTTTCTGACCCTCTCCTGGATACCTCTGCCTAACAGTAGAACTTCTCCCCAATGTTTATAGGATGGCCTTTCATAAGATGCAACCTATGTTCTGCACACTGAACCAAGCCTTGGTTTCTTTAGTTTGTTGTTGTTGTTTATTCGTTTAGTCGCTTCCGACTCTTCATGACTTCATGGACCAGCCCACGCCAGAGCTTCCTGACGGTCATCAACACCCCCAGGGACAAGTCCGTCACCTCTAGAATATCATCCATCCACCTTGCCCTTGGTCAGCCCCTCTTCCTTTTGCCCTCCATTCTCCCTAGCATCAGCATCTTCTCCAGGGTGTCCTGTCTTCTCATTATGTGGCCAAAGTACTTCAGTTTTGCCTTTAGTATCATTCCCTCAAGTGAGCAGTCTGGCTTTATTTCCTGGAGGATGGACTGGTTGGATATCCTTGCAGTTCAAGGCACTCTCAGAATTTTCTCCAACACCACAGTTCAAAAGCATCTGTCTTCCTTCTGTCAGCCTTCCTTCTGGTCCAGCTCTCGCAGCCATATGTTACTACGGGGAACACCATTGCTTTAACTATGCGGGCCTTTGTTGTCAGTGTGATGTCTCTGCTCTTAACTATTTTATCGAGATTTGTCATTGCTCTTCTCCCAAGGATTAAGCATCTTCGGATTTCCTGACTGCAGTCAGCGTCTGCAGTAATCTTTGCACCTAGGAATACAAAGTCTTTCACTGCTTCTACATTTTCTCCCTCTATTTGCCAGTTATCAATCAAGCTGGTTGCCATAATCTTGGTTTTTTTGAGGTTTAGCTGCAAGCCAGCTTTTGCACTTTCTTCTTTCACCTTCATCATAAGGCTCCTTAGTTCCTCTTCACTTTCAGCCATCAAAGTGGTATCATCTGCATATCTGAGATTGTTAATGTTTCTTCCAGAGATTTTAACCCCAGCCTTGGATTCCTCAAGCCCAGCTTGTCGCATGATGTGTTCTGCATACAAGTTGAATAGGTAGGGTGAGAGTATACAGCCCTGCCGTACTCCTTTCCCAATCTTAAACCAGTCTGTTGTTCCGTGATCTGTTCTTATTGTTGCTACTTGGTCGTTATACAGATTCTTCAGGAGGCAGACAAGATGACTTGGTATCCCTATACCACTAAGAACTTGCCACAATTTGTTATGGTCGACACAGTCAAAGGCTTTAGAATAGTCAATAAAACAGAAATAGATGTTTTTCTGAAACTCCCTGGCTTTTTCCATTATCCAGCGGATATTGGCAATTTGGTCTCTAGTTCCTCTGCCTTTTCTAAACCCAGCTTGTACATCTGGCAATTCTCGCTCCATGAGTTGCTGAAGTCTACCTTGCAGGATCTTGAGCATTACCTTACTGGCATGTGAAATGAGTGCCACTGTTCGATAGTTTGAACATTCTTTAGTGTTCCCCTTTTTTGGTATGGGGATATAAGTTGATTTTTTCCAATCTGATGGCCATTCTTGTGTTTTCCAAATTTGCTGGCATATAGCATGCATTACCTTGACCGCATCATCTCGCAAGATTTTGAACAGTTCAGCTGGGATGCCGTCGTCTCCTGCTGCCTTGTTATTAGCAATGCTTCTTAAGGCCCACTCAACCTCATTCTTCAGGATGTCTGGCTCTAGCTCACTGACCACACCGTCAAAGCTATCCCCGATATTGTTATCCTTCCTATACAGGTCTTCTGTATATTCTTGCCACCTTTTCTTGATCTCTTCTTCTTCTGTTAGGTCCTTGCCATCTTTGTTTTTGGTCATACCCATTTTTGCCTGGAATTTACCTCCAATGTTTCTAATTTTCTGGAAGAGGTCTCTTGTCCTTCCTATTCTATTGTCTTCTTCCACTTCCGCGCATTGCTTGTTTAAAAATAATTCCTTATCTCTTCTGGCTAACCTCTGGAATTTTGCATTTAATTGGGGATATCTCCCCCTATCACTGTTGCCTTTTGCTTTCCTTCTTTCTTGGGCTACTTCTAGTGTCTCAGCAGACAGCCATTTTGCCTTCTTGGTTTTCTCTTTCCTTGGGATGTATTTTGTTGCCGCCTCCTGAACAATGCTGCGAACTTCTGTCCAGAGTTCTTCCGGGACCCTATCTACTAAGTCCAGTCCCTTAAATCTATTCTTCACCTCCACTGCATATTCCTTAGGAATATTAGTGAGCTCATATCTAGCTGATCTGTGGGTCTTCCCTAATCTCTTTAGTCTGATCCTAAATTGTGCAAGAAGAAGTTCGTGATCGGAACTACAGTCAGCTCCAGGTCTTGTTTTTACCGACTGTACAGATGTCCGCCACCTTTGGCTGCAAAGGATGTAATCAATCTGATTTCGGTGTTGTCCATCTGGTGAAGTCCATGTATAAAGCCGTCTCTTAGGTTGTTGGAAGAGAGTGTTTGTTATGCAGAGTGAATTGTCTTGGCAAAATTCTATCAGCCTATGTCCTACTGCGTTTTGTTCTCCCAGGCCATACTTACCTGTAATTCCAGGTGTCATTTGACTGCCCACCTTAGCATTCCAGTCTCCTGTGATGAAAATAACATCTCTTTTAGGCGTGTTGTCCAGTAGGTGCTGCAGATCCTCATAGAACTGCTCTACTTCAGCTTCTTCAGCATTTGTGGTTGGGGCGTATATTTGGATCACTGTGATGTTAGATGGCTTGCCCTGAATTCGAATTGAGATCATTCTGTCGTTTTTTGGATTGTATCCAAGCACTGCTTTAGCCACTTTACTATTAATTATGAAGGCTACTCCATTTCTTCTGTGGTCCTCTTGTCCACAGTAGTAGATCTGGTGGTCATTTGATGTGAAATGGACCATTCCAGTCCATTTCAGTTCACTGACGCCCAAAATGTCTATCTTTAATCTTGACATCTCACCAATAACCACATCCAATTTGCCCTGGCTCATAGATCTTACATTCCAGGTTCCAATGGTGTGTTGATCCTTAGAACATCGGATTCGCCGTTCACCACCAGCACCATTGGCCGCTAGCCATCCTTTCGGCTTTGAGCTAGCTGCGTCATCACGTCTGGGGCTAGTTGAGCTCATCCTCTGTTCCTCCCCGGTAGCATTTTGACCATCTTCCAACCTGGGGGTCTCATCTTCCGATGGTATACCGACAATCTCTGGTTGTACTGATCCATTTAGTTTTCACGGCAAGAATACTGGGGTGGGTTGCCATTACCTTCCCCAGGGATTGCATTTAGTCTGACCTCTCTGTCATGACCTTCCCATCTTGGGTGGCCCTTCATGGTTTAGCTCATGGCATCATTGAGGTGCTCAAGCTCCAGCACCATGACAAGGTAACGATCCTTTGCTGAAGGGTTTCTTTAGTTAAGTAAGCAAATTAAGCAAAACATGGCTTGGTGTCTTCTGTGTACCCAGCCCCAGAGTCCTATCAAACAAGCAACCGACCTACTTATGAGGAAGTGCTTAGGAGGGAATTTTCAGTTGCAGGCAATGAAACAGGACTCAGATCAGCTCAGAGCCCATAAAAGGAGCTGCAGGGAGGGCTGCTCTGCTCTTTTGGCTTCAATGGTTATGGTGGATGTGGGTCACTACCCATTGATCAGAGAAGGACAAGGGTAGAGGACTCTGAGAAACTGGAGCCAAAGTATGTAGGGTCCAAGGATTTGGGGGAGTAGGAAATTAGGAGAAAACATTAGCTAGGAGATATGGAAGAGAGATCAAGGACTAAGGGTATAAATTGATTTAAACTGACTTGAATGCTCTGTTCCTTCCAGTTAACAGCTGCCATGTCTGGGACCATCAGACAGAAGAAGCAGCAGCACTGAGGTTGTACCTATTGCTCCTGAGTTGCTTGCTACAATGTGTAGCTAATGAGTGGTACCCCAGATCACTTTTTCTTCCTTCCTCCTAAATTCTTCTTGTTCTCTGTCTTAGACTACAAGCTTGCCAGCAAGACCTGGCTCGCTCCTAATTTTCATCAGCTGGTCCAGGGGAAGAATTAGCTGAAGGCTAAGGTCCTCATACTTTGGGAAAATAACAAATGTGGGGCTTGTTTGCCATTTAAGTGGTTTTGGAGCCATGGAAGGGAGTGGGAAGAGAAACAAGGCCGAAGTTGGCTTGCTAAGAAATTATCTTGGTCAGCTCATATTATCTGACAAATAGCATAGGCATTTTCTACACAGGAAAGCTTTACTTTTCCCAACACAATTCAGATCAGATTTTATACTGTAAATTCCATAACAGCCCTGTTATTCCTCTGTCTATCTTCATTTCCTCATCCATTAAACTTGACACCAAATATATCATAACCTACCCTTTGGGTTCTCCCGCAGCTGCTGTTTCATAAATGCATTCTCTTTAGCATATCATATCTGGGAACGCTAAGCTTCAGCCTGGGCCCATCTGAACTGTTTGGTGAACCTAAATATCTAGGGGGGGAAACAACTTTGTGCTGGGGGGGGGGGTGAAGGGGGTTAGTCCCTGGTATACATCAATCAAAATCGTGACGCTTTGGTGAGACTTCACCAGCCAGTGAATAGATATTATTTTTCACACCCACTAAAAGTTCCTCCCAGGCCCATTAGTGTTTTTCTCAAGCCATCTTTTCTTCTCCTTCTCCTTCTCCTTCTCCTTCTCCTTCTCCTTCTCCTTCTCCTTCTCCTTCTCCTTCTTCTTCATTTATACACCGCCCATCTCACTATAAAAGTGACTCTGTGTTTGCATTAGCCTGAAGAAGGAAAGTTCACAGATAGTTAAGATGGATGGTATCACTTCAGACCAATGTATCTCTACTTTGGCCACTTTAAGAGGTGTGGACCCCTTGGATCCCCCTCTCCCCAGCTGAGGAGGAGGAGGAGTGATTTCCAACACTCCCTGCCAGCTTCCCACAAGCAAAGTCCATGGGGAAGCCTGCAGGAAGTTGGAAGTCACTCCCACTCCCACTGCTTTTTTGCCCACCCAGGGTCATCCTGTTTCTCTGTTTCGGTAAGGAAATATCTCTGGAAGGATGACCCAACGAGCCACGGGTTATCTAGTCGCTGTTGAAGATAACAAGGGATGCTTGGAAAATCCACTTAAACCTAATTGGGCCTGAGATGTGGAGTGGATACTGAGCATGTTCTCAATTCTGAGCCCAGCCCTATCCTGTCATCCCTTTATCACATGGTGGCTGAAGAATTCTGGGAGCTGAAGTCCATACAGCTTAAAATGGCCAAGGCTGAGAAACGCTGCTTCATCACTTACAAATGGGGAAAGTCTGCAATCTTTTCTATAGCACAATAGACTTCTGAAAGATATGGATCAGGCCCGTCATTTGTCCTCCTTAAACCTTGTAAAAAAACAACAACAACCCACTCATGATTCTTCCATGATCAAAAAGTCTGTAGCTGTTTATTGCAACCCTTGGTCTGATATGTGTTCCATCCTGAGCCATGTCCTCCTTCAACCCAACATCCTGTATTTTGCATCCCACCAATGAGTCCTGCAGATTAAGGTGCTTCAAAAAAATACTCAGCACAAGTTCATGTTGTGGGTCCCCTTCAGCACATGGTTGGAAATCCAAAGCTATCTTTGCAATATGAGATTCCTTGAGTGGGGGAGAATCCATGCTGGCATTGCAGCCATCTGTTTATTTACAAAGCCTGTGCAGATATTTACAAGGGTGCAAAAGTGACCACGCAAGTGATATGGAATCCCAAGCTACATTTTTTTTTATTTGATCAGTGAATTGATTCTCCACCTACTAGGCATTCTTAGCAATAAGCAATCTAGTTACAATAAAAAAACTAATCAAAATTTGTCACATCATTAAAAAAAACCATAAAGAGCAATACAAAGATTTGGTACAGTAAAAAATGTGACAGAACGTTGACCCTGGTAGGAAAGCAATGGAGAGCCTTCATGATCCACCTAAACCATAACAGTATAGTTAATAGTAGACCAGGTCTCTAAATTTAAAAACCAAAATTGGGTTTTCCTACTCTCCTTACATACTTCATACACAAGTTAAAGCTCTTTTTTAATTTTAAGTGCTTGGAAAAGCCTAAGGTCACTCTCTTATTTTCCATCAGTCACAAAAGCAATTCAAAATGAGAGACAAACATTCCTTCATATGTTGCTTTCCATTTATATCAGAATTTTTGAAGGTCCTGGGGCTGGTATTGTCTTCTCATTCCATCCAAGGGCTCCTGACCTGCTGAAGTTGCATAATAGCAGAGTGAAATCAGGATGAGTTTCAAGTCATTAGCACAGGAGAAGACTGAAGATAACAGAGCCAGGGACCTCACTGCACAAGATACCGTCCTAATGCCATCTTTGGATTCAAAGGATGAATGTCTTGCGGTGCCTCCATCTTCTCAACCATATAGAAATAAAAGATGAGAGAACCAGGCAAGGATCCTTGATCAGTTCAGCCTGTCCCTCCAGGAACTAAGTGCACTAAGATCTGGTCAACCAACATAGAGACTTCAGTCCACTTCCCCCCAACATCTTCCTATAGTGATCTTGGTAAAGGAAGACCACCAGAGAGCTTCAGCTAGTGGGTCTCAGTGGGAGCTCTCCAAGGTCCTATTTTCTTCTGCTTTGCTAGTCTATGTTTTAATTTTGTCAGACCCTGCCAGCTTTCCTTCAAGCCTCAAGGGCCCATGGAAGAGGACATTTCATTGTCAGGAATTGGGGTTAGGAGAGGGTATTGCTTTATTTCTTCATCCCAAAAGCATCTATGTAGTTCCTATGGGGAACAGAGTCCGGGGTGACCTCATGGAGCAAAACTTTATGTCATTCACTTCCCCCCCCCTAAAAAAAATCTATAGCAAATTTCTCAACCCTGTAACTCTACACACAGCCTTCCAAATCCCATTTACACCTAATGGATTTTTTTTCCTTTTAAAAAAGGCAGCAGGTTTTGAAAACAGTTGTCAAATGCAAACAGCATGCTCTTTTGTTGAAGTGGGAGCATCTTATATTTTTACTACCATCTGAAACACCCATAAAAATATTTTCCTTCCTGGCTTAAAATATTTAAGCAGGCCTTGACACTGTACCAGATGTTGGAAAGCACACACACGCAAAATATACTATATAGCAGTGATGTTTCATAAACACAGTGATACCTAGAGATCATGATCTGTTCAGAGACAAGGTGGGTGCCTAGTTAGGTTTTGATCCCATATGTTAGCCCACATGCTCAAGGATGAAAATAAATCTCTTACAATTTCTTTCCATTTTATGTCACCAGAAATGCAGAAGGAAGTGAAACGAGGTGAAAGGCAATGGAGCAGAGGACTTAACAATGTTGAGAGGGTCCAAGTCAGGATGAGCATTGCTACTGTCAGGAATTTATTCCTGTTTTCCTTACCCTGTTTCTAGTCCCTATAAACCACCTGCCTTCTCCAATCAAACAACATTCTGCAAAAGTAGGTTTCTATTAGCTCTTCTAGGAGCTGAGAATCTCTGTGCAAGCTTTCACATCTATTAAAGCAAATTTATATCGAGATAATGTTGTGGATATGTGTTTCTTGCTTTTCTTGTAGGTTTGACCCTGAGTTGCAGATGTTAGGATATACTGCTCTCCAAGTCATCTGCAATTGGAGGGGTTTTGAACTCCAGTCAAATGAATGAACAAATAAAAACCTGATTTTTATCTGCCCAGTTTGGTGTCCCTGAACAAGGGGTACTGTGTATGTTTATATGTTGTCCTTATGAATCCCTGGGGTTGTTATTAACTAGGTTTTTAGGTTAATCTGTTTTGTTTCTAACCTGAGTTACAAAAGTAGGAATGATAGGGTGCTCGGAGTCAGCTTCAAATGGTACCATTTATAAGTCTTGGAAATGAAATAAAATACTTGCCTATCCAATCCGATTTCAACATTGATTAAAATCAGTTCTGCCCACAGACACAACCCATCTCTCTCTCTGTACCCACATGTGCACACTCACATGCCTGTAAGTGCATACACACGTATTCATGGACACTTAGAAAAGAAAGAAGAAAAGACACAACTTTCACCCCAGAGCTTAAAAAACAAAAGTAGAGTCGAACAGGATGTTAAAGCTACTGGTGGCCATGACACTTCTTGAATACTACTAGGGTGCCCCTCTATCTCTGCAACTCTATGGTGACAACCCAACGGCATTGGCCACCAACTGTAAAGCCGGCAATCCTGAAAAGGGCCGCTTTGAAATCTACCCCTTTTCCCTTCGTTTCCATATATTCCGACACAAAGGAAACCAGACTATTTACAGAAAATAAAACGCTTTCAGAATGAGGCTCTGAGGGGCTCAGTAAATGATTATGCTAATTATATCTAGAGCGATTCACTAGCACCGAAGCGATCCTCGGGAATTTTGAACCGGAGTTTTTAGTGTGATTACAGATGATATTAAAATTCTATTAGGCTTCACTTAGAAATGCCAAGAAGGCGGAAGAGGAAAAGTTGGCTCCAGAAGAAATCCAGATTTCTAATGCTGGGTTTGGGAAGTGGTGAAAGATTTAGGAAGTGGTGAAAGAATGGAGGAAAGCAGGTTTTTTTGTTTTTTTTAAATAAAGCCCACATGCAAAATAAGGGACATAATCCATGAAATTGATGACTCCCACTTCAAGGAGATTTGGACACAAACAGACTGCTTAAAATTTTCCAGGCACCCCAAAACCAGTGGTGTCCGTGGGGGGGGGAGATCAAAAACATCTCAATGGCAACCTTTGTTTGTGCAATCAAAGCCCCGCCCCTTTTTAACATGCATCAAGGGGTGGAGCTTCAATTAGCTGGTTGCAGCTGCCATCTTGAATTTTGGGAGCCCCTGACCCAAAGCCTTCTCAAATCCCACACTTGAAAGTTTGCTCCTGGCCCCATTAAGAGGAGTCCTTAATAATGGCACGAAATGTTTTCTACCAATATCCTTGTTTCATTCCATTTCTTCCTGCATCTCTGCCTCCCACTTCTGGATGCCCCAGTGGTGAAAATAAAAGATAAGAGCGAAAGCATTTTGTTCCCATTTTCTTCTCTCCCCCCCCTGTTTTCTCTCTCTCTTGCCTATGATAAATTCTTAATGAGCACCTGTTACAATGTTAATGAAAGTAAGCCGTGTCTGTAAATAAAGAAAATTTAATAAGTTAACAAGCTGGATTAAAATTCCCAACCTGGCCTTTGATAATCTAATGCCAAATACCAAATAGTTGCCATCTAAGCAGGAAACCCATTAATGCATTCACCTCCGTGTACTTTGCCAAAGATAATTAATATTTTAAAAATTTATAAAACCGAAATGGTAGGTTTGATTGTAACAAACAAAATATCTGTCTTTATTACGGAAGGTTTGGTACAGTCTCCTTAAACTCAACTCTCAGGCAGTGGGTCCAACCCAGCCCAAGATGGTGTTTGACTTTGTTAGTATTTGTCATATTCACCTTCTTGATAATTGTATTTCAAATTAAGGTTGATCGGCCATTCTGCAGCTGAGTGGAAACATGGAATGAGAACATGGTTTCCTCTTTAAAAAGAAACAAAATCAACCTATGTAAATAACTTTCAAGTTTGTCCTCTGGACTCCAAGGGAATATTAACATTTGACAAAGGGATGGTGTTACTTCTCAAAGTAAAGTTATTTCAAGAGGCATCATTTGGTTCTCTTCCACCAAATACTTGGGACTTATTAGGGAGAAGCCATGGGTTAATAAGAGTCTAGCAACAACTGTGTGGCTGTAACCGCACAGAACACATTTAACTTGGTTAATGGGTTAAGCCGTTGTCTGGGTTCACACAATCCATTGAACTAAATCAATGGGCTAGGTTCATTCCACACAATTAATCCACCCAATTTTTTAGAGGGAAAAAAAAACACACAAACCAAGGTTCACTTTAACAAAGCTTTGCATGTGTGCAATGCAGTCCCTAAGTTTATGATGACTCAGTCAACGGCATTGTGGGAATACGGCCTGTGGGATAGAAGATTCCAATTCTCTTCCCACCAACCTTGATGTACGAAGACTGTAGAGGAGATTTAGGAAAGATCTTCTGTCCAAGAGAATCATCACCAGCCAAAATAGACCTTCTCATAGACATATGGTTTGAATACAAACAGGCCATTTTTTATCACTACCTGGGTGAGGAAGAGAACAAAAATGGACTTAGGAACCAACTGGCTCCTAGGCCAGTCTAGTTTTTTTCCCCTCAACATGTGTGAAGGTGAAAGGTCCCCTGTGCAACCACCGAGTCATGTCTGGCCCTTTGGGAGGGACGCCGCTTTCATGATGTTTTCTTGCAGACTATAGAGCGGGGTGGTTTGCCGTCACCTTCCCCAGCCGTCACTCAACATACTTTCTATCTTTTTAACCTCTTGAGGCAGGTATGATCTCACCTGCCCAACACAGTCAGTCTTCTATTTATTTCACTCTCTACCTTGAATGGAAGAGAACGTTACTTGATTGCTACAGGTGGGAATGTTAAAATCGTGATTCAGATTTCAATTGAAGATGAACCCATCTCACCACCTTGGAGAAGGCTTGTGACCAGGTGAGTTTCCCAGGTTGTCCACCTGCTGTGAACCGCAGGTAGGTGATTCTCTTGGGTTGTTTTCCTAGGTCATTAAGTAGACTTGGACCAAAAAGTCCTTCCCTCACAAAGTAGACTGTTGTGGCTGTTGAGTAGGGCATTCTTGAATTTTACAGAATTTTATGATTTCTGCAGATCAGAAGGGTCTTAAGAAAAGTAATTTGAAAACAGATAGGACTCTCCTTTAAAGATTTAGGGCAGAAGACTAAATATTGAATTCTGCTTGGGAGCCTCCTGTCTGAGATGAGCATTTTCCATGGAGATGAAAAGTCAAAGTTATCTTCATCTCACTCTGTTTTTTTTACCTCTGTGATCCTTGAGTTTTTGCAAGTATCATTTGGGCTTGATCTCTTTTTCTCATTGTCACAACAAGGAGCAGTTCTCCCATTAATTGAACAATTGTGAAGGTAATAGATGTACAGAAAACAATCTCTTCGAGAAGCTGAGCTCCATAACCTGAAAAAATGATGTAGTTTGTTTTTTGTAAGTGAAATATATTTCCCTTCTAATTTCTGACACCCTTCCTTCCTTCGACTGCATCTGAAACGTATTTCTATAAACCAGCCCCCCAGTCTACATTTATATGGGTTTGTGCATGTTTTGTCTCCCCACAACTTCATTTTTTTTTAAAAAGAGCAAAGTCTGTTTAATACATCACTGTGTAAGTATTTAGCTTAGTCATTTTTCATTGTTTGACCTCACTTTTAATTAGAGACTAAATTATTAATGTCCTTTGATGGGAGACTGACTACTCAAGAAATGTCCTCACTTTTCAGGCCTGTTCATAGGAACAACGTGTTCAGATTTTGAAATTTTCAAATGAAATAACAAGTGGCTGCTGGAGAGAGAGGGGGAAAGAAAACAATTTACATTTATTGCCCTAGCCAAGTGTACATCTATCATGAATTTGGTTTGAAACTACAGGCAATGCCACCCACTCTCCAGAAACCAGCCAGGAAAAATTAGAAAATTAAAGTTCACTTGTGGCCTGACTCCCTGAAGACCTTTCAAGAACTTCTATTTTTTTAACCGTTCAATTGTGTCCGATTCTCGGAGACTGCCCAGACAAGTCCCTGCAGTTTTCTTGGCAAGGTTTTTCAGAAGTGGTTTACCATTGCCTCCTTCCTAGGGCTGAGAGAAAGTGGCTGGCCAAGGTCACCCAGCTGGCTTCGTGCTTAAGGCAGGACTAGAACTCAGTCTCCTGGTTTCTAGTCTGGTGCCTTAACCACAACACCAAACTGGCTCTCAAGAACTTCTACACCTCTACAAAATAACAGGAGGATTCATAATTTTAATAGTTTTTTTTATTGTTCCACTGTTTTCTCCTGTAAGAGAGGGTGCCATGGTGTCAAACAGCACAGAAAAGCAGAGAAATTTTAGTTGGGGACAGATCAGAAGGGATGACCAGAAATACCTGCCCCTCACTTAGGTGAGGGAGAGGGAGACAGCTTGCTTCATCACACTTGGCATTGTTGATCTTTATTTTTATGCTTTATTGAGATTATTGTAATTTGTTTGATTGCTGTGAGGCACCCACAGTCATTGAGAATTGGGTGGTATACAAGTTTAATAGATTATTATTATTGTGATTATTATTATATACACAACCACGTGAAATCACAGCTGCCAGTTCTTTAGCTGGCATTGGCCTTCATTCGCATCGAGTCCTTCCCAGGACCTCAGATGTTGTAACATATCGGCGTAACCTATGCGCAGATCCAAGCTGGGTGGCCTTTTGTAACTGACAGATGGAAATGTTGTCCATGAGCAGATTTTCTAAGTGCCGTCCAAGGTTTTGGGTAGGGCACCCAGTGTGCTGATAACCACTAGGACCACCACACCTGTTTATGCCATAATCTTTCAACTTCAATTTTCAGATCTTGATACTTCGTGATCCGTGATACCACGGTTAAATCTGGTGTGTTACACACCAAGACTTTATCAATTTGTATTTGGAAATCCCACCGTATTTTAACCTGCTCATTTTTGACTCCTTTTTCAACTGTATGTTCCCACCAATTTTTCATTACTGGTACATGCTAATTTTTACAGATGTTCCAGAGAATCATGTTGGCATTTTGTGTCATGTCGTTGTTTATGGTCAGTTTGTGCAATCTTCTTGCACGAGCTGAGTATACGATCTGCCATTTCTTCTGTTTCTTTGCACAATCTGCTCTTTGAATTATTTGATGATTTTTCAGTTCTGGCCTTGATTGCATTCGTTCGAATAGCTTGCTCTTGAGCAGCCAAAATCAAGCCTTCAGGTTCTTTTTTTAAATGATCTTTACATTATTATTATTGTTGTTGTTGTTGTTGTTGTTGTTGTTGCAAAAATTCCAACTGAGGAAGAGCAGCCCTCCTGTTGGGTAAACTGAGGCAGCAGCTCTATCTGAAAATTAATGGCCATTCCAGGCTTCCCACATGCACTGGGAAGTGCACCATGTACAGGTAGTCTTTGCTTAACAACCACAATTGGAACTGGAATTTTGGTTGCTAAGCAAAGCGGTCATTAAGCAAATCCGACCTGATTTTATGAACTTTTTTTTGTGGGTGTTAAGTGAACCACATGGTTGGTAAGTGAATCACATGGTTCCCCATTGATTTTGCTTGCCAGAAGCCAGCCAGGAAGGTCTAAAATGGCAATCACGCGACCACGGGATGCTGCGACAGTCACAAATGCGAACTGATTGCCAACCGCCCAAATTGTGATCACATGACCATAGGGACAGTCGTAAGTGTGAGTTCCAGTCATAAGTTGGTTTTTTTCAGCACCATTGTAAGTCCAAACTGTCACTAAATGAATGGCCGTTAAGCGAGGACTACCTGTATGTCTGTGTCCATCCTCCTTTCCCTATAAATTTGGAACATCGTTTTTGGAAGTAAGACCAGAACCAACCCTCCCAACGAATCTTAAAAAATGGGTCATTAGGATCAAGCTGACTTGTTTGAAAGCCATTATTAAAAGTCCTTCAGATTCACCCTTTCCCACCACCGGAGCCCCCCCTAATTCTCTGAGGGCCAAGTCAAATATTCCATCATTTTAAATGATTATTAAATATCCTTTTGGGGAGGATTATAATGGTGCTCTTGATTATATAACTAATAGATCGATCTATCTAGGCGGATCACAAATAGCTGGACCATAATGATGATTGAAATATATAATCCTCCCAGAGATGGTTAGACTAAATTAAGCTACCCACAGCTTAATTAAGGGAAGTTGGTGGATTAGATTTCAGGTTTCCGAGGCAAGAAGAGGAAAGGGGACTCAAAGTTATATAGTGCAAAAAGTAATTTTATCCCTCTGGAGAGTTTAAAATCTGAGAAGTGTGAAAGGGGGGGCAGAAAGGGGGGGCAGACAAAAAGGCTGGCAGGTAATAAAATCACAAAAAGTCACATGGCTAGAGAGGAACCAGGAGAAACTTTCAAATTTCTGCAACCAAATTCTAGTTGGTACACACACACACACCACACACACACTTATTTTCATTTACAAGTAGGTCCCCCCCCCCCCGCATTTTGTAGATAATGCAACAAAGGTTGAAAAAATGGACCACATTTTCCTAAAAGGGCTATCTAGTGAATCTGTTGCAGAATGGGCTCTTCCTCCTGGCCCATCATCTCGCAAAGAGTGTTTGCTCCTAAAATCAGAGCAATTTGTGATATTTTTTTTAAAATGCATCCTGAACTAAGTTGGTTTTGTTCTGCAAAGTGACGCAAGATGAAGCTGGCTTGCTCCTTGGACACCAGCCCCAGTTTCAGTGGGGCTGAACGTCAGGCGATGATCTGGTCCTGCTTGGGAGGACTCTGTGCCCTGACACTGCCAGGTGGCTCAGCCATTCTGCTCAACAGACCTTCTGCAGGGAGAGGTACCCCTGGGACTCAACCAAGCTTATGGGGCTTCTGAGACTCACAACTGCAGGGGGGGGATTCATCTTCCTATTTTGCAGGTAGATTTGGGAAGGGGTTCATCTTCATCTTCCTCTTTTGCTGCAGCTCCCGTGCCGGTTCTTAGGCAGATGATCTGAGAGAATATCTTGCAGGAACCCCTGCAGCCATGAAAGCAGAAAGACCAGCCTTTTGAGGGACCAGTGGCCGCCTCAAGATACAGCAGACTTTCTATGCCTGGCAGATTATCCCACCTTCTAGCTCAGCTGACTTTTTGCCCGTCCAAATCTGCAAATCAGACCTCGATCAACTTCCTCTGAGAACCTGCTAGTGAAAAGCGATGTTGGTGCCTCATACTTTTAATGATATCTTCCTCATCCTAAGGTCCTGCTGTCAGCCTTACCAGGTGGACCAGACAGGAAACACGACCTGATAAGCTAATTCTATTTTATTGCAAGGCTACATTAACAGAATCTTGCGAGTCTGAAAGGACAAATCTCCCACTGTCTTCTTTAAAGCTCAAGAAGCTAGGGAGGGTCCCTCCTGAGCCTCTTTCTCTGCCCATTATGCAGCTGCGGGCTCTGCCCTCTCTTATCTGACTGTTCCCTTGGCAGCGTCTCTTCACCCTGTCTCCCAAGGTCTTTCCCACATACCATTACATCAGCACTTGATTTTTTAAAAAAAAGTATCTTGAGAAGTTGTATTCTGTGCCCAGAACCACCATTTCTGCCCTCTTGGATTTCTAATGTAAAACAGCTTCTCTTTTTATTTATTTTAGAAAGAAAGACCTAGTCCTTCTGCCCTGCCCAACGAGAGAGGGGGCTGTACCATGCCCACCCAACCTCAAAGATAGCCAGGAGGCCTACGGGGGAATAAAACCTCCAGTTTGGTCCTGCCAAACCCAAGCAATCAGTCTGCCTTCCCCTCCTCCTGACAATAAATCCAATCACACTTCAGACGGGTAAATAGAATTGATCAGTTCCCCCCTCCAGCTCAGCTGGCTTGCCAATGTACCATAAATTCCTCTTCCCATAATGAAGGCCAAATGAGGGGGAGGGGCCTGCCTGGTTCTCCCCCTTTTCCTTTTCACCAGTTGATTGTGGAGACCACGTTGTCATTAGAGGGAGATGGGAAGGACTCAGTGCTAACGAAGGGCAACACCAGCTAAAGAACTGGCAGCTGGGATTGCGCATGGTGGTGCATATAATTATTATTATTATTATTATTATTATTATTATTAAACTTGTATACCGTCCAACTCTCCATGCCAGCTGATAAAGCCAGTGTTGTACTTACCCTCCTTAATTAAGTGAATATTTTTTTAAAAGTTGATCCTCAGTTAGTTAATTAAATAAAGGGTCTGTTTTGCTTTCAGATCTCTCCCCCCCTCTTATTTTTGGGTTAATCAACCTGGCTCTTAATAATGTGCCTCTTCCAGGTTGCTAAGCAACCGGCTCCTTGTTTAAAGACATAGCAGCTGCCTCCCAGGGTCCCCCGCCTTAAGGGATGGAGAGGCCCAGCACCTGGACTTTGCCAAACCTGCCCAGCCAAAATAGGCTGGCCTCTCCGAAACTCCCCTATCTGGCTCCTCACGCCCCCCCCCCATTCCTTCTGGGGCAACCCCAGGCTCAGCATCTGCCCGCTTTTGCAGGAGAGGGGAGAAAAGCACGTTGAGAGCTAAAGGAATCGAATATCTCCAGAATCTCAGGTTTCGTTTGAAATTGAGTATAAAAGTGCACCCAGTCAAGTTTCTGGTCCTCAAGGAGGCAAAGCTATGCTCTGGGCACAAGGACGAAAGAACATGGTTCCCGGATACTAAAGGAGGCTCTTATATGTGTTATGGAAGGAGAATAAATCATGTCCAGCAAATAAATAATAATAATAATAATAATAATTATTATTATTATTATTATTTGTGGGTAATCTACAGTTAGATTCACAGTATAAGACTGATGGAAACTTAATAATAATTCAAGTCCTAACCAAGGACCTAAGAATGATTAAGGTAGTGTCTACGAATATAAACAGTTCCAAGCAGTGTTAAGGTTTGTATAAAATTAGGGTGTTCATGTCCTATAAATTCAATATTTCCAGATATTGAGGGAGTCCTTTAAGTATTGCTCTGAGGGCTCCAGTCCCAATCGGTAGAACAACGGATTTCTTTTTCCATAGGTGTTCAACTTCAATGTGCAAGTCCCGGTATTTCATAATTTTTTCCAATTGCTTTTCCTCAATCCTAGCATCACCCGCATAGCAACATCAGTGAACCAGACTTTCATCTTTTCGATAACTTATTATTATTCAGACTTGTATGCCACCCAACCCCCAACTCTCAACGACTCTGGACAGTTCCCAGCAATCAAAGAAATTACAATAAAATCAACAAAACTTAAGAAATAAAAGGTGGCAAGCTTGTTGAAGCGAGGGGTCTCCCTCTCCCTCGCTGAAGGCCTTCACAGCTCTTTCTTTCTTTAAAAATCTAAACAAATATATTTATAAACAAGTGTATTTATTTATAGTTATAAATGGATTTCTAAATATACTTATTTAGAAATATCAATAAATAAATGCAACGTTTGATCTGCGTCATTCATTCGGATTACAGATTTCTTGCTTTCGTGGCAGAAAACGCATCGCAGGGATTTCTTCAGTTCAATTTTCAGACATGGCACCCCTTAAAATGTTTTGGGGGTGCAAAACGGTGGTTTGGAGACTGTTTTTAATCTGTGGGCTCTTCGTTGCCGGCTACCGAATGCGTGTCTGTGCACGTTAGGAGAATCTTCCTCCGCCACCGCTTCCTTCTGTTGGCCAGCCTTGAGTTTCGCCCTTCCTGTTGTCCCAAAATGCTTCCCTGTCGTGCCTGAAGCTCAGCCCCAAATGAGGGGTGGCATCTTCACCCAACTGAAGCTGATACTTGATCAACAAATCAAGAAGCACAGGATGATCCCAGTGAACAGTGTTTGTCAACCTTGGGAACTTTCAGATGGGTGGACTTCGACTCCCAGTATTCCCCAGCCAGAATTCCATGCTGGCTGGGGAATTCTGGGAGTTGCAGTCCACCCATCTTTCCCAAGGTTAAGAAACACTGCCAGTGGTGCTATTCAGAGGCAGATGGGGCAGAAAGCATCATGGGATGAGCTGCCTTCTTCCCGGGAAAGAATGAGGCCTCCGTGCCTCAGTGTGTCCAAGGACTGCAAGGAAGGTCAAGAAAGTCAAAATGGAAGCCACGGTACAGGATCAAAGCCGGGCCCTTTTTTTACATGTGACCCATGTCACTTGGCTCTCTTCCAACCGAGTGATTCAGACTAATCCAATCGGCCTTAGGAATTTTTTTCCAGCTTCCACATTTGTATGGAGACCATTTGCAACACGGATGTTTAAAGCTTCAGAAATCAGCTTGGTTTTAACTACGCACCGTGGTGTGAGCCACTTGGGGGTGGGGGTCATGACCCCAAAGGCAAATGTCTATATTTGAGTAACAAATGAAGCGTTAATGGGGGAGCAGTGGTTCCTTTTGAAATAATATGGTAGATGTTCTTCAGAAATGATCACAAGGGTCAGACAGCCCTTTCCTACCACCCTGAACAGCAGCTCCGGTCGGTCTGGGGAAAGAGGCTGGTTAGAACATTTGCCAAAATAACACGGGTCCGATCCAAAACTGTTTATTAAAAAGCAAGAAGGGATTCAGAAAGCCATCCCTGAGTAAACTGGGATCAATTACAGCAAGGACAGGCTTTTGAATTCACTCTGAACGGTTGGGAGGACTGGCCAGAGAGAGAAAGCATGTTATTATTTACGCCAGATTAAGAAAACTATCCAATTTGCTGGCCATTGCTTCCGCTGGGAACATGCAGAAATTTTATTATTGTTCCTTTGATTTTAATATTCTCTAAATGAATTACAGTAGAGCCAGGTAGTTAGTCAATAGTTTAATGCAATTAATTAATTTTCCACCTTTGTCATCTCTTTGCCTTTGAAGGAGGCGGATGATCCTTCCCAAACCTTTTCCCTGGATAGATTCTCCACCCTCCCTTCAAAAGAAAAAAAATCCAAAGCAGGTTTTTGTTTACACTAAAGGAAAAACCAGAATAATGATTTGAAAACCAGCCCAATAGATTAAGTGATGGACTCTTTTGAATCTAAAAGCTTGGGAAGGGGGGGGGGCGGTCCCCTTCTGTTTCTTCCTTTCCTCCTCAACTGTTCCGTGTTGTACAACATAACTAGAACTGAAGCAGTACATTTCTTCAAACAATGCTTTCCTCAATTCCATTTGTAACGGAATTGGAGGGAGGAAATGTAATTGTGTGTTAAACATGGAGCAGCCATACATGAAGATAAGAAGAACCGTGGCCGACTCCAGATCTGCTCCCAACTAGATATTGGAAGTCTGTTTGGAAGCTAAATGATTCTCGGTGTGTGCCTCTGTGTTAGGAGTTAATAAATACATATCCATGTATAAGATATGGAGACATTTATTTACCTTGTTTTTACTTTGCCTAGTCATACAGAATTTTGCAGGGAGCAGGTGAAACAGTAGCTTGAAACCTTTCCCACATGTTGATTTGTGTGTTTTCTGTAAAGATAGAGAGAGAGGGAGAGAGAGGGTTAGGGTTAGGGTGAAAGGGGCATATGACGGTGTTGAAAAAGCAGTAATGAAGCCATCTTTACTTATAGAAGCAGTACATTCCTTTTCTCGTTAAAAAGCAGTGTGGTTCATTTTAGGCCATGTTTGGCGGACTGTATTAAGTTCCAGTAACCTGGATATAGTCAGCTGAGTATCGCTGAGAGAAAGCCCTTCTTCAAGGAAGTGCAGATTAGTTTATTTTTTACTGTTTCACCTTGGATTTTGCAGGTGGTGAACCAATACATTTAAATTAATAATAATAATAATACAGGTAGTCCTTGAGTTACGACCCCCATAGGGACTGGAAAATTCATCATTAAACGGTGCAGAACATTAAGCAAGACATGACATGTCCGTGACTTGTGACCTCCTGCCAGCTTCCCCACTGACTTTGCTTGTTGGAAGCTGGCTGGGAAGGCCACTAATGGTGATCACGTGATCACGGGGACACTGTGACAGTCGTAAGTGCGAGGAATGGTCATAAGTCACTTTTCTCCAGTGCTGCCATAACTTCGAACGGTCACTAAGCGAATGGCTGTAATAATAATAACCATCAGGCTGCAATTTGGAATCTTGCACCCAAGGCCAGCTCTACCATTAGCCAGAGCAAAGTGGCCATCTTGTGCAGGAAAAGCTGGGTGATGCAGAGGAGATGGGCCATCCTGGTTATCCCCTCTTGGCGGGCAGAATGGTGTGTCGGGCATCTTATCCTGCACTCCCTAAGCCCCTGGAATGAGAAGGATGCTACCCAATCGCTGGTATCATAGGGAGGCTCAGCTGCCCCATCTCTTCAGCTCCTCTCAGGGTGTGAAGAAGGCCCCCTTCTATACTTTGTCTGGGTAGCGAGTGTCCTGGGGGGTGCACCGAGCCCCTGGGCTGCACTGGGGGAATGTCAGACCGGCATCTCTTCAGAGGTTCGCCTCAGGGATCACTTGAAGAGGACGGGGAGTGGTTAAGCAGTCAGCTTGGGGAACTCTCTGCCACAGAGATGGGTCTAGGCCTGTGTTTCTCAACCTCCACAACTTTAAAATGCACGGGCTTCAGCTCCCAGAATTCTCCAGCCAGCATGCTGGGGCACTTTAAGATGTGTGGACATGCTGGCTGGGGACTTCTGGGAGCTGAAGCCCGTGCATTTTTAAGTTGCTAAGGTTGAGAAACACGGGCCTAGACCCATCTTGAAGCCATCTTCCCAATTCCGGACACTCCCTCTCCGCCCAGGATTATGGTTGAGGGGATACAGTTGGATGTATGCTGCCTCATGCTTGTGGGGAAAAGTTGGATGGCAGGCCTAGCAGATAAAATATATTTAAACCAGGCTGGCTGTATTTAGAACCTATTTTGCTAAGCAAGGACCTTCTTTCTGCTCCAGATTCCTTCCCTGTTGACTTAAATCTCTTTACACGTCTATTCCTTCCCTACCCCTTCCCTGTTTCCTCCACCCATCCACACCTATTTTTACTCCACTGAGCTACCCACTGGACCGCACTGCCCATTCTCCCCACAATTCTTTAGGTTAGGTAAATCTAAATCAAATTCAAAGGACCGTGTGGTGTGTCCTTGTAGTTTCCTTGGCACACGGAGAAGCTTCCCACTATCTTCTTCCAGGATGGCTTCCCACTTTCCCCTCCCTTGGATTTCCTGATCATTTCCCATCCAAATATTAACCCAATCTAATCCTGCTTAGCTACTTGACATCAGCCCAGGTGAGTTAGGTGCTGCCCCCTAGCTGGACAGGTCTTAAGAGAAACCCTTTCTGGACCAGTGTTTCTCAACCTTGAGAACTTGAAAACTTGTGGACTTCAATTCCCAGAATTCCCCAAGCAGCCATGCTGGCTGGGGAATTCTGGGAGTTGATGTCCACATGTCTTCAATTTGCCAAGGTTGAGAAACACTGTTCTGGATGCTTCAAACATTTCAACACATACAAATTATCATGTATACTATAAAATATACCATATAACATAGCTAAAGTATATTTATTGATCAGATCCATACGATTTTTGATTGCTTTTCAGGAAAAGATCTTACAGGGCCATAATGCAGCCCCACACCTCTTCTCCAATAAGTTGGAGCTATGTGTTTTTAGGAAGTTCGCCTAGAATTTTTCATACTCCAGGTGGGGCCATCCTACTGGAGTTAAATCTAATTGGTTAACTGACTCAAAGACACAGAGAACAAAACAAACTTTTAAAACAACAAAAGCTGGTTTGAAAGTCCATGCAGATATTGGTTAAAATGAGGGCAGGGCAGAGCGTGTTAGAGGCCTGATGTCACCCTATAGTAATTTCAGTTGTTTTGTTCCAGGATATCTTCCTCTGGAGCTTACTGACTCTCTTTTAAAAGGGAAAAAAAGCAAAGCTCCAGATTAAATTCCTCTCCAAAGATGCCAGATTAGCATCAACTCCACTTTCAAGCCCTTTGAATAATTAAAAACAGGCACCTAATATGCATTCTCTGCATGATGTTGATGATGATTTCAAAACAATGTCATTGTAATCAGTGGATAATTGGCCAGGTTTACTCATAAATACTGCTGTTGCTTTGGGGGACAGAAAATGCTGGTTTGTGTTCTTTTCAAAAGATTTTTTAAACAACGGTAAACCGCCTAGAGTCCATGAGGATTGAGGCGGGAGATTGTATGAAGAAAATAAATAACCATGTTAAAATCATGGTTAATCCCAAGATCTCCGAGGTGAACCTGCCTCTGAATCATTCTCATCCCCCCCCCCTTCTTTTTTCTCACGTCTTCCCATCTCTATTTGGATAGAAAATCTCTCGCCTTGTTTTCTTCCGGACTGTCTCCCACCCGTAATGATTTTGCAGCGAGCTGATCTGCGTTTGTTCCAAAACTCCCGTGCACGCCCCGAACCACCCCGCCCGGAGATCAACGAAGAAGAGCAAGATTATCCAAAACTCAAACCCCGCAAGAGACGGGACGTGGCCTTGGCGCACCCAGCTGTGAAATCCCCCTGCTTTCCCCCCAGACAGTCCAAGCCGTTGAAGGCAAAAGGGGGGGGGGCAGCGCAGAAGCTTTGGCGGGGACGCTGCCTTCCAGCGGTCTCTGCAGCGCGTAGCACCCTGGAAAAGAATCAGCGAAAGGAGCTTTAGAATTCAGTGAAAATTGAATTTCCCCGGAATAGCTCGGAGGCGCCGGCAGTTTGCGTTTTCTAAACAAGTGATCGGATTCCCGCACCCATCCCCGGATCCGCGCAATGTCACCGGGGCGAGGAAAAATAAAAAGCGATGCGGGGGGGCAGAGAAAGATGACAAGGAGGCGTTGTTTTCCCCGGCGAGGCGGAAGGCGGCTGCCCGCCGAAAGCGCAGAGCAGAAAGCGCTCTCCGGTGCGTAATTACGCGCGGCTTGGCGAGTTTCTCCAGTCCCCGCCCGGACCCCAACCGCGCCGAGGTCCTCAGCGCCGTCGCCCCTCCGCTCAGCCCGCCACATCTGGGAACATCATTAAGAGTCGCCTCTGCAGCTCAGGAAGTTTTCACACTTCACGTTTCATTAAACGCGGGGCTTCTCGGATTCCTTGGGAAAGAGCGGGGGGGGGGGGCGAGGGGCTGGGCTGGGGTTGGGCTGGGTTGGGAAGGCGCGGGGTGTGCAGCTGCGGCGCTTGGCAAGGCGAAGCGCGCGGCCAACCTGCGGGGCCACTTCAAGCTGGTGGCTCGGAGAACCGGATTCCCAGCCCGCTGACCCGCTCCGGAAAGATGGATTCCGGAGGGGGAGGAAAGAGGGCCGGGGCTATAAATCAAAGGCGCCGGTGCCCGGGTCGCGGGGCGGACGGGGGCACCGAGTCTACGAAAACGGCCTTCCTTCTGCGACTCGCCGCGAAGGTCCTTTGACCCGTCCAGACCTCGGGATTATTTGTGAAAAAAGTCCTGGAGGACGCTCGCCCTCCTATCCTCAGCCCGGTTCCTAGAGCGCCGGCAGTTCGGGCGGCGGGGTGAGCGCGGCCTAGAAAAGGGGGTCCCTCCTGACCCCTCTCTCCCCACCCCTAGGAATTTATAAAATGTACCCAAGGAAAAGCGGTAGAGGGGGGTAAGGTCGACGCCAGATTGTGAGTGGAGGAAGAGGGGGCGCCAATGCCGAGCCAGACTTGGGGTTCTAGAGGAGTTTAAGAGAGTAACTCCAAGCTGTTTTCATCAGAGCAGGAGGGGCCTTAAACTCTCGGCGCAGTTTCCTGCAGGCCCGTGGAGATGAAGAGTCTGCTCCCAGGAAAACCCTTGCAGGACTCGACCTTTTCTGACGACTCAACAAGGGTGTCCACCCAACAAGGGTGTCCGCCCTGCAGACACCAGGAACGATCCAGTAGCTCTGTCAGGGGACCCTGTTGCTTTCGACACAATTCCCTTTTCTGCACAGGAGGGATTAAAGAAGATCTGTCCTCTTGTGTCACCCTGGTTAAGATTACTGTCAAGGTCTGATACAGCTGTTGTGGCCAACCCCCTGGCTCCCTTTAATCAACCAAATCACTTTGAGATAGAACATAAATTTCTTAAGCATGCAAATAACTACACTGACCATCTAGCTGTGTCTTGAGTAGGACTTCAGGCCCCAGAATTCCCAGAAAACAGAGTCAAGGGCCAGGTTTGCTGGGAATTCTGGGCTCTGGAGGGCCCCAGGTTGGGGAAGCTACTAAATACAGATGCTTCCTTGTGCTGTTCACTAATATAATCTATTATTCTGTTGTTTGGGGGGCTATTAAACATTAAAAGTATTAAACATTAAAATGTTAATGTTTAAAACATCAACCAGAGAATTCCCATTATTGGGCTGATTACAAGTAGAATACAGCAGGGTTTTCAGCAGCTGCTAGATGTGCTCGGGAATGGGGGCTGGCCGGCCCAACCGTTTAGCAAAACCTGGGGCAGCAAATTTCCGGCACCAGGGCAGAGCGACAAATTGTGAGCAATTTCATATGCTTTTCTTGTCTTTTTACTGCCAGGAAAAGGGGCTCGATGCAACTAGGACCGCAAGGGGTGCACAGGGGGTCAAAAAAGTCAAGACGGGGGACTGCCACTGTGCGATCCCACCCTTTTTTGTGTGTGTCGTGACAGACAATGCACATTAACAGGGGCAGAGTTTCAGCCACTGTATTATGGCCACCATCACGATCAGCAAACCAATAAAAGTACTGCATTTTGTGGGTGGAAGTGGCCCACAGCTACTCTTCTTAACCAATAAAGTCTATCTCCGTAATATATTCTGAGGGCCACATGTTTTAAGAAAGACCCCTCGATAAGTTCACCCCGGGTGGGCACCTAATTAACAGGAACTCTTCAGCATCAAAGATAGTCCAACCCTGAGCAGACCACAATGGAAGAGTCACAATCCTGAGGCTTGGCTTGTATACCCCATAGAGGTGGCTTCTTAAATTCTGTTATTTTTTTTATTGATTATGTGCCGTCAAGACGTTGCTGACTCTTAGCAGTAACCACACAGAAAGTTTTCTTCCAAGCTGGCTTCCTCCAGATAAGTTGGGGTTGCACCTCCAGAATGCTTGATCTTTACGAGACCATCAGGGAGGACACAGTTGACCATCTGCTTTAAGATCAGTACAGGTAGTCCTCGACTTATTGTGCAACTATTCATTTAGTGACCATTCAAAGTTACAACGGTGCTGAAAAAAGTGACTTAGGATCGGTCCTCACATTTATGACTATCACAGCATCCCTGCAGCCACATGATCAAAATTCAGGCACTTGGCAACAGGCATGTATTTACGATGGTTGCAGTGTTCCAAGGTCATGTGATTGCCATTTGCAACCTTCCCAGCTGGCTTCTGACAAGCAAAGTCAATGGGGGAATCCAGATTCACTTAACAACCATGGTGATTCACTTAATGACTGTGGCAAGAAAGGTCATAAAATCGGGTGTGACTCACTTAATGGCTGCCTCACTTAGCAATGGAAGTTCCAGTCCCAACTGTGGTCGTAAGTTGAGGACTACCTGTATTTTCCTTTCGGCAGAACACCATAAAAGGACTTAAAAAAAATAGTTTCCCACTTCCTTCTGAATTTAATTGGGATACTGTGCATTTGTGTCTGCACACCCTCATTGTGAAATGTCTCCTGCAGGCCTCGGACTTCTGTTGTTAGGGTGTGTGTATGTGTGTGTGTGAGAGAGAGAGAGAGAGAGTTTGCCTGGATCACTTCATGATCTGGCTCTTTCCAGCAAATGACGCTGAAAGCTTCCTCCAGAAGCCCAAATTTGGTGAAATGGGCTTAGCTAATTTTCTGAACTAACAGTGCGTTCACTTTGATAATGGCTAGGAAAACAAGTATTTCAACTGTCAGATACATTGCCTCCTATTGGATCTGGGGAGAAGAGAACTCCTGGTGGTAAAATCCCTCTCTTTCTTATGTTCTCTGACTTTTGGCATCCCAGTCCATAGACCTATTACTCCCCAGCCCCAGAAGTAACCCAGGCTACTAAGGAACTCTTGCAAGAGACATCTCCATTTTTTTGCTTTGCAATCAACTGGCAAGATGGTCTGTCTGTCTTCCTTCCTTCCTTCCTTCCTTCCTTCCTTCCTTCCTTCCTTCCTTCCTTCCTTCTCCTTCCCTCCCTCCTTCCTTCCTTCCTTCTTTCCTTCCTCCCTTCTTCTTCCCTCCCTCCCTCCCTTTCCTTCTCTCTCCTTCCTTCCTCCCTTCCTTCCATCTTTTTTTCCTTTCCTTCCTTCCTTCCTTCCTTCCTTCCTTTTTTAACCAGTGGGCTGATGGGAAAAGGAATCTGTCCAGTTCCAAAAACTCATTATATTTTAAATAATGTGATTGTATCATTCCCAATATTGTCTTAATGTCTGAAGGGGATGGTTAAGAATATGACAATTACAATTGTTTCTACTTAAATTTATTGGACGGGCAGAGCACCTTACGTTCTGTCTGCATGTCAGATTTCTCTCGGTCCCCCCCACCCCCCCATTCCTTTCCCCATAACTTAAATGTTTTAAAAGGCCTTCCTCATCTGTACTTAACAATGAACAAAATTAAAAAGAAGCAGTAAAAATATTTGAAAATGAAGTGCATTCCATATAATAAATTTAAAATGAACAAAAGCTGCCAGATTGAAAGCAATATCTGCTTGCCTAAGGGCATTAATAAAGACTGGGAATGGTTTGGATTTGGGGGCTATAGGTGGTGGTGGTGGTGGGGAGACACTTTTTTTTTTCTATTAAAATTTGAAACTGCTTTTCAATATTAAAAGGGTAGGTGATGAATTTTCAGTGTTACGCAGACAGGGTCAGAGACTAATTTCATTTCTGTCCCCCTTTTTTTTTTCTGGTCAGCATTCTGTCGATAATTAATCAAAAGCAGTGTTTCTTAATGAAACACTTTTCATAAGGTGATAATGAGAGGAAACTGGAAGGGGGTTGCCAAGAGATATTGGGAGCAGCGAGAGAACCGGAGTGGAATGGAGGAAGACGCAAAGATGGTTCTTGAGGAGGGAGATCAGAAAATGAAAGGATAATAAGAGAGGGGAGGACGGGAAGAGGAGATTAGCTTGAGTAGGACCCTGCCATGCAGCAGTATTCCAGGACCTATGACCTTTCCCAGAAATTCCATGGCGTTCCTTGGCTGTCTCCCATCCATGTTTTAATGGTTTGCTTTTGCCTAACGTAAACTCAGCTGCTTGGGTTCCCCCCCCCCCAGAAAAAGGTGTGGGGTTAGGGTGTCTGTGTATATATGTGTATCTGTGTGTGTGTGCGCACACACACACACACACGCATGCACGCATACATATAAATACAGAAAGAGAGAGAGACTTTTGCAAAACTTGGTGTTTCTCCAAGCCTGTGGATACCAGCCTCTTGTGCATGGAATTGAGTGGAATCATAGCCAACAAAATGCTCACACCGAGAATGAATTCCCTGTTGGGGTGGAAGTATTCCAGCGGCAATACCCACTGATACATAAACAAGTCCTTACAATGGACAGAAGTTTTGATTTTGCCAGGTGTAGACAGCAGTCTCCAAAGGTACCAGCAGTTGGCAAATATGTGCACATTTGGGGCCTTGGTTATTCGCTGCTGAATGTATGAATGGAGTCCTTTCAAAAGGGGTTGAGATCCAATTGGGTGACCAGATGGTGGTGGGTCCATCTTTGTCATTCCCATTCCTGGGCTGGCTCCTGATATCACCGTGCTTGGAGCCAACCCATTCAAAGCCATGGAAGTGAAGTGCGTCATGGAGTAGCCCAGACCATTTCACGTACTTCATGGATGGCTCCAGGCAACACCCCTGGGGCAGAGGAGGCTGATTCCCCCTGACTCGCAGTAGGGTGTGAGACTAAAAACACAAGCCTTCAGCCCATCTCTGAGATTCTGCCCTTCCAGCCTCGCTGGATTCAGCTGCAGACCTGAAACACAGAGATAAACACACAGTCAGTCGTTTTTTGCAAAGGTTCCATTTGATCCACAAATATGTACAATCTGAGATCCTTGCAGGACCTGACAACCCTGGCAGGAGTGGGGATGGGGGGGAGGGAGATCAGACAGGGGTGAAAAAGAGCTCTGCTGGGTGATATGGGCTTGTTCTGGCCACCAGGGATTATGGTCCAGGAGGACATCTGTAAGTGACATAGTTCATTCCTAGCTGCTGCCACTTTTTAAAGGATCAGGTGGCATGTAATAGACAAGAGCACCTTCGGTGGCCCACTTTTGGGAGAGCTGCTGTGAAGCCTCACTTGATATCAGATTAAACCAGGTAAGCCTTTTTGCCTGGCAGCATGAAGCATTCTTTTATCATTATGGTATCACATGGGGAAGGGGGAACTATAGACCACAGTACACCAGCCCTGACAACTTAATGCAGGTGGCAACACTGGAAAACCTTGTCTGAACTCTGAAGTGAAGCCCAGTTAGGACTTGCATGGGATCCCACCAGGAACCTCCAGGCTTTAGACTAGACTGCGAAGTTGAAAAAGCATCCATGGATAAAGCAGCGGTGAATCCCTCTTATACCACTACCAAGAAGCTACAAGGATGTCTGGCAATTTCAAGAAGCCAACTTTGAAGATATTTACACACAGTATCTCTGATATTACCAACTTCCCCCATGATCTCCAGATTCTACGATATACTGTCTTTATGGATGGGAAGAGTTCTTATTGGATATCATGGATCACAGCTATTGATGGTCCTCCTCCCACCCCCATGAGTGTGAACACCATGGATTGAGAAAGTATCCATCACACATATGGCTTTCCAAACTCACCAGAAAAAATAATAAAATAGGAGCTTCTGGTTTCACCATCATCACAAGAGGTCACACTTAGTAACCTTGATTGGTTATGAAACATCAAGTTGGTGCTGACTTTTAGCAACCACATAGATAGACTTTCTCCAGGACAACTGGTCCCCAGCCTGGTGTTTCAGATCTTCCAATGGCACCCATCGCCACCCTAATTGAGTCCATCCACCTTGCTTCTGCTTGTCCTCTTCTTCTCTTTCCTTCTTTTTCTCCAGTATTATGGACATCTCAAAGGAGCTGGGTCTTCGTGCTGATTAATCAATTGATTGATTCAGTGTCATCAAGTCAGTGTTGACTCTTAGTGACCACCTAAGATTTTCTCCAGGACAGTCGATCTCCAGCCTGGTCCTTCCAATGGTCTACCCATTGCTGCTGTAAAAGATCTGTCCTCCTTGCTGCTGGATGGACTCAGTGATCTTGGCTGATATCAAAAAAGGATAAACCAGATCAGGCGGGTTAGTACTTAAATGGGAGACCACTAGGAAATCTCTGGGCGGTAGGCTAGGCTGGGAAGTCAAAAGAAAATAATAATAGTAATAATAATAATGATAATAATAATAATAATAATAGTAATAATAATAATAATCCCTGAGGAGTGAACCACTTCCATATCTTTGAGAAGACTTGGTGTGTATGCAGACGCATCTCAGCTCACTCAAGGGAGTTTTTAATGTTTTCTTCTTCTTGTATTATTATTAGGGATATCCCTAGATACATATGTCCCTCCTTGAATATTACCAGGCAAATGGTCAACACACATTTCCTGCCTTGGCCTCTTCCCAAACTCTGACACCCTCGAAGGCTCCTTGCTGTGTTCCTTGACAGTCTTTCTCTTCAGCCTTCAGATCCCAGCAAAGTCTTGCTCCCCCTACTTATTTCTTAAAATAACCATTAATGAAGGACCGGATGAGTCCACTGAATGGTCATCTGTGATTTCCTTGGACTTTCACCTCTGTGTTGAATTGGCAGCTGATTCAAGGGCACATGGGCTCTGGGCATGGGTTCCTATGACTAAGACTGTGTGTTTCCTATGTGGAAAACTCCATGCAGAAAAGAACACCCAGGGCCCCGGAGAAGGAATAATCAGGGACAATCCGTGAGGACCCCATCCTTAACGGCTGCAAGGCTGTGGTGTTCTACTGCTCCTACCCTGCTAGAACCCTTTCTCGCGATTGCTTACATCACCGTTGATGCAGTTGGTTCTTCTTTTACACCAGGAATTCAGACCCGCCACGTCTGTGTCTATCCCACTTGCATCCAGTCTAAGAACGGGTTGACCAGAGCCAGTTGCAGATACCATTTTCCATACGGCAAATTAGGTGGGTGAAATGTTTTGGGATTGCACGCCTTCAGGAAGGGAGGGGAGGGATAACATGACGGAGCAGTCTTCTGTATGAGCGATCTTCGGTAGAAAGGAATGACATAGCGTAGTTCAAGCATTGTTACTGTCCTACAACTAGAAAATACCATGTTAGGATTAAGAAAAACAGATATATTGGCACAGATCCAGCAGCATCTGGATCTCTGCTGCATGCTTAGCCCTTCTGGCTGGAAAACTATGATTTATAGCTTGGTAGGTTGTGCAAATGCAGCCAGTTATGGCTTGATCAGTAAATAATGATTAAGCAAAATATGTCTTAGTCCCACACCTTCTAGGCCACATACAGTATGAACTGCCAAGGAACAGAAGGACTGGAAGAAGATAATCCTGCATTATATAGGTTGGCTGGTCATCCCTGATTTGTTTATTAACTGAAAATTTAGGGTAGACTGCTGTTATTCATGGAGGTTTTATTTTAATAGAATGAACCGGGATTAATTTGGGCCGGCAGAGGGCTCTGATGGGTTTAATCAAAGGGGAGGAGGTTGAATTTATCCCCTGGGGAAGCTGCAGTGAAAAGTCTTTCTTGTTTACTTCTGCCTGTTCCTTCTGTTGCTAGAAAAATAGATTCGTTTTTAAAAAAAAAAAATACAGTTAAGAGATTGAAGAGTAAATGAAATTAATGAAGAAAATTAACAGCAATTAGTGCCGTTCTGAGCATTTCAAGGGTTTTTGCGTGCAGGAGAGAATATCTACTGACAATTAAAAATGATACTTTACGCATAAACAAAGGAAATTAGGTTCTGGAATGATATTAAACAGTCTAAAATTAACAGAAAAAAATGTAATAAGTGGGGGGATTAAAGAGAAATCTGGCATTAATTCATGGTTATGGATACAGAACCCCTGTCGAACCAGGCAAGGAGTAAGCTGAGCCTTTAATTAATATTTGGCTTTGCATCCAGAACGTGGGTTGATGTAATTACGCCATAAACAGGCAACAATCATTTGTTCAAATAACCTGCAGGTGAGATTTGAACTCCAAAAAGAAAGAAAAAAGAAAAAATGGGGGGGGGGGGGTTATCGTAGCAGTTAGTTTCTTCCTGAAGTAGAGCCCTTTCTCCCTTTTTTTTTTAATGGAGTAAGGCGGCGCGTTCCTTCTCCGAAAGACACGTATGTACCCAGGCAGCCACACGCGCCCGCTATTAACATTTTCTAATCCCAGGGTGAATGACAACAGGCAGCCTTTTCCCCAAATTTGTGTGCGTGTGTGTTTAAAGAGCCTGGGATAAGTGGGGGGGGGAGGGGGAGGGGGAGGGGGAGGTCTCCTGAACCGCTGCAAACTTTCAGATAAAGCTGAACGGCGGGAGGTTGTTGAAAAGATTAGATGACTGATAGTTATTGAAAAGTCCCCCAAATCGGATTTTGAAATCGGGCGCTCCTGCGCCTTTAATAGAATTCTAGATAATCTTTTATCACGACAAGACACCCATAGAATTATTTAAACAGACCAGGGCTTCTCCGAGAGGAAATTTCAATTATTCCAAGGCTGTAATAAATGCGCGTTGTGGGTGCCTGTTCAGTTCTAGGTCCTTAATCCAAATTTTACCGTTTAGCTGCACTGCTCTTCCTTCCTTCCTTCCTTCCTTCCTTCCTTCCTTCCTTCCTTCCTTCCTTCCTTCCTTCCTCTGCTTGTCTTTTTCTTTTCTTTTCTTGTCTTGTCTTTTTGTTTTTCTTTTCCTTTCTTTTCCTTTCCTTTCCTTCCTTCCTCTTTGTCTTTCTTTTTCTTTCTTTCTTTTCTTTTTTTCTCCTTCCTTCCTTCCTTCTTCTGCTTGTCTTTTTCTTTTCTTTTCTTTTTTCTTTTCCTTTCTTTTCCTTTCCTTTCCTTCCTTCCTTCCTTCCTCTGCTTGTCTTTCTTTTTCTTTCTTTCTTTTCTTTCTTTTTCTCCTTCCTTCCTTCCTTCCCTCCCATAACCCGCTACTTTCAGTATTATTTTCCCTTCTTTTGGGGGGATGGGGGGGTGGTCAGATGGTGAAAGGAAAAGAAAAAGTTTGTGATCTACAGGGAAACTAAGAAAGAAAGAAAGAAAAAGAAGCTGATAGAGAACCAGAGAACGCAGACATTTAAGAGAAGAACTTTAGAAAGAAGGGTCGGAAATCTTTCGCTTCAATATTTATTTCCACGCAGGTTGGTGCCTTCTCCTCCTCTCTCCCCCCCACCCCGTTGAAAAGCGAACAGCAGGTGAGCGGGAAAGGGACGCCCGTACAGATCTGTCAACATCAAGCCGACTAAAAGGGACCGGATTAGCCACCAGGAGGAGAGGAGCGATATTTTGAATTATCCTCACACATCACGGCGGCGGAGCTAAAGCCGCGGAAGGGTGGCAGGGAAGCGGGGGTCATGCAACTGCTGGGGGAGCCGCTTTTGCCCGGCTCCCCCGCTCCAGGGCCTCCAAAGAACACGGAGCCGAGCGGGGCTGTCTTGGACGGAATAGAGGCGGAGGGTCCGAGGGCTGGGAACGGGGCGAGCTCAGCCGAGCGGCAGATGATTGGAAGCGGCTGGGAGGTTGTTGTGTCTGGAGATTCCTCTTCCTCCCCTCCTTCCTTCTCACGTTTTTGAAGAGAGAAATAAGCCAGTAGTAAGCGCGCAGGGCCATCTAACTGGCCCTGGAGCAACCAGAAACAAACGGCGGATGCGCAGACCCGGGTGTAGGTGTGGGTGCGCGCCGGTGGGAGTGCAGCGGGTCCTGCAGAAAGAGAGTGGTCTGCGCCTCTCCCTAAAGGCCCCCCAGGCCAAATCCGGGGCCCCTTCCTCCCTCCCTCCTACTAGTCATTCCAGGTTCCTTGGGTCCCCCTCCATCCATCGCGGCCTTTCCAAACAGCCCGTGCCATTGGCCCCCGGAAAATCCCCCCACCCCTCCCGACAAAGCTCCCAGGCCATCGGAGGTGAAAGCGGGGTACTCCTTTGGCGAAAGGTGCTTTTCGGCCCATTTCCTTGGTGGACAAGGTGAGACTCTGCCAAGGCCCAAGAGGGCCCGCGAGGTCTCTCTGGCAGGGGCCCCCTGGTAGGAGGTCTTCCTCCTTCCTCCCCGCCTGCCTCAAGCTCCCAGTTCGGGCTGCGCCAGGCCGGAAGGAAAGAGCGCAGGGACGAGAGAGACTCCCTTCTCATCCCAAAATAAGTCCCCCCGCTACCCAGCGCCCAAGCCCGGGGATCGGAGCCGAAGGTGGCGGCCTCTGCCTGAGTGGGCGGCGGGCTTCGTCGCCTGCAGCTTGATTGCGAAGTTCCTTTTCCTAGAAAGCGACCTGAGGCTGCGAGCTGCAACAACGCGGGGAAGCCACCCCCCCCTCCACCCACCCAGCTTCCCCCCCTCCCTCGACCCCAAGCGGCGAAGACCCACATCGGCCCGCCTGCTTCGACCCTCTTGTCCGGGAGCGGCGGGGGAAGAAAGCCTGCGGGGGTCGCGGTGTACTTAATAAACAATTCGGGTTGTTAATATTTCAGCTTGACCCTAAAAAAAGAAGAAGAAGAAGGGGGGGGTGCAGGCCGCCCCCTGGAGTTCAGGCACTCTTTTCCCCTTTTTTTTCCTGGGTAACTTCCTATTTCTCACCTCCTATTTTCTGGGTAATCTGATCCTGGTGTTTTATTAGCTGCGAGAAGCATTCCTGTAAATATTTGGTTTTGCTGTATTATTATTATTATTATTATTATTACTATTACTATTATTATTATGTGGGGGGGGCCCAAATGAGGCTTTCCCGTTTTCTAGCCGCTTCCCGAGTCCACCAGGAGTCTGTTAATGGGAAATCCAAATAAATAAATAAATAAATAAATAAAACTGCTCTTCAGAAAGGGTTTTTGTTTTGTTTTTTTAGAGAAGTGAAGGCAAGTTAAAGAACGTGTTTTTTTTTTTTACTCTATCTCTTTCCCTCTCTCTTTATTATTTATTATTGTGAAAGGCAGTAAACATTTCCCCGTGTTTGACCGGCGTAATTGTGTAATCTTATTAGCAATATGCATATATTTACTGTCGTGCTAGCCAGTGTTAAATGGATTTTAAATTATATAATTACCGACAGCTCTCTCGTCTAAATGGATATTTGAGGGTGGGGGCCAATTGGAAAGGGTCTCCACAGCGCCACGGCACCGCTTTCTACCGAAAAATCCTACTTTGCCCTTTCTTTTCTTTGAAACGCGGTGGTTTTGCACATCGATATTGGGTCAGGCGGTTTTTAGAAACGGGGACCCTTCACCCTGAGAGAAGCAGGACGTTCCCTCCATTCTGGAGAAAAAGTTATTTAAATCCAAAAGGACCGAATAACAGAGAAGGCAGGCAGGCAGGCAGGCAGGCAGGCAGGCCTCCCTCTGGAGTTTCTTCTCTTCTTAATTTCCTTTTCCCCATCGCCCCGTCTTTTTCTCTTTCTTTCTTTTCCCCTGCAGCGCTGCCCACCGCCAGGAATGAAGAGAAGGGAGAAGAAAGGACAGGGGGGATAGGAAAAATCTTCCCAGCTGGCGCAATTTAACTCGAGTGCCCAGCGCTGGTGCCTAGCTGGCTTATAATCTTTGTTTAATGTTGCATTTCTGAGCTAAGAAGCCCTGTATCAGCGGTTAGATATTTAGTTGTATATAATTTACACCCTGATCGTGAATCGATCCGACACCTCTGGATGGAGTCCCTCTCATTTTTCACGCGCCTTCCGAGGTGGTGAAATAATATCTTCTCATTAGAGGCTGCGAAGCTCGGCTAATTTATCCAAACTGTCAGTGCCTTGTACAACCTCGGGTTAAAAATAAATCAGCAAAGAAACTAACACCCGCCCATCGCTTCTCCCAGCCCACTTCTTTTTCCCTGGTCTCTCCCCACACCCGCCGCACAGAAGGACACCACCGGCGCGGCGCTCCCAGTCCGATCCAGGGAACCGATTCAGCCGCACCGGGTTCAGCTTCTCCCCCACTTAGGAAAGGCCCAGCCAGAACTACAGTGGGGGTCTGAGCCTCTACGGGTGCGGGGGAGAAATCTCCCGCTGCTGTGGCCACCACAGGTCAGCGGCCACCTTCTCCAGAGGCCTGGCAGGAGCCGTTTAGTAGCACAAGGCTGGCCTCAAAAAGATGCGTTTCCCCAAAGCTAGGAAGCCCCGAGCGGGGGGAAGTCAGCAAACATTTCCAAACGCCGGAAGATTTCCGGTCAATTCAAGAGCCTTTGTCAAGGCGAGCTCGTCAATTTCACCTCCGAACCAACCTGCCCCGCTTTGGGCTCCCCTGGAAGGACCAGGAATGCCTAAAAATAAAAAAATAAAAAAATAAAATAAAAAAGGAAACAAAGCCAACACACACACCTGCCCTTAACCTGTGCCTGATCAGTTGAACTCACAACTCGCCCCGTCACGACAAAGATAGAAACGGCCCAACACATCATCCGGTGACCCCCCCCCCCCGCAACCCAACACACACACAAAAAGAGGGGGAGAGAGAAAGAGCGGGGGGGGGGGGGAGGAGAGAGAGAAATCCCA